>NC_084473.1:82585955-87585955 GCF_027409185.1 Cynocephalus volans
CTTTCATTCCTTTTTTTTAAACCTATGAATATTTCTTTACCAATTCCATTAATTGAGGAACTGTGTCCATTTTGTCTATTCCTATTACCTTGCCTACAGTGCCTAGAAAAATACCAGCTCTTATATCATCACTCAATGAATATTTACTTGAAGAACAAGTTTTATGGGCTAAACACACTCCCATTAACATCCCTGCCCCTGCGACTCTGGCCTGAGGTAAGATTTGAGGTCTCAGCCCTTTCCTGCCCGCCCCCTGACACTAGGCAAATCATCCTTTGAAATGCCCTGACTCCTGGAGTACTTACCAACAAAGGAAGATGTCAGTGAATGTTTCTGCTGTGGTGAAAAGTGCAAATATAATCCAGTACATCATCCATTTGACCTGTGGAAAGAGAAAGCAACATAGCTAGTAGGAAAGGTCAAGGATAAATGACTGCCCAATGTAAAGAAGAACAGGCCCAGATAGGAGATGCTGGGCATGTCCAGGCAGTGTAGCTTGCACTTGTCACCCCTTCTCCCTGTCCTTCCCCAGCTCATGGCCAGATCTACTCCAGACCTTGGGGCTTAAAGCAAATAGGCTGTTCCATAACTGACACAGGCTCAAAGTCCAATTAGATCCTGGGAGGCCTTCTATAGCCCTCAGGTGAGCCAGGGAGACCTGCAGACCAGAAGTGACACAGGATTTGATCAGGTCATTTTTCCAGGACAGAAGGTGAGTAAATGCTCCAGGCCTCCCCCTAGACATATCCTGGAATAAACTATAACCAGGCCAGACTCTGGGATGAAATGGTAGTAATCCTCACTGGTCAGTTAAGAATCCTTTCTTGTGGGAAGGCACCAGGGACCCTCACAGAAACTGGATCTTTCTTTAAATCTCTCTCATGTGACCATCCTTTTCCATTTCCACTGCCTCTCTCCCTAATTAATGCCTTTGTCTCCTCTCTCTTGAACTACTGCAAGATTATCCTAACTGCTTCCCTTGTCTCCTGGCTCTCCCTTCTCCAACCCATCCTACAAGCCAACTCCCATACTAATCTCCCCAAAGTATGAACTCATCAGACTTCTTCCCCATTGAAAATCGCCAACTTGCAGAATAAAATACAAATTCCTTAGTCTGCTCCTTCCAGCTAGTAATGGTAGAGTGGCTTGTACTGAACTAACCCTCCTGCCAATAATGATAATAAACGCTGAACAAAATATTTTAAAACAACTGTTTGAAGTTATTGGAGAACAATGAAAAGCAGGCAGAAACTGGAAGGGATTCAACCCTTGGAGTAAGGGAATCCATATTGACGTGGCTGAGACACATAGAATTAAATTTAAAACTTTTGTGCTTGAAAGGACACCATCAAGAAAGTAAAAAGATACCCACAAAATGAAAGGAAACACTTGCAAATCATATATCTAATAAGGTAATTATATCCAAATACATAATGAACACATAACTCCACAATAAAAGGATAAATAACCCAATTTAAAATGTACAAAGGAACACAAAGGTCCAGGGTTCAATCCCTGTACTGGCCAGTTGCAAAATAATAGCAACAACAACAAATAGATAGATAGATAAATAAACAAATAAACAAACAAGTAAATAAATAAAACGTGCAAAGGGCCCATATCTATTGAATCAATAATGAATAAATCTAACACCCATTTGTAATAAAAAGTCTCAGCAAAGTAGGAACATACGGCAATCTCCACAACTTGATAAAGAACATCTACAAAAAAACCCTACAGCTAACATACTTAATGGTGAGAAAATAGATGCTTTCCCCTAAGACTGGGAACAAGGCGAAGATGTTCTCTCTCATCACTTCTATTCTATATCATAATGGATGTCCTAGATAATGCAGTAAGACAAGAAACAAAAGAAAATGTACACAAACAGGGAAGAAAGTGATAAAGCCATCTTTCTTCACAGATGGCATAATTGTTTATGTAGAAAGTCCCGAAGAACTGATCCAAAAAACCCTTCTGGAATTAATAAGTCATTACAGCTGGGTTGCAGGATACAAGGTTAATATATAAAAGTCAATTACTTTCCTATATACCAGCATTTAAAAAAATAATACACTTAGATTAGGACCCCCCAAAATAAGTTACTTAGGAATATACCCAGCAAAATATGAAAAAAGTCTATATGAGAAAAACTCTGATGAAAGAAAACAAAGAAGATCTAAATAAATGGATAGATATTCCATGTTCACAGATAGGAAATCTCAATATTGTCAAGATGTCAGTTCTTCCCAATTTGATCTATAGATTCAATGCCTTCCCAATCAAAATCCCAGCAACTTATTTTATGGACAGCAACAAACTAATTCTAAAGTTGATATGCAAAGGCAAAAGACAAAGAGAATAGCTAACATAACACTGAAGAAGAACAAAGAAGACTAACACTACCCAACTTCAAGACTTATTATTAAGCTACAATAAAGGCTGCATGGTATTTATTGGTGAAAGAAGAGACAAGTAGATCAATGGACCAGAATACAGATCCCAGAGATAAATCCACACAAATATAGTCATCTAGTCTTTGACAAAGGAGTAAAAGCAATTCAGTGGAGAAAGATAGTCTTTTCAACAAATGATGCTGGAGCAACTGGACATCCACATGCAACAACAACAATAAAAAAAATGAATCTAGTCACTGACCTTACATTTTTCACAAAAAAAATTAACTCAAAATGAATCATAGAGCTAAATGCAAAACAGAAAATTACAAAACTTCTAGAAGATAACATACGAGAAAATCTAGGTGACCCTGTGCTTGACAATAAGTTTGGCTACAACATCAAGAGCATAATCAATGAAAGAAAAAAACTGATAAGTAGGAATTCACTAAAATTAAAAACTTTCACTCTGCTAAGACACTGTTAGGAGAATGAGAAGACAAACCACAGACTGTGAGAAAATATTTGCAACACACATACCTGATGAAAGACATGAATTCAAAATATGCAAAGAACTCTGAAAACTCATCAATAAGAAAACAAACCACCCAATTAAAAAATGGGCAAAAGATCTGACAGCTACCTCACCAAAGAAGATATACAAACATACAGCAACTTATTAACAAGGTTTTGCTATGAAAGCTAAAATTTTCTTTTGTCATTAATTAACAAGACTTATCCAGGAGAAAAAGGATAGGTTCAATAATATTTTCCTTAAAAAAGTGTAAATATGTTAAAGAATCTACAGAAAAAGATGAATACAATGAGTGACAAGATGGGGAATTTCAAGAGAAAGAAGAAAACTCTTTAAAAAGAAACAAATTATATCCTAGAACTCAAAAGCACACTATCTGAACTAAAACAGTTATTGGGTAGAATTAACAGCAGATTGGACACAACAAAAGAATTGATCTGTGATCCTGAAGACAAGGCAATAGAGTCATGCAGACTAAAGCCTAGATCGAGCCTCCACTGAAAGGCTCAATATCCACGGAAAGGCATCTAGCAGTCTAACATACATGTAATAGCAATTCCAGAAGGAGAACAACAAGAGAATGGGACTTAAAAATTATTTGAGGAAATACTAGCTGAAAATTTCCAAATTTTGATAAAAAATAGTAAATCCACAGAACCAGAAAGCTCAGAGAATCTCAAGCAATCTAAATAAAAAGAAAATCATACCTGGGTACATTACAGTAAAACTGTTGAAAAAAACACAAAGAAAATCTTAAAAGAAGAGAGGAGGGAAAGACACATTACATACAGGGGAGCAACAATAAGAATGACAGCTGACTTTTCATCAGATACAATGAGTACCAGAAGAAACGGAATGACATCTTTAAAGTGCTATCAACCTAGAATTCTACACCCAGCAAAAACAGCTCTCAAAAATGAAGTCTCCAGCCAGCTTTGGGAAGGGAAGGGGAGGGGAGTGGAGAGGTGGGGAGGGGAGGGAAGGAAAGAGAGGAGAGGGGAGGTAAGGGGAGGGGAGGGGAGGGGTGGGGAGGGGAGAGAAGGAAAGAGAGGAGGGGAGGGGAGGGGAGGGAAGGGAAGGAAAGAGAAGGGAGGGGAAGGAAGGGAAGGGAAGGGAAGAGAGGGGAGGGGATGAGAGGGGAGGGAAGGGAAGGGAAGAGAGGGGAGGGGAGGGAAGGAAAGAGAAGGGAGGGGAGGGAAGGGAAGGGAAGAGAGGGGAGGGGAGGTGAGAGAAGGGAAGGAAAGAGAGGGAAGGGGAGGGGAGGGGAGGGGAGGGAAGGGAAGGGAAGAGGGGGAGGGGAGGGGAGGGAAGGGAAGGGAAGGAAAGAGCAGGGAGGGGAGGGGAGGGGAGAGAAGGGAAGGGAAGAAAGGGGAGGGGAGGGGAGGGAAGGGAAAGGGAGGGAAGGGAAGGAAAGAGAGGGGAGGGGAGGAGAGAGGAGGGAAGGAAAGAGAGGAGAGGGGAGGGGAGGGGAGGGGAGGGAAGGGAAGGGGAGGGAAGGGAAGGGAAGAGAGGGGAGGGGAGAGGAGGGAAGGAAAGAGAAGGGAGTGGAGGGGAGGGAAGGGAAGGGAAGGGATGGGAAGGGAAGGAAAGAGAGGGAAGGGAAGGGGAGGGGAGGGAAGGAAAGAGAGTGGAGGGGAGGGGTGGGGAGGGGCTGTTCTGCTGAATCCCCACTGTCTTTGTGACTCTAAAACATGTAGCTCGATCTGTTATGCTTAGAGACCTTCTCTACTCAGAAAAACAAAGTTTATTCCATCAGAAACATGAGGGTATTTCAAGTAATTCACGGAAAATAGAATTAAAAGAATATGACTCTTCCCACGAACTTTTGGAAGTACCCTCATAACTGCTGTATCAGGCACCACAGGCTGCCAAGGTCATCTGTAGCAGAACAGGCTCCTTAGAGGGGGCAAACAAGGCATTATCCAGCTGTGAAGTCCACAGCATGCTGGGGCCCAGGATCCAGGAATTCCCAACAGTAGCATCCAGACGCATGGCCAGGAACCAGAATTCCTTCTCTGTATGCCTTTTCTTTTTAGTATTCAAACCATGCTTTAGAATATTCAATTAAAACAAAGCAAAGGACAATGACAATAAAGATTCCCTTTCCTTGACACAACCCTTAGCTACAGACTTCTACAGTGAGTCATCTATACTTGCGGTGTCTACTTCACCATCCCCCACTTGCACTGTGCACTGCATCTACCACATCAAAACTGCTCTCACTGGGGTTTCCACTTTGTGACATACTTCAAGGGAGTGTGAGGGACTCTTTTTCAGTTTTTGACTTGACTTTGACTTTTCAGCTGGATGTGAAACTATCACTTTCTGAAAAGCTCCCCCAACACTACAACTGTCCTGGCTTCCCACTTGCCTTTCTGGCCACTTCTCAGGCTCATCGATTCCTTCCCAGGGCTCTGTTCTAGACATCTTCTTCTGACTCTAGACTACACAGTCTTCCTAGGGAAAGCTCTGCATTCCTCACTGAATACAGCCCACCAACCACCAAGTTCTGTCACTTCCACCCTCCTGTTTCTCTTGAACCCATCTTCTTTTCTTCTTCCCTTCTGCCATTTCCTTACTTCAGACCACTGCCATCTCCTGTCTAGAACAGAACTACATTTAGGATCCCTATACCAGCCACTAAAAAAAAAAAAAAAAAAAAAAAAAAATAGAACTACAGCCTCATGCTTGGTCTCTATACCTCTGCCTTTCCCAATCTGTCCTTCATATTCCAGTCTAAATGATCTTCTTAAATCCAAATTTGATTATTCTCTTTCCTAGTTTAAAGCCTTTGATAGCTCCTTACTGTTGTTAAGATAAAGCCCAAATTCCTTAAATTGGCTTACAAGACTGTGCATGAACTGGTCCCTCATTATCTCCATGAAAAGCTCTCCTCCACACCCCTACTGTCTTGCATTTCCCATTCCAGCTATAACGAACCTCTTTCAATGCCCTGAACAGTGCATCTTCTTTTGCCCCCAGATTTCAGCCCTCAGATCTCAATCTAAACATCACTTCCCCTGAGAAGTGCCCCAAATCCAGGTAAATTCCCTCTCCTTTTCTTCCTCCTGCAGTGCCAGACATGTTCCCTGTCATAACACTTACCACGCTGCTTTGAAAGTACGAATACCTGTTTTTTCCTCTGCTTTTCCTTATAGACTGTAAGCTCCCTGAAGGTGGAAACCAGCTTTTCTTGCACATCATTATATCTCTGCTCCCCAAAACAGTTCCTGGCACATAGTAGGTACTGAATGAGTATGTTTTGAATGACCAGATTAGAATGTTTGCCTTGTGAATGGCAGGGAAGAAAAAAAAAAAGGATGTTTTTAAGAAGGTTGAGAAGGAATATGCTTTGGGAAATACTGTCTAGATGGCTTTTTGAGAAGGAAAGACAGAATTAGACAGCTGGTGAGGCAACAAACGCTTCCTCTGAGTGCCTTTGGAGTGGATCAGTGCATAGACATAGGAAGAAAGGTGTCTGCAGAAGTTGGACATGAGTGATGGTAATTATGGAGCCACTTATACCAACAAGAACATAAAGAGCCAATTTAGGAAAAAGAGGTTGAGCTCCCTGTGACTGACGACAGACCGAAGGCCCAGGAGGACACTGAGAAGAATGACCAGCAGACCCTGGAAAGGCAAGGCCAAAGCTCAGGAGGGAGGCTGGGGCTATACACAGAGGTGAGGGAGCCACGGCAGAGCCTGAAGTGTTAGCCTAAAGAAGTTTCCATCGCACACTCCTTCACTTTAAAATACTTTCGTGAAGAAAGAAGGATCTGAGAACGATTCACTGAGCCTAACTAGGTAAATGGAATACTGGTGACTCAGAACATGGAAACCATATCATCTAAAATTACCAGGAAATGGTTTCCCCCATCATACCTCACAGAAATCAAATGACAGTTATTTTTCCCAAGGTTTAAAACACAACTTTCCAGGTTTGAGGAATTCTATCCAAACCTCCCTGCAAGATGGGGGAGGAGGAGCCTGGGTGAGCCTTCAGGTGGAATAGTGAGAGGGGGCTATGGCGGATTTGAGAGGCGATGTCCAGGAGCAAATCTGGAATGGAAAATTGACAGCACGACTGGGATGTCCCTCTGGACTGGTCGGGGGCAGGATCCAGGAGAGGAGAGAGCAGAGAAGCTGTGATCCTCATGCACAGCAAGAGATTTCAACGCTCAGGGTGGGAAGCAGGCCTGGAGAGCCTCCACGACCCTCAGAGGCTGGCTGGGACTCCATGGTCCACCAGACCCTGCCGCCACTGTTCCCGGCAGCCTGCAAAAGGCCTCCTCTACAGGCCGTGGGGGTAGCAGGCTCAGTCACCTCTGCAGCCTCACCTCACCTTTGAACCCTCCTCTTCTAACCAGGCACACTAACATTTCTGGAGACTTTCACACTCCTCTTGTGTCTGGGCCCTGCTTCAGCCTCACAGGGAATCCCCTATGTCAAATGACGGAGAAAGAAAAACTTTGAGGCTGTTTGACAGATGACTCCACACGACCTGCTGGCACCAGCTCACAGTGGACCGCTATACAGGCTGGAGTGGCCCTGAAAGAAGGGGGGAGGAAAAGTCCCCTGCACGCAGAACTTTGAGTAGTGCACTTAGTCTGGAAGGAGAAATGCCCCAGAGTAATGTGTTTATACCGTCACCGGGTGTACTAAGTACATTTTCTTGTTTTCTGTATTATTGATGCTCTGCCATCTGGGACCTTGCTGATTGGAAGAAATGCCCCTCCCAGGGCTAGCCAGTTCTTAGAGATAGCCAAAGACTTGCCAGGAGCATGCCTTTCATATGCAAACTAACCAAGCCAGAGTCCATACTTCAAACTACCTCTTTTGACAGCTGAAAGGTACAGGGATTAAACCTCGGACCTTTGCATCATGCATTAACCAAACTACCTCTTTTACCGAGCTCTCACAGGTAGAGCCAATATTCCCCAGCCCCTCCTCACTCCAGGGCCAAGTACAGACAACAGAGACAGCCCCCACACCCTGGTGCCTGCTGGAATTATTCAAACTAATCAATCCTAAATCTTCTCACCCTGCCTTGCCTCACCTTTCACAGGGAAACTACGGTAAAGGGCTGTTTGTTGCCCATTTTCCTCCACTCTCCCTCTGCTGTCTGACCCTTGGGCTTCCCCATGTGGCCCTCTGTGCTGTGTCTCCCACTTCTAGGGAACCGTGACTATAAACTTTCTTCTTGATAGCCATTTCCATGTCTGTGTTTCTTACCATGCCTGAGTAAGGCAAATCCTGGGTGCATCTGAAAACACCAGCTAAGGGTTTGTCTGGATGGGGTACTTGGAAGGGGTGATGCTGAGAGATAGGTGTTGAAGTGGTCTGGGAATGATGTAAATGGGCCCCAACAAGGAAGATATCTGTGGCCAGTGCTCATGCTTGCCACAAGGTCCCATAGCAGAGGAGGCTCTCAATCATCAAGTGGATGTCATAAAAAAAAAAAAAAAAAGGTAGATCAAGAGGCTATGCATGTCAGCTAGCCTCTTTCCTCAGGCAAGATGGTGCATGTTCAGTGGACTCAGGTACCAACTATCCATGTGGAAGTGACACAGGTAGCACGAGGGCTCAGCAACATGCTCTCACCGAGGCTGACCCGGCCACCAGCACTGCTCAGAGACCAAGTTGCCAGCAGCAGTGATGAGCATCTCTACGATGGCCCCATATCTCAAGGCACCAGCCAGCCTCCTGGAAGAGAAGGCAGCATAGAGTCTTTTCTGGAATACTCATTTATTCTGCATATGGACTTGCTTTTCTCAGTTGCCACACAGCAAGCTGAGGACTCGGGCAGAAGCTTCCCTTGGCTGTTACTGCCATCCAGCCTTCTTGGATCCTCCCCAATTTCTGAGTATCTTTCTCCAGCTTTCTAGTTAATTGTATAAATTCCGATAAGTTCTTTTCTGTTTAAGTTTTCATCCAAAAACTTTGACTAGGGCAGTAAGTTTGGAAAGTCATAGAAGCTACGAATGTTGAGACCAATGTTTCTCAAATTGGGGATCCTGTTAAAAATGCCGATTTTTATTTGGAAGGTCTGGGTAGGGCCTGAGACTCTCCATTTGTAAAAAGCTCCCGGGTGTTGTTGATAATGCTGGTACACAGACCACACCTTAGGTACCCAAGATCTAGAGCACCAAGAACGTGTAGAGAAGTGGCTGGAAAGTAGGCAGGAGCAAGCTCAAGAGGGAGTTTGGACTTGATCTTACAGGTGATAAGCAGCCAATAAAGAATCCAGGGTGTGTGTGTGAAATAAATAGATTCCTACTTTTAAAAGGCTTCTGGGCATTCTGTGCACAACAGAGTGGGAAATGAGGCACAGGAGGCAGAGGAACCAGTTAGGAGGTGTGCCCGGCAGAATAATGGCTTTCCAAAGATAATCCCTATTTGGTAAATAGGACTTTGCAGAGTTATTAAGTTCAGAACCTTCAAATGGGAAGATCATCCTGGATTATCCAGGTGGGCTCAGTGAAATCTTTTTTTGTTTGTTTGTTTGTTTGTCTTTTTTGTGACCGGCACTCAGCCAGTGAGTGCACCGGTCATTCCCATATAGGATCCGAACCCGCGGCGGGAGCGTCGCCGCGCTCCCAGCGCTGCACTCTCCCGAGTGCGCCACGGGCTCGGCCCTCAGTGAAATCTTATGAATCCTTAAAAGTGCAGAACCTGTCCCAGCGGGGTCAGAGTGATGACACGTTGTACTTCTGAAGGAGGAGGAAGGGTCCCAGGCCAAGGAACGCAGGCAGCCTCTAGGAGCTGGAAAAGGTGAGGAAACAGAATCGCCCCTAGAGCCTTCCAAGGGAATGCAGCCCTGCTTGACTTCGGCCCAGCGAAACCCATTGTACTTCTGCCCTCTAGAACTGTACAATAATACGTTTGTGTTGTTCCAATCCACTAAATTCATGCTAGTTTGTTAGTGACAATAAAAACTATCTGTTGGGAAAATATAGGAAAATGGTCAGGGCCTCTCAGATGTTCAGAATCTTGCCGAGTATTTGACGTAAATATCCACGTGTGCCCAGATGTTCCTTGGCTATTGACTAATGTAATTTCATATGTGAACCCAGGAGTCCTGGGTTATGGACTTAAGTATAAAGGACGAATGGCTCTGATCCATGGGGCCCCCCACCCCCGGGGAGGCAGGGGGGCCCTGGGGAGGCAGATACTGCTGCTGGTGGCTGTTGCTGCCAGGGCCCTCGGGACCCTCCTGGAGGCCACCACTGCTACTGCTAGAGGCTGCTGTAAGCTGTTCCTACTGCTGAGGACTGAGCTCGTGTCATCTGCCAATGGCTCCCGGGATCTTTCCCAGTTACCTACCGTGGACCTGCGTGTGAGGGGTCTGGGACAACTGGCGTAGTCTTGTAACTTTACACATCACAGGAGGCTAATGCAACATTCTAGGGAAAACGATGAGAACCTGATTTAAGGGAGGGACAGCTGAGAAGGAAGAGAGACCTGGTTTGAAAGATTATTAAGAGAATAGACAAGTAACCCCTGGGGAGTGCGTATGAAGTTGGGTGGTGAGGGGGAAGCAGGAGTCAGAGGAAACTCTTAGGTTTGTCTCTTGGACAAATGGGCCTATTAGTCAAAAGGACGGTGTCAGGTTAGGGCCGTGGCTATGCTAACTGTCTGGTTAGGCAATGTTGGAATCCTGCCAACATAGCCAGTTGTATTGTTAAAGCAATTCATAACTAAAGCCAAGATGTTTCATCGTTTGAGTTAGCCTAAGTTTTCTATTTGTATTGTCCAGGTTAGGTGTTATGGCCCACAGACCCTTCAAACCTGTTATACAGACTGGGTCACAGACCCCTCACACACCAGGCTGGATCACCAGACCCCTCACATGCAGTTCCACACTAGGTAATTAGGAAAGTATCCCAGGAGCCACTGGCAGATGACACGAGCTCAGTTCTCAGCAGCAGCAGCAGCAGCGGTGGCGACCGCCTCCTGGCGGGTCCCGGGGGCTCTGGCAGCAACAGCCTCCAACAGCAGTAGCAGCCTCCTCATCCCCCTGGGCCAGGGCAGGGGGGCATGGCTCAGAGCCCTTCTCCTTTATACTTAAGTCCGATGACCCAGGACACCTGGGTGTCTATACGCAATTACATTGGACAACCAAAGAACACCTGGGTGCACGTGCATGTTTACATCAAATGCGTGGCAAGATTCTGAACATCTGAGGGAGCCCTGACCATTTTCCTATATTTTCCCTACAGATGGCAAGAAGAAAACAGGAGTGTGGGAGAATGTGTGAGAGAGTGAGGGGGAGTGGGTGAGACTGCGTGAGTGCAGAGAAAGGAGGCAGCCTCCCCTAACACCACTCAGCTCTTTTCTTCCGCTTCCATTTTTACCAAGAAACCTCTTCTCATCTTCACTCTCGAGCTTCCCCTCCTGGGAAAGCATGCCCTCGTGCTCAGCCAACACAGACAGCTGCTCTGCCTGTCAGTTACAGTTCTCACGCTAAATTAACTCACTGCCATTCGACTCACAAACCAGGCTCCTGTGTGTTTAGTCAGAGCAAAACCATTTACCAGGGTTTGATATCTCCCAGATGAGCTGACAGAATCGAGTTTGTGCCCCTGCAAAGCCAGGCATCACACCTCGAACTGCGGTGACCCCAGGAAGGCCTCCTTCCCTGGCACAGTTTCCCTGTGTCATAGGCGGGGAGGGGTTGGGGAAGGGAGGGCTGGAAGAGGCTGCCTGATGCTGTGCTCTGCACCAAGTCAATTGAGAACCAGGAGGTTCTGTGCTTGCAACTTAGCAGCTACTTACAGTGTGCACTCTGAGACTCCCTCACATACACCAGGGACCTGGTCTCCAGAGGAGAAATTGTCTCCTCCTCACCCCCCATCCCCTGTTTAGAAGCAGCAAAACCCAAGCCACGGCAAGTAGTTCTTGGAAACACGGAGAGTAGGGGGTGAGTTCTGGTTGCAATTGATCTGGAGGTGCCAGTTTCATCATAAAGACTTCCTGGGAAATCTGAGAAAGAAAATGGCTTTCCAAGTCCACTTTGAATTATTTCTTTACCTGTGCCAAACTTGCCAACTGGTATCTTTTGGGTAAAAGAGGGAGAGGGACTTTTGTTACCCCACCCCACTGTTCCGATGAGGACACTGAGGTGCTTAGAAGGTTAAGCTACATGGCCAGCATTGCATCAATCGAATGTCAGAGGCAGGGCTTAACCTCTCTTGATGCCAAAATCCACACAGTTTGCACTTTAACCTGAATTTGTGTCCTACATGGGAAGGGACACCCTTCCCTCACCACCCACCCCAGCCAGTCTTTGTCAATGGGGGCTGGTCTAACGTTCTCCTGCCTGAAGCTGCCCAGCATGCCCAGGGCTGGTAACTGGGGCACCCAAATCGTCCAACAGTAATTAATACAATCCTCCAACCAGTAAGTCCTCCTGACCTCCTTCCTACATGCTCAGCCCTCTGAGAGGTGCTGCGGGAAACAGATAGAGGATGATGAACAGCCCCTGCCCTCAAAAAGCTTATATAGCAACTGGGCTTAAATGGTGGGGCACTGGAATCAGTGACCTGGAATGGGGCCAGGGTAGGACAGCCATGAATAAACCCAGGTCTGCTGCACTGTACAGCCCATTTCCCCTCGCTGTACCTCTCTACTTTCCTTACTTCAAGACTCGAGGTCTAGACAGAGGGCAATTCTAAAGAGGGGAGAGGACTCCTGGGCCACACCAGTCCAATCTCATAAGAGGGGCGATGAAGGAATTCCTTCACCCTGCCACCAGCGCCCACACCAAGAGGGCACCCACCTTCTCCCACCACTTCACGCCCAGCTGCCCCCACCATCCCATCAGCCACCCCCTCCAAAACAAAAAGCACTACTTACATATTCTTTAATGTCCTTTGATTTTACAGCCTTGTAGGAATAATACGCAGGGTAAAGGGTGCCAAATATAAGCCTGGAGGGAAGAGAGAAAAATGATGTGATTTTCATTCATCCTATTTAATGCAAAATGTCTGTCTTTGATGCCAGGAGCACTTTTCCAAGCTACTGCAAATGCTGCTGTGGGGCTTGACTTATTTTTACAAATGCCCTGAAGGTTTTCTGCTCTGGCTGGGGCCTGCTGGGAACCTCTATCTCCTTTTACTGCCCCCATACACTCACCTTCCTTCAATCTGTGGTTTGGCAACACGGAAGGATGGTTTGGGGTGATGGAAGCCAAAAAATGGGGGGAGGGCTAGCTGAGCAGCCAAGACCCCTGAAATTAAAGCCGACTTTCCCCTCCTGCTGCTAATCCCCACCTGATGCTCTATAACTCCCTCTCACACCTTGGCTTCCTCCATCAAAACCTTTTCCCTCAAAGTTCCTTCAAATTTCACTCCCCTCAGACTTAACCTCAGCCTCCTGCATCCAGATTAAGCTTCTCACATAGTAAATCCAATCAAGCCAACCCCTCTTCCCGACACACACATCCCCAAAGTCCATTAACTTGCTCTCATGGCTCTTAAGATGAAGGAGCAAAAATGTCACCACCAGCGTGACTGTTCGGGCATTGGCTCTCACTGATCTATGCCCAGGGCTCTCAGCCCTGCCTCTAAGGACCTGCACAGCATAGCTCCACCTGCCCTCATTCCCTCCACCTTGCCTCCGCCAGTGCTGTTCTCTCCTTCGGGAATCATCCCTCCCCTTCTTTGTCTGGTTACGTCTGTTCATCCATCGGATCCCAGCTCCAATGTGCGTTCTTCACAGAAGCCTTCCCTGACCTCTCTAGCCAGGTCAAATCCCCCCACTACACTCTTGCAGCACAATGTACCTATTATCAGGGTGTTCTTTTATTTGTGTGATGCTTTGACTGACAGTCATCTCCCCGGTGGACCGTAAGTAACTTGAGGGCAGAGAACTGTTTTGCTCAGTCAGTATTGTGTTCTCAGCACCTACCACATAGTAGGCCATCAACAGACATTTTTAAATGAATGAATAGAATGTCAGAGCTGTAAGCGTTTAATCCTTTTACCTAACAGATGAGGTCACCCCCAAGTGTCAACGCAGGTACAAGCTGATTAGGTGCAGGAGCCGCCTTGGCCCAGGCCCCACAGGAGCCAGTATCTCCTGTGACAACCCCACATACGGAGCTTCCAGGGTCCCCGCAAGGAGCCTGCTTGGTTACAAAAGACACCACATTGAGGAAGCCTATAGCCATGGCTCACTGGGTTATGCAGAGGTCGGTACAGAGAACTCCCAGTCCAGATGCAATTTACCAAGCAGGGGTCAACTTTACCACAAGCACTGTTGCCAGGGAACACCCTAACATTCCACATTCATCAGGTTTCCAGGGAAAAGCAAAGTTAATGGAACCTAGTCAGTTTCTGACACTGAAGAGGAGAGGGCTGTGTTAACTCCACTCATATAGGCCTTATCCCACTCAGGCTGCCTTGGTCAAGGGAAGCCCTTTCATAGATAGGACATCAATGCACGCAGCAGTTAGTCACTTGGTTGCCTAAGGTCCTGTGACTACGAAGGGGTAAAGCAGGGGCTGGAATCCAGACAGGCTGGCCTCCCCCTAACCTGGCTTCTTGCCACCACTGTCCACTGCCTTGGAGACCAAGGCCACCGTATGGGAAGGCAGAAGTTATCTGTGTGAGGAGCAACATAATCCAGCAAATGGGATAAAAAATAGGTCTGGGGTGGGAGGGGGAACATTTATGAAAGAGAGTAGGCATCAGTGCCAAAGACACCAGACAGGCCAAGGGGTGCAGCCCGAGGAAGCTCAGTGGGTTTGATCACAGCTAGCTTGGTGAGGAAGGTCTTCCCAAATCCTGCACCCTGCCTCTGCCTGCCCCACTCCTAAGCATCCTCAGGTACCAGGGGAGTCTTTGTTCCTCATTGAGGCCTTTCCTGTCCTCGCCACACCCCTGAGGATTAGTTTCTCCATTGCCACAATCCTGTCCTTTTCCCTTTCTTAGCCCTTATCCATAAGACTTGGTCTATTCAGTGTCTGACTCTCCCCCAAGAATGTATATTCCACAAAGCCAGGGATGGTGTCTGTCTCCTTCATAACTGTACCCCCGTGCCTGGTGCAGTAGGAAGCACTCAGTAAGTATGTGTTCAATGCATGAAGTTTCTGAGTGCAAAGCCAAAGTTGGTACCGTCCAGAGGACGCTTGTGACCTTGGGATTGAGGTCTTGGTAGTGAGATGGATGCCAGACGGCTCCAGGCTGATTCAGCAAAGCCTCAGGCACAACACCCCAGACTCTGGGGAAATAAACATGCTACTGCTTGGGCACAGATGCCCTGGTTATCATCCATGTCTGCCTGGATGGTGTCCAGCCCCTGCCCCGAGGCAGCATGTGAGTGGTGGAAGAGACAGGTGGAAAGTGCATCTCCACCCAGCGGCCGAATGATTGGCTGCTCTGTGAACTCCAATGAGCCGTGACACCCTCTGAGTGGTCACAGAGCCAGGGAGCTTTGAGAGGTGCCTGGACAGGGAGGCCTGTGCTCAGTCTGCAGGACTCTTTTGCTGTGAACTGGCTGCCAGCATCCCCCTGCCTGGCCCCCAAGTGACAGCACAGGGTCCCACCACAGGCAAATTTGCTTTTCAGTTCCAAAAACTCAACAACATTTAGGATTTCACTGCCCAGGGAAGAGGGGAATGGGATTAAAATGGCCCATTTTTCTT
This sequence comes from Cynocephalus volans, assembly GCF_027409185.1. Taxonomy (NCBI): domain Eukaryota; kingdom Metazoa; phylum Chordata; class Mammalia; order Dermoptera; family Cynocephalidae; genus Cynocephalus; species Cynocephalus volans. The sequence continues at coordinate 82,601,533 of NC_084473.1, forward strand.
AATTTATTTTGAAGAAAAGAAATAATGAAGCAGGCCCATACTGAAAGGGTTTGGTACTTAGGTCCGTTCAGACCAAGCTCCCCTGCAAGGTCTTTCTCCACCAGCCCCACTGGCCCTCCTTCCAGCCTCATGGCCCACCCCTCACTCAGTCTTGGGATCACAAAGCCAGCAGCTGTCCCCTGATCAGCCACGCTCACTCGCAATCTGTGACTTCCTGGCTATTCTTTCTTCTGCGTGAATCTTAGTGCATAATCTTCCCCCAACCCCACAACTTTTTTGTTTTTCCTTATCAATTCCCACTGATCTTTTAGACCCATCTCAAAAAGGCACTTCTTCTGTGAAGTTTTTGCTCTCTCTTCTCTCAGAATTTTCTTGACACTGTTTAAGTCTGTGGCAGCCCTTATGTAGTAGTACTAGTAATAAAACATTTAAAATATTCATATCAGTGAGTGCTCCCTAGTGCCAGGCACTGTCCTACAGGCTGTACACACTCTTTCAGTTAATCCTCATACCTGTACAGGATAAGAATTCTGACAACCCCACTTTACAGACTGGGACACTGAGGCTTGGCTGTATTACTCACTTGTCCAAGGAGACACAGCCAGGAGCAGAGCTGGGACACTGCCCAGGCAGCCTGATGACAGAGCCTGCCTTCTTTATTCTCCCAGGGCTGCCTGTGCTGGCTAAGTCTGTCTCCCCATCCAGACCATCCAGTCCTGGGTGACTAGTGGGGTCCCTAGTGCCTGGCACAGTTCCTGCCCAAGTGGGTGTTTGACAAACAGTGGGTGTCTGTTAAGTGAATAAATGATCAAGCAGTTGCAATCCCTCTCCCAGGAACTCAGCCCACCTGCTGGACTTGCATAACTCCCTACAAGGTCAGGAGGAAAGTGGTAAAATATTTAGGAGGGCTTGAAGCTCCTTTGGTGCTCAAGGTTGGCTCAAGCAGAGAGATGGTAGAAGGCTTGAGTGCTGTTCTCTATGGAAGAGTCCAGGCTCTGTGTTAACACACTCCTCCCGGTTATCTTCGAAGGGAGCTCGTATGCACCTCAGAGCTCTGCACCCACCCTCCCTTCTCCCCACCGTTATTATCTGTCACCCCAATTTACTGGCTCCATTTATCAGCTTGCTGTGTTTCTCCTATCCTGGCCCTTCACTCTTCCTCTTGCTCCAAGTTAGAGGCCTTCTTCCAGATTGCTCCCCCCACCTGCTCCACATTTGCAGCACCTCAAAGGGATCATCCATCAATCTCATGTGAACACCACAATCTCACGCAGTGGTTCCCAACAGGGGCGATTGAGCTTCCCAAAGACATCTGGGCAATATCTGGAGACATTTTAGTTGTCACAACTAAGAGGGAGCTACTGGCATCTAGTGGGTAGAGGCCAGGAGTGCTGCTGAACATCCTACAACATGCAAGATAGTACTTTACAACAAAGAATGACCCAGTCCAAAATGTCAATAGTGTTGAGGCAGAGGAACCCTGGCCTAATGTACTGTTTCCCAGTCTTTGGGTCAAAGACTCTTCACCCAATCACAAAGGGAAATCTGCCTCAAGTGTTTAAAACAATGCCCAGTGTTCCAGGAAAAACAGCAAATGCTCAGATAGAAGGGGGATGGCCCCAAATGGTAAAAGCCACACACCTACTCCAGTGGCCAATGTCAAGAAAAACACAACTCTAAGGCTTCTTACCAACTTCTTGGAGCTCTGGCCAAGGGAAGAGAGATAGTGCCCATGCAAATGAACTGTAAATGTGACTCCAGTTACTGCTGCTGAGGAAGACTACTTATCGTCCTCTGGAATCTGCAGGGACACCATCAGTGGCCGAGGGCTCAGCTACAGGCTGTGGCACCGTGGTGGCTAACCGTGGCCACGTCTTCTGCAAACCATGAAATAAACCAGTACTTTCCCCAGTCTTCTCAGGCATCCTACAGTTGGATTGACATTTCCTAACCCTAAGTTATACTGAAAATTTAAAAAATCAATGCTAGCAGTATGTTTTCTAAAATTAATTCTTAAATGTAAAAGAATTACAAGCTAATTATAAAGGTTGTTCACACTATTATAAAACAAATTGCACTGAAGAAACAGTATACCACACAAGGGCTTCTAGAATGCTGTATTTCTTGACCTGGGTGGTAATTACAGAGTTTTGCTTTATAAACACAAATGTATATTAAATTGTACACATATGTTCTCGGAAGTTTTCTGTTTGTATATGTTTTACTTTTTAAAAATGGTGTGCCATATCCAGGAAAATGAATTTGCACAGAAGATCTTCCAATTCATGAAGGCATCTGTTTCATCTGAGCATTAAAAAGTATTAAAATTTATATTGATTATATATATTTTTTTGTTCTTATGCAATGAAATATATCATTTCTTTTTCTAAAAGCTTATAGATCAATTTTTATTACTTCTTATGAGAATTAATCTCTAAGACTGTTTTTATCATCTACTCTAACAGAAAAATTCCCCTTGGTTGTGAGCTCCTTTTGGTGTTCCAATAAATATGCTATAATTTTTAATTTGAAAAAAACTTTAAAACATGAGAGATATTTGAAGTCCTCTATATACTCTTCCATGAAACAATCCCTCCCCCCTCTCCAAAAGTCACCACTATCCTGAATTGGGTCTTTATCATTCTCACCATGTTTTGATTACCTACATGAGCCAGGCATAAATAGAAAAAAATATTGTTTATCCCTGTTTAAACATCATACAAATGGATTCACACTACATGTATTACACTGGGAGATATGTTTTTAAATTCAACTTTATGTTTTGAAGTTTGATCCATGTTGATACTTGTCTCTCTATATCATTTTTAACTACTGTGTACCACTTTACTATATGAATATGAGCAGTCTTCAAAAAGTTCATGTAAAGATTCGTATTTTAATTCCATTTGCTCCACAAACTTTTGGAAGTACACTTGTATATCATGACTTTTTTTTGATGCATATTTAGTTTCTTTCCAATTTTTCCCTGTTGCAAATAGGGCTATGATGAACATTCTTGTACATATTTCTTTGTGCACATTTAAAAAAAATTTTTTGCAGTGGCCAGTACAGGCTTGCATTCATTTGAGACCTTCTCTGTGGTATATACATAGTATGGAACTTCTGGGTCATAAGGTACAGCATCTTCCACCAAATAACACAAAACCACTTGCCAGAGTGGTTGTACCAATTTATAGTCCATGCAAGAGTAAAAGAATTCTAATGCTTCCCATTCTTGCCAAACAAGTCAGATTTTTTAATTTTTGCCATTCTGATGGGTGTGAAATTGTATCCCATGTTTGTTTTAATTTGTATTTCCTCAATTACAACTGAAGTTAAGCAACATTTTATGCCTACTGGCCATCTGGGCTGCTTAACTGGCCTGCTTGTATCCCTTCATGAAGTTGTTTATCTTTTTTTAGTGATTTTTAGGAATTCTTTGTGAATTCTGGTTATAAATCCTTTCTTGGACATATGCATTGCAAATGTCTCTCCCAGATATAAGCTCTTTTAACTTGGTTTGTGGTGTCTTTTGTTGTAGAGAAGTTTTAAATTTTATATGGACAAATATATCGATCTTTTATAGTTTATTGTATCTTGTTGAGGAAATCCTGGTCACATATATTTTCTTACAAAAGTTTTTAACTTTTGCTTTTTCACTATTAGGTTTTAATTCATCTGGAATTCATCTTTATGTATGATGTGAAATTTTATTCTTTTCTGTATGGATCCCAATTGTCCCAGTAACCTTTACTGGATCCTTTCCCACTGATTTGCAGTGCTACCCCTCTAATATACAAAGTTTTCCAACCTGTATAGCTATTATTTTCAGCTATTCTATTCCACTGATCTACTGTCTAGCCACACACATATACCCATAGTATCTTAATAACCATAATATTAATAACCATAGTTCTAATATCCTTAAAACTGTCTTGTATATTCTTGGCCCTTTGCTTTTCTATATTAATTTTGAGATAGCTTGTCAAGTTCCACGAAAAACCTTGATTAGAATTTCACTGAATTCACAAAATTTACCTGGGAAAAACCACGATCTTTATGATACCATATTTTCTCTTCATGAACATGGTCACTTCTACTTCTTGATGTCTTCTTTAAAGTCTTTTCATGATATATTGTAAATTTCTTCATAAAGATCTTGCACATGTTTTGTCTTATTCTTTGGCACTTCAGCTTTTTTTTTTTGGTGGTGGTATTGTGAATTTTTTAAATTAGATTTTCTATTGGTTATTAATAGTGTACAGGAATGCTATTGATTTTCCATGCTTATCTCAGAATCACCAATCTTGCTGCAATCAGAGGGATCTGGAGGCTCAAATGCATTACAGTAAAGAAAAGAAGCAAACTGAAAGGCAGCATGTGATATGACTCCATTTATGTGCTATTTTGAAAAAGGGAAATTTATAGGGACAAAAACCAGAGCAGTGGTTGCCAGGGCTAGAGGTGGGGGGAAGGGCTGACTACAGAGTGTGCAGGAATTTGGAGGTGTGACGGTGCTGCTCTGCATCTTGATTGTGGTGGTGGTTACACGACCGTATGCATTTGTCAAAACTCAATTAAAATCACACTCAAAACACTTGCACTAAAAAAGGGTGAATTTTACTATTCTCACCTCAATAAAACTGACCTAAAAAAAAACCAAAAGCATTTGAAGGAGTTCACACTCACCAGTGAGCTGTGAGTGTGTGTCTCCAAAAATGGATAAAGCTGAGCTGGGCATCAGCCTCCAAGCTATGAGGGGACCAGTACTATCCGGATGTCGGAGGGTCCATGTGTGGCAAAACAAGATTCATAAAAGCCATAATGCATCTCCAAGGCCCACTAACACTCCAGCCCCAAAAGAACCGTCTCAGATACGCCATGGGCCTGGGTTCCGAATGCACCTCAGAAAGCCTGACCTTTACCACACTGCTGCAGGGAACATCTCATTCACAATGGTTTTCCAGGAGCTTAAGTTGAGCGAAGAGTTGCTCAGGCTGGGCACACAGCTCAAGGTTCCCATGGCACTGCGAACTACCTGGGCTTTGGTTGCCATGGGTCCCAACCCTTGGCGTCTGCTTACCCACTGTGACCTCCTAATAGGCTAGTGGGAGAAAAGAAAACAGCAGAACTGGCCCACTGTGCATCTTGGCTCCCTAGAGATTATATTATTATGATTTAAAAGCTACTTTTTACTGAGCACTCACTATACATCAGAAACTGTGCAAACTTATCTACGAGCATTATCACTTTTCAACTTCATATGAGTCAGGTGTTATTGCTTTCCTCATAGTACAGGCAAAGAAACTGGGGTTTAGTGAAATTAAATACAGTAGTTCCCCTTATCCACAGGGAGTTCATTTCAAGAACCTCAGTGGACGCCTATACCACAGACAATACCAAACCCTATATGTATTATGATTGTTCCTATACATACATACCTATGATAAAGTTTAATTTATAAGTTAGGCACTGTAAAAGATTAACAACAATAACTAATAATAGAATAAAACAATTATAACAATATACTATAATAAAAGTTATGTGAATGTGGTCTCTCCCTCTCTCAAAATATCTCATTCTACTTCACTCTCCTATTTTCAGACTGTGATTGAACATGAGTAAGTGAAACCACAGAAAGTGAAACAGTAGATAAGGGGGGACTACTGTAATTGAGCTTCACAATTAGTCAGGGGAGGGATGAGGTCAGACGTGAACCCAGGTCTGTCTGACTCCACTTCCCATCACTTCACTGCTGTGATACACTGCCTTCCTGACTCCGTAGTGCTCAGAGCCTGCAGGTGATCCCTGAATGAATGAATGAATGAATGAATGGGGACTAGAAGAGCAGGAGGGAGAATGCTGCCTGTTTCCTTGCTGAACAGAATTCCACTCTGGCCCTGCATTATACATTTACTGACACCAGGTGACAGCACAATTACAGGGTTCCAAGCACAATAAACCATTCATGCAGACGAGGATCTCTGTCAGTCTGTGCTGATCTTGGCAGAACAGAAATGAACCACATTCTGCTTTCTCTCCTTGGCATGTGATTCTACTGGCCTCTCTGTAGAGTCATTCTTTTCCCAGCATGTTTCGGTCTCCTGCTCCTCTCTGTAGATTTGGGACAACTAACACATATACAACTCTTCCTGGGGTGACACCCCTCACACAATGTCATTCACTTATTTGCTCATCTGATCTGCACTGCACCCCTCTGAGATATCTAGGGTTACTTTCCCAATCCACAAATGAAGAAACCAAACCTCAGAGTGGTGTAGGGATCTGCCAGATCTCTTCCCCTATCCAACAAGATTCAACTCCAGGCCCCCGTCTACACGTCCATGATGATTCCCCAAACCACACTGCCTCTAGCACGGGAGGGGAGGGGTGTTATTGCTTATTTACAGCTTTGTATAATGTGTGCTGCAAAAATCCCCATTTACATGGGATTACAGAAATGTTCTCAAACCCAACTTAGAAAAGCACAAAACAGAAAAGTTTGACTCAAGCAGGAACAAATATTCTGTAAAATTTCAATTTATGCTATTAACCCTACAATCCAATTCACTCAGATCCTGCTCAAATGTCAATCTGAATCTCTTTTTGTTTTTAAGTCTAACCTGTAGAAGTTTCTAAAGAAACCCTGCTTTATTGTGTGTGGTAGAAAGAGGATGGGCTTTGACGTCAGACCTGAGTTTGAATCCTGCTCCGTCACTGACTAGCTGTGGGGGACGGCAGGCATGTTCCTAACTACTCTGGACTGGTTTCCTGGAGGGCAGAAACCAAGAACACCTACTTTCATCAGCCACTATGCAGATTGAATGAGGAGACTATAGGTAAAGATTTAACATCTCAGACATACCATAGATGAATAACAGATGTTCGTTCCTTTCTCTTCCCTTCCACAGGAATACTAACATCAAATGCCAGTTCTTTCAACCACAAAACATTTCTCATTCAATCATTAAATATTTGTTGAGCACCTACTGGGTGCCCTGGGTTCTCCGGTAGGGAAGGCAGCCAGCAAATGTAATTATACAAATAACTGTTTCATAACAACCCCTGTGATGAGTCCCACTGAGTCTGTTCTAGAGAAGAAAACAGATGTGTTTACAACTGCCCTGTGGCCACCTGTCTGCTAGCCCATGTCCCCTCCCCAGATCTGAGAGCCAGAGACTTGACCTCCAGCCAGAGGTCTTTGCTAAAGGGTTTTCGCCCTCAATGGACTTCATTAAAAGACCCCTACAAGATGCATATTTGGGGAGAGGGAAGGACTGGATGGGCCTTCCTGTCTGCACCATGAAAGGGGGTGGGGGGTAAGTGTGAGGGGCTCTTAGATCTGGACTTAGGGGGGTCAGCAGGTATCTGTGGGGTTTTCTGGGGACTTGTCTGCCCAGCTGGTGCCCTCTTGGCTCCCACATGGCAGGTGCTGGTTGTCCTCCGTCAGGGACCAGCTAGCTTTGAGGTGCGCATGTGTGAAAGTACCTGTCTGGGGAGGGTATCAGAGGACCTCGGGGAAGTTGGCAGGAACAGGATGATCCTTTACTGACACCCACCAAGCACTGATACCCACAGCAGTCAGCTGAAGTGACTGCTATTATTACCTTTTACACAGCAGGGGCATAAGATTCAAGGAGGTTAAGTCAATTCATTCATTCACCCATTCATTCATTCATTCAACAGACATTTATTCAGTCCCTATTCTGTGCCAGCTTCTGAGTCCAACACAAGGTCACAGAGCTCCTAAGTGGGTGAGCTGGATTCAAACAGTCTTCCTGGCTTCCAATGCCTTGTTCTTTCCAACCCAAGTTGATACCTCAAGAAAGTCAGACCTTTTATCTTTTGGGCAGTCGCAACGTGGCTGGGGTGTCAGGTATATCAGAACAATATAGGTGGCAGGGCAAAGCTGTGTGTGCTGAGTGTGGAAGGAAAGGCATATGATGATGGGCTCAAGTGCCTTCATCATTAGATTATGAGCTCTCTGAGGACAGGACTGGGCCTTCCTATCTGAGCACCTCCAGGGCTGTGCGCAGAGGAGGTGACGCAGGTGACAACATGGATGAAATTCAAGTTCACTAGGCTAAGTGAACGAAGCCAGACTCAAAAGGCTATGTACTACTCGACTCCATTTATAGGACATTCTGAAAAAGGCAAAACTATAGAGGCAGAAAACATGAGTTGTCAGAGACGGGGGTTGGGGGGGGTATTGACTACAAAAGGGCACAGGGGAATTTTTGGAGGTGACGAGCCTGTTCCATATTTACACTGTGGTGGTGGTTGCCTGACTGTGCATTTGTCAAAGATCACAGAGCCACACAATAAAAAGGGAGAATTTCTCTATGCAAATCATACCCTAATTTTTTAAATGAGAAAAACAAGAGAGAGAAAAAAGAATGAATACAAGCAAAAGTAGATTGACCGTGATTAATAAAGATTAAGCTACCAGGCCCTCAACTGCCTGGGCCCTGGGAGGGGTCCTAGCAATGTGTTCATCAAATTTTTGATGTCTTTTTCTGAAAAAGGTCGCCCCCTGCAATTGTAAGCTTCAGGTCCCTTGAAACCTAGATCGACCCCTGAACACAGGTATAAGAACAGATCAAGAAAGGAAGAATGGAGTGTTCCCACAGAGTCGGACTCCAGTGGGAGCCTAAGGAAAGGCAAGGCCTGGTTCTGGCAGAGACAGGAGGGGAGGACAACCATGGAAAGGTAGCCACATGAACAACGGTGCAGAGGTTTTCCAAGGTTCCCAGTGACCACAGGAGCACCACGAATTTGGTGGTCCTACACTTTACATTCACCACCTCGAGCATCCATGTCATGGTGTGATCTCAGCCATGCCAAGCCACTCTTGGCAGACAGGAGAGCTCTGACATAATGGGACGTGGGAATTCTAGATGCTGGTAAGCTGGTGTAACAGGCACTTGTCAGTCTTCTGGCTCCCAGCACAGCAATGAGCTCCCCTGCCTTGTGTAGGGAAGTTTCCACCTCATGTACCTGAAGCTGATAATGGTTTATGCTCACTTTCCCAGGCTCCTTTGCAGCAGGGTGTGGGCCTGTGGCTCAGGCGCCACCAATCAAACGCATCTGCCCTGATATGAACCCAGGTCCTCCCAACCCCCTCGCATGGCTACCCTGAGGCAGCATCCCTTATGCTTACCATCCCATGATACCATGTGAACAAATACTGCCAAATGAGTTACTGATTTCTTCATCTGTTAAAATCAGCCAAGTTAACACAGTAGAATGTAGGTGAGCCTTTTCAATGGTTCTGTCTCAGATATTTGCATACCCCTGTTCATAGCAGCATTATTTACAATAGCCAAGAGATGGAAGCAACCCAAGCGTCCATCAGCAGATGAACGGATAAACAAAATGTGAGAGACAGATAGACAGATATCAATATTATTCAGCCTTAAACAGGAAGGAAATCCTGACACATGCTACAACATGGACAATCCATAAGGACATTATGTCAAATGACATAAGCTAGTCACAAAAAGATAAATACGGTGTGATTCCATTTATGAGTGAGCTATTCTAGATAAGTCTACTACTTATCTAGATAAGTCAAATTCACTGAAACAGAAAACAGAATCATGGTTGCCAGGAGCTGTGGGGAGGGGAAATAGGGATTTGATTAATGAGTACAGAATTTCAATATTCTTTTTTAAAAATTATTTTGTCAGCTGGCTGGTATGGGGATCCAAACCCTTGACCTTGGTGTTATAACACCATGCTCTAACAACTAAGCTAACCAACCAGCTCTAGAGTTTCAATTTTCAATTTTGCAAGATCAAAAAGTTCTGGAGATTGGTTACAGAACAATGAGTCATATACTACATAATTATACACTTAAAAGTGGTTAAGATGATCAATTTTATGAGTTTTTTAAATCACAATTAAAATAATAAAATAAATGTATGTGTATGAACCAAAAAAACTTTACATAAGTATTTGTACAAAATCATCCATACTTGAAAATTTTATAAAAACAGAATTTACTTAGTACAGTCCTTAACAAATTTAGAAGAAAACATATATATAATTCTTTCAATTTACATCTGTTCTGTTTCATGGTATAATGCTATTTAATTTGCTAAAACTTTCAAACAAAATAAAATTTACTAATCATAGAATACATGTTAAACCCACCACGTTTCAAGCCACTCACTGTAATGACATTTAAGATGAGGGCAAATTAACAAGCAATGCAAATACGTATTTTTAAAAATGGTTCCAGTTGTAGAAGGAAAATATTGCTGTATGTTATGTTCTGTTTAGAAGTTACACTATTTAAAATGTTCCTGCTATTGATATTTTATCCATCGTTATTTTTTTTTATATCTTGATTTGTTCCAGCAAGGATCTGAGGTGGCTTGGTTACAGATAATGTGTGGCTCATAAGAAATTATCATGATTCCAAGCCACTGGGTTTGTCAGCAGAAAGGCTCAGGCCAGCTAACAAAAGCACTGCTGTCACCTAACCTGAAGCAGAGGGAGGAGTTAGGGGAGAGCGGCTATGTCCAGACCTGAGACTCCATCTCACCTGGCCATGGAAGAACAAAGATTGTCTGAAGCAAAGGGATGTTTGGCTGAAGCCCAGAATGCCACCCTGATTACACCACAAAACCCCATGAAAAGCAAGCAAGCTGGAAAGCAGCCGAGTTTCCTTCAGTGAGCAACATTTAAATTTTGGGAGGAAAATTTCCAGCACATGTCTTAATGAGGAGTGAGTGCAGGACGTTTAAGGAACAAACACAGCTAATAGTTCTGGCTGGAAGTTCTCCTGAACCTCACCCTGAGTTGGCCAGCCCAGGCACACATGGAGCCGTGGGGCCAGAAGCCACCGTTCTGGAAACTCTTGCCCACTTGCCCTGCAGATGATGTGGGAAAGGCCACCACTTCTCCGGGAGGACGCCAGCACCGGGGCCTCTCCAGTGTGCAGCTACACACCTCCAAGGGCCCCCGGGCACCGTGTGTAACATGGGCCTGCGTACAGAAGGCAAGGCCCGGTGTGGCTAATAATCTTTTATTTTTGATGCTGCAAAGGGCAATCCTTTGGACTGCTCTAAAAAGAATGGTTGGATACTGCTTGAAGCTAAGAAGTTAAAATATAAGAAACAGCTTGCTTTGTCTGGAAAATAAAGATATTCCTCTCAATACCACACAATGAGAATTACTCTTTAACAACTGTGCCATTTGCTTTTACGGATCTGAAGAGAATGGATAAAACGAGGTCACTCAGAAGGAGAGAAAAATTCCAAGACAGATAGCAGAAGGAGTTAGCTTTGAGGATGGAGATGTAAGAGATTTCATGTGCTTCAGAATGAAAACAGTTCGCATTCTTTCTACTTGTGAGCCCCGAATGGCCATGAGCACGGGGAGACACAAGGAAAGTCTCAGTGAGGGATGTCCTGTTAGCCAGGGTACCAACACCAAGAAGGACAGCTTCACATTTTGAAAAAAAATTAACATCCCATAGTAACCAGTGCCAATTACTGAGTACTTGCTGGGTGCTGGGCATGGCTTTAAGCAGTTTAAACTCTATAAAGGAGGCATGATTATAATCTCCATTTCATAGACCAGAAATGAGGATCAGAGAAGTCAACTAATTGAGCTAAGGTCACACAGCAAGTCTGTGGCAGGGCTGAAACTAAAATGTGAGATTTTCAAAGCCAGAGTGCTAAACTACAAATATTCCGATTTTTTTGGTTGTACAGAATCAGTTAAATATTGTGATCACATGTTATGTTTGTATTAGCATGAATCCTCGGCTTTACTGAGGAAATCTTTTTAAGTCCTCATGAGGATTGGTTTATTAAAAAAGGGATCATCTGATACATAAGCCACTTAACAAGTCTCGCCCAAACTATAGCACAATTTGTGTTCTGCTGAAAGCAGACAAAAGAGTGAGGAACCAGGTCAATGCCACCGTGTTATGGATCTACCCCTTCTCCTCAGAGTTCTCCTGGGAGCAAGTGCCATAGGCCCGTCTGATGTGCAGACCCAGTGCCCTCTGCTGAGGACACGCGGGCACCGTGCTACAAACCACCCACTTGATCTCTCTTCACACTGATGACATCCCGAGGCTTTCCCCACCCACCGAGCTGGTCATGTGTGAATAGGGGATGTGGCCTCCATTCTGCCTGGCTCTAAAGCCACTCAAGCCTTAAGCTGCACCATGGAAGGAGAGATTGACCTCAGAGACCTTGGAACTCGGGGACCATGGCACTCGTCTGTGCTGCGCCACTTAACAAATGTGGGTCCCTGCACAAGCGTCCAGGAGCCTTGCTTGTTTTATCTTCCCTGCAAAATGGGGTGTCCTCAAAGGTGCTGGGGGAGTGTCAAATGGAATAATATCCAAGAAAATACTTTGAAAATGGAAATGCTGCATAGACCTGCAAAATTATTTTTCCTGTGGGGAGGCTCCAAGCAGAGGACCATGGACTATGGTGTCCCACCACCAGAAGGGTGACATGGGAGCCATCATGACAGATGGGACAGTCCTGGGGGGGGCTGAGTCAAGCCCTTGTTCCAACAAGACCCATGAATGCCACATGGCTGGGAGACCAAGGACAGCCATTGCCTGCAAGACAGATTTCTCCCTGGGGGCCAGGGTGGGGTAAGAGACACATTTCCAGTGTGAATGTTTTTGGCAGGTGCGGGGAGGGTGCCACTGTCTCAGTGGAATCATAAAAGCATCCTATCCCCTGATTGACTGGTTCCGGGTGAGTGCCCTCAGAGAAATGGCTCTTCCCAGAAGGCTCTGGGGGGTCTCAGAGGATGGCTGGGGTCCAACCTGGGCCCCTACCAAAACAGAGAAAACAACTGACAAATTCACACCACTCCCTTTCCCTATATGCATCTGAGCCAAGAAGGCCTTCAGCACTATATTGAGGTCCCACCCCCAACCCCAACTGGTCTGTCAGGAAATGCCTGGGCTTAGGCATCACTGGAGATACCCCAGAGGGGGTGATAACTAAAGTAACTATTAGTCTCTGACATTTTAGCATAGAGGAGTTTAACAGCTCCTGGACCACCGGCAGCAGGTAGAGAAGGACACACTGTTGTTTAGGGCTGACTGGTTGGTTTGCTTGGGGAGCAGTGGAATTTAGGAAAAGGAAGGAGTTTGGAGGGCAGAGCACTGGCTAAAGCTGCCTAGCCAGGGCCCGGGATGACAGCACAGGGTTCCCAGGCACTGAAGGTGAGATGTGGCACGAGGAAGGCCACCCAACTGGGGGTCAGGAATCCTACCTCTAGGCTCAGCTCTGATCCCAACTAGCTGGGTGATCCTGGGCCTTCACCCCCTCTCTGGACCTTGGTCGCTCGCTGTTTCCTTATGAAAGCATTCACCCAGCGCCTCCCAGCACAGTTGCTGGTGAGCCTGCAGTGAACAAACGAGGAGAGCACTGTGTTGAGCTAGGGGTGCCCTCCCTGCCCCCAGCTCAGGTATTCCTCTCTCCCATGACGGCAGCCTGACCCTGGCCTCTGCTCGGCTGCCTCTACTGCCTGGACTCCGCTGAGTGTGAAATGGCTCTCTACTCCCCGCTCTGTGTCCTGAGACAGTGTGAGGATGTTAGCAAGCCCCCAGACAATGGGGAGGCAAAGCCAAGCTGTTACAAGGCCATCTGAGCTGTCACGGACCTCACCCCGTGCCTTGGAACATTCCTGGAAATTGCAGGCGGAACTAGAGTGATCAAAAGGGCGTCATTTTGGCTGTATCCCTTTGTTGCCAGCATGGGAATCCTGGTCAGCAAGGCAGAGTGCTGACAGAGCCTTTCTTTGGATGGTGGAAAACAAAGAGTGGATAGAGAGGGGAGGAACACAGGAAAACATAGGTGTGCTCTCATCCCTGAGGCTGTCAGCACGACAAGCAATGAAGCAGCGCTGGGGTGATGAGAACTGGCACCACTCTTAATCGGGCAATTCCACTGCTCAAAAAACTTCCATGGCTCCCTGCTGCCCATAGAGACATGTCCAAACTGCTTATCTTGGTACCGAGGGCCTCTGCCATCTAGCTGCAGCCGCCCCACCAGCTTCATGGGCCCTCCACTAATTCCTGTGTCCACTCATGCGCTCCTGCCACTGTGCTCAGTCATCATTTTCTTGGCCCGGAGTGCTCTCCCTCCATCTCTGCCTGCCAAAATCCTATGCATGCTTCTAATGCATTGGATTAGACACCTTGGCACTACTGACATTTGGGGCTAGATCATTCTTTGTTGTGAGGGGCTTTCCTGGGCATTACAGAATGTCTAGCACCATCCCGGGACTCTATATTCATTAAATGCCTCCAGTCCAGGTGTGACAAACAAAAATGTCTGGAGACATTGCTAAATGTCCTCTGGGGGCAAAACAGCCCCTGTTTTAGGGCCACTGTTGTATGCCCAGATCCAGTGCTACTCTTTTTGTGAAACCCTTCATTGAGCTCCTTAGAAGGAAGGTTATGCCATATATGTGTGCCTGCTACACACTTTGTAATATTCCCTTAGCACTTAACGCAGCCTCCTTTTGGCACTGAGAAACTTGAGTAGTTCCTGCTGCATACTTGAAGAAAGGGATATAGCTCAGGAGTGGGGACTGCCACTGTGGGCAGCTGTGTTTAGCTGCATATACATAAAAAGCAGAAGTCTGGAGACAGAGAGCAACAGACACCCAAGTGCAGAGAGTAAAGCAGATGTGGCTGGAGAGCAGAGAAGTGAGGCCAGGGCCTAGGGGAAGGAGAGGCAGTGAGAACAGCAGGCTACCCAGTAGCCTTCCAGCCTGGGTCCTGGCACCCCAGGGAGTCCAGCTGCAATTCCCTTCCTCTTCACAGTGAAGAAGTCCCCTCTGGCTCATGCTCAGCCCAGCTGGTTTTCTCTATCTTGGTTCATGCAACCAAAAACAAAAAAGGGAAGAGGCCTTGACAGACATAACCCTTGAGACAACTGATGCCCAAAACTCAGGTCCCCTTGGCTTTCTCCTCTCCAACCTGAACTCGTGTCCACTGGGGCTGACTGAGTCCTCTCTGACACAAGATCACGCATCTGTGTGCACAAAGCCCTTCCCACCTCAGAGTCCCACCGACAAACCCAGATGGACCAAAAGGTACGGATCCAATTCCTGAGCGGACAGAGCCAGAAATCCAACTGAGCAGGATCCAGATGTGAATAAGGTGACCACCAAAAGGGTATGTTTGTGTAAGAAGTCATATCACCCCAACTAAATACAAGCACCCACGGTGAAGATCTGAGACCAGAGGAGCTGGGAACTGTCCAACTTTCCCATCCGCATTCCCTTTGAAGCTCCTCCTTGAAGCGGCTCTAAGTGCTTCTCAGAGCAGATCACAGCACCAGCAGAAACCATGAGGGGCTTAGCTCATGCACAGCCCTCCCCTCCCCAGGAGCAGATAATGATTGACAGCTGTCTTGCAATGTCTTCCTTCCAGCTCCTGCCAGAGCCAGGAGCAAAACAACCCCCTGGACACTGGGCAGGGCGAGGGCTTTGGAGTCAGACAAAGGTTCTCGTCTCAATTCTACCACTTAAGGGATTTATGACTTTAAGTTACTCCTCTAAGTTTCAGTTTCCTCATCTACAAAAATAAGAAATAACAATTCCCATTTTAAGGATTAAATGAAACAAGAGAGTTTTAAAGAGACCAGCCTGATGATACTCACCAGATATTAGTTTCCCATCTCCCATCCTGTTCATATTAAACTCCTCAATTCATATTTTAAATTAACTAAGTGACAATGTAATGTCAATTTAAAAACATAATTTATGAGGAATCATCCTCACTGTACACAGTCAGCTGGAAAAATAAAAACTTGATTAGGGCTTTTTAATTTTATTTCTCAAAGTGTCCTGTAAATGCTATCAATTCCATAAATGCCAATGTCAGGAAAAACAAGCAAGAGTATACATAACACTTCAACAGATGTGCACATCCAAGAGGCTGCAAGTTCGGTCCCCAGGCAGGGTCTGATTCCCGGTCAGGGGAATGACTAACCTGTCAGAACCCTCACTTGCTCCTGGGCTTAACTGGCCAGGAGGCCCCTTGCAGATGAACGCACGGTCGTGACCTCCCCTACCAGGACAGCAGTAAATGCTTCCCCCACACTCCCTTTCCCTTTAATTCCCGGTAGACTTTATACAGCTAGCCCAGCTTCCTGAAGTTGGAGCGCCTCATTAACGGACGTGCAGCTAATGGAGTGCTGCCTGGAGCCCGGGCCCAGAGGTCAGCAAGCAGCTTCCTTCCCTCCCCGGCTCCAGAGGCTGTTCAGTCTCTCTTGGAGGCTCCCGGGTCCCAGAGTCCTGCCTGGAAAAGGGCAGCTGGGCTCTTAACACTGGTCCTTGTCACTGAGGGCCAGCCTCTCAGCCCCCAGGGCTGCACTGTGACAGGTCTTTCTCTATGCTGGCGCCTATCACGAGAAAAGATTTCTCTGAATTGAAGCCACAGCCAGTTAGGAGGCCACTGGTGCTTTGTTTTGACTCCATCTTTTTAAAGAATTCACAAACCCAATCATCAAAAACTACAGATGGGAGTAGAGATTGGCACAATGTTTCTGGGAGGCAAGTTGCCATCATTTCTCAAACTTAACAGTGTTGCTATCCTCTGCCCTAGTAATTGTACTCCTGGGAATCCACCCAGAAGAAATCATCGGAGGCAAACGAAGATTAAGGCATAAATACGTTTCATGGTGTTTTTATGCCAAAAATTGAATATAATATAGATGTCCAACAATAAAGAGGGAATTGGCTATACAACATTAAAAAGCCACTACAATTTTACCTTAGAATTCTTATGGACAATAAGAAAATACTAATATATTAATGTTAAGTGGAAAAGCAAGATACATCGTAACTTCAACCACATAAAATTTTTGGGTTCAGAAAGTCTTAAGGTCCCCTGCAAAATGTATCTCTGGTTGATTATGAGTGATTTTTATTTTCTTCTTTATCCTTTCCTTTTCTTGCCCATCCCATTGGCCGCAGCAGCATTCGATCCTTCATCCATTGCTGTCATGATACAAATATGAGTGGGACAGTCTGGTCCTCACCGAGTTCAAGTCTAGCTGAACGCCACTCAAACAGACCATCACACCCACAACGAACGCCTTGCTGGGCTTCTAAATCTGCAACTTCCCCAGGCAGGGGATGCTCCAGCAGATCTTAAAAGAATAAATAGGGGGTTGTTAGATTGAGTAGTAAGGTGGGATTTGGGGAAGCATTCCAGGAAGGGAGAGCAAGCCCTAGGAACATGATAGAGCATCGTGGGTTCAGGGCTACAAGTGGCTTAGTGTAGCTGGGTCAGGCAGAAGCTAGGCTGAGGGAAGCTCTCACTCCCTAGAGCACATTCTGCTAGTGTTGATCCAAAGGGTGACGGGAGGAGGGAAAACTGAAGAGGAAGGTCACAAGGCTGGTGACTGGAAACATGAAGTTGGAAGAACTCTAACTCCTAGCACAGTGCTTGGCACGTAGTAGGTAAGCAGTAAATATGAATGACTGATTGAATGAATGAATGAATGGCTCAGATGCAGAGAACAGGTTAAAGAAGCAGTTTATACTCAAGACTATGAAGGGAGCCAGTGGGTTGAAGTCCCCCCTCTAAGGAAGGGGTATATTCATTCATACATATGCTCTTGTGGTCTCCCAGGACTCATAAATATTCCAATCAAACAAAGGAACATTTCCTGTAAAATCATTAGCAACCAAACCCTAGACTTCGGGGCAAAGAAAAATGAATGCATCCAAATTCATGACAGCACCAACCAGGTGAAAGGTGAGTGCACTCCAGATAAGAGGGAGGAATACAGGAGCCACCATGACACCCTCCTTCAGGCTCAAATGCTCAAACTCTGTTGTCACATTTGCAATCTCAGACTCCCAAGGTGGGAAGAGGACTTTAAAGGTTATCTACCCACCGCAGCCCACCCTCTGCAAAAACACAATGCTTTAATCCTCTCTGCACCATAAAGCTCTTCTCCAACAATAAGGGTCTCTAATAATCTGTGCACACAAACCTGCAGTGGGGCACTCCCTTCCTCCCTCTGGAAGCAGCCACGTCACTCCTGAGGTGCTCTGTTAACTCATCACGAAAGGCAAACAGAGACACACGCTCACACTAGCAAAGATGAAATCAATGCACCCTGGGACAAACGCTGCTTGGCTCCACTATGCTGTCCATTCCCTGTCTTATAATGACCACCCACCCCCACCCCAAAGGCGACCCTGCCTCCAGCCAGAGGTGAGGTCACCAAGGCTGGGCCCAAGGTGGGTCTTACAGATTTTTTCCCCAGGAATTTAGAATCAGGGCTGAGATATCTGTAGGTTACTTAAAATGACGACTAAAAACTTAAGGAGCTCTGGGGTGGCCACATCTGGCCAAATGCTCACCAAAGCAGAGATGCACATCTGCAGAGAGAAAAAGAAGAATGGAACAGACAGAAGCAAGGACAACATTTTATGCTAAGGCATGAAGACATGCTATGTGGAGGCAAAGTCTAGTCTTTTTTTTTAGCTCATCATTGGTACCTAGAACAGGTATATTGTTAAAGGGTGACTAGATACTGGTTACATGAATTTAAAAGAGTGGGGGAGGGACAGGCAGGTACAGAAGCTGTCTGGGTTCAGACCTTTGCCTAGCTCCTGGTCCCAGTCCCTCATGAGGCCCAGGTGGACCCCCTACCCTCAGGTTCCAGGAGCTGCCCCAGCATTCTTCCCATAAGTGTCCTTTCTTTCTTAAGCTGGTCTGGAACAGGATTCTGGGATGTGCAACCAAAGGAGTCTCACTGAGATACCCCCAAGATTGCTCTGGGCCTCTGCCTTCCCTTCTACCCCACTCCCTCCCTCCAAGCATCCTCTACACTCTTGCCTGCACCTGCTGGACAAGCCCCAATGTCCACATCAGCCCTGCTGCTCTCGTCCCTGAACTTCACCCCCTGTCTCCAACATTTCCTCTTGGATCACGTACCCCAACTCAAACCAATTTCCCTGTTACAGTGGCTCTATAACTTGAGGGTGTCCGACAGTCACCAGGAGGGCTTGTTAAAACAGACTGCTGGGCCCACCACCGGAGAGCCTGATCCAGCAGGTCCGAGGTGGGGCCCGGGAATCTGCATTTTTAACACACTTTGAGAACCACTGCCCTCTGTGATATGTGGTACCATCATCTGCCACTCGACTGGATTTTTCTCCTCTTTCTTTCCCGTGGTACCCACATCTAGCAGGCTCCAAGCTTTGGGCTTCTCCTCTGTGGTGACTTTTCTGCTCAGCCCTTTCTTATTCCTCTCACCACCCGCCCCTCCTCATTTCATGCCTGGAGGATTACAAGAACCTTCTAACCAGGTTTCCTTCCTTTTGCTGACACCCTTTTGGTTCCCCTTGCACATCATTGCCAGAGTCATCCGCCAGAGCTACAGTTCTCTCCAGGCCACTCTCCTGCTCATAGCCTTTAGTTATTATAAGTGAGGCTGCCAAGAACATTGGAGTAAAGTCTTGGTGTGGACATATGTTTTCATTTCTCTTGGGCAAATACTTGGGAGTGGAATGGCTACAAGAGATGATAAGTATATGTTTAACTTAATAAAAAAACCTGCCAAACTATTTTTTAGAGTGGCTGTATCAATTTGCTTTCCCTCCCTGCTCATAACCTTTGAATGACTTCATACAGAGTATTAAAAATTTTCCAGACTCCTGGGCTTGACTTTCTAGGATCTTGCAAATTTGGCCCATACCTGCTGATCCAGCCAAACCCAACATACCATAAGAGTTCTAACTCAGCCTTATGCTAAGTCTATGTTCACTCTGGGTCCTGGTTCTCTCTCAACCCTCCTTAAAGCCTTAATCAAATCCCTACCTCTTCTGTGAGATGTTCCCCACTACCCCAGCCTCAAAACCCAAAAGCCTCTCTTCCCAAAATACAGAACACACAAAAACTTTTGAGTAAAGACAATCTAGTTTCCCATTTTCCTACCTTTTGCTTGAAAAAGTATGATCATAATAAAATATTCTTAGTTTTGCTTAAATTGTTACCTAGTCTTTACTATCAAAAAAAAAAAAAAGATAACTGAAGGATTTTTATATAAAAAAATCTAAAGTATTTTTCCATACAGTGGAGACAGTTACTGTAACCTCATCAAATGAAAGAACAAAATGCTTTTCCCTCCCTCTTGATAAGTGTTATTTGATCTACAAATTGGTGGTTGGGAGTAGTTCTCCTACCAGGCCACAAAGAACGCTAATAGAACACCATGGGTATTTATTCTTACACGTGTTACTTATTCAGAGGCCAGGGCAGAGATGCACAGTGATGTTCTGATAGGTCTCACCCATTGCTGCTGGGCAGGGGGACAAATCAGCCCTCTGTGAAAAGCAACTTGATAACGTAAAAAAAGCCTTTAAAAGAGCCACACCTGTTTATCCACAATTCTACTTTCTGGAATCTAGCATAAGGAAAAGATCCAAAAAAACAAAGGCAAAGGCTATACCATTAGCTATAGTCACAAAAAAATCAGAAACAACCTAAAATACCTAACAAACAGAGCCACGGCTCTTACATTTCCCATATTTATTTATTTATTGTCTAGTCAGACCAAAAAGGATTCATGATACACTTAAGTAAATTGTGCTCAACTTACTAAAACACGTGCAGCTCTTAAAAGTGATATTTACAAAATGTTCAAAACAGCACAAAACTGTCCTATTGCCATGCTAAGGAGGAAAGCAGGACACAAAATTCTTAATGTGTAAAATTACAACAATATATTTTACAAATTAAGTTCACAAATCGAAAACAACTAGAAAGATTCTCTGCATTACTGGCAGCTCCAGTGTGGTGGTGGAAATAGCAATAACTTTTCTCTTCTATTTTGTATATTTTCCAATTAATGAGCTCATTTTAAAAATATATCCTAACGTAAATATAGAAACCAAGCAGGGCACAGGTGTCAGGCATTCCTTATCATATGGCTCAGAGAAAAATCACCTGTTCTAGAGATATAAATGTAGTACAGATTAGAAGAACGGGAGGAAGACGAAAGCAAAGAGCACACAGGAACGGGAAGACCCTGGCTGCCAGCCAGTGCTCGCTGCTGAGAATCTCTTAGATGCAATGTCCAAATGCAACCACGCAGGCGGTGCTGGCCTTGCTACTTACTCCATTTGACAGGATTACAGAAAAAAAGGACAAACGCGTGTGACCTAGAAAGGCACTTTCACGTGTGACAGAACACAGACCGTGTTTTAAAAGGAGGGCAGAGGAGGAATAACAGCATTTCTCCCCGTGGTTTCAGACCACCCTGGGGCTGCTTCCCTAACAAGTTCATCCTGACATCCTGAAAGGGCAGGAACAGCAGAGAACTGGCCTGAAGTCCCAGACAGCAGCGTGACTGCTGTCACACACTAGTGTACCCTGGGCCAGTCACTGAGCCTCTCTGCTCTGGTTTTCCTCACCTGTAAGATGGGAAGGGTCTTGAGAGACGTTCTCTTAGTTGTAAGTAACACAAATGGACTCAAGCTGGATTAAGCATAAAGAGAATGTGTAGGGAGGACATGGCAGGGGGAGGAAGCACACAAACCCATGGGGAGCTGAGCCTCGTCCAGGGCTAGAACCTGGGACTGGAGTGTCCTGGGGAGGCCAGACTGCGTTCCTGCCACCTCAACATTCTCTGAATGTCCGTCTTTCCTCCTTTTCTATGGACCCACCCTCCACATGGTCATAAATTTTTTAAAGATAATTGCTGCCTTGGTGTCCATTTTTAGACCTGACATAAGTTATTTGAAACCCAGTCATACCCCATCACCTTTGGCCTAGTAAAAACTTCCCCTCCCCATGTGGTGGTTTGTGACATGGCCCACATGATCCCCATCCCACTGACCCAAACCCCAACACATCTCACGGCTACTTATCATGATAAAACCTAATGGTTAATGTCAGAATCATGTAAAAAAGTTCCCTCTTCACATGTGTTTTCTTTAAATTAGCCAATCCACAAACCCCATGGGAAAGTGTCAGGGATAGCACCCATGGACCTTAATACAGGCATAGTCTCACAGGTCCTTTCTCTCTCCCTCTCTCCCCCCACCCACTGGCTGAGTTCCCTGCCAACTCTAGACTTCCTGTTGGCCACCTATCGGCACCCCTAACCTTTCTGGGATCTGTAAGTAATAAATTCCTTCTTTTTCATGCATTTTGGTTTTACTTTCTCATTAGTTCTCACCTGATTGCCACACCTGAACCTAACTTTCCCACAGTCAAGGCTCTCCTTGAGAAAGGCTATCTTGCCTCAAGACCAAATTAGAAAAAAACCACAGCACACATGCTCTTCACATGAACTGCTCTTCAATCCATATGGCAGAACACAGCCTCCACATCTCCTGCCTCTTGAATAACTGCTCTATTAGTCAGCTCAGCTGCCATAACAAAGTACTATTGACTGGATGGCTTAAACAACAGAAATGTATTTTCCCACATTTCTGGAGACTGGAAGTCTGAGATCAGGGTGCCAGCATGGTCAGGTTCTGATGGGGGCTTTCTTCCTGGCTTGTAGATGGCTGCCTTCCTGTTGTGTCCTCAGAAGGTAGGAAGAGAGGGAGGGTGAGCTGTCTGGCATCTCTTCCTGTAAGGGCACTAATCCCATTATAAAGGCCCCACCCTCACAACCTCATCTAAACCTAATTATCTCCCAAAGGCCCCATCTCCAAGTACCATCACATTGCAAGTTAGAGCTTCGAAATATAATTTTGGGGGGAACACAGTTCAGTCCACAGCAACTAGCTACCTCTGAATCTCACATCTGTGTTTCCAGGAGAAGGAAAATACAATTGGCTCAGCTGGGGTCAGGTGTCCACCTTTGATCCAATCAGCCATAGCCAGGTGGAGAGGGCGGGTCATGCAGCACGAACCTGGCTTCCAGGAGCCTATCCCAGTGCCAGCCCTGGCTGTACCTTGCCACCTGAATGAAAAGCCACAGGGAAGAAGGTCAAGTAGTATTCACTTCCTCTTTGTCAGTATTTCCCACAAAACTAAACACTCATTGAGGACAAGGGTCATGTCTGTTTTATCCGCCACTACTTCCCTATCGCCCATCACAGAACTGGGCACACAGAAGATGATGCTGTTGCTGCTTTATAGATAAAGCAATCCTTTATGTGGACTTGCTCAGAGCAGGATAGGGGATTTTGTGCTTCAAGGATATGTACAGATATATCTTCACCTTCTAGGAGCCAGAGTGTGCTTTCTACCCTAAAGTCAAGAAGATTTCCCTTCAAGTCGACCTTTCTTCTTTTTAATCTTTCCTGGACAAGGAAAATTGTTCTTGTTCTTTCAAAACTCCTCCCCCCCATATATATATATATATACACATACACACACACACACACACACATATTGAGTAATAACAATGTACAAAGTGTACAAAGGAGAAAAGGAAGCAAAAGACAAGCTGTCTGCCTTCAGGGAACTTAGATGTGAACCCAAGAGGCAAGACACAAACACAGCTGAAATTAAAAAACAAAACAAAAGAAAAACACAAATTTATGGGTTAAGAAATACAAAAACACATAAGATGTCTCAGGATAGCTGTGTAGGATACTGCCCTATAAATGGTGCTAGCACTGTGTGCTTTGTGGTTACAGAACAGAGAATCCACTTAAGTCTAGAATGGTCCAGGGAAGAAAAAGTAGGCATTAAAGGTGGGTAGGGGGCTGGCCAGTTAGCTCAGTTGGTTAGAGGGTGGTGCCAATAACACCAAGTTCCAGGGTTCAATCCTGTACTGCAGCTTCCAAAAAAAAAAGGTAGGATATAGTAGACGAGGGAGGGGGATAGCATTCAGGAGACAGGTAGCAGTGACTCAAGTCAAGGCCCCAAAAGCTCATGATATGTAGGGATTCATGGGAAGAATGAAAAATAAGGTCATCTAGGATCACATTATAGAGGGTCCTGATCATCAATGCAAAATTCTAGATCAGATTATTAAAATGATTGTGAACACTAGAAAGGAAAGAGACAAGTACCTGGAGGCTGCATCAGTTCTGTAAGGACAAATCATGCTGGTTGTCCTTGTTTCCTCTTGCATTAGGTAGGCCAGCAGTGGGCCTCCAGGTTGTTCAAGGTAAGGGGCACTGCATTAGTCTCCTAGGGCTGCTGTACCAAAGTACCACACATATGGTGGCTTAGAAAAACAGAAATTTACTCTCTCACAATTCTGGAGGCTAGAAGTCTGAAACAAGGTGTCTGCAGGGCTGTGCTCCTTCTGGAGGTTCTAGGGGAGGATCCTTCCTGGCCTTTCCCTTGGTACTCATGGTTGCCGGTAATCCTTGGTGTTCCTTGGGCTGTAGAGTCATCATTCCAGTCTGCCTCCATTGTCACACTGTGTTCTCCTGTAGGTTTCAGTCTGTGTCCTCATTCCTTCTTCTTATAAGGACACCAGTCACTGGATTAGGGCCAACCTTCATCCAGTAATGAAGTAATGTTAACACATCCCAACTTGATAACATTTGTAAAGACCCTATTTTCAAATAAGGTCACATTCTGAGGTTCCAGGTGGACATGCATTTGCGGGGGGACACTATTCAATGCAGTGCAGATAGTGAGTAACTCTTGCCCTCTTGTGCTGGCTATAGAAGCTAACTGCCATGTGAAATGCTGTCCCACTACCGTGCACTGGCAGTGACCTGAAGCATAGTTGTCACTGATATCACCAGAAGAGTTCCTGCACTGGGACAAGATGGGACTAGCTGACTTCCAAAATTCCTTCCAATTAACACATGCATGGCCCAAGGCCCTGTCAATTATTCTGCTGATTTGCCAATTCAGCCCTCTCATTCCACTCCCACCGCCAAGTCTCTGGTTCAATCCTTGTTGCTCCAAACTTGACATAGATAATACTGCTTGCACATCACTCCCCCTGATGAAAAGCTTCACTGGCTTGCCCCTGCCTAAAAGCAAAGTTCTGTATTTTGACCTCAACAGTCTACCTTTCCCACCTGAACTCCCAAGATGTCAGCGCAAGCCAGTCTGGTCACGTTCTCACCCCTCCTCCTGACCTCATACTGCCTGGAACAGCAGGCAAAGTCGACACAAAGGCAGTGAAACTGGACAGATCCAAATTTGATTCCTGACTCTGATGTCTAAGAGCTGGGCAAATTCCTTATCCTTCTAAACCTCAGACTGCTCATCTGAAAAAAGGAAATAATGCCACCTACCCCATGGGGCTGTTGTCAGGGTTAAGCAAAACAACGTATGCAAACTGCCAATGCAACATCTGACATAAAGTATACGTATGTGTCTATATAAGTACTTCTTTTTATTATGGTGAGTGGATCTATGCTCTGCCTTTAGGTCGGGGGAACAAAGCACAGGTCCTATGCCCCTCTAGCACTTAGCAGCACACTGCCAATGACTACTCAGAGTGACAGACGTCAGTGCAGGGAGGACCCCCGGTGAGCATTTAGCTACTCCCCTTCTTTTTCTTAGTGTGAACAGCAAATCTTACTGAAAGTTCTGGGAGACAGAGAAAGTTTATATCACAGAAAAGCAAATGGATTAAAATAGAATATCAGAGGTCCTTTAAAAAATTCCTTTGCCCTCTCTGCTATGTTGTTCAGCCATCCCTCTCCGTCCTGTCCTTCTCTCATAGCTTCTCTGTACTCTATATGATTCTCATGCTGAGCAATATACTATCTAGACCCCAACCCCTTCATTTTATAAATGGTGCTATGGTTTGAATGTGCCCCCAAAGTTCATGTGTTGGAAACTTAATCCCTCTGCCCTCATGAATGGATTAATGGATTAATGAGTGCTCTGCCCTCATGAACGGATTAATGTCCCTACTGCAGGAGTGGCTCTGTTATAAAAGGGAGCTCTCTCTGGCTCTCTTGTCTTGCCCTCTCGCCATGTGATGCATTCTGCCATGTTATGAAGCAGCAAGAAGGCCCTCGCCAGAGGCCGGTGCCATTCTCCTGGACTCCCAGCTTCCAGAACTGCAAGAAATAAATTTCTTTTCTTTATAAATTACCCATCCTATGGTATTCTGTTGCCGTGACAGAAAATGGACTGAGACAAATGGGAAGACTGGGACCCAGGGCAACTGATTCACCCAGCCAGGGCTACAGAGCTGTTAAGCGGCAGAGCCATGCTTGAATCGGGCTGTGACTATTTTTCTACATGACATGTTGAAACCAGTTTGAGCCTTGGTTACATCTTTGCCAAAACAGCAATGCCTGCCTCCCCAGGTTGCTCTGGAAATACAGAACCAAGGGCCAGGCCAGTGATGGAAAACACCAGGTGTAAGATGAGAAACAGTACAGCCTGCAGTAACCGGGCCAGGTGGGGACTGAGCAGATGGGGGCTGAACTCGGCTGATGCTCCCCTGCTGGAATCACCCTGTGGTGCCAGATCTTTCTTTTGATTCTTCAAGAGAAGTCAGAAATTTGAATTCGGGTGCCACATCTCTCAATTGTAAATGATGGTAACTGATGCAAATCTAAAACACTGCAAACCAAACAAGCATCTGCAGGCTGGTTTCACCTAGGGAGCCACCACATGTGTGACCCTGGATCCAGCAACAGATGTGAAAGCAGTTTGCAAACTGCCAAATAGCACAGTAGTGTAAAGGAAAGACTGACCTACAATGAGTGGTAGAGTCCATCTCCCCAGGAAGCTTCTCCAAATTCTCCTCCCAGGATCAGAGCTCCCATCCCCAGTGACTTCACCAGCCCCACATCTCCTCCCCTGGTGCCAGGCATGCTGCAACCACAGCTGACCTCATCCTGCCTTCAGCCTAGTGGCAGCAGCTTGGGGGCCTAGGCATCTGTGTCATCTGGGGAATTTGCCCATGCCTTGTGGGGAAACCACCTCCCCACCCAGAGCCTCAT
Organism: Cynocephalus volans; assembly: GCF_027409185.1. Classification (NCBI taxonomy): domain Eukaryota; kingdom Metazoa; phylum Chordata; class Mammalia; order Dermoptera; family Cynocephalidae; genus Cynocephalus; species Cynocephalus volans. Next base: position 82,628,389 of record NC_084473.1, read on the forward strand.
TAAGCTGCATGAGCTGCCTCCAGGGATGTGCTGTGCCTATGTCACACCCAGAGGACATTGCGAGGCTGGATTGGCCCAGGCTGACCTCAGAGTTTGGATCCCAGCCTCTACTAAGATGAGGCAGGCCCAGGTTGGGTAAGCAGGCTGGCTGGGGCCAAGCCGGCCAGGACAGGAAAGCCAGCAACAGGGCTGAACTGCTACAAAGGAAGATGGACCAGAGTCTCTCCAATTCAAGCTCCTTGAACTTATTCTCTTGGGTCTGGGTGGGTGGAAGCCTAACAACTCACCAGCCAATCCTGCACTCCTCTTTTTCCCCAGTATGCATGCAGGGAAGCAATTCTTGAGGGTCCTGCCTCTTTCCTCCTTGGTTTCCTGTCTTCAACAGCTCCTCACCATAAACATCAAAGATGCTGCAGGGTCCCAAAGACTCTGGAGAGAGCCTGAGAGGGTCTACCTAGCTCAGAGCAGCTGGCACTCCTAGAAGATGTAGAGAGTGGACGGTGTGAACAATCAGGGAAACTGCCCACCAGGAGGTCCAGCCCCTTCCCCCTCCACGAGGTCCTGGAAGGCACAGTCCCATGCCCAGGGTCACACAGCTCACCAGGGCTAGACTGGGACCTGAATGTACACCCCTGAGTCCCACGCCGTCCTGAGCCAGGTGGTGCAGTGGCCCCATCATGCTCGTCTGCATGTGCCACCACTGACCTACTTACTGGGAAGGCCACCTAGCCCTGAGTTACAGTTTTATCTTCTAGGAAAGAGACAGTGGTGCCCACCTTGTATGAAATTACAGAGCCTAACATGCAAAACGCCATGAGGACAATGACTCCTTCTGGTGACCCACATTCGGCCCATGGTAGTGCTCACTCAAGACCAGAAGACAGAGAGTATAATAGTGATTACTAGAGACTGGTGGGGGGAAGAGGAAGGGGGAACGGGGAGAGGGTGGTCACAAAATGTGAATACAAAATATTTGGGAGGTGGAAGAATAGGATCTAGGGTTCTCTAGTAATAGAGGGAGACCACAGTTAACAACAAAATCCTGTGCATATCTGGATAGCTAGTCCAGATAATGTTGGATGTTCCTAACACAAAGTGACAATGTTTGAGGTGATGGATATACTAGGCACCCTGATAAGATCATTGCACACAGTATGAATGTACCCACATATTGTATTGTACTCCATAAATATATACAATTATCATGGGTTAATTAAGAAAAACAAATTAAAAAGAGAGAAATAGAGAGTAGAATAGTGGTTACCAGGGGCAGGGAAAGGTTGGTAGACTGGTACAAAGTTGCCAAGTTACAGTTAGACAGGAAGAATAAGTTCTTCCAGTATGAAACTTACATAAAAGACAATGATACATCATTCCTACCTCAGAATTTCGTTTCATTCACTTCGATGGAGCCAATGAAAGTGCATTTGTTCGACTTTGCTGAATTTCAAATTTTAAGTGCATCTCTGAAAATTCATTGTTTGGCAGAATTAAAACATTGTTTAGAAACATCAGTACAAAACACATGTGAAGACCATGAAAGATCTTTTCTTGTTCAGACATTAGCTTATTTCACCAAGATAAAGCACCTGAAAGGGCATCTGTCATCTACCTTGCTGAACTTCTGATTTTAAATGCATATCTAAAAACCAGCATTGGAAAAATGGTCCAGAAACATCAGTATAAAACTTCCAATAGCTACTAACATTGTATTGTATATTTCAAGAGAGCCATAAAAGAGGATCTTGAATGACAAAGAAATGACAAATGTTTAGGTGATAGATATGCTAACAATTCTGATTAGATCATTATATAATATATGCATGTATTAAAACAACTAACTGTACCACATAAACATGTACAGTGAAAAAAATAAAATTAAAACAACAAAAAAAGACCAAATGACTGAGTGTACGTGCTGAAATGAATAAAGAACAGTGTGGCACAAGATTTACCACGTAGTAGCTACTCAGTAAAGTGTTTTACATTCTTATGGATACGGAAGGCTTCCTTGCAGGTTTTTGGCAGCACACCATCCAGCTGGCTTTCATCTTGGTAACAGGACCCAAGTGTTCTCTGGGTTCCCTCCCCAGGCCTCCGTGGCCCCTGTGCTTGGAGAAGCTGACCAGATCCCCAGATTTAGGGAGGATCCTGGCTGATTTAAGTCAGTCAGCACATCCATTCCCCTGCCATAGGGATTGGCTCAGTGATGGGCATGTGATCTCAGGAGACCAAGATGCCTGCTAGGGGCTTCTGGGGAAGAAGTTTCCATGTCTCCCATAGGAGATGCTCTCTCTCTTGGAGAGATGCCTTCTTCCTGCTGGACACAAATGAAGAATACAAGGCCCCTAGAAGCTGCTGGAATCCATCCTTCTTCTTCTACAAGGAGAGCCAGACTTAATGTGAAACAGGCACATGAATAGTGTGCAGAGGAGAGACCAGAGAACTTGTTGCTCCCATACCAATCTTGAGCTGCTGGATCAAGCTTCACTTGAAGTCAGTACCATTCTAGACTTTCAAGTTATATGAGCCAATAAGAGTTGTATTTTTTTTTCTCGAAACCAAAATAATTCTAACCTGTGAACCTCAAAAGTAAAGAATCCAAAGGAGACCATGGTTTCCAACAGTATCAGAAAAGACACCCTGAGTTACCCTGCAATGGGTCAAATGTGTCCCCCAAAAGTTCAGGTATTGGAAACTTGATCTCCATTGTAGCAGTGCTAAGAGGGTGGGAAATCCAATTATGGTGTTTTAAAGGTGGGGCTTTTAAGAGGTGATTAGATTGTGAGGACTGTGCCCTTGTAAAGGTATTGATACATTCATGGAGTAATAGATATGGCTCTGATGGCTTTAAAAGGAGAGTGAGTGAAGATTAGCTCACTCCTGCTCATCACATTCTTGCCGTGTGATGCCCTGCATTGCTGTAGAAGGCCCTCACCAGAAGTGTTCCCTGGACTTCAGACTTGCCAGCCTCTGAAACTGTAAGAAATATATTTCACTTCTTTATAAATTACCCACTTTCAGGTATTCTGTTACAAGCGACAGAAAATGGACTAATACACCCTCCCATTAAAAACAACAAAAAATTCTGGGTTTAAAGAAATTATAAATATTTTACCAAGTGGTCAAGTTTGGCATGACCATTGTGAGACTGCCTGCCACTCTGTATTCATGGCAGGAGGCACTGGGAGGTATACGTCATCATCAATGTGGCATTCTTGTGAGGACAAATTGACAAATGATTGTGAGGACAAATCTGACAAATCCAGAACATTCTGCATCACAGCCAGCCTAGACTCTTCATGAAGTTGGGGGCAGTGTTCTAGGCTGGTCAAAAGACATAACAGTTAAATTCGATGTGTGAACTTTAATTGGATCAAAATGAGAGAAAGAGAGAGAGAGAGAGACCAATAAAGCGTTTTAAAAAAATTTGGGTTAATCTGAGTATAAACCTTGCTATGGTCTGAATGTCCCCTCATTTCAATTGAAATTTAATTGCCATTGTAACAATGTTGAGAGTAGGACCTTTAAGAGGTGGTTAGGACCTTTAAGAATGGGTTGATGCTATTATCACAGGAGTGGGTTAGTTATCACAGGCTCTTGATCAAAGGATGAATTTGGGTCTCCTTCCCTCTCTCACAGGCTTTCTCACCGTGTGATGCCTTCTGCCGTGTGATGACTCATCAAGAAGGGCCTCACCAGATGCAGCCCCTTGGTCTTGGACTTCCCAGCCTCCAGATCTGTCAGAAGTAAATTTCTTTCCTTTATAAGTTACTCAGTCTGTGGTATTCTGTGAGAGCAGAATACAGACTAAGACATATCTCATGTTGGATGAAGGTGTGGAATTAGATTTGATTTTCTTAGGTGTGGTAATGGTTTTTGGTTTGTTTGTTTGTTTGTTTGTTTTTCTTAAAAGATGACTGGTAAAGGGATCTTAACCCTTGACTTGGTGTTGTCAGCACCACGCTCTCCCAAGTGAGCCATGGGCTAGCCCTGTGGTAATGGTTTTTGATCGTACAGAACAGTGAGTGATTCTTAAAGTATAATCCAGAGATTCTTAGGGGACATAAAGATCCTTTCTGAAGGTCCATGAAGTTAAAACCATTTCAACAATAATACTAACATATTTGCCTTTTTCACAACTGTGTTGATTTGATGGTGCAAAAACAATGAAGGGTAAAACTGCTGCTAGTGCCTTTGCACAAATCAGGGCAGTGATACCAAACTCTACCAGCAATCGTTGTATTCCTCACCTTGATGCAGCAGGAAAAGATTCCTGTGTCATTTAAGGACATCATTGATGAGGTAGTAAAAATCATCAATTTTACTGCATCTCAACCCTTGAGTACAGGTGTTTTTAATATTCTGTGATGAAATGAGAAGTACACACGAAGTACTTCTGCTGCACACTAAAGTGTGATGACTCTTGAGGAAAAGCACCACGTCACTGAGTTGTGTGCTGAATTATTCCTTTTTTTTTTCATGGAACACCACTGCTATTTGAATGACAAACTATAGTTATTCAGATTTAGGTATGTTGCATGCACTTTCTAGGAAATGAACAAAATGAGCCTGTTACTTCAAGAAAAACTAATGGTATTTGTTGCCAATGAGAAAATTTGAGATTTCAAGTAAAAATTAGAGTATTGGAAAATTTGTATCCACTACCATGAACTTGACAGTGTCTCCACTCCTAAAGACTTTTCTGATGACATCAATGGTGATATTAGTGAATGTTATTTTTAGATGTTGTACAACAAAACTTGTCAACATTTAAAGATCTGCATTTAACTTGATGCACCAATAGTTTCCAAATGACCGATGCATGATGTTACAAAAATCATGCATGAATAAAAGATCCATTCAAAGCATAAGACAGATCAACCTTCATTGATAAGGTTTCAGATCCCACATTGCAATTAACCTTGAAATGAAAGAGACTTGCAAAAATGTCCAATGCCCTCTTCTTGCCATTTTTTAAATTCTGAAAAATGTAATTAATTTTCTAAAAATATATTATTTATTTTAACATGTATTTAATGTCTCCATTTTAATTTTAATTTACCATTTTTTGATATGGTAAATATTAAAAGATGTAAGCCCCATAAATAAAAGTTTGGGGGACCTCCTCAATTTTTTTTAAGAGTGTAAAGGAGTCCTGCGATCAACAAGTTTGAGAACCACTGGTGGAGGGGAATAACCTTGTCCTTGAGTGACATACTGCAGTATTCGGGATTTAGTGGCATGACGTCTGCAGCCTACTTTCCAATGGTCAGGCAAAAGGAAATGAGTATATTTATACAGAAAGAGATGGAGTGAGTGTGCCAAGGTAAGATTAATATAGGTGCTCATTGTACTATTCTTTCCATTTTTCTGTGGATTTCAAAGTTTTCTAAACAAAAAATGTCATCAATGTAAAGAATACTTTTCAACATATTGACATACTATATATATGCCTTAGAAGCCAAAACTAGGTAAAAGTGGAGCCCCTGAAAAGCAAAGTAAGGGCATTTGCTAACTGAAGCACTGAATTTCAGATTATAAGGCTTGATGGGGTGTCAAGTACAGGAGATAATCTAAAGCAATACTTCCTAAATTTCAGCCTGCATAAGAAAGTCTGGAGCGCTTATTAATACACAGATTCCTGGTCTCCACCCACAGCTATTCTCATTCAGTAGGTCCAGGGGCCATGAGAATGTACAGTTCTAATAAAATTCCCAAGTGAGGGGATACTGTGGGTCCCCAGACCACATTTTGAGTAACACCAGCCCAGGGCAACCTACTATAAAGCCTGAACTCCTTTGGATTAAACCGTGTCCCTCAAAAACATATGTTGAAATCCTAACCCCTGGTTTCTGTGAATGTGACCTTACTTGGACATAGGGTCTTTGCAGATGTAATCAAGTTAACGTGAAGTCATCAGGTATATGACTGGTGTCCTCATAAGAAGAGGAAAAGAAACAGAGACACAGACACAGGGAGAAGGTCATGTGACAATGGAGGCAGAGATTACAGTTTTCCATCTACAAGCCAAAAAAGGGCAAGGATTCCCCGCAACCTCCAGAAGCTAAGGGCAAGGCATGGGACGCATTCTCCCCTAGAGCCTTCAGGGTCAGCACGGCCTTGCCAGCATCTTGATTTTAGATTTCTAGTCTGCAGAACTGTGAGAGAAAAAGTGTCTATCAGCTTAAGCCACCTAGTTTGTGGTATTTTTTTACAGCAATACTAGGAAACTAATACAGACCCCAAAGAACTACACCATCAGTAAAAGGGTGAACCAGAGATAAGCCTACAACCATGCCTGAAGGTACAGAAAACATGCATTCTTCAGCCATGGCAGCACATGAAGAAGAAACAGTGTGTCCCCTGAAAATCTGTAACCACTAGCCTGCCCTCACATAAGTTTGCAGCCCAAATTTACACTACCCAAGTGGTCAAACAGACAAAAAAAATCTCAAGAAATTAGTTTCTAGTGGTCCAATATCAGTAGTGTCCCTAGACACCCAGCAGAAGCAAATGCAAATCTTCTCTGGAGCAACCTTTATCCCAGGCCTCAAAGAATCCCTACAGATAAAGTTCTAAGGAATATAAGCTCAAAGTGAAAAAAAAATTACAAAACATACGATGCACCTTGACTGAGAGCCAACAATGCACCTTGATTGAGAGAAACAAGAGACAGCTGAATTCCTTCAAAAATAGTTTAGATGCTAGAATTATCAGACTCACAACTTAAAATAAATATGTTTAATATGTTTAAAGGAATAAAAGTGAATTTAAAATACATAGAAGGAGCAGACATCATAAAATATGGCCAGTTATGAAACAAAACTAAATAGAATATTCTAAATAGAATAATAATTAAAAGTTAAAAATCAATGGATACTTCAGCAGCTGATTAGATATGGCTGAGGAGACAGACAAGCAGAAAATTATCCATAATGTAGCAGTGACAGAAAAGTTAGAAAAAAGAAATGAAGAGATTTGAAGGATAGGGTAGGAACATTTAACATATGTCTAATGAGAGTGCTAGAAGGAGAGGGGAAAAGGAATGGGCTACAGAAGCAATATTACTAACTGTCAATCAATTTGAAAATTCTCTGAAATGAATTAAATCCTAAAATAATATTGACCCAAGAAGACAGAAGAAACCTATGAGACTTCCAATCAAGATGGTGCAATAGACAGTCCCCAGCATCATCTTCTCCCACAATCAACAGATTTACAACTATAAAAAAGCAACAACTGCCAAGCTGAGGCTGCTAGAGCTCAGGGGAAGAGGAGGAGAGACCTACAGAGTGCATGAAGGCAGGAGAAGCCGTGATGAGAAAGAAAGAACCACTCCGACCTGTTCCAGGCTGGAGCTGCTGAGCCCCTGGAGCAGGAGCTGGCAAAAGCCACAGCTGTGCTCTTTGGATGACGTTGCTTGGAGGCTGCAGGGGAGAAAAGGGCCTTGGTGGCCCCCAGGCCAGCAAGACCACTAACAGGGTTTTCATGAACCCACATAGGAGCAAGGAGCCACAAATAACTGAAAAAAAGAAGCCACTCAGAAGCTGGTGAGTCATCGCAAGTGACGGGCACATGGCCATCCCATGGGAAGTGTTTAGAATACAGGCAGTGGGGGAGACAGGCCCACCGGGGAACATCGGGGCACAGCATAGACAGCTGATCTGTCCTCCAATCAGCACAGGTCACTCAGTGGAGACTGGTCAGGAATATAGAACTGCAGCGGGTGCAGTTTGCTGAAAAGACTCAGGGCCAGACCAGAGTTTCCACATAACCCAGGTATACTGGAACTCACAAGACCCAGATATGCTTACAAGGCCAATAATTAATACCTGAGCTGCACAAAAATCCTTCCCCAGAGAATCAGCAGCAAAGCAGTAATTTAGCTCAACCACAGGGCTCAAGTGCTGGTTCCCACAGAAAGTTCCCCCATTTTATAAGTAAGCAAAGGACAACAAATTAGTTCCAGTGCAGAGTTTAAGTGGTAGGAACAGCAAATAATCCAACACAGAAGTGAAAGAAAAACCAAAAACCCACAGATCAGAGACCAAGTTCTGATATTAACCAGTAAAGGTCTAACACTACCAAAGAACACCTATAAAACCTAGAAGGACCAGAAGCCCCCCAGGCTCCCAAGCCAGGGTTGGGGGAGGGCTGAGGGCCTCAGCCATGCCCCCCAACATCCACATCCAGACCAGCAACAACCACCAGGCTGCCACCAGAAGCACCCCAGGCTCCTGAGCTGGGGTGGTGGGGGGCCAAGAGCCTCAGCCACATCTCCCCAGTGTCTGCATGAGCCCAGCAAGGACCACCAAGCCACTGCCAGAAGCACCTGGGGCTCCCAAGCTGGGGTGATGGGGGGCCAAGGGCCTCAGCCACACACACACCCATGTCCACATCCAGTCCAGCAGTGACCACCAAGCTGCTGCCAGAAGCACCTCGGGCTCCTGAGCTGGGATGGTGGGTGGCTAAGGGCCACCCCCTGATGTCCACACCTAGCCCAGTGACAACCACCAAGCCTCCACTGGAACCACCCTGGGCTCCCAGAATGAGGGGAAGCCAAGGGCCTCGGCCACGCCCCCCTGAAGTCCACATCCAGCCCAGCCATGATGGAGCTGTCACCGGAAGCCTCCTGGGCTCCCCTGCTGGAATGCAGGGGGGTGCCACAGGCCTTGACCATGCCCCCTCTTCCTCCTCCTCCCACTCTCTACCCCTCCCCACACCCCCTCCTCCCAACTGCTCCACAACATCTTAGAATGTAAAAAAAATAATAAATAATTTTTTTTAATAAGGAAGAAACCTATAACCATTAAAGAAATTAAATCAATAGTTTAAAATATCCCCCTAGAAAAAGAACCTGGCCCTCAAGAGTTTACTGGCAAGTTCTACTAACCATTCAAGAAAGAAATCCCATCTTACACAAACTTTTCTAGAGTACAGGAAAAGACGGCACACCCCCAGCTGAGCTTATGACGTGAACACAATCTTGATACCAAAACCAGACAAGGGTATAACACAGCCAATACCACTCACAAACACAGTTCAGAAAAAAAACTAAATATTAGCAAATTGAATCAAAAAAGAAAAACAGCTCTACAACCAAATTGGGTTTATCCAAAATTGACTTAATGGTAGAATCAATTAACACAATTTACCACTGAACAGACTGAAGTCCAAAAAAACATATTATCTCAATGGAAGCATTAGATAAAATGCAATATCATTCACCATAAAAACTCTTAGCAAACTATCACTTTAGAGTGTATTTCTGAAAACCCTACAACAATCACAATACTTTATGGGAAAATGTTAAAGCATTCCTTTTGAAATAAGGAATAAAGCAAGAGTGTCTGCCTTCCCTCTTTTAATTATCATGCATTGTGGATCCTAACCAGGGTAATCAGAGCAGGGTGGGGGGTGGGGGATGAGGAATAATGACTGGGGAGACATAACACTGCACTATTCTCAGATAACATGACTATGTGGAAAACTGAAAAGAATCTATAGTTTAGCAAGGTTGCATTCTTCTAACAATTAAAGATAAGAATTTTATTAAGATACTGAATACACTGGCATCAACAAATATCAAATACCTGGGAATAAATCCAACAAATGATGTGCATGACATTTACAGCAAAAATTGTAAAAATTTTACTGAAAGTCACTAAAGAAGACCTAAATAGAGGTAGATACCATGTTCATGGATGGTAACGCTCAATATTTTCAGAACATCAATTTCAATTGTTCCATACATTCAATGCTATTCCAATCATAATCCCAACACATGGCAGTGTGCGTGTATGTATGTGTGTGTTGTGTTATAACTCATAATTCTAAGCTAATTCTGAACGTGTATAGCAGAGGAAAGCACTGAGGCACTGTTGAAGAAGAACTAAGTGGGGAACTTGCCACACCAGATATCAGCACTTTTCATAAAGCTTTGGTAATTAAGAGAGTGTGGTACTGGTGCTGGGCCAGACAAATTGTTCAAAGGTACAGCATGAAGAGCCTAGAAACAGACCCACACATTATGGAAATTCAATTGATGATACGGCTGGGCATTGCAGATCTAAAAAGAAAGGATGGACTTTCTAATAAATGATGCTGTGACAACTGGTTTTTCATGTAGAAAAAAAGAAAAACAATTGGACTGCTGCTTCACATCACAGATGAAAATCAACTCAAGATGGAATAAGAAATTAAAAGTGAGTAGGAAAACTATAAAACTGCTGGGAGCAATACAGGAGAATATCTTCATGATTTCAGGGAGGGAAGATTTTCCTAGGACACCAAAAGCACAAACTCTAGGTGAAAGAATTGATAGGTAAATTGCATTAATATTAAGAACATCTGTTCATCAAATACACCATAAAGAAAATGAAAAAATAAACTGCAGACTGGGAGAAGACATCTGTAAGACATAAATGACAGAAGATTGGCATCCAGAATACTTAAAGGACTCCTACAAATCAGTAAGATAAGGACAAGAGAAAAACTGGCAAGACTTAAACAGGCACTTCACAGAAGAGAGAACATGAATGGCCAATAAACATATGAAAAGATGCTCAATCTCATTAGTATTGAGGGAAATGCACACTGAACTCATAATGAGATTCCACTTGGTACCCACCAGACTGGCAAAAAGTCTAAAGTGTGACAATATCAAGAGATGGTAAAGACATGGTGCAGCTGAAACTGCATCCACTGCTGAAGGAAAATCTTTTGGAAAACAATTTATGAAGAACACACAGTGGGCACTTGCCAGGCCAGGTATCAATGTTCCTAAGGCTACAGTAATTAAGACTATGGTACTGGTGCAGGGTCAGACAGATTGATCAATGGAACAGAATAAAGAGCCCAGAAAATCCCACACATGGTGGAATTTATGTTATTTGGTCAAGTGGGAGATGCAGATACCCTTTGCCTCAGTCATTCCAATCCTAAAGAAACTCATGCACAGGTGCACCAGGAAACATCTAAGAAGAATGTTCATTATAGCACTCTTTCCAAGAAAGTACAAAAGAGAAAAAAGAAAAATCTAGAAACAATCCAAATGTCCATCAAGTTCGATGGATAGGAAAACTGTGGGATATGAAGATAATGTTATAGTTCTTAAACTGGGTGGTGAGTCAATGAGTATTCATTGTATTATTATCTATTACCCCCTAACCATCTTTCTTTATACATTGTCTTTTCTATTGACTCAATAATTTCTACAAATCAAGGAGAACCCAGAAATGGAGACAAAACAAGATCTTAGAACACCAGAGTGTTCCCTTCTGTGTTTCCCTTTTTTAGGCTGTATTTAGATGAACTCCCCTCTATTTTAGTGGCCAATGACCATGGCTGTGGTAGTCTGAGTGATGGCACCCAGAGATATCCAGGTCCTAATTAATTAATTAATCCATTAATGAATTCCTGTGAATTAATGTAAATGTTTCCTTATAAGACTTTGCAGATGTGATTAAGTTAAGGATTTGGGGATGGGAAAATTGTCCTGGATTATTCAGTTGGGCCTTATTTAATTTGCGATTAAATGTAATCACAAGTGTCCTTGCAGGAGGAAGGTAAAAGGAGATGTGCAGACAGAAGAGAAGGGAATGTGACCACAGAAGCAGAGACAGGAGTGCTGCAGCCACACCAGTCAAGGAATGCCAACAGCCACCGGAAGCTGGAGGAAGCAAAGAATGGAATTTCCCCTGAAACTTCCAGAAGAAACAAGCCCTGCCAACACCTTGATTTTAGCCCCAAAAGGCTCATTTCAGACTTCTGGCCTTCAGAACTCTAAAAGCATAAATTTCAGTTGTTTTAAGCATATCTGTTACAGCAGCAATAGCAGCCTAATACAGTGAGGATGATCGACCTCACTCATCTCTTTGTCTCCGGCTGTTTTCCACTTAGCACACTTTCTCCTCTGTCTTCTCTCCCAACATTGGATGCCACTGTCTCCCAGGTAGGGAGATGCAGCATGGGTTAAATCCCTTCATCTGTCAGATGCACCACGTCCCCTGCTGAAATGGCTCCTCCCTACAATTTCCAACCAAAGCCAGAAAAGTCATTCATATCCACCCCCAAAATACCCACCCAATGGGAAGAGCAATGGCAAGGCAGAAGGGACACTTGAATTCAATTCCCAGTTTCCTACTGACTAGCTATGTGACCTTATAAACTTCTCAAAGATGGAATCAGAACTCTTTCATCTTTATATACCTGTTGCCCAACATAGGGCCTGGCACAAAGCAAATGTTCAATAAATGGGCAGTGAATCAATAAATAAATCAACTGTTTTAGCCTATTTTGTGTTGCTATAACAGGATACCAGAGACTGGGTAATTTATAAAGAAAAGAAATTTATTTGGGTCACAGTTCTGGAGGCTGGGAAGTCCAAGATCAAGGGGCCACATTTGGTGAGGGCTTGCTTGTTGCGTTATCCCATGGCAAAAAGTGGAAAGGCAAGAGAGAACAAGTGAGAGGAATAGCGAGAGAGCACAAGTGAGAGGAAAGGGGGCCAAACTTCATCCTTTTATCATCAGAATCTAACTCACACAATAACTAACCCACTCCCGTGATAACAGCACTAATCCATTCATGAGGGCAGAGCCTCTAAAACCCTTAGAACTCTTAAAGGTTTCACCTCTTAATACCATTACAATGGCAATTAAATTTCAACATGAGTTTTGGAGTGAACATTTAAACCATATCAACCAACCAACCAGTCAATCAATCAATTTTGAGCAAGGATGGAAGTCCTAACTGAGATAGGAGGTGCTCTGTTCCCCTGGGATTGGGTTTCAGGCCATTCCCCTGGGTCTCAAACAACTCTCCTAGGACTCAAGCTCTGCCCTAAGTCCTAAGCTATGGTGATCTGTAGCACCTATTTTTGGCACAGTACATGGAGATTGAGACTACAGGGAGCAGATTTATGCAAATCCAGTAGAGTTTATCCAGATTTACATAATCCTCACGGCCGAGCATGCTCGGTAAAGTGAGATTTATCCTTTGAATGACCTTCCACTGGGGGCGCTAGAGAGCACAGAATATATTTGGATATATTTGGTGCATATGGTAGAAGGTGATATGGCCTCCCCAGACCCTTTCCTCCAGTATAATAACCACTGAAAAAGAAAACCTTTCCAGTAACTCCTCTCTCTCTTCTTCCTCCACTATAAGGGAAAAGATTAAAATCATAGAGTTTTAGGGTTGGAATTAGACTTGGAAGACAGGAACTCATTGACTTAACAAGGCAGCCCGGTACACTGTTAGTACCAATTACTAGAAACCTTTTCCTTCTACGAAGCCAAAAATTTGTCTTCTAGCCAGCCATTGACCCTAGTCCAATCCTCTAACCACTTAAAACAAACCTCCTCTTTTTTCCACATTAAAACATTTTCAGAAAGTGGAGACCTGGCTGTAAGTCTTGGCCTAGCCAATCCAGCTCGTGAACTTGATGAATCACCTAACTCCACCGGTCCCTATCTTCCTTGTCTGTCAAACAAGAGCATGAGATCACTAAGATCCTTTCTTGCTCTGTAATGTAGCGTGAAAAATATCACCCCCTTGGTGTTCAATCCTTCACCATTTTAACTTACCCATTAGGTTTTTAATTTCAATACTTATTAGTTTTCCACTTTCAGAAATTCTTCTTTTTCAAATAAGCTTGTTTCCCTCCTCCAGGATCTGTTGTTATTCTTATATTTCTGATATTCTCCTTTATTTCTTTTTTCATTTTAAAAAGACTTATTCTAAGTCTGCAATTGGTAGCTCTATTATATAAATACATTATTAATATATATGACATTTACTTATTATTGAAGGGCTAATTCTGTTGCTTATAATATTTTCTAACTCCTGCTTATAGGGCTTGTCTCCTCACATGTTTCGTAATTTTGGAGTGTGAATTCATGGTTTGGGGGGCTAATTCTGTATGATATACATACTGAACACCCTTAGAAAGACTGGAATAATTTCTGCCAGGTGCCCTAGGGGTAATAAAATAGCTGTGGTTTTAAACTAAATTTCATGGTACTCTGTTATGCAGCTGCTACAGTACTAGCTTACATCCTTGCAAAATGATTACCTCTGTTTTATCTCCTGACAAATTTCCTTCCTTACTTATAAGCTCAGCTATGTTTTTAAGGAGATAGCTCTTATATTTTATCCAAAATTTTTAGAAAGTTTTAAAATTCAGTTTTAGTAAAGGAGGGTTTTGAGACTATTTAGCTTTCCATATTTCCAGAAATAGAAATCAAATCTTTCATTTTACAGATGAGCAAACCAAGGCTTAGAGACATTAAGTGACTTGCCACAGTGACAAATCAAGTTTCTACAAAACTGGGGTTTAAAAAATGATCTTCTAACACTAAAGGGAATACTAAGTCATCATTCATTCAACAAATCTTTTTCAAGCACCTACTATGTGCTTAGAATTGTTCTAGGCACTGGGAGAACAGTGGTGAACAAGATAGTCTCAAAGGTCATGGAAGTCAAATCCTGGTGGATACATAGACCATGAGCAAGTAAACAAATGAATTTAAAGCACCATTTCAGGGAGCGATAAGGGGATAGATAGTGATGAGAGGGGTGGATTTTGGAGAAGGTGGTCAGAAAAGGTCTCACCTGAAGAAGTGACATGTGAACAAAGACTTAATGGAAAGAGGATGAAGGCCATGGACGATCTGGGGAAATGTGTTATGGGCAGAGGGAAGAGCAAGTACGAAGGCCTTTGGGTGGGACATACCTGTCACCTTCCAGGAGTAGCGAGGCTGGAGCCAACTAAGAATAGAGAGACAGTACAAGGAGAGGTCACAGCATGGGCAAGAGCCATACCTTACTGAGTCTTGTTGAGAATAGTAAGGAGTTTGAATACTATTCTTAGCGGGATGGGACAGCTTTTAAACAGCAGGAGAAAGAGATGACCCATTTTACATTTTAAATACATCACTAGAAGGACAGGAGTAGAAGTAGGGAAACAGGAGGGTTTTGAAGTGGTCCAGCAAGCAATAATTTTGGGTTGGAGCAGGATGGCAGCAGCAAAGGCAGAAGTTGTGGTTAGATGGGAGTATTTTGGAGGCAGAACTAAGAGGACTTGCTGATAGACTGGATTGCACAGCACATGGTGCCTGGCCTGAAGTGTGTACAGATCCTGCCATATCCTGTGACTTCTTCAGGAGGGACACATGTGGACTAGTGGTTCTCAGCTTCATGAGCTCATGAGAAAAAGTCTTTGTATGTTCTTGGAAATGCACTGTGAGTCCCCAGTATGAGGTGGTCATATTCCAGCAGCATCTTTCTCCAGGTGGGTTGTATCCTACTCTCCTCTTAAGTAGCATGACCTGCTCAGCCCAATATTCTGACAGGCATTGCACTGGCAGTCTAAACCCCAGTTGTGACAAAACCAAATTTTACAGTGATCACAATTAGCCCATCTGTGAAAGGTTCTCAGTTGAGCAGTGGGTTGGTGGAGTCCAATTATGCCATTCCGAACTCATAAAAAGTCAGGCTTAGGACCTCTCAGATGCAGAAAGGACGAACCCCGGTCTAGCACAAATGGATGACTTGGGTTCAAATCTCAGTTCCACAGCCGGTAATAGAAACCTCAGACAAGTCAATTTCTTTTCATTTCACAGGGGCGATGATGATAACCTGTCTTCTGCCTCAGCACTTCTCAAGCTTTATGGGGATCTTGTTAAAATGCAGATTCACTAGGTCTTGGGTGTGGCCTGGGATTCTGCATTGCTAACTACTCTGGTGATGACAATGCTGCTGGTGCACAGACCACACTCTGAGTAGTGAAGTCCTGACTCATTCATGATCCAACACGCACTCATTGGGCATTGCTGTAGATTGGATATCACCCCCCCACCCCACAACCTCATTGAGGCTTAATCCCCACTGTAACTGTTAAGGGTGGGAAATCCCATTACGGTAATTGAAAGGTGGGGCCTTGAAAAGGTGATTAGACTGTAGGACTGTGTGGTAGTGAATGGATTGACAATGGTGGGGGGGGTGTGGCTCTGAGGGTTTTAAAACGAGAGCTCATGAGGAGCTATATCTTTCTCTGTGCTCTGCCATTTTCTGCCACAGACAAAGCCACCACCAAAAAAGATCCTCACCAGATGTGTTCCTTGGATTTCCCAGTCCCCAAAACTGTAAGCAATAAATTTTGTTTTCTTTATAAATCACCCAGTTTCAGGTATTTTGTTATAAGCAACAGAAATGGACTAATGCAGGTACCTCCCACACATGAAGAGCTGCAAAGGAGACAAAGAAGCAGACCACCATGTCACAATGTACAAAGTGACAGTGCCACTCTGGGCCTGTGAGAGGACCTAGAGGACAGAAATCATTCTTTGGTTAGGGGACCCAAGGGAGGCTTCATGGAGGAAGGTAGACAGAGACCTACATGGAGAATGTAATGGAAATCATAGGGTACCTTCAGGGCTTTAGCCATGCAATAGCATCAGCTTGTTATAATCGCTAATTTCTCCTCAAATTTAAGAATTCCTTTTTTGACTTACAAACAGAATAAAGAAAAGGGAATAAAAGGGGAGTGAGAGAGATATTTTTAATCTCTCCCAGTTGCAACAGGGGAAAAATGCCATCTTATACGAACGATGTTTCTAGGTTTGCAAATCTGGTTAGTAGTCATTCATTCCACATATATGGTGTTCATCAGGGCTGTTCATAGATGTTTAGTTAGGGGTGTACTTCTCCACCCACTTGAATTCAGGCTTGGCCAATGAAACATGAGCAGAAGTGACACATTACCACCTCCAGGTGGAAATACTTAAGAGCTGGTGCTTGACTCTCCCTTTTTCTGTCCCTACGGCAGTGAGTCCTGATGTCTTGTGTTGCAATGATGCCACCCTAAGAGAAAAGAGACTCCATCAGCCTGGGACTCTGAGTAACTCTGAGCAGAGTGCCCCTGCCAATCCACAGTGAACAGGCAGCAGAAGGCAAGAAATGAATCTCTGTTGTCTTAAACTACTGGTATTTGGGAGTTGTTACTGCAACATATCCCAGGCCATCCCAACCACTACAATAAATATTTAATCAATACAAGCACCATTTAAAGTTTTCATTCTAGCATATGACAACTCGTGGCATCAAAGAAGGAGCTGCAGAAACTGGGGCCCGAGTCACCAGAATCTAGACTCCTTGTGCCAACCTCTTTCTCTCTCTGCCTATGTCTCATCTTTATTGATCTCTGCTTTGCTGTATTCTACACTTTTGCCTACAGGCCTTCTCCAAGTGCTGAGGGGTTTAGCCACCAGCAGTGCCACCTTCACATCTCTGCAACTCTGGGCCCCATAGGCAAAGCTGTCCTCCTTCAGCTCCAAACCAAGAAAGCCTGGGGCAGGTTCTGGTGGCTCAGTTTTGGTGACATGCCCATCTCTGGACCAAAGTCTGTGCCCGGGGAAATGCATATCTAGGCCTGGGTCACATGCCCGCTCCTATGGCTCAGTGGAGGGAGGTAGGATGGGGTACGTTACCAGAAGCGAATGGGAAACTTGTTTTGCAGCCCAAAGTACTATCCATAGTCCCCTACAAGGAGGTAGAAAGGAAGTGTATGCATAAGGACACAGGAGGATGCCCAGTGCAGAATTTAACTGAGCTGTGAATGTTAAAAGACAAAGGAAAAGGGAGAAAATGGTACATGCTCATATGATCACCCTAAAAGGAAAGAGAGGCAGGACGAGAGCCACTAGGCTGGACAGCTCCCTATGCTGGCAACAGGAGGTACCTTTGGCTAGAACTGCCAGGTGACTGACAAGGCCCAGTGGGTTGGGAAGGGGGGGATGTTAACTCAGGTAATGAACGCTTTCTGTTTACTGATGCATTAAATCTGACAGTGGAGCAGACCTTTTCTGATTGAGAATGGGCCAAGTCTGAGAGAGCACATACTGAACTACCTCGTGTACCCCCAATACCATTTTCCCAGCATAAGCCACTCCTGGGACTCTGTCTCCATCAAGCCCAACCCAGCTTCACACTCCTGCTCAAGACAGCATCCCGTGCAGGCTCACAGCAATCAGAGAAGGTGAAACTCCCTTGCCATCCCTGGTCTAGGTGCCCATGTGTGCTTGAAAGCCTAAACCAAATCACCTGTCAAGACTCCTTCTGACATCTCTAACAAATGTGTACCGAACATTTGGTCCCTTATGTATACAGGCTGAGCATCCCTAATCCAAATATCTGAAATCAGAAATGCTCCAAAATACAAACATTTTTGAGCACCAACATGACAGCCAAAGGAAATGCTCACTAGAGCTCTTCAGATTTTGGATTTTTGGATTAGGGATGCTCAACCAGTATGCATTCTGTACATATTCCAAAACAAAAAATAAAAAATCTGAACCACTTCTGGTCCCAAGCATTTCAGATAAGAGATATTTAACCTGTATTTCCTTTTTCTCTATATTCCCAGGAAAGCCCCTGGGTGCAACTAAAAAAAATCCCAAAGGGAAAACAATGTGTTTCTGTGTGAAGACAGATGAGATCTGAAAGATCAGAACAAATAATATGTACATAACTATCCATCTTCCAATCCTTAGGGCCTTCTCCAGGCCCAGAGGTGAGAGGAAAACATCCTCAGAGCCCCAATGCAAACCCCCTTGGCTCTTTTTGGTGCTCAGAAAAACTCCCACAGAGTAAGAATCCTGGTGACCAGTTGGGCATGTGTGTGGCTCATTCCTGGCAGTGAAATTCTAGAGGTGCCATGTGCTATGGCTACTACACTGCCAAGTCTCCCTCTTCCCCTTGACTCTTGAACACCCCTGGAAACACACACACACACACACACACACACACACACACACACACACACACTGCAAAATGACAGCCTCACTAGGGGCCTAAAGAAAGCCTCATTCCCCCTCCTTCATTCCTCCCGGGGCTCTTCCTCCCCCCAAATAATATACCCGCCAAAGAAGATAGCTCATTTCAGAAGGAAGGAGGGACTGACCCAGTAATAACCAGGTGAGACCCTCATTTGTCAGCTAACCTCAAATAAGACACAGTGGGGAGAAGTGCACAAAAGCTACTTACCAGCAGGCAGGCGGGATTAGTAAACAAAGAAATAGGGCAGCTGAACAGCAGCGAAATGTAAGCTGGTATTTTTCACTTCCTTGAGGATACTCCTTCTGTTTATAAATAAACATGATGCACAAAGGCCATCTGAGGAAGGAAGGGACCTTGAGGAACATGGACTCTTGGAGCTACTGGGACCTCCAAGGTGATGCTGGCTAACATCCTGGTCTCTCAGACAGGGAGCTGGGGCCTCAGGTCGGTGAGAGTTGCCCTTAGGACCCTTACAGTGGGTCAGACCAATGCTGGGACTAGAACACAAGAGTGCTGACTTCCAGCCCAACATCTTTCCTCTCACAGGGCAACTGTACCACACCACAGTGCCAGGAAAGCAATCGTCAACCAACTTGAACCCACTATTAACTGGATCATTTTCCTGCATTCCACTTTTTAAAAGCTGGCCCCAAAGAAAATCAAGCTTATGTTTAAGGGTTTATGGTCTTTTTTTTTTTCCCCTCATTTATTTTGCAACTGTTGGGGAACATCTTGAGGACAATGCACATTCCTTCCAGTGTTCTCTACGTTTACATCCCTGACCCAGGACGAACAGACTTCGTGCTCCAAATCCCAGTCCTGGCACTTAGCCAGATCTTCAGCCACCAAACTAAGTTTGGTCTTGATCATCCCACTGTACTCTCTAAAAAGTAACATTTAAAAAAGATATTCAATGTGGAAGTAAGTTTTTTTTCTGCTTAACCATCAGTAACTCAGAAAATTATGTTGAATTAAGACTTCTGCCTTCCCAGTGAACTGGGGTTTGGGTCTACTAATCCCGTGGGGGGTGGGAAACTGGATCCATTCAGCCAAAATTCTGGGCCTTGGCCAAAATTCTTTCCAGAGACAATGAGGTCAACACCTGCTCTTTGGAACAAATGCTTCAAAATGGCACATTCTCCCACGAAGTCACAGAGCGACCTCTGTGACCCTCTTGCAACAGGGTGCACGTGAACATATTCTCCTCAGTTTGAAACTCAAGGCCTAGGCCTTGAGTTGTTTATACAGAAAACAAAATATTTTAAAAGAGACAAGCAGGCAAGTTCTGAATGAGCCCCCATGTCCCATGCAGATATCAAGCAGGTTCTAACAAGGTCAACGTTGCTACTGCACTGATTATCTCTCTCTTTCTGAGGCTGAGCCAAGGGAGTTAGGAGGAAGACAACTGACAAGAAAGAAGTATCTCAACTGGTCCTCACTCTAAGATCTTTGCCCAGTGGGCATAAGCCTGTCCTGATGCCCAGGGACCTCCATCCCCAGGGACAGCATTGGCCGGCTTCCCTGCTTCTCCGGGGCCTCTGATCTCCTTCAACATAACCAACCTCTACTGAGTGTACTCAGGTGCCAGACACTTCAAAAAAGGGCCTTTGGAGGGAGGTGAGGGGTTGGAGAGGGAAATAAGCCACAATCGCTGCCCTCAAAATGCTCACAGCTGGTGGCGGCAGAGATATCCACAAACGCTGGCTATCCCTGAATGCCATCAGCTTGTCTTATGCCTATGGTTGGATGGCTGGGACCACAAAGGCAGGAAGACATTCCCTCTCCATCCTCAGAACACAGTGATAGGTCTTCCTTAAATGTTCTTTGATGTGACAGAAGCTTACAAACCAGACTACTTGCAGGAAACAGGACTTACGGACAAAACCATAGGATGCTGCCACACCAGAGTTCTTGGGAGCCTGAAAGAGATGAATTTAGTACAACTGCCAGGGTGAGCGAAGGTAGAGAGGGAAATGGACTAAAATTCCAGAGCCTGTTTTCTTCACCAGCTCATCTTGTATTCTTGGGCAACGCACATTCTCTCTGTAATTTTACAGATGACGGGGGAAGACTGGATCAGTGGTTTTTATTAGTAGCAAAACCCATATATTTTCCAAATTGTATTTTATGTATAACCCCAATATCTAAAACAAACAAAAGGGGAGCTGTCTGTGCTGAGTCGGGGCTGGGGAACCCAGAGCCCACCTGCTCAGGCTGGGTGGCCCTCAGGGAACCCAGTTTGAAAACAAGAATAGATTAAGTCTGAGAGCCCCTTCCAGAGCTCTTATATCTTCTCACAGGGGAGAACTGAAGGAGGAATCATCATTGATTTAATGCCCTCCGTGGTGCCTGGTCATTTACATATCGTGTGTCATTGAAATCTTTGCAACAGCAACATGAGGTTAACTAGCTGTGAACTAGGATTTGTTGTGATCTGAGTTGTGAACTGGGATGTGTTGGCGAGAGGTAGAACTGGGATTTGAACCAAGGGTTTTCTGATTCCAAACACAGTCTTCCTCCTCCTTGATAAGATGTTCCTCTAGGAATGTGAGATATTAGGATAAATTGATAATTTCCTTGAATTTTAAACATAAGTATATGTCCATATATGAATAGGAAAATATTTCTTAAAGAATATCCCCCCTCCAAAATGATCATTACTTTCACTGTGTTTTGATAATGTGGATGATTTTCAGTCTATGTTTTCTAATTTTCCTATAACGAACAGGTATTGATTACGTGGAACAGGTATTTATTAAAAGTGGTGTCAATAATTCATAACTGGTACACTTACATTGGGTTTATATAGGGGATCAGGGATTGGGGAGAGAGTGGTATCCCTGACCTTTTGGAGTTGACAGTGGGAATAACATCCCCAAATCCCACCAACTCTCCCTTGGGACAAAGGGTCCTGGGCTGACCTGAAGGGCAATTCTCATGGTCATTTAAGTTCTCTGAAGTCTCAGTTCTGGGGAGTGTGGTTATTTTAAAAAGTAACAGCAAATCCCTTAGACCCCTTCCAAATATATGCCTCTCTTCTCCACCCCCATCAGCTGCCTGGCATAGAAAGGGGCGGGGCTTGCTAAGAAAACTGAAGATGGTCACATGACCCGGGACAGAAGCCCTCACTCCCAGCCCAGTAGGACCTATACAGAGAGCCCACCAACCAGGCCAACTAAACTCTCCCACCCTACCCTAGCGCCCCCAAGAAGCTACTGGCAGATTCAAAGATCACGGGACTACTTCCAGAGAGAAAAATGCCACCCTGAAGGCAAGACAAGCTTTGGTCAGGCATGAGGCAGGGCAAGGCGTGCCAGCAGCCTCCCTGTATTATTCATGCCAGCTCTGCCCGCAGAAATCTTCTAAATATTCAACATGCCACCTCAAGGTCCAGCACAGACCCCCAGCAGTCAGCTACAGCTGTGGAGAGGCCTTCATGGAATGGGGGGGGGGGGTGCTGAGAGGCACAGACACTGCTTTGGGAGGAAAGCCCAGAATGGTGGCTGGAGACAATGCTGAGGACTTCAGAAGGCTGCCCGACTGATTCTCTGAAAATCAGTGAAGGGAAGGAGATGGGAGACGTTTCAAAACGTGGGGAGTGATGGTGCACAATCAGCGAGAGTCCAGAGCCCCTCTTTCCTAGACAAAGAAAAAGCTCGCGGCTCCCCCACCCTGGACTCCCCTCACCCATTTCAGCCCTGGCTCCCCCGAACATGTGGCAAATCTGTCCTGACCCAGGCAAGGATGGTTAGGGAAGGAGAGAGACTGGAACAGCCATGTCTACCTCCAAAGGAGCAGAAATCCATGAAAGAAGAAGCTCTTCAAATGTCTACTGGCCGCGGGGCTTGAAAGAGAAAAACGTCCCCCACGCCCACCCCAATGACTTTACACAGGCCTCACCCCAGATGACTCTGCGCTCTCCCGCAAAGCCCGGGAGGTGTCATCGCCACCCTCAGGGTGGCTGTCTGTCACTTGGAAATTTCCCTTGCATTCCTGGAGATGCCTGCCCCTGTCTCTCAGACCCCTGCAAAAAGAATCAGACCTGGGGGACGCCAGGCATCTGCTCCAACATTCATACACGTCCTCCTATGTCCCACCTGCCCTTGCCGCTGTCGATTTGAGAAACCCAAAAAGGAGCATTTTTCGACCTCCCCGGGAGCCCCGCCTCCATCTCTCCACCCGTCTCCGCGCTGACCCCTCCAGGCAGCGCCCCTGACTCGTCTGGGCTGTCATTTCCACCTGACAAAAGCGTGGCTTCGGGGCGCGCCCATAAACGGGCCTCTGCAAATCCGACCGACCCGGGAACAAAGCGTCCGGGGCGCGGCGCGACGCAGCCCCCAGCGGAGCCCCCGGCGCGCCCCAGCCCCCTCGGCGCCGCCCGCAGGTCCCCGGCGCCCGGGCCCGGCCCCCGGGCAGCAGCCGCGTCCTGCGCCGGCCTCCCGCCCGCCGGCTCGCAGGCGTCCTCGGCAGCTACTGTACCTGCTAAAATTAGCGGCCGCCGGGTATTAATAGCCGAGCGCCCGGGGCCGGGCGCTGCAGGGGCGCGCAGCCCGGGGGCCGGCGGCGGGGAAGGGGCGGCAGGAGGGACGCGGGGAGGAAGGCCACTTACACCACCAGCCTGGAGATGATCCATGACACCATGGCGGGCGGGCGCGGCCGGGACGGCGCGGCGGGGCTGCGGGCGGCTGCGGCGCTCCCGGCACGACCGTCCGCGAACGGCCGCCGCCACCGACTGAGCGCGCCCGCAGCCCTGCCCGGCGCTCGCGCGTCGGCGCAGCCGCGGCACGTTCCGGCGGCGGCGGCCCCAGCCCCCCGGGGCTCGGCGGGCCCGCGGCGATTGGGCGGCGAGCCGGGCAGGGCTGTAGCCGGGCCCGCCCCGCCCCGCTCGCCCCGGCCCCCGGCTGCATCGGGCGGGTCCTCCGCGCGCCCTGGTGCGCCGGCCACTCGCATGGAACCCTGCGGTGCCCAGTACGCAGGACCGAAAACTGGGCGCCGCCTCGCCCTCAGTGTTCGAGTGGAGGGACTGAGGTCCGGACGTGGACCTTGGGAATCCATCTGCACCTGTCTAGACGGGTTGCCATCCCTCGTTCGGGTAATGCGCTGGCCTCATAAGAGACTTCCCTGTGTCCAGCCTGACTTCTTCAATCTGTCCCCCATACGGCATAGGAAACAAACCTGGGCACTTATGTCCCTACTGACAATTCTACAAGGTCATGGTCCCTGCCTGCAACCTCATCGCCACCACCATTCCCTAAGTGTCCCTCTAGATCTTTCACTCCAGGCATCTTGGACTTAGATCTGTGCTGTCCTTATTGCACTCCATGCCTCACCTCCCGCCTTGATTTGATTCAGCTCCTTCAAGGCTTGGCAGAAGGGGTACTTCCTTTTTTTTTTTTTTAAAGATGACCAATAAGGGGATCTCAACCCTTGACTTGGTGTCGTCAGCACCACGCTCAGCCAGTGAGCTAACCAGCCATCCCTATATAGAATCTGAACCCGTGGCCTTGGTGTTATCAGCACCACACTCTCCCGAGTGAGCCACAGGCTGGCCCTTTTTTTTTTTTTGTCTTTTTCGTGACCGGCACCCAGCCAGTGAGTGCACCGACCATTCCTATATAGGATCCGAACCGCGGCCGGAGCGTCGCTGCGCTCCCAGCGCCGCACTCTCCCGAGTGCACCACGGGCTCGGCCCAGAAGGGGTACTTCCTAAGGAAGGCCTTTCTCTGGGGGCCACTCCAGCATTCTGTGTGGAAGTGTCTAGGGGTCAGTCTGACTAGAGGGCCAGCTAGGAGCTGTTACGTAGATAGCTCCAGTGCCCTGCTGAGCCATGATGGAATCTTAGGCAAAAGGGAAATTGTGCAGCCAATATAAAACATTTTTATGTATTTTAAAAAACATTATATTAAACTTTATTAATCCTGGTTACTGAATTCTATGGTGGCTCCTTAAATTTTGCACACCAGCCAAGTGTCTCACTCTGCTCACCCTAATGACATTATTCTGTTGCACCAGAATACCTTTGTCCTCTAATCCTCCGCTCTGCTGCCGCTTTCTCTGCCCTCCAATAGCTTAGGGCCTCCATGGTGCTTTCTCAGTGCTGTGTTCTCCTTTGCTGATGATACTCGTGTCATGTATAATTCAGTGTCAGATGTGAGAGGCACAGGAGAGAGCGAAAAGAATCCCACCCTAGAGGGCTTCCTAACAGAGGCAAGGCGACCTCAGACCTTGGCAGAAAGAGGCCAGAAATGTAATACCTTCCAATGGATAGTTCCCCTTCTTGAGCAGACATGTTAACCCCACACCCTCAAGCACTCTCTTATCAGCCACTAGACACCCACCCTAATCACCCCAGGGCCAGGTACCGGTCAACCAGAGACAGCCCCTACATCCCAGAGTCCAGTTGAATTATTCAAATTTGCCAATCCTAAACCTGCTTGTCCTGCGTCACCCTTTCCTTCCCTCAGAAACAGTGATGAAGGTGTTTGCCCATAGTTCCCCTCTCTGTCTCTGCTTTGTGACTGACCCCATGTTTTCCCTGAATGGCCCTGGGTGATGTGCTGTCTTTTCCCCAGGGAACTGTGAGTATAACAAAACAATAAAACGTTTTCCAGTTTCTCTCTCTTGACCTGTGTCTGGCCTCACCACACCTCACTCAAGGGAATATGGTTAAAATAATGTCCCACAGGAAAAAGCTTGGACTCCCCACTAGGCAGAGAGACCACCAAAGCCAGATCAGGACAGCACCCAGCAAGAAGGACCCTTCTGAGCTCTCCCCTCCCCTCCACCCACGCCCTTCCCCCACACTGCCTGGTGAGGTCAGAAGGTGCTGTTTGCCATCTGGAGGGGTGGAGGGGTGGAATATAGTGATTCAAAGAGATCCTCTTGGGGGAAAGGAGAGGAGAAACTGATCACATGCTGTTTGTCTCCTGGAGCATGTCCCATGTGAGTAAGCTCTAGGTTTGACTGAACTCTGGAATTCTCAGGTTTGACTATTGCATGGAACTGGGCATTTTAATTACCAAAATGAAACTATTCATGGGGTTAAAATGTCTGAAGATCTTTTTGCTATCTGAAGAGGACCAGAAAACTAGGGAGACCAATCTCAGGCATCACTGAAGGGATGGAAAAGGATTTGTTCCACAGAGCTAGCTTGGATGGGCAGAGGAGGGGAAAGATGGGGGAGAGAAAAAAGTTACTTTTTTAACTGCAGTCCATCTCTTTCAGTGCAACTGTTACGGGTATTGTATCTCTCCATCTGGGCCACCTCTGGTTTGTTCTTGACTCTGGAAAACATGGAGCCAGGGAATGGACTCAGGCTTTAGACAATGGAGTCCTACAGCCTCTATCAGCTGGTTCACTTAAAGTTCTTTTTCATAGGAACTGCCATTATAGTGGATGCCTCAACTGTTTTTGCCCCACACCCTTTCCCTGTCTTCTGGGGAGAGCTCTCCATGTTTAAATGGGGAACAATTCTTCCCACACTCCAACGTTAAAAACTGTGATTTGTCTCCCACGTCCTCACTACCTTGATTGGTTCATAGGTCATCATCAGACATAAGTAAGGCTGAAGTTCTCCCCTGGTATATATTAAATTAAATAGGAGAAAGTGACTTCCACTCTCATCCATGAAGCATTAACTGCCATGGGAAATGAGCTCCCATTGTAAACAACTAGAAAACCAGAAAAAAAATATGAAACATATTTTCAAGTATAGGACAACAGACAGTACAGGACTGTGATAAGCATGAGAGGAGAAACAAATAAGGTGGGTCTTATAATTGTCCCAGGTACTGTCTCGAAACAGTTTCCAGGCATCACTGCAGGGATGGAGAACCCAAACAGAGCCCAGCAATTTCACAGAATACAGGAGACAGGTATCAGAGTTCAGGAAGCTGAAGAGACTAGAATTTGTGGAGCAGAGTATCAGAGAGGAGGGAGCTGCGTAGAGAGAGAGAACTGCCGAGGTCTACAGGAGTCACCTAGTGTCCATGAGGCCAGGGGCAGAACTACCAGAAAGCAATATGCCAAACAATTCCTGGAGCTCACACAGGACTGCGAGTAGTTTGTCTTCACAGAGCGACCTAAACAGAGAGAATTCTTACATACAAAGAATTTGGATAGAGTCCTCAGAAGGTGTATTAGTCCATTTCTGTTGCTTATAACAAAATACCTGGAACTGGGTGGCTTGTAAGAAAACAAAATTTATTTATTTATTTATTTTAACTTTTATTTTGTCGATATACATTGTGGTTGATTATTGTTGCCCCTTACCAAAACCTCCCTCCCTCCTCCCTCCCCCCTTCCCCCCCAACTTCAAGTAATTGTGGTTGTTATATCTTCTTCCCCCTGCCCCCCGGTTTTTTTTTTTTTTTTTTTTTTTTTTTTTTTGTGTGTGTGTGTGTGTGTGTGTGTGTGTGAATTTATTTATTTATTTTTAGCTCCCACCAATAAGTGAGAACATGTGGTATTTCTCTTTCTGTGCCTGACTCGTTTCACTTAATATAATTCTCTCGAGGTCCATCCATGTTGTTGCAAATGGCAGTATTTCATTCGTTTTTATAGCTGAGTAGTATTCCATTGTATAGATGTACCACATTTTCCGTATCCACTCATCTGATGATGGACATTTGGGCTGGTTCCAACTCTTGGCTATTGTAAAGAGTGCTGCAATGAACATTGGGGAACAGGTATACCTTCGACTTGATGATTTCCATTCCTCTGGGTATATTCCCAGCAGTGGGATAGCTGGGTCATATGGTAGATCTATCTGCAACAAAAACAAAATTTATTGCTTACAGTTTCAGAAGCTAGGAAGTCCAAAAACCAGGAAACACATCTGGTGAAGGTCTTGGTGGTGGTGACAGTGACAGCAGAGTATCACATTGCGAAAATGGTGGTGCAGAGAGAGCGAGAGGCCAAACTCTTCATTCACTCTCCTTTTAAAGCCCTCAGAACCACACCCCTGACCACCATTATTAATCCATTCACTACTGCACAGTCCTACAATCTAATCACCTCTTCAAGGCTCCGCCTTTCAATTACCAGAATAGGATTTCCCACGCTGATCAGTTACAGTGTGAATTAAGTTTTGGGGGAACACTCAATCCAAGGCAGAAGGGTATCATCTTAGTAGTAGGGCTAAATTAGCCCTAAACTGAACACTGATCTAGAGTGTCTTAATGAAGCTTAAAATCAAGCCTCAAAAGGATCAAACTGATCCAAGTAACTTAACTGTACTGAAGGAAAAAAGTCAAACACTCTTAAAAAATCTAACACCCAATAAGGTAAAATTCACAATGTCCAACTGCAAACAAAAATGATCAGGCATGCAAAGAACATGACTCACAAGTAGATGAAAAATAAATCAATAGAAACAGACCAAGAAATGACAGAAATGATGAAATAAGCAGAGAAGAACCCTAAATTATAAAATATCTGAACAAATATTTCACACACACGCAAATACAAATGACAAAACAAAAAGTACATGAAAAGATGCTCAACATCGTTAATCACCAGGGAAATACAAATTGAAAGCACAATAAGATAGCGCAACACACCAGTTAAATGTGGCTAACGTTAAAAAGACTGACCATGCCATGTTCTGGCAAGGATGTGAAGCAACTGGAACCCTCATACACTGCTAGTGGGAACGCAAAAGGGTACAACCACTTTGGCAAAATGGTCTGGCAGTTTCTTTTAAAATTAAATATACCCTTATACACGACTTAGAAATTCCACTCCTTGGATATTCACCCAAGAGAAATAAAAACACATGTCCACACAGATTTGTTCATAGCAGCTTTATTCATAATGGCCCCGTATTAGTCTGTTCTCCATCACTGACAATGGAATAACTGAAACTGGGTGATTTATAAGAAAATGAAATTTGTTTCTTACAGTTTTGGAGGCTGGGAAGTCCCAGGTCCAGGGGGCGCATCTGGTGAGGGCCTTCTTCTTGGTGGGAACTCTCTGCAGGGCTCCTGGGTGATGCAGTTTATCACATGAAGAGAATGGCAAGAATGTTTTTATGGGCTCACTTGCTCTCTTAATAAAGCCACCACTCCACACCCATGATAACCCATTAAACCATTAACCCATTACCCCTTGAATGGATTAATCCATTCATGACAGCACAGTTCTTACAATTCAATCACCTCGTAAAGGACCAACCTTTCAAATACCATACTGGGGATTAAGTTCCAACATGGACTTGGGGGGACATTCATACCACAGCAGGCCCCATACTGGAAACAACGCAAATGTTCATCAACTGGTGATAAACAAATTGTGGCATATCCTTGCAATGGAATAAAGAGCAATAAACTACTGACACTTGCAACAATATGGATGAATCTCAAAAGCATAATGCTAAGTATAAGACGCCTGATACAAGACTCATACTATGTAATTCCATTTATATGACAAAACCATAGTAACCAAAAGGACATCAGTGGTTCCCAAAAGTCAGGGGTGAAGGAAGAAGACTGACCACAAAAGGGCAAGAGGGAACTATTTTGGGTGATGAAAAATTTTAGATCTTGATTGTGGTGGTAATTACTAACCATATACATTTGTCAAAACTCATCCAACTTCACACTTAAAATTGGCAGATTTTGTTGTATGTAAATTATACCTCAATAAGGCTAAGTAAAGCATTTAAAAAATATATTTCTCTATGATGTGTTATGTGAAACTCTGTAGTTGGGGATAACCATGTTTTTATTGGTCATCCTCTTATTGGTTCCTTTTAAACATTTTATATATTGAGAAATAAGCCTTTGTGTGTCATCCACATTGAAACGTCTTTCCCAGTTTGTCATTTTTTTCTTCAGACTATTCACAGTATTTTTTCTTTTCAAAGTATTTAAAATTTTATGTAGTCATATTTATGTAAATTTTATGAATTGTGAGATTTGTACTTTGCTTGTATAGGCCTTTCCTATACTAAAATTACATACTTCTTTATTTTTGAAAATTTTAAGTGAAAAATTCCCGGCATGTTTTTTGCTTTTCTGTTTCTGGTTTTAATTTTAATTTCATACCTTTTATTTTATAGTATATCTGAAATTTATTTTGGTGTGGGTTAGCTGGTCATCCTAACACCATTGACAAGCCACCGTTTTCTCCCTTAATTTAAAAGGCCATCTCTATCATATAATCTGTCCCTTATTATGTCAGGGACTATTTCTGGACGCTATTCTGTTCTGTACATCCACTTATGAGTTATTACCAAGCAGTTTAAATTACTGTAGCTTTTTATAATGTACTTTACTATTCAGTAAGGATAGTCTCTTCATTTCTTTTTAGAATTTTTCTGGTTATTCTTGCCATTTATATGTTCATAAGACTTTAGAATAATATTATCTCATTTTGAAAAATTCTGATTGTTATTGATAATTGGGATGAGGTTAAATTTTTAGATTAATTTAGTGAGAATTGCCATCATTCCAATATTTGCCTTCCTATCCAAGAATAGGATAATTGTTGTCATTTATTCAAATTTGCTTTTATGTCCTTAATAGAATTTAAATTTTTCTCCAAGTAGATCTTGCACATTTCTTTACATTGGCATTTTAATCAATGAGTTGTATTCCATTGTGTAAATACAATAGTTCCCTCTTATTTGAAGGGGATGCATTCCAAGACCCCCAGTGGATGCCCGAATCCGTGGGTAGTACCGAACCCTATATACACTGTTTTTTCCCATGGATACATACCTGTGATAAAGTTTAATTTATAAATTAGGCACAGTAAAAGATTAATAACAATAACTAATAATAAAATAGAATAATTATAAAAATGTACTGTAATAAAAATTATGTGAATGTGATCTCTCTCAAAATATCTTATTATACTATGCTCACCTATTTTTGGACAACAGTTGACCACAAATAAATGAAACCACAGCAAGTGAAACCATGGATGATGGGGGACTACTGTATGTCATAATTCATTTAATTGATGCCTTATCATTGGACATGTAGATTATCTCCAGGTTTTACTCATTAAAAAATAACTTAGCAATGAACACATTTATAACTACCTATTTAAATATATCCATTATGATTTTGTTAGGATAAATTCCTGGAAATTGAATTTTTAGGGTTATGTACATTTTTTGAGGGCTTTTGATGCATGATGTTAATTACATCTCAAAAAAATTTGTTTCGATTTTTAAAAATTATGTCGGTTACATATGGTATATAGTAAGGACCCATCATACAATCAATAACCTATTTGAATCAAACTCTATGTACTAAGGGGAGAGAGGAAAATGTCATATGGTTCAGGTGTTCCACTTGTCGCTTCCCTTCATGACTTTGTGAGAAGGTACCCTGTACTGATGATGCAGGAAATGTAGCTCTGCTGTTCCCTCAGGAGGTCTCAGTCCCTGTGGGGCTCTCACAGTGACAGCATTGCCACCCTGTGTGTGATTCAGTGTTCGCATGATCCTAAGCCCTTCCAATGCTTCAACCGGAAATGAACAAAAATACAAAGTGATCTAATCCACAGCTTGAGGAAACCTCTTTGTGTTAGACCATTATGGGCCACATCAATATTTTTTTACTGTATACAAATGTGTGCCTTACTCATTGACGTTGATATAGAAACTTCACAAGGCTGCACTCAGAGGTGGTTTACCATGAAGATAAAGCTTAAGTTTTAGGGTATCTAGTTAGAGCCGTGGGAATGACCCCAGAATATACTCCCATGATTATGTCTTTACAAAATGTGCAAAAGTAAGCAGTTTAATTAAAATCTGCTTAATTTTTTTTAAAAAACAGCTGTTTTTTCCTAACTCAATGATACCTTGTGCTGAGGGTTGTTCAAGAGGCTGGAGGCATTTTAGTGAGCTGGCTAAGGTAACATTGAATGGGGACTACATTTAGTTAGCGTTTCGGGGGATCCGTCTACGCGGTTGCGGAGACTTCCCTGTCTATTTAAGTTATGGCTGCTCCTCAGTAAAGAAATGGCTTCCAAAAGTACTCCCTACTGCCCCTTACGCCAGCTCACCTGGCTTTATGACACACACCTGCAGAGCTAAGGATTGCATCATAATACGGTTGTGTTCTGCAGCCTTGGCCCTGGAACTGTTTGGAAAGTGGAAGAGAAACAAGGTTGGAAATCTACAGAGCCAAAATCTAGTCTGTGACTATTGTACCAATCATCAGACGTGGAAAATTGGAAGGATTTTCACGAGGACTCACTTCTCATCAGTGTGTAGTCAAAATGGTCCTTTTCTTTCAGGAATATACTTAATAATGTATGCACTCGTCCTCCTCCTTCTGCTCCTCCTCCTCCTCCTCCTGCTCCTCCTACTTCTGCTCCTCCTCCTCCTCCTTTTTCTCCTCCTCCTCCTCCTCCTTTTTCTCCTCCTCCTCCTTTTTCTCCTCCTCCTCCTCCTTCCTTCCTCCTCCTCCTTTTTCTCCTCCTCCTCCTCCTTCCCTCCTCCTCCTTTTTCTTCTCCTCCTCCTTCATTCCTCCTCCTCCTTCTCCTCCTCCTCCTGCTCCTCCTCCTCCTGCTCCTCCTTCTCCTCCTCCTTCTCCTTCTCCTCCTCCTCCTCCTCCTTCCCTCCTCCTCCTCCTTTTTCTCCTCCTCCTCCTCCTTCCCTCCTCCTCCTCCTCCTTTTTCTTCTCCTCCTCCTTCATTCCTCCTCCTCCTTCTCCTCCTCCTCCTGCTCCTCCTCCTCCTGCTCCTCCTTCTCCTCCTCCTTCTCCTTCTCCTCCTCCTACTCCTCCTCCTCCTCATCCTCGTCCTCCTCCTCCTCCTCCTTCTCCTCCTTCACTCCTCCTCCTCCTGCTCCTCCTCCTCCTCCTGCTCCTCCTCCTCCTCCTTGTCCTCCTTCTCCTCCTCCTCCTCCTCTTCCTTCTCTTCCTCCTTCACTCCTCCTCCTCCTCCTTTTCCTTCTCCTTCTCCTCCTCCTGCTCCTCCTCCTCCTCTTCCTCCTCCTCCTCTTCCTCCTCCTCCTTCTCCTACTCCTCCTCCTCTTTCTTCTCCTCCTCCTCCTCATCCTCCTCCTCCCTCTCCTTCTCTCCTCCTCCTCTTCCTCCTCCTCTTCCTTCTCCTCCTCCTCCTCTTCCTTCTCCTTCTTCTTCTCTGGAGAAAGGAATGAAAGAGCTAATGAGAAGGGAGTGGTGTCAATGTTTGGTCTGAGAAAGACAATCTTCAAACAATGCTGTCAGGTGCTCACCCGATTTCTAGCTACAGGTAGAACAACCCCCACCAAGGCTTTGATGATAGGGACGCTCTCCAGGTGGGGAAAGGAAAGGAGGAACAAACTTAACCTTGGGCCCTAGACAAGAGATCTCTGAAATTCACTGGGCCTGCATGACCTGCATTTCATCTTCCCCGTGTCCCAACTGAGCATCTAAAGAGCAAAATCATCTACTACTGAGGGTGCCTTCACTATCTTCAGGACCAGCACTAGTCTTTGTCCCCAGGTCCTACCAGGTCCTCTCTGGACCCAGCTGAGCCTGAGACTCATGCATCTGCAACACCGTCTTCCATGGGGCTGTCCTTGGTCCTGAGCTGGAGGCAGCCACAATGACAGAACAGCTGCTTACAGACCATCTCCATGGATGTGGGCAGTGAGCTCCTCTCTGCACTTGGGAGCTGAGAGAGCAGGCATTTTGGAATCTCTGCCTAGTGGGTTGGAAAGTGGGAACATGTATAGGCAGCCAATAGATGGAGCTATTCATTCATACCACCCCAAATCTGTTGTGGAACTTTCTCCCCACATTTATTAATGGACTCCTGCTGAAATAAACGATTGAGTAGAACAGAGGTCCATGTAAGGTGGGGCATGTTCTGAGTGGATGATGGCCATAGCGTCATTAATACCGTTCACACTTTTCAGAGGTTGTGTCCAGAAGCCCTGGACACCAGGAAGATGACTATGGTATAAACTGAGAAATCGTCAACAATTCCTTAATACTTAGCTTGATATTGTAAGCCATGGTCAGTGGTCCCTGCCTAAGGACACCTGTGGATTTTGGTCATGTCATACTGAGGTATGTACCACATAGGACTGAATCATGGGAAAGACCCAGATATGGGAGGGTAGGGTCCTTCAACAAATCTGGGTTGTTGAGACTTCCTCCCTGGCCATAATAGACTAGGCCAGGGGTGGGTACTTGACTCAACGAGCCAATCACAGCCCTTCCCTGAGATTTTTTCAGCTGGAATCAGGGAAATATAATATTCCCACTGTGATAGAGGGATACATGGCTCAGAAGCGGTTACCCTCTTTGTGTGGGAAGAGACCATCAGGATTAGGAGGAATTTAAGCTGACATACAGATACAAGAGAAGGGAAGAAAGATGTCAGCAGCATTATATCCTCGGTTCTAGAGTCCTGGGCCCAGCTTCATCCCTGCCCTTCCTATGTTGTGTATGTGTCCCTACCACACACCCGCTTTGGGTATAGGGCGAACTTCTGGCACTTTCAAGGAAGAGTCCTAAGAAATAAATGTATTACTGTATGGGGCTCTTGGCTCCTGGCCAGCTCACCTCCTCAGAGACCTCAGAGAGAAATGGCCCAGCTGCCAGTGCTAACTCTTTTCATACATGTATCATGGCTGTTGAATGTCTCAGCTTGCCCAGATTCCCCTGGCCACAGCCAGGCCAGCATAGACCAAGTGGGTCAAAGCCCATGCTAAGGATGTGGATCTGTACAGTCAGGCTGGCTTGCAAAAGGCAGAGGGACAATAAGGGCAAAATCTTTGAAGGCAAATGACAGTTAAAACTCAGAGAGGCAAAACCCAACACCGAGCCCAAAGGCCACCGAGCCCAAAGAGCCCAAGAATGGGAAGCAGAGCCACGGGCCTGAGGAGCTGGTTCATGGGAATAGAACAGCCAAGGAGGGCAGCAGGTCCCTGGACTCTCTTCCAGCAGCGTGAGCCTCCTGCAACTCCTTCACCTGCTGGGTGAGGTCTGCTGGCTTAAAGGTACGGGTTGAGAGGCCAGGAGAACAGGAAGATGCAGGGAGGCAGAGATGTAGCTTTTAGTACTTTACTACTTTGGGGTGAATTTCTTGGCCTTATGCCCTCGTTTTCTTCATCTATAAAATGGGGATAATGATACATATCTTGTGTTGTTGTGAAATCTAAATGTGACATGACATAGATGCAGTGGTTTTAAAAATGGCTGGCTGCAAATTCTTTGACACGCCTCCCGTCAGGAGGTGGGGTCTGTGTCCCATCTGTGGGATCTGGGTGGGATGTGACTGTTTCAAATAATATTTCTCAGAGGATGTGACTCCGTGTGACTTCCAAGGCTAGGTCATCAAAGGTCATTTAGTTTCTACCTTATGTGCTATGCATT
This sequence comes from Cynocephalus volans, assembly GCF_027409185.1. Classification (NCBI taxonomy): domain Eukaryota; kingdom Metazoa; phylum Chordata; class Mammalia; order Dermoptera; family Cynocephalidae; genus Cynocephalus; species Cynocephalus volans. The sequence continues at coordinate 82,663,558 of NC_084473.1, forward strand.
CTTGGAGCCCTGAGCTACCAGGCTCATAAAAGAAGTGTGACTTCCTTGAAGCCACCAAGCTATGAGGAAGCCCAAGACACATGGAGAGGCCATATATGGGTGCTCAGTTGACGGTCTCAGCCAAGCCCAGCCTTCAAGTGACCCCAGCCCAGGCACCAGACATGTGAATGAAGAAGCCTCTGGGTAATTCTAGACCTCAGTCATTAGAGTCACCCCTGGCCATCTGAGTCTCCCCAGCTAAGTTTCAATATATATTGGAGCAGAGACAAGCCAACCCTCTGTGATCTGTCCAAATTCCTGGCCCACGGAATTCATGAGTGTGTGTTTGGGGTAATTTGTTACCCAGCAGTAGAGAGATAATGAGAATGCCCGTAAAGCACCAGATATGGTAATGAGGTTGAAAGTCGAACTTGTCTCTCTGATTCTACAGATCATGAATTTTTACTTCACCAGTGGTTCCTGGGAACTAGTGCCTGGGAGTGACAGCATTTTATTGAGGAAAAATCAGAAAAATGTAGTGAATTTTTCATAAAGCTAATGTATTCCATTGGAAAAACCATCTCTTATTCTAACATTGTCTTTCCTACCTTTGGGGTTAAATATGTCTGTTCTTTTATGACATAATGGTGATAGCAGTTAGTGGTGGGTGTTTCCTTACTAAGCAAAGTACAAAGCCATGAAACTTATGTCATTCTCTTCAGTTAACCTTTTTTGTTTTTAAAGCTTTCCTGGTCTTTGACATTCAAATGTCCAGAAGCCACTGCTCTGTCCCATTCCTTGTGTATCACAGAATCAGAGGTGTATACATTGGACACTTGACATTGTTGTAGGGTTGTGTCTTTGATTGTTCCCTATTCCCTTCTAGGATTAGCACACGTGTTCATTATAGTTCATACCCCACCTGTTTTCAGAAAGGATTCAAGGCAGCAGGATAGTCTTTCCCCAGACACCCCCCAGATTCTTGTAAGGGTTACTGAGTCAGATGGAACCCTACCCCAGGCGCCGACAGGATTCAAGCAACAGATGGGGGTGGATGAGGGGTGACCTTGCACTATGTGCTGAAGGCAGAGCTGCCACAGTGCCCATTGACAAGGCTCAGCAGGGAAGGGCAGAGATTGAGACCAGGGGCCCTTGATCCTCACCCTGGCCCAGCCCTCAACTGTGGGCTGGCAGCTGCAGCTTCGTTTTCCATGCCTGGTGTGTGGCTCTTCAGACGCCCATCTTTAGGCTGTAAAGGTTTATCTTAGGCAACACCTCTCCTCATGTTGCTGGCTGCTGTTTCCAGCCCTCCTCTTAAAGGGCCACCCACGGATGGTGGAGCCCAAGAATATCCCTTTGGGAGGCTAGTGCAGCAGGGGTTAAGAGTCTGACTTCCGCAGTCAGACTGCGTGAATTGAACACTGGCTCTGCCACTTACTTGGTGTGTTGTGACTTTAGACAAGCTGTTTAACCTTTCTGTGCCTTAGTTTCCCCATATGTAAAATGGCGATCATAAGAATAGTATGTACTTCATACAGTTGTTACGAAAAGTACGTTAATAAACCACTTAACACAGTGCCCGGGAAAGGCAATTTAAAACCACAATGAGATATCCCACCCACCCATGAGAATGGATAAAATTAAAGACAGTATCAAATGCTGACAGGTATGAAAAGCAACTGGAACTCTTATACATTGTTGATGGGAATGTAAAATGATATGACCACTTTGGAAAACAGGGTGGCCATTTCTTATAAGGTGAAATATGCACATAAAGTGCATAAATCTAAAAAAATACTCAAATCTTTACAAAATCAGAAAAGTGTATTTACCACATGGCCCAGCATCTCTACTTCTCAGTGTTTACCCAAGAGAAATAAAAACATATGATCACACAAAGACTTGAACACAAATGTTCATAGCAACATTATTCACAACAGCTAAAAGTGTAAACAATCCAAATGGCCATTGATAAGTGAATGGATAAACAGAATGTGGTGTATGCATACAATGGAATTCTACTCAGCAATAAAAAGGAACGAACCACTGATACATGTAACAGCACGGATGAACCTCAAAAACTTTACGCTGGGGAAAATAGCCAGTAAGAGTACATACTGTATATGACTCCATCTATATGAAACTCTAGGGAAGACAAATCTAATCTAGAGTGATAGAAAGCAGATCAGTGTTTGTGGAGGGTGGAAAAAGAAGATTGGCTGGGAAGAGGCACAAAGGAATTTCCTGGAGTGATGGATCTTTTATGTCTTGATTGTGGTGGCATTGCCTAGTGTATACATTTTTTTAAAACTCACCAAACTGTACACTTAAAACGTATACATTTTATTAAATGAAAATTATACCCCAACAAAATTGATTTTAAAGAAACCTCTATCAATATGTAATGTGATGCTCTGGCTAAAACTTGGGCTAAAAATATTTTTGGGTTATGAGAGGAAGACACAAAGGTGGGATGGAAGATTAAACCATCACTTAATATTTGCAAGAAGTTGTCTGTCCCTAGAGCTCTAGACTGAAATGGAAACTACACAGGGACAGGAGTCTTGGTTGGTTTTACTCTGCAATGGATCCCAAGTACCTCAATTAGTACCTGATACTTGGTTGGAACTCAATTAATAAGTGCTGAACGAATGAGCCTTGGGGAAAACTGTTTCTTTGACTTGGTAAAAATGACCAGGATTGTCCCTTAAGTTTCCTAAAGGTAAAGCAAGTGTTCACGCATTGTTCTTGGGGAAGATGCAGACATTACTGTTACACAGATCCAGCATCAGGAGTCCTGGCTGAGAACATGAAGTTGTTGTACACTCTTGCACCCTGTAGCTGTGGAAAGAATCCAGCCTACCTTCCAACTCTCTGTATATTTTTCACTTTAGGGCATGAAGGTGAGTAAATGTTATTTGGCTGTAAATGAATCTAGAAGGCACTGTCCTGGAGAGGTTGCCTCTTGTTTGGTTTGGTGAGGGCAGGGGTATTTCTTGCAGTGTGTAACAGGTTTAGGGGATAAAAGAAAAGGCCTGATTTAACGAGAGACTGCATAGGACCCTAGGCACAAGCTGGGCTGCTTTAAGACTGAGGTGAAGATGTGTGGGATTGCAGACAGAGGAAAGGGCATCCTTGACCTCTCCAGGCAGAACCCAGGTCTGCTTTGGCACATCGATGAGTGAGCTGGGAGTCAGGGAGGAAGCTCTTTTGGCATGACACTTATGATCTTTGGGGGTACCACTGGCAGTGGCCATGGTGACACTCTCTTGGGTCTTCGGAACAAGAAAGGAGGACATTGCAGAAGCTGTATGGGAAATTTAGTGGAGAGAGAGGTTTGTGGGTTCCTGTGAAGTGCTTTTTAGGAACCCTAGACATAACTGAGGAAGACACTTTGTGGGGCTGGAAGTACCTGAGGATCAATAACAAGGCAGTGGGGAGCTTGAGATATTGTTTGCTGAGCATTAAAGTTAATGAGAACCCAATAGTCAATAGTGTATATAATTATGGGCATATACAAATAGAATAAAAATAGGAATGAGAAATACTAAATTTGAGATCTTTTATCTCCAGGCAGGGGATGGAGAGGAATGTAATCAGGTAGAAGTACACAGGATGTATCAACCAGAGATACACTATAGAAAATTATTTATCATTCTATCTGTCTATCTATCTGTCTGTCTGTCTATCTATCTATCTGTCTGTCTGTCTGTCTGTCTGTCTGTCCATCTATCCACCTGTCTCTTTATGTTCTTTGTTACAAGAATTGAAATTATGCAATTGTGGAAGCTGGTTAAATAGTTTCTGAAAGGCTGTTGTCTTCCCAGATGCTGGAGCTTGAAGTCCACAGGGCGGGTAGTCAGGAAGGGAAGATGGCTGTGAAGAGAGAAAGAATGAAGACAAGGTGGAACCCATGAGTGTGAGCTGAAACCCACAAGCATGGACAGGAAGTTGTGTCAGTCACTCACGACTTCCGACCTTGACAAAGGGTATTCTGCAGGAGAAGCGGTTCCCTTTATCATGGAGCTAGACACAAACCTGGAAGGAAACCTGGATAGAAACTGAAGGAAGGAGCAGGGCAAGGTGGGGCAGGTGCAGGCCTGGATACTGCCTCTGTCAACAAGGTGAGCAGAAAAGCAAAAATGTACAATGAAAGCACCTGCCTTGACTTTCCATGTGTAAAAGGTAGCTGCTGCATCAGCTCTGTCCTCCAAATCTCTGAAAAAGTATCTTGTGGCTCACCTTAAGCAGAAACACACAGGGAAAGGAATTCTAGGAAATATAGTTCAGCCCAGCCAAGTGGGCACATTACAAAGCTACTTTGAATTTGCAGTTGCATGTCTTAAAGTTGGTAGGTAGGTAGGTACATAAGTGTTTATTATGCTATTCTCTATATTTTTTTGTATGCCTGACATGTTTGATAATAGTTAAAAATGAATTGTTAACATGTTGGATACACCTGTCTCTAATCTCCATAGCTCATACACAGTTAGGATCATAATAGATATGGCAATTGAGACTCAAGGTCACCTAGCCAGCAAGGACAGCACTGGGACCCAGGACAGCCTTCCATGATCTTTCCTCTAGACCAGGATACCTTCAACAAACATGATTTATAGGTGATGCTATGAGAGGTGGCTGCTATGGTGTACTTTTTTTTTTTTTTTTACTTAATGTTCTTATTTATTATCTGTCTCTTGTCACTGAAATGTAGGCTCCACATGTAGTGGATTGAATTATGTCCCCCCCAAAACTCACTGAAGCTTCAATTGTGTCTCCCAAGTTTCATGTATTAGAAACTTAGCCCCCACTGCGACTGTTAAGAGGGTGGGAAATCCTATTATGGTAATTGAAAGGTGGAGCCATGAAGATGTGATTGGATTGTAGGACCATGCCATAGTGAATGGATTAAAAATGGTGGTCAGGGGCGTGGTTCTGAGGGCTTTAAAAGAAGAGGAGAGTCTGTCTCTCTCTCTCTCTCTCTTTCTCTGCCTTCACCATCTTTGCATTGTGAGACCCCTGGGTCACTGTTGCTACCACCAGATGGACTTTGGACTTCCCAGCCTCAGAAACTAAGCAATAAATTTCTTTTTCTTTAAAAAATGAAATAAATCACCCAGTTTCAGGTATTTTGTTATAAGCAAAGTAAATGGACTAATACAGTCCCTGTGAGACGTTTATCATTCCTGGGGTAGAAAGGAAAACAACACCATGTGGATGTAAAGGTGTGCAAAGGGTCAGCTGTCCCATCCAAGGCTCTCTGACCACTGGGGACCCCTGGAGGCCAAGGGATATTCACCAACAGCCAACTACAGGCATAGCAAGCCCCTGGTGCTGGTTCTCTGCAAAGGGAACCCTTTTGCCCCCACCCATAGCCCAGATACCTAAACCACATCACAGCTCAGAAAAGCCTCTCAAAAGAGCTTTATTTTTCTTCATAATGTTGCACCTTTTAGTATACTACATACAGTCAATCCTCACTATTTGCAGATTCTGTATTTGCAAATTTGCCTACTTGCTAAAATTTATTTGTAACCCCAAAATCAACACATGCAGAACTTTTCTGGTCATTTGCAGGCAGTAGGATCTCCCGGTCCCTTTGCTTTTTCTCTTGTCCTGACTGAAAAACACAGAGTGTCTTGACTGCTCTGGGCCCTGGCCAGCTGAATGTTTCCCTGCAGGCTTGAACCTGAGCCAGGGCCTTGAGCATTCCAGGCACTGATAACTGTATCTAGGTCATTGCCCAAAACACTGAAAGAAGCTAGCCCCAGCCCTGAGCCAAATTCCTTAAACTCTCATATAAACTCCACACCCTGGCCCCCTTGCTATGGACATACATAGGTAGAACATCCCTTTCTCTTCTTGTCTGCCCCAGAATACACTGCAGCACTCTGTAAATTCCTCTAGTAAATGCTTTAGACTGATCACGTTGGCATTTAGTGCTTCTTTCTATGGAATCCCAACTAGCCCCATCTCAGGAAGGTTTGGGACACTCTTTCATGGGAACTCCCCGGCCACCACTTTTGGGGCAATTCCAGCTGCTGGGTCAGCAGAATGCAACACAAACACAAGCAGAGTGGCAAGAAATCTGAGTTGCCTCAAGCACACGTTAGCAGCTGAAGTTGAACAAGGTAATGTTCTTGTTTCAGTTCTCATACTGTAATCCAGTGTCCTTTCTGTGTTCTATTTCATGCCTTCTTTTTTTTTTTTTGCTGGGTTTTTGAGCTTTATGTTGGTGATTCTGCTGTTTAAAATGACCCCAAAGCCTCGTGTTGAAGTGCTGCCTAAAGTTCCCAAGTGTGAGAAGACTGTGATGTGCCTCACGGAGAAAATATGTGCACTAGAAAAGCTTCCTTCAGGCATGAGTTACAGTGCTGTTGGCTATGAGTTCAATGTTATGAATCAACGATATATATTAAACAAGGTGTCTTTAAGCAGAAACACACACTAAACAAGGTCATGTGTTGATTGGTTGATGAAAATACCTAACACAGTATTTCCCTGGAGCAGTGGTTCTGTATTCACTAATTTAGGGTTTGTAGATAATTCATAGAACATAACTACCAGGAATAAGGAAAATAGACTTTGTTCAGTTATTTGATTTACTGTCTGTTTCCCCCACTAACATGTAAGCCCACAAGAACAGAGATTTTTACCTTTTTTTCCATTTTGTTCGCTGCTATGTCCCTGGTACCTAGGGCAGTGCCTCCACAGAGCAGGCATGCGATACTTATTTGTGGAATGAGTGAGTAGAAGGGGAAGAGTGGGGCTTGGATTCACGGCACGTGCCCTCCTGCAGGTGGCTTTTAATATTGCTTCCCCCATTGCTGGCTTTCTCCCCATGACACACAGCACAACAGCATCCACCTGGTGCCTATCCTGGCTGTGCTCAGGGTCAGGAAGACCCTTCCATCATCTCCTTGGCCTCTTAGACATCTTCCAAGACCCTGTCTGCAGCAAACCTAATCAACTCCCTACTTTGCTTCTCCTGGAGTTTTGTTCACCTACAGGTGGTGGCAAAATGGCTTGTATTTGATCACACATCTTTCAATCCCAGTAGACTAGGAAGTCCTAGTAAGCCTGGCCCTGGCTTCTTCACCTGTGGTTTCTGGCTCCTTGGCTCACAGCCCTATGGCAAACATACGGCAGGTGTTCCACATAAGCTTGTTGAATGAATAAGTCAATGAGTGAATGAAAAGCACGAGACAAGCTCCCAGAACATGCTCACTTTACTAGCCCTGGATTCCTCTACCCAAATCAACCTCATTAGCTCTGTCTCTCTGTTTCTCGGATATGACGTCTGACTGGAAGTGGTAGCCACACAGGGCAAAAGACAGGATGGCCTCAGCAGCCCCGGAATGGCATCCCCCCAAGTTGGCAGCCCCACCAGAAAGAGAACTTCTATTCCGCCAGGTATACATATCACCCCCTGAGAAGAGGCTGATCGGTCTTCTCTCTCCATCCCCAGCTTCGGCCCCAACCTCTCTTTAGCTTCCTGACATAGTTCAAGTGTATCTGCAGTCTCACTGGTGACCATTTAAGGGGTTCATTTATTATTCCACAAAGCAGGGCTGGACAAATCTGAGCAGAGCTCCCTGCTCACCTCTCCTTCCCCAAGAAGGATCCCGGGATCAGGCCCAGAATCTTCTGGGAGGGCCTGGAGAGGGCTGATTTGATTTCACGGGTCATGTCTCAGTGAGAAATGCGAAGGAAGCCCATGCTTCCCTGCAACGTCTCTGTTCCAGTAGACCTTGCTGACAGGCCCTGAAAAACAAGTAGCTCTCCCTCCAAAAGTGAGAACGGAGCGGATTGTACAAGCTCAGGAAACATAAAATTTAGATTATTCCAGGAAGAAGAGTCTATCTCAGTAATAATAATAAACTGTAGCTTTTGGGACCTCAGTTTCCTTAGCCACAAAATGGTGATCTCCCACAGGGATGTTTACAAGATAAAACAAAATAAAGTGAGGAAACATATATGAAGCAGGTAACACCAGGGTGTGCAAAAAAGAAGCACTCTCTAAATTTTTGCTACTTTCCTGACACAACGACAACAAAACAGAAGATTGTTTTGTTAAAATAATAGTACCTGATATTGAATAAAAAGAATAAAAATATCCAGAATATATACATATAATATATAAAGAAATATATTTATATATAACATGTAAAGAAATAATCACTATGTATATACTTAAATAGATAATATATAAGCAATATACTTATGTAATATAAATATTACATATATAAATATCCAGTGTGTGTGTGTGTGTGTATATATATATATTTACATGTATATATATATATACTGGATATTTAATATACTTTTTACTCAATAACCAGGTACTATTATTTTTTAACAAAGCACTCTTTTGTTTTTGTATTTTAATTGATTTAGTTTAAAATAGTTACTTCGATTAAAATAGTTACTTCAAATGCAAGATCAACATTAATACTTTGAGCCGGCTGAGTGTGTGAAACTTGAAATTCTGGCTTCTACGGTTAGCTTAGTTTTTAGTTTGGTAGACTGGAGAGATTTTTTACAGTTATTTTAATTCAGAATTAATTAAAGCCTTTTCTTTTTCTCCACATGGAGAAGTGGGTTCTGTGGACGCTGGGTGAATTACTACCATGAACTCTAATTAATCCGTCCAGAGCCCGTTGCTGTGCTGAGCTCTGGCTGACTGTGGCATGGGAGGGCCGTGCTTGCGGGACACTGGGATTCAGAGGTGGGACGCTTTAAGCACAGAGCCAAGGCCACAAGAAAAGGACTAGAAAAGGCTGCTTTGTCTGTTCTTACTGTTGAGCTCATTAGAGTGGATTACCATCAGGACAACCAACCCCCAACTGACAAACTCCGTGGAGCTGCAGAGTCCTTTAGAAGTCTGTTGTGGAAGTGGGAATGCATTTCCCTATGGAAACTGTGCGGCCGGTCCCAGCCAGCACTGACGTCTGATTAACCCACAAAGCAGCCATGTGTTCCAGTCTGGGCTCTGGATTCCAGGAGCAGGGAGCCTGTGGTGTGGGAGGGAAACAGTCCTGGCGTATTCCTTCTGTTTTCCAGAGTACCAGGAGCTACCCCGGACCTGAGGGTGTTAACTGGGGCCCACGGACACTTTAACCCCAGAAAGTTTGGGTAAATGTTGGTTTATGTATGCATACGTGCACTCTTCTGGGGAGTTGGATACAGAGCTTTCATGTGACTCTCAAAAATGTCATTGACTGCCCCACTCCCCCCAAAAGGCTCAGAATACTGTCCTAGTCTATGCTCTGGGATTGTCAGGTGTGCATCTGGTTCCCTCCCACCTTCTGCTCTGCTTCTCCCTCCCCCTCCTGGCCACCTTCCTCTTGGCAGCACACCCTGCCCCTCACTGGCCCTTATTCAGAGGTGAGGATGGGCAGAGGTCAGACCTGCCTGGCCACCTGGGAATGTCCCTGGGGCTGCTCTTGCTTTTTAATATTTGGCACCATTTCCAAAAACAGGGATCTCTTTCTTCAGCTAGGTGTGGTCACATCATGATGTTTAAATGCAAATTCTCCAGCCCCTCATAGTCCAAACGTCCAGAAGTAGCATATCCCAGGGGTGGCTGACATACTTACCAGGCCCAGTAGACACAGTGCCTAAGTCCCATGATATTTTAAGGGCCCACAAAAATGTTTTAATTTCTTTTAAAATGAGAAGGAAAAAAAACAAACATAATCTAGCCTGGATTGTGTTCTTGTACCCATGCCATGGTAAAATATAATGTTTAATATATTTTGTGGACAAAGGGGCCTACAAAAAGTAGACGTGGCCAAGGCCCATGGAAGTCAAAAGAGCCCTGAGAGATAGGGCCCGAAATCTGTACTCTGACCAGCCCTGCACCATCAATGCACCATGGTTTTGCCACCCTAGTTCATGTGGCAGTGGGGGTGGGGATGGAGGAACTGAGGGGGACTGGAACCAAGGGGGTAAGGTATTAGGGGACATCTAGGAAGACAGATACAACCATACTGTGGATCATTTCAGAATCTGGCACAGTTTACTCTACAACATTCCAGGACGGAGGTAAGGAGCACCTCCGACAAGGGGAGGAGAGAAGCCTCACATTCAGGGAGCAGCAGTGGGGGTGGCAGAGTTGGGCCTGGTTATCTGGATGCCAGCCACCCTCTTGTCTCCACCGCAAGCCTTCCCCTGTGACCCATCCCCAAAGTTTAGCTCCTGGTCTCTCTACCCCTGGAGGGGTGAGTTCAGCAACAGCCTCTGCTACAACATGACCAGAGTCTTCCTCCTGGTTAGTCAGGAGTCAGCTCTGCCCCAGCCCTGCCCCAGCCTGCTTAGTGGAGAACTGTGCAGTTTGTGGGACTGCTCACATGCCACATCTACTCATGCTGTTTCTTTTTCCTGGATGGGCTGCTGTCTCTTCTGGAAAGCCTCTCTCTTGGAGCCCAGACAGGAGTAGTGCTCTTGTACATCCTCAGAGCTCCCACACTGCTCCTGCATTGGCCAATCCCCACCCATGATCATGCATTTATGATATTGATGAGTTCCTTGGGGTAGGGTCAAAATGTATTCCAAACAGGCCCATTGTATCCCCAGTGCCTGCACCTGGTAGGTGCTCAATTTGTTGAATGAAGAACTATGTGCTAAGGGTGAAGTAACTGGTTTGTTTTGTTTTGTTTTTTATGCCCTCAAATTAGGACAGCAATCTGACAAACATAAACATGTTGCTTTGGATAATGGGTGGAATAATTGAAATGGGGGTTGTCTCAGAAAACACAGGAGGCAGAGCGGCCTTCTTTATGAAACTCAGACATTCAGGCAGCATCTGGAAAACCCAGTATTTAAAAATCTTCTAAGCCAAGATGTCCTTCTTTACATTTTATCTAAATGCTGCATGCTATGGTCTAAATGTGTATTTCCCCCCAAAATTCATATGTTGAAATTCTCATCCTCAAGGTGATATAATTAGGAGATGTGGGTGTTTGCAGGGTGATTAGGTCATTAGGGCTCTGCCCTCAAAGTTGGGATTAGTGCCCTTATAAAAGGGGCCTGAAAGAGGCCCCTCACCCCTTCCACATTCTGGCTGCACATGAAGATGCAGCCAGAAGGAGCCATCTATGAACCAGGAAACAAGCTCTCAATTAACATTGAATCTGCCTTGATCTTGGACTTCCAGCTTCCGGAACTGTGAGAAATAAATTTCTGTTGTTTATAAGCTATTCAGTTTATGGTATAGATGCTCCTCAACTTACAATTTTAAACCAAAAATGCATTAAAAACTCAAACATCATAGTTTAGCCTGCCTGAAACATGCTCAGAACGTTTAAATTAGCCTACAGTTGGGCAAAATCATCTAAGATAATATTTTATAATTTTATAATAAGATGTTGCATATCTCATGTAATTTATTGAATATCGTACATTATGTCAACGTTGTGATGGTTTCACACCCTCTTAAAATCAAAAAATTTTAAGTTGAACCATTGTAAGTCGGGGACAATTTGCATTTGGCAGTAGCAGCCTAAATGGACTAAGACACTGCATTTAAATGAATTTAAACAGGTTTCCTCTATCTCTAGCTTTGGTGAACTTAAAAAATATGCCTAAACCTTATCCATCATTTTCTCAAATATTATTGGGAGGCCTTCCTGTCAGATTTGTACAGAAATATCTGAAGCCAGGGTCAAATTCGTCACACTGTGGACCTGAACCCCTTCCCCCACCCTTAAATATTAACTGACTAGCTTTTCTGCTTCTGTAATTAGCTTGCACAAGGTTTTACAAGCCCCTGCAGGTGGGACTTTCTGGTAAGGGCAGATAAAGGACTTCCCAAACCGCCCAAAGTTCACCCAGTTCCAGGAAGGGCCTAACCACACAAGGGGTGAGCTGTTGGGCAATTCCCCAGTTCCTTGTCTGTATACCACCCCACTGAAAGCCACCAATGAATTTAAAAGTCACCTCAGGTGACCAATAAGCTGTATACAACTCATCCTGTTGCCAAAGTCTGCCTACCAAACTGTATAAAAAGTGCTCGTGTTAAGAGCTCGGGGCCGCTTCTGTCCTGAAGACAGAGCGACCCCAGCATGCTGGAATAAAAAAACCTCTTGCTTGATTGCAGCAATCTCTGTCTCCCGGTCTTTGCGAGATGAGCCTTCCCAACAAGTAAGATTCGCGCTTTCGGGCCAGTCTTACAACACTATACAGTAATCCCCCCTTATCCGTGGGAGATAGATTCCAAGACCCCCAATGGATCCCTGAAACTGTGGTTAGTTACAAAGCATATGTATACTATGCACAATTTCTTTTGCCTTCTTCACAATTACATGGATAGAAGATTTGTTCATACTGAAGATCTTAGCAACCTCAGCATTTGATTTTTTTTCTTTTCTTATTACCCGAAGAACATTCACCTTTTCACTTAAAAGGAAGCACTTTATGACTTCTCTTTGGCATATCTGAATTGCCAGCATCACTACTCTTGTGCTTTGGGCCATTATGAGGTAATATAAGGGTTACCTGAACACAGGCACTGAGCTACTGTGACAGTTGATTTGATAATCGACAGAGCTACCAAGTGACTACCGGGAGGAGAACGTACACAGTGTGAATACGCTGGACAAAGGATGATTCACGTCCCTGGCAGGACAGAGGGGGACGAGCATTGTGCACAATTTAAAACTTATGAGTTTGTTTCTGGAATTTTCAATTTAATATTTTCAGATCACTGTTGACTGCAGGCAACTCAAACTGCTGTACTGGTTTTTTTTTTTCCCTACTCCATCCCTAATACCACCCCCCTACCCCCTTAGTGAATGATAGAATTAGGTCAATTCAAACATCATGTTCTAGCCTAACAAAGATGCCCCATCCGTGTTTCTTTGAATCTAGTCCTGTCTCAGCCTTGTACACTGTGTATCTCTCCCTCTCCCCGTGAGAGACCAGGGTCACACCCTGGGAACAGCAGCAACCCTGCTGGTGAGATGGGAGGACAGGGAGGTTAAATAGTGTCCTCCTCAAAATTCATGGCCACCCAGAACCTCAGAATGAGACTTTATTTGGAAACAGGGTCTTTGCAGATGTAATTAGTTCAGGCGAGGTCATACTGGGTTAGGCTGGGCCCTAAATTCAATGTCTGGTGTCCTTATGAGAATAGGAGAGGACACAGAGAGACATGCACAAGGAGGAAGACCATGTGATGACAGAGACAGAGACGGGGGCAGTGCAGCTACGAGCCAAGGATTGCTGACAGTCACCTGAAGCTGGGAGGGGGCATGGAACAGGTTGTCTCTCTGAGTCTCCAGAAGGAACCAACCATTGATTTCGGGCTTCTGGCCTCAGAGCTGAGAGGGAATAAACTTCTGTGGTTGTAAGCCACCCAGTTTGCGGTAATTTGTCATGGCAGCCCTGGCAAACTGAGATGGGAAGGCCGCCTTCAGAATCTCCCATGGAGCTGCCTGTGTTTCTCCATGTCCTCTGTGGTCAGGGTTCTTCTCACATCACCTGCAGGGCCAGGGCAGGGGGTGGATCTCAGTTGTATGAGCAAGTTGTATGGGGACATGGGTTTGTGACAGCCAGCCACAGGGCAGCCCTTGGAAAGTAGCCCTTTGCAAAGTCCAGGCATGGGCCCATGGCCAGGATGCTCACCACAACTCAGTCCCCAATCTCTGCAGCAGAGATGATGACATAGCCTGAGTGTGCAGGAAGCAAGGCTGGGTGCTTGGGGAGACACCCAGGAGGCAAAAGGCATTTGAAGGTTATGACCCAGTTCTTATTGATAATGTAATGATACAAACTACCACCTATTGAGCACTTAGCACGTGAGCCACTGTGCTAAGCACTTTACAAGCACTGTCTCATTTTACCCTCCCCCCAGGCCTTTGGATGTAAATAACATGCCCAAGGTCAGGGAGCTAGTAAATAACAAAGCAGGGCATGCAGATAAGATGTGCACATAAAAATAAAGAAAGGAAGAAACAACAGAGCTGAAGATAGCATGTGCATAGGATGTGATTTAGCAGTAGTAGCAGCAGTAGTAGCAGTGGTAGAAAAATCTGTAAAATAGAGACAAAAGTAGTTCCAACCCCATAGAGGTTTTGAAGCCTAAATGAGCTAATGTTTCAAAGGACTTTTCCTCAGGTGTCTACCAGCATAGAGTAAGTTCTCAATAAATACGAGCTATTCTCATTATTACTAAAATGGGTGGGGCAGAGAGCCAGAGCCTTCCAAGTGGAAAGCTTGTCTAAAGAAAAAGTAGATATTCATAACCAGGTATATTTTATTCTAAAGACAGTTAACATTGAACATGAAAGTGAACGGATATGAGTGGCTAAATAAACAAAAGGCATTGGGAAAGTGCTCTGTGGTCTCCTGAGCTGGAGGGTCCTTAGACTTGCTGGGGGGGCGGGTGAGAGGCAGGTGACACTGGGCCTCAGGGCCTTTCTCACCTTCTGCATCCTGAGCCAAACTGCATTGAGCTGTTTTACCCCCAGGACTTCATCATGGGATTATACTGAAGAGAGAACTATGATTCCTAACTTTGTGCCCTGTAGCCCTGTGACACTGGGCACATCTGTTCACTTCTCTGAGCCTCGGTGTCCTCTTTGTGAAATGGGGATAATACAGCATCTGTTTCCAACTGTGGTCAGGAGCATTATATTATTGAATGTGTGCCAAGAGCATAGAAGAGTGCTGACACCTGGTACTAGCCAAAGGATTCGGCTGTCCCCTTATAGAGGAAGAAACTGCTGGCCAGAAACAGGAATTGACTCCTCAAGGTTGCTAGGCTGGCTTGTAGCAAAGACAAACCAAACCAAGCTTTGACCTGTTGGGTACTAATAGACCTGCAACATAACCAGCGCCACTTAAGACAAGCCCAAGTACAAAACGGCACCGTCCACCTCCTCCCCTCCCCTCCCCGCTTCCCTTTAGGAGAAGCCTCCTGACTTAAACAGAAACCCCTTTTGCTTCCACAAAGATGCAGTTCTCCACCCCGATCCATATTAGCATAATGACCCTCCTTGATGGTATCAGCCAGCCCTCGGTGCTCTGTATAAGCTCTACCACCCCCACACCTGGTGCTGTTCCCTTTTCACTTTGAGCACAGCCCAGCAGATTTTCTTCCTTTAATAAAGCTTGAACGGTACCTGGCATCTTGGCTCACTTTCTTTCAGGTACTCTCCCATAATCCTGACCTACACTTTGTCTATGCCAGACACTGTGCTAAGGGCCTCACAAACATAACTCATTGACAATTCTAGGAGGAAAGTGTTATTATCCCCCCATTTTACAGATAAGGAAACTGAGGTCTGGAAAAGTTAAGTAATTTGCCCAAGGGCTCAGAGCTGGTTAGTGACAGAGCCAGGATGCAAACATAGGCAGCCTGGCACCAAACTATTACACTTTATCTCAATTAAGTGACATATTCATTTGTAGTCCAGTCTCGAGAGAGCTAGTAAGAGACAAAAGAGGGAGGTGGCTTGCTGGGCTGTGTGGGGGACAGGCAGGCTTGGGGCCCTGACCTTTGTTACTGGCTCTAGGGGAAGTCCAGGGAGCAGCCTACTGGGGACAGTGTCCTCCAAGACCCAGTCTCCTGGTCAAGCCCCTCTCCTTGCTGGGTCTCCTTTGCCTTTCCCTGGTGCCCTTCACCTTGATCTTCCTCAGTGCTCTGGCTTCCAAGCAATGCTAGTGTGAAGAGCAGCATAGGTTCAAACCCCAGCTCTGTTACCTGCTGTCCTTGGCAGGTTATTTAACATTCCTGCACCTCATTACCCGTCTGTAAAGCAGGGATGATTTTCTTTTATTTCCTTTGCTTTACTCTGAAGAGTATATCAAACAGTGTGGGTAAAGCAAGTGGCACACAGTACTCACTAAATTCAGTTGCTTCCTCACCCCACCCCCAGCCTACTCTGTCCCCTCCTCATCTACCCTCACCATCCCTCTAATTGCAGAACCCTGTACTGTGGCTCTTTCCTGCAAACATCCCTCCATCGGATGAGAAAATACTCAATTCAAATAGAAGTCAGTTGACCCAAACTTGATAATAGTAATTAACAGGACAGTATTATGCACCAGGCTGGTGGAGAGTGCTTTAAGTGCATTTTCTTGTTAAATCTGCACATGAATCCTGCTGTTTCCCAAGGTTTCAGAGACAGTAACTTGCCTGAGTCACACTGGGATATAGTGTCAAAGCAGGATTTGGACCCAGCCACCTAGCCCAAGCAGACAGCCCCTCCCAGTGCCTGCTCTCTGTTGTCCATTCCACTGAGAAGCCAGCCTGGGCTACATGATTTCTCCCCTGTGAGCCATGTTGCCAAGAGAAGAAGGCCCTGTTCTGCAGCCCAGAGAAGGGGACTCCTTGGGGCTGTGGCCCGGGGTGGGTGCGCCCTCTGGGGGAACTGGTGGGGAAGGCCTGAAAAAAGCAACTGCGGTGGGTAGGGAGGATGAGGGGACTTGGAAGACCCCTCTGCCTTCAGCAGGTGCTCAGCTCTTCAGGAAGGACTGCAGCTCAGTGAAGTCCCTAAGTTTTTTTTTGTTTGTTTGTTTGTTTTGTCATTTTTTCATGACCGGCACTCAGCCAGTGAGTGCACCGGTCATTCCTATATAGGATCCGAACCCGCGGCGCGGGAGCGTCGCCGCGCTCCCAGCGCAGCACTCTACCAAGTGCGCCACGGGCTCGGCCCAAAGTCCCTAAGTTAAACACAAGTTCAAACCCAGATGGATTGAACAGTTATTCCCTGTGAGGATCCAGAATGAATTGGGAACAGGTGGATGAGAATTTCAAAACAAGGGAGCTGCCCACAGGAATTGGCATTGCGGGGGACAGTCCCTGGTGCTGCTCAGCTGACATGCAGGCATCATGTTCAGTCGTGGGCTCATCAGAGGCAGCCAAGTGAGATGGAAACTGTTCGTGTCCAACTCACTGTCAAACTTGAGGGAAATGGGACAATTGGGGCCACTGATGGTCAAAAGGATTCCTGCTTTGGGTACAAAATTGAAATCAAGGAAAAACTCTGGAGTTTCTATGATTGGAATGTCTGTCAAGAATCTAAGATTCTATGACAGATTCTGCTCTAGGGCAAAGTGCACCAGGGGAGTCTGCTCACACCTGGGGTTAATCCGAGGATTACAGAAGTGCATTTGGAGGGAATATTGAGACAGACAGGGGTGGTCTAGCCTAGCAGGTCTCCAAGTGCGGTCCCTGGCCAGCAGCTTCAGCATCACCCAGGGACTTGGTAAAAATGCAAATTTGGGGTCCCCACCCCAGACCTACTGAATTAGAAACTGTACGGTGGGACCCAGGACTCTGTGTTTTAACAAGTCCTCCCAGGGACTCTGATGCAAGCTAAAGTTTGAGAACCACTTGTCTAGAGTTCATCTTAATCTGGTTGTTATTTTCTTTCATATATCTATCACATAGTATTGATTTTGTCACTGTTAATATACCAATATAGCATTCATTAATTAGGCATTTATTGTAAATCAACACAAAAATGGAAAAGACATGTTATCTTCTCAGTAGGAATTCACAAAATGATGGGAAACTCAGTTTTAACCCAGATGGCTGTGATCTGCACAAGGGATAAACAGAGTAAGGCTGCAAAAGAAGAGATTCATTTCCACTGATAAACTGGCAGAAAGAATCACTGAAACGGTGATGTGTGACTTGGATCTTGAAGGATGTGTGCGATGTCCAGCAAGCAGAGGAGGAATTTATTATTACTTAATAACGGTTCTACTATCCTTAAACTGAGGGTTTTCTTTTACACTCAACAGAGCAGAATAGTTGTTATCCTTGACCAGTCAGGTGGCCTCATTTGGTGGTGGCTCTCGATGATAACAGGAAAGGGAAAATAAATGATCCTCGTTAGTTCACAACGTCGCTAGTCATCCAAGGTCATGGCTGGGGACTGTTAACCCAGATGTCACTGGGTTTTCAGTAGAGAAGCAACATGCAAAAAGAATTTCTTGGTGACAGCAGGATTGTGTTGCTGCGTGTGGAGGTTTAAGCTCTTGAAATGGGGAGAGTGGGCTGGAGAGACAAAGACAAAGAGGAGGAGAGAAGAAATGCAGGAGGACTTGACTGAGTTTGGTGGTTCCGAGTGGAGGCTGTCGGGAAAGAGAAAGAAGCAATAGTTCACTGGTACCTATGCTTTGCCTTCTAAATTAAATGTCAGGTGTTGCAACCTGAAAACTTAATAGGAAATTTAAATCAGACTTCTGGTTATTTAAAACTGCAACAGAGCATATCTGGGGCTGGGTGAGAGCTGAGATCCAGGCTGGTTTGAGGAGTCAGGCTACACTCAGCCACTAGCAAGATCTTCTCTGCGCTCAGGGCAGGCAAGCCCCTGGATCGGTCAGGGTTCAAGCAGAAGAGAGAAACCTCACGGTAATTTGAGCAGGGAAAGTTTAATGTGAAGACCTAACTGTAATAGTGGATTGGAGTAACAAGGGATTGGCTAGCAAGAAGCAAAGAAAACTCTAAAGCATACAGGAATGACAGATAAGAGGAGCAGCTGCTATCGTTAAGCGATCGTGACCCATAGCATGGCAGAGTTGCTGAGGTACTGTACCAGAACTTGCTGGAAATCAACCCTCTAGGGTGCTGGGGAAAGCTGCTCATGAGGAAGTGTCACTGGACACACTCCACTATAAAACTGCCTCAGGGGGGTGCCAGGGTTGCTGCAGAGAAGCCTGGGACTGGAGAAGCTGTGCTGCGGCAAGAACCTGTTGAACAAGAAAGTACGCTGGAACCAAGAAGCAAAACTCTCACCTCCTGCAATGTCTCTCCAGTACCTTCTGTTGGGAAAATAGAATAGTTTGGTCAGAGCCCTCACCTCAGATACAGTTGGGTGTGGTTCAGCACATCATTTGTAAGCAAATTGTGTGTGTGTGTGTGTGTGTGTGTGTGTGTGTGTGTGTGTGTGGAGTTAGTGCAAATGTGCGCCAATGTATCTTTTTAGTTTTGTTGCTATTCTTGTGTTCTTCAGAGAGTAGTTTAGTGAAGTAGGCAGGTGGGCGTCCGCCAGCAGATGCTGCTTCGTGTGGCCATGCTTTCTAACCTATGGCTTCCAAGGACCTGTTTGCCAGTTACCTAGCTCATAGACCTGTGTGTAAAGTGTCTGGTGATGCAGCCTGGCATCTGTGGGGTCTGGTGACCCAGCCTGGCATGTGAAGGGTTTGTGACCCAGTCTGTGAATGGGCTTGAGGGGTCTGGGAGCTCCAGACCCAGCCCTAGCTTGACAATTGGCCCAGCTGGTACAGGATTACTGGCAGGTAAAAGAACTCCACAATTGGCATCATGAACAGGATTAAGAGCGCGACAATTGGCGATGTCGGCAGGATTCCGACAAGAGCCCCAGCTCCACACCTTCTTTACAAAAACTTTAGTGCCACGGGGAAATAAAAAAATATTTAAGGGTCCCAGCCTTATTTTCACAAAGCAGGTAAAAAGGGTAAATTTGGAGCTGAAAAACAATGAATTGATAACTGGCATACCCCGTAACTATCTTAGAATGTTCAGGACACTGTAAAGGGTATCCTTTGATTTGCATGAGACCCACATTACCTGTAGAAAACACCTTCAAACCTATTTGTAATTGGATACTACACAGGTCGAGGCTTGCCTGATGGATACCTGGCCATGTGTGCATCAAAGACTTTCCATACATTTATGCTGTTTGCTCTAGGATTACCTATGGTAAGCAGATGCAAACAGTTGTTCATTGCGGTGTCATTTATAAGAGAGGGAAAAAAGTGCTTAAAAGTCATAATAGGAGCATGGTTAAATAAATTACGGTGTATTTACAAAATGGAATATTATGTGGTCATTAAAAAGATATTTTAAAATAATTTTGAATGGGATGGGAATATACTCATGATGTAAAAAGGGAAAAAGGACAAAAATAATACAAAAAGGAAAAAAGGACAAAAATATGATGCATTCCCAATTATGTTAAAATAAAAACAGTGTGTGTGTGTGTGTGTGTATGTAATAAAACAGAAGGAAATCATAAAGGTGTTTATCTTTGGATGGTGATTAATTTTTTTTCCTCTTCATGCCTGTCTATATTTTCCATGTTTCTTAGACTGAGCATGTTTTACCTTTATAATTAAAAGAAAATGCAGGAATATGTGCATCTCCAGCATTCAGTAGCAGAAGGGAAGCCGACTTCACAATACCTTCTGGAAGCTTACATTCAAGATCTGATCTCCAGGAGCACAGACCTTTAGCTGCCTATTTACAGCTCTACTGCAGTGCAGGTGGATGTGGGGGTCTTTTCTGCCCAGCTCATCTCCTCTTCCTATATCTCTTGAATCTTTCCTTCCTTTGTGCAAGAGGAGAGAGAGAGAGAACAAAAACATGCAGAGGTGTGATAATAAGGTCTTCATAAAACGGTTCCTGACAGCAGACAGCAGGGCGTTCCACAGGTTATTTACAGACAGCAGAACCTCCCTCCCTCCTCCTTGGAACCTCCCTTCTGCTCTGCTAGGTATTTACCAATTCATTTGTATATGATGTTCCCTTTGAAACAATCTCTGGGATAAGATAAGATTCCTTGTCCTCAGATTTACAGTTGCTATATAGCATTCCAGAATCCTGTGTTGTTGTTGTTTCTTTTAAACAGAAGTCAGTTATGGTAAAGAAATGTGTGCTACATAAAAATAAAATCTAATATTCATATCAAATAATAAAGTACATTAATGTATAATTTTAATAGCTTCCTATGTGATTAAAAATAGCTGAATTTTCATAAGACATTTTTAATAAGTCACTGTGTGACCAACTCCTTCCTTTCAAGAGTGTGATGGAAGGCCAGAAATTTATTTATTATTAGTTTTTATTTTTTGGCAGTCAGCCAGTAAGGGGGTCCGAACCCTTGATCTTGGTGTTATCAGCAAGATCTAACCAAGTGAGCTAACTGGCCAGCCCAAGGCCGGCAATTTAATGACAGTTAATCACTGTGGAAATAATGGAAGAGGAAGAATAGTGGGGAAGCTGTGGAAATATGGTTAGTAGTTTAAAATACCTCCTACTACACACACATGTACACACGCACACAAAATAACATGAAAATTCTCTCTGGCCCACTGGAGCAGAAGACAGCTGGAGAGGAAGCAAAAGTTTAAATTAATTTAAATTTAAATACCTGCACTTAGCTATGGCTACCTTTTGGACAGCACAAACAGAGGCGTAGTAAGTTTGAAGATCTGAGAACAGAGCAGCTCTGTTCCCTCTTTCTCTCCAAAACTCTGGTATCTTGCAGGAGTGTTTCACAGTCTCTGCAGTGGGAGCCATAGAGTAAACAGTGGCTGAATGGGATGCCAGGGACACCGAGGTTCTGGGACAGCCTCACTTATCTTCCTATTGCTGTGAAGTGGCATGGGGAAACAGTCACATTTTCCTGAACCTCCCCACTCCCAGAAAGGTACAGAAGTTAGATAAAAGGAGAGAAACGATAACCTCCAGGGTCCTTTGGTCATGATGAGGGGATGCTGCAGTAGAAAGTAGTGTGAGCTCTGTGACTGTAGCCATGTGAGTACACAGACCAAAAACTGGGTGGATACTGTGGCTCTCCTTTTGTGTCCCCTCTCCAGGGTGGACACATGCAACCCCCAGCTGATGGGAGTACTGGTGGCTGGCCAGTATTCACTGGGAATTGCCCTGGCTGTGGAGAGCTGCCCCATGGGTGGGAGCAGCTCAGAGCCAGTGACTGGCTGAGGTAGGGACACAGAAGCCAGTCTAAGTTGCTTCAATTTGGGACAATTCTAAAGGGTGTTTCCAGCTCCAGAACCCCCCTGGGATCTGCTGAGACCTCAGTTGTCACCACATAACAGGCTGTCTCTCTCTGCCCAGTCCTGCCCTCCACATTCCCTTACAGGTGTGTCTCTTGCCAGCACTTTCCAATGAACCCTCTGTATGCACTTCTCCATCTCAGAACAGGAGCTCACTGTGAAATAGTCAGGGCCAGGAGTGGTCCTAGGAATCCAGTTCTAAAAAGGGATTTGGGAAATGGACCATTTGCTGGCTAGCTGGCAATAAGGACCCTATAAGTGGTGATTGAGCATATGCATGAGAAGAGAGCCTTAGAATGTTCTGGACAGATAACATTCTACTGATCAGCATTGATGTAGCATCTTGGCTTGCAATTTGGGAAGTCAGTGGAGGATTCTGAGTAGAGGAGTGATTTGGCCTCACTAATTTATAGGGAATATAGGGAAAAGAGAAACATATTAAAGACATTACAGTGATGCAATAAGCAAAAATTCAGGCTGGGGAAAATCCTGCAAGATAAACAATGTGGTTTGATGGTTTATATTAACATATCTTCAAAAGGGGAAGGCACTATAACCGAGGTTAGATGACATAAGTGTGTATATGCATGGAGCAGCTTAGGAAATTTACACAGGAAACTGACTACTATACGTGCTGGGGACCTGAGACAGGTAGCTGTGAGGCGCAGTGGGGTGGAAGATTACTTTTTAAAGTATGGTCTTTTTTATACGTTGCATTTTGGTACCATGTAACTCAACTGCCTTTTCAATAAATAAATAAATTTTTTTGTAAGATAAGCAATAGACTGGGAGTAAATAATTACAACACACAAAATTATCATTAGTATTCCCACTATACAAATATTGTCTATGAGTCAGTAAGAAAAGGATAAACAGCTAGATAGAAAATAGAAAAACAAATATCCACCTATTTATTTTTTTGGGCAGCCAGCCAGTACAGGGATCAAACCCTGGACCTTCGTGTTATCAGCACCATGTTCTAACCAGCTGAGCTAAACAGCCAGCCCCACCTATCCAATTTTTCAAAATATTTTAATAAATCCCAAGCATGTGCCAGGCACTGTTCTACATGCTGGGGATAGGATGGTGAAGTAAATAAACAAACCCCCTGAATATCAGAGGCTAGAATTCAGTGATGGGGCGAGGGGCACACATACAGGCAATTCACAGAAGCAGAGACTTGAATAGTTGTAAAAAAAAAAAAAAAAAAAAAAGGAAGACCCCTAACCTCACAGACAAATAAATACAGAATAAAACAAGAAGATACCTTTTTTACCTATCGATTGTCGAACATTTAGTAGTCCGAGAGCATCCAGGGACTGTGGGTGGGAAAATGGGCACTCCTTTACAATGCTGAATGGTGTGTAAACCAGTACAAGAGCAGAGTGTAATTCACCTCTGTGTGTCAAAACTGAAATTGTACGTACCCTTAGATTCAGCAATTACACTTTTAGGAAACTTTAGAAATAATACCAAAAGTCCAGAAAGGCATATCAAGAAGTAGTGTTTATTACAGCATTTTTTGAAATGGTGAAAATTTGAAAACAATCTAGATGCCCATCAATAGATAAATGGTTAAATAGACAAATGATTAAATGAATAAGTGACACATTTATATATACGGTACTATTTTGATGTAAAAAGAATGAGGTAAGCACATAGTTCCGACCTGGAAAAAAAAAGTTGCCAAACAGGATATATAAATATTCCCAATTTTGGTTTTGAAAAAATTCTATCTGTATGTATGTTTTTAATTTTTTATTTTGGAATAATTATAGAGTCACAGAATTTTTTAAAAAAATAGTACAAAGAGGGCCTATGTACCCTTCACCCAGCTTTCCCCAATGGTAAAATCTGACATATTTATAACAGAATATCAAAATCAGGAAATTGACCATAGTGCAATACTGTGCTGTGGAGTTTATTCGGATTTCATCAGTTTTTATATGCATTCATTTGATTGTGTGTATATACAGTTCTATGCAATTTTATCACATGTATAAATTCATGAAACTACCACAACCATTGTGATATGGAACTGTTCCATCAACACAAGAAGCTCCCTCATGCTACCCCTTCTCAAATGCCTGGTAACACTAATCTTTTCTCCATGGCTGTCGTTTTGTCATTTCAACAATGTTATGTAAATGGAATAATACAGCAGGTAGCCTTTGAGATTGGCTTTTTTCACTCATCATATTACCCTTGAGGTCCAAATTGTTGTGTGCATCAATAGTTTGTTCCTTTTTATTGCTGAGTAGCATTTCATTATATGGATGTACCATTATATGTGTGTTTTTAAAACAATGGGCCTAGGGCCGAGCCCGTGGTGCACTCGGGAGAGCACGGCGCTGGGAGCGCAGCGACGCTCCCACCGTGGGTTCGGATCCTATATAGGAATGGCCGGTGCACTCACTGGCTGAGTGCCGGTCACGAAAGTGACAAAAAAAAAAAAAAAAAAAAAAAAAAGTGCCTTTACAAGCAGTGGTAAAATTAGGAAATAATACACTACAAAATAAACTGTACATGGGGTTAACTCTGGGGGCTGGAGTTGGAGCAGTCAGGAAGAGGGATTTGTGACATCTTTTTGTCAAAAATCCAAAATTTCAAAAGTCAGCAGCTTAAGGGTAATTTTTCTTATCTTTATTTTTTTGTTTGTTTCCTGTTTTTTTATTTTAAAGAGTTAAAACACACTAAAATAAAGAAAATTAACAGCCAAAAAAAATTGAATGAGTGGCAGTTTTCATAAAATGTTGTTATATACTTATAATGTCCTTTTTATGCTGACCTCTACCTAAAGGAAAGTCAACAAAGTATACTTTGTTGCATAGCAGTTCCTACAGCTCTGGGCTCCTCCAGCCACTAGGAAACCCTGATGTATTAGTCTGTTTCTGTTGCTTATAACAAAATGCTTGGAATTGTGTAATTTACAACAAAAACAAAATTTATTGCTTTCAGTTTTTGAAGCTGGGAAGTCCAAAGTCCAGGGAACATATCTGCTGAGGGTCTTGGTGGTGGTGACAGAGACCTAGGGGTCTCACTTGGCAGAAAATGGCTGAGCAGAGAGAGACTAACCTCTCATGTGCTCTTCTTTTAAAGCCCTCAGAACCACGCCCCTGACCACCATTATTAATCCATTCATTACTGCATGGTCCTCAGAATCTAATCACCTCTTCAAGGCCCCACCTTTCAATCACCATAATAGGATTTCCCACCCTCAACAGTTACGGTGGGAATTAAGCTTCTAATATATGAACTTTGGGATCACCATGTACTGCCACCATCGCCACCTTCTACTTCATGGGAGATGTTGTTGGTGTGAATAGATCCTGAGCCCCAATAACGGATTCCCCAGCCGGCCAACCCATGCTTGAGCCTTAATTCTGGGGCTGTGATGGACATTTGGAAATTCTTTGGAGTTATACTAAGTGGAAAAAAATTTGTAAGTGAAACAGTAAAGAAGAACGAGGGAAAAAGTCGGCTGAAGAAACTTTAAAAGCAAAGAAAGGAATAAAGGAAATCTATGTCGGTTTTCCAAATATAATTTTGTGGAGGCCTCTGGTCAAGATGGTGGAATATATGTTCTCCAGCATCACTCTCCCACAAATCAACCAATTTACAACTATAAAAAAGCAATGGGGCCGCTAGAGCTCAGGGGAAGAGGAGGAGAGACCTACAGAGTGCACGAAGGTGGGAGAAGCCATGATGAGAGAAAGAAAAAACTGCTCTGTTTCAAATCCTGGCCTCTTCAAGGCTGGAGCTGCTGAGCGCATGGAGCAGGAGCTGGCAAAAGCCACAGCTGTGCCCTTAAGATGGAGTTACCTGGAGGCAGCAGGGAAGAAGAGGACCTTGGTGGCCCCCAGGCCAGCAAGACCACTAATAGGGTTCCATGGACCCACAGAGGAGCAAGGAGCCACAGCAACTGAAAAAATGGAGCCACTCAGAGGCTGGTGAGTCATCACAAGGGGCTGGCTCATGGCTCGTCCCATGGGAAGTGTTTGCAGCACTGGTGGTGGGGGAGATGGGCCCACCAGGAGAACACTGGGGCACACAGGGATAGCTGATCTGCCTCCCAATCAGTGCAGGACCACTCAGAGGAGACTGGTCAGGAATATAGAATTGCATGGGGTGCAGTTTGATGAAAAGACTCAGGCCCAGACCAGAGTTTCTATACAACCCAGGTGTACCAGATCTCACGAGACCCAGAAGTACCTATAAAGTCAACCATTAAAACCTGAGCTGCACAAAAAAACCTTCCTTAGGGAATCAGTAGCAAAGCAGCAATTTAGCTCAACCACAGAGCTCAAGTACTGGTTCCCACAAGAAGTTCCCCCATTTAAGAAGTAAGCAAAGGACAACAAATTAGTTCCAGTGTAGAGTTAGTTTAAGTGGTGGAAACAGCAAATAATCCAACACAGAACTGAAAGAAAAAACCACACCCCTCTGCTATCTGCACCCAGCCCAGCAATGACCAAGCTACCGCTGGAAGCCCACCAGTCTCCCCTGTAGGAATGAGGGGGGTGCCACAGGCCTCAACCCCGCCCCTCCTCCTTCCTCCTTCTTCCATCCCATTTCCTTCCCCTTTTCCCTCTCTCCCTCCCTCCCAACTGCTCAGCAACAACATCCTAGAATATAAAAAATATTAATAAAATAAAAAAGCAATTAAAAAACAACATATGAACTTTGAGGGCCACAATTCTATCAATCCTCAGCATTGATCACACCCTGATGTTATTTGTCCCTGAAAACACTCAGTGAAATGGGAAAAGCTGGCATTATTTTTCCCATGCACCAAATGAGGGAACCACAGCCTGGAGAGCCGTGACTAACTGGGATGTCTAATGCCTAGTCTAATGCTTTCTTCACTACATCAGGGAGGCAGAGTCAGGCTAAGTGGCCCCCAATGCAGTTGCCTTCCGCTCCTGGGCGTACAACTCAGCCACATTTCCCAGGCTGCTTGCCCCTGGGGTGGGGCCTTGTGACTGTTTCTGGACAGTGGACTGTAGACAGAGATGGTGTTGCCACCTCTAGGCCTGCAGGCCTACAATACCACCTATGGCAATCTCAATTCTCTCTTCTCCACCCTTAGTGACTTGGGTGGGTCTGTGTTGAAGAGGATAGCACTGCCAGATACATATTTATTTTTATAGTTCCATTTATAGCAATTGATATTTATGTAGGTACAATGCAAAAGTAAGGCATAGCAAGAAAAAACTAGCAAATCATTGGAAGGCATGTATGGGAAAAATCATAGAGGCAGTGCTTGCACAAGGGGTAGAAACACCACATTATAACCACCCACTTTTCTGTTTCAAACACAAGCGTAATCACTGGAGGTGAGTGTAAGAGTAAAGAGATAAAGGAGGGGGTGAATCTGGGGAGACATCATGGGAGAGCTGTCCCTGGAGCATCCTGTGGCAGCTGTAAAGGTATGTTGGGTGGGATGGGGCGAGCAGTTCAGGCTGGTCCCATTGACCCAGAACTCAACAACCACATAGTCAATGTGTGTGCCACCAGCCCCCAACATTTGAGTAAAGTCTCCTTGAGGACAGAGTACCTCTCCATGTCTGTGTCCCTATGCCTGCTGGCCTATGGCCGCGCACTCAGGAGGCCTTAAGAATGCCAGGTGCAGCCGCTCAGATGGAGGGACAGGTGAAGTCCAAGGCTTCGGTGTACTCTGAGCGCTGATGGGGCCACCCTCCCTTGGCTGCCCAGGGTGAGCCACCTGCTGGAGCCCAGGTTCAAATAGTTATGGCCTATAGAAAACTTTGGGAGGCTCTGGAGCCACCCCTTTCTCCACAGCCCCTTGGCTCCTGCTGCTCTGGTGTGCATGGGAGGGGTGGGAACAGGGACTTTTACAGAGTGGGTCAAGAGAAAAAGGTGGCAGCTGTCCTGGTGGGAGCCACTCATCTCTGCCCTCTGTGCCTGAGGTGCTCTGGCAGCTGCAGAGCAAGGAAATGAGAGAAGAGGCAGGTCGGGTTTGCTCCCCAGTCTCTCATGGCAGGGCTGGCTAGAAAGACGTAGACAGTTGTCCGGTGCAGGTAAGCGGAGCTTTGAGAGACACTCTGGGAAGCCGCTAGGGCAGCTTCTCCTAGCTCTGAATAAAGCCTTAATTCTTCACCCACGACTCCCAGGACCTTTTCCTATTACCTGGCTCATGGACCTGCATGTGGAGGGTTTGTGACCCAGTCTGGACAGTGGGATCGAGGGGTCTGTGAGCCCTAGCCCTCGCTTTACAATACCTTTGGGAGGAAGAACAGAGGTCCTAACTGGGGGCCAGGGGACACATACACAGAGGCGCATCGATGGGCAGCAGCCCGTGAAGTGAGTGAGGGCCCTCAGAGCTGAAGCGAGCCGGGTGTAGAGGGAGAGGAGCGGGAGCTGGAGGAATTCAGCGGCACCCTCACCCATCCTGAGTCTCGTGTCCTTTCCCAGTTTTCCCAGGTGGCCAAGCTGAGTGGTCCCTCCCCTCTGGACTTTCCTTGAAGCAGAGCACCAAGACAGTTTTAAGCGGGGAGGCCTGTCTGCTGTCGTGGTGCAGGCCACACTCTCACCTTTAAGAATCAGGCCCGGCCCTGCACTCACACGCAATGGAACGGGAAGGGAAGGTGGTCTGCAGGCCCGTCAGCTGCAGTCACTCGCACTCTGCTGCAGGTCCCATGAGATGGGAACCAGGTCTCAGGAAATGAGTGAGCATGAAGAGGGAGGCTGGACCCCCAGCAGGGCATTGCCCCCCTCAGCCAAGATTCCTGGGGCCCATATGTGACCTCAGAGCCAAAAGGCTGGACAATGAGGAAGACAGTAGCAACTGTGATGAAATGCAGAGTAGGGACCTTCCTCTGACTCTCAGGGCTGTATAGCAGTGTCCCGAAGAGCTGTGACACCCCAGCAGGAGAGAGGCCCAGCAGGGTCCGAGAGGGATTACGTCGGAAGGTTGAGGTCTGGGAGTCAAAATAAAGGTGATTCAACAAAAATACATTTAGCAGACTGAAATTCTTACCCATTATATCTATTTTATTTCCTATCTTACCCCTCTTAAAAGCAGATTATTATTTCTATAAGCTATAACATAATGAGGGTACTTCAAAAAGTTCATGGAAAAATAGAATTCAAAGATAATGTGAAGCTTTCCATGAACTTTTTGAAGACTCCCTCATATATATAATACATTCTATTTCTTAGAGAAGTTTTAGGCTCACAGCAAAATTGAGCAGAAAGTACAGAGATATCCCACATACCTCCTGCTTCCCCTGCTATCCTCAGTGGTAACATTTGTTACAGTCGATGAACCTACACCCAAATTCTATAGTTTACATTGACATTGTACATTCTATGGGTTTGAACAAATGTATAATGACATGTGTCCATCATTGTAGTATCATACAGAAGTTTTGCTGCCATAAAAATCCTCTATGCTCTGCCTATTCATCTCTCCTTCCCCCAACCCTGGCAACTGTTGATTTTCTTACTCTCTTCCTAGCTTTGTCTTTTCCAGAATTCCTATAGATTGAATCAGACACCCTTTTCAGCCCAGCTTCTTTCACTCATCAATATGCATTTAAATTTCCTCTGTGTTTTTTCATGGCTTGACAGCTCGTTTCTTTTTAGCTCTGAATAGTATTCCATTGTCTGGATGTACCACAGTTTATTTATCTGTTCACCTACTGAAGGACATTTTGGTTGCTTCCAAGTTCTGGCAATTATGAATAAGAGTGCCATAAACATTGCGTGCAGGTTTTTCTGTGCACATAAGTTTTCAGTTCATTTGGATAAGGACCAACTAGTGCCATTGCTGGATCACATGGTAAAAGTATGTTTAGCTTTATGAAAAACTGACAAACTGCCTCTGAAGTGGCTGTACCATTTTGCATTCTCACCAGCGGTGAACAAGAGTTCCTGTTGCTTCACAGCCTCGCCAGCATTTTGTGTTGTCAGCGTTCTGGATTTTGGTCATTCTAGTAGGTGTGCAGTAGTACCTCATTGTTTTAGTTTGCAATTCCCTCATGACATATGATGTTGAACATCTTTTCAGGTGCTTACTTGCCATCTGTATATCTTCTTTGATGAGGTGTCTATTCAGGTCTTTTCTCATTTTTTAATCAGGTTATTCATGTTCTTATTGTTGGGTTTTAAGAGTTTAAGAAATTTTCTTCCGGATCCTTCAGAGTCTTTGCTTTCCTTCTAATTCTTCCTATGCTGTTCCTTTTCCCTATGTATCATTTTGTTGTAAATCCAATGTTGGTTTTCTCTTTACTCCTCATCAAACAAGGCAAGATGGGGTCACACAGAGCATTTTGGGGTAGGTGGCTCTTGGTCCTATTCTCCACAGGGCTTGGTTTCTCTTCTCAGATCTACAGCTTGGAGCAGGTTGATTTCTTAGCTCCCTGCCCAATTCTCTCTTTCCCAAGGAAACTTTGCACTGCTGATATGGTAGCTTCCTTGTACTCCTTCTCTGTATTTCTCTAGTTCTCTGAATGAATGGAATATTCCTTGTGTGAACTACTGTGGGGTCCTTTGGGTTTTCTCCCATGGACAATTCCTTACTCCCAGAACTAACCCTCCAAGATGTGCTATACACACACTGAGTTCCTCCCACCCCCACTGCCCAGCATACACACACACAATGCTCACGCATTGCCATGTTTCCTAGAAATGGTAGCCTCTACCTCCAGAGATATGGACTGTGAGGACGGAGGGTAAGAAGGAGAAGGGAAGTGCTCACAGAAACAGAGTATGCACAAAGGTGCATGAAAAATATCCAAGGGATTCAGAGGAGCAGATTAAATGCTGGGTTTTGTTTATCCTATGCTTTGGGTATCTGAGCCAGAGGACAGAACCTGGATAGAAGAATCAAGCTTTCTTTCTTACATCCAGTGGGTAAAGCTGGTGTAAATGCCAGGAGCTGTAGCCTGGGGTTTTTTCCCTCAAAATGGCTGTTTCAGCCTCATAATCAAATGATCTGTGTACTGATTGCCTGTTGGTCTTAGTTTTCAGTGCTGCTGCAAGATCTGGTTATTTTTTTGAACTTCACGGGCATTTTTGTGAGAATTGGGGGGGCAGTGTTTTGAGGGGTACTACTGCTGCTGCTACTCGATAAGTCCCCAGTTTGATAGTTCAGTAAGAAACATTTACCAAGAAATTACACTGTGCCAATCACTGGGTTAGGTGGTGCAGGCTACATGATCACTATACAGGGGTGGGAGCATGGTCTGGGGCTGACGTGGCCATAGGACTCAGTTAGCACTTCAGCAAACCTCCTGGTTCTCTACCCCTCTCTCTTTGCCTTCACACACTTCCTCTTATGACCTCAGTCTTCCTCTGTCCCTGACACCATCTTCCTTTTCGTGCTCCTCATCATTGCAGCTCCTTGAGTCCTGGAGAAGCAAACCAACCATAATGCCACCAACGCTGCTCTCCACGCATAAACAGGGTGGTCACCTCCCTCCCCACCGAGGAGCCCTGAAGCTGGGGTTGTCTAGTACTTGAGCTATGCACCTTTCTGGAATCCAGAAAACACGAGGCGTGTTCCAAGAAATGGATTGTTGTGGTCTCTGTTTGCCTCAGGAACAATCAAAGTCCACAAGGAGGCTGTGTGGTACCAAGAGCCTGGACCCAGACTGGGTTCTGAACTCCAGATCTAGGACCAGGTGTGTGACCTAGAACCTCACTTTCCCAGCACCCCCTTCATCTGTCAAATGGTGATAATAATACCTACCTGACAGGTTTAATGGGAAACAAATGAGAAGAAATATATTACAACACAAAGCACAGTCCCTGGAACAAAATGAGAACTGAAAAATACCAGTTTTTCTTCGCCATCTTGTACATAATGCTGGATATATTCCCTGAAGAACTTGATTTTGGGCAATTTGACCTTTGAATATTTTCTATGTTTCCAGAAAATAGTACAGTTGTCCCTCAGGATCCCTGGGGGATTGGTTCCAGGACATTCCACCTTCCCCCCACAGATACCAAAACCTGCAGATGTTCAAGTCCCTGATGTAAAACGGTGTAGTATTTTCATATAACCTATGCATATCCTCCTGTATACTTTAAATCATTTCTAGATTACCTAAAATACCTAATACAATGCCTACAGATCACTTCATTTGCATGAATTCAAAGAAGTGTTCCATCACAGAAAATTCAAGTTTTGCTTTTTGAAACATTGTGGCATTTTTTTTTTCCCTGAGTATTTTCGATGTATGGTTGGTTGAATCTATGAATGAGGAACCCACAGATATGAAGGGCTGACTTTATTTTGTTTAGTGAGTGTGTGTGTGCGCTCTCCAAGTCTGCTAAAGGGAAAATGCCAAAGTAGCTTGTTTGTGTTTGTGCATATGTGATGTGAGTATGCCCATGTGCATTTGCACACCTATCTTGGAGATTCCAAAGAAAAGAATCCGTTAAATTTGACTCACATAACTATCTAATATGTTAGTTTTTAACCCATCAGTAGATTTTCATTAAGCCCTCAGTCTGTGCTTGTTCTAGATGTCACATAGAACAAGTCAATATGAGATATGGCTCTGTCTACAAGGATTTACTAGTTAAGACTCTTCAAACAAGTTTAGGCACACAGGGGAAATGTATTGGTTCACATGGAAAGTTTGTGGAAAGGATAGGAATAGACCTAACTTCAGGTTCAGCTGGATGCAGGGCTCTCTTCCTGTGCATGAGTCTCTGTTCCTTGTTAACTTTGTTTTCTTAGACTTGCTCCTCCATAAGGTAGGGAACGTGGCCGTGGGCAGTCCCAGCTTTACATCCTTACAGTGTGCAACTGGAGAAGAAATAGGACTCTCTTTTCCAAATTCTAATGAGAAATACCCCACAGAAAAGCTCTGATTGGCAAGGCTTAGGTCATGTGTCCATGGCCCAATCACCATGTCCTTGGGAATTAATGCCCCACTGGTGCCACCTACTCTCTCTGGTGGGTGCAGCGTAACAGGAATGGCAGACTTATGTGGTTGGAGGGTGGGGACAGTTTCCCAGAAGAAGGAGGTCGTTAATATGAGCAGATGATGCAAATAATTATCCACCACATGGAAGCATACTAAATTTTGCTGTGGAGAAAATATGTAAGTCAGTGAAATAATTAGTGAGCAAGTTGGTATTTTTAACAATTTATTTTGATGGTGTCAGTAACATCTTGTCTTTTTACACAGTTAGCAAAAGCTCTTTGCCTTTTGATAGTATAAACAAACAAACCACTGAACTCAAATTTCAGAAAAAATTATCTTGATCCAGTTATTTTCTGTGGTTTCACAGCTCAGTACACGTCCATGAGATGAACATTTGTCCTATTTATTTTATAGTAACCATCATTAAGGGACCTATTAAGCCATGGTTTAGGGTAAACAGAATTTAAATCATCTTTCCTGTCTACTCCACAATACACAAGGGGCTTCCTTCTTTTGTGACCACAAATGTCCATAATCGCTGGTATTAATATCCACTGACACTAACCCCACAATGTGGATCTACTAGATATAAACTGACATAATAGGCATGGAATTCATTAGTGATGCTTTCAGAGAATGGAATTAGGATCCAAGGATCTGTCCCAACTTTTGTGATATCTTGGGATACGACCAGAAATGATCCAAGGCCAAGCAGGAGGTGGGTGGAACGCTTGGACATGGATATAGACTCGATTTACTGAGGTGGAGGTGGAATGGAGAGAGAGGGCTAATGAGTAAAAAATTGTGGAGGAAAGATCAATAGGCCTCAGCAGGTGCTTGGGAAAGGGGGACAAAGTAGAGTAAGGAGCCTGAGATGACACTGAAGTAGGGTGGAGGAGCTATTCACAGAACTAGGAGCTGGGAGGTAAAGCAGGTAGGAGGAGATTTGTTATGGGAATTGGCAAATGTGATTATGGAGTCCAAGAAGTCCCAACATCTGTCATCTACAAGTGAGAGAACCAGGAAAGCCAGTGGTGTAATTCATCCTGAGCCTGACGGTCCAAGAACCAGGGGGAGACAATGGTGTAACTCTCAGTCTGAGTTCAAAGGCCTGAGAACCAAGAGTTCTGACATCCAAGGACAGGAGAAGATGGATGTCCCAGCTCAAGAGAGAGAGAGAAAATTCGCCTTCATCCACCTTTTTGTTCTGCCCTCAATGGATTGAACAATGCCACACATTGGTGAGGGCAGATCTTTCCTACCCTGCCTACTGATTCAAATGTTAATCTCTTCCAGAAACTCCCTCACAGATACACCCAGAAATAATGTTTTACCAGATATCTGGGCATCCTCTAGCCTAGTCAAGTTGACACATAAATTAACCATGCCAAGGGCGTACATTGTGCTAGGGTCAGGGATGGGCTAAGGGCTTCAGGGGGTGGGTATGCATACATGCCAGGCACTTCTGGCCCTCCAGTGGCCCAAGGGCAGCCCACTTCCCCCACCCAAGGAGGGCTAGGGTTGCCATTAGTAAAGATTCTGGGCCAGTTGTTTTGCAGAATGTCCCTCAATGCACTTATTATATTGTTTCCTCATGATCACAGTCAGGTTAAACATTTTGGGGAGAAATGCTTCACAGACAATGTGTCACTCTCAGTGCAGCACATGAGGGGTCACATCATGGAATGTGCCCCCTTATTAGCGTTGTAAAGTCATGTGGGTGGATGGGCATCTTTTTGAGAAACACATTATACAACTTGCTTTGAGACTGACATGAGGCCCCCTGGAATCTAGGCCCTGGAGAGACTTTGCTGACAACTAAGTGGCTGACAGGCCTTTTTTGAGATCCCCCGACTTAGCACAGCATTTCCCTTCCAGGAGGTTAAGGGAAGGGTTGATATGAGACTCCTTTTTTGGTGGTGGGAATAGGAGGTAATGACAGTTAGCTATGGTTTTCTGCTAAAAAAGATGTTAAAGCCAGACAGGGGCAGCCCACAGGGGCAGGAGGAACTGGGAATGGTTTGGCTCCTCTTTCTTTGCTCCTAAGTTTGCAGCTCTTCTGGAGCAGAGTTTTCTGGCCTACAGGAAAAATGAGGTTTAGAATCACTGTTCAAGAAAACTATGTTGTGAGCTGGGGCCAGGCTCATGATGAGGGACTCATGATGAGTGCTGTGCTGTGCTGCAAGTGCCAAGGCTGGCACCCCAGTCCCTCTGGCCACAGGAGAACACGCCACCCCATGGGAGTCAGGGTGTGTGCTCAGAAGGCAGTGAGCAAGACAGAGAAGAGAACAGCATCCGGGGGAAGCCTCCATCCTTCCTGACTGAGCAAGCAGGACACCTTGACTTGCCAGCAACATGAGACAGGAACAGCAGATCCTCCATCCTCATGTGTTGGGCCCCATTTCCATCCCCATAATGCCTGGCAAAATGCTAATGGAAAGTCCTGAGGCTTTCTGTGCCATGCTTCACCCAGGAGCAATAATAATGAACTACAGTGTGTATAGCCCAGTGCAGTTTCCAAAGCACTTTCCTGGGTTTTCTAATTTAATGCCCATGTCAACACTGTGATATTAAGATTATTATTACACTTTTATGGATGAGGAAACTGAGGCTCTGATAGGTGAAGTGACATGGCCATCTCCAAAGCTAAAAATTGACAGAGCTGAAATGCACAGTCCAAGTCTCTTGCTGTGTGAGGGTTTGAGTGAGATCTGGGGGTTTGTGTGGGAGGCTGAGTTCCGAGAGCAATTTTTAATTTCCTGCTTTCATTTTGATGATAATCTAAAAAGAAAACTTTAATCATTTCTAAAGGCAAATCTTCCTATTTTCAGTGAAAAATATTTGAAGTATTCATAGAATAAGACGTTCTATGCCAGTTTTTCTCACGTAAATGGATCCACAAAAAAGTCTCAGAGGTTTTGTGAGTTTTTTTTCTGTTTAAAACAGTTATAAATATTGTTCAAGACTGAGAAACACTGGATTAGACACTCTTGAAGGGATGCTCCAGCTCTATCATCTATTTTGTAGATTTACTGTGAAGCAGGAGCTGAGTGATTGATTAGATTCACTCAACATCCATTCATGTATTCTCTTGTTTAATTAACCAATATTTATTGAAAGCCTAGTACGATTCAAGGCTAAAGATGCCAGAGAACATTAGATCCTATCCCTGGCTTTGTGAGACAATGGTCCAGTGAGTGAGCAAGATGTGAGGAAAAAATTAGATTACAAAAATAAAATGGTGCAGTGCCCTGTGCATAGCAATGGAAGTGTTTACAGGGGATTGCTGATGCACAGGAGGGTGAGGAATTGGTTATGCCTCAAGAAGGAGTCATTGATGGCTGAAAGGCACAGGTATTATTATTGGAGGAATCAATGGATGAGTAATGTCAGGGCCAGGACTAGAATGAGGGGAGTGAGGTACCTGGGGGACAAAATTTGAAGGGTTCTCACTCTGGTGTCGAGCCTGCACTTGCATGACCCTGAAAGTAGGTGCCTTAATCACTCATCTTCGACCTGGCCCTGGGGAACGTAGGGGTACTTCGTCATTACCTTCCCAG
Source organism: Cynocephalus volans (assembly GCF_027409185.1). Lineage (NCBI taxonomy): Eukaryota > Metazoa > Chordata > Mammalia > Dermoptera > Cynocephalidae > Cynocephalus > Cynocephalus volans. Next base: position 82,699,772 of record NC_084473.1, read on the forward strand.
ATGCCCTTTATGTGGGGAGGCCATCCATCCCCCAGCTGCTGTGGAGGTAGCTGCTGACAGCTTGCAGCTGACTCTTCCTCCCTCCAGAGAATTGCTCTCAGCCAAATGGGAGCTGTCTCACTTGGGATACTATGTCCCCTGTTCACTCCCCATCCAAGGCAGCCCACTTGGGAATACGAAAAGACAGGTCCTGAGAGAGGGATTTCTGGCATTTAAATCCTCTGAAAATGGTCCCAAGGACGTACAGCAGATGAAGAAATGCTTAAGAAAAACCTACCAAAAATTCATGTGAACAGCAAGAGTCTGTCATAGCTGAGACCAGACATGTTCACTTTCCCATCTCAGCAAGGTGGAAACTATGCCTCAGGCTGATTCAGCCAAGAATTAGAGGGCGCCACCAACCCCAGCTCCTAGGTTGAGGATTATCTCCCCAAGAAGGGCAGGACATCAGCATTGAACCCAGCAACCTGTCCCAGGTAAGTGTGGCTGACTGGCGGGGACTCCTGTCTTCCACCTAGCTTCCACTCATGGGGTGGAGGCTCCACCTGGGGTGTGGTACCACTGAGAATACTGTGATGCCGACTGCCCTTGCCCCAGCTTGTAAGGCAGTGATTTCATGCCAGGAGAAGCAAACCAAGAATATCTGAGGCTACTGGCCACCTCTACCAAATGCTCAGTTCCTAAATGGGATGTCACTCCTAAATGGGATGCACCCTACATGGGATGCGCCCAGAAGAACGCATTGTCTCCACCCTCAGCTACAGAGGCATGGCTCAGATATTTTTTCCTGGGAGGAAAACCAGACCATAAAATAGGTATCGCCTAATCTCTTCTCATTGAACTGACTTTATTTGCAATGGAATGTGGAGAAGTTCGAGCCTAAGGGCACTCTCAAAAACAGTGAAGGTTGTGGTGAAAGATAGTTGGAAGGGGATTGGTGGACTCACTGAACATATAGGCTAAACTGGAGGCCATCTGGCTTTCCTGAAGAGACTGGGGAGGAAGACAGCTGGGAGGAACTTGCCTGGAATCAAAAAAAAATTTAAAATCTGACCTTGGGAACTATCTCTTTATTTTTGTATTTATTTTTTTATGGGTATTTTTTTTTTAATAATTTTTTTAATTTTTAATTTTTAAATTTATTATTAGCATATTCATTCTTACAAATCATGATATTTCTTTATGCCCTTTGCCTGGCCTATCACTTCCTTCCCCCCATCTCTAGTATCCTTAGGTTTGTTCCCTCCTTCTGAAAGGTCAATGTATTGTTGTGGTCTTCTCTTTCTTTCCTTCATTCCTTCCTTCTTCCCTACTTCCCTCCCTGCTTCCCTCCCTCCATCCCTTCCTAGCAGCCAGTTATGAGTGAGAACATGTGGTATTCCTGTTTTTTTGTCTGGCTTATTTCACTTAACGTAATTTTCTCCAGACTCATCCATGTTGCTGCAAAGGCAGAATTTCATTCTTTTTTATGGCCGAGTAGTATTCCATTGTGTATACATATCACATTTTCTTTACCCAGTTGTCCATCAATGGACATATTTTGGCTATTGTGAATAGAGCTGCAATGAACATGGGAGTGCAGGTAACCCTTCAACATGATGATTTCCATTCCTTTGGATATATACTCAGTAGTGGGATTGCTGGATCATATGGTAGCTCTATCTGTAGTTGTTTGAGAAACCTCTACACTGTTTTCCATAATGGCTGTGCTAGTTTATAGTCCCACCAACAGTGTAGAAGAGTTCCCCTTTCCCTGCAACCTTGCTGGCACTTGTTATTCTTGGTCTTTATAATAATGGCCAGTCTAACTGTGGTGAGATGATATCTCAATGTAGTTTTGATTTGCATTTCTCTGATGACTAGTGATGGTGAGCACTTTTTCATGTACCTGTTGGCCATCTGTATGTCTTCCTTTGAAAAGTGTCTATTCATCTCCTTTGCCCATTTTTTAATTGGATTATTTGTTGTTTTACTGTACAGTTGTTTGAATTCTTTGTATATTCTGGATATTAATCCCTTATCAGATGTATAGTTTGCAAATATTTTCTCCCATTCCATAGGTTGTCTTTCCACTCTGGTAATTGTTTCCTTTACTGTGCGGAAGCTTTTTAGTTTCGTTTAATCTCTCTATTTATTTTTTATTTTGTTGCTTGTGCTTTTGGGGTCTTATTCTTAAAGTCTTTGCCCAGTCCTATAACCTGGAGTTTTTCCCCTATATTTTCCTTTAGTAATTTTATGGTTTTGGGTCTTATATTCAGGTCTTTCATCCATTTTGAGTTGATTTTGGTATATGGTGAGATGTAAAGGTCCAGTTTCATTCTTCTGCATACTGATGTTCAGCACCATTTATTGAAGTGGCAGTCTTTTCTCCAATGTATGTTATTGCTGCCTTTGTCAAAGATCAGTTAGCTGTAAGTATGTGGGTTGATTCCCAGGTTTTCTATTCTGTTCCATTGATCTGAGTGTCTGTTTTTATTCCAGTACCATGATGTTTTAGTTATAATAGCTTTGTAATATACTTTGAACTGGGGTAGTGTTATGCCTCTGGCTTTATTATTATTATTATTTTTTGCTTAGGATTGCTTTGGCTAATTGGGGTGCTTTGTTGTACCATATGAATGTCTGGATTGCTTTTCTGTTTTTCCAGATTGGAGAGGATGAAGTCAAACTGTCTTTGCTTGCTGACAACATGATCTTATATAGAGAGAAACCTATAGACCCTTCCAAAAAACTCTTACAGCTGATTAACAATTTCAGTAATGTTGCAGGATACAAAATCAACACCCAAAAATCAGTAGCATTTTTATACTCCAATAACAAACTAGCAGAAAATGAAATCAAGAAAGCAAGCCCATTTACAATAATCACCCCCCCCCCCAAAAAAAAAGACCCAAACACCTAGGTATCAATTTAACCAAGGAGGTGAAAGATCTCTACAATGAGAACTACAAAACACTACCGAAAGAAATTAAAGAGGACACAAAAAGGTAGAAAGACATACCACGCTCTTGAATGGGATGAATTGACATCATGAAAATGTCCATTTTACCCCAAAGCAATCTACAGATTCAATGTAATCCCCATCAAAATAACAATGACATTTTTCACAGGAACTTCTCTTTAAAGGAGCTGAATTTTATTGGTTCAGCTTGCTGAGCAAGTTATGTCCCAGGATATATCAACTGACAGTCAGTGGAGCTTAGCTGGGTGTGGTGGGAAAGAGACAGTCAAAGGGAGCCTTGTCAAAACCACTGTCATCCGAGAGTGACTGGGTGTACCTGAGGCTGCACCTCCTAAGGAGCAACATCAACATGATATGGGCATAAATGAAACTTGAAAACTTTATGCTAAATGAAAGAAGCCAGTCGCAAAAGACTGCATATTGTATGATTCCATTTATGTGAAATATTCACAATACGGAAATGTACAGAGACAGAAAGTAGTCTAGTGGTTGCTTAGGACTTGTGGGTAAGGAACGGAGCATAGGGAGATGATAACTAAGGGTACAGCATTTCTAAAATTGATGGTGGTGATGGTTACACATGTCTGTGAATATATTGAAATGAGTGAATTGTACGGTATGTGAATCATATCTCAAAAAAAAAAATTTTTTTTAAAGTCAGCTCTGCCTTAACGTAGGACCAGAGCTGTGGTATGATTCATACTTTAGAGGTCCCGTGTGGTCAGGCTGCTCAGGCTGAGACCACATCCTTGCTCAGCTCTTTCCTCCTATGTTATCTAGCTTCTCTAACTTCCTCCCTTCTAGGAGCACATCCTCAGTAAATTACAGGCACCTGAATCCCTGTTTCAGGCTCTGCTTCCAGATAACTTGATGTGAGATGATTGGAATCAAAATCAATTCTAGGAATCAGACACTTAAGGATGGAAATTGCTAAGACATTCACTTCAGGTGAATCAGAATGGGATATACAGATGGAATGCACTGGCTCATATATCTTTGGCATTAGAAAGTACAGGGGTGTATCAGGTATCTATTGCTGTGTAACAAATCACCACTGAATCTAATGACTTAAAATGGCAATTTATTATTTTTGACAATTCTGTCATGATGATTGTCATGGCATGGGTTGATTGGGTGGTTCTTCTACTTCATATGGTTTAGGCTGGTATAGACTCATGGGTGGGCTGGGGGCTGGGCTCAGCTGGAGTTGTCAGCTGGGGTCTCTCAGTTCTTTTCCACGTGGTCTTTCCAGGTGTCTAGCTTGGGCTTCCTCAGAGCATGGGTGACTCAAGGCATCATTCCATTGAAAACAAAAGTTACAATGCCTCCTATAATCTTAGTTGGAAGCCACACAGTGTCACGTCCACTGCATTTAAAGCACTCAAAGCAAGTCCCAGGGCCAGAGAAGTGTTTTCCCATCTGAGTACGTATTTTATAGACTCCAGCTCTTCCTGGGCTCTAAAGTGTCCAGTCATACTGACATCAGCATGATTGGCAGATTGAGACATCAGGACCCAATCCCTGTCCTCTATGGTCTAATCTCTGAATGAAATGTGGATTCCCAGATCACTCCCTCTGATCCAGGCCCCCCAAAGGGGGACCCCATTTGGTGTAGCCCTTGTCACTTACACGAGGTAAGCATGGCTCTACCTGCCCTTAAATAGTCCTTCCCTGACTTCAGTCTACATAGAGGTCAGCAAACTTTTCCTATTAAAGACAAGATAGCAAGTATTTCAGGCTTTGTGAGCCATATTACCTCTGTCACAGCTACCCAACTCTGCTGTTGTAGCAGCCATAGACAGTACATAAATGAATGAGCATGGCTGTGTCCCAATTAAACTTTACTTATGGGCACTGAAATTTGAATTTCATATAATTTTTATGTGTCAAAAAATATTAATCTTCCCTTGACTTTTCTCAGCCATTTAAAAACATACAATCCGTTCTTAGTTCATGGACCATGTGTGTACCATGTATGTACCAGGAACTGGCCTAGCAATTCATGTTTTGTTCTTACAACAACCCATTTAGATTGGTACTATTATTATTCCCATTTTACAAATAAGGAAACTAAGGCATCGAGATATTGAGTAACTAACTTCCTTGTCTCAAGGGAGGCATATAATGGAGTAAAAATGGAACCATCCCATAAATCTGTTGTGAAGTCTAATGGGAATAGAAATTCATGGGCATAAACACAGAGCCTTGAAGACTTTTAAAATGAGAGAAGAGTCATTCCAAAACCCAAACGAGCTCTGGGGGAAAGTGTGAGAAGAGGAAGGTAAGAGGGCCAGGGAGACAGCAGACTTGTGGATTTTGCAGGAAGGGGTACCCAGCTTTTCACTATCTTTTTGACAACCTCAAAAGATGCTGTGTCTTTAGCAGGCATGGAGCAGTAGAGTAGCAGAGCCCAGCTCTGGTGACTGATGTCTGGATAGGCACACCCCACACCCATCTTCTGGACCAGCAGAGGGTCCCTAAACCATGACCCAACCTAACGGATGGGGACCCTGGCCAGGACTCAAGTTAGATTCTTCTGCCAGGTCGGAGACAAAACGTAAAGTGAGTTATAGGAAATAAACAAGCTTACGTTTCTTATATACCTGCATTTATGGACTGGAATTCATACCTACTCCCTTGCTGAAGATATTTTTTTAGGAGCATGAGGCAAAGAATGTGAACATCAGCACAAAAATAATCCCTGGCGCACTCCCACCACTTGCCTACATAGTTCTGGTCCTGCCTCTTTGGCTTCATTCTCACACGCTGCTTTCCAAGCCCAGTGACAGCATCCGTTAAACTGCATGCCACTCAGCTGGTGCCCAGTGAGCTAGGGGGTTACTATAAGTATTTTCTGACCCTAGAGACAGATCACAGCAAATGAACCTATAAAAGTTGGTTATAATTCATGTCTTGAGTTCTATTAACGAGTGTTGATTGCTAGAATCATAACATTTTGAAGAAACTTTCAGCCATTTTTAAATGGAAAAAGTAAAATGTTCATGTAATAGATGCATATAGGTTTTTAAAAGAAACTACCAGCAGAAAGGAGCAAGCAAAAGCAAGTAGTTCTTCCTCTCCTCCCTGGATCTATAGCCTCCCTCTCAGAGACAATACTTGTTATTGGTTTCTTGGACTTCATTATGGAAATGGTCCATACATAGACACATGTTTATAATATCTGTTTTTTATTTGTTCTTTTAATACAAACGGGATTAAGTGACACATTGTTTACACTGGTTTTTTCGTTTAATAATATTCCAGACATTCATTCCTGGCCGCCTCCTTTCTTTTTCCCTGCTGCATAGTATCCCAATAGAGTTATGTCATAATTTATTTAACCAGTCCCTTAGTCTTGTAGTGAGTAACTGTATTTAAGTCACTAAGCATGCGCACCTGCCTGAGTAGATCTGTAGGATAAAGTCTTTGAAATGGAATTGCAGAGTCAAGAGTAAGAGCTTACTAAATTTTGACAAATGTTGCCAAATTGCCCTTCCTAGAGTTCTAAGCCTCGGTTTTCCCATCTGTAAAGTAGGTTTCCATAAAAGTACCTACTTCAAAGGAATGTGTCAAGGATTCAGCTCAATAATGTATGTTCCAGTAAGGCAAGAAGAGACCATCTTCAGAGAGATGCAAAAAGGAGACTGGATCTTAAGTGAGGCAGTCTTTAGAGCAATTAATGGTTGGAAAAACCTTAGGCTAATTGACCAGGCTCAGAGTTTACCATGGAAACTTAAAGCCTCGGTCATTGGGTCATCCACATGAACACTGAAATCACCTGGGATGATAGCAGAAAAACTGCCAGGCAGGAGCCAAATTCTTCACTGAATATGGATGAGTGACAATAAGAAGGAGGGAAGGTGAGACAAGCTGGTGGAACAAGAAGGTGAGACAAGAGGAGGAAGTGTTTTTATATAAACGTTCAGGAGTCTGGATTAGAAAGAGCACTGGCCCTTCCTCTGGGTGTTGGGTGTGTGAACCATCAGGAGCAAACTCCCCACACTCAAGGTGCTTCGGTGGAAGAGGGCTGGAGTTAAGGCCAAGAGATGAAAGAGGTTGAGGCTACAGGAATACTGGCTTAGCAGAGAACAGCAGTCCCAGAGAATGCAACTCATTGATCTCAAAAGAGTTTTGAGGGCCTGACCTAGGTTTGGGAAGGCTGGGAATGGAGAGAGGATGTGGCCAGAAAGACGCTCATTTCTGGAAGGGCGATTTATAAGTATTTCTCTTACTGTTCTTTTCTGAGTCTGAGTAGTGCTGAAGAGCATGTGAAATCTATTAAGAGAAACCAGACAGACAGCTGTAGCCATAGGTGAAAAGAAATCTCCCCAGTTTATGGTGAGAGTTTTTGCTGAAGCTTTCAACCTCCCAACAACTTCCTGATAAAAATTAGTTAAACAGTAAAGAGCCAAAGTTAAGAATAGGAAGAAATAGATAAAACTATTAAGGTGAAAAGTTATTTTCTAAGGGGAAAAAGGAATAAAATGAAAAGGGGAAGAAAAAAATCATGGTTCAAATGCATCAAATGAATTCAAAACAGAAAAACCAGAAGCTTAAAACATTCAGGTGGTAAAATTAATGGCACTGTTTAAGTATCAAATTATTTTTAAAAGGAATTTAAAATCATCTAAACTATGAAAATAAATTCCAACAAAAAGTACAAAAATGACCTTTAAGAATGAATAAATTATTTACTCAAAACCAATATAACATGTTCAGATAGCAAAAGAGACTAAAAGCCTAAGAATAGAAATTATAAAATAAATAAAATTAAAAAGCGAAATAATTTAAAATGTAAAAAATTAAAAAATAAAAACAGACTGAAATAAGTAAAACCAGAAGATCAAAAATACCGAAGATAAAATAGTGACTGCTAAAGTATAGTAGGGTGAAAAAAAGAAAAAGATTTTTAAAAAAACAGCAAAAAAAATTAAAAATCAAACAAAATGTTAGGAAAATAAAATATTTTTCAAAATGCATACAAAATGAAAGTTTAAGACAACATTAAAAACAAAAGAAATATGGAAAGATTAAAAGGATAAAATTGGAAAATGGAAAGTCTTGAAAATGAACAAATAAGACAATGTAGCTTAAAATAATCTGAAGCAACATAAATCAGAATAAAAAACATACTGAGATAATATGAAAGTACAATGATAAAAATATTTCCAACTAAATCCTTAATGACACATGTGAGAAATAGTCAAGGGTGAATGTGTAAGAAGGAGTTTAGGGCCGAAGCCTCCCCAGAGGGAGGTGAAAGGAGGTCCCAGATGGGGGCAGAAAGGCAGAGAAAGGGAGGAGCCCAGCCCCCGGGGTAGCCCCTTGAAGGCTGCTCCAGGGGAAGAACAGCACTGCAATAATAAGCAGCTGGCAGCCCAAATCTGTCAAACCAACTGAGCCTGCAGGAGGCCCCTCTTGCCCCCTTGTGTGTGCCCAGTGGCAGCTGCAGCAGTCAATAATCATCTAGGAAGGGACAGGCACCTGTTTACACCAAGAGCCATGAACAGCACAGGACCATAAATGCATGCACCAGCTTTGAAGACAGACTAATTCTTCCTAGCTACACGCTCTTAAGCAAGTTTCCTAACCTTTCTAAGCCTCGAGTTTCTCATCAGAAAAGTAGGAATATTTATACCTACCTTATAAGAGTATTTTGAAAATTCCACAAGATAAAGGTTACAAATTATGCTACAAGCAATCAACAAATGATAGCCTTTATTATTAAACCGCTAGGAGGAAAAAGTCCATTTTCATTACAGCTATACAGAAAAAACCAAAATGAAACATTTTTAAAGTGTTAGGATTTTCTTGAGGGAGAAACAGAAAAGCTTCAACTGGTCTTTTTTTTGGCTAAAAACAACACAAATTTATTATCTTACAGTTCAGGAGCTCAGAAGTCCTAAAACTACAATGTCAGCAGAGCTGTGTTTCTTCTGGAGGCTCTGGAAGAGAATTCATTTTCTTACCTTTACCAGCTTCTAGAAGCCACCTGCATCCTTGGCTCGTGGCCCCTTCCTCCTCCATCTTCAAAGCCAGCCGTATAACATCTTCCATTTTGTCTCTCTCTTTCATTTCTGTCATCACATCTCCTTCTAAATCTATCCCTCTTGCCTTGCTCTTATAAGGAAACTTGTAATTTACATCAGGCCCATCTGGATAATTTCCCCATTTCAAAAATCCTTAATTTAATCACATCTGCAAAGTTGCTTTTGCCACGTAAGGTGACATATTCACGGGCTCTGGGGATTAGGACATGGACGTCTTTAGGGGCCATTATTCTGTCTACCACATCCCCTGTAAGGATTAGCCCAGCATCCATCCTGCTGTGCTTACTTTTAAGCCCTAACTCTTACTGGGGAAAATTATTCACATCTGCCTTAGAGGACCTCCTAGTGCATCAGACCTCTGCAGTAGAGGATGCTTCCCTAGACCCTTAAACTATGCAAGAGGGGCCCAGCACTCAGACAGACCTTTCTCAAAAAGTGCCAGGGGATGGAGGATGGGAGGCTCAATGGTTTCTGGTGAAAGCCAAGGGGACAGAGTGCCTTGGGCATGTTACGCATACCCTGCTCTCCAGGAAATCAGAAGAAAGCAAAACAAGAAAACCTGTTGGAAGAAGAAACTCAACCAGCTCCTACATTTTCTTAACCCCACTTAAATAGCCTCTGTGTGTGTGTGTGTGTGTGTGTGTGTGTGTGTGTGTGTGTGTGGTAAAATTCACATAACATAAAATTCACCATCTGAATAATTTTAAAGTGAGTAATTCACTGGCATTAGTGCATTCATAATGTTGTGCAACCATCACCACTGTCTAGTTCCAGAACATTTTCATTTCTCCAAAATTAAGTCTTGTAGCCATTAAGCAGTTATTCCCTATTCCCTAGTCACTCCTTGCAACCTACAGCAACCATTAATCTGCTTTTCATCTCTATGGAATGTCAAATTCTGGATATTTCATATAAATAGAATCATATAAAATGTGGCTTTTGTATCTGGCTTCTTTCACTTAGCATAATATTTTCAAGGTCCATCCATGTTGTAGCATTTATCATTGTTCCTTTCCATGGACTAATAACATTCCATTGTATGGATATACCACATTTTGTTCGTCCATTCATCAGTTGATGAACATTTGAGCTGTTTCCACCTTTTGGCTACAGTGAATAGTGCTGCTATGAACATTTGTGTACAAGTTTGTGTTTGAGTACCTATTTTCAATTCTTTTGAGTACTGTATATAATTAGAAGTGGAATTGCTGGGCCATATGGTAAACCTATGTTTAACAGGCCATCTTTTAAAAATATAACATAAATAAAACTTAAGTAAATTCAGCAAAAACCACTATCATATTCTAATATTAAGAAAGAGCTCTCAAACCAGAAGAAAAGGAAAGAGAAAAAAATATAGAAGAATAAACATGCATTAGATGGGATGCAGATTCTATTGCTATAAAAGAACCCAAAATAAGAAAAGAAGAGTTTATTTTTCGATTATTTACGAGTCATGGGGCAAGGACCCAAATTCCTTCTGTCTTCAACATTCAGCTTCTAAAATGGTTCTTCCAATTCCTACCATCACATCCACACTTAGGGTGATCAGTGCATCAGTTTTGCCCGAGACTTTCCCAATTCAGGGCAGAAAGTCTTGCATCAGGAACCAGTACAAACTGGGACAGTGGGTCACCCTATAACACTTCAGCCACAGCAGGAGGAAAAGAGGAAGTGGAGTCACACCTTCCCTTTAAAGGGAAGACCTGGAGGTGTACTGTTCCACTCAGATCCTGTTAGCCAATGTTTAGTCACATGGGCACATCTAGTTATAACGAAGGCTTGAAAATGTAATCTGGGGCTGGACAGCTATGGCCCAGCTAAATCGTGGGGATTCATTATTAAAAAAAAAAAGAAGGGGAGAATGACTATGTAGAGACAACTAACTGTTTCTGCCAATACACATGATGAAGAAAGATACCAGGACATGATGGAAATAGCGAGGGATGTATGAGAAAAAACAGTGATATGTCATAGGGTTTGTCACAACTTGGTCTGTAAGTTTGATTGTGAAGAGGTTGTTCCCTCTTGGATATTTTGATTCACTAATCGGTGGTAGTACCATATCAGACAGACAGTTAAATTTCTTAATTAATTAATTTCTCTTTCTCTCTCCCTTCCTCCCTCCCTCCCTTCCTTCCTTCTTTTCAATAAGAAACATCATTTATCAGTCAGGATCCTGGAGGCAATTGCACACTCAAGTAAAATAACTGAGAGTGGGATGAAGGGACTATATACAGGGTGAAAGAAACTACAGCGATGTGCAGTGCTCCAAGGCTAGCAGCAACGTGGAGCCACTGCCACCCCTTGCCTGAGAGGCAGGAGGAAGGATGGCTTACTGGAGCCTGGAAGGAGCAGTGCTGGTTGTAGGAGAGCACCAGACACCCAGCAGGAGCCGTGGCCTCCACGTAGTTAACCCAAGGCAGGCAGGGTAAGAAAAAGCTTGGGGGGAAAACACCCCAACATCTCTCTCCTCCAATCTCCTATCCAATAGGAGCGTCAGCTCCCTGGAGCACAGAGAAAGGGGAAGGGCAAATCTGGATCGGCAGATAAAAAATAGCCAGCAAATCAGCTTTTCATTAAAATGGCTCAACAGTACAGTTAATAAGCATGACTCAAATGACTTAATAAACATTAAGTGCAGGTAGTTACCTGTCTTTTTAAATTAGCCTTAGTATTATTGATTGTGATTTCTTTGAATTCTGGTCTCATATGGATTTGCAATTCCTGTTGGAATTCACCTTGAATCTTATTTTGAAACCTGATCCAGGATTTCTGCTTACCCACTAGACTCACATTATAGGTTTCTGTCTCTGTTTTCAGTAGAGTATTTTACTATGTTGTGAAAAGTATTTTGTTTACCCTTGCAATTTTCCCCTTGACATGGCTTATTAACTTAATTAGGAATACACTCCCTCTTCCAATAAAAACAAACAAATAAAACAACACAAACTGTCTTTTTGAGCATACATTTAGTATTCATCTGGGACTTTCGGTGCGATGTTTTAAAATACGTTTCAAGCTCCCAGCAGGTTATTGATCTTAAAAATTCTATCTTTCATTATAAAGAAGGCATATAAATCAGTAAGACAAGTGCTAACTCCCTAACTGATCAATGAACAAAGGATATGAATAAACAATTTTGAGGAAAATGGTAAGAAATATTCAGCCTCACCAGTAATCAAAGAAAAGATGATTTAAAACAACCAGATACAAATTTGTTTGCTAGCAAATTAGCAAAACAGAATTTGTAGATCTTATCTAGTACTATCAAGGGTGCCGGCAAAGAATGTGAGTTGTCCAGTTTTTTGGAAAGCATTTTGACAATATGTATCAAGACTCTTTAAAATGTTAATCCTATTTCCACAATTGAACATTCACCATGTGCTAGACCCTTTTTCTGCAGGGTTTTTGGCCAGGTTTTCTGCAGTTAACAAGACACACACATTTCTTCTCTCTTTGGTATGTGAAGAAGGTTGGAGATGCATAACAAACAGGTAGATAAATCAAGAGAATAATTTCAGGTAGTGGTAAGTTCCAGAAATAAAATAAATGTGGGGAGGGGGCAGAGAGGAGTGAAGGGTGGAGAGAGGAGGCAGTGCTGAGAGGGCTGCTTTAGACTGGCTTGTCAGGGAAGACGCCTTTGAAAAGATGAATTCTGAGTTGAGACCTGCATGAATAAGAGAAGCCAGCCTTGGGAAGACCTGGGAGAGAGAGTTCCAGACCTAACTGCCAGCCTAGTGGGTCCAGGAAGGGTCAAGGGCCTGTGTGGATGGAATAAGGAGGTGGGAGAGGAGACCGGAGAAGTGGCAGGACCAGTGCAAGAGAATGTGCATGACATGTGCCATGGTAAGGATCTGGGTCTTGTTCTGAAAACAGTGGGAAGTCATTGGAGGCATCTAAATGGGGGAGTGAGGCAAATTAGGAAGATCACTCTGCAAATCTGTACCTGCTAACTTTTAAGTATATCCATGATGTCGTGTTACAGGCCCAACACTGTACAGGAGTTTATAGCACCCTGATGGAGTAGAGGTTTGAAAAATAAGTGAGGTTGAGTTATTGAAAAAGTAATCTACCTTGTACACCTAAGTTGCTGTGTGCTGCAACTCTTGTGTTTGTATAAAGAGGCAGTGTAACATATTGCTAAGGGTGCAATCACTGCAGTCAGACTGCTCAAGTTTGAGCCCCAGAATTCCACCAACCCCACTTATTAGTGATGTGTTTTTAGGTGAAGTATCAGTCGAGTTAGGCTAGATTATGCTGCTGTAACAAATGATCCCCAAACCTCAATAGCTTACAGCAGCAAAGATGATTTCTCCCTTATGGTTTATATTTATTGAAGAGTACACTGTCTCTGTTCCCTGTTGTTTTATGGAATATTGTCGTCATTGTGGCAGAGGGAAAGGAAATGTGGAGAATCATGTGCTAGCTCTAAAAGATTCTGCCTCAAAGCAGTGGACTTCGTTTTGACCAACATATTATGGTACTCCTGAGTTCAACAGTTTGGGAATACAAAATTCTCCCATAGGAAGAGGTACTGTGAGGTCTGTGTGTGTGTGTGTATGTGTGAGGTGGGGCTTTAATGGAGGAAAGAGAAATGGAAAATTCAGGAAGAATAAAAGAGTTAAATTACTATTTCAAAATATTACACCACACACAAGAACAGAAAGCACATGCTTCTTGAAGGTCGTGCTAAGAGGATACAGAATGTGGATAAAGTATTTTGCGGTGATGTTAAAGATACCATAATTGGCACCATCAAGCTCAAATGCTCACAGAAATAGACTTGGTGGTGAACCACAGTAGTGAGCACAACCACTTAGGAAATGCCACTCACACGGAGCATCTGCAATGAAGGCCGCTGTGTGAAAGCAAGGTGGCATGTTGGCATGGGCTGTGTGGTGACTCTCCTCTGTCTCACACCTCACATCCAATCCATCAGCAAAGCCTCCAAAACACATCTGTAACCTAACTGCTACTAACATCTCCCACCTGGACCAGTAGCCTCCTAACTGAACCCCCAACTTCTGCTTTTGCCCCAAGGAGGAGCCTGGTCAAACATATGTCAGATCATGTCTCTCTTTGTCTGATAACCTTCCAGTGGTTTTCCCTGTTCACTCAGACTAAAATCCTAAGTGCTTATAGTGCCTGCAAGGACCGACACTTGCTTGTCATCTGTCTGGCTGCACTCTCCTTTACTCACTGTCCTGAAACCACTCTGGCCTCCATGGGACATGCCAGGTACACTCCTGCCTTAGGGCACTGGCTGGTCCCTCTGCTGGGAATGCTCTTTCCCCAGTTACAACATGGCTTGTTATTCTACATCCTCAGGTCTTTGCCCAGATGTCACTTTCTCACTTAGGACCCTGCTCCTGGCTTTATTTTTCTTCATAGCACTTATTATCTTCTGACATTCTGTACAATATACGAATTTATTTTTTTCCCCATCACCCTGCCAGCAAGTAAGCTCCAGGAGGGCAATAATATTTTATATATTAATTACTATATCCCCAGTGCCTAGAACAGGGCCTGGCACATAGTAGGTGCTCAGGAAATCTTCATTAAATGTTGAATGAATCCTCCACTGTAGCTGAGAAACACAGAAGTAAGCTGTAAGGGTCCTTGGACCAACTCACATCTGCACTAAACCAGCCTTCTTATCAGTCTCCTATCTCATGGATAGTAACACCATCTACCCCATGGCTCAAGCCAGAAAATAGGGAATCATCCTGGATTCCTCTTATATTTTAGTCCCTCTCTAAGCATTACCATGTCCTGATGATTGTTCCTCACTGTTTTCCAAACCCTTCGATCTCCCTTCACCCCACTGCCACTAGTCTGGATTAAGCCACCATCACATTCCCTCCCAATTAAGAAAACAATCTCGGGCCGAGCCCGTGGCGCACTTGGTAGAGTGCTGCGCTGGCAGCACGGCGACGCTCCCGCCGCGGGTTCAGATCCTATATAGGACTGACGGGTGCACTCACTGGCTGAGTGCCGGTCACGAAAAAACGACAAAAAAAAAAAAAAAAAAGAAAACAATCTCCAGAATCATCTCCCTGCTACTGCTCCCACCTCTCCCAATTTAAAATTCCGAGTGTAGTTGATCAAAGAGATCTAGAGATCTTTCAAAATGCAGATCTTCTTAAAGTTGCTTAAACCCCTTCAACCGTTGCCCCTCACTGTTTTAGTCAGTTTTGTGTTGCTATAACAGAACACCCGAGACTGGGTAATTTAAAAAGAACAGAGGTTTATTTGGCTTACGATTCAGGGACAGCTGCACCTGGCATGGGCCTCAGGCTGCTTCTATTCATGGTGGAAGGCGACAGGCCAGTGGGTACAAGCAGATCACATGGTGAGAGGAAGCAAGAGAGAGGGGAGGTGCCAGGGTCTTTTAAACAACTGGCTCTTGTGGGAACTCATAGAGGAAGATCTCACTCAGGCCCCCCTCCCCCTGGGAGAGCATTCATCCATTCATGAGAATCTGCCCCCATGACTCAAATAGCTCCCAGAACCGCCATATTGGGGATCAGATTTCCACATGAGTTTTGGTGGGGACAACACGTCCAAACTCTATCACTCACATTCAGCTTTATGTTCAAATTCCTTAACATGACTTAAAAACCTCTTTCCAGCTGGGCGCCCTAACTCTTTAGCCTGTTTTCTTTAGGTCTTTGCACATGATCTTCCTTCAGTGCAAAACTCTATTTCCCCTCTTTGCCTGGTAACAGATTTGGTGTCACTTCTTCCACAATGCTGGCATCCCGACAGAACCTTGTACTTCCCTGTCATGGCACCCACCCCCCTCTCTCTTGACTATCTCCCCACCTCACATACTCACCCCACTCTGTGAGTCCTGAGAGAGATAATGAAGGCCTGGTGCTCAGCCCAGTCTGCGAAAGGTTGCACTGGAGCTGTGTCCAAAAGGTGAGGAGGAATTAGGCAGGCTTCAGAGAAGGGACAGATATTCTGGTTCCTGGAACAGCATAAGCAAAACCATGAAATTAAGAAACAGCACTCCCCCACACAACCAGGCACAACAAGAGCACCTTGGGGCCCACCTGGGGTCCTGAGGTATGGATCTGGGGACCAGAACCCCCCCACAACTAGGCACACTGCCAGCACCAAGGAGCAGGCCAAAAACATCACCTCCATGTGGGTGGCCCACCACAGCCACCACAATAACCACGGCTGCTGCGAAAGTGGCTAGACTCCACAACCACAACGCAGATGGTCTGCCAGCTACTGGAGTGCATTGACACAAGGAGAGTCAGCAGCAGAAACCAAAGTAAAGAAGAGGATGTCTCTCTCCATAAAGCCCATTCCAGACTAACAGAAGCAGCATCTGCTCTACAATAATATTGGGGGACCTGAACACACCTCCCAGCATTGGACAGATCATCTAGGTAACAAATCAACAGAGTAACCATTATTCTTTCAGAAGGAGAGAAGAAATCTAGGGTAATTAGAGGGGGGAAGGGGAGGGAGAGGGGGACCGGGAGAGATTGGACAAGGGGCGTAAAGAATAAGTATGATTTGTAACAATATATATGCTAGTAATATTGATTTGATCAACATATGTCAACATTGGACCCCCAAAATATGTATAATCAATTATGATTCAATAAAAATTTTTTAAAAAAGAAAGAAACAGCAGAGTGGGGGTGGGAAACTACAGGTATGTTCACCTTAATCAAGATGAATAGGTACAGAGGAGAAGCAAGTGGATGGAGAAGCTCAAAAGCCATAGCAAGGATCTGTGGCTTGTTCTTTCCAGCCACTGAAAAGTTTTTGCTATGCTTGGACTGCACATCAGGCGGACCACTCTGGTGGGGTTGTATGAAGGGTAGTTTTGAGGATGACACATAGCAGGTAAGGGAATTGGTGAGGGGACTGCATTTCTATAGAGCCACATCATGTATAGCAACTATGTCCTCAAATTTGCCTTATCTTTGGTTCTAACAGCCAACACAAATGTTAAGTCAAATAATTAAGCCAATATTATACTTACGTTTTTAGAGGTGAGAAGATGTTTATAATAATTTTTCTATTAGAAAAAAAGGTGGTCTCTGAAATATTTTATTTCTCATGATACTTCCCCAACATTTCAGAGCTAGGTTTGACTTCCCTATAGCTTTCATTAAACCAGGAACTGGAACAATGAAATTCATGTTCCCCCCAATATGGAATAGATAAAACGAATTTTAATTTAGCAGAGATTTTTGGTAAGAAATGAGGGGAATGCCTTTCTTACTTTAGGCTAATAAGATGGAGTTCCAAAAGACTATCAGACTCTAAAAAAATAATGGTGAAAAGTTCTCATCCCATCCCTATTTTCTTTTTTTTTTTCGTGACCGGCGCTCAGCCAGGGAGTGCACCGGTCATCCGTATATAGGATCCGAACCCGCGGCGGCGGGAGCGTCGCCGCGCTGCTAGCGCAGCACGCTACCGAGTGCGCCACGGGCTCAGCCCAATCCCTATTTTCTTAACCCCTTGATATCACCAGTTCAACTGTGAGCCCTTGGATAGTTTAAAATGTGTGACTCTTTGTGCCTTATATACATGTTTTGTATTCCACAAAGCAAACCATTTCTTCCTTGACATATTAGGATAATTTTCTGTATTCTTAAAAGGAAAGTGCTATGATACTGATTTTTTTTTTTTTTTTTTTTTTTTGGCGGCTGGCTGATAAAGATACTTTGCTTTTTAAAATTAATTTTATAAATACTGTGATGGAATATGTAGGCACAACATACATAACTTAACAACCTCTCTTCTTTCATAATATTATCTATATCTATATTTATATCTATTTACCTACCTATCTAATGTACATTGCTTTTCTTGTCCTCATGAATAACCCTGTGTGGCATGTATTACTGAAACAACTTTAAGCCCCGCTGAGATTACATAACATGCCCAATCATCCAGTAAGTGAAGGAGCCAGGGCACAGACCAAAGCTTATGAGTCAAAGCCGTGTTTTTCCACAGTACAATTGCGTCTCCTGTATGTGTTATTCCACCAGTGCAATTAAAAACCTTCAGCAATATTGTTAACAGCACCACAAGAAAGACCCCTCCCCCACAGGAAAGATCTTAGAGGCTAAAGGGACTCTGTGGGAGATGGATCTGACAACAAAAGTAGAGTCCTGAGGGGGCAGGACCCAGAGCACAGTTGATTGTGGGTATTTTGTGATACAGATGGGAAAGCTTTGCAGAGTCTTTGAAACACCTCCCAGATCCTACTAGTACAGCCTATGCCTAAGGCAGAGCCATTAAGATGGATTTATGTTTATTTCACAGGTCATCTATTATCACTTAATTGCCTGTTTTAACATTATTTATTTTAGATCTGTAAGCTCTTAGATACTTAACCTGATAGTACTTTGACTCAGGAGCCCTGGTCTGTGCCCTGGCTCCATCATTTACTGGATGATTGGGCATGTTATCTAATCCTAGTGGAGCTTAGTTGATTAGAAGGTAGAATGCGATAAATAAAATGATATTTAAAAATTCTTCATACCAGCCAGCCACAAAAAAAAAAAAAGAAAGAAAGAAAGAAAATGTTCCTCTTAGTTTTCTTAGTACCTTTTCGGTTTTATTTTTTTCCTGCTTTAATCTCTGATCTGATATAAGGTTTGCGGGAGGGATTCAACTTTACCTTTTTTTCAGATGACTATCTGGTTTTTGCTGTGGGATCATTTGTCTTACCATTTGTAGCCACCCAGTGTCATTTGAATCTTATTTCTATATTTGGGATTACTCTCAAATTATGTGTCCTGCCACCTCAAAGTAAGATCCAAAATCAATTTCCCAGCTTCTCTTGTAGTTAGGAAGAAGGCACATGACCTAAGTAAGCTTCATCAATCAGACATGCATGTGTGAGATCTTGATTTAGAAAGAACATCACGAGAAGGCAGTTATCACCTGACTGTAGTTCCTAAAGAGGGTGATGAAGCACAGCAGAGAGACATGGAGAAGTCAGCAGCAGAAACAGCACATCCATGGTGTGAAGTGTGATGCCAGCACCAGAAGTGGTGGAATCATTCCTTTGAATGGTAGGATGGGCTAATCCAGTTTCTTTTTTTTTTTTTTTTTTTTTAAAAGATGACCGGTAAGGGGATCTTAACCCTTCCCTTGACTTGGTGTTGTGAGCACCACGCTCAGCCAGTGAGCGAACCGGCCATCCGTATATGGGATCCGAACCCGGGGCCTTGGTGTTATCAGCACCGCACTCTCCCGAGTGAGCCACGGGCCGGCCCGAGTTTCCAAAAGCTTCACCTCAAAGCCTAACTCCCTGGCCCTTCTGGAAATTTTGTAATCTATTAATATTGTTTAATAATCCTTTTCTGTTAAAGCTATCTCAATTTTATTCTATAATTGCAAATTAGAACCTGACTATTATATGTGCTGACACCATTTATTGAATAATTCATCTTTTACTATACTGATCTGAATTGCGCTTTTGGTCAACTTCTGCTTCTAAAAAGATTTACTCTCCTGCCTGAAATAAAAACAAAACAAAACAAAACAAAAAAGCAGACAAAATATGCAGAACAATAGGTTTCAGACAGATAGTGATCCCTAGAATGGGGAAACAAATGAAGTGAGCCCTATGATTGCCCCACCTTATTTACTGAGAGAGTTTTCAGGGCACAGTGCAAGGAGCAGGAACCCAGGCAGTGCCTGAGGTCTCTCTGAGTTGAATACAGTTGAGAGATTGGGGAGTCCAAGGCAGCTAGAGTTCAGAGGCAGAGGAACAGAGTGGAAGAGCTGCACAAAGAGAAAGTTCTGGATATCTGTAAAAGGTCCACCTTGAGTCATCGGCTAAATATTGATCAGAGCATGCACATAAGTAAACTACCCAAAGCTAGGGAAATACTGTCTCAATGGAATGCAATCACCAGAGCTCACATAAGGGCCAGGAATAGTTGAGGGTTGGACCAGGCAGAGTGGAAAACAACATAATTTATGGGTCGTTGACTAAGAGTCCTTTGAAGGGCAAAATAAGCCTTAGACAAATTGCCTCAATAGCATGGTAAAATTAGCCTTATTGTAAGGCTTGCTTGTCCCACTTAAAGTTCAAAAGCAAGCCTCGAAGGATTAAACTGTTTTTAAGTAACTTAAAAATATAGCAAAGCTCAGTAATGTTTGTAGGAATACAAAAATATCCAGCACACAGCAGAGTAAAATTTGTAACGCCTGGCATTTGATCAAAAGTTACCAGACACAATAATACCCATAATAAGGAGAAAAAAGTTAATTGAAACAGACCCAGAAATGTCATAAATGAAAGAATTAGTAGACAAAGGCATTAAAAGTTATTATAAATATATCCCATATGATTAAGAAGGTAGAGGAAAGTATAAACAGGCAAGGAAAATACAAAAAGCCCAAACTGAATTTCTAGAGATGATAAAACCCAATGTCTAAAATGAAGAATGCCATGGAAAGAATTAGCAACATATTAGACATTGCAGAAGGAAAAAATTAGTAAACTTGAAGACATAGCAATAAAAATTATTGAAAATAAAACACAGGATAGAAAGAATGAAAACAATTTAATAGAGCTTCAGAGAGTGGTGGGACAACTTCATATGGTCTAATATATATTCAGTAAGATTATCAGAAGAAGATGGAGATGGAAACACAAAATATTTGAAGAAACCCAAATTTTCCAAGTTATTTGAAAATATAAACCTACTGATTCAAGAAGCTTATCAATTTCAAGCAGAAGGACACGAATACAACTATGTCAATGTGTATCCTAATCAAATTGACTAAACTCACCAGCATAGCCATACTACAAGAAATGTTAAAGGAAGTCCTACAGGCAGAAGGAAAATGATACCAGATGGAAATATGGATCTCCATAAAGGAATGAAAAACACCACAAATTGTAACTACATGGGTAAACATATAAGACTTTTTTTTTCTTATTGTCGTAATATCTTTAATAGATAATTGACTTTAAACAAAAATAATAAAAACATATTTTGGATTTTATGACATATGTAAAAGTAAAATGCAGGAAAATCAAAATGTCACAAAGTACTGGTAATGGCAGAGAAAGAAGTTCAAAACTCTGTCCCTCTTCTAAAGCAATCATTAAGTCGGCAAGCTGTCAAAATCAACTTTTACAGAACTCTGGAACACGGTAAAAACTTAACAGCAACCAAGGAATGCTAAACGAAGAAAGAAGCTGCTAAATTTCAGTGAGAACATTGTAGCATTTGAAATTGCCCACCTATAATATCCAACCCTCCAGATCAGCAGCAGCCACAAAAGCAAGTCTTAATAAATTTAAAAAGACTGAAATCATACAAAAAGAAGAAAGACTCAAGTTACTAAAATCAAAAATGAAAGTAGGGATATTACTGTGAAACTCACAGAAATAAAAAGATTATAATAGAAAAATAATGAAAAGATTATAATATAATAAAAATTATAATAAAAGATTGTATTTTTATTATAATTTTATTATATTATTATATTTTATTATATTATATATTATTATATTATTTATTAAAAAGATTATAATATAAACAATTGTACACCAACTGTTGGGAAAATGGAATAGTTTGGTCAGGGCCCTCGCCTCCGGTCCAGTTGGGGGTGGGTGTGTGTGTGTGTGTGTGTGTGTGTGTGTGTGTGTGTGTGTGTGTGTGTGTGTGTGTGTGTGTGTGTGTGTGTGTGTGTGTGTGTGTGTGTGTGTGTGTGTGTGTGTGTGTGTGTGTGTGTGTGTGTGTGTGTGTGTGTGTGTGTGTGTGTAGTTAGTGCGCATGCATGCCAATGCATCTTTTTAGTTTTTGTTACTATTCTTGTGTTCTTTAGAGTGTGGGGGAGAGAGAGAGTAGAGGTAGTTTCTCGTGAAGCCGGCAGGCAGGCGTCTGCCTTGAGCGTCTGCCCAGTGCAGCCATGCTTTCCAACCTATGGCTTCAAGGACCTTTTGGCTGATTACCTAGCTCATAGACCTGCATGAAGGGGTCTGGTGACCCAGCCTGGCCTGTGTGGGGTCTGGGGACCCAACCTGGCATGTGAAGGGTTTGTGACCCAGTCTGTGAACGGGCTTGAGGGGTCTGTGGGCTCCAGACCCAGCCTTAGCTTTACAATCGGCCCAGTTGCTGTAGGATTACCGGCAGGTTAAAAGAACCCAACAACTGGCCTGGTCGCCAGCTTTACAATGGGCGTCACGAACAGGATTAAGAGCCAGACACCAACAAATTAGATAACTTAGATGAAATGGAAAAATTCCTGGAAACTCACAAACACTGAAATTGACTGAAGAGGAAATTAAACATCAGAACAGACTTATAATGAGTAAAGAGATTGAACTATACTCAAAAATCTCCCAGCAAAGAAAACCCCAGGACTAGAGGCTTCATCAGAGAATTCTACTCGATTCATTTGAGCATATTATCCCGCTTTATGCCTTTTTTCTTTCCAGGTATTCGTGCCTTATCTTTGAATGCCAAGCCTTTTAAATTTTTTCCTACCATGTGTGTGTGCCCACATTCTTCTGTGGTTATGTTTTAGTCATATAGGAGGTGCTCAGTTTATCTGGGTTCAGGTTTCAGGGAATGCCTCTAGATTTCCAGCCATTCCCTGAGGTCTCAGGTCCCTTCTCTAGGCTCTCCCCTACAGGAAAGTTACTGTTGCTAGTTAGACCTATTTTCAGCACCAACACAGAGAAAATGAGACCACAAGGGGCTAGTTTACGCAAATCCACTGGCTTGGAATGCTTGGAAGAGAAGGGTTATGTAACCCTAGTGGTTAAATGACCTTCCAGTAGAAGTGCTAGAGGGGACAGAATATTCTTCAACATGCCTGGTGCATGCAATAGGCTGACTAATGAACATGCTCCAGAACAGACCAACTGAGCATGTGCAAGACAAAATGTTACACAACTGGGAACCACCCCCTTAACTGAATATTCATGAGACAGAGAAACTACAAAAGCCAAATCCCAGCCAAAGGCAAGGTTGTTGTTGCTCTCTTTCCTGGAGACAACCCACACCTTTCTGGCTGAGGTATGTATACTTTACTTTGTATCAAACTTACTTTCAGCAAGCAGCTACTCATTCTCTTGAGCCAGCCTGCACTTTGTACTGAACTTTAAGTATGTTTTTCTTGATTTTGTGTTAGACTTGATGTGGGTCCTGCTCAGTCTCTGGAGCTATGCCACACCCTCTCTGTGGAACCTGTATTTCTTATCTGTTATGTTAAACTTGTTCTCACTCTCTACTGTGACTCTATCCTTGAATTCTTCCCTGTGGTGGAGTCAAGAACCTGGTAAGAGGACTGGGTAGGTTGAGGCTGATTATTGGGCCCCATGGACCCTACGTCCAACATCACTACTCACCTGCTAAGTCTTCCTGGTACATTTGCTGATCTCATAGATCTTATGTCTACTATACTGAAATGGATCCTGGACATAACAGACAGACAAAAAGGCAAGGAATCATATAATATGAGGAGGACTATATAGAGAAGGAGGTTGGTTCAGAATACACAGGGTTTGAGAAATCAGGAAGGAACATGCAAGCAATAGATTCAAACTGTCCAGGGTCAGCTCAATGTTTATTGAGCAACTACTACATACTAGTAACCATAGATTCAAAGAAAGATAAGGCAGAATTGAAAAAGTCAACACAGAATCTTAGAATGAGAAAGTAGGGAAGCCCAGTTCAGATGCAGGGATGGAGAAAGATTAGGGCCAAGGTTCAGTCAAAGGTGAGTTTGTCAGGGATCATGTTCATCCAGGGACTAAGAGTTTCAAATAGAGGATCAAAGTCAACCCAACTGTTATCAAAAGAGTAATCAAAGCAAACCATACAGAATTCTGCTTCTACTTCAAATGCAGAAAGCTTCAAGAGAATGTTGTTCTCACTGTAATGAGAATGACCTGAGATGAGAATGTATAGAATCATAGCTACTTTAAGCCCATTAGAGAGCCCTCAAAGAAACCTAATGTACGAAAATCCAAGAAGTAACAAGGACACAGGAAGTCTGAACAAACTGCCAACTCTTCCACAGGCCTTTCCACTGAGCTCACGAGAACGGTTAGGGTAGAAGATCTGAGAGGCTTGTTGAAGCAAGAGAATGGGAAAGCACTCTGGGTTTTACACTGAATATGAAGGAACAGTGGCCTGCCACTGGGAGAGAGACAGGTAAGCAGAGAGAGATACTCTCTAAAGAATCCCCACAAACTTCCAGGCCTTTCACTGAGTATCAGGCAGCAGCCATCTATATCTTGCAAAAGAGGCAGTAGAGCTCAGCAAGAACCCCTGAGGTGCAGTCACATGGGACTTGCTAACATCTGTGCATAGGTCAAAAGAAGGAAGACAATCATCTATGCACTCAGATCACAAGCACTGCTGAAAGTAAAGTTCTAATACCACTGGGCCAGGACTAGGAGTGAGGCAAATGAGGTGAATGAGGTACTTGCCTTGAGTACAAAAACAGGAGTGGGAAAATACTCAATAATCATGACAAGTGACATTTTAATGCAATATTTTAAAAACTCAAAATTTATACAAAAAGTCCATGCTGAGCAAAATTTTAAGACAGAAATAGTTTTACTGATGTTTCTTTCTGCCTCAGTCTTCAATATGGCTTGGAACAGCACTTACTGATTCTGTATCTTTTTATACCTCAGCAAATGCCTCATTTGCCTCACTTTAGTCTTGGCCTTGATCTGCTCTCAAATAATTCAAAATATGTGATAAACTGAATCCAACAAACACAAAGCCCAGTCTCATTCAATTACAGACTGGATTGTCCCAACCCCCCACATTAACAGCTTGACAGAAGAAGAGATATACCCTTTTCTAAGCACAAATATCATTTACCCCAAGCTTTTCTGTTATTTGGCACATATTTGTCAATAAAAATTTCGAGATGAATAAAAAAAGCAAGAAAATTAAATCCACTGTCTGTCAAGAGAGAAAACAGGCAGTAGGACCAGACACAGAGCTGACCCACATATTGGCATAATTAGACTCAATATTTTAAAATAACTATGATTAATATGTTAAAAAATCTAGTGGAAAGTGGACAACAATGCTAGCAGATGAGGAGTTTTCCTGGAGAGATGAAAACTATAACAAAGGGCCAAGTGGAAATGCTAGAAATGAAAAATAGATAAAAGAGATGAAGAATTCTTTTAAAGGCAGGTTAGACACAGGAATCAGTGAACTTGAATAAAAGTCATTAGAAATTACCCAAAGTGAAACACAAAGATGAAAAAGAGTTAAAAAATAAGAGAGAGAGAGAGGAGAGAGAGAGAGAGAAAGAAGGCATTTGAAATATGTAGAACAATATTGAATGTTTCATGTATGTGTGAATGGAGTCCCACAGGAAAAGAGAAATATAATGGGGCAGAAGACACTTGAAGAGATAATGGCTGAGAATTTTTCTAAAATTAATTAAAGACAGTAACCCACAGATCTAAGACACTTGGTAAACCTATACCAGGTCAAATACAAAGAAAACCACACCTAGGCACATTGGAGTCAAATTTCTAAATAACAAAGATAAAGAGAGTATCTTTTCTAAAAAAAATTTTGGCCATGAAACAAGTCTTAATATACTTAAAAAGACTAAGATCTTAGAAAATATGTTCTCTGATCACAATAACAGAAGGAAATTTAGAAAATTCACAAATATGTGGAAATTAAACAACACTCTCCTAAATAAACAATGTGTGAAAGGAAAAAAATCACAGGGAAATTAGAAATAAAAGTCAAAGTGCAACATATCAAATTTTATAGGATGCAGGGCTCATGCAGTGCTTAGAGGAAAATTTATACTTGTAAATACCTATATTAAAAATAAGAAAATTCTCAAATCAGTAATGTAAACTTCTACCTTAAGAAAATAGAAAAAGAAGAGCAAACTAAACCAAAAGCAAATAGAAGTAGGAAATAACAAAGATCACAACAGAAATATTGAAATAGGGAATTAAAAAATAGAGAAAATCAACAAAAACAAAAGCTGATTCTTTAAAAAGATCAACAAAATTTGCAAACCTTTAGCTAGATTGACCAAGAAAAAAAGAGAGAGGACCAAAATTACTAAAATCAGAAATAAAGCTGGGACATTATTACATTGTCATTATGGGTTTTGTGTGTGTGTGTGTGTGTGTGTGTGTTGGGAAGATTTAGTTTGTTTCTCTTTCTCATTTGCATTTTTGTTCTACTGGTGGGTTTTGTTCTCTCTTGTGTATTCATGGTAGTGATTTTTTTTTTTTCTTCAGATTCCAGATGCAGGACTTCCTTGAGGATTTCTTGGAGGGCTGGTTGTGTGCTGGTGACCTACTTCAGTTTTTGTCTGTCTGGAAAATACACTATTTCCCCCTAATTTTTGAAGGATAGCCTTACTGGGTATAGTACTCTTGGCTGGTAGTTTTTTTCTTTTAGTATTTTGAATATGTCATCCCATTTTCTTCTGGTCTGTAGGGTTTCTGTTGAGAAGTCTGCTGTTAGTCTGATAGAGGCGCCCTTATAGATGACTTGGTGCTCTTCTCTTGCTGTTTTTAAGATTTTCTCTTTGTCTTTGAGCTTTGCCAGTTTGAACTATAACATGTCTTGGAGAGGATCTTTGAGTTGAATGTTTTCAGGTTGAATCTGTTTGGGAATCTTTGAGCCTCCTGGATCTGAAGGTCCATGCCTCTCCCTACACCTTGGAAGTTTTCTGTTATTATTTCATTGAATAGGCTTTCCATGCCTTTTCCTTTATCCTCCCCTTTGGAACACATGATTCAAATGTTTATGTGTTTAAGGTTGTCTGCTAGCTCTCTTAGATTTTCTTCATTAAAAAAAATTTTTTTTTTCCTTTTTGTCTGCCTGGGTTATTTCAAAAAAACTATCTTCAAGACCAGAAATTCTTTCTTCTGCTTGTTTTAGTCTGCTCTTTAAGCAATGAGTAGTGTTTTTTATTTCATTGAGTTAATCTTTCAGTTCCAGGAGTTTTGCTACATTCTTTTTTAAAGTATTAATCTCTGTAAATTTCCTTTTTCATATCCTAGATTTTTTTCCTCGTTTCATTATGGTGTGCAGCTGAATCTTCTCATATCTCAGTGAGTTTCCTTCAGATTGTTACTTGGAATTCCTTTTCAGTCATTTGTAGGTTTTCCTTTCCAAGGGTCTGTATTTGAGAATGACTGTATTCTTTTGATGGTGTCATATTTTCTTGGGTTTTCATATTTCCAGTATCTCTACATTGATGTCTGGCCATCTGGTGGAGCAGTTGCTTCTTCTATTACTCTGGAGTGGGCTTTGAGGAGAGAGACAGCCTCTTCTTTTTATGGTCTCCACTGGTGATTATCCTTGTGTCAATGCAGTCAAGTGTCTGGCAGGCCACCTGCACAGTGGCTGTGGCTACTGCTGTGGCATCAAGCCACTTTTGCAGCAGCTGTGGCTATGGCGGTATCTGTGGTGGGCCACCTGAGCAGAAGTGGTGTTTTTGGCGTGCTCCTTGCCTGCTTCTGGGTGGGGATGCTGCCCTTGGTTTATGTTACTTATGAAAAATATTTTTCATACAATTTTGTATGTATTGTGTATATGCCCCATAGTCAAATTAATGACTTAGATGGATGTTCTAAAGCAAAGTGAATAATACAAAAATTAATAATATTCTTAGTTATAACCATAATGAGTACTGGCATTGCTGCTAAGTGACATTTTTTACTTTTCTCCTTATGTTCTCTATATTGTACTACCCAACCCCAATATTATTGAGATGCTTTTATAAAAAAATTTTTAAATCTTTTAAAAATTGTGTACATTTTTTTGTTGATAAAATCACACATGGAAACATGTAATGCAACTCAGTGGAATACATATCAAATTCTTAAGTTAGTATAACCAATAGGCAGAAATGCAGATATCAGATTATTCCCTTTATTGGTCTGTATGCCATTTAAATTATTGAATAAATTATTAATATGTTTTTAAAAGTTCATTAGGCTGAAGGGAAATTATATCAGATAGAAATCTGGTTTTGCAGGAAGAGATGCAGAAAGGGTAAAAATATTGGAAAATATAAAGGCAGAGCAGAGAAGGCAAACAAACCAAACACTTAAAATCCAAATATATTCATAGTAGCCAAAAACAGTCCAGGTATCAATAGAGCATGGACATACAAACTGTGACATATTTAGACAATTGAATACTACCCAACAACAAAAAGAAACAGACTTCTTACAGATGTAATCACATGGATGAATCTCAAAAACATGCTGAGTAAAGGAAGCTAGAAGCTACTATTTCATTTAAATTAAATTCAAAGAACAGGAAAAGCTTATTTGTGATGACAGAAATCAGAACAAAAGTTACTCTAAGATGGGGTATTGACTAGAAAAAAGTATGAAAGAACATTCAGGGGTGATGGAAATGTTCTGTATCAGGGTTTGGCAAATCTTTTCTGTAAGTGGCCAAAGAGTAAATATTTTAGGCTTTGGAGGTCATACAGTCTCTTTTGCAACTACTCAACTTAACTATTACAGCATGAAATCAGCTATAGATGAAACATAGTCAATGGGTGTGGCTGTGTTCTGATAAAATTTTCTTTAGAGACAGTCAATTTGAATTATATGTAATTTTCATGGGTCACAAAATATTATTGTTTTGGCTTTTTTTTGAAGCATTAATAAATGTAGAAGCAATTCTTCACAGACTGTAGAAAATTAGGCAGTGAGCCAGATTAGTTTGCTAACCCCTGTTCTATACCTTGATAGGAGCACGTGTTATATGGATGTATGCATTTGTAAAACTGATAAAACTGTTAAGAGCTGTGCATTTCTCTGGATGTAAATTACTCTTCAACAGAAAAAGGCTTTAAAAAACAGAACAAAACCCAGAAGCAGGGAACTTAGTGCTGATGTGTAGCTTTGTTGCTTCCTCACACAGGGCACCATTTTGTTGCTTCGCCCCCCATGGATTTGTCACCCCACTTCCCCTGGGTGATGGAGATGCAAAGGATTACTCAAAGCTCATCTCTTCTGAGCAGTGAGAGGTCCTGAAGTGGTTAACTTCCCTTGGGAACGCTCAAGCGAGAGGCTTCCCTTCCTCAGGAAATTAACCCCGAATTGGGGTCCTCTTCCTGCACTTATTTTCCAGACCAGGAAGTTACAGGAAGAGTCATAGGTGGGGTTATAGTTGAACAATATAGACTGGTAACTTTCAGTGAAACAAGTCAGATGACATTCCATTAGACAATTAAGTGATCTTACAGCAATCTCTCAGTATCTTTACATAACAATCAGTAACTAGTCTGTCCTTGAGCCAGCAACCTTGCCACAAATCTTTATCTTACACCAGAGACTTTATAGCCTAAGGAAAATTTACAGTCCTCCACAAGGTCAATATTTGAAACTGCAAGACTTTGGAAAACCAGACCCTGTGAAGTACATTTGCTTTAGAATCCTCTACACTGATGCTCTATGCTGGCTTCATTAATTGCCACAGGTGCATTGCATTAACAGAAATAGCATAGACATTTACTTTTTGATGCAAAACATTTATTCTTGTGCTATTTAAGGAAAACAGATTTAGGCAAAAAAAAAAAATCTAATTGTTTTGCAGTTGAGGAATCAATATCCAAGCAGATTTCAAATTTTCAGTTGCTTTCCTTCTTTTTTTCTTTTGGCAACTAGCTGATACAGGGATTGAACCCTGAACCTTGATGTTATCAGTTTTTAACTTTCTTAAAGGCTTTTGGAAACTTCTGATGCCCTTTGGAGTAAGAGTCAAGATGGTCAGTGGCAGGATTTTGACTGGAATGTATATGCTGGAGCTCAGATAACAACTTTTACTAATCAGTAGAAGTGATTTCTGGACATACCTAAAGGCTAAAATATATTTGTGGGCATGTCAATATCTTGCTGCCCAGTCTTCTATCTGTCTTGACCTCAGTGTGTCTTTTGACCTCATTGAGTGGTCCTCCAAGTTCAAAGTCTCTATCATTTCCAGGAGATATCTCCTGGTTCTCTTCCTTCTTCTAAGATATATCTTGGTCTCTTCAGTGCCTACCACTGGTCCCTGCTTGAATGCTTGCCTTGTGCTCCTCAGGCTCTGCTACTCCATGCCAAGCTTTCCCCCCTGTGAACAGTCTCTTTACTCTATTTGGGCTTTAACATACCACACTAGGCTTCCCCCATTCATGGATGGCCTCCTTACCCCATTTGGACTCCAGTTACCCCTTGCTTAGTTGACCTTCTGTGCATCTACCCTTCTAACCCCAATTGGGTTTTGACTCCCCATTCCATGCTAATACTCCTTACTCTTTTGAGCTCCAACATCCCATGCCAGGAAGCCTTTTCTTATGAAAACCTACCTTGCTTTGCTCCTCCTAGTGGTTTTAGGACTGGAATGTTCAGGAAGAGTAAGGGAAAGAGAAAAAGAAAGTAAAAGGGAAGGAACCTTAAAATATTTTACTGTATTTTTAAATATTTACCTTTTAGATCTACCTGGAACTTATTTTTGTGAATGTTGGTAGGAATTTGACCTTGCTATTTTTTTCTAATAGATAACCAATAGACTCTAAAGCATGTATTGAATAGCTTATTGTTTACAATCACTGGAAATATTGTTAATCATTAATTTTTCATATATACATGGGTCTCTTTCTTTATTCTCTTAACTATTTATATATTTCTACCTTGAGTTTTTCGTTCATTCATTGTTTAATTTGAGGAGAAATGACATTTTCATTTCATCAAGTCACATAAAGAGATGAAATTTTTCAAATCTCTTGTTAGACATGTCAGTAAAGTCTTACAGTTTTCTTCACACAGGTTTTGTTCATTTCATATTGTTTACTTTTAGATATTCTGTGGTTTTAATTATTATCAGTGATCTCTTTTTTCTACTATATGTTCTAAATGATGTTTGTTAAGGAGTAGGAATTCTTCTGATTTTTGTTTGTTGATCTTTTATTATACCACCTTCTTGACTCATATTAATTCTAATAATTAATGCTCTTGGCTTGTCTTCAGATTGTGTGGGTTTTAAAAAATTCCAATATTTATATCGTGTTTATTTTTCTTGTCTTATTACATTAGCAATTAACCTTTATTACAACTTAAATAGTAGTAATAACATTGGGCATCCTTATCTTGCTCCTGACTTTAGTGGAAATCCTTCTAAAATTTTACAATTACATATGATGTTTAAGTATTTTTGGTAGATATCCTTTGCCAGTTATGGAAGTTTTCTTCTATTCATAATTCATTAAGATTTTTTATAATGAATGAAAGCGAAGCTTTATCAAACATATTTTGTATATCTTACTGAGATAATCATATGTGTTTTTTCCTTTAATCTGTTAATGTAGTAGATTCATTAACAGGATTTTAAAATATACTTTAAATTTCAAAAGTAATTACATTCACCTTATAAAAATGATAGAATTACAGAGGGTGGGGAAATGGGGGCATGGGTGGTGAAAAGACACAAATTTTTAGTTAGACAGGAGAAATAAGCTCAAGAGATCTATTGCACATCATGGTGACTGTAGTTGATAATATATTGTATATTTGAAAGTTGCTAAGAGTAGATTTTAAATGTCACCACAAAAAAATAATAAGTACGTGAGGTAATGCATATTGATTGATTTAGCCATTCCACAATGTATACATATATTAAAACATCATGTTGTATACCATAAATGCATAAAACTTTTACTTGTCAATTAAAAATAAATAAATACAAAAAAGAATGACAAATATTACTAATTATCTTTGATTATTACCCCCAATTCTAGTGCATACCTCCTAATACCAGTATCCATTATTATATTTAATATAAATATTTATAGAACATATATAGTTTTGTTTTCATATGTGTATTTTTAAATAGTACCAAATGCAACTTTCTTTTTCATTCAAAATGTGTTTTGGTAATCTGTCCTTATTGGTACATCTAGATATTTTTCATTCCTTTTTAAATGCTCTGCAGATTTTCAATATACATATCACATTCCATTTATTCACTTTATTTATTCATCCCCTAATTGAAGTACATTTAGATTATTTCTAATTTTTTACAATACCTAATTATGCGGAAATGAACAGCATTGTAGATGTCTCTAGTTCATGTGTGTGTGGGTATTTTTCTAGGGTAGATATCCTATATTCTTAGGTTTCTAGTAAGTTTAAGAGTATTTTTTAAAATCATGAATGGGTATTGAATGTAAGTGCATGCTTTTAATATTAATAGTTTTCTAGGTAGTTTAGAAACACTTTTGACTATAGGTGTTTTACGTGAGTGCATACTCTTTTTAGCCTCTATTAAAATGAACATATATTTTTTCTCTTTTAACCTGTGGTGATGAATTATAGTAATTTTCTAATCTTGAAGTATCCTTATATTAATATGATAACCCTATTTAATCATGCTGATTATTTAAAGAAATATATTCCTGAATTTAATTTGCTGATATTTCATAAGAGTTTTCCATCTATGTTCACAAGTGTACTGGAACCATAGTTTTTCTTGTACTCTACTGGCTAAGGTTTGGTAATAGGGTTTTGCAAATTGGATACCTTTCCATCTTTTCTAAACTCAGGAACCATGAATACAGCACAGGAATTATATGTTCATTGAGGTTTGGTAGAACTTGTCCCTTAGCAATTGTTTTTCAAATTAATAGTTAATTACGTAATTGAATTTTCCATAGCCTTGCTTATTTTTTAAGTCTATCCAAGTTACTTATTTCTGGGATAGATGCATTTGTATCTTTTATTCAGATTAAAAATTGTCTGAATTTTCTCATACTTAGCTCACCTGGTTAGGGCATGGTGGTGATAACACCAAAGTCCAAGGTTGATCCCTGTACTGGCTAGCTGCCAAAAGCAAAACAAAACAAAACTCATAGTTCTAATAGTATTAGCTTAGGCTAATAATGATGTCAGATTATGATTATTATAGCTTAGGCTAATTTCACAGTCATAATAGTTCAGAAGTACATATTATTTTCAAGGACTTTATCCTTTATTAATTTAAATTCCTTTCTCTTTTGATGTTTTTACAGACAGCCCCCAATTTACAATGGTTTGACTTATGATTTTTTGACTTTATGATGGTGTGAGAGGTGATACACATTCACAGAAAGATGTAGCTCCCAGTCGACCACGCGATCACACACAAGGGTAAACACCTATACTCTACAGTGTACTGTGTTGCCAGATGATTTTGCCCAACTGTAAGTTAATATAAGTGTTCTGAGCACATTTAAGGGAGGCCAGGCTAAGCTATGATGTTTTATAGGTTACGTGTATTAAACACACTTTTTACTCACAATATTTTCAACCAACAATGATTTATTGGGATGTAACCCCATTGTAAGTTGAAAAGCGTCTGTACTTTCAAATATACTAATATTGCTATATTAATTTCCTTTGCTTACCATTTAATTAAATTTTTAGACCAATATTCTCAAGCTTCCTGTGTTGTATGAGTTTGCTTGTGGTCAATATTCAGCTGGATTTTGTTTTTAATCCAAACTATCTTTTTACATTTATGAGTAAAATTAACTCATTTATATTTATTGTAAAGATTGATGTTTAGACTTACTCTTCTTGTTTTATTATTGTTTTTTAATTACTATACTTTCTTCTACTCTTTTTGCTCTTCCTGTTCCTATTGCTGCTTTCTGTGGGTCTGGATAGGGTTTTTGTTTGTTTGTTTCATTTCCTCCCTTTCTAATGGTGTGCCAATTATAAATCCAGTTTAAATCTTCAGTGTTATTCTTAACTTCAAAAACTTAATTTAAGGCCACATATTCCAAACATGTATATTTAAAATCAATGCTTGGAGTTAATTTGCATCTATAATCCCTTAACTACCTTTCTGATTCCCAGTTTTTACACTTGCAAAATTGGGAGCATGAGTTTTTCACTTGTTATCTTAAGGATTAAATGTGATGCCATGTCAAAAGCCTTTATAAAAAGGTTTTCAATTCCATTTCTTCTTCATTCAACCAAGAAACTTCAGGTCCAAAGCCTTTTATCTCCTTTTATCTCCTCTGTCCTTCAAAGTCACCTTCTCTTTCATATCCCTTGCATCATTATGGCCTTCATCTACTCTTTCAATTTCTTTGTAAGTCTAAGAATTTGTTCTCATCACCCCTTTACATTAAAAAAAAAATCCCAGCCTACATTGTACTGAATGGCCTCGTTTGCTCTAGATTTAATGAACGTCACTTCCCAGTAATTCCATGCCTTTCTTCATTTATCCTTCAAAATGGCGGACTTTAGACTTCCAAGATCAGCACCACGTGCGCCTGCGCCTCCCGCGGCCATTTCACCCAGCAGCCCAAGCTCCAGCTTCTGCTCCGCAAGGCGCCTGCGCACGAGCCCCCAGAGCACTATCGCTCCTCCCTCTAGCTGAGTACGCTTGAAACCGCACGTTCCCTTCCCTTCCCTCCCCCGCTGACTCTGTGCCGCCCTCACCCTTTTCCTGTGAGATTCTTCCGCCAAGTGGAAGGCCCATCTTCGGTCGACAGCATACGCACTTGGAGAGCAATCTAGTAGGCATTTACAGACCTGGGGTTCGCCATTCAGTCTTATCTGTGCGCCACGGCAGTTTCCCTCCGGGCCCCAAAGTTGATAACCGATTTCGCGGGACTTTTTTGCATACTAGGAGGCAACAAACAGAAAGAATGGGCCTATGGCGGAGGGATCTCTCGCTCACTCTCCGTGTACTTTAACCTAATGGGGGTCGTCCGGGAGTCGGCAGGGGGAGGGGAAGGGGAGGAGACAGTCAAGGAATTGTTTTTTTCTCTCGCCCCGCCCTCGCCAGGCCGGCCAATGGAGATGGGCTGTTTCCCCCCGAGCCCCGCCCAACTCCTTTTCCTCAGCCAATGAGCAGCGGAAGCGGCTCCAAGGGGGCGGGCCCAGGAGGCTGTGCGTGTCTTGTGAGAGCTCTCGAACCAAGTCAGAGCTAGAGTCGGCGGGGCGGCTGGGGACGGCGGCTGCCGCCGGTGACTCAGGGAGGAGGGAGGCGGGGTAAGAGCGCTGCGGCCTCGACTGCGGGGAGAGGAGGAAGAAAGGTGAAGGCTCCAAACCCGCGGCCCCGCCGCTCTAGCGCCACGGCGCAGGCCCGGGCGAGGGGCTCCGGGGGGCCGGGGGCCGGGAAGCGGGGTGCCGGGGCGGGGCGGCGGGGCAAGTGCGGGCTCGCCCGCCCTCCCCCGCGGGGCCGCTCAGGCGGGGACCCGGCCGCCTAGGACAGGCCCTCTGCATTGGGGGCCTTTTCTTTTTCGGGCTGAGGGGCGAACACTTTAAAATCCGCTAGAGTCCCAGCGAATTCTCCCCTCACTCCCGCTGCGTTTCGGCTTGAGGTTTTGGAAAAGCGAAACTTGGGACAGCGAGGGTCACGCGGCGCTTGGGCCCGTATTTGCGTTGGGGGACGGAGTCGGGGGTCGGGGAGGGGTCGGGTGCGGGGTCCGCCTCGGGTCGCGCCCTCGGCGTAGGGTTAGGACCCCTCCACCCGCCCTAGCCCCCGCCATCCTATCCCGGTCCCCTGTCTCCGGCCGCCCCCACCGCATTTTGTTTTTGTGTTTTTGCAGGGAGGAGCCCTTCCTGCAGGCGTGGAAACCATGGTGCTCACGCTTGGAGAAAGTTGGCCGGTATTGGTGGGGAAGCGATTCCTCAGTCTGTCCGCAGCTGACGGCGGCGACGGTGGCCACGACAGCTGGGACGTGGAGCGCGTCGCCGAGTGGCCCTGGCTGTCCGGGACCATTCGAGCTGTCTCCCACACCGACGTTACCAAGAAGGATCTGAAGGTAAAACCAGCTCCTGGGCCTCGGCAGCCGGACGTTTCTCAGTTACCTTGGTAACGCGACAGTCGGCCCCCTCCCTCCCTTTTCTGAAAACGGAGGCCAGAAAGTTGGCCTCTGATCTGAAAATGCAGAAAACTAGACCTTGAAAAGTCTTTGAAATGGCTGTGTGGAGCCGAGATGTGTTTGGCCTGGAGTTCTTGGCCGCCTGCGTTTAATAATGGGCTTAGGATTGTTCAGACACGCTTGATTAATGCCGGCGCTGTGCCCCACGAGGACTCTGATTATTTCTCCAAAGGGAGGAGTATTGTTGATATTAGATTGGGCAAGTGGATGATGTTTGGGATCATTAAGAATTGAGGGTTAGTGCTTGGGAGTGCTTAGAGTGGGGGTTTTTTTGTTTTTATTTTTTTCCCCTAATTTCTCCCATCAATTAAAAAAAAAAAACTTTCAGACTTGTTAAACATGAAGTGTGAGTGTAGAGGGAGGAGCTTAGGTCTGTTTGGCATATTAGAGTGGGAATTTGTCCGTATATGGTGGGTCATGGCAAGAGTGGGTTCTTGGTTGTCTATGATGAGTCTGTGGGTGGTGTGGGATATGACCATGTATGGAGGTTTGGGGGTGGAGCTGCCCAATATATGCTGTATTGAAGGAATGGCTTCAGAAATGAAATACTGCACTTGGGTGTTTGGGCGGGTAGGGGGAAAGAGAAATGGGAACAAGTGCGGCCAGTGATTTTTTTTTTTTTAAATCAGAATGATATTTGGTACTCTTTTCTGTTGGATCTTTTCAAAGAGAGATGAATTCTGATTGTACTCCCTAATAGAAATATTGGTGCTAAAGGATTGTCGGGGAACACCCAGTGAGGAAGTCATTGTATCAACAAAGACTCCTTTGTGCAAAAATAACTGAAAAAAGATTCCTAACAAAGACTCCAAAGTGATGATAACTTGAAGGAAGCTTGTCAGAACAGAAGGTATTTCCACCCTGGGTAGTGGATGTGTTTCAGTGTCTTCACTTGGTCATCATTGCTTTTTCTTGAAAACTATGCCCAAATAGAGGAAGCAGGTTTTATCATTGGCAGTTGGATATGTGTTGATTTCTGAAACACTGTTCATTTGAACAGTTTCAGGGTGACAGTGCATGCCCAAACCGGCATTAGTTTTAAAAGCGTTGTGGGAAAGGGAAATGTAGTTATATATTTTAAAAGCTCTACTGTGTGCCTTGTCTTTATATTGAAAGGGGTGACTGACCAAAGAGCATTTAACGACATGCCAAACATCATGCCAAGTACTTTACAGCCCTTGCTCCTATTTAATCCTTATAGCAGTTGTTTGGGGGTACTAATATTGCCACCATTTTACAGATGAAAACACTGTTCTTCAGAGAGATAAAGTATCGTTCTTGCCCAGGGTTACATACCTAGGAATTGACATAGCCTGTATTCTAACCCAGGAAGTTTTGTACTCCAGAGGCTACTACCTTAAACACCTTGCCCAGTGATCAAGAGTTATGCCGTAAAAAGTCTCTTGTCATACGCTGTGAGGTTTGGTTTTTCCCCTCTGTTCCACTCATTCTACCAGATCAGGTTTTGATGTTCATAGAGATGATGTATTGTGGTGCAGGAGAGCCAACCTATTTGCTGTTTAGGCTAATAACCTTTCTACATAAAATGGGCTTTGTATAGTAGATACTGTGTTTGTTGTGTTTTATTTCACCTGCTAAGTAAATTTTTTTTTAGTGTACTTATTTTTATCTGTTATGAATGGAAACATTTTATTTAAACTTTGCAGTCTTTAGTTCTTTGGCAGATGAGGAGAGACTATCCCTTCCCTTCCCTGGTGGTGATTGAGGACCTGTTGGGTTAAGCAGACAATCTAAAAGGTCCTTTACATGTATTTTTTTTAATCTTCATCACCCCTTCCCCATTCCCCACTACTCCCATACTTTGAGGAGATGGTGGTATCTTCATTTTCTGAATGAAGAAATATTTTTAGGAAAAGGAGTCTTGTCCAGATTTGCATATTTAGCTACTAAGTGATGGAGGGAGGATTTGAATCCAGCTTTGACTGTGTGTCTTCTCCACTGCACTAAAATGCCTAATCTGGAGACACCTGGGATTTCAACTCAAGAACGGTTTTGGCTATGTTGGATTTTTGCCTTACCTGCAGATTTCACAGCTTAGCCCTCATGTAAGGCACAAATCTGTATTTCTTTTCTAATCATGATTTATCACTATATTCCTTAGTTGAGTATCAGGTGAAATAATTGGCTTAAAGTTAGGGGCACTGTTGTATTTAACAAAAACTAGGATCGTGAAACACTAGAACCAAATTGTGCTTGGTGAGATGCAGGCAGGAATCAAGTAACTAATACCATGCTTACACCTGGGCTTTGGGGCATTGAGCTTTCTTTGGCGGGGAGGGTACTGGGAGCTGAGGTGAATATGAATAAAACTTTAAGTAGTATGTAACTGTTCTCCTTGTATTAGTACAAATATAAGTCTGTCTAGGCTGGCTGGCTTAGTTGTGGATGATATTGAGGCCAAAGCTTGTTACTTTGTTTTACCTAGAGAGAGACTAACAAATTCACTTAGATGACAAAAAGACAATACTTTTAGTAGTTGATTACAAAGAAGTTAAGGTGAAGACATAACAATAGGTAATAATGATTAGGCTATTGTGTGGCAAGGACTTCATTTATTCCTCACAAATGTCATAGATGGTAAACTGCATTTTTTAGTGTCAGAAATTGAGGCTTAAAGAAGTTAAGTAACTTGCCCGAGTTTGTCTGCAAGCCTTAAACATTAGGCTTTAATATTCAGGTAGAGAGAGGTTAGAGCAGTTTATTATTTTGCTTAGCCTAGCACCTACACCACTGTTTGGTACGTAGTTTGTGCTCAAATATTTGAATGAATAAATGAAGAAATCATAAAATTACTATCTCTTATGGAGAAACAGTTTAGAAGTAATCTCTGATGGGGCAGTGGCATTCCCTTCATCTGGAATAACAACAGATCTTAATTAGATGTGATTATAAGGACCTTTGTAATTTTATTTTTGTCTGGCTCTTTCTACTTGAATGTGAAGCAAGTTGCTTTCTAACTGGCTTTGTTCACAGAATTATTCATGTTGGGAATGCCCTCCTTCCCTGACTTGTCTATCTAGGACTTTCTCTTCCTTTAAACCTACCTTTTCCTTGGGTGTTCTGCCACTTGTTAGTCCTTAGGTGTGTCTTTAGCAGATAAGTATGTAGTTCTCGTTATCTGTCTGTACTATTTCCTGCTAATGTCAGCAGTTGGCTGTCTTGACCAATGCTTAGACTTTTTTCTTTGCATACAATTGGAAATTGAATATTGGTGGATTTTGCTGCCAGTCAAGCCATGTAAAATGAGGAACTCCTAGCACAGTGTAATAAAAACTGTTTACCCCTTATAACTGAATGCTAGACTCTGGGGTTTTAGACGAGCATTTTATTTAGGTGTAAGAAGGCATAAATAGAAGCATAATGAATTCAGTTAACTAGTTGGAGTAGTGAAATAAATGGTATTCTGCATTGTAGTGCTGGGCACAGAGTAGATGTGTAATTAAAAACTTCTTGACTAAAAAGACCATGCCATTCTGTGTGTGTGCCATTCTACTTTTAAACTTGAAATATTTTCCTTGGCCTTTCCTATGGTTTTCATAATCATATACTCAGGTGAGGTGATGAGTATATGCTACGAATGGGAAGTTTTGAGATTAGCTTGATCAGATATAATATTAATTCATATATCATAAAAAGATTTTATGTTGAGAAAAAATTAGCTTGAAGTAATTTATTTGAAATATTCAACGTCTGGTCAAGATATTTGCTAGTCTATTAAGGGCATGTTTACAAAATGCCCTATTAAAAAAAAATAACAAATTTGGAAATTATAGGTAGTGAATCTTAATTAATTGACTTCTTTTTGGCCTTTTGGGTCAGACATAAGTAACATCTCTGTGGGCAGGAGCATGGGAGAAGAACACAATTTGGAATGGAAACTAGTTATATCTGTCAGCTTGCATGAGCTTGGTCAAGTTACTTTAGTTCCCCCTGAATTTGAATGCCTTTTTGTAGAAATATCTGCATAAGAGGCTTCTCTGAAGGGATGTTTTTAGAGAACCTCAGACCTCAAGACACAAATGAAAGATGTCATACATGGTTTTAATAGGAAACTTTTGAAAGAATGTTGAAGAACGCTCAGCTTGTTGGTTTCATTATATATATTTTCAAAGTCATCTTTTTTCAAACCAAAGTTCATGTGATTTTTTAAGCAACATAACCTAATATTTGAAAGTCATAAACTTAAATTGTTTCTAAATTGTTTAGAGTTATCTTAAACTTTAGATAGTGAGCTGATAAGAATTG
The DNA here is from genome assembly GCF_027409185.1 of Cynocephalus volans. Lineage (NCBI taxonomy): Eukaryota > Metazoa > Chordata > Mammalia > Dermoptera > Cynocephalidae > Cynocephalus > Cynocephalus volans. The sequence goes on from NC_084473.1 coordinate 82,739,954, forward strand.
TGATGTTGCTTAAGTTTTGGGAAACCACTTAAGATCTTAATCCTTCACTTTTTTTTTTTGCTGAGTAGATATTAATCATGTTGAAGATCCTCTCTCCCTAAATCCTAACTTAAGAAGCGATACCATTATAAATTAAGATTTGAATTATCATAGAGGTCTTAAGACTACCTAGTTGCCTTGACAGATACAATATAGACTTTTAAAATCTACCTAACAATCCAATGAGAGGTAGATGTTACTACTTTCATTTCGAAACTGGTAAAACAAGATTCATAGAGCTTAGACTTAAGCAAGGGTGCAGTTTAATTGGTTGCCTTTTTAATCTTATACGAGGGTACTTCGATAAGTGTGTGGAAAAATAGAATTAAAATATAATATGAATCATTCCATAAACTTTTTGAAGTACCCTTGTATATTTTATTTTATGCATGTAAAATCATTCTAAAAAGGCTTCAATATAATTGGCATTCAAATCCAGATTTCTCTGATTCTGAAATTTGTGTATGTTCATTCCTCTTATGCCACATTGCTGATAGATGGGAATATTCTGTCACTTAAAACTAAGATTTGAGGTTAATGTCAATATAGGGCAGAAAGACTAGACCATTTAGGGGAGATGTCAGAGGATCTGGATTCTGTGGCTAGCAAACAGAAAGGAAGATGGACAGTCTCTGCACACTCTGAAGGACCATTTGATTGGTTACAGTGACAGAATATTTATAACCAGAAAGTGTATATGGCACCTTGCCACATGGGTGTTCACATATTTATATTTATTCTGATTTGAAAAGTATTCAGTAATAACTGCAAGGTTAAAAGCCAAGAAGATATGTAGCTTCCTAGGTGAAGTTGCCTGGGAAATTTGGGATGCACATTTTGTTGTTGAGGGAGAAAGGGTAATGTGGGTCTTAAATTTCATTGATTTTAAAGAGATATTCTGTAGGCTAGAGAAGTTCAGGATTGGGGCTAGTGGTGTATCTGGCATAGCCATATGGAACTTACTGTTTTCTAAGTGGATGAGAAACAGAAGGTAGGCACCTAATTCTGAGAGAAATTTATTCTAACAAGTATTTTAGTACTGATTAGGGACTGTGTACCAGTGGTAGGGTAAGCAAAAGCAGATACAGACTTTGACTTATTAGAATTTATATGTCAGTCAGTTAAGCACAAATAAATAATGCAAAATGTATGTAAGTGCTAGGCAGGAAAAGTACAAAGCTTTGAGTAAAGTTAATAAGGGGACCTGTCTTTGCAGAGAGAGGTTCTTGGGTAAGGGAAGTCTTCTTTGAGGAAAGGATTTTTGAATTGGGTTCTGACAGATGTATTAGTTAACTGAAGATTGAAAAGGGATATTTGAGTGATGTCTATGTAATTATAAATAGATTGGATAGATGATAGATGTAATAACTAATTCTTTGGAAAACCAAATGAGGGGCCTCTTTAGTAAGAGGAGGAATTTTATTTTATTACTGTAATTATTTTGGAATTTTAAATCAAAGAAAAACAGTGATTTTTACACCAAGTATTGAGGGAGTTTATTGTAATCATTAAAATACAAAAAACATTAAAGAAGATCTAAAATAAGGGGTAATATTTTCATAGTTAGTTAAGGAAGTGGGGTGGAGGGTGGTGTGTGTGCTTTGGTACATTTATATGACCTTTAAGTTTTTGTAAACACTTCTTACTTCTGGGTCACTGCCAGAGACCCACTTTTGGACTGAATTTTATGTCTTAAAATATTTATAGATGTTGTAAAGTTTGCAGCCTTAGAGTTAAAAGTTATTTTGGAAACAGAAAACATCATAATTCCTTGTGATTATATTTCAAAAATAGTTTAATTTGCATATAAGAAGCTAGAGGTAGTTCTGAAAATCCCTAGGGTCATTTATTAATTACTTATTTCTATATTTAGTAAATGACAAAGTAGTCATAGACTCCACATTCTGAGGTAAATTTCCCAGCTTATTCATCTGAAAGGGATCTTGAGGATATGTGCCATATATTGGCCTTGTGCTAAATTCTACTGACACCAGAGAAATTCAATAGCGGGTGGTGGATTGTGGTGATGGGGGGTCATCTTAAGCCCAGGTACAATGTCAACAGAGAATTACAGTACAATGGGATAAGTACTTCTTTTGATTTCAAATTTGTGTCCTCCAATTCTGAAAGCTCAGGTGTCTAACATGTGCAAAAATCTTCTCAGTGGGGGTCTTTGGTTTTTGGGCTTCTTTCCAAGGGGTTACTTTGGGAGCTGAGACTGGCCTGAGGAGCCTGTGATTTTTGCATCCCAAAGTAATTTGGGAGCCAAGGCATGATCTGTGTCTGGTTATTTTTACTGTGATCTGTGAAGGGAAGTAAGGGAGCTGAAAGGAGAGATAGCACATCTAGATAAAAAATTTAAATAGAATAATAGGGTATATTTCAACTTGGGGATTTATAATGTTTACTTTTGTTAATCTGCTTTTTTCAATTGTGTTTGTCTAGGTGTGTGTGGAGTTTGATGGGGAATCTTGGAGGAAGAGAAGATGGATAGAAGTCTACAGCCTTCTGAGGAGAGCATTTTTGGTAGAGCATAACTTGGTTTTGGCTGAACGAAAGTCACCTGAAATTTCTGAACGAATTGTTCAGTGGCCTGCAATAGTGAGTAAAACTCAGGCTTATTGAGCTTACAAGGATAGGGCATTTCATCATTATGGGTGAAAGGAGGAAATATATATGTATACATAATGCCTATATTTGGCCCTCTGAGAAATAATAGTCCAGATGGGTCACAATGTGAAAGAGTCAGAAGAGCACCCAGGATCTCCTGCCAGCCCTGTTAGGAGCTCTGTGACTCTGGGCCAGTCCTTTGTCTTTCTTGGGCCTCATTTTCTTCATTTGAAAAATGGGAAGGTTAAGGAGTTAAGTGGATTTCTGCAGAGGCCTGTCTAGTAGGTAATAGGGAAAAAGACTAGAATTGAAAATGCACTACAAAAAAAGAAAGAAAAAAAAATGGGAATGGAGGTAATGGGAATTTCTGGGACAGAGGTCGGACATCAGCAGTGATATACAAACAAATAGATCCATTTGTTTGTCCCTTACAGTGTTCTAAGAAAATTTGAATCAGTTGCCTTCTATTAAAAATGTAGGTTACATCTAAAAACACCCAGATTTCCAGTGTCTCTTGAAAAAACTGCAGGATATGGCAACACTGGGGCCTTGTGGCAGTTCCTTATGGCATCAAGAGGCTAGTGCTGAATAGTTAGTAGCTGTTGCCTTGTCTCCTGTAAGGGTTTCCAGTCTTGGTCTCATGATCTTCAAGGTTCTCTCTGGCTCATAATTTTTTTTGACTGTAAAGATATTATAGTATATGATTGTGCCACATCCACATTGTAAGGCTGGTGTAGTTAGAGAAGTAGTGTGTTCACTGTGTCTTGGAGAGGATAATTCAGGCTGTATGGAACATGAGCTGGGGCTTGAAGGAGGAAGGGTCAGATTTGCATATTTGGAAAGGCCTGGAGGATGACTGAAGGATGACCAACTTTTGCAGGGCCTTATATGCAGTGCTAGCCAAGTTAAGATTTTGCTCGTTGAGTAAGAAGAGCTGCTAGAGATTTTTGAGTGATATAGGATTGTGGTTAAAGTTGTATTTTGCTCTTTGTATTTTTTTTTCCCACCTGTTAAGAATCTGCTGATAACGCCTTGTCTCACCCCGGAAATGTACATGCACACTTTTTTTGCTTAAATTTTAGGGAAACCGTGGATGTGTGGACCCAGATCTATATGTTAATGACTTCCAAACGTGTATCTGGTTTAAATTATAAGGTTGTAGTAAAAATTGTGTGCTCTTGTGATTTCATAAATAGTTTTTATGAATTACATTAAGTAAATAAACAATGACTTTATCATTTTCTGCATGTGCGTGGAAAATTTCCAGTTCTTATTTTTGAAATTATGCTGACAGCAGTTATGATACCAAAATGTTTTCTTTTGTTTTGTTTTAGATGTACAAACCTCTGTTGGACAAGGCTGGTTTGGGATCTATAACTTCTATTCGCTTTCTAGGGGATCAACAAAGAGTATTTCTTCCTAAGGACCTTTTGAAGCCTATACAGGTAAAACTCAGAAACAATATTAAACCATGAAATGGAAATACAAACTCCCTTAATATGAGAAGTAAAGTATTGATGTTGATTGCTCTAATTCATATACCTAACAGAAAAGAACCCATCCCATCAGCAATTAGTTGTTACACATTGGCCCTCAGTGTTAGCACTGTCCATTTGAGGTTGAAAGGATAAGGGTACTACAGTGTATATGAAAACTCCTAGGTGATACAAACATAATTTTTAAAAGATGGCTATTGTTTATGTGTGTATATATGTATACATACATACACACATATATATGCATACATACTTGTATATACGACCAATCCTTATTTTTTGTGGATTCTGTGTTTATGAATTCACCTGCTTGCTAAAATGTGTAAATCAATACTTGTGGTTCATGGTCGTTTGCAGACTTGGGCAGAACAGCAGACAATTTGAGTTACTTGAGGTCAAATTAGGTGATGTTGTTCTTCTGGTTTCAGCTCTCACCCAGTAAACAAGTGTCCTTTTTGCTGTCTATTTAGTGCTGCCTTTTTTAGTAATTTTACTGTTTAAAATGGCCCCCTAAAGTAGTGCTGAAGTGCTGTCTGGTGTTCATAAGTGCAAGAAGTCTGTGATGTATCTTAAGAAGTAAATGCATGTGTAAGATTAGCTTTGCTCAGTAATCAGTTATACTTCTGTAGGTTCAAGGCTGTGAGTTCAAGGTTAATGAATCAGCAATGTGTATTAAATAATGTCTTTCAACAGAAACACACATAAAACAAGGTTATGTATTCACTGGTTAATGAAAATGTGACTGTGTTATAACACCCAGGTCAAGGATTTGGGTCTCCATAGTGGCCACCTACCAAAAAAAAGGAAGGAAAGAAAATGTGACCAGAGGCTCACAGGAACCTACTCGTGTATTTCCCCTAGGAGCAATGGTTCAGTATTTGCTAATTCAGTATTTTGGGCAACTTTATAGAACATAACTACTGTGAATAATGAGAACTGACTCTGTGTGTGTGTATATATGAGGGTACTTCAAAAAAATAGGATTAAAAGATATGTAATCTTTCTATGAAATTTTGAAGTACCCTCGTATGTATGTATGTGTGCGTATATATAAATATTCTTTCCAGTTAGGTTGCAAAATTCCCACCTTTTTATTCACAACATTCAGGCTCCTGGGTCTTGGCTCATATGTGATTATTTTTTATGAAAATTTGGAAGGGAGAGGAAGAACACACAGATTAATTTGTCTCCACAGATCACTGCCCTAGGAGTAATGCTGGTTTTATATAATGTTCATCTTTTAAATGTCACTTATGAAGCTTAATCATCCCCTTTCCCATTTCTGTTTTGTGACTTCAGACCTAACTTGTTTCTGAGGGATGTAGCAGTATTAAACCTGTGTATTTGCTAAAAGGCAGTTTAGAGTCAATGGTCATTCGATTGCTGAGCCTATAGGAGGGTACTTCAAAAAGTTTGTTGTAAAATATAATTAAAAGATAATATGAATTGGGTTGGCTGGTTAGCTCAGCTGGTTATAGCATGGTGTTATAAATAATACCAGTGTCAAAGATTCAGATCCCTGCACTGGCCCGTTGCCAAGGAAAAAAAAAAGATGATATAACTTTTTCCATGAAAGTTTTGAAGTACCCTCATACTGGAAAGCTCAAAGCCCTGGCTTTCTCTGCTTCAGTCTCACTTTTACTTCCATATTCTGGAAGTGAGTGAAAACGAGGTTTATAATCTGAACCTTACTTTGTAATGTTTAAGTAAATAGAACAGATGAAAAATCTTTTCACTTATGCTAGTTTCAGATGCAAGTGACCTTCATATGTTAGTAGGCATCTTGATATTTTTCCTTTCTTAAAAGGAAGAATGACTTGCTCGTAAGGACCAAGGAACATACGAGGGATTGTGGATATTTTGCTTTACTGAGCCATAGAGTAGTTTTTACTTCCTGGTTTTCTGAATTTACATTTTTCATGTGTCCAAGCTTTTCACTTAAGGTAGAACTCTTAGTTTTGTTTCTTGAGATTGAAAAAGAAGTCTAGATCAGTAAGTGTTTAAATGTTTTCAGGGAGATGCATAGTGGGCTCACACAATATCAGTGTGAATATTGTTATTAATGTAATGTTAATATAGTCAGTTGAGGGGGACATTTACTAATGATAATAGAGGGGCTGGCCGGTCGGTTAAAGAGCAGCTTTATAACCCAAGGTCATGGGTTTAGATCCCCATACTGGCCAGTTGCCAAGAAAAACCCACAAAACTAATGATAATAGTGGTCAGCGTTTAGCTCTTCAGGGTATTATCTTGTAGCTATGGATGATCACATCGTGCTTCTATTGTATGCAGTTTCATGTTGAGACATGTGATTACCTCAGTAGGATGCTTGCTCTAAATAATGCACAGAATACCTGAAAATCATTTGGCATATGCAGAAATTGGAGTTGAAACTTAAGGTCTGCCTTTAGATTGAATTTGACTCAGTTATCTGTGGGTAAGGACAAAGACAAGATATCTGTCACTTTTGATGAGCCGTAAAACTCTGTGAGGCAGACTATAGAGTTATCTACCTTACTGAAGGGCCCTTCCTGGCTCTCTCCATTAATAATACTGTTTCATCTTGTAGTAGCACTCGGAGACTACCCTTACATTTTTAAAAATTGCAGTAGCAATAAATGCATGAGAGAAAAAGAAAAACCCACACATGACTCACTCTGATAATTAATGTTGAGCTCTTATGGAGACTCTGGTTTTGTCTAATGTTATTTGGCCAGATAAATGCATTTTTCCAAAATGGCTCCTCTGTCTAAGAGACTAGTTATCCTTCCCAGTGAGAGAGATGGATGAACCATTCTTGGCCAGTATGTATCCATTTGCAGTGGAAGAAAAGCATGAAGGCTTGATATTAGAAGGGCTTCTGTATTTAGCACTGTTTCTTTGCCCTGCTAGAATTTGGGTTTGGCAGATTATTATTATTGACAGTTTCTGTATACATTTATCATAACTGGGTGTGCATACAAAGCCAGAAGACTATGGAATAGTGCCAAGAATGGAGCGGCTACTAATTGAATGTTTCAGAATTGGCTTACTCTGAGGCCTTAGGCTATTCATTCAGATTTTCTGTTTGTCTCTTCCACCTCTCTTACCTTTTGTAAAGAAGAATGCATCTGGAATACTAGTTAGGTTAAATGAATCTGTGCAATGAGTTGTTAGTTAAAAACATCAATTTCATGAATTGGCAATGTATGTCATCTCTATGTATCTCATCTGGATGTCTTTTGCCCTCTAGGTTTGGATCTGTGATTTCCCCATTTCCAGTATTGGGGATACAGAGTGTTTTTTGCTTGGATTGACCAGCTTAGTTTGTTTGCCTATTATTTCCCCATAGCCAAAGTTATGTCATGTTTAAAATTATGTTTTGAGCCAGCATTTCTCATGCTCCTGGCTTGGGGTGAGACTTCAGTCTGCATTATTTGATGGTTTCTGACTTTTTGACCTGTCCAGTTCACTAGAGTTGCAGTGATTGGTGCAATCAACTAGCTAGTTGATGCTACTTTAACTCATCTAATTGAACCAATTGAAGTATCCAATAAAATTTAAACAACTGTTCTTATTTCTGACCTTAAAATGTAATGATACTTTGTGTTTTAGGATGTAAACCATCTTCGACTTTCTCTTATGGATAATCAGAACGTCAGCAAAGAATTTCAAGCTTTGATTGTGAAACATTTAGATGAAAGCCATCTTTTACAAGGTATGTGGGTTATTTATCTGTGGGTGGCAGTACATGAGTTGACCAATGATTAACTAGGATTAGAAGGTAACAAGCTAGGTTTAGCCCTTCTCACTCATTCTCACATTGAAAATTCTTATTTTTTTCTAAAAAAATTTTTAAGTAATTATGAAATTTAAAAATTAAAAAAAATTTTTTTCATTGTTGCTTTCCCTATGCAACTAGATGACAAATGGACTTAATATATTCTAAAGCCTCTGAAATTTAGAAAGTTCAGGATTATGTGAAACTGTAAAAGTAAAGTAGATATTAGAAAAGCTCAGCTGTATTTGACATGGAATTTGATATGTTTGGAATTTCGGTCTTATAAAGTTGATAAGGCATAAGTTTGGTAATCCTTACCTTCCCAGTTACTGTTATTAAGTTTTTTGGTCAGTTTCATAATCATAAGTTTTTTTTAATCTGACTTAGCAGTTCTCCTGGGGTTCCTGAATTTGGTTCCTCTAAAAATCCACCCAGGACAATGAGTTAGATCTTAATGAATTGTTTGCTGCTACTTGGTCTGATACAGCATAGTAAATATATTGCCAATCTAAGATAAATCCCATAGGAAATTGGAGCTTTAAAATAAAGTTTTAATTTTCTCCTAGCTTTGCTGAAATGTCTGTCATCTTATGTTTATAGCAATTTTTTACTGTTTACTTTTATCTACTGCAATTTTAAAAAATACTTAGGAAAAGATTGCCCTGGATGATGATGCTATTGGGAGATAATGCAAATTGTTCTAAGAACTTTTTTTTTTTTTAAGGTGACAAAAACTTAGTTGGTTCAGAAGTCAAAATTTATAGCTTGGACCCATCTACTCAGTGGTTTTCAGCAACCGTTGTAAATGGAAACCCAACATCAAAAACTCTTCAAGTCAACTGTGAGGAGGTAAAGAAAATGATAAGTGTGTGTAAGATAACTTGACAGGGCAAGATAACTATACAGAGGATTTCTGATCTTCTAGCAGCTAAACAGCTTTATTATTTTATAATACAATATTAAAGCCAAAATAAAAATAATCACAATTAAAAAGAATTATTTGGAAGAAGCCCTGATGTTATATTAATGGAGCTGATTTTCATTCAGCATGTTCCAGTGTTTTTAATTTCCCATTATCTTTGTTTATTTTTAAGATTCCAGCACTGAAAATTGTCGATCCATCACTGATTCATGTTGAAGTTGTACATGATAACTTTGTGACATGTGGTAAGATACATTGTTTGATTAAAATCTTCTTTATCTTCCTTCCCCTCTTTCTCTTCACATTACGAAAAACAGGAAAGCCAACTTACCTATTTTTAAATATTTTAGGCAATTCTACAAGAATTGGAGGTATAAAACGCAAGTCTTCTGAGAATAATGGAAGCCTGGTTGCCAAACAAGCAAAATCTTGCTCTGAGGTAACTTTGATTTATTTTTGCCACTCGGATAAAGCTATCCTTAATCCTGACATTGCATGGCTGATTTTCTTGGGAGTTATAGAGCTGTCTTGTGTGCTATTCTTGGCTAGTTCCAGATCTTGGCCATAATTTCTACACTCAAGCAGATGGAGATAATATAAGTTTCTGGTTCACTATTTTTTATGTAAAAAAAATTTATTTTTGCTATCTGTTGGAAATTCTCAATAGACTTGACAATTTCACAATATGGACGTGTTTTTGAAGGTAAATTGAGTTGTATGTGTCAAATTGGCAGAATGCTTGGCAGGAGAAGATGGGAGTAACCTTAGAATTCTGAGTAGATTGAGTATTGAAATGTAGGACCTTTGCCTCCTCGATAATAAGGAAGTTTGATTGGTCGATTATAATTGGGAAAACAAAACATACTTGTTTTTCAAAGGAGGTGGTGGGTTTGCCATTACTAACTTCTGCCCAGAAAAGCGTAGGCTTCTATGAATGCCACTCCGGGTTCAAGTACCAGATTTAATTCTGTTCTGAAATAGTTACAATTTGGACCAAGAAACTTAAGACTGTTTCGTTTTTAGGTAAGTTTAATCATTAGGACTGATTATAGTACAAATAACTTTCATGACTTAGGTATCCAGATGTACTTGTGTTACATGGATAGTTTCCTGTATTATTATAATGATCAAAAACACCTTTATGATGTTCTTGTCCAGGCTGGAGTTTAGAATTTTAAAATTGGCCAAGCTGATATTGTTAAGATTGTTGGCAGCATTTGAGAGGGAACCTTGAGGTCTGGGAGAGCAAGGCAAGGGAAAACATCATGGGGAGTGGGCCAGGATCAATGAATGAATCTAGGGTTCTGAATCAAAGGCATACAAGACTACGGCATTGACTAGAACCGAAGCATGCACTGTGGTAGGATGGTTGATTGGCTTTCTAAGTCTTCTGCTTATGTGCAGGCAACAGGAACTTTGATACATCACCAAAAGCTTTGTAAACCAAGGTATCTAAAACCTCTGTATTCTTTCCAAGGGTATAGGCTTAACCTCTTGGGTGGTGGCTCAGGTTGTTCAGCAGAGAATGAAGAGGTATATTAGTTATTACTGCCTTTCATTTTGCCTTAAAGTTTACAGGTTAGTTTCTAATATATCCACCCAAGAAACCAGAAATACTGATAACTCGGTATGTACTGGATACTTGGTCATGGACATTGAGAAGTATTTGGAGTCCGTGACCACAAAGGGCTCCCACAGGCTCCAAGGGAGTGCTCTAAGCAGGAGCTATACAGGTGCATCAGTAGCAGCCTGGGCAGAAGCTGTCAGAATGACAGAACATGTCTCATTTGCTGAAGGGCAAGCGTTTCATTGTGGCTGGACCATAGGAGGCATGGGAAGAGAGGGAGGGGCAGGGTCAGAGGTGGAAAGGAAGTTTGGGTTTTATCCTGTGGATTAGGGTGGGGAGTGTTGTGGTGTTAAGGGGTTTTAAGTTCAGGAGATTGACTTGAGCTTTATAGATGATGAATGAGGGAAGAAGGTGAAAAAGAAGGAAGGGACTGGTTAGGTTAGTGGGATTGTTCACCATAAACAGACCTGAAATGAGGCAGTAACCGAGGAGGTGGAGGGCTATTTAGGAGTAGCATTAATTGGATATGGTGGAAGACTAGGTGTTAGGACTGAGGAAGTAGGGGGATCTACTTAATGAAGTAAGTAAACAAATGAAATGTCTGCTTTGTAGAGCATGACAGTTCTAGCTTAGAAAACTCAAGTGACATGGTCATGCAGTCATTTAAGATATTGTATTAGTCTCTCAGTATAGAAAGGGGTTGAGCTGGGGAAGAAGGGAAGGAATAGTAAGGTACTGGAGAAGCAATGTAGTAAGGAGTGTAAAGAGGATGTCAAGCAAGTTATGATTATTGCATCTGAGAGTTAAGCTCTGAGAGGATATTGTCAAGTAACCCACAGTAGTAGAAGCTGAGAGAGAGGCAGGGTAAACAGTAATCTCTCAGGTTCTGACACTGGAGAAATAGTTAGTAATCTAGGATTGAGATAGTAAAGGCCAGTTTGGAGAAGTTGGTTGCGTGTTAGAGCTGCAAGATATTGTGTTGAAAAGGGGAACAGGGAATAGGAATGGTGTATGCTGTTGGACACTGGAGGAATCAACTTGGGATGCGGGCAGAACTGAGGTCAGTGGGGACCTCCTATGGGGGAAGGTGCCAATTCTTCAAAGTGTCAAGTTTATCAGTGATGGGAAAGGTGACTGAGCAAGTAAATTCATAAATTTCAAGGAGGTGCCTGTAAAATGTGATAACATATACATATATGAAGTGATCCTCTCTGTCTGACTTAAATACCCTTACAGTGCGGGGAACATGACTTTTTTTTTTTTATCTTTCTCAGCATGTTGATCACACCCTCTGTTGGTCAGTAAATTTGTGTGCTATTGAAATGATTGTTGGGCACAATAGAAACTATTAAAAAAAATAAGCCTGAACTTTTGCCTGGTGATAAGTTCCTTTACTTCTGCATCTAAAATGAGAAACTAAATTTGATATTTTAAAAATGTCTGTTTTCAAAGAAAAAAACAAAACTAAAAAGGTGTCTGTTTTCATCTCTTAAGCTTTACAGCAGTCATTTTCTCGTTTCTTATTTGAAAAGAAGTTGGAGGTGCTAGATTTTTTACTGGGTATTAAAAGTTTCAGGAAGTCTTTTTTTGATTATTAAAGTTATTCTCATTTAAAAAAAAATTTTTTTGGTTGTCTACGGCCATACCACCCTGAACGGGCCCAATCTTGTCTAAAAATTTTTGGTTAACCTAGAAAGTATGTTAAAGAAACATTGTAGTCATACTTCTCAGAGACAATGGAATACTCTCCTCCTGTCTCTCTTTTTTTCTGAATATCATGGAGACCTATTTTTTTTTTTTTTTGGTTTTGTTTTTTAAACTAAAAATCATATTCTTTTGCAGACTCTTTGATTCCCTTACAGTATATTGTGAGTATTTTTCCATATTTCTTTTTCATCCTGGGTGATTCTTATAATTAGGCAAATTTTGGAAACACTGGCCTGGCCTAGATTTCAAGAGGGCTGGAGAGGTAAAGGAAGCTGTGGGGAAAGGGGGTTCATTTAAATGTGTGAGTGAAAGGTGAGTACTGTAGTATACTTGGAATTATGCTCGTTGTGTCTGCACTTCCCAGAGCTGTGTGACAGGCACAGAGTTTACTTTTAGGGTGGTCTATGGAAGACAGGAGTTTGAGATTAGGTAGGCTAGACTCTTGACTGCCTGGATGAATACTTTTGGTTAAGATGAACCTGTTTGCCAGTGATATCTGGCTCCTTGAAGGTCTTCTCTGCCGAGCAGACTATTCCTCAGAGTTACAATGTTGCTTGGTTAATTGGGAGTCTGCTGAGAAGTGTGAGCCAGCAGTGTCCTTTTTAGAATACTATCATACACTCAATTATATTATCTCCGTCTGCTGGCAGGGAGGAACTATTGCCATGACTGGTATAGAAGACCTTCAGGGAAAACTCTTCAGGTAAGAAGAAACTTTGACCCTTTGTTGAGTCAGAGGCCAGTGCAGAGATGTGCACATGAAGATGGGTTTGGGAACCGGAGTCCTATCTCTGTTGAGTTAAACCTTAGGAAAGTTGTAGAGGGATATACTCAGTTTCTTAAAGGAAAAGCATCCTAAGTTATGCTCATTCTAACACATGGTGACAGAACAGAGACAAAATGTTTTTTAAATTACTTTTATTTATGGGGTCTACATATTTATGGGGTCTAGAGTTGACTATCAGTATTTGTGTACAGTATGTGATGATCAAGTCAATATTATTAGCATGTTCATCATTACAAATCGTAATTACTTTTTGTGTTCCTTATCTAATAACTCCCTACCCCTCCTCCCCCTTTCTTACCTAGAACAGAGAAAATCTTTACAATATTTTTCTGATTTATAAGACAGCTGATCTCTAAAATTGACTTTACTGTGTGCCAGGCACTATGGTAATGTACAGCCCTATAAAAGTGTGCTCGGAAGTGTCGGAGACTGAATTCAAACCAAGGTCTCACACCAAAATCCAATACTCTTAATCATGGTGATATTGTTGCTGCTCCTGTCCAAACCCTTTCCTTGGTGTGGTGAATCTCCATTGCGTAAACAACAGATTCCTCCTTCCTTCCTTACCTCTAGCTCTCCATTACCTCCTTCCAACAAATATTTATTGAATATTTAATTTGTGCTAGACACTGATCTACAGTGGTGAGCATTACTGCTTGTCTCTTCAGGTAACTCATGACTTATTTAAAGCTATTTTAAAATATTAAGTGCTAGCAGCATTCATTCATTCATTCATAGGTTCATTCCACCAGACTTATTTATTGAGCATCTGCTGTGTATTTGGCTTTATGAGGTATAACAGTGGATACAAGAGCAGGGCCTCTGCCCATGAGGAGTGTATGTTCCATTGTGAGGAGACTGACAATAAATAAGTAAAAGGTACTTTATTAGTGTGATAAATGCTGTGAAAGATGTAACATAGGAATATAATAGTCAGGGGTGGCTTATGGGACACTGCTTTGGAACGAGTGATCAAAGATTCTAAAGAGGTGACATTTGAGCAGACGAGGGTGAAGGGATGGAACCAGCCAGCCACTGAGAACTGTGTAGGCAGAGGGAATAGCAAGAACAAAGGCCCAGGCAAGAAGGGGCTTAGAATGTTTGAAGACCAGAAAGGAAGCCAATGTAATTGGAGTACTGGGGGCCACTGCGGAGAGTGGAATGAGATGAGTGGAGGGGGCTGGCAGTGTACTAGACTACATGGGACTCTTGTAGGCAGTGGGTGCCATGATCTTATTTGGTTTATATTTTATAAAGATTGCTCTGTGGTAGAATAAATTTCAGGTAGGCAGCAGCAGATCTGGCAAGAATGCAAGAAAGTCATGCCAGTTAGGAGACATTTAGTTTAGGGGGAAGACAGTGGTGGTGGTGGCATGGGAAGAAATGGATAGATTCACTAAATACTTTGGAAATAGAGACAGAATTTATTGGTTGATTGATTGGATATGGGAAATGAGAGAGATGGAGGGTTTTTCGACTTGATAGCTTGTTGGATATTGTATAGAGTAAAAAATTATGCATAGATTTGCAATCTAAATTTCCTAAATAAACATCAAGGGTTTGGATCCCCATACCAGCCAGCTGCCAAAAATAAGAAAATTTTCTTAAGTATGTTGCTCTTAGGAAACTAATTTAAGGAAAAGTGCCTCAACTCTAAACATACTCAAAATAAGGAAGGTGATAAATATAAGGAAAGATGCTTGGTAAAAGTGAGCCTTGAATAAGCATTTTGAAGTGATTTGGCAATTAAATTTGGGAGACTAACCTTTCAATAGGAGATTATGAGAGAATTGTAAAATATTACAGGACAAGGGACTTTAGGAATAAACTAATTTCCTCATTTAAAGGGTTAGGAAATTGAGGCCCAGAGAGGTAAAGTTGGCTCTCCGAAGGGTATCCTTAGAATAGCCAAAGCCCCTGCTCCAAAACAACAAATACATACTTTCTAGAAAACATAAGCAGATTACATATAAATACATTCAGATTTATAAGGTTTTAAAAACTTACTAAGGGAAGTTCCACCTCAAATTTTGGAAGCTAATTACTAGAAGCTAGAGAAACTTTGAAGATTCTTGAAGATTAGGTTTGGTGCTAAGGTAAATATAAAGGTGATTGTGATGAGAAAGAGATGACTGAGAAAGGTGTAGATGACTGAAAGTGTAAGCACATGTGAAGAGGCTGTAGAAGATGGGCGAATTGATTTTACTTGGTTTAGCCATAGACCGTTTAGGTGTCTTGAGTTGGGTTTCTCTTTTACTTCTTTTTCCATGGTGGGAAGTTTATTTTTGTGGATAGAATAAACTGGCAAGAAGTGGATCTGATATTTCTGTTTTTCTGAAGATAAAATTACATGCAAAGGGAAGAGAGATGCATGTCCCAACTTTGTCCCACAGGCCTGTCATGACTTGATATTTTTTGCAGCTTGGGATGACCTTTGTGACTTGATGAGCCACATAAGAGCAAGAACCATGTCCTCAACCTTTATTGCATTGCAAAGGCTTATCTTGGTACCCAGTAGGCCTCACTCCCTACAAGAGTCCTATGTGGTCTGGTCTCCTGCCAATCTACGCAGTAAGTGCGTGGTGGGCACTCAAGTCATATCAAAATGAATGCATGTGAAGCTGCCACCATTTGAGACTAATCACTTAAAAGCTCACAACCTAAGCATTGCATTATTAAAGTAACTGCCATATGTCTGTGTTTTCTGGCGTAATGAATCAGAAATCTGAAAAAGATCAGCTTGTGATCTTTTATAAAAAAACTTAAGTTTATAAAAAGCTGGAGTGATTTATTTACTGCCTTCAGATGAGTCCTTAATTTTGTGATTTATCACTTGTTTTACTGTCCTGTTCTTTTTATTTGGCAATGGTATTGTGCTTGTTTAGTGTTAAAACAAGCAAAAATCTTGAATTTTGCTAGAACTTTGTAATTTCTCAAGTAGGGACTTTCCTTTTAATATCTGTTGGTTTGGTATCTTTTAGGCCTCTCCCAGTATGTGTCCTGTACAGTCTGTTCCCACGACAGTTTTTAAGGAGATACTTCTTGGCTGTACTGCAGCAACTCCACCTAGTAAGGACCCAAGACAACAAAGTACTCCCCAAGCTGCCAACTCTCCACCTAACTTTGGAGCAAAAATTCCTCAAGGGTAAGTAGTGATTTGTTGAAGATATTTAGTCATCTTGATAAAAAAAAATTACTTTAGTCATGGTTCATTCTTTCTATCTTAGGTTGTCCACAGAGATTTTTCATTGGAATTTTCCAAAAGGAAAGATTGATGAGCTGTCTTCAGAGGTGGAAAGTGTAGAAAGCACCCAGAACAACATAGAAAACAGTATAGAAGTAAAGGGGGTGTGAGAAAAGATAAGCTTTCTTGACTTGATGATATAGTGAGAAGATCAATTGAAATACTACAGACATTTGTAGAGTTGGTGTCTGCTTTCAAGGAAAAAGGAACGAATTGCTTGTATATGGGAGACTGAGGTCAATGGGAGTGTGGAGAAGAGGGAAACATAGTCACAGTGCGGGATTCCCATAAGCCTAGCCATGAATTGACCCCAAGTATAGATGAGAAATGTGGTGGTAGAGAAGATTCTAAGAATAATAGAAATGAGGGAAGTAATAGCTGTAGGTGATATTGTTACTAATTTATAGGTGAAGAAATGAATAAAAAATGTGAAGTTAACCAGAGGTTTCAAGTGGGTACAAGGTTAATAGAGAAGGGGGTTTTAAGGGAAGGATCTCTGTTGGCAGGGAGTGGTGGCCTGTATAGGCAGTTGATAAAGACTTAAGGTATGGATGGTCAGAGAGACTGGTGTAGAAAAGTAGATTTGGGAAACTGCTGCAGAAAGGTGGGAGAGTGGCTGAGCACGGTGGTTCACTGGGAGAAAAGTGGGTAGCCTGGGATGGAGCGTGGAGGGTGGCCACATAGCAGTCAGAAGGCAGAGTAGTCTTCAGAATGGGGAGAGAGAATAGTAGGAAGTTCAGCGACACCCAAGCAAAGAGTTCTGAGAAATTCTTCTCCAGGATGAAATCCTTTGTTAGAGGATGGAAAAAAGAAGTATAATAGAAAAAAAGGACCTTGTGTTTTGCTGGGGAAAGAACTGGAAGATGAATTTCAGAGAAACAGAAGTTCTTCAGGGATATCCCTAGTGAGATGTGAAGGGAAAATCCTGAATTGTTCTGTGAACAATCAAGTAATCAGTCAGTTATTCTATTTGTTTTGGGTTCTGATCACTGTGAAATTATTCACTGTTAAGGGTAGTTACATATTCTTAGCAGAGTAGGGTTTTGTGCTGCTGGTGGTTTGTTAGCTTTTAATTTACATTTTATCTGAATATCTTTGAGGGGATTTCTAACATTTATAATATATATACATATTTAAAAATTTTTGTCTTGACATATTCACCTACTATGAGATAAAATTTCCAAGTCTTTTGGCAAGCAGCAAGAATTCTAGTTTTATCTTTCAAATTCAAACATTATCTTCATCATATAAGAAAGGAGAGTTTGGCAGAGGTTTCTCTGAAATTAAAAAAAAAAAAAACGCTCAGAATCGGCACTGCACAGAGTTAGTTTTAACACTTGAAAACTGTTGAGCTTCTTATCTGCTGAGTATATTTTTTGGTTCCATATATTTGTTTTGAGGGAAATCTGAGGGGTAAGGTTCATTGTGCTGTAAGTAGTAGAACAAACTGAAATAGTTAAAGAATTATAAGAACATGCAGATAGAATTCAGGGTTGTATTTTTCTGAACGTTTAAGGTATATTTGCAGAGCCATTGACTGATCGCTTTTTTTTTTTGGCAGCTGGCCAGTGCGGAGATCCAAACCCCTGACCTTGTTGTTATCAGCACCATGCTCTACCAGTTGAGCTAACTGGGCAGCCCTTGTTTGATTACTGTTAATTTCACAGAGACCTACCCTAAATTAAGCAGTTTTCTTTTCCCTTTCATACTGGTTGTTTTGGGGGGAACCACCCACTTGATTTTGGAAAGTAAGGGAGAAATAAAAGAGGCCTGGATTCTAGTTTTCCATATTATCTTTTTCAGATGTCATAAGCAGAGTTTACCAGAAGAACTTTCTTCCTGTCTAAATTCAAAGCCTGAAATACTGAAAACAAAACCAGATGTTGTCTGTAAAGCAGGGTTGCTCTCTTCAAAGTCCTCGCAGATTGGAACTGGAGACTTGAAAATTCTGAGTGAGCCAAAAGGTAGCTGTATCCAGCCTAAGACAAACACTGATCAGGAAAATAGATTGGAATCTGTTTCACAACCATTGACTGGCCCTCTTAAGGACTGCTTATCTACACAGGCTTCTTCTAAGGCAGAGTTGGAAATTGCCAATACTGGTGAACTGCAGAAGCACCTAGAACATGCACCTTCCACATCTGATGTCCTTTCAAATAAGCCAGAAGTGAAGGCAGGTGTCAGTAGTGATAGCTTTAATAGTTGTGCAGAAAAAAAGGTAGAACCTTCGACTTTAGGTTGCCAGTCACAGAATTTAAAGGAATCTTCAGTAAAAGTTGATACTGAAAGCTGTTGTACAAGAAGCAACAATAAAATCCAGAATGGTGAGTGTTTTTAAATATCTTTATTGGTTGAAGATAGAGACGGTAGATTTATTTGTGGGTGCATGAAAAGGTTCATGGAAAAATGGAATTAGAAGGTAATATGAATCTTTCCATGAACTTTTTGAAGATCCCTGGTATGTATATGTTTCTTACCCTATGAGAAAATATATGAAAATGACTTTGTAGAAAAAGTTTATGTAATGATCTTTTGTAGAAATGTTTAAAGACGAAAGTATAATCCCCAAATCTCCGAAATTATTACTGTTAATATTTTAGTGTACTTGGTTCCATGTATGTAAAAATACAGATAAGCTGTATTACAGAAATGGGTTCATGCCAATGATTTTACCCTGTGAATTAGTGTAGGTATCTATCAACATTTTTTTTTTTTTTTTTTTTTTTGTCGTTTTCGTGGCCGGCACTCAGCCAGTGAGTGCACCGGTCATTCCTATATAGGATCCGAACCCATGGTGGGAGGGTTGCTGCGCTCCCAGCGCCACACTCTACCGAGTGCGCCACGGGCTCGGCCCATCTATCAACATTTTAAAGCTGCAAGGATTCCATTACAGATGCTCAGAACCAGAAGTGTTTTGGATTTCAGATTTTTTTCAGTTTTTGGAATATTTGCATATATATAATGAGATATCTTCAAGATGGGACCCATGTCTAAACACAAAATTCATTTATGTTTCATATACACTTTATACACATACCCGAAAGTAGTAGTATACAGTATTTTTTAATAGTTTTGTTCATGAAACAAAGTTTGATGCACAAAAAAAGTTTGATGGTACATTGAACCATCAGAAAGCAAAGGTGTCACTAGAGAGCAGCCACCCACGTGGACAGTCTGTGGTTGTTTGGCATCACTGTCATTCCTGACTCTGAATTTATATGCTGCTGATAAGTAATCATTTTCTTATACTTATTTGCACATGAGTACTTAACAATAAAAGACACACCATTAATACAGTGAAAAAATAATGTGTCAGGTATGGAATTTTCTGTTTGTGGTGACATGTCTGTGCTCAAGTTTTGAATTTTGAAGGATTTTGGATTTTCAGATTAGGGATGCTTAACCTGTATATGCGTTTACTGTATAACTTTCAACTAGTTCCTGTTAAGTGGGTGTTTCCCAATTTTTGGTTGTATGAAAGTATTTTTGAAGCAAAATCTAAAGTGATCAGCTGATTATCTTCAGCCTATCACTGCCCTTTCTGTAACATCCAGGTTGGAGTGAAGGAGGTTATGCTTTATGCTCACACAGGTATCTCAGATCTGAAATTAAAAAGATAGAGAATTGCATCATCACCTTTGGAAAAGTGACTTGGTTAAAGATGTTAAGGACAGTGCTGAAACACCAGGCAGAGTCTCTTGGCTTATGCGGAGGGCCTGCTGCACCCACCATTTAAAACTAAATACTCTTACGGGAAAAATGGTACACTGCACTTCATACTACTTATGTTAAGTTTGAGGGTGCATTTCAATGATGGCAGTTATCAGAAGCTCTGTTATTAGAATTAGAAGAATGAAATGGCATCAGTATGTCAAAAGGTTCAGAGCTATTACAATTAAAAGGTACCTTTTGAAAATTGCAGCTATGTGGGAAAATTAGTATGGATTTTGTTAACTTAAAAAAAAAACTTTTTAAAGAAGCTTCTCATTTGGCTCAGTAAAAAATGAATATATCTACTCTAGCTCTTTACGTTAGGCCTCTGTGCAACTAGAGAGCAAAATGAGTGGATTTGACTTACAGGTCTTTTTAGTACAGAGTTGGAGGAATAGAAAGGGAACTTTCTTTGCCTGGTGGTACTTCTAACCCAGCTTCATCATTCTTGAGGCTTAAGTTAATATGGCTGTTAGTATGCATAAAATTAATTGCATATGATTATACTGTTGCTCAGGAGTTATGTAACTTGCAAAAGAAAGTGAATATTCATAACCATATCCCTTTTCTATTTCTTTGTTCTTTTTGAGTCAACAGCCCCCAAACTCAGCCAGTTTTTGAAGCAAGTTATTTTAATATTATGTGAAGAAACAGTAAAGATTCTAGTTTGGTAAGCACATGATAGGTACACAGTGAGTTTAGGAATCCAGCTTTGTCTGGATTATATGTTACCGTATATTGTGCAGTTATTCCCCATCTAACATGATTTTTAAAAGAAATGAAAAATGTAGTCATATCCTGGACTAGCACATCCTGCTATTGACTGACTTTTGGCTGAGGAGTGAGAGAGTGATCAGAAGCGTACTAGGATCTCTGAGCTGTGTCTAGCTTGTGGGTACAGAAAGATTTGATGGAAAGCTGTTCTGCTCCCCTTGCTCCACTTGGTGGCTAGAAAACAAAAGCAAACTGGATTGCAACAGCTGCCTTTTTTCTGTTTTAGATAGATGTGTGGCTCCCTAGAAGCAGGCATTGCCTCTTCTTCTGGCTCTGCTCTGAATTGAGAGAATCATTGATGGGATCAACTATTGCTGTCCTCACCAAAGAGTTAGATTTAAACAGTTCAATTTGCTTGTTTTTAGATATTTCCTCTTTTAAGCCAGGGCAGAACAGATAATATAATCTTTGGACTCTGTGCTAGTAGTCTGTGGAAACTTGGTCCAACTCAAAGGATGATGTCTTTCAATATCTGAGTAATTAAAATTCCATCCTTGATCTACTAATCTCTTTATTTTCTCTCCTTTCTTACTTCACCTTCTCTTTCACTATAACTGAATAAGAATGTTTAAGGGATCAAGGATTGACAGCATCGTTTAGCATTTTACAGTGTGCTCTAGTCCTGCTTTAAAAGAGAGGTAAGATTAGATCACCTCTAAGGTAATTGTTGAAGATGTTTATTTTATTTAAAACCTTCTTTGGTTTGGGATCCTTCTTCCAATTTTTTTTTTTTTTCTTCCAAGACTGGCCTCTCCCACCCATCTCTCAACTGGTTCCCCAGAAGTTGTTTTTTTGGTTTGTTTTTGTTTTTTGTTTGTTTGCCTAAGAACCTACTTCCCTCTTCTCATCTCCCTTGGACCCTGAGAAAAGGTCTTTTCTGTCTGTTTTCTAAGAAATATTCCTTAAGGTTCTTGACTTATAAATGGATTCCTTTCTGTGTTATTTAGGCTGACACAGTGATTGCTCTTGCCTGTTACATCCCTTCTTTTTCTCTCTTTTTCTTCAGAAACCATGTTAACATTTCCTTCCAAGTTCTCATGCCCATTACAAGTTAAAACTTAAAACCTGCATTTACATAGAAGCGTAATCCTGTTTTTAGCCAATGCTCATAATCCTGAGTAGAGCATATATATGAAGGAAGTTGAAGACATATCAAGAATCAAGTGACATCTCTTGGAGGCATTTAGAAGATAGTTCTTACTTCATAGACCAAGGGACTGTATAGGAAAGCTGTTTGGTTTTTAGTATATTTAGAAGAGGTAGCTTTTGCAGAGAATTTAGAAAATACATGTTTTTTGAATATGGAAGTGACAGAACCATGAAGTCGGCCTTCTGTTGAGATGAACGTGTCTCTCTGCATTGCTGATGTTATAATGAATTTGAGTTAAGTAACTGATTTGCACAAGTACTCCTAAAACATTTATTTTACCTAGGGTTGTGAATAGAATTATACACTAACTTGGAATTGTGAGTTTGGCTGTTTGATTTGGGGTTTTAAGTTGCCAGTTGGATTCACAAAATGAGAATTGTTTTATAAACTTTCCTAGTTGTTCAGATAGTTGTCTTCTGTTTAGCCATATTTAGAAATTACAGTTGAACCAGGAATGGAGAAGAGGAGTTCTCTCTTTGGGAAAATTGGCCTTTCGAGTAGAATTCAGTTAGATATTGATGTGATGTTCAAAAATTTGAGGTCCTTTTTCCTTAATCTTCTGTTTTCCTAGCCCCATCCCGGAAGTCGGTTTTGACAGACCCAGCTAAACTCAGGAAGCTGCAGCAGAGTGGTGAGGCCTTTGTACAGGATGATTCCTGTGTGAACATTGTCGCCCAACTGCCCAAGTGCCGGGAGTGTCGCTTGGACAGTCTCCGCAAGGACAAAGAGCAGCAGAAGGACTCGCCTGTGTTTTGTCGCTTCTTTCACTTCAGGAGGTAAGGCATTTTGGGAAAAGCTCAGATGATTTGGACCCTATAGCATATTTTTTTTCCCTCTTCTATCAATAGTAAATCTAGAACCCAAAATGTAGAGATTATATTTTTAATCTGTGGGTTTGGGAATCTACATATCATTGCATATCATTTCCTTTTTATTCTCCTTTTCATTTTTTTTTTTAAACCAAATAAGCTTAAAAATACAAACTTCTATTTCTAAAAGTAACCATCATAGAAAAATGCTGAAGGTTCTGAGAAACTACTACAAACAACTACTGTGAACTTTTCACTGCATTTTTAGTGTTTGTATAGTCATAAAATATATTTAGGCATACCTTGTTGGTATGCTGCATATACTGTTTGAATCTTACTTTCCCGAAACATAGTGAGAACCTCTTGATCCCGTTGACCTTTTTTCTGCAAATACTTTTGAATTTCTGTGTAAGAATTCATTCGAGTAGTGTTTGCTAATTTATTTAACCAATTCCCTTGTTGGTATTAAGATTATTTAGTATTTTTTGCCACTAGAAACAATGCAGAAATGATCATCTCCTTGTTCACATCTCTGATTATTTACTTTGGAAGGATTACTAGAAGTGGCATTACTGAGTCAGAAGGTATGTGTGTGTTTTAGGCTTTGATAACACATGTTCTGCCAAATTGCCCTCCAGGAAGGTTGCACCTGCATCCGTGCCCATTGGCAAGGTTTGAGCCTGCCTGTCTCTGTACCTTTGCCAGCAGGGAAGTGGCATATATTTTTTAAAATCTTAAATTCATTTTCTTTAAATTCTTCTATACTGAGTGAAGAAAAGGGCAGCCCTATTTTCTGTTTTGTTACCTTATAAATAGTGTTGTTTCGGGTATAGATGAACTTTAGATATCTGGATTTCTAAGAAAGCAAATTGTATATCTAGTTTCAGATTCAACTAGTTCTGGTCATAAACAGGAGTGTTAACTTTAATTTCATCCTGTTTTCTCCTACAGAAAACTGGGAAGGACTTTGTTGATTTAAGTAGCACTTTATAGTATGGAAATAAGAATTACAAGATGGAAATCAATTTTGTGTGTGTGTGTATACATATTTATACACTTTTTTTCCCCTGCTTTGCCTAGGTTACAGTTCAACAAACATGGTGTGTTGCGGGTGGAAGGCTTCTTAACACCAAACAAGTATGACAGTGAAGCAATTAGCTTGTGGTTACCTTTAACCAGAAACGTCATGGGGACTGATTTGGACACAGCAAAGTATATCCTGGCCAACATTGGAGACCACTTCTGTCAAATGGTGATTTCTGAAAAGGAAGCTATGTCAACTATTGAGCCACACAGTAAGAGCATCTCTTAGGGGGTAGGAGTTTTGAGTCCAACTTGATTTTTGTTCCTAAGTGACATCTAAGTCCCAGTTGCATGGGCTTCATTTTCACACAGAAGTTTAGATGACTTTGGTATAATGAAGTTGCATTTTTTCTTTTGTAACAGGTTTCATCAGTCAGCCACCTGTCCATGGGAAATTATTTTGGGAAAATTATCAAAGGAATGGAACTCGTTTTTTGTTAGGAAAGGTGAAGGTGAGGTGGTCGTAGAATTTGTATAGCCTCACCAGCAGTTCCTGATAAGACCTCAGATTGGTATATTTTAAGTCAAAGGGGTTTTTTTTGTTTTTTTCCCCCCATACACCAATACAAAGGGTCTTATCAAGAGCACATTTCAAAGAAAGTAAAAATGGACAGACTGTACCCTAGACCTACTGAATCAGAGTCAGCAGGTCTGCGTTCTTGGCATGAGAATGGGAACAAGCTCAAATGAAATGATTCTGTTAGTCTCAGGTTTGAAGGGAATACTTGAAAGTTCTGGCTTGGTGTGTGCCTATGTCCTTAATTCTTTGGGAGCACTCCTACACTGATCTGGCAGCTCAGTAAACCACAGGAACCATTTGGAGACACATTAGAGTCAGACCTCCTTTGTGACATCTCAAGGTAGGATGTCTGGGAGCACAGCACACCTCTTGTTATCTTTGAGCCTCAGTAGAAATGAGATATCCAGTCAGAAGTACCACGGGGCATTTGTCTTGTAAGTCTCATGTTTTCTTCCGTCATTTTATCTTTCCCAAATGGCTGCAAGTTAAAAGTGAAGCCTTTCCATTCCTCTGGTGTGTATCTTTTCAGGCTTTACATAACCAAATATGTTTGAATGCAAGCATTCATACCAGTCTTAATTAACAATTTTGGTTGTAGCTACCAAAACTAACTGAAGCTAGCATATGCACAAAAATAACTTAGTGGATAGGTATGGATGCTATTACATCTCAGAGTCCAGGGAACTAGGAACCTAGAGCATGCCCAGCAGCAAGAATCCAGAGTGGTGTGGGGCAGTGGGGATCCTGAGCTCCTGGGGCAACCAGAGTCATACTTGAAGGGAAGAGCAGCTTTAGAATTATTCCATTCTGCTGGGGTAGTAGAAACTCATATAAGTTAGGAATCTTATTAAACTTTTTTCCCTGTAATCTATTTAGGACAAGTGATACTAGTTTTTCATCTTCAGTAGAGATACACAATTTCCTTATTAAATACATTTAAGTGAAAGTAGGTTTAAAGAAAAATTCTCAAGTGTTCTAGTGGTGGTACATAAATGACTGCGGTGTAGAAACACTTCTTTGGAATATATTAGCAGCATCACTGTTTTAAGCAAGTGATGTTTTTTCTTTGCTAAAGTTGAGTCATCTGAAAATGTATTTTTTTCATACAGAAAAAGGCACATGGGTTGTCTTTTAAGAGTGTAATTAAGAAACTCTTTCCTCCTTGAAGATTTAAATGTGATTAACCTTTTGTCATTACCTTTTTGATTATCCTGTTCCTCTTTCTTTTCTCTGTGACAAGCTGGTCAGATTGGAGAGAGAAACTCACCATGAGTGTTACTGAAAGATGCCACCATACCCAGAGGGGTTCCTCTCTGATTCTGAGATTAGGAGACAGATCTCTACCACTGTACTTTTATTCTATTTAGTGACAAATTATCATTGAATAGGTGGTTAAGAGATCTAAGAATACTTCCTAATAAAAACAGTCTAATCCAGGTGACCAAGGTGAAGTTCATAAGATCTCATTTGTAAAGCCTAAAGATCTATGTATTGTGTCCTGGGCTAATACATCAGAATGAAATGGCAGAATTTCACTCAGAAATTGGATTAATGTGGTGCAAAATGAAGTTTGGTCCTTTGGGTTGTGTTCATTCTGAAGAGAGGAGGAATTAACTACAGATTGGATTAGGAAAAATATGTTCTCCAAAGAACAAGAATAGAATGCAGCAGTATTGTTTCAGGAAAGACTCACTAAAAGGAGTCTTCTAGATATTTGGCTTTTCTGTGACTCACAAAAATGTCCTCCCTTTGCTCATTCCTTGAAGCTTTTTGATACCTGATTTGGTCACCTGATTTGGTACTCGTCTATGCTGGGGGGAGAGGTCTGGCGGCCTGTCCAGTCCTGGAAGGTCCCTCCCTCCAGTTATCAGGTCTTGGCCACTAGAATGGAAAATGCTGCTTTCCTCCCCAAAAGAATGGAGTGCTCCCAAAGAATGGAAAGTCCTGGATTATGCTTCAGTCTGCTGCATGTTTAGTTAGTTTCAGTCAGTCCTGAGTGTCTGCATCACTCCTGCCACTGGCAAAATGAGTTTTTGACTCTACATGGTGAAGGAACTGACCTTGGACTATTGTGTCCCCCCTGAGTTAATGTGCTATTCTCTCCATGACCCCTAAGCACACTGGGTTTGTGTTTTGTTTTTTGAAGTTGGCTGGTATGGGCATCTGACCCTTGACCTTGGTATTGTAACACCGTGCTCTAACCAACTGAGCTAACTGGCAAGCCCTCTGGAGTTTTTAGTGGGCGGTCTGAGTGGATTCAGGGCATTTCTGAGTAACCTGATGCTCTGTACTGATTGTTGGGTTTGTGTATCTGAGTAAATTTTTTTTCCTTTGGAGAGAGCCTGACCCATGCTGCCTTTAGATCTCGAAGGGACTTATGACTTAAAAGGTTAAGAACTACTGCTGGGTGATTCCTGTGCATGAGCTCCAACATGTGTAACTACTGCTGCACAGCCTGAACAGGGTTCTGCTCAAATAGAGTTTACTCTCCTAGGGGGAGGTAAAACTGTGCCAGAATATGTACAGTGTGAAGTTATGAGTCGGAAGTACAAATATCAGTTAATGGACATGCTGAGGGAATTTGGGAGAGCTTCATGGGGGTGGGGCAGCATTTTGTATGAAGGCTGAACAGAGTCAACGGGAACCCTAGTCACAGGGAGGGATGATAACTCCCCCTGCCACTTCATGTTTGATTTCAGAAGCTTCTCTTCACCAAAGCTAAGTGACTTACTGACTTTTGCAGGACAGGTTGCTTGGAAGCGAGCTGTCAAAGGCGTTCGAGAAATGTGTGATGTGTGCGACACCACTATCTTCAACCTACACTGGGTGTGTCCTCGGTGTGGGTTTGGAGTGTGTGTAGATTGCTACCGGATGAAGAAGAAGAATTGCCAACAGGGTGAGAACTAACTCGATTCTCCTCCAGGCCCCTTGCACACTTAAATTAAACCTGTCTTGATTTGTGGTTGATGGATTTCTGAAGCTTTTGGTGCTGGAGTCCATGAAGAACAGTTGCTATCAATTCTTTGTAGGTGCTGCCTACAAGACTTTCTCCTGGATAAGATGTGTGAAGAGTCAGATACATGAACCAGAGAACTTAATGCCTACACAGATCATTCCTGGAAAAGGTATTTCATGTGATGCTGTGATTTTCTTTTCCTGTGTCTTGCTTAACTCATAAGAGCTGGTAGTTTGGTTTTATTTGGTGTAGTGTAATTTCTTGCTCATTTTATTTTAGTGTACTGTAAATTGTCCAGAGTGTATTAAGTAATGCCCCCAACACTTTTTGAGTAAGGTCTTGTGGGTAGTTTTGTAGAAGAAAAGAAAGTGGTGCACTTGGGGAAGGTCTGGAGGGATGGAAAGGAGGGAGTGGCAGCACGTGCTACTGAGAAAAGGAGTCCTGGGGAAGAAGTGTCAGCTTCTGCTCTGTCATGTGAAGGTGAAAGTACCTAAAACCCTTGTTCAGATGTTTGCCTCTGCCCTTTTTTTTTTTTTTAGCCCTCTATGATGTTGGAGACATTGTTCATTCTGTAAGAGCAAAATGGGGAATAAAGGCAAATTGTCCCTGTTCAAACAGGCAATTCAAACTCTTTTCAAAGCCAGCCTCAAAGGAAGACCTAAAACAGGTATTGCTGCTTATGCTAGATTCACCACCCTTGTGATTGTTGTCTGTTTTACAAATAAACCGAGGATTTCTATAGTGTAATTAAAATAACATGGGGACAGCTGTTAGTGGAAAGCGAATTCATGTGCTTCACGTAATAGTTCCATTCTCACTTTTCACATGACTTTTGTGGACTTCATCTGTGGCTTCTTTTTCTACATTTTTGTTTCTTGAAAAAGCAAAAATCTCTTCTAGAATAGGCTGTCTAATGAGTTGCTGTAGAATTTATATGGGTTTTTAAATACTTCTCATGTGTTTTGCAGAATTAAAATTAATCAGGTAGGCTTTAAAAATCCTTTAAATTACTAAATTTTTTTTTTTTTTTTGTCTTTTTTGTGACCGGCCGCACCATGCTCAGCCAGTGAGCGCACCGCGCCGGCCTTCCTACATAGGATCCGAACCTGCGGCGGGAGCGCTGCTGCGCTCCCAGGGCCGCACTTTCCCGAGTGCGCCACAGGGTCGGCCCTAAATTACTAAATACATTTACCTATAATGTATATGAAGAGTTGAAGGAAACAATGGTGAAATGAGTGTTTATGTACCTATCACTCAGTATAAAACATGTACGTTTCCTTGGTTCTTACATGCCTCTTCCTGGTGACATCGCCCATCCCTACCGTCACATCTACCCTCTGCATTCCCTTTCTTTCCCTCGCCCAAGTGATCATTATTCCACATTGTGATTCTTTTACATTTTAAGAAAGCTGTGGTGTCAAAGGCAGCATGGGGTGTGAATTTTGGGATCAGAACTGAATTTGAATTCTTTTTCTTCCGCTTTCTAGTTGTGTTAGTTTGGCTCAAATGAGCTGATTTATATGTACTTCAGCTTCCTCATTAGTAATATAAGAATAAAAAATACCGATGATTGGGCATCACAGAATTACATCACATATAAAGGGAGGGCCTGGATCATAACAGGAATTTGAATATTTTTTGTCCCTTTTCTCTTATGTATGTATCAGCTTACCAGCTAGCTGAGTTGTTAAGGCAGCTTTTTAAGTAGCAGAATAATAAGTGCTGTGCTCTCTCCAGTTTATATTTGAGTTCCTTAAAGAGCTCCTCATCACAGTTTAAAGCTAAATTGAAAGAGCATTTTCCCTTTCTTTGCATCCTGTTTCCTTCCAACATCACAACTTTACCTTTCCTGTTTGCCTCATTTATTCATTCGACAACCATTTTGTCATTTTTTCGTGACCGGCACTCAGCCAGTGAGTGCACTGGTCATTCTTATATAGGATCCGAACCCGCGGCGGGAGCGCCGCCGCGCTCCCAGCGCAGCACTCTACCGAGTGCGCCACGGGCTCGGCCCTCGACAACCATTTTGAATGAATAAACCCAGCTATTTTGGATTCTGGGGAGAGTTCACAGGGAAAACAGGCACAAACTAGTCATTTTAAAGCAACATGGCACATGGCATGATAGGGATATTATGTACAAGCGTGGGCTGGGTGGAGAAGGGGTAGTGGGGGAAATAGCTAGCTGTATTTAATTTGTTAACATGTCTTATGTTTTCACTAATAGTACGTAGAAGCCAAAAATTAAAATCTCTCCTACCTTGTTCTGCTCTGTTATTGCACGATTACTGCAGATGCGCTGATATCTGGGGTTATTTATTAGGTGGTTTGTTTTGGATATTTATCTCTTACTGGTGGGCTGTTAGGGGAGAAGGGAAGAAAAGGAAAATGTCATTCTTCAGCTTATGTAAAATTAAAATCCTCCTTTTATGCTTAATACAGACTTCCTTAGCTGGAGAAAAACCAACTCTTGGTGCGGTGCTCCAGCAGAACCCCTCAGTGTTGGAGCCAGCCGCTGTGGGTGGGGAAGCAGCATCCAAGCCAGCCGGCAGCATGAAGCCTGCCTCTCCAGCCAGCACATCTCCTTTAAACTGGCTGGCAGACCTAACCTGCGGGAATGTCAACAAGGAAAACAAGGGTGAGTGCTTCCTGCTTTCCTCTTTAGTTCCGAGTACTTTAGCCCATTCATGGAGGGTCTTGGCAGCCTCAGCTGCTGTGAGTTGTGGTTAGAAGTCGTGTGTAAGGGAAAGCGGTTGCCTGTTGTCATCCTGGAACCTGCCACATATAAAAGGGTTTTTGAAAAGCTGCACCAAAGAGGAAAACTTTTGCTGCTGATAGAATTCTAGTTGAGGTTGAGATTGTGTTTGGCAAGAATGAAGTGGGCTGAGACTTGTTTTAGTAAGTGATTTTTTTTACCTTTCTCTCCTTACTGTATATAGTTCCTGTTTTGTCTAAATTGGAATGTGCTGACTTCAGTTTTATTTTTGTTGTCTGTGCTGGGTCTCAGGATGCTTGATGTTAGTATAAAGAACACGGGCTTTGGAATCCGGTAGACTTAAATTAGAATTTAGGCAATTCCGCTTTCTGGCTATGTTATAAGAGAGAAAAGTTGCAGATCAATTTCTTTCATGGAAGGATCCCAAACAAAATTTTAGTAGTTAAATTTGACACCATAAATAAAGGTATTATATAGCATGACCAAGCAGGAATTTTCCCGAAATGTACATGTAGTTTAACATTCAAAACTTCAGAACTTTAGGAGAAAAATCATGTGACAAGATGCAGAAAAACATTTAGTAAAATTCAGTACATATTTGATTTTTAAAAAACCCTTAAGAATAGAAAGGAATGCCCTTAGTCAAGAGTTTTAACAGAATGACAACAAACATTATAAATGATTGAATTTTTTAAAAAAATTGGTTTAGTGTTTTTTAACACTTTTTCTTTGTGTTCAGTAATGAGAATAGGATATCTGTTATCACTATTTTATTAAGCATTGTACTAGAATCTTGGCCAGTGCAGTAAGACAAAAAAGAAAGAAAGGAAAGAAAAGATGTAAGGAAGAGATGTTTGTCAATATTTGGAGGCAATACATGTGAAAAATCCAAAAGAATCTTAAGTTTTTAAACATATCTGTCAAGATTCCTAGATACAAGGTCAGTTTACAAAGATCAATTTTATTTTGTGTATAAACAAAGAAATAGGAAAAGGAAGTTTAAAAAGTATAATTTATCATAGTATCACTTGGATATCAGACATTTATTGTTTTAACAACAGTTGGGGTTCCTAATAATATCTTTAGTATGTATCCCCTTAAGTTTTTTGGTTCCAATAAATGAAAACCAAGTTTTAAAGCAGTTCTATTAATAGAATACTAATAAGAGATTTGACTTTCAGAATGGCTTTTTATCTGGATGTTTTTGGTTTTATTTTAGATAAACAACCAACGATGCCAGTTTTAAAGAATGAAATCAAATGCCTTCCACCCCTCCCCCCTTTGAGCAAATCCAGCACAGTCCTCCACACCTTTAATAGCACAATTTTGACACCCGTAAGCAACAACAGTTCTGGTTTCCTCCGAAATCTTTTGAATTCCTCTACAGGAAAGGTATGTGCTTGTTTTATTATTTGTACTCCACCTTGTAAAGCTCAGTAGAGACAGAACACAAGGAGACTAGAGAAATTAAAATTAAAAGTAGAAAGGAGGATGTGAATCACATGCTTACCTTTGTGAGTACAGAAGGCTGAGTCATTGGCAGATGACTCGGATATAGCACTGGGCTGGGCCACTTACTCCTTTTATGGTTTTTCCTGTACCCATTTCTATAAATTGTGATGTAAGTGGGAATAGGGGACTTGTCTTTTTGCTTTGGAGATTCTGGCTTGGACTCTTCTGGATATGTAATGTATGGGTATACTCATCCTACCATTATAGGAGTAGGTTTTTTTTTTTTTTTTTTTATAGTAGAGAACGGCATATTTAATACTTGTGTTCTTTCTCAACTCCAGACAGAAAATGGACTCAAGAATACACCAAAAATCCTTGATGACATCTTTGCCTCTTTGGTGCAAAATAAGACTTCCTCTGATTTACCTAAGAGGCCTCAAGGACTGACGATCAAGCCCAGTATTCTGGGCTTTGACACTCCTCACTATTGGCTGTGTGATAATCGCTTGCTGTGCTTGCAAGATCCCAACAACAAGAGCAACTGGAATGTGTTTAGGGAGTGCTGGAAACAAGGGCAGGTAATATGGGGCCTCTGTTCCCCCAACCCAATTCAGATCCCTCTTCTCTGTTACTTTGGCAGACTTCTGACAACCCCACCCAAGCTTCCCACTCATGATAGATGGCAGTTCTGTTACCTATTTTTATACTTAATTGTTTAGAGTGAATATCATTAGGTTAGGGTATAGCTGTCTCATGTTTTTGTTTATTTATTTATTATTTTTTGGCAGCTGGCTGGTACGGGGATCCAAACCCTTGACCTTGGTGTTAAAACACCGCGCTTTAACCAACTGAGCTAACCAGCCAGCCTCAGTCTTATTTTTTATAGCGGGCATTGATGAGCTGTCTTTTCTAGTCAGATTTTGATTGCTTTCAGCCAGTCATCATTGGATTTTTTATGAGAGTGTCCAGGTTTAGTGATTCTTGTGTGCTAAACCTAAATAGGAGAAGTGGGAGTGTAGCTAAGAGGCTGATGGAGTTCAGGGGATTATAAAAAATATGGCAAAAAGTCATGCATCCCTCTTCTATGAATTAAATCTTCAGCTGAAGGCAGTTCTAAGTGGGCCAGAGCCATATGGTATGATCTTGGAATTTGGTGTGTGGTCTCCCAAGGCGCCTGCTTTAAAGGGCAGCCTTGTTGGCTCTTAAGTGCTGGGTGATAAGTTTAGGAGATACATGACTTTGTAGACCTACTCCCATGCTTTCTTGTTTGGGTTCTGTTTTCTAGATCTTTGGCTTCACTTTTTGGTCAATTGGGGTCCTCTCTAAAGGAACATGTTGCTCTTTGACAAGAATTTGGGGGAATTGCCAAATAGAAAAATGAGAGTATTTAAAAACTAAAAATGTTTTGTAGCCCTGTGTACTAATAGGATTTGTTCATTTTTATCATATGTACAGATGATGCAAAATGACAGGCCAAATACAGTCAACAGCAAGTTTTGATTGGATAATATAATATCATATGTAAATTGTTTTACATAAAAAAAAAAATTAAACATCTTGCCAATACTTTAAAGTCAGGCTATTTCACATAAAGATTAGGATTTAATGGCTTGTCTCAGACAACCAAAAGACTTGGCAACCTCAGGTCCATAGTCCCACCTGGCAACAACAGGCTAGAGGTCAGAAGTATCACCCTCTTTGGACTGGACTCTTCTGCCATTCCTTGTCTCCTTCACATCCCCTTCCTGGCCCTTGGCACAGGAATTAATATTCCCTGAGTAATGAGAAGGGTGATCCTTTTTCCTGGAAGCTTATTAACCTAGTTCAAGAGCAAGGGATGTGTAGTAGATGAATGGTGAAAGTCAGCTGTCACCTCACCGTCTGAGACTGAGGACCAGCTACACAGAAACAAACCAGCAGCTGTTCAAGACGGACTGCCCACAGATGCGGGGACAGAGCTGAGGGACTTGAGACTAAAGTGTTTCTTTTCTTCTAGCCAGTGATGGTGTCGGGAGTGCATCATAAATTGAATGCTGAACTTTGGAAACCTGAATCCTTTAGGAAAGAGTTTGGTGAACAGGAAGTTGACCTAGTTAATTGTAGGACCAATGAAATCATCACAGGAGCCACAGTAGGAGACTTCTGGGATGGATTTGAAGATGTTCCAAGTATGTATTAAAAATCTTTTAAGGGGGTTTAGGATGTGAAAGCAGGGGCATGGAATAGGAGTCTGAGGCTGGTCAGTGGCAGCAGCAGCATTCTTCAGGGTTTCGGAGTCTGTCTCCTCCTCTCATTTGTTGTTGCAAGGTTTGTGCTTTTGAACTGAGGCACCTGCAAGTGGTAATAGTTCTGACGATTATAAGAACATAGTTCTGAGTAAACCCTATGCGTGCCATCCAGAGGATGGGGGGGCGGCAGTGGTTGGTTCTACTTGTCCTTGGACAGAACATCAAACAGGCTCAGTCTTTGAGGAAAACAAGTCACTTCTATTTTGTAATGGCCTCAGAAAACTGGGTTTACTAAACATCTGTGGCCTTTGATTGTTAAAGCGCATTGCTCTTGGTTAGTTGAGGAGCTGCTCACCTCCTCTAGAACATTGTATAGAAGGGGGGCAGACTGGATCTGAGAGGCACAACTGTTGAAACACCATATGCATGTAATGGGCAGAAGCGAGTGGCTGAATCTCAAAGAACCAGTAGGACCCTACTATAAATTCATCTGTTGGTGATCTTTATTTTGCTGCATATTGCTGTCTCCTGGGCACAAATGGATTTCTTAGTGCTGTAGAAATAAAATGGTTGTCAATTAGCAGGATAGGGGTATTAAAGAAAATATTTGTATACTAAATATATCAGGTTATAAAAATTTTTCAGAGATAAAAGTATTTTGTGTTGTTGAGGCATAAAAATACTGATTTGTTGTCTATTTTGGTTTGTTTTTGAATTATGAATAGCAACAATTCATTTATTGTGGTTACCTTAAACAGATCGTTTGAAAAATGAAAAAGAGCCAATGGTATTGAAACTTAAGGACTGGCCACCAGGAGAAGATTTTAGAGATATGATGCCTTCCAGGTATGACTATGAAGGTCGGGAGAGATGATTCTGTCCTTGACCTGATAGGATGAGTTCTTTTTTGAGGTAATGAGAAAGCAGTTTTCAGGGAAATATGAATGTTCCATAGTTTTACTGGTACTATTTTTCATTTCTAGTCTATAGTCTTTGGAAATGTGTATTTTTTTAAAATCAGATGAAGTTTTTGACTTTGAGTTCTGGCTGACTGATCAAAGCTCCACACATCTTCCATGGTAGTGTTCTGCTGGAGAAGAGGCTGACTTAGACTTACTAGGCTGATTAAGAGGCAGCCGTGCAAGCAGATGTGTCAGGGTTCATGTTAGATAGTTACATCATTGAGTCCGATAAGATATCTGACTTGGTACATCCCTTTTCCTGATTTGAGCTGGAAACCTTGGAAAGGATCCTTACATCTAATGAATAATATCCAAGTGTCACTTCTGATCAGGAATTTATTGCTCAGCTCTTTTGTCTGAAATATTCCAAATCATTTTGAGACATTATATGGTAGAGGAGAGAAAGATGTATTTGTTCATAACTGCTATAATTCTGATTTTAAATGTTATTAGTGACAGCTGTCTCTGTCTTCACCATCACAGGTATATTTGCTTGTTCCTTTTGGTATAGAAGGAACAAAATAAATCACACAATAATGAATTAGAAAGGCAAGCTTATTTTACAAATTCCTAGTTCTCTTGTCCTAGGTTTGATGATCTGATGGCCAACATTCCACTACCCGAGTACACAAGGCGAGATGGCAAACTGAACTTGGCCTCTAGGCTGCCAAACTATTTTGTTCGGCCGGATCTGGGTCCCAAGATGTATAATGCTTATGGTAAGGGGGAAATGGCTAACTTTAAAAAATTATAACAAATAACACAAGTCAAAATGTTTGGAAAATTGATTTTTGGGAATGGAAAGCAATAATAGTCCTCATACTTAACATGGCAACAGCCTTCATTTTTGCATGTTTCCTTTCAATCCTTGGCCACGTGTATGTGTATTTCCTTTTCTTAATTGCAGCTGTAGGGCATATTTTTGTATTTTTGTCCTTTCTATACTTAATTTTGTTTTGTAAAATCTTTACATGTTGCTTAGTAGTCTTTAGTATGATCATTTTTAATGGTTCTATGGTATATCATTGAATGAATATAATTTTATTAATCATTTCAATGTTGATGGACATTATTAGTCTGCTAGCATTCCTCCTGTTTTAATATCTGCTATGCTTAAATGCAAAGTTCTGTGTTGATGGGTAGAAGTTAGTTACTTAAGTTAGCATTGAATTGGGTTTTTATTGTTTGGACATGACTCAGTAAACTGTCCAACAAAGAGGATAAAGATTGGTTTCTACATTTACCAGAGTCTTCTTTCATTATTATTACTATGACCTCTACTAGTTTTACTTTGGGTCTTTAATTAGGGCTGGATTAAAGTTGGTCAGTTTGAAGGAATTGTTTATCACTTTATTGTTAAATGAAGCTC
Organism: Cynocephalus volans; assembly: GCF_027409185.1. Taxonomy (NCBI): domain Eukaryota; kingdom Metazoa; phylum Chordata; class Mammalia; order Dermoptera; family Cynocephalidae; genus Cynocephalus; species Cynocephalus volans. The sequence continues at coordinate 82,775,815 of NC_084473.1, forward strand.
CAGTTGCTTGAATCCTTCAGTGAATTTCATTACTCTTTTATACTATTTGGCCCCCATTTTTCCTGCCCTCTTGGCAATTACTTCTTTGATTTTATTCCTTCCTTTCATAATTACTTCCATGTCATCTTTCAACTTTGGTTTCTTACACCTAAGGGTGATAAACTTTCTCAAAAAGGAGAGTCTGTTGGTGTCTTTGCCATGTTCTTCTGTTGTGGTTGAGTCAGCCTACAGAACCACCAGGAGTGTAGTTGGGGAACATTCTGAGAGGGGAGTGTTTCTGTTTGGAAGCTTTGAATAGTTGTCCTGTCCATGATAGTTCTGTCAGGGTAGGTTGAGAAGTGGTGTGTGGGCGAGAGGACTTGGCAAGCAGAAGTCCTCTTGCCTATTCCTTTGCTTCTCGGGTCTCAGTGAGCTGTCCATATGCTGTGGGTCTGCAGCATGTTCCCTAGCCAGGTGCCCTTCCTTCGAGCCCTTCAGAGCCTGATCAGAGCAGCCAGATGGTCAGGATCTCGGGCACACTCTGTTTACAGTGGGGGGTTACAATAAACTTAGGTATATGAAAGCATTTTTCCACTAAAGTAAATGGTGTACTGTTGCATAGTGATTACATATGCTTTATAGAAATCATGAAGCTTTATAGGGTAGAAGTGGATATCTGAGAAATTTTCAAAACAAATTGCCTGCTTGGTTTAGATAGCTTGGCAGCAGGTCTTTGCCCTCTTCACTAATAGATAGATGGCAGTGTTACTGTAGAAAAGCTTCTCCTTGGACAAAATTGTTCCCATCCAGAAGTAAGCATTTTAGAGGTTGAAAATATTGAAAATGGGCTTTTCAAGATGGCGGCGGCTGGCGCGGAGTAGCTGAGGTGGAAAAGGTGGCCACTGGGCCTCAGGCAGCTGAGAATCTTGTGGACCTTCCTCTCGCCATCTCTTAAGGGAGGACTGCTGCTGCTGACCGGTCGTGGGGGGTGACCGCCACTTTGCCCCCGGCAGGAAAGGCTGCCTCATTTACAGACAACAGCTTTGAAGTGTGGAGCAGGAAAAGAACTGTTCCTTAGCTGCAAAAGCGAGTCTCGAAACAGGGAACACGGCGCCAGGGCTGCTGTGGATGCAGCCAGGATCCCAGAGGCTGGGGCCGTGCTGAAGGCGGCCAGCTGCCCTATTCAGGATTCGAGGTTTCAGGCCGGCATTAAAGAAGATTCCTGGGAGCACCCGAGCCGCGCCGCGACTGAACAGCCCGAGGCGGCAGCGGCCGAGAACTGGGAAAGGCGGCAAACCAGAGACAAAGAGCGAGCACCCGACCTGGCACAGCACTGTGAGTGATCCCTGGCACAGCTCTGTTCGGGGGGTGGATGCCCACGTGGCTCCCGCCTGCACCACCAGGCCACTCACCGCCTGGTGCTGCCTCCATTTTCCCAGGTGCGGGCAGCTCCGCCCTGCTCGGCCATCACTGAGCCCTCCCACTTGCTTGGCCTGGCGCGGGGGCCTCCGCTCCCACTCCCTCCGCGGTTCTCTGGCGGGGCTGGTGGAGGGGGTGTCCCGGGCCAGTGTCGGGACGGCAAGGAAGTACGGGCGGGCCGACTGTCACTCCACCATACCCTGGACTCCGGCCCCAGGTAAACTCCCTGTTACTGGGAGGCAGATACCATCTCTGCGGCCACCAGTTTGGAAAAAAGCCTAACGAATGTCTGGTTGGGAATAGTGTGGTAGGAGAGTTCCCAGGTCCGCTTGAACCTGCCGGAGACCAGGCTGCAGGTGGGCGCTAGACTCGGTTTATACTGGGGGGATACAAAGGTGAACAAGACCCGAGAAAGATCTACATAGTGCTACAAAGGCACCCAGAGAGACCAGTCGTCTGTGCCCAGCAGAAACCTGGTAGACTTCCTGGGCGAGGCGGTGCCGAGCGGGTCTTGAAGGCCCAGCTGATAGACAAGGGGTGCAGAAGACACACCCCAGCCCAGCACAGTGCGCACAGAGTGGGGAGACGTGCGGCCAGGGCGGGGGAGACTCGACAGAAACCACACACCCGGTGGGGTCGCCACTGCACGATATAACAGCCTGGGCCAGAGCACACGGAACAGGGAGAAGTCCTGCACAGGAAGTGAAAGCTCAACAGAGATCACACACCCTGTGGTACGTGATCCACCAGCCCAACAGAGTCCAAGCTGACCAGAAAGGTGGCTCCCCGGAGAAGCCCAAGACCCGAGACAACCACACACACAAGGCACTAGAGGCCAACTGAGCAGTCACGGAGGGAGCCATACGAAATTGGCAACCACAGCAACATCCTAGTTAGTCATTAGTCTCAAACCGGTGAACTGTGAAACCCCCGGCCACAATGAATAAACACCAAAAAAAAGATACCAGAAATACAAAAAATCAAGAAAGTACACCACCAAAAGTTAATAAATCTCAAACTCTAGATCCTATAGAACTAGAAGCCCTTGAAATGACTGACAAGGAATTTCGAGTGATAATTCTGAGGAAACTGAATGAGATACAAGAAAACTCAGCTAGATATCATGATGAAATGAGGAAAAGTATACAGGATCTGAAAGAGGAAATGTACAAGGAAATCAATGTCCTGAAAAAAGATGTAGCAGAACTTGCTGAACTGAAGAAGTTATTCAACGAAATAAAAAAAACAACGGAGAGTTTAACCAGCAGGCTTGTCGAAGTTGAAGAGAGAACCTCTGAACTTGAAGATGGGCTGTTTGAAATAACACAAGCAGACAAAAAGAAAGAAAAAAGAATCAAGGACATTGAAGAAAATCTGAGAGAGATATCAGACAACCATAAGCGATCAAATATCCGAGTCATGGGTATTCCAGAAGGGGAGGAAAATGGAGATTGCATTGAAAACATATTCAACAAAATAGTGGCAGAAAACTTCCCAGGTATAGGAAAAATCACAGATCTTCAGATCCAGGAAGCTCAACGATCTCCAAATGTATTCAACCCAAAAAGACCTTCTCCAAGACATGTCATAGTCAAATTGGCAAAACTCAGAGATAAAGAGAGAATCTTAAAAGCTGCAAGAGAGAAGCGTCAAATCACCTATAAGGGAGCCCCAATCAGGTTAACATCAGACCTTTCATCACAAATCCTAAAAGCTAGAAAGGAATGGGATGATATTTTCAAAATACTAAAAGACAAAGATTGCCAGCCAAGAATACTCTACCCTGCATGGCTATCCTTCCGAAATGAGGGGCAAATAGTATATTTCTCAGACAAACAAAAACTGCGGGAGTTCACTACCACAAGACCACCCTTACAAGAAATCCTCAAGGGAGTACTGGGTTTGGTTCGTGAAAAATAACTACCACTGCCATAAAAAGCCAAGAAAAATCTAAACCCGCTAGTATAATAAAAATGGCATTCATGAAGAGAAAACAAGCTAACAAAAACACTATCTACAACCTAAGGAACCAACAAACACAGAAAACAAACAGTAAATCAGAAAGCAAGGAACAAAAGACACCTAAGACAACCAAACAACCAATAAAATGCTAGGAATAAATCAACACCTTTCAATAACAACTCTTAATGTAAAAGGCTTAAATTCCCCAATTAAAAGACACAGACTGGCCGACTGGATCAAAAAGCAGGACCCAACTATATGCTGCCTACAAGAGACCCACCTCACCCATAAAGATTCACATAGACTAAGAGTGAAAGGATGGAAAAAGATTTACCAAGCAAACAGAAAAGAAAAACGAGCTGGAGTAGCTATTCTTATATCTGACAAAATAGACTTTAAACTAAAAACCATAAAAAGAGACAATGAGGGACACTACTTAATGATAAAAGGACTGATCCATCAAGAAGACATAACAATCATAAATATGTATGCACCCAATGTTGGAGCAGCCAGATTTATAAAACAAACTCTATTAGACCTAAAGAAGGAAATAGACACTAATACCATAATAGCAGGGGACCTGAAACACCCCACTGTCAATATTAGACAGATCATCTAGGCAAAGAATCAGTAGAGAAACACAAGATCTAAACAATACTCTAGACCAATTGGAATTGGCAGATATCTACAGAACATTCCACCCAACAACCTCAGAATATTCATTCTTCTCAACAGCACATGGATCATTCTCCAGGATAGATCACATATTAGGTCACAAATCAAGTCTCAATAAATTCAAAAAAATTGGAATTATCCCATGTATCTTCTCAGACCACAATGGATTAAAACTAGAAATTAATAACAAACGAAACTCTGGAAACTATACAAACACATGGAAATTAAACAGCATTCTACTTAATGACGTATGGGTCCAAGAAGAAATCAAGCAGGAAATCAAAAAATTTATTGAATCTAATGAAAACAATGATACATCATACCAAAACCTGTGGGATACTGCAAAAGCAGTATTGAGGGGAAAATTTATTGCATTAAACGCTCACTTCAGAAGAATAGAAAGATGGCAAGTGAACAACCTAACACTTCACCTTAAAGAACTAGAAAAACAAGAACAATCCAAACCTAAAGTTAGCAGACGGAAAGAAATCATTAAGATCAGAGCAGAAGTTAATGAAATTGAAAACCAAAAAACAATTCAAAAGATCAACGAATCAAAAAGTTGGTTTTTTGAAAAGATAAATAAAATTGACAAACCATTAGCATGGCTAACTAAAAAGAGAAGAGAGAAGACTCAAATAACAAAAATTAGAAATGAAAAAGGCGATATTACAACTGATTCATCTGAAATACAAGGAATCATTTGAGACTACTATAAACAACTATATGCCAACAAATTTGAAAATCTGGCGGAAATGGATAAATTTCTGGACACACACAAGCTCCCAAAACTGAACCGTGAAGACGTAGAAAATTTGAACAGACCAATAACAATAAAGGAGATTGAAGCTGTTATCAGAAGGCTCCCAACAAAGAAAAGCCCAGGACCAGATGGATTCACAGCAGAATTTTACCAAACATTCAAACAGGAATTGACACCGATTCTTTACAAACTATTCCAAAAGATTGAAACGGATGCAAATCTCCCAAACTCATTCTATGAAGCAAACATCATCCTGATACCAAAACCAGGTAAAGATATAACCAAAAAAGAAAACTACAGGCCGATATCCTTGATGCATATAGATGCAAAAATCCTCACTAAATTACTAGCAAACAGAATACAGCAACACATACGTAAAATTATTCATCACAATCAAGTGGGATTCATCCCAGGGATGCAAGGTTGGTTCAACATACGCAAATCAATAAATGTGATACACCATATTAATAAACTCAAACACAAGGACCATATGATCATCTCTATAGATGCTGAAAAAGCATTTGATAAAGTTCAGCACTCATTCATGACAAAGACCCTCTATAAGTTAGGTATAGAGGGAAAGTATCTCAACATAATTAAAGCCATATATGCCAAACCCACAGCCAATATCATCCTGAATGGGGAAAAGCTGAAAGCTTTTCCTTTAAGAACAGGAACTAGACAAGGATGCCCACTCTCACCACTCCTATTCAACATAGTGTTGGAAGTACTAGCCAGAGCAATCAGAGAAGAGAAGGAAATAAAGGGCATCCAGATTGGAAAAGATGAAGTCAAACTGTCCCTGTTTGCAGATGACATGATCCTATATATCGAACAGCCTAAAACCTCTACAAAAAAACTGCTGGAATTGATAAATGATTTCAGCACAGTAGCAGGATACAAAATCAACACACAAAAATCAGTAGCATTTCTTTTCTCTAATAGTGAACATGCAGAAAGAGAAATCAAGAAAGCCTGCCCATTTACAATAGCCACCAAAAAAATAAAATACTTAGGAATTGAGTTAACCAAGGAGGTGAAAAATCTCTATAATGAGAACTACAAACCACTGCTGAGAGAAATTAGAGAGGATACAAGAAGATGGAAAGATATCCCATGCTCTTGGATTGGAAGAATCAACATAGTGAAAATGTCCATACTACCCAAAGTGATATACAAATTCAATGCAATCCCCATCAAAATTCCAAAGACATTTTTCTCAGAAATGGAAAAAACTATCCAGACATTTATATGGAACAATAAAAGACCACGAATAGCCAAAGCAATGCTGAGCAAAAAAAATAAAGCTGGAGGCATAACACTACCTGACTTTAAGCTATACTACAAAGCTATAATAACCAAAACAGTATGGTACTGGCATAAAAACAGACACACTGACCAATGAAATAGAATAGAGAATCCAGAAATCAACCCACACACTTACTGTCAGCTGATCTTTGACAAAGGCACCAAGCCTATTCAGTGGCGAAGGGACTGCCTCTTCAGCAAATGGTGCTGGGATAACTGGATATCCATATGCAGGAGAATGAAACTAGATCCATACCTCTCACCGTATACTAAAATCAACTCAAAATGGATTAAGGATTTAAATATACACCCTGAAACAATTAAACTTCTTAAAGAAAACATAGGAGAAACACTTCAGGAAATAGGACTGGGCACAGACTTCATGAATACGACCCCAAAAGCATGGGCAACCAAAGGAAAAATAAACAAATGGGATTATATCAAACTAAAAAGCTTCTGCACAGCAAAAGAAACAATTAAAAGAGTTAAAAGACAACCAACAGAGTGGGAGAAAATATTTGCAAAATATATATCTGACAAAGGATTAATATCCAGAATATATAAGGAATTCAAACAACTGTACAAGAAGAAAACAAGCAACCCAATTAAAAAATGGGCAAAAGAGCTAAGTAGGCATTTCTCTAAGGAAGATATACAAATGGCTAACAGACATATGAAAAAATGCTCAACATCACTCAGCATCCGGGAAATGCAAATCAAAACCACATTGAGATACCATCTAACCCCAGTTAGGATGGCTAAAATCCAAAAGACTATGAACGATAAATGCTGGCGAGGCTGCGGAGAAAAAGGAACTCTCATACATTGTTGGTGGGACTGCAAAATGGTGCAGCCTCTATGGAAAATGGTATGGAGGTTCCTCAAACAATTGCAGATAGATCTACCATACGACCCAGCTATCCCACTGTTGGGAATATACCCAGAGGAATGGAAATCATCAAGTCGAAGGTATACCTGTTTCCCATGTTTATCGCAGCACTCTTTACAATAGCGAAGAGTTGGAACCAGCCCAAATGCCCATCATTGGATGAGTGGATACGGAAAATGTGGTACATGTACACAATGGAATACTACTCAGCTATAAAAACGAATGAAATACTGCCATTTGCAACAACATGGATGGACCTTGAGAGAATTATATTAAGTGAAACAAGTCAGGCACAGAAAGAGAAATACCACATGTTCTCACTTATTGGTGGGAGCTAAAAATTAATATATAAATTCACACACACACACACACACACACACACACACAAACGGGGGGGGGAAGAAGATATAACAACTACAATTATTTGAAGTTGATACGACAAGCAAACAGAAAGGACATTGTTGGAGGGGAGGGGGGGAGGGAGAAGGGAGGGAGGTTTTGGTGATGGGGAGCAATAATCAGCCACAATGTATATTGACAAAATAAAATTAAAAAAAAGAAAAAGAAAAAAAAAAAAAAGAAAATATTGAAAATGTATTCACCTTTGTTATATAAAAGCAGTCATTTCTCAAAGGTTTGGGTAATTGAACTGTGACTCCTCAGTCAGACAAAGTAGAGTGAAAAGGCTCTTGGAAGAGATCAGAGCGTCCGGCCTCTCTCCAACTCCAGGAATACCCCCAGTTTTATGAGTGGGGACCGGGACTTCAGGACAATAGAAGAAGAGACATTGACCTACCTGCTCAGAATCTCAAGGGGCATTAGTGGCAGGTCTGAGAATAGAACGTGGATCTCCTGATTTCTGAGGTAGAACTAATCTCTCTGTCTTTCCTCTACCCCAGTGCCCTAACACCCAGCGGCCCTTACTATTTCAGCATGTGTTTCTTTTCGTAAATGTCTGTGGTGTCTTGTTCAGGATTTTCTGTTTCCTGGGAATTCTTTCCCTGTGACCATTATGTTTTTGTAATCTCGGTTCCATGTAAGTTCAGGCTCCCTCAGTTCAGAGTCTAGTTTTACCAGTGTGCAATAGCAGTGTGGCTGGGATCACATGGACTTTGGGCCAGTGGCTGGGTAGATGTTTCCATCCTCGTTTTGCACAAGTCTTCATTTTACTCATTGTGGCACTGACCAAACCCGCAAGCAGTCAGCCCTGACAAGGCTTTGAGACCTGTTGCCCTTCCCTCACTCTTCCTCTTAGTTCCACCCCCTTCCTCTTGCCCTTAGTCTTAATCACCATCCTGAAGTTGGTTTTGATCATTCCCTTATATTTATAATGTTATCATGTATATTTGTACTCATGTACAATTTCTTTGTTTTTAACCTGCTTTTGAGCTTTATATAGAATCAGACTTTTTGATAGTCATCCATTCTATCTTATATAACTAAGTTTATTTCATTCATTTTATTTCTATGTTAATTGCCTTTTTCCTTAAATTTTACTTTTTCACTTTTTACTATGTAAATATTTTCCAAACACACTGAAAACTCGAGAGTCTAGTACAGTGACTCCCATATACTCTCCCCCAGTTAAAACAGCTATCCTCGTTTTGCCATAGTTGTTTCCTTAGCTCTGCCCGTTATATTTTTCTTTCACCATTTTAAAGCACATCTCATGTATCTTATGATTTTACCCTAACACCAAATGCTTTACCTACTCATAGGGCTATTCCTTCAGCAAGTTGGAAAAGAGGAAAATACAACAGGGTTCTAAGGCCCTTGTTCAGGTTGGAATGGTGAGGCACCCACTCGTAGGCATAGCCCCACTTAAACTGCAGCCCAGTCAGGCCAGAGATAAAGTCCTCTTCCAGACAGTATGAGGCCTTTTCAGAGGCTGGCAGGTTAGAAAACGGCCTCTGCTTACCAACTACACACCATGCTTCCTTCTGCTGCCCAGTTCAAGAAGCAAAGTCCTAGAGTCAGGATGGGCCATCCAAGGTGACTACAGGGCTTGGTGAGCTTCAGGGTGGTTGCTGAGCAAAGTGAGCCTCATCCTGTGGGTAAGGAATTAGAGCCCAGACTATGAAGATCAAAGAGGACCTCTCGCTCGGGCTCACCCGTTTTATAGTTGAGAGAACCAAGGAACACATTGGGTGGTGTTTCCTCTTACACTGAGTGTGGCCATTTGCGTTCCCAGTTTTATGTGTATGTGAGTGGGGACTTTCCATTAGACTCCCCATCTTGAGTGGACCTTGGGATTTATTTGTCCCTTGCCCCTTAGCCACCTAGGATGTGGCAACCAACACTTGAGTGTACCTGGTTAAACCAATGTCCTTTAGGCAAATCTTAGCTTCAGGAGTCCACTTTACCACTTCAGTTTCCTGCTATTTTTAGCTTCCAAGTGTTCTTTTCTTGCCCACACTTTGATTCATTAAAAAAAAATTTTTTTTCAATAATTTTATCCAGAATTTTTAGTTCTCAGCAGGAGGGTCTGTCAGGGAACTACTTTGCCTATTACCAGAAACAGAAATCTTAGAATTAAGAGTTATTTTTTATTTTTATAATTAAATATTTGATGGGATTATTTTCTTTCGGAGTTGATAGGATAAAAGAATTTAATATTAAATATTGTTATCTTACTTTTCATGATTGGAGAGGAAGCCTTTAAATTTTGTGATCACGTGTCTCCCAGGGAGTGGAAAAGACTGTGGCAGGCTTTGTTGTTTTCAGTAAATATAAGGAACTTTCTTTTTTCTTTTTTTTTTTAACAGGATTAATCACTCCAGAAGATCGGAAATATGGAACAACAAATCTTCACTTAGATGTATCAGATGCAGCTAATGTCATGGTCTATGTGGGAATTCCCAAAGGACAGTGTGAGCAAGAAGAAGGTAGGCTGCTAAGCACAGAAGTAGGGCTTACTCTGTGACGTATGGCCTGTGGGCTGATGTTTGCTTTCTCTCTCCCTAGAAGTCCTTAAAACCATCCAAGATGGAGATTCTGATGATCTCACAATAAAGCGATTTATTGAAGGAAAAGAGAAGCCAGGTGCTCTCTGGCACATTTATGCTGCTAAGGACACAGAGAAGATAAGGGAATTCCTTAAAAAGGTGTGCTCCTTAAATCTGTGGCATGTGAGGAGAGACACAGAGAATAGCAGTATTGTAAATTACATGTCATGAACTGACTGGCTTGCTAGGGGAATTGTCACAACGAGATCTGTACATGTCAGATTGGAGAGACTGACAGTGGTTGCTAAAGAACAAGGATTCTAAATGATTAGGGTCATACTTTTAAAAAGAGGAGGCTTTGTCTTTTACCTTATGTCTGTGTTTTATACTATAAGCACATTTGGAGATTTTTCTTCTCTGCCTTCAGGTTAGTTCATCTGGCCATCTCCTAGCATCTATTTGCTTTTATTGCCTTGAAAATCTGAATGCTTCAAAAGTTCATGTATCAATCCTTGGCCTTGAGTGGCCATGTTCTGAGTGTTTCTGAGGTCCCTGTTGGTTTTATCCATCTTCAGTGAGAGGCTCTACTTGTGGTCATTATCAAGGGATGAGTGGAAGATTCTAGGTTTCCACTGTAGTTGGCAGATTGTTCAGCAAGAGCTCTGTGTAGAAGTTCTAGACAACTGGAAAGATGGGGTGTATTCAGTTTTAAATTTGTTGGGCACTGAGGCTGCTGGTTGCAATCCAGGTATCTTTGGCTGATATTCTTTGGTCGTTCATGAGGTGTGGATATGAACACTCCTAGCCCTTTGCCTGGCACCAAGTAGGTCATTAATGAAAGTTATTTGAATCAAAGTGTTTCTGTCTAAGGATCATTTGACTCTTTCTGAAAACCCACTTGTCTGTGTTTTGCCAGATTCTGCATCTAGAATAAACAAGTTTAATCTGTAGCTATCTTTGGGACTGTTTCATAACTCAGATTGTTAAGTGAATACACGTTTTTAATAACTGCAGAACAAGTTTATTTCTAAGGAACTTGAGCCTATTTATATTTCAAAGTCTAGACTAAAGTATTGTCCAAATACAGTATTTTCAAAAATAATGCAGACTGCCAGTCATGGTTTGTAGGAAATGACAGCAGGGAAGCTGCATTTTCTTTGTCATTCTTCTGTCAGTTCATTCAATTAATGTTTTTGTACTGCTTGTCTTTTTCTGCCAATGGGGACACTTAAGTTGAAGAAGTCCTGGCATTTACTGACTGCCAACATTGTTCAGGGGGAAAAATGCCCTCAGTAGGCCTTAGCATGTTGCTCAGTTGCATAATATTTTGAATGTATTCTAGGTATCAGAAGAGCAAGGTCAAGAAAACCCAGCAGACCATGATCCTATTCATGATCAGAGCTGGTATTTAGACCGATCACTAAGAAAGCGTCTTCATCAAGAGTATGGAGTTCAGGGCTGGGCTATTGTACAGTTTCTTGGAGATGTGGTATTTATCCCAGCAGGAGCTCCACATCAGGCAAGAACCATTATTATTTTTTTTATTATTCCTTTTAAACTATGAACTTTTGAGTTTGTTACTGATGTGGCTTGTTTTTTTCCAGGTTCATAACTTATATAGCTGTATCAAAGTGGCTGAAGATTTTGTTTCTCCAGAGCATGTTAAACACTGCTTCTGGCTTACTCAGGAATTCCGTTATCTGTCACAGACTCACACCAATCATGAAGACAAATTACAGGTAAAAATAGTATTGATTCCTGATATTCTCTGGTTCTGGCTTCATTGCCCCTTATTGATCTTGTAAAGAGAGTCAGTGAATGTGGCCATGTCACACTCTGTACAGTGAGTTGATGGCTTTTGATCTAGTTGCACTATCTACTTAAGTGGAGGAGGAACAAACTTAGAGGAAATCTCACCTTTGATACTGTTTAGACTCTGTAAGAGGCTGTGCCCAAAGAGAAAGGCTTTAGTACTGAAAATAGATCTGACTTCTGATCCTGGCTCAGCTACCAGTCAAGGGTCTCGACCTTTAGTTCTGCAGTGTTCTCATCAACCTTAGGTACAGCAGAACTGAGTCTCTGGGATCTAGAATCGAAAGGGGTCTGGGGAGGTAGTATTTTGAAAAGGCTCTCCATAGTGAATTATGTAACATGAGAATTAGGGAAATATGTAAACTCTGAAAAATACCAGACATATACATTGGACTTTGCCTCTCCCTGCACTCACCAGGGGTAGGGCCATGGGGCATCAAAGCCTGTATACAAGGGGAGAAATGAGCTTTTCAGTTCTTCAAAAGAGGCATGGGTTTAAAATGTGTATGAAATACTGGTCTGAAGGATCCTAGGGGCCTTTCCAGTATTGGTATTTTATATTGAATATTTAGCTTTAGATTCTGAGAGAAGGTAATAATATTGGTAGAGAGAGAGAGAGGTATTCTTAGTGAGAGATTTTAGATTTAATCGTAAAATGACCATATTTTCTCCCATTCTCTTAGGTGAAGAATGTTATCTACCATGCAGTGAAAGATGCAGTTGCTATGCTGAAAGCCAGTGAATCCAGTTTTGGCAAACCTTAATCCCTGCACATTGGCAGTGAATTACTGGCAGCTGTTCAAACTCTTCAGGCAAGATTCCTGTGGACTTTGAGATTCATGTTACCTCATCCTCTTTTTTAAACTGTATCTGACTTGGAAGCGTACTTTAATGTATATTTCTAGTGTTTACAGACACTAAATGTGTATATGTAGTAACTATTTACAAAACGTGCATCCTTAAACTGTGACTTCTCACCTAGTACAGAACTTTTACCAGGCTATAAAAACAAAACCTCTTATCAGCTCTGGAACGATATGTGCAGTTATTCCCTAGCTGTTTGTTTGGACAGCTTAGTCAAATGGGTTTATAACTATTAGGAATCACTGCACAGTTTATTTGGGTGGTATTTTGTCTCTGTCTCAGTACTTGCTCCCCCACCCCTTAGGGTCCAGAAGAGCAGTGGAGGAAGTGACAGCTGATGATGCAGTTCTTACTGTATTGCATAGGACTGGCATTATATAGCAGAAATCAACTACTGTACAATTCTTGGGGTTAACCATCTTTAGTTAAATGGAATTTTAATTTAAATGAAGCTTTGCTAATTTTGAGTGTTAAGCATTTTGCATTAAAATATTCATATAATAATTTGGTCTAGTTTATTGGCATTGTCCTCTGATTGTGGATTCAGCACACCTTTTATAAAATGCTGGTGTAAGAGATTGCTCCAGGAACTCTTCTTAAAAGCAAATAAGATGCTATAGTGATTTCTTAATGATTATTACAGTGCTAACATGGAAATTCTCCCCAGCCAGGTGGAAACCCAGTCACACATTTGCAAAGAAACACCACCTATTCATTAAGTTTAGACATGGGAATTAACCAAAAAACCAAATAGTGACTAGTTAAATGATTCTTAAAAGGTAAGAGATCAAAATTCTTTATCTCCCTTCTGGCCCTTCATAATATGAGTGTTTACAAAGGAAAATGAAGTTATTAGAAATTTTAGAACAGCAGTAGTACCTAAGGTATTCATCTCTGTGAAGGAAGAAAATTCAAAAAGCAGCTGCCTTTTTATAGCCAACTAATTCTCTTAGGCTGTTAAAGCTGTAGTCAAGGAATTCAATTGAAATCAAGTAGTACAGACAAAGGCCTTAGAGCCTGGGTTTTAACCTGTGGGCTGAGTAGGAAGTCGAAGATCTCCTTAAAGCCAAAATCTTTAATTGGATGAGTTTTCAAAAACATTAACATTTCCTGAAAGGAATAAGTAGAAATGGCTGCCTATTTCAGTGGGAAAAGTTTTCCCTGTGAATTTTTTAGAAGCAACTTTATTCATGTTTGGGTCTAGAATTTACACTGAAGCCACCTTCAAGCCAGGCTTCAAAAGAGTTCTATAGATAGTTCTAAGGACTGTTATTCATAATCAAATTCATTGTAACAACAAACATAAAAACAAAAAGCCGCTATAAGCAAGAGTCAGCAAGAATCTTCATATAATTGTCATATTTGACCTGCAAAGTTTGCAGATTCTGGAATGATTCGATACTTATTCTGAAATGTTTAATATGTTTAAAGAAATGAGAGTATAGCAGATATGTCTAAGGGATTGCCAGAAAGGACCAGACAGATTTCCATAGAACTTATGGAAATGAAACATCGTTAAAATTAGAAATTCAGTATATGAGAAAAACATCAGGAAAAAGTTCTATGAACTGGATGATTAGAAAAAATACATGGAATATAGGATTGAATTATAGGAAACTATAAAGAGATGTTAACTTATGAGGAAGACCCAGAAAAATAAAGGTTTCATCAGTGACTGTAAGAATTTGGGTGTGAAGGAGGTTGATACTCAGAGATGACAGAATTTTCCAGTGCTTATGATACTTGATCAGATTGAGGAAGCCCAGACCATGAAGAATAAGTTTTAAAATCCACAGCTGTGTGGTATGTAGTAATAAGCTTAAAGAATACTAGAAACAGGGCTGGCTGGTGGCTCACTTTGGGGAGCATGGTGCTGCTAACACCAAGGTCAAGGGTTCAGATCTCCATACCAGCCAGCTGCCAAAAAGAATACTAGAAACAAATAGGTTCTCAAAAGCAGCTGCGGGGGGCGGGCAGGTGGGAAACCATGATCTTCAAAGAAGTGACAGACTGACAGGTGACTTCCCAACAGCAACAGTGGAAATCAAGAAAGTACAGCCATTCTTAATGTGCTGGACAACATTCCTGAAAACAGAAGTCTAGGTCTAGCAAAATTATTTTTCCTTTTCTTTATATTTTCAGACAGAAACCAGAGTTTATTTTCAAACCTTGCTGAAGGAACTTCTAAGGACATCCTTAGGAAAGAAAACTCCACATCATGCAAGAAAAAATGATATATAAAAATTTAAGCAAACGTGGTATAATACTAAGTATTTCTAGAAGTTTAGAGAATTTCCCCCAAAAAGTTAAAAATAGAGTTACTATATGTTCAAGCAATTTCAACTCCTAGATGTATGAGGGGACATTAAAACATTTGTGGAAAATAGAATTAAAAGATAATAAAACTTTATTTCTCAACATAAGCTCCACCAAGTTTTATAAGTGATGACACCAGCCATTTAATCCATCCCTGAGGAACCGAGGGACCTAAGAATTTAACCATGTCAATGCAATCTTTTTTTGCATTATTAACTAAAGAAAAATGGTGCCCTTGAAAGATAATTTTATATCGGGAAACAAAAGGAAGTCAGAAGGAGCCAAATCAGCACTGTAAGGTGGATATCTAATGGTGTCCAATCAAAACTCTCAAAATTTCCCTTGAGTGACGAGAGGAGTGAGCAGGAGCATTGTTGTGGAGGACTCTGGTGAAGCTTTTCTGGGTGTTTTTTTGCTAAGACTTTGGCTTTCTCTAAACACTCTCATAATTAAAGCAGATGTTACTGTTCTTTGGCCCCCCCAGAAAGTCCACAAACAAAATGCCTTGAGCATGCCAAAAACTGTTCCTATAACCTTTGCTCTTGATTAGCCCACTTTTGATTTGACTGGACCACTTCCACCTCTTGGTAGCCATGGATTTGAATGTGTTTTGTCTTCAAAATTGTACTGGTAAAGCCATGTTTCATCTTATGTTACAATTCTTCGAAGAAATGCTTTAGGATCTTGATCCCATTTGTTTAAAATTTCCATTGAAAGCTCTACTCTTGTCTGCAGCTGATATGAGCACAACAGTTTTGGCACCCATCCAGCAGTAAGTTTGCTCAACTTTATTTTTTCAGTTAGAATTGTGTAAGCTGAACCATTTGAAAAGTATATGCTGTTGGCTATTGTTTCTGCTGATAATCATCAGTCCTCTTCAGTTAAAGCATGAACAAGATTAATTTTTTCCTTGCAGATGATCTGCCACTGCAGGCTTTGTCTTCAACATCGTCTTGTCCCTTCTTAAAAAGCAAGTTACCCATTTATAAACTACTGATTTCTTTGGGGCACGTGTCCATTGACAAATGAATGTGTGGTATGTACATACAATGGAGTATCATTCACCCTTAAAAAGGAAGGAAATTCTGACACATGCTATAACGTAGGTGAATCTTGAAAACATACTAAATGAAAGGAGCCAGACATAAAAGAACAAATATTGTATTATTCCACTTAGATTCCTAGTCAAATTTATAGAGACAAAAAGTAGAATGATGGTTACCAGGGGCTGGGAGGCAGGAGGACTGGAAAGTTGTTATTTCATGAGTACAGAGTTTCTGTATTGTATGTGAAAAAGTTCCAGAAATGGATAGTCATGATGGTTGCAGAGCACTGTGAATGTACTTAATACCACTAAATTGTACACTGAAAATGGTTTAAATGGTAAATTTTATTTTATGTATATTTTACTACAATAAAAAAATAACACCCAAGTAGGAAAAGCCTTTGGAGTTGAACGAGGAAATGACATTTTGAAAATAATTAATTAAAGAAGCACAAAAGTAGGAACAAAAAACACAGGACTTTTCTAAATATTCCAATTACAAGATACAGATCGTCTGACTGGATTAAATAAAAGAGATAGTGTGACCATGGGTTAAAAATAAAAGTGTAGAAAAAGTCATACCATGCAAACTAATACAGAGCAAAGTTATGGCTATATTAATATGAGACAATTTGCCTTTAAATCATATAGGAAAAAAAAGATGAGTTATAAACCAAAAATACAATACTGGCTATTATATTTACCTATGTAATTACCCTTACTGTGTTCTTTAGTTTGTATGGCTTTTAAATTACTGCGTGTCATTTCATTTCAGCCTTTAGGACTCACTTTAGCATTTATTGTAGGGCAGGTTTTCTAGTAATGAACTCCCTTACCTTTGTTTTTCAAGAAATATCTTAATTTCTCCTTTATTCTTGAGGGATGGTTTTGCTGGATATAGAATTCCTCATCAAGTTTTCTTCTTTGAGCACCTTAAATATGTTATCCTATTGCCTTTCTGCCTCGATGGATTCTGATGAAAAATTGTGTTTTTATTAAGAATCACTTGTACATGACAAGCCATGTCTCTTGCTGCTTTAAAGATTATCTTAGTCTTTTTCTTCCAACAGTGGATCCTTTTGAGTTTGTTTGAAATTCAGTGAGCTGCTTGGATGTTGGATTCATGTCTTTCAGATTTAGGAGGTCTTCAGCCATTACTTATTAACTTTATTTCTGTCCCTCTTGCTTCTTCTGGAACTGCCATAATGAGCTTGATGGTCTTCCACAAGTCCCTTAGGCTTTGTTAGCTTTTCTTCATTCTTTTTTCTTTCTTCTCAGACTGGATTTTTCCAATTGTTCTATTTTCAAATTTGCAGATTCTTCCTTCTGCCCACTCAAATCTGCTATTGAACCTCTCTAGTGTATTTTTCATTTCAATTATTTTACATTTCAGCTCCAGAATGTTTATGTGGTTACATTTTATAATTTCTATATCTTTATTAATATTGTCAATATCAGGTCTATGGCCTAGAACTACATTTCTGAAATGGTTCGGCGGCTGGGGGATGTTAATTCTGATGTCTTAAAAGAAAACTGTCTTGGTCAATTACATTTGGAAAAAGTATATGAAAGGCTCTGAAAAGTTAAAAAGAAACCTGTTTTATGTTTTATTTCAACCAAATATCTCCCAAGTTTATCTACTGTAAGTTGAGCATTTGAAGAGTAACTGTCACTAGGGTAGGACAAGAAAAATGTTTTCATTCTTGAAAACTCTGAAAACTGATTTTTTACAGTTGTTCCCATAACCACAGTTATAGGGTTGGGGTGAGCCACAGAGCAGGCGTGGCTAGTACTATTTAGGAACAAATATGAGTCATAACCCCTTCTTTCCAGGGCTTCCAAGACAAGCACCTGGAAATATACAAAACAGGGTGCCTCAGTCATGTGAGCTGTACAACTAAGTGCTCAGGAAGGTATCTTTGATAGAAGAGACAGGGAGAGTCAGGAGGGGCAGGGAAGGTCAGGTCAGTTTACAACCTGCCAGAGTGAACTGCTGGGTGACCACCTCAAGCTAGAAAGTGATTTTTTTTTTTTTTTTTTTTTTTTTTTGTCATCTTTTAGTGACCGGCACTCAGCCAGTGAGTGCACCGGTCAGTCCTATATAGGATCCGAACCCACGGCGGGAGCGTCGCCGCGCTGCCAGCGCAGCACTCTACCAAGTGCGCCACGGGCTCGGCCCTAGAAAGTGATTTTTAAAGAGTAAAGCTATGTTTAAAAAAAACAAAACAAAACAGGATGGTGGTGCAGAAGGACAGTTTGAGTGCCCTTGGAATGAATGGTTTATTAGTGCACCAAGTAGAACCTGTGTGGGGAGGGGAAGGTAGGAGCTAGTGTTCCTATTGCTGCATCCTAGTTGGGGGACCCAGTGAAGGTGGAAAACTTTTATTGCAGGTCGTACAGCCATTATTTGCCCTCTGTGGACCCTTCCAGGGCTAAGACAGTATCTGACTGACTCTGTCATCAATGATGCCCAACAGAGCCTATGAGGGAAAAAAGAATTCAGAACATGATAATGAGCCAACAATGCTCTTTCCTTAGCCTGAAGACAGGAAAGGAAAAAAAAATCACCTCTTCAAAAATTAAAACAAACTAACCCTGTTCAGATCATTTTACTTGAATGGCTGGAAGAGAGGTTGTCATTATCTATTCTGGCTGTCCAGCCATCCACCTGGATAAAGTCTGATTATCCATTTAAGAACAAAAATGCTCAGGGATTATGAGTATCTTGTAATTCCAATATCATTCTGTGAATAAACTAGCTGGATTGATGTGATCATAAAACAATAGCCTCTCATTGTCAGTGTCAGGTCTTTGCAATTTCTGTGAATTCAATGCAATGTCAACAAATCAATCACTGGAACAGAACAGGGAGCCCAGAAATAGATCCACACATACATAGTCAACTCATCTTTGACAAAGGAGCAAATGCAATCCAATGGAGAAAGGACAGTCTTTTTCAACAGACGGTGATAGACAACCAAACATCCACATTTAAAAAATCTAGACAGACCTTAACATTCTTCATAAAAATTAACTCAAAATGGACCACAGACCTAAAGGTAAAACGCAAAACTGTAACTCTGGGGATATAATATAGGAGAAAATCTAGACGACCTTTAGGTTGGTAATGCCTTTTAAAAATTGATTTTCAATATAATTGATTCTTAGTTGGATTTTATTAAAAGAAAAACATGCTCTGCAAAAGAGGTTGAGAATGAGAAGACAAACCACAGACTGGGGTAAACTATTTACAAAAGACACCTCTAACAAAAGACTGTGATAAAAAATACACAAAGAACACTTAAGATTCAATAATCAGAAAAAACCTAATTAAAAAATGGGTGAAAGACCTGAACAGACACCTCACCAAAGAAGATGGACGAGTACAGACAACAAATAAGCATATGAAAAGATATTCAACATGTCTTTAGGGAGTCACAGGTTAACACAACAATGAGGTACCACTACATACTTATTAGAATAGCCAGAATTCAGATCCCTGACACCACCAAATGCTGGCAAGGATGTGAAGCAACAGAGCTCTTGTTCATTTGCTGGTGGGAATGTAAAATGGTTCAGCCACTTTGGAAAAACAGTTCTCTCACAAAACCAGACATGCTTACCATATAATCCAGCAATTGAACTCCTTGGTATTTACCCAAATGAATTAAATGCCTACGTCCACATGAAAACCTGCACAGGGATGTTTACAGCAGACTTATTCATAATTGCTGAAACTTGGAAGTAACCAACATGTCTTTCAGTAGGTAAATAAACTACATAGCGGCAATGGAAGATTATTCAACACTGAAAAGAATATCAAGCCGTGAAAAGACATGAAGAAAACTTAAATGCATATTGCTAAGGGAAGTCAATCTGAAAAGGCTACATACTGTGTGATTCCAACTACAGAACATTCTAGAAAAGGCAAAACTAGAGAGACACGAAAAAGACCAGTGGTTGCCAGGGGTTCGAGAGAGGAAGGGGTGAATAGGTGGAGCACAGAGGATTTTTAGGGTAGTGAAACTATTCTGTATGAAACTATAAATGATGAAAACATCATTACACATTTGTCCAAACTCAGAATGTATACTACCAAGACTGAACCCTGATGTAAACTATGGACTTGGGGTGACAACGATGTGTTAATGTAGGTTGGTCAGTTGTAACAAATGTCCCACTCTGGTGAGGAACATCAATAGCAGTGGAGGCTGTGCACATGTGGGGAGACAGAGGGTATATGGAAACTGTACTTCTGCTGTGAACCCTAAAACTGCTCTAAAAAACAAGATTATTTAAAAAGAAAACACCCACATCCTAAAGACAAAATCAAGAGTAATAGGAGGGCCCTCTGGATTCAAGATTGCTCTTTGGTATGTTGAGAGTCTTTTTTTTTTTTTTTTTTTTTCCCTACCTGGCTAGTTTCATGAACAAAGGACTTGAACCAGAGCAATCTGGGTTTGAACCCCAGCTCTGCCACGTGTCAAGCTGAGCTGTTCCTTATTTGTAAAGACTGAATGAGATCATGTCAAAGAGCTTTGTAAACTATTACACACATACAAAGTACTACTGCTGAGTTATTTATAAATGTATCCTAAGAATACCCCAAATGTGTGAGAGTTCTTTATGATGCATGACCACACCTTGCAGGAGATCACCGGTCAGCTCCTGGCGTTGAGAAAGCACTGATGCGTAGGCCCATGTCCCATGCACAAGACAACAAGCTCAAAGCAGGTACAGGCAATGAGGGGTGAAAGAGATGTAATCCTACGGCAATCTGTTCTGACTACAACTTGCAATGGGAAAGAGGGGACAAAAGCTGCAAACACCCCCTTGTACACTCCCCAGGACATAATACTGCTATCCAGCCAACAGGACAAGGCACACAATTCCCAAGCATTGTTTTGGTTAAATAGATGATACAATGCAGTGCAGGCTGTGGAGCAGCATCCTCAGAGCAGAAGCTACTTCTGCTGAGCTTCCGAGTCCCATAAGGGTGGCTGTAGTACCTCTCTCTTTCAAGGTCAACATATGAAACAATCCTGGACCGCAACACCTCAGAAGTTCATTGCACATGACAATCTACAATAGAACCAAATGTTAAAGCAGAAATTTATTAAAATCCATTTATATAGTGTTTTACAACCAAAAAAATGTAGAGTCCTTAACATTCAGGCAGTCAACTCTATTATCAGAAGAGCTTCATGAGAAGATGGATTTCTTTGCCCTCCCCCCAAAAAGATACTTCTGTTTTTACTCCTGAAAACGATGCATTTAATTACACCACCTTCATAAGAACAATTCCTTTGAGATCCCAAAACCTCTGCAGAGAGTGAAGAGATAATAGCAGAGAACCTTCTCTAAAATGCAGTGCCTCACGACAGAGCTGTAGTAGTGCAAGAGATACATAAAATGGTGGCTCTCCAGAGGAGTGTGCGTACACCCAGCAGGAGGGCCGTGAGGAGAGCCTGCGGGCCCAGCTGAGTGGCCCCTAGCTGCGGAGTGTGGCCAGCCGGGACTGCATGGCCTCTAGGGCCTCTTCCTCCTCCTCATCCTCTGAGGCGGCCATCGCTCCTGGAGGTTCAGGCTCTGGAAGGGCGTCGGTTACTTTACTGGGTGCTTTACCCAAGGCCCCTGAAAAGCAAGACAGCAAACAGATTTAACAACACAGTAGCTTAAGGAAGTGGTCACTCAGTCTTCCCTGGCTTTCATTCCTGGATCACTCTGACAAGATGGTGAAACAAGCTGTTCTGGTGGGGCTTTGCTCACTGTGACAGAGGTGCCAACAGCAACTTGTAACGATACCACAGTTGTCATTATAAAGATTTTTACGAATCTTGGTTCTGAGGCTCCTAATCTAAATTCCTAAACACTGCTGAAAACTTAATTTTAAATCTTCTAAGTAACACTAAATTGTTTCTACATCTTCACAAAATGTTTTCTTGAAGTAACTGTGCTTCTTTCCCCAGAAACTTAAACGAACAAATAAAAATTAAATCCCACCAATTATTTTTATTAAATATACACTTAGAAAATCCAGAAGTAAAAATAAAGCTTAAAAACTAATTAACCATCACTCAGATAACTATTTTTATTTACCCCCCTTCCAGGCTTCTATAAAAATGTTTTTCACACAGAAGTGTGTATTTCAGTAACAAGGCTTTTTTCACATAATATTTTATGAACATCTTTCCATGTCACAAATATATTTCTACATCATTTATCACAACTATAAGTAGTATTCCATTAAAACAGACATCACACAACTGATTCAACCAATATTATTAGGCTTTCAGCTTGTTTCATACATTTTAATATTATAAATAATGCTGCTACAGACATCCTTGAGTTAAATCTTTCAGCACACCCTTAATTATTTCAGTAGAGTAAACTCCCAGAGCTAGGCCAAGGGCTTTTGATAGCTATTGCCAAATTGCTTTCAAGAAAGTCTACACCAATTTAAATTCTCAACAGTAATATATGAGAGCAATATTGCTCCTTACCATTATGAAAATGCTAGAAGCTTAAAAAATTCTTTATAGATATTGGTGTTACTTTGCAAGAAATAACTTGCATATTCTAAAATTTAAAAATGGTCCCTCCACCCAGAAGCAGGCAAGATAATAATGCCCGGGGTCCTAGGCAGGAGCTGAGGGCAGCTCCTCCAGCCTGGAAGCAGGCAAGAGAGCACGCTGAACACACAACTTCTGTATGGGTAGCCCACCACAGCCACCGCGACAGCCATGACTGCTGCAAAAGTGACTTGATGGCACAGCAGTAGCCACAGCCACTGTGCAGGTGGCCTTCCAGACACTCAACTACACTGTCACAAGGAGAGTCACCAGTGGAGACCAGAAAAAGAAAAGGATGTCTCTCTCCTCAAAGTGCACTCCAGATAATAGAAGAAGCAACTTCTCTACCAGATGACCAGACATCAACATAGAGATACCAGAATACAAAAATCCAAGAAAATATGATACCACCAAAAGAATATGGTCATTCTCAAATACCAGACTCTATTGAGCAGGAAACCCATGCGATGAATGAAAAGGAATTCCAAGCAACAATCTTAAGGAAACTCACTGAGATATGAGAAGACTCAGACAACATAATGAAAAGAGGAAAAAAAAAAAATACAGGATATGATGGAGGAAATTTACAGAGATGAATACCTTAAAAAAGAATGTAGCAGAACTCATAGAACTGAAAGATTCACTCAGTGAAATAAACACAACTGATAGCTTAAAGAGCAGACTAAAACAAGCAGAAGAAAGAATTTCTGATCTTGAAGACAGTCTTTGAAGTAACCCAGCAGACAAAAAGAAAAAAAAAAAAGGAAAAAAGAATTTTAAAAAATGAAGAGAATCTAGGAGAGCTAGCAGACAAACTTAAGTGTACAAACATTGAAATGATGGATATTCCAGAAGGGGAGGAGAAAGAAAAAGGCATGACAAACCTATTCAATGTAATAACAACAGAAACTTCCCAGATATATAGGGAGAGACATGGATCTTCAAATCCAGGAGGCTCAAAGATCCCCAAAAAGATTCAATCAAAAAGATTCAACTCAAAGACTCTCTTAGACACATTATACTAAGACTGGTAAAGCTCAAAGACAAAGACAGAATCTTAAAAGCAGCAAGAGAAAAATGTCAAGACACCTATAAGGGAGCCCCTATCAGACTAACAGCAGACTTCTCACAGAAACTCTACAGGCCAGAAGAAAATGGGATGATATATTCAAAATACTAAAAGAAAAAAATTGCCAGCCAAGAATACTATTCCCAGCAGGCTATCCTTCAGAAATAAGGGGGAAAAAGTATATTTCCCAGACAGACAAAAACAGTGGGAGTTTACCACCATAAAACCAGCCCTACAAGAATTCCTCAAGGAAGTTCTCCATCTGGAATCCAAAAAACAATAATCACTACCATGAATACACAAGAAAGAACAAAACCCACTGGCAGAACAAAAATGCATACAAGAAAGAGAAAGAAATTAAATCTTACCACCACAAAAAAACATAATGACAATGTAATAATACCCCTGCTTTATTTCTGATTTTAGTAATTTAAGTCTTTTTTTTTGTCTTGGTCAGTCTAGCTAAAGGTTTGCAAATTTTGTTGATCTTTTTAAAGAATCAAATTTTGGTTTTGTTGATTTTCTCTATTGTTTTTTAATTCCCTATTTCATATATTTCTATTGTAATCGTTATTTCCTACTTATATTTGCTTTGGTTTAGTTTGCTCTTCTTTTTCTATTAAGGTAGAAGTTTGCATTACTGATTTGCGAATTTTCTTATTTTTGATATAGGTGTTTACAAGTATAAATTTTCCTCTAAGCACTGCATGAGCCCTGCATCCTATAAAACTTTGTTATGTTGCACTTTGATTTTTATCTCAAAGTATTCTCTAATTTCCCTGTTTTTTTACCCATTGTTTATTTAGAAGAGTGTTGTTTAATGTCCATACATTTGTGAATTTTCTAAATTTCCTTGTTATTGTGGTCAGAGAACATATTTTCTAGATCTTAGTCTTTTTAAATGTATTAAGACTTGTTGCCCAAAATTTAAAAAATAAAATTAAAAAATGTAGAAGGGAGTTATAGCCTAAAAAAAAAGCTACTAGCTAATTTAGTGAATGCAGGAAGAATGGCCATAAAAGAAGAGAAAGAAGATGAATCTCGAGGTCATACCTGCTGTGATTTCAAACAGAATTTTGTCAATTTCCATTTCTGCTGCTTCTTCCATTTCTTCCTGATCGTCCATACTTTCAAAAGTGTCCTCTAACATCTCTTCTATGATCCCAGCCTAAACACAGAATAAACATGTCACGTCCCTCAACTGTTAAATCTGTTTCCATCAGACACCCCTAGACACCATCTAGTTGGAGCACTAGTCTCTCCAAGTCCAGTCCACTCTCTTAGGGCTGACACATAAGACAGTTGGCCAAAGGGAAACTGAATACTGTCTTCTCTGCAGTAAGGCCAAGAGCCAAAGGGAATTGGCTTTCCAAATTCAGCACTAAGGTTGGGAGGGCCACTACTGGCAATCAGCAGAGCCTCTGATAGTGACCCACACTATAATGGCAGCACTTGGGGAATGACTTGCTGACAGATGAGCGTATGCCCTGAGTTATTTTGGGAAACATCTGCTCTAACATTGTAAATATAATATGTGAATGCAGGGGTTGAAACACGGTATAAAAACTGGTTGGAGCCATGTAGACACCGTGATAACAAATGGCAAGGGCACAGCGGGAATCCAGAAAAGGCCTGGGAGAGTGCTCTAGCATGTCCAGATTATAGCTGCGGTCATAGCTAGTCTGGTGGCTCTCTGACACTGGCCCAACACAACAAGGCCCAACAGTCTTCCTGCTCAGCAGTGTTCTCGACTCCCAGATAAGGACCTACTAAGTGTTCTTTGTTACTGATGCAAAAGGTCAGAATAGCACCTCCAACATCAAAAAGGGGGTTGCTGACATCTCTGGGCAGAAATGGTAGAAAGGGGCTGGTATTTAAGTACTTTCTATTTGGTTCTCAGTCTCTTCTTCTTTAGTTTAAAACAGGGATGGGCAAACTACAGGCTACAAGGCTAAATTTGGTCTGATGCCTAGTTTTGTAAATAAAGTTTAATTGGAACATAGTCACACTCATTTGTTTATGTATTATCTATGGCTGCTTTTATGCTATGAGCAGAATGGAGTAGTTACAACAGAGGTGTGTGGTCCACAAAGCATAAAATATATTATCAACCATTTTACAGAAAAAATTTGCCAGTCCCTGGTCTAGAACAACCTTCCTTACTGGCTTCACTAACATTTCTCTGGAGCAGACAGTGGAAACAGAGTTTCTTTCCACCTCCTTGCTCATGTTGGAGCCTTCAAACTCTATCTCCTTGAACCCTAAATGGTTGCTCCCTAGATCCCCCACTCTCCCTAGAACTCTGTGTATACTTTTGCTTCTTCCAAGGAACACTCTGACAATCTGACCCAACCTCTGTCATGCTCAGCTCAAACGGTTTCAACGAGTGTTAACAGCTGCTCTTTTGTCCTCAAAATCCCTTCTGTCTAGTAGCTTCAGTCTGTCCATTCCCAGCCACCACTATCCCTAGCACCCTGCCACTTGCTGAGAGTGACTCTCAGTGGTTTGGAAGGGGGAAGCAGGGCTGGCCCAGGTGACCTTCATCATCTCTTTGGACAGCTCCCGCATGGTGGCCTGGATTTCTGGGATCTTCACAAGACTTTGCATGGCCTTCATCACTTCCGTGCTCTTCTGCAGGGAACCAGCCACTCGCAGGACCGCTTTGAAAGTGAAAGGGTACAGTCAGGATTATTCAACAGGATGGAGTGAAGAGAGACAGCCAAATTACAAGCCATTCTAATAAAAGAGAGCAGTAGCAGGTGGACTCCCAAAGTTATTTATGTACCTTTACAATAAACTACTATGCTAGGTGACCAAGAGACTGACTTTTCTAAATTGTGTGCTACCTGGGCTACTACTGGTGTGAATTATTTGAGCACGGACACCAGCTGGCTGATCTGGAGAGTGGCCTGAAGGCCTGCAGCTGACCTTCAGGGAAGGAAGCTAGCTGGAAATAAATGTGACGAGTCCAGAACAAGTCTAAAATGGGAGGAATAGCACTGGGCCTTCTAAAGTCCATCCTGGAAAACAGAAGGCAGTAGAGCTTCCCATCCACCAGCCTATGGATGGTATCTGCTCTATGAGGAAGCTGTTGCTGGTCCTCAGGAAAATGAGAGAAAAGGGGATAAGATACAGCAAGTACATGTGTGTGTCAGTGTCAGGTGGTTACAGTTCCTTGCTAGGGAAAAACCTTCTGTAATCTGAGATCGTGTGCATTCTACTGTCTTCCTTACAAGAAATCGTGGTAACTGTAGTTGATCATTTTCCCCCCTAATGTCTGTAACAAGTCAAAATAAAGTTGGCAACCCTCCAGATCTGTTTTGGAATTTCAAGAGACTTAAAGTTCTGAGAATTACACATCAAGCTATTCACTAATACTGGCACACAGACTTCCTCCAGTGCTGCAGTGCCTGGCTAGGCCAGGAGTCACTACACATTTACCTCCAGCGGAATCCAGACCCTAAGAAGGTTTCACATCCAAGGGAAAACTTCAGTGACCAGGGAAATGCCTGTCCAACATATATCGCATTTTGTGATTAAGGAAGTTTGCTGGTTGTAGAGAATACCTCATTTCTCTTAACATTGGAATAGGAAAGTAAAAATTTATTAACATCAGTGTAATTATAGAGGAAGTGTCAAGAATTTGTGTGGCTGAAATAAGAAAATGCATATGCCATTATAATGGTATCAAAAAATTCTAAAATGTTAGTTACTATTGATTATTGTACAAATGTAGGTGATAAGAAGAAAAAGGGTAAAAATAAAGCAAATTCCATATGGTTCTGTTTGAATTATAAAGTCTGACGTCTACACGTGCCTGTTTTGTCCCTACATGTATCCTGAATCTGTAACCCACAGAGGGTGCCTGAACATATGTGTCCATTAAACTTGTTTGAGCTAAATTAGTAAAAAGATGGGAGACATGGGGAAAAAAGTGACTAGAAGTGCTAAGTTAAACACCACATCATTTGTGTTTTGAAATGGCATATATCTGATTGTTAGAAGGAACAAGAGTCAATGTAGTAAAAAGAGGAAGCAAAAATGAACTTAGAAAGAAAACTTATTACAAAAAGATTTAATTTGATAACCAATCAAAAGAGATTGGGAAAGTGGATTTTTAAAAGGCCAACCTAAACGTATGTTGTACACTTGAAACTCAAAACAAAGGAGGTTGCTATGGTTTGAATGTGTCCTCTCCAAAATTCAGGGGTTGCCAATGTGATAGTATTAAGAGGTAGGGCCTTTTGGAGGTGATTAGGCCACAAGAACTCCACCCTCGTGAATGGAATTATGTGCCCTTATAAAAGAAAAGGACTTGATGAAGGGAGTTTGTCCTCTCTTGCCTTTCTGCCTTTCACTTTGTGAGGACATAGCAGTTCTACACTCTGGGGATGCAGCCCTCACCACACAACCAAATCTGCTGGCACGTTGATCTTGGACTTCCCAGCCTCCACAACTGTGCGAAAGAAATTTGTATTCTTTATAAAGTACCCAGTCTCAGGTATTCTGTTATAGCAGCATAAAACACAGACAGAGGTGTATATATATATATAAATGAAAAACAAGACTGGATGAAAATGTATATCCTATGTTGCAAAAGGAAAAAACAAGGTATGGCAGATAACAATTATTTCACAATAAAAACAGTCACACCTTCAAGTGAATGAGAAGACAAGCCACAAGCTGCATGCTGGAGCCCTGTCCCACCCCCAAGGGCCTTTCAGCAGGTCTCCCTGTGATTCAGGTTCTCTCCAACTCCAGGGCCTCTCCACGGGTCGTCCCTCCATGTGGAGTGTTGGCCCCACTGTCAGCTCTACACAGTGGAGACCTGATGGACAGATTTCTTTTTGAGGCGGGGGATGGCTGGTTGGTATGGGGATCCGAACCCTTGACCTTGGTTTATAACACCACGCTCTAATCAACTAAGCTAACCGGCCAGCCCTTTGATGGATAGATTTAAAAAAATATATGGAATGCTTCAGGAATTTGTATTCATCTTGTGCAGGGACCATGCTAATCTCAGTATCATTCCGATTTTAGTACATGAGCATAAGAGAGCACTAGATTTCTTTTTTTATTTGGAGAGGGATTATTTTATTCCCAGTGCCTAAATATGTTGAATAAACCAAGAAATGAATTTAGAAAAGAACAGGGAAAACTATCATATTAAAATTGGGGGAAAATGTTAAATATATTAGCATCTTGATAGCAAACAACATTGAGATGGCATTATAAAGACTCAAGTGCTACTACACAGAATGACATATTTAGTACTGGACCAGAAATATGTTTTTTTTCTTTTTATTGGCCCTAAAAATTCCAGAACTTTTCTTTATAACACTGTGCTCTAACCAACTGAGTAACCAGCCAGCCAAGAACTTTTCTTTACAAAAATAAGCAAACTGTAACTGATTTCACATGGCAAAAGCGGGGAGGAGGGATCACAAGTAGAAATTACTTCTAATGTTTTAAGTTACAGACATAGAACCACCATATACTGGTGATAAAAACAGAGCAAGTGATGTAGGAAAAGAAACTAAAAACCAGGAAGAAACATAAAAGAACTAAAAAGATTCATTTTTTAACATTTTATTGTGAAGAATTTTGAAATATATAAAAACAGAAATGTCATTTCACCAAAGAGGACATAAGGATGGCAAATAAGCACACGAATCACTACTTATTGGGGAAATGCAAACTAAAATCACAATCAGCACCACACACACCTGTCAGAATGGCTAAAATAAAAAATAGTGACAACACCACATGTTGGAGAGGATGTAGAAAAACTGGATTGCTCATACATTAAATTAGCTGGTGGGAATTCAAAATGGTACAGCTTCTCTGGACAACAGTTTCATATATGCATCCATAAAATCCAGCAATTATTCTACTGGGCATTTATCCAGAGAAATGAAGATTTATGTTCATGCAAAACCTGTACACTTTTATAGCAGCTTTATTCTTAACAGCCAATAACTGGAAGCAACCCAGAAGCCCTACAGTGGATGAATGATTAAACAAAATGTGGTATATCCACACCATGGACTATTACTCAGCCATAAAAAGGAACAATACATGCAAAAACCTGGGATAATTTCTAGAGAATTACGTTGAGTGAAAAAAGCCAATCCCTACAGGTTACACATTATATGATTCCATTTATATTATACTCTTGAAATGACAAAATTATAGAAATGGAGAGCAGATTAGTGGTCACCAGAGAAAGAGAGGGTGGAGATGGGAGGGAAGTTGGTGTGGCTATAAAAGAGCAACGTGAGGGATCCTTGTATCGATGGAAACATTCTATAGCTTGACTGCATCAATGTCAATACCCTGGTTGTGATAACGTATGATAGTTCTGCAAAATGTTATCATGGGAAAACTGGCTGAAGGGCACACAGAATATCTGTGTTGTTTCTTATAACTGCATGTATGTGAGTCTACAATTTTCTAAAAATAAAAACCTTAATTAAAAAGAAGTCTTAGAAAAAAGCACATAAGAGCTGGCAGGTTTGCTCAGTTACTATGGTGCTGATAACCAAGGGTTTGGTCAAAACATACAAATAGAACATAAAAATAGAACATATAAAGAAAAAGCAACATTATATTTCCATACCTACCAGAGATACAAATGAAGAAAAAGATTATACACATAAAAACAATTTCTGGTATAAATATTACTATATTATTTTATAATAACAACAACCAAAGACAAAAACAAAGTAGCTAAATACTAAAGTTTCATAATCGGATGCAAAAAAAAAATGGAAATATTCTGAAAAGAATCTGTACACTAATATTGGAAGCAACAAAAACACAGAACTTTACCTATCACAGGCCCTTATGGGAGTTATAGTTAAATTTTAAAAATAAGAAAAAACAAAAATTATATTAGAAATGGCATCAATAGCAAAATGCTGCTCACTGGTAGCAAGGGCCCAGGGGAGAAACACATTTGCAAACTAGAATGACAGTGTGGGTGTTAAAAGAAAACTCAGAATTGGCAGTGACAACCAGAATAAATAAGACTTTAAAGAAAATACAGAATCTTATAATGACATTTCATGCTAAAAGCAAATGAAAGCTCAGAGAAGTTACATTAAAAACATTCCAGCCTCAAGGGCTGGCCCGTGGCTCACTCGGGAGAGTGTGGTGCTGATAACACCAAGGCCACAAGTTCGGATCCCTATATAGGGACGGCCGGTTAGCTCACTGGGTGAGCATCGTGCTGACAACACCAAGTCAAGGGTTAAGATCCCCTTACCGGTCATCTTTAAAAAAAAAAAACCCCTAAACCAACAAACAAAAACATTCCAGCCTCAACAATAAAAATCTCCTGAGAGTAAAATACTTCTTTCTTATAATAAGGTTAAAAAAAGAAAAACAGTTAAAAGAAAAATTATTTCCAAAGATACATCTCACATGTATGAAATGAAGAACAGAAAGGTAAAAATTAAAAGGAAAAGAAGATAATACAAACATTCTATAATATGGAGGACCAAAACCAAAGGGAATTACAGTCATAAAAATATACTGCAACCATGTACATCTGGGAAATGTTCAAAATTTAATGTCAAGTTTATTTATAATTTATATGCTACGACTTGAAAAAATAATTTAAAGTGGTTTATTAAAAAAACATATATGGCAGGTACAATAAAAAATAGAAAAGCTCAAAAGGGTTAGCTGATTCCACACACACGGCTGGAGTTTCTCAACAACTGCGCTACTGATAGTATGGGCTGGAGAATTTTGTTGTTGTAAGTGACTTGTTTTACGCATTCTAGGACGTTTAACAGCATCCCTGGCTTATACCCACTAAAAGCCAGTAGCAACACCTCCCCTACCTGCAGTTGTAACAAGTAAAAAACATCTCTAAACACCGTCAAATGTCCCCTGAGGGTCAAAATGTCTCCTGCTGGGAATCACTGACCTAGGCTAATAATTGAGCTACTGCAGCTGAGATTAAGTTTAGCTTTAAGCTCTCAACAGGTAAAGCACAGAAGTTAATGTTTTGAGTTGTAGGACACTTACTGGTAGAGGCACACTGTTTCAATGGGAAAGATCATTTTTTTTCCAGCACTAGGTTCTAAGACAAATTTCTTCCCTGGCTTTTTATATTAAGGAATATTAAAGTATCAGCTGTACCAGTAATTGTATAGAAGTTATAGAAATATTTTTCATATGGCTGTTTCTTATCCATTGTAAAAAAAAAAAAAAAAAAAAGCAAAGGAATAACTATGCAATACCAGTAAAGGCATGTCTGTGGGAAGTCAAACTGGGCAGGGTGGGGGAGGGGCTGTTTTCTGATGACCCAGCTTGCTTCAGGGATAG
Organism: Cynocephalus volans; assembly: GCF_027409185.1. Classification (NCBI taxonomy): domain Eukaryota; kingdom Metazoa; phylum Chordata; class Mammalia; order Dermoptera; family Cynocephalidae; genus Cynocephalus; species Cynocephalus volans. The sequence continues at coordinate 82,807,770 of NC_084473.1, forward strand.
GACTTAAAAATTCTAGAGGGAAAGCTGTCTCGCGCCACTCTCACTTAAGGCCAATGATGTGTTCTTATACTATATTTACAGAGCATAACAACTAAAATTAAATATGAAACAAATGTCAACAATTTAAGGAGGCAAATGTTTCTCCCCCCTTTAAAAAATTTAATTTAATGTTGTATTTTGTTTGTACAGGGGAAAAATATTTCGTTTTAAAAAAGACAACTGTGTGGATCAGTTAGCCCACATGGTTAGAGCGTGGTGCTGATAACACCAAGGTCAAGGGTTTGGATCCCCGTACCAGCCAGCCGCCAAAACCCCCCCGCCAAAAATCCCACAATTGAGCACTGTAGAAGTTTTTGTAAAAGTTTTGATGGAAAAAGCTTAAAACCATTGAATAAAAACCACCATGGACAATACATAACACATATGTATTTATTTTAGAAGGTTACTTATTTTTCAGCAAGCCTTAAAGAAACTGAATTTTAATTTTGTGAATGCTAAGCACAGTTAAACATGAAACGCCAAATAAAAGGAAAGGTCTACTCCTATTTGTTAAAGTCTCAGACTTGCAGACCTGTGGGGGAGGGGGGAGGGAGTGTGTGAGTGTGTGTGTGTGTGTGTGTGTGTGTGTGTGTGTGTACAACGATATAATGTTAGACTAAAAAAAGTAAACTGCAACACAATTCGGATGGTACTTTAACAGTAGTTTACTGGTGGATAAGGGGGCTGAGGCCAAGACGAGGAAATTGGTGAACATTTACCTTTTATTTTATATATTTTGGTAGTATTTCATAAACAATTAGCCCATATCACTTTTAAGGTAAAAATACTAAAAAACTATGAAAAATGTGTTTTGATTCAACAAGTCAGTTTAAATTTCAAAAATGTTATGTTTCACCCCAAAGATCACCTTGCAAACTTACTTTTAAGTATTCCAGTCAAAGCATGGAAACAAAACAAAAAAGGCCAAAGGTAGCTATGCAGATGTCCTACCCTGCCTGGCCCTCCCTTTTTGTTGCCTTTCCTGTCCTTCTAGACACTCTGTCCCCACCATCCAACAGCACAGAGCTCTGCTGCAGTGGCTGCCACTCAGGACCCCCACCCATGGCTCAGCACCCAGGCCTGCACTGCCTTTTTTTAAATAGTAAAATATACATGCCATTTATTATTTTAACCAAAAATATACATAACATAAAATTTACGAACTTAACCATTTGTAAGTGTACAGTTAAGTGGCATTAGGTACATCCACCATTCATACTGCTGTGTGATCACCACCGCCCTCCATCTCCAGAACCTTTCTCATCTTACCAAACTGAAATTTCCATTTCCTCCCTTCCCCTTCCCAACCATCATTCTACTTTCTGTCTCTAAATGTTTTTTGTTGTTGACCGGTAAGGGGATCGCAACCCTCGGCACGGTGTGGTCCGCACCACGCTCAGCCAGTGAGTGCACCCACCATCCCTACATAGGATCCGAACCCGCAGCCTCGGAGCTACCAGTGCCACACTCTCCCGAGTGAGCCACGGGGCTGGCCCCTTTCTGTCTCTAAATTTGACGACTATAGGTCCTCATATAAGTGGAATCATAAAGTATTTGTACTTTTTCAATGTGCTTACTTCACTTAGCATAATGTCTTCAAGGTTCATCCATGTTGCAGCATATGTCAGAATTTCCTTCCCTTTTAAGGCTGAACTTATGCACATACGTTTTGTTTATCCACCCATCTGTCGATGAACGTGTGGGTTGCTGCCACCTTTTGACTACCAAGAATAATGCTGCTGTGAACATGGGTGAACACCTCCTTAAATCTCTGCTTTCAATTCTTTTGGGTATAAGAAGAGTCTTCAAAAAGTTCATGGAAAGATTTGTATTTTCTTTTAACTCTATTTTTCCACAACCTTTTAAAAGTACCCTCATATATCCAGAAGTGAAATTGCTGGATCATGTGGTAATTCTATTTCCTGCCCCACCTTTGAACCTCTCCCTGCACCCTCTCCCCAATCAAAACATACTCATCATCTGCCTTATTCTCCAGAGTTGCCATCAGAAAGCTGTCACTTGCAAAACATCTAATCATGACAACGTATTAATAGCTGACAAGGCCTAACATATTACCCCTCCCAGGAGCATCTTCATTTTAATAAAGGGAACATCTTAAGGAAAAGGAATGACTTTGTCAAATGGTGGCTTTTCAAAGCAGCAACAGGTTGTGGGTGGGATTGAGGACATCAGGAGAAAGACGGACAAAAGCCTCTCAAGAACTGTTTTATATTATTTCTAGTTCTCACTTTTCACTCCCAGAATGTAGACTCCTCTCTGCTGCCCCATCCTGGGTTCTAGCCTGTTCCCTCTCTGCTGTACGAGGGCACTTCAGAATGTTCAATGAGAAATAGGATTAAAAGATGATAAGAATCTTTCCTTGAACTCTCTGAAGTACCCTTGTATTCAGTATCCCAACAAGCGACACTCCATTCTACACCCTCTTCAACCCTCTGCGGGGCTCCCTTCCGCCAGCATTGTGCTTAGGTGCTGGGGTGCAGGGCAACCTCATGGAGCTTGTCAGGTCAGCTCGAAGTGGAGTCTCCTTTCTCAGGCCTGCTCCTCTCCTTGTGTTTCCAGTGTCATTTAATGGCCACGCAGTCCTTCCAGGCTCAAGGACTCAGGCATCCCAGGCTTGTTTGTACCTTCACTAAATCTCATTTATTCTGCATCCAGAACAATTCTTCACAGTGTCCTGTCTTCCATTCCATTCCCACTAGACTAACCTATTCAGCCCCTTCCCCCCACCGGCCACTACCTCAGGCCTCTCTGCCTCTAATCCCACTGCATCAGCCCTGCCCTGCACCTGCAGTCCGTGCTTACAATGAGCCAAAGCTCTCCTCTGTCTATGACATGAAGCGAAAAGTCAGCCTAACTCTCAGAACTCTGTCTCCCACTCACCTCTCCAGCTTTACCTCCCACTACTCCCCAGAATGCACTCCTGTCAAACTGTTTCCTGAACATGGTCTGCAATATTTCACCCGTGCCTTTGTGCACCTAGCCTCGCTACTCAGATGCCTCCCTGATTCTCCTCAAAACCCTTTTCCTCTGAACTCCCACTGCACTTTATCTGCACCAGCGCCACGGTACTTCTCACTCTGAACTTGTCTTTAAGAACCCTTGCTCTCCTAACAGCTGTAAAAACTGTCTTCTTCCCCTCCCTGCTCATCCTCTCCAGCCCTCCCTCCCCCCTGCTCAGGACCCCAACCTCCCAGACCTCCTTCAGTGTTGTGAATGCGCAGTTTTTTGACCCCACGGCTTTTACCCCCCCACACACTCCTCCCCCTCCACACACCCCCACACACTTAATAGCTCATCTTCCTTCAGATTTCATCAGTACCTGAAAGGAACCACCCATGATTCTGCATTTCTTTTACAAGTCTCCTAGTGCATAGCACAGTTTGCAATTATAAATACCCATTTATTTATTACATTATTTATTTTTATTAAATTTATTTGATTATTTGCTTTTCACCCCATCCCTAGAGGGCAGTGACTGCATCTGTAATGTTCACAATTTTAACCACAGTGCCCAGCAGTATGCCTGGCACAGAATTAAGGGCTAAATATTTATTAAATGAATTAACATTCTGCTCTTTGTAGCTCAGTCTAACTGCATGAAAAGACTGGGGAATGTACTCATGAAGCCTACACTTAATCCAGCCTGCCCTACCCTCTTTCCTTCCTCTCTTCTTCCTGTCTCTCTCCTCCCTGTCTCCCCCTAGACTAACTTTCGTTTTGTTTTGGGTTTTTTGGCATCTGGCCAGTACAGGGATCAAACCCTGGACCCTGGACCTTGGTATGATCAACATCGTGCTTTAACCAACTGAGCTAACTAACTGGTCAGCACCCCACCTCCTCAAATTTCTTGAAAAAAATCAGAGGAAAAAAAATTTGTTTAATAAATTAATTTTTTAAAAAAGAGGAGAGGAATAGGGAAGAAGAGGACGACTGGGAGGAGTTCTGAGAAACCATGCAAGGAACACAAGAAAATTTCAAAAAGAAGACCATCATTAATAAGGGACAATATTACATCAATGAAATAAGAACAGAGAGAGATTTTTTTTAAAAGCATCTGAGAACTCTTTCCTGAAAATTAAAATTAAGGTAGCCAAAATAAAGAATTTAAGGGAAGAAATGGAGAATAAAGTTGAAGAAATTTCTCAGAAAGTAGAGCACAAAGAAAGTTGATGATGATAATATTTAGAACCCATGTTATAGGGCAATTACCACGTGCCAGGCAATGAATTAAGCTTCACAACCACCCTTGAGGAACGTACTATTATTATCCTCAAAATGGAAAATGGGAAAGATGAGAAAATTAAAGGGTCAGAGTCTGGGAAATCTAACAATTGACTAAAACCGCTGGCTTTCAGAAATAAACAGAAAATAGAGTGGAGAGGAAATGCACATTCATACACCCAAGAACTGAAGGACGCAAGTCCCCAAAGTGAAGAGTCCACCAAGGAACTGAAGGATAGAAGACATCTTTTAGAAATCCATGTGGAAATATTTACAGATGAAATTATATGATGTTTTGAATTCCTAAGGGGAGATACAGAAGTGCCTGCAGACACAGATGAAGTAAAACCAGCCAAGAGTTGACAATTATTTAAGCTGGGTGACAGGTATGTACAGGTAGGGTACATTAGACTATTCACTCTACTTTTGCATATGCTTAAAATTTTCCTTAAGAAGTTAAAAGAAAACAATGCAGGAGGATTTAAATAATATTGAAGTACATATGAGAATAAAAAGTAAAAATTTTCCTTCCTTTCAATCCAACGTCTCTCCTCAGAAGTAACCCTGTTAACAGTTTAGAGTATATCTTTTCAGACCTCTGTTTACCCATTTTTCATTTATTTACACAATTACACAAACACATACTCTATTTACAGAGTGGGATCATACTATACGAGGGTAATTCAAAAAGTCCACGGAAAAATAGAATTAGAAGATAATATGAATCTTTCCACGAACTTTTTGAAGTGCCCTCATATATACTGTTCTACAACTTGCTTTTGTATTAAATAATGCATCATTAACATCTTCTGACCAACTGAAGGCTATGCCCAAATGTGAATATACCATAATTTACTGATTTAATCCTCTACTCAGAAAAAACAAAATGTCAACGGCTCCCCTATTATCAATAGCTTTCCCTGGTTGGCTTTAATTATCTGTATTTTACTAATTAGATAAAAATTCTTGATGCTTATAACTGTACAATTACAAAACTAATGCAAAAACAAAATTAAATATAACAAACTTCAAGATCAATAAAATTCATATTGATGATATAAATTTCATGTGATACTTTGCTGAAACTAACACACCACTTGTAGTGTAGATAATGCTGCAGGCAAAATACTTGAGAAGCCTGAATCTATATATTGCCTGTGTGTCTGGCTGGTGACTCCTTTCCCACTTTTCTCCATCAAGACTATTGAAAATCCTTGCATCAGATGGGACTCACATGGCAAAGCCTTTCACACAGTAAATTGGGTTTTGCTCTTTTCACATTAAACTGCCACAATTAAATATGGCACCAAACCTTGTGAACAAAAATACAAACAAGGGGATTAAAATCCTATGAAGGTAGCCAATTATAACATAACCCAGAGTATACACATATGAAATCTTTAAATGGTACAAAAAGTAAAAAAAAATTTAATTCACATGGAAAACTCAGGCCCAAGAATGGCATAATGAAAATTCTTATAAATGCAGTTGTACCTGAGGGCCCATTTCTATATGAAAGGTGGTGTATATTTAAATTTTGATGTTGCCAAAATGTCCTCTAAAAAATTTACACCAGTTAACAATTACACCAAAATGTATAAAGTGAACCCTGGCCAATTTGACAGGAGAAATGTGATTATTTCATGTTAAAGTAGATTTTGGACATTATTAGTGGGACTAAGTATCCTTTCATATACTCACTCTTTTTCTTCTTTAAATTATCTAAATATTTTATGAATTTGCAAAAGTTGTTTGAATAATACGCTATCAGCCCTTTGCTTACTGCAACTGCTTAACCACTTTTTCTTTTTGTGGTGAGTTTTTTGCATTCAGAAATTTTAAATGTTTTATGTTGTCAAATGTATCAAACCTTTTCCTTGAAATTTTCTAAAAGGGCTTCAGCTTCATATTTTAAAAACATTTTCTCATTTCAACTTTATATAGTGAACCATATTTTCTCCTAATACTTTAAAAATTTTTTTTAAATTTATTTTTATTAGCATATTTATTATTACAAATCATATTTATTCTTTATGCCCCTTATCCAATCTCTCCCCTTCCCCCTCCCTCTCCCCCTCTAGTAACCACAGATTTGTTCTCTCCATCTGACAGATTAACTGTTCGTCTGTTGGTTTGCTGCACAGATGATCTGTCCAGTACTGAGACAGGTGTGATCAAATCCTCCCCTACTACTGTAAAGCAGAGGCTGCTTCTATTACTCTGAAGTGTGCTTTGTGGAGTGAGAGGATCTTTTTTTTTTTTTTTTTTTTGGTCTCTGCTGGTGCCTCTCCTTGTGTCAATGAAGTTGAGAGTCTGGCGTGCCATCTACATGGTGTCTGTGACTGCTGCTATAGAGACTAGCTGCTTTTGCAGCATCCATGGCAACTGTGGTGGCTATGGAGGGCTACGTGCATGGAAATTGTGTTTTTGGTTTGCTCTTTACCTGGGTGCGTCTGGGTTCAGCTTCTCCTGGCTCCACACCTCAGGCCCCATGGCGGCAGCTTGCCTAGTTGTGGTTGGGTTTGGCTTCCCCAGCTCCATGCCTCATTCTAAGATGTTGTAGTAGAGCAGTTGTGGGAGGGGGAGAGGGAAAGGGGAAGGGAAAAAGAATGGGAGGAGGAGGAAGTGGGCGGTGTGTGACTGAGGCCCATGGCTCCCCCCTCATTCCGGCAGGGGAGAAAAGGGGGCTTCCGGTGGTGGCTCAGTGGTCATCACTGGGTTGGTTGCAGATGTTGGGGGGGCATGGCTAAAGCCCTCAGCCCCCTACTACCCTGGCTCAGGAGCCCAGGGCACGTCTGGGGATGACCTGGTGGTCATTGCTGGGCTGGGTGCAGTCATCGGCAGGGAGGGAGGGAGGGAGAGGTGTAGCTGAGGACCAAGGCCCTCCCGACTCCCTGGCTTGGGAGCTCAGGGGGGCTTCCAGTCCTTCTAGGTTTTATAGGTGCTCTTTGGTGGTATTAAACCTTTACTGGTTAAAATCAAACGTTGTGTCTGATCTGTGGGTATTTTGTTTTTTCTTTCAGTTCTGTGTTGGATTATTCACTGTTCCCACCACTTAAACTCTGCACTACAACTAATCTCTTGTCCTTCAGTTACTTCTAAAATGGGGGAACTTCCTCAGGGAACCAGAACTTGAGCCCAAAATCTGCTTTGCTGCTGATTCTCTTGGGAAAGCTTTTTGTGCAGCTCAGGTTTTAATTGTTGGGCTTGTAATCACTTCCGCGTCTCGTGAGGTCTGGTACACCTGGGTTGTGTAGAAATGCTGGTCTGGGCCTGAGTCTTATCAGTAAACTGCACTCACCGCAGTTCTATATTCCTGACCAGTCTCCACTGAGTGGGCCTGTGCTGATTGAAGGGCAGATCAGCTGTCCATGCTGTGCCTCAATCGTCCCCCAGTGGGCCATCTCTTCTACTGCCCACACTCCAAACACCTCCCATGGGACGGGCCACATACTGGTCCCTTTCGAAGACTCATCGGCCTCTGAGTGGCTCCCTTCTTCAGCTGTCTGTGGCTTCTTGTTCCCATGTGGGTCCACAGGAACCCTGCTAGTTGTCTTGCTGGGCTAGGGGCCACCAAGCCCTCCTCTCCCCTGCCACCTCCAAGCAACTTCATATGAAGGGCACAGCTGCAGCTACAGCTGCGGCTTATGCCAGCTTTTGCTCCGTGTGCTCACCAGTACCAGCCTTAAAGCAGCCAGGGCTTGAAATGGTGGGAGCGATCCTTTCCTTCTCTCATCATGGCTTCTCCCACCTTCATGAACTCCACAGGTCTTTCCTCCTCTTCCCCTGAGCTCTAGCAGCCCCAGCTTTGTTGTGGTTTTTTAATAGTTGTAAATTGATTGATTTGTGGGAGAGAGTGACGCTGGGGACCTTCTATCCCACCAGCTTGACCAGAAGGTTCCTAGTACATTATTGGATTTATTTTGTTCACATTTAATTTTTGGTCCACTTGGAAATTATTTTGGGAAAAGAAAAAGTAGAGTTTTCTAAATAAAGTAAACTCAAATTTGAGACCATAATTAATTTTCATATTTTCCAAATCAAAATTCAAGATACAGAGTTTTCTGTGCTATTTCCTAGTGTAAGAGGCTGTTAGACACCAAAATATGAGAATTTCTAGGAGATGGCAATGCTTCATGTGGACTACAGGAGAAAATATATAATATATGAAAATCAGGAGCATATAGTACTGAAGTAAGTTGAAAATAGAAAAAAAGACTATAAAGAACTTAACTGAGCTGGAGAGAGCTGAGCTGCCAGGTGTCAGAGTAGTAGATAAAGATACCAAACCAAAATGAAAGAAACAGGCGCGCCTTTAATCACTTACTACAATAGTGTGAGCAAAAGCCAGGTGAGGGTCAGACATGTCATCCCAGACAGGGCCCTGAAACAAAAGGCTTCTTGCCATTTTATGGACCAGGGGCCAGGAAGGAAGATGAGAGAGAAGTGCTAGGACTTGAAAAGTACTGAGTACTCAGAGTGGAGAAGTGTCTTCAAGGTTTCCCACCCACCCATAAAGACGTCCTTGCAGAGCTACCTAGGAAAGGCTGCCGCCAAGTGCCCTCCTTGCTGCACCTCCCTCCACAACCCAATAAAGAGGCCTCCGAAAGGAAGCATCTGGGCTAGGAATGCAACATACTTATGGGCACAGCTGGCCAGGGGACCTGAAACCTTGACAGAGACTCCTTTAAAGACTGCAATGCACTAGTTGTGCAGCAAGACTACTATAGGGAAGGCAGGCTTCCCATGAGGCCTGCCAGGTAATGCTTTTGTAATTGCATATGGTTGGGCCTGAAAGATCACATGTAAGGTTTTGGCCAAGAGGTGGGCTCCTCAAAGACAGTGTCCTTGAAGAATCTTAGCCTCTAGACATTCAACATAAACAAAATAGGCTAAAATTCTAACAAAGATTAAATATCTTAATAGAGACTCCTCTACCATTCTAGATGATTAAGAAGTTTAACAAATGCTAAAAACACCTGTCCCTAGCCCTCAAGGCAAAATGTTTCTTGTTTTCTGTTTTTTTAAAATCAAAAACAGTAACATAAAAACCTAAGAGATATATATATATACACATAGCTGTAAGAAATAACATTTTTATTTTTCTCCCTCTTCACATTGTAATACATTGACATATACCAGAATGTAATGAGGGGAAGATACAGAAAATGCCTATTAACAACTGCTAAAGAAATAAAAATACAGTCTTAGTAATCGAATATTCAAGCTGGCAGCTCTCTGAAAGGTGCGATTCAGTCAGGCAAGGGGAATTGGTACAATAAGTTACATAACTTTACATTTTGCCACTCAGAATATTAAAAAGATGTATACTCAATGGTTAAGATTTAATAAAATAATTTGTACTGCTTCATCAAAAATTCTTAAGCAAAACTGACTTTTTTCTTCTTAATTGTGAGTGCATGGCCATGAAGAACACATTAACTCCCAGAACATTTGGACACCACCGCCTCAACTGGCACTACGGTTCCAACAGTTTTCCTACCATTGCTTTTGCACAATGTCAGCATAGCAACAAAGGCAAAAAACATCTCAGTATTTTTAGGAAAACAGCTTTGACCTGTGGATCCCTCTGAAGGGGTCTTGGGACTCAGGTGTCTCATGAACTATTCACTGAAAATCACTGTTCTAGACAGAATATGTACAAAATCAATGCATTCCGAGAGCCTAATGAGTTTTGACACCACAGGGAGAAAAGAGACCCACATACAAACATATTATTCAAGACTGCACTCCCCACAGTAAACACAGGAACAAGTCATACTACAGCCAAGAAATCTGTCAAATCAGCTGCAAAGTTCATGAAAAATACAAGGGGAGAGAAAGCTGAATAATCTAATGACAAAATTTCTTTGTTAAATCATTCTGCTACACATTTAATACTATCAAGGGTATATTTTATGGAAGAGCAATTACCATCACCTGAATGTGCTGGCAGATTTATTCTTTTCAGGAATATTAACTGAGCCAGACACTGTTTTTGAAGCTGGAGATATATTAGTGGACTAGATAGACAAGGTCTCTGGTTCTAGGAGGAGGAAACAGACAACATATAAATTAAAAATAACAGACTAATTTCAGATACAGTTGTGCATCCCTTAACAACAGGTATATGTTCTGAGAAATGTGTAGTTAAGATGCTACTCTGCTGTGCGAACATCACAGAGTGCACTTACACAAACCTAGATGGTATGGTCTTCTACACACCTTTGTTATAGCCTGTTGCTCCTAGGCTATGAACCTGTACAGCATGTTGCTGTACAGAATACTGTAGGCAACTGTAACACAATGGTAAGTATTTGTGTACCTAAACACACCTAAACATAGGGCCGGCCCGTGGCTCACTCGGGAGAGTACGGAGCTGTTAATACCAAGGCCATGGGTTCAGATCCTATATAGTGATGGCCAGTTAGCTCACTTGGGAGAGCGTGGTGCTGACAATACCAAGTCAAGGGTTAAGATCCCCTTATTGGTCATCTTTTTAAAAAAAATAAAAAAATAAACATACCTAAACATAGAAAAGGTGCCACAATTTACATAAGTAGAAAATATGAGGCTTTACTTTGAAGGCAGAGTGACAGGACTATGAAGGAAAGGCAGGAAATTAAGAATGAATCCCAGGTTTTTGGCTTGAGGAAACTGGGTAGATGGAAGTTCCATTTACAGAGATGAGGAAGATTAGAAGAGGAGCTAGGGGTGGGGAAAGGAAATCAAGATTTCTGTACGGACATATTAATCAATACGTCCCATTAAGACATCTGAGTGGAGATGCCAACTACATACTTAGGGATAAAGTCAGGCATGAAGATAAAAATTTGGAAATCAATGGCATTTAAAGGCATGGGGTTAGAAGAGATCAACTAGGGGGAGGGAGTGAAGATAGAAATAGCAGAGGATCTAGAACAGAGCCCTAGAGAGCATTAACATTCAGAGAACAAATAGCAGATATGTTGTTTCCAGCTGCGGTAAGACCACAAACATATCTGAAACAAACAACATAATATATTGTTACGCAAGTACAAAGAATAAGCTCTTATGTGCATAAAATGAGAGCTTTTGTCATGTTTACTACTGAAAGTGTGTGATACAAGAAAGATTTTTTTTTTCACTTACAGTAATGAGTACTTGTAATGATTCTAACTGCTTGAAAAGGTATTTGGAATCAGTACACAGGAAAAAAGGGTGAATAGAAGACAGTGTTCAAGTTCAGGAACTCCAAGAGGAATAGTAAAACAAATAACACTTCTCAAAAATTAAAAAGTCTGACAATATCAAGGGTTTGTGAAAAGGTATGGACAAAAGAACTCTCATCCACTGCTTGTGGAAATATAAATTAGTAAAGCACTTTTGGAGAGCAATTTTGTAATTCTAGCATAACTTAAACCCAGCTATTTTTTTTTAACCAGCAATTCTACTTCTGAGTACCGTATATAACCATCCTAAACTTTTATACATAGCAAAAATTGAAAACAACCTAAATGTCTATCAACAGGGGAACAGAAAAATAAAATGTGATATATCCACATGATGAAATGCCATCCAGTAGTTAAAATCAAGGGACTTTCTTGGCGTACAGAGCACACAGATGTCCAGCAGGGGAGATAGAAGCTCCGTAGAGTCCACACACCATGGTGGGGGCCGCTGCCGCACAATCCAGCAGCAGGTAGGCTTCACCACCGCCACCCAGCTCCATCCCAAGCCCGGCCTAGCGCACACAGAGCAGGGAGACATCCAGCAGGGGAAGGGGAAGCTCCCCAGAGACCACATGCTCTGCAGTGCCTCCACGCAGCCCGGCAGCCCGGCCCAGAGCGCACAGAACAGGGAGAAGTCCAGCATATGAGGTGGAAGCTCAGCAGAGATGACACACCCTGCAGTACTGCCCCGTGATCCAGCAGCCCGGCGGTGTCCAAGCTGACCAGAGAGGTGGCTCCCCGGAGAGGCCCAAGACCCGAGGCAACCACACACGCAACGCACTAGTGGCCAACTGAGCAGTCACTGAGGTAGCCATACCAAATTGGCAACCACAGCAACATCTTAGTCAGTCAGTAGTGTTAAACCTGTGGACTGTGAAACCCCCTGCCACAATGAATAAACATCAAAGAAAAGATACTAGAAATGTGAAAAATCAAGAAAGTACACCACCAAAGAATAATAACTCTCAAACTCTAGATCCTATAGAACAAGAAGCCCTTGAAATGTCTGACAAGGAATTTCGAGTGATAATTCGAAGGAAACTGAATGAGATACAAGAAAACTCAGCTAGACATCATGATGAAACAAGAAAAAGTATACAGGACCTGAAAGAAGAAATGTACAAAGAAATCAATGCCCTGAAAAAAAATGTAGCAGAACTTGCCGAACTGAAGAAGTTATTCAGCGAAATAAAAAACACAATGGAGAGTTTAACCAGCAGGCTTGGGGAAGTTGAAGAGAGAGCCTCTGAACTTGAAGATGAGCTGTTTGAAATAACACAAGCAGACAAAAAAAAGAAAAGAAAAGAAAAAAGAATCAAACGCACTGAAGGAAATCTGAGAGAGATATCAGACAACCTTAAGCGCTCAACTATCCAAGTCATGGGTATTCCAGAAGGGGAGGAAAAAGGAGATAGCATTGAAAACATATTCAACAAAATAGTGGCAGAAAACTTCCCAGGTATAGGAAAAATCACACATCTTCAGATCCAGGAAGCTCAACGATCTCCAAATGTATTCAACCCAAAAAGACCTTCTCCAAGACATGTTATAGTCAAATTGGTAAAACTCAAAGACAAAGAGAGAGTCTTAAAAGCTGCAAGAGAGAAGCGTCAAATCACCTATAAGGGAGCCCCAATCAGGCTAACATCAGACTTTTCATCACAAACCCTAAAAGCCAGAAAGGAATGGGGTGATATATTCAAAATACTAAAACACAGAGATTGCCAGCCAAGAATACTCTACCTGGCAAGGCTATCCTTCTGAAATGAAGGCCAAATAGTATATTTCTCAGACAAACAAAAACTGCGGGAGTTCACCACCACACGACCACCCTTACAAGAAATTCTCAAGGGCGTACTGGGTTTGGTTCCTGAAAAATAACTACTACTGCCATAAAAACCCAAGAAAAATCAAAACCCACTAGTATAATAAAAATGGCATTCATGAAGAGAAAACAAACAAACAAAAAGTCTATCTACAACCCAAGGAACCAACAAACACAGAAAACAAACAGTAAATCAGAAAGTAACGAACAAAAGACACCTAAAACAACCAAACAATAATCAATAAAATGCTAGGAATAAATCAACACTTTTCAAAAACAACTCTTAATGTAAAAGGCTTAAATTCCCCAATCAAAAGATACAGACCAGCTGACTGGATTAAAAAGGAGGACCCAACTATATGCTGCCTTCAAGAGACCCACCTCACCCATAAAGACTCACATAGACTAAAAGTGAAAGGATGGAAAAAGATTTACCATGCAAACAGAAATGAAAAACAAGCTGGAGTAGCTAATCTTATATCAGATAAAATAGACTTTAAACTAAAAACCATAAAAAGAGACAATGAGGGACACTACGTAATGATAAAAGGATTGATCCATCAAGAAGACATAACAATCATAAATATATATGCACCCAATGTTGGAGCAGCCAGATTTATAAAACAAACTCTATTAGACCTAAAGAAGGAAATAGACACTAATACCATAATAGTAGGGGACCTGAACACCCCACTGTCAATATTGGACAGATCATCTAGGCAAAGAATCAGCAGAGAAACACAAGATCTAAACAATACTCTAGACCAATTGGACTTGGCAGATATCTACAGAACATTCCATCCAACAACCTCAGAATAGTCATTCTTCTCATCAGCACATGGATCTTACTCCAGGATAGATCACATATTAGGTCATAAATCAAGTCTCAACAAATTCAAAAAAATTGGAATTATCCCATGTATTATCTCAGATCACAATGGATTAAAATTAGAAATCAATAACAAACAAAATTCTGGAAACTATACAAACACATGGAAACTAAACAGCATTCTACTTAATGACATATGGGTCCAAGAAGAAATCAAGCAGGAAATCAAAAAATTTATTGAAACTAATGAAAATAATGATACGTCATACCAAAACCTGTGGGATACTGCAAAAGCAGTATTAAGGGGAAAATTTTTTGCATTAAATGCTCACCTCAAAAGAATGGAAAGATGGCAAGTGAACAACCTAACACTTCACCTTAAAGAACTAGAAAAACAAGAACAATCCAAACCTAAGGTTAGCAGACAGAAAGAAATCATTAAAATCAGAGCAGAACTTAATGAAATTGAAACCCAAAAAACAATACAAAAGATCAATGAATCAAAAAGTTGATTTTTTGAAAAGATAAATAAAATTGACAAACCATTAATATGGCTAACAAAAAAAAAGGAGAGAGCAGATTCAAATAACAAAAATTAGAAATGAAAAAGGTGATATTACAACTGATTCATCTGAAATACAAGGAATCACTCGAGACTACTATAAACAACTATACACCAACAAATTTGAAAATCTGGAGGAAATGGATAAATTTCTGGACACACACAAGCTCCCAAAACTGAGCCATGAAGACGTAGAAAATCTGAACAATTAACAATAAAGGAGATTGAAGCTGTTATCAGAAGGCTCCCAACAAAGAAAAGCCCAGGACCAGATGGATTCACAGCAGAATTTTACCAAACATTCAAAGAGGAATTGACACCGATTCTTTACAAACTATTCCAAAACACTGAAACAGACGCAAACCTCCCAAACTCATTCTATGAAGCAAACATCATCCTGATACCAAAACCAGGTAAAGATACAACCAAAAAAGAAAACTATAGGCCAATATCCTTGATGAATATAGATGCAAAAATCCTCACTAAAATACTAGCAAACAGAATACAGCAATACATATGTAAAATTATTCACCACGATCAAGTGGGATTCATTCCAGGGATGCAACATACGCAAATCAATAAATGTGATACACCATATTAATAAAATCAAACACAAGGACCATATGATCATCTCTATAGATGCTGAAAAAGCATTTGATAAAATTCAACACTCATTCATGACAAAGACCCTCTATAAGTTAGGTATAGATGGAAAGTATCTCAACATAATTAAAGCCATATATGATAAACCTACTGCCAATATCATCCTGAATGGGGAAAAGCTGAAAGCTTTTCCTTTAAGAACAGGAACTAGACAAGGATGCTCACTCTCACCACTCCTATTCAACATAGTATTGGAAGTACTAGCCAGAGCAATAAGAGAAGAGAAGGAAATAAAGGGCATCCAGATTGGAAAAGATGAAGTCAAACTGTCCCTGTTTGCAGATGACATGAACCTATATATCGAACAGCCTAAAACCTCTATAAAAAACCTCTTGGAGGTGATAAATGATTTCAGCACAGTAGCAGGATACAAAATCAACACACAAAAATCAGTAGCATTTCTATTCTCCAATAGTGAACATGCAGAACGAGAAATCAAGAAAGCCTGCCCATTTACAATAGCCACCAAAAAAATAAAATACTTAGGAATTGAGTTAACCAAGGAGGTGAAAAATCTCTATAATGAGAACTACAAACCACTGCAGAGAGAAATTAGAGAGGATACGAGAAGATGGAAAGATATTCCATGCTCTTGGATTGGAAGAATCAACATAGTGAAAATGTCCATACTACCCAAAGTGATATACAAATTCAACGCAATCCCCATCAAAATTCCAAAGACATTTTTCTCAGAAATGGAAAAAACTATTCAGACATTTATATGGAACAATAAAAGACCACGAATAGCCAAAGCAATGCTCAGCAAAAAAAATAAAGCTGGAGGCATAACACTACCTGACTTTAAGCTATACTACAAAGCTATAATAACCAAAACAGTATGGTACTGGCATAAAAACAGACACACTGACCAATGGAATAGAATAGAGAATCCAGAAATCAACCCACACACTTACTGCCATCTGATCTTTGACAAAGGCACCAAGCCTATTCACTGGCGAAGGGACTGCCTCTTCAGCAAATGGTGCTGGGATAACTGGATATCCATATGCAGGAGAATGAAACTAGACCCATACCTCTCACCGTATACTAAAATCAACTCAAAATGGATTAAGGATTTAAATATACACCCTGAAACAATAAAACTTCTTAAAGAAAACATAGGAGAAACACTTCAGGAAATAGGACTGGGCACAGACTTCATGAATACGACCCCAAAAGCATGGGCAACCAAAGGAAAAATAAACAAATGGGATTATATCAAACTAAAAAGCTTCTGCACAGCAAAAGAAACAATTAACAGAGTTAAAAGACAACCAACAGAGTGGGAGAAAATATTTGCAAAATATACATCTGACAAAGGATTAATATCCAGAATATATAAGGAACTCAAACAACTTTACAAGAAGAAAACAAGCAACCCAATTAAAAAATGGGCAAAAGAGCTAAGTAGGCATTTCTCTAAGGAAGATATACAAATGGCCAACAGACATATGAAAAAATGCTCAACATCACTCAGCATCCGGGAAATGTAAATCAAAACTACACTGAGATACCATCTCACCCCATTTAGGATGGCTAAAATCCAAAAGACTCTGAACGATAAATGCTGGCAACGTTGCAGAGAAAAAGGAACTTCCATACATTGTTGGTGGGACTGCAAAATGGTGCAGCCTCTATGGAAAATGGTATGGAGGTTCCTCAAACAATTGCAGATAGATCTACCATATGACCCAGCTATCCCACTGCTGGGAATATACCCAGAGGAATGGAAATCATGACGTCGAAGGTATACCTGTTCCCCACTGTTCATTGCAGCTCTCTTTACAATAGCCAAGAGTTGGAACCAGCCCAAATGTCCATCATCGGATGAGTGGATACGGAAAATGTGGTATATCTACACAATGGAATACTATTCAGCTATAAAAAAGAATGAAATACTGCCATTTGCAACGACATGGATGGACCTTGAGAGAATTATATTAAGTGAAACAAGTCAGGCACAGAAAGAGAAATACCACATGTTCTCACTTATTGGTGGGAGATAAAAATAACTAAATAAATTCAGACACACACACACACACACACACACACACACACACACACACACACACACACACACACACACACACACACACACACACACACACACACACACACACACACACACACACACACACACACACACACACACACACACACACACACAGCCGGGGGGAAGAAGAAGACATAACAATTACAATTCCTTGAAGTTGACACGACAAGCATACAGAAAGGACATTGTTGGGTGGGAGGGGGGAGAGGGAGGAGGGAGGGAGGTTTCGGTTAATGGGCCACAATAATCAACCACATTGTATATCGACAAAATAAAATTTAAAAAAGTAATAAATAAATAAAATAATTAAAATAAAATGTCTTTTAATGTTATTACTTTTTTAAGATAGAGACCTTTTATTGCTTTATATAATCACCTCTATACTTCTGTGTTTCGGGTTTCATTTAGAAAGGTCTTCCCTTCCCACTGAGTGTAAAACTATTCGACCTGATTTCCTTCCAGTGCATTCATTTTGTTTGGGCTTTTATAGTTTATCATAATCCATTTGAAATTTAGTTTAACAAAAGATAAGCAGGTCCATCTCTCATTTCTTCAAAAGGAAATCTCTCAAGACCTTCAAAATTCCTCCACCTACCCTCAATCTCCTTCCATCTCAGCCAAGATTGTCAAAAACTCAAAGATTGTCCCGGACCTTGGGCACTTGCTTTCCAACTGTGGCCTCTGAAACTGCAAGTTCTCTCATTAGGAAAGGCCGCTTTAAAAAAAAAAAAAAAAAAAAGATGACCAGTAAGGGAGTCTTTAAACAAAAAAAAATAGGGACTTTCTCTACATTTATCATTATGGGTATATTTTTAAAACACAATGATAAAAGAGGAAAAATGATGCAGAACGATACATATGGTATGATACCATTTATACAAATTTTAAGATTCATGATAATGAATCTGAGGAGGTTAGGAGAGAAGGGAATGGAATTGGGAAGGGGTATTAAAGGAGCTTCAACTTTAGTAATAATGTTTCATTTTGTTTATAATATAAAAGCAGACAAATATAACAAAATGTTACATTTTATTTTATTTAATAAATGCTTATTACCTGGATGAAAGGGACATAAGCATTTATTAATTTATACTCTGTACTTTTATTTCCACAATTGGGGGAAAAAAGAGGCTGTGCACACACTTCTTTATTCATAGGGGAAAAAAGGCAAAATAAGCAATATGTTTCCTGATGTTGATTCAGTATAGGAAATAGTGAAAAATTTTAAAATAAGCTTATCATGGTCATCTGAACATCTGTCTTTTCAGCACACTGCAGGAACAATAGGGAATAAACATGAAACTTTCAAAGCTGGCTGTAAAAGTCAACAGTATTTACTTGAGCTTTCAAAATAACAGACAAGATTAAACTATTTCTTCATGGCACTGAATACTCGGCTTGATCAAAAGGCATATCTAGGTGATATACGCAGCATTGAAAGAGACTAAATTCATCACTTCAGGGCTGAAATAACAGTTTCTAAAAGTGAAGATAATCCTGATGGGTTTAAAAGAAGATGTGGTACAAACAGTTTGTTACATTTTTTTTACTCTGTCCCTAGCCCATGATTATTTTCTTCGATATCTGGAGAAAGAAACTGATGATACATTCATTATTAGGCATATTTAAGACCCATCCAAATGTTAAAACTGAACGTGAAGAAATGCCTTCAGAGCCAAATACAACCAAATAAAGGAACTCACTTGGCACCCTCCTCTAAACTGAAACAGTCTAACATTTGAGTGTGATGTGATGTACTCACACCAAGTATTTGACAGAGTTGGAAATATTCTTTAGTAAAAAATTTCTCCAAAATTTGAGTCCATATTTAATCTAAATATCTGACAGTTACTTGCTGCTATTACCAAAAAACTATAATCCTGAGTTAGGACTTCCTAATTTAACAGAAATTAAGTAAGAAAAGAAATGAAGTGGATGTAAAATTTAACCTCTGTCTCAAGCTGTCAGTGGCCCGGAGACAGACACCTGTGAAAAACTACAAACAGTATTTTACTGGACACTGAAAGGAAACAGGGCTAGCCAGTTAGGTCAGTTGGTTAGAGAGTGTGGTGCCGGTAACACCAAAATAATGTTTATTTTTTATTTTAAATATTATGAATTTTTAAGTCATCTAAACTTGAAAGTTCACCTGCATGCTAAATACTCATTATGGGATCTGCAGACTACTAAAATGTGAGGAAGTAGTAGGCAGATAAAGATGAGACAGAAAAGAGGTGGATGACAGCCAAAGCCAAACTTAGCTTATTTTAAAATTTTGCCTGGGGCTGCTCTGGGCCTAGGACTAAGTGAGGAAACTCTTTTCTTCTTCATCCTCCCACCAAACACAGAGGCTGGTCTCTTACTCCTACAATACAGTTCTCAGGTCACTTGGTGACACTCTTCAATGTATTCTAACTTCTAAACAAAGCAGATCTATATGCAGATGCTTGTCATTACTTCAAAAATACTAGCAAAAAGAAATCAACAATGAAATGAACAATAAAATAGTAATAACAGTAATAATTATATTTTGCATTTATTCAACACTCCAACTAAGACAGTATAAAGAATAAAAAAAAGAGCTGAATCTGTTCTTCCTATCCAAGTAAACCGGTGTTGATAATAACAACATCAGCATTATGAGGTGACTGTAAGCTAACTGCTGCCTTACCAAGCTGGTTCTTCATGCCCATGAGCACCGAGTTCATGTGTGCTTTGGATGCATAGAGCTTGCTCACAGCCTTCCTTGACCTGATCATCTCCTTGGCCAGAACCACACAAACATCCTTCTGGCCCTTCTTGGCAGCATCTTTCACAGACCGTTTCACTTTTTCTTCTTCCCTTTGGATATCTACATTTGGAACATAATAAAGAACACCAAAAATCAAGGGTAAACCAGATACACTGGCATTCACATCTGTTCTTACTATGATCTAAATGTGTGTATTAAATAGGAAAATATATAGGAGGATATAAATAAAATCAAAATAATCAGTGTGGCAGATATTCATCATTTCCAGAAACAACACTAAAGTAGTGTAAAAGTAAAAAAAGAAAAAATATAATACTATTATACTTGAATTTCAAAATGCTTTTTGTGAGTCCATCCTAACATTTGTTGGTACTGATCTAAAAACTTAAAAATCAGTGTAAATACATTCCAGAACTTGCTCTATCAATAAGTAGTATTCCGACAATTATGAGAGTATCATTTCTGTACAGTTACTAATGATTTATAAAAACCTACAACTTAAGGAAAGCCTGATCATTAAAGGTCTCATATCAGCAAGAGCTAGAGATAATATACATCTGTATTATATGTTTTATGATCGGTAGGATTTTTTTCCAATTTCACCTTCACCTTTGAATGCTATTTTGCTGGATATAGAAGTCTAGAATAATGTGGGGTTTTTTCCTTTCATCCTATCAAAAATGTTCTAGTTTGCATTGTTTCTGATAAGAATTTTGAAATTATTTTTATCATTATTTCCTGTATTTAATACGTGACTTTTCTTGGGTTGTTTTATCTCTTTGCTTTCAGTAATTTGATTAAGCTATGCCTGAGTGTGGTTTTCTTTGTGTTTATCCTATTTGGAGATGAGTTCCTTGGATCGGTTCTCATAGTTTTCATCAGACTTGGAAAACATTCAGCTATTATTTCATCTGATCCCTTCCTGACTCCTCTCCTCTGAGGCTCAAATTACACTCCCTGACAAAATAAAACTTAACACTCTTTAAAGGAAGACTATAAAATTCAGACACTCAACAGTTAAACATTCACAGTGGCCAGCATCCAATGAAAAATTACTGTGAAGAAACAGGAAAATGTGATCCAAAACCAGGAGAAAAGTCCAAGCAATAGAAATAGACCCAGGAAAAACAGAGATGACTGAATAGTAGACAAGGATTTTTAAAAACTATTATAAATGTGTTGAGGAATTTAAAGGAAAACATAGGGGCTGGATGGTTAGGTGTGACCTCATTAAGGTATGATCCTTTTGGGGGCTCTACTGAGTGTCCCAGAGGATAACAAAGTCTCTTCACTGTGTCTGATCAGAACTCAACCATCTCTGAACCCTTAGCTCTGCGAATTGTTCTGCTTGTATCTTCCTGGTAGTTGTTCTGTTCCCAGTATTTGTTCTTTGCCCACCCTCTTGAAATTGTATTCTAAGTAAGCATAACTTAGTATCAGGCCAAAGATTCAAAAGGATCCTATGCAGATATTTGAGGTTGTTTTTTCATTTGTTTGGTGGCTAGCTGGTATGGGGTAGAGTTCTTTCTGAGTATTTCCTTCCTCTCTGATACTCTGCCCCAGAAACTCTAGCCACTTCAACTTCCCTGAACCCCAATATTTGTCTCAACTCAGTGAGACCACAATGTTCTGCTTGGAATCCCTTTCACAGGCTACAATCCAGATATCTCCAGGCAGAGAGACAGGGCCATATTAGGGCTCTCTCTCTGCTCCCCTTCTCTCAGTGATCACAATCCTGTACTGCCAGCTGTCCAAATCTGAAAACAGCTGTTTCACAGATTTTCTCCACTTTTTTTCTTTCTTGCTTTGTCCAATTTTTTTTTTTTTTTTTAAAGATGACCAGTAAGGGGATCTTAACCCTTGACTTGGTGTTATCAGCACCACACTCTCCCAAGTGAGCCACGGGCCGGCCCTCAAATTTTTTATTTACAATGGGAGTACAATTGCAAGTCCAACATCAATTACTCCATCATGGCTGGGAATAGAATTCCTCTCCCCAATTCTTTTTTAAGGTAGTGATATTGAGATACCTTTAAGAGATTAATTCTTCTCCAATCACAGAAGTGTTAAAAATCTTAAAAGTTTTAGCCATTACCATCCTTTTATAAATCACCTTAATTTTAAGTGGTACTCCAAAAAAAGAAAAAAAAAAAAAAATCAGCCTTATTTAGAAATAGATATTACTCAATCTACAGTTATACTAAGAGTAGTGATAATGGAATTCCATTTCTACTTAGGCACAATTTGCTTAATTTGAATTCCATAAGAGACATTTCTTTATATGTAGCAACAGGTTTCTTTTGCTTACAAAATATAAAGTTTCTTTTAATTCGTTATGTCTTTTTTAATAATTATTATAGAATTAGAAAGCAAAATTAGGACAGCTATAAATAATTATTATAGAAATAAACTATGTCTTACAATATATAGATGCAGTTTACTTTTATGAACTGAAGCAAAATATAGCAATTAGAGAATAGAAGACATAAAATGATAATTTACCTCTTATTTGCCTGTCAACAACTCTCATTTCCTTTCTTATCTTCAACGACCATTCATTGACCTGGGAAAAGTTTTAGAAAAGGAATTACAAGAGATGTCAATACTCCTAGTTCAACCAATTATAAAAAATTTTGTATTAATTCTACAATTGTTTCAGACACAAAAAATAAAGCCATTTTCAAAGAAAGGGCTTTAGGGCCCAATTCTATTTTTTTTTTTTTCTTTTTCATCTTTTTTATTCACAGTGCACAGAAATTCCAAGCTATTCAAAGATTTTTAGCTGAAGGCAGGCAGTAAGAAGCACTTTACATAAAAACTTCAGAGGGAATATGGCACCCTGAAAGTATACAAAGATTGTTTAAGAGGTGAATAGGCACAGATAATTTTACGGGCATCAGAAGATTTTTACCTTTTATACATAATCATTTCAAAAACTACCTTTCCTGTGTCATAAGAATGCATCTTTTCCTTCTCCTCTTTAACAATAATCCCTTTTCCACTTTACAAAAGAAAGATACTCACCTAACCCATGTTTCTTATTACCATGGTATATTTCCCTGACAGGCAAAAACCTCTGAAGTGCTAAACACAGGGCTGACTGGAAATACTGGTGTAAGGTGTTGAGAAAGTAGTAAATGATTCTAATGATTACCAAATTTTTATGCAAGTAAACTGTTTTCCAATTCTTTACTTTTCAAAAAAACTGAAAGAAAACCTGAATTGTCAGATTAATCATTAAAAGTAAATTTTATACTAAATCACTATGTGCTTTTTGGCATATGACTCAGAAGTTCAAAGAACTGACACTGCATTACACAACTCCTTCCATTACCATCTACTTATTCATATTAACAAGGCATCTCAGCACTTGAGTCGATAAAAACATAAAATAGAAATAGAATTGATGCTGAACCCTGTAGCATTTATCCATGTAGCATTCATCCAGACACATGAACTAAATGGCATTTAAAAAATCCATACCATTACAAGATGTATTTCCAAAAAATTTCACTTTTAATGTTTAATATTTAACAAAATCTGTAAAATATTTATTATGCAACAATAATTGTAATAACTCCACTATCAGGTCATACAATTTTTAACATTCTAATGTTACTTTTATGCATATTTTTTGAAGTGAAATTCATGTAACACATCATCATTTGAAAGTGCACAATTCAGTGCATTTACAATATTGTGCTAGGACCAACTCTCTCTATGCTAAAAACTTTAACACTACAGAAGAATATGCTACACCTTTTAAATAATTTCTTCCTATCTCCCGTCCTCCAATTTCCTGGCAACCACTAATTTGCTTTGTCTTTATAGAATTGCTTATTCTGAATATTTCATATAAGAAATCATATGATGTGTGACCTTTTGTTTCTGTTTAAGGTTTATCCATGTTGTAGTATGCATCAATACTTTAGTCCTTTTTATGGCTGAATAATATTCCATTGTATGTATATACCACATTTTATTTATCCATTCATCTGTTGATGGACATTTGAGTTGTTTCCACCTTTTGGCTACTGTGAATAGTGCTGCCATGAAGAGTCAGGTACAAGTATTTGCTTGAGTACCTGTTTTCAATTCTTTTAGGTACATACTCATATACCTGGGACTGCAATTGCTAGGATATACGGTAATTCTATGTTTTTGAGGATCTGCCAAACTGTTTTCACAGTGTACCATTTTATATTTCCACCAGCAATGAGCTATGTTTTCCACATCTCACCAGCACTTGATATTTTCCAGTTTTTTTTTTTATTATAATCAGTCTGCTGGGTGTGAAGTGGTATCTCATTACGGCGTTGATCTGCATTTTCTTACTGACCAGCGAAGTTGGACATCTTTTCACATGCTTGTTGGCTATTTGCTCATCCCCCTTCAGAGAAATGTCTATTCATGTCTTCTGCTCACTTTTTAATTGGGTTCTTTGTCTTTTTGTTGTCAAGTTATATGAGTTCTTTATATATTCTGATAGTAGACCCTTATGAGATACATGATTTGCAAATATTTTCTCCCACTCTGTAGGTTGTCTTTTCACTTTCGTGATGTCCTTTGATGTATGTAAGCTTTTAACTTTGATAAAATCCAATTTATCTAAAGAACGTGTTTTCTGAAGTCATTCTTAAAGTTTCACCTTACATGTTACTTCAGGGAGGGCTTCCCTGATCCCCAGAATTGGTTAAAACCCCTTGCAGTATAATTAAACAGAACCCTATGCCCCCCTCTTTTGTAAAGCTCATTATAATTACCTGTAAGTTGACTGTAAAAAAAAAAAAAAACCTTTTCTAACTTACCAAGCCTTTGCATAATGCCTGGCACTAAGCAGATGCTCAATAAATACCTGTTGAATTTAATTGCATGGAATATGAAATGTGAAGAAGGGACAAAAATTTTCAGCCATAAGTAATACTTATGAAACAAAAATCTCCAGAAACTTCCTGTGTATAGTTTTAAATATCAAAGGTAAAAGTTTCATAAAATCTGTCAAAAGAAAAATTCTTTTTTTTTTCGGCTGGCTTGTACAGGGATCTGAAACCTTGACCTTGGTGTTATAACACTGTGTTCTAACCAACAGGGCTATCCGGCCAGCCCTAAGAAAAATCCTTTTAAACTTACAAAATCAAAGAGACTTTGCAAACAAAAACCTTACCTAAAAGAAATGGGAAGAATCAAAATTATCTAGTCATGTCTCAGACCAGTACTTCTCAACCTGAACTACACATAAAAGTCACCCAGGAAACTTAAAAAATACTAACTTAACTGGGCCAGGGGCAGAGCCCAAATAACAGGTAGCATTTAAAAATCTTTCCAGGTGATTCTCATGTTTTGTTAGGGTTAAGAAATATAAGTACAGGTCTCGTACACTTCAAGACAAAGAGCTCAAGAAATTGTACCAAACATGTCTCCTAACCGTAAAGATCACTACAATAAACAAAAGGGACCAGCCAGCTGTGAAAAAAATACAACAATAAATAAACAGAAGGAAATTTAAAACAAATAAAGAGGAAATTCAACAAACATTTATTTAATGCCAATAGGACTTTAATAATAAATGAAAAGCATTTATAGTTGGTAAGTAAAAGAGAACATAAGAAATACAATAGAGAAAAATCAATTAGTAAATTAGATAATATGTTGTGAAGACCATAAAGAACCTCTAGAAAGAATTTCACACTATCAAGATATAACCTTTATTCCAACTCACTCAGAGAGTCTACAATATGCCAGGTAAACAAGGTAATGAAAACCAAAACCACTGAGAACAGGGCATTTTCCATAAATAGTGCTGAGACAAATGGTAAACCAAATGGAAAACAAAATAATCAAATCCCTGTTCCATCCTTCACTGAAATTCAGGTATACTGAAGACATAAGTACATAATGCAAAACTCTGCTACTTTAAGACAGTATAGGAATATGTATATTATTTCAGTTTAGGGAAGGATTTCTTAAGACACGAAAAGCAATAACCATAAAGGAAAAGACTGATATCTTTATCTATATATTGAAATTAAGAATTTTTATTCATCACTGGGCTTCATAAAGAGTAAAATGTCACAAATTGGGAGAAGATACTTGTAACCATATAAATGATAATAGGTAAAAGGTATTTATAAAGACTCTACATCCAGGACATATAAAGACTTGTATCCAAATATATAAAGATCTATGAGTAAACGTCTTTTTTAAAAAAATTGAATTCTGAACATTATCTATGAAAATCTGCAGGATAATTTAAGTCTCTGGATGATGTCATCTTCTTACAGAGAAGACTTACATTTGCTTCTGGCAAACATCTAGCTTAAGTGCATTGGCAAATGGTTTTTAATTAATCTTAATAAATCCAATCAGAGATAGAGATTATTTAACATTGGGCTTCAGTCTTTGTGAAAGCCAGTCTATTTTCAGCTCACTGTCACTGCTAAGGTTTATCCTTTTGGAGTCCCAACCAAAAGCCCTAGATTTTTACCAGAGTCCCTTATCCTTGGTGTGTCATGAACTCCAATTTTTATACTCTCCAACCACAGGGTCTGTCAAAAGCTTTACCCAAATTCTCAGTTTCTCAGCCATTGCATTGAGACACAGGATCTTTCAAAAGGAGAACTGATGCTACTAGAAGTGGGAAGGGGTAGGGGGGAGGAACTGGTAAAGAATGAATAGCAATGACAGTGTAGTGTATATTGTTGAATATAATAATTATTCTGATTTGAGCATCATATATTACACGCAGGTATTGATAGTCAACTCTGTACCCCACAGATATGTACAATCAACAATGTTACAATGAAAATTTTTTTAAAAACATTTTTTTTAAAAAGGAAGAAAATAGAGGATCTCTTTAGGGTAGGGGGAAAGTAGTCCTAAATGACTGGGCTCATGTAATTGACCTTCCCTCTTCTGTAGGATCTTGATTTTGCAATTTCTCTCTGTGTTGGTAGTTTTCAGTGATTTCAAAAAGCTATACTTTTTTTTTTTTTTAGCTCTTCTAGTTATTTTTGGCAGAAAGGTTGTTTCAAATAACTTAGTCTATAATCACTGCATAACTTTTTAAAGAATATATATCCTAGTTCTGTTCCATAAAAAGGCCTAGAAGCAGGGACATTCCAGTAGTGAGAAGCATCATGAGCACCCAAATTTTGGTTTCTAAATATCATCCTCACTAAAAGAAACCAGTATTCCTTAAAGAAATGGCTGATAATATACAAATCACACTAGGATGTATATATTAGAAAACAAGGAAGCACTCAGAGACTAATAAGCTTATGTTAAAAGGATATAGGAACTGGCTTGAATAGCTCCCACTGACCAAATTTATAAGTATTTAAGCATTGAACAGAATAATGTTAGAATTGACTGTAACACACTAAACATAAAAATCCTTGAATCCAAAATGGTGCTGAGGCAGGGGGAAAGGAAAGGGGGATGGACAGAAAGCACTTAACACCACTAGAAGTTACAATAATACCAATTCCTTATTCTAAATATTGGTGATTAAAGAAAAAGCATCAAGCACTTATCCTGCCTTTTCAGTAGAAACAGTATGTTCAGGTAACTAAATAACCCCAGCTAATGAGGGAAAGATCATTACAGAAAACTGACAGCTAACAAATGAGGAAAAAATGATAGAATTAGAAAAACCACCATTCTGAAAACCCTCATAGAATAGTTGATTCAGAAAAGGGACACTAATCAATGCTAACATATTTAAGTGAAAGGTTAATGAGGAACTGGACATTCACATGGCTCCAAAGTACTCACCCCCTCAGATTACTAACTAGCAGCAAAAGGAAAAACCTAACAACATAGCCAAGTGATCAAAGTTATTAGCATGATTAATAATGAGACAACTATACATATATGGCTCCTGATGTGATATACTATGAAGTGCACAGATTATCTGTGAGGCATTCTTGCTAAAATTGTTAAACCTAAATCTAATCAAGCTTAGATCCAACTTCCAATTCATAGAAAATGCAAGGGAGAGAGGAAAAAGATAACCATAAGACACAATTAGACAAATCCAGAATGAGGAACATTCTACAAGACAAATGGACTACTCTTACAAAAAAGTCTTTACTCTTACAATGTTATAAGTAAAAGGCAGGGGATTATTACTACTTTTTTTTTTTGCAGCTGGCTGGCACAGGGATCTGAACTGTTCACTTTGTTCAAATAACAATCAAATTCAAAGAAAGCATGGTCCTTCACTAGATCCTGACCTTAAAAAATTATAAAAGGCATACTGGGAACACTTGAGGAAATATAAATATGGACTAGATATTTGATATTAAGGAATTTTTGTTAGGTATCCAGGAGAATTTCCTTATTTTCTAGAGATGCAATTTGAAATGTTGTGGAATAAGGTGTTATGATGTCTGTAATATACTTCAAAATAATTAAGCCAAAAAAAAAAAAATGTGTATGTACACCAAATAACAGGAAAATGCTACCAACATTTGAATTTAAGTAATATGTGGGTTTTCATTACGCTATTTGCTATGATATGTGTCCCCAAAAGTTCATATGTCAAAATCCTGACACCCAAGGTGATGACATGAGGAGGTGGAGCCTTTGAGAGATGATCAGTTTTCTTAAAAACAGAATTAATGCCATAAATAGGCCCAAGAGAGCGTGTTTACCCCCTCCACCATTTGAGGACACAGCAAGAAGGTGCCATCTCTGACCCAGAAAGTAGGTCCTCACCAGACAGTGAATCTGCCAGTGCCTTGACCTTGGACTTCCCAGCTTCCAGAACTGTGGAAAATAAATTTGTTGTTTATAAGATACCCAGTTTACAATATTTTGTTATAGCAGCCTATATTAGTCTGTTTCTGTTGCTTACAACAAAATACATGGAACTGGGTAACCTGTAAGAAAATGAAATGTATTGCTTACAGTTCTGGAGGCTGGGAAGTCCAAAGTCCAGGGAACACATCTGGGTGAGAATTTTCCTCAGTGGTGGCTTCAGTGACACAGGGTATCACATTGTGAGATGGCAGAAGCAGAGAGAAAGAGAGAGAGACACTCATGTGCTCTCCTTTTAAGGCCCCCAGAACCACACCCATGACCACCATTATTAATCCATTCACTAGGTTATGGTCCTCAGAATCTAATCACCTCTTCAAGGCCCCACCTTTCAGTTATCATAATGGGATTTCCCACCCTCTCAAAACTGTCACAGTGGGGGCCAAGTTTCTAATGCCTTGAACTTTGGGGGACATAACTTAAGCTTTAATGAGTTTGGGGGGACATTCCATCCATAGCACAGCCCACATAATGGATTAAGACACTATTCCTTCTACTTTTTTTTTCCCCTTATATAGGGGATCTTAACCCTTGGCTTGGTGTTGTCAGCACCATGCTCAGCCAGTGAGCAAACTGGCCATCCTTATATAGGATCCGAACCCATGGCCTTGGTGTTATCAGCACCACACTCTCCCGAGTGAGCCACAGGCTGTCACCCTTCTACTTTTCTGAAAGCTTAAAATTTTTCATAATAAAATTTTAAAGTATTTGGCATTCTGTAGGTGTTCTATTTTAAGAAGAAATTAAACTCTTTATGACAAAGTCTTTATAACATAATTGGAGAAGATAAAACTTTTAAAAGATGCTCAACTTTGCTAGTAATCAGGAAAATGCCAGATATTCATTCTATTCCTGTTAGACTGGCAAAAGTAAAAAATTCAGTCAATAACAAGTGTTAGAGAAGATGTAAAGACAGGGAACTCTCATATATAAATGGTGGATATATAAATCAGTACAACTCTTTTGGAGACCAATTTGACAGTATTTTTACATGTATCAGTATGAATAAATTTCATTTTCAAAATATACAAAACAATACTGGGCAGGAAGAAATCATACTAAATTTAGGACGATTGTTACTCTCTGTGGGGATGTAAGGAAATGGGATAAAGAGTAAGCACATATATGAGCAAGCATGTATATTTGTTTCCTGAGGCAGCCATAAAAAATTATCACAAACTGCATGGCTTAAAACAGCAGAAATTTATTTTCTCACAGTTCTAAAGGCCAGAAATCCAAACTCAGTATCACTGGGCCAAAATCAAGGTAGCAGGAGGGCCATTTCCTCTAGAAGATCTAGGAGAGAATCCACTTCTTGCCTCTTCCAAATCTTTGTGGATACCAGCGTTCCTTGGCTTGTGGGCACATCACTCCAATCTTCAAGGCCATCGTCTTCAACTGTCTCTGCTCCAACCTCATCTCACCTTCTCCTCTATGTGTCAAATCTTCCCCTGACTCTCTCTTATATGGATACAGGTGATAGCACTTAGGGCCCACCCAAATAACCCAGGATAATGTCCCCATCTGAAGACCCTTCATTTATTCACAACTGCAAAGACCCTTTTTCCAAAAAAGGTAACATATATTCCAGGGATATCTTTGGGGGGCCATTTTTCAGCCTACCACAATGGGTATGTTACCCTATGTTCTTTATTTAGTTAAAAATATTAAATAATTATTTACATTTTTAAGAGAGAAATTAAAGGACTGGAAAAGATATAACAAGCAAATCCTAAAAAAAAGAAAGCAGAAATATATAAAATCAATTTTAAGTGAAAAAGAAAACACTGAATCCAGAAAACATTTTTATAATAGTAATTTTGACTAGATAATACATTTTAATGGTACAAAACTCAAAATATATAGAACAGTATATAGCGAAAAGTAAGTTTTCCTCCTACTTTTGACC
The DNA here is from genome assembly GCF_027409185.1 of Cynocephalus volans. NCBI lineage: Eukaryota > Metazoa > Chordata > Mammalia > Dermoptera > Cynocephalidae > Cynocephalus > Cynocephalus volans. The sequence goes on from NC_084473.1 coordinate 82,838,675, forward strand.
CTCAGCTACCTAGCTCCTCTCCCTGGTGGCAATCTTTGTAAACTACGACTTTCTGTATCCTTTAAAACAATCTAAAATATACATAGAACAGGGGCGGCCTGTGGCTCACTTGGGAGAGTGTGGTGCTGATAACACCAAGGCCACGGGTTCGGATCCCATATAGGGATGACCGGTTAGCTCACTTGGGAGAGCGTGGTGCTGACAACACCAAGTCAAGGGTTAAGATCCCCTTACCAGTCATCTTAAAAAATAATAATAATAAAATAAAATATACATAGAACTAGAAATTAGCTAAAAGCAACAAATATATGTAATCTCAGGTCAAAATCTGCCTATTCTGATCACTGTCAACTGAGTATAGATCAGCTCAATTAAGCTGTATTTCAATTGTCCAAGCATTTTCTCTCACCATCTGTACTTCTGTCAATCAAGCAAGTACTTGATGGGCACTTTACTCTTACTAAGGGAGTTCAGCATTGGGCTGGCTTTGTGAATGATACAGAATAAACAAGAACATGATCCTTGCTCTCAAGAAGATTAAGGTTTTTTTTTTTTTTTTTTTTTTTTAAAGATGACCGGTAAGGGGATCTTAACCCTTGACTTGGTGTTGTCAGCACCACGCTCAGCCAGTGAGTGAACCAGCCATCCCTATATGGGATCCGAACCCGGGGCCTTGGTGTTATCAGCACCACACTCTCCCGAGTGAGCCACGGGCCGGCCCGAAGATTAAGGTTTTGCTGAGGACACTAACTAGAAGAGAAAAATAGTCTCCTATGATAACCATGTCTCTAGTGTCTTCTCTGATCTGAATTCTGCCCAAACTGAGCTCTTTGGCTCCTTCTCCACCATCACCATTCCCATCAACCCTACCCTTTTTCTGAATTCTCTCCATGTCAGTTCATGGCATTGCCATTCAGGGAGATGAACAGTTTTGACTGGGGGTGAGGTTATACAGAAACATAACAATCATCTTTGCACTCTCATTCCACAAGCAGTAGCTGAGCAAATTCTGACTATATATCCTAAATATTTCTAAAACATCCTATCCTCTCCAGTCCCATTGCAAGTCTTAGTTAAGACCCATATCATTCCTTACTTGGGCCACTACTAGCCTCCCTACCTAAGTCTCTTCCCTCCAATTCATGCTCTAAACCACTGTTCTGAATGCTCCCCAACCTTAGCAGGCATGAAACAAAGGCCTCTGCTAATCTGTCCTCTAACCACCTCTTCAGTTTTACATCTTACCACTACCATCACTCCTCCTGCATCCCACTCAGAACAGTATTTCATCCTCCAACCATTCTGAATTTTTTCCTGGCTCCTCCAACCTATGTTCCATACTTCTACACCTTGCACATGCAGTTCTCTCTGCTAGGAATGCCTCCCCTTTCCTAATCCTATACCTATCTGTCCACCTAGCTAATGCCTCTTATGACAAGACCCAAATTCCTCCCCCCGACCAGCTCCCCTTCCTCGCTCTGAACAGTTAATCTGTCCCTCCACTGTGACATCACAGACCTTGTACATACTTATATTATTGCTCTTATCTCCCTAAAGTTTATTTGTTCATATGTCAGTCTCCCCCACTAAACTTTGTATTCTTTGAAGTCATCATCCAGTGCCTTATTTTTGAAATCTGGTTCCAACCCAATGCATACCAAAATATCCTAATAAATGTTTGTTGTATGAACTAAGTGAAGGAAGCTTTATCTTTTTCTCCATCTCCCTTTCTCAATTTCTTCCCTCTTCTGACAGTATCCCCCAATCATGAGTCATCACCCGGTCTAAGGACATAAGTTAGTCATATGATTTAAGAATTCTGATACCACAAAGATGACCACTCTACCCAAAGGTTAAATCAGTTAAGTCCCTAAGCAGACAGCACAATTTTCCAGCAGAACCTCAAGTCCAAGAGAAGAATCTCTTGCAAGCAAGATCTCATGTCTTTCTGATTAATTGTTGTTGGTTTCTTTTTGGTTTGGGGTTTTTGCTTGTTTGTTTGTTTGTTTGTTTTTGGTCTTTTTAGTCATTCTCTCATAGGTTTCTAAAAGGATTACAAGGCACCTTTATCCTCAGCAGGCCCAGTCTAGTCTTAACTTGGACCCTTTAGCATAGAACAGGTTTCACCACTAAGCTGTCTCCATCAAAGTGTGTGAGATGTCCAGGGGCAAAGACTTTAGTCTGTAGAGGCTCCTTATATAGCTAATGTTTCCCTGGAATATTCCTTGAAGCATTGCTCATCTTAGGACTAGTTGACCTTAAACCTTACTTAACCTTATTATGATACCCATCATTCAAACAACATTTATTTAGCACCTACTTTATGCTGCATACTATACTAGAGCTCTGGAAACATCACCCATAATGTATCTTACTTGCCTGAACTGACCTGTCACCACAGCCTAAATGGTACCATGTTTGACAACCACGATAGTAGGGCATGACTGTACCTGGCTCCTAGTTATCCTGTGCCAGGACCTGGACCCACATATGCCTGCCTGCATCTTCCAGCCCCCAGTGGAAGGAATACTGTAAATTTATCTCAAGAGTTGCCCAGCTGAGACTAGAGCATTTAATCAATTCCCTCTTTCTCTAACCCCTATTCCCTTTCTGTCAACATTATCTTGTTTTTTTTTTAACTTCCTTTAACATCTATGAAATTAAACATTTTATTTCTTTCTCCCTCCTAAAAAAAAAAAAGTCAAACATTACTTGTGTTTTTATTCATATATGGCTCTCGATACTTTCTCTGTGTGTCTGCAGCTCTACAGAGAAAAAAAGTATTTCCCATTTGTTATGGTTAATTTTAGGTGTCAACTTGACTGAGTTGAGGGATACACAAATAGCTGGCAAAGCATTATTTCTGGGTATGTCTGTGACAGTGTTTCCAGAAGAGACTGGCATTTGAAACAGTGGGCTGAGATGATCAGCCCTCACCCAGTGTGGGTGGGCACCATCCAATCAGTTGAAGGCCCGGATAAAACAAAAAAGCAGAGGAAAGGCAAATTCTTGCTCTTTCTCTTCTGGAGCTGAGACAACCTTCTTCTACCTTAGGACATCAGAACTCCAGATTATCCAGTCTTTGGACTGTGGGACTTAAACCAGCAGCCTCCAGGTTCTCTCAGGCCTTCATCCCTAGACAGATATACACCACTGGCTCCACTGGTTCTCAGGTCTTTGGACTTGGACTGAGCTACACCACCAGCTTCTCTGGTTCACTAGCTTGCAGATGGCCTATTGTGGGGCTTCTCAGCCTCCATACTGGTGAGAGTCAATTCCTATAATAAATTCTTTCTCATATATCTACATATCTATATATCCTACTGGTTCTGTTTCTCTGGAGAACCTTGACTACTACACCATCCCTGCTTTATTGGCACTTTCTTCTATTACAGATTCAATGCTAAATAACTGGGGCACGTGACAAAACACTTTCTTTAGTCACAAGTCACAAGGTGTAAGAGAAAGCCCAGCACTTGGTGCGAACTGAACCTAAGCAAACAGAAAACACTCTTCTGTCAAACTAAAACAATGATATAATCAGAACTGAAAGGGCACCCTGGAGTAGTGAGAAGGAAAAACGAAGAAAATCTGGGGCAGGGTATCTTCCACATCACATAAAGTGGATCATCTAACACTGTAAATCCTACTAAATAGTCAAGAACCAATTTATATGCAGGAAGTGTGTGGAAAACATGATATTCAAGGGCCAAATCTTTTCTGATCATTCCCAGCTTGGGGTGAGCACTCCAACCTCTGAACTCCTTCAAAATATATGTGGTACCAAATCCAGACTTGTTCTTGAAATGCTTATCTCACTTGCTAGAAGTTAAATTCTTTGGTTTCTTATTTCATGTTTATAATTCCATTTATAAGCATACATGGTATAATCTACTAGATATAACCTCTGGTTTTGTAATTTACAAACTGTATGACCTTGGGCAAATCAAATACTCTATGCCTCAGTTCTACACTTGTAAAGTGGGGATAATAACAGTATCTACCCCCTAATGTTAACAGTCCCTAAACAGTGCTTAGCATAATACCTACTTCACTACATTTGAGGTAGCAGTGGTAGTCAGGGCTAGTTCTTTATATACTCTTTAGCCTTGCTACTCAAGTGCAGACTAGCAGCATCAGCATCACCTGGGAGCTTGTTAGAACTCTTGGGCCCTACCCCACACCTACTGAATCAGATTTTGAATTCTGACAAGATCCCTAGTGATTAGTGTGCACAATAATGCTTCATAAGCACTGCTCTACAACACCCAGACTTGCTCATAATGGAAAAAAAAAAAAACATAAAGTCTTTTACTTAATAAATGTTCTTACCTGTTTAGCTCTGACAGGCATATTTTAAAAACCAATCTCATGTATCAACCCTGCCATTTTCTGGTGTTAATTAGCTTTCCTTAGGTAAGGTGCCCTACTGGAAGAGTATCCTGATATCATGTTCTTAGCAATTATATTTATCATTTGAAAATAGTCTAAGTGCTATACAAAGTAATACATACACTAGAGATCAGTTTAAACAGCAATGAGACCATTTCTCCAGAATCTTACCTCAATTTATAAATGGCAAAGCTAAGGTCAAATACTAAAGGTAAATAATCCCTCCCCACCATCAAAAGCATACTTCTACAATAACAAACATCTTAGAATATACACATGCCATAAAATGTGCATCTACATAATGTTCTACAATTTGCAAAGTAATATTACATACTCTTATCTCTTTAAGCTTCACAATTTTTATTTTACTAGTGAGCAAAACTGAGTAAGTTTGTCTGATGAAAATAACACTTATTGAATGCCTATTGTTCTAGGGACTTTCACTAACAAAAAACAATTAACTTTAACACACATTTTATGTACTAGGAACTGCATGATGCATGAGACTGGTTTTAAAAACATGACTGTCAGAGATGAACAGGTAAGATCATTTATTAAGGATTTTAGGTTTTTCCCATTTTGAACAAGTCTGGGTGTAGTAGAGCAGTGCTTCTCAAGCATTAATATACATACTAATCACTAGGGATCTTGTCAGAATTCAAAATCTGATTCAGCAAGTGTGGAATAGGGCCCGAGGTTTCTGACAAGCTCCCAGGTGATGCTAATGCTGCTGGTCTGCACTTGAGTAGCAAAGCTGTGCTGTATATAACGAATTAGTCCTACATACCGCTAATAACTTCACATCTTTTAATCTTCAATTACTCTGAAGTGATACTATTGTCATTCTTACTCGACGGACGAGAAGACTAAGGCACAGAGGAGTTAACTTTCTCGAGATCAGAGAGCTGACATGTGGGGAATTAGGATTCAAGCTGAAGCAGACTGACTCTGCGGGGCATTTTCAATCCCATGTTTTCCCGATATTATCTCAATTAACTGGCAGACCCAGAGTTCGAAGCCGGCTCCACAGCATTCTCCTAGGTCGAGTCCCTGCTATAACTAATGTGCGTCTGGAGTCAACATAAGGTTGAAGGGCAGGGGAAAGAGCAAACAGAACCTCCCTCGTAATACAGCAGGGTGGACAGGGAAGGGGCGCAGGGGTGCGGACCACTGGGCGGTCATGCCCCGGTCCCCCAGGAACAGAGATCCGGGCAGAAGCAGGTCCGCCGGGTGGTCCACAAACGGGCGTGCGGGGCGGGGCCTGCGCTGGGAACAGTTCCGGGCGGGCCGTACCAACGCGGGCAGGGGGAGGGGTTTACAAAGGCCAGGATCGCACCGCCACCTCCGCGCCCTGTGGCGAGGTTGAGGAACTTTTAGTCCACCTCTCGGCTTCCTGGTGGAGAGCCGAGGTACGAGGAGCTCTCTCCCCACAGCCAACCCCTCAGAAACTCTTCCTCCGACCCCTCGGTCAAGTGGGAGGCCCCGGAAATGGGGGCCGGGCGGTACCTGGCCAGCCGGGGGAAGAGTGTCCAGTCGCCTACCAACTCCACGATGACCCCAGCAAATCCACCCACTCATTTACCGCCGCCGTAGCCCTTACCAGCTCTTTGGGCGGCTTCTCCTGGGTTTTTCCAAACAGCCCCATGGCGATTGAACTCGTCTAGCCCCTTCCGGCTTTCCGTTCCCTGCGCCACGGCAGGTCACCGGCAACCGCCTGGGCGGGGTCGGCCGGGAGGAAGGGAGCCCCGGCGCCCAGAGAAGGGAGCGGCGGCAGTGGGGGCGGTGCGCATGCTCTGCACGCATGCGCAGAATTGAGTCGGGCGGAGCTCTTAGGTCAGAAAGACTGACGGCCTTGCGCACGTTCTGGGAGGTAACGTGGTGTGTGTGCTCTGTAATTGGTCTGTGAGATACGAATTTATTGATTTCACTTGATGATTACAGCTGCTCCTGACACTTCACCTGAACCTGAATGTTGTTGCACAGAAGTCTGTATCTCCACCCAGACATTTACATTTACAGCTGCTTCCTCTTTTTTTCATTGGTTATGCATATTCATGGGGTGCGAAGCTGACCGTCACCACCTGGGCCCAAGATGTGATGATCAGATCAGTACTATCAGCATGCTCATTACCACAAATTGCAATTATTCCCCCTGTCCCCTACCCAACTTTGTGTCGAGTAGTCACCTCCCAGGCAGTAAGCCAGAAATGACTTCTTCCTCCCACCAGACCAACTCCTCCCCTCTGTTGACAACACCGTCACTTGGTCACTAAAACCTGGGCATTGTCTACTCTTCCTTTTGCCAAATCCCAACAATTCTAATTTTTCAATATGTCTGAATTTCAGACCGCTTCTTTCCATTCCAGCGGTCACAGTTCTTGTTAAGGCCATCGCCATTTCCAACTGTGAGTTTGACATTTGTTCATATGCGTATCATCCTACATCCCGCACAAAACGTGACCTTAATTAGATTCTCAAAGGAATCTGACTAAAGAGAAACTGATGGTTGTTGTCATTACCTTACCTGATGATGGTGAAGGGACCATTCATTTATTGCCTCAGCCCAATACACCAGTCTCAGGTGGGAATGTAATATGATACAACCACTTTGAAAACATTTTTGGCAATTTCTTAAAGTGCTAAACATATAACTGTCTTATGACCCAGCCATTCCACCCCTAGCTATTTGCCCAAGAAGGAAAAAGTTATCCTTACATGGATACTTGTAACAGATGTTCACAGCAGCTTTATTTGTAATAGCCAAAAACTGGACATAATCCAAATGTCCATCAACAGGTGAGTGGATAAACCAATTGTGGTAGATCTATACAGAAGAATAATACTCAGCAATTTAAAAAGAACAGACTATTGATACATGCAACAACGTGGATGAATCTCAAAATAATTATGCTGAGTGAAAGAAGCCAGAAAAAAAGTACATACTGTATGATTACCTTTATGTAACATTCCAGAAAATGTGAACTAATCTGTGGACTAATCTGTAGTGACAAAGTAGATCGGTGGTTGCAAAGGTACGGGGGGGGGGGGGGTCAGAACGAGGCAGGAAGAAGGAATTGTAAAGAGATGCAAGGAAGTTCTGGGAGGTTGATGGATATTGTCTTGATTGTGGTGATGATTTCGCAGATGTATTCAATGTCAAATGTAATCAAATTGGACACTTTAAATATGTGCAGTTTATTTTATGTTAATCATACTTCAATAAAGTTATTTTTTAAAATAGCAGTACATGTTCATTGTAAAAAGTGAAAACCCCCAATCTCACTTCTTCAGGAGAAAAGGTCTCAAAGTATTCACACCAACTATTAAATATAAAATGTATGAGTCTTGGGCCGGCCCGTGGCTCACTCGGGAGAGTGTGGTGCTGAGAACACCAAGGCCCCGGGTTCGGATCCCATATACGGATGGCCGGTTCGCTCACTGGCTGAGCGTGGTGCTCACAACACCAAGCCAAGGGTTAAGATCCCCTTACCGGTCATCTTTAAAAAAAAAAAAAAAAAAAAATGTATGAGTCTTTTAAGAACTTTTCCTTTGGAGATTATACTTTTATATATTTTTACTTAACTAGGATCAGATTATACATATTGTTCTGCAATCTCCTTTTAAAAAATTTTTACATAGATTTTCATCAGTGTCAATACCTATAGTTATAGAATTCCATAGTAGGAATGCATCATAATTTAACCATTTCTCTATTATATGACATTAAGTTGTTTCCAGTTTTTCCCTATTAAATAATCCTGCAAATATAGACACAGTTAAACATTTAAAACATACTACCAATAACCTCCGTACAGATTGTACTATTTTGAACTCCTACCAGTAGTGTATAAAAAGCATATTATCCTCTAAATCCTTGCTAACAATGAATGATCAATTTTTAAAAGTTTTGTCAATCCGAGAATATAAAATATTGTTTTAAATTTTCGTTTCCCTGATTACTAGTCTGGATGAGCATCTTCTTGTATACAAATATTTGTTGGCTATCTGAATTTCTTCTGTGAGTTGCCTCTCCATAACCTTTGCCCATTTTCCATTGAATTGCCTCCTTCCCTCCCTCCCTTCTTTCCTTCCTTCCTTCCATTTTTAATGTGAAGGAGTTCTTTGAAAGTGTGGAAATTTTTTAAAAGTCTCCTTTACTACATACCTCTAACTTTTTTCAAGAATGAAGTATAAGCCAGCAATTTTTTAAGAGCAGGAAACTGGACTGTCAATAAGTCAGCAATATTTATTGAATGCCTACTATGTGTCAGGCATTCTATAGGCTTTAAGAAAATGACAGTGAACAAAAAAGAACCTCATACAATCTGATGAGAAGGACGGGTATTAAACAATAGCGATAAATAGTGAATTTCTACAAATGTGCGAAATCCCAACTATATGAAGAACATGGTGATCAGTGAATCTTCCCTGGGCAGATAAAATACAAGCTGAGATCTGAAGGATGGTCTAGCAGAGAGATGAGTATCCAGAGCAAAAGAAATAACATGTGCCAAAGAGCCTTCCCAGTTTCTTCCCAGTTCTAAAGTGGATCATCAAAGGCAGAGAGGCCTAATAGGGTGTGGAGGAACATTTGATCTGGCACATAGCCTCTCAGTGAGATTCAGAGACCATAGGTATTGACAGAGCTCTATAAATACATCAGTGCAGTTCCTCCTCAGCAACTGGAAGGACACCGTGCATCTTCCTTTCACACATTTTCTAGGCTCCACCCACAGAGCAACATGTACTCTCCACTTATGTCCTGATTTTGCCATGGCATCGGACAAAGCACTCCCCGCTAACTGCAGCTGCAGTTATAATTTGTCCTTCCTACATGGGCCTCAGGACACAAGCCACAGATCCTCCCACCTGCTAAGGCTCACACATCTTAGGGGGTGGGAAGAGCTAAGTGAGCAGGCATTCTATCTAGCTCTTCGCTCTTGCCAAACACAGCAAGTGTTTAACAGGATCACACTCCCTTGCCATATGTTCACATAGACGTTTGTTCACACACATTTTCAAAGGCTTTATTTGCATTCTCCTCCTGATCCTTGAAAAATATTATAAATAGATGCATATCCTTGACTTGAGAGGTACTTCGATGCCTATGCTTTAAATCCTTCCCTGAATTTGAAATGAAAAATAGAAAGGACTGTTTTTCCTCCACTTCTCGGTTTACTCTTGCTCATTTCACTGAGATATCCAATCTCAGGGAACTTCCTAGCTCACAATTGTTCCCCATTTGCCAGGTAGATTGTTAAATGCTTTGAGCAAGAAAATTCCTGGCAGGAATTTTTGCTTAGTAAAACCAACATTTACCTTATTTTTTATAACAGGTAGACTCTGGATATGTTGAATATAAACCAATCTTTGGAAATTAAATTTCCTCCCATTGCTTATGTAATAATTTTGTTGTGGATTTATATTTATTTCTGACTAATCTACAGAACCAAGGTGCTCCTAAACCACAGCTTATGACTTGACATAAGGCAAAGACAGACCTTGAATCATCTTCTGCCCATTTCCAACCTTCCTTCATCAACCTTACAATGACCCCGGCATTAGTTTCCTAGGACTGCTGTAACAAAGTACTACAAACTGGGTGGCTTCAAACAACAGAAATTTATTCCCCCAAAGCGATGAACCAAAATTGACATGCTGTAAAGCTGGGAGCTTTCAAAATCTCGTCTTCAGTGAAAAAATGGGCTATGAAAAAGACATCTATCTGCTGGCAAAGGGAGCCACCAAGGAAATGTTTGTTTTAGGCTGCAGCTCTGGTGATAAAATAAAAATAGAAGGCTTCCTTAAGAAACCATAGCCATGAGGCTGCCCTCATGTGAGTTCAAGTTTATACTGTTTCCATAGTGTTTGAGATTTCAACCTTAGTTATTCATTTAAATTCTTCCTAAATTGGTTGATAACATCACAAGTACCCGGCAGAAGCAATGTAAGCCCTTTTTGAAGAAATGTACCCAAAATCCAGGCACTGTAGTAGTTCTGCACATTAAGATCAACAAAAATTAAAAATATACAAGGAGATAAACATTTGTGGCAAAGAGTAAAATTTTAAAATATTATAGTTATACTCAAAAGCACATTAGATATTAGAATTCTCACATGTAAAGTATAAAATGTTATGCTTAACATGTTGACAGAAATCAAGGAGTGATTTGAAAGAAAGAGGAGACCATAAAAAAATGACCAGATAAATTTGGGAAAAAAATAATTTCTAGAAATGAAAAATATAATTATTGAAATAAAAATCTTAGTCACTGAATAAACCACAATGAATAAATTTAAAAACTTAGTCTCTGAATAAACCCCAATGAATAAATGAAGCAGCAGATTACACATAACTCAAGAAAGAATAAATGAATCAGAAGATAGATCTAGGTTATTCAAAATAGTAATAACGCTTTGGAGAGACACTAAAATGCAAAAATATAAGAAAGAAGATGAGATACAGATGTTAGAATATGGGTATATTTTACATATTTAATTGAAGTTCCCAAAAGATTGAAATGAGAAAAGAGGAGAGACAAGATTTTTGAGGAGTAATGGTATATTAGTCAGGGCTCTCCAGAGAGACAGAATCAATAGGATATGTTACAATTATATGAGAGAGGATTTATTAGGGGAATTAGCTCACCCAATTGTGAAGAGAATTCCCATGATTGGCCGTCTGCAAACTGGATGCTAGTAGCATGGCTTAGTCCGAGTCCAAAGATCTCAAAATCAGGGAAGCCAATGGTGTCCTTGCTGTAAGTCCTGGAACCCAAAAGCTGAGGAGTCTTGAGATCTGATGTCCATGGACAGGAGAGAAGAGTGTATCCCAGCTCCAAAGGACAGAGAGAGAGCTTTGCCTTTTTGATCTTTTTTGTTCTCTCCAGGCCCCCAGCGGATTGGATATTCCCGCCCATATTGAGGGTGGGTCTTTCCCACCCAGTCCACTCAGCCTCTCATGCTACTGTCTTCTGGAAACACCCTTGTGGGCACACCTAAAAAGATAGCTTTACCAAGTTTCTCAGCATTCCTTAATCTAGTCAAGTTGACACCTAGAATTAACCTTCAAAAATGGCTAAGATTTTTCCCAAATTTATAAAAGATAATAATCTTAGAGACTGACATCACCAACATGGTGGAATAGATAATCCCCAGCGTTGCTGCCCCCCAACAACAGCACAATGTACAACTATTAAAAAGCAAAAACTGCCATCTAGAGATTGCTGGATCTTGGGGGAAGAGGAGAAAATATCTGCAGAGTCCATGAAGCCAAGACAGGCCACAGCTAGGGGGAAGAGGTAACACTCTGACCATTCCAAGCCCCAGCTGCTTCCTGGCTGGCACAGCAGATTGCAAGGAGAACCTACTACCACAGGGAACAGCTACCAGGACATGGCAAAGCTGCAGCAGTGTCCTTTGTGTGAAGCTACTTGGAATCTGCAGGAGAAAAGGATGCCTCACAGTGCACTATCCCATATCCCAGGCCAGTAAAGTTGCTTGCAAGCCTCCCCTGGGTCCACACAGGAGGGAGGGGCTGCAGCCTAGGAGAGAAAGAAACCACCCAGAGGTCAGTGAGTCATTGTGGGGGACTTTTGCACAGCCTGCCCTGCAGGAAATGTTTGGAGTACCAGGGAAGGAGGGACATTGACCCAGCAGGGAAGCATTGGGGTGCAGTGATAGCAACTGGTCTGCCCTTTGTTTGGCATGGGTACCACACAGTGGAGACTAGTCAAGGCAATAGAACTGCAAGAGAGTTTCCTACAAGGAGTACAGGCTGTGGGAAAACCTTAGGTCCAGGTTGGAATTCACGCACAGACCAGTTGAGTGTGTAGATATCCCACATGACCCAGAAGTGACTAAAAAGCCAACAATTAAATGCGTTTCTGATAGAAAGTCTTCCCCAGTTTGAGAAACAGTGGCAATGCAGCAATTTAGCTCAGGCAGAGTTCAAGTCCTGATTACCATAGAAAGTCTGCCCCAATCCAGAAATTAACCACAGGACAGCAAATTAGTTCCAGTGTAGTAATTAAATGGTGGTAGTTGTTATTAATCCATCACAAAACTTTAAAAAAAAAAAAAACCCAAAAAACCCCACAGACCACAGACAATGTTCTGACATTAACCAGTAAAGGTCTAACACCACCAAAGAACACCTATACAGCCTGAAAGAGGTAGGCATCTTCTGAAATGATTAGGCTCAAAGATCAAGAAGGAAAAGAGAAATATGACACCACCAAAGGAAATGAACAAAGCACCAGAAATGGACCCAGAGGAATGGCAGATTTATAAAATGTCTGACAGAGAATTCAGAATAATCCTCATAAATATGTGCAGGAAGTCAAGGAAAATACAAACAGAAAATTAAATGATATTTGGAAAACAGTCCAGGAGAAGAATGAGAAATTGTATGAAGAAATAAGGTCAAATTTAAAAACTCAAATAGAAATTCTAGAAATAAAGAATTCATTATATGAATTGAAAAACTCAATAGAAAGCTCCAACAGCAGACTTGATCATCCAGAGGAAGGAATCAGTGAGCTTGAAAGCAGAACATATGAAATTATCCAATCAGAAAAGCAAAAAGAAAGAAGAAGAAAAAATGAAACAGAATTGGAGCAACTATGGGACTCTCTCAAGTGAAATAAGCTCTGTATAATTGGTATCTGGAAGGAGATGAAAAAGGAGGATACCTAGAAAGCATATTAAAGGAAGTAATGGCTGAAAATTTCCCAAGTGGAGATAGATGACAGCATCCAGGCATGGGAATCCCAGAGGTCATCAATCAAATTCAGTCCAAAGAGAAACACCCCAAGGCACATCGTAACCAAATTATCAAAAACCAAAGACAAAGAAAAAATACTGAAAACAGGAATAGAAAAGAAACACATAACATTCAATGGAGCCCCAATACAGCTGTCAGTGGATTTCTCAGTAGAAATCTTACAGGCCAGGAGAGAGTGGGATGATATACTCAAAGTGCTGAAGGAAAAAGACTATCAACCAAGAATTCCATATCCAGCAAAACTTACCTTCAAATATGAATGAGAAATAGTCTTTCCCAGACAAACAGAAACTAAGGGAATTCATCAACACTAGACCTGCCTTGCAGGAAATATGAAAGGGAGTTCTTCAGGCTGAAAGAAGGCAATGATAATGTGTAACAGATTTGAAGGCACAAAACTCACTAGAAAATTAAGTACACAGACAATCTCAGAATACTTCAATGATGTAATAAACCATTTATATCCTTACTATGAGTACTAAGGGACATACCCAACAAGATAATAACAGATTCAACAACTGTATAAGGGATAGGTAATATTAAAAGATGTAACTTGAGGGCTCACCAGTTAACTCAGTTGGTCAAAACGTGGTGTTATAACATCAAGGGTGTTAGATCAAGGGTTCAGATCCCTGTACCAGCCAAACACCCCCCAAAAACAATAAAAAATGTGTGTGCTTTGGGGGTGGATGATATCAACACATAGAGTTATAGAGTTGACTTTGGTTTTTTCTTTTTTCTTAGCTATCAAAGTTAAGTTGCTGTTAGTTTAAAATAATCTGTTATAACTATAATTTTTTTTTTGTAAGCCTCATGGTAACCATAACACAAAAACTTATGAAAAGTACCAAAAATGTATAGCAAGAAATCAAAATATACTACTAGCAGAAAACACTTAACCACAAAGAAAGACAATAAGACTGGAAAAAAAGGGAAAATGAATCTCCAAAACAACCACAACAAAAGTAACAAAATGGTAGTAACAATTCCCTATATATCAATAATAACACTAAATGTAAATATATTAAATTCTCCAATTAAAAGACAAAGAGTGGCTGAATGGATTATAAAACAAGAACCAACAGTATGCTGCCTACAGAAAGTCACTTCACCTATAAAGACACACATCAACTGAAACTGAAGTGATTGAAAAAGAAATTTTATTGATAACATCAAATAGAAACCAAAAAACAAAAAAAAAGAGTAAGAGCAGGTATAGTTATATCAGATAAAATAGACTTCAAGCCAAGGAAAGTAAAAAAAGATAAGGAAGGTTATTATATAGTGATAAAGAGGTCAGTTCAACAAGGTGATATAACAATTCTAAATATATATGCACCCAATACCAGAGCACCCAGACATATAAAGCAACTACTATTAGACCTAATGGGAGAGATAGACTTCAACACAATAATAGCAGGGAACTTTTTGTTTTTAATAGTAGGGGACTTTAATACTCCACTTTTAGGAAAGAATCAATCATCAAGACATAAAATTAACCAAGAAACATCAGAGTTAATTTCTAAGTCAATTGGATCTAATGAAAACTTATAGAACATTTTATCCAACATCTGGAGAATACACATTCCTCTCAGCAGCACACGAAACATTCTCTAGAATGGACCATATGTTAAGTCACAAAACAGGTCTCAACAAATTTTAAAAAACTGAAATCATATCAACTATTTTGTCTGACCACAACAAAATAAAACTAGAAATTAATAACAGAAGGGACATTTGAAACTGCACAAATAAATGGAAATTAAACAACATGTTTCTAAACAACAAATGGGTCAAAGAAGAAATCAAAAAGGAAATTTAAAAATTCCTGGAGATAAATGACAATGAAAACACAACATACTCGAACCTATGGGATACAGCAAAAGCAGTTTTAAAAGGGAAGTTTATAAATGGCTACATTATAAAAGAAGAAAGACTTTGAATAAACAATCTAACGTTATACCTCAATGAACTCAAGAAACAAGAACAAACTGAACCCCACATCAGTAGAAGAAAAGAAATAACAAAGAATGGAGCAGAAATAAATAAACTAGAGATTGAAAAAACAATAAAAAGATCAATGAAACAGAGTTGGTTTTTTTTAAAAGATAAGCAAAATCAATAAACCTATAACTAGACTGAAGAAGAAAAAAGAGAAAAGACTCAAATAATTAAAATCAGAAATGAAAAAAGAGACATTAAAACTGATACCACAGAAATACAAAGGATCATAAGAGACTATTATGAACAACTATACACCAACAAACTGGAAAACTTAGAAGAAATGGATAAATTCCTGGACATATACAACTTACTAAGTTTGAATCATGAAGAACTAGAAAACCTAAATAGACCAATAATAGTAATGAGATTGAAGCAATAATAGAAAGTCTCCCAACAAAGAAAACCCCAGGACCAGATGGCTTCACTGCTGAATTCTACCAAACATTTAAAGAACTAACATCAATTCTTCTCAAACTCTTCCAAAAAATTGAAGAGGGGAGAGAATACTTCCAAATTCATTGTACAAGGCCAGCATTACCCTAATACCATAATCAGAAAAAGACACAACAAAAAAAGAAAACTACAGAGCAATATCCATAATGAACACAGATGTGAAGATCTTCAGTAAAATACCAGCAAACAGAATTCAACAACACATTAAAAAGATCATTCAGCCTGATCAAATGGGATTCATCCCTGGGATGCAAGGATGGCTCAACATATGCAAATCAATAAATGTGATCCATCATATAGCAGAATGAAGGAAAAAACCATATGATCATTTAAAGAGATGCAGAAAAAGCATTTGATAATATCCAACATCCCTTCATGATAAAAACATTCAACAAATTAGGTATTGAAAGAATGTATCTCAACACAATAAATGCCATGTACAACAAACCCACAGCTAATATACAGAATGGACAAAATCTGAAGACTTTTCCCCTGAAATCTGGAAAAGACAAGGATGCCGACTTTCCATACTCCTATTCAACATTGTATTGGAAGTTTTAGTCAATGCAATAAGGCAAGAGAAAGCAATAAATTTCATCCAAATTGGAAAGGAGTAAGTCAAACTATCCCTATTTGCCAATGATGTGATCATATACATAGAAAACCCTGAAGACTCTGCCAAAAATTACTATAAATGAATTCAGTGAAGTGGCAGAATACAAAATCAATACACAAAAATCAATAGTGATCCTATATGCTAATAACAAAATATCTGAGGAAGAAATCAAAAAAGTAATCCTGTTCACAATAGCTACAAAAAAATGAAATACCTAGGAGTAAATTTAACCAAGGAGGTGAAAGACATTTACAATGAAAGTTATAAAACAGTGGTGAAATCAATTGAAGACACAAATAACTGGAAAGTATCCCCATGTTTATGGGTTGGAAGAATTAAAATTATCAGAATGACCACAATACCCAAAGCAATCTACAGATTCA
Source organism: Cynocephalus volans (assembly GCF_027409185.1). Lineage (NCBI taxonomy): Eukaryota > Metazoa > Chordata > Mammalia > Dermoptera > Cynocephalidae > Cynocephalus > Cynocephalus volans. The sequence continues at coordinate 82,855,308 of NC_084473.1, forward strand.
ATGTGCTTCCTATCAAAATACCAATGACATTCTTCACAGAAATAGAAAAAAATGATCTTAAAATTTGTATGAAACCAGGCTGGCCAGTTAGCTCAGTTGGTTATAGCATGGTGTTGATAACACCAAGGGTTTGATCCCTATACCAGCCAGTCGCCACTCCTCTTCCCACCAAAAAAGACAGGAAATAAAAAATGCTAGCAAGGATAAAGAGAAAAGGGAACTCCTACATCATTGATGGGAATGTAAATTAGTACAGCCATTGTGGAAAACAGTGTGGAGGTTTCTCAGAGTACTACTGGGTATATACCAAAGGAAATGAAATCAACATATCAAAGAGACACCTGCACCCTCATGTTCATTGCAACACTATTTATAATAGCCAGGAGATGGAGTAACCTAACTGCCCATCAATGGATGAACAGATAAAAAACTGTGGTACATATACACAATGGAATACTACTCAGCTATTTAAAAAAAAGAAAAAAGAAAAAAATACTCTCATTTACGGCAACATGGATGGAACTGGAGACCATCATGTTAAGAGAAGTAAGTCAGGCACAGGAAAACAAAAAACATTATGATCTCATTCATATGTGATAAAAATTTTTAAAAAAATAAAAGTGGTTTTCATAGAAGTAGAGAGTAGAATAATGGTTACCAGAGGCTGGGAGGAGAGGGAAGGAAGGGGTAGATAGATGAATACAAATCTATGCTAGCTACCCTAAGTGAATATTGATTCATAGAATATGCATATATTGAAACACTCTGTACTCCACAAACATGTACAAATAAACATTTTAAAAGTACTATTATTTTGGAAATATTGGATAATACAAGCTGAGAAATAAAAGTGATATATATATAAATGTATATATATATATAAGATATTAATCTTAAGATTCAGGAAGTACATCAATCTCAGACAGTTTAAATAAAAACAGCTCCACATTATAGTGGCACTACAGAACATCAAAGACACAGAGAAGATCTTAAAAGTAACCAGAGAGAAAAGACAGGCACATAAAAGAGGAGAACAATCAGATTGGCAGCACCTTTCTCAGTAGCAACAATGAAAGCTGAAAGAATATAAGCATCTTCAATATGCTGAGGAGGAACAAAAAACTGGTTAACTTATGGTCATATACTTTGCTAAATTATCATCCGCAAGGGCTGGCCCATGACTCATTTGGGAGAGTGTGGTGCTGATAACACCAAGGCCAAGGGTTCAGATCCCTATATAGGGATGGCTGGGTAGCTCAGTTGGGAGAGCGTGGTGCTGACAACACCAAGTCAAGGGTTAAGATCCCCTTGCTGGTCATCTTTAAAAAAAAAAATTATCATCCCCAAATGAGGGCAAAATAGAGACACCTTTGGGGAGGGGGAATAATAGACCAAAAAAACTCCACATATGAAAAGACCAATACTAAACAAAATTCTAAAGAATGTACATCAGAAACAGTAACAATGATCTAAGAAGAAAGCCCTTAGATACAATAAGAAATTATGACAAATAATTTAGTGAATTTATGGTTAATTTGAAAAAGTTGATTATATAAATGATAAAAATAATAATGCTTAATGTGGGGAGTTTAAAAAGATAAAACCAAAACATTCCGCTATGATCATATGAGAAAATGGGCAAAAAGTCTTTGGAGTTAAAATAATCATGGACCCTAATTTTTGGGAGGAAAGGGTAAAGACATGGAATAATTTCAGATTTTACGTTTGTTAGAATTTTAAGGATAACCACTAAAATAAAAGCAGTACTTCCAAAATAGTAGAGGAAAAATGGAATTAAGACTATTAATCTAAATAAGATGGGAAGGAAGACATAAAAAAGTCAGGAAGTAGAAAGCACAAAAGACAATAGCAGAATTAAATTATATTAAAGACACACCAAAAAAAAAAAAAAGGACACACCAGTATTCATAATGAAATGGAATAAATGTATCAGTTAAAAGATAGAGATTTTCAGAGTGGATTTTTTTTTTATATCTAGTTCAATGACAAAATAAAACAAACAAAAAATATTTTGGAAATGTAAGAACATATTTCCAGATAACCATAAGTCACAGAAGAAATCTTAATAAAAATTGGGGAGCCTGGATATCCAACACACCTGATAGGAGCAAGGCAACCCTGAGGTAGTGTCAGAGAAGACCTAGTGGAGACCCAGAGCTTTCACCATCACCCAGTGATAATGTGAGAACCCCCACCACAGTATCTGTGGAGAGCACGTGGAGAACTGGAACTCCCACCTCTGCTCAGCATTAGAGAGGAAACTCTCCTGGATCTCACCGAAGGCTGAGTAGGAAACTTGGACTTATACTTCTGTCTGGAAGTAGGAATGTAGCACCCTTACTTTTTGTACCAAGGCACTGTTAGAGAAAGCCAACAGAAACAGAAGTTTTAAATAACATGCAGAATCTCAGAGCATAATATGAAAATGTCCAGGTTTCAAATAAAAATCACTCATTAAACAAAGAACCAGGAAGATTTTTTTTTTTTTTTTTGGTTGACAGTATTTATTAGTCATAGTCTTGGGGGGTAAACATGTGGAGAGACTTTAACATTTAATTAGGTTTTTCTCTATACTTCAAATAATAGAACAAGTCAGTTTCTCTTTAACGGAGCCCTATTTACAGAGGGAAAAAATGAAATGCTTTTGAAAATTAGTTTTCCTCTGTGCTGTGAAGCCCAGAGTTTTGATGAAGTTTCATGCAGGTTTTCTTTTTTTTAAAGTTTATTTATTAATATTATTTTTTTACACTCTGTGATATTGTTGCAGAGCTGTTAGGGGGAGGGGGAAAGGAAGGGAGAAGGAAATAGGGTGGGAGGAGGAAGAAGGAGGGGTGGGGTTGAGGCCTGTGGCACCTCCCTCATTCCTGCAGGGGAGACCAGGGGGCTTCCAGTGGTGGCTTGGTCATTGCTCCGCTGGGGGCAGATGTCAGGGGGGTGGTGGCTGAAGTCCTCGCCCCCCCCACCATCCCAGCTCAGGAGCTTGGGACATTTCCTACAGCAGCTCAGTGGTTGTTGCTGGGCTGGTTGTGGGTGTAGGGGGTACATGGCTGAGGCCCAAGGACCCCCACTGCCCTGGCTTGGGAGAGCCTGTGGAATTTCCAGGAAGATTTTTAACTCAATGAAAAGAGACAATCAATAGATGCTTTTACAGTGTTGAATAGTATCTCCCCAAAATTCATGTCCATCTGGAACCTGTGAATGTGACCTTATTTGGAAAGAGGGACTTTGAGGATAAATCAAGATAAGATAAAGTCATACAGGATTGGGGTGGGCCCTAAATCCAGTATGACTAGTGTCTTTAAGAGCAAGACACACAGGGGAGAAAGCCAAGTAGAGACAGAGACAGAGATCAAAGTGATGCATCCATAAGCCAAGGAACAACAAAGATTGTCTATAACTACCAGAAGCTAGGAAGAAGCAAGGAAAAATTCTTCCCTAGAGCCTTCAGAGAGATCATGCCGACACCTTGATTTCAAATTTCTAGCCCCAAAGAAATACGAGAATAAATTTCTGTTGTTTTAAGCCACTGAGTGTATCTTAATTTGTTACTAGATGGCAAGACTACAATGACAGAGATATAAGAATTATCTAACAAAGATTTTTTAAATTTATTTTTTAATTAACAAAAATAAAAATTTTAAATATTTATGGCGTCACCATGATGTTTTGAAATATGTATACATGGTGGAATGTCTAGATTAAGCTAATTAACATATGCATTACTGCACATAAGTATCTACTCTCTTAGTATCTACTATCTTGTAAAAAAATTAAATAAATAGATAAATAAATAAAACCTACTCTCAGATATTTTCAAGTATAAATATATTGTTTTAAAAACAGTTACCATCTTATGCAACAGATCTCTTGAACTTATTCCTCCTGTGTAACTAACATTTTGTACCCTTTGACCAGTGTCTTCCCAATCCTCCTCCACTTCCCACCCCAAACCCCTGATAACCACCATTCTATTCTCTGCTTCTATGAGTTTGACATTTTTTTAGATTCCACATATAGGTAAGATCATGCTGTATTTGACTTTATGTGCTGGACTTATTTCACTAAACATAATGTCCTCCAGGTTCATTCATCTTGTCAGAAATGTCAGGATTTCCGGGCCGAGCCCGTGGCGCACTTGGTAGAGTGCTGCGCTGGCAGTGCGGCGACGCTCCCGCCCCGGGTTCGGATCCTATATAGGACTGACCGGTGCACTCACTGGCTGAGTGCCGGTCACGAAAAAACGACAAAAAAAAAAAAAAAAAAAAGAAATGTCAGGATTTCCTTATTCTTTAAGGCTGAACAGTATTCCAGTGTGTGTGTGTGTGTGTGTGTATACCACATTTTTTTCTTTCTTTTTTAATCTACCATACTTTCTTTATCCAGTCATACATTGGGTTGATTCCATATCTAGGTTATTGTGAATAATACTGCAGTGAACGTGAGAGTGCAGATATCACTTTTACATACTGACTGCAATTCCTCTGAAAATTCACCCAGTAGTGGTATTGCTGGATCAAATAGTAGTTTTATTTTTAATTTTTTTGAGGAGACTCCATATTGTTTTCCACAATGGCTATACTCTAACAATAATTTTTAATTAGCTATGGTAAAAAAAAATGCTTTGACAAGTAATTAAAAGCATGCTTGAAACAAATGAAATAAATAGAAAGTCTCAGCAAAGAAAAGAAAGATATGAAGAAAAACCAAATGTAAATTTTAAAATTTAAAAATACAATAACAAAAATAAAAAACTTAGTGGATGGATTCAACAAAAGGTTGGAGAAGACAGATTGAAAAATCAGTGAAATGGAAGATAGAACAACAGAAATTACCCAATCTGAACAGCAGAGAGAAAATAGCCTTAAAAAAAAAAAAAATCCAGGGCCGAGCCTGTGGCGCACTCGGGAGAGTGTGGCGCTGGGAGTGCAGCGATGCTCCTGCCGCGGGTTTGGATCCTGTATAGGAATGACCAGTGCACTCACTGGCTGAGTGCCGGTCATGAAAACGACAAAAAAAAAAAAAAAAAATCCAGAGCCACAGAGATCTGTGTGACTATAACAAAAGATATAACATTAGTTTTGCCAGAGTCCTGGAATGAGAAAAGAAAGGAGACAGGGCTGAAAAAGTACTTGAAAGCAGTAAGAAAAAATGACACCTTACCTACACAGGAAAAGCAATTTAATTGACAGTGGATTTCTCATCAGAAACTGTGGAGGACAGCAGGAAGTGACATGATATTTTTTAAATGCTAGAAGAAAAAAACTGTGAGCCCAGAATTCTATATCCAGAGAAAATATCCTTCAGGAATGAAGGGTGTGATGGTTGATTTTAGGTGTCATCTTGACTGGATTAAGGGATACCTAAATAAGTGGTAAAGCATTATTTCTGGGTTTGCCTTTGAGGGTGTTTCTGGAGGAGATTGACATGTGAGTTAGTGGAATGAGAGGAGAAGATCTGCCCTCAAAGTGGGTGGGCCCCTTCCAATCAGCTGGAGGCCTGGATAGAACAAAAAGTCAGAGGAAGGGTGAATTTGCTCTCTCTCTCTCCTAAAACTGAGACACACTTCTTCTCCAGCCTTTGGACACCAGAACTCCAGGTTCTCTGGGATTTGCACTAGTGCTCCCCCTTCCTGGATTTTCAGCCTTCAGCCTCAAACTGAGAGTTACACCATTGGCTTCCCCGGTTTTGAGGCTTTAAGGTTTGGGCTGAGTCATGCCACCAGCTTTCCTGGGTCTCTAGCTTGCAGATGGCCTATTGTGGGACCTCTCACCCTCCATAATCACATGAGCCAATTCCCCTAATAAGTCCTCTCTCTTCTCTCTTTCTCTCTCTTTCCTACTGGTTCTATATCTCTGGGGAATCTTGACTAATTAATACAAAGGAGAAATTAAGCCAATCTCTGATGAAGGAAAATTAAGAGAATTTTTCACCAGAAGACTGGGTAGTCTCTAAGATGAAAGTTCTCTAATCAGGAAAGAAATTATGAAAGAAGGAACCCAGGAACATCAGGAAGGAAGAAAGAACATAGTAGACAAAAGTATGGATAACTACAAAAGATTTTTACTTTCCTCTTGAATTTTCTAAAGTGTGTTTGACAGCCACAGCAAAAATTATAATACTTTCTAATATGGTTCTAAATGCGTACCCAAAAATAATTAAGACAATTATACTGTAAATGGGGGGAAGAAAAAGGGACATAAAGGGAGATAAGTTTTCTATAGTTCACTTGAACTGGTAAAATGATCACCAGAAGACTGTGATAAGTTAGTTCTCACCAGTAGACTGTGTTAAGTTTTTTATATATAATGTAATACCTGCAGCAACTACTAAAAACCTCTACAAAGAAATACATGTAAAAATACCATAGACATTAGCCATCAGGGAAATGCAAATCAAAACCACAGTGAGATACCACTGTACACACACTAGGATGGCTATCATAATTTTTAAAAAGACAGATAATAACAAGTGTTAGCCAAGAACTGGAGAAATTTGAACCCTCATACACTGCTGGTAGGAATGAAAAATGGTGCAGTGACTTTGGAAAACCATTTGGTAGTTTCTCACTTGAAGTAATGATTCATGCTACAAAATGAATGACAAATTGAAAACATTACCCTAAGTAAAAAAAAGCGTAGGAAAGATACATATTGTATTATTCCATTTATATGAAATACCTGGCATAGGCATATCTATATATAGAGAGAAAGTACATTAGTGGTTTCCAGGGGCTGGGGGGAAGGCAGAATGGACTGCTAAAGGTATGGGGTTTCTTTCTGGAGTGACAAAAATGTTATGGAATTAAATAGTGGTAATGGTCGCACAACTTTGTAAATATACTAAAAGTCATTGAACTGTATGTATAACATGAGTGAATTGTATAGTATGTAAATCATCTTTCAATAAAGCTGTTATAAAATGCTACAGATATGTAAAAATGGAATTCTAAAAAAATGTTCAAGTAACCCACAAGAGTACAGGAAAACAGATAGGATAAATAGAAAACAAAATATAAAAAGGCAGACTTAGCCCTAACATATCAATAATTATATTAAATGTAAATGGTCTAAATACAACAATTAAAAGAAATTGGCAGAGTAGATTAAAAAACATGACCCAACTATATATGTCTGCACTAAACTTACTTCAAATATAATGATATAGGAAGGTTGAAAGTAAGAGGATAGAAAAAGATATATCATGCATTAAACAAAGGAAAGCAGGAGGGCTATGTTAATATCAGATAAAGCAGATTTCAGAAGAAGGAAAATCACCAGAGACAAAGAGGCACAGTACATCATCATGATAAAAGTGTCAATCTACCAAGGTTTAGCAATCCCAAATGTGCATACACTAACAACAGAACTGCAAAATATGGAAATAAGATTGAGAGAACTAAAAGGAAGAAACAAACAAATCCATAATTATAGTTGGACACCTTGACACACCTCTCTCAACAATTGATATGACAAATAGACATAAAATAAGCAAGGATGTTGAAGAAAATCATTATCTATCAGAATCTACTGACATTTATGGAACACTCCACCCATCAACTACAGAACACACATTCTTCTCAAGTGCCTACAGAACATATACGAAGACAGACCATATCCTGGACCAAAAAGCAAATATTAAGAAATTTAAAAGAGTTGAAATCATACTGAGTATGATCTCTGGCCACAATAGAATCAAACTAGAAATTAATAACAGAAAAATCCCTCCCAAACACTTGAAAACTAAACAGCACACTTCTAAGTAATCAATGGATCTAAAAGCAATTCTCAAGAGAAATTTTTAAAAATACATTGAACTGAATGAAAATGAAAATACAAATACCAATGTTTGTGGGATACAGCTAAAGCAGCGTTGAGAGGGAAACTTATAGCACTAAAATGCATACATTAGAAAAGAGAAAATGTTTCAGATCAGTAATCTAAGTTTTCACCTCAAGAACATAAAAGAAGAGCAAAATCAACCTGAAGCAAGCAGAAGAAAAGAGATAAAGATAAGAGCAGAAATCAATAAAATTAAAAACAGACAAACAAGAGAACATTAATGAAACAAAGAACTGGTTCTTTGAAAAGACAAGTTGACAAACCTCTAGAAAGACTGACAACAAATAAAAGAAAGAGGACGCAAATTACCAATATCAGGAATGAATGAAAATATCACTATAGACCCTGCAGACACTAAAGGGATAATAAGGGATGAAATGGATTAATTTCCCCCCCAAACACAAAATACCACGAGTGACCAATATGAAATATATAATACAAAATAGATATTGATAATAATATAATAGATGGTATTTAATTAAGAAAATTGAATTTATAATTTTTATTTAGTTTAATCTATTTTATTTATTTATTATTATTTTTAATTTATTGAATTCATAATTTTAAAACTCCCCAAAAAGAAATCTCCATGCCCAGATGGTTATACTGGAGAATCCTTCCCAATGTTTAAAGAAGAATTAGCACCAACTATACAAAATCTCTTCCAGAAAATAGAAAGTATTGAACACTTCCCAATTCATTTTATGAAGTTATTATTTATTATCCTGATATTAAAGCCAGATGAAAACAGTATAAAATAAGAAAAGTAGAGACTAACATCCCTCATCAATATACATATAAAAGTTCTTAAAATACAAAGAAAATGCAGCAATATATAAAAAGAATTATACACCATAACCAATATACACTGTGGTTTATTCCAGTGATGTAACCTGATTAAATATTTTTTATTTATTATTTAATTTTATTTTTTATTATTTAAAAATTTTATTGAATCAAAATTGATTACACATATTTTTGGGGTTCAACATTGAGATATGTTGATCAAATCAATATTACTAGCATATATCTTTTTACAAATTGTAATGATTCTTTATGCCCCTTGTCTAATCTCTCCCCATCCCCCTTTCCCTCCCCCTCCCCCCTCTAATTACTCTAGATTTCTTCTCTCCTTCTAAAAGAATAATGGTTACTCTACTGATTTGTTGCCTAGATGATCTGTCCAATGTGATTAAATATTTTTAAAAAATAAGTGTAATCCACCATATTCATGGCTAAAGGAGAAAACCACACAACCATATCAACTGTGCAGAAAAAGAACTTGACAGAATCCAATACCATTCATAGTCAAAACAAAACAAAAAATTCTCTCAGAAAAACAGAAACAGAGAGTAACTTCCTCAACTTGACAAAGATCATCTACCAAAAACCTTCAGCTAACATTAAGCTCAATTGTGAAAGACTGAATGCTTTCCCATAAGATTTAGATATCCACTTTCACCACTCAACATAATTCTGGAAGTTCTAGCCACTGCCTTAAGGGAAGAAAATATAATAAAAGATATACAGATCAGAAAGGAAGCTATTAAACTGTTGTTATTTGAAGATGACATGATTGTCCCTGCAGAAATCCCAAGAAACTTACCAAAAAACTCCTACAACTAAAAGTGAATTCTGCAAGGTCACAGAATAAAGATAAATTTACGAAAATGACTTTACATACCATTTCTATATACTAGCAATGAACACTCCAAAATTAAAAATACAAAACCATTTACAATCACTGAAAAATGAAATACTTAGGTATAAATCTAACAAAACATTTACAGAACTTGCATGCTGAAAATCAGACAACACTAATGAAAGAAACCAAGGATCTAAATAAAATGGGGATACATACTATGTTCATGAGTTGGAAAGTGCAACATATTAATGACATCAGTTCTCCCTGAGTTGATATACAGTTTTAACATAATTGCTACCAAAAAAGGCCAATATGCAAAAATATATTGTGTTTTTATCTACAAGCAACAATTAGAAAATGAAATTTGGAAAACATTATTATTTACAATAGCATAAAAAAATAAAACACTGGAGAATAAATTGAATGAAAGACAAAACTCTTTTATAGGCAACCATAAAACACTGGTGATACAAATCAAAGATGATCTAAAACAAAAAATAAAAACCAAAAAAAAGGAGAGATATACCATGTTCATGGGTTGGAAGATGCAATATTGTAAAGATAACAACTTACCCCAAAACTGATCTATAGATTTAATGCAATCAAAATTAAAACCCCAGGGCTGGCCTCATGGCTCACTTGAGAGAGTCCGGCGCTGTTAGCACCGAGGCTGCCGGTTCAGATCCTATATAGGGATGGCCGGTGCGCTCACTGGCTGAGCGTGGTGCAGACGACACTGTGCCGAGGGTTGCAATCCCCTTATTGGTCAAAAAAATAAATAAATAATAATAAAAATAAAACCTCAGAAGGGCTTTTTATGGTAGATTCTAATAAGCTAATTTGCAAATTTTACATGAAAATACAAAATACAAATGTTGGAAGTTTTATCTAATATCAACAGTATTTTTAAATTCTATTAACTAAAATATTGTGATGTTGGTGTGAAATTATTATAGAGATCAATGGAACAAAATAGAGAATCCAGTAGCAGAAAATACATAAACACTGTCACCTGATTTACAACAAATGCCATTACAATTCAGTGGGAGAAATGATATTCTTTCAATTGAGTTTTGCTAGGTCAATTTAGATATCCATAATTTAAAAAAAGAACTTAAATCCCTACTTCACACCACACACAAAAATTAATTTGAGATGGATCACAGACTGAAATTTTTTTGGTGGAGTCAGGGGGAAGCTAGGTGGTACAGAGATCTGAACCCTGCATTCTAACCAACTGAGCTAACCAGCCAGCCCCTATGCAGACTGAAATTTGATAAATAAAAAAGCAAAGGTTCTAGAATAAAACATAGAAAAAATATTTTCATGACTTTGAGGTAGGCAAAGATGACTTAAATAGGACACAAATTTTAATTAGCTATAAAAGAAAAAACACTGTTAAGTTAGACTTCTTGAACATTAATATGTGCTATTCATCAAAAGGCACCATTAAAAGTAAAAAGGGAGGGCTGGCTAGTTAGCTCAGTTGGTTAGAGCATGGTGTTGTAACACCAAAGTCAAGAGTTTGGATCCCCAGACCAGCCAGCTGCCAAAAAGAGTAAAAACAGAAACCACAGACTGTTAAATATGTCCAACAAAATACTCATATCCACAAATTAACAACAAAAGACTCACCACAATTTTTAAAATGAGCAAAATACTTAAATAGGCACTTCACAAAAGAGGATGTTCAAATTGCTAATGAGGGTATGCAAGGATAATCTACATCATTATTCAAACGAGAAATAAAAATTAAAACCATAATGAAATACCACTACATTTCCACAAGAATTGTTAATATTAAAAGCACTGACAATATCAAGTGTCAGAAAATGATACTGAACAACAGGGATTCTCATACACTGCTGATTAGAGTGTATATTGGTACAACCTGTGTAGAAAATTCTTTAGCAGTATCTACCAAAGCTAAACATATATATAAACCTCATGATAGAACAATTTCATCTTTTGTTATATACTCAACATAAATATGTGCTTATGTCCACTGAAAGTCATGTACAATAATATTCAAAGTAGCTTTATTCATAACAGTAAAAACTGGAAGCAACCTAAATGCCCATCAGCAACAAAATTAATACATAAATTGTAGGATATTCATACAATATAACTACACAGCAATATTAATTTTTTTTAAAAGTACTATGGATACACCCAACATTATGCCTGAATCTCATTGGGACCACTGTGCTTTGCTTGGACTTGAGCTCTCTGTACTGTAGTCAGGAAATTGCTCTGTACAGAGAGCTGGATAATGTGGGGCTTAGCCTGTTAGTTTCCCTTCTCTCGGGAATCTCTGTCTTGTACTGCCTGTTATCCATAGCCTAAAAACAATTGCCTTATATATTTTTGCCTGGTTTTATAGTTATTTATAGCAAGAGTATTATTCCAGTACCAGTTCATTATGGCCAGGAGTAGAAATCCTGAGTGAAGAGGTAGACTGAACTGCACCTAGGAAAATTGAATGTGGGGGTTGAGAGAGGAATGTTGACTAGCTGACTGCAGTAGCCTTTACTTGGATTGGGATGATAGCACAGGATACTTATGTAGAAAGATGATTAGCAAATTTTGGATATTATGTGAGTGGAATGCTATAATAGTAAGAGGCTCGGCTGCTATAACAGAGACCCCAAAATGCAATGATGTAAAAAAATAGAAGTTTATTTCTGTTTTGGGGAATAGTCCAGTAATCTCCATAATAGTGTAACTCTGCCCTGTGAGGTCATGTGGAAGCACCTAGGTTGGTGAGGCAACTCTATCCACCAGTCACATTTAACATTCAGGGTTGCATAAGTTGGAAGTAGAGAAGAGAAAGTGATAACACACACACCCAATGTTATAAGTCAAGACCTGGAAGTAGTGTATATCACTTTTGTTTATGTTCCATTGGCAAAAATTAGTCACATTGGCCACACCTACCTACAGTGTGGCTGAGAAAAGTATTGATAGCTGGGTATTTGTTCAGCTAACACCCTAGTATACTGATCAGGAATAAGGAAAGGATGTCCCTTCCCACCACTGCTTTCAATATTATACTGTAAGTCATAGCTAATGCAATAAGACAAGAAAAGGAAATGAAAAGTATACTGATGGGGAAGAAAGAAATAAAACTGTCTTTGTTCACAGATGACATGATTGTCTATGTAGAAAATCCAAAAGAATCAACAACAAAAAGCCTCCTGGAACTGATAAATGATTATTGAAAGGTTGCAGGACACAGGTTAAAATATAAAAGTCAATTGATTTCTTATATACCAGCAATGAACATGTAGAATTTGAAATTAAAAGCACAATGCTACTTACGTTAGCAACCTCCCCCAAAATAATATACTTAGGTGTGAATCTGACAAAATAAGTATAAGATCTATATAAGGAAAATCACAAAACTCTGATTAAAAAAATCAAAGAAGAAATAAATAAATGGAGAGATATTTCACATTTGTGGATAGGAAGACCAATATTGTCAAGATATCAGTTCTCCCTAACTTGGTCTATATATTCAATGCAATTTCAGTCAAAAACCCATGAAGTTATTGTGTGTATCAACAAACTAAGTCTAAAGTTTATATGGAGGGGCAAAAGTCCCAGAATAGCTAACACACTATTGAAAGAAAAGAACAAAGTTGGAGGACTGATACAACACAACTTCAAGACTTATTATAAAGCTACAGTAATAATACCACAATTAAGATAGTATGGAAATAAGCTCTCCTGGTGTACAGTCAACCCAGAACAGTATAGTCAATAATGTTTTGCTGCATATAACCAAATGACTAGAAGATAGGGATCAAATGCGCACATCACAAAGAAATGATTAAGTTTTGCAATGATGAATAGGCTAATTTCCCTGAATAGATCAACACATATTATATACATGCATTGAAATATAACTCTGTATCCCATAAATATGTACAATCAATACATTTCAATAAAAATTTTAAAAATAAATAAAATACACACTGGATTTTGAATCCAGTATATATGGAGAACAGTATGTAAAATATCTCACTAATAATTTTTATATTGATTACACATTGAAATGATAATATTTTTCATATGTTGTACTAAATAAAATGCATTATTCAAATTTTAAAAAAGACAGTGTGGTATTGGCAAAAGAATAGACAAATAGACTAATGGAACAGAATAGACAGCCTAGAAATAGCCTCACATAAATATAGTCAACTGATCTTTGAGAAAGGAGCAAAGTCAATACAATGGAGAAAAGATAGTCTTTTCAACTAATAGTGCTGGGACAACTGGACATCCACATGTGAAAAAAAAAGAATCTGTGCACAGACTTTACATCCTATACAAAAATTAACTCAAAAATTAACTAAATGTAAAATACTTAATAACACTCCTAGGAGATAACATCTGAGAAAATCTTTGGTGATGATACAACACCAAAGAGATGATGCATCAAAGAAAGAATTGAGAAGCTGGATTTAGTTAAAAGTAAAAACAAATGCTCTGCAAAAGACACTGTCAAAAAAATAAAAAGTTGAGCCATAGAAAATGGAAGAAAATATTTGCAATAGACTCATCTGATAAAAGACTGTTATCTAAAATACACAAAAAACTCTTAAAACTCAACAATACGAAAACAAACAACCTGATTAAAAATAGTCCAAAGACCTTAACAAACACCTTACAAAGAAGATATACAGATAAGCATATGAAAAGATGCTCCACATCATATGTCATCAGGGAAACATAAATTAAAACGATGAGATACCACTTCACACCTATGAGAATGGTCAAAATCTAGAACCCCGATGACTCTCAATGCTGGTGAGGATGTGGAGCAACAAGAACTCTCATTCATTGCTGGTGGGAATGCAAAATGGAAGCCACTTTGTTAGCTTCTACAAAATTAAATATACTATTACCATATGAGCCAGTAACGGCACTACTTGGTATTTATTCAAAGGAGTTGAAAATGAAAACCTGCACATGGATGTTTACAGTGGCTTATTCGTTAAGTGCCACAACTCGGAGCAACCAAGATGTGCTTCAGGAGGTGAACAGATAAACAAACTGTGGTATATCCAGACAATGAAATGTTATTTAGTGCTAAAAAGAAATAAACTATCAAGCCATGAAAAGACATACAGGAAATTTAAATGCATATTACCAAGTGAAAGAAGCTAGTCTGAAAAGGCTACATACTGTATGATTCCAACTATATGACATTCTGGAAAAGACAAAACTATGGATACAGTAAAAAGATCAGTGGCTGCCAGTGGTTGGGGGGGGAGGGAAGAACAGGAGGAGCATAGAGATTTTTAGGGCAGTGAAAGTATTCTGTATGATACTATAATGGTGGATATATGTCATCACCCATATTTGTCAAAACCCATAGATTATATAACACCAAGAGTGAACTATGGACTTTGGGTGATAATAATGTGTCTATGTAGGTTCATTATTTTTAACAAATGTACCACTCTGTGGGAGATGTTGATATTGAGGGAAGCTATGCATGTAGAGGAGTAGGGGTATATGAAAAATCTTTACTTTTTGCTCTATTTTTATCTGAACCTAACTGCTCTAAAAAATAAAGTCTAATAAAAAAAAACATTTAAAAAGTCTAGCATAATGGAAGAATGGGAGAATGGCTTGGAGCAGGGGAAGACAATCAGCACTCTGCTTTGGACGCTGTGTGTCATCGAGGTGAGATGCCCAGAACTTAGTCTATATAGGGATCTGGTATTGAACACCCCCTAGGGATGTAGATTCAGAAGCCATCAGCATGTAAGTGGGAGTCAAGGACATGAGTATTGATGAAATCACTCAGATGAATTGAACACTGGAACAGAATTCTGGGGAAACAGTAAGTTTGAAGGAGCAGGAGAGGAGGAAAATTCCAGGAAGGAAATTACAAAGTATCAGAGAAGTAGGTAAAAACCAGGTAGAATAGTACCACAAAAGCTTAAGGAAAAGGAATTTCAAGGAGGGAATGTCAACAGAGTCACCATACCCAGAGCGCTTGGGTAATATAAATATGAAAATGAATTCATTAGATATAATTATTGATTCAATCAGATTTAGTCCAATCACTATATAAAGAATAAATAAATGACTGCTGAATGAAGTAATAAAGGATAAATAATGAAAACCAAAGGACAGATTAGATCAATAGAAGAGGGCGATTTTTAGTGGGATTTAGATGAAACAAGACTGGCAATGAGTTTATAATTGTTGAAGCTGGGTACCTAGGGATTAATTATTTTAATCCCTCTACTTTTGTATATGCTTGAAATTTTCCAAGGAAAAAAACATTTTAAAAAACCTTATTTCCCCCCAAAAGGAAAGCCATAGACTGAGAGAGAATATTTGCAATAAATTTATCTGACAAAGGACTCATATCCAGAATATATAAATAATTCCTATAATTCAATAAGAAAATAACAGACAGATACCTAATAGAAAAATGGGCAAAAGATTTTAACAAGCACTTCATGAATGAGGTTATTTAAATGGGCAATAAATGTGTGGCAATGGTCTTAGCCTCATTAGTCATCAGAGAAATGCAAATTAAAATTACAAAGAGATATCTCTATAAACCCACCAGAAATGCTAACATAAAAAAAAATCTAACATAAAATAAAAATAAGTAACATCAAATGTTAGCAAGGATATGGAACATTGGAGCTCTCATCTACTGCTAGAGAGGATGCAAAGTGGTACAACCACTTTAGAAAACTATCAGTGTCTACCAAAATTGAACACAGAAATTTCTTGATAACCCAGAAATTCCACCCTCAACAGAAATGTGAACATATGTAAACAAAAGTCAAACACAATAGCAGTACTATTTGTAAATGCCAAGAACTGGAAATAAGCTAAATGTCCATCTCAATTGAATGGATAATTAAATTATGGAATATTCATACAATATAATTCTACATAGCAATGAAAATAAACTACTGCTACACACAATAGAGATGAACCTCAGAACACAATTTTACATATTATTATTTCAGAAATATTATTTCTGGAATATTATTTCAGAAAACACTAGTACTGCATTTAGACTGGAAAAATTCTCAGGTCAACATGCAGCTTTTAGTTAACACCACATACTCTTTGACTAAAAATTCCAAGCTGTTTGAAAAAACTTGAGCAGCAGGCCCCTGCTGAGGTGAGCCCAGATCCATGCAGTGCTGGAGGCTCATTCTATGGCCACAGATTTTGGAACAGGACCAAAGGTGGTATAATATAGCCACTACCACACTTACTGTCATGCAAGGACAATTCACCACCACAGTAGCAGACAGAGCCACTCTACAGGTAACCCACTGCTCACTTGACTACACTGATATAAGAATAGTCACCAATAAAGCCTGCAAATAGAGGAAGAAATCTTTATCCTCATAGCCAACCTCAGAGTAATAGAAGAAGCAAATCCTCTACCAGATGACCAAACATCAATGAAAAAATACTGGAACTACAAACAACCAAGAGGATATCATACCACCAAAGGAACACAGCAATACTCAAATTTCAGACTCCATGGAACAGGGAATCCTTGAAGTGTCTGAAAAAGAATTCCGAGCAATGATCTTAAGAAAACTCAAAGAGATAAAAGAAGACTCAATTAGAGAACACAATGCAACAAGAAAAAATATCCGGAATATGAAGGAGGAAACTTACAAAGAGATTAATATCTTTAAAAAAGAGTGTAGCAGAACTCCTAGAAATGAAAGATTCACTCAACGAAATAAAAAACACAACAGAGAGCTTGAGCAGCAGGGTAGAGCAAGCAGAAAAAAGAATTTCAGATCTCAAAGATGGTCTTTTTGAAATAACCAGGCAGACAAAACAAAGGAAAAAAGAATTAAAAATACTGAGGAAAATCTAAGAGAGATAGCAGACAACCTCAAGCACTCTAACATCCAAATTGTGGGTATTCCAGAAGGGGAAGAGAAAGGAAAAGGTATTGAAAACCTATTCAAGGAAATAGTAACAGAAAACTTCCCAGGCAGAGGGAGAGATACAGACCTTCAGATCCAGGAAGTTCAAAGTTCCCCAAACAAATTCAGCCCAGAAAGATCCTCCCCAAGACATATTATAGTTAAATTCACAAAGCTCAAAGACAAAGAGAATTCTAAAAGCAGCAAGAGAAAAGTGTCAAGTCACCTATAGGGGAGCCCCCATAAGACTAACAGCAGACTTCTCAACTGAAACCCTACAGGCCAGAAGAAAGTGGAATGATATATTCAAAATACTAAAATAAAAAAACTGCCAGCCAAGAATTCTTTACCCAGCAAGGCTCTCCTTCAGAAATGAGGGAGAAATAGTATATTTCCCAGACAAACAAAAGTTGTGGGAGTTCACCACCACATGACCAGCCCTGCAAGAAATTCTCAAGGGAGTCCTTCATCTGGAATCTAAATAATGATGACCACCATCACAAATACACAAGAAAGAGCAAAACTCACCATTAAAACAAAAATGCCAGCAAGAAAGAGAAAGAAGCTAAATCATGCCACCTTAAATTTCCAACTAACATTGAAGAAGAGAAATAAAAGAGAAAGTAATGATCAAAAGATATTTAAATCATCTAAACAAAAAGCAGTTAAACAACAAGAATTAAACAATATCTGTCAATAACTACCCTAAATGTGAATGGATTAAACTTCCCATCCAAAAGATACATACTGAATGATTGGATTAAAAAGCTACACCCAAGTATATGCTGTCTTCAAGAGACCAATCCCACCCACAGAGACACACACAGACTAAAAGCAAAAGGATGGAAAAAGATATACCATGCAAATGGAAACCCAAAACGAGCAGAAGTAGCTATTCTTACATCAGACAAAATAGACTTTAAACCAAAAAACATAAAAAGAGACAAAGAAGGCCACTATGTAATGATAAAAGATCTATACAGCTAGAGGACATATCATAAATATATATGCACCCAATACTGGAGCACCCAGGTATATAAAGCAAACACTCTTAGACCTAAAGAAAGAAACAAGCCCTAATATGTTAATAATGGGTGACCTGAACTCCCCTCTCTCAGTATGGGACAGATATTCCAGGCAACAAATCAATAAAGAGGCACAGGATTCAGTTTACACCTTAGACCAACTGGACCTGGCAGATATATACAGAACATTTCACCCAACAACTAAAGAATATACTTTCTTTTCATCAGCTCATGGAACATTCTCCAGGATAGACCACATATTAGGTCACAAATCTAGTCTCAGCAAATAAAAAAAAAATTGAAATCATTCCAAGTACCTTTTCAGACCATAATGGACTAAAACCAGAAATTAATAATAAGCAAAACTCTGGAATCTATACGAATACATGGAAACTAAACAATAGGCTCCTGAATGACCAATGGATCCAAGAAGAAATTAAACAGGAAATCAAAAACTTTCTTGAAACTAATGAAAATAAAGATACATTATACCAAAACCTGTGGGATACTGCAAAAGCAGTACTAAGAGGCAAATTTATTGCAATAAGTACTTACATCAAAGGAATGGAAAGACTTCAAATAAACGACCTAACACTATGCCTCAAAGAACTTGAAAAACAACAACAATCCAATCCTAAAAGTAGTAGACAGAAAGAAATAATTAAGATCAGAGCAGAACTAAATGAAATAGAGACCCCCCCCAAAGAAAAACCATAGAAAGGATCAACGAAACAAAAACAAAAACAAAAAAAAAAAAAGAGAGAGAGAGAGAAGACCCAAATAACAAAAATCAGAAATGAAAAGGGAGACATTATGACCAATATCACAGAAATACAAAGAATCATTAGAGCCTATTATAAACAACTGTATGACAACAAATATGAAAATCTGGGAGATATGGATAAGTTTCTAGACACACACAAACTACCCAGACAAACCAAGAAGAGATAGAAGACCTGAACAGACCAATAGAAAGCAACGAGATTGAAGCAGTAATCCACAATCTTCCAACAAAGAAGAGTCCAGGTCCAGATGGCTTTACAGTTTGAATTCTATCAAACTTTTAAAGAGGTATTAATACCAATTCTCCTCAAACTATTCAAAAAAATGGAAACAGACGTGACTCTCCCAGCTCATTCTATGAGACTAACATAACTCTGATACTAAAACCAGATAAAGACAGACACAAAAAAGAAAATTACAGGCCAATATCCTTGAAGAACATAGATGCAAAAATCTTCAACAAAATATTAGCAATCAGAATACAGCAACACATTAAAAGAATTATACACCTTAATCAAGCGGGATTCATCCCAGGGATGCAAGAATGGTTCAACATATGAAAGTTAATGAATGTGGTACATCACATCAACAGACTCAAGGACAAAAACCATATGATTATCTCAACAGATGCTGAAAAAGCATTTGACAAAATGCAACATCCCTTCATGATAGAGACTCTCAACAAACTAGGTACAGAAGGAAAGTATCTCAACACAATAAAAGCCATCTACGACAAGCCCACTGCTAATATCATTCTGAATGGGGAAAACTGAGGGCTTTTCCCTTAAGAACAGGAACAAGACAAGGATGCCCACTCTCACCATTTGTATTTAACATAGTACTGGAGGTACTAGCGAGAACAATCAGGCAAGAGAAAGAAAAGGCATCCAGATTGGAAAAGGTGAAGTCAAACTGTCCCTATTTGCAGATGACATGATACTATATATAGAAAAACCTAAAGGCTCTATCAAAAAACTTCTAGAGCTCATTAATAACTTCAGTAACGTTGCAGGATACAAAACAAATGCCCCCAAATCAATTGCACTTATATACTCAAATAATGAACTAAAGAAAGGGAAGTAAAGAAAGTAAACCCATTTACAATAGTCATGAAAAAAAAAAAAAACCTAGAGATCAATTTAACCAGGAGGTGAAAGGTCTCTACAATGAGAACTACAAACCACTACTGAAAGAAATTAAAGAAGACACAAAACGATGGAAAGATATTCCATGCTCTTGGATTGGAAGAATTAACATTGTGAAAATGTCTATACTACTCAAAGCTATTTACAGAGTCAATGCAATACCCATGAAAATACCAATGACATTCAAAACAGAAATGGAAAAAAACCAATCTTAACATTCATATGGAACAACAAAAGACCCAGAATAGCCAAAGCAATCCTGAGCAAAAAAAAAAAAAAAAAAAAGAATAAAGCTGGAGGCATAACACCACTTGACTTCAAATTATACTACAAAGCTATAGTAACCAAAACAGCATGGTGCTGGCATAAAAATAGACACTCAGACCAGTGGAGCAGAATTGAGAACCCAGAAATCATCCCTCAGGCTTACAGCCACCTGATATTGGACAAAGGCAACAAAACTCTACACTGGAGAAAAGACTTCCTCTTCAATAAGTGGTGCTGGGAAAATTGGATATCCATACGTAGAAGAATGAAACTAGATACGCACCTCTCACCAAATACTAAAATCAACTCAAAATGGATTAAAGACTTGAGTATAAGACCTGAAACTGTAAAATTACTAAGGGAAAATATAGGGGAAACACCTCAGAAACTAGGTCTGGGCACAGGCTTTATGAACATGAGACTGAAAGGACAAGCAACAAAAGAAAAAATGAACAATGGGACTATATCAAACTGAAAAGCTTCTGCATAGCATAGGAAACAATCAACAGAGTGGGAGAAAATGTTTGCTAACTATGCATCTGACAAGGGATTAATATCCATAATATACAAGGAGCTCAAGCAATTACACAGTAAAAAAACAAATAACCCAATTAAAAAATGGGCAAAGGAGCTGAATAGACATTTTTCAAAGGATGACATACAAATGGCCAACTGGTACGTGAAAAAATGCTCAACATCACTAGTCATCAGGGAAATGAAAATTAAAACCACATTGAGATATCACCTCACCCCAGTTAGACTGGCTATAATCAAAAAGATGGTGAATAACAAATGCTCGTGAGGGTATGAAGAGAAGGTAATGCTCCTGCACTGTTGGTGAGACTGTAAATTAGTACAACCACCATGGGAAACAGTATGGAGGCTTCTCAAACAACTACAGATAAATCTTCCATACCATCCAGCAATCCTACTTCTGGGTATATACCCAGAGGAATGGAAATCGTCATGTTGAAGGATGCCTGCACCCCCATGTTCATCACATCTCTGTTTACAATAGCCAATATATGGAACCAAACTAAATGTTCATCGGTGGATGACTGGATAAGGAAAATGTGGTATATATACACCATGAATACTACTCTGCCATAAAAAAGAATGAAATTCTCCCATTTGCAACACCATGGATGAGCTTGGAGAAACTTCTGTTGAGTGAAATAAACAAAGCACAGAGGGATAAATACCACACGTACTCACTCATAAGTGGGATCTAAGAGAGAAGAAGGAAGGAAAGAAAGACTACAGTGGTGTGTTGGACTTGCAGAGGGAGAGAACATACCTAGGGATACAAAGTGGAGTGGGGGAAGGGGGAGAGGGAGGGAGGTTGGGGATAATTGGGTGGGGGACATGGAGTACAATCGCCATTTGTGGTAATGGGCATGCTTCCAGTATGGATCTGGCCTTCACATCTAGGGCACAAGAGTGGATAATCAGCTTTGTATCTCATGAATATTCATAACCAATTAAAAAATAAAAATAAAAATAAATTTGTAAAAAAAAAGGAAAAACTTGAGGTCTCTACCAGATTCCGTATAAAACATATATTTTCCCAGAATGAGTTTATTAGATATATACCTGCTTAGAATTAAAGGAATGCAACTGAATAGATTATTGCAGGCTTTTCTAGTCTTCAGAAAACATTGTTAATAGTAAAGGGCCCTTTCTCTAATTTCTGTATAGCCAAATCTGTGCATTTTGTGCTGCAAACTGCCTTTTTCTTTCGTGGTACTTCTCATCCTTTCCATAGCCATGAAAAATACAGCAGAGTGTGTAAATCTGCCTTTGTTCAGTAACAGCAGGGAATACTCTTGGCTTTAGCAGAAGAAAATTGCTCTCATATCTCCTGTTCCCTTTTTTGGAGATGTTCAGGGTAATGGAATGAGTTTGGCGCTGAACTCATGATAATGGTTTTTAACACCACGCAGTTCACATGTGTCTCTCTAAATAAAAATCCTGGTCAAATACGTGTAATTTTGGTGAATGATGGAAATATATTTCAGAGCAAGTAGGTTATAGGAGGACTAGCTTTTTCAAAAGATGAACTTCTGGCTCATCCTCCTTCCCAAAGGTGGTGACAGGGGAAGTGTCCAACAAAGAGGCCAGATATGGGCTTTCAGTACCTGCTGTTGCTGTGTTGCCAGCTAACTGCACGTTTTCCTGTGGCTCCTGGCAGGGGGAATGTTTACAGATTTTTGCAAATGTAGCATGCCTTTTGTTAGATAATGAGTGTGCCAATTTATAAGAGACATCAAGAAACTAAATTAAGGCAGAAGATTGGACTGAATGACCTTCAAATTGCTTTTGATACTCAGATTCCATTATTTCAAACAGGAAGACTTTTAAGAAACACATTCGTTTTTATTCTTTTTTTTTTTTTTTTTTGTCATCAAACAAAACTAGGTGCTTTTAAAGCAAAGCAATACACATCAAAATTGGTCACAGTCCATGTCCACTATTAATAAATAATTTGAACAATGCTGTTTTAAAAGCCCAAGATAGTCTGTTTGGCATTTTAAGAAGTGTCTCCTACCCAAATCTCTGGCAACAAAGCTGGGAGTCAGCTTGAGGAATTTTGTTCCAGAAACCTGCTGCTTTGGCCACTTGGCTCAGGAACTAAGTACAAATAAATAAAGAGCACTTAAGCAATAGAAACAAAAGCTGCCCTGAAAATATCAGAGACTTCTAACTCCCTTTTTGCTGTACCTGAAAAACCCTACTACGTTTTTGTGAAAGGACCTCACAAAACTCCAAACAAGTGACTGATGTGGGAACATGTCACCAGACTGCTTTATAAACAAATAAACGGAATTCTCAGAGTACATTCCCAAATGAAAAGAGCTTGCAGAACTTTGTAACAGTAGTGCCAATGACTAAATATACACTGTATATGAAAATCATTTTTATATTATACAACTGATGACATTGTCAATGCCTAACAGTTACTCCAGTTTTGCCATAAACCATGCCATCAGTTAACCTTGAATCAGGCAAGATTTCTGTCCTTCTCACATCACCTCTCAAAATGAGTTTTTCAACAAAGAGAAACTTTTCACTGTCAAAACATTTCCAAGTTAACTATTTCGAATTTTACACAATGAATCTTCCTGACTTCTTGTGCAGATGGTACTAGTAAAGTGTTTTTCTGGGTGACACAGAGTAATTGTTGGCAAGACAGTGACATCTTCTCAAGACATCGTTTGCTACTGTACTACCTGGCCATGAACTAGTTTTTTTTTTTTTTTTCCCCTTCTTCTTCATACCTTCTATCCTTTACTATCAAAGTGCTATAACTATGACTTGTCTGGCCTGCCTCTAGCAGGCTCCTCCCCTACACCATAGCTTCTATACGTGTAGCTCCTGTTCTACAGACTGGGAAGCTAGGTCACCAAACTCCTTCAAATTCTATGCAAAGTAAAAATAAGTTCTCAAGGAGCATCTGTATGGCTCTTCATTCACTTGTTGACGCTTATGAATACAAAAACGTGAGTGCCTAACTGACGTCTCTTTGGGTGATTCTCTATTTCTAAGCTTAATTTTGTTCTTCATTATTAGATAAATATACTATAAATTCAGTTAGGTATCCTCTCTGTCAATACTAAGAGTGTACTTTAAAACACCTACTGTAAATGAGAGTATTCAAGCACCATTTGTTTAATATTTAATGTAAAGAGCCTATTATCTCATTATGCACATAAACGAAGAGACCTTGACAATAACAAGTATGCAATTTAGCACCAGCACGAAGGATAATATGTCTGACAAAAGAAAAGGCAGCTTCCTATGGTTGTCTTTTCCAAAAATGCACTTATTTCCAAGAGAGTGAAAATATGGTAGGAAAAGCCCTGAACAAGATAGAAAGATAGGATCTTATCTAGAGATTACAAAGAGGCCACAAGCAGCTTGAATTGGCTGACACAATCTTTTTTTTAAAAAAAATTAAAGATGGAGCATACACATTGTTGCCCCCCCTTAACTCCTTACTCAAACTCTTTCCCTGGGCCTGAAAGACATGCAAATTTGAAAGCTGTGTCCTCGTCACATCTTTAACTATCTTGGTTGTCCCGAGTTCCTGATCAACTATTAAGTGGGAATTCCTTCTACTCTACCTGTTGCACAGGGATATTATGAAGTGAAATGATCTACTATATATAAAACATTATTAACTTCTGGTGAGAAGATAGCATAAAAAATTAAGCCAAGAGAAAGTTTAAATTGATCAATCGTTAATCAATAAACTTAATTACTGACAACAGAACAAGAAGAGAATGGTCTAAACATAGAAGATTTAAAAATATCTTTTTAACAATTAAATTTCAATTTTTTCCTCTTCAAATTTTTAATCAGAACCAATAGCGAAAAGGACCCAACACTTCATCTCTTTCTACCTTATGTCTCTTTGGTAAAGTTTTAAGGAATAGTAAAATGACCAAAGAGAAAAACGTGAGAGAGCAAGGAGAAAGGTTACATGAATAATCTGCCAGGCTACCAAACAACATAAAGAATAGACAAAAAGATGTGACTACGAAAAAAAAAAAATCAAGATTTTTGTCTTGGAGCAGGCCATAAATGTTGATATCTTTGTCACTACTAATAAGCACTAAAAATATAATCTTTTGTGTTTTCCACCTATACTAGATAAGTAGTAAAAAGTTTGGTAAAGGGCAAAATTAAAATAGATTCTTAAAATTCAAGCCAACAATTATGCACTGAATATCTACTCTGGATCTAATATGTTAAAAGATATGAGTAGATTACAGCATTACTGTTGACCTCAGCGAGCTTATTATCTTCAAAGAAAGAAAAGACTTACATAAAAAATTATTAGAAAAGACAGTAGAAAAACTCCTGAACAGAACAAATCATGTGTCCTATTATTGTTACAGTTAACCATAGAGTTCAGTAACCACAAAGCCCACATACCTGGAATCTGTAGTTCCTCAAATGCAATAGGTTGTTCTAAGAATTAAAACTTTCTTTTTAAACACAGTTAAAGTTTAGAGTCTGTCAACCTCGAATACTTCCTTCAATTCTCCACCTCCAGGAAAATCTGACAAAAGCATTATTTGCTGTGCTTAACAATTAATGGATGAGTCAAGCTCACCTGGAGACCTGAACCTCTGGCAATTATTTTCCCCCTGACCTCAATGTAGTATTTTTATTGCATGTCTAACGTTCAAAATGTATTGTCTATTTTATGCCATGCACTGAGGACAAATAAAACACTGTTCTTACCATAAAGGAGCTCATCTGAAAAGACACATGCAAGGTTTTAATTCAATGCAGTAAGTATGACAGGCATGTACAAGGTATCACCGGTATACAGGTCACAGCGTGCTCCATTGTTGGTGATGCTAAGTTTGATCACTTGATTATGGTGACATTTACCTGAGTGTCTATTGTATAGATATCTTTGACCCTTTATAAGCCTGATGAGGAAGGAAAGGAGGGTAAAGAAGGTGCAGAATTTCTAGAGAAAGTAGGATCTACCCAGGGAAAGCAGAGAGGAAGAGGTGAGAATACCAGGTAGAGGGGATAGCAAAGCACCAAGCTGCGAAAAGCTGGAACATGGGCCTGGGACACAGCAGTATGAAGCGTCATGATGGGTCTAAGGTAGGCCAGGAGCAGATTATGAAGGGCCTTGAAAACCAGTGTTAAGGAGACTGGTTTAGTTTCCAGGGTAGTGGTCTCCAAAGTATGGTTTACCCTGGAATGCTTGAGAATTTTTAATTACCTTTTAAAATTTCTACCCTTTTCTGTACATTTTATAATAATACACATATACACACATATATGAAGGTACTTCAAAAAGTTCATGGAAAGATTTGTATTATCTTTCATCGTTCCATGAACTTTTTGAAGTACCCTCTTGTGTGTGTGTGTATATATATGTGTGTGTGTATACACACACACACATATATATACATATATAGATGATGTTAACTGAAATCGGGACCTTAACAGGATTGGGAGTAGGGAGAGAGGATGAAAAGCTGTTTTAGACATACTAAGTCCTTAAAAGCATCTAAGACGAGCTATCCAGCAGATAACTGTATACAAAACTGACAACTGGGAGGGGTCTTTGCTTGGACATGTAGATTTGGGGACATCCACTAAAAACATGACAGAAAAGAATGGACCAATGGAAGAACCCTGGGAAACACTAATATTTACATATGATTACTTTTTCAAAAGGAAAATTAGAGCACAAGGACTAGCACTTGCACTGTTACATATTTTTAAGCTTCCAGATATTAACAAAGGAACTTGTTAACTGCTAGACCTTACTATTTCCATTAGTCTGAAAACCAGGCACAATGCACCATGGAGGAAAAAAAAGTTTTTATTAGTAACCTAGCAGCAATTCAGAATGAGATAATTTTGTTTTGGGGGGCAGTCAATTAAAGATTTTAAAAGTCCACCATGAAACTTGGGCACTGTGAAGAAATGGCTGATCACAAGGCTGGACCAGGGAAAACAAAGTGAACCTGGAACACCTTGTGTCAAAAAGCAAAGTGCTTCCAAATTAAAGGAACATGTCAATAGGACATAAGAGCTGGCTTAGAAAGACTCCCACTAGCCAAATTTGGGACACTTTGAGCATCAAAAGGAATAATGAATTTTAACACATAGAATACAAAAAGAATCTGTGAGTCACAGTGATATTCAAAGTGTGAAGAGAAATGGAAAGCTCTTCACAAAAAAATGGCAGCTAACAAATGTAATACGAAGGATGGAATTAGAAAATCCCCATGTTGCAACTCCTATTTAATAACTGATTGATGCAAAGAATCATCAATGAATGTTTAAACCATTGCATTTAAAGATTATTGAGGAACAGTATATTTAATGTCTCACAGGTTCCTTCTTAATTATAAAAGTGAAAAGTATCTTATAATAGAAAGATAAGGCAGATATCACTTTAACAAATTTAGCATCACCAATAACGGAATGACATCATGTGCTGCCTGATGTCATACAAATGGGAAGTACATATCATCTAGGCAATATTCTTGAACTTAAATCTAATCATGAAAGAAACACTCAGACAAATCCAGCATGTAAAGCATTCTATAAGCCAAGTGGCCCGTACTCTTCAAAAATGTTAGTATCAGAAAAGGAGAATTGCTCTAGAGAGAAGGACGAAAGAAAGGAGACTGAAAGAAACTTAGGTCTGAGTTCACAATAAAAACAAAACAAAAACATATAAAGGATATTTATATTTGGGAGCCATTAGGGAGTACAGATTATATATTAGATATTACTGAATCAGTGTTAAATTTCCTGGGTGTGACAATGGTATTGTGGTTATGTAAGAGAATGTCCTTATTCTTAGGAGATGTGTGATACAAGATAACCGAAATTTAATTTTCAAAGAGATCAGCAAAAATGAAAGAGACAAAAAAAAGAAAAAAGATGACTACACACATAGAGGAGATAAAGCAAATACAACAAAATGTGAACATATGGTGAATTAGATAAAGAGAAATGGATGCTCATTGTACTATATTTACAACTTTTCTGTTGTTTTAAAAATTTTCAAAATAAAAAGTTAAGAAAAAAAATCTATGTGTGGCTAATATGCTGTAGTTGCTTTTGTTTAGATGAATGTGCCAAATACTAATAAATTACTTAATACTTAAAAAAAAGCCCACCATGAAATTCTTTTCCATCAAAGCTAACCAAGCTAAAAGGTGGACTAACATCACCTCTGGCCAGTGTCAGCAACATAATTTCTTCTCTTTTTTTCCCCACAGGAGTTAAGAATCTTGTTTGACTTACCTGTAAAATCAACAAATCAGCAAAACACCTACAACATTCAGCTACCTTATCAAAAACAATTTAACACTGGAAAATCTGTAATCTTCTGGTTTTAAAATAATTTATTTCATAGGTCTGTTTTAATTTCATGTTTCAAAGCATACATTATTTAACCAAGAGGTGCTGGACAGAGATTGTAAAAAGGGAAGAAACATTTAGGATAAGAAACCAGCTCAATTCCATTACAATTTGATCCTACCTTATAAAGTCTTGCTAGGATAAATTTCTATTATACTTCTTTTGTGCTTACAAAAAACATTAACTTCTGAATTTCCAATATTGTAAATAAAAATTTTTATAATTAAGTATGCATTCAATTGACACATGAGGCAACCAAATAAATTCTGTCATCAACATTAGCATAATGTGTATTTCCTGTCACGGCACTAACATTAAACTAAACTTCAAACCACAAAAACATTGTGACTAACATTAAAAAGGCAAGCTGTAAGGTACTCAAAGCTTATAAAGGACAAATTGCACATGGTTAAGATGGAACATCATTTGACAAGGGCTGGTGTTGTGCATATGGCTGCTTTTTTTTATAAGAAGGCCACCGGCAAACAGGGCAACAGTGTCGGCCCCCAGCCAACCACATCACAATGCAATTCTGGTGAAACACATGACCACAAGGCAACCCCATTAGCAAACATCCATTTTCAAAATTCTCTAGGCAAACAACACATTCAGTACAGTGCAGCATGTCAGCAGGCCAAGCTAACCAATCAGGTTCCATATCTTCATTAGTATTATACGATCCAAATGACCTCCCCTTCTTTTCATATGGGCTGGTCTGACAATATCTATTGGCACATGAACAAGCCTCAGCATCACAGTGACTTGCTCCTCCTGGAGAATTGTGAACTATGCTTTGTTTATCTTCAAATACTTCCTTCTCACTGCTAAAAGTATCTGTGTTCTCACTGTCTGAGTCATTTTCAATATCTTGAGAACCCTCCGACATTTCCTCTTCAGACTGGACTCCAAGACATTTAAACCGCCACATTGGTAAGTTTTTTATATAATCAGTTGGTATCAGAGGGTGAAGCCAAAGGTCAGGGAAAGCTAACCGTTCTAAGAATAAGTCGGGGTCTTCGTCCCAATCAGATTCTACAGGAAAGTTCTGAAAAGAAGCAATCGGGTGGAAGAGGTAGCTGGTGTACCAGTCCCACAGACTTGATAACCATTCTAAGTTATTGGCATTGACTTCATCGTTGTTGTTGTTACGCCGTCTCTTCTTCTCAAAGTAATCAATTAGTAAGCCATGTCCAAGGTATGTACTGAGAAACAGGGCCGGGTGAGAAGAATAAAACATCCAGTCTGCCCTCACCCATGACGCCAGTGTGGTTGTATTGGAATATCTCAACAATTTTAAGCTATATTCATAAAAGCTATCTAAGTAAGGTAGCTGTAAAAAGCCCAACACAGGTAGCCAGGAAATAATTAACAGAGAATTATATGTCCCTAAAGTGCTTATGAGAACCACAAATCGCTTTATGGTAGCTCCTTGTGTAATAAATAAGTCCATCCAAGCCATAAGATTAACTAGAACCAAGCTCAAAACAAACAGATCATTCACTTCAGGTTGTAATGAGCGCAAAAATGAATCCATGGCCTGAAGGGATATAAATTCACCTGTGTGGTTTCCATATCTGTAAATTCCTTCAGGAGTTCTAAGTATGTATGATGGCATGTTATATATACCAATATCTGTCATATAACTCTTGTTGTCCCAATTTTCCACATTAACAAAAATAAACTCAACTCTTCCAGTAAACTTTATACTTAGTGCAGAAAAGAAAGCTGGGGGTTGGTCAAGGTTTGCAAATAGGTATATTTTTACCCAATACTGATCACTTTTATTCCATTCTTCTTTCAAACGTTCAGCATTATAAATGGTTTTAATCCGAGAAGCTGCATGAGCAGTTATCCACTTAAAAATGTGCTCTACTTCAATCTTGCGTCCACTGTATTCTTTAAGCATAACTTTCCCTTTAGAAGTACTTGTTTGTGGAACAGACATAATGAGTGTGGATCTTACCCAGCCTCTTCTCCTGCAGTATCTGTAAGAGAGTAAACTGTGAATAAACAGCTAGGCTGCTGTGCAAACCATTTATCCTCCCCTGATGAACTTCTTTAGTATTTCTCTCCCCCAAACCAAATAACCTCCAAATAATCAAAAAATGGTACCAATACTTGGCAGTTGTGCAAAAGGAAAAAGCAAGTTCTTTTTATGTAGTTGGTTTCATATTTCTTTCTTCCTTTATTTTTTTTTTCCCAAAGGTGTATTTTGAAAAGCTTTGAGTCAAGGGAATCAGGAAATACGTCAGCATTTCTTATGTACCTACTATTGCATTATGTGCTGATAAGATCCAAAAGATTAACAGGAAAATAATTTCTGCCCACAAGAAATCTAAAATCCTATTAAAGAGACAAAACAGAAATACAAAACTATATATATTTTATTGCTTAATAATGCAAATGAAGCACAAAGAAAGGGAATATCATTGGGAGTTTGAGCTAGTAAAAGTTTCATGAAAGGTTTGGGAATTGAACTAGGTCTTGAAGAATGGTTAGAATTCAGATGGATGGACAAGAGAGAAGTAAATAGATTATTCTACACACTGAGTCCCTGATTTGGTGTAAGCTCTTTCAAAGAAGGAGCCATGCTGTACCCATTTATTTACTCAAGCACATACCACAATGCCTGACCCACACAGGCGCTCTTACAAAGTAACCGTACAAAAGCTAGAAAAGACCAACTGCAAGCCTGTTTTTTGTATTCTCTTATCCCTTCAACGAAGACCACAAAGAGGAGTATTTAACAAAGGAAACAAAGACAAAGCATTCCGAGTAAGAGATTCACTCCAAAAATGATTCCCATTCTGCAGCAGAGTGAATATAAAGTCATTTGGTTGGATTTATCCAATAGGGTCACGACTCTACTCCTTTTGGAAATGGACAGATTCTTGAAATAAAATTTCTGATATCCATTTTGCCCTAAAGAACTAGGTGACAAATGAAAAGATGAAAACTGAAAACAACTGTTGTATTACAGTGGAGTATAAGTGAAAATATTTTCTTTTTTTTTTTTTAAAGTTCTTTTTTTCTCCCAAAAACCTGCCTTATGGAATTTTATATGTAAAATTTACTTCAATAAAGTTGTAAAAAAGAAAATCTACCATGTGGATACATTTTGTTCAGTACAAATTTCCAAATGGATAGTAATAAACATTTAATTTCTTATTTTTCTACTCAGAATATTGATATGAAAATCATAGATGTTATGCTTTACTTAGTAAGCATGGATTATATTTCATTAAATTAAACAAGCATATTACACATTCATGTGATCAGATTAAGAAAGAGCAGTCTTGACATATGTGGTATATGGTATTATGATGATGACCAGTTTTATCTCAAAAATTTTGTGATATAATTTAAGATGAGTGAAGACAACATGTTACGTCTTACAGACTATCTGCGTAACTCTGAATCACAGGCCATGACTCCTAGCTTCTTGTTGAGTTGATTCTCTTCCTTAACATAGATTCCATTAATATCAATATCATTAATATCAATGTTGTTTTAACGGAAATGGTTTGAAAAGTATATATTCTTACAAAAAAGTATTTTCTATCCCTTAACACTGTATTTGTCCAATGCAAAATAATTCATTGACATAAATTCTATTTTTACCCTCACCAAAAAAAAGCAAGTCACACCATATAGATAATTGCCTTATTTACATCTTAAATATCTTTAAGTACCTTTACTGTTTTAATTACACATGATACCTGCCATGACACATTTCTACCCTTGGTCATTCTTTTTATCCTCCTATAACTACCCTGGCTTCTGATTTGTCATAAATTAAATAAGTCTTTCTGACAGAAAACCTTATTCTGTAAAGTGGATAAGATCTTAGTGTACATACTTCTTCATGTAAGAAAACAAACATTTTGTGTGCTTTCTTTTTAGTTCAGAGCTGAGTAATATTTAAGGTTTATCATTCTAGATTTTTTTTTTTTTTTGGCAGCTGGCCAGTATGGGGATCCGAACCCTTGACATTGGTGTTAGTTACAACAGTGTGCTCTAACCAACTGAGCTAACTGGCTAGCCCCCATAGAGTTTGAGAGTACCCAAAAGAAGAAAATTCCATATCTCATCATTATATCTTTCAAATTAAATCACATTTCCAGACTTGAAAAAAATCTGTGTTTTGTAAGTATTATTGTAAGGCTACTGCAATAGTACTACCATAGTACTACAAGGCTATTTATCTAAACACTGGTCTAAAGAAATCCAGAACACAAATATAATAAACCATATTAATTTTAAAATTCCACTGCTAAACAGAAATGAAGACTAATGTATATATTTCTTTTTAAGAATAATGTTGTATTACCTTACATCAATATAAAAACTTTTACTGCCAATTAAAAAAAAAACTATTTAAAAGGTCTGAATAAATTAAATGACAATACCATGAAAATATACTCTAGTTCTTAAAGCTTTTGAGTTCTCAGAGAATTTTAAGACTGAAAATGATAGAAAACTTGGCTAGTGAGTATTGGTATTCCAGTTTCTAGTGCGGCATACTATATTTAAAAAGAAACCTTGCTATTTCTGTTTATATAATGCGGTTTCTTCAGATGAGGTCGCTGGCCTCCTTGGCTTTCCTGGGGCTCTCTCCATTCCCTCCTTCTCTTCCCCTTCCCTGCTTATTCCATCCACCCCCAACCCTGATACTCCAACCATTAGCTTTCCTAGCCCGTTTATCGCTCAGCTCCTGCAACTCCCATGTCCTCCATCTCCTTTTTACTACTACGCACCCTCTTCAACTCTTTGTAGATACACACAGAAATACCACCTCACCTCCTACTTTAAAAAAAAAAAAAAAGAACAGATCATGGACCTGGCAGGCAGGAAAAGCCCCCTGAAATAGATCTCCTGGTTGGAGAACAAGAGGAGGTAGAGCCAGGCAAGGCCACCTGGGCTGGGTATACATGGAAAGAAATTAAAACTGCTACAGCTGGACAGGGTCAGAAGCTGCCCAGAATGGTGGTCCTGAATCTTCTCAGGAGAGCTAAACAGGTCAGGAAGGCACAGCTGTACAACAGGACCAACGTTATCACAGGAGGCTGCCCCAGAGGCCACCCAGATAAGGGACTGCAGTCAAAGAAAGCAGTACAGATAGCAGAGTTCAGAGTTTTGGCATTTTTAAAAATTTGAGATCCAGATGATGACTCAATTACTCAATATATGATTAAAACACTTCCTGAATAACTATTCTCTAATCAGTTACACCCTTCATTAAAATTCTGAAAACGCTTTTCTCTGTCTCTGTATTTTATTCTTCTGTACCTCCATAGCTATCAAAAAAAAAAAAAAAAAAAAAAAAATGACCCTGACTAAATACAGCTTCTATGGCAAGAACAGTTCATATTCCAGTTGGAAGATTTTCCACATGAGGAGACATGAACACAACAATATAGAAACTGTTACAAGTTACTGTGCATCAAAATTATCTCTATGATGAAACTAAAGATGAGAAGTGCTTCTTTAATGAAAAATTATAGCTGCAATCAACAAAAAAGCAAAGAGTTACTTAAAAAAAGATGCCTTTAATCATAAATAAGAGGTAGCATTATTTGAAAATGAATATAAATAATTTAGAGGAAAATATCTGGAGGTACCTTATATGTAGTCTTCACCTAGTATGGAATCAGAAATAGCTTTTCAGAAGAAAAGCTAGTATGGAATCAGAAATAGCTTTTCAGAAGAAAAGCTAGAAAAATTTTGTGCCAAAATCTACTGGACTGAATTAGGACACTTTTGATGCATTTTATTCTATAAGATTACACTAAAAAAACAACTATTCTTTCAATTAAAAAAAACCTACTATTTCTTTCAGTTTTTCATGTTTAATAGATTGTCTTCATTTTATGTTGTGCTTAGTTTATTTTTTGTGTATTAATGTTATCTAACAACTTATATTAGACTGCAATGTTTAACCTTTATATTTTTAAAAATTTGCTTTTACTTGCTATCTTCCACTATATTTATAAACTACAGTGTGTGAAAATTAATTCTGAATATTTTTCAATAAAATACTGATATTAATATTGACTTTTGGGATTATCTAAAAAAAATATCAAAATATCAGCACTATCAATTTGTTCTGGTGTTGCAATCATCAGTCAGGGGAGAAAGATTTTGCACTTAGACTGTGTTTGGGACTGATGAAATCAGACCAAATGTTAAGGCCTTTGGTAAACAGAGGATGGAAATAAGAATGATTTCCTTTTCATAAGAACATTAAGACTTAGGCTGTCTTGGACATTTCAACAACAGACACTAGGATGGGAGCAAGATTCTGTGGTAGATAAGAATGGGAGCTTTGTGGGTAGATAAGGAGATGAAATGTGAGTTAAGGGATACAGGAATTTCCCTTCCTATCTCAGACTTTTAGGAGAGCTACTACCATAGATCTCACCCTATTACTAGTGGGCAAAACAAGGCTTGTGAGAAGAGAGGTAAATGCAGGGCAAAGGGAAAGGAGTTGTAGCAATGGTTTAGGAGGGTTTTCTAGTACCAATGGGTTGTCCACTATTGCCAACACATATAAAGGGCATAGGTAAGTCAGGCATATCTACCTACATTAAAAACTACCTAATATTGTGGGTTTTTCTACATATATATCATATGCCTCCTTCTCAGCACAAAACAAAACATGCTGTACATGCTAATCTTTTATTAAATATTAATCAAATAGATAATTAAGTGAATGAATGACTATAAGTTATAACTTGGTGGCATTGGAAATGGAAATAAAAAGCATTTCAGAGAAATAATGTTATACTAAAACAAGAAATAATGTAACAGACAGAATACTGAAGATGACCAAAAAAAGATACTTCTGAGGATTCCTGTTTGAGAAAATGGAAAACAAAACAAAACAGGAAAGGTAGAAGGAGAACATAGTTGATTAAAGAAAAAGAGGATGAATCTTAATTTTGAACACTATATAGTTTTAGGGAAAAACAATGTATCTAGTGATAGCTGTAGAGCACATAGAAATGAGCAGAGAAATGCAAACTAGAGGTCAGAATTACAAAAAAAGATGCAGATTAGCAAAGAGATGTCACCTAAAGCCATGAATGTGCTGAGATCTCTTCGGAAAAGAAAATCAAAACAAAAAGTACTGAAGAATATTCTTGAGAAATACCCCCAATAGAGAGATCACAGAAAAACCAGAGACAGAGAGAACGGAGGGAGATCTCAAAGAGAAAGTCAGCAACTGCCAGTTTACCAAAAACTATTCATCAAGCACCTGTGTAACTAACAGTGTGCTAAACATTGTAATTAGCTTTCAGTTCAAGCAGACTTCTAATATCACTGTCTTTATTAAACAAGAAAGACCCTGATCAGCACTCAAATTCTAAGAATTGCCTAATCAACTTACCTGGGATCACTGGAACAGTTAAAAGTGCCTGTACGTATTCCAAATCTTGACACCTTTTTTACCATTTTCTCCCAGTGAATTTTACCCACCAAGGGACTTCTGTCATTTGCTATGACCTATTTCCCAAAAAAGAAAAAAGGAAACTTTAATTACCTAAAACAGAGTCAAATCAACCACTTATAATCTAATATATGAATTATAAAATAATTTTACTTTTTTGGAAAAGATTTTTTTCCCCAGTTTTTTGGGGTACTTTTTTTGGCAGCCAGGCGGTACGGGGATCCGAACCGTTGACCTTGATGTCATAAGGCTGCGCTCTAACCAACTGGGCTATCCAGCTAGCCCCCCAGTTCTTGTTTACTATATCATCATATTATCACTTTAATTCTTATAGAAGCAATAACTGTCCACCTGAAAAAGACTTAAAACACTGAATACAGTACATTAAACTCCCACACTCTGTGGCATTTACATAAAGGGGAAGTCAAAACCATATTAAAAAGCTAAACATATTCTTTACCATGTGGCCTCTTAATTCTCTAGAATTAAGTTACACAGAAAGAAAATGGCCCTTAAAGTCATTTCTCTTTGCTCTGAAAAGAAAAATGTAAACAATAATCCAAATAAAGCTTACTAAAAATTATCATGTGTGAGTTTGACGAGTTCAAATTTCACTTTTTTCAAAGTATAATTACGGAGCCAAGAGTCAACCACATGTTTTCTATTAAACTATGCCTTGACTAAATCAACTACTTCTATGGCTTCTTTCTTAACAATCATAAAAGGTTCTAACATATAAAAACAATTACCATAATTAATTTTACATTGTTGAAATTCTACTTCAAATTTGCAAATAGCTTCAAACACAATTAGTATTAGGAGAGGAAAAAGATTTTTAAAAAAAGAAAGAAAAAAAATCCTAAATTAACCTTCAAAATATGTAATGACTCTCTTACTTATATATGTCAGCCTTTCTATTCGTAATTAACATGTTTTCCGTTTGTCTCTTAATCTTCCTGCCTTGAAATAAGACAGAATTTCAATGAAGATACCAGTAAAAAACAAAAAATATTAAAACAAAAACACTAAATGGGAATTTAAAGGAAAGCCAAGAACGTCTAAAGTCATCATAAAATCATCTGTTTGATTTATTAAGTCCAGGCTATATGTACCAAGTTTATTTTCATAAACGCTATATAACTGATACTATTCAATTCAAAATTACAACACAATACTCTGGGGGCCTCTAATCTTTCTGGGAGGAAGACCATTTTCATGTTGACAAAGCCTCCAGGAAGTGAAGTTCCAGGTGGGTATGTAAAAGGCATGCTAGCAGTCAACTCCCTGGGAGAGGCAAGAGGTGGTTCAGCTCCTCGTCTGTGGCCTCCCTGCTGGAAATTCTAAGAAATGTCAGAGAGCAACAGGAATGAAGACAGCACATGGTGATAACAAGTGAACTGAAGTTCACGTTATGTGCCAACAGTGGTCCAGTAACTCCCTGCAATATACCACAGATACTACCATCCTCATACTTACAGAGATACATGTGGGTACTTGAAAAAATTCATGGAAAAATTGAGTTACAAGATAATATGTTTCTTTCTATGAACTTTTTGAAGAATCCTTGCACATGCATATGTTATATCTTGTAACATAACTTTGATGCTTAATAAATACACATACACACAATTTAGGGCATTAAGCAAAGAGTTTTGATAGTACTTTTTAATGAAAATAAATGGTCTTATTGACGTAGATAGGAGTTCTTATTCCAACACTCAGATGGCTGAAGTAAATAAGAGGAGGGCAATTTGAAGACACGATCTTAGTAAGATGAAAACTCTTTTTGAGGAGGTTCACACCAGTTATATTACCCAATCAGTCCCTAGCTTTCACATTTTTCCCTAGTCCAAAAGTGCTTTATAAGTTTTACCTGAGAATCAGGAGATCAAGAAAGGCAGACTTTTTTTCTTTTCTTTTTCTTTTGCTACCACTCAATAATCAATATGGTAGTTCTTCTTTCAGTCAAGTAATCAAAGAAATCTTGAACTTTTTTTTCAGATTCCTTAGAAGGATTAAGAAATGTTTGTGCAATCATATCACCATACGCCCTGCTCTTTGCCCTCTCTTTTTGTTGTTGTTCATATCATGTTGTTTATTTTGTTGCTCAAATTCATTCCAGTTTGGTTTGCCCTCTTCACACATTTTTCCACTTCTTGATCAAGGTTGCAAACAACCCAAACATTTCAGGTCTTTGTTTATAATAACACTGTCTCAAGGAGTTAAAAGCTTGCCTCTGTCAATGTAAGTATGGCCCTAAGTGTAAGGGCATCATTTAGTGAAGATCTTGTTTACTGCACCGGTGTCTTTAGTACTTATGATAAGAGCTCCAGTACTAGGAAATAAGAATGTCTCTGTTCCTAGGCAGAGACAGCAAAAGTGAATGAAGAGAGTTGGAAACATTCCTGGGGCAGGTACATGACAATGTTCAACCCCACGCCCTTATTTATTCAGCAAGCTGTTCTACCATCTGCTTTTGAAGAGTTTAAGGATCCTGAAAGAGCTACATGAGCATGTAAAGGCCCTAGGCACTTCATGAAAGCATTTTATATAACTCTATAGCTGTATCTATGCACTTAGAAATTGTTTTGTCCCGGGCCCGCCCCATGGCTCACTCGGGAGAGTGCGGAACTGGATGTGCCGAGGCTGCAGGTTCGGATCCTATATAGGGATGTCTGGTTCGCTCACTGACTGAGTGTGGTGCAGACAACACCTTGCCGGGGGTTGCAATCCCCTTACTGGTCAAAAAAAAAAAAAAAAAAGAAATTGCTTTGTCCAATGCCCTATATAGTTACATTATTCAACTAAAGGTTTACTATAAATTAAATCTGGTGGAGGTTGAATTAATGCCCAATATAAAAATATTAATATTTTCACAAAATAACTCATCTGGTTGATGACACGGTACAACAAAATACTCTAAGCCTATTACTACTGTGTCACACAGGTAGGAGTCCTCAATTTCCAATTTATAGTTCATATCCTAAAAATTTGCACGATGATCCTAATTGCTGGTCTCATTAAAAGAGGAGATATATTCCTCGGCAGTTCAGGAGGAGGTTGCATTCTCTGGGGGAATATTTTCAGACCAGAAAAAAACTGGACGAAAGTACAGCCTGACTTCCAGGTCTGGAACAGACTTAGCAATACAGGCTAAAGTGAAGCAATCTTTCCATTGCCCTTCCCAGGGTATGTCTCTCTAACTGGCATCTCTACACCTGCTCACCATTGTATTCCTTGCAGCTAACGCAGTGCCTCACTCATCTGGATGCTCATTAAATATTTAAGTTGAACTAAACTATTGCAGCTTTTTACAGTTTAGTAACTCATTCTTCTACTTCTGATTACACAGACTGTCTAAAGGAAAGACTCCGAGTTTTTTATTTCTATCATAATGAAAGTCACTTCCCCAGCAACCTGTCATCTGGAATGTTTTCTGGACAAATGTTAGCATAAATAGTACCTTGCTATGCAATTGCATGTCAATGT
The DNA here is from genome assembly GCF_027409185.1 of Cynocephalus volans. Taxonomy (NCBI): domain Eukaryota; kingdom Metazoa; phylum Chordata; class Mammalia; order Dermoptera; family Cynocephalidae; genus Cynocephalus; species Cynocephalus volans. The sequence goes on from NC_084473.1 coordinate 82,894,822, forward strand.
TCTTGACCCCAGTCAGACATAAAGCATCCAATTCAGAGCATTAAAAAGTACACGTTTGCTTACTTTCTAGAGGTGAGTTTATTACAGATCAGAACATTCAGCATATTCCTTTTAATAGTGTTAATCCCCACACAACATCCAGGCTTAATTAACCAATGTAACTTCTTGAAACAACAGGAGTACTGTGTTATGATATTTTCTGTGTTTCTCAACATTTCATTATAACAGGAGTTTCTACTTTCAAAATCATAGACCAACCTAAGTATATATATATGCAAACTGTATAAGAAATCATTAAAAGTGAGAATGAGTGACTGACAAAAACTCAATGGCATTTTAATTTTTTTTTTTTTTTTTGGTATTTATACTAGCTTACTTCAAGCATAAACACAAATAAAAATTTTTCACCAATAAAAAATACTGATTTGCCACATGTTTTACCTCCAGAGTAGTGTCAAGTTAGAATCTCCCTAAATGAAACTGATGTCTAGGAACAAAGACAAACAAGTTTAAAAGCAGCCATTAGCTCTTTTCAGACAAACAGGAAATACATTAACATAATACCTCAGTAAATATTGACCCAAAGCTTTCTGTTAAATCATATGATGTTTTTCACTGCTACCTGAATTCCAGTGACTTTAAATTCCTTATGATGTGACACTGCCAGTAGGGAACAAATATATCTTTCTTTGAACTATGACGAAAGTCAAAACAGAGAAATAGAAATGTTAAGAGGAGGATAAATCCATAAAAATATTTTTCACTTCAGAAGCCTATCCACTGTGCCATCTGACTCTCTGACCAAGAGTCTTCTGAAAGAAAAGTAACCATCTTCTATTTCTGATTCCAAGAAGACTGGGTGGCGGGAGAACCAAAGAATCCATGAAACCAGAAAATAAATAGCTAATGAAAGATATGAACTTATGTTAGGAACAAAGATAGATAACTCAGGATGTCAGAAAGAACTGTTAGGATAAAAGAGGACTTGGTTCTTTATGTATTACATAATGTATTATCGGTAAAGGTATCACACATACTTTACTACCTTTTAAACTAAAATTAGTTCTGTTCACCTCAATTACAAAGAACATAGAATAGATAAGGAAAAGCCTGACAATCTGAAAAGGATTGAATTAGTGGGATCAATGCATCTTATCTATGAAAACACTCTTCACGGCCTTTAAAAAAAAATGACAGAAAGAGCAAACAAATTAGTCAGCTTCTTTTAAAATAAACAGAAAAGAAAAATAATTCAAATGGTTACAAGTTGAATTCTTGAAAATTATCTTTTACAAGAGATTGAGTAAATATCACCTGAGCTGAAAGAATGGCAAGCAACTGAGAGAATACTTTTCTCTTTTGTTTCTAGCAGATATTTTCAATTTTAAATAGAGCTAAAAAACAAAACAAAACCCAATGCTCTTTTAAGAGCTTAAACCACGGTGTCAAGGACAGGGTTTCAATCTCACTTTTCTCAGCTGTCCTGCCAGAGATCGTTCTCCCAGACCAAGCCAGCCATTTGACAGATGTAAGCCACTGGCCCCATGGAACACAAGCCAGATAGTGGTGATCAGTGCAAACCCTGAGCGTCACTGGAAAAGTGTGTCCTACTGTATCATTTCCATACACAGAAAACCAAATAAATACATTCCATTTTTCTTAGGAGTCATTTTTCAACTATTGATACCTATGAGGTTTAAAAAAATGTTTTCAGAGAAAAATAATTTAAGGACTAGAATTTACAATGCTAACACTCACTACCATTATTTGTTTTTCACTTTATTCAAGAGTCACCTTATCAGAGAACTCCTTGCCACTCTTTGTCTCCTTAGCCTGCTTATTTTTCTTCTTAGCACTTTCTACTAACTCATATATTAGATATTTATTTGGTGTCTGCTTCTCCCAACTAGAAAATGAGCTGCCTGAGAGCAAGGACTTAGCCTGGTGTGTTCCTGAGAGCAAGAACAGGGCCTGGCACACATGTATCTGCTGAATACACTGATGAATTCTGTCACATGTTAAGGGAATTTAGATTAATCTATGGATATCTTTAATAGGACATTAAAAAATAGTAGATCATTTATAAGCCAAGAATATATTCTTAACTAGTAAACTAGTACGTATGTGTTGTCTATTGGCAGCATTATATATACCCAAAGAATTTCCAGACTTTTGATGTGGCTCTTCCAAGTTTCGAAGGTTCTCAGCATCTCCACCGTTCATTTCCACGGGATCAGTCAGCGTGGGTGACAAACAGACACTAAACACAGGGCAATGGGACTGGCTACTTAACTCAATCTCAGTTAACAAATCTAAAATTATCAAAACCAGTAAAGCTTCCTTGATTAGACTATTAGAAATAGGACCGGCCCCGTGGCTCACTCGGGAGAGTGCGGTGCTGATAACACCAAGGCCCCGGGTTCGGATCCCATATAGGGATGGCCGGTTTGCTCACTGGCTGAGCGTGGTGATGACAACACCAAGTCAAGGGTTAAGATCTCCTTACTGGTCATCTTTTTAAAAAAAAAAAAAAAAAAAGACTATTAGAAATAAACACAAGGGAGAAACATGGAATAATAATTTACTTATAAATCAAAGCTTTAAAGAAGCTACAGCTTATTTTTCAATACCAATTAACTAACACAGAAATAAACCAGAATTTGAATTGATAATATATAGAGTGCTCCTATATCCTCCCAGATTCTCCTTTTGCTGAACATAGAAACTACTACATTAGATTAATCTTGAGGGTAAAAGGTCAAATGCAATAGGAAGGTTACAATACAGAAAAGGCCATGGATATCCAACACAATTTCAGAAAGGATGCCCAAACCTCACCCTTTAGCACAGTGGATTATAGTATTATTCCATCCTCTCTAGATGCGTATGTATTTATTTGAGGCCATGTGCAATAGAAAACCTACCTATTCACAATCGTACTGCCATTCAGTGGTAGTACCAGAAGTGCAACTAAGGTCTCTGAACTCAAAGCTTTTTCTACCATATATTGCAGTCTTTGTTCTCAGAAAAAAATATGGAGAAAAAGCCATTTTAATTTTCATACCTTGAATCAAACTTTGCCAGCCCCAGTATGAAACGATAAGAGCACTGGACAGGAAATCAGGGTACCTGGGATTTGATCTCAGTTCAATATTACAAACTAGTCCCATGACTTCAGGCAAGCTACTTCACTTCTCAGAGCCTCAGAAAGAGCTAGTCTGATATGATTTCCAAGATTCAGACATTCACAGGCTGCATTCATAATTTTAGCCACATTCATGCTGTTAATTTACTTGATATGTTACCTTAAGTGAACTCACATTTTAAAAATTTAAACAATTTAGGCTTGTCCTCAGCAATATTTATGAAATTACATGTTCAATATAATATAGTTTCCTAGTTTACATTAAAATACACAAACGATAACGTGTGCTCACTCATTTACCACAAACCACACTTTGGGAAGCATAAAAGATGATTTTTAAGGTCTTTAGTAGCTCTAAAATTCTAATATGCTGCTAATTAAGTCTCACGGTTTTCATATAAAAGCTAGAGTTAAAAATTATAATCTCATAATGATAAGCAAAGTAATGAGCCTCCTCATTCCCCACAACAGCTCCTCCACTGTAGTCACAAAGTTGGCTATTTCTCTAATAGAAGGAGTCCTTTACTTTTTCTTTAGGGTTCTTCCTTTAGATACAAAAATTGTTTGGGCTACTAAGTTCAAAACTGGAGTTAATAAAAACTGAGGAAGCAGTGCAAATCACTAAATAAAAGAAATATATATGTGTGTTTCTCACTTCAGTGAAGATCCAACAACTAAAATGGATTTGCTTCTGCTGATTCTAAACAAAAAAGTTGACCCTCTTTCCTCAGCTTTCTTTCCCACTCTTCAATTTTCATTTTCCTTAGTCTGTAAAACCTCTTTAAGAGGATACTGGAGCCTCCTATAAGAATTGAAAATTCCTAAGGAGCATGACACAGGTATGCAGAAGTGTCACTGGCTTGTACACACTATTTTAGTAAAAAGAATTTCTCTTTTAAGGTTATCAAATTATCAAGAACTATCACTGCTTCTGATACCTGAACCAGCCAGATGCCATCTTTTGTGTCTTCTACAAGCTCATAGAAGTGCATTTCACCACTGAAATTGGTACTAGATACAGATTCAGATGCTTCTTCTTCCTTGAGAGCAGAATAGAGCTCACCCTCCATCAAGTCACCTGAAGAAAGGAAAAAAAAAACACTATAAGATTTCAAAAATTCCATGTTCCCAACACCGATGATTAATTCCATTTTATACTATTAAGGTTCATGTCATTGTTCTTTACTGTACTCTACAGAAAAGAACAGTAGAACCGAATACACCCATTTAAGATTCATACACTCAATAAATATGTAATGCGAACCTACCATGTGTCAGGCAAAAGTGAACAAAACAGACAAAAATCCATCTCTTACAGAAAAGAATTTACATTCTAGAGGGGTCATCACATAATTATTAGGAAACTACTGAATTTGTATCAGTCCAAAAAGCCATCACAATATTTAGTTTTGTGCACATGTCCAGACTTCATATAATTTTTAAACAGTGTGGTTTACATGCTTCTGACTTAAAAGATTTAGAAATGGGTTCACAGAATCCGCCATTAACCCTGTTTAAAATAGCAACAGGGTTTATATGACTTGATGGTTAGAACATTACCTATTAGAACAAACTCCATATTCATACATAAATTTGCAGTGTAAATTTAGAGCTTGTACCAGCAAACAAAAACGAAAGGAAAACACTAATATCAAATTATTTTAACTTTTGCCTTAAATATTAAACAGTGAGAAATCAGTACTGCACCACTATAGCAGCAAAACCATTCTCAACGAATAGTTAAGTTTTAAAGTTAAATTGCCATACCAAGACTTCTCTGATATAAAACGTGTGATCTGAGTCATATTTTTGTGGGCTATGTATATTGTTTAGATTATATGTGGACTCCTTGTACATTCAATGTGACACATTTTTAGGACTAAAGGCAATAATAAATAAAAGTCAAAAGAAAAAAAATGTGTGATCAAATTATTCCACCATAAAAAATTGATTTGGCTTTGGCAGTTAAGACATTTCTCATTTCTTAACTTTACTTTTAACATCTTTTACTTTAGTTAACTCCCTTTCTTTCCCTGAGGTAGAAATAAAAGTCACCATAAACCAGCCAGTAAACAAGACGAAAGAATAACACAAGATTTCATATTTTCTCTAAAGAAAAATTTATTTCTTTTTGCAAAGAAGGTTTTGCAGAGAAGGTTCTCCTCCTCTACCCTAGTAGTGAGGTATGAGTTTTAGAACCCTTAACCTACAAGTAAGCAAGTGTTAAACTGCTGGGGAATTCGTATTCTTGTTTATCACACTGCATGGCTACAGGTTACTAAATAAGGAAAAAAAATTGTAAAAGATAAAGCTGACAGACATACTTGAAACAACAAAAAAAGATAACCATCAGTTTCAACTGTTTTCTACAGCAACCCAGAATGCCTTTCTCAAATTACATTTCCCTTTCAGAAAGCACAGTATATATAAACAAAGATATACTTTGTCTGCCAGTGAAAAAAAATTAACCATACTTCTCACCCAACCTACCCCAAACCGACAGTTACTGAAAATACTTTAAGACGTTAAATATTCTCTTAGGCTACTTCCATTCCTCCACCTACTGTGATGCAGCAGTGCCTGTGACACAAGACAAAAGAGAGTGTACATCCAAGATACAAAATTTTTAAAAAGAATACTGATAGAAATATAAATTCAAAACAAACAAGTCAGGGCCGGCCTGTGGCTCACTCAGGAGAGTGTGGAGCTGATAACACCAAGGCCATGGGTTCAGATCCCATATATGGCTGGTTAGCTCATTGGGAGAGCGTGGTGCTGACAACACCAAGTCAAGGGTTAAGATACACTTACCGGTCATCTTTAAAAAAAAAAAAAAAAAAAAAAACCAAGGTAGTCATTCACACAAAATATCCACCACATTTTCACCAAAGTAGGAAAAGCTACAACTGTTCAGTGCACACTTTAAACTCATAATTTAACATTTAAAATCTTAGGCCCAAATGCCTCTTTGAAATTAAGTATTCCAATGATGTTTTCCCCTCTGGGTAGCTAGCTATTACTACTGTGACAAATATTGCTGCTTACAGATAACATCTTGAAGTTTTTCTTTTATATTTCACATCTTAAGAATTTCAACTGACAAATAATCCTTTCCAGTTTGCAACTGATTGACATCCCCAAATTTTGAGAAAATCACTCAACTTAGTAAACAATTCTAAGAAGCTACCTGTGAAACTGTCATTTTAAAGTAACCTTAGAAAGACCCACCAACACCTCCACAAATAATTTCAGCCCCTTTCTCAAAACTGTGATTCACATATTTTATTGTAGAAAACCTGGACAAAGAAAATCTGGGCAGCTCTCCGAGCAGTCTGTTTAACTCTTCCAGGGAACGCCTTATTCTAGGGAAGAGCCAGGTATGAGGAGGTCGCCCTCTCTCCCAGGCGGAAGGGACCCCGGGGGGCAGTTGGAGGACTGATACTCGCCTGACTTTTCCACCAGTTCCCGGACATCCTTCTTCTCGGGCAACCCCGAGTAGCCCAGCCCCCGGCACTCCAGAATGGTCTTCAGCTTCTTGAAGCTTAGCGCCACCGGATCCACCAGCTGGGTGGCAAAGATGCCAGTTTCATACCACACAATGGCCTCAAAAAACCTGGCCAGGACGAACAAGACCAGAAAATAGAGCAGCAAGAAAAACAGCTTCAGCCACATCTTCCCCGGTGCCTCCTCTCTTTCCAGAGAGCTCGGAAGGTGGGACAGAGGAGAGTCGAGGGCGGGGAATGGGGATTCACGGCTGCCCGGCCGAGGGCACCGTCACTGGCGGGCCATCCCCGCGAAGAGGCAGGTGGATCGGGGTCTCCACGCGGGGGTGAGGAAGAGACGACGAGGGCAGAGTCGCCGAGCCTCGCGCCGGGCCTTCAGTCAAGAGGGGAGAAAAATGAAGGGGAAACACTCACCCCCCCATCCATTAAACAGGAAAGGCGAGGGGCGCGAGGAGAGCCCGCGGGGAAGAACAAAATGAGGGACGTTTCCCGGCCGGGGGCAGCGACCCAGGTGGCGGGGTCGGCCTCCAGAACCGTAAAACCTCAAGGAGGAGGGGGAGAGGCCAAAAATTAATTCAGATCCACAAAGCGGGGGTCCTGGCGGCAGGCCGGGGCCCGAGGGTCGGTGGGGCCGGGAGGCGGTTGGGACCGGCCGGGCTCCCCAGCGGCGGGTCAGGAGGGCGCGGCGCTCGGCCCGGCCAGGCCTGGGACCCAGCGCGCCCGGCGCGGGGAGGAGCGGCCGCCGCAGCGCCGCGCCCAGCGCCCAGGCCCCAGGCCGCGCCGACCGCCCAAGCTCCGCGAGAAGCGCGGCGGGCGCGACGGCGGCTCCAGGTTCGCCCGAGCCGGCAGGCGGGCGGGCAAGCACCGCGGCCCGGCCCAGGAGGGGGCGTCTCGGTCTCCGCAGAGGGAAATCGGGCGCGCGGGCGACGGTCCCGGAGGAAAAAAAGCAAAAATAGGCCCTGAGACGGCTCCCTCGGGCGGCTATCGGGCCGCCTCCTGGCCACGCAACGTCCACCCCTCTCGGATGGGCGGCGCGGGTCGTGGCCGCCGTCCCCGACAACCCCGCCAGCTCTCGAAGCCGCAGCCGTCGCCCCTGCAGTACTAGACCGGCTGCGGCCACCGCCGAAGCCGAGACATAACAACTGACGTCGGCGGCGGGGCGGGGCCGGGGCGGGGCCTCGAGGGCAGCGCCCGCAGGGGCTGGGGGTGGGGACCAGGCGGTGCCGCAGGGCGAGGGGGCGGCCAAGGGAGGCGAAGGCGAAAACGTGCGGAGCCGCTGCCTGGGCTTAGCTTCCAAGCAGCTGCAGAAGTTACCTCTCCAGTGTCTTCTCCGCTCTCTCCCCTTTTGCCCTGCAGGTATTTAGTTATTGATTTTGTCTGAGGATGGACTTTGGACTGGCACTTTGTGTATTTTTTTTTGTAAAATGAGGACAGTTAATTATCCTCCTAAAATCGGTTAAAAAAAAAAAAAAAAAAAGGGACCGGCCGGTTAGCTCAGTTGGTTAGAGCGCAGTGTTTTAACATTCGGATCCCCGTTCTGGCCAGCCGCCAAAAAAAAAAAAAAAAAAAAATCGGTGAAAATAGAAGTGTGTACGTTTCTGCTGAGTCCTGGCGAACTGGGAAAATTTTGGCACAGTTGATTTGAGGTGGTAGAAGGTGAAACCCAGAAAACAAATGTTTTTCCACCTCTACATGAGAGTATGGGTTGCGCACATGTATGTGTGTTGGAGGTTTTGCCAAAAGGGCAGTTAGAACTGGGCCCGGTTGTCGCTGCCTGTTATGATCGTTCCCGCCTTTCAGTCTCAGAGGTGTCTTTAAAAGCCAGGTGTGGAAACCCGGAGTTCCGAGAACAAAGGTCCTTGAGTGTTGTTATGCCCAGGTGCAAAGTTCTGTGTGCGTTAGTTCCTGACCCACCCTGAGGGTGGGCACCACCAGCAAGAGGAAATCATATAAGATGGATAACATGGACAAGTGTGCAGTGTGAGTCTGTTTATTTAACCCCAGCCAAGCATACTTTTTATGTCAATCTCTATGCCAGTCTTGAAAGAGGAAGGAGTTGGATTCATAAACTGAACAAGCCCCCTTGGTCACGAAGGAAAAAACCCAGGAGTTACAAAAGAAGCATTAACCATTTGGGCAAAACTGTTAACTGTCCTAAACTAGGGGTGAGAGTTGCAGAGAGAAAGGGAGTGTGATTCTCACTCTTTGAGCAAATGAGGAGTGGAAAGCAAAGAATGGACCCTGAGAATGTAGACTCGCAATGATACCCCTTTAAAATAAAGTGAACAAAGGCATTTCAGTGCCAAGCTAGTAGAGGAGGAGTTAGAAGGGGACAGGCCCAGGGGGCAGAGGGAAAGAATCAGAGGAGGCGGTGTAGGAATGGACAGCCAACTCTTGGACTCTCCTCTTCTGTCATAACTAGTTTCAATGTGGCTTTGTTTCCATGGCTGGCAGATCAGTGTGGGAGACTGTATTAAACAGTTCATGCTAACAAGCTTGGTACTGAAATTTCAGAATCTTTGGGCATATCACGGTTGGGCAATACTCCTGTCCAAACCTTGACATGTAATGTGATGTCCCTTACCTCAAAGTTATGTACTCACTAGTGAGGAGAGACTGACCCAAGCGCAAATAATATGAAAGAGGGATGGGAGGAGGAAGTTATGGTGTGAGCTGAGGATGGAACCAGCCAGGCCGGGCCAAATTGGAAAAGATATTAGAGTGTAGGAGGGACCAGCAAGAAGGGATTAAAAAATTCTTTTGACATTTCTTGTTTCTTTCAACTGCTGCCGCATCCCAATCCCCTTGCTGTGTTCTCTTTATGTTTTAACCCTTAGGAAAGATAAAAGCACTGACGAAAGAACACACGAATCTGCTGGATATGGGAGTATAGACACTCACAGCCTCTATTGGTGGCAGTGTACAATCTTTCAGGAGGGCAATTTACAATGTGAGTTAGAAGCCCCCGTAAAATACATGCTTTTTGGCACAGTAATCACTTTTTGGGGAACTTATCCTGGGGAAATAATTGAACGTGGGCACAAAGGTGAGCACAAAGAAAAAAACCCCCAAATATCTAGCAATAGAAAATCGGTCAGATGCAGTAATCCAAATGATGAACTATTAGACAGCCACTAAAAGAATGTAGACATATTGTTACGGACAAGGAACCATGTCCAAAATACAGTGTTTGGTGAAAAAAGCAGATCACTGAGAAGTTTGCAGGATATGATCCTATTTTTGTATTTGTATTAGGAAAAGGCAGAGATTTACACAGTAAAATGTTAACTGTATTCATGTTTAAGTGATGGGATTCAGATTACTTAAATTTTTTTCTTTTGTGCTTTATTTTTATTTTAATATTTTGCTGAAATAATCATGCATTATTATTGTAATCTTGAAATGTGTTTAAGAAAATAAAACAACCACTGCTTCTCTGGTCTGGAGGTTTAGCAGCAACGATTAATCCTCTGGGACTCCAAGGGTGATGGGGGTTGGAGGTGTGTACTGTCCTCCCATTAGGGTGATTTCAATTTCCACTAAGCCTAGCTGAGCAGACTAATTAGAATTTCTGTTCAAAGATCGGGCTGACAAAAGGATGTTTGAATTATTCATTGTTTTCTGTAATCTGTTTTTCTAATAGCTAGGCTATTAATCTGGGTTCTTGGTTTTACATCTCAGATTCTATTCATTTGGCTTAAATGCCTTATCATTTGTAGCAAGAACATGGGAACCATAATTAGAAGGGCTGATCCTGTGCGAACTCCTGTCTATTAGCTGTGTCACCTTGTTAGGCAGTTACAAAACCTCGCTGAACCTCATTTTTATCATCTGTAAAATGGGATAGGATGTTTACCCTATGAAGCTGTCATAAGGATTATATGAAATAGTGAATGTTAAAAGTGCTTTGAAACAGACCTATTGATTGTATTTAATTTAAAATGAAGAATTAATTTTAGGGAAAAAGAAAAAGTCTCTGGCTGAGCTTGATGAAACAGGGTTATTTTATTTAGGGTCCAAAATCCCTCTCTTTTTATTTTACACATACATGTATAAATATAAGCATGTGTAACAATTTAAAGCTTCATCCAAACTGGGACAATTTTGAAAGTGAAAGTGGCAGTGGTAATAAAATTATGCTGGACTAAAGAAGGATAGACTGGGACTGTACCAGACAGACCCTACCTGTAAAAAACATATCCCCTGCTTATCTCTGATTTCTGTTCCTCAGAGGCAACTGCTTTCAATGCTTTTAGCATTTTTTCATCTTTACTTCTGTATTTCTAAAGAATAGGTTTCTACTGGTTTTCTTGATTTTTGCATTTTAGACATTATCTATTGATTTCTTACTATGGAGGATAAGGAATATCTCTTTTACACCCTCCATTCATATACCATTTTCCTCCCCTCATTCTAAACATGATTATATTATATATTCATTTTTATATTAATATGCCCATATAAATCTTGTTCATGGCTGAACCACATCATTTATATTTCCCTTCTTGTGCAGTTGTTCATTTCCTCTGGAGTTAATAATTAACCCAAATTTTGGTTTGTACTATTTTCTTTTGCCCTGTCCACTTATTCATCCCAGCCTCCGTCTGAAAAATAAAACTACTCAATCAGCCGTTCTATCGGCTCCATATTTTATTGGAAATAAACCCTGTCCTTGGTCCTCTTGCTCCAGGCTAGCCTGGTTATACCCCAGACCCATCCCACAGCTTCATCCCAGGACTTCCCTTTCTTCTCTTCCATGTTGGATTTTCTGTTGTTCTTTGTTGTTGTTTTTATCCTATGGTTGCCCTTTGTTCTTTCGCTTCTTTATTTGCGAGGAACACATCCCATTCTACAGTCGCTTATTAAGAAAATGAGCATGGAGGTAAACTTTGGAAACTTTACACATCTAAAAACTTCTTTATTCTCCCTCAATTTTTTTTTTCCTTAAACTTAGAGAAGACTGGCAAGAATATTACAAAAACCTCCTTCATACCCTTATCAATTCACCAATTGTTAACATTTTGCCATATGTGCTGTATTGTGTTTTTTCTCTAGATCATATATGCATATCTTTTTCTTGAACCATTTCTTGAACCATTTGAGAGTTAGTTGCAATTATCCCCCAGTTTGAAAGATAGTTTGGCCAAGTATAGAATTCTAAATTGGAAATAATGTCCCCTCAGAAGTTTAAGAGCATTGATCCGTTATCTTTGGGCTTCTGTGGTTGCTGTTGGAAGGCTGGCGTCATTCTGATTCCTGCCTTCTAAAAAGTGACTTGTTTGTTCTATCTGTAAGCTTTTCGAATCCTCCTTTCATCCTTAGTATTCTGAACATTTACAATGTACCTTAGTGCAAGGCAAGTTTCCTTCCCTTCATTGTGTTGAGTGCCTTTCAAAATGGCAACTCATGACCTTCAGTTCTGGGAAATTCTTTGATAATTTCCTCAGTACATTTTCTCACGTTTCTGGAATCCTATTAGTGAGATGTGGGAACTCCTAAATTGATATTATAATTTTATGGTCTTTTTTCCTCCAGTTTTCCTCCCTTTGCCATTCATTCTGCTTTCTGGGAGATGTCTTCAACTTTCTCTTCCACCCCTTTTATTAAATTCTTAATTTTGTCTATCCCACTTTTAATTTCCAAAGGTTCTTTCTTGTCACCAGGATATGCCTTTTCTATAGCATTTTATTCTTTTTGTTTTATGTATGCAATATATTCTCATATCTCTTTGAAGATATTAATTATTGTAGTTTTCCCCCTAAGGTTTTATTTTGCCCTTTGCCTCTTCTGTCTGGGTTCATTTTCCTATTTGTTTATTTTGACTCCCTCTAATTGCTTGGTAATTCTCGACTCTCTCTTTGTTCATACGTTCATAAATGTGAGGCACTGGAAAGCTCATTGGCATGGAAGTTCTCTGAGAGTGAGTGGGGCTCATTGTTGGGTGAAGGGGCAGAGCTCACCCATTTCACTGGGAGGATCTATAAGTCCTGTCTCCAACTTGTTTGCTTTCTGGAGAGAGGAATCCTGCCTAGAAAGTTCAAGTTTGGTTGCCAGCATTCTGGGATTGAGTGGGAGAAACGGCTGGGGATATCAAGTCTTAGCCATTAGGCTTGTGATAAATACCACGATTTTCAGTAGGGTGTCTCATCTCCCTCTTTTAGTTAGCTGTGAGATATGTCTGGTATTTTCAAGTCCAGAGCCCATCTGTTCACTTCAGAGGATAAACGGCATCATCTTCTGGGGTAGAGGAGAGGCAAGTACCTGGCTGCATAGGGCCCAAATGAACCTTATGAGACTTTAAGCAAATCCTCTAGATTTCTGTCCCACCCTCCACTCTGGTCTTCCAAAGTGGTATACTTCCAGTTTCTGAACTTTTCCTGGGTTCTGTGGCACCAGCTGTTTAGTGTGGCAGAGGTAGTGCCATGGGCCCACCACACCATTGCCTCTTCCCAGGAGTCTAGACAGACCATAGCTTTTGACCTTTCTTGTAGTTAGCTTGGATAAATGACTGAATTGTGGCCAACAGGAGGTGAGTGGGAGTGAGGCCTGGCCCTCAGAAACAGCCGCTAGCCCTCTCCAAATTAGGTGGCCAGGGAGGGGTGTGGACACAGACAACAGTCCTGAGACCTTTGCAGGGTAGCAGGCCCTAAAAACTAGAGGATGAAAGAGTCGGGTCCTGGGGCCCCATGGATTTGTTCTCATCTTCAGCTGTTTTTGTTTTGTTTTGTTTTTACAGAGCTCTCTGCATCCAAGACATGATCAATTCCAGAGAGTCAGAGGAGCGAGGATGGGGCTCTCAGGAACCTGAGAACGGTAGGCAGGGATCACAGGAAAAAGAATCCCAACACCTGCTACTTTGCTTTCTGATGGGGCAAGGAGAGTAGCAGATAAAGACAAAGGAAAGAACCCCATTTTATTCACTTTACTCTCAACCCCATCATCAAGAACACATTTTGGTAAAAAAAAAAAAAAATGGCTAGAAATCGGAGTCCTGTGTAGATGGGCTGGGTGTTTATCATCTTATGTCTGGCTGATATACGCAGCTAAGCAGAGATTTGATGCAGGTAAGGGAGTGATTTTAAATCTGTTCCCTGCATATAAACATATTTGATAATTCCCATTTCTGGGACATAAATGTTAATTTCTTTGTAACTAATAATAGAAAGGATGACAAAAGTAGCCCTTGACTTCAAGAAGCTCACCTTTTAGCAGTTAACCCTGGGAGCTCTTTGCCAGTTACTGCACTGTTATGAGTGATGCCAGGCGGTGCATACATAGCACCCTGTGAAGCCTATGACCCCCCTGGATTCTCCCCTCTCTGCTCCTTTTCCTCCCACACTTCTCACTGCTGCACAAGCCCACTTCCCAGGTAATCTCCTAAACAATTTAAAGTTAATTGAAAATTTGTATAATCAATTTCGTTATTTTTTTTTATTTTTTATTTTTTTATAAAAGATGACCGGTAAGGGGATCTTAACCCTTGACTTGGTGTTGTCAGCACCACGCTCACCCAGTGAGCTAACCGGCCATCCCTATATGGGATCCGAACCCGGGGCCTTAGTGTTATTAGCACCGCACTCACCCGAGTGAGCCACGGCCCGGCCCCTAATCAATTTCGTTATAACCAGACTGATTTACATTTTGAAAGCTTACTATTGGACAGCATATAATTATATAATTTATAGTTGATTTGAATATAACACTTATGGGCATTAAAAAAGGAGTTAAGATTGAGCCCTTAGGCACATAGCTGCCTCCTACATTGTTGCTGTGAGAAAATCTGACTTGCCCTGGAATGCCTTCTCCAGGCACATGCCCTGCTGTGATTGTGAGCACTGTCTGTCCTGTTCTTCCTGTGTGCAGATGACCCTGTTGACTGACTACCGCCACAGATTGGGACCAAGTTGCTTTTCCCAGTGCATTAAGGCCATTATCTGTAGGAATAAGCAATGCCTCAATTCTGTATTCAGAGACCTATTTGGCACTCAAGCTGGTATCTTCGAGGATGACCGTCTTTTCCCAGCGAGATACCTGCAGAAAATGGCTTTCGATAAAGCTAGAAAGGAATGCACCCCAGGGCAACTCTCTTTGTATGTTGCCATCCACATAATAAACAGCCCTTCTCCCCAAGCCAGCCCACCAGCCAGTTTTTTGTGTAGATTCTTGGAAGATAAGGCTGCTGAAAGGAGGAACGCACAGTGTGAAACAGAAGGTTACAGAACTTCAGTTATGGGAGGCACACCATTTATCTCAAATTTTTAAGTTCTTGTTTCCCTCCCCAGTTCTTTAAATCACCCCTTCCCATGCACAGCCAAGAAATTATATCAGCCAGCCCGTGGCTCCCTTGGGAGAGCGTGGTACTGACAACACCAAGTCAAGGGTGAAGATCCCCTTACTGGTCATCTAAAAAAAAAAAGAAATTATATCAGTGGTTGGTAGCTTCATCTGCAGGTAAGTCACCTGGACTGTCTTCTTCCAACAGCAGGAACAGCAAGGAGTAGAACTCCCCGAATAAACACTTTGAGGCAAAGGTAAATAAGGGTGGAATGAGCAAATAAGAAGTCACCTTTCCTCTGGAGTAAACTGTTCCCTCCTCTGATTGCCTGAAGCTACAATGACACATCATCTGACCACAGAACAGCAGGACTGGCTACATTATTTTCCCTCCCAGAAAAAATGATAATGCAGGCCCTTGTTCAGACAGCTGGAAAAAAGTGCTGTTACGGTACTAAAACATAAAGCTTTTCTTTTCTTTTGCGGTGTCTCTTGTCCTGTCATGGTATTTTGCTATTTAATGTAGCTCTCCCCTGGTCCAGTGATACTAGCAGGGCGAGTGAAGGTTCTTCCTCCAGCCTCAGGCCAACTCTAGGCTGTGTGGTACCTGCCAATCCACAGCAAATGGTTGGCCCAGAAGGGATTGCAACCTCACAGCCAGGACAAGCTTAATACCTTGATTGGGGGTGGGCCAGAAGCTGCCTGGGGCAAGTCGCTGTCAAACAGTTGGGGTGCTGCCAGATCCTGCCGGAAAGTGCCCTGGGGTGCATGTGCCTAGCCCCAAGTCTGTCCGAGCTTGAACCCAGGTCCCCACTGGGACGGAGGGTGACAGCAGACCATGGACCTCCCCCCACCCCCACCGCAGACCCAACTCAGTTGCCAGCCTGGGTGGGATTGGGGGGGGCAGGGGTCACAGTGGGGAGAGCAGACATGGAGGGTGGGAGGCTGGACAGAACCCCAGGCACCAGGCGATGGAGAACAGGATACCAAGGACCCATCCCAGGGAGGTGGGAGCTGGCAGCAGAGAGAACCTGGTGTGAGCTCATGGCACATGCCCCAATGTCCATCACACCTCCCTCACAAAAGACAAATTCAAAGATAAATTTATTAAGAATGTCAAGGTGGCAGCCACAGCTGACTGAAATCCAAGTGCACAAGGCCCTTCTGCACATGGCCCTTCTGTGCAACTGCACTGTCATGAAGCCAGTCCTCTGGAATGGAATTACTGAAATCTATTGCCCAGAATTGAAATCCATTGCCAGAATGAATTGCCCAGAAAATTCATTATGTGTGCGTTTGTATGTGTGTTTTTATCACATTTGTGGCATTTCTCATACACTGCCCTGTATGTAGTTTAATATCTGTGCTACGCTCTGCCCTTCCTGTGTGCCATCTATGTGGCCCAGCTTCTGCTCTTACTGACTAGTCTGGCACATGATAGCCTCTCTCTAAGCCTTATCTGTAAAATAGAAATAGTAACAATGATCTTGTAAGAGTGTTGTATTCGTCCGTTTCTGTTGCTTATAACAAAATACCTGAAACTGGGTAATTTATAAAGAAACAAAATTTATTTCTTAGTTTCAGATGCTGGGAAGTCCATGGACCAAGGGGTCACGTCTGGTGAGGGCCTTCTTGGTAGAGACTCTCCACAGTAACAGAGATGAGAAAATGGCATGAGCACGGGAGAGCTAACTTTCTCACTTGCTCTCCCTATAAATCCATCAGAACCATGCCTATTTACTCCATGGCTGGATCAGTCCATTCAAGAGGGCACAGTCCTCACAGTCTAATCACCTCTTAAAGGTCCCACCTTTCAAATACCATCATTGGATGTCCCACACCCTTAGCACTGTTACAATAAGGGGTCAAGTTTCAATGAGTTTTGGGGGGATGTTCAATCCACAGCAAGTGTTGTAAGGACTAAATGAAGTAAAGCTTAGAAAGCACTGAGCCCAATGCCTGGCACATGTTTCATACAAACGAATGTGTGTATATATACGTATTTTCCACATACTCTGATACCCAGTGCATCCCTTTTGTGACACATAGGGGCAGTACCACTGTAAATAGGAGGTACTTAATAAGAATTTTGTAGACATAAGAACAATTAGTATAAACATGTTTTTAAGTGTCAATCTGGCTAATGGATGTTTTAGGTGAAATGTAATGCAAATATAACACTATTATTTAAAGAGAATCTAGAAAAACCTTTTGCAAAAATTCAAACCCGTTATGGTAGACTAAATCAGAAAGTAAGCTTAATTTAATTAAGTATCTGATGAAAATGAAGAAAGTCCTGAAAAGCCTGATAAATTTCAGAATGAAAATTAGGTCTTTTAAGCAAAGATAAAAAAAAAAAAAAATTGGAATTGGTTAACATGGAGAAGAGAAGGGTAAAGAGAGAACTTTATTTTATTTATTTATTTATTTTTTAAAAGATGACTGGTAAGGGGATCTTAACCCTTGACTTGGTGTTGTGAGCACCACGCTCAGCCAGTGAGCGAACCGGCCATCCATATATGGGATCCGAACCCGGGGCCTTGGTGTTCTCAGCACCACACTCTCCCGAGTGAGCCACGGGCCGGCCCAAAGAGAGAACTTTAAAATAGCAGTATTGCTCTCAATTAAAAGGGGGGATTAAAGTATATATTTTGTTACTAAGTAATATGCGTTTATTGTAGAAAACTTAGAAAATACATATAAGCAGAAAGAAGAAAATTTAAAATATGCACAATCCCACTACTGTCTCATAACAAACAAGTACATATCAATTGATTATCAAGCTGTAAATATAGGTTAATAGTGGCATTAATACTGGGCATTTTCACTTTTTAATTTGCCAATTTTATGACTGAAATGGTATCTCTGCTATTTTGATTTAAATTACTTCTTAGAATAACAAATTACTTCTTTCCTCATATGTTTATTGTTTATATATATTTTTCTTTTGTGAATTGCCTGTGTTCTCTTAGACCATTTTTTATTAGGATGTTTGTTTTTCTTTTTAAAAATTAGAAATATTTAAAAGTACATATAAAAAAGTATAGAAAAAGCAGCAGGCACATTATTTCTATGTGTGTTTCAGAAAGAAGGCCTGCTAGGGGTGCAGTAGGGGCTATATTAACAACACTCTTCCATGTTGCTAGAAAAAGAGGCCTTTTTCCTTTTTTCCTGTTTGCCTTTTTCCCATACTCATGTGCAAGACTTCCTGTACCTTAAGAATGCTAACCCATTCATGTGCTATAGAGCTTTTGCTTCAATATTTCTGACCAGTTAATCAAAGTAAATGCTAAGAAAGAACAAAAAGAAATTAGTTTAAATTAAAAAAAAATTTTTACTTGGACACTAAGAATAATTTCTTGACCATGAAGAGAATCAATCCAGGAAAAGGAATTTATCAGTGCAAGGTCTATCTCTGATCCACACCACCTCTCTTCTGTGGTTGCTCATACTTTCTTCCTAGTTTATTTTCTTTTTAAATTTATTTTGTTAGATTCAAATAAACACTAATTTCTAAAATTAGTAGGGAAAGATTTGGATTACTTCGTTAATCTGATTTAACTTGTGTTCCTCCCCATCACAAGAAAAACAGCCAAATCTTTGCAGGACTTTTAAGTAAGGGCTGTTAGGCTACTGTTGTTTGGCAGTTCTACAAACGAATGTAAATTCTATTATGTAACAAGTGGGGCATGTGTTCTATTTATTAAAAAAACAGCCTGTTTGCTGCTTAGTATGGTAGTCATTAGGAAGATACACAAATATTCAACTCTTTCCTTCCAACTATGTAATAAGAATGTACTTTCCTGCCCCTTTGAAATTAGGTGTGGACATGTGACTTTCACTGGCCAGTGAAACATGAGAGGAAGTGACATTTTCACTTCTGGGCTGAAGTTAAAAAAATTATTTTTTTTATATAAACGTGCAATTTATTGTATGTCAATTATATGTCAATAAAAATATATATGTACACATACATATGTACTAAAAATTACATGTATGAGGGGACTTCTAAAAGTTCATGGAAAAATGTAATTAAAACATAAAAATAGAAAATATACTTTTTTTTCAACATAAGCCCCATCAAGTTCAAGACACTTTGTAAACAAAGATACCAGACATAGTCCTTCTGCTAAAGAACTGAGAGTCCTGAGAATCTAACTATGTCAATGCAGTCTTTTTTACATTATTAACTGAAGAAAAATGGTGCCCTTGAAAGATCTTTTAAGATTAGGAAACAAAAAGAAGTCAGAAGGAACCAGGACTGTAAGGTGGATGCCTAATGATTTCCCATCAAAACTCTCACAAATTGCCCTTGTTTGATGTGAGGACTAAGCAGGACCATTGTTATGATGGAGAAGGACTCTCTGGTGAAGCTTTCCTGGGTCTTTTTCTGCTAAAGCATTGGCTAGCTTTCTGAAAACATTCTCATTATCAGCAGATGTTATTGTTCTTTGGCCCTCCAGGGAGACACAAGCAAAATAACTTGAACATCCCCCCAAATTGTTGCCCTGACCTTTGCTCTTGACTGGCCTGCTTTTGCTTTGACTGGACCACTTCCACCTCTTGGTAGCCATGGCTTTGACTGTGCTTTGTCTTTAGGATCATATTGGTAAAGCCATGTTTCATCGCCTGTTACAATTCTTCAAAGAGATGCTTCAGGATCTCAATCTCACGTATTTAAAATATCCATTGAAAGCTCTGCTCTTGTCTGCAGCTGATCTGGGCACAACAGTTTTGGCATTCATTGAAAGTTTGCTCAACTGTAATTTTTCAGTCAGAATTGTGTAAGCTGAACCAATTCAGATGTCTGTGGTGCTGGCTATTGTTTCTGTTGTTAATCTTCAGTCCTCTTCAATTAGGACATGGATAAGATTAATTCTTTCCTCACAAACTGATGTGGATGGTCTGCCACTGTGGGTTCATCTTCAACATCATCTTGTCCCTTCTTAAAATGAGTTATCCATTTGTAAATGATTTCCTTGGGGCATTGTCCCCATAAACTTTTTGTAAAGCATCAGTAATTTCACCTTTCATACACCAAAGCTTCACCATAAATTTGATGTTTGTTCTTGCTTCAATTTTAGCAGAATTCATGTTGATCCGACAGGGGCTCTTTTCAAACTGTTATCTTATTTTTCACAGGGCCTCAAACTAGAACCTGTTCAGACACGTTATAACAAGTTATTATGAGTTTATTCTGGTGCAAAAAAATTTTGAAATTCGTTCATAATTTTTTCATAATACACATTTTCTATGAACTTTTAAAGACATCTCATAAAGTTTACAATATATAAACTTTACAATAAACTACACATTTAAAGTGTAAAATTTTTACATGTGTGTACACTTGTGACATCATCACTGCAATCAAGATAGAGAACATACCCATCACCCCCAAAAGTTTTCTCTTATACCTTTGTAATCCCTCCCTCTTACACCACCGCATCCCCCATCTCCAACCAACCACTGATCTGCTTTCTGTCACTGTAGATTGCATTTTCTACAGTTTTATATAAATTTAATCATATAGTATATACTCTTTTTTGGCTGGCTTCTTTCACTCAGTCAGCATAATAATTTTAAGATACATCCATGTTGTTATATGTAGCAATTTTTTTTTTTTTATTGCTGAGTAGTATCCCATTCTATGTGTATTAGTCCATTTTGTGTTGCTATAACAGAAATACCTGAGACTGGGTAATCTATAAAGAACAGAGGTTTATTTGGCTTGCAATTCTGGGACAGCTGCATCGGACACAGGCCTCAGGCTGCTTCTACTCATGGCAGAAAGTGGCAGCAGCTGGCAGGTACAAGCAGATCACATGGTGCAAGGAAGCAAGAGAGCGAGAGAGAAGATGCCAGGGTCTTTTAAACAACCAGCTCTCATGGATGGAAACTAATAGAGTGAGAGCTCACTCATTACTTCCCCACCTAGGGAGAGCATTAATCCATTCATGAGGGATCTGCCCCCATGACTCAAACTGTGACACTGGGGATCAGATTTCTACATGAGTTCTGGGAGGACAATACATCCAAACTCCATCACTATTGGTATACCATAGTTTGTTTATCCATTCACCTGTTGATGGATGGTTGAGCTGTTTCCAGTTTTTGTCTATTACAAATAAATCTTTTGTGAACATTTTTATGCAAGCCATTCTATGGTTATAAATTTATTTTTCTCCTGAGTAAATACCTAGGAGTGGAATGGGTAGATAATATGATCATTGTATGTTCAACTTCTTCAGAAACTACCAAATTATTTTCCAAACTAGTTTTAATGTCTACATTGTCACAGAAGTTCACAAAAGTTCCAGTTCCTCTACATTCTTATCCACCCTTGGTGTGGTCAATCTTTTAAATTTTAGCCATTCTAATAGGTGTGTAGTATCATCTTGTTGTGGACTTAATTTTCATTTTCCTAATGAAATGATATTAAACATTTTTTGGTGTTTAACATGTATCTTAAATTGTCTATTCAAATCTTTTGCTCAGTTTTTTATTGCTTTATTCATCTGAGTGTTGAGTTTTGAGGGTATGTATTCTGGATACAAGTCCTTTATCCGATGTATTTCTTTGCAAAGATTTTCTCCCAGTCTGTCTTTTCTTGTTGTTATCTAAAGAGTGTCTTTTAAAGAGTAGAAATGTTTTATTTTAATAAGGTTAATATTAATCAATTTGTTCTTTTAAGGATTGTGATTTTGGTGTTGTATCTAAAAGATAGCTGCCTAGTTCAAGGTCATAAAGCCTTTCTCCTATGTTTTCTTCTACAATTTTCACAGATTTATGCTTTTAAATTTAGGCCTTTGGTCCATTTTGAGTTAACTTTTGCATGTGGTTTAAGATATGGACCCAAGTTCATTTTTTCCATGTGCATATGTAATTGTTCCAATACCATTTATGAGTAGGCTATTCTTACTCTATTTTATTACCTTTGCACCTTTGTCAAAAATCAGTTGTCTATATATGTGTGGGTTTGTTTCTGGACTTTCTATTCTGTTCCATTGAACCATTTTTCTATCTTTATACTGAGATAGGTGGTGCTCAGTTTCCCTGGATTCAGGTTTCAGGATACAGCTCTGGGTTTCTAGTCACTCCCCAAGGTCTCAGGCCCCTCTTCTAAGCCCTCCCCTAGAGGAGAGTTGCTGTTGCCAGTTGCACCTATTTTCAGTACCAACCCAGGGAGACTGAGACCACAAGGGGCAGATGTATGCAAATCCAGTGGCTAAGCATGCTCAGTAGAAGGGAGTAATATAACTGTAGTAGCTGACCATGCTTGGTAAAAGGAATTTATACAGGCTTACACAATCCCAGTGACCAAGCATGCTCAGTGGAAGGGAATTTACCCTTTGAATGACCTTCCACTGGAGGCACAAAAGAGCACAGAATATTCTTAAGCATGTTGAGTGCATGTGATAGAATATGATCAGTGATGCACTAAAAGGAGATCAACTGAACATGTGCAAGACTACATTACATAACTTAAAACCACCCTCCCTTAATTAAATATTCTTTAGACAGCATTAAAATGTATCAGATAGCAAAGCTGTAAAAGTTGAATCCTGGCAGAAGGCAGGGCTGTTGCTCACTTCTCTTGGGGCCAACCCACACTTTGCTGGTGAAGTGTGTATGCTTTACTTTTGTGTTACACTTACTTCTAATGGGCAGCTGCTCACTCTCTTGAGCCAGCCTACACATTGTACTGAACTCTAAGTGTGTATTTCTTACTTTTGTATTAAACTTGGTGCAGGCCCTGCTCAGTCTCTGGAACTAGGCCACACTTTTCTCTGTGAAGTCTGTTCCTTATTTTGTTTCATTAAACGTGCTTTCACTTTCTACTGTGACTCCACTCTTGAATTCTTTCCTGTGGCAGAGTCAAGAACCTGCTAGACTATGCGGTAGGTTAAGGCCAGCTATTGGGCCTCCCCAGACCCTCCCCTCTGGTATCATCACCATACTGTCTTTGTTAGTGTAGCTTGCTAATAATTCTTGAAACTAGGTAGCATTGTCCCAACTTTGTCTTTTTCAGAGTTGTTTGCCTATTCTAGGCTCTTTGCATTTTCATAGGAATTGTGCAATCAACTTGTCAATTTCTACAAAAAAATCCTTCTGGGATTTTGATTGGGATTGCATTGAATCTATAGATCAATTTAAGAACAATCAACACCTTTAACAATATTAAGGCTTCTGCTCCACAAACAAGGCATATCTCTTTATTTGTTTAAGTCTTCTTTAATTTCTTGTTAGCAATATTTTGTAGTTTTTGTGTACAGGTCTTTTGCTTAGTTTGTCAAATTTATTTCCAAGTACAAGGGTATATATGAACACATCAACATTTATTTCTATGCTTATCTATTTGCATATATGTTAAAAATCAACAGTTCATTCTGAAACCTCTGATGCCAATTCAACACTATCAAGTTTATTCTGTCTTCCCCCTCTTCCTTTTTTGTCTCTCTTTTGACAGTGAGAAACCTGGCTGTCATCCACAATATATTTATTTATTTTCTTAATCTTAGAATACTCACAAAGTAGTTTTAGAATTGTTAACCCATATCCTTGTGAAAAACAAATTGATTAATTAGAATATAACATTTATGTACAGTTCTTTTTGCTGTCTGCCTTACAGTATTTGGTCAAAACGTTCTTTCCCAAAGTTTCTTAGGTTAGTTCTTTCTTTCCCAGTACCTTCAGTGTCATTATGTTATTCATTTATAACACAATTAGACTGATTTGTTACCACTTGTATCCATTTTGGGTTTCTCCCACACTTGTGGCTGATTTGTATTATGTATTTATTTTAAAAATTGAGATATAACCCAACCATAAAATTCACCATTTTAAAGTATACAGTTCAGGGGTTATTAGTATTTTCACAAGGTTGTGCAACCATCACCACTA
Organism: Cynocephalus volans; assembly: GCF_027409185.1. Lineage (NCBI taxonomy): Eukaryota > Metazoa > Chordata > Mammalia > Dermoptera > Cynocephalidae > Cynocephalus > Cynocephalus volans. The sequence continues at coordinate 82,918,645 of NC_084473.1, forward strand.
ATTCCAGAACATTTTTATCTCAAAAAGAATGCCATACCCATTTACAGTCATTCCCCATTCCCCTCCTCCACCACACCCCCAGCCCCTGGTGACCACTAGTCTGCTTTCTGTCTCTATTGTTTTGTCTATCTGGACATGTCATATAAACAATATCATACAGTACCTAGCTTCTTTCACCTAGCATAATGTTTTTAAGGTTCTTCATGGTGTAGCTTATATCAGTATTTCATTCCTTTTTATGGCTAAAAAAAAAAAAAATTCCATTGTATGGATATACCACATTTTGTTTAATGTTTTTTTATTTGCTTTTATTTAAAAACTTTTTTTAGATGATCTCTGACTTAATGATGGTTCAACTTACAATTTTTCAACTTTATGATGGTGCAAAAAGTGATATGCATTCAGTAGAAAACATACTTTGAATATCCATACAAACATTCTGTTTTTCACTTTCAGTACAGTATTAAATGAATTGCATGAAATATTCAACACTTTATTGTTGCACTCTTTGTCCTCACATGGATTTGTCACCTCTCTTCCCTTGGGTGACAGAGATGCAAAGGATTACTCAAAGCCCATTTCCTCTGAGCAGTGAGACACCCCGAAGGGGTTAACTTCCCAGAACCCTCAAGAGAGAGGCATTCCTCCTTTGGGAAATTAACACTGAACTGGGGTTCTGTCTCAGTATTTATTCTCCAAACCAGAAAGTTACAGAAAAGCAACATAGGTGGAGTTATGGCTAAGTACAGTTTAACAACAGAGGCTGGTAACATCAGTGAGATAACAAAGTGACATTCCGTAATGCAATTTGCAAAAGGTTAAGTCAATCCATCAACAAAAGCTTGTTCTTAGGAAACATTTTCTTTCCCTACAGCAACTTCCTCAGTACATTTACATAACCATTAAGTAAGATTAACCTGCACCAAGGACATCTACCCTTTGAGCCAGCAATTTTGCTGTGTTACAATTCTTATCTTCAACAGAGACTTTAGCCTGGGGAAAGTTTCCTGTCTTTTGCAAGGTTAACATTTCTATATGTAATTTTAAGAAGTTAGGCTAAACCTGAAAGTACAGGGCTTTGGAAACTAGGCCCTGTGGAATACATTTGCTTTATAAATGTCAGTGTACTCCACACTTTATTATAAAGTAGGTTTTGTGTTAGATGATTTTGCCTAACTGCAGGCTAGTTTAAGTGTTCTGAGCATGTTTAAGGTGGGCTAGGCTAAGCTATGACGTTTGGTAGATTAGGTGTAGGAAATGCGTTTTTGACTTACGATAGGTTTATCAGGACGTACTCTCATCATAAACTAAGGAGCTGTATTTATTTTTGAGTGTGTGAAATCTTAACAGAATTCTGAAAGTCAAAACTATACAAAAAGCTATACTCAGAGAAGTGTAGCTTTCCCCCAATCCCATACCCTCTTCCTCCTCCTCCATTCTTTCCAATCTATTCCGACCCATTCCCTGCAGTTAGTAAATCTCCTTTAGAAACTAAAGCTTCCCCTTACTTTAGCTTACCCTTACTTCATTCCTTTTTGAAAAAATGAGGAGACCATTTATAGTTTCTCGTGATCCCTTCCTTTTCGCATCAAAGGTAGCCCACTCTCAATTCTTTTCTCGGACTTTGGAAAACAAGATTTCTAAATTTGTGAGCTGTGAGAAGAAAACTATAACTTGGTGTCAACCAAAGGGAAATGACTATCTTATTTCTCAGGAAGCCCTCACAGCCAACCGAAGCTGTAATTGTCTAGTTGCCAGTTTAGTTCAAATTGACAAATATTGGTTGAGCACTGATTGTAAATGCTCAAGCCCTTGCTATTTCATGGGTTACATAAATAAGGAAAGCAGAGTGCCTGATCTCAAGGAGCTTGCAATCTAGGCATGAACTACAGAGACCAGGGAAGACATGGTAGCTTCAAAAAGGGGATTAAATGAAGAGCAATGCAGACTCATATAAGAGAAAAAGCAGGATAGGCACCACTGAGGAGGTGGCACTTGAGAAGGGTCTTAGACAAAAAGGGTTCAAGCTTACAGGTGGAGATGGGTGAGAGGGTAGGAGGGGGGCTCCTCCGGGCCGAGGAAACAGCATAAGCTTAGAGTGCATGCTTGGGGAACTTCACTTTGATTGGAGTTTAGGGGTTTAGTGGGAGATAAAGCCAAAAGGATAGCTTGGGGCATATTTTATAGGACCCTGAAGTCTTTATATTTAGTTGGTTAGGCTTTTGGCTGCTGTTGACATTTTCTGAGCAGAGTCCTTTCCCTTCACCTTCTACCTTCAAGTCCTGGCAGGACTACATTCACCACTGATCTCTGGAAAATGTCAAGTGGTTGGTTCCCACTGCACTTAGAATAAAATAAAAACTTCTTATCAGGCTCTGCATGGTCTGTCTTCTGACGGCCTCCTCTCCTACCATTTTTTAACTTTGCTCAGTACATCCTGCCTCCATCAGCCTCCTCTCACTTCTTGAACACAACGAGGGTCTTCCCATTTAGGGCCTTTGCTCTTGCTGTCCCCTCTGCCTTGAACACTTCCCAGCTCTTTGTATGCTGTGAAAGGCAGGGTCTAAGATGGCACCAATCATCCCTGCCTCTTGGTATTCACACCTTTGTATAATCCCTTCCCCTTGAGTGTGGGTTTGGATTGAGAGACCCACTTTTGTGAACAGAATGCAGTAAAGATGATTGGTTACAAAAGGAAGGTGGCCCCTATTGGGGTGTACTTTCTCTCTAACTCTCTTGCTGCCCGGCTCTGAGGGAAGCCAGATGCCTGCTGGGAGCTGCCCTGTGGAGAGGCCCAGGTGGCAAGGAATTGATGTCTCTGGCCAGCAGCTAGCGAGGACCTGGGGCCTGCCAACAGCCACGTGGATGAAGCTGGAAGCCCACCCTGCTCCAGAAGAGCATTGAGTTGACTGCAGACTCAGCTAAGACATGGAATTTAGCCTCATGAGAGACCCTGAGCCAGAGACACCCAGCCGAGCCCTACCCAGATCACTGACCTACAGAAACTGTGAAATAATAAATGCTTGTTTTATGCTGCTACCTTGTGGGATAACTTGTAATGCAGCCATGGGTAACTAATACACATGGTTGGCTCACTCAGCCTTCATAGCTCAGCTCAAGTGTTACCTCCTGAGAGGCCTTTCCTAAGCATGTGGCTGAGGTAACTTTCTCCCTGCCCTGCCTCTTCTCCAACTTACTTTCTAATATAGTGAGAGCCCTGTTTTTTTTCTTTCATAGCACTTATTACCATTTTTAATTCATTTACAGTGTGTTGTCTGACACACCACATCTAGAATGTAAACTCCTAAAGAGGAGGACTGCTGCCTGACTCCTTCACTGCTCTGTCCCCAACACCTACAACGATACCTGGCTCAAGTACTTGTTGAATAAATGAAAGGGAATAATGGCTCTGAATTATTTGCTCCAGAAGTTTCCTGGTGTTCAGCAGAGCCAAATCCTATGAACTGAACCTAATCTGTGCTTTGATAGGAACCTTGACAGCCAACAAGGCCTGGGGCTGTTTTCAAGTTTAGAACAAAGTTTGCTCTTATCAGAGGCACAAAGCTAGCAAGCAGCAGAGCCGGAATTCAAACTGAAGTCTGAGTTCAAAGCCCATGCTACCGCAAAAAATAAAAAATGAAAATATTTAGAACCAAACAGAAGACAGGAGACATTAATCAAGGTGATGGGTGAGGAAGTGGAATAGTTTATCTAAAAACCATGGACTAGTCCATGGATGACTGAAGTGAAAGACAACATGGGGCCTTCGGCTTACTTAGGAACCTCCTGTGTATAGAAAGGATCAGATAGGGAGCAGCCGACCGTGAGTGGGCACGTGGTGGTAGAAGCACCCACACTACCTTGGTGCTTGCTACCAGCCCCCCACCCCAGCTGGCTTTGCAAGTATCTGACCCTCTCCCATGGGACTGTGGGCCCTGCAGTAGATTTGTGTGAGCCTCGCAGATCCCACTGCTCCAACAACTCAAGATGTAATACCTCGCAGGGACTACAAGATGTAGTATATTTGTAATACATTATAAGATGATTAAAGTTACCATACTACTGTCCTTCCCCTCACTAGTCCCCTCTGCTCTCAGTCTCCCCAGCAACAGCAAGAGCGAAACTTAACAAGAATGCTATGTTTCTGACCAGGGCTCCTGCAGGGCTTAGTGTTCATATCCCAGCTCTCCCATGTTCCACCCACCAAATGCTAGTGGTGGGACCTTGAGCAGGACACCTCTGTGCCCTTCAGAAGCTCTCTGCCTCACCTATTGCTTTGGCCACTGATATGATGACCAGTTCCATGCAAACCTAGACTGTGTAGCCTGACAGTGTCTAAGCCGCATGTCTCTTGATTTCTGTCTAGGGGCTTTTCTGACATGCTGTGCAGTTTGTCTACAGGACTCCACTTAGCTCTCACTCATATGCAGCTTGAACGTATGGCACTTAATACACTGTGTAGCAAAGTTCGACCAGTCGGGTGGGGACTGGGATAGCTGATGGATAAATGTGTCTTTGGTCTTCCTCAGATGAACAATTCTCAGAAGATCCCACAGGATCAAGCAACCAGTCTTCTGCTGGCAACTCAATACACATACTTGTGTTGGTTTTCTTTCCTTCCTATTCATTCCCTCTGTCCCCCATTCTTGCCCCTGGAATCATTTTCCCAATTAAACTACTCACTCAGAAGCTTTTGTCCTGGGCTTTGCTTTCAGGGAAGCAGAGATTATTTAGTCTCTCTGCCTCTCAGGTAACCATCTGTAAAATTGCGAGTATTTGTGTCTATTTCACAAAGCTGGTGTGAGTGTCAAGTCATAATCCACACAAAGCTTGTAGGAGACTGTTTGGTACACAACAAGCACTTTATGAGTTCCAGCTATTGCTGTTGTTAAATAGAAGGGAGCCTCCAAATGTAGACAGAGAACACAACCTGTTCCGAGCTTTGAGAAGAATTAATCACAATTTAGAGCATCCTTACTCTTTCTTCCTCCAGCTTTCAGCTGGACATTTAAATGTTTTCAATTATTCTACGGGAAGCAAATGAAAGAAAGAAGGACCTAGAGGTGCTCTACAGAGACAATTGTCACGGATGAAGTCAATGACAAAAACGTTGGGAAAATATTTTTCCCAAATTTAAGAGCCTGGAGATTATCAATATAAAACAGAATTTATTTAAAGATCACATGTGCATGTAACTCTGAGATGTCTTATGTGGGGGAAAATTCTCAAATGGGGGTGCCTGGCTGATGTCTGAAACTATTTTAAGCCCTTTGTGAGTTGAGTGTGTGTTTTCCATACACTACGGCTGATCTTGGTTTAGCCACCTCAGGTAGTCAATGGTGTCTTGTACTAGATAGCCACAGAAAACTACCCCAAATGCTTCGCCAGGTGTAGACAAAATTCTAAATATCAGAATCGACACTGACTTTTGATTCTCCTTCATAGGCCACATGAAATGCAACAGCCAATTACACAGGGCCTTTCCACGAAATGTCTCCCACGCTTGACCTCCAGTTCCCATTCACCTTTTACTCTGCCACACTTAGTATTTCTCCAAACCATTTCCTTGGAATACCTGTTCTCTATCCTCCATCCGTCCAGTTCAGAACCATTCTTAAATTTTCAGCTCCTTTTTTTTTCTCCTTCTCCTCTCCCCAAAGCCACCTCAGATCCCTGTCTTGCAGCTTCTCCTGCCTCCGGCATCTCAGCTAATGTTATCACCTGCTAGTAGATAACCTCTTCTGCAGCTGCTCCCTGGCCTGGAATATACTTTCTCCCTCTACTGAGGGAGGCCAGAGTGACCCATTAAGTCACAAGAGCTGCCTCAGCCCATGCTGACAGTCCCCTCTTCTAAACCCCATCCTAGCTAAGTTTATACCTTTGGTTCTGAGGTACCACTTATATATCCTTAAACACGTAGTTACACAATTGTATGTATATGGCCTGTTCCTCGTAATATGCTTGTCCCAACCTCCTGAGTGGAGAGAGTTTGAAGGTCATGACACAGAGAAGGGGAGCCCAGCCAGGGGCCAGCAGTCTCCCTGAACAGAGGAGGTGAAGCTCAGAGTATGTGAAGACCGAGGGAGCTAGCACTTGCAGGACAGAGTACCAGAGAGGTGTGTTTTAAGAGTGATTATTACAGAGATTTTCAGAGGGTTCCTTGAGTATTCAGCTGAGTATTGATCAGCACACGTGTGTCAGGGAACTACCCAAGACCAGGTAAAGAACCACCCAAAAGAATTAGAGGTAATAGTGACTGGCGTTCATACAGGGTTGGGAATGGTGCCTCTTCCAGCTAGCGAGACAGAAAAAGTTCATTATTTACAGGGCATTGTCTAGTATACAAAGAAGGGTGTTGCCTCAGTAAGGGAAATAATTAGCTCTGAACTGAGCACTGGTCTGGTCCCACCTGAAAGCAAGGTCCAAAGTATTAAATTGTTACCAAGTAACTTAACTGCATGCCAGAAAAAAGCTCAAGAATATCTATAGGAGTTAAAAATATCCACCTCCCAACAAGGTAAAATTTACAGCGTTTGGCATCCAATCAAAGATGATCAGACCCTCAGAAATGAAGAACTTAGATATAGAAAATAGATTAGTGGTTTCTAGGGTCTGGGGAAGAGCGGAGAATAGAGAGTGACTACTAACGGGTATGGAGCTGGAAGGGGTGATAAATGTTCTGGAATGAGATAGTGGTGATAATTGCACCATCTTGTAAATACACTAAACACCACTGAATTTTACACTTTAAAAAGGTGAATTTTATGGTACGTAAATTATATCTCCATTTAAAAAAACTAAAAAAGAAAAAAACATAAGAATATTTTTAGACATAGAAAAGATGAAAGAATTTGTCATGAGCCAACCTGCATTACCAGAAATGTTAAAGAAAATCCTTCAAGCAGAAGGAAAAATAATACCAGATAGAAATATAGATCTATGCAAAGAAATGAAGAACATTGGAAACAGTACTTATATGGTAAATATATAATTTTTTATTATTATTTAAATATCTCTAAAAGACATTTTACTTTTTAAATGAAAATAAGGAAAATAAGGATGAAATAATAACAAAAATGCATTATGGGGTTTATACCACATTTATCAGTAAAATGTATGAGAACATCAGCATAAAGAAGGAGAAGCAGCAACACTACATGTTCTACAGATCTTAAAAGGGTAATAAGAGAATATTGTAAACATCTTTATGCCAATAAATTTAACAACGTAAATTTCCACAAATGACACAAACTATTCAAGAAGAAATAGATGTCAAATAGCTCTATATCTATTTAAAGAATTGGATTTGTAGTTTAAAACCATCCCACAAAGAAAACTCCAGGCCCAAATAACTTCACTGGTAAATTTTACCAAACATTTAAGAAATAGATAATATCAGGATTACACAAACTTTTCCTTGATATCAAAACCAAACAAATTTTACAGGAGAAGAAAACCACAGAGCAATATCCCTATGAACATAGGTGCAAAAATTCTAAACAAAGTCTTAGCAAATCAAATCCAAAAATGAATAAAAAGTGCAATGCATCATGAACACCTGGGGTTTATCCCAAGAATGCAAAATTGGGTTTAACATTTGAAGATCAATGTTATTTGTCGTATTAACGAACTAAAAAAGAAAAGCCATGTGATCATCTCAACAGATGCAAAAGGATTTCTGATAAACAAAGAAACTTTCAGCAAATGAGAAATAGAAAGGAATTTCCTCAACCTGATGAAGGGCATCCCAAAAACCCACAGTTACCATTACACTTAATGTTGAAATACTGAATGATTTTCCTTTCTATTCATAATGTTGAGGTTCAATAATGATGAGATTCAGACAGTGCAATAAGAAAAAGAAAAAAAGGCATCCAAATTGGATAGGAAGAAGTAAAATGGTCTTATATGAGATGGAATGATAATCTATGTATGAAATCCAATAGACTCTCCCAATTCTATTGTGGGTTTAGAAAAAGTGAGTTTAGTAGAGTTATAATATGCAAGATCAACATACAAAAATCAATCCTATATACTAGCAATCAGAAATTGAAATAAAAGTTATCATTTACAATAACATAAAAAAATATGTAAATCTGACAAAAGATATGAAAGACCTATACATTGAAAACTACAAAACATTGTTGAGAGAAATCAAAGAAACTTTTAAATAGAGAGATATATACTGTACTAATGGGTCAGAAGACTTATCAGTGTTAAGATGTTCATTTCTCCCAAAATTGATTTATGGATTTAATGCAATCTTAATAAGAACCCAAGCAGACTTTTTTTGTAGTAAAAATACAAAGGATCTGAGATAGTAAAAACCCTTTGAAAAAATAAGACAAAGTTGGAGAACTAACAGTATCTGATTTCAAAAATTATTGCAAAACTACAGTAAATCAAGACAATGTAGAATTGGCACAAAATTAGAAAAATATATCAGTGGAACACAATAGAAAGTCCAGCAATAAACTCATCCATACATGGACAACTGATTTTTTACAAAGGTACAGGGCAATTTAGTGGAGAAAGAATAGTTTTGTCATCAAGAGGTGCTAGGACAATTGGACATTGGATATGCAAACAAACTACTTCAATTCATACCTGTGCCATATGCAAAAATTTACTCAAAATAGAACTTAGATCTAAAACTATAAAACTTCTAGAAGAAAATGTAGTAGGTAATCTTTGTGACTTTGGATAAGATAAAGATATCTCAGCTGTGTTACCAAAAGCACAACTCATAAAAAACCTCAAATTAATAAATTGGATTTAATCAAAATTACATTTCTACTCTTTGGAAGATACTGTTGAGAGAATGAAAAGAGAAGCCACAGACTGAGAGAAAATATTTTCAAATTGTATATCTAATACAAGAAGTTTTAGATCCAGGATATATAAAAACTCTCAAAAGTCAATAATAAGCCAAGAACAACCCATGCAAAAGTTGGCAAAAGATTTGAATAGAGACTTAATTAAAGAAGATACATGGTTGGCAAATAAACACATAAAAAGGTGTTTGACGTCATTAGCCACTAGCAAAATACAAATTAAAACCATAGTGAGGGGCAGGCCCGTGGCTCACTTGGGAGAGCGTGGTGCTGACAACACCAAGTCAAGGGTTAAGATCCCCTTACTGGTCATCTTTAAAAACAACCAAAAAACAAAAAAACACAATGAGATACTATTGCATACTCACTAGAACGGCTAACGTTAAAAACTTACCATTCCAAGTGTTAGAAACAATGTAGAGGACATAGAACTCTCACAAACTGCTGGTGGGAATGTAAAATGGTAAGCTTATGTTGGAAAAACCATTTGGCAGGTTTTTTATTATTATTTATTTATTTATATATCTTATTTTTTTAATTTTAAAAATTTTTATTGAATCAGAATTGATTATACATATTGTTGGGGTTCAATATTGAGATATGTTGATCAAATCAATACGACTAGTATATATATTGTTACAAGTCGTAATTATTCTTCATGCCCCTTGTCCAATCCCTCCCCATCCCTTTTTCCCTCCCCCTACCCCCCTCTAATTAGCCTAGATTTCTTTTCTCCCTCTGAAAGAATAATGGCTACTCTGTTGATTTGCTGCCCAAATGATGTGTCCAATGCTGAGAGGTGTGATCAGGTCCCCCAGTACTATCATAGAGCAGATGTCTCTTCCATCACTATGAAACGGGCTCTGTGGAGAGAGACGTCCTCTTCTTTATCTCTGCTGGTGACTCTCCTTGTGTCATTGCACTCCAGTGGCTGGCGGACCATCTCCGTGGTGGTTGTGGCGTCTAGCCGCCTTCACAGCAGCCGTGGTTATCATGGTCGCTGTGGTGGGCCACCCACATGGAGGAGATGATTTTGGTATGCTCCTTGGCGCTGGCGGTGTGCCTGGTTGTGGAACGGGGGTCCGGTCCCTGGCTCCATACCCCAGGACACCGGGTGGGCCCTGAGGCTCTGGCGAGGTGTGCCTGGTTGCTTGAGGGGGTTCCGGTCCCCTTCTCCATACCCTGGGACCCTGAGCGGGCCTTGAGGTGCTGGCGCCGTGTGCCTGGTTGCGGGAACTGTTTGGCAGGTTTTTTTTAAAAAAAGTTAAACATATGCCTGTCATGTGACCCAGCCATTTCACTCCTAGGTATCTTCTCAAGAGAAGAGAAAGCATATATCCATGCAAAGACTTGTACGTGCATATGTACAGCAGCTTAATTTGTGATGGCCGTGTATCACTTATCTAAAATTCACAACTGTCGGGCTGGCCCGTGGCTCACTCGGGAGAGTGCGGTGCTGATAACACCAAGGCCCCGGGTTCGGATCCCATATACGGATGGCCGGTTCGCTCACTGGCTGAGCGTGGTGCTGACAACACCAAGTCAAGGGTTAAGATCCCCTTACCGGTCATCTTTAAAAAAAATAAAAAAATAAAAAATAAAAAATAAAAAATAAAATAAAATTCACAACTGTCCTGTGAGGTGAGTACCCTCATTATCCCCATTTTCCAAGGTATTCTTGGCAAGTGGGAAAGAGAAATGCCGGGTTAGCCACAGAGGTTAACAACAGGACCTGCTTCAAAGTGGGTTGTGAAGTTCAAATAGAATAATGTATATAAAGTATACATTTGTGTGTGGTGCCTAACATATCGTATCGTATGTACCCAATAATGTGACTGACAATGATGATAATGATTTTACAGTAGGGCAGTCATCATCTGAAAACCATGCAGACAAAGGCTAGAATTGAGAAGATCCAGGAGAGGTGGGATTCTTTGCCATATTTTGCCGTATGTCTTAGAGAAGTTAAATTCTATATTTAAACTATAAAAAATATATTAAAAATACACTTATAAAAATGGGATTCTTTGCTGTATTTTGCCATATGTCTTAGAGGAGTTAAATTCTATATTTAAAATATAAAAATTATATAAAAAATACAGTTTATAAAAAATATAAAAGTGCTCTCTATGAGCACTTTTTGTAAGGAAACAGTACTAATTTTAATAAAATACTACTGAAGTCTGGAGGCAGGGAGTGAGTTATGCAGATTTCATTCCTTTAGGAAACAGGCAAATCTGTTGAATTAGGGCCAAACTATACATCAGGGCCTTCGGCTGAGAGACCTGTATTTCCTGATGCTTCTACAGTCGTTTGAGCAGAGGTGGTCAGGGTGTTAAATGAGAGGTCCCGTTTTTTAAAGACATATCTCTTTTTGTCAGAAGGGCAGACTCACTCACAGTGAACACTCTTACTCTAGCTAGCCTGGGAGAAGCAGATGACTGCTTATCAGAATAGGCAGAATATTAAATCTTCACATAAAGTTATTTTCTCTTCAGCAATCAAAGCATCGTTTATTGTTGTCATTTGATTGCACAGTAATTTGTGAACTTCACAGAAAAATAGAAAAACACGGGCAAGCAGGAAGAGAATATAGAAGTTTCCATAGCCACATCAGGCGGGATAGGATGAGACATCTATCAATGCCTTAGTGGATATTCTTCCAGAACTTTTTTAATGCTCTTTTAAAAAAGAAATAAAAATGGGATAATACTCATAGCCCATGTACATACTGGTTTGTAAATTCCTTATTTCACCTGGCAATATTTTCTAAAATATTTTTCATTTCAGTTGATATATTTCTGCAACATCATTAATCTTTGTATGGGTATACTAATCCCCTAATTTTGGACATTTCCAATTATTTGAGATTCCAACAGGGCTTTGCTGACCATCTTTGATTCTACCACATGATTCTACAAACTATTATGACTGTTAATTTCCTTAGGAGAAGTTCTCTCAAAGAGGAATTGCCTAGTCAAAGAGTAGGAAGATTTTAAAGGTTTTTTTTGATACATTTTACAGTTGCCCTTCAAAGAGGTTGTACAACTCTCACTGTCAGTGCACATGCTGCTAATTTAAGAAAAACTCCTTACAGGAAGATTGTGATGAAATCATGTGTTATTGGTGTGTCCCTTTTTATCTGTGAGCAGCCAAAAATGATGCAAGTAGGGTTGCTTTGTACATTTAAATTGGGATTAGGATACGCAGTTCAGGGTAATCAGGGCAAGGCAGATGGATTTCTCCAGAGTTGGGGAGCATGGAACATTAACCAATGGATAAAAATAGAAGAAACAGAAGAAAAGAAAAGCCTGCCCGAGGAACATTGAAGTTATCAATAGTGTTTTTTCTCCTGTTGATTTTGTAAAATTGCTTTGATCAATATATTTTTTAAGAAGAACAAAGAGGCTTCAGGGAGGTCCTTCTAAGGCTGGAGGGTGAATTTGCTACGAGGTAGCTTACAGGGTCAGAAGCCAGAGGAATAGAGGACCTCAAGAGGTCTGGATTGAAAATCTAAGCATTCATTATTAGCAACTTGTGCTCATATAGCACTTTACAGTTCACACAGCACTTTTTATGGTGTGATGGGAGGTACTAGGAGACTGGTCATGGATGGTATTGGGGGTGGGGAGATTCTGCAGCAGCACTGTACTAACCACTCCTGATTTCTTGTGACTTAAGGGATAGATACTAGTCACTTTTTCAACTACTGTAGCCAGCTGTCTTTTACATGCAGGCAAACACAATCCTAATTTATACAAATGATAAGATAATTTATAAAATTCCTAAAGAAGAGGGTGTTATTGGATTTTCTGTAACCTTCATAGAGTAAACCTATCAGAAAAAGTGTAGTGTTAGAAAGCATCAGAAAACATAGAAGTGCTGGTATAGTATGCTAGGGACAGGGCAGTGGGCAATGGTCACTGGCCCGGGGAGAACATGCATAGTGAGGAAGAGAAAAGGGCCAAGGAAAAAAGCCAGGGAAGGCCGAATCTTGGAGTAGGGATAGGGCTAGAGAAGTAGAAAAAAAAAAAAAAAAAAAGGAATGGCAAGACACCCAGGAAGTGACCAGCAGTGGGGTCACTGGCTGGAGAAGGGAAGGAACAGGGAGGCTACATATGCTGTGTTAACCTATTTGAAGTCTTCTAATGGAAAAGGGATTACACTTGTTTTATATAATATAAGTATGTAACAAGTATTTATATAACATGAGAGGTAAAAAAAAAAACCCAGTAAGTGAAGACACAGGTAGGGGATTCTGTTTTAATTCAACATAGAGTAGCAGTTAATGTCTTTGTCAGAATGCCTCTGACTCGGGGCCGGCCTGTGGCTCACTCGGGAGAGTGCGGTGCTGATAACACCAAGGCCACGGGTTCGGATCCCATATAGGGATGGCCGGTTTGCTCACTGGCTGAGCGTGGTGCTGACAACACCAAGTCAAGGGATAAGATCCCCTTACCGGCCATCTTTAAAAAAAAATAAATAAATAAAATAAATAAATAAAAATAAAAAAAAAAGAATGCCTCTGACTCCCAGCCGCTTCTGTTCATACCCCGGCTCTTGGTTATAGGAAGGGGCAAGGACCCAGGTTGAGCTAATATTATTCCATCCCTCTGGTCACAGTGGCTGGTCCAGGGATAGGCATATGGCTCCAGCCAGGACAATCAGAATCCTAATCCAAACTTAGTTTCTAAGTAGACTGGTTTTCTTTTCTTCCCTTTGGTTGCTGAGCTTTTTGGCTGTAGGCCTAGAATTGTTTGAGGGCATGCTCCCTGCTGGACAGGGAGAGTCCACCTGCAGGAGAAGGCTTTCAGCAGAAGTTTTTTATTTTTTAAAAAATTTTTTAATTAATTAATTAATTATTTATTTTTGTCCGTTTTGTGACCGGTAAGGGGATCGCAACCCTTGGCTTGGTGTCGCCCACACCGTGCTCAGCCAGTGAGCGTACCAGCCAGCCCTATATAGGATCCGAACCCGCAGCGGGAGCGCCGCTGCACTCCCAAGCGCTGCACTCTCCCGAATGCACCACGGGGCCGGCCCTAGAAGTTTTTATTACATGAGTTAGTTATGAGGTGATTGATTAATTAGCACACATGATTGGTTAATATGCCAATTGCTGTTGTTGTATCCCCATCCAGAACCAGCTAGTAGAGCAGGAAGAACAGTTGAAAGCAATACCAGGTGCAGTGTCTGGGTGACTTCATGCTCTGTTCATCAAAGCAGTGGTGATAAAGTTGATAAGAACGTGTCCAGGTTGTGCTAACCATAAGGGTGGCGGAGATAGTAAAAGAAGGACCATCACTCTTAAGGAAGAGCTGTACATAATGTAGAAATAAAAGACAATTATAAACCTAGAAAGCCTTAGATTCAGACTAAGGTAATATTAAATGGTGGGAAGTGTTGGAATAATAGGACATAGGTCACTAAATGATATACTTTTCAGTAAGAACAGGAAGAATCCTATAGGAGACTAAAGAGGTTAGGGAAAGGTCTTATTTAAATTCAAATCTATAAGATTACCCACATGAAATGCCAGTTTTTAGGTCAAAACTGTCAAATAATAGCAATTTTATGTGATTCTCCCTAATACATATGCTGTGTCTTTTGTTGTGTCGAATAAGAAGCAAGACACTTTCTGAGATATTAAATGGCTAATTATACCTTACAAAGTTCCTGTATAATTTCCCAGGAAGTTACATAATCGTTAACCAGTGATAAAGGGAATGCTCCAGGAAGATGTATTTGCAAAGGGTATTGAAGACTGCATGAATTAGTGATGGAGATGGAATAGAAAAGTATACCAAACCAAGGACAGCAGCGTAAGCAAAAGCATGAACAGAACAGAACAGAATAAGTACAGTATACTACCATTTGAGTAAGAAAGGGAAACAAAGTGCATATTATTTACTTGTATAAATGTTTCAGATTTCTTAATACTCACAAGGAACTAGTATCAGTGGTTGACTGTTTGGAGTGGTGTGGAATCTAGGTGGATGGGGCACAGGAGTGGAAGTGAGATTTGCTTCTAGGACTAGAGTTTAAGGCCTAAGAGAGGATAAGGCAGACAGCGGCGCTGGATCATGCAGAACGTTGAATTCTTTACTACAGGGCTTATACTTTAGTTTCTTGGTAATGGAGAGACACTGCAGAATTTTAAACATAAGATTGACATAATAATGTCTTCATGGAAGGGGTGAGAATTTGTTTTGCAACACTCAAGTGCAAGAAATGCTACATTCCTTTGTGTTCCAAAATCATATCGAATTTGCTTCAGCCCCCATTTGCCAGAGTTGGTGAAAAAAGACCCAGTTTCACTGGACATGGTGGGTGTGGAGGAGTTTTTCCTACCCACCTCCATTAGAATCACTAGTTCTGGGAGCTTATGTGTGTCCTAAAGAGAAATATTTCAGCTTGTGGTATGAACTTTGCTGTTTCCTCCTACCCTACGGGTAGGACTGGCTACATAATCTAAAGGGCCCACTGCAAAATGAAAATGCAGAGCACCCTGTTCAGCAACTATTAGGAATTTCAAGATGGTGACAGCTGAGCATTAAACCAAATGTAGGGCCTTTCTGAGCAGCACAGATCACAGGCCCAGGAAGCTGGACCTGCCTTGAAGGCAGGTAATCTAGTGTGGTTCTTTGCCAAACTAAGGCCTAGGAGTCTCAACTCTGTTTCCCCCAAACATAGTTCTCATTGCCTAGGTCCTGGGCTTTTACGTCATCATCACCAGCTGTGATTCCGCCACCTCCAGAGCACCGCTGCTTGCTTCCTCAGGCTTTCCTCAATTTTCTTATAAGCTAAGCCTGCATTTCTCTGGAAGTAGAACTGAAACAAGGACTTGGGTGCAACAGTTTACTTGGAAAGTCGACCCAGGAGCAGGAGTGAGACAGAGGGAGCAAATGAGAGAAAGAGGACGAGGCACCGTATAGATGTGTAAGTGAGACGGCCAATGCTGGCCACTGCTACCCGTGACTACTGCTGCAGAAAGAGGTGAGGCCAAGAGGATTTAAAGTGCTTACAGTGGTGCACGAGAGGTATCCCTTACAATGCTTCCCAAACTTTAGTGTGCACACAAATCACATAGGGATATTGTTTTTTGTTTTTGTTTTTGTTTTTCAGAAAAAAAGGGAATTTATTGTAAAGATACAAGAATACACGGGGGCAGGAACTGGTAGTAGAGATGACGCTCTGGGAACTGACTCTGCAGTCTTTTTAAAATTTTTATTTTTATTTTATTGGATATTGTTAAAATGCAAATTTTGATTCGGCAGGTCTGGGGTGGTACCTGAGGATCTGCATTTCTACAGATTTCCAGGTGCTGCTAGTGCCGCTGGTCCACAGACCACATTTTGAGCAACAAGACATGACACCATAACTAGATGCACCTCAAGCTCAACCCTCAGCCTCTCCTATTGTCTTTCCTAAGGCTCAGACTTGGTGCCCAACCTTTTAATGCATAGAGCTCCGGCTGCCAAGAACAGGGTAAGAGGTAGAGATCCCTTTCTGTCTACAACCCAGAAGACAAAATGGTATGTAGTTTCCTCATCAGGTTATCTGTGCAGGTCTGTTTTATTTATACAGATAATTCAGGTGGCAGTATGAGGTATGGAAAAGAACCACGGAGGGATTAGAGGCAGCTGTAATCAGACCAGATGAGAGGCAGGGAT
Organism: Cynocephalus volans; assembly: GCF_027409185.1. Taxonomy (NCBI): domain Eukaryota; kingdom Metazoa; phylum Chordata; class Mammalia; order Dermoptera; family Cynocephalidae; genus Cynocephalus; species Cynocephalus volans. The sequence goes on from NC_084473.1 coordinate 82,935,149, forward strand.
TAGAGGATGGATGAGAGGCAGCTATAACCAGACCAGAGTTGATAAAGGCCTGAATTGAGGCCCCTCGAGGATTAGAATGGAAGCAGCCAGAGAAACCTTTTCACAAGTTGATTTAGCTGGCTGAGAAAGCCAACTGGTTGTTAACAGGAGAGTAAAAAGGAAGAAACAAAGTTGACTCCAGAATTTTGATCTTTGACGTGCCTGGAATGATGAGGGTGCTGTTAACTGAGAGGCCGGGAGAGCAGCCGCTTCTGCGAGGAAATGAGTTCTGTTTTCAGTCATGCTAAGTTTTAGGGGCTGTCCATTCTTCTGTCTAGGAGGAGTCCTAGGTGTCTATCTAGGTAAGAAGAAATCAGAACAAAATGGTAAAAGAAATAAATAGTGGGTTTCAAGTGACTACAGATGTGAAGTACAATTTTTTGAAGCAAGAATGTGAGAACAAATGTTCACAGAATGGAAGAAATCTAAAACAATGGAGTGTAGGGAGACCTGTTCTGGTGGCACAGGGCAATGCTACTCAGAATTTCTAGGTGAAATAAAAACCTTTGCTCCCAGGCAGGTATGTAGCATTTTCTTCTGTGACAAAATGTGAAAAATCTTTCAGAAAATCTTTTTGTGAAGCTTCCAGAAAGATCGATCTGATCCTTGCCATATCTGCTCCACCCTTAAATATAGAATCTGAGATGCTGGAGTTACTCATCTGGTATCTTTCATGAGCACTGCTTGTACAGAAAATAGTCTTCTGTGTTCCCTTTTAATGTGGTCAAATGAATATATTTCGGTATGTAAATCTTTTTACTTTTTTACTTTACTGACAATTTTACAGGAAAAAAAAATCATACATATAAAACAACTTGCTACAGCTTTTAGGATGTTTCTCCAATCCTTATCAGTATACATACATATGATTTACATGTTCATTTTGGGGTTAGCTGTGAATCATTGGTGTGTGTGAGTGCACCGGCCATTCCTATATAGGATCTGAACCCTCTGTGGGAGCGTCATCGTGCTCCCAGCGCCGCACTCTCCCGAGTGCGCCACAGGCTCGGCCCTGGTGTGTAGATTGTTTAATGGCCACATATTCCTCCCTTCCCTGTTCACATGGCCCTATGCGATGTGACCAAGATGTTCCTCCCATCCAGGGATGGCATTGATTGCCTCTCCTCTTGAGTCTCTGCTGGCCTTATAACTGGCTTTGACCAACAGCTTACAGTTTCTGCTCTTGCCTTCTTGTGGTGCTGCCACCATCATGTGAAGAAGCTCAGACTAGCCTCTCTGCTAAGACAGACCATGTGGAGAGAAAAACGCTCATGCATCAGCCAGCACCAAACAGCAGACATGTGAGCAAGGCTTTTTTTAACACCATCCAACTCCATTGGGGCTACCAGATGACTGCAGTCACATGAGTGACTCCAGGCCAGGCCAACCAATAAACCATCCAGCTGAGCCCAGCCGAAATTGCTGACCCACAGAATTCCAAACAAATAATAGGGTGATTGTTTTAAGCCACTAAGTTTTAGGTAGTTTGTAAGTAATTATAGGTAGCTGATATAACTTGGTACCTGATATTCACATTCTGATCTTGGAATTAACATTATTTTTTATATAATTTTTCGTGTATTTGGACAAGTTGCAAGGTAATTTTGAAAAACTATATACAGTTCCATAGTATTACTTTACTGTAACTTACTTAAGCTTTTCCCCAATAACTGGCTATTTGGTTTGTATAGCTTTTCATTTTTATGGATAGTATTGTTCTAAACATATTTGTACAAGTGGTTTCTAAATTTTTTCCAGTTACTTTCTTTTTCTTTCTTTTTTTAAATTTTATTTTGTTGATATACAATGTGGTTGAATATTGTGGCCCATTATGGAAAACTCCCTCCCTCCTCCCTCTCCCCCCTCCCACCCAACAATGTCCTTTCTGTTTGCTTGTCGTATCAACTTCAAGGAATTGTAGTTGTTATGTCTTCCCCCCTCCCGGTTTTTTTTTGTATGTGTGAATTTATTTATTTATTTTTAGCTCCGACCAATAAGTGGGAACATGTGGTATTTCTCTTTCTGTGCCTGACTTGTTTCACTTAATATAATTCTCTCAAGGTCCATCCATGTTGTTGCAAATGGCAGTATTTTATAGCTGAGTAGTATTCCATTGTGTAGATATACCACATTTTCCGTATCCACTCATCCAATGATGGACATTTGGGCTGGTTCCAACTCTTGGCTATTGTAAAGAGTGCTGCGATGAACATTGGGGAATAGGTATACCTTCGACTTGATGATTTCCATTCCTCTGGGTATATTCCCAGCAGTGGGATAGCTGGGTCATATGGTAGATCTATCTGCAATTGTTTGAGGAACCTCCATACCATTTTCCATAGAGGCTGCACCATTTTGCAGTCCCACCAACAATGTATGAGAGTACCTTTTTCTCCGAACCTCGCCAGCATTTATCGTTCTGTCTTTTGGATTTTAGCCATCCTAACTCGGGTGAGATGGTATCTCAGTGTAGTTTTGATTTGCATTTCCCGGAGGCTGAGTGATGTTGAGCATTTTTTCATATGTCTGTTGGCCATTTGTATATCTTCCTTAGAGAAATGCTTACTTAGCTCTTTTGCCCATTTTTTAATTGGGTTGCTTGTTTTTTTCTTGTAAAGTTGTTTGAGTTCCTTGTATATTCTGGATATTAATCCTTTGTCAGATGTATATTTTGCAAATATTTTCTCCCACTCTGTTGGTTGTCTTTTAACTCTGTTAATTGTTTCTTTTGCTGTGCAGAAGCTGCTTAGTTTGATATAATCACATTTGTTTATTTTTCCTTTGGTTGCCCGTGCTTTGGGGGTTGTATTCATGAAGTCTGTGTCCAGTCCTACTTCTGGAAGTGTTTCTCCTATGTTTTCTTTAAGAAGTTTTATTGTTTCAGGGTGTATATTTAATTCTTTAATCCATTTTGAGTTGACTTTGGTGTATGATGAAAGGTATGGGTCTAGTTTCTTTCTCTTGCATATTGATATCCAGTTCTCCCAGCACCATTTGATAAAGAGGCAGTCTCTTCCCCAGTGTATAGGCTTGGTGCCTTTGTCAAAGATCAGATGGCTGTAGGTGTGTGGGTTGATTTCTGGATTCTCTATTCTATTCCATTGGTCAGTGTGTCTGTTTTTATGCCAGTACCATACTGTTTTGGTTATTATAGCTTTGTAGTATAGTTTAAAGTCAGGTTGTGTTATGTCTCCAGCTTTATTTTTTTTGCTCAGTGTTGCTTTGGCTATGTGTGGTCTTTTGTTATTCCATATAAATGTCTGGATAGTTCTTTCCATTTCTGAGAAAAATGTCATTGGAATTTTGATGGGGATTGCATTGAATTTGTATATCACTTTGGGTAGTATGGACATTTTCACTATGTTGATTCTTCCAATCCAAGAGCATGGGATATCTTTCCATCTTCTTGTATCCTCTCTAATTTCTCTCAGCAGTGGTTTGTAGTTCTCATTATAGAGATTTTTCACATCCTTGGTTAACTCAATTCCTAAGTGTTTTATTTTTTTGGTGGCTATTGTAAATGGGCAGGCTTTCTTGATTTCTCTTTCTGCATGTTCACTATTGGAGAATAGAAATGCTACTGATTTTTGTGTGTTGATTTTGTATCCTGCTACTGTGCTGAAGTCATTTATCACCTCCAAGAGTTTTTTTGTAGAGGCTTTAGGCTGTTCGATATATAGGATCATGTCATCTGCAAACAGGGACAGTTTGACTTCATCTTTTCCAATCTGGATGCCCTTTATTTCCTTCTCTTCTTTGATTGCTCTGGCTAGCACTTCCAACACTATGTTGAGTAGGAGTGGTGAGAGTGGGCATCCTTGTCTAGTGCCTGTTCTTAAAGGAAAGGCTTTCAGCTTTTCCCCATTCAGGATGATATTGGCAGTGGGTTTCTCATATATGGCTTTGATTATGTTGACATACTTTCCTTCTATACCTAACTTATAGAGGGTCTTTGTCATGAATGAGTGTTGAATTTTATCAAATGCTTTTTCAGCATCTATAGAGATGATCATATGGTCCTTATGTTTGAGTTTATTAATATGGTGTATCACATTTATTGATTTGCATATGTCGAACCAACCTTGCATCCCTGGGATGAATCCCACTTGATCATGGTAAATAATTTTACGTATGTGTTACTGTATTCTGTTTGCTAGTATTTTAGTGAGGATTTTTCCATCTGTATTCATCAAGGATATCGGCCTGTAGTTTTCTTTTTTGGTTATATCTTTACCTGGTTTTGGTATCAGGATGATGTTTGCTTCATAGAATGAGTTTGGGAGATTTGCGTCTGTTTCAATCTTTTGGAATAGTTTGTTAAGAATCGGTGTCAATTTCTCTTTGAATGTTTGGTAAAACTCTGCTGTGAATCCATCTGGTCCGGGGCTTTTCTTTGTTGGGAGCCTTCTGATAGCAGCTTCAATCTCCTTTATTGTTATTGGTATGTTCAGATTTTCTACGTCTTCATGGCTCATTTTTGGGAGCTTGTGTGTGTCCAGATATTTATCCATTTCCTCCAGATTTTCAAATTTGTTGGCGTATAGTTGTTTATAGTAGTCTCGAATGATTCCTTGTATTTCAGATGAATCAGTTGTAATATCACCTTTTCCATTTCTAATTTTTGTTATTTGAATCTTCTCTCTTCTTTTTTTCATTAGCCATGCTAATGGTTTGTCAATTTTATTTATCTTTTCAAAAAACCAACTTTTTGATTCATTGATCTTTTGTATTGTTTTTTGGGTTTCAATTTCATTCAGTTCTGCTCTGATCTTAATGATTTCTTTCCGTCTGCTAACTTTAGGTTTGGATTGTTCTTGTTTTTCTAGTTCTTTAAGGTGAAGTGTTAGGTTGTTCACTTGCCATCTTTCCATTCTTCTGAGGTGAGCATTTAATGCAATAAATTTCCCCCTTAGTACTGCTTTTGCAGTATCGCACAGCTTTTGGTATGATGTATCATTATTTTCATTAGTTTCAATAAAGTTTTTGATTTCCTGCTTGATTTCTTCTTGGACTCATATGTCATTAAGTAGAATGCCGTTTAATTTCCATGTGTTTGTATAGTTTCCAGAATTTCATTTGTTATTGATATCTAATTTTAATCCATTGTGGTCTGAGAAAATACATGGGATAATTCCAATTTTTTTGAATTTGTTGAGACTTGATTTGTGACCTATTATGTGATCTATCCTGGAGAATGATCCATGTGCTGATGAGAAGAATGAATATTCTGAGGTTGTTGGATGGAATGCTCTGTAGATATCTGCCAAGTCCAATTGGTCTAGAGTATTGTTTAGATCTTGTGTTTCTCTGCTGATTCTTTGCCTAGATGATCTGTCCAATATTGACAGTGGGGTTTTCAGGTCCCCTGCTATTATGGTATTAGTGTCTGTTTCCTTCTTTAGGTCTAATAGAGTTTGTTTTATAAATCTGGCTGCCCCGACATTGGGGGTGTATATATTTGTGATTGTTATGTCTTCTTTGATGAATCAGTCCTTTTATCATTAAGTAGTGTCCCTCATTGTCTCTTTTTATGGTTTTTAGTTTAAGGTCTATTTTGTCAGATATATGAATAGCTACTCCAGCTCGTTTTTCTTTTCTGTCTGCATGGTAAATCTTTTTCCATCCTTTCACTCTTAATCTATATGAGTCTTTATGTGTGAGGTGTGTCTCTTAAAGGCAGCATATAGTTGGGTCCTCCTTTTTAATCCAGTCAGCCAGTCTGTGTCTTTTTATTGGGGAATTTAAGCCCTTTACATTAAGAATTGTTATTGAAAGGTGTTGATTTATTCCTAGCATTTTATTGATTATTTTTTGGTTGTCTTAGGTGTCTTTTGTTCCTTGCTTTCTGATTTACTGTTTGTTTTCTGTGTTTGTTGGTTCCTTAGGTTGTAGGTAGCCTTTTTGTTTGTTTGTTTTCTCTTCATGAATGCCATTTTTATTATACTAGTGGGTTTAGATTTTTCTTGGGTTTTTATGGCAGTGGTAGTTATTTTTCAGGAACTAAACCCAGTACTCTCTTGAGAATTTCTTGTAAGGGTGGTCGTGTGGTGGTGAACTCCCGTAGTTTTTGTTTGTCTGAGAAATATACTATTTGCCCTTCATTTCGGAAGGATAGCCTTGCAGGATATAGTATTCTTGGCTGGCAATCTCTGTGTTTTAGTATTTTGAAAATATCATCCCATTCCTTTCTGGCTTTTAGGGTTTGTGATGAAAAGTCTGATGTTAGCCTGATTGGGGCTCCCTTATAGGTGATTTGACACTTCTCTCTTGCAGCTTTTAAGATTCTCTCTTTGTCTTTGAGTTTTGCCAATTTGACTATAACATGTCTTGGAGAAGACCTTTTTGGGTTAAATACATTTTGGGATCATTGAGCTTCCTGGATCTGAAGATGTGTGATTTTTCCTATACCTGGGAAGTTTTCTGCCACTATTTTGTTGAATATGTTTTCAATGCAATCTCCTTTTTCCTCTCCTTCTGGAATACCCATGACTCGGGTATTTGAGTGCTTAAGGTTGTCTGATACCTCTCTCAGATTTTCTTCAATGCCTTTGATTCTTTTTTTTTTTTTTTTTGTCTGCTTGTGTTATTTCAAACAGCCCATCTTCAAGTTCAGAGGTTCTCTCTTCAACTTCTGCAAGCCTGCTGGTTAAACTCTCTGTTGTGTTTTTAATTTTGCTGAACAACTTCTTCAGTTCGGCAAGTTCTGCTACATTTTTTTTCAGGGCATTGATTTCCTTGTACATTTCCTCTTTCTGGGCCTGTATACTTTTCCTTATTTCATCATGATGTGTAGCTGAGTTTTCTTGTATCTCATTCAGTTTCCTTAGAATTATCACTCGAAAGTCCTTGTCAGTCATTTCAAGGGCTTCTTGTTTTATAGGATCTACAGCTTGAGAGTTATTATCCTTTGGTGGTATACTTTCTTGATTTTTTGTATTTCTGGTATCTTTTCTTTGATGTTTATTCATTGTGGCAGGGGGTTTCACAGTCCACAGGATTGACACTATTGTCTGACTAATATGTTGCTGTGGTTGCCAATTTGGTATGGCTACATCAGTGATTGCTCAGTTGGCCACTAGTGCCTTGCGTGTGTGGTCGCCTCGGGTTTTGGGCTTCTCTGGGGAGCCACCTCTCTGGTCAGCTTGGACTCTGCCGGGCTGCTGGATCACAGGGCAGTACCGCAGGGTGTGTGGTCTCTGCTGAGCTTCCACCTCCTGTGCTGGACTTCTCCCTGTTCTGTGCGCTCTTACCCAGGCTGCTGGGATGCACTGAGGCACCGCAGAGCGTGTGGTCTCTGCAGAGCTTCCCCTTCCCCTGCAGGATGTCTCCCTGCTCTCTGCACGCTAGGCTGGGCTTGGGATGGATCTGGGTGGCGGTGGTGAAGCCTCCCTGCTGCTGGATCGCACGGCGGCAGCCCCCCCACAGGGTGTTTAGACTATATGGATCTTCTTTCTCCCCTGCTGGACGTCTCCCTTCTCTGAGTGCACTAGGCCAGGCTGGGAATGGAACCAGGTGCCTGCAGTGAAGCATACCTGCTGTATCACACAGTTGCAACCCCACAGGGTGTGTCATTTCTCCTGAGCCTCTGCCTCCCCTGCCGGACGTCTCCCCACTCTGTGTGCACTGGGCTGGGCTGGGAATGCAGTTGGGTGGTGGCAGTGAAGGCTATCTGCTGGATCGTGTCACAGTGGTTCCGCAGGGCATATGGTCTCCGCAGAGCTTCTGCCTCCCCTGCTGGATGTCTCCCCGTTCCATATACACTTGATGTTATGTTTTTATAGTTTAAATCACTTGATTTGTGGGAGAGAGTGATGCTAGGGACCGTCTATTCCACCATCTTGACCAGAAGTCCCTTTTCCAGTTATTTTATTAGGAAATTTTCTCATCAAAAGTGGAATCAGCAGGGGACAGAATGTCAAGTGTTAGTTCTCATTACATATTGTCTGACTGCTTTCTGAAAGATTATCATTTTATAGTGCAGCCAGCAGTGCACTTACCTCATCAAACTTTTTTAATTTAGCAGTTTTTAAATTAAGGTGTGATATGGTCTGAATTTTTGTGTCCTGCCAAAATTCATATGTTGAAATCCTAACAGCCAGTGTGATGGTTTTAGGGGAGGGGATCTTTGGGAGGTGATTAGGTCATGAGGACAGGGCCCTCATAAATGGGATTAGTGCCTTTATAAAAGAGGCCAGAGAGAGACTCCTAACCCCTTCTTCCATGTGAGGTTACAGGGAGAAAATGGTTGTCTGTGAGAAAGGAGGCCTTCACCAGACACCAAATCTGCCAACACCCTGATCTTGGACTTCCCAGCCTCCAGAACTGTAAGAAATAAATTCCTGTTGTTTGTAATCCATCCAGTTTATGGTATTTTGTTTTAGTAGCCCAAATGGACTAAGACATAGTGTAACATATATACAGCAAAGTGTACAAATCTTAACTTTATAGCTTGATTAATATTTACAGATAGATGGATAAATAAATAGACAGAGAACTGAAGATACAAAACATTTCCAGCTCCTCAGACCTAGATGTTCCTCCCACTTGCCAGTCAATACCACCTTTAGGAATAACCACTATTCTGACTTTCATCACCATGGATTAGTTTTGTCTAATCTTGAACTTCATATAAATGGAATCATACTTGTGTACTTGTGTATGCCTGCCTTCTTTTGCTCACCATTAGAAACCATTCCATATTGAGAAATCATTCCATATTGTTGTTGTGTATGGCTGTGGGTCATTATTTTTTATTGCTGAGTATTAGTCCATTAAATGGATATGTCACAATTTCTTTATCCATTTCTTCATTTGATAGGCATTTGGTTAGTTTTTAGTTTGATGCTATTAAACAATGTTTTAAAACCTTGTTTTACTTATTTTAATAGCTCAAAAGATGTGCATCAGTAACTTAGAGGTGTTTCAACATTAATTTCTTCAATTACTGTTAGAATGTAGCAGAAGGGGAACTAGAAACTAGAGCCATGCTGAGGCAGTTGGATTTTGTAACATGAATGGAACGGAGTCACTGAAGGATTTGAAATGAGAAGGACGTTATCAAATTTGCAATTTAGGAACTCTGACAGTGGGGAGGAGAATGGGTGATTTGAGGAAATGCATAGAAGCAGACGACTTCTAGGCAGATGACTATGGCAATAGCATAGGTGAGAGAGGACCTGAGCCTGAACTAATACAGTAGTGCTTAGTGTCTGATGAGATGTGGGAGATGAAGAAGTAGGAGAATCTAACGAAAGGTTTCTAGCGGGTAACCAGGGTGGTGATAGATACATTGACTAAGATAAGGAATGGGAGTGGGGAGTAGAAAGAGACAGCACCATAGTAAAGATAATATGGTCATTTTGGACATGCTGAATTTGAGATACATCTGGCATGATCAGGTAGAGAGGTCCATTTACCAGTTGCTTTCATAGGTCTAGAGTTCTGGAAAGTGGTTTTGCTAGAGATAAAGATTTGTGAGTTCATCAGCACATAGATAGAAAGCCTGGAAAGTTGATAAAGTTAGTTAGAAAATCATTGATGGGGAAGAGGTGAATAGTGAGATGAGAAGCCAAAGAAGAAGACTGAAGAAGAGAGGCCTGAGATAAACAGGAAAGATGTAGGTCTTAGAAATTTAGAGGAGAAAATTTGAAAAGAGAGTAACTACAGAGTGGAAGCCAGATTGCAATGAGCTGGGGAAAAGGAAGGAAGTCGTTAGACTTCCCTTTCAAGAGATTTAACTGCAGACAGAAAGAAAATTGATGCCTGTACCAGCCAGCCCCCCTCCCCCCCCCAAAAAAGTTGAGAAAGATGGTGGTGTCAAGGTCAAGATCAACTTTTTGTTTGTTTACTTTTTTTAAAATACAGAGATATGTACATGTTTATAGGCTACAAAAAATAAGAGATTGAACAAGTATGACAGGGATATAATAACTGATGGAATGGGAACTTGAAATTGGGATGAGGCGATTGGGATTATGTGTAGAGACAGAGAGACTGAATAGGTAGAAGGCCACCTTACCCTCTGAGATAGGAGGAAGGACACTAAGACCTGAACAGAAAGTGGAAACCATTTGTGAGGGCACCACCCTGCTTGGTGGTCTGGTTTGCCCCAGAGGCTTTCAGCAATTTGAGTGTAAAGTGGATTTTTGGATTCTCTTACTGATGATCAATGAGATAGTTTCTAGTTTTTCAACATTATAAGCAATAGAAAAAGTTAGTTTTCATCAGTTCCCTTTTAACTTTAAAAAACGTGTTATTAATATGAGGGTACTTCAAAACATTCGTGGAAAAATTGAATTAAAAGATAATACTAATCTTTCCATAAACTTTTAAAGACGCTTTGTACAGTTGAACACCTGATCCCATTTCCCTCTCCTACTCCTTTTGCTTGTGAAATCCAGTGGCTGGGCATGCTCAGTAAAGAGCACAGAATATTCTTGAATATGTCTGGGGCATGTGATAGGATCTGACCAATGAACATGCTCCAGGAAGAGACTAACTGAGCGTGTGCAAGATGAAATGTTACATAACTGGGAACCACCCCCTTAATTGACTATTCATTAGATATAGAAACTATAAAAGCCAAATTATAGCCTAAGGTGGGGTTGTTGCTCACTCTCCTGCAGGCAGCCACCACTTCAGCACTTCAGCTGGCTGAGGTATGTATACTTTACTTTGTATCAAACTTACTTTCAGGAAGCAGCTGCTTGTTCTCTTGAGCCAGCCTGCACTTTGTACTGAACTTTAAGTATGTTTTTCTTGCTTGTGTGTTAGACTTGATGTCTGTACTAAACTTACTTTTGTGTTAAACTTGGTGTGGGCCCTGCTCAGTCTCTGGACCTATGCCACACTCTCTCTGTGGAACCTGTATTTCTTATCTGGTATATTAAACTTGTTCTCACTTTCTTCTGTGACTCTGCCCCTGAATTCTTTTCTGTGATGGAGTCAAGAACCTGGTAAGAGGACTGGGTGAGTTGAGGCTGACTATTGGGCCCCCCCGACCCTACCTCTGACATCAGTTTGTCATTGCATAAAAATTCCACAATTTATTTATCCCTTCTCCAATTTTGTTTCCAGTGTTTCATTATTACAAAAAATAAATGTGTAAAATTTTCTTTATGATAATTTTCCACATTAACAAATGTGTATCTTGTGTTTGTTAGTATTTTGTAAATGTAAATTAGATCAAGTTGCTCAATAGTGTTGTTGAGATCTCTTGTGTCTTTACTGACTTTTGTTTGCCTCTTATATTAATTACTGAGAGAAGGGTATTCAACTCTTCAAATATGGTTGTGGATTCGTCTATTATTCCCTTTAGTTCTGTAGTTTTTGCTTTATGTATTTTGAAACTTTATTATTAGGTGCATACACATCTATAATGGTTATGTCTTATTGACAAATTGACCTTTTTGTGATTAAAATATCCCTCTTTTTTTCTGTTCATACTTCTTGACTTGATGTCTATTTTGTCTGATCTTAACATAGCCACATGAGCTTTCTTATGATTAGTGTTTACTTGGTATATTTTTCTCCATCCCTTTACTTCTTCCTACATGTACATTTAAATGTAAACTGCATCTCCTACAAATAGCATTTAATTGGATCTTGATTTTTTCAATAAAACTTGATAATCTCTGCCTTTTAATTGGATTGCTTAATCCATTTATATTTAATATAATTATTTATATATTACAAATTTTGGAGCCAGACTGTTGAGATTCAAGTTTTGGCTAGTCAACTTATAGTCTGTGTGATCTTGGTGAAGTTACCTAAACTTTCTCTTTCTTTCTCTCTCTCTCTCTCTCTCTCTGCTTCAATTTCTTCATCTATAAAGTGAATGGTAGTACCTATCTGTTGGATTTTTATGGGGATAACATGCACTTATACATATAAAGTTCTCAGAGGTATGCCTGGAACGTAGTAGCAGTATATGTCAACTAAAATATGGATTTTAAAAATGTGAATTTAGCATTATGTATTGCAGTGATTTGAAGGTATCATTCAATGTCTATCATTAACTGAAAAAGATACCTCACAAAGATAATTAATTCCAAGTTATTTATATTTTCAATCCTATCTAACAGTTATGCAAAAGTTTTTGTTAAAAATGGCTAGTAAATTTCTATATTCCCTAATGACAATCAATTGCACCTGTAAATTAATCAGAATACACTCCATTTATGTTTTAAACAAATGTACTCAAAAGTCACTAGAGTGCTCTGTAAAACATCTAAATTAGAAAATGCTTTTTAAATTTTTATTTTTTAAATTAACTATGTAGGTACAGTTTTTAAAAAAATAATTGATAAACAGCAGTTTTAGGATTACAGAAAAACTGAGCAGAAAGTGGAGATCTCTCATACACCTCCTTTCTCTCCCTTTTTTCCCCTCCCCCATTCTTCCTATTGCTAACATCTTGCATTAGAAGTTTTAGACCTTTGCATTTTACATTTTGGCCTATGATCCATTTCGAATTAATTTTTGTGAAAGGTATAAGGTATGTGTCTAAATTAACATTTTTCCAAGTAGAGTTCAAGCATCATTTGTAGATAAGACTATCCTTTCTCCATTAAATTGCCTTTGCTCCTTTGTCAAAGATGGAGATCAGTTGATTACATTTGTGTGTTTATTTCTGGGTTCTCTATTCTGTTACATTGGTCTATTTATTTTTTCTTTCACCAATACCACAATGTCTTGATTGCTGTAGATTTACAGTAAGTCTTAAAGTTTTATAATGTGTCTTCTGACTGTTTTCCTCCTCAATATTGTGTTAGCTATTCTGGGTCTTTTGCCTTTCCATATAAGCTTTAGAATTTGTCAATATCCACAAAATAACTTTCTGGGATTATTATTGGTATTGCATTGAATCTATAGATCAAGTTTTGAAAAACCAATGTTTTAACAATATTGAGTTTCCTTTCCATGATTCTTTCATGATGGTTTTGTCATTTTCCTTATATAGCTCTTATATGTATATATTTTTAAATTTATAAGTATTTCTTTTTATTTTTTTTTCAGAGTGCTAATATGAATGGTGTGTTTTTACATTTCAAATTGCAATAGGTCATTGCTGGTATATAGTAAAGCAACTGAATTTGTATATTAACCTTGTATCCTGCAACCTTGCTATAATTGCTTATTACTTCCAGAAGTCAGTTGTTTTGTTTGTTTGTTTTGTTTGTTTGTTTTGTTAGTTCTTCGGGATTTTCTACATAGACATCATATCATCTGCAAACAAAGACAGTTTTATTTCTTCCTTCTCAATCTGCATGCCTTTTATTCCCTTTTCTTGTCTTATTGAATTAGCTAGAACTTTCAGAACAATGTTGAGTAGCACTGGTGAGAGAAGACTCCTTTGCCTAGTTTCTAATCTTAAGGCAAAAGGATCACCAGTAAGCATAATATTAGCTGTAAAATTTTTTTGTAGATGTTCTTTATCGACTTGAGGAAGTTCCTCTCTGTTCCTAGTTCGCTGAGAGTTTTTATCATGAATGTGTGTTGGATTTTGTCCAATGTCTTTCTGTACTTGATCATATAATTTTTTTCTTCTTTAGCATGTTGACATAATGAATTACATTAATTAAATTTGAATGTTGAACCAGCACTGCATACCTGGAATAAATCCCTCTTGGTCATGGTGTATAATTCGTTTTACATTGTTGGATGTGATTTATGAGTATATCATTGAGGATTTTTGCATCTATATTTATGAGAGATATCAGTCTATAGTTTTTTTCTTGTAAAATCTTTGGTTTTGGTATTAAGGTAATGCTTGCCTCAAAGAATAAATTATGAAGTATTCACTATGCTTCTATTTTCTGAAAGAGATTGTAGAGAATTGATATAATTTCTTCTTTAAATGTTTGGTAGAATTTAATAATGAACCAATCTGGGCCTGGTGCATTCTGTTTTGTCACTCTTCTTCTTTTTTTTTTTTTTTGGTGGCTGGCCAGTACAGGGATTGAAACCTGGACCTTGGTGTTGTCAGCACCACACTCTAACCAAATGAGCTAACTGGCCAGCCCCTGTTTTCTAAGATTATTGATTACTGATTTAATTTATTTAATAGATATAGGCCTATTCAGATTGTTGATTTCTCTTTGTGTGAGTTCTGTCTTTTAAGGAATTGGTTCATTTTATCTAGGTTTTCATAACAACCTTTTATTATCCTTTCAATGTTCACAGGATCGACAGTGATGTCCTCTCTCATTTCTGACGCTAGTAATTTGTTTCTTTTTTCCTTTTTTCTTGGTTAGCCTGACTAGAAGTTTATAAACTTCACTATTTTTGCAAAGAACCAGCTTTGGTTTCATTGATTCTTTTTCTATTGACTTTTTGTTTTCAATTTCAATGTTTTATGCTCTAATTTTTATAATTTCTCTTGTTCTGCTCATGTTTAATTTAATTTGCTTTTTCTTCTCTAGTTTCCTAAGGTGGGAGCTTAGATGACTAATTTTAGATCTTTCTTCTTTTCCAATACAGGTGGCCTTCTGTATCTTTGGGTTCTGCATCCATGGATTCAACGAACTGCAGAGTGGAAATATTCAGAAAAAAATTGCAGCAGTACTGAACATGTACAGACTTCTTTTCTTGTCATTATTTCCTAAACAATACAGTATAACAACTATTCACATAACATTTACATTGTATTATGTATTATGAGTAATCTAGAAATGATTTAAAGTACCCATGTGGATGTGTATAGGTTATAAGCAAATACTAGGCCATTGTATACCAGGGGCTTGAGCATCCACAGATTTTGGTATCCATGGGAGGTCCTGAAACCTATCCCCCATGGATACTGAGGAACAAATGCATATGCTTTTAATGGTATAAATTTCCCTCCAAGAACTATTTTCACTGAATCCCACAAATTTTGATAAGCTGTATTTTCATTTTCATTGGGTTCAAAATATTTTAAAATTTCTCTGCTCTTGAGACTTCTTCTTTGATCCATTTGTTATTTAGAAGTGTGTTGTTTAATTGACAAATATTTGGGGATTTTTAAAGCTATCTTTCTGCTATTGATTTATACTTTAATCCCATTGTCACCTGATAGCATACTTGTATGATTTTTATTTTTTTAAATTTGTTAAGGTTTGTTTTATGACCCAGAATGTGGTCGTTCTTGGTGAACATTCCATGTGAGCCTGAGAAGAATGTGTATTCTGTTGTTGGATGAAGTATTCTATAACTGTCTATTAGATCCAGTTGATTGATGATGCTGTTCAGTTCAACCTTGTAATTTCTGATTTTATGCCTGCTGGGCCTGTCCAACTACTGATATAGGGGTGCTGAAGTCTTCAAGTATAATAGTGGATTCACCTATAGCTCCTTGTACTTCTATCGGTTTCTACCTCATGTATTTTGACACTCTGTTGCTAGGTGTATACACATTAAGAATTGTGTATTCTCAAAGATTTTTTTCTTTATTATTACGTAGTGCCCCTCTTATCCCTGATAATTTTCTTTGCACTTAACTCTGCTTTACCTGAAATTAGTGCAGTTCTCCAGCTTCCTGTTGATTTGTATTAACATTGTATATAATTCTTTATCACTTTACTTTTAATCTACCTGTATCTTTATATTTAAAATGTGTTTCTTTTAAACAAAATTTAGTTGGGTCTTCTTTTTTTTAATCCATTTTGACAGTCTGTCTTTTAATTTTTGTACTTAGATGATTCACATTTAAAGTGGTTATTGTTATAGTTGGATTAATACCTACCAAAATTTTAACTGTTTTCTATTCGTTGCCCTTTTTCTCTGTTTTTTTTTTTTGTCTTTCACTCTTTTTCTGCTTTCTCCTTTTTTCCTTCTTTTATTCTGTTTTTTAAAAATTCATGACTTTTTAATCTTTATTCATAAGAGTTTATTTTTCTGTGCTGTCTTTGTTATGATTCAGCAATGAGGTTATGCAAGTTTTGTAAAATAAATTGGGAAGTTTCCCTTCTTTTCTTTGCTGCAGGAGAGTCTGAATCTTGGGATTTCCTGTTCCAGACATAAGACTATCAGGGCCCAGAGACTCTCTCTGGAGGGGGAATTCTTTGAGAAAATTGTCTATTTTTCCATTGTTAATATATTATTTGGTTTTCTACTTTTTTAAAGTCGATTTTGGTAATTTTATAATTTCTTGGAAATTGTAAGTCATTTATTTCACCCAGATTTAAAATTTTTATTAGCCTAGATCTGTACATGCAATGCTCTACTAATTTTCAAAATCTCCTCCATGGTTGTATCCTGAGAGACCCCTGGAGTAGGCGGTCAATCGGTCTGGAGACCCTCCCAAGGAACAGCGAGACCACGAGTTCGGATGCAATCAGCAAGAGGTTTATTGAACACACGGGTACCCGGGCGACACAGTCTTTCGGAAGACTGGCGCGCCGGGTGGAGTTCCTGGGCTCGTTTTATAGCAAAAAGCGCGGGTACAGAAGCAAGAAGCAAGGTAATTGGTTAGTTCAAATCAAGCCAGGGGTGGACTCCGGTCAAGTGGGAGCCCTTGAAACAGTTGAGGGGCACTCTTGAAACTGCAACTGACCTATCTACTTCTGGGAACTACCCGCCCTTTGCCTCGGGCCGGGGCCCAGGTGTATAACCACAGATATCCTGTTTAGCTCTGTTCCCCTTGTTTCTTAACTTGACTTTTTGGCTGTACTTTTCCTATACTCTTGTAAAATGGCGTTACTGCGGCTAGCTTGAAAGGAAAAAACACTTCCTTCATTCCCCCATTTTTTTTTTTTTTGTGGATCGCTCTAATCTTAGAGCGGAATTAAAAGTTATCTTTGTCATCTAAGGTTTGGTATTTTTGTCTAAGGACCAGAATTTTAACTGCACTTACCCTATCATTGATGAATTGGACTAGTCTATTGATGACGCAGGGCCCAAGGGTGAACAACAGAAGGAGGAGTAATAGGGGCCCGGCGATGGTTGACAGTAGGGTGGTTAACCAAGGGGAGTTATTGAACCACCCTTCATACCAATTTTGGTTTTGTTTGTGCTCTAACTGCCTTTTATCTAGCCTTTCTTTGAGCTTGTTCATGGAGTCCCGCACTACACCTGAGTGATCCGCATAAAAACAGCACTGTTCTTTTAGGGCTGCGCAGAGGCCTCCTTCTTTTAGGAACAATAGGTCAAGGCCTCTCCTATTTTGGAGCACTACTTCAGACAAGGAGGTTAGTGAGGCTTCTAGCTTGCTGACTGAATCTTGAAGGGCCCGGAGGTCGGTATCTATAGCGGTCTGGAGGCTGGTCAGTCCTTGCTGGAGGTCTAGGGGCCCTTTAACTAGGGCGGCTGTCCCAGTACCCATTCCTGCTGCGATCCCTAATCCCAGTAAAACAGCCAGGGTAAGTGAGACGGGCTCTCTTTTTACCCTGGGGTGAGGATTGTCATAGGCCTGCAACAAGGTTTCTCCAGGATGGTAGTAGATGCGAGGGATCAGCTGAACCTGGGTACAGAAATCTTTAGACTGATTAAAGACTGAGGTAGAGAGGCAGGGGGTTAGGCCGGTGTTGCATGCCCACCAGCTATGATTGGAGGGGAGCAGGTATTGATTGTTCCTGGTGGAACTGATGGAATGGGTCTGGTTGCAAAGACGCTGATGGGTCGGGGGTACTTTTCCTACGCACAACCCGCTTCCGGAGACTTCAGTGAGGGTGAGCTTTCCTTGGGCCCCCCATCGACACTGGGAGTAGTTGGAGGTATAGGTGGGTTCCCCCGGAAAGGCTGCCCCCTCATAATAAGGGGGGCCCATTGCCAGACAGAGCCAGCAAGACTCTGTGGCGTTAGGGTTGGTATTGTTTAGGGCTAGGAAAGCCCCTTGTATAAGGCCAAAGAGTCTGTCACCCGTGGTAGGGAGCGGGGTAGATAGGGTGTCATTTTGCTTTCGTCCCGCGGCGGCAGAGTTATTGGCCGCTGGGGCTAGGGTGTCAGACGGCGCTTTTACAGGAGGTCCTTGCTCCGTAAGGACGGAGTCGGGGCCTATGGCTACAGTTGGCAAGCTGGCGGCCACCAGACGAATAGTCAATTGTACGCCTGGATGCCCGGTCTTATAGAGCCTTAGACCCCAGGTCCTTCCCTGCATCCAATCCCTGGAGCTTTGCCCTCTTTCTGTGAAGCTTATCTGGAGGGGGTTACACCAGCCGGAGTTGTTACAGTCCCCGTTCCCCGAAGTCTGGTTCCGCACTACAGTTATGAGATCTGAAGACCCAGATAGCCAATAACCAGTCCCCGTGGTCTCACATCCCCATTCTTTACAGTACAGGGACTCTAGCCCCCCGCATGTTCTAGCTTTTGAGAGGTCCCGGCCATCCCGGGGACACACGTAGAAGGAGGAACCTGCCATCCTGTTCCTAGCTCGCGGGTAGCTGCACCCTGGAGCTCCCCAAGTGACCTGGTAGTAAGAATTTTCATAATTTGAGTCAGGAGGCCTGACTCTTTTAGAGGCCGATGCATCAATTTCTGGAATATCCCAAGTCTCGAGACCCGCTGCCAGGGCACATATATCAGGGGTAAGGGGGGGCCACCAAGTCCAAAGGGGGTGGACTTCTGTCTTGGACCAGACAACCTTTCCAGTTTGGGACAGTACCTGCCAGGTGAGGGACGTGGGCTGGTTGGGATTATTACTTGGTAGGCTTGTTCTGCCGCCGCCGAATGCGCAGCTTAAGAGGATTATCAGTCCTTTCCAGCTCCCAGGATTCATCTGGTATGGAGGGTGGCGCAGGCTTGAGGTGAGAAGCATGGACCCAGGCCGCAATGCCGTCCACTTTTACCGCTGTTGGCGTGGTCAGCAGCACCAGGTACGGGCCTTTCCACCGAGGCTCAAGGCTGCCGGTCCGATGGCGCCTAACAAGCACTTGGTCTCCGACCTGGAACGGATGAGGGATGGCCACGGCACCTGGCTCGTATACCTCCTTGATCTGGTCCCAGATCTGGGTTTTTACAACTTCTAAAGCCTTTAAATGAGTGAATAAGACAGGAAAGAAATTATCATCAGGACCCAACGTCTCTCCAAACCCAAGTATAGGGGGCGGTCCCCCATAGAGAATTTCATAGGGAGTCAGACCAAACCGGCCAGGGGTGTTTCTGGCTCTGAGCAGCGCTAAAGGAAGGAGAGCCACCCAATCTTTTCCACCGGTCTCTAAGGCTAATTTAGTCAAGGTCTCTTTGATTGTCCTGTTCATTCTCTCTACCTGTCCTGAGCTCTGGGGTCTATACGCACAATGTAATTTCCATTGTATCCCCAGTTGTGTGGCCAGTCCCTGACTTACCTGAGCAACAAAGGCTGGGCCATTATCTGACCCGAGTACCTTAGGGATCCCGAAGCGGGGTAGGATTTCTTCTAATATCTTTTTGCAGACGGTCAGGGCCGTTTCAGTCTTAGTAGGAAAAGCTTCTACCCATCCAGAGAAAGTATCTATAAATACCAGCAGATACCTGTTTCCATACCGACCAGGCTTTATCTCTGTGAAGTCTACTTCCCAGTATACGCCAGGTCGATCTCCTCGTTGTCTTCTTCCGGTCTCTCGGTAGGTTGCGACCGCATTAGTCATGGCACAAGCCTGACACTGACTGGCGACTTCGCGAACTGCCAACGAGAGGTTTGGGATGAGGAGGCTGGTGCGGTTTATTAACTGGAGAAGTTTTGCTGGTCCCAAGTGCGTCAGCCGGTGTAGCCGCTGAATGAATTCTTTTCCCTGGTCAGGGGTGAGTTCTCCTAGCTTGGCCTTCGTCTGGGCAGGTTCGATTAGCTCCTGAGGTTTGGTAGTTTCTGCCAGCACTCTGGTCGACAGGGCGGCTTGTTTTGCAGCCTCATCGGCCCTCCGGTTTCCGGTGGCTACAGGGTTGCTTCCCTTCTGATGGCCGGGGCAGTGGATAATGGCAACCTGTTTGGGGAGGTGGATGGCCTCTAGCAGGGCCAAAATTTCTTCTTTGTTTTTAATGTCTTTTCCAGCCGAAGTGAGCAACCCCCTTTGTTTATATATTGCCCCATGAACATGAGCGGTGGCGAAAGCGTACCTGCTGTCTGTATAAATATTGATGTTTTTTCCTTTAGCTAGGCGCAACGCCTGGGTCAAAGCCACCAGTTCGGCCCTTTGAGCTGACGTACCTTCTGGCAAGCTGCTCGCCCACACCGTCCGCTGGCCATCTACGATGGCGGCCCCTGCCCGCCGTCTACCTTCCGCAATAAAACTACTACCGTCCGTATACCAGGTTGGCACCCCAGGCAATGGCTGATCCTTGAGGTCCTGGCGAGTCCCAGTTTCTTCGGCGAGAATCTCAGAACACCTGTGCACTGGGGTGGCTTCCGGTTCGGCTGGTAGTAGAGTAGCTGGGTTTAGGATGGCAGGGGGAGCGAATGTTACCTTTTCATTCAGTAGTAAGCTCTGGTAATGAGTCATCCTAGCGTTGGTCATCCATCGGTCGGGGGGCTGTCGCACGATGCTTTCGAGGCTATGGGAAGCAATCACAGTCACGTTTTGCCCCAGAGTTAGTTTATCAGCGTCTTTGAGAAGGAGCGCAACGGCTGCAACCGCTTTCAGGCAGGTTGGCCACCCGCTGGCCACCGGATCTAGTTTTTTTGATAGATAGGCTACCGGCCGCCGCCAGGGTCCTAGAGCCTGAGTGAGCACTCCCCGGGCTACGCCGGCTCTTTCATCTACATATAGAGTGAATGGTTTGGTGAGATCCGGGAGGGCCAGAGCAGGGGCTGACAGCAAGGCTTTTTTTATGTGATCAAAAGCCCTCTGATGTTCCTCAGTCCAAATAAAAGAGTTGCCCTCTTTTGTCAAGGGGTACAAGGGTGCAGCTAGGGTGGCGAACCCAGGGATCCAAAGCCTGCAGAATCCAGCAGTGCCCAGGAATTCACGAACCTGTCTAGGGGTCGTGGGGGTAGGAATTTTCATAACAGTAGCCTTTCGAGCCGGGGTCAGCCACCTTTTTCCTTCTTTGAGCAGATACCCCAGATAGGTGACCTCTCTCTGGCAGAGCTGGGCCTTTTTAGCTGATACCCGATATCCCAACCTACTTAACTCCTGTAGGAGTTCTTGTGTCCCTTCTTTGCAGTCCTTGTATGTGGGGGCCGCCACCAGGAGGTCGTCCACATATTGGAGTAATATTACCTGGGAGTTGAGGGCCCTAAAAGGAGCCAAATCCCGGTGGAGGGCTTCGTCGAAGATGGTGGGAGAGTTCTTAAACCCCTGTGGCAGCCGGGTCCAGGTCAGCTGACCTGTGGTGCCTTTTTCTGGGTCCCTCCACTCAAACGCGAACAACGGCTGGCTGTTGGGATGTAGCCTGAGGCAGAAGAAGGCGTCCTTAAGATCCAGGACTGAATACCAGGTGTGGCTAGGCGGGAGGGAGCTCAGGAGGCTGTAAGGATTTGGGACGGTAGGATGTATATCCTGCACCCTCTTATTAATTTCCCTCAGGTCTTGGACTGGCCGATAGTCATTGGTCCCTGACTTCTTTACAGGCAACAGAGGGGTATTCCAGGGCGACTGACAGGGCACCAGGACTCCTAGGTTTAAGAATCTTTGGATGTGAGGCCTGATGCCTTCTTGGGCCTCCTTGCTCATTGGGTATTGACGAACAGTCACCGGTGAGGCACCTGATTTTAGTTCTACTATTACTGGTGGGACTTGTTTGGCCAGTCCCATGCCTGCTTTTTCGGCCCATACAGAGGGAAAAAGCTGGAGCCAGGACGGATCAATAGAGGAGGGAACTGGTCTTTCATGCAGCCGGTATTCTTCTTCTAAGCTTAGGACCAGGCACATAGTAGGGCGATCATCCCACGTTACTTGTGGACCCTCAGCCGAGAACTGGATCTGGGCTTTTAGTTTGGTTAGGAGGTCCCTGCCTAACAGAGGAGCAGGGCACTCGGGTATGACCAGGAAGGAGTGGGTCACTTGTTTATGTCCAATCTTTAAAAGTCTCTTTGTGGTCCAGGGGTAGATTTTACTGCCTGTTGCCCCTTCCACGACTGTTCGTCTGGACCCTACTTTACCCAGGGGCTGGGTCAATACCGAGTGCTCAGCCCCAGTGTCGACTAGGAACTCGATGGGGGTCCCCTCCACAGTCAGCATTACCCTAGGTTCAGGGAGGGGATCCGAACCCCGACTCCCCTAGTCATCTAGGGACAGAACTTTGGCTTTCCGGATGTTTTTCTTTTGGGGACATTCTCTTGCCCAATGCCCCTTTTCTTTACAGTATGCGCACTGGTCTCTGTCCAGGGGGGGTCTTCTTTCCCTAGGTGTCTGCCTCGCCCGGTTGCTCAGGTTTTCTGCCTTCCTGTCTCTAGACTCTCTTTCACCTACTACTGCGGCCAGAATCCTAGTTAAATTTTTCTCTTGGCGCTTATCGCGTCGTCTTTCCCTTTCTTCTGCCTCCTTTTTTTCTCTGTCTTGTCTCTCTTCTTCTGTCTCTCTCTTATGATACACTTTTTCTGCCTCCCTCACTAAATCTTGTAAGGAATAGTCTTGGAGCCCTTCTAGCCTCTGTAACTTCCTTTTAATATCTGGGGCTGACTGCCCGATGAAGGCCATGGCAACCGCAGCCTGCTGCCCCTCAGAAGAGGGGTCAAACGGAGTATATCTCCTATAGGCCTCGGTTAGACGTTCTAAAAAAACCGAAGGGGGTTCAGCCGGTCCCTGCAAGACCTCTCTTACCTTGGCCAAATTAGTGGGGCGCCGGGCTGCCCCTTTGAGACCTGCCACTAGAGTCCGGCGGTAGACCAGGAGACGCTCCCTACCTGCGGCCGTGTTGTAATCCCACTGGGGCCGATTAAGGGGAAAAGCCTCATTAATGAGGTTCTCGAGCTGAGTAGGGGTCCCGTTGTCCCCGAGGACGTTCTTGCGAGCCTCCAGGAGGATCCTTTCTCGCTCCTCAGTGGTGAATAGAATCTGTAAAAGTTGTTGACAGTCGTCCCAAGTTGGCTGATGGGAAAACATAAGAGATTCAAGGAGCCCTGTGAGTCCTGCTGGGTTCTCAGAGAAAGAAGGATGGTTAGATTTCCAATTATAGAGGTCTGCTGAGGAGAAAGGCCAATATTGTAGAGGGATCAGGCCGTTGGGCTCGGCCGGGGGTCCCACGGCTCGGAGGGGCAAAACCACAGTGGAGTCAGGACCCGAGTCGTCCGCCGGGCTACGGACGCGACGGCTCCTGGTCCTGGTGGCTAGTCCCCCAAGGTCAGAAGTATCGGGCGCCCGGTCCGGCGCCGGTCCGACCGCTTGGGGGGCCAAGGGAGGTGGCAGTGCCGCCGGGTAAGGCGGGGGTTCAGACATAAGGAGTAATTCGTCTGTTGCGGGATATATGGGGATTGGGGAAGGAGCGGAGGGCCTCCTTGCAGGTGGTCCTCGAGAATTTTCTGGGCCAGAGGCAACAGCGACCTTGACGGAGGGTGGCACCCACGGAGGAGGGCTCTGGGCGAGGTCCAGCCACACCACAATGTATGGGACTTGGTCCGGATGTCCTCCGGTTTCCTGAAAGACAATCTTTTTAACTGCAAAAAGGACAGAGAGATTAAAGGTTCCTTCTGGCGGCCACCCTACGCCGAACGTAGGCCATTCGGAAGAGCAGAGAGTCTGCCATTTTCCTTTTTTGATCTCCACGGATTGGTTATGAGCCCTGATCTTTACATCTTTCCAGTGATCCAGAGTGAGAGAGAGAGGGGTGGAAGTACCTTGTCCCATTTCGAAGAGAGGGACAATAACAGAGAGACTTACTACAAATAAGACAAAAAGAAACCAAAAACGTCGGCGAGATCGAGTTGCGTAGAAGCAGGAAAAGGACTCAGATGGCAGAGCGCGCCTCCCTAGGCGCGACGACGGGATCAAAACGCAAAGATCCTCTACCGAGGGGTCCACCAGGCGTCCCTGGTCCTCCCCTGATCCTGGGACGTCTCCCAGGATTACCGGGTGGTGAGCCCCCGAACACGTCTGTTCGCTACTCACACATCAACCCGGAACAAACCCGAAACCAAAATGTGCGCACCCTGAGGGACAGTCGAAATCACTGAGTCAGACACAGAGACGAGACACAGAAACGAGACACAGAACGACTGCTGGCCAGCTTACCTCCCGTTGGTGGGTCGGTGGTCCCTGGGTGGGGGTCTCCGATCCCGGACGAGCCCCCAAATGAGAGACCCCTGGAGTAGGCGGTCAATCGGTCTGGAGACCCTCCCAAGGAACAGCGAGACCACGAGTTCGGATGCAATCAGCAAGAGGTTTATTGAACACACGGGTACCCGGGCGACACAGTCTTTCGGAAGACTGGCGCGCCGGGTGGAGTTCCTGGGCTCGTTTTATAGCAAAAAGCGCGGGTACAGAAGCAAGAAGCAAGGTAATTGGTTAGTTCAAATCAAGCCAGGGGTGGACTCCGGTCAAGTGGGAGCCCTTGAAACAGTTGAGGGGCACTCTTGAAACTGCAACTGACCTATCTACTTCTGGGAACTACCCGCCCTTTGCCTCGGGCCGGGGCCCAGGTGTATAACCACAGATATCCTGTTTAGCTCTGTTCCCCTTGTTTCTTAACTTGACTTTTTGGCTGTACTTTTCCTATACTCTTGTAAAATGGCGTTACTGCGGCTAGCTTGAAAGGAAAAAACACTTCCTTCAATCCCTTTTCCCATCCCTAACTGTGTATATTTGTTGTTCTGTTTTCTTGCTTTTAGATTGGCTTTTTAGAAGCTGACTTTTTTAAATTAAAAAAATTAAGTTATGATAAAATACACATAACATAAAATTTTCCACTTATTAAGTTTACAGTTCAATGGCATTAAGTACACCCACAATGTTGTGCAACCACCACCATAATCCATTCCAGAACTTTTTTCATCTTGTGAAACTGAAACTCTGTCCCCATGAAACACTAATTCCCTGTATTAGTCTGTTTCTGTTGCTTATAACAGAATACACAGAACTGGGTACTTTGTAAGAAAATGAAATTTATTGCTTACAGTTTCAGAGGTTAGGAAGTCCAAAGTCCAGGGAGCACATTTGGAGAGAGTCTTCTTTGGTGGTGGCTTTACAGCAATGTGGGGGTCTCACATGGCAGAAATGGCAGAGCAGAGAGAGAGAGACTCCAATGTGATCTCCTTTTAAAGCACTCAGAACCACACCCCTGATGACCATTATTAATCCATTCATTATGGCATGGTCCTACAGTCTAATCACCTCTTCAAGGCTTCACCTTTCAATCATCATAATAGGATTTTCCATTTTCTTAACATTTTCACAGTGGAAGCCAAGTTTCTATATTTGGAACTTTGGGGGACACAATTTAAGCTTCAATGAGTTTGGGGGGACATTCATTCCACAGTATTCCACTCGTGCACTGCAAACTCCTGTCCTTTTCACATACAAATACATTCATTTCATCCCCAAAGTCTTGACTTGTTTCACCTTAAAAGGTACAAAGTCCAAAGTCCCATCTGTGAAATCAAAATGAATTATCTACTTTCAAGTTACAATGGTGGGTCAGGCATAGAGTACATATTCCCATTCAAAAAAGAAGAAATTAAACAAAACAAAGGGGTAACTGGTTCTAAAGAAGTCTGAAACCCAGCAGGGCTGTCACTAAATCTTAAAGCTGGCAAATCATGTACCTTGACTTCATGTTCTACGTCCTCTGCATGCTTGTGTGGGGGTTGGGTTCCCAAGTCCTCCAGCAACTCTGTTTCTGTGGCTTTCCTGGTTTGAGGCGATGTGTCAGCTCTCCCAGGCTGGCATTGCTCCACAAATCTGGGGTCTCCATTGTGGTCCTGCTCCAATGGCTGCACTAGGCATGGTGCTGATGGGGTTTCCCTGCTGCAACTCAGACCCCACATTTCCACTTGGCATTGCTCTGGCAAAGGCTGTCTGTGATTACTCTGCCCCTGTGACAAATCTCTTCCTGGGCTCCCAGGCTTTTCCATACATCCTTTGAAATTGGGTTGGAGGCTCCCAAGCCTTCACAACTCTGGCATTGTGGCCTGCAGACCTAATACCACGTGTAAGCTGCCAAGGCTTCCAGCTTATATTTTCCAAAGCTGTGGGTCCAGCCACACCTGGGGCCAATTTAGTCACACCTGGGGCCAATTTAGTCACAACTTCCTGAGATAGTTTTTTATTTATTTATTGGCAGCCAGCCAGTATGGGGATCTGAATTCTTGATCTTACTAGATGTGATATGAAGGTGAAAGATTCTAGGACTAGGTCTATGGACCCTTCTGATGAGATTGATAAAGAGTTTTACTCTCTTGAGTCTTTTTACTGCACTAGGGTCAAGGGATTCTAGTAATCCAAGTTGTTCTATTCTTTCATGCATTGTCTGTGGTAAACAACTTACACATTAAGCAATGGCCTCATGAAAACTGCAAAGACACTTAACTCTAAATCATAGCTGTTAAACAAGTAAAAGAACTGATTATTTTCAGTGGTTACTGGAATCTCTAAACAGAGTAAAGCTTTTGCTAAAAAAAAAAAAAGTCGTAGTCAGTGAAAAGGCTCAGAAAGCAAGTTATTTAGTAGTAGTTGTTTACTGTCCAGAAAAGGAAAAGGCGCACAGTGATGAGAACCTAATAATGCCAGCATTTAAAAATAGAGTGAGTGAAATGCTAGGACAAGATGTAGTAGGAGGAAATGAAAAGGTTCCTCTCTGAAGCAATACAGTCAGTCAACATACTGATGACATGCAACATTATACCCAAGAAGTTTTGTGTGATGAGCTAAAACAATTGGTTTTCTACACAGGTTGATGAGTCAACAGATTTTTACCAATAAACGTCATATTGTAACATTTGTAAGATTTGTAAATAAGATGAAATTTGAGAACACCTTTTTTTGCTAAAAAGAGCTGCTGCAAGCAAGCAAAGGCCAGGATGTTTTTATCTTTGTGTCTGGAATCAAGAGGTCTGACCTGGAGGAACCGCATGGCATCTATACTGAGAGGATGCACCAGTGGTTAGCTCCAGTAGAGGAAAAGAAAACAAAAGAAGTTCTGACTACTCACAACACAGTTTTCTTCAGAGTGGTGCTGGAGTCAAAGTCTGTGAAAGAAGAAATTTTAAAAGTCTGGATGATGTGACAAAAACGGTCAACTTTATTAATCAGAGACCAATCCACTCAAAAATGTTTTTGAAACTATGCAAATACCTGGACAAAGAGCATATAAATCTCCTGCTACAAACAAATCTGGTGGCTTAGCAGAAAAAGAGTTCTCAAGAGGAGTTTGGGCTAAAAGATGAACTGTCAGATCCTGCAGAAAATGTTTTAACTTCAAGTGGCAAGGTTCTTGGATTTAAAAGAAATGGAATTTTTTGACAAATTATGTTGCAGAAGGAAATCTTGACATGTTTCCACTGTTGACTGGATTTGAAGGTGAGGAAGGGTTTCTGTAAATCTCACGTGTTATTGAAAATCACCAGAGAGAACCATAAAACAATGCTGATAGTATTGGGAATGACAAGGGAATGACTGGGTGAAGACCCTCTCATTGAATCTTCTGCTTAGCCTGAGAATGTGACTTTGAGAGAAGAGAAGGACTTTGTGAGCAGCAGTCTGATGTGTACTCAAGATGAGTTTAATAATCTGCCTCTAGACAAGTTCTGGATTTCTGTGAAAAAATAGGCTCCTGCTATTCATGGGAAAACAATGAACATTTTGCTGAAATTTTTAACTTCTGTAATATGTAAATAAAATATGTAAATAAAGGTTTTCTTGCTTAAGAAGCATCAGAAATTGTTTTATTTCAGATAAAAATGAATCTGTGTGTTAGATTAGCAAAAATACACAAGCACAGGTTCAGTTAAGAGGTAAATTTCATTCTTTAGTTTTAATTTTAAAAATAACACTATTAATCCTTTTATACAGACCAATAAAAGAGATAAAGAAAGTAATACATGTATATAATAATTTTGTAATTGCTAGGCCTGTATGGGAGGCTGATCATGTCACTCAGTAGAAATATTTTTATATGGTTTTGAATAAAACTATCTTAGGCCAAACTTTTATTCACATCCCCTTGTTTATAGTTTTAGTAGCTTTTCTTTTCAACACTGTCAGTAAATTTCATGTTGGGCTCTCTCTTGCTTCCTCTCTCACCATGTGATCTGCTTGTACTTGCCGGCTGTCTGCCGCTTTCCGCCATGAGTAGAAGCAGCCTGAGGCCCATGCCAGACGCAGCTGTCCCAGAATTGTGAGCGAAATAAATCTCTGCTCTTTATATATATAAAACATAAATAAATAAATAAATAAATTTCATGTTGGAAATAACATTAACCAAAATCAATTTACAACCATTATGTAAATTAAATCTATTCCCCCATCTCAGAACAAATTCCTTGAAAGGCACAAAGTACTGGGGCTGGCTGGTTAGCTCAGTTGTTTAGAGTGTGGTGCTGAGAACACCAAGGTCCAGGGTTTGACCCCTGTACCAGCCAGCCACCAGAAAAAAAGAAAGAAAGAAAGAGAGAAAAAAAAGTTACTCCAAAAGGCACAAAGTACCAAAGCTCAGTCAAGAAGAAATAGTAACTTGAACAGTCCTATACTTACCTTAAAAATTCAATTTGTAGTTAAAAACCTTCCCACCAAAGACTCCAGAACCAGATGGCTTGCTTCACTGATGAAGTCTACAAAATCACAAAAATTAAATTATACCAATTCTACAAAAACTCTTTCAGGAAATTGAAAAGTAGGGAATACTTTCCAACTGATTCTATGATCTGGTATTACTCTGGTACCAAAGTCAGACAAAGACATTATAAGAAAAGCAAACTACGGGAGGGAGGTTTTGGTAATGGGCCACAATAATCAACCACATTGTATATTGACAAAATAAAATAAAATAAGAAAAGCAAACTACAGACCAGTATTCCTCATTAGCAGGGATGCAAAAATTCTAAACAAAATGTGAGCAAATTTAATTCAGCATTATATAAAAAGGATAACATGTCATGACCAAAGTGGATTTTATTACAAGAATGCAAGGCTTGTTTGACATTCAAAAATCAATGAATGTAATTCACCATACTAACAAACAACAAAAAAAGAAAAACCATAACGTCATATCAGTAGATGAAGAAAATGCATTATGATTAGAAGGGAACTTTCTCTACCTGATAAAGGGCATCTAAAAACAACTACAGTTACTATCATACTTAATTGTGAAAACCTGAATGCTTTCTTCCTAATATTAGGAAGAGTCAGGATATGCACTTTCACCACTGCTATTCAACATGGTACTGGAGATTACATGCAGTGCAGTAAGGCAAGAAATGGAAATAAAAGGCATCCATATTGAAAAGGAAGAAGTAAAACTGTTGTTATTTGCAGACAACACGATCATCTAGAAGACCCAAAAGAATTTGCAAAAAAGATATTAGAAGTGATAAGTGATTAGAAGTGAGTTTAGCAATGTTATAGGATATAAGATCAATATACAAAATTCAATTGTATTTCCATACACTGTTGAAAAACAATTGGAAACTAAAAAATTAAACACACACACACTGCATCAAAAAAAGAAATAGTGATAAACCTGAAAAAAATGTATAAGAGCTATACTCTGAAAACTACTGTCTTAGTCTGTTTTCTGTTGCTATATCAGGATACCACAAACTGGGTAATTTGTAAAGAAAAGAAAGTTATTTCTCATAGTTCTGGAGGCTGGGGAGTCCAAGAGCATGGTGCTGACATCTGGCCAGTGTTATCCCATGGTGAAAGGGTAGAAGGTGGAAGGGAGCATGCAAGACAGAGAGAGGAAACTGGGGCAAACTCACTTTTATAACAAACCCAGTCTCATGATAACTAACCCCCTTTTGTGATAATAGTATTAATCATTCATGAGGGTGAAGACCTCATGACCTAATCTGCTCTTAAAGGCCCTGTCTCTCAACACTGTTACAATGGCAATCAAATTTCAACATGAGTTTTGGTGGGGACATTCAAACCCCAGCAACTACAAAACATTGCTGTTAGAAATGCAAGCAGACCTAAATAAATGGAGAGACATACCTTGTTCATGGGTTGGAAGACTCAAATATTAAAATAAGGTGCCAGTGCATGAGTGCTCACAGCACCTCTGACTGGCTCCAGATGGTGTCTAGCATGTGGGGGTCTGGATCACCAGGGCCTATGTCTCACCATCCTCCAGCCTCCTGCAGCACTTCAGAGGCAAGGGCAGTGGCCTTGCCCTTGGCTTAGAGGACCTGGGTACCAATGAGCAGAGATGTCTGTACCCACACCTGGCCCTGCTCCTACTACTCAGAGCCCCAGAAATGATGGGTGCCTGGAAAACTGGCTTTCAATGAAACTCATGGTGGATGAAAAAAAAAAAAAAAAAGCTGCTGGTTAGCTTTCTCCTGTCCAGCATAGTGGAGATGAAGAAGGAGACGTCTCACTGGATCTTCAGCTCCACCACCATCCTGGAGGAGGGCCACGCCAAGTCCTGGTCGAACTCTCTGCGGTCCAGTGGCAACGTTGTTTTCAGCATCATTGAGCACTTCTGGAGGGCGCTGCTATTGTTGCCTCTGGGAACCGCTGGGGAGGCCACATCCTATCCCAGCACCAGGGGGAAGGAACCAACCAACCTCATAGCTTCTTCCCAGAGGTGTTTGGAGGACACAGCAAAAGTCCTTCACCATCAGGATGAGCAGCTGGACAGTGTCAGGAGAAACCTGGACAAGATGGAGTTGGGCCTGGATGTGGCGGACAGATTGCAGACAGAACTGGAATCTGTCCTGATGGCCCTTCAGCTCCAACCTTTGGAAGACACCGCCAGAAACGAAGCCCAGGGAAGGCGCCTCCACGGCTAGCTGTGAACCTTTTCACAGAGGGGATCGTGCTCAGAATTCCTCCTATTATTTCCCTGAAAAACAGAGTCCCCTGTTTGGCCTGGGAGGCTGATAGAGTTTGGATGTGTTGTCCTCCCCAAAACTCATGTGGAAATCTGATCCCCACTGTGGCAGTGCTGGAAGCTGTTTGAGTCATGGGGGCAGATCCCTCATGAATGGATTAATACTGTCCGTGGGGGAGGGAAGCTTGAGTGAGAGCTCATTCTATTAGTTCCAGTAAGAGCTGGTTGTTTAAAAGACCCTGGCACCTCCTCTCTCTCTCTTGCTTCCTCTCGCCATGTGATCTGCTTGTACCCACCGTCTGCCCGCCACTTTCCTCCATGAGTAGAAGCAGCCTGAGGCCCACACCAGATGCAGCTGTCCCAGAATCGTGAGCCAAATAAACCTCTGTTCTTTATAAATTACCCAGTCTCAGGTATTCTGTTATAACAACACAAAACGTACTAATACAGAGGCTCACTGTCCTGGTGTCTGCACTGGAAATGCACGACAGCAGTGCCATGCTCACACACAGGTTCGAGAGAGAAGACGTGGATCACGTTCAGGTTCACTCGCTCTATGCAATCAGCGTGCACCAGCGGTTCACTGGGAAGCCAGACGTGGCCTGTCGCTTGCTCTCTGCCGGGATGCCGGCAGTCAGGAAGATCGAGGCTCAGAAGCAAGAGAACTTCTCCCCCGCGGAGAAGAGCTGCGGCGCCTGGCACACAGATCCTGAGGAAGCTGAAGGGGCTGGCCCTGGACGCCGAGACCTAGCTGGAGCTGCAGGACAAGGCCCTGGACGGCATCACCGCTGCCTGGACCAGGCGACCTTGACGGTCCGCAGGCACAACCGGCGGATGAAAAGGCTGGCCTAGAGCTCAGGGGTGCCTGCTTCCCAGCTTCTCTCGGTTTGCTGTTCTCGGCCGGCCGGCCGTTGTGTCCACCGGGAAGCAGCTCCAGGCTGAGACATCGCTGAAGCCCTGCCAGGGGCCTCAGGACACAGCCTGGCGTTCTTCCCGTCCACGGGGAGGTCCTAGCCCCGTGACACCCTTGCACGGCGACCGTCCAAGATGCCCAGCATCAAAACCAGTTGCGTTGGCCATTTTGCTGAGCATGAAAGGAAGACCCGAGTCCTCATGAAAGAAATGTGGCTGCCTGTTCCCATACCTCTGCCCTTTAGACACTGTAGGCGTGTCTGTGAGTGACACGGGGAAGTAGACTCTTCCTCAGACGCGTCCCCTGCCCCCTGCACAACCCAGCGCAGGCCTGGGGGGCACTGACCTCGTCCCCCGCTTCCTGTCTCCCCTGGTCTCGAGTGGATGGGCGGCTTCCTCCCCAGGTGTGTTGTGAGTTTGTAACTGAAGTTGAGCGCCCAGAACACCTCCAGGCATTCCATAAACACCTGATGTCGTCTTGCACTGCCCAGTTTTTAGCACAAAGTGAATAGTGTTACTGAACCTTTAAACAAAATGTTGATTTCTGCTTTGGCTGTCCCATTTCTATGCAGAAATAAAAGGAAAATGCTAGTTTTAGAAAAATAAAATAGGGCAGGCCCGTGGCTCACTTGGGAGAGTGTGGTGCTGATAACACCAAGTCAAAGGTTAAGATCCCCTTACCGGTCATTTTTTAATAAATATATAAATAAATAGATAGATAGATAGATAGATAGATAAATAATTGCCACCTGTCCCCAAATTGGCTCATATATTCAATGTAATCTCAACCAAAATCCAGTAGGCATTTTGTAAAAATTGACAAGTTAATGATTAAATTCATGAGGAAATACAAGGTGTATAGAACAGCCAAAACAACTTTGAGAAAAAAGAACAAAGTTGAAGAACTTTTACTACCTGACTTCGAGAAATTACAAAACTACAGTAATCATGACAGTGTGGAATTGGCATCAAGACAGACAAATAGATAAATGCAAAGAATATGGAGCCCAGGAACAGTACCACACATATACAACAACATTTTTGTAACAAACTTCAAAAGCAATTCCATTCTTTTCAGTAAATTCTGCTGGAACAATTGGATATCCATATGCCAAAAAGAAAAAGAAAAAAGAAAAAAAAAAGAAAGAAAATGAACTTTGATCCATACCTCATACTACATAGAAAAATTAATTCAAACTGGACCATAGACCTAAATGTAAAACTTAAAACTATAAATATCCTAGGAAAAAACATAGGAGAAAAGTCTTTGTGACTTTGGATTAGGCTGATTTCTTAGAAACAATGCCAAAAGCACAATTCATATAAGAAAAAGTTTTAACTTTATCATAATCTAGAACTTATGCTCTTTGAAAAATACTACTAAGAATGAAGAGACCAGGCATGCAGTGTTGGCAAAATATTTGTAAATCACATATCTGATAAAGGACTTGTGTCCTTTAATATGTAAAGGATATAGAAATATTATCAAAACTAATTAATAAAAATGTAAAAAACTAACAACCCAATAGAAAATAGGCAAAAGAAGACACTTTACTATAGAAGATACACAGATGGAAAAAAGCATATAAAAAGATGCTCAAAAATCATTAGCCATTAGGAAAATGCAAATTAAAAACCACAATGAGATACCACCACGCCCCAAATGGAATGTCTTGCATTTAGAAGACTGCCCATGCCAAGTGCTGGCAAGGATGGAGCAGCTGTAATTCATATATACTGCTGGTGGGAATGAAAAACGGTATAACCCCTTTAAAAAACAGTTTGGTAGTTTCTTAAAATGTAAACATACACTTACCATATAAACCAGCCATTCTGTTCCTAGGTTTTACCCAGGAAAAATTAAAGTATATGCCCGTACAATGACTTGTACACACGTGATCATACCAGCTTTATTTGTAGTAGTCTCAAACTAGAAATAGCCCAAGGGTCCATCAACGGGTGAACGAATAAACAAATCATGGTATCTCCATACAATGAAATACTACTGAGCAATAAAAATGAAAGAACCATTTATACATGCTATAACATGGATGAATCTCAAAATAATGATGCTGAGTAAGAGGCCAGGCAAAAAAGAATATATATTGTATAATTCCTTTTGCATAAAGGTCGAGAAGATTCAAAATCATCTGTAATGCTAGAAAGTAAATCATATGAATGAGCATGAGGCATGTAAATGCAGGAGGCAGAGATCACCAGGGGGCACAAGAAAACTTTTGGGAGTTTTGGGTGTGCTCATTGTCTAGATTGTAGTGATGGCTTCATGGGCATATACATTTGCTAAAACTCACCAAATTGTACACTTTAAACATGTTGCAGTTTATTGTACATTAACTATACCTCAAGATCATTATTATATTTCCTCCCTGAAGAGAATCTTTTTGAAATAATTCTTAAAAATGTTTTACCATTTTCTCTATAATTTAGGTACTTTAAAATGCTGTATTAATTATTATTTGAAATTATATAAAGTCATTTATAGAATTTATGCTCTTTATGCCTATTGTGTAGTTCTTATAAAAGATTCATTTGAATCTTTTCATTTAAAAGTATATTCATAGATTTTTGTATCAGTTCCATTTTATTCGTTGTACGATTAAAATCTACTGTATCTTTATTAAATTTCTTTTTTATCATAATCTTTTGAAAGTGTAGATTTGATGCCTTCAATTATAATTATACTTATATTGTTTCATTTATGATAGTTTATTTTTTCATATATGCTTGACTAGCAGTGGTGAGAGTGAGTCTCTTTTTCAAGATTATTCTTTGAGGCAATTTGAACTTTGTTGATCTCAGATTAAGTGCATCTTTTTTTTTTTTTTTGCTTCTGAATTTTTTTTCTTCAATTATTTCTTAAATTGTGCATGTTGCTTGCCTTTCCTTTCCTTTCTTATATACCTCTACATCTTCTTGATTAGAGCTTAGATGCAGACAGCCACAATCTTTCAGGAAGAGACCTCAAATACAATGGTCTCACCTCCTCAACTTATATATGAGGAAACAAAGGCATAGTGAAGTAAATACCTTACCTAAGGCCAAGCAGCTGGGGGACCTGGGGGGGAACTCCAAGCTTTTGATTCCCTGTTCTATGCCCTTTTCACGACATCGTCTTCATCCTTCTATGATGAACATCATTTCTCTTTAATTGTTCTCTGCTTAATCTCCTCATGGTTTGTAACTGATGTTTTTATTTGTTTTGTTTGTTTGTTTTTTCCTTTATTACTTATTTACTACATTGTCTCATTTTTCTGGAAGTAAACCTGTCTTGTCTGAAAAAGCTTTTAATAACCTTTTCTCCCACCCTGCTACTGTAAGACTATGACCTACGTTTTAATAACACTATCTTTTCCTAATTTATAGGCCTCAGGTCTTGTTTTCTCTTTTTCTTTTTTCTTTCTTTCTTACAGACGATTGAGGTGCTTCAGTCTCATGCTTGTTGTTCTTACAATTTCCCCGCCCCCCAATTTCTTCCTTTTCTGTGGGCTCGTGAGTACAGGCTTTTCCCCCAGTGCCACTTTGCTTATTATGACTGAGGCTTACTTTGTTGAGTCGAGTCTTGCTTAAGCTCATTTTGTCTTCTACATGTCTCTTGTTACTTTAGTGGTTTTTCCAAAAACACTCATATTCACTCCATCTTCTTCACAGAACCCTTCTGCTTATAAAACGCAGGCAAATACAGAATTTCAATTGTATTGTACACACTAGCATGTGAAGTAAATCATCAGTAAAAACTGGGGTGGAGACTGTAGTGATTATAGTCTGGCTCCTCTCCGTATGAACCACCTCTCTAAGCATCCCTTGTTTCCATGATAGGTTGAGTACTTGCTGCCAGGCCTGGTAAACAGAACTGACGTGAGGTCAAATGAGAAAAAGTATGTGAAAGTAATTTGTTAACTAAAAAAAACACTGGGTAAATATAACTGTTATCATCAACATCATGATTATCAATGAACTAATGTTCTTGATGAAGTCATTCATGTTAACCTTTAAAGTAAAACATAAAGGATAGTTACATGTATCATACAGTTAAATTAAGTGCTGCTTTTGTGGGGCACATAGTGGACAACCATACTAGAATATCATTCCTAGAACTATGCAGGCCAGAATCACATTCCAGAAACTACTTTTTTAAAAAAGATCAGAAATCAGTTGAAATTATAATGAAACACATGACGTATTTTGATGAAATGTAATGTTCATATAAATGAAATGTCCTTACTTGTTTGCAATTATATGTATGTATATACAGTCATATGCTGCATAACATTTCTCTCAACCATGAACGCATATACTATGGTGGTTCCACAAAATTATAATGGCTGTATTATAACTTTAATAATATAGCCTGGGTGTGTGGTAGGCTATATCATCTAGGTTCGTGTAAATATACTCCGTGACGTTTGCACAAAGATGAAATTACCTAACGATGTGTTTCTCAGAACGTAGTCCCATCATTAAGCAACAGGTGACTGTGTATATATTTTTAAATGCAATAAAAAAAATCATCTATTTTTCAGACCTTGAGCCAAAACTGCCCAGCTAAGACACTCCTGGATTGCTGAATGACCAAAACTGTGTAAGATAATAAATGTTTGTTGTTTTAAGCCACTAAGTTTTGGGATAATTTGTTATGCAGCAATAGATAAGTAATACAGCAACTATACCATGACATTTCTTCCCAACTCTTTCTGGGTCCAGAGGGCTGGATAACAGCAGAGGAAGTCCAGCCCAGGAAATTGTAACAGAGCTTTTATTTTGGGGAGTTGTTGGATCAATGCTTTATCACTTTTTTTCCAATAGTATGTTGAGTCATGGATTTTAGGCTCTCTTAATCCTAAAGAGAGAACCAAGACTGATTACAGAAAGAACATACACAGAGTCTCTTAAAAACAGCAGTTTTCTCTTTTTGTGTATATAAAGATAACAGGTTGAGAAATTAAGCAGTTTTACCATCTTGAATTCTCATCAACAGGTATTAAATGTAATTTGTTAAGTTGCTAATCATTCATTGGTCTTAAAATTAAAAATTTCATTTCCAACAAATGAAATTTATATCATTATGGTTAATGTTAATGGTAGATAATAGAAGGGGAGGAGACCTAGAACTTTTCATAATAGTGCACTGACATTCTGATTTTGGTATTATAGAACGTAATTTTAATTCAATACTACTATACTTCTTAAACATCAGTGCTAAATTGGGAGAGGTGCAAAGGGAAGACAAAATTAAAGAGCAACTTACAATTTAGTTATTGAGTATGATGAAACCAGTTATTTTTCTGTTACCCTGAAAGAGATGCTGTCACTTTAAATTTAATATGAAGCGATCTACCAAAATAACACACACACACACACACACACACACACACACACACACACACACACACACACACACACACACACACACACACACACTGGTTTGCCAAGCAAAACTGACAAAAGAGTTGTTAAACTGGTAATTGAGGTCAGCAAATAAAAATTGCCAAACTGGCTCCCTGCCTAAGATGACCATGGGAGAGGATAAAATTGAGTTGAATTTTCTGAAGTGGCTGAATACTATGTTTGGTTTGGTGGAAAATATACCAGAAGTTTTGACTCCTGACTATAAAACAGTGTCTTGTATATTTTATATGAAGAAATGACTGGAGAGAAAAGTGAGAGAGAGGTTGGAAAGTTATGTGACAAGCTGCCCAAGGGAGAGTGATAAAAACCCCGTTACTATTATTACAATTTCATTCAGAAGCACATAGATATTTTACTT
This sequence comes from Cynocephalus volans, assembly GCF_027409185.1. Lineage (NCBI taxonomy): Eukaryota > Metazoa > Chordata > Mammalia > Dermoptera > Cynocephalidae > Cynocephalus > Cynocephalus volans. The sequence continues at coordinate 82,972,704 of NC_084473.1, forward strand.
CTGAGTCTCGGGAGCTGTTATGTAAGACTTGTCAGCAAAGGTAGTAAACTTGACAAACTGCCCACAAAAGGACTTAGTTTAAGTGAAAATTCAGGAAATTTTGAAAATCATAGAGTTTTAGAAGTGAAGAAGCCATGAGGAAAGAAATCCATACGTGTCATAGAATACATAGACATGCATGTGCACACATGTATAATATTTTTAATAAGATGCAAGTCATCTTTGGGTGACTGCTTAATTGCAAGTTGTTTTAGCTTATTTCTGTACTGTGTTTTGCAACTCTAATTTTGAAATAGGGTCAGGCAGAAACCTACCATTTAATTCAGGAAAGACATATTCTTCTGCTCCTGCACCTTCTAGTCTCAAGTATGCAGCATTGTTTACCAGCACTTGGTAACATTGCACAGCATGTGCAGGACTAACTTCCACTTCATAACCTATTTAATCTCCAAAGGTCCGAAACTGCAAAACAATGATCATGATATGACAGCTTTGTGGTGGACCCACATCATTAAAAGGTTGTAAATAAACAAAGAGTGTTTGGCTAAGAACCAAAATAAGCAGTGACAATTTCATCTACAAGAGAAATCCACAGTGGGGGGAGATTTAGGAGGGCTCTCATGATGTGGGGAGGCTTTAAAGAAAAAGCATGCTTGAAGCTGGGCTCTGAGGGGTAGTATCAGACTTCAGCAGGTTGAAAGGAAGGCCTTAGATGAGCAGAGAGGTGGGGGCAGAAGCAAGAACAGTGTGAGGAGAGAAAATGAAGAGACTAATTTTGGTCAGAACTGGAAGCTTATGCTGGGGGAAGTACTTCCCAGAACAAACGGGTCAGTAATGAGACAGACAAGAGAGGTTACTGGATTTAATGAGTGGGCAGTGCATGGAGACTCTGGGAAGTGCTATTTCAGGAGACTGATCATACAGGGACAGAACTATTTATTATTCGTAATATACCATTTTATTTTTTGTGAATAACTTCCTTCACAGTTTCTCATGAAAAATAACACTATTAACCTAAAATCCCTACTGAAAAACTTTATAACTTTTATTTTTGCAGGAGTGAATAAAAATAGGGTTTCAAGATCTTTATCCCTGATAGATGAAGAAGCTTGAGAAACTCCCCTTATTTCAATAATTTAAGTCTAAAAGCTTAAGTTTGTTTTAAAATCCCAAACTCTTACTAGAGGAAAAATGTTTTCTGGCCCACTGGGCTGGGAACAAGAAAAACATATTTCAGTCATTATGCCATCAAAATATACACCTTGGGCAGACCTGTCAACTTCAGGTTCAATTTTTGCAGTTTGCTTCAAGGCATTGAACTCAACTCTTCATTGAAAAGGCTGTTGCAGCCACAAGGCAGAGGCTCATGGCAAAGAGTTGTAGTTTTTGTTAATGTCTAGGATAATGTGAATCATGGAGAGGAGGATTAGAGAGCAAAGGGGCACCTGGCATGGCAAGTACCTACTGTCTTCCTTTCATATCACAGGGCATAGACACTAAAGCTGAATGCACCCACACCTACGGATTGGAGAAATGCCCTGCAGACGGTCAGACAAGGAGAGTTCTATTTCAATGCAATAAGGTATTTTGGTTGATTGTATCTTATTGGAGGCACAACCATGATCAGGAGTTGATTTGGAAAAAGAAGTGTAAATTATCTGCATTCCTTGGCATCATGAACCCAACCATAAACAGAATTATATGGATGAACTTGTTGAAATTTAAGATGTAAAATTAACTTTTACCTTTTGATCTCTTGGGGTATCTTTGCACTCAAATCAAACATGGAAGCAAAATAAAATGATGAATGTTTAAAATGTAATTATTAAATTCTCCAAAAATATCAGGGCATTCAAAATAACAGCTAGGAAAAATCATACTCTTCATTATATTTTTACTTATAGAATTTTATTCACATAGCTTAAATTTTAGTGACACGAAATTCCATACTTTTCTTTTGTAAGGAAGAACAATACCATTTTGCTTTTGTTTAAGTTGATAAAGTTACTGTAGTTACAAATATGAATAAGATACAGTCATCTGTTTATAATGGGATGAGATCTTGGGGGATTTGGGGGGCAGTGAGTGTATTTTGCATGTGGATGGAATGTGAATCACTGGGGCCCAAGGGCAGAGTATGGTAGGCAGCCTCTAGATGGCTCCTGATGATTCCTGCCCTCTTCTATTCTTGCTCTTGTATAATTCCCTCACCTTGAGTGTGGTCTGGATCTAGTGACTCACTTCTAAGAAGTAGTATGCCAGAAAGGTGAGTCACTTCTGCGATTAGGTTTTAAAATTAGGATGGCTTCTTCTTGCTTACCCTCTCGTTTGCTCATTCAGAGGAAAGCCAACTGCCTTGTTGTATGCACCCTATGGAAAGGCCGAAGTGGCAGAGAACTGAGGGTGACCTCTGGCCAACAGCTGGTGAGGAACTGAGGTCGAGCCCAACAACCCATGAGAACTTTAATCCTACCAACAACCACCTGAGTGAGGTTGGAAACAGATCTTCCCCAGTGGAGTCAAGTGACTGCAGGCTCAGCCAGCACCTTCACTGCAGCCTATGAGTGACCTGGCTAAAAATACTCCCAGATTCCTGACCCATAGAAACCATGGGATAATGCTGAAGTCATTAAGATTTGGAGTAATTTTGGACTAATTTAGAGCAATAAGTAATTTACACTGCCCTCAAGTAGCTTACAGTTTAATTAAGTGAAATAAGCATATAAATAAAAATAATAGCTAACACATATAGTGTTACTATAGCCCAGGTACTTTTCTAAGCATTTTACATATATTGATTAATTTAATCTTTACAATAACTCTATGAGGTAAGTATTAGATGAGGAAATCAAGGCAACAAGAAGTTAAATAACTTGCTAACAGTCACAGCTAGTGGAGCTGAGATTCAAACTCAGTTTTGCCGGAATTCAAGTTCTTAATTGCTATATTACACCACCTCTTTCCATTTTATATACCAAAATAGAAGTACATATACATTATAGAAGTAGTACAGCATAGGAAGTGATTATAACTGTAGGATAAAGAGGTCAGAAGGATTCACAGACACCTAAGCAGGATTTGAAAGATGGAGAGAAGGAATTCCTGACAGATGGAATAGCATACGCTAAAGTACGGAGGCACAAAATAACTTGTACTTTCCAAGGACATATGTTACTATTCCTTTCAAATCTTTGTAATCAGTAACTGTGGTCTTCATATTCTGACCTTTTAAAATTGCTAGACACTACCCTCTTTGAATTCTAGTAAGCCATTACTCTTTTTTAGAAAAGTGTAATACCTGATTCTGAACCAAGAGCAATAACAGAGGTTCAGAGTGAGGTTAGCAGAAAAATCAACTTATTTAACACATGAAGTGATTTAAAGGATTAGTAATGGAGGCATTTATTTGTCTCTTGTAGCAACACAAGCACACCGTTTACACACTGCCCATGTGCTGTCCACTCACAGTGCCCAGCAACCATAATGCTGTCCACTGTCTTTGGAACTACGGGGAAGATCAGTCATAAATTTGGGAACCACAGTCAAGTTTCTATTTTTAAATGTAACTTTATTTATTTATTTATTTATTTATTTATTTATTATTATTATTATTTTTTTAAAGATGACCGGTAAGGGGATCTTAACCCTTGACTTGGTGTTGTCAGCACCACACTCAGCCAGTGAGCAAACCGGCCATCCGTATATGGGATCCGAACCCGGGGCCTTGGTGTTATCAGCACCGCACTCTCCCGAGTGAGCCACGGGCCGGCCCTAAATGTAACTTTAAATAAGCTTGCATCAGACTCAAATATTCTACTGATTATTTGAGAGGAAAAATTGGGACAACAGAAAAGAGGGGGGATTACATGTAACACAGAATTAATCACTGGAAAAATTATACCAGGCAACACTAAAGACAAAGAGGCTGTAGATACAATAATTAAGGACAGAATGGTTGCCTTCCCTCCCCTCCCCCATTATCATAATTATCTTCAAAAGGACACTTAGAAATGTTTTTTTGAGTAGTTGCAGATTCACATACAGTTGTAAGAAATAATGCAGAGGTATCCCATGTTTTCTTCACCCAGTTTCCCCCGGTGACAATATCTTGCATGATTATAGCACAGTATCACAACTAGAAGATTAACATTGATACAATCCATCACATTTATTCAGTTTTCTTCAGTTTTATATGTACTTGTTTGTGTGTGTATGTTTACTTCTATTCAATTTTACTACAATCAAGATGCAGAACAGCTCCATCACAAGAATCCCCCATGCTACTCTTTTGTAGCCACAGCCACCTCTGTCCCTCCCACTGTCCTCTTAATCCCCGGCAACCACTAATCTCTTCTCCATCTCTATAGTTTTGTCATTTCAAGAATGCCATATAAAAGGAACCTTTTGAGACTGGCTTCGCACTCAGCATATTGCCTTTGAGATTCATCCGTGTTGTTATGTGTATTAATAGTTCATTCCTATTTATTGCTGAGTAGTATTCCATGGTGTAGATGCACCACAGTTAAACCATTCACCCACTGAAGAACATTTGAGTTGTTTCCTGTTTAGGGCTATTACAACTAAAGCTTATGTGAGCATTTGTGTACAGGTTTTTTTGTGAATGTAAGTTTTCATTTCTCTGGGATAAATGCCCAAGAATGCAATTGCTGGGTTGCATGATAAGTACATGTTTAGATTTGGAAAAAGGTGCCATGCTCTATTCAGAGTGGCTGTATCATTTTACATTTCCACCAGCAATGTACGAGCAATTTAACTTTTTTGCTTCTTTGGCAGCATTTGATATATCACTATGTTTTATTTTAGCTATCCTAATAGGCATGTAATGATATCTCATTGTGATTTATTTATTTATTTATTTATTTTAAAGATGACCAGTGAGGGGATCTTAACCCTTGACTTGGTGTTGTCAGCACCATGCTCACTCAGTGAGCTAACTGGCCATCCCTATATGGGATCTGAACCCGTGGCCTTGGTGTTATCAGCACCGCACTCTCCCGAGTGAGCCACAGGCTGGCCCATCTCATTGTGATTTAAATTTGTATTTTGCTAATTGCTAATAATTGTTGAATATCTTTTCATGAGCTTATTTGCCATTGTTTATACTTTCTAGTGAAATGTATGTTGGTGTCGTTTGCCCCTTTTCTGATTGGATTGTTTGGTTTTTTACTGTTGAGTTTTGAGATTTCCTTACATATTCTAGATACAAATCCTTTTTCAGATATGTGGTTTGCAAATATCTTCTTTCAGTCTGTAGTTTTTCTTTTCCATCCTCTTCACAAGATCGTTTGTAGAGCAAAAGTTTTTAATTTTGATGAGGTTCAGTTTATCAATTTTTCACTTTATGGATTGTGCTTTTGGTGTTAAATCTATGAACTCTTTGCCTAGCCCTAAGTTCCAAAGATTTTGCCTATTTGTACTAAGTTTTATATTTTATATTAAACATTTTACATTTAAGGAGGCGATGCATTTTGAGTTAATTTTCATAAAGTGTGAGACTTAAGTTGAGGTTCTCTCTCTCTCTCTCTTTTTCTCTTTTGTTTAATGGAATACTTTTAGCACCATTTGTTGAAAACATTATTATTACTCTACTGGATGCTTTTTCACCTTTGTCAAAAATCAGTTGGACACATTGTGTGGGCCTATTTCCAGGTTCTCTATTCCTTTCCATTAATCTGTGTGTCTATGCCTATGCTGATACCACACAGTCTTGGTTGCTGTAGCTATATATGAAGACTAGAGTGATTCCTCCCACTTTCTTACATTTCAAAATTGTTGCAGTTATTCTAGGGTCTGCCCCTTTCCATATAAATTTTACAATAAGATGTCTGTGTTATTTTTAAAACCTTGCTGAGATTTTGATCAGAATTACATTAAATCTATAGTAATCAATTTGGGGAGAACTGATGTCTTTACTATACTGTCTTCCAACTCATGTACATAGTAGGTTTATCCATTTATGTAGAATAAACCCCACTAGGTCATGGCATATGATTCTTCTTATCTATTACTAGAATCAAGTCACTGATATTTTGTTTTTTGCAACTAAGTTCATGAGAGCCATTGATCTATTGTTTTCTTTTGGTGTACTGTCTTTGGTTTTGATATCAGGGTAATAAGAGCTTTATAAAATGAATTGTGAAGTGTTCTCTTTCTTCTGCTATATTTTCTGGAAGAGATTGTATAGAATTGGTGTTAATTATTCTTTAAAGATTTGGCAGAATTTTCAGTGAAACCATCTGAGCCTGGAGATTTCCTTTTTTTTTTTTTCAGTCTCTTGAGATTTCTTTGTTGACAGTTTTAAAATTATGAATTCAATTTCCTTAATAGCTACAGGGCTATTCAAATTATCTATTTCATATTAAGTGAGTTTTGGTAGTTTATGTTTTTGAGGAAGTGGTTCATTTCTTCTAAACTGTTGAATTTATATGTGTAGAATTGTTGTAATACTCCCTTATTCTTTTGGTGTCTACAGAGTCTGCAGTAAAATCCACTGTTTCACTCCTGATACTGGTAATTAGTGTCTTCTCTCTTTTATTCATTATTGGTCTTGCTACAGGCTTGTTAAATTTGTTTTACTAATTTTCTCTATGATTTTTCTGTTTCGAATTTCATTTATATCTGTACTTTTCTTTTTTTTTTTAAAGATGACCGGTAAGGGGATCTTAACCCTTGACTTGGTGTTGTCAGCACCACGCTCACCCAGTAAGCAACCGGCCATCCCTATATGGGATCCGAACCTGGGGCCTTGGTGTTATCAGCACCACACTCTCCCAAGTGAGCCACGGGCCAGCCCTATCTGTACTTTTCTTTATTATCTCCTTCCTTTCACTTGCTTCAGGTTTATTCTGCTCTTCTTTTTCTAATTTCTTAAAGTAAGACTTCCTTTTTGACCCATGGATTATTTAGAAGTGTGTTATTTAGTTTCCAAGTATTTGAAGATTTTCTATTACCTTTCTGCTGTTTATTTCTAGTTTAATTCCATTGTACTAAGAGAATATACTCAGAATGATTTCAGTTATTTTAAATTGGTTGAGGTTTGTTTTATGGCCCAGGATATAGTCTATTTTGGTATGTGTTCTATGGGCATTTGAAGAGAAAGTGTATTCTGCTGTTGTTTGGTGCAGTATTTTATAAATGTTGACCAGATCCTGTTTGTTGGTGGTGATGGTGAGTTCTTCTTTATCCTTGCTGATTTTTTTTTTTTGTCTAGTTCTTCTATCAATTGTTGAGAGGGAGTGTTGAAATCTCCAACTATAATTTTGAATTACTCTATTTCTCTCTCCAGTTCTATCAGTTTTTGTTTCACATATTTTGCACCTCTGTTGCCTGTTACATACATATTTTGAATTGCTATGTCTTCTTGGTGGATTGACCCTTTGATCATGATATAATGTCCATCTATGTCTCTTGTTATTTTCTTTGCCCTGAAGTCTTGTTTATATGATATTAAATAGCCACTCCTGCTTTCTTTTGATTAATGTTTGTATGATACATATTTTTCAATTCTTTTTCTTTTAACCTGCCTACATCATTATAGTTGAAATGAGCATATTGTATATATCATATAGTTTGGTCATAGTTTTAAATCTACTCTAGCAATCTCATCTTTTAATTGTTGTATTTGTAAATGTACATTTACATTTAATGTATTTGTTGACATGTTATAGTTTGTCTGTCATTTTTTCTGTGTTTTCTTTTGTTTCTAATTTCTCTAGTTTATCTTTTCTTGCCATCCTGTGGGTTACTTGTGCAATCATTACCATTATTCATTTCCAGAAACTTTTCATCATCCCAAACAGAAACTCTGCATCCGTTAGACAATAATTTCCCACTTCCTCTTTATTTATATTCTTATTGTTATCCTTTATCTAGTTTCTTATTGTAACTCTTTGTATAGTGTTTTCTCATCATTGCTCTTGGTTTTACATTATATATGTTTATCATGGTCTACTAGTATCATCATTTTACCAGTTCAAGATAGGTATAGAATCATACTCCCTTTGCTCTCCCTATTTATAATATAATTGTCTTAAATATTTTCCCTACACAAATTTAGAACCACATCAAATAGTTTTATAATTTTTGCTTCCACTGTCAATTTAGAAATTTGAAAAACTCAAGGAGAGAAGGAAAGTCTATTGTATGTACCCATATATATATAAATTTTAATTTTAATTGACATGTTGTAATTATACATACTTATGGGATATGATCTGATGTTTTGGTACATATATATGTTGTATAATAATCAGGTTAGGGTAATTAATACATCAATCACCTCATGCATTAATCATTGTACCCATATTTTTGCTTAGTGTGTTCTTTCTTCATTCCTGATGTTATAAATTAGCCATTCTTTTGGTAGATCTGCTGGTGACAAATCCCCTTAGCTTTCCTTCACCTAAGATGTCTTGATTTCCCTTTCATTACTGAAGGATGTTTTCATGGGACATAGGATTCTGGGTTGACTGTTCTTTTCCTTGCAGTACTTGAAAAATGTTGTGCCACTTCCTTCTGGCCTCTATGGTTTCAGGTGAAAAATCTCTCATTTGAATTGGCATTCTCCTGTAAGTAATGCATTATTTATTTCTCTTTAGCTGCTTTCAAGATTTTTTTTCTTTATCTTTGGTTTTCAGAAGTTTAATTATCATGTTTCTTGGCGTGGATTTCTTTCAGTTTATCCTATTTATTTTTTGTTCAGTTTCTTGAATCTGTAAATTCATGTCTTTTGGCAAGTTAGGGAAGTTTTCAACTACTATTTCTTTGAACATTTTTTTAGTTCTCCTCTCAATCTTTTCTTCTTGTAGAATTATGATATGAATGTTAGTCTTTTTTTTTTTAAATATCCCACAGGACTCTGAGACTCATTTATCCCTCAGACTATTTTCTCTGTTGTTCAGATTAGATAAGTTCTATTGATCTGTCCCCAAGTTCAATTCTTCCATCCACCATTATCTTCACTCTACTTTTGAGCCAATATGGCAAGTTTTTAAATTTTACATATTGTACTTTTCAGTTTTCAGTTCTGTAATTTCAATTTAGATCTTTTTAATAATTTCTATTTCTTTGCTGTTTTTTAATTTTTGTTTCAAGAAAATTAGTAAATGATTGTCAAAGCATTTTTATGATGGATGCTTTCATATCATTGTTAGATAATTCCAATATTTGTTTCATTTCATCATTTGGTATCTGTTGATTGCCTTTTATCATTCATGTTGTGATTTTTCTGGTGTGTGGGTGAACAATGTTTTTATTGTATCCTGGACATTTTATATAGCATAATATGCGAATTTCGTCCCTATTTAATCTTTATTATTATTATTATTTTTAGCAGGCAGTGCCTTTGTTGAGATTTAGTACATGGGCTGCTGGGAGTTTAGTTTCCATTGTTTAGTTTATGTTTAGTATCCCTCTGGGCCCCACTGATACCACTTTAGCAAAAGTGGAGTACTGACTCACGTGGCTTTGCTGCAAATGGGGGAGTGGAAGTTCAGCTCTTCCCTTGCCCCACTGACAACTTCCTAATGAAAGTGGGGCACCAAATCCTACCACCTTGTTGTGTCTGAGTGGGGGTATAAGCTGAGCTCCCAGCTCAATTGGCTGACACTACCTGCTAAGGGAATTGGAGCACCACCTGCTTCTACCAGGCAGGGAGTGGAAGGTCAGTCCCCAGTCAAACCTTCCAAAACCATCCATAGGGGAATTGGAGAGCTGCCTCCCACCTCCATGGATTAGATGGTGGAGTGGAAGATTAACTTCCCGCTTGACCCTGCTGAACTGTGCTGGGGGCTGGAGGGTGTATTTTTTCTGTTGGTGTTCCTGAAGTAGGGCAGGTATTGCCAATAAGTTTTTCTGTTGTTTGGACACTCTTTTTTAAAAAAAAAAGTAATTTCTTTAATCAGTGTTTTATAGTTTTCATTGTAGAGATCTTGGCTACTCTTTTTTCCATCCTTTGGCAGGGAAAGCAGACTTTTCTTGGGTTTTTGTTTTTTCCAGGCCTATTCTTGGGTTGGAGGCTTCGGTAGTGCCCTGTCTGGAATATGGCAAGAAGTAAGGTGTATTAGTCCACTTCTGTTGCTTACAACAAGATAACTGGAACTGGGTAATTTGAAATAAATAAATAAATAAAAATAAATTTATTGCTTACAGTTTCAGAGGCTGGAAAGTCTAAAGTCTAGGGAACACATCAGGTGAGGCTCTTCTTTGGTGGTGGCTTTATAGCAATGCAGGGGTCTCACATGGCAGAAAATCGTGGAGCAGAGAGACAGAGATAACTCTTTATGTGCTCTCCTTTTAAAGCCCTCAGAACCATGCCCCTGACCACCATTATTAATGCATTCACTATAGCATGGTCCTACAATGTAACCACCTCTTCAAGGCATCACCTTTCAATTACCATAATAGTAATTCCCACCCTCTTAACACCAAGCTTCCAACACATTAAACTTTGGGAGGATACAATTCAATCCACAATATAAGGAAAACCAGGGAACTTACCACTGTGTCATTCCTTAAGTCCTGAGATCCCTAGGCAGTCAACTTCTTACCACCTTTCAAAGTCCTCCTGTGCTTTTTTGGGTGTGTGATGTCCAGGGTTTTTTAGGGAGGACCTGGGAGGAATGGGGCTACTCCATCTTGGTGGAACCAGAAGTCTCCTCAAAAGGCCATTTTAATTTATTACCTGGAATCTCCCTCAGATTGTCAAAAGTCATGGATCTTGTACTTCGACAATTTAAAACTTAGACCCTGCCCAGATGCATAATAAGATATATAAACAGCCTGAATAAAATGCATATATAGTAAGAGGAAACTTCTGGACTTTGGTCTGTTATGTAAGAAGCTTGGAAGGTGTCACTCCATTCTAACAGCACGTAAGAAGCCTAACAAACTGAAAAATAAAAAACTCTTTTTAGATTCATTAGAGAAGTGAGGTCACAGGGCAAATCACTGCCCCCCAAATTGGAGAGACAGAGTGGTGGACACAGAGAATCGTAACGTCCCAGAGCAGAAACCTGTGATCAGAAACCTGTGAGGGAACCTGTACTGGAGAGAAAAACCTGACCTGTACTTGAGGAATTGCTGAGACTCAGTGTGGACAAGTCTGAGTTAAAAACTTGAGGACCCTGTCACAGAGAGCCACCACACTTTTGTGAGTTTTACCTCTGGGAACTGTACCAGGTTCTCACAGTGACTACTGGAGAAAAATCCCTTTATGCTTCTGGCAGGGGTAGGGGAAAAGCAACCGTTTTGAAATATGCCAGAGTATCCTGTTCTTTTGAACAAGGCCTCCTCTCAAGAAAAACAATTTTATCAGAGCCCAACTAACCTGGGAAAAGGAAAATGCCCAACTCCATCCGCCTTTACCTATTCTGTCCCCCTTATGGGGTGGGAGAGATTGGTGAAGAGAAAACTGAGAAGCACTTGTGAAGTTCAAAAGCCCCAGGGCACAGGCTCACTAAAAGACTGAGACCTGATCATAGGATTGTAGAACACTTCCCCTACCTCCCATACCTTATTACCGTGTTACTAAAAGTCTACTTGCAGCAGTTACTTTTACCCAGTACAACATGGTGGGCTTACAACCAAAAATGATAAGGCCTACTAAAAGGCAGAAACCAAGTTTGAAGAGAGAGCAAACATCAGAACCAGACTAAGATACAGCAGGGATGTTGGATTAACAGACTGTGAATTTAAAACAACTGTGGTGGTATTGATATGCTAACCACTCTAATGAAAAAATAAACAACATACAAGAACAGATGGGTAATGTAAGCAAAGAGATGAAAATTATAAGAAAGAATAAAAATGAAATGCTAGAGCTCAAAAAAACTGTAGCCAAAATAAAGAATGTCCTTGATGGACTCATTAATAGACTGGAAACAGCTGAAGAAAGACTCTCTGAGCTTGAGGCTATGTCACCATAAACTTCCAGAACTGAAAAGCAAAGAGAAAAAAGACTGAAAACAAAACAAAACAGAATATCCAAAAACTGAGACAGCTACAAAAGATGTAACATACATGTAATACCAGAGGAGAAGAAAGGAAAGAAAAGAAGAAATATTTTAAATAATAACTGAGAATTTCCCCACACTAACGTCAGATACCAAACCACAGATCCAGAAAACCCAGAGAATACCAGGCAAGATACATGCCAAAACCAAACAAGTAAGCAAAAACCAACGACAAAAAACCTACACCTAGGCATATCACAGTCAAACTGCATAAAATCAAACATAAAAAATCTTGAGAGAAATCACAGAAAAAAGGGCCCTTACCTATAGAGGAGCAAAGTTAAGAATTGCATGAGACTTCTCAGAAACCACACAAGTAAGAAGAGAGCAGAGTGAAATATTTAAAGTGTTGAGAGAAAAAACACCAACCTAGAATTCCATACCCCACAAAATTGCCCTTCAAAAGTGAAGGAGAAACAATGACTTTCTAAGACAAAAATTGAGGGCCAAGCCCATGGCGCACTCGGTAGAGTGCAGCGCTGGGAGCGCAGCGACGCTCCCGCCGCGGGTTCGGATCCTATATAGGAATGGCCGGTGCACTCACGGGCTGAGTACCCTCACTGGCTGGGTACCGGTCATGAAAAAGACAAAAAAAAAAAAAAAAGACAAAAATTGAGGGAATTTGTTGCCAGTGGAGGCAGCTTGCAAGAAATGTTAAAAGTTCCTCAGAGAGAAGGCAAATGATATAGGTCAGAAATTTGGAACTACATAAAGAAGGGAAGAGCAATAGAGAAGGAAAGAGTGAAGAAGGTAAAATAGAAATATTTTTCTTATTCTTAATCTAACAGGTAACAGTTTATTCAAAATAATAAAAGCAAAAATGTATTTGATGATTATAGTTTATGTATAAATGAAATGAGTGATAGCAATGTTATAAGGGATGGGACAGATAAATTAGCAACATTTTGTTATTATAAGGCATTTGCACTACCTGTGAAGTGTTACAGTGTTGTTTAAAAGTGGACTTGGATTAGTTGTAAATGTATATTACAAACTCTAAGGCAGATACTAAAAAGAGTAAAAGTAGTGTAATTGATATGCTAAGAAAGGAGAGAGAAAAAGTGGAATCAATAAGAGGAAGTAACAGCACCCTGCATTTCTATAGGGCTTCATGGTTTACAGAGTGCTGAAAAAAAAATACATATATATGTGTATTTTATATATTATGAGGGTACTTCAAAAGGTTCATGGAAAAATTCATATTATCTTTAATGTATGTATACACACACACACACTCACACACACACACACACACACACACACACACACACACACACACACACACACATACTCTCATCAATATTGCAGGTAGGCGGAGTAGATATTATTATTTTTTAAAAAGATAAAGGCCCAGTTTGGTTAAAGTTCTTGCGTAAGGTTGACAAGCTGATAAGTGAAAGTGTTACAATTTTTGTGAGTTTTAGCCCTGTGCTTGTGTTACCAAACCACATTACCTAGGATAAATTATCCTTTATTCTACTGGAAGTCACATGCTTAACAAATAAACCTGGTACATCCTTTATTCTACCGGAATATCCTTTATTCTACTGGAATATCCTTTATTCTACTGGAGGTTACATGCTTAACAAATAAAAAAAAAAAATGCATACTTTTGCATTTTTGAGGTAGTGACTTGTGGGTTTTGGACTCAGAAAGATTTGAATTCAAATTCCTGCTCCACCACTTAACAGCTATGTAGTCTTGGATAAATTACTTAGCTCCTCTGTGCCTCAGTTTCTTCATCTAAAATGGAGATAGTAATAAAAACACTGTCTTACTCCATTTTCTGCTGCCATATCAGAATGCCATAGACTGGGTAATTTATAAACAATATTAACTTATTTGGCTCATGGTTCTGGAGGCTGGGAAGTCTAAGGCGCTGTATCTGACAAGGGCCTTCATGCTGACTGTGCTATGGTGGAAGTTGGAAGGGCAAGAGAGTATGCAAGGAGAGTATGCAAGACAGGGGAAAAAAGGGAATTGAACTCTCACTAACTCACTCTCCTGATAATGGCATTAATCCATTCATGAGGACAGGCCCCTTGTGAGCTAATCACCTCTTAAAGGTCACACCTCCTAATACTGTCACATGTCAATCAAATTTCAACATGAGCTTTGGAGGGGACATTCAAAACATAGCTTTAGTGGATTGAATTATGTCCCCCCAAAACTCACTGAAGCTTGAATTGTGTCCCCCAAGTTTTATGTATTAGAAACTTAGCCCCCACTGTGACTGTTAGGAGGGTGGGAAATCCTATTATGGTAATTGAAAGGTGGAGTCTTGAAGAGGTGATTGGATTGTAGGATCACGCAGTAGTAAATGGATTAAAAATGGTGGTCAGGGGAGTGGTTCTGTGGGCTTTAAAAGAGAGGAGAGTCTGTCTCTCTCTCTGCTCTCTCTGCTTTCACCATCTTGCAATGTGAGACCCCTGGGTAACTGTCACCACCACCAAATGGACTTTGGACTTCCCAGCCCCAGAGACTGTAAGCAATAAATTTCACTTTCTTTATAAATTACCCAATTCCAGGTATTTTGTCATAAGTGACTGAAATGGACTAATACAATAGCAAATACTATTTACTTTAAAAGGTTGCTTTGAGGATTGAGATAATCACACATTTAAAACAGAAGCAGAGTGCCTAGCATATTGTAAGCACTCAGTAAATGGTGACTAATATTAGAGATATATAAACAAAGTCACACACACAAACAAACCCAACTGCCTTTCCATAATGAGGAAGTAATGATTCAGACTCAAGGCTTTCAAAAACAGGGAGGGTGCATTTGCTGATTCCTGTTTGGTTGTGTAGCACATCACATGTTACTTAATAAGCATTGGCATCTCTGTAATTTTAGAACTGGAAGGAACTAAAAGGTCATCTATTCCAAGCTTCTCATTTTAGAGATAATGAAATTTAGGCTGAGGGAGGTTGAATGAATTACTTTAAGTTTACAGTGCTAGCACCCTTCCTGCTACATCTGGTAAAGTACACGAAAGAGTGAGCAGGAAACAAAGTATAAAAAAGACATCCAGATTCCAGAAAGAAAAAAGATTCAACAGGTCCAAAAGGTATAAATACCCCACTACAGAGTGGGCACCAGGTGCTAGGGCAATGCCTGTGTACCATCCTTATGGAAATCCACAAGGAGGTCGCTTAACTGGTAGGCAACCAGATTACAATTGCCCTGGCCTCTGGAAGCGGTGAAGGTTGCACCGTAAAGGGATTCACTGCTAAGGAGAGGCTATCTTCTACAAACATTTGTGGAGCTGAAAGAAGGGCATAGTCGGGCCGAGCCCGTGGCGCACCTGGTAGAGTGCTGCGCTGGGAGCGCGGCAACGCTCCCGCCGCGGGTTCGGATCCTATATTAGGACTGATCAGTGCACTCACTGGCTGAGTGCCGGTCACGAAAAAAAAAAAAAAAAAAAAAAAAAAAAAAAAAAAAAAGGGCATAGTCGATACAGATGAAAAGGCATTATTGTCAACACCACCTGTCCAATTCCTAAGAGTGGGTCATAATGGTAAGCAAATAAATATTGTTCACCCAGCCAGCAAACGGACATTGAAGTGGTAATGTGCCCCCCAACCCCCGCCAGGAGATAGGAAAGAAGTAGAAGATATTCAGAGCAACACTTTTTGCTAATAGTTGTGCTTTTACCTATTTCTTAAACTGGTCTTAGTAAGAATTTCCAGAAATATCTCAGATATAGACTTTTTTTTGAAAATTGATGTTTTTTGAAATAATGAGAAGGAATGACTTTTTTTGTAATTTGGTATTTCTTTTTCTTTTCTTTTCTACCAAGGCCCTAGCTAGAAGGAAAAGTATTTATTAATAACACATTTTGTCAGTTTACCCTTACTTTTTTATTGGCTGTGAGCTAGAATAAAGTCAGGAAATTAAGGTCTTTGCAAACCTTGCCAATTCATTTTTACAATTAAAATCACATAGTCTTTCTTACCCTTATCTGAAAGTGTATTTTGCATAAAAGTACATTTTTAAAGCAGTTTTTTCTTAGTTTCTCAAACCTAAGAGATGAAACTTTTTCTACTTTGCCTCTGTCTGGTTTCAGGTTTCCATAAATAGATCAAAATGAAAAAAATAAGTATGAGATATGCTAAACAAGAGTGAGTGCTAAGCTATAACCATGTCTAACAGCTATTAAGCAATTCCACAAAAATGTCAAAAGCAGTTCTAAAAACTTTTTTTTATGGTTAGAGAAATGTTAAGTGGACAACAAAAGCAGTGTACAAGATAGTAAATATGAGACCCATCTTTTGTAAAAATGCACATATGGGTGTATGTGTATGTACAGGAAAAGCTCTGGAAATTCTCCCCAAATGTTAAATCTGATTTTTTTTTTTTTCTGGATCTTGGGATTTGATGAGATTTTTATTTCTCTTTACTTATTTGTATTTTCTAATTTTCCTACAATGAATAAGTATTTTAGTCAGAAGACAAAAGGTTTTCTCCCTTTTTTTGGATGAATGTCTACTTAAATGTTACAGAGATCAAATGTGGAGAGAAGGGGAGGATCAGAGCAAAGTTCAGAGTGATTGCAAAATAGTCTGCAGATGGAAGAGAATGTGGGGGCAGGAGTCCATTCGATACTGGAGTGGGGTGTTTTCTGTGTGTGTGATGGAAATGTTCATTCTGTGCTGATTAACACAGTAGCCACCAGCCACATATGGTTATTGAGTATTTGAAGTGTGGTTAATACAACTGAGGAATTAAAATTTTAATTTATTTTACTTAAATTTTAATTTTAATAAGCTACCTGTGACTGGTGGCTATTGTATTGAACAGTGCAGGTGTAGGTTCTAGGTTTCAATAAAGTAAGATTTGTCCTGTTACATGAAGAAAGGGAGGATTTGAAAAGCTGAGAATAAAAAGAAGGGTTCCAGAAGAAAAGCATGACTGAGTTATGCTCAATTCACATTGAGAGTGTGAAAATGCTGGTGTGTGGATGGAGGATTGTGATGGGCTGCTGCTCTGGGCAGACCGCAGTGCTGAGAGTTGGGATTTGAAGCGGTAAGTAATGAGGCGTCGTTGATTATTTTTGACCAGTGGATAATAATACTCTTACCTTGTGTTGGGCATTATGTTGAGTGCCTTACATGGATTATCTCATTTAATTATTGTAACAACACTTTGAGAAAAAAGAAAGACTGAGAAATGGGTGGCTGAGCTTATCAAGGAGATACTTAGAGAAAAGGGAGGAATAAGCACAGAAGATTTATCTGGGCAGTATGGCAGTGAAAAGATTGAGGAAAAGGGAAACAGCTTGAGGAAGGTTAAATGAAGGTTACCCTCACACCCCCCAGGCAGTTCAGACCCATCCAGCCTGAAAGCAGAGAGGAAGTACCTAGTGCAGAGGGAGGGGAGAAATATTTGACAGGCAGGAGATGAAGCCAGCAGGCCCTAGGTTTGTCTTTGGAAGAGGTAAGGGACTCCTGTTCCTTCGGGTAGGAGGACGTTTGCAAAAGGGATGGTAGACAGAAATACTTTGAGAAAGTGGCACAAAGTGCTGGAGCTGGATGTTTTTTAAAAATCTTCTCTGAAGCAGGAATCAAGACCATCTGCCATGAAAGAGGGGAGAAAACAAAATGAGGGGAGGAGAAAGGAGATAGGTAACTGCACGAGTTGGGGCTGCACTAACAGTAGCCACTACTCTGCCTATTACGGGTTTTTACATATATTGTCTGACAACGTATCTAACAAGCTAGTGAAGTATTATTAATTCCAACTATTTCCAAATTATAAAAAGGAAACTGAGGATCAAAAACTTTATCACCTTAATTAAAAAAAAAAAAAAAAAAAAGCCTACCAAACTGCCAGGAGCTTTCTAGGCAAGAAATAGGCAAGGGGCCTGCCTTCATGGTTTTATCGAAATGGTGCAGACAAAAAAGTAAAACAAAAGATCATTTCAGATTTTGGTAAGTGCTGTGAAAATAATAAAACTCGTGCTATAATTGATATAATTATGATATAGCGATGGGGTTAGAAGTGCGGGAAGGTAGAAGCTACATCAGTGTGGTCGGGATGGGCCCTCCGAGGGGACACGTGAGTTGAGAACTTTAGGATGAGAGAGGGGCAGGAAGGGTTTTCCTGGCGAAAGAAAGGGCAAGTGCAAAGGCTCTGAGACAAGAACTAGCCGGGCTCCTCGGAGGAACGCAAAGGGTAGTGCGGCGGGAGCTTAGTGAGCGAGGGGTACAGGCCAAGGTTGGAGGCGCCATGGGGTAACCCAATCCGATTCAGAGGAATAAGGCAGGGGGCAAGGGCCAGGCTGTCCGGCTCTCCAGCGCGTGTTCTTCCCACTCCTCGAAGCTGACCCGCACCTGGCACGGTGGAGGGCGCGATGGGTCAAGAGATGAGGGGCCGAGGGGCCGCGGCCCGCGGGGGGTGGTGAGGAGTGTGACCTCCAGGGTGTCGCAAGCGCCAGGGCAGCACTGATCGCCGGCGCGGGCCCCTCGCCACCAGCAACCCCCAGATCGCCCCGCCTTTA
The DNA here is from genome assembly GCF_027409185.1 of Cynocephalus volans. Lineage (NCBI taxonomy): Eukaryota > Metazoa > Chordata > Mammalia > Dermoptera > Cynocephalidae > Cynocephalus > Cynocephalus volans. The sequence goes on from NC_084473.1 coordinate 82,991,239, forward strand.
TCCCTGTTAGCGACCCGCGCCCGGCACGACCCGCCTCCAGGTGGCCTGGCTGGTTTTTTCAACCGGGGAGGCGGGTCCGTCTACCAAAACTTCGGAATGACGATACCCCTTTCCCTTGAAAGCGATGAAGAGATGAAATAAACCGTGTTTAAGGCGAAGTCCTATGGGAAACAGCCCTTTTAATTTTTGTCTGGTTTCCCCCTACGGCTTTCCAGAAACCACTTGCTTCTCGGTACGCTCTTCAAGTCACCCCCTCCAACAGTGAGACCATTGGTTTGTCCTCTCAGCCCGGATTGGCTGAAGGTTTACGCCTCGGTTAGTGATTGGAGGATGTTAGTTTCTTGCATATTCCCCGCGCCCGTTGGTTCATTTTCCCCGTTTCTGGGCGGAGTGGTTAGGGACGGTTTCCACGCCCTTGTTTACCGGGCGCGTAATTGTAGCGCCCTCCGAGCGGTGGGGCCGTCTCCAAAGTTCCCTATTTAGCTTCTCGGACCAATGGAGTCCTTGCCTCACCCTCGCCCTCTCCCTTGCACGCCTTGCGCGTGGTACGGCCCACACCTTTAGAGCGGCGGCGCGTGCGGCCGCCCTTCGCGTTCTTCCGCCCGCGCTTGCCGGGCTGCTCCCCCTCGAGGGTGCGCTTGGTACGGCCCGCGCTGCCTCCTTCCCAAGTCCGGGGTAGTTGCCCCCCCTCCAGGTCGGCGGCGCTTGGTGCCGTCCGGGAGAACGAGGTCATCGGTCGGTTCCCGTGAAAACAAAAACAATCGCCTGCGCCGCCGCGAGCAGTCGAACGCGGCAAGCAGGGGTCTGGGACGTGGGGCCGGGAGGGGCGAGCGAACGGGAGCAGCGGCGACGCGCCGGGGGGGCCGAGGAGCCATGGGGTCGGCGGGCACGGGCTGCGCGGGGCTCCCCTGGCGCCGCGGCTAGCGCGCCAGCCGCCTCGGCACCCTCAGCCGCCCGCGCCGCCCGCCTGGGGGACGAGGAGCAGGACGCGGCCTCGGCGGGGCCCGGGCGGAACGGCTGCGGACACCGGGCGCCGGGGAGCCGAGCGCCGCCGCCTCCGGCATGGATCAGTGCGTGACCGTGGAGCGCGAGCTGGAGAAGGTGCTGCACAAGTTCTCGGGCTACGGGCAGCTGTGCGAGCGCGGCCTGGAGGAGCTCATCGACTACACGGGCGGCCTCAAGCACGAGATCCTGCAGAGCCACGGTAGGGCGGCCCGGGTGGGCGCGCGGGGCAGGGCCCTCGGCCGAGCCTCAGCTCCAACCCCGCGGTGGGACCCCCTTCCTCATCCACCCTCGCGCTTCGGGCCCGGCCGCCGCCTCCCCTGAGGCGCGGAGACCCCCCAGGCCGCTGTGACTTTTCTTTCTCATTTCGTCCGATCTGCCCCGAACCTGTCGCGACCTCGCTTTTAATTCAGAATGAGCGCGAAGCCTCCCGGAAACCCGGCTGGGACTCGCGGGCTCCGGGGGGCCGTCCTTCCCATCTGCGGACTGCCGACCTCCCAGAGTGGGCCCCGCACCGGGCCCCGGGGGTCTCACGTGGTCCCCGGACGCTGTCCTGCGTCGACCCAAAACTGAGTGAGGAGGGTCAGTGCAGGAAGCCCCTTCCCTCTGCCCCACCCCAAATTCTCGGCAGGGGGACTTCCTACCCTCGTGTTGTTTTTTTTAAAAATTAGAAAGTCTAGTGTTATTCTTAGCTGTGGGTTAACAGAACAGCCGTTCCTGCAACTTCATAATGTGACTGATGGGTGGAAGCAGCTCCTCTGAACTCCGCAGCAGCACTGACATGATTCCTAGGAAACCCGCTGAATCGAGCGGTTCAGCTCTCCTGGGGCAGCCTCTGATGAGACTGAGGAAGCAAACTGTGGCACGAGTTGTTAGTTACTTGCCTTACCTGGTCAAGTTTGTACTTGCTTTTGTTTCAGAAAACAGGTTTTCTACGGAAGGTGTTTTACCTTGGTTATTTCATTATTGCCTTAGGCCCTGGGGACAGATGGTTTGCCAAAAGTTAGCTTATGGGAAAGCTGGTTGGGAAAGGGTTTTGTTTTTAGTTTTAGAAGTAACATTAAAAGCCTGGTATCCTTACATAGTAGTCACACTGATGATTCCGTTTGTCAGGAAGTGAAGGACTTTTTATTTAATGGGTTTTATTCAGGAGCTCAACTTGTGGGGAAGCTGGTCAAGAAGGGGTTTTGTTTTGGATTTTTGAAATAACGTTAAAGGTCTGGTATCCTTACATAGTAGTCACGGATGATTCCGCCTGTCAAGAAGTAAAGGGCTTTTCATTTAATGGGTTTTATTCAAGATTTCAACTTGTGGGCTAAACAGAAATTTTATGTAAAGGAAGATTTGGTAGCTGGGGAGAAATGCAGATGTTTGTGGCAGGTGAGATGAGGGCAGTGGTGTTAGCTAAACTTCTTTATTCTTCTACACCTTCCTTTCTCAGACTGCCTTTCAGTTGAGGGTGGGTGCTAGTCCACAGTAAGGGACAACATCTCATTCTGGGCAGAAGTCACTTTTGAACTCTGCTGAAGAAGCAATCCTGCAACCATAGTGGTTGAAATATTGATAGGGAAAAATCCCATTAACCCTGGTAAGAGTTGCAATATTAATATGAAACAATGAGCAGACTTTGGTGGCTCCCTGTGAAGGGAAATTTGATGGACTTGGTAATGATATAGTTGGTAGAAGTGGGGACGTAGAGGTGGAGTGGGGTGGGAATCCTGGGAAGGTTCTGATGACTGATTTTGGTCATGTGAGATAAAGTTGAAGGGGTTAATGAAGATAGAGTCAACAGCTTAATGTCAACTCGTGGCTGGAGATGTATAGGTCTAAGACTGGTTTCTGATGTCATTTTAAGAGAACAGTGGAGAGGATCACTTAGGATGCAAGGAGGAAAGACAGTAGGGTCCAACCTCAGCTTTGAACTACCCTTGGAGAGTGGAGGGCCAAGGTGGATCCAACAGAAACCAAAAAGAGCTGGGGTTGGTCAGCAGTTATTTGGCTATTGTGAGTCAGTGGCCTTCTGTAATCGAAGTTTTATAGAATTGTTAAAACAAGTCAGATTACTGGAGGTTAGGAAAAATATGATGCAAACAGGTATAAGGAAACCCAAGGCTGCACCAGTGCAGTGGTAGAAGGTATTCCCACTCCCCTACTCCCTGGAAATCTTTGTCTTGTTAAACGCTGAAAGGAAGGAGCCCGTGGGAGAAGAGAATGAATGAAGGGCCTAAACTTGGAGAGGAGGAAGGAACATTTCCTTTTTAGTGACTAGGTTAGAAGTTGGGTTGGATAGGCAGGGTTTAAGAGGGAAAAGATGGAAAGTAAAGTGCCTTTCTTCCGTAAGAGAGGGAGGATATTAATTGAAGGGGATGTGGTTGTGAGCTTTGTTTTAGGGAATTTAGGGGCAATCCCAGATGGATAACGTTGTGAAGAATTGCTAAAGCAGGAATTTGTTTTAGATTTCTTTGCTTGGTATCAGGGAACTTTTCTGGGAATTTATGGTACTAGCCATGGGATATACTATGCTGTCAGAAGAGTCTGACTTGGTGAGTTTTGTGTGTTCCCTTTTCAGCCTCCTGTTTTCTATCCTCTTGTCTACCAAATTGCCAGTCTTATGTTGGTATCCCTTTGATTTTCTTTTATTCTGTAGTAACAGAATTAAGTGGTTAAAGGTAGTAAAAAAGAAGAAACAGGAAAGATGATAAATACCACAGGTGCCAAGTCTAGTTTCCAAAATAAAATTTCTCTCTTTGGGTGTTCCTTTGTGTGCAGACAAACATCATGCTTTGGTATCTGGGTTATGGTATTTTTCAAAGCAGATAATTTCTGAATTAAAGTTCTCTGTAGGTGATGTGGTGGATGTTATAATGAATCTTGAATATACCCTTCTGAAAGATATACAAGGATACTTCAAAAAACTTCATGGAAATATAGAATTAAAAGATAATGTGAATCTTTCCATGAACTTTTTGAAGTACCTTCATAGAATTTGAACTCAGTTTTCAAGTTTAAAGGGAAATTTTCAGAGCTTCTGAAGGTTCGTATCTGGACAAATGACCTGGTGGGCTGTGACCTGAGAAAGGGGCTCTAATTAGGAAGCTCTTTCCGGGCTTTGGATCTCATACTCTGAGTTTAAGTGAGTTCATATTATTTCAGGAATGTGGTATGAGTCAAATAGAATCTTGGGGACTATACAGATCCCTCAAGGTCCTATATAGGACACTTTATTGCATCATATTGGTGTTTCAGAAGCGTCCTTTAGCTAGGGTCAGGGAATCAGTTCAGTTTCTGAGAATGAATTACAATTTGTTATTTTGAAATTTCTTTTCTCTCTCTTTGTAGAAGTTGTGAGCAGACAACTATACTAAATGATCAGGGCTAGGATTTGTGGTGGAAACTGATCATACATAAATGGATTTAGTAAGCTGGATGACAACCCCCTTCCATCCTCCATTCTCGCCACTCTTACTCTAGGTTGTAAACACTGCCCTAAGGGGGCTAGCCTGGCAGCTGGCCTGGAAATAGCCCTGCAGTGAGCCTTAAAATCTCTCAGCTGCTCTAATTTGCCTCTATATAGCCTGGAATTCTTTCAAATAAAATTTCTATAATTAACCATTTCTTCTAAAGAGCAAATTTCTTTATGCAGATACCTTTGGGGAAATAAGGGTGGTATGGGATGGTCACTCACACCAAGTCAGTTAGTTTTTGCTCTGCCATTTAAACCAACCCTAACTAAATCCGTCAGCCTGGGAAAAGGAAAAAACAATTTAAAAAAAAAAAAATGGAGGTGTCAGGCCTACAACAGAGGAATAGTATAGGAGTATGTGGCTCTGAGATGGAGGGGCAGGCTTTGAGTGGGTGCTATATAGCCAGTTGGGGAATTTGATGGTTGAGGGACCACTTAGGTGTATAGAAGTATGAAGAGGGAGGAAAGAACTAGGGAGAATGCTAAAGAGGACTTCTGCTGAGGCCTGATCCGTTCCTCTTCCTGGAGACTGATTAAGGGCTTCTTTATGCGATAGGAACTGCCTTAAGAACAAAGCTAAGGGTGGTAGATAGGAGGATGGGGGAGTGATCTAGAGCCTGCAGTGAGGTGTCCAAGGTAAAAGGAATAGGGATAACTAACTGTTCATGGGAAATGGAAGGTCTGTGCCGAGGTGTTAGTCTGAGAAAGTAAAACCATTTTTTAAACCTAATTTGTCAGGAGTTAAAGAATTGTGTTGAACTCTGATTCTTATCCTTAATTATTTTAATTGAACTTTAGGGTTCTCTTAATTGCCCCAAGTCTGAGGGGAGAGGAGAGTATTCCTGTCATTTAGTTGTGGCAGCCTTTCAGTGAGAGTTTCCCTGTAAGCATGAAGTTTGGTCTAATTTAAGATTCAGTGTGGCTAATATTGGTTGGTATGCTCTTGATCTAATTTGGATAATGCCCTGGTGCTTCTCAGACTTCAGTCACACACATGCACTCTTATTTTTCAGATAGATTCATAGATTTACTTAGGTAGATTTATCCTCATTCTAGCCAGTGATATTTGTGAAATCATAGATTTGGTTGGTTAGGTATAATAAGCTACATATTAAAAATAAATGCTTAAGTATTAAAATATTCTTATACAAGCTAAAATTATCATTCACATCAATGGTATGAGAACTACACTTTGGACAACCCTTGGTTAACAGAGAAATAGTATGATTAATTTTTTGTAATTTGGTGATTATTTTTATAATGCTTTTTAGCATTTTTTTCCCACTGGTAAATATATTTATATTTTTGTTTTCCCATTAGTACCTATGTGATGGAAGGGAGAACAGAAAAGAACTATATATCATGTATTGCTGGTATTCTGAATTCACATTTGGTGAAAAAAGATGAGGCCGAAACAATTAGGTAATGGTTTCAGGAAATGTTTAAAGTGTACTTAGGAAATTATAGTATTTCTAAGACTAACAGGTATGCAATATTTTAAAATCGGTTTTACACTATTAAGGAGAGTTCTAGTATGGTTTCTGAAAGTGACACTCAAGGAATTTTCTAAATTTAATTTTTATTTATTTATTTTGAGTAGATAGCACATTCAAATGGTCCAAATTCAAACAATTAAAAAGGTACCCAGTGAAAAGTCTCCCTTGTACTCTTGTTCTTGGACCACCTAGTTTAGCCCACCTCACTAACAGAGATGCCAGTTTCCAGAAAAATTTTTAAAAGAATTCGGGGAAATGGTAAAAAAATTTTAAGGCATTGGATATGTAACTCCACTTTCTGTGATTTAGGTTTAGTATTATCTTTGCAAGTTGGTAAAGACATCTTCATCTGTAGAACTGATTAACATATAATAGCACCTAAAACTCCTTTCTTGTGTGTGCAGGTTTGGTGTGACTCTTAGTAGTAAAACTCATTTACATTATGACTCCTACCTTTATCTATCTCTTTGGATCAAAGAAATTGTTGAAAATTTGGTTGCTAGTTGCAGAAGTGCTTACTTTTTTAAAAATTGGAGGGAGACACATGAGAACGTAAGAAGGCAAGTAAGCATGAAAAAAAAAAGTAGATTTTGGATGTCACATTTTTAACTCATTTCTGTGGAATGAATATTGCATTAGTAGATAGAAGCCAGAGGTTGAGGTTCACGTGTTAGGAATAACCTGCCACTCTAGAATTTGGGTTGTGTGTATTATACTTATGTGTTGAAAAGTATGCTTGTTTGCATGTATAACTGCTCTGTACTTTTCACAGCATACAAGTGTTGAATCTTGTTATGTATTGTGCTGAATGAGAGTAAAAAGATCATGGCTTGGTGGACTAATGGTTTGTTTACTTAGCCTTATTCCTTGGTGTACAAGGAGTAGGCTACATAGCCAGGTCTTCTCCCATTTGTTACCCATACTTTTTGTTAAATACTAACAAGACACTCTTGAGAGAATAATAACTTTAAGTTTTGAATTGAATGCAATTTGATATCTATGTTTAACATCTAGCCTGGAAAGTAGCATATAAATAGGTCATAAATAAAAGTTTGGGAGGATGACAATAGCCATTGTTCAGATATTCTAAGAGGAGAATAGATGGTTACCAAGCTACTTGGCCTCTTTTAGGTGGTAAGAATAATAGGTCAGTGTCAGTGTTTCCAGTTGGGTTTAGAAGCAGATTTAACTTTGTTAGCTATTCTTTTCCAGGCTCATTTGGGAAATAATTCTTTGTTATTTGGCACATTATTTATTTAGACTGGTTGCATATTATTCAGACTTTTGGTTGCAGGTGATGTAATAGTTTTTATTAAAATGGAATTTGGTGACAAATAACTAAAAAGGCTGAGGTTAGGTCAGGCTGGCTCCAGAGGCACAAAGGTTGTCATCAGGACTGGTCTTGTTCTTTTCTTCTGTCAGCTGTGCTTTCCATGGTTGGCTTCTTTCTCAGAGGAATTTTCTCCATGTGGAGGTGAAGATGGACATTGGAGCTCAGAAGACAGGAACATGGCCTTTTTTCTGCATTTCCAACAGACTTTCCAGGGAGTAGGTTTATCATCCTGTTCTGGATCCTATGCCTCTCCATGAATCAGTAATGGGGGCTGGGGCATGGGGTCCTCTGGCCACTTGGAGCTATACTCACCCTGTGTCAGGAGATGTATGGCCGTGTGATCCACCATTCAGCAGGTAGAAGAGAAATGGATCTAGAAAGAAACACTTGCCCCCAGACAGTGTGTGTGTATCATAGTTGAACAGCTACAGGTTATATCAATAACAATGTTTTCTTGAGGTGATTTCATGACTAGCCCAACCTCTATTTTTCAGCTGTTGCCTTACCTCCTAACTTTAATGTTCGTATAATTCAAATACTGAGTTTTAGTGTGATTTAATCAGTAGACTAGAGAAAACAACTTGGTTCATGATATTTTTGGGAACTTACTTGAAATTGCTTTTATGCTTGGCGTAATAAAGTTATTTTCCTAAGGTTATTTTCTCTCAAGTAGTTTCTAACTCTGGATAATAATGTGGCGGCGCGTGCACGACTTGCCTACACTTCTGTGATACTATCATACTAGAGTTAATAGAGAAATTTCCATTGTTTCTGTCTTAGTCTCTTAGTTGTTAGGATGGTGTTTAGCAAATTGTCCACTTGGAATATTAAACCTGACTTGTTTTTATTTGTGACCCTGTTTCTTCATCTGTAAGGCTTCTGGAGTCTTTGCAAATGACTCCAAAATTCAGTTTCGGGAGAATTGTGAAGGTCCCTGGTCCTCAGCTGTGTACTTGGAGCCCTTTGGTACTTCCAAAGTTGACAGATACTAGGGAGGTGATGTTTTCTAAGTGGATATTTCTTTAAGAGCTCCAAGAGTTCATAGAAGTATGGTAGAAACTTCTGGCCCTTCTCCTTAGATTAAATGTTAGCCCAACACTTCAAAGAACAGAAACTGGAATATCAGGTAGGACTTGAGGCTTTTAGAAATATTTTCATCTTACCTGGGATTGGTGATTGTATGGATGAGCTCAAAATGTTGTTTGGGGAGGCTGTAAAGCTTATGCAAGTATTACCAAGTCTTTCTCCACTCAAAATTGAGGCCTGAATAGTGATTTCTTTTCTTGTGGGCACAGTGTCAGGCTGTGTTTTATCTCTGATGATTTTGCTATATCTGCGGAATCTATATAGATTTAATATCATCTTATTGATATATGAAGATATTTGGCAGGAGATAAGGAGAGACTTCTTTTGAAAGAAACATATATGATGTCCCTGATCCTCCAGGAACTTGAAGTCTAGTTTGAGAAGATAGTATGAACCTGTACTTGTGGGATAGTATACAAAGTTTTGTCCTTGGGCTCAGGAAAACTGGGTTTAAGTCTTTGCTTTGACACTTAACTAGTTGTACAATCTTGCTTAGCCTGATTTTCCTTCAGTAAACTGATCACTTATCTCACCAAGTTATAGGAATGAAATAGATAGTAGATGTGAATTGGCTTTGAAATTTGTAAAATGGGGGATACTTTTTATTTATAAGGTCTCGACCTTTAAGCAGTGTTAAAAACTTTTAATTGAGATACTTTGACTAATATTTAGGTGTCTTTATTACTGGTTTATGTTAAATATTGTTCTGTGCCCAGTGGTCTGCTTAACACTGTAAGAAATACTGAAAAGATACAAGAAATGATCTTGAGTTGGAGAGACCAACATCTCAAAGGGGAAAAAAGCCAAGGCCATGGCACATTATATAACAGCACTTCAGGTTAATACAAATACTTAGTAATTCAGAGAAATGGGAAGAGAGGGAGCCTTAGAAAGAACCGTATGGGAGAGGGTTGGAGGTTGGGTATTATTTCAGTTGAACTTTAGAGCGCCTAGTTAGCAGTTATCAATCACCAACTGTATGTGGAAGTAGACTAAATCTTGTGAGAGTAACAAAGGACAAAGTTCTCATCTTCTAAGAACTTTGTATCTAGTTAAGGAAGATGAGACTGGAAGTTAGATGTATCTAGTTAAGGAAGATAAGTTTTTTGCAAACAAACAAACAAGAACAGTGCCCTGTAATGCAGTGCCGCGTGTACAGGCCAAATGCTGAATGGATGGTACGGACGAGAAGGGGTAGGACTTGAGACAGGGAGAGAGAGACTCTTCTCACCCCTGGAAAGTTTTAGTAGCAGAGATTGAATCTGGATAGTAGGATGGAGTGCCTGGAGGGGAGGATGGCAAGACCAGAGGTGTAGAGGAGTGAGAAAGTGAAGGACCAGGTTGGGGCGAAATGGGATAAAAGAATTTAAATTGGAACCAGGTTTTGTAGAGCCATGGATACTGGGGACAGTAGTAGACTTTAGATATTGAGTGGCATTGGGTTGGGGTGGGAATGTTTTGAATAGGGAGGGGACAGGGACATGATCAGAGACCTATTGTCAGCAGTATTTAGGTTAGGTTGGAGTTGGGAGTGAGTTTGACTAGAGGCAAGAAGACTAGTTAAGGTTAGGTCTGATGAAATAAGGGTCTGTCTTAGGGTAGTGGTGGTAGAAATTTAAAGGAACCTATGCAGGGGATCTTCTTAGAAAAGGAATTACCAGGACCAGGTGCATGTATGGAGTCTGGCAGAGTGGGAGAGAAGGGTTGGAAAAATCAAAGATTAATCTAAGGTTTTGAGCATGAGTGATGGGTAGATAATTATGGAACCAGGAAGAAAATAGGAAGTTAAGGAGAGGAGAAAGTAAAAATATGAGTTTGATTTTTTAAAAATATGAAATCCAGATTTAAATAGTACAGCCATTTATTTCAGTGATAAAGATGCCTAGAGATTAATTTAGTCTCTATGTTTTGAATTTGTAGGGAGTAAGTAGGTTCTCTAAAATGGGACTGTCTGGCAGACATTTAAAAACTTGTGTCTACATCCCCTTTTTCTTCTCTCTCTGCAGTTCTTGCCTCATAAACTTTGAGGCCTTCCCTTTCTTTTTTATGACAGTCATTGGTCTTGTTTTCTGTTCTAGGAGCACTATTAGTCTGTGCCATGTAATTTAGCTCTTAAATACAAACTTTCTTGTTTTGTTTTTTTCTCATACTTGGTTTTGCAGCACACTAGGCCTGTGATTTTATGCAATGGTGTCTTTAATAACCTCTCTGGATCAGAACATCTATCTGTGAATCTCTGTTCTGAAAGGTTAGGGGTTGAACACCAAATACCATACTTTTTGTTTACTTAGCAGTACCAGCTATTAATATACTGAAAGAAATTTTTGTTTTCGGTATGTGCCACCTCTAGAAAAAAATTAGATGTGTTCGATTTGTGCCTTTTCCTTTCTCCTCTGAGTAGATCTGTTGAGCAGCTTCCGTGTCTAGGTGCTGAGGAAGCCCAAAAGAAGCCCAAAGCTTCTATAGGCCACAGCTGAGTTTACTGCTGACACTATAAAATAGTCCTTTGTCAATTTGTAATAACAACATTACCTTCTCAAGTTCAAAGATTTTCTGTTCTAATACTTTGCAGGGATATCCATATTCACCTTGTCAATGACTTTTATTTCCATCCTAAATTTCTTACTCTATCTAGAAACTGGTAACGTGGGAAAATACCTTGAACACTGCTGACACAGGATTTCAGCACTCCCTAAACGTTAATTGAATTTAAATGTCATAGTTCTCATTTTCTTTTGACTTTCTTTCCCTGTTTTGTCTTAGTTTTATTTTGTTTATTTTAAAGTGTTAATTAAGATTTTTATAAGGGTGAGATAACATAGAAACTTTTTCGTTTTCTAGCCTTCCTAGTAATGCCTAATATTGCTTTGGTTTTTGATTTTAATGTTTTTTTTTTTTTTTTCAAAGGAATTAATCTAGAATGAATTCTGGAGTATATCTTTATGAGATGTGAGTTTTCATTTATGTACAGGTAGGATTATGTTAACTAAATGGACTTCTTTGTATTTATCTGGATCAAAATTTGTGTTCTATTTTGCTTTCCATTTAATTTTAAATTTAAGATCTCTGTCCATTTTATGAAAGTGGAGTTAACTTTTAATAACTCAGAAGAGCTCAAATGCAGTATATATAATATTTATAAACTTGGATATCTAAATTTTTTTCTGTTTCCAGGATATTCATAAGAATGTTCAGTCAGGTCTTAGCGATTTCTGGGGAATCCTACTGTTTATTTCCACCAAAATAATCTAGTGTTAGATGGTGAAGTTCTCAGCCTTTTTGAAAAGTGAATAACTATCATCATCATAGTAATACTTTTTTGTGTTGTGCCTTGCCATCTTTATAGAGCGCTTTTGATTATGGTGAGTCTCATCTCTTGTGTTTGACTGTTGGGCAGCATGTACTTTACAGTGTAATTGACACCTTTAAATTGCCTTTTATAGGCCAAATGATAACTTTTTTTTTGCAGCTGGCTGGTATGGGGATCCACCCCTTGGCCTTGGTGTTATGACACCATGCTCTCACCAACTGAGCTACCAGGTCAGTCTTCAAATTAGAACTGTTGATTATTTCCTGATGAGCAGACATTTTAAGCTATAGCATTTTGATACTGCCTACCAGCCAGCTGTTTAGTTTTAGCACTGCTACCTTTCTTTAACAGTGTGTATTTGTGCAATTATTTGTGGTCCTCCCGCCCCATATTATAAAAATAAGTAGCAGACAGAAAATTGAAAGTGCAAATGTGTAGAGATGAGAATCATAGTTGTCAAACCTAATGATATCTTTGTCTTGATTGTATTAGGTGGGCCAAAATAGTGAGTGTATCTTGTCAAGTAGTTGGACACATGATTGTCTTAAGCCTTATGATGAGTAAAAAGAAAATAGAACAAATACATGTATGTATAAAATGTCAAAACTTATTGAAGTTTGTTTATAAAAACCAAAATATAAGTAGGGATTTTATAATTTTTAGCTTTGTGGGAATCAGGAGCTCCTTTTAAACATGTATGTTTCTATACCTTCCTATATTTTGACTTAATATACGCTTTTTTTTTTTTTTTTTTTTTTTTTTAAATAAAGATGAGCGGTAAGGAGATCTTAACCCTTGACTTGGTAGTGTCAGCACCACACTCTCCCAATAGAGCTAACCGGCCATCCCTATACAGGGATCTGAACCCTTGGTCTTGGTGTTATTAGCACCACACTCTCCTAAGTGAGCCATGGGCCGGCCCCTAGGATACACTTTTATAGGAACACATTATATATTACAGTTGAGATGTATGTTGTTGCATCTTTGACAGACCTTGGCAGAGTTTTCTTTTACAAACAGGGAAACTGGCTCAAAAGTTACTTGAGTCAGAGCATAAGCCTGTGAATTCTGGTGTAGAGGGCTTGTTATTTGGAAGAGACAAGGATCTTAAAACTGAGGTGGGGGACTCTATTTTGTGAATGTGTCATATTTGAAAATTGGCACACATGCATGTGTGTGTGTGTGTGTGTGTTGATCTTGCATCCTGTAACTTTGCTGAACTCACTTATTAATTCTAGGATTGTGTGTGTGTGTAGATTCCTTGGGATTTTGTCCTTGGACAATAATGTCATTGGCAAATGAGGACAGTATTATTTCCTAAATTATTTGGTATTTGAGAAATTTAGGCCACGGTGCTATTGTGTAAACATTAAACATAGACATTAAACATAGGCAGTCAACATTCTGCGAGGGGGTGATGAGCAAACTGCTGAGTGAAGTGGGGGAGTTGGTTTAGAGGGTGTTGGTAGTATCAGATAGTTTCCAATGCTGGGCTTCAAATTGAGAATATGTAATATATAATTTATTATTTTTTATTTTCTTTCAGTAAATAGTTATTGAATGTCTACTATGTGCCAATTACCATCTAAACATTGGAGATTAGACAGTCATCTTCAGTGAATTTTGTGGGAGTGATAGACAAATGACAGCATATTTACAGCAAAATGTGAAACCCTAAAAGGAAATACAGGGTGCTATGGAAACACACATTTTTCTAATTTATTGTTTTTGTGAAACTAGTGGACATTAGTCCTGAAGTGGCTAGGCAGTGAAGCCCAAGGGCAAAGCTTTACAAAAAATAGTTAAGGAGTTAACTCAGTTATGTTTAATTTAGTGTGGGGAGTATCTGATTTTGGAGGAGACCAGGACTATTCTAATTACTGAGAATATCACACTTAAAATCTGCTATTTAATTGTATTGAAAGGAAATTATTTTTAACTTAGACCAACCACTTGTGTTGGTTCTTTGCTTGGATGTAACATGCAAATTATTGTACTTATTGAATCAAGTCATGATAGAAGTGACTTTAAAAAGTACTTGTTGTGACCAACAGTGATGAACACTGCCTCAGAGCTATTTCTTTCATGCTTATGTATGGGGCCTGGTTCTGGGGAAGTTTGTCACATTAAAAGACACATTGGCACAGGACTTTATCATGAGTGACAAGTGATCACCACTGTGGCCAATCTGGATCTCGTTTGGTCATGGTGAAGATGGCTGTCACAGTAATTCTGCAGCTTTACTTTTAGGAACTGAATCCAATTAGATTTCTTTCACAGAAAAGTCCTCCTACATAGAAATAGAAGCAGGTTGTATTTTCATATATAGAGATAAAAAGAATGTTAGAATTGTCCCATGAGGACTTTGGTCGTGTCTCAGTCAGTCTGATCATTGTAATAATTTTCAAACCTGTTTTTCCTTTGGCTGCTTTCCACTGAATCCATTTGAAAATGCATTAATGGAATTTGTTCTCTCTGAATAGGGCTTTCCCAGGGTTCTCTTTCAGATTATTCCATTATACTTTTCTTGAGCTTCCAAATACCTTGTAGAAATTATTTTTCCTTGGAGCATACTGAGAACTCTCAGTGTTAATTAATTGACCATATACTATGTGTATCTATCATTTATAAAATTGAAAATCAAAAAGTAGAGGAATTGTAGTTGGTAAAGGAAGAAAAGGAGGTAACAGCTGCACGAAACTCCAGATACCTAAGTTACTAAGATTTGAAAATACCAGTGGATTTCAAGGTTGGTACTTGGAAGTTCAGTTGGTAAATTCCACCTGATCTCTCTGTCTTCCAGTTTGGTTTCTGCTTTTTTGTTCGTTAACCTTTTGTCTACTTTTTTGTCTACTGGTTGTAGAAACAGGTGTGTCTAGATGGATAGGAGTTATGGCTTTCTTTTTAAAAGATCTTTAAAATTGAGATATAATTTGCTTACCATACAATCCCCCTTTTTAAGGTGTACAGTTCCTTGGGTTTTCGTATATTCACAGAGTTGAATATGCACTTATAACCATTACCTAATTCCAGAACATTTTCAGCATTCCCAAAAGAAAATGTGTACTCACATTAACAGTCACGCTCCATTTCACTCTCCCCCTGCCTCTGACAACCATTAATCTACTTCTGTCTCTATAGATTTGCCTATTCTGGACATTACATATAAATGGAATTATAAACTGTGTGGTCCTTTTGTGTTTGGCCTATTTCACTTAAAGTAATAATTTCAAGATTTGTCCATGTTGTATGTATCAGTACTTCATTTCTTTTATGACTGAATAATCCACTGTATGCATATACGTCACTTTAACCATTTATTATTTGGACATTTGGTTTGTTTCCACTTTTTGGCTATTATGAATAATGCTGCTATAAATGTCTGTCTACAAGTTTGTGTGTTTTCAGTTCTCTTATACCTAGGAGTAGAATTCCTGGGTCATAAGGTAATTCTGTTTAACTTTCTGGGGAACTGCCAAATTGTTTTCTACAGTGGCTGCACCATTTTATGTTCCACCAGTGATGTACGAGGCTCCTAATTTCTCCATGTCTTTGTTGACATGTTATTGTCTGTCTGTTCATTGCAGCCATCCTAGTGGGTATGAAGCAGTATCTCACTGTAGTTTTGATTTGTCTTTCCCTAATGACTAATAATATTGAGCATCTTTTTGTATGCTTATTGGTTATTTGTATATCTTCTTTGGCAAAATGTTTATTCATATTCTTTGTCCATTTTTAAATTGAGTTGTTTGTCTTGTTATTGTTGAGTTATAAAAGTTGTTTACACATCCTGGATACTAAATCCTTAGCAGAATATGATTTGCAAATATTTTCTCCTGTGAATTATCTTTCATTTTATTGATAGCATTTGAGGCAGAAAATTTTTAAATTTTGATGAAGTCCAATTTATGTTTTTCTTTGGTTACTTGTGCTTTTAGTGTCATATCTAAGAAACCATTTCCTAATCAAGAGTAAAGTATGCACCTGCTTTCTTCTAAGAATGTGATAGTGTCAGTTTTTAACATTTAGGTCTTTATTCCATTTTGAGTTACTTTTTGTATATGGTGTCATTCTTTTACATGTGGGTATCTTAATCCAGCACCATTTATTGAATATGACTTTATTTTTAACTGTTCTTTTCCCTTGCTTTATTTACCATCAATCCAAATAACTTATCATATGGGGCCGCCCTGTGGTTCACTTGGGAAAGTGTGGTGCTGATAACACCAAGGCCAAGGGTTTGGATCCCTATATAGGGATGGCCGGTTAGCTCATTTGCGAGAGCATGGTGCTTACAACACCAAGTCAAGGGTTAAGATCCCCTTACTGGTCATCTTTTAAAACAAAAACAAAAACAAAACAAATACTTATCGTATGTCTTGCATATTTGCAGGCAATGTTAATATATGACCGTGAAGTATACAGTTTACAGTAAGAACTTTTTCCTTGGGGACTTATGATTAGTTGAGATTGATGGCATATGTACCTGAAGTTGTTAAATGGTATATAATTAGTACCAGAGGAGTGGTGGAGAGGATGGAAATTAATGAGGAGTTCAGAGAGGGACTAAGGCTGTGGACAGAGAGATTCATAGAAGAAATGAGGCCGTTGAGGTTTGGTAAGATTTAGGTACAGAAAGACCACAAATGGCCAGAACAGATTTATGGAAGCAGTTAGATTCGTTTGGTCTAAGGTATGTATGGAACACATTTAGACAGATTTTGAAATTTTCCTGAAGTACCAAGTCTTCCTTTAGCCTAAATTATGTTATTAGAAGTTAGAAGCACCTGATAGAAACATTGTGCAGCTGTATTCAGAGATAAGGGCAGTTTCTATTTTGGCCACCCCATATTGGATTGGGTACCTTATGGCACTACCTTCTGATTGCACGTCTTCTTACTTCTCTTAGTGGTTGTAATTGAACCAGACTTGCTATATTCTCTCTTCACAGTCCCTGCAAACTTCTAGGATTTCTTTTCTTGAAACTCTAGAGAAACTATTCTTGTCATGGTTACTGATTACTTTCACATTGTAAATCCAATGGCCAGTTCTCAGTCCACATCTTACTTGACCTAGCAGTGCATTTAACACAGTTGGTTATTAGGGAATAATCTCCTTGACACGTTTTTTTCACTTGGTCTCCCCAACACCATACTTACTTGATTTTCCTCTCCATCCCAGTTAGTGCTTCAGTAGTGTTTGTCAGTCTCCTTTTCCAGTTACACTTCATCTCAGCCTCATAAACTTGGAATTCCCAGGACTCAGTTCTTTACCACTTCTCTGTGTCTGCACTGACTCCCTTAGTGATTTTATTTAGTCTCTTGGCTTATGTATCATCTCTATGCCAGTGATTCACAAATTTGTGTCTCCAGCCCTAATGTTGTTCTTGAACTCCAGGTTTGTATATCCAGCTGACTCCGTGTATGCACTGGGGTGCCTACTCAATGTCTCAAATTTAGCAAGCCCAAAACTGAACTCTGTCTCTCCCCACCCCTCATACATGCTCAGCCATTAGTCTTTTTCATTTTAATTGGTGCAATTCCATCCTTCCAGGTGACTCAGGCTAAAAACCTTGGAGACATCTGTGAGTCCTTTTCTTCCTTCATATCTAGTCAGGAAGTGCTGGACTTAGCCACTGACATCTCTCATCTAGATTGCTGCCCCAGCCTCTAACTTAGCTTGCTTCTGTTCTTGTACTCCTATCATGAGTAGAGTGACTGTGTTATGTGTCTTCTCTGCTCAGAACCTTGCATTGGATCTCCCTTTCACTCAATGCAAAAGCCAAAGTCTGTGCAATGCCAAGAAGGCCCTGAAAAACCAGGACCCCCAGTATCTCTTGATCTCCTCTCCTACTATTTTCCTTTGCCAGAAATCCGCTTTAGACACATGAGCCTCTTTACTATTCTTTGAATAGTCTAGGTATGTTTCTTCAGTAGGGCTTTTGTCCTCCCAGCCTGGAATGCTTTCCCCCAAGGTAGCGACATGGTTAATTCCTTCACTTCTTTCAACTCTTTGCTCAAATGTCACTCAGTGAGGCCTACCGTGTTTATCCTCTTTAAGATTGCAATTGCTTCCCATCTCTCTTACCCTGCCTTTTTTTTTTCTAGTAGCTTTTATCATCTTTTGTCATAGTACATAATTATTTTGTGTGGTGTTCTGCTTATTTTGTGTGCTGTTTATGTCTCTCACCAGAAGGTAAGTTATAGGGCAAGGATTTTGGTTTGTTTTATTTCACGGCTATAGCTGTCACATAGGAAGTGCTTATTAAATACTTGTTTGAATGAATGAACAACCTAGGGCTACTGTACTCTTGGGCGTGTTCTTGTTCAAATTCTGGGGCCCCATCACAGATCTATTGAATCAGAAACTCTGGGGATGGGATCCAGCTACTTGTTTCAATTAAGCCTCCAGGTGATTCTAATCTAAATTAAAGTTTAAGAACCACTGTATTGGGTAGGATTTCAGAAATCAGGCCCATTGCTTACAGGTGGGGATATGTAGATACAGTGATAACTGACATACCTTAATTGGATTTGTTCTCTCTCCCCCATCTCCTCATCCTCTCCCCTCTTCTCCTCCTCCCTTCTTCCTCCTAGAGGAACAAGGTTTGGAGGGAGGTAGCACAGGGAAGGAGGATATAAACTGTGGTAACTTTCAGTTGATTTATCATGTGTATCACGGGTCAAGACCACCCTTAGGTTCCAGTGATTTACTAGGAGGGCTCATATGACTCAGCATATAGTTGTACTGGTTGGTGGCTAAGATTTATAACAGCCAAAGGATACAAAGCAAAATCAGCAAAGGGAAAAAACACATGGGGCAAAGTCCAGAGCCAGGATAAAGTTTTCAAGAGTCCTCTCCCAGAGGAGTCACATAGGACATGCTTAATTCCTCCAGCAAGAGTTGTGACAAGTTTAAAGTATTGTCTAGCAGGGAAGCTCATTAGAGACTCAGTGCCCAGGGTTTTTATTGGAGGCTGGTCAAGCAGGCATCCTTTACCAAGCATGTACCAAAATTCCAGATTCCCAGAAGGAAAGCAGATGTTCACCATAAACCGCATTGTATAATATTTTAGGCACAGTGAGCCGGTCTTATCAGTTAGGGAATAGTGGGAACCCTCCTGAACTCCGAGTTTCCAGATGCCAGCTAAGGGCCAGCTTTGCAAGCAGGGTTTTCTGAGGGTAGCAGTCTCAGGCCTGCTGTGTTAATAACTCTTTTCTGCATATCACGGTATTCCGAGAATTTTTTTTTTTTCTTCAGCTTCTTTGTGTGGAATATAAAGCATTTAGACTAAATCATCAGTCTTCAGGAAATTTAGTAATAACCACAGTTTCGAGAAAGACTTGAACAGTTTAACTGGGTTGAGTAAGTGAGTTTATTCGTTTAGACCTGTTTTCTGAAATATACTGCCTTGGCAATATCGTTCATAGTTGTGTTGATTTTTGTAATTACAGAAGTGGTTTAATTCACAGTAACATTTTCTTATTTTCAAAAATAAAAAAAATAAGATGCATTCTTAGTATTCTTTTGAAAAATAACATGTGAATGTGACCATTTGCTTCAAAGCAGATACTGATTTTTCTTCTTCACTTTTCTTCCATCTTTCATGTTCCAGAGGGTCTATTTGAAACTTGCCATCTTTGGATTTGCTGTAGTGAGTAACCAATTTTTTTTTTTTTTAGGCCAAGATGCTGAATTATCAGGGACACTTTCACTTGTTTTGACACAATGCTGTAAAAGAATAAAGGATACTGTTCAAAAATTGGCCTCAGACCACAAAGACATCCACAGCAGTGTTTCTCGAGTTGGAAAAGCCATTGATAAGGTATGATATTGAAGGAAATGTGTATTTTTAGCTTCACCTTTCTTCTGTCAGTACTTTGGTAGCATTAGCTCTCCCAAATTATTTTATGCTATTCTTTTCATCTTTGCTTTTGATTACTTTTGCAGGTCTGGTTTTGCTATGTTATTCTTATTAAAGTTCCCTGTTGATATTATTTTAAAAACAAAAATCAAAACAAAACAAAAAACTTCTCCTTTTATAGCTTTGTTGTTTATCCATTTGCTTGTATGGCTAGAGCTCCTGAGGACAGGATGAATAAAGTTCCAAAGAAATTTCAACCCAGTATGTGGGAGTTTGTTTACAGGAGTACTTTTCTTACTGCCTGAGTAATTCTGCTGTGCCTCTCTGTTACGGGACGATTACAGTAACACCATGGCATCTCTCTCCCCTGTATTATCCTAACTCTTGTCTTCCTGTGGCCACACTAGTTGCTTTTCTTAAGTGTTGCCTTCTGCGTGAGTGAGTTGGTTGCTAGCCAGTGAGGCCAGTCACTTTTTGTTGGGTGATTTTTTTTTCTTATGACTTTTTTTTAGTTTTTTTGTTTTTTTTTTTGGCTTCTTGCCAGTACTCTTGTGACATTTCTTGAATAAACAGTGATTGACTTGGTGGTTGACTTATAAGCAGTTATTTTTTTGCACTGGGCGGGTTTCTCCGTGGAGTTCATAGTCCTAATGGGGGACCTAAGAGAAGTAGCCCAAAGTTACTGTGTGATACCTCTGTGCACTTTAGCCATTGGGGAGATTGTGACTGGTCATGGGTGTTTCTTTTCACACATTGTAAACTTTTGGGAGGGTAGGAAGAACTTTTGGGGAGAGTTCTTTGTAGCAAAGGCATCTCCTAAACATTCTGTGAGTTGCTTAGTCTTACGCCCAAGAGTAATAATGGTAACATAGATAATATAAGCTCACTGAATCCAGAGTGGTTTCATCTGACTCATGGGTAAGCCCAACTTTTAGGTGTTATCCTATAGAGCATTAGTATTGAAAGGCTAGGCGTGAGGCTGCCTGAGTCAGAACTATATGCTTATAAGGAGGTATCGTTTACTGGTAGTTGTGGTATGACAGGACCGTGAGTGGCAGGGGCTCTGGGGACTTGTTTTGGTAGCTGTGGCTTACAGAAGTGTTAGTGGCCTTTTAGAAATCTCTCACCACTCCCGCAGTGGTGTGAGGCTTTGATTCAGCAAAAGAGGTCAGAGAATGGTGTTCGAAGCAGCAGGGTTCTAGTCACATTGTTGGATCAGTGATGGCAGTTGCCAGAAAATGCTGGGAAGGCAGTGAGTATTTCTGAAGTAGCTTTGAGGTTGTGAAGCCTGTTTGGTAACTCCAAGGGAGGGAACACAGCTTTGGAAATGGGTTTGGCATCAGACCTGTTTGGGGCTATGGCATTGGAAGTCTTCGGTTGGACCTGGAATGGTGGTTGATATGTATTATTAACTAAAGGACTACAGGAATGGTTGTGGGGCCCTTTAGAGATGGTTTTAAATCACTGTGGTCAGGGATCCCTCATTTTCTCTAGAGTGCAGTAACTACTGGTTGTGTTTAAAAAACTTCAGATTTTGGCGGTTGTCAGTGACCAAGGCTTCCTAGTGATTCTGCTGGCTCAAAGCTTAGAGAGATCCCCACGTTGTTTCTGGGGAGGATATCTGCTTGACCACAAGGCTGCCTGCTATTATGACAGAGGGTTAATATCTGGACAACAGAAACAGATAGGTGCTGTGACAGTGAGAAGAGCTAAAGCTTCGAAGGCAGCTGATCAGAGAAAGTATCTGGGGAGGGATCCCAGATTCTCTGAATAAGTGGAGATGATCTCAGCAACCATACTTCAAGTGTGTGGGCTACTGGCCACCTGGATCTGGAGCAATTGGGCACATAATTCACCAGTTTTGTGTTCTGCCACTGGTAGGGCCCCAATATGTCCCCGTTTCCTAGTGTATGTCTGTTGTTCTGTCGTAATTATCAATAATACCCTCTTTCGCTCTTGCCCCCTTGCTACTGTGACTTGCTGAGTATGTCTTTACAGATGTTCATAAGGGTTGTCAGATATTTTGATTATTCTTTGAGGCAGAGCATTTCAGTTTCCCTGATGCCCAAAAATGTAAGTATCTCTTTGAGAATGGTTATCAAGGGATATATTTATAGTGAATAATCTAAATTCTGGCTGTTTGGAGTGGGGGTGTATTTGAGGTGAATGTTCCTAATTAAGTGTTTTAATTTACTCATTACTCTTTTGAGGACATTTTTTTTCATGTACTTGGAAGTTATAAGGGCTTTTCAAAGTAGTTCTTTTATAGTTTGTTTCAAAAAATTGTATGTTCCTGTGAGAGTAGCTTAAGATCTAGGTGAGTTGGATTCTGAATTCTTCTCATCCATTGTGTGAAATTACCTTATTTGGTTGATACTGATAAGTATTTGTTGGATTATAGTCCAGAGCTACAGAGGAAAGCCTGGATCTTTTAACCCAGTTCACTAACATCTTTTGTACACTTTCTTCTATTTTTGGCATCTCCTTGGCCTCAGCTGAAGAGGAGGAAGTTGTTTCCCTACTAGAACTACCTAGACATTGTGAGTTGGCTTCTCGCATACGTGAGGAATTCTGTGTAGGCTGTCTGTCACATAAGACTCCACTGACTTAAGTCCTCCAACTCTTTTAATTTTAACCTGATAAATTTGTGCAAGCTCTGGGCAGCCTGTTGTAAAGGCTGGTGGACTCATGAATTAGTAGTGAGCAAACAGGAAAAAGCTGAAGCCATTATGGCATGAGGCTTTTAAGTACCACGACGACAGGCCTGAGTAATAAGCTGGAATGCTGTCCAGCAGCCTGTGGGTGCTGTTTTATGGACACGTGCTCCTACCCTCATGAGAGGAGCCAAGTCAAAGTAGCCAGTGGCTCCTGTATGTGCAGGCTGGTTTTGAGTGAGAAACATTGGTAAATTTTTGACATGCTAAATGGTAGTTTGTTTCCTTTATTGTTTTAATACCTCTTGTGTTTTAAAGTTCTCTAGTTATCACTTCTTTGGAAATGTAAGCAGAAAAGAAGTTTCTGGTAGTGTTAGCCAAGACATTATTTTGGCTTATTATTGTGAACGTAAAAAGTTGTTGAAGATTTCTGCTTTTAGGTGTTAACTATTTTCAAATGCCCATATTCTAAACACTATATAAAATATCAGCCATTGGGTTCTGTGACCAAATTTTTTATAGTAAAAATAATAATGTGTTCAGTTGTTTTTAATTTCCTCCCCCATTTTTAGAAAATCTAGAATTCTGTCCTCTTTAGGGAATTTTATTCAGTGTTTTGCTTAGTCATGTGACTTTTTAAAAATTTTTCTTCCTAAGAAAAGTCAGTAAAGCAGATTACTGCTTTAGCCTTCCAGATGTATGTATATATGTGTTAAGTAAACAGTACTAAGATTTTAGTGTCTAAAATCTGCTGTGGTATATTTGAAAGCTAAAAACATAGTACTGTACATATCCTTTATAAAATGGCCATCTATTTTGGTTATGTAAAAGTACTTTTTGTACACATAAAACAACGGAAAAAATTCTGAGGCAACTTAAAGTTTGCATGGAACGGACACTGCTTATTATATCATAAAGGGAAGATTATTGTGCTCTTAATCTAAAATATGTGGAGTTGGTATCTTAAATTTGACTTGGAAGACTGGGTAAGATTTAGAGCATCAGAAGAATGAGGTGTGATTTTCTGTGGGGCTGGGAAAGGGGCCAAAACACAACTGAGAATATGCTGACTCATTAAAAACTCTTTAGTATTGACTTGGTTAGAGTGGCTGCCCATGTTGGGAGTAGGAAAGATCAGGTTTGAGGGAAGACAAATGATGGAAGGCCTGAGAGGATAGGAGATTAGGGGAGAAGGCAGTAAATGAAGAAAGCGGTTGAGGATTTGCTTGACTTCATTAGATGGGATGAAAGTAGACTCAGGAGTAGTCAGGGGTGAGGAGACAGTAGCTATCGCTTATAGAGTGTTGACCATGATCCAGATACTGAGCTAAGTGCTTCCATAATGCAGGTACATTATTCCCATTTTACGTGTAAGGAAACTAAGATTCAAAGATATTAAATTATATACCCCAGGTATATAGCTTGAAAGTGATGGATCAAGTTTTGGAAAAAGTTTTCACCCAAGAGAGTCTGTTCTTAAACACTTTGCTATACTAGAAAATCATTGAGGCCTTAGAAGGGCTGGTAATGTTAAAGGGGGAAAATAAAGGTTAATTTTTTTTTTTTACATTGTTTAAACTGATCTTCCGCCACTAGATGGAGCATCTACATTGGTGAGGCAAAATGCTGACTATTAAGAATGAATAGAGTAATGGTATAAAAAGTGAAGTATAGAATATTTTAAGATAGTTCTGGGTGAACAGTATGGAACTGCCTTTTATGTAGATATGACTGGGGTATAAGAGAGAAAAGATGACAGTGGGAGGTAAGGTGTTTCGCCTTAAACAGTAGTTTAGAGTGGGTGAAGTTATATATATGCTAACTCTAAAATTCTTTTATTATGTAATGAATAAATCCTCATGTAGTAGAGGAATGTTAGTTTTAAAGAAGAAAAAAAGGAATTTAAAAAGACTAGAAAATTTACTCTAAGAAGAAAAAGAACTAAGTTGAGTTCTGAAATATGGACATAATTTGATGTATAGTTTGGGCAGAATTTTTAGAATTAGTGAAAAGGAATAGGTGACAAAGTTATAAAAAACAATAGTGAAAAAAGCAGGGAATGTGTTCCCAGAGAATAAAACAAAACATATTAAACTATCCCCTCCCCTCCCTGAATTACTAGAGAGTATTCAAGAAAATGCGGTAGACAATGTATTTAAACTTTTGCAAAGCATTTAATATAATATCTCATATCTTTGTGGTCAGGGTGAAAGATGTTGCTTTTAAAATTATGTGGTTTGAACAGGAGCTGCCATATTCTCAATACCCCGTTTGCTTTGGCCACAGTGCTTGGTCTGAGGTTGGGCCTGACCCAACTAGGCTTGGCCACAGTTGTTTGCTACAGGGTGGGTATCTCAAAGTCCTTCCCCAGGATCTTTCTCATTGGACCTCTTAAGAAAGGAGGGGCTGGGACTATGTGAGCCTAGGAGTGATGAGTAACCCTTGAAAGAATCTGATGTGTTGTGGGAACAAAGCCCAGGTGCCAAGAGAAGTGGAGGGAGCATCTTTGAGGCCCAGTTACTCTCCTGCCCACCGCTTTCTTTAAATCTAACTTGTTTAGGCAAAAAGGATTTCTGTTTATATGAACCCAGAGTCCTGACTTACACAGATAGCTAGATGTTCTCTGTCACTCTTCAGTCATATTGGACTTCAGCTCCTGTGAAACAATATTGGTTCTGTCCTTTTCAGTCTGAAGATCATTCTCAAAAAGGAAAATGAGTTGAGTTCTGCTTTCTCTGCCATCTGCCACATTACATCATTATCCCTAAGCTATAGATTGATATTTATCTCACTACTCCTGTTCTGAACATTGTCAACTACATTATTTGGTTGATAATGATTTGATGAATTATAGTCCAGGCCACAG
Source organism: Cynocephalus volans (assembly GCF_027409185.1). Lineage (NCBI taxonomy): Eukaryota > Metazoa > Chordata > Mammalia > Dermoptera > Cynocephalidae > Cynocephalus > Cynocephalus volans. The sequence goes on from NC_084473.1 coordinate 83,016,313, forward strand.
AGGAAAGCCTGGGCCTTTGCAGTCAGGTCTCATATTAGGTTGCAGGTTTAAAGAATCCCACTGGACATGGAGGTGGTGCAGACACACTTTTACCTGAGGCTGGAAGATGAAATATGTGCTGGATGTAGCATCCAAGCAAGGTTGGGTTAAGAGGGACAAAAGGACGTTAAGGTGCACCAACTAAATCAGTCTCTAATTATATTTAAGCAATTTTAAATAAATGAATTTGTTATTAATAGTTAATATGCTTTTGTATATTTGTTTTTATTTATATTTTCTAATGAAGATTCTTTGAAATACAGAATCAGAAGATTTGGTGGCAAGGCTGGGCTCTCAGATTCAGCTACTGTGTACTAAGTTTCCTGTTGGTTGGATAATGGTACAGGTTGAGCATCCCTAATCCAAAATGCTCTGAAAACATTTTGAGCACCGACATGACGCTCAAAGGAAAAGCTCATTGGAGCATTTTGGATTTCAGACTTTCTGATTAGGGATGCTTAATCAGTATGAATTCTGCAGATATTCCAAAGTCCAAAACACTTTTGGTCCCAAGCATTGCGGATAAGGGATACTTAATCCGTAGAGGTTTTCATGCACATTATTTAATTTAATCGTCACCAACACTTTGTAAGGTTGGGGTTATTGTCCCCAGGTATAAATGTAAAAACTGAGATTTAGATTAAATAACCTGCCTGAGGTCACAGAGCTAGAAAGTAAAGTGGAAGAACTGGGACTAAAACCCAGATTTTAAGACTCTGAGGAATCTTTCTCACCTGGAGTTCCTCGAGAGAATTAAAACCTAGTGCCCTGAAGATACCCACTCTTTGTATGAATTTCTCTTCTTTCATCGAGGATGGTAAGAAGTACCTACTGTCTTTGGGAGAATTAATAAAATAGTCACTCAAATTTCTGTCATCTGTTCAGATAAGGGAGAATTGGGGGGAGCAGATTAACCAGAGCAGAAAGGTATGTAAAATAATGATGAGGGATGGGGATGCAAATACGACAGATGGTTAGATTGTGTAGCATTTTAAGGATCTTAAAAACCCAGCAGAGTGGTTTGGTACTTTACTCCCCTTTGTTTATAAAGTGAGAACGTATCAGTGTGAACCTACCTTTCTCTTAATTTTGAAAATCAAAGTAGGGGCATGAATACCATACAGAGGAGAATATGGATGTCTAAAAAGAAAGCATCTACATCTAAAAATGCATCTACAAAATGCTGATTTTGACACACTACTAAATTGATTTCCTGTCCCGTAGTTTGTAAAGCACTGCTGTCTGGTATATGCCTACATATGGGTGATTTCCTCAAAGGACATGTGCTTCATCATCAGCTTTACTAGATATTGCCAAATTTTCCCTAAAGGGTTTATGTTGGTTTACAGTCCCACCAGACATGTATAACAGTTCTTGTTTCCTCATTGCTGACCTACACTTGGTATTGTCAGACTTTAAAATTTTTAAGTTAATCAGATGGGTGTGAAATAGTATCTGGTTGTACTAATTTTGTTTTTCTTTCATTGTCTTTGAGATTGAGCATGTTTTCATGTTTGACCTTTAGGATTTCCCCCTTTTGTGAATTTCATGATCTTCTGTCTATTTATTCTGTTAGGTTGTTTTCTTATTAAGAAAAGGTTTTTGTCTGTTTTCAAACTCTTTTGAATACTAATCTTTTGTGGGTTGTATGTGAAGTAGCTGTCTTTTCTGTCTTAGGGGAACCAGAATCCAGGTCTTATTCTGTTAAGTATGCTTTGCAGTCTAGTCTACTCACTACTAAACCAGATTAAATGGATGCTTAGAAGGGAAATTGATTTCTGGTAGGTGCAACAATAGTGCATTGTTAGGTTCATATACCAATTTTTATTCAAAGTAGATGGGGAAGCTTTAAAAAATATATTAACACTATTAGAGAATTGGCACTTAGGAATTAAAATGAATACCGAGTTTTACTATGTATTGTTAACACTGTCTGCTCAATAATTATGATTTTATAAAATACATTTGAGAAACATTGTTTTTTGATGGTAAACAACGAAAGCCAGTTCTTAGGGGGGCTGATTTGTAGGGTGGTCTGTTTAGGTCTCACAGTTTCATAATGTTTTATTAAAGTTATAACATCCTCTGTAGATGGACATACCCTTGAATGTGTGTTTTTTTGCTTTTGGTTCTTGTTGGGATCTTTCCTTCCCATTTAAGAACATTGTGCCAAGGCTCTTCTTTGCTTTGAAACAATGAAAGGAAAGAGTATAATAAAACAGAAGATGCTGATAATAGACAAGTATTTCTCTTTATTAGCCACCTCTCGGTGGGTTTGTAATGCTGCTGCTTTTCTGAACAGCCATGCAAAATGAGGTTGGTCACCTAGCAACGGACCTGGTACTGATTCCAGCTCTGATGCAACAGAACTTGCAGTTATGATGAAAAGAGTTCCACACTATATTGCATTCCCTCAACCCCTTTTTTAAAAATCTCTGCTTTAAGTTTTACTACCTGTGACCAGAAAATAAGCTATGAAAGTGTACTTATATACCTCAATGGTTTTAACTAGAGAATCAGAATGGTAGAAGGGAGCTCAGAAAATTTCAGCAAATGTATTGCTCATTGACAGTTATTTTAGAAGACTAGCAAATAAGTTATAGAGCTTGAATGTAGTTAGACATATTCTGAGTGTAAGTAAAGGTTTTTGATTTTTCTTTACCTGTATAGTAGTTACCATAGTAAGCCTTAAGGAAGTAAAGGTACGTGAAGGGAGTCATTGTAAAACTTTGTAATGAACCCAAATATTAGACTCTTACTTTTTAAAGTTTTCTAGGTAGATTTACTTTTGGTGTGTATTTTAAGGAAAGAATTCAAGGAATTCACTGTCTGGTGGTAACTATTAAAATTCTAGCTTGGTATATAGTTCCAAATAAAATCGTCTGTTTTAAACTGGTCTGTGCTTTGAGCTGATCAGCGTGTCTTTAAGAAAGTTGTTTTATTTATTTCCTGAGGAATAGGTACCTGATAAATTGGTTGGGGGTTGATGGGCTTGCGGAATAGTCATTGAACGAGTAAGTAGAAACCTAAACGTTGTATTTGAATTGAATCAAGTTGATAGGTCGGTGAGGGACCTTTTCTAATTAGTCTCAGTAATTCTTGCTTATAAAGTTCGCTTATACGTTTAGAGAGTTATAGGCAGATTCCTGAATTTGTTAAAAAAAATAAAAGAATTATGTCATCTTCAGATACGTGTTCCTTTATTCATTTGTTTTTTTTCTTATTTTATTTTATTTTATTTTATTTTACTTTGTCCATATACAATGTGATTATTGTCGCCCATTACTGAAACCTCCCTCCCTCCTTCCCCTCCCCCCTCCCAACAGTGTCCTTTCTGTTTGCTTGTCATATCAACTTCAAGGAATTGCAATTGTTATGTCTTCCCCCACTGTTGTGTGTGTGTGTGTGTGTGTGTGTGTGTGTGTGTGTGTGTGTGTGTGTGTGTGTGTATTTATTTATTTATTTTTAGCTCCCACATAAGTGAGAACATGTGATATTTATTTATTTTTAGCTCCCACATAAGTGAGAACATGTGATATTTCTCTTTCTGTGCCTGACTTGTTTCACTTAATATAATTCTCTCTAGGTCCATCCATGTTGTTGCAAATGGCAGTATTTCATTCGTTTTTATAGCTGAGTAGTATTCCATTGTGTAGATATACCATATTTTCCGTATCCATTCATCCGATGATGGACATTTGGGCTGGTTCCAACTCTTGGCTATTGTAAAGAGTGCTGCGATGAACATTGGGGTACAGGTATACCTTCGACTTGATGATTTCCATTCCTCTGGGTATATTCCCAGCAGTGGGATAGGTCATATGGTAGATCTATCTGCAATTGTTTGAGGAACCTCCATACCATTTTCCATAGAGGCTGCACCATTTTACACTCCCATCAACAGTGTATGGGAGTTCCTTTTCCTCCACAACCTTGACGGAGGGAGGTGCAATTTATTGTTCAGGGTCTTTTGGATTTTAGCCATCCTAACTGGGGTGAGATGGTATCTCAGTATGGTTTTGATTTGCATTTCCTGAATGCTGAGTGATGTTGAGCATTTTTTCATATGTCTATTGGCCATTTGTATATTTTCCCTGGAGAAATGCCTATTTAGCTCTTTTGCCCATTTTTTAAATTGGGTTGCTTGTTTTTTTCTTGTAAAGTTGTTTGAGTTCCTTGTATATTCTGGATATTAATCCTTTGTCAGATGTATATTTTGCAAATATTTTCTCCCACTCTGTTGGTTGTCTTTTAACTCTGTTAATTGTTTCTCTTGCTGTGCAGAAGCTTTTTAGTTTGATATAATCCCATTTGTTTATTTTTCCTTTGGTTGCCCGTGCTTTTGGGGTCATATTCATGAAGTCTGTGTCCAGTCCTACTTCCTGAAGTGTTTCTCCTATGTTTTCTTTAAGAAGTTTTATTGTTTCAGGGTGTATATTTAATTCTTTAATCCATTTTGAGTTGACTTTAGTGTATGGTGAAAGGTATGGGTCTAGTTTCATTCTCCTGCATATTGATATCCAGTTCTCCCAGCACCATTTGCTGAAGAGGCAATCTCTTCCCCAGTGTATAGGCTTGACACCTTTGTCAAAGATCAGATGGCTGTAGGTGTGTGGGTTGATTTCTGGATTCTCTATTCCATTGATCAGTGTGTCTGTTTTTATGCCAGTACCATACTGTTTTGGTTATTATAACTTTGTAGTATAGCTTAAAGTCAGGTAGTGTTATGCCTCCAGCTTTATTTTTTTTGCTCAGCGTTGCTTTGGCTGTGCGTGGTCTTTTGTTATTCCATATAAATATCTGGATAGTTCTTTCCATTTCTGAGAAAAATGTCATTGGAATTTTGATGGGGATTGCATTGAATTTGTATATCACTTTGGGTAGTATGGACATTTTTACTATGTTGATTCTTCCAATCCAAGAGCATGGGATATCTTTCCATCTTCTTGTATCCTCTCTAATTTCTCTCAGCAGTGGTTTGTAGTTCTCATTATACAGATTTTTCATGTCCTTGGTTAACGCAATTCCTAAATGTTTTATTTTTTTGGTGGCTATTGTAAATGGGCAGGCTTTCTTGATTTCTCTTTGTGCATGTTCACTATTGGAGAATAGAAATGCTACTGATTTTTGTGTGTTGATTTTGTATCCCGCTACTTTGCTGAAATCATTTATCAACTCCAAGAGTTTTTTTGTAGAGGCTTTAGGCTGTTCGATATATAGGATCATGTCATCTGCAAACAGGGACAGTTTGACTTCATCTTTTCCAATCTGGATGCCCTTTATTTCCTTCTCTTCTCTGATTGCTTTGGCTAGTACTTCCAACACTATGTTGAGTAGGAGTGGTGAGAGTGGGCATCCTTGTCTAGTTCCTGTTCTTAAAGGAAAAGCTTTCAGCTTTTCCCCATTCAGGATGATATTGGCTGTGGGTTTATCATATATGGCTTTAATTATGTTGAGATACTTTTCGTCTACACCTAACTTATAGAGGGTCTTTGTCATGAATGAGTGTTGAATTTTATCAAATGCTTTTTCAGCATCTATAGAGATGATCATATGGTCCTTGTATTTGATTTTATTAATATGGTGTATCACATTTATTGATTTGCGTATGTTGACCCAACCTTGCATCCCTGGGATGAATCCCACTTGATCATGGTGAATAATTTTACGTATGTGTTGCTGTATTCTGTTTGCTAGTATTTTAATGAGGATTTTTGCATCTGTATTCATCAAGGATATCGGCCTGTAGTTTTCCTTTTTGGTTGTATCTTTACCTGGTTTTGGTATCAGGATGATGTTTGCTTCATAGAATGAGTTTGGGAGATTTGCGTCTGTTTCAGTCTTTTGGAATAGTTTGTAAAGAATCGGTGTCAATTCCTCTTTGATTGTTTGGTGAAATTCTGCTGTGAATCCATCTGGTCCTGGGCTTTTCTTTGTTGGGAGGCTTCTGATAACAGCCTCAGTCTCCTTTATTGTTATTGGTCTGTTCAGATTTTCTACGTCTTCATGGCTCAGTTTTGGAAGCTTGTGTGTGTCCAGAAATTTATCCATTTCCTCCAGATTTTCAAACTTGTTGGTGTATAGTTGTTTATAGTAGTCTCGAATGATTCCTTGTATTTCAGATGAATCAGTTGTAATATCACCTTTTTCATTTCTAATTTTTGTTTTTTGAATCTTCTCTCTTTTTTGTTAGCCATGTTAATGGTTTGTCAATTTTATTTATCTTTTCAAAAAAATCAACTTTTTGATTCGTTGATCTTTTGCATTGTTTTTTGGGTTTCAATTTCATTAAGTTCTGCTCTGATCTTAATGATTTCTTTCCTTCTGCTAACCTTAGGTTTGGATTGTTCTTGTTTTTCTAGTTCTTTAAAGTGAAGTGTTAGGTTGTTCACTTGCCATCTTTCCATTCTTCTGAAGTGAGCATTTAATGCGATAAATTTCCCCCTTAATACTGCTTTTGCAGTATCCCACAGGTGTTGGTATGACGTATCATTGTTTATTAGTTTCAATAAATTTTTTGATTTCCTGCTTGATTTCTTCTTGGACCCATATGTCATTAAGTAGAATGCTGTTTAATTTTCATGTGTTTGTATAGTTTCCAGAATTTCATTTGTTATTGATATCTGATTTTAATCCTTTGTGGTCTGAAAAAATACATGGGATAATTCCAATTTTTTTGAATTTGTTGAGACTTGATTTGTGACCTAATATGTGATCTATCCTGGAGAATGATCCATGTGCTGATGAGAAGAATGAATATTCTGAGGTTGTTGGATGGAATGTTCTGTAGATATCTGCCAAGTCCAATTGGTCTAGAGTATTGTTTAGATCTTGTGTTTCTCTGCTGATTCTTTGCCTAGATGATCTGTCCAATATTGACAGTGGGGTGTTCAGGTCCCCTGCTATTATGGTATTAGTGTCTATTTCGTTCTTTAGGTCTAATAGAGTTTGTTTTATAAATCTGGCTGCTCCAACATTGGGTGTGTATATATTTATGATATGTCTTCTTGATGGATCAGTCCTTTTATCATTATATAGTGTCCCTCATTGTCTCTTTTTATGGTTTTTAGTTTAAAGTCTATTTTGTCAGATGTAAGAATAGCTACTCCAGCTGGTTTTTCTTTTCTGTTTGCATGGTAAATCTTTTTCCATCCTTTCACTCTAAATCTATGTGAGTCTTTATGGGTGAGGTGTGTCTCTTGAAGGCAGCATATAATTGGGTCCTCCTTTTTAATCCAGTCAGCCAGTCTGTGTCCTTTGATTGGGGAATTTAAGCCTTTTACATTAAGAGTTGTTATTGATAGGTGTTGATTTATTCCTAGCATTTTATTGATTATTGTTTGGTTGTCTTAGGTGTCTTTTGTTCCTTGCTTTCTGATTTACTGTTGGTTTTCTGTATTTGTTGGTTCCTTGGGTTGTAGATAGCCTTTTTGTTTTCTCTTCATGAATGCCATTTTTATTATACTAGTGGGTTTAGATTTTTCTTGGGTTTTTATGGCAGTGGTAGTTATTTTTCAGGAACTAAACCCAGTACTCCCTTGAGAATTTCTTGTAAGGGTGGTCGTGTGGTGGTGAAATTCTGCAGTTTTTGTTTGTCTAAGAAATATACTATTTGCCCTTCATTTCGGAAGGATAGCCTTGCCGGGTAGAGTAATCTTGGCTGGCAGTCTCTGTGTTTTAGTATTTTGAATATGTCATCCCATTCCTTTCTGGCTTTTGTGATGAAAAGTCTGATGTTAGCCTGATTGGGGCTCCCTTATAGGTGATTTGATGCTTCTCTCTTGCAGCTTTTAAGATTCTCTCTTTGTCTTTGATTTTTGCCAATTTGACTATAACATGTCTTGGAGAAGAGCTTTTTGGGTTGAATACATTTGGGGATTGCTGAGCTTCCTGGATCAGAAGATCTGTGATTTTTCCTATACCTGGGAAGTTTTCTGCCACTATTTTGTTGAATACGTTTTCAATGCAATCCCCTTTTTCCTCCCCTTCTGGAATACCCATGACTTGGATAGTTGAGCGCTTAAGGTTGTCTGATATCTCTCTCAGATTTTCTTCAATGCCTTTGATTCTTTTTGTTTTGTCTGCCTGTGTTATTTCAAACAGCCCATGTTCAAGTTCAGAAGTTCTCTCTTTAACTTCCGCAGGCCTGCTGGTTAAACTCTCCATTGTGTTTTTTATTTTGCTGAATGAATTCCTCAGTTCAGTAAGCTCTGCTACATTTTTTTTCAGGGCATTGATTTCCTTGTACATTTCTTCTTTCAGGGCCTGTATACTTTTCCTCATTTCATCATGTTGTCTAGCTGAGTTTTCTTGTATCTCATTCAGTTTCCTTAGAATTATCACTCGAAATTCCTTGTCAGACATTTCAAGGGCTTCTTGTTCTATAGGATCTAGAGTTTGAGAGTTATTACCCTTTGGTGGTGTACTTTCTTGATTTTTCACATTTCTAGTATCTCTTCTTTGATGTTTATTCATTGTGGCAGGGGGTTTCACAGTCCACAGGTTTGACACTATTGTCTGACTAGGATGTTGCTGTGGTTGCCAATTTGGTATGGCTACCTCAGTGACTGCTCAGTTGGCCACTAGTGCCTTGTGTGTGTGGTTGCCTCCTCAGGTCTTGAGCCTCTCCAGGGAGCCACCTCTCTGGTCAGCTTGGACTTGGCCAGGCTGCTGGGTCACGGGGTGGTACCGCAGGGTGTGTGGTCTTTGCTGAGCTTCCACCTCCCCTGCTGGATGTCTCCCTGTTGCCCATGTATTCAGCCGGGCTGCTGGGATGCACGGAGGCACCGCAGAGTGTGTGGTCTCTGCGGAGCTTCTCCTTCCTTTGCTGGACGTCTCCCTGCTCTGTGCGTGCTGGGCTGGGCTTGGAATGGAGCTGGGTGGCAGTGGTGAAGCCTACCTGCTGGATCACTGTAGGGTGGCCCTACAGGACGTGTGGTCTCTATGGAGCTTCCACCTCCCCTGCTGGATGTCTCTCTGCTCCATACACACTGGGCCGGGCTGCTGGAGTGCGTGGTGGTGGTGTGGTCTCTGTGGAGCTTCTGCCTCCCGCGCTGGATGTCTCCCCACTCCGCGCGCATTGGGCCAGGCTGGGAGTGGAGCCGGGTGGCGGCGGTGAAGCCTATCTGCTGGATCGCGTGATGTTGGCCCTGCAGGTCATGTGGTCTCCGTGGAGCTTCTGCCTCCCCCACTGGATGTCTCCCCGTTCCGTATGCACTTGATGTTATGTTTTTATAGTTGTAAATCGGTTGATTTGTGGGAGAGAGTGACGCTGCGGGCCGTCTATTCTGCAATCTTGACCGGAAGTCCAGGCCAACTTTTTGATTCCTCTATTTCTCCTCTTCCAACCCGGAAATGCCCAATCCTTACTTCAAACTATACAAAATAATTAATTCCACATAGATTGCTTATTGTTTCTGAGGCGGGCAGTCCTGAGTCCATCTGGTGGTAGAGACAGTGACCTGGGGGTCTCAAAAAGCGAGATGGTGGAAGCAGCAAGAGCCTCCTTTATTCATTTGAATGGCCCTTTGGGGAGCAAAAAATTCAGGGTATAACTTTGATTACCTTCTGGGTCTCTATTCTAGTACAGACGTAGAACCAAGGTTGTTGGTCTCCAGTGTTCTGGTCTCACTTCCAGTGGTGTAGTTGTCATAGACATCATAAAGTTACAATAACTTGCTTAAAAGTGTTGATGAACTGTTGTAAAATTAACTCTCAACCGGCAGAATCTGATAAGTAGAAATGAAAGACAAGAATCTTATGCAAGGAATTGTGGTTCTTCAGTGCTAGGAAACAGTCTATTCAGTAAGTGCATGGACACTTGCTTTAGCATCTAGGTGTTTTGTATTATTTCCATTCTTTAGGTTAAGTACTTGGCCAAGAAAAATGTATAAAAAGAAATTGAATAAAAATGAAAACTCTGACAGTAATCTTTTTTTTTTGTCAGAGTGATTCCAGATCTTAATGTTATGTATTCAGTTTTAGGCTACTGGTTTGACATCTAAAAATAGGGTAGTTAGCTCTTTAAAGGGAAGAAAATGTGCTTAATTTTGGAGAGGAGCACTGTCCTGCATTGCGGTGATTGTGGATAAGTTGTTCACAGTTGCTATTGTGGGTTACTTACTATCTGTTCTTGTATGTCCTGTAAAATAATCTCATATTGGTTGGACTGTTCTTAGCCAGTGTTGACTAGAATTGTAATTTCAGTTAGATCTAAATGATCTTGGCTAATTAAGTTTATACAGTTTTCAAAAAAGCAATACAAGAGGTTTATCGAGGGGTAATGCCTGTGAAAGATAAAGGGCAGAAGTGGAACTGGGCAGGGAAAGCCTTTAGACTACGGTATAGATTTGCTGTTCCTTTACTCTTGATGTTTCACGTTTCCGTCCAGTATCATTTTCTTCTGTCTAAAGAACTTACTTTAGCAATTCTTTTAAAGCAAGTCTGTCTGCTGGCAACAAATTCAGTTTTCCTTCATCTGAGAATGTCTTTATATCATCACTCCTGAAGGATATTTTCACTGGATATGGAATTCTGGGATGACATTTCTTTTCTTTCCGTACTTGAAAAATGTTGTGCCACTTCTTTCTGGCTTCTGTAGTTTCTATTCAGAAATCTGCAATCATTGGAGTCATAGTTCCCCTGTAAGTAACACATTATTTTTCTCTAGTTCCTTGCAAAATTTTTTGTCTTTAGTTTTCAGTAGTTTGATTGTGAGGTGTCTGGGTAGGATTCCTTTGAGTCTACTCTTTTTGCAGTTTGTTGAGCTTCTTGAATCTGTAGGTTTATGTCTTTTGTCACACTTGGGAAACATTCTTCAAATTTTTTTTCTTATACTCTCTCTTCTCGTCTGGTACTCTGATGATACAAATATTAGATCTTATTTTCCCACAGGTCCTTAAGGCTCTGTTCTTCTTTTTTTCCTTTTTTTCCCCCCAATCTTTTTTTGTTGGCCAGGTTGGATACTTTCTGTTGATCTTCATTGACTTTTTGCACTGCTGCTTCCATTCTGCTATTGAGTCACTCCAGTGAGTTTTTAATTTTAGTTACTGTATCTTCTGTTTCTTTGCTAAGTGTGTCTGTCTCTTGTCTCCAGAGTATTTGCTCTTATTTTTGGAGCATTTTTGTAATGACTTCTCTAAAGTCTTTAATGATCTGTGTCATTTTAGCATTGGTGTCTGTTGGTCATCTTTTCCAATGAGAATTGACATTTTCTTGGTTCTTTATATGCCAAATAATTTTGCATTGTATCCTGGATTTTTTGAGTGTTATGTTATGGTCCTCTGGGCCTTGTTTAAATTCTGTGGAGAATGTTGATATTTTTGCTTTTGCCAGGCAGTCAACCATTGGGTTCAGGCCACAAGTTCTGACCAGTCTTCTCTCAGTAGTAGTTTTAATGTCAGTTTAGTTTCCAAACCCATTACATCTATTCACATTTGTCTGTCTGTGTACCACCCAGTAGCCAATCTGGGTCCTGAGAACTAGGTCTATTTTCTAGTTCAGTTTTTAAAGTCTGTGTATGCTGTTTAGAGTCAAACCCATGCATGCACAGCTCAAAGGCAAGCCCAAGAGTATATAAATCGCTCTTTTAACCACCTGGCCATCCACCGCAACCCTGACCTCAGTACTGTAGTTGTTGGGATGTGCCATGGATTATTTACCTAATCCTATGTTGATGGGCATATTTGTTTTCTCCCTTTTTTTTCCTCCCTATTACAGACAATGCTGTATTGAGTAAGCTGAAAATATTGCTACAATGTAATGCCTAGAAATCAGTTTATTCACTTGATTTTAGTTTATTCACAGAAATTATTATTAAATCTATATATATTTACAAAATGCTCTTTTGAAGTGTACTTATTTTACTCTTCCAGCAATAATCTGTGAGAGAGACAAGTTATAGCAAGGAGCAGTGGGAAAATTCCTTCCTGTGATACACTATTGATATTTTGGAATTAGGTATTTATTGGGAATATATCAGAGTGAAATGAAGACCATTCTCTGTGTTAGGTAGGGTGAGAATAATCTATTCATAATTCCTTTTCTTTTTTTTTCTTCCAGAATTTTGATTCTGACATTAGCAGTGTGGGAATAGATGGCTGCTGGCAGGCAGACAGCCAAAGGCTTCTCAATGAGGTGATGGTGGAGCACTTCTTCCGACAAGGAATGCTGGATGTAGCCGAGGAGCTCTGCCAGGTAACTGTGTGCCAGTTGGGAGGATATGAAAAAGGAACAAGGGAACTCCTTAGAGTCTGCATTATTTGCAGAGTAGAGTTTTGAATCTTTTGCTAGCTATAGTTAGAATTTTAAAATATTTCAGTTATCAGGGATGACCTCATTTTACTAGGAAATCTTTTTTTTTTTGGTAAAGTGGTGAAATTATTGTCCTAGAACTTGTTATCCAAATTGTTCTTTGCTTGTTCCTGGCCCAGAAGGTTGGCCTGGGTCATGAATCAAGGGGATCTGAAGGGATAGTACTTTCTCCATTTCCTCTTTTAATAGGGAAAGTTAGTATAGCAGAGAAGAGGAAAAGGACAAAAACATTAATGTTTGTTCTTCTCATCCAGCTCAGCTTAAAAAATTTTGTTTATTAAATGAATTTCAAACTAAAATATACTTCAGGTGAGCAGTGTTTGTCTTTTATTTCTATTAGACATGAGTTTAGGGATCTCAGAACAGTTTACTAATACTACATAGTCATAATAGTAGCAGCTGCCACGTATTGAATGTTTACCTCAAGCCAATCCCTGCCTTTATTTCTCACTGCAACCCCCTGAAGTAGAAGTTACTGTTTCCATTCTACAGATTAGAAGTCTGAGGACTGCAGAAGTAGATAACTTGTCCAAGGCCATGCAGGTTCTTTGTGAAGAAACTGGGAATCAGTCCCCAATTCATGTGTCTCCAAATTCTGTTCTAAACCACCATTTGCTATTGCATTTTCGGTTTTGAAAAATGAGGGACTGAAAGGATTAAATAATTTAAAGCCAGTCTATAAACCGAACCTCTAATCTAAGCCTTTTCTGTTTTAAACAATTCAGATAAATGATAACTTCGGTCTTTTCTTACCTTACAGGGATTTTGTGTGTGTGTGTGTGTGTGTGTGTGTGTGTGTGTCCCTATAAATTTCCTACAGTAAATTGTGTCATTAAGGGTTACATTTGTTTTCCATTAACAAAAACCCAGAATAACAACGGCTTAAACAAAAATGAAGTTTATTTTTCATGCACAGAAATAGGAGGTAGTAAGACTCTCACAGCATATATGGTAGTTCTGCTCCATGAATCTCTTAGGGACCTGTGCTCCTTGTGGCCCTGTTATTTCTAAGTGTCCCCTGTCCTCATGCTTCCAGGATAGCAGCCAAAGCTCCAGCCATACATTGTATCTTGGGAAGGGGCAAAGAGTGCTTGCTCATATTTCATTGCCCAGAACTTACATCTCGCAGAGCAGTACCCAGCTTTATTCAGTATTGCCATGTGCCCAGGTGAAATTTGTGGGTTCTACTACAATGGATAAGGGGGGAAGAATGGTACTAGCGGGCAGTCATTAGTGTCTGCCATAAAATGAATGTTAAAAGGAAATGATCTTTAATGGTTTGCCCCATGTTTTATGATTTATAATATGCTTTTCCCACTGTGTCTTTACCCTGATTATTGCTAACAAAAATTCTTTCTGTTTTTTCAGGAATCTGGTCTTTCAGTAGACCCAAGTCAGAAGGAACCATTTGTGGAGTTAAATCGAATATTAGAAGCATTAAAAGTCAGAGTTCTGAGACCGGCTCTGGAGTGAGTTACTGAGTTCATTTTCTTTTGAATGCTTTGAGAGAACTCTCTGTAAAACTTAATTAGAAAACACATTAGAGATTCTTAGATATCTATTTATCTGACCTGGGGTAGACTTCAGAGAAATCGAGAGAGAATTACTTTGTTTATTTTAGCCAGTGAATACGGGGGATGCGCAATATGAGAAAATGCTTAGAGTTTATTTCACTTATCAGTTCATCTAAACTCCCATGAGAGCAAAGGGTTTCCTGTATCCAGGCTATACCACCACTCTGTGTGGACTAGCCTTATAACTGAAGCACTATTGTTCAGGCAGTCCTAGTTTGATATTTGAGCTTCCATAATGTGCTGGGTTCTGTGCCAGCATTCTAAAAAGTTATTTCATTGGGTGTTGGAACTAAGTGGTATGCATGAAGAGAGCGAATATTGTTATAAAGGGGATCTGTTCTTAATTCCTTGGATTTTGAAGATTCACTGTGAATTTGTCATTCAAACGGATTATCTGAAATGACTGAGTAAGCTGTAATAAATATTGTCCTAGAGCAGTGTTGGCAAACTTTTTCATAAAGGGCCAAGTAATAAGTAGTTTATGCTTTTCAGGCCACATAGGATCTCTGTCACATATTCTTTTTTGTTTTATTTTACAACCCTTAAATATAAAACACCATTCTTGGCCATCTGCTGTACAAAACAGACAGCAAACTGTATTTGGCCTGTGCCATAGTTTGCTGACCACTGTCCTAAAATTTTTTAATGTGAGGATTACCAGGTTATTTGTAATAAATAACTTATAAAGTAAAGGGGAGAAAAACTTGATGATAGAAGCCATGATATTGTTGTGAGGTTATAGCCTCAGTATCCTGGTATTTTAAAACTGGAAAGATTTGAGATCAGTATTACCAGGAAAAAAAAAATAGGAAGATCTGTGTTGACTTTTATAAAATGCACATTTTTTTCTTACACTAACCTATTTAATTCTTCATAGTTTAGTTTCTGTTTATGATCATTTCTCAGTTCTTAGAAAATTTTGCGTAGTTGTAAAACCAGCCCAGATGAACAGGTACAGAGAGATTCCTGTGTAAATTTATTAATTATAAAATTTCTGTATAAATTAAAAATATGAGGTAGGTACTCTATATTTAAAGAAAGATCTCATTTAAATTGGACCACTTTGTAAGATTCATTACAAGTATTACCTTTGTGTATTTTGTTTTTAGTAGATTTTAGAGTGTGACACACCTGGGAGATAAATAAGTTCAACCAAGTGCCTGTAAAAACTCTTAACAAAATATGGCAACCACTCTTTCTGTAAAGGAGAGTGAGAGAGCCTAAATATAAAATGTAATGGGTTTCCCAGTTGTTTTATAGTGACTTGGAAATGATATTTGAGTTGTTATTCAAGGTAATTTATCCATTTGTTTCTTAGATTTTTCATGAAACTTTTATTAAGTGCTTACTGTGTACCGGTGACTGTGCTGAGTATTTGAACTGTCTCATCCCTCAAAGTTTTCTGTAGGATGTTTCTTGTTGATAACCATATGATGTATATCAGTTATTTCTGTAAATGTTTTCTATTATTTGTAGTCTCAGACAAAAGGAGGCATTTGTTCCATGCACTTGGTAGTAACAGTGGGAATTACTATACAACAAAAATGTTCTCATTTTACTTTTCTGTGAATATTGTCATGTAAAATATCAGCATGGGGGAATGTAGTGGTAATTAAAGTTAATTCTTCTTGAGTGCCTATTGTGTGCCTAGTATTGTCCTGAGCATTTTACGTTTCTTAACCTATTCAGTCCTCCTAATAACACTATGAGGTAAGTTACTCATTTTACAGAAAAAGAAGAATCAAGGCCTGGAAGATTCTCTGTGAAAAAAGGATGTGGAATCAAAAGATTATATGAGAAATACTTCATTTAATAGTCCCCTAACTTAACTTATTAAATGGTTAATAAGTAATCCTGCAGGAAAGAAACCCATTTAACTCATTTAACTTTGTATAACCTAGTGTTCCCTATGCATATTTGACCAAAGAACCCTTGTTCCAAATAGCACTTATCAAACCCCACAAAATTGGAGTTCTACAGAACATAAGTTTGGAAAATGATAATTTGCTAACTCAAACTTTTCTAATTCTTGCCTGTTACTGGTGGAAGCAGAACAAATATCTACTAAGTATCTTTTTTACGGGCTAGGTACAGAAAATTCATTTTTTCACGTTATAGCAAAAGTTGAAAGATATAGGACACCAGTTTGGGCAATTCCGGTTCAGATACAAGGGCGAAAATGTTTGCAGTTACGTAGCATCTTCTTTGTCCATGCTGGAAAGAAGCATCATGGAGCCACCCACAGGTAAGAGGAAGGTGAGGGACTGCAGTGGTTTCTGCAGGCAACCAAGGCAGTTGAGGAGGCAAAAAAATTGATGTGGATAGAGACCATGGAAGGCCTACGTGAGAAGGAAGCCTGGAGAATATTAGCTGTTTAGTTGCAGCAATGGACAGAAGGCTGGAAAGAGTGGTGATATTGCAGAGAGAAGTGGTAAACAACAGCTAATTATGTATACAGACCTTGTCAGGACCCTGCCTCCTTTGTTCGTGCCCTTTCTGAGTTCGTACAGATTTTTCCCCTCATCCAGATTGTTTTTCTCCTCACTCAGACTTTTTAATGTTTTTTTAATTCCTCTTGGCACCTAGAATAACGCATATATTTCATAGTAGGCATTCAGTAAATGATGGAAGAGTTTGAAGGAGAATTTAGAACAAATATGTCCTCCTCTTTCATGTGGCGGGTAGAAGGAAAGTAAAAAATAATTAGTATCAACAGAGAATAATAGTAACTTAATACAAAGAGATAGGGAAATATTAGGAAAATAGAAACTGTCCTTGTAGCTATACCAATTAATTGACATTTTGAAAGAAAGTGCTATTAGGGGAAGTCAGTTGGTTACCTTCCTTAAAGGTGTCTCAAAGAATATTACCTTAGTGGATTTTACTTTTAGCCTTGCAGACTCAGAAACCTTTTTAAAAAAAAAAAATTATTTTTTTTTATAACAGTAAGAGAGAACAGGCCTGGGCTTTTAAAAACTAAAAATCTGAATTGGTAAATTATATATACAGTTTGGATTATTAGAGGCTCTGAGACTAGCTCATGCCAGGCAGATCCATGTGGAAAGCACAGATTGATATGAACTTGCTGAGCATGGAGTTGGAACAAGAGGAGATTGTTCCAGAAAATGTTTAATGTTCTCAGGCTAAAAGACCTGATGCTATTATCTCCATAATGGAGATAGCCTTGCAAAGCTGTTGGGCAGTTCAGCGTTTGTTGGCTGACTCCTTTTCGCTAAATAGTCCTTGGATTGTCTTGGTCAGCCCTTTTTTAGGCTTCTATTACTAGCCAAACTCCTTTTTAAAAAATTTACATTGTTAAAACTTTATTTTATATGAAACCTCCATATTTGAATTTTGAGTCAGCATTAATTATCCCTATAGGTAATACATGGACAGGGAACGAAATCAAAAGGGACAACAAAATTAAAATGCGGTGAAAAAGAAATCTTCCCACCCTTGCCTCCTAGTCACTCAATTTCTCTTCATACAGGTAGTCACCATTAACCTTTTTCTTGTGCATCCTTCCAGAGATGTTCCATACATTTAAAAGCTTGTGTGTTATGTATATTACATTTTTAATACACAAATGGTTGCATAGTATAACAGTTTAGCATCTTGCTTTTTTCACTTGAAAAACTTTGAAATAAAGTTTTTTCTATATAAGAATATACAGAACTATCCCATTTTTTAGTGGCTGCTTAGTGTTCTGTTTTAGGGATTATACCCTAATCTTATTTAACCAGTTTCCATTGATAGATATTATGTAGTTTCCAGTCTTTGGCTTTATAAGTGGTGGAGCAGTGAAAATCAAATATCCATTGCACATTATTTTCTTTCTTTTTTTGGCGGTGGGGGGTAGGGGCCAGTCAACCAGTACAGGGATTGAACCTTTGACCCCTTAGTGTTATCAGCACCAGGTTCTAACCATCTGAGTTAACCAGCCAGCCCCTCACATTATTTTCCACTTGCTCAACTATGTCTGTCTATAGGGTACATTCCTAGAAGGTTGGGTCAAGGTGCATTTAATCAGATCCCCATACAGGCCAGCTGCCCCCCCCGCCCCCCCCCCCCCCAGAAGTGCATTTAAAATTTGGATTGTCCTTGCCAAATTTCTTTCTATTAAAGTTGCCCCCAAATATAGTCCTACCACAAATAGCAGGGGTTGTTTCACATCCTTGTTACCGCAGCTGATTTTCCTCCTCTCTGTGGTGTTTGTTTGTTTTCTCTAATCTTTGCAAGTCTCATGGGTGTGTGTGTGGTAGGGGAAGAAAGGCATCTCATATTTTCAGTTTGCATTCATCTCATGAGTGAGGTCGAGTCTCCTCTTCTCTAGATATGCTCATACCTTCATTTTGGCGGAGGTTTAGACTTCTGGCTTAGGCTAACAGGCTTTGACTCTAAGGGCAATCTTAAGACTGAAGGGATCACTACTGAGATATGTGACCACCTTATACCACAAAATGATTTCCAAGGGCCTGTGAGAGCATTTCGCCACTGCCTCTGGGAAACCTTGTAGCACTTTTTTTCCCAAAGACTTCATAGTTCTGTTTGCAAAAGCCTCAGTAGAATCTCATAAGGGAACAGAAAACAGCTGAATGGCTATAAAAAAGGAAAGAGAGAGGTCACAGAATTTTTCATAGAAGAGGAGAAAAAAATTATTTTCTTAGTTTAGAGCACAGAAAGGTTTTAGATTGGACAGGCCATAAACAGTATCAGACAGGCTGCTGAAATATGGGAGGACTCCATCTCCAAGGCTGGCAATTAGGTGAGGATAGGGGGAAAAAAAAAAAGAAATCAAACCACAGAGGAATGTGAGGTGAGGCTGCCATTGTGGTTTCTTGGTGGTATGTTCAATCAGTGGTCCAAAGGGTGAGAAAATGCTTGTTAGACTTAAGAGAAATTGTAGTATCAATGAATAAAATATAGTGTCTAAGCAGGAAATAGTTCTAGAAACTGAAACAGGAAGCAAGCAGAGTTGCCAGGTTGTGGATCCTTGACTATCACTGGAAATGAGGGTGACAGTGATTAAGCAGTTTCTGGTGTCTGTCTTGTTCTTAGTTGTGGCTTCCTGTAGGTGGGCATTCTTCCTGATTCAGGCACTTTTTGATAGCTTCATAGAACCACAGAGGAAACAAGGCTCTGATAGATGTGTCAGTGGAGAGGAGCAATCAAGGCTTGAACAAATCGAATTTTTTTTCCAGAGTTTGATTCTGCTCCCTCTTTCCTCCCTTCCTGTCTTAATTCTGAAAAGGCAGAACAGGAGAGAGTTGATTAATACATTTTTAATTCACTGTGCCTTTGCGCTAAGTCTGTTGGAGAAAGGGTACCTTTATTAAAGAGAAGCTAATTGAAAATGGGTAGAGGTGCCCAGTGGGAAGGATACAGAAAAGAAGATAACACAATGGAATAGAAAGGCCAGAAGAAAAAAAATATTTGGGTTGATAACGCTGTTTTCTGCAGTCTGTTTTTCATTTTTTTGCTGGTGAAAATTTATAGGAAGTCTCAAGATTTTAGATATTCCTCAGGAGAAGGAATGAATTTTGTCTGAACACATTCTCATCAAGGACTTGAGCAGTATTGGAAATGAGTAGGCAAGCCATGACTAGAGAAATTGAGAATCTTCTTAAAAAGAAAGGAAAAATTTTAAATAAACTGTCTCCAAGATTAAGTGTTTAAAAGCACAAAGAGCCAAACTAGCCAGGAGGCCAAACTAGCCAGGAGACTAAAGCAAAGTTATAGGGCTCTTAACTCTTTGGCCAAACTTCGATTTTTGCCATGTTTGCCATTCTCTGAATTTTTTTAAGTATTTGATTCATGTTACTGATAACATCCCATCAAGTCCATACCTGTGGAGTAAATAAATGTCATTCATTCATTCCCCTGAACTTCAGCTTTTATGCCCCCAAGAGTATGGCCCTAAGGGAGACTAGAAAAAGAAGGTGTTGGGCCGACCCCGTGGCGCACTCGGGAGAGTGCGGCGTTGGGAGCGCGGCAGTGCTCCCGCCGCGGGTTCGGATCCTATATAGGGATGGCTGGTTCGCTCGCTGGCTGAGCGTGGTGTGGCCGGTCACAAAAAGACAAAAAAAAAAAGAAAAAGAAGGTGTCTGTGAGTCTTTCAAAATGCTGTAAAAGGTTATAATGGAGTGTGCTGTGGTACTTGGCAAGAGGCTTTTTTCCCCTGCAGTGTTACCGGAAATAGATTCCCATCCAGATTGGCAAAATTGCAAGGAGAGAGAGATAAACAAACGAATGCTGTCAGTTAGGTTCCTAGGAGAGAATAGCTAACTATAAAGGTGAAGTCTTGTTTGAATTATTTTTGGAATATGATATGGGCATTCTAAATATGAAGCTAACAGTGTGCTGAGTCTTTTCAGAGGCCTGACAATTACGATAACTAATGCTACTGTTTCTGTTGGATAATTGTGTAGATGTGGGTTGCTTCTGACTTAGTCACCTAAGTAAGTAGTATTGTTTTGGAGTCTCTTTATGGAAGAGGCCCAAAAGTTCTCTTCATTAGGAGAATGCGGTGGCAGTGAACATAGATAATTGTGACACTGGTGACCTTATTGTCATTTTTTGGTCTGTAGTGTTTCAGTAAACAAGGAATAGTTTCAAAGGTGACCGTGCTCTTAATGATCCATGTTGGAGATTTGGAGCAGCAGAATTTTTTTTTTAATCATGGAAAAGTTAATAATTTAACTGAATTTTTAGTTAGCTTGCTGGTTGATACAGTGTTGGTTGTTTTTTGAGAAGTTAAAAATTGAAAGCTTTCTGCTGGAAATGCCATTATCCAGAATACAGCACCCCATTCAGTAATATCTCATTATCTAGTTTTTTGGCTTACTTCTCTGGTCATACGGCTTCTAGTGCTTTGTAGGCAGTGGGTTAAGTTTTTGGTGCCAGTTACAGTTTTGTGCTTTGTAGTTTCATATGCTTTGTAGTCTTTGGATTTGGTTATCAGATTAAGGTTGTGACTGTCTTCTTATTCCTGCTCAGTGAATCAAATACCTAAATATTCAACGAGAACTTCTAGCTAAGAAAACTTCAGAGTATTTTGAAGGCGATTAATACATACATACATGTAGTCATATTCCAAGTTGGTTGGTGCTGTAAAAATCAAAGTGGCTCTGAGTATTACATGGAAGTGCCCAAGTAACTCTTGTATTTAAATATAATTTTCATATTAAAAATATGATTTTGAGGAACTGTTTGTTCATACATTCAGTAAACATACATTGAGTAGCTTATTATTGGATGTCTATTTGTGCCAGTCTCTGTGCTCAATGCTTTAAGTAGCCCTCTCCTTTAATGCCCCAAACTCTTTGATGTGCCCCCATTTTATAGTAAGGAAATAGATTTTAGAGAATTATGTAACAGATTGCCCAAATTCACATTGCAGGAGGACCAGGTAGTGATAAAGTGCACCTGTTGGGAGAGTCAAATACTCCCTACTTTGAATGTATACATACGAGTGTCAAAATAGGTGAGCAAAACAGAGCCCTTAAGAGACCAGAAACTATGCTATCAAAAACATTGTGATATGAGCCATATGAGAGGATCAAATAAAGAATATCTTGAGTTCTGTGGATGGCGAGATTATTGGGAAAGTTGTAAAAAATGTAATTGAGCCTGAGCCTTGAATTTTTCAACCCTATTCTCAGTTACTCAATTTGTGTTTGATTATACTTTTGCAAAAATTAACTAGCACTTACATTGGTAGATAGTACCACAGCTTCTTCATGGAGGGAACAAGTCTTCCTGGGCTATCTTTAAATTGCCAGGACATGTCACTCGATGGCAATCGCCAATTGCTGGATTAAGTTATCTGAATATGTTTGCATGGTTTTTTTGGCCTGCACCTCTCTCCATCTCCATTTGATTCTCGGCCAGCCTGTTATTTTCCTCCTGTAACTCTTCAGGCCACATGAAAAATGCCTCTCATTTATCCTCTTGGCCAAGCACTACTTTTTTACCCTGTTGTGTGATTTCCCCCCCTGCCATAAACTTCTTGGTTTTCCAGCCCAGTCTGCCTCCTCTCCAAAAAGAAAGGGGGAAGGCCAAGGATCTTGGTGAGAAATAGAAAACTGATCTCGTTTTTTTTTTTTCCAGATTCTTTAGGGTTCGTGATAGTGGGCCATAGACACCCTGACTTTCTCAGTTCCTCAAACTTTACATCTTCATTTTTATCACTCTGGGCCTTCCTTGTCTTTATAAAATACTTCTTATCTCTGAGATACCTGTTTTTTTTCTCTCCTGTTTGTCTTCTGTAGTGAACCTGTGGGCAGCTAGCTCTCTTTGCACAGTTCCAATATGCACAAATTTTATTCACCACAATTTAGTTAAATAACACAAGGCCTCCAACAACATGGTTCAAATTTCAGTTACCGTGATATATTAGCTGTGAGTAATTGTATAAAGTACAAATTCTCTGCTAGCTCTTTAATCCCCAAATCACCACATAAATAACAGGTGCACAACGTGATCATGACCAGTCATGTTGCCTCTTTCCTGGTCTGTCAATGCTTGGTCACTGTGCATTGCTGCTCACTTCACCCTAAGACATCAAGTGTGTGGTGTCACCTCCTCATCTCCAATGATAAACCATGTGCCATGTTAGAAAAATGGATAATTGAAAAAAGGACGTGGTAACAAAGATGTATTGCTGGAAGTGAAATCAGATGTGATTAGAAAGATCGGAAACTGACAATAGCAAAATAAAGCTAGGACTAGAGCTGAGCCTATAGGAAATGATGGTACAACGCATGGCGAACAAGTCCTGTGCCTCGAAAAACCAAAGTGAAGTCACGTCAACATCTTTTCGTTTAAGATGTGCTAGAGCAGAAAGATGCTTATGGTGTAAATAGAGCATTTACTTCTACTTTGGATTGAATACTATTAAAAAAAAATCCCGATCAGTTTG
The DNA here is from genome assembly GCF_027409185.1 of Cynocephalus volans. Classification (NCBI taxonomy): domain Eukaryota; kingdom Metazoa; phylum Chordata; class Mammalia; order Dermoptera; family Cynocephalidae; genus Cynocephalus; species Cynocephalus volans. The sequence goes on from NC_084473.1 coordinate 83,039,158, forward strand.
GCTAACATTCAGGCCAACGTCTTAGTTGCCTCATTGAAATAAAATGTTAGTTAGAAAGATATTGAAGAAGAACATTACTGTCAGTAAAAGATGGTTTCATCGTTTAAGAAGTTGTCATGAATTGATTAATGTTAAACTATTGGGGAAAGCTGCTAGTGTAGATAAGAATGCTGCCGTGAAACTTGCACCCAGATAAAGAAAAGAGCAAACATTTTACTTAAAAAAAAGTTGTATTCAGATTCCAAAGATGAGTTAAGGCAGATGTTATGATAATTTTCAAGGAAGGAAACCCCATGAAGAACTTAGCAAAAGGAATGAGATTGTGATGTGGTCATAAAAGAGTTAAAGATAGATTAACTCTGTTACTAGGAGGCAGCTGCAGAGAATGACTTTAAATAAAACCTGTGCTTATCTGGCTAGTTAACTGTGGCCAAGAAATTGGGGCCAAGAAAAAACAATTGTGGGTTTCTGGGTACAGTCCTGGGAATGTGAGGGAGAGATCCTATCAGGCAAAGTTTTCACCTTAATGCTTAATTGTCTAGGGGGTAAAAATGAGACAAACCATCCTTAGTTTAGAAAATGACATTTTGCCAGGGAGAGAGAAGCTTAGAAATCCCTTGACTTGTGAGATTTAGTATTCAGAAATTAAGTGAAGGCAGTAAATTGTTTCAGAATAGGATGAAAAGGAGTAAGACTTTAAGAAATACGAAAGCTTGTATTCTGTGAATTTGGGTTTTGTGTTGTCCTCCCCTTCTTTCTTCCCAGTTCCTTTGTGTAATGGGTATTACTTTTCTGAACGTTTCTTGGGGGGGTGGGGGGGACAGGGAACGGGGAGAGGAGGAATTAAGCCATGCTGTTTTTTTCTGATTATTTTATAGCCTTGTTATAGCAAAATTTGAGAATGTGTGAAAATATATTTTAGTAAAGCAGAAATTATGTTGTCTAAATAAATACCTCTCCAAGTTAAATGGAGGATAGGTATTCATAGCTTGAAAAGCTTGAATTCATAATTCACAGCTTGAATTACTTTTAGGAAAAGTAGTTTGTAATTACTCTATTGGCCCTTTTGTGAAAAAAGGAAGTTAAGAAATTTTGTACTTTTACATTAGCTTAAAAGTTATTCCCTTTGTAGGTATGAAGGTAACATAGGTTCATTATAGAAAACTTGAAACATATAGGACAGCATAAACTCTTCCAGAAATCACTGTAATGTGGACTGCTGTTCAGCTGGTATTCATTGGTCTGTCTTCCTGGTAGTGTCAGCCCCCTGGTGCTGGTCTACATTGGTGCCCTGGTCTGATTAGTCACAGCCCATGCTGTAGCAGTTGCTAAATAATGCTTGAAATCCAACTTTCCTGGAGTCGTTACTGTTAAAAATTCTGGAGACTAAAAGTTATTTTATTTATATGTATAAATAAATAAATGTGACACACACACATACACATACACATATCACATTTTCCCCCCTTTAACACTGTATCATGAACACTTTCCTATGAAAGCGAGATAGATTGGTTTTCTTTTGTGAATTGCATACTTTTGGACTTCATCTTTTTTCTATTGGCTTTCATCTTTTATTAAAATTTGTAGTTACTCTTTTTAGAAACTCCCTTCTTTGAGTTTACAAACTCTTGCATGCGTACCTCATATCAGAAATAGAAAAAAAAAAAGCTTACTGCCTCTCTTTACTTTTAGCAAGAAACACACTCATGCTTTTTTGAGTGAGGAGGTAGAATAAACTTTTGGTAAGTGACCTGATTTAAATGTACTCCTTGGAACTGGGAGCCCATAAGGTGCCCGGAAGACTAGACTCTGCAAAAAAAAAAGCACAGTACTGTGGGTACTGTTGGTTGGTGGTGGCCATTCACAAAAGATAGCTTCCAGGAGAACCTCGTTGGTGTCTGTAGGTTTGCCAGATGTGATGTTGCGACTGCATTCATCTTAGTGCCAGGCAAAGATCCAAGGCTTACTTAAATTTAAGTAAATATTTTCAAGATCCAGATGATTAATATTTTTAAAAATTACTATGAGGTCAGAGAAGCTTCATGATTTGGCTCTAATATGTGGCTGCATCAGCAGGTTAATTGGAATGTTTGTATGCATGTGCAGCCCTTTTTGGGAAGGGTAGGATCCAGTAAAAGTTCAGCTCTATGAAATCAGTCCCAAATAACTGATTCATTATGAATAACTTGAAACATTTTACTCTTGTAGTTTGTGGAATTAACTCAGATTTTATATTCAAACACTGTTCAGATTCTGGCAGTCTTTGGTTAATTGGGTTAAGTGGGGAATATTTATCAAATGATGAAATTAAAGAATATGATACCAACATCATCTGTATTATATGTTTAGAGAAATAAAGTAATGCTTCCTTATCACTTCATTGCAAAATTTGATGTTAACAGCTGGCTGGTATCCTTTTCTGCTTTAGTGCTCACTTGACCTGGTAGTCCTAGCTTAGATGGGTTATTCCAGCTGTTTGTACTATAGAGGTTTGAGTCACTATATTTTGGATCATTCAGAACTGAGTATTGTTCTTTCCCTCATTAGCCACTATGTTTATACAAATACTTTTGACATAGTGAGATAAACCATATGATATTTGTGTACTTATCTTCCTGATTAGACTAAAAGTACCTTGAGGGGAAATACCTGTGTTTACAGTTTTTAATCCCAAAGTAAGTAGCACAAAACCTTGCAGCTAATGAAAGTTTAAAAATAATGATTCCCCATCAGAAACTTTGATTTATGTATAAACGGGCCAGTTTGACAGGAAAAGAACAGTGGATCTAGGCAATCTAGTCATGAATCTCATGGCTGACACCTGCTTCAAAGAGTGGGTCTTGTACAAGTCCATATGCATCATGTGACACATTAAAGTAGTTTTTGACTTGATGTAGAACCTTACTAAATATGTAATTATCATCTAACTTAATATTTTTTCTTTCTTTCAGTGGCTGAGGGGCCTCTAGTTGTAGCCGGTATTATGTTCACTTTCTTTACAAGTCTCTGCCTAGGGATTGATGTTACCACAGACTTCCACAAGATGGCAGACCAAACCTCTTTTTCACGTTACTAGGTTTCAAACAATTTTTTTTTTTTTTTTGTCGTTCTTTCGTGACCGGCACTCAGCCAGTGAGTGCACTGGTCATTCCTATGTAGGATCCGAACCCGCGGTGGGAGCGTCGCCGCGCTCCCAGCGCAGCACGCTACCGAGTGCGCCACAGGCTCAGCCCGGTTTCAAACAATTTTTAACACACCTTACTTGTGCTCTTGATTACTGTTAAAATCTTTATTGCTTTTTCTTTAGGTGGGCAGTATCAAACCGAGAAATGCTTATAGCCCAAAACAGCTCCTTGGAATTTAAGCTACACAGACTCTATTTTATTAGCTTGTTAATGGGTGGAACTACAAATCAGCGAGAGGCATTACAATATGCTAAAAATTTTCAGCCATTTGCCCTAAATCATCAAAAAGGTGAGTCTGGAGTCATATGTTTTGATTTTTTGATTTTCTTCTTCTTCTTATTTTTTTTTGGTGGCTGGCTGGTATGGGGATCCGAATCCTTGACCGTGGTGTTACAAGGCAGTAGTAAGTACTCTAACCAACTGAGCTAACAGGCCAGCCCTGGAGTCAAAAGTTTTTAATGTTTTGAACAGGGCTATAGCCACCACTGGGATTTAACAATTGTTTAATAAAGTAAAACAATTGTTGATGATAATCTCATACAGAAAAGGCTCTGGCTTTAGGAAAAAAATGAAACATTAAAGCCTCTTAAATGAAAAGTCAGAATGAGGCATTGCAGATGTGGGGATTCCATATTAAACCAAGGATACATGAGAAAGAGCAAGGTGTGCACTTGCTATCCCCTGATGCTGCTGCTGTTGCCTTGACAAAGAGTCTGGGGGGGGGCAGCCATAAACCCATGTGTACTGGCTGGTTCAGCAGCCAAAGGCATGTGATAACCCTATTTATGACATCATTACTCCTATAGATAATGGTAATTATATTACGCTGCATATAAGAATAAAAAAATTGTAAGTTCAGTATTTTCAGTGCTTTCTTTTTCTTCCCTTTTCTTTTCTTGCTGTTTCTTATTTTAAAGTGAGAGAAGAAACCAAGATTTTCAGGACCAGAATTTTAAGAGACATTGTCAACACATTATTTTAGACTGTGTCAGTTAGTGTGAGGGTTTTTCTTGCCTTTCTTGGCCTATTAGCTGCAAGCAAACTCTGTTGTGGGTGTGGTTATTCACACCTCCAAATTGCTGATGCTTTTTTGTTTAGACATTCAGGTTTTGATGGGAAGCCTTGTGTACCTGAGACAAGGAATTGAGAACTCACCATATGTTCACCTGCTTGATGCAAACCAGTGGGCTGATATCTGTGACATCTTTACACGGGATGCCTGTGCCCTCCTGGGGCTCTCTGTGGAGTCTCCACTCAGTGTCAGGTATGGAAATTACCCTCCCTGTTATTGAAATATACCATGCACTGGTCAGCTCCTCTTAACTTGTCTAGTTCTTGATGTTTAAAGCCAAGAGAACTTTGGTCTTTCTGAAGAAGAGTACAGTTGGTATTTCAAGAGATCGTCACAATTGGCAGTGACACAGTTTTAGGGCAGCAGTTCTCAGAGTGTGGTCTGTGAACTTCAGGGGGTCCTGAGAGCCTTTTCCACTGTTACATTTATGCAGATGATGCAAAAATAAGGGTAGGTTAAAGTGTTAGAGCCGTAGCACAAGTCGAGAGTGGTACCAAACTCCACATGTACTCACTGGATTCCTCACTACTACACACTTGCCATTTAAAAAACGCTCGTTTTACTAAATGTTTTTGATGAAACATTAAAAATTATTAGATTTTTCTATCCAGCAGCCTGTGGAAAGAAAGGAAAAAATTTTTTAAATTTATTAGTTTCATTAATTCCTGACTTTTGAGTACACATCTTTTAAATATTCCTTGTGACAAAATAGGAAATTCACATAAAGCACTTAAGTTTCATGCCAAAGTATGATTGTCTCAGGAAAAAGCACCTGTATGTTGTTTGAGTTATGAGCTTAAACTAGTCACATTTTTCATGAAACACAGTTTTTACTTGAAAGAATCACTAACACATAAACTACTGTTATTCACACTCAGGTTTTTGGCAGTCATTTTTTAAATGAACGAAGTAAACCTGTTACGTCAAGGAAAGCAACTGACAAGGAAAGCAACTGACGTTATCTCTTATCTCTTGCCGTGATAAGATTCAAGGTTTTAAGCTAAAATTGAAATTTTAGAAAACTGATATCCTCCACTTTGAGCTTGTCAGCTTCCTAATACTTAAGGCTATTCTGATTAGGTTGGTGGTGATATAACCAATTTTATTCTTTTTTTAAATTTTGTATACTGGAAAAAACATTTGCAACGTCTTAATTCAGTGCGATCTTACAAAATTATATATGGGTACTAGAGTCATTCTAAGTGTAAGACAGACCAATGGATTGTAATGTAGTAGGATACAGAAAATTCGGCGGTGCAGTTTTATATTTCATTTTGTGACTAACCTTTAGGAAGCTACCACTTGTTGAATTTTGGTGTGGTATCAAAGAATATCCACAATTACCTGAAAAGTCCATTAAAGTGCTATATGTCTGTGTAGGGCTAGATTTTTTTTCATTTACTTCAACCAGAAGAACAAATCACAACCAACGAATGCAGAGGAAGCTGTAAGAATCCAGCTGTCTTCTTTTGAGCTAGATATTGAGAGATTTGTAAAAATGTAAAACAGTTCAACTCTTCTCACAATTGTGTTATCATTTTGGGAAATATAGTTATTTTTTATAAAAATGTTATTTATGATAACATAGCATGTGTACTATTTTTAAATGAAATAGTATATTTAAAATTTCTGTTTTAATTTCTGATTAAATTACATTAAGTAATGATAGATATAACCCACAAAAAGGAACGTTCTGTGACATCCTTAATATTTAAGCGTGTAAAGGGGTCCTGAAACCAAAAAGTTTAAGAATCTGTTTTAAGAAAATAATTTTTTTCATTTTATTCCCCAATTGTTTTTAATCCCTGCTATGTGCCAGGCACTGTGTGGGATACAACCATGAATAAGATATGGTCTGCGTTCCACAGAGTGTTCCATCCTAGCGTTGGAGACAGATGCGTGCAAGTGCAAGGTGCTGTTGCTGTCAGGTTCTCTGGGGAACAGACATGCAGGAAATTTATTGAGATCAGCACCTGTGGGGGGAATTAAAGCATCAGGATTGGGCAGAGAGAAAAGTTGGACTTGATGCAGTTGAAACAAAGTCCTCCCCCGATCCCTGAGGTGCTCTGGGGCTGTGATGGGCCTACAACGTTGTCCCAAGTTGGGGCAGTGGGGCCGGGGCTTTTGTATCCTGACATGGAGCAGTCACTGGATGTGACTCTGGTCAGATGGCTGTCTTCAACTGAGGACAGTCTTGAAAAAGGAGTCAGCTGACAGTTGGCTTGCCAACACTTCCAGATCTGAGAAATGATCTGCCTTGGACAGAGGCGATCCTGGTGTAGCAGGAACCATCCAAGAAAATGTTTCAGGGGCAAGAATGTTAATGATGACTGATAAGCAGGGCCCTTTAAATCTGGTTGTTTTGTAAAACATAGGAACTTTTTTTTTTGCACTAACGTCAGATTGTTATAAAATTCTCTGCAACCTTATTCTCAGTTCCTGTACTTTTTTCATTTGGGCCAAAAATGGTGTATGAACCAGCAACAGTCAGCAGACCACATTTTGTGTATCATTGCGCTAGTAAGTGTATTTTGTAAGGAAAGTAAACTTAAGTATGCTAGTCTATAGTCAGTAAAGGTAGAGAACAGGAAAGGGTGTTAGGTTTGTGCAATGTTGAGTGAAGAATCCTATGCAAAAACATCTTTCCCTTTCAGACTCAAATGCTAAAACACCATATTTCTAAGAGCAGTAGTTCTTAATTCCTGTTCTTTCTTTTTCCTTTATGTAAATTAACATATTTCATACCTCTTTTAATGGTGAGTCCTCCCTTTCAACACTGGATGCCAAAGCCTCTTCCTTTTTTAATGTATAGAACTGTTTATTTTTCTAATTATTGAGGAATTATGCACCCTACCAGATGATAGTTTTAGTTAATTTCTTTTTAAAGTTTTTTTTTTATTGCATTTTCCCCATATTGGTAAGGTTTATTTAGTAAATGTAGTGTTTTGTATTTTATTGTTTTAAAATGGGGATTGTTTTTCAATTACTGTGGGAAATAAATACCAGTGTACCCGGCGAGTGGGAGAGGAAGGCAAGTTATTTTTCTTCTAGTAGAAATGGAAGTTTGCTTTTAGCAGAGTTTGCTCTTAGCAGAGCAGAAGGCTCTGTGTCCTGTCCTGTAGCTGGAGTCTGTGACACACGAAGGCTGGAAGACTTGACATCTCGTTGGACCAAGCAACCTGATAGATGGCCTGTCACTGAGTTCCTCTTCTGCTCTCCCAGTTTCTCGGCAGGTTGTGTGGCCCTGCCAGCTTTAATTAACATCAAAGCTGTGATTGAACAGAGGCAGTGCACTGGAGTTTGGAACCAGAAAGATGAATTACCCGTGAGTTCCACTTTCTATTGGTTGTTTACTTTTCTAGCCATTAGAAGATTGTGGATGTTAAGGGTTTAAAATGCTCATCTTGCCTTTTAACCAGAAAACATTATTGTAGCCATTTGAGAGTAGTTCTTTTATGTCAGTAGAAATGAGGAACCTAGTACATTTTAGAGGCACTGAAGGAGTGTTCTTAATATTTTGATGTAAAGTGGTAGTGAAAGCTGATGAGGGAAAATATGAGAAGTGGGGAGGGTTGTATATACTGTAGCATGCGGTGTGTTCTGCAGTGCAGTTCATAAACCACTCATATTATGATTTCTTTTAAATATAAAGCAGTGCATCAGTTTAATTGGATTTATTTTTGTCCTAAGCATTGATGTTGATGAAATCATGGGTTTGTGCTGGTTATTTTTTTCTAATACCAATTGAAATAAATAATAGCTGTTAAAATAGATGTCATCCCCGTGACACCTGCAGTCATCAGTGTCTCCAGTGCTGTGTGTCTGCTGCTATTGTGGAAAGGGCCATGGTTTTAAACATCAGCTCCAATCACTTGCCAACTCTGTAACTTCTCTAAGCAGTAGTTTGTTCATCTCTAAAATAGGGACCATCCTTCTCTTTATGGGGCTACTGAAGGCTAGAGAGAGGATAGGAAGGTTTAGAATAATAGGGGACACGTAATAGGTACTCGGATTGTGGCTGCCATGGTGCAGTTACAATGTGGAGTAGCAGAGGTCATTGTATGTGTGCTTCTCCCAGGCCTCTGACAGTAGGCCCTAAGACTTGTGCCTGGAGTTATCATTCCTGTCACAGTTGTGTCACAGACCCTGCAGGGCTAAAATAGGTATTTGGCTTTATGCCTCTTTTCTGCCACACCTGTGCACAGGTTATCTGTAATTACCTTGTTCTTTCAGCTGGTAACCCTGTCAGTTGGTGCCCCAGCCTCTCCTCAAAGATCGTTTTTGATTAAAGGCACAGGTGCATTCCCAGTCCTGAGTGTGGTCAGGACACAAGCAGCACCCCCGCTCCACTGCTGCTAACTTGAGCAAGTGAAAAGAACGTGAGCCTTCCCTTGCTTTGCTGAGGCAGGTGCCTGGCAGCTCTCAGTTTCCTAGTTATGTTGAAGCATCTTTGACACTGTACACTAGAGCAGAGTGGATTGAAACCCGAATTTGCCAGAAGTTTGTGTATCAGACTGGTAAAGCAATTGGAGGTGGTGATTTGGCCATCTTTCGTGAGGATTGTTTTACACTTTGTCATCAACTTTCTTGAAAGAGTGTGGGTAATGGACTTTGGTAGTCATTTTTTATTTAGAAGGAAAGAAAACAGAGTTCTGACATTTGTGGAGCCTCTGTCATATGTCAACCATTCTGCTGGTGATTTCTTAGCTCTTGGATGATTTGTTTTGTTTGTGGCAGAGAGAAACTATTGATACAAGTGCCAGGGGCATTGATGTACAGATTGCGAAAGGTCCTGCTGAAACTTAGCCTGTTTCAGGTGGTTTCTCTTGACCATTACACATAAAAAATGGGAAACTCAGATCTGAAGCTCACATGGAAGTAAACCATAATTAGTCAACCTTTAAAGAAGTTACTACACTGAACTTTATCACCTAGCTAAGTGTGCTACAAAACAGGGTTTTGGTGGTGGGCTGAGCCCGTGGCGCACTCGGTAGCGTGCTGCGCTAGCAGCGCGGCGACGCTCCCGCCGCCGCGGGTTCAGATCCTATATAAGGATGATCGGTGCACTCCCTGGCTGAGCGCCGGTCACCGAAAAAAAAAAAAAAACAGGGTTTTGGTGGGTTTTGCTCTTAGGTATATGACAAATTTTCAAGAGTGTTTGACTTCTAGAGCATTGCCTTGTCTTTGAATCTAACTCTTAAACAGAATTTGGTTTGAAAAATAGTGTTATAAATAATTTTGAAGACTAATTTAGCACTTTGAATCCCTGATACTATCCATCTTTGAGTTATTTAGAACAGTGCTGTAGAAAGTTACTTTCAGATGCGTAGATATGAGAAATGTTCTTTGCTGCACAGTGCGTATTCACATGTGGATGGTTTTCTGAAATACAAATTTAGGCTTTTTCCTTTTTTTTTTTTTAAAACAGATTGAAGTGGACCTTGGTAAAAAGTGCTGGTATCACTCTATATTTGCCTGTCCTATCCTTCGTCAGCAAACAACAGATAACAATCCACCCATGAAATTGGTCTGTGGTCATATTATATCAAGAGATGCCCTGAATAAAATGTTTAATGGTAGCAAGTAAGTATCTGACATTTTAAGTGTTAGTAAATAATTTTTTTTTTTTTAACTTGGTGGGAGGATAAGCAACAAGAAGATAAATAATTGTAGCTAGATTTAGAAATAAATAGATTTCTTAACTATTCATTTGGCAAAGCGGGTGGTATCTGATCTTTTGTCAGTCTTTAAATTTGTTCATGGATTTGGTGATTAGATTTATAAGCGTGATATTTAATTCTTAACTTTTTGAGTAGGTGATACACCCCCTTCCCCTTTTTATACAGTGTAGGGTGCTATACACTGTTCTGCACTTTCCTTTTTTCACTTTAGTGTTTTTTGTGGATTTTTTTATATGCTGTAGAAAGAGCCCTCATTCTTTTTTGGTTAGAGCTGCAGAGTATTCATCCATATGGAAATACGATTATTTAACCAGTTCCCTATTGATAAACATTTAAGTTGTTGTTACTATAAATAGTGAAGTGAATTACCTTATCTATTGTGATACATAAATTTCTAGAATTGGAATTGCTCATTGATTCAAAGGGTATATATATTTGTAATTTTTATAGACAATGAGCTCAGCTTTTGAAAAACAGTCTCAAAAGCCTATTTCTAACTTAGGCAGCTAGAAAATTTTTCATTGGACTTCATTTCAGACCCATTATGGGAAGGTCCTTCTTTTGTGGGAAGGCCCTCGCATGTAAAGATGCTGTTTATGCCCTCCCCAGACCATGCAGCAACCCTTGTAGTGGAGATTAGTGGTGACTAGAACCAGATAGATCATTGATCTTAGCTGAAACTGTGCTGGTTTCATGTGCTGCTACAAAGTATGTGGGCTGTTCTTGGTGAAAGCTTGGCAGCTGGCACCAGATTTGCTGCGTTGAATAGACTATATGACCAGTACATTTGAAATTCGTTTAGAGATAGGTACAACCGGAACTTCTGGAGAAGTTGGATTTACTTCTGAAACACCAAAAGCAATGTCTAGAAAAGTTGTTTTGTTTACAAAACAGTTTTCACTGATTCCCACTGAAGAAGAGGCTTTCAGTTTAGGGTCTGTCTTGGATGATATTTATTTGTGACCCTTCAAAGCTTGGCATTTTTATTAAAGGATAGCATAATAAATCCTCAGAGCAAATATAGACAGACATGTTGTGTGTGTGTGTGTGTGTGTGTGTGTTTGAATTGTTAAAGATACAGTTGACCCCCAATATCCATGGGTTTTGCATCTGTGAATTCAACCAACTGCAGATCAAAAATATTCGGGGTGAAAAAATTTCACAAAGTTCCAAAAAAGCAAAACTTGAATTTGTCATGCACTGAGTACTGTTTTGAATCCACGCAAATGAAGTGATGTGTAAGCATTGGATTAAGTGTTAAAAGTAATCTAAAGAGGATTTAAACTATAAGGGAGGATGTGTGTAGGTTATAGGTAAATAAAATACTACACCATTTTATATAAGTCACTTGAGCATTGGCAGATTTTGGTATCTGCAAGGGTCCTGGAACCAATACTCTGTGAATACTGAGGAACAACTGTGCTATAATTAGATGAAAATGGAATGCTCTGGTACTGATTTATTCCTTGATTCAATGTTTTCTTTCTTGTCTTTAGATTAAAATGTCCATATTGTCCAATGGAACAAAGTCCAGGAGATGCCAAACAGATATTTTTCTGAAGAAATAACTTTAGTGTGCAATTTGTAAGTGAAACTGAATTATGAGTGCATATCAGAAGAGAACGTTCCATTAAATGCAGCTAACCAAGGATTCCTGTGTTTATATAAGCTAATGCTCCAGAAACTTTGCCAACATGTTAGTGTACACACACTGAGGGGAACGCTCCAGGTGAATATTATCATAGGGCTTTATTATATTCTTGGTCTTCATTTCTGATCAAGTAAATACACCAGCAGTTGTCATTCAGTGCAGGTTTTTGTACTTAATTATACGGTGATTTTTTTACTTTTTAACAGCAGAAACAGAAATTGACCTCCCCGCCATGTGTTTAATATTTCTCCTGCTTTTACTTTTGTCATTTTCTTGATAATTGTAAGCCTTGAGAGTGTTTGTGAAAAAGTTTTTATTTCTTGTTATGTATACACAATTAAATGAATATTCTTCAGAAAAAGTTTCATAAATGGAATTGTGGTTATAAAGCTAATTTGCATTTTTTCGCTTAAGTAAGAAAGATGTGATAGACTCCAAATTTGCTTTTTCATGTTTTTCTCTGCTCCAGCTCTTGCCAGGAAGTCAGCACACCTGCATTTGAGCTGTGCTTATAGCCCCAGCAGGCTGCCTGTTTAAAATTCCATCATGAATTTAGCAGGCTGGTGTGAGAAGTCTCCCACTGGATAGTGGAAGGAGTACTATTGTTTTTTTGCTTTTATTGCCAAGAGGTGCTTATTTTAAAAGTATGTTCAATAAAATGAAATGCTGAAGTTAGAAGTGTTCTTAAGTTGATATTTGCTCTCTTGATCTTGGTAGCCCACTTCTCTGAAATCTGCCTTCAGGACTTGGCTGTCAATTGCATTTGTATGTCATTGCAGACACAGTGTTGTGCATGTGTGTATATATATGTGCACCAGCATCAAACATTGTGTATCTAGAAGGGAAGAAGCATGTTCCAGTCCTAAAATGCAGTTACCAGACCCATCACTTTAAATCCTTAAAGTTAGAAGCTAGCAAATTTTCTGTCATGCAGAATATGTTTACTGCTGTTTTTGTGTTTGAATGGTATACTGTTCAATGCCTCTCTTCTGCAAAGTGTATCATCTCATTGACTGTGAATCTGTATATTATTCTGAAGGATACAGATAATGATCTTTTCTCTTGTGAGGTATTTTCATTTAATGCACTGTCCAGAAATAGCCATGTGTAAGAGTCTTTCCCTGTATGTACATGGAAGAGACTTATGTGGACATTATTTTGACTTAAACCCATGAAGTTACTTCATTATGAGAAGAGTGTTATGGAAATCACCAAATATTTTGCAACTTTATTTCATCTGACATGGAACTGATCATCAATGTACGAGTACATTCATGAGAAAGTGAAAAAAGAAGAAATCAGAAGCAAAGAGAAATGGGATACTTCACATTTTAAACTACAAATGGACTTAGTTTGAGGGAGGGGAATAACAGGTTTGGTGCTAAGTTAATTGGAAACTGGCAGCATTTGCAGTAATATACCAGCCTGAATGGTTTATCCTGAAATGTTTACCTGGGAGAGCTGGGATTAGTTTGTGAAGAAAATGGGTACTGCAGAAAAGCCCTGCTTACTTATTGTGTGGTGAGGCTACATTGATGGCTCCTGTGTGCTGTGCAGCTTAGCCAGCAATCGGGATTGGCCCAGCTCAGAATGCCTGCCTTGTCCAACCTCTGGCCCCATAGGACTTTTGCCGCATGTTTCTGCTTCACTGGTGGAACCCTCTGTAAAGGTGCCACTCTCTCCACTAAAGCAGTGAAGGAAGAAAGCTGAGACGAGCTCCTTGGACTGCAAAGAGAAGGTAGAGAGTTCCAGCCAGTACTCTGGTTGAGGGTGTTAACTGGCTTCTTAGATACAGTTTTCCTTTGAATTAAAGCCTAGAGTATCTTTTTCTTTCTTTCTTTCTTTTTTTTATAAAACCTTTTTCTCCCTAGGCCAAATTTAGCCTTATTCACAACTTACCCTCACCTTTCCACTTCAACCACTGATACAGCATTTAGCCTTCACGTAAGGTTTGAGTGATACAGATATGCTCTAGAGGCTGGTGATAAATATTTTTGGTGGCCAGACACTTCACACAGTTGGCTCAGGCCACTTTTAGGGACAAAAGCCAGAGCTATGCTTTGTCCCTCTCCCAGTTTTGGGACTCCTGTTGACAGTTTTCTGTGCAGCTCATAAAACTTTAACAAGAACATACATTAACTGAAGCATTTGACTTACAGGTTCCTGTGTTAAGCTCCTTATAGTCCCACTGGACAGAAGGCCAAAAATTTGAAACTCTGTTGATCTGACAATTTAACATGAAAATTATGTCTCGTGATCTTCTTTAAGTGCACGGACTTAAAATTCATTGGAGACTAAATGTGAAGGAGAGGTGGATTTGAAGAGGCCAGACTTTTACCAAAGATGCTGAAGTTCAATGTTCTGTCCTTCCTACTCTAGAAACACCTTCACAAATGGTGTTTTGACCATATCATTGCTGATGCTATATGTATGTCAGCAGTATGGGAGGGTGATGCTATTTGTCTCTCTCTGAGTTCGCTTGCAAAAAATGATACAGGCAAGGTTTTTTATAGTCAGACTAATTATAATAATATACATTGAAAACAGACTTTCAGAATGGTTCCTAAATTTCTTTCGGAACCGTTTCCATTTATCAGTTGTGGGCAAAGGCCATGGGACTATGCTAAACCAATAAAATCATATTATCAAATCTTTAGGTTTTGACCTAGCCAGAATATCTGTGTTTTCAAGTACAGTCTTTACACTGGCTAAGGTTGTCTTCTGATCTTTCTCCTTTGTGTGATCATCACAGATGCCATTTCTGTTGTTTTAGTGGTGATTATATGAGACTTCTAATACATAAATGAACGGGTATTGGTGCCTCTTTATTTTAAAAATTTTGAGAAAAGAGCCACCTCATTTTCATAGGGTGTGTATTTTGTGAGTGTGTGAGCATTTAATTGAAAATAAGAAAGTTATGAAGTAAATCTTTTTAAACTTTTCTGCAGCAGCTAATGTATACAGAGACACTAAAACCCACACCAAATTATGTGGGGAATGAGGATCTTTTTTTTTTTTTCTCTCCAGGTAGTCCCACAGCTCATGCCATTCAAGTTCAGTATTCTTTATGCTGTGAGTTATTTCCACCTCAGTGGTTTCAGCCTTTGAGACAGTGGATATTGCAAAAACCAGGAGCGCTTGGCTGTCCATACAAGACAAACTGCTTGCAGACTTCATGAGCCCTCTGGCTTTCCAGCTCAACCGCTGATAAAGTGGACTGATAGCCATGGTATTCACTCTGTTAGTCAGCAGACTCAGGTTATTTTCAGGGAAGGTGTGGAGGCATTGTTTGGTTAGTTTCATCAGTAGGATGTGTAAGGTGAAGACATAAACCAAATACCTTTCACTACTTAACTCTAGTATATTATCTTTAGTAACACTAGAAATGCTGTGGTCTTGAGGGAGGGAGGCACACAGAAGGTTTGGCATTTCATAAGCCTATCCAGCTGTGGCAGGTATTATGTAGTGTGGTAGTGTTTACCATAAAGAGGTACAAGCTTCACGAACTGTTTTTATCGAACTATGATTGAATAGATACCAAAAATAGAATGACAAATGTATTTTAACAGCAGATGAGGCAATTGGTTGTAGGATGCATTCTGTGTTGTTGATTTTACTTCAAGACCTATTGAGAGAAAAAAAGTTTTGTTTTCAAGACATTTCTGCTACAGTTTAAACTGTAGTGGGCATATGCTTCATTTTCTTCCAAAGAGGCAAAAGCAGCTGGAACTGGCTTACAGCACATGCTTTGTTTCGCGGTATGGGTGAAGACGTCCACTCTTATTTTAGAGTCACTTACCCTTCTACAGCAAGGCAGATGTGGGGTTCATTAGGATTTTGTGCCTGATCTTTTCTTTTGGGGAGGGGTGGGAGTGAATGTATTTGGGATGGGAGAGAAGCAGAGAAGAAATGAGAGTGTGAGTGAGTGTGCATGTGTCTGGAATTCACCATTACCCCCACTTGTGTCTAGCAAGGAGCAGGTGTTTGATGTACTTTGCTCATGACTGCAGTGTGCATGTATTTTTTCTTCCGTGTTTTCTAAACTTACACTAAAAGGATTCATTAAATCATCTTGTTCAGATGGCTCAGGATTGTATTTGTTTTGCTTACCCTGTGCTCTTGGGTTCTATAGTATTTCTATAATTATGTAACAAGAATAGTGTTGCACTGTAATCTATCATATAAAGTTATATGTATGGAAAATTTTGATCAGTTTTTTAAGAAATGTATCCTGTTTGCAGAGGCACAATAAAGTTGTATCTTATAGACTATAGGCAATAAAGCTAACAATAAACCTTATTTAACACAAACCATATTCATATTCTCTGCTTATTTGATTTTAGAAAAAGTCTAGCATACTCAGTAGTTTCAGGGATTTCATTTTAACTTAAAAAACTCTGAAATGTTTAATTTATAAATTTTGGACCGATATAATAGAGTTTCTGAAAACTATAAGAAATACTTTGTTAATGTGTGTATTCCTATGTAAAACACATGGCTTCTCCTGTGTATATTTTTAAATATTAAAGAAATGCACATTTAAAAATTGTTTTGTGGACCCTGTCTGTATAAATGTGCCAGGTGACAGAGGTATGAGGGAGGGAGTGAGGACGTGCAAATTGTGAGAAGAGGAAATTGCTGCCTGCATTTGCGAAGGGTCTGGGTGTGAAGAATTTAAGAAAATATCTTTGTTACCATCTCATCCTGTTCCAGTGTAGCCAACAGTGTGAGAAGGGGAGGTGGCTGGGCACCTTCCCCAGTTTCTAAATAGGGGTTGCCTTAGTGTTTCCAGGCTGCTGCCTCCTCCTGCCATCCTGTGCACAGCTGGGGCCCTCTGCTGTGCTGTCACCAGAGTGGCAGTGAGTGTGTGGCAAGAGGGGCTCTGAATCAGCTCGATGTCCAGGCTGCGGGTGCAGTGGGGTGTTTGCACTTAGCATTGCCAGCAAGGAACAGTGGTCAAATTGTCTGTCTTACTCAATGACAAAGTAAGGTTGTAGAGACCAGGGATTTATTTGTGCTCCTTTTGAATATTTTTTGAGAGAGAGTTGGTCTTATCTGGGATTTTAGAGTGTTTCTACCTATGGGAGCCTGTATGTGTCCCACGCAGTCGCATTTGGGGCTAGGGGCCCAGGTGGTATAGAAGAGTCCAGACCAGGGTCTTGCCACCTCTCTCTGCCGCACTTGGGCTCTCCAGGATTCCAAGTGTGGCCTTGGATCAGCAGCATTGGCATTTTTATGGGAAGTGCAGTCTCAGGCCTCAGCCCAGACTTAGGGAATCAAAAGCTGCATGCTTGCAAGCAAACTGGCTTCCCTTATGAGGAGCCTCTGGGGTGCTCCCTGTGTTATGAAGTATCCTCTCAGATGTGGGAGGTAAAAATCACACTGAGCAGAATTTACCCTTCTCTTGATGACTAAGTCCTGAGTCATCAAGAAAAGTTAAATTTAGCGTGCTTTGAACTGTTTAGTTATTTAAAAAATCAGTGTATTTCTTTAACCCTCCAGGTAATTAGAGTGTTGTGTGTGCAGCATGGTAAAATGCATTTTGCAACCCCCTCCCCACCAAAACTGTGAAAGTAAGCACCAAAGATGTGTAAAATAATGGATTTTTGTAATGGCAAAATAAGGACTGAAAATGCACCTTTATACAAAACAGTGGCTTGATCCATCTCATCCCTGACTGGTAGAGACGATAAACGGTATCCCAGCAAACAAATATTTCCCAGAGGGCAGGCTTCCCTGACGTTTTTTTTCTTCAGCACCCAGAAAGAAATAAATTTAATATCACAACCGTGTACACACAAAGTTTATAGTTCTGAAACAAGTTTTACAAATGTGATGCACTCTATTTTCTATTTCTTTTATTTGTTTAATGCTCATCAAGACTCTAAATTGATTTCATGACCTGCTAATGAACTGAGAACCACAGTTTTTAGAACCTTGCATGAAGGGATGGTGATACAGTGATCCATGCATTCACAAGACTATTTTCCAATCTGTCAGTACATGTGTAATGGAAAGTAACACACATAACCACCACCTTTCCTTATAGCAGTGGGGTGTTTCTTACACTCCTGTGAGTCTTCTTTGCTAGCATAGTGTGGCAATGTCTAAATATTAGAAGTATAATCAAGAGCTCATTACTGAGCTCCTGTGTGTCAGGAAATTTTGCATTTACTTAGCTGTACTTCCTTCTGGCTTAGAAAAATGATAAGTGCCTCATACTAAATACTGGCTTGTACAATACAAATAGAATCCTTTCATTTAATAAACAGATGTGTATATATTAAATGCAGAAAATTTTTAAAGTACTCACTGTGTACCAGGCACTGAGATGAAACAGCTTATGCACTGCTGGAAGACACAAGAGTAGAGAGCCTAGATCCTGGAGCATTCAGCCACCCCACAGAAAGCTGGTTTCATAGCCTCTGCATTTAAGCACTGTCTATCATTGCCTCCTTTAGTTCTCTCTGGTGGAGAAATGCTGCTCCAGCCTGCTTTTCAGATTAGGTTAAGTGGTGCATGCCCCAGATGGTCATAAAACTGTGTGCAGAGAAGGATTTGCATGCAGACCCAAGGCAGGAGGGAGGGCCAGCTTCTAGCTGGTAGAAGAGGTGGAGATTCACGGGTGATTTCCAAGGATAGGGTGGATTTTCCCAAAAGCAGTTGTTAACAGCTGAAGAAATGACAAATTCCTCGGTTTTTTTCCTTCCACAAATACGGTATGTTTTTGTTTAATGAATGAATGTTTATTAAATGAGCCACATTGAGGCTGGATTCCAGCCAGCTGATACAAAGTTTAGGGCATAGTAGAGGAGTCACTTCTCTTGCCCTGTTTTTCAGGGTCCAAAAAATGTGGGTATCTTTGCTTAGTAAGATTTATAGAACCAATGCTTCAGGCTAGCAATTGGCAAATGAAATATTGTTGAGGCAATATTGCTGAGGCAGGGAGCTTTGAGTTGTTGTTGAGTGCTCTTTCTGCATGTTCAGAACAAAACAAACTGGATAGGTGTGGTCATCAGGGAGCCCTGAGCCTAAATTCACACCTACATTTCTCATGCTTGAGGCGTGCATGGCATGCAGATTTG
Source organism: Cynocephalus volans (assembly GCF_027409185.1). Lineage (NCBI taxonomy): Eukaryota > Metazoa > Chordata > Mammalia > Dermoptera > Cynocephalidae > Cynocephalus > Cynocephalus volans. The sequence continues at coordinate 83,057,835 of NC_084473.1, forward strand.
TTTTCTATTTTCTTCCTGGCCTAGAGGCCAATTCTAATGAATACTTTTTCCTATATTGATACTTCTGATTTCCAAATTCTTGTTTACCATTTTAACTTGTGGTAAGTTAAATCCTTTTTTTTTTTTTTTTTCTGAGGATATGAAAAAAACATCAGTAAGTTTTTGACTCCCTCTGGAACCTTCCAAATGTGGCCCTCCACTGCTCACCACCAAGCTGAAGGTTGAAGAGGAAATGCTGCTCAGGGTGGGAGTGCCCTTTTCCTGTTTTCGCCCCAGCCCAGATCTTTGACCTTGGTGCTCCAAGGTCATCTTCACAAGTTTCTCCCCTGCCCCAGGAGGGTAGGAGCCCATTGTGGGATGCTCCTCCTCATCCTTCGCAGGGAATCCAAAGACAGCCCAGAGCCCAGGCCCTGTTTCTGCAGGACTCAGAGCCTGGCACCTGCTCCAAGCTGGGCCTTGGTCCCTGGGGTGCCTCCTGGCTCTGATCAGCTGGATGGGTTCAGGGAGGAAGGGCAAGAGCCAGACTTTGTTTCATACGAAGTTTCTCAGCTTTCTCTTCTGCTTTCCTCCACACAGGATGCTTTTCCCTCTTGCTTTCTGTTCTCTAAAAGTGTCTTGGTGTTAAAAATTAAGGTTGTGGAACACAGGTTTTGGGGGGCTGGTAAAGCTCTCTTTTTGACCTGGTGCTGGTTATGGGAGTGTGTTTATGATGCCATCGAGCTGTACACTTGTGACAACACACTTTTCAGTATGTATGTTTTACCTCGACAAGATGGTTTTGTGATTTATTATGAATAGTATCATCTCATTTGTTACTCAGAACAAAAGGAAGAAAAATGATACAAGAAGTGGCCAATCTGTTTTGATTGATGTGAAATGGGGTTTCCAGGGTGAAGCTGTGGACTGACCCAATAATTTTAGGTACTGTATTTATCCTAAAGAAACAAACACGTGCAAAATTTTAGAAGCTTTATTAAAGTGAAAAGTTGGAAACAAATGCCTGGTAAGAGTTAATGATGGCACAAGTGAAAATGGAATGCTATTTAGCCATTAAAAGATGCCAATGTTTATTAAGGCCACTTATAAAAGCATAGTACAATCCCATTTTTAACAAAGAAGGTATATATTTTACATATATGCATAGAAAATAATCAGAAAGACCTCCTTTCAACTTTACTGATGCTCAATCATATCTATAAGGGGGCTGCCCGTTTCATGGGTCCCTCTGCAGTGCAAGGGCCGGGATAGCAATTTTGCCTCCCCATAGGGATTTCACAGAGATTTTCTTTAGAGATGGAGGGATTCATTTTCCAGGATTCAGTTCACCCCTTCACTTTATTTTGGGAATTCTCACTTTCTATACAACTTTATGCTTGATTATTAAAGGATCTCATACTATTCAACTACATTTATAGAACGCTGTGAAAGCAGAAATTCTCTTTATTTCATTATCTCCTCTAGGCTCTGGGCACAGGAGTGGGTATATCACAGGTGCTCAGGAAATACTTATCCCTTGCTGTCTGAGACACAAGCACCCCACCCTGAGACAGAGACCTCCAGAAGAAACACCTGAATGGTGTGGAGGAAAGAGTCCTGAGCTGGGAGAAGAGGGTTGTTTCAGCTCTGGCTCCAACCCTGACTTGCTGTGTGACTGAGCAAGCTACTCCCATCTCTGGGCTTCTGCTTCCTCCTTTGCAAAATGGGTGGGGTTAGACCAAATGGGTGCTGAGGCTGCCTCCAGCTCTATCAGCCTGGTTCTGAGAACACAGCTCTGGGAGAGAGCAGTGGCCTGCCCCTTTCCGCCCTTTACCCCAATGTGTGTGCACAACAGTATTGTGACCCCTGCGGTGTACCATAGACATTGCATGGTTTTTTTTTTTTTTTTTTTTTTTTGCATCAATTAAAGTAAACATAAAAAAAAGGAACCCTTCCCACCCCACCATCACTAAATTAGTGAAAACAAGAATGGATACATAAGGAAGGAAGGCTGGAAAAACCAAAAGGGAAGGACTTATTCTCCTCTTAAGGAGAGAGCTCAGTTTCAGTTTGATGTTGTGTAGTGGCTGTCGCACAGGGCTGGTCGCTGTGTTAGATGTATCTCTCTGAAAGGCTCGGCTTGGCTCCTGGTCTCACCACGGGCCTGAAAGAGAGGCAGGAGACTGTCACTGTAACAAGAGCCCCTTCAATGGAGTATCCATCCAAGTCTAGCCCCCCATTTCCCCAGCCTTTGAAGGTTCTGAGAGTGTGTCCCTGGGCATGGGATTGTGTGAATGACCTCAGCAACACTGCTAAGCACCATCTTGTGTAATCCTCATGGCAACCTTAGGGGTTAGGCGCTGGGAAGTTAGAGAACGTAACCAAAGCCACACAACTAGGAGGTGGCTGAGCCAGGACCTGAACCAAGTTAGTCTGGCTTCTTGAAGCCTTTGTCAAGGTCCCTGTGTAGGTGAGAGAATGAGGCTGACAACCAAAGTCTTCATCTGACCTCTCAGCCCAGGAGGATCACAGAGACAGAGGAGAAGGTGCATGAACCACCATCAGCAGCCAAGAGCTGCTTTATCTAAAAGTCCCTTTGACAACCCAAACTTGATGTTATGCTAAAAATGCATGTTCATTCAGTATTGGGCTAGTGCCTCCTAAATGGCTAATTCTTCACGAGTGTCATGTTTGCAGTACCCCATCCTCCAGAACCAATCTGTTAAAGCTAAACTGCCCTCCATCATCACTAAGTATATTAACCTAAATGTGTGAATTCCTCAGATGTGTTTAATCTGCATCACTTTGTATTTCAGGGCAGGATTTTGTTTTTAGCTATTTGTTTCAAAATAAGAGTTTTCAAAAAAAAAGAGATAAGGGATTATCTTGCAAAAGCTCGGAACTGCACCCCAAGTAATGAAAATGCTAAAAATTCTTCTCTGTTTTTAAAGAGTCTTTATTCCCTTGGTGTATCACCTGTAACACATGCATTGGAAATTCTTTACATTTCCATGGTTGAAAATAATGATGTGTAAGATGCTAAATTTGGATTCCTTCAGAGGAATATCAAGGAGTGCAAAATGCAAACCCCAGGTAAAAAAATATGAAATATTTTCATCTACTGAAAGGAACTGGTGTATACAGCTGGTTATTCTTAACACTCTGCTCCAGCTCCCCGACCACAAGAAGGAAGCTGAGCTTTGGCTGGAAGTTGCAGTTGGGCTGCTTGCTGGCAGTATGGCCTTGGAAAAATCATTAAATGTCATAAGCCTCAGTTCCCTTATCTGTAAAATGGAAGTCATAGTAACTACTTTAACAATTGTTATGAAACTTGGAATTAAAAAAAAAAATATATATATATATATAAGAACTGGAAAACTGTAGGCTTTCCTCAGATGGTTATTTTTGACAGTCTGAGTGTAATTTTGCCTCTGCCCCCCTTGGGTAGATTTCCTAACTCTGAGCTGGAGATTGTGAGTTGGGACCGTGGCATCTACCATACAAAGTTGCTATGAGGATTAAGAGAGATCCTGAGTAGAACCCCCATCACTGTGCTGGGGCCAAAGCAAGCACTTGTTACATGTCACCACAGGGCTGCCTCAGCCTAAGGGCGAAGGAGAGAGGAGAATGGGGCCTCTATTACGGACTGTGTAATCATATCAGACCCTGATCATATCAGAGTGTTCATGGGCTAGTATAGGATGGGGCAGTCACTTGAGCTGCCAGAGAGCTAATTGTCCCTGCCTCTGGGTCCCCCTTTCCTCCACTCCTGTCCTTTGCAGCAAATCAAGACCCTGAACTGACACCAGGAAATTAGGAACCAAGGCCATTATTTATTTGTTTCAGGTGATAAAAGATTGGCTCTCCCTCAAAAACCCAGACTTGCCAAGTAGGGAAAAAAAAAACTTTTCTTAAAACAACAAAACTCAGAATTATCCAGATAAAAAAAACCTTAGGTCCTCTGAGAAGCTAGGATGAATTGGGGGCATCCCTCCTACAGATTTTTTGTTGCTAGGCCAAATAGATTTACTGAAGTTACACTGCTCTCCCCACCAGCCCAACCTGGACTTGAATTTTCTCAAGAGTGCAGGCCACGTGGCCGGCCTACTGCCTCTCTTAGTTCAGGGACTACCTGATTCCACTACGATGGCCTCTCTCTGGGAAAAGTTCCCACCATCTACTGCTGGGGAAGCCAGGACCCGGGCACGGCCGGGGCCTCCCAGAGCAGTCTAGGGGTTAAAAGAGACTAACCTGGGACATTTGCAAACGCGCCTCCGGTTCCCTGGATACGGAAAAAGAAGGCAAACAGTGAGTCCCCTGCCCCGACCCCCCAACCAAGAGTCCCCAGATACTGTTTCCCCTTCCCTTTTCCTATTTCTTTGAGGAATATAACTCTTGAGAACCTAGATGGGGGCTTCTTTTCCATCCCTCTTCTCAGGCATCAATTTTTAAAACGTTGCAAGTACAGATGCGGGTGAACATGGGGAACCTGCAGACCTGAGCGGGCACAGTCATCTGCGTGGGACCCACAGCGGGGTGGGGGCTCGCGGGGAGGGGACCAAGGGCAAACCTCGAACCGGTCGTGGTTTTCACCCAGCCCTGCTGGGCGCGGGTCGCAGGGCCGCAGCGACCCCTTCCCCGGCGGACGTTTGCGCTGAGTCCGGACCTTCGCGCCCGCCGCGGGCTTCGCGACTGGAACACGCCCGCTGCCTCCCAAAAGCCTCTCCGAGCGTGGAAAGGGGCGGAGAGGGGCTTTCCCGCGCTCTCTCTCCAGGAGAGAAGCGGGCCGTGCCTGGCCCTGCGGTGCCGCTCGGGAGTCCCAGAAATCTCAACCCCATCGAGCAGCGCCAAGGGCTGCAGCGGGGCAGCCTCCTCCCCGCGCGAATCCTCAGGACTTACTGTGGTTGCATATGACGGTGATGACCAGTGACAGGAGAAGGACCGCGCAGGTCCCTGCCAAGGGCGCCCAGATGTAGATGTCACAGGCGAAGTCCAACCCCTTCGTGTCCACTGACGACACCGAAGACGCCGTTTAGGAGCGAGCGAGCCCGGGACCCTCCACCCCGCCCCGCCATCCCGGGCGCGTCTACCGGCCCCGGCCCTGAGACCTGCCCCTCCGCCAGCCTCACCTGGGCCGCCCGCCGCGGGCCGGCACACATCTGGGCGCCGGGAAGGGGCCTGCGACGCGGTGGTGGGCACCGGCGTGGGTGGTCGCGGCGCCGGCGTGGTGGTGGGCTTCGCTGCAGCAGCAACAGAGCGTGGTTGGGGGCCAGGCTGGGGTTGGGGACGCGCCATCCCTTCCGCCCCTCGCGCCTTTACCCATGGCGACACCTGCTCCGGGTTTGCCACCCCCGGAACCGTATGTCGCCGAACTCCGCACCCGGCGCAGAGGAGAAGGGGTGGGGACCCCGGGGCACGCGCGGACCCCTTCGCGGCATGGGGCCATAGCACGCAGCGCACCCGACCCGAGCCCGCTCCCCTCCGCCCAGCCCCTCTCCAGGGCTCAACCCGCATCCCCGTGAACTTGGGGTATCCTCATTTTACTGACGAGCAAACAGAGGCGCCTGGAATCTAAGAAACGTGCCCAGGACCACACAAGCACCCGACTGGAGCCCAGATCGGCCGGACAGATAAAAGCCATCTCCAGTCCTTGATGAGCGGCACCTTAGCCTCAGTTTCCCCGTCTGTGAAATGGGAACAGTATCTATGTAGACCCCAGGGGCGCTGAGAGGCTGGAAAGCGGGGCGTCCTCCATGCGGGGAGGAGCCGCGCCCCGCGCCCGGACCTGGCAGGAAGACGGGCACGAAAGGGCTGAAGTATAGCACGGAGTTGGCCAGCACGGAGCAGAAGTAGTAGCCTTGGTCCTCCTCGCGTAAGCGGCGCAGGGTGAGGCTGAAGACGTCGTTCTGGACCCGCCGGCCCGAGAACTGCTCGCCGTCCAGCCCCTCGGCCGTCTTGATCCGGGTTTGGGAGACGTACAGGAGGAAGGTGGGGCTGACGGCGGCGCCACGCGGCTGGTAGAGCCACGAGCAGCCCACCCCCGGGCTGGGCAGCAGCACCTCGCAGCGCAGTTCCACCTGCTGGCCCAGTTGCCCGGTCACCTCCCGCGGCGACATCCGGAACGGGCTCCTCCCGAGGGCTGCGCCGGCGTCTGCGGGCAGCGGGCAGCGAGACTGAGCCCGGAGCCCCGCGAGCCCCTCTTGCCCCACCCGCTGCCTTCCCGGGGACCGCAAACTCACGGAGCAGCAGGGCCAGCGGCAGGAGCGAGGTGGTCACCGGCGAGGCCATGGCGCGCTCCCTGGGGCGCGGCTCAGCGCGAGCTCCGACGCGCGCGGGGGCCGGCGGGGCGCGGAGGCGGGAAGTTGCGCCCTTGGGCCGGCCGCCCAGCCCGATCTCGCATTTGGAGGATGTGATGTCACCCGAAGCCCCCGCCACGGAGAGAGTCGCCCTGTTTTTCGCGGTCGTCACTTTCCAGCCCGCTGAGGAGGCCGGGGGCCGTGAGTGGTGAATGGGGCAGCTGGGGGCGTCGAAAACTGACAGATGAGGAACAGGGTTTAGAAATGGCACTTGGCAATGCCTCTTGTGGGAGTGACAGAGACAGAGGGTAAAGAGATGAAAGATTTCAAGAAGTGAGGGTGAGAGTGGGCAGGAAAGAAGAGGACTGTCCACTTCTTTGCCCTCGTTCGAAGCATCTCCTGCTCTGTCTGCAAAATGAGCACTGAGGACTGAGAAGGGACAGGCGTTAGTGACCTGCCCGCTTCTGGGGAACTCAGGCAGGGAAACCCAAGTGATCACCGAAGAATGGCCTTCTCCCTTCCACCGAGGAGACTTCCAATGGGTGGCAGCAGCAGCAGAAGCCTTGTGGGGTCCTGGCGGTCCTCTGCCGACCACACTCTTGGGGACTTTCTCTCAGGGCTAAACTCACCACCAAACCCCATCCCCTCTTGGGGCCTTCTTGGAGGCAACAGCCTCACACCAGCCTCTCTCCTGACCAGCCCTCCAGCCCCCCTGCTATGAAAATTATCTTCATTAAGGGGATCTACAGGTGCCACTACTGCAGTCTCCCAGGACACATGTTGCTGGATGCAAGTTCAAACCCTGGCTTGGTTGACCAGCCTCTGCCCCAGTCCCCTGCCCTGCCCTTCCCCTTCTCCTGTGGCTGCAGCCTCACAGGTTTCAAGTCATCTCAACTGTGCTCCTCTGTGCTTGCAGGCCCTTGCATTTGCTGTCCCTCTTCCTGGAACGTGTTCTGTTTAAGCCGTGGGGCCAGCTCTCCTGATCTGTGACTTGGATCTCATTTCTCTCACCTGTGGCTCTGCAGGGTGGTGTGTGTGGCCTGGTGAATGGAGGCAGTTTTCCCTCTTCTGTACCTGGCACATGTGTCCCCTTCCCCTTTGCCTGTTGCTCTCCTGAAACCTTCCAGCCCCAGTGGTGAGCCCTCCTCCCACTTCTTCAAGGTTACTGGGGCTGCCCACTTTGAATCTCACAGTGGGTGCACATCACATTGCCGCTGCTGCTTGATTTCAGGGGCAAGCCATCTGGCATTCTCTGTGCCATGTGTCTGCCCCACTTGTGAGTCTGCTGGGTGAGAACTGTGTCCCAGACTTCATGATGTGTCCTCCACCCCTCAGGTGTCTCATCACAGCGTGGGCTCAGCTGTGTTTGCTGAACTGCACTCCCCTCCTGGGGTCCAAACTTCAGCGTTGGATGAGCTTTTTTAAAAAAATTACTTTGATTTCAATGCCCCCCCCCCCGCCCACTGCCTTCTCAAAGCTTTCAAGGTACTTACTCTAATATGGAACATGGAACATTTTGTAAGTGTTTTTTAAAGTGCCTTTTTAAATTACAAGAATAATATATTCTTGAAGAATTTCAGACAATACAAAAATGAATACAGAGGAAGTCCCTGTCTCATCTCTCCTCACTGTCATCTACTCTCCAGAGAAAACCACTATTATAGTTGAGTGTGTTCCTCAGATATTATCTGTGCATAAACATGCTATACATCGTTTTAGACACATGGGATTGTATTGTGCATATGTATATTTGCAACCTGCCTTTCTTATTTAACAGTAGAAGGAAAGCTTTTCATGTCAGCAGATGTAGATTCACCCCATTCCTTTAAATGGTTGCATTTTATATGGGTGTTCCATTATTTAATTCTCCTGTTAGTGGACATTTAGGCAGTTTCTCATTTTTTGCAATTATTAGCAAGGCTGTTGTAGATACAGTGTACCTGTATCACTGAGGACTTACGCCAAGGACATGCAGCATTTTCAAATGGAAGATGAGGGAGTCGAGGAATGAAAAACCTTTGCAATGATGGTTATGACTGGCATATAGATGTAGGCAGGCATGCGGCGGGGTAGGTGTTTGCATGTGTGTGTGTGTGTGTCCCTGGCTATATAGACGCAATGCTGTCCCTTCACTCACATGAATAAATGGAACAAGGAAACAACCAATTCCAGACAGGCCACCAACACTGCAATCCTTGCTTTAGATGGAAGTTTCCCATTTTGCTTGGTTGCTGCTCTCACTGCAGGAGGTTTGTCCAATGGCCCCACTGGCCAAAGCCTACAACCAGGAGGGTGGTAAGAATGGCTAGACATGAAAGTACACCTTACAGGGTGGAGAAAGCATTAGAGGGGGCACAGAGTCAGCCTCCAGATACTTAGATCTTGGGAACCAGGCCCCTGAGTATGATAATGGCCAGATTTGGAGGTGTACAGCTAAAAAATGGGGTAGTTCTATCTCGGTCTCCCAGAAGTGAGCTGTATGTAGCTGGCTTGGGGGCTGATATGGGTTGAATTGTGTCCCCAAGTTTTATGTATTAGAAGGTTGATCCCCACTGTGACCGTTTAGAGGATTGGAAATCCTATTATGGTAATTGAAAGGTGGGGAATTGAAGAGGTGATTAGATTCTGAGGACTACGCCCTAATGAATGGATTAATAATGGTGGTCATGGGCATAGTTCTGAGGGCTTTAAAAGGAGAGCGTGTGAGAGTCCTGCCTTTCTCACAATGTGATACCCCTCTTCACCACCGAAGAAGACACTCACCAGATGTGTTTCCTGGACTTTGGATTTCCCAGGCTCTGAAACTGTAAGCAATAATTTTCGTTTTCTTACAAATTACCCAATTTCAGGTATCTTGTTACAAGCAACAGAAACGGACTAATACAGGGGACTTCCAGCCTTATAGCTAAAAGTATCAGCCATGGGGGTGGCAGAGTACCATGGGGGGATGGAAGGTATGCCAAGACAACATATCAAACCCACCAAGGAGGCTTTGTGACCCCAATGATATTTTTCACAGAATGTGGTGGCTTCTCCTTGTAACCACAGTGACATCCGCCCTGCAGCAAGCAGAAGAGCAGATGCGAATACACTAGCTGTGGAGGTGCTTGCTTTCTGTAGACCAGGTGTGCAGAGGGCTGGGATGGGCCTGTCCATCACTGCCAGGTAAGCTGCCGTACCCCCCACCATGGCACTCACACAGGACAGGGTGAAGAAATGGGAATGACCGCACTCTGTTAAGCAAGCCCCTTATTTAAAAAATATCCACAGAGAGTAAAATAGTAACCACTTTCTATGCTTAATTTAAACAGATTTTTGTTTTTCTCAAAGTGTTTGTTCTTAAAACAAAGAAATCAATTAATTGTTATTTACGATAATTAAAGACATTAAAAAGCATCACTATCCTTCTAAGTATAGTGGTGAGAAAAATAAAAATAAAAATGCATCACTGGGCAGGGCAGTGGTAGGATATTCATCAGGCTCTGTGCCACAGCTCCTAGACACTGACTGTAGGGACAACCTGGAATCATGGCTGTGAAGTTACCTGCTGTGTCCTCTTGCCAATTCAGGTCTGCAGAGATGTCACTGGTCTCCTTGGCAGGAGTTAGCTTGTTGGCTAAAAAACGCCTTTGAAACTTGAGTTATGGGGGACTTGCTTTATCTCAATCATAAATACTTGTCAGTTTGACCTCAGTTTTGCCATCCTTACTTTCCTCCACCCCGGGACCCCCAGGCTCATCTAGGCTGCTGTCCTCTCTTGTCTGGACTTTTGCAATGGTGGTCTCGCTGGTCACCCCACTTCTACTCTCAACTCCCATCGCTCCTCTTTCCTAAGACAGAGCTGCCCAAGAACAAGTGCCTGTGTTTTGCTGGTTCTCCTTCCTGGCCTCCCATTGCATGACTGTTCTTTTCTCATTTTAAAACTGAAAGGCAGACTTCCCACCCTTCTGTACCTTACTATGCCCCACAGGTACAAAACACTCCGGGACACCAATCAAAGGGACAAATCCAAATATTTTTCATTTAATGTCCATCCCTTAGGAATTGCCAAAGAATGACTCTCGAGTAGAGTCCCGGAGATCCAGGCAAAGAGGCATCTGGGAGAAGTGCTGGAGGCAGAGCACCTCGTGGCAGACTCTTGGGCCTCGTTACTCTACCCACCTCTCTATTGTAGAGCTAGAAGTCAGAGGTGAGACAGTTGTTATGGGGATGCACATTAATGTGTTCATTAAGATTACAAAAGAAATCAGACTTCTTTTTCAAATAGAAAGTAAGTCTGATTTGCTGATTGGTTTAACATTGAAGACTGGCTTTGCCAATAAGGTTTTGGAAGTATTTTTATTTTCCATGAATCAAATGAACTAAATCTTTAGCTCTAAGGTTTTGATGAAAATAAAGTTTGAAACCTATGATAAGATAAAAACATTTTATCAAAATATTGTTTGTATTGAAATTTATATTGAAATTAAATTTAGAATATTTCTATTTCCCAAGCCCTTTCTGAGTTTCTAAGTTTATGCAATTGCTTTTAGGTGAGAAAAGGGTGTAGTTGATAGTTACTTGAAAGGCTTTGGAAAAGCCTATTTTAAGTGGGCTTGCAGAAACTGAGAAAGTGAGTGACTCTAAAGATGGTAACAAGTCCAGGTGCTGGTCAATTTTTTTTTTTCCAAAAAAATTGAAAGAAGACCTACTAAAGTTGGCAACTGTTATGGGTTGAATTGGGTCCCCCCAAATTCATTTATTGAAGTCCTCAGCCTCAGCACCTCAGAATGTGACATTATTTGGATAGAGGATCTTTACAGAGGCAATCAAGTTCAAGTGAGGTCATAAGGGTGGGTCCTATTCCAATAAAACTGGTGTCCTTATAAAAAGGAGAAATCAGGACATGACACACACAGGGAGAATGCCATCTGAAAATGAAGGCAGAGATTGAGGTGATGTTTTTACAAGCCAAGGAAAGCCAAAGATTAGCCACGCAGAAGCTAAGTGAGAAGCATGAAGCCTTCTTTCTCGTAGCCCTCAGAAGAAACTAACCCAGATGACACTTTGATCTCAGACTTGTAGTTTCCAGACTGTGAGGCAATAAATTTCTGTTATTTAGGCCACCTAGTTAGTGGCGCTTTGTTACAGCAGATCTAGCAAACTAATGCAGCAACTAATAGAGCAATAAAATTAATTTTTGATGATACACCGCTATTGTGTTCGTTGTTTTTTTCTTTTTGCCAAAAAGAATTTGGAAAAAGTTAAAAGATTTAGTGACTCTGCTCTAATGAAACCAACCACTTATTTATGCGAAAAAGATTTTTCAGTGCTTACATTGTATGACAAATAAAACAAAACAAAACAAAAAAGAAAATAGTGCTGAACTCTGTCCCTTTCTAGCAATAAGTCTTATTATCCTATGGGTTCACTAATTAATTGGGTCCTATCCATTTCATTAATAGTTGGATTTCTACCCAAATTTATGTTTTTATAAAACTTATTTAGAGATGATTATAGATTAACATACAGTTATAAGAAATAATACAGAGAGATCCCATATCCTTCACTCAGTTTCCACTAATGATAACATCTTGCATGACTATACTACAATACTGCTACAGGTTACTTTTTATGTTTACTAATTAATTTTTAATATTTATGATTTACTTATGTTATTTGGAACAATTGTGCAGTACTAATAGTTGAATGATGACATAATCTAAATAAATTTTTAATACTTAGACATTTATGGTTATAGGAAGTTAAAAATTCAATTTATATGCTTTTTTTGGCAGAGAAGTATGATATTACATATTACCTTAAAATAAACTTTCTATGGAGGAAGTAGACTACAATTCATGAGTTCAAGGAGAAAAAAGAGTAATAATAAATTTCCAGAAGTTAAATAATTTGTATTTTGAAAATGAGCGATGGTTGAAATAAAATTGATACATTATTTACATGCTATTAGAAACAATTTAAAAGGGCAAAATAAAGGTTTTATTTTAAAATACCGATATTTACATTGGAAATTATCTCCTTTATAATGATGAAAAATGTTTGATATCAGGTTAAAAATGAGTGAGGGAGTACTCCCATTTCATAGCAGCATTATTCACAATAGCTAAAAGGTGGAGAACCTGAGTGTCCATCAATAGATAAATGAATAAACAAAATGTGGTACAATGGGGTCCGAGCCCGTGGCGCACTCGGGAGAGTGCGGTGCTGGGAGCGCGGCGACGCTCCCGCCGCGGGTTCGGATCCTATATAGGAATGGCCGGTGCACTCACTGGCTGAGTGCCGGTCACGAAAAAGACAAAAAAAAAAAAAAAAAAAAAAAAAAAAAAAAAAAAAAGTGGTGCAATGGAATATTACTCAGCCTTAAAAAGGAAGGAAATTCTGATACATGCTGCACCACGGATGAGCCTTGAGGACATTACGCTAAGTGAAATCAGCCAGTCACGGAAAGATAAATGCTGTACCTCTATGGTTCTACTTATAGGAGGTAACTAGAGTAGTCAAATCATAGAGACACGGTAGAACGGTGGTTGTCAGGGGCTGGGGGGAGAGAGAGAGGTACTGTAGAGTTATTGTTTAATGGGTATAGAGCTTCGGTTTTGCAAGATGAAAAGAGTTCTGGAGATGGACGGTGGTGATGGTAGCATAACAATGCAAATGTACTTAATACCACTCAACTGGACACTATACAATGTTAAGATGGTAAACATGTTATGTGTATTTTATTATAATAATTTTTTTTTAAGTGAGTGCAGTACATAGTCTTTCGTATTTTGGAGAGATACAAGAGCAATAATGTTTGATGACGGCTGCCACTGTTTATTTATCCATTCCTCTGCTGGTGAACCTTTAGGCTGTTTGGAGTTTTTGCTGTTCTAAACAACACTACAGTGAACCATCCTTGTACATATTCCCTAGAGTCCAAGTACCAGAGTTTCTCTAGGGTGTTGTCCTAGAAAAGGAATGATTGGAGGAATTACCTTGACCTTGAGGGGAATGACCGATTTGAAGAATTGGCCCCATAGCGATTGACAGTGTCTCTCTGAAGTTGGCTATTCAGCTTTGTTCTTCTGCAAGTTGCCTGTTTGTAGACCTCCCGCTGCTCGGCGCCTGCCTTCCAGAAATCCTGTCAACTTAAGAGGTGAATTTTGTTGGTGCTTAGAGAAGCTGATTTCTTTCCAACCAAGTGTGTACTGCTAAATTCAACAACCAAATGGGGCTTCAGCTCTTTTTGTTTGAAGGCTGTCCTGAGTCCTGCTGTAGTCGCAGGTGAGGCAAAATAAACTTATTTAGCAAGGCTCGTTTCTTTCTTTCTTTTTCTCTTTCTTCTTGTTCGTGTGTGTGTGTGTGTGTGTGTGTGTGTGTGTGTGTGTGTGTGTGTGTGTGTGTGTGTGTGTGAGAGAGAGAGAGAGAGAGAGAGAGAGAGAGAGAGAGAGAGAGAGAGAGAGAGAGAGAGAGAGAGAGAGAGAAAGGCGACTTATTGTTTTCAAACAGTTTACCCAAAATAGAAACTTTTAAAAAGTTAGTGGAAAATTTTCTTTTTACCCAAGATGGTTAATTCTTCATTTGGGCGCGGGCCAAGGATTCATGAAGTAACGTCAACTCGACCTCATACGAAGCTTTCCACGCCCACGTTTTACGAACGGTGACCTTGCTGGTGGCAAGTCCCCCGCGTAACTTTCGGAGGGGCTGTGAGCCGTTCTGCTCGGTCCCCTGCGGGGCGAGCTGTGGAAGCGGGAGGACGCAACGCTGGCAACCCTGCAGGACGGGAGGGCGGCTGCTTCCACCGCTAACCACCCGGGTCAGAGGGCGGGCGCCAGGCACGGCTTGCTGTCCTGCGGCAGCCGGGTGACCCGTTTACAGGACTTTTCTTCTGTGGGAAGAGGAGGAGGGAAGTTGTGGCCCCAGAGAGAGGGAGGCAGAAAAGGCTGAGCTCAGCAAGAGAAGTTAAGAGGAAGAAGCCAAGAGCCTTTCCCTCCCTTCCCCCTTGTTTTGTCATCCCCCCTCTCTAAGAGGATTTCTCGAGTTCGCACCTTCCCAGTTTAAGCCGGAGAGAGAGGAACGAGCCGCTCCCTGCACCCCTCAGACACTGAGGTCGACTGTCCTTCGCGAATGTCCCTGCACCTGCCCAGAGGCAGAGCCATGATACGGGATCTCCCCTGTGCCCCGCGGTCAGCTTCTCACTTGGAGGGTACAGGGTGGCGTTTCCCCAGGCGGGTGTGTAGTGGACAGGAGCCACGTGAAGCTGGGGTGCGGGGGTGGGGGTGGCCGTCGTCCTATTCCATGGACTGCTGCTGACCTGTTCGGCAGGCCCCGGCGCTGAGGGGCACTCCAGCAATGGGGACAGACGAGGGAACGCCTGATGCCACGATGGGGGTGCCAGGATGTGGTGGGTGCATCTGCGGACAGACGCACAAGGAGCCCAGTCGAGGGCGCCACCCAGACCAGGGGGGAGGGGACTGGGGTGGGCGACCAGGGCTACTAGAGCCGGCCGTGCCCGAATCATTCTTAAAGGAGGCGAAGGGGCAGCGTGGCGGGAGGGGCGGGGAGCCACGGGAAGGGCAAGAGGCCAGCCCAGGCTGCGGGCAGGCAGGAGCAAAGGCACAACATCTTGGTGTGTCGGGGGAACCGAGCAGCACAGGACGGGAGGAAACACGTGGGCGCCGGAGAGGAGGTGCAGCCGGTTCGCACCAGCCGGGCTCCTCCTGCACGACTCTCTGGGTCAGCCTCGGCAGGGGCCGAAAGTGTCCCCTCGCCACTGCTCACACGGGCACGGCAAGCCGCTGAGTGGGGGCGGCCAACAATTCCCCACTGTTGCCCCGGGAGACGGTGGCCCCGGGGAGGTCAGATCCTGGTAGCGCGCACAGCTCCGCGGCCGCACGAGGCGGAAACGGGGCGTCTAGAGTGTGTGTGTGGGAGGCGGGGACAGAAGGAAGGGCCGTCCAGGGCTCCGGCAGGGGGGACGGGGTGGGATGCGACAGAGAGAAGGGCTCAGAGAATCTGCAGCTGGAAGCGAACTCAGAAAAGATCCGGCCAGTCACATTTTATTTCACAGAGAAAGACAAACGGAGGCCCAGGAAGAGTGAGCCTCATACTCCAAGAAACCCAGGGGGCCCTGACTGAAGCTGGGACTAGCAGCCCAGGACACCCCCTTCGTCGCCCGTCCCGTCTGGAATGAAAGCGAACGCCCCGCCAGCCCATCAGGGGGCGATGTTGCTTCAGTTTTGGCTTCGTTGGGGGGCGGGGAGGGAGCGATTGTGAATTCAGACCTCGCTTGACCTCCAGCGACACTGACGCGCGTGCGCGTACACGTTCCCGCCCAGCCACCGGGTGCCCGGCGCCTTTGTCACGAGCGCCAGCTCCCCGCCCCCGGCAAGAGCCACCTGTCCTAGCACAGACCCCTTAGAATCCTGCTGTTCTTTGGCGACCGAGATTACTACTGGGTGGTGGGGTGGAGGGAGGGATTTGCATTTTGCAAGGGATCAAATGACTGGTCCATGGCGGAATTTCTGGCCCATGACAGGGTGGGGAATTATTGAGGGCAGACCCCTTAACTTCCCCCTATCCCTCAATATCTAGCAATTAGTGCCACTTGTGTAATGCATCCGTCTGTAGAAATGGCTAGAATGTCAGAGCTTTAACGGTGGATAGAAGTCCCCAAATTTGAGAACCTCTCTTATCTGGGCCAGGCTAGGAGTTCTCCCAACTCTCCTCTCCTCACTTGTCAAAAATTAGGAAAGGGACTGGAGTGGAGGTAGAGATCCTGGGCACTGGGGACCCCGCCCCGGACTGACCCTGCTGCCGTCTGCTGGTCCCCGGCTGGGACGGCTCGGCAGAGGCTCCGGTGGGCCGCGGGTGGGGTCCTCTCTCGCTCATTCGTACCTGTAGCCCTGCAAGGGGACCCTGGGCCCGGGAGGAGGAGGAGATGAGCAAGGGGCAGGAAGAGGACGGGCTCGGGGGCTCGGGGCGTGTCCTAGGGCTTGTGGAGTGTCTGGTCCCTGGTGTCCCGCGCAGGGCGCAGAGGTCGCCATCCCGAGATAGGTCCGCGCTGCGGTCCAGCCTCGCACGCGCTGGGCTGGCCCGGTTGGGACAGGGGAAATCTGAAGCGCTGAGGCGGGAGGTTACGGGAGGCGGGAGGTTATGGGAGCCGAGGTTTTTCTGAGGTTTTGGTTGATTCGCCGATTTCAATCCGCTCTTAAGCTTTGTTTACCTGGAACGTTCTCTCCCGCGCTGGCCCTCGCGGTGCTTGGAACCAGAGCCCTTTGGTCAAAACGTCCCCAGCTGTCGGCCACAAAGTCCTTAAGCCCAGCCTGTTTCTTCTTCTGCTGATGTGAATCCTCGTTTTTTGTCGTTTTTGTCATTCACAAGAGTCCAGAGCTGAGAATTTGTGACTTTAGCAAATCCCTAAATTCCTCTCTGCCTCGGATGTAGTTGTGCCTTCTTTTTTAGGTTAAAAATATTTTGGAAAATTTAAAACAGAAAAAAAAAGAATAATCGCCTGTATTGGAACTATAATCACTCTTTATGGTGTATTTATTTTGTATTATTTTTTGCCTTTTTAAAAATTTCTTTTCCTGTACTTACGTATTTTTATTTTTTTCATCATTGTCATCATATTTCCTATTCAAGAAATATGAAGACTGCTTTAAAAAATTCTTATATCATATTTCAGCCAATTTCTCTTATAACATGTTCTTCATGAATCTCACCTGACACCACCAAATAGTTGGACAGTTAGGTCATGCCTACTTTTTCATTATGATATAGTGATTTCTAAATAGTATGTAATTTCAATTTTTATTCCTTAGTTACCCTGAGTTCTTAAAAGGTGTTTACAATTTTTCAAGTGGATAGATTCCCCCCCTCCCCGCTTCCTTTGTTTATAGTTTTATTGGTCTGTGGTGTGAGAATGTGGCTGTATTTATGATTTTTGGAATTTATTGAGGTTTTGACTGATGGTTGATTTTGTAAATAACTTTAGAAATAGTTCTGTATGAATGATTGGGTACAAAATTCTGTATATTATATCAAACTTTGTAAAATATATTACCCATCTCTTTTACGTTCTTTATTTTTGTCCACCTGACCTTGTTAATTTCTTAAAGTGCTGTAAGTTTTCCATGTTTGTGAATTTACCATTTCTTTTTTATATTTCTAATTGTTTGTGCTTTGTATATTTTTAGTGATATTTATATATTTAAAAGTGATATTATGAAGTGTAAAAACCACATAATAAACAAAAAATATTCACACATACATCTTTCTATGCATTTGAAATTATTTTATTGGACAGGATTTTCAGAAAGAAATGGCCTTTTAAAGCCAAGTCGGCCTTTTAAGGATTGGACAAATACATATGGTTGGCATGAGAGTGGTTGTTTTTTTTACTAAACCCTGGTCAGCACTAGGAATGAAAAAATGTATATATCAGTGTTATTTTGAGAGATGCAAGAACTGGGATAATTTTTAAAATTTTCTTTGATTTTTACTTTGGTTGACATTTTTTTCCCCCCGTAGTTCTGATAACCAGTTGAATTTTCAGTTTTACATGTGGATTGTCCATACTTGTTCTTTTGTGCTTCTGTTTTCTAACTTAACTTGAGGAGGTGATCTCTTCCAGCTTTTACACCGTAGGAGTTATGTTTCTATTTCTTCCACTGCAAAACACCTTATAGAAAAAGAAAAATTCCAGCCATCAAACCAGATTCCTCAGATTCACCCTGATTGACTCTCTCTCCTGCTCTGCCTGGACCTGAGCAGATCCTTTAGCGTGGTGCACAAAGCAGGGAGAGGTCCTATGGGGCCTAAAGCTTTTACGATTTGGGGGCCTTCTTTAACTTCTTTTTTTTTTTTTTTTTTTTTTGAGGAGTGAGATTTTAGGGTATTTTGGCTGAAAGATGGGGAAAAGTAATGCTCAGTGAGATTATATGATTTTCCTGGGATTGATAAATTTCTGTTTCAATGTCTTTTGGAGAAAGAGAGTGGGGTAGGGAAGGAGGGAAGGAAGTATGTGGAGCTGGGACCCTTTGCCTTTGTTCAGGACTGAGAAAGAGAAGGAATGGCCCAGCCTGCCATATGCAGGTGGCCCCATCCTTTTATTATATTCCTCTAGTTTCCTTTTATTGTCTGTGGGGTCAGTAGTGACAACTTCTCTTTTGTGTCCGATATTAATAATTTGTGTCTTCTTTTTCTTTCTTGGTTAATCTGATTAGAGGTTTATCAATGTTATTGATCTTTTCAAAGAGCCAGCTTTTATTTTCATTGATTTTCTCTATTTTCCTTTTTTCAATTTAATTGATCTCTGTTCTAATTTTTATTATTTATATTCTTCTACTTGCTTCAGGCTTATATTGCTCTTCTTTCTATTGTTTCTTAAAGTAGAAATTTAGATTATTGATTTTAGATGTTTTCTTTTAAATATATTTAAAATTATATTATATTAACTAAATATGTAATATATATTTTAAGTTATTATATTTTATGCTATAAATTTCCCTTTAAACACTGCTTTTGCTGCATCCCACAAATTTTGATAAGTTGTATTTTCATCTTCATATAGTTCAAAATATTTTAAAATTTCTCTTGAGACTTCTTCTTTGACCCATGTGTTATTTAGAAGTATGTTGTTTAATGTTCAAATATCTGGAGATTTCCCAGCTATCTTTTTGTTATTAATTTCCAGTTTAATTTTACTGTGGTCTGAAAGCTTACTTTATATGATTTCTATTCATTTACATTTGTTAAGGTGTGTTTTATGGTGCACAATATGGTCTCTTTTAGTGAATGTTCATATGAGCTTGGGAAGAATATGTATTCTGCTGTTATTGGATTAAATATTCTATAAATGTCAATTAGATCAAATTGGCTGGCAGTGCTGTTCAGGTCAATTAAATCGTTACTGATTTTCTCCCTACTGAATTTATCAATTAAGGAAGGGTTGTAGAAATATCCTGTAATATCCAACTATAATAGAGGATTTTACTATTCCTCCTTGCATTTTTATCGTTTGTCTCACAAATTTTGATGCTTTGTTGTTAGGAGCATGCATGTTAAAGATTGTTTGTCTTGGAGTATTGAACCCCTTAACATTACATAATGCCTTTCTTTATTCCCTATAATTTCCTTTGTCCTGAAGTCTGCTTTATTTGAAATTAATATAGATACTCCAGCTTTCTTTAGATAGTGTTAACATGGTATAGCTTTCTCCGTTTCTTTACAACCCATCTGAGTCATTATATTTACTTATTATTATTATTTTTTAAATTTTATTTTATTTTGTCAATATACAATGTGGTTGATTATTGTGGTCCATTACCAAAACCTTCCTCCCTCCTCCCCCCCCCCTCCCAGCAACCTCATATCTGTTTGCTTGTCGTATCAACTTCAAGGAATTGTAATTGTTGTGTCTTCTTCCCTCCCCTCCAGTTTATTTGTGTATTTATTTATTTAATAAGTGAGAACATGTGATATTTCTCTTTCTGTGCCTGACTTGTTTCACTTAATATAATTCTCTCTAGGTCCATCCATGTTGTTGCAAATGGCAGTACTTCATTGTTTTTTATAGCAGAGTAGTATTCCATTGTGTAGATAGATATACCACATTTTCCATATCCACTCATCTGATGATGGACATTTCGGCTGGTTCTAACTCTTGGCTATTGTAAATAGTGCTGCAATGAACATTGGGGAACAGGTATACCTTTGACTTGATGATTTCCATTCCTCTGGGTATATTCCCAGCAGTGGGATAGCTGGGTCACATGGTAGATCTATCTGCAATTGTTTGAGGAACCTCCATACCATTTTCCATAGAGGTTGCACCATTTTGCAGTCCCACCAACAATGTATGAGAGTTCCTTTTTCTCTGTAACCTCGCCAGCATTTATCGTTCACAGTCTTTTGGATATTAGCCATCCTAACTGGGGTGAGATGGTATCTCAGTGTGGTTTTGATTTGTATTTCCCAAATGCTGAGTGATGTTGAACATTTTTTCACGAGTCATTATATTTAAAGTGGATTTCTTATAGACAACATATGGTTAGAAATTGTTTTTTGTACTCTGACAATCCCTGTCTTCTAGTTGGTGTATTTAGACCATTCACATTCAAAGTGATTATTGATACAATTGCATTAATATCTAGTACATTTGTAACTGTTTTCTATTTGTTGCACTTGCTCATTGTCCCACTCACCTTGCACCAACCATTTAAATAACTATTTATCAGTGTATTCCCAGTGCTTGCCTGAGCACTCGACCAACATCATGTCTAGCTCTGTGTGCAGCAAAACATGCTTTCTTACCCCTAAACACAATGATGCATGTACAAAGATGTTCATGCAGCACTGCCTCTAAAGTGAATTTTGGAAGAAAACCCAATGTTCATCAATAGGGCAGTGGAAATTTAAATTATGGTTCACTGACCTAAATAAATACCAGACAGCAGTTAAAAGTAAGCCAATATATCTGTATGTCCTAGAATAAAGCAAACTCTAAAATATATTAGGTGAAAAAAGTGAGTTGTATACCAATAGTACATTATGATTCTTTTATGTAAAAATTGTGTGTGTGCATGTGTGTGTAAATGCACAGAAAAAGCTCTGGCATTATAGACACATGTGTTGATGCTGGCTTTGAAAAGCAAAGAGCTATTTGCTACACTTTTTTTCTGACAAAAATTGTATTCGTATATTCATAAGTTTTTTTTAAAGCTTTAAAATAAAACGAAAGGAGCTTTAAAGTGCTTTCCCTCAGAAGAAGAGAAGATGTACCTGACATAAACAATTGTCTTTAACTTTGGTATTTGGGATGCTCATCTGAAATGGGTGTTCCATACCCATGGTGATCCAGGGCCAGGATGCAGGGAGCAAAGATGTTCCCAAGTGCTTGCCCATCTCAATGTTGCCCTTTCCCCATTTTCTAGGACACTGGGCAAATTTATTAAAGGTGGACACCCTTGGTTCCACAAGGCAGACACTCTGTGATTCATAAGGATGGGACCTATGGCTTGGTAGGGAAGAGCTTGTGCCCCCTAGAATTTGGGGGATGGTGGGGACAGAGAAGGCTGTGCTGGAGTGTTCTGGAAGACTCCCCTGGGGGCAGAAATCTGGTGAAAGCGTGAAAGCTCCACTCATGTGGACCTGTACTTCTTGCCCATGATTTTCAGGGACCCATAGGCCAAGCAGGTTTTGTGAGCTTATAGCACTGCTGTAGTTTCCAGGCAGGTGTTATTATCAAGGGACAGGGATTATTGAAATACTTTGCCCTCGAGGCCCTATAAAAAACCAAGGGAGTCTCTCAATACATTCACCAAGTCAATTTGTTGGTTACTTGCTAAGGAATGACTGATTTTTCTTTGACTCAGTTGACCAGTCAAGTGTTGTGTCAACTTAAGCAAGGAAAGAGCAAGGATGAGGTACTCAATGGACTAGGGTTTATAATGGGATCCGTTCTCATTCAGGACCTCAAAGCCAGAAAACTCTTTCTGTTTCTTCTGAATTCTCCTCAGAAAGAGGAAATCACACATACAGAATCGCCTATTGTAATTATGCCCCAAAGGTAAGCAAGTTAATCTCACTTGGGAAAGTGGGATGAGGGTTTTACCTTTCCTTCTTGGGCATCACTCTATATGTTACTGCTGTAGTTAATCGAGGTGAATTTCAGTAGTGTGTGACCTGCAAATTAGTTAGTTCCCTGCTATTTGGAATCAAGGATGTGTGAGTCTATGGCTGCAAGACACTTTAGAGACATCCTCATGCGTTAAAATTTCTCCCAGCAGAGTGGTGAGGTAGGGTTGATATTGTCATCTCAGTCATTGGAAGACAAGCCAGTCTGTCCCAAATGTCCATAAGTTTGTCCAGATGAAAGCTTCCTCTCAGAAGCACATTATAACAGACGTGAAGACTCAACTTTGTAAAGATGTCAGTTTCCCCCAGTTAATCTACAGATTCAGCACATCGAAATGTCAACCTGATTTTCTTGGCAAGTTTATTATTCACATGGAAGTATGAAGGACCAAACATAGCCAAGATAATGTTAGTGAAGGTTAAGGGAGGAACCCACTTTTCCAAATATCATAATTTATAAACTGTAATAATTTAAATAGCAATAGACCAGTGAAAGAGAGTAGGAGGACCAGAAAACACATAGATGAAAATGTCGGAGGTGGCTGTATGCATCAGTGGATAAATGATTCAGTCACTGGTGCTGTGACCATTGGCTCTCCATGTGGGAAAATGCAAAACTTGAGCTCTACCTCAAATCAGTCATAAAAGTATATTCCTGATAGAATAAAGGCTAAATGTGGGGCTGGCTGGTTAGCTCAGCTGGTTAGAGAATTGCCTTGTAACTCCAACATCAGGGGATTGGATCCCCATACCAGCCAGCTGACAAAAAAAAAAAAAAAAAAAAAAAAAAACTAAATGTGAAAAGCAAAGTTTTAAAACTTTTTTTTTTTTTTTTTTTTTTTAAAAAGGTGACTTTAAGACATAGGGTAAGGATAGAGTCTCTTGATCAAGACATAAAAGCACAAATCATAAAACTGTGATAATATTAAAATTTTTTTAAGTATGTAGGACAAAACGCAGTACAAATTTAAAGGCCAAGTCTTAGATTGGTAGAAGATATTTGCAATGCATAAAAGCAACAGAAGATCATTATCCATAATATATAAGATTCTTACAAATTAATAAGGTAGACAAATAACAATTAAAAATGGGAAAATTTTGTGACAAGGCCAATATCCAAATAAAAAGACACTAAACCTTACTTTAATCAGTGAAATGTAAATTAAAACAACAGCTATCACTTCATACCCAGATTGGCAAAAATGAACAAATCTAATAATATCAGGCAGACGTGAGAATATGGCCAAATGAGAACTTTTATGCAATGTTGATGGGAATATGAATTGGTACCACCGCTTTGGAGACAATTTGGCAAAATCTAGTAAAAATATCTATGAAAATTAAGATGTCCTGGCCCTAGCACTTTCATTTCTAGGTTTGTCACTCAAAGAAACTGACATGTAAGAATGTTCACAGAAGCACAAACAACAGAAGTGAGAAAATCTGTAACTACAAAAGTTGGAAACAACCTAATCTCCAGTAATAGGGGAATGGATAAATGGTGATAAATCAATAAAATATGACAGTGAATGAACTAGATCCACAGGCATAGACAGGGATGAATCTCAAAAACATAATATTAAATAAAATAAGCAAATTTGACAAGCGTACATAAAACCTGACATCATTTATAAAATAAAGTCACATGTAAGAAATGCTACATACTATTCATTATTATATCATGATTTATAGATAAATACTTATATAATAAAAGCATTACAACCACAAAAATATAAAAGCCCGAAGGCACAACCCACAAAGCTCAGGATAGGTTGGGTTTGTATGGAGGATGGAATGGAGATGAAGGAGTGGTCTTAGTACTAACATTTTATTTCTTGAAATAAAAGACTGAAACAAATTTGGCAAAATGTTAAATTTGTTAAATTTAACTGTGGGTATCTGAGCATCTATTATATTACTTTCAGTACTTTTCTTTTTATTTGACATATTTTGTAATTTGAAACAAATATTTAAAACCCCGTCCTCTTTAGGTTACTGGAATAATTACATGTAATGAGTAACTGCTGTGTTCCAGTTTAAAATACTGGCACTGTTTAAAATATTGGAATTTAAAAATTTAACAAAACATCTTTTCCAGGGCCTTGAGTGAGGGTCATATTTAGGCTAGTCAAAAATAGCTAGAATATAATATAATGTAATAATGAAAATAACAATGCTAGCAGCTACCATTGATTACCATGTGCCATGCACTTTGCAAGTGCAATTTTATTAATGCTCATGTGTGAGGTAGGCATTATCATTATCCTTGTATTAGATTTGAGGTTCAGAGAGGTTAATTCACTTGGCCAGGGTCACACAGGCAGCCGGTGTCTGCTAGAAGCCAACCCTAACCACTGAACAACCCTATCTGTAACACCTGCTCTGACCCATTTCCCCTCCAGCTTCACTTCTTCTCCTGAACCACTCACCGCATAGCTGGGTTTACCTACTGGGTTTATAGATGCTCTTGAAAGGACCGCCTTTACTTTTTTTGTTTTTACCCCAAATGATCTAATAACTCCGACTTTTTATCAGGGTTACCTTGGCCTTCTCCCAAGTTTTTGTCCAAACTCTTGGGGCTTGCTGCTGCTCAAAGTCTCAAAGAACAGCTGGGCTCCTGGCACGTGTGGGGAAAGGGTAAGGCGTTGGAGTCAGGCCGCCTGGGGTTGAATCCTCGCCCTCCAGTTTATCAAATGCTGTGTGATTTCAAGCATGTCGCTGAACCTCTCTGAGCCTGTTTCCTCACCTGTTAAAGGAGTGGCTAATATCGACCCCATTCAGCTGTTAGGAAAGTAAACAAGAAAAGGAGCACACAGCTCCCAGCACGACGCTGGCGCCTGGGAAGCGCTCGGCAGATCAGAGCTTCGTTGTTTTTCGTTCTATTGCAGGGAGGAAGCAAGATGGGGTCTTGTCCTGGCAGGCACACGTGAGCTAAGATCACGCTGGGGCCCTGCTGCAGCCTCAGAGCAATCCAGAGTTGCCCGAAGACGCTAAGGGGCCTCGGTAACTGAAGACAGCTGAAGGCACTGTTTTTAAGCCAAGTGGGGACCCCCAAGCGGAACATCTTCCCTCCCAGGGCAAACGCCTTCAGAACCCTCGGAAAATCAGTCTCACTTTTCGCAAGCCCCTGCTGCAGAGGGGGGCGGGAAGCCCCTGCTCGCCGGTCGTCTCCAAAGGGAGCTTTCTTGCTGCCGGCCTCCTAATCTGCCTCCTGGGTAATTCCTTAGCTCCATTCCGTCCTGTCTTTTTAATTTTTTTTTGCCACTCAAGCGGAGATGAGCCAGGTCCTCCACCTAGAGTTTGGGGTTCCCTCCCTGTCTATAGCACACACTCTCTGCTTTAGCTCTGTAAACACAGCAGGCAGGTCTGTGCGCCTAAAGATAGATGGTCCACTTGGGAAACGCAGAGTTTTCAAGTGCTGCAATCTAGCAAAATTATAGCAGTGCTGAAGAAGTATTTTCCACCTATAACCCAACAGGAGGGGGAAAAACAAGATACCTATGGCGGGTGAGAGTGGTGGTGGCCTCAGGGAGCAATTTGATACCAGGTATTAAAAGTTATAAAAATGTTTATACCCACATACTCAGTAATTTCAATCTGGAAAGTCTCTCCGGTTGAAATAATCTTAGATTTGGCACAATAGGGTATGAACAGAGATATTAAACGTTGACATGTTCAGAAATAAAGGAATATTTAAGAAAAAGATGATAATCCAATAAAGTTTTAAGCATTAACATTATATAGTATTAGAATTATGAAACCTACTTAGGAACAAGGAAAACACAGATAGGATATTTTATAAAAACATACACTCAGCATGATTGCAGCTATGTAAAATATAAAAAATGTTTAATACACATTAGAAGAAAATATATCAAAGTGAATTTCCCTTGCTCTTTTTTCTTTTTTGGCCTCTGGCCTGTAGGGAGATAGTCTTAAAATTTTTGCAATGTATATTATTGCAATTATATTATCTTTACAAATGGAAAACAAAAATAATTCACTTCCGTTCCAGGAGAGCGATGCTCAGGGCAAAGCCTCATTCCAGAGACAGCCTTCAGAGCTGGACTTTTTTCTTCATGGGGGCTGGAATCCAGCAGTGTGTGTCGCTTCGTGCCCCATATTGTCTGTGCCATTTATTTATCTGTTGTCTCATAATTCTCCAGTCATTTAGTGTGTTTATATCTCTCTTCAATCATTTTTTAAGCTTTTCCAATTTGTGGTGAAAACATACACCTACCATAAAATTTAGCATCCTAACCATTTTTAAGTGTACACTTCAGTGGCTTTAAGTAAATTCACATCGTTGTACAACATCACCACCATCAATCCACAGAACTTTTTCATCTTCCTAAACTGAAACTCTGTACCTAGTAAACACTTACTTTCCATTCCTCCTCCACACCCCGCCCCTGGTACCACAACTCTATTTTCTGTTTCGATGCATGGGACCACTCTAATTACCTCCTAAAGTAGGATCATACCCTATCCGTCCTTTCTGCACAACCATTTTTAAAAGCTCCCTGAGGATAAGGATCGAGGCCCTGATTTGTTTTCATTTTAGACATAATGTTCATTTGCTCACTGATTTAGTGTTTATTGTACACTCACAGCATGAGTGTCTGGCACTGTGCTAGGCTGGGGTTAAGCAACGCTCGAGAAACCCATGTAGGCTCTGGAGGTGACAGTGTAGTGGGACAGAGATAACAAGAAAAAACGGAGAGAAAAAAGAATGACAGATAGTGAGAAGTGCTCTAAGCGTGGTGACAGAGACGACCTTCTGGAAAGGCTAAATATTTGTAGGATGAATGGGGGAGTGGTCCTGGAGAGGCTGACAAGGGGGCCCTGAGGTGTCCAGGCAGATGGAGCAGGGCAGGGTGCCTGAGGAGGGAGGCCCTTTGTACTGTGCGTTTGTGTGTGTGTGTGTGTGTGTGTGTGTGTGTGTGTGTGGCGCTGGGGACAGAGCTGGAATGCATTCTAGGTGCAGTGGGGAGTTGGAATGGGGGAGCCTCTTCTCCTTGCCCAGCCTGAGAGGAAGGAAGGAGAGGTCTGGACTATGGCTGAGCGCACAGCCAAGACTGAGGAACAAGTGCCAGTAGTTCTTGCTGGGCAGTAACTCTGCCACACTCTTAGCCTGCGTGACCTCCTGGGCCAGGTACTGCGAGGAGCCCCACTTCTCAGACAGCAGGACCAGGGTGCAGATCAATACCGCCTCTCACAAAGCTGGAAAGCAGCCGCATCCTCACGGCCCATGCTGGAACCACCACTTTGTTCTGTGTCTCTGTGCATGGCTGGCAGCTGTGTGTACAGCGTCTGTCACGCCTGGCATACAACAGGGAAGCAATTGTTGCCTACAATTGGTAGGAGTGGAAACAGGCTCAAGGATGAGAAACCATGTACTCCAGACTGAAGAGCAAGTAAGTGACAGAAGAGTGAATCTGAGATTGAATGAACGAGCAGATGAAAAGAGAAAAAGGGTCCAGCTTCCCACCCCTATTCCTTCACAGGATCTGGGGAAGGGGGCTCTTCATGGCTCTCCTGGGCCAGAGAGGCCTCCTGTGGGTGGAGGGAAGTAGAGGGGGGAGCAGGGCCCACCACTAAGGTGAAAAGAAGATTCTAGTCTGTCCAGAGCACACTTGAGTGACCTCCATGTGCTTCCTTCCTAAGGCCTCCTCTTATAGTAATCGTGATGTTATATCCTGCTTTCCTTTATGTAATTGCATAAATGTTCTCTGAATCTCTTCCAAAATCTGTATGACCACAATTTTTGAGGTTTGAATAATTGTCTACCAAGTAAGTGGACCACAGTTTACTAAAATTCTCCCTTATAGCCTACCATTTCGGTTGTTTTCAATATTTCTAAAATACATAACTAATGTTATTTTAAAAGGATAGGAACACTGAGTAGTATTTCCTGAGGACTGATCTCCAGAATGGGTTCCAAAGGTCCGAGCAGTTTCTTTGAGTCCTGTCATTTCTGGCCCTCCGCAGCTGCTAAGGTGGCTCTGGGCAGCCGAGGAGGGGGGTGATGGTGGAACAGGGATGATGGCGACATCTGCGTTTGTTTGTGAACCTGTTAGCTCTGTCCCAAGCAGCACGAGGTGGTGGTGGGGGCTGCCGGGATGGGGGAGGGGCTGCCCTACATAACATCCCCACATGAAAGGGGCAGGTGCACAGGTGGGACCCTGAGTGGTGGCAGCTCTGCCTGACTTGCCCCTGTTCCTGGGGGGTGATCACCCTTCTCAAGGGTCCTCCCAACTTCTCCTTGGGCCATTCCTTTTAATTTCTTTGGGAAGGAGTCCAGGGTACAGGGAACTTTGTCCATTTTAACCTGACCCCATTTGAATCCCTAACTGTCGCAGCAAACCCCCCCCCCCCTCATCATGCTAAGATTGAGGCTTGTGGCTGGCTGGCGGTGGCTGTGATCACGCACGAGTCAGACAACGGCTGCCCTGTAGGCAGGACCCGGGCATGTCTCAGGTGGGAAAAGACTGTGCCAGGTGGCCTTCCCAGGCACTGGGAGAGACCTGGGCCCTGGGAGTCTGGGCTACAGCCGACTCAGCCTCGCACTGGCTGGTGACTGTGCACCGGACTTCTCTTGGAAAAAACCAACAGAAAATATACGCAGCAGCAGCCAGAGCAAAGAGAACTGCTGTGGCCTATTCTTTGCTGTCCCCTCCAAGTCTGAATGGCACGTGGGCCATAAGGGAGGTATGTGATACTCCCAGAAACGGCCCATGTCCTGTGTGCCAGTCACCTCCTACCGGCCCACCCCACCCTTTATTGCCCTTACCTGACTGAATCAGGCTGCGTGACTCAGCATGCATCTGCCAGTCACCCCAAAGACACACCATGAAGAGCAGCTGCAGACCCTGTCCTCGGGAAGGGACACGAGGCATGATTCGGTAATGAACAGGAGCTCCTACTTGGATGTGTGGACATCTGCAGCAGGCGCTGTTGGAGGAAGACACCCAAGACAGCTTCCCCCAGCTTTGATATATCTGTGGACCATGCAGGCCAAGCCATCTGCATTTTCACGCGGTTTTTTAGAAAGTGTCATTTATGTTATATTGATGTACTCTTGAAAAGCTGGGAGGAAGTGTGGTCTCGTGGGGGAGTTCTGTGCAAGCAACAGGAGGGCCTGTGTTGTCTTCATAGCTCTACTGCTGGTTGTCAGAAGGGTTCAGCTGGGCCATGTGGGAAGAGGTGGTCACACTGCCTCCTGTTTAGCCAGTGACACCTCCCCTGTCACCTCATCCACTGCAGGGTGATGGAACTACAAAGCCGATGTGCTCCTCCCAACAATCAAAACGGAGTGACTCTAAACTGGTGACTTTCTTGCGAGTAGTAGAATAGTCTGAGACTCTGTGACATGTGGAGTTTTGTAAGGTAGAAACAGGAACCCCTGATCAATTCATAATGACAGTGTTGAAAGCAGCAGTTGTTCTGAGTCAGGGGACACCAACAGATCTGTTGGGAAAGTGGATGACCCAGCAAAGGTGATGATGGACCTGGGTGAATCATCTGAGCCCCACCACGTGGAAAGACCCGCAACCCACCATCTTAATCCTCTCTGCGTAGATACTTATTGTGCTGCTGCTGGATATGAACCATGGCAATTAAAAATACCCATTTTCTTAAAAAAAAGCAGAGCAGGTTCAAGATTATTCCTATAAAAGATAGTGTCACTTTGCTCATGTATGATGTGGTAGGCTTCCTTGAGTGGAATAGGAAGGGGTGGAATTACAGCGGCACATCGGGAACTAGCCACAGAAGTGGTCATACATGTGGACATCACTGTGGATTTTGTGGAAGCGAATAGGTCATCTTGGTGCATTAGTGATTCAAAACTGCAGTCGCGTGTAAGCCACTAAGTAGAGACCTGGTTTTGAGCGACTCTTGGAAGCTTGCAGGGACTTCCATTGAGGAAAAACTCTCAGGTAGAACTAGTTAAATGTGATATTGGTTCTCAGGAAGAGTGAGTTCCATGTCACAGAAGGTATTTAAGTGTGGGGTCAACAAGTACTTTGCGGGGTTGTCATAAAGGGTGTTCAAGTATTGTTTTGGAAGCTGGATTAGGTAGACTTTAAGTTCTTTTTCTAACGTAGACATCTAAGACTCTGGACTAAAGAATCAGATTCTGCCAATTGCATGGATTTTTAAGTTTTAGTTGCAGTTTGCTGCTGCTTCAGCCACAACTAGAGTAGAGAAAGAGCCCGCAGGTAGTTTATATATAAGTGGTGATAATGAACTCTGGGGCTTTATGAGTGACAAGACTAGGTCAACTTGTGCAGAACCTGGGATTAAAATGCCCTGGTTCTTGTTTCCCTGGGTTGGGGTGGGGGAAAGGACTTCTCACCAGGTATCATTGGGTGGTAGGTGGTATTTGGGTAAAGCCCTATTGTCACAGTGTTGCTTTCCAGCCTGGTGACTTGATTGATCTTAGGCTTATTGACTTGACAGAGCTTAGGCTTAGTGTCCTGCTTGTAAAATGTCAAGATTGTGTATGTGCATAAGGGGTGAGTTGAGGGAATGCAGGTAAATGGTATAGTGCTAAGTACATAACAAATATATGGCTTAATAAATGGATATAGCAGCTGGCAAGTGAGGACAAATGTCAGTAAATAATGTGGAGATATGGGTCATCTGGTCACTTTAAACTTTTAGTGAGGTTCAATGTGGCAACACTTCTCTGATAAGAAGTAGAAGTGTGTGTGTGTGTGTGTGTGTGTGTGTGTGTGCGTGTGTGCGCTCAGACCCACAGACAAGTTTTTAACATGGATGTATAAAGTAATCTCATTTATATTTTGGAAACTTTTTATTTTTTTTATTATTTGATGATTATTATTTTTTCCTCTCAAAGGAAGTTTTCCAACTACAGGAGAGGCTGTTGTTGAACTTGCTTCTGAAGTTAACATGGCTTTGGAATGGCTCTTGACACAGAGAAGTGAAACCCTCGGAGTGGCTAGAGATGGCAAGCCCGTGAAATTTGGAGCCAACGTGTAAGAGTGAAATTCTATTCGAGTATATTTTAAATAGGCACAGCCTTAAAAATATTATTTTCTTGTTATCAAAATCATAGTCTTTAAAAAAAAATCTAGGAATTACAGAAAAGCAAAGAGAAGAAGAAAAGAAAATATTCATATAGTCCTACGTCCAAAGATGCAACCAGCACCCGTTGCTCCTGTATCATCTTCCAGATTCCTTCACTCTCTTAAAAATGGGGCCATACTCTAGTTGCTCTAATAATATTTACTGGTAATATTTATTTATAATAAATATTAATAATAATATTAATATTATAATATAATCAATATTATAATATAATGTAAATATTATAATATTAATATTTATGATAAATAATATTTACTAAGAATATTTATTCCATAACTTTTTTTTTTAAGATGACCAGTAAGGGGATCTTAACCCTTGACTTGGTGTTGTCAGCACCACGCTCACCCAGTGAGCTAACCGGCCGTCCCTATATGGGGATTCGAACCCATGGCCTGGGTGTTTATCAGCACCACACTCTCCCAAGTGAGCCACGGGCCGGCCCTATTATTCCATAACTTTTTAAAAACAGTAATTCTTTCTTTCTCTCTCTCTCTTTCCTTCCTTCCTTCCTTCTTTCTTAGCTCCCACTTATAAGTGAGGACATGTGGTATTTCTCTGTTTCTGGCTTATTTCACTTAATTTTCTCCAAGCTCATCCATGCTGCCGTGAATGTCAGAATTTCATTATTTTTTATGGCTGAGTAGTGTTCCATTGTGTATATATACCACATTTTCTTTATCCAGTAGTCAGTCCATTGATGGACATTTAGGTTGATTCCATATTTTGGCCATTGTAAATAGAACACAGCTTTATTTTAATGGCTCTTATTACATTTATGGATGTATTCTCATTTATTTCACTGGGTGGATGATTAGTTAGCATGTTTTCAAATATGCTAACTGTACTATAATGCATGTCTTTGCTATTAGTAATCCTTGTGCATAGCCATAATAATCTTTTCATGATAAATTTATAGAAGTGGAATGGCTGGGTCCAGAAAATATACACAAGTTTGGGGCTTGATACATACTGCAGACTTGCCCTTGGGCATGGTGGCATCATTCTGAACTCCCATCTGCACTCCACTATGGAAGGGCCATTTATCACCACTCTCATCCACCTAAAACATTATATTCTGGTACAATGCATTTTAAAAACGCATTTTTTTGGTCTGCTTGTTTGTTGTTGTTGTTTTTTAAATATCATTTTACATTTGTTTATTTTTTTGGCAGCTAGCTGGCCTGGAGATTTGAACCCTTGACCCTGGTGTTACCAGGCTGCACTCTAACCAAATGAACTAACTAGCCAGCTCCTTTTTTGTCATTTATTTTACTTTATTTATTTTTTGTTGTTTTTAAGTAAATTTTCTTTTATTTTTATTTTTATTATTTTTTAATTTATTGAATCAAAATCGATTATACGTATTTTTGGGGTTGAACCAATGTTGATTAAATCAATATTACTAGCATATATATTGTTACAAATTGTAATTATTCTTTATGTCCCTTGTCCAACCTCTCCCCTTCCCCCATTCCCTCCCCCTCCCCCCTCTAATTGCCCTAGATTTCTTCTCTCCTTCTGAAAGAATAATGGTTACTCTGTTAACTTGTTGCCTAGATGATCTGTCCAATGCTGAGAGGTGTGATCAGGTCCCCCAATATTATCATAGAGCAGATGCTTCTTCTGTCACTCTGGAATGGGTTTTGTGGAAAGAGACATCCTCTTCTTTTCTTTGTCTCTGCTGGTGACTCTTCTTGTGTGAATGCACTCCAGTGGCTGGCAGACCATCTGCGTGGTGGCTGTGGAATCTAGCTGCTTTTGCAGTAGCCATGGTTATTGTGGTGGCTGTGGTGGGCCACCCACGTGCAGGTGCTGTTTTTGGCATGCTCCTTGGCACTGGCAGTATGCCTGGTTGTGGGGTGTGTTTGGTCCCCTTCTCCATACCTCTGGTCCCTGGGTAGGCCCCAAGGTGCTGGCACCATGTGCCTGGTTGTGGGAGAGGGGTCTAGTCCCCTTCTCCATGTCCTGGGTCCTGGGTGAGCCCTGAGGTACTGGTGCAGTGTGCCTGGTTGTGGGAGGAGGGTCCGGTCCCCTTTTCCATGCCCTGGGACCATGGGTGGGCCCCGAGGTGCTGGCTTGGTATGCCTGGTTGTGGGAGAGAGGTCCAGTCCCCTTCTCCATGCCTCAGTTCCCCAGGCGGGCCCTGAAGTGCTGGCTCAGTGTGCCTGGTTGTGTGAGAGCGGAGTGTTCCCCTTCTCCTTGCCCCAGGTCTCTGGGTGGGCTCCGAGGTGCTGGCATGTTGTGCCTGGTTGTGGGAGAGAGGTAAGGTCCCCTTCTCCATACCCTGGGTCCCTGGGTGGGCTCCGAGGTGCTGGCATGTTGTGCTTGGTTGTGGGAGGGGGGTTCAGTCCCCTTCTCCATGCTTCAGATCCCCAGGCTGGCCCCGAGGCACTGGTGCTGTTTACCTGGAAGTGGGAGTGGGGTCCAGTCCCCAGATCCAAGCCTCCAGTTCCCAGGCAGGCCCCAAGGTGCTGGTAGTGTGCCTGGGCCGGAACTAATTTTTGTCCTTTGCTTCTAACATGGGGGAACTTCCTATGGGGACCAGTACTTGAGCTGTGTGGTTGAGCTAAATTGCTGCTTTGCTGCTGTTTCCCTAGGGAAGGCTTTTTGTGCAGCTCAGGGTTTAATGGTTGACCTTATAGGTACTTCTGGCTCTCCAGAGACCCAGTGGATCTGTGTTCTGTAGAATCTCTGATCTGGGCCTGAGTTTTTTCATCAAACTGCACCCCATGCAGTTCTGCATTCCTGACCAGTCTCCTCTGAGTGGTCCTGTGTTGATTGGGGGGGCAAATCAGCTGTCCTTGCTGTGTCCCAGTGTTTCCCTGGTGGGCCCGTCTCCTCTACCGCCCATGCTGCAAACACTTCCCATGGGACGGGCCCTGCGCCAGTTCCTTGTGTTGACTCACTGGCTCTGAATGGCTCCCCTTTTTCAGCTGTTCTGGCTCCTCGCTCCTGTGTGGGTCCACGGGAACCCTATTAGTGGTCTTGCTGTCCTGGGGGCCACCAAGGCCCTCTTCTCTCCTGCTGCCTCCAAGTAACTCCATCTGAAGGGCACAGCTGCGGCTTCTGCCAGCTCCTGCTCCATGCGCTCAGCAGCTCGAGCCTTAAAGCAGCTGTGGTCCGAAAAGCTCAGAGTAGCTTTTTCTTTTTCTCATCGTGGTTTCTCCTGCCTTCATGAACTCCGTAGGTCGCTCCTCCTCTTCCCCTGAGCTCCAGCAGCCCCAGCTTGGCTGATGTTACATTTTTAAAGTTGTAAATTTGGTTGATTTGTGGGAGAGAGTGGCGCTGCATTTCATCTATTCTGCCATATTGATTGGATCCCTTTTTTGTCATTTAAACAACTCCAATCTTCATCAGAAACAAGTTTGCATTTAATTTTTATTAAAGTGTATTACTAATTAAATTACCGACTTTGATTTTGTTCTTTCTGTATTTTTTGAAAAATATTCATTTATTTAAGCCATCTGGAATTTCTTTTGGTGTAAGATATGAAGGGCTAAAACTTAATTTTTTCCAAATAGCCATTTTTTCTCAGCACCCTGTATTATATAATTTGTTCTTTCCCCATGTATGTGAATGCCATATGTATCAGGTAATCCATGTATTTTAATGGGATCTATTCATGCATCACTTTATTTTAATTATTGAAATCAGTAATTTTAAATTGACCAGTAAATATTTAGTAGCAGATAGTCCCATGGGGAAGGAGAGGCAAAAGTCTTTAAGAAAGAAAATCTTTTCCTTCTGATTCTAAAAAGGTGGGTGAGTTGCATTCCTCCATGTCTGCAATTTTTCTCTGTGCTAAGAACTAAGGATGGGAAAAACAAGGCATCATATCGAGGAAACGGGAATCCAGAATCCACAATACAGCCAGTCAGTAACAAAGCTTGTGGGAACACTTGAGTTCCCCCTGCTTGGGGTGGCCAAAGTAGAAACTGAAGATCAGCCTCAGGGACTCTGAGATTTAGAGAAGTCAGCTGTGTTCTAGGACTCCAGAACTCTGGGTTCTCCTGATAAAGAATTAAAGACTAGGGGCTGGGTAGGTGAAGGAAATATTGTTCTCAAACTTTTAGAAAAACAAAGCAAACTAAACACAAAACAAACAAATGATCCATTTTAAAGGTAGGAATTTGTGATATGTTTACCTACTGTAATCACAAATTCTACTTCTGTAAAGAAAGTATAAATGAGTGGAAAAGGATTTTAATTGTGCTCTCTCATCTAACTGTACTTCTGAGCAGCCTGATGTTCTCCACATGAAACCACAGCCAGGGGGGTGGTAAATTGTAATGTCAGGCAAATATAGAGGAGAAAATAAATTACCTTGAGTGATCATAAAACTAAAGACAGAAAGTAAGAGGAGACGTCATATCGAATAAGATGAAGGGCTCAGTCACATCAAATGAACCTGCTCGAGTGATACATGAATGTTGAACTCTATTAAGGCGTGTGCCACTCAGATGCCCCCCGTTCCTGCCCCCACCCTTCATGCTATGGTTGGTTTGCCTTTATCTTACTGCTCCCTTAGTGTGTCTACCTTTCTGCCTAACTGCCCCAAATCCTTTTTGGAATTGGGCAGTGCAAGAATAAATGAAAACATTGATGCATAGGAGCTCTTCCATGTTTTGTAAAATTGAATTTTAACAGTCAAGCTCATTAATAAAAATAAAATGAGGAATACTTTTGTTTTACTCTCTTTTTACTTAAATGAAATTGACTCCTTTTCCAGAGGAAATTTTGTGTTTTAACACCCATGTGCTGTGTTGCAGTCAGGCGGGTACCCTGTTCCCACCGGCATTTGCCAGCACGTGCTGTGATATACACACAGCTATAGACATGCATACACTATCTGCAGGTGATTATTTGCTTTACAAAAATAGGGTCATATTTTAAATATTTCCCTGCATCCCACTTTTCCTCCCTAATAGTACAACCTGAAAATTTGCCAAATCACTCTTTTTAAGTCATTCTCTTGATAGCTGAGTGATATTTTGGGATGTGAATAGACCACCGTTTATTCATTGATTTCCTATTGATGAACTTGGGGCAGTTTCCAGTTTTTATTTTGCCCAGACAAATGATATTAAAATAATTGTCTTTGCATATGTATTCTTAGGTAATGATGCTTTTACTTTGTAGGGGACAGATGCCCAGGAGTGCTGAGTTAGACTGTGTGATTCATATTTGATGTTACTAGATGTTGTCACTCTGTTTTGCACAAGGCTGCATGTAGTGCCTCATCACACCCTCAGCAACACTTGAGTGCCCGTGGCTACTCTCACATTTCCACCTGCCCAGTGACATTTGTATGCAAGTGATAGATTCCCATTTTTTCTGGAAAATGTATTCTTAACCATGCCCGCAACACAACTAATGTGCTAAAATGAGATTTTAATGTGGAGGTCATTGCAGGAGAAGTGAGAACATGTGAACGCCCCTTCCTCTTTTAGACACACATGCCAAGGTCTTAAGTTTGGATACTAAACGCAGGGCAAGCAAGAGGGTGGGGAGGTTTGTAGTTAATGTCAGCAGGGTCTGACCAGGCTCAAAAATGGGACAGGTGCAGGGCCAGCCTGTGGCTCACTCGGGAGAGTGTGGTGCTGATAACACCCAGGCCACGGGTTTGGATCCCTATATAGGGATGGCCAGTTTGCTCACTGGCTGAGCGTGGTGCTGACAACACCAAGCCAAGGGTTAAGATCCCTGTACCGGTCATCTTTAAAAAAAAAAAAAAAAAAAAAAATGGGCAGGTGCCCACGGACAGCCCCTGTGTGTAGCAATGATCAGGAATAGTTCACAAGGCAAACGTTACTGCACACCGTCCCCTGCCACATGCAGGAGCACACACAGACACACTCACTCTGAAGTTCTGCACATTAATCCCTCTCACACCGATAAACTCCTTTACATGCTGGGTGGGGCTGGCAGGCTTCCTGACGGAGGAAGAAAGATGTGGGGAAATGTTAGTGGGGACTGGCCCCCATCAGGGGCCGAGAGAGTCTTTCTTGGCACCTCCTGTGGCCCCCCACACCACAAAATGAGCCACCACACATGGATTCTGAGTTTCCAGGGAGCTGGGCTTTGAGCAGGGTTCACAAAAGGACTTCCACCCCGGCCCGCTGGTCTTGTGCGAGTTACCTAACCTGCCTGTTCCCAACCAGAATCTCCTGTGTAGCTGCAGGGTAGGTGCTGGGATAGAAAAAAGGGATGACTCAAATGCCATCTTCTTCTGCCCTGGCCCAGCCAGAGACTCCACCTTTAATGCTGGTTGAGTTTACTGTCACCCCTTCCCCATGTCCCCCAGACTTGGCTGAGGCTGAGGTGAGGGGAAGGAGCAGGAGTCATGGCCTCCCTTTTGCCAGGCCTGGTCCTGCCCAGCTTGTAGGTCCTGCCCAGCAGCCAGCTTTATGTCCCCAGGATGCTGAAGGGGCGCTGCGGAGGGGTGTGTTGGGGAAGGTGGGCCTCCACCCTCCAGCCAACACCACCTCAAATCTTCCCCTCATAAATTTGTCCCCACCCAACCGCAAAGACAGCCACAAAATCCATGGCGAGAGGCCGCCAACTCTCCCCTCAGTGGAACACAGCTTTCGTGGGAAGGCAGTTCGGGCCTTCTGCCCTGTGTTAGTGCCATCTGGGATTTCTCTGTTCACCCATTTGTCGTCTGTCCGGGACTAGCAGCAGGGTGAGGTGAGTGAGGCACGAAGTCCATTCACTCTCAAAGTCATGCACGTGCCGGCCTCGGGTCTTTGTGGCCCCCCATGATAATGTAAGCCTGTGGGGTTAGGGACAGTGTCTATGCCGCATCTTTGTGCCTGGAACACATGTGGCCCAATTAATATCTGAGTTGTTGAGCTTGAGCTCTCTAAGGGGCAGAGTAAACACAGAGGAATCCTCACAGCCTTGAGGAGCAGAGAGAGACTGGGGACCTCCTAGCTGAGCCTTTCACTCTTTCATTTATTTGTTTAGATTCTGGTCTCAAGGCTTAGGAATGTTGACAATCTCTACAGGTGGCAGAAAAAAGCCAGCAGGCTCCTACAGGCCTTGTTCCCCCGGCTAGAAGGACGAAACTGAGGCCTAGAGGCCTCTTTGGTAAGTGCCTGTAAGCAAGACTGTGAACTCTGGGGCCCTGGCTGTGTCTGTGCTGGTCACAGTGTAAGGAGGGGGAGAACTGAGTGCAGAGAGAGGAGTGGGGTGATTAGTGCAGCCACAAATGAGAGACAGAATGGGACAGGGCCCACAATGAAAAGTGTGTGAAAAGAAATTGAGCTGGTTCCCTTCCAAATTGAGAAGTCTAAACTAAGCTCTACGATGGGTACTTGCATGTGAAAGGCAGCAAATTAATGGGAAAAAACATGGTCCAGGAGAGCCATCAATACTGTGCAGGAATAGAAGGGCCTTTTTCAGCACCTCTGCTTGCAGCATGGTAAGAATCACAGGTGTCATGCATATTTCTGTGACTGCCACACTGATGTGGGCTGGGGAAGATGGTTTCCTTCTGTTTGAATTGACGCACTGAGTTATGTAGCCAGGAGGACTCCAAGAACCAGTGAATCATGGTCCCCGAGGAGTGGCAGTGACGTGTCGAAGGAGGTTTCCCAAGAAGTGACAGAGGAAATCTCTTTTGTCCTCCACAGCCTGGAAATGCCTCTGCAGACAGGGCTCTTTCTCTCTTTCCCTTTGACTGGGTGGTAGATTCGGATCAGCTCTGCAGCCCACACGGGGCCAGGGATCACTTTCTGAAAACAAGTTGCCCACTTCCTACAGGTAGAGACACAAGCTGCTGGGTGGGGGTGGGGATGAGTCAGGATGAAAGGAAAGGGGGTGGTGTGGGAGCCCCTGTCCTCCTTTGAACAGACTCTGGTGGGCGCAGCACCTGCAGGCTGCTTCCTGCTGACAGGAAGGGAGGGGAGGACACCAGAGCTGCTCCCAGACCCTCGTGCCTACGGT
This sequence comes from Cynocephalus volans, assembly GCF_027409185.1. NCBI lineage: Eukaryota > Metazoa > Chordata > Mammalia > Dermoptera > Cynocephalidae > Cynocephalus > Cynocephalus volans. Next base: position 83,096,792 of record NC_084473.1, read on the forward strand.
CACGGTCACGTAAGGCCCACAGCAAGGCAGAGAGGGAGAGGCTAGTGATGTTCCTGTCTCAGAGGAGAGAACCGAGGCTCGCAGCTTATGTAGCTCCCCCAAGGTTGTACACTAGCAAAGAGCTGGGCTGTGCTGTCTGGCCACCTCCGACATGCCTCACAATGATTTCCATGGTACGAATTTTTAAATCATCATAATCATCACAATTATGAACAAAGCTCTCATTTATACACATTTAAGTTGATTCCAGTCTTTTACTATAACAATTACCAGAGCCCTTTTTTAAAGAAAGTTGTTTCTTTTTCCAGACTTTTAATTGTATTTCCCCCAACTACAAAATCATACATGATTGTTCTAAAATTTCATACAACTCAGAACTGTACAAAGAAGACATGGAAATTCCCCAAAGTAACTGCCCTTAATAGCTTGGAGTAAATCCTTGCAGACCTTTTTCTATACATCTACAAACAAATATACCCAGAAGCCTTGATATATTATTAGAGAAAAAAGATCAAATTTGTAGAACTATATTAAAAGTTTCAATTTTATATATTCTATATGTTACATATTATATTCTATAAGATTTTATTTATAATGTTTAGAAAAAATATGTGCAGAAAAAAGAACAAGAAACTTTCAAATACTGATTTTACACATTTCTGTAATGTTCTGTACTTGGATTTTTAAAATATCTCCTTGTTGAAGCATAATATATATCTATCTCCATACCTATATATTAAAGTTGACATATTATAAGTGTACAGCTCGTGGAATTTTTACAAATTGAACACACCCATATGACCACTTTTAGATCCAGAAGCACAATATGCCAACCCTCAATCCTCATGCTTCCTTCTAACGATCACCCTACACCAAGGGTAACCATGTTCTCTCTTCTAACAATGTGTATTTGTTTTGCCTGTTTTCATCTGTGCTTGAATTTTAACAATGACCGTGTATTGTATCAAAATGAGAATAATCAATACATATGTTGTTAAAATACATGCGTGTATAGTAGCCACATGCATATAAGGCTGTATTGTAATTTATCTGGTCCCTTTTGATGGACATTTGGATTGTCTCCAATTTTTGTCTAATAAGCAGCACTGTAAGGAACAATTTGATGCATACTTCTTTGTGTATGTCACTTTTTGACATGTTTCTCTAAGATAAATACCAAGTGGAATTGCTAGTCAAAAGATAGCTAGATTAAGTTTTTTGGGCGGCCCCGTGGCTCACTTGGGAGAGTGTGGTGCTGATAGCGCCGAGGCCGCGGGTTCGGATCCTACATGAGGATGGCCGGCACACTCACTGGCTGAGCGTGGTGCAGACAACACTAAGCCTAAGGTTATGATCCCCTTCTCATAATGGCCCTACAGAATGTAGTAACAGCTCAGTTCCCTCTGCAAAACAAAAGTCAGGTGCTAGGAGCAGACCTCCTCACCGCAGCGCTGCTCTGGCTTTCTGGGCGGTCAGAGCTGAGCCCACCTCGCTTGGCAGGTGCCTGCTGCACAGAGAACAGACCGAGGAGCACAAACCAACCCTGCCCCCAACCCAGCCCCACATCAACTTGCAAACAAGTAAATGCAATTGCAAAACAGCAGCAGGGAGACATTGTCAAATATCAGAGCTGGCAGTGGGACTCAGGGCCTTGAGGCCTGTTTTTACTTCCGCTGCGGACTGGGTGTGAGCCTTCAGGAAGGGCAGGCTGCATGCAGTCAGGACCTTAGTTTCTTAACATTTATATGGGTTGGCCCAAGCAAAGAGTTCACCTTTAAAATGCACCTGGAGTCTGGTCCAGCCAGCGTCAACCCTTTTCCCTCATCCCCTCAACCTTGAAAGGCAGCCTGTCCCTTGTCCTCAGAGATAATGGGCAGAAACTTTTGCTAACTCCTGCCCACCACACCCAGTTCTGCTACAGCCGCTTCTCAGATGCCAGGAGATGGGCACACTACCCCCTCTCCTGAGCTGTTTTTCCTTTTCCATTTTCTGTAACATTTTTCACATTCTGAGGCCTCTGAACGTAACCTGGTTGCCCTTCTTACATGGCATCTCTCTGCCCTGAGCTGGCCAGGAAAAGCAGTTGTGACTTGATTCTCTTCTGACCTGGCCATGGTGCTCCTGTGAATGTAGCCTTGGGTTGCTTTCTCTTTTGGCTCAATAGCTCCTAAGCTGCTAAAGCCCAGGGTGGGGGGCTGAGACCCAGGGACTTTTCCAAAAGGCACAAGGTCCTCCTTTCTGCTTCCCCCTCCAGCTCAGCATTTTCTCCTCACACTTTCCTTGTCTGAGCATCAAGGCTGAGAGACAATAAAGAACGAATGGACACATGAGAGAGACCTGGATGCCTCTACCTTCTCTTTGGTGTAAGGCTGCCTTGAGGCCGTGAATCCCTGGGGTTCAACCCTCAGTAGAAATGAGCAAGTGCTAGTGAAGGCACTTGGGAGTGGGCCGGGAGGAGATAGCCCCGAGGCACCCGAGGGTTGGCTCTGGGTGCCCTGGGCACCTTGGGTGCTTTCCAACCTCTCTAGTCTTCTCTACACCTGCAACGTGGGCTGGACACACTGTGGGGCAAATGAGGATGTCAGACACAAAATGAGGATGTACAAATGTTATCCTCGTTATTTCTTTTCCACTGGGCAGCAACATCGTTGCTACAGATGGGCTAATGTGTTTTTATGTCACAGGAGCCATTTGCATCTTTAAACCCAGAACTTTATTTTTATAACCAAGGCATTTGCATAGAGAGAACAGAAAGTTAGAGAAGAAATATACAAGCCAAGGGACAGTAGAAGTGAAAGCTGAGAAACTTCCTAATGGAAGAAGAAGTGAACTTCTTCCTCCAAATCCACAGGTTCCCAGCCCCAAAGGAAGGCCTCAGAGACTGACAGAGCTGATGGGAGCTGGGCAGCCCCTCTCATGAAGCCTCATTCCCAATCTGGATCTGGCCTCTCTCTGCAAGGAAGGTCAGTCCCGCCTGGGAGGACCAAGGGGGAGCCATCCAGCACCGTCCATGAAAGACCCAGGGCCCAGTGTCACTCTGCCCTACCAGAGCAAAGCAACTTGCAAAGATGGTGGCTGGATGGCCACCACCAAAGGTCCCAGCTCAGGGAGAGTCCAGGAGCCGGAAGTGGTGTCATGGGCAGCATTTCTTACTCAGTTCTCCAGCACACTCTGTGAGTGCCCTTGGTGCTCTGAAGGCTTCTCTCTAAGAGTCCCGATGACCACCTAACAAGTTGCTCCCAGGAATGAGGCCCACAGAAAAAACTTGCAGCAGTTAAAAGCAGGCGACTTCGCAGGTCATTGAAATCTCCATGGTTGAGTGTGTTCCTTCTCTCTCATTTTTCCAGATCTTGCTCATTACTGACCAATGTCTTTTTGTAGCAGGACACCAAAGCATATTCTCTGCTCATTTGTAAAACCTGAAATCAACAGCAAGTTGTGAAACCACTTATTTTCAGGCAAAAGATATTGAATTTCCTGTAACAGAGGGGAATGGCAGATAAAGAGGCCGGGCTCTACTCCAAAGAGCCTGGGGCCACGAGTTTTGTATTAGTATGTTTTTAGGGCCCATCTCAGTCATTAAAAAAAAAATTAAAAGGCTCAAAAAAATGCAGACCAAAGCACTCTACCTTTGCATAGTGTTACTTCCTGCAGTGTCTTCCTAGATAAGCTATGCACAAATGCATATTAAGGGGCCAGAAGAAATTGGCCTGCTGATGGGGTGATTTTCTAAGGACAGTTAGTGGCTGGGGAACAGCTACCCCAAATTGCATCTTGAGTTTGGAACAGCCAATCTGTGAGGCCCGTGGACTATTTCATCTGCACCTGGATCATGATAGCAAAGCCACAAACCCTTTTATTCAAATAACATCTTACAGGTAAGTGTAAACCCAGACAGCAGATGAGAGTAGAGTTGTTTGGAATAAAGAGGGTGAGAGGGGTTCAGTCCCCCCATGACCACCCCTGAGGCCCCTTTTTGCCTCAGTTGATCCCCAGAATCCCTGGGTTTGCTAAAGAATGAGGTTCTGCAACTAGCTCCTCCAAACTGGCATCAGATTGCTGGAGAACTATTTAAAATGAAGGGGTGGGTGGGGACAGGCCACAGGAAATACCCAGAGGGGGATTCGTTCTTCATAAAAGGTCACCATGGGGAAGACTTTGAAGGCAACTTTCTGGAGGTCTAGGCTTAGACAGATGTGCTCAAGTTATTATCTCTTAAGTAGGGAGTACACCTGACATGTAAGGTGGAAATTGCACACAATCAAAATTATCATTAGAAATTGCCCATAAAATATACCATGCATGTTTAAGCAACTTTCTTATATAAATATAATGTGTATAATAATGAGAGTTTATATGGAAATTATAGTTTTAGTGTAATTAAAAATACATTTTGTTTCTTGGTTGAATTTACTTAAGTTACATGAGCTTGTGCTCCAACTCTATGAGACAAGGGGCTAAACACTTTATGGGTATTACTCCTAAGTCCTCACAATAGCCATGAGGCTGGTACTGTTATCCCATTTTCCAGATGAGAAATCGGAGGCTCAGAGAGGTGAAGTGACTCACCGACTGTGACACGGTTGGTGAGTGACAGACAGGATTCAACCCCAGATCTGCCCCCCACTGGAGCCAGAGCCCTTGAGCACAAGGCCCTGTTGACCTCTTCAACTTACAGGAGTGAATTTCCGCCCCCCCCCCCAAATACTTCTATATGAAGGGGGTTGTTCTGAGAGTCAAATGTAATTAGTAAGGTAGACAGATGTAAAACAGTCACTATTTTGAGGAAGAAAAGTCAAATCCAAGAACACTGCCTCTGGCCTGGGCTGAACTCTTGCCTCTGACAGCCTCTGGGCTTCTGCGGGTGCTTGGCCGGCTCAGCAGGCCTAGATAGTGCTTCTTGGCCCCTGTGCTATGCGCCCCAGCCTGTGGGTTTGCCAACTCCTGGGACCCAGGTGGGGTCGAGGATGGCGGGTGGGACGAAGACAGCTCCTGGGAAAGGAAGCAACTGCTGGTGGAGAAGGCTGGCCGTAGTATGAATCAACCTGCCTTCAAATCTGATTCCAGCTGTCTCTCTACTGATCTGTAAGACTGGAGTCATAACCCTCCTATCTCACGCAGGACCAAGTTGAATAAAACCATCTTACTATCTATATGTATACCATATTATCATGTGGTAAACCTCAAATATACAAAATAAAATTTATTTTAAAAAAGAAAGAAGGAATGGGTGGGAAAAAGTTTGGGATACCCTACATATTCTATGCATGCAAAGGCTGATTGCTACCGTCAGAAGAGCTACGAGCTAGCTCTTACCATCCTTGCAAAACTCAGTGTTTTTGTTTGTGAATGTGATCTCTGTCCCTGAAGTCTATCTCCCATCCATTTATGCAGTTTATGCTTTTTGGAAAGCTATGTCTATCTCTGGCTCCCGGCTGCAGTTGGAGGCTGTGGGCTACAGCAAGGGCAGAGCAACCCAGAGCCACACCAGAGCAGCCTCTCAGCCACTGCTCCAGGCCCCGCACACTTACTGTTTGATGAAGTGAAGCTGGGCTCTCCTCCGCAGGCCTGGAACAGAGAAGCAAGGCGCCAGTCAAGGTGGGCTGGTACGGGGATCTGAACCCATGACCTTGGGGTTGTAAGGCTGCGCTCTAAGCAACCGAGCTAAATGGCCAGCCCTAGTCTCTAAACTCAGGCCAAGAATCACCTCCAGAACTACCACAGGTAGTTCCACCAGTCTGTCATCTGCTCTGCTCCCCGGGAGAAGACAGTACCCCCAGGGACAGTTCAAATAGCAAACACTGGCACCATGACAGCCCAAGGGGGAACAACTCACGGTACAGGTGGATGGCCACACACAGAGACACCAACAGAACCAGGATGCCGGCCACCAGCAGGCCGAGGGTGAGGGGGCTACAAGGAGGACCTGGAAAAGACACACATGACTTGTGCTCAACACTGGGCATTTGAGACACGCAGATAAATACAGGGAGGGAAAAATCAACCAGAAGCCGCACCTCCCAGGGAATAACACCATTTGCATTTCGGTGTATTTCCTTCTAGTCTTTTTTGTGTGCACTTCAAACATCATTGATATATAAAATGTCATGTCCCACATCCTAACTGAAAATAAATTAGTTAAACTCAGGAGTTATTTATGTTCAGAGGAGGTAGACAATTTTCATGCCTGGTAGTGGGATTTTTACTATTTTTAAAACTTTTATTTTAATTTCACAAGAAATAGCTGAATATATTTTCACTGTAAAAGATTTAAATATATGGTTAGAGTGTCCCTTGACATCCTTGCTCTTTCAAAGATGTAACCACCATTATTAATTTGGTACCTTTCTCTTTGCATTTACACATACATAATTTCCATAGACCAAAAAAATTTTTTTAATACAATGAATTATACTGTAAAAATTGTTCTGCAACTGCTTTCCCTTCACTTAATCATGTCAGCACATTCTTTTTTCCATTTGGCAGTATGGATGTACCATGGATTATTTAGCCATCAGTGGGCATGTTGGTTTACAAACAACTCTGCAGAGAAAATCCTGGTATGTTTCCTTGCGCAAGTGCTTTCCTGAGGCAGATACAGAAAATGTGAACTACCAAACCACAGACTGTCCATTTTTAAGTTATAATAGATACTGTCAAATGCCTTCCAAAAAGCCAGCACTGATTTCCATTCCCACCCACCAACAGTGTACCCTACCAACCCTTGATATCATCAAAGTGTTTTAGTTTTTGGCAGTCCAATGGGGGGAAAATAATATTTCACGTCAATTCCTTGATTTCTTATGAGCTTCATCCTCTTTTCATATATTGGCCACTCATATGATTTTTTATGAGTTGGCTATGGGTTCCTCTGCTCATTCTGTATGCTGTTTAAACAGCAGAGTTTATATTATCAATGCCCCTGATCCTTCTCCGGAACCCTTGAACATGTGTGGCTGGTCCCTGTGAGTAGTTGAGGGCCAGAGCCCATGGGTGAAAGGGCAAGGCTGCAGATTTGGGCTCGAGGTTAAAAAAATTAGAAAGAGTTCTGGATGTCAGGGAAAGGAGAGAATTTGTACTGAATACATATAATGTGCCAAGTACAGTAATAACTGCAAACTTCCATCTTGTAAGGAAGAAAGCTATTATCATGATTTTAATCTCTCATTTTACAGTTCAGAAAAAAACAAGATTCAAAGAGGTTAAATCACATGCACAAGGTCAACCTTAAAAAAAAAAAAACAGAGGCAGGACCGGGGTGTGGACACAGGTCCTGGGTGTGGACACAGGTCCTCCCAGTTCTAAAGCCCCTCCAGCCCCACCTGGGCAGCCTGAGGGATGAGAGGCCGCAGCGGGAATGGAGTGGGCTTCTCCATGGGAAGGAGCCTGCCATCGCTGGAGGGGAAGAATTCGAGGCTGGATGGCTCTAATGTCCTCCCAACCTGGAGGGACCTCAAAAGCATGATGGTAAGAGAAAGGAGCCAAGCATGAAAGACCACGTATTGAGTGATTCCACTTACATTAAATGTCCACAAGAGGCAAATCTGGGAGGACAGAAGCAGATTGGTGGTTGTCAGGGGCTGGGGAGGGAATGGACATGAGCTGCAGACAAGCCCAGGGGGTCTTATTTGGGTGAAGAAATGCTCTAAAACGAGATTGTGATGACAGTTGCACACCTCAGTAAATTTACTAGAAATCATTGAATTTGTATGCATTAAATGGGTGAATTTTATAGCATGCAAATTACTCTGATAAAGTTTTTAAATAAGTGGGCGCAGGTCACAGGGCCCTTGCTTCTGAGGAGGGGCAGGGTCTGGGAGGCTTCCCTAGGAGTGGTCATAACTGAACTGCAGGCCAGTGATGCAGCGACAGTCACTCCTCCTGGAAAAGCTGCTGCTTCTAATAAAGTCCATACAAAAGTCTGCTTGGGTGGGGAGCCAGTGGCCAGAGCCACCCTGGTGACACCCCCAGGCTGACCTTCCTCACCTTGCTCAGGCCTCAGGGTCTCCTGAAGTCTGGATCTCACCACACTGCTCCTGAGTCCATGTCTCAAGAGACAGCTCCAAGCCTTAGAGGACAGGCCCCTCCCTACCCATGGCAGCCTTGTGGGTTTCATTCATGATAACCAGCTTTGAGCTCCGCGTGTATGCCCCACAGAACTCTGAGGGTCTTGCATATAGTATCTCTTTAATCCTGCCTCACCTTTAGCCAGGAGAACATCGTATTTTACAGATGAGAAAACTGAAGTTCAGAGAGGCTGAATCACTGACACGGAGTTTCACAGCCTAGGCAGCGGCAGACTGGGATTCAGACCTAGGCCTGGCTGACTTACCGCTAGGCTATGCCACCTCACGTTCCCTCCTCCAGTGCAACCTCCACCCTGACTCCATCTGGCCACCTTCACACACTTCCAGAGTATTCTTTTTTTTTTTCTTTTGAAGATGACCAGTAAGGGGATCTTTACCCTTGAGTTGGTGTTGTCAGCACCATGCTCTCCCAAGTGAGCCACGGGCCAGCCCCAGATTATTCTCAATAACCTACTAATGTTCGATTTGCATTTTGTCTTGGGATTTTACTGATGGTTGGTATAAGAAATGATGCAAGAAATCTGAAGACCTTTTTCCATCCTTTCTAAAAGTGTTACTGAATTCACTATCATTCAGCAGTCCATACATGAGATGGAACAGAGCAGATTTCTACTAGAATTTAGCTCTAGGATGATGGTTTCTCCCTTTCATGCCGGGTTGTTTCTATCACTGGCGTTGGGGGCCACGTATTGGGAGTATCCTTTTGTTCAGTGGAGTTTGCGAGGCCTCCAGAGACACAGCACAGAACCAGTTTATGCCTCCTCATCTTAATGGTCCCGTTGTATTTGCATTTTGTGTTATTTTTTATTGCAGTCTGCCTGAAATTCTCCAAGTGAAGTCGTCAGGGCATAATACTTTATAAACTGAGGTCACTCTGTCCCCACCTTTATGTTCCCTAAGACTCTGCCCTTCTGTTCATGGGTTCTGTTTTTCTTTTTATTGTGATCTCACGTGGCAGCTTCCCACCCCCATCTCCTGGATCTCACTAGGTGCCCTTCCTAAGGCGCTTTCTGGTACTTTATGTATTTAAGACAAAGCAACCTGAAGAGCATGAGGCAGCCCTGGTGGCACTGCTTGTGGTTTGTTCTATGGGTAGCAGCAGATGGCACTTTCTGTTTGTCACCAGTAACTTTTGGGGGGTTGAGGGCAGTATTTTTCCAGAAACACATTTGGGCTCATGGGTTCAAGGAAAGCATGTGTTTGTGCGTGCTCGTGTGTGGGTGGACCTGCACTCCAGCTGAGGTGTCTGGAGCTCATGGCACAGAGAGGCAAGTCCGCTCATTCAATTACAAACACGTTAAGCACACACCATGTGTTCGGTCTTTTGTTAAGGATCAAAACTGGAAAAATTTTAAATGCTGGTCCTTTGGATTGGATTTTTTAAGAGCTTTATTGATATATAATTTACATATTATAAAGTCCACCTGTTTGAAGTGTACAATTTTATGGTTTTTAGTACATTCACGAAGTTGGGCACCCCTCACCATAATCTAATTTTAGAACATTTCATCCCCCCACCAAGAGACCCTGTATCCATTAGGAGTCACTCCCCACTTGTCCCCAACTCTCCACTTTCGTCTCTATAGAATGTCATATTCTGGACATTACAAATCAATGGAATCATACAATATATGGTCTTTTGTGACTGGCTTCTTTTAGTGTGTAATATTTCTAAGGTTTATCCATGTAGTAGCATGTATCAGTACTTCATTCTTTATTATGGCCAAATAATATTCCATTGTATTGAGTATCCCACATTTGTTAATCCATATTTGTGTTGTTTCTACTTTGGGGCTATTATAAATAATACTGCTATGAACATGTGTGCAAGTGTTTGGGTGGATGTAGGCTCCATTAAGCTTTGTCCTGTGATGATTTGCGAGTCTGTGCTCCCCTAGACTGTGAGTTGCCGTCATATTCTGTCCCTTCTGACCCCAGCTCGGTGCCAGAGAAAACAGGCTACAGAGTCAACACTTGGCAAATGCTTGCTGAAGGAAGGAGGGAGGCAGGAGGGAGCAGGTAAGTGGGAATGTCTACCTCCTTTCAGGTGGTGTAGGGGGCAGAGAACTCACCTTTCCGGGTCACAGGGTTGGGAAGCCGGCACACTTTCTTCTTGGTGGTGGACTCCATGGTGGGCTGGGCAGTGGTAGGAAGGACATCGACTACAGAAATTAAGCAAGACACATATGTCAGCCAGGAAAACAGCAGGTGGACTTGGAGACCAACTTAAGGCTGTGTGCCTTACATTCAGGTACTGAAGTCCTTATAACTGTTCCCTAGGCTGCTGTGGGACTTGAAGGTCACAGAGCAATAGAATTTTTGATCTGCTTTCCCAACTCTGAGATGTATCTAGGGCCTAGGAAGGGGGGTCAGCTTGGTGTCCTGGAGAGAGAGAGAGAGAGGCTCTGGAGCCACACTGACCTGAGCAGAGCCCAGCACCCTTGATCAACTACTGTGTGACTTGGGGCAAGTCACAACACTTTTTCGTGCCTCATATTCCCCATCTGCTGAAATAAAGATGATCTGCACCTCCTTCTCAGAGTTGTTGTGAGAATTAAAGGGGACAGCGTGCCCAGCAAAGTGTGCGGTAGACAAGGCTTCACCCAGCTGAAGACCTTGAGCTGAAGCCAGGACCCCCAGGCCCTTGGCATGACAGCCCCTCAGCCCACCTCGTCCATCCCTGAGGTAGTGGAGGAGGCTCACAGGAAGGAGGGGGAACCCTTTTCTGCATAAACAGCATGATGCAGGTTGCATATTTTGGGATTTATTTTCCTTCTTGGGTGCCTTTAAAAATCATATAACATCAGAACCAGAGGGATGTTTAGTCTCTAAATTTAATTTCAAAGGTGAACGCTAGAGACAAGAGGGGCTGCCCCAAGGCCCACCGGTGATAGGTGCTGGGCTGGAACCCCAAGCCCCTCTCCTGGTTCCTGGGCAGGTCACTCCTCTCCTTCATTCTAACCCAGTGCCCCATGCCAAAGTGCTGGGATAGGGCAGTGAGGCTTGCACAGAGCCGAGGAAGACCCTGTGCTTCTAGGGTGCTCAAGGTGATGTGAGCCCTGGCTGCTGGGGAATCCAGCCTTGCCTTTGGGAGTTGAGGAAACAGATTTCACTGAGATGACTTTTTCCAAAATGTCAGGAGAGGGAATAAGGAGACACCATGAACTTAAACTCTAGAGTCAAGGGGATGGCGAGGGGCAGCTAACAGGTAAGTCATTTGGGGGCTGGCATGTGCTACATAAGAAGTGGACACTCTGGCCCCTCTCCTCCCTGAGCCTCCTCTGGAAAGTGGAGGGAACACATTCTGTTCTGCCTCCTTCACACCATTTCTGGGAAGAACCGACTAACTAGAATGAACACATATTAAGGTCCTACGCCGTGCTGGTGGCAGTGCCAAGCACTTCAGCATGAGGTTATTTTATTTTTTTCATGTTTTTTAATTGAAGTGTAGTTGATTGTACATGTCTGCGGGGTACTGGCTTGAATACCAGTACCTGTGTGCAATATGTGATGATCGAATCAGGATAATTAGCATATTCAGCATTACACAATGTAATCATTTTTTGTGGCCCTTTACCAATTTCTTGCTAACCCCCCTTCTCCTCCCCCTTTCCCTCCTCTGGTGGCCTCAGTTCCATTCTCTCAGCATAAGATTATAGAATTCGGCAACTTTTGGCATAGGCACTATTATCCCCATTTCATCCACGAGGAAGACTAGGCACAGAGGGCTGAAATAACTTGCCCGAAGTTGGATAGTCACTGCACTGCAGAGCCAGGATCAGAACCAAAAGTCTTTGATTCTAGAACCCGGGCTTCTTGTGTCGCCATACTGCCTCAGGTGCAAATGCTTTCTGTCAAAAAGTTAAACACATTAGGCCCTTGGTCATCAGAGTAACTATTGTAAGAGGAAAACCAGCATTGGCTATGGTGCTCAAGAGTATGCAAGGAGAGCTGAGCAGGCTCAGTCGGTTAGAGCACGGTGTTGTAACACCAAGGTCAAGGGTTTGATTCCTGTACCGGCCAGCTGCCAAAAAAAGTATGCAAGGATCCTGGCCCTCTGCTGGGGGTGTGATCTCCTTTAATCTTCGTGGCCCTAGAAGTAGTTCTATTCACCTAGTCTTGTACTTAAGGAAGCAGGGAGGTCTCTCGGCCGTTCGGCGGTGAGCCCTGAAGGGAGCCAGCTCTGTGGGCTCTCAGAGCTTGGCTGGGCACAGGGGTCTGGGCCTGGTGGGGAACTGTCATAAGGGGGAGGAGAGATTCTGTTTTAATTTCTTCTTGCCCCTGAGCCAGGTCCTCCTTGATTGCTCCCGGCCTCCCAGTTCAACCTCTCCCTCTCCATAATCCTTAAAAGGATCGGCCTTTTGAGGCCATGGTGTGCTTAAGGGGCTTGAAAAGGCCCTGCCTCTCCCCACTTTCTCTACCTCTGAAACACAGTGGTCTTTCGGCTGGAGAGGTGTGCTCTGGATACCCCCCCTGAGGAGGCAGTGTGGTGGGACACACGCTGTGTGGAGGCGCTGCCGTTCCTGCAGTGCTGGGCAGTGGGGGTTTGGGAACATGGAAGACAGGAGTGAGTAGGTGGAGGTGGTGGGAAGCTTCTGAAGACCAGCTGTGCTTATTTCACCAGCCACCTTTCCATGACCCCAAAATCTCATGAGTGGGAAGATGTGGGGCTTGTAGAGACAAAACCAATAAATCAAACCAAACTTCCCTCCCCCCGAAGCCATTTTTCACTACAGGAATCACTGGACCCCACCCTGAGGGATGCCTTGGCTTTCCCCCACCCCCGATTTAGGACCCAACACTGGGGAGAGGGGACAGAGCATCACTCTAGTGTTTGTCTTACTAACTCTGCCACTGTCCCCAGCTGTCCCTGCACCTCCCACACTGAGTAGTCTAGTTTCCGGGTGTCCCCTTGTCACTCTTAGTGTCCCCAGGCAAGCTGGAAGTAGGGCAGTGGGAGGACCACAAGGGCTTGGCCTGGCCATGGGCTAAGCTGGGGAAGGGGCTAAAATCTGTGAGAATTTCTGCCACAATCCTTCCTGCCCCTAATAGCTTAATCCTCACTGTCCAATATGGTAGCCACTGGCCATGTACGCTGCTGAGGATGTGACATGTGGCCACGCTAAATTCAGATGAGCTGTATGTATAAAATACACATTGAACACTTAGTATGGCAAAGGAATATAAAATATTTCAGTAATAATTGTTATATTGATTACATGTTGAAATGATATTGTTGATAAATTGGGATGAATAAAATATATTATTTAAATTAATTTTACTTGTTTCTTTTTACCTTTTTTAACACAGCTGTCAAACAATTTAAAGTTCCATCTGCGGGGGGCCGGCCCGTGGCTCACTCGGGAGAGTGCAGTGCTGATAACACCAAGGCCAGGGGTTTGGATCCTATATAGGGATGGCCAGTTTGCTCACTGGCTGAGCGTGGTGCTGACAACACCAAGCCAAGGGTTAAGATCCCCTTACCGGTCATCTTTAAAAAAATAAAAAATAAAAAAAATAAAGTTCCATCTGCAGCTGGAAATATTTCTACTGGACTTGCAGACTTAACTCATGGAATGTGGCTTTTCAGGGCTGGAGGGGGTCAAGGAGGACATCAGCAGTCCCATCATACAGGTGAGAAAACTGAGGTCTAGGGAGCAGAATGGCCTGTCCAAAGGCACATGGCACATTTGCAGCAGAGCTGGGCCAGGGGTCCCGTCTCCTCGCTCTCAGTAACTCCGGGTATCGGTTCAAGCAAAAGCCCTCATGAAGACTGTAAGGGCACCTGCACCTCGCTACCCCCGGAAATGCTCACCCTGGGTATGTCAGAACATCCAGAGCCTTCTTTCCCTGTGTGTACACTCTGTGGGGATTTCCGAGACCATAGGCCCTGGGACTCAGCCCAATCCAGCCACAGCCTCAGGTGTCCCTGATGTGGCCTGAAGGACAGCACTGCCCTGTCCCCATAAGAAGCATGACGCCCATCTCTGGCTCTGACCCATCTCTTTCAGACTCATCTGATTCTCATCTAAAATGGGAATCATAATATAAAGGGTCCTCAAAAAATTCATGGAAAAAAACAAAAACAAAAACAAACAAACAAAGAAAGTTCAGGGAAAGACTAATATTATCTTTTTATTTATTTTTCCATGAACTTTTTGAAGTACCCCTGTATACCTACTTTCCAGGGTGGTTGGCAGCATTAGCTGAGATAATTTTGTAAAACTCTTGTAGGTAAGTCTCCATATGTATTTTCCGCTACTCTTAGTGGCAGTGCTTTGTCATGGCTGAGAGCTGGCAGCCCTGGTGCCTGGCACACGCCTGCTGCTCATTTATAGCATTGAGGCTAATTCTTACCCACACTCAGGTTAGTTCCCATCCCGAAAGTCAGCTCAGGGGTCCCGACGGTCATGCAGAAGTAGACGCCACTGTCCACGGGCTTCACACTTGTGAGGTTGAGAACAAACCGGGTCCCCTCACGAAACACAGTTAGCTTCTCCTGTTCCACCTCCTTGCTACGCACAATCCCTTTTGTGGAGTCCCAGGCGGCCAGGAACTCGTGGTGACTGTACTTGCTTGGAGCCTGGCGCTGTCTTAGCCAGAAGATGCGTGTGTTAGTGAAGGAGGTTTTAGCCTCACAGGACAGCATCACCATTTGGTTGGTCTGAACCATTTTGGATCCAGGAGTCTGCTGGAGGACCGAGCTGCCGTGGAGCGCTATGAGAAGCCAAAAGAAGCAGAGACCATCACATCAGCACGTTTTCTCAGCCACAGTTGTGGGGCCTCCGAGTCACACTGAGTCAACTGTCAAAGGAAAAGCTTGCCCAGTTACAGGGACCAGGGACTGTGATAAATGTAGCTGGTGACTTCTGGACTCAGAGCTTACATACCCCACCTCTCAGGAGATCACCTGCAAGGTGAGTGTTTGCCATGCCCAGCTTTACAAAGGGACAGGGGAGACAGCTGCCATTTGTTGATTGCATGCTTACATGTCTGGTCTTTTGCATAAATTATATCAACCACGCTGCCTCAAACTGGCTTTGGGATTTTTATCCCCATTACACAGATGAGGAAACTGAGGCATGAAGTTACTTGTTCAAAGTCCCACTTGCAGCTGGTAAGTGGCCTGAAATTTAAACTCAAGAGTTCAAAGTCTGAAGCCAAGGTAGGTTCCCTTTCACCTTGCCAGGTGCCACTCTATGTGTAGACCTTCCATAGGCTCCAAGCAGCTGGAGGAAAGCCAAGGCAAGCTGGACAGGAGCTCAGGATCACAGGCAGAGCACATGGCTGATCTGGTCAACCTAAAAGAGGACCAGCCACTATTTCCAGACAGTGATGACAAACAGCAAAAAAATCTCACTGTCCCCTGGTAAGCACAATTCCAACCCATCACTCTCCAACCCCGCAATTGATCAGTCACTGGGTCCCCATTCCCCAGTGGAAGGACGGATACCCCAGAAGCAAGGCTGGGAGTTCATTTTAGTCTCACACAGAAAGCAGCCAGCAAGCAGGGGCTTGTTCATGAACTGGAGCAAGACTCACAGACCTGGCCTTCAGCCTCTGCCCTGTACCCGTTGTGGCACTTCAGGCAAGTCACCGACCCTCTGTCTCCTCCCTGTGAAAGGAGAGCAGCTTGGTGCTGTTGTCCTGCCTGCCTCCGAGAGTTAGAAAGAAATGAAATGATGTCCAAGAACGCACACTGCAAGCTGATAAATATCATCCATGTGTCTCCTATCTCAGGGTTGTTACTGGCTATAAATGAAATCTCGAGGAGAAGGATCAGAATGGTCCCATTCACAGCCAAGGTCACAGGGACTCCAACAAACACAATCTGACCTGGTGAGACTTTCATTTTGGCTGTGGAACAGAGGGAGACCCTGCAGACCAGGGCAGAGCACCAAGAGTGGCAAAGCACAGAAAGGACACAGACCTGGGTGGGCAGAGGCCAGAGGGTGTGTGTGTGCACGCGTACCCAAGAGGAGCCCGCTTACTGAGTTAGCGGCCCATGCTCACAATGCTGCCTGTACTTGCAGCGCGGGCTCCTTGGCCCCACAACGGTCCTCTCTAACACTGATGAAATGGACTTCACGCCCAGACCACTTCGAGCTTCCGCTTGCATCGAGAATGAAGCAGCACCTGGGGCCCAAGTGGCTGCCAGGCCTGCTCTTTTCTCCCCAAACACCACACTGCCTTTTCAGCCGAGCAGAGGTTCTTCACTGTTTTGGTTCACTGACCTCTTGGGGCAGTTCATAAGAACCAATAATGCCATTATTTATTGAACTGTGCCAGGCATGGTGTGCACATCATCTCATTTAATCCTCACCAAATCCTGTGGGGGAGATGCTCTTTTACACCCATTTTACACAGGATGAAACAGAGGCTCGGGAAGGTTAAAGACGTGCTCAAGGCCACACAGCCTGTGTGTAGTGGATCCAGATTCAAACTCAGGTTGTGGGACCCCAGAACTTGAGCTTCGAGCCAGTGAATTGAGGCAACCTGTGACCCTCTCCTGGGTCTTGGTTATGTGCCCATGAGCACACAGTGAGGCCGGCCAATACACGGACTCCCAGACCGCTTCCAAGAAAGCCCAGAGTGGCTCCTCCTGTGCTGTGAGCATGAGTGACCCTCTCCTGGCTGAGACACACCCTGGTCTCTCTTGTGCCCACTTGCTTTTCAGCTTCTGGGCACCCAGCCATGGCCAGCCCCTGCTGTGTGCCAGATGCAGAGCCAGGCCTCACCACACATGGGGTCTCATCTGACTCTCTAAGAGGGACCTGATGTTTCTAGAATGACTGGCAATAACTTTAGCAGCTTTGAATGGCCTGGACTCATTTCTATTTATGATGTTGTTGAGCTCACCAGGTCAGAACCTGGGGCTAGCAGGCCTTGTCACCCTCTGGCAGGAGGACCAGCTTTGGGCTTGTTGGGCATGAAGCAAATCAACCACAGGTTAGTTTGCAGCGTGGGGGTATGTGGGGGCTTCTTCCAAAAGGCAGCCTGGCTGGGCTTAGTCAGAGGGACACCTAGACCCCTGCCTACATTCCACCTCCAGCATCCCGATTCCAGCACTGCTCCCCGCTGGAGCCACCCTACACAGGGCACCCCACACCAGGCAACACCGCCGAGTCAGAGGACCCAGGGAGTGCCCTGCCATAGCTGTCTGAGAGCTGGCAATAGCGGGGCGTTTGTCGGATTGTACTATGAACACTTCCCGGAAGTAATGACAATATGTCTACAGGACCCTGGGCCGGAGCCAAGGTGTCACCTTTCTAGGGGCACATCCCTGTGGGGATCTCGGACAAGGACATCTTTCTTTCTTCTGGACCTCCGCCCCCTCTCTCTTTTCTTCCTTTCTTCCTCCCTCTTCGTCTCCTGCGTCCCTTTCTCCTAGGGCCAGGTTTTTGGGGAGAGCTGGCCTCAGTCCCGGGGCTCTCCGGATCCCACCCTCAGGGCCTGTGCCCTCCAAGCCGCCTCCCGGGGGTCTGGGCTCTGCGTCCTGCCGGGCCAGCCATGCCTAAGCTCGGCGCTCACCGGGGTCTAGCGCGGACCACCCGGTCCCGCCCGCCTCACCTGCCAGCTGCGCGGCCAGGAGGAGCCAGAGCCGCGGCTGCATCTTGGCGCGCCCGGGACAGCTGGTCCCCGCAGGGCTCGGCGGAGACAGTTGCGGCGGGGCGTGGGCGGGGAGCGGGACCAGGAGGGGCACCCCGGGTGTGGGCTGGGCCCGGCCGGGCGTGGTAAGGGGCGGGAGTCTGGTGTGGGGATCGCACGGTCTCCGCCCTCATCCTGCCCTCATTTCAAAGGTCTTGCCTGCGTTCCCGAAGAGCCCGAGGACCCTCTGCTTTCCCGTAAGGAGGTGACGCCACTGACTAGCGCTAACAGTTGCACGTGTGTACCCTGACCCCACGTGACAGCTGAGACCTGAGGCTCAGAGAGGTCAGGATGCTCAGGGTCCCACAGGAGTCCGTGGAGAGCGGGACCCTACCTCGAGGACACTTCTTTTCCGTTCGGGTATTTATTGAGGACCTGCTGGGTGCCCGGGGCTCCGCTGGACATTGAGTCACCAAGACCCAAGTCTTGTCCTTCCTTATGAGGAACGAAGGAAAATTAACTGGCTGTGACACACAGCGTGATCAGTGAGGGAGGGGAGCTGGGACTCCGCACAGGGGCCCCCAACCCCGCCTGGGGGGTGGGGCGAACCAGACCTAGACCTTCCGAGTCCGGAGGGACCTAGAGGACGGTGCGTGCGCGCGCCCCCGCGCGGCTCTTTCCTGCTCTGCAGCCGCCCGACACGCGCCAGGGCAGGTCTGGCTGGGCCCTTTCCTGTTCAAATGAGGGTTAGGAGAGGAGGAGGGGGCAGGCCAGGAGAACCGGGTGCGTGAAGATCTGCCCGGGAGAGGCCAGTGTCTCCCTCCATATTGTCCTTGCTCCCAGGAGCAACTGCTGAGGCCTGGAGGTAAACAGGGCAGATAGCCCTGGGGAGACCCACACTAGTGTGTGCGTTTTTTAAAGGTGAAATTCATATAACAAAAAACTAACCATTTAAAAATGTACAATCCAGTGGCATTTAGCACATTCACAGTGTTGTGTGACCACCGCCTCTACCAAGTTCTAAAACATATTCATCTCCTCAAAAGAAATCCCTGTACCCATTAAGCAGTCACTCCCTATGACCCCCTCTGCACAGATCCTAGCAACCACTAGTCTTCATTTTGTCTTATGGATTTACCTATGCTGGATATTTCATGTAAGTGGAATCATACAACATGTGGCAGTTAATGAATGGCTTCTTTCACTTAGCATAATGCTTCATCCACATTGTAGCACGTGTCGGTTCTTCACTCCTTTATATTGCTGAGTAATATTCAGTGGTATGTATATACCACATTTTGTTTATCTATTGATGGATATTTGTGTTGGCTATTATAGCTACATTTTGGTTATTGTGAATAGTGCTGCTATAAACACTCTTGTATAAGTATGTGTTTGACTACCTGTTTTTGATTTTTTCAAGTATATACCTAGGAGTGTATTGCTGGGTCACATGGCAATTCTATGTTTAACTTTTTGCGGAACTGCTCAACTGTTTTCCACAGTGGCTGTGCCTTTTTATATTCCCAGACACTGAGCATCCTGGCCTCTCTGAGTTCTCAATTGTCACATGGGGTCTGGGCACACACGTGCAACAATGTAGAGGGCTCCAATTTCCCCACATCCTCACCATCACTTGTTACTCTGTTTTTGTTTGTATTTTTTTGCATCCATCCTAGTGGGTGTGAAGTGGTGTCTCTGGTTTGCATTTCCCTAATGACTAATATGTTAAGTATCTTTTCCATAGGCTTGTTGGCCATTTGTATTTCTTCTTTGTATGTCTATTCAAAATACTTGCTATTTAGAAAACCCATCCTACATCTGTCTACCCACTCTCTCATGAGTGCCAGAGCATTGTGAAGGGAGTGACTTTCTCACTGATTCAGAGTTACTTACTGCTCTGTCAGGGTATCCCTAAAACCACAGACAGGAAAACCCTGGATAAGTTAGTTAAAGAACTTCTTGCTCTTGTGATAAATTAACCCGTAAATCTTAGTAGTTTACCCAGTACAAATGCACTGCATTGTTCTGTGACATTCAAATGCAGTGTGCCAGGTGGTAGAGGGTATTTGCTGTACTCAGTTCTGCAGGGGCCCAGGCTCTTTCTGCCTCAAGTTTCCCCCATCTTCAACTCTGGCTCCAGGGTTCACTGTGCAAAGAAAGAGAGAATGGATTACTCCTGGGGATGGTGTTGGGAGCTGGGAGTGGGTGGTATAGGGCTGGGGACCAGGCCTGCAAGAGTCAAAATCTCTCCGTCCACTTTCCACTGTCCAGAACTCAGTCACGTGGACCCAACTGAATTGCAAGGGGGCTGGAAGTTGGAGTTTAGGTTGGTTCCCAAGAGGGAAGGGAAATGGAATCAGTGAATACCTAACCAGCATTGACCACACGGACATGGCAGAAAGAGCTCTGGTTAGCATCGCTTCTCTGCTACCTACCTGCTTTCAGGCCTCAGTTCCCACACAGATAATTGAGGACAGTAGTACCAGCTGTGCCATGTGAGACACTGGGTATCTCAGGGCCAGATGAAATCCTAGATCTGCTTTATAATTTCTTGTTGATGAACTTTAAGGAGCTATCCCAGAGAGTCTCAAATCCCACCTTCTTGTGGGATGGCGTTTGGAAACACAATGAGGACATTTAGATGGCATATTAGTCCATTTCTGTTGCTTATAATAGAATACTTGGTACTGGGTAATTTATAAAGAAAATGAAATTTATTGCTTACAGTCTCTGAGGCTGGGAAGTACAAAGTCCTGGGAACACATCTGGTGAAGATCTTGGTGGTGGTGACAGAGACCTAGGGGTCTCACGTGGCAGAAGATGGCAGAGCAGAGAGAGATTAATCTCTCATGTGCTCTCCTTTTGTTTTGATTTTGGCAGCTGGCTGGTACAAGGATCAAACCCTGGACCTTGGTGTTATCAACACCATGCTCTCACCAACTGAGCTAACCAGCCAGCGTATCATGTGCTCTCCTTTTAAAGCCCTCAGAACCACGCCCTTGACAACCATTTTTAATCCACTCACTATGGCATGGTCCTACAATCTAATCACTTCTTCAAGGCCCCACCTTTCAATCACCATAATTGGTTTTCCCACCCTCGACAGTTCCAGTGGGGGCCAAGTTTCCAATATCTGGAACTTTGGGGGACACAATTTAAGCTTCAGTGAGTTTGGCGGGGGGGACATTCGATCCGTAGCAGGTGGTCACGTTGATTGGGGTGGGCTATGGGCTTTTAGTGGTTGGGGTCAGGGAAGCCAGATGCACAGCAAGGACCTTTCCTTTGACTTTCAAGTGTGCCTTTGGACATTCATTCAGTGAATAACCTGTTTGCAATTAATTATCAGAACTTAGAATGAAATTCCTCTTTACCTATCAACATAAAGTATCTTTTCCTCTCAGGTCTTACTTGCTCTGAATACAGTGGGTTTTAGTCCAGAAACCACATGTGCCTCTGCTGTCCCAAACTCCTAGTCTTTGCTACAGATCAGGTCGTGCTCTGACTTCTCTTCAGTGGACCTTTGTTCATAAGAAGGTGGTGGGAGTGTTTGGGGGTTTCATTATGTCACCTCCTACAATTGTGCCTGAGTGCTGGCTGGTTAAAATACTCATCAATTTATCGTAAAGCAGTCTCCTCTTTTATATTATAGTTTAGGATTTATGTGGATTTGTTTTGTAATAATGTGTGTAGGTAGAGTATGTTGTCTGTGAATCTCATGTCAGGGCAGTAAAAGTGTGTTGGTCTGATGAGGTTCAGAACTGCTGGATTCGGTCAGGGCTGAGTGACCCATGCCTGCTGTGGTGCTGGGCACAGAAGGGGTGCTCTTTTTTTTATTTTTATTTTTTAGGGTGGCTGGCTGGAATGGGGATATGAATCCTTGACCTTGGTGTTATCAACATGCTGCTCTAAGCAACTGAGCTAACTTAACCGGCCAGCCCAGAGGGTGCTCTCTAAATAGCTGTTGAAGGAAAGAATGGACCAAAGGATGAGCGTAAATATTAAAATAGTGCAATAAGAAAATGTCCAGAACATGAGCTGATTTTAGGTCAGACTCTCAGAGAACATTTTAAACTTTGTGAAATAAAAGCTTATTAAGTTGGTGTTCATTTTCCATTTGGAAATCTCATACTTCATTCTAAACCAAATCAAAGAAAAGCTGTCTGCATTGCTTTTTCTAGTCTCCAAAGGAAAAAGCTGCAAATATCAAACTAACCACCATCTAAGGGAACCCCAAACAGAAATACATGAATTAAACCTCTTCAAGTAAGGGATTAATAATTCCACTACTATCAATAAGAGAAATGAAAGCAGAATCCCCCTTACACAGAGAAATCACATTAGGTGCAAAGCAAAAAAAACAAAATAAAACAAAACAAAACAAAAACTGTCTTTAGAAAGTTTATTTCCAAGTTGGAGACCAGGTTAGTGGAATATGTGGCTGGTCTGTACCTGTTGAAGGTCAATATCCCAAAGTCAGTTAAGCATATATGTATCTCCACCAGTATCATCCCCCCCAGGACACACATTTGACTCTTTTTTTGGCCAAATTAATTTTCTTATTTTAGTGTTTTTATTCAAAAATTTTGGAAAACAAACAAACAAAAAAAGAATATCCAGTGTTTTTAAAATCATGTACAGAAATGGAAGTCTCTTTTCTGCTCCTGCCAATTCCAGACCCCTGAGTGAGCCTCTTGTTAAAAAGAAATTATTCAAACAAGACAAAAGCATGTCTGCCAATCCTTTTAATGTTGTACTGGGGCATTCTAACAGGCCTGGCCAAGGATTCTTTAATACTCTAGAGCAGGGATTGGCAAACTTTCTTTTAGGGCCAGATTTTTAAAACTTTGCTGGTCAGTCTCTGTTGCAATTACTGAACTCCAGTGTGAAAGAGTGGGTATGGCTGTGTCCCAATAAAACTTTATTTATAAAAACAGGCCCTGACTTAGCCCACATGCTGTGGTATGCTGATCCCTTAGGGGAACATACTATTTGACTTACTATTTACTATTAAGGTCTGGACTTCATGAATTTGAATGTTACTTTTAGAAGTTTGAAAAGTCGTGAGTAGGCTGGCTGGTTAGATCACTTGGGAGAGTGTGGTGCTGGTAACACTGAGGTTTTGTTTTGTTTTTGTTTTGTTTTTTGGCAGCTGGCTGTTATAGCAACCATTTTAAAATCTAAATCAGCAAACTTATTTCAGCATAAATCTCTCTTCCTCAAATACTTTTTATACCAACTTTACCATCCTGCTTGGTCTTTCCCTTCTTCGTGCATCAATGCAGGAGTAGAAGGAAGGAAATGAGGGGGTGTGGAGGGGGTGGGAGTACTGAATGGCAGTTAAGGCCTTGCTCAGGTCCTTAGGCAGTGGGAGCTATCTCTATCTCTATCTGTAACTATATCTACAGTAATATAGCTATGTAGTATATCTATATCTACAGATGCACATGCATATGCATTTATATTACTTTACATAGTTCAAAACATTCTCTGAGATTAATCTAAAATCAGCTCAAGCCCTGGACATTTTCTTACTGTTTAGCAGGCTTAGCTCAAGCCTGACAAGCAGAGTGGGGCCTCCACTCACCTCCTTGGCTGAACGTCTATACCTTGTGGCTCTGGTTCTGTCAGCAACACAGAAATGTGAGCCTGGGCTGGACACTTACTGGTGCCCTACCTTGAGTGAGTGGCTCTCCTATCTGGGTCTCGCAATTCTCACACGGATCACACCTACCTCACAAGGCGTTTTGACAATGGGCTCAGCCTCAGAGTGTGATGTGCTATGTGCCGTGGTTACTGAGTGCATGCCATTCCAGGCCCTGTGCCTTCCAGGCATTGTGTGTATACTGGTGAGCTAAGCAGACAGGATTTCTGTCCACAGGGAGCATATAGTATTGTGGGACTGACAAATAATAAAAGCTATGAAAAATTGTGCAATTAATGAGCCTGGTAAAGAAATAGAGACTCAGGTGAGACCCGAGGCTGGACTGTGTGTGTGACTGTGTTCATGTGTGTGATTGTGCATGGAAGGCATGTGTAAATGTGTTTGCCTATGCGTTTGCATGTCTTACTATGTAGTGTTCTGCGTATTCACATTCTGATTGGTGTTCATGGCTAGCTCAGCATTCATAGTGCTAAAGGAGCTTTTCCTAACACTGGGGAAAGTAAAATTACAGTTTTGTTTGCCTTGATAACAAGATACTGTGAATTTTTGCCTGAGCCATGAGTAAAACTGAGTCCAGGGTGACAATTTGCACATGGCTACTTCACCTGGTCTCTTTTTCCTGGGTTCCTGCAACCCAGTGTATTGATTCTTCAGAGGGACCTTCAGTTCTAGAATGATCAACAAGTATTAATAAGCCTTTGAATGGCCTGGACTAGCTTCTATGTAGGATGTTGCAGAGCTCACTGGGTCAGAGCCTGGGGCTGAGAGGCTTGGAGGATGACCATTTCTGGGCTTGAGGGTAAATCAGCCACTTTTCAGTGGGATCTTAAGGGATGGGGGTGGGGAGCTTCTTCCGAAAGCCAGTCAGAGCACCTACCTAGCCATCCCCACCCCTTTCCAGCTCTCCTGGAAGCACCCAAGGCTGCTCATTCATGTCCTGAGGACAGCCCCAAGTGAGGGTATCCACACTTGGGGTCCCAGACACGTTCAGTCACCTTGTTCCTAATATACACAGACACTTGGGCATACCTGTGAATCAGGGGACCCCGGGAGTGGATCCTTCTCCACCTGGATCAGAACGAGGAACAATTCTCTGTCTGGCTAATTCTGCTCTAGACACCTACCCAGGAGAAATAGAATTTTATCAGCAGGTAAGGCAGCCTGAGCCACCTGTGGGACAGGGGAGCCAGAATTGGGCCCAAGGCATGCAGGCATGGAGAAGGGCAGGGGCCATTTCCCCTCCAGACCCTCCTGTCTCCTGAGCTCCATCCTCTCTGTCCTTCCTTCCCTCCCTCCCACCTTCCTGCCACTCCTCCATGGTGCAAGCTTCTGGAAAGAGGTGCAAGTCTCAGTCTTGGGCTCCCTGGATCCCTGAGAGGACAAGCATATCTCCAGAAGTTTCCTTTCCAGCAGCCTGGATGCCCCACCACCCTGGATCGTGGGCTCTCAGTCCTCTTCTCAGTTCACAGAGACAGCCAGGTCTAGCCTCTGCTCAGCTTCTGGCCCTGAAGTGGACCAAACCTCTCAACCTGCCTCTCCCCAGACCTGAGACATGGTGCCTGTGCTGTGGGGGACAATGACGTAAATGCATGAACTCTCCAGGAAGAAACTTTCAGTCAAGTTGGGGAGCTCAGATGATGTGAAGTGCAGCTGAAACAGCCAAACACACGAGCCAAGCAGTTATCATTTTCTATTAAACACGACCAGCCCAGACTCTCCTAGAAAGCTCACACCATTTGGCTTGGAAACGTTTCCAAACTCCTTACACTGCTCTACATTTCTCTGCTCATAAATTCTTCCCAGATTTCCCCCTAAATTACTATCTATTCAAGTCTTTACCTGACCCCCAACCCCAACCTCTTAGCCTGTGATCGAGATAACGAAGTGTGGTTTAGGCTGGTGTTTTCACCCCTGGCCTCCCTCCTTCCTTCCTCCTTTCTGTTTTTGCAGCTGTTCATTTTATTCTCTACTAGATCTCAGTGTCTAAACAATGACTGGAATTCATCAAATATCGACTAAACGAATAGTGAATGCCTACTTTCCTACTAAGCTGTTTACACTTTGTTATTAATTTGCAGAAACTCTTCATCTGTCAAAGTTATATCAGCCAGGGTTAATCAGAAGACAGAAACCACACCAGTAATTTAAGCAGAGAAAATTAAATACAGTAAAGAGACATGTTAACTAATAAAAGATGGTTAACTGTCAGAAGGGGTCCAAGAGGACTCTAAAGCAGGGGTTGACAAACTTTTTCTGTAGAGGGCCAGGTAGTAAACATTTTAGACTTTGTGGGCAGGAGGCACAATCAGGGATATGATGTAGGTACTTAGATAACAGCACAGAAAACAAATGGTCGGAACCTTTTTACTGGTGAAATTCAAAATAAAATAACGAGTACATGTTTTGGAATACAGTTCTGTTAATGAGAAGAATGAAATCCATTTTGCTAGGAGAACACTTTGCTTAGTTGGGGTTCACATGTGAAAACCATTCTTAGCTCAAGGGCAGTACAGAAGCAGGTGGCAGGCTGGATTTGACCCACAGGTGGTAGTTTCCCTGCTATAAGCCCCACCTATGGGGTGGAGAGACCCAGAAGCTTGGAAGAGTCTCTTCCTTGTGACTGAGATTCAGACTTCTCCAGAGATAACCGGGTCGCACAGCCCACCAGTGACAAAGAAATTGGTTGGAAGGCTTAGGCTGCAGCTAGACATCACACACACT
This sequence comes from Cynocephalus volans, assembly GCF_027409185.1. Taxonomy (NCBI): domain Eukaryota; kingdom Metazoa; phylum Chordata; class Mammalia; order Dermoptera; family Cynocephalidae; genus Cynocephalus; species Cynocephalus volans. Next base: position 83,122,853 of record NC_084473.1, read on the forward strand.
TGCTGTCACACAAAAGGGCAAAGGGAAAAGGAGTCCCTTCTAAAGGTACTTACAACGACCCTCTGCATCCCCTACTGGCCGAGATGAACATCAAGCTAACTGGCAAACCAGACGGGCGTGGTCCAGTTCCACAAAGGAGCCGCTTGGAGATGAGGCAATGATTCGAAAACTGGCACGGGGATATTAATACAGAGTGCTGCAAGTGATTTTTTCCCTCAATCTGTTGCTTGCCTTCAGAAATAATTATTTATTGAAAAAGTCTCAGTATAAAAGTGAAAATCTGCCTCCCACCTCTGTCCCCCACCCACTCAATTCTTGGTCCCCCAGAGCCCAGAGTTATCAGTGTACTCTGTATCATTTCGGAGCTGTTCTGTGCATATATACAATGCTTATTTTAAAATCTCCGTTTTACAAATTTTACAACAAAATCTTCTGCTTTACATACATTTTAAATATTTTTGCAATTGCATCTATTAATTTTTCTTGTTTCATGGCCCCTGGCTAATGAGTCCTGTTTAGAAAGGCCATCCCTACTCCTAGATTAAAAACAAATTTCTGGGGCCGGCCTGTGGCTCACTTGGGAAAGTGCAGTGCTGATAACACCAAGGCCACAGGTTCGGATCCCATATAGGGATGGCCGGTTAGCTCACTGGGTGAGTGTGGTGCTGACAACACCAAGTCAAGGGTTAAGATCCCCTTACCGGTCAACTTTAAAAAAAAAAAAATTTCCTACCCTTTCTTCTGATACTTTTATATTTTACTTTTTACATCTGTATCTTAAGTGAGATGGGTTTTATCAGCACCGCACTCTACCGAGTGAGCGACGGGCCGGCCCCCTGGGTGAGATGGGTTTTATATTGGAATGGAGTGTGAGGCAGGGATGAGATTTTATTTTCTTTGCAGCTGGTGGCTGCTTCATTGCTTTCCAATGGATTCACATCACGTAATACCGGGACCCCCAACCCCCAACCCTCAGTAACAAGTGCCCAGGATGGCCTCGTCCCACAAGTCCCTCTCCTCCGGGCCGTGTCCGCCAGGCCCCTTCTCTCTGCGGGATCTTCTTCCCCTTTTCGCGGTGGCTCCACGGTGGCTCTTCCTTCTGCGACTGGGCTTCTCTGCACTGGCTGGTGGCCGCTCGGCCCCGCTCCTGCCGAGGCCTCTGTTCTCTTTGTGGGCATCAGCCTCCCCGGCGACTCCTCCTCTTCGGTCCTCCCTGTCCCTTGTCCGCTGGCCTCGGTCTCGATGGCCCGCCCGCTGGATGGGGCTGCGGTCCTCGCAGGGGAGGCCACGGGGACCGTCCCTGCCTCGTGCTCTGTGGGGCCCAGGCTTCTCGTCTTGCACAGGGGGGCTTGGAAGCCATGGGTTTCCGAAGAAGCGGTCGTGATTTTTCTGACGGTGGTTTAGAGATTCCAGTCTCTGTCTGGGGTGATGAATTTCAGGCCCGGGAGGTACCTGGCTGTCCACTGTCCTCAGGCTTTCGTAGGGCGTGGGGAACTCTTGTAGCCTCCCAAAGGAGGGTCGCTGCTCCAGCTTCGGAGGTTTAGGGCCAGCGTGGCTCCTTTCTTGGGAGGCAGAGTCTTCTGTCACCTTTGCAAAGCAAACCTTTGGTTTTAATCCTCTGGCTTTCTGTTTTCTAATATAATCCTGAAGTTCATGTTGAAAAGAGTCATAAGTCTTAGCATTTTCTCTTCTGTTGACCATGGATGAATCTCTGTTAGGGAAAATGGGGGAAAACTTTCTGTTAAATGTGTTATTTTGCTATGAATGTTTTCTTTGCCCCCCAGAAAAGATCAGAGTCAACTTTCTAGGGGATATCAGGAAATGCTCACATGGAAAAAAAAAATTTCTGGGGGGAGATTATATTATGCCGTATATTGTAAATAGTATGTAGTCATTGATGTTGAAAATGTATATTTTTGACATAGACTGAGAATCTTGAAATATAATCGACCAACCAAATGAATCTTAAAACACACTAAATTTGAGGATCTATAAATATATAATAAATGTAACACATAAATATGTATTAAAATTTATCAGTGGTTTATGTATTATTTTAGTCTTTCTTATTTTTTTATTTTTTATTTTTTTGGCCCTAAATACTATTACTTGCATAATAAAAATAGGAAAATTAAGTCATCTTAAGAAAGCAAGAACTAGCCAGTTAGCTCACTTGGTTAGAGCTCAGTGCTGATAACACAAGGTCAAGGGTTCATGTCCCCCAAATGCCAGCTGCCAAAAAAGAAAGAAAAGAAAAGAAAGAAAATGAAAAAAATATCAAGCAACTAAATTGAACTAAAATCATTCATAAATGCTGCAAAAACAGAACTGGCTAGCTTATATATGAAGAAAGAAATAATAGAGATCAATACACATATTCCCAGGTCACTCACACACTATCTACTTTAAATCTAATAGCTGGGGTGAAAAAATAGAGGGAGATGCTACTTAGCATGTTAAAATTGGAAACTGTCATTATTCCTTTTTTTTTTTTTACAAATGAGGAAACTGAGTCAGAGAGTTTAAGTAACTTACTTAACTCCTGGCCAAAAATTGAAAACAGGATTTGAACCGGCAGAGAGGGTCCAGTGCCTCTGACTTAGCCACACGCTGTATCTCAGAATGCTTTTCATGTCTGATATTGGTACCAACCTTACAGGTGTCATGAGGACTGCAAGAGTGATTGGAAATGATGGGCTTGGGACAGTGCTGGGTGCACAGCAATGGTCAGTGACTGTTAGCTATGAATATTCTCATCGGGATGCTGGAACGAGCAGCAGCATTAAATGTGTTAAATAGACCAGTGGTCTATTCTGAGAACTCGCCTCCATTTTAATTTGTCTTTCCATTTACTCAAAGTGAGTATTGTTTGTGCTAAAAATATAAAAGCCTATCACAGCAGCAATATACACAGTAAAATCAAATTCCCCCTAATTCCACCCTCCAGGGATAACTACAGGGCTGGTATCTTGGGTGTATTACTCCAGACTGCTATCTGAGCCATAATCCACCATGTGTGAAGTCAGATTGTACATTCTGGTTTGCAATTCAGCCTTTTTCTTCCCAAACAATGCATATAGATCTGTTTCCTATTTCAGTGCATAATGGATCTATCTCACTTTTAAGAGGGCTGCTTGGTGTGCTGGAGCAGCTGTGGGACATGATTTTTTTTTTTTGAAACCAAATCTCTGCAAATTTAGGTTATTCCTACTCTTCTGCTCTGGCCAACAAAGCCAGCAGTGATTTGCATACACAAGATGCCCTGGGCCCAGAGGGAGGGCTGCAGGGCCGGGTCCCTCACCCTTGGGCAGGTCTGGCAGTCTGATCCTAGAATAGAACCTAATGAGACTGAAGTTACCAGCAGAGGTTCTTTTGCGGAGAGTTCTCGGTGATTGATCCAGATTCTGGCACGGTGAAATGGAATTTAGAGTGGGCTCAAATCACCTCCTCAGTATGGAAGTATGAGGAAGAGTGAGAAATTGAACAGCAAAGGGTTTTGTTAGTATGGAATGGCGGTGCAGAGCCCTGCATGCCCAGGGTGAGAGAGGAAGGTGCCAGTGCGAAAAGACAGGGTGCCCATCCCCTGGAGGACAGGCCTCCAGGGCACAGGTGTGGCTGGTTTCAGATGTGCAATCCTGGTCCAAGTGCCTTTGGACAGGTCATAATGACTTTGGGCAGGCCACAACTCTGGGAAGGTGTGGGATTGGAGCCAGGCTGGTCACTTACTCATGTGCTGACTTGCATAATTGTCTTATTTATTTCAGGTCTCAATTTCCTCATGTGTAGTGCACCCGGTGGTATGAGGTTCAAATTGGTATGATATGGGATGTCCCCACCACCAAAGGACACATTTTCACTAAGCACGTGCTCGGAGCCAGGTGCGATGCTTGGCATTGGGCACATACGCAAACTCAATGGACATGTTCTCTGCCTGGGGGAGCTTAGAGTCTTGTATGATGGTCAGGCAATAAACACCCTCCCAGCCCACGTGTGCAACACAACTATGACAAGTATTCACATGGAGAGAGAGATGGGGTCCAGGCTGTTTTACTGGGAGGAGGATGGGAGGGGTGAGGGAACGGACATTGGTAAGAGTGACAGTTCCTGCTTTTTTCTGTCCCCACCACTGGCCTTGCTTAAATAGGTCTCAGATGTTGGCAGAAAACTCATGTGCCATGAGAGCCATCAAGACTGCCTGTGTCACTAAACATCCCTGGAATGCACCCTCCGTCCTCGCTGCCCGGTCACCTCTCACCCGCACTACAAATTAGCCCCATTGTGGTCTTCCTTCATCCACTCTGACCCTCCCTTTGAGCCATTCTCCAAGAAGCAGCCAGGGGAATCTGTTTGAAATCCATCTGATTTTGACTCCTACAGCCAAACATGTCCATGTTTCCCCATTGTCTAACCTTTAATAAGGCTCCAGACCACCTGTGTCTGGCTTCTGCCCATTCCTGGGTCTCCAAGAGCTGCCCACACTGCGGCCCTCCATTTTTCCCAGCCTTTCTCTCAACTCCAGGCTCCTGGATCCTCTGCTCAAGCAGTCTCCAGTGTCCCTATCCCCTGCCCTGACCTGCCTGGCCAACGTCTACTCTTTCCTCACATATCTGCTAGTTGTCATCCCCCTGCCCCCTCTTCAGCCTCCTCTCATGCCCCTCTCAGTTTAGTTTCTCAACTGGGATGCTCTTCTATTTAAGTCAAATATGGCCACAATAGAGTAGAAAGCAAAATTTGCAAAGCAGGTCCAGTTGAAACCAAGTCCTCTAAGGCATTGCCTTCCATTTAGAGCTCCCCTGAGACCCAGTAGACTCCAGTCCACTCTCTCCTGACAAGGGAATCTGTGGGAGTTTGGGGAGCCTGCCCTTCCCACAGGCTCTCCCTCTCCATTAAAGCCAGTCCTGCCTTCCACCGCTGCTCCCCGCTTTCCTCACCTCCCCGGCAGCACCGGCAGCAGGTCCCACCCAAATCAGACCACTTCTCTTCACCCGAACTGTGGGGGCCAGGCTGCCACGTCTCTTCTGGATCAAGGCCGGATCAGGGCCAGACCAATTAAGTCACCTCTTAACTGGTCTCCAAGCTCCTGCTTGCTGAGTCTATTTCCAAACAAGCAGTCAGAATAATCCTTTCAGTGTAGTGTAATCCCAGCTAATGTCACTTCTCTCCTCAAAACCATTTTAGGGCTGGCCTGTGGCCCACTTGGGAGAGTGTGGTGCTGATAACACCAAGGCCACAGGTTCAGGTCCCTATATAGGGATGGCCAGTTAGCTCACTTGGGAGAGTGTGGTACTGACAACACCAAGTCAAGGGTTAAGATCCCCTTACCGGTCATCTTAAAAAAAAAAACTAAAACAACAACTATCAGTTTCCTCTCTCCCTCACTCGGAAGTCCAGATCCCCACCGTGCCTATAAGGCCTGATGCTACTGGTGGCCCCACTGTCCTGAGGTCTCTGGTTTCTGTCTGACAACATCCCCCTGGGTCCCCCTTCCAGCTGCTCTGGACTCTGGAACATGCAGCACCCTTGGCCTCAAGCCTTTGTGGTTCTCAGTCCCTAAAGCTCTTCACCTCTTAACCTACACCAGAAGACTTTTTACCTCCCTGGTCTTAGCTGGAATGTCACCTCTTTTTTTTTTTTTTTTTTTGGCGGCTGGCAGTAAGGGGATCCAAGCCTCACCTTCTCAGAGTTTTGACACCCCTGCCCCCAACATGGGACACCCTCTGCCCCTTCCTTGCTGTATTTTTTCCCATGGTATCACCATCACGTAACACAATGCTTCTGGATATTGTTAAAATGCTAATTCTGATTCTGCATTTCTATCAAGCAAACTCAGACCACATTGTGAGTACCAAGGATTAACAAATAAATTAATTTATAAAATTTGGTCCATTTTCTATCTCACCATATTTGAATATAAGCTCCTCATGAGCAGAGATTCCTTATTCACTGATGTTTCCTCATCAATGTCAAATTGCACTTGACATAAAGTACCATAGATGCTTAATAAATACTTGCTGATTGAATAAATGGCTGAAGACAGACCCTGACCTCTCCCGACGTGTTCAGATCCACTAGGAATGGCAGATCTAAGGAGTCCTACCTGCCCCCTCTGTGCAGCCATCTTCCCTCCCAACTAGCACTCTAAATGCTGCCAAGCATTAGAGCAAAAGAGAAATGTGTTCTGTTCATCTCTTACCTGGAATCACCACCATGCATTAGTTTACTGAGAGAAATTTCCATAAACAGATGGAACACTCACCTCCTCAAGTCTTTGGGGTGTGGAAGTCGAAGTCCTGTGGACCCCACAGAGCAAGAGGTCCAAATACAAAATAAAAAAAAAACAACAAAGAAAAAAAATAAATAAACAGAGCACAGAGGTCTACTTGGTTAGAGTCTGAGAAGGAAGTCAGGAGCCCTAGCGCAGGGTGGCAATTTCACTCTGAGGTCCAGGAGAATACTAGGTCCTTGCACCTCACACCTCTGTAAACAGGAAAGCAGGAAGCCACGCCCTTCCTTTGTCTGGGGCTCCTGGGTTGCAAGTCTCCTCATGCCACAGCTCCAGGATCTCAGGAAAAACAAATCCAATCTCACTCCCCTAAGGTGATTCAGGAACACAAAGGATGTAGGAATGCAATCAGTGCTGTTAAATCCTGTTTGAAGAGTTTATCTTGAAAAAGTTTATTTATTTATTTATTTTTAAAAGATGACCGGTAAGGGGATCTTAACCCTTGGCTTGGTGTTGTCAGCACCACGCTCAGCCAGTGAGCGAACCGGCCATCCCTATATAGGATCCAAACCCTTGGCTTGGTGTTGTCAGCACCGCACTCTCCCGAGTGAGCCACTGGCTGGCCCCTATTGAAAAAGTTTAATAAAACACAATTCTTAAATTGTGAACTATAGTATATCTGCAGAAATGTGCACAAAACAAAAATCTACGGCACAGTGATCTATCGTAAAGACAATGTCCATCCAACCCCCATTCAGGTCAATAAGCAGAACACTTTCCCCTCCTAACGGTAGCTGCCCCGCTTGTCCCCCACTAGCCTTGTTTTTATAGTAATTTCATCCTTATTTTTCTGGATAGTTTATCACTTAAGTATTTAAGTCTCAAAATACTATAGTTTTGCTTGTTTCTTTTTGTTTCAAGTTTATATAAATGACATTGTACAGTGTGCACTTTTTTCTTTTCTTTTTTGTTTCTTTTTTAATGCTATTTTCTTTTTTTCTCTTTTTTTTTTGTTTTTTCCTAGTGTGCACTTCTTTTGCTCAACATACTTCCGAATTTTACAATATGCTCATTTTTCTTTTTCTTTTTTTAAAAGATGACCGGCAAGGGGATCTTAACCCTTGACTTGGTGTTGTCAGCACCACGCTCTCCCAAGTGAGCCATGGGCCGGCCATTCAACATGCTCCTTTTTGCAGCTGTATAGTATTCCATTCTATGAAATACATACATATATATGTGCATATACGTATATGTATGTATTTCACAAACACATGTATGTGTGTGTATATATATGTGTAGATAGGGATAGTCATAGATCATTTATCTAGTCATGGGCATTGTGTTTGTCTCCAGACTGGGGCCACTTTATTTTATTTATGTATGTATTTATTGGCGGCTGGCCAGTACAAGGATCCAAATCCTTGACCTTGGTGTTATAACACGATGCTCTAACCATGGCACAACAATCCAAAGCCCTCCATTTTAAACAGCACTTTTGTGAATATTCTTTCGTAGCTCTCCTGATGCACATAAGCCTGCATTATGATAGAGTGTTTACATAAGAGTGGAATTTCTGTGTTACCCACCATAGTTTATTCAGCTTTGCCAGACATAGTAATACCCTCCTCCAGCAGTGTTTGAAGGCTTCACATTCTTTCCAACACTGGGAATCGTCAAACCTTAAATTCTGTACCTAACTCTGATTTTAATCTACATTTCCTGTTCACCGTGGTACTGAGTAGCTTTTCTTCTATGTATTGGCCCTCTGCATTTTCTCTTTTGTGATGTTGCTGGTCGGGGTCCCTTGAACATTTTTCTGTTGGGTTGTTGGCATTTTTCCTTATCTATATTCTGCAAGTGAGCCTTTTGCTGGCTCTGTGTGTGTGGAGATAGCCCACTCTTCGCCTTGTATTTTCATTCTCTTGGTGGTATCTTTTGATGGACATTCTTTTTTTTTTTTTTTTTTTTTAAAGATGACCGGTAAGGGGATCTTAACCCTTGACCTGCTGTTGTCAGCACCACGCTCTCCCAAGTGAGCCAACCGGCCATCCCTGTACGGGATCCGAACCCGTGGCCTTGGTGTTATCAGCACCGCACTCTTCCGAGTGAGCCACAGGCTGGTCCTCGGTTTTAGTGCTTCTTAATGTCATATTTAAGACATTTTTCTAACCCAAGGCCAGGTTTCTCTTCCTGAGCACTATTGACATTTGGGGTCAGATAATTCTCTGTTGTAGAGGTTGCCCTGCGCATCACTGGCCGTTTAGCAGCTTCCCTGGCTTCTACCCACCAGATGCGTCTTCCCTCAGAATGACAACCAGAAATGTCTTCAGACATTGCCAAACAGCCCCTGGGAGGCAATATTGTCCCCGTTTGAGAACCATTGCCATAGATCATAAAGATATTTTCATTTGATGTCTTATAAAAAGCTTCACAGATATACGATTCAGCTGGAATTGATTCTTGTGCAAGCTGTGGGGTAAGCATCCTACTTCATTTCTCTGAAGATATAAGTGAAAAGCTAAAGTGTTTTTTCTATTCTGTCACTCAACAATCAACACAGAAGACTTCTGTGACCAAATATGTGGGGTTTTTTTCCCTCACACACCAAGCAAGCAATTGATTCTGCTACAAGGCACCAGCTGGGTGTCCTCTAATTCAATGCAACCTGACACTGTCTACCTGGAGGTAGCTTCAGATTCCACGGGGTGAGGGATCAGTCCCCAAGACCATCCCCCATCCTCCCACTTCAGATGCCAGTCGCCAGCCCCAGGTTATTTTGCCTGGGCTTCTGACTCACCAGCTATCAATCAGGCTTCCCGCAGCCCTCTCTTTGTGTTCCATTAATTTGCTAGAGCAGCTCACAGAACTCAGAGAAACACTTATGTTTATCGGCTTATTATAAAGGCTATTACAAAGGATATTGATGAACGCCAGATGAAGATATGGATAGGGCAAGGTATTAGGGTAAGGGTGCAGAGCTTCCATGCCAGCTCCGAGTGCACCACTCTCCGGGAACCTCCGCATGTTCCACTACCTAGAAGGTCACGAAACCCTGTCATTTAGGTTTTCATGGAGGCTTCATTACATAGACATGATTGATTAAATCATTGGCCATTGGTGATCAACTTAACCTTCAGTCCCTTTCCCCTCCCCAAAGGTTAGGGGGTGGGGCTGAAAATTTCAACCCTAATCCTGCCTTGGTCTTTCAGGTGACCAGCCCCCGTCCTGAAGGTACCTAGGGGATGTCAACTCACGGACATTCAAACAGACAGTCACCACTTGGAAGATTCCAGGGATTTTAGAGGTTGTATGCTAGGAAATGGGACAAAGACCAAACACATGTATATAACAGATACCATACTTTCCTAACACCATTTATTTATTTATTTACTTATTGACGGCTGGCTGGTATGGGGATCCAAACCCTCGGACCCTTGGGTCTTGGTGTTATAACAATGTACTCGAACCAACAGAGCTAACTGGCTGGTCCCCACAACACCATTTGTTTAAAAGTCTTTCTCACTGCTCTGAAGTGCTGCCTTTGTTATTAAACAAATGTCTGTTCATGGTTCTGCTTTCTGTATTCTGTTGTATTTTTGCACTAATACCCCTCTGTCTTAGTTACTATGGTTTCTTTTCTTTTTCTTTGTTTTTTTGTTTGTTAGTTACTATAGTTTCATGAGAAGAGTTTATATCTGCTTGAGCAAGTCCTCTCCCTATCTTAATTCCTTATTCGAGTATGTGAGTATGTGTGATTATTCCCAGCATTTTGCTTTCCACATACATTTTAAATTTGGCTTGTCAACGTTCTTTTCCTTTTTTTTTTTTGGTGACCGGTAAGGGGATTGCAACCCTTGGCCTGGTGTCACCCACACCGCGCTCAGCCAGTGAGCGCACTGGCCATCCCTATATAGGATCCGAACCCACGGCCTCGGCACTCCCAGAGCCTCGGCGCTCCCAGAGCCTCGGCGCACTCAGCCGAGTGAGCCACGGGGTTGGCCCTGGCTTGTCAACTTTCAAAAACACTTGCAATTTTGCTTGGGACTGCCCTATCTATAGGGCCGTTTAAGCAGAACTGACATTGTTCCAATATTATTTCAATATATGCGCATGGCTTATGTCTCCTTTTATTTGGGTAATCTTTATTCTTTTATGTTCCGCATGGCTGACTTTGTCCACCAAACCTCTCCTAATCACAAGATAATGAAAGGCCACAACTTTTAAGTCCTAGGCCCAATGCCCCATAAGATGTTTGTGAAATTTTTTTTTTTTTTTTTTTTTAAAAGATGACCGGTAAGGGGATCTCAACCCTTGGCTTGGTGTGGTCAGCACCATGCTCAGCCAGTGAGCAAACCGGCCATCCCTATATAGGATCCGAACCCGTGGCCTTAGGTGTTATCAGCACCGCACTCTACCGAGTGAGCCACGGGCTGGCCCTAAGATGCTTGTGAAATTTGCTTGTTTGCTTACTCAAGTCAGACTTCAAGATTAGCTTTGCGGCAGTTTACAAAGATAAGAACTTTATTGAAAGTAAGTTTACAATATGAAGAAATTTGGGAGAAATGAGGATAAGGTGGGAGAAAGGAAGATAAGTTAGGAGAAATAAGATGAGGTGGAGGCTTGAGGCTGCTACACTGCCTGGCTGAGTAGCCACCCAGCCTTCGTGTGATCACCGTCTGTGTTCAGCAGGTTGGCCCTTTGAGACCGTCCCCTCTTTTCTGCCTAGAAGCCACTAGCCACCTCTTTTCCTTCCAGACTAGAGTACAGCCCTCTCTCCTTTCAAGGCCCTCGGGTCTGTGCCCACCCTCCTCTGCATATACTCTCACACACGCTGAGGCCTGTGCCTCCCTCCTTCCTTTCGAGGTCTGTGGTAAACCCCTCTTCCTCCCTCTTCACCCCTCCAGGGAGACCCTCGGCCTCCTGGAGTCCAGCCAGCACCTATCTGTCCTGTGCCCGGCATACTTCCTCCTGGATTCTTTTTTTTTTTTTAAAGATGACTGGTAAGGGGATCTTAACCCTTGAGTTGGTGTTATCAGCACCACGCTCACCCAGTGAGCCAACCAGCCATCCCTATATGGGATCCGAACCCGTGGCCTTGGTGTTCTTAGCACCACACTCTCCCGAGTGAGCCACGGGCCGGCCCCTTCCTCCTGGATTCTATCCCAGCTCCCTAAAGGGGGGAATTCAAACCTGGACCCGACGCTCAGGCCTGGGCTCCAGTGTAACGCCCGACAAATTACTCAGTCTTTCTGAGCCTCAGCTTGTAAAGTGGTGGTAATACTGTGAGTAGGGACCCCTAGTCTCCAGGCCCACCATGATACTTACGGATATCCATCCTGCCTGTGGGGGTCTGATGGAGTTTGGATGTGTTGTCAACTCCAAAACTCATGTGGAAATCTGATCCCCAATGTGGCAGTGTTGGAAACTGATTGAGTCATGGGGGCGGATCCCTCATGAATGGATTAATGTTCTCCCTGGGGGAGGGGGATTTGATGAGTGAGTTCTTGCTCTATTAGTTCCCGTGAGACCTGATTGTTTAAAGGACCCTGGCACCTCCTCTCTCTCTCTCTCTCTCTCTCTCTCTCTCTCTCTATTGCTTCCTCTCGCCATGTGATCTGCTTGTACCCACCAGCTGCCTGCCACTTTCCACCATGAGTAGAAGCAGCCTGAGGCCTATACCAGATGCAGCTGTCCCAGAATCGTGAGCCAAATAAACCTCTTTTCCTTATAAATTACCCCGTCTCAGGTATTTCTGTTATAACAACACATAACAGAATAATACAGGGTCATCCTTTTCTTTGGGTAGTTTTGTCCGTAGAAATCCATACTTTATGCTTCTGGGTGACTGCTGAGTCACTGCTGCACCCCTGCATACCTCCTGTCTGGAGAAGACAGCATTGTTGGGGTGCGATGGTGCTGGGAAAATATAGGAAGATGGTCAGGGCCCCTCAGATGTTCAGAATCTTGCTGAGCATTAGCTGTAAATATCCTCAGGTGTTCCTTGGTTACTACTTAATGTAATTGCGTATGGGCACCGGGGTGTCCTGGGTTATGGACCTAAGTATAAAGGACTAACAGCTCTGATACACCGTGCTTCTCAGAACGCTCTGAGAAGCCACTAGGGCGGCTGCTCCTAGCTCTGAATAAAGCCTATTAATTTTTTACCCATGGCTCCCACGACCTTTTCCTATGACCTAGCTCCTAGATCTGAGTGTGGAGGGTTTATGACCCAGTCTGTGCAACAGGCTCGAGGGGTCTGTGAGCCCTAGTCCTAGCTCTACAGATGGGGGTAGGCAAGAATCTGAACCATCCTTCTAGCGTTTAAAGCTGTGACCTGGGGCAGCGCGCCTTAATGACCTTGGCCTCCACCGTCTGATCCTTCCACATCTTTCAGATTTCTTCCCCTCTAGTATTCTATGATTATATGATAGGAATGCTTAGAGTAGTGTGTCCCAGCCTGAGGGCTGCCCCCACGACAGCCTGCAGAGGTTGGTTGTTTTTATTACCACGTGTTGACTATTTATGCTGTGCCAAGCACTTCACATATATTTTCTCATTTAAGGCTCAAAATAGCCCTCCTAGGGTGGTTGTCTGATCTTCATCCTACAGATGAGATAACAGACTCAAAGGGATTAAAAAATTCAGCAGAGATCATCTAATATATAAGTTAGCTTTTGCTGCATCATAAACCACCCAACAGCTATGGTTTCAAACAGCTAACACTTATTTCTCAACAATGCTGTGAGTTGGCTGGGCTGGGTCAGTGGGGGCTGGATGGCCAGGGAGCTTCATCTCTTGAGGGGAGGAGGAGCTCAATGTCAGTGGGGTGATGGGGATATGACCACCAAACCTCTCATCCAGCAGGGCTTGATGATGTGGCTGAGTTCCAAAAGTAGCATGAGGGTAGCAAGCATGGAACTTTCCAAGGCTCAGTGCTTCATCTTTGCTAGTCTCCCATTGGCCAAAGCAGGTCACATGGCCAACCAAGCCAGTCTGGGAGGGTCTATGAGAAGGGTGGAAATAGGAGGTAAGAATTATTGCTGCCATTTCCCCTTGAGACTCTATCATACATAGCTTGTAAGTGTACAACTGGAATTCGAAACCGAGTTTGTCTTTCTTGAAAGTTTGAAACTGTCTTGGAGCTATTGCCCAGGATCTAGGAATCCAGAACCTGTAGGACATTGTACACACATCTGCAACTGCTTTGCAAATGTATATAGATACTGTTGTTGTTAATAACATGTGAATTAACTTAGAAGTATTATTAAATTCATAGTCTAATTTTGTTTTATGTATTTTCTAATCAATGGATATTTACATAATTTCGATGCACTTCTCTACAAAATACTCATTAGTTACAAAAGGAGGAGTCACCTCACAGTCAAAAACCTGGTAGGCACCGCCTTAACCAAATCATCAAAGTGAACACCATTGGTAAGGACAAATTGCAGTCATGGGCCTCCTGACAGTCTGCAGCAAGAACACGGTGTCATTTCTATGATTTTCCTGCTGATAATATCTAATCGGAATCTAATCTTAAGGCAACAAATCTAAAACAGGGAAATTCTACAAAATAATCGGCCTGTATTAGAAGTGTCAATGTGATGAAAGTCAAGGAAAGACTGAAGAACTGTTCCAGACTGAAGATGATGAAGGAGACATGACAAATAAATGCAACCATGATTCTGAACTGGATCCTGACTTGGCAAAACTTGAATAGGTCTGAAGGTTGGACAGTAGAAATGTACCAGTGTTAACTTCCTGATTTTGATGGCTATATTGCAGTTTTATAGGAGAAGGTCCTTGTTTGTAGAAAACACACAGTATTCAGGGATGATAAAGGGTTAGGTAGGGAACCTACTCTCAGATAGTTCAGCAAAACAAAATAAAAGTTCTTTCTACTCTAATTCCAACCCTTCTACAAATTTGAGATTGTTTTAAAATATTTTTGAAAATTCCTTTAACGTCTCTTAACATGGTGATCTACTAATAGATTTTTAAAAATCAGTTTTTATTTTTATCAAGGTTATGCGTGTCCATAGTTTAGAGTGTCCAATAGTTCTGTAAGTCTTGTTTTTTCAAAAAATAGAAGTAGTAAAAAAACTAAAACCCCCTTCCTGCACCTCAGAGGCACCTACTTTCAGCTGATTATTTTGACAGGCTTCTACTGTTATTTCTTTATGTTTTAATCTTAGACATTTTCTACAGTGTTGCCTTCCCAGTTTCTAGGCCTTACCATTTACTTCCCATCTTCCCCTTAAACAATCCTCCCCGCACAGATCTTCACATGATGTTATATTGTAATTTGGGTTACATCAATAAATAAGAAGTTGTATTTGATGGCCATCTAAACAGCTTTGGTAGCTGAGCCACGTAGTGTCCTATGACTTTTCTCCATGCTGTACATAATCTTCTAACATAACATGTAATCTATTTATCTATTGTGTTCATTATTTGTTCTGTATCTCCCCGCATTAGAATGCAGATTCTCTAAGGCAGGGATTCTGTGTTTTCCCAAGGGCCTAAACCATGCCTGGTTCAAATTTGGTGCTCAATGAATATTGACCAGAAAATATAATACTTTTTCTTTACTGCACTACATTTTATTTTCTTGGAGTTAATGATTGTCTTCTCTTTTCAATTGCTTAGTTTTCTATGTATTTATTGCTAACGGATCCCCCAGTACTCCCCAAGTTTTATATCTCTCTCATTACCACCAAATTTGTATTTCATCAATTTTATCTTCTTGAAGCCTTCTGGCCTGCTCCAGTCTGGACCAGGTGTTTATATAACTACCATCCTGGGATCTCCCTTCACCATTGTCTTGGGGATTCACTTTTCTTTTTTTCTGGTTGGGTCCTCAATTTTCTAGATCTCATACTTTCCTCCTCTTTAACTCAAGCTCTCGTTTCAGTAGATATATAGTGTGTTAGTCCATTTCTGTTGCTTATAACAAAATACATGGAACTGGATGATTTGTAAAAAAATGAAATTTATTGCTCACACTTTCAGAGGCTGGGAAGTCCAAAGTCCAGGGAACACATCTGCTGAGGTAACTCTGCAGCAGTGTAGGGTGTCACGTGGTGAGAATGTTGGAGCAAAAGGAGAGGTAGTTCCTCATGCTCTTTCCTTTTAAAGCCCTCAGAACCACATCCGTGACCACCATTATTAATCCACTCACTAGGGCATGGTCCTAAGACTCTAATCACCTCTTCAAGGCCCCACCTTTTAATTATAATAATAAGATTTCCCACCCTCAACAGTTACAATGGGGATCAATCTTCTAATACATAAAACTTGGGGGGCACAATTCAATCCATATTATATAGTGTGTAGTAGTTTCTGGAGAAAGGATGCATAAGAGTAATATTTGCCTGAATTTTTTTTTTTTCTATACTCATTCTTTTAAAAGAAAAATAATTAATTATTATTATTTTTACATTCTAAAATATTGTTGCAGAGCACTTGAGGGGAGGGGAATAAGGTGGAAGGAGGAGAAAGGGGTGTGTGGCTAAGGCCCATGGCACTCCCCTCA
Organism: Cynocephalus volans; assembly: GCF_027409185.1. Lineage (NCBI taxonomy): Eukaryota > Metazoa > Chordata > Mammalia > Dermoptera > Cynocephalidae > Cynocephalus > Cynocephalus volans. Next base: position 83,138,611 of record NC_084473.1, read on the forward strand.
TTCTGACAGGGGAGACCAGGAGGCTTCTGGTGGCAGCTTGCTCATTGCTGGGCTGGATGTGGACATAGTTGGGGGGTGTGACTGAGGCCCTTGGCCCCCCACTGCCCTGGCATGAGAGCCTGAGGCGTTTCCCATGGCAGCTCAGGGGTGGTCACTGGGCTGTATTGGTCATGGGGGTGTGTGTAGTGTGGCTTGAGAGCCCAGGGGGCTTCTGGTCCTTCTAGGTTTTATAGGTGACCTTTGGTGGTGTTACACCTTTACTGGGTGATATCAAAACTTTGTCTCTGATCTGTGGGTATTTTGTTTTTTCTTTCAGTTTTCTGTTGGATTATTCACTGTTCACAGTACTTGAACTCTGCAATGGAACTAATTTGTTGTCCTTTGGTTACTTCTAAAATGGGGGAATTTCCTAAGGGAACCAGCATTTGAACCCTCTGGTTGAACTAAATTGCTGCTTTCCTGCTGATTCCCTGGGGGAAGCTTTTTGTGCAGCTCGTTTTTAATTATTGACCTTATAATCACTTCCAGCTCTTATGAGATCCAGCACCCCTGGGTTGTGTGGAAGCTCTGGTCGGGCCTGGGTCTTTTCAGCAAATTGCACCCCCGCAGTTCTGTATTCCTGACCAGTCTCCACTGAGTGGTCTTGTACTAACTGGTGGGCAGATCGGCTGTCCATGCTGTGCCCCAGTGTTCCCCCGGTGGGCACGTCTCCCCCTCTGCCCACACTCCAAACACTTCCCATGGGACAGGCTGTGTACTGTTCCCTTTCAATGACTCACTGGCCTCTGAGTGGCTTCTTTTTTCAGTTGTCTGTGGCCCCTCACCCAACTTGTGGGTCCATGGGAACACGGTTAGTGGTCTAGCTGGCCCGGGGGCTACCAAGGCCCCCTTCTGCCCTGCAGTCTCCAAGCAACTTCATATGAAGGGCACAGCTGCAGCTTTTGCCAGCTCCTGCTCCATGTGCTCCCCAGGTAGGAGCCTTCTTTCTCTCATTGTGGCTCCTTCATGAACTCCGTAGGTCTCTTCTGTTCTTCCCCTGAGCTCTAGCGGCCCCAGCTTGGCTGTCACTGCTTTTTAATAGCTTCAAATTGCTTGACTGTGGAAGAGAGTGATGCTGGGGACTGTCTATTCTGCCATCTTGACTGGAAGTCCTTTCCTACACTCACTTCTGATTGATTATTTAACTGCAATAGAATTCTAGATTGAAATTTATTTTCCCTCAAAATTTTGAAAGCATTGTCTTCTGGCTTTCAGTGTTGCTTTTGAGTAGTCCAGTGACATCTGAAATCTTCATCCTTGGGCCGGCCCGTGGCTCACTCGGGAGAGTGCGGTGCTGAAATCTTTATCCTTTGCATGCCACTTGTACTTCTTTCTGGAAGCTCTTATGGTCTTCTCTTTGTCTCAGATTTTCTGTTTCATGAGGGTGTGTCTTGGTGTAGATCAATATTCCTCAAAGTGGGGCCCTTTCAACATGTGGATTTAAGTCATTTTATTTTAGGAAAAAATTCCTCAGTTACAGTTTAAAATGTTTGGTCTGCTTTGTTGCTGCTGTTTTCTTTTTTAGAGGCTCCAAATATTTTTGCGTTCCCTTATCATCTTCATCACTTTCCTCAAGTCTTTTGTATCATTTCCTTTACTTTAGTTGAATTTCTTCCTCATTCTCCTATTTCCCCCTAATTTTCCTAACTGTTCTTTCTATAGTGTATTCTCATATTCCTCTCATATTCCTTTCAACTTCCATTTCTGAAATGATCTTTTTTCTTTTACTAATTTTTTCCTGTGTTCTGTCAGATTTCATCGTTAGTAAACGTGTTATGGTCTGAATGTTTGTGTCAAAATTCACACGTTGAAGTCCTAACCCCCAAGGTGATGGTATTAGGAGGTGGGGCCTTTGTGAGGTGACCAGATCATGAGGGCAGAGCCACACGCAAGGACACAGTGAGAAAGTGCTAAGTACCAGAAAGTGGGCCCTCACCAGGCACAGAATCTACCAGCTCCTTGATCTTGAATTTCCCAGAATCTAGGACTGTGGAGACATATATTACTGTTGTTTAATCATGCTTTATTTTTTTCTGTTGCTGGCTGGCCAGTATGAAGATCCGAACCCTTGATCTTGGTGTTACCAGCACCATGCTCTAACCAAGGGAACTAACTGGCCAGCCCAAATTTCTGTTGCTTGTAAGCCACACGGTTTATGGTACCTTGTTGTGGCAGCCAGAATGGACTAAGACACCATGTCTGGCTCAAGTGTGATCCTCAACGAATATTTCTGACTGAAAAATATAATTACTTTTTCTTTATTGCACTACATTTTATTGTCCCTGAAATTAATAATTGCCCCCTTTTTTTCCCACTTGCTTAGTTGTCTGGCTATTTATTTCAGAATTCTTCTTTTTCCACTTTATACTCTTTCTCAAAGTTTTAACTGTTTTCTTATTCTCTGCAGTCTTGTTTGAAGTGTTAAGGTAGAGTTTTCATCTGCTTTCTGTTTGTATTTTTCTGGTGTCTTCTCATTGCCAAATATTTTATGGTTCATTTTTACCTCTCTCTTGTAACAACTTAATGGACGGTTAGATCACATGCTCCCCGTCCTTTCCAAAGTTTGAATGAAATGTGTGAACCTAAGTTACTGGAAGGACATTTACGTGTAGAGGGGAACGGCCGAGGGTTTCTTTACCAGCTCCATGGTTTGAGGGCCGCCTCTTCTTTCTTTTTCTTTTCTTTTTTTTCTTTCTTTCTTTTTTTTTTTTGACTAAAAAGAACCAAGATTTATTTAAAGTTTAAAAATTTTCCAGTAATAAGAGGCTGAAATAGCATGCGCAGATATCTTAATATCCAGCTATATTTTCTTGAAGTGTTCTCTATACACGCTTGACAGCAGACAGCCCACCACAAACATTCTTTAAGACAATGCACGACCCCCTTGACAGGCTCTCAAGGAGCCTTTTCTGGCAGGTCGCAGGAGACCTTTTTTTTTTTCCAAATGAAAATGCTGGAGCTCATAGTCGATCCCAGACCGATATAAAAGTCATATTTTCCACACCCCTGGCTCGTTTCGTTTGTTACTCAAGAAGTTTCTGTGAATGCCATTGATCACAGAACAGACTGCTGGTATGGAGGCGGGATGATGCAGTACAAATAGCTTGAGAACAGGACATCAGTGCGAATGTCCCGTAAGGGATGAGTTGCTTGCTATTCTCAGATCTGGCCGTGCTCTGCTCCCACCTTCTGTAGCTGATGGTCAGTCACAGCCGGGAGCACTTATAAGTGTAATGTGGTCTCTCTTGCAGAAAAAAGGCTGGAAGAGGTTAGAGATGATTTTTTTCACTCTCGTTTCCTCGTAAATACTCCCTTTAATCCCCATTTAAAGTTTTAAACCCTGGCAGAGTAGCTCCAGCCTGAAGGGAAGGAGTGGGCAGATTGGCTGCGCACCTTCGCGTTGGTGGCAGTCGGCCCTGCCACCAGGGCTCACACCCCCATAGGCCGCCACCTTCGTCACCGTCCAGTGGGAAGTGTGAGCGTTCGGGGCTGTAGCCGTACACGCCGAGGGAACCTTCCTTGTCATTGTGAAGGGCTCAAAATGTGGCTACCTCTCTGCCTCTCGGAGTTAAGCCTGAAGTTTTTCGGCTCTATTTTCTACAGGTCTTCGGGTTTTGTTTGCCAAGGTGGCACTCTCACCTCAGGTCTTCTGTGTTCTGCTGTTTCAGGCCCTTCTGGGTTCTGCTTCATCTGGGACCGTCCCCTGCTCCCTCTTCTTCCCTTATGTACAGTGTTACTACCCTGCTCATTTTGGGTTCCCAGCCTAGCAGTTTTCTTTCCAGGGAAGGCGTTGTCCTTCTGGAAGAAATATCTTCTGAACCTTTCTGAAATCCCTGTGTTTAAATGACCATAATACTATTTGATCTTCCAATGTTTCTGTGTGGGTTTTGTGCTCACCCACAACTCAGAACCTCTGATGACTTCTTTCAGTTTTGCAGTTCTTCTTGCACCATTTGTCCAGTTTGGCATGGAGATAAATGGACTGGGATGGTGGCAGTGAAGAGAGAATTGGACAATAGGGGAGATAATTTGGTGATATAACCAGGAAGAACTACTAATGGGTCTGATGTAGGAAAGGAGGAGTTAAGAGTGATTTTACTAATTTTGGCTTGACCAATTGAGTTGGTGTTGTTATTTACAGAGGTGGGGAAGACCGGAGAATGACTAGTGAGGAGGGATGAAGTGGAAATATCAACAGAGGCAGTCTGATATGAGCCTACAACTCAGGGGGGGATGTCTAGTGTAGGAAAAGAAATTTAGAATCATCAACAGATTTAAAGCCATGGGTCTGGAAGTGAACACTTGGATGAGGGATCAGAAAGTGAAGTGGCCTAGGACTGGACCCTGATGCACTATTCATGATGCATTTAGAGGTAGGTGGGGGAGGAACCAGTAAAGGAAAACATTAGAAGGAGGAGCTATCGAAGTGGGGAAAATCAGGATTATGTGGTGCTATGGAGAAGTCAGGAGAGGAAGCAGGCCTGGCCAACTAGATGGAAGCTCCTGAAAGTATAGAAACAAAAAAAAATCCATTGTTTTTATCAACCTAGAGGACAATGGAAACCTTGAAAAGAGGAGCTTCAGAGAGTGATAGAGACAGAAATCTGATTAGAATAACCAAGATTAGACTAGAATAGATTGGGAAGTGAGAAAGTGTAGACAGTATAGACAAGTTTTGATATGAAAGGGAAAGGAGATAGGTGAAAATAATGTAGGGAGACAAGGGAGTTTTTTGTTTTTTGAAAGGGGAGACAGAAGCATGCTTGCATATAGATCAAACAGTTTGGTAGAAGAGGAGAGATTCATGGTACAGGAGAGAGATGAAGTCCATGAAAAGGTAAAAGGGTGTATGTAGGATCCAGTGCATGAGGGAGGGATTTCTCTTTAATAAGAGCAGAGACATCTTTATTGTAACAGAAGGAAAGATAGATAACACAGAGTAATTTTTTTTTTGGTGGCTGGCTGTCCGGTATGGAGATCCAAATCCTTGGCCTTGGTGTTACAATACCGTGCTCTAACCAACTGAGCTAACTGGCCGGTCTCACACAGGGTGTTTGAAGGAAGTTTATAGATCTGGTGGTAGGATAATAAGTACCCCTTTGAAGGAGTCTATTTTCTCACTGGAGTGTGAGGTCAGGTCATCAGCTGAGAGGAAGGGGCCTATACCAGAGAAACTAGGGAGGGGAAGGCTTGAAAAGAGAGGGCAGAATATGAAACAGACATCTCTGAGAGTGGGAACTTACTAAGAAACTTGATAGATTGGAGGTTTCTGGTCATTAGTTTAAAATAAAATGGGTCATCAACTCTCTCCCTCCCTTCTTTCTCTGATACTTGGGCCCAGTGAGACAGGAGTCTAGGCAAGGTGGCTAGGCAATATTTGAAGTACTTTTTGAAGTATCCTCATATATATATAAAAAACTGTGGATAATGGGAGCTGGTTTTCTTACTGTGAGAAAAGAGAGGAAGAAACATGGAAGAGGGAACGCTACCACAATGACCTGCTGTGGAAATCCAAGGGAGACTTTTTAGCTCTGGTTCCCCTTGACTTTGACAGATGTTGAACTTTCCTCCCTTCTTCATTTTGTTTCTGTGACATTACATGTTCCTACCTGCTCCTGACCATTTATCCTGTCATTTCCTGGTTCTTTTTCTTTTCCTAAATGTTGGTGCTCAGTAGGCTTTATCCATTGTTAGATTTTCTTCCTACATGTCTTCCCTGGGCATCACTCATTCTTATGGCTTCAATGAAATGTATACGCAAGTGATTCCCAAAACATTATCTCCATCCCAGATCTCTCTCCTGAGCTCCAGACTCCAATATATTTCTCTGCTGGTCATCTCAACTGGGATGTCCAACAGGTTATGATTCAACATGCCAAAATTTAAACTGTTTTCTACTCCTCCAACCTCCTGCTGGATTCTCCATGTTAGTGAACAGTATCATCACTTGATTGCCCAAGGGAGAAACATGGGCATGAGCATGGCCTTTGCTGTTCCCTCCACACTTCACTGCCCTTGACCTGGTTCAGACTAACCATGTCTCTTCCCAGGACCCTGAGACAGCCTCCTGCCTGGTCTTTCTGCTTTTGGTTTTTACCTTGCCCACCCCTAATCCCCAAACTTCAAGTTTCATGTAACAAAGTATACAGAGCACACAGTGGGCTGTTTCAGGAGTGGCCTACTTCCTTTGTCTTGTTTCCTTGACTCATCAGGCACAAGTCCTTCAATCTAAGCTCTTGGGAACACTGCCTTGTAGTCATCCCTCCCTCTGTTATGATGCAAACTCCTTCCTATTGGTTTCTTGAACTCCCTCTGATCCAGTCTCTCGGGGGCCCTCATATTCTCTGCAGCTGTCAGCTCTGGTTGTCACGCATTCAATCCATCTAGTCACACTCTAGAATCTAGGTAAAGCCTTGATGGCATAGCTGAGACTAGAATCCTGGGACCCAGATCCCTGGGCCATCACTCTTTCTACATAAAAATAATAATGCTGAAATACTAGATATGCTTATCATAAAAAAGGTGATTATCAGAATGAAAACACTGGCCCGGACAGAATAATCTAATGGTATTTTATTTCTTATAAATTCCTCCTCTTCAGTTTCAACTATTTGGAAAGATTTGGTCACAGATTTCTATTCTAAAAACTGGATTCAAATATGGATAAGCAAGGTATAGTATGTAAGGGATTTTTACAAATTTAAAGGGTGATCTACCCAAAAGATCTTGCCTCTTAACTGTAAACTGCCCACTTATTGTTCTTTCCCTCCCAAAAGAAAATCATTGTTGAGTGGGAAAAGATCATTGACACAAGATAACATGTAGAAATTAGAACACTTTATTATAAATATTTCTAGAATATAAACTGATTTTTTAATCAAGACTCTTTGAAACTTTTAAAAGTATATGTAACCTAAGCTTATTATTATAATGCATTCCATTTTCCCGTTTCCAACCTAGCAAGTACACTGCAAGTTAGATCTAACAAAGGAAAAAAAATCTATATTGCTTCCTAGAGAAAACCAATGAACATAAAATCACCCAACTCAAAACTAAAACAAACCCAATCAAGAAATAGATTCTGCAAAGTCTATTAATCCTTCAACTTAAAGTAAGTGACCTCCCAAGGGAAAACAAATCCATCATCATAGCAATTTGATGAATAAAAGTACAGCTACCCTCATTAACGGGAAATTACCTTATATATAAGAAAAATGTAATAACGTTTCTAGAAAATGAGAAAAAGTATCTCCGTATTGGAGAGCAAGCATACGAAGTACTTGTGTTCACCCGGCCTTAGTTAGAAGTTAAAGTACCTGTTCACATAAGAAAAGTGATATGAACATGAACATCACAAACAAACTCAACTATTTTTTCAATTTAACCTCACAGGAAAATCAACTAAAGAGCTTCAAAATCCAAGGATGGACTGGTCCCATAGCATTTCTTCCTCTGTCTTTTCTTTGCCTTGTTCCTTTTTCTCTTTTCTATGCTTACGTCCCTCTTTCTTAGAGGCTGCATCTCGGTGTTTTTTCTCCTTTCGATGCTTAAGCTTTTCTGTACTGACCTGTACAGTTTCTGCTTCCACCTCTGTTTTCTTTCTTTGAATGCTCTCGTGTTTGTCTAAATCCATTTCCTCACAACGTCTTTTCCTCTTATGCTTGGGCCGCTCCTCCTCTGGTTTTTCTCTGCCTTCCTCTGGGTTCCTTTTCCTCTTCTGATGTATCTGTTTATGACTGGCTTGATGGGCACTGGTACTATTTTCTGAGTAGAGGGGCTTATAAACCCCAGATTCTACACTATATGAGCCACACTTATATTCTTGTTGACTAAGGTTCAGGGGTACTGGTTTTTCGGAGAAACAGTCCCTGGTTAATTGATAGTAGCTGAGAGAGTCTAGTCTTAACCTACTGTCATGAGCTGGTAACCACTGAGGTAACCGGTTTTCCACTGTTTGTGAAATATTGCATGACCTTGGGTAGGTCTGGACGGTTTCTGATGAGAGTCTTTGATCAAACATTCTATACCTGGGTCTGGAATCAACTTGTTCTTTGTACCCACAGGTTTCCCAACAGTCCTCTCTCATCTTTCTAAAACAAGTTTTTGGCTCTAAGCCTCTGGCTTTCTGTACTTTAATATAATCTTCAAGTTCATCTTGAAAAGAGTCAGATGTCTTCTGTGAATGCTTCATTAGGTTGACAAAAAGGGATTCTCTGCAGAGAAGATGGGAGAAAATTCTTACTAGATTATTTTCTTCTCAATATTTCCTCTGCTCTTGTAAAAAGCTTTAAAAACAAAAAAGCCCCAAACAAATTAAAACCTACTTCAGTGTAAAACTTAAATATCATGATATTAAATGCCAAAAAGCAGTATCAGGATGGTCAAATATCTCCCAGGCCACTCACAAGTAACTTTACCTTTCTCAGAAGTAGGAGGAAGAAAGCAGAAAGGAGCTAACATAGGAATGCTGTCGTAGGGCAAAAAATGTAAGACACGTAGGGATGTGTGGATAAGAACCACACATCCACGGTGGGTGGCATGACCTGAATGTTCAGATAACTTCTAAAGTTCTGATTAGTCAGTTCCTGTATACTGTTTTCTAAGAGAAGTCACAGAACCATTGTGAAGCAATTTGAGCTTTAAAATCTTCAAAGAATCACGTATACTCACCTGACTAGAATACTGTATGGCTTAATAGTAAAAGGATGTTTGTAAAATGGTTTGGGAAGCTGGAAATTAGAAATTCAGTGGTGAGATGAAAACTACTCTTGGGTATAGGGCATGAGGGAAAATGAAGGAAAAGAGTTCTGTATCTCCTGTACAGCCTGCCTTTCATTCTTCTACTTCTGATTGGTGAAAAATGCATTCTAGAATGCTTCTGGTTTGTTCTCTTTTAAAGTACTGGTGAAAGGGTTAAGGGAGAGAATAGGAGGGGGTAGGACTGATACCTATCAACTTTGGAATGCTTAATATATCTTGGAAGTTTAAAGAAAACAATTACAGTGTCTCTTTTAGGATGAAAGTGGAATACTAACTTTTACTTCCTATATATATTTTTTAATATTTAGTTTTTACTTTACATGTATTGGTTGTACATATTTATGGGGTACAGAAATACATTTCAATACATGTATACAATGTGTAATGATCAAATCAGGGTAATTAGTATATTCATCATAGCAAAAAATATATCAGTTTTTTTGTGATGAGAATATTTTGTGATGAAAACATCTTCTAGTCATTTGAGTACAATAAATTATTCTTAATTATGAAGCCCAGCACTACTGTATACCACTAGAACTTATTTTTCCTATGTAACTGTACTTTTGTATCCATTACCCAACCATTGCCTATCAACCCCTCCCCCCTCCCCTTTCCAGTCCCTAGTAACTGCAATTCTATTCTCTACTTCTAAAAGCTCAACTTTGTTTTTTTGGCAGCTGACCAGTAAAAAAGCTCAAATTTTTTCTTTAGTTCCCACATGAGAACATGTGGTATTTTTCTTTCTGTACCTGACTTATTTCACATAACATAATAATATAATGAAGCTGCAAATGACAGGACTTCACTCTTTTTCATGGCTGAGTAGTATTCCCTTCTGTATATATACCACATTCTATCCATTCACCTGTTGATGGATACCTATGTTGATTCCATATCTTGGCTATTGTGAACTGCAGTAAACATGGGAGCAGTTATCTCTTAGGTATGCTAATTTCCTTTCCTTCGGAAAAATACCCAGCAGTGGGATTGCTGGATCATATGGTAGTTCTATTTTTAGTTTTTTGAGGAAATCTCCATACTGTTTTCCATAATGGCTGTACTAATTTACATTCTCACCAACAGTGTGTAAGAGTTCCCTTTGACACTTCAGAAACGAATATATATGAATGGCCAATAAGCACATAAAAAGATGTTTAAAATCATTTGTCATCAAAGAATTGTGAATTAAAACCACAATGAGATACCACCACGTACTCACTAGAATGACAAATTAAAAAGACTGACAATACCATTGTTGGTGAGGATATGAAAAAACTGCAACTCTCACAAATTGTTGGTAGTAATGTAAAATGGTCCAAGCACTTGGAAAACAGTCAGCAGTTTCTTAGGAAACATACACCTAACATATGATCCAGTTATTCCACTCCTCGGTATTTACCCAAAAAGGAATATTTGTCTATACAAAGACTTGTACATGAATGTTCAGAGTAGTTTTATTTGTAATAGGCCCAGAAAGGAAAAAACCCAAATGTCAATCAACAGGTGAATGGATAAATGAAACAATGGTATAGCCAGACATTGGAATAATATCAGTGATAAAAAGGAAGGAATTTTGTTGATACACGCAATATGGATGAATCTTAAAATAATTATACTGAGTGAAGGAAGCCTGGCAAGAGAGTATATACTATATAATTCCACTTACACAAAACTGTGAAAATGCAGAAATTGGAACCCTCCTTCATTGCTGGTGGGGATATATAATAGTGCAGCTACTTTGGAAAACAATTTGGCAGTTCCTCAAAATATTAAACACAGACTTACCATATTACCAAGGAATCCCACCCCTAGGTGTATATGCAAGAGAATTGAGAACATATGTCCACACAAAAACTCATCCACAAACGTTCACAGCAGCATTATTCATAACAGCCAAAAAGAAAAAATAACCCAATGTCCACCATCTGATGAATGGATAAACCGTGGTATATTCATACAATGAATATCACACAATGGAATATTATTCAGCAGTAAAAAAAATAAAGTACTGATACACAGTACAATATGGATGAACCTTGAAGACATTATGCTAAGTGAAAAAAGCCAGTACCAAAAGACCACAGAGGCACAGATATAATAAAGAGGTGAATGGAACATTACCCTTATCAGGCTGAGAACTTGGTGGAGAAATCTCATCATATTCATCCATTAATTGCTTCAGTTTTTCAGGATGAACTTTCCCCAAATAGTGAGTCTGTGCAACAACTGGGAAGCTAAAAACCATGATGCGGAGATTACAAAATCTATTTTTGTCCAATATTCCACTCCTATTCACCTAAAACCAAGCACAATCTCATTATACAGGTTAAATAATTCAAAGTTTATAATTATATCATCGACATAGACCAATTATCTGAAAATTCACAAAATTCATCTTCATTTTCTTATTACTTTGCTTCCTGTAAATCTGAAAATAAAACCTAACTTTCTGAGCATGTCTTTTTATCCTGAAAAAATATTTTATTTATCTAAGAATAAATTATCCTAAATTTATATCACTGAATTTGATTAAAAATTTTTTTCTTTTCTTTTCTTTCTTCTTTCTTTCTTTCTTTCTTCTTTCTTTCTTTCTTTCTTTCTTTCTTTCTCTCTCTCTCTCTCTCTCTCTCTCTCTCTCGCTCTCTCTTTCTTTCTTTCTTTTCTTTTTTGTATTTCTTATGCTTCTTACACCTCTGAATTTGAAAATAGTACTCAGGAGTTTTAGTATATTTGGTTTGAACTAAGAGTTTAAAAATAGAGTTTTGTTCAAATCAAAATATCGGCTTCCACAGAAATAATCCTATGATTTAGAAGCCAATAATTTTTATGTTCCTACTTGTGACAAAACCTACCAGTTGCCTCCCAACATACTTTTTCTTGTTCTTTAGTAACAAACCTTAGGCAATGTACCTAGTTAAGAGACTACACCTTCTGGCCATGTGAATAAATTCCGGTCAATAAGGAGAAAGCTAAAGTGCTGTGAGGACTCCAGGCAGGCTCCTCCCCTCTCACTGCTGTAATGAAGATGCCACAGCTGGAGTTCAAACAGTCATAAGGAAACATGAGGAAAGAAGCCAGTGCCTCAGGGCAAAAAGAGGGAGAATGTCTGGGTCCTTTCTGATATCATGGAGCTGTCATATCAGCCTTGCACTGCCTTTATCCAAACTTCTCTTAAGTGAGAGAATTAATAAACTCTTATGGGCTCAAGCCATAACAGAAAATAATCTCTGAATAAATTTAAAACCAACCACATAAGAATAACTAAAATGTCAATGTAGGGAAATGGGAAACTAACATTTTCTGAACACAATTATGAATGCTTTTTATTTTCTTATATTTTTATTTATTTTTCTACATTGAATATTACTTTAATCCTATAAAAGTCATTTTTAAAATTTCAATGGAACTCAAATTATTGCAGAGCCTCTTGATTGTCTCTTTTCACTAACATTAGCCCTTTGGGCTCTGGGGAATGAGAATACACTAGACACACTCACATATTTGATTTTGCTTAATTTTCACAACTACGGCAAGGCAGAGATTACCACTCCCATTCTGCAGGTTGACAAAACATACTCAGAGACAGAAAATCAACTTTCCCAGCAATTAATGGTGGAGCTGAGGCTTGAAACCAAGTCCTCTCAATTCAAGACCAAGACATGATGACATGACTGTAATTACAGTACTTTAATCTCAACCAAATATCAGCTAAAATGCAGTTTCCAAAAAGACTACCAATGGGGAAAGCCAGGTGAGTTCTCTAAACCAGCATAGCTGGCCTTATGCTTCATTTAAGTAAATGTATCTAGTACTTTTGATATCCCAGATATCAGAGATTAAAGAGATCCAATAACTTATCCAGGTGACAGAGCATGAAAAGAGCAGAGTGGGAAAAGACTACTGTAATGTAGTGTACAAAAAACTATTCTTTCTCCAGTGTGCCATTATGCAGAAAAGATGATACAAATGAGAGTGCACTCCACTGGATAGGGAATCAGATCTCATTTACAGGCTTAGTCCTGCTCATGACCAGCTAAGGAGAATCACTACTATTCTGGATCTCGTAAGACCACTAGACATTTTGCCTTCTATAATTCTATGCCTCAAAGAAAAGGCTAAGTCAAGGATAAAACTGCTCATATTGTGTTTATAACCTTCAATTATTGTAGAGAATGACTCTGAGAGTCTACAATATCTCTTGATTCATATTAATAGTTTCCTGCTCAAGCTTTATAATGTCTCTCTAATACTTACTACAAGAACCAAGGATACACTGGCTTTCTGGATACAGTGACAGAATGGCATGAGGAAAAGAATATGAGCTTCAGAGTCAGAAAGATCTGAGTGTAAATCCTAATTGCCCAAATGTAAGTCAGCAAGTTATTTCCCTTCTCTAAGCTAGTCTCCTCCTCCATCAAAAGGACAATATCCCTTCCTTCACAGGGTTCTTGTAAGAAATAAGATGACATATGTGAAGTTTACCTGCTACATTTAAAAAGGTGCTTTAGGAAAGATTCCCTTTATTTTTAACCTACCGCGTAATGTGAAATCCTGTTACTCAAACTGTAATACTACCCAAAGATACCTTTTATGAAAAGTAGCTGGAAAAAGTTGTCTCTGTTCATTCAACGTGGTATCTACAAAGAAAATGAAGGGAGATAGGACAGAAGATCATATTTAACATCTAAGGTAATATTTTCAATCTTCAACTAGTATCATTTCATATAGTATCTCAAATCTTAATTTCCTGAGAGCTTGCAAGGCTACAGTAATAGCTCATTAGAATGGCAATTTTAGTATGAAAACATTTGGTAAGCTTCTAGTATTTAATATGGTAATGTATTTTTATTCAGTCCAGAAAATATTCTGAATGAAAATTTACTGGGGCACCAATAGGAGGCTGTATTTTATGGGTATGATCTAGGGCACCAATACTGAAAGGCTGGGCTAAGAAATCCAGTCTTGGCATTTTGTTTTACAGCAAACAATCTCAGGAAATGCAGTCCACTTTGAGATAGTCACCGATTATAGCTACACCACTAATGTCATCCGAGAATCACATGAAGAAACCACAAACCATCGTTATCCGTGGTAGGCAAACTTCTTTCTCAGTTGGTACAAACACAACCACACAAATTTCACCAAATAAAGCTTAGACCAAGCCCTTCAAAGCTATAATCATATTCATGTTAACTTCTAGAACTTTTGCTAAAAGTGCTTCTCACCATAATAATCTATGCCCAAATTATTACATTTACACTTGAGGTCTACACTTAAATCTAAAATTCCTATAACAGCTGAAATTTATTTTATAGAAGTTTACCAGTTTACAAATAGGCTGCCAATCATGTAACATCAAAATTGTACTTTCTATGCAGCCATTTAAATGATTGAGTTGGAACTACATGTAATGTCATGGAGAAATGTCCATGATGATATGCTAGGGGAAAAAAACCAAGATCTATCCATCTATCCATTCATCCATCCATCTACTGATCTATCAATCATAAAATCCTATTGAGTATAAATAACCCAACATACAAAAGCCCAAATTAAAAATATACATATGTATTTACTGTAAGGAAGGAGTTAATGCAGATAGGCTTCATTTCCTTTCTTGGGGAAGGGGGGAGAGCAGAAGGCAGGTGACACTTGGACTTCTGAGTAAAGAGCCTAATGATATTTGCTAGGACATAAAGAACTTATCTCTAAAATGTCCTTAGCAAGATGTCCCTGGCTAAGGATTACTTATACAGATTACCAGAATCTATGAGGCACAGCTCCCTGAAGAATGCTACATAAGCTATACAACTCTCTGTGGCATAATATAGAGATGATTAACAATTTAGACATTCCCACTGTATGAAGTGACCCTGTGAACCTCACTTAGAAACCTTATTTATTATTCTGGGCCAGAGATATATGTCCAACATGGGAAAACATGATCTTAGGAGTCATCTTTCATGTTACCAGACATCTCTGTGCTTCATCTGTCTCTTCATTTCCTGTATCCTGGAAATAATTAGTAAACCTTGAAACTGGGTAATACAGTTATCATTCAGTATCTGTGGGGATTGATTCTAGAATCCCCCTGCCCCTGAGGATTTCAAAATCTCTGGGTGCTTAAGTCCCTGAGCATATATTTGCATATAACCTCTGCACATCCTCCCATATATTTTAAATAATTTCTTGGTTACTTATAATACCTAACAGAGTGTAAATGCTATGTAAAGTGTTGTTATGCTGTATCTTTTAAATTTTTATTGCTGCCAGTGTGGGGATATTAGTTATTTTTTATTTTTTTCCCCTGAATATTTTCTGATCTGTGGTTAGTTGAATCTGCAGATGAGGAACCTGAGGATATGGAGGGCCAGTTGTATTACTGATTCATGAGTCTGATTTGGCAGCTTGGTCTTGTGTGTTAGCTCAAGATCCATAGAAAAAATCTGAAAAAATATACACTAAACTTAATGGGGTTGGGGAATGGAAAATGGAGTTAGGAAAGGAGGAGGGGAGAACATTTAACATTTTGCTCTCTGTACATCTGTATTGTTTTAATTTTTTGCAAAAAACATATATGACTTTGTATTTAAAAACTTCATAAATATTTAAGTTATACTGGGTATCTTCGAACTAATTTCAGCACCAGTGCATAGATTTAAAAAGTTTGCTTAAAATATTATGTGCTGAAGATAGTAATTATAAATCAGAAATATTTTAGAAAGGACTTCAATAGTTAAAAATGTAACTCTATTATAGCTGGTATCTCAATTTATTTTGAGTTGTTTTGAAATATATAATTTAATTACCTTTGATTCTAAAGTCAGCAAGGTAAAGGTTAACTACAAAGGTTTTCAGGACTCACTTTGATTCAGAATTCATGTACACAAACTGACCATGATGATGTGACACTGACTTTTGTATTAAAAATCTTTAATAAGAACAGGTAAATATTGTCTTTTGGTGACAACCAAAACAGTACAGATGGAAACTTTACTGAAGACTTGTCATTTAGAAGTTCAAGATACCCTACAAAAACCCAAGAACCACAAACAAAACAAAAAAGAAAACTAGTAAAGTTCAAGATATCCTAAAATAGAATGATTTCTCTTCCAGTTCAACCCTTAATACCAGACTTCTCATTTCTAAAAGGCAATGTTGTAAGTAAAAGTAATAAATCTGGGGTCATTTTTAACTCCTTCACTTACCAAGCTCTTTATTTTTCTTTCTATTAAGTAGTATCATATTCCCAAACTCAAAATTTCGGCCATTTTGACTCCCTATCAAGTCCCGAATCAAGTCTATTTTGGCTTTATAATATTCTTTCAAAGCTATCCCTTCATTTTTCAATTCTCATAACACTACTTAGTTCAAGTTCTCCATGCCTTTGGGCTTTATTAAACTTTATTGCTACTTATTATTTTGTTTTCAAGGCACTATGTTGGGTACTGTGGGAAGGGATAGGAAAAAAAAAGAGATGAACATTTATTGAATGCCTTCTGTGTGTCAAACAAGAGAATAGATTATTCTTTCAGTCTTTTACCTCTGCAAGGTAAGTAGGATTTCCCGTATTTTGAAGATTAGGATATTGAGATTTAAAAAAATTAAAATATCTTGCCATGCATGTTATTTGATAGAGCCAGATCTTAAGCCTTGGCTTATCTTGACTTTTTCTATTAAATGCACATAGCTGTTCCACACACTGGGAGTAGCAAATGAACAAGATAGCTGCTAATATTGAGGAATTTACAACTTTGCAAAAATGATATGCAAAGAACTATGATGCAAGACAGAAATGTGTTAAGTGCTATAAGACATAAGAAGGTATGAAGTCTTCTTGCAACAGCAAGGGAAAGGATTTATAATGAATGGACTTGGAATTGACCCTTAAGAGACGGGTAAAATTTAGAGAAAATGAAAAATGAGTGAAGAAAGGGTATTCTGGAGGAGGTAAGGGCATTAGAGAAGGCATTTCTGCTTCAGATAAAACAACATATGCATAAAGGTAGTAAAAGACATTGCTAAAGGTGGGATGGGGCCAACTCATAATAAGCCTTATTTGGGCATTTGGATTTAATTTTGCAGTCAATAGGGGAAGAAAAAGAGACTCAAAATAGGCATATTGTTAGGAAGCTGTTGCAGGCAAGGGATTATTGGGCTGTACCAAAGGAGTGGCAGTGAAAACAGAAAGGAGGAGAAGAATTTAAAAGACATTCTCAAGATAGAATCAAAGGAATCTGTGATAGCTGGGAAGAGAGCGAGAAGAAGAGAGAGAGGGGAAGCACAGATAATTCTAAGACTTTGACCCTGGGTTAAGTTTTCGTCAGAGAGTAATGAAGAGGAGGAAGAGTTATTGTTATTCTTCAGAAGGAGGGAAGTAGGGAGCAGAGAGGAGAAGCATTAAGTGGTCAAAAAGATGGTGAGTTTGATTTTAGAATAAACTCAGATTCTATCAAATTCATAATATCTTTCCCATTCATCCTTTCCTCTCCCATTCCTGTGTTCAATTTCTTCTGTGTGAAAGTGGGTTTAAATAACTTGCAGATGTTCTATGTACCTTAAAATTCCTTACAAATTAAAGTAGTTGGGAACTTGAACTAACTGTATACATATCAAACTTCAGTGCACATGGTAAGCAACAGGAACTATTAGAGAAAAGAAAGAAGGCTTGGTAGCAAATTCTACGTGTTTTAGAAATCTTCTCTCAGAAAATTTTGATGGTACTTCTATTCCATTTGCATAGTGATTACTATTTACTCATTACAAAGGTTGTAGAATTATATAGTTTGAAGAATACAGACTGTGATTACTGTGGGGTAAAATGCAATTATCACATTCTCTGACCTGGACACAGTTTTCACTCTAACCATTTTATTTAGCATTAGTTTTGTTTTTTTTTTTCTCTTTTAATAGGCATCATATTACTGGTTTCTATTGACCTTTATAATTGTTAAAATCCTGAAGGTAGCTTCTCTTTCCCCACATTGGCTATCTTCTCCTCATACTTATGTAACAGATTTCTTTTTCTTAATGCAGAAATTAATACTTCATCTTGTGGGTTTAAATCACCATTCCTAAATAAGATCTTTTCAAATTCACATTCTTTTTATCTTGACATTTGCTATGGCTTCCACACATAGTTTTTATATACATTGTCTAGGTTATCTTTCATATCACTGGTGAAAACTATGCAGGACAAGGGAAACATAATACCTATGGCATGCCACAAAGAATCCACTTTCTTCCTGCATCTAGAATTGATATATTCATCAGCAGTCTATGAGTCTAATCAGAGAGATATTAAGAATTTAATGGAATCTCTTACTCCAAAATCGAATTCAGTATGTTTTAAAACACTTGTGCTTTTTCATACCATTCCCCCCTTATGTCTGATTATTCAAATCTATTTGTACCACATTGAAGTCTTATTTTTCTCATTTGCTGATTTTTAAAAGTATGTGAAATGTACTCCTAACTTGTAGCCATTGTTTCTACAGCAATGGTTCTCAATCTCATTCATTTTGACCAGACCAATCTGTAGGCAGACATAAATTAACTCTTGCAGCCAGAAAATCTGGGGCATATAGCCTGAAGAGACCAATCATGAAAAAATGTATTTCAAGTTTCATGATTTAGCTTTAAAACTCATGAACTTCTTGAACTTGTCTTAAAACTTCCATTTGATATAAAGTCATCATTTAATCTTTGGACAAAGTGTGCCATTTATTTATTTATTATTTTTATTTTAAAGATGACTGATAAGGGGATCTTAACCCTTGACTTGGTGTTGTCAGCACCACGCTCTCCCAAGTGAGCCATGGGCTGGCCCTCAAAGTGTGCCATTTATTTTTTTTAATTTTTTAATTTTTTTAAAAAAGATGACCGGTAAGGGGATCTCAACCCTTGGCTTGGTGTTGTCAGCACCACGCTCAGCCAGTGAGCAAACCAGCCATCCCTATATAGGATCCGAACCCGTGGCCTTGGTGTTATCAGCACCGCACTCTACCGAGTGAGCCACGGGCCAGCCCCAAAGTGTGCCATTTAAACATCAAGTATCTTCCTGGCACATTGCTGAATAACTAAAAAAACAGCAGGGAATCTGAGTATCCTCACTAAAGTAATACGAGGGTACTTCAAAAAGTTTGTGGAAAAATAGAACAAAAAGATTATATGAATATTTCCACGAACTTTTTGAAGTACCCTCGTATGTAAATGTTCATAGAGCTTTATTTGTAATAGCCAAAAACTGAAACAATCCTAATGTCTATCAACAGCTGAATGGATAAGCAAAATGTGGTATATCCATATAGCACTAAAAAGAAATAGCAACACACATAATACAGACAAATCTCAAAATCATCATGCTGAGTGAAAGACAGAAACAAGAGTACCTACTATATGATTCAATTTATAAAAATTTCTAGAAATGCAAACTAATCTATAGTGACAAAAAGCAGATCAGTGGTTGCCTGGGGACAGAGGTGGAGGGTGGAATGGATTGCAAATGGGCATGAAGAAACTTTTGGGGTTAATGGAAATACTTGGCGTTTTGCTTATGATGGTGGTTTCATGGGAGTAGACACCTGCCACATACTCATTGAATTGTACACTTTAAATATGTAGAGTTAATTGTAAGTGAAGTGTACCTCAATAAAGTGTATTAAAGGAGAACTATAATGAATTTTTTTGTAAAAAGAGATAATCCTACCATAATTTGTTAAACTGATTTTTAAATGTTAGTTTTGTTTCCAAAAAGATCATCCACCTACCAAAGGCCAAGTCACATATGCAAACTACTGCCTGCCATGTTACTTACCTCACTGCTCCTTGGAGCCAAACATAGGGACTCTGGAGTCAACTCTGCTACTTATTAGATATGTAACCCTGGTCAAGTTTCTCAACCTCTATCTGCCTCAGATTCCTCGTTTGTAAAACAGGGATATAATATCCACTTCAAAAAGTTGTGATCCTGGGCCGGCCCGTGGCTCACTCGGGAGAGTGCGGTGCTGATAACACCAAGGCCCCGGGTTCGGATCCCATATACGGATGGCCGGTTCACTCACTGGCTGAGCGTGGTGCTGACAACACCAAGTCAAGGGTTAAGATCCCCTTACCAGTTATCTTTAAAAAAAAAAAAAAAAAAAAAACAACAACAATAAAAAGTTGTGATCCTTAAGAAAATTAATGTAAGTAAAGTGCTTGGAAGAGTGCATGGCACATAGTAAGTGCTGTATGGGTGAACTATTTGTATTTTTGGGATTTTTGTCTATTTAACTGACATAGTGAGATATTCTCCTCATTAGTAACTACAGAAGCTTCCTGTTTGATGAATAAATCAACTGAATTTGAGCAAAAAATGTTTGTGTCTCACAGCACATTATTTGTGTTGTGACATGGCATTTAAACATAATGCAGCAAAATTAACTTTAAATGTTTCTTAACTATC
Organism: Cynocephalus volans; assembly: GCF_027409185.1. Taxonomy (NCBI): domain Eukaryota; kingdom Metazoa; phylum Chordata; class Mammalia; order Dermoptera; family Cynocephalidae; genus Cynocephalus; species Cynocephalus volans. The sequence goes on from NC_084473.1 coordinate 83,158,859, forward strand.
TTTAATTTTTGATCAAAATTAGGATTATGGTTATGTTTTAGGTGTAATTAGATCAATTCTTTCCTTCTCACGATTATATCAAATTAATGACACAGTCCTATACTTTTCAATCTAATTCACTAAAAAATATTACGAGACATTTTCTTTCCATTACTTGCAACTTTTCTCTCTGCAATGTTATGTAGTTTTCAGTGTATTTCATTAAAGTTATCTGAAAGTAATTGATGTTTTTTAATAGTAGTATTTTAAAAAAATCTCAATTTCTAATTGCTTGTTGCTAGCATTTAGAAATACTATTAATTTTGTATTTTGACCTTGTATTTTACACCCTTGCTAAACTCACTTATTATTCTAGTTGCCTTTTCCTAGATTCCTTGGGTTTTTCTATATAGATGATCATCTGCAAATAAAGACAATACTATTTCTTTCTTTCCAATCTGTAAACCTTTTCTTTTTCTTGCCTGAATGCACTGTCTAGGACCTCTAGTACAATACTAGATAGAAGTGGTGAGAATGCACAGCTTTGTTTTGTTCCTGATCTTAGGGAATTTTCTAATCTTTTAATAGCATTATAATCTTAGGAAAGACTAAGCAAAGCACAGCACTGTTTTAGTAGACTAGGTAACTGATTTTGGCTTTTGCCAAAGCATGTTGCTTTCTTCCACACTCCCCCCTGCCCCAGGTCAAACCCCATTTAAGGCATTTTCAGAGATCTTAATCGTGCTGGAAACGCAGCCCTGTACCTGTCAGCATCATGAATACTCTTAGCTATAATGCTAGTTATTAACCTTGCCTTTTCAGGAAATGAGATTAGTATCTGACTTGGTTTGCCAAGTTCTAGCTATTTCACACTAATACAACAATCAAAAAAATAACTAAGGGTTTATTATGGCATATTTCCTGTGACAAAATACAAGTGAATTAAAAAAATCATTAATTGGGAGTAGTAATTACATGTTTAATACCAAATTTATGTTTTTATTTAAAATAAATCTTTGAACATCAATAATCACAAATACTCTATGGCTAGCTAGCTCAGGGATCAATCATGCTTGTGAAGTTAGTTTTACTTAGATCTGAGCAGATATCCTGCATCAGAAAGTCATCAAATGTATGCCATTCCTTCTAATGGTTCATAAATGTGAATAGGTCTGTAAGAAGAGGGAAAATACCAATGTTCATGTCCTAACATACATATGATGAATATAGCAGGAGCAATCCTTAGTTAGTTTAACATGCCTAGTCAGTATTTTCACATATTGACACCTAATAAAGGCAGCAGATCTGAGACTAACAAATAATCACTAATGTCTCTCAACATCTTCCTCCCCCATCATTCTTCCAAGCTGTCAACATTAGATTTCAATAACATAATGTGCTCTGGTGTGCATAGAGCAAACATGTCATAAGCAGAGCACATATTTATAAAAAACAAACTACTCCGATATCTCAGGAGCCTATCCATAATTAAAGACACATGTTCTCCACTTTTTTTTTCTTCCTAATTTCACTAACATTACTATTGATCCCTTTAAAAGGGCTGGCCTAATTCATCTGTATATCTTTCATACTGAGTGTAGTACCTGAAAAGTACTACATAGCAGGATCTCAATAAATGTTTTCTGAGTAAACGTAGGAAGGGCCATTAGCTAGATTTTTTGTCATTTAACTTCAATCTCTGAATAATATTGAAACAAAGGAAAATATTTTTAAGCAATTACTATGTAAAAGGGATAATAACTCAAAAAGAAGTCAGAAATATCCTTCACTCCAAAACCAAGTCGATTTAATTTTTTTTCTTAAAAAGAAGAGGTAGATAAACAAGTTTTTGTTGAGGTTGTTTTTACTATGATTACTCAGTGATCTCATTACGTGGTGAAACATTTTTTATCAAAAATATTTGAGAAACTCCACTGAATGAATTACAAAGTGTACTGGAAGAAATTATGGTCATGGTGTCATAAGATTTAAGTATGTATACTTCTTTCAATTCTGGTCACATGGTACTTCTTTGGGTTTTTGTGACTGAGTTTAATTTCCTATTTGTAAACTTATACCTTCTATATCTTCCTTGCTTGCCACTTTTTAATCCTTACTGACATTTGCTCATTATCAAGCCCAATACAGAGGAGTTCCTCATAAGGGTGATACAGCTATAGGTAAAAATGAATTTGCAGATACTCTTCAAATCAGTTTTAATGGTCCTACCAGGATTTTGAAAGTGAGAATGGAATTGTAATAACTGAAAGCATAACAATTCTTTAGCTTTTGAAGGAATTTCCTAACAAGCCTTAGGAAAAAAAAGATCCTGGCTAAGTACCAAGCAACATTTTTTTCCCTCTTCTTGTTTATCCAGTCATAACTGGCAATTATTTAAGGCTTTTATAAATATCTAAAAATCATATTGAGTCCTAGGGCCAGCCCCTGGCTCACTTGGGAGAGTGTGGTGCTGATAACACCAAGGCCACGGGTTCGGATCCCTATATAGGGATGGCCGGTTAGCTCACTTAGGAGAATGTGGTGCTGACAACACCAAGTCAACCATTAAGATCCCCTTACTGGTCATCTTTAAAAAAAAAAAAAAAAAAATTATATTGAGTCCTAACAGTGTTTCAAATAGTGTAACATATCAAAGATTTATCATTTGTCAAGTGGCAGTTAACTGAACTGTTAATGGGGTATATTTACTTGAAATAAAGTGACAAGAAGCAATTTTTTAGGTAAAATTTATATTTTGTTTTTCCAATGCTAGTGAATAGTCTCTAACTCAGAAGAGATTTTTACTCTTTGACCTATAATGGCCATCAGATGATATTCAAAGTTTTGCACGTTTTAAGAATTACTGGTCTAGTACTGTGTACTAGTACATAGCCATGCCATGGAAAGAATACCAATACACAGCTGCTAAGTCAGTCCACAGTTTTAAAGCTGTAAAGTACCCCAGAGTTTGGTTGGTCCAGGGTTCCTCAACCTCGATGCTACTTACATTTTGGGTAAGATAATCCTTTGCTGTGTGTGTGGGGTTGTCCTGTGCATTTTAGGATATTTGTAGCATCTCTTGCCTATACCAAATGAGAATACTTTAAAAAGTTCGTGGAAAACAGAATTAAAGTATGAATTTTTCAATGCAATTTTTTTTTGGCTGCACACCCCTATATGAACTTTTTGAAGTACTTGTAGATGCTAGCAGCATCTGTGCTTGCTTACCATCTCTCCCTGCCCAGGGTGACAACCAAAAATGCCTCCAGAAGTTGCCAAATGTCCTCTGGGGGGCAAAACTGCCCCTGGGGATTTTGAGAACCACTGGGCTAGTCCAATTCCCCCATCCCTCAGATAACAAATCTTAAGTTCAGAAAGTCTGGGACTTAGTCATACAGCTAATGGAGAAACTAGCACTAGAACCGATTACTAGTCAGACTCCTATTTCACTAGTCTCATTTTATCACCTTGAAGTGGTATAGAAAGGTTATTGCTATCATCCTGTGAACTGACATCTTTTAAATTCTTTTGCACATATTCAAAATTATTGCAAAAAACAAAACAAAAATAAAAACAAAAACAAATGTGGAGTCTGGTAAAAGCTGTTTTTCCATGAGAAGCTGTTTCCAAATCTTCCTGTGATCTGGCCATGGGAGCCAAACCGAGTTGTAGTCTTGACATCCTAAACTGCTCACTTACTTGTTGGTCACCGGCAGAAAGTTTGGTATAAAATCTCTGGGCTGTCAAAAGGATTTGTTTGTTCTGGCCAACACTTGTTGAGAGGCCCGTGACCTCCCCCTTTTTTTTTAAGAAAAGCATTTACTTCAAAAGGCTCATAATTGTGACTCCTCTGACCCTTTGAGATGTAGTATCTCCTGCAAATCAGGAGTGTCTTTCTCAAGGACCTGAAAGCCATTTGAAATGTAAATAGGTAGGATAGGGCCTTTGCCTGCCAGTCCCTGTGGGAGGATAGAATCCTGATAATTACCAGCTAGCAGACACAGCTGGCCTACTTGCATTTACACTGACCAGCCCTTTGTAATCGTTCCCTCCCTGACTCTACTTGAACACTCCCTTCTGCCTCATTCTCCCTTCAAAACGCCCAGTCACCTCTGCGCAAATCGGAATGGGGCTCAGCTCTTTCTCCTACAGTCAGCAGTTACGGCATAAAATCTGTTCTTACAGCTGTAACGTCCAGCTTTGTTCATCTTTGACACCGTCTTGTCTTACAGGGCCATATCCTCAAAAAGCCTAGGAAAAGTCTCCCAAGTGATCTCCCCAAACCTCACCGTCTCCTTTTCCTCCGAGGGCCCCTGCAACTGAAGAGCTCCACGCTACTTCCTGCTCCCCCCAGTTCTAACTCCACCTCTTCCTAAATTAGGTATCCTGCTGTGAAGACTCCACTTCCCGGGATGTAAAATGTCACCAAACGGAAGTTTACTGCTTTTCTCCGCTCATCTGTCTCCTCAACCTCCCTTCCCTCTCCTGACGCTCCAGGTCCAGTCGGCCCGGCCGCCTCTCTTTCCTCTCAGACCTCAACTTTCTCGACATGCTGAGGCGTCCCCTTGCCCTCCGCGCTCCACTTGCGAGCCCTGGCGCCCCTTCCCGGTGGCGGTGGGCGGTGAGGGGAGCGGAGGGACTGAGGCCGCGCCCCGGTCGGCCATTTCGCACACTCGGGCTGAGCGCGCAGCCTTCACTGGGCCGCGGGAGTTGAGGGCCTGAAGACGGGGCCGCCCCCGCCGCCGGGGCGGGAACTCACCTTCTCTGAGGCAGGGGCGGGCTTCTACAACTACTGTCCCCCTCCCCGCCAACGCCGCCGGCCAGGGAACAGGCCGCGGTGGAGGTGGCGGAGAGGCAGGAACAACCGCTGCCGCCGCCGCCGCCTCCGCCACCGAGCAGGCGGGGTGGGAGGAGGAGGCGGAGACCCGGCTTCCTGACGGGAAGTGGCCGCCACCACCGGCGGCTGACTGGACGGCGCAGACGCCATGACGGCGAGGCGCGCTACTGCGCTTGCGCCGGGAGCCTGGCTGCCAGAAAGCCCCTTTAGTCCCGCCTACCTGCTAGTCCCGCCTACCTGCTTGTCCCGCCCACTTCTGCTGGTTCCGGGCTCAGCTGTGACCTCGTCCGCGGGCCGATTCACGCCTGTCCCTCCGCCCTCTCACTGGAGGGAAGGAGACACACGCGAGGCCGCTCACCTTGGGGGCGTGAACCTGAAACCAAGGGAGGCAAAAGTCTGCAGATTTACAGATCCACCTTCAAAGTATCTCAAAAATACGTTATCTCCTGCCTTATCTTTCTTTTGTTATGGCCTTTAATACACAGAATAGATTAAGCACAGTCCTTGGTCATGATACGTTGTCATCATTGGTCCATAAATGATCATTTTCTCTCTCCCCTTCTCTCAGTATATGCATATATACACGTTATACACACACATAAATACATATGTATGTATAAATCTCGTCATCTCATCCTCTGTCTTTCAAAGGAATCACTATCCTGGTTTGTATTCATTATTTCCATTCTCTCTATGTTATCACACATGTGCATGGCTAAAATATGTTTAGATTTTAAAAAACTTTATACGATTTATATCTTTATGTGGTATTCTGGGACTTGATTGTTTAACTTAACATTTTGAAATTCATCTCAGCTGTTGCATATAGCTGTAATTAATTCATTTCATGGCTGCACAATAGTCCATCTATTTTCCTGTTGATGGGCATGTCTCCTGGTGCACCGTGCAGGAGTATCTCTTGGATATCCTCTACTTTCCTGTCATACCTATATTGCCTTATTTCAGATTCTCATCATCTCTTGCTAGGAACATGCTCAGATCTCCCTTCCTCTGAGTTCAACTGCCCCAATCTGCTCTCTATATTGCTACCAAGGGGTTCTATCTAGGAAGCAGTCATTACTGGCTCCCCATAGTCTGTTGGACAAAGTCAAACCGAGTACTACCAGGCTTCTGTGCACCTCCCAACCTCATTATCTTCCCACTGCCCTCACCTCCCTCCTGCTTTCACCCTATGATTTGGTGGCATTAAACCTATACAGCACTGATTCCTGTAAATACCATGCTATTGCATAACCCCTTTTATTGTATATGCTGCTCCCTCTTCCTGGAATGCCTCTCCCCTACTTTGTAATGAACTCCTCTTCCTTCAGAAGTAAATACTATTCTGAATTCAGCATTTCTCATTCTCATGTATTTCTTTTTTGTTGTTTTTTTGGGAGCTGGCTGGTAAAGGGATCTGAATCCTTGCCCTTGGTGATATGATACTGCGTTGTAACCGAGTTAAACAGCCGGCCCTCCATTTCTGTATTCCTTTAGTACATATGAGGGGTCTTCAGAAAGTTTATGGAAAATGCACATTATGAAAAAACTATGCATGAATTTCAAAATTTTTTTTTTTTTTTTGCACCAAAATAAAATCGTAGTAACTCGTTATGACATGTCTGAACAGGATGTAGTTTGAGTCACTAAGAAGGATAAGACATCAGTTTGAAAAGAGCCTCTAACATGAATTCTGCTAAAATTGAAGCAAGAACAAATATCAAATTTATGGTGAAGCTTGGGTGGAAGAAGGGTGAAATCACTGATGCTTTATAAAAAGCATTTATGAGAACAATGCCCCAAAGAAATCAGCAATTTACAAGTGGATATTTCCTTTTAAGAAGGAACAAAAAGGTGTTGAAGATGAAGCCTGAAGCTGTGGACCATCCACATCAATTTGCAAGGAAAGAATTATCTTGTTCGTGCCCTAACTGAAGAGGGACAATTAACAGCAGAAACAATAGCCAACACCGTAGACATCTTAATGGGTCTGGCTTACAAAATTATGACTGAAAAATTACAGTTGAACAAACTTTCTGCTCAATGGGTGCCAAAACTGTTGCAGCTACATTAGCTGCAGACAGGAGCAGAGCTTTGAATGGAAATTTTTTTTTTTTTTCTTAAAAGATGACCAGTAAGGGGATCTTAACCCTTGACTTGGTGTTGTCAGCACCACGCTCAACCAGTGAGCTAACCGGCCATCCCTGTATAGGATCCGAACCCGGGGCCTTGGTGTTCTCAGCACCACACTCTCCCAAGTGAGCCACGGGCCGGCCCTTGAATGGAAATTTTAAGCAAGTAGGATCAAGATCCTGAAGCATTTCTTCAAAGAGTTGTAACAGGAGATGAATCATAGCTTTATCAGTATGACCCTGAAGACTGCAAAATCAAAGCAATGGCTACCAAGAGGTGGAAGTGGTCCAGTCAAAGCAAAAGTGAACAGGTCAAGAGCAAAGGTCACGGCAACAATTTTTGGGGTGCTCCAGGCATTTTGCTTGTTGACTTTCTGGAAAGCCAAAGAAGGATAACATCTGCTTATTATGAGAGTATTTGGAGAAAGTTAGCCAAAGCTTTAGCAGAAAAACACCCAGAATATGTTCACTGGCGAGTTGTTCTCCACCACGACAATGCTCCTGCTCATTCCTTTCATCAAACAAAGGCAATTTTGTGACTTTTGATGGGAAATCATTAGGCATCCACCATAAAGTACTGATTTGGCTCCTTCTGACTTCTTGTTTCTCAATCTTAAGTCATCTTTGAAGGACAACCATTTTTCCTCAGTTAATAATGTAAAAAAGACCATATTGACGTGGTTAAATTCCAAGGACCGTTTCAAGATGGCGGCGGCTGCGGCGGCTGGCGCGGAGTAGCTGAGGTGGAAAAGGTGGCCACTGGGCCTCAGGCAGCCGGGAAACTTGTGGACCTTCCTCTGGCCATCTCTTAAGGGAGGACTGCTGCTGCTGGCCGGTCGTGGGGGCTCAACGCCACTTTGCCCCCGGCAGGAGAGGCTGCCTCATTTACAGGCAACAGCTTTGAAGTGTGGAGCAGGAAAAGAACTGATTCTTAGCTGCAAAAGCGAGTCTTGAAACAGGGAACATGGCGCCAGGGCTGCTGTGGATGCAGCCAGGATCCCAGAGGCTGGGGCCGCACTGAAGGCGGCCAGCTGCCCTATTCAGGATTCGAGGTTTCAGGCCGGCATTAAAGAAGATTCCTGGGAGCGCCCGAGCGGCGCCGCGACTGAACAGCCCGAGGCGGCAGCGCCGAGAACACGGAAGGCAACAAACCAGAGACAGAGCGAGCGCCCGACCTGGCACAGCACTGTGAGTGATCCCTGGCCTACGCGGCTCCCGCCTGCACCACCAGGCCACTCACTGCCCCGGTGCTGCCTCCATTTTCCCAGGTGCGGGCAGCTCCGCCCTGCTCGGCCATCACTGAGCCCATTTGCTTGGCCTGGCGCGGGGCTTTCCGGACCCTGCGGGCCGGCCTCCTCTCCCACTCCCTCCGCGGTTCTCTGGCGGGGCTGGGGGTGTGGGGCGTCCCGACCAGTGTTGGGAGGGCTAGAAAGTACGGGCGGGCCGACTGTCACTCCACCACACCCTGGACTCCGGCCCCGGTAAACTTCCTGTTACTGGGAGGCAGATAACATCTCTGCGACCACCAGTTTGGAAAAAAGCCTAACGAATTTCTGGTTGGGAATAGTGTGGTAGGAGAGTTCCCAGGTCCGCTTGAACCTGCCGGAGAGCAGGCTGCAGGCAGGCACTAGACTCGGTTTATACCGGGGGGATACAAAGGTGAACAAGACCCGAGAAAGATCTACACAGTGCTACAAAGGCACCCAGAGAGACCGGTTGTCTGTGCCTAGCAGAAACCTGATAGACTTCCTGGGCGAGGCGGTGCTGAGCAGGGTCTTGAAGGCCCAGCTGATAGACGAGGGGTGCAGAAGACACGCCCCAGCCCAGCACAGTGTGCACAGAGGGGGGAGACTCGACAGAAACCACACACCCGGTGGGGTCGCCACTGCACGATCTAACAGCCTGGGCCAGAGCACACGGAACGGGGAGAAGTCCTGTACAGAAAGTGAAAGCTCAACAGAGATCACACACCCTGTGGTACGTGATCCACCAGCCCAGCAGAGTACAAGCTGACCAGAAAGGTGGATCCCCGGAGAAGCCCAAGACCCGAGGCAACCACACACACAAGACACTAGAGGCCAACTGAGCAGTCACGGCGGGAGCCATACCAAATTAGCAACCACAGCAACATCCTAGTTAGTCATTAGTCTCAAACCGGTGGACTGTGAAACCCCCTGCCACAATGAATAAACACCAAAAAAAAGACACCAGAAATACAAAAAATCAAGAAAGTACACCACCAAAAGTTAATAAATCTCATACTCTAGATCCTATAGAACAAGAAGCCCTTGAAATAACTGACAAGGAATTTCGAGTGATAATTCTAAGGAAACTGAATGAGATACAAGAAAACTCAGCTAGACATCATGATGAAATGAGGAAAAGTATACAGGATCTGAAAGAGGAAATATACAAGGAAATCAATGTCCTGAAAAAAAATGTAGCAGAACTTGCTGAACTGAAGAAATTATTCAGCGAAATAAAAAACACAACGGAGAGTTTAACCAGCAGGCTTGTCGAAGTTGAAGAGAGAACCTCTGAACTTGAAGATGGGCTGTTTGAAATAACACAAGCAGACAAAAAGAAAGAAAAAAGAATCAAGGACATGGAAGAAAATCTGAGAGAGATATCAGACAACCTCAAGCGCTCAAATATCCGAGTCATGGGTATTCCAGAAGGGGAGGAAAATGGAGATTCCATTGAAAACATATTCAACAAAATAGTGGCAGAAAACTTCCCAGGTATAGGAAAAATCACAGATCTTCAGATCCAGGAAGCTCAACGATCTCCAAACGTATTCAACCCAAAAAGGCCTTCTCCAAGACATGTCATAGTCAAATTGGCAAAACTCAGAGACAAAGAGAGAATCTTAAAAGCTGCAAGAGAGAAGCGTCAAATCACCTATAAGGGAGCCCCAATCAGGTTAACATCAGACTTTTCATCACAAACCCTAAAAGCTAGAAAGGAATGGGATGATATTTTCAAAATACTAAAAGACAAAGATTGCCAGCCAAGAATACTCTACCCTGCAAGGCTATCCTTCCGAAATGAAGGGCAAATAGTATATTTCTCAGACAAACAAAAACTGCGGGAGTTCACTACCACAAGACCACCCTTACAAGAAATCCTCAAGGGAGTACTGGGTTTGGTTCTCAAAAAATAACTACCACTGCCATAAAAACCTAAGAAAAATCTAAACCCGCTAGTACAATAAAAATGGCATTCATGAAGAGAAAACAAGCTAACAAAAACACTATCTACAACCTAAGGAACCAACAAACAAAGAAACCAAACAGTAAATCAGAAAGCAAGGAACAAAAGACACCTAAGACAACCAAACAACCAATAAAATGCTAGGAATAAATCAACACCTTTCAATAACAACTCTTAATGTTAAAGGCTTAAATTCCCCAATTAAAAGACACAGACTGGCTGACTGGATCAAAAAGCAGGACCCAACTATATGCTGCCTACAAGAGACCCACCTCACCCATAAAGATTCACACAGACTAAGAGTGAAAGGATGGAAAAAGATTTACCATGCAAACAGAAAAGAAAAACGAGCAGGAGTGGCTATTCTTATATCTGACAAAATAGACTTTAAACTAAAAACCATAAAAAGAGACAATGAGGGACACTACTTAATGATAAAAGGACTGATCCATCAAGAAGACATAACAATCATAAATATGTACGCACCCAATGTTGGAGCAGCCAGATTTATAAAACAAACTCTATTAGACCTAAAGAAGGAAATAGACACTAATACCATAATAGCAGGGGACCTGAACACTCCACTGTCAATATTAGACAGATCATCTAGGCAAAGAATCAGTAGAGAAACACAAGATCTAAACAAGACTCTAGACCAATTGGAATTGGCAGATATCTACAGAACATTCCACCCAACAACCTCAGAATATTCATTCTTCTCATCAGCACATGGATCATTCTCCAGGATAGATCACATATTAGGTCACAAATCAAGTCTCAATAAATTCAAAAAAATTGGAATTATCCCATGTATCTTCTCAGACCACAATGGATTAAAACTAGAAATTAATAACAAACAAAACTCTGGAAACTATGCAAACACATGGAAATTAAACAGCATTCTACTTAATGACATATGGGTCCAAGAAGAAATCAAGCAGGAAATCAAAAAGTTTATTGAAACTAATGAAAACAATGATACATCATACCAAAACCTGTGGGATACTGCAAAAGCAGTATTGAGGGGAAAATTTATTGCATTAAATGCTCACTTCAGAAGAATGGAAAGATGGCAAGTGAACAACCTAACACTTCACCTTAAAGAACTAGAAAAACAAGAACAATCCAATCCTAAAGTTAGCAGACGGAAAGAAATCATTAAGATCAGAGCAGAACTGAATGAAATTGAAAACCAAAAAACAATTCAAAAGATCAACGAATCAAAAAGTTGGTTTTTTGAAAAGATAAATAAAATTGACAAACCATTAGCATGGCTAACAAAAAAAAGAAGAGAGAAGACTCAAATAACAAAAATGAGAAATGAAAAAGGCGATATTACAACTGATTCATCTGAAATACAAGGAATCATTCGAGACTACTATAAACAACTATACGCCAACAAATTTGAAAATCTGGAGGAAATGGATAAATTTCTGGACACACACAAGCTCCCAAAACTGAACCGTGAAGACGTAGAAAATCTGAACAGACCAATAACAATAAAGGAGATTGAAGCTGTTATCAGAAGGCTCCCAACAAAGAAAAGCCCAGGACCAGATGGATTCACAGCAGAATTTTACCAAACATTCAAAGAGGAATTGACACCGATTCTTTACAAACTATTCCAAAAGATTGAAACGGACGCAAATCTCCCAAACTCATTCTATGAAGCAAACATCATCCTGATACCAAAACCAGGTAAAGATATAACCAAAAAAGAAAACTACAGGCCGATATCCTTGATGAATATAGATGCAAAAATCCTCACTAAAATACTAGCAAACAGAATACAGCAACACATACGAAAAATTATTCATCATGATCAAGTGGGATTCATCCCAGGGATGCAAGGTTGGTTCAACATACGCAAATCAATAAATGTGATACACCATATTAATAAACTCAAACACCAGGACCATATGATCATCTCTATAGATGCTGAAAAAGCATTTGATAAAGTTCAGCACTCATTCATGACAAAGACCCTCTATAAGTTAGGTATAGAGGGAAAGTATCTCAACATAATTAAAGCCATATATGACAAACCCACTGCCAATATCATCCTGAATGGGGAAAAGCTGAAAGCTTTTCCTTTAAGAACAGGCACTAGACAAGGATGCCCACTCTCACCACTCCTATTCAACATAGTGTTGGAAGTACTAGCCAGAGCAATCAGAGAAGAGAAGGAAATAAAGGGCATCCAGATTGGAAAAGATGAAGTCAAACTGTCCCTGTTTGCAGATGACATGATCCTATATATCGAACAGCCTAAAACCTCTACAAAAAAAACTGTTGGAATTGATAAATGATTTCAGCACAGTAGCAGGATACAAAATCAACACACAAAAATCAGTAGCATTTCTTTTCTCCAATAGTGAACATGCAGAAGGAGAAATCAAGAAAGCCTGCCCATTTACAATAGCCACCAAAAAAATAAAATACTTAGGAATTGAGTTAACCAAGGAGGTGAAAAATCTCTATAATGAGAACTACAAACCACTGCTGAGAGAAATTAGAGAGGATACAAGAAGATGGAAAGATATTCCATGCTCTTGGATTGGAAGAATCAACATAGTGAAAATGTCCATACTACCCAAAGTGATATACAAATTCAATGCAATCCCCATCAAAATTCCAAAGACATTTTTCTCAGAAATGGAAAAAACTATTCAGACATTTATATGGAACAATAAAAGACCACGAATAGCCAAAGCAATGCTCAGCAAAAAAAATAAAGCTGGAGGCATAACACTACCTGACTTTAAGCTATACTACAAAGCTATAATAACCAAAACAGTATGGTACTGGCATAAAAACAGACACACTGACCAATGGAATAGAATAGAGAATCCAGAAATCAACCCACACACTTACTGCCATCTGATCTTTGACAAAGGCACCAAGCCTATTCACTGGGGAAGGGACTGCCTCTTCAGCAAGTGGTGTTGGGATAACTGGATATCGATATGCAGGAGAATGAAACTAGATCCATACCTCTCACCGTATACTAAAATCAACTCAAAATGGATTAAGGATTTAAATATACACCCTGAGACAATAAAACTTCTTAAAGAAAACATAGGGGAAACACTTCAGGAAATAGGACTGGGCACAGACTTCATGAATACGACCCCAAAAGCACGGGCAACCAAAGGAAAAATAAACAAATGGGATTATATCAAACTAAAAAGCTTCTGCACAGCAAAAGAAACAATTAAAAGAGTTAAAAGACAACCAACAGAGTGGGAGAAAATATTTGCAAAATATACATCTGACAAAGGATTAATATCCAGAATATATAAGGAACTCAAACAACTTTACAAGAAGAAAACAAGCAACCCAATTAAAAAATGGGCAAAAGAGCTAAGTAGGCATTTCTCTAAGGAAGATATCCAAATGGCCAACAGACATATGAAAAAATGCTCAACATCACTCAGCATCCGGGAAATGCAAATCAAAACCACCTTGAGATACCATCTAACCCCAGTTAGGATGGCTAAAATCCAAAAGACTATGAACGATAAATGCTGGCGAGGCTGCGGAGAAAAAGGAACTCTCATACATTGTTGGTGGGACTGCAAAATGGTGCAGCCTCTATGGAAAATGGTATGGAGGTTCCTTAAACAATTGCAAATAAATCTACCATACGACCCAGCCATCCCACTGTTGGGAATATACCCAGAGGAATGGAAATCATCAAGTCGAAGGTATACCTGTTCCCCAATGTTCAGCGCAGCACTCTTTACAATAGCCAAGAGTTGGAACCAGCCCAAATGCCCATCATCAGATGAGTAGATACGGAAAATGTGGTACATCTACACAATGGAATACTACTCAGCTATAAAAACGAATGAAATAATGCCATTTGCAACAACATGGATGGACCTTGAGAGAATTATATTAAGTGAAACAAGTCAGGCACAGAAAGAGAAATACCACATGTTCTCACTTATTGGAGGGAGCTAAACATTAATATATAAATTCACACACACACATACACACACACACACACAAATCGGGGGGGGGAGGGAAGAAGATATAACAACCACAATTACTTGAAGTTGATACAACAAGCAAACAGAAAGGACATTGTTGGGGGGGAGGGGGGGGAGGGAGAAGGGAGGGAGGTTTTGGTGATGGGGAGCATTAATCAGCTACAATGTATATCGACAAAATAAAATTAAAAAAATAAAAATAAAAATAAAAAAATAAAAAATAAAAAAAAAAAAAAAATAAAAATAAAAAAAAAAAAATAAAAAAAAAAAAAAAAAAAAAAAAAAAAAAAAAAAAACACAGTAGTAACACAGGCACAGAAATTGTCCCAGTGATTCAAAACTTAGCACAAACCATATGGATTTGGTTTACGTCTTCACCTTCACACTTATTTGTACATCTATACTCTCTCAAGGCCACTGAGGTTTTTAGCTTAAAGGCTCAGGACAATAATACGAATAGAGGCTATGGTTAAAAATTTGCTGACTACAATGTGGCAGCCGGGAACAGATTCTACCCAATGCAAATTAACAAGTGGATCCCCTTCTTACATTAAGAGGATTCTTGAAACCCATGCTTAGTCTTGGATGATACATTGATAGTTCTCCAAACAGCCCCCATTCCTGCCTCTTCAAGTCACCTTCTTCTCCCTTGAGGTGCCTGATTAGAGACCCAGCATTACTCTTGCTTAGCATATCCTGCACCAACTGCCTTTCACCTTCTTTAGGGTATGGAAGTACCAGGTAGACATAATAATGTTCTTGTGTGTGTGTGTGTGTGTGTGTGTGTGTGTGTGTGTGTGTGCGCGCGTGCGCGCTCTGGGGGGTAGGGGGGGTTAGCTGAAATAGAGGTAGATAGAACGATGGCCTGGACATCCTGTTCTATAGTGCTCATTCTTGTCACCCCTCATCTGGAATTTCCTAGCTCAGAATTCTCTCTTGGAGGGGGTGGGGAGGCAAGAAAGAGCAGATGGGCAGAAACTTTTACATAGGATTTGTGTTGATATGTACCATAGTAGAACACTGTGCCCCTTCCCCACCACCAGCCTGGGAACTAGTGCCAACATCCCCTCTCTCGTTGATCCTGGTCAGAGATGCTAGAAGTTTTGGGAAGCAAGGGACAGCCTTATACAATGAGGAGTCTCTGGTCATCCTGCTCAACCTCAGATATCTAGATGTGCATTTCAGGTAGGTGAAAAACATGTTCGTAATTACCTGAGTCTAGAACTCTGTTTTGTATGTAATTATGGAGTTGTTTTTGTAAAGTTTTGATATACGCTGAATTTTCCAGGAATGCAACTTGTTAACCGAAGGAACATTATACTTTCTTTTGTTCAGAACTCCATTAAGAGTTGTTCACCATTTCAGAAAATCGTGTGACAGACAACAATGCCCTGGGTGGTATTTGTGTCCCCCAAATCAATCTGCATTTTTAGCTCTCACTGTCACAGTGATTTCACTTAGACGTGCAAACATCTGACCACATTTTTATGTCTTCTACTGTAGTTGTACCCAAGCGCATGCATAGTGAGCACATTTACATACTTAATTTACAATTAATATTTATTAACTTATTATAAGTTAACTTTCATTTTCTTTCTCCCTTGTAAGGTTAGGGTAGTAATTTATGTTTTTTAGGTACAAGAACTAGGAAATTATATTATGTATAAATTTCATTTCAAAGTAGCAAAAGGGATGTTATAAAATATTTCCTATAATGAGACTAAGTATAATACTCTATGTGTTAGTTTCCTATTGCTGCTGTAATAAATTAGGACAAACTTTGTGACTTAAAGTAACATAAATTTAATATCTTAAAATCCTGGAGGCCAGAAGTCAGAAATGGGGTTCACCAGACTGAAATCAAGGGCTGTGCTTTCTCTGGAGTCTCTAGGGTGAGAATCTGTTCCCTTCCCTTTTCCAGTTTCTAGAGGTTGTCTGCATTTCTTGGCTCATAGCCCCTTCCTCCATTTGCAAAGTCAGCAGCATAGGACCTTCAAATATCTGTCTGGTTTTGACTCTCTTACTCCATTGTCAGTCTCCTTCTCTAACTCTGACCCTCCTGCCTTACTCTTATAAAGATCCTCGTGGTTACTTTGGTCCCACTCAGATAAGCCAGGATAATCACCCTATCTCAAGATCCTTAACTTAATCTCATTTGTGAAGTCCCTTTTGCTGTGTAGGGTAACTTACTCACAATCCTAGGGGTTAGGACCTGAATGTCTTTGGGGGGGCCATTATTCTGTCCACCACACTTTAATAATATAATAATCATTGTTCTGATAAGGTTGAGACCCACGGATATAACTAAAGCCCTGAGCTTGGTGCTTCCTCTCTGTTTCTAGTCTCAGGGCAGGTATATTTCTTCCTTGATCATGGCTTGGGCTGAACCTATTCCAGGGGTACATTGTCTAGAGAAAAGCAACCTAATCCCTGCCAGGCTGAGCTGCTGGCCCCTGTGGGAAGACTAGCTGTTGGACAGCCCCGAGTTGCCAGACAATGTGCATATAGGGCATTGATTAGAAGCTAGCCCAGACTGAAAAACTCCTTTTGAATATATATTTTTTTCCTTGGGAACATGTGATGTGTACTTTTTGAGGTGCCTAACTTTAAATGTCTTAAGTTGTTTTGCTCTTTGGGTTACATCAGAAGGCACAGAGATACTCTTCAGCTCCAGTGGCTATGTGTTCTGACCTAAAAACCAGGATATATGGTCTGACAAAGGATTTTGATCTGCTTCTAAGAGTCAAAGCAGTTTTGGAAGATGCAATTTGGTTGAAGACACATGAATTTCTGGTGTATCTTCATAGTTTGGGGAGAATAGTGTAACAGAATGAATAAAATAAAATAGCTACCCTTTAATGAAATGCCAAGTGCTATGCTGTGCTCTTTACACATATTATCTCATTTAATCATCATAAAAATTTAGTGGGGTAGAAATGATCACTCTTAAGGGCTGGCCCATGGCTCACTTGGGAGAGCGTGGTGCTCACAATACCAAGTCAAGGGTTAAGATCCCCTTATTGGTCATCTTTTTTAAAAAAAGAAATAATCACTCTTGTTTTACAGGTTCCATCTCAAGGTAATAGTGGCAGGTGCAGAATTCAAACCCAGACCTATCCGATTGAGAAAAAAGTGCTTGTGAACTACTACATTCATAAAGACCCAGGACATGGAGTTCCCCATAAATACATGCAGACCAGAAACTAAAAATATTATATGGAAGATAAGCCATAGCTCCAGATCTGCAAGTGTCTTTCTTTTCAACCTCAGTGAGCACTGCCTGGTGGGCATGAACAATGACACTTAATTCAGTGGGGATTTTAGAATTATCCCTCCAATGTCCTCACTTCTAGTATTATCCTGGCAGCGGATACATATTTGAGGAAAATTTGATAGAAAGAGATAGGGGTTTTATTTTTAAAAGCTGCCTTCTCTGTATCCAGGTATACCCAGCACACCTGTATTATCAGCGAAACTGAAAACAGGGAACTCCCAGACCTCCATGCCTTTGGGTGGAGGTGCTGTGGAGCTCTAGGTGATACTAGAGGAGGGATGCCCTTAGAGCCTAAATAGTTCTGTTACATATATGCCAAAGGGCTCAGTTTAGCTTGGGTACATGCTGCAAACAGTTTACCCATGGGGGAGACATTGGAGGTGGGGGGAGATGGTGGGAAGGATGTCAAGGGGCCCATCTCACTTGAGGACGTGCAAGCCTGACAACTGAAGAGTCCCAGAGCAGCAAATATCATCTTGCCTCTTCTCTTGAACTATTCTGGCTGTCTGCTTTTGATTGACGGAGGCATCTGGCTACTAAAAATACCCACTGACCAAGTGTTCCTCATTCCAACTAAAGCTGAATGCAACAGCAGTCCAGAACTTAGCACATACTGATAGCTTCTTCTTGCAGAGGAACTTTTCAAAACTTTTCAGGCCCAGTCCCAGAAACACACTGGTCCATGGTCATTTTCTGCAGTGTCAGCTTTGATGGGTGATGAATGAGATCCTTCCCAGACGACTGTCCTCTTGCCTGCCCCAGTCTCCACTTCCAGGAGAAGCGGCACAGTGGGAGGTGAGGGCCCAGTGGCTAAGAGGCGGGTTGGGAAGGGGAGGTGTCTTGTCCATTTATAGTCTTGCTCTTTGAGAGGCTGAAGGTGCTGAAATAGCAGCAATGACAAGAAGCTTGGCTCAGTTTGAAATATCTGCCTTGCTGGCCTGACACAGTCTGAAATGACAATCGGGAGAATGGAGAACGTGGAGGTCTTCTCTTCTGAGGGCAAAGGCAGGGGTCTGAAGTCCACTAAGGAGTTCTGGGCTGCGGACGTCATCTTTGCTGAGCGGGCTTATTCCGCAGTGGTTTTTGACAGGTATGAAATGTGGGGAGTGGCTTTTTTCTCTCCTGTTGGTTCG
This sequence comes from Cynocephalus volans, assembly GCF_027409185.1. Classification (NCBI taxonomy): domain Eukaryota; kingdom Metazoa; phylum Chordata; class Mammalia; order Dermoptera; family Cynocephalidae; genus Cynocephalus; species Cynocephalus volans. The sequence continues at coordinate 83,177,422 of NC_084473.1, forward strand.
GCTGGTGCCAAAGTCCAAAATCCTTTGCTGTCAAAAATCATCAGGAGATGGGATAAAATTCATTCATTTTTTTTTTTTTTTTTGACATAGTGGCACTCTGACAGCTGATTGCTTTCTGGCATAACTTTTTCTGCAAGGAATCATTGCCAGTGTGATTTGCTGTGGTCCCTAGAAGGGTTGTAAAGGTGAGCACTGGCTTTGAGGCACTTTCTCCCAACACCAGTGAACTTGGCTGAGAGGGTGTGCTGGAGGTGGAAAGGTGGGTGTGGCACTGTGGGAAACATTTTCTTAAGAAAACTCCATGTTTTTTGCTTCTTTTGATATAAGAAATATTTTAGAGAATAAAGTAATTGCTGAGACTTTGAAAAATTAATTGTAAATACAAAAGTAAAAAAGGAACCCATTTACCTTTGAAAAAATTAGAATATTACCCAATCCCAGTTCTCTCTGACTTTCCTTAGATTATGATTTTAATGTATTTTCTTCTAGAATGTTCTTGTACTGTTACAGACATTTATCTGCATTTATCAAAATGGGTAGCTGAAGTTTGTCTATTTTTTTGAAGAAATGGTATCATACTTCAGATATCATTTTAGAGTTTGCTCTTTTCCCCAAACAACATGTTCTTGAACATGAGTCTTTCGATACATCTTTGAAATCCTCAAAAATCTGCTTCTTTTAACTACAGGTAGAACTATCAGTGTTGGTCCATGTGCTATATGGATCACCAATTTTAACTGCTGTAAATATTCCATCCTGTAAATATATGACATTTTATTTTTCCATTTCCCTATTGAGAGACGTTTGGTGGCTTCCAATTTTTCGTAAAAATGCTAGTTTTTGCAATTAAAATTCTTGACTGTGTCTACTTATACACATGTGTGATTGTTCTCAAGGGTATATGACTCAAGAGGGATTGTTGGGCCACAGGGTGTGTTTTCAGTTTTAATAGGCTATCCAAAGAGGCTCTATTAAATTTACATTTCCACGCATGTGGCTCTTAATGGATAGCACATTGGACTTCTAAATTTATATTCATAGTTCCCTACAACTCTATTTACACTGGACTACCAAACTACTTTTAAATTAGTACTAAATCTTTATTTATTTTTTTTAAAAAAACCTACATGGTAATTACATTAAAATGACAGTATTTCCTGAGCCCAAATTTGGGGTGACCTGCCTGACATTTATGTGGTTTGAATCAAGATGGCATCTGATAATCTAGGCTTTGTAGTCAACTGTCTGTGCCAGTCATGCTAGGCATAGGCACTACTTTTCAGAGATAATTAACATTCAAATTCTCTTCTCTTCCTGTCTACCAGATCTTCAGGGAACAGGCAGTGAGCTAGGGCCATGGCTTATCACCACCTGAAGAATATAAGTGGGCCGAGGTGACAGTAATAGCTCTTTGGGGGAGCTTGTCTGATTTCATTAGTTTATCTGTATGTGTGTCAGGGTTGTGTGAGTGCAGTTAGAGAGTCAGCTGGGCTGAGAATTAAAATACAAAAATCCAGAAGCACAGGGATTGTGAATGCTGATCTTGGTGCTGCTGCTGAGTTGCCACCTGACCGTGTGAAGAACACCTCCATTTGGTGTCTCCACTTCCCCAAAACCAATCTACCCCATCAGTTTCCCTTTCAAGAATGTTTGGAGTTGAATGGTTTTTCCTTCTATTGTAAAAGTAAAACATTCTTATTTTAGGAAATTTAGGAAGAAAAAAAATATCATCACACAAAGATAACCACTCAATATATTGGGTATTTCCTCCAGTTTGTTTTAAAACATAGGTTTCACGTGCTTATACTACATATACTACGTTTTCTCATTTAATAATTTAGATATCTTCTATGCTATTATAAACTCTTCATAGACATAGTATTTAAGGGCTGCATAGTATTTAAGGGATGCACTTGCTGATGACTGGACATTTAGGCTGTTTCCATGTTTTTGCTATTATGAGTAATTTGTTATTCATTTGAAGTAATAACTACAAAAACAACTTTAGTTTATGTTGTAGATACAATGCTACATAAAATGTTATATTATTATTACAGTAGTAAAACAAAATAGGATGATTGGGATAAATGATCTTTAAAGTGATTGGAGAAATCTATAACAGTTTTTTAAAGTGCTTTACTCAGACTTGTCACTGCACAGATGAGGGGGCTGTTTTTTCTTTGGATATACCTGAGGTATCTCAGAGAGGCCTCAAAGAAAAGCTTTACCCATTTTTGGTTCCTGGTAAGTCTCAGCCACTGTAGATGAAAAACTTGACTGGGGAGGTAGGACTGAGTCACCCACAAAAATCGCTCTATACAAGTGGCATGTTCTAATCCAGGTTATTGAAAGGCAGGCTTTCTGCCCTACCCTTCCAAAACAAACATGAGGAAAGATTTTCTTTTTAGTTGAGTACTGCATTAAATGAAAGTTAATTCTTTCAAACAATATATGTAATCAATATTATATATTCAAACATGTATTATATATGCTAACAGAATAAATGAACACCTGTGAAACCACCATCCAACTTAACTAGAATATTTCAATATGTTTCATCTTCTCTGTCTTTCTCTATCCTGTCCCATGCCCATCCCAAAGGTAACTAGTAACCTAAGTTTTGTGTTATTTATTCCATTGCCTTTTTAATAATAGTTTTTAAAATAGGTACATATTTCTAAGCAACATATAATTTAGTTTTTATGTTTTGTTTTTGATTTTTTTAAAGAAAGGTACAATATTATACGAGTATGTAATTCTATGCCACTTACCGCTTTCAGTCAAATTTTTATTTTATTATTCATCTATATGTTTTTATGTAACTAATGAAATGAGCAAACTATGTGTGCATTTGTGTGTACCACAATTTATTTTTCTATCCTCCTGTGAATGGTTGCTATGAACATATTTGTTCCTATCTCTTGGACAGCAGATACATGAGGTGTGTATCCTAGGAGTGGAATTACTGAAATATTAATGTATGTAATATTCAGCTTTAAAATGTAATGTCACTCTGTGAAATGCTGATTTGAAAGTCTGAATTGTGTCTTTGCTAGAATAGGCTTAGCTTAGCACTAACAGAAACAATTCGGGCCCTTATAATACAGTCCTTAGTCTGATTAGGATCTCTTTTACTTTGCTGGTTAGAAAAAGCAGTTGGTCTACTTAAAGTTAAGAGAGCAAGAATAAAGTTGGGAAAATTCTTTCAGGCCTAGCAAATATGTAGCACTTGGGTTACCATGATCCCTGGCAGGCATGGCTAATCAATCGGGCACACTGTCCTCCTGAACTCCAACATGGACTCAGAATCCTTTATAGCAAGATGCTCCAGGGGGCCACTAATGATCTTTCAGAACTGGCATTTGAAATAAGTCTATCTGCCATTCCTCTTAGATGTTTTGGTGGGGTGCTGGTAGGCAGTGAAGGTGAAGTAGTGGGGTGAGGTCGCTCACCAAGGAGTTGCCTTTCTTAGACATGGTACGTTAGCCCAAGTGATCCTGCTGGCTTCTACACAAGATGGGGCTAATCTGGGAATTCATGATACTGTTGTTTTTTGTTGTTCAAGTTTAATAAAAGCTTATTTTAGAAAATTTGTAAATGTTGGAAAAGGCAAAGGAAGAAAATAAAAATGCTCTGTAATCTTTTTTTTTTTTTTTTTTTTTTTAAAAGATGACCGGTAAGGGGATCTCAACCCTTGGCTTGGTGTTGTCAGCACCACGCTCAGCCAGTGAGCAAACCGGCCATCCCTATATAGGATCCGAACCCGTGGCCTTGGTGTTATCAGCACCACACTCTACCGAGTGAGCCACAGGCCGGCCCGCTCTGTAATCTTATTACTCAGACAAAACTACTATTAACATTCTGGTGTATATCCTTCCAGTCATCTCATGCAAACATAATGCTTATAAAATATTCTGTTGACGGGCTGGCCTATGGCTCACTTGGGAGAGTGTGGTGCTGATAACACCAAGTCAAGGGTTAAGATCCCCTTACCGGTCATCTTTAAAAAAAAAAAAAAAAAAAAATTCTGTTGATCCGATGAGTTGTAGGTGGGGCAGGGGGGAGCTGGGAGAAACACTTTGTTAAATGTATACCTTAATTGTAAGACACATTCCTAAATTCAAGATAGTAAAATGTGGGGGAATAATTTTACTTTAGAATAGAAGGAATATGGCACACTTACAGTATTCTATCAAATCCAGGATACATATTTCATTTTAACATCTCTGGAATCATCATTATCCTAAAATCTATGGCTCATTATGGCTTAATTGGCAGAATTTGTTTCTTAGTGGTAAATAAAAATGCTGCATTTAATAATCATTTAATAATTTTAACAATTTAAGGTTATTAAATTGGGCATTTAATAATTTTAGTTTGGATGGAATTAAGTTGTATATATTTTTTTCTTTCAAAAAAAGCAGGATTCTTCTATAATCTATTTTCTTCACGATATGTTGTGAGTTACTTTCTAAAGCTTCTACACCATTTTGATGACTGTATAGTATTCCTTTTGTTGACTGTTATATATTAATTTAACTAGATGCCATATTTTGCATATCAAGGATGCTTTCTACTTTTTTTCCTAGCAGATATTTCCATACATCTCTGGTTAGTTATTAAAGATAAACTCCTGAAAGTAGAAATCTTGTATTCGAAAGCCATTCTTAAGGCTTTTGATACAGATGTCTAAACCATCTCACCAGAGACAACCCTACTGCTCTCTACAAGCAGTACAGGGTATGCCTCCCCACCCCAGCCCTGGGAAAGGCAGAAGGCTGTCTTTTACTCTTTATATTTTCCAGCTTACTATGTAAAAACTTATTCTGCTATTGTCTTAATTTGAATTTTTTATTATTAGAAAAGTGAAAGTTTTTTTTATGTTTATTAGTCATTAACATTTATTCTCTTATGACTTATCTGTTTTTTTAAATGCCCTTCAGTTTTAACATACAGAGCTCATTTGTTTATTACTTCTTTATTTCCAGTTCTCCTAAATTGTTTGAATTCTTTGTATCATTTTTGTTTTAATTTTAACTGTTTTATAGCCAATTAGTTTTGTCTTTCTTTAATTTTACATATCTTTATGTTAAAAATTATCCATTTTCTTATGTGTTCTTTTTAAAATATCTAAGCTTTAAGATTCTTTCTTCTTCCTTTAGTTTATTTTTTATTCTAGCTCCTTATTGTCATTGGCTTCTTCATTTTTCATTTTCAGCTCACTTAGTTCATTTCATGTCAAGTAGAATGACAAGATAAATGGTTTTAGCCTTAATAGTGACTCATGCCTTCAGCGAGGAGATTAGATCCATATCTTTGCTGTGGTTGACCCTGGAAGGACTGACTCTTCCAGACCCCCGAAGTGGAACCTTCATCTTTTCCAAACTCTAAAATCAATCAGTTAACTCAGTTGTTCCACATAGTAAAATCCACAGAGGACAATTTATTGTAACATGAATATAATTTCATCATTTCAATCTCCATCACCACCACCGTCATCGTTACCTTCAAACAATATCCATACCTAATACATATACGGCCAAACTGGAATGAGCTCAGGATTGAGCAAGTGAAGGAATTTGAAGCATGTTATACAGTCATGTTGGGGAGTCTCTTCTCCTAATTGCCATCTACAAATAATGAACTTTCTTTTAGAAAAAAGAGGTTCTGAACTTTATTAAAAAAAAAAAAAAAAACAGAAGGGGTAGAATCAGGCACCTTGACCAGAAGTCTCAGAGTCGTATTACAGGTCAAAATGGAAAAGAAGAAAAGCCCCAGAAGTCAGAGCTTAGATTATTTAAGAATTATGTAGGCCCTGGACGCCCCCCAGCTTTAAAGGCACCACCTCACAATATGTCAGATGTAGTTCTGCTAATCACTTCTGGATGGATTTTTCTAGTTTTGCTTGTGAAATTGTTATTGGTTTTCATTTTAATTTTTTTCATTTTTGTTTAAAAAAAAATTTTTTTTTTAGCACTATTAAAAGTGTTGTCAGGCCCCACACTTTTTCCTGGGATACCTAGAAACTTTTGGGCCCTCAGCACTGAACTTCTATTGCCACATGGGTAGAAGGGGCCTGTCAGTGCTGTCTGGAGATGGAAAGGGCTGTTCCAAGGCTCTCCACTATTTCCTGGTAGAAACTTGGCAAGGATGCTACACACAGAGAGTCAGGCAATGGAAGAAAAATTGAGTCATATGACCCTGAACATCTCGTCCAGCCTGAGATTCTATGGGCTGCATAATTTCTTCAGTCCATGTAAAGGGCTCGAGTGTAGCAGGAGAGGAATGCTAGGCTAATAGAAGAACGGAACTTATTCTGATTATTATTTTATTTTAGCATTGAATACAAGAAATGACACAGGAAGGTTATTGTGGGCAGTGCTAGGAGACAAAATATTATTCAATTATCTCTTTTTAATAGTCCCAAATGTCTTGAATTTAGAATTTATCTAGCCTAGGTGTTCCTCATCTGGATGCATGGATCCTTAATGAGAGAAACGCCTATAACTGGAGAATCAAAGTCTGTATGGATGCACAAATAAGCTTTTTATTTCTGGGGAGAAAGTCCATAGCTTTCATCACTTTCAAATGGTCCCCAACACAGAAGGTTGAGACCCATTGAATTCATTCAATGCTCTCTAACAGTTGGGGAAACTGAAGTGTAGAGGGGTCTTCCGCAGGTCACACAGGGGTGTCACAGGGCAGAGCTGAGTCTTCTCACATCTTGTCCAGTCATCACTTCTCACTGACCCCTCCCCACAAGTGGGCTTTACAGCATTGCCTACTTAATTTTCATTTGTTCTTCTCAGTCTAGTTAACAATATTCAGTCTTAATAAAAGAAAGGGCACCCATCCATCAATTTCAGAAGAATCAAAAGCTGGTTCTGGGGCCTGAGAATGGTTAGATCCAGAAACTCATAGGTTAAAAACAGGAATATATGTATGATTAAAAAGGGAAAAAAGTACTTATAATAATAAACCAATGTATTAGTTTCCTATTGCTGCTATAACAAATTACTATAACCTCAGTGGCTTAAAACACAAATTTATCTTACAGTTCTGAAGGTTAGAAGTCTGAAATGGGCTCACAGCTCTGTGTATCTTTACCTTCTCTAGATTTTAGAGTCTGCCACATTCCTTGGCTCATGGCCCCTTTCCTGTACCTTTTTTTTTTTTTTTTTTGGCAGCTGGCTGGTATAGGGATCCAACCCTGTACGTTGGTGTTAGCAGCACCTCACTCTAACCAACTGAGCTAACCAGCCAGCCCTCCCACATCTTTAAAGCCAGCAATGTAACATCTTCTCCACCTCTGACCTCCTGTCCTTCTTATAAGGACCTTGTGATTACAGTAGGCCTGCCTAGATAATTCAGGATACTGTTCCCATTTCAAGGTCCTTAATCTTAATTACATCTGCAAAGTCCCTTTTGCCAAGCAAAGTAACGTATTCACAGGTTCTGGAGATTAGGACATTGACATTTTTGGAGGGCTATTATTCAGCCTACCACAACCAATAATACCAATTTTCTAGATTAATTCAATTTATTACAAATTATGTTGAGAAAGAGCAAGAATAGTTAGTGGATTTTTTAAAAAGTTCTTTAAATAAAAACTTGACCAGTTCCTAAATGATTCTGGTCATCAAGGAGATTATCTCTATGTATGCGTAGAAAAAAGAGGGGAGCATGAGAAAAAGTTGAGTACTTTTAAAGAAATTACTGTCAGTCAGGAGTTTTTGAAAATTGAACTTGTTATGAGCTTCTTTTGGTCCAGTGGTGACAGCTGGGCTTTTAGCTGGTGGAATTCTATGTGAGCCTCTGAGAACACCAGGCTTAGCCCTGGCATATGCACAAACACAAATGTGGCCTTTAATCTGATAACAGCTGGTGGGTGGGTGGTGGGGGACCAATGATGCTATAAATGGAAATAATCTAATAAAGGGATTAGAGAAATTCCTGAACAATTACTTTAGAAAATGAATGGGTAAGTTAAAGTAGTCAGGTTACAGTCTTAAATGTTAGTACTTGGTGTTGATAACCACAGCAGAATTAGAATTGTCTTTACCTGCCAAGGCAAGACATGTTGATAGATCACATGACACATTGTTAGCTGTGTTGCTGAATTTTACTAAATAATCCTTAAATTTAGAAATTTGGAAATAATTATCTTTTAAACATAGATTACATCAAATTGCAGGTTACCTGTCATTTTCACTCATTTGCATCTGAGGATGTGTTTTGAACATGAGATAAAAGGTGTGGTCACAGCTAGAGCACAGATATACATACAGGTCTGGGTGGGGTGTGTGGACCTTGTCATGTGGCAGATAAAATCTTGAGAGTCGGTGTTTTAATAAAAAAGGATGTTAAAAATAGATAGTAACCTCGAGGCCTTATCCTAGGAAGCAGTACCACCTAACTTTTTGTACCAAGGTAAATAACAGTGCAAACATGCATCCAGCGATGCCCCTCAAGTGTTGACATGGGCCATTTAAACACTACATTAGGTTGATCCGTAGGGGAAAAACATGAGCTTGCCAACTCTGATCATGTTGCTCCTCTCTGCAAAAGCCTTCCATGGCTCCCCTTTGCCTTAAGAATAAGGACATACTACTGAAAATGGCATTCTAGGTCCCCCACAGTCTAGTCATCTTTACAACTTTATTTCCTAATTATGGTACATCGTAAGATCTCATCAAACAGCTTCTCCTGTTTCCTGTAAGTGCCTGCAAGCCCCCAAGGGAGACTTTGACTCATGTCATTGCCTCTTCCTGGAAGAACTTGACCTTCTTTGAGTGCAAACTCAGACCATCTTTGGAGGGCCAGAACAATGCCTCCTCATCTCCTAGGTGATGGCCTTTGTGGATTCCTCACCTCCCCCATTTCAGGGGAAGTAAGTTCTCTCTTCCTGGAACTTTACAGTAATTTACCACCACTCGTGCAGTGTGTGCCTCACCTTGTTTATAAGTGTTCGTGTTCCAGCCCAGCCTGGGGACTGTTTGAAGGCAAGGTCTGTGTCTTCTTTAACTTTAAAGCCTTCTATTACCTAGCACAATACACAACACATAATAGCTGCTCAATAAATTCTTGTGAAAGAAAGGAATGGGGAAAGGAAAGAGAAAAGAGGGAGGAAGGGAAAGAAGAAAGAAAAGAAAGATGGAATAAGAAAAGGAATTTAGAACATTGTAAAGTTATCTAGGTGCTTGAGGGATGGGATTATTTTAAGACTCCTGCCCCTTATCTTTGAAGGGAGACCTTCTGGCAGGCTGAGAGTTTTTGAGCAGCCTGGAAAGACAGAACTGTGGTTGGTTCAGTACTCTCTGGCTGTGTGTTTGGAGGGTTTGTCCACCGTGCAGGCACTTTGTCTTTGCATTTATCAGTCCAGTAATGAACTATTTCCATACAAGGAGCTGAGCAGCAGCTGCCCGTCCAGCCCTCCTGACTCTGACAGATGACAGAACCCAGGGCAGGGCCACAGAGTGAAGAGTGAGTGGGGACCACTGTCCAGGGCAGGGCACACTCAGGGCTGCAGGCAAAGCAGGGGGGCTTTGGGGCTGCAACTGCCCTCTGTGTTGGGAGCAGTGTCCTGCATCAGGGACCCTGTGAGGATAAAGATCACCACTACTCTAAAGGGTGGTTGTGAAGATTTAAAAAAAAGAATCACCAAAAACACCTCTTTGAAAATAGCAAGGCTGGCCAGTCAGCTCAGTTGGTTGGAGCACAGTGTCGATAACACCAAAGTCAAGGGTTCGGATCCATGCCCTAGCCAGCCACCCCCAAAAAATAGAAAGAAAAAGAAAATTGCAAAGTGCTTTATAGATGGTAGTTAGTGTCTTCTTGTGGGAATAGAAGGCATGAGACTCAGGAGAAATGGTACTTGCTGAAGGTTACCCAGCTGAGCCTGACTGGGACTAGCATTCTTTCTCCTGAAATCCAAGAAGTGGTTTAGGACTTCATGTCTTTTGGACATTCCCCTGCACTAGGGGAAGTAAGGGGGTGGGTATTTTTATCAGGGTGGTGCCCTTGTCCCCAAGCAGAGGTATTCCCCTTGCTGGACTGTCTTCCTTTCTGGCAGCTGCCCAAGTGGGTGTGGGCGGAGAGCAGGAGCTCAGCAATCACCTGTCCCAATCTCCCTATGTGACAGACGGAATGGGTGGACCAGGCTGACCTCTACTGAGCCCTCATTTAGGGCCAGGCTCTGTGCTGGCTACTGTACACATGTTGTTTCATTAATCCTCAAAATCACACCAAGAGTGGTGGGATTTTGGAACTTCTTTGTAATTTTCTTCTTGCTTGAATTTTTTAATAGTAAGTTTATTTCATTCAAAAGTAATAGTCACTAGTCTAAAAGATGTCAAGATCTAGGTGTTGTTCTTCCCATTTTCACATATGGAAAAAAGGCTCAGAGAGGTTAGGGGACTTGCTCAAGGTCACACAGCCAGTAGATAGTGGGGTCAGGAGTTCAACTCAGCTCTCACTGACTCCAGATCTCATCTTTCATAACACCCATTGAACCACACAGGCTTTTTTTCTTTTAACTTCCTCTTTCTGTCTACCTGACACTTCTCAGCAGGCCCCACCAGAAGGAGCAAGATTCAGGTGTTCTCTCATCTCTACATTCTGGAAGTTGAAGCATCAGCATCACCTGGGAGCTTGTTAGAATGCAGAATCCCAGGCCCCACCCAGACCTACTGAAGTAGAACTTGAGTTTTAACAAGAGCTCTGGTGATGTATGTGCATGCTGCAGTTCAGGAAGCCTTACTCCGCATCCTCCTTCTCCCCAGCTCCAGCTTCACGGCTAAGCCTTCATGGCAGGTGACGTGATGGTGAGAAGAGACCTAAATTAGGAGATAACTCATAATGCTTCCTGAGTTGCACCAGCTTTTTAAAACTTGTCTCTAGGCCCTAACAAAATTGTAGAATGGAATATTAAACACATTTGTAAACCTGGAGAAACTGTTTGGTGGTTCACATTTGGAAGCCATTGAGTTCACTTTAAGAAAAAAAAATCAATCCAAATTGATCACATGTTCTTTTTATGAAAAGAAATTAAAAGTTTATTACAGCAAAGCGATTGCAAAGAACCTTATGAGATAATATGATGGTGAGATATTGCTGAGCCAATAGTTGAATTGATTCAAGACCTGATAAGTGATTGTGTAAGTGATCGTAAAGGTCTCCCTGTCACCCAGCCTGGTGACATCAATATTGCAGCACCTCAGGCTCTGTCTCCAGCCTTGTCCTGGTCAGAGTGGTTATTAGTGACTTTGAAGGCAAGAGGACCATTTCACTGGAATTTATTCTGAGGAGTGTAACATAGCTGCAGTTCATGGGAGATGGACTATTCTTCCATTTGTATAGCACTTGTAAAGATGAAGAAACAGAACTTCTGTTATTCTAGGTGATCTCCTGGAGTTTTTATTTGTATTTAAAATTTGAAACAGTGAAACAGTGAGAACTGCGAAGTAGTTTTTGTCTGGTAGGTGAAAACTTCAGAGTATCCATGAAATATGAATATGTGAATACATACATATGAATAAAAATATGAGGATATTATACTAGAATATTCTCGGAATATCAATTTGGGTGTAAAATATTAAAGCAATCCCAGTGTGGGGTGGTTCTCTGATAGGCACCCCTGGAACAGACAGGGGTAGAGTAACATGAGGACTCTACTTCAAGTTAAACAGTTTAGTGTCATGAGGGAATTTTCGGAGGTGAAGGATGTGTTCACTGTCTTGATTGTGATGATTGTTTTGTGTGTTGGTGCACATGTCAGAATCTATCAAAGAGTACATTTTAAACATGTGCAGTTTATTGTATGTCAGTTATGCCTCTGTAAAGCTGTTTGGAAAATTCAATGCCATATGGACAAACAGAAGGAAACTGACTTGGCTGCAGTAACTTTGAGAAAGCTTGGGAGACTCTTAGTGACTATATTTGTAATTTTACCTTAAACTAATAAGAGTTTTTCGCTAAAGAGACTAATTGCAGCACAATGTTGAGATTCAGCAAGTGTAAATAGCACCCCATCTGGATACTAAACTCTGTCTGGGCACCATCATTGTAAAGATTTGCCACCCAGGGTATCACATTTGAGTGGCCAAGAGATTAGATTTGGAGGCTTCTTGGGATCCAATTTACTTGAGTTCTTTAGCAATCCAGTCCTTGCTGATGAACTTCAAATTCCTGCAGAGAATGCAATTCTGACTTGAGACACATGCAAGAAATTCATAGCTCTCATCTACAGGGGTTTGGAGATTTTACTAAATGGTCAGGGTCCCACGTGAGCCCCATGTGCTCTGTTCTTCTGGGGCACTCATGACAAATGACCTTCTTAGGCAGAGCACTGCCTCAGTGGCATGGTTATCATGGGCTGTGGATTCTGTGCAATTCTAAGTATGCTGGTGTAATTCTACTCCTCCTCTTTCACCAGGAAAGCTTAAGGGAACACAAGGGTGTAAGAGTAAGGAAGACATTATCTCGGGCATAACCTTGAATCTGCTTAACATAAAATAAGCATTGACCTTTCATGCCCTTGAGGACTTTACAATTATTAACCAATTATTACCACCTTTCGGGGAATGGGGACATAGTAGTGTGTTGTCAGCCAGCCAGAGGCTGAAAACTGTCTGGACTCTGGGAAGCCCAGGACCTAGCTTAGAGCAGTAGTCCACGCAGTGCCCTCAGCTGGCTCTGCACCTGTCTTTCCCCATCTTGATGCCACACTGGGACCAATAGGCCTGATCTTTGGGCTGGCCCTTGAGCCTGACCCCTAACACTGGCCGCTGGACCTTGCTTGATTGCCTGCTACACCCACATGCCTTTGGCTGCAGGGACCTGTTGTGGGCATGTCGGAGGCCACCAGAATGTTGTGAGAATCCCAGAAGCCGTGCTGTACAAGTTGCTGCTGAAGAAGCTGTGAGGGTTTAACTTAGAGAAGGGAAATGAAAGGGAAACACAGCAGTGGTCTTCAAGTTCTTGAAGAACTGACCCGACCAGGACTGCTCCACTGGGCAAGGATCCAGGGGGCCAAACTGGGGTACAGGAATATGTTTCATGGGGGCGCAAATTCAAGCTCAACACAAGGAAGAAGTTTGCAGCAATTGACAGGCCAACTGCAGACTGTTCTTAGAAACAATGAACTCCTTTTCACCATGGGAATTAGGAAATTCATGGTCAGGGATGGACGCATGGGATTTCTATACTTGAATGTACTATTAAAGTTTCTTCCTCCAGGCTCTAGAATTCTGCAATTGTAAAAGCACCTATTTTCTTATACTTTTGAGATCCCTGTTCAGACTGTCAACTCCAACCTGAGTTTACATAACCACTTCCTCTCAGGGAGCTCAGCGCTTCCCTGCACATCACTGAACTCGTTTTCCTCATTTCTTTGCTTCTGTGGCTGGGATTTCTCTTCCCCACATTGCAGGAGCATGCAGTTGGCCCCCGAGATACTGTGCATCACACAGATTTCCCTCACCCTGGGTGTCCAGCTACGTCTTGAAATATGTTTCCTGTATAGCCTTTGCTCTTTTCTGTTTGAATGATGGGTTTAACATGGGGGACACAAAGGTCTCTAACGGGAACACTGGGTGGTTGGAAGCACAGGGTAAGGAGCCTCATCTTCCTGCATCTCTCTCTGTCACCCATTGAATGAGCATGCATTATTCCTTCTCATCACTTCCACCCTCTCTCTGAGCTGGGAGAATACATGAGATGAGATCTGTGACATCACTAACCTTGTAATTCTCACTGTTGCAAAACACACAGAACTGTGACATATCAATACGTGGACCTGATTTTGTGTACAATACTATCATATTCCTTGTCCTGTCATATTGCAGATTAGTTATAGTTTGTTATTCTTTTGGGAAGGGGACATTACATGTCAACAACAAGAAGGACACGTCACACAAATGCCCTCTCCCATGACATAGTGCCAATGACCTGTGGCTTTTGGCATGGGGACCATGAGGAATTTTGACCCATTTCTTTGGCATAGAAGACTTCAAGTGTCGACTTCAATGTGTTAGAGGGATCCCCTGTGCTCCCATCATAGCACTCATGATGCTGCATGGTGACTGCAAGTTTCTCTGGTAACCTGTGGTATTCCCAGTGCCTAACACACACAGGGCATGGATTTACACCTGTTGAATTGAAGGACATTTGTGCTCAGGGCAATAGTTTCTCCCACATCAGGGTCACTTAAAAATATCTGCTAAAGGACTAGTTATAACAGGGAGGGACCTTTAGAAACCGAAGCCCCTCATTTTGACAAGTGGTATCTGAAGCTTAGAAAGACAAGGATTGGCCCCCGGAGCCAGTACCAGCTCTCAGACCTCCCAACAGCAGGTGCAGTGTCCTTCCCACTGTGTCCCCAGTCATGTGTCATCTCCCTCCATTTCCAGCCTCGTGAACTTTGTGTGCCACACCTGCTTCAAGAGGCAGGAGAAGCTCCACCGCTGTGGGCAATGCAAGTTTGCCCATTACTGTGACCGCACCTGCCAGAAGGATGCTTGGCTGAACCACAAGAACGAGTGTTCAGCCATCAAGAGATATGGGAAGGTGCCCAACGAGAACATCAGGTCAGAGCTGGGTCCCAGGGGGGGACTTGGGATTCCCAAGTGTCGCGCTGGATATGGTGGCAGCGACAGCATTCCTAGGTCTAAGGAAGCCAGACTAAGTTCAAATCAGGAAAGAGCCTCAAAGAGGCTTCTGTTCCCTCCCTTCAGGTCTAAGAGGGAGAAGTGGGTGTTACACCCGATTCCAGACTGCAGCCACTGTGGGAGCTGGCCGGCAGACTCCTTCTGCATGACCACCCCAGTGTTTAGTTTTGTAAAAATTGATCTCGGTCCAGCCCGTGGCTCACTTGGGAGAGTGTGGTGCTGGTAACACCAAGGCCAAGGGTTCAGATCCCTATATAGGGACGGCCGGTTAGCACACTTGGGAGAGCGTGGTGCTGACAACACCAAGTCAAGGGTTAAGATCCTCTTACTGGTCATCTTAAAAAAAAAAAATTGATCTGTCAGTGTTTAAAAATTTGGAAATTTCACATTTCAAAAAATTAGGATTTCTGGCTTCTCTTGAAATAACAAAACAAAAAATAAAAGCTGAAGATCTGGCAAAATAGGCTGGAGTTCAATAGCATCTGTCTCCTTTAAAAAATACAGAGGACCAAGGTCACAGGTTTGGATCCCCGCACTAGCCAGCCACCAACAAAACAAAGCAACCACCAAACCCCCCCAGACCTTTCCAAGTCACTGCAGCCCAACTACTCCCTGTGGTCATACACATTACACCCGAAAGGGCATTTGAGTTTACAGCTAATGGCCTTTCCTGATGGCCATTGCCAGAAATCTCAGGCCAATACCTGGGGAGCCCCAGCTCAAGAGCTTCCAAGTCCTGGAGGTCCCTCTGGGCTAGGCCTGACCTGGGCTGCAGGGCGGTGCTTAGGCAGCCGGCAGTGGAGGGCAAAGGAGACGCGGCTGGTGATCCGGAGCATTCACACTCTCCCTGCAGCGTGTGAAGGTAAAACATAGAATGAAATGATCATATCCTGATAATTTTTAGGCAGCTGCAGGGTGAAATGGCTCAGTCAGCTTCCCCATCCTCCTTAGCTGAAATCCTACATATTCTTCAAGACCCAAAGTAAATGTCACCTCCTGGGATGGGAGCTTAGTTCCTCCATCTGCACAGTTCCAGTTAGCAGTTTTTTTCTGATACTGAGTTGAAATCTCTCACTCATTGTCCTCTATTCTCTGAGCTTCATGACCATTTTCCCAATATTTGAAGGCAGCAGCTCTACCTCAGACCACATCCTGACTCTCATTTTCCCCAGTGCTGTCCTGGGTTCCACGTGGGGACACTTCAGTTCCCAGGCACCCAGGGTCTCCAGCAGGGCATCTGTCTAGAAATAACTCTGTGACTCGAATGAGAGGAGAAAAGGGTCTGTGCTTTGCCAAGGGGGTCTCTCCTAAGGGGCAGAGTCTGCTCTGTGTCACCAGCCTCTCCCAGGCACCTGGACAGCATGAAGTCAGAGGGTGGCAGAGAGATACCAAAGTGTCCCTGGGTCACAGATTTCATTTTGTTGGGACAGGCTGCCTAAAGGTTAACAAGGAGGCCCTCCAGGTGAAGTACGTCCCCTGTCTCACACACAAAGCCCTGTGCTCTGGGGCCCCTCCTCCCCCACAGCCCTCAGTGCCAGCCAGGCCAGGTCCCTCCCCGCTCCCTGTGTGTGCCGTGCCCATGGTGGCCCTTGGGCCTCTGCTTACACTGTTTCACCACCTAGATTGCCTTCTTCACTTTCTCTCTCCCCAACCATTAAGAATTTGAATAAGCTCACACACGATGTGAGCATCATGACCTCACTTTGTCATCCGAATACCCCGGGAGGTTAGCACAGCAGGGAAACTTATCCCTATTTTACTGGCCACTGGATAGGCTCAGGGAGGTCAAATGACTTGCCCAGGCTCACACAGTATGAAGTGGAAGTGGTCACACCCAGCTCATTAGACTCCTTACCCAGTGCTCATCCTAGTGAGCCATACGGTCAAGAGAGACTCAACTGCCACCTGTCTTTGTGTCCCCAGACCCATGTGACCTGGCTGCTGCCAAGCTCTCCACAGCTGGCTCCCTGTGCTCCAGTCACTTTGGCATCTTGCTGTTCCGCCGTCGTGCCAAGCTCACTCCTGCTTCAGGGCCTTTGTGTTCGCTGCTCTTCCCTTCCAAAGCCTGCTTTCCCCAGCCTCACTGAGCCAGCTTCTTCTGTCCAGCCCCATCCCAGCTCAAATGTGCCTTGTCCGTGACACCTCCCCAGTACCTCTGCTTCCTTCCCCCAGCCACTCTCCATCATGTCACCCTATTTTATTTTCTGCACAGAACTGACCACTACTTAAAATGGTCTTGTTTCCTTACTTCTCCCCTGCTGCGAGGAGCTTCATTATAGAAGAAATTTCATATTTCTAGTTCAAAACTGTATCTTGGGCCACACACTGTGCCTGCCATGCATTAAGCACCCTATGAGTGTTTGTGGAATGAATGAATGAATGAATGAATGAGTGCAGCGGTGGCCTCCCTAACACTGTCTCTCTTCACAGGCTGGCGGCACGCATCATGTGGCGGGTAGAGAGAGAGGGCACCGGGCTCACAGAGGGCTGCCTGGTCTCTGTGGACGACTTGCAGAACCACGTGGAGCACTTTGGGGAGGAGGAGCGGAAGGAGCTGCGGGTGGACGTGGACACGTTCTTGCAGTACTGGCCTCCCCAGAGCCAGCAGTTCAGCATGCAGTATATCTCGCACATCTTTGGAGTGGTATGGCCCCCAGAGTACCCCCCCCAATGCCCCCTCCTCTCAGCCTTTCTGTCTTCCTCCTCCTTTCTTCCCTCTTCCCCTTTGGGAGGGTGGGGCTTCTCAGAGGTGAACAGCTCTGAGGAGGAAGCCCCATCTGCCCAGGGCAGTGACTTCTATTTCCATAAAGATCACATCCAGCTCAGGCAACCAGGGACTCTGGTGAAGTCTGCCAGCTATTTACCAGATGTAGAGGAACACCTACTGCCCCTTCCATTTCTGAGCCCAAGGACAGGCCCCTAAGTGACCTAACTTAAAAAGATTCTAGAGTATGGTTCTTCAGAAAGGAGGGACCATCGTGACAGCTGGGATTGTCCAACTAAGACATTCCCAGAAGCTGCCAGGCCAGAATTGGGAGGTGAGGCCAATAGAAGGACTGAAGGGAGTTGGAAGCTTTAATGAAGACCTCTCATCCTGTACTGTTTTCTGGCTTTGCATACTTACTACGGGGTCATTCCTGCCCCATCTGAAGTTGGCATCCCACATATAAACTTTATTTATTTACTATCTCTGAATGGTAGATTTGGATGGTAATTAATCTTCTTGATTATTTGCACTTCCTAAATTTTCTCCTCTCCTCATTGAAAACAAAGACCTGATCACCATCCTTTCCTGTCCATCAGTCACTTTGGAAATAAGATTGTTCCTTTCCCCAGGTCTGCTGGGCAGGATCAACAGGAGCCTGGGGGATCAGGAGGCTCAGGCTATGGGCTAAGGAGGTAGATGTCTTCCATTTGGCAGGTCAGGCCCCTTGGGTGAGGGTGGTGAGCCGGCTGAGGAGGGAGGTTATTGTAATAACAGCAACAGCATGATCACATTCAACATCTCTTCAGTCCTCAGCATGGAGAGAGAGAGAGAGAGAGAGAGAGAGAGAGAGAGAGAGAGAGAGAGAGAGAGATTATATTTATTTTTATGCATTTTTCATACCCCGAGAGCAGATGTTTGGAATCTGTTTCTATAAAGAACAACTTATTTTTAAGGAAGAGAAAGTCAATTGAATGCCATATCGGTAATAACCGACTTGATTTGCATTGCATCTCAGAGATAAGTGTTAAATATGGCAGTCATCAGATTTTAAAATTGTGAAAAGAGAATATAAAACTATCCACAGACACAAAATAATCTAAAAGAGATGTCAATTTTATTTTATGAGCAGCCACAGGAGTTGAGGGTGGGTAGGCACAGGACGCAGGGGAGAGACAAGGAGACACACACACATGGGCAAAGCAGGGCATGGAGAGAAAAACCAGGACAGGTAATGAGGAAGATTCATTGTCTCTCCACAAAAGGGGAGAGACTTCTCAGAACCATCTCTCTTTGGCCTTTTTAGAATATAGGCACCCAAGACTTTCGAGGTAGTGATGCACTTTTCAAACAGTACTCTCCCATGCTGTTAATCTTGTGGACCACTTGGAGTCACATAGAGAACAGGAGACTGTTTTGTTTCTAGACTCTCTGAGGATCTCCAGGGTGAGACCGGGTCTTCCATTTTTTTAAACTTCTCTCAGCAGCTAGGTGATACTCTGTCGTTAGTCCATGTCTGCTGACTGACTATTTTGTCTTTTCCTCTGGGTAGATTAACTGCAACGGTTTCACTCTCAGTGATCAGAGAGGCCTGCAGGCAGTGGGCGTGGGCATCTTCCCCAACCTAGGCCTGGTGAACCATGACTGTTGGCCCAACTGCACAGTCATATTTAACAATGGCAAGTGAGTATGTCATTAACTGGGGGTATACGTTGGGATTGGGGAGACATTATGGTGTTTTCTCCACTTGACTCAAACCAAAGTCAACCTGTTCTTCCTGAACTAGCATGGATTTCAAACGTGCGGCGAATAGAAATCTCATTCTAGAATAATTGTGGATGGAAGAAAGGTAATGAGGAGGATATCAAAGAATTCCACATGGGTCATTTCGGAGTCTTCCCATATTTCTTGAGGCTACTTAGACGTGTTAGATAAACCTCTCGCTACTATTTTCAAACTTGAAGCCTGGGAGTATCTATCTAGAGGTCATTGCAGGACGACATCAACTGAGAAGGTCGCAGCGGGAATCAGAAAGCATACTCAAAGGCGTTTACCCAAAGAGAATTCAATGAAGGGACAATTTACAGAAGTGTAGTCAGAGTTTAAGAAACTAACAAGGAATAGTGAGGTACCCAGGGTCTAGCAACATGAAACCATAACCACCTCTGAAGAAAGCACTGTTCTGGCATCCAGTGAGAACTGGAGCCATGCTGGAGGTCCCCCTTGACCCCCAACACCCAATACTTGGCTGTGGCTTACAGCTGTGCTTGTAGAGAAACCAGCCACTGCCAGAACCATGGTGCAGCAGAGAGGAAGCCAGTGGACTGAATACCCCAATCTCTTTCTCCTCCTGTTGGCTGAACCCAACCAGAAGCCATAGAGCAAAGGAACCTGGGGTACATAGCCCTCAGAGGTCAGCTCTCTGGCCCCAAGAAGGCACAAATTAGGGACATAAGGGTAAAGAGTGGATCTTGGGGTTGGGGCACAAATGGAGAAGAATCATCAAACAGATTGAGACCCTGGTTGTCCAAGGATCAGGCTGGGGAGATCTGGGGGAATTAAGTCTGGGTAATATTAATTGCTTTTGCTCTGAGACATGCACTTTCATGACAGATGTAAGTCAACTCTGAACCATCAGCAATGAACAGGTTTTCCCCCCAAACTTTCTAGAAACCAAAGAGAATGGTTTTTGGTTCTCAGCTGTGAAGCAAGCCTAAGGCCCAATACAGGAAGGATTCTGATTTCCATTTTTCCTCCTATGTCTAAAACCAGGCTCTTAAACAATTGAGAAAGTCACTGAAGACAGGAAAGTTTATTTTGGACCCAGATGATAATCTTTTTCTAGAATTTGTATTTCCCTTCCTAAGCCTCTTGGGGTCTCTGGCCTGGACCTCATGGAATCTTCCCTGGAGGGACTATCATCTGGGCTTAGCCTGGTTGGCAGAGAGGATCAAATTCAGCCATGTACAGGGCTGGACTTTCTAGAGGACCTTTCCCTAAGTGGTGGTGATCCAGGGCTCCTCTCGTCACTATGTGTAACAATCAAGGAAGCTGGAATCCTTTCTTCAGGTCATCTCTGGTGTCTGCTCTGGCTTCCTTGCCTTTACTAATTTTAAGCAGCTGTGTTTTACCTGGGCTTCTTGGCTTTTGTGCAAAAAAAGATGACTTTGCAGTCTCTACCAAGCTGCCTGCCATAGTGGAAAGAGCCATGGACACAGTGTCAGGAGCCAATTTTCACCGCAACAATTTTTACATACTACCCGTGTGACCTAATCAGTCTCTGCACACAGTCCAGACTCTCCCCAAGATAGATGTCCAGGATGCTTGTTAGTGGGATAATAATAACAACAGCACATACATTTTGCAGCACTATACTTTTAAATGCATTGTCTCACAATGGTCTTATTACCACATTACAGGTGAGACATTGAGACCTAGGGAAGAATAGTAACTTGTTCAGGGCTAAATACCTTTGAGCCCAGAACATCTCTTCCGAATCTAGTGCATGCTCCACTAAACCAGGATGCATCTCATCCAGTAAGCCAAGCTAGAAGGGGCTGGGGTAAAGGCTGTGATGGACAAAGCTTTGAATGTGTAACCCAGAAAGCTGTGCACCCTTGCAAGCCGTGCCGGATCAGCCAATGGTAATGATTTCCATTCGGGTGTCTGTTTTTTCTTTCAGTCATGAGGCAGTGAAATCCATGTTTCACACCCAGATGAGGTGGGTCAGTCTTTTGAAGCATCCCTCTTCCTCTGACCCATCTCCCTCACTTGCCTGGTTTGCTGGGACGACCCCTTCCCAAGACTCCTTGGCTGCCGTCAGTCCATAATGTCCTCCTGCTCCCAGTGTCTTATCTTTGTTGAATGTTGTATTTTTAATGCATTTAAATGAATCATTTGTTCCTCACCTACCCACCACCTGCCTTTGCTTTATTCTGCTTCTTTTCTCCCCCTTTCACTCCTTACTTTTCCGCTCTCCAACCTTGAAGCATGCACCTTCTAGTTCACATTATCTCCATAAAAGCCCACATCGTCCCCCAAAACCTTGACTACCATGAATGAGGACTGTTGATATTACTGACCCACTAAAGGATTGCGTGTTTGTTTTTAATCCCCAACTTCTCACCCAGATTGGGTTCTGAAAATAGCACCCCTAATTTTGAATAACAAATTCAAAATATCTATGACATTTTTGATAAATATTTACTCATAGTATTCTCTTTACCTCTCTGACCAACTATGAATTATTGGTTTAGCTTACATTTTACTTTTGTCTTTTCTTAATGACAACCAAATGGCCCCAGACAGGTCTTTATTTCAGGCCGGCCATGAAAGCTCTGGAAATGGTCTTTGAATTAAGAACACAATTCTGCATGGGAGTTTGGGCTCTGGAATGCAGGGGTAGGGATACTGGTACATCTGAGTCTGTGTTGGTGCGGTGGCATTGCACATGATTTTGAATGATTCACATCATCTGCTAGGCTTGGATTCCTTATCTGTAGAGCAAAGGTCAAGATAAGAGAATCCCTAGGGACCTCTAGTTCTACATCTTTTTGGCTCTGGGCTCTGTTCCTAGTCTCTACAAAAAATACTTAAATAAGTTGCCTACTTGTGGCTTAATTAGCTGAACTACAGGGTTACAGAGTGTTGGAGATGAAAGGCATCTGGAGTCCAGGGTAGGGAAGTGACTTGTCCATGAAACCTGGTTGGAGGGAGGGCCAGGGCTAGAACCCTCCTCTCTTGACTCTTTCTGCAGTGCTTATTCTGTGTTGGTCCCCACTTGCCCCTCCTTTCCCTGTTCCAAGTAAGGTAAAATGGGTTGAACATATATGCATTTTTTAAATATTCAAAATAACATTAAGTTAATTTGGTTTTGCACATTCTTTAACATCATTGAAATAATCTGAGACACACTGAGACCTTGCAAGAATTGGCTTATCAATTCTTGGAAGCAAAGGTATTAGAAATTCCAACCTGATTGGCCACTGAGTTACTGTTAAGTTAGGATATGTCACTATGGGACTAGTGGGGACAGAATTGCTTACTTATCCCCCCAGGGTCAAACACCAGAGCTCCGCACTCCACACTGGCCAGGAGCTGCTCACAGAACTGTTCAGGACATTTGTGGAATTCTAAAGAGCAAGGGCTTTGGTGCATCTCATTCCTGTGCATTGCAGACCCAGGACACAGCCTGAAAACAGCCAGCTGAGGCTGGTATGATGTGGTGAAGCGTGAATGCACTTGGGTTCTAATCTTAGCTCTGTCACCAAAGTGCTGTGGGACCTTGTGTTAGTGTTCTCGTTTGTGAAATGAGGGTCCCTTGCAGCTCTTACCTGGGGGTGGGTTTTAAACCTTAAGTGGTCACATCTGATGCCTGGGCATGCATGTCACTGCCATTCAGCTGTCACTCCCTTGGTTGTCATTTCAGGGTACATGGAAGGGGCTGCCTTTGACTAGGAACCTTCTGGGGTGCTGGAGTCTTGCCCCGCCTTTTACATGGTGTCTAACAGCTTTTCTGGGAGGCACAAGAAATGACCACAGATCCCTATACAGATGCTCTCCCCAGCCCTGTGCATCCTGCCACTCGCTGTCTGGGTGATGGCTTCCCACTAGGAAGTGAGGCCTCAGATCCCAGGGAGATATGAGTACAGGAGCTTGGCTTAGGACCCAGCTTGCAGGGCTCACCACTTGTTTTCTGTAGCCGTCTGGCCTGTGGTGGAGGGGGGCATGGCTGAGAGGCCTTGAGCTGGCCTCCACTTGTTAGATTTAGATGTAAGTTCTGCAGTGGGCTTTTATCTTCAACACTTCTGTATCTATTACATGGTAAGGTAGATAATGCTTTAGGTAATTGGAAGGCTGGGTCCAGGCTGGAAAGGAATTGAAAGGTGGTCTGCTGTTGCTAACTACCTTCAACCAATAAGCCAATAAGATTAACTGAATGGAGCATATTCGACTGTTGCAATGAACAGAGTGGAATTGTCCAGAACACTGTGCCTGAGGTCACATCTCCGCTTTTTGGGAGGAGTAGGAGTTTTCTCAGATTGCTAGGGAAGTTGCTGTCTTTGAGACTCCTTGAAGCCTTGGAGAGCATGAATCTCATTCTGATGGGTGTGGATTTGATTTACTCTTTTCCTTTTGCTCTGCTCCAGAATTGAGCTCCGGGCCCTGGGCAAGATCTCAGAAGGTGAGGAGCTGACCGTGTCCTATATCGACTTCCTCAACGTCAGTGAGGACCGCAAGAAGCAGCTGAAGAAACAGTACTACTTTGACTGCATGTGCGAGCACTGCCAAAAAGGGCTGAAGGATGACCTCTTCCTGGGGGTGAAAGACGACCCCAAGGTACATGCAGCCCTGCTGTGGGGTGTTCGTGGCCATCAAGGAGCCAGTCAAGGGGGGATTCCACAGCTAATCAATATGTTTCTGCCTAATACCTTCCCAGAGGACCAGCCTCTAACCATTGGGGAGGTGGCATGGTGTGGTGGCTAGAGCAGTACTAGTGTCCTGGCACCACCACTTGCCAGGTGCTTGCATTTGGGGAAGTCACTGAGTTTTCTCTTTGGTAAGATAGGAATAATGGTCCCACTACAAGGGGTTGTTACAAGGATTAAACAAGATGATGTATGTAAAGGGACCAGCATATAGAGTCGGCGCTCTGCAAATTTTGGTTCCTCCTCCTGCCCCTTTACAGGTTAAGGAATGCTGAGAATTTCAGATATCGAGATGAGACAGGCAAAGGGGTTTGCTGTCTGGTCATTATAAAGATTCTCCTATGGAGATTGGGCAATGTTTAGCTTGGTTGATGTCCTTTACTCCCTAGCAGCTGTTGCCGTTGAGTCCTCTGAGCAGCAGAGCACCAGAGGAAGGCTTGCGGAGGGGACGTAGGAGCTCAGCTGAGCTGGGAGGGAAAGCTGAGCCACCAGGTATCAGAGTAGCTGATTAAAGCAGCAAGCCGAAAAGGAGAGTGGAGTCTGTAATCACTACAATAGTGTAAGCAAGAAGCTAAAACCGGAGAAAGCGTCGCCTCCCCTGGTCCATTTCCTCCCATGGAGCAGTGCACCAGTGAGGGTCAGGTGGATCAACACAGGTATGGGGGCATCTCACTGTTGAGGGAGCCCCAACAAAAGCCTCCAGCAGTTTTACAGACCTAGGGTTGGAGGGAAGTAGAGGGTGAAGTGCTAGGGATGGAAAAGTACTGGGTACCAAGTCAGAGTGGGGAGAAGTGTCTTCAAGCCTTCCCCCTCTTCCTTCCATAAGGAGGCCTCAGCAGAGGTGCTGAGGAGGACCTTGGCCCAAGGTGTCAGATAAAGAGACCCAGGAATGAAGGTGCCCAGGCCAGGAATGCAACTATGTGAGGAGCATGACCACACAGGGAAGCCTAATTTCTTGACTTCATCGTGCACTGTCTCCCTCCCCGCCACCCTCCCAGACAGCCATGCACTGGCTGTGCACCAGGTCTGGTGGGTGAGGGCAGCTTTCCGCTGAGGCCTGCCAGGTAAAGCCTTTGTCATTGCCTGTGCCAGGGCCTGAGAAATCACACATAGGTTTTTAATCAGGAGCCAGACTTTCAGGGGAGGTTAACTGAGCATTTCTATAAAACTGACAGTCTACTAGTGTATTTAATATACAAATACTTAAATGTACTTTTAAACTAACTTCCACATCCTATATGAGGGCAGAAATTTGCCTCTGATTAGAGCAAAGGCTACAAGCAAAACTGACTCCTTGGTATGGATGGTGTGGCCCCCTCAGGGACTTTCATTACTCGAAGGTGTTAGTGCTAATAATATTCAGATAACACTGTCCCTCCATCCCTAACTCATCTCTCCCTTTCATCCCCTGGCTATTCTAGACATTTTTTTTTTTTTTTGCCACCAACTTATTTTAATTCTCAATATATAATATTTTTTACCTGCTGACCAAGTTCTTCTAAGAATTTACCCTGCAGACATACTGGCACACGTGCACAAAGATATACAAGGAACATCAAAAATTTCATGGAAAGACTTCTCTTATCTTTCAATTCTATTTTTCTATGAATTTATTGAGGTTACCTTGTATGTAAAGACAGACATTGCAGCATTATTGTGAACAACAAAATATTGAATAAAACCTAAACAACCACAGTAGAGAAATATTTAAATGAAGGAAATACCCTGCAATTATTAAAATGAATGAGGTAAATCTTTACATACAGACTTGGAATGAGCTCTATTTCTTAAGGGAAAAGAATTAAGGGGCTAAACAATGCCATGGGTATTAGTTTGCTTGGGCTACTATAACAATGTACCATAAACTGGGTGGCTTAAACAACAGAAATTTGTCTCATAGTCCTGGAAGCTGGAAGTCCACAATCGAGGTGTGGGCAGGGTCAGTCCTGAGGGCTGTGAAGGAAGGATCTGTTCCGATCTCTCTCCTGGGCTTGTGGTTGGTGTGTCTTCTGCCTGCATCTCTTCAAGATGTCTTCCCTCTAGGCTTGTCTTTTTCTCTCTGCATGGCGTTCTTTTTTAAAGGACCCCAGTCATATCAGATTAGGGGCCCACCCTACTCCAATATGATCTCATTTTAACTACTTACATCTGCAATGATCCTATTTCTAAATAAGGTCACATTCTGAGGTACTGTGGGGGATAGGAGTTCAACATGTGAATTTTGGGGGGATACAATTCAACCCAGAACACTGTGTGCACTACCATTTATGAAAATTAAAAGGGATGTACACACTCACACAAACACAGACCCATGCTCACCCAGGCATGGGCAATCATAGTCCATCTCCATACAGACAGAAGTAGGAGAGGAGGCTGTGACCAACAGGTCGACAATGCCTGAGGTGGAGAAATTGACAGACAGCCCTCCCAGACAGGAGACAAAGCAGTTGGGACACAAGGGTTAACACGTTCTTTATAGGAACAACATCCTTTTCACAGAATCAAAGTTCCTGTATTCCAGACAATCTATACTGGCATGTACGCATGAGGCAGGAGCGCAGTGTCATAGGTGCTACAGAGAAGAGTCATCACTGTGTCCCCCCACCCCTGACCTTCAGAACCTGTGGGATAACATGTCTTCTCTGCGAGCCAGCAGCCTTCCCTCCTGGAGCCTGGCCCTGAGTGTTTTTGTTTCATAACTTGCTCCCAACACCAATTAATTATTTTGTTAATAGTCCAGACGCTCTTTTCTCCCTTCTAAAATTAAACAATCATGTAGTAATTTTTCTAAATCTTTTGATGTTTACCTGACAGTTTTCAATAGTTCCGTAGGTGATATGTGGCCTTCAGTTCCTATGTCTTCTCAATATGCTCCTGTCTTCCAGCCTAAATTGCAGAGTTGGCATCTCTCTTGATATAAAAGATCTATGGTTTGTGCTTGAACCTACCCAGTATCAAAGCAAAAGCTTCCTGTTGGTTTTTAAATCAAATTGGTTTTCTCTAAATCAGTTTATAAATAGTTACTTATAAATAAATAACTCAAAATAAAAACAACTCATCCTAAAAAGTTGTGGAGAAAAAGATTGAATATATCTTTTTAAAAGCAAGTGCATCCTAAGGCATAAAAAAGCCACTATAATGTAGTAGAAAGAATACTGGAAAAAGAAGTAGGAGGCTTGTGTTCTAGTTCTTTCTTTAGGCCTCCATGTCTGAGCTTTCTTTTTCCTTTTGGGCCTGTTTCCTCATCTGTAAAATGGGAAGTTAGACTAACTTACTAATGGTTCCTTCAAGTGGGACTATCCACAATGTCATCACAGTTGTTTTTCTTTTTTTTACTCATAATGTTCTATCCCAACCCGATAAGTCTCTCTTCAGTACAGCAGCCTCAAACCTTCCATTGGCATCAATATCTTTCCTAGCTCCTTAATTTAGGTATATATGAATCTAAATGGAAATAAAAACCAAATATTTTTATTTTTTTTAGATTTTTATTTTTTTTAAATTTTATTTTGTCGATACACAATGTGGTTGATTATTGTGGCCCATTACCGAAACCTCCCTCCCTTCTCCCTCTCCTCCCTCCCACTCAACAATGTCCTTTCTGTTTGCTTGTCGTATCAACTCCAAGAACTGTAGTTGTTATGTCTTCTTCCCCCCAAACCAAATATTTTTAAAAGTGAGAAGGTAACATCAACATTTATAACATTTCCCTCAGTCGTACTTCTGGACTCTCGTTGTTTAGACTGCTTAGGTTTTCTTTTTCTATCTTTAGCCTCCACCCATGGCTTTCACACAGAATGTGCCAATTTTTCAAGTGTGGGGAACCAATACTCCCCTTACCCCCTCCTCCTCTGCCTCCTCCCTTCCTGTTCCTCCTTGTTTTCTATTTATTTTGATGCTCCCAGAGAGGTCAGGCTTTCACTGCAGAGGTTCCCTAAATCCTGCCTGTGAGTCAGATGGTTCCTGGCTTTAATGTGGAAAGCAGAGCCTGCTTGTTTCTTTCTCAGAATAGATTGATCACATGTTGCATTTACTAATTAACAACCTTCCTGCAAGGTTGTTTGGGGAATCTTGGAAGTTGCCTCCTTTAGAAAAATTTGTTCACTTCCAGAGCTTAAAGTGATGCTCTTCTTCATATCATCAAATTGAGCAAGACTTTTATTAACACATAACCACTTGATATTCCCCAAATCTACCCTACAAGCTGATTATTGATTACTCCAGAAGAGTCACTAAGAATTTTGAGTTTTAAAGATCATGGAACTTACAGTAGATAAGAGACAAGTGGTGATAAACTGGACGTTGATTTTATGAGTTGCTGCTTGGGCAACAAGCTATAGATGAAACTAAAAACGTAAGTTTGACAGGTTGGTGGTTCACCTCTGGGCCACCAGTCACAGAACTCTGTACAACGAAGCAAGACATGGACCCCCTCTTGTTAATGTTCTTGATTCAGGTGGGCTTAGCAAAGCAGACACATACTGAAATGACTTGTCTGGAACAGACAGGATTTGAGTTCACAGAAGGCTGAAGAATGCTCTGAGGCTAGGTAGCGGGCAGGAAGGCATCCAGAAGCCAGAAATCTCACCTAAATCAAAGGTCAAGGCAAAAGTTAAGCCAGGAGGTAGATCTGCATGCAGAAGTCAGAGCATCGATGAGTGCATCACCTGTGTGGGTCAGGCCATAGGACAAGTACAGGTAGACACACGGAATTCCAGGGAGGCCCAGATACAGAAGAATATGGAAACGAAGGGAGCCAAAAGTGTAGGTACAGTCAAGAACTCTGTAGAAGCCAAAGCAGGTGAGGTGGGTAGAAGAACAAATGCCCCTTTCCTTAGAAGATCGATCTTGGGCAAACGGTCCCAGCCAAGGGCCTCTCATATGCAAGATGGATGGACATCCACTGCAGAAGTGGCCCAGGACAGCTGGGAGACTGAGGGAAGATGATCTTCATCCACAGAGGGGGCTATATTGGCACTGAGACAAAGTCTATCCTCTTGTTACTTTTTGGTAGTTTATTGAGGGGACCTCACAAAGCAATGTGTCTGAAGAGAGCTGTTCAGCCCAATTCTTTACAGTACAAAAATTGTACAAGCAGAGAAATGGAAAATAAATTATTCTAGCTTCATACAGTGGAAAACTCTATTAAAAATGATGACATAGATATTTTCTATTGATATGGAAGAATGTCTATAATAAAAGGAGGGAAAAACATGCTATGGACAGAAATATGGTATCATTCCAATGAGAAAAAAAATTTGATCCTATTGTCATGTACATACACATGCATGTGTATACACACATAGGACTGAGATTCAGCCGGTACTCACATGGTAAGGCTATCATAGACATACTTGTTGTTGATTGTCAATGTCTGTGTTCTGATTCGTTAGTGCCTTTCCTGTACAAGTTGTTAAATATTTTAAATGTTATTCTTGTATGTATATGTAGTGGATCGAATTATGTCCCCCCAAAACTCATTGAAGCTTGAATTGTGTCCCCCCCAGTTTTATGTATTAGAGAGTGGGAAATCCTATTATGGTAACTGAAAGGTAGAGCCTTGAAGAGGTGATTGGATTGTAGGACCATGCAGTAGTGAACAGATTAAAAATGGTGGTCAGGGGTGTGGTTCTGAGGGCTTTAAAAGAAGAGGAGAGTCTGTCTCTCTCTCTCTCTCTGCTCTCTCTACTTCCACCATCTTGCAACGTGAGACTCCTGGCTCACTGTCGCCACCACCAGATGGACTTTGGACTTCCCAACTTCAGAAACTTAAGCAATAAATTTTGTTTTCTTTATAAATCACCCAGTTTCAGATATTTTGTTATAAACACCAAAAACAGATTAATACAGTATGCATAAGAAAATATTCCCCCAGTTGCTAACTCTGACCATCTTTGGGTGGGTCTTGGGCATTTTTACTTTTTTCTCCATAGTTTTTCATATTGTTTTAATTTTTCACAGCTTGCATATGTCAATTTTACAGTCAGAATAGATAATAAATTTATTTTCATTTTAGAAAAAAGTTATATAAGATTTGCTTAAGCAAAAATAAAAAGTCTCAGAAGAGAGCCTCTGATATGAATAAGCATAGCAAGTAAACTTTTCCTTTGGACATTGAGAAATTTGGCACTTTTTCTTCAAAATTATGGTGTTCTCATGGGAACTGGCTTGTTATGGTATTTCCTTACCTCAAGTATCAAAACCTCATTTCTGGGGGCACGAGGTCACTAGACTGCTTAGGCGAATGCAGTAAGCCTAATGAGTCTAGATTTCACAGAGACAGATCACAAATGCTCTCATGATGTGATTTTGGTCAAGATAAGGAAATATGGACTGGAGGCTAAGACACTTGGTAGGGTTTGAAGAACTACAATCACAAGGGCCCTCATGAAATCCAGTGGCAAACTGGAGTATGATTTTTGGGTCAAATCCTTGGGCTCTAATCTTCAGCCCTGTGCTGGTTAGTATTTAAGTCATTGACTTGAATGAAGGCAAAGATGCCAGGGCAGACCTGTGGGATATGTGGTTGACTTGAAGCAAAGAAGAAGAGTGGCAAATATTTCAGGTGATAGAATCAGTATCCAAAATGACAGCAAAAACACAAGAGGGATCAATGTCAGGTTCTGCTCTGGAATCCAAAGGCCCAGGAATGAGCAGACTGGGGTCAATTGGCTGCCAGAAAGTCTCTGGGAGTTGGTGAACAGAAAACACAATATGTGTCAGAAGTGTAATGAGGGAACCAAAAAGCTATAAGGATCATAAACAGCATTGCAGAAATGAGGCATGCAGAATGAGGAGCCATCAATCTTGCACCACATTGAATGTCAAAGATGACAGCTCTTCAGAGACAGAATGGGTTGCCTCGTGAAGGGTCTCCAGCTCAGTCTCTCTTCTTTTCCCAGCCCTCCAAGGAAGTGGTGAAGGAGGTGATACAGTTCTCCAAGGATACACTGGAAAAAATAGACAAGGCTCGCTCTGAGGGTCTGTATCATGAGGTAAGAACTCCCTTTTATAGGGGATGGGGGTGAGGAAAAGGGTGGAAAGGCTGTCAAGTAAGGGAGGGAAGTGGGGTGAGGATGGGGAGGCACCAAGCAGGTTGTTTTTCTGGAAGATGTCCCTTGGTTGAAGCCATTACTCTTCTTGACCTTAAACCTTGAGCACCTCTGAGGAATGTGTTCTCAGCGACTGTTAAACCCACTGAAACTGGGTCTGAGGAGAGCAAACGCAGCCTGAAAATGGCCCTGGGGCATCTATGAAATCTGAGACTGGCACCAGAGATGGAGGAATGGAGATGGCGGTGGGACATGCTGGGCATGGGTTGTTTGCTTTCCCCTAATTGAACCATGTGCTGCTGTGGTTTCCAGTCTCTACCAATGGAGCATTCAACCGTGGCTGTCAAAGCACCAGAGATTCTCATCTGCCTGTACACTAGCATCACCTTTGAAAAATCCTGATGCCCAGACTCCTACCCAGGACAATTTCACTAGAATCTATAGGGGATGGGACACAAGGTTTTTAAAGCTCTCAAGTGATTTCAACATGAAGCCAAAGTTGAGACCCACTGCCAAATACTGGCCTGCAGAGAGTTTGCATTGAACTAAGCTGGGAAGCGTGTTGGAAATACCGATTCCTGTGTCTTAACCCCTACAATACAATTCATCCCATTTGCAACAGAACACAGGGACCATGAATCAGTATTTTTTTCCAAGCTTGTTAAGCATCTCAGGTGTGCAGCCAGGTTTGAGTGTCACTAGGACATGGCAATGTGCAAGATTCATTTCTGTTCATTTCTATGTGCCTTTCTCTCTCTTCTTCTTCCTCCTTCACTCAGTCATTCGTTGCACATTTCTGAGCCCTTTCTGGGGTGAGCAACATAAGCCATGCTGCTGTCAGGTGGAGAGACTGTCACGTGAACAAAACGTTATTGTACAGTATGGAAAATCTATGTCAGAGGCACGAGTTAGGAGCTGAAGCAAGCAGGAGCTCCACTGGTTTCATTCCCCGGCTTCTCCCCTCCTCTTCTCCCTTCAAACATGGCATGGCAGGGTGTTGGGCTGGACACTAGCCAATGGGCTCGAGGTGAATTGCTTGCCAGCCCTCGTTTTGCCGCACCCCCGCCCAGTTGCCCCACGGGCTCTGGGGAAGTCTCAGAGCAAAATTAGTTTTCACTTAGTTGAAATAGAAAGAATTATATGGCATTTCTCCCATAACAGCAGCAAGGGAAGAAAACAATGAACAACTAAAATCTGGAGACCATTTGACTTTGTAGGGTGCAGCCTAAGCCTATGTCTGCACGCGAATCAGTCGGAAAAGATGACAGACCCATCTTATTTCTCACCAGGGGCAAGGCAGTGTCCTCCGGGTGGGTCTCCCAGCTTCCTGGGAGCCTCCTTCTCCATTCATCCATCTTGTACACTTCACGTAGGGCAAGATTATCCAAGCTCTCTGTGAATAATTCAAACCACACAGGTAGCATCTCTTTTCCAGATATTCGGTTTCAGCTGGTCTGGAGCAGGGCTCGGATATCAGTGTTTTTAAAAAGTTTTCCAGCTGATTCTAAAGCACAGCCAGGGTGGAGAATCATGGGAATGGTTGTCAAGATGGAGAATGACTGATTGGTTTGAATCCTTGACCTGCTGTTCACTACCGCTGTGACTTTGGCAAAGTACTTATTCTCTCTGTGCCTCAGTTTCCTCATCTGGTAAAATGGGAATATTAGTAGCACCTACCTCATTGCATTGTTGTGAAACAAATAAATAATGGATGTATGTATATATAAGTATGCATATGTATACATGTATGCACATGTATGTATGCATGTGTAATATATACATAGCTTGCATAGTTCCCTGTTACCTACTGGCTTTGAAAACTCACTCTGCTGTGTCAGCCGTTATCTCCAACCATTACCCTTCCCATCCCTATGCCTTAGCCAAATGGGACCATCTTGCTAATCAAATCACAAACCTGTGCTTTCCCTCCTTTGTCAGATATTTTCCCATCCTTAAAAGAATGAGTGTCCAATGTCATTATGGAGCTCCTATATGTGAATTACACATGTGTTCTGGTGTAATGGTAATGGACGGGCCTATGTCTCACTCTAGGTTGTGAAATTATGCCGGGAGTGCCTGCAGAAGCAGGAGCCAGTGTTTGCCGACACCAACCTCTACATGCTGCGGATGCTGAGCATTGTTTCAGAGGTCCTCTCCTACCTTCAAGCCTTTGAGGAGGCCTCGTACTATGCCAGGAGGATGGTGGATGGCTATATGTAGGTGACAATCCTGGGGCTTAGATAGTCTCCTGGAAGTGTGTCTCTTCCAGGGGATGGCAAATAGCACAGGTGTTGCTACCTCTCACTCCTGCACCCACAGCAGGCATCAGTAATTGATCACGGTTCTCTTCATGACTGAGCCTTTTTATCATGGTGCTGTGAGCAGTAATGACCAAACAATCAGAGTTAGTATTTGAGATGAAACCTATTTGTCATCCCTGCCCTTTCCCAAATCCTCCAGCTCATCTATTACTTGGGTGGCATCTTCTGCTTTTGATTTTGTTAAGGCTAAGTCCAGCTTGATTTTAAGCACTTGGAAAGGTTTTTCCCTTAACAATCAACACAGGCGATCCTGTGAGCTTTGTTTCATTAAAAAAAAAAAAGGCATCAGTCATGTTTGCTTATAAATTGTAAAATGCAGCTCCCTTGCCTGCCCTCTGCCAATATCCTCCCTGGCCTTCTGTGTGCACATTGTTGTGTGAATTTGTATTTCTGACCAAATGAGTAAGTTGGCATAAGAAGGCTTGTTTCTTTGAGAGGATGTTAGTTATAAGAAAAATGCAGGTAAATTGCATAATATGCTAAAAGAAAGCCCTACCAAGAGGGTGCCAAGAAGGCGAAAATATAATACTGTCCTGAGAAGGATATTTATTTTTTTCCCTTGCCCTTACCATCACTTCCCAGGGAGAGGGCTGAGGTGCTTCTGAGAACTCCCAGCTTCCTGTGCTCAAGTTCTGAGTTCAATCCTGGCTTCTCTTCCCCATGAGGCCTTGGCTGGGTGGCCCAGGTCAGAGTCACAGCTCTCATAGCCTCACTGTGTAGGATGTTTGGCAACTCACCCCATGTCTCTGTGCCTCGGCCCCGCTCTTGGCAAACCACAAAAGCCTCACAGTGCTGGTGGGAGGAGCAAATGAACTTAATCAATGAGGGTACTTTATAAGCTGTCAAATGATGTGCGATATAGGGATGGTTGGGGTGATGTGTTATGATTATCTGCTATGTCCCCATAGGAAGCTCTACCACCCCAACAATGCCCAACTGGGCATGGCTGTGATGCGGGCAGGACTGACCAACTGGCATGCGGGTAACATTGAGGTGGGGCACGGGATGATCTGCAAAGCCTACGCCATACTCCTGGTGACACATGGGGCCTCCCACCCCATCACCAAGGACTTAGAGGCAAGTAGCATCTTGGAGTTGGGTGGTCATGCCTGTCTGAGCATGAGAGTCAGAGTTCAGGTGGACTCTGCTTTAGAAAAGTCAGGTCCCCGCTTGACTGTTCCTGAGAACAATCACTCTCAGCTGAGCACTGTCCCCCCAGCTGTTCTCTCAAGGGTCTGACTCCTTCTCTCTAAAAATCTGGGCCCACTGCCAGGACATTAGGCCCCCAACGGATAAGTGTGTGTGTGTCTTCTGAGGGGTGGAGTTGAATCTTGGTGACTGGGAGCTGTCCAGCATCACCTGGGGGCTTGTCATGTCTGCTTATGGTGCACTTGCATCCCACAGGCCATGCGGGTGCAGACAGAGATGGAGCTGCGCATGTTCCGCCAGAACGAGTTCATGTACCACAAGATGCGTGAGGCGGCCCTGAACAACCAGCCCATGAAGGTCATGGCTGAGCCCAGCAGTGAGCCAGCCCCGGCTCTGTTCCATAAGAAGCAATGAGGACCTGCCAGGTGGGGTAGGGGCAGCGTGGCTGGGGAACTGGGGAGAGATTCTGGAGGCAGTGGGTCGTCCAATCATTCCTTGATGAGGAAGTCGGAGTAATGCTCAACCTTGTCGCTGTGGGAATGTACTGCCCTGTGTTCCCCTGTGTCATTTTGATTCAATTCAACTCATTTCAATTCAATTCAACTTTATCCCAGCCCAGCTGAACACATCCTACAAATACTTATTGGGTGCTAGACCCTAGAGATATAGAAGCTCCAAATGTACTTGAGGAGGCAAAATGTAAACGAACAATTAAAGCACATTATAATAATAAATGCAATGGTAAACTCTATGGAAGTGGGGGTGCAGAGGAGGGTTTGTGTACGCGTGTTTGTGTGTGCAGTGATGGTGTCGTGGACAGGATAACACCTGGGCTGAGGGTGGCAGCTGCCTGGACTCACCCATCTTTGCAGGTGTCTATGGGGCTGCTGATCTCACCTGTGGTATGGAATATTCAGAATTTGACTGACTAGGACAGGTGATGTCTAGTTTCCTCAGGTTTGTGTGGAGTTATGAAGAAGGGGCTGTGTTTGGACCATTTAGTTCTACTCAGAGAACTGAAACTTCTTCAGAATGGTGCCTATGCTCAAAGAAGTGAGGCCCAAATCACCTGAGGCCTCAATTTAAAATTTGGGTTCCAAGTGTAATTCTAGAAGTATTTCTAGAACACACAGAGAAGGAATGTCTCCCTTCTCCACTGTCATTGCCAAGCCTTGTGGCTCCCTATGATGGGGGTGCTACTTGGACAATATATGAGGTTTTTCTGGCCCTTGGCCCAGTAGGATTGAAGATGTCTTTTCAGCTGAGAGAGAAATTTGGAAACACACACACCTGATGTCCAGCAGAATTGGCCTTTGGGAGTTTTACTTGGTCACATGTGTCTGGGTGGTCTTTACCAGCTTAGACTTCATTATTCATAATCAATGATGCTCCATTCTTAGTACTGAATAGTTATTACTTCCTTTGCTTAATTTCTCTGCTGTCCATGCCCTGGGGACTTGTGCTCTTCCCACTAGGAAGAACACTTCAATCTGGACTCTTGTATATATCTGGGTTAGGATCTCTTCAGAGGTGTGACCAATTTATCCTCATCTCCTGGGAGGCTGCTGTGATTTTCATGTGAGAAGTGAGGGTCTTGGGAATCAACCAATCTCAAGATTGGCCTATTATCCTGTTATCTTCTGAGACTCAGATTTATCATCAATGTTTTGGGGGATCCTGGAACAAAGCCCTTCAGATGGGGGGGTGTCATCTAAATTTCTACACAACCAGGGGCTATGGTTGACCCCAGAGCTCCACCTAAAATCTTGAAGTCAAGTGATCCTACCAGGCCCCATATTTGTTATCTCTGCCTAAAATGCTAGTTCCTGTATCCCCACCCTTTCATTCCCCAGAATGACCCAGTGCCTCCTCTGAACCCTGTCCAGGGGCTGAAAACTCTGCAAATGGACCACCTTTTTGCAGAGTACTTGTACCTGACATTTGGCTCTTCTTTGAGGACATTCTCTTCTCTAGAAGGTTTTACAGGAAGGCTGCATCTCGGTCTGTGTCTATGCCCCTCCTCCCTCCTTCCCTCCCAGCCCAGTGGAATGAGAGTCGACCCTTCCAAAGCTGAACTCTCCACCTGAGCTCTGGACCCCTTTCCCCTCCTACGTTCTCACGACCTTGCTCCGCCTATTATTCCTTCTTCATTCTGGATCCTAGACATTTCTCCACCCACTGGTCTTTAATGCAGTCAATAAACATGCTGAAGACTCTTGGATCATAATCTCCATAGCTGAGTTTTTTTTTTTTTTTTTTTTTTTTAGTTGTGTAGTGATTATCTGTCTTTCTTCACTTTCCATTTCTTCCTGAACCTACTGAAGACTGGCTTCCACTCTGTTCTGCCACTAAAATGGCTCTTACCGAGATCAACTGTAGTGGGTACTTCTAAGTCCTTACATTATTTGGCCTCTCTGTACCCTTTGACAATCCCAGCCCTGACTTCTGTGACCCCACTTCCCTGTGATGATCCTCTTGGTTTCTCAGGCTCCTTCACTGGCCCTGTTTCTCTGCCTGTACCTGATATGTTAGCATTTCCTGGAGTTGGTTTTGTCCTTAGTTCATTCTCCTCTTTCTGCACACATTCCCTGTAGGAGGTTTGGAAGGCCCCTCGTTTAATGACCACCTGAGGCTGGCGATTCTCAAATCTCTATTCCCTGACTTTGCCCTTGAGCTCTAGCCCCATACACTCTCTCGAATGTTGTGCAAGCACGTCAAACTCAGCATATCCAAAATGAAACTTTCTCTTTCCTTTCTCCCTTCCCCACACATCTGTTCCTTCTCAGAACACCACCCAAGAACATCACCTCCTCTATCAGATTGTGAGCTCCTGGAAGGCAGAGGCTGTGTCTCTTAATTCATCTTTCTATCCCCACACCTAGCACAGGTCCTGGAACATGGTAGGTGCACAGTAAATGTGTGTTGAATGAATGAATGAATGAAAAAACAAATGAACAAATAAACAAATGAATAAACAAATGAACTTGCTTATCTCAGAGCAAAAGAGACATGAAACTGTATAATCTGAGTTTTTATGTTGGAGTGGTTAACAAAGCCCATTAAATCTTCTGTGTTTCCAAGAAAATAGGTGTGGCTTCCTTCTTTCTGCCAAACTTTTTAGAGCAGCACTTTCTAATAGAACTTTCTGGAATAATGGAGATGTACTGTATCTGTGCTGTCCAATACAGTAGCCACTATCAACACATAAATGCGCACTTGAGTATAACTGAAAAACTGAATTTTTATTTTTATTTAATTTCAATTAACTTTTATTTAAATAGCCAATGTGGCTCGTGGCTGCTATATTAGATTGTGCAAGTTTACACTATACCTTGTTATAAAGAGCATGGACACTGAGAAAAACCATGTAAGATTGGTTTTATCCCACTTCTCCTAACACTAGCTGTGTGACCTTGGACTTGTTATTTCACCCGTGCCTCAATTTACTCATTCCTACCTACCTCATAGGGTTGTTGTGAGGACTAAATTTCTTAAAACTTTTAAATCTTTTAAACTAAATCTCTTAAATTTCCCTTAGAACAATGCCTGACCCATCATAAGTGCTCAATGAATGTTAGCTATTATTACACTTTGAGCCTTCCAACCACGTGATGCTGGGGTGTCCCTTCTCCGAATCAGAAAGTGAAGGTGAAGGGTACAGGCAAGCAGTGGTGCGCAGGAACCAGCTCATACCAGCTCATGAGAGCACACTGTGCACATCTCTTCCCAACTCTGTGCTCATCATCACATTTGATAACTTGAAATTGGCCATGGTGGCAATATTTATATTATGGTAATTGACTTAACTTTAGAGCACATTAATTTGTAGTGTTATTAATCTATGAAAGGGTTTGCTACATAGGATTAACAGAATGGATGGTTAGAAAGAACGTTAAAGAAGTTGTTTACTTAAACTAATGAAATCTGCATTGTGAAACCTCTGCCCCTCAGGGCCATACCAAACAAGTCTAAGACCTCTGATCACCGCCCTTCAGACTAAGCCACCTGTCCACTGCACCACCAATGTATTGACAAATATGTGTACGAAAGGCCAGACATAGCCATTGCTTGGGCGAGTCATTCAGGGTTTATTTCACTAAAGAACACAGAAGACGAGAAATATAGTTGAGGCACACAACAGAAATAGCAACACTTCTGAGGGCAGCTGGAGGTGCAAGCTTCTGGACCAAGGGTGCACAGTTGTGGATAGCATCTGGTGCAAGAAAGTAAGCAGTCCTTCTGGAAACTTCCCTGCCCCCTCCCGGCCCCACATTACACACACATCACCCAGTCTCAGCTGGGCCAGGAGCACCTCATCCATCTCAGAGAAGAACAATACGCAGCCCAACCATAAGCCACTGTATGGTTCTGTGACCTCGCCCTCACGTGACAGCCCTGGCCTCCCCAGCTCACACGGCTTGGTCTGAGAACAATATGGTCCAAGCACAGTGCTATAGTTTCCCAGATGTCTTTAGGAGTTGTCTTTGTTTTCTACTGCTGCTATAACAAATGGCCACAAATTCAGTGACTTAAAACAACACAGATTTACTGACTTACAGTCCGAGAGGTGAGAAGTCCAAAGTAGGCATCCCAGGGCTAAACTCAAGGTTCTGCAGGGCTGGGCTCCTTCTGGAGGCTCTAGGAGAGAGTCTGTCTTCTTGTAGAATGCCACATGCCCTGGTTTGTGGCCCTCAGCTGGCGATCACATCACTCTACCCTCTGCTTCTGTTGTCAAATTTCCTTCTCTGACCTTCCTGTCTCCTTCTTTCACTGAGGAGGACCCTTGTCATTACACTGGA
The DNA here is from genome assembly GCF_027409185.1 of Cynocephalus volans. Classification (NCBI taxonomy): domain Eukaryota; kingdom Metazoa; phylum Chordata; class Mammalia; order Dermoptera; family Cynocephalidae; genus Cynocephalus; species Cynocephalus volans. The sequence continues at coordinate 83,216,541 of NC_084473.1, forward strand.
CCTACTGGGATAATCCAGAATAATCTCATTCAAGGTCCTTACCTTAATCACATCTACAAAATCCCTTTTGCCATGTAAGGTCTCACACAAACAGGTCTGGGAGCTGGCACTTGGACATCTTTGGGGCCCTCACCCTGCCTACCACAGCATCTCGCTATCAAGCCCTTGACCAGTCATGCATCCACAATTGCAAGCTTCTGAGCAGAAGACAGGGACTCGAATCCTACCATCTAGGCTCCAGGAGAAAGAATCTTCCTTCCCATTCATCTCGTTGATGGCCAAGTCAAATTGCCTTCTTTCTCTTCCTTGTTTATGACACAGTGTTTTTAAGTTCTCGCTTTGTAGATCACAGCCCTTTCTCACAGCTTCCTGCTGCACACCCGGGCAGGTGTGGTGTCTGCAGAACCCCTTTGCAAACACTGCACCTTCCTAGGCATAGCCAAGAGCAGGGACAGTACAGGCAACTACGGTTTGAAGCAGCAGATAGAATTCCAGATATGTGGTTTGTGTCCTTTGACGGAACTTACATTTGGCCTTGCAGGACACTTACCTGCACTTTATTTGTCACCGGACCCATGGGAGTACATGTTTCTTGAGAGAAAGAATTTGGCCTTATTCACGATAGGGAGTCCGGGCACACTCAGCCTGTTTGTAAGTGACCTCACCATTTCCCTCCAGCTCTGTGCTCCCCACCCCATCCTAACCATCTGCCCAATTGCCCAAGACCTGGGGCTTTTCCTCAGGAGTGTCCCTCTCCTTCACCCCCTGTCGTGGGCTTCTGTGGCTTGTCTTTTCTGCCCAGCATCTCTTCTCCACTTCTGCTAACAGTTCAGCCCCTTCTCGAAAGACACTGTTCTGCACCTTGAAGTTCTGAAGGGCTGCTCAGGACACTTGATCCTCTCAGGGTACAGCATTCCCTGACAACAGCGATGGCCCATGAGTCAGTGGTGTGCTGGTAAATGTTTAACAACTATGGTCACAAGAGCCCTGATTTGTAGCATTTGCTGATTTCCATGGTGTGAACACTGCCACCATGGCCAATGTCGAGTACCAAGCTGCATGCCGAGTTGGGAGCTAGTTGTAGGACTGGCTGGCTCCAGCACATATTGCATGTGACCCAAGCCAGGCAATCAGACACTTGTGGGAGATGCTTGCCATTCCGAATTGGAAAAGGAGGAGTCCCTGCTCTTCTTTGGGAATGCAAACTCTTAGTTTGTGACCCCAGGGGTGTTGGCAGTCATACTCTCTGCTGTGATGGAGAGGCCTGGGAGAACATAGCTGGCATCGAGGGAGAAGAAAGGAATTGATAAGGAGAGAGAGATATTGATAACATTGTTGTAAAGTTTTGGATCCACCTGCTCTTTCCAGTTATATGATCTAATGAACACACCCTCCCTACCGCATTTGTATTTCTGGCCTAAGCCATTTGGGTGGGTTTGTTTCGCTGGCAACTGAAGGAGTTCCCATTTGTGCTAGTTCTTTGCCATTGCTCCCACATCCCTTCTCCACTCTTCTCTGTGCCCAGAAAGGCTGACCTCTGCTTTCTGGTTCAGCCAATGAGAAGCAGGAGATTGGAACACAGAGGAAGCCCCTCCCTGCCTGGCCAGGGCTCAGCTCTTGTTGGGTGGCCCTCCTACGGCTCTGCTCTTATGGGGCTCCTGTGACGCTGTCCCCCACATTGACCCTTAAGGTCTACGGGTGGTAGTGGTTTCTTGCGGTTGCTAGCAGGGTGCCTCAGCTCCCTTATTGGCTGCCTTTACTCTGACCATATTTCTAACTAGTCCTTTCATTAAATTCTCATCAGGAGAACCCTTTAGGGTTTGTCTTTCCTGCTGGTACACTCTGACTGATACCTCTTGTTAGTGTGCATCCCACATTGCCACTAGAGCCCACTGATCCTAATTCCTAAATGCTCTTGAACCTTTCTGCTATGTCCCCCCCTCACAGGCACTGCCTTGTTTCAGGCCCTCAACACGTCTTGCCTGGGCCATTGCCACAGCCTCTTCATTGTCCCTCTGTGTTCAGCTTTGGCCCTTCTCATTGGTTCTCGAAACTATGGCCAGAATGATTTTTCCAAAATGCATTTAGTATCGTGTTACTCTTAGAACTAAAAACCCCTCAATGATTCCCCACTGTCTTCAGGATCAAGTCCAAACTCCTTACTAGACTAAAAGAATATTCATGGTAGAGACTGTCCCTTCTCTGACCCCTGTCTTGCCAAGCCCCATGTATACCACACCCCCCTGCCGAGAAATACATTTGGACGCGTTCAGTCCTCATCTGAGATGTGCTCCTGAGCTTCACCCCAGCCCTTCTGCAGCAGGGTCTGGAGCATGTACATACCTGCATCATGGCGCTGATAACCCTCCTATGGTTATGAATTAATTAAGGGTTGACCTCCCCCCTCATAGCGAGTCTCCTCAGGACTTAACATTACCCAGCCCTACTTTGGCTAAATGAGTCTAGGCTATGTGGAGAAGATACATTTAATTCCAAGTCTTCATGTTTTTCTTGTTAGAAATATGAATAGAGTACTAGAAAATTGTGGGATGGTCAACATGCCTCTAGCAGGTACAGAAAAAGAGCTCTGAAGATTGAGTAGACTAAGTTAAGACCCACCCCGCCCAAATCACTTGCTTTACCCTAATGGCAGTCAGTTAAAAAAAAAAGAAAAAGCTGGTGGGTTAGCTCACTTGGTTAGAGCTGTTGCTGATAATACCAAGGTCAAGGGTTCGGATCCCCATACTGGTCAGCTGGGAATGTGGGAGGCAGTGGGGGGAGGAAATGGCTACTTATGTGTAGATATCGACACTAAAGCTGTTTATATATAATCGATTGGCTTTCACAGGGAAAGAACGCTCTCTGTTGGTAAGTTGCCCACAAGACAGGCAGAGAGCAAGGGAAGGAGTCGATGGGGAGAGAGGTCAAGGTAAAAATAGCTGATACCATCAACAGCTGTTTATTGGATTTATTTAAAGAGGCTTCAGGCCCAAAGTTCTCTGGACACCTTTACAAAAATCTAAATTCAGCATCTAAAATTAATTCTCCTTTTCAGGCAAAAACATACAAACAATCTCCTCCAAAACTCAAGAGTTGTTCCCAGGGGTAGAGCCCCTTTAGGAGGAGACTTTGGGAATTTTGTCAGATCCCTGGTGGCTCTGCTGAGAAGACCTTGTCGGTACTACTTTCTCTTCCTGTGGTTCTAGAGTCAAAGAATCTCAGTTCCACCATTTATCAGCTCAGTGGTCCAAAGCAATCCTCTTTTCCTCTCAGTGCCTCTGCATCTGCTCTCAGAGGTTAATTTCTCTGGACATGACAGAGTTTCTGCTAATGGTCCACATATTAAACCCAAATGATGTGCCCTGAGGAGTCTGAGAATGGCAATAAAGACGTGTTTTATTTGGATGGTACTTGGCTCACATCATTTTGTGGGCTCCTCACAAAAACCACCAGAGAAGGTGTTGTCTTGCCCATTTTACAGGTGAGAAAACTGAGGTCCAAAATCACGGATTAGTTAACTAGAACCATGTCTTCAAGCCCAATATTTTTACTTTAAGTCATCTGCTTTATAAAAAATTCCTCGCTCATTAAAAAAATAGTTCCACAAAATGAGTTCCTTGCAAAAGATTCAAACAATATAAATAATGCAAAAAGCCTCGCTCGACCTCCTGCCCAATTCTGTTCCCTCCCCAGAGGTAATGGCTATTATCTGGTATTCCAACCATCTAGACCTTTTTTCTATATGTTTACATACATATATGTGTATAAATAGATAATTTTGTTTCATGTTTTTAAAAAATTTACATGAATGCTATACCGTTAAAATTGTTCTGAAACTTGCTTTTTTAGAAAAGCGCTTTGTCTTAGAGGTATTTCTATACCAGTACCTATAGACCTACTTTATTCATTTAATGTATTGTAAATTATTGCAGAGGATGGCTGTGCCACAGTTTGTCTAACTCTTTTTTACTGATGAGCTTTTGTTTCCAGTTCTTGGCTGTTGAATCCTTTACATGCTTCTTTGTGCGTGTGTATAAACACTACTCTACAGAGATATACTCAGTGACGTTGCTGGGGGTTAGGGACTTCAGACTGAACGTGTTAATGGATGTTGTCAAGTAGTGTCCCACATGGGCTACACCAGTTTACATTTCTACCACTGAAGGTACAGCCATTACAAACCCTGGGTCTTATCAATCTTTTTACTTCCTACTAGTTTGATTTTTAAAATGATACCTCCTCTTACATCCCTCCTCCCCAATTACTATGAGACTGAACATATTTCATATTGTGAGTTGCATATTAATGTTCTCAACCCACCTTTCCATTGACTTGTTGGTCCTATTGATTTGGAGATTTTTATATTCTGTCTATTAACCTTTATTATATAAGCCACAAGTATGTTCTTCTACATTGTCGTTTTTTTTGGAAACTGTGTCTACAAGTATCTTTTTTTTTTCATATGAACTTTAAAATTTTTAGGTAGTCAACTTTATTAATCTTCTCCTTCATGGTTTTTGCACCTTGTATGAGAAAGTCTTCTATATTTGAAGTTATTTTTCTACTGTCTCATCTATTTCTAACATTTCAAATCTGTTTATTTGGCTCTAGTTCATCTGGAATTTATTTTTTGTGAATGGTAGATTACAATGTGTTGCTGTTTTCTTTTTCCATGAAACTCATGACTCTGAGATCTTCCTGAAGTACTGAGACTCTTTCTTCAATCTGCCTTAGTTCCCCAAATAATGGGTGTCTTTTTCTCCCAAGACTCCACTCCAGGTGAGGAGAGCAAACCTATGTAGAGAACTATAATGCAAACAGGATAAACTTCATTCCAAAAGACTGGTGTAGAAAAAATGCTATAGAAAGGGAAAGAGTACTTTCAGCTGAGCAATTAGGGAAGACTTCTTGAAGGAGGTGGCACTTAAATTGTGAGGGCTGAGTATTAGTGCAAAGTACATTATATTCATAAAGCAAATGTACTTCACATATTAGTCCGTTTCTGTTCTTTATAAAAGAAATAAACAACTGGTGATTTGTAAGAAAACAAAATTTATTCTTTATGGTTTCTGAAGCTGGGAAGTCCGAAGTCCAGGGAACGCATCTGGTGAGGGTCTTTCTTGATGATGGCTTCAGTGACACAGGGTATCACATTGTAAGATGGCAGAAGCAGAGAGAGAGCTAACTTTCTCAGGTGGCTCCATTTAAAGCCATCAGAACCACAATCATGACCACCATTCACTAGGATAAATCCATTCACTAGACACAGTCCTCACAATCCAATCACCTCTTCAAGGCCCCACCTTTCAATTACGATAAAAAGAGTCCCACCCTCAACAGTTACAGTGGGAATTCAGCTTCAGTGAGACTGGGGGGACACAATTCAATCCACTGCAGGTGGTTTAGTTGGATTAGAATGTATATTATAGAAAAGAGCATGAAGCTAAATAAGGCTGGACAGTCTACGATTGCAGGGGTTGGCATCTACAGTTCATGGGCCAAATCTGGATGCCACCTGTTTCTGTATAGTGTGGGAGCTAAGAATGGTTTTCACATGTTTATATGGTTGGAAAAAATCTAAAGAGTAATATTTTATGACCTATGAAAATTACAGGAAATTTAAATTTCAGTGCCCATAAATAAAGTTTTATTGAAACACAGCCATACCCATTGGTTTGTGCATTGTCTATGGTTGCTTTTGCACTACAATGGCAGAATTAAGTACATGTGACAGAGACCAAATGGCCCACAAAGCTGAGAATATTTACTCCCTGGATGTTTACAGAAAAAATTTGCTGACTCCTGATAGAGAGACTTGGATTCCAGGCTTAGGAGTTTGACTCTTATGTGCTAGACAGTGAACTAGTAAGCAGTGCAATCGGTATTGTATTTAAGGATGATAACTGCTGCTGGGTGGAGGTTGGCAGATAAGAGAGAGAGGGGCAGGGAGCTGCCATAGGTGGTCTGTGAAATAATCCAAGTAACAAGTAATGGAATTTTAGCTTTAGACATGGGAAGAGATAAGAGGGGAAATGTGAAAGATCCAGTCATTTATCAAGGCTTATTATGGGCTGGGCATAGTTCTGGGCACTGAAAGATATTGTGAAGGTAGAAATGCCAGAGCTTGGCAGCCTTTTGGATGAGGGGTATGAGCACTGTATGTTTGCTAGGGCTGCCATTATACCACAGATTGGGTGGCTTAAACAACAGAAATTTATCTCACAGTTCTGGAGGCTGGAAGTCTGAGATCAAGGTGACAGCAGGGCCAAGCTCCCGCTGAAGGTGTTAGGGAAGGCCTGTTCTAGGCCTCTCTCCTAGCCCCCGCCCTTTTTTTTTTTTTGGCAGCTGGTCAGCGTGGGGATCCAAACCCTTGACCTTGGTGTTATAACTACGTTCTAACCAACTGAGCCACCTGGCCAGCCCTCTCTCCTACCTTTGAATAGTTCCTTGCTTTGTGGCAGCATAACTCCAGTCTTCACGTGGACACTCCCCTTATGTATGTCTCTGTGTCCAAATTTCTCCTTTTTATGAGGACATTAGCCATACTGGATCAGAGCCCACCCTACTCTAGTATGACCTCATTTTAACTTAACTAATTACATCTGCAATGATCATATTTCCAAATGGGGTCACGTTCTAAGCTACTAGGGGTTAGGACTTCAATTTATGAAATTTGAGGGGATGCAACTCAATCCATAACAAGTACTTAACAGTCTGGCACAAAGTAGTATTCAGGGGAATCCTTTCCTTCTCTTACATTCTGCCCATGGCGTGGAGGAAATTTCCACCTGAGCTGCCTCTGTCCAATTCTGCACCTTTCACTAATCCCCTCTCTCAGCCTTCCCATAGGAGGAAAGGCTGTCCATCTGGTGGGTCAGTGCCTGTCTGCTGGTGGGTGGGCCGCTGTGGCTGTGATTGTGGGGATAGCTCTCCTTTGCCTACCCAGCGTTCCTGCACCCTGTCCCACAGGGAGCCATCTTCAATGCCAGCCCACTGCACACCCTCTTGCTCCAATTCCTTCTCTTTGCTCATGGAGCTGGAAAAGGCAGTCCAGAGTCACCCCAAAGATTCAGCCACACCTGGTGTTCCTAGCAGGGACACATGAGGATCACCCTTCAGAATGGACCTGATAGGGTAGAACATGTGGATTATCAAGGTTTGCAAAAACATGGGTGATCAGTGCTCACTGCTACCAATAAATAGCACTATCAATGAGAAGCCATGAAAATGAAAGGCTTTTTTTTTTTAAAACAAAGTTCACTTTATTACATTAATTTTATACAGTAAAAGAATATGAAATACAGACTTGTCTAAATTTTCTTGCTGATTCTCTTGAAGACAATGTTGTCCAGTGTCATAGTCTGAAAGCCAGAAAAAAAAAAATCATAAAATGTTCATCTGATGTCGAATTATAAAAAAAAATTCAGACCAAAATAGCTCAAATATGCGTACATGAAACAACTCAAAGCTTCCTCTGTTATCTATAGGACTGGAGGAAAGGTTGACATTTTTCTAAAATCCGATGCCAATTTTTTGTCACTTTGCTTCCTTATATGGATAGTTGTCCTGCCTGTTACTGAATTCCTTTCTACATCCATGGCTGTTATAACAAGACAATCCAAACTGCCCAATCCAATCCTATTCCCCGAAGTTTCACTGAACACCCACGATATACCCAACACATGTTGAGCACCAAGGACACATGTACATGGAAACCGGCAGGTGCTTAGCTGGAACATGGTGGGTGCTGCATGATTTTCTTCCTAAAGCTGGGAAGCCTGTACAAACACAGGGTACATGAGCTTTTGAGTTGAGGGACATTGCCACCATCCCTCGCAATTCTCTTGAACAAGACTGCTATAATGACCTAACATGTCGTCATCAGAGTGAAGGAGACCTTAATCTTCAGCATCAGTGGAATGGGCGCTGCTTAATTGGTTTGAGCCCTGATTCTGCTGCTTATTAGCTGGATGACCTTGGACAGGTCAACCTGTCTATTAAATCCCTCATCTTCCCTCCCTCACAGAAGATGGGAGGATTAGGTGAGATGGAGCATATCAAAGGACAGTGGCCAAGATTCAGTCCAGGACAGCTCAACTCCCACTGCCCTGCTCTGCTGTGAGTGTGCTGGGGGTGGGGATAGGAATTGCACATCTCCTGGTTGACGTTCACACTCTCCCTAGTCAAAGGATGTTTCCACTTGAACAGGGTGATGACAGCCCTCTTGGGCACTGTTCTGCCTTCTGTGCCTCCCTAAAGCCCATTCTGGTGGCAAAGATGAGCCAGGAGGACATAACTACACTATTCATCCCCAAATTGGAGACAGGATGTGGCTGGCAGCCGGGCACCAAGAATGACCACAACTGGAGCATGCCAGACTCCTAAGCTGCCATAAAATTACCATGAATGTGAATCTCCTTATCAATGCCAAATGGGCAAAGGGCTTGTGGGGCAGACGGAGGCCTCTGTGGCTTTAGTGCTGAGGCAGAAGGGAATGGTGATGGCTGTTAACCACTGTGATGCTGTAAAATAGAAAAAGCAGTGAAAGAGCCTAACTTTTGGCCAACAAAGCCTTCCTAGCTTGTGGGCGCTGCCTCAATGGGAAGGGTTGCTCCACGAATCACTGAGGCCCGCAGGAGGGCTAGTGGATGTCTGCAGATTGAGTGGGTTTCTGCCCTCCAGCCTTGGAGCGAATCAGCGGAGATTGGAAAAGGTGAGCTGTGCTGGTGGCCTCGCGTGTCCCTGTGCCTCCTCCTACCTAGAACCTCTCTTCTCCCATCCCATCTGGGTGTTGGAGAAGAAAGGGGAGAGGAGTTGGGGAGCGGGCAATGAGGAGAGAAGAAAGGGGGAACATAGGAGTGTTGCCTCTCATCAGGAAAGTGGTTGTGGAAGGACTGCCTGAAGGATTGACGAGAGGTGGGCCAGCACCAGGTAGGGCCCCGCCAGCAGATGTGGTGCGTCTGGAGAATTAGGAAAGGGCACCCCTTCTGTGAGCTACTTTACTTCTACCTGTTGCAAGACTGTCCGAATATACTGCACTGGTTTTGCTAGGACAAGACGGCGTCAACATGCTAAGTATGCGAGTCTATGCGTCTGCGACGTGAGTGGCTCCCCCTAGTGCTAGTGTAGTGAACAACGGAGGACGGCGGCTCTGTGAACACATTCAGGTCAGGGGAACCCTGGCTCTGTCGTTTCCTAGCTGTTTGCCGCCTGGGTTCCCCCATATAGAAAACTCAAGCGGTTGGGAAGTTTAGAGATAATGTGTGTAAACTGCCCGGTACATAATGGACCCACAGCAAGTGGTAGCAGATATTGACAACAGGAAAAGCAGAGGGTTGGGGCTTGAAGGGGCGGAGGGAGAAGGGCTGGGGGGAGGGAGCTGCTCCCCACCCTTTATTTCTCCTCCCCGCCCTCAAGCACCGGGAGCCACAGGCTCAGAGCACCAACTTACATGGATGAGTGTGTCGCCATTGAATTCGGTCACGGACTTGACGTTTTTGAAACTTGTCACCAGTTTATTGTCCCCTTCCATGCGAACCACTGACTGCAGGAGACAGAGAGATGGGTTGTGAGCAAGGATCTGGGGGGCGGGGATCAAGACCCTTGCTAATGAAACTGTTCCCCACACACATCTCAGCTTACAGCAACCAAAATGCTCCTGTTTCTATACTCCCGATCCCCCAGCTCTCTGACTCTAAACAGAAGTGAGGTGCATCGAAGAACTACAAAAAACCTCAGGACTTCTTTTCTAAAAGTCTTCATTGATGGAATATGGTCCAGAAATGAGCACAGGACGCCTAAGTGGTCCCGAATACCAATGCTAAAGTAAAATCTCAATTCTCCAAGCTAATGGGGCCGGGGGAAGGAGTAGGTAAAATTTTGTGGCAAAATTTTAAAACTTGGCCAGTTAAGAGAGCACATATTTTGCTTTGTTATGTATTATTTTATCCAGAATGTTAATCTTTCCTACAGTAGTCTTGTACATCCCAGAAGAGGTAACATAGAAAGCAGGCAGAGCAGTAGACACGGGCTAAGGTTAAAAATTTGTCTTCAAAAGGAATAGCCTGCCCCCTACGTGAGCATTTCAAGAGAATTTCCCTCCTAAACTTTATCCTAACCTGTAATGTTATATTTGGAGAGGCAGAAATCAAGAGCAACCAGAAGAGGTAAAAAGACACACATGTCAAGCCCACTGCACAAAGCTGTCTTGGGGAGAGGAGAGAAGAGGCCTGCTCAGTGGTGCTGGCTATGCTGGGCTGTGCAGCGTCTCTGAGGGAGGATGAGAGGCCCCGCTGACGGGCACCCCAGTGCCTGGATCCCCCTGCCCTTGCCTGCTGGCTACTCACTTAGCCCCCACCTCCGCCCTCACTGCACACCTGGAGCCACAGCCCAGCAGAAGTGATGCTGTTCTGCCCACCGCCTTCAGTCTAGAAAGGCTGACTGTGCCCATTATACAGATGAGGCACTGAGGCCAGGGACCAGGGAGCACCCCTGAAGACTTGGAGCACCTCCCTGGTCCTTGGTATTCTGGTGTTGCCAGTACCTCCTTCACGAAGTCTCTCCCCATGACCCCCAGCTCTAGGCTCAGCAAAGGCCAATTTACTCTGGACTCAGTTAAGGGTTATCACTGACCCCACTTGCCCACTGCTGGGCCCTGCTTAGAAAACTTTGAGAGACAAGAGAGCTGCTCTGTGCCTGGTTCCCCCCATACCCTCCATATGTGAGAGCAACCCTAGGCAGTCTCTGGGCAAACGAGAGCAGCTTCCCCAAGAGCTTCCCCCAGGGGCAGCTTCAGAGATGGGGACTGTGATGGGAATTGGGAGGAAAGAAAATTCCAGAAGCACAGGGTGGCCAGAGGGAGCACCTCCTACCTTGATCTTCTCCCCAGTCATAGTCTCCAGCTCACACTCCTCCCCTACGGTGAACTCGTTTTGTATCACTTTGGACCCAACGGTGATGATGAACTTGAATTGCTTCCCATTCTGCACAACTTCAACCACCCCCTTGGCGTCCTTCCCCTTCTGGATGAGTTCTTCGGGTGCACCTGGTGGAAACCATCTGGGGTTTAGGGTTGAGTAGGGTTGGGAGTTTCAGGGCTGGCCATGGTTGACAAGAGAAGCTTTGTGGCAGGGAGCAGGGGAGGGTGCTGGGTCCCCCCAGAAACTTACTGGAGGCCTGTGGGCAGCAGGGGCTTTGGCCTCTGAAAGGGAAGGTCAGTGGCCTGGCCTGGTCTGCTTCTATCTTGCTGGTCAGTTTATATAAAGGACATGCCTCTGGCCTGAGACCTTTTCCTGTTGCGAGCTCCCTGCCCCTCGCTGACTCTCCATCCTCATTCTCTCCTCCTTTCATGACTTTGCTCTTGGACTTTGCTCATGACTTTGCTCTTCATCCTCCATACCCAGTGTGACCTGAGAGTTTATCATCTAAAGTGGGTCGCTCCTGAGCAGGAGGAGCTATTAATAATTATGCCAGGACAACACACACAAAGTGGGGCTATGCTAGGCAAACCTGTGCCCGCCTATCCATGCCTCAACCTCTGCATTCAAGGTTCTGAAGGAAGACAGACCAGGAATCTCTTAGCCTGGGATAGGGCTTTTCAAATCTCAGAGCCCTTCTATGCTGTTATATGGATTGAGGTTCACAAAAATCATGTGCGTTGATGGTAGGAGTGGAGGGTCTTGTTGCACAGTTAAGGGTCCTGCTGCACAGAGGTGGTGTGACTTGTCTGCAGAAGACCTGAGTTCTTGGATGACCCCGAAGTTCCTTCCATCCCTGCCCTTGCTATCTCTGCACCCTTCTCGCTCTCGGAATCCTATATTGTCCCACTGCACCCTCTACTCACAGGGCTCCCTCTACCTGAGACATGCTCCCCTCCCCCCTAGTGGACACCTATTCATCATCTTCCAAGGCTCAGCCCAAGACTCCCCTTCATCACTATGGAACTTTCCCTTCATGCCCTCCATGAGCACCATCCCCTCCTATACATGACCCTGGGAGGCAAAGTGGGTTAAAGCGGGGTCTCTGAAAACCAGTACCTGCTTCCAGTCCCAAGTCAATTACTTCCTACCTGCGTGACCTTGATCATGATTACTTAACCTTCCTAGGCCTCTAGGCCTTCCTAGGCCATCTGTCTCCCTGTTATCTATTCAGCACAGTGCTCAGTGTGTGGTTGTCCTTGAATCCATGTTTGCTAGAAGAATGAATGAATGGATGAATGAATGAATGAATGAATGAACAGGGTCACACAATGAAGTACGAGCAGACATGGACTTCAGTCCAGAGCACAGCCTAGTTCAGTGCTCTTTCCGCTTGCCTATGCGTTGCCTTGTCCAATGAGTAATAGCACAAGCTGCAAGTGACCACGGAAGTCAATAAAATGCCCCCTAGTTTGTGAATAGCCTGAATCTTTCTTCCCATGTCAACATCCAGACCCTGAGCAGCCACCACTGGCAGGGCCAGACCCTCATTGTTGTGACCCAACGCCTTGGTGTCCAGTCCAGCACTTACCAGTTGCCTTCATGAAGGCCTCAAAGTTTTCCTGGCTCTGCAGTTGGTACTTGCCAGAGAAGTTCATGGTGGCAATGAGGTTTCCTCTTCACGGCTTAACCAAAGCTGTGCTGGCTGGGCTGTCCAGTGTGGGCTGTTTTATAGGGGGCTCCTTCCCTTTGAGTATTAGCCAGAGGTCATCCACTGTCGATTCCTTTATGGCCAGGTTCAAACATTAACTCCTGAGAGCAATGGTCAGTCATAAAAAACAGGATGGGCACAGCAGAGGTTTGCCCTAATTCAGCAAACATTAACAAGTGTCATCAAGTACAAAGCCCGATGGCCCTGCAGCCTTAAAGGTCACTCCCCAGTCCCCATGAAATGTGTGTGTGTGTGTGTATGTATGCACATATATACATATATGTGTGTGCATATGTGCTGTGTATACATGTACACGTATATGAGTACATGCATTATGTGCATAAATTCTTGTGTATATGCATGCAGGTACAGAGCATGCATATGTTCATGTGTGTATATGTACATACACATGTGTATACCCATATAGTCAAACGCACACATACATGTGTGTATACATATATATGTATATGTGTGTATATTCATGTATATATGTGTGTGTATATATAGATACACAGAAAAATACCAAAGAATTCCTTTGAACTCAAAACCTCACTTTATTTCCCTAATCTTATGATCTTTTCCCATCCATATCATTACACAAACTTAATTTTTACAGTCGTCATCAGCCCCTCATGGTGTTTTGTATTCTGGGAATTTTTTCCTTCATAAGTATGGCTTCCTCCATGGTCCAAATCAGTTTCCTTTTTGAATCACGAAAGCAGTACATACTAATGGGCAGGTGCTCTGTAAACCATTTAACCCAGGTGTGTGGAAACTGAGATGCATTTTACTAGCAGAGACAAGGTAGGGGAAAGAAAGAAAGTAGCACGTGTTGACTAGCCCCATCCCTGCCTAGAAGGCAGGAAAAAGGGATTTGGGGTTACATGTGGGGAACTTGGCCTTGGGGAGCCCCCTGACTGGCAGTGGCCGTGAGGAGACCTTGGGATGCTCTTGTTCGCCATGAAGCACAAGGAGGCGCGGTACTCAATGGATGTGCGTCCCTCCACTTCCTGCCTCTGAGGCAGATCTCGACAAGCACGCCCTCGCCCCACCCTTTCCCTTCTCTGTCTGTACTCTTAACTTGCAGCCTCCAGCCTTTTGTCCTCTAGGCCTCCTCTACTCTCCGGTTGGACAGGTCATCCTAAAGCATAGCCTGAGTTCTGTCACTCCTCCAGGTACAAGTGTCCGGAGGTGCCCATTGGTATGAAGACAACAGGTCCTGTATAGTCTGGAAAGCCCTGGTGTCATATGTCCGGGTCATAATGACCACCCCCAACAACACTTGTACTTTCTATTGTGAGCTCTAATTTTTGGCTTGGAAAATGATTCCAATTGCCTAATCTTCTGTCAGGGCTGCCAGCCCTTTGAAACCCAGCTCTACCATTCCACCCTCACCTTTTCCTTCTCTGCAGGTCATGGTTCCAGTCACAGGGCCAGCTGAACACGTCAGGGGTGTCTGTGCCTCCGTGTCTGTGTCCACACCTCTTTCGTAGCCCTTCTGTCCCTTCTTCACCTGCTCGCCTCCCCTGTGAATCCTGTGGGCTCGTGGAGCACTTTGCAAATACCTTTAGTCTAACTCCTCCTGGTATGACTTCTCTGTGCATTCTTTTTCACTGTGCCTCCTCCTTGGTGTTCTGAATACCTGGCACGTAGTGGGAGCTTTATCAGTGATGGGGCAGCAGATAAAAACTGTCAAAAGATAATAAAACCATGGCTCTTCTGGTTAAGGGAAAACAGAGACATGGAACGGTCGGGTGGGCACACAACCCCATGTCACTGAATCACAAGGTGGGGAGAGAGGAGATTGGGGTGTGCGTGTGAGAAAGAGATTGTATGTGTATCTTTGTATGTAGTTGTGTGTGTGTGTGTTTGAATATGCATGCTTGAGCCTGTGTGTATGAGTGTTTGAGTATGATTGTGTGTGTGCGTGTGTATCTATCTCATGCGGCTGAGGCTTGGCTGAGAGAGAGTCCAGTGGGAGCCCATGTGAACAGGGCTGGTGACGTGCAGCCCCAGACCCAAGAGGCCGCTCCTCTCTTCTCTCCCTACACCTTCCTTTTCCTTCCTCTGCAACCCCTCTCTGTCATTCCAGCCTGTGAGAGATTCCCCACAGAGCTTTCTGTGTTCCTGGACAGTTCTCTCCCCTGCCTGGGATCCCGTCTGTCCCCACGTCCAGCACACTCACCAGGATGACTAAGTGCTCATCCTGCTTATCTGCCCAACTGGTGGTCCCCCTGCTCTGTGTGGGAACCTGGCTGGGCTGGTGGGCTGTCTGCTCTGGAAGCCTGGCCACCCTCAGATTCTGGCTGGGAGGAGGCAGGGCGTGTGAGTTATGGGAGCTCATGCCAGGGTTACAGACGCTGCAGGAAAGCAAGCGCGAGGGGTGCAGGACTAACTCAGGCATACTGGCCTACAGCAGAGGTGTGGCTGTTACCTCCAGCCCCACAGGCGCACCCTCCACGATCTCCAGATGTAGTTATGCCAGTCCAGCAAAGCGCTTGAGCGTCCTCTCATCCACCCTCATGCCCAGTGCCCGGGCCCTTCTCTGGCATCCCTGGCAGGTGGTGTTAGCGTGCCCCCACAGGGAGATCACTCTCTCTCGGAGTGGTGTGGGCAGAGAGCACTGGTTGAATGTGTTGTCATGCAGATTCTTCTGGCACCAGCAAACCCTCCCCCCAGCACAGAGGGGCGCTCTTCTCTGCCCAGCCTCTAGCGCCCTCCGCACCCAGTTTGCAACAGCTCCACCCACACCCTCAAGTAACCTCTGGTTTGGGCAGACCCATGACATGCTGTGCAGCTGAGAGTCAAGCCTGCTGCAGCGGAGATATGCGTTGCCTGAAGAGAACCTACTTTCCTCTTTTCTTTTCTTAGAGAGCCCCCTAATTTGGGAGCTCAAGCTGGCAATGCATTCAGCTAAATTCCATTTCCTAACCTCTTGCAAAGAGAGGTTGGCCCCGTAACTGCATTACAGACAATATGCTGTAGGCAAAAGTTCTTGGGTTGAATCTCCAGGAAAAATCCTGAAATCCTTCCAGGGAGGATGTCTCAGCTGTGAGGACCCCTCATGCCTTTTGCCTTCCTAGGAGATAGAAGATGTGAGGGCTGGAGCTGCAGAGGCCATCTTGCAACCTCCTCTGACAGTGTCAGGACACAATGTGCTTCCTGGCCATGAGTCGGGGCTGTCCCTGGAGGAATCTGAGCAGGCTTGTATGCTCAGAACTCATGCCATTTATAGTCATGACTGCCCGAGCTCCAGGATAGGAACGGGCACAGTGGCTCAGATGGGCACATCCACGGCCCCCTCTTGTCTTGTTCTGGGCCTTGATCATGTGTATCTTAATATGTCTCATTGTACTTAAGGGGCCCACCTGACCTCCAGGTGGGACACTGATTCTTATATTTTTGTAAGGAAATGAAAAATTCATTATCTTAAAAATTGGCATGAGAATTCCTCTCGGAGAGGAAAGTGTGTGTGTGCGTGCGCATGTATGTGTGTGTAAAAGGACTGGATAAGCTGCTTGGGAGAGAGGGTGCATGAGATCCCTGACCTGGGTGTCAACAAGAAGAGCTTAAGGGCTGCTCCATTGTGCAGGAGATCAGGAGGGGCCTGGTGTGACTTCCCTCCCCCAGCCTGGGGGCAGAAGAGAGGGGAATGCAGCAGGCAGAGATGAGGGGGCCAGTGAGAGGGTGTGAGGTGATGGGTCACTGAGATACCCCCAGTGGCTGTGAGGCAAGAAGGATTTTAGGAAGGCTGTTTGCTCAGTGCCAAGTGAATCTCCATCCATTTTTCTTCAATTCCCTCCCCAGCTACTTCAAAAGCTTCAGTAACATATAATACATGAATCAAGATACGCGCAAGTGGAAAATGATGAAGGGCTGAATTTCTTTTTTTTTTTCCAATATTATTAGTAGGTATATTGTTGCAAATTGTACTTATTCTTTATGCCCCTTGTCCAATCTCTCCCCACCCTCCTGTCCCTCCCACCTCCCATCACTGATAACTCATGCCAAAAACATCACCTCCGTGTGGGTGGCTCACCCCAGCCACCACTGTAACCATGGCTGCTGCGAAAGCTGCTAGACGTCACAGCCACCATACAGATGGTCCACCAGCCACTGGAGTGCATTGACAAAAGGAGAGTCACCAATAGAGACCAAAGAAAAGAATTGGATATCTCTTTCCACAAAGCCCATTCCAGAGTGACAGAAGAAGCATCTGCTCTATGATAATATTGGGGGACCTGAACACACCTTTCAGCACTGGACAGATCATCTAGGCAACAAATCAACAGAGTAACCATTACTCTTTCAGAGGGACATGAGGTGAGGATTCCGTCTCTTCCCCAGATCCTAGACATGGCCATTCTTAGGCAACTCCCAATTGCCCCCTTTCATCCAGTTGCTTTTTGCGTGTGTGTGTGTGTGTGTGTGTGTGTGTGTGTGTGTGTGTGTGTGTGTGTGAATCTTGAGGTTGCAGAGATTAGTAGCCATTTCAAAAATTAAATAAAGTCAGGAGAGGTTAATGACATCTTTTGTGCACTAGATCAGCAAACACAAGAAGAGATAAGCTTAATTACAATGACAAAGTTCAAGTGGCTTTCAAGAAAAAAAAAAAAAAGACTCTTACTCCACACGCTTGGCTTTGGATTTCTGTCAACCCAAAGACCCCAATCCCTCTCCCATTCCTGCTAGCCATCGCCTCTTCTCAAGCTTCCTACTCAGATGGGCAGTGCGGAGGTGTGGGAGGGGAGGGGAGGCGCCTGTTTGCAGCCAGGACATGACAGGCAGTCATTCTGGGACAGGCACCTCTGCACTTCTGTCTGACCCCAGAATGCCTGCAGTGCCAGCTTGCCCATTTCCTGGGTGTTTGGGATGCAGGAGGTGCCCCAAAGGGCCACTTCTGCAGGGCTGCAGAGGGAAAGGATGTGGGTTGGGGCCTGCTCCTCTTTCTGCCCCATGTGCAATCTGCAGCCTTGCTCTTCCTCCACTCCTTATCGTGACCTTTTTGCCTTGTGAAAGAACTGTGTAAACTGTCATGTCCTTCAGGAATGCGAAGTTCACATCACAGGGAATCAGAGCACTTTGCATTTGCATCTGCCAGGTGTCCTAGAGGTATCACTGACTCAGTATCAATTTTTATGTTTATCTTCTGGCCTGGGGACAAGCTTTCTTCCTGTCTCCCTGGGTCAGTGGGCAGTGTCTCCAGTCCCCAGTTTGCTGCTGGTGCAGCCGTGTGTTTTTCAGTCATGAGGCCTCATCTCCTGCTCCTGAGGGCCATGAAAACCTGAGCTCCTGGCATCCACGTCTATTTCCAGCTATGGCAACCCCTTCAGGTGCCCCAGCATCAGCTCACCGCTTACTACTCTTTCAGTTCACTCTGTGTTCTTGGCACCTGGGGATTTTTTTTTCTTGTGACCTCAGCTTTGTACCTGAAAAACTCTGTGCTTCAACCTGCACACTTTACCCATGCTGTGGGACAAGTTTGCATCAGCTCAGTCTTCCATGTTGTATAGCCTGGAAGTCTTGTGTTTTTGCTATGCACTGTTTTAAATCCTTTCAGTAAGACTTCAGGATGTATGTACTTCAATGAAAAATGTTTGAAGATATTTTTAAGCCTTGTTTTACATATGCCTTTTTTTTTCTCTTCAATCATGGTAGGTTCCTCAAAGAATTCTCCATAACAATTATACAGTACCTAGAATGGGACCTGCCTGAATGAGCCATTCATTATCCTTGGCATTTTTAGAAACCTACCAGCATGGGGTGGGGTGGGGAGAGTGGCAAAAGTAAAAATATACTAAATGCTAATTGGGGTGGCAGTTTACGTTGTAAAAGAAATCATACTGAACAGACCACACAAAAGCGTACTCAATGAACAAAACCCCCCTTTACACAATAGCTTTTTAGCATTGTCCTAAATAATAAAAATGTAACTAAAAAATAACTTTTTAGGATTGTTCTTGTTGTATAAAGTGAGACCTTCCTGTGATTTACTTAAGGGTCCCCACTGAGTTCTCCTTTACACAGTAGAGAGGAAAAACCTGTGGATGACATGGCAGGCAATGGAGGTAATGTGCAGTCTGCAGTAATCAAGGAAGAACTCAGTACTTATCTGCAAGCCTAGTTTGTAAGGCCCGATTTTGGCAATAAAGGCTAATACTGTTTATTTGCCCCGTGTCCCTGTGTCCCTTACCCCCTGAGGACTGAAAGCTAGTCCAGGGGGCTTCAAAGTCAGCCTGACATTTCAAAGAGAAATCTCTTCCAAGCAATCCTGACCCAACTTGCCACCCCACCCAGCAATCCTTTGTTCTCTCTGCTTTGGAGTGGGGAGTCATTGACCCTTCAGAGCCATGGTGGCCACTCCACTGGCATCTTCCAAGGCTCAGCCCCATGGTCCTTCTCCATGAAGCCCTGCTGAAGTCTGCCTCTCTGCATCCCTAGGCCAACATCCCAACAGCAATTTCTATTCTATTCTAATGTATTAACAGTGATAAAATAACAGAATCCATTAATGAACACTAAGTGCTTCTCTGTACTATCTGATTGACTTCTCAAAATAATACTATAATTAGGTAGGCATTGAATCCCCATTTTTTAGATGAGAAAGTTAAGCTATGAAGAAGTTAGTAACTGCCTCCAGTTACCCAAATGGGAAATTGCCGAATAGGAACATGACCCAGCCTGTTGGACTCCAAAGTTCATGTTTTTGACTTTTATTATTTCCTTATTATAATTTTTAAAAGTATAGGTTGACTACTCTCCTGAAAATTCTTTTAAATCAGAGCTTAACACTACACTTTCCACTGAGTACGTGTCTAGAAAATGTTGATAGGACAATAGTCCAGATGCGACTGGCCTTGTTAGTCATTCATTAATGGGCTACTGTTGGTTCACAAATGTCCTATTACTCTAGACCAAGTAACCTGACAATCTGCATGCAGAAAGAGAGATCTCAAGGAATTAAAGATCCTGAGGTGGCTGCTGGGGTTTCTCATGTTTAATAGAGGTGCAGTGTAAAGCATGCTTTACTGAATTCTAATTCTTAAAAGCAAGGGTTTGCAATTCTTCCAATGCTGGGTTTACTGGAATATACCATCTAGGTCTCACGGTAAACACACATCTGTGCTCCAACATTATCACGAGCATCATTCTGTTCCCTCCTCCTGTTACCTTCTTCAACCGCAGATCCCACAGAAGTCACAAGGCATCAGATGATTGACCCACCACTTGATTATTCACTCCACAAGCATATTCTGACCTATTATGTGGAATTTGAGCTGGGGTTACATTTTGAATCTACAAAGGAACTCTCTGTCTAGTAGGAAACATGAAGGGAGTTAAAACTGCCCTTTGAGTAGAATGAAGTTTGAATAAAACTTCAATGCTGGGAATGTTTGAATTAAAAGTAAGAGGGAATTTTCTGGTCAGGGAAGGAGTCTAGATACTTTTGTGGAGTGAGAACAAGGCATGCTAAAGCTTGAAAAAACAGGCTGCTGCACAAGGAAGGCACGTGGTTAGGGGCAGAAGAATAGAGAGGAGGATGGAAGAGTCTGAGTAGGGGATGGAGAGGGGAGCCGCCTCCAGATGGGGACTGTATTCCCCAGACCACACTTGCCCAGCGTGGTGTGTATCAGTACAAGAGATGATTTTAGATGGTGCACGTATGAACATTTTTAATGTTAATAACTATGCATTTAGTCTAATGTGTATTAAAAAGATATATACCACCTTATGATCTCATGGATATTATTGCTTAAGATAAGGTCAAGTATTTTTTCAAGGAGTAACTTAGAGGAAAGTAGTACATCACATAGTACTATCATGAGTCTGGAATGGGAAACAGATATTAACCTAGGCATTTCAAATGAGGGCATTTAATACACGGGATTGGTTACCAAGGTGTTGAAAGAGCTGGAAGAGCAAAAGAGAGAAGAGATTCGAAGCTGTTAATGCCCGGGCTGGAAGCCAGGGGTCTACACCTGCTTCTCCAGTGCTGGAGGTTGCTGATGACTTCTGTTCTGGATCCAATAAAATGGTGCCACCTTGACCAGGGCCTGAATTACTGAAAAGGTGCCACCTCCATCCAGGCTGCTGGAGGCTAGAACCACTGCCCTGCTGCAGCCACAACAGCACACACGGGGAACTTCCAGCAAAGCTGTAGAAGGAAGACCGTCTCTGACTCCTGACTCCCAATTCCCACTGGTTGCGTGACGGGCATGCTCTACATCCTAACAGAAAGACAGCTGGCAAAAGAGTCAGAAAACATAGTTTGTAGACTCCAAGCTCCCGAAATACAGAGCAGAATGGTGAAATGAGGGTAATGGGCTGAGACACAGGCAAATAACCGGCACAAAGTCATATGAAGATGTGACAAAAAATAAAGCAGCAAAGCTGATATGCTCGTGACAATTTGAGATTTGCTATTCTAGGTGATGTAAAGTCAGGAAAAGTTCCTAAACAGAGGAGTGACGTGATCAGATTTGTGATTTTGGAAGATTACTCTCAAGGAAGCAGGAAAGATGGGATGGAGGGGGTGGGGGGACCTGGAGGTAGAGACATGGGTCAGGAAACTTGTGAAATTCTGGCAAGAGAGGGTGCAGACCTGAATTTGGGAGCAGGCAGGAGGGCATGAATTGGACAGATATTCTGTAATTGTAACAGAATGGATTTAGGGACCCATTAGAGGGGGGCATGAAGGAAGATGCCCCTAGAAGCCCAGCTTGGGTTACCAGGGGGATGCTGATGCCATCTGCTGAAGCGGGCTAGGCAGGGGGGAGAGAGTCACCCTTGTCCCTTCTCTTTCTCCCTTCTCCTGGCTGGAAATATTTTCTCACTCTGAACTCTCCTGATCTAGAGCTATGCCCCTCTTATTATGTGGCCAACTCTGTCTTCCAGCCTCCCCTAGGTTCATGTCCTCTGTTCCCTCTGGATGGTGAGGTGCTCAGTAGCAGGGTACAAAGATTCATTTTGTCACCCCTACCTGACTTTCATAGTCTCTGGCACAGAGACAGGCCCAATAAATATTTGGTGAATGCAGCAATGGTTGTAATAGTGTTTGGGTATTTGCATGCCCTGCCTCCTCCCCTCCTCCCTTCCCCTCTCCAGTTCTAGCAGGTTGTCCATTGTCAGATGTCCCTGGTATCATTAAAACCCTGAAGGAAGGACTAGCTGGTTAGCTCAGTTGATTAGAGCATAGTGCTGATAACACCAAGGGCAAGGATTCTGATCCCTGTGCCGGGCAGCTGCCAAAAATCCCCTAGCTCTATAGAAGCAGAATTCATCCAGGCTGCCAATCCTGGTGCCAGTCTCCCCTTACCTGGTGGGATTCCCTGAGTTCTGAAACTCAGGACAACATATATATATATGGTATGGGCTCAATAAATATTTATTAAACTAGAGTGAATCTCGTTCTGCTTCAAAATGTAGCACCTTGTAATTTAATCAACCATTTTAAGAGTCTGCAGGCTGAAATAAATATCCTTAATCCAGAAGTTTGAATTTGTTTGGCTTCATGAAGGAATGGCTTCCACACCGATAGCCTCTTTGTAATGTTTAATATACCAGAAAAGGTGGTGGGGGTGGTGTGGGGTGGAGAATAACCAAAATATCCATCAATTTTGGTCACAAATTGATTACATAGATTATGGCCCATCCATGATTTGAATTACTGTGTAGCTGTTAATGAGAATAAATGAGTCTATTTGTACTGACTTGGAAATATTTCCAAAAATGTACTGTTAAGGTAATAAAAGGTAGTTACAAAAAATATATATGGAATGATTTAATTTGAGTTTAAAAGCCCAACAACAAAAATTATACATGCACATGCATCCACATACATCCACAGAGACGGTCTGGAAGGGCACATCCTGGACTGTTCATAGTGGCTGCCTCTGAAGAGGGAGCAGGGGAAAGGGTAGGGTAATGGAAAGGTACCTTTTACTTGATTTATTTGATTTTTCACCATGTATTCATGTATTTCTTGTATGATTACATTTTTTCAATGAGGCTGTCATTGCCATGTGAGAAATATTCAGCCCAGTTTCCTCTTCCCGAGAAGGAGGTGTGCCAGCTCCCACCTGTAGAGATGAGAATATCTGCTGCCCAGTGTTCTCCCAGATCTAGGCCAGTTGTCTCACTAGGACTCGCAGCTGCACTGCTGGAGAATCACCGCGTTCCTCCAGCAGGCGTTTGGCTGTCCCAGCTACACACACAGCTAATACTTACTGAATTCTCACACTTGTATGAATTATTCCATTTACCATACATTATAACACATTTTAGAGATGAGCACAGAGAAGTAAGGGAACTTACCCGGGGTTTCCCAGGTGAGAAGCAGAGGAGCCAGAATTCAAACCCATGGAGTCCTGCTCCAGAGCCCAGGCCCATCCTTACCAGTCACACTGTTGCACGATGAGAAGTCATACTCCACCAGGATTTCCCAGGTGGGTCATGATCCATGGGAATCCACACTCAGCAAATTCATAAGAATTTGTATGGAAACTGGGGCAGATGGAGCCATGAATGTCAAAACTACTCTGATCTTCTCTTTAATAATACTGGATCTAGGAGTGACTCCACTTAGGAGGAACCACTGTAAATCTTTCATCAGGATGCTTCCTATAAATGTGCAAGGTCTCCAAACATTTGGGACTGACTCACAATAAATTATACCTCACCAAATGCTCTATAGTTTTTGAACCTGCCAAGGTCTCAGAGATTGGTAGGTTTCATAATGTAACTCTGAGCCCTTCCGCAGCACAGCTGACAGAGACACCAAAGACTCCCTTCGCTCTGAGGCTCACAGGAAAATTTTGGGGGTCTCTGATTATCTCTCCCTTTGTGCCTCAAACTCCAGTTGAGCTATTAAATTTCAAAATATTGGGAGATTTGATTAAGAAGTAAAGTTCTCACAAAACACCAAAAGTAAAATTTCTACTGCTTACTTTAAGTCTATAGATCTACAATTGGGAGGATTTCAACTTTTAGGAAATAATCATAATATGAAGTCAAGGTCAAGGGTACAATGATAAAATTGAACATGGAGGTTTGGGGTTTAAACTGGTAAGTTTTCTTTTGTTTATTACTTGTAAGTTTCTTGAGGGCAGGGACTGTTTGTGCTTGTATCTCTGGAGCTTAGCAAAGTTGCTGAGAGTAGAGCGACTCAGGACATGCGTGTTGAATGGCTGAGTGAAGGGCTAAGAATAAAACAAATGCCACAAATTTCTCCTTCAAGTGCCTTCTGGCGGAATCTTTGATTACTCATGGAAACAAATGCCTTCCTTGCACAGAGTGAAGATGAGAGAGTAATTGGAGATCTGCGGGAAAGGATCTGGAGTCTGTTTAGTAATATCCTCATAAGCATTTCATAGAAAGTCTGAAGCCCATTGCCCTTGGTGGAAAGTGGCCCCACGGAAATAGCCTGTGAAGTACAAAATCCCATAACGCAGACAGACCTCACAAAACGTTCATTGCCCATTGAGAGTAGAAGTGAGACAGATCACCCCATCTGCCGATAGGTGTGTGTTTGTGGGATGTTTTTAATCACATGTCCAGCTCTGGCCCAAATTCCTCTTTGACCGAAGCTTTTGACAATTCTGTTAAATTTCAACTAAATGTTATTTGACTAAACTACTCCCTTATAACTTAGAAGACTGGAGGCTGTCAGCCTTCTTTGGCTGTCTTTGCTGAAAGTAGCTCTGATGGGAGTTGTCTACCAAAATTAGGGCAAAGTAAAACACTGGTGTCATGAGAATGGGCAGGATTAGCTGTGATAAGAGGGATCTGAACCTTTCTTTACAAAGATGTGTGGGTCCAAATGGGGTGAGTCAGGGGTATTAAACAATTCGCTGACTCGTTTTCCAAACAGATCAAAGTGCAAAAACTCTTGACCCCGGTTTCAGTTCATATTTTTCATTGCCGTTTGGAGAGACTGATTCAGAGAGACTCCAAATTCCCAAATGCTAGAATGAAATGATAAGCCTTATCCTGCAAAGCACAGCTCACCAGGACTTGCTGATTTCCAACCAGCCATTAGGCAGACATGGTGAATACGGCCAGTACGATGATTGCCATTTTACCAAAAAGCAAACTGAGGCTCAGAGAGGAAAAGTGTCTTGACTGAGGCCACACAGCAGAAACCACAGAGAAGGCAGGCCTTCTGAGAGCAGTCCTATAACTGTCTCCTCTACGCCAGAGACACCTTCCTTTCACATCTTCATCCTAAATGCGAGGCAAGGTTTGTATTTTAATGAAGCATAAATACTCAGGATTTGGAAATTTCTGGTTTAGTTCATCACTAGCAAGTTTGGCTACTAGACCAGAGAGCCAGAAAAACCAGAGTCTGGCACATTGTAGGTGCTAAATAAATATTTATCGAATGAATGAATGAAGGAGGTTTTCAAACTGCCTCAGAAGCCCCAGGCTGCAGCAGCACGACCTGGCCCTTCCTATCAGCTCACCTCGGGCCCAGATATTAAGTTGCAGCCATTGTCCTTAAGGGGTTGCAGACCCAGATCCTCCCAGAAGTCAACTCTGCCTGTCCTTTGGCGTTGCTGAGAGGATTAATGGAGATCAACCACAAGGATATCTTTCTAAAGGACAAAGACTGAGGATCCAGGGGGCTGCAGGGGCCTCCTTGCTTGGGTTGCTGTGTAGAAGTTGAAGGTGTAGGAGGAACAGGGAGGCTGAGGGGTGGGCAACTCACTCAACCTTCCGGAAGCCTGTTACTTCAGTGGTAAAATGAGGGGCTAAATATATCACAGAGAGCAAGTGGTCCAAACTTTGTTGTCATAGATAAGGCAGAAAAACAAGTCAGCTCTTCCAGATGCAGTGTGTTATGTGCTAAATGAGAGATATATCCAGGGTGCTATAGGCACAGAGATAAATGGCATGTGACTCGCCTGAAGGAATGGGGGTGTGAGAAGTCCAGGAGGACTTCACAGAGGTGGTGATACTTAGGCCTAATCTTGAAGGATGAGTCTGACCAAAAGGGAATGGCACTGTAGGCAGAAGGAAGAGCACATGCAAAGCAGAGAAGTGTGAAAGCAAATAGCCAGTGTGACTGGAGCAGAGAGTGCCTGATGAAAGGATGGGAGTGGTGCGAAGTGAGGTTGGGTCATGGCAGCTTTAGGCCACCCTTTCACTTTCCTCCTGGAGGGCATCTCCTTTCTGAGTTGAGTAGAAGTAGATCTGTGAATCACCTCTATCTAGATCTGGGGCTTATCACTCCCTGTATATGTTGTCTATCCTCATTGTTTCATTGTTTTCAGTGTCAACCAAATGAAGTGATAAAAGAGGCCTAGTGAAATAAAAAGACCTGAGCAGGGCACAGTAAAAGGAGTGTCTTAGCAATCCTGCTTTATAGCCCGGTGTCCCCAGGTATTGGGTTTCATAAACCAGCAACATCTTCAAAAGAATTTGGGTTGCAAAAATATTAAAATATAATAATAATAATAACAACTACCATTGATGATCACATCATACTATAAATAACAACAACAACAACAAAAAAGCAGGAAAGGCATAAT
Source organism: Cynocephalus volans (assembly GCF_027409185.1). Lineage (NCBI taxonomy): Eukaryota > Metazoa > Chordata > Mammalia > Dermoptera > Cynocephalidae > Cynocephalus > Cynocephalus volans. The sequence continues at coordinate 83,242,697 of NC_084473.1, forward strand.
CTAAGAGAACAGTTGGCAACCTTATTCTGATATGTTACGATGTAACAGTGGGATTTTCAGGCTGGGAATGAGAAGAGAACAGAAGACCGATGAAAGTAATAAATACCTTGAACAGGTGAGTGCTCTGATGTGTGCCCTGTGGTCAAACTACTGTTAAGGGACACCCCAACCCCTACTGACCTTAACATATGCATTCTGCTTCTGTACAAATCGCTCGCTAAAATAAATGGGGAGGGGTTACAGGGCTAACCGCAAAATTAGCTTATGTACCGCTGGCTTGCTTGCATTGGCTAGATTGTGTCAGGTGCGAAAAATTCCCGCCTAGCTAAAAATAAAAGCTGCGAGAGGTTCAACTAGAGGCTGCGCTTCTCGATTGGCCTGCGCAGCCCTGGCTGCCAGAAATAAACTCTTCTCCTTTTCCTATCACCCGGTTCTCGTGGGCAAATTTCTTTTACCTGTCAGACGTTGGCCATAACATTTGGGGGCTCGTCCGGGATCCCTTAAGCCTCTCGAGAACCGTCCTTTTGGCCCTGGGACTTTTTGGATCTCTAGGGGGGAATTCCTGAAAAGACGTTCTTCAGCCCCAGAGAGACAAACCCATGGCAGGTGCCATCGAATTTGGTGAGTTGACTCCTTGGTTGGGAAAAAGGCTCGGCTGGACGCAGCCAGAGACTCCTCTTTCCCTGGATCAAACGAGACGTCGTTCTGATCTGTTGGGACCTTTTTTAGGTCGTTGGGACTTTCATTTTAATTTTAAAATTTTTTATTATATGCATATTGTTTGTTAGTTTTGGTCTGTGTTTAAGTCCTTTTGTTTGTCTAGTTTCGTTTTGTGTTGTCTGTTATAAGTGTCATTTTGTGTTGTCTGTTATAAGTGTAGCTTGGCCATTTCCGCTCCACAGGACATTGTGGGACAAGGATCCTCCAGACCAACTGTCCTCCAATGTTTTCTTATGAATTTTAACACCTTCCGAGAGAAGGCTGCAGACTTTGGGGCCTCGGGGACCCGAAGTCTTGCAATTCCTTTGTGAAATTGATTGGCCAGCCGACATTGAAGGCCCTCTCAGCCTCCCCTTAGCTCAGGCTGTCAGACGGGTCATCTTCGGAAAGCCCGGACACCCCGATCAGATACCTTATATTCTCATTTGGATTGAAATTCTCTCTTACCCTCCTCCTTGGTTAAAAAGATGTGTTCCAGGGCCGAGCCTGTGGCGCATTCGGTAGAGTGCGGCGCTGGGAGCGCGACGACGCTCCCGCCGCGGGTTCGGATCCTATATGGGAATGACTGGTGCACTCACTGGCTGAGTGCCGGTCACGAAAACGACAAAAAAAAAAAGATGTGTTCCAGGGTTAAAAGAAAAATGTTCGCCACCGAGAGACTGCCGCCATTCTCCTGACGAGGCCGCACCCTGATTCTATCCCTAAGCAAGTTTTATCAACCGCTCCAGAGGAGCAGGACCTGACCTGCTGCCCTCCAGCTTATGCAGAGGACCCCACCCAAGTGTCTAACCCGCTTATCTCTCCCCCACACCCGCTCTGGGGCCTCTTATTGTTTCCAGAGTCCCGCCCCACCAGTGTCCCCTCCTTCTTCTGCTTCCCCTTCTTCACCTTCCTCAACTGGTCCCCCTCCTGGACTTTTCCCCTTGCGTGAGGCCACAGGGGCAAATGGCCCTTTTATGGTATATGTTCCCTTTACCACCAGTGATCTTTACAACTGGAAAAACCAGAACCCTTCCTTTTCCGCTGATCCACACGGTTTCATTTCTCTGCTTGAGTCTGTCTTTTATACTCACCAGCCCACCTGGGATGATCGCCAACAATTGTTACAGACTCTGTTCACTTCTGAGGAATGTGAACGAATCTGCCGAGAGGCCCAATGGGCTGTCCTGGGCCCCAATGGTCTCCCCACGGATGACCCTGAGCGATTGGCTGCTGTTTTCCCCACCCGCTGCCCCGATTGGGACCCAAATAGTAATAGAGGTAAGGAGGCTCTCGATCATTTTCGCCAGGTCCTGTTACGAGGGGTTCGAGCTGCAGCCCGAAAACCCACAAACCTATCTAGGTTAGTGAAGTAACCCAACAGCCCGCCCAATCTCCAGGTGCATTCTTAGAGCGCCTCCTAGAGGTGTACCGGATCTATACACCTGTAGACCTGGAAGCACCTGAAAATCAAAGGGCAATTAATTTGGCCTTTGTAACTCAGTCTGCACCCGATATAAAACAGAAGTTGCAGAGATTAGAGGGATTTGAGGGCAAGGTTCTTTCAGAGTTGGTAGAAATAGCCCAAAAGGTTTCCACAAATTGTGACCCACCTGAAGATAAGAAGCTTAAAAGACTAACTAAGGTTCTGCTGGCCACAAGAACCAACCCAAGAAACCTCAGGCCCCTAAAGGAGCAATCAACACTGGGGCGAAAAAACGCCCACCATTGGATAAAGACCAATGTGCCTACTGTAATCATTGAAAAAAGGCTTGCCCCCGGTTACAGGAAAAGCCTGAAAAGACTAATACTGTGCTTCATCTGGGTGAAGACATAGAAGACTGATGGGGTCAGGGTTCCATGCCCCTTAACCCCCAGGAACCCAGGCTAACTCTTCAAGTAGGGGACAAACCAGTATCATTTCTGGTGGACACGGAGGCTACCTACTCTGTACTGAGAAAAACAAAAAACAAAAAACCAGAATTGCCTAGTAATAAGCCCCCCATTGCCATTCAAGGGGCCACAGGGAAAACTAAATTTTGTTCATGGACAGAAGGGTGACTCACCGACTTAGGCAAGAACACAGTTACTCATTTGTTCATTTTAATGCCTGGCTGCCCAGTGCCTTTATTGGGCAGAGATTTACTCCACAAACTGGGAGCAACTATCACTTTTAAGTCACAGGCTACTCCACTAAGCTTGGAGCAACCTGCCACCCTTTTGGTAACACTGCCTTTGTCCGAGGAATATAAGCTCTTGCCAGAACAATTGCGGGAGGATAAAACCTCCAACCACCAAGAATTGCTAGCTTATTACATGAAACTTGTGCCCCAGGTGTGGGCTGAGTCTAATCCCCCTGGGCTAGCAAGGCACCAACCTCCAATAGTGGTCCAGCTCATGGCAACTGCCACCTCCATCAGAGTGAAACAATACTCTCTTCCATTAAAGGCACGACAAGGGATAGAACCTCACATCAATAAATTAAAACAATAAGGGATACTAGTGCCTTGCAAGTCTAGCTGGAATACTCCCCTGTTACTGGTCCAAAAGCCAGGGACAAATGACTGCAGGCCTGTCCAGGACCTCCGGGAAGTCAATAAGAGTGTGGAAACTATCCATGCAACTGTACCAAATCCCTATATGTTGTTGAGCCTGGTTAATCCCCTCCATCAGGTTTATACAGTGTTGGATTTAAAGGATGCCTTCTTCAGTCTGCCCCTAGCCAAAATCAGCCGGCCTCTGTTTTCCTTCGAATGGGAAGCTCCAGATGGAAGCTACTCTGGTCAACTAACGTGGACTAGACTGCCCCAAGGGTTTAAAAACTCACCTATGCTGTTTGATGAAGCGCTGAGCCGAGACCCCCAAGATTTCAAGGTAAAGTGGGGATCAAATATAACACTGTTATAATATGTCGATGACTTGCTATTGGCTGCACCCACCCTGGAGATTTGTAAACAAGCCACAGGGGATTTATTAAAGACCTTACAATACCTAGGATACCGGGTATCCACTAAAAAGGCCCAACTTTGCTCCCTGATGGTGACATATTTGGGATATATCTTAAGCGCAGGGGAAAGGAAATTGTCCCCTGACTGCATAACAGCCATCCTAAATATACCAGAGCCAAAGACTAAAAGGCAAATTCAAGAATTCCTAGGAGCCGCAGGATACTATCGCTTATGGATTCTCAACTTTGCTGAAATGGCCCAGCCCCTCTATGAGGCTACAAAGGGACCAGGGGATCAAATTACTTGGACTGAGAGACTCCAATTGGCATTCAGCAACATAAAGGCTGCTCTTACGCAGGCCCCAGCCCTGGCACTGCCCAATTTAGAAAAGTCTTTTACCTTATTTGTGGCCGAAAACAAGGGCATTGCAAAGGGGGTGCTAACCCAAGATCTAGGGCCATGGAAATGACCAGTGGCTTACCTGTCACACAAGCTGGACCCAGTGGCCACTGGCTGGCCCACATGCTTATGAGCTACAGCTGCAACTGCACTCCTAGTAAAAGAAGAGACTATACTAAAAACCCCACCAGGAAAATAGATTTCAGATGCAAGGTTAACTCATTACCAGACCCAACTGCTTGGACCTGAACATATTACATTCTCCAACCCAGTTGCCCTAAATCCAGCCACCTTGCTCCCTGACAGTGACCCTGACCGCTGCAAAGTTGCACACGATTGCCTTGAAATCTTAGCTGCCTTCCAGGGCACCCGACCAAGGTTGCAAGATACTCTTCTCAAGGAGGCAGAGCTAACTCTTTTCACAGATGGCAACAGCTACATGGTTGACGGAGTCAGGTATGCAGGTGCCGCGGTGGTTACTCCTGAACAAGTACTATGGGCAGAAGCTCTTGGGTCCCAGACCTCAGCCCAGCGGGCAGAACTTATTGCTCTCACAAAGGCCCTTCAGCTTAGTGAAGGTAAGATTGTAAGTATCTACACTGACAGTAGATATGCCTTTGCTACTGTACATGTACATGGGGCCCTCTATAAAGAAAGAGGATTACTCACTTCAGAAGGAAAGACAATTAAAAATGTTCCTGAAATTCTGGCACTGTTAGAAGCTATTTGGCTTCCAACCAAGGTTGCAGTTATTCATTTCAAGGCACACCAGAAGGGAACAACTGTAGAAATTCAAGGAAATAACTTTGCTGATAAGACTGCTAAAACAGTGGCACTCCAACCAACTGGGACATCAGTCATAGCACCTTTGCTACCACAACCTCATTTGCCACTAAAACCTGAGTACTCTCCAGAAGACGAGAAAAAGGCTGAAACATCGGGATACCAAGGAAACATAACCACTGGGTGGTATGAATCAAAGGACAAAGCCATATGGCTACCAGAAAAAATGGGTCAGCACTATGCTTGGCTCATGAAATTCACCGAGCCACCCATTTAGGGAAAACAAAGCTATTAGAATTAATTAGACAATCATTTAATTTTAATAACACATCAAAAATTATTGAATCATTAACTAACCGATGCCTTGCATGTACTCCAGTAAACTCTAAACAGGTCACTCATCGATGGTCTGGAGTTCGACAAACATTTAATACTACAGGAGAACATTGGGAAGTTGATTTCACTGAAGTTATGCCTGGGAGGTATGGATACAAATACCTGCTTGTATTAGTAGACACATATTCTGGATGGGTCAAGGCGTTTCCTACCAAGTCTGAAACAGCCTCTATAGTAGTAAAAAATTAATCAATGAAATTTTACCCCTTTTTGGGCTACCCACAACCCTTCGGTCAGATAATGGACCTGCCTTTATGGCACGAATATCCCAACAGTTGGCCAAATGCTTGCGAATAGAATGGAAGTTACATTGCGCCTACCGCCCTCAAAGTTCAGGACAGGTTGAGCGCATGAACAGAACTTTAAAAGAAACCTTGACTAAGCTTCATTTAGAAACTGGCGAAAACTGGGTAGACCTCCTTCCCTTTGCACTATTGAGGGTACGAAATTCCCCATATAAACAGGGATATACACCTTATGAAATTCTTTTCGGTCACCCCCCGCCCCTATTACCCAGGATGCCAATGGAGGCTGACCCCCAAAAGCTGCCTGCCCCTATTTTGGGGGAGCTTCAAACCCTACAACAGATTTGTCCACAAATCAGAAATGAACTAAATGCTAACGCTTCCCTTCCAAAGCAGGAGCCACCTGGACCCATCCCTCAACCCGGGGACGTGGTGTACATAAAGAAGTTAACTGCCTCGTCCCTCCAGCCCCGCGGGACTGGAACATACCCGGTGATCCTCAGCACGCCCACAGCTGTAAAGGTTGCCGGAAAGGACACTTGGATACACTGGACTCACGTCAAACCAGCACCAAACTCAAACCCCAACACCGACTGCTGGAGCGTCCAGACCACCAACCGCCCAACTAAGATAAGACTAAAGAGACTTTAACATGCTTTTTAAAATTCAACCCCTAAGACAGCAATGATTTGCTATAGCTACAACAACAGGGGGGAATGTTAAGGGACGCCCCAACCTCTACTGACCTTCACATATGCATTCTGCTTCTGTACAAATCGCTCGCTAAAATAAATGGGGAATCCAGGGTGGGGAGGGGCTCCAGGGCTATCCGCAAAATTAGCTTATGTACCGCTGGCTTGCTTGCATTGGCTAGATTCTGTCAGGCACGAAAAATTCCCGCCTAGCTAAAAATAAAAGCTGCAAGAGGTTTCAACTTGGGGCTGTGCTTCTTGATTGGCCTGCGTAGCCCTGGCTGCCAGAAATAAACTCTTTTCCTTTTCCTATCACCCCATTCTTGTGGGCAAATTTCTTTTACCTGTCGATCGTTGGCCATAACACTACCTTTCTTCCTCACCCCCCCCACCGCCACCCCCATGTAGACAGCCCCCACCTCCAGGCCAGAGGAATGATGGACTATGGTCTGGAGCCCTGTGCTAGCACATGTGTCCCAGTGGGTGGCTCACAGCTTCAGCAGCCCTGACCTTGCTCTTCCATCAAAGAACTTGGCCCTGTAACCATTGACCATCTGGCCATGAGCCACAGATTCTATTAATCTAATTGAGATTAGGGAACAGCAGGAGCCAATGTCTCCTTTGATTAGGCCCAGAGTGGTCTGAACTCAGCACTCAACCCTGAGGCCTCTGATGGCCCTAGATAATGTGCAGAGCTGTTCTGTGGCTCCCATCTGGATGAAAGGTCTCAGACTTGACAGAGGTAACTAAAGACCTTTGGACCTCACAACTGCACAGATGGCCCCATGCCTTCCTAGCAAATCTGAACTCTCCCAGCCCACAGTTTTCCATTTATGAGCCCACGAATGGGATGAATCAGTGCCACAGTCATTGCAAAAATAATTACTGTGGGAACCTTTGTACTTATCAACGCCATCCTTCCTAGGACCTCAAGGAGGAGGGTAGAGCTCGGGCCACTTCCCCAGGCTGGTACATTTATCTTCCTTGACAGTCAGCTTCTGATTAAATGCAACTCTTTTGAGATGTTCCACTTTCTTTTCACCCTGGATGGCCTTAGTCCCTCAGCACTCACCACAGGAGGCTTGACTACTAGTATCTTGGTGAAGACTGGGGAGATTTGAGACTGTCAAGTGAGCTACTAGATTTTTGTTCCTATAAAAGGCAGCATGAGGTACTTGTTCAGTGTATGTCAGGAGACCAGCTGCAGGTTGGGATTGTAAAGCTCCTGTCTAGATTGAGTCCTGTCCTCTCTCCCCAGCACCCTTGCACACAGCGTCCAGAATCCAGATCATCCTTGAATATCACAGCTGACAGGGAAATGTTCTTTGAGAACATTTATTCTAAGATATTGTAATAAAAAGTGTATAGAACTCTGGAGAGTCCAGAAACACCTGGATTGTGTGCAAAACTTCAGCATACATTTTTATAATAAGGCTTTCATTGGATTCTCAACCTGAACTTCCCCAAGAGTTCAAGAAGGCGCGACTTAATACAATCCCTTGTTAACTGATGAGTAAACAGAGAAGTGAAGTGATTTGCTTAGAACATGGGGTCTGCTCCACCCCACTCCCTATCCCTGCTTCGAATCTAGAGCTGAATTCCCCAAAGTGGCCCACCCAGCTCCTGTATCAGGTTAAACATCCAGATGTCTGGGCCCCTCACAGACCTACTGAGTCAGAGTCTCTGAGGGCAGGGCCTGGGTGTTTAGCAAGCTCTCCTAGTGTGTGTGTGGGTGGGGCACACTAAAGTCTGAGAATACAGGACCCTTGTCAGAATTGAAAAACATACATAAAAGGTAAAATAATGAAACAATTGCTACTTTTCTCCATATTTCTAAATAACATTTTTTATAATTTTTTGTTCTTCCTTCCCTTTCTTCATTCCCTTTAGCTTTAGATTTTATCACCTCATTTGTTATCAAAGAAAATAAGGATCATGAGACTTATTTGGTGGTTTTCAGGTGCCCAGCTGGGCACACCTCTGCCATCTGCATTGTCAGGGAATGCTCCCGAGGCACAGTTGATGTACCCCACTTCACCTGCCACAGCCAGTTCAACCTCTCCTCCCCTGGCGGGTGGGCACTGGAGAGCTGGTCCATGGGTCATATTCCCAGCTGCCTTCCACAGCTATTCTGAGCCTGCAAGAAACCTAGGAGTCCCTCATAAACCTTCTCAATAGAGATATGTCTGTAAGTGATCTTTGCATTCTCCTGACTTTCAGGGTCCACCTGCAGCCTCTCTGCTGCCCTCCCCTGCCTGCACTCTTTTTATCATATATCATCTCCCCAACTCATGAGATGTTGATGAAACAGTCCATAATTATTCATTTGTTGTTTTTTCATTTGTGTTCACATAAAGAAAAAGTCATTCTTCTGCTGAGAGACTCGGTCATGTAATATTCTCTGTTTCCCCCACTTGTAAATGTCTGTGAGGCTGAGACCACCATATTCTGCTTTGACTCTCCACCCTAACGCAGTGCTTTGCAGCTGGCAAATGCTTAACACATGTTTGCTGAATGAATAACTTTGTCTTGCAAAAAATCCGCTGCTAGTCTTTAAAGTGTAGTTTCCCTAGGGATAAAGTTATGAAAAGTGGAAATAGTACTGGCACAGTTAATAATAAATGAAAATTCTTAATCCCATCAAAAGGAGATTACTAGAAAAGGAGCCAGGTGACTTTGGAGATGAGACCCCAACTCTCTTTGTTGCATCTGTAGAACATGGGGGAAGGTCCAATCTACTTTCTGATTCTAATATATTCCAAACATTTTAGACAATTTCTGTTTTCCAATCACCATCTACTTAAAAGAGAAGCTAGAGAAACAGGTGAAGGTGACAGAAGATGCTGCCACTTGGAGATTGTATTAGTCTGTTTTGTGTTGCTATAACAGAATACCTGAGACTGGGTAATTTATAAAGAACAGATGTTTATTTGGCTTATGATTTTGGGACAGCTGCATCTGGCACAGGCCTCAGGATGCTTCTACTCATGGTGGAAAGCGACAGGTACAAGCAGATCACATGATGAGAGGAAGCAAGAGAGAGCGAGAGAGAGAAGAGGTACCACGGTCTATTAAACAACCAGCTCTCGTGGGAACTAATGAAGCAAGAACTCACTCATTACTCCCCCCACTTAGGGAGAGCATTAATCCTTTCATGAGGGATCCGCCCCCATGACGCAATCATTTTCCAACACTGCCACATTGGGGATCAAAGTTCCACATGAGTTTTGGAGGGGACAACACATCCATACTCCATCATTCCACCTCTGGCTCCTCCAAACTCATGTCCCTCTCACTTATAAAATATAATCATTCCATCCCAACAGTCCCAAAGGTCTTAGCTTGTTCTAGCACCAACTTAAAAGTCCAAAGTCTTATCTGAGACCAAAACCAAAAGTCCTTCCAGCTGTGAACCTGGAAAACAAAACCAAATTTATCTACTGCCAAGGAAGAATGGTGGAACAGATATCGGGTACACGTTCCCATTCCAAAAGGGAGGAATAGGCCAGAAGAAAGGAGAAACAGGCCCCAAACAAGTCTGAAAACCAGCAGGGTAGACATTAAGTCTTAAAGCTTTAAAATAATCTTCTTTGACTCCAAGTCCTGCATCCTGGGCACAATTGGGCATATGGGCCCCCAAAACCTCAGGCAGCCTCACTCCCACAGCTCTGCCAGGCATAGCACAGTAGGCTGCATTGGTGCCTGTGGCTTTTCCAGGCATGTTACCAGTGGCCCTGCAGTTCTGGGGTCCTGGCAGCAGCCCTACTGCCTTGGCTGTACTAGACATTTCCCTGGTGGGGGCTCTCTTTGGGGGCTCTGATCCCACTTTCCTGATCGGCATTGCTCTAGTAGATGGCCTCTGTGACAGCTCTGTCCCTATGGCAAGTCTCTGCCTGGGTCCCCAGGATTTTCCATACATCCTCTGGAATCTGGGTGGAGGCTGCCACGCCTCCACTGCTCTTACATCCTGCTGGCCTGCAGACAACATAACGTGGATGCCACCAAGGTTTCAGGCTTCTACTTTCCAGAGCTGCTGCATGAACTAAACTTGAGGCTGATCCAGCCTGAGCTGCTGGGATGCAGGGAGCTGGTTCCCTAGGGCAGCTGTGCCCCAGGTCTGTCCTCTGGGACAACTCAGTCTTCCTAGGCCTCAAGGTCTGTGATGGGTGGGGTACCCTTCCAGAGACTTCTCAAATGCCTTTAGGGTTTTTTTCCCATTGTCCTTGTTTTTAGCATCTGGCTGCCTCATTGCCAAAATAATGTCTTTAGCAAACAGTTTATCTGCTTCACCCTTGCATTTTTCTCCTGCTTTCTGTTTCTCTACCACATGGCCAGGTTGCAAATTTTCCAAATCTTTATGCTCTGCTTCCCTTTTAATTCCTGGCTTTACATCATGCCTTTGCCACTGTAACTCAGAGTAGGCTGTTAAAAGTAACCATGCAGCTTCCCTAATGCTTTGCTGCTTAGAAATTTCTTCCGCCAGACATTCTGGTTCAAAACTCTTAAGTCCCACCTTCCACAAAGTCCAAGGGCATGGACACAATGCAGCCAAGTTCCTTGCTACAGTGTAGCAAGGGTCATCTTTTGTCCAATTCCTGATAAGTTCTTCATTTCTATCTGAGACCTCATCATCTGTGTGTCTTTACTGTCCACATTTCTATCAGCATTCTGGTCACAACCATTTAACCAATCTCTAAAATGTTCCAAAATTTCCCTCATCTTTTTGTCTTCTTCTAAGTCCTCCAAACTTCTCCAACCTTTGCCCATTACCCAGTTCCAAAGCTGCATCCACATTTTCAGGTATCAGTATAGCAACACCCCACTCCTTGGTACCAATTTTCTGTTTTAGTCCGTTTTGTGTTGCTATAATAGAAATACCTGAGACTGAAAATTTCTAAAGAACAGAGGTTTATTTGGCTTATGATTCTGAAACAGCTGCATCTGGCACAGGACTCAGGCTGCTTCTACTCATGGTGGAAAGCAGCAGGTACAATCAGATCACATGGCTAGAGGTAGCGAGAGAGAGAGAGAGTGAGAGAGATTGAGAGAGAGAGAGAGAGAGAAAAGAGGTGCCAGGGTCTATTAAACAACCAGCTCTCATGGGAACTAATGAAGCGAGAACTCACTCATTACTCCCCCCACTTAGGGAGAGCATTAATCCATTCCTGAGGGATCTGCCCCCATGACTCAAATCAGTTTCCAACACTGCCACATTGGAGATCAAATTTCCACATGAGTTTTGGAGGAAACAACACATACAAACTCTATCAGAGATCAAGAAAAAATTAAGTATAACATCAGTAATCTGGGTGCACACTTGGCACCTAGCCATGAGGTAGTAGGGGACATAGTAAGGAAAGGCAATTCTCATGGAAAAATTCCAATGTTGCCAATTTTCTAGGAAAACATTTATGTTTCTCCTCCTCCTCTTAGCAGCAATTTCCAATCTACTATGGTAGCCTATATACCCTAGTAATCATTTGAATTTTTAATGCTTTTTGGCACATGAATATACAATGGTACTTCAAAAAGTTCATGGAAAATAGAATTAATACGAATCTTTTCATGAACTTTTCGAAGTACCCTCGTATATGCCATATGCAATTTAATGCATTTTAAGCTTTGCAGGCCACAGGTCTATGTTGCAACTATTCCACAATACTGTTGTAATGCATTAGATCATTGTACATGAATACTGATAGTCAACTCTGTACTCCATAAATATGTATGATCAATTGTGTTTCAATTAAAAAATAGTGTAATGCAAAAGCAGCCACAGGCAACACTCCAACGAATGGGTGCAGCTGGGTTCCAGTAAATCTTTATTTGCAAAAACAGGCAGTGGGCAGAATTTGGCCCATGGGGCATAGTTTGCTGACCCTGTTCTAGACAGTCAACATCAACTTCCAGCCTAAACTTGATCTATGGCTGTCCTGTCTGACTCATGTGTTCTTCACCTTCCAATAAGCCTTGGCCCCATGTCATCTCAGGCTTGTTCTCTGTGATCCAGACCAGTGTCATCCATATGGCTCACACAGTACCTACCTGTGTCAACTTGAAGCTCACCTAAAGTTTTCTATTCACCTGATGTAATACATTCTATGCAGACCTCAACCTACTGACGGTGAGAAGAAACCAATAGCTCTCTCCAGTGTCTGGTTGTGATAAGTCTGTGCAGAAGAATAAAGCAAGAGAAGAGGGCTGTTGTAGAACAAGTGTTTAGGGAAGACCTTTAATTAGAATACCTTCCAGCAGAGATCTGACTGCATCAAGAGGGAAGACCTCTAAGGAAAGCTTAAATATTACCCCAGTTCCACAAACAACCACCACATACATTAGGTAAAAAGACAAATCATCAATTTAGGATTTCCAAAATGCTCAGATAGAACCGGTGTGTCCTGACTTGGAATGCCATTTAGTTTTCCCTCTGCCCTGCTACTTTTGCCCAGCTTGGGAACTAGAAAAATCCTGAGCTCTGGCCTCTGCTCTGCACAGAGGTTGGAGGGCTTCTGGCAGGTCACTTTCTTCTCCAACAGTCTGGGCTCTGTATGCTCCCTCATCCTTAGCAGAGCTCTGGTCCCTAACTCCTACATCCCAGTGCATGTGGACAAAGGTAAATTCTCCCTCTGCACAGTCTTGGAGAAGCCTCTCTTAAGATGGCTCTGCCTGGATCACACAGAAGGAATGGCACTGCAAGGACCCTGGGACTGTGCTTCAGCTCAGTCTTTGAAGATGGTTGGCTTCAAAGCCACAGACAGCTAAGCACTGTAGTCAGCATGATAAAAAAAAAAAAAAAAAAAAAGCAGTTTCTAATCTTATAAAAATTAAATGTTGATACAGGGTGGATGTCTCTGTGAACTCCACATCCCTGCTGTTCCTGCTTGGCTCTCAGAATTCTGTCTTCCTTGTGGACTGTGCAGAAGTTTGTATTTTCTGTAGCTGCACTGTTGTGAATGTCCCAGGCAGGGACTTGTAATGAATTAAACATGTTGTTTGTTCCCTGAGCCGTTTGCTCCTCACTTTTCTGAGAGTGAGTCTGGCAGAGGGCCTGGTGGGAGTGCTCTGTGGAAGGTACTTCTGTCCTTGTGATGGTTGTGGCGACTCCATCCGGCTGGTTATGAGCACTGTAAACAACACTGCAAATCTTATGGCCTTTTTGCCATGGTCCTCAGTTTCTCTGGCATCTGAGTGATCAAGTATACCTGATGACCGACCCCTGTGTGAACTCCATGACAACTAGTCCCTGGCCCCATCTTGTGTAGGGAAGGCCAATTCATCACCTTAGAAGTGACCAGTCAGTCTCTCTCTCTCCAGAATTGGAGACTCACCCAGCCTGGGGTCAGTCAATGGTAGCTGCGTGGACTTGCACCAATATGTCAAGGGGGTACCACGTGTGGGCCAAAGTTTGGAGATCAGGTAACTTGAGTAAACAGACACCACATGATTACGAGACTGTCATAAGTAGGGGGAAACAAGCAACGCCAGACGACAGCTGTCCAAGCCCTCCATCCCCCTAAGGCCCAGCTGGGACTGCTTCAGTGACCAGGCCCAGCCAGAGCCAGGACTAAACTTTAGCTGGCACCTCAAACTTTGCCATCTCAGTGGATCGGGACCCAGGAGCATGAATGTGAATCCAGGGGCATTTGGGCATATCTGGCGATCTTCTCCCCCCCCCCAAACACGTTCTTGCTTTTATTTCTGAAAATTAAATTGGGGTGGGGGTGGGGGTGGGGGCAGGCGTTTCCCCGAGAATAGATCTATGCTTAATAAAAAGTGTTTTCCTGCATGGAATTTTTGAGCTAAGTCAATGTCACCTATCTGATAGATTCTGAACTCCTGACACACTAGTCTCCTTTGAGAAACTAGGAGCTTGTCTAGCTCTGATTTTGCAGAGGCATGAAGCCCAAAGAAGGGAAGGGCTTTTCTTCTTTCCATCTTGCCCTCTGTTTTCTAATCTGGAAAATGAGGTCACGTGCTATGTAGAGCCCTGCAGTGAAGATCAAGAGCCTGAAAGAGAACAAAGCGTTTAGTGAAGTGCCTTAAACACATGCCCAGTGCGGAGCGGACGGCTTCTCTCGTTCGCGTTCCCGTCCGGACGCTCCTCCCCTCTCCCCACGCCCCTTTCTGCGGCCGCCACCTCCCGCCCCCAAGTCCTCCCCATCCGGGCATTTAAAGCCGTCGCAGCCGGAAGCCGGAGCCCCGTGGGTCGCGGAGGCGGACCAGGCTCGAGGGCGCGGGACCGGAGTCAGCCCGCCGCCGCCCGCCCCGGTAACCGCGCGCCCGGGGACCTCGCGGTCCCGCTCGGCCGTGACTCCAGCCTCCCCGCCGCTTTGTGTAACCTCAGTTCGGGCCGGCGCCACGCCTCGGGGGAACCTGGGAGGGTGGAGGGTGTCTGAGGCTTTGCACCCTCTGCCGGGATCGGCAGTCCTCGGAGAACCCCGAAACGGAAATCTGTGGTGGGTCCAGGGGCTGGGAGTGGGGTGTTAGGCTGCTGCGAACCCCCTGAGGGTTTAGATCTCCCGCCCTGGCCTAGGGCCTGGCCAGCCGAGGTCTGGTACCCAGTGACCTTGGAGGGCAGGGGTCCTGCCCTGGGCCTGCCGCTGGGGTCCATGTCTCCGCCCAGCGCATGCCCTGAGCCACACCAGAGAGCCCTTCCTGAAATGTTAACCTCGGCCTTGGCCTTCGGGTGTCTCCTATTTCCCTTATTATTTATCCTCGTTATTGATCGGAATTTTTCTGCCCTGTCTTCAGCGGTGGAACAGGGTCCAGAGGAGTCACAAGAGAAAATTATTATGTCTTTTACCCCAGAGGTCATTTAATCTAGTCCCCCATTCCATGCTTGAAACCCTCATACAACAGTCCACCGAAAGTGCTTGATTTTCTTTCTCAATGTCACTGCCTCCTGTGGCAGCTAATTCTACTTCTATAGCTTTGCCCCATTGGCCTGGGAATCCTGATCCTCAAAGTCACTGGAGAGAACAGGGACAGACCTTGCCCCTGTAATGGGCCTGGGTCTGTGGAATAATCAGTTTGGCTCTTAACACCGACATGGGCAAAGCCCGGAGTCAGTCCCTCTCCTTTGTTCCTGGACCGTTTTGTCCACATCCTTCTTAAAGTGAGGAACCCAGAGCAGCCCTCAGTGCCCCAGGTGTGATGTGGCCGTTCCACGCAGAGAAGGGCATTCCAAAAATGTTTTCTTTTGCTCTTCCTTATAGTCCTGCCTTCCCCTGCCCTTGCCCCTGCCCTCACTCCTGGAGCAGTTTCTTTAGTTTGGCCCTATGAAGTGGCCTGGTGAGGTCCCCTTCCTGTAAGTCCAAAGTCTTGGGCAGTTTGCATTGGTTCTGGCCCTTACCAGAGAAGTACAGAAATACCTCTGTTGAAAGCACTGCTAGCCCCTGGTCCCCCGACCCTGGCTCTATTTTGTGAAACATTGTGCCTACTTTGCTAACCCACTTCAGTTGGCTTTTGGAGTTACCCTGATTTCATTTCTTTGACATGGGCTGCTATACAGGGTGACCATATGTTCCAGGTTGCCAGAGTTCTGGCTTATACCCATTGTCCCAGCATAATTATGTCCCCTTTCACTTTCAGAGGATTCATGGTTTGGATGATTAAGCTTGTCTCTGTCTCTAAATTGAATGCACTTGTATTTGTGGGGAGGAGAGTGGCACATGGCTGCCCACAAAGGACTTGTACTGGGCCCACAATCTAGGAAACCGGGATTCTTCCAGATCAATGCTAGCTCTGACCCTTATAGCTGGACAGCTTGGAGTGGCTTGACTGCCAGAGGGCAGGGGTTCCCCTCCAGCCCTGGCACGGAAGAGTCCAGGCTGGCATTGAGAGCTATGTCTAGTCAAATTCATCCCCAGAGTTACTTGGGGCTTTAAAACCAGAGCCCCTACATTCACTCCCTGATCCAGAGAAAAGTGTTCAGAGTTCAAGCCCAGCTCCTTGACCTTGTACCTGACTCCTGGGAACCTAATTGATGTGGAAATGCAACCAAAGTTAGGCCTGGGGTGCCCTGGGACTTTCCTTACCCAAAGAACCAGAGAGCTCTGAGTTCATGCAGGGCCATGTAGCCATGGCCAGAGAGTTTAAGGGCAGCATGTCAGCACTTCTAACTATTCTTCTAGGGTTAGCTGAGAGGTAGGGCACTGGTTATTGACTACAATGACCAGCCATCCTAGTGTGCCTGGGATTGAGGGGTTTCCTCGGACATGAGACTTTCAGGGATTTTTTTTTTTTTTTTTTTTTTTTTGCTTCTAAAAAATTATTATTTTTTTACTTGATGTGTAATAATTGTCCATATTTATGTGGTGTAGAGTGATATTTTAAGAGTTGTATACAATGTGTAATGATCAAACCAGGGTAATTAGCATATATATCACTTCTAACATTTAGCATTTCTTTGTGTTGGGAACATTTGAAATCCTCCCTTTTAGGTATTTGAAAATATGCAATAAAACATTGTTAATTATAGTCACCTAACAGGACTTATTCTTCCTATCTAGCTACAAGTTCATTGCAGCACTATTCACAATAGCCAAGATATGGAATCAACCATCAGCAGATGATTGGATAAAGAAAATGTGATATATATATATATATATATATAGTGGAATACTATTCAGCCATAAACAAGACTGAAATTCTGTTATAGTTGGTGTTATTAGTCTGTTTCTGTTGCTTATAACAGAATACCTGAAACTGAGTAATGTATAAAGAAATGAAATCTATTTCTTACAGGTTTGGAGGCTGGGAAGTCCAAAGTCCAGGGAACACATCTGGGGAGGGCCTTTTCCTGGTGGTGACTCTGTAGTGATGCAGGGTGTCACATTGCAAATGGCTTGAGCAAGAGAGAGCCAACCTGCTCACTTGCTCTCCTTTGAAAGCCATCAGAACCACACCCATTACCAGCTATTAAACCATCAACTTATTACTCCGTGAATGGATCAGTCCATTCACTAGGGAAAGGTCCTCACAATCTAATCACCTCTTAAAGGCCCCACCTTTCAACTGCCATAATAGGATTTTGCACCCTCTACACTGTTACTGTGTGGATTAATACCATTTAACCCACAGCACTTGGCAGCACGGATGGGCCTGGAAAACATGTTAAGTGAACTAAGTCAGTTAAGTGAAAGATAAATGCCGCATGTTCTCACTCATATATGGAAGCTAAAAAAGTTGAACTCGTAGAAGTAGAGAGTAACATTGTGGTTACTAGAGGCTGGGAAGGATAGAGGGCAGGGGAGATAGGGAGAGGTTGGTTAAAGGACTGTCAGTTTTAAAACCAATAAAGTCCCAGGCAAATTGCAATGAGTCAGTCGCCTTGTTCTTAATCCTGTCTGCACATTAGACATTCCAGGAGCTCTCATTTAGAGAATCTAATTGAATTGATCCAGGTAGGGTCCCAGGTATGTATATATATATAAAATATATTTATATTTTTAACACTCCGAAATTGATTCCAACAAACTACCAGAGTTGAGAACCACAAGGTTATACGCAGTGTCCCTAAATAACCATTGAAGGTGGTTGGATTTTGGGCAACCATTTTTTTGGGAAGTGGACCCAGACATCTGTTAAAGGGATGTATGACCAGATATGTTAGTCTTCTCCTTATCAAGAGATCCAAGTGGCAGTTGCCCACTATTGCTATTGTCTACCATCCCCCACCCCCCACACTGCGCTGCTGCCTGCGAAGGCTGGCTTTCTCCCTAGTGAGGACCAAGCTATCTCTTTTCCGGCATGCTCCAGCACTCCCTACCCCAAGGTACCTTATTTTGATTGGAGAGGTCATGATTTGCACAGTCCCAGATGAAAGTTGGCATTAGACTCAAGACAGGGCTCCTGTATCTAGGTTTGGGACACACACTCCGGTGAGAGGTGGTCCAGATGCTGACTGAGGGGCCTGTGTGTGCTGAGAGCTTGGAAACCAAGTGTCTCTGGGAGTGTCCCCTCTGCAGGCCTCCAAGATCATGTGGTACGTCAGCACCCGGGGAATGGCCCCACCGGTCAACTTTGAGGGGGCCCTCTTCTCTGGCTATGCACCGGATGGCGGCCTCTTCATGCCCGAGGAGCTCCCACAGCTGGACAGACAGACCCTGTGTCAGTGGAGCACGCTCTCCTATCCTGGCCTAGTGAAGGAGCTGTGTGCTCTCTTCATTGGCCCTGAGCTCATTCCGAGAGAAGACTTAAATGGTGAGCATCCCATCCCTACTTCTACTCCCCACCCCTGCCAGCCCAGCCCCCCACAGAGTTGTAAATCTATCACCCAATGACTAGGAAGCTGCTAGTTGTATTTCCTAAACTTTGGGATTTTTCCTGACTCTGAAATCCCACAATTGGAAATATCCCAAAGAGTTCATCTGTTCCAGCTCCTACCTCCAGCAAGATGAATGCTGAAATGATATGCAGAGAATTTTTTTCTTTAGTTCATTTAAAAAAAGAAAAACCTTCAGAACTAGGGATTTCATGATCATCTTGAGTGGTTTGAATGTTGGGATGTTTTCTTCCTACATATAAAACACCCAGACCCCCAGGTTGTTTTATTTCCTTGAATGACAATTCCAAAAGGGACTTTTAGAGTGTCCTGGACCAGCTTATCTCAAACTATAATGTGTCTATCATTTTCCCTGGAGATCTTGTTAACGAGCAGATTCTGATTCAGTAAGTCTGGGGTGGGCCCAAGAATTCTATATTTCTTTCTTTCTTTCTTTCTTTTTTTTTTTTGTCGGCTGGCCAACACAAGGATCCGAACCCTTGACTTTAACACTGAGCTCTAACCAACTGAGCTAACTGGCCAGCCCCCTGCATTTCTGTGAAGTGTCCAGATAATACTAGTACTGGTGGTCCATGGAGTAGCAAGAATAAAATCCATGATGTAATGGTGAGTGTTTTGGGTTGGAGAGAGGAAAGGACCACTCAAAATATGGTTCAGTGACTAGCAGTGATGGCATCGCCTGGGCACTTATTAGAAATCTAAGGCTCCCTCAGACCTACTGAATCAGACTCTTCACTTTAAAAAGATCCCAGGTACTTGGTTTGCCAGTGAAAGTTTGAGAAGCTCTGCTGTAGACTGCCCTGCCTTAGGTAGGATTGTACATCAACCATCCAGAGGTTCTGGCATCACAGAGTGAGATTTAGTAATGCAACAAACAAACTAGAAGCTTCGTACTATAAGAAGGAACATTAGAATAGATGGGACATTGATTTGTTTGTTATATAATGATTTTATTCACCCTCTATTGGAATACATGCTCACAAGAAATTCTAACAGTGAAGAACTGTATAAAGTTAAAAATGAAAGTCTTCTATTGCCAGTTCTGGTTTCTGAGGGAACCATTATGAGGAATCTATGAACAGTTTAGTGAATGTCTTTCCAGACTTTTTTCTAGGTTTACATTATTATATAAATATATTATACAATTATTTTCATAAATGGTATTATTTGAGATAAAAATTGCTAGTCTTTTTACCTAGTAGCAGGAGATGGAAACTGGAATTCCAAGTGTTAAAGAGACTGAGAGAGAACTTGAGGGAAGAGATCATGCCTTTCACCTGCTGTCCATTCCCACCTCCCCGCCTGCACAGGTCTGATCGACCGAGCCTTCAGCAGATTCCGGCACAGAGAGGTGGTCCATCTGTCCAGGTTGAAGAACGGGCTGAACGTGCTGGAGCTGTGGCATGGAGTCACGTATGCATTTAAGGACTTGTCTCTGTGCTGCACAGCACAGTTCTTGCAGTACTTCCTGGACAAGAGGGAGAAGCACGTTACCGTGGTTGTAGGTTTGTAATGTGGGTACCAGAGCACCTCAGTGTCCTGACTGCTGGGTGTCCACCTACAGGATGCCCTCCACTGAATCACTCTCGGACTGCGTTATCGGTCCTTCTAGAGCAGGGTTTCTAATCTTTTCTTGTGCCATGGACCCCTTGGTCTAGTGGAGACTGTGGATCTTTCTCAGAATAATATTTTTAAATACACAAAATACTTAAGATTATGTGGTACCAAGTTCACTGACATCCTGAGTTTTATTAAGGGATCCACAGACCCCAGGTTGACTACTAGGTTCCTTTCCTCCAAGTATTTAAAGCAACATTCAGCAACAATGCTTTAGGGGTCATTTCTATCCTTTTCCATCCCCCTTGTGCTAAAGGGGAGGTTTCTCCATTCTTCTGATCCAGGAACTTCTGGGGACACAGGGAGTGCTGCCATTGAGAGTGTTCAAGGGGCAAAGAACGTGGACATCATCGTTCTACTGCCCAAAGGTCACTGTTCGAAGATTCAGGAGCTCCAGATGACAACGGTGCTGAAGGAGAATGTCCATGTGTTTAGAGGTGGGTGTGGCTGAGGCAGGGCAGCCTCAGCAGGGACAGTGTGACCCTGCCTTGATTGAGTCTCTTTTGGGAGATAGGCTGGGACAAACTGTGCAATTGACTAGCTGGCCATCCTTCCTCCTCTTCCTTCTTTCTCCCTCCCTCACTTCATCAGTCATATTTTGAGGTTGGTACATATGCCTTGGCTTAGCTCTGGGTAGGCTCCTGGCTACACAGTCTCATAAACTATTGGAGATGACAAATGCATATAACAATACCAACAGTACAACATAGGGGAGTGCAGGTTGAAAACATACCCCAAAGAACGCTGACTCCCTGCAGGTTCAACCTGCTGGTGCCATGTTTGTAGGCAGCCATGCAAAGCCATAACCTGAGCCAAGTGGCTTGGATTTTATTCCAGGACACTGAGGTTTACAGGGCACAAACATGTTAAATAATTTTTTTAAGGGAATAATTATAATGTGATAATTAACATGTAATAACAGAACAATTATAATGTAATAATTAACATGTAATAATATGTTGACAGTTCACGCCATCACTTATGGTATAGAAACAACTAAGCCATGCACTTTGTTAGCAGGTCTAAGTATTTAAAATAGGAAGCTACTCAGTGGTATCCATCACAAGTTATACCCCTTCCTGAGCCTCATCGCGAGACTCATAGGACTTTGTGCTTGGAGAAAGGCAAAACCATCTCCTTTCATGTCAGTCCATCTATTCTGAATGAATTTAATCATTATGGGGACTGAAGATAGAGAAAGACAGGGTGAGTATCGGTGGAGACATGAGTTTTTATTTCTACCTCTCACACCTCACCAGATTCCCCAAGGCGGGGGTGGGAGTATGAGCAGTCGGAGGCTTGGTTGAGATTTCGCATGCTATGGTCTTGGGCAGGCTGTCCAGGCAGCCTGGCTTAGTTTGGTCGCTCACCTGGCAGGACAGCGAATGTGGCAGAAAATACTCCTTTACCTGCCTGGCCTCCTGTTACAATCGGGTAGAGGAGGTGTTTATATAATACCAACTTTGTCAAGGAGCAAAACCACAGTGAAAACAAACCTTACCCATGGGAGTATCATGAATATCCTTTGTCTATTTGTTCAAGAGCAAACAAAAAGCCCTCTCTGCTCTTTTCTTTAGCAAGTGCATACACATTCCATTGGAAAGTCCATGGTTTGCCTAATGTGGGTGTTGGCAAACTCTTACATGTTAGCTTTGGTAGTTGCCCATATTTGGCTGTATTTTCCTGCAGTCATTGCAAGACCTTAATGCACAAGAGTCAGGCTCCTGAGGGTCCCTGTTATACCCCAAGTGCCAGAGTTCCTAATTATGGACCTAGGACTGTCTTCCTAGAATCAAAGCAGAGATTAATGTTTGGTACTTCTGTCTTGCCACCTATTCCCTTCTCACCTTGTGCACAGAAATTGGAAGGCTTTTACGTAAGGGTATGAATGCAAGTTCCGTTCCTGACCTGTGGGTAGGAGGATGGTGCTCATTTGTGCAATAGTGGCAGGAAAGTGGATGGTGATGAGCCCAGCGTGCCATAAAAGTGTTATTGCTGGAGCTGGAGGGGCATTTCTGTTTTGCACATTTTCTGAGCTTCAAGAAAATAAGGCAACGGACTTTAAAGAAATCAGTTTTGTTTATGAACAGCACTGTTCAGATTTTGTCCTTTCCTTTCTGGAGCCTTCTGGTTTGGTTTCTAGGAGGATGTGTGTTAGTTCAGGAGCTAACAGTGTTTTTGGGGATAGGGATGGGCCATCTGGATTGTTGTGAGCGGATACTGGGTTTTTAAGTCACTAATTTCCATATGCATTGTATACTTGTTTCTTCTTAAGCACAGAATAATCAACAAGCTCTAGGAATTCATTCATTATATTATTTGGGATTCTTTTGGCTGGAAGTAACAGAAAATCTGAGACCATCTTAAAATAGGATTTTTTTCCAGCTTCTGTAACTGGAAGTGGGATGGGCTCCCAGTTGGATGACTCTGACTCCCAGTGCCTTCAGGAACCCAGGTTCTTCCCATTCTCTGCTCTGCCTTCCCCAGTCCTAAGGCTCAGTCCTTTTGTGATTCTATGGTGGTTATTGAGATAACCAGGTATCTCTGTTTCTGTGGTCCTGTCTTAAAAACAATGAACCTTTTCCTAGAACCTCAGCAGACATCCCCTGTGTGTCACTGGCCTGAATTTAGTCACATGCTCATCCTGGAGCCTAACCCTGACCCCAAGGGAATGCCAGTCACTGATGGCTTGGTACTAGCAAAGGAATGGGCTCACCGCAGCTGGCTCAGACCATTCAGGGTTCCCATGTGGTTCTAGGGCCAGCCCCCAGCCTCACCGCTGATACATGGTGGTAAAGGACAGAATGGTTAACAACCATAATACCTACTCTGGTACTTCCCCCAGTAAATTTCAGCCCCTTCCCCTCCAAGCATGGATCCAATGAAGAAATACACCCAAGTATCAAATAAGAGATCTATATCTGTTGAATTGCTGGTTGAGCTAGATTGGGGATTTAATTTGCACTAGCGGACAATTCACCCATAAATTTATTCCATGATTTCCGTATAAATTAAACTTACATACACACCCAGCTTTAGGGAGGAGAAATTCTGCCCACGCACGCTTATCTGCCACATCGGTGTAGAGAGCAGAGCACCCATCCTTGTGATCTAAACGAGGGCCGAAGGGCAGACCACCCGGGAGCAGTCACTGTTTCCACCCTAACCCCGGAAAGAGGAGTGTGGAGTAAAGGATCAGCCTCCCAACATCTCACAATCAGGCCAACAATTCCTCCTCCTTTACCAAAGAGTGGAGAACATGGGCATGAAGTACAAAAAGGAATTCTTTCCCAATATCCCAGAAGCCTGACATTTTATATCTTATTTTTATATAATGGTAGAAACATTGGGAATGGTTCTGGCTATATTTTCTGTTCTCTCCCAGATAGGGAAGATTTTCAGGAACAGAAGAATAGGAGGCATGGTTTCTGTCCCTGAGGAACTTGATATTGAGTCTAGAAAGCCAGGCCACACCACGTGGTAGTAAAGGAAGCAAGGCTGCCGGAGGTCCCAGGAAGACGGGCTCAGCAGCGTGGGCCTTGTCGCAGGCAAGTGCTGCTGCCCGGGGGTTCTTTGTGCTCCTGACAGCTGTCCTCTCCTCTCTCCCCTAACAGTGGAGGGAAACAGCGATGAGCTTGATGAGCCCATCAAGGCCGTGTTCACCGACGTGGCTTTCGTCAAGAAGCACAATCTGATGAGCCTGAATTCCATCAACTGGTCCCGGGTCCTCGTGCAGATGGCCCACTACTTCTTTGCTTACTTCCGGTGTGTGCCCTCCTTGGACATGTGTCCCCTACCCCCCGTGGAGGTGGTTGTGCCAACGGGGGCTGCCGGCAACCTTGCAGGTAAGGGGATCCTGGGACACAAATGGGCTTTTCAGAAAAACACCTGTGGTCTGAGTCCTTCCAGCTGCCCTTTGGCTAAGACTGTGAGGAAAAAGAAGGCCAAATTCTAGTTCTGAAGGTGATGGGAAACTGCACAGAAGAAGCTCCCGGAAGACTTCCCCCCTAACTTCTTGGGGGACATCTGGGCTCTTGCTTCTGGGGGACAGTGATGGGTAACCCTGGGGGGAGTCTGCAGCTTGACCTCATGTGCTGCAGGGGCCAAGGGAAAGCTCCCCCCACTGCCTGCCCTCTGAAGATTCACTGAAAATGAACTGACAATAGGCAGGTTAGCAGGAGAAGAAGGCACACAAATTTATTTAACACACATAAGCAAAAGAATGATTATCCATGACCCAGTGAGGTTCAGATGCTTATATACCCTTCTTCATAGGGGAGGGGGCGAAGGGGGAATGTAGGCAGTTTTGAGTAGAAAATAATTTTTAGGGTAATTGGATGGACCCAGGAGAGGCAGATATTATCTTGCTTGCTCAGCAGAGTGTGGAGAGGCAAGGTCAGCCTCTGTGCCCAGCTGGCAGTGCCCTCTGTCAGAGATATGGACTTTACTCCCAGCCTTGGCCAGCTGCCTTCACTGAGGGTGAGCGATGTGACTGGCATTATGTGTTCCCACTCCTGGGCACACTACCCAGGCACAGTGTGTTGTGCACAGACAGAGCTCTGCACATAAGAGGGGCTCTCCACATAGGGGAGGGCCCCCCACCCCTGTTCTGCCCTTTCCTGGCTGTGGGCGGTCTCTTACACTCAACTCCTCAGCTGCAAAGAGGAGATTGGATTACTTTGTGAGGAGCAAATAAGATTCTGTGTGCGGATGTTTCATGAGGGTAACATGTTGTACAGCTGCGTGGCATTAAAACCATTTCTCTAATAATAATTAGCATTGATCAAGCACTTAACCGTGCATCAGGCACTGTTCTAAGTGCTTTTCACATGCACCTATGAGGAGGACAATAGTAGTATTTCCATTCTATAGTGAGGAAACAGAGGCATACAGAAGGGAGTCAGCTTGCTCTGGTTACACAGCAGGTCAGCAGCAGAGCCAGGGTGACAGCCCAGGCAGGCAGTGTGGCCCCAGAGCCTGCATCCTCGCCAGCTCATGAGGCTAGTGGATATCACTGTTTGTGACAATTCTTTCACCAGCATTGCTTATGGGTGCCAGGGAGGGTTTAGGTGAGCCCAATTTTAGTGGTTAGGAAGCTTCCTGACTTCCCCCACTAACAGGGGGATGGAAAGAACGCTGGACCAGCAGTTAGCCAAGGCCTTGGATGTTAGCCAAGCCTTCTTCACTACCATGGGGTGAAGCCCACTGTGCTCCCCAGACACATCACTCTCCAGTTAGTGATGCCGCCTGGAGTAGTGTGGCCCAGAGCTGACCACACGCACTGCCTGGCACAAAAGAAACACATTTGCCGAGGATGTTCCTATATCCCTACTCTGCAGGCATCGGCTGTTTGACTTCAAGCCCTGAGACTCTCCTGAGTCTCCATTTCTCCTCTGTCATAAAAGAATATCGTAATGTTTTCATGAGGATCAAGTGAAATGAGAATGTGAAAGTGTTTCCCAAAATTAAGAGTGATATTGGGGATGGTATGGTTATTGCTAATTCCCTTTAACTACTTGCCAGGGGTAAACCACTCATGAAAGTGTGTAAACCTTCTTAAATTATGTTGCATTTCTGGGCTCCACATCTTTCAGGGTGAGGAATTCCTTGTTGGGCCTTGCAAACAAGAGCTGCTGTTAGGGTGGACTGAGACGGCTGCCCTGTCCTCCCCTGGTGCCTCTCCAGGAGCAGTCTGAGGCTGCTGCTCTAGGAGGCTGAGTTGGGGGTAAGACCATGTGCTCTAGACTGAGCCAGATATATTTTGAATCCTGATTCTGCCACTTGGCAGGCTTTGGACAGGTTATTTTGACCTCTAGGAACCTTCATTTCCTCTTCTGCAGATAGGTTGCTTTATAGTTGTGAGCACCTGGTAGGGGCCAGTGCATAGGGGCCAGCGCATAGGACAGCCTTGGGCATGGTGGTGCTCGCTTCTCTCTCTCTCTCTCTCTCTGTCTCTCAATCTCTCTCTATAACAACTTTACTGCTATATAATTTGCATACCATTCACACATTTAAAGTGTCTAATTCAATGGATTTAGTATATTCACAGATTTGTGTAACCATCACTGCAATCATTTGAGAACATTTACATCATCCTAAAAAGAAACTCTGTACCCATTAGCAGTCACTCCCCATTTCCCCTCCACCCACTTCCCCCACTAGCCCTAGGCAACCACCAATCTATTTTTTGTCTAGGTTTTCCCATTGTAGACATTTTACTTTATTTATTTATTTATATTTTAACATTTATTTGTACATATTTGTGGGGTACGTTGTGTTGTTTCAATGCATGCATATACTGTACATTGATTCACTTAGGGTAGACAGCATAATTTTCTACCTGATAATCCACCACTCCTCCCCTCCCCCACCTCTGGTGACCATTATTCTACTCTCTCTTTCTATGAGAGCCACTTTAAAAATTTTTTTAGATTCCACATATGAGTAAGATCCTGCAGTCTTTGTCTTTCTGTGCCTGGCTTACTTCGCTTCACATGATGGTCCCCAGTTCCATCCATGTTGCTGCAATGACGGGATATTATTTATTTATTTTTTATAGCTGAATAGTATTCCATTGAGTATATATACTGCAGGTTTTCCACCCATTCATCCTCTGATGGGCATTTAGGTTGATCCATCTCTTGGCTACTGTTATTGTAAGTAGTGTTGCAGTGGACATGGGAGTGCAGGTGTCTCTTTGAAATATTGATTTCACTTCCTGTGGGTATACACCCAGTAGTGCGATTGCTAGGTCAAAGGATAGTTCATTTTTAGTTCTCTGAGGAACCTCCATACTGTTTCTACAAGGGCTGTGCCAATTTACATTCCCACCAAAAATGTAGGAGAGCTCCCTTTTCTGTGCATCCTCCCCGGCATTTGTTATTTTCTGCCTTTTTGGTAATAGCCATCTAACTGCAGTGAGGTGCTATCTCATTGTGGTTTTAATTTGCATTTCCCTGATGATTGGTGATGTTGAGCATTTTTTTTTTTTTCACATGCTTGTTGTCCATTTGTATGTTTTTTGAGAAATGTCTGTTTAGGTCCTTTGCCCATTTTTTAATTGGGTTATTTGTGGTATATATATATATATATATATATATATATATATTTTTTTTTTTTTTGCTGTCAAGTTGTTTAAAGTTCCTTATATATTCTGGATATTAGCCCCTTGTCTGATGTGGAGTTTCAAACACTTTCTCCCATTCTGTAGGCTGTCTCTTCACTTTGTTAATTGTGTCTTTTGCTGTGCAGCAGCTTTTTAGTTTGATGTAATCCCATTTGTCTATTTTTGCTTTAGTTGCTTGCACCTCTGTAGTCTTGTTCAAAAAAGTGCTGCCCACTCCCATTATGTGTAGCATTTTCCGTATGTTTTTCTAGTAGTTTCATAGCTTTGGGTCTTAAATTTAGGTCTTTAATCCATTTTGAGTCGATTTTTGTGTATTCTAGATATTTATATAAATGGAATTATACGTGGTCTTTTGTGTCTGATTTCTTTCACTTAGTATAATGTTTTCAGGGTTCACCCATGTTGTAGCATACTTGTATATCAGTACTTATTCTGTTGTGTGGATATTCCACATTTTGTTTATCAGTTTCTCAGTTGATGGACATTTGGGTTGTTTCAACTTTTTGGCTATTATGAATAATACTGCTGTGAATATTTGTGTATAAGTTTTTGTGTGGACCTATGTTTTC
This sequence comes from Cynocephalus volans, assembly GCF_027409185.1. Lineage (NCBI taxonomy): Eukaryota > Metazoa > Chordata > Mammalia > Dermoptera > Cynocephalidae > Cynocephalus > Cynocephalus volans. The sequence continues at coordinate 83,270,457 of NC_084473.1, forward strand.
ATTTCTTTTGGGTCTATAACTAGGAGTGGAATTGCTGGGTCGTATGGTAACTCTGTGATTAATGTTTTGAGGAACTGCAGGCTGTTTTTCAAAGTAGTTGCACTATTTTAATTCCCCACCAGCAATGTGAGAATTTTCTAATTTCTCCACATCTTCACCAGTTCTTTTTATTATCTGTCTTTTTTTTATTCTAGCCATCCTAGTGGGTGTGAAGTGGTATCTCACTGTGTTTTTGGTTTGTATTTCCCTGATGACTAATGATGTTGAGCACCTTTTCATGTGTTTATTGGCCATTTGTATATCTCCTTTGGAGAAATATCTATTCATATCCATTGCCCATTTTTAAATTGGGTTATTTGTATTTTTATTGTTGAGTTGTAAGAGTTCTTTATATATTCTGGATACAAATTCCTTAGCAGAAATATATATGATTTGAAATTTTTTTTTTTTTCCATTCTGGGAAGTGTCTTCTCACTTTCTTAATAGTGTTTTTTGAAGTACAAGTGTTTCAAAAAGCTCAAGTGTCTTAATTTTGATGAAACCCAATTTTTTTCTTTTTTCTTTTGTTTCCAAAAATCTTTGCTCTCTTCCTCTCTTGTCTTAAGCTGGGTGCATTGCTCAGAAGATGGGTTTGCCCATCTGCCTGGTGGGGGCCGTGAACCGCAATGACATCATCCACAGGACTGTCCAGCAGGGAGACTTCTCTCTGTCTGAGGCTGTCAACCCAACCTTGGCATCAGCTATGGACATTCAGGTGGGCCTGGGAGAGGTGTGCGGATCTGGCCCAGATGTTGGTTGGGTGCTCCTGGACAAGGGCTGAGATCAGCGTGGCTGGGACTCTGCCTTTCTGCTCAGGTGCCCTACAACATGGAGAGGATCTTCTGGCTGCTCTCAGGCTCTGATAGCCAGATGACAAGAGCCCTCATGGAGCAGTTTGAAAGGACCCAGAGTCTGAACCTACCCAGGGACCTGCACAGCAAGGTCAGTCACTACCCACACACCATAGAGAAAGGAAAGAGTGCAGCCACGTAACAGACTTAGGGTTTGGAAGTCTGGTTAAGGGAAGTGGACACCTACCTCTAGAGCACCTGCTACAAGCTGGGCACTTTTACAGTCACTTGATGTGGAATTATTTATCTATCTATCTATCTATCTATCTATTTATTTATTTATTTTTTGGCAGCTCGCCAGTACAGGGATCCGAACCCACGACCTTGGTGTTAGAAGGCTGTGCTCTAACTGAGCTAACTGGCCAGCCCTGGAATAATTTATTGAATGAGGAAAGGCTAATTTCCAGTAATAGCTTTCAATTGAAAGCTGCTTTGCCCATCCACTATGAGCAGAGACCATTGTTCTTGTTGAGATTAAAAAATTTTTTTTCTTTATTTCTTTCCCTTTTTTGTTTTTAGGAGAAGGAGAGATTGTATATTTTTAGAGTGGTAGGAGTCTAGTTGGGAATGATTGTTTTTATTTCAATGAAACCTGGTGATGGTTACTTATTTTATGTAAAAATAAACAAAACCCTGGAATTTCTGAAGCTGCCTTTAATCTCCTGTCCCACATTCGCACTAGGTGGTCATCCAGATCATGTATACCTCTAGTCACCACGACCTCACTACCTCACACCAGCTCTAATCATTACAGAGTTCTTTAAGTTGAGCTGGAATCTGTTCCTTTTAGCTTGAGCAGTCCGATTCTTCTTCCCCATATTAGGAGAGAATCCCCATTTACTGACTTAGTTTTCCCGGTTCCTTTAGCTGTCCCTTACATGACATAGTTTTGCATGGTCAATGTTCATCTTAAAGAGTAGTCTGAAAACTGGATACAGTTCTCTAGGCTGAGCAACACCCACACAGATTGGAGTGGAACTTTTGTCTGCTGAATTCTATCCTTTTAATGCAACCAAAGACCAATTTATTTGGTTAATGGTTTATTTTGACATCCATTCCTTTTTCTCATATAAATGAGGTGTTCCATGAGCACAGACACCATATCCCCCACTTCTTTATTCTCTTCCTGGTTGTACACATAGGAGACACTCCATTTGCTGGAACATCATTCATTCATTCTTTCTATTATGTATTTACTATGCATCAGAAACTGCACTAGGTGCTAGAGATACAGAAACAAATAAAATACATTTGTTGCCTTCTGTGATCCTAATGGGAGAGGTAGCTACAGTTGATAACACCGTATGGTCTGTTGCAGTCAAGTATATGTGGAGTGTTTGGTATATTGTGAGCATGAGATACATCTTCAGAGAGTGATCAGATAAACCAGCCTCACCGAGGGAGCTCAGGGAAGGCAGTCTTCCTCTGGAGAAGTGGAGACGCAGGAGGCTTCCCGGAGGAGGTGCTGCATGAGCTGAGTGGGAACTGATAGGAGTCGTTCTCAAGCCCCCAGGAAGGGGGCACACCGACAGCAAAGCACCAGAAATATCTGACTGCTCTTAACCTTCCGTGTTGTGTCGGGTTGTTGAGCAAGCTATGGGCTAATTTGCTGATTAGTGAGTCAAATCCCAACTAAATTTATTGACCTAAAACTCAAGCATATCCTTCCTCCAAGTTGAGTGAATCAGCTTAAAACTGGGAAACTCTGAGATTTTACTTGAGCTCAAGCAGCCATTCAACCTGAACCTTTCGTTTGCGCTGCTGGTGTGTGTCAGGCCGTGTGGTATATAGTGGGGCTTTAGCCATCTTTCCCCTTTCCCCCCAAACCTGACTCCCACCACTCTGACCCGGGGGCCCTTCAGCTTTCAGAGGCAGTGACGTCTGCATCAGTGTCGGATGAGGCAATCACCCAGGCCATGGGCCGCTGCTGGGACGAGAACCAGTACTTGCTGTGCCCTCACTCGGCTGTGGCCGCCAGCTGCCATTACCAGTGGACAGACAGGCAGCAGTCCAGGTACTGACGTGGGGGCCTGGGTCACTGGAGGACCCTTGACTTTCAGGGGCCCTCCTTTTCCCCAGCAGGGGAGACAGGAATGTGGACAAGTGTCTTTAATGGGAGTGATGGGTGCTGTGCGGAACTGTGCCTTAGAACTGGGCTCAGAAGCGGAAGTGTGACAGACATCCCAGGGACAGCCAGTGGCAAAGGTGTTGGTTGAGCTGGGCCTCCCACCAGGAGGAGCTGTTTGCCAGGCAGCATAATTTTAGAGATAAGTTCAAGGTGGCAATCCTGTGTCTGTCCCTCTCTTCCATGCCCCACCTCCACTACCCTTACCCTGTGCATTCTCCTTCCTCCTCCACCTTCTCTTTCCCCATCCCTCTATTCTCTCACCGTCCTCTGGCTCCCACCTGCCCCCATCCCCAACAGCATCCCCCGCTGCTGCCTGGCCCCCGCCTCTGCGGCCAAGTTTCCGGAAGCTGTCCTGGCTGCAGGGCTGACCCCTGAGATCCCTGAGGAGATCCTGGCCCTGGAGCACAAGGAGACACGCTGCACCCTGATGCGGAGAGGTGATGACTGGACGCAGATACTGCGGGACACGATTGAGGACTTAAGCCGGCGGTGGAGGGGTCATGCCCCAAACTCCTCAGAATAGCCAGGCTGGAATTGGCCTCCTTTAGGCTCCAGATCCCGGAGTGGGTGTGGCCTCTGAACTTGCGCCCTTTCTCCCATCAAGAGTGGGAGTCGGAGGTCCTTGGGAGGCTTAGTTTATCTGGCCCCCCAACCAAATCCAAAGGTCTTGGCCAGCTTGTCAGAAGCTTCCACCTGTTAAAATGTTGGAAGTCCCTGGAATAAAAGTGCTTGTTCAGTGTGAAGGAAACTCTGCAAGTCCTGAGGGCAGACCTCTTCCCTGCAGAGCTGCAGGATCGTGGTAGCCCTGGTGGCCGCTGAGTGCTGCTGCTGAGGTGTCTGCTGCATCCACCTGCTGCCCCAGGTTGGCCTGGCCCGGAGGGGCAGCAGAGCAAGCAGGGGCAGGGGGCCCTGGTGGTGTCGTATTGATGGATTGAGGTGGGGGTCACCAGATTGAGGCCGTGTGGGAAAGTGTGGGCATCAGTGTGCAAACTGAGTCAAGTTGCCCTGTTGCTTGGACCTAGTTATTTATATTATAGGGTTCAATTCCTGTGTGGATTGAGGAGAGTTTTAGACCAACATAAATGAATTTCAATACAAACCTCGTGCCATGGATGCTGGGGATCCCTCTGGACAGCTGGAGAGGCAGGCACCAGGTGGAGGGACTTTTTGCCACTAGAGGACGCTGTTGCCACCACCCTAAGGGCTACTGTGAAGTGACCCAGTGGGCATCTGGTCTCCAGAGCTCCCTTCCCCTGCCCCAAAGTCTGAAGTTACTGGTCACCAGGACTGATCTCTGCCCAGAATTCCACCCTCAGAACATGCCAGCCTGCATCTCTGCAGTGCCCAGGGACTGAGCGAGAGGCTGGAGGACACCCTCTGCTGGAATGCTTGACATCAAGCATAGCTCTCGGTACCGGCAGGGAAGGCAGGGATGCTGGACTCACAGCAAAAAGTTTGTGGAAAGATTTGCATTATCTTTTAATTATATTTTCCCATGAACTTTTCGAAGTACCCTCTTATCCACAGTAGCAGATGCTAATGGAACCCCAGGGCCACTTACCCATTAGGTGCAACGGGCCCAATTCTTAGGGGTCACTATACTGTTAGAGGCCCATGAAAATGTTTTAATTTCTTTTAAAACCAATAGAAAACACATTGACCAATGCAGATGTACAGTAGAACTTTAAGTATTTTTTATAGAGGAAGAGGCCCATGAAAATCATAATGTGGCCCTGCGAGCGCCTGCTGTGTGCCAGGTGGAAATTTACAAAAATTAGTTCATTTAATCCTGACAACAACCTGTAAAGTAGGTGCTACCATTTCCCCCATTTTACAGATGAGGAAACTGAGTCTCTGAGAGGTGAGGTGACTTGCCAGGTGGGAGGCTGGGACTTGGACCCAGGCATAGTGGCTTCAAGTTTGGTGTGTGGTTTTCGTCACACCCCCTGCTACGTAGCTAGTCACTCTGCTGCCATCTGCCTCTCTCCATCCTTCCCCAGACCGTGGCCCTGCTTCTGGGTCCTCCTCCCCTGTCCCTCTCTTGGGTGGATTTGGGAGCATGGCTGTGCTTCTCCGGAGGCCCACCAGGGGCTGCTGCAGCCCTGCTGTCCAGGTCTGTGTAAAAGGCGCTGGCACCTGCTGCGGGCAGGCCCATCCAGTGGCTCCTTATCCTTGGCTGCTATATTTGTGAGGACCTTGGGGTGGGCGTGGGGGGACGGGATGCTGAGGTCCCAGGGAAACCCCTGTCCTCTGGATGGTTCACGGGACTTATCCAGCTCTGAGAGGTCACTACACCTGTGAGAGCGGGCCCACAGCACAACATGAACTGCAGGACACACCGGGAGAAGGACAGGAGTGAGATGCACTTTGAAGAAGCACCCACCCCTGTAAACATACACACATACTGTATGAGCTGGATTGTATCCCCTCCAAATTCATATGTTGATGTTGTAACCCACAGTACCTCTGAATGTAACTGCATTTGGAGGCAAAGTCTTTAAAAAGGTGACTAAATTAAGATGAAGTCATTAGGGTAGACCCTAATCCAATATGACTGGTGTCCCTGTAAGAGGGAACGAGGACCCAGATGTGTGTGCAGAGGGAAGCCCCTGTTAAGTTGGGAAGAGAAGGGCCTTCTGAAGCCAGAGAGAGAGGCCTTGGCATGAAACCAACCCTGTGGCACCTTGATCTTGCACTTCCAGCCTCCAGAACTGTGAGGAGATAAATTTCTGTTGTTTAAGCCCCTAGTCTGCGGTGTTCTGTTACGGCAGCCTGAGCAGACTAAAGTGCAGACACGTGTGTGTGCACAGACACCACTAAATGGAAAAAGCAAGGGTCCTAATACCAAATGAAGTTAGAATTAGGTTGAAGTCATCTCTGAGTCAGTACCAGTAAATACTGGTGGTTTGATCACAAATAAGCTGTTGCCTCTCTCTGAGCCTCAGTTTCCTTATCTGCTAATAACAATACTTACCTTGCTCCTCTGCTTTGAGGATTACATAAAATAATATGCAAGTATTTCCAAGTGCTAGGTAAACTCTCAAATGCTGTGTGAATGGTTCTCACTATTAACGTGATTGTAGTCTGCACCGAACAATTTAGGACTTTTAAGCTATCTTGTGTTTTTTACTAATTACTTTGTGAACTAGTCTTATCTTGCCTGAGACTGCCTCTTCCTTGGAGATAAAGTTCTTTGGTGGCCCCCACAGTGTTGATGCAGCTCTGGGCACAGGGTTGGCTGTTGACCTGGCCCAGCCAATGTACCCAGCAACAGGATCTTCTCAGGTCATTTGGGGACTGAATGCCACGGATTAGTCAGTAGTGGTTCTACTAGCCAGTTAACAAGCCTAATTAATTTGCAGTGATGATGATGCAAGAATGATTTCTTCTCTTGAGCACTAGTGATGTGCTGAGTTATTTGTAAAGCACTTTCCATCACTGATTCCTTTAATCCTCATGAGAAGTGTATGAGAAAGTACTATTAGGATCCGCATTTTGGAGATGAGGAAATGAAGCTCAGAGAGGTTATGTTAGGTAATTTGTCTAAGGCCACACAGCCAGTGAGTGGTGGATGAGGGATGTAAGGCTGGGCATAAGGTCTGTGAGCTTAACCACTGTGCTAGACTGTCCTACCAGGACAGGCGCTTTGGGCCTGATGGCTTCCAAGTTCCCTTCAAAATCTGGAGGCTGGATGGGGAGACGGTGGTGTCTAAGAGTGGAAGAGAGGGCCCACCATTAGGAAAAGGGCCAGATGCTCTGGGCAGGGGGCGCAGAGCCAGGAACTTTGGGGGAACTTCCCTCTGGCTCAGGCTCCCACGTGGAGCTGGGCTGCTTCCTGTGGGGACGGCTGGGAGCGTGTGTCACTGTGGGGAGGGAGTGAAAGTGGTTCTGAGGGCTTGTCACCTGCTGGCAGGAGGCCAGACAAGTGGAACCCCTGGAAAGGCTCAAACTGCAGGGCTCAGCGGGGGAGATGGACGAGGCCTGGGAGCCTTCACTGAGTTTTCTTAGCTGTGTCCCCAAATAAACACAGGGCTGAGCAATGCAGGGAGGGCTGGGCCATCAACCTCCCGAAAAGAGGACAGGGCCAACTCCTCTTTTTCCCCAACTTGCTGCCTTTGCCCAAGAAAGTGTCTTCCTTCCCAGACACCCTCTTCAAGCCCCACCCATCAACCCTCCATTCCACAACTTGGGGGGCCTCCCTGGGACCAGGGGCTGGGCATAGGCTGAGGTCAAAGTGGTGACTTTCTACAGGGTACCAAGGGAGAGGTAGAAAGTAGGAAAAGATGTGGCTGAAGTTGACTTACTGTAGAAGCAGGAAAGTTTGTGACAGTATCCAGGAGCCATTCCAAGGTTGTGCGTGACAGGTTCTCCAATGCAGGAGCCCACGCAGCAATCCTGCAGTCCCTCCTACCTTCCCACTCAAGCCCTGACCCAGGCTATTGCAGTGATGGTTTAGAGGCCTGCTTCCCAAATACCTAAGCATTCCTCAAGGCCACTCACTGTCTAGTATCCCATAAGCCCAGGACCTAGCTCCCAAACCTAGCCTTCACTGAGTATGGCCTCAGTGAATGTTTGATTGGAGCAGAACCAGTAGGAGGAGCTACAGGGCCCAGAAAGATGACTAGGTCGGGGAGGGGGGGGGTGTGGAGAAGGATGAGCTGGGTTCTGAAGGGCCTGCTGGGGGCCAAGGTGATCCTCCTAGATTTAGGACTATTTTCTTCTCTTCAATGGTTGGGTTATTGCAAAGATCTGTTATAAACCAAAACCCTGGAAAAGTCATGGGGACTCCTGTTGCAGGTAGAATTGTCCTTTGCAGTTGGGGAGGGGGCCTTCTTCTTTCTAAATGGATGATCAGGAGCTAAATAACCAAGGCCAAGGCCCTGTGACAGATACAAAGCCGAGAACTGAGGCAGGGCTTGAGCTGGTCAGGCCAGGGTCAATCCACTGGAGCGCCTCCCCTTGGTTTGGCTGCTGGTGCGACCCATGGTGGGGGGGTCATCTCTTGCATCTCCCTTTCATCTCAGCCCTTGCTTGGATCATTGTCTTCCTCCCACCATCCTTTATCCAAGGCTCATCCCCACAAGCAGGGACAGCAATTGCTTGTAAAGTTGGCTCAGTTTAGGTCATGAGGGTTCAGATGGGTCGGAGCCCAGCTCTGTGCAATGCTCCTGCAAATAAAGATCACTGTCAGCTGCCACTGGCCCCCTCTGGGCACGTATGCCCTCCAAATTCTTCTCCAAGTCCAAGATGAGCCCAGCCAATGATTCGTGTGGCCAGCAGAGGGCAGCAGAACACACCCAAAGTCCTCCCTCCAAAGTGACACCCCCCCTGCCCCACTCCCACACTCCACAGGCCTGGGGTCTGGCTTTGTTCTCTGGGAATTAGGGGCCCTGAAGGTCAGAGGGGCATGGGGCCCCAAAGATCATTTAAAAATTCATTGTTTCTCAAACAATATTGGGACCTCTCCTCCTTTAAAAGAAAAAAAAAAATCACAGGTACCTCCAATGTTGTCTTAAATAATTTTTTTATAATAAAGCTACTTAAACATGTACAGACATAAACTAGCTATGTGCTCCTTAAACTGTTTGCTCCCATACACAAATAAGCAGAAATAAAAATTCAAATTAAATCTGAACAAATCTACAAACAAAATCAATAAAATTCAAAGTCATCTCACTAATATCTGATATGTCAAGTACCGCACTCAAATCTCTGGTGCGGCTGGACTGTGGCACTTCATCCCCACAGGATGATTTTTGTTGTTGTTTGTTTGTTGAGCATGTTTATGTCCCGTTTGTGGTGGAATAACTCTGCTCTTCCATCGCTTTTCCTGGTCCAACCGCAGAGAAACATCCCAAGCACAGCAGTTATGACATCACATGGCCTTTACCTGGCACCAGCTTGTCCTATATATGTTTGCAGTCTGCCTCTCCTTACCAGCCCGTGACAGTTGAGAGTACTGTTGCTTGCAATTGTAACTTCAAATGCAAATGCAGACACTGAAATTATGTGATAAGACAGTTTTAAGGTGGCCAGATTGATGATCCAGAAAATGTCTTTAAAAAAAAAATCAAGATGAAATCACACACGCGCACACACACAACACACTGTTGACAGAGTTCTTACACAGCAAGAATGCATGCCAGGAGCCCTGTTTGAGAAACATCATCTCCTCCAATCTTTGCTTCTCACAGATGAGCAAACTGAAGCTCAGAGAAGAATGTTGCCCTAGCTAAGATCACGCAGCTAATCGTGGGGCAGCTGGAAAACTCCAGGGCCCTCTCACTTTGCACAGCAGTATCCTCTGTCAGCACCCTCAGGCAGCCCTGGACAGACTTGGCCTTGGGAAAGGAGCCTTGGAGATTTTTTTAGAGATCAATTATTCCCAGTTTGGGGCAAGCTTTCTTGAAAGTTTCAAGTAGGCATCTTCCAAAACTCATAAAATGAAATAAATTGTATATACATAGCCACTAACATGGTAGGCAGCCCTGTCTGAGGATCCCCTTGGAGTGCCAACAGCTCTTCAGGACTCTAGGTCCGGCAAGAAAGCCCAGTCTGCATCTCTATGGGTGTGCATACTTACAGATTTTTTATGTTTAAGTTCATTAGATCTTTTAGGTATTGAGGCCATACTGAACACTATTATTAGGGCTTTGGGAAAAAAGACCCATGTTTGCCCCAACTCCAGGGGCAGGTTTTTAACTTCAGATCTATTAACTGCCAAGGCATCCATGAATAGAATTCAGGCCATCTGAGAACTTGAAGGGAAAAAACGGCATCTTTGTGTTTCCTAGCCTGTAATAGAAGGTTAGCTCTTCCCTCAAATATACGTTGACAACAAACCAGTTAATCCTAGCAGCACCTGGGACTTCATCAACAATAGAAGTCACAGACCTTTTCACATATGTGACAGCAGTTGTAGGTATCATGAAATATCATTAACTCTCTTCACTACTTTGAAATATTATTAGACATGACAGTACATAATGTTATTTATCAGTAAAGTACATATACCTCTGTATTAGAAATATTTAAAACATATTTTTATTTTTGTCTTTCAATATAATTGGTTTCCTTTCTTCTCCCATGTATTTATGCATTTGAAAATATTACTCTAGACTGTCAAAGGAGGTCAGGGCACAAGAAAAACACCCTTCGTCTAGGGGAAACAAATCTATAGAGAGTTAGCATTTGTTGTGCACCAGCTATAAACCAGGCACCTCTGGGTTCTTTCTATTATCTCTAAATCTTGCAACAATGTTGTGGACAAGTCCCTCTTTCGTTCATACATGAGGAAACTGAGGCTCAGAGAGTTGTGATATCATAGTCCACAAAGCATAATAAATATGTCAAGTACTATAACAGAAATAGGAAACAAATGAGGGGGACTGAGTATCTGTTTCTGTTCACTGCTGTATCCCCATGCCTGACACCTCCCAGATGCTTAGTAGAGGTCTTTAAATGACTGGATGAAACGATACCAAGTAGCCATGCCAGGGATGAGATAGAAAATCCTTCGAAGGAAAGGCAAGAGTTGGGATGAGCCCTGGGACTCAGGGAAGTGGCACGCTGATCTAACCCAATCATGCTACTCCTTCCCTGTGATAGTGTCAGAGAGGGCCTGCCACCTGGCTCTGGCCCATGACGTGCAAGGGAAAGCTCATCCAGGCCTGGCTCTGCGTCTTGACATTGGGGTGGGAGCCAATGCAGCTGGGAGCCACGGCAGCCACTTTGTCCCCATGAGGATAGCAGAGCAGAGAAGGGGCAAGGCCCTTGGCCCTTGGTGAAGCTGAGAATCTCTGAGCTGAGCAGTCTTGCTGCTTCCCACGTCTGGACTCCTTGTTAGGGAGATAACAAGGCTAATTATATTGAAACCCATTTTACTTGCATTTTCTGTATCTTGCAGCTAAGGGTATTCTGAGTGATAGAGTGTGTGTGAAAAGGGGGAGGCAGGGCTCACCCTTAGAATGACGTCCATGTCATTCTAAAGAGCTTGTGGTTTATCCCTATAGGTCATGGCATGGGTGGGAAGGCTGGGGGATTCAGTAATTGGAAGAAGGGACTGAAATGATGTGATTTATGCTCTAGAAAGATTACTTTGGAGGCAGTGTGGAGGATGAGATAGGGCAAAGCGGTAAATAAATTAAATGGTTAAAAAAAGACAAAATAGTGCAAATATGGTAAATAAGCAAATTGGGATGGGGCCTTATTCTGCTCTCAGCTTGATGATAGAAAAGAATGGAACATGTAAGCAAGCTAAAATTGAAGATTTATTGTAAAACTCACCTTCCAGGAGTCACCTCTGAGTTGGTCCCATCTCACGGACCTCACAGAGAACAGGCTGCTGAGGATGATGCTGGAACGGTGGGGCTGAGGTCCTGCCAGCATCAGCGGTGTTTCAGCATCCTTGAAGAAAGGATCATAGTCTTCTCAGTGCCATCTTAGTACCAGGAATCTGCCCTTGTAGTTGATACGATTCTTTGAAAATTGATCATCTTTCTATGATTTAAGTGATTACTCTTGCTGTGGATTGATTGAACTGTGTCCCCCAAGGTTCATGTATTGGAAGCTTAATTCCCACTGTATAGTCTACAGTCCTCCGCTCTACCAGCTGAGCTATCGAAGGGTGTATTTAATTCCCACTGTAACTATTGAGGCTGGGAAACCCTATTATGATAACTGAAAGGTGGGGCCTTGAGGAAGTGATTAGATTGTAGGATCATGCAGTAGTGAATAGATTAATAATGGTGGTCAGGGGCGTGGTTCTGGGGGCTTTAAAAGGAGGTGCATGAGGAGGTTGGTCTCTCACTGTCTCTGCTCCACGATTTTCACAATGCGATACTCTGCTGTCACTGTCACCACCACTCAAGGATCTCACCAGATGTGTTCCCTGGATTTTGGACTTCCCAGCCTCAGAAACTGTAAGCAATAAATTTCATTTTCTTATAAATCACCCAGTTCCAGATATTTTGTTATAAGCAACAGAAATGGACTATTACAACTCCAATTGAACCAGAATACCCCATTTTTTCCTACTCAGCAAATTTCAAGTGTACAACATGTTGTTCTTAACTATAGTCACCATGTTGTACAATAGATCCCCTGAAATTATTCCTCTTGTCTAACTGAAGCCCCTTTTTTTTCTAGATAGAAAGCTTGCTATGTTTTGGTTATGGGTCTGTGCTGTAATCCGCTGAAGTGGTTGGGGCAGGTGACTGTAAGCACAGAGGTCTCTCCTGGGGACAGAAGTGATACTGTGTAGATGGAGGAGAAGCTTGGGAGTCAGGAGGCCTGTTTCTGCTGCTGTCCAGTTGGGTGCTCTCTGGCACCTCATCCCCTCTCAGGGCTGCAGCGCCCTGTCTGTAAAATAGTGGGGTTGGACCGCACGTTCTCTGCGATCCTTCCTATTCCTTGCACCCCTGAACTCTGACGACCCCCCAGTGGGCTGCATTTTTTGCTTCTACTGGTCCTTCAGAGGGAGAGGATGGGATTCCTCAGAACAAAAAGTGTTATCTCTTTCAGGTTTGATGTCAACAGCTAGTTGAACATTCAATATTTATAAAGCCCCTACTGTGTGCTTGGTACCATGCTAAGCACAAAGAAGCATTCCGAAGAAGAAGGGAGCCCCTGCTGCTCTCCAGAAGTTGCTAGAAGATGTGTACTCTCTCTCACACACACAGACATGAAGTAGTGGCAGCACTAGGTAATTTTCTGTGATGCTTCTGAGAAAGGGGGTACTCATCAGTACAGTGCTGGGTAGTTAGTGAAAGCATCCTAGAGGGGTGACTCAAGTATACCATGGAAGGTTGGGTGGTTTCGGCTAAGGGAGGTCTCACAAGTTGTTAGGGGCTGAAGTTTGTCGCCCCTTACCCCCATTCATATATCAGAGTCTTAACCCCCAGTACTTCAGAATGTGACTGTATTTGGGGACAGGGTCTTTAGAGAGGTAATTAAAGCAAAACGAGCTCATTAGGGTAGACCCTAATCCAATATGACTCCTGTCATAAGAGGAGGAAATTTGGATACAGACATGTAGCGGGAAAACCACGTGATGACACAGAGAGAAGATGGCCATCTGCAAGCCAAAGAGAGCAGCCTGGACCAGATCCTTTCCTTACGGCCCTCAGGAGGAGCCAGGTCTGCCGATACCAACACCTTGATCTTGAGCTTCCAGCCTGCAGAACTGTGAGATGATAAATTTCTGTTGCTTAAGCCACTCAGTCTGTGGTACTTTGTAATGGCGGCTCGAGCAAACTAATACACCAGCTAAGAGGCAAAATGTGCACAAAGTAATGCAGAGAGGCTGGAAGGTAGCCAAGGGGTCAGCCCGCTTTGGGGAGGGGAGCATGGGACCAAATTTTGCAGAACAGCTCCCATGTGCCAGGCAGGTGCAGGGCACACAATCTCGCTTAAGTCTCCCCAAATGCTGCTTTCATCAGAAGTCTGAAAAGAACGCGACATACCCAAGACCACACAGCTAGCCACGGCTCCCTCTGCCTGCTGTTCACCTCCCTTCCTGGTTGTCATCATCATCGTTGCCATTTGGCTGGCAATGACCATATCCAAGAGTGCTCACTTGTTCATGATGCTGTGATGTTCTGCCCAGGTCTCCTCTGCAGGGTGTACAGACCTCTCCTGCCTCCAGCTGCTCACAGCTGTGTCCCTTGTTGGGCATTGCCATCAATGGCAGGAAACTGCCTTTCTGAAGGTTTTGACTCCTCCCAGACGTCCAAGCTGGGATACAGAGGACAACTTGAGCTTGTCCTAGTTCCTGGGCACCCTGTGGGATTGCCTGAGGCCTCTATTGCAGCTGTTTGTGGGTCACCTTCTCCCTACCCATCCTGCCTTCCTCACTTCCCTGTAGCTGAATCTCCTGAGGACACACCTCAAAAAAGCCTTTGCATACAAAATTCTCCATCTCAAGTCTGGGGACCAACTTTCTATCTGAGCTGGAAAGAGCCCCGCATGGGAAGTCAGCATGCTGGGTTCTTCCCCTCACTCTGCTTGGATGGCCATGTGACCAGAGGCAAGGCATCCCCTCCCTGGGCTCAGTTGCCTGATCTGTGAAAGAGTCAGAGATTTTTCAGTCTTTTCCTCTGATGTTCAGTAAAGAGAGAACATGACAACACCATCTGCCTGCCCTGGCGGTGCAGCTGCTCACAGGGGCAAAACAAACAGAAGTTTCACTGCATTTAAACCATCCATGCACATTTACAGTTTATTCCTTGTTATGGTTTGAATTGTGTCCCACAAAAGATGATGGAGTCCTAACCTCCACGATCTGTGAATGTGACACTGTTGTGCAGATGATCAAGCTAAGATGAGGTCATTAGGGTGGGCCCTGATCTAATATGACTGGTGTCCTTATAAAAAGGGGACATTTGTACACAAAGACAAACACACATAGAAGGAAGATGAAGTGAAGGCACAGGGAGATGCTGTCTACAAGCAGGGAATGCCTGAGGCTACCGGAAGCTGGGAAAGAGGTCTAGAATGGATTCTTCATCAGAGCCTTCAGAAGGAACCAACCCTGCGGACACCTTGATCTCCTACTTGTGGCCTCCAGAACTGTGAGACAATACATTTTGTTGTTTAAGCCATCTGATTTACAGTACTTGGTTATGGCAGCCCCAGGAAACCAAAAAAAGTTGTTTTCTTTTTGTCTTAGTAAATATAAGTATAAAAATGTGTTCCCCTCAATTCTTTAAATATGTTCCTAGAAGATGCCCATGCTTAATCTATGGCCCCATTTCAGCCACTTGGAAAGGTGTGAGCTTGGATTCATTCATTCATTCTTTTCACTCACTCATTCAATGAACTTTTAAGGAGCATTGGCCAAAAAGCCAGGTGTGGTTTTAGGCACACAGATATAACAGATAATGTACTCGCTGCTCTGGAGCCTTCTTTGTGGGAACCATAGGGAGCAGGCAATGGAGAAGTAAAATAAGCAGGCAATTCTACATTGTGATAAGGCTGTGAAGAAAGGTAAGCAGAAGAGTGAAGATGTGATGGAGATGGGGAGGCGCAGGGCCAGCTTTAGATGGGGTGGTCTGGAGAGGGTCTCTGAGGAGCTGCCAACTCCGGGATGTGGATTAGATAGCCACACACAAGAGCATTCCAGGAGGAGGTCACAGGCCAGAGCAGGGGCTTAGGAGTGGGGAGGGCTTGAGGTTTTTGAGAATCTGGAAGGAGGCAAGCATGGTTGTGCCCATGTGCTCGAAGACAAGGAGATGGACTCCCTGAGCCCGGCGGGAACCTCATTGGGCAGACCCCTGTCGGCTTCAGGAGGTGCTTGGATTTTATTCTAAACAGTGGAACAAAATGGTTTAATTTGTGTGTTTAAAAGATCAGTCTATACTTTATGGTCCAGCAATTCCACTTCTGGGTGTATACACAAAGAATCAAAAGTAGGGACTCAAACAGATATTTGTACACTCATATTCATAGCAGCATTATTCACAATCACCAAAAGGTGGAAACAACCCACGTGTCCATCAGCAGACTAATGGACAAACATAATGTAGTCTATACTTACAATGGCATATTATTTATCCTTAAAAAGGAGTGAAATTCTGACACATGCTACAATATTGGGTGACTCTTGAAGACAGAACTCTGAATGAAAGAAGCCAGACACAAAAGGACAAATATTTTATGACTCGACTTATATGAGATTTCTAGAGGAGTCAAATTCATAAAGACAGAAAGGGGATGGTGGTTGGCAGGGGCTGGGGGAGGGGAGAATGGGAAATTATTTCATGGGGACAGAGTTTCAGTGTGGGATGATGAAAACATTCTGGAGATGGATAGCGGTGAAGGTAGCACAGCTATGTGAATGTGCTTAATGACACTGAACTGTACATTTAAAAATGGCTAAAGTGGTAAATGTTATGTTTACCATGATTTTAAAAAGAAAAAGATCTGTTTGGTTGCACCTTGGAGAGGGTTGGGAAGAGTGACCTGGAGAAAGCAGTCAGCCCAGGCCATGTCCCCACTGTTTCTGGCCCTGTCAAGCTGCCTCCAGGGTTTCCACCCAGAGACCATGCCTAAGTCCCAGCGCGTTGGAGGTTAAGCCTGCGGCAAATGCCAGGACCTCGGACACTTGACCCAAAGCTCACCACAGGGGAAATCATGCTTCAGCCCTGTGTTTGACTGTTGTATGTTCCTGTAGTAAGGAGGCTGTGGGGTGGAGGCCTGGGACCACCAGCTGCTGCCCAGACCCCTGCATGCCTCCCTGGCAGGGAGCATCTCGATTCGCATGAGAGCACTTCTGCAAGCTTCTTCCTGCTCCTGGTCTCTGGAGCTGCCTGGGCAGGCCCTGCACAGGGGAATCACCCGGCTCTGAAAAAAAAAAAAAAAAAAAAAAAAAAAAGGCAAGAGAGGGAGAAAAGCAGCACAATTAAAATCTTAGTGTATGAATAATTACATTTTAAAAATCCCCACATTTTTTTACATCAAAAGGAATTCTGTAATCAGAGGTTTAATTTGCAGATTTAGTGGCATTTGGCAGGTTAAAAGTAGGTGCTGTGAAGTGAGTAAGCGTGGGATTTGGGGCTGGAAGCAAAGAATGGGAGGATCTGCTCAGCCAGAAATCCTGGCTTTGAGCTGCTCTGAGCTCTGCAGCAGCACTTCCTCTGCCCACCGCTGCCCTAGGACGGAGCTGGGGGTGGGAGGGCCCCGAGAAGCCAGCCCTCCAGCTCTGTGGCCTCGCTGCCTTCTTCTTCAAAATAGCTTTATTGTTTTTTTTTCCTCTGAGTATTTGCTCAAAGAAATCCTGAAAATACAGAAAAGCCAAAAAAAAAAAAAAAAAGAAAGAAAAAAGAAAAACAAAAATCACCTGTAGTTTCACTGTCTGGAGGTAGGAGTACCTTTTCCTCTTTTCTAAGATAATGTTGATAAACTTCCTCTGCCAACTGGATTGGGCTTTACAAATGCACAGTTTTATTATCCTCTGCACCCCTCTCTACTTTTCCTCTTTTCTCTTCCAGGAGTCTCTCTCCCTTTCCTTTCCTAAGGAAAAAAAACCAAAAACAAAATGGGAGCCTGGACATATGAAGGTTGGGAATGGAGGTTTTGGCTCAAGAAACTTTCCAAAAGTGACACAGAAGAGTAGCCTCATGGAAGAGGCTCTGAGCAGGGCAGTGCTGGGTGGGCAACAGAGAAGGTAATTCCAGGTGGCTTTCCACAGGGAAAGGAAGGGGATGGAGCAGGAGTGGGCAGTGTTTATTGCCTGTGTCAATCAGTCATGGGATGTGGATTAGCCCCAGGAAGGAGGGACCTCGGGTGGGGTTTCCTCAGCTGGGACAATTTCCACATAGGGTTGAGGGTTCAGGGCTGTGTGTGGCAAAACTCCCAACAGCTGGGGGGATATGCCCTTCAGTCCTAAGCGTGTGTGTGTGTGTGTGTGTGTGTGTGTGTGTGTGTGTGTGTGAGAGAGAGAGAGAGAGAGAGAGAGAGAGAGAGAAAGAGAGAGAGAAAGAGAGAGAGAGGGGGAGTTATTTGCTGGAGCTCACCAAGGTGAAAATGTAAAACCAATACCAGCCAGCAGCTCCTGGAGAAACTTTGCCAGTTGCCAGACAGTTTCAAGATTCATTCGTGAAGACAAATGTAGGAAGGAGACAATAGCTGAGCTGTGCTGCAGCCCATAGAGACAAGACCAAAGCCATGTGACAATCTGGTTGGGGGAACAGGACAGGCACTTTCAGGAGACATAGATGTGAAATCCTGGGCTCTAACAAAGCAAGACTTTCCTGAGGAGGCTGAAGTTTGCTGGCCCCATGGCAGCTCCCTTTAGCACACATAGGTGGGATTGTTCTCACAAACACTACAGATACCTGGCAAATATTAATAGCTACCACTACTTTGGTATGACTGTCTCCTCCCCCAAGAAACTGGGGTTCTATCCTTGTACTAAAGCCAGAAAACGGAGGCTTAGATTGTTTCCACAACTTGGCTATTGTGAATAGTGCTGCAGTGAACATGGGAGTGCAGACATATCTTCAGCATACTGATTTCAATCCTTTTGGATATATACCCACAAGTGGGATTGCCAGGTCACATGGTAATTCAGGGCTCACAGTTAGGAAGCAACAGAAAGGAAGCTCAAGTCCAAGTATTTCTGGCTCCAAGACCAACATGTTTCCCTTCAGCCGGCTTCTGTGACTGTGCTTGGCCAACTTATGTTATCATAAAGCACTTTTTAAAAGTGTAATGTATTAAAGGGACACCAAGATGATTAAAAGGCAATAATATTCTTGGATCACACCAGATGGCAGAACAAGGTCTCCAGGATTAACTAATTGCAGTAAGAAATTATCAAAGGGAGATTGACATTTTTACTTTACAGTAGAATTGTGAAATTCTAGAAATTGAACTATATTTTGTTAATAACTAAATAGATCAAGATTTTTAATACATATATTATTATATTTTTTATTATAAAGTATGACTCCTAGAAAATTTTTAAATTGAAGCATTTCTTTTTGCATTATTTAAAAACTATCTTTCTGCTTAATATTAGGGACAAGGTGGCTGGTTTGTATCTTTGTTATTCGGTTCAATATCAAGTCTTTTTTCATATTTAATTTCTATCACCAGTACAATGTAGCAAAGGAAAAAACTAACTGCTTATTTTGCAATATTTGTGTAGTGTTTTATTGTTATTACTAGCAATTAATTATTTCATTTTGATAGCACTTCTCCCAACTTTTTAGAAACCACAGGGTCTCTCTTCATTTGAAGACTGCCTGACTTTGTGGTTGTATGATCAGATGCAGCTTGGGAGTACTTGATTCTGCTTGTGATTTAAGAACTTTTCATAGAATTACCATATGATCTAGCAATTCCACTTCTAGGTATATATCCAAAAGAATTGAAATCAGTATGTTGAAGAGATACTTGCACTCCCATGTTCATTGCAGCACTATTCACAATAGCTAAGTTGTGGAATCAACCCAAGTGTCAATTGACAGATGAATGAATAAAGAAAATGTGGTATGTATACACAATGGAATTCTAGTCAGCCTTAAAAAAGAAGGAAATTCTGTCATTGGCAACAACATGGTTGAACTTGGAGGACCTTATGTTAAGTAAAATAAGCGAGGCACAGAAAGTACCTCATGACCTCACATATATGGAATCTAAAAAAGTCGAACTCATAGAAGTAGAGAGCAGAATGGTGGTTACCAGAGGCTTGTTGTGGGGAATGAGGAGATGTTGTTCGAAGGGCACAAAGTTTCAGATAAACAGGAGAAATAAGTTTTAGAGATTTATTGCACAGCATAGTGACTATAGTTAATAATGTATTGTATATTTCAATATTGCTAAAAGAGTAGATTTAAAATGTTCTCACTGCAAAAAAAAAAAAGTAAGTGAGATGATGGCTATATTAATTAGCTTGATTTAATCATTTCACAATGTAAACATATATCAAAACATCACATTGTACCCCATAAATATATACGATGATTACATGTCAATTAAAAATAAAATTTTAAGAAAAACTTCCTTTTTTTTCTGGATATGTAGTGAAACTGTTCAGGATACACGGAATTGCATGATGAATATATTTGGATTTTTCTATGTAAGTCTAGATGTACAACATAGGCGGATGATGACCCCTGAAGAATCACACAACACAAAGGCTGATTATTAAGTACCAGACATAGATAGAAGCTACATGGATGTCACATGCTTATGATTGGGTAATGCCCAGCATTCTTCAGTAAGACCCATCATTTAAAAAAAGCAGATTATCACATAATAATATCAATGGCACCTATGTAAAAGTCCAGTATTTTTCTTAAGTAGATATTTAAAATATTTTTTAGAGCAAAATCATGGCTAATATAACTTTGATTTTTTTTTTTTTTAATGAAACACCTATTAACATTCCATGGGACACAGGCTGTACCTTAGCCCCCACAATAAATTGGTAAAATGCTAATTTGACCTGTTGTGCAAAAAAATAGTAAATACTCTGAATGTGCTCTAAAGTAAAAGATATGTGCTCTGGAGTGCGGAATAAAAATCATAAAGATTCAGGAACCTGTTATAAAGTTTTCAAGGGTCTAGTGGTCTGGGGCGTGGTCAGTATATCCCCGCCAAAATAAAGGACAATTTACTGTACATTAAAAATCCTACCACTGAGAAAGAAACATAGCACTTGGTAGATGTCTTTAGGTTTGGAAGCTGTATATTCCATACTTAGGAATACCACTGATGGAGTTTGGGTGTGTTGCTCCTCCAAAACTCATGTGGAAATTTGATCCCCAATGTGGCAGTGTTGGAAACTGATTGAGTCATGGGGGTGGATCCCTCATGAATGGATTAATGTTCTCCCTGGGGGATAGGGGAGTAATGAGTGAGTTCTCACTCTATTAGTTCCCACGAGAGCTGATTGTTTAAAGGACCCTGGCCCCTCCTCTCTTTCTTTGTCTTGCTTCCTCTTGCCATGTGATCTGCTTGTACCTGCTGGCTGCCTGCCACTTTTCTGCTATGAGTAGAAGCAGCCTGAGGCCTGTGCCAGATGCAACCATCCCAGAATTGTAAGCCAAATAAACCTCTTTTCTTTATAAATTACCCAGTTTCAGGTAGTTCTGTTATAGCAACACAAAATGTACTAATACAACCACTATGGCCCATTTATCAGGTGATACAGAAGGCTGCTAGCTTTGAGTGGAGTCCAGAGAAAAACCAGTCTGTACAGCAGGTTCAGACCATAGTGCAAGTAGACTTACTGCTTGGTTCATACAGCCTAGAAGATCACATGGTATCAGATGCGTCTGTGATAGAGAAAGGTAGCATCTGGAGTGTCTGGCAATCCCCCAAGAGAGGCAGCACAACACTTAGGGCACTATAAGAAGGTCTAGTCATTTTGCAGAAGAGAACTGCTAGTTCAAAAACAGCTCCTGACATGTTGAAAAAGCTGAACCTCTGATCACTGGAAGTCAAGTGAGTTGATCACCAATGACCAGTGATGGAATCAATCATGCCTATATAATGAAGCCTCCATAAAAACCCCAATGAACAGGGTTTGGAGATCTTCCAGACAGCTGAACACATGGTGGTGCCTGGAAGATGATGCACCAGGGAGGTCATAGAAGCTCCACACTTCTTCCCCCCATACCTTGCCCTATGCATCTCTTCCATCTGGTTGTTCATCTGTATCCTTTGTAATAGCCTTTATAATAAACCACTAAACAAATTTTCCCTTAGTTCTGTGATCTTCTCTATTAAATAAATTGAACCCAAGGAGAGGGTTGTGGGAGCCTCAATTTACAGCCAATTGGACAGAAGCACAGATCACTTGCAACTGGGGCTTGCAATTGGCATCTGAAGTGGGGGCAGTCTTGTGGGATTGGGTGCTTAATCTGTGGGATCTGACTCTAACTCCAGGTAGGTAATGTCAGAAATGAATTGAATTATAGGACACTCAGTTTGTGTCTGCCAGAGAATTGCTTGATTTGTGTGTAGGGAAAAATCTTCATGTACATTTTGGTGACACACCCCCCCCCCCAACACAGGTGAAGTGTTCTGTGTTGACTGTGTAAAAACATAAAAAAACACTTTGGCCTTTTCCTTCATCTCCTGCACCTGGTCATCCTCTTTCTGTGAACAGAGGAGCTGCCTGAGGAAAGAGTAAACATAGACTCCTGGGCTGTGGTGAATGGGCTAGCTGGTTTGTCAGTAGCCCAGAAGGAGCAAAATTGGAAGATCAGGGACAAAGAAGTTTGGAGAAGAGGCTTGTGAAGATGGACCTATGGAAGTGTGCCCAAAGTATGAAAATCTTTGTATTGACCTACTAATGCCCATCAAGGAGCATTCACTGCAGAAGTGGGGACTAAACAACTGAGCCATTAGCATCACTCATCCAACAGATATCAGCCTACTTCTGTCCTCAGCCAGCCTGTGTTTGTGCAATGGCTCATGACCAGAGTAACCCTGGTAGTAGAGATATAGCTTATGTGTGGGCCCAGCAGCACAGGCTCTGTCACACTGAGGCTGTTTCCTGCTTTCCCTAAATAGCTCTGTGACCTAAATCTGATCAAGCCTCTAGAACCAAATACTGGTTTACAGAGAACAGATAGGAGAGAAGAACACATTAAATCACACTAGGGGGATGTAACCAGCAAAATCCAAACTATAGGGAACTTTACAGGAAAAATGCCTGAATTTTTTGAACAAATAATTTCAAGATGAGAGAGAGAAAAAGTACAGGTTAAAAGACTAGATTAAAACTTACCAACAAATTTGCAAAGTGTGGTCCTTACTTCGATCCTGATTTTTTTTTAAAAAATGGAAAAAATTCTGACGTCAAACAAACAATTGGAAACGTGAACACTGAATAGATATTTGATGATATTAAATAATTATATTTAATTGTTTTGGTATGATAATGGTATTTTGGTTATGTTTTAAAAAGACACAGAGAGTACTCTTAACCTTTTAAAGACGTATGCTACAAGTATTTATGGATGAAATGATATGATGGCTGGGATTTGTTTCAAATAAAACCAGAAGGAGGACATGGATGGGTGTAGATACGGTAGAATTGCCTGTGGATTGATGGTTACTGGGGCTGGATAATGGATAGTTGGGGTTTCATCATACTCTTCTGTCCACTTTTTGCATATATTCCACTTTTAAGAAAGTTATGTGATTTCTCTCTACTCAGAAATTCTTCATTAAAAAAAAAAAAAGTTGTGTGATCCAGACCTGTTTCCTCGCCTGTAAAATGGGGATAAAGAAAATACCCTTTAACTGCCTTCAGGGAATGTTGTGAGAGTACAACTAAGATAATAGATGTGGAAGAAAAATAGAAAAGTGAGACTGCTAAAGAAATTAAAATTAAATAGTAGCATAGATGAAACTGTAAGCAGGGCTTGGCTTAAGCTGGTGTGTAGAGATGGGAAGTCCTCACTTTGGACTAGAAGGAATCTCTGGGACTCTTCAGACTGGGCTCCTTGACTAGCTGGGGGTCCTCAGAGTCCCTGTAGAGGCCTCAGTGGGGAGACCACAGGGAGGGGTGCCTGGGTCTTGCTTCCTACTTTCTGTAAAACAGCGCTGCTTTGCTCTGCTACTTATAATGGGTTCAGGACCAAAGTTTAACACTTTAAAAGCCCTGAATACTGCGTACTGCCCAAATTGTGACACCCCCATTCCTACATACGACTTGTTTGTAATTGCTGACATTAAAGTAGGTCATTCTAGGTATACCAACTGAAAAATTCCAGCTGCGTTTATTCAGATGAAACTTTTCTCTCTCCCTCTCCCTGCCTTGCTCGTGCTCTGAACGTGTGCTTAGTATGCCTTTTGGGTAATCACAGCATTGATTGGTCTTTCACAGACATTTCATTTTAAAAGGAGGTTTCACTGCTTAAACTTTTGATCAAATCTAATGTCTATTTAAACCTTCTCCAATAGCTCACCAAGTGTTTCTCCAGCCTTGGCTTAAACCCCTCCCATACCAGGGATTTACCCTCCACTGAGTGACCCTGGCATATCTTCTGATCATTGTGAGAAAGTTTTATATCCAGGCCAAACATGTCACCTCCGAGCTTCCACCATCAGTGCTTCCTCTGCCCTCAGGGCTCTGCTGAGTAAGTTTAATCCTCCTCCACTGTCTGCCCGGCTCAGCCAGGTGGAGCTCTTGGAGTCAGGCTGTCTCCTCTTTCTCTCCTATTCCGACTCCTGAAGTCGTCTCCCCAGTTAGTGACAGTAACAGTAGCCAAATGAACTGAACTCACCACTCGCCAGGTGCCAAAGTCACACAGCTGGTGGATTTTAGAGCCAAATACTAGTTTGCCTGATTCTGTGGCTTATGTTTTAACTTCCACATTATGATTTTAACCTCCCATCTAGTATGAAACAGCCTTAAAGTGCTATCTCCTCAGAACACTCAGGAAAATTTGGTATAGGAAAAATTCTTAAGTACCCTTCAGCCCTTGTCAATGGGGCATTATCTAGAGCCTGAAATACTGAATTAAGGCTTCTTCACTTGTCAGTCAAAGGCCCTGCCCTGAGTTGGGTAAACATGCTGGGTCTGCTCCGCTTCTCCTTTAAGGGACATCTCTTAGGTATGGGCAGAGCTGTGGCTACTACAACTTTGACAGCAGGGCAGGAGGAGTCTTTGGATCTGTTGAGTGTTCCCTGGATGTCATGGTGTCTACAGTGATGACACCCCCCCCCCAACCTGAGTGGTATTTGCCCTGTAGGAAGTTCATGACTGAGGCATGGGGTGGGAATCACTGGTGCCTCATTAAAGTCTGGGGATATGGGGGCATCTGGTTGGCTAGCTTTGGTCCAGTGCCAGTGCTCTGGCTGTAAGGAACACTGGGTAAGAAATTCCATGGGTTTCTGCCTCCTTAGTGTGAGGTGGGCTAGTCTTCTCACAAAGATTTATAAAGCGGGGAATTTTTCCAACATAGGAGGAGAGATCAAAGCTGAGAACTGACAGGTGTCCACACTTACAAAGTTATGATACACCTCAGGCCTCTTCATTTAGTGAATGAACAAATATTTATCAAATCCACGGTACAGTGTAAAAATACAGTGTAAAAGTACAGTGTACAAGGTACAGGTAAGGTACAGTGAATGGGAAAGTGACTGTCACATTGAGTACGAACCTCGGCTCTCCAGAGAGCTCAAGGGTTTTCAGTTCCTATAAGCACCAAGCCTCAACTGGGCTCTTTATTTACAGGACCAGGGGTAAAACTGGGGGTAAAGAAGGATTAAAATGACTGCCTTATACTTTCCGATTTACAACGCCCAGCTAAAATCCCCAAACTCTCGTCCTACTGCAAAGACTTACATGGAGCTATCAAGGTCATATTTCTAAAACATATAAAATTGCGCCATCCCCACAGCTCAGAAATCATTTTTGAATCTTTATTACCAGGAGAATAAGCCATTTATTATTCATTCATTCATTCATTCACTCAAAGTGTATTGGTGCCTACCGTGCTCAGGGAGAGATGGGAGCCCGTGAGGCAGGGTATACACAGTCCCTCTTGCCGAAATGCCCTCCCCAACACAGCAACCCCCACCCCCACCCCACCCCCATACCTGTGTCCTGCTAAATCCTTCGCTTCCTTCAAACCTAATCTAGACGCCTTGCCTGGAGACCTTAGATATTTAATGCTGGGATCTCTTGGAGTGCTGGGGGGTGGGGGGAGGCGGGGCCCATGGCATTTCTACTGTTTGTCTCCTGCAACACCCTGCTGAGCACACTCTAGTGTCTCAACAGGATGGCCCCTCCGATTTCTCTCTGCAAAAATCAACACGTTTGATGATGCCTCTCAGGAAGATCAAAACACATTTTCATCTTTTCAGTACCCGAATGCGATGGGGTTCATCACATTCCAATGAAACAATGCCTGTGACAGCTCTATATGATCTGTAATGCACTATCCATGGTAGGTATCAATCGGAGATAGATACCAATACCAAAACAAGACAAAATAATTGTTGTTATTAGAAGCAAAACGAATTGCTCAATTATTTTTGTAACGTCTTCCCAAAGTCACATTTACCCTGTCCTGCACCTGGTAGGCACTTGGTGACCACCTGCGGGGTTTGTTCGGAGGCTCACCTCTCATCCTAGTCAGGCCCGTGCAGGACAGGGCTCCCCAAGTGGGGGCTCCCTAAACCAGCTGGGGGCTCAGGAAGAGCTTTGCTGCTTGGGAGATGCTCCACCTCCCTTAACTCTAAGTGAGGAATCTGGGCCCAGAAGATAAAATGGTTTTCTGCCTGATGGAACTTGCTGCTTCTCAGATTGGCCAGCGAGCTTTGGTTTCGGGCCAAGTCCATGGTGGGCTTCCCTGCTTTGATGTGGCTTTGCAGGGAAAACATCCGCAAATGAGCAACAACCAACAGAGTCTCTTTTCTCTCTTAGTCCACCTTGAGTTTTTAAAAGCAGTGCTAATTAGCCTCTTGGAGTTGGCTAGGGCTGGGAGGCCACAGCGCCTCTAGAGGAAGGAATGGGTACAAGCTTCAGAGTCTGAACATTGGAATCAATCTAGGTTAATTTAGGATTTCCAGTTACCCAAGCCTATGCCATTGATGGAAAAGGGAAAGATGGAGAATTTGGAATCAGGAGACCTGGGTCCTGAATTATTCATGTTCTACCTCTTAGTTAATATGTCTTTTTTTTTTTTTCTCCTAAAAGATGACCGTTAAGGGGATCTTAACCCTTGACTTGGTGTTGTCAGCACCACGCTCACCCAGTGAGCTAACCGGCCATCCCTATATGGGATCTGGGATCTGAACCCATGGCCTTGGTGTTATCAGCACCACACTCTCCTGAGTGAGCCATGGGCCAGCCCGTTAGTTAATATGTATGAATTTTTCTGTCTGAGCCAGGGTGTTCTCATCCATAAAATGGGGATGTCAATCAGAGTACTGCCTCAGTACTAATAGGCTCCAAAGCAATGATGCCTGTGACAGTTCTATATGATCTGTAATGCACTATCCATGTTAGGTATTGATCAGAGAGAAAAACAAATACCAAAATAAGACAAAAGAATTGATCATGGTTATTAGAGGCAAAACGAATTGCTCAATTATTTTTGAAAAAGGCTTTTAATTGAATCAGATATACTTTATATCACAATAGCAATAACAATACTGCCTGTAAATAGATTTAATGTTAAAAACATTCGAATTTGTGGGTTTTTTTTATTGCATAGACCATTTTCTTTTTATTTTGAAATAAGTGTAGATTCACAGGAAGTTGCAAAAAAAAAAAGAAAAAGAAAAAGTCCAGGGAGGTCCTATGCTCCTTTCACTCATTCCCCTCCATTGTTAATGTCTTGTGTAATCGTAGCACACTATCAAAACCAGGAAACTGACTTTGGCACAATCCATAGATTTAACTAGTTTTACAAGCACCCATCTGTGTATGTGTGTGTATATGTTTCTGTGCAGTTTTATCACGTGTGGCTTTTTGTAACCACCTCCACAATCAAGATACCTAATTGCACCGTCACCGTAGGGCTCCTTCATGCTACCCCTTTATAGACTCACACCCTCTCCCCCATCCCAATCCCCAACCTCTGGCAACCACTAATCTGTTCTGTCATTATTGTTTTGCTAATTCAAGAATGTTACATAAATGGAATTATGTAGTATTAACCTTTTGAAATTATTAGCCTGGTGGTATGGATGTACCACAGTTTGTCAAACCATTCATCCATCAGAGGACATTTGAGTGGCAATCATGGCTAACAAAAGAAAGGAATCATTGATTCATTCAATAAATATTTATGGAGTTGCTTTCTGTGCCAGGCTCAATGAATACGTGTTGGCGTTGCAGCCATAAATGAGTGAATGACAATAAACCCCTAACACAGAGGATGATTGCAGGTGGTGATGGGTGTATTAGTCCGTTTTGTGTTGCTATAGCAGAAATACCTGAGACTGGGTAATTTATAAGAAAAAGGTTTATTTGGCTTACGATCCTGGGACACCTGTGGCGCAGTCCTCAGGCTGCTTCTACTCATGGCAGAAAAAGGCAGGCAGCAGGTGGGTACAAGCAGATCACATGGTGAGAGGAAGCAAGAGAGAGAGAGGGGAGGTGCCAGGGTCTTTTAAACAACGAGCTATGGTGGGAACTAATAGAGGGAGATCTCACTCAGGACTCCCACCCCCCAAGGGAGAGCATTAATCCATTCATAAGGGATCCACCTCCATGACTCAGCTTCCAGCACTGCCACATTGGGGATCAGATTTCCACATGAGTTTTGGTGGGGACAACACATCCAAACTCTATCAATGGGGAGTATGAAGGAAACAGACTGGCAGAGTAGAGAACTGCCAGAGTCTGCAAGCCTCCTTTAGACAGAAGGTGCACGAGGTCCCTCTGAGGAGGCAACATTAAAATCGAGACCTGAATGATGAAGACTCAACCCTTCGAAAAGTCCCAGGAAAGAGCTTTCTAGGTAGAGAGAACAGCAAGTGTCAAAACCCTGAGGTTGCATGAGAAGGGAGAGGAGGCCAGGGAGGCTGAGGCCAGCGGGGAGCAGGGCTAGGAGTGGGGAGCAGCAGGCGGGGCACATCAGGCAGGGCTGTCATCTGCAGGGAGGAGCTGGGATCTCATCCTGAGGAGATCTAGCAGGGGGAGGCATGATGCCATTCACGTTTCTGAAAGACCACTCTAGACTCTAGAGACAAACTCTATTTTAAGCCCCTGGGTATAATTTCATTAAGTAACCGATCATTTATTATTCACATACCCTCGAACAGAAATTGAATGCAAACAGCTTCTGTTGCCACTAGCTATGTGGGATTCCCTCCCTCCCATCGCATGGGAGCCCCTGGAGGAGAGACCAGGTCAAACTTGTCTGCAGCTCCAAAGCAAGGAGCTTAGCAAGCAGCAATTCATAGAGAAGAATTTGCAAAATGCTTTCTTTATAGATACCCCATTGGGTTTTGCTTGGACTCAGTCAGAACTTGCTGCCTTCCTCCTGGCTCCCACTGTGCACAAAGCCCCACCCCCAATTTCCCAGGCAATGGCCGGGGTGACAGGTGGTGAAGGGGATGAGTGGACAGAAGAGAGGAGAGACACTCTACCAGGCCTCAGGGAGCTCCATGTTGGCTTGAGGGAATGGAGGTTAGGTAGGACACACACACACACACACACACACACACACACACACACACACACACACACAGCAAGTTGGCTTGAGGGAATGGAGGTTAGGTAGGACACACACACACACACCCACACACACACACACACACACACACACACACACACACACACACACAGCAAGAACAAGAAAAGACCCATATGGGAGACAGGAAGATGACGGATAGGAGGTGGGACACTGGTGTCCAATCCCATTCTTGGTATTGGGAGGTGGTCAACTTGCCTCTCTGGATTTGGGTGTCCTCATCTGTGGCTTGTGTGTTCTGCTCGGAAGGCACTTTCTAGTTCCAGGACAAGTCAATGTGGGACAAACATGCCTTTCTCCATGGCTGACCCACCATAGTAAAAATGGGGAGGGAACTAAGGCTCAGCAAATGCAGGGATGTCTCCCTCCTTCAAAATGGAATCAGAGTCTCTAAATTGAACAATCCCCATCAGCAGGAGTTAATCCCATGCAGAGACTGCCCCAGGGGCTTTGATTCTGGAGTAATTCACCTTCAGCAAACTTGAGACCTAGCATCTCCCTTCTCGGATATACCCAAAGGAGATGAAATCATCACCTCGTAAAGACACCTGCACTCCCATGGTCATTGCAGCATTATCCACAGTAGCTAAGATATGGACACAACCTAAATGCTCATTGACAGACAAATGGATAGAGAAAATGTGATATAACATATACACAATGGGATATTAGTCAGCCTTAAAAATGAAGGAGATGCTGCCACTTACCACGACATGGATGGACCTGGAGGATGTTATGCTAGGTGAAGTAAGCCAGACAGAAAGAAAAGGATTGCATAATCTCACTTATATGTGGAGAAAAAAAAAATATATATATATGTACACACATACATATGTATATATAAAGAGCTGAGAGAGAGAGAGAGAGAGAGAATGAAACAGTGGTTAACATGGGTCAGGGAAGAGGGAATGAGGAAATGGAGAGATGTAGTCAAAGTATCTAAAGCAGCAGACATGCGGGTTGAACCAGTCTAGAGATCTAACATGCAGCATGAGGACTATAGTTAATAAAATTGTATTGAATTAGAATTTTTTGTTAAATAAGCAGATTTTAGCTGCTCTTGTGACACAAAAGGTAGCTCTGTGAAAGAAAAAGGAACGATGCGAAAGAAGACGTAACTACGCGAGATGATAGACATGTTAATCTGCTTCACTGTAGAAACTATTCCACATCTGTATGTATCCTATAACATCATGTGGTAAACCTCAAATACACACAATACATTTTATTTAAGAAATTAAATAAACAGTATTCCATAAAAAAAGAAAAGTTGATAAGGAAAAATTTAATTTTTCTTACGGATAAATGAGGGCAGGTGTTGGCAAACTGTGGCCCATCTGGCCCACCACCTGTTTTTGTAGGGCTTGGAAGCGAAAAATAATTTTTACACTTTTAAGTGGTTGGGGGAGAAAGTCAAAAGATGAATAATATTTTGTGACATGTGAAAATAATATGAATCTCAGTGTCCACAGTTTTATAGGAACACGCTCATTTGTTTACGTACTGTCCATGGCTGCTTCTGTGCTACAAAGGCAGAGCCGAGCAGCTGTGACAGAAATCACTGACCTGTAAGCCTAAAATATGCACTGTCTAGCCTTTTCCAGAAAAGTTAACCCCTGTGGGGACAGCCTCTAAAAGGCTCTCAGGGCCCCTGCTTCCTGGTACTGTCTTTATGGTGTTTCTCCCCTCGAATGAGGGCGGACCTGTGACTTGCTTCCAACCCACAGCATACTGCAAAGGGTCTCACTCACGCGACTACTTTACATAAGACTATACAACTTCCATCTTGACAGTAGACTCTTTTTGCAGCTTTGACAAAGCCAGCTGCTGTGTTGTGAGCTGCCCTATGGAGGGGCCCACGTGGCAGGAAACTGAAGGTGGCTTGAGACCACAGCCAGCAAGAAACTGAAGCCCTCAGTCCAACGACTTTCAAGGAGCTGAATCTTACCAGCTGCCACATGAGCTTGGAAGAGGATCCTTCCTGCGCTCTACGTGACTCAGCCATACAGCATACACACGCCTCCTGAGAACACACATGGAACCACCTAGTCTGTTCTGAATGCCGTGTAGAATTCCATTAAGGGCTGTTCCACAATTTTTAACCAATTCTCCATTGATGGACAGATTGCAAAGTCATTTGCAAGCAATCATGTGCAAGCAATGGTGATCACCCTTGTACACAAATGGGTGCTTTCTTTAATAAATATTTCTGTAATATGATGTCTTTGAAATGGATTTTTTTTTAAATAGATTTTTTTAGAATCTAATTCTGATGATGAGCTGGAGTAGAAAGAACATTAACCATGGAGTCAGGAGTCTCTAATTTAGCAAGTCCCACTGCTCACTCACTGGTGACCTTAGACAAGTCACTTGATCTCTTTGAGCCACAGTTTCCTCATCTGTGAAATGAGGAAAATAGTCCCCCCATTAGCCTCTCTCAGTGCTGTGGAGATCAAATGAAATAAAGCACGCCAGAGTACTTTGAAGGCAATAAAGCACTACACAGATGGGGGAAAGGGTGGTGGCGGTATTATTATCCCTCAGGTATTTAAGCATGGGAAGGGTGATGAAATTCCCTATATGAATTTAATTAACTTTAATTTTAAAACTATGCCAGAATATTCTGGGGGCTAGGTGATGGGTAGTTAAGGGTGCCAGAGACATGGACTCAAAACAAACATGAGACATCTGCAAATACCCAGAGGGCTGCTGGCCTGGACTTACCAAGCCTTTGGTTTCACTCTGAGGCCAGAGCAAGAGCAAAGGCATGAGGTCCCAGGGAGGCTGGTTCTGACTTGATCTGTAGAAGAGTTTTCTATCAATCAGCACTATTCAACACGCAAGTGCTTACCCTAAGAGGGGAGCTCCCGCGGCTGGAAGTATTCGAGGAGAGGGAGATGAGCCTCTGTAGGAAAAACACAGAGAGGTTCCCACAGGAAAACTTGCCACCATTTTGACCCTTTTCGCCTCTGACAGTCAATCATTCTCAGTCCAAAGGTGGGCTGAAGGCTCTGGCTGGCATCTGTGGACAGACACAGTCCCCAACCTTTTCATCACTTGGAGTCCTTTTGACACTTCAGAGAAGTTGACTGACTGGTCAGAGGACACACAGCTGAAAGTGTGCTGAGCCAGGATTGGAACCCAGGCCATGTGAACCTGTGCCTTCCCTCCTGAAGCAGAGCCCCCTCCCGAGGGCCCTCTTGATGGCCTCCCTCCAGCAACTCTGGCTTCATGGGACACCCTTTATGAACTCCAAGTAAAGCGCATTGTACTTGCAGTTAGAAGACAGGGGTTCAGATTTCAATTCCACTGCCTCCTGGCTGTGCAAGCTTCTGGAAAATGGGAACAATGACACCTTGCTGTCAGCGCAGGTCTGAGGAGCAAAAGAGACCACAGAAGTGCAGGCATTGGTTACTAGAAACGCTCTGTAATTACCTAAAGGGGAGGTTTTCATTCTGCAATTGAACATGAAAGGAAATAGCATGTGCGGGGGTGAAAACCAGCCCATACACCCAACATTGGCATGACTACCTCTTCCTGGAGCCCAGGAACTGCTAAACTTGAGGGGCGGTCTCTGGGCAGAAGATCAGGTTCCTGGTCCTGGAGCTGCATCTGTCCAGGAGGAAATGACTAGGGACTTGATACTTTCTGTTGCCTCTTAGAAGAGCCACAGGAGCAAAATTGGCCATGTGAGCAGAGCCAGGTGACCCAGGGCCAAGGACCCTGTGTTTCCTTCATTTGGAAGCTCACACATTAATGTCTCTGAAATGTTACAATCAAAGAGTGCAGCTGGTGTAGTCTTTCTTTTACGCGGATGGTCCCTGGAATGACCTGTTTTTATCAGTGTCCAGACAGCTCTTGAAGTCTCTCGAAATCAAATGGATAAACTCTGAGCATATCTAGCTCCTTTTCCTCACAGGAAACCGAGGCCTAGAGAAGGTGAATGCCAAGTCTAGAGTCATGCAGCTGAAGTTGGAATGAGCAGGAGCCTTAGAATACATGTTCTTTCTAGAATTCCTGAAGGTGCAGCGCCCTACTCATTGTGAGCAGGGCAAGGACTGGGGGACCTTACCCCTTCTGAGGTTCTTGAGGGATCAGACCTCAGGTAATTAGAGAGGAGGCTTGGGTTAGTCTTCAGAGCCTCTTTCTTCTCTTGGAGCCCTGACCAACCACAGCAATAATATCTGCCAGCTGTCACGTGTGCCAGGCATGGCACTGAGATCCTGGCATGTAGCATTTTCTGCTCTTACCTGGCACTCAACCCTCAGAGGAGGAGACACCGGATCCACTCATTTTACAGACAAGGAGAACGAGGCTCAGAAGGTATGAGACTTGGCCAAGGTCACACAGCTAGGACTGTGGTGAAGTCAGGACTTGAGCCCAGCACTTGCCAGAACACATCACCTGAAAAAGAAGGCAATGATGTGCATTGGCCTTGCGGTTGGTCTGAGGGATCAGTGGATGGGGCCTGGAGATGGGCTTTGTGAATGAAAGGGGCCATAGCACCCTGGTCAGTGTCCTGTGATTGGGCCTACGCTCAGCCCTTCCCACTCTGGGGCTGCCACATGCTCAGCCAGGGCACCCTGAGGCTGGGCCTAGAAAGCAATAGCCTTTTAGAACAGCGGTTGTCAAACTTGAGCACATATCAGAATCATCTGGAGAAATTAACTCAAGAATTCCTGGATCCTACTTCCAGAGTACCTGATTCAGGAGTGGGTGGGCCTGAGAATCTGCATTTCTAACAAGGTCCCAGGTGATGCTGATGCTGCCGGTTGGAGCACGCTTTGAG
This sequence comes from Cynocephalus volans, assembly GCF_027409185.1. NCBI lineage: Eukaryota > Metazoa > Chordata > Mammalia > Dermoptera > Cynocephalidae > Cynocephalus > Cynocephalus volans. Next base: position 83,303,937 of record NC_084473.1, read on the forward strand.
AACCACTGCATTACATCTTATTTCTCTCCCACACCTCGTGCACACCCCAGCCTAAGAGAAGGCTGAGGGGGCTTTCAACAAGCAGCAGTCTCAGGCAGTGGGATGAGAAAGGACTTTCAAGTCAGACAAACTGGGTTTTGATTTTCTTGTTGACTTGTTATTCACCTAACCTCTTTGAGTCTCAGAGAATTCTCCAGAAAGTGCAGACGTTATGACCTCATTCAGAGTTGCTGAGATTATAGATATAAGCCCACCTGGTATGAGCTCAATTAAAGACAGTTAGTTACCCTGTGCTTATCACACAGTAGGAGCTCTTTGATTTCTGCTTTTCCACCAGTCTCATGCCTCCTGACCAGGGTGCCCAAATCCTGACTGTGTTCAAGAATTATTCCTAAAGGCAGTACTGGGCCTGATTAAGAGGCTTACATTCCAGACACTGCCCCAATCCTACAGCTTCCAGTGGACAATATAGCTAGGGAGAGCAGGGGGAGGTGACAGATGTAAAGTAAAGCAAATCATCACTAAAGCCAAAATGTTTCATTATTTCAGTTATTATTTTAGTTATAGTAAGTTTACTAAGTTTCTATTTACATTGTCAGAGCTAGGGCTCAGACCCTTCAAACCCATTGTACAGACTGGGTCCCCAGACCCCTCACGCGCAGGTCCATGCTACGTAATTGGGAAAGATTCTGGGAGCTGTTAGCAGACGACACGAGCTCAGTCCTCAGCTTCCTCAGCAGCAGAGGTACAGGGGTGGTAGCTTACAGGTCCAGCGGTGGCAGTGGCCTTGCAGAGGGTCCCGGGGACACTAGCAGTAGCAGCCTCCCCATGCCCCCCCCCAACCCCTGGGGGCATCCAGGGGGTGGGAGGCGCCGTAGAGCAGAGCTGCTCATCTTTTATACTGATGTCAATATAACCCATGACACCTGGGTGCACATGCGCACTTACACTAAACAATAACCAAGGAACACCTGAGCGCACATGCATATTTACATCAAATGCTCAGCAAGATTCTGAACATCTGAGGAGCCCTGACCATTTTCCTATATTTTCCCAACAACAGAGAATGCCAGCTCAGGTGAAAGAGGGAAACTGCTTGTATTTAACCCTTAGTGACCCAGGGCAGTGCCCCGTAATCCCTGACAGCTGAAGGCATCAGGCTTTGTCATGTGGGAGGAAGCAGCTGGCTCCTGGGTCTGTACCTGGGGCAGCAGGGCTGGGCTGCCTGGAGCACAGGTGCTAGGGGCTGCAGGGTTTTGATCTTGCACAGGGCCTGGCAGCTTGCAGGTGGAGCTGCCAGCATCTGCCCAGTGAATTGGGTGCTTGCCTAGCTCTATCTGCTCACCTCACTTCTGCCTCTGTGCTCTCTCTTTCTCTCTCTCTCTCCTAGAGGTGGCTGGGAGGAGCCTTGGTGACAGGCTGGCTCCCTCCCACCCAGGATGGGAGAGAGACACACAGAGCATGTTGCCGATGTGGCCACATCCTTGGCCAGTGCATGCTTTTTAACACAGCTCAGAGTTTCAGTCCTGAAGGGGCCACCACATAGGCCTGTGCCGGAACTGCCCATCCCATGTCAGCCAGGCTTCAGTCAGAGAACAGAGCCTTGGGGTTTGTTACAGGACTTGACCTTACACTATGTGAGAGCTAGTTTATCAGTCTCCAAAGGCTTGTCTTCTCTGTAGCTGGAGCTTGAAGTCCATAGGGCAGGCAGCTGGGAATGAAAGGGAGATGTAAAGTGGGACCATTGAGTGCAGCTTGGACTCCACACACGTGAGGTGGAACCCATGTCAGGCTCTGTGTTAGTCTGCTTGGGCTGCCATAACAACATAGCCCAGACTGAGTGGCTTAAGCAACAGAAATGGATTTTCTCACAGTTCTGGAGGCTGGAAGTCCAAGATCAAGGTGTTGTCAGGTTTGTTTTTTCCTGAGGCTGCTCTCCTCAGCTCACAGATGGTCACCTTCTGGTTGTGTCCTCAAATGGCCTTTTCTCTGTGCACCTGCACTTCCTGCTGTCTCTTCCTCTTCTGATAAGGACAGCCATCCTATTGGATTAGGGCCCCATTTAACTTTATAACCTCATTTAACTTTACCTCTTTTTTTTTTTTTTTTTTTTTTGTGACCGGTAAGGAGATCGCAACCCTTGGCTTGGTGTTGTCCACACCGCGCTCAGCCAGTGAGCGCACCGGCCATTCCTATATAGGATCCGAACCCGCGGCGGGAGCGCCGCTGCGTGCCCAAGCGCTGCACTCTCCCGAGTGCGCCATGGGGCTGGCCCAACTTTACCTCTTTAAAGGGCCTATCTCCAAACATAGCTACATTAGGAGGTGGAACCTCAACATAAGAATTTTGTGGAACTCAGTTCAGTCCACAACAGGCCTTCACTGCCTCCCACAGCCACAATGAGGATGACCTGCAGGGACAGCTAGTGCCCTCCATTGGGACATGAGACATGCACTGGCTGTGGAGTTGGAGAAGCTGAAGGAGAGCTGAGGGGATGTGGAGCAGCTGTAGGTCTGGCTGCTGGCCCACGCAACAAAGTGAACCGGCAGACAAGCGATGATGCGCAGGAGTTGCTGCAACGCCTGGTGCCCCTGCAGCTCATGCAATGCAGCTGCTGCCTCATTTCCGTCCCTGAAACTCCTGCGATGACTCTTTTGCAGTCTGCCCCAACCAAAACATTTAGGAAAGGGAGTTGTTGACACATCCCAAAGCCATTGCGGTCTACCCCGTGTCAATTTGGCACCCATATATACTGCTTTAAACCACATTTAGAGAATAGAGGCAATCACAAAGTCACACTTTCATCTGACATGATGCAGCTATTTCACACCCAACCAATAACATGCGATGCTCTTTCCCCGAAGGAGGATACAGAATTCCTTTCCCTTCTGTGGACGATGTTCATTCTTTTTTAAGCTGATTCATACTCCTTTGATATCTTGTAATTTAAATATTGACATGTAAGGTTAATTACTATTAATGCATCTTGTGTTAGATGGTAGGGGAAGGGAGGAGAGGTGAAAAAATTAGCTAATGTATCCACAAACACATTCATATAAAAAAAGTAGAAGAAATATTAATATTACAGTCCTTGTTTTTGCAACTGGTCTTGTGGTGATAGCTGGTATTTATAACTATCTTCTTCTACTGCCCATTCCATTTTCAGTGACCTGATCCTTTCGTCCTGAAGGGCCTGGGACATTAGCAGTCCTGCTTGAATTGGGCTGTGTTAGTTTTCCGTTGAATTTTATCATGGCATATGGGAATCCTAAGAGGAACCTTAAGGAAGCCCCCACATTCCAGATGTATTTTTACCTCCATCGCATGGTTTCAACCTGGTTTCCCCTTGAGAGTTGGGGTCAATCACAGTACCGACCCCTTTGACTGTGGATTTGCTAGAGTGAGGAACCAGTGTGGCTGGGTGACAATTTCAACTTCCACTTCAATGGAACCCCTGTGGAAGTGTCCTCCCTTGGGGACTGTGAGGGTTAATTCTAGATGTCAACTTGATTAGATTAAGGAATGCCCGAGAAACCTGGTAAAGCTATCTTTTTAGGTGTGTCCCTGAGGGTGTTTCCAGTAGAGATTAGCATGAGAGCCTGAGTGGACCGGGAGGTAAAGACCTGCCCTCAATGTGGGCGGGAACCATCCATCTGCTGAGGGCCCGGAGAGAACAAAAGACAAAGAAAAAAAGGTGAATCTCTCTCGATCCACTGGAGCTGGGATACACTCTTCTCTCCTGTCTGTGGACATCAGAGCTTGAGAGTCTCCAGCTTTGTATTCCAGGCCTTATGCCAAGGACACCATCCACTTCCCTGGCTTTGAGGCCTTAAGACTTGGACTGAGCCACGCTATTGGATCCAGTTTGCAGATGACCTGTTGGGGGACTTTTTTTCACCATTGCATGAATTAATTCCCCTAATAAATCCCCTCTCATATATTTATAACATACTCTATCGATTCTGTCTCTCTGGAGAACCCTGACTAATACAGGGACTAAGACCTGTACACTAGCAGGGCTCAAAGTTGTGGCGGTGGGAAGCAAAACGTTGGCCATGGGTCATCAGGGATAACAGGGAGAGGAGCCACCCCCGTTTCCACTCTTTGATCCCCACCCCAAGAGTCCTGGCTGTGGGAAAACCAGCAGCATATATTGGTCACTGATTTATTTATTTTTTATTTTTATTTTTAAAACTTTTTTGGTCACTGATTTAGAGCATGCACCACATCCTGGAGGACACTGCCTTAGCTGCTGGGTTAGAGGCCAGCCTGTCTCTGTCCTTCATCTCAGGGTTTTCTGGAAGGGGATCTCTGTGCCTCTGTTTCTCTGTCTTTCTCTGTCCCTCTGTCTCTGTCTCTGTTCCTCTCTGGACAGACATCTCATTCATCAGACATCGGGTGAGCCTCCAGGTGCACAGGCCACCCTGTTATGCTTAGGTACCATTTTCCGGCCTTGCTTCATCCTCCTGCTGCCCTGTGGGGGAGGAAGGGAAGGACATTCATCCCTAGGTTGTTTTTGTTTGTTTTCATTTGTTTGTTACTTCGTATTATAAACAAAAGAGTAATCAAACAAGAGGTTCACCGATGTGCCCCCAGCTGATGGAGAACCTTGCCCACGAGGCATCTGACCCCTGACTCGGTGGTACCTTTCTAGTCAGTGATGAATTTCACCGCTTCCAGAACTTTCACCACCAGTAACAGCAACAGTATTTGCTGAGGACCAGGTGGTCTGTGTGTCAGACCCCAGCAGCCTCTGGTCATAAGGCTTTGCACTAACAGCTAGCTCATCCACAAGCCTCCTTCAGGCTGGTGAATCTATGTACTGAATTTTCTTCCCAGCCCACCTGTCATGTGGTGGAGGAGCCAGGTTCCCACACTTAGCGTGGAGGAACTTTTGGGAAATCCTTCACCTTTTGGAGCCTGGACTTTTGTCTATAAAAGTGGCGGAGATAGTGCTTTCTGCGTTAAAGTGTTGTTGGAAAGATTAAGGGGTATAGTGTATGTGAAAGGGTTGTGTAAAATTTTAACTTTTATATTGTCAGTATGACTGTTTATTATCATGGTTAAATGCCTGCATTGTAAGGAACAAAAATCTTGGCCTGGCACTGTGTGTGCAGGTCACAGAAGGGAGTCAAGTTGGTAGACAGCCTTTGGGAAAGGAGCCTCCTTGGCGAAGTGATGGACAAATTGTATGGGACCATTGGGCTCCAAGTTCACCTGTGCTGCCAGCAATGTGAGGAAAGGGGCAGGAGGGGCAGTTATAGAACACCTATGGCGTACCAGGCCCTTCCAGCAGTGTTTAACTCTTTTCTGATAACATCCCCCATCAGACATTTCCTCCACGAAACATTGTTTTGTTGGGCACCTACTCCAGGTAGGGTCAGTGTCAGCTCAAATAAATCCCAGAAGGTGGTAACGAAATGCACTACGGAGACCACCCCAAATCCCACAAAGTGTATACTTTAATGAGGAAGACAGACCCGCACCAGAGCGCGGCCAACTCTGCGTCTCATTCAGGTGTCCGCCTCCCCTACCGCCTTACAGAGGCCTCTGGTGGCCACCCACTGTAAGGGCACCTCAACCTTTCCTTCCTCTACCCCCTTCTGCGGGACTGGTCCTTCTCTTGCACACTGCATTCGTTTGTAGCACTTGTCACTATCTGAAATCATCTTATTTATCTCCCCAGCCACTGGAACACACACTCCTTGAAAGTAGAGATATTGTTTGTACAGTCCAATGATGTATCCTTTGGGCTCAGAATAATGCTTGGTGGGTAACAGGTGCTCAAAAACTAGTTCTTAAACGAATGAATGGAGGAAGAAAGGAAGTCGTGCCCCCTGCTTCACAGAACCTCTGCCGTGTCCCCTGTGGAAGTACCCTCCTACACCCCCAATCAGTGGAAGGAGGTGAGTGCTGGGGGGTGATGTGGGGGCACAGGGTGGGTGTGATGGTGGTGGCATGAGTGTTGGACGGGGTGGTGAAGGAGGCCTCCTGGAGGAGGAACTTTGTGTGCCTCGTCATAAAGGAGGAGGTGTGTTAGTTTCCTAGGGCTGCTGTACCCAAGAACCACAAACTGGGTGGCTTAAAACAAGAGAACTTTATTCTCTCACTGTTCTAGAGGCCAGAAGTCTGAAATCCAGGTGTCAGCAGGGCTGTGCTCCCTCTGAAACTTCTCTCTTCCCAGCTCCTGTGAGTGGCGTCCATCCTTGGCGTCCCTTGGCTGGCAGCGGCATCGCTCCAGTCTCTGCTTCTGTCCTACTACAGCATTCTTCTTGTGTGTCTCTATCTTTACATGGTGTTTTTCTCTTCTTACAAGGACACAGTCATATGAGATTAGGGTCACCGCTAATGACTGCATCTTAACTTGATTGCCTCTGCAAAGACTGTTTCTAAATAAAGTCACATTTATGGGCACTGGTGTTTAGCATTTCAACATATCCTTTTTTGGGGGGACACAATTCAATCTGTAACAGGAGGTAAGGTTATCTAGGAGAAGACGCAGAAGAGCAGCCCAGGCCAGCCAAGAGACAGGGTGACCTTTGAGGAGCCATTGCAGAAGCCCAGGTAAGAAGCAAAGACACCCACCCACCGAGGGAGCAGGTGAAGTGAGTGTGACGATCTTGATTCACAGGTGTCATAGTGAAGTTATGTTACCCTGCCTGAGGTTCCATGTGCACAGGTGTGAACCCAGATCTGAGATTCTCTGCTTGCCCATATCACATTGTCACTTCTCCAAAGCTGGGCCAAGTAACGCTGGCCTTGGAGATGGTGAATGACCACTTAGCTGAGGTCTCACCTATAGTAAAGAGGTAGAGACAGAGCTAACATCAGAACTGAAAGTGCTGGTTGTCTGACTCCAGGTCCAATGCAACTTAATTGCTGGGAAGTCTTATTTCTGCCCCAGTGTGGGGATTCCACCACCTTTGCTTTAGTGCAGGCCATTTCTCCAGGACTGAGCCAACCCTTACTCGGGCTAGTACTGGATCCTCGGATTGATTACATTAGTCAAGAGTCTAGCTAAGGGGTGTGAGAAGGCCCCACCGTCCCCAAGGCCTGCCATGGTGCTCACTATCACAACCAATGCAATGGTGGCAGCTGCCCGAGGAGGATCATAGGAGCAACCTGCTCCCTGAGGTGACTGAGGTTTTCTGGGCTTTTCAGAACCTCAGTATCCTCATCTGAAAAATGTGGGTCCCATTGCCTATTTTCTATGGTTAGAGATTAAATTAAATAGTTATGCAACAGAGCCAGATCCAGTGCCTGGGCCATAATGGAAACTTACTGGATACATGTTGAGTCCTTCCCTGAACCACTGAAGCTTGAACCACTGAACCACTCAAGCCTGTGCTTTCTCTTTAGGTTTGTGTTTTAAATTGACCTTTTTGTGACTGTGGGCAAATGGCTTTGCTCTCTGAGTCTTAGTTTCCTCATATAGGAAGCAGTTGTAGAAAGGTGATTAAAAATGAAAGATCTAGAGCCAGGGGGCCTGGGTTCAGGTCCTGGTTCCTTTGCTCACTAGCTGTGTGATTGGGAAGTTCCATAGATTTTCTGTGCCTTGGTTTCTCCATCTGTAAAGTGGGGATAATAACCACCTACCTTATAGGATATTTGAAGTTAACTAATATAATGCATAGTTCTTGACACACAGTAAACATTCAATAAATGTTAGAATGTTATTACTAACTGCAAAATATGAATAACACTACTATTTTGTACGATTGCTGTGTTATTAAATGAGAAATGCATGAAACACACTTAAGGATACTGCCCAGTGTATGAACAGGTAGCCCCTACTCTGTACCCTAAGCTGCCTCCCTAGTGAATGCTTTTTTCCTTCTTTTTCTTTCTCCATTTCTCTGTCAGTTTTGATGAGGACACAGGGCTGGGCTGGTGACTTTGGGAGCAGGAATATGTGTGTTGGCTTTGGTCAGGGGTGACAGATGGGGTCAGAAGCCTCTTGCTTTGCGTCGTGGGAAGATCCGGATTACTCCTCCCAGGGACTCAGCCTAGGCACTAGCCTACAGTCGCTTCCTGACAGGGGGCCACTCTCCCCCAGCTTTGTCTCTGGCCAAGAGGCAAAGTGCAAAATGCAAGAATGGAGAGGAAATAGTAACCAAAAGAAAGATGCTGGAAGATGGCTGGGCTACACATTGCTTTTGTCATAGGCTTGCTTTTGGGAACTCCTGGACTGGGTGTTCTAAATTATGATCTTACATTATCGTAGATGAGAAGTGAACTGAGTTCTCCCTGCCTGAATCTTTCCCTCTCTACCCCTTCCCTATCCCAAGTGAAAAAAATAAGAACAGGAGAATGGAAGCTGCCCAAAGCCAAAGGGACCCCTCTCCATATACATTTCTGTCAAAATGGACACTAGACTGAAAAGTTTATCTTTCCAGCCAGGTGATTCAGGGCCTGATGGTGAAACCCCAGCATTAGAAAGGACCTTAAAAATAATACAGGGCCTACTTCTCAGATGGGACTTAGACCCACACGAGGCACTGCAGCCATTGAGGAGGGTATATGAAAGTGCCAAAATAAATATGGAGCATTCAATTTAGTAAAAGATTTGGGTGGAAAGTTTCAGTTTTTTCTTTCTCATGAATTCTTTTTTCCATTTATACTTTAGTTTGGGTAATTTATATTGATCTGCTTTTACTGATTTGGTAACTATTCTAGATAAAAAAGAGACTGCCAAGCTGAAAACAGTGCCCTTATGAGACGACAACAATGAAGGACTCAGAAGACAAACTTGATCGTGCATTTCAATCACTCTTTGCCAGAAAGAATGGGCAATTAGCACTTTGGCCATTTCATCGGACACTGAAAAATTTACAATGAGGAGTCGGTGAAAATGTGTTGATTTGCAAAATAAAAGATGCTGAGTAAATAGTGAAGAAAATTTTAATACTTCTCTCATTTCCCACATCTGGAAAATAGTAATAATATATTTTTTTTTTTACACACTGTTAGGATTTTTGAGAAGGACAAATCATAACCAATAATTATGATGTATGTGTCAGGCACTGTTCTAAGCACTGGACGTCCTCATCTTTAAAATGGGTATGACTTCCTCTTTGCAGTGTTGTGAAGATTCATAGTGATATTAGGAATGTGAAGATGCTTTGCAATAAGAGGCACTGTTACTATGGATCTTAAGAGCTTGAAGAGATTGGAAAGATGATTGAGCCCAAGTTTTCACTCCATTTACATGTGAGAAAGCTCAGAAATGTGACAAGACACTTCCAAGGTCACATGGTTAGCGCATCAGAGATGTAACCATCTATTAATTTGTTCTACAAATGTTTATTGAGTACCTAGCATGTGCTGGAACCAGGTTTGGTACTGGTATTGATGTTCTCAGATTCATTATCTGGCCCCTTATATTTCAGATGTGACAATGTGAATTTGACAGGTAATTCTACCAGGGGCCTGACCTCAGGACAATTTTAGTTCCCCTTCAATACACTTGGCATTAGTGGTGAGCAGACAGAGAGACTTCTGAGCTACTCCTTTTAAAAATAACTTGTCTATTCCACCCAGAGATTCCACTATTTCATGCCAAGTTTCTCAGCATATTGGCTGGGGCACAGCCTTCTCAGTGTTCTTATACCCACAGAAAACAAGGAAAATAATCATTTTTAAAAAATCAGCAGTTACCAAAACCTATTTATCCTTTTGTATACTATTCATTTAGACTCCTACTATGGAGGGTGCCATGCTCAGATAGAACAGTGTTCACCAAAATCTAGGACCACAGATTTCATCTTGGTGGAGTGTTCTATAAATGTCAATCAGATCTTTTTGGTGGTTGGTGGTGTTGAGCTCAGTTATATCCTAGCTGATTTTTTGTCTAGAAATTCTCTCAATTGTTGAAAGGTGCTGAAATCCAACTATAATTTTGGGGTTGTCTATTTCTCCTTTCAGCTTTATCAGTTTTTGCTTTATACGTTTATTTATTTTTATTTATTTATTTTTAAATTTTATTTTATTTTGTCAATATACAATGTGGTTGATTATTGTGGCCCATTACCGAAACCTCCCTCCCTCTTCCCTCTCCCCCCTCCCTCCCAAGAGTGTCCTTTCTGTCGCTTGTCATAACAACTTCAAGAAATTGTAATTGTTGTATTTTATTCCCTCCCCCCCAGATTGTCTGTGTATTTATTTATTTATCTTTTAGCTCCCACAAATAAGTGAGAACATGTGATATTTCTCTTTCTGTGCCTGACTTATTTCACTTAATATAATTCTCTCTAGGTCCACCCATGTCGTTGCAAATGGCAGTATTTCATTCCTTTTTATAGCAGAGTAGTATTCCGTTGTGTAGATATACACATTTTCCATATCCACTCATCTGATGATGGACATTTGGGCTGGTTCCCACTCTTAGCTATTGTAAAGAGTGCTGTGATGAACATTGGAGAACAGGTATACCTTCAACTTGATGATTTCCATTCCTCTGGGTATATTCCCAGCAGTGGGATAGCTGGGTCATATGGTAGATCTATCTGCAATTGTTTGAGGAACCTCCACACCATTTTCCATAGAGGCTGCACCATTTTGCAGTCACACCAGCAATGTATCAGAGTTCCTTTTTCTCCACAACCTCGCCAGCATTTATAATTCACAGTCTTTTGTATATTAGCCATCCTAACTGGGGTGACATGGTATCTCAGTGTGGTTTTGATTTGCATTTCCCGAATGCTGAGTGATGTTGAGCATTTTTTCATATGTCCGTTGGCCATTTGTATATCTTCCTTTGAGAAATGCCTATTTAGCTCTTTTGCCCATTTTTAAATTGGGTTACTTATTTTTTTCTTATAAAGTTGTTTCAGTTCCTTGTATATTCTGATTATTAATCCTTTGTCACATGTATATTTTGCAAATATTTTCTCCCACTCTGTTGGTTGTCTTTTAACTCTGTTAATTGTTTCTTTTGCTGTGCAGAAGCTTTTTAGTTTGATACAATCTCATTTGTTTAATTTTCCTTTGGTTGACTGTGCTTTTGGGGTCATATTCATGAAGTCCGTGCCCAGTCCTGCTTCCTGAAGTGTTTCTCCTATGTTTTCTTTGAGAAGTGTTATTGTTTCAGGGTGTATATTTAATTCTTTAATCCATTTTGAGTTGACTTTAGTGTATGGTGAAAGGTATGGGTCTAGTTTCATTCTCCTGCATATTGATATCCAGTTCTCCCAGCACCATTTGCTGAAGAGGCAGTCTCTTCCCCAGTGTATAAGCTTGGTGCCTTTGTCAAAGATCAGATGGCTGTAGGTGGGTGGGTTGATTTCTGGATTCTCTATTTTATTCCATTCATCAGTGTGTCTGTTTTTATGCCAGTACCATGCTGTTTTGGTTATTATAGCTTTGTAGTATAGTTTAAAGTCAGGTAGTGTTATGCCTCCAGCTTTATTTATTTTTTGCTCAGATTGCTTTGGCTATGCATAGTCTTTTGTTATTCCATTAAAATGTCTGGATAGTTTTTTCTACTTCTGAGAAAAACGTCATTGGAATTTTGATGGGGATTGCATTAATTTGTACATCACTTTGGGTAGTATGGACATTTTCACAATGTTAATTCTTCCAATCCAAGAGCATGGGATATCTTTCCATTTCTTGTATCCTCTTTAATTTCTCTCAGCAGTGGTTTGTAGTTCTCATTATAGAGATTTTTCACCTCCTTGGTTAACTCAATTCCTAAGTATTTTATTTTTTGGTGGCTATTGTAAATGGGCAAGCTTTCTTTATTTCTCTTTCTGCATGTTTACTATTGGAGAATAGAAATGCTACTGATTTTTGTGTGTTGATTTTATGTCCTGCTACTTTGCTGAAATCATTTATCAACTCCAAGAGTTTTTTTGTAGAGGCTTTAGGCTGTTTGATATATAGGATCGTGTCATCTGCAAAGAGGGACAGTTTGATTTCCTCTTTTCCAATCTGGATGCCCTTTATTTCCTTCTCTTCTCTGATTGCTCTGGCTAGTACTTCCAACACTATGTTGAATAGGAGTGGTGAGAGTGGACATCCTTGTCTAATTCCTGTTCTTAAAGGAAAAGCTTTCAGCTTTTCCCCATTAAAGATGATATTGGCTGTGGGTTTGTCATATATGGCTTTAATTATGTTGAGATTCTTTCCATCTATACCTAACTTATAGAGAGTCTTTATCATGATTGAGCATTGAATTTTATCAAATGCTTTTTCAGCATCTATAGAGAGGATCATATGGTCCTTGTGGTTGATTTTATTGATATGGTATATCACATTTATTGATTTGCGTATGTTGAACTAACCTTGCATCCCTGGGATGACTGTTAGCTATTATTTTATTGAGGATTTTTGCATCTATATTCATCATGGATATTGGCCTGTAGTTTTCTTTTTTAGTTGTATCTTTACCTGGTTTTGGTATCAGGGTGATGTTCATTTCATAGAATGAGTTTGGGAGGATTGCCTGTTTCAATCTTTTGTAATAGTTTGTAGAGAATTGGTGTCAATTCCTCTTTGAATGTTTGGTAAAATTCTGCTGTGAATCCATCTGGTTCTGGGTTTTTCTTTTTTGGGAGCCTTCTGATAACAGCTTCAATCTCTTTTATTGTTATTGGTCTGTTCAGATTTTCTGCATCTTCTTGGCTCAGTTTTGGTAGCTTGTGTGTTTCCAGAAATTTATCCGTTTCCTCCAGATTTTCAAATTTGTTAGCATATAGTTGTTTATACTAGTCTCAAATGATTCTTTGTATTTCATATGCATCAGTTGTAATATCACCCTTTTCATTTCTAATTTTTGTTATTTGGGTCTTCTCTCTTCTTTTTTTAGTTAGCCATGCTAATGGTTTGTCAATTTTATTTATCTTTTCTAAAAACCAACATTTTGATTCATTGATATTTTGTATTGTTTTTTGGGTTTCAATTTCATTAAGTTCTGCTCTGATCTTAATGATTTCTTTCCATCCACTAACTTTGGGATTGGATTTTTCTTGTTTTTCTAGTTCTTTAAGGTGAAGTATTAGGTTGCTCTCTTGCCATCTTTCCATTCTTCTGAAGTAAGCATTTAATGTGATAAATTTCCCCCTTAGTACTGCTTTTGCAATATCCCACAGGTTTTGGTATGATGTATCATTGTTTTCATTAGTTTTGATAAATTTTTTGATTTCCTGTTTGATTTCTTCTTGGACCCATATGTCATTGAGTAGAATGCTGTTTAATTTGCATGTGTTTGTATAGTTTCCAGAATTTCATTTGTTAATGATTTCTAACTTTAATCCATTGTGGTCTGAAAAAATACATGGGATAATTCCAAGTTTTTTGAATTTGTTGAGACTTGATTTATGACCTAACATGTGATCTATCCTGGAGAATGATCCATGTGCTGATGAGAAGAATGAATATTCTGAGGTTGTTGGATGGAATGTTCTGTAGATATTTACCAAGTCCAATTGGTCTAGAGTGTTGTTTAGATCTTGTGTTCTCTGCTGATTCTTTGCCTAGTTGATCTGTCCAATGTTGATTGTGGGGAGTTCAGGTCCCCTGCTATTATGGTATTAGTGTCTATTTCCTTCTTTAGGTCTAATAGAGTTTGCTTTATAAATCTGGCTGCTCTGACATTGGGTGCATATATATTTATGATTGTTATGTCTTCTTGATGGATCAATCCTTTTATCATTATGTAGTGGCCCTCATTATCTCTTTTTATGGTTTTTAGTTTAAAGTCTATTTTATCAGATATAAGAATAGCTACTCCAGCTCATTTTTCATTTCTGTTTGCATGGTAAATCTTTTTCCATCCTTTCACTCTTAGTCTATGTGAGTCTTTATAGGTGAGGTGGGTCTCTTGAAGGCAGCATATAGTTGGGTCCTCCTTTTTAATCCCATCATCCAGTGTGTGTCTTTTGATTGGGGAATTTAATCCTTTTACATTAAGAGTTGTTATTGAAAAGTGTTGATTTACTCCTAGCATTTTATTGATTTTTGTTTGGATGTCTTAAGTGTCTTTTGTTCCTTTCTTTCTGATTTACTGTTTGTCTTCTGTATTTGTTGGTTCCTGGGGCTGTAGATAACTTTTTTTTTTCTCTTCATTGTTGCCATTTTCATTTTACTAGTGGGTTTTGATTTTTCTTGTGTTTTTATGGCCATGGTAGTTATTTTTCAGGTACCTAACCCGGTACTCCCTTGAGAATTTCCTGTAAGAATGGTCGTGTGGTAGTGAACTCCCACAGTTTTTGTTTGTCTGAAAAATATACTATTTGCCCTTCATTTTGGAAAGATAGACTTGCGCGGTAGAGTATTCTTGGCTGACAATCTCTGTGTTTTAGTATTTTGAATATATCATCCCTTTCTTTTCTGGATTTTAGGGTTTGTGATGAAAAGTCTAATGTTAGTCTGATTGGGGTTCCCTTATAGGTGATTTGATGCTTCTCTCTTGCAGCTTTTAAGATTCTCTCTTTGTCTTTGAGTTTTGCCAATTTGACTATAACATGTCTTGAAGAAGACTTTTTGGGTTGAATACATTTGGTGATCTATGAGCTTCCTGAATCTGAAGATTTGTGTGTTTTCCTATACCTGGGAAGTTTTCTGCCACTATTTTGTTGAATATGTTTTCAATGCAAACTCCTTTTTCCTCCCCTTCTGGAGTACCCATGACTTGGATATTTGAGTGCCTAAGGTTGTCTGATATCTCTCTTAGATTTTCTTCAATGTTTTTAATTCTTTTTTCTTTTTTTTGTCTGCTTGTGTTATTTCAAATAGCCCATCTTCAAGGTCAGAAGTTCTCTCTTCTGCTTCTGCAAGCCTGCTGGTTAAACTCTCTCTGTGTTTTTTATTTTGTTGAATGAATTCTTCAGCTCAGCATGCTTTGCCACATTCTTTTTCAGGGCATTGATTTTCTTGTACATTTCTTCTTTCAGGTCCTGTGTACTTTTCCTCATTTCATCATGTTGTCTAGCTGAGTTTTCTTGTATCCTTATTTCTTTAGTTTCTTTAGAATTATCACTCAAAATTCCTTGTCAGACATTTCAAGGGCTTCTTGTTCTATAGGATCTCGATCTTGAGAGTTATTACCCTTTGGTGGTGTACTTTCTTGATTTTTCATATTTCTGGTATCTTTCCTTTGATGTTTAGTCATTGTGGCAGGGGATTTCATGGTCCACTGGTTTGACACTATTGTCTGGCTAGGATGCTGATGGGACTGCCCATTTGGTACAGCTGCCTCAGTGTCTGCTCGGTTGCCCACTAATGCCTTGGGTACGTGGTCACCTCAGATCTTGGGCCTCTCAGCGGAGGTGCCTCTCTGGTCAGCATGCACTCAGCTGGGCTGGGATGGAGTTGGGCGGTGGTGGCAAGGCCTACATGCTGGGTTGTGTGCTGGCACCACAGGGCGTGTGGTCTCCACAGATCTTGGGCTTCTCCCGCTGGGCGCCTCTCTGATCAGCGCACACTTGGCAGGGCTGGGGATGGAGTTGGGTGAAGGCAGTGAGGTTTACCTGCTGGGTTGTGCACTGGCACCGCAGGGAGCATTGTCTCCGAGGATCTTGGGCCTCTCTGGCTGTGGGCCTCTCTGATCAGCACGCACTCGGTGGGGCTGGGGTGGAGTTGGGCTGCGGCGGCAAGGCCTACCTGCTTGGTCGTGTGCTGGCACCACAGGGCACATAGTCTCTGAGGATCTCTTTGCTTTATAGGTTTTGAAGCACTGTTGTTGGTGCATACACACTTAGAATTGCTAGGTCTTCTTAGTGGATTGACCCTTTAATCATTATGTTGTCTCTGATAATTTGATTTGCTCTGAAGTCTACTTTATCTGATATTAATATCATAATTCTTGCTTTATTTTGATTAATCTTTGCATATTATTTTTTGGAATCATTTTACATTCAACCTATCTTTATCATTATATTTGAAGTGGGCTTCTTGTAGACAGTGTATAGTTGGGTCATAGTTTTTTGTCCACTGTGCCAATTTTTGTCTTTTAATTGGTGCATTTAGACTATTAACATTTAATGTAATTATTGATATATTAGGGCTTAAATATGTCATTTTATTATTTGTTTTTTGTTTATTCCCTCTGTTTTCTGTTCTTCTGTTTTTTTTCTCCTGCCTTCCTGTGAATTAGTTGAACAGTTTTTAGAATTTTGTTTTGAATTATCAATCGTGTTTTTAAAATATGCATTTGCATAGTTTTTTCTTGAAGATAGTGCTCTAGATATTACATTATACATATGTAACATCACAGCATTTTATCACTTTATATGAAATGCAGAAATGTTACCTCCACTGAGGTTGCTTTGCCCTCCTTTATTTATAATTGTCTTAAATATTTCCTCTATATACTGTGAAAAACACTTCATACATGTTATAATTTTGATTCAACCACCAAACATAATTTAGAAAACTTGAGGAGAAGGAAATTCTGCTCTACTTACCCTCACTAAAATTTTTTCCCCATGATTCTTTTTTTCTTTCTTGATGATCTAAGATTCCCCCCCCCCCTTTTTTTCCTTTTATCATTTCCTTTCTGCTTAGAGAAATTCCTCTGGCTTTTCTCATACATAGGTCTTCCGGTGACAAATTTTCTTAATTTTCCTTCATCTGAGAATGTCTTGACTTTTCTTTTATTCCTAAAGGATATTTTTGCTGGATATAGATTCCTGGGTTGACAGTTCTTATCTTTCAGCCCTTGAAAAATGTTGTGCACTTCCCTCTGGCTTCCATAGTTTTGGATAAGAAATCTGCTGTTTACCAATTTTTTATCTTCTAGGTAAGGTGTGATTTCTCTCTTTCAGAATTTTTCTTTCCAAATTGCTTTCAATATTTTTCTTTGAGTTTTCAGATATTTGACAATGATATGTCTTGGCATGGACTTCTTTGGGTTTTCCTGTTTGAGGTCCACTCAGTTTCTTGAATTTGCCAAATTTAGGACAATTCCAGCCATTATTTCTGAGAATATTTTTTAGCCCCACACTCTTTCTCTTCTCCTTCTGAGACTCCAATGACATAAATGTTACATCTTTTGTTATTGCCCCACAGGGCCCTGAGGTTCATTCTTTTTAGTCTGTTTTCTCACTGTTGTTCAGATTGGGTAATTCATTTTGATTTGTCTTCAAATTTACTGATTCTTTCCTGTTACTACCATTCTGCTCTTGAGCCCATCTAGTGGGTTTTTTTCCCTATTTATTATCTTTTTCAGTTATAAAATTTCCATTTGGTTCTCCTTTATATTTTTTCTTTCTTTGCCTAGGCTTTCTGCTTTTTCATGTGCTATAAGTGTGTTTGCAATTTCTTGTTGGAGCATCTTTATGATAGCTGCTTTAAAATCCTTGTTGGATGATTCCAACATCTGTGTCATCTCCATGTTGGTGTCTTTTAGTTTTCTTTTGTCATTCAAGTTGAGATATTCCTGCTTGTTGGTAGGAGGGGGTATTTCTCTATTGTATCCAAGACATGTTGGGTATTATGAGACTCTGGATATTATTTAAATATTCTATTCTATTGTGCCTCTGCTGATGCTGCACCAGCAGGGGAAAGGGAGGAAAGGGAGATGCCATCTCATCACAGCCATAAAATGCTGAAGTCCAGGTTTTCCGCTCAGCCTCTGCTGACAGCACAGGCTGGGATGGTAGGAGAGGAATCTCATTACCACTGGGCAAGGATGAAAGTCTAGGCTCCCCACTTGATTCTTGCTATTGGCAGATTCCTTATTTTCCCCATGGTATTTGGCAGAGTAGAATGAGTATTTTCAAAAAGGTTTTTGATCTGCTAGGCTACCTCTTTTCTGATCCTTTGCTAGAGAGAACAGAATTTTCTTGAAGATTATTCTGTCCATACTTCTTGGTGTTTCCAGGTTGTCAGAAACCAAAATATATGTAAGACGAGGGAGTAAGAAAATCTAGAAACTCACCAGCACATCATTCCTCAAATCCTGATGTTCCTAGACAATTCTCCTTTTCTCTACCTTTCAGAGTCTTACATTTGTCTTACGAATTACATCCAGGATTTTTAGTTGTACTTAGAAGAAAATATTGGGAGAGATGTGTCTACTCCATTTTGTCTGGAACGAGACTTCTGTATTTGATAATATTAAAGAATTATTGTTAGTTTTTTCTTAGGTGCAATAATGAGATTATGTTTTCAAAAACAATTCTTTTAGAGATACATACTGAAATATTTATATGCAACATAATATGATGTTTGGGACTTACTTCAGAATAATTCAGTGTCTACAGAAGTTGGTGAGGATATAGATGAAAAAGAGTTTTTAGAAGTTGGTGATTGTGGAAGCTGAGTGATTCATTCCAAAAGGAGTTTCGTTATTCTACACCAGCTTAGTCTAATAGAAATCTAATGTGAATTACATGTGTAATTTAAAAATTTTCCAGTAGCCACACTAAAAAAGAAATAAAAGGTATAATTAATTATAAAAATCTATTATATTTAACCCAACATCCTCAAACTAATTACTATTAAAATCACTAATATGGCTTCTGGTCAAGATGGCAGAATAGACGGTCCCCAGCGTCACTCTCTCCCACAAATCAACAATTTACAACTATTAAAAAGCAACGACAGCCAAGCTGGGGCCGCTAGAGCTCAGGGGAAGAGGAGGAGAGACCTATGGAGTGCATGAAGCCTCGAGGAGAAGCCACAATGAGAGAAAGAAAGAAAGGCTTCCACCATTTCAAATCCTGGCTGCTTCTAGGCTGGAGCTGGTGAGTGCATGGAGCAAGAGCTGGCAAAATCTACAGCTGTGCCCTTCGTAGGCAGTTGCTTGGAGGTTGCAGGGGAGAAGAGGGCTTTGGTGGCCCCCAGGCCAGCAAGACCACTAACAGGGATCCCATGGACCCACCAGGAGTGAGAAGCCACAGCAATTGATAAACGGAGCCATCAGAGGCTGGTGAATCATCGCAAGGCACCAGAACATTTCCTATGGGAAATGTTTGGAATATGGGTGGTTGGGGAGATGGGCCCACTGGGGGAACATCAGGGTACAGCATGGACAGCTGGTCTGCCCCCAATCATCTCAGGACCACTCAGTGGAGATCTGCAGGGGTGTGGTTCACTGAAAAGACTCAGGCCCAGACCAGAGTTTCCACACAACGTAGGTGCACCAGACCTCACAAGACACAGACCTCACAAGACACAGAAGTACATACGAGGTCAACAATTAAAACCTGAGCTGCACAAAAAGCCTTCCCCAAGGAATCAGCAGCAAAGCAGCAATTTAGCTCAACCACAGAGCTCAAGTGCTGGTCCCCACAGGAAGTTTCCCCATTTTAGAAGTAAGCAAAGGACAACAAATTAGTACCAGTGCAGAGTTTAAGTGGTGGGAACAGCGAATAATCCAACACAGAACTGAAAGAAAAAACAAAATACCCACAGATCAGAGACAAAGTTTGATATTAACTAGTAAAGGTCTCACATCACCAAAGAACACCTATAGAACCTAGAAGGACCAGAAGCCTCCTGGGGTCCCAATCCAGGAAGGGGGGAGGGCCTCGGGCTTCTGCCATGCTCCTCACACCCACAAGTAGCCCAGCGATGACCACTGAGCCACAGCAGGAAGCCCTCCAAGTTCCTGAGCCAGGGTTAGGGGGGCCTTGGGCCTTGGCCACGCCCCCTGACACCCACAACCAGCCCAGCAACAACCACTGAGCTGCTGCTGGAAGTCCCCTTGTCTCCCGAGCCAGTGTGGTGTGGGGCTGAGGGCTTCAGCCACACCCCACTTTGATCTGCATCTAGCCCAGCCATGACCAAGCCCCCTGGTTTCCCCTGCAGGAATGAGGGGGTATGCCATGGGCCTCAACCATGGCCCCCCCTTCTCCCTCCCTATTTTCTTCCTCCTTCCCCTCTCCCCCTCTCCCCCAACTGCTCCTCAACATCTTAGAATGTAAAAAAAATAATATTAATAGAAAAATAAACTTAATAAAATAAATAAATAAAATCACTAATGAGCTATTTTACATTCTTTTTTTATACTAAGTCTTTGAAATTGCTGAGTATTTTACACTTACAGCATATCTCAACATGGACTAGTCATATTTAAAGTGCTCGATAGCCATATGTGACTGGTGGCTGTTGAATTAGACAATACACTTTTACATTCTCTTCTTTTGTTAATATTTGGAAATTTTCATAATAAAGGTTTATTTTTAAAATTTTTATTTATTTATTTATTTATTTATTTTGGCAGCTGGCTGGTATGAGGAGCTTAACCCTTGACCTTGTTGTTGCAACACTGTGCTCTAACCAACCTAACCAACCGGCCAGTCCCCAAAAGTTTATTTTTTTTTAAATCCAGGTCTGAATTCAAACCCCGTGCACTTAACTTTTACACTCTCCCCTTCCTGCTGCCTTGTTCTGTAACTTGGGACTCTCTTAGTCACTCTGCAGTGAGGGTCTTGGGAGAAACATAAGCCTAACCTTCCTCCTCTAGGTTCTCTGCTGCTGCTCCTTGCCTGGCCTGTCATCCACCTCCACCTTCTGCTGTGCTGTTGAAATTGGATAGGGTAGAGTCCAGGTGTTGGCTCCCCTGAAGCACCCAATACAGTACTCAGTGCACAGTTCATGTTCCATAGATATTCTCCAAGTAAATGAACATTAGGCAGGAAATGAGAGCTACATATTGTAGAGTGAGAGATGGGAAATTGAGCACTAGGAATGTGTTAGGCATTTTCACATATGTTGTCTTACTGAACTCTTGCTAAAAATGTGTGGCTTAAGAATTAGCATCAACACCCTACAGATGAGGAAATAGCTCAGCGTGGCTGTCACCCGAGCACTAAGTGTTAAAACCAGACTTCTAGTCCAGTTCTTCCTGACACAAAAGGTACATCACACCGTCTCCTAGGAATTTTCCCAACAGCTGGAATGTAATGCAGGGTCTGACCAGTTTTCCACAGCTATCCAACCTCTCAGCCTGTGGTAATCAGAATGATGGTTCCCAAAGATGTCTACGTGCTAATCCCTGGAACCTGTGAATATGTTTGGTTAGATGCAAAGTGGAATTAAAGTTGCAGATGGAATTGAGGTTACTAGTCAGCTAACCTTAAAATAAGGAGATAATCCTGGATTATGCACATGGGCTCAACCTGATCACAAGAGTCCTTAACAGTGGAAAAGGGAATTGGAAAAGAGAACCAAAGAGATGGCAGCGTGAGCAGGACTCAGCCTTGAGTTGCTGAAGGAAGCCAAGGGGTGTGGGCAGCCTCTAGGATCAGGAAAGGCGAGGAAATGGATTGTCCCCTAATGCCTCCATGAGCAACAGACCTGCTGACACTTTGGTTTTAGCCTAGTGAGACTCACCTTAGACTCCTGACCTCCAGAACTGTAATATATATATAATATATATATATTATTATTATTATTTAATTTATTATTTCTTTATTATTATTATTATTTTTTTTTTTTATTATTACTATAAGCCACTGAGTTTGTAGTAATTTATTATAACAGCAATAAAAAACAAATACATAGCTCTTGCCCTGGCCTGACCCCACCTCAACGTTCAGAGTGAGCTGCTGTTTCCCTCTGCTGCCCTGTATCTCAAACCGTGATAAGCCTGCTGGGCATTGGGTGGGGGCTGTGGGGGGTCTCAGTGTCTCTGGTACCATCAGGCTCCTTTCTGGCACCTCCTGCTCTTGGGGTTTCTGAGGTGTCCGTGCTGTCCCGGTATGGTGGGTCCTGCCTAGTGCCCCAACTGTCTGGGGTTGGCTTGGTGTTTTGTCCCCATTTACTCTTTTTCCCAGTGCGTGGATCCCATCCTGCCTTGGCAGTGTTCTGGTGGAATTCCTGCAATGACCTGGCATGTATATCATACCTGTATCCCCTTGACATGTCCCAGGGTGGAGCTGCCTGTCTCTTCCTGGGACAGAACTATTCTATTCCCTGCAGAGCTGCGTAGGGTGGGAGAAAGGGTTTGGTGCCCAGTGTCAGAAGGCCAGGACCTGTGTCCTGGATTGACACAGGCCAGCCACCAATGCACTCGGCTTCCTCGTGTTTAAAATGGGAATAATAATAATAATAATTTCATAGGGTTCAAAGTTCAGTTTAACTCACAACCTTTAGAGTTAATATAATAATGACTGATAGTTATGGGATTTATGCTCCAGATATCGCGCTAAGCATTTTATGTGTTGTTTAATTTAATCCTCAAAACAAGTAGGTTTTACAGTTAAGGAAACCAGAGAAGCAGGAATTTTTTACCCTACCATATTTCAGATAAGAATTTCTTGAATTGGAGGGCGAGCCCCCTCCCACCGGATGCAGGCAAGAGACAGAGCGCTCCCAGGGTCCTGGGTAGGAGCTGAGGGCAGCATCGTCCCCGGGAAATAGGCAAGGAGCACACTGGAAACATTTCCTCATAGGTGGCCCACCACAGCCACTGCCTCCAAAGCGGCTTGACACCACAGCAGTACCCACAGGTACCGTGCAGCAGGTGGCCCGCCAGACACCCGACTGCAGTGACAGGAGGAGAGTCACCAGCAGAGACCGAGAAGAGGAAATCTCTCTCCTCAAAGCCCACTCCAGCATAATAGAAGAAGCAACTGCTCTACCATGCCCCTGTTTTATTTCTGATTTTAGTAATTTCTGTCTTCTCCCTTTTTTTCCTGGTCAGTCTAGATAAAGGTTTGCAAATTATGTTGCAAAATTCTTTTAGGGTATAATAATCTTTATAGATATTGTGTAACTTGTTAAATATGTGACTTCCATGTTCAACAACCTTGGAGAAAAACCTGGCTCAGTTGAAACCAAAAAATGAAAGTAAAACAGATCATTAAAGATGACGGCTGCAAGGAACAGAGCTTAAAGCCATTCACATTTGATAACTCTGTGAAGTGGGTATAATTATGTCCATTTTACAGATGAGATAACTAAGTCCTACTTAGGCAGAAAGTGGTATAACTGCCTAAACTTAAGTCTTCTGCCTCCAATCTTAGTGCTATTCCCACTGAGCCACATGGCAAACCCCTCATATGATGACCCGTGTCACTTGTCTTGTTTGATGTTCATCTTTGGAAGAGTGTTCTATAATTAATGTCCAAATAGGACATTTTTGATGGTGACAGATGGTAACCTGGATGGGGTGCCAGGACAACAGAAGCAAACTTGACTGTTCTAATCAAACTGGGCTGTGTGGTCACCCTATTTATAGTGGGCAGGGTTTGACAAGGGGGAAAAGATGCATGCAGATCATTTATCTAGAAAAACAAGGGTGTGGGCAGATTTGTCCTAGAGAGGGGTTTCAGGATTTAGGCTAACTCCAGGCACCTTTGGGGAGGGTCCACTGCGTCTCATTCTGCTTCCAGCAAGTGCTTCTAGATCATCCATCGACGGCCTCCCCCTGGATGCCAAGCTTCCCTGCCAGGCAGCTCCCCCTCGCCCAAGTCTATTCTCCTTGCTATAATCTCCATTAATATTCTGGTCTGAACTGCGTCCTGTAAGGAGGCAGCAGGAAGCTCTGCCTGGATTAGCCAGGTAGAGTGAGACTCAGGGGACAAAAGACATCCAAATCTTACAGGTGTGGGCTGAATCCCAAGCCTGCTTGGCAGGAGGAGATCCTCAGAGGTTTCCAGCGATATACACATTCTCTCTTTCTCTGCCCCTTTCTCTGTCACACACACACACACACACACACACACACACACACACACACACACACACACACACACACACACACACACACTCATATGTAAAATCTTCCCTTTAGGTTTGAAAAGTCAGTTGCACAAGAACATGATGGAGTATATCAAATCTCCCTGAAGAAAACTTGGAGGTTCCCACTCCAGGCGTGTGTAGACTGAGCTGACTGGGTGATGTGCCTGCTAAAAACAGCTAATGCCATTGGAGGAGGCATCACTAAGATTTGGTCTCATAAGACCTGCCTTTGATGCTTGTAGCTGCGTGAGCCTGAGAAAGTCACTTTGGTTCTCTGAGATTCAGCTTTATCATTTGTAAAAGAGAAATAGTATTTAGTTTATTGAGTTGTTGAAGGACTGACTTGTGCACTTATGAGAATACATGGTAAATTCTAGTATTAATTCAAATGTATGGTTTGATGATGGTGGTGATAACAGGGAGGATAATGGTAAGAGATGATATCAATGAGGATGATGTTGATAAGTTGATGAGAGGATGATGATGAGGAGGAGGAGGGGGAGGAGGAAGATGAAGAGGAGGGGGGATGTGATAAGAATGCTGAGTTGGGGGACTACTCTGAAGAGCTGACAGAGGCACAAAGAATCGCTTGATCTCTCTAGCAGCAGGTCAGCATGAAGGAGAGAGGCTGTGCTTCTGGAGCAGCGGCCGTGGTCCAGGGCTGCCACGAGCTTTCACAGCCTTACCCTGCTCCTCCCAGCCCCATCCTGCAGCGACTCTGCAAAGTCTCCACATTAGTCTAAGCAAGGCAAAGTGACTTTCCCAAATTCGTATGGGCTAAAAGAAAATAGGAGAAGCAGAAATGAGGCACTTCTGGTTTTGTAAATTCCTAATCTTTATATTCATCACTTCCACCTAAAAGGAAGACTGTTGCCATGCCAACAGAATGATCATCCTCAAGAGGAGTGAGGAAAACGTCACTGGAATGTCCAGAAACTATATAAACATCTGCTTATGACAATTGTCATCTGGCAAGTTGAACCGGATGACCTCCTAACCCTGTTGGCTTTATGATTTCAGGACATACATATGGGTCCTACTTATACCCTGTCCTCCCTGGAATGGAGACTCTTTTCATTTCTTTGGTAGTATATAAAGATCAGAGATTCAGGAGTCACACCAACCTGGGTGCAGGTCCCAGCTCTACATTGTCTAGAAAGGCAAGGGAGGGCCCAGGGAGGATAAGGGACTTGCCCAAGAATGCACAGTGACTCGGGCGGCAGCACCAGGTGCAGAACCCAGGTGTCTTCATTCGTCATATTCCTCCCTAGGAGACCGAGCCCTCATTTGTGGATGCTGTATATGCTGTCTACACTGCCTCTCGGGTAGCGGTCTACTCCGCATTTGCCCAACTTTTGGGTCCTTATTGATTTCATCTGTTTCTAACAGCTCATCACTGGCCTGGCTCCTTCTTCAGAATCAAACAGAATCCTGGGAAACTGGAAATGGCGCTTCTCTGAAGACAGACAGTACTGTGTGTTTGTGTGTGTGTGTGTGTGTGTGTGTGTTGCCGTTCTGTGAAGGCAACTGGTCTACCTGAGAGGTTTTATTGACACCTCAAGCACAGCTCAACGAAGCATGCAGGGCAGGGATAATTACCTCCTGTTTACGGATAAAGCAACTGAGGTTCACTGGGTTCACAGGTGAGTACCAGCCACACCCCTCTGTGGGCCTCAGTTTCTTCACCTGGGCAATAAGGTCTTTTCTGATTCTAGCACTCTGTGCCTCCACCATTTGTCCAAGGTTATACAACTAGTTAGAAGCAAAGTCAAAACTAGGACAGAGGTCTTGGGGCTCCTATACCAGTGATCTTAATGCGAATGATATTAGTTTCCTAGGGCTGCTGCAACAAAGTACCACAAACCTGGTAGCTTAAAACGAGAGTAATTTATTCTCTCATAGTTCTGGAGTCTAGAAGTCTGAAATTAAGTTGTTGGCAGGGCCGTGCTCCCTCTGAAATCTCTAGAGGAGGATCTTCGCTTTCCTCTTCCAGCTTCTGGTAGCCCCAGGAGTTCCTCGGTTTGTGGTGACAACACTCCAATCTCTGTCTTCATCTTCATGTGGCCATCTTCTCCCTGTGTTGGTGTCTTCATATGGTGTTTTCCTCTGTGAATCTGTGTCCCAAATTTCCCTCTTCTTATAAGGACACCAATTGTATTGGATTAGGGCCCACCACCATGACCTCAGCTTAACTCGATTACGTCTGCAAAGACCCTACTTCTAAATAAGGTCACATTCACAGGTTCTGGGGGTTAGGACTTCAGCGTATCTTTTTGGGGAACACAATTCAACCCGTAACACCAGTAATACCTAACCTTTAATAAAACACTTTCCTTGATGCCAGGCTCTTTTACGTGGTTGATCTCATTTAATTTCCCACAAAATGAGGATTATCATCATGTCCCTTTTATATGAGAGGAGACTGAACAGAGAAGCTGAGTGACTTGTTCAAGGTCAACAGGTTCTAAGCTGGGACTGGACCCCACCTCACCTGACTGCCGAGGCTGCGGCCTTAGCCGCCGGGCGCTGCCGCCTCTTGTGTGTGGCACTTGTGGTTTCATGTGGGGGTGGCTGTGAAGAAGGCTGTGTCTGTGTGTGAGGAGGAACAAACATGGCTGGCCTGGTCATGTTTTCTCAGCTGAAACGCCAACACACAGTGAGTCGATATTGAGTCTGGCGTCCTCTCCATGACTCCACGAGTGCCTGTGGTTTCCCACAGCAGCCTGCGGCTCAGGGTGAAGTCACCACAAGGGAGTGGGCACAAAGTGAATCCCAGGGAGACAGGACACTGGGAACTTCACCTCAATGTCATGCTTGCGTGCTGGAGAGCGCAAAACGCATAGGCCAGTTCGCCCGGCCTAGCTGAGAAGTCCAGCTTGGGTGGTCGGGTGGTCGGGGCAAAGGAGGTGTAAGCAGGCCTGTGGATTCAGACAGCCCGAGGATGGGGTCCCCAATCCCTTGTGTGTTGGCTGTGTGATCTCGGGCAAGTTGTCTACATTCTCTGAGCCTAAGTTTCCTCAGCTGTTCCTGCTTCACAGAACTGTTGTGAAGACATCAGGAAAAATGTGTGTCCAGTGCTTAGCCCGGTGCCTGGCACAGAGGAAATGCAGCAAATGCCCCCAGTGCTGGCTGGTATGACTGATCTGGGGTGTGTCAGGAAATGGGAAAGAAAATGGAATATTGATCCCTTCAAGGAATTTAAAGGTAGGAGGTCAAACAAGAAAGTGGCCATAGTGCATTTAAAGCAAATGCAGGTTGATTTAAGGTTAAAAACTTGGAGCTGGCAGGGAGTAAACAGAGTGGTTCCATGGAGAATTGAATTTGAGAAGGATTTTGAAGGAGAGTGGTGGGGCAAGGGGGAAGGCTGGAACAGGTGAGGCCTATAGTGCCTAGCAGCCCTGAGGGCTCTGGAGCTTTCCACCAGGAGCAGCAGCCCTGCGTGAGGTTCATTCTCCTTTGGGGACCTGTCCCAGACACCTCCTGAAGTGCCAAGCTCCTCCTTCCCCGTCTTCCTTCCCCACAAATTATGCTGTGCCCCTCCCCCAAACACACACACACACACACACACACACACACACACACACTCACACACCATTTTTTCCACACCGCTTTTTGTTTGAAGAATCACCAAGCCTGGGTTTTCCCTGGGAAGGGCCTGTCAGTCAAGAAGTGTGTTACCCAGAGCTAATGAGTAACTCAAAAGAGATCAAAAGATAGAAGTGATGCCTTTTATTAAGCTCACAGATTTATTATAAGTGAGTCGGCAGGACCACACAGGTCTCCAGTCCCAGTGCAGGAAAACTGTGTGTGTGTGGTCTGGAGCAGTCGAAAGGCAGCGAGACGGCGGGTGTGAGCCTAATAAAGGCTATAATTGGTACTTCTTTTCCAGCAAAACCTGCCGACCACCTTCTCCCATTGCTAGGCTCTCTCCTTGTGGGGAGGGGTGTTCCCGGGGGACGCTCAGCCCAGGGGAGGAGCCCAGGAGTGGGCAGGGGAGGCTTCAGTTGGAAGCCAGGGTTGGAGGCTGCATCTGGATGTCCAGTGGCTCCCAATGGAAGGCCAGCAGGGGAGCAGGCACTTCTCCCTGGGAGCCTAGCCAATGGGCGGTCAGGAGGTGTGTTTTCAAGGATACCCCAGGCTGGTCACAGGCATCCAAGTACATGCCCCTTTCTCAGAAGACAGGACCAGGGAAGCTGAGTCATCTCCATAAAGTGGCCTCTGGATCATACTAGTGTTAGTATTACATTGTAATAAATATTGTAAATATTTGTTGCAGTAGCAACAAAGTTTTGAAAAAAGCAATGACCTGGGCTTCAGTCTGCACAACCCCCAAATTCCAAAAGAAAGACTACAGTGGCAGCATGTGTCTGTGTGTATGTGGGACCCTCTCTGCTGCACGATGATGGACAGGTAGCTGGCACTGCTTCGGGACTTTTATAAGGTGAGCTCAGAACAGGACACTGGACATGTCTCTGCTGATGACCACTAGAAAGCCAGACATATAAAGTGAGGCTCTTCCTTCACAGAATACATGTGTCCTCAGGCAGAACAGAACACTACTGGGCCTCAATTTTGTCATCTGTACAATGAGAGCCTAGAGCCACCCGATGCTGAGTCCTTTTCTAACTCTGACTCTCTGGATCTGGGCCTTGCAGCAAGGCCCCTGTGTAACTCCAGTGCACAGTTCTCGGCCCCAGTGCCCCTCTGCTCCCCATCACGACCCCCGCCCACATTCCCCACTATACCTCAAGCCCTTCCTGCAGCCTTCCACCCGCTCCTGGGCTCCTACCTTGCTCCCAGCCATCACCCATCTGCACGGCACCCCCCTCCCGCATTAGAGCCTGGCTAATGCTGCTCTGGCAAACCCACAAGCCTGATAAGTCCCCCCACATTCCTTGGCAGGCTCCCCCTTCTCCTCCTTGGCAGAGACTTAAGAGCCAAGAGCAGCCGTGAGCTCATGTTCTGCTTTGGCTTCATTACTTCTAGAAAGCCAGCTTCATTTATTAATGTTCTATTAATTATTGCTGCAAGTAATTGAACAGAAGTTGAGCATTCTGAGACAGCTAAAAAAAAATTACCTGCAGTCTAGGAGGTTTTACTTTGAATGCTTTTTTATTACCTGCTTTGCCTTAAGATTTTCTCTTATGGAAAAAAAAAAAAAACATGGGAAAGTGGTTGCTGATGCAAAATAATGGTGCTGAAAATAAGTTTTGATGGATTGAGAGGGGATTGGGAGAGACCCGAGAGATGGAAGGGACAAAGAACACTACCATGAATCAGGTGCTTTGTATCTGTGAGCTCATTTAAACATCAGAACAACTGACTATTATTATTTCCATTTTGCAGGTGAAGGGACCAAGGCTTTGAGAAGTTAAATCCTACAGCCAGGCCTGTTTGACTGCAAACACTATGTTCCCCCCTGATGCCTGCTGCTTTTAGTCACCCAGGCTGAAGTTTCTGCAAATATAAGTTCAAGGGGATCAGCCCACAATAACCACATGTAGTAAGTCCGTTCCCTTAGTGTGAACTACAGTACCTAAAACTTTATTTCATCATAAAGCAAGGATGACTGAAAATGCTTAGACCTTAGAGAAAATCACTTAACATTCTGAGTAGGTTAAAAGAAAGACAGTACAAGCACTAAACTTAGTGAGAAGTGATTTTTACTTTACTTTGGGTGGGTCTATACTTTATAGAACTGAATTTTTTTCCATTAAAAAAATTGTTTTAAAATACACTATGGAACTGAATTTTAAAAGTCTCTTTCTCCCCACAGGTCCTATCACCCCAACCTACCATATTTATTAAGAACATTGCTCTATAGAAAGCTCTGTCTTTTTCTTAATCCTTCTGAGACAGAAATATGACGTGTGGTTAAAGATCAATTTATTTTTGGGGGGGAGATTCTTTTTTTTAATTAAAGCATAATTGATTATACATATTTTAGGTGTACAAAGTTGACTATTGCTGTGTATAATATGCGATGGTCAAATCGGGATAGTTAGCTTATTCATCATTACAATAAGGAATTATTCTTTGCATCCATGAACCAGTTTCTCACTAATTTCTCATTAACCCCCTCCACCTCTCCAAGGACCAATTTCTTGAATGTTAACACAAATATAAGTATTTGTTAGAGGACAGGAAAGGTAGGGTCTAAGGGAGAGAATGTAAATGTTTGTTATAGGATAAAGCTTGAACATCATGGGGGGAGGAGAAGCGAGAGAGAAGGGAAGCTTAGAGACTTCCTTTGGTGGTTTTAACTCTTCTTCCCTTAGACCAGAGGGCAGCACACTTCAGCCCATGGTGGCCCACCACCTGTTTCTGTACAGTGTGTGTGCCTAGAATCGTTTTTGCATTTTTAATAGTTAAAAAAATCAAAAGAAGAGTAATATGTCATGACACATAAACATTCATAACTGAAGTTTCATTGGGACACAGCCATGCTCATCTGTTTATCTATTGTGCATGGCTGCTTTTATGTACAACAGCGGAGCTGAGTAGTTGCAACAGAGACTATATGGCCCATACAGCCTGAAATATCTATCTGGCCCTTTACAGAAAAAGTTCTCTGATCCCTGTTATAGATCATTTCCACTCTCAGTGACTCTCTTTTTGTCTACTTTTTGTTCCTCTTTCTCCTTCCCCACCATCCCCTTTACTATCAAGGAAGGAAAACAGGAAGGTGGTTGCATGGGGTGCAGGTTGCCTTCAAAGTGACTGAGGGGTGTGTGTGCGTGTGCGTGTGTGTGTGTGTGTAATTTGATAATGCTTAATTTCCTTTTTATTTTTTGCTGCTCAAGGAGAAAATTGCAGTCACCTGGAAATTTTATATTCTTTTTTTTTAATTTAAAAATTAGACTTTATTTTTTAGAGAAATTTCATCTTCTGACTCAAACACTTTCTTGGACAGACTCTGTGTTAACCAGGTCCACCTTTCTTCCTCACTCGGTATTGCTGCATAGGTGAAGTTTTAATTAACACACAGGATTTCAGGCTCAGCTAGGCATGTGAGCTAGGGGCTGAACGAAAAATAGAGGTGAAATAAGGATCAGGATAATTTGAGCCCCTGCCTCAGCTCTTGTAAGAAGAGAGGGGCGAGGCCTGCATTGCCCACATAGAGGGCACTCACTGGGGGTTCGCCATCGTCTCATGGCCCTTCTGGGTTGGCACGGCCTTCTCTGGTGGCAGTGATGGGTGCTGCAGTTAGAATCTGCGTTGGGAGAAAGCCCCTCTTCATGTTGCAAGGGGCTGAGGTTAGCGCTGCCTTCCAAGCTGCACTTCCACTGTCTGTCTCAGCCCCATGCTGCAGGCAGGGGCACAGGAGATGGGTGCGAGGAGGGTCCGTCACTCCAGGAGGCAGAGCAGCTGGTGCACACTTGGGGCCTCACACTCTGAGCAGCTGTCCTGCAGCCTGGCTTTCTTGCTGCCTCTCTCCTTGGCTTGTTTGACACCCTGAAAGCCCCACCTCTGCACACACACCTCTTGCCACCTCTCAAGGACTTGGACTTCCTTCTGATGGTGAAATGACCTCGGTGTTGATTATCTTCAAGTTTCATCTTCACACACATATTTTTCCTGGGAGACCACATACTCCCAGGAAGTCAAATACCTTTTCTGTTGTGATAACTCCAAAATCTATATACAAGGGTACTTAGCTCGTGGTGCTGATAACACCAAGGTCAAGGGCTTAGATCCCTATATCAGCCAGCTGCCAAAAAAAAAAAAAAAATACAAATCTTTTCATGAACTTTTTGAAGACCCCTTGTACTTAGTCCTGGCCCTTCTCTAGAGCAGCCAATGTATATTTCCAATGGATTGTTCATCATTAATTAATTATTCACTGAGATCTTGCCCTGCTCCAGCACTGAGTGTATGCAGTGGTGCCCAAGAAGATATGAGTCCTGTCCGCATAGGGAGAAGGGAGACGGAGATAAATGAATGATTACGCAAAACTAATTACCTGCTGTGATAAATGCCCCACAGTACATAACAAGGGGACTTGATATAATTCAGAGTGGGTTTAGGGAAATTTACCAAGGAAGGGGAAAAGTATTTTCAGATACCACTGGAGAGGCAGGCTGCAGAAAGATCTTGTGCATCCTTCCTTTTATCACAGTGTGCTTTTGTCTGCAAGTGACAGAAACCCAAGAGAACAAGATCACTTTGAAATGCTCTCCCGCAAAAATAAAGGAAGCACTTTCTCAGAAGTCTCCCCAAACCTCCCCCCATGTCTCATAGGCCCACTTGTGAATCCATTACTAGCAGGAGGGCTGAGATTGCCATTAGACCACTTGGGCCCACCACGGAAGCAGGGAGCAGACCGTATAAGTGTCTTCAGGCAGTTTCCCCATGAATGTGTGACTGAATGAATCGGAAAGATAAACTTGAGGGTGAATTCTTCCTTATTGTTTGATGTGTAACAATGCTGGCATGTTTATATAATAAATTATAATTTAAAAATAAAACACATCAAATATCGAAAAAGATACTTTTAATTTTGGAAGTACTTCTATGGCACTAGGTGCTTACCTCTAATTGGGATTGCAAATGTCTTTGAATTACCTCCAGAAGCTCTGGCTTCTGAAATCTGAATTCAGAAGTCTTGCAAAATCGCTTAGATTTTAAGAGAAACCGATTGAACTGTAGAAGATTCAAGCTGTCAAATTTGCCTTATAATAAACCGGTAATAAAAGGACTGAATTTATTTGCCTGGTTAATTCTTGAAGTATAAGTTCAGTGACAGAGGCTATGGGTTTTGAAGCCAGCAGGTTCTGGTTTCCAATTCTGACTTTAACGCTAGTTATACAACTTTGAGTCAGTCACTTAATGCCACTGAACCTGAGAGAGGTTTCCTCACTGTAACACTGGACGTGGTGGTGGTGGTGGTGGGGTGCACGTGTGTGTGAGTTGCATGTGTCAGGGTTGAGGGTCCGGACAGGGATTTCAGGGAGAGGAGTACATGGCAAGGTGCCGGGAGCCCAGTGGCTGATACAATACCCGGCACTCAGTAAGTGGTAGCTGATTATTAAAGTTCCTAATAAAATCACCATGGGAACATCCCCTTATTAAATCTCATCTGCTCCAGGCTAAACATGTTAAACATTTCATGTGGATAATTCAAAGAGCCCACTGTGTTTATAGTAGGTTTTCTTTGACTTCAGAGCAGAAATGAGTCTGCTGGTTCTTCCCTCTCCTCGTGGAGACACAGTGGCCCTTCGCTCCTGAGAAAGTCTGTAGGCACAGGGCTTGCCTGGGCTCCCTCTGGCTGCTGGGCAGACCATGGGCATATCTGGGGTTTTACCACCAACCTCGCTGCCTGGTTCCCCCACCAGACAGTGCCTCCGCAGGGCCTCCAGCAAGGCTGGAGCTAGAGAGAGACTGGGGAGGAGCTGGGGATTCAGGGCTTTTGTGGGCAGATCCCCACCCCCAACTCCTCCACAGTGGCCCTGGCCATCTTTCTGTGCTCCTTCAACTCCCACCTGTAACCAGCTCCAGACCTTGTCCCCTGTCCTCCCCTTCCCCTTCTGCCACCTGCTGCTTCTGACAGGTTTTCTTTCCTTTGTTTTACTGCAAAGCAGACGGGAGGAGGCTTTAAGTGATGGTCCAAGGACCATTCTCTGAAGCAAAACCCTGGTCCTCTGAGAGTTTCTAAGGCTTGTTGTAACCAGTTGCAAAGATGTTGTTCTTGTGTGGTGAAAAGCCCTGGCTCTTGCGTTCTCTCTCTCTCTTCCCTTCCTTCCTCCTCCCCACCACACCTCTCTCTCTCTCTCTCCACCTCAGCCCTGTGAAGGAAGACAGGCATGCACGACGGTGGTGATGATGAAGTTATGAGTGAGAGATTCTCTTGAGCAAAGAAAACCAGATACAGCGCATCCATCAAGATCTTTAGCCCAGGAACTGGGCAGGGGGCTTGGGAATGAAAAAAGGATGGGTCTCTCCAAAGGTGGGAAATGAGAAGAAGCTGTGGCTGTGTCTTGGCAGTGAAGTGGCTGTGAGGTACGGCAGCAGAAAAGACCCCAACACCACCTTCCCTCCTCCCTTTCCCTTCCAGGCACCTTGACAGACCCTCACAGCCCCCAGACCAGCCCAGGGCCAGGGAGAGCCTGGGGGTGCCAGCCAGCTGGTGGACAGTCATGGGATCAAGGTTGCACTCATAGCAGGATGTCAGGGGCCAATCCTACCAAACGCCCTCTCATGCGTGTGTGATTGCATGTGTGGAGATGTGTACACTGCACACAAGGCTGTATCTATACACAGACTGGATGGGTGTGTGTAGATGTTAGCAGCTGCCAAGTCGCTACTGGCAACAATAAAATCCAACCCAACAAGCTTCTGCTTAAACATCACCTTATCCACGAGTTCTTCCCCAACATACCTCCTCAAAATGTCACCCTCCCTCACCTTCTGACTCCTCGTCCACCTTCCCTCTTTTTTTCCAAAGCGCTTGTCACTATATACTTTTCTTCTTTGTCTCCATCCCCAAATAGAACTGGAGCCTCTTGAGGACAGGGGCATTGTTTTTTGGCTGCTACATCCCCAGCTCTAGAAATATGTATGGCTTATAGTAGGTGCTCAGCAAATATTTTTTAAAAGAAGGGAGGCAAGGAGAGAGAAGGAAGGAGAGAAGGAGGGGAAAAATGGTGGAAGGAAGGAAGGAAGGAGGGAGGGAGGGAGGGAAAGAAGTGAAGAATCTGGAGCAAGCCCTGCAGCTGTCTGACCAGCCCCCAGCTATCCTTTATGACTCCCAGCCCAGAATTCTATGTCTTGGGGGCTGGGCTTGGTCTGAGAAGGAAGTAACCCCGGGAAGTAGGCTTTGTTCTTCATGCTGCCTGTGAAACCTCCTCAGTGACCTGGGAGGTGAGGCTTCCCAGCCCCTTGCCCGGCCCAGCGCCTAGCATTTCCTATGGGAAAAGTGGTATGTGCATTATTGAATTTAAGCCTCAAAGCATAGCTATGAGATGCATACTGGTAATATGCTGCTGTTCAGAACATTAAGGTCAACAGAGGGCAGGCAACTTACTTATCCAACATCACAGACATGGTAAGTGGGGTCTCTGAGCCTTGACCCGGATTTGATGGATCCCAAGGCTTCCGTCTTCCTGACCCACCTGGCTCTGCAGGAGCCCCAACTTGCTCGCCAGGAGCAGCCTATCCTGAGAACTTTGCCCCTTCCCTTCCAAATCTAAAAGCATCTAAAAAGGGCTGTTCTCTGGATGATGATAAATTCATTCCCACAAAGGTGCTAGTTGCTGATAATGGCTGGGTTGTTAACCCTTAGAGAAATGAATGAGATAACTCCTATAAAGTTCAAGTCACCTGCTCCAAGCACAAAATAGATAGAAGCTAGTGATCCCAGCACCGTGCCTAGCTTGCAGTAGGAATGCAGTCACTTTTGTGGCTGCTATTGCTCTTGTTCCCAAAGTCGGGGGAAAACCAGGATTCTTCACCTCTTCTCTCCTTTTTCTAGCTATTTTCATTGCCACCCAACATCGAACAGTCTTCCATAGTTGAAAAAGTTTTCTCGTACATTATCTCTTTGGGGCTTTGCAACAAGCTGATGAAGTGGCTCAATAACCCCATTTTTCACATGAAGAAACTGCA
This sequence comes from Cynocephalus volans, assembly GCF_027409185.1. Taxonomy (NCBI): domain Eukaryota; kingdom Metazoa; phylum Chordata; class Mammalia; order Dermoptera; family Cynocephalidae; genus Cynocephalus; species Cynocephalus volans. The sequence goes on from NC_084473.1 coordinate 83,339,175, forward strand.
GCACCCAGGCCAGTGCTGTTTCTACCGTTATTCCCAGCACCACCTTCTTCCTCCTCTGCCCTGTCCTCGGTCCAAGAAGAGCCACGAGACACTTGTTGGGGTGCAGAGAAGAGGATCAATGATATTTGTCTTCTGTCCTTTTTGTTTTCTTCTGTGATTCTGGGGTGCTGGGTATAGTTTCTAGGTCTGGTTTGATAGGAGTCTCAGTGTTGGCACAATACAGGAAAACCTCTGCCAAGCCAGCCTGGCAAATTTCTAGCTTTGACTTTTAACATTGGAAGATGTAAAAGTTCTAGCATTGTGTTTGAGGACTTGTGTTTGCCTTGAAGTTCCATTTCTTCCAGGAAGCCTTTCCAGGTGAGGCAGGTGGGGATGGGAGCAGAGGGCTAGAGGGAGGCATTAGCAGATTTGGGGCTGTACTCTTGATTTCTCTGTTGTTTGAATCTTGACACGCTTTTTATCTTATGCTGTGATTGGTCATGGATCATGATGCACATCTGTTATGTATGTAGTGGATTTGCAGACTGAGAGTTAGCAGCAAAGTGGGTGCTGATGCAATTCCTCACAGTTAACAAGTGGTAACTGAAAGTCAAACTGTGCTGTCAGGCAACTGGTGTTAATAACTGTACCCGGCGTAGCAGAACCATGCAGAGCAAAGAGTGCCTGCATTCAATTGACTGCTAGACATCACCACCTGAAAATCCAACAAGCATCTCAGACTTGCCATCTCTCTCTCCAAACCTTTCTTCTTGCTCTTTCCCCATTGCCACCCCTGCCTAGGAACTCAGCCTAGGAACCTGGAAACCCCTTCACCTCTTGATTGCACTCCTTCTACCTCCAATCAGTTACCAGGCCCTGTAATTCCATATCCTAAATATTTCACAAATCCATCCAAACCTCTCTACCACCCCACTTCAGGTGCCCCTCTTGCTTGCAGGTATATGGTGATATTCTTGTCTCACAAGCTCTGCACTTGCTCATTCAATCAGTCCTTCACATGAATGCCACTTACCAAAACACAGATATGATGCTATTATGATGTCCTTGCTCAAAGCCTTTCAATATTACCCTATTGCCGAAAGAATAAACTCTAATACTATCACCATGGCAGACAAGGCCTTCAATATTCAGTGCCTTAGAACCACAGAACTGAGGACTAGCTGGTTAGCTCAGTTTGTTAGAGTGTGGTGCTGATAACACCAAGGTCCAGGGTTTGATCCCTGTATTGGCCAATTGCCAAAAACAAAAAACACCCCCCCACACCCAGAACTGTGCTATAGCTGGTTTCCATTCTTTTGTCCGCAGCACCTTTTTACCAGGAGTGTGCCCCTCGTTAATTGTCCCATAGCTCTCTTGCAAGCTCTATCATCGCTTACTGCACAGTTTTATCATCAGCTGCTTCTGTGCGTATCTCCTCTGCCAGAAGGCAGGGGCCATATCTTATCATCTGTATATTTCAAGTACATGATATATTGTAGGTGTTCAATAAATCTTCCTTACGTAACTGAATAAAAAGTTTGGAGTTGCACAGTTGATCTGTCCTGGGCCAATGTGCATGGAGTGTTGCAGCATACGAAATGATTTATTTCCCTTGATTTTATCAGGAACAACAGCAGAAGGACAGGTTGTGCCATGTCTGCTATAGACTGAATGTTTGTGTCCTCCCAAAATTGGTATGTTTAAACACCAAATGTGATGGTATTAGGAGGTGGGGCCTTTGGGAGGTGATTAGGTCACGAGGGTGGAGTCCTCATGAACGGGATTAGTGCCCTCATAAAAGAAACTCCAGAGAACTCTCTCACCCCTTTCTGCCATGTGAGGACGCAGCGAGAAGTTGGCAGTCTGCAACCCGGAAGAGGGCCCTTGCCAGAACCTGATCGTGCTGGCACCTCCCTCCTCTGATCTCAAATTTCCAGCCTCCAGAAGTGCGAGAAATAAATGTTTGTTGTTTAAACCACCTAGTCTACGGTAATTTGCTATAGCTGCCCCAAACTAAGACAATGCCCATTTTACAGATGAGGAAACTGAGGTTCATGGAAACTAAGGGTTTTATCCACCATCACATATCTTTTACATGTCAGAGCTCTCTCAAACCCAAACCTTCTGACTTGAAGTCTGGACCTGTCTCCAGCAGATTTCTGTCCTGACCGCTTTTGTTAGCTGAGTGCTAAAAGAACACTGGGGTGCACAGCATGAAGAACAGGCTTTCTGCTCATTTTGTCTGCTGTTCTTCCAAGGGCCTGGAGTCCATGCTAAGTACTCAGTACATATTTGTTGACTTAATTAATTCATGAGTTAGTGAATGTCAGCAGGAGGTCAAGTTTTGTTGGTTGGTGTGGAGACACCAGGCATTTGGGTATTCTGTAAGGATATGTGACACGGATACCGAAAAACCTTTCACTTCTAGGGTTAGCAGGTAGAAAGAGGACCACTTTCTCTTCTAAACCCAGATAGTAGGGTGTTCGTAGGGTCCCTCAGGGCCAAAGCCCCCAGACACCGCAGCCTCCCTGAACAGGTGGAGGGCAGTGTTAGTGGCAGACAGCTCCCACCACCCAGCAAAGGGTTTCTTGGAAAGGTGGTATCACTCCCATCTGCAAGGATGGGCTGCAGCTCATCACCTTCCAAGAATGTGACTGATGGCAAATTCGAGTTCAAAAGAAGATTAGGTTTCAAGGCAACTGGAAGCTATTCAGTTGAAGCCAAGTTTTACAGGGAGAGTTTCCTCTGTCTCCTCTCTTCTCCTCCCTTCAGGGCAGCCCAGGACTTGTTGGGACCTGAAAAAAACTGACACTGCCTGTTTCCCTAATTGAGGAAGGGTGAGGTGGAAAACCAGGCTCTGGACTTCTTCATGAGCCCGGGGAGGGTTTAAGAAACAGAACGCATCTCCCTGGGTGCGCTGGTGAGACGCTGCTGGGAGTGAGTCCGTCACAGTGGCCAGTGGGAGGCTGGGCCCGGCCTGAGCTTGCACAGCCAGCACTGAGCATCCTCCCTCAGGAAGACAGGCCTTTACCATGGTCTCTGCTGACCATAATAAAAGAGGCCGCTAATAACAAATTGGAGTCTTACGTTTATACAGAACTTCCAATTTACGAAGCCCTCTTGCAGTTGTGATCACAATACCACAGTGAAGCAGGTAGACAGGTGCCAACCAGACTTCACAGATGGGAAATCTGGGATGCACAGAGGCTAAATGACTCGATCATGGTCATACAGCTGGCCGATGGCGGTGCAGGCTTAAAACCAGGCCTCGACAGGAGAGACCACCCGTGACAGCAGCTCCGTTGTGCTGGAACCTTCTGAGCACTTTCATGAATCAGCATTTGATCCTCACAGTAACCCAGGAGGGAGAGGGAGATGCTGTTTTTATTTCCATTGTGTAGAAGAGGAAACTGAAGCTCAGACACGTTAAGTAACTCGCTTAAGACCATACATCCATTGATGAGAGCCAGAATTTAAGACCACTAAAAGCTGTATAACCACTATTTGATTCTCAGTTTCAAAGTTCAGAGAAAAATCTCATCCACAGGGTTTTTTTTGCGGGGGGGGTTGTCCCCATTTTAAAATTTCGTTTGAAGATCTGGTCACAGCCTCGCCCCTCATGATCCTCATCAAATCCTCACCAAGGCAGCTGTCACATGTGGCCATGGCAGACTGAGGGTCCTGGGGGAGGAGCCCAAACCAAAAAGTACAGAGCACACAAATGCAAGAGCCAGTGCACTAATAGTCAGAGGCAGGTGGACAGATAGAAATCAAAAGAATACTGTGCCAGGAGGGCAAGACAAGGAAGGATATTCAAAGCACATGTGATTGGTCAACAACCAGAAAGTCTGGAAGAGAAGAACAGTATAAAAGAAAGGGGCAGTCCAAGGAGGGAAGCCCATATTTGATTGTCTTGGTGATTTCAGATGAACTTTAGAGTGTTTATTTTGTGCACTGTCCTGTCATACATCTTTATTGAAACCTCACATCAACGCTATGAAGAAACTGAGTTCTGAAAGGCTGAGTTGCCACCCACCATTAATCCTACTAAAGTGTTGGCAAAACTTTCTAGTTGTCAATATAAGATGGTCTAAATTCTAAACCGTCATTATAAGTTCCCAAGGTTTCCTCTATTCATGGCCCCCATGGGTAAATCAATCAAAAACCCATTGCTATTTAGAGTTCAAGACCCTTTGCCAGGAGTCAAAAAACACAGCATAAGGTATTGTCCCTGCCCACCAGGAGCTAGCAAATTCATCGGGGGAAAGATTCCTCCCAAGTTCATCTTTACATCTAGCTATCAACAGTGGGTGAACTGGTGCTTTGTTTGAATAGCAAAGTAGGGTGTTTTAGGCATGAAAAACTAGATGTAAAGCTCTGAAAACAAAACAAAACATAACAAACAAACAAATGGAAATAACTTTTCATTCCCTCATTAGTACTAAGTTTAAAACATCTATTAATAGTAATAAAACAAGCTTACTTAAAATACACCCCTCATTATGAAATAGAAAAAAAAAACATACTCTGGTCAAAAGCTCAGCTGCAGAGGAGTGGTGATGTGCCTTTGAGTAAAAGTGATACAGTCTTCTAACCACTTAGTTAATTAAACTTAATTTTATCTACAGGTTCCTCCTGTGCTTTCCCTTGCTTTGATTCTCTTTCCATTTATGTTCATCCAGTTCTCTCAGATCCATCTGCTGGCCAGTTTTTCTCCTTTCTTGCAGCTCCTTTAGGCCTTCTGGAGAAAGCTTTCTCTTATTTTTCTCAAACCTGGTCCAAGGAAAAACCAAATAAACAAGCAAAAAAACAACCCCCCCCCCAAAAAAAAACCCACCTTACATACATGAGGAGATAAAACAAGAATTCACACAGTAAATGCTATGTGTCAAAAGAATGTTCTAGATCAGAGGTTTCCAAACTTCCTCAATTTGTGGAACCCTTAGTGTCTCAGTAATTTTTTCATGGTGCCCCTAGGCCAAAAGAAATACCAACACTTTCATTTATTAAGTCATTAAGTAATTAGGTCCAAACAACTTAATAAGTATTTATGGCTTAGAAACTTAGTAGCCATTTGAAAATGAATACACAAAAGGTTGGAAGAAAAAACATTTGTATTTCATTATTAAATAATTACAATGACTTATTTATGCCAACTTCTCAGACCTTGGAATCAGGCTGGATGAAGACACCCTCATTTCCTGTTCTACATTTATTTTCACACGGAACTTATTTTTTCTTATCATAACAGCTGCAAAAATATGTCTTTGGAAGGAATGTGGTGCAATCTAATATTGAAACTGTGCACTACCTCAAGTTAGGAGTTTGCATGGTGTCTGACAGATGTTTTCTTGCAGAAAATCTAAAATATTCTGCGGCACCCTGGAAACTTGATGCGGCTCCCGGGGCACCTCAGCACACAGTTTGGGAACCACAGTTCTATACAATAAACGCAGTGCGAGCTCAAAGGAGGAACAAAACTCTTCCCACTGAGACGGTTTGCAGATTTCGTGCAGGAGGAGAACTAGGAGCGGGGCTTGCAGGCTGGGCTGGGCGAGGAGGAAAGGACGGGAGCCAAATGGAAGGGGCTGTCTGTAGAAAGGGTCATGTACAAAGTACAGTGCAAGCCAGCTGAAGACTGAGCTGGCTGGAGGAGGACATTGAAAACAGGCTGCAGTATGTACTAGAAGGTCTTAGCCATCAGCCTGAGGGGTGGAGCCTGGCTCACCTCCCTGGGGACCATCTTTAGTCCCCCTTCACTTTCTGAATTTCTACCTGTTTATCTCAACTCAGCTGAAAGCTCTTAGTACGGGGACTGTCTCTCCATCTTTGTATCTTCCATACCAAGGAGCTCAGAGCTTTATGTAGATTGCTCCTTCTTTTATTGACACATAAACCATATGAATGCTAATAACTGGACCTTTGCAGACCAATGGCACAACCAAAGGGCGAGAGGGAGTGGCAGGAGTTTCAGCACCAGCGTGGCTGCTTGCATGAGCTCTTTGATTCCTGCTTCACATTCCCATCTGGCTAGTTTTTGGAGAAATAACAGGTGAAGAAATTCAGTCCCTGAGTTGTTTTCGGAGAGCGCAGAGAATGCTCATTTCCAGATCTCTTATCTGTTGAATCTCCCGAGTTTTACCAGGAGGGCAGATCTTAGCACTCCCGGCCAGCCAAGCTTCCCTAATGCGCCTCTGTTCCCACGAGGCAGCCCAGATGTCACAGTAGCTCATCAGAGAGCTGTTTGTGTCTTTCTTATTTACAGTGTAAACAGCATTTAGACTGCAGCTTTGGAAGGCCTCCGTCTATTTGTTCGGGTAAATCCATGGCCCTGGATGTGGTTTCCCTGTAAGATCTCAGGCCATTAAGGCACAGGAGGTTTTCGGCAGCAGCTTCTGGATTGTTCCTCTTCGCTGGCCATTACAGGAAGAAGAAATCCTCTGGCCTTCGTTGCTTTTGCATCTATCCTGCTGTCTTATGTTGCTCCTAAACAGATATTCTCCCAGGAGAAAAGATGGGGCTTGCTTTTCAGCACTTCCAACTCTCCTCTTATGCACAGCACTACTTTAAATATAAAATCTCTTGGGAACATAGAGTTATAACAAAGTTTATTAGGTTAAAAGCAAAGTCAACATTAGCAAATGAAAGTTTCATAACCAAGGACTGCAGAGCCGTCTCCATCTGCAGCTATGTAACCAAGAAATCTGTTTCTGATAAACAGATGTGTTGTTGGAATTTCCTGGCTTTATTACACATATAGGTACATTAATAATTGGTGGTATCTTTTATTTTGCAGAAGAGCTGAATTCTAGTAAATCTAACTTATAAGGGATTTTGTTTACAAGGGAAGCCTATTGTTTTCCTCTTAATTCCCTTTATAAAATTGAAAAATACTTTCTCTGTTTCTCACGGTCTTTCAAAGGTCTGAGTTTACAAAGTAGCAATCAAGAGACATTTCAATTCCTCCTAGGTATTTTGTCTTCAGTTAGAGTAAATTACCATGAGGTGGATAGCAATGCTTCGTGATTCAACTACCCAAGCTTCTCATGGGGTCCTCGCCCCAGAGAAAAATTCACATATTTCTTTAAATGTACCTTTAAAAGCAAAAACTGTAACTTCAATTGTGATTAGTAAGCGACAGTCCCAAAGAAAAACACAACGAGAAAAACAAACCTAGATAACAATTTGTAACTTTTCCCTAAATTCGTTTTATTATTAATCAATGCTTAAGATAATTCTGAGTTCTGTTTTCCTCCAAGGTGAAATAAGGGTCCTTTTGTAATTCCCCCTTGAAGTTAACACTTCTTCAAGTCAAAGCCTTTCCTGGGGCTGCTGCTGGTGATTTAAATCTTCATCTGAGCTGCGCATTAAAAACAAAAACAAACACAATTCTGGCTTTTCTTCTCTTCTTCAATTAACTGCTTTTCATGGACTCTTTCCACCAGAATGTGAGCTCCATGAAGGCAGGGATTTTGCCTGTGGTGGTCATTGGTTTATCTCCAGTGTCTTCAAAAAGAGCCTGGCACATGAGTCAGTGCTCAGGAAATATTTTCTAAAGAAAGGAATGAATGAAGCAGCAAATGGAGAAGAGCGTTGTGAGATGTACCTATGAGGTGACAGAAGCACTAGCCAGTGCTTGACCTAGAGCCATCCTCCATCAATGTCATTTCTTTCTCTCTCTTCGCTGACAGCCCTGGAGTGTTTAAGGACCTCGGTTCTGTTTTCCTTAGTCAGACCAACCATCTGGTCACCTTCTGTGCAGTGCCCATTGATTTGTCAAGACCTCTGCTTAAAAACAATAGTGAGTATATTCATTTCCTGGAGCTGCCCTTGCAAATGACCACAAACTGGGTGGCTGAAAACAACAGAAGTTGATTCTCTCACAGAGGGAAAGCAAGGGGTTGGCAGAGCCTCACTGCCTGCAGACACTCTATGGGCAAATTGTTGGCTGTCTCTTCCAGGTTCTGGAGGCTCCAGCGAGCCTCGGGTTTCCTTGGCTTGTGGCTGCATCACTCCAATTCCTGCCTCTGTCTTCACATCACTTTCCCCTCTTCTCATAAGGACACCTGTCATTGGCTTTAAGACCCACCCTAAATTTAGGATAATCTCACTTAACTTTATGCACTTTACATCTGCAAAGACCCTTTTTCCAAACAGGGTCACACACACAGTTTCCAGGTGAACCTGTCTTTTGAGGGGCCACAATTCAACCCACTACCATGAGGATCAGTGAGAGTCCTCCAGTGAGATCACACTAGTGCCCAATATAATCACACTGTTACTTAGTATGATCTGATCACTTAATGAATGCTGAGAGTTTTAAATATTTCAGTTGCCAATAACATTGCTGGCTCAAATTGGCTTTGTTGTCAAGTGAATGTTGATTTTACAAGAATGCTGCTAAGCCAGATCTCCTAAACAGCATTTATGTCCTTGTTTATTAAACAAAAAGAGGTCATCTTCTTTCATGGAAAGGACATCTGGAGCCTTGACATCATGATCTGTCATTGTTACCTAAGCTATCAGTCAACATATTGAACACAACGGAGCCCAGAAGAGAGCAGCAAGAGGGACTAAACTAGAATTCTATCCCTCAGGAGCATTCATTTAATGAATGTTTATGGTGTGTTCACACCGACTAAGGGACTGCACTGGGCATCCGAGGGCTCCAAGTAAAGATACAGTTGGGAGCGCATAACATTATAGAAAGTTCAAAGAGTCAGTAATTTCTAAAGATATAATTGGGGAATTCAACTAAAAGTACATGCTGTTATAGTACGCACGACAGTCTCATTTAAAAAGATAAAACAAAACAAACACGCAAGAAGAATTTGCCAAATGCCTTGATAATTGTCAAGATACGTTATATCTACCAATTTCCCAATTTAATAATCAATCATGTTCAGATCCCTGTACTGTCCAGCCACCAAAATAAATAAATAATCTATTATGCCAGAAAGAGGCCTTTACTTGGCACGGCTTATTTCCAGTTAATCTATATTAGTTTCTGATGATCACCATTGAAAGATTGATTCTAAAATATTGGTGTTTATAGATAGCAAATTTACCAGTCTGTATTTCTAGAATGAAACTTTAAAAAATAAAAAAAAAGACATTTGCTTATATCCTGTCAACTGACACATTTAACTTTTTCCCAGAATTCTGAGATTACTGACAGTGGCTTTTCCTATAACAGATCAATCCATCTGTGTGAAATAAAAAGTCAAAAATGTTGTGTACAATGCATTCTCATGTGTGACAGTGGGTATGTGTGTGCGATTTGCTTCTGTGTAATTTATCCTATCAACAACCTTATGAGATAGGAATTGCTGTTAAGGGCACTTCACAGATGAGGAAACTGAAGCAAAACTGAGTGACAAGACATATTTCCTGAAAGCTGGCCATTCTAAAGGAAGTACTGTGTTTTGTAAAGATGCAGTTGCTGGAGCCAGAGAATGCCCTTTCATCTGGATAAGGCCACCATGCACACAGACTCCAAAGGTGCCTGCTGCCTTCATGGTGTGTGTTCATGGTGACATCGGAGTGGGGAGGAGCCACAATGAATAAGAATATTTTTTCTGTTGTTGCTGTTGCTGAAAATGCTTAAATCAGGACACCATGCCAGTTATATTCATATCAGCTCATGTCTCAATCTTGGAACAATTCCTTCTTATTTAACCCTGTAAAATAAGAACTGGAAATGCTTTTACACAATTAATCCAGGTCAATGGTTCATATTAGAATCATCAGAGGGAACTTTAAACAACAGAAACAACAACAATAACATGATCTCTAGGCCCTTCTCCAGACCAATTAAAAATGGTTCTCTAGGAATGAGGCAGAGAATCAGCCTTTTTTAAAAGGCTGATTCTCTAACCCTGCATCAAAGGGTTAGAATCCCTTGTGATTCTAACATGCAGCCAGATTTTGAACCAGTGATCTGAGAATATCTCATTTAAATGGTGGGATCAGAGGTTCTCAAACTTAACTGCATAAGAATTACAAAATAATTTTATAAGAATTTAAAAAATATCAATGCTCAAGTGCTGCACCTAGAAAGTCTGACTCAGTGGGTCTAGAGCTGGGCCCAGGGATCTGCATTCTTAACCAGTATCTCAGGTGATTCTAATGCATGTGGTCCCTGGACCCCACTTTGAGAAACACCCAGTGAGATGCTCTTTGGGGGCCTGGATTGGGCTAAAATGATTTCTCTTTGTCTTCTGTGTTTCACTTTTCAATCTGGAGATCATCCTTATTTCTGAAAAATAAGTAGGATGGGAGTCATACTAGTCAGGCTAGACTTTACTGCAGTAACAAACCAACACTTACATCTTAGGGGCTTTGTACATTGTTATGGATTGAGCTGTGTCCCCTCTCAAATTCACATATTGAAGTTCTAACCCTCAGTACCTCAGAATAAGACTATTTGGACATAGGTCCCTTAAGGAGGTAAGTGATTTAAAATGAGGCTGTTAGTGTGGGCCCTAATCCAGTCTGATTGGTGTTCTTATAAGAAGAGGAGATTAGGACATACAGAGAGACACCGGGGATGTGTGCACAGAGAGAAAAGACCGTGTGAGGGCAAGAAAGTGGCAAGCAAAGGAGAAAAATTTCAGAAGATTAAAAAAAAAAAAACCCTGCTGGCACCTTGGACTTCTGGCCTCCAGAACTGTGAGAAATAAATTTCTGTTGTTTAAGCCACCCAGTCTGTGGTACTTTGTTCTGGCAGCTCTGGCAAACTAATATACACTTCAAAGTTTATTTCTGGTGACACTAAATAACTTTCACTCTGGGAGCTCTGCTCCGAGTGGTTAGTTGGAGACCCAGGCTGGTGGAGATACTGCCATCTTGTTATGCTTCTGTGTTAATGGGCTGAGTAGCAGAGGATAGAGAAAACTGTTGAAAACACACAATGACTTGAAGTTGCTTGGACAGGAAGAGATACTTGGCACTGCTACTCACAGTCCACTGGCCAGAACTAGTCCCATGAGCCTCAGGAGGGAGGCCAGGGAAAGATGGGGAGCTTAGGCACCAATTGTGAGCATGACTGTTCCATGAGATCGGAACAGTTGTGCCTTATCTCTGGTTTCTTTTTATCTATTGACAATGTATTATCTTTCTCAATCAAGCATGCATTTATTAAGCCTAACTTTGTGATCAGCATTGTGCCAGGAATTACTAGAAGACAAGCTCCAAAAGAAATAAGAGATAGGCTTCCTAGTCATGGAGATTCTTTAGGGAGATAACACAGATAAGGAGTTAGTTAAAAACAGACAATACTGCATGATCAAGGGCCAAATTACGGGGGCGGCTCTGCCTGTGGTAGATGCTCAGAAAAGATGTGATCAAGAGGCCTGGGATGGTTGGGGAAGGTTTGATCAGGGATGTGGAAGCTGCACTAGACTTGAAGGAGGCCTAGGCACCAGCTTAGTGAGAAGGTATAGGAAGAATTAAGTGTAAATTCTTAGATAGGATCAAGATGTTAGATGTCTGGGGAGTCCTGAGTAGAATATTTGGTACTCTCAAGTTTATTTTGGTTTCTGTTAATGCACATAATTACCTGAACTCAGATAGTCAGTAAAGGTCAATTGTTGGCAAAACACAAACTCTAAACAGTGTCTTGTATGTGGACTTCCTTATACCTTTTCCTTATTTAGGAGAGGAAATGCTTTGACTTCATTCTTCAGACCATGAAATGTTGCCCAAATAGTAACTGCCTCTCTGAGAACCACAGGTAGAGTCCTCAAAGGAGGACCTGAGTGCTTGGGGGTTACACTGTCGCACACGATGTGGAATTGTCTCCTAAGACTCAAAATCCTCACTCCCTGCCTGCTGCTGCCACCGCTGCCATCTTTTGAGTTTCAAGGGCAGCAGTATCAGAAGCTCTCAAAGCTTTCTCACCAGGGGCAGGGCTCTTCCAGCCCAACATATCAGCAGGAGAATAATAAATAGATGCTCTCATTGGCCCTCCAGAGGAGGCTTGAGCAATTCCCCCACCCCATGCTGCTGTCGCCACTCCTGCCTGAGACCAGAGAAACTCAGGAGGGTGTGGGGAGCTTCTGTCCCTTGAGACAATGAGCCCAATGAGCCAAGTCTCTGAGCAGGTGAGCGAGGTGCCTGAGGCCGCGCCTGCAGGTGGGGCGGCGGGAAGATTGAGATCTGCTTGGCTGTGTTGAAACTGAGTCTCGTGCTGGGCCTGGAGGAACAAAGCCGTCTGCAGATGAGCGAGCTGGGCTGGAAGTCTGGGTCAGGACGGGGCTCAGCTCTGAAAACAGCCTGCTTGGCGGTGCTGTGAGAACCAAGGTTTGGACATGCCTACTTGCTTGTGGCTTTGGCCCCCGCAGCAAGGCGGGGGTGAGGGGGAGAAAAGTGTTGAAATATCAACAGGGAGGCTGAGGTGGTTCTCATGGGTGGCTGCATGAGGGTGGCAACTGGCCTAGGAAGGGAGAACTTGGACTTGGGGTCTGGGAGGAGCTGTTTATCAGGAACTGCTAAGGGGGTGGTCCCTGTACCACCTTGAGGAGATCCTAAATTATTTCCCAGGTTAAAACATCTCCTCCAGCTCCTATGCCTTACAAGTTAGCATAGTGAGGCCCAGAGACAGAAGCTGACAGACCCATAGCTGCATAGCTAATGGAGACAGAGTCAGAACCGCTCAGTTCTCCTGGTCGATGGTCCAAGCCACTTTTCATTATGCTGCCTGTCAGGGCGAAAGGTACATATATATACATACCCATCTATACATCCACATGCAGGGAAAGTCAGACAACAGAGCACCAGTTGAACATGGGGTGGGAATGCTTCTGCAAGGTGAGAAGAGGACCCAAGGAGTCCCCTGCCTGACCTCAGTGCCTAGTGCTTCCCCCAATGGTGCCAAACCAATCAATGGAAAAGAGCCTTTTTCTAGCAATAGAGCCTTAACCTTATATCATGGACGAACTTCTAATTTATAGTTAAGGTTCCATTTGGTCATTCAAGAGGTAACCCACTGGCCTAGCTTTGATGTGAACACAAAAATATCTCTGGTGCATTTGAACTATGTATAGGACCCTTGGCCCTGGAGTGGAGTTTTCCTGGAATTTGTTTTGGTGGGGGTGGGGGTGCCTGGGGAGAAGAATTCTGCTCACTGAGTAGACATCACCCAAAATGGACACACATTGTCATTTTATGAATCTCTAAAGAAGTTATATATGACTCCTTGAAGGAGTTGAGAGGGAGGTGGGGAGTACTGCCCAGGGGAGAAGCCCAAGGGCAGGCTGGGATGACGAGGAGAGGCCTGTCACCCACACCACAGTGAGCCACCAGGGAGAGACACCAAAGGTGACCTCAAGGCACCCCCCCTCCATGTTTGAGCTGCTCCAGGAAAGTGTCACGTGCCTTCCATGCCTCACTGTACCTGTGTCAGAGGCGGCTCTTCAGACACTGAATTGACAGACAGTGTTTCCTGCTGTTTAGAAATGCAAACTCTAGAACCACTGTTCTGTGGGATTCTCAGATCCACCACTGAGCTGTGTGATCCTGAGCAAGTTTTGACCTTTATGCCTTTGTCTCCTTATCTTTAAAATGGGAATAATAATAATGATACCTGCATCAAAGGGTAGTTATTGAGCATTACATTGATATGTCAAGTATCTAAAATAACGCCCAGCACAAATTATCACTTTTCAATAAGAGGTATCCCTTCTTTGAGACATCAATCTTATTTTGTTTTGTGAAATGGGGCCAGCATGAGAAAAGAACAGAAGATAAATTAATAAAGTCTTCTCTACCTCATTCATTCATTCAGCACAGAAGGTTGTGCTTTTTCTTTTCTTTCTTTCTTTTTTTTTTAAAGTAAAAGAGCCCCAGATAAGACACATTATTTAAATATAGCTTCAGGCACAGCTTAGCTTCCACTTGTTTCTCCTGGGTCTCCAGCTGTTCTCCACAAAACTGTAATTGCCCCAGCTCTTTCTGAAAACACCAGCCCAGTGCCTCTCCCAGGTGAGTGAGTGGCAGCAGCCTGGCACGCCTGGGTCCCACCTGTGTACCCAGCAGGAGCATTTGCATATTTCCTTGGCTCTTCCTTTGAAATTCCACACCAATAATTAAGGATTTCTAATTCTCTAGCAATTGAGTACCATTTGGGACTGATTAAGCAGATACTATCTAAATAATTATCTACTACAGCATTGCTTTCCTTTGTGTGGGCTATGGAGGGCTTGTCAAAAGTGAACATATTTCTCCCACCCAGCTCTCACATGTCTGATACATTCTCTCTCCTCCTCTCTTACTGCTTCTCCGTCTACCTTTGTCTGCTCTTGTCTCTCATTCCCCCTCTCCCTCTCCTGCCATGCTTTGCCACAGTGCCATGCTGTGATAAGATCAACATCCAGTGTTTGCTCTATGGAATTCCAAATCAAATAAGCAATAAGACTAATTTTTTCTTAACTCAGTGGTGGAGTTGACTGGGTGGTTCTGTGACCCTTTTTAAATTGCATCCAGGAGTCAGGCATTTGACTAAGGTAGTCTAATTTACTATATCTAACTTAATTAAACGTCATGACAATCCAGCAAAGTAGACATAACCATCTATATTTCACCAATTAAGAAATGGAAGCAGAGAAAGTTTAAGTAACTTGCCCAGCATTACACAGCTACTAAGTGATAGAACGTGTATCATATGTATGAGAATGTGTATAAAAAATGAACCCTCCTTTTCATTCGAAGTCAATCCTGGAGTGTTGTGGACTACAGAGACCCCTCCTGCAAGCCTAAATGTCTTCTCAACACTCTGTCAGCTGTGGCAGTTCCCTCTGAATCCACAGGCAAATGCTGGGCCTTTGTAGTATCTTCACTTCCAGTAACAGCCTCCAGCTCCCTGAGGGCAGGGACCGTGTCCTACTGGCCTCCGTTCACTTCTTTAGCACTCAGTCCAGTGTTGGACTCATGGCAGGTCTTCAATACTCCTTTTGTGAGTGCATTGAAGAGTTCCTAGAGTCCTCCGGTTGCAGGTTGGTTCTCATTGATTTGGACACCAATGGAGAGCAGACACCTGAACTGTTCATCTCTGACTGTCTTGTCTCTCATAAGACTGCACTCATTCCTTCTCTTGTACACACCGGGGTACCTAGAAGTGCTGGGACACAGTGGCTAGGCAAGAAGCTCTTGTCAGAGCAGACTGAATTCCTAATAGATGGCAGTTCTAGGGCAGGTTTTTAAAGAAAAATAAAGGATCTTGTCTAGTTTCTGAACTGAAGGCTACACCCAGGTCCCCTACCCCACTGCCCCCCTTTCAGTCTCATCTGTCAGTGCAGATTGTTGGTGGTAGAGCTGTAGTTTCTGCAGAGTGCACATAGTCAATCAAATAGTTGACAGGCCTACTTATCTCACATTTTAGAGACTTGAAGAATTCCTAGGTTGTGGCCAGTTGATTTGGGCTGACCACTCATCAACTGATTTCCAATAAAACTGTTCCAGGAGCAGGAGTGAAAATTCACCAAATAGCTTTCACTTTAGATCATACCTGGCTTGGAACCATAGCCTTTGCCCCTGTACATACTCATACAAGACATCTTATGTGCATACACTGGGCTTTAAGAGGCCAGTCTCCCCAGACATCTTCCCTTCAACCTTTCACTGCAACTTGGGAAAGTTATTTCATCTCTTGAAGCCCTTTTCTTTTTTTCCATCAATAAAATGCGGGTTTTTCTCTGAGCTTTCATCTGCAAATCTAACCTGCTAAGATTCTGTGCTGGCAGTGGTTGGGACCAGAATAAGTTGTGAGAATATTAATATAGTGATGGGCCAAAAATTTGACTGCACAGGAGCCAGAACAATGGAAGGAGATAAAGTCTAGGGAGGGTCCAGCTCTGGGCTAGGAAGAATAAACAAGATTTGAGTGGAGGAGATAGTTAAGGGTGGAAGAGACTAGAAGGGATTCAGGGTAACAAAGTAGGCAGTAGGCACTGGGGGTGGGAGTGTGTGGAATGTGATGTGAGTTAGGATCTCGGGAGGAAGGGAAGTACCTGAGACCAGGTGGGGACTCCAGGCAGCACCTCTGAACTTCAGTCATCAAACCTGGGTCCCCAACAGAACTACCTGAGGAGCTTATTAAAAATATAGATGCCCCTGGCCCCACCTCTGGCGATTTGGATGTAGCAAGTCTGGAGCTGGCTCATTGAACTGTTTTAAAATACAAACCCCAGGTTTTCTCACTCAGCAGCCTGACTTTTGAGTCCTGTGTTAAGGCTGGTGTTGAGTGGGCTTCCACTACTTGCCCAGGGGTGAAGCAGGGCTCATGCTGTAGGATAGGAAAGCTGGATCCTGCTATTGTGCATGAGTAATTTGTCAGTTTCTGTGAACTGTCTATTCTCTTGTTCTCCATACTCCGGCCGACAGTCATGCATCTGAGTTTGAGGACTGGGAGGTAGCATCGAGATGGAAACTTCATAGTTCCAAGGAGGAGCTCCCTTGTGTCTTAGGTGATAGCATCCGAAATTACCTTCCCTTTTTAAGAGACAGCAAAATAGAGGCATTAGAGAACAGGATTTGGAGCCAGGATGCCTGGACTTGTAGCTCAGCAAGGGTTGCCGATTTAGCAAATAAAAGTGCAGGATGCGCAGTAAAGTTTCAGTGCTGTATTTGATCTGGCAACCCTCTTCCCAGCTCTAGCACTTGCTAGCTGTGTAACACTGGGCACTGCTGAACCTCTCTGTACCTCAGCTTCCTCCTCTGTAAAATGGGGATAATAACAGTGCCTGCCTCGTAACACTGCTACAAGGGTTAAATGAGTTAAAAATATGTTCATTGCTTGGAACGTGCCTGGCATATGCTAAGTGCTGGATAAATATTTGATTTTACTATTATTTGAGTGTATCCCTCCAATGCTTTTATCTCAATACCAGGCTAGGGTCAGATTGTTAAGAGTTTCTGAAATTGCAACAATATTATTACCTTTTCCCTCAAATAATGTGATCTAGTGCTCACTGCCTTGATGGGCCAGTGGGATTCATACTGTGAGAATGTTCATGGTCAAAACGTGCATTGCTAATTTTGACTGGAGGTCTCTCTAGTTGCCCCTTTTGGCCACAAGGTGAATCAGCTAGCCTAGACTGTGACTAACTTACTGTACCCTATGCCCCTGGTGGAGATTAGTCGTCCCCACTGAATGTCTTACAGATAGTGAGTAGTGACCGCTCCCACATGAGAGGGAAACAAAAAAGTAGAATTCGTGTCCTCAGTCTTTAGAATTATCTAATTCAATTACAAGCATAAAACTTTTTGCAATGATAGACATGTTCTATATATGCCCCATCCAATATGACAGCCACTAGCCACATGTGACTATTGGGCACAGGAAATGTAGGTAGAATAACTGAGATACTGAGTTTTTAATTTAGCTCCGTGTGGTGAGCAGCTACCATATTGGACAACACAGGAGAGGAAGCATCTGGAATCCAGAAAGGTAAAATAAGTTTTCTCAGGCCTCACAGTCAATCATTTATAAGGCAGGGGCTAGGACCCATGTCTCCTGACTCTGTTTTCAGTGCTCATTCCATCTGGAACACTTAAGAACCAGTGCTGTGTGGTAGGGAGACAGCTGCTCTACCTAGAAAGCCGTGTAACATTAAACTAGATTATGGGGCATTCTTACCTCTAAAGCCCTGAGAACACTCTGTCAGGAACAAGGAGGATAAAATGCAGAAATGCAGCCTGCAGAGTAACAGACATTTCTTAAGGCTCTAATCCTTAAATAAACAGCTCTGCTCTTTCATCTTCTCCGGATGACACCTCCTTTGTTAAAGCTGTCAAACTCTGTGACACCTTAAGCCTGACTGGCTACATTAGCAGGCATGCTGCAGAGGGGCCAACTTGCTTGGGTCATAGCTCCATGTGCCCTGGGCCTGCTCAGCTCCATCGGCACAGGCCCTTTATGTCCTTCTGAGCTATCACATTCTTAGGGACCCCATCTGGGTGGAATAGGATGAGGCTTATCACAGAGAGCAGGGGGGACAATAAAGTGTTGTGGGCTCTGAAGACAGCAATGCTGCCTGGGTTCAATTCCCAGCTCTGCCACTTACTGCATGTAAGCTGAGTCACCTTGGGCAAGTTACTTAACCTCTCTGGACAGATGATATTTTATCATCTGTAAAATGAGAAACAATAACCATACCCATTTCATAGAGTTGTTGTGGGAGGAAAAGAGTTAATACATGTAAAGAACTGAGAACAACATAGGAAAAACACTTGATAAACACTGGCTGTTTTTTAGTGTAAGCCTTGACAAGGAAATTGTGGCTGGGGGGATGGCAGTACATAGTCTGGCTTTGGCAGGTGACAGAGCAAGTTGCTTAATGTTTCTGTAGGTCAGCATTTTTTAGGTCTAAATTATAATAAGAACAATGGGTCTCCCTTATTAGAGGATGACAGAGAACAGCAAAGTGGAAATTAAGGGAACAATAATACTTTTGTGTGACTATAGGGTGTTCTAAAAACTTTCTTTCGGGGCCGGCCCATGGCTCAGTTGGGAGAGTGTTGTGCTGATAACATCAAGTCAAGGGTTAAGATCCCTTTACTGGTCATCTAAAAACAAAAAACAAAAAAACTTTCTTTCCTGATAATATTTTCCGGGAAGCCCTACTCTTCTATGTTAGGGCAGCAGCTACACGATATGTCAGGATCACAGACTATTTCAGAATAAGATGAGATCTTGGAGTCTACAGAATATTATCTAGGACCCACAGGGCAAAACCAGGCTACAGATGTGTTTTGCTTGGCCTGCAGTGAGGACCCAAACAATATTTCTTAAATGTTTAATTAGTTGCCAACATTTGAGAAACAGGAAACTTCACATTTTAAAAATCCAGGTTTCCAACTTCTCTTGCAAAATCAGGTAATATGGTAACACCAGCCCAAATTCAGGCCAGGTAACAACTGGCTGGCACAAGGTGCAGGCCCTCAGGGATGTAATATTACCTACCTGGCCCCCTCACTCTGTGTATTCTGCCTGTGTGTCCCTTGATCTAGTCCCACCCTTCCTTTTACTGATGGGAAACCCGAGGGACCCAGTTTCCCAGCCCCCAGGCCAGTGCCCCTTCCTTTACACCAGTGGTTCTCAAACTTGAGCCGGCCTCAGAATCGCCTGCAGGACTTGTTGAAAGACATATGCTGGGTCCCACCCCCACAGTTTCTGATTCAATAGTTTTGCATTTCTAATGAGTTCCCAGGTGATGGTGCTGTTGTTGGTCCAGGGATGCACTTTGAGAAAAACTGTTTTGCATCAAACCACATGCTATTTGAGAATGTTTCATCCTGGGGCTGACCTGGCAATTGACTTTGTTCTGGTTGACTCTGCCCCTGTTTTCCCATCGTATTTTTTTCCTTTGCTTTTTTTTTTTCTTGTCTTTTTCGTTTTCGCCGTTCTTTTACTTCCATCCTGACTTTTCTGGGTTGCCTGTTTTTTCCCCATAATCTGCCTCAGCACCGTCCCAGTCCCCCCTTTCCAACGCCCAGCCTCCTCAGCCCACCCTCGGGAGAAGCGGCGGCGCCCCCTGCGGAGCTGCCCCAGGAGTCCAAGTGCTGGTCCCTCCCGCGGGGTCCTGCGGGCCTCAGACCCTCCCGGGAACAAATGTTCATCCGTCTGTCCAGCCCCAGAACTTCGGGGCCAGGACTGAGAACCTCAACCCTCCTCCCGGGAAACCTCTGCGCCAGGGCCGCTGCGCAGGGCGGGTGCCAGCGTCTTCGCAGATGCTTGCATCCCCGGAACCACAGGGGTCCCGTCGCCGTCCTTAGTTATCTCGCCTTGAACCCTTCCTGCGGTCAGTGCGAGCGGCGGGGTGGGGGAGGCCGGCGCCCGGCGCCCCAGATGCCCCCACGCCTCCCCGAGCAGCGGAGTGCGTGAGGTCCGCCGCTCTCCAGCAAGAGGAGAGCGATCGCCGTCCTTAGGAGAGGATTTTTCCTTTCTCCTGGAAAGCCCCAGAAACGGGCGGGTCGGCGGGGCTGCGGCCCCTCCGCCTCCACTCCACCCCCACGCCGGCCCCGCGCTCCCGGCGACCCAGCGCCCGGGCCCCCCCGCGCGCCTGGCCTTTGATGTCTGCCCCCCGCGCGGTCGCAGCGCCCGCCAAGTCCCGGCGGGATCGGGCTGCTCGCGGGCCCGGCCGCCCTGGCCGCCAATCCGCAGCTGCCTCCTGCCCCCGGGCCGGCCCGATGACTGGTTTTGCACCTGGAAGGGGCCCCAACCTAGCCTTGGTGAAACTCTCTCCCCCAGCTGGTGCAGGAGGGGCTCGGGTGTCTGGGTCAGGGGGAAGCCCCAGGTAAACGCTTAAGGAGAACGCCAGGCAAGCAAGGCGACGGCCTTGTTCAGGGGAGGAAGAAGAGAGACAGAGCTGGGGAGGCGGAGATGAGTGCTGTTACTGGGGACTAGGCACCTTTTCACGTGGCTTCTGGGGTCACCACCCACAGAAGGGAGAAGGAATGTATCTTGAGCCCCACGTGTACTGAGCGCTTGCCCCAGTGAATGGCATAGCTGGGCTTCCAATGCTCTCCAGTCTCCCCCTGCGCCGGAAGGAAGGCTCCCACTGGATCTGGTGTTTTCACTCTGCCCCCTGCTTGCCAATCAAACGTGAAAAGCAAGGATTTCTGGGGCACTAGGTCTTTCAGGTTCCATAAGCAGCTCTTCCACTCTGCCTGCTGCTCTGCACATAAGACCAAAGGTACACTTACCTTCTCAAGGTATGGTGGATCCTACAAAAAGGGGTGTGGGGAGAAGAGCAGGTGGCAGATTGGGGTCTGGCGGTCTCCTGGGAGAGAATTTACCCAATTCACCTAGATTTAGTACAATAACAATTGCTGGTGTTGGTTAAGTGCTCACTATTCCCCAGGCACTGGTTAAGTGCTCACTATTCCCCAGGCACTATGCATGCTAAGGGCGTGACTTGCTTTCTCTTATTTAATATTAACAACCCTGTAAAACAGGCACCTATTGTACAGATGAGGAAACTAATGCTCAGAAAGGGTTAAGTACTTGCCCATAGCCATGCAGGTAAATGGTGGGGAGACTCAAACTCCAGCTGGCTGACTCTGGAACCTGCACCCGAACCTTTTATTATCTGTTCTAAAGAGTGACTTGGCCTCTGGGGACAGGTGGGATCAGAGGAGATCATGGTTTCCAGGGAAGGGGCGGCTGGATGCGCTTCATTTGTTCTGAATAAAATAATAAGATCTTTTTCTTCCTAAGGACAAGAATAAGAGCACCTTAATGGCCAAGTGGTCCAGAATTTTCAGGCCCATCCTGATTTCCAAAAGTTTGTCCTTGGAGTACTCGTTAATCATAAAAATATCTTGAGTGAATTGAATTGGTATCCAGGGCCCAAATTGCCATTCACATTCCTCACATCTGGAAACAACATGAAACTTACCTGTTAGTCTGTGAGTGCCATCTTTTGACATACAAATGACAGCTTCCTGTATCATAGGAGCTCTCCCTTTGTCAACAAAAGGAGCTGGAGAAGGGACTTGTCCTATTTTCATTTCACAATAACTCAGAGTAAATTTTTAGTATGTATTGAGGTTTCCTAAAAGCTGATAACTTATTTGTTTGTTTTTGGTAGTCTGTATTTCTCTGCAGTGATTTGCAAAAACATTTTGAGAATTAAAAGGAACTTTACAGATTATATCTTCCAACTACAAATCTTACGAGTAAAGACAACTAGGCCAAGGTAATGAGTGACTGATCCAAGGCATCTTGGTTAGCTACTGGTCAAGATGGAGCTAGAACCTGGGGTTGGGGTTGATGTCAGGGTCAGGGTTGGGGCCAGGGCTGGGTCGTCTCAGTCCTGGGGTCTCTGCACTCTAATGAAATGAAAAAGGCCCTTGTTATTCTTTCATGAAAAAAAATATGGGATGAACATGTGAGGAGTGGGTGTGTCAATCTGAAGGATCCTAGGAAGTAGGTAGTGGCAACTAGAGAAAGGAGAGGAGTCGTGGGAGAAAGAAGAGGCACAAAGGAGCTGGCTGGGCCCCAGAGGGCACCAGAAGCCATGTGTGTCCCTAGCAGGTACAGATGGCCAATCATTGGGAGTTCTCACAAGAACAGTCTTGAGGCTTCCAGTCAAGATGGTGGAATAGATGGTCCCCAGCATGACTCTCTCCCACAAGACAACCAATTTACAACTATTAAAAAGCAATGACAGCCAAGCTGGGGCCACTAGAGCTCAGGGGAAGAGGAGGAGAGACCTACGGAATTCATGAAGGCAGGAGAAGCCACGATGAAAGAAAGAAAGGATCACTCCCACCATTTTGAGCCCCGGCTGCTTCCAGACTAGAGCTGGTGAGTGCACTGAGCAAGAGCTGGCAAAAGCCACTGCTGTGCCCTTCTTATGAAGTTGCTTGGAGACCGCAGGGGAGAAGAAGGCCTTGGCCCCCAGGCCAGCAAGACCACTAATAGGGTTCCCACAGACTCACAGAGGAGAGAGGAGCTACAGACAACAGAAAAAAGGAGCCACTCAGGGGCCAGTGAGTCATCACAAGGGACCAGCTCATGGCCAGCCCCATGGGAAGTGTTTGGAGTGTGGGTGTTGGGGGAGACAGTCCCACCTGGGGAATGCTGGGGCACATCAAGGACAGCTGATCTGCCCTCCAGTCAGCATAGGACCACTCAGTGGAGACTAGTCAGGAATATAGAACTGCAGAGGTGCAGTTTGCTGAAGAGTCAGGCCCAGACCAGAGTTTCCATGCAATCTGGATGTACCAGACCTTGCGAGACCCAGAAGTACATACAAGGTCAACCATTAAAACGTGAACTGCACAAAAAGCCTTCCCCAGGGAATCAGCAGCAATGAAGCAATTTAGCTTAGCTCACCTACAGGGCTCAAGTGCTGGTCCCCACAGGAAGTTCCCCCATTTTAGAAGTAAGCAAAGGGCAACAAATTAGTTCCAGTGCAGAGTTTAAGTGGTGGGGATAGCTAATAATCCAACAAAGAACTGAAAGAGAAAACAAAAATCCCTTAGATCAGAGACAAAATTTGATATTAACTAGTAAAGGTCTAACACTACCAAAGAACACCTATACAACCTAAAAGGACTGGAAGCTTCCTGGGATCCCAAGCCAGGGACGGGGGAGGGCTGATGGCTTCAGCCATGTCCCCTCAACATCTGCAACCAGCCTAGTGACAATAACTAAGCCACTGCAGGAAGCACCCCAGGCTTCCAAGTTGGGGCAGTGAGGGACTGAGGGCTTCAGCCACACCCCCCTGACATCTGCATCTAGTCCAGCGATGACCCAGACACCACTGAGAGACTGCTGGTATCCTCTGTCAGAATGGGGCAGGCCACAGGCCTCAATCACACTTCCCCTCCTTCCCCCTCTTCCCACCCTATTTCCCCTTCCCCTTCCTTTTTCCTTCTCCTCCCCAATTGTTCTGCAACAACATCTTAGAATGAAGCATGGAGCTGGAGGAAGCCAAACACAGCTGCAACTAGGCAAGCTGCTGCCACCATCCCAGAGCCCCCCTGGGGCCCTGAGGCATGGAGCCAGGGGAAGCCGAACCCAGCCACAGCTAGGTAAGCTGCCGCCACTGCTCTAGGCTCCACCGGGGTCCTGAAGCATGGATCCGGGGGAAGCTGGAGACAGGGGAAGCTGAACCTGGCCACAGCCAGGTAAAGAGCACACCAAAAACACCATTTTCACATGGGTAGCCCTCTGTAGCCACCACAATTTCCAAGGCTGCCACAAAATGTGGCTAGTCTCTATAGCAGCAGTCACAGCCACTGTGCAGATGGGACACCAGACTCTCAACTTCATTGACCCAAGGAGATGCACCAGTGGAGACCAAAAAGAAAAAAAAAAAAAGAAGAGGAAGGGTTCCTCTCCTTCTACAAAGCACACTCCAGAGTAACAGAAGAAGCATCTGATTTATGATAATAGGGGAGGACTTCATTACACCTGTATCTGTACTGGACAGATCATCTAGGCAGCAAACCAACAGAGGAACAGTTAATCTTTCTGATGGAGAGAGCAAGTCTACGGTTATTAGAGGTGGGAGGAGGACAGAAAAGAAGGGGAGAGGGAAAGGGGGAAGGGGAGGGGGAGGGAAGAGGGGGAAAGGGGGAAGATTGGATAAGGGGCATAAAGAATAAGTATGATTTGTAATAATGATTAGGCTAATGACAGAGTTTAGATGTGTTGTTCCCTCCAAAACTCATGTGGAAATCTGATCCCCAATGTGGCAGTGTTGGAAACTGATTGAGTCATGGGGGCAGATCCCTCATGAATGGATTAATGCTCTCCCTGGGGAAAGGGGGATTAATGAGTGAGTTCTCACTCTATTAGTTCCTGTGAGAGCTTGTTGCTTAAAAAGACCCTGGCACTGGGCCGAGCCCGTGGCGCACTCGGGAGAGTGCAGCGCTGGGAGCGCAGTGACGCTCCCGCCGTGGGTTCGGATCCTATATAGGAATGGCCGGTGCACTCACTGGCTGAGTGCCGGTCACGAAAAAGATGAAAAAAATAATAATAAATAAATAAAAGTAACTTCCTTTAAAAAAAAAAAAAAGAAAAGAAAAAAGAAAAGACCCTGGCATCTTCTCTCTCTCTTGCTTCCTCTCACCATGTGATCTGCTTGTACCTGCCGGCTGCCTGCCACTTTCCACCATGAGTAGAAGCAGCCTGAGGCCCACTCCAGATGCAGCTGTCCCAGAATCGTAAGTCAAATAAACCTCTTTTCCTTATAAATTACCCAGTCTCAGGTATTTCTGTTATAGCAACACAAAAAAAGGACTAATACAATGTGGTGTATACATACAATGGAATATTATTCAGCATCAAAAATAAATGAAATTCTTACACATGCTACAACATGGATGAACCTTGAAGACATTATAGCTAGTGAAAGAAGCCAGTCGCAAAAGGACAACTATTGCATGATTTCACTTACATGAGCTACCTACAATAGTGAAATTAATACAGACAGAGAGTAGAATAGTGGTTACCAGGAGATGGGAGTTGAGGAAATAAAGAGTTATTTAATGGGTGCAGTGTCAGGTTGGGATGATGAAAAAGTTCTGGAGATGGATGGTGGTATTGGTTGCATACTAGTGTGAATGTATGTAATTCCATTGAAATGTACACTTAAAAATGGTTTAAATGGTAAATTTTATCATGCATATTTTTACACAATAATAAAAAAAAAATCCTGAGCAATAAAAAAAGAAAAAGAGAATGGCGTGAGTTAAAAAAAAAATGCATTAAAAAGGAATCTGAGTTTTAAAAGATTTGGAAACACAGATTCAGCTACTCGGGTTCCCTAGGATCACTGCACCTGGCTTTGCTGTGGCTTTCTCCTCCTTCAGCCTGTTCCTGATACTCATTTAGAAATGTAGACTTCTGGGGGCCAGCCCGTGGCTCACTTGGGAGAGTGTGGTGCTAATAACACCAAGGCCATGGGTTCAGATCCCATATAGGGATGGCCGGTTAGCTCACTTGGGAGAGCGTGGTGCTGACAACACCAAGTCGAGGGTTAAGATCCCCTTACTGGTCATCTTTAAAAAAAAAAAAAGAAAGAAACGTAGATTTCTGTATCAGTTAGAATTGCCTAGATTATGCTGCAGTAACAAGTCCCAAATTTCAGCAGCTTAAAAAGGGGTCAGTGAACTTTTCATAAAGGGCCCAATACTAAATATTTTAGGCTTTGCAGGCCATAAAGTGTCTGTAGCAACTTCTCAACTCAACCTCTGTGGTGTGAAAACAATCATCATATAAATAAATGGCTGTGGTTGTGTTCCAATAAAACTTTATTTAAGAATACAGTCAGCCCTCAGGTGTAGTTTACCGACCCCTGGCTTAAAATAACAAAGGTTTACTTCATGCTTGTGCGCCATGTCTGTCGTGGATTAGGTGATGGCTCTGTTCCATATTATTATCATTCTTTATCCAGAACCCAATTTGGTGGAGGGTCTTCTAAATCGAATATTGCTAATCACCTCAGTAGAGGGAAAGAAACTGGCAAAGTGTGTATTGGTCCTGAAAGCTTCTGCACAGATGTAACACACATCTATTCTGCTCACATTTTATCGCCCAAAGAAAGTCACATGACCCCAGCTGAATTCAACAAGGCAGGGAGTAAATCTACCATATGTTAAAAGAAGAGAGAAACAAACATTTGTAAACAGCTGTGGTGGTTACCACAGAACACATAGCTGTGGGTTAAAGAAAATCTCTATCTTGCCTGGGAAAGTTCAGTTATTCTGGACACATTCATTGAATGCTAAGAGTTTGTCAAAGGCTGAAGATACTGAGATTTACAGGTTGTCCCTGCTAATAAGATACAATCAGTGTTGTAAGAATGGATTGAGAAAGGACGAAAAAAATTAAGAAAGCTGTGGTGCCACAAGATAAGGGAGATGGATATGACAGATAGAAAGATAGACAGACAGACAGACAGACAGAAAAAAAGACTGGAATGATGTTCGCCAAAATGTTGGCAGTAGCTAGCTCCAGATAGCTGAAAGTAATTCATTTTGTTCTTTATGCTTTTCTGTATCCTTCAGCTTTTTTTAGTGAGTAAACATTAATTTTATATCCAGACTTTCTTTTATGAAAAGAGGAGAAGAAGTGGCTCCAGGTCACATTGTGGTGAAGTAGTCTATATTAGCCAAAACATTTTGGAGGTTACAATGATAAACTCTGGACAAATTACATAATTGCATATATAATTTGAAGGCATGGGAAAATTTCAAAAAGCAAGCAAAACCTGGAAGGGATTTGACTCATGGAAAAATGGAAGCATATTGTATGAGATTCACACTATATGCTTTTTCCTTGACAGCATCCCAAGTCTGTGTGGTTTGAAGTAAACAGAATGAATTCAAGGAGAAAGCCTTGGTCTTATTGGCTTTGGGTGTTCAGAGCTGCCAAAGTGTCTAGAAACCAAGTGAGGAAATCCCATAAATAAGGGAGCCATAGCAGAGAGGAGCCCCTAAATCTGCATGTAAATACCTTTAAATCCCTGGCTGACCCTTGAATTGCATATATGTAGGGGAAATTCCAAGGGGCCTAGCAGAAAACAAAAACTAAAATGCTGAAAGAACTGACCAGAGATTTCAACTGCTGCCCACCACAGAGGATAAAGAGTTTGGAGTTTTAATCCTATCAAATTAAGGAGGCTTTGTAAATGTCTTGGGATTTCCACAGACCTACATAAGTGTAAAACCAAGCTGCCACTATTTAAGTGACTATCTAGTAACTTAACTGCCTCCTAGAACAAGTATCAATATATTTTGGAGGAAGATAGCAGAATACAGAGTCTCTACAATGTCTCATCCACAGTGTCCGATATATAATAAAACAACTACTAGACATGTGAAGAAACAAGAATTTGTGATCCATATAAAAAAAAAATCAGCCAATGGCAACAGACTATGAGATGATATAGGTGTCAGAATTAGACAAGGACTTCAAAGCAGATATTTAATAAATATGTTCAAAGATTTAAAGGAAAAGATGACCATAATGAGTAAAAAGAAAGAATCTCAAAAGAGAAATTTAAATTATAAACAAGAACCAAGTAGACATTCTAGAAGTGAAAATTATAATATCTGGAAATTTAAAAATTCACTAGTTTGTTAGACTTAACAGCAGAGTGGTGATGATGAAAGAAGAATGGGTGAATCACTATAAATTATCCGACCTGAGGAACAGAAAAAAAATCTGTTTAATTTCTTAAAAATTAAACAGAATTTCTGTGACCTTGGGACAATATTAAGCAACATAACACAAATGTGATTAGAGTCCCACAAAGAGACAAGAGAGAATGGGGCAGAAAAAATATGTGAATAAATAATTCCTGAAAAATTCCTAAATTTGTTTAAAAAAAAGAATTGACTTATATACCCAAGAAGATCATCAAACTCTTTGCAGTATTTAAAGAAACAAAAAACAAAAATATCAAAGTACATCATAATAAAACTTCTGAAAAACCAAAGAGTTAGAGAATATCTTGATACCAGCCATACAGGGGAAAATCATACTGCACAATGACGTAATTGATGTTGAACATCTCATTAAAAAAAAAAAAAAAAAGACCAGAAATCATTGGAATAACATCCTTAGGGTGTAACAATCTTATAAATCTCAAATTCAAAAACACTCTTTAAAAAAAGGGTCAAGTAATAACATTTTCAGATTAATGAAAGATGAGAGAACTTGTCACCAGCAGAATTGCAGTGAGAGAAATGCTAAAGGACATTCTTTTGGCTGGAGGGAAATGGCATCAGATGAATTTCAGATACAGGATGTGCTATGGTGTGAATGTTATTATCCCCCCACAAATTCATATGTTGAAATCCAGATCCCCAATGTGATGATATTAGGAGGTGAGGTGAAGTCCTTATGAGTGAGATTAGTGCCCCTATAAAAGAGGCACTAGAGAGAGCTGTCTTTCCCCTTCATCCCTGTGAGGACACAGTGAGAATGTGCTATCCATGAACCAGAAAATGAGCCCTCACCACATACAAAATCTGCTGGCATCTTGATCTTGAACTTCCCAGCCTCCAGAACCATGAGAAATAAATGTTTGTTGTTTATAAGCTACCCAGTTTATGGCATTTTGTTATAGCTTCACAAACAGACTAAGACAAGAAGGAAGGACATACAAAACATTAAATACATAGGTAAATACAAATGACTATTTCTTTTCCTTCTCTTGGTTTTTAAAAAAATGAATATTTCATGCAAACATTGTAACATTGTATCATGAGATTTAAAACATGGAAATGTAAAATATGTGGCAGCAATTGCATGAAGGATAAGAGGAAATAGATGATATTTTACTGTTACAAAATTTTAACATTTTTCATGAAATAGCATGGTACTGTCAGTAGACTATGATAAGGTTGCATGTTGTAATCTCTAGAGCAGCTACTAAAACAATCCAATAAGTGTAGCTAAAAAGCCAGAGAATTAAAGTGAAATTTTTAAAAAAATGTGATTAACCAAAAAGAAGGTAGGAAAGGAGAAGTAGAAACAAAAAGTAGAAAAATTAATTTATGATAAATAGCAAAATGATAGACATAAACCTAACACTATCCATAACTATATTAGATGTAAATAGTCTAAACATGCCAATTTAAACCTAGAGATTGTTAGAATAGATCAAAATGCAGTCCCAACTATGTACAAGACTATACATATGTGGCACACTTAAAATATAAAAATGCAGATAGGTTGAGAGTGAAAGAATGAAGAAGATATGCCATACAATCAGTGCGCATATAAAAACTGGTATAGTTATGTTAATATTAGAAAAGTAGACTTCTGGACAGGACTTCAATATTAGCAGGAATGAAGGACATTTAATAATGATTAAAGAATCAATTCATCAAGAAGATATAACAATTGTAAATATGTGTGCCTCTAATAACAAAGCAACTAATGAAATAAAAACCAATAGAACTAAAGAGAAAAATAGACAATCCCATAATCATAGTTTGAGATTTTAATATACTTTCTCAGCCATTGATAGAATAATTAGGCAGTAAATCAATAAGGATATAGAAGATTTGAACAACTAACTTGCCCTGACTGACGTTTATAAAACGCTCTACCCTACAGCAAAATACACATTCTTTTATCAAATGCAAATGGAACATTTACCAACATAGTACATATACTAGGCCATAAAATAAGTTTTCATAAATTTCCAAATATTGAAATAATACAGAATATTTCTGTGACCACATGGAATTAAATGAGTAATCAATAACAATAAAACATGTACAAAATCCCCAAATATGTAGATATTAAACAACACACTTTGTTGTTGTTGTTGTTATTATTATTATTATTTATTTATTTATTTATTTATTTTTTTTGGTGGCTGGCTAGTACGGGGATCCAAACCCTTGACCCTGGTGTTACCAACACCATGCTCTAACCAAGTGAGCTAACCGTCCAGTCCCAAACACACTTTTAAATAACCCATGGATTAAGAAAGAAATTGCAGTAGAATTAAGAAAATATTATGACATAAATGAAAATGTAATCACAAAACGTCAGAATTTGTAGGATACATATAAAACAGTGCAATTTAAATGATCTAAATTCAAACTTTAAGAAACTAGGTAAAGAAGAGAAATTAAATTCAAAGTAGAAAGTATAAAGAAGGAAATAAAAAAGAGCACAAATAATTAAAATAGGACACAGACAGTAGAGAAAATGAACAAAGCCAAAGTTTGGTTCCTTGAAAATATTAATAAAATTGATAAATCCTAACAAGGTTGATGAAGACAAAAATGTACAAAAAATAATTTAAAAATTTTTCTGAAACTGACTCGAGAAGAAATAGGCACTCTAAATAGCCCTTTAGTTATTGAGAAAAATTGAATTTATAATCAAAAAGCCTTCCCACAAAGAAAACTCTAGGTTCAAATGTTTTCTCAGTTGAATTATATCATCACCAACTAGGATTTATCTCAGGAATGCAAATTTAGTTTAACATTCATAAAAATCAATCAATGTACCAGAAAAGGAAACTCAGTGGGCAATAGGTGAAATTTGAATAAGGTCAATAGAATTAGTTAACAATACTTTATCAATGTCAATTTTCTGGTTTTTTTAAAAATAATTATACAATGTTTTTATAAGATGATAATATTTGAGAAAGCTGGGTGAAGGATATGTGGAAACTCAATATGCTATTTTTCCAACTTTTTTGAAAGTCTAAAATTTTTTCAAAATAAAATATGAAAAAAGAAATTTAGAAAGAATAAATCAGAAGTTAATAGAGCTGATTACTGGCAGAGAGTGAGAATGGGGTGAAAGGGATAGAAGAGGGAGTAGTTTTTTTGTGTAGTTTTGACTTTGAAACTATTTTAATGTTTTACATATTTAAAATAATTGAAATATTAAATGAAATATTTAAAAATGTTGAATTTACATCAACAAGGATGAGAATAAACTTTAAAACTGAATACAGGGAGAAACAAATAAATCAAAGTTGCCTATAAGAATTGAATAAATTTATGAAAATTTATTTTTTTATATAATTTTAGATTTTCTTAAGGTTTTAAAAGTTCTAAGAAGTAAAAGTTACTGAAATGTGCCAAATGAATAGAGAAATTATGAAGAGAAAGAAAAAGACTGAAAACTAATTAAATAGAAGCATCTGATGTGAATAATCAATAAGAAAATATATTTTACAACTGTGAGTGCTGTGCTGTGAAATAATGGAGTCAATAGATAATCACATTTATTAAATATTTTACAATTAACTATTAGTTACTAATTGTATTATTTTCACTCCAGTAAAGGTATATATATATTTAATGTTCCAAAAATCATAAGTGGCCAGTGAGTGCTATGTTCTTCTCTTAATGTTTAGTGGAGAATTTCCATTTTGTGTATTTAACTTCATTATGGTATAACCCTCCTGCCTTAAGCAACTAGATAAAATTGAAGAAACTAGATAAAATTGAAGAAACAAATTTTCAGACACTGGACAACAGACAATGCAGGATTCTGATTGTGAGAGAAGGGAAACATGTGATTTAAGTCCTAGGATCACTTACTTTGACCACTTTGTACCAGGAGAAGCGTTCTGGACTAGAGAGCATACAGGTAGATCCCAAGCCAAGCACTGAAGTGTTGCTGAATTGGGAGGCACAAAAACTGGAGTTCAAGGAGGCTGATGGGGCTGTAAATTGTGAGGCAGAGTTCCAGAATAGAGGGGGCTAGGCATAAAACAGCTCCAGAAATCAAAAGGGTCCCTTTGAGGGATTAAGAACTAGAAAGCATTGAGGTCTTGAAGGCTATGAATGTCCTCAATGAATACTGCTGAGGGTTGAATGTCCCCTCCAAACTCACTGAAGCTTGATCTCTGTTGTAACAGTGTTAAGAGGGTGGGAAATCCAATTATAGTATTTGAAAGGTTGGTGTCTTTAAGAGGTGGTTAGATTGTGAGGATCCTGCCCTAGTGAATGGATTGACTCTTTCACGGAGTAATGGGTTGATGGTTTTATGGGTGTGATTCTGATGACTTAATAAGATAAGAGGTTATCTCTCTTGCCCAACCCATTCTCTCCATGTGACAGCCTGATTACCACCCTCCCCAGATGTGTTCCCTGGACTTTGGACTTCTCAGCCTCTGAAACTGTAAGAAATAAATTTCATTTCTTTATAAATTATCCAGTTTCAGGTATTCTGTTATAAGCAACAGAAATACTAAGACATGGATGTATAAGGTGAAACTCCATTAGGCTAGACAAAGAATGACAGGGTAGCTGTGAGCTGAAGAGTTCCCAGAGCTCACACAGGACTAGGAGTGGCTTAAATTCTAATCAGCCATATGAAGAAAACTTGTTGACCACCCAGGGCATTTAGAGAAACCCAGAAGAACAAAATCTTTTTAGTCAAGCTAAATTATCCATAGAGGAAGGGTAACCAGGATAATAGGATATGGTCATGAGAACACTCAGTTACATGAGAGTCCAGAAATAAACTCACACATATGCATACATTGCTGATTGATTTTTGACAAAGCAGCTGAAGTAATTCAGGGAGGAAAGTATAGCCCTCAAAAGATACTATCGAAACTGTATATTCATATAATGAAAAATAAACATTAATCCTATTTCACACTATACAGAAAAATTAACTCAAAATGGGCCACAGACCTAAAGATAAAAGCTAAACTATAAAAATTCTAGAAGAAAACATAAGGGAATATATTTGTATCCTTGGGGTAGATGCATATTTCTTCGGTAGCACATAAAATGTTCACCTAAGTAGAAAAAGTTAATCAAACAAACTTCATCAAGATTTAAAAATCCCATTTCAAAAGGACTTAATAAGGTGCTAATAAAGTGCAAAGGCAAGCTACAGACTAGAAGATAATACTTGCTATATATATCCGACAAAGAACTCATACCAACAACTTTTCCAACTCAATAATAAAAAGACAAATGACCCAGTTAAAAATGGGCAAATGATTCGAACAGACACTTCATGGAAGATACTATGATTGGCCAATCAGAAGATGTTCATCATTCATCATCAGGCACATGCAAATAAAAACCACAATGAGATGTTGGTCAGAGAACACAAAATTTTAGTTAGGAGAAATAAGGTCAAGAGAGCTATTGTACAACAAGGTGACCATAGTTGATAACGATGTATTGTATTTTTTTTATTGATCATACATATTCATGGGGCTCTATTGTATTTTTAAAATTGCTGATCCTCACCACTGGCCAGCCATCAAAAACAACAACAACAAAAAATAAAAAACAAAACAAACAAAAAAAGAAAAATAGAAAGTTGCTGGGAGTAGATTTTAAGTATTCTCACCACACACACAAAAAAATAGGTATGTGAGGTAATGCATATATTAATTAGCTCGATTTAGCCCTTTTACAATGTGTGCATATTTCAAAACAACATGTTATACATGGTAAATATATACAATTGTTGCCAATTAAAAGGACAAAAAAATCTCAATGAAATTCTACTACCCACCTAATAGAAATTCACAAAACCAAATGTTGGCAGGATATAGAGCAACTGAAAGCCTCATATTTTGCTGGTGGGAATGTAAAGTGGTACAGCCACTTTAGAAAACTGTCAATTCTTCGTTAAGTTAAACAAATACATATTCTATGATCCAGCAATTCTACTCCTAGGTATTGAAGAGAAATAAAAGAATACATCCACTCAAAGACATGTTCATAACAGTTTCATTTATAATACTTCAGAACTGGAAATAACCAAATACTCATCAGTAGGTGTTTGGATAGCAAATTGTGTTATATCTATAAAATGGAATCCTCTTCAGTATTAAAAAGTAATTAACTATAGATACATACGATGACGTGGATGAATCAGAAACATTACGCTGAGGAAAGATGTCAGACACACAAAAAAGTGCACACTATATGGTTCTATTTACATGAAATCCTAGAAAAGAGAAATGTCACCTTTAGTGATGGAAAGCAGTGGAATGGGGACTGCCTGGGACAGGGCATGAGGAAAATTTTTAGGGTGATGGAACTAATTATTCTATATCTTGATTGTGGTAGTTGAAAGGAATAGAACTAAACACTTAAAATTCCTGTATTTCCTTTATGTAAAATATATCTCAATAAAGTTGATTTTTAAAAATCATAAACTAGTAGAAAATGTTGAACATTCTTTTCAATGAAGTACCACTCTTTCACCTCAATTTCACCCAGAATAATAAGATTGAGCCCTGTTTGTAATGTTATCATAAACATCCACTTCCTACTCCATGTCCTGGGATGCTCCAATGCTTCCCAACCCTGTGTGTTAAGTCTTTAAATGTTTCACACTCTCTTTTAGGAATTTGTCTTAAGAAAATGGCCATGAGTGGGAGCACAAATTTCTGCAAAGATGCTCACCGCCCACTGTTCATAACAGCAAAAAATAAAACTGGGTACATTAATGAGAGATTAAATAATTATTCATGGTCCATCCATAAGATAGAATACCATGCAGCCATGAAAAAGGATGGTGTCGATAAATACTTAATGATATCGGTAACTGGTAATCCTCTGTGTAAATCAAGGGACTACACAAAAAGATGTGATGCTTGATTCCAATCTTGAAGAAAGACAAATGTTCAGTTTTAAAAAGATTGGAATGACAGACAATTATTAACAATGACAATCTTTACATGGTGAGTTTATGTGATCTTAATTTGTGGGTGACCATATATTCTAGATTTCTATAATTAATATGTTTTATTTTATAATTTGAAAAACAAACAATAAGTGTGTTGTTAAAAACAATTTTTTTGATAGTGTACTCAGGTTGATGCTATATTAGTGCACCATGTTTACACTAACATGCATATTCCCAAAGTTTTGTGTGTATTTTTTGTAAATCAGATTCTATTTCCGTTGCCCCACTATACACTACTATATAAAGTTATACTCTAAGGCCTTTTGTAGTGTGAATAATCTTTTGTAATCTATCTGTAGTTTATCTGATTCAAAAGTTAAGATTTTCAGAATGATTTTCTAAAATGGAGTCCTTCTGTATTCTGGGTATTCTTGCTGTTTCTAATGAGCCTTCCACCCAGTGTCTCTCTGAGCCAGGTTTTTGGTGTCTGTGTCAGTGAACGTTTTTCTGGTCAAAGGGATCAAAGGACTTGGAATCCTGTTAGGTATGCCAGCTCTTTAGCCGTGTGACTTGTATTGCATACTTCTTGTTACCATGGCTTTAATGTCCTGAAGACCCAAACTTACCGTAGGATATTGCAAGTTCACTAAGTGTAGGGGGTGAATGGGAAAGAAAATGTTTAAAAAAGACTCCTTTAGCAGGGTGACAATAAAAAAAAAAAGGTTGAGAGACACTTCTTAGAGAGCAGTGTAAGAAAACTGGCTGAAGAAGCCAGGAATGCCTTGACAGAAGAGGTAAAAGTTAGAGGGACTTGACTGCTGAAAAGGATTAAGTCTTTGGAGATTAGGGGAGGAGGGCTTTTTAAGGGGAGAAAATGGGGGAATGGGATTACGCAGGTAGGAAAGGAGCTATTCTCCAGCTAAAATAGCAAATAGTCAACTCCCAGTGGAGCAGAGGCCCAAAGCAGGGAGTCCTGGAAGCTTCCACAGGAAGTGCAGACTATTTCACATGCATGTAAAACATTTTTCCAACTAGACCTGTTCTAGGTCATCTGCTTTTTTATAGCCTCACCTCTCTGGGGGTCTTGTATGGATAATATCTCCATATATGCAGCCAGAATGTGACCAAAGTGAATTAGGAACGCTGTGGCTTTGACCTCACCTTTTCCATCAACACTAACCTCCTCTCCTCCTTCATGGTTATGCTCCGTGTTTTCCTCTGGCTGCTCAGGGTCTGTGAAAGAACAGCCCATGGTGATGATGGTAGTATCTCCATAGGATGCACATCGCTGTTACTCATACGTGGGACTTTTGCTAGATATATTTCCCCATAGCAAAGGAAGATAGGAGGTGTACTGTTGTTACTCAAATGTGAAACTTTCGCTGCAAACACTGCTCCATGAAAAAGGCAGATGCCACCTGGGAGAAGAGATTGGAGTGGGGCTGGGGCTGAGAACCAGGGCTGAGAAAGATTCGTGCATTCATTGGGATCTGACTGATATCAATAATCTCTGCTATGCAAATGAGCAAAAAATTAAGTATCTTGTCTAGACCAGATACCAGAACTCAGTGGGAGGTCGCTAAAGGGTGTGGTGCAACTGGAAAAAGAAAAATTCATTTCATCTGGCCTTGAACAGAACAGGATATTCATTAGACTAGCTACAGGGAGGCAGGTACAAAACAGAGCCCAGAGGCCAAAAAGTTGCTAAGAGAGAGGCCAAGACCGATGCTCACAGTCTCCATGAGGCAAATGTGGGCTGGAATTAGATATCTTGCATCAGAAAAAAACCTGTACTTTGCAAATTGATTTTTAGTGGTGCTTTCTATTTCATTTGTTTCTCTTTTGAAATAATTAAACCTTAAGTAGGTACCTTAGATTGAACTGTTTCCCCCAAAGTCCATGTGTTAGAAACTTAACCCCCACTGTGACAGTGTTAAGAGAGTGGGAAATCCTATTAAGGTAATTGAAAGGTGGGGTCTTGAAAGGGTGATTAGATTGTGAGGACCATGCCGTAATATAGGGATTAATAAGTTGATGGTTTGGGCAGAGCCCGTGGCGCACTCGGGAGTTCGGATGCTCCCGCCGCGGGTTCGGATCCTATATAGGAATGGCTGGTGCACTCACTGGCTGAGTGCCGGTCACGAAAAAGGCAAAAAAAAAAAAAAAAAAAAAAAATAAGTTGATGGTTTAATGATTGTCATGAGTGTGGTTCTGAGGCTTTAAAAGAAGAATGCATGAGAAAGTTAATCTCTCTCTCCTCTGCCATTCTGCCATGTGAGACCCTGCATCGCTGTCACCACCACCAACAAGACCTTCACCAGATATGTTCCCTGGACTTGGTGCTTCCCAGCCTCTGAAACTTTAAGCAATAAACATTCTATTTCTCCATAAGTCACCCAGTTCCAGGTATTTTCTTATAAGCAAAAGAAATGGACTAACACAGTGGGTCTTAAATGCTGCTTGGTGGTCACACTGTTCTTAACTAGTCCATTCAGACTCCTACTCTCCTGGAGGGCTATTCCTTATCTTGTCTCTCTGCAAAGCTCGTAGCCCTCTGCCTGTGTCTTCCCACTGAGAAAACTGGGGCAAACAGCAGAGAAGGTCCTAGACTCCCACCATAGACACGCTGCACCAGCATCAGCGTCCACGTACTCTGCTCTCCTGCCTGCTGCCAGTCTCTCTCCTGTCAAAAGTCAATTCTAACTGTGCACGAGACCCTATCCTGCTACTCAAGGACAACTGTCTGACT
The DNA here is from genome assembly GCF_027409185.1 of Cynocephalus volans. Lineage (NCBI taxonomy): Eukaryota > Metazoa > Chordata > Mammalia > Dermoptera > Cynocephalidae > Cynocephalus > Cynocephalus volans. The sequence goes on from NC_084473.1 coordinate 83,376,509, forward strand.
GGCCTCCCATCTCTCTTCTATGATGTCAGGTCAGTTTCTCTCTTTCTCTGTATCACTCCCATCAGCTTACAAACATACGAGGGTACTCCAGAAAAATCTGTGGAAAAATAGAATTGAAAGATGTATCAATCTTTCCATGAACTTTTTGAAGTACCCTCATACTGTTGTTTCTACCATTTTAAAAGACAATGACAACAAACATCTCTTAACCATCATTGCATTGCTTGGTTCCCCTCTGCAGAATACTCTTCAAAAGAATTACCCGCATTTTCCCAAGTCCAGTGGTTGAGTGCCTGTCTTTGTCCTATTAAACCTGTTGGTGACATATGACGCAGTCTCCAGCTCCCTCCTCCTGAGCTTCCAGGATCCACATTCTCTTTGTTACCCTCTAACCTCACTGGCTGCTTTTCAAGTGTGCTCAGCTGCTCCCTCTTCTCCTCCACCCCTTCCTGGAGGAGGGTGTATTTGTTTTCTATGGCTGCTGTACCAAATCACCACAAACTTGGTGGCTTAAACAGTATTAATTTATTATCTTATAGTGCTGGAGGTCAAAAGTCCAAAATGTGTCTCACTGGGCTAAAAAAATCAAGGTGTTGGCAGGGCTGCGTTCCTTTCTTGAAGCTCTTTGGGAAAACCCGCTTCCTTGCCTTTTCCAGCTCCTGGAGGCTGCCTGCATTCCTTGGCTCTTGGTCCCCCTCCTCCGTCTTCAAAACCAGCAGTGTCACATCTCTCTGATTTCTTCCACATCACAGATCTCTGTGACCGTAGCTAGGAAGAGTTCTCCACTGTTACAGACCAATGTGATTAGATTGAGCCCATCTTGGTCATCCAGGATAATGTCCCATCTAAAAGTTCTTAACCTTAAGCCCATTTGCAAAGTCCCTTTTGCCATGTAAGTTATCACAGTCGTAGGTTCTGGGGTCTGGACATCTTTGGGGGCCATTATTCTGCTTATCACAGAGGACCACAGGGACTAGTCCTTTTTCTGTCTATACTCACTGCCTGATGATACCGTCTAGGTCTGTGAATGAGACTCATCAGTGACTCCCAAATTTATGTCTCCAGGCACTTCCTCTCTTCCAAACTGCAAATCTCTTTATTCCACTGACTATGAGACATCTCCAACTACCTGCCTAATCAGTCACAAGTGCAATCTGTCCGAAACCAAATGCCTGATCTTCTCCCCACACCTCCTCTCCCCAGTCTTCTCTGTCTTCGTTGATGGCCACGTTAGCCTTTCAACTGCTCGGTCCAACAGTCCTGCAACTATCTTTGACTTCTCTGTTTTTCTCTATTATACTTCTCATCCCATCTGTCAGGAAATCTTGTCTCCACCTTCAAAATATATTCACATTGATTCAAAAGAATCCAGTGTGTGTTGTTGGTAGAAGGAGAGGAGAGAGGGCATTTAAATGAAAAAAGATTGTTTGTGTTCTGGTAATTGCTGGAGCAGGGTGATGGGTACTTGGCGGCTCATTATATCATACTATTATCTCTACTTTCTGCACCCCTGAAATTTTCCCTAATACAATATTTTTAATTACGTGCCATTGAACCCAGCAATCCCATTCCTCTGGAATCTATCCCAGAGTAGTAAAAGCAGTAGTACGTAATAATACATGCACAGAGATGTTTACTCTAGCATTGTTTTCAGAGGCAAAAATAGTGGAAATGAAGTGAATACCTATCAGTACAATCATGCTCTGCATAACAACATTTCGATCAATTGAGGACCGCATACATGATGGTGGCCCCATAAGATTATAATAGAGCTGAAAAATTTCATCACCTAGTGACACTGTAGCCATGGTAACATTGTAGTGCAATTACTTTAAAAAAAAAATTTAGTGTAGCCTAAGTGTACAGTGTTTATAAGGTCTACAGTGATGTGTAGTAATGTCCTAGGCTTTCAAAGTCACTCACCACTCACTGACTCACCCAGAGAAACTTCCAGTCTTGCAAGCTCCACTCATGGTTAGTGCCCTACACAGGTGTACCATTTTTTAATCTCTTATACTGTATTTTTACTGTACTTTTTCTATGTTTGTATATGTTTAGATACTGTACTAATTGCCTACAGCATTTAGTACAGTAACATGCTGTACAGGTTTGCAGCCCAGGAGCCATAGGCGATACTATATACCTGAGGTGTGTAGTAGACTATCCCATCTAGGTTTGTGTAAGCACACTCCATGATGTGCACAATGACGAAATCATCCAGCAATGCATTTGTTAGAGCGTATTCCCATCATTAAGCGATGCATGAAGGTAGTTGAATACATTTCTGTATGAACATCGTGGAGTATCACGCTACCAATAAAAGGATTAACTTAATACTAGCTGATTTGGTGGAGTTTTCACAGTTTATTGATAAGCGAGAAAAGCAAGATGTATGTAATATGATCCAGTTTTTATAAAACAAAACTGATAAAAAAATCTATATATACATGAGAAAAAAAATCTCAAAACAAAATAAGCAAACAAAAGTATCCAGGATTTAACTGTTTTAACCACCTCCGTTCCCTCCTGTGGTGCCAACTGCCACCGTATCTCTCCTGGATTCCTGTGATGGCTTTGTAACTGGTCTCACAGTTTCCATCCCTGCTCTCCACAGTTTGCTCTCAGCACAGTGACCAGAATGCTCAAAATCCTGCAGTGGCTCTCTTGTTCATTCAGAATCAAAGCAGAGTGAAAGCCACTTGTCTATTTATTACTGAAAAAACTGCCTCACCCTTTCCTGATCCATCTTACTCTGTTTTACTTTTCCTTATAAAATAGTGCTTATGATCTGTTATAATGTATAATTGACATATTTATTATGTTTCTGTTTATTGTCTTCTTCATCAGAATATAAGCTCCTTGAGGGCAGGGATCTTTGTTTTGTTCATGGATGTATCTCAGGTGCCTAGAATAGTGTCTGGCACAAGTCAGACTCAATAAATATCTTCAGTGCTGTATAAAAATCTCGTCAAGAAGGCAAATGGTTTTAACAGAATTTGCACTAGTGGGCTGGCTGGTTAGCTCAGTTGGTTAGAGTGTGGTGTTATAACACCAAAGTCAAGGTTCAGACTGGCCAGCCACCAAAAAAAAAAAAAGAATTTACACTGGAAATCTTTTCTTAATTAAAATTAATCCGCGTTGCTATACTTCCCTTTCAAATATTCTGGGATTATTTTAGTTTTAGTTTTCAGATGGTACTTCTGATGCAGGGAAACTCCTCAGTTCAGGCATATGGTCATCATAAGTCCTTGCAAGTTTCCTCCCTTATTTGAGAAATCCATTCATCTATCCATTCATTCACCCACCCATTGCATGCATGCATGCATGCATCCATCCATCCATCCATCCATCCATCCCTTTATTCACGTACTTTTCTTTTCATTGCCCAGTTTCATTCCCCTTTCCCCAAATGCAACTATTCTGAAAGGTTGAATATGTATTCTTTTTTGCATATGTTCTTGTACAATGTCTATTTTTGTGGACATATGTTTTTAAGTTGTATATATTTCATTCTGTTTCTGTTTTTCTCAGCATTATATTTTTAAGATCTAGCCATCTTGCTATGTGTATGTCTGGACCAGTGCTTGCTTCTAACTGGTCCAGATGTATCTGACATATTTTACTAAACCAGTTCTCAGTGATAGATACCCTATTGCTTCCAACTCTCAGCTACCACAAGCAACCCCATATATATGTGAGATTTTTTCTGGAATACATTTCCAGGTGCAGAACTGCTAGGTCTTCAGAATGGGTGCATCAGTCTATATGCCCACCAGCAGTACATGGAGATTCCTAATCCACCACCCCCAACAGCACCTGGCATTATCCAGATCTTTAATTTTTGCAAAAATGTTAATAGCTAAAAGGTATTTTCTGCCAATTATTCTTTTAATTTTCATTTCTGTGATCGCCATTAGTTTAATCATCTATTGATATGCTCATTAGCCTTTTTTGTTTCCTCCTCTATAAACCACCTGTTCATAGCCTTTGCACATCATTCTACTAGGGATCTTGTACTTTTCTTGTGGATTATTGAAAGAGTTCCTTGTATACTTTAGATAACAGTTTCTCACTTATTTTATTTATTTGTTTATTTGCTTGTTTTGTGTTTTGGGGGGGCTGGCCAGTAGGGGGATCCAAACCCTTGACCTTGATGTTACAACACTGCGCTCTAACCAACTGAGCTAACCGGTCAGCCTCTCTTGCTTATTTTAGGCATTTGAAAATACATTTGTCCAACCTGTTACTTGCTCTTATTTCATCCCTAGTTTTCTTTGTTTTTTGTTTTTGTTTTTTTGCATAATTGTTTGCAACTTGGAGGTTTTTTGTTTGAAGTTTTTCCTCAATTTTATGTCACAAAGAGTTTTACCTTCCGCATTCCAGTTTTTAATCCGTCTAGAGTTCCTGTTTTATGTGGGAATTCTGTTTTATCTTTCTCCATATAGTGAGCCAGTTCTTAATTCTGTTTTCTAAGTAATTCAGTTCCCTTATTGATTGGTAATGTTATCTTTATCATTTACTAAGTTTCTATATATACACAGATATGTCTAGAAATCGTTCCACTGATCCTTTGATCTCTCTGTCTACTTTTGTGCCAGTAACATACTATTTTTAATACTAAGGCTTTGTAGAATATTTTAGTATTCAGAAGTGCAAAATATCCCCTCTTTCATCTTCTTTATTAAAATTTATATACCTGCTTGTGGACCAGTATTTTTTCATATATAACTTGTATGTGGGTTGGAAGTGCATTGAATATGTAGATTAATTGCGGGGAAATTGACATCTTTATAATATTAAGTCAACTCATCCAAAAGCATGACATATTTAGCCATAATTCAGATCATTTCTCTATGTCCTTCATTAGAGATCTTCGTTTGAGAATAATTTAACCTTGTTAAGTTACTTAACAAGAAATGTTAAGTAATTAACATTGTTTAACATGTCCTTTTAAACATTTTTGTTGCTATTGTGAATATCTTATTTTTACTTTTTTTCTGTTTATTGCTGGTGTAGAGAGATGCTATTGATTTTTTGTAAGTTGATCTTGAATCCAGCAACATTGCTGAGCTCTATTATTAATTCTGATAGTTTCTGCTGGGTTGTCTGTGTAGATGATCTTATTACCTGTAAACAATGACAGTTTACTCTCCTCTTTCATATCTGACACTTCTTATGTATCATTCTTTCCTTAGAGATGGGAATGAAGTGTTTCCTGAAAGTCTGGCATAAGTCACCTGCAAAATCATGTATGCTTAGTCTTTGGGGACAGGAGAGATCTTTGACTACTGTTCCAATTTATTTAGTGCCTTTGGTCTATTAGATTGTTTTTCCTTCCACTATTTTCAGCATTTTATATTTTTTTCTAGAAATATATCCATTTTCTCTAGGTTTGCAAATTTATATCTTGTTCATAATAGTTAAAATTTTTTTCTGTTGTATAGTTAGTTATTTACATTCTTTATTTTTTTGTTTGCTTCTTTCTTTTCCATTTCTACCTTCCACTCGATAGACTAAGTTTTCTTCTGCTGGTTTAAAAACTTTTACATTCTCTTTCTGTTTTGGTGATTGCCCTTGACCTATGAACCATACACAAGTTTATTTGCCCCTACTGATTTTTTAAACTTGTCAATATTTATATCTTCGCCATTGTAGAAGCACATGTTATGTCCCTTTATTTTCTCTACTCCACTAATATTTTGTTTAGAATTTCAGTTTATGTTTTGTTTATAATTTTGGTTCTGGGTTGTTATGGATATTCTCCCTTTCTTTTATCTTTTATTTGCTTTTTTCCCCCAGATAATGTATTTTACTAAGATATTTGATAACCTTTATTCTTATATATCTTATTTTTCATCTCATTTAAATTCTTCTTTCAAGAGTGCTTTCAAAGTAGGTATCTGGGTGGCGTATTTTCTGTAAGTATTTTTATTGTGTTTTCATGTTTAGATGACAATATGATTGGATATAAGATTCTAGGTTTAAACTTCTTTTCCTTAAAAAATTAAAGATATTATTCCATTGTCTTTTTGTTTCTGGTGTTGCTGTTCAGAAGTTGGATGTCAATTTGATTCTTGGTTGCTTTTTTTTTTTTATTTATGATCAACTTTATCCTGAAACTTTAAGAATATTATGTTTTTCTTGATGTTTGTATATTTCACTATAATGCATACATGGTTTTTTGTAGTCGTTGAATGAACTCAGGAATGATGTATGGATGTCACACCTGCTCTCAGCCCCCCACCCAGTCCTTTGAACACAGACAGCCTCTCCACAAGCCATTCTCAACTAAGTCATTAAAACAATCTTTCAGCAATGGTACCTCTGCCAGGTATTCCATCAGGATAGCCTCACTGCTTGTACCAAAAATGCACCTCTGTTTGCCCATTACCCTGGCTCTGGACCTTGGCTTTCAATATTTCCTGCCCTTCTTTCTTTTAATGACTTTATCTTTTTAATAACTTTATCTTAACTGACGTAAAATTCATCCCTTTAGTGTATGACTCAATGGATTTTAGTATATTTCCACGTTTGTGCAACTGTCACCACTATCTAACTCCAGAACATTTTCATCACCCCAAAAAGAAACCCCACACCTACTAGCAGTCACTCTCCTTTGCCTTCTTTCTCCAGCCCCTGGTCACCCCTAATCTGCTTCCTGTCCCTGTGGATTTGCCTATGCTGGACATTTTACATAAATGGAATCACACAATATGTTGCCTTTAGTGAATGGCTTCTTCTACTTAACATAATATTTTCAAAGATCCTCCACGTTGTAGTATGTATCAGGACTTCATTCCTTTTTATCACCAAATAATATTTCATTGTATGGATATATCATATTTTGTTTATCTGTTTATTAGTTGATGAACATTTGGGTTACTTCTACTTTTTGGCTCTTTGAATAATGCTGCTATGAACTTTTGTGTACAGTGTTCTCATTATGTGGACATATATTTTTATGTGGACATATATTTTTAATTCTGTTGGGTATATACCTTGGAGTGAAAATTCTGGTCATAAGGTAATCCTATGTTGAATCTTTTGAGGAACTGCCAAATGTTTTCCAAAGTGGCTGCACCATTTGACAGTCCCACCAGCAATGTATGAGGATTCCAATTTCTCTGCATACTTGTCAACATTTATTACAGTCTGTTTGATTACAGCCATCGTAGAGAGTGTGAAGTGGTCTCTCATTATGATTTGCACTTTCCTAATGACCAATAATATTGAACATCTTTTCACGTGCTTGTTAGCCATTTAATTATGGAGAAATGTCTGTTCAGATCTTTTGTCCACTTAAAAAATTGGATTGATTGTCTTTCCTCATTTAATTTTCTTTTCTTTTCTTTTCTTTTTTTTGCAGCTGGCCTGCAGTGATCCGAGTCCTTGTCCTTGGTGTTATCAGCACTGCACTCTAACCCACTAGCCCCTCACTTCATTTTAAAGGCTCATTTGAGTTCCTTCTCCGTATCACCAACTCACCTGCTACTCAACTCTTGACTGAATCTCCCACAGTCCTGGTATCACCAGAACTTTCAGGATTATACACTTAGATAATTCCTCTGCCAGTTTTAGCACCCCAAATCCTCACTGGTAGGGTCACTTCTCTCCCATCACCCCCTCCCCTGCCACTAGGGAGGGGAATTGGGGTACCTATGCAACTCCCTGGAAATACCACCAGGAAGTTCTCTGATTCATTATACAAGGCACCGGTCCTCCAGCTGTGCTCTTTCAGAATCCTGGCATCCTCACACTGGACCAAGATTTTCTGCAGCTGAAGTAGTATAAGTGCAGTCACTTTCTAGTCTTCAGGGGCAAAAAATTAATGAATAAACTTTCAAATTTAACTTTTTCTCCTGGAATTTTTACTTCAACCAGAAGTGCCTGTTACATCTTGCTTATGCTAGAAATTAATATAAAATGGTGCTTGACTTATCACAACTTATATATTTCATTTTCAAAGTATCAATAGCAATATTTCATGGGTTATGCAGAAAAAATAAGGATGCCTATAAGCTGAACAATTTTGAGGACAGTGAATACAAGAAATAAGAAAAGCCCAGAAGACATTATTTTCCTTTGTAAAGGGTGGCACTGCTGGTCCCCCAGCTCCCAGGCTGAAGACATTATTGACACTCTGTTCTCCCTTCTCCCCAATCTCATTCAATCGACCTTCACTTCCTAAATCTTTCTCAGTGCTATCTTTTCCTCTCCATCTTGTCTACTGCTGCCCAGGTCCAGGCCCTCTAATTCTGCCTCCTGGACTATTGTAATGAGCCCTAGTTAATGTCTTTGCCTCTGGTGTCTTCACTACTACTGGAGTAATGTATCACATTTGCAGATCATCAATTTTATCATCAATTACTTCAGTGTCTGCTTTCCCAAGAAATTAACTCCATCAACAAAGAATAATTACTATTTGTAATAATTAATATGCTAATAATGTTGATTGGATCATCACATGTTGTACACAGGTGATAGCAGACAATGCTGTACCCCCAAAATACATATAATTAATAATGCTTAAATAAAAAATATATATATATAAAAAGAAACTATCTCCCTCAAAAGAAGGATCAGGCCTGTCCTTTTCAACACTGCATCTGTAGTGCCTGGGACAATAACTGGCATGATATTTGCGAGAAAGTGGGTCAATAAAAGAATAAATAAAGAGCAAATGAATGATTTCAAAATGCAAAATCACATATCATACAATTCTTGGGTGACGACCCTTCCCCACTCTTCTACAGAAAAGATAGAGTCTACCCTCCCCAGCCTGGCAAACAAGGCCCTCCTGGGCTTGACCTGTCTGCTATTCCTTGCCTATCTCAGCAACTCCCTTCTTTGAATTTTATGTATCAAAATATCCCGGAAAATTCTACACTGTTTATCTCCTTTATGTCTCTGCTCACTTCCTTGTGCCTGGAATGTCCCTACTGAATGCATCCACCCTCCATCTTCTTTTCACCAAATCCTTGTCCCTCTTAGAAGTATTGAGAACAACGTCCACTGTATTCTACCATAGAAATTTATCAAAGCTTAACATTTTGCCATATTTACTTCAAATTTTCTTTAAGAAATGAAGCATTTATAAATACAGTTGAGCTTACTTTTGTGTCCTTAAATCCCATTCCCTTCTCTTCCTCTCCACAGGCATCTGTTTTCTTGATTTTGATGTTAATCATTCACATAATTTCGTATTTTTTATTGGGATTTTGAAAGCCCCCTGGTGATTCTAATGCTTTAGTCTAGATGAAGACTCTAAAGTCCAGAGAGCTCAATACTTGCCCAAGGTCACATAACAAGGTAAGGCCAAGATAGCCCCAGAGCCCAGCACTCCTGATTCATAGTCGAATGTCTTCCCAATGCACCATAGTGCCTTCTTTAAAAAATGTACACAAATAACATATATGCCATCTACTATGTCCGAGAGACAGTGCTAGACTTTTTAAAAATATATATTGGTTCATCCAACCCTCACTCTACAGAAAAGAAAGTGAGGCTCAGAGAGGTGAAGTCACCTTTCCAGTGTTACCCAGCTAGCAGGCAGTGGAAGTAAAATTGGCACCCAGGGCTGCCTGACTTCTGATACTGCCCTCTAGCGGGGAAAGTATGGGAAAGGCACGGGTTTTGAAAGCAGAAACCCCTAGGTTTGCATTCTGGTTCCTCCATTTGCTGCCCAGATAGACCTGGGTAAGGTAAGTTTAAACTACCATTTAAACTACCACTTACTGAACCCTTACTAAGCACCAGCAATTTTTACACATTGCCTAATTTAGTCCCTACAAAATCTCAAAAATAGATATTATTTAATCTCCATCTTTTAGAGGGAGAGATTAAGACACAGTGAGGGCATCCCAGTAGCGAGGAGCCAAGCTAAAGAGGAACTCAGTATTGCCAGCTCCAGAGACCATACCATACTACCCCCCTTCTTTTTATTCCTCTTATGATTGAAATGTCTTTAAAATTTTATTTTTAAAATTATCGTATACTGGGACTGGCCGGTTAGCTCAATTGGTTAGAACACACTGTTATAACACCAAGGTTACAGGTTCCGATCCCTGCACCTGCTAGCCGCCAAAACCAAAACAAAACAAACAAAAATTATTGTATACTGTGGTTTGTATATAACATATCTGATTAAAGTCTTACAGACAAAATATACATAGAACTCATAAAACTTAACAATAAGAAAACAAACACCCCAATTAAAAATGAGTAAGAGATGTGAACAGATACTTTATTTAAAAAGATATACAGGTGGAAAATAAGCATAAGAAAACATGTTCAATGGCATTTGTTATTAGGGAAATTCAAATTAAAGCAACAATGAAATACTGCTACATATCTATTAGAACAGCTAAAATCTATAAATCCGAGAGTACCAATTGCTAACACAGATGCACAGAAATAGGAAATCTCATTCTTTTTAGGGAGGACTGCAAAATAGTGCAACCACTTCTAAAAACATTTTTCAGTTCCTCACAATGCTCAATACAGAGTTATTTTATGATCAGCAATTCCATTCCTACATAAGAATACATAGCCAAGAGAACTGAAAACATATGTCCACATAAAAGCTTGTACAGAAATGTTCATAGCATCAATATTCATAACAGCCAAAAAGTTGAAACAACACAAATGTTCATTAACTTATAAATCAGTAAACAAAATGTGGCATATCCATACAATGAAATATTATATGGTGATAAAAAAAGAGTGAAGTACTAACACATGCTACAACATAGATGAACCTTGAAAACATACTGAATGAAAAAAGCCATTCACTACAGGCAACAAATAGAATGATTCCATTTATGTAAAATATCCAGCATAGGCAAATCCACAGGGACAGAAAGCAGATCAGGGGTGGCCAGGGGCTGGAGAAAGAAGATAAGGGAGGGTGACTGCTAGAGAGCGTGGGGTTTCTTTTGGGGGTGATGAAAATGTTCTGGAATTAGATAGTGGTGACAGTTGCACAAATGTGGAAATACACTAAAATCCATTGAGTTATACACCAAAGGGGTGAATTTTATGGTATGTGAATTATATGTGAGTTAAGGTAAAGTTATTAAAAATATGAAGTTTTATAAAAAATAAAGCGAAGGCAAGAAATAATGAATGCAAGGGTGTAGAGCCAGGGTTATGTGGCAGGCAGAGGTACATTTTTGGTACAAGCAGCAAGGCCATCTTGGTGGAATATATGGCAGAGGTACTGTTGCTGCAAGATTGTTTTAATAACCTAGTTAAGAATGGCTTGTGGAGAGTTGGCTGTTTTTAAAGCCAAAAGGAGGGGCTGAGAACAGGTGTAATGTTCATAAATCATTCCTGTGTTCATCCAACAAATATAGAAAATTCTATATACATCATAGTGAAATACACAAACATCAAGAAAAAGTGCTATAAGTTTTTAAGAGGAAGGTGATCAATAGAAAAAAAAGCAACAAAGAATCAAATTGACATCCAATCCCTGAAGCAAAAAGGCAATGGAATAATGTTTTGAAGCTTTTAAGGTAACCTGAAATCATAAAACTCTTAGAGAAAAATATAAGGGTAAAATTTCAAGTCATTGGTCTTGGCAATGCTTTCTTGGATATGACCCCAAAAGCACAGGCCACAAAAGCAAAAATAGACAAGTGGGACTACATTAAACTAAAGAGCTTCTGCACAGCAAAGGTAACAATAAACAGAGTGAAAAGACAACCTACGGAATTGGAAAAAAAAAATTACAAACTGCATATCTGATAAAGGGTAAATATCCAAAATATAAAAGTGTTTTTCCAACTCAATAGACAAAATCCCCAAATAACACATTGAAAAAACAGATGAGGGACCTGAATAGACATTTCTTCATGAAGACATAAAAATGGCCAACATGTATATGAAAATATACTCAACATCACTAATCAATAGGGAAATGCAAATAAAAACCACAATGAGATATCACTGACATCTATTAGGATGGCTATTGATAATAATAATAATATTAATAATAAGACAAACCCAGAAAATAGGAAGTATTGGCAAGGATGTGGGGAAATTGGAACCCCTTTGCGTGGTTGGTGGGAGTGTAAAATGGTGCGGCTGCTATGGAAAACCACCACTCGGTGTTGAAAAAGAGCTGCTGGGCTGTCCCCTTCCCAAGCTCTGCTTAGGTACTGAAAAACTTTTGTACCTTGAAGAACTTTTATGCCCCAAGACTGACGTGATGAAATTGCCTTTCTTTATTGTGGTATTTCTAAAATATAACATATAGTTCACTATAAGAAAATAAAACATCAGACAATTGAACATATTAAAAACATTTTTAGGGAAAAAGTTCACACCTAGAATTTTATATCCAATCATATTGTCATTTAAATGTGAAAACACGATTAAACTATTTACAGAAGATATGCCACCCCAATACTGACTTTGAAAACACTCTTGAAGAAAAAATGCAAATGAAATGAAAAATCAATTCACGATGATGCTTTATGAGATCCAGCACTTGAGCTCCTAGGTTTTAGCAAACTATTCAAAAAATGTGCACACAAAACTACACATGAATGTCTCTAGCAGCTTTATTCATAATCATGAAAAACTGGAAGGAACCAAGACATCCTTCAATATGTAAGTGGGTAAACTAACCGTCATACATCCATGCAGTGAAACTCTATTCAGCCATTAAAAGGAATGAGCTTTCAAGTCATGCAGAAACAAGTACAAATCAAATGGACATTGCTTAGTGAAAGAAACCTTTTTGAAAAGTCTGCATTTATATGGTGTTCTGTAAAAGGCAAAACTATAGAGACATCATTTTTCATTGTGGTAGACAGAATAATGTCACCTGAAAGATGTCCCGGTCAGAGGCAGAGAAGGAGATGTGATGACAGAAGCAGAGATACAGAGGTTGGGGCAATGAGAACCATGAGCCAAGGAATAGAGGCAGCCTCTGAAGCTGGAAAAATCAGGGAGCCAGATTCTCCCTTACAGCCTGCGGAAAGGAAAGCAGCCCTGCCAACCCATTTTGGACTTCTGACCTTCAAACTGTAAGGTAATAAATCTGTGTTGTTTTAACTAAGCCTGTGGTAATTAGTTACAGCAGCAAAAGGAAACTAATACAATCATCTACCCCAAAGACAGCATTTGCCTCCTTATAATTCATGCTTTTGTGTGAATGAGTTTCCCCCAGAACACCCATTTTATTTTAACATACTTATTTTAAATTTGGCTTCCCTTCTAGACAGTCAGAGAGCAGGTTCCTTGACTGTCTTGTCCACTACTATGTTTATCCCCAGTGTCCTTGTTCATCTGGTTATCCACTTTGGCCCAAAGACATCTGACAACACTTGTAAATCACAAGCTGTAGCACTGGGCTGGGATAAGACTCCATTTTAGCCTCTCCCTGACACAGAGGATGAGGTCCGGGGGGCCACAGATGTGGGCTCCAGAGTGGGCTATGACAGCTGTTAACGATTCAGGTAGATCAGAGTAGGGGAAGACCCAGGTTTGTCCTAGTGGGTCTGCCCCTGAAGGCCACCGGGCATTTGCAGATGGTTGGCAGCGTCACCTGAACATTCTGCATAGATTCTCCCTGGAGAAGAGGTAGGGAAAGCAGTGCTCCTGCCGCCCACACAAATCTGCCTGATGACTGGGCCCAGTGGGAAGGGGATTTGCCCAGCATGCCGAGTGGAAGTTGTCCTGCCAGAGAACTCCAGCTTCAATTAAAACCATTAGCAAGGATGGAGCCAGGGACCATATCCCTTGTTAGGCCCCTTCCACCAAAAGCCTGGGCTTTAAGGCTCAGTGGGTCAGCCTAGGAGCCAGCACACCAGAAAGCATTTTACTTGTAATCACTCCCCAACCAAATTTGGTTTGGCCTCTGGGGTGACCAACCATCAGGGTTTGCCCTGGAAAGAGGGGCTTCCCCGGACACGGGAACTCGTAGTGTTAAAACTAGAAAAGTCACAGGCAAATCAGGAACAGATGATCACACTACCTCTCTACCCCAAAGCTGCCGTTTCGTGTAGCCCTCCAGCTGAGAAGCTAAAGGAAAGATCAGCTGTACTATTTTCCTAAGCTGCTATAACTCCTTTTGAATCACTGATTTATACCTAATTCTCTTAGATGCAAGCCCTTTTCCCCAAATTTCCCTGTAATAACATCAGCTACCGTTTATTGAGTGCTCACTTCCAGGAACTGTGGAAAACACTCTCCATGTATTATTTCTATTAATCCTCTTACTAATCCTAAGAGATGGGCAATTTTATTCTTATTTTATAGATGAGGAAACTCTGGCTATGAGAGCTTACTTCCTCGAGGCCATACTGAAAGTACGTGGCAGATCCAGCATGGTCTCAGATCCCTCTGACTGCTGAGTGGGCACTTGGAGCCACCATACCATTCCATCTTCTTAAAGGACTGACCCATGGGGTGGACAGTACCCGTCCTTGAGGGAGGGGGGTTTGTATTGCAGCAAGCACAGTAACGTTTGTAGGGTGAATGCTCTTTTTATGGGATTTATGACCCTCTGCTGCTGTGACCTATTTTTTGGAGAGGCATCTTTTTCTCTAGCAGAAGCAAAGTTTCTGGGGATTGGAATAATCAGAGCCAGCTCCCTGGGCCTAGGTAGCCCATTGCAGACCCCATGATGCCATGAGGCTGTGAAGCACAGTGGTCTCAGGGCTTTGCTTCTGTGATCCTACACTGTGTGGTTTGAGGCTATCCACATCAGGTGACTGTAGATCCACAGCTGCTGCAGGCCTCCTCCTCCTCCTCAAAATCCCCCGCCAGCAGCCCCCGTGGCAGCTCAGGGCACCTCTGCTTGCAGTAAACATGACCTTTGCCTTCCGCCGCCAACATGACATTGGCATGTCGCTGCTGATCTGTAAACACAATTGTGTTTTCAATCTTCAGACTGAATTTTGTTACTGGGATCCTAACAGGCAGCAGGTCTCTGTTTATCTGTAAATAGCAGCCCTACTCCCCAGCAGAGAGGTTAGGATGCTGTTTGTTTTCATTACTTTACAGTAAGAGGAAAAGGTGGTTCGTGACAGGTGTCCACACTTCCCCTCCCTCTCCTGAGTGTCTGAGAAGATAATCCCTCCCTCTCTCCCAGTGCACACACACAGATTCATACCCCAGATCAGGAGAAGGACTGGAATAGGTCTCTCTCGACTTTTTAGCATCTCTTAGAATGACACTGAAGAACCTGGTGGAAATAGTTCAGAGAATAAATGTCCAGTGCTGTGTGGAATGCCAGCATAATTTCCTGTATGGAGGAAGGGACTACTATGAACAGCTCCCCAGGAAACTCAGTCTAAGGCCCGAGAATCACTGGGTTCTGCTCTTGAACGTCACTCATCGTGGGCAGCCCTGGATAGAAATATATGCCTAGAGAGACCTATATATTTCTGTCTGTCTTGGAGCCACTTTGAAGTCTCTTTGTGCAAAACTAAAGTTTTCTGTTTAATAGGGTGGATTTCTTTTTCCCCAAAGGTTGTGTTCTAGCTAAAGACTATGAACTTCTTTTTTTTTTTTTTTTTTTTTGTCTTTTTCGTGACTGGCACTCAGCCAGTGAGTGCACCGGCCATTCCTATATAGGATCCGAACCCGCGGCGGGAGCGTCGCCGCGCTCCCAGCACCGCACTCTCCCAAGTGCACCACGGGCTCGGCCCAAGACTATGAACTTCTAATGGAAAGGAGAAACAAGCAGTGAGTTGAAGTTTTCTAAGAAAATTTCTAGAGTAATAATTAGCCTATAACATTTACAGTTTTTCTACATAAACTTCAGCTTTCACTAACTAGCTCTGGAAAGCAAAAAGCTAAATTGGTATCTCCTCTTCCACAAAGCTAAGTTATGGGGGACATTGTGATTTAAGAAAGTTTATAAAGTGTCACATGTATAATAGTGTAAAGAATGCGATGGTAATTTCCCTCATCTCCTCTACCTTTGAGAAAATGGAAAAGGAAAACCTAAGTATTTATTTTGGTTAGATGAAAAGAGCAAAAAAGAAAAAAATACAGTTCAAAAAAAATGCTGGAAGATGAGGAAGGATATATGACTAGTTGAATTGCAAGGAAAAATTCAAAGTCAAGTCTGTTACTAGGAATAATTATTCTAGTTAGTAAAAAGGGAACATGGACGCTTATTTTTCTTCCACTGTTTGTTCTAAAGGAAACATCTTTTAAACATAAGGTTACTAAAATAATTTGATAGGGTAATTAAAATAGTTCTTTAAATAAAGAGTTATATTTTGTAGTGGTGGAGAAACATAATAAACAATTTACTCTAAGAGTAAATTAAGTTGGAATCTACAAATCTAAACTTAGAAAGTGATAAAATATCTAGTTCAACATGATAGGCCAAGTGAAGTAATGGAATGAATAATTTTAAGATAGTAAATTTATAACAGCTCTGGAGAACAAGACACGGTATCATCAACATCCCAGAACTTTTAAGAGATTTGTGGCAGGCTTCTGGTTAAGATGGTGGAATAGACGGTCCCCAGTGTCACTCTCTCCCACAAATCAGCCAATTTACAACTATTAAAAAGCAACGACTGCCAAGCCAGGGACAATAGAGCTCAGAGGAAGAGGAGGAGAGACCTGCGGAACGCATGAAGGCAGGAGAAGCCGTGATGAGAGAAAGAAAGGATCGCTCCCACCATTTTGAATCCCAGATGCTTCAAGGCCAGAGCTGGTGAGTGCATGGAGCAAGAGCTGGCAAAAGCTGCAGCTGTGCCCTTCCTATGAAGTTGCTTGGAGATGGCAGGGGAGAAGAGGGCCTTGGTGGTTCCCAGGCCAGCAAGACCACTAATACGGTTCCCATGGACTCACACAGGAGCTAGGAGCCACAATAACTGAAAAAAGGAGTCACTCAGAGGCCAGTGAGTCATCACAAGGGACTGGAGCACGGCTGCCCCATGGGAAGTATTTGGAGCACAAGTGGTGGAGGGAGACAGGCCAGCAGGGGAAAATTGGGGCACAGCATGGACAACTGATCTACCCCCCAATCAGTGCAGGCCCACTCAGTGGAGACTGGTCAGGAGTATGGAACTGCAGGGGGTGCAATTTGCTGAAAAGACTCAGGCCCAGACCAGAGTTTCTACACAACCCAGGTGCACCAGATCTCATGAGACTGAGAAGTATCTACAAAGTCAGCCATTAAACCCTGAGCTGCACAAAAAGCCTCCCCTAGGGAATCAGCAGCAAAGCAGCAATTTAGCTCAACCACAGAGCTCAAGTGCTGGTCCCCATAGGAAGTTCCCCCATTTTAGAAGTAAACAAAGGACAACAAATTAGTTCCAGTGTAGAGTTTAAGTGGTGGGGATAGTGAATAATCCAACGCAGAACTGAAAGAAAAAACAAAATACCCACAGATCAGAAACAAAGTTTGATATTAACTAGTAAAGGTCTCACATCACCAAAGAACACCTATAAAGCCTAGAAGGACTAGAAACCCGCTGGGCCCCAAAGCCAGGGAAGGGAGAGGGCTGGGGGCCTCAGCCATGCTCCCCAGCACCCACAACTAGCCCAGTGATGACTACCAAGCAGCCACAGGAAGCAAGCCGGGCTCCTGAGCTGGGCAGTGGGGAGCTGAGGGCCTTGGCCACTCCCCCCCAACACCAGCAAACAGCCCAGCAACAACCACTGACCCACCACTGAAAGCCCCCTGGTCTCCCCTGCAGGAATGAGGGGGTGCCACAGGCATCAACCATGCCCCCTCCCATCCTCCCCCTCCCACCCCATTTCCTTCCCCCTTCCCCTCTCCCCATCCTACCCATCTGCTCCACAACAACAACAAATTAGAATGTAAAAACATATGGAGCCGATCCCCACTCCTGCAACACCATAAACTTTCATGTGGGTGGCCCACCATAGCCACCACAATAGCCATGGCTGCCACAAAAGTGGCTAGATGCCACAACCACCGTGCCAACCACTTGAGTGAACTGGCACAAGGAGAGTCACCAGCGGAGACCAAGAAAAGAAGAGGATGTCTCTCTCCACAAAGCCCATTCCAGACTGACAGAAGAAGCATCTGCTCGACCCAGGGCATGGAGAAGGGGACCAGACCCCCTTCCCACAACCAGGCTAACCATGCCAGCGCCTCAGGGCCTGCCCAGGGACCCAGGATAAGGAGTTGGGACTGGACCCACCCTCCCACAATGAAGCATGCCAGGACAGTGCATCAGGGCCTGCCCAGGCATGGAGAAGGGGACCAAACCTCCCTCCCACAATCAGGCACACCTCACCAGTGCCTTGGGTCCCAACCAGGGACCCAGGGAATATAGAAGGGGACTGGACCCTCCTCCCACAACCAGGCACACCACGCCAGTGCCTCAGGGCCTGTGCTGGGACTGGGGGCATGGAGAAGGGGATCGGACCCCCCTCCCACAACTAGGCACCCTGCACCAGCACATCAGGGCTGGCCTAGGGACCCAGGGAAAGGAGCTGGGGACTGGACCCCCCTCCCACAACCAGGCGTGCTGGGACTGCGCATCAGGGCTCTGCCCAGGGGCCTGAGGCATGGAGAAGGGGACCAGACCCCCCGTCCCACAACCAGGCACACTGTGCCAGCTCCTCAAGGCCCGTCCAAGGGTCTGAGGCATGAAGGGGACCGAACCTCTCTCCCACAACCAGGCACACCATGCCAGCACCTTGGGGCCCATGCTGGGACCTGGGGCATGGAGAAGGGGACTGGACCCCCCTCCCACAACCAGGCACCCCACACCAATGCCTTGGGGCCCGACCGGGGACCCGGGGCACAGAGAAGGGGATCAGATCCCCCTCCTACCACCAGGCACACTGCACCAGTGCCTTGAGGCCTGCCGTGGACCTGAGGCATGGAGAAGGGGTCCGAAACCCCCTCCCACAACCAGGCACAGCATGCCAGCACCTGAGGACCCACTTGGGGGTCCAGGGCATGGAACCAGGGATCAGACACTCTCCACAACCAGGCACACTACCAGCACCAAGGAGCAGGCCAAAAACATCTCCTCCATGTGGGTGGCCTACCACAGTGACCACAATAACCATGGCTGCTGTGAAGGCGGCTAGACGCCACAACCACCATGCAGATGGTCCGCCAGCCACTGGAGCGCATTGACACAAGAAGAGTCATCAGCAGAGATAAAGAAAGGAGGAGAATGTCTGTCTCCACAAAGCCCATTTCACAGTGACGGAAGAGGCATCCGCTCTATGATAATATTGGGGGACCTGATCACGCCTCTCAGCATTGGGCAGATCATTTGAGCAGCAAATCAACAGAGTAAACATTATTCTTTCAGAAGGAGAGAAGAAATCTAGGGTAGTTAGAGGGGGGAGGGGGAGAGAAAGGGGGACTGGGGCAGGATTGGACAAGGGGCATAAAGAATAATTATAATTTGTAACAATATATTTGCTAGTAATATTGATTTGATCAACATATCTCAATGTTGAACCCCCAAAATACGTATAATCAATTATGATTCAATAAAAATTAAAAAAAAAAAAAGAAACATCTGCTTTATGATAATAGTGGGGACCTGAACACACCTCTCAGCATTGGACAGATCATCTAAGCAACAAATCAACAGAGTAACCATTACTCTTTCAGAGGGAGAGAAGAAATCTAAGGTGATTAGAGGGGGGAGGGGGAAGGAGAGGAGGACAGGGAGAGATTGGACAAGAGGCATAAAGAATAAGTACGATTTGTAATAATATATATGCTAATATATTGATTTGACCAATATACATCAACATTGAACCCCCAAAATATGTATAATCAATTATGATTCAATAAAAAAAGGAAAAAAAAGTGATCCATCAACCAGGAAATAAAAAAGAGCTTTGGTGGAAATTAAAGAATAGATGTGATTAGGTACACAGAGAAAACACACCTGAAACAGATACAGTGAAGAATGCTATTTTAAAGGAGTCCTAAGGGAACTCCAGCTCTTAGTCTCAAATTATAGAGACCAGGTGGGCTGTCCAGAGGTGACTGCCCCTTCTGCTCCATTTTGACTCAGAGAATCCAGTGGGGAAATCATCTCCAGGTAAAGCCCTAAGAGCAGCTCTTGGATGAACTGGAGGATCTGCTGAGAGCTCTGAGACTGGGTGCCGGTGCTAGAAGAAGCAGAGCAAAGCCTGGGGTAACTCATACATCCATGAAGGGATGTGCAGAAGCTGAGAGATACTCAGCTCTTCCCAGGAATGAAACACAGCATCGTATTTCTCCTGTAGAGTAAAGCCTTCCTTTTTTGACAATCATGAGGGCTCCTAGGTACCTGCGAGCTCATAGTCCCCAAGCACATGCTCTACAGGCACTGCCTACTTAGAGTGAGGTCTACTGGGAAAACAGACTTGAAAAATGTCAGAAAAATGCACAATAGCTACAAATACTAATCAAGTGTCCTTTATTTAGAAATATGAACAGACAACCAAGGATCACCAGACACTTGATAATAGCCAATAACAGAACAGAATGACCAAGATAAACAGATAGAACAACCAATCTTGAAAGAAATGGATGTAATACAGAAAACAAAATAAATGAGAAACATTCTTGGAAATTAATAAGCACAATGGCAAACTTTAAAAATAGCAAAAGATCAGAATAATTTCCAGATCTATGATATGATGCTATGGTTTAAATATCAAGCTCAAAAACAAAATCTGAAAGTAAGTGGAAAAAAAAAAAAAAGAAAAGATACACCAGACAAATACTAACCTAAAGAAAGTTAGTATGGCTATATTAATATCCCAAAATGATTTAAGACAAAAAGCATCACTAAGAATAGAGACCAGATGGGCTGGTCAGTTAGCTCAATTGGTTAGAGTGCAGCCTTATAACCCCAAGGTGATGGGTTTGGATCCCTGTACTGGCCAGGTGCAAAAAAGGAAAAAAATAAAAATAAAAAAGATTGGCTGGTTGATTAACTCAGTTAGTTACCATGTGGTGCTAGTAATACCACAGTAAAGGGATCAGATCCCCATACTGGCCAGATGCCTAAATAAATATAAAAAGAATAGATATCATCAAAATGTAATGATAAAAGTCCAATTTACTAAGAATATAAAATGATACACTTATAAGCACTTAATAATATAGCTCCAAAATATATATAGTAAAATTTGATAGAACTATAGGGAGAAATTGACAAATCCACTACTGGGGAGTTTCAACATACGTCTCTCAGTAGTAGTAGGTCAAGTAGACAAAAGAAAAAAAATCAGCAAGAATACAGAAGCTTTGAACTACATAATTAACAAGTTTGGATCAAGGACATTTATGGAAATCTATACCAAACTACTAAAGACTGTGTTTTCTTTTTGAGCGCAAATGGAACATTTACAAAAATGTGTGGTGTAGTGGGCCCTACAGCCAGTATCAGCAAATCTGAAAGACTAGGTAGCATATAAATCACTGCTTTTCAAACTAATGGCACACAAATCACATACAGATATTAAATGGAAATTAAAATTGTGATGGTGTCTGGGAATCTGCTTTTTGATTAAGCTGCCAGGTGATATCTGATGCTGCTGGTTTACAGACTATGCTTTGTGTAGCAAGGGTTATAGATAATGTTCTTCAACCACAACTTCTGTCTCAGTTTGAACTCCCCTAGAAATGGAACCTAAAGCAAAGATTCAAGAGCCAGTGGTTTACTTTGTTGGGAAGTGAGACAGTGAACAGGGACAAAAAGGCAGCCAATAAAGGTGTATTATCAGGCCAATTACCACTTTCATCAGCTAGAACTTAATGATCCTGGAGAAACTCTGAGAGCCAGTGTCAAACCTATGCCTCACAGTCATTCCCCTCAGGAGGCAGGGGAACTGGAGTATCACACACCCATTTCCATCATTAATTTGTTAAATGTTGTTTTTTGTAGGGAGGTTTTAAGAATCAGGGCTGGCCAGTTAGCTCAGCTGGTTGGAGAGTGGTCTTATAACACCAAGGTCAAGGGCTTGAATTCCCCCCACTGGCCAGCTACCAAAAGAAAAAAAAAAAAAAAGAAAAAGAAAAAGAAAAGAGTTTTAGAGCAGCTAATATTACTATTCTTAATGAGGCAAGGGCAATTATGCTCACAACAAATGAAAAGATAAGAAATCTCAGCAGAGAAATATAAAGCATAGAAGGATCAAATGGAAATTCTAGAACTGACATATACAATATCTAAAATTTAAATGTTCACAAAGGGTTTAGCCAAACTGAGGGAACAAGAGAATTAATAAGTGAGCTTGAAGGTAATCAATAGACATTAGACATTATCCAATGTGAGAAACACAGAGGAAAAAAAAAGATTGAAAAAATTTAATAAAGCCTTTGATAACTGTTAGATAATATCAAAGGGTTTAATATGTGTGTAATTGTAGTACCACACATACACACACAAAGAAAGGAAACGCAGCATAAAAAATATTTTAAAAATAGTGTCTAAAAATCTCCCAAATTTTCTAGATAATACAAATTTATAGATTCAAGATGTTCAATGAACACTAAGCACAATAAACACTGAAAATGCTCCACCAAGGAACATCATAGTCAAACTGTTGAGAACCTCAGATAAAGAGAAAAGCTTGAAAGCAGCAAGAAAACATGACAAATTATGTACAGTGGAACAAAGACTACAGCTGACTCATCATCAGAAATAATAAAGACAAGAGAGTAAGAAAACATCTTTAAAGTACTTAAAGAAAAAACTATCAAACAAGAATTTTATTTCTGGCAAAAAATATCCTTCAAGAATAAAGGTAAACTAAAGACTTCTTCATCAGTAGACCCTCACTACAAAAACATGTTAAAGGAATGCTTCATGTTGAATGAAAATATTTCCTGATATAAACAAAAATCCTTAGAAAGGAATAGAGAGCACTGGAAATGGTATATATCTGCGTAAATAAAAATAATATTTTTTTGGTTTTTTCTTCTCATTTCCTTTATAATACATATTATTGTAGAAAGTAAAAATTATAACATTTTCTTGTGGGATTTATAACCTATGTAGATGTACAACACATAATAGCTATAACATAAAGGAGATGAGGGAGATAGGGACCTATATGTTTGCAAGGTTCCTGTATTTTTCCATTAAGTAGAATAATGGTAACTGTAAGTGGACTGTGAAAAGATAAAAATGTATATTGTAATCCCCAGAACAACCACTAAGGGAAAAAATTGTCAAAATTATTATAAAAGATAGACCCAACTGCTATGAACTAAATTGTGTCCCCCCAAATTTGTATATTGAAGCCCTGACTCCCAGTGTTGCCATATTTGGTGTAAGGAAATAATTAAGGTTAAATGAGGTCATGAGGGTGGAACCCTGATCCAATAGAATTTATGAGAGGAGACACTTGGAGTTCTCTCTCTCTCTGTCTCTCATCACCATGTGAAGACACAGGGAGAAGGTAGCCATCTGGAAGAGCTCTCACCAGGAACTGAATTGGCCAGCACTTTGATCTTGGGATTCCTAGCCTCTGGAAGTGTGAGAAAATAAATTTTCATTGTTCAAGCCACCCAATCTATAGTATTTTGTTATGGCAGCCCAAGTGAAGATGCCAACTATATTCTCCCTTTAGGAGACACACAGAGTCTGAATGTAAATGGATAAGAAAGTATATACCATTCAAACAGTAAGCAGAATGAAGCCAAAGTAATATCTATAGTAATAGCTATAGTAATATCAGGTAAAATATATTTCTTGACAAAAAGTACTTGAGATAAAGAGGAACATTTTATAATAATAAAAAGATCATTTCATCAGAAAGACTTAATAGTCATACATATGTATGCACCAAATAACAGAGCTTCAAAACACATGAAGAAAAATTTTCCAGAATTAAAGGGAGAGACAATTTCATAATCATATTTTAAAATGTTAACAACTCTCCGAGCAACTAATAGAAAAATCAGGCACAAAAAGTCAGCAAGCACACAGATAAAATGTACAACACTATCAATCACCTCAACCTGATTGATATTTATAGAACATCACGCCCGTCAACTGCAAAACACACATTCTTTTCAAGTGCACATGGTATGTTCACCAAAATAGCCACACACTGGGCCATGCGATAAGTCTCAATAAATTTTGTTTTGTTTTATTTATTTTTTGGTGGCTGGCCAGTATTCAATAAATTTTAAAAGATTAAATCAGCTATGTTCTCTGACTACAATGAAATTAAATTAGAAATCAATAACCATAAAAATAACTAGGAAAGATCCATATATCTGGAAATTGAACAACATAGTTTTATATTAGGGTTTAGCAACTATGGGCTGGAAAATTCTTTGTGGTGGAGTGCTATCCTGTGCATTGAGGGAAGTTCTGCAGCATCCCTAACTCTCTGGGTGAGAACCACTGTTCTAAGTAATCTATGGGTTGACAAAGTAAACACATTGGAAATTAGAAAATATTTTGAACTAAATGATAAAAATATAACATATCAAAATGCATGGAATATAGCTAAAGCTACGTTTAAAGGGAAATAAATAGCATGAAACTGAAAGTGCTTATTTTAGAAAAGAAGAAAAACCTAAAATAGATTATTTAAGCTCCCATACTAAGAAACGAGAAAAAGAAGAGCAAATTAAGCCTAAAATAAAGAGGAAGAAATAGTACAATAAATGCACAAATCGATGAAAAATGAAATGAACAAACAATAGAGAAAATCGATAAAACCAAAAGCTGTTTTTTGAAAGGATCAATAAAAGTGATAAAACTTTAGCTAGACTAATCAGGAAAAACAGAGAGAAGACACAAATTACCAAAATGAGGAACGAGAGCAGAGACACCACTGGATATTCCAGAGACATTAAAGTGATAATAAAGAAATATGTTAAACTTTATGTCCATATAATTGAAAACTTGGATAAATAAAGCAATTTCTGGAAAGACACAAATGTACTAAAACTTTACTCAAGAAAAAATAGAAAATTCGAATTGCCTAATATCATGTGAAGGTTTTTATTTTATAATTGCTAACCTTTACACAATAAGAATTCCAGACCCAGATGGTTTTACTTATGAGTTCTATCAGCTATTAGAAAAAAAATCCTACACAAACTCTATCAGATAATTGAGAAAAACAGAAAACTTATCAATTCATTTTATGTGACCAGCATTATTACGC
Organism: Cynocephalus volans; assembly: GCF_027409185.1. Lineage (NCBI taxonomy): Eukaryota > Metazoa > Chordata > Mammalia > Dermoptera > Cynocephalidae > Cynocephalus > Cynocephalus volans. Next base: position 83,401,613 of record NC_084473.1, read on the forward strand.
TGATAGTAAAATCAGGCACTAATATCATAAGAAGAAAAAACTGTGGATAAATATACCTCATGAGAATAGATGCAAAAGTCTTCAGCAAGACTTCCCATCAAAATGGCAGGATAGACAGTACTTAGCATTGCCCTCTCCCACAATCAAGCAATTTACAGGTATTAAAAAGCAATGAAGGCCAAGCAGGGGCTGCCAGCACTCAGGGCAAGAGGAGGAGAGACCTACGGAGTTCACAAAGGCAGGAGAAGCCACGATGAGAGAAAAAAAGGTCTGCTCCAACCGTTTTGAACCCTGACCACTTTGAGTCTGGCCCTGGTGAGCATATGAAGCAAGAGCTAACAAAAGCCACAGCTGTGCCCTTCCTCTGAAGTTGCTTGAAGGTGGCAGGGGAGAAGAAGACCTTGGTGGCCCCCAAGTCAGCAAGACCACTAATAAGGTTCCTGTGGACCCACAAAGGAGCAAGGGGCCACAACAACTGAAAAAAGGAGCCACTCAGAGGCAGGTGAGTCATCGCAAGGGACCAATGTACAGCTCGTCCCATGAGAAGTGTTTGGAGTGCAGGGGTTGGGGAAGACTGGCCCACTGGGGGAACATTGGGGCACAGCATGGACAGCTGATCTGCCACCCAGTCAGCACAGGACCACTCAGCAGAAACTGGTCAGGAATATAGAACTGCAGGGGGTGCAGTTTGCTAAAAAGACTCAGGCCCAGACCAGAATTTCCACACAACCCAGGTATACTGGACCTCACAAGACCAAGAGTATTTACAAGGTCAACAATTAAAACCTGAGCTGCACAAAAAGGCTTCCCCAGGGAATCTGTGGCAAAACTGCAATTTAGCTCAACCACAGGCCTCAAGTGCTGGTTCCCACATGGAAGTTCTTCCATTTTATTTGTTTGTTTGTTTGTTTGTTTACTTATTTATTTTAAAGGATGACCAGTAAGGGGATCTTAACCCTTGACTTGGTGTTGTCAGCATCACACTTTCCCAAGTGAACCACGGGCCAGCCCCACGTTCCTCCATTTTAGAAGTAAGCGAAGGACAACAAACTAGTTCCAGTGCAGAATTTAAGTGGTGGGAGAAGCTAATAATCCAACATAAACTGAAAGAAAAAACAGAAAACCGACATATCAGAGATAAAGTTCTGATATTAACCAGTAAAGGTCTAACACCACCAAAGTATAAAACTTAAAAGGACCAGAAGCCCCCCAGGCTCCCCAGCTGGGGTGGGGGCAGGGCTGAGAGCCTCAGCCATGCCTCCCAGACATTGGCATCCAGCCCAGCAATGACCACCAGGACCCTTCCAGAAGCATCCCAGGCTCCCAAGCCAGAGAGCAGGGGCTGAGGGCCTCGGTCACACCCTGCTAACATCTGCACCCAGCCCAGCCATGACGGAGATGCTGCCAGAAGCCCCCTGGGCTCCCCTGCCAGAATGAGGGGCGTGCCACAGGCTTTTATCACATCCCCTCCCCGCTTCCTCTTCCTCCCACTCTATCTCCCTCCCCTTTCCCTTCTCCCCCTCCCTCCAACTGCTCCACAACAACATTTTAGAATGTAAAAAATAAATAAATAAATAAATAAATAAATAAATAAATAAAGTCTTCAGCAAAATTTTAGCAAATCAAATATCAAAATATATAAAAGAGATGACATATCATGATGGTGTGATTTTTCCTGGGAACAAAAGCCTAATATAACATTTGAAATTCCAAAATATGTAATTTGTCATATTAGCAAAATAAAAAAGAAAAACCATAAGATCTTTTCAATAGATGCAGAAAAGGCATTTTTAAAAATTCAGTATGCATTCATGACAAAACCCCTCATCACACTAAGAATGAAAGAAAATTTCCTTAACCAGATTAAAAGCATTCAGTGAAAACCTACATCTAAAATCATACTTAGTGGTAAAATCTCAATGCTTTTTACCTAACAAGGCAAGAATGTCTACTCTAAATACTTCTGTTTACCATTGTACTAGGGGTCCTAGCCACTGCAATAAGACATGAAAAGAAATACAAATTATAAAGACTGAAAAGTAAAAATAAAGTTTTCTTTATTGGCAGACATTTTTACATACTTAAGAAATCCTAAGGGATATACAAATAGGCTAGAAAAACTAATAACTAAATTTATCAACATTGTACAATATAATATGAATATACGAAAATCACTTGCATTTTCATTTTGTAGCAACGAACACTTAGAAAATGAAATTAATAAATGACATTATTTAACCATAATAAAAAATTTAGGAATCAATGTAATGAATGTACAGATATGCAAGAGCTGTATGCTAAAACCTAAAATATTGCAAAAACCAAAAAATTAAAGAAGACCTTAGTAAACAGAAAGATATACTATATTCATGGGATAGAAGATCAGTGTTGTTAAGATGAGCCTGTTCACCAAACTGATCTATAGATTCAAGGAAATTAATCAAAATCTTAAAAAGATATTTAAAGAAACTGACAAACTGATTGTAAGAGTTATCTCTAAGATAGTTTTAAATCTAATAGACAAAATCTATAAAATTTTACAAGCAGTTTCTTTACTAAACATTCAAACATGTTGGAAATCTGAATCAAATTCTTTCACATTTTTCATATTTAATATCAATTTTTAATTAAAACCAAAGGCATGAAGCTAGATTCTTTTAAATATATTCATAAAATTAATACAAAATTTTTAATTCTGTGCCTTCTTTTACTAAATTCTTTATTTTATTATTTTACTGAAATATAAATTGATTGTATATATCTATGGGATTATACCATTTACTAAATTCTTATCTTACCTCCCCAGCTTTGCAAAGTTGCTTACCAACAAAAGAGAGCGCATGGGGCCAGCCCGTGGCTCACTCGGGAGAGTGTGGTGCTGACAACACTAAGGCCACTGGTTCAGATACCATATAGGGATGGCCAATTAGCTCACTGGGAGAGCGTGGTGCTGACAACACCAAGTCAAGGGTTATGATCCCCTTACTGGTCAGCGCATTTAGTGTTTGGAGAGGCTGATATTCTTGGGTTAAAAATTCAGGTCCATAACATGGTCAAATATTGGGTTATTAGTTTAAGACATGATACCAGGGTCCAGATATAGCTACCACATCCAGGATGATGCTACCTGACAAACAGATTAATACACAGAGCCCCTTCTTATTTTGGAGATTTTGTTTTTCAAGCCCACATCTTTCTGTGTATCATATTTACCCAATCCATTTATCTGTTCATCCCCTTCCATACTAAATATAAATATATACACACACAAATATATACACATATGTGTATGTGTATGTATATGTGTGTATGTAAATATATATATGTATATATATATATATATATATATATATATACATATATATATATATGCACACACATACATATATTTAATGTTAACTGCTGTTGTAACCTGCAATTTCTTGATTTGGGTAGAATTTTGCCCTTCCCTTTCCCTGCCACCACCATTCCCTCCCTGTCCCTCTGGCTGCTGATCTCTATGCTACATGATTAGAATTACAGTAATTTAATTGTATGCACTTATGCATGCATGGGCGTGCACACACACACACACACACACACACACACACACACACACAGAGCATCCAGGTGGTAACACTCTCTTCATAGTTTGCTTTATTATCTGGCTTACCAACTACTTTTTTATAGTCAATATATTGATCCATTGCATTTATTTGTTACTTGTTTATACCTATCAGCGTTACCTAGCCTGACATCTGTTTTCCTCATCTTACAGATAAGGTTTCTGGGTTCAGAGAGGCAGTGGGCTCTGTCCAAACCCATCATTCACTAGCGGGTGCCCTGTCCCAGGCTTCCACAGACTGTATGCTGTATTTTCTATTGCTTCACTCAGCCAAGTTTTGTCCTCCTTAGCTATAGTCCAAAGCCTTATTTTCTTCATCAAAATTTATCTATTCTAGCTAATTTCTATCAAACACCTTTGTGCTAAGAAGAGGAATTAAAATTAATAGTTTAATGGGTAATGTGTATGTCCACATGTGGATGTAATACAAACCCTCAGAGAGTGAGACGGAAGATGGATTCCTCATCCCATTATAGGTGTAGGTGTTTGGGGGCTGTAGTGGAGAACAGAAGAGATCCGGTCACTTGGGGATAATCCTCTCTGCAGTATCCAAAGATCATGCCTTTAGGCCCCAGGGAGTAACGGATGTTGCAAAGTCTCAGCAGCCCCCTCTCCCTACCCTCTCCTCCAGGAAGCTCGGTCCCATAGCCAGACAGCTCTGTTACCCAACACCCAGCCCGGAGCAGTCAGCTGCCCAGTTTACACTGTGAGTGATCTCATTAGAATGAACGGATGAGTCAACACTCACACAAAGACCTTCTGGCCTGCAATCTGAGAACAGGTTTAGGAAGAACAAAGCAAAAGGGAGAAACGTAACCAAGAACTATCTCTTCATTGCTTTTGTGTTGTTTAAGGGGGTTTTAAGGGATTAAGGCTAAAGAAATGTTGACTATAGGGAGAAGAGCAGGATATCAGTTGAACAGAATAGAGGCCTTTGTGCTGACTAAGAGGAGAAGCACATTAAAAGAGAATCTCAGCAGCTCGTAGGGGGAGGGGGTTGGAAGTCAAAGGTGAAAAAGAATGACAGGTTTTCAGCCAGTGGGGAGAAGTCAAGGTATAGGGGAATCTTTGGGGTCCCCCTTGGTTATGAGTAGGTGGCCGAGGAGTACCAGAGTTCTTGCTTCCAATCCCCTCCCAAATTCTTGATGGAAACCCTGGGAGGAACTTCATCATAAGCACTGGGCCCAAAGGAGGGCTAAGCACCAGGAGATATGGAAGCAGTGTGCCAGGGGTCCAGAGAACCGAAGGGTCACAGACAACGTCAGTGAGGCATATAAGATGGACTTTAGAGTATGATAGGTTCCGTCCTGTTCCTGTCTTCTCTTTTTCCTATCTCCTCGTTCTCTGTCAGACTTTCTGTGGCTATCGTATCAGCCTGTGTCTTTCTGTCTTTATCTTCTCCCTCTGTCTCATTCATGTCTACTTCTCTGTTATCCTCTGGAGATGTTTCCCCATGGAGATACTATGGATACAATCCCCAGCTCCCACAAATGGATGCATGACCAAGAGGGGATTTCCACTGATGAGAAATTTCCTTGCCACCCCCTTCTCTGTCCTCACCTGCCGCACACCCCCAGTCACAGGCATAAAGAACAAATAAGGGCTCTGGGCAAAGGAATGATTTATGCTCTTCTTTCAAGTGAGCAGCCTCAAAAAGCTCAATAATACTTTCTATTTTTATCCCTTACCAGAAGTCACCTCCCATTCTGCCAGCAAGCCTGCCAGGTAGCGTTTACCTGCATCGGGAAAGTCCATGATGGCTGTGGAGGCAGTGGGTGGGGCGGAAGGGAATGCGCTCTTTTCTTCCCTCCACGCTGGCCTGTCTGCCTTCAAACCATCCGTATTCATCTCCTTCTTTACAGCCTATTCAGAACTTTTCTCATTGCTAGAAGTTCTCTCTCTCTCTCTTTCTCTCTCTGATTCACCCAGCCATGATAAATTCTGCCTTCCCTCTGTACTGTTCTTTTAGAGACATGGATTGAGATCCTGTCCCTGCCACTAGGAAGCTGTGTGAGCTGGGAATGATGGCTGCTGACCTCCCTTAGCTCTTTTCCTTACTTTCAAATGAAAAAATGAAAAGCTGTGAGGGGAGTTGTTAATTCTATGAATGCAGTTGGAATTTCATGTGGCTCCTTTGAGGGCAGGGACATTTAAGTTACCAGGAAGCTTTGTAAACCTGTTCTTATCCAGGATACACATCAGAATCACTTAAGAAGTTTTTAAAACTTAATTTCACATAAAAATGTCTCCAGCCCAGAAAATTCTCATGCCATAGTTTTGAGGCAGAACTTGGAGATTCTTCTTTCTTTCTTTTTTTTTTTTAACTTCCCTGATGATTTCTGATTGATTGACAGACCATCTGACATAGATCTCCTTGCTTGTGTCTCCAATACAAAGTGAAACGGATATATCTAGCTATTATCTCATTATTAAGTTCACCTGAACAACCACAATTACCAAAGAGGATAAATCTTGACAGAAAAAAGAAACCCACAGGCTTTCTTCTGCGCCCTGATCTTTTGCTGGAAACTTGGGTAAGGTTTCAAATTGCAACAGCCAGAGCCAAAGACAGTCTATACTCAAACTGAGAGAGTTTAGTTTATCCACTCTGACAAAAGCTTTAATAGCAGAAGTCAGAGAAGAGGAATGGGTGCATGACATAGGATGTAAGCAAGCAGCACCTCTGTTTCCTCTGTGTTGTAATTCCCTGGGAATTGATAGAAAGGGATTTGTCAGGTATTGAGCATGTGTAATGAGGTGGATGGAGGTGGGCTGAAGGGAGTGGCTCTCCAGGAGCTATAGTAATCTTAAAGAACAGGCTGCAGGTCAGGGGAGGAACGGGTAGTGCATACTCAGTTCATTGTGGCTGAGACTAACAGTTACCAGGCCATGAGGTGTTGAGCCTTAGAGCTTTGTCCATGCATCTCCCATATTTAGCTTCATGCTCCTTGCTATGGAGCTCTAGGACTTTGACAAATGCATCAGCTTCAAGAGGAAAGCAGGGGAGGGAGTGGCATGAGATGGTTCAGAGAGATGAACAGGGACTCACTTAGTAAGACATCGTAGACTAGAATAAAGCATGTGCACCTTATGATATGTGTGCTGGGAAAGCTTTGGAGAGATTTAATGCTCTAATTTATGTTTCTAAAAGATTATTCTGGCTGTTGTATAGAGGATGGCAAGAGTGTAGGGGATTGGCAAGAGTAGGACAACGAAGTTTTCCCCTGATCTCTACCCTGAGCACCTGGTGGGGATCTTGGTGGTAAAACTCTAGAAGAGTGGGGTCCCCTAAGACTGGGCACATCCTCCCCCCTTAGTTTTTAACTCTAGAGCTTGTGCACGCTGAGCCTTCAGCAATTTGTTGATTACAGTTAACTTTTCCTATCCCAGTACTGGCTCCAGCAGTGGCTTTTGCTCCTGGGCTTCTGTTCCCAGTGACTCAGCCAAGAACCTAGCGATGGATGAGGAAAGAAATCTTTTCATCCCTGCACGGGCTGTAGCATGACTGCGCTCTGGCAACTCCAGCACTACTTCACCTCCAGTTCCAAATCGCATGGGAAAAGAAAGATTCTGTATCCCTGATGGCTGAAACCAAAGCTTCAGAACTGAGTTACATTAACTCTGAATGGGCCTATCCCTGAATCCTGCCCTGGGTCAGTGTGCTGACTTGGTAAACCTGGGCTGGAGCCTGCCTCCCGGACCCCAAGGGCTGCAAGTATTGGAGAGCTGGATAGCATCATGGGAACTGGGGGCTGATGTTTGAAGGAAAAGAAATGGGGATGGGAGAGAGATCGCAAATGTCTGCTGCTATACCACCATTGCTGAAAGATAACAACCATTAATGTTTTGTTATTCATGTGTGTGTAAGAAATTAGAGCATTTCAAAACTGATTTATAGTCTTTTTTTTTTCTTTATAATGTACAATAAACATTGTTTTGTGAAGGGGGGGAAAGGGTGGGAGAAGGGGTACCTCTAAGAAGGCTAGTGCAGATGTCCTGGCTAGAGAGTCTGGCAGCATGGACCAGAGTGGTAGTGAAGGACATGGTGAGATGTGGAAATCTTTTGGAGGCACTTTTATTAGAACTTGCTAATAGATTGGATATGAAGAGTGAGTGGAAGAAAGAAATCAAGGTTGGTTTCTATGTTTTTGTACTTGAAGAACTGGCTTACTGGTTGTATAATTTACTGTAATGGAGAAAACTTAGGGAGGAATAGGCGTGGGTGGGTGGTATGAAGATACAGAGAATCGTGAGTCCTGTTCTGGCCATGTTAAGTTTGAAATACTTAAATTGTCAAGTGGAGATACCAAGTAGACAGTAAATACATGTCTAGAATTCTCATAATAGGCTGGGGCAAGAGGTATGAGGGTCCTTCAAAAAGTTCATGGAAAAATAGAATTAAAAGATAATGCAAATTTTCCATGAACTGCTTGAGATTCATTAACATATAAATACATTTAAAGCCATGAACTCCAGTATCTATAGTGAGAGTTATAGATAGAGAAGAGATGCAAACTTAGAATCCATCCCTGGTTCACTCCAAACTCAAACAGACCAAAGGGTCTGTATTCAGTCAGAATACAAAACCAGTTGGGAGACAAAAACCACGTCCATTATTTAAATAAATAGAATGTAATATAAAGAACTATTAACTAGATACAATGTTGTTAATTAAGTTACAGAAAGCACACAGAGATGAACACAAAGACATCATAGACAAAGCAACTGCAATAAGCAGCTACCAACTCTTCAGCACAGGGAAATATACATAGCTGTCACAGTCTTAATTCTATAGATGGTCATGAAGTTGTAGCTGGTATTAATGAACTTCCTTCTTTCACTACCCATTCTATATTTCCCTTGCCTTCAGCTAGAACCTCAGCTGATCAGGGTCCTTTACTTGGTAGAGTAACACAAACCTTCATTCTTGAAAGGTCTGAATTTTCAGTATCCTTTCCTTTTTTGGTTGCTGAAGTTGTCCATCAACTTTTACTATTGGACACAGAAATACTTAAAGATTCCCCCAGGGAATCTCTTACATTCCAAACATAGTCCTTCATGCTCCAGTTGTGTAGCAGCAATTCAGTTTCTCCTTGGTAATTGAGATCAGTCACCCTATCTCCACAAAGAAGAGTAACATCCTTCCTTGTCTGTTGGGTCTTTGGCATAAGAAGCTCAGAATGTCCAGGTGGCAGTTTCATCTACAAGTCCAGTGGAATAGCTTATGTGTCCCCTGGAACAAGCATTATTTTCTTGTGAATCAAGACTTCAAAATCAACAGAATTCAAAATGTTGGGGATGAGAAAAATTCTACAAATGAGTTATTAGATTCAATAGTGAAAGAATTCACTCCCATTTCTACCTCTTGATTTCTAGACCCATGTGTTCTGGTAATGGGAGGGAAAGCACCATAAATTCATCTCTGATTCAAAGCATATACCTCATTCTGTAATTGTCTCCCAGCTGTCACTGGAATTGAGGCTTCAGTGGGTTATTAGGCCAGCTGCTTCCAGATGTTAAGGCAAACGGTAAAAGCAGCTAATTCGTTCTATGAGCACGAGTCAACTGACATACCTTCCTTGCTCTGAAATGAGTTTCTTGGTTAGAATGTGGGTAGAATAACATGATAGTGAGTAAGGCATTCTTTACCTCCATGGATTGTGATGCTGGCAGGTGTCAAAAGACAAAATCACAACAAATTTAGTTTAAAGATCTTAGTTTTTATTTGCAATTCTAGAATTGGGCAATACCACATTCTGTGTAATAGAATGAGCGTTCCACTGAGCTGAGCAGAGGAGTTTGGCTTTAAAGGCAGGAAAGGGCCAAAGAAAGCAGAAACAGAGAACAACAAAAAGTGGATTGGTCATTTCAAAGTTACTTTCTTGGGCCGGCCCGTGGCTCACTCGGGAGAGTGTGGTGCTGATAACACCAAGGCCACGGGTTTGGGTCCCATATAGGGATGGCCGGTTGCTCGCTGGCTGAGCGTGGTGCTGACAACACCAAGTGAAGGGTTAAGATCCCCTTACCGGTCATCTTTAAAAAAAAAAAAAAAATCAAAGTTACTTTCTTTTTAGGGTTAAAACAGAGGGGACTTCCTTAATATGCTGATTCAGGTTGACTAGAATCTCCTGTTTTTTGGAAAACCACGATCCTTCCAACCATGATGGTCCTTATTCCATGGGTCAGACAGCCAAGGTTGGTATTCTTCCAGTTACAAAGTATGTCTATCCAATTTACATCCACTAATGAGAAAAACAACTACACAATTGGTCCATGGACATATTGGGCCATCTGTGATTTGAAATTGACTTAAGACTCCACATGTCACCTGGCTACCATTAGCCCCTGTATCAGTCCATTTCTGTTCCTTATGACAGAATTCCTGAGTCTGAGTAATTTATAAAGAAATGAAATTTATTTCTTACAGTTTTGGAGGGTAGGAAGTCCAAGGTCCAGGGAACACATCTTGTGAGGGCCTTCTTCTGGGTGAGAACTCTACAGATTCTTGTCATAACCAAGGTGTCACATGGTGAGAGTGGGCTGAGCCAGAGAGAGCTAACCTGCTCACTCACTCTCCTAATGAAGCCATCAGAACCACGCCCATTACTCCGTGAATTGATCAATCCATTCACTAGGGCAGAGTCCTCACAATCGAATCATCTCTTAAAGGCCCCACCATTCAAATGCCATAATTGGTTTTCCCACCCTCTTAACACTGTTACAATGGAGACCAAGTTTCCAATATATGAACTTTTGGATGACACATCTGACCCATAGTAGGCCCCATTTAACTGGCGGCACAGTGGCATTTTGAGACTCTAGGAATCAGCATCAGTTCAGAGCCAATGCCTACCAATCCCTGAAAGCTCTAATTCCTTTTACTCAGTAAATGAGAAATTCTAGTAAACTATTCTTACAATCGTTCTAGTAAATGGTAGAAAGTTTCTTTGGGGAAAGGCTTTCGTAGGTGCTTCATCACAACCAAACATAAATGGTAATTTAATTAATCATGAGGCTACTGCATGCTTGGATACTAATATCGCATTTCCCATTGACAAGAAACTCAAGGCTACGACCAAACCAATCCAAAAATACCATCTGTAGGAGTCTTGTTTTCTGAGACTGCTTTTGGTACCCATGTCTGTATGAATCAGGGACCATCCAGATGAGAGAAACTGGACCATTATTTAAATAGAGGGAATGTAACGTTACCTAAGTATACATTTGTTAACTATGTAACTGAAAGGATAAATCCTAACCCTTAAGGCATCATAAAGGTGATGATTATAGGAAGCTTCTATCGTTCTCAGGGAGGAGAGAACACAGCCTTAGAAACTTAGAGGAAGGACAGCGAAGAGCCGAAACCCCACGTTCTAAGGAGGAGGCACTACTCAGCTGGTGTTGATGTCCTGACTTCAGAGGAGAGCCCCTGTGAACCTGGGAAACTAGACCTTTAAGGAAGGGATAGCAGCCAGCTGGGTGTTTCTGAAGTGAGACACTGTGACGCTGGTTCAGCAAGTGCTGAAAAAACTGCAAACTGAATTTAGCTGCTGTTGTTGTAATAATCCAAATCTCTTCCTTTTGTTAAACCAGACCTGAAACTTTCCCTGTTACATAGATTCATATTTCAGTAGGTTGTTGTTCATTTATGAGGGTACTTCAAAAACTTCATGGAAAGATATTATCTTTCAATTCTATTATTCCATGAGCTTTTTGAAGTACCTCATATTTTATTCCAGGGGTACTGTGATCAATTCATCACTACCCAAGAACACTAGGGGTTAAAGTACTCTACTCTTGCTTCCAATTACTATCAATGTGCCCACCTTACTGCTGGTGGATAAAGGCTGTCACTTGGTATTTGCTACCCCCAAATCTCATCGTCTTATTGAAATTTCAGTGGTGGCAAGTTCCATTGTCACAGCTACTGCAGAGTTTTAAAAAATACTGATGTTCCCGTCATGAATGTATTTCTCAATTTCTTGGGGAAAATAGTGTCCCCTGGGCCTTGTAGGAGGATGTAGTGAAGGAGGAAGGTGTTCAGTTTACTCCTGATATAACCACTCCAACATTCTCATCCCAATTGTATTCCTTCCTTTGTGTTATGCTGTGGAAGTTCTGACATCTCAAACTCACTGAAGAAAGTTCTCGTTGAGTCCCAAATTCAATGAATTAACTAAGTAAACTGTTCTAGCCACTTCCAGCTACACAAGTTAATGTATTAAGTACAGAATCTCTGGTAAGAGCACTCATCTCAAATTTAGCCTGATCTAAAATTGCAATCCATTCCCACATATATTCCCCACGTTACTGCTGAGTTAAGTTATCAAAATCTTGCCATTTTTTGTAGTTGTAAGCTCATGTGCTTGTCCCCTGGAGCATGCAGAGATCTGACCCTAATTATGTGTGTTCAGGATGGGGCATGACATTGTTGCAGGGTCTTCAAGCAAAGAGAGTCTATTCTCTGCAGACACGACAGGGCAGGTTGCTTTGACTGTCAAACGGAAGCTCAGAATGACTTGGAGGTTCGAGATTCTCAACTTCATCTGTTCTACTCAGATACCCGCTTCCAAGTCTCAGAGTTCAACTCCTTCCCGATCAATGCCCTAACACTCACACAAGAGATTTGGTAAGGCTGTGGATTATACGTATGTAGTAATTCTGCAAACCACACTCTTCAATTTTGCATTCGTTTTCAGAAAAGTCAGTCCTGTGACTATAGGAAAGGAGATACTTTAAGGCTTATAGAATCTTTCTAGTTCTCTCACTGTAACTTGAGCTGGGAGTTCATAGACCCAAACTCGTCACTTTCTTTCTATAAGCATTCCAGCATATTTAGAAGCCCACAGTCCTTGTAGCTATCATTACTACCATAAATGTCAAGTACTATAAATGTCAGTGGCATTTCATCATAACAACCGCAGGTGATAGTTGGATCATTTACATTACCACTACTTGCCATGAATTACTGTCTTCTATTTCTCACTGGCAAGGACTTCAGCTCTGCATTCATGTTCAAGAATAGGACCCAAACAGTGTCCTATCTTTGAAAGTCTGTTTCCTGGAACTATTTCTTGTGTCCATTTATGTATCAGTAAGAGTCCAGTGAGGAAACAGAAACCATACCAGTTATTTTAGCAGGGAATGTAATGTAAAGTACTACTAACAAAGGGTTGAATACCTGAAAATGCAGAAAGGACACACTGAAAGTAGCAGCTCCAGGAAGCAGCTACCACACAGGACTAGAATAACAAAAGAGGTTGAGAGTATTAGAACTTGTGAAGTTGAAGAAGGGTCCAATAGAGCTGGTACCCAGATATCTGAGAAAGGGCCACTGCAGTCTTGGTGCTGGTGCCTCAGGATCTCAGAGGGGAACTCCCAGGGGCTGGGACGCAGATTCCTGAGGAGGATGCATCATTTCTCTATGGGCAAAATGAGGCTGGTTCTAAGAATGTGGGGGAAAAATGCAAACTGAAGTCAGCCATTGCTACCAGAACCATTTGCGTCTGCTGGGGCGAGAAAATGCTGCCAGGATGACACAGACAGGAATAAGGAGCAAACAGGAAGGAGCAGATCCCCTCCCTGTCTTTCAGCCTTGCAGCCTCCCTCTGGCACCTGGTTCTTGCCATTCTTGCCATGTATGGGCAAAGCTAATGGACAGCCAGCTGACAAAGCAGAAATGTGGTTTGCAGAGTCTCAGGTGCAGCTCACAGAGCAGAGTATAAAAGGGCTCATTGGAAACTGAAAAACAATAGCTTAATAAACTAGAACACAGGAGATCCAATATAGGAGACCTGTGAAGTGTGTTTCTGAAATGACAATGAACTCCAGGGCAACAGTGCAGTCTCTCTTTACTCGTTCTTCCAATTTTGAACCACAGAATATGCAAAATATGGTTTGCAAAGAACAAAATCCCCTTGAATGGCAGGAAAGAGGGAGAAGGTAAGAGGGCAAAGGCAAATGTTTATTCAGCTGGTGGAGGGAGAGAAAAAGAGTAGGAACACTACACATGAGTACTTTTTATTCTCATCACACATGCGAAACACTTCTCACAACGGCTGGCATGTGGCAACTACACAACAAACAAACTGTGATTGCTGTAAGTAGTAAGTAGCGGTAGTTACAGTAAAGTACCTTGTACAGGACAGGCTACCAATACGAGATAATTGTTCCTATCTGTATCCCTGACCAAGCACAAAACTTCAAACAAAGAGATTATCAAAAGGATTTATTAATCATGTTGTCTCATGTATAAACTTTAATCTGGTTTAAATGGGTGTTTTTACTACCCAAATTAAGCAAAACAAATTCCTTGTGGGGGGTGAAAAAGGATGTATTAGGCTGGCCAGTTAGCTCAGTTGGTTAGAGTGCAGCCTTATAACACCAATGTACAGGTTCGGATCCCTGTACCGGCCAGCCTTGCCCCTCTCCCTATCCCCACCCCACTTCCCCCTCCCCCCTCAAAGGGATTTTTTAAATAGAATCTCTGGATGTACCAACCTGAAGAATTCCAGACCTGTCCACTTTTACTCTTCTTTTAGCTCTTAGCTAGCATTGTGGTAGGCAGAATAATGATCCCCAAAGATGTCTACATCCTGATCTCAGGAAACTGTATGTCATTTTACATAGAAAAAGGGACTTTTGTAATTAAGTTAGAGATTGCTGTGGTTTGAATGTCCCCCCCCCCAAGGTCATGTTGAAACTTAATCTCAAATATGGTGGTAGAAGAGGGGGCCTTTAAGAGGTAAGTGGATCTTGAGGACTGTGTCCTTGTGAATGGATTGATCCATGCATGGAGTGATGAACTGATGGTTCAATGGGTTGTCGTGGGCATGGTTCTGATGGCTTTTAAAGAGTGAGTGAGAAGGTTACCTCTCTTGTTCTTGCCCTTCTTGCCATGTGACACTCTGTATTGCCGTAGAGAGTCACCACCAAGAAGGCCCTCACCAGAAGTGTTACCTGGACCTTGGACTTCCCAGCATCCAAAACTGTAAGAAATAAATTCTATTGCTTTGTAAATTACCCAATTCCAGGTGTTCTGTTACAAGCAACAGAAATGGACTAATACTGGGATCTTGTGATGAAGAAATTATCTGGGATTATCCATGTGGGCTCAGTCTAATCACATGGATCCTTAAAAGCAGAGAACCCTTCAGGCTGTGGTCAGAGGGAGATGAGATGACAGAAGAACTAGAAGAGATGGCAGTGTGAGAAGGACTCAACCTGCCATTGCCAGCTTTGAAGACAGAGGAAGGACCCATAAGCCAAGAAATGGAAAGACAAGGAAATGGATTCTCCCAGTGATCCTCCAGAAAGAAGCTCAGCCCTGCCAACACCTTGATCCTGCCTGATGAGACCCATGTAGGACTTTAGACCTACCGATCTGTAAGATAATAAATTTGTGTTCTTTTAAGCTACGAGACATGCTTGAACTTTAGCCATAGGAAACTAATGCAAGCATTTACTCTCCCTTTACTCTCTTCTGGCTACACTTGGGGCATCAGTCCCTACTCCTGACTTTGAGTACTCAGTGCTCCAATGCCCTTGTGCCCTGGGGATCAATTTTGGAAGGAAGCAAGTGGTCATTTCTTTCCCATGTCCCTAGCAGTGGAAGAGAGGGTTCCGGCTGAGCAGATAACAGAGACCCAAAGGGCAGGTACTAGTCAGGGGTCGCCAGAGAGACAGAACCAGTAGGATATATGTGTAAATACATGACAAGCGTCTTATTAGGGAAATTGGCTCATGTGATCGTGAAGGCTAAGGAGTCCCACAACAGGCTGTCTGCACTGATGCCTTGAATGTGGCTCAGTCCAAGTTTGGAAGCCTCAGAACCAGGTAAACTGATGGTGTGATTCTCAGTCCAAGGTCAAAGGCCTGAGAGCCTGGAGGTGCTGCTGGTGTGAGACTTAGATGCCAAATGCTGAAAAGTCTCGAACTCTGATGTCCACAGACAGGACAGAAGAGTGTATCCCAGCTCTGGTGGTTAGAGCAAGAGCTTCACCTTTCTCTCACCTTTTTGCTCTTTCCAGCCCACAGTGGATTGGATGGTTCCAGCCCATATTGAGGACTGATCTTTTCCACCCAGTCCACTCAGGACCACATTCTACTCTCTTCTGGAAACACCCTCACAGACACACCTAAAAAGATTGCTTTACCAGGTTTCTAGGTATTCCTTAATCTAATCAAGTTGACACCTGGAATTAAGCACCACAGGGCTCATCACAGGGCCTGTCCTGACCCTCACAGGGATGAACCTACTTTTCATCAACAACAGTGTGTCCTCAGCTCACCTGAACTCCATTTCCTGCCCAGAAACCTCTGTGCATTTCTTCCCCTTGTCCTGCACCACAATTACAAAAAGCCTCGCTTTAATTTACTAAAAGCAAACTCCTCCTTGCTTGTGGCCCACAGGCCTGGGAGGTCTGGCCCACCTTACTGGCTTTCCTTCCAACCTCTTCTCACCTCATCACTGGGCTCTCTAACCTCAGCGACTCCCTCTGTGTTTCTCTTGGATGGGCCTCGCTGTTCCCGCCTCAGGGCCTTTGCACCTGCACTGCCTTCTGCCTGGAACACTTGTTGCTACTTATTATACTTTATAGTCCAACTCAAATGCCACCTCCTCAGAGCCCCCTTCCCTGAGGCATTGTCTCTCAGGTCAGCTGTTAATTTTCTTCATAGCACTTATCACAATTAACAGCTAAATTAAGGCTGGCAGGTTATTTCAGTGGTTAGAGCATGGTCCAGGGCTCAATCCCCACACTGGCCAGCTGCCAGAAAAAAAAGCTATTTTGTTTGTTGTTGTGTTCACTCATTTGCTTTCTATTCCCCATAGAATGTAAGTTTCATGAGATCAAGGACCTTGTCTGTCTTGTTTGCCACTCTATTCCCAATGCCCAGAATAGCGCCTGGCAGATCACTGACACTCAAAAAATACGGTGAAAGAGAGGAAGGCAAATAAAACAACCTGGTTATGTACCCATTTCCTGACCTATTGCAAAAGTCCCTAACATCATTCAGGGTTTACCCCAGGTCTATGCTATTCTAGGTGAAAATTAGTGCCTCCCTCATCCTCTGAAACCTGCCTTTTGGAGCAGCTTCTTGGCCCAGCCCTTGAGCTCTCCTGGAAAATCAAGCAAATCCTAAGTTAAAGGGCACTCTGTCTCAGGTTCTGCCTGACCCTTACTTAGATAAAGACCCTATCTTAGGGCCAGCCCGTGGCTCACTTGGGAGAGTGTGGTGCTGACAACACCAAGTCAGGGGTTAAGATCCCCTTACCAGTCATCTTAAAAAAAAAAAAGACCCTATCTTGTGAATCTGGACTGAGGAGCTCCATCACTCATGGACAGCCTTGTTCTGACATTTCAGCAGTGTGCTGAGCGTGCTGCAGATATTGGAGTCAGAGATTTGTGGTATGAATCACGGCTATGCCACCTATCTTGTGCATTAGTCTTCTCAGGCTGTCATAACAAGATACCACAGACTGGGTGGCTTAGACAACAAAAATTTATTTTCTCATGCTTCTGAAGGACAGAAGTCTGGGATTAAGTTGCCATAAGGGTTGGTTTCCGGCTTGTAGATGGCCACCTTCTCCCTGTGTCCTCACATGATGGATAGAGAATGAGGTCTGGTATCTCTTCCTCTTCTTATAAAGACACCAGACCTATCAGATCAGGGCCCCACCCTTATGACCTCATTTAACCTTCATTACCCCCCCTAAAGGCCCTATCTCCAAATAGCGCCATTGTGTATGCGGCTTCAAGGTATGACTTTGGGGCGGTTCAATTCAGTCCATAACATCTTGTAACTAAGCCTTGGTTATTTTTGCTTGTAAACTAAGGATGGCGAAACAGGCCTCTCACAGTTACTGAGAGCTGGTTAGAGAGTAGTGTTGTAATACCAAGGTCAAGGGTTGGGATCCCTGTACTGGCCAGCTGCCAAAAAACAGAAACAAAACAAACATTTATTAAGAGCATTGAATGAGGCAAAGAAATGGTGTGTGCTCTGATTATTTGACACTGTACCATGAGCTACCCCAAATCTTAGTGGCTTCAAACAACATTTTTTGCTCGTGAGTCTGCTGTCTGGGCAGTTTGGGCAGGGACAGCTCATTTCTGCTCCATCCAGCATCAGCTGGAGTGGCTTTGGGCTGGGGGCTGCGGTTGTCTGAAGCTCACTCACTCCTGTGACTTCTACTTGAGCTGGGAAGATGTAAACACCCGGGGACTAGAACAGCTGGGGTTCCATGAGCCTCTCTCTCTCTCATATATATATGTATGTGTGTGCGTGTGTGTGTGTGTGTGTATGTGTATATATATGTGCGTGGGTGTGTAATCTCCCCAGATGGTGGCTTCAGTTTAGCTAGGCATCTTAAATATCAGTATGTCAGTTCAGGGCACCCAACACACATGTCCCAAGAGAGAAAACTGTATCTATCACCTTGAGAACCAAACCTTGGAAGTCACAGATCATCATTTCTGCTGCATTCTATCAGTTGAGGCAATCATAAGGTCCTACCCTGGTTCAAGTAGAGGGAAAATGGTCTTCACCTCTTGATGGGGAAGAATCCCATGGGATGGGTTCTGGAAGGTATGTGGAACTGGAAAAACTGGTGTGGTCATTTTTGGAAAATACAACCTGGCACACTAGTAAAAAAAAATGTGTCTTGCTTTGGACACCATTTACAGAGTATAGCCCCTGGCCCTCTGTGAGTCCTCTGCTCCTCATAAGGGCAGTGTAGTCTCATAGCTGTCCCTGGTCACCTGCCTGATTGGGCCCAGAAGACATAGAGAAAGGTTGCTGGTTCTGGAACCAACGCGATCACTGTGCTCACTTCTGTTTGCCTCCTTGGAGCTCTTGTGGTTTGTCACATTGCTGTTAACTCAGAAGCTTTTCAGGGATGAGAAATGTCTAGGACTGTTTTCCAGCTAAGATTTCTCAGCCATCATATCCTTCCCCTAGTCTCTGGTGGAGTGTAGACACTCAGTTGAAAGACTGGCTGTGTTGGCCTGAGATCTAGAACTATAGCCAGGCCTTTCTACACCCCCAGAGGGAGGCCTGTGCTCAGCTGTGGGCGAGCCCTTCCCTCCCCTGCTATAGCTGGGGCTCCTCCTGACCCCTCATGCTCAACTCCACCATCACCAGCCTGCTTGCCACATCGGGCACAGGGTTCTCTGCCTCCAAGAAATGCACCTTTATTTAAGGAAAGGTCTGGTGGGGTCCCACATCCATTCTGTCTCCTCCTCCCCTCCTTTGTCTTTATTTCCTCTCCTCCTCACTTACTCTCTCATTCTGCACCAACCCTTGTTCAAGAACGTAGCCATGGCTGTCTCTGTTCTAGCTGCAGAGAGACCCCACGGAGGTGAGGTACACCCCTTGTGCTTCTAGGGGTGTAGCCCAGGCCTGAAGGGCCAGCAGACCTCCCTGGGCTCTTCTTGAACTGTGATGGGCTCTGCCCAGGACTCTTGGTCCCTGAGCGCCATCTCTCCTCTTTCTGCCCCCGACCAAGAAGAAAGGCCCCTTTGTCCTTGAACTTTTCAGAAGGATCTTCTCCGTAGAAGAAAGCAACGAGTAGAACTATAGCTTGTACGACTTTTTGTACTTTCTCTTGCTCCTATTTGGCTACCTTCTGGCTGAAGGTCAGCTGTCTTGGGGTCCTCACTTCCTCCCTCTGTTGAGTAGCAGTGATCAACTTCTCTTTGCAGATGGGGGTGGGGCTGTCCCCTGGAGGACTAGGCCAGGTTCAGTCAGAAAACATAGTACGTGGGGCTGGCTGGTTAGCTCAGTTGGCTAGAGCACAGCCTTATGACACCAAGGTCATGGGTTCGGATCCCCACATCCGCCAGCCACCAAAAAGTTTAAAAAAAAATAATAATATTTCTCTCTAATCATATTATTATGTTTCCAAAACAGTGAGTGATTCCTGAGCAGCACTAACCTGATAAAGTCAAGCAGGATTATGCTATGAAATAACTCTGACAGAACAGGTTATAAAAGATAAATAAATACTAGTGCTGCTCTGCCACCGATCAGCCAGAGACCCGGGAAAGTCATTTCCTCATCTGTCAGGTGAAGAACGGGAAGCAAGAAAGAAGTATGGCCAGGCTGAGGCTGGCAGGACAAAGGGTCTTGGTGGCTGCCCTCTGTGGTCCACTCCAGGTCTGAAATCCCTTCCGGAAGCTGTCACTCAAGGATTTCTTTTCAGAAAGCTTTGTTTCCCATGGGTCCGGGGCAGGGGCGGGGTGGGACCTGCAGGCGGGGAGGGAGTGGGGGAGACCAGAGGAAGAACTTCGGGGGACTTGATCAGCAGGCTGGCGCCATCTCTCCCCCGGTGGCCGCCCCACGTGGAGGTCTGGGTGGGGTGCTCCCTCCCAGGGCACGGGCTGCCAGACTTCCACCCACTCTCGCCGGCCAAGCCCCCAGGAGACCACAGAACAGAAGGAATTCAAAGGCGCCTCCTCAGGTACAGGTGTGTGCATTCCAGGCCTGACAGCGGTTTGTCCGAAGGCGTTATGCAAAAGAAAGCTGCCTTGTTTCCCGCGCCTGGCAACCTGGGCTTCCCTGCGGCTTTCTTGGTGAGACGGAGGATCCCAGAGCAGCGAACTGGTTGAATCACAGTGAGCTGAGCCTTCCTCCTTGCACTGTTCTGGCCCAGTTGGGAATTCGCAGTGCGAAGCAAAGGAAGATGAGACCCAGTGTCTATCTCAGCAAGTGTGACCCGTAACTCTCCGGGCAGCCTCCAAACAGAAGACTCTAGCTCTGCGGGGGGATCTCAACATGGGCTGGGGGAATTGGAATTCAAGTCATAGACCGACGGGCAGGAAGAGAAGTTCCTCACTGGGCCTGTAGGTGGCGCGATTCTTCTCAAGGACGCACGGATGAAACCCTCGCTGGGGGTAGAGGACACAGAATAACGTTCCATTTCTTTTCCCAGTTGATCAAGTCCCCACTGGAGCTGCCAGAAGAGAGCCAGAGAGACAGAAGGCTCAGCATCTGGAGAGGCATCTCGATGAGGCAGCAAAGTCGTGGTCCTAGTTCTGGGTTCTGGTTCCAGCTCTTCCCCGGCTAATGGACTCCCCTGTCTAACCCTTCATTCCTCAGTTTCCCCCCTCACGCCGCACTCCCGGCCTCTTCCGCACCTGACACCAGCTGCCGGCGAGGGAGAGCATCACACCTCCCTCCTCCAACAGAACTTCTCCAACTTGACTCAGAGCCTAGAGAAAAAATACGTGCTTTTTTTTTGAGTGTCCTTGGGGAAAGCAGATTTATAAGCAGATAATTATAATGCATTATAATAGAGTTATAATAAAGGCATGTGCAAAGTTTTGTGGAAGTTTAGGGAGAGGTAAATTAACTCTTCTAGGAAGTTGAAAGAGGTTTCACAGAGAAATTGGGTCTTGCAGAAGAGTAGGCTTTTGAGAGACAGGAATGATGGAAATTCAGACAACAGAAGCAGAATCAAAAATCTTGAGGCAGAGACGTAGAGACCATATTTGGAGAACAGTATCAATATTTTCAGATGATGTGTGTGTCTCCACGGAAAACACTAAAGAATTATCTGAAAAATCATTACAGCTAATTAGACCTGATTATAAAATGTACCTGAGGAAAATCAGTAGCTTTTATTCTCAAAGTAAACAATTAGTAAATATAGCAAAAAAAGGTTTGCTTTGGTTACAGCGACAACAAACAAAAGACCAAGAAATAAATGTCATCGTGCAGGATATAGATTAACAAAACGTCAGCACTTTCTGAAGCACACTTGAAATAGAGATGCACATTATAATTCTGAATGGAAAGACACAAATATACATAAAACTTTAGTGTGTAATAAGAGGCACTTGCAAATCAATATACTACACACGTTTTCTCAATAAAGAGCAGAAGGATAACTGGATAACCACTTGAAATAATTATAAAATAAGACCACTACTTCATACTCCAAAATAAATTCCAAAAATATTCCATTTTTTCTCCTCCCTCCTTTATGACTTTAAATCTTCTGGCCAGAGTTCTCATGTCACTTCTTGTGTCTCCCGGTGAAGTCTTCAGCAAGGACAGAAACCCCATGCATTCTGATGCTGACAAACCTGGCCTGAGTCCATGAGTGAGAAAAACTTGGAAAATTTCTTTTGCCTTCTTTGAAGAGTCTATTACACCCGCAGACACAGAGGCCTAGTATGCTGTGGAGGTTAAAGACAGCAGGTAGCATTTAGTCAGATATCATAGTATTTCACTTACATTCTCACCCTCTCTTATGAGAAGAGTCGTGTCCTCCAAAAACGTATATTGAAGTCCTGGGCTAGATGGTCAGCTCAGTTGGTTAGAACGCAACTGGTTATAGTGCGATGTTGTAACAACAGGGTCAAGAGTTCGGATCCCCATATTGGCCAGCCACACACACAAAAAAGTCCTAACCCCAAATACTTCAGAATGTGGCTTTATTTGGGAGTCAGATCATTGCAGATGTAATTAGTTAAGCTAAAATGAGGTCATAGTGAATTGGGGTGGGCCCTTAATCCAATATGACTGGTATCCTTATAAGAAGATGGCCGTGTGAAGACAGAGACATGCAGGGAGACACCACGTGAGGATGGAGGCAGAGGTTGGAGTGACGTACCTATAAGCCAAGGCACGACAAGGATTGCCGGCAACCTAGAAACTAGGAGAGAGGCGAGGGACAGATTCTCCCTCAAAGCCCTCAGGGAAAAACCAACTCTGCCAGCACCTTGGTTCTGGACTTGCAACCTCCAGAACTGTGTGAGAAGAAATTTCTTCTCTTTTAAGCCACCTGCTTTGTGGCATGGTATCCGTAGGAAACTAATAACACTCTAAAAAGAGGGATATATTATTCAGGCATCATTTGAGTGAGTTCTTTCAAAGTCTACCAACCAACAAGTGAATGGCTTTTAATGGAGTCGTTCAACTTGTGTGTTTATTAAAGAGATGTCTGGTAGCAGAGGTGTGTGGTGCTATTGGCAGGCGTATGAAGAGGGCTCAGCCCTTCTTCTCAGCAGACCCTCGCCCCAACCTGCACCCTGGCCAGCTTCCCAGGCAGCTACCCCCCAAGGGGAAGCCACCCAGGCTTCTTTTGTTACTTTGGGGCTGGAGTTCCCTGCTGAGGAAATGCCTCCCAAACAGCACAAGAAAAGGAAGGTGGGACACTGACTGAAGAAATCTCAGGGTGTGGTGTTTACTACCCAGACCAGCCCACTGGCTCTGAGTTTACAGGGTAGTCTTGTCCTTCAAGCATGAATCCATGCTTGTCCAGAAACTTCTGGGCTTGGTTTTCAGCCACAACTTCCTAGTTGGTCTAGTGAGAATAACCATCAGCTGGGGGCAGGGGGTGAGGGGGGCGGCACCAGGTCTTTTGCACATCCTGTAACCTTTGCAGAGTTACAGGAGGCTGCACGATGGAATCACACCAAAGATTCCCACTGCAGGGGGAATCTCATTGCTCCAACCCAGCCTTGCCTGTGAGGCTGGAGCAGGTCTTTCCTGGCTGGGTCATCCCAGGCCCTTTGCCTTTGTTCGTTTCTTTTCTTTCTGTCACAAAGGCTTCAGGCAAGTGCTGCCTCTGTTTGGAATTCTCTTCCCAATTTTCAAAACACTATCTCCTCCCTGCTTCCTCCTTACCCTTCAGATCTTAGATTTAACATCATTTTCTGGAAGAAATCACCATATAACACCCCATTCTCTCTGTCTGAAATTCTAGATAGGGGATAGTTAAAAGACAATTATAAAATTGCATGATTAAGTATGTGTTCAGGGTTTCCAAGAATAAGGTAACCTAAATATACTGAAATCCTCCAATACGAAACAGCTCCACCCTTTACAGTGCTTGGGTGAGCTTGCAAAAAGAAAGACAAAAACGATGACAACAGAAACAACAACAAAAAAGGGAAGTCCTTTTGAGAAGGGTCAATGCTGAGTAATGACCAGCTGAAGCTGTCAGCTGCCTGAGGGCATCCCTTACCCCAGGTGCC
Organism: Cynocephalus volans; assembly: GCF_027409185.1. Lineage (NCBI taxonomy): Eukaryota > Metazoa > Chordata > Mammalia > Dermoptera > Cynocephalidae > Cynocephalus > Cynocephalus volans. The sequence goes on from NC_084473.1 coordinate 83,425,199, forward strand.
TAGAGGTTAGACCATATGCTGGGAAACAGATAAACACTCCAGGTCAGAGCCAGAAGTAAGATCAGAGACCTCTTTTCAAAGCTGGACCAGCAAAAAGACTACACGTTAGGAAAAAGAGTGAACTAAGGGAAAAAAAAATCCAGTACATGGAAAAGATGGTATGAGAAAGTTTGCCTTGGGGCCGGCCCGTGGCTCACTAGGGAGAGTGTGGTGCTGACGGCACCAAGGCCATGAGTTCGGATCCCAAATAGGGATGGCCAGTTGGCTCACTTGGGAGAGTGTGGTGCTGACAACACCAAGTCAAGGGTTAAGATCCCCTTGCCAGTCATCTTTTTTTTAAAAAAAAAAAAAAAAAGAAAAAGTTTGCCTTGGCCTTGGCTCTGTGTGGGTGCAAGGAGAGTCTTCTTAGAAAATGCATAGTCAAGGGCCTAAGCTCCTAAGAAATGGGCCTGTCTTCATATTATTTGGATTAAAAAAAAAAAGATAAGCATTTTCATTTAAAGTGAGACACAAGAAAAAAAAAAAAAAGAAAAAGAAAGAAAAACAAAACAGTGAAACCTGAATCCAATTAAGCTTCTGAAATTTATGGCAAATATACCAGAGGGTTATATTCAATAAATCTCTAGACTGTGAGGAACTCTACAGGACAAGTAACCCAGTTTTTTCAATGAATAAATTATAAGGGGGAAAAAGAGATTGAAGGGAAACTTACAAGTTAAGGGACTTAATATGCATATCAACCAATTGCAATGTGTAGACCTTATTTGGGTCAAGGTTCAAACAAATACACAATAAAATATGAATTTTATGAGACAATTAAAAATTGAACACTGTCTGGATGTTGTATGATATTAAGGAATTAATTATTGTCAAGTTTTTAAGGTGTGATAATGCTATTATGGTTTTGGGGTTTTTTTTTTTTTTTTTGGGTACTTCTATATATTAGAGGCCCACAGTGAAATATTTATGGATGCGATTACATGATGTTGGAGTTTACACATAAGGATACATGAGAGGATTGTAGATAGAGGTTATCAATGAAAACTAGGATGGCCATGAGTGGACAATAATTGAAGCTGGGTGATGGCTGCATGGGATATTATACTATTCTTTCTAATTTTTTATCTGTTTGAAATTTTCAACCATGAGAGATGTCTCAAAAAAATTATACAAATCCTTTTTGAAAATATGTACCTTCTTCAGAGACCTCAGAAGTTTCCCACCAGTAGCATTCCAACACATGAGTTCACAGTTGAAATGCACATGACAAAACAAGGTTTAAAGACCAAGAGTCAGCAGAGAAAGCTCTAGAGCCAACATAAATATATTTAAGATGTGATGGAGTTTGGATGTGTTGTCCCCTCCAAAACTCATGTGGAAATTTGATCCCCAGTGTGGCAGTGTTGGAAACTGATTGAGTCATGGGGGCGGATCCCTCATGAATGGATTAATGCTCTCCCTGGGGGAGGAGGGATTAATGAGTGAGTTTTAGCTCTATTAGTTCCCACGAGAGCTGATTGTTTAAAAGACCCTGTCACCTCCTCTCCTCTCTCTTGCTTCCTCTCACCATGTGATCTGCTTGTACCCACCGGCTGCCTGCTGCTTTCCACCATGAGTAGAAGCAGCCTGAGGCCTGTGCCAGATGCAGCTGCTGCAGAATTGTAAGCCAAATAAACCTCTTTTCCTTATAAATTACCCAGTTTCAGGTATTTCTGTTATAGCAACACAAAACAGACGAATACAAGATGTTTAAAGAAATTAAAGATATCATTGAAAACAGGAAAAAGGATTGAGAGGTCATAAAAAAAAAAAAAAGCAGAATAATTCTATCGATAGCAGTTTCCCACTGAAACACTATTAGATAGAAAGTCTATTTGAAGGTGCAAAGGAAATATCAAGTCATTGGGGACTTACAGGACAGAGATCTGGACACCAGGAAGGTCCACAGAAGTTAGCCCAGAATTTAAGGCTGTTTTCCCTTCAAGGCAATTATGAAATCCAAAATCAGTGGATGAGAAGCTGAAAGCATATTCGTTTTTGACACTTTCCAGAAATAGGGCCTGCTAAGGAAGAGGTATTTGTACTAGCCTTTCATTTGGGATCCAGAAGAGATTTACTTTAGGACATAAGTTCTCAGTCCTTTCAGTCTCAGGATTTCTTTATGATCATTAACATGATTCAGGACCCCAAAGGACTTTTATGTGGATTATATCTATCAGCATCTATCAATATTTACCACATAAAAAATTAAAACTAGCCCATTACGGGCCGGCCTGTGGCTCACTCGGGAGAGTGCGGTGCTGATAACACCAAGGCCACGGGTTCGGATCCCATATAGGGATGGCTGGTTTGCTCACTGGGTGAGCGTGGTGCTGACAACACCAAGTCAAGGGTTAAGATCCCCTTACCGGTCATCTTTAAAAAATAAATAAATAAATAAAAATAAAGAAGGTTGAAAGTAAATTACCTAAGCACCCATTGTTGGGCCTGCAGGATTGGGAGGACCAGAAAAAAATAAGTAAATAAAAAAATAAAATAAAACTAGCCCATTACATATTAATATAAATAATATATTTTATAAAAAAATAGCTATATTTTGCAAAACAGACAAATTATGGAGGAGTGGCATTGTTTTACATTTTTGTGATCCAAGAATCACATTCGTTAACATCACCTCCAATCTCATCAGTAATGACTCTAATCATAGTTTATCTATTAGTTTTTCTTTCAAGTAAAAATGATATTCCATTAAAAAAGCAGCTAGTTTAGTGTACAACTCAATCTCACATATTTTTTTCCTCTAGATGTCATACTGCAGCATGCGACAGAGGTGTTTTATCTACACGTCTCAATTTGTCATAAGAATATTAAGGGTTGAGATTTAATAAAATTAATAATTTTTACTGCTCATCGAGGGCATTCTTAAGTGAAACTGACTTTCATTCTCTTTTTACTGCAAGTAGATGTTTTGGTGCCATAGGCTTGATTTGTGCTAAGGCACCAGTGCTAGAGCACCAATGACATTATCATCAGTGCTAATTTCCACTCAGTGGAGAAAAATTCCACAAATGTCTTATCATTATTGTCAAAAGTTTTGACCTTGTGGCCCCCCTGAATCCATCCCAGGGACTCCCAGGGGTCCACAGACTACCCTTAGAGAATCACTGCCCTAGAAGTAAAAGTAAACCAGAAATAAACCAGCCCTCTTAAGTAAGGAAGCCCAGCATTTACTATCTTGATCTCTGCTGGACAGAAATAAAAGCAAATCCTCTCTATAAGAAGATGACCTTTTCCTGAGCTTCAATTTAGCTACTGTATTTTACATACATTAGCTGGCAGTCAATAAAAAGTAACTGATACTTGAGACATGGGGATAAAAAATACATAAATACCTGATGCATGAGAAGATGAGGCATCATTGAAAACCAAGAAAAAATGATAGACAATGAATAGACTTATGGAGGCTTCAGATAATGGGCTTAGCAGACAAGGGTTGCAGAGAACTACACTTAATATAGTCAGTGAAATGAAAGACAAGAGGGAGCTATTTAGCAGACAATTGGAAGCTATTTTTAAGAAAGCAAATGAAAATTCTAGAACTGAAAATAATGTAACTGAAATTAAGAATTCAAAGGATGTATATAACAACAAATTAGACAAAGTAAAGAGAGAATGAATAAACTAGAAGATAGGTTTAAAAATCTGCAGTAAAGCAATGGGTTATAAAATGATGGAAAAATACAGGAAAGAGATTAAGAACACACATGAGATCTAACATACATGTATATGAAGTTCCAGAAGGAGAGGGGAACAAGAATGTAGTAAAAGCATATTGAAGAGTTAGTGACGGAGAATTTTTCAAAGCTAATTAAAAATGTCAATTTACATATCCAGGAGACACTTCAAACTCCAGAAACAGCAGGAAATATATGCAGAAAACCACACCTAGTGCATCATAGTAAAATTGCTGAAAACCTCAAAAGCAGCTAGAGAAGAAAAAAAGACATTATCTTCAAAAGAGCAACTAAAAATCAAAATAGTCTCACTAGAAACAATGGGAACCAGAAAATTGGAATTATGTTGAGAAACTGAGAAAAGAAAATAATCTCCTACACAGAATTTTGTACAAAGCGAAAATATCATTCAGAAAGAAGGTAAGACAAAGACATTTTTCTGTGGAGGGGGGAAAAAGACTAAAAGAATTTGTTAACAGCAGATCTAAGTGATTAGTAATATTAAAGGTCTTCTTCAGGCAGGAAAAATGTGATTCCAAATGGAAAGTTAAAATTGCAGAAGAAATTAAGAACAATGGAGTAGGTACGTCTTCTGTTAGCATTGTACAGTTAGGCTTAGAAAAAGGATAAAAGTGATTGAAAGGAAGGAAGAAGAAAGGTAATTATGTTAACAAAAGAAAGTAGATTTCAAGGCCAGAAGCATTATCAGAAATAAAGAGGAAGGTTTTAGAATGATCAAACATTCAATACATTGGGAAAAATCTAAATTTGTATGCATGTAATAACAGTCTAAAAAACATAGAAAGCAAAAATGACAGAACTGCAATGAGAACTATACAAATCTATAATCACTGTAAAGATTTTATCATGTCTCTGTAAGCTAATTTTTTTTTTTTTGGCAGCTGGCCTGTACAAGGATAATTTTAAAAAATCAATAAGACTTTAATAAACAACCTGACTAAAAATGGGACCTAAGTTTTTATTAAAGGGCCTAGTAATGACAAAATATACATTCCTTTAATGTGCATACAAAAGTTATCAAAATCAGCCATATTCTAGTAGATGGAGCAAACTTTGGCATATTTCTTATACTAGACTTATGCTGGGAATTAGTTAGAAAACTATAACTTGAAAATCTCCATGTTTTGAAAATAGGAATTATACTTCCAAGTCACTCATGAGTAAAAAAGAAAATCATAATGGAAATTAAAATATATGCTGAACTGTATAATAATGAAAATATGACATATCAATACATATAGGATTCAGGAAAAGCCATAATTACAGGACAATTTATATCCTTAAAAGCTTATTAAAAGATAAAGAAGATTTGGGCCAGCCCGTGGCTCACTCGGGAGAGTGCGGTGCTGATAACACCAAGGCCACAGGTTTGGATCCTATATAGGGATGACCAGATCGCTCACTGGCTGAGCGTGGTGCTGACAACACCAAGCCAAGGGTTAAGATCACCTTACTGGTCATCTTTAAAAAAAATAAAATAAAATAAAATAAATAAATAAAGAATGTTGGCCAGCCCGTGGCTCACTTGGGAGAGCGTGGTGCTGACAACACCAAGTCAAGGGTTAAGATCCCCTTACCGGTCATCTTTAAAAAATAAATAAATAAATAAAAATAAAGAAGGTTGAAAGTAAATTACCTAAGTACCCATTGTTGGGCCTGTAGGATGGGGAGGACCAGAAAGCAGCAACAAAGTAGCAACTGAACCTCCATCTTGTTAACTCCCCCCCCCCCTTCCCAGAAGGTGGGAACTGGAAACCGAACCCTGCTTAATTGCTTACCATATATGAGCAAAAAAGTCACCAATAGCCCTCCCCTATAAATACCTGTTTGTACCTACCCTGGGCCCGACTTCCCCCGCCGCATTCCCTTGTGGGCTGTGGAACCTCACCGGAGAGCATTTCCATTAAAGCCTGCCTCAGACCCATTGCCTGGCTCCTTTTGTTACTTATCACCACTGATTTGAACCAGACACCCATCTTAAGAAGTTAGAAAAAAAAAGAACAAATTAAATCCAAAGAAAATAAAAATAATAAAGATCCAAGCAGGAATTATTGAAATAGAAATACAATACCGTACAATCAAAAAAATTAATAAAGCCAAAAGTTGATTCTTTGAAAATGATAAGAGAATTTATAAACCCTTGGTGAAACAAACAAAAAGAGAGAAGGCACAAATAAACAATATCAGAAATGGAAAAAAGACAAAACTACATATTCAGAGAATTTAAGATGAAAATAGACTATTATAAACATCTTTATGAAAATAAAAGTGAAGTTTTATATAAAATGAACAAACTCCTAGAAAAACACAGATTGCCAAACCTGACACAAGAACAAAATAGAGAACTTGAATAGTATAATATTCATTTTAAGAACTGGATATATACTTAAAACTTTTCTACAAAGAAAACTCCAGGCCCAGATAGCCTCCCCAGTAAGTGCTACCAAATAATAAAGAAAGAAATAATGTCACTCTTATGCAAACTCAGTGAGTTTAAAAAAAATTCTCGATTCATTTTAAAAAGTCAGTGTTACTTTAGTACCAAAAACCTGACAAAGACAGACGCAAAATCCTATACTTAATTCCAGGCTGGCTGGTTAGTTCAGTTGGTTAGAGCACAGTGTTATAACACAAACGTCAAGGGTTTGGATCCCCTTACAGGCCAGCCACCAGAAAACAAATAAATAAACAAAATAGCCCAGGGTCATGAGGCATGAAGCTGGGGACCAGACCCTCCTCCCACAACCAGGCACACTGCCATCGCCACCACCAGGTAGGTAAGGAGCATGCCAAAAACATCACCTCCATGTGGGTGGCTCACTACAGCCATCACAATAACCAGGGCTGCCGTGAAAGCTGCTAGACGCCACAGCCACCACGCAGATGGTCCGCCAGCCATTGGAGTGTGTTGACACAAGGAGAGACACTAGCAGAGACCAAAGAAAAGAAGAGGATATCTCTCTCCACAACGCCCATTCCAAACTAACAGAAGCACAGCATCTGCTCTATGATAATATTGGGGGACCTGATCACACCTCTCAGCATTGGACAGATCATCTAGGCAACAAATCAACAGAATAACCATTACTCTTTTAGGAGAGAAGAAATCTAGGGTAACTAGAGGGGGGAGGGGGAAGAGAGAAGGGGATGAAGAGAGATTGGACAAGGGGCATAAAGAATAAGTATATTTTGTAACAATATATATGCTAGTAATATTGATTTGATCAACACATGTCAACATTGAACCCCCCAAATATGTATAATCAATTATGATTCAATAAAATTAAAAAGTAAAAATAAAAAAAATAAATTAAACTAATTCCAGCAATGATTATTCTTTTCATTTCTTTCTCTCTTTTTTTTGTCTCTTTCTGTGATTTTTCTTTGTTTAAGTATTATACATCATGACTAGAATGGGATGTTACTGGGAATGCCTGGTTGGTTTAATATTAGAAAATCAATCTGTGTAATTAATCACTTTAACTGAATAAATGTGAAAAATCATCTCAGGTGGAGGGTTCAGATCCCCATACTGGCCAGTCACACATACACCAAGAAAAAAAGGAAAAAGAAAAAAAAAGTCATCTCAACAGGTACAAAACATAATTGGATAAGATTCAACATTCATTTATGGTGGAAAAAAATTAGCAAATTAGAAATTCAGAAAAAAAATTACCCTTGGCGGGCTGGTTAGCTCAGTTGGTTAGAGCATGGTGTTATAACATCAAGGTCAAGGGTTTGGATCCCCATACTGGCTAGCTATGCCAAAAAAAAAAAAAAAAAAAACCAGAAAGATACAAAGAATGAAAATTATCCTTAATCCAGGAAAGAATATCTCGGCTTTAAACTGCTAACTTCTTGTAACCTCACATGGAAGAAAATAGGGATAGAGACTCCAAGGAGTCTTTTTTATAAGGTGACTAATCCTGTTCATGAAAGCTCCACCCTCATGATCTAATCACCTCCCAGAGGCCCCACCTCCTAATACCATTACACTGGGGCTTAGGATTTCAACATATGAATTTTGGGGAACACAAAATTTCAGTTCTTAACAGTGTCCCTGATACCCCTGTACTAAAATATCATATTGATTTTTGAAATAACAAGAAGAGTGGGGGTATACCTGACACCCTGCAGAAGCAAAGGCAAACCCAATTTGTTGGAAAACTTCCCCCAAAAAGGCCTATACCACTACCACAAATTAGAATCAGGAATGAGCTAAAAAACAAAGATCTTTCAACATGTGAGAAAGCAAGCCACAGTTAGACAGACTACAGAAACCAGACAGCAGATTTAAGTCCCCAAGTATTAAAAGAGTTGGAAATGTCAGAAAATATAGGAAGGCTTTGTTTGAGATGGTTAAAGAAATAGAAGATACAGTTACAAAGATTAGAATAAAATAGGAAAACATCAGAAATAAAGAGGCAAATGGTTAAAAAGAAATAAAGACAGAAATGAAAATTTCAGTAATAGAAATCATAATCTCAGAGACTGTGTTACACAGCAGATTGGATACCAGTCTTTTCCTAACTTTTTTTTTTTTTTTTTAAAGATGACAAGTAAGGGGATCTTAACCCTTGACTTGGTGTTGTCAGCACTACGCTCTCCCAAGTGAGCCACGGGCTGGCCTATCTTTTCCTAACTTTTTAAGCTGGATGCTTATTAAAATGATTTTCAGTTTTTCTTAGTTTCTAATAACAAGCATTTGAAGATCTAAATTCCTGTCTAATTAGAGCTTCAGCAAAATCCTATGATTTTTGATATTTTTGCTAAAATTAAATTCTGGATAATTTCTAATTTCTAACAGACTTGTAAAATCAACTTTTTCTTTCAATTAAAAGATTTCTTCCTTGACCCATGAGATAATTAGAAGTGTGCTTGTAAATTTTCAAATAGCTCTTTTAATTATCTTTTTGTCAATGATGTCTTACTGAAAAGCTTTATTGACACAGAACATAAACTACATACCAGATTTTTGAAACTGAGTCTGGTACTATGTCTCGATACCTGGTCAAGTTCAGAAACATGTTTTATGTTCCTCAAGAGAAGTTATATTCTCTAATTCTCGGGCTCAGTTTCTGTACATGATCATCAGATCAACCTTGTCAGTAAATGGTGTTCTAATTTTGTGTTTGTTTGTTTGCTTGTTTGTTTTTGGCAGCTGGCCAGTACAGGGATCTGAACCCTTGACCTTGGTGTTACAACATTGTTCTCTAACCAATTGGGGTAACCAGCCAGCCCTAATTTTGTGTATTCTTAATAATGTTCATCACTAATCCATAAAACCACAAAGAACGGCCAGCCGCCAAAAAAAAAAAAAAAAAAAAAAACCCACAAAGAGATACCATTTCACACACATTAGGGTGCTATTACTAAAAACAAACAAACAAGCAAAATAACAAGTGTTGACAAGGATGTGGTGAAACTGAAATCCTTGTGCGTTGCTGGTGGGAATATAAAATGGTACAGGTACTATGGAAAACAGTTTGGCGGTTCCTCAAGAACTTAAACACAGAACTACCATATGATCCAGCAATTCCACTTCTGGGCAAATACCTCAAAGAATTGAAAGCAAGGACTCAAACAGATATTTGTACACCCATGTGCATAGCAGTATTATTCACAACAGCCAAAAGGTAGACACAACCTAAATGTCCATCGGAAGATGAGTGGATAAACAAATATAGTATATACATATACATAAAATGGAATATTATTCAGCTCTAAAAAGGCCACGACAACATGGATGAACATTGAAAATGTTATGCTAAGTGAAATAATCCAAACAAAAGGGCAAACATTGAATGATTCCACTTATGTGAGGTACGTAGAATAGTCACATCATGGAGACAGTAAGTAGAATAGCGATTACCAAGGGGTAATGAAGAATTACTGATTAATGGGTACCAAGGTTCAGTTTGGGAAGGTGAAAAGTTCTGGAAAAGGATAGCAGTGAAGATTGCACAACAATGTGAATGTACTTAATTGTACATTTAAAAACGTACACTTAAAATTGGTTAAATTGTGTGTGGGTTTGTAGCTCTGTGATGGACTGGGGTGGCCGTGTTCTCATCCCCATCCTGGGAGCATGTTCTCATCATGACAGTGGCAGAGAGAAAGGTACAAATGGACAAGCAACACATATGAGCCCTCTGAGGCTGTAAGCGCGAAACGCACTGTTTCTCCTGCTCACAGGCCATTGGCCAAAGCAAGGCACATGACCAAGCCCAAAGACAAGAACAAGAGATGACATTCTGTCCACCCTGAAGCCATGGCAAGGCTGTGGGTTCAGGGAGAGGTGACAAATTGACAATCATTCAATCTAGTATACCAAGGCCCAAGGTTCAATTCCTGTACCAGCCACCCATCAAAACAAAAACAAAAGAAAAAGAAAATCCAAAATAATCAACCAATAAATGATTAGGGTTCATTGGAGAATTTAGCACGTTTGCTAGATATACAAGCATACTTCAAAAAGTTCATGGAAAGATTCATATTATCTTTTAATTCTATTTTTCTGCAAACTTTTTGAAGCGCCCTTGTTTAAGATTAAAACATTAGAATCAACTGAGTATTTATATATCAGCAACAATCAGAGAAAACATAATTTATAAAGATACCATTTATAAAAGCAACAATCATATAAGGTATCTTGTAAATCTCTAAAAAAAGAAGATATGCAAAACATGTATACAAGATTAGAATACTTCATTTTAAAACATTGAATTAAATGGAAAGAGAGAGAACACCTGTTCATGAATAGGAAAACTTCATTGCTATTCCAATTAAAATCCAGAATATTTTATGATCCTGACATTTATTTATATGGAGGAGAAAAGGGCCAAGAATAGCCACCATATGTGCCCAGATATCAAGATATTTTATCACTTTTTTTTCTTTTTTTTTGGCTGCATGGTGCCAGGATCAAACCTTGGTGTTATTGGCATCATGATCTAATCAACTGAGCCAACTGGCCAGCCTAGCTATCAAGATATTTTGAACAGGATGGTTGTTGGGTGTACCAATGGAAGAATAGATAGTTCAGGACTTCCGGTCAAGATGGCGGAATAGATGGTCCCTAGCATCACTCTCTCCCACAACTCAACCGATTTAAACTATAAAAACATACCATCAAGTGCATATGGAATGGGGAGATGTCCAGCAAGGGAGGCAGAAGCTCCGCGGAGACCACATGCCCTGCAGGGCTGCCGTCACACGATCCGGCAGATAGGCTTCACTGCCGCCACCCGGCTCCATTCCCAGCCCAGCCCAGTGCTCACAGAGTGGGGAGACGTCCGGCAGGGGAGGTGGAGGCTCTGCAGAAACCACACACCCTGTGGGGCTGCCACTGCGTGATCCAGCAGGTAGGCTTCACCGCAGTCACCCGGCTCCATACCCAGCCTGGCCTAGTGCACTCAGAGCAGGGAGAAGTCTGGCAAGGGAGCCGGGAACTCCACGGGGACCACACTGCTGCCGCACGATCCAGCAGCCCGGCCCAATGTGTACAGAGCACAGAGACATGCAGCAGGGGAGATAGAAGCTCCATAGAGTCAACACACCCTGTGGGGGGGGCCGCCACCATGCCATCCAGCAGCAGGTAGGCTTCACCGCCACCACCCGGCTCCATCCCAAGCCCAGCCTAGTGCGCACAGATCAGGGAGACACCCAGCAGGGGAAGGGGAAACTCTGCAGAGATCACACGCTCTCTGGTGCCTTGGTGCATCCCAGCAGCCTGGGCCAGAGCGCTGGAACAGGGAGAAGTCCAGCATGGGAGGTGGAAGCTCAGCAGAGACCACACACCCTGCGGTACTGCCCTGTGATCCAGCAGCCTGGCAGAGTCCAAGCTGACCAGAGAGGTGGCTCCCCGGAGAGGCGCAAGACCCGAGGCAACCACACATGCAAGGCACTAGTGGCCAACTGAGCAGTCACTGAGATAGCCATACTAAATTGGCAACCACAGCAACATCTTAGTCAGTCAATAGTGTCAAGCCTGTGGACTGTGAAACCCCCTGCCACAATGAATAAACATAAAAGAAAAGATACCAGAAATACGAAAAATCAAGAAAGTACACCACCAACGGATAATAACTCTCAAGCTCTAGATCCTATAGAACAAGAAGCCCTTGAAATGACTGACAAGGAATTTCGAGTGATAATTCTAAGGAAACTGAATGAGATACAAGAAAACTCAGCTAGACATCATGATGAAATGAGGAAAAGTATACAGGACCTGAAAGAGGAGATGTACAAGAAAATCAATGTCCTGAAAAAAAATGTAGTAGAACTTGCCAAACTGAAGAAGTTATTCAGTGAGATAAAAAACACAATGGAGAGTTTAACCAGCAGTCTTGTGGAAGTTGAAAAGAGAACCTCTGAACTTGAAGATGGGCTGTTCGAAATAACACAGGCAGACAAAAAAAAAAAAAAAAAAAAAAAAAAAGGAAAGAAAGAAAGAAAGAAAAAAGAATTAAAGGTATTGAAGAAAATCTGAGAGAGATATCAGACAACCTTAAGCGCTCAAATATCCCAGTCATGGGTATTCTAGAAGGGGAGGAAAAAGGAGATTGCATTGAAAACATATTCAACAAAATAGTGGCAGAAAACTTCCCAGGTATAGGAAAAATCACAGATCTTCAGATCCAGGAAGCTCAATGATCTCCCAATGTATTCAACCCAAAAAGGTCTTCTCCAAGACATGTTATACTCAAATTGGCAAATTTCAAAGACAAAGAGAGAATCTTAAAAACTGCAAGAGAGAAGTGTCAAATTACCTATAAGGGAGCCCCAATCAGGCTAACATCAGACTTTTCATCACAAACCCTAAAAGCCAGAAAGGAATGGGATGATATATTCAAAATACTAAAAGACAGAGATTGCCAGCCAAGAATACTCTACCTGGCAAGACTATCCTTCCGAAATGAAGGGCAAATAGTATATTTCTCAGACAAACAAAAACTGTGGGAGTTCAACACCACACGACCATCCTTACAAGAAATCCTCAAGGGAGTACTGGGTTTGGTGCCTGAAAAATAACTACCACTGCCATAAAAAACCAAGAAAAATCAAAACCCACTAGTATAATAAAAATGGCATTCATAAAGAGAAAACAAACAAACAAAAAGGCTACCTACAACCTAAGGAACCAACAAACACAGAAAACAAACAGTAAATCAGAAAGCAAGGAACAAAAGACACCTAAGACAACCAAACAATAATCAATAAAATGCTAGGAATAAATCGACACTTTTCAATAACAACTCTTAATGTAAAAGTCTTAAATTCCTCAATCAAAAGACAAAGACTGGCTGTCTGGATTAAAAACGAGGACCCAACTATATGCTGCCTTCAAGAGACCCACCTCACGCATAAAGACTCACATAGACTAAGAGTGAAAGGATGGAAAAAGATTTACCATGCAAACAGAAAAGAAAAACGAGCTGGAGTAGCTATTCTTATATCTGACAAAATAGAGTTTAAACTAAAAACCATAAAAAGAGACACTGAGGGACACTACATAATGATAAAAGGACTGATCCATCAAGAAGACATTTATTGCATTAAATGCTCACCTCAGAAGAATGGAAAGATGGCAAGTGAACAACCTAACACTTCACCTTAAAGAACTAGAAAAACAAGAACAATCCAAACCTAAAGTTAGCAGATGGAAAGAAATCATTTAAATCAGAGCATTACTTAATGAAATTGAAACCCAAAAAACAATACAAAAGATCAATGAAACAAAAAGTTGGTTTTTTGAAAAGACAAATAAAATTAACAAACCATTAGCATGGCTAACAAAAAAAAAAAAAAAGAAGAGAGAAGATTCAAATAACAAAAATTAGAAATGAAAAAGGTGATATTACAACTGATTCATCTGAAATACATGGAATCATTCGAGATTACTATAAACAACTATACACCAACAAATTTGTAAATCTGGAGGAAATGGATAAATTTCTGGACACACACAAGCTCCCAAAACTGAGCCATGAAGACATAGAAAATCTGAGCAGACCAATAACAATATTGAAGCTGTTATCAGAAGGCTCCCAACAAAGAAAAGCCCAGGACCAGATGGATTCACAGCAGAATTTTACCAAACATTCAAAGAGGAATTGACACTGATTCTTTACAAACTATTCCAAAAGGTTGAAACAGACACAAACCTCCCAAACTCATCCTATGAAGCAAACATCATCCTGATACCAAAACCAGGTAAAGACATAACCAAAAAAGAAAACTACAGGCCGATATCCTTGATGAATATAGATGCAAAAATCCTCACTAAAATACTAGCAAACAGAATACAGCAACACATACATAAAATTATTCACCATGATCAAGTGGGATTCATCCCAGGGATGCAAGGTTGGTTCAACATATGCAAATCAATAAATGTGATACACCATATTAATAAAATCAAACACAAGGACCATATGATCATCTCTATAGATGCTGAAAAAGCATTTGATAAAATTCAACATTCATTCATGACAAAGACTCTCTTTAAGTTAGGTATAGATGGAAAGTATCTCAACATAATCAAAGCTACATATGATAAACCCACTGTCAATATCATCCTGAATGGGGAAAAGCTGAAAGCTTTTCTTTTAAGAACAGGAACTAGACAAGGATGCCCACTCTCACCACTCCTATTCAACATAGTGTTGGAAATACTAGCCAGAGCAGTCAGAGAAGAGAAGGAAATAAAGGGCATACAGATTGGAAAAGATGAAGTCAAACTGTCCCTGTTTGCAGATGACATGATCCTATATATCAAACAGCCTAAAGCCTCTACAAAGAAACTCTTGGAGTTGATAAATGATTTCAGCACAGTAGTAGGATACAAAATCAACACACAAAAATCAGTAGCAGTTCTTTTCTCCAATAGTGAACATGCAGAATGAGAAATCAAGAAAGCCTGCCCATTTACAATAGCCACCAAAAAAATAAAATACTTAGGAATTGAGTTAACCAAGGAGGTGAAAAATCTCTATAATGAGAATTACAAACCACTGCTGAGAGAAATTAGAGAGGATACAAGAAGATGGAAAGATATCCCATGCTCTTGGATTGGAAGAATCAACATAGTGAAAATGTCCATACTACCCAAAGTGATATACAAATTCAATGCAATCCCCATCAAAATTCCAATGACATTTTTCTCAGAAATGGAAAGAACTATCCAGACATTTATATGGAATAGCAAAAGACCACGCATAGCCAGAGCAACACTGAGCAAAAAAAATAAAGCTGGAGGCATAACACTACCTGACTTTAAACTATACTACAAAGCTATAATAACCAAAACAATATGGTACTGGCATAAAAACAGACACATTGATCAATGGAATAGAATAGAGAATCCAGAAATGAACCCACACACCTACAGCCAACTGATCTTTGACGAAGTCACCAAGCCTATACACTGGGGAAGAGACTGCCTCTTTAGCAAATGGTGCTGGGAGAACTGGATATCAATATGCAGGAAAATGAAACTAGACCCATACCTTTCACCATACACTAAAGTCAACTCAAAATGGATTAGAGAATTAAATATACACCCTGAAACAATAAAACTTCTTAAAGAAAACATAGGAGAAACACTTCAGGAAGCAGGACTGGGCACAGACTTCATGAATATGACCCCCAAAGCATGGGCAACCAAAGGAAAAATAAACAAATGAGATTGTATCAAACTAAAAAGCTTCTGCACAGCAAAAGAATCAATTAACAGAGTTAAAAGACAAGCAACAGAGTGGGAGAAAATATTTGCAAAATATACATGTGACAAAGGATTAATAACCAGAATATACAAGGAACTGAAACAACTTTACAAGAAAAAAACAAGCAACCGAATTAAAAAATGGGCAAAAGAGCTAAGTAGGCATTTCTCTAAGGAAGATATACAAATGGCCAACAGACATATGAAAAAATGCTCAACATCACTCAGCGTTCAGGAAATGCAAATCAAAACCACACTGAGATATCATGTCACCCCAATTAGGATGGCTAATATACAAAAGACTGTGAACTATAAATGCTGGCGAGGTTGTGAAGAAAAAGGAACTCTGATACATTCCTGGTGGGACTGCAAAATGGTGCAGCCTCTATGGAAAATGGTGTGGAGGTTCCTCAAACAATTGCAGATAGATCTACCATATGACCCAGCTATCCCACTGCTGGGAATATACCCAGAGGAATGGAAATCATCAAGTCGAAGGTATACCTGTTCCCCAATGTTCATCGCAGCACTCTTTACAATAGCCAAGTGTTGGAACCAGCCCAAATGTCCATCATCGGATGAGTGGATACAGAAAATGTGGTATATCTACACAATGGAATACTACTCAGCTATAAAAACGAATGAAATACTGCCATTTGCAACAACATGGATGGACCTAGAGAGAATTATATTAAGTGAAACAAGTCAGGCACAGAGAGAGAAATACCACATGTTCTCACTTATTAGTGGGAGCTAAAAATAAATAAATAAATTCACACACACACACCCCCAAAAAACCCTGGGGGGAGGGGGGGAGAGAAGATATAACAACTACAATTCCTTGAAGTTGATAGGACAAGCAAACAGAAAGGATATTGTTGGGTGGGAGGGGGGAGAGGGAGGAAGGAGGGAGGTTTCGGTGATGGGCCACAATAATCAACCACATTGTATATTGACAAAATAAAATTAAAAAAAAAAAAAGAAAGAATAGATAGTTCAGAAACCAGCGCAAAGTAATATAGATATTTTATATACGAGAGAGGAAGAGTTTAGATCAGCGAGGAAAGGATGGTGCTAGGGAAATTGTTAACCATATGGGAAAAAAAATGAAATTGGACTTCTTTCTCATACCATTTACCAACCAGACTTTGAAGGAGTGTGGTGGGGGAAGTCCAGAGGCACTAAACCCAGTTTAGGAGATTATAGAGAACTTTCCAGATGTGGTGACATCCAAGATGAGATTCAGGTGATGGAGAATTGACCAAGCAGAGGGGAAGACCTGAGCTGTTCAGTACCATCGCACTAGGCACGTGTGGATACGTGAAATGTAGCTAGTTCAGGTCCAGACGTGCTGTAAGTGAAATATACACCAGATTTCACAGACTTAGTGCAAATAAAATACTATTAAAATCTCATTAATATTTTTATATTGATTAAATGTTGGAATAATATTTTTGGATATATTGGGTTAAATAAAAAATATTTGTAAAATTAATCCCCCATTTCTTTTCACTTTTTCTTAATGTGGCTATAAGAAAATGGAAAATTACACATATGGCTCACCTTCTGTGGCTTACACTATATTTTTATTGGGCAGCGTGGGTCTAGACAGAGAAAATTGTGTACAGACTCATCCCGTAAATATGCACAATTATTACATGCCAATAAAAATTTAAAAAAAATTTTTTTCAAACTGAGAGAGCAGTGAGAACCATGGGGAACGACAGACAGGATTCTTGTCTTTGAGGGTCACCTACTAGTAGGGGAGGCAGATAATAAACATGCAAACATCAAATGCATCAGAGAAGTTAAAAATAAGTGTCCTGAAGACTACAGAAGAGAAGTTGGCTGGGGCAGTAGAGGGTGAGGTTGTGGAGTTGGGGATAATTTCAAGTTGGGTAGTCAGGGCTTGGCTCTTAGATGCAATAACCTCAGTTGTGAATGAATTGAGATCTGTGCCAGCTCTGTGAAGATGGAGCTGGACAAAAAGAGCTCACATGGCAGGGAGACCTGCAAGTAAAGCCTTGTAGGTGGGAATGAACTGCTTTGTTCAAAATTAAACAAACTGGTTAGTTTGGTTTTTTGTTACATTCTTCCACTACAAAATTATTTGTTGTTAATCTCAAAGTCATATTTGACTGGGGAAGGTGTTAAGCAGGGTTGTGACTTTTTGATCGAATTTGCACTTTTAAAAGGTCTCTCTGACTATTGGAAGTAGTTTTATTTGTGTTTCTGTTTGCTTTGTTCCATGGGGGCAAGGGGATAAGCAGATTGGGAAGCTAGTCTGGCAGCCCCAGTGGGGGATGATGGTGGATTGCAGTAGGGTGCCAGGGCTGAGATGATTTCCAGAAAAGGATGGATTATGGACATAATCCAGACATACAGCCATAGACTTAGTGATACATCAGGTATGGCAGGAGGGAAAGAGAAATGAAAGGTGGCTCCTAGGTTCTGACCTGAGTCCCATGCAGATGGGGTGCCCTTTACTGCAATAGGAAAGGCCAGCAAAAAAAGAGGTAGGGAACAGTGGAGAAAAAAAAAAAAGATTTCTGGTTCTGGTATGTTAAGTTTAAGGTACCTATTCATGCATTTAATAAAATTTTAAGCAAATACTTGTATTATGTGCCAAGCACTGTCCTAAGTGTTAGGAATGCCCTCCTGAGCTTACATTCTAGAAAGGGGTGACAGACATACCGATACATATGTAACCGAATATCTAGAAGGAAAACAAAACAGTGATGGGGTTGGGGGTGCTGTTATAGACTGGGTTTAGTGACAGCCTCTAAGCATGTATCTGGATGAATGCCTGGATGGCCAGGTGGAGACGCCCACAAGGCTATCCAACACCCAAATACATAACTCAGTAGAAATGTCGAGAAAATGTTTAATGGCTAGAGAGCAGTGTGAGGGTGGGGGTGGTGCATGGTGAGAAGAGGTTGGTGCAGGGCGAGAAAATGGACAAGAAGAAATCATGGTAAGAGTTTTATCACCGAGTTTGGACTTCCTAAGGTCATCAGGAAGATGTTGATGGATCTTGAGTGGGGGAGTGACACTGTACCTCTGAACATGTGCCTTATGTGGTGGATTCAACTGTAAATGATGCCCTCAATGACCATTATGGATATAACTTTCTTTTTTGCAACTGGCCAGTATGGGGATCCAAACTCTTGACCTTGGTGTTATAACACCATGCTCTAACCAACTGAGCTAACTGGCCGGCCCTGGTACAACTTTTATAAGCCTTAATTACCAGTAACTTTTCTTTTTCTTTTCAATTTTTCCATTCTCTTAAACGCAATATAAAATACAATAACCTGAAATTTAAAAAATGAGTTTTATTCCATTTAGATTAGTTCATCCCTCTTACTTGTTGACATGCTTATTAATTCTGTCCTAAGCGTGATTATAAACATACCAGATTTTTTCTTTTTCCTAACTTTTTATTTTGGAAAATTGCAAATATACTCAGAGTTAGAAAGAATAGCATAACGAAACTCTGTGTACACATCATTCAGCTTCAACAAATTTCAGATCATGGAAAATCTCTTTTATCTATACCTTCACCTAACCCACTTCCTCACTCCCATTATTTTGAAGAAAGCCCCAGACATTGTATCAGTTCATTTGTAAATATTTCATTTACAAATTATTAAACTACAACTCTCAAGTGTCCATTTCGATGTCTGTATATCACACTTATTGAAGACATTCCAAAATTATCTGTAAAAATAAAATTTGGCATGAATATTTGGAACTTTATTCTTAGATGTCGGTAAAAATTATAAAATATACCATTGCCAGTTGGCAAATAATTTCAGTGTGGTTTCATCAACAAAGTGTCTCTAAGGGAAAGAGTAACAGATATGATTAATAATTACTTGATAACTCTGTAAAGGCTTTTTGGTATATTCTCAGGAACTGAAAAAGTGGATAACTTGGTGACGAATTATTTTCTTCACTTTTTGGTATCTATCTCTTTGATTTTAACAATACCAAAGAAGGATTTAATTGAGTTGCCAGTTGATAAAGCATTAACAATGATTTTGATCATGTATTACTATGGTTTTTGTCATATAACTCAGGAGTTTGGAGATCAAATAACATGCCTAATTATGTGGGAAAAGGGTTTTTTTCCAATGCTACCTATAATAACGGAAATGAGAATAGAATTAATGCTGAATGCTGTCTTATTGCAGCATTAAATAATATTTATCCATTGTATTAGTCAGAGTTCTCCAGAGAAATAGAAATAATAGAATCTATCCACCCATCTATCTATCTGTCTATCTGTCTGTCTGTCTGTCTGTCTGTCTGTCTGTCTATCTATCTATCCACCTATCCATCTACGGAGAGATTTTGAAAGAATTGGCTCATGCAATTGTGGTGGCTGGCAAGCCTGAAATTTGTAGGGCAGGCTGGAGGCTGAAGAGTCAGGTGAGAGTTGATGTTACAGTCTTGCGTTGGAATTTGCAGAGCGGGGCAGGGAATTCAGGCAGGGTTTCTATGCTGCAGTGCTGAGGAGAAAACTGTCATTGCTCTTAAGGACTTCAGCTGATTAGATGAGGTTCACCCACATTATGGAAGATAATCTGCTTTACTCAAAGTCTATGGACTTAAATATTAATGAGATTTAAAAATATATTCACCAAGTTGACATATAAAATTAACCAACACATCCAAGGAAACAGAAAAAATATTTGAATTTTCCATAAATCTTTATTATATTTAATAATTGCCAAACTTTGAATTATCTTATGATATATGATCATTAGGTTTTAATAATAATTGGAAATGACAGCATATTTTGATGTAAAGCTTTATTGTTGAAGAACATTTAAAAAATGATTTATCTCTGTACCTTCTTGCTTTTGCTGTGAACCTAAAACTGCTCTAAAAAATAAAGTCTATAAATAAAACACTTTAATTCTTTTAAAAATGTAATTTGTAATTATGTTTATTGCTGAGGTGGATGAGAGGGAAGGATCCATAAAAGACTTCCAAGCAAAATTATATTAGAGGGCTGGCTGGTTAGCTCAGTTGGTTAGAGCACAGCCTTGTAACACCAAGGACAAGGGTTTGGTTCCCCCATCAGCCAGCTGCCAAAAAACCCCAAACATACAAAATTATATTAAGATAGGATTCTGGAAGGAAAAGTGGAGTATAAAATTTCCAACTCTACAAAAGTTGTTTATGTACTTTTTAGTATAATAAATATTATAAATATATCACTGTGGAACTTAGATTACATTGAATAAATTTAAATTGATTAAAAAATTACATTTTAAAATTGCATATATATGTATATGCACATGTATATGTATTTATATATATTCAGAAATCACATTTTTCTTTTCTTTTTTTCTTTCTTTCTTTTTTTTTGTTTAAAAAGATGACTGGTAAGGGGATCTCAACCCTTGGCTTGGTGTTGTCAGCACCACGCTCAGCCAGTGAGCAAACCGGCCATCCCTATATAGGATCCGAACCCGCGGCCTTGGTGTTATCAGCACCGCACTCTCCTGAGTGAGCCACGGGCCGGCCTAGAAATCACATTTTTCAAACTAAACAAATAAGATAATTTTAATGTCAACATAAAAATATACAAAAGAGTACAAAGTTTTGCAAAATTCTTTTATTAAAGTACATGAGAAAAAAATTTGAAAGCCATTCCTCTAGAAGACCTGTCTTCAGGAAAGCGTAGATTCTAACTCTCCTCCCTAATATGTGCCTTGAAATATTTACTCAATTAAAAAACTTTTTTTCCAGGATTTCCCACCATAATAAACCACACGATCCACTCCATCAATCATAGGCTATCTTCCCTTTCTGGGTCCAATGATGCACCCCTCCCTGCCTCAGTCTCCCCTTTCCTTCCCCGATGTCCCCTTCCATTTCCCAAGCTCCCTTCAGACCATCTAAAGCTCAACACTCTCTCAGCCTGGTTAGAGCTCTGAGCTGACATGAAATGTCAAAGGGTTCGTGTCCCCATGACTAAAACGAACTTTTACTGTCATCATCTGAGTCACTTAACTGAAAAGTATCAGGGCTGTCCAGGTAGCTCATTTGGTTGGTTCGAGTGTGGTACTGATAACACCAAGGTCCTGGGTTTGATCCCTGTATGGACCAGCTGGGGAAAAAAAATGCAGGCTATCTCAAAAACAGTCCATATAATCCCCTGTATCTTTCTTTGTGTCTTTGTGCTGGTGAATGACCTTAGCCTTAAGATTGGCTTTGACTTCAGGGTGAGTGCCTGAGAGCAAATATAATCACTGACCTCTATCAATAGAGCCATTTTTGTTTAATAATACCTCTCAATGGCACCAAATAGCACTTACAATAAAATGCAATCTGTCGATGTCCCCTCTTTGACCAGGCCATCCTTATCTCACACTAACCTCAGCTAAGGTCACTCTGTTCTCCTTTGTCGCTAAACTCTATCATTCCATCTTCCTTTAGCTCCTGGACAGGTCTAGCTCTCTTCTGCCTCAGGGTCTTTGCCTTCAAGCTTCCTTAGCCTGGAGTGTTCTCCAGACTCCTTCAAGTGAGTGGCTGTCTCTTTCTCTTCAGGTTTGTTGCAATTTGACAGTAGCCATCAAAATGTAAGATATCTGCCCATGGATCCACCAGAGACAATTCTAGAAATCCATTCTAAAGGAATATTCATATTAGTGCCCAACAATATATATGAAAGGATGTTTATTGCAGCATCTTTTAGGAGTAAAAAATTGTTAAGAATTTCAATGTCCTTTAAGAGAGGAATGGTTAGGGCTGGCCCGTGGCTCACTCGGGAGAGTGTGATGCTGATAACACCAAGGCCCTGGGTTCGGATCCCATATAGGGATGGCCGGTTGCTCACTTGGGTGAGCGTGGTGCTGACAACACCAAGTCAAGGGTTAAGATCCCCTTACCAGTCATCTTAAAAAAAAAAAAAAAAAGAGAGGAATGGTTAAACAGTAATAATATGCAACCATTAAAAAGAATGAGGTATTCAAGGGTTCAGATTTTCATCCTGGCCAGCTGCCAAAATAAATAAATAAATAAATAAATAAAAATAAAGAGAGAGAGAATGAGGTAGATCAGTAAGTCCTGACATGGATAGAGGCCCATGGTATATTGTATGTGAAAAAAGAAAGTCACAGCACACTATGAAGCATGCAATCCCACTTACACAAGTAAAACAAAGCCACCATACCCCTGTGGATATAGAAAAGGTTCCAGAAGGCTTCACAGCAACAGGGGTGGAAGAATAGATGAAGGATAGCACTCCTCTGCTTCTCTTTCCTACTTTGTGTGTTTTACAGTGAGTGTGTGTTCATGTAATAATACAACATTTTATTAAAGCTCTTAAATGTTGAGGCAAATTTTAGGAGGAGGAGCTAACAGCAAATTGGTGTCATGCCGGGGAAACATAATCTTCCAAAGAGATACCAAAAGTTTGAGGCAACTTTCCTGGCCTCTGCTTTGAGCTGAGCAGGTAAGGTGTGAGCTAGTGCCTTTATGCCAGAATTGGCAATTAGATGCTTCTTGTCCAGACTGGGACCACATCTTCCGAAGCTGTTGGATGGCACAGGCTGGTCCACCATGTGCATGTGTCATCTTAGTTAGAAATGCTTCATTTCTTCCTGTGGGGGAGTCCCAGCCAAGGGGAAGCTTGTTTCACTTACATGGGGAGATGGAGCAAGAAAGGGAGATGGGGAAAGAGAGAGAGAGAGATGAGAAAATAGAAGGGGAAGAATTAATGAATCCAAAGAGAAAAGAAGACAGGAGGGGAAAGAAGGGGAGCAGGAGGGGGAAGAGAGAAGGGGAGGAGATGGGAGAGAGAAGAAAAGAGGAAGGGAAAGGAGAGGAGGGGAGGGGAGGGGAAGAGGGGAGAGAAGTTCTCATCTCTGGAATTTTAGGGAAAAGAAAGGCACTTGAGGGAGAGAGGAAGGAAAAAAGCAAAGTAAAAAGAAAGAGAGAATAAAAACTCAATCTGATGGTGGCTACTATTTTAATTTTTAAGTCACGTAGGAGGGGAGGATAAATACACACTTAGGCTGTTTCCGAACAGCTGGTATTTGGGAATGCTTTGTTTTCCTGCCTCAGCCAGTCTGAATAAACCAAGGTGTCTACTGCTGCATGAAAAATTCTCCCAAAACGTAGTAGCTTAAAACAACAAACATTTATTATCTCACATAGTTACTGAGAATCAGGAATCCAAGGACTGCTTAGCTGGGTGATTCTGCCTCTGGGTCTCTCATGAGATTGCAGTCAAGATGATGGCAGGGCTGCAGTCATCTGAAGACTCAGCTGGGGCTGGAGGATCTATTTCTAAATGGCTCACTCACATTGACTAGAGAGCTCCGCCCTTGCCTGCTGGGCCTCTCCCTGGGGCTTTTTGACTATCCTCATGACATGACAGCTGGCACCTCCAGAAGGAGTAATCTGAGAAAGCAAGGTAGAAGCCATGATGTTTTCTATGACCCAGCCTTGGAAGTCACACACCATCCCTTCTGCCATGTTCTGTTGGCCACACAGACCATCCCTGATACCATATCGGAGGGAGCTGCAGAACATCATGAGTATCAGAAGATGGGGATCACTCAGGACCATCTTGAAGGCTGGTTACCACCCAAGGCAACAGACAAGTTTCTGCTGGGAAGTCTCTTCTCTCTTCTACAGTGACTCAGTAACTAGTCATGTGGTGATGAGCAAGAATATCCCTAGAAGTACTGTTTGTAACAGACAAAAAGTGACAATAGCCCAGACACCATTCAGCAATTGAATACATAAATTGTGCTGTATTTATAGGATGGAATACTCCACAGCGATGAATAAACCAAGTATATCTCTGTGGAACAACCTGGATGAACCTTACACAGTGGAGCAAAAGAAGCCAGCCTAGTGTATATGGTATTAATCCTCATTTGTATAAAGCTCAAAACTGGCAAAACTAAACTATAGTATCTAGGACTGCCTATTTAGGTGGTGAAACAGTAAGAAGAACAAAGACACAATTAGCATAAAAGTTAGGGGGCGATTACCTTTAGAGTAATGGAAGACACTATGATCAGGAAGGCGCAGGGTGGGGCTTTTGACAAAGTTCTATTTCTTTGCCCGTGATTGCAAGTGTTCTCTTTTTAATAATAGCTAAAGCCATGTTTCTGTTTTATGCTCTTTTCTGTATATGTATCATATCTCACGATGAAAAAGGTTTTAAAAAATAACACCAAGGTCATGGGTTCAGATCCCCGAACCAGCCAGCTGCCAAAAGAACAGCAACAAACATGTGTGCGTATATATGTATATATATTCCATATATATATGGAATGGCTTTTGCAGTAGATTTGGGGCTTAATGCTCTGAGATTCTGCCTCAGAAAACAATCCACAGCAATGATGACAATAATCGGTCTATAATTTGCACAACGGACCCTGTCCCTCTATCAGTGTGGGTGATGGGGATTTGCAGCAAGCATGAAAGCTGTGGGGAAGCTTGTACCCTCAGATCAGTGACATGAAATGAACCCTGACCCCTGGTGCCCATGCATGGCTGCAGAGCCTCATGTTTGGGCACTGGGAACTCAACCCTATTGTGGTGACTGCCAATTTTCTCCTAGAAACCTTAGTCCTGGAGGACTTACAGTCTGGTTCTGCTATCATGCCCCCTCCTCTCCCCTCCCCGCCCCCCATCCTTCTTTCCTCTCACCCCTTCCTATCCCAGCTTTTCTGAATTTCTTTTGTTAAGCTGACAGAAGCCATAATTGCACCTATTGACAAGACCTGGACTGTGCTTTTCTCTCTCTTTTCCTTTTTTGCAATCTACAATGAGCCTTCCACGTTCATTACCGCAGATGGTCCTGGTCAGGACCCAGGGGCCGGTGGCAGAAGCTTATTATCCAGCCGCGGGGACAGTGAGTGAGAGCTGGCCGGCAGCCGCAGTCATTCTGAAGCAGTCATGTCCAATTAGAAGAAACATTAGGCACTTTCCTTCTGAAGCCCCATTAACAAATTAGTCCTACCACAAACTGAGAGAGACTGGATGGGACCAAATACCTTTTGACCACTGGATAATTTGATAATTTGGAGAAGAAACAGTGCAGAACACTGCCCTGTGTGTGTGCGTGTGTGTGCGTGTGTGCGTGTGTGTGTGTGTGTAGGAGGTCGGAGGTGGCAGGTGGTTAGGGAGGAGGATTTGACCCCATATGCCTGTGCCACCCAGGAACGAAATCTTTCTAATATTGAGCAATGCCTGTTATTGGGTTAAAATGGTCACAGAATTGGCAAGAATGGCAGTCTTTTGTATGGTCAGGACTTCACCCCTGCTGGACTTGCTGGGTTAGAGGAGCTGTTGCACATGCCCTCAGCCAAGACATTGTGTCCTTATGAATTTTTGCAAGTTTTAGTTCCAGGAAGTTTGTGGGCAGAAGGCTGAGGAAACCAATGCCTTCTGTACCTGCTGAGGCAAAATAATCTTAAGTCACTATTTTAAAGTTATCTTAGGTTTTCAAAATATTGATTGCTAATGGATTGCTCCGGGAAGAGTAGTAATTAAACCTCTGAGATTTAAAAAATTCCAAAGTCTGAATCACAAATAAGTTTTTGTTGCTAAGGAAACAACTGCATTCAAATTACCATTGCAAATTCAAATTGCTGTTTTAGGTTTATTTGCAATACAGCAAAAGATTGGAGCAACTCCTCTAAAAAGGAGAGAAGGAAAGAAAGATGAGATAAAGAGAAAAGTATGTTACTGGTGAGAACACTATTCCTATTTAATGAGCAATTCCAGGATTAATAAGCTGTCATGGAATGAGAGACAGTATGGATCTTCTATATAGTCCTCTGCTTCTAGATTTCCTAGTTCTTCAGAGTCGTTGATCACACACACAAAAAATAATAATAATAAAAAAAAAATGCCAAAACCATAAAGCTTCTGGGAAAAAAACCCAAAAGACAAAAAATATTCTTGAGGTTAGCAAAGATCTCTTGTACAGTACACAAAAAATATTAACCATTAAAGAGGAAATAAATAAATTCGACTTCATCAATACATCTACTCTCCAAAAATAATAAAAGGGCAAACCACAGACTGGGAGAAAATATACACAATGCACATATGTGACAAATGTCTTGAATCCCAATATGAAAAGAATCCATACAAATCAATAAGAAAATCAACCCAATGTTTAAAATGGTCAAAGTCTTGACCAGAGACTTCACCAAAGAAGATATACGAATGGCTAATAAGCACATGAAATTATGTTCAACATCTGAGTCATCAAAGAAATGCATATGCATATGAAAACTGCAATAATAGCTAAATTTTAAAAGACTGATAATTATGAGTTGATAAGGATATAAAACAATCATAACATCATACATAGATGATAGGAGAGTAAAATGGTACAACAACCTTTGAAAACCAGATTGTGAATTTCTCATAAAAATGGTAAATACATCTATCTTATGCAAGTAAATGTTTATAATAGCTGCTATGGTCAGAATGTGCCCCCCCAAATTGATGTGTTGGAAACTTAATCTTCAATGCAGCACAGTGGGGAGGTGGGGCCTTTTGAGAGGTATTTAGATCATTAATGCTATTATAAAAGAGCTTGATGAAGGGAGTTTGGCCTTTTTTTTGCCCTTCCACCTTCACAATTTGAGGATAAAGTGTTCCTCCCCTCCAGAGGATGAAGCATTCAAGGCTCCGTTTTGGAAGCAGAGAGCAGCCGTCAACAGATGCGGATGCCTTCATCTTGGACTTCCCAGCCTCCAGAACTGTGAGAAATAAATTTCTGTTCTTGATAAATTACCTAGTCTTTGGTACTTGGGATTATAGCAGCACAAACAAAGACAATAGCTTTATTCAAAGTAGCCCAAAACTGGAAACAACCAAATGCCCATCAATAGGAGAACAGATAAACAAATTGAGGTACATATACACAATGAAATACTAGTCTGCAGTAAAAAACAGTGAACTATGGATACATGTAATAATATGGATGAATCTCACAATTATACTGAGTGAAGAAGCCACACAAAGAGTACACTGTGTATTCCATTATGTAAAGTTCTAAAATAGGCAAAACTGATCTAGTGTGATAGAAATCAGATCAGGGTGAGCTGGGGAGAGCAGTGACTGCAAAGGGGCAGACGGGAATGCTCTGAGGTGAAATAAATGTTCTACATCCTGATTGGGGTGGTGGATAAATGGCTGTATACGCACCCAAACAGAGCCAACTGTGTGCTAAAATGGGTGCTTTTTCTGTACATAATTCTACCTCAATAAAATGTTGCTATTTTTTCTTTTATATGGGTGGGATTAGGCTGGGAAGGGACCTGGAGGTTGAAGGAGGAGCTTGTATTTTATCCTATAGCCAATAAGAAACCATCTAGTTGCTTACCAGGGATGTCCCGCGCTACCGTCTCGCCAGCAAGAAGGACGCGGCACACAAAGGATCCTTCTGCAGATAAGCTTTAATGCCTCTTGAGAGGAAGAGCATAAGCTTGCTAAGAAATGGAGACCCCGAGCGAGGGGAGCCGCGCCCCTTATATAGAGACAGTCCCTCGCCTAGGACGTGTTCCCATCTGATTGGCGGTCGTGCATCAGCCCAGATGACGCCACGGGAGAGGCAGAGACTAGAGGTGGGGAAATTCCCAGCACATGCGCTCTAGACTTGTTTTTGCCGATTGTCAGTGTCGTCCGGCGCCATCTTGTAATGGCGATTACGGTGTGACGTGGGCAGCTCCCCACATCTCCCCCTTTCTTATTACATTAAGAGGCTGGAGCAAGCTCATTGGCCACAACATGTCTAGCCAGTAGTCCTGTCTTAGGTCGACCCACCTCAGGCCGTGACCTTACCCGTCAAAGGTTAACCCTATCGCCACCAGGCACCATGTCTTAGGTCGGCACACGTCTGGGGGGAAGTTGCCCGTCTCTGGATCTACTGGAGCGGACTCTGAATTGTGAATTGTGGGCCAGCACGAGCCAGGGCGAACCCCACTGATCAGTTTTCAGGGAGGCCAGCCGAAAAGAGGGGGGGGGGACTAGTCTTTGAGCATAGATAGCCAAATATCGGGATTGGCTCCTTGCTCCAGAGCCACAAGTGCTTGGGCAATGACCACCTTGTCTTTTTGTGTTTGGGCTTTCAGCCTACAGACCAGCCAAAGAAGGAACACTAGTCCACAGCAGAGGGCCGCTCCAAACAACCCCACCCCCACCCATTCCTTGAAATGTGACATGGCAGTTGTGATCCAGGAGGACAGTCCAGCTGAAAAGGAGGCATCCACTCTTGTTGAATTCACAGACACGATGGCATAGCGCAGTTCTTGCATCAGGTCGTCAAAGTTCCCTGTCCAGTTTCCTAAAAGATACTTAGACAATTGATGAGACAAATTTGCCGCCCTGGTAAAATTTTCATATTGGATGCTGGTTACACATAATCCTGAATATTTCCACTGACACCCCAACTGTGCTACTTGCCACAAAACATCTACTTGTTCCTGTACTAGATCTACCCGCTGGTTAACCACCATTAATCCTCCCTTTAACTGAGCATTTATCGCAGCTTGTGTGTTCAGGGCCTGAGCAACAGAAGAGGACAAATTATTTAATGTGGAGGCAGTCTGAACCGTGGTACCCAAAGACACAGCCGCAGCTGTAGCTGCAGCTGCCGCCAAGGAGACAGTGGTAACAATTGCTGCGGTGAAATCAAAATCCCTCTTTTGCCTGAATAAGGACATAGCATTAGGGGCCTCCACAGGAACGGGAACCCACCTAGGCATTCGCGCAATCACAGCCAATTTAAACCCAGTAGCATTCCAACACTGTGCATAAAAGCAGGATTCATTGGTGCAAGTAATCTGATTTTCCTGTACTGCATCCTGAACTAAAATAAACACGAAAGGGGGGAAAAGGCAGACTGGTGTCGATGGTACAGACGTATTTTGTCCGTACCTTTGGACAGAAACAGAAGACTCAAAAGTCTCGGACGTATTCCACTCAAAGGTGGCATGCCCCCAGCTTCCTCCTTTAAATCGGACTCCTCGCTAGGGCTGAGGGAGTCAGAGTCGGGTTCATGTAGATTTAAGTCCTCCAACCCTTGGTCTATGGCCCTCAGCTCTCCTACAGGGTAAAGCTCTCTTTTGTTTTTTCTCTTTTGGTGGGGGTTTAAAACCCCTTCCTCCCCGGCAGATTTTCCGGGAATATCACTTTGATGGTTTAGAATCTCTCCCTCGTCCGTAGACTTACCGGGAGGGCACTTTTTTCTATAGGAGACGTCTCTCCTCTTGTGGGTACCCATCCTCTCACTCCGTTCAGTTTCTGACATGCTGTCTTGGACTTCCTCTAATATATTTTGTCCTTCTGTCACTACCGGTTTACAGCCTTCATCCTCCAAACAATTCTTAATGAACTTCCAAACGGTCTTGGTGCCCTGACGTAGGTCTCCCTCTGCGTACTTGCGGTCAAGGTCTTTGCCCAATTTGTTCCAAGAACTCAAGGTTAGGGAGCCGGAACAGGCATACCATGGCGCCACACGATCTACCTCTTTCACAAAATTTCTGAGTACACGGCCCCCTACTTTGATCTCACGTTGTCTCAGCACAGCCTCTAACGCGGTAACCACAGACTGCGTGGAACCCATAATGCGCCCTGCTTTAGGAGGCGCTGTGAGACACACCGCTCCCTTATGTACGAGAGGCTCACACGGGTCTCAGGTGCAGCTGCTTATCTACGTCAGTCTGACCACACCAAGGGATGAGTCTAAAACCTTGTAATCTAACCGAATTCACCCCAGACCAAGAACAGACACACCTCTCTGAACTTACCCTCCTGCAGTTCTGAATCCTCCCTGTCACCAGGGGGTCTCCGAAGGTGCTGACGATGTCACAAGTTTCCCGGGTTTCGGCACCAGATGTCCCGCGCTACCGTCTCGCCAGCAAGAACGACGCGGCACACAAAGGATCCTTCTGCAGATAAGCTTTAATGCCTCTTGAGAGGAAGAGCATAAGCTTGCTAAGAAATGGAGACCCCGAGCGAGGGGAGCCGCGCCCCTTATATAGAGACAGTCCCTCGCCTAGGACGTGTTCCCATCTGATTGGCGGTCGTGCATCAGCCCAGATGACGCCACGGGAGAGGCAGAGACTAGAGGTGGGGAAATTCCCAGCACATGCGCTCTAGACTTGTTTTTGCCGATTGTCAGTGTCGGCCGGCGCCATCTTGTAATGGCGATTACGGTGTGACGTGGGCAGCTCCCCACAACCAGGGAGTGATAAGATGATATTAATCAGAATCATTTTAATTCATCAAATAGCTATGGGGCAAGATATTGTGCTAGACAGTACAGTAATTCAGATGAAAATAATGCAAATAAAAGCCAGTTATTCTTGAGTCATGTTTTACCTATTCCATAGCCAAAACACTTCCACGTACACTGAGTAGATGGGACATCACTCCGAACAGCCTTTAAGAGGAGGGAAGTTTCCAAGTTCTCTTTGCATAGGAGAGAACTGAGGCTCTGATCAGTAAGTGGGGAAGTGAGGACCAGACCTTCTGATTACACATTCAGCATTCTTTTGTTTGTGTTTTGTTTTTGGCAGCTGGCAAGTACAGGGATCAAATTCTGGACTTGGTGTTAGCAGCACCACGGTCTAACCAACTGAGCTAACCAGACAGCCCTCAATATTCTTTTGTAATTTACACTCATACCAAGCTGTATAATCTACAAATGATTTACACACATATAATCCCTTTAGCACTCAGAATCCGTGACATATCTGTTTTTGCCCTTAATCTGGGGACAACGAAAGTGAGACTCAAAAAGGGTTCAGAGAATTTCTCAAGGATGTGGGGATAGTCAAGTTCAGAGGCCAGGATTCGGACCTGACTCTTCTGACTCCACATGCAGTCTGACAACACCTTATGGCCTCTCCAATCCATGCTCTGTGGGTCTCACAGCAAAACTCCTCCAGAGTGCAGCTTCTGTGTGGGCCATCACAGCAGAAGCTCCTCACATTCCCCGTGGACACAGCTTGGACACTGAGGCCAGACTCAGGTCCCTTGCCACCAACTCCTTCCTCTCTTAAAACCTTCACAAAGGAGTTGGTGTGTTCTTATCACACAAAAAAGTTACTGTGGGGAAAATAGAATAGTTACGTCAGGCTCCCTTGACTCAGGTCTGGTTGGGGGTCGTGCAGCACATTTCTTGTAAACAAGTTATGTGTGGGTGGAGTTAGTGCACTTGTGCACCCATATATCTTTTTAGTTTGTTGCTATTGTGTGTTCTTCAGTTTGTGAAGCAGAGCTGGCTGGCAAAGCTCACATCTAAAAATAGAGCATGTTTACTCTGCTGGCAGCTGCTCAGTTTTTCTTTGGACTTTGCTGGTAGCAGTCGAGTTTCTGAGTTACTCTTTGGACTGACTAACTCTTAGATGTGTGCGTGCTGAATAAAGACTATTCTTTATTCAACCAAGGCTCCAAGGACCTTTTTGCTAGTTACTTAGCTCATAGACCTGCATGTGAAGGGTTTGTGAATGGGCTCAAGGGGTCTGTGAGCTCCCGACCCAGCCCTAGCTCTACAGTTACTATGTGTGGTGATGGATATGCTCATTAGTTTGGTTGTGGTGATCAGTTCACAATATACACATACATCAAAACATCACATTTTACGCCTTAAATATATATAATTTTTATTCATCAATTATACATCAGTAAAGCTTGAAAAAAAAAGAGTTGGTATGATGGGATGTTTCTGAAAGAAAGTGAGCTGAAACGCTGGGTACTGGTCAGGCATTATTAAAGAAAGAAATCTGCCCAGCTGTACTCGAAATGGAGGAAAGCAGCAACAATGGGAGTGCAAGAGTTTATATAAGCTGTTGGGTGCGAAATGTACGTGGGAGGGACCATTAGGTTGATGTGACTGGGTGGAGAATTGTGCCGATGCGGAAACCGGAAAGTTTCTATTTCACAGAAATCATGTGGCTTCTTGTAAAGGGTAAAGGGTTGGGGGTCAGGGGCTGGCAGCAATTTTGTGCTTGGCTCTGCTTAAAATGGTGCTGGTCATGTTCAAGATCCTGTTCAAGTTACCTTTCTGGCTTAGACTAGATTTTATTCAGCCCACTCTGCCCTTCTCTCCCCCCACCACCTCACCCCATCTCTGTCTCTGTATCTCTTGTTTCTGCCTCTCTCATCACCGCACATCTTTATTGGTTTCTTGAAATTATTATAAAAGCAATACATGCTTATTTTAAAAACAAAACCAAAGTAATATAAAAGTTTATGACTTAGATTTTGAAAAAAAGAACCTTAAATTTCTTTTCTTTCTTTTTTTTTTTTTTTAAAAGATGACCGGTAAGGGGATCTTAACCCTTGACTTGGTGTTGTGAGCACCACGCTCAGCCAGTGAGCGAACCAGCCATCTGTATATGGGATCCGAACCCGGGGCCTTGGTGTTCTCAGCACCACACTCTCCCGAGTGAGCCACGGGCCGGCCCAGAACCTTAAATTTCAATAGGGAGTGTTTTTCAATGGGTACAATAAGTGACACTGCTGTAAAGTTTTGTGGTTGATGAAAAAGTGACACCCTGTCTGCTCAACTCATCTCCATTGTCACTGGACCCCTGAAGCTGTGTGGGTTTGCACCCCTTCTATATGCTAAGTCCTCATCCTCGAACTAGTTATTACCCCCATTGGAGTGGGGGAAATTTCAGCTAACAATTACTGGTGCTTGCTGCAAACTAAGTGCCTTCACATGTGTTATCTCATCAGATCCCAGGAAAGCCTGAGAGAAAGGCACTGCTCTTCTTATTTTATAGATAAGGGCATGAGGAGTTGAAGCTCAAGGTTAAGTAGCCTGCTCAAGGTCAACACGAGTCAAATGCAGAAATCTAATTCTGAACCCTGTGCATTTAACCCTAGACTGTGACGCCTCCCTAAAGAGACCCAAACCATGTCTTCAGGGACTCTAAAGGATGGAGGCAGGGCCTGCAGAGGGTTGAACGGGCAAGTAAACCTGACTTCACATGACGATGTGCAGGGCAATGACCACCCTAGACGGCTAGAGTTTCCCAGGGGATTCTTGCCTCCTTCTGCAATAAGTCCTGAATGGAAACCTTTCGAGTTTATGGCAGGCCAAGAGAAAGAAATTTGGGGGTAAGGACAGAGGGGCACTAGGAAAGCAGAGTCTGCTTAGCACCTCCAAGTTGATTATTTTCATTTTTAGAAACATCAAGTTGCCTTTCTTCCCTCCCTCCCTCTCTTCCTTCCTTTCTTCTCAATCTCTCTCTTTTTCATCCAACTGAAACCTGTGGGAAATGCTGTATCCTCCTGAGCCGAAACCTTTTAAACATTTTTTCATCTGATTTCAGAGAGGCATGTGTTGATCCCTCCATTGTCTGTGATGGAACAAAATCTCAGACCCGTAATTATCTCTTCTCCTGGCAGGCCTTAAGATGAAACAGACAGGAAGACCTGAGCGAATTCTTCTCAGATGCCACCTCTTAGCGCTGGGCTTTGCGAGCCTGTTATTTGGGGCACTGCAGAAGGCAAGGCCCTATCCCTCCGAGGATCAATGGGAAAATAAGCAGTTGCTCGTGAATAGACTGCGGTCTCCTGCAGTTGTCAGGCCTCCTAGGTAATGGCTATTTATCCCCACTTAATTGCTACCTGGGCTTCCCTCATTCTGCGCTGGCTGGCACTTCCCATCACTGCCACCCTGGGCAAACTCAGGGCAGCCTGCAGAGGTGCAGCATGACTGCTGGACGGCCCCTTCAGAGAGGCCCAAGATGCCCGTGGTGACCTTGGCAAGGTTAACAGTGGCAACATCGCAGTTTACTATCTCTCTACTGGGTGCTGCCACCCTGACCGCCAATGCCTGGGACAGCTGTGCTGGCTCAGGCCTGGAGTCTGCTCCCTTACCATGCTGAGCATCCAGGCAATTTGTGGGTAAGCCTGAGGGGCAGCACTTCTCTTTGGCAACTGGCAGACTGAGGCTGAAAAAAGTCTGTGTTCCTGGAGACTGGAAGAGCCCAGGGAACCTCAGAGAAAGGGAATCTAAGCCCACCTACATCTGGACCACTTGTTATATGATATGATAAATGCATACCCTAAAAAAAAAAGAGAGAAACACATTAACACATAAGCAAAAATCCCACACAAAATATTATAAACAAAACCAAGTGTTATATTAGAAGCACGTTATACCATGAATAAATTTGACAATTATAAACTAGCTTGATTCTTGCCTGGTGATCCATGAAATGGGGGGGAAAAAAGAAAAAAGAAAAAGAAAGAAAAAATAAATAACTAGCTTGAACTTGGAAAATCAAACACTGTAATTCACAATTTTGCCCATTTTAAATGAAAAGTTTATGGGTTTTTTTTTTTTTTTTTTTTTTTTTTGGCAGCTGGCTGATAGAGGGATTAAACCTTGGACCTTGATGTTATCAGCACCACCTCTAACCGGCCAGCCCTAAGAAGCTTGAGATTAAATAAGTCTGTGTTCACTTGGTGGGCTGCTTCTAGGAGAGCTATGCAATCGCATAACCCTTCTTTTTGGGGTGATGAAAATGTTCTGGAATTAGATAGTGGTTCGTGGTGCTGATAACACCAAGGTCCAAATTCAGTCCCTGTACTGGCCAGCCGCCAAAAAAAAAAAAAAAAGATAGTGGTGATGATTGCACAATTTTATGAATGTACTAAAAGCCACCAAGTTGTACTCTTTAAAAGCATCAATTTTATAGTATGTGAATTACATTTCAATTTAAAAAAAAGTCTACAGCACCATCTTCACTCTCAAATACCTTACAATCTTCAGTGTGCAAATATTGCTGTTCAATACCGTCTAATTATCGATACTTTATAGTTTTCTGAGGTGGCCACAAATCATGTTGTTCCTGATGAATCGATTCATTTATACCTTCCTAAAAGAAATATATCTAATAAGTCCAGGAAATAAACTACAGTAATTATTCAAATTTTAATTAGTGAGAATGGAGCATTTTACAATAAATATTTTTTCTAAGCAACAAGAAGAATAATAGTCATATCGGTGGACCTGAGACACCTCCATCTGATGATGTTAGGAGTGACTTTAAGACTCAAACATGACACAAAAGGGTCTTATGTTTTTATTTGTTCATTTACTCATTCACCTCCCAAACTTCTATTGGTTATTGGTGTGTGCTGGGCCCGGGGGAGAGACTGTGAGTTCCCTTAACGAGTTTCATTGAGGAGATCAGCGTCTAGGGTAAGAGGAAAACCTGTGACCAAATCCTTGTAGTGCTGATGATACTGGCCAGAAGGGCCATTACCAAGTGACATCCTAGCCCCGAGGTGGTGGGCCCCACGGTGCATACTCAAGGGGCCTGGAATCAGCTCAGTGTTTCACTGCATTTTCTCCCCCTGCCACCAGCATTTTCTCCAGGTACACGTATTATCCCAACTCATAAGCTGACAACACAATCTTGACCTCTACAATGTACATATTAAAAATTTTAGACAAATGGCCAACATATAAAAATTAGGAGGTTTCAAAAAAATCAAAATCTTTCCATGCTGAACCTAAGTACTGGCATATAACTCTCAGCTGGAGTGGAATAGCGGCTGCTCCCACTTGCCAGGTGCAAAAATAGGTAAAGACCTGCACATACCTGGCTGGATCTGATGAGCCGGGTGATGGGCTCAAGGGTCTTCATTATACTATTATCTCCACTTTGTATGTGTGTATGTGTATATATATACATATTTTTTGGCAGCTGGCTGGTATGGGGATCTGAATCCTTGACCTTGGTGTCATCAGCACCATGGTCTCCCAAGTGAACTAATCAGTCAGCCCTACTTTGTGTATATTTTTAAATGTCCATAATAAAAAGTCAAAAGCGGATGAAAATGGGGGTATGTATGCACAGTCTCCACCCTGCTCTGTTGTCACTGAGACATAATGCTAGTTACCGCTTACTGGGATTGAGCTATTCTTTTTCTTAGTAGTATTAAAAGGCAACTGAAATGTTTCTCACACCCCAGCCATTTGTCTCATTTTCCTTTCCTGTGCGAGGCTCTTGTAGGCATTTAACTACAGAAGACACTGTCTCTAAAAGAACCCTGAAGCAGAGGGCACAGCCTGGTGGCCAATGGCCAAACTTGGCCCACATACGTGTTTTGTTTGGCCCAAAGAATGTTTTCTTTAATAGGAATGCCATAGATGGCCATCGCCTGCCACTTCTCCCCAGTCCTCACCTCCAACTACCTTGTTATCTTCTGGCCCAATACACACTTATGTTCCTTACCTTGGCACTGTAAGTGTCTGAATTTTAGAATCTGAGATTAGGAGGAATGGTGATTGCATTCAGTATTTTTGCTGAATTGAAGATTGATGCTGCTAATCGTCAAGAGTCTTGGCCACTTCCATTAAGAGGTTGTTGAGGAAGTCTCTATGTAGGGAGTTTAAGACACCTCTTTGTCTTTGCTAATTTTTGATTAAATGATTAATTCTGTGTTAGGCCTAATATTGTCATTATCATCTTCTCCATGCTTATGTCTGATTGTTATTAAATGCTCCACAGAAGTGGGTGAAAGCGAGTGACTAAATCTGTGACCAAATAGTTTATACTCAAGGAAGTGCAGACAGTCTATGACCACTTTGAAGAATTATTTATAAGCTTTCTAGGAAAGAAAAATAAATGCAACCCCAAATAGGTTCAAGGCATTATTATATCTCTGTTACGCTGGTTACAAAAAAAGAGTAACATTCTGTGATTATGGGGAAACAGGTTCACTTACACATTACTCAGTAGCTGCAAATTGGTTGGATCCTTCGGGTAAGTAATTTGCAAATGCTACAGGTGGTGTAGTCAGGTAATTCCATTTGGGAAATATCCCCCAAGGAAATTACCAAAAATGAAGTGTACAAAGATATTCCTTCTAGTGCCATTTATAAGAGAGAAAAATGTAAACAAACTCCTATGCCAAAAATAAGTGATAGACTAAGACAACTTTCATTCGCTAAAAAGATAGTAAACTACACATTTTTCAAATGACAGTTACATAAATTATGGTCTATATATCACGAGCAGATGAGAGATAAAGAAGAACAGAAAAAATGAAACAGAATAGGTACATGCTGATTTCACATAAACATCTAGGTAATCAAGGAAAAAGATCAGAAAAGAATATATAGAGGTTCAAAGAGTGGTAGTTTGAAACTCATATATGTACAAGTGAATAATTTTAAAGGGAAAGATGAAATTGGGTTACTGAGGGAGATGAAGAGGATGTAACATGTTTGATTGAGTTTTTATTATATCCACGTTAGATAAGGGGACAGGGGCTGGCTGGTTAGCTCAACTGGTTAGAGCACAGCCTTCTAACACTGAGGTCACGGGTTCAGGACCCTGTACTGCCCAGCTACAAATGATGAGGGGAAAACAAGACAGAACATGCCAGAGAAAAGTAGAGAACCCGTAAGCACAGGAGTGTGCAGAAGAGTTTAGGAGAACAGGCCTATTATTGAAACACCTAAAAGCTGACAGTCACTGTTATTTACACAGACTAGGCATGGGCTTCATTGTGGATCGAATATCTTAAGGTATGTTTGGAGAACTGATCAAAAGGTGGAAGATGGTCCCATACTAAACCTCACCCAGTGAGTGGGAAGTGTGCTGATTCAGGTTGAACTTTGTAATGCTACCCCTTGGTCAGGCTGGAGAAAGACTTACTGTTGCTGTGATATTTCAGACAGTGGATTACTCAGCCTTTGTCAAGCATAAGAAATCTGCTCTGTTGTATCCCCAGGAATGCCAGCTCTATAAACACCAGGTTCAGTTTTCTGGCCAAGACAGCCCAACCCATACTAAATCCTGAATGTTGATGTCTTTATGGTATGGGATACTCTACCATACGGGGATAAGGATTTGTAGGCTCAAGGGGTCTCTAACCATTGATAGAAACATGATAGTAATGCTTACCACTGCCTTTTCACTAGCTCAAATAAATTAGCATTACCATCTCAATGGACAAATTGGGCAGGGATAGCTCATTATGAATACAGAGAAAGGGTTTGCAGGCAGAGGGAAGAAATAAAAGATACATTTGGGCTGGCCCGTGGCTCACTCGGTAGAGTGAGGTGCTGATAATACCAAGGCCATGGGTTCGGATCCCATATAGGGATGGCCGGTTGGCTCACTGGGTGAGCCTGGTGCTGACAACACCAAGTCAAGGGTTAAGATCCCCTTACCGGTCATCTTTAAAAAAAAAAAAAAAGAAAGAAAGAAAAGATACATTTTATAATTTAACCATTAATTAATCTTTTTTAACCAAATAAGTACTGCTGGTATTTTTATCTTTGTTAACTGTCCCAGGACAAAATATAAACATGAATGTCTGCTCTCAGGAATGTTTTCACTGAAACACAACAATCAGCTCAATTTCTTTTTTTTTTTTTTGGAAGAAATTTGGATAGGTTGGTTACCCATCTACACATAGATGCGGGGACAATGAGACAGAACACGACTGGAGAAGAGTAGAAAGTCTGTAAGAATGCAAGTCTGCTATCACTGTAACACCTAGAAGGTATGCACATATGCTCATCCCTCTGTGTCTGTGGGGCATTGGTTTTAGGACCTACCGAGGATACCGAAATCTGGGAATGCTCAAGTCTCTGATATAAAACGGCATAATATTTGCTTGTTGCCTACACACATCCTCCCATATAATGTAAATCATCTCTAGATTACTTGTAATACTTAATACAGTGTAAATGCTATGTAAATAGTTTTTATACTATATTGTTTAGGGAGTTGTGACAAGAAGAAAAAGTCTGTACATGTTCAGTACACATGACATTTTTTTTCAAATATATTCGATCCACAATTGAGTGGATTCACAGATATAGAACTCATGGATACAGAAGACCAACTGTAAATATAAATAAGTGGCTGGACAGGTGTATGGTTCGTGTGTTGGTAGGTGGGTATATAGGTGATTGGATGAGATGTAATAAACATTGAAATACACAGTATATTTATTCAGTAGACCCTTGTCTCCCCTCTAGAAACTTCACTCTTCTTGATATTACAAAGCCTACTCCTGCATCATACTCCCCCTCCCATACACACACACACTCACACACTCACACAGGCTAGAGATGTGATAAGGAAATAAGAGATCAATGTCAAGGTTCTGTGCTCTTCTAGTCTACGCCATATAATTTAATTTGACAAATTACGTTGGCATCTATTCATGGTAGCAAACACTGTGTTAGGCACCTGGCACACAAAGTTTAATGCAATGCAGTCCTTTCCCCATAAGAAGCACAGAACATAAGGAGGGAGACAGACTTGTCCAGGAACACAGTGCAATTGTTCCAAGGGTAGTAGTAACCTTTACTGATCTTCTGCTGGGTGCCAAGAACTGTCCTCAGTATTAGATTTACATTATGTCCCTTGAACCTCAGCACAATCTCATGAAGGAGGAGCTGTTACTACTCTCATTTTAAAGGAGAGAAAAGCTAAGCTTAGAAAAGGACAGTAACTTTCTCAATGTCATAGCTGCTAGATCCATATTTTGAACCCTGCTCTGTCTAACTTAAAGTACTGAGCCATTCTCTCTTCTGCTTTTCATAAATGCTTTACTAATTTCTTTAAAAAGTTATGATGGCAGACTTGAAACAGTTAATTCTGCCACTGGCAGGTGAGTGCCAAAGAGAGGTCTCAGAAACCCACAGAGAAGAGGTAACATTTGAACTGCACTCTGAAGGAGAAGTTGTAGGGTGTCATAAGACCGGGAGAAGGGGTGATTTAAGTAGAGGGAACAGCCTGGGCAAAGGCATAGTAATCTAGCATTTGTCTGAGACGTGGTAACAGGCAGAACGTGAACAGGTTTGGAACAATAAGGCTTTAGCACAGAAAAAGTTGCTGAACACCTGCAATCTACTACCTATAGTCCATGAGTACTTGTAACCTACAAGGCTAACCAAGAATATAACAAAAAATATAAACAAATACATCAAAGCTTGAACCATAGCACCCCCTGGCATGTTAAACAACCATAAACTCTTTGATTGTTCTTTAATTATTTCTATGTGTACGTCAATTGTAAACACACTTGTAGAAAGAGTGAATGCTGTGCAAAACCTACACAACTGTTCCTGCCCCTCCTGATTATGGTTAATACTATAAGTGGAGGTTAAAAGGTTTTACTGTGAGGGCCGGCCCGTGGCTCACTTGGGAGAGTGTGGTGCTGATAACACCAAGGCCACGGGTTCGGATCCCATATAGGGATGGCTGTTTAGCTCACTGGGTGAGCGTGGTGCTGACAACACCAAGTCAAGGGCTGAGATCCCCTTCCCGGTCATCTTAAAAAAAAAAAAAAGGTGGGGAGAGTGTGGTGCTGATAAGAAATACGAAGAAACATCCCACTTCTCAGAACTACCTGAAGCTATTCCACTACCTTTTAAGTAGACTGCTATTGATTATTTAATTTATTAAATAATTCATACACACACCAATAATTTATTAAATCATTCATTGAGCCAACATTATTTTGCTAACAACTATGGGCCAGGCTTTGTACCCAAGCAATAGAAAGAACCAGACAAAACAAATAAATAAATAAAACATGAAATTGTTCTAATGGAGCTTAAAAAATTAAAATGGAAGGATCAAAAATAACTCTCCTTTATTTCCGGTTTTAAATAGTACACAAACCTATAGCCTTTTTAAACTTCTCACTTCAGTCAGTAGCTATCCCTCCCCCTTTTTAAAAACTACACAGTGAGGGTAGAGATGTGAATGATCTAAATCCCATTAGCAACAAGCTACTTAACTAAGAAACAATCAAGCCAGGGGTGGGGGGTGTGGTGAGGGCGGGGAGCAGTTCATGATCAAATAAATTTGGAAAATGAGTCAAGACATATTCCATCTTGGAGTTTTACATGTCTGTTCACTTATTAAAGAATATGAAAAACAATTTTGCAGCCTTGGCTAATTTGGAGTTTCCAAAACATACCTGACCATGGAACCATTTTTTTTTTCATAGATTTTTCAATACTAATTTTAGAGAATGGTCCTCAAAGCATGAGCCATAGACATTCTACGTCAGAATCACCTGGAGTTACATTTTCAAAATCTTGAAGAGAGACTTTTAAGAGTTTCAGTTAACATTTTAGATCAATACTGCTTTACAGGTAATAGGGAGTTAATGGCCTGCAGGATTTGTAGCCAGAAAGTAGAAATGGGCGGTGATGAGTGTGGACGTTATCCCTAGGAAAATCTGGGCTGGTGATGGTAGGACTGAATTAGTGGGCAAACACCTAAAATCTGTTCCCTCGGATTCATGTGTGATCTTGGAGAAGCCACTTCCTTGGGGGTTGGGAGTAGTGTGGATAGTACCACCCCTGCATGGCACTGTGGAAATATATAAGGCCATTTTTGCTTGTCAGTGATGGGGAGGGGTCACTACTGACATGGAGTATGTAAAGACTATGGATGCTAGAGGTTTGCGGTGTGTAGGATAGTTTCTTGCCTTGAAGGGTGCATGATTTTCTGAGCATGATCTTGATTTTCTGGACATTCACCTAGGAGATGAAAAACCTGCTATCGATGATCTGAGCCTAGAATCTAATCTCAAACTGCACATAAATGGCTAAATATGCCCTGGAATTCCCAAGAATGCAACTACAGTGTGAATCAGGGGAAGGTTGTACTTTATATATTCTGAATTTTACCCAGAACTTTAGCACCATTTTGGAAAATCACGTCACTACACATAGGGTTTAATTAAATTGCCAATGTTCTTTGCTTGTAGCTGTCACATTCATCGTGACTCTATACAAGGATTTGAATCCCCTTACCAACCAGCCTCCCCAAAAGCAAACAAAAAAACCCCCACAGGGTGATTCTGTGTATGGATTCAAGTATTTGATTACTTCATTATGTCTAGAGCAATGCTACATGAAGTGTCAGCATGCCACGAGATAATGAGCTTGCACCTGAATGTATATCAACGTCTTGCTTCTTTCATCTAAAAAGTCTTGCTGTGAAAAAAAAAAAAAAGTTCAGCTAAATTAAGTAGTAAGCTTAGTGATATAGTTGATTTTCATTTTGGTATAAGCATTTTATCTCATAGCACATGAATTTATTTTATGTTTACAGCATATTTATCTGTTTATAGTCATGTATATAAGTAGACTTTGTTATCAATGTATTTCATTTCAGAAAAGAAAAGGGAACATAAATATTGATTATAGAAAAAAGAAAATTGGGTTCAACATGTTTGATGATCATTGGATCAAATGATTGCCAAGGGTAGGGACAGGGCAGGATTGGGTGAGGGCCTTTAGTTTGCCCATAACATCATCAGTGACCATGCTCAG
Source organism: Cynocephalus volans (assembly GCF_027409185.1). NCBI lineage: Eukaryota > Metazoa > Chordata > Mammalia > Dermoptera > Cynocephalidae > Cynocephalus > Cynocephalus volans. Next base: position 83,468,022 of record NC_084473.1, read on the forward strand.
TTCTCTGGTAAGGACAATTGAGAAATCTCCCTCTGGCATAAAGTGAGCACTGGTCAATTGCCACTTTAAGACACCTCTTTCAACTGGAACACAGTCTATAAGCCCCACCTATGTAGAAAATTTGGGGCACCCTGCAAATAAAGTCTGAAGTCTTTTTCAGATCTTTTTTCCCACTTAATTCTGTATCTTTCAAGCTTTGTGACTCTGCCTTGATCCATCTATATAGCTGCCCAAGACACAGAAGGAATTGATGCTGCTTTCTCAAGGGGGCAACTCAATGCCTTTCCCACCCCCCAAACAAGGAAAATGACCTCCTTCATCGCTCTGCCCCCTAAATGTGTACTGGATAACTGGTGAGGGTAAACTTTCTTTGCTCCACATAGTCAATGCTCTTCAGTGCAGCGAGGGTTAAAGCTGGCTTCCTGTCTCTGCTGGGGAGACAGGCTAGATGGGGCTCCTCCTGAAATGGGTGCAGATGCCGCCATGCTTTGTTGATTACAATCTCCCACACCGAGGAGGCTTTGACTAGGTTTGACATAATCAGCTCACAGCCTCTGCCTGCACTCTTTCACAAACAGGCCATTTTCACATCTTTTTCATGGAATCCGACAAGCGGAAAAATAATTAATGTTACCTCAGCCCAACAATGACCCTGGCTCTGATTCAAAAAGAAGGCATGTTGCATAAACTGCCCTTTAATTGAGGATTGGGGGCAGACCCCACATACTCCTGTATCGGTTCTGCCTCTCTGGCCAAGGATGATTAAGGCTTTCCTAAGATTGAGGACCCATGGTCACTGAGTACTACTCAGTTTCAGGTTCAAAGAGCTTTGGTGAAAGAATTCTGGTATGTAGCAAGCATAGACCTGTTGTGCCCATCAGAGAATTCCGGATGGTACTGTGGGTTCTTCCCATTTTATTGATAAAGACAAAGTGACTTCCTCTTTGCAGAAGACACAAAATTAGAACCCACAACTGTTTTCCAATATGTTTTTCTTTTTTTTGAAAAAGAAAATACTGATGTTTTTTACTATAGAAGTCTACATGGTCATTTACACTTCTGCTGTGAATGTAAAATGATGCAGCCACTTTGAAAAATAATCTGGAAGTTTCTCAAATGGTTAAACATAGAGTTTCCACTTGACCCAGCAATTCCACTTCTAGGTACGTACAGAAGAGAAATGAAAACATATGTTCACACAAAAACTTAAACATGAATGTTCAAGCAGCATTATTTATAATAGCCACAAAGTTCATCAGCTGATGCATGGATAAACAAATGTGGTATATCCATACAATGGAATATTATTTGGTCATAAAAAGGAATGAAGTACTGATACATGTTATAACATGGATGAACCTTAAAAACAATATGCTAAGATGCCAATCACACACACAAAACACATATTATATTATTCTATTTATGTGAAATATCCAGAATGGGCAAATATAGAGAGAAAGAAAGTAAATTAGTAGTAGCTTAGGGCTGAGGAGGATGGAGCGTTAAGGAGCAGTTAAGGTATGCAGGTTTCCTTCTTGAAGTGATAAAAATATTCTAAAATTGGTTGTGATGTTTGTTGTCCGGCTCTACGAATATACTAAAAACTATTGAATTGTACCCTTAAAAAAAGTGTGGAGTACGCCAATCTTACTACAGAAAAATGACTGTCAAATTGCGGGCCAAGCACCCTGGAGATTCCCAGGATTTTTGGGGGGGTATATGTGAGTCCTTACCTATTCAACTATATATCCACATGGAGGCTGGATTTTTCTTTATATAACTCAGCAATACAACATAGTACAATAGATTGAATGTCTATTTTTAACCAAGCTGCCTATTTTTGACCAAGACATAAGAGATGTTCAAAAATGTAGAAAGAAAAAAAAAAAAAAAGCCTACATGGTCACTGTAGAAAATTTGGGAAATATGGAGAAGTAGAAAAAATACAGTAAATGTCTTCCAAAATATGACCAACCACAGAGAACCACTGCTAGCATGTGGGCACTCTTCTGTCTGGTCTTTTTTTCTGACTCCTTGAGTCGCACGTCATGTGAAGTGGTGGAGCTGTGGCAGGAGACCCAGCTCTGGAGGGCACACCCATATGTGAGTATCACGAATGTCGTGAATATATAAAGCAGAAAACAGGCTGATCTATGCTATTGGATCAGGGTGACGAGTAGGAACACAGCTCTTAAACTCTTCAACCTCAAATCCCTTAAAGTGACAGAAAAGTGGCTTAAATAAAGAATAAGTTTATCATAGCAAAGGAGAACATATGCCACTGGCAGACTAGAAATAATGAGGAATTCTCAGAAGACAGAATGTAGAGAGGAAACAGATCAACTAGAGGAGAAACTCCAAATACATTCAGGCAAAAACTACAGGTGAGGAAAAACAAATCCAAGGAGACACCAAACTCCAAGTCTTATTTATTATTTCTCTCTCTCTCTCTCTCTTTTGTGGCTGGATGGTACAGGGATCCAAACCCTTGCCTGTTATCAGTACCATGCTCTCCCAAGTGAGCCAACTGGACAGCCTGGATTCGTAATCTCTTAAATGCAATTCCTAAATTCAAAAAGCTCTCAAAACATAAATTTTTTTCCAAGTTTGGCACAAAATCATTAGCTGCAAAACCTGACCAGAACCAATGTGAAGCTATTTGTAGACTTTATTTATCTAACTTACTGTGAATATTCATTTCTTTCTTAGAAAAAAAATAGTGTATCTGATTACAGGGTGCTACCTTAGACCCACTGGGAGTGTTATGAAATATTCAGTAAATGCAATAAACTACCTTTCTAAAATCCAAAAAATTCAGACTACCAAAACATGACTGGCCCCTAGGGATTTGATTCATGTCACTCCACCAGGCAAGGAACCTGGGCAATCCAAGGTGCTTGGCAAGGGCAGACAGAATACGGAATGGGCAGTGGATAGATAAGTTGAGACACAACTTGGCACAGGATTAGGAGAAGCTGGAGGAGATCTGGAAGGAGGTGAACCAGCTAGCTGCAGGCCCTATAGCTTGCCAAGTTCTTCTGGAGAAACAAAACAGTGAAACCCACTAGAACAGTGGTTCTCAAATTCTGATGTGCATCCAAATTACTCGGGCGGCTTTTAAAAAATGCTAAGGCTAGAAGCCTCCACAAGCTTCCTGAATTAGATCTTCTAGGTAAAGTCAGGACACCTCCTATTAAGTTCTCAGATAATTCAAACACACAGCTACTATATCCAAGATCATTGAGTCGGAAGGTAGGTACCTGCGGTACATTCTTGAATGGCCACCTTGTTCCCCAGCTACCCAATATAATTATTCACTTTATATTCCAAGTGAATAGTATTCCTTAAAATATAAATCCATAGACAATAATATAAATGATACCCCAGACTTTGGAATTCATGGGTTCCCCAATTCAGTCCTCAAAGAAATTTGCTTCAATTAATGAAATAGAAAAGTACAGTAGTCTCCCCTTATCCACGATTTTCCTTTCTAAAGTTTTGGTTATCCTCAGTCAACCACAGGCCAAAAATATTAAATGAAAAATTCCAGAAATAAATAATTCATAAGTTTTAAATTGACTGCCATTCTGAATTGTGTGATGTAATCTCAGGACGCCTTGCTCCAACCTTCCCGGGTTGTGAATCGTCCCTGCGTCTAGCGGATCCACACTGTTAATGCCACCTGCCCGTGGGTCGCTTAGAAGCCCTCTGATTATCAGGTCCACTGTTGTAATATCACAGTGTTTGTGTTCAACTAAACCTTGTTTTACTTCATAATGGCCTCAAAGAGCAAGAGTAGTGATGCTGGCAATTCAGATATGCCAAAGAGAAGCAGTAACGTGCTTCCTTTAAGGGAAAAGATGAAAGTTCTTGATTTAATAAGGAAAAAAAAAAAAAAAAAAAAGTCCTATGCTGAGGTGGCTAAGATCTAAGGTAATAACAAATCTATCTGTGAAATTGTGAAGAAGGAAAAAGAAACATGTGAATTTTGCTGTTGTACCTCAAACTGCAAAAGTTATGGCCGGTGCATGATAAGTGCTTAGTTAAGATGGAAGAGGCATTACATTTGTGCGTGGAAGACATGGACAGAAACGTGTTCCAATAGATGACAACTGGGTTTGGTACTGCAGTTTCGAACATCCACTGGGGGTCTTGGGATGCATCTCATTGCCTCTTGGGGAGGGAGTCTACTACAGTTAAATAAATAAATGAATGAATGAACTGGCCAGCAACCAAAAAAAAAAAAAAATTAAATAGCGATAGTTCCCACTAGTAAAGATACTTGGTTATCTTGCTTATCTGAGATTAAGTCAAAAGATATTAAAGCTTTAAATGGCCATTAAATTGCTCCCTTACTTGGGCAGACTTGCTTATCTCCAGACTCACTTCTGCTACGAGGATGAGAGCCTCTGTATTGATATGCAGATTGAGATGTGATTAAGACAGACACGTGAGGAAATTCATTCTTTAAGAGCTCAATTGATAGCTCCAAGAACCCTTAAGTCTTTTTTTTTTGTCTTTTTCGTGACCGGCACTCAGCCAGTGAGTGCACCGGCCATTCCTATATAGGATCCGAACCCGCGGAGGGAGCGTCTTGCGCTCCCAGCGCCGCACTCTCCCAAGTGCGCCACCCGCAAACCTGAAGTCTTTATGCTGTATTCATCATGGCTCATAAGGATGAGGCCGCATCCCTGGAGGCAGGAGGCTGGGCTCTCTTGAAAGGTAGAGTCACTTCTGCCTGGTGAAAAGGTGGGTCCTCATATGCAAAAATATCATCGCTCCCAAAGTCAGTGGGCTTGGTTTTTTCAAGTCTTTCTTTCAATAGTAGTAATCAATTTGTGATTATTCATCACCAACTCCTCTGCTAACCACTGCTGGCCTTTTTTTTTTTTTGGTGGCTGGTCCTTAAGGGATCTGAACCCTTGACCTTGGTGTTATCAACACTGTGCTCTACACTGTTGACCTTTTAAAGAGGCAAGTCTTGTTAGGGCTGGTGTTTCTACAGAGCAACTTTCCTGTTGGATGAATTTTTACCTGTGAAGACCCTCCACTGTGTCTCCTTCCTGGACCTGCTGTTCCTCACTCTGGAAAACTTCCTCTGTTTAATCAAAATTGACTACACTATTGACCTTTTCCCAGGGCCTGCCTTTCCACCCCGCAAGGTGACTGGCTGCTTGGCTGATAATTCTACCCTATTTGCATGGTAGTAGTTGGTACATTAATGACAACAATAGCGATGTACAAAATGTAATGGTTCCTATGACATTAATGCTAATCCTCACAGCACCTCTGTGAGGTGGGTTGAATTGTCTTAATTTTGTGTTTTTAAATTTTGCTTTTTTTTTTTTTGGCTGCTGGCAGGTACAGGGATCTGAACCCTTAACTTTGGTGTTGTCAACACGCAACTGAGCTGACTGGCCAGCCCCAGGATTGTCTCCATTTTAAAGATGAGGAAACTGAAAGTGTTACAGAACCCAGGTCTGGCTGCCTGCCCCAAACAAAAACAAACGACCCAAAAGTCAGATGGTGGTGAAATAGGAAGTCAGCTTTATTCGGGAATACTGGTGACCTGAGGAGAGAGGTTAGGCTAGCCGTCTCTCCAGTAAACCTGAAGGAGGGTGGCCAGACTAAAGCCATCTTGAAGACGTGGAGTTACTAAGGGATTTTTAAGGAGGGGGTTGAGGGAATGGGATGTGGAAAATGAAAAGCAGGAGTGAGGGGGACGTGTAAGGGGCCAGAAACCAATTCTCGCCAAGGCTCCATCGGGCTTCTGTTCTCATCCTTTATGTTATCTTAAGGTCCTGCAGGATTTTGATTTGCTCCAGGGTGGAATCAGCATAGCTTTATTGACGTCTTCCTTGATTTCTCAGGGTCTGGATAGTGCATGTCTCATTGCAAGTTTGCAGCTCCAACCTGACTGCAAAACACTTAACATTTATGTAAGTAATGTCATCTTGCCCTCTAACCAAGGTTCAAAATATCCAAGTAACCCTTGGAAAAGAGGGAATTCGGAGAAACGCATACTTAGAAAAAAACCGTATCCCTTTTTTTTCCCTCTAAAGCCCATGCGGTGTTAGATCCCAACATGGCTCAGTCCCGCTCACTCCAACAAAACCAAGCGACTGCAAAATTTGAAAGCAAAAGAGACAGGATTAGAATTGAGAACTGGCTCTTCCTAAATCTGCACTTGTCTGAGAGTCCCAGCGAGGTTTTACAGCTTGCTGCATGCCCCCCATCCCCCACTGGCCTTGTATTATGTACCTCTGGAAAACATAATCTTAAGGCATTATTTCTCAAATTTGGCTAATGATAAGAATTTATCTGGGGCCGGCCTGTGGCTACTCGGGAGTGTGTGGTGCTGATAACACTGAGGCCATGGGTTCGGATCCCATATAGGGATGGCCGGTTCACTCACTTCGGACAGTGTGGTGCTGACAACACCAAGTCAAGGGTTAAGATCCCCTCACCGGTCATCTTTTTAAAAAAAAAAAAAAAAAAGATAAGAATTTATCTGTACACTAAATTAAAAATTCAGGTTCAGGGGGCCCAGACCAGACCCCTGAAGTTGAGTCTTCAGTCCAGAGGCCAGGGAAGCTGCACTTTCAATCAGGCATCTTCATTTGGGAATCACTATCATAATTGAAGGAACTCCTTAACAATGGGATTTCTATTAGCTTGAGAGTTGGGTGCGATGAATTATTGGGCAGGGGTGGAGGAGTCCTTAGGATGTCAAAAATCCCATCAGATATAATCCACCCCCTAGGCAGGGAACACTATGGAAATAAAGTGGGGAATAAGAGCACACGGTGCAAGTTTTCCACTCTGTGGCTTGATCTTGCCCAAAGTTTGGCAAATAACTAAATAATAATCTCTTCTTTAAATGAAATTACAGAGTCACACTACCAGGGTTTGCCCCCTGGCTCCCCCAGCTTCTAAACTTTGTAAGTTTGAACAAATTACCAAACTTCTCTGAGCCCTGGCTTTCCCATTTATAAAATGGGGATAACAATTGTTAAATATCACCTAAGGATATTGTCAGAATTTAAGATTATAATGCTTAGTGTTCAGCACATAGTAAGCATTCAACAAGTACTACTAGTTATTATAGTGTTAGATGATAATATCAAATAATAATGAAAATAATAAAGCTCAGGTCTATAAAATACTTATAGCACAAATGCATGCACTTCTAAAATATGTTAGTTGTTGTGTCAAGTGCTTTACATATAATTTTAAAGACCTTTTTGCTTCGAAGTAAGTATAGACTCAGAAAGTTGCAAGGGGCCGGTCGGCCCATGGCTCACTCGGGAGAGTGCGATGCTGATAACACCAAGGCCACGGGTTCGGATCCCATATAGGGATGGCCGGTTGCTCACTGGCTGAGCATGGTGCTGACAACACCAAGTCAAGGGTTAAGATCCCCTTACCGGTCATCTTTAAAAAAAAAAAAAAAAAAAAGAAAGTTGCAAAAATAGTACAGAGGCCTGTGTTCTATCCCTCCAGCATCCCCCAGTGTAATATCTTACACACTTACACATATAGTATATATATTTTTTAGATGAAACTTCCCAGATAAAGAAACTGAGACTGACAAGTCAAGCAACTTGCCTAAGAACAGGTGAACTCAAGGTCTCCAGCTAAAGAAAAAAGCTCCCCCTGATTTTTGGGGGTGGGGAAATAGCAGATAGGGAAGGGACAATTAGAAAAAAAGAAGGCTTTCCCTCCCCCCAGCTTTTCTGAGGTTCGATTGACAGATAAAAATGGTATACATTCAAGGTATACAATATGATGCCTTGATATACGTATACATTGTGAAATGATCACTACAATCAGGCTGACATATCTGTCACCTGACTTAGTTATCTTTTTATCTTTTTAGTTTTTTGGTGTGATGAGAACACTTAAGATCTACACTCTGAGTAAATATTAAGTATACGATACATTATTATTAACTACCATCACCATACTGTACATTAGATTTCCAGAATTTATTTATCTAACTGAAAATTTACACCCTTTGGCCAACATCTCCTTTTTTTTTCTACTCCCAAAAAGCCTCCTTGTTTTTTTGGCAGATGGCCAGTATGGGGATCCAAACCCTTGATCTTGGTGGTATTAACGCCGAGCTGTAACCAACTGAGCTAACCAGCCAGTCTCAAGGCTTCTTTGGAAGAGGAGTGAGTAATCTCACAAAATGCTTCACCTTTTCAGAGATGGCTGTGCATTTTAAAAAATCACATTTGATTCCTGAAAACAGCCCTATGAGGTAGCAGGGCAGATAATGTACTAGTCCAATGTCTCATGCAACAAATATGATGTTCAAACAATTTGTCTGAGGAGCTGGCTGGTTAGCTCAGTTGGTTAGAGTGTGGTGCTGATAATGCCATAGGTCCGGAGTTCGATCCCTGTACTGGCCAGCAAAACAAAAACAATTTGTCTGAGGTCACGTGGCAGACTCAGGTACAATTGCCATTAAAAATGGTTACAATAATAACAGGTACTGAGTCCATCTTTTTATACTATAATCTCAATGCCACCAGGAAATAAATAAACAAACAAACCAGCGAGTTGTCATCTATAGACGAACACTTTTTGGGCAGAGGCCAGAGCCCCCGGCATGCCGAATATGTGGAAACCCTCACCCGTTTCCTTCTATTCTCCTCTGAAATGATCAGAACCTTGTAATGAGACAGTAGACACTTGTGAACTCATGTTTTCACTGGCACAACACAGGAACCACAGAAAAGGAAGACTGTTCTGGGCTTTCAGTTGTCCAAACCCCTCAAAAAATGTCTTCATACTGAAAATAGTAAAAGTGAATTTGGCTCCCTCTTTAGAACTCAAGGGCCAAACTGGATTTATTGTTTGAGTGCAGGAAACTTTACCAAGATTATGGAAACAGAAAAGAATTCGAGATTAACACATACTGTACATTTCAGTACAGGTGGCAGGACAATTAGAAATCTAGTTAAGCTATAGAAAATCTTCATAAATCTGGGAGGGATTTAGGTCTTGGTGTGCTTTGGTGTAACCCATCATCAAATGCATGTTGTCCTGGGTCTCTGTGCATCCAGACTCCCCAGGTGCGGGGGAGATGATGTAAAGGGAAGAATAAAGAAGTGATTTTCCTCTGATCCACCTTTTGTGCAGAGCAAACGATTAGGTGGCACTGGTGCCTGTGAGGGGAATGGAGGGTGTCTGCAGGCTGCTGCACGCCATCGTAAAAGTCTCACGTTTTCCTTTTAAAAGTAATTAAGAGCATTCATACAAAATTTAAAAAACAGCTAAGAGAAAAGAAAATAAAAAGTTCAAAAGCAAAGACAGCCTTTGACCATGGCTGCCCCAGCAATCTGATTGGCATATTCTCCAAAATAAAATAATAATAGTGTTTTTTTTTTTTTTTTGTCTTTTCCGTGACCAGCACTCAGCCAGTGAGTGCACTGGCCAGTCCTATATAGGATCCGAACCCACGCCCGGGCTCAGCCCAATAATAGTGTTTTTTAATTGACCAAGAATTGAGCAAAGTTCTGCCAACCAGTAAAACCTATTGTGCTTCAACAAGGCCAGATCAAGGACTTGACTTTATATATGACCTCCACCAAACTTCAGCACACTTTTTCTGGTAAGTGCCAGAGAGTCGACATTTTAGGCTTGAAAGGCCGCATGGTCTGTGTGTCAGCTGCTCAGCTCTGCGGTGTTAGGGCCAACGTAGCCATAGACAATACAAAAAGGCATGGGAGAGGCTGTGTTTTGATAAAACTTTAGGTATAGATACTGAAATTTGAATTTCATATAATTTTCATGTGGCATGAAAGAGTACTTATCTGATTTTTTCCAAGCATTTGACAATGTAAAAACTGTTCTTAGCACTCAGACTGCTCAAAAACAAGCCGTGAGTGGGATTTAGCTCAAGGAATGCAGTTCGCTGACTCCTGATCTAGACCTACTCTGCTTTCTTAAATATCTTCTGGAGAGATCTCATTAGGTTAAAGAAAAAGAGGCTTCCCAAGTCTGTGTGGGCGTCCCTTTCCCAACATGCTGGGTCCCAAATTTTTCCAGATTCTCTGACCTCTTGTGCCTCCAACTGGGCTCTGACAATCTGAACCATTTTGATAGGATTCTTCTTCCACGCAACAGTTCCTATTCCCAAACATGGATAAAACATAATGGAACATAGACTTAAGAGTTGCTTCTGAAAAACAAACAAACAAAAAACGAAAATAAGAGTTGCTTCTGAAGAAGCTTTAAAATCTGGATGTCGGAATGGCTTCTAACCCCCTGGGTCTCTCAACGGGTCATTCGTTGCTGTGCACTGGGTACTGCCAACTGCATTTTACACAGGGTAAGGATACGTTTGCCCAGAAGCAGGATTAGAAAGGCTAGGTCAGGCTGAAAGAAGTCGCTTTCTCCTGACGATTGAGGAAAGAAAGCCCCCTGTCTCCTTTATCAGGGATTTCATATGGGTGGAACGAAAGACTGCTTTAGGGTACTTTGAGAATAGATTTTTATCTGCTCAGCAGTCTCCCAAGCGAGAGGCCAGAAAGCACCTTGAATGTCAGAGAAAGGAGTTTCCTGCAGTGAGAGTTCTACAAATCTTTGACATTCCAACCAAGCCCTGGGGATATGCCCAGTGCCTGAGAGCAGAAATCTTCCCAACCCTGCCAGGTCTGGGTGAGTACTAGTCCTTCCAGTACCCCCAAGCCGAAAGGCAAACTTAGGAAGAGAGAGTGGGAGCCCCAGTGAGAAGGAGGCCTGGCTGGAGAGCGAATGATTGAAAGGGGCCACAGGATCCTACACCCCAGTCCCAGAGAAGGGGCACTAACAATAGGCACTTCCCAGGCCCGTGAGGGTACAAATTCACTGAGAGTTGCTCCCAGAGTAGGGAGTCCAAATTCCTGTGCCTTGGAGTGGAGCTCATGCCACAGTCCCTCTATATCTGCAGTCTAGGATACTTGTCCCTCCTGTCCAGACAGAAAGAGGGTAGCAGTAGGAAGAAGGAAGGTCAAGGCAGGCCCCATACGTGTTAGGGTAAATTGAAGTGTAGACAGGAGGGATGAAACTTACAGAGAAACAGCTAAATCCAGGCAGTGAGTACTGGCCTGATCAGCCCTGAGTCCTTTTCTGAATGGTTTGGCCAGGAGTTAGGGGGTTTTGTTTGTTTGTTTGTTTGGTTGGTTGTTGTCTAGTTGTTGCAGAAGTAGGAAGTGTTTTAGAGCTTCAAAAGCAAGCCAAACTGTGCAGTCCTTTTTCCTTACAAAAGCCTGGCAGACAATCAAAGGTAGGAGTTCATTATTCTGACAGGAACCAATTACAACAGTTAGCAAAGGACAGGCAAAAGCCTGGAAGGAAAAGGGTCCTTTTTCCCTTGAAGACTAAAGAAGCTGAATTCAGGAGTAGAGATAGAGTTTAGCTTAGCAAGCGTTCCTAAATAATTCTCAGGGTGCAAAGATATGAGATAGCAAATAAATATTATGTTTTTCATTTTGTAGGAGATAAAACTGAGGACTAGAGTTCAAGAAAGATTTGCAACCATTGAATGACAGGGATACATGAGGATTAATAAACAGAGGGGAAGAAAAAAAGAAAATACAGTCCCTATAGTAAAGTGTAAAAGTGAGACAGAACAAAACAGCAAAGAAGAAAAATAATGTAATAAGATGACAGAAGTTAGATCAAATCTATCTGTTGGGACAATAAATGCGGCGGCGACAAGCTCCCCCATGAAGAGAGATCTTCAGAATGCCCCAAACACAAAATCCTACAACGTACTATGTGAAAGAAACACAACTAAAATAAACTGACTTTGAAAGCTTACAGGTTAGAAGGAAGGTAAAAAGACACCATGCAAATCTTAGTAAGAAAACAGCAAGATTATACATGAATATCAAACAACATTGTGAACATCTTAGAGTAGTTCTTGAAATAATTTTCCAGAAGCAGAATTTCTGGGTCAAAAGTAAGTGTACTTTGAATTTTCATGTAGATACTACCATCGGAATTGCTGAATAGTAGCAGTAACTTATACTGTCACCAATAATGTGTAAGAATACACCAATACCAATCCTTAAAATCATCAAACTTGTTTTTTTTTTTTTGGTGGCTGGTCAGTACAGGATTGAACCGTGGACCTTGGTGTTCTTAGTGCCTTGCTCTAACCAACTTAGCTAGCTGGCCAATCTCAATCTTTTTCAATTTGTTGATATGAGGAGCGAACAAACAAAAATTTGTTTTCATTTGCATTTCCCAGACTCCTGATGAGGCTGAGCATCTTATGTTATGTATGTTATCTCGTATTTCTTCTGTGATTAGCCTACTCCAGCTCTGTTTTTTAGGGATTTGTAGCTGAAATATATGGAGAGTAATTCATTACTTTTCACATACAAACATTTCCAAGATTTAAAAAATATCATCTTATATCTTCTTGTAATAATTTTATTCTTTTGTTTGTTTTTCAGCTTTATCTCTCTAACATTGGGAATTTACTTTTGTATATAGTATACATAGGAGCTTAAGCTTAATTTCTCTTTATGGATTTCAATTGCCCTAACTCTCTGAGTGTTTTTCCTTTTTTCCATAATTTTGAAATGCCACCTTGATGATATTTTAGATTCCAATATGTAGATGGGTCCCTTTATGGAATCTACAAATTGTGTTTTTGCTCCATTTCTATTTTCCTGCACTGACACCATACTGTTTTAGAGTTTGTAAATGCTATATCTTAAAAGCTGGTCAGGGGAACTGTATGTATATATTTCTTCTTTTTCAAAATTAAACTTATGTATTTTCTCCTCCAGATAAACATGGGAATCATTGATTATATTTAAAAAACTATTTTGGGACTTCAATTGGCATTACATTAAATTTATTAATTGTTTTGGGGGGACAGTGACATCTTTGCATATTGAGTTTTCCTATTCAAGAGCATGATGGTTTTAATGACAGTAAGATTTTATAGCTATTTTATAAAAATATTTCCATATAATGTGGAGCTTGCCTTTTCCTTGTTAAGTTTATTCCTAGGAATTTTCTAGATTTTATTACTGTCGAGAATGGAATTTTTTAAAAATTTATATTTTCTAATAGATTATCGAATCTATAGAAATGTCAGGGGTTTTTGTGTGTAAATCTTGTATCTGATCATATAATAATATATTACTAAGCTGTCTCATTAGTTTTAATAGTTTAGATTTTCCTTATTTTTTTTTAGAGAATAATATTGCCCACCAACAAAATGGCAAATCTCTCTCTCTCCTTTTTCAATATTTATGCCTCCTGTTTGTTATTCTTACTGACTAGTTATCTCCAGCTTAGTATTGAACTGCATAGGTAATATAAAATTTGCCTTGTTTCCGTCTTTAATAAGAATGCTTTTAAAACATTGCTGTTGGTTCCTGGTAAAAAATATTTTCTTAAATTAAGAAATGTTTCTTCTGTTCCTAGCTTGGTTAGAAATAGTTTTGTTAATGTTCATTGTTTTATTTAGCTTTATTTTTTGTTTTGTTTGGGCAGGTAGCAGGAGATCCAAACCTTTTACTGTTATGAGCACTGCTGCTCTAACCAAGTGAGCTGACCAGCCAGCCCTATTTAGTTTTTATAAGAAATAGGTGATAAATTTTAACAAATGCTTTTTCAGCATATGCTTCATTTTCTTGTTTTCTTAATATAGTCAACTACATTAACAGATTTTTTCATGTTGATTCATCCTCAAATAACTGAATAAACCCTATTTTGCCATGTTATGTGATCTTTTAATACGTTATTGAATTCAACTTAATAATAGTTTAAGACTTTGTTGAGAACTGCAAGCAAGCTCAGACCCTTCACAGTTTTTACCTTGCTTGCAAGCAAACAGGTTAGCCTGCCATAATATCATGTGTGCTGACAGAATACATGAGACTCCTGGGTCAGAGACAAAGGACTTTATCACTCACAACACAGCAAGCTGCATATGCATCATGTTCCCATTAGTGTCCCTTGACTCTCAAGTCTAACAGGGACAAAGTGGAGGCACCTGGATGGATGCTGTACACACAGCAGGCTTGTGCCAGAGCTGAGAAACTCCAAGCATAGGGAGGCTGAATCTTTTATAAAGAGAAGTAAGCAAAGCTTCTGCAGGGAGACCTTATTTTTATTATATAGACAGTCAGCAAACCTGTCCTCTGCTCTGATTAAAGGTTTTATCACTATCTTCCAAGGCTATTCACTACGTAAACATCCTTGAAAATATGGTGTACAACAGGCTGGCCAGTTAACTCAGTTGGTTAGAACAAGGTCCAGGGTTCGATCCCTGTACCAGCCAGCTGCCAAAAACAAATGAATAAAATATACAGTCTGGAACAAAAGGGCAGTTAGCACATCTGTTTGTAAGATGTGCAGAAACACAAGAGACCCATGGAGTCTGTCTCCCAACAGACTTTTGTATGCATTGGCATATATTCGTAAGTGAATTTTGTCTATGGTGTCTTAATTGGAGAGCTATCTGGTTTGAGAGGTATCAGGATTTTGCTGGCTCCATAGAAAAAATTAGTCAGCTGTTATACTTGCATATGTTTAAAGAAAACATTGGGGTAATATGGCCTTTGAAACATCATAGAGATTACTCATATAACTGTCCCGAGCTAGCACCTTTTTCAGGTGTAGATTTTTGACGACCATTTGAATTTCTTCTATGGGTATTAATCTGTTCAGGGCTTCTACCTTTTCTGTGTCCGTTTTGTTATAGTCTTAGAAAATTTTCTATTTCATGTAGAAATTATTTACTCTTATATAGTATTCACTATACAGGAATTTACTAATTTATTTATTTATCTATTTTTAATGGGGAACATTATAAGATTTGATTTTCAGGGAAGAACATAATTTTAGATCTGGTTGGATTTACTGACAAAGATACAATTATGGGAGAATTTTCATTCAGTATGTTACCTTGGGAAGCTGGCTGAGGCTGTAATAATTTACTAGACAGACTCATGTAACCCTGGGTCCAATTCTAACCCACACGAAGTAATATTAAGATATTAGAAACCTTTGGCATATGAAAGATGCAAGGTTGATCATTCCTTTCATATCCACATTTAGTTTCCCAGTTAGGCAAGTATAAAAAGTGAAGGGCTTGAATAATACTAATATATTATAAACTTAATCTGGTAATAACTAATAGCAATTCCCATTGTAGATGCGGTCTCTCTATTGAAGAAAATCAATACAGCCTTTAATATCTGATATGGAAATATTTATGGGGCAATGTTTTATTTTTCTTCATTGAAAAATCAGAGAAAAGTAGAGGTATTTTGCTTTCATCTGGCAGGGATAGCGATAGACCCTGCTCTGCCTAAAGAATATGCTGTCTCTACGTGCATGCTTCAGATTTTATATGCTGGTAACTTTCCCATTACCTCCAAGAATGAGATGAAGGAGGAGGGGGGGTACCTTGGGCAGTGGGCTTCTTTTGAAGACACGGCATCTACACAGGTGGGAGCACACAGCTGTGAGTGCAAAAACTTGGCCACAAGAGAAGTTGATTGACAATACAACAACTTAGCCCTGATTTACGGATGGCAATGCACAATATTCCAGCATCAACCAGAATGAATCTGACTTCAGCCTTAACTCCCCACACAAGAGCAGCCCTAAAAGACAGTAGAGAAGAGAAATTCTCCCAGAAAACAAAACTTCAAGCAATAGATCTCATGCAGACTTTTCCTGAAGAAGAGATGATCCGAGGTGAGAACCTTATTGATTCCTGAGAGGCAACTAATGGCCAATCGTAAATTAATTCTGTAAATGTTATTAAACACTCAATACGTCCCTGACATAGATGTATCACTAAGTATACTGGATAAACAAATCAGACGTCTTTATTCTTGGAGGTTTTATTGTCATGAGAAGACCACTGTCACTAAGCTGGTTTGACTACAGCCACCAAACACCAAATTTGCCATTAGCACTGACAACTCTGAATCTTTATTTTTTTTTTTTTGAATCTTTAATATGATGCCACGATACCTCAAGGCCACCTGGATTCTAGTTGCTTACATGGTATCTTCTCCATAATGGAGGAAGGATAAATCTACCTTTGCAGAAATAGACTTTTTCTAGACTTGGATTTGCGTTTTTGCATATCATACCTCTACCAGGAATACCACCTGTGGACTTTACTGAATATCACACACTGTGATGATAAACCATACAAAAGATTCATTCTTCCTCCCTCATACCCCGACATCTGGAAAGAACTGCTCTTGAAGAATAGCTATTCAAAACTCAAGGATGGCTATTAAGAAACTAACCTGGAGTCACTGTCCTGAAGGCTGGAGTACTATCCTACAGGATGCTCTGAACTAGCAAAGTAATGGTGCTGTTTCTCCCAAAGTAAAAGTAAAATGGCCGGGGAACCAAGGTGTGGAGCTTAGGGATCATATCTCTCATAATTATACCAAATGAGAGACTTAACAACTTTGTGCTTCCTTTTCCAAAAGCTCTGTGCTCTGCTGATTTAGAAGAAGGAAGGATTGTTCGTACGAAGGGCCACAGTAATGATTCCGACTGAAATGGGGGCTAAATCACTTGTCCATTTTGAGATCTCATGGAAGAAAGGAAGGAAGGAAGGAGGGAGAAGAGAAAAGGGAGGAGTGGAAGGAGGCAGACATGAGGGAAGGAGAAAGATAAACAAACACACACCTATTTTTCCTTCTCCCCACTTTTTTTTTTCATAAATGGTATTAATATTGTATACACTTGTCTTTTTGCTATCTCTCCCACCTTGTTGTCTTGTGCCTTTTTAAATTCTTTACTCATTTTGGTGATGTTTCAATAAAAATAAATCCTTACTCAACTATCACATTTAACTGAAACTTGCATGGTATTTTTTTTTCCCTCATTTCTTTTTGTTGTAATCACTCATGGATAGTGTAAAGGAAAGATATATGTGTTCATCTTCTACCCAACCACTTAAGATCGGCAAACATAAGAAATACTGATGTCACCCACTGTTGGTGAGGGGATGTAGACACATAGATGGTTGGTAAATTTTTAGGAAACTCTGATAACACTGAGGTCCAGGTTTTGATCCCTGTTACAAGCCAGTCACCAAAAATTAAAGAAAAAAAAATTTTTTTGTATTAGGGCTGGGAAGAGGAGGGGAGACTACGGTTAATGGATACCAAATTACAGCTAGACAGTAGGAATACGTTCTAGTGTTTATGGCACTTTTGGATGACTAATAGTTAAAAGTAATTTATTGTTTATTTTCTGATGGCTAGAACAGAGGATTTTGAATGTCCCCAACACAAAGAAATGATAAATATTTGAGGTGGATGGATATGTTTATTACCCTGGTTTTATATACACATATTGAAATATCACACTGTACCCCATGAATATGGACAATTATTATGTGTCAATTAAAATATAATAAAAAAAGAAAAAAATTTTTAAAAGATTTTATTAAGTTTTGGAAAATTCTCAGCCATTATTATGTTATATATTTCTTCTGTTCCTTTCTTAAGTTCTTTTTCTGGTATTCTCACTACATGTAAGTTATGCCTTTTGCAATTGTCCCATAGTTCTTGGATAATCTGTTCTATCTTTTTCATCCTATTTTCTCTTCACATTTCAGTTTTGGAGGGTTTTACTGACATATGTTCAAGCTCACTGATTCTTTTGTTGGTTGTGTCCAGTCTACAGATGAGCCCATCAAAAGCATTCTACATTTCCGTTACAGTGTTTTTGCTTTCTAGTATTACCTTCTGATTCTTTCTTAAAGTTTCCATCTCTCTGCTTGCATTACCCATCTGTTCTTGCATGGTGTCCACTTTTTACATTGCAGCCCTTAGCATATTAATCATAGTTATTTTGAATTCCAAGTCTGATAATTTCAAAATCCCTGTCATCTCTGAGTCTGGTTCTGATGCTTGTTTTTTCTCTTCAAAAAAAAATTTTTTTTTGTCTTTTAGCATGCCTTGTAATTTTTTTGTCCAAGCCAGACATGATGCATTGGGTTAAAGAAACTGAGGTAGATAGGTCTTCCATGTGAGGGCTTATGACTATCTGGCTAGGAGTTAGGCTGTGTTTACATTACTGTTTGTTGTAGCTCTATGTATTAGAGGCTAAAACTTTCTCTAATGTCCCTGTTTTTGTATCTCCTGTTATCTTTCTCTTTTTTTTGGCTGCTGGCCAGTAAGGGGACCTGAACCCTTGACCTTGGTGTTATCAGGACCATGCTGTAATCAAATGAGTCCTGTTTTCTTTGAGTTTCCCTAGAGACTCCTTAGAATAGAGCCTGAGCCTTGCAGTTCTTTTAGCTATAATCCACTATTATTATACAGGAGCCTGATTAATGTGGTGATGAGATGTGGGGGTAGGTGAAGTATTTCATAATCCTGTGATCAGGTCTCAGTCTTTTAGTGAGCCTGTTCTCCTAAGCTGTAACCTTTGCAAGTGCTTCTTGGCTTTCTCTTTCTCTGTTTCTCTAGGTGAGAGAAGAAAGCTAGAAGGCGCTAGAGTAAATACTGACTTGGGTATTTTCTTTCCCCCAAGTCAGTTAGACTCTGGTAAATTATTTTCTTTAAGGGCAGTCAGTTGTTAGGAAAAAACAGAGTTCTGGGCTTATTTCAAATTGGTTACTTTTCCCCTCCCTCTGCTGGGAGATTGAGGGACGTTTTCTCTAGTCTTCACCCCGAGAATCTGATAGAGCTTCAGGAGATAAAACTCAAAAAGTTGTGGGGACCCAGAGTTTTTACCTTTATTATTATTTAAAAAAATTTTTTTTTTGGTGGCCGTCCAATACAGGGGACTGGAGGTTTTAACTCCCAAACTTGTCCATACTCAGCATCCAGCAATTCATTGATTACATTTTAAGTTTTCCTACCAGTACTGGCTCCAGTGGCAGGTTTCCACTCTTGGTAAGATGTGATTCTCAGTATCTACCTTTCTCTAGTTTTGGGGGCAGTGGTTTTCCCTGTGGCCTCAATTCTCTGATGAACCTTAGAAAAGCTGTTAGTTCGTTTAGTATTTTTCTTGCGGTGAGCACAGAAGTGATAACTTCCAAGCTCTTTACATGTCAGACCAGAAAGCAGAAGTCCTTCAGTTAATATTTCCATATCAATGAGCCATAATTTAAATTTCCAGCCAGGGCATCTCCTCTGAGCTCCAGACCCACCTATATTCCCAACTGAATGTCTCAGAGGCATCTCAACTTGATGTATCAAGACCAAATTTGGGTCTTCCTCTCTCCCCAATAACAACTGACCTTTCAATTTTTCCCACTCAGAAATGGCACTCCTACCAGCCTGTTTCCCAGGCCACAGACCTAGAATTCATCCTTAATAGCTTCCTCTCTCATACTGCCATATCTATTTTTTTTTTTTTTAAAGATGACCAGTAAGGGG
Source organism: Cynocephalus volans (assembly GCF_027409185.1). Classification (NCBI taxonomy): domain Eukaryota; kingdom Metazoa; phylum Chordata; class Mammalia; order Dermoptera; family Cynocephalidae; genus Cynocephalus; species Cynocephalus volans. The sequence continues at coordinate 83,487,410 of NC_084473.1, forward strand.
ATCTTAACCCTTGACTTGGTATTGTCAGCACCACGCTCAGCCAGTGAGCAAACCGGCCATCCGTATATGGGATCCGAACCCAGGGCCTTGGTGTTATCAGCACCGCACTCTCCCGAGTGAGCCACGGGCCGGCCCGTGCCATATCTAATACCTCACTAAATCTTGTTGATTTTACTTCCTTGATATCTTTCAAAAGAATCCATGTCTCTTTCTGTTGCCACTGTCTTGATCCAAGTCACTTGCCTGAACAACTGCAATAGCTTCCTACTCTTGGCCACCCATCCCTGAAGACTCCCCTACCTTACCCAGCCACTCAAAATGCAGAACTGATGACATCCCACCATTTTGCTCCATGTCCCCCCAGCCCTTCCTGCCTCGTTCAGCCCCTCCAGTAGGCTGGGCCCCTTGCCCCATGGGGACTTTGTATAAATGCTACTTCCTCTGTCTGGAATGCACTTTCCCTTCCTCTCTCCTGGTTCACACATGCCTGCTTTTTCAGATCTCAATTCAAGCTGCATGCTCTCAGGGAAACCTTCTCTGACTCCTCAGGCTGGATTCATGTCCTTTCTTTTATGGGCTCAAGAATCCTGCCTTGTCCCTTCAGAGCACTTATTCTACTTTGTAATGACTTATTCTACTTTGTAATGGCTTATTCATTAGTGAGATTATTTAGTGGATGTCTCTCTCCCCAACTAGAGCATAAACTCTGGGAGAGAAGGCAACAAGTCTGTCTTACTCATATTGCACCTCCAGTCCCTAGCATAGAGCCCAGCACAAAGTAGCTACTAAGAAGTATTTATTAAATGATTAAATTACATCTTTCATCCTCATTTGATACCTCCCAGACATACATAGCCAGCCTGGTCCTCTTTCCTAATCTCAATCTTCAGACTCCAGCTCCTGCTAGAAACTTCCTCCTGGGAGACCCACAGAGAATCCCTCCTCCTGAGTGTCCGGACCTGGTGAACGTCACCACCCTTCATCTCACCGCCTCTTGCAGAGCCCTGTGGTCATCTTGGACTCTTCCCTCTCCCTCAGCCACACATTTGAGAAACCACAAAGTCTGTTCCTTCCTACCTGCTAAATCTCTCTCATACCTCCGCACCATTTTCTTCCCCGTTATCCCCACCCAACTTCAGACTACCATCACCTTCTGCTTGTATTGCTACAGTAGCTTCCAGACTGGTCTCCTCAGATAATCTTCCAAAGGATTCTCCACAAAGAACTCTATGTGAAATGCAAATTTCATAAAATGAAATTAGGTTAATTTCTATTCTGTCCTGTTCTATCCAATTCTGTTCTCCTGAGGAGCTTTATCAGACTATAGCTCCACCTTCCAGCCTCCTCACTGCCCTTCCCTACCTGAGACCCTGTGGGCTGACTTGCCTCCCTGAGCAGCTCTTTCCAGTTCCCCGCAGTAGCCGTGGTCTCACGTCCAGGTCTCTGCTCAGCTTCTCCCCCATTGACACCTGCTTCCTCCCTTCCTGCACTTTTCCTCTGGCCAACTCCTACTTGGGTCAGGGTTGGGGTCTTTCCTGGAGAGTCCCACTGCCCCCCACATGTCATGCTGCCCCTTTAGTGAAATCTTAGCATGTAAGATGTTGAAAGGAGGATTATTGCCACACAGGTGCCATCCCTGCTACTACTTTAGAAATGGCAAAACCCTATAAGGGTAGGACACATGTGTTCTCACTAGTTCCTGAATCAAGAAAGGGAGATGTAGCGAGACATGGGCACACACCCTGAGCAGCAGTGGAAGAGGCTGGGGTCGGTGCTGACACTACTGTGATGTGTGGCCGGCATCGATACTGCAGAGCAGCTAATCCCATTGTAGGAAAAGCTTTGTAAAGTCTTGCTGAAGTGGCAATCCTTTGGCTCTTACCATCAGTCTGCAAAGAAAGGTGCCCTGTAACAGCTGCTGTGGGTATTTTCTTTCCCAAAACCCAGTAAAGGGGGAGAACTTGAAAGTCCCTAGCTGAAACGAATGCTGGGGGGCAACTGAAGGGCTGATGATCAAAGACTCCAGGTGTTTGGCGGAGACTCGTGTCTCCAGGAGGATGCAGGGGAGTTATGAAAGTGAAAAGGGGAAGTAGTGTGTGGGGAGATGGGGATGGCTGAGTTCTAAATCCAGGCTAAACATAGCAAAAATTCTTGGGATTTTGCCCATTTAAAACTGAAGGAGAAAGACAACTTTTTCTATTTTCTGTACCCAATGATGCCACAGTCTGGCAAGTGAGGCATGTCCTAAGTAAAAGTTGTAGGAACACTCCGTGTCTGTTTCCCCAATCAGGGAAGAGGAACAATGTACATTTCTCTTAGGATCAATAACAGTAATTTTACTTGGACATGGGTTTTCTTCTTAAAGTAGGCCGAGACAGACATGAATGGGGTCACCTTTGAGTGTAGCTGTGTGAATCATACCACATCCCTCTCTGGCCCCTCATGCCCTGCTCACCCCAACCCCCAGAAATTATCCTATTAGTATAACGTTTTCATTTTATTTGGAATCAAGACTTAGTTAAGGCGGCCTGAGGGGAGTTGGTGGAAGTAGGAGGGGATGCTCGGGGACAGCTGCTCAAAGAGGGGCCTTTGAGAGAAGCCTCAGAAGATCTGTGGAATTGAGCTCTCGTGGCAAAAGGAACAATGACAAAGACCCTAAAGCAGAAGAGTTTGCAGTGTTTGAGGGGCTGCAAAGTGATGAGTGGCTGGGAGCCTGTGAGACAGGGTAGAGGGACAGGAATTCATACAGGCCCACAGAACGTTCAAGTTTATTAGTGATAGAACTTTCCAAAAGGTTCTAAGCAGGAAATCAACAGAATGGTATCTATATATTTAAACATCATGCTGGCTTCCAAGTAGCAAATGACCATGGAGCACTAGGGATGAAGGAAGTGTGAAGTGTAGGGAGCCCACAGTCAGGCCGGGAGTCCCGTGGGGAGGCTGCTGTGGTCCTGCAGGTGAGGGACACAGTGACAGTGGGTAATGAGTGAGACAGCGTGGGCCAGAGACCAACTGTGGGTATGACAGCAACAGTTCTTGTTTCAGGCTTGGATGAGGGGTTGAGGGAAACAGAGGAAACAAAATAAGAGTTGGTAGGTGTTTGGTACCTTTATTATCTGACTCACCTGGTAACTGGAGCTGTGGAACACGCGAGCTTCCCTTTCCTGTGAGATCTCCACGGCTCCCCGGCTGCTGGCTATCTACCGAGATTCCTAACTCTGTTTTCACCTTTCTGTAATACAAGGCTGATAATGCTCACCTCTCAGGGCTGCTGGGCAAACAAATGGGCAACATGGACATTAGGCTTTTTAAGAAGAGCTGAGTGAAGGCGCTGGGAGTGGACACAGAGGCCTTCTTGATGTTACTGTTGGGCAAACACACAGATTAAAGATAAATAAATTAACCCTCACGACAACCCTGTGGAGTAGGTATTGCTAGCATGCATTTCACTGAGGAGAAGACAGAGGCCTGGGGAGTATACCTGGGCCATGACCACAGCTGCCTGTGAGTTGGCCCAGGTGTGGAGAGTTAAAGGTGAGCGGTGGGGCGATGGGGGATGAGGTCAGATGCACCAGCCTTGGAGAAGAGGTCCTCATGCTCGTTAACGCCCCGCTTTCTGATCCCACATGCAGCAGAGAAACCCTGCATTATTGCATTGTGGTTTACTTAATGCATTTCAAGAAGGTAAACTGAGGATGAGAAAACCCCAACACACTTGCAGCTTGAAACTCCTTTGAAGTGCAATGCATGGAAGTCAGTTTCTCCTCCTTGAGGTTGAAAGCTGGGAGCCAGGAGTGCAGATGCTGAGGGGCATGCCGGAGCTGGAAGGGCCTGGGGAAACTGACTCTAGACACACACAAAGGCCTGTGGCCTCAGATCCCCTACCAGCCAGCAGCCATAAATAAATAAATAAGGTCTGAGGCTCCAGGTGGCCCAGGTTGTCTCTACCTATCTAGTCCAGAAGCACCATGGCTTCCTGTACCTGAAACTATCCTGGTCCTGTCTTCTAGCAGGAGCCATGGGAGAGGGAAGGACTGCAGAGCTGTAGTGTCTCAGCCCAGGACTGGGGAGCTGTCCACTCCTTTCCAGGAGGTTAAACCATTCTGCCTCCCCCATGGAAGGCTCGCAGCTAGGTGGAGGAAACTCAGACTGGCCCCACAGATCCTCCCTGCCCTGCACACCTCTGTTCTTGGCCTCTGCCATGCTTGTTAAGGGTCTGACTGCTTCACTTTCTGGGTAGTGAGCAATTTAAGTCAGGGAATGGGTCTCAGTCACCTTAGTATCCTCAAAGCCCAGTACAGGCATGGAGCCCAAAGAGGGTTTGCTGAGTCAGTGGATAAATTTCCTTTGTGTCCAAGGTTTGTAACCAGCGTCCCCAGTGTCTGACTCCCCTGGGCAGCTTCAGAGCCTGGACCTCTGACCTGGCTGCTGGCTGATCCTGAGGAGGAGGAGGAGGATATGTCAAGGAAAAGGGACTTCCCTTCCCACCTCTTACCTTCCTGCGTTTAGGGAAAAGAAGCCCCAGACACAAAGTGCAATCTCAGGGAGCATATAAAGAAAGTGCCTGGAAGGGAACATCATTGGACCGGGGGTGGGGGTGGGGGTGGGGGGGGTGGGTTATGAGCCTGGTTCTTGGCCTTGGGCAAATCACTTAACCTCTCTCTGCCTCTCTTTTCTCCTCATTGAAATGGAGAGGCAGTATAGTAGGTTAAGGGCAGGTGGGCTATACATCTCTGACCTAATTTTAAATCCTGATTTGACCACTTACCTGCAGCAACCACTTAGATCCGTGACCACGGCCCAGGTGTATAAATGCCCCAGACCTTAGTATTATTGTCATTAGTGAGATGTATAGAACAGTATCTACTTCATAGTTGTCAGGAGGGTTAATATAGCTTTTTATATCTAATATATGTATTTTAGGACAGTGCCTGGTACCTGATAAGTGGGTTATTATTATTGTAATGTTCATCTTTTTTAAAATGATAAAGGGCTCTTCATGCCTCCCAGGGTTTTGGTGATGACCCCCTGACATCATGAATAAAAAAGGGAAGGAATTCAGTAGGTATCTGGTCTTTTCTGGCCTTTTGTTGTTTTAAAATCTGACAAGAAATTCCTTCTTTTTGCAGCGCTGCCAGCACCCAGCCACACGCCCCAGCTGACGGCTTTCCATGACAAAGGCAAGGCCCGCTGGGGCCGCGCCAGGTCTCTAGCCGAGAAGCCAGCAAATCTCCTGCTTCGGGAAAACACCAGGGGTTTCTTTTTCATTAACAACCTCAAGGTTTTATTTACTGGAGCAGCTAAAGGAAACAAAAACCAGTTAGACCCTGAAGATTTAGAATCTTTCCGAATTCTGGAAAGTCTCAGGAAGAAAGAGAATCATAGTTTGGGAGTTTGCTCTGAAGTTCAGCGATGTCCCTTTGTGGCCTAAGTTTGGCTGGGTTTGCCCTGGGAGGGACTTGTCGGTGCCCTGGGGGCTGGAGGGAGGAGGAGGGATGCAAAGGCACACAGTTTTCAATGCCTCTAGGCTTCCTGGCTGCCTTTCTTCCAATAAGTTAGAGAATGGGATGAAGGATCCGGAAGCTTCAAGAAGGAAACCTGAAAGCTGCTTGTTAGTCCCTCACATTCTCCTTTGCCCTGTCTTATTCAGAACGGCACACCAGGTCCTGAAAGGCGGCAAAGCAGCTGCCTGAAATTATAAATGTGCCCATGGCAACTCCACAGCAGCCCCTGGCCCCCAGGGAAACCCCAGAGAAAGAAAGGCCTCTAACTACGTGCCACAGGACATCTTTTCCTCTGCACTGTTCCGAGCTACGGAAAGTGAAATCTAGCTCAGATCCAGAATTTCTGACCTGGTTCCCAGGCAGAAAATGTCACAGATGCCAATTGGGTGCTGGTGCAGACTCTGACCTGGAAGCGTCACAGGCACAGGCTTTTCCCCTTTCCCTGGAAGACAGTGCCCAGCAGGAGCCCGTGCCCTGATGGAGACCTGCCAGGGCACAGCTTCTTCAGTGCTGGGAATGGGGCGGAGCCACCCTGCTGCCTTTGTCACTGTTCAGATGAGAAGATTCTCCTCGCCTTTGTTTGCACAAATGGCATCAAGATGGCCTTTAATGTCTATCAACTACCCAGATGTAGATACTTGCAAATCCATTTTAACCATTTTTTGTTTCTTCCCGAGAAACCCTCATGCCTGCCCTCCCTCCCCCAAAGTTTTCTGTTGTTTGGTCAAAACTATTCCTAGCCCTAGGTCTCTATTAATAGAAATAATTAGATGCCAAGAAGTAAGCTACCCTAAGAATCTATAATCAGAAACTAAAATAATGTTCAGGACAAACTAGTAGATTTCAGTTCTGAGAAATGCCTCAAGTATTGGGTTGCTGCTACTGCTCACAGCTGATGTTCTTTAGGAGACAAGGCGTTAATTGCATAGGACAGAAACTGGCCTGTACCAGAAGCCCAGAGGCCTAACCATTCAGGGCTCAACTCCCAGCTCTAGGACCTAGGTTTTGGGGTAGAGAGGGGAGGGGATCTCCTTCCTCATGGGCAAATGGTGGGTGTTGGGCTAGATCATGGTTGATTTTGCCCTCCCCCTTCTCAATTGGTAATATCTGGAGATACTTTTTGTTACAACGGGGTGTTGGGGGGTGGAAGGTGCTTCTGGCATCTAATGGGTAGAGACCAGGGATGTGGTGCACAGGACAACCTATACAATTATCCAGCCCCAAATGCCAATAGTGCTGATGCTGAGAAACCCAGTTGTAGATCATCTTTTGGATTCCCCTAGGTGGGGCCAAGTTCAGCAGTTTCCAGCTATTTCTTGGAAATGATGGGCTGCCTGTGGCCCCCCTGAAGACCACACTCAAAGGTGCAGAGCTCCACCTGAGGTGTGAGGCCTCACAGCACCGTTTCTTTCTGGAACAGAAATTGTCTGATGCACTGAAATTCAGTTTACTCTAAATAAGAGCCATTACTCTTATTAGAAATAAATAAAATGCTCATATGCCTAGAGACCCTCCCAAAAGAGTAACTGTTTTATTCCAGCCCTTTCAGATGTGGGTAGGTGGAACAAATGAAAAAAATCAGTCACTTGCTCTGAACACAAAGTCCCTGCAGTGGCTTCAGTACCACGCCACTCCTGTCTCTATTCCTTTCGGACAAAGAAGCTGAAGACAGAAAAAGAGTAATGCCCAAGAGGCCAGAAGTGATCCCACTTAAAGTTTATTTCACATGATTCTTCTCAGCATGCAGTGTACTTTCTTGGGAAAAAGAATTTCTTTGCTGCCCTGGTTTACATTATAAATTAATTTACAAATATAGAACTGTGTTAGAAACAATATTTATAAAAGTCCATACAATTTTTCATATACAAAAATATCCATAGAAATTGGTTTTTGTATACACAGTATGAGGATAGGTAGTCTCTTTGGCTGTCTTTCTGCATATTAAAAAAGTAATAGTTATGTAATTTGTACCTCAATAAGCTGTTTAAAAAAATAATTTTCTGTATGTATATTTCAAAATAAAACATTTTTTTAAGGTAATGCTGTGAGTCTCAAAAGAGAATACACAAGGAATTTTTTTTTTTTTTTTTTAAAACAACGCTTGTGTTCCTGATCCTAAAAAAATTAAAACCTCAAATGAGCAATACTCACATCAGACATGGTACAAAGGCAACTCAGGACATTGTCATCTTAACCTTGAATTAATTCTGTCATTCGACAAATAGTGTTCTACAATATTTATCTTAGAAAAAAATAGTGGCTGAGTGTTTTCCACATACCAGGCACTCTGCTGGGCACAGGGAGGGTGACCATAAAAGTTATTCAAATGAAGATTCCTCTGGGAAGTGAAAGGGGGCGCTAGAATAAATAGTTATATATATATACATATATATATATTTTTTTAAAAATGACCACAAATGGTTTTATTAAAAACTATAAAAAATCCACTTAAAGACTTTCTTTTTGGCAGCTGGCCAGTACTGGGATCCAAACCCTTGATCTTGGTGTTATCAGCACCTAAAAACTATTTTTAATTAAATTCTAATACTTTGTTAGAAAATGAAATATCCAGGACATAAGCTAAAAGGGATAGGATACCCGGCTAAACATCATAAACTAGGACAATGTCCCCCAGACCTTGGAGTATGGCAGGAGTAAGGCAGGTGGTGTCTACCTTTGCTGCTCGGGGAAGATCTCAAATGACAAATGACTTATTTCAACCAGGATCTTTGGTCAAATGAGATCCAGCTCTATTCCTACCACCTATATACTTATGTCTGCCTATGGAAGCTAACTTCTTTCTGTTTTTCGGGAACTAGAACATAGAAGTCACAAGCAACAGCTCTGGAGCCAGACTGCCTGGATCAGATCCTGGCTCTACAATTTACAATCTGTGTAACCTGGGGCAAGTTACTTAATATCTTGGAGTTTCACTTCTCTCATACAGAAAACTAGGGGTGGTATGAGTTAACACTTGTCAAGTGTCTAGAATGGTGCCTGGCAAACAAGGCAGCTTGTAGTTTTATTGCTATTAGTATCTACCACATAAAGAGTATGAGCAGAGGTGACTTGTGAGCTGGATATAGCTCAAAGATTTGTGATGTTTTCTAGTACAGTATGATTAAAAATTTTAAAGGCAAAAGATACAAAATTGGAGGTTTTCTATAAAAATCCAGATAGCTGGCTTTTCTAGAAAAATCAGAATGCTGCCATGCAGGAGATAACCAGCTGCTCACAGGAGCCTTCAGCTGGTCAGTCCTGACCACTCCCTACTGCTTCAGTTGCCAACTGTTGTTAGTTTCCCCACTCAATATCTTTACTGTCTTTTTTTAGCTGCCTGTACACATTGGAGCTAGGGACCCCAGCATACAGTTATAAGAAAACAGACATGGTCCCTGCCTTCACAGAGCTCACAGGCTACTTATCCCAGAACAGAATGAGATGGACTTCTCTCGAGAGAGGCCTATATCCTGAGAAACCTGTAAAAGCTTTCTGGGTTGCAGACTTACCTACTACACCCTTGTTACTCCAAGTATGGTCAACAGACTACAAGACCACCAGGACCTCAACAAAGATGCAGAACCTCAGGTCCTAACCTGGACCCACTGACTTGGAATCTGCATTCTAACCAGATCTCAGGTGTGCAGAGGAAAGTCTGAGAAGCACTGTCTACACCTCAGAGCCCTCCCGGGGATAAATGAGGCTGTTGACCATGCTGAAGTTGTAGAAAGGGCTACTGAAGGGGCTGCCTTGGCCCCCACTGGTGGTGGCAGGGAAAGGGCTGTAATAGGAAGATCTCTGGCTGCTGCTATTGCCGCTGCTGTTACTCAGCTGCAAGGTGTCTGGTGAGGCCTCTGAGATGGAGCTGGGGGGGAATGTGCTGGAGGGCAGCTGGGTCCCCTGGATCCCTAGGTGGCGGCTGCCAGGGAGAGCTCGCTGGGTGCTCCCACTGCTGCTGACATTTAAGGTGCTGAGGCTGCTGAAGAAAGTGTTGAGGCAAGGGGCCGAGGTGAGCACGGATCCTCCAGGAGATGAGGCAGTACTCTTGGTGCCCTCAGGAGGCTCTGGGGACTGGGCAGGCCTCAGCAAGGAGGGGCTGTCTCCTTCTGGCTTCCCACCCACTCCAGACCCTAATCCTGAGGACAGCCCTTCTTCCGACTTTGATGTCCCTGCAGCCACTGTGGAGCTGCTGCTGGCCTCAGAGCGGCGCTTTCTCTTCCGACGGAAGTTCCCATTGTCAAACATTTTCTCACAGTTTGGATCCAGAGTCCAGTAATTACCTTTCCCTGAAGACAGGAGAAAGAAGAGTTAGGGAAGGACCTACTTTATGCTGGTATACTCAGCTTCAGTTCTAGGAGGAGGAGAGGAGACTCATTATATCCTGACAATGGTGCTCAATCCAACTCTACTGTTTACATTTATCCTCTCTTAGGGGAGACTCTACTCTTCGCTTCGAGAAGAAATCTGGAACAAAGATGTTCTGGCCACTTCCACCTTCTCCTGGCAGTGTCTGCTTACTTAAATCTTAATTCTATTCCCGAGGCTCTTATAATTAAATGGCCCAACACCTTCCCTTACTCTGGATCAAAATTGTACGGCTTTGCAGAATCATGGAATTCTGGTGTTACTTGAACATCAGTCTCCATTTCTGTATTTATAAAACAGGGATAAGAATAGTACCTATCTAGAGTTCAGATCCCCATACAGCCAGCCACCGTAAAAAAGAAAAAAAAAGAGTAGGACCCATCTAGTAAGTTGACTATGAGGATTAAATGACTTTTCAGCACAGTAGCTGGCAGAGTAAGCCGTGGAAAAACAGTACTTATCAAAGTTATTATCCATTGAAAGTGTACAACTCCCCATTCCTGAAAGAAATTCCCCACTGGGAAAAGGCAACCTCAAATGGCAAAAATTCTTACTGAGCAATCACTTGTTTTCACGATACATTGGATGGAGTGCATTCGTAGTACAAGGAAGCTCCTCTACATGCCCTGCTCATCGTGGGCAGGCCCTGCAGACTGGGCAAATGTTGGACACCAGGGCCTCATTTAATCCATGTAATGTTAGTCTTCTGCTTAGGAAATTTCCCTCACTATCTACAACAAGGTAGAAGAGATCTATCATCTTGGAGGATTTTATCTCCCAACAGCTTTTCTGATTTCTAGATAAAAGAATCTTTGATGTTTGAAAGTACTGTTAAGCACTTAACTTAGAGTGAATGCTTTACATGGATAACCCTCATTTACTCTTCACAGATCTAGGGAGATAGGCAATATTACTGCCTCCACTTTTCAGGTGGTGAAACTGAGGTGCAGATCGGTTAGTAACTTGTCCTATTCCCAGTTGGCCATGGTAGAGCCAGGACTTAAGCAAGCTGGCTCCAGAGTCCACATTCTTAAGTAACCACGGTGTCAGGCAGCCTCCACAAACTAGCATGCACTGCCCTGCACCTACTGTCTCTACTGAAATATTTTTTGCAAATAGTTGCAGGGGGAAAAAAAATTACGTAACTACCATTTAAATACTAATAGCTGCACATATCTAGATAGTTATATTGTGCCACCTTGGTTCCAACTGCTTTGACATGACACTAGCCATAGATCCTTGAACTTTTAGGGTAAATTCCAGGAGTTCACATGGCAATTTACACGATAACCTTGGATGATAAGAGGCCAAATCAGGAAGATGCCCTGTCCAATAGAGCAACTACTAGCCATGCATGGCTACTGGGCATTTGAAATGCGGTGGCTAGTCCACATTGAGATGTGCCGGAAAATACACACAGGATTTTGAAGACTTAGAATCAATAAAATAAGGTAAGGAATTTCATTAATAATTTTTATGTTATATGTTAAAACAATATTTTGGGTTAATTTAAAAATATTAAAAATAATGCCACCGGTTTCTTTTTACTTTTTTAATATAGCTACCAAAAAGTTTACCATCACATGTGGTTTGCGCTGTATTTCTATTGGAAAGTGCTGCTCCGGAGTGACTTCAGGGATGAATTCACTCTGAGCTCCAGAGTATTTACGTAATTTACATAAAACCCTGGATCTCTGAAGTGTGCCACTAACATGGCTTGATTTGTCTTCTCTTTCCTTACCGCGACCCTCCCCCCCCCCCCCTTCTCTTGTCCTGGACTTCTAAACCTTCAAGTAGGATTCTGGGTCCCTCTTGTTTTTAAGCTTTTCTCCACCTCGCAGTCACGTGAGAGAGAACACCCTCTCCACTGTACCTCTAACCTCACCACTCCAGGAGTTACTGGGTTTAGATCAGAACGAAGCAAATTCTGAGTATTCACTGCTAAATTTCTAACTAGTTAAGCAAGGTGTCAAAACCACAATGTGCAGGACCCAGCTCAAGTTCTCCCATCCCTCTGCCCTGTCTCACGATGTCCGTGCCTCTATCGTCAAATTAACTCGGTCAGATCGTCTCTCTCAAGGTAGGCGCAGTACGTGCTCCACTAAGGACACCAGGAGACTCTCAGGAATGTGCCGGAGGAGCAAGCGCACCTGCGGACCGCCCGACCGCCCGCTGTTCTCGCACGCCTCTCCTGCGAAACGTGATGCGACTCTCAGCTCACCTGAAGCCCTGTACAACCATCCCTTACCTGAGAGCACACCGGCGTTCTTACTCCTGATCTCCTTCCCTCTAACTACACCCTCCTTTTAAATGGCTGAACGCCACCCAGGGGTAGCCTCACGTTGGAGGATTCAAACTTTTTCCTTTTTCTCTACCTGGCCAGCCTCTGCGCGTGTGGGTGCGTGGATGTGGGGGACGAGCTCGTCCCTCACCTGTCCTCCCTCCGCAGACCCCTGATACTTCTCTTTGTCCTCGGGGCTCCCCCCGCCCCCATCAGACCAGGTCGGGGTGGTGGTTCCTCCACCTGCCCCACCTCCGCTAGGACTGGGAAGCCTCCTCGCAGGGCGTCAAGCCAGCCGCACACAAACCCCGCTCCTGGCCGGGAAGCACCTGCCGGCCGCCCTCACCTGGGTCGTCCTCGTCGCGGGGCACCTTCTTGAAGCAGTCGTTGAGCGACAGGTTGTGGCGGATGGAGTTCTGCCAGCCGGCCTTGCTGCGCTGGTAGAAGGGGAAGCTGTCGGCGACGAACTGGTAGATGTGGCTGAGCGTGAGCTTGCGCTCGGGCGCGCTCTGGATGGCCATGGCGATGAGCGCCGAGTACGAGTAGGGCGGCCGCACCATCTTCATCAGGTCCTCGCGGCTGGCCATGGACAGCCAGCCCAGCTCGCCGGGAGCCGCGGGCCCGGCGGGCGAGGCGGGCGCGGCGGGCGCGGGCTGCGCGAAGGGCCGCTGCGAGCAGCCGAAGGTGCCGGCGGCGGGCGGCGGCTGCAGGAAGGGCCCGGCCGCGGCCCCGGGGGGTGGCGGCGGCGGCGGGGCGCCCAGGTAGGCGGCGGCGGGGGCCGGGCCGCCCACGCCGGGCCCGTTGAGCCACAGGTAGGGGTTGGCGGCGGCGGCCGGCGGCGCGGCGTAGTCGGCCAGTCCGTAGGGCGCCCTGGCGGTCGGGGGGGCGCCCGGGGCGGCGGCGGCGGCCGACGGGGACAGGCCGGGCTGCGAGTACACAGCAAAGTTGTCGCCGCAGTAGAGGGCCATGTCGGCGGCCGTGGGCGGGTGCGGCGCGGCCGCGGCGAGGGGCGAGCGGGGCTGGTGTCGCCGCTCGGGTGAGAGCATCCCTTTGGGGGCCCAGCCCGCGGCCCCGCCTCGGCCCTCGCTCCACGCCCGGTGCTCCGGCCGGGGTCGGGCAGGTGCTCGCGGAGCGTCTGCGAGCCGGCTTCTTATACCCGCACGCGGCGCCGCGCCTCCCCGGGCCGGCCAGGAGCTGGGCGGCGGCCCCGGGGCCCTGCTCTTCACGCCCCCGCCACGCCCCACCTGCCCCCGCCACGCCCCACCTTGCCCGCCCCCGCCCGGCCCGGCCGCCCCTCCGCGCCCGCCCTGCCCAGGCCTCCCCCCCGCGCCCGCCCCTCGAGCCGCAGGGGGAGGTCGGCGCCGCCAGGTTGAAGGCGAGAAGCGCCACCCCGTTTCTAGCCACGTATTCTTAACACAGTCATTGGGCAAAATAACGAATATTCATGCAGAGAGAAGAAAACCCAGACAGTGCAAACGTTTTCTAACAAGTCCGTAAGTTAAGTTTTTCCTCCGAGTCTCTAAACCTTTTGTGATCGAGCTGCAGGGTTCACGTCCGATCTCAACTGATCGGCTCCCGGTCGAAAACAGTAGATGTGACTTACGGTCCTTCTGGGTATCCCGTAGAAAACATTAACGGGCTCCCTTGGCGTGTCCCCTGCTCTGCCGGGACTCTGTGGTCGGAGGAACTGGAATCGGTGTTTAATTTTTTCTAACCGAATTGTGTGTTCGTTCACATTCGTAAAGCATTTGTTAATTGTGTATCCGGCTTGTGCAGGCTTTTGGGGTGATTTGTTATCTTCAAAAACAGAAGGGTGATCGTTTGCAAAGACATTTAAATCAGTGGCTTCGGAATTAGCATTTTAAAGCCTACAGTTTAGAAGTTTGAGTTTAAAATAATTTAAAATGTGCAAGAAGCGCTCATTTACAGAAAACGGACTCATCTAATTGTGGTGCATGATTTGCCCTCTACTTTTCTAAGTTTGCAAATGCGGCTCCCTGCCTGCAAAACTAAACAAAACCAGTAAAATATCGTGAAGACCCCTCATGCCACGCAATCATTATTTATTGGCTCAAAGACAACTGTAAGAAAATGGTTTCTTTTACAATTAAAAGTATTCCTAAATGTGTTCTTAATAAGTGACAGGTCTGAGGTTCTTACCTAAGTGGGGGAGGAGAGAGAAAAAGATTTTTCTGACTACTTGCTAACTGCAGACAGTTCAGGATATTTAATATTTCAGACACCCCCCCCCCCCCCGGGCATTTATATTCATAATAAAGTTAGTTACGTGTTTGGGGAAAATTCTCGTCTCTCTTATCTCACCCATTAAAGAAAATCCAGAGATATTTAATTAACAAATTTGTGTATATAAAATGCATATCACACTCCAAATGGAACTATTTAGTCGTCTTTTCAGGAACCAGAAAGGAAGTACTGTCAACTCTAAAGTACAGTACTTCTTTCAATCTCTTGGCAAATGCTGTAGAAAGGAATAGTATTTGTCTTAATTGTAGTTTTGATTTAAAGATCTAAATGTTTTCTTAATTTAGATAAGCACAGTGCTTTTTATTTTTTTTCTTTTCCAAATGGCCTGAAACAAAGTCGTTTAGTTTTATTCTGAGGTTTCTCCTGGGATGTTAATAAGGATGACAATTATGACCCCAGGAAATTAAAAAGCAATTTTTGTTTGTTTGTTTCTTTTTTTTTTTTTTTGGTGTCTTGCCAGTACAGTAATTGAATCCTGGACCTTGGTGTTACCAGCATCACACTCTAACCAACTGAACTAACTGGCCAGCCCCAGAAAGCAAGTTTTAATAAGTTATAATGCCCAAATTTAATATTTGTTCTTAACTTTAAAGGTCTTAACTAAAAAGAGAAAGTTCAAAATAAAAGTTGGGAACCTAGATGGCAATAAATTCTGAAAAATTTGATATAATGTCCCCTTTAATAATTAATATCCTTAAGAATATAATTCCTTCAATTATCTTCTAGCAAATTGCTCTCCCATACATACTTTGCAGTTTTGCAGTTTTTCTTTAGAATCTGTTTCATATCCCAATAGCTCCAAATTGTTCTGAATGTGAGGCTATGATTGCAGATTATTGTTTCTTTTTTTGATTTGAGGTTCTACTTAGTAGGGATGTATAAAATATATACGTATATTTTTTTCTTTTTTGTAGCTGGCCAGTATGGTTAGTAGGGATATTTTGTTCTTTAACTATATGTTAACTTTTGTGGAACGTGGTTTCATTTAAAAATGACAGAGCCACCTAGTGACTCTTTGCCTCTATTACAGCATATACCCTGTAAGGATCTATGGGGTGGACACCCCCTCTAGGGGTTTGGAAGTTACATTTCCCTATTTGTTCACATTTTAATTAGATAAACTTAAAACTTATTGGCCATGGCCTGGCCTGGGTTATTTAATGTTAAAAGACAAGATAAAAATTGCTTAAAATGCAAGTTCTCTAATGTTTTGTTAAATTGCCTTTTCACAAGATGATATAATCAAGGCAATTGATTAATGCATCTATGCCATTGTAAAATAAGGATAGACTGTTACATGTTTTCGTCACTGGAAAAGAAAACATTTTGGGAAATTATTCAACCCAAAGATCTCATTTGTTTTGCAGTGCCATTTGTTAACATCTCTGTTGCTGCTTTGAAATAACCGAGCAACATCAGTGAATTATAATGAAATATAGTCATTTTTAACAAACACTGTCATAGAATGTAGAATGTAAAATTTATTACTCATTAATTTCCAGCATCATAGAAACATTGTCACTTTTTTACGTATTTCCAGAGGAAGAAAAAAGTAATATGGGGGTACTTTAAAAAGTTTTTGGAAGAATAGAATTCAAAGATAGCATGAATGTTTCCATGAACTTTTTGAAGACCTTTGTATAAACTGGAAACAGCCTCAGTGCTCTTAACTTCTAACGGCTGCCAACTTGAACCAACCAATCACAGTGTGCATATAGTCAGTCCTTTCTATCTCTGTATGATGGTTTGCCTCATATCATCTATGAAAAAACCCACAAATGGAAATCATGATATCTTTTCATGGCTCCTATCTGGCTTTCTACCTTGCACTATAGTTAGTATACTTATCTTACCTCTTCAAGAAAATCAGAAGCTCTTTAAAGATGAATCCTTGCTGATAACACCAAGGTCAAGGGTTTGGATCCTCCTACCAGCCAGCCACCAAAAAAAGAAAAAGAAAAAGAAAAAAAAAAAAGCAAAGCAAAAAAAAGATGAATCCTTATATGTAATTCATTTTAAAAAAACACCTTGCACACCATAGAATAATCAAATAATCAATGTCTGTTGATTAAAAAACACAGACTTCATTGATCGAAAAATCAACATCTGTTGAATTAATGAAAGATTACTTACAAATGTCAGATTGGAATATTAATAAGCCCATCCAAAGATGTATAAACATATACACACACATAACAAACAAAAGCCAAAAGTGGGACCTGGGAAAAATTTCTATAGCAAAAAAGAGTAGTAGCAGATGTGGAGAAAAAGCCCAACTCTGAAAATTATTTACTAGAGTAAAGGAAAGAAGATTTTAGAAAATGATTTTTTATTTTTTTATTTTTAATTTTTTTAAAAGATGACCGGTAAGGGGATCTTAACCTTTGACTTGGTGGTTGTCAGCACCATGCTCACCCAAGTGAGCTAACCAGCCATCCTTATATAGGGATCCGAACCCATGGCCTTGGTGTTATCGGCACCATACTCTCCCAAGTGAGTCATGGGCTGGCCTTAGAAAATGATTTTTTTTTTCACTGAGATGTAAGAAAGTTTGGCCCTTATGAAACAAGAAGTCAGAATAAGATGAAAAGCAAACAAACTCTGGTACAAGTGAAGATGAAAAAAGAGGTGAGAAAGAAAGCAAGAAAACTCATACAGTTTTTATAAAGTAAGAGGTAAGAGTAGCCCTACCTCTTAGGCCAAAATATGTAAAATTAATTAGGACATTTATTGTTTTGGTGAGAAAAGGATGGTTTATTTAAGAAAAGATGTTGAGACATTTGGAGCTGGACCCACTACGTCATTCCTTACTTGCTGTCATTTTTCCCAACTTCCAACCACGTAATTTTAGAGCTGGTAGTGTTATTGGAGAGGGGCAAACTCAACAGTTGCTTTTCTTTCCCAGTCCATCAGCACCTCCGAGACTATGACTTGGAGACTGAAGCAGAACTCAGAGAGGGACTGTTCATTTGCTCCTTTAACAAATATTTACAGCTTTACTCAGGACTCTAAGTGCTGGTGGGAAACTGAAGCAGTCCTTTTACACCCCACCTGCCTCCCGCTCCCAGAGCAAGCTTTCCACCAACATGAGATTTGTCTTCTGCTCCAAGAATCCCTTTCCCTCCTATGCTCTTTGCATTGACGTTAGCCAAATTGCCCCTGCCCGTCACCCCACCAAGCCAGGGAGGACTGGAGTGAGCTAAGAATACAGAAGGGGGCAAACATCAAACCCAGGGAGTTTCAGAAGCAGGGGCGTGGCCCAGGGACCATCCAGCCACACACCTGCTGACCCCGGAGGCCCATGCTCCTCTTCCCCCTGCAAATGTTAGGCACAGGAAGCTAGCAAAAAGGATGAATCCCGAGGATTCTAGAAGCCTAAACATCTGAGGATCCACAGAAGTTCCATGTACTTAATGCAGAAAATTAAGAGAAACAATTATTAGCTAAAATGATAGTGCTCGGACAATTCCATCAACTCAGCAAAGGTCATTAACATGTGGCTCCCCTGCTTGGACCTTAAGCACCTCTCCTTGCAGCGCTCTCCCCTCCCATGTCTCTGGAATGTTTCCTGGCCTCTGGCTGGAGCTGATCAGCCCCATTCCTGAGCTTCCTCAGCTAACTTTTCACACTCTCTCTTCTGCTCCACACCAGCCTCGCAGCCTGTCTTCAGCTCTCAGAGAACTTGCCCCGAAGCGCTTTCCTGCCCGGACTGGATCCTGGCTCCCCCAGGCCCCTCCGTGGTGTCCTTCCCTGAGGCGATCTCAACTGAGGGCTGCGTCCCCCTCTCCTCCGAGCTTAGGCTAGGAGGATTGAGGTCTTCTGTCCTCACCATTGCTCCTGCCTGACCGTTCTTTCTCCTCCCTCTTGTTAACAGACTCCTTCAAGTCTTTCACCTCCACTACATTCTCCCCCCTCCGCCTTCTTCATTAGATGTCACCCTCTGGGCCGTGGTCTTCGGTGTCCCTCAAGCCCTGCCATCATGCTAGGTGGTGTCAGCATTCACCTGGATGACTCATCCAAGCCCCGGGCCCTCACTTCTAATAACCAGCTCCTCCTGTCCACTTCAGCCACCCACTCTCCTGAGACAGAGGTGAAGTAATTTAACTGTGGTTTCCCAACGTGTTAGTGTGCAGTGGGCGTTCAAGCCCAGGCAGCCTAGCTGTGGAGCCCATGCTATGTGAACTCAGCTCTATTTGCCTCCTCTATTATTTCCCCAGCACCTAGCCCAGTGCCTGAAAGTGCATGCTCAATTGTTGTTTGTTGCTTAAATAAATTTAAAAGCACCAAAGGGTATAAAATGGAAACAAAAAATCTTGCTTCCTACCCCCTCTCTTTACACCAGTCTCTCTCACCCAAGGCGGCCACTTGCCAGCCGTTTCTCATGATTCCCTCCAGGAAATGTTCTTGAGATACGTGCTTGCACAGTTACATGCTTTAAAAAAATGTGCAAAAACAGGATCCATGTTATTCACATGGCTGTGCACCTTACACTTCCATTAGTACGTTTTGGAGAGTTTTCCAAAACAGTGCTTATGCCTGCTTCATCTCGTCCACCTGGTATTCCCTTTCATGGGATATTCAGTGGGAACCTGCCAGTATGGCCACATATAGGTGGTTTATAGCCAGTGAACGTTCCAGTTTGTTGGTGTCCATCCATACCTGTTGGTCAGTATTTTGAATTTAACCTATTTTTGATAGATTTTGGGGTTATTTCCTTGTTAAAAAATGTGGTTTAGGGGCCAGCCCGTGGCTCACTCGGGAGAGTGTGGTGCTGATAACACCAAGGGCATGGGTTCGGATCCTATATAGGGATGGCCGGTCGCTCACTGGTTGAGTGTGGTGCTGACAACACCAAGCTATGGGTTAAGATCCCCTTACCGGTCATCTTTTTAAAAAAAAAAAAAAAAAATGTGGTTTAATTTACTTAGTATAGTAAATTCCTAGCTGGGATTTGCTGGGTCAAAGAGCACATTATCTTTAAATGTTTGATTCTGACATATTGCCTTGCCAGGAGGTGCCCACTCTATATACCACCAGCAGGTTCACCATGGACATCTTTTCCCTTTACCTTTACTAGAACTGGATATGTTCAAGTCTTGATTTTTCCAGTCTTAAAAGCACAAAAGAATATCTCAGAAATGTTTTGGTTTGATTTTCTTTATGAATGAGTTTAGGTGCCTGGTCGTATGTTACTAAAGTTTCTTTTTTGTGAACTACTTATTTTTTTTTTTTTTTTTTTTTTTTTTTTTTTTTTAAAGATGACCGGTAAGGGGATCTTAACCCTTGACTTGGTGTTGTGAGCACCACGCTCAGCCAGTGAGCGAACCGGCCATCCGTATATGGGATCCGAACCCGTGGCCTTGGTGTTATCAGCACCACACTCTCCCGAGTGAGCCACGGGCCCGCCCCATGAACTACTTATTTTTATCTTTTGCCCATTTTTAATGTTTGTGCATTTTTTAAAAAAATTGCTATTTATGAGCTCTTTGCAATTAACTTTTTTGTTCCCAGGTGTTACAAATCATGGTTTCTTTGTTAAAACTGTCCCTTCTCTTGGTGCCTGTGATAACACACTGTTCTGGTTTTCTTCCTTTCTCTTCTGCCATGTCCTCAGAGATTTCTATTTCTTACCTCATCTTTTGAATATTGGTTTTTCCCCCCTTAGGTTCCTAACTTCACCCTCTTGTTTTCACTCCATCCATTCCTCGTGGGGTGCCACCTCTACTTCTGTGACTTTAAAAATTGTAGTGGATATGGTTTCTTGTAGTGTTGTTGCCTATTTAACAATTCTATGAACAAATGCTGTTCTATCAAACTCTCAGTTCATGAGATTTACATGGGATTGGCCACTGGGCAGGCCAGAAATTTAGTCTTGGCCCTTGCCAGTGTTACTTTTCCCTACAACAGCAACCTCTTTGAGGTGGGTAAGTGATTTAAAATAGGTAATTCAAGATCTTCCTCAGGACTTCTGCTAGGATTATCAGAAAAAAGTTTCTTCCTTCACGGGAACTTATTGCTGTACATAGATTGTAGTCCTAAAATGGCCATCTTTGGTACCACGTGAAAGCATATGCCTGAGAATGCAGATGACACTAAGAAAAACTAAGTGACAGAAATGGAGACATATACTGGACCCAGGATTTGAATCCCTACATCCAGGATTCTCCTTCATCATCTTGAACTCCCTGGTTTCATTAGCTAACACATTTCCTTTTTGATTTAATAAGTTAGGGTGGTGTTATGGACTGGATGTGTCCCCCTACTCCAATTCATACATTGAAGTCCTAACCCTGGTACCTCAGAATGTGGCTGTATTTGAAGGTAGGGTCTTTAAAGAGGTAATTAAAGTAAAATGAGGTCATTAGGATGGGTCTTAATCCAATACGACTGTTGTCTTCATAAGAAGAGGAAATCTGGACAGACATGTACAGAGGCAAGACCATGTGGAGACATGGGAAGAAGCAAGCACATGCCAGCCAAGGTGAGAGGCCTTCAGAGGAAACCAACCCCGCCGACATCTTGCACAATGTTTTCAGCAACTGTTTCAGGTGCATTTATAACCAGGTCCATCTATGAATTCAAGAAATATTTATTAACCATGGCAGACCCTGACTCTGGCTCCAGACATAAATGATCATCAATAAACCCTTGCTCCCACAGAGCCTCAGACAAGGAGAATGTTCCTACTGTGTGACCCAGGGGACCAAGGGACACAGGGGGGCCTAGGCTATCCTCTGCCCAGGCTTACAAAACCCAAGGTCACTTTATCATGCCCGGGAAAACTGAAATAAGCTTGTCTTTTAGGATAAATTAGGCTTTCAAATGAGCAAAACTTATCTTCAAGATATGCTAATTTGTAAATCCTCATCCAGCCAGGCACTTGATCTGTATAAAGGTAGAAGTTTGTTTTTTTTTTTCCTAGAAAGACTTAATTCTCCTCCTGTCTTGAAAAGACAACTGTGGAGCTTCAGTATGAATCGCCCAACACTTCCCAAAGTTGAGGAAGAGGTTGAGAATGCAGTGACTATTTATGACGTACCTGCCAATATTTATGGCCTTCTGGCCTTCTTTGTGGTCAAGACTTTTCTAACGTACACAGCAGTGGGTGGCCTTGGCTTCCACGCAGCAGTAAGTGAAGGGCATCAGTTCTATCGAACCAGCCATGGCATGGCCATGGCACCCTCCATGCTTTTCCCAGTGCGTCGCTCCCACGCCTTGTCCCAGTTTGCCATAAATGAATCAATAATTTCAAAAACCATTCTCTTCTCCAGATGTATGAGTTGGCAGGTCAGGATATAATCATGGTCTTAATTCAGCTTGTGACTGACAAACACACTAAGATTAGCTGATTTTAAACTATCAGTGGCTTCATGAGTTTGCTGGAGTCCATAACATATAAAATCTTTGTATAAGCATCAGATTTGTTTTACGGACTTACTACACCTCTTCTTAACCAACTTCCAATTGCACTTGGATTCATTCTTCTAAACCCATTTCCCACAGCCTTTCTACTTTATATCCATTTGCTTTGTTTCTACTTTTTGAGGCTGGAGATAGCCTTTCATGTAATAGATATCCCATAGATGTTTTTTGATGATGATGATGATGTTGGTGACAACCTTGACTCTGTGGCTGCTCCCTGACCCTATATCTATTTGGGTAGACACACCCAGCCAGGTCTCAGAAGCTGGACTGAACTTATTTTTCAACCAGATCTTCTCAGTCCTATTGTGGAGTCACCCAGGCAGATTGTTAGAATGCAGATTCCTCAGCCATACCCAAGACTCCAAATCTCTAGGTTGGTCTGTACTCCGGTCTGTCTTAGTCTACAGACAGGTCTGAGAAGGTGAAACTCCCTATAGGGCATAGGGGTGCTGGTGAGAAATGCCTGCTTCACTATGGTGCTGGGGTTGAGACCTCTGTCCCTTTAGAAGAGAGAGGCATGGACACTTAATAAATAGTTGGGCAATTAATGAAATATTACATGTTGGAATTTTCCTAGCCTTTTCTGTGAAATAAAATTACTGGTTCCATGACTTCATTCATTTTTCTGGAATGAAGCTAAATTCTCTGTCAAGGACTAATTTAGACAATTTGCTATTTAATCTAAAAGGGACACCAAAATGATTATGTTGTATATTGTTGAATATACTAATTATATTGATTTGAGCATCACATATTTCATGCAGGTATTGATATTCAACTCTGTACCCCGCAGATATGTACAATCAACTGTATTACAATAAAAATAAATGAATAAAAGTGACACTGACATTTAAGGAAAATCTGTATTAAGAGTGGTGGTAAAACAGAGGTCATTAGGATGCCATCATTTCTCTATTGTGGGTACACTTTTTGACACTACTATTGACATTTGACAAGTATCCTAGTCAATATGGTATAGCATATTGATTATCAAAATTAAACTGCTAAGGTACAGTTTCATTTTGGACAGATATGAGCTATAACATGTCTAATATGTCTTTCTATCTATGTGTATCTATTATTGATAAATGAAGAATTTTTAGTATTTCTTCAATTTGGGACATTAAAGCACTTTACAGTAGACCATCTTCCTGCTTGTTGTTTAGGTTTTCTTCCATTAAATAATCTCAGGTTCAAGAAGGTGAAAGATTTAAAAAAAAAAAGCTGGAATGGATGAGTCAGAAGTTCTTCCAAACCTCAGGCTACCCCATTGCATAATCAATGCACTGTTGGCTCTTGGAAAAATTAATAGAAGAGCAAAATGTGATTTTTGCTTTTTCACATGAACATATCTTCTAGATTTTATCACTTGAAATTAGTTCATTTTTATTGTTGACATTCTTTACCGAGAGTAGTTGGAGGAAAATCATTTAGTTTTTTTTTCTGTTTTTTTTTTTTTTTTTTCCTTTCTGGAGGAAAGTCATTTGAAAATAAGACTTGTAATATTCATTATGTCTGGTGATGCTTTTGACTATGTGTTAAGTAGTAAGTCTTTGGCAGAGGCTTTAAATGGCAGCCACTTTGAAACAGGCCAAGTGTGCCCCATGCTAAGCATCTAAAAATACATCTCAGTGTCTCTGCATTTTCAAATCTTGTCTGGCAAAAGCATTAGGTCTGGGGAGAGAAATAACTTCAAGTTTAAAGAAAGCGTTGGGCAAAGACCAGGAGGACTAAGGCTGGAAGCACCAGTCTTACGATTTGCACAAGGAAGATGCCTTTCACTGGCAGCTTCACGCATTTCCAAAAGACACTCAGATCAGGGCTTGGCTTCATCTTTTGCCAGTAGACTTGAAGGAAGAGCGGAGATAAAGTTTCCCACTGGGCTCTTTACAAAGACCAGAGGAACCATGGCATGAGCCCAACACCTTTGTCAGATGTGTTTTTGCTATTGTTCCCCAAATGGTGAGGGATTAAGATGAGGGGGTCGGAGTGGCAATTTTTGTATGATTTTTGCTAAGCCAGAAGAGACACTTTTCTTAGAGAGCTGTGGAAAGGAATGCAGACTGCTGAGTGCTTTGGGGAACTTGTTTCAAAACACCTGGAGTGTGTGTATTTAATCCACACTTTTAAAACAGCTGACTTCTACTTCCTCAAAGCCTGCTCTCCCTCCCCCCCACCCGAGTCCCTTTCCTTTCACGCTGTTATTCCTCTGGTCCCCAAAGCCTTGCACTTTAATCTTAGGAATAAAGAGTCTCACCACCCACAGCTATGGGGGGAGGGGTGCAGTCACCCTTACTTAGTGACTGGGGAAGCGCTGCCACCCTCCACCCCCACCACTGAGGTTCCAGTCAGGGGGAAGAGTTAGATTTTCAAAATGATCTGCGCCTAGCCTCTCCAAGTCTGCAATCACACTATGTGTGCAAATGTGGGCCTCAGGCTTCCGGGGAGACAGGAGGCCTGTGGTCCCCCGATGGCACTGTTATTCAGCACCTTTGAGAAAGGCCGTGTAGTAATACAGAGAATCGGAGCTTGCTCCTCTGTTGGTACCTGGCCACCCTTTACTGGTAATTTATTCCCTCAGAAGTCCTACAACACCTCCCCCCCCCCTAAAAAAAAGATCCAATACCTTCTCATCCAAAATTTTAAAAATAGGTAGGGTCTAGGGAATTTCCCCCTTCAAACTGGGGTTGTTGGACTAGGCATTCAAATAAATCTCCTGTGCATCTGGCTTCTCTGTAAGAAAGATAGCTGCCAACAGGGATGCTCAGAGATTTAAAACTACATAAAAGGGTTTTGAACTCCTCACAAACAAAACTTGTTCTGTAAGTAGTATGAAAGGGATTAGAATCAGAGAGGAAGAAAAGGAAGCCAGATGACATCCAACTGGACATCTCTGTTCTGTCCACATGTGCAAAGACACTGGTGCTTAGGGCCATGTTTTCTGTGCCTTGCAAAGCTCCCATGCCCTGAGAGATGCCCAGTGCACAGCCAACAGTCATGGGTGATTACCTGTTGGCCCGTAGGAGCCTTCCTCTCCGTGGCTGTCATGCTAACTATCACACTTGGGTCAAGTCCTGAAAGGCAGGGGTTGTGACACGGTCACTGCTGTGTTCCCTGCTCTAACACTGAGCCTAACCTATTATCGGCCAATGGTGATGGCTTGTTGTGAAATGCTTGCTGCTGTGTTCTACTGTTAATCAATCAGAGGGTCTGATGGTGCTGTGCCTCCTCAGGTGTGTTCGTTTAGCATCCTAAAAGTCTGTTTCTGTGGAAAATAAGGGGTGTTTAATTTTAATCTCAAGTCTATCTTTGAAGGAGTCTATAATTGAAGATGGCGCTGAAGGTCACGGTTTGCTTTTATTCCACTGTTCTCACCTGCAAAATATGCATCATGGCTTATTGGATGATGGTCCCTTCTTTGGCAGATTGCGGGCTTTCTGCAGGAAATAGACATGTCCAGATGTGTGAGAAATCCACGTATTCTTGACCATTTCTCCATTCTTAATCCTCCCCTATAAATCCTATGTCTTTACACTATAAGGGCTTTATATAAAAGGGGGCGTATTAATGTCATTTTTCTGATCAGGTCATTCCAGGTTTAAATTTTAAAATAAATTTCTAAAATGTTTTCAATAAAATCTAATTATTAGTTAATTCAGTACTTTGTAACATATTCCAGTGCACAGATAAAATTAATCCCTAATAAATTTTAAAATGCGTGGAAAGAAACTATTTAAATCTGAGTAATACAGGACTTCGTCCCAGTTGAGGTTTGGAGTTCCTACAATCCTAGGAGCTGGGTGCAGTTGTGTTGCAGAATTAAAATCTAATTATTTATTTAAAATGTGGGCTTTCTCTGTCTTTATTCTGGGGAGGAGGAATCCTCCTCATTATCTTCCTCTCTTCATCGTTGAACGAGCAGGGGGTCTTGCCTTGGGACTCAGAGCAGTGGAGAGGCTGCACTGCTGGACTGGTGACTGTATGGGGTAAGGAGCTCCCCAGTTGCTAAGGCCACTTCAGCATCCAAGCATAACCCTTGATTTATACCTGATTGAGGTAAATTGGCACCGGTGGTCAGGTTTAAATTTGAAACTGATTGGGAAGAGTTCAAAAGTAGTCCCTGATTTAACCAAGACGGTCCTATGGAGATATCTGTGATATAACCTTCTAAAGCTTTTGACACCAATGGTTTAGCAAGTTTCAGATCCTCCAGAGAACATTTGCCTGACTCCCGGCCAAAGGACATTCTCATCCACTTCAGTACTTCTATGTCATCACAAATCTCAAATGTGTTGTCAAAATTAAAAAGATATTCAAACGTCACTGGAGATGCTACAATCTATGACTGTTTTTCAGTGCTTGTACTGATGATTATAAATGGTGGCTGAACGGTGGAGTTCAGAGCTGGAGTGCCCTGATTCTGTTCATTTTGCCAATTTCTGTGTACCAGGTTTTTGAAAGCAATTTGCTGTAGAAGTTCTTGCAGCCGAGTCCCCTTCTGCCTTATCTGTTCTAACTACCTCTGCTTCTCTCTCGCCAGGTTTTGACATTCCTGAGCAGAGTTCGTAGCAAGCCAATCCAGTTGATTCCTTTTTTTCCTTTGAAGTTATGTTCATTGCCATTAGCACATTTAAAGCATCTTAAACTCTTCGCCTAATGTTATTCTCATCATAGGCTGAATCAACTGCCAATTAGTTATTGAATTGGTGAACTCTGATATGAGCTCATCAGCTGCCTCATTATATGATGTTGTACCTTTCCACTGAAGCTTCTCACACACTTTCATTGAAAAATGTCTCGTCTTTTCCATTTTTATCTCCTTTTTTGCTTCATTTACTTTCTGAAAAATCAGAGTCTATAAATTCTCTAGCCTGTTTTTTATCACTGGGAACCCAGCTAGTAGATTCTGCTATGTGTGTCTGAGGAACAATTGCTGGTGCAGGGGTATATGGACCCCCAAACAGAACACTTCCTGAACTGGTTAGTCCCTGTGGGGTGCTTACAATTATTTGGGGCCCAACAGTCACATTTATTGGTAAAATCTTTGTTGGTGAGTTGGTGCTGGAAATTGGAAATGCAACACATGAAATGTTACCTTTTGTTGGACTGAGATTCCGATCTATAAATCCTCCTAGTTCTGCATTTGAGGAAGTCAAACCAACAGTTTCAGAAGGTTGGAAAGTCCAAAGTCCACAGAACACAAATGGTGAGGGTTTTCTTTGGTGGTGGCTTTACGGCAGTGCAGGGATCTCACATGGCAGAAAATGACGAAGAAGAAAGAGCAGAAATCTAATTATTAGTTGACTTGGAGAAACAGCTACTTGAATCCCCTAAGTGGAGGAAGGAAAAATACCATAGCTAGAAAGAATAGCATCTAGAAACTAGGAAAATGCAATCCAGTGGATCCCTCTTACCAAGCAGATCGGTTGAGAGTATATCACAACTGATCTAGTATCACCACAGTGCAGAGAAATTCAGGGAGGATTATCACAGAGAATAATCAGTTCACTATTTTTGCAAACCTAAGCAATAGCTCTAACATGGTCCCGTGGGCGAGCCCTGCCCACTTCTAACTGTACCAACTGAGGAAAAGGTAGTAAAGAATGCGGGCTGGCTTTCTCAATCAGGGCAGGAGCATTTCTTTAGAGACATCTCAAGAAACAATTGACTTCACGAAGCACCATCTCTATGTCCCAGAAAGAGAGAAAGGAAAATAAAGCAAACTAAGAAAATTAAGTGTTTGACAGGCTAAGATGTGAGTATCTCCAAGAGGTCACTTTAACAGGAAAATGCCAAAGAAAATTCAAAAGTAATGCAGAAACACTTGTAGGAGCTGTGGTCCTCTTGTAGAAATGTTCATGTCTTAAAAATGCTGATGACAAGTCTCTTACAAGGGACAGAGGAACATTTTCTGCCCTGGGCTCTGAGAATTATGCAGCCAATATTTGAGTTTAGTATTTTCTTTTCCACTGGCCGGTATAGGAATTGAACCCCAGACCCTGGTGTTACCAGCACCATGCTTGAACCAACTAGTAGCCAGCCAGCCTTTGAGCTTAATATTTTCATGGATTGTATTAGTGGATAGGGAGGACACTCAGGCTTGATGTAGGGTGTGTCTTTTATTATAAGAGTAAAAATGATAATGACAAAAATAAACTAGCAGTCCTAAAGGCATAATTCACAACATGGAAAAATATAACTGGTGGGCTAATCTGATCATGTCTCATATATAATGGGGGAATATGGAATATTAAAACATATCTTACTTACTTCTTTTCTTTCCCTGTGGGAGTTTGTAGCAAAGGGTACCATGGATTCCTCTAAAATGACGGTAGGACCTGCACATCAGCGGTCAAATCCATTTCTCTGCTTTGCAAGCTAAAAATGGCCTGATTCATTTTGCAGCAGTGCAGGGACTTACAGTCCTGAGGAAGGGGGAGTAGTTTGTTTTCTGCAAAGTGTCAATGCAAAATCTCCATGGAGATGGTTCCAGAGACTGTGGGATGAATCCCATCCTCAGTCATCACAAAGCTCTGTTTGGGAAAGCTGGAGTCCACTGACCAGCATAATCATACTATCAACAGCAGTCCAATGTCAACACCATCCATCACTATCCTTATCGCTGCTGCAAACATTTATACGGGTTTTCAAAGAAGAGGAAAATTTTACTCTCTTATTTGAACCTCCAAACAACCCTAATGAAGAGATTTGCCTAAGGAATCAGAGCCAGTGACTGGCAGAGCTGGGTCTCAGAATGAAGCCTTCAGGCGGCAAAAACAGCTGGCTTGTGCCTGCGGGAGATCAGATTTTAGATGTTTGATGTTTAGATTTTAGATGTTGCATCTGCTATTTTTCTTGCTCCTGCTGCTTCTCCTGCTGTTGTTCCTTCCTCTGACTCCTTCTCTTTCCTTTCTCTTAGCTCTCTTTCTTTTATTCAGATATAATTGACATATTTAAAGTGCATATTTTGATAAATTTTCACAAGTGTACGCACTTGTCGAACTACCATCACGATCAAAATAATGAACATTTCCACACCCCCAAAAGTGTCCTTGTGCCCCTTTGTAGTCCCTTCCTCCCACACCTCCTGCCAGCACCTTCCCAGGTTCCCATGGTCTGCTTTCTGTTATTATTAGATTAGTGTTCATTTCCTCAAACTTTATATAAATTAAATCATATAGTATGTAACCTTTTTTTAAGTCTGGCTTCTTTCACTCAGCATAATTATTTTCAGATTTGTCCATGTTGTTGTGTGTATCAATAACTTCACAGTTCATTCCTCTTTATTATTCTCTTACTGAGTAGTTCACCATTGTATGGATATACCATAATTTGTTTATTCATTCACCTGTTGATGGACATTTGTGCTCTTTCCAGTTTGGGACTATTATAAGGGGACTTCAAAAAGTTTGTGGAAAAATGGAATTGAAAAATAAAAGTGAAAAATATAAACTTTATTTTTCAACAAGCTCCATCAAGTTCATGATACTTTTGTAAGTAATGATACTAGCCATTTAGTCCATCCCTAAAGACCTGAGGGTCCTGGGAATTTAACCATGTCAATGCAGTTTTTTTTACGTTATTAACTGAAGAAAAATAGGGGTCATTTAAAGACTTTTTAAGATTAGGAAACAAAAAGAAGTCAAACAGAGTCAAATCAGAACTGTAAGGTGGATGCCTAATGATTTCCCATTAAAAATCTTGCAAAATTACTCTTGTTTGATGAGAGGAATGAGCAGGAGCATTGTCGTGGAAAAGGACGCTCTGGTGAAGATTTCCAGATGATTTTCTGTGAAAGCTTTGGCTGAGTTTCTCCAAATACTCTCAAAAAAGCAGATGTTATCGTTCTTTGGCCCTCCAGGAAGTCCACAAGCAAAATGCCTTCAGCATCACAAAAAACTGTTGTCATGACCTTTGCTCTTGACTGGTCTGCTTTCATTTTGACTGGACTACCTCTTGGTAGCCATCGCCTTGATCATGCTTTGTCTTCTGGATTGTACAGATAAAGCCACGTTTCATCTCCTGTTACAATTCTTTGAAGAAATGCTGAAGGATCTTGATCCTACTTGCTTAAAGTTTCCATTGAAAGTTTTGCTCTTGTCTACAGCCTACCCGGGTACAATAGTTTTGGCACTCTGTGAGCAGAAAGTTTGCTCAACTGTAATTTTTTAGTCAGAATTGTGTAAGCTGGACCAACTGAGATGTCCATGGGGTTGGTTATTGTTTCTGCTGTCAATTGTTGGTCCTCTTCCATTAGGGCACAAACAAGATTTTTTCCTCACAAAGTGATATGGGTGGTCTGCCACTGTGGGCTTCATCTTCAACATTGTCTCATTTCTTCTTCATTTTTTTTTTTTTTTTTTGCTTGCTAATACAGGGATCAAACGCCAGACCTTGGTGTTATCAGCACCATGCTCTAAGTGAGCTAACCTGCCAGCTCTTCTTAAGATGAATTATCTATTTTTAAACTACTGATTTTTTGAGAGGTGGAGGGATTGTCTCCATAAACTTTTTGTAAAGCATCAGTGATTTCATCATTCTCCCAACCAAGCTTCATGATAAATTTGATATTTGTTATTGCTTCAATTTTATCAGAATTCATGAAGCTGTAATAGGGGCTCTTTTCAAACTGATGTCTTGTCCTTCTTAGTGCCTCAAACTAGATCCTGTTCAGATATAAGAAGTTAGTATGAGTTTACTTTGGTGCAAAAAATTTTTGAAATCCATGCATAATTTTTTCATAATCTGCATTTTCTGTGAACTTTTTGAAGACCCTTCATACATATAAAGCTATTATGAGCACTGAGTACAGGTCTTTGTATGGACATGTGCTTTCTTTTCTCTTGGGTAAATATCTAGGAATGGAATGGCAGGTATATGCTGAAATTTAAGAAACTGATAAACTTTTCCAGAGTGGTTGTACCATTTAAATTTCTGGCAGTGGTATAGGAGAGTTCCAGTTCCTCCACATCTTCACCAACCTTTGATGTCAGTAGTCTTGTTAATTTTAACCATTATAATAGGTGTGTATTTCATTATGGTTTTAATTTGCATTTCTCTAGTGACTAATGATGCTGACCCCTCTTTCTTTTGTTGATTACTTTCTTTTCTGTGTACATGCAAACTTACATTTTTTGTTTGTTTGTTTGTTTTTGTTTTTAAGATGACCGGTAAGGGGATCTCAACACTTGGCTTGGTGTTGTCAGCACCACGCTCGCCAGTGAGCTAACCAACCATCCCTATATGGGATCCAAACTGTGGCCTTGGTGTTATCAGCACTGCACTCTCCTGAGTGAGCCACAGGCCAGCACTGCAAACTTACATTTTAAAAAGTATATATGTTTGGATTTCATGTATGTGTACATTTTGTAGTCTTTTTCAAGTACACTTGAAGATCCTATTGCATGAAAAAGAGCAACACATTTTTCCTTTTCCTCACTTTTCCATCAGATGGTGGTACCATGAGGAATTTTTTTCTTTCTTAATTTTATTTTGTCGATACACAATGTGGTTGATTATTGTGGCCCTTTAGCAAAACCTCCCTCCCTCCTCCCTCTCCCCCCTCCCACCCAACAATATCCTTTCTGTTTGCTTGTTGTATCAACTTCAAGGAATTGTAGTTGTTATGTCTTCTTCTCCCACCCCCTGGTTTTTTGTGTGTGTGTGTGTGTGTGAATTTATTTATTTATTTTTAGCTCACACCAATAAGTGAAAACGTGGTATTTCTCTTTCTGTGCCTGACTTGTTCCACTTAATATAATTCTCTCAAGGTCCATCCATGTTGTTGCAAATGGCAGTATTTCATTCGTTTTTATAACTGAGTAGTATTCCATTGTGTAGATATACCACATTTTCCGTATCCACTCATCCAATGATGGACACTTGGGCTGGTTCCAACTCTTGGCTATTGTAAAGAGTGCTGCGATGGACATTGGGGAACAGGTATACCTTCGACTTGATGATTTCCATTCCTCTGGGTATATTCCCAGCACTGGGATAGCTGGGTCCTATGGTAGATCTATCTGCAATTGTTTGAAGAACCTCCATACCATTTTCCATAGAGGCTGCACCATTTTGCAGTCCCACCAACAATGTATGGGAGTTCCTTTTTCTCCGCAACCTTGCCAGCATTTATCATTCAGAGTCTTTTGGATTTTAGCCATTCTAACTGGGGTGAGATGGTATCTCAGTGTACTTTTGATTTGCATTTCCCGGATGCTGAGTGATGCTGAGCATTTTTTCATATGTCTGTTGGCCATTTGTATATCTTCCGTAGAGAAATGCCTACTTAGCTCTTTGGCCCATTTTTTAATTGGGTTCCTTGTTTTTTTCTGATAAAGTTGTTTGAGTTCCTTGTATATTCTGGATATTAATCCTTTGTAAGATGTATGTTTTGCAAATATTTTCTCCCACTCTGTTGGTTGTCTTTTAACTCTGTTAATTGTTTCTTTTGCTGTGCAGAAGTTCTTTAGTTTGATATAATCCCATTCGTTTATTTTTCCTTTGGTTGGCCATGCTTTTGGGGTCGTATTCATGAAGTCTGTGTCCAGTCCTATTTCCTGAAGTGTCTCTCCTACGTTTTCTTAAAGAAGTTTTATTGTTTCAGGGTGTATACTTAATTCTTTAATCCATTTTGAATTAACTTTAGTGTATGGTGAAAGGTATGGGTCTAGTTTCATTCTCCTGCATATTGATATTCAGTTCTCGCAGCACCATTTGCTAAAGAGGCAGTCTCTTCTCCAGTGTATAGGCTTGGTGACTTTGTCAAAGACCAGATGGCTGTAGGTGTGTGGGTTGATTTCTGGATTTTCTATTCTATTCCATTGATTAGTGTGTCTGTTTTGATGCCAGTACCATGCTGTTTTGTTTATTATAGCTTTGTAGTATAGTTTAAAGTCAGGTAGTGTTATGCTTCCAGCTTTATTTTTTTTGCTCAGCGTTGCTTTGGCTATGCACGGTCTTTTGTTATTCCCTATAAATGTCTGGATAGTTCTTTCCATTTCTGAGAAAAATATCATTGGAATTTGGATGGGGATTGCATTGAATTTGTATATCACTTTGGGTAGTATGGACATTTTCACTATGTTGATTCTTCCAATCCAAGAGCATGGGATATCTTTCCATCTTTTTGTATCCTCTCTAATTTCTCTCAGCAGTGGTTTGTAGTTCTCATTATAGAGATTTTTCACATCCTTGGTTAACTCAATTCCTAAGTATTTTATTTTTTTGGTGGCTATTGTAAATGGGCAGGCTTTCTTGATTTCTCATTCTGCATGTTCACTATCGGAGAAAGGAAATGCTACTGATTTTTGAGTGTTGATTTTGTATCCTGCTACTGTGCTGAAATCATTTATCACCTCCAAGAGTTTTTTTGTAGAGGCTTTAGGCTGTTCAATATATAGGATCATGTCATCTGCAAACAGGGACAGTTTGACTTCCTCTTTTCCAATCTGGATGCCCTTTATTTCCTTCTCTTCTCTGATTGCTCT
This sequence comes from Cynocephalus volans, assembly GCF_027409185.1. NCBI lineage: Eukaryota > Metazoa > Chordata > Mammalia > Dermoptera > Cynocephalidae > Cynocephalus > Cynocephalus volans. The sequence goes on from NC_084473.1 coordinate 83,520,739, forward strand.
GGCTAGTACTTCCAACACTATGTTGAATAGGAGTGGTGAGAGTGGGCATCCTTGTCTAGTTCCTGTTCTTAAAGGAAAAGCTTTCAGCTTTTCCCCATTCAGGATGATATTGGCAGTGGGTTTATCATATATGGCTTTGATTATGTTGAGATACTTTCCATCTATACCTAACTTATAGAGAGTCTTTGTCATGAATGAGTGTTGAATTTTATCAAATGCTTTTTCAGCATCTATAGAGATGATCATATGGTCCTTGTGTTTGATTTTATTAATATGGTGTATCACATTTATTGATTTGCGTATGTTGAACCAACCTTGTATGCCTGGGATGAATCCCACTTGATTGTGGTGAATAATTTTACATATGTGTTGCTGTATTCTGTTTGCTAGTATTTTAGTGAGGATTTTTGCATCTATATTCATCAAGGATATCGGCCTATAGTTTTCTTTTTTGGTTGTATCTTTACCTGGTTTTGGTATCAGGATGATGTTTGCTTCATAGAATGAGTTTGGGAGATTTGCGTCTGTTTCAATCTTTTGGAATAGTTTGTAAAGAATCGGTGTCAATTCCTCTTTGAATGTTTGGTCAAATTCTGCTGTGAATCCATCTGGTCCTGGGCTTTTCTTTGTTGGGAGCTTTCTGATAACAGCTTCAATCTCCTTTATTGTTATTGGTCTGTTCAGATTTTCTACGTCTTTATGGCTCAGTTTTGGAAGCTTGTGTGTGTCCAGAAATTTATCCATTTCCTCCAGATTTTCAAACTTGTTGGCATATAGTTGTTTATAGTAGTTTCGAATGATTTCTTGTATTTCAGATGAATCAGTTGTAATATCACCTTTTTCATTTCTAATTTTTGTTATTTGAATCTTCTCTCTGCTTTTTTTGGTTAGCCATGCTAATGGTTTGTCAATTTTATTTATCTTTTCAAAAACCCAACTTTTTGATTCATTGATCTTTTGTATTGTTTTTTGGGTTTCAATTTTATTAAGTTCTGCTCTGATCTTAATGATTTCTTTACATCTGCTAACCTTAGGTTTGGATTGTTCTTGTTTTTCTAGATCTTTAATGTGAAGTGTTAGGTTGTTTACTTGCCATCTTTCCATTCTTCTGAGGTGAGCATTTAATGCAATAAATTTCCCCCTTAATACTGCTTTTGCAGTATCCCACAGGTTTTGGTATGATGTATCATTACTTTATTTGTTTCAATAAATTTTTTGATTTCCTGCTTGATTTCTTCTTGGGCCCATATGTCATTAAGTAGAATGCTGTTTAATTTCCATGTGTTTCTATAGTTTCCAGAATTCCGTTTGTTATTGATTTCTAGTTTTAATCCATTATGGTCTGAGAAAATACATGGGATAATTCCAATTTTTTTGAATTTGTTGAGACTTGATTTGTGACCTAATATGTGATCTATCCTGGAGAATGATCCATGTGCTGATGAGAAGAATGAATATTCTGAAGTTGTTGGATGGAATGTTCTGTAGATATCTGCCAAGTCCAATTGGTCTAGAGTATTGTTTAGGTCTTGTGTTTTCCTGCTGATTCCTTGCCTAGATGATCTGTCCAATATTGACAGTGTGGTGTTCAGGTCCCCTGCTATTATGGTATTAGTGTCTTTTTCCTTCTTTAGGTCTAATAGAGTTTGTTTTATAAATCTGGCTGCTCCAACATTGGGTGCATACATATTTATGATTGTTATGTCTTCTTGATGGATCAGTCCTTTTATCATTAAGTAGTGTCCCTCATTGTCTCTTTTTATGGTTTTTAGTTTAAAGTCTATTTTGTCAGATATAAGAATAGCTACTTCAGCTCGTTTTTCTTTTCTGTTTGCATGGTAAATCTTTTTCCATCCTTTCACTCTTAGTCTATGTGAGTCTTTATGCGTGAGGTGGGTCTCTAGAAGGCAGCATAGAGTTGGGTCCTCCTTTTTAATCCAGTCACCCAGTCTGTGTCTTTTGATTGGGGAATTTAAGCCTTTTACATTAAGAGTTGTTATTGAAAAGTGTTGATTTATTCCTAGCATTTTATTGATTGTTGTTTGGTTGTCTTAGGTGTCTTTTGTTCCTTGCTTTCTGATTTACTGTTTGTTTTCTGTGTTTGTTGGTTCCTTAGGTTATAGATAGTGTTTTTGTTTGTTTGTTTTCTCTTCATGAATGCCATTTTTATTATACTAGTGGGTTTTGATTTTTCTTGGGTTTTTATGGCAGTGGTAGTTATTTTTCAGGAACCAAACCCAGTACTGCCTTGTGGATTTCTTGTAAGGGTGGTCGTGTGGTGATGAACTCCTGCATTTTTTGTTTGTCTGAGAAATATACTATTTGCCCTTCATTTTGGAAGGATAGTATTGCAGGGTAGAGTATTCTTGGCTGACAATCTCTATCTTTTTGTATTTTGAATATATCATTCCATTCCTTTCTGGCTTTTAGGGTTTGTGATGAAAAGTCTGATGTTAGCCTGATTGGGGCTCGCTTATAGGTGATTTGACGCTTCTCTCTTGCAGCTTTTAAGATTCTCTCTTTGTCTTTGAGTTTTGCCAATTTGACTATAACATGTCTTGTAGAAGACCTTTTTGGGTTGAATACGTTTGGCGATCGTTGAGCTTCCTGGATCAGAAGATCTGTGATTTTTCCTATACCTGTGAAGTTTTCTGCCACTATTGTGTTGACTATGTTTTCAATGCAATCTCCATTTTCCTCCCCTTCTGGAATACCCATGACTTGGATATTTGATCGCTTAAGGTTGTCTGATATCTCTCTCAGATTTTCTTCAATGTCGTTGATTCTTTTTTCTTTTTTTTTGTCTGCTTGTGTTATTTCAAACAGCCCATCTTCAAGTTCAGAGGTTCTCTCTTCAACTTCCACAAGCCTGCTGGTTAAACTCTCCATTGTGTTTTTTATTTTGCTGAATAACTTCTTCAGTTCAGCATGTTCTGCTACATTTTTTTACAGGACATTGATTTCCTTGTACATCTCCTCTTTCAGGTCCTGTATACTTTTCCTCATTTCATCATGATGTCTCGCTGAGTTTTCTTGTATCTCATTCAGTTTCCTTAGAATTATCACTCGAAATTCCTTGTCAGTCATTTCAAGGGCTTTTTGTTCTATAGGATCTTGAGCTTGAGATTTATTATCTTTTGGTGGTGTACTTTCTTGATTTTTTTTATTTCTGGTATCTTTTCTTTGATGTTTATTCATTGTGGCAGGGGGTTTCACAGTCCACAGGTTTGACACTGTTGACTGACTAAGATGTTGCTATGGTTGCCAATTTGGTATGGCTACCTCAATGACTAGTCAGTTGGCCACTAGTGCTTTGCGTGTGTTGTTGCGTCGGGTCTTGGGCCTCTCCTGGGAGCCACCTCTTTGGTCAGCTTGGACTCTGCCAGGCTGCTGGGTGATGGGGCAGTACCACAGGGTTTTGCTCCTGCTGCTGCTGCTTCCCCCACTGCTGCCACTGCCACTGCTCACGCCACTGCCACTGCCACTGGCTCAGCTGCCGCTGGCTCTGCTGCCGCTGGCTCTGCTGCCGCTGGCTCTGCTTCCACCGCTTCCCCCTCTCCCGCTGCTTGACCCGCTCCACCGCTGGTGCCGCTACCGCTGGTGCCGCTTCCCCTGCTGCTGCCGCCGGCGCCGCTGCCGCCGGCTCTGCTGCCGCTGGTTACTCCGCTGCTGCCACTGCCGCCGGCTCCACTGCCACCAGTTCCTCCGCTGCTGCGGCTGCCGCCAGCTCGGCTGCTGCCGGTTCCTCCGCTGCTGCCACTGCCGCTTCCACGGGTGGGCGCAGAGTTGCCGCGGTCACTGACTGCAAGCGGCGGTGGCTTCAACCTTTCTAGGGGCCTGCTCTGGGGTTGGGCTGGGCGAGTCACTACCTTTTCTTCTTTCCAAGTAGTCACTGTGATTTCTTCCAGTTCCTGGGGCCCCCGAGTCTTGAGTTTCCACCGCTGCCGCTGCCTTCAGACCGCCATCTTGCCACTCAGGCATCAAAGAGCAGGTTGCCTCCAGGAAAGTCCCAAAGATTCTGATTTAATTGATCTAAGATGGTACCTTTGTTCTCTTCTCTCAGCTGCTCCCCTGGAGATCATCAAACCCCCATCCAGCACTCCATTTCCAAAACTGTGAGTCCCAAATCAGATCCACCAAAGTTGAGCTTTTCTCCTCTTATCCAGGTCCAAAGTCCATGGCTGAGTGGACTCTGAGGGGGAGGCATGAGGAATATTTTATAGCAAATGAACACATATTAGCATTCCTAGGTTTCAGATGTTCAAAAGTTATTATGAATCAGACATCTGGCCTTTCAGCCAGACATCTGTTTCAGTATCCACAAATCTGAAAAGGGAATAATTTTTAATTCACTCTTTTGAACATTATTGAACCCCTATATGTGCAAGATGCTTTTGGGAGGCACTTGTGAGATGAAAGCCTAAATAATGCATGATAATGTCCTCTCTGAAAATATTATGGTGAAGATTTCTGTGTTGTTGTTGCTATTTTAAAACCTAAAAAGGAATGTTTGCCTGCTTTGCATTAAATTGGGCACATACTGAAGACATGTGTGGTGCTGTCCAGGTGCAGCTCTCAGAGCACTACTGGGGTGGGGTTGGGAGGGCTGGTGGCAAAGACAGAGGCATTTACTACATCAGCCTGCAGCCTGCTGAGGGAGCAGTGGCTAATTTGGGGTTGATGAGGTCTGCGTCCATGACTGTTCAGCCTGGGGCAGGTCCCCAATAGTCAGACTTAACATCAAACCCTGACAAGCACGGCAATAGCAGTACAGGCATGTGTGTGTGTGAGAGAGAGAGAAGCTGGACTGCTGAGCATCAGAGAAAAGATTCTCTGACCAATGTATGGAATAAAATAAATAACTAATCCCCATACAAAGCAGAATGAAGTAAGTCTTCCAGAGAAATGCTAGTCAAGTAACCAGTCAGCAAGCTGTTTCTTATTGATCTACAGTAAAATAAGGAGCTTGTGCCAGATTGTAAATCAGTGCCCTACCTCTTTGAGAAAATTGATATAAATTAAATAAATATCAGCTGACCCAAAGAGAGTGTTTAGTCGGCCGGTTGATTTACATTCTGGTTTAAGCTTCTCAGCTATCTCTTTGCGTAGTACTAGGGAACAGGTGGAAGAAATTCGTTGGCAGACTTCATTTTATGCGGCTCTGCAGCTTTCTGACGAGCACAGAAGGGAGAGTGATTCATTCTGAAAAGGATGTATTCACTTCCTGGCATTTATGACATTTATTATTTGGCCTGAGGGCAAGCCATTGTATTTCTGGAAGTTGCAAATATCAAGACACTTTTAAATTATACATTTATTTTAAAATTAAAATAAACTTACTAAAATTAACTGTGTACCACATGTTGTAAACAACAAAGAATTAATTCTTTGATAAATAAGTGTATATTAAACATAATAGAACTTTTACTTATCAGCCTTTGAGGGCTAAATGAAATTCTAGCCAGCATGATTTATATCAATAAGACATTTATATCAAGAAGACATTTTATCAGCATTATCATCGTGTTAATGTGTGCACTGTACTTACCAGGCACTGTAGTATCATCTGCATATTACACAACACAGGGGGACAATGTTTCCACAAACCTGGCAAGAGAGCTTTGGTAGGCAAAATGAGGCTCCCCCAAAGATGCTCACATCCTAATCTCTGGAACCTGTGAATATGTTACTTTACTTGGTATTTTGCAGATGTTATTAAGGTAAGAATCTGGAGATGTGGGATTACCAAGGATTATCTGGGAGGCCCAATATAATCACAAGAGTCCTTGTGAGAGGAAGCCGAGAGGGTCAGAGTAGGGGTGACAGCAGAAGCAGAGGTCGGAGTGACTCGCTTTGAAGATGGAGAAAGGGGTCAAGTTAAGGAACACAGGCGACCTCTAGAAGCTGAAAAGGGAAGGAGATGGATTCTCACCTGAAGCCTCCAGGAGGAAGGTGGCCCTGCAGACACGTTGATTTTAGGACTTGTGATCCCAGAGCTGTCATGTAATAAATCTGTGTTGTTTTAAACCACTGAGTTTGTGGAAATTTGTTACAGCATCAGTCAGAAACTAAAATAAGAGGACAGGGTAATAGCAGCGTTTAATAATTGCTCAGCTAGGCCCTCTTCTGCTTCCCACATATCAGCGCCTCTAGCTCACAACCACAACATGAGTGACTTCTGTTCTGAACTATATTTCACAGATGAGGAAACTGAGGCACAGGAGTTAAGGACAAAGGTCCTCAGCTTGTAAGGGCAGAGTCAGTATTTGAAGTGAGTGTCCTTGTTTTTAGAGTGTGTGCACTGAACCACCTCACTGTTGCTTCTGGATAAAGTGAAAGCCTTCAGGGATGGTCAGCAGGAGGGGGAGTTGCATGCCACATGTTACTCCTAAAGGAGACCTCCCGTGAAATTTTAGATAAGACATGGTAAAAATGACAGTAACTTTCTCTCAGTGTCTTTCTGCCAATGGAGTCAACTCACTCAAGTAATAGAGTGGCTGAGTATAAGAGAACAAGCATGTTGGGAATTGGTTACACAGAAAATGGGTTACAGGCTGTTATTGAAAAGGTGCCTACAATTTAATGTGCAACAAGAGATCCTCTAGGTGTGAGAATTAGCTTTTAACTATCCTTTAAAATTTTATTTCAAAGCTTTTTTAGTGAGTAATGTTCACCTTTTACTGTTAGAAAAAATACTCAGGGGCTGACCCCGTGGCTCACTCGGGAGAGTGCAGTGCTGGGAGCGCAGCAGTGCTCCCGCTGCGGGTTCAGATCCTATATAGGGATGGCTGGTTCGCTCACTGGCTGAGCGTGGTCACAAAAAAGGACAAAAAAAAAAGAAAAGAAAAAATACTCAGACTTGCCACTTCGACTATTAATCACCATTTTAATATCAAAACACATACACACAATGGTTTAATAGGTTAGAAGATAAAGTTGAAGGGGTTTCCTAGAAAGTGGAACAAAATACAAAAATGGATAAGACAAAAATGGGCAGAATGGATAAGAAAATTAGAGTATCAAGCCAGAAGGTCCAACATGCAATAATATGAATTCCAAAAATAGACAAGAAAATGAAAGGAAGTATTAAGAAATAATACAAGAAAATTTCACAATTTTGAAGCTCAGGTATCTAAATTAAGAGAGCCTATTGAGAGGTAAACACATTGAATGATAAAACAGCCCACCAAAGCACCTCATCATGAAATTTTAGCACTAGGATTGGAGAGAATATTCTGAAAGAGAATAGAGAGAGTGAAAGTCAAAAGTCACACACAAAGGACTACTTCAGACTACAATAATAACTCTGGGTAGCAGGGAGAGAAAGGCAGAAGCATCTTCAAGATTCAGAGGAATATTCAAAAAGCGGAAACAACTCAAGTGTTCATTAACTTATTCATGGATAAATAAATGGTGCAGACATATAAGAAAGTATTATTTGGCAATGAAAAGAAATGAAGTACTGACACCTGCTACAACATGAATGAACCTTGAAAACATGATGTTAAGGAGCCAATCACAAAAGACCACGTGTTGTAGGATTCCATTTATATGTAATATCCAGAATAGGCAAATCCATAGAAAGAAAAAATAGATTAGTGATTGCCAGAGGGGATTAATGATTAGTGGGGGTTGGAGGTAATAAGGAGTGACGGCTAATGGAAATGAAGTTTCTTTCTGGGGTGATGAAAATGTTCTCAACTGGATTCTAGGGTCTAGTCACTGTTCCAAAATATTACTTCTATTCATTTGACCATTATAACTTTGTTGTTTTGGGTGCTAACATCTCATCTCCAAGAGTCATCAGATTAAATGGAAACGTCTCTTGGCGTGGGTATACTTTATTACTAACACATCAGTTATCAGGTAATACCTTACTGGGATTAGCCAGCTGGTAGTATGTGAGAGCTCCCCAGCCAAGTCTGCCAGTCAGGGATGCTTGTACCTCCTCACTTGTCTTTCAAAGGCCAATGACAGGAGGTAGAAACCAGTCTTTTCAGGGGGCCGAGGAGTGAGGGAGGATTGGAAAACACACACCTCTCCCCGCAGGGGAGGTAACAGAGAAGATGAACTCCCATGTTGTGCCTGCAAACATTAATGTGCATTCATAAAAAGCTGGGCTTTCACAAAGCTCCAGGCCCTCCATCTGTCATCGGCCGGGCCAGGGACAGGGGTCCCACCCGAGCCATCCCTCTTCCTCATGACGCTTCACCAGTCGGGCCTCTGAAAACCATAAATAAAGACCACTGCGAATGGCTTCTCTGTCTGACCCTTTAACCTGAAATAAAAATAAAGATTGGAGAATGTGAGCCTGACTCAAGGCTCCTTCATGGGCTTCTCCTTCCCTTACCTGTTGACAGGTGCCTGCCAGACCTCACAGTTACCTTTCATTTAGCTGTAATGGCATCTCCACACTTAGCAGAGGTCTGCCCTGTAATCCTCTCTGAAGCTTAAGTCAACTTATATGGTAACCTGAGAGCCGTTTCCTGCTTGCAGATGATGTCACTGTCTGTTAACACGTACTGGAATGACCACTAAATTCACGCTTAGGGCGACAGAGCAGTAGATCACTCTCAAAACCAGAGCTGGGTTAGAACAAATGTCATACAAATTTTCTTAACAAAAAGGGAGGTTTATTCCTATATGCCTTTTTGTAAATCCTTAAAATATTTCAATTCAGAACCAAAAGTGGATTTTCTGAATCAAAAATCTGCACCTGAGAAGTCTAAGTGTATTTATGGAGATAAGGGTAGCAGGTTTGAAATTGGGGCAGAAAATCATGGACATAATCATCCAAATCTCCAATCAAATTTTATAATTTTTTTTTTTTCAAAAGATGACTGGTAAGGCGATCTCAACCCTTGGCTTGGTGTTGTCAGCACCACGCTCAGCCAGTGAGCTAAATGGCCATTCCTATATAGGATCCGAACCCACGGCCTTGGTGTCATCAGCACCGCACTCTCCCGAGTGAGCCACGGGCGGCCCTCCAATCAAATTTTAAATCATGTATTTTTCTCAGTTCATTGTCTTCTCCCCTGAAATGTATTTGTATTAATAAAAGTTACCCCCAGCAATTTGTTTGTTTCAGCACCGTTCTGGGTAAAAATAATTCTAAGTGTCTTTGTTCCTAATTCATTTGGGGTTCTGGAATGAATAGTGTAATAATTTCTGCATGTTAAATAGTATCTCCTAAACACAGCAAAATTATAATTGACTATACTGATTATGCCATGGACAAGGTGTGTGTGGGTGCATGCATGTGTGTGTGTGTGTACATTTTGCTTTGTTTTAAAGTGGGCCAGGGGCCAAGCCCGTGGCGCACTCGGGAGAGTGTGGCGCTGGGAGCGCTGAGGCCGTGGGTTCAGATCCTAAATGGGGTACAGCCGGTGTGTGGACAACACCGTGCCAAGGGTTGCGATCCCCTTACTGGTCCTAAATAAATAAATAAATAAATGTGGGAAAGTGATTAAAACAATCTTTGGCTTTAAATTTTCTGAATACCTAATTCCAAAATATCATTGTTCTCTTTCCCTACTGTAGTAGTTTCCTATTGCTGCTGTAATAAATTACCACACACTTAGTGGCTTAAAGAACACAAACTTATTCTCTTACAGTGCTGCAGGCCGAAAGTCTGAAATCAAGGTGTCGGTAGGACTGCATTCCTTTGGGAGGTTTCAGGGGGAGAATCAATTTCCTTGCCTTTTCTAGCTTCTAGAAACGACTCGGATTCCCAGGTTTGTGTTTCCTTCCTCCACCTTCAACCTCTGCTCAGTCCTCACAGCTTTTCTGACTCTGACCCTCATGCCCCTCTCTTATAATGACCCTTGTGATTACATCGCACCCACTCAGATAATCCAGGATAATCTCCCATCGCAAGATCCTTAACGTTATCCCATCTGCAAAATCCCCTTTACCATATGAGGTAACATATTCACAGCTTCTGGGATTCGGACGAAGGCATCTCTGGGGGCTGTGATCAGCCCACCACGCCTACTGCCACAAGTATTTAAAAACCCATGAACTGGAAGCGGGGCCTCTCTAAGCAAGAGCTGAGGTGCAGAGGAAAAAGTCTTTATACACCTGGAACATTCTCCTTGTAGCTTTTTCCAGGAATGAGCTTTTCTGCCTGACCCTGGGCCCAAAGCCTTCTCCCCAGTGGGTCATCCTTGTTGATCCTGGTCTTAGAAAATGCAGGAGCTGTCCTGCAACCTTGCTGTAGAGTGACCAAAAGGGCACCGGACTCCGAGTGACTTTACGCAAGACTAGTTAACCTCTCTGAAGTGCAGTTTCTGCCTGTGTAAAGGGGGATACACACTCTGCACTGCCTTGAGAGGTGAATCAGATTGGTGCTAAGAGTGCTTTATAAACTGTAAAGGACTGTGAAAATGTATATTCCAGTAGACTCATTTTAGGATATAAATTATGCAACCAAGAGATGGTTAGAGGTCGGAGTGACTTAAGACACCATCACTGGTTTTTTTTGTTTGTTTGTTTTTGGTGGCTGACTGGTAAGGAGGTCCGAATCCTTGACCTTGGTGTTATAACACTGTGCTCTGACCAACTAAGCCTAAGACCAGTCCAAGACCCCATCATTCCAAACCCTCCTGTCAGATGTGGCGTCTGAGGCTAATCTGGTTTCACAGGTCACGCAGCTCGTCCCTGGCTGGGCAGTGCCTGGAACCCAGATATTCCAGTTTCTGGTTCTGTGTTCTTCCATTGCATCTTGACATAATGATAACATAGAGGGCTCAAGACACAGAGGTCCGTACGCTGGGCTTCTCTCCCAAGGTCTGCCCTCAGTCCTCTGCCACCATTGTCACCAACCAGACCATCCCTTCCTCAGTACTGTTCTATGGGTCATTAAGGTCGATGTGTGGCAGCCCCGCAGTTTATGATCTCAAGTCTGTGCCCCTCTCTTCCCTGCTTCACACAACCAGGTGTTAGTCTAAATAGTCTCTTACCTAATTTCCACTTGGACTAGTTTAAACTTTTCCCGATTTCTTGTTTTCACTTTTCTTTAACTGCCTCCTACTTGTCTCCGCCTTCAAACCCAGCCAATGCCACTCCATTTATCACCTACAGGATAATCAGATCCTAATGAACTTTGCATTTACTCAGCTCTGGTATTTACATGTCATACTTTTTAAAAATTTAAATAAATTGTATTAAGTTACATACATTTAATTAACCATTTTAGTGTCCATTTTTGTGAGTTTTAACAAAGACATCTAGATGTGTAATCACTGTCACAGTCAAGATATAAAACAATTCCTTCAAGGACTGTGCTTTTGGTGTCATATCTAAGAAATATTTGCTATCCCAAAGTCACAAAGATTTTTGCCTGTATTTTTTTCTGGCAATTTTATACTGTTAGATTTTCTTATCCATTCTGAATTAATTTTTTCATGGTGTGCAAGGTATAGATTGAGATTCTTTTTTTTCTTTTTGCACTAGGGTATCCAATTGTTCCTGCAGCATTTGTTGAAAAGCTTTTTTTTTATCCATTAATTGTCTTTCACTTTTGCCAAAAATCAATGAACTGTATATATGTGCATCTACTTTTTTTTTTTTTTGTCCTTTTTCGTGACCGGTAAGGGGATCGCAGCCCTTGGGGTGGTGTCGCCCGCACCGCGCTCAGCCAGTGAGCACACCAGCCATCCCTATATAGGATCCAAACCGGCGGCGGGAGTGCCACTGCACTCCCAGCGCCGCGCTCTCCCGAGTGAGCCACGGGGTTGGCCCTATGTGCATCTACTTCTGTATTTGCTATTTCATTCCATTGATCTGCCTTGAATACTGCAGCTTTATAGACTTGAAATCAAGTAGTGTGAGTCCTTCAACTTTGTTATTTTAAAAAGTTGTTTTAGTTATTTTAGTTCCTTTGCCTTCTCATATAGATTTTTGAATCAGCTTACTGAGTTTTATAAAAACTCTTGCTGGAATTTTGAAATTGCTATGGATTAGTATAGAGAGAATTGGCATCTTAACAATACTGAGTCTTCTAATTCATGTACACAGTGTTTATCTCTATTTATTTAGGTCATCTTTGATTCATTTCACTAGCACTTTGTGGTTTTCAGCATACAGACATTACACACATTGTTAAATCTTTACCTAAGTATTTGGTTTTTAGGATGCTATTGTAAATGGTGCTTTTTTTGCAGCTGGCCCAGGCAAAGAGTAAGTAGTACTTTAAAAAATTTTAATTTTGAATTGTTTATTGCTAATACATAAAAATATGATTGACTTTGATAGGTTAACCTTATGTCCTGTAACCTTGCCAAACTTACTAGTTTTAGGAGTTCTTTGGGATTTTCTACATAGTCAGTCATGTTGTCTGCAAAGAGCAACAGTCTTATTTCTTCTTTTCCAATATGTATGCGTTGTATTTCTTTTTTTTTTTTTTTGCCTTATTACACGAGATAAGACCTCTAGTATGATATTGAATAGAAGAGGTAAGAGAGAACATCCTTGTCTTGTTTCTGGTCTCAGGAAGGCATACAGTCTTGCACCATTGAGGAGGGTATTAGCTATAGGTTTTCTGTAAATTCCTTTTATTGGTTGAAGAAGTTCCCTCATATTTTTAGTTTGTTGGGAGTTTTTTTTTTTTTTTTTTTATCATGAATGCATGTTTAATTTTGTCAAATGCTTTTTCTGCATCTATTGAAACGATCATATGGTTTTTCTTCTTTAGTCTATTGATATGGTGAGTTACAGTAACTGATTTTCAAATGTTATTCTTTGCACTCCCAGGATAAAATTCATCTAGTCCTGAAGAATCTGTTACATATTTTTAGATTTGATTTTCTAAAATTTTGGTAAGAATTTTAGTGTCTATGTGACTAAGGAAATAAGTTTTCTCTTTCGTTAATCCAGTTTTGCTGTAAGAGTAATGTTACCTCACAGAATAAGTTGGGATGTATTCCCTTCTCTTCAATTTTCTGGAAGATTTTGTATAGAGTTAGTATTACTTCTTCCTTGAATACTTGATAGAATTCACCAGTGAAGCCATCTGGACCTGGATTTTTTTGTGTGTGTGGAAAATAATTACAAGTTTAATTTATTTAATAAATGTAAAGATATTCAGATTATTTCTTCCTGAGTGGATTTTAGTAGTTTGTACCTTTTGAGGAATTTGTTTATTTTATTTTATTTTTATTTTTATTTTGAATTTATTTTTTACTAGCACATTCATTGTTACAAATCATACTTATTCTTTATGCCCCTTATCCAATCCCCCCCCCAATAACCATAGATTTGTTCTCTCGATCTGATATATTAACTGTCCCTCTGTTGGTTTGCTGTCTAAATGATCTGTCCAGTACTGAGAGAGGTGTGATCCAGTCCTCTGCTATTATTGTAAGCCAGGTGCTTCTTCTATTACTTTGGAGTGTGCTTTGTGGAGAGAGAGGACCTCTTCTCTCTCTCTCTCTCTTTTTTTTTTTTTGTCTCCACTGGTGCCTTTTCTTGTGTCAATGAAGTTGAGAGTCTGACATGCCATCTGCACAGTGGCTGTGACTGCTGCTATAGAAACTAGCTTTCTTTGCAGCAGCCGTGACAATAGCGGTGGCTATGGTGAGCTGCCCATGTGGAAATGGTGTTTTTGGTGTGCTCTGTACCTGGCTGCAGCTGAGTTCAGCTTCCCCGGGCTCCATGCCTTGGGACCTTGGCAGGGTCCCGGGGTGGCGGCGGCAGCTTACCTAGTTGTGGCTGGGTTTGGCTTCCCAGAATTTGTCTATTTTAAATTGTCAAATTTACTGGCTTAAAGTTGTTCATAATGTTCTCCTATGATCCTTGTAATATTTCTAGGATCTGTAGTGATGTTCTCTTTCTAATTCCTGATATTTGTAATTGTTATCTTTTCTATATTTTTCCTTATCAATTTGGCTAGAGATTTCTCAATTTTACCAATCTTCTCCAAGAACCAGTTTTTGGTTTCAGTGATTTGTCTCTCTTGTTTTTCTGTTTTATATTTCATTGACTTTTACCTTTATCTTTATTTTTTTCCTTTCTTGTAGTTACTTTCAAATTGATCTTCAGGTAGAAGCTGAGATTATTGATTTAGATAAGTTGCTCAACAGAATACAGGATGCTCAGTTAAATTTCAATTTCAGATAACAAATAATTTTTAGTATAAGTATGTCCCAAATATTGCATGGGACATATTTATACTAAAATATTTACTGTTTATCTGAAATTCAAATTCAGCTGGCTATCCTGTATTTTATTTGCTAAATCTGGCAACCCTAACTTGAGACCTTTTTTCTTTTCTACTTTTTTTTTTTTGGCTGACCTGTTCAGGGATCTGAACCCTTGCCCTTGGTGTTATAACACTGTGCTCTAACCAAATGAATTAACTGGCCAGGCTTCTTTTCTAATATATTTAATGTTACAAATTTCTTTCTAAGCTTTATCTGCATCACACAAATTTTGATGCTCCATTTTAACTTTCAATTTAAAATACTTTCCAACATTCCTTTGATTATCCCTTGAGTTATTTAAAAGTATGTTATTTAGTTTTCAAATATTTAAGGATTTTCCACAGACGTTTGATTTGATTTCTAATTTAATTCCATTGTGATCAGAGAAGATTCTTTGTATAATTTGAGTTTTTAAAAATAACAAGGTTTATCTTGGTAAATGTTCTATGTGAATTTGAAAAGAATGTGTATTCTACTGCTGTTAGATGGAGTGTTTTAGAAATGCCAATTTGGGTAAGTTGGTCAATTGCATAGATCAAGTCTTCTATGTCCTTAGTGACTTTACTTGCTCTATTGAATATTGAGAGAGAAGTGTTGGAATCTCCAATTTTATCTGTTGGTTTGTCTATTCTTTTTTTTTTTTTTTTTGGTGGCTGGCCAGTATGGGAATCTGAAACCATGACCTTGCACTATAAGGTTGCACTCTAAGTAACTGAGCTAACCAGCCAGTCCTTATTTCTTCTTATAGTTCTCTCAGCTTTTGCTTTATGTGTTTTGAAGGTCTGATGCTAGGTGCATAAACATTTAGTGTTGTTAAGTCTTCTTGATGAATTGACCCTTTCATTGTTATGAAGTGACTCTCTTTATCCCTGTGACAGTCTTTGCTCTGAATTCTAATTTAATATTAATGTACTCAATCCAGCTTTTTTTCTTTTGGTGTTAGTATGGTATATATTTTTCCATACTGTACTTTTACTTTGAATTTATTGTGTCTTTATATTTAGAGCAGGTTTCTTATAGACAACACATAGTTGCATTTTACTGAATCTGACAATCTCTGACTATTAACTGTGTTGTTTAGATATTTATCCAGTATTTACATGTCAGACATTTAAAGTAGCTCTTCTGCCTGGAAAGAAGGAATACCAAGATAGATATACTGAGTAGAAGACTGGTCTTGAGCACTATAAAAATAAAATGTTTCCAAAGGCTGCATTTCATTTTTGGTGTTCTTTTCTATTTGCATTTATTCTTAAACTTGACTGAATATAAAAATCACCAGGTTTTAAAATTTAGTTGCCTGGGCCTTACCTCCAAAAAGTTTGATATGGTAGGCCTAGGTCTGGTCCTGGAATCTGTAGTTTATGACATACACTGCCCCTTCACCCTCACCATGGTCATACCACCAATGCAGGAGGTTCTCAGGTCATCGCTGGAGGAATACTGAGTGTTTTCCAATGGGTGGAAAACAGCAGGATGTATTGCCATCTTTTTATTTTTTTTAGAAATATTGAGCAAATATAATGGGGTTTGCCTTCCCACTTTCAGCCATATGACAGCATGAGCCAATTATCATCAAACTCAAGTTGATTTCCATTGCCATAAGTTGGGCCCTTAGGGAGGTAAATTTATTCTTCAGGGCTAGATCTCCATCCTTCAGCAGAACCTAAGCCATTACAAGAAATGGGAGAAAAGGCAGCTATTCACACGAAGTCTGAATCAAATGAAGACAAAAGGTTTTGAAGATTTATGCAATTGCAACAATATGAGCATATGTAACTAAGGAAAAGTATCCTGTATTTGCCAGTCCTCTATTTTGAAACTAGTTATCCTTTTTTTTTTTTTTTCTGGCAGGTGGGGGTGGGGAAAGGTTGTAAATTCAAGCAAAAATAATTCCCCCTTTTTTGACTCATACTGTTTCTCTCTCTTGGAATGTCCCTTCCTGTCTCTCCCATGTAATGGCTCAAAATCCTGCCCTTGCTGTGAGACCCAGCCTAAATATTCCCTTTTCACAAGTCTATCTCTCCAGAGTTACTATAGCACTAGAGTTGATTCAGCAAATTGGTCATTTGGTGAATCTATTTTCTGCCAGATGTCCAGTGAGGAGGAGAAACTACATCCTGAGCTCATAAAGGTAAAAACAATTTTCAAGTATTGGTTCCCTGGCTGCTGAGATGGGGGATATCCCACCTACCAAAGCAGGCACTGAGAAGGAGCCACAAATGTGAGGAAAGAGTATTGCTGAATGCAAAAGCACTACAGATTAAAAAAAAAAAAAAAAAAAAAAGGACCCCCCCCCCTTGTGCTATTAAATATATATGTGAATAATTTCAATGAAGTTTTATTCAACGTTTAGCAGCAAGGACTCACTTAGCATCCCCCATATCAGGAGGTTTCTAATGTAGGCTCAGCCTATTTGGGGCATGGGTTAGGCACATGGACAGACAATGCAGTGAAAATCTGGGGCAATTAGAGAAGGCTTCTGTGGGAGGTGGCATTTAAGCCGGGTGGCCTCTAAAGAAGGAAGTGTGGACATTTGTGGGGATGGATGGAAGTGGCAGATGAGGCTGGAAAGGTGGGAGGTTGGAAAGGTTTAAAAGTCATAGGAAGTCAGGTCTTTCTGGTCAGCAATGGGACCCTGTCAACTTATCCAAGGCCTACAGGAGCCATGCAGAGATATAGAGACAATATCTGGCATTGTACAGCAATTAAAGCATTTTATCTATTTTTTAAAAGCCTGTTGAGGCTTCTAGGCCATTTCACCAAGGGTGGGCAGTGATCCGTGTACAAATCAAGCAGTGTGAAGAGATAAATCACCAAGAGAAGGGGCTCTGTTTAACCACAAACAAATTGACAACTTGCAGTGATGGAAGAGGAGACACAGGTAAAATGTCAGGTGCAATAAGCAACAGTCACATTGGCAATGCTTTTCTTAACTCCCTCAACCTTATTCGTTCCTTTCCCTGTCATGTTTCTGCAGCTCTGTGACTGCTCAGTTTTCTGTGTAAATGACACTAATGCAGAGATTGTTTCAAGGTATCACTTTGGGCAGATGTTCACATGCTACCAAATATCATCCAGGCAGTTTCAAATCCAGGAACAAAGACAGGAAGAGAAATAGGGATATCAGAGTTTCTGGTATGTACCTCTGATGTAGCATCTCCCTGGCTGTCATTCAAAACTCTGTCCAAGTCATTCTTTTGTCCTCCTGTAACTCATAATCATTTGTCATCTCACAAATAGTATAGACACTCAATATTCAATAAAAATGGGTTTATTTTTACTTGTGGTTAGTTGAATCTACAGCTGATATTAAGATACTACTTACAGAAATATAAAATGAGAAAGACTATGAAAGAAAGTACTAGACAGAATAGAGGCTTGAATATTTTATGTACTTAACATTGATTTAGATCATCAGTGAATTGTTTCTTTCAACATAAAGTTTATAAAATAGAGTATTATAAACTAATATGTGTATATTATAGAACTAACGCACATAGTTCCACCAATCTAATACGATTGTTGGTAACATTTTAGTAATTTCTTTTCAGCTTTTTTTTCACTGCACATAGTTTTGAAATCTTTCTTAAATAAGAAGAAAATAAGCTTCTGTCAAAAGTGTCAAGGAGCAGTTGGAATCTCTGAGAATTAACTCTTACAATGAGAGAAATCTATTTTGACCCTATGTCATCCAACGTCTGGATAAACCCATAGAAACACTTTGATATCTGGAGGCCTTAAAATGAAAATGGATTTCAGCTTTTATTTCCTTGGCGAGCATTTATTGGGCTCCTCCTCATCTCCTCTGGGGTCTGCACGGCACTGAGCACAAGGTAACTTAAAAATCACCACACGCTCCAGGTCACTGCTTGTGAAAAGGAGATGTGCTGAGTCGGGCTTGTGAGCACTAGAATTCAGGGTGTTCATTAGTCAGAGCTACCAGTTGACAGAGAATTTTAGTGAGGACAGGGATAGTGACTGAGTCTGGAGGACAAGAGAAAAAAAATATTTTTCTCAATTTCCACAAAAACAATGTGTGGTCAATGCTCAAAGACAGGACAGGATTACACATTGTAAGTGTCCTTGGCATGACCAAACTGACCCTTTAGGTCAACTTCCTCCAGCTTCTGGCTAAAGTGAGTGGCAGAGGGAGGCCTTAAGAAGAGCAAATTTCCTTCAGAGGAACCTGCTGCTTTTCCTGAATACAGAACAGTGTGGAGACCACGTAGCCAGATCCATTGTCCGCTTTTTTACCTCTTGCCATAGCCACCCTGGACGTGGATAATATCACTGCATTTATTGATGACAGCTGAAGTCCAGAGACGTGGAGGAGCCCCTGCAAGCCCACATAACTCAGTAAGTTGTTGCAGCCAGGATTCCAGCATGTCCTCTCTGCCTTTGAAAAAGGAAATGCCTCAACTCTGAGTAAAAGCATGGTCCTATTGGCAGGGCATTAGAAAATACCAATCACACTATCAGGCACTCCCAAAAACATATCTACAAATTAAAAAGCAGTATCTCCATATTTTGGTTATCTAGATCTACAATGAGTAGCTAATTGCTTTAGTCAATGTCACCTTCAAATCGTAATGGCAAATATTTTATTTATTTTGCAGTTGTACAAAGTGAGAAATAGTAAGGCTTGAGTTTTAGAGCACTGACGCTTTTGTCTACAGGCTGCTGCATCCTAGGAGGATACTAGTGACATCTCTGCTCATTTCTGATTTAGGATAAAGTTAGAATAAGAGTACTTTTGACTTAACCAAATCAACAAGGGTGGAGTACAGATTCTTGGATAGTGCTCCTGTTCCCTAGTGGCTTATCTCCACTCTGCTTGGAAACTAATGGCGCCTCAGGGCCTTGCAGTGGCACAAAGATGCATAAAGAGAGAATTTCAAATTTTACTGCATTGCCAATGGTATGAAGTCCTGGGAGGGAAACAAAAGATAAGAAGGAAGCTTTAAGCCTAGAAAAAGTAGTAGAAATCATCTCCCTCAGCCTTTCCCCTCAGCCTCTCACGTCAGATAACAGGCCTTTTTGCATACGTAGATCTGCAGAATCTTCAATTTGTGGTGATATTCACAGAGTAAAGAAAAGAGAGGGAAGTTGGAACTGAGGGTTTAAACAAAATACTGTGACTTTAGTATTATCATGATTATTATTTTCAGTAGTGTACAGATGTTGCATTTAGATTCTGATACCCAAAAATTGAAACTTCACTACTTTAAACAAAGCAAAGCAAGACAAAACAAAACCCAGGTTACTTGGGGCTTTCAAAAAACCCATAGCATGTCTCAGAACCTCCAGATTTTGTGATATTTATTACAGGAAGCCTTGGAAGAAATGCTATGTTTTGAGCTTCTTAAAGTTTTGGGAAAGGCAGCCAAAGAATGTCAGGGTAGTTTCATTAGGGAATATGGAGGGTAGATTTTCACTGGAGAGGAAGTGACATGAGATGTCTGGGGAAAAGCAAACACTTCACACTTCAAGGTGGAATGAAATTTCTCCCTCGCCCTGCACTCTTCTCCCATGACCCTTACGGTCTGTGATGCACCCTAGCTGAAGTACAGATCAAAGGAAGAGGGTGGCTTTTGACACAAACTGAAACAGTCCAGTTGTTTAATTATCTCTTTATGCGAAAGGCCAGGTCTTACTTTGCTTGTCTGTCAGTACAGGCAGGTGGCTGTTTAGTACCGTGGCTTTTATTTTCTGAGACAGGTTTATGTTACCTAACAGATCAAAAGTGGGCTCCTGGCAGAAAATCTTGGAATTAATTATCCATTTTGGAATGATTCTTATGGACAAAATTTTTTTAGGCATATGAAATGTAGGCCCAGCACTTTTAATTCAGACTCTGACATGTTTAGGTTTAAAAAATTTAAAAAGTTCTTGGGGCCGGCCTGTGGCTCACTCAGGAGAGTGTAGTGCTGATACACCAAGCCCGTGGGTTCGGATCCCATACAGGGATGGCTGGTTTGCTCACTGGCTGAGTGTGGTGCTGACAACACCAAGTCAAGGGTTAAGATCCCTTTACCGGTCATCTTTTAAAAAAAAAAAAAAAATTAAAAAGTTCTACAAATATTACCTTACTTACTCTAAATCAGATTATGTGACAATTTTAAAGATATTAACCTAAAAAATTCTCTGCTAGTTCTGCTTGTGTATCCCTTTTATCAGCTTTAAGGTTTAAGGATATGAGGAGTTTTGACAAATGCAGCCCTGTTCAGGATAAAGCAAACATTTCCATTTGTAGTGGGGAAACTATAAACACCGGTCTGAATTCAAGTTTAAGCCAAAGCCAGAAACAATGGTAGTGGAAAAGTGTGGACTTTTAAGCCAAACAAATCATGGGCCACTTTCTAGCTGTGCGACTTTGGGCAAGGTTATTAAATTTTTTGGTCCTCAGTTCCTCATCTGTAAAATTGGTGTTCTGATACATTACAGGCTTGTTGTGAGGATTATTGATAATACACATGGAGTAGGCAGCACATAATCACCTTTTCTTTTCCTTTTTTTTTTTTTTTTTTTTTTGTGACTGGCCAGTAAGGGTATCCACAACTCAGGGGGTTTATTTATTTATATTTATTTTTATTTTTATTGATTTATTTTATTATTTATTTTTTAAATTTTTATTGACTCAAAATTGATTATACGTATTTTTGGGGTTCAACATTGAGATATGTTGATCAAATCAATATTACTAGCGTATATATTGTTACAAATCATAATTATTCTTTATGCCCCTTGTCCAACCTCTCTCCATCCCTCTCTCCCTCCCTCTCCCCCCTCTAATTACCCTAGATTTCTTCTCTCCTTCTGAAAGAATAATGGTTACTCTGTTGATTTGTTGCCTAGATCATCTGTCCAATGCTGGGAGGTATGATCAGGTCCCCCAACATTATCACAGAACAGACACTTCCTCTGTCACTCTGAAATGGGCTTTGTGGAGAGAGACATGCTCTTCGTTTCTTTATCTCTGCTGGTGACTCTCCTTGTGTCAGTGCACTCTAGCGGCTGGCGGACCATCTGCGTGGTGGTTGTGGCGTCTAGCCTCTTTTGCAGCAGCGATGGTTATTGTGGTGGCTGTGGTGGGCCACTCACATGGAGATGATGTTTTTGGCATGCTCCTTGGTGCTGGTGGTGTGCCTGGTTGTGTGTGTGGGGGTCCGGTCCCCTTCTCCATGCCTCAGGTCCCCTGGTAGGCCCCGAGGCGCTGGCATGGTGTGCCTGGTCAAAACTCAGTGTTATGACACTGTACTCTAAACAACTGAACTAACCGGCCAGCCCAAATATAAACAGTGATTTCCCTAAGTGATGGGATTTGGGGTGATTGTTAGTTTTGTTGTACTTTTTTGTATTATTTTCAAATTTTACATTTATTTTGGTTTTGGCAGCTGGCTGGTGTGGGGATCTGAACATCTTTTCAAGTGACCTTGGGTATTTAACAATGGCATATTCTCTGGGATATACCATGTTATAGCTCATCAGTGAGTACCTAACTTTCAATGGAAGTCCAGTGAATTTTGTGATGATAAGAGTTGTGCCTTTTGGTCAAATTTTGACTTGCCAATTAAATATTATGCTGTAAGTGAAGTGTGTATGAAGAAATTTTAAATCCAAAGTCCCCTGCAAATAGTAACCAGAGAGATGACTATATTGTCAACAATTTCTATTTTTCTTAGGTGAACAAGTGGACTATTTTTTGTAGCAGGGGTCTAACCTATCCCGACTGCTCCCTCAAACGAAACTATAGCGATGCTGAGCATATTGTAGGAAATCTACAAATCAGTTCAAAGGCAAGTACAGGCTTGAAAATTAAAGGTCTGCACATTAGCAGCAGTATGAGTTTAGCCAAATGATGTAGCTAAGGTTTCATGGTGACGTTTATTTGAAATAGAATATAAAAAAGGGGAGACTACTCTGATGATAAATAAAGGTGATGGGTGAGAATTCGTGAGAGAATATACCATGATGTATGCATGTATACAGGGAGAGAGAGAGAAGGAGAAAATACAAATTATAAAATGCAAGTTATAAAATGCAAATCAGAGGAAGGAGGTTTGCTTTACAAAGGATCTCACTATTTGTAAATCCATAGAACTTCTTATCATTGGGGTCATTGGATGGGACTCAGGGCCTCTAGGAATTCCTTGAAGGTACAGGTATGATTGTGCATGTAGATATCCACATTTCTGGAGAAAGAGTCCCTGGCTTTCATCATATTATAAAAAAAAAAAAAAATGTGGGGCCGGCCCGCGGCTCACTTGGAAGAGTGTGGTGCTGATAACACCAAGGCCACAGGTTTGGATCCCTATATGGGGTTGGTTGGTTAGCTCCCTTTGGAGAGCGTGGTGCTGACAACACCAAGTCAAAGGTTAAGATCCCCTTACCGGTCATCTTTCAGAAAAAAATGTGGGAGTGGGCAGTAACTTTTCCTTTAAATATTGACTTTTAAAAATATTTCAAATGGGCTTTTTGTTACCTGTTACTGGAAAATGTTAAAGTTGACTGTTAATAGCGTTTGTATTATATTAATCAATGAGCACTATAATTTTATTCTTTTTTTTTTGGCAGCTGGCCAGTAAGGGGGATCTGAACCATGGACCTCAATGTTACCAACACCACACTCTAACCAACTGAGCTAACCAGCCAACTGCCAAAAAAATGCATTTTAAGTGCAAGTCCAGTGAATTTGGGGATTATAAGAGTTGTGCCGTCAGATCAAATTTCAGCCTACCAGTTGAATATAATACTGCAAATAAAAACAGAAATAACATAATAATGTTTTATATTGTTGCTGATGACACATAAGATGACATATGCAGAACAATCACACTTTTCCACTGGTGCAGCACAGTGGTCAAGTGCATGGCGTTGAACCCGGAGGGCCCTGAGTTTAAGTCCTGCTTGACCTTGTTCAGATAATACAAACTGGTTCACACATGTGAATACTGTGAGGATGAAATGGGGCAGTGCATGTGGATTCTTAGGACAGTTTCTGGCTCAGAGTAAACGCTCACAGAGGTCTGCTGTGGTCGCTGTAAAGCAGAAAATGGGAAGAACTTACTGCAGGAAGTACTCAGGAAAAAGAGCAGGGCATTTTCCTCTTAATGTCTCCTGAGAGCTTCAAGGGCATTATAAGTTGTTTTAGGTAGAACAAATAAAACTCACTAAGTATGGGCACCACCACCAGCAAGCTTGGAAATGTGCCTGACAATTGGCTTTCTCAGCTGCAGCTCACCTTGGATTCTGACTAACCAGGGCAGACCAGTGCCCTGGACAAGCGCAGAGGTAGTTATTTTTTTTTTTTTTTAATTTTTTTTTAAAAGATGACCGGTAAGGGGATCTTAACCCTTGACTTGGTGTTGTCAGCACCACGCTCACCCAGTGAGCAAACCGGCCATCCCTATATGGGATCCGAACCCGCGGCCTCGGCGCTCCCAGCGCCACACTCTCCCGAGTGAGCCACGGGCTCAGCCCGCAGAGGTAGTTATTGACACCAGCTAGCAGAACCAAGTAACTGAGCTAAATTCAGTGATGATGTTGGAAGCCACAAAGCAGAGTGGCTAAGATGGCCCAGGTTAGGCACTCAGCTCAGCAGTTCACTAGCTGTGTAACTTAGGGCAGGTTATTTAACTCTGAGCCCCAATGTCCTCATCTGTAGGATAGGTTGACAATGGTCGCTCCCTCTTTGGTGCTGTGATGAGAACGAAAGGAGGTAATCATTGCACAGCATTTTGCAGTGTCTGGCACCTAGTGTTGAATGGTAGATATTAAATAGCATGAGTTAGAAAGTGCTTACTGCCCTGTGCTAAATTTTTATCTGAATAGCTCTTATAAAGTACGTCTGAGGTATCTCTTGTACAAATGAGGAATCTTGGGCATGAAGAGTTTGAGAAAGTTGCCCAAGGGTAGGCAGCTAGAGAGGGACAGAGGCAGATTCGTCTCCAAGGTGACTCTCACAAAGGACTCTCCAGTCAAAAGAGTCCTGTGTGCTCACAACTGACCTGGCGAGTCCTAAGTCTCTCTATATTCAAGGAGGTGGGAAGGTGGGGGAGCAGATCCCTTGGCCCAGGAAACTGTTCCTGGATCTCTCAGATCTCAGAACATGTACAAAATAGACACCCAACAGTAATATCTTAGGTTTGTCTGGCACTTTCTGTGTGCGGGCACAGAAATACCTGCATAAGGTATTTGTGCACATCTGTCACGATGATGGGCACAAAAACAGATTATTTGATGTTTTGGCATCTAGTTATTGGGGTGTTCTTGTATTATACAGGTTTGAGCCTGTGGAGCACGAGGCATAAATGCAAGTGACTCTGCACGCTGCAGTGTAACACTGAGGAAGGATTACACATGCAGAAGGCTGTCCTAGAAGCAGAGACTGTTGGAGGGACATGGAGGGGGTTGATGCTTTTAACAGCCATACTGGTGAGAGGGCCAGGAAAATTTTTCCATTCAGGAAAAATCAACCTGCAGCATTCTGATCAGAGCTTCACTAGGTGGTGCAGATTGCCTAAGGCACTGCTTGAAGGAAATTTCAAAGGAGTAGCCTCAGAATTCCAGGACTCTCCACCCCTTTCTGCAACCAGATAGGCCCTGCCTGGAGTCTTTGGCCCGATCAGTGCCTTCTGAGTTAACAACAAGGGGCCTCACCTTTGTGGCATCTCCCAGCCCAACAATCCTATCTCTATGGCTATTGGTGGCAATATCAGTGTAAATGCCCTAACTCAGATGGTGCTTATTGTAGATGGAGCCCTTCATTTGGCCACATGGGTAGGACTTGTCATTCCAATGAGATCAGAACTGTCAGAACTGGGGAAGGGGCTCTTGCTGGGTGGAAACGACATTCCATTCCAACTGTTCACATCTCTGGCCCTGAGAACCAAAAGAACATATGCTTCTGCGGAAATAGATGCCCTGTGCACCCGCTAATCTATTATGCTCAGTAGTTACTGTTTTAGAAATACATTAGGAAATAAACTTGACATTTAAGAGTTCACAAGTAGTAGAATGAAGGAAAGGAGATAGCAAGGCACAAAGGACCTTCTGCAGCAAAGCCCTAAAGCTCCTCACCTGCACAGCCTCCCTGCCTGGCCGGCTGCTGCCTTTCTGTCTTCTCTTACTACCCTCTTCCTCCCCTTCACACACATTGGCCTCTGTCACTCCTAAAACCCACCCAGCTTGTTTCTTTGTGCTGCTTACCTGGGGTGGCCTCCTCCCACTTCTTCTTGTCCTCTAGGTCCCTACTTAAATGTCTCCTCCTCAGAGAGGCCTTCCCTGCAGTATCCTATGTAAATGCTGCTGCCCACCCTGTTTTCCCTCTGATTTTCTCCTTTGCACTAATTGCACCTGGTAAGAATTTTCTTTCTTTGTTCACTTGTTTAGTGTCTGTCACCCTGACCTCTAGCATGGTGACCAGTGTGTAACAGACACTAACAGTGGAACAAGTTGAACGAAAGAGTCAATTAACGAATTTGTCTTGAAAAGACGATGCTGATGATTAATAAAGTATTTGTTTATGCCTGGCCTTATTCCAAAAAGGGATTTGGGGTGGCTTGCAAAAATGCAGATGATGTAACAAGATAAAAAATAATAGGGCGGGTAAATAAGGATAGGAACAGATGCAGCCGGGCTAAAGATGGCCCACGTCCGGCGGGGGAGATGTGGGGCTGGCTGCACTGCTGCTTGTCTGCTCCTCAGCGCTCAGCAGCCCAGTGCCGGCAGCTGCACAAGCAGCAAATAAAGACACAGCAAGGTAACTTCAGGTTGTGATGGAGGATATGAAGAAAATAAAAGTTAAACATGGTCCCATGATTTGGAGTATCCATGAAATGTAAAAGTTCACTTTTTCTGGGGAAACTGTTATTACTGATTCTGAGAATTAAGAGAAAAATTTACCATGGGTCCTAATATTTAGATTTTTTATTTTAACTTTTTAAAAGACCTATTATGGCCAGAGCCTAGGGAGATAATGAAGAAAATGAAAAGCCCTCTTGCCTTCTAGAAGTTCATGTGTCGTGAGGGAAACAGGTGCATGAGGGAAACAGGTCCCAGCTACTGATGATCTCTCTCTTTCTCTCCTCTCATACCTCTGCCCCTCCTCCTACCAGGTCCTGGTGCTTCTGCTTTTCTCCTGCCCTCTGAAATGAGCCGCCCGGAGTAACTCAGCAGCTTTGTGGCAAGCTGGGCAGGGAAAGCAAGTGTCTGGGTGGTGGGTGCTCTTTCTGTCCACAATATCCACCCATTTGGGTAATCAAGTGTTGGAATGTAAGCTGTGACAGGCACTGCCATGGGACCCCCATGACTTTTGCTTATCAGTTAAATCCAGCTCAAATGAATATCAAAAGCAGCCTCCAATAAGGGTGATGATTCAGCCAAGAGCAGCTTGCCTGCTGAGAGGTGTGAGAGGGAGCGTCCTCGTCTCTTCACTCCTTCAGCCAGATCACTGTGTCCCACTGCCACCCCACCCCATGCCACCACCCCAGGTCTCAGATCCTCCACCAGGTATTCATTGGTCTTACCATCCTCCCACACTGATTTTGAGTTCCAAGCCCCTCCTTAAAATTCCCCCAGGACCCTGGGCTCAGCCTATTTCCCTGCATTGTGATGGCCTCTTGAAGATGACTCTTCAATGTCACTGCATCACTAAGTGCATTCAGGAAGCACATGCAACAAAATCATCTGGTGCTCCAGCAGGGGCTGCCAGGTATTAGCTATTTAATGGTGTTGCTGGAGGGCAGTGGGGGATATGTTTTTAGCAAGGCCCCTGGTCTAAAGGGTTGAGGTTGAATAGGGTTCCCCCGCAAATTCAGGTCCATCTGGAATCTCACACTGTGACCTTATTTGGAAATAGGGTCTTGGCAGAAGAAATGAAGATATGGATTGAGATGAAATCATACTAGATTAGTGTGGGCCATAAATCCAATAAGATTGTCTTTATAAGAGACAGAAAAGAATACACAGAGATACACAGAGAAGACAGTCATGTGAAGACTGAGGTAGGCAGAGATTGAAGTTATACTGTTACAAGCCAAGGAACATCTGGGGACACCAGAAGCTGGAAGAGGCAAGAAAGAGACAGGAAATCTCCCCTAGTGCCTTTGGAGGTAGCATGACCTTGCTGACATCTTGATTTTGGACTTCTGCAGCATTGTGAGTGAATAAATTTTCTATTGTTTTAATCCACCAAGTTTGTAGTAATTTATTTTTGGCAGCCCTAGGGAACTAATACAAGGGATTTCCCACTCCAGCGGTTTTTAACTGCTCAGGTTGTCACCACAATGCACAGACAGCTGGATATGGTAGAAGAAATAAATTTGATAGTAAGCTCCAAGAGACAGTGGGTGCCTGGGGTAAGTGAGCGACAGAATATTACAGAACACATGCACTCATTGTTAGTAATTAAAGCAGGCAGCATCATTTTGCAAAGCTTATTAGAGGAAAGCAAAACTTTCTATAGAAATTAGATGATCAAGACTCAGTAGTACAAGTGAAAATTGGAGCATTTGCGAGCAAGTGGCCTGAGATGGTGATTTTCAGGGCCTGAAACAAGTCAGAAATATTTCAGTTCAGGGGAGGAAGAATGGGACTCAGGATAGGGCTCAGGCCAGCTCTGGGACTGCTCCCTAACCACCTGGTTAGGACTATCATCATCAGGTTGATTGTGAGAAGAGAGTGAACATGTTACATGGATTTGAGGCTTCCAGTACCGTTGAGCCAGGACTCTACTTCATTTCTCTGTGCTTCTCTTGGGCCTTCCCTCTTTTGGGCATCTGTTCCAGACTAGGGTTGACTTCTCTTTTGTTCATGGTTGCAAGATGGCTACCAGCCTCACCTGCAGCTACTTGCTCTCCATTGGGGGAGAGGGACACTCTCCTGCAATCACTGGACCATCGTCAGTCCATTTGCCCATCCCCAACTCAATCATAAGGCAAAGGAAACAAGATACCCTGATTGGTTTAGAGACCAGTGCTACTCAAAGTATGGTCTGTGGGCCAGCAGTATCAGCACCCCCTGGGAATTTACTACAAATGCAAATCCTTGGGATTAGAAACTGGATTAGCATCTCCAGGGGGCAGGGCTCAGCCCTTTATGCTTAACAAGCCCGCCTGGTGATTCTGATACTCGCTTAGTTTACCTGTGGACTAACTAGATCCCATCTGTGGAGCTGGTGGTAGAAGTTATTCTACCCAAATTGCACCACTGCTATGGAGTGGCGGAAGGATGGAATGGATATTGGGGAGGCAATCATAATTGCCACTACCTTTAGCAGTTAAGATGACTATCAGAATTTACTGCATTCTTTATTGAATTCTCATTATGCACCAGGTCACTGTGCTGGACACTTCACATGCATGTTCACATTTAACCCTCACCACGAACCTGTGAGGTTGATACTATTATTATCCACGGCAGTTGAGAAAATTGAGGCCCAGTGCAGTTAAGTAATTTTTTTATGGCTTTGCAGCTAAGTGTCAGGTATGGAATTTGAACTCTAGCAAACGGATCCTAGAGGCTGTGTGCTCATAAACAACCAGCTGCCTGGATGACGTGACACGACAGAGGAAGTTCGGGTGCCTCGAGAGCACTGTAGAGACACACAATATGCTCTCGTGGAAGTCAAGAAGGGCTTCCTGGAGGAAATGACAAGCTGGGGAGGAGTTTGCTAGCTGGCTGAAGAGGAGGAGCAAGAGTGTGCAAAGGCCTGGAGACCAGAGATGGCTCAGCATGTACGAGGGCCTGTGACTTTCAATATGATGTTGGGAGTGGGATGGAGCAAGGGGTGACTGACTGAGAGGTGGGCAGGCGCCAGACCTAGAAGCCCTGTAGCCTAGGGGGAGAGGTTTGACTTTATTCTAAGGGCACTAGGGAGCACAGAGGGTTCTGAGCTAGAGCATGAATACACAGGACTTGGCCTTTAGAAAGGGGATCCTGTTTGCAGGGTGGAGAATTGAGCGGAGGGAGAAAAGCTAATCAGAAGCCCATTGCAGGGGCCTGTCTCACTAGACATCATGGTGGCTGGGAAAAGGGCAGAGATATTGACCATGGAGAAAAACACATTTGAGGACTTGGTGATTTATTTGGCGGCTCTTGATTTTCTGGCTTGGGCTGATGTGTGGCCTCCTTCACAAAGATGAGGAGGAGCAAGTTTTGAGAGAGTGAAGCTCAGTTTTTGACCTGATAAATTTTACAGGAATTACAATGAACTGTGTGTGTGATTTTTTTAAAAATGTAAGGTTGAAGTTTTTGTTTTTTTATGAGGGAGAGAGGAGGATGGATGGCTACCATTACTGAACTTTTACTATGTACCAGTTGCTTTACATGTATTATTTCTAATCCATTCAACTGCTCTACAAGATAAGCGTTTTGATCTGCTTTTTCTATAAGAAGATGCAGAGCTAAATAACCTGCCTAGGAATCACACTAACACATGGTAGAGCACCAAGTTTAAGCCCATGTCTGTGTTTCCTGCAAGGAGTCATCATTAGGTATGGATCAGGGGTTTTCGTGCATTATTTTTAATCCTTTATGTAGTTATACTTATGTGATTAGTTTTATATATGTATGGATGTGTGTGTGATACACACACACACACACACATATGTCGTCCCAGAGAGTGTAATCACAAAAGGATGGGGCCATGTCCTTTGGTCACTAATATATCCCCAATGCCCGGCATATAGCAAGTGCTCAATAAATATTTGTAGGAAGGAAAGAAGCAAATGGTAAAAGCTTCCAGGTGTACTTACACATAGGTAGTTAATTGGTT
Organism: Cynocephalus volans; assembly: GCF_027409185.1. Classification (NCBI taxonomy): domain Eukaryota; kingdom Metazoa; phylum Chordata; class Mammalia; order Dermoptera; family Cynocephalidae; genus Cynocephalus; species Cynocephalus volans. The sequence goes on from NC_084473.1 coordinate 83,550,718, forward strand.
TTAGCCAATGACACAGTTACACTCAAGATTTTGGTAGGGAGGGTCGGGAAAAACAAAATTTTACCTGTCTGTACTACATGTTACAAATGAATATAAATAGGGAGGAAATCTCTGGGAGCTGAAGACAAATTTTTATATATATTTCTGAGCTATTTAATAAATAAAGTGAATCAGTAAATGGCATGTATCTATGCAATTTGTCTTGAAATTTTCTTATTTCTTTTCCTAATATTATTATTACTGTTTTTGGTGTTATATCTGATTTTGCTGGAATATACACAAAGGAACCCAGTTAAAATCAAGCTTCATTTTTTTCTAATTATTTTCTATACCAGGGTAATGAAATAGATACAGGGTCATTTCATTGCTTGCAGAAATGCTTCACACAGAGATATAATTAGACATAATGGGACCCTGAAAGACTTGACCATGGGTGAAATATCACCAAGGTCTTCCTCAGTTTTTCCCAAACTTCAAGGTACAAAAGAATTCCCTGGGAGCTTGTTTAAATTCTGATTCCTGAGTCTCACAGAAGCCCTCCCTCTCTCCCCCCAACCCCCATCAAATTCTGATTTGAAAGATATGGAACGGGACCATGAGATTCTGGTTCTTAGCAATCGCTCCCGGAGGTCCAAGGACCACACTTTAAGATCCACCAACTTATCTTGAAAGTGTGTGTGACCGAAAAAGTCATTCTTTTTTTCAACCTCCTACTGCCAGGTTTGTGTATGAGGTACGAGGGGGCTGACCTCCAAGTGACTGACCGATCTGTCAACGCGATGCCTGGGGAAGATGCTCGTCTCTGCACTTCATTCCAATGTGATGGCATGAAGGGAGATTCTCTCATAGATTACAGCTCCAGTGCCAGGTCAGACCGGGAGAGAATGGGGGTGTGACTTACTGATCACCTTGCCCTTTCAACATCTAAATGGCCCGACCCAGCACTGACCCTGGGCTCATGTCCCCAAAAGCATTCGAAAGAATTTAGGAAAGTTGACAGAGGTCCAAGGAGACAAGCTCTGCTCATACGTTGCAGTAACAGGCAGAGCAAGATCTCTTACGGGCAATGTCCTTCTTCCAGTTCTTTTGAGTGCAGAATCTTCACCATCGTCATGTCATTACCATCATCATCATCAACAACAATAACAGCAATGGGTTACTGAACACTCACAGGATGCATCTTAGATTTATTGTCAGAAAGAGACCCTGAGGGCTGTTATTTTCCATTCCATTTCCAGGCCTTTAGGCAAAAGGATTTTATCAAGCTATCCCCAAGGGCATCAAAATGATTATTATGATGATGTTTTTTGGCAGCTGGCTGGTATGGTGATCCAAACCCTTGACCTTGGTGTTACAAGACAGTTCTCTAACCAAGCTAAGTAGCCAGACCTCCAAAATTAGTTTTAAATATTTTCACAGAAACGGTTTCTACCTTTCATGGGCAAGGACATTCTTCCATTTCAGTTTATCTGAAGATCCTTCTTATTTTCTTTAAAGACATACTAGTATTTCACAGTGTGTATGCACCCATATTTATTAAACAGCTCCTGCGGATGGAGATTTAGATTGTTGTAGGTTTTTGCTCTTTCAAATAATGTCGTGATAAACCATGTCATGCTTGTCTTTGCACAATTGAATAATAATCGATCAATTCTAGACCAACACTTAGAAGTGCAGTTGCTAGGTTGAAAGGTACAGCCATTTAAATTTTTGGCAGGGGTGCTGGCTGGTTAGCTCAGTGGGTTGGAGCGTGGTACTGATAACACCAAGGTCTAAGGGTTCAGATCTCTGTGTGGGGCAGCCGCAAAAAAAATAAAAATAAGTTTTTGGCAGTTACCTTCAATTGCCTTCAAAAAGGTTCTGGAAGTTTATACTTGTAATAAGTGCTTATTTCCTCATATCAATACTGGGAATTATATTTTGCACATTTTTGGGGCACTCTGATAGGTGGAAAATTGCATCTTCTGTTTGTTTGCATTCCTTTGATTTGCAGTGATGTGTTTATTGGTCATTTGTGTATTTTTATTCTGTGAAATGCCTGATTTTTTGCTGAACATATAAAAAGATTAAAATTCATTTAAGCAGAGTTTTTAAAAAATATATTTAATTTTTAAAATAGTAAGCTTCATTTATTGGGGAAATGGATGATATGAGGGCACTGAGTACATCATTATTTGTGTCACATAATTTGAGCCTTACTATAATTGAATAGAGAGAAACTAATAATCTGGATACATTTTTAAAAACGTTTCTGAGCATTGCTGTGAGAGTTGAAGATCTTCTAAACAATAAAACAAATTAAGAACTGCAGTCTGAGCTCTCTCTGCTGGTCACCATGCTAGCATGTACACGTGGTGTACTGCTGAATCTTCTCAACAATTCTTTGGTGTTGGTATGATTCTCACCCTCACTTTTACAGAGAAATTTTTCCCCTTTCTGCTGGGGGGATCAGACAAACATAAAAATGAAGCAAATGAAGATAATTAGTGGTCCTTTCTGAGGCCCCAATCATGGCATAGCCTGACAAAAGACTTACTAGTAGCTTTTGACTGGGAAAGGCTGTCAGGGAAACAGTTTAGATACTGAAACATTGGGATATCCAATGGGATGTCAATTACCTCTGCCTGAAAATCATGATTTGGATCGCTGTACCGGCCAGCTGCCAAAAAAAAAAAAAAGACCATGCAGAAGGCTGCCTGGTTAGTTCAGTTGGCTAGAGTATGGTGCTGATAACATCAAGATCTAGGGTTCAATTCCTGTACTGGCCAGCTGCCAAACAAACAAACAAAAAAAGTAAAAATAAACTGTAAAAAAAAAAAAGGCCATGAGAAACTTACCTGGAATCAAGCAAAGTTTACTTCTAACTGCAAAAAGAGAGAACACATACACAATGGCGAGCTTTTAGAATGGGGTGTTAGAAAGTATTTATTATAGGATTTGAGCTTGTGTTAGGTGATTTGGGGGAGGGTACAAGAGAGCAGGGTTTTGCGCTGAACTGGATGTTGTTGGGAATCAAGTATAACTCTATGATCAGGTAGCTCAGTAATTCTTACCTGTCAGGCAGGAGGAATAAGTTGAGGCTGTAGAAGCCACAGTCATGGACTGCCCCCATGGCTCACTTGGGAGAGTGCAATGCTGGTAGTGCCAAGGCTGCGGGTTCAGATCCTATATAGGGATGGCTGGTGCACTCACTGGCTGAGCATGGTGCAGATGACACTGTGCCAAGGGTTGGGATCCCCTTACCAGTCCAAAAAAAAAGAAGCAGCAGTCATCATTAGCCAGAACAGGGAGGTGTTTGGTCATTTTGGTGTCTGTTTTGGACAATGTTAGTGTTTTGTCTGTGATTAGACATTATTATGGAGGAGTTTTGTTTTTGTTTTTATCCATCATGGTCTCAGTGGTCTTGTCTGATGTAGATGTTCTGTGAAATTATTTATGCTCAGAAGGAGAACACCACAGCCTATCTGTGGGTGTCAGCTTCTAGATCAAGAGCCACTTTCTCTTTCTCAGGGGATTTCAGGACAATGTTTAAAATAAAGACCATCCTCCAAATTCCAGCATAAAGGTTGCCCTCTTTAAAGCCCCATTCTCTTTCTCACCAGGTGTTCAGAGGCCATATAGCCCAGTGGTTGAGACATGGGCCCTGATCCCAGGGAGCTGAGGCTGGAATCCTGCTTCTGTCACTCATTATCTGTGTGTGACCCTGAGCAAATCATGAATTGTGATGGTTAATTTTATGTGTCAACTTGACTGGGCTAAGGGATGCCCAGATAGCTTGTAAATCATTATTTCTGGGTGTGTCTGTGAGGGTGCTTCCAGAAGAGATTAGCATTTGAATCAATACAGTGAGTAAAGAAGATTGCCCTGTCCAGTGTGGGCAGGCACCATCCAACCCTTTGAGGGCCCAAATGGAACAAAAAGGCAAAGGAAGAGCAAATTTTCTTTCTCTCTGTTTGAATTGGAACATACATCTTCTCCTGCCCTTGGACATTGATGCTTCTGGTTCTTGGGTCTTCAGACTCAGGCTAAATTACACCACCAGTTTTCTTGGTTCTCCAGCTTGCAGATGGAAACTTATGGGACTTCTTAGCCACTATAATCATGTGAGTCAATTACTATAATAAATCTCAACATATGTATATACATACATTGCCCATTAGTTCTGCTTCTCTGAAGAACCTTAATACACTTATTCTTTTTGTGCCTCATTTTCCTCATCTACAAAATGGGAAGAATAAAAAGGACCAATATTGTACAGTTACGGTGATGTCAAAATGAAGGAAATCCACATAAAGCTGTCATGACAGGACCCAGTGCAGAGGATGTGATCTGTTGATGCCGTTATCACCAAATGTCCAGTCAATTCTCAAGTTCCTGGACAACTGTAGGCTCCTGCTCTCTCTTTGCATTCTCTTTCAGTCTGCGCTGCTCAGTTCCCCCACACTGGTCTTCTGAAAAAGTCCCTTTCACGGTGTTACTGTTGCGCAATATGTCCCACACTGACTCTCGTTTCTTGAGCATTATATATGTCAGGCATTGGGCTGAGCAGGGCCTTTATAGGGTTTTTACTCCATTTTCCTGCAGGGCAGGCATTTTTATCCCCATTTCACCTCTTCTGAAGAAAACTGAGAAGAGAATATAAATAAGTTACCCAAAGACACAGTCTGTAAGTGGTAGAGTTGAGTTCCAGCGCAAAGTCATCTCACTCTAAAGCTCCTCCTCTTGGCACTCAGCCTCCCCTTGTGAAAGTCCACACTCCTTAGGCAGCATTGAAGGTCCTCAGCATCCAGCCCTCGCTTGCCTTTCCAGCCTGATCTTTAAAACCTCCCTAAACAACCAAAGAGCATGATTAGAGATCTAGCATGTACAGGTCTAGTCTGGCAGGTTCGGAGAAAATCAAGAGAAAAAGGGCAGTTCAAATCTTTTTAGGGAAGTGAAAAAAATGCATGACTCAATAAAGACATAGAAATGGCATCCATTAAGTGGCAGGTATCTGCTGGAGTGTCATAAATGTTCAGAGTCCAGGGATGTGAGTGAGCGTGAGCATCGGGGAGTGGTTCCCACCAGGGTCAGCGAGTAGCTGAGCCTTCAGGGATGGGCCAGATTTGGACAAGAGAAGGAGGCTCTTCATTTAAGACTGGGTTTCACGGACACCTCTTCTCTGCCATTTCTCCAGTCCCTCACCAGATGGCCCTTGCCTCCTCTGCACGCCCCTGCCTGAGCTTGCTCATGCCTCTCTTTGGGCCCTTCCTCCCTCCTCTCCTCTCACCAATTTGTAAAGTGCTGGGTGGCAGGAACCTTGTGTTTTCCATCTTTTATCCTCATCCCACCTACACCCTCCTTCCTACACACACACACACACACACACACACACACACACGCACAAACACACACAGAGCATCCAGCACCATACCTTGCTCACCTAAGGCAGTCAATACATTTGTATTGTACAAATGAAGCAAAAGGCCCCAGTTTCCTATCCCTGCTTAACAATTTCACGGGCTCTTCTGGAATCATTTTTCATGTGCTGTGCTCTGGGTCCTGACTGGGCTGTCTGCCTCCATTCAAATTCTTGGAAGACTGTGGGCCTCAGCTCCCTCGAATCATAAGAATCACCAGTAAAGCCTGGCTTCATCTCACAGAGATTCTGACACAGAAGTGTAAAAGCAGGCATCTGGATTTTAATCTGTATCCCAGGGGACTCTGAGCAGAGGGTTACCGAGCTGCCCTTGGAGAAACCCTGCACTAGGTGATCGGGCTAGTTTCTTATGATTCTAGAATGGAAAAGGATGAGCTGGTAAAGGCATTGTGTGGGGACTCTCTGAAGCACAAACTGTCTTAATTTTCAGAGCTGTGCACTTGAAAGCTAATGACCCAGTGTGTGTCCCCCCCCACCCCTCCTGGAGACAGTGGTCATTCTGCAGGGCCCTTTAACCAAGTGGCTTCCTCTCTCCTGCCCTGCTGTGCGGCAGGGGCTGATCCTGAATTAACTCACCCAATCTTTTGTTTGTTTGTTTGTTTATTCTTCACGTGAGGGGTTTCTATTTCTGATGAGGGCCCTTCTGGCTAAGACACCTCATTTGGGAAAGGCTGTGTTTGCTAAAGCCCTCGGAGGCTCCAGGCTCCTGGAGAGGGAGCAATATCCCCACTGCGCTGGCGAGGAGGCCTTTGTAGTATAGACTTGCTGTTTGTGTTTCAGGCTCGAAGGGAAGGGGTGCTCCTAATTAAAGGCGTAAATGCTTTAATCCCTGGCCTGAGGGCTTCCCATAGCGCATTAGCCCGTATTAGGAAGGAAATGGATTGTAATCCCTTTAATATAAGCCTGGAGGAACTCGAAGGCTCCTGGTTTGGGAGAAGAATTTCCTCCTGTGATTTCACAATATTAACATGCTGAATTTACATAGCCAGAAACTTGGGGCCCAGCTCTCCCTCCGGGCTGCAGTGGGTAAATCGGGAGTCACTCTCAGAAGGGTTTTGGGGACATTCTCGAACAATAATTAAGTTTCTGTAGCACACCAGACCAGGTGCCAAGTAATTATACATGTTTTTCTCTTTTAGTTATCACGTTCAACCCTGAATATGTATTGGGCTAACTATTTTACCAATAAGGAAATGTAGATTTAGAGGTGAATATCTTCACTGGAGGAAGGAGGAGAGGACAGAGGAAAGATGCTCATGTGAGCCTTTGGTTGGGCTCTTGCTTTGTATACACTTGATTCAATCTTGTCCACACAAAATCTTTTTTGCATGCTTTTAAATACGGTTTTCAACATAGCCATGCTTCCAGAAATACACTCATACTGGTTTCTACAGTGCAATTTAGTTTGTCTTACCCTACACAATTTGAACAAGTTTTGGAACTTGTATATGATTTAGGCTTAAAAACCAAAGCCAAACAGAATTTGCTTTTTGGCTTATTCTTCATTCCTTGCCAGTGTAGAAAAGATCCTCACATGCCAAAGCAGACAGCAAGAAACATGAGAAACTTACTTGTGTTTTGTATGTCAGAAAAATAACATGTATTGCACTGTAAAAACTTAAAAATTGGTACAACGTGACATTTTGCAATATTTCAGTGCCAGCTTACAAAAATTCAGTAGGTATTTTGTAGTTCAGGGTGAAGGAAGTCTGTGTACACACAGCACAGGTTTTCAATTCTCAACAAAGAGGACACTGACGCTCTTCGAGTGAAGTAACTTGCCCACGCTGCATAACCAGTAAGTGGCTGAGCTGAGTGTCCAGCTGCTCCTGCAGGATGTTGCATTAACATTGCTGCATTGACACTGAAGCCAACAGATTGTGTAGAAACCCAACTGCAGTGAAGGTGGCAAACAAAGAGGACCAAAAAGAGACCTGAGTACTTGGACCCAATGACCCTATCATCCTTCTGGCCTGATTTCCCTCCTGCTGCCCTTGAATACTTCCTTAGGGAGGCAGCAGGGTGCCCTTTGAAGCTGGGGCAGTGTTGCTTTGCAGGACTACTTGGGAAGCTATGGTATTTAAATAAGGGGTATTATCCATCCCCCCGATAAGCTTCAAGTGCCACCTATATCACCAGCAGTTCCAGAGTGCGTATCACATGTCCAGAACTTTCTTGCCTGAGCTACAGATCCTTTTACCCAGATGTTTACTCACCTTCTCCACTTGGAAGGCACAGGCTCCATAACTGAAATATAACCCTGTCTTAATTAGTTTCTGTCACTTAGAATACCTGAAACTGGCTAATGTATAAAGAAAAGAAATTTCTTGCAGTTCTGGAGGTTGGGAAGTCCAAGATCAAGGAAGTGCATCTGATGAGCGCTTTTTTTGTGGTGAAGACTCTCTGCAGAGTCCCAAGGTGGAGCAGGGCATCACATGCCAAATGTCCACATCCAGCCCAGTGATGACCACCAGGCCACTGCTGGAAGCTCCCTGGGCTCCTTTATCAGAATGAGGGGGGTGCCATGGGCTTTGACCATGCCCCCTCCCTTTTCCTCATCCTCCCACTTTATCCCCCTCCCCTTTCCCCTCTCTTCCTCCACCCCAACTGCTCTGCAATAACATCTTAGAATGTAAAAATAAAATAAAATAAAATAATAAGTAAACTAATTAAAAAAATATAAAGCCATTCTTAGCTTGCAGTTCTCACAAAAACAGGATTTGGCTCCCAGGCTACAGCCTGCCACCCCTCTACTGTACAGGATACCATTCTTACAAGTAAATCAAGGTGTAAGCAATACAAGCCTTTATTACGTATTTGCACTTGCTGATTCTGGGCCAGGAACCCCTTTCCTCCAGGTCTTTGTGTGGCTGTCTTTTTTCATGCTTCAAACAACCCTCAGAGAGGCTCACACCCCCTACCTGAAGTGCTGACTTAGTCATTCTCTCACACATCACCTGGTTTTCTTTTTTTTTTTTTTAAATCCTAAGAATTTTATTTATTATTTTTCTTCACATTGATTTCCGTGGAAATTCCAGACAATGCAACTTTGAAAAACATACAGCTGCCAGACATTAAAATTTGAAATAATCTCATTCTTCAATACATCAAATACATAAACGTGTATTCTTGGATTCTTTAGGCAACAGTACTAATTACACTTTTGTAGCAACTAACACATTTAAAATACCTGTGGCAAAGTCATCAGTTAAGGTTTTAACTGCCTGTCCTTGTTATAAATATGAGTTACTTTGAATTATTTTTTAAAAATGCATTTTCCTTGCTGTATTTAAGTCTTTCACAGAAATTCTTGATAATAATAAGCTCTTCAGTTTACAAATTATAAGTTTTAATATCCAGTACAAGCTTTAATATCCAGTGGAGTAAGCTCTCCCTCTTTACTTTTCAGGTTTGACTCCGCTGCTCTTTGCCTTTGAATTTCCATATAATTTTCATATCATCTTGTCAATTTCTACTCACACAAACACACACCCTCAAACACAAGGTTTTTTGCTGAGATTCTGATTAGGATAGCATTGGATCTGTATATCAATTTGGGTAAAATTGATATCTTTGTAATAGTGGATCTTCCAATAAGTATATCCCTCCACTTATTTAAGTCTTTTTTTATTTCTCTCAATAATATTTAAGTTTTCCATAAGAAAGTTTTGCTCATTTTTTGCTAAATTTACTCCTAGCTATCCAATGTTTTTTGATGCTATTGTAAACATAAAACGAACTAAACTTTATAAAATTTTATAAAGTAAGTTTTATAAAAATTTGCATAGAAATAAACATAATTTTTTATTTGCTGCTGGAAAGTACAAATAAAATTGATTTTTATATTCACCTTGCTAAATTTATTTTCTATAGATAGTCATGTGAACAACAGCAAGGATTTTTTTTTTTTTCTCTGTCCTTATATCCTTTTTCTTGTCAGATTAGATTGGCAAGGATTTTTACTACAGTGAGAAACAGAAATGGTGACAGGTATTCTTGTCTAATTCCCTATCTCAGAGGAAAAGCTTTTAACATTGTACCATTAAGTATAACATTTGCTTGAGGTTTGTTATAGATGCCTTTTATCAGATTAAGGCAGTCCTCTTCTATTCTTAGTTTGCTCAAAAATTTTTATCATAAATGGATGTTAGATATTCATTAAATGTTTTTTCTTCACCTACTGTGAATAATCGTGATTTTTAAACCTTTATTACTTTCCCATGAATCACACTATTTTCCCCCATTTCTTTCTTTTTTTTTTTTTTTTTTTTTTGGTGGGGGAATGGGGAATGCTTTATTTTATTTTTTAAAAATTTTTATTGAATCATAATTGATTATACATATTTTGGGGGTTCAACTTTGAGATATGTTGATCAAATCAATGTTACTAGCATATATATTGTTACAAATCATACTTATTCTTTATGCCCCTTGTCCAATCTCTCCCCATCCCCCTTTCCCTCCTCCCTCCCGCCTCCCCCCTGTGATAACCCTAGATTTCTTCTCTCCTTCTGAAAGAGTGATGGTTACTCTGTTGATTAGTTGCCTAGATGATCTGTCCAATGCTGAGAGGTGTGTTCAGGTCCCCCAATATTATCATAAGAGCAGCTGCTTCTTCTGTCACTCTGGAATGGGTTTTGTGGAGAGAGACATCCTCTTCTTTTCTTTGGTCTCTTCTGGTGACTCTCTTTGTGTCAATGCACCCCAGTGACCAGAGGATCATCTGTGTGGTTGTGGTGTCTAGCAGCTTTCGTGGCAGCCGTGGTTACTGTGGTCACTGTGGTGAGCCACCCACATGGAAGTGATGTTTTTGGCATGCCCCTTGGTGCTGGCAGTGTGCCTGGGTATTGGATATTTAAAAAGCTTTTCAGCCAAGGTTGAGAATCTTTGCTTTATGCCACTGGTAATTTGGGTTCCTATTACATACACGTAAACCTGTATCCTAATGTGTTCAAGCTTGGGTGGGTCTTGGCTCCTGAAAGCTGTGCCTCAGGGACTGCAGTCATACTGCTCTCACTGGACAGGTCTTCCCATTTAAAGTCAGGTGACATGTCTCCTCCTAATGACATCTTGTTTAGCCCTTCAGGGGATGAAGGTTGATCAGGAGGAGATTCATAGAGACTTATCCTGGGAGGAGGAGTTTCGGGAGAGGGAGGATTAACGTGGGTACAGACAGTGATGAACAGAAGCTGAGGAGCTTGGCAATTTGAGGTAAGGCCAGTGGTTCATTCCTTATTCCCGGGCAGCAGAATGGCACATGGGGATTATCAAGAGTTGAAGGTCAGCTGGCTCAGCTGAAGAGCCTTCTATGCCAAGCTCACGAGTTTGACTTTTAACCCGAGGACAACCAGGAGCTTTCAGGGTATGTTAAGCAAGGAATAAACAGCAGGGCTGGATTTATGCTGTCAAACATTCTCTGTCATGCCGGCAGAAGTTGGTTCAAGACGAGAAGTGGGGTGACCAGTTTGCAGTCCGGTGAGAGGTGGTGGGGACCAATACAATGCGACTTGCTTGCATCTGAAGTTTTGCTAGATACCTCACATTGTGGGTTTGCTTTAAGCTTTTAATCAACCTAGAGTTCTGATTGTCTGTACTGGTACCGCTTCCAAGTTAGTTCTCATTCAGCCTCCTTTTGTCCAGATTTTAAGGATCTGGAGAAAGGGTTACAGATCCATCTAGAACAGTCCCTTTTCATTGCAATTGCTTGGGAGCTATTGTAGAACGAATCAGCACAGCTGCGTTTTACCTTCTTAGTGCCAGCCTGCCCTCTACGTAGTCAAACTAGGGCTAGGACAGAGGGGTTGAAATAAAGCTAAACATCACTCAAAACCTATCTCAGAGCTGGCTGGTTAGCCCAGTTGGTTAGAGCGTGGTGCCGATTATATCCGCAGCAGAATCTCCAGGGGTGCCTACTAAAATGCACGTTTATTTTAGAAGCCTCTTCCAAGGTTTAAAGAACCAAAAGCTTTAGGAACCTAGAACCTACTTTTTGTGAAAGTTGGTGTTCCATCCCTATACCAGGCATAAAACAAAACAAACAAAAAAACCAATAATGTGCATATGAATCATTTGGGGTTCCTGTTAAAACATGGATTCTGAGTCAGCAGGTCTGGGGTGAAACCTGAGATTCTGCATTTTTACTGATGCTCCCGGTCCAGCAGCCACACTGTAAGTGGTGAGTGAGTGGTTAGGTGTGTGGTTCTCAGCCTGGATTGCACTTTGGAATCACCTGGGAGCTTTAAAAAATCCCGATGCCTGGGCCCCACACGCACAGGTTGTGATTTATAGGGCTGGAGTGCAGCCTGGATATTGGTATTTTTTAAAGGTCCAGGTATTTTAACGTGCAGTCAGGATTGAGAAGCAGTGTCTTAGAATCCCCTAGGAAGCATCTCTAAAATTCTTAACCTAGGAAAAAAAAAACAAAAAACCACATTGGAGAAAAATAGAGTTTATTCAGGAATAGAAAATAGGATTATAATCCGGAATGCATACATGTCAAGCCATGAATGCATTCGGTGGGGGAAGTGTAAGGGAAAGCTTTTATTGGCAAAAAGAGAGAGAGTCACATAAGCTCCTTGGAAACAGAGTTCATTGGTTTCAGAGGCTCAAAATCAGATTTTTCATCAGCTCATTGAGATGCCATTACTGGGCAAGATTCTTCTTGGAGCATCTTATCCGAGTTACTGTAGTTTTAAAGAAGGTCTAATGATAAACTTTGTCACAGAAACGTGTGTATGTGTAAAGCAGGAGATGCGTGAGGGACGTGAAAGTTGTGAAGGGATTTTAGGAAATCCTTGGAAACAGTTCTTTTCTCAGAGAAGCAAGCATGAGTCCCCTCCTTTTGCCTTTCCCTCCTCTATTTTGTCTGGGTCCAACAGGAAGTGATTTCATCAACTTTCACAAAATATAAGTTGTAGGTTCTTAAAGCTTTTGGTTCTTTAAACCTTGGAAGGGGCTTCTAAAAGAAATGTGCATTTTAGTAAGAGTCTCTGGAGACTCTGCTGCAGGTGAACAGCACGCCCACTTGGAAAAGGCCCTCAGGTGGAAAAGGCCTTTGGGTCCTGAAGCTGCAGTGGAGCTATTATGGGGAAGATGCCTAAAGGCAGTGATTATGGGAATTGGAGAGAACAGATTGGACTTCCAGGCTCCCATTTCCCAGCAGCCCAGTAACATGGGTAAAGCACATTAAAAACAAATCTCAAGCTGGCCAGTTGCTCAGTAAGTTAGAGCATGGTGCTGACACCAACAGGGTCCAAGGTTCAATACCTGTGGCCAGCCGCCAAAAAAGAAAACAAAAACCAAACAAACCCCTTTACTTGCTGGTCCCACTAAGGTTAATGTATAACTGTGTGGTTATTTGTATAGAATAGATTCCCACGTGGAACTGGTGCATCAATGGAAATTAGCTTTCAAATTTAGACAGACAGTGACTACAAAATTCATAAAAATGCATTCCAGTTTGCATTCCCAATAACAGTGTAGGAAAGAATTCTGTCATCACACTTTTGCTCACATGCAAATCTTCTCAATTTTTGCCATCTAATAGTGTAAACATGGGATCCCACTGTTGCTTTCATTTGTAGTTCCCTGATGAGCAGCCAGATCGAGTTCTTTTCATTTTCTTCACCCCCCCCCCACCCACTTAAAAAACTACTTACAGTTCACCTGTGATCTGCCTGATTTTACCCACTGGGGGTAAATCCTAGACAAAGTAAGCCTCAGTTGCCTCCTCTAAAGTGCGGGCCATACTATCTCCCAAGGTTGTTAAAAGGGTTAGATGAGATTTCGTGAATATAAACTGCCTAGTATTGGACTTGGTGGGCAGCAGGCATCAAAGAAACATTTGCCTTTGAAACCCACCCTCTGGCCGCCCCGAGGGTCTGGGTCCGGGTGGATCCATTCAGCCTGACAGCCGGGGGTGGGTGGTGATTCTCGGCGGGGAGTGGCGCTGCTCTTCCCGCCCACCTCCTCGTCCTCCGCGGAGCATCTCCCCCACGCCACACCTCCATCGCCGGGGGAACATCTGCCCCACAGTGCGACCGGTCACCGGCACCGGACTGACGCGGGGACACTCAGTGCCACCCCCCAAACCGCCGCGGGCCCGCGGAGCCCCAGCCTTTCTTCGGTGTCTGCCGCCCCCACGTGGCCAGTCTGAGCTCTTCTTCCCACCCGGCCGAGTCTTCGCAGCGGCAGTTCCTGCGCCGCAGCGGGCGCGCCCGAGTCGCATTCCCAGCCCCGGGCCGGAGCACCGACACGGCCTCCTCGTGTCTTTCATCGGCAGACCCTCCGGCCACGATGCGCCCGGGCTCCCCGCGGGCTCGCTCCCCTGCTGACCCGCAGCCTAGGGTCGAAGGCCTGGAAGAAGGAGGCGTCCTAGGTCTCTCCCCCCACCGCCCTCCCCGGGGGTCCCAACCCCCTTGCAGAACAAAGGACGCTTCGCTTCTTGACTTTAATAATAGGCATACGTTCGTATTTGCATAACACGTTATCCTCCCCCAATCGAACGCCAGCCTCTAGTCCTTGTCATATGCACGTTCAATGGCTACGTCTTCGCAGAAACATTGTAAAGTTTTATGTGCTGCGTAGTTTACTGTGCAGGTGTTTTTCTTTCCTTCTTCCTTCACGTCCTGGTTTCTTCTTTTCCACTCCTTTAGTAACCAGCGGAAACAGCCAGGGGTTCTTTACCTTTCTCTCTGATCGTATAATGATAGATTTGCGTATATGCACATACAAGTATTTGTATGACTTTTTAACCCAGAGCGATGTCGCTTAATCCTCACAATAACCGTTCCAAGGGATTGTCCCATTTTAGAGCAGAGAAACGCAAGTTGTGACTTCATTTTAAGTCTCTATTTATTGAATTCTAACTGTTTACCAGAGTCTGTGCTAAACGTTATATATTTTATTTCTTAATCTTGGCAAGTGCTATTTGCAGCTGAGGAAACAGATTAGAGAGCTGAAGGAAAATTGTAAACAAGAAGTAAGGAGGCAGGCTGTGATTACAAAGCCCCGCGCCGTCTTGTCACCTGTCACTCCCCTAAAATGCCCTCTGGATTGGAGAGAATTCAGAGAAGTGGGAATTGTTATGCTAATAAGGACGGTGGAATGGTAAGTAGATTATTACAAGCTTCCTGTTACGTTACAATAGTTATTTTAATTTTTGCATTCTGTTTCCTCACATGTAAAACAGCAGTGAAAATATCTGCTTTGCAGAGGTCCTAGTAGCATTAAATGAGATCATGTTAAAATCTAAGCTATAAAGCAGAATACAAATATGAGATCGGTGAAGATATTAGCAATGCTGTTTCTTGGTTGCCTTTTCATTACTTTATTAATTTAATATTAATCACGGAAGTATTACGTCTGTTGGAAAAAAGTCAAAACAATACTGAGATGCATATTGAAGTTTATAATCTCCTCCCACTCTCCCCCAACTCTACTCTTGTAAAGTTACTTGTGTAGCCTTTGGTGTGGATCTTTCCAAAACTTTCTCTATGCTCATGAAAAAAATTCAATTTAAACAGGCATCGAGCTATTTTTTTTTCAGTTGCAATCGTACTATTCACACTTCTCTGCAACTGGCATTTGTCACTTATCTGCTTAATAAGTCATTTAATATTTCCACTTATGCTACTGACACGTTTGCTTTCATAGTTGCATAATATCCATAGTATGACTGTTTCTTCGTTTATTCAGCATTTCTCCTGAATATGTCTTCAAAAGATCGCTTTGGAGAGAGGACACACTTTTTCCTTCATTGCTCCTCAGTATCAAACCCTCTCACTCCCTCTGGGCCGATTGTGACCTTTCCCGGGTAGTGAAAATTCTCGAAGGCTCCCCCTGGGAGGCACCAGAGAAGCTCTGCGCCAGCAAACTCTGCACTGTTCTTTCTCCTCTTCTTGCATTCCGGCGGCCAGCAGAAGAGGAGCTGGTCCCAAAGTTGCTGCCATCATTTATGAGAATGTTCTCTGGACTCTCTTTAAAAGGTAACATCATTTAGGAAGGCAGCAGGTTTTTCCCAAACAGGGAGCCACTCACTACAGCACTCCCTGAAGTCCTCCAAAACTCAACACTAAAGAGCAGTAATAGAGGATCCTCTCTGGTTGTTGGGAGCCAGCACACGTTTAGTTGCTGGACCAGGGATGTCTTTCAGCTCCCACTGACCTGGCTCAGGCCCTCTGACCTTTTGCTGGATAAAAGTTATGTCCTCTTGCGTGGTTTTCTGTCTCCAGCTTTCTCCCTCTAATCAACCCTCTTTCTCACTTGTCATGATGACCTTAAACTCTCTCATGATGTCCTTCCTCAGCTCAGAAACTTTCTATGGCTTCTCATTTTACAATAAAGTCCCCACTTGTTACTGCAGAATCCTGGGAAACTCATCATTTTCAAAAAGGAATGCGTCATCCCTTCTGTCCCCAGACCACATCTTACTTTTCTGGATTCTATTGAAGTTCCCACACCAGAGACTCAGAAGCCATCTTCTCCTTCACCTATATTCAGTTAATTCCAGTGTCCTGGCCTTTCTGCCTCAAAAATAGTTCTGAAATGGGGCTACTTCTCTCCACCCCTTCACTGACAGCTCTTTCTTACACTTTTCCTCCTCCCAAACCTGGGCTGGACGCTCTGTTCCTTCTTCCTTGCCCAACATTTTCTTAGTCCAGAAGGAAGCTACTCTCCTACCCAAAAAAGGCAGGTGCTAAGTAAGGGATTGTTGGAAGTAGAGTCGTTGAAAGTAACTGGGCACCTATTGCTACATGTATTGTTTTAAGTCATCATCCATGTGAGGAATTTAAAAGCAGTTCACGGCCAAAGCATTATGGGACTTTGTATGATTAAAATTTTCAGTATTTGGTATGTTTAAGTCATGTGTTGACATGCTTGTTGTCCTGGTGTGCTGTGTGTTTGGGGAGGGGAATTCCTTTATAGGCTGAAGAATGTTCTTTATTTCAGCTCTCAACTATCTACTTCTCGTGGGAAAAGGTGAAAATGAGCCACCTGGTGGCAGTTAGTGTAGTTGCAGGGACAGAATCTCCAGAGGGAAGTCTCCTTAAGCAGTGCCTTGACAGTTTAGTTATGGGGACAGTCAGTGTTCCCAGAGGTGGGCCAAAGAACGATCCAGAGTTCCTGCTTAGCCCTTGACTTTTCTAAGAGTAAGACTGAGTGACTCTATGGCTGGTGGTTGAATTGGAAGCTTGTTCTGTCTCTACTCCCTTAGAGAAAAATGGCATAGAAATATAATAGCTTTGGTTATAAATAAATCCAGAGAAAGGTATCAGTGAGAAAAAAATGTGCAAAGCCCCCATCCTAACGTCATAAATGTCTGCTTTTCTGTCTGCTCCCAGAAAGCAAAGTGTAGAGTAGGTAGCTAATTTTCAGAATTCCTCATGAGCTTCCTGACCCCTGGACCAGTACTCAGTTCAGTATTGCTGCCTCCTGAAGGGCAAACCAGGAAGATGTGTGTGCATTCTTGTGGCACAGTGTCAATAGGCATGTGCAGCTTTCCTCTCAGTGTCCCCCCGCCTCAAGACAAAAGAGAGGGAGTTAGACTAAAGGAGGACAAAGCCAGGTAGAGCCGTGTGGGTGCTAACAACTGTCCCAGCCCATTTCTCCTCTCATTTAAAGCACAAGGTCCCCTTCCTTTAGAAAACTTCCAGGACTTGAGATTTTTATTTTTAGCATCAGATTGTTAAACCACCTCTCTTCCTTCACTTTTGCCAAGTGTTTATTGTAGTGACTGGTATATTTTTTTCTCTCTTTGGGCTATTTCCTGAGGGCTATGGCTATGCCAGAGTTACATGTATGTTTCTTGTAGTGGGTTGAATTATGTCCCCCCAAAACTCACTGAAGCTTGAATTGTGTCCCCCAAGTTTTATGTATTAGAAACTTGGTCCCCACTGTGACTAAGAGGGTGGGAAATCCTATTATGGTAATTGAAAGGTGGAGGCTTGAAGAGCAGAAAAAGGAACCCTCCTACACTGTTGGTGGCTCTGCAAAATGGTGCAACCTTTATGGAAAATGGCATGGAGGTTCCTCAATCACAGATAGATCTACCATATGACCCAGCTATCCCACTGCTGGGTATATAGCCAAAGGAATGGAAATCATCATGTCAAAGGGATACCTGTACTCCCATGTTTATTGCAGCTCTATTTACAATAGCCAAGAGTTGGAAACAGCCTAAATGCCCGTCATTGGATGAGCGGATAAGGAAAACATGGTATATTTACACAATGGAATACTATTCTGCTGTAAAACAGAATGAAATACTACTATTTGCAGCAACATGGATGGACTTAGAGAAAATTATATTAAGTGAAATAAGCCAAGCACAGAAAGAGAAATATCACATGTTCTCACTTACATGTGGGAACTAATAAAAATAAAAAAGTAAATATACAAACAAATAAATGGTGGGGGAGAAGACACAACAATCACAACAATTCCTTGAACTTGTTAAGATAAGTGAACAGATATGATGATGGGGGGTGCAGAAAGGAGGAATTGGTAAAGGGACAGGAAAACCAAGTACACTACATATTGATAAATTAAAATAAAAAATAAATACATGGAAAAAAAAAGGTGGGGCCTTGAAGAGGCAATTAGATTATAGGACCATGCCGTAGTGAATGGATAAAAAATGGTGGTCAGGGGCGGGTTGTGAGGGCTTTAAAAGAAGAGAGAAGAGAGTCTGTCTCTGCTTTCTCTACTTCCACCATCTTGCAATTTGAGACTCCTGTCACCACCACCAGATAGACTTTGGACTTCTCAGCCTCAGAAATTGTAAGCAATGAATTTTGTTTTCTTTCTAAATTACCCAGTTTCAGGTATTTTGTCATAAGCAACAGAAACGGACTGATACATTCCTCAAATTCAGTTCTGCAAATATGTTATCAAGTACCAGGTTTTATGCTAGATGTTGCTGGAAGGAGTGTGCTCCTCCCTTCTAGGACCTTACAAATGAATGAGGGAGGCTGACGTGCATCACTTACTGGCTCAGCTAAGGCCTGACATTGATAAGTGTTATTAAGTACAAAGTGCTAAAAGCAGAGGCAAGTGTGTGCAAGTGTGTGGGGGAGTGAGGGTGGGGGTGGGTAGGCAGGGGATTTGGAAAGATCCCAGAAAGGCAACAGGACTTGAAGGAGGAGGTAGGGTTTGGAGTCAGTAGAAAGTGTTCTGGGTGAGGACACAGGAGACTCAATTCTGGCTACCCTGTGGACTTGCTAAGTGCTGCTGGCCCAACGCCTTAACCTCCCTATCGCTATGCCTACTTTCCTGCTAGCTGCCGGCAAAGGCATATACAAGATTAAAATGAAAGAAAATCATGTAAGAACTTACAAGTAAGACAGCTTGGTACAAGGGAGTAGACAAAACAGACTAGGAATAGGAGTACCTGGGTTTCAGTGCTGGTCTGCTCTTGCTGGCTTTGTGATCTTGGGCAAACCATAGCACCTTTCTGACCTGAGTCTGACCATAGTAAAATGGTAATAGTGCCTGCCATGGTTAGCTCCTAGGGCTGTTGTGGGGGTCAAAGGATCTTCAGGGGACTGAATGGGGTGTGCTGGGAACAAATCAACAGGATGCCAGCTGGGGGTAAAGAGGAAGGGGGTAAAGGAGCAGAACTAAAGCAAGCTGACCAAGACAGGAAGATGGTGGTGGACTGGCCAGGAACCAAGCACAACCCTGGGAAGTAGGACGACATTCCAGCAGCACTACTACGTGCAAGTCTGCATACAGTCTACAGATAATCTGGGAAGTGTTTTTCCAGCTTACATATTGCTCATAACTAACTGTGTGGAAGACATTATTTGTTGTAGGACAGAAACACTCATGCACTTTGACCCTTAAGGTTTGTGTCTAGCCAGTTGGTGACTAGTGAGCTCAGCATGCCACATGCCTCCATGTGGCACATATTGGATACACTGTTATATCAACACGACTAGCATTACCAATGTAAGCCTTTCTCTCTGTGAGGTCTCCTGTTAGGGTAGGATTCTCTGTATATTCCCAGTTTCTGGCACAGAATAGGCACTGAGCAAATGTCTCTCGATTATGAATCCTGAAAATTCTGAAAGGGCTGTACCAAGTCTTTGGGAAATAATGAAAAAGACACCTGTCCGAAATAGGTTAGGAATAAGTTTTCTTGAGGGTAGGGCTATGACCCTTCCTAGACCTATGATCACATTTTATAAATTTGAAAATCTACCATTTTGGGACTAACTTCCCCAAGTAAGAGTCACCCATAAATAATTTTAAAAAGTTTTATTAAATCATTTAGACTTGAAAGAAGTCACAATAGTTAACACACTTAAGTGCGTTCTGTACACCACCAACCCAAATGGATTGATTTCAGAATTTTTATAAATAAAAAATAAACATATTTACAGTGAAAAATAAAAACATGTTAACGAGTTAGATGATTAGATTGTTATCTATAATCAGTTTGGGGGAAGTACCAACCTACAGGATTACGTGTAAGACATTTAAGATTTCGTTAGGTTTAAAAAGTCCATAATTGAAGAAGTTAGTTGTAATATATGACCCATTTCTTACTACGGCTTTTTTCCTCCCCAAACCAGAACTTTTGACCAATTTACATAAAAAGCTTCATTTTCCCTTTATTGGAGGTAAAAGTACAAAAAGCTCTTAAACTCTTCCTCGAACCATCTAAGAAAAAAAGCTATTTAATGCTACAGATATGACTATAAAACTGCAGACATAACCAGTCATACGGTTTGTGCTACTTGTCCTCCAAAATAGCACAGATTCCTAATTTACCCACCAGGGACAAAAAGGAGTCAGCTTTTTTGGAAATCAGTTTCAAAATCATCATATCTCTAGAAAGCGTATTTCTAGAACAATACAATTACCACATGGGGGGACTTTCATTCTTCTGTACTATAAAAATATTTCCATTTTAATTCTCTCTCTGTATTTAGGGATTGCTTCTAACTCCCCAGGCAAAAGGTGAGGGCTATAAAGCTTTGCCAGCCAGTTTCAAGAGACCAAAGAAGAATAAGGACTGCATGTGATTTGGACAGCTCTCTCCTTAAGTACGGCAAAAATCAAGAGTTGACTCAAAATTATTTTTTGCCCCCAAATCCTGTTTAAATTTGACTTAGAAAAAGTAGTCAGTCCAAAATAAAATTGTGCAAAGAACAAAATTTTCAAGTCTACAGCTTTGGAAAGTCACATTCCTAAGAGGTTGGGCTCTTCTGTGATAGGGCTGTTAGCATAACTTGAGGCTAATCGCTTGGCAAAGGGCTATGGGAGTTGCTGGACTGTCTTGAATGTTTTGTTGCTGATGAGCTCATGGAGCGAGACCTCTGTCTGAGCACTGTTTTTCCTGGAAACTCCAAGTCTTCAAATACAGCATTTTCAATGATGTTTATAGCTTCAGGCCGTTCCGTGGGGGATGGAGAGAGCATGTCTTGAACCATCACACACTGAAATATAAAAATTGTTTTGTGAAAAAAGAGCCACATTTAGAACACTAAACAGTCCTTTAAATCAGGGGAAAGCAAAGTTTTTCTATAGATACTTTAAGTTTGTGAGCCATATTATTCAACTGTGCCATCAAAGCACAACAGTTGCCACAGCCAATACATAAACTAATGGGCATGGTTGTGTTCTAATAAACCTTTATTACAAAAATAGGCAGCAGAGGGCTGGCCCATGGCTCACTTGGGAGAGTGTGGTGCTGACAACACCAAGTCAAGGGTTAAGATCCCCTTATCGGTCATTTTTTAAAAAAAAAAAAAAAAAAAAAAGGCAGCAGGCTAGATTTCACCTGTGGGCCCTAGTTTGCCAAGCCCTGCTCCAAATAAACAGACCAACCATTTTTTGGTAATTAGTGGTTTTCTAACATATAAGAAATAGTTTTTAAGTCATATCGTTGAAACAGACATCATCCAATTTTAAAAATAAGTTCATCTTACAGCTGCATGTGAATCTATACTTATTTCAATAAAAATTTCAATTAAGAAAACAATTATGCCAGAGATCAGCACCCGACACCTTTTCTTGATTTTTAAAAAAAATTTCTTTTAATGTAACACATACTCTTATGAGCCATACTGGGAAGAGAATTATCAACTTTGCAAAATGAATGACAATTTTTAGTAAAACATTTCATTTCCAATTAGTGTATCTAAGTATGTCATTATAAAGTTCATTTTTAATGCAATCCTTCATTGTATATTCATTATAATTCTGAAAGACAAATTTTGACTTTTCTAATTTGATGATTAACACACACTGTTTAATTTACTTCAACTTATTTAAGAAAATTCAAGATTTATCAATGTGTAAATTTTAAAATATGTTTGTAGACCAAACATATTATAAAATAAAAACAAACAAAAGCCACAAAAAGAAATATAACTTCAAAGGCTCTTTACACAAAATTTTCACCATCCAGACCAGCTTAAATTTTCCCTTCCAACTGTTCTGAACTGTTTAGTGTGTGGTATAACTCCAATACACACAATTAATGGAAATTAGTGCCTTTCAAACATTTTTTTTTAAATGAGGCAGTTTTTAAAGTTCTCTCACAAACTCACAAAAATAAAGAGATTAATGGTATGATCATAACAGCAACTGTACTCCTGTGAAGGTGCTCTAGGAATACAGTCTTACTTAAGCATAAACTACTACCACTGACGTGCAGGAGACCACGCAGCATGCAGCATAGGACACTAAGCTGGTGAAGCCAGGCCCGAGCTCCAGTCTTTGGTTTTAACAAATTGTGTGCTCTTGGGTGTGGGTCCCTTTCCTCTCTAGACCTTTGGCTTTCTCATCTGTAAAACGGGGAAATTGAGGAGTTGACTGCTAAGAACTCTTTAAGTTCTAAATATGATTCTAAAGAAAATAAAAGATGAGAATTATGCATACCTCACGAGGATATTTCTGAGTAAATAGTGGTGGAAATTTGAGATTTCTTACATCAGACAAGGTCTAAAAAGAAAGACAAATGTTAATTATCTTTAAATTTATTTTGACATATGGATCTATTTAAACATAAAAATATCTTTTGATACTCTAACAGAATAGCTAAGAAAGGTTGGATATTAAACAGATGGAAAACTTATCAATAGAGTTTCCTGACTAGATAATCTATATATAAGAGCTTCCTGAGCATAGATGTCCACTCTATCAAACATCAAAATATAGGAGAGATATTTATATGTGTGTGTATATGTACATTTACATATATTGAGGATACTTCAAAAAGTTTGTGGAAAAATAGAATTAAAAGTTAATATGAATCTTTCCATGAACTTTTTGAAGACCCCTTGTGCATATACTGTTTAGAAAGATACATGTAGAGAACAGCCATATTAAAGCACAGAGAAAATATTGTTTGACATATGACAGATTTTGAACATTTGTTAAAATTTACAATACAAGTATACCTCAAAAAGTTCAGGGGAAGATTTGTATTACTTTTTTTTAAATTTAGTTTTTAGTTTTTACTTTTAAATTTATTTATTATTATTTTTTTACATTCTAAGATGATGCTGTGGAGTACTTGGGGAGGAGGGGGAGAAAGGTAAGAGGAGGGGAATATGGTGGGAGGAGGAGGAAGGTGGGGTGTGGTCAAGGCCTGTGGCACCCCCCTCATTCTGGCAGGAGAGCTCTGGGCACTTCCAGCGGTGGCTCAGTGGTTGTCGCTGGGCTGGATGTGAACGTTGTCGGGGCGTGGCTGAGGCCCTCGGCCTTGTATTACATTTTAATTCTGTTTTTCCACCAACTTTCTGAAATACCCTTGTAAGGGTTCATTGAAAACTAAGGAATTGAGAAAAGGTGATTGTGGGTAAACAGGTTGTAGAAGAAAGAAAAGAAAGTCAGAATACACTATTTGGCCTAGCATAGAAAATTTGCATGGCCAAGATAAATATCATTAATTGAACAAAAAGAATTTTATAAACAATTTTTTTTTTACATTTTGTTACTGAAATAAAACTCACATAAAATTCACTATTTTAAAAGTGTACAATTCAGTGGTTCTTCTTATATTCACAATGTTGCCCAACCATCACCACTAATTCCAGAACATTTTCATCACCCCAAAATAAATCCTGTACCCATTAAGCAGTCATTCCTCACCCCCTTTTGCTCCCAGCCACCTGCATCTACTAATCTAACTTTGTCTCTATAAATTTGCCTATTTTGGACATTTCATAAAAATGGAATCATACAAATGTGGACTTTTGTGGTTTTCACTTAGCATAATGTTTTCAAGTTTCATCTATGTTGGAGCACGTATCAGTACTTCATTCCTTTTTATGGCTGAATAATATTCCTTTGTACGGATATACCACAATTTGTTTATCCATTCAGCAACTCACGAACATTTGGGTTGTTTCTACTTTTGCCTATTATGAATAATGCTGCTATGAACATTCGTGTATACATTTTTGTGTGGATCTATGTTTTCATTTCCCTTGAGTATACATCTAAGAGTGGGATTACTGGGTCATATGATAATTCTATGTTTAACTTTTTGAGAAACTGCCAAATTTTATGCCATAGTAGCTAGACCATTTTCTACTCCTACGAGCAATACACAAGCATTCAAATTTCTCTGAATCTTATCTAACACTTGTTATTTTCCTTTTTTTTTTTTTTTTTTGATTACACACATCCTAGATAGTGTGAAGTGCTATCTCATTGTGATTTTGTTTTGCACTTCATTTGATGCCATCTGATTCCTGATCCTTTACTTAAGTTGGACCTATTTTATTTTCCTTTCTGGAAGCTTCTGGGGCCTTCATTTCTGGTGTTCTGAAATTTAGTTATTTTTGTTTAGTTTTTCTTTTTTTCCACTTATTGTACAGAACACTTAGTAAGTCCTTTCATTTAGAAGATATGAGTCCTTTGGTTTTATGTGAGAACTACATCCTCTTCTGCCATGGCCAGAAGTCAATAGATAAGATCTAAAACTGATAAATTAAGAAATGGTGATAAGGGCATAAACTTTGGAAATACGGAGGTAAGTACCAGGGACAACAACTAGGTTGAGGGCAACCACTGATGCAGAGTGGGGAAGAATGTGGCAGAGGTCTGGGCTTTGAAAAGACTTGTGGTACTGTCTGTCTTAAAAGCTATGGTCATAGTTTATTCTGGGACGGAAAAAACTAATTATGCATAATTTCCCAGCTTTTAAGTATATGAGTGTGTGGCCACATGCCCTCCAGAAAAATCTCTGATGAACTACCATCACCACTCCCTCCCTCTCATTCTCCAGCATGTCCCCATTATTACCCTGGGTTTCCCCTAGATTTGTACTTATTACAGATTCATCGAGTGCAAGATATTGTTGAATTATGATAAATTTAAGCAAAAACTAGGAACAATCCAACTAAACAATTCTTAAAGACTGAGTTTTAAATGGAAGCAAATAGTCTATAAATCCTCCCTATATTGCTCATATGACTTCTTTTACTTCTAGTTAACTAGTCTTCTGGTATTAATAATTTGATCTTCTTTTAAAACTCTTTTGTAAATTTTACTTTCTTTTTCAGCTTTTTGTTGAGGAGGGGGGTACTTACCTTAACTCTCTCCATCTGAGTGCTGAACGGGTACAGCAATTCAAATAGAATCAGGCCTAAAGAAAATATGTCCACTTTATGAGAGTAGTTGTTCCCATGAATCTGAAATCCCATATAAAGAAAACAATATTTAAAAAATTAACACAGAGCTAGTACAATTCACGTTATAGCATTACTGAATCACAAAGTTTACTTAGTCACTTCTTGGTTTAAATGTCAGTGCATGTGTAAAAAATGTTAGCAAAGAGTTAATAATCTCTCAAGCCTCTTTTCTTCAACTCACTACACCAGGAGTAATTAAACTACTCAGCATTACAGAAGGAAAGCCCAGGTATAGCTCTGAGATATGCATCAGTAAAACAGAACTGGCAGAAACCTGGAGCCTTGCAATGCTAAAAAAGTGTTTTAGGGAGCCAGTAAAAGCTGCTCAACTACCCCCGAGGTGAAGTTTTTCAAAGCAAACACTATCTAAACCAAATCTCTCATTTCTAATCATCTTAGTCCTCACCCATTTTTATGAGAAAATCTTCATTACTCCAAACCACTAATCAACTGTGGTTAGCCTTCATTATGGCACTTAATTATGGACTACTTTGCATTCTTAGCAGTATTTTTCATGTGTATATTTCTTATTCTTCACAACTAGATTATAAAGTCTTGGAGGGAAGGCAACTCTTTTGTTTTCCCATCATCCAGCACTGGGCTAAGTACAGAGAATGCCCTCAATAAATACTTGTTAGAATGAACAAATCATTTACAACTGAACTATTCCATTAAACAAAGCCTCATTCAAATTAAAAGTGACCCCCTGACAACTCAGAGAACCTTTTTATTTGTTAAACATTTTTTAGGCATATAACTTGACATTTGGCAAATGGCCAAAGAAGGGCATCACTTTGGAAATGCTCCACACCAGCATTTCTTTATTGAGGGGTGGAGGTGGAAACAAGGCAGTTGCCAGGATTGATGAGTCCTTCACGACCTCCCTCTAAACCTCACTTGGTATGTCTCCTTGGTTCCTTCCATGCAGCCAGCCCACCTCTAGCTTCTCCAAGAGCAGATGGACAGTTTCAGTGACCACAACAGCCGTATCACCCTCCTCCCTTCTAAGTGATTGTAGCAATTTGAATCCTCCTTTACCTCTCATCCCTGGGGGTTGGGAATTATTCAAAGAAACTATGTTCAAAAACAATGCATACAGGGGTACAATGAAAAGGATACCCTTGTGCACTATTTGGAGACTATAAATTTCCACATGTTAATGAGAAACAATTTGGCAATAAACATTTATTCCCACTTAATGGTCCCATCTAATTTTGTCCAACCTGCGGTAGTTGGAAATGTGGACAGAGATTTGGATACAGGGATAGTTACCCAAGTGATATTACTAACAGCAAAATTTAAAAGTAACTAAAATGTCCAAAACAAATATTGAATAAATTGCTGAACAGAGCAAATATGATACAGATAAAAATATTTTCTAAGAATGTTTCTAAGAATAATATGGAAAATGCTTACATTTTAATATTACGTCCAATATTTTATAAAGTAGAATCCCAATTTTGCTTCCCCACACAAGGTATGCATAAATATATAAGATGTGTATGTACACACACAGAAGGAAAAAACTAACTGCCATTAATGTTTTAGAGATTTTTAGAAAGCGATTTTACTTTTTCTTTATACACTCCTATATTTTTCACATTCCCTACATAGAGGACAGATTAATATATGATGAGGAAAAAAAGCATTATTCAATATATTTTTTAAAATGTAGGCTCATGAACACATGAAAAGTTATTTTATAAAATAAAAAAGGGAATTAAATACAAAATCTCAAGAGAGGTGAAATATAAGACACCCTTTCAGAGTTTATTTATTTATTTTTATTATTATTATTTTTTAAAAGATGACTGGTAAGGGGATCTTAACCCTTGACTTGGTGTTGTCAGCACCTTGCGGTCATCCCTATATGGGATCCAAACCCGTGGCCTTGGTGTTATCAGCACCACACTCTCCTGAGTGACCCACGGGCCAGCCCCACCCTTTCAGACTTTAAATTGATTGTTTTATTGTTATGCAATACTAGAACTTGGTCTATATTTCCTGGTAATTACAACCAAGAGCAAAGTAACTGTGGCCCCAGCTCATTTACTCTGAGGGTAAGAAAATTAAGAAATTTGATAAGAAATATTTTAAAACAATGTCTTAGGACAGCTTATGAGGCTTGGGTAAGCCAATTCACATAGCCAAAATATTTTGAGAGATTTTTATTGGTGGTTGGCTGGTACTAGGATCTGAACCCTTTGAGAGACGTTTTAAAGCGACATTTTATAAAGTGAGTTTTTTTTTTCTTTTTGTTTTTACTAAGGTGACAGTTTCTATATTTAAAGAGGATTATTAAGAAGAGAATTAAACTACCCATCTCTAGTTACCATAATTTAACTACTGTTAAAATTCTATATCTATTAACTTTTCTATAGCTATCCTGATTTTCTAGTATCTTTAGCAATACCAAATATAGCATCGCTTGTCATCAATCTCTTCCTTTCTCATATGGCAATCCCTGCCTCCGACAAATACACACATATGTGCTTGTACACACTCGTGCTCATACGCACATAATCTGTAGCCACAAGCAAAGCACAGTCAAGACAGCAGTGTGCACAGGTGGCCAGGGCCACCTGATGTTTGTCTTTTCACTGGCATTCACGTTCACTCATCCACAAACACTTATGAACACCTGCTGAGTTCTAGGCACTGTTTTAGGTGTTAAAGTAAACAAGATAAGCGAGGTTCCTATTCTGATAGCATATATTTTAGAGGAGAAGAAAAAACAATTTCAGAGAGTTAAAACTGCTATGAAGAGAATACAGTACAGTGGGATAGACCCTAGCAGAGAGTGGAGGGAGAGTCCCCTGTCTTAAACAGGGCTGTTGGGGCACCTTTCCATATAGAAAGTCCTTTATCAATAAGCTACCAGGTGGAATTCCTTCTATTTAGTCATTCCTAGTTTGCTTTCATAAAATGCCAAATGTAAGAGTGTTATTTCCAGCTTCTAAAATAATGATGAATTTTAAAAAATGCTTTTAAAAGTTTTTTGGTATCAATCCTGATAAATGCCTATTTAAAAAAATTGGGAAAGGGAAATACAGAAAAGTCCAAAACAGATTAAAATTCACTCAAAGTCTGCTAACTCGAAAGCAATGACTTGATATTTTATAGCTATTCCAGTCTTTTTTCCTATGCATATAAATATGTATTTAGAGTATTTTGATATTCCATACAGTTTTAATTTTTCCTTTCATCAGGTCCTGGGCACATCATTCCACCAAGACAATTCAATTACTCAGGCCAATAGATTTCTTTTTCTTCTTAAGACAGTTTGGAGACTTTTGGTTGCAAATAATATGTATAATAGTCTCCTATAAATTAAAATCTCTGCTGTATCCTTTCTAATTTCTACATCTATTTGTGTGTTTTTTCCCCCTTAAGTAGACTTGCTAGAGAGGATTATCTTTTTTACTTAAAGCTATTAAAATCAGCCATGATGATGTTGTTTTACTGTTTCATCAGGATCAGTTCTTATGCTTGTTTTCCATCTTCTTGCAGCTCTTCCCTGCCTCCTACTGAGCAGAATGCTAAATCACTTAATGCAGTAATGTGCTTATGTGATGAAGGCCTTTCAAATAAATTTATCTCCAAATAGAACTTTGATAACTTCCTATAGATTTCAATATTTTACCATTTCTTTCATTATTCTCTTAATAGTATGTACAAGTATTTTACTTCATTATTAATCTGATAGTTATATAGGAGTGTTTTTAAATTCCCAGCTAGCCAAAATAGAAGCAAAAACAAAAATAAAAAGCAAACAAAAAACCAAAATCAAAACAAATCACTCACTATAAACGCTTTTTACTGCACTGTGATCATAGAAAGACATTTACAATTTCTGATTTTGGATATGCTAGTTTTTCTTTGTGGCCTAGAAGGTTGAAATGAAAGTATATCCTATTTTATTTGTCTATAAATATTCAAATGCAATTATATATAAAGCCTAGTATATTTTTCACCTAGCTTCCCTTTTTAACCTTTTTTTGAAAAACATTCTAACCCAATATGAAGTTCTCCTTTTCATGGGGAAATTTAAACACATTTATTTATTTATTGACATAACTAAAATTTGGCTATAGCATCACTTTAAGTTCTGTTTTTTGTATTTTCATACCCCTTCCTTTTGTTGCAGTTTACATTTATCTTCTGCAGTGATACAGAAGGTAGAAATGTTCTTTTAGTTCTATTTGCCGAATTTAGGTACATCAAATGCAAATCCCTATTCACATCTTTATTCTCCTTGTTTTTACTGTCTTCCATTTCCTGATCTTTGTTAATTTAATATGGGAGTTACAGACCCAGCTTAATTTGATGACTATATTTAAAATTATAAGCCTTTTATTGAGCACATTTTAATTCAAAATAGCCACTGGCACTAATTGTTAATTATTTTGATGTCTATAACCGATTTTTGTTAGATTCTCTTCTTAAATTCACTTTTAATAGGTAATACATTCACATGTCTCGAAAAGAAGTAAAAGTAAAATTTCCGTCTCACCCTGTCCCTCATCTGCCCAGGCCCACCAGCCGCTTCCCCTCTGCTGCTTCTCCCACAACCATCCATTTCTTGCGCATCCTTCCAGAATTTCTTTATATAAACATAAGCAAATATTTATCTATCTTTCCCTCGTTTACACAAAAGGTAGCACAGTATGCACACATTTCTGCCCCTTGTTTTTTTTCACTTATGAGACTTTTTTTCAAACTTTTACTTATCTAAAAATGCCTGATTTCTTTGTACATAGTAACTTCATGGCCAGATACAAGACTCATGGGCCACAACTGTTGTATGTTGCTTTGTAATCTTTCAGAGTTGAGTGCTACAGAAAACAAGCTCTTTAGCTGTAACCTCTTTTTTTCCTCCCTAAACACTTATACCATTTCCCTTTATCTTTGAAATATAAGATGTCTGAGTATAGGGTTCTTTAAAGCACTTTTTAAATTAAATAAAAAATAAAAATTTAAAACACAAAAAAGAAACACTTGAATAATGTAAATAATTCAAACACTTCAAAAAGATACTGCATAATAATAAAATAAAGTCCCCCTCCTCAAAGGCAATTTCTATTACTGGTTTCTGATATAACCTTCCAAAGATAAACTAATCCAGTGGTTCTCTAATGTGGTCCCTGAATTTTTGGGACCTCAACACCCTTTCAGTGACCCGGGATCTGCAAGGACAAGACTATTTTTATAATGATACTAAGAAATAATTTGTCTTTTCACTGTGTTGACATTTGCACTGATGAAATCTAAGCATGAATTAGGAAATCGGCACCAAATTGTACTGGTAGTAATTACATTCTTTAGTACCACTTACAGGTTAAAAAAAAAAATCTCACTTTAATGTCCTTGCTGTGCAGTAAAAATTATTAATTTTGTTAACTCTCGACCCTTCAATACATGTATTTTTAATAATATGTGTGATAAAATGGGAACTATTCATAAAGCATTTCTGCTCCATTCAAAAGTAAAAATGGTTGTCTTGATAAAAAGCACTTGTGCAATTATTTTAGTTACAATATGCATGAGCCGCTCTTTTCATAGAGCACCCTTCTAACTTGAAAGAATGATTGGTAGACAAACCAGTTATTCAGACTTGAGCACTGGATATTCTCTTAAAGATGAACAATATGAGACTAGAACTTCAAGGAAAACTGACAGTACAAGTATTTGTTGCCAATGATAAAAGTTGAGCTTTCAAGTGAAAATTAGAATGTTGAAAAATTCACATCCACCAGTGAGAATTTGACAGCTTCCCAATACTTAAAGCCATTTCTAACAAGACTGGTGGTGATATTAACAAAAGTGATTTTTTATACTGTATAATAAACTGTGACAATTTTTAGAAAAGTTGCATAACTTAAGGAACCAATAGTTTCCAAATGACCAATGCACAATGTCACAAAATCATGCATGGGTATACAGATCCATTCAAAGTGCAAAAGGGACCAAGGGATATTAAAGTAACAGTACAAAATATTCATTGATATGGTTTTAGATTCCACAGTATAAATGACTTTTAAGAAACTAGCACTTGGGCCGACCCCATGGCCACTCGGGAGAGTGTGGCACTGGGAGCGCAGTGGCGCTCCCACCACAGGCTCGGATCCCTAATAGGGATGGCCGGTGCGCTCACTGGGTGAGCTTGATGCGGACGACACCAAGCCAAGGGTTGCGATCCCCTTACCGGTCATGAAAAAGGACAAAAAGAAAAAAAAAAAAAGAAACTAGCACTTATTGAGTTTTGATGTACTAATAAAGAGGAGTATCCATAATTACCTGATATAAAATATTCTTCCCTTTTTCAATTACATATCTGTGTGGGGCCAGATTTTTCTTCATGTACTGCACCCAGCCAGAATAACATATTTCGATGGATTGAAAGCAAAAGCAGATATGAGAATCTAGCTCTTCTGTAAGTCAGATATTAGAGATTTGTAAAAATATAAATAAATGTCACTATTCTAATTTTTTTTGTTGTTTTGGGAAATATTTATTTTTCATAAAAATAGCATAAGATGTGATGGGTTTAATACTATTTTAATCACATTAATAAAGCTTTATGAATTTCTCAGTTTTAATTTCTAATATGGAAAATATTGATAGTTAAAATTCTATAAGAAAAATTGCTGGGTTCTCAATCATTTTTACAAGTGTAAACAGATACTGAGAACAAAAAATTTGAGACTCGCTAATCTAAGCCTAGGCAAACTTGTGACTATCACTGGCCTGGTAGCAGCTAGTATGCTACTCTGAAGCTCCCAGGATGCTCTCCTCCCACCACTTTTCCAGTCCCCGCACTGTTTACAGTGCCTTTCCTTTGAAGACCAAGCATCCTACAAGGCAACATATCCCAGCCTATGTACCTCTATGAGTATTTCCTGCCATGATACATTCTGGAAGCTGCCTGTGAATTACCACAGAGGACAGCTCATTTTTCATGCTCTGAAAACAATTCCTACATAGCACACAAGACAAAATGGAGTTAAGTTTGGGAGGGTGGCATTCAAAGTCTCCTTCTAAATTTCTGGTTGCTGTCAGGTTCTGATTCAGATGATGAGTGTATTTTTTGTGTTGTATTTTTCTTAACCTGTCCCCAATGCAGGTTGTAGAAACTGCAAGCTAGTTGTGTTGCCTGTGGAATACTAGTGCCAGTTTTCATAATTTTCAGACTTTATATTACTGGGTATTTTAATGAGAACATGGGAGGAGATTCATTGGGCACACCTAGCTTGCTGCCATGCTAAATAAAAGTCTGAAAAACTCACCTGCTCTGGGCTCATATACAGTTTGGTCCCTACTTGTCCTGTGTGTCTGGCATAAGCTGGCATTGGGGTCAGAACCATCTGCTCTTCCTCATCCTGGTCCATTGCAGTTACTAATCCAAAGTCTCCAACCTTGACCACATCGTCCATTGTAAAGAATATGTTGGAAGGCTGGAAAAAATGAAACAAGCAAAAGTACAGTGGGTGTGCATGAAGAAGGCGAGGAAATGAATTATTTAAATGACTACAGAAAAGAAATACAAGAAAAACATATTCTCAAGCACATTTCCCTTTAAAAATGGGCTAATATGAAAATAAAAACCATTTTTCTATGACAGACAAATACTGCAAGTAAAGAAAAGGCAAGATAGCCAGCATTTATTGAACATCTACTTAAACTTTTAGAGATCCACATTCCTTATGGTCCAGGGTACTTAATCCTTTTTTAAATTTTTATTTATTTATTTTTGTTGGCCAATACAGGGATCAAACCCTGGACCTTGGTGTTATCAGCACCATACTCTAACCAACTGAGCTAACCACTCAGCTCAGGGTATTTAATCCTTAATCTTATTATTCTATATACCCTCCCTGGGCAAACTTCTCTATATTTATGTCTTAAGACATAATAATTAAAATGATAATATTAATATTAGCAAATGCATATATAGTACTTGCAATGTGCCAGGCAGTGTTCTAAGCAGTTTACTGCCATTAATTCATGTAATACAGCCCTATGAGATGAGTACTATTAGCTCCCAATTTTATAGATGTGGAAACTGAGGCCCAGAATAGTTAAACAAATAGCTCAAGATTACCCAGCTAGCAAGTGGTGGAGCAGGGATTCAAATCCTGGCAGTTCGCCTCTGTGAAAAAAGGAACTTTTGATTCACTGCTACATATCCAGCATTCAGTACAGTTCTTGCTCTATGGTAGCTAATCAATATTTGATGATTGAATGAAACAGAGTAATCTTTTGGTTAGTTTCTGAGGGGGAGGGGAATGCCTATCAAGGGAAACAAGAGCTCTTTCTTAACTACTACCTACCCTATGTGGTCTCTTCTAAAACTCAT
Source organism: Cynocephalus volans (assembly GCF_027409185.1). NCBI lineage: Eukaryota > Metazoa > Chordata > Mammalia > Dermoptera > Cynocephalidae > Cynocephalus > Cynocephalus volans. The sequence goes on from NC_084473.1 coordinate 83,584,145, forward strand.
ATGCTCTCAAAACTGTATCTACCCCCAGACCTCCGTCATATGAAACTGTTCATAGGATACACCTAACCAAGTATCTCATGGGCTCCTCAAACTCAAAGTGCCCTACACAAAAATACATCATCTTTCCTCCAGAGTCTACTCTGCAGGTACATGACCACCATTCATAGCCCTTGAAATAAGAAGAAAAGAAGCCATTTAGGTCATCAAATTGAATTTCATGATGCTTCAAATATTACCAGAAAATAACATTTTGTTCCCAAACTCCAAAATACCATTAAACAATTTTAACTTTGAAGCAATGAAGTTATTGTGTCTAACTAAAACCTGCAGCTCTCCCACAAAAAACCTGTACCAGAGACAATAATAAGACTATGCTGCCTTAAATTTCATCTTTCTTCCCCACTCCCATCTTCTGATGGCAGTGGTTATTTACTGAATCTTGTAACAGACAGCTTTTTAGCTCTCTGGCATCTATTCCTCTGTGCTTTTATCAGAAATAACCTGACTTGCCTTTGGGAACTTCCTTCTTCTGACTGTCAGCAACCCCATGGTTTGTGTGGAAGTTATCCTGGCTCTACAAGCTGCCTAAACCCATCTACATGCCCCCATTCTCTGTGCAGGAGAGTGGTGCAGGGATGGGCAAGTGTCTTTGATTTATTAAGTAGAATGAAATCCAGGACTTCTGAACAATAGTGTGAGAAAGAGATATTTTTCTCCCTGTCCTCTATCCCACCATCTCCAAAAGGCTTAAAAGAAAAGCATGCAGCCCTGAGAATCCCTGACAGCCATCCTGAGACTATGAGGGGAGAGCCTGCCTGAAAACAGAAACAAGAAATGGGGAGGAGATGCTGGGAGTCCACAATGGAAGAAGTTTCTCCAGCAGGCGGGCCGCAGGCCCCACAGCACCCTTGCACCGACGGAAGAGCCACTTTTCCTCGGCACCCCTGTCCATGGCTTTGGGTGGCTGCTGCCCTGGATAAGCCACCAGCTTTTTCCACAAAGGCTGGGGGACAGCAGTTGAGAAAGTTCATTTCCGAGTGAGTCGGCCTCCCCTGTCCCCTCCACTCAGGTGTCAGCTGTGTTTACCGTACTGGCCATTGAGAATGGGGATGTGGTGGACAAGTTTGTGGGCATCAAGGATGAGAACCAGCTGGAGGCCTTCCTGAAGAAGCTGATTGGCTGACAAGCAGGGAAGAGTCCTGATTGCTGCTGCCCACTGGGCCCCCATGGTCCCAGGGAGGGACCCCAGTAGAACTCACAGCCTTTCTGTGCCAGCCCTTTCCTCGTCCTCCCTTCTGTCTGAGCCCTGTGGGCTCGTGCTTTGGAGACCAGCCTCCAAACGTGGGAGACACAAATGCTTCTACGCTAGCTGACTACCCAGAATGGTCATCAGAGGAATGGTGCTGCTGCTGAGCAGGGACAGCCATCTTCCCACCCACTCTCCTTTTGTCTGATCCCTCTAGGGCTTGTTGCAGTTCTCCCAAGATGCCTGGAGAGAGCCCAGGCTGGCCTGCAGCAACACTGCTCAGGCAGCCACACCTTTGTCCGTTCTGATCTGAACCCTGGTGCCTGGCTTGTCTGCCTCCTGCATTTTTCTTTCCTGCTGCTGTTTTGTGAAAAGAAAAAGAAGGAAAAAAACTTCAAGTTAGAGTAATATATAATTCTCTCATTTCTGTAGGTCTGTAATAAAGAACTTATGTGATCCTTTCTACCTCCTACTTTGAAGAACAGCCCCTGGGCCCCACACTAAAATCCCCTGTAGTTGCCCTGATGCTCATCCCCCAGAGAGTGTCCTCTCTTCTTCTCTTACCTTCCCTCCTGGGAGCAAGGGCAGAAAACGGGTTTGGGCTGGGGGAACCCTGCAGATCCCTGACTCTGGAAGGTTTAAGATTCCACCTTCCCTCACCATTAGCTGGTTCTTTGGTTCTGTGAGGAGGCTACCTATGAACAAATCAGACCAATAAAACTAGAGGGAGGGAGGGAGGGAAGGAAGGAAGGAAAGAAGGAAGGAAAGAAAGAAAGGAAGAAAAAGAGAGAAAAAGAGAAAGGGAGAAAAAGAGAAGGGGGAGAGAGAAAGAAAGAGAAAGAAAGAGAAAGGAAGAAAGAGAGAAAGAGAAAGAGAAAGGAAGAGAGAAAGAGAAAGAGAAAGGAAGAGAGAAAGAGAAAGAAAAAGAAACAGAAAGAAAGGGAGAAAGAGAAAGAAAGAGAAAGAAAAAGAATGAGAGAAACAGAGAAAGAGAAAGTAAAGTGAGAAAGAGAAAGAGAGAGAGAGAGAGAGAGAGAAAGAAAGAGAAAGAAAAAGAAAAAGAAAGAAAAACAGGTCAAATCACTTGAACCCAGCTAAAGTTTTAGCTGATTCCTCAATAGTTTAGTCACATGGGCCAAACAATTTCCTTTTCTGGTCAAATCATGTAAATGCTTTTGGATGCAAACACAAGATATTCAAAATAAAATACTCTGAGCTGAGCATCCAGAACATGTCAGGTGCTGTGCTGAGGCTATAACAGATGAACAAAACAGACATGGTTGTGTCCCCATGGATACCAGAGGATAAATAATCCAGGTGTGATGAGAATGATGAAGGAGAAAGACCAGGTTATGAGAGAACACTGTATCCAAGGAACTGAGACAAGCCCAGAGTGCAGGGAATAAAAGACGAGAAGTCAGTCTTCTGAAGACAAAAATGTGACCAAAATACAAATGGGGGACAGGGCCTAGAAGGTTTAACAGCTCAAAGACTTAAGTCAGAATGTAGCAAAAAGTACAGCTTTTTCAACTGGGAATAATAATCTTGGTATTTTGGGGGCACACTTTATAAGAAATTGTCTTTAGGAATAAAATCTTTTTAATTTCTAGAAAAACTAATGGGGAAATTAACTTTCTTCTTGGAATTTTTCTGGTGCATAGACAAATATAGAAAAATCTTAAGACAATATAGTAGAATTACACAAATATTCACCAACATCTCATTTACATTATAAAATCTGCAGAAGAATATTCATTATTAGTGGAAACATAATTATGTTGTCTTTCAACTTGGCATTTATGTGTACAGCAAGTGTTAAGCACAAGAAGAATGTGTATATCAGCTAGTTGTCTACTACTAACTGATAAACGTTACCATATTCAGACCTACACAGCTAGTATTCTCTCAAGTTAGGGTGTTTGGTCTCCTGTAAGTTGTCTTCTTCATTCCATCCAAAACAATTCATCCCTGAACAATTCATTCCTAATTGTTTGCTGAACAATTCCTAGCAATCGTTTGGGCCCATGTCAAAAATCACTGAAGCTTAGTGATTATATATTACTAAATAACAATTATATTGGAAAATAGAAATTATTTCCAATTCTTAGTCCTGTTATCCCCAAATTGTTAAAATACACTCAAGGATTTAAAAACCTACTGCTGATTTTAGAAGAAAATAACTTGTCCAAATTGCTACTTGGGTGCCTGAAACAAACGTTTGTGGTTATATAAAATAAAACTGAAAATACTTAAAATGGATTCAAATATGTCAAGAATTTAAGCTACTTTCATCAGAAAAATATTTATACATTCACTACACATCAACTGGTGACTGCTATGAGTATTTGAAATGCGGCAGCAATTAGATAAATAAAAGTTACAAACATTTATTTTAGAAACAAATACTAAGAAAATACCACATATTTCAGTAAGTCTTATGTGATTTAGCATATTGTATTGCTACAATATTCAATATTGTATATATTGAAAATAGAATCCAAGGTTTTAGAGCTAAAAATCGTCACCTGGTTACCATTTGCTAACTTTCTCTGTCTAGCTTCTTACACTTCCCCCCAAAGCCTACGCAGTTCAGAAATGGAAGCAAAAGTGTGGAGATTTGTTCCAATTCAGAGTTGACTAATGAAGGAGCTCATGTCTCTACTTCCACTTGGGTCCCTTTCACCAAGCTACTTCAGGGTCCTAGGGGCTTATGTTGGGGTTACTAAAAGCCATAGAAAAAGCAGGGTATATCTGCTCATGGTGGACTTTTGATTCTTCTTTTTTCTTCCATCAGAACTATTGGGAATACCTTTAACAGCAAAAAGAACATAAACATATCATAGGGTAGAATGCATGATTTTCCTGAAGTTTTCAAACATGAGACTTCTTATTCTTGCAGCAGACCCATTTGGGCAACTTTCTCAGACCTCTGCTCCCTGTTGCTTTTACTCTGCTCTGCTCTTAAGGGTCGGTCCTTCAGTTAAAAACTGACAAGCACCACAAGTACTACTCTGAATCACAAAATGTCAGATTGAAACCCTTGTGTGATTTCCACAAATACAGACCTTGAGGTCCCTGTGCATGAGTCCTTTACTGTGCAGAAACTCCACCGCCTCTGCGATCTGTAGGAAGATGTGCAGACATATGCTCCTCTCTCTCTCCTCTAGGGTACACCGACTGTTCATCCAGTCTTTGAGGTTTTCCTTTCTGCATAGCTGCATCTGAATGTAAAGATACACCTTTGGAGAACTGGGCTGGAGTTGTTCTGAGGTGTTTTTAGTGAGATCTAAACTTAAAGTGGTCGGTCTCGGAGGAGAAACAGACAAAGTAGCTTCAGAAGAAGATTTGCTACTGGAGTGCTTGAAAGCAGTTATTTTATTAGCAAAATGGTTGCCAATATGCAGTCGGTTAGTTTTGGGCTCTTCTTTACTGGAAGCATTATCACAGCCAGAATCTTCAAATACTATAGAAGAGGAGGTTCTCTCCCTTGACCTTACATAAGGAGAAGCTTCAGCAGGACAAAATTCAAAGGAGTGCTCCTCCTCATTGCCATCCACAGTGCTGTCTTCCACATCACAGTCTGTAAGGCAACTGTCCTGGAGGTTGTATGCTGCATCCATGGACCCACTCACGTCTCCTTGGTCCATTCCTGAGTATTCTAGTGGAGAGAACTGGCTCTCAGATGAGATTGTCTGGCCACAGGAAATCCCTACTGAAAAACACTTGTCTCTTTGTGATGAAGGAGCTATGATTTCAATACGTTCTTTTGTAGAGAAAGGATCCATTCTGCGTATTTTAACTGATGGTGCATCCATTGGGCTAGGAGAGCTAAGTGGCCAGTCTATGCTAAAAGTGGGAGAAATACAAAGGGATGAGGGTAAATAAATATTGATTAAATTATATAAACTGCACTCTTTGTTTAAAAAAGCTTCAATTATAATAACACCAGTTACCAAATGACAAACAACAAAACAACATACAGGCTAAATAAAAACATGCTATGTGAGACAAAAAATATCACATTCCATCCATTCCTTCTAAAAAACCTAATTTGAAAGCTTAATTTTATACTTGAAACAGTTATTTCGTTCTGCCATGCCAGCATAACCAAGGTCTTTTGTGCAAAACACAAAGTACAGAAGGAACACCAAGGACAGGATTCCTCAGAGGCGTGATTCTGAAGGCCCTGTCCAAATGAGGGCAGCAGCTCACAGGGCCTTGAGACAAAGAACCACTTCACTTGGTCTTTCTGTGGTTTGGCTATTGGCTGAGTTATAATAGGGGCCATGGTAACAAGGTACCTCTTGTGGATCTAATGCTGTGGAGGTACCTGTTGGCAGGAGTTTTAGTCCAGTTGTCTGGTAGTATCTCTGCACGTGCTTCCTCTTTGTCCTCCTTTAGCAGTGTTTGAAGGGCCTTCCTTCCTATAGCACACCCTAGTTAATATGGGAAATGTCTTCAGACTACCTAACTTTATGTATTTTGAACTGCAAATACTTAAAAACTACTTAAGAAGAACTTATAAATTGTTAACTTCAAGAGAAAAACTAAATAAAAAATTTTTAAAAAAGGATGGAGACAAATAGAAGCAGACAATACCTCATACAGAAAAAAGCTACTGTAAATCCCTCAATTTACAATTCACAGAGCCCTATCAACTATTAGTTTAAAAAAATTTTTAGTCTCAACTGAATCAAATTTAGGCTAATTTAGTCTCAACTAAATCAAAATTTCACTTAACAAGTGCCTAGAGAGCTTTCTAAAACATGACACAGAACAGAACTCTGCTGTTATTTTTCTTTAAAAAAAAAATCCCTAAGATTATAGAAATGATATAGTGCTCATATAAACAAAAACCTAGCCTAAAAAAAAATATTAGATTTTAAGTCTATGTCTAACAAAGTTACCTTTCATCTTTGAGCCAAATTTCATCCATCTTTTCTTGCCACTTCTCTGGTGGTGCTTCCAGCCAGGCATTGAAATATCTAACAATTCCTGGATGTTCAAGCTTGGCTAAGGCTTTAACTTCTCGCATAACCTTTTCCCGGGCCAATTCCCTGAAATTGAGAAAATAACATGATAAAAGTTGTTCATACCTGAAGAAGTATTCATATCCAATAGTGAAACAGAAAAATAATAAAACAGAATTCTCCCTTGAATCTAAAATTAGAAACAGATGAGTTAGCCTAGGATATAATTCTAAAAAGCCATATAAGTCCTGCATTAAAAAAAAACATGTATTTTAATTTTTTTTTTTTCCTTCTGGAAATAAATGCTACAAGCACATCTATTGCCTTACGGAAATAAAAGCTTTCTTTGACTAAAAATGAATCACTACAGACTCTTAAAGATTATCGCTTAATATCTGTTAGTCGATAGAAGGAGAATAGATGTGAGTGAGGTATTCAGAAAAGAGCACTTAGTCTCCCAGCTCAGGAGGATTGAGAAAGACCTCCCCAATAAGGTACAAATCACAACCCAAAAAGCTTGTATTAGCATATTGTTTGTAGAAGCCTCAACTAAATATCACAGGTAAGGAAGTTTAACTAGAAAAGCATATGGATTTTATCTTCTGCTTTTACAGCTTTTCTGATGGATTTCATTTCACATTTCTAGGGATCGCAACATCACCTTAAACGACATACATAAATACAAACGATATCCTCTTCCCTTCCCAGGAGAATGTCACCTACTCCAATTTTTCCCTCTAGCTTTGTTGTTGTTGTTAATATTCCCCACTCTCCCAATTCAAGAATCCTGGTATATTTTTTAATTCTCTAACTTCTAGGTCCCCACATTCAATTACCAAATCCTATCAGCTCCTCCTTTTCAATTCCTTATGCTCTCTCCTTATCTTAGATCTGAAATGCTGCAAAAACACCTTCTCACAAACATTTCTGTCTTCTGTCCTTTCCTCCCATCAGCCATCTACATACACATTGCTGCCAGAGTCACTTCCACTTTGATCACGTCACTTTTGTACTCAAAGATCCAACTGTCCACAGAATAAAATCTAAACTCCTTTGCTTGGCACTTAAGGTGTTACAGCCTATCTTTTCTATCCTCTCTTTCACACTCCCCTATTCTTACCCATTGCTCCATCCATTCCAGAACACTCACCATTCTCTGCACCACCTCTGAGCATTTGCTGAGAGCCTTTGCTCAGGCCATTTTGTGTATGTGGCCGTCCCTCCCCTACATGTCTGTCTACTGAGAGAAAGGATACTCTTGAACACCCAGGGTAAGTGTTGTGAACTCCATAAAGCTTGACTTCCTTGACTGCCTTTTTGCTACCTCTGCTCCTTCTTCATGAGAAGCTATTTATTAAGATAAAGCACAGGTGACACTTTTTCTTGCATTGTAATTATCTGAGTATAAACTTTGCTTAATTTTATATTATAGCCTATGTGGTGCCTGGCATATATGAATATTTAAACTAGTCAAGGGGTGTTTACCAAAATAAAAGAACTAGTCCCACACAACCCAAGCCATCAAATTTCTATTCCTTATCTGTCGAAAAAAAATGTAACTGCCAGATATGAGGACAGCACAGCAATTAGTGCACATTTAATCAAGAATCAACAAGTGCCTTCTACATAGATGGAAAGGAAAGTGTATTGCTGAAAGCCCATCATTGTAAGCAACACACTGTTCTGAGCCAGAAATTCTACTTCTAGGAATCTATCCCAAGGAAACAAATGTGGTCAAAAACTTACATAGAAGAGGAAAACTACAAAGTGTTTTTCTTTTAATCGCAAAGTTATTTTTTATTGCAACAAATCAGAAACCAAATTGTTTAACAATAAGAAATGGTTAAACAAAACCTGGCACATATATTTAAATGGACTATTACCAAGTCATAAAATACTTTTAATGTAGTATTTTTTTAAATTGAAACATAATTAATTATACATATTTGTGGGGTACAGAGTTGAATATGAATACATGTGTACAATATGTGAGATCAAATCAGGATAACTAGCATATTCATCATTACAAAACATACTTATTCTTTGTGTCCATTAACCAATGTCTCACCAACCCCCTCCCCCTCCCTGTTTCCCACCTCTAGTAACCACAGTTCTATTCTCTCCTTCTCAAAGTTCAACCTGATATAGAGATTGTTGTCTTCCTTCCTTTCTTCCTCCTTCTCTCCCTTCTTCCCTTCCTTCTTTCCCTCCTTTCTTATTTGTTTTTTAGCTCCCACTTATGAGTGAGGACATGAGGTGTTTCTCTTTCTGTGCTTAGCTTATTTCACTTAACATAATTTTCTCCAAGCTCATCCAAATTGCTGCAAATGGCAAAATTTCATTCTTTCTTATGGATGAGTAGTATTACATTGTGTATATATACCACATTTTCTTTATCAAGTCATCCATCAATGGACATTTAGGTTGGTTCCATATCTTGGCTATTGAAAATAGAGCTGCGATAAACACGGGAGTGCATGTATCCCTTCAAGATAATGATTTCCATTCTTTTGGGCATACACCCAGTTAGTGGGATTGCTATATAGTACACCAGTACTATCTGTAGTTGTTTGAGAAACCTCTATACGGTTTTTCACAGTGGCTGAACTAATTTACCCACCAACAGTGCAGATGGTTTCCCCTTTCTCTACATCCTCACCAACATTTGTTATTCTCTGTCTTTTCGATAACAGCCAGTCTAACTGGGGTGAGATGCTATCTAAATGTGGTTTTGATTTGCATTTCCTTGATGATTAGTGATGCTGAGCATTTTTTTATACACCTGTTGGCCATTTGTATGTCTTTCTTTGAGAAATATTTATTCAGCTCCTTTGCCCATTTTTTAATTGAATTATTATTTTTACTGTTGAGTTCCTTTATATTCTGCATATTAGCCCCTTGTTGGATGTATAGTTCATAAACATGTTCTCCAATTCTGTAGATTACCTTTTCACTCTTTTGATTGTTTCCTTTGCTGTGCAGAAGCTTTTTGGTGTGATATTATCGTATTTGTTTATTTTTTCTTTTGTTGCTTGTGTTTTTGGGGTCTTACTCATAAAGTCTTTGCCCAATCCTCCATCCTAAAGTGTTCCCCCTACATTTTCTCCTATGAATTTTATAGGTTCAGGTTTTATGTTTAAGTCTTTAGTCCATTTTGAGTTGATTTTGGTATAGGGCAAGAGATACAGGAATAGTTTCATTATTCTGCACATGAATGCCCAGTTTTCCCAGCACCATTTACTGAAGAGGCTGTCCTTTCTCCAATGTATGCTCCTGGTAACATGGTCAAAGATCAGTTGGTTGTAAGTGCATGAATTGATTTCTGGATTCTCTATTCTGTTTCATTGGTTTATGTGTCTGTTTTTATGCCAGTACGATACTGTTTTGGTTACCATAGCCTTGTAATATAATTTGAAGTTGGGTAGTGTTGTGCCTCTGGCTTTATTTTTTTCCTCAGGATTACTTTGTCTATTTGAGGACTTTTGCTGTTCCATATGAATGTTAGGATTTTTTTTTTTTTTTTTTTTTTTTTTTTGTATTTCTGTGAAAAATGTCATTGGCATTTGGATGGGGATCACATTGAATCTGTAGATCACTTTGGGTAGTATGGACATTTTCACGTTAATTCTTCCAGTCCAAGAGCATGGACTGTCCTTCCATCTCTTTGTGTCCTCTTTAATTTCTTTCAGCAGTGATGTGTAGTTCTCATTACAGAGATCTTTCACCTCCTTGGTTAAATTTATTCCTAGGTATTTTATTTTTTTGGTGACTACTGTAAATGGTCTTGCTTTCTTGATTTCTTTTTCTGCTAGTTTGTTACTGGAGTATAAAAACACTACTGATTTTTGTACATTGATTTTGTATCCTGCAACTTTACTGAATTTGTTTATCAGCTCTAAGAGTTTTTTGGTAGAGAGTCTTTAGGCTTACCCATGTACATGATCATGTCATCTGCAAACAGGGACAGTTTAACTTTGTTTTTTCCTATTTAGATGCCCTTTATTTCTTTCTTTTGCCTGATTGCTCTTGATAACACTTCCAATACTATGTTAGATAGGAGTGGTGAGAGTGGGCATCCTTGTCTTGTTCTTGTTCTAAAAGGAAAAGCTTTTGGCTTTTCCCCATTCAGGATGATGTTGGCAGTGGATTTGTTGAATGTGGCTTTTATTGTGTTGGAATACTTTCCTTCTATACCTAATTTGCTGAGAGTCTTTATCAGGAAGAGATGTTGAATTTTGTAAAATGCTTTTTCTGTGTCTATTGAGATAATCATTTGATTTTTCATCTTTATTTTGTTGATGTGGTATATCATACTTATTGATTTGCATATGCTGAACCATCCCTGCACCCCTGGGATGAATCCCACTTGAACATGGTGTATAATCTTTTTGATGTGCTGTTGCATTCTGTTTGCCAATATTCTGTTGAGGATTTTTGCATCTATATTCATCAAGGATATTGGCCTGCAGTTTTCTTTTTTTGTTGTGTCTTTGTCCGATTTTGGTATCAGGGTAATACTGGCCTCAAAAAATGAGTTTGGGAGAATGGCCTCCGTTTTAATTTTTTGGAATAGCTTGAAAAGGATTTGGTATTAATCCTTCTTTAAAGGTGTGGTAGAATTCAGCAGTGAAGCCATATGGTTCTGTGCCTTCCTTTGTTGGGAAACTGCTGATTACTGGTTCAATCTCATTGTTTGTTACTGGTCTGTTCAGTTTTTCTATTTCTTCTTGGTTCAGTCTTGGTAGATTGTATATGTCCTGAAATTTATTCCTTTTTTCCAGGTTATAAATTTGTTTCTGTATAGTTGTTCATAACAGTCTCTAATGTTTCTTTGTATTTCTGTGGTATCAGTCGTAATGTCTCCTTTTTCATTTCTGATTTTTGTTATTTGGGTCTTCTCTCTTCTTTTTTTAATTAGTTGGGATGATGGTTATTTATTTTGCTTATCTTCTCAAAAAGCGAACTTTTTGAGTCACTGATCTTTTGTATCTTTTTTTGGTCTATATTTCATTTAGTTCTGCTCTGATCTTAATTGTTTCTTTCCATTTACTTATTTTGTGGTTGGGTCATTCTTGTTTTTCTAGTTCTTTGAAGTATAATGCTAGTTTATTATTTGAAGTCTTTCTGTTCTTTTGATGTAAGCATTTATTGCAATAAACTTCTGTCTTTGTACTGCTTTTGCAATATCGCATAGGTATTGGTATGATGTGTCTTTATTTTCATTAGTTTCAAGAAAGTTTTTGATTTTCTGTTTAATTTCTTCTTTGACCCATAGGCCATTGAAGAGCATGTTGTTTAATTCTACATATTTTAGTAGTTTCTAAAGTTTCATTTGTTACTAATTTCTAGTTTTAATTTGTTGTGGTCTGAAAAGATACTTGAAATGATTTTGTTTTTTTAAAATTTGTTGAGACTTGATTTGTGACATAATGTAGTCTATCCTGGAGAATGTTCCATATGCTCATGAGCAGAATGTATATTCCATAGTTGCTGCATGAATTATTCTATAGGTGTCTGCCAAGTCCAATTGGTCTAAAGTTAGCTTCAATCCTATGTTTCTCTGTTGATTTGTTGCCCAGATGATCTGTCCAGTGTTGAGATAGGGGTGCTGAGGCCCCCAACTATTATTATATTGGGGTCTATCTCTCTGCTTAAGTCTAGTAGTTTTTGCTTTATGCATCTGGGTGCTCTGATGTTTGGTGTACATATATTTATGACTGTTATATCCTCTTGCTGGATACATCCCTTTATCATTATGTGATGGCCTTCTTTGTCTCTTTTTATAGTTTTTGGCTTAAAGTCTATTTTATTTAATATAAGAATAGCTACTCCTGCTTGTTCTCAGTTTCCATTTTCATGCTATATCTTTTTTCATTCCTTTGCTTTTAGTCTGTGTGAATCTTTACAGGTGAGGTGAGTTTCTTTTAGGCAGAACATAATTGGGTCTAGTTTTTTAATCCATTCAGGCAGTCTATGTCTTCTGAGTGAGGAATTCAATCCATTTAGGGTTATTATAGAGAGGTATTGTCTTACTCCTAGGATTTAATTATTATTATTTTTTTCCTCCTTATGGTTGTTTTATATGTCTTTTGTTCCTTTCCCTTTCATTATTTGTCTTCAGTGTTTTGTTTTGTTTTGTCTGTAGTGGGAAGATATAGTTTCTTTCTTTCTCATTTGCATATTTGCTCTATTAGTGGGTTTTATTCTTTCTTGTGTATTCATGGTGGTAACTATCGTTTTCTGGATTCCAGATGTTGAGGATTTCTTGTAAGGCCGGTCATGTGGTGGTGAACTCACACAGTTTTTATTTGTGTGGGAAATACACTAGGACAGCTTTGGTGGGTATTGTATTCTTGGCTGGCGGTTTTGTTCTTTTAGCACTTTGAATATGTCATCCCATTCTCTTCTGGACTGTAAGTTTTCTGCTGAGAATCTGCTGTTAGTCTGATGGGGACTCTTTTATAGGTGACTTGATGCTTTTCTCATTCTTGTTTTAGGATTCTTATCTTTGACTTTTGACAATCTGACTACAGTGTGTCTCAGAAAGGATCTTTTTAGACTCAATCTGTTTGGGAATTATTGAACCTTTTTAAAAAAAATTTACTTTTATTTAAATATTTTAAAATTTTATGCAAGATGTGTTTTTAAACAACCAGATGCTGGACTTGCAGGGGAAAGTATCCAGAATTCATTTCTCTTTCCTTTTCTTTGAAGAATCATTGAGCCCTATGTAAGAGCAGATGTGCCCTATGTGTAACAGCTCTGTAGAAAACAGTGGGTGATAAAATTGTCCATTACTTTTCAATACTATGTGAAAACCATTCCCATTCTCCAGTTGAACAATGTATAAGGGTATTATTACATTGTTGTTGAAACTGAGAGAGCCAAATAAAGTCTTGTTCTAAAGTATTCTCCTAATCCATTTTTCTGTTTAGAGCTTTATAAATTTCTTCTTCAGTTTGGTTCAGGAGATCCTTGAGAGGTTTGTCCAGGTTGGGGTCATGGCCTCCGTGGCTCTGAGAATCTTGCTGGGTAGCTCAGCCAGGTCATGACCTGGGTCAACCTATCATGCAGGATGATGGTTTCCTCCTTCCCCAAGAGCCACTGTGCTGAGTCCAGGGCTGCAGCGCCCCAGCCCCCCGCTCCTGCCAAGTGGCTGGCACTGAGGAGCAGAGGCTGCCAGGGAGATGTAAGCAGGAGCTGTCGCCATCGCCACTCCATGATAGTGCCCTGCTCACCGCCTGTCCATGCAGCTCAGCCCTGCGCAGGCTGAGCCACCATACCCCCTTCCCCGACCCTGGAGACCCCGGCCAGCCATCACTACCATGCAGAGCAGGACCTGTCTCTGCCACTTTGAGCCTTTTGGATCTGGAGGTCTGTGTCTCTCAAAATACCTGGCAAGTTTTGTGCTGTTATTTAGTTGAATAGGTTTTCAATGCCTTTTCCATTCTCCTCCTATTCTGGAACACCCATAATTTGGGTGTTTGTATGCTTAAGGTTGTTTGATACCTCTTGTAGATTTTCTCTGTTTTTTAAAATTCTTTTTTCTTTTTTTTTTTGTTTGCCTGAGTTCTTTCAAAAAGACTGTCTTTAAGATCAAAAATTCTTTCTTCCACTTTCTCTAGCTTGCTGCTTAAGCTCTTGGTTTTATTTTTTTTCACTGAATGACTCCTTCAGTTCCAGGATTTCTGCTACATTCTTTTTTAGGGTATCTATCTCTTTTATGATTCCTCTTTCAGATCCTGGATTGTTTTTCTCTTTTCATTGTGTTGTCTGAGTCTTCTTGTACCTCACTGAGTTTCCTTAATGTTGTTGCCATGAATTCCTTTTCAGACATTTCAAAGTTTTTCTGCTGTTTGGGATCTGGTAATAGAGAATTACTGTATTCCTTTGAGGGTGTCACCTTTTCTTTTTCTTCTTCTTCTTCTTCTTCTTCTTCTTCTTTTTTTGTATTTCTAGAGTCCCTGTGTTGAAGTGTGGGGAATCTGGTGGAGCATTTGCTTCTTCTGTTACTCTGGAGTGACTTTTAAGGAAAGACTCCTTCATGCAAATGTGTTTTATATCGATCGTTGGGTATGGTGTTTTAGTTTTGATCCTGGGTAGATGCAGTAGTGTAGACTCCATGTGGTTGGTTACTTCAACTGTATTTAACACTGGAGTTGTCTGTGAGTGCCTCTGTGGCCTAGGCACTGGGGCACTCAGTGGTTCCTTTTTGAAGGGAATGACACTGTGTTGGGTTATTGAAGTTATGGGTGAGATCCTGAGTTCTTGGTAGAAGTGCCTGGGTGCCCTGTCTCTCCTTGGCTGAGGTTGGTGATCCTGGGCAGTCCTGCTGTTACCCTGGCTAGTGTCCCATGACCTTAATAGGTACACTGGTGTGTACTGAAGCTCCTTAGCTAAAATGGATGACTCTGGGTGGGGTTTCTCTTTCCTCTTTCCTTCAGGCAGAGGCTTCTCCTGGGTCCTTGCTTCTCCCTCCTTCCTTTTCCCCACTGCCTGGTAAAAATGTAGAAACACCTGAATCTGGGTGTGGTGGAGCTGGTAGGACCAGGGCTGGGCATTGGCAGGGAGTGGGATGGACTGCTGTGCAGGGAGAGGGGCAGTGATAGCAACAGTGCTCTGGGGCTTGGCAGTGGTGATGGTGGTGGCCACAAGGTTGTGCTTTCCTTTGCGGTTCAAGAGCTGAACTGCCAAGGTCGGAGCTCCTGAGCTACTTCTCAGGAAGCAATGGAAACCAGCAGGTGGGGCTGCAGTGAGGGGAACCCTCTAGCTGCTTTGTGTGTGGTGGGTGGGGCCACTAGGCAGGCCTGCAGTGAAGTGACCCATCCAGTTGCTTCTGGGTGGTGGGTGGAGCAGCTATGGATGCTTGCAGTGAAGTGACCTGTCCAGCTGCGTTGGGTGGTGGACAGGGCTGCTAGGCAGGCCTGCAGTGAAGTGACTCAGATGTTTTAATGATTTAGTAAACTCAATGACATGGAAAATGCTGAGAATACGATGAAGGAAGCAACAGACAAAACTGTACAGTATTGATAACTGTGCTACCAATTAGGTAAATTTATGACTAGAAATACAAATCAAAAAAAAATACTTTAAAGTGTTAATTAAGAGTGGTTATTACTGGTTAGACAGAATATAATACAAATGGTTTTTATTTTAATACTTTTCCTTATTTATCACAATAAGTACATATTTTTTTAAATGCTGTGATTTATTAAAGTCTATAATTATTATATGTAACTATGGAAAACTCCTGAGTTGTTAAGAATCAAAAACAAGGGCATGTTTTTTAAGTATATACAAAGCAATCTATATAGATCACAACACTTAGACAGCTGATTACCTGGAAGCACTTAGAACTTAAGAATCAGAAGTTCAGAAAATAGGTAAGATACAGTAGTGCTGATTCCAAGTTTACTAAAATTATCACCAATTACCTATTGGGGAGACGGATCCTCTTGATAGCATAATTGCAATCATCTACTTTGTTTTTAGCTTCAAAGACAACTCCAAAGCCACCACGACCCATGCACTGAACTGGTTCAAAATCTGTTAAATACCTTTAAAAAAAAAGTAAATTTTTAAAAAGTTTGCAATAGTTTAAAATTTTGTGTTAAGTTAAAAATCAGTTCAATCTTTTTTTTTTTTTTAAAATAAAAGATGACCAGGTAAGGGGATCTTAACCCTTGACTTGGTGTTGTCAGCACCACGCTCTCCCAAGTGAGCCATGGGCCGGCCCTAAAAATAAGTTCAACTCAGTTAACTCATAGAACTTATTTTAATATAGTTTGAATTTTACTAATAGCATTCTTAGTTTTTCTGTTTTTATAAATGAAGCAAACAAATTCTTAAAAATTTCCTAGGGGAAATAAAAGAAACTTTTAATTCGGAATTGCTTGTTAATTACTTGTTCTTACAGCAATTACATTACTGATTTGTCCTATTCGATACTTTCCATCATCTACTAAAATATCTTATTCTTAATTCTCTACACTTTAACTTTCTATGGCATTTTGTACTCAACTAAAAAATGTATTTTAATCTTATGTCATCGCCTGTAAATTCTGTGGAAGAAAATTAATCAATCCTACTATTATTTAACTTTTTTTTTTAGCCAGAAATCTTTCTAGCTTTTCCAGAAAGCTGACATCAGCTGGATTGACTTCCAAGTCATCATGTCCATCACTGAAGCTATTCAGACAGAAGCTACCCACCATCTGCCACTTACACTTGGACTTCCACACTGCAGCCTGTTTCTCCCTTTAGTGCCTGACCTCACTGACATGCACTGTCCATTCCAATCAGTTTTCACTACGCTGTCTCATAACTTCAGGGCTTTTGCTTCTGTTTTTTGCTTGACTGGGGCGGCTTTCTTCTTTGCACTTAATGAAAACCTATTCCTTCTTCATTCTGCTCATCTCACCACCTCTGTAAAGCTTTCCTAGACCCAGTCTTAATGTTCTCAAAGCACTCTGCTCATAGTACTTGGAACTATTTAGAAAATCTCAATATTTTAGTGATTTGTATGCACCTTGCTTGTCCCGTGGCCACTGTGTTGTGGGGGGTTATGAATGCAGAAAAGCATTTTTGTTTCTCTTTGTATTTCCAGAACCTGGGTATTAACAAATATCTGTTGAATAAATGCATGCATGCTTGTTGTAGAAATTATTTCAGCCTTATGGGTGAGTTAAATCAGATGATCTTTGGTGTCCCTTATAAGGGAAAGTTTATTACTTTATGACTGCACACTCATATTAATTTAGTAGTTGCCTCAGCTGGTTAGAGCATGGAGTTAAAGAGGAGAAGCAAGAGATTCCAAACCTCCATGGGCCAATTACCTTCACAGAGAATGAAGAATAATCTGTATTCCTAAAAATAGCTAGTCAACGTACCTCAGTACAAATCTATCCCCCCAAACGCAAAAGCCCACAAAGTTCATGTCCTACTCCTGCAGGGCCAATTGAATTATCTTTCTTTATTAAGAAAAATGCATATAAAAATGAATATATCTTCTAGAAAGAGTAACATCTTATATATGATTACAGACCCTATAAATATAAGTATCATCTTGTCTAAGGTCCCAACTGATAAAATACAAAGCTAGGTTTTGAGTTCATGACTGAATCCAGAGTTCATGCTCTTAATAGTGCCTAGGAGAAAGTAGGCACCAATAAACATTAGGTATTATAATTACTATTATTATAGAAATCCTAAATTAAAAACAATAGTCCTACTCGTGATATCAAATAAAGAAAAACTTGGCCGGCCCGTGGCTCACTCGGGAGAGTGCGGTGCTGATAACACCAAGGCCCCGGGTTCGGATCCCATATACGGATGGCCGGTTCGCTCACTGGCTGAGCGTGGTGCTGCCAAATAAAGAAAAACTGATTTAAGTCTAATTCAGTTTTAGAGTACAGTATTCTAATTCTCTTGACAACAGCCTTGCAAATGCATCTTTATTCATGATACCCATACCTCCATCCCTGTTTCTACCTCACTAACTCTCACAATTTAAGATTCAATTCAAATGCGACCTCATTTATGATCCCTCCTGAATCATCACAACCAGAATTAGTCACTTAGTTCATGACTTTTTTTCTTACTATTTATGTTTTACCTCATATTATCTTTCCCCAGATTTTAAGCTTCTCCTGGATAGGCCCAGTCTTTTCATTTCTCCTGAAGCCTGAAATACTGTGCTGCACACAACTGTCCAGAGTAAATGTTGAGTAAACAATGAATGGCTTCAGTAGTGAATTCCTCACGGAAGTTGTTGGATCCCTTCTTTCCTTCTCTCTCATTGCCTGCTGGTATTGACAGCCACTAACACATTAGCTTGCATCTTCATTAGCAAGGATATTAAAGTAGCCCTTACCATTTGTTAGTCACCTAGTAAATTTTGTTTTGCTCATGAAATTCACTGGTTTTACCTGTTTCTCCACCATCCTGAAGCAGATGTCTTGTTGACAGGATGGTAGACTGGCCCTTTGAAGACCAGGTTACTATGCCAGCTAGGTGGCAATACTTGCAGGGCTGGGGCAAGGTTCTCCAGAAGGCTGTGTTCATATATGCTCTAAATGAGCATTCACTATAAGGTGCTGTTTCTCTCACAGCCAGGATTCATGGGTCCAGGAAGTAAGGGGTAAAAATGGGAGTGGCACCACTCACCATTACCCCTAGTAACCCACTAGCAAAATTTTTGCTTCCTATCCCACAACCTTATACTCTACTGGATTACAGATCTTAGTTCCAGAGGCAGAAATGCTCTTACCAGTAGACAGAACAACAATCCCACTGAATTGTAAGTTAAGATTGCCACCTAGTAACTCATAAGATGTATTGACTTTATACCCTAGTATTTAAGTATTACTAATTTTATGTCATAGTATTCAAAGTATGGGCTACTAAGAAGAGTAACATTACTCAAGGACTTTATCTCCTCTTCTTGGAAATAGGTTAGTGAGTTTTCAATTGTATGCAGCATAATTACGTCATGTCAGGCAGAACTATTACCTTTTTATTGTCTTTATCTGGAGCTGAAGTATGGTTTAAGGAGATGCATATGGGGGAGATGCATATGGGTGCCAAGGGAGACACATATGACAAAGGGAGATGCATGTGGGTGCCAAGTTGACAAAGCCCTTTCTTGACTGGGCTACAGAATGTCCAGACATTTGGTTAAAAATTATTCACAGTGTGTCTTTGAGGGTGTTTCTGGATGAGATTAACATTTGAATCAGTAGACTGAGTAAAGCAGATTGCCCTCTCTTATGTGGGTGGCCCTAATCCAATCAGTTGAAGGCCTGAATAGAACAAAAAGGTTGAGCCTCCCCCTTGTAAGGAAAACTCCTCCTGTGTGACTGTCTTGAGCTGGGACATTGGTCTTTTCCTGCCTTCAGACTTGAACTAAAACATCAGCTCTTCTTGGATCTTGAGCCTACTGGCTTTCAGACTGGAACTTGCACTATTGGCTTCCCTGGTTCTCAGGCCTTTGGACTTGGACTGGAACTACACCATCAACTCTCTGGGGTCTCCAGCTTGTCAAATGCAGATCTTGGGACTTCTCAGTCTCCAAATTTCTAAAGACAATTCCTTATAATAAACCTCTTTATATGTGTGTCTGTGTTTGTGTATGTAATTCTTTCCCTCCTTCCTTTCTCCCTCCCTCCTTTCCTTCCTTCCTTCCTCTCTCTCTCTCTTTCTTTCTTTCCTCCTTCCTTCCTCCCTCCCTCCCTTCCTTCCTTCCTATCTAATTTCCTGTTGGTTCTGTTTCTCTGGAGAGCCCTAACTAATCCACACATTAATCTATTATTTTCAGTTTTTTCTGTCATAAAATCATTTTCCTAGATATTAAGTTGTAAAGTTCCATGTCTTTTCCTGTCTCCATATCACTAAAGTGATAAGAAGTATGCTATGAAAATAAAGGAAAAGTAACTAAAATCCATGTAATATGAAAAATGAACCATCACACCATTTCCTATGCTGGAAAGCATCAAAGGTGATATTTTATACCTGAGAGATTGCTGACAGCTTGTCTACTTTTATTTTACTTTTAAATTATTTGAACTGCCTTCTGTTAGCTAACCCATCTCCCTCTTCTGCTTTTAAAAATTATCTGTTCTATTGGTGTTTTCTCTCCCATCATCCTACTTTCTATTCCAGACAGAATAAAACTGAAATAACTGAAGATTAAAAAATGTATGGAGACTTATACTTTAATAAATACAATAATTGTTATTTGGTATTATTAATGCCAATCCCAGTACGTGTAGACACTAAATAACTAATTTTCCTAAGTAAAAATTTAATTTGGTGATTGAAATTCTAAACTCTTGTAACACTTTATTTTTATCCCCCTTAGACTATACTTGGTTACTTGAGGGTTAAGTCTTTCTTTACCTAGATATTCACACATTAATTAAAAGAGTTCAACAAGATATTAGTTTAGAAGTCATTCTTTGATTCAAATGGTGCCATCAGAAGCTATAACACACATCTATATTTCATAAGACTCTTACCGTGATATATATCCAGAGTTTTTCATGTCATTCCAGCTATTGTCATTAGCATCACCATTTATAGAATCATATTTATTTTCAGTTTGACACTGAGTTTCAGACTCCTTCCTTTGCTGATAAGGTGAAAAAAAAAAATCACTACCAGTACAAAGCTGAACTGAAGTTAGTTAACAATCTTAAGTTATAAAATAACATTGAAAAATAAATAGTATTGAGAAAAATAAAAGCATTATATAAACACAAAATACAGCATCCCTTTATTATATTAAAAAAAAAAGTTTATCTTCCTATTGCCACCCCTTTCTTTGAGAGGATTTTGTTTCTTTTTAATGTGGGCATGTTATATGTACAGTACAATACATAAGCAGATATGAAGAGAAATGACAGTGTACAAACATAAGTACACATGTAGACTTCTGGGCAAGACTAGAGTTATTTCCTTCCCAACCAATTTTGTAGATACTTTAAAAATGCTTCCAACAATTGAAAATTGAATTTGGCAACATCTCATTTTCAATGTCTCTGCATCTACATCTCCTAAATGATTTTCCAGAGGATGTTAAAAATTATTATAGTCAAATGCGATACTGTGGTTTATCTGCTTAGTCATTTATTCTTTCAACAAATCTTTACTGAACTCCAATTATGTGCCGGGCGCTGTATAAGGGGCTGGGGAAATGGCAGTAAACAATGAGGACTGGTTCTTGTCCTTAAGAATATATAGA
The DNA here is from genome assembly GCF_027409185.1 of Cynocephalus volans. Lineage (NCBI taxonomy): Eukaryota > Metazoa > Chordata > Mammalia > Dermoptera > Cynocephalidae > Cynocephalus > Cynocephalus volans. The sequence goes on from NC_084473.1 coordinate 83,605,101, forward strand.
CTGGTGGCATAGAAAGAAATTAGGACTTAACTATAAACTATTTTAGTAAATACTTTAGTAAGGGGAATACAGGATGTTCTAAGGCACATGCAGGGAATGTAACTCAGAACCAGAAGGTTAAGGAAGACTTCACAGAGGACATGGCAACTAATTTCAAACTATGAGATGAGTTAATCACATGAGAGATAGAGGAAAGGAGAGATAGGGGAACAAGATTCAGAGGCAAGGTCAGAGGAGGTAGAGCTCCGTCAGGCTTAGGGAGAGCATGATAAAGGGGAGGGACTGAAAGAAGTTCAGCATGGTGGCTGAGCTTGGGGGAAACAGGAAGGGATCAAGGTAATGGTGAAAAATGTGTAACGAGCAGGTAATGTACAAATCATTCAGAATCTTGCCTGTTCTGAGAAGGCGGGATTCTAGCCTAACAATAGGGAGTCAGCTATTGAAGGTTTTAAGCCAGGAAATGCAGCTAGAGAGTTAGGGGGTGAAGAACAGATTGAAGACAGAGAGAGGACCAGGGGCATGGAGACCAACTAAAGCCTATCTCAACTAAAGCCTATCTTAGTGATCTGGGAGAGGTATGATGGTGTTTGTGCTAGGGAATCAGAAATTAGGAAGTAGAGAAGACAACAGATTTAAAGATATTTAGGAAGAAGAAGTTGACAGAAGTTGGTCACTGATGAGGGAGAGAAGAAATATCTGGCCTAGGTGACTGAGTATGGCAGTACATTTTATTGAGAGAGAAAAATTCCAGAGTAACAGGTTGGGGATGGGAATGGGGGTGGAAATGAGTACTCACTTGAGGTACCCTGGAGCACCTATGAGAAAGCTGGTTCAGAGAAATGAACTTGGGAACCATTAGTATATATGATGATTGGAGCTGGAAAAGTAGGGGAGACCATCCCACCAGAGTTTGTGGGATGAACAGAGAAGAGTGGGCCTGAGGAGACAGACGCTACTGGGAGAGGCTAAGGACAATGAGATCCTGATGCATCCACATCACACCCAAGGAGACCAGAAGAACATGGTGTCAAGGGAGCCAGGTAAGAAAGGTCAAAAATAGGTGTTCAATTACATCAAATACGAAGAAGTTCAGTTAGATAAGAATTGGATAACATACATTATGTTTAACAAAAAGATCACTGAAAACTGGCAAGAGCAGCTTCAGTGGAACTGTAGGGGTGGAAGCCGGACTGCAGTGGACTGAGGAGAGTGAATGGGAGGTGAGAAGTGAAATGAGAGTATAGCAACAATGATTTCATGGTAAAACTTACAACATTTAATCTCCCCCCAACAAACATGCAAAAAGTTTTCTATATTTCCAACACTTTGAAATACATCATATTCTAAAAAATGTCTTACTCTTTGAGGATGAGGATGGAAAAGTCTGCGCACAATAAAAGTTGTTGCTATGATACAAAACAAAATCGTCCCAACTATTTCTTTCCACCAGTGTAAGAGGAGAACGGGATCTTTTTTGCGGATATTCTTGTTGTAACTGGGGTTGTCAAGGAATCGGACTGTGATCTGTGTGCTCCGTTTGTTCCTTTCCCTCTTGTAGTATGGTAGATAATAACCATTATCTTCAAAAAGAAACATTAAAAGGTTTTTTTAAGATAAGCCAAAATAGGCCCATCTTTAATTGTTAAAAATGATCTATTTTTCTATGACTTATAGCGCTAATTCCTTTTTTTAATGTTTCATTTCTGTTCTTTCACACATTTCAAACATCTTCATTTGCCTTTTTCTTTTTTCTTAAATAGAGACATTTTCCTTTATTCCATAAGCACCTTATATTTTCTTTATATTAAATTATAAGACTAAGGAAAAAACCTTAACTATCCCATTCATTATGTTATTAATAATTAAATACTTTAAATACAAGAATTATCTTCTTTCAAGATATTTTAAGCATTCCTTTCACTTAGTATCAATAAAATACCAAATTTTTTATCACTAATCATTCTTCACAAGCTGAAAAGAAAATATCCCATCATGCTCTTTGATTCATTTCAGGCTGTCAAAATGAGTTTGTTGCAGAAAACAGCCTTTCTTTTTTTGTCTTCTAGTTTTACATTGTATGGGCAGTCTACACAATTCCCTTACCTTGTCTTTTTTCTTTCTTTCCTTGCCTTTTGATCAATATCACATAAAGGCTGCTGTTTCTATTTTAGAGCCTTCTGTTTTTTAATTGATTTATATATAATAATTTTGTAGTTCTAGCATCTAGGGTAACTGAGGAATCTACATTTTTTTCTGATAAAGATTTGAGGACTTTTAAAATACCTAACTGTTGAAATGACTTTCACATCTGAATATATTCTAACTTTAAAAAATTGCTACTTACCACACAGGAATGTACTTCATGCCAAATATCACCAATTCTTGACTTTTGCACTAATATCCTTTGAGAACAAAATTAAAATAACCTCCCTTTTCAGCATTTTCATGTAGCTCTCTATGAAACACCTGTTTTCTTCATTATACAGGCTGATATTATATAGTTTATATCATACAGGCTGATAATTAAATGAGAACTGATAACAAGAACTAATGTTTATTGACACTATGTGTCACGCACAGTGCTAATTGAGACTTTACATGCATTATCTCATTTAGACCTCACAACTACTCAATGAATAGATATTAGAATTACCATCCTCATTTTACAGATAAGGAAACAGAGACACAGGGAAGTTAGGTGTGCCCAACCTAGTATGTGGCAAAACTGGGATTTAAACCCTTGCAACCTGACTTTGGAGCATGTACACTTAGCCACCATTCATAATATTATCTCCCAAGATATTTTATTTTCTATACTCCAATCAACTTCCCTTCATTTGAATTCAAAATTAATTTTAAATTAATAAATAAAAATTTTAAAACTCAGTACTTTCAATCCAGGCATAGTCACACTTACCATACGGATACTGTAAGATTGAAAGTGCACCATTACTGTATTCTTCATGAGAAAATTTGTCATTGCTAAGACATTTGTCAAATTCATCAGACCCTACCAAGACAGGAGTTCTGGAAGGAGAATCTAAAAGAAAATGATAAAATCTTAACTTTCATAACTTTGATGAAAATGCATGTGCTCATTCATTGAATAAACTGATATTCATCCACAGCTCAGTTCAAACATGTAGTTCAAACAATGGCCTGAAGTTCTTTCTCTTGAAAAGCACAGTCTTCTAGAGAAGATGAGTTAAACAAGCAATTAAAATATGATGTGACATGTGCAGTAAAAAAAACATACCCAAGGTATGGAAAGACAATTAAAAAAGTAGTGGCCCAGTACTTGAAATCAATTCATTTACGTGTCTCAAAGAATATGATGTGATAACCAGATAATTTTACCTAAATATTCTTAATATATTAAGAGCTAAATATTAGTTTGTCATAGTCAGTGAATGGTTAAAAGTTTTTCTAAGATGCAAAGAGAACTATTTTATTAACATTTATTTCTTCAGAAGTAACTGTTGCTTCGGAAGAAATAATGCTCTAAATAATAATTAAAATTCATTATGAACATCTGAAATACCTTCACAGTTTATCAGCAAAATATAAAGTTTACAATACTTCATATTTCTGCAATGTTCAAAACTAGGACAAAGTCAGGATTAGGTCTCTGAATACTTTAACAGTATCTAAGAAGTTTATAATTCACTTACGAATTAAGGGTTTCCATTTGATTGTTGGCAAAGGAGTAATTGCATTTTCATTATTGATAGATTCCAAGGCCTTAGGACTCGTAGGAAACTTTTCTGAAATTCTGACCGATGACTGCAGATATAGCTGGCCTCTATACATTCCTGAGTCAACCAGAACATTGTCAATTATGCAATGCCTTTTTTAAAAAGGTTCATATTGATTTAATAAAATTAGATTAATTCCAGTTATTTCTTCATGTGCTCTTTTCATAGAAGAAACATGCCCGAAGCATTCAAATTTGACTCAATGGTTTTTCAACAAAAATGGTAGAGGTTTATGGGGGAGTTACACACAAGGTCCTCACAGTGTCTCTCACTGAATAACAATACATTTTCAGTATAATTTCAGAAGAACTGTCCAACAGAAAAATTCAAAGATAGGAAGTCAATGTACTCTCATGAAGCGAGTAGTTTAGATAAAGCAACTTTCTTCTCACAGAAAGTTTACCTAAACACCTATAATTACTGAGCTATTGCTAACAGTTCAGTCAAATACCATCATAACACATGTGTGACATGTTATTCCTTCAAATTCTTGCTTTTCATTCAGATTGAGGGTTGGGCAGCACGTTAATAGAGCCTATAGAATTTTATAAGTGTCTGCTGATCCAAACTAGTTCAAATAATTAGATTCAAGAACTTTCATATAGTTTCATTATCTAACAACTTTCATTTTCCCAGAAGCACATCAGAATTTTTGTTTTGTTTTTCAGATCAGTTATATAAATGCATAGGGAAAAAACCCACAAAAGCTTATCTTTAAGGGGGGAGCAAAGTGATATAGATGCAAATACAAATTCAAATACAAATACAAATATAAGAAGTTGTAGACTTTGAGGATATGTAAGTAATTTTAAATCAAGCTATATAATGAGAACACTTCTAAGCCTTCCTAACGAAGGTCTCAGAGAAAAAGAATATGCTTTAAAAGTTTAGAACTGGACAAATGAAAAAACAGCAGACATGAAAATCGAACTATAAATCTTTAGGGCAACCTAAATCAGAGAATGTATTTAGGGATTAAAACTACTATGTGCACTCCTGAAGTAGGAAGCAACAATGTAAGAATATAATATAGATGTCAATGTGTACTATCTCTAGATAAGACACATCTACTCACCCAGGTAAACACTGCTCTCTGTGGCTCCTCGGGCAGCTTCTACAATGTCTTCCTCATCTTCTAAAACTTCATCGTTAGATGTATAACTTGTATCGTCAAAAAGACTTATGGGAATAACTTTGCCATCCTTAACCAACCAGGCAGATGCAATTGGAGTACAAAACTAAACAAAAATGGAAAGAAATTTTTAAAAATAATTTAAGCAGTATTTATGTTGTTTCAACTTATAAAATACCATTTAAAAATCATGAATTTCTTAAAGCATAGAGAACAAGTGAGAATCCACAATGGCCCTTATTTCCATCCACCCAATAAGTTTGGTCAATCTGGAAGAGGAAGAAACATGTTTATAAATGATCAGTAGTTTTAGGTACCTGGTATTCCCATTCCAGTTGTCCTCCTTTCTTACTAAATGCCATAACCTTCCAATCAGCAACTGAGACCTTTATCACTGTGTCTATCATGGCAGCTTCCTGTTCTTCCACACCTGAAATAATTTTAGACTCTTTGTTCCCACTGGGTTTAAAGGTGCTTTCAATAAATCCGGCTCTAGTTTCCATGTCTGGAATATATCGAAGTTCAAAGTGGCCAACACTGAAATTCCACCTTAAATTTACAAAGATATGGATTAGAAATTTACATTTAAATAAAAGGAAAAAATAATACAGAACTCTTCTAGAATGAAGAAACAAATACTAAAATTTTATGATGAGAAAAGAACACATCAACAAAACTTTCTTTCTGGAAAGGAAACTGGAAAGGAGAGCTCTGCTGATTTACGCCACAAGAGGGCCCATGAGAACTTTGTCCTGAGCTTTTAGAAACAATAGTTCTGAGAGCTGTGGACTGACAACAGCCATGGCACAGATTTTCTTTCAAAAATTAACAGCTGTTCACATTTCTAAATCAGAGCAATTTTCTCAAAACACATCAAAGTTACTTTAAAATGAGGTAGCATTTTAACAGCCTTATCTCTTAATTAAAGGCTGGACACATTTTATTCAATGCAGAGAAATTAACATATCCCAATAAATCAATATAAAAGGCAAGATGAATGCATCAATTTTAGATTCATATGAAAACCTGGCCTTAAAGAGGCAATATGATTGATCCAATATACCAGACCTGAAGGTCATACCACCTCAGCTCCAATCTCAGTTCTCTACTGACTGAGATGTGGCATGACATTTACCCTTTCCTAATTTTCAGTGTTCTGTAGTAATAATGTTTCCTCTATAATTGGTAAATAAAAGAATCATAACAGTTGACAGAATAATGTCTTATCACTTACATATAAAAAGGGCCTGCCTAAGAATTCTGACAACTATTGAAAAAAATAAATACTTAAGAAGCATGGATCTTAAAACCCCACACCCTTCCCGTTTTGGTAACTCAAAATTCTGTTAAGTTGTACTTTGCTCCTATGCTGGCTGAGCTCTCAGTGAGTGCTCAAAACACTTGAGGAAAAAATCCATAAGGACAGAGAAGGTCAGGTTGTCAGCAGATGCAAAGCCCTATTCATAGTCCAGCAAAAGCAGAAAGAATAAATACATTCTTAACTGAGTTTGAGAAAACAGTTTTCAGGAAAGGAAACTGAACTATATTGCATCAGATTAGACAAAGTCTGAAAGTCTAGTTCACTTTCAAAAGATAAAGATGGGATCTAAAGTTATTTTTACTACCCAGGCAATTGAAAATTTAAATACTAGGTTTAAAAAAAATCTAACAAGGGCCAGCCAGTTAACTCAGATGGTTAGAACGTGGTGCTGATAACACCAAAGTCCAAGGTATGACCCTGCGCTGGCCAGCTGCCAAGAAAAAAAAAAAAAATCAAGCAGGTAATTTAGGATCAGCACATCTAATCTAGTTTATCTTATGTTTTAATAACACATTTAAATGTAAAAATTACCTAAGGTGCCCATTGTTTTAAGAAGGAACAACAAGGTATTAGACCAAATAAATATTTTAATACTTTAAGAAAATAGAGTAAAATGATTATTATTTTAAAATTGGGATAATCAAACTATGAAACTACCTACTAGACAGAATTACAGAGTCAAACAGGTCCAAACTCAAAGAAAGCACATTAACTTGTCTTAACAGGTTTATGCATTCAAAGAATTTTGATCAGTGAAAAATATCATTAACCTAAGACTAAACTAATATAGAGGTATTATATGGTACTCCTTCTGGTAACCATATCCTGAAGCATACGGTGAGAAGTTCAGTCCAGGATTTGTTAATAACCATGAGGCCTTTTTAAATTCAGGGCTCACATTTCTCTTGAGAAAGTAGTATGCTTTTAGGGTAACAAAATAGTACGCAAAATCTCCACAAAGAAAAATGTGATGAGTTTTGGTCTTAGGTGCACTTCTACCTAACATCAATGGCAACATTACGTGAATACACACTTCTCATTGCCACTACGAGGTCCGACAGCTCTAACAGTTTTCTGGGTGCGTTGCAGAAGCAGGATGTTTTCTTCTTGTTCCATTTCATCACTGTCCCATCGGCGACAACCCAAAGCTGAACAGATATACCTCACCTGAAAAGACAGAGATAAAATTAATAAAAGACACAAGTCAAAGGAGATCAGAGACATTAAAAGAATCTCTATAATTTTTAGAAAGTAAAAGGAAATTAAGGAAATACTGTAAGAAATACCCAAGTAATAAGAAGCATCGGTTAGATTACTAATTCCTAAAATAAGTTTTTTAGAACCATGAAAGTACCAATGAATATTTATTTTAGGGAATGATTTTAAGGATTTAATTTCAGCCTTAATATGGGGATTTCCATGGGATATACAAGAAAAAATAGGTAAGCAGTTGTGATATCTTAGCAACAATATCATTAGTAAAATTCCAGGTGAGTTAAAAAAAAAAAAAATCATCCTCAGAGTTTTCACATAACAAAAGCATTTGGCTTTTAAAAATTTGAACTATTTTTAATAGCTTTCATACTTAAAAGTACCTCCTACAAATCTTCATTAAAAGAAAAAGGAAGACTCAATGATCCAAACTAAAATCCTCACAAAAAGAAGCATACCTGCTAAAATACCAGAATTTTGTAGCAGCATATCAAATCAGAGAACTAGATGACTATGTTCAATCCTGTTGTTTTACAGGTGAGAATACTGAAGTAAACAGAGATTGAAGTGCTTGCTCAAAAAACGGCCAGACAGGATGGCATGGCCTCCTCAACACAGTGCAGATGCAGGTGGGTGGAGAAGGCAGAAAAGCATCTGCAAGAGCAAGAAGGTGCTATGGGCCTACTACTTAGATAAAGAAGCATTAAAATTTGAAAAACTCAAGGGTAAAAAGATTATGTTCCTATTCTTCCTTATTGTAGTCTAAGTCTATATATAAGATGTTTACATATAAGGTGTTAATGGGTTAAAAAAAGATTTTTTTACCTTTTAAAAAAGGATGTTTTTAATTAGTTACTCTTAATAATGGATTTATATTATAAGACCCATCTTAGAAGTACATGATATTATGACTATATCCCAATAGTTAGTATTGGAGAAATTCTAGGCTGTTAACAACACGAATGTGTCATCAGATAGATCTAAATCAAATCTGACCTTGAAAGTTTCTGAAACTTATAAAGTCTCAGTTTTCTCATCTGTGAAATGAGTATAAACTTTCCTCTTAGACCATCTTATAGGATCAAACTAGATAAATGAGTAGTGGCAACTATTCTTATCACCAGGATTATTAATCTTTGGAGCATTTTTCATTTGTCAAAATGTGAATAAAAACATGTGACCCTTAGGAATATTGTGAATATTTCAAAATAATGTATCAAAAAAGCATCTGACACACAGCAGACCATATTTATTAATTCTCTTCCTCCTGCTGTTCCTGGCTCTGCTGCTTATTCTGATCTTAGATAAGTTTAGTTTCCCCTTTCTACTTCACAGTTCTCTTATTAAAACAAATGATATCCTCTGGGGAAAATTATAACAAACTGTACTATTAGTAGTTGAGGTTTAAGAGATTATTTCTTCTATCCCAATTTATTCTGATTTCCCCAAATAAATTCAACATTTTCACTCACCTTTCCACTATATGCACTGAGTCCATATGTAGTGAGAGATTTTCCTCCAACCAAAACAACATCATCTCCAAATTTATAAGAAGATTCAAGAAGTGATTCAACTGTGAAAGGAACTGTTTCCATGCTCTCACGGTCTCGGTCCCACTGAAAGAGGTCTCCATCCAGGGAAGGAATGATCATCTTATTCCCAAATACCTAAAATGGAAACTAACCTTTAACAGGGTCAAAACTTTAAAAGAGTAGTAGTCAATAAGAGCTGGAGACTTGAGCCTGATGTACTCCAGCCTCCTTCTGAGTAGCACATGAAGCAGCACAGTCCATCAACCAAAAGTAATTTTAAAAAACTACCAATTACTCCCAAGGCCTGCACATAATACTCCAGAGTATGTTTTTTCACAAACCCTGTTGGCCCCAGGCCAAGAAGGTCCCATAATGATAGTGAGTTGCCAAAAGAGAGTTTTGTGATCAAGTAAGTTCTCTTACTACAGTTCTTATAGCCATTGACATGTTAGTGTGCAATATAATTTTCTAGTAAATGGATAATATATGTAACATTTTCCTGGCTTATTTCATCTAGGCCAATTATTGTCATAGACCTAGGTCCAAGGAACACAGGTTTGGAGATATTGATTCATACAGTGTCCCATTTCTTCTCTTATTTGCTTTCTCAAATCTGCTATGAGCTAGAAGCCTGGTAGCTAAGCTTGTTTAACGTTCTCAGTTGTCCTTCCTTCTTTTAACAATGTTTACTGAGGTCCTAACTCATCTGCCAGGAACATTCTGGTGGTTAGGATAGACTAGTGAGCAAAACAAACACAGAAATCACTACCCTTATGGAACTTAAACTCTGGTGTTGGAGACAAACAACACAATAAATAAGTGTATTAGTCCGTTTCCTTATAGTATTCCTGTATTAGTCCGTTGCTTATAACAAAATACTTGGAACTGGGTAATTTATAAAGAAAATGAAATTTATTGCTTACAGTTTCTGAGGCTGGGAAGTCCAAAGTCCATCTGGTGGTGGCAACAGTGACCCAGGGATCTCACATTGCAAGATGGTAGAAACAGAGAGAGCAAGAGAGAGAGAAAGACAGACTCTCCTCTTCTTTTAAAGCCCTCCAGAACCACACACCTGACCACCATTTTTAATCCATTCACTACTGCACAGTCCTATAATCCAATCACCTCTTTAAGGCTCCACCTTTCAATTACCATAACAGGATTTCCCTATTAGGAGTTTTGGGGAGACATAATTCAATCCACTACAATAAGTAAGTTATATAGTACGTTAGGTGATAGATGCCATAGGGGAAAAAATATAACAAGATAAAGGAGGACTGGAAAATATGCATAGGGTGGGAGGGGATTATCAATAAAGCTCAGAACAGACCACTGAGAATGTAACATTTGGGCAAAGTGCTAAACATGAGAGAGTTAACCATGCTGATATCTGGGGAACAGACTTCGCAAAGGCCCTTAAGTGGAAGTGTACCCATCATGTTTGAGGAACCACAAGGGAAGTGAACAGGCTGAAAGCAAGAGATTAGTTGATCCAGTGGAGATGTTGAAAGTAGTCAGGTTTGGAATATAACTGGAAAGTAAACCAACAGGATTTCATGGTAGATTCCCTGTATAGCATGAGCAAAAGAAAAGAGTCCAGGATGATTCCAAGGTTTTTAGTCAAGAGCATCTTGTTTCTTGAGTAACAGTTTTAGTACATGTCTTCGTGACATTGTCCTTTGGTTTAAAAAATATATAATTCTATCTACTTCAATTATTGACACAACTATTTTCCTGGTCATCCAGGCTCAAAACTTTAGAAAAACAGAATATGAAATAAGTACAAATTAAAAAAGAAAAAACAAAACTCCAAACAAATGTCTGTCCTAACTTTTTTAAAAACAAAATTTCTCTATGCACTTTTTTGTTCCTTAAGAGCAGAATGCTTTTTTAAAGGGATACAACTCCCACACAATCACTGAGCATTCTAACCTGGTACTCAACTCTTAGACCCTCCCCTTCTCCCACCTTTGTCCTAAACCCTGGGGTTCTCAAAGACAGGTTGAAAATCACTATTCTAATTCACTTCTTTCTTTCATTTTCTAGTTCAAATCCTTATTATCTCCTGCCAGAACTACTATAATAGCATCTTTACACTTCTTAACTAGAAATTTCCTCAATCTAATCTTTATGTATCTTCCAGATTAATCTCTGAGTCAGAGTTAAGCTTGTTAGGACATTATTCAAAAATTTTCAACAGTTCTCCATTATCTTCTTATTAAGGACCCCAAATCCTAAAGACCCAAAATCCTTTAGAGGACATTCAAAGTCCTCTAAATTTGACCTCAAACAACCTTTTCATCCCTGTCTTTTACTTTTTCACACATGGGTGGAAATCAGGCATGGTTACTTAAATACAACATTTACTGCTACTGCTACTGCTACTGTTTAGTTATGTCATCATCAGTGTCATTTCTTCTCCCTGGATCACCCTCCTGGACCAACTCTGTCCACTGAACTCCTACCTGGCTTTCAGCTCAGCATCAGTTATGATTTTGCTTTGAAATCCAAGAAAATTTTGGCAGTGTAAGTTTGCTGACAAAAATCTTCCCATTCTGTAATACTGTACTTTATTTTTTCTGTAACTATAAGCTGAGAAATGAATTATATTCTCAAAAATTATTTATCGTGTCTGTAAGAAATATTTACCTGGTAAACTAACGCTTATACATTGTGTTTATACAGTGGCTGTTAAAGTAGTGCACTCAAGCCCAGAGCCCAGATTTTGTTATCTAATTCCATTCCCCACCAAAAGGAGCCAAGGCTCCCTGGAGAAATGACTGATTCCAAGGCTGGGGCAGGGTAGATAGAAGCCGAGCCTTTACCATCTTATTATTCCAAAAAGTAAGAATGTGCTCAAAAAGGATGAGGGATACCACTGGCCAAATCTGGAACAATTTAAGCACCAAAATAAGTACTGAATTTTTTAAAATAGGAATTCATGAGTCCAAACCAAAAACAAGTAGAGAAAGTAAATAATATTTGGGGAAGAAGTGAGGTCTGGAGTCGGAAAAATTAGCATTTTGTAACCATCATAATAAAAACTGAATCAGACAAGAATCAGCAATGGTGCTAAATCTAGGTAAATATTTTGAGAGGAACAGGATATCTGCTTGGTCTTAAAATATCTCTCTATAGACTGCTATTGGTTACAAGAAATTAAAAAACAAAACAAGACAGTAATAATATAGTGAAGAACTTGGACAATAGCTTGACTAGTTGATCAAAATTACCATCAGTGAGTGATAGATGTGATATCCTGCAAGAGGACACATCACCTGTGTACTATTTCTGCCAAGAATATACAACCTGAACCTAATCACAGAGAAACATCAGACAGGCACAAAATAAGAAAATTTCTATCTATCTATTTTTTTTAAATAATTAATTTTATTATTTTTTAAAATTAATTAATTTTGTATTCTTCAAAAATGTCAATGTCATAAAAGACAAAGAAAGGCTGTGGGAAAAGTCCAGATTAAAAGAGCTAACATGACAAATAAATGCAATACCTGACCTAGACTAGATGTTGTACTGGGAGCAGAGGATGCTATAAAAGACATTATTAGGTCAACTGACAAAACTTCAACACAGACAGTAAATTAAAGTATTGTATCAATATAAACTGATGAAGTTGATAACTGTTCCATGATTATGTAAGAGAATATCTCTATTAGGAAATATACACTGATGTATTTAGGAGTAAAGGGTCATGATGTATATTTAACTTATCCTCAAATGTTTCAAGAAAAACAAGTGTGTATGGAGGGGGTGGGGAGAAGAGAGAGCATATGCAAGCTCATTTAAATAATAAAGCAAATGACTGGGTCGGGGTAGGTAAATTTAGGTATATAAGGGTTTTTTGTTTTGGGGGTTGTTTTTTTTTTTGGTACTACTTTTACTTGTGTAACTTTTTGTAGTTTGAAATTATTTCTAAATAAGAGTTAAAAAAAAAAAAAAAAGATACTTAAGAGCCTTGCAAGAGCTCTGTAATTAAGCTCAAAAGACTACACCATCAAACTGAAGGTTCATCATACGTCTAGGTACTTAAACACTTTCAACTATTACTCTTTATTGAAAAAACATTTGATTTTTAATGAATTCTCAAATGACATTGGAATGTATCCCACGTAATATTACCTTAGAGTTTTAGCATTACTGTTTTATTCTTTGCTTTCATATATTTCTTTTCTTTTTTTTTTTTAACGATGGCCGGTAAGGAGATCTTAACCCTTGACTTGGTGACTTGGTGTTGTCAGTACCACGCTCTCCCAAGTGAGCTAACCGGCCATCCCTATATAGGGATCTGAACCCGTGGCCTTCGTGTTATCAGCACCACACTCTCCCAAGTAAGCCACGGGCCGACCCTTGCTTTCATGTATTTCTTGATAACAGATAATAGATTTTATTTGCAAAAGATTAAAACTTTTCTTTTACCTTTTGTAGAATGCCCAACTTGAAGTTGCTATTAAGAACAAATTTAGGTCTAGTATATGTATCTCACAATAACAATATGTAGTATTTAGCCAATATGATCTCCCATTTTGAAATACATATCAGTTAGAAAATCAAATATTTACTGTTCTGTACCTCCTATATTATTTTAGGTATTCTATATTCTATTTACTAGAACAGTAGATTGAAAATATAATAAAGTTAAAAAATAGGTATTTTAATTGTCCAGTCATCTCAACAGTAGCATTAGGTAAAAGTACGAACAGGGAAAGGTGTGCATCACTAAAAGAATAAGAAGAGGAGTTAGTGGGTCTGTAGTAAACAACATTTATTTTGACTTGTTTCCTCTTCCATTAATAACCTCTTTTTCCCTAAAGCAGTAGCAGGTCCTTCGGGAACATATGGCTTCTAAGTGCAAAAAGCAACTGTCAAACTAATATGAACTAAAATTCATCTCTGCTTTAAGGATAATCTACGTATGTCCAAAAGTAAAAGAAAACATCTCCAATTAAAAATAGGGTTTACACAACCAAAATGATTTGATATGCTTGAGCATACTGGAAAAAATTACCTTATTTTAAAAGTTAAATCTTCAACAGCAGTAACTCAGTAAGTGCAAAAGACAAAACAACAACAACAAAAGCATTATGATTCAATACTGAATCATCATGTCATATTTCTGGATTACGATTTTAAGAGTTCACTTTTAAATAGATGCTCTTCACTAATTGGCTGCTTATGAGTCATACACATGGCTCCTGACCTTTGCACCAATCTTTATAAAGTCTTTCAGGCTGCATATGTGAAAGCAGATGGTGCTTTTCCTTGAGAGCCACTAGAAGCGACATACGTATGCAGTTCAGGTACAGAGATGACATCACCCCTCACAATAGCATTACCTCATCCCCTAAGCATAGGAATGAGTCACCCGGATAGTCAGCTGCAAATCTCCTGGTAGAAAAAGATGTAGGTTATGGTGATGCATTTTCACATTCCACTGATTTGTCTTTGTACGCAGCTATTTGTTCTGATTCGCTCCTCTGCATCTCAAATTAATTAGGTGATATGCTTCTCTCTTCAACCATTTCAAAAGTATAAATTTTTGTTATTTTGTATTTATTTCCTCTATTTGTTTTCCACTGTTCATAATTTTAAAATAAAAGGTTTGTCACATTGGCCAGCAAACCAAAGATCCAGCCAGAGTCTTTATCCATGCAATCACAAAGCAGTTTAATAAAGTAATCCAATTTCTGTTTCTGAACCAAATTTAAGTGGCATAATGAATACCAGTAGCACATGTAATCAGAACTGCTATCTGAAATTAGAATGTGAAAATAAGAACTCCAATTTTCAAAAGGAAGAGGAACTTCAATTGAGAAAATAAAGGAAATATTACCAGTAAAATTAATACTATCAGCAATAAAAAAAATTCCTTTACCTATATGAAAAAATATTTTTTCATTTGTTTTTTCCCTGGTTTTCTATAGAACCAATCCTCCTCCCCATCGACACACAGTTTTGGGGGTACATTCAACGTTATTTTAACTTACTCTGAAAAACTTCAAACATACAAAACATAAAGAGACTAATATAATTACCCCTCCCATGTATTTATCATCCAGTTTCAACAATTAACATTTTGCCAATTGTTTCACCTACTACTGCACACCTACTATAAACTTGTCTATTAGAGTATTTTAAAGCAAATCCCAGACATCATGTCATTTCACCTATGAATACTTGAGTATTCATTGCTGAAAAGTAACTATCATGCCATTATTACATCTAATAGAACTAACTTAATATCATCTAAATTCAAATTTCTCAAAGATCTACTTTATGATGACAAATTCCAAGCCTGCATATTACATCTGATCTCTCCCCCCATGAGAGTCCCTTTCACTCCCTTTTTCATGCATTGATTTACTTGAGAAACCAGATTATCTATCCTATAGACTGTCCCACAGTCAGGATTTTGCATGTCATTTAACTTGTTCCTTTATCTCTGTATTTCCTGAGAAGTATGATTAGGCCTGCAGCTTTGATTCGACACAGGCTTTTTTTTTTTTTTTTGGACAAGAATACTTCATAGTTGGTGCTAAGTACTTCCTATTATATTAAGGGTCTGCAAACTATAGACCATAGGCCAAATCTGGCCTGATATTTGTTTTTGTAAGTAAAGTTTTGTTGGAATGCAGCCACACACTCATTCATTTATGTACTGTCTATGACTGCTTTCAAACTACAATTGCAGAGTTCATTGGTTGCAATTAGGTTGTATGCAATTAGTCGTATGGCCCTCAAAGCCTAGGATATTTACTATCTGGCCCTTTACAGAAAAAGTCCGCTGACCCCTGTGTTACATCATATTAGGAGGTACATAGTGTTTGGTTGTCCCATTTTTAATGATGTTACTATCCATCAGTGGGTTCAGGGGAGTCAGCCTAATCGCTCCATTTAAAGTGTCCCATCAACTTTTCACCATTTTAGTATCGATTGATGATCTACTATTTCATTAAGAGGAATACGAAAGTGATTTCTAATTCTACCATTCTACATTTAGAAGCTAGAATTTTTTACAGAGGACTTTCCTTAATTTCGCTTTGAAAGCCAGATTTGCGTACACTAGCATTTTCTCAATTAATGACTCATACATAAAACACGCTCAAACCCTAATAGTTCTAGCCAGAAGTAACCCATGCACAATAAGATTGAAAATTGAAAATGGCTCAGGAGTCTTAGTGAGACCAGTGTATTCCCTAATCAGGAAAGGGGAAAGAACACACTGGCCCTGACTAAAAAGCCAAGGGGCTGACCAGTTAGCTTAATTGACTAGAGCGTCACCTTGTTAACACCAAGGTCAAGGGTTCAACAGCCAAAAAATGGAAAAAAAAAATAAAAAAATAAAAATAAAAAAGCCAAGTTCTATGTACAAGCTAAAAAGCAATGAGTTTTTTTGTTTTAAAAAAGAGGGGGTAGGAAAAAGAAGAAAAAGAGTATGACAAGATACAGATTTGTCGAGTGTACACAAATAAGGAAGAATGAACACAGACCATGAAGAAAAAGGATGGAAAACAATGCTAACTATCCTAGAATATTTACTAAAGGGACATACATCCCTGCCCCACCTCAAGAACTTGGAAGTACCTCCAGGATAGTACAGTAACTGATGCTTACAATGATGAGCCCAAGGAATTAATAAAAAGATGAAACTCACTAAGACTGGGAAGATGCAAAATACATGAAAAATATTTCATTAAAAGTGCTAAATTGTTGACTTTTTTGTCAACTGGAAATCCCCTTTCCCCAGAACAACTACTTTCCTGCCATGCTAGTTGTTTTGCAAACCCAGGTGGTGGGGCAACCACACACATCCAGAATGTCTGCGTGCAGACTCATTCACAGGGAGTGGACCGCACCCCGTCCAGCACATTCCCTGGGTCCCTATCTCTGCCAATCACTCACTATGTGACCCTGGATAAAAACTAACACTTCATTGTTTTATAAAATTTCTCACATTAACTTATTTCACTTGATTCTCATAATCACTCTCCATAACTATCTTAAAAGGTATGCCTTTTGGTCCAAACTACTGATTAATGTTCCCACCACTTTGGGTATCCACAAGCTTTTTCCCACTCCTTTCCAAGTTCTCCCAATTCCTTCTCAATCAAATCAGAAAGGATATTTTGATGTTTTCTTTTGCTGTGAGACTTTTGATGAGACTCTAATGAATCAAGAGGTTGTCTCACTGAGGCATCTGCATTATAAGCCAGTTATCTTTAATTGTGGGAGTATTTATATTTATAAATATTCATGAAGTATTCATGCCAAGTAGCAGTTGGAGAAATCTGAAAGAAAACAGGAAAATCCCTAAAATCCTAAAAAAAGCCAATCTATCCTTGAAAAAGTTTTTTGTTTTTCTTTTCCTCTCAGTTTTCTCTTACTATCTCTCTCTCTCTCAACTTAAAAATATTAGATTCTAAAAATTCGGTCACAGGTCTTCTTCTCACCCTACTCACTCTCAAGGTAATCCATCTTCTCAGTTCTCAAGACACTAGCAATTCTCAGTTTAATTCAGCACAGACCTCTTCTCTGTGAGCACAAGCCCCATATAGTCAAATGCCTCCTTAACATCTCTGCTTGAAGAGCTCTCACAATTACTCCCAACTCATCATATCTAAACAAACTCATGATCTTCCTTTCTATACCTATACTTACTTACTTACTACTAAATCTTCCTTTGGTCTTTTAATTTCGTAAAGACCTTCCTCCTTAAATTTCTCTTGAATACATCACTTTATTTCACTCCATTTCCACTGTCATGATCCCCCTAACTATCATCCCCATCTGGACTACTACTATTCAGTCTCTTAACTAGTCTAGGAGACTAGAAGTAGTCTCTCCATTTCTGCTCTTGCTCCAGTCCATTCTCTAGTCACAGTGATCTCTTCCATTTAAAATCCTTCAATGGTTTCCCATGGCTCAGGATAAAATTCAAAATGCTTACCTTACTGGCCCTGCATAACCCAGCCCGACCTCCCTCAATGGGCTCATCTCTGCTCCTTTCCCCGACCCCTCTTGTTGCCATCCTCAACTTCTTTCAGATCCCTCCACATGCCACGGTAATTCTCACTGTAAGACCTAGACACAGGCTTTTTTCCTGCCCCAGAGCAGTTCTTCCCCACCTCTCACCCATCTCTTTCCTAAGTAGCTCCTTCTCATCATATGATCTTGTGAGAAGCCTTCTCTGACCACAGGACTAGGTCAGCAGTTACTCTGCTATAGTCTCTCTTAGTACTCCCTCCTGCCCTGTGGCAGTTACCACACTCAGTTACATTACTATGTAACTCCACACAGTGCCAAGTTCTATGAGGGCAGGAATCAGATCTGTCCTGGGCATTGATATACGCAGCACAAAACCCTGCATGAATTGGTTTCAATGTGTTAAGCTTAGGTAATGGTGACTATCCCACAGGGATTATCTAAGAAGCAGTTAAGCGCTTGCAATGTGCTAATAAGCAGCTTGCTAAGTATGCTATACACATGATGTCTTTGAGTAATTAATTTTGATAAAATAAAGCACATGAAGAATTCTAGTTATTAGTATAGATAATGCAAATACATTGGTAAACACTGAAGTGTTTTTAAAAACATGAAATGTTGGAAAAAGGAATAAGTATAAAGATCTAGGGTTGGGTCTCAGCTTTACTACAACAGACAAATCTCTGAACCTTTTTGAGTCCCAATTTTCTCATCTGAAAAATGGGGGTTAATAAGAATATTTACTTCACAAAGCTATGTTAATGATTAAATAAGAATAGATTTAATATCACTTTGCAAACTATAAAGTACTAATCAAGCAATAGTTTTTGTAGACATGATGTTCCAGGGCTGCTTATTTTGAACTTCTAAAGTAATTCATGTGTGTACGTATGTATGCATACATATGTATATATGTATACTTATTAAAGAGAAAAGTTAAAAACAAAAATTATAAACTCTTAATCCAGAAATATCTGACTACCTATAATTCATCATGTATCTTATTTTATTCTCCATAAGAAAAGTTCAGAAAAGAACTAGATACAAAGTTAATTAATACAAAATTTCAAAAATAATAAAAACTTTTAGAATTCAAATAGCTTCTCCAAAAGTAAATTAAAGGGGAAAGCAGGAAAGCAGATAGAAGGCTTAATTATGCCAAGTCAGTTATTTCTTTCCCCACCATGGATTCATAACATATACTTAATAACAATGACTGAAAAACAAAGATTAATTCAATGTAAAATTAAATATATCAAACTGCTACCAGTTTTTGATTTATCAGAAATCTCCATCAGCCCTAAAATTATTCTTTGATTATAACATAGAAGTCCTGAAGAACTGTAAAGTACATTATCAATCACTAAAGAAAACCCATATTAAAAGTTAACAGATATATTTTTGTATAATTTAATACTCCAAAAATGATATAGTGTATATAGAATATAAAATGGTAACTAATCAAAATGAGCAACTGATTAGACTACTAGATGCTAGAATTGCTTATGTGACTTAAAAAAAAAAACAATTCTCCGGGGCCAGCCCTTGGCTCACTAGGGAGAGTGTGGTGCTGACAACACCAAGGCCACGGGTTCAGATCCCTATATAGTGATGGCCGGTTAGCTCACTTGGAGGAGCGTGGTGCTGACAACACCAAGTGAAGGGTTAAGATCCCCTTACTAGTCATCGTTTTAAAAAGAAACAAAAACTAAAACAAAACAATGCTCCAACATCTTGTATTGTGGAAAAACTTTTAAAAAATTCCCTGAAAACACTGAAATTACCATGACGAGGAGAGTAAAAAAAAGATTATTTGCTAAAAGTAAAGGGTGCCTGGGAATCATACCTCAAAGAGTAGGGAAGGGGGCATAACAGTTAACAACTAGTGAGAAGTTCTAACAGGAGGGATTATGAGATTTTTTAGCAGAGGCAGATATTAGTCAGAACCCATTCCAAATGACGTGCTTGAAAGGAAATGTAGGAAAAAAACCCCAAAATGATTTGGTATATATTATCTTCAAAGACTGTGAATCAATACTCAAGAGCAGAGAAATGCCAAGTAGATAATAAGTGTGTATAATTCTTTTTTTCCTTAAATTAGTCAAACTACAAAACAAAATACCTCAAGGAAAACTATCAGCCTAGCTTTTTAAGCATACTTTTCACGTTCATGATGAAAACACTGCTTTTCGTATCTATCTCTGCCTTCACCTAGATTAATACACATTTATGAAATAGATATGCAATTGTGCACAAAGCGTTAATTTCCTAAAAAATAGGGTCACATCAACTTCTCCTTTAGCAACATGCATGCTGAAATAAATTGGTTCAGTTCACAGCACTGCTTTCAGCCATGCTAAAGGATTAATAAAACAAAATCAACTCAAAGTGCTGTTTCATTTCCATAATTAAAAGAAAAGCAATTAACCTAAGCAATTATTTAAACATTGGCTTGCTACATGACTGTCACTCTTCAAAATAAACCGCCATCTTAGATGACATAACCAGACTCAAAATGTGCTAATTTATGTACAAATGAAAAACTACAAAATGAGTTAGACAACTTTCAGTAAAAGAGAATCTTTACTAGAGAGTACAGATCCTCTTTAAATAAAGCTGTACTTAAAAGGATCTACTTATGGACTCTGTGAACAAATCAGTAACCATTAAAGGTGTGCTCTTTTCAAAGGCACTCCCACCTTTCAAGGCCCTGGTACCAGTTGGGATGAATGCAGTCTGATAAGGGGGTTGGGGAGGAACTTGGAGAGCACCAGTGTCATAGTAGTCTGTTTTTGCACCTGTCTGAAACAGAAAGACAGTGTCCCTTGGGGAGAAACATGCCTAAAATAAAACAAAACCCCAAACTCTAAGTTTAGAGTTATAATAGAGTTGTTTGTTCTTTTTAAGAGGAAAAAAGGGGCATTTTAACAGAAAGTTTGAAAACAAATATGGTATCTCTAAAAAAAAAAAAAAAAAAAGAGGGTTATTTGTACAAGTACAAACTAGTTACATATACACCATCTTAATATGTATTCAAAATAAATATAAGAAGGCTTTGTATTCATAAATATGTTCCAAGACATAAAGAAGTAAGGAGTTCAAGGATATTATATCTGCTTAGATTTGGTAAAGTGTGATCCAAATACTACCCAGAGACCCCCAGGAAAAAACCATGCTAAGTTACAAAGCAAAAATTTAAGATAATCAATGAGGAAACACAGCCAAATCTCCTTTATGCTGGCTGCTTCAAGGGTGAATCTACATGTAAATTACCAGAGGAAGGAAAGTCAGATTTCACCTCAGGTGGTCCTTCTGAAAATTAAAAACAAAATTCTTAGCTACTATTAACTATCAAAAATACTAGGTTTAGGGCCAGCCGATTAGCTCACTTGTTTACAGTGTGGTGCTGATAACACCAAGGTCAAGAGTTTAGATTCCCTTACTCGTCAGCCACCAAAAAAAAAAATTAGGCTTAGAACCTAGGACACATCTGTTAAAGATAACAGAGTGAACCTTAGGTTCATCATTTATTCTAACACATGCACACCAACACACACACACAATCACGATTTTAGCTTGGTTTTGTATCAATATTCTTTTGAGGAAGTTTGTAATAATTCGTCAACAAGAAGCAGTAGTAAATGAGATCTGTGTCCCAATGCACCTCAATCTTCCTGTAGGTATGATTCATTCTAAAAATAGTGTAAAACCCTTGTTTTTAATGGAACTGTCAATCTCATTTATCCTCCAGGAACTCTTTTCATTGACTTAATCAAAACAACACTAAAGCCACATAATATACTATTTTATATGCCTTTTGGAACAGAAAAAGTTAAGGACGACATCAGAGTAAGCCAGGAGGCAATGAGATATGTGCCTAAAGGTAATTTCTAATGAATTTGTACTTTATTTTAAAAAGAATCCTTACATGTAGTAAAAGAGGAACTTAAATTCCTCCAGATAATTTATTTGGATGTTCCATGTATTCTCTTGTACCTGATTCCTGAAGTTAGAACAATCTTTAGAGATTCAGTCCAATCCCATAACTTTTCAGAGGAGGAAATTAAAGCTCTACTGAATTAAATAATTTAGCCAGATCACAAAGCAAGTTAATGAGAGAATCATGACTAGAACTGAAGCTCCTGAAATCTAGTCCCTTCTCCACAATACCACATATCCTAAAAAGTTCCTGTGCTGCTTTTTTATTACAGCAAAAGTACATGTGATCCATAATCAATTCTTCTACTAATAATAATTTTTTAAAAATGAGCATATAGTCTATCAAACTTTGTCCTTCAGCTTTTCATTAGAGTAACTTTAATAATTGCATACAGAATATATCTTCTCTGATCTTCTGGGTTTAATCTGTTTATCTTCATACTACTCTTTTTTTCTTTTTTTAAGACTAGTCATTCATACCTCTCTTGATGAAAGCTTGGAGAAACTAACATTCATTCTAATACAGTAGTGCCCAAATGGAGCTATGGATCTATTCATTGTTATCTGGGAGGCACCTGCTATATGAGCATGCCAGTTTTTTCTGCCAGATGCAACTAGCCCTCCTCCCTACACCATCCTTTCCAACCAAACACTGGGTTTCAGACAGAGAAAATTAAATATTTCTTACAAAGTTAACTATTATGAAGGTTAGGAACCTTCATAAAATATTGTACCAGATGCATTTAGAAAGGTATTATTACTCTATGCATCCAATTCAGGGCATTGCAAATGACAGTTTCTGATCCTCTTTCTGTGGTGTTTTGTCCAACGTTTGAAGATAATTTCTAAATGCTGAGTATATACACCTTGCTGAATAACAGGTGACTCAAGCTCACAACACATTCCCTTCTCCTTGCTAAAGTGTTTATAATTTCACAAATATTCCTGCAATTTTCAAAGTGTGTCTGTGGACTCTTTCAGGGGTGCAGAAAGTCAAACAGTTTTCACAATAAGATGTAATTTACCTTTTCAGTGTGTTGCTATTTGCACGGATGGTGTAAAGGCAATGCTGACTAAAGTTGCTAGTGTTTAAGCACGAATCAAGCAAACTAGTAGTTATTGTATTCTTCACTGTCATGCACTCCCAGCAAAAGAAGAAGAAAAAAGAGACAGTTACACTAAAGAATGTTCTTGATGAAGCAATGAAAAATAATTAATTTTATTAAATCTTAACCCTGAGTACATATCTTCTTCTTATTCTGTGTGACTAATTAGAAAGGTTGTATCAAGTACTTCTCGACATACTGAAGCACAGCTTGAGGAAGAGGACTTGTTGGACTGAGTTGTGAGCTGAACTAGTTGCTTTGTTCATGAAATTCAATTTTTACTTGAAAACCAAGTGAGAAAAACTACAGTATGAGAATCTGGCAGACATTTTCGCATTAATAAACAAACTGCACATCTCATTTCAAACATCACAGCATTCGGGAAATGCAAATCAAAACCACATTGAGATATCATATCACTCCAGTTAGGCTGGCTAATATCCAAAAGACTGAGAATAATAAATGCTGGAGAGGATGCAGAGAAAAGGGAACCCTTCTACACTGTTGGTGGGCCTGTAAAATGGTGCAGCCATTTTCCATAATGGTTTCCTCAGATAGAACCGCTATATGACCCAGCTATCTCACTGCTGAGATAGAAAGGAATGGAAATCATCGTGTCAACGGGATACCTGTACTCCCATATTTATT
The DNA here is from genome assembly GCF_027409185.1 of Cynocephalus volans. NCBI lineage: Eukaryota > Metazoa > Chordata > Mammalia > Dermoptera > Cynocephalidae > Cynocephalus > Cynocephalus volans. The sequence continues at coordinate 83,628,746 of NC_084473.1, forward strand.
TAGCTCTATTTACAATAGCCAAGAGTTGGAACCAACCTAAATGCCCATCATCGGACGAGTGGATAAGGAAAATGTGGTATATCTACAGAATGGAATATTACTCTGCTGTAAAAAAGAATAAAATACTGCCATTCATAGCAACATGGATGAACTTAGAGAAAATTACGTTAAGTGAAATAAGCCAGGCACAGAAAGAGACATACCACATGTTCTCACTTATATGTGGGAGCTAATAAAATAAACAAACAAATAACTAGGAGAAAAAAAAGACAACAATCACAATAATTCCTTGAACTTGTTAAGATAAGAGAAAAGATATGACATTGATGGGGGTGAGAAGGCGGGGAAGGGAAGAATTGGTAAAGGGCCGTGAAAATCAACTACACTGTATAATGATAAATAAAAATAAAATAAAATTTAAAAAAACCAACTGATAGTATTTGTGTCAAAATTCAAATTTTCAAGTGAAAATTAGAATATTGGCAAACTTGTATCTGCCAATGTGAGCTTGACAGCTTCCTAGTACCTAGTAGTTAAAGACTTTTCTGTTGAGATCAGTGGTGATAGTAATAAATTTGATTTTTTTGATATTCTTAAGGAAATATGTCAACATTTGGAAGATTTATGTAACTGAGTGAATCGATGTTTTCTAAACGATGTTAGAATATCATTCATCAGTAAAAGGCAAGACAATCCAATTGATATTAATGTAACAGAGTATAAAATGTTCATTGATATGGTTTCAGATGTCACATTGCAACTAATCTTCAAGGAAGTTTTACTTGTTTTAGTGTAGTATCAAAAAGAATGACAACAATTATCTGAAAGTTCTTCTAAAATACTATTCCCTTTTCTAACTACATATGTAGGTAGCTGAATTATCTTCTTCATATAATTGAAACAACACTGCAACATATTTAATGCAGAAGCAGATACGAAAATCCAGTTGTCTTCTATTAAACCAGAAATTAAAGAGATTTGCAAAAATGTAAAACAATGACATTTTTCTCATTAAATTCTTTGTACTGAAAAATATAGTTACTCTTCATAAAAATATGCTGTTTATGTTATCATGCAATGGGTTTTTGTTATTTCTTTAATGTATTAATAAATAAGGCTTTTTAAAGTTTAATTTTTAATCCTGTAAATATAGATAGATATATCCCACAGGGGAAAAAAGCTCTTTGGAAACTTCAATAATTTTTAAGAGTATAAATAGTCTTGAGACCAAAGAGTTTGAGACCCTCTGTGCTGGATGAACAGCCTGTATTTGTAAAGTGTAGGTACACACAAGATGGGGAAAGGGCTCTAGAGCAGGCAGGATTGAGTACAGACAGGTGCGACTGGGTTCAATCCCAGTGTTATCATATAGTCCATCTGCAACTTCAAGCAAATAACTTCTCTGAGCTTCAGTTTCCTCTTCTACAAAATGGGACCAACATATCAACTTCAGGATGATTACTACAAGGATCACACTGTACAGATTACGAGCCTCGGAATAATGTCATTAGCACATCTACATACTACACACATTCTCTCAAGAAATGGTCCCCAAAACTTGGGGCAGCAGTAAATTCTATTAAACCTATCCTGTTATCACAGATGGCTCAATGCCTTTAGATTTTCTTTGTTCTTTCTTTTTTCTGTAAAGTGGAAAATTAAAATCCAGATAATGCAAAGAGGTCTTAAGATTCTTCTCCTTCATGGAAAGTGATCAGTGAGGTTTTCATTTATTGCTGTAAAGGTGCACAGTGAAACTTTTTGAATATGCTTGTGATTCAACATTTCAAAGCATTCTATCCAAAGATCTAGGGTTGGGGGTAGCGGGGAGGGAGGACACTTAAAACAAAAGAGCCTTAATAAATCAGAAAAAATGGTAAGAACTAGAGACAGTAAGTTGAACTGTAGTTTACAAAACAGCTAATATAATTTCTATTTGTAAGAACACCTTCAAGTACAACTAGCTGCTTATAATTTAAACACACTCAGTAGCACTCGAGGTTATTACAACTATTTGCATTCTACTTTGCCATACCATGCAACTTATCTTTTTGTGCGTGTATATTTCAGTTTGCAAACACATACATGCTTTGCACCACTATAACACACTGTGATATTACCTCAGACGTAAGCAGCTTACAATCTTCTCACTTTGCTGATCATCTTTTATGTCTAGTTTAAAAATAAAGCAAAACATGCATACCCAAGCATAATCCCAGCAGAACACAAATAAACAAAAGTTTACTTGGAGCAGTAATTCATTTGAATACCATACCTGATTCAAATTTGTTAATGTAATTTACAATTAAATTGCTATTTGCATTAATAATTCACAATACAATAGAAGTCCACTATTCTCAAAGATATTTTTAGTATACTTCTTACAAACAGTAGGCAGAAAGTCAAGTCAGGCCTTAGGACAAAGGAAACATGGAAATTTGGCAGTGATGCTTCCCCACGTACCTGCCTGGGTGTACCAGAAAAGAATTCAGGCTGGGTTAACTGGACAGCGCAAGGAAGTCTGTTATTACAGATGGGTCACTGGCAGCAGATTTCCCATCAGAAAGTTTCATAATCACTATCCAGGTCATTCTCAACCCCCATCATGATAGGTTTTGTCTTTTCCAAATTAATACCATCTAGGAAGCTTTTTAAAGGATCAGATTGATGATAAAAGAAAAAAAGGACTACCCTAGGGCATGTCCTACAAGAACAACTTAATATGGTAGAAGGCTGAGGGCATTCTGGAAAACAGAGGTGACTACTTCAATTAAGCAGTCACAACTCAAAAGATGGACTTATTTTAAAATAATTTAAACAGCAGAATAAAGCTCTGAAAAAGAAGAGAGACTTAATCCATCAGAGTTAAGACTAAAGTGAGGCAAATAAGCTTCCTTGACTTAATACCCCCCACCTCACCGCCACCTCATCAAGATGGGCAGTGTCCTCACTTTACTGATGAGGGTGTGAAAGCTCTGAGAGGCTAAGTCACTTGTCCATGCCTTGAAGTCAGGAGCCAGAGCAGTTTTGGAATCAAGGTCTCTTTGAATATATGCTCTTTCTCCTCTACCATTCTAGAGCTCAGAATAATCAAATCTGTCTAGAGTTACATTCTAAGAAAATTTCAGATGAATTGCACTTGAGGGAAAATATAAGGACTAGTAGTTTATGGGATTCTGCAGCATGGATTTCTAACTAGTAAACTCAATGAAGTTTTTATTTACATTTATCTTATTATTCCTAGGGATCTTGTGATAATAAGAAATGATGATCACGTTATAGCTCAATTTGCTATACTGATATAGCAGATGGTATCCTTAGTTACTCACTTATATTATTAACTTGTTTAATGCCCAAAACAATCCTAAGGAGTAGGTGCTATTATTATCCATCCCATTTTATGGAAGGGGAACTGAGAAATAGATAAGTAATCGCCCAAGGGGACACAGCTTATAAGAGCCAGAGAGGCTTCAAACTTAAGCAATTTGGCCCTAAGCCTATTAATATCAGCAACTGCTCATTATAACTAACTTTTCCAGTCAACATCTAATAGAAAATTCTTACCTCTGGTTTGCTAAGGCTGGATGAAACCAAGGAACCAGATCCCACGTCCAAATCCCACTGCTTTTTACCATGGTTCTCAGGATCCAAGGCAGCAATTCGGCCATCTAAAGTGCTGATAATTACTAATGATCTGCAAATTTAAAAATGAATAGGACAAAATTGGAAAGGTATCTAAGATATTAGGCACTTATTGTATACAATTGAAAGAAAACCAGCCTCTGACCAGGTCTCCATCAGTAGGAAAGAAGAGGCGACTGACCTGCCTCCAACACTTAGTCTTGCCACCGTCTTTAGACTAGGACAAACTCAATATGCCTTTTTCTGTTTATGTCACTTATGAAAAGTCCCAGCCTACTAGGTCACCCCTTGTTCTACACACTAATCCCCATATGGACTCAATATCCTCCGCTCTGTCCTCTTCTCCTACCTTTCCCCACCTCCTGAAAGCCTTTCCTCTGAAACAGTCTTCCCTAAAAGTAGACTTATCTTCTTGCTCTCACAGAAACCAGGCTTTCCCTGAGGACACTGCTTCCCTACAGAAGCAAAGAGAGGTTTCTTCTCCCATAACCCTTACCCAGTGATGGTACAGGTGTATTCCTTGTATCTCGTTGCTATTTCCAGACCATTTTCTCCCTCTCCTCTCTGAAAATCCTCAGGATCAGATTGTTTCATCTACTACCCCTCCTAGTAGTTGTCTACTCACCTCTAGCTCACTAGCCCCATCCCTGGAGGATTTTAGTTGCCGGTTTACTATTGCTACCTAACTACTGCTGCAATCTTTGAGTTTCCATTACCTGTCTATTTTGCCTCCATCACTCCTGTGGTCAGATTCTAACCTTGTTGTTACCATGCAATCCCCCGCACACGAAAATTTCAAGCGTCCAACCCCTAGCCACCGAGCCCTCTCCTCCCACCTCACTTCCTCTACTTCCCTGGCTCCAACAAACCTCCGGCCCCACTAGAACCTATAAGAACCTATAAGCCATTGATCTTATAACCTTCACTACTATTATTGTGTCCTCACTTCCTTCTTATTCAGTTTAAATTCCACAGTCTTTCATCTTAAGCACTACCTTGCTTACATCCTCAACTCCCTGTCCTCTGTCTTACATGTCACACTTGACTGACAAAATGCCAACCCTGGTTAAATCCAATTTTCTCCCCTTTCTCATCCCGCATCTGTGCAGCGGAATGTAGCTGAAGAAAAACATAACAATGCTGACTGGTCTTACTTTAATTCCTGGCTATTAATGATACTTAACAATCATAACACACTTCCTCAGTGTATCTAATGCACTTCACTGTCACACTGAACTAGGTTAATTATGTCATTTCTCCTTTCTCATCAAACTTCTGATACTAGCTCTTACAAGCTCACACATCTCAGTGACTGTGCTTCCTATTTCACTGAGGAAAACAGAAGTAATGGAAAGAGTTTGCTTCCCATCACCACCTTATCCATTCATCAGCAACCGGACCCGTGAATTCTACCTTCTCTCGTGTTAGTGCAGGAGAACTGTTCATGCTTAAGCAATAGAGCTCTCTCTCACGCAGAGGTGAAGACCTGCTCCTCCAAATGTCTTCTCTCACTCTCACATCAAGTATTCCCTCTCTACTGGAGCATTTCCATTAGCATTTGCTGTAGACTGAATGTCTGTGTCCCCCCAAATTCATATGTTGAAACCTCATTCCCAGTGTGATGGTATTTAGGAGGTGGGGCTTCTGGCAGGCAATTAGGTCATGAAGGCGGAGGCCTCGTGAATGATATCAGTGCCCTTATAGAAGTGATTCCAGAGACTCCCTCACCCATTCCACCATGTGAGGACACAGGTGGTACTGTCTGTGACAAATGGGACCTTGCCAGACACTGAATCTGCCAGGACCTTGATCTTGGATTTCCCAGCTTCCAGAACAATGAGAAATAAATTTCTGTTGTTTACAAGCCACCCACTTTACAATATTTTGTTATAGCAGCCTGACTAGACTAAGACAGCATTCAAACCTGCTATTATTTCCCCTAAATAAAACCAAATCAGATCAAACAAAATGAACCACTCTCCCCTCCAGCTTCCACTCTATTTCTTGCCCCTCTTCAACAAAGCTCCTTGACAGAGTTGTTAATACGCTCTCTCTCCAAATCCTGTCCTACCCTTCTGTCTTGAACTATTTCTAATTAAGTTTTTGCCCCTTTGACCTCACTGAAATGGTTCTTGTTGGACCAATGACTTTCATTCATGTTGATAAATCCCAAGGTCAGGTCTCAGTTCTCTTGACCATCCAGCAGAACCTGACCAGCTACTTTTCCTGCCCTCTATGAAATACTCTATGTGGCTTCCAGAACAACACGCTCTCCTGATTTTTTTTTTTTTATGCAATTCTATGCTATTTTTTTCTCAGTTTTATTTTCTAGTTCCTCCTCACCTTTCCTATCTCTTAAAATAGTCTCTACCTACATGTAGTTTTTTTTTTGGTGATCTCATGCAGTCTCAGTTTTAAATACCATCTATATGCTGGCAACTCCCAAATCTTCATCTCTAGTTCCAGGTATCTCCCCTGAACTCAGACAATTAAATAACTGCCTACCAGATTTAGATTGTCTAACAAGTTTTTCAAAGTTCACATATCCAAAATCAATACCCGTAGACAGACTCTCCCAATTCTTCAAACACATCATGTATGATTTTCCCTCAAGGCCTTTGCAGCTACTGTTCCTTCTGCCTGGAACCCCCAGGCATACTGAACACATCTGTCAGTAATTGCTCTTGAACGTCTATTTTCCACTTATTGCTTTGCTTTGCTTTACAAAGGCATTTGTTTGGATGATTCCACAGCAGGCACAATGTTCTCTCACTCATTCTCCAATTTTTCAAAGTTATTCTCAAGAAACTTTTTCAATGACTGCCAGATCCATTCCCCTAATCAGGTCTGTCTCCACAGAAGCCACTGAAACAGTGGCCAGCTCCTCACTCTGGACATTCTTTTCCCCAGTTTCTACAGGACCTGTCCCTCCAAGTTCCTCACCTATCATTCTTATAGCTCTCAATCTCTATTCAACAGGCATCTTTCCTTGTTTGTACTACATGTTCTTTCTAGATGGCCAACGCCCATGGTTTCATCTGTGAAACTGTGAACTAATACTATTTCTTATGAAATAAGACAGCCCCTAAACTTACACAGTACTTACAGCTCACCATCCCTCTCCCTGCTCTAGTTCGGCATCTTCAGCAGGATCTATTTTTTATCACCACAACACATTCAAAAAATTTAACTTCTCTCCCCCAACTTGTCCCTCCTGTTTCTTTCTCCCTTCACAGCATAACCATATACCCTGTCCCCTAACACTCAAATCAGACATCAGTTCTCCTGCTCCCTTACCCTTTACATTTAGACAACAGTCATGCACTCTTCATTCTATATCTGAAGTTTCTCTTAAAACTTTTCCTTCTTCATTACCACTTAAAAGGCTTTCTGACATATTTTCCTGCCCCAGGACTCTTTCTCCTCTTCCAACAGTTTTGTTTCTATAATAATCTGTTAAACTTCTGAAGCTCCCCTGTGCCCACTGAAGAAAAGCCACACTGCTTGGTATGGAACATTAATCTAGCTTCACAATCTAGCTTCAGTGTGCTCTTCTAATCCAATTTTCTGCCAGCCCGATCCCCTCTCCCCCCACCTCCCCAGCCCCACAGTAACACACACACACACACACACACACACACACACACACACACACACACACACACGCACGCACACATACACACACACACATGCACGCGCGCGCAAACACCTCAGAAGTTTCTAATCTTTTCAAGGTTCTCTTGTTCATTTATATTTTACCCCATGTCTAAAATCATTTCATTTGCCAAAGTAACATTGCTTATAATCAATTCCTACATCTTTAGAGGAAATACTTAAGAACCAATCAAAATGTTAAAGATCTGGAAAGAAATAACTTTAATTTCTATATAGGCTTTGATATAATTCTAGTTCAAAGCACGGAAACTTGACTTTTTAATTAACCTTCTCTCTTTTTTTTTTTTTTACAGGTCCAATTTCCATTATGTTACTTTAAAATACCGATAGTCTCATGGATGCCCATTTTTATCTTTGCAGATTGGCAGGGGTACAGAGGCCCTAGCTTAGGAACCACTGCTCTGTGCTCATCGTACAAACTCTCCCCTCTGTGCTCTGCTCACACAATTCCACTGCCTACACCATCCTTGACACTTCACATTCTCTTCACTTTCATACCACTTGTGTGTCACTCATAATCCATTCTAGTCTGTTAATTCTTTAACACAATTATCTCCTTGTCAGACTTGGAGCTTCTCAAGAAAAAGACATTTATCTATTCTCAGGACCTAACAGCCCCTAATAAAATGCAATAAATGTTTGTTAATGAACAAATCTGGTAGGACAGACATATTATTCACATAAAACAAAGAGGTTGAGAAAGATGTGAAAAGATGTGACTTGCCTAAGGTCATGCACAAAGTAAGTTTTAAACAGGAGTGGAGTTTCAGGTTTTCTAACTCTCATTCTATTACTCTGTTAACTATAAGCTTGCCTAAGTGGCAACTACTATATTACTAGAATGTGCAGCTTTTTATTCCTCACAGAAATCTCATTAAGATGTCATTTATCCTGTAATTGCTCTGATGATGCCCTTAATTCAGCAGAAATGACCTTATGCCACAATGGATACACAATAAAAAAAAAACTGTTTGCTTTGAGTTAAGTCACCCAGAACATCTGCCTATTTACACTAGCATTTATCAAATAGTGATAAGTATATGCTAAATTCCTTCATAAAGTAATTTTAAAGGTGCCTTATCTCCTGTAGAAATTTCCCATGTGAAAGAAGAAAGCAGGTGACAAGAGAGCATTGTATGGATAGAGTAGTTTCTATATTAACAACTTATTTTAAAATTTCACATTTCCTTTATTGGGCAGAAAAAACTTCACAAATCTAAAAATGTGATTTGGTTGAATCTGTTTTATTGGTGTAGCCAAGAATCTTCTACCCAAACATTTGCTCTCACTAAAAGAAGCATATCGATTAAAAACACAGTATTACTGTAATTGGACTTTACTTCCTAGCCCTTGCTCATTAAGTAAATCTTCAAATCAATCCTCCTTTATTTAAGCATATCACAAGACTAGCCATGCCCCAAATCAAAACAAATATAATGCCAAAAATTACCATCTGTATAACTTTGACGTATGAGCTAGACCTTAAAAAAATACAATCTAAGTTTTCAGTGTTAAAAGTAGCATGAGAGTGACATATACCCTCTTTCTGTTAGATTAAAACATTTTTGGAAGCACTTTTCCTACTTTATTCTATGAAATATTTTTAATCAAAATGGTTATTTACAAATAGCACAGGGTTAAAAAAAAAAAAGCAAAACATTTAATCTCCTCCCTTTACATTTAGCTATGTAATAAGTTCTCCTCTGTATTTTAAAATAATTCATAATAAAAATGTATAAGCAGCTCATCTCTTACAAAAAAAGGAGTAAAGCAGATGGAGTTCCCAGGCAATATTTAGGAATAAAGAGCCACTTTGAAGCTACAGCTCACAGCAACTGATAAAGACAGGTCCTCTCTGCAAAACGTCTAGGAGTACAGAGAACTGAGCTCCAATAAAGAGCAGAGTCTCCTGTTCCTGTCACACATCATAGCCAGAGTCCAGCGTCAATTAAACTAAAGACAATTGTAGACAGGAAGGATAGTCCATTACTTGCCCAAAGTATGTTTATTTTGGGTTAAGACCTGCTTTGAAAGTTATGTGTAAATTCTTCTTTAAATGTGATTTTTAGTTAACTTTAATATAAGAATCTGGAAGAGTGAGCAGTGATGGGACTGAGCTCCCTTTCCACACTGTATTCTGAGATGCTATTATTCAAGGTTCCTAGTAGTTAAAAACCAAAAATCATGGTTATGAATCTGGAAACCTAAGGAAGACCACATTTCTGCACCTTTGTTTCACATCAGATCAGTTTCTGAAAGGACAGGAAAGAGAAATAAAGAGGAATTAAATCATTCTACCCTTGCAAAGTATTTTCATTATCTCATTTAATCAAAAAAAAAATTAGTTTACAGATGAACAAATTGAAGAAACACCAGAAACTAATGTCAAATTTAGTAATACTTTTGTTGGAGAGGAATTAGAGGCAGAGGAAAAAGGAACATATACTTTGCAAATTAGTGTGATAGATGTTTTTTATGATTTCTGTGGTTGTCAAAACATCCTAAATATGAAGATTCCCAACCCATGGCAAGAACCCCAAGTAACACTTTGCAATTTGCTACGGCACCAGAGTCAGAAAACTGGTAACTCTTTATTATAACAACGCCTGTAAAACCTAACAGTGACTTGAGATTGAGACTTTCTTCCCAACTTTCTGCAGTGACCATCCCATTTAAATTTCAACTAAATGTAATGCTTAACAGAAGAAACACCGACAAGACTGCTACCAGAAAAACAAGATTAGTTTAGATACTTTTTAAAGAAAAAAATAGTTATTCACTCATTCACATGCTTGATATGCAGAGTAAACTGAAAATTCCAAGACAAAAAAACAAAAAAATGAACCTGTGAGTGTCATATTGTTTGAGTATCAAAAGACTACAGCAAAAATGAAAATCTTAATTCCCCACCTCCTCTAAGTTTTGCAAATACCATAGTTCACAGCTGTTTGTAATAAACGCTTGGTTAATTCAAACCTGTTCCCCTAATCCTCCCTCTTGAAACAAACAGGATATCGGTTATTATTATGGAACTGACATTCTCTGATTTTTCACTGTTTTTTTTTTTGTTTGTTTGTTTATAAACTTTGCGTATTTATCTACTCTTTTTAAAAAATTTTTATTTATTTATTTTGACCGGTAAGGGGATCGCAACCCTCCGCACGGTGAGGTCTGCACCACACTCAGCCAGTGAGCACACCGGCCATCCCTATATAGGAACCGAACCTGCGGTCTTGGCGCTACCAGCGCCGCACTCTCCCGAGTGAGCCACGGGGCCGACCCCATATTTATCTACTCTTAACTATCAACTTACTTACCCAAAGTTTCTCAAACGTGCCATGCTATCTCAAGTACATACTATCAGCCAGACCCCTAAACTGGGTCCTATCTCTTCCTAGCCAATTGTTTGCCAGAGATCACTCATTTTTCCAGGCAAAATTCCTCTGAGAAAGAAGCGATCCTTCTGCTTGCCAAGTAGATCCTCTCCAACTACCTTCACTTCCTGTCTATTCGTGCATTTTCAACCTGTCTATATAGGCTCCTTCCTCTCAGTCTATAAATATGTAAGATCAAAGATTCCTTGTCCTAAAAATTGCCTCCCATCAGTGAGGAAAGGGAATGGTGCAGAAGAGGACAAATCCTTCATTTCTTGTAATCTGAGTACTGTCTCTGCTGCTTTCCTTAAATTTTCAAGTGTGCTCATCACCAAACTTTTCGTCTTCCTTGTCTTCGTCCTATACCTCCAATCCAGCCAGCTGTATTTCTGACGCCTTTGCTGGCTCACCTTCCTCCCTAAAATACTATTAGGAATTTCCTGATGAGATTCCTCTCTATTACAAATTCAGCTGTTTACCCTGAACTCTCTGCAGCTGCTTACCAAACGTCTCCCTCTGGACATCCTACCTGCACCTCCAAGTCACCAGGTCTAACACCAACCCCTTTTCTTTCCTTCTCCCCTAAACCTCTCTATTTTCTTATGTGTGCTCTCGTCTTCTCAGTCTCAGTCTTTGGATGGGTGTACCAAGGGAGGAGGAACCTATTAATTTGCCAGAAACTAAAATTTTGTTTCAAATCCTTCCCCTCTGTTCTATACCACATAGCACTAAACTTCTCACCTGAACTGCTATAACACTCTCCTTTTGTTATCCTTACCTCAAGTTTTCAGTGTACATTGTTGCTAGAGAAATATCCCTTATGCATAATTTTGATCAGGCCTAGCATTCAAGATATTCAACACATTTCTCAAAATGTAATGTGCATGTGAATCACACGGTGATCTTGTCAAAATGTAGCTACTCATTCAGTGGGTCTGGGATAGTACCTGATTTTGGATTTCTAAAGGTGATGATGATGTTACTAGTGTAAGGCCACACACCCACCCACACACACACACACACACACACACTGTATGTCCCCAACCTATTTTTCTAGCCTCATCTTCTACTCCTTCCTACCTAGCATACATGTGTGCATGTCTGTATTTCTCACACACAGGTCACACGCACGCACACACACACGTACACAAAGTGTTCTCTAAACATTATTTCCAGCCTTTGTGCCTCTTGCTATGGCCTCAAGATCAGTGTCTGTCCATCACAATTCTACCCACTTTTCAGGAACTAATTCATTCTGTCACAGCCTTTTCACACCTACCTCACTCCCATACTCCACCCAGAGAACACCACAAAAACCTTAGGACACCCATGACACTTAATTTGCACTTCTTCTGCTCTGTAATGGCATTATAGGTCTCCTCATTTCATCCTCACTGCTAGACTGCACATTTCTCCTGGAGGGAAGGGACTATCTTCCTGACTTCTGTAACCCCAGGGCACTGTGGGCCTTTGTCAGAACAGGTAAGTACCTGCTGGAGTGGATTTGATTTCTATGAAAAACAAAACATCTTACTCTACTTCATGTAATTTACTTTGACCAGAAGCTTAAGAAGTCTCTTTAAGATAAACAAAAACACTCTTCCAGGAGAATTGATGTTTTAGCAAACCTAAGAAAATTTTGTTAAATATGTTACTTAAAAAAAAAAAACTGTTTTTTACGTATAAATACTCAAACGGTGACTACAGAACTTTAGTACTTATCCTATTTTTAGTACTTACCCAGGTATATAGATCAAGGTTCTAATATTTAACTGAAAATTAACTCCTACTTGTTATGATCTAGTAATTACTATAGTATAAGCTTAAAATACTTTTAAATCCAGATTCTAGCCCTCCTTGGTTTAATTTACCTAATTCTCCTTTTTGTCATTCCATTTGTTAAATGAGACATCACTTTCTTGCCGGGTGTGCTAAGACTGGCTGTCTGAAAATACTGTACCATTAATATACTTTCCATTGTGTCTAGACTTTGAAAAGTGCTTTAAATATACTGTACCTTGAAGTGACATTTTAGCAAGGCTAAGAAACTCAACCAAGATGACCCTTTATCAAACATTTATAGAGTAAACCCTTTCTTCAAGAATCTGCCCATATGCAAGAACCTAACCATAGCTCTTAAACTTTAGCGTGCTCAAGAACTGTCCGGGGTGCTTGTTAAACGTGCAGACTCCAGGTTCTTACCCAGAGAAAGTCTGATTCAGTAAAACTGGGGTGGGGTCTAGAAAACTGTACATTTAACCAGCATCGTCAGGTGATTCTGATGAAGGTGTTCCGCAAGTCTCAGTGGTCTCAACCCTCTGAGATCAGTGAGATCAACTGATCTCAACCCTCGTCCGGGGGGCACTACAGAGTTGTGTTTGAAACCTAGACATCTCTTTCGAAAGCCCTTTCTCAAAACAGCTGTCGCACCAGCACAGACATAGGGTGATTCACGTAAGGAAAACACGAGGGGGAAAGGCTCCTTGGAGGATGAATAAAAGCCCGAAAAGAAGGCAAGTGACGTTTCCTTCCAACCCCTGAGGTGCATTCTTCGAGCATCCCCCGACACCTGCGAGGATGCTGCTCTCGCCCGCGAGTAAGGACCAGGCGCCCGGGAGCCGAGCCCAGGCCCATTGCTGGCCGGAGAATGGGAAGCGTCGCGGCCCCGCGCTCGCCCCCAGGCCACCCGCTGTCCTCCGCCGGCGCAGCCGCAGCCGAGGGGGGAAGCCCGCCCGGGTTTCCTCTTCCCGACCCTCCGCGGCTCGCGCGCGTAAACAAGTCGCCTCCGCGGGGTCGACGGCCCCTCACCTGCCGCGCGGCCGCAGTTCGTCCTCATCGTCGGGTTCCAGCCCCTGCGGCTCCCTCTCGCTCGCTGACGCCGGCAGCGCCTCGGCGTCCTCCACCGTCACCTCGGCCGCAGCCACGGCCCCCGCAGCCGGCACCCGCGCGGCCGAGGTGGGAGCGGCCGCAGCCCCCAGGCCGAACGCCGCCTCTGCCGTCGTCGCGGGGAGATGGCGGGTGCGCCCCGCGGCCACCGTTCCCGCCGCGAGCTCCAGCAGCAGCGGCAGCAGCAGCACTCGCGCCAGCGGCCCCGAGCGGGTGGCGCGCTCCATCAGCGGCCCGCCCCGCGCGCGGGCATGGAGGCGCAGCTGCCGGCGCCCGCCTCTCCAGCCGCTCGGAGATCCCCACCAGGGCGAAGACACGCTAGGGAACCCGCCGCCGCCCTGACGGCCTGGAAAGCCAGCCGCGTTCCCGCGGCCACGTCTCAGCCCGGCCTCCGACGCCGGTACCTGAGTGACAGCCTTCCTCGGACATCACTCATTGAGCAAACTTTCCGCGCGTCTGTTCTCCGATTGGCTGCAACAGCTGCCACTCCAGGGCCCCTGGCTGGCCCTGTTAGGGAAGGCGGGCTTTCCCCCGTTGTCAACATCATGCCAACCAATCAAATCGTACTTTTGTCTCTCAAAGCCCGGCCCTCTTCCGGACGCGGTTACCAATGAGAAATGCCCCTCCCCGCAGTCTTCTTACCTGATTGGTGAGCTCTGCGGTTCCTGAAATACCTTTTCTGGAACAGATTGGCCATTGCGGCGGTTGGACTCGCCCCTCAATGCGAGGCGCTGGAAAAGACTTGAAGACCATTGGTGAAAGTGGGTGTCCCTCAAAGGTCTACGATAACTGCTTCTTGATTGGTTGGAAGCGGCACTCACTACGTGGCCGATTCTGACTGTGAAGAGCTTGGTCCCAAGTGAAAGGAAGAATGGGAGGCTAGTCCCTGGCTCGCGGGGGCGGGGGCGCGGCCGACCTTAAAGGAGCTGCAGCCATGGCTCTTCTAAAGCCTAGTCTGTTTGGACAGGCAAAGTACGTACCGCACAGGTCCTGTGGTCCCTAGAAGTGGAAAGGGTAAGGCGGGTTCGGGAGATGATCCTACTGTGGCCGCGACAGTGCTGAGAAATACAGCTAGTTACAGATGTGAGTGACCTACAGATAATCCTGTCCACCCGACAAATCTTCTACCTCGCTATAAACCGGAAGGAGCCCGGGCCGGGTGCACTTACGTATTTGTCTAAAGTCTGATAGCTAGTTAGTCATAGAAACATGACTTTAATTCAAGTCTTCTAACTGATTTGGCACGGTTTGTACCTCACTATGGGGCTTTACCGAAGAGAGTGATGAAACTGCAAAAGACCAGACTGGGGAAGATTTGAATGTTCAGCCAAGTGGTATTTGAATTTTTCATACAGCAGTTAAGGACACCCTGAAGCTTTCTGGGCAGATGAGTGCAATGATAAGATACGTCCCTCAGCAGTGTATTCAGAAGAATAGGATGAAAGATGAGGAGACTGGCTGGTAGATGATTACCCACCAAAACCTTGTGAAGATTTTTTAAGGTGTTGGCAATTTGTGTTCATTATCCCCCATATGCATCCAAACATGCTCCGATTTCTCCCATCCCAAAATAAAACAGAAAAACCTACTTCCCCTTCCAGCTCTCACCACATTTCTTTGCTCCTCTGTACAGCAGAGCTCAACAGTGCTGAAAATTCCTTGTTTTCAATTTCTCTTCTCCCATTCTCAAGCACACTATACTCAGACACTGGCAGCCTCAACTCTACCAGAACTGTTCTTGCTGAGGCTGCTGGTGCTAAATTCAAAGGACAATTCTCAGTCTTCATTTTATCAGCTATATTTGATCCAGCAACTGTCTTTCCAGTATGAGACACTTTTCACTGGTTTTCCTGCTTCTCCATAGGGAAGGTCATAACCCTCAAATGGTACCCCAGTTCACTCAGTATAAAATCCAAGATTCTTACAATAGACTATAGGGTGCCACAGCATCTGGCTCCCATGACTTTTCTGATCTCATTTCCTTCTGTGTCCTGTGTTCACTTGGCTCTGCCCACACTGGCCTCCTTCTTGTGATAAGGCTGGCCAAGCACGTCTCACCTTGGGAGTTTTCATTTGCTATTTTCCCTGTCTAGGAAACTCTTCCTGGTGTATTAGTTTACTAGGACTGCCATAACAAATACAACAGACTGGGTGGCTTAAACAACAGGAATTTACTTTCTCACAGTTCTGAAGGCCAGAAGTCCAAGATCAAAGTGCGGGCAGGGTTGGACTCTTCTGAGGCCTCTCTCCTTGGTTTGTAAATGGCTGTCCTCTTGCCACTTCACCTAGTTATCCCTCTGTACACATGGTTATCCTCTGTGGACGTGCGCCCCTAGTGTCTCTTGTTCTTATAAGTACACCAGTCATACAGGATTAGGACTGTAGTCTAACGGCCTCCTTTTAACTTAATCACCTCTGTAAAGATCTTGTCTCCAAATACAGTTACATTTTGAGGTACTGGGGGTTGGAATTTCAAGATATAAATCTGGGGAGGGCACCACAATTCAGCACATAACACCCAGATACCCACAAGACATGTTCCCTCACTTCATTCAAGGCTTTTTTAGCTTTCCAGTGAGGCCCCTCCTGATCACCTTACTTAAAATTGAAATCCCCACTACCTCCCCTGCTTTGTTCTCTCCTTAGCCCTTAAATACTATTATTTACATTTTTATTTTGTTTATTATCTTTCTCCACTCATATATAAGTTCTGTGAGGATTTGCTTGTTGATGTATTCCAAGAGCCTAACACAGTGCAAGGTGTTTGGTAACTGTTTATTAAATATTTGTTGAATGAATGAATGAATACCTGAGAACAGAGGGGAAATAGACAAGGGCCAGGAAGAGAATATGGTTGTTGTAGACACAAGGGTGGTTGATTAAGGAAGCAAGATCCCAGAGTGTCTGGAGGAAACTGGCAGCTCTGCCTTCCATGTTGAAAGTAGAGATTCAGAGGTACCCCTAGAGAATAAGTTACTTTGAAATGCAAAGAAATTAAATGAGGGAGCTCAAACCAGTTGACCATTAGGTAGTCAACAAAATGGGAGATAAGATCTCCTACCTAAGTGAGTAGTTATAATAGATGATATGAAGAAGTGTGAGAAAATTAACATGAGACGAAAAATGATTGTTGACTACTTGTAATGGTCCATTTGAAATTAGCTAGTGTATATGTTTTAGTGGACCTGGTCTTCATGGTTTTGTAATTAAAAAAAAAGTTCATGGCATGAACAAGGCTATTAATCTAAGCCAATGAATTAGGAGTCTGCTTGCTACCTGTAAATGATGTGGACGTTTTGTTCTTTCATTTATTTATTTAATATTCAGGGAGTACCACATAGCCAGCTGCGTGTAATGGGAATAAAAATGCAAACAAAACAGACATGTTCTCTGTCCTTCTGAAGCTTAGCATCTGTCTAGTTAAGGAGACAGACATTACTTTAATAACCACACATACAGTCATGCATCGCTTCACCATGGAGAAACATTCTGAGAAATGCGTCATTAGGTGATTTTGTCACTGAGCGAAAGTATATTGTGAAAGGAAACAGCAGTGAATTTTCTTATTATCTACACTGGCCACTGGTTCATGAGCATGGTCCTACTAATTATGTTACTGAGTCTTTCTGTGCCTCACTTCCCTCATCTGTTAAATGGGGATTAGATATAATATCACCTTCACAAAGTCATGAAAATTAAATTACAGATAGGGATTGTGCCTGGCATTCAGCAAGCATTCAGTGAATGTTAGCTGTTAATTATTATTTTGCTCTGGGGATGATTGAGAGTCATTTAAAAATGCAAGAATTCTGGGCCGAGCCCGTGGCGCACTTGGTAGAGTGCTGCGCTGGGAGCGCGCCGCGGGTTCGGATCCTATATAGGACTGACCAGTGCACTCACTGGCTGAGTGCCGGTCACGAAAAAACGACAAAAAAAAAAAAAAATGCAAGAATTCTAAAAGTAGACAACAACCCTTTCACTTGGGGTCAGACCTAATGCGTCAAATGCTTGGCTTTCTATCTTAAAGGTCTGAGCCACCTTTGGGAGTGTCACCCCATGGGTAAGCTAGGAACTTTTCATCGTATTTTGCAATAGGTTTGTTTACACCAGCATCACCACAAACACGTGAGTAATGTGTTGCAACATGACGTTAGGATGGCTATGACATCACTAGGTGATAGGAGTTTTTCAGCTCCATTATAATCTATGGGCCCACTGTCATACATGTGGTCCATCGTTGCCCAAAACATCATTATGCAGCTCATGACTATACTTATATTCTTACAACAAGGATAAGTGCTGTGATGAAAAAGGCATAGGCAGAAGAGTGCAGTGGTAGAAAATGCCAGTGGAGAGTCAAGCTGTACATTTAAGAAAAAAAACATGCAAATATTTCCGCTTTGAAAAAAAAGAAAAGAAAAGTCCTGAGTCAAAGTCAGCTGACTGGGAAAATAACTTGAAGGAGGGAAAGGAGAGTCTGCCAGTTTTAGGATAGTGTGAGGAGTCACAGTGACTGTGCGGGCGCTCTGGAATCTAAGTGCCTCAGGAAGTGTGATAAAATGGGGACCAGGCATGACAGCTGGTCAATATTTTGGGGCCAGGAAAAGAAGATAGTGCTTAGGTACCCTGTCCCAGGGCTGCCCAAGACAACTGAGATTCTAAAACTGAACTTGGTCAGAAAAACAGGTCTGAGATTTAGAAACACTAGGCTGTATGTATTAACAGAGAGAGTCTGTATCTGCTGAGATTGTATTTGATTGTAAATAACAAAAACCTGCCATATCGTTAAACAAAAGGTTTTTCTTACTGACCCGACAGCTCCACAGTGATGTTTTGTTTTGGACTTATGCTCCTTCTGTTTTTTCATCCTTCATGGATGACTTTTGTTCTTTGCACTTGTCACCTTGAGATGGCAACTCCAGCTTTGTTTCTTTATTACAGGTAGGGAAAAGGGGAAGAATGAAAGGCATGTGACCAACTGAATTCTCCCCTATCAATGAACCTTTCTGCTGGCCCCACCAAGGGACTTCCACTTACATTTCATAGGCCAGACCTTTTCAAATAGCCACCTATTTGAGCTGAAGGGGAAGCATACTGCCATTCTAAACAAAATGGAGGTTCTGCAAGTGAGGATGAAACAGAGAATTTACGATGAGTTTTATACAAATGCACATACAATAAACTGTACATATTGAAAGTGTATGCTTGGATGAGTTTTGACAGATGCATACACCACAGTAAGATACAGAACATTGCCATCACAAGTACACTGACTGCAAAAGTACATGAGCCTCCACGTATACTTTTGTGGTCAATCCCTCCTTTTACCCCTGGCCCCCAGGGAATCACTGGTCTATTTTCATTACAATATATTAGTCTGCATTTTCTAGAATCTTTAATAAGTGTAATCATACAGTATATACTCCTTTGTGTCCAGCTTCTTTCACTTAATATGTTTTATAATTCATGCATGTTGTTGCATGTAGCAATACTTTGTTCCTTTTTTACTGTTCAGTAGTATTCTGTTGCATATGTGCCACATTTGTTTATCCATTCACCTGTTCATATACATTTGGGATATTTCCAATTTTTGGTGATTACAAGTAAAGCTGCTATGAACATTCATGTACAAGTCTTTGTGTAGATATAGATTTTTATTTCTCTTGGATAAAGACCTAGAAGTGGAATAACTGGCTTATATAGTACATGTATTTTTAACTTTACAAGAATGTGCCAAGCAGTTTTCCAAAGTGGTGTACCATTTTACACCCCCACCAGTGGTGTATGAGAAATCAAGTTGTTCTCTATCCTCACCCACATTTGGTAATTGTCAGTCTTTTAAATTTTAGCTGCTCTGGTAGGTATGTGATGGTATCTCATTGTGGTTTTGGTTTGCATTTCCCTGATGACTAATGATTTTGAACATCTTTTGTTATGCTTATTATACATTTCTGTATCTTCTTTTGTGAAATGTCTATTCACCAAAAAAAAGGGGGAGGAATTTTTATTCTTCTGGGTAGGCACCCAGAAGAGTTTGCCATACAGAGAAATTTGTAGTTTTGTATCAGTTAGCTATTGGCATAATAACACTGCATAAGAAACCATCCCAAAATTCAGTGGCTTAAAACAACAAAAATGTATACTTTCACACCTTTCACCTGGGGGTTGACTGATTATTCAGAGCATGATTTTCTTATGGCAGTGGCAGAAATACTACAAAAAAGAGTGGAAACTTACAGGGCCTCTTAAGACTAGGGTCAGAACTGGAGCATTATTGCCTAAAGCAGGGCATGTGACCAGTCTCAACATCAGTGAGGAAGGAAAATGTACTCTACCTCCTGAGAGAGAAACTGCAAAGTCACATGACAAAGGGGATGGAACACAAATGTAATCTACCACAAGTGCTATGGGAGTATTCAGTTATATCTGTACCTGAATCTGGCATAATCAATTGCTTCAAAGCTGTACTCATGATGAGATACCACTCCATATCTATCATAATAGCTATTTTTAAAAAACACGATATCAAGTGCTGGTGAGGATGTGGAACAATTGGACCTCTCATACATTTCTGGTATGAATGTAAAATGGTACAACCATCTTAGAAACAGTTTGGCAATTTCTATTATAGTTAAACATACATTTACCATATGACTGAACAATCCCACTCTTAGGTTTTTACCTAAGAGAAATGAAAACATGTATCCACACAAAGGCCTGTATGCAAATGTGTATAGCAGCTGTTTTCATAATTGCCGCAAACTGGAAACACTACAGTTGTCTATCAATCAGTGAATGGATAAACAAACTGGTACATCCCTATGTTGAAATACTACTCAGCAATAAAAAGGAACAAGCTACTGATACATGAATGACAGGTATTTCAAAAGCATTGCACTAACTGAAAGAAGCCAGATAGAGAAGACTGTCTGCTGTATGATTTCATCTATGTGACATTCTGAAAAAGGCAAAACAAAGTGACAAAGGGGACAAGACTGACTACTGAGGGACACAAGGAACCTTTTTAGGGTGGTAGAAATAGTCTAAATCTTGGGCCAGCCTGTGGCTCACTCGGGAGAGTGTGGTGCTGATAACACCAAGGCCACAGGTTCAGATCCCATATAGGGATGGCTGGTTAGCTCACTGGGTGAGCGTGGTGCTCACAACACCAAGTCAAGGGTTAAGATTCCCTTACTGGTCATCTTTTTTTTTTTTTAAAAAAAAGAAATATTCTAAATCTTGTTTGTGTTGGTGGTTATGCAAGTATATAAGTTTATCAAAACTCATAGAACTGTATACCTAAAAAGGTGAATTTTCCTGTATACAAATCATACCTTAATAAACCTGACTTAAATAAACAAACAAGCAAAAAGCAATACAGTCTTTCTCTCCTCCACTTTGCCCTGAACAAGGCAGGAGGAAGTAAAAAATGAGATTTTATTTATTTGAAAACTGAAATTTCAAAGATCCTTAGCAAGTGATGAGATGAACAAACAAAGTTAAATGTGGTTTGCTTTGATGTGACATGTGACCTGTAAGTAAGAAGTTTTGGGGTGTGCCTTTCTTAAGCATTAAATGCTGTTTGGGTGATAAAGACTGAAAGAGGAATTCAAAAGGTTCAGATTAGGGAATGCAGACAAAGCATATGACAAAACCTGGTGTCCTGGTGGCTGTTTTGACCTTTGAAAGAACAATACAGTTAGAGCCTGTAAAAGAGGCTGGGATGCCCAAAGATCTAGCCTAAAGACAATGGGTTGTTTCAGCTGTAGTGAGGAAACAGTTTATCAATGTTTGTCAAAGTATGGTCCTGGACCAACCTAATCAGAAGTTCAGGGAGTGGGGTCCAGAAATCTGGATTTTTAGTAAACTCTCTAGGATACTTTTATGCCTACTGAAGCTGGAGGAACATGACAGCTTAAAGTTAATATATTTTTCAATTGTGGATTCTGTGAAATTCATGATTTTTCTGTATACCTGTAATTTATTTACACATGCATAGCTCATAGTAGAGATTCTTTCCATTGAAGTGTTACTTGAGTGCCTACTACCACTCCCGTCAAACCCCCAATTCAAGGGCCTTAAATTTCTCTTTCATGGTGTACTAGAAAATTCTTCCTGGGTATTGAAAGTTGGTCTCAGTTGCCTGAAGCTGTACTATAGGTCATGGCCACTTCACTGTAGTCACTGCCTGGAACTCCTGGACACAGCCCCTAAGTAGGAGGCTGCTTTCCACCCATAGCTTCTGGCCCAGACTTTATTCTGTGCACCCACCACACAAGAAAAGACTGCATGGTCAGATCAAACTGCCAGAAGGATGGGATAATTAAAGAAGAAAGAACCCTCAAAATTAAGCCCGACAGAGGGGGTCCCTTCATATACATTCCTCTGTTCATAACTGGGCTCTGCCCACATAGTTCTGTCTCGGATACTCCTACTTTGACTTCTTTTCACCTTTCTACCCACAGGGATTGGTCTCAACCTCCGCCATTGTGTTGGTCAGCTATTGTCACAATATTTCTTTATAACAAACCACCCTAAAACTTAGTGGATTAACAGTAGTAATTTATTAGTCTTCATGCATCTGAAGGCCATTTGGGGCTTAGCTCCAAACTGAGGTGGAGCCAGGTCTACTCTACTGGTCTCTCATGCTCCTTGGAAGAATGGGCTACGTGGGGCATGTTCTTCCCATGGCAATAATGGAAATGCAAGAGGGAAAGCCCCACCACACACACATATTTCAAATCTCTGCTTTCATATATTTGCTAGCTTCCCTGTAGCCAAAGCGTATCACATGGCCAAGTCCAAAGTGAAAGGGCTGGAGAGAACACTCCACACACCGTGAAGCCGTGGCTAGAGTGTGGATAGAATCAGATATATCATTATTATCTGAAGTCTATAATTTACATTAGAGTTCACACTTAGTATTGTACATTCTATGGGTTTGGACAAATGTATAAATGACATGTATCTACCATTATAGTATCATACGGAAGTTAAAGTGCTCTAAAAATCCTCTGTGCTCCACCTATTCATCCCTCCTTCCTCCCGGCCCTTGGCAATCACTGATCTTTTTACTGTCTCCATAGTTTAGTCTTTTCCAGAATGTCCTATAGTTGGAGTTATATTGTAGGTCACCTTTTCAGACTGGCTTTGTTCACTTAGTAATATGTCTTTTAATGGTTTGATAGCTTGTTTCTTTTTAATGCTGAATAACATTCAATTTATAACATTCCAATATCTGAATGTATCACAGTTTATTTATTCTTGGCTGCTTCCAATTTTTGGCAATTTTGAATAAAGCTGCTATGAACATCTGTATGTAGGTTTGTAGTATGTGGACATAGATTTTCAGCTCCTTTTGGTAAATACCAAGGAGCGTGATTGCTGGATCATATAGTAAAAGCATGTTTAGTTTTGTAAGAAATCACCGAACTGTCTTCCAAAGTGGCTGTATCATTTTGCATTCTCACCAGCAATGGTTGAGAGTTTCTGTTGTTCCCCATCCTTGCCAGCATTTGGTGGTGTTAGTGTTTTGGATTTTAGCCATTCTAATAGGTGTGTAGTGGTATCACATAGTTTTAACTTGCAGTTCCCTAATGACATATGATATTGAGCATCTTTTCATAGCTTATTTACCATCTATGTATCTTCTTTGGAGAGATTAGGTCTTTTGTGCAGTTTTTAATTGGGTTGTTTGTTTTCTTACTGTTGAGTTTTAAGAGTTCGTTGTGTATTTTGGATAACAGTCATTTATGAGCTATATCTTTTGCAAATATTTTCTCTCAGTTGGTGCTGATTTTAAGGCAAGAAATATTACTAGAAATAAAGATTCATAATCATAAATGGGTCAGCCCATCAGGATGGTTTAACAATTTTGGAACTGAAGGGTTTTCTAGGACTTAGGACTTTCTGTTTTTAAACAGAGAGAATCCTGGGCAAACTGAGACACGTTGGTCACCTTACATGGTAGCAATAGGCCAGGTATTCTCTGTGTGAAAAATGAGTCCTAAGCTTCCTTGTAGTTTCAGATTTTCTGCCTTTCCCACACTTACTTTAACACGTTGCTCTCTACTCGCTCTGTCTGATAACCTAATTCACAGCTCTGCTGCGTGCCTGGGCCTCTGTTCTGTGACCATATGAGCCATTACATCTGCTGTCCTGGTAGCCAGTCTCAATCTCTCTCCAGGCTATGTCCCCTAATTCTTTTAGGACCTGCCCTAGGATTTGGTATTAAAAGGAAGGTAAAGGAAAAACAAATCTATCTACCTACGTATTATCTATCTAAATCTTCAGCAGAAGAAAACAGGTAATAGAGTTGCTGCTGGAAAAAGCAGTGTGTCCAAGTCACCACTTCCGGGGTAGGAGGGTAGGAGGGAGACTATTTTTCTTTAACGGCTTTATTGGGATATAATTCACATACCATACAATTAGCCTGTTTAAATACACTTCAGTGGTTTTTAATATGTTGCTAGAGTTGTGCAACCTGGAGGGAGATTTTTAAATGTATATTCTTTTGTCTTTTTTGAATTAGGAACCAAGATAGTGTATCAACTGCTAAAATTTAAATAAATAAATAAATAAATAAAAAGAACAACAACAAAAGTTTCTATTGCCCTTATGGTCTATCATACAGTTGGGCAGTAGCTTGTAAACTGACTCAGTGTTTCTATTTGTTTCATACATTCATTCAATGTTTCCACAAATATTTTAAATGCCTAGGCTGTGGCTGACTGGCCAGGCACTGAGGTTTCATACTCAGCCAGCAAGTATTTTGTTCTTGGGTACATATAGTATTTATCTTATATGTTCCTAGTAAAATTGGTAGCTCCTTGGAGGAACATCTTCTCCGTATTTCCTCTTGCTTCATGCACCCCACCCCCCACCAAGTATTGGGGACACACATTTGATGCTTATGGAATAGGTATGATAAAAAATAAAATAAGGCCCAAGGCGCATCCCGAAACAAAAGGATCCCTCCAAGTTTTCACTGGCTCAGTAACTTTTGTTGCCAATAATCAGGGGATGGAGGGGAGCTCCTCTAAAGGCCAGGGCCTGGCATCCAGGTCTTCCCCTTCTTGCCTCCCCAAGCTCTCTGCAAAGCACTGATTTCAACACAGCAGTCTGTCAGCATTTTCAGGCACTTTTCACCAACACAGCATTCCAGGATAGCACTGTGTACAAGGCAGTGATTACATGTTCAGTCTCATAACTCCCTCCAACTTGGCACAAGTCAGAACATTTTTTAAAGGTGTCTGTGTTTTTCTTCAGTGTCCCTTCTTAATTCACCCTACTTTTCTACAATGATCCTATATTACCTGTGTTTTTTTAAGTTAAAAATAAGACACAGTCCTTATGGTGCATCCTATCAGAAGCCTTCCTTGACTCCTGCCCTCTCCTCCCTATGGTCGCTTTGTTCTCTTCTCTTGGTTTCTATAACACCCATACTCACCTCTAGCAGAGTGCTTGCATAGGGTATTTTAGTCACCTGTTTAATTACCTGTCTTCCCCTTAGACTGTCATTTCCTTATGGCAGGTGCTGTGCCTTTCATAACTGGGTCCCTAGGGCCTCTCATGGGGCCTGGGGCACAACAGGAGCTTTGATGTTTCCATCTCCCCTAAGTTTTCTGCCTTTAATGCCCAACTCAGTTAACAATTAACTCCATAATATCGATTCCCAGAGAACCCAAAGAAGGCTGTTTTCCTTCAATCACCTAACATACCTTACTAAGCCCTGAGGACCCAATACTGTGCAATAAATATGAGAAAATGAAAGTTTCAGAGGGACTTGATTGGCACACCCATCTCAGGGATGCTGTAGGTCAAGGCAGGTCTTCAGGCATAGTGTTTAGGTGAGAGCTATATTCCTCTGGAATAAAAGGTAAAGGGAGTTGGCAGGGATGAGGACTAGATCATGAGAACAAAATATAAACTGGGAGGTAGAAAGGCACGAAGACAAGAATCTTTGCTTTGGAAGACGGATGGATGGAGGAGGAACAGAGTATCACGCAAGCACTGAACCTGCACACATTCAGCTAGATACACTTGGCAGAAAGGAAGGAAGAGGGAAAGAAGTGAGAGTGGGAGGGGGTAAAGAAAGGAGATCTAAGAGAACAAACCATGGGCATAATACAAGTTTTTATCTTTTTATTAATGTACAGGTGATTCTGCCCAACACTTCACTCAGTGTTACCCCTGCTGAGCTTGAGAAGGGAGAAGTGACATCTACTTTATGTTTATGTGGTGGAATCCGGCCTTGACTACACTTGGATTACCAGGGAAGCTTTCAAAAAATACGGTTGCCTGGACCCCACTCCCAGAGAGTCTGATGTAATTAATTGGTCAGGGGTATGGCCTGGGCATCATCAGGATTTATAAAAGCTCCCCAGGCAATTCCAATGTGCAGCCAGGGTTGAGAATCTCTGTAGTTGATCTTGGTTCCTAATCACTGCTCCTAATGTGACTTCATACTGTGCTGGGTGTGATTCTCGTGTTTAAAGATACATATTTGTCACTGAAAATGATCCCCAAATTTTAGCCTATAACTTCATCTGGTGTTCATCCGAGGAAAAAGCAGTATGTTACAATGTTGACCATGTGGGACTTATTAAGAGTTTGTGTGTCTCTATTTTGTTCTTTGTAGTATTTAAGTAGTTTTCAAAGGTGATTTTTCAATTCATCCATTACTCCTTCTTTCTACCCCCAAATAGGTACTACCTTTATTAGTTTTTTGTGAATTCTCTCAGAGCTTCTTTGTGCAAATTCAGTTAGTGCTAATATTTATTATTGTTCCCACTTTTTTGCACAAGCATTAACATACCATTTTCTTCTACTCTGCATCTTTATTAAGAAAATATTTAAGAATATTTAAGCATCCTAGCATGCAGATTGTAAAAACTAAATAACAATTTTTACTTAGAGAAACCAGAAATTCTTAGAGAAATTACTTATTCCAGGTTTGGACAGGAAATGTACAAGATGATCCTAGAATAACTTGTCTTACAAGAGAGGAAGAAAGTTCTCAAAAACCAGTATAATAATGTGTAAAGGATTCAGGTTCCGAACTGCAGAGCCTCACTATGGCAACAAACAATGGAACAATGTGAGCAACGACAGACTGAATGAAAACCATCAAATATGTATTTTGGGGGGCGGGGAGTTGGCTGGTAAGGAGATCCAAACTCTTGTGTGGATGCCACTGTGTGTGATAACACTGCACACTAACCAAGTGAGCTAACCAGCCAGTCCCAAACCTTCAAAACTGTTTAAATCTATAATTTCATAATGATATTCCAAAAATATGCCAATTTTGGAGGAGCCTAGAGAACCTTGTTAGTTTTAAACCTAGAAAAAGAGTGAATTAAGCACTTCTATAGAAAGTATAACACTGAGTAACCAAATATGATGAGGGAAGTGTTTTTTTATAGAAATGTTCTAGCTTGAAGAAAGAATGATAAAATATTGCCACTCTGGACTCTTCGTGAATTAAAGGGTGTAGGGACTAGACTGAGGCAGTGGTATCACAGTAGAGACAGCCTGATGTGATGTACCTCTTGGAGTATACAACACTACTTGTGAAGTCATCTCATTACCAAAAAACAAATAAACAAACAAAAGAAAAAAACCTAAGTTGGATCACATCTGTGGATATAACTATCAGTTCGCAGGAATGGTAGGGGACAGAGGAATATTTTAAATGACTCTACTGGGATGCATAAGCAAAATCCAGACTATGGGAAACAAATAGTTACAAGGGAGAAAAAAGGTGGAGGGGGATCCTACAAAGTAAAAGAGATTTAAGAGCTATCAACCAGTTGCAATGTATGCACCTGTGAAGAAAAGATTTAACCCAACAAGCCTAAGACCGCTACCCTTAGAAAGTCCTGCTTGCAAAGTTGGCCCTTGGCTGGCTGCTATAGATTGGATGGTCCTCCAGCCTCACCGAGGCTTAATCCCCACTGTAACTGTTGAGAGTGGGAAATCCTATTATGGTAATTTCAAGGTGGAGACTTGAAGAGTTAATTGAATTGTAGGACCATGCTGTAGTGAATGGATTAAAAATGGCGGTCACGGGCGTGATTCTGAGGGCTTTAAAAAGAGAGTGAATGAGGAGGTTAGGCTCTCTCTGCTGTCTCTGCTTCCACCGTCTTGCAATGTGAGGGGTCACTGTCGCCAACCACCAGATGTGTTCTGTGGACTTTGGACTTCCCAGTCTGAGAAACTGTAAGCAATAAATTTTGTTTTCTTTATAAATCACCCAGTTTCAGGTATTTTGTTATAAGCAACAGAAACGGACTAATACACTGCCCTCTGGAAACTTGGAGCTCAGGAGTGTCTCCACCACTCCCTAACTGATAAGACTGGGTCACCATGCCTAAACTATTATACAATGTAGTTTATGGTGAACACCTGCTTTTGTTCTGGGGATATGGAATTTTGGTACATGCTAGGCAGAGGGTGCCTGTGTGACCAGCCCGCAAGAAAAACCCTGGGTACTGAGTCTCTAATGAGCTTTGCTGCTAGATAACACTTCATACTCGTTGTCACAAGTTGATGCTGGAAGAATTAAGTGCATCCTGTGTGACTCCATTGGGAAAGGACTCTTGGAAACTTGCCTCTGTTTTCCTCTGCACTTTACCCCATTTACCTTTTCCCTTTGCTGATTTTGCTTTGTAACCTTTCTTTGTAATAAATCATAGCCATAAGAATGACCATATGCAGAGTCCTGTGAATGGTCTCAATGAACTGCTGAACCTGAGAGAGGTCTTAAGGACCCTAGACACAGCACTTTATTTGGAACTTGATTTAAGCAAACAAACAAAAACTGGTAGGGGTGGGGGGAGCAGAGAATCAGGGAAATTGAAACTCAGAATTAATGATACCAATGAATTATTATTAGTTTTTTAGGTGTGATAATAATATTGTGTTTGTGTTTAAGAGATACATATATTGCAATATTTGTGGATGTAATATAATATCTGAGATTTGTTTCAAAATAATCTAGATGGAAGGGTTGGAAATGGGTAAGAGGAGTATAGATGGAAAAATATTGGCCATGAGTTAATGGCTGTTGAAGCTGGGAGATGTGTCTATGGGGCTTCATTGTACTATTTTGTGTTCCTTTGTACATGTTTGAAATGTTTGAAATTTCCTGTAATAAAATTTTTTAAGAAGAGAAGGTATCCTGGAGATATTTTAATTTCAGCTCATAGAATGCTTCCTTATTTTATTTTATTTATTTTTACTGCTGTAGAGTATTCCATTGTGTGAGGTGGTTTCTGTCATGTGCAGATTTGCCTTCTGCTGTCTTGAGAAGCTTACCTTACTTGTCATGTGTAACTCCAGTGGGAACTGCTTCACAGCTGAGCTCCTGGAGGTTTATTCCAAACTGCTAACATAAATATTAACCTGAAATAGTGTCAGTGATTCCAAACCAGGTAGAAAATGTGGTAATTCCTAGAGGATATTCTACTTGAGGTAAAATGAGCTGGGACAAACCGTGGAGCATAGAGAGATTGCTGTGGCCACCGGAGACTGGGAGTTAGAGCTGTGCAGAACTATCAGTCTGGAGTGGACTGAGCATGAGTCAGCAGCACCATCCTGCTATACTCTTCAGGTCTTTGAGAAGCTGGAGGAAGTGCATTGCACAGCCAGGGGACAAGAGCTGTCTTTCCAGAGTGTCCTGACTCTGTGGCTGGTGGTATTTATGTTATCTTTGGATAAGTGACCCTGAGGCTTTGGGGAATGTCAGTCAGGACTCTTCTGTCACAGGCCACAGAAATCAACTTTAACCATTTTCAGAGAAATTTTAAAAAGATATATTGTTGTTGGAAGGATATGGGATAGCTCACAGAATTAAAGGAAAAGCTAAACAACCAAGCCTCTGAAAGTATGGGAACCAGGGCAGCTTTGGAATCTAGAAATCAGGTCCCAGCAGACAGTCTCTTCAGAGATACACCATCAGGAGTGAATCACCTCAATTATTTTCTTTCTTATACTGTCTGAGTTCTCATTTCCTGGAGAGAGGGATGGTTGGCCTAGCTTGGATTATGGATCCTTTCCCAGCTATGGGAGGGCAGAGCTTCTTGGTCATGACTATACACAGTGGTGGGGGAGGGCAGGATTCCTACTGGGAAATCAGGGTTCCTTTATCAGCTAAATAGGGAGATGGATGCTGGGCAGACAGAAACAACAGATGTCTACTACTGAGGAGAGGAAGAGCTTTGGGTTGGGGCCTCAGCATGACCAGCTACAGAGCTGGAGTCCCAGGAAGATGGGGTGGGTCTTAGAGGACAACTTGGACTCTTGATTTTCTCTTAATTGGTGCAGCCTGAGAAACAAGGACTACATCCTTGTTTAGGGGACAAATGACTGTCCTGCTTTTTCCTGTTCAACGGAAGTTTTAAAAGCTCCTGGACATTAAAAAATATACTTTCAGCTAATGAAAGAGAAGGAACAACGTGAAAGGTTTCTGGACAGGAGGGTGAGCAGTGACTTGCAAGAGCTCAAAGCAAGAGCTCTGCTACCTGCTCACGTCAAAGAAAGTTCCATCCATTGGCTCCATTACAGAGGGTTGTGTCTTTTTTGTCCTTCCCAATTCACCTGCACCACCAACTCACATAAATCCTATTATCTAAGAGGCTCATGTTGCCTGTTGAGTGTTGTTGTGCTGTGATGCTGAATTGTGAAAATACAGAATAGTAGCATTTGTGGTCATAAAACTAGTGCATATTAGAGAAACTCAGGTGGGTAGATTTAGGTAAGAGCTGAGGAAGTTACTAAACACTGGAGTGATTTATCCAGAAAGCTATGGAATTTCCTTCCTGGATGTCTTTAAATACACAATAAAATAAATTTCTAGCTAAATGCCAACTTTGAGATGGCTTTTCTGGGTGCCTCTAGTCCTAAGGGTTTTTATTTCCTTAAAAGCCAAAATAGCGAGAAATTGGTAAAGGGCCATATCAAGTGATTACATTGTATAATATTGAATATACTAATTTTCCTAATTTGAGCATCACACATTGCATACAGGTATTGATATTCAACACAGTACCCCATAGATTTGTACAATCAATTATGTTTCAATTTCTAAAAAGTCAAAATAAAAAATAGAAAATAACACGTGCCTTTCGATTATAATTTTGATGCCACTTTGGGAACATTGCATAATTCCTAGCTTTCACATTCTGAAGTTTGGTTGCCAAGATTTGAAAAAGGGTGGCTGTTATTATCATTTGTCAGTCTTCAGAAGATCTAAAATCTTTGGCACAGTGGTATGAGAAGTCCAGGAGATGGCATTCTTAAATTCCAATCTTGCTTTATCCACAGTTATACTGAGTCACTGGGACACACCTCTGGCTGTTCCTTTAGCTCCATTTCTTCTTCTTTTCCACCTTGCCTTTTTTCCTTCTGTCACTTCTACATTTATTTTGATAAGACCATGACAGTAATGGTATCAGGGACATTAGTTTACTTCTCAGCTTTGGATGTTCACAGTAGGAAAAATAAATACTTACCCTCTCCCACCCTACCCACAACTATTCTATGGTTGTAGAATAATTACCTTTTAGTGAAATAAAAAGTAATGCAGTTGGTCATAGAGAAGGCTGGTAAATAGAGTTTGAATTAGTGCTGATCCGGAACTAGAAAAATCATTCAAAGTGTATATGCTACTGGTCATGAGTCAGTAGTGTTGTTTTCATGGGTACGATAGAAACAACACTGGACTGAGAGTCAGAAAATGAAGTCGAGAGATAATCTTTACAATCCCTTCCTACTCAAAGGTCATATGGCTGTACATTACCATCTGTTCGCATTCCTGACCTCTATACATTGGCTCCTCCCTGGCAGCATGGTGGCTTTTAATACAGGCAATTCTCCTAAAGCACAGTAGTCAGGGCTGCACCCAGCCAGTGTATGGCTCACATTCTGTTCCAGGAAGATAAGGGACCAGATGGCATGGGGGTTCTAGGCTCTCTGGTTAACTCCTGTATGCTCAGCACCTGTGTACCACTGGACACATAGCAGGCTCTCAATAAATATTTGTGGATTTTTTTTTTTTTTGGCAGCTGGATAATACAGGGATTGAACCCTGGGCCTTGGTGTTATCAGCACCACATTCTAGTGCTGAGCTTAGAGAGTCTCCAGGGAAGGAAGGAGTTCAGTAAAGTCAGCACCATTTCATGCTTTAATGCCTTCCTCTCCCAACCACATTCTGAGTGAAATGAGCATGAAGGCGGAGCTGATGCAGATGGCGGTCAGCTGGCTAAGTTTGCCCCTCTGGTCTGTCTACAGGAACGTGGGCTTCTTCTCTTACTGCTGTACTTGGAGGTAGGATGTTTCTATACCATCCTTTCCCAGCAGTCTGCAGCTTCCTGAAATTCTTCTTTAATTTTGAAAGCAGCTTTCTTGCATTTCTGTATTTCAAAAGCAGGAAATGTGTTCTTGTCATAAACTCTTCCTGATTGGTTTGGTAATTGTGTTTTCAGTAAGGTGACAATCACCTGACCCTGGAACCCCACTTTTGCTCAGAGAGGCCAATAGTAACTGTGATGTCTGTTTTCCTGAACTGCCTAAGGCAGATATGGCTGTGGCCCAGCTAGATGTAGGTGCGGCCTGGAGGATCTGGTGCCTTTATTTATTGGTTTATTCTGGAAGAACTGGCAGAAGCTGGAAAAGTGAGGTCAGGGAAAGGCTGTGAGGTGGAGCCTCCACCACCTCCTCTCCTTGGCCACTTCCCTGATGGCCATCCCCCTCTTTGCTAAATTGGGGGAGAGGGCGGTTGTTTAATAGGAAAACCTTAATCTTAGCTCTGAAAAGAAGACAGAAAGAAAGGCAGTATACACAGCTCTGGCCTCCCACATTCCTCAGAATTGTTTTTTTAAGTCAAAAGGACACACATCCTATTGGCTCTGTTTCTCTGGAGAACTCTAATGCAGAAGTTGACCCCACCCCAATCCGCAGTTCCAGCTTTCCCCATCACCCATATTCTGTGTGCCAGTGTGAAAATTTATGCTCTGACAAGGGGAGAAGTGTAGTCTAAACAGGAAATCATGGGTTCAGATGAAGGCAGAAGTTATTTTTTACCATAGTGATTTGGTTACATCTACTTAGGGTCTCAACCTCAGATTCATGAAGACTATTTTTTGGTATCTCACGGTTTCATCTACTCAATATTCTCCAAATTTCATTTCTTTCCACTCTTTTCATTCTGGAATCTTAGCCCCTCCTTTTTCCCCAGTATTTCCTCTTCAGAGATACCAATGCCAGAACCCTTTTGGAAGCCAGGCTCTTGTCAATAAATAGTGCCTGGTGACCAGTCATCCAAACTGATTTTGATACTACTTGTTTATTTTACATAATAAAGTAGCTTGAGCATCTTAATCCATTGTGAACTGTTAACTTTTCTAGTTCTGATTATTAATAATGTATATTGAGGGGACTAGTGAGGTGGGTCACTTTTAAATCTTATATCATCTGATCAATAATGACCTCATTGTGGACTGTAGAAGACCATGGTGAAGTAAATGCTTGGGGAAAAGGGGAGGGTATGGATATACACTTTGGGAAATGGATAACACTTCACCTATGCAGCTGCACCTTCCAGTCTTTGTAGGTGGGATCTGGCCAGCTTTGAATGAAACACTGGTTGTCCCAAAGCCAGCAGATATTTCTGAGCATCTATCCTGGAAAAGACACTGTGTAAATATACCCTATAGCACATAACACCACAAGTTTGATTCAATGAACATTTTGTGGATGTCACTATGTTTAAAAAATTTTGTTATAATATGGGTCTGTCTTGTAATTAAACCAAGGATTTAATTGCTTTAGAGTGCAATGGACCATGCCTTTACTGGGCCGATAACATAGAGCCCAAGAGTATCATCACAATGAGAATTTGTTCTAATCCAAGTTTTAATTGATTGTGCAGTGCATATTATGAATATGACCAGTCTAAAAGCATTCGTACCCATTATGAAATGGTACATTGTCAATATCCAAATTTGTTTTTGTGGTATTTTGATGGACATATGTAATGTGCTAGGTATTACATTAAGTTTCCAAGCAAGAGACTTCAAGTAAAGGTTGTAGACCAGTTTGCAACTCTCTTGTCTTGGAATCTATTTCTCATGGTAATTTGGAAATTTTAATTTTCAGCACCTTTGATTTTCATGGTCTTTCAAACTAGACAGCAGATCCTTGGAATAATAAACTAACTCTGTGATTGCTTGAGACCCTAGCAGACTAAGAGGGTCTGGCATCCAGTGCCCATGAGACAGTGAAGTGAGACCACTGTGAAAACTTTGCACAGAGGCTAGTGTACAAAGCCCAAAGCAAAAGTTTCTGTTTTCTTAGGTTAGTAGTTCTCTAACTTTGCTGCATATTAGATTTTAAAAAGCTGATGCTCAGACTGTATCCCAGACCAATAAAATCAGACTTTCTGGAAGTGGGAAGCAGGCATTGGTAGTTTTTAAATTTCTCTGTGATTTTAATGTGAAACCAAGTTTGAGAGTCTGACCCTTGCTTCTCAAGCTTTAATATTCGTACAAGCACCTGGGGATCTTGTAAGAAGGCAGATTTTAATGAGATAGAGATAGGCCTGAGAGTCTGCATTTGTAAAAGCTCCCAGGAGATGCCAATGCTAGTGGCCCACAGATCACAGTGGATTAGCAAGGTCCCAGAAAATCTGGCCAGGAGGCTAAGACCTCCAATGGGGGCTAAATTGAAGATGAAGCACGGCCAGGAGCAATAGCTGCTATGGATTGGCTCCCTCTGCATCTGTTCCAGCCTTTTGTATTGTGCTTTCCTGTACTGTAGAGGCAAGAGGCCTAAAAACCACATTTCCTATTGCATCTGGGGCTCTAAATCTGATTCTCATTTCACCAATCATAAGCACTCAAGTGACATTTTTATTCAAGAGAGTTAAGTGAGACAGGTGGCAGGATAAGAGCCATTCATTTTGCTTTGTGAATTATAGCAAAAGTACTAGGGCTTGGTCGGGGGTGGCAGCTTTCCAATGCAGCAGAGGCCCTAGTAGCCCATTTCCTTCATATGCATTTGGGAGCTGTTCCTGAATGCTCAATCTAGACTGTATGTCTTTAAGCCTTCCAACTATGCTGTAAGCTTTAAAATATTCCACAATCAATACTTTCTGCATAAACCAACTAGGGTGGATTCTGTTTTCTGAAACGAAACCTTCACCATATACCAGGTGTCATAATAAGGGACAGCAAATCAATAGCATTGAGAGGGCTGAAGGTGACACCTGGAATACAGGCAAAGCCGAGATCAAAATAGAAGTAGCTTAGAAGGAGACAAGGGGTGAGGCAGAGGATGCTTGTGGACGTGCTTGATGGCATAAGAGTGTGGAACTCTCCTACATGTGAAAATCCTCACCTTTTGTTTTGCTTAGTTTTGTTTTCCACCAAAGTCAAAGACCTTTGAGCTGGCGTCTAACCCCTAAGAACTACTGAAGTTATTAAGTGTTTCTTTCAGAATCCTGAAGGAACACCTTTCTGGAAGGGTGGATAGACCTAGGGCTGATACTGAAGAAGAAGATGAAGAAGGGAAGCTCCCTGGCAATATTATTTTCCTAGAATCCAACATAAGTGGGGGTCTCCTGAGTTTGGAGTCAAGCCATATCTTGTAGCCAGGCTACGTTCTTCTTCTTAGTACATTGCATTCCAACCATGTGGTTATTGCAAAGCTCCTGAAAACCCACAGGGTCACCAAGCTTTTGAGGGTGGGCTAAATAAACAATGCACCACACACATACAAATGACCATCTGTACTGAATGTAGAAAAGGCAAAATTAATAAAATACAAATGTATTTTAAATCATTGGAGAATTTATAGATTTTTCATAATGAGTTTTCTTAGTCAACAAATACTAGAAAAACAACTGCTAACAAGTAGAGATCCGCAAGACATTTCTTTTTTACTTAAGTAAAAAAAAAGTCCTCACACACAAAGTGTTGGGTATCATTGTCCAGTCCTTCTTGAAGTCTGGTTTGCATGTTCCAGGCTTGTTTCAGCTGTGATACCAAGCATAGTAGGAAGAGTTTGTTCACAGCTGGGCAAGCAGAGGAAAAAGACCAAAGGGTCTGAACAAAGGTGCAACATCATGGCCCACCTGCCCCCACCTCACAAGGAGATTCTTGGTCTAGTGTCCAGTGTGGAGTCTCTGGGTTTTGTTCTTATGAAGAAAGCTCCATCCAGTCTCTGATTCAGGGTTGAGGTAGGAAAAAATCCTCACTTGGAAGTAGCCCCTGGTAGGAGCATAAAGGTAAAGAGCAGAGATAGTCCTGGGTCACAATACAGTTGTTGGCTGTTGGGTATCAATTATGTGCCAGGTAGTGTGCTAGCATCTGGAGATATTTGACACCATGTTTGTCCTCAGGAAGCTCAGAGTTGAGTGAGGGAGACATATGAATATAGTGGTGAGCAAATACAATGGTAGAAATATCATAATGGGGTGCTATCCATCAGGACCATGTTGAAAGTGACAGTGCCCTATACATAAAGAGAAAGATTCAGGTGTTTATATGCCATTTCCTATACAAACTTTGTCTCAGGCTAACCAAATAGTGGACAAGAGAAGGCTTATCTTTATAAGATTTATGTCTAAATCTTTATAAGATTTATCTAAATATTTATAAGTCTTTATAACAAATCTTTATAAAAATCTTTGTAAGATTTATATCTGAATCTGTTCCCCCCTATAAGGGGTACATATGAAATGACTGTGCCCCCTCAGGTCAGAGGAGAGAACAGCGCTGTCCAGCAATGCCTTGTGATTAGCCCAGATTGGAATTTGGTTCTCCCAAGGGTGGGTGGGGGGCGGCTCCCATCCCCTCCCCAGGTGCTGCCCTTCTCAGGTGCTGTAAACAGCAAAGCCATGAGTCATTATCACGGGATACCTGTGTTCCTTCCCACCTGGTCCCCGCCAGATCAAACATGCTGGCCACAGAGGCAGAATGGAGTTCTGAGCCTTGTTTACCTTGGAAACGTCACCGTCACTGCAGCACATCCGTTATTGATTTACAGGCTGTGTATGGACACGACTCGCTGGGCTCAACACTGAGGCCCCGTTTCCTACTCTGCCTCACTGTTTGCCTGCGTGTCCATGTTCCTAGCATCGCTGGGAAGAGTCATCTGGGAGGCAGCGTTCTTGGCCCAGGTGGTCTGCCTCTGTTCAATCATGTTAATTTATTTCAAAAATTTATTTGGTTGCAGCTATTAACCATGCTTAACTAAATGCTCTTCATAGCAGAAAGCAGAGCTGTGTAATTCACAAACTCCTTAGCCGTGGAGAGGTGGACTGTTGAGGACTGACAATGTATATAGCTGAGTATTTTGATTAACACCAGCTGACCAATCCATCTCCTCTTTCCCTCCCAAGTTTCATTCCTAAATCACTGTCTGTATGCCTATGACCAGTTCAAAGGTAAAATAGGATACCCAGAAGAAGAGGCAGCCTGACCAGTTGGAGAACCTGATAAAGATCTCTCTCCCTCTCTCTCAGAGCTCTTGCCTTTGCCACCAGAATCCTCACCAATGCCCTACATCTGGGGCTGCCAGCATCATGGTCCCTACTCCTCTCTAGAACCTGACCACCTCAATAGCCTGGCATGTCAGAGATGTGCCCACGCTGCTGCTGGGGGAGGATGCCTGGTCCTGCATTCACACTTCCATTCATTTCAAGGACTGTAACAGTTGCATTCTGAGATTGTGCAAGAAGCGTCCAATAGTTTTCTACGCAGCTCCAACATCAGACTGAACAAAAGGGGGAAGCTAGCAGGACGGGGCAGTGAATGTGCATTTCAGGTTTAAGAGCACAAAAAGTGTCCACTGTTTTCCTGTTTCTCTCATTTTTCTACCAGATCTCTGCACTCTCTCATCTCTCCCGATTCTGCATGCTTTCATTGTAAAGTAACGTGGACAGCACTTTTGTAAGGGCTTAGTGTCTAGATTTAGGGGAGTCACTACTGAGTCCATACCACAGGCTCTTACTGAAGCCTTGGGCTGAGTGACTGAACTGCTTCTTAGTGATAAAGCAGGGTGTGGGAAACTTGGGTGAGGTTCCAGTTGGTGGTTCTTGGTGGTGGCCCTCTTTTCTCATATGCACTGATGGGGTTTAGGACACACTACTCCAAAATATGGCACACTGGCATCTGAGAAAACAGCAGAAGCAAGAATGTCACTCTTACCTTTCCCTCACTCCTGCCCCCCTGAAGCAGGTGTGAAACCTAGCTGAGCTTCCCCTGCAGTAGGTCATGAGACCCTCAGGTGAGAGGCACCCACCCTGTACCTGGAAGAAAGGAATGTCACACAGGGACACCAAGAGGAATCTGAACAAACAGGCCCTGCTATGTTTCCCCCAGTTTATTACCATTACACCATACTCCTTTTGTCCAATCATACTTCTACGCAACTGTCCACCTCTGCATTAAACTTATAATAAAAATATACAGATTTTCTTGTTTCTTTGAGTCTTCTCTTCTGAAATCTCCTGTCATGCAGAACTTATATGAAATGAATTTGTGTTTCTCTCTTGTTAATCTGTCTTTTGCTACAGGGGCCTCTGTCATGAACCTTGCGATGGGTGAGGAGGAATGGATATTACTTTTTCTCCCCCACTGGGCTAAGCCCTGAAACCTCGGAAGATGTCATGGGGGTTCTCACCAGTCTGACACTCTGACTCAAATGGTGGGAACATCCTGAATGGCTTCGCCGCCTCCACCCCAGCTCCCTCACAGTCCATTCTGACCACAGCAGCCATGGTGATCTTTTTACAACACAAACTGGATCATGTCCTTCCCTCTCTTAAAACTCTGCGAGAGCTTCTCTTTGCAAAGAATGAAATTCAAACTCCTTACCAAGGCCCAAAGGACCTTACATGAGCTGGCCCCTGCCTTCCCTAACAAACTCACCTCCTGCCTTCTTCCCCCTTTCACTCTGTTCTAGCCACACTGAGCACTTTTTGGTTCCCCCAGTACTTGAAATTTATTCCTGTCTCATGGCCTTGACACTTGCTATTTCTTGTTTGCAACTCCTTCCCCCCAAACTTTGAATATCTGTCTCCTTTTCATTCAGAACTTAGTTCAAATGCCACTTCCTCAGAGTGGCCGCCTGACAACCCAAACTAAAGTCCTCCCTCCCCTCTCCCCACCAAACAAATTACGCTCCATCTAGTCTTTGCTGACGCAGATTTGCTTATGGAAGCTGTCCCAGGAGTCAAAGGGCAGTTTTAGGTTCTCCTGACAGCTAGACATGGTACCCTGGTTGGCAGGCCCCATGACAAGACAGGAGAAGGTCATTCTAAAATCCACTCCCATTTCTCGCTCTGATATCTCCTCAGACTGGGAGGAAGAGAGAGGCCATCTATAGACAGGGTGACTAACTGTCCCAGTTTCCCAGGGTTTCACAAGATGTGGAATTTTCAGATCTAAAACAGAGAAAATCCCAGGAAAACTAGGACAAGTTGGTCACCCTATGACCCTAGATCTCTTAAGGAAGTTCAACAGCTGATTTCAAGTTCCAACTAAATCTCCTTGTCCACTCCATCTTATTCTTTTTAGCTTTGCCCAGGTTATAGAAGTTAGGTACCAAAGAACAAATACTTTTTGCAATACCTTGTATCACTTTATATAGGTGGGTTTGACAGGAAAACACCTTTCTATAAACACATACACGCATCCTGAAAGCAAATGTGCCACACAGCCTAAACATTGAATATGGCTCTGGCCCCAAGTCTTTTTGTATATCATATAAGCTTGATAAATATTTGGTAAAACATTGAACTGAGTTTAACTACGTGTATTATTGGATCACTTTTAAAACACCAGGGCCAGAAAATCTGAAGAAACTGAGTTGTTCTAGAAATTCTTCACAGTAGGAAACATAGAAAGACTTCATAATCTAAATATAGCTGGTGACCCTTACCTCTTGGTGACCAAATCGGTCAGTCAATAGAGAGGATGGTCTGCCACCTGGTGGTAAGTCTTAGCATTGTTCCCTGGTAAACCACAATTAATTCCTGGGTTGGGTGAATTTATTGGGCATAGAATCGTAGAAAAATAAAGGCTAGGAGAGTCCTGATTCTATGACTATATTATCAACCACTAAAATAGAGAAACCTGACGAAGAATATTTTTAAATTATTTGTGAATTCTTGAATATGAGAAATCTCACAATGGAGGAAGGAAAAGGGAAAAGAGAACTAGAAGTTGTGGAATATTAAGGTGAACTAGACATGCTACATAGATTATTTCTCCTCACAACAACCTTGTAATGTGGACAATATTATGTATATTTTACAAATGATAAAATGGATATTCACAGAGGTTAAGAAATTTCCCTGAGATTAAACAAGAAAATAAAGGGCACAGCTGATTCAACCTCAGTTCTTTCTGATTGCAAAACGTGAACTCAGGCTGTTACACTGCATTTTTTCATACGTTTAACAATCACTTAAAAAATTAACTTTATTGCTCTATGGTTTACATGCAATGTAATTGTATGTTTTTAACTTAGGTTGAAATAATTATACATTTACAGGAAGTTGCAAAAATTGTTACATTTTATGTAACTACAGTATAATATCAAAACCAGGAAATTGATACCAGTACAGTGTATGTGCATTTTTATGACATTTTATCACAGGTGTAAATTCACATAACCATTACTGAAATCAAGATACAGGACTGTTCCAACACCACAAAGATCTCCTTTGTGTTACCCCTTTACAGTCACACCCACACCTCTCTCCTCCACAATCCTGAACCCTGTCAACCACTTGGCTGCTCCATATATCTCTATAATGTCATTTTGACAAATGTTATATAAATGACATCACACATTATGAGGTTGTCTTTTTTCTCTCAGCATACTGCCCTTGAGATTCATCAAAGCTGTTTTGTGTATCAATAGTTTGTTTTTTTACCTGATGAGTGGAGTTTTATGGAATGGGTGTTCCACAATTTGCTTAAGCATTCACCCTTTAGAGGACAAATAAGGCTTCTATGAACATTCAGGCACAGGTTTTTGTGTGGACAATTTTTTTTTTTCATTTTTCATTTTTCTTTTTTAATTCACACATAATAATTGTACATATTTATGGGATACAGAGTAATATTTGATACATGTATACACTACGTGATGATCAAATCAGGCTAATTAGCATATTAATTACTGCCAACATTTATTAATTCTTGGTGATGAGAACACTTGAACTCTTCTAGCCATCTAAAAAATCCAATAACGGGCCAGCCCATGGCTCACTTGGGAGAGTGTGGTGTTGATAACACCAAGGCCACAGGTTTGGATCCCTATATAGGGATGGCTGGTTAGCTCACTTGGAAGAGCATGGTGCTGACAACACCAAGTCAAGGGTTAAGATCCCCTTACCAGTCATAAAAAATAAGTAAATAAATAAATAAATAAATAAATAAAAATAGAAAATAGAAAATACAATAAATTGTTAATTATAGACATCTAGCACTACTATTGAATACTACAACTTATTCTTCCAGTCTAGATGTAATTCTGTATCCATTAACTAATCTCTTCCTATCCCTCCTCCCCTTATTTCCCAGCTTCTAGTAACCTCAACTCTGCTCTCTACTTCTGTAAGCTCATTTTTTTCAGCTCCCACATGAGTAAGAAAATGTAGTATTTATCTTTCTGTGCCTGACTTATTTCACTTAACGTAATGTCTTCTAAGCTCATTCATATTGCTGCAATTGACACGATTTCATTCTTTTTTTATGGCTGAGTAGTATTCCATTGTGTGTATATATACCACATTTTCTTTATCCATTCATTTGTTGATGGTCACTTACATTGATTCCATATCTTGGCTATTGTGAATAGTGCTGCAATAAACATGGAGTGCATGTATTTCTTTAGTGTACTGATTTCCTTTCCTTTGGCTAAATACCCAGTAGTGGGATTGTCAGATCATATGGTAGTTCTATTCATAGTTTTTTGAGAAACCTCCATACTGTTTTCTATAATGTCTGTGTTAATTTATACTCTCACCAACAGTGTATAAGAGTTTCCTTTTCTCTGCATCCTCACCAGCATTTGTTGCTTTTTGCCTTTTTGATAAAAGCTATTCTAACTGCAGTGAGATGATATCTTATTGTGGTTTTGATTTGCATTTCCATGATGTTTAGTGATGTTGAGCATTTTTTTATATACCTGTTGAGCATATGTATGTTTTCTTTTGAGAAATGTCTGTTCAGGTCATTTGTCCATTTTTTAATTGGATTATTTGATTTTTGTTTTTGTTTTTGCTATTGAGTTGAGTTCGTTGTATATTCCAGATATATTAATCCCTTGCTGGGTAAATAGTTTACAAATATTTTCTCCCATTCTGCAGGTTGCTTCTTAACTCTGTTGATTGTCATCTTTGCTGTGCAGAAACTTTTTAGTTTGATGTGTCTATTTTTGCTTTTGTTTCCTGTGCTTTAGAAGTCTTCTTCATAAAATGTTTGCCAAGACCAATATCTTGAAGTGTTTCCCTTATGTTTTCTTCTATTAGTTTTACAGCTTTAGGTTTTACATTTAAGTCCTTAATCCATTTTGAGTTGATTTTTGTATATAGTGAGAGACTGGGGTCTAGTGAAATTTTGTTTCTTGAGTAATTAACCCTTCTTCTGTTTCTTTTCTCTTTCCTGGACCATTCTATCAGCACTTTTTAGTTTAAAAGCAATATTTAATTTATTTTCAATGGGTTTTTTTTTTTTTTTTATATCTTCCTCACTGGACTAAAATCTCCATGAGGGCAGGATACAAATCTGTTCTTTTCTCACTACATATTCAGCACTTGGCATGGTTCTTGGCACATGGACAAATTTCAATAAATATATGTTTCAGGTCTGGGTCATCCAGGTGTGGACAAACCCTTCAGTCTTCATTTCCCTTTAGCACAGCTGAGATGGAGATTTTCAAGGAGATCTTACCTAAATGAATTTCAGAGATTGGGAAATCCAGAGTCCAAGGAACACATCTGGTGAGGGCCTTGTTGGTGGGTGGTGACTCTTTACAGCAATGCAGGATGATGAATATGGCAGGAGCAAGAGAGTTTGTGTGGACATAAGTTTCTATTTTTCTGGGATAAATGTCCAGGAGTGCAACTGCTGGGTCATACGGTAGCTGCATATGGTTTTCTAATGGATTTTAAGGACTTTCGTAATCTCACGACTATCCAATCTCCATCATTTCCTAAATTTTAAGAACTTTAATCAGGAGTTTAAATTCATACTGGCCAGCCATACACACACACAAAGTTTAAATTGAAAGTGCTGTTTGTATACTTAACACCCAATGAAAGTCCAGTCGTCATGATAAATCCTTGAATGTTCTGTAAGAAAATGATGCTGGTCATTGCAACTTCAGCATCTCCTGTTTTTTGCTGCTTGGCTTCCCCTGCTGATATATAAGTTTTCTGGCTTTTCCTTCCACAGCCCCTTCTCACCCTTTGCTGTTCTGTGTAGTGATTTGGTGAAATTGTTGCAGTCCCTTTGCTCTTTTAGCACCACATATGAATTCCCAGTTTTATTATTGCAATAAAGGTAACTTAAGCTGGCTTTTCTCAAACAAAGAAAAAACTGCCAAGCTATTTTCCAGAGTAGCTGTCCGTTTTACATTCCCACCAGCAATATGAGAAAGATCCACTTTCTCCATATCCTTGCCAGCATTTGGTATTGTCACTACTTTTGTTTTAGCTGTTCTAATAGATGAGTGGTATCTCACTGTGACCTTCATTTACATTCCCTAATGGCCAGGGGTGTTGAACATCTTTTCATGTGCTTATTTGCCATCAGTATATTCTCTTCAGGGAAATGCCTTTTTATGGCTTCTGCCCATTCTCTAATTGGCTGGGGTTTTTTACTGTTGAATTTTGAGCAATTTTTATACATTCTAGATATACATCCTTCAGATTTGTGGTTAGCAAATATCTTCTCTTGTCTACAGCTTTTCTTTTATTCTTTGCATTGTTAACAAAATCCTTCACAGAGCAAAAGTTTTAAATTTTGGTGAAGTCCAATTTACCAATTTTTTCTTTTTTGGATCATGCTTGGTGTCTGTTTAAAAACTCTTCACCAAGCCTTAGTCCCTTTGTATCTTTTACATAGAAATTTTCTCCTATGTATCTTCTAAACATTTTTAGTTGTATATTTTACATCTAAATCTATGATACATTTTGAGTTAGTTCTATACAGAATATGAGTTTTAGGTGGAAGTTTTGTTTTGTTTGCCTATAGTTATCTGTGATAGGCTAAATAATGGCCCCCCAAAGATGTTCACATCCTAATATCTGTAACCTGTGAATACACCTTATATGGCAAAAAGGATTTTGCAGTTGTGATTAAGTTAATGTTATTGACATAGGCAGATTATTTTGGATTATTGATGTGTGCTGAGTGTTACCACAAGGGTTTTCATAAGAGGGAAGCAGGAGATAAGAGTGAGTAGTAGGAGATGTAACCACAGAATCAGGATGTTGGAGTGATACAGGGAAAAACCCACGAACCAAGAAATTCAGGAGGCCTCTACCAGTTTGTGACAAAGATGGGTCTAAAAATTAGTTCTTTAAACTCAATTCTTTATTCTTCCATTATTCTTTCCATTATACTATATAGTTTCCATGTATGTTAAATTATATTTTGATAAACTGTAAACAATTATATAATTTCTGGGTTGTACTGTGTACTAGTTCGTTTCTGTTACTTATAACAAAATACCTGGAACCGGGTGATTTATAAAGAAAAACAAAATGTATTGCTTACAGTTTCTGAGACTGGGAAGTCCAACGTCCATCTGGTGTTGGTGACAGTGACCCGGGGTTCTCACATTGCAAGATGGTGGAGGCAGAGAGAGCAGAGAGAGAGAGAGAGAGAGAGAGAGAGAGAGAGACTGTCCTCTCTCTTCTTTTAAAGCCCTCAGAACCACACCCCTGACCATAATTATTAATCCATTCACTACTGCACAGTCCTATAATCTAATCACCTCTTCAAGGCTCCACCATCAATTACCATAATAGGATTTCCCACATTCTTAACAGTCACAGTGGGGGCCAAGTTTCTAATACATAAAACTTGGGG
The DNA here is from genome assembly GCF_027409185.1 of Cynocephalus volans. Taxonomy (NCBI): domain Eukaryota; kingdom Metazoa; phylum Chordata; class Mammalia; order Dermoptera; family Cynocephalidae; genus Cynocephalus; species Cynocephalus volans. Next base: position 83,673,435 of record NC_084473.1, read on the forward strand.
GACACAATTCAAGTTTCAATGAGTTTTTGAGGAAAATAATTCAACCCACTACATACTGGAATTTTAACATGCTGATTTCTGTCCATTCATCATCCATCCATTCATCCACCCATTCACCCATCCAATAACCACATACTGAGTGCTTGCCATGTACCGACATAAAGCCTTAAGGTTACCGACATAAAAGATGCAGGCTTTAGGCTCTGAATCCAAAGAGCTTGCCCTCTAGTGGGCAAAAATAGGTGTAGGTATATACATACACGGATAAATATAGGAAAGTGAGATGAGAGATGAGAGAAAAGATGAGAAAGAGAGATGAGAGAGATACATATGAAAGAGATAAATAACATATATATGAAACTCATGTATATAGGATATATATGATATAAAGGATATACGACGGTACTTCGAAAAGCTCATGGAAAAATTGAATTAAAAGGTAATATGAGGGCCGGCCCCGTGGCTCACTCAGGAGAGTGCGGCGCTACCAAGGCCACGGGTTCTGATCCTGTATAGGGATGGCCAGTGGCTCACTGGCTGAGTGTGGTGCGGACAACACCGTGCCGAGGGTTGCGATCCCCTTACCAGTCAAAAAAAAAAAAAAAAAAAAGATAATATAAATCCTTCCATGAACTTTTTGAAGACCTTTCATATGATATATATATGTTTTGTACATATAGGATAAATTAATTGTATATGTGTGTATGCATGTTTATGTGAAAAGTAGCACTGCGATAAGTTTATTGAGTAGGCGAGGTCTGAGCTGGGTCTTAGGAAATGAGCAGGAGTTAGCAGAAGAAGATGAAGGAGGCTGGGGGAATGAGGGATCGTAGAGAAAAAAATGGGCTGAAGCATCAGCTCTTGCAAAAGCATGAAGACATGACAGAACATGGTACACTAGGGAAACTTTGAGTGCTGGCCATGATTACTGTTTAGGTGGTGAGGGTGCTGGTGAGGGAGGAAACGGGAGGGTTCAGCTCATGGAAAGTCTTCATGCCTTGTGAAAAAGCTTGGACTTGACCCTGAAAACAATGAGGTGCATCGTAAGATTTAAACAGGGATAACATGATCAGAAACCTTTTTAAAAAATTGCTCTGATGGCTGTAGAAGGGAGTTAAAATTGGGGAAAGGGAGAAAAGTAATGAAGCTGTTGCAGTGATCTAGAATTGATAAATGCCTGCACTGAACAGCTGGTATTGGACATAAGGAAAAGGGGCTGAGTCTGAGGGTTAAGGTGGTAGATTGTGTCAGTAGAAAGCGATTAACGGGATATAGTGAAAGAGAGGATTACTCCTAGAACCTTGGCTTGGAATTTGTATATTCTGCATTCATTGCAAGTGTTCTTGCTTGTTTTTTGCTTAAATATATCATCTTTAGGAAAATGCAGGTATTTCTAAGGAACCAGTGTTGGTTGTGCTAATATTTAACTAGAATTGCATTGTAAGCTAGTGTTCACCTGTTTTGTGTAAAATATACAGAATGAAAATCACCTGCAAAAATATTTTAATTCTAGCTATTTTTCCCTTTGTCATGCTGCGCACTCGTGGTCTGTGTCCCTGACACTAGCAAATGGTGACTGTGTGTACAGGAGATGTCAACCATTTTAGTGTTTTAATAATTATTTAATGTATTTGTAATTTCACCCATTCCCAGAGAGAATTTGGAGGAAATTCTAGGAAAACACGAATACAATAAGACTAAACAAGCAAAAGACTGATAATCTTGGAACTCCCATGCACAAGTGGCCGTATATATTTTCAATTCCCAGCATCCATTTCTTCCTTCCTCTCAGTAACAGTCCCTTAATTTTTATTCCACCCCTTCTTTCCACACAGTACATGGGCTTCTGAGGAAGACAACTGTAGCTCTGAAGGACTTTGAAGCTCAGACTTAGGAAAATCCACCCCCTATTCCACTACCCCACCGATTTGTTCTGATCGGGCACTTTTCCATGTGGGTCTAATTAAAGCCCAGGCCTCTGCTCTGTGGGTAAGGGACGCACAGCGGAAGCTCCAGGCAGATGTCTTGGGACCACAAGTGGAAAGTCCATCTGATGCTGGAACCAGCTAGAGGAGGCCAAGTCGAAACCTGGGTTATGATCACATTCTTTGAAATCTAGATCCAAGCTGAATTGTAGACAATTTGATTTGGGGAACCAATGAACTCCTTAAAGGATGGGGCCAGTTTGAGCTGGGTTTTCTGTCACCCAGAAGGGAAAGATTTCCTAACTTGAAGACCTCCCTGCGAGGGACTTCTTGCCCTGGGAAAGTCAAAACCAGTAAGAACCAAGGTGGAGCCCAGGGGGAAAGAGGCTTGAAACTGGCCACTGAAACCTATTTTACCTGGGCAAAAAGTATCCTTTTCAGACAGCACATTCACCTGTTACTCCATTAGGGTGGTGGGGGTGGGGCGGAAATCCCCTGGGGGTAGTAAGGAAAGGACTGTTTGCCTTAGGAAGGGAAAAACTAAGAAAAGAAGCTCTGGATTACTCAACAAAAAGATGTAGAGCCTCTACCCAGAGGCTTCTGCCATAATTACTACTCAGTCCCCACAACAGGTCTTGGAGAGATGCTGAGTGTTTGGAAATTACTGGAGTGGAGCAGCTTCTTGAAGGAGACTCCTTCAGACTTGCTTTCAACTGAAGCCTGCAGGGCTTGTCTTCCTCCCATCTCCACTCTCTCTTCAATATATAATAAACTTCATTAAATAAATCCTTCCTCTACGGATCTTGGTCCTTCTCCTATCCTACATTACAGAAGCCCTAAATTTGTGTATTTCAAACTATTGGTCTCCACCCACTAGGGGTTGTAGAACCAATTTAGTAGGTGTCTTAGTATGTTTGGTGCTGCTGTATTAAAATACCACAGACTGAGTAATTTATAATGAACAGAAAGGAAGGGCAAGAGAGAGCAAGAGAATAACAGTACTTTTTACCAACACCAGTCCCACTGATGGGATTGACACCCTTATGACATAATCACCTCTTAAAGGTCCCATCTCTTAATATTGTTCCAATGGCCATTAAATTTCAATATGAGTTTTGGAGAGGACAAACATTCAAATCATAGCAGTAGGTCTTAACCAACGTTTAAAGGGGGGAAAAAAAGAATAGAAAACATCAGTACATTATATATAATAAGAGTAAGTGCCATTTTCATGATCTTTTTTCAGAGTTGTTGTGTATAATGTGGTCCTTTCTGTGGGGTCTAGGTCAAAGGTTGAAATGATTTGGCTGAGATTCTTCCCATGGGATTGGAGTGGGAGACAAGGATGGGACAGAGGAAGGAAGAGGGGATGAGAGAGGGGAAAGAGGTTGAAAAAGATTGAGCTACTAATTACAGCTGGTTTGGTGTTTGGTGTTGTGGGCTGGGGGAGAAGGCAAGTGTGTGGCTACCGCAATATTCGTGAGATTCCTAAGACAAATACTGGGTACTAGGACCGTAGCTGTGCTAGAGAAGTGCGACTGTGTAAGGGAATTGGTACTAAATGAGAAGTTTCTGCAGAAGAACAGAAAATAATTATTCTAGGATTACTTATATTTCTTAAAGTTTGTGGGGTTGGGGTTGGCGTTGCAGAATTCATGTGTACCTGTACTAATAGCTCAGTGGTTCTTTTTTTTTTTTAAAGATGACGAGTAAGGGGATCTTAACCCTTGACTTGGTGTTGTCAGCACCATGCTCACCCAGTGAGCTAACTGGCCATCCCCATATGGGATCCGAACCTGTGGCCTTGGTGTTATCAGCACCACTCTCTCCCGAGTGAACCATGGGCCGGCCCCATCCGTAGTTCTCAACTGGGGATGATTTTGCCCCTCAGGGGACATTTGGCAATGTCTGGAGGCACTTTTGGTCATCACAACTAATGGGTGTGGGGTGCTACTGTCATCTAGTGGATGAAGGCCAGGGATGTTGTAAGGGACAAAAAAAATTATCTAGCTCAAAATGTCAGTAGTGCTGAGTTCGTGAATCCTGTGCTTTAGAGTGAAATCATGTGCTTTTCTATAGCTTTAGAGTGATAAGGTGTATGGAAAACTTGAAGTTGGCATTGCAGGGAAAATTTTGTGCTTCAGTGGACAACTCTGCACCGTTTAGACTGTACCGGATGCCCCTCCAGGTTGTCTGATTCTATGACAGTTATTTTGTAGTTCTGTAAGTTAAAGACAACCAACAGCAACACAAGGTAATTCTTGTCTGTAGACATGCAAAATCTGCTTTGTCTAGCAGAGGTTCAATTTACTCCCTTGTCCCATTGTGGAGCAAGCTTATTTTGCCTCCGTTAGCACATTCATTTCAACATTTCTTTATTCCATATAATCTGTGATGTTTTTTCACTTCCTTAAACTTGTAACACCTTACCAGTTTTCCCATTAATGAGTTAAAGCATTAATACGTCTTCATTTTTTTATCTTTATGAGTCATACTTTACCTTTTTTTTTTAATAAAAAATTCTCTTAACAGCATCATCCATCTTTGAGGTGCTGAGGGAACAGAATTATTTCCATTGAAAGATGCTGTGGTCACAGATGAGGCAGGAACCTGGACTTCAATGTAAGCTTCATACCACACTCTCCCAAGTGAGCCACGGGCCAGCCCAGGAAGAACCCATTTTAACCAGGAGAAATGAACAGAGGTTTCTCGGATCCTGAGCTCTGAGGGATTTGTTACCGAGGCCATTGTTTAAAGGCATTGAACAAAATAATGGAAGAAGTCTTCCACTGTAGTTTAAAAAAAAAAAAAATGCAGAGGCATTCTCAGTATGACTAGTTCTTACATCAAAACTCATTTAAAGGCAAGAGCCCTCTTTTGCTTCCTCTCATCTTCCTCATCAATCTTCCTACTGAAGAATCTGCATCAGTTAGAGTAAGCTAGGGAATGCTGTGGTAATAAACTACCCCCAAAATTCCAGTGGCTCAAAACAACATGGGTGTATTTTTGCTCATGCTACCTGCAGGCAGGCAGGGGGCGCTGCTTATCCCAGCCACTAAGGAACCCAGGCTAGTTGGGCAGCCACTGCCTAGGACATTGCTGGTCACTGTGCCAAAGGGAAAAAGTGCTCCAAAGGGTGTCACTCCAACAAGTGTACCAATGAGATGGCGACACATTCCACTCACAACTTACTTGCTAGATCTAGTCACACTCCACATAGAACCCCTGGGAGAAAGAAGTATGATCCTGCTATGTGCCTGGAAGGAGGGAAAATTTCAGGTGAACAACACAGACAAATTCTGCAGCCTCTGAGCTCCAGTCTGCATGGAGGAGACGAAATGGGTATTAGGGAATGTAGAGGCTGTGGATGACTTACCCCTTTGCTCTCCTTGTTTCTGTAATTTTTATCCTCCAATTTTCCTCTCTTTTCCTTCCTCTTCCTTCCCTTCCTCCCACCTGGGTTTTTTGCATGTAGCACTCTGTGTTTGTAGTTGTGACCTTAAAAAGCCCTCTCCTGCAGACCCAATCTCTGGTACATGGGTAGAGAGAGGTAGGTTGTCTTTAAATCAAATTAGTCTGTATATTAGGAAGATAAGTTTGTTGGGGTAAAAAAAAAAAAAATCACAATATCTGTTCTTGAAAATCTAATGCAGATGATTCATGTCATTACTTTGGGTCAATCTCTTTAACTTGTCCAATCTGGGTTCCTCATCTATAAAATGAAGAGACTGGGCTAAATCAGTGATTCTTAACTGTAGATATGCAATAGAATCATCTGGTATCTCTTCAAAAATACCAAAGCCAGAATTCTACCCCAGATGAATCTTATCAGTATTTCTTGAGCAAGAGCCTGGCATGAAGTTTTAGAAATTTCCTAGGTGATTTTAATATGCAGCAAGGATTGAAAACCACTGGGCTAGATCATTTCCAAGCTTCTGAGATTTTCTAAGTTATTCACCACTACTCGATTTGAGTTGATTATATTTGAAACCACTCTGAATAATGAATATTAGTTCAGCACATGCAATGTACACGTAAAAGTTGAATAAAGGCTAACTTTTGCATGCTAAAAGTATGTTTTCGGGGATGGAGAAGAGGGAGTAGAGAAACCATCTCTCCTTTTTAGATGTCCGTCTGACTCAAGAGGTGAGACCTTATCCTCACAATTTCTAAGTTCATCATTATCAAAAACAGTTGCAGATTAGTAGGAAATGTTGCTAAAAGAAGTCAATCTTGAGAAATTAAAGTGCTCCTAAATCAATGTTAGTGAATTCTCATGACCTTATTATGTACAACCTGTCTAAGGACTTGTGACAGATTCCAGGTTTCCAAGAGAGCCATAACAATGTCTCTTATCCCAAATGCCCTTCTTACAATGTCATGCTCCCCCCATTGAGTGGTGGGGTCTGTGTTCTTTTCCCTTAACTGGGATGAACTCTTATGATTGTTTCCACCAATAAAGTACAATAGCAGTGACACTATGTGACATCCATGGCTGGATTATAAAAATGCCACATACTTCCACCTGGCTCCCCTGGAGCACTTGCTCTTGGAGCCCAGCCACCATGATGTGAGGAAGAACAAGCACCCACATGAAGAAGACACATGTCAGGGTTCCAGCTGTCTGTCAGCATCAAGTGCCAGACATGTGAGTACAGGAGCCATCAGATGATTCCAGCCCTCAGCCATGTTGACAATTTTCAGCTGAGGCCCAAGATATGCTGGGGCAGAGATAAGCCAAACTCACTTTGCCTTTTCAAATTCCTGATCACAGACTCTGAGCATCACAAAATGATTGTTGTTTTCTGAAAGTAAGTTGCTGGTGGTTGTGACATACAGTAATAAGAAGTATATATATATTTGGTCTCTGCCTCATGTTTCCTGGCAAACAGCTCTAAAATCCTTGGAATCTCCAAAATAATAAATGTCTTTATTTATTCTAGTGAGATAACTGGTGGCTGGGGGCTCTTGGATAGACTCAGGATGGGGGCTGGCCGACAGAACCAACTATGTGATTATGTTACAGGGCACACTCAGCTCCTGGCTGAGGGTCCCCCCAAATTGATACCAAGCTCACAGTTCTGGCTGCCTGCCCCCAGACAAAAGCAAACCACCCAAAAGTCAAATGTTGGTGAAAATGGAAGTCAGCTTTATTCAGGAATACCGGTGACCTGAGGAGAGACGTTAGGCTAGCCCATCTCTCCGGTAAACCTGAAGGAGAATAGCCAGGCTAAAGCCATCTCGAAGACTCAGGTTTACTGAGGGGTTTTTAAAGAGGGGGATGAGAGAATGGAACACAGGAAAATGAAAAGCAGGAGGGAGGGGATGTGAGCAGTGAGGGCTTCATGCAAGGTCTCAGGTGCAAAGTCTCGCCAAGACTCTGGTTTCTACTATCGTCCTTATCTCAAGGTCTTGGTAGTACGTGCAAGTCTGCAGCTTCAAGCTGGCTGGAAAACAACTTTACATTCATGTAAATAATGTTATCTTGCCCCATAACCAAAGTTTGAAATATCAAATAACTGTGGGAAAAGAGGGAACTCAGAGAAATGCATGCCAAGAAAACACAAACAAAAAAACCTATGTTCTTTTAAAATCTTTTAGAGCCCATGTGGTTTTAGGTCCCCACATGGCTTCAGTACTGCTCATTCCAACAATTAGAGGGTTGGAATGTGGAATATACTATAAAGCAAATGTACCTCACAGGGCCTGGTTTTCCAAAGCCTTGCAGTTTCAAATATTGACCTTGTGGAGGACTGGAAATTTTCCTCAGGCTACAAAGTCTCTGTTGTAAGATAAAGATTTGTGGCAGAGCAAGGTTGGTGGCTCAAGGGCAGACTAGTTACTGATTGTTATGTAAAGATACTGAGAAATTGCTGTAAGATCACTTAATTGTCTAAGGAAATGTCATCTGACTTGTTTCACTGAAAGTTACCAGCCTATATTGTTAAACTATAACCCCACCTATGTTCTCTTCCTGTAACTTCCTGGTCTGGAAAATAAATGCAGGAAGAGAACCCCAATTTGGGGTTAATTTCCTGAGGAATGGATGCCTCTCACTGGAGGGTACTGGGAAGATTAACCACTTTGGGGTCTCTCACTGTTCAGAAGAGATGGGCTTTGAGTAATCCTTTGTAGCTCCGTCACCCAGGGGAGGAGGGGTGACAAATCCGTGGGGGGCGAAGCAACACAAAACAACATTGGAACTCTCTGTAAATATGAGTTGAATGGAATGGTCTACCCAAAACAATTGTGTCAAATGTTAATGTTGGAAGAGGCCCTAGAGATAGCTTATTTCAATTCTTATTCCTCCCCCTCCCCCGATTACCACCTTCCTATTCTCTGTTTCTATGAGTTCAGCTCTCATTTAATAAGAGAAAGGCATGGTCCAAAGAGATGAAGGGCTTTTCTAAGGTCACAAAGCCAGTCAGTAGCTGCTGCTGGAAATAAAACTACCTGGGTCCTCATTCCCAAACTTTGTTTGCTATCCCTTTTACAACCAAAACTACCCTGAAGTACCTCCACCAGGTTCTCTGTCCTTTCTTAGTAAAAAGTATTGTAATAATAAGATAAGATGGTTAATACAAAGTTTCTCAACCACTTGTCTTCATTATCCTTCCTGGTATTTTCTAATAGTTAAAAATAGACTCTACAGTAGTGAGGAAATAGCACTGACAAAGACTCTCTCCTTTGACCATAACTAGTCAGGCTCCTGAGCCATTCCTGATTAGGCCTGACTTTGGGCTTCCTTCTCTGTTCTTGTCAAATCCATTTTGAGCAATAATTCTGCCAAGTCGGTTGAGCAAGAGTCCCTTGGAATCAGACAACCTTCCAATGTCTTATCACCCTAGCCCGCCTTCAGCAATGACCCTTTCAAGTCTGTTTAGCCAGAAATCCTTATCCTTGATGTTTCCTTTTAGCAATTTTCCATCCATTCACCCCTATCCTGCTCCTTGGTTGTAAATCTCCACTCATCTTTGCTGGAGTTGAGTCCCATCTCTCTCCCCCACTGCAAGTCCCCATTGCAGTGGTCCCTGTACCTATCACCATGGCTCCCCCTTGAATAAAGTTTGCCTTACCATCTTTAACAAGCATCATGAATAATATTTTTTCTTTAATAACAATAAACTCTTAGACTTGTCTCTAAAAAACTTTTGTCTCTAAAAAAGGTTTTTTATTGGTCATAAAAAACCCTGCAAAGTGGTGATGGGGGGTGGTCCTCAAAATTGAAGTCTGGGAGAACCTAGACTTTCCAAACAACTTAAGAAGAAACATCCTGAGAAAGTTAGCAACTTGGTTTGCTTTTTATCATCTCTGTAATAATAAATATAATGTTCATTTCCTGAAGCTTCCTTTTCTATTAAATGACTTTATGTCAGACTTTATGTCTGACTTTATGTCAGGCCATATCTAAATGGTGTTTAAGACTTGCCCTGCTTTTCTAGTGGAGAAAACAAAGGTAGATGCCCTCAGCTCTGTTCCTTTCCTGCTTAAACCTGCACCTGTAATAACACCCCCAGCCCAGCAGCCTCTACCAGAAGCCTCTTCTAAGCTCTGGCTGAGCCTGATGTCAGGGAGACCAGCAAGGAAATGGTTGCTGTAAAAGACATCAGGAACACTGTACAGATCATCCGATAGAGCCTAGAGTGTGCTTCATTTGTGTGTGTGTGTGTGTGTGTGTGTGTGTGTGTGTGTGTGTGTGTGTGTGTGTGTGTATGCACGCATGTGCTTTTTGGGAGTTGGCTGGTATGGAGATCCAAAACCTTGACCTTGGTGCTATAACACCATGCTCTAACCAGCTGAGCTCACTGGCCAGCCAATGTGTGCTTCACGCATAGCAGACCACTCTAGAGATGCAGAAGGAGAAACATTGGGATAAAGTTGTCTTAGTCCATTTTTAAAATCATAGTTTCTTGGTAAAATTATTAAATGCTTAAACTGCTTGTGAGCTAATAAAAGACAGAGATTATTTCCTACTTTGACTGAGGTGGGGGGTGGGTAAAGGTGGGGAGTTGGAGGATTAGGGGAAGGAGGAGCCAAGGGCTGGTGCTCTACATTCATTCTGCAAATGCTGGGATCCAGCAGTGAACAAATAAGGTGAGTTTTCTGCTTACATTTTAGAAGTACAGGCAATAAACAAAAAATCTGTAGCAAGATGACAGAGCACAATAGGATGATATGATGAGAGTGAGGGGGAGATTGGGGGTTGAGGATTGGGGCGGTGGTACTTTATTAAATAAATCAGGGAAGACTCCTGAGAGGCAGGGACCTGAATGAGGCAAGGGAGCCAGCCTGTGAAAGTCTGTGGCTAAAATGTGTGGTCCAATCTTAGAAAGTACCCCTCTGACTTCTCTGGAGAACTCATTTATATACCAAAGTGGCAGATTATTTTCTTCCTTTCACTCCTTCTTGAAGTGGGACACAAATCTATCCGTTTTTCAGGGCTTGGTATTTGGAAAGTTAAGCTGTTGCCGCTCAAGGCTGAGCAGAGACAGAGGCTCTTTGGGTAACAGTGCAGGCATGGAAAGGATTGACCTTCTTGTGGATGTCTGACCCCCAGCCCCACCCCTGCCAGATTGGCAAAGCTTGACTTCCTTCATCTTCCTGTTACTGAACTCAGGTCCAGCTGCCCACTCCCTTGAGAAGGAAAGTGATAGGTTTTGAACATAACCAGCACCATTTTAGGCAAGGCCAAGCACAAAATGGCCACCAGCCCCCACTCACCTTTCCTTACGAGAAGCCTCGTGACTTCTGCGAAATAGAAACCCTTTTGGCTTCCGCATAGGCGCAATTTTCCACCGTTGCATCAGCCAGGTGGAGCTTCTGCACTAGTGTAATGCTCCTCCTTAATTGCATCTGCCAGCCCTGGCACCCTACAGCCTGTATAAGCTCTCCCACCCCGATGCCTGGTGCTGCTCTCCACTTTGAGGGCAGCCCTGGCTGCTGTTCTCCATTTTGAGTGCAGCTGGGCAGGTTTCTTTCCATTAATAAGGCTTGATTGATACCCGGCGTTTCAGCTCACTTTCAGAAAGAAGAAAAGTGTCAGAAGTCAAACAGTTGGTGTTAGAGAAGCAGATGTATTCAGCTGAAGGAGATGATAGGCTATCTTATCTCGAAGACTTAGATTTACTGAGGGGATTTTAAAGGAGGGTTGAGGGAATGAAATGTGGGAGGTGAAAAGTAGGAGAGCAGGAGACATGAGCTACGAGAGGTCCGCGTCTATGAGTCAGGTACAAGGCCTCACCAAAGCCTCGTCTGGTTTCTGTTCTCATCTTCACTATTATGTCAGGACCCTGAAAGATTTTGATATGCTCTGGAGTAGAATCAACTCTTCTGCAAAATCTTTTGCATAGTTTGGCTTCATAGTGCTCTGATTGACTTGCCTGGTGCCCAAGGTCAGCTTCTAGTCATTTGGCCTTGATCATTTCTCAAAACTTTACAAGTCTCAAAGAAAGAACTGTTAGCTTTGCAAAGTACTGATCAGTTCTCAGCCTTATTCTCCTATTCAGCAAGCAAGATAAGAAAGTCAGGGGATGGGAAGAAAGAATGGAGAGAAAAAAATAAAACTGTCCTTTTAAAAATCTACCTCTCCCTCCCACCTCCCACTCACTGCAGCCCAGGTGGTTTTAGGTCCCAATATGGCTTCAGTCCTGCTCACTCCAACACTCCTCCTCTTCCACCTACATGGATCTGAAGCCTCCTCCAACTCTACCCAGAGGGAAAAAATCAATGGCACTCAATGACAACCCTGATAAAGAGAAGAGATGAGCTCCAGAGGGTGCTTCAGGGAACAAGGAACAACCGGTGCAAGTGGTAGTGTTGGGAGGTGGGGAGTTCCTTGTTGGTAGGATAGGTATGCAGAGGGCTGATCATACAGAAGTTCTGGGTGTGGTGAAGCTGGTGAAACAAACTGCATGGGTAGATGAGCCATGCATAAATCCCCCTGAAGATTCTTTAAGGCAGGGCTCCTCAAACTCAGCACTGTTGACACTTTGGGTGGGAGAATTCTTTGTGTGTGTGGCTGTCTGTGCACTGTAGGGTGTTTAGCAGCATCCCTGGCCTCTTACTAGATCCCAGTGGTCATCAGTCAAGACCATCAAAAATGTCTCCAGACACTGCCAAATATCCCCATAAAAGGAGAGGCCAAAACCACTCCAAGTGGATAACCACTGCTGTAAAGATTTCAAAAGGCAGCTTGATCCTTAAGCAAGAAATGGTTTTACACAGCAGTAAGGAATTGTTCTATAAATTTTTTTTTTTCAGAACCACTTGGCTGTGGTCAACCAGCAGAAAGACTTGGTTTTGGTAGACAGACTGCACTATGCTGCCTTCCATGTTAAGTGCGTAGCAAAGAAATAACACTGATATATTAACCATGACTTATTTTGAGTACTAGACCACCAAAAGTAAGGTCCCATTCTCTTCCAAGGGCCTTAACTGTTACCCAAAATTATTAGTAGACAATAAACCTGTGCTCATGGAAAGGGGATGAAGCAACATGGGCCACAAAGTGAGGCTCCAAAGGACCATTTGAAGGATGAGAGAGTGGAGGGGGGATGTGAGCTTGAGTAGCTATTACTAAATGAGTCTCCAGACTCTAGCATGAGGTGTATGTGAGTCCGCATCACTCCAATCTCTGGTAAGATTCTCAAATCCATTCCAGCATCTGGTTTCTAGCTCTGTACAGTCTTCCCTGGGAATTGTCTTCAAAATGAACACACTTTGAAGAAAATGAGAGGGAGAAGAGAGAAAAGGAGAGGGAATGGAGGTGGGGAAGTGGAGAGGAAGTTTTTCCTGCTTCACTGGAGTCCAGGCAGGCACACGATGGTGTCTGTGTACCTGCCTAAATCTGGCATTAGGGAAGTGCCATGATGCCCCATTGCCTTTGTCTCCTCTCAGACTGGACCACGCTGGAGCCACCAGGGGCGAGGTGCCTAAAGGCCCTCCCTCTCACCAGCAGTGATAGGGCAGAATGGTGGGCTCTGCCCCTGGGATCCCTCGTTCTGGCCCTGAGAACTCTTTCCCAAGGGTTCCTTGAAACTTTCACCTAATTTTATTAGGTTCCATGAAAGAGGGAAGAATGAGCCCCTTGTGGTTCTTTTAGTGTGAGTAATCTAGGGGAAAAAAAGGAAAGCTATTTAGTGGGTTATTAAGATTATAAAGTAGATTGATCTCACTTTTGTGAGACCCTGAAAGTGTCCAGCATCCAAAATCTATGCACTTCCCTTTATTTAGTACTTTCTTATATATAGCTTTTTTCTTCTTTTTTTCCTTAACCATACTGTCTTAAGATTTGTTGCTATTACTTGTGACTTTTAAAAAGACAGGCATTACGTGTGTGTTTTATACAAAGTTCAGGGCTATATTGGGTAAGGAGTGGGGCAATCAATAAATTCTTATCTAGGTAATTCTACCAGGTCAAGGTGTGGCCCTAGAGTAACTGAAGATTTGCAGCCCAGCTTCGCTTACAAGCAGTATGACCTTAGGTAGGTGAGGACATCTTTCATGCTTTATCGGCCCAATGGGATAATAGTATGCACAATGGAAAAACTTCTTGGAATTGTTGAAATTAAATACGATAACATTTGCAAAGCATTTAGCATGGTGCTTGGCACTATTATCAATTATTATGCAGATGAAGTATCATAGGAACAGGATACTCATACTATTCCAAGGATCAGCATAATCTTCAACCCTAAACACTGCCAGTGGGATTTCAGTGACCATGAGAGACCCTGGGCATCACTAACAGACTTAAGGAAAGGGATTAAAAGGAGCGCAGGGATGGAGAAATAAAAACAAGATGGAGAGACTGAGAAGGAAAGAGAAATGAAAGAGGCACAAATAGGTGGGCCTTTGTAGAACACTGTTCACCCTAAAATATTGAGTCAGCTGTTGTGCTTCCTCTGAGGAATAGATGGTCTCTGCCATCAAGGGACTTGTAGTCTTCTGAGTGACTCTCAAATGAATAGAACAAGAGAGACTATGACAGAGAGGGTACAGGTGATTGAAACATAAAAGAGCAGCTGATCCAACTAGGAATGGGGTTCAGGGCTACAGAGTAACAAGTGACAGAGTGGAGTTTTGAAGAACAACTGAGTTAGAAAGGTGCAAGATGTGTGAAGACATGGAGGTGACAGCCTGTGTGCAGAGACTGTAACTGTCTGAAAGTAGAGTGTGGGCTTGAGGCATGAAATTTATTTGTTATTTGGTAATGCTTTGGATGCTTGTTGAGGACTATCTACATGCCAGGCACTGTTTTAGGAACAGAAGATTCTGTAGGGAAAAAAACCCAAAGTCCCTTTTCTCAGAAATATTGTTTTCTAAAGAAGATACATGATAAACAGGTACAAAACCAAGTAAACAAATACATGACCAAGGAGAGTTCTGTGATGGAAATAAATCATGGGTAAAGTGATAGAGGACGGGTGGGTGAGAAACCACACCCGGTGGTGTGGTCAAGGAGACTTTTCTGGGAGCATTTCAGCTGAGTCTGCGGGATAAGATGGACCTGGCAGTGCAGAGATGGGCAGGTGGCAGGTAGAGCATTTAAGTGGTTAGAAGGTGCTCAGGCTGGAGGAGTAAAGAGATTAGCCAACACTTGCTCCAATCTTTTGGTAGTGGGTGCTGAGAAGCCTGAGTAAGGGAAAGGCTGCTCCCATGGAAATACAGAAAAGGTCACAAATTTGCCTAGGGTGGCCTTCAACTTTGCAGACCAACAGTAACAGGAGTCAAGGTATTTTGTCCTGCATCTTAGCCAGCACCTTGTGCTAATTTCTGAATTAGGCCCCAAACCAAGGATTCAAACATCACCTCAAACAACTTTTCCTCCTATAGATCAAGTGGATGTCCATGGGCTGGCAGCCTCAGCAGCACAGTGTTACCGAATTAGGCTCTTGGGTCACAGTGTCATCGAAATGAACAAAGTACCCAGCAGAATTTAAGGCAAGCAATGCTTTATTAAGAAGTAATGTCTTATGCATTAGGGAGACAATAATAGAAAAGCTGTCTCCCTGAGAGAAGTTGGGGAAGGGTTTTTAAAGGCAAGCAGTCCCCAGTCCCTCAGTTGAAGTCAGTATCTTCTTTTGATGATTTCAGATATCTTCACGTGGTCATGGGGCAAGAGTGGGGGGGTCTGTCAGTTCCATCAGTGTCCTGCATGCAAATCACAAAGGGGTCTTAAGGTTAACCTGTGATTTAGTTTTTACAGTCACAGGGAAAGAACAGGTAGGCAATGATAAGTTTTAAAGAAAGAGCAAATCTTGGGGAAGAGGTTTTGCAACTCAGTGAATATCTGTTCCCTTCTTATCTCAGTTTATTTTATCAGGGCGGGCCATGGGGTAATCATGTGTGTGTGTGGGGGTGTGTGTGTAGGGAGGAATACCATGACTGAGGAGTGGAAAAATGACATAGTGTCCTCTACAGGGAAAATTGAGTCAGTTTGGTTCACAGGCCTAGCTCTATGCTATCTCAACAGCACAGTTAGGAAAATCTAAGTGATGGGAGGAAGTAGCAGCGGCCCATACTGGGGGCCTTGCATACAGAAAAGGGAGAAGGCCAGGAGTGAGTATGAAGGAGATGAGTTCATGAGCAGACAGAAGAGATTTCACTAACAAGGACGATTAGCATAAAGGCTATGTGCTTTTACCGATCTCCAAGTGGTCGTTGACGCTGGGGTCAGCATTAGTTTATTTGTCTGTAAAATGGGGGCAATCAGAATTTCTCGCCCCTTACTATTCCCTACAGCAAGAAACCTTAAAAGTAGAGAAGGAAAGAGAAAGCTGTTAAGTTCAGTGAAAGTACTTGTTAGTCACCAAGGATTGCAGGGTCTCTAAAGGACACACTTGCATGTGTGGAACCAGACTCGATCCGCAAGAAGCATTCGACACCACCAAATGCAGAACAATACCTAAGTTAGGGAGAGGATTCTCAATGTATGGTCCTGGGCCTGCGGGGGCCTAGAATGATCTTCAGCAGCACCAGAGTCGCGTGTGCGTTTCCCTGGTGAGTGAATCTAAAGTAGTCACCCTAAAAGGGTCAAGACGTCTACACAAGAGCCACGGCTCTGAGGTCTCAACCATTCTCATTGCTGGGAAAAAACAATATGGTCAGGTCTAACACCCCTTTCTCTGAGGAGTAGGCAGACAGAAAAATTCCTGGGACTCATCTAACAGTGGCGTAAAGACACACCTCCCCTGCGAAGGGAGTCGCCAGGCGTCTCTGCAGGCGGATACACCGACCTCCCAGACCGACGCGCCAAAGCCGGTCGCTGCCGATTTGCGCACCCATTCGCGGAGCTTTGTGGGGCTGGTAGTCCAGACTGGAGCGCGGCTACGGGCCTCTGAAGCCATAGAACTACATTTCCCAGCAAGAACCGCGCGGCAGTGCGCGCGCGCCGTGAACGTGAGCGACCAGACTTCCGGAAGAGCCGGGGGCAGGACCGCGGCGGAGGCTGGAGCGAGGCGTAGGGATGCAGCGCCCCGGGCCCTTCAGCACCCTCTACGGGCGGGTCTTGGCCCCGCTACCCGGGCGGGCCGGGGGCGCGGCCTCCGGCGGAGGCGGGAACAGCTGGGGCTCCCTGGGTTCCCATGTGCAGCCGCCGGGGCGTGCACAGTCCGGCACTCGCGGCGGCGCTGGCACCACAAGCACCAGCGGCGGGGACGCCGGTAGCGTCTACCCGGCCCCCTCCACGATGATGAAGGCCGAGGAGGCCAAGAAGTTGGCTGGCCGCACGGCTGTGGAGAACCACGTGAGGGTGAGCGGTTCGGACCGGGGCTCTTGTCCTTGGCGTGACGGGCTCGTGTTGCGCACTTTCGGTGCTTCCTGCGTGCGCTTAAGTTCCTGGCAAGGCGGGGGTGCGTGAGAGGGGAGAGGGTGGGCACTTGACCCGAGTTTAGACTCCTTTTCCCTGCTCCTTAGATGTGGAATTGGTTGGGAGAGAGTCCCTTAAAAGTTGAGCTTTCTTATGACTCCTTGTTCCTTGTCTGGCTGAACAGTTGGCCAAGTGGAGCCTGGTGGTGTCTGATGTTTGGAGTGGGGGCTAGAAGCACTTGCCCTGTGGCCTCCTCCTCAACAAACGGAAAGTGGTGAGCTGGGAGGCTGCCAAGAGGTCTTCATTTCTCTTCACCGCCCCGGGAAGCGGCGGAGAGCTGGTTTGCAAAGTGCTTTGAAATTTCACTCCAAGGAGGGTCTCAGCTTGGCGCGTGCCCGCCTCTGAGTGTACTTGACGGAGGGAAGGGAAGACGGGCATTAAACCTCCTCCCTTTGCTAGGGCCGGGTGGACACTTGAAGTCTGTTGGATGCTGTTCTTAAGGCGGGGCTACGGAAACGTTTAGCTGTTACTCAATGAGGTCGTGGCCCCTCTTGTTTGTTAGGTCGCAGGTGTGGGTGCCGTTCGTGGAGTCTTTAAACCCAAGTGGATTTACTGTCACTAATCAAATTAATTATCTTAATTATATTACTAAGACAGGGAGGAAGCCAAGTGAAGTATTTCTGCCTCGTGGTGGAGTTAACCCAGCCTTGTTGGCATTTGTTTCTTCTTTTCTTGGAAAGTGGTATCAGATTTCCTTTTCTCTTCTGATAGTTCTTTACATTTGTTAGTGCTTTACAGTACAAAGTTATTTTGCGTAGATGACATCGTTTGAGCTTCACGTCAGCTTGGTTAAGTGGGAGGGGCCAGTGTGGTAACTTGCGGCTCAGCCTGTTCTGCACAAAGGATGACAAATGAGCCACTCCTGTTCCAGTGCCCTTCCACCTGTTCCACTGCCCTTCCACCTGTTCCACTGCTGCCCTGTTCTGACGTAGCGTGTTGCTCAAGTCTGGTTAGCGATAGGATTTTCAATGGGAACTAACAGAGAGAGGGTAAAATGTGTAATTTGGCCCTGTGTTTGGGATTCAGTGTTTCAGCTATAAAATTGGGACAATAAGGTAAAATTTCAAAATACCCGCATAGAAGGAAGAGTTATAGACTGGTGAATGAAATCTATAAGATTAGAAACGCTCCATTAGCTAAGTTATCCTGTTAACTTATATTCATATTTGGTGGCACACGTATCACTACCTTCTGTTGTATAAGTTATGTATTTTATTAAATAAAAATCCGCAATCCTTCACCTCAGGCTAGAGCCCCCAAATACTGGACTCTAGCTGCTTCATTTCATTAAGTTACTAGGTAATCCTAGGGAGATCTCCACTGGCCTTTGGGGGCAGCAGTAGAAATCTTATATGTCCTTCAGAGTTTGGTTCAAAGGTCATTTCCTTCTTTCAGTTTTTCCTTAGCTTCCTAAGGAGGAGAAGATTTCTCCTCTGCAATTCTGTAGCACTTTATACCTCTTAGGTGCTTTATGTTGCTGTCTTATATTCTAGTCATCTGTGTGCTTGTCTCTCCTAACCTCTTAAAGGGTAAACTCCTGGAAGGTGGTTAACCATATCTTCATTCAGTGTTGGCCACAGTGGGGCCTGCGCAGTAAATGTTTGTTGTGTAGAGTATGGATGCAGATATGGAGGTTGTAAGGTTATTGGTGGCCCTTTGCTTAGACTCTTTCGTGTTCCGGTGTGGTGACCACCTGCACGTCTGGGTGGATAGAGAATTTGGAGAGTTCTTGAGCCGAATCCTTTGTATAGCCACCCTGACCCAGATCTGTCTGTTTCTGGGGGTGTAACTGCCCAGGATGGGTCACCATGTAGGACTGTGCTTTCCTGTAGGTCTGTAGCCTCATCCCTTTGTTCTGTTTGGAGCCTGAGCTTTGTTTTTTGACTGGCTTAGCTTGAAAAAGCCGGTGGGCAGTGGTTCCAATTGGTCTGCAGGAGTAGTATTTTTGGGGTTACCCCTTTGGATAAGGTGAGTGAAGTTCTGATGTTGCACATACAACATGTGTTCTAATATTGTGCATTAGGAGGGGCCTGTTCTTCCAGCAAGGCCTGCTTGGCAGCCTTCTGTTGGGCCACCTTGTAGGCAGCCTTTGGCAGCTTCTGGTTGGCTTTGGCTAGGGTGCTGATTTTTGGGCCAGTCATTTGATTCCAAGGTAGCAAGATCACATATTTGAAGAGCTTTGGGCCTGGCAGGCAGTTCTTCGCCTCTTTCAAAAGCCAAAGAAGTCTTGCAGAGAGCTTGTCTGATTCACCCAAGTTCATCTGTGTCCCACTTGCTTGCTGGGAGCCAGTGAGTGACATGAGTGTATGGCTAAGCTTGGTAATGAGAAATCTGGCAGTTGAATTACTAAATAGTTGGAGCTCTCAGCTTCAGGTCAAGTGGGAAAGTCAGGTTAAGCCTACCTAGGAATTGATAAGTCAAGGCATTTTCTCATTACTTGAAGAGTTTTACATGTTGAGGTATTCAGTCATTTTGAATGTTTTCATGCTGTGATGTACCATTTACTTGTCTTGGCATCCTTGCCTTTGGAGTTTGCCCAGACAGCTAAATGACTTTATTGTATACATTGCCTTCTTGAGGGCATCATTGCAGGTGGAATCCTGACCTGCAATCTACTCTGATGGCCCAAGCCTCTTGTGTATTTGGTGACAATCCCTTCAGCCTGAGGACCTTTGAACCACCTTAAATACTCTACCTGCCCACCTGCCATCTCTGCACTGCCAGGTCCATCTTATCCCTTAGCTAAGCTGAAATGCTCCCAGAAAAGCCTCCTTGACCCTGCAGTCTAAACTGGGCTTCCCACCCACCCATCCTCTATGACTTTACCCATGATTTATTTCCATCGTAGAACTCCTCTTGGTCATGTATTTGTTTACTTAGTTTTGTACTTGTTTATCATGTATCCTCTCTAGAAAATGGTATTTCTGAGAAGAGGGACTTTGGGGGTTTTTTCTTACAGAATCTTCCGTTCCTAGAACAGTGCCTGGCATGTAGATAGTTTTCAAGTATCTAAAGCGTTACTGAATAACAGATAGATTTCATTCCTCAACCCCACACTCTTTCAGCCAGACAGGAACTTGGGAACTGAGCTCCATATTAGTTCCTAACTGTTAGTACCCTGGTCATGTTTTGCTGTTTGTGGTCTAACTGACTGACTGGTTTGCTCATTGGTATCTTCTCCCTTTCTTAATGTGGTATGCTCAGTATTGTGATGCCTGTTTCTTGTCCTTTATACTCAGGAAGTCCTCTACATCTATTGCACATTCTTCCTGTTGCAGATGAAGACCATTTCTCATGTTCTTAACTAAGTCTTTGCCCTCTCCCATTTTCTCTGAAGTTGGCTCATGCAAAATGGGGACCCCTTGGCATCAACTGGACAGATGCTGGCGTGATTTACTATTTGGAGGTTACTTCAGACCCTCTCCCCTCTTTTCCTGATGACTTTGGGAGAGCTCTAGATGGTGGTCTTGGTGTGTCCCTGAGGTTTTCTTTGATGCAACCGACTTGAAGGTGCCTGTGGTCAGTCCCCTGCCTTCCACATTAAGCTTGTGTGAAAAGGTACTGAAGCCAGAAACCCCAGCATTCCACTATTACCCAGACTCTTATTTTTCCCTAGGGCCTTTTCTTTCTGATTAGCTCCCTGGGACTGGCCAGGAATCTTACAGTATATATCTGCAGGCCATTTCTGTGAGGCCAACCTAAGTTGCTGAAAAGTTGCTGTGTGACGTAAATAATTGAGCCAATCATTTTATTTGGTAGGATGAAGGGAGGAAGGGAGGAAGTGATTTGGCAGTGTCAGAAATGAAGTGAGGAGGGCTCTGTTGATTAATTGCTCACTGGGCAGTAGGATAAAGCTCTGAGGTTCGTGGTTATGTTTCTGTAAAATAAGCACAGTACCTACCTCGCATCTGCATTGGTGACTTGCTGTTCATAACAATTTTATGTTATTTAAGAAGAAAAAATAAAAAAACATTTTTGTTCATAACAATTTTATCGCTCTATGAATTGGGCTGAAGAGGAAATAAAATATGGTACTAATAAATTTTGTTTTTTCTTCCCCTTTTTTGGCAGAATAACCAAGTGCTAGGAATTGGAAGTGGTTCTACAATTGTCCATGCTGTGCAGCGAATAGGTATGTTCTGGGACTGTCTACTGGGTGTTTTGTGTCTACTTGATGTTTTGTATGTGATGATGGGAGTGGGGAGATAGTGGAGAGGGAGGAAGTGAGGCACAGATTTGGCACTTGCCCAGTTTGGCTCCAGCAGTGCAGAGCTGAGGAGAGGGGAGTGCCTGCCCGAGGTCAGTTGAGAGTTTCTGCTTTTCTCTGGAGAGAGGAATTCTTGGACCTTTTCAGCCAACTTTGGGGGATGCCCTTACTTTTGTTTACTCTTCTCGGCTGGAGGGGAGGAGCTGATGCAGCTTGAGGTCCCAACAGAATTTTGATCACCTTGATGGCACGTTCCCATCAGGGGTCCTATGTGTGGTCTCAGGCTTCCTCTGAAGCCTGTGAATTCCTCAGGCAAACAAATTGAGGTCAGCTTAGGTTTGCCCTGTCCATGACCCTGGAGTGGATGTGGAGCTCCTTCAGTTGGTATGTGGTTCCTGCAGCTGTTCTGACTTTGTTGTGATTAGGGTATCTCTGTGATCAGGGTATCTCTGTGCTTAGGAATGGCTCAGGAATTTTTAGCCTCTGTGGCTGCTCAACAGGTTTTACTGCTCTTCTCTGTGTTCCTGAGAACAAAGCCCAGGGGAGAGGTTTGCTTGAATGCTGATCTCTTCAAGGAGCCAAGGGACAGGGCCCCTAGGCAAAATTAGGAATACTTTGTCTTTAAGGAGTTGTAGACTGGCATGATGGCTTCTGGAAGCCTTCTCATTGGCCAAACAGGAGCTTTAGTGCTGTATACCTTTGTGCCTTAACCACGTGTGTGAATTTTAGGCACAGGAATTACTGTGGGTTTAATACTAGTGCCATCTAAACCCCTGAACATGCAGACTCAGTGATTAAAAAGACTTGAAATTTTAGCAGATAGTTTTTTCCTTAAGAAAAAACTTTTTTAAAAAAGAAATCAGACTTTTCTGAAAGGCACAATCCAAAATGAATAAATTTCCTTTAATCACTCTTTGGGGCCTACAAATGATTATATTTTTTGTTAAATGCAAAAGTATAGCTCTAGCATTTGCCTGGAAAAGGCAATATCGGGTAGTAGTTAAGACTGTGGAGCTAGACTGCCTGGGGTCATATCTGAGCTCCGCTACTCATTAGCTATATAAATACCAAGTTACTTTACATCTCTGTAACTCAGTTTCCTTATCTGTAAAATGGGGCTAATTATCATAATTCACCTTTTGGATTGTTAGGACTAAAAGAGTTCACATATACAAAGTTTTTAGAATATTGTGAGGCATATAACAATAGCAAACACTGACGTTGCTCTTTCTGTGGCTAGTGCTTACCTCTCTACCTTTCTGGTGTTCCTGTCTTCTAGTATGTGAAGTGTGATCACCAGCTTGTTTACTGAGGACGAGGACACAGAATGAAAGGCAGCAGTCAGTGGGAGATAGACCTTTCCCTTTCTGTTGGATTTGAGCAAATGCATATGTGACAAGCAAAGTAAAGCAGGGAGAGAGAAAAACCACCAATTTGGCTTTTGTCTCCACAGCTGAAAGAGTGAAACAAGAGAATCTGAACCTTGTCTGTATTCCTACTTCCTTCCAGGTATGTCCTGCTTTCTATTCTGCACCTTGGCAGCTGCTGCTGAATTATCTGGTTCCCTGAGGACATAGACACTTGGCTTTATGTTGTACATCAGGGTTCTAGGTGAGAGAGTCAGGAGCAGAAGAGATTATTGACCAAGGATTGTTCCTTGAAAGTGTGGATTAAGATGAATTCATTCATTCACTCAGTGAATATTTTAGTGCATTTTGAGTTCAGGCACTGTTGAGATACAGAGATGACCATGAGGTCTCCATCCTCATCCTCATCATCACCCATTTATAGATGAAGAAACTCAGGCTAAAAGGAATTAAGTGATGTGTTAGTAAGGCAGGCACAGTATTTTGATTCCATATGTAATGTTCTTTTATCATAAAATAGTAGGAGCTGGTGGAAAAAAGCAGTGGAGTCAGTTAATTATAGGGAAAGATAAGGAAAGAGTAGACTTCAGGAAGTGGAAGGTAAGAGAGGTTCACAGATATAGCCATTTGCCATCCCTCATCTGGCCATTGCGGGGAGGGGTATGTGTATGATCTCCCACGGAATTAGTCAAGGTGATAGTATGAACTGGGGTAGCAGGTTGGACTTGCAGGTGGCTGGTGCACCTGGGACTTTATGGACTTAGTTGTGGACAGCTGGGTTTTCTTAGACACCCTCCCCCCCGCCGCCCTGCCTCCCCACAAGTCCTGGAGGCTCAGAGTGCTGGCAGCCTGCAGCCAGCCCTGGTGAGGAGAGAGAGAGGTTAAGGTTCCTTATAAGCCAGCCATGTGAATGAAGGGGAAGGAAAAATTACTTCTTCTCTTCACCGTAAGTTCTTCGACTGGGCCACAACTAAAATTAATATAAAGCATATTAACAGGAGAAAAAACATGTTGAATTATGTGCATACACATAGGAGAAGTATCAGAAAAACGAGACTGGAGGAAAAGCCAGATGATTGAAGCTTATATAGATAGCATCCTGTGCTACAGAAAGTAATAGGGGCTTGGGGCTTCTGGGTGGTGGTGGAGACAAGTTATGGGAGGGTGAAGGGAGGAAATATCTGTTGAGTAAAGGTTGTCTTGTTATGCAGATAAGAAGTCTCTCTGGTAATAAAATTTGTCTGGAGCATACTTTCACTACTGTAGATTTTCTTTATAGATGTAAATTTCCTTTACAAAAGGACAGCTTTTCAGAGCTACTCCTATGTCTGCAATATCTAAGAATAACCAGCTTGAAATATACTGAAGAAGCATATTTTGAGGTGGCATATCTGGTCTCCTATAGTCATATTTTGGGGTCCTGAGCCCCAACATGTACAAGCTGAGACTAGTCTGGAGAATAACATACCATGTGGAGATCCGCTCCAGGCTTGTGAGTGAGGCCATCTTACACCAGCCATCTCAGACCAGAATTCCCAGTCAGTCCACAGAATCATGAACTATAGTAAATATTTGCTCTTTTAAGCCACTGAGTTTTATGGTAGCTGCTGTGCAGCAAAAGCTCACTGATGGAGTATGCTTGTCCTCACCTGTGCCTGGCAACTCAGTCCTAAGGCCTGCTGTTTGACATCTGATTCCAGAGAATCATTGTGCTACTTTGGGAGGAGGATATAGAGGTATAACAGGGTCTTAAATAGCCTTTCAACCAGTCTTCCCTTTTTTACTCCTACCATTGTATGTGCTTCCTGGAGTTCACCATATCACTGATTCCTGAATGTTTTGGAAGGTTCTGTGATGTTTATTTGGTCTCTTCTTAGCTTTTTCCAGTATTAGCCTAGGACTTCTCTTTTTATTTCTGCCTCATTTACCATTGTAATCAGTGGTCCAGCTTTTAAGAGTTTGTTGCTGTTTTTCTTCTCTTCTGTGAGGCTTATGCCTTTAAGAAAAATTGCTTGTAGTTTTAGAGAGGTTTTGGGAGGAAGCTGAGCTAAGTACAGGTGTTCAAATTGCTCTCTTTATCTGGAAGTTTGATCCTGTGTTCAGATAACATTCTCCTAACCCACCTTTGTTTTATGGTGATAGCGGTTAACAGTGGATCTAGACTGGAAAATGCTGGCCAATTCCAGTTAATTAGGTGGAGGAGTCACACAAAATTCTCAGGACTTTTAAAAATTCAGTTGTTCAGCTACTTTCTTTTTCCCCTCAAACCCAAACTTAATCTGTGTTAAGTTTAGTTAGATGTAATCTCCTGAAATCGTTGAGAAGAAATCACAATATTTTTGAACAAGTAAACCTATTGGGATATAAATGATTTTGGTAGATTTGTCCTTTAAAATTTAAGGCTCAGTTGGTTAGAGTGAGGGGTCATAATGCCATAGGTCAAGAGTTCAGATCCCCATACAGGCCAGCAGCCAAAACAAAAAATAAATAAATAAAATAAAATTTAAGGCTTTTGGAAGAGGAAAATAAAGTATTGCAGCCAGATCTGATTTAAGCCCAAAACAGCATTTATTGCTCATTCTGCCTTCAGTCCTACCTCAGTTAGGTGGTAGAAGGTTTAGGGGCCAAAGGAAGATATCCCTTTAATACCCCTGAAGGTTCTATAAATAAATCACCTGATATCAACAGGTTAATCAGAAGAAAAGGCATAATAAGTTTTATTTGATCATCGTTTTATGTGACACAGGAGCCTTCAGAATAAAGACCCAAAGATCTAGGGAAAATTGTCCATATTTTTGCTTAGGTTCTAAGAAGCAGGCACAGCCATGAAGAAATGTGATTGGACAAGAAAAGTATGATCTAATGCTAATAGACTGAGTAGGGAAACCCAACAAGGCCTATATGTTAAAATTCTTCATGGCCTCTCTGTGTAGCATTCATTCCTTCTGGAATGGGGGTCTTATGACCTACAGTAGGACAAGGTGGATCAGAGAATTTTATGCCCAGGTGTAAGACGGAGAGGCAGGGGGGAAGATTAGAGTATATCTGTGACCTGCCTTGGGGAAGAGGGATTCTAGATATTATGGCTGGCATCAAGGGAAAATGAGGCTGAGTGACAGGACGGCAGGAAAAGGTCAGGAAATCTTTGCTTTTGAGGCTGCTTCTGAGGCCTTCCCTTTGGAGTATCACTTTCTGGGTCTCAACAAAGGGAAAATGCAAAGAGTTTTCAGGTTTTATTGTGAGATATATGAAAAATAGAAGGCTTGCTAGCCTGTCGCATGCCACCGTCCCTAGTCACAAGAGACATTTGGGGGCACTAGCTGTGGGATTGCAGTGAGAACGCATTGCTTCTTGTCGTTTTTTGGGAACACAAGCTAATCATTAGCTTTCCTGCTCCCTGCACTTTAAGGAGCTCTGGCTGGAAAGGCAGGCAAGGGTGTTTCCTCCACACCCTCAGCATACCCCTTAGCGTGCCAGCTGGAAGCGGCTGGTGTCCAGCAGATGCTGATCTCACTCGAGCTCCTGAGGCTGTATGTACATGAGCCAGTGATGGGGCAAAACTCCCATGGTAGGACTGTTGTGTTGAATTCCCTGTGTTACCACAAATTGTGTAGCTTAAAAAACAGAAATTTATTGTCTCACAGTTCTGGAGGCTGGAAGTCAGATCAAGATGTTGGCGGGGTTGTTCTCTTCTGATGCTGTGAAGGAGGATCTGTTCTATGCCTTTCTTCTAGCTTTTGGTGGGTTGCTGGCAATCTCTGGTGTTCCTTGGCTTGTAGGCCCATCACTCCAATCTCTGCCTTCATGTTCACACAGTGTGCTCCCTGTGTGGGTCTGTCTCTGTCAAAATTTCCCCCTTTTATAAGGATACCAGTCGTATTGGATTAGGGCCCATTCTGATGACCTCATTTTAACTTGATTACCTTTGTAAAGACAAGACCTTATTTCCAAAAAAGTCACACTCTCCAGGTACTGGGAGTTAGGACTCTAATGTATCTTTTTTTTGGTGGTGGTCAGGGGACCTGTAACACTCAGGAAGGATGAGGCTCATGCCATTTTTGATTATGACTTGTCTGTATAGCTGTAGGGTCACTCAAATGGTCCCTGTTAGGAGATGAGTCATAGGTGAGGACAAGAGTCATAGGAGAAGGGAGAGTTGAAGGTTCTGCTGATGGGAGCAGGCTTAAGATGTTCCATCCCACTGGGATCTTGGGGTCATTGTACAGGGCCCCAAACTTCAGTTGTCCATCCTCACAAATAGGCAGAATTCCTGAGCCCTTTGTTATGAATGGGGAAACAGAACTGTTTAAAGGGAGTGCAGATCTTGTCCTCATGTTGTTGCTTACTGTCTGGGCAGATGGGAGAGTCCCAGTGTGTGCAGAAGCTGGGGGCGGGCAGGGGGATCACAGCAGGTCTCCCAGCTGCAGAGCATAGACAACACTCACCTGTGACTCCTCTCATGTGCTAGGTTCTGTTCAGATACTGGGATGGGTGGTTGGTGGTTGTGGTGAGGACACAGGGTTCAGTTGGACACAGTGACCATTTAAGGTGCATATATTTTTATAGGGATATGAAGCCCTTGTGCATGGGGAATGGGATATTACTTACTATCTCCAGTGTCCAGTGTGGTGCCTGGCTCTTAGTAGGTACTCCATAAGTGTTCATTGAATGAATACATTTATGAGTGCAACAAATATATGGCAGAGAAGAAGTAGACATACTGTGCCTTTTATTATTTATTTTATGTCCGTCTGGTATGGGAATCCAAACCTTTGACCGTGGTGTTACAGCTCTACTCTGACTGAGCTAACTGGCCAGCCTAATGTGTCTTTTAAAGGAAGGGGAGCCTATCCTTGTCCAGGACATGGTGATTTTTTTAAAAAGTCCTTATTAGTTGGCAATGTATTAATGATTGGCTTAGTAATACCGTGTGTGTGTGTGTGTGTGTGTGTGTGTGTGTGTGTGTGTGTGTGTGTGTGTGTGTGTGTGTGTGTGTGTGTGTGTGTGTGTGTGTGTGTGTGTGTGTGTGTGTGTGTGTGTGTGTGTGTGTGTGTGTGTGTGTGTGTGTGTGTGTGTGTGTGTGTGTGTGTGTGTGTGTGTGTGTGTGTGTGACTTGAGCATTCCACCCCCCTCACCCTTATGTCCACCCTCCCCATGCAGTGTTCTTTATAAAATAATCTTATAAGTGTTACACTGTCACCTCTGCTATGTGCCACTGGTCACACAGACCGACCCTGGGACATTGTGAGAAGGGATTACCCAAAGGCATAAAAATAAGGAGGTATGGATCATCGGGAGCCATCTTTGAGGCTACCTTCCAGACTTTTCCAGTGTTTCTGTAGCCTCAGGATCTGGAATTAGGATGGTTTATCTAATACTACTTTTGGCATAATCTAGGAATTGAGAAATAACCTAGCAATACCATTTTTATAGTTATTTCCCCCCTTCATTATATATTTGTTTAATAAGAACAAAATCATGGGTTTCTTTTTTTTTTTGAACTTGCTTCTTCAGCCAGCATTTTATTATAGCTTTTTAGTATGGAAAATTTGAAAGTTCAAAAAGGGTAAAGAACAGTAAAATGAGTTTCCGTTACCCAGCACCCTGTTTCAACAATTATCAATTTATGGCTAGTCCTCTTATCTATACCCCATTCTGCTCCAACATTGTTATTTCGAAACAAATTCCAGGCATGATATCATTTCATTACATATATTTTATGATGTCTCGGGAAAATAGGAAGTCTTTTAAACATGACAACAATATTTAAAAAATTATCAATAATCCCTGATAGTGTTAAATAAAAATCCAGGGTTACAATTTCTCCTACTGTCTTATCCTTTAAAAATATTTTTTACAGGCTGGCCAGTTAGCTCAATTGGTTAGATCACAGTGTTATAACACCAAGGTCAATAGTTCAGATCCCCTTACCTGCCAACTGTCAAAAAACCAAACAAACAAGAATATTTTTTGCAGTTGCAGTTGTTTGAATCAGGATCCAAGTAAGGCTCATACATTGTAAATTCCAGGGTCTTTGTGTTTTATTCTTAGTGTTTTAGGATTTTAGGTTGGCCTTGATCATTTCATCTATCCCTATCTTTTTATAGATGAGAAAACTTGCCAAGGCCCATGTGGCTGGTTTATTTAAGATTAGAACCTAGATCTGATTTATAATCTTGGGTGCTTTTCAATTTAAGCATGAATTTATCTGTCTGTCTGTCTGTCTATCTATCTATCTATCTATCTATCTATCTATCTATCTGTCTATCTATCATCTATCTATCTATCTAATTAATTAAAAAAGATGGCCAGTAAGGGGATCCGAACCCATGGCCTTGGTGTTGTCAGCACCTCACCTGGGCTTGGGTGAGCAAATGCGGAAGTTCACGGCACCTTTATTCCAGCTGCAAATCCTGCTCAGGATCATGTGTGGCTGTAACCACTGCTCTCCCCCTTAGCCAGCCTTTTTAAAAGGCCAATTAAGAAGCATATCTTTAAAGTAAATAGTGTTGTCTTTTTTCATGAACATATTAAATCTTTCCAAGTCAGGTGCTCTAAATTTGCCAAGTTCCTTACTTAGCGATTCGGAAGTCTCTGTATACTCTTCTGAGTGTATACTTTTCCCTTTTTTTACTCAACATATGGCCTGGAAATCTCTCTGTATCAATTCATAGTGATCTTCCTCAGTCTTTTATCATACTGTTGGATTGTTTTTCAAACTTTTCTAATATCTTGTGGATTTGGTTCTTTAGAGGTTTTTTTTTTGTTTAAAAAAAAAAATACTTGTATTGCCAGGAGCTTTAGGAGGCCATGGCATTGTCTTTAGTAGCGGTCACTGAGGAGGAGTTCTTAGCTTAGCATTGGAGCAGAGTCTTCACTGTGTGCTGTTTGCCTTTTACTGACTCCAAGGTTGAATTAGCAGTTAGTTTGCCATTTGTGACACTAGATCTCCTACCTCTAGGTGGCCTAGGTTGGGATTTGGGAGAGAACCTGGGTCCAGACTCAGTGTTTGACACTTGAATCCAAAAGAATTTTGAGAATTGTTGCCACGTGCTCAGATAGGTGCTTTTTCTTGTTCTCCGCAGGCCCGTCAGCTCATCCTGCAATATGGCTTAACCCTCAGTGACCTGGATCGACACCCAGAGGTAAGAGAGTCAGACTGCTGTGTCTTTCTACTTTTTTTTTTTAATGGCTATCACTTGTTCATGGGCTCTGGATATCTTGTCAGGTCTAAGGAAAAGTTCAGTTATTCATATTAACATTTTTTCTGGGACTCTGAGTGCTAATCCTGCCTGGTGTTACAAGTGGAGAGAGGGTTAGTTTCCAGTATATTCCCTGTAGTTTAACCCTGAGGGCTCAATGTGAGTGTAGTGAAGAGGAACTGGACAAACTGGATCCAGGGCTTCCTGCGGCCCTTGTAAGAGGTATAAGAGCAAGCCAGCCCAAGGAGCTTACCACTAAGTAGAGATAAGAAGTAATCATTTGGGGCAGCTGTGGACATTTGGAAACAGATTAAAATTAAGTTTTGTGGTAAAGACTGTTAAATACAGGGTTAGTCCAGAGGAGACTGAAGGGTGAACAGCATCACACATCATCCCAGCTGGCATTTTCTGAGCCGTTATTATGTACAGGGATTGTGCTAACTTCTGTACCTGTATTAAACCGTTTAATCTCCAGTAGTCTTGAGGGTGGGTACCATAATTATCCCATTTTATAGATATGAAAAAGGCACAGAGAGGGTAAGTCATTTGCTTAAGGCCACATTGTTTGTAATTGGCAGAGCCAGAATTTGATGTTGGGTACTTCTGGCTCTAGAGTGATATTAGTTAGAAGAGTTTTGTGGGAGGAGGTATGGTTGGAGCTGAGCTGTAGAGGTTAGGTGGCAGGGGCAGGAGGGAACATTCCAGAGGGGTGTAGGTGGGAGACATGGGAACAGCTCCACA
Source organism: Cynocephalus volans (assembly GCF_027409185.1). Taxonomy (NCBI): domain Eukaryota; kingdom Metazoa; phylum Chordata; class Mammalia; order Dermoptera; family Cynocephalidae; genus Cynocephalus; species Cynocephalus volans. The sequence continues at coordinate 83,703,746 of NC_084473.1, forward strand.
TGGGCATGTTGGCATATGTGGACAGTGCTCAAGGCTGGTGGGAGTGGTTAGGACAGAGTGGAGTATGTTGGTACATGGTCAGGGAAGGGGGCCAAGGCTTGATGTGGTCTAGTAACCCATGTCGCCATGGTACACATGAGCCTCATGGGGTTAGTAAGAACTATGGGAAGGGCTCGTTGGGGGATTTCTGTGGACAGAGTTAGGGTGCAGGCTGAATCAGCTGTTCAGCAGCTGTGAGGAGAGTGGTTTGAGCTGAAGGTGGGCCCAGAGCCCAGACAGAAAAGGTCACCACCGTCTGGTACTAGAGAGTTGCCACAGCACAGCCCGGCCCTAGGGTTAGTGAAGGGTTAGAGGGAGTGATGCAAGGTGTGATTTCAGACATAGGTCAGAACCTGTAAAAGTACGAAAACAAGGATGCCCCGCATGAAGCTCTGCAGGCTTTGCACCTGTGCTATATAGCACTGCAACACGAATAGAATGTGTACCTTGCATACTACTATTTTAAAAAACCGCACTTGAAGTTTCTACATTGTCCATGTGGAGTACTACAAGTGATGAGAAATATATAACTTCCTTGCTTTCAGTTTTTGAAAGAATGAACCCATTTGCTCCTAGACTGCTTTTGGGGCTGGCAGTGGAGCTTCCTAATAGAGGGAGCGGGTAAGCTTAGACAGTTTCGTGGAGTCTTACTGGGAATGCCTCAATAATGCCCAATTCAGGAAAACATCAGGTGTTTGTCAACTACTTTAAATATCTCTTCAGTTGATCTTCTTGTCCACTTGAAATTGCCTTTTTGCCCACTTAAGTACAGAGACTTCTGAATCAGTTTTTCCTGAGCTTTTTAAAAATTGTTGACTGTCCTCCCACCCCCTGTGGAATTTAATACCACTGATATACTCTATATCTGTTTATGTTCTTGTGGCCCTTTGGAGGGTCAAAAATAATTGTAATATATCCAATTACAAGGTCAAGGATTTGGATCCCTGTACTGGCCAGCCACCAAAAAAAAAAAAAAACCTCATTGTAATATCTAAGATTCCCATCCCCCCAAACCCTCCAAGAGCCAGTTTTTGCTTCCTTAGGATTAATGTCACCCACACTGAGATTGCATGCTCTCAGTGATTCCAGCTTCTCCACCGGGAAGGCTGTCAACGAGAAAGGGAAGTATAATGTCATAGGTAAAAGTTAGACCCAGGTTTGAGTCCCAGGCCCCATGTTTGTTTCCCTGTGACCCTAGCGAAGCGGCTTATCCTCTTGGAACCTCAGTTTCTTGATTGGGTAAATGGAATGCTGTACCTTGCTGATAGGACTGCTGAGGATCTAATCAGCTATTGTATGGTCAAGCTTAGCACAGATACTCCCCTGAAGAGGCTCTTAGTGGTTTTTGTCTTTTCTTCTCCCTGACACAGATTGACCTTGCCATCGATGGTGCTGATGAAGTAGATGCTGATCTCAATCTCATCAAGGGTGGTGGGTGAGTGTTGTGGGGACTTTCTTGCTGAAGACTATCTTCTCGCTAATCCTTAGCAAGGAAAACTGGAACATAGAATAAACAAATTGCCACTGTAATGTGTTTGAGTTTGTCTTTCTAACTAGGATGTTGATAGCATATGGCTTTAGAACCAGCTTGACATTTCTGGTCATTAGCAGCAATCTGGTGACAAGGAACCTGAGTTTCTTCAGTGGGGACATTCATCTTACTGGGTTCTCTGTGTATTTGTGTTTCACTGATTCAAACTTTAAAAACTGTCCAGGCTAGGGCCGGCCTGTGGCTCACTCGGGAGAGTGTGGTGCTGATAACACCAAGGCCACGAGTTTGTATCCCATATAGGGATGGCTGGTTAGCTCACTGGGTGAGCGTGGTGCTCACAACACCAAGTCAAGGGTTAAGATCCCCTTACCAGTCATCTTTAAAAACAAAACAAAACAAACAAACAAAAAACTGTCCAGGCTAAACCAACTTATTATTGGGCTAGATCATTAGGTCTGTGGGCAGAGTATGTGGCCTTTGCTGTAAACCTGCTTTTACCTGTGTGACCAGTTAAGGGTGTTATTCATTCATTTGGAAAATACTTATTGGGTGTTACTTAAGTGCTGATTTGAGGGGTAGGGAATGGTGAATTTAAAAAGCTACAGTCCTGTTCTGCTGATTCTTACTTTCAAGCAGATTATTGAATGATGTAAAATTTGTTTAAAATCACATTTATTGTCTGTAAGATTTTTTCGTATGTATTACTTAATCCTCCTGATTGCAGATGTGAGGTAATTTAGCTGGTAAGCAATAAAGATAGCTTGGACTCAGATCTGCTGATTCAGTGTGCTGGGCTCTCTCCACTCCATCACCCTGACTGTCAAATAGTTGATAGGGCAGGTTGTTCAAAGCTTGTCCTTCTCAGGCTGTCAACCCTCCCATTCATGCCATGTCCAGATGACGTCTCCCTAAGCACAATGCTTCCTCTCAGACACATCTTGGATGGGATCATGCCTGGCCTGAATGGGAACCTTGTCCACTTTCTAGCTTCCTCCCAGACACACACTGCTGTGTCTGTAGTCTACTAGAAGCAGCATGATGGTGTTGGGGATGTCCCTTTAAAAATTTGAAGTTAAATTTCTCTTTAAACCCCAAGATTTAGTAGATTTGGGATTCCTGTATCTTCCAAATTGAGATTTTGTTTTATTCCTATGTTCATTTCCTTCTTTCCCATCCTCAGAGGCTGTCTGACCCAGGAGAAGATCGTGGCGGGCTATGCTAGTCACTTCATTGTGATCGCTGATTTCAGGTACAGTGTCCTGAAGTACCCCATGAGGTGGTAGATTGGACCCAAGCCTCATTCCCATTTTATAGAGGAGAACATTTATAGAGAAATGGAGGGACTATCTAACTTCGTGAGATGGATGGCTAGGATTTAGGGCAGTGGCTGGGAGGGCTTATGTTCTGCTTCCATGCTGAATGTAGATGTCGCTAATTGACCACATCACTATTACACTGAGCTGGGATCTCCAGTACCATTTCATGTGTCCATTGACAGAGGGAGGAAACCACTTGTCACCCTGTTAATAGAGCATGACTTCATGTATTACTCATTTCATCCTCACAGAGAGCCTCAAAGGAAGCAAGGCGTGCCCTGCCCACAGGCAGTGACTCAGCAGGCTCTGCTTCCTCTGGGGTCAGGGTTTGTCACACATGACTTGTATTGTGGACAGCCTTTGACCAGGCTTTCAGATTCTCCTTCAAGGAGTCTGATAGAAGGCAGTTGTGCTGAGCATGTTAATTAAAAATATAAATATGTATGTGTGTGCTTATGAAATATTACAGCTGTAGGAAGAGCATAAATATAAGCACCTGCATACCCACAAACCCACATTTTTGTCATATTTATTTCAAACATCTTTTTTTTAAAAAATAGGAAAACAGCCAATGCATTTGAAGCTCCTGGTAGACTGTCCCTTATCACTTTCCTTGCCCTTCCACCATCTGATTAATTCCATTCCTGACTTTGGTGTTTGTCTGCATCTTTGAGCTTATTTACTTTTTTTGTGCTTTTTTGACTCTTTATTTCCAGGAAAGATTCAAAGAACCTTGGGGATCAGTGGCACAAGGGTATTCCCATTGAGGTCATTCCAATGGCCTATGTCCCAGTGAGCCGAGCTGTGACCCAGAAGTTTGGGGGCGTGGTTGAACTTCGAATGGCCATCAACAAAGCAGTGAGTGGCCGGGGTGAAGGGGGTGTCTGGAGGGCACTCCAGGTTCTCAGTGTGGTGTCCTCCTTTCTTCCCCAGTTAGGTCCTGTACACCTAGACCAGGCAGTCAGCTTTTATTTATTTTTGATCGATTGATTTGTTTATTTTTAGACAGATGGTTTTATTAATTTCTGTATACAAACTCATGTAGATAAGACCATACTTAATACAATACATATCCCCTGTACAAGTGGGGGAATGATTCTTTTTCTGTCCCTGAGGATTTGATGTTCCTCATGTGTTCTTGACCTTTGTACCTGAGGCCTGGACCATCCTGGCTGATAGCTGCTAAACACAGGCTTTGGAAAGCCCCTCTGGGGCAGAATGTTGTTTTAGGTTCCACGGTGTAATATTCTTTTTTTCCTCCTCTTTTCTCTTGTTCTGTGGTTAAATGTGACAAGAAGTAGAATTTCTTGGAGTATGTGAACCCCTCCCTAGGAATATATCCCACTTAGTTCAAATGTTCCTCTTCACCTTCTAAAGTGGGTTGCACAGTACTTTTTTCTTTCCTTCTTACACTTAAACAAGCAAAGGTAATAATCCAGAAGCTAATTATAGTTACGTATATAACTACATGAAAAGTTTGGAAGATATTGAAAAGAAAATGAATGATCTTTAACCGTACCCTGATATATTTTTGTTTTGATGTGTTCTTCCCAGTGTTTTTGTGACTTTTAAAAAAAGTCATAGTCCTAATCATAGTGGTTGTACAGAGCTCTGACTGAGGTCGTGTGGCCCACTTTGTAGCTTAGAGGCCAGGAGGAGCTTGTTGGAGGTTGTCTTGGAGCTGGGGTTACTCCAGGCAAGAGCCCAGGCATCCTGCCTTCAGAGTTCCTAACTGAGTTCCTGCCCCTTCTCCTCTCTACTGCAGGGGAATACTAGTGTCCTTGCCTTTGACCCTGGTGTTGTCAATATTTGTGTTCCTACACACTTAATCTTTTTCTAGTGTCCAAAGCTGTTGAGGAATTCTAGATTAATTAACTAAAACCACCCCCTGCCGTTTGACCTCAGACCTTGAGCAGACTATTGCTGCTCTTTGTCTTTTTGATGAATTGCCTGGTCAGGAGGAAGTTGTGGTGGGTGAAGTAGCACTGTCTTATTTCACGTTATTGATGGTATGTAATGTGAAGCTGGGAGAATGTTGTGTGATGTTGGTAATCTGTTCTGTTGCTGTAGTTTTTCACTATAATGATAGCTAAGACTTGTTGAACCCTTATGTGAGCTCTTACTGTGGTCAGTGCTTGTACATATAATTTATACATATGCTGCCTTATGAAATATGCATCATTATCCCCCTTTTGCATTTGAGGACCTTGAGGCTCACAGAAGTTGTACCTTTACCTATGTAGTGTGAAGTCTCAAATCCAAGTCCTTCTGATGCCAAAGCTCCTGCTCATTACTGCTTCACAGCATACATTCTAGAAAGCACAAGGCAGGAATACTGTTTAAAGCAGGTTAATTAGAATATTTATCTTTGGTTATCATCTCCACTTTCCTGTCCCTCTCTGCCTATCTGTATATCTTTAGTCAATGTGGAAAATTATCTTCCAGGGTCCTGTGGTGACGGATAATGGGAATTTTATCCTGGACTGGAAGTTTGACCGGGTACATAAATGGAGTGAAGTGAATACAGCTATCAAAATGACCCCAGGTAACATGAGTGGCGTTCATTTGGCTTAGACACCTATGCCTGTCATAACTGTCTCCCACATCTGGCCACAGAAGGCACGAGGGATGTGGGCTTTGTAAGACTTGGTTGGAAAGAACTTCCTTTATACCATATCTGGGGTTTCTAACTTCACTTCCTTTGCCTTTCTCCCCCCAGGAATAATGGTTGCTTCTCTTTCATCTTGGTTGCTTGTACCTTTCGCAGCCTATTTGAGTTGGGGTAGTCCTGGAGATGATGGAAAGTCAGAGGGGCTTGCATTGAAATATGGACACCATCTCTGGGTAGAGCCTTATCTTCCAGGAGCTTGACTGCAGCCTCTCTGATTTTTGTGGGCTCTCTTCTTAAGCAGTGGGGAAAAATGACTCAGTTCTTCCACATTCATTGGATTCATACGACAGGCAAGGTGCTGTGCCATCTGTTATAGGGGGTGCTCTGATCTATAGAACATGGAATCTGTCCTCAAGGGAAGACACATGGGAAAGCTGTGTTTGTGTGGCTGTGTAGAAGTCATGCCTTCAAATAAAATGGAATGTGCTGAATACTGCAAGAGGAGTATCAAGAGTTTAGAGTGCACAGAAGTTGCTTTTGGAGAATGTGAGGATGTTCCATGGTGTAGAGATGGCTTTTTAAGTTTTTAAATTTTCTTTTTCCTTTTTTAATTTTTTAAAGACCAGTTAAGTGCAGTGGTGAGAAGGGGGGGAAAGATTAGAACAAGGATTTCGTTCTATGGCTGACTGTAAACATTTGAGATAACTCACTACTATTGGATCAGCCTGGAGGTGTTTTTTGACCTATGCCTTAGCATAGCACAATCTAGGCATAATATAGACCCTCTGCTAAGTGTTTAAATATGTCTCATTTGATTCCCACTTTGATGAGGTGATTATAGAGGAGGACACATGCCGAGGAAGGTTAAGTGATTTGCCCAAGGGTCGCAGCACCGAGATGGGAGCTCTAGGTTGTCTGCCTCTAGTCCCTGAACTTTAATTCCTCCTTTCTGGAGTTTCAGACTGAGGAGAGGCTGTGTGACATGAACACTTGGAGCAGTGGTGAGCCTCTAATGCAGCTTGTGCCAGGAAATGATGGAATAAGGACCAGGCAGTGTGCAGAGGAGTTGTGAGGCTGGAGCCCTAGACCAGGCCGGGGAAGCTATTGAGGGCTCATAAAAGGGGACTAAAAGGAGGAGGCAGATTTGAGAGGTGTCAGTCTCTTATGATATTGAGAGATTAAGAGTCTAACTAGGATATTCTATGTCATGGAATATTCTTGGGCCAGAACTGGCTAATGAGGCAAGTAAGGTCAGTTTAGCAGTGTGGTGGCTGAAAGCAGATCCTGGAGCAGACTGTCTGGATAAGGATCCCAAACCAGCCATGCTGTAGTAGTTTGAACTTTGAGCAGTTAGCTAACATCTCTGTGCCTCAGTTCTTCCTCTGTAAAAGGGGCTAATACTAGTACCTACCTCATAGGGTTGTTGGAAGGGTTGAATTAGTTAAAACAGTGCCCAGCACACAGGAAGTATTTGCTGAATGAATATATCTCTTTGAACAAAGGATACTATCTTCATCATTAATTAAATATACTAGATTCTAAGTTATCCATATCAGTTGGGAATGAAAATGTTGTGACTTTATAGAAGCTAATTCTTCCAACTCTACTTTATTCTCTTATTTTAGTCTTCTGTTGACAATCTTTTACCAGATTTATTAAGTCAAAAAGATGAGTTAAATTATACTCATTCTGTTGCTTATATTATGTTTTTAATGGAAGAACTACAGAGTCAGGAAGGCAGGAGGACACTTAGTAAAATGGGAGAATTTTCCCCTAATGATAATGCAGACAAATGCAGGGGACTGGGTAGGAAACAGCTCGTCAGTGTCAGTGCTGTTCCTCTGTAGGTGGATTTCTTGCAGTGCCCACTAGGTAGCTCTCTTCCTCCTGCTCAGACCTAATGAGACATTGAAATTCCTTTGTGAGGAAATTGTCCCCATGCTTTGCTCTCCACCTAAGTATGCGGAAGCTACATACTTACATCCTAGAGAAGTTCAGTTTTGTAAGGAACTTAGAGTGAGGAAATGAAAAAATGGCCAGCTATTAAATCAAATACTGTGGTGCCAAGAGGACCATCAGAGCAGCTTGTCGTTTTTTCCTATTTAGCCCTTTAGATTCACTGCTGGACTACTCTCAAAGGAAGAGAAGGAGGGCAGGTGTCCCTGTTTATCCCCATTGCCCTGCCCTTGTCCCATGTGCATTCTTATATGTGAGGACACTTTGAGAACACCTCCCTTAGATGTTTCATTGGGTTTTACCCAGAGCAGAGAGACTCTTTATTGAAGGAACAGAGCTATTGGGGTTCTTTCCTCCATGTTCACAGTTAGCATCCTCTGCCGTTTCCCCACTGTATTTTATTTTGGGGGGCGCAGGGGGGATCAGTCACTCCTAGCATTTCAGTAATTCAAAGAGCGGTTGCTCTAAGATCACACCTTAGACTGCTGCCTATTCGTCTCTGCTCTTTCTATAAAGCCTCTTCTGAACCTGGTTTGATTTTCTCTTGATCAGATGGAAGCTTTCACCTTGTATTACAGAATTTTTGAAGAGGAGATGGGTCTTGAGTGGCTACTTTGCTCATCTTTAGGAGGCTCTAGTTGTGTAGGCATAGTTTGGGGCCAGGGACCTTTATATTTCAGTGGCTCTTCTCTGCCTCATGACTTTTCATCCTGATAGGTGAGTCACCACCCCATTTTAATTATTGGGGGCTGTCGTTAGAAGTTTTAATTTTATTTATCCTTTGAAATTAAGTAGTTCATATTACAAGTGAACAGTGGCAAGTCCCCTGTCCCCTTTCCCAGCCAACTGGTTACCCTATCTGGAGGCAGCCAGTGTTACCAAAATTTTGCAGTCTTTTAGAGGTAGTCTTTCATAAACACATAAGCTGAAACTTCCCCTGTCCCACCCCTTTTTACAATGTGACAGCATAGTATATACATGTTCTATTTCCTGCTTTTTTCCCATCTTGGAGATTATTGGGTATTGGTTCACAAACGAGTTTCCTAGTTTTTTTTTTTTTAAGTAACTGTGGTGTTCCGTTTTACGGCTATATAACATAATTTGCTTAACCAGATTCCCACACGTGGACATTATGTTTCCAGTTCTTTTCTAGAAAGGAATTATTAGTTCAAAAGATAATGTGATTGTAAGTGTGAAAGGATAAATCTGTGATTTTGCTAGATGGTAATAAATTGCCCTCCACAGATTTTACCGATTTACTCTCCTACCGGCAATGTATGCAGGTACCTGTTTCCCTACATACCAGGTTCATCAAACTTTTTCTCTGATAGTTGAACAGTGTAGTGTTATCTTATTGTAGTATATGTGTGTGTATATGTAAGTATTTTGGTAGAGGTCACATGTAGTTGTAGTCAGTTCTCTTTGTTGAGTAGTGTTTCATCATATGTGTGTGGAAAAAAATGTTTGTGTATCCATTCTACTCTTGATGAGCATTTGGATATTCCCAGTTTTTAGCTATTAGGAAAAATGCTGCTATGAACTTTCTTATACATATCCTTTGATGACCATGTGTATGTCTAACAGTTGTATGTCTGGAAGTAGAACTGCTGAGTGGTCAGGTATGAATATGTTCAGCTTTAGAAGATCTACTAACAAACATTTTCCAAAGTGGTCTTGCCAGTTTACCTTCCACCATCAATGTGAGAGAGTGTCTTTGCATCCTAGCCAAATTTCATTACACTCATTCTGGTGAATGTTTAGTGATAGCTCGTAGTTTTAATTTGCATTCCCTTTTGACTAATGAATTTGAGTACGTTTTAAAAATCTTTATTGGCCATTTTGTTTGTTTTTTGGTGACTGGCTGATACGGGAACTGAACCCTTGACCTTGGTGTTACAAGGCTTTTGGCCATTTTGAATAGCTTTTTTTGTAAAGTACCTGTTCAAGTCTTTGCCCATTTTTTCTGTTGGGTTGTCTGTCTTTTTCTTAATGATTTGAGTTGTTGTTTATATACTTTGATTTGGGTCTCTTGTCGATATATGCCTTACAAGTATTTTCTTTCACTCTGAGGAAATCTTTCAAGGCTGGTATTGTGATTAAAAATAACTGGGAGTGGGAGCTTCTTAGAGTAGTCACAGAGGGTCTCCCTAGAAGATGACTGATATACATATTTGAAGGACAGAGAAGAGCCAACCCCTGGAAACTCTTCAAGATGACTAGTGCAGGCAAAGGGGAACAGCATGAGCAAAGGCCCCAGGGCAGGACAAAGCTTGGCATATTTGGGTAGAAAAAAGAAAGCCAAGATGAGGGGAGAAAAGAGTGGCAAGAAGAAATAAGGATAATCAGAATCTCTTTTTATTGCTGTGTGGTAGAGGAAGACTTTGGATTTGTTATTTGTCTAGTGCTGCAGATGACAGTTGCTTCTAGTACCCTATGATTCTTGATTGATTCTCTTCTTGCCTTGGAAGCTGAAACTTAATGTTTCTTTTGATCCTTTGTTCTGCAGGCGTGGTGGATACAGGTCTGTTCATCAACATGGCTGAAAGAGTTTACTTTGGGATGCAGGATGGCTCAGTGAACATGAGGGAGAAGCCTTTTTCTTGACCCAGCAAGGTGAAGAGTGTGTTCACCTTGAGTATCCAGCCCACAGCCAAGGTGGATGTGCCTCGCCAGGAGCCTTTGCCTTAATGTATCTGTGCCAGGGTGGACAGCTGGCAGGGTGGGGGTGGAGGGGAGTGGTTAAATCTGAAGTATTGTTATTATAAATGTCTTTTTAAAAAGAGAAATATAAACATATATATTTTTACTATTAAAATATTCAGTTTTTAAAAAATAAAATAGCACTTGATATCATGTTTTATATGAAATATTTACCAAAAAAAAAAAAAGGTGGGGTTCTGTCTTGTCTTTAGATAAAACCTTTGACTTGAGCTGGCTGTTTTAGCTTCTGCATATTGGGTTTGCTGAGAAAAAAAAAAATCAGAACTTTTCTTTAAGCTGGTGAAATGAAGGGCCCAGCCAGCAGTGATCTCCTGATGCCTTACTGGAAACTGTGGAAACTTTGTTTACTTTTCTGCCACTCATTGTTTTGTTTTTAGTTAGTTTTCATCATAATTACGCACAATACTAGTTAGATCTTAAGATCAAGTTCACAAAAGTCTTTCGAATGGAACAGTATGGCATGTAGTGAATGTAAACTACCAGGGAGAAAATGTGGTTGTGCTTTTCCTAATATCAGGGGTTTTGTTAAGGTCAGTATGGTTGGAAGTAATTGCCCAGAAATACTTGCCAATACTGCCAAAGCACTGCTGTGAAATGTGAAATACTTGTTTTTTAGAAATGATTTTCTTTTTGTTAATATTTTTTCTGTTCTTTTATTGTATTTGCATGGTTTGGCATCAGAAGTCATACCTTTTTATATTGTTTGAAGGCTGAAATAAAACAGTGTGGTGCCACTTTGACTCTTTGTCTTTACTGTAGAATTTGTAGTAAAATGGGAATCAACTTGGCTCACCTGGTTTACATGGGATCTTTGATAAGGGGTTGAATTCACTGGAAAAATCTTAAGCCCGAGAGTAGGTAAATACTTCCTTTATTTCTAGGAGAGCTTGGTGTCAGTTATCTAAGGAGATATTTATTCCATAGACCTTTGTTAAACAGGGTATTAATTTTCTTTGTTAATGGAGGGTATCATAGCTGAACAAAAGTCACAAATTATTCCCAAATTTTACATCAGTTAAATTTTACTTCATTAGTCATGGAAGCTGATGAGCAATAAAATAGGTGACCTGAATTTCTTCTTTATCCTCCTCACTCTGTGATGTTCGGACAATCTGCCTAATAAGCAGTGAACTGCCCAGAAAACAGCCTCACAGATAGGGAAAGGCCCTGATGATTCTAGACAAAACTCAGGAACCCATCCTGTGGCAGAGCTGAGAGCCCTGATTTCCCCTGTGCTGATTTTGCACAGTACGTGAACGGTCATTTCCCTGTGCTTACCCTCTCTTTTGAAGCTTGAACTATAATTATCGAACTTGCTGGTATCTAAATTCCTGCTAATAAATCAAATTGTGGAATAAAAGTTCATCAGGACTGAGCATTAAATAGGCTTTTTGCTCCTTGCTGAATTCCTTCTTCTTGACTCTCACGGTGCTTTTTAAAAACAGTTGTCTCAGATATTGTTAGGGAACCGATTGTTAGGAGTGCTTCATTTTTCTTTAAGACTTACGGTTTGGGTGATAATTTTTTCACAAAACAGGCACTAGATCTTAGCAGAAAAAACTTGATAGAACTAGTTTTTGAAATAATCCTTCAAAGCTCTTCTGGCATGGATTAGATTTAGGAATAAAGATAAACAACAAAGTTAAACTGGGTTTCTGAAAAACACCTGCATGCTCCACATCACATGTAAATCTGTGGGTTTCATAGGCATTCACACCTGTGATTCAACTGTTTCTTTGAATGATAATGTTAGGTTTTTCTAATCTTGAAGAAAACAAAACACCTGCTGTGCTTTAAGCACATACACAGCACTTTGCTCTAGAGATAAGTTTTGATTAAAGATCTTCAATAAAATTGTTATTAAATGCAATCTTGCTGGTGATAAGTAGGATGGAAAATTTGTCAGTCTGTGTTATCAATCTGGGGCACAGGGTGAGCTGTGAGTTTGGTGTTTGGGAAAGGCTTATAACCAAGAGAGGCTGCCACACTCTGGAAGGCATCACAGGAGAAAAATCCATTCTGTTTGGTTTCAGCTAGAGCTTCTCCTAAAGTTTTTATGCTCTTCATTTATCAAACTTTTTCTGAGCTCCCATTATGGGCCAATCCCTGGTGAGCACTAGTGGGAGAGAGAGGATGGGACACAGGTGTGATATTCCAGGTGTTTCCAGCCTGGTGAGTGAGAGGTGGGTTGAGAGAGGAATGCCATAATGGAGGAGCATGGAATGTTGAAGGAATTCAGGATGAGCACAGTGGGAAGAGGTGGGCAAGGTGTGGGAGAAGTGGCTATCAGGTGATGCTGGCAACAGCTTCCTGCACGTCATCATTGCTTTGACTCTATCAAATCAATTTTTTTTTTTTTTTTAAGATGACCGTTAAGGGGATCTTAACCCTTGACTTGGTGCTGTCAGCACCACGCTCTCCCAAGTGAGCCATGCATGGGCCGGTCCTTATCAAATCACTTTTAACTAAAGTTAGATAATGTGCCAGTTTATGGTGGAGAAACAAGCCTGAATAGGATAAGCCACTTGGTCATAGACACAAAGCCCATTAGTTACAAAGCCAGCCTGGAATCCCTGGTTTTCAGGTTGGGAGTTTTGTAGTCTCTGGGAGAATATTCTTGTTGGCCATAAGAAGCACCAGGGATGCCTCATTGTGACACTTTATGGGAAAATTCCAGTGGATATAAACAAGTTTTAAAGAAAATCTAATTTTAGAGTATCTTATCAAGAAGCTAGTTTATATTAGAGAAGGGCTTTGCTTTAACGTGCTCTTTTTTAATGTACTATTTCAGTAGTTTCAATCTTTCATTTGAAGGTGGGGAAGGAGGAAACTATCATGTTTGAACATTTACTGTGTGCCAGGCGCTATGCTGGGCCTTTCTTTGCCCTGTATCTTACAGCAACTTCATGGTGATTGTTTTCTTAATTTGCAGAGTGAGAAACTGAGGCTCAGTCTAAATAACTTGCTCAGATCATACATAAGAAAGCAGGCCAGACTTCTGTGGCTGCAGGCCTTGCTCCTGCTTCAAGGTGGTTGTAGGGCTTTGAACAGTTTGTGTTCCTTAATTGTGTCCATCAGTTGTAACTTGAGTCACAAGTAATTTGTTAAAGTACTGAAGTTAGTGAATGGTTTATTTTATGTATGTGTGTTTGTGTAAGCTCATGGTTAATCCTATAATATTAATTTCTGCATTCTGATGAGTTTTCTCTCATGGGAAAAAGGAGTAGAATATTGTACATAATCTGGGGTGAGCCATGGGAAAGAGCCTTTGTAGAAATCATCCTCATCTGACACTCTGGAGTGAAGCTTGGAAGCCATTGATCTTTTTCTTTCTCCCCTATGCTTGTTTCTTCCCCCCCCCCCCCCCCACTTTTCCCTGTGACATAGGCACAATGGCAACCATAGGCATTTCTAGCCTCCCAAGGAGCATTTGTGGTTAAGGATTGTTAATTCCCTTTAGCCAAAGACCATTCAGGAACACACACAGTTGAACAAAGTTGGGTTTATTGGTTCATTGAATGAGGGAAATCACTTGGCGTGGATAGCTGCAGGGTATTTCAGTCAAAGTATGTTAGGACTTAGAGGATTTGGGCTTATGTTTGGATTTAAGGAACCAGGCCCCAGGGCTTTGCTCTAGACTGGTTATTATCAGGAAGCAGGAGTAATTATAAGTAAGAAGAATGGAGTGAGGCTAGAGCTGGCATTGGTAAAGAGGCAACAATTACTTATTAGCTGGGACAGGGATATTTAGTAATTTTTGTGACTTGGACAATGTTCATGCTTTGTTTTGTTCAGATATGATTATGGAGGGTTGTTTTTGTCTTTAAGACACAGAGTGACCTTGCCTGAGGTTGATATTCTGTGAAATTGTTTATGTTCAACAGGAGAACACAACAGCATAGCTGTGGGTGCCAGGCTGGCTCGCAGCAACACCAAGGCCTGACTGATAGAGCCAGGCCAGCTCCTGGATGTCAGGACAGCATTTCCTTCTCAGGATCCAGAGGACCCCAGGATATATCCAGAGGACCTGAGCATTTCATAACCAACTCTTCCACACCCTTTGATTGATATTTAGCACTCACTGTGTACTGGGTACTGGGGTGGGGGAGTCAGGTCCCAGATACTCTATGATGTGGCTCCAGCCCTCAGAGTTCACTGGTGCTATGACAACCATTTCTTGTGACTTTCTTTTCAGATGCCTGCCTGCTCATTTCCTGTCATACTTAGCAGCCGATGCAGCCAGATTTAGGATTGCATCAGCCTTCACTCTCTGCTAACCTTGTTATCAGAAGAGGTTTTTGACATAGGTCAGTGCCTTTGCTTTTTTAGTAGCGGGGTTGTATTGCAGGGTAGCAAAACACTCCAATATAGCCTAGCATTCAAATATGCCCAAGTTGGCCTTGGCAGATAAACAACTAGTGGTTCTTTGAGAAGGATGGAAGTATGACAGTTAACATGGGTGATGGGGTGGAGGCGGAATCCAGACAGAAGGAAAGGTCTTCCCTGGAAAGACAGCCCCACACGGTGTTCTTTGGCAAACGCATTATGTGGACTGATCAACAGAATAAATTCAGTGTTGAAACCCCATTCTGTTATGTCGGATCACTGAGAATCATTTCTGCTCAACATCAAGCTTCCATCTCAGGGGACCAAAGTTCTGGCTGACTGCACATCTGTCAGCCTCAACCCAATGGCAGTAAGATCCCTGAATGTCCTGATGATAGAACTACATTTTGATATCCCAACCTGAATTTCAAATAGGGGAGTTGTGCTTATTTTATTTCAGAAGCTGTTCTCAGTGGAAGATTAGACCAGTTCTCAGTCACTGATGAGTTCTGAAGGCTCCAGAGCTCTGATCTCTGAGTTAAGCTGCACTTGGTCTGTTTTCCTCTGTGCTGATGATTCTGTCTTCTCTTTCTTTGCAAACCTTGAGAAACATTCACAAGGCTATAGCTCACAGGGAGCCAGCACCCAGGGCAGCTCAGGTATGGTCAAGAACAGTATTGACAAATAGAAATGTGAGCCACATATGTAATTTTAAATGTTCTAGTTACCAGACTAAAAAGGGAAAAAGAAACAGGTGACATTAATTTAATTTTAATTTTCTAATTTTAATTCAATCTTATTTATATTTATTTTTGTGGGATACAGTACGTTGTTTCAACACATACACATCCTGCACAATGGTTCACATAGGGTGGATAGCATAGTTTTGTCCCCACCAGTTCACCACTAATCCTCCCTCCCCCAGCCTGCCCCCCCCGCCTCTGGCAACCACCCTTCTACTCCCTACTTTTTTTTTTTTTTTTTAAATACACAAAGATTAACATCCTTATTGCACAAAGAACTCTTAAAAATGAATTAGAAAAATCTAAGCAGAAATTTGGTGAAGGACATGAGCAGATAAGTCACACACTGCAAAGAAACACAGGTGGTTAGTAAGTACATCTAGGATCCTGTTGTGGGTGGTGGCAGGGCTGGCCCGGCTGAGTCTCAGGATCCTGGTCATTGGCTGGTTCTGATGCTGGCCTGGATGTGCAGAGGGGGCGAGGCTGAGGCACAGGGACCCCATCACTGAGGACCCCTGGGTGGAAATCGGGTTGGCTTCGTTGCTGGCCAGTGGTGGGGGCGGGGGGAATTAATTTTAATAAAATATTTAACCCAAAATATTTAAAATATTACTATTTTAACAAATAACCAGTATTTAACATTCTTTTTTTGTACTGTGTCTTTAAAATACTGTGCATTTCACCTCAGCACATCTCACTTTGGACTAGCCCGATGGTGGGGCTTTTAGGCAGTGGAGTGGCGTGATCAGATGCTGCAGGGGGGAGTCTGGGCCAGGGAAGTTGGGTTTGAGTCTGCAGAAATGGGTCAGGGTGGCTTCCCAACTTATTGTAAGCCTTTCTTTAAAGCTGCTAAAATGTTTTCTTTCCAATTTCAGTTCACACAGCAAGTCTGGGTGGTGAGAAATGCTTCTGCTGATGGGAAACACTCTCTTGTGGGTATTTTTTCTGAGACATCCTGGAGTGTCACTAATTACTGTGTAAGCAAGAGGTAAAACTTGGTAAATCCCATTAATTTCAAAGTGTTTCCATTAAAGTGATCTATTGTTTAGAAAGTCCCACAAACACAGTAAGATATAGAGTGGAAGTAAGAAATATAATTCTTGAGGAGACACCATTATCAATATTTGTAGAGTAAGAGCAATATATAAAAGGCAGATATGCAAATGCAGATAAAAGGCAGGTACTGAGTTTAACAGGTTCTTATTTATTTATTTATTTTTTTGTCTTCCCCAGCATTGGAACCCCCTGCTCTATTTGGGGGAATTCTTTACTATGGGAACTTGCTGTGGGACATGGCTCCCCCTTTCCACTGAAGCTGACATGTGCATTCTCCCTGTTCCCTGGAAGCCAGGGCATGGACTGACCTGGGCTTGGCCAATTGGCTGTTGGTGCCCAGGGTTTGAAACTTAAGGGAGTATCTCAGTTATCTGTTACTGCATAAGAAACCACCCTAAAACTTAGTGGCTTAAAACACCACCACCACTTATTTGCGCACAGTTTTGCAAGTTGAACAGGGCTCAGTGGGGATGGCTCATCTCTGTTACTTGTGGCTTCAGCTGGAGCAACTTGGCTGAGGTTGGAATGTCTGGGAGCTGACTGGGCCACTCGCTGTCTGTGGGCCGTCTTGGGCTTCCTCACAGCATGGTGGGCAGCTGGATTCTAAGAAGGAGCATCATTGTGGAAGCAGTAAGCCTTCCTCAGAAATTGTACAATGTCACTCACATTTACCTATATTACTTATAAGTTAAAGTAGACTAGATTCAGGAAGGTGGAGAAATAGATTCCATTTCTTGATGAGGGAAGGAACAGCATTCAGGGTAGCAGCATCAACAGTGGCATCTTATTCAGACTGTTTTAGGGTGGGACCTTGGTGATATTTCCAGATTACCAGGTTCCCTTGGTTCTGCCTGTTTTCTGAACCTAATTTTCCAGCCTTCCCATCCACTTCAGAGCTATGCAATATCCTTTTAATAGATCCCTTTTCTGATTAATTTAGCCAGAGCCAGCTTCTTTTGTTTACATTTAAGAACCCTGATTGATACCCTGGTCAATAAGTGAATCATTAAGGACTGTATAGTAAAATAGACAAATTTACCAAAGA
Organism: Cynocephalus volans; assembly: GCF_027409185.1. NCBI lineage: Eukaryota > Metazoa > Chordata > Mammalia > Dermoptera > Cynocephalidae > Cynocephalus > Cynocephalus volans. The sequence goes on from NC_084473.1 coordinate 83,721,051, forward strand.
GAAAATGCAGATGGATAATGAACACCTGAAAAATGTTCTACCTCACTAACAATAAAAACAAAACACTTCTAATTTAAAACAATAACACCCAGAGGCCCTTATTTTTTGCCTATAAAATTAGCAAATTAGTTTATGTGATCAGCACTGCAGAGGGCATGTTGAGACAAGCTTTCTTAGACTGTTGGTGGGATTGTAAACTAGTCTAACCTTTCTTCCCGGAGATTTTTTGGCAATATGTCCCAAGAATCCTAAAATGGTTCATTCCTTTTTAGTCACTTCTAGGAATCTAGTCTAAGCAAACTCTTAGAAATATGAATCAAAATTTATGCACAAAAATGTTCATATTGCTGTTACATTTTAACAAAAATTGGGAACTTGAATGATACAAGTTAATTAAAGCATGCTGTAATAAGGTAGTATACAGCCATTAAGAAAGGTTTGTAAAGAGCATAAGATATAGGAAAACCTTTATGGAATAATATTGAGTGGTAAATTATTAAGTAGTACATTAACCAAAAATTATACATGTGACATACACCAGTCATGATCTAGTCAGGAAAATAAATCATTCAGGCATTTCAAACAAAGGAAAGAGCAACCCAAAGTTGAGCAACAGAAAGAAGTTGCCAGCTACCAGGGCTGGAGAAGGTGACATTACCAGAGCCCAGAAGTTAGAATCATGGAGGGGTGCAACCACTGCTGGGAATTCCTCCCCAAAGCAGAGAGAGGGACAGATATCCTGACTTACCCCTTCTTTTCACTCTCCAATCTCTTACCAGTGCCTCCCATTGGCCAAATCTAGCCAGAAGCCAGTGCCAATGCAGCCAGGGACAGGAAATAGATCTGAGAGTAGATGGGCAATGACCTAGACAGCATGATCTTGGCTAGATAAAATAAACGCATGTTAAATGACGTTAAAAGTAGTTATCTTTGCTGACGGGACATATGGCTTTTTAATACATATATGTTTTTTGTATTCTCTAAAGAACCTGAACAATATTATTAACATAAAAATGTCAAGTGTGTGTGTGCCCAAATGGCATTTTTTAAGAAGATAATGTATATAAAGATGGATGTGATATAGTCTAACAATGGAGTTTTAGATGCTGGGTTTTTTCCTAAGCTACAGGCTTTAGTCGGGGGCCTTCAAAAGGCTTAGTGTCCTCCCCTCATGGGGCCAGCAGGGGGTGCTCCAGCCCAGCACACCTCCCCCGACAAGGCTTAGGTTGAGATTTGAGGCCATTGCAGAGCAGGACCCTAGGAAAGGGGTCGCCCTGCCAGCTAGCCCTTGCCCCCGAAATGTCTGCCTCTGTCAGACAGACATTTTAGGCAAGCTATTGCCAGGACTCATAAGAAGGCCAAGCCAAGCACCACTGGAACTTGAATGTCCTTCCTTGTCCCTTTGGGGTGTTTGACACCTGTGTCTATTGAACCTTGAGCCTCACTGTACTGATTATGTGTGGCCTAAAGGGACATACACAGAGATGCTAGTGGTCACCGCTTAGAGCTCTGAGCCCTAGATGACATATAACAGTAAATGCCCTGTTAAATCCATTGTGGCTTTTCCCTAGTAAGTGCCTCACATCGCTTATTTTGAGTTTCTGCTGTCTCTTGGAGCCATGTCACTCTAAGTGACTGACTCTGGGAGACCAGCTCAGGCCACAAACCAGCAAAGCACCAGCATAGCTAGAGCTGTACTATGAAGTGGCCAGAGGACATTTCTTTGCAGTGAGGATGCATATCTTGGATGTTTGGTACCTCTGCTCTCCTAACCCTTATCTTTGCTCCCCTGGGTACACGCAGTCCCCCCACGGCTGAGCACATTGCCTGACTGGACTGGGCTGCAGTTCCTGCCTGTCTGAAGCTCCTCCATGGCTTCTTCAGGCAGATGGTTTTCCCTAGACATCTACGTACAGGGCCTCGGGGTCACAAGAGATTGTTCTAGGGAGCAGGAAGGCCTTCCTGGGGGAGAATGGGTCAAACTCCAAATAGTGGATATTGCAAAAATGTGCCGGGGCTCAGACATTGAAGGCAGCTTCAGCCCCATATGGAGCATCCCCGGGCTGCCACTAGGGCTCCCACAGTGAGCACTGCCAACCTGCTGCCTGTGCAGAAACTCTGGGGTAAGAACTGTCTCCTGGAGTCCCACAGGGGGCTGTGTGCCACTCAGAGTTTGCTCTGTGTGTATGTGTGTGTGGTGGGGTGTTGTTGGCAAATCCAAGGGAAGTCCAACAAGGTGGAAAGAATATGTAATTTCATGTAATTCTTTATAGTTTGTGTTTTCCAACTACCCCCGCCCCCCCAAACTGAGAGTATACTTTTATTTGTGTGGCTTTTTCCTTCCCACAAGTATAGAATGCTGTGCAACTTATGCTTTCTTATTTTGGGAAATGAATTTAAACCACTTAAAGGAAAAGATTGCTTTGGTGAAATGTAAATAAAGAGATAGTGTAAGCAAAATACAATTCTTAAGGGTAAAGAAGGCCATGGATGCAATTTTAATTGTGAAAAACAAGCATGGTTTCATCAGAGTAAACTGTTTTAGGCGTGAAAAGTTGAGTCTCCGAATAAGCATTATCCCGCAATGATAATGCTTGCAAATGTTGATCTTGGAAACTCTTGAGGTACTTTGCAGAGCTGAAAGTTGTGTTCTCTGGGCTTATGCCCCAAAGAGATCAGCTCCCTTCCCTTAAGTACAGTTTACTTGAGTTTTATTTAATGCATTCTTATTTTTTGAGATATAATTCACAAACAATAAAATTCACAACGATGCATTCTTATTCCTAAAACAGATTGCTGTATTATAAGATGTATTTGCATATGAAATTTTACATTTATGTTTAAAAGTTTTGATGAGTAAAGGGAAATCCTTCTTTTTTTTTTCTTTTAACTGTTAATAGCATTTATTTCAGGGCGTGGCATTGGATTACTGGGGTGACATTGTTAACGATTTTTTTCTATAGTTTTGTATTGTTGATGTGCATCATGAGCATATATCATTTTTAAAAAAATTTAAGTCAATAAATAAAGAAACAAAACCTGGATGATTCTGATGACTAGGTTTGGGTACCAAAGCTCTAGTTCCACTCCTACCTCTATGGCATTTCAGAGAAATCCTTCTTTAAGTAACTTGGTGGATTTTGTTTTTAACTGCATGCATGTGACAAGTACTCATTAATTATAAATTCAGTTCATGGGCAAAATATATTTTCTGTGTGCTCCTTTCTATAGAAACCCCACTAGTTTGTTTCTAATTCTGAGTTTGTATCAGAGTCTAAATAATGGCAATGACTAAATGAACCAAAATATTTGTCCAAGTAAAAGATTGCATTCTAGAACCCATTTTTCTGAATAATTTTCTGTAATTAAGATAACCAAGCTTTTTATAATCTGAATTTTATATTAAGGATAATTATAAAATTCCAAAAGTTTTGGCTTTGGAAGTAGTTCAAAAATTATTTTGCTCTACAAGGAGAGTATATACAACTTGTACCTCTAACAGTAGCTTCTTGTTATGCCTTTTCTAATGTATCAGTGTTTGGTTTCTATCCACTTAGAAAAAGCCTACTTTAGAGCTAAAATTCTTTATTAAAAATTTGTCAGCCTGGGAGATATGGAGTGGTAGAAAGCATTACTTCCCAGGGTTACACTTTTGTACTGTTTGATTGTTTTGCCAAATGCCTGTATTACCTTTCCAAAAATTAGATGGAAAAATTTTTAGTAATCAAGTCAGTAAAATATGAGGGTAGTTCAAAAAGTTTACGGGAGGATTTGCATTATCTTTTTTTTTTTTTAAAAGATGACCGGTAAGGGGATCTTAACCCTTGACTTGGTGTCAGCACCACGCTCAGCCAATGAGCGAACCGGCCATCCGTATATGGGATCCGAACCCGGGGCCTTGGTGTTATCAGCACCGCACTCTACCGAGTGAGCCACGGGCCGGCCCTGCATTATCTTTTAATTCTATTTTTCCTTGAACTTTCTGAAGTATCCTTGTATTTGGTACATTTTAGCTTTGTTCTTTAACATATTTTTGCCTTTTTGAATATTCCCAAGAATGGAACTAGACAAATGAATGTGAGGAATTAGAAAGAAGGGACTGAACTAAGTAAAGCATGCATCTGCCCCCAGACATATCCTTGTTAATGTATTTTAGACAATTGTCTAAATCTAAAGTATTTCCAGTTCTCAATCCAGAATGGCTAAACTTAATTTTATGGTTCACATGTCACTGACCAATAAAAAATAATTTATGATTCTGAGAAGTACTTGCTATAACTGATGAAATTTTACCTTTCAGATCGTCTAGTTTAAACTGTTAGGAAGCAATTAGCTCTTACGTTTGTCTAGTTAAGTAACAATGTTTTGCTTTGCTGGAGCAGGGTCTTTGAGGCTGTGGAATGACCCACCCAGGGCTCAGCACAGAGGGATTTGTTCATCTCAATCTGAAAATAAGACAAAGGTTTATTTCTTGCATCCACTGTGCAATTCTGGCAAGTTGTTCTGCCTCTTTTCTTGTTCTTGAATATTACTTATTGTGAAAGTGATATTCTAACAACGAAATTTTGAAGGAAGAAAATTCACAATCTTGCACTTTAATGCAGCAACAGTTTTAGCATTTTTTTTTCCAAGTTCTCTTTCCAATCTTTGTTCATAACACATATATTTTTACATAGAGCTGATTGTGAGGTGTTTAGAATTGCACACTTTATAAATGACTCATTAATTTATAGTTTTCCATGTTGTCACGTAGACTTCAGAAGCTCCCTTTCAACTGATTGCAAGTTAGTCCATGGAGTTGGCTTCCCATTATTCTCTGGGACATTTCTCCTGTTGTTGGGCATTTAAGATTATTGTAATGTTTGATTTTTAAACTTCTTGAAATAATCGAGTTAAAGGGAATGGAATTTTAGTGGCTTTCGATGTATTATTAAATTAAATTATTAAATTTCTTTTCAAAAGATTGTACTGATTTACAATGCCAAGTGTTTCACAAATGTTTTTTTTTTTTTTTTTTTTTAACCATGCGAGAACTATTTTGCAGTTTAAAAAGTGCTTCAGGATTCAGTAGGACATAGATATACATACACATAGACATGTATTTATGGTTACTATAAATGTCTAAGCTTCAGATTTTGAATTTTACAGGTATTTTCTCACTGAGAAACAGAAGTAACCAGCTTAGCTCTAGGCCTCAAGTCTGGCGATAGCCCTATTCTGTGAGTTTTTTGTCACAAACCCTGAACAGTAAAATGGAAACTTTGACTTTCTGTTTCTATGATCGCACATGTCTATCCAGAAAGAGGGAGTTGAGGGCAATTGTTCCTGCTGGGCTAATTACACAGGATTAAGTAAGTACTCAACATCGAGTCAGTAAGGAGAGTAGACTTGTGAACCTGTCACACGCAGAGAAAACAGTGCTCCCTCCTCATGCTGCCTTTCGTGAAAAGGATTCTGCTACCATCCCTGGGAGGTGTCGTTCAGAAGATTGTGTTCAACAAGCCTGCAAAGAGTTTTCAAGAAAATTGTTTGTGTGACCATTAATGAACATTGTGTGGAATGTAGGCAGGTGATTTTAACCTAATTTTATATGGAGACTTATTTTATATATGGGTTAAATGACTCAGTCAGCATCACATAGGAACAGAACTAGAACCTGTTGCGAGTCGGTTTTCAAATCCAGTCTTGTTTTTAAAGTTTTACTTCTATTTTAGGACACTTAAATATTTTAAAACATGTCATCTGAGGGTAGAAATCTCTTAATTAGCATCCACAGTACAGATGAAGGGAAAACTAGATCAGTTGTCTTGGCAATTATGTTTAATATTGACACTCAAACCAAGATACTCAGAAATTTCTAGATATAATTTATGTTTCTCTCTTTTTTTTTTTTTTGACCGGTAAGGGGATCACAACCCTCGGCACAGTGTCGTCTGCACCACGCTCAGCCAGTGAGCGCACCGGCCATCCCTACATAGGATCCGAACCCGCGGCTTCAGTGTTACTAGTGCCGCACTCTCCCAAGTGAGCCACAGGGCCGGTCCTATGTTTCCTTTTGACTACATTTTTTAAACAGTCTGGATCAACTCTTGGACTCTCTAGTTATATTTTTGGTGTCTGTGAGGGTGAGTTCGTGCTTTAGGTGGAAAGATCCTAAGGTCTCTGGAGGCCAGGCGCGTGGCCACGTACATGGAGAGAGTCATAAGTGAAGCTGCATGATGGGCCCAGTCTATCTCTGTTATTTTAGTTCCTCTTTGGCCAATTACCTTCCTTACAGCACTGCCTCTTTAAATGCTTTTTCATTTCATGAAGCTTTAAAAATCTGCACTAAAAGGAATACTGCAAAGCTTCCTTTCATATTAAAGTAGTTATTTCCACATTATAGATGGCAAATCATGCTCAGAGAAAGGACCTTTACAATTCTTCATATTGCCATGTAGGAATCCTAGCATTTTAGATGTGCAGGGGATCTTCACAGTCGCTGAGTCCAACCCCCTCACATTACAGACAGGGAAACTGAGGCCCGGTGACTTGCCCAAGATTGTTAACAAGGTAGTGACCGGGGAGGGACTCCGGTCACTATGTGACTGCATAGGGAACATCCGGTGTTTTGCTTTTCTTCTACAAAAGGGAAGCAGACAAAAGGGAAAATACCCTAGTTCAGAAATCAGAGACAAATAATAATCGTAATCACAGGAAGGCCTTACAATTATGAAGCTCATTATAGTTTAAAAACTCTTGAACACAAGTGTGAATGTGAAAAATAAAGTTTAATTGACATTGTATGAAATAGAGTTTTAATTCACCAACATTTTTGCCCCTTGATAGTAAGTACTAAGGTAATTCATTGTGAGATTCTGAAGTAATTTCTGAATTATCAAAGGAAGAAAATCATTAAAGAAAGGAAATCAGATCTACTGGTTTTATTCCACTTCAGTCATGATCTTTTGAAATCTATTCCATTTATTTTAACTAGAATAACCTATTCCTTTAAGTAAGGCAGCTAAAATGGAATTTTCTGAGGTTACTTAAATTTTTGTGATTTCCTTAGATCTGCATTGAGTATTTTTATTTCATTGTTTGCTAAAGGAATAGGGTTTGTGGATTTTGATAACTGCACAGAACAGATTTTAAATCATCAGGTTTTGATAGAGCAGGGAAGTGTAATGACATGATTTAAACTAAAATGTACAAAATTCTTCAACTTTGAGTGGCAGGTTCTTAGGAGAAGGATGCTACAAAGTGGCCTCTATCACTGGTGGAACCCTGAGCATAGGATTTATTGCTTATGTTCTCATCGGAAGAAACAGAGTAGTGAAGCATCTTGTCTTAAGCTTTGAAAATTGTGAAGCAATGTTCACATGTAGGTTGATAAAATAAGGGTTTAGGTCCTATCTTAGGTGCTTTCATGTTGTCACTATCTTTACAATAAGCTTCAAAGAGGTGCTCTGTTATTATCTTAAAAAATTACTGATGAGGGGCCAGCCCGTGGCTCACTCGGGAGAGTGTGGCGCTGATAACACCAAGGCCACGGGTTCGGATCCCATATAGGGATGGCCGGTTAACTCACTGGCAGAGCGTGGTGCTGACAACACCAAGTCAAGGGTTAAGATCCCCTTATCGGTTATCTTAAAAAAAAAAAAAAAAAAAAAAAAAACTACTGATGAGGAAACTGAGGTTTAGGTAGTGTTAGTAACTTGCTCCAGGCCAGTCAACCAACTTATGGCAGAGCTAGATTCGAGGTCAATTGAATTCTGTCTCTAAAGCCTGTAATCCTCCCATTTTACTTTTATTATTATACTGAATAAATTATTATTAAAATATTTTTCTGCTTTCTTTGACAATTTATTCAAGATCTAACCATTTCCTTTTTCTGGACATGCCGAGTAGGGGGAGCGGGATCTTAACTCCCCTGCCTGTAATGAATAGCTGGGCTGCACCTTCTCTTGCTTCCATTTCTCCTGCTTGATCAGCACACAGTGGGACTACACATGAGCCAGGGTATTAAACAGTCCTTTCCTCTGACTTTGTCTTACTTTTCTCTATGATGTGATGGGGTAACTGAATTGGGAATCTTAGTAGGAAAGACTCCCCCCCATCCCCGTGGGTGTACATCAGCATTTGGCCCCTTCAGTGTAGTTTAAGCAACCTGTGACCTGGACCCTCACACCAGCCCCATAGTGAGAAAAGCCTGTTTTCATTTCTTCTTTTGCCAAGCACATCTGGAGAGAGCAGGTGCAGGGCTGAGCACCTAAAATAGAAGTCTTTGTTCCGTGTGATGTAGCAGGATGGAAACCCCCTTACTTCCTCACCTGTTGTTCAGCTTAATGAAATGATGATCTGTCCCCTCGCTGTGGAATTTTCTTGACTTCTGTGGGACCTTTCATTTGTCAGTTGGCCTCTCTAGTTTCTTAATTTGTAAAATGCAGGACTTGTTCTTGGTAATCTCAAGGGTTCCTCCCAGCTCTGATATTGTGTTCATATTTTTGATCATGGCTCAGATTTTGGAATTCACCATATCTATCTTGTTTAATTTTCCTGGAAATATTATCCTAGCAGTAATAGCTGGGACTGAAAATAATTCTTGTGGTGTAAAGCACATCATCTCAACATTGTGACATTCCATTTGTTCTATAACAGCAACCCTCTCTAAAGCAGGTGTTAAGTACCACTTAAAAGTTCACATAAGTCGTGATGTATGTGTTTAAGATCACAGAAAACAATAGATGATGTAGTTTAATATTAGGGAAGGATATTTTCATGACAACTAGTCTTCCTCTTAGGCATTAAATCTTTTAAGAATTAAAGATTTTTCCCAAAAGTTTTAAATCCCTTTAGAAATTGAACTTTAAGAGATTGATATTTATAAAAATCCCCTGACATTTTTTGTGATGCTCAAACTGAGCCTAGGTCTGGAGCCTCATTCTCCTTTGTAAATTAGGAATAATAATACCGTCTTCATGGGGTTGTTGTGGGAATTAAAGAAAGAATATGGCACTGCTCAGCAGGTACCTGACACTGAGAAAATTATTGTTCACTTAGGGTCAAATAATAAGTTCCATTTTCTGTGCTCATGAGTGCTAGCTATTGATTAGCCTTGAGGCTGAAGAATAAGTTTAAGATGGGCCCTCTGATCTCAAAAAGCTAGTAATATTTTATTTTTTATCATATTTTGTTTATTATGGAACACAGTTGATTGCACATATCTGTGGGGTACAGCATTGGCTAGCAATATTTTAGATGAGACAAAATGAATACATATGAAACAATTAGAGAACAGCTGAAGTCAGGACAGTCCTTCAAATGCTGCACTGGGTACAAGGTAGCTCATGCAGAGTGGGCAAATTCTCACAGTGATGGTCTCTGAGTCAAGTTTTCCCAGAGAGTGGAATGCCAGCATAGTCGATCATCCCAAGAAAAAGTCAAGATCACAGGTTATGGTTTCCAACAGTAGAGAAGAGGCTAAGTAAGTTATTCAGTTAGTAAGAGAGAATGATGTGCTTCATTCAAAATGATCAATAAGATATCTAAGTAGGAAAAAGAAGAGCTATGAAATAACAGCACGTAAAGAAGTTGAACACAAAATTGTGTTGATGGAGTGAATGACCCTGTGGCTAAGTATGAAGACACATAAATAAATATTAGAAAAGAATATAATGTGAGAAATTAAAATAATAGACATGTTAAGGTTATAGGTTCATGGATGAATTTCAAAAACATTGCTTTTATAAGGCTTTTACTTTTAGTAATTGACATAGGCCAAACATTTTGAATAATTTCACATTGAGTAATGTGTTGGACTGAATAATATGCCAGTGCCTGGGTGAAGGCTCTATCCTTCTCTGAGGCTGGACTTCCTCCTTCGTATTCATCTTGATCTCTGCCTTGAATGGCTTGGTTTTTTTTTTTTTTTTTTTTTTTAAGAGAAAAAGTGCAACAAATCCAGTAGGTCATGGGATACTCTCTCTTCCATTTACATTTCTGTGGATCTTTATTTTCAAATTTCCTACAAAATGATATTGAATTCAAAGGAAGGGAAGTCCCTGAGAGCTCTGATGTTAGTCCTCAGGAGTTCGTTCTGCAACTTCTCCAGAAAATGTTCTCCCAAGAATCATTCAGCTCCAGCAGAGACACATGTCCTTTCAAAGAAAAGCAGTATACCAGCAGTCAATTTAGCAAAGGGATAATTCGGGAGGTGATTTACTTTTTACTTTGACAAATAGACCCTTCCTTTTCAAAAAATTTCCCATGAACTTTCTTTAATGTATTGACTTTTCAGGAACACACTGACTTCATGCAGTGACTTACCCTGTAGGTAGCAATGTCTACTTAGGGCTGGCTGTTTGAGTAGGTGGGTTCTTTTTAAGAGGAAGAGTCTGAAGAGATGCAACACAACTGTGATCCTCAGTGGTCTTCTATCTTTCAATTCAACTTAAGTCAAACCAATTCAACTCCGTGCATGCCAATCCAATGCAAACTAGTACAATCTAACTAGTTCCAAAAATACTTGGGTGTCTGTTTCTGTGAATCAATGATCAAATTATCCACCCCCTCACTTCCCCAACCCTGAATTAGAAGTTAACTAAAACAGTACGGCTTAGGTTGCCCTCTAGTCTTTCCTACAGGGAAGCCTGGGGCCCTTCCTCATTCCATATGCCAACTTCTCAAGGATTCTTGGTCTAAGTTTGCTTGAGAAGGTAGAGTAGAGGAAAGAAAACAGGACAGAGAGCCTTGAGACCCGGCTTCTGGTCTTGGTTCAACTTCAACTACTAACAGTGCTGAGTGAGTCGGGCAACTGCTCTTAGCTGCCCCTATCTGTTGAATTAAAGAAGGTAGTCTGGTTTTTCTGGCCACTCATCTCCAGTCTTTGTAATGTAGGAATTCATTTTCAGGTCTTGTATCTAGTTTTTTGACTAATTCTAATCTAGCTCCAATCATTCTATTACTTTTAGTTGGTTATTCTCAGAGCATCAGTGCCTAGTTTGTACTATTATAATTATCCCTTGTTTGTACCCTTAAGAAAAAAAAATTGGGGAGGCAAGAATTGTGCTTTTTCACACAGACTTCTTGAGGGTGGGTGTTATGACATCCACACTTACATCTCCTCACTATGCCCTGTGCTCTTCGGGGCCCTTATCAAAACCACATGTTTTTCAGTGATTCTATCCTTTTAAAAGACTCTTTCTCATACCTATAAAACAGTTGTAATTCAAAAGTAAAAAGTTATCAATATTTTAAATAAATCCTGGAATTTTATAGATCCAAGATTTCTTTTTAGAGTAAATGTTGCAAATAACTTTATAAAAAGTTTTTTTTTTTTTTTTTTTTTTTAAAGATTTATTCTTTTCACTAAATTAGGTTGTCTGACAAACTTGTCTGGAAAGACACATACAAAACATCCTTTCCAGTTGTGAAAGTGCAGTAATTATAAGTCACTCAGGGAAAATAAGCACTTCTTTCCTGGTCAGCTCAATAACCTCATGCCTCTGGTCAAACCACTCTATCCAAAAATGGACTTATCTCTTTGACTCTCAGTGTAAGTGCTCATGTGTGTGCACAGAGGTGGTGAGAGTGGCCGTGGTGTTGAGTACAGGGTGTTGTTGCTGGAGTTGGACTAGATTATCTGGGGTCATGAGAAATAAAAATTCATTTCTAGCTGGCTGGCTCCAGAAGGTGCAATCACCTATCCTTACAGGAACCATTCTTTGGACCTCAAGGCAACATAGAGCAGGTATGTTCTACAAGGAGAGCAGAAGAATAAACAGACCAGCCTCTGAAGGTCACAGGTGGTAAGTGAATTACAAGTGCAGTGAGACTCTTCAGGGGGGCCTGGACCGTCAGACCCAGTGGTGTTGTTCCAGGCGGGTGGTTGTGTGGAGCAAAAAGGCTTGAAATCAGAGAGCAGGTATCTGAGAGAGAACTTTTCCACTTGGGCAAGTCACTTGATCTTTCTGGTCCTGTTTCTTCATCTGTAAACAGGGGTAATAACGTCACACTCTGTGAGTAGGTGCATCCAATAAACAAACAAATACAACCACACACACAGAAAAACAACCCTTATAAACATCCTACAAACATTTATCAGTCATCAACAACTCATTTATTTATTCAGTCATTTATTTATTCAACAAATGCTTGTATGAACAAGGCACTGTGCTTTGTGCTAAGCTCTGCAGTAAGTTTAAAATTGTATAAAGATCAGGGTGCGAAAATTCTAGTTTAGGCCCTCAATAATTGGTAGATGAATTATCAGCACCGCACTCTCCCGAGTGAGCCACCGGCAGGCCCTGGTAGATGAATTATAAACTTAAGAGTGGAAATATAGACTTTCTATAGGTTCTCTAGCTACTATTGTGATTCTCAAATGTTGTTGTTTTGGTACCCAGTTTCCAAGGGAAACAGTGCCACTTTTATATAATGGACAAAAGGCTCTATCTTTTTTTTAGAGCTTAATTTTGATAGGAAATGAAAACAGAGGTACTTGGGACTTATACAAATCAAATACATAAGTGAGGGATAGCATGTAGTGAATACAGTGATGTGGGAATCAAAAGAGAGTGGACTTGATAAAATCAGCAGAGTTTGTCATTATTCACAGATGATCCTTTGAGGGAGATGGGATTTCTTGAGGTCAGCTGGAAATAGAATCAAGCTTTCATTGATTTTCAGACATATTTGCAGATAAGTAGCTCATAAGAGTTATGAGGTTAACAACTTTGACAGTTATAGTTAGCAAGCTATTTGTGCCTCATGATTTCGGGGTGTGTCATGAATCTAAAAGCATGGGTGACAATATTATTTGCAACTGTCATATCAGGTTGGCCTAGTGAAAACATAAGTTTTAGAAACTTGTTTAGTTTTACTTATCAGCTCTTACTTACAGAATATAGTACTCAAAAGAAGCACATTCCTTTTTCTTACATAATAATTAGGGGTTACTGTACTTCTCAGCAACAATGTGTATTACAAAAGCAAGTTGAGGTTGAGGGTGGAGAGAGCCAGTTGCAGGGATGAGAAACTATCTAGACAGAAGATTGTACCTGAGGTGGGTGTGTTGGGCGCGGGCGGTGAGGGTTGGACTGTGTCATTTTTCACATATATTCACTTATCTTCTTCTGTTTCAAGGACTTCGGTTTTTTACAGTCAATTTAGGAGATCCCATCTGTGTCCCTGAGCATTTCCAATATTAAAAGGATGGGTGGGGGTGGGTGAAGGGAGCTGAACGCCAGCTAATGTGAGGGCACAAAGCCTCAGATCCTTTTAGCTCTTTGGCTGACATGGCTCCTTCACTATTGCTGTAATCCAAAGAGATTTCCATCTCCGGGTGGGCTGCTCTGGTTAATATGTCACTGGAGTCTCTTTAAAATGACATAATCTAGCGATGGAACCCTGGTACAGTGAGTGGCAGAAAAGCTAATGAATATTTCAGTGCACAGCAGTTCTCAGAAGTCCACAGTCGGGACACTCCAGGGAATGGCCTCTTATTAGAACTGTCTTCAGAGCCTACCTAGTCTTGCTCTGTTTCTCTGTCTTTTTTCCACCTTCCTCATTATTTCCATCTCTATTATCTTTTGTCCTTCCCTCTCTAATCCTTTAAAAAATTTAGTTTAATTGTACACACTATAAAATTAAATTATAAACATGAATTTGCTAGATAAAATGCTGTGTACACCCACACCTACAGAATATTTTCTACTTTTTAAAAAACAAAAAAAGAAGAGAGAGAATTTAAAACTCTGGATGAATGTAGAAGACGGGGGCAGATTATTAGTTTGGATTCATGATCCTCAATCCAGAATTTCCTCATGTCTAGATTATCATCTTTGGTGGACAACAAAAGAAAATATATATTGGAAACCTATATGTGGATCCTTGAGCCTGTGGAGAGTACAGTGAAAATTGAATGGGAGTAGGTAGGAGGTGCTTCTCATTTTAGTCAGGTCCAAGGAACAAATCTGAGCTTTTGTTTGGAGACGGGCTCTGCCAGGGCTCATGGGGAGTGTTTGCAGACCATGCTGCACTCTGTGCGGAGAGGGGTTGTCATGTCCTCCTTTCCTTGTGTAGCTTTCCTTATCTGCCTTCCAGCCTCCAGTACACAGACCAGTGCTCTTAAGTGTCTATAGGCATGAAGAAATCCAGGAATACGTGCCGGGTCAGAAGCTGTAAGAGACTGCGTTGAATACATTCTGATTCCCTAAGTTGTTTATCTACTTATTTTCTTAATCTCTTCTATCTGTGATGTTATTTTTTTCCTTGTTATTTGTCTCTTTGCACAGTAAATGACAAAAAGAGAAAAAAAATAGTTCTGGCATTCGAGGACTTCAGTAAACATGTCATCACTTACCTGCCCTTGAGCCAAATGGGTGGGGAGGCTGGTTGAAGTTGGCCTGTAGCCAAACAAGAGTTTGTGATGTCTTAGATTCCAGAGCTGCCTTTTCCACAGGACACAAAATGCACCTTTAACTCACTGTTCTAACTGGAAAGGCAGCTGGATGGTTGGACCACTTGAAATTATGTGCTGATGTCTGGAGATCACACTTCTTTTTCTTTTTTTCATAATGAAAATATTGGTCTTTTGGGAAATGCATTTTCCACCTTAATTCTGCAAAATTTTTTAAGTTCCGTTATGGCATCAGGCAGGATGGGCTGCGGGGAAATACACCAAACTGAACTGGATCCTTAGGCCTGTGAATGAGATACAGTATCAGTGAGTAGTGCCTTCGCCTTGAAAGATGAAGAAAATCTTTCAGATTGAGAAAATTTTACTGCCTTTACATGTCAAATAGGTAAAGATGAACAGAAGAGCTGTAATGTATTATTGCATATTGGAAGAAACAAACGTTTCAGGCCAAACTTAATAAACGTTTCCTTGTGGAATTACTGAAGGGAGAATATTCATTGAGCTCAGCCATGGAACTGAAGAACCTGTTAATAATTAAGAATATAAAAAGATCATGGATTGAGCACATAATTCTGTGCCATGCCCTGTACTAAGTGGATTTTACACAATATTTCATTTATGGTTCACAGTGATGTTGAGATAAAGGTTTTATTGCTTTTTATTTTTATTGCTTTATTATAGACAAAGAACCCAAGACCAAGAGGGGCTAAGTAAGTTTACAAGTGATGGATCCCACGTGAGAGCTCGCTAGCCCATGGCTTCCCAGTCAGAGGGCTCGAGCACTGGAATAATTGGTGAGGACACCCTTGGTGTTAGGTAATTCCCAGGTTGGCAAATGTTTGGGTAGGAGGGTGAAGGTATGTGTCTGCTCTGATCCCCAACATGTATTAGGTGCCCCTCCTGTGTGCTTCCAGAGAGCTCTCTAGACACCCCACCTACCACCCCATTGTTCAATGTTGCAATTTCTGGTTACTTGTTTCCACAATAGGCTGGGAGCTCCTTGAGGCTGAGAGCTCTGTCATGTCCACGGTGTTATCGACAGTATGACATACAGAGCCAGGCACACGAGATGCTAATAAATGTCCATGGAATAAATGAAGGTGGACATCTGTACGTCCAAGCATACAAACAAGTTTTTTCTATAGTAGTTAGAGTTTGGTGTAGAAGGGCAGACAGCTAACATCGTGGCTTGGGTAAGGCCCAACAGATGGATAGGTAGGTGGTGAAATGCATGGATGGAAAGGGATATGGTAGAAGACAATGCTTCTGTCATGGGCTTTAGGAAATTTACTGAAATAAATATATTCTGAAATGTTGATATAATTCATCCCTATCCTTCCCAGCCTCTCATCCCTGAGATGACCAAACTATTCAACACAAACCGTTTCTTGCGGCTCTTGAATACCTCCAGAGCCTGCTTGCTCACAACCTCTCCCTCACTTGCTGTGTGTATGGGTCCTGTTACGATATCAGACCTCTTAGAGGACACTGTTTGGGCTGAGGTCTTCCAGTGGCTCAACCCTAGAGCTGGAGATGGGGCAGTGGGTTTAGGTGGAGTGATGTCAAACAAGGTGGGGGTTGGTGCAACTTCTATTCTAGTGCCGGACACAGCCTTGGCCAGCTGCTGTGGGGGGCCCAGGTGCCTGGGGCCATGGGAACTTCTGAAAGGGCGTGGAGTGCACCACCCAGCCTGTTGGAGGAGGATGGGAGTGAAAGCAACAGATGTGCTCCAGGTTCTGTTTTCAGTTCCCCAAAGGGTCTTCTCCTTAACCAAAGCAGTGTGACTATTGCTATGACAATTGCTATCTTGGTCCCTGGGGCTCTCCCTCATAAGGTAGCAATACTTTTTTTAATCTTCTCAGGCTAGTCACCATGAAACTTGGTAATAATCAAACTGGGGTGGGGACGGTTGAGGGCCTGAGTTCTGTGATGTGATAGTGGAAGATGATGGGATGCCTAGAGGGATGTTTGGTTAATGAGTTATTTCTCCAGACTAGACCTGCATTCCTTCTAGTTGCCTAAGGCTTGGTTGACTCTCCATTTTTGCAGAGGTTCATGGATTCCTCCCCTGAGATGTCTATAATTAGCTCATTATTACAGCTAGTACAAACATAACAGGTAGAAAGAACACTGGTCTTGAATCTGAAATCTGTCTCTAAGTGACCAGGCCATGCCATTCAGTCTCTACTCTTGAGTTTCTTCACCTGTTAAATGAGAGATTTGATTTCTAAGCTCGTTTCTTACTCTAAGTTTTACTGATGCTTTGCCCCTGAAAATAGCAACCATGAGTACTAGTTATTGAAGGACAAGCACTATGTTTTAGAGTTAGGGCTCTTGATCAGGCTGCCTGAATTTGAATCCCGATTTTGGAATTTACTGATTGGGTAATCTTGGACACTGTATTTACTCTAAGTCTTAGTTTCCTTGTCTGTAAAAAGGGGGTAGTACAAGCTACCCCAGGGGCTGATGGAGGATTCAATGACATGATGCTTGTCAGTGTGGTGACACTGTATCTGTTACTATTATTATAGAGTAAAAACCTGTTACAAGTTGGCATGTGCTGAGCCACCAGCAATATCATAGGTGGTCTCCCCTATGCTTTTTTTGTTTCCCACTTTGATCATCAATATTTTATTGCTGTGTCACAGGCTGGGGGCTCTTTCTCATTTGCTCTTGAACATGTAGTGAGATAAAAGATTGTACTTTTTTTTTTGAGAAGAATTCATAAGAGAGGAAAGGCCCTTATTCCAATCTGACCTTCTTTTTAGTTTTAAAGGAGTTGACAGAGGCCTGTTACTATTATAAATCACTGTTACTGAGAACCTACACAGAACCACCATGTGCAAAACTGTGACAAAGGCATGGATGTTCGGCTTGATAGCCCTGGTTTAAGTCGTGATTCTACCTCTTACTAGCTCTGTGATCCTACAACATTACATAATCTTTCTTAGCCTCAGTTTGTTCATCTATGAAACAGTGATGATAAGAAACATCTCAGTGTGTGGTATGAGGATCAAAGGTAGTCATACGGGTGACAGTACTAGCAAATATCTGTCCCCTCTCTCCTCTGCCTCCCCCACTCTATCACCCGCCTCCTCTGTGTCACCTCCTTTCTTACTCTGTGCAGAGAATCTTGCTAGCTTCAGGAATACAAAAGGTTCCAGCCAGAGTTGAGACTTGGACCTTCACATAAAGAGAGAAATAACCACATGCTAAGGGTAGGATGGGCTATTCAAATCCTGAGAAGAGATTGGTAGGTAACGGGAGGGGATCGGGAAGGAGAAGGGAGGACATTGTGTCCCTGAAAATGGGAAAGGAGTAAGAGGAATGGGAAAGAGGAGAGAGGGAGGATGGCAGGTGTGGGGAGAAATCAAAGAAGCAGGGTGTCTTTAAAACACATGACATGTCTGTCGTGGTGTCCATGGGGGTGTCCTTTCAGGGAAGGGGCCAGCAAGTGAAGTCAAGGGGACAGGAACTGGCTGGTGGGAAGGACAATCTCCTGTGACTCACTCTTTCCCCTCATCCTCTGTTCTCTTAGGTTCCTCCTGCCTAGAATCTTCACTTGTTTACTTCAATTACAGTTTCTTCCTGAATTTCTAAACCTACAAAATCTAAGCAATACACGTTTATTGGAGAAGTCATGAACAATCCCAGCACAACCGGGGATCTCTTTGCATCTGTGCCCTGGACACTCCCTTCTCTTCTGTCCCTGGGGATGGACTGTCTGCTCCTAGCTTTGGGTGACACTTCCACCTGTACTTCGCCCACCCCCGCTCACCTGCTCAGGGACATTGCTCCAGCAATTTTCTCCTCTATCTCCGGCAGCGCCAGATTTTCCTCTCTACTGGATCATTCTCATCAGCATCCAAAAATGGTGTCATTTCTCTCTATTTAAAATATAGCCTCTGTAGACTGCACTTCTTCTAGTTACTGCCTCGTTTCTCTCCTTTTTCAGTTCTTTCCTTGAACGAATTGTCTATGTACTTTCTCCAATTTCTTTCCTCCCATTCTCTTTTGAACTCCTTCCGATGAGACTTCTGCACCCGCCATTCTATAAAAACTTCTCTCACTCAATTCACCAATGATTCCCCCATATTGCTAAATCCAGTGGCCCATTTCCATTCCTAATTTTAGTGACCTGTCATCAGCAATTGACACAGCTGAATAAATTTTCCTCTTTGTAACTTTTCTTCTCTTGGATCCCAGGATAATACCACTCTCTTGATTTTCCTTCTCCTTCTCTGGCCAATTCTTTTCAATCTTCTTTTCTGTTTCCTCCTCTTCTTGCCAAGTTTTTAATGTTTAAGTGCCTCCCAGCTCAGTGCATGGATTTCTCTCTCCATACTCCCTTGTTAAGACCTCTTGACCAGTCTGATGGCTTTTAATACCACTTGTGTAATGACACCACACTTGTGTCTCCAGCACTGACCTCTTTCTTCTTAATTCTAGGCTGATATTCAGCCGTCTACCTGAAATCTCCACTAGGTTGTCTAATAGTCATCTCAGACTTAACGTGTCCAAAACAGAGCTCCCAAAGCTTCAGTAATCAAGGTAGTGTCTGTTGACATAAGGATAGTCAAATAGATCCATGAAATGAAGTAGGCAGCTTAGAAATGGACCCAGCTTACATGGTCAATTTATTTTCAACACAGGTGCCAAAGCAATCTAATGGGGAAGGGAAAGTCTTATTAAACAAATAGTGCTGGAACAGTTGCATATCTATATGGAAAAAAATAAACCTTGACCCTTGACCTCATACTATACAGAAAGATTGTTTCCAGAGAGATCAAAATTGAGCGCCTGGTCTTTTTTTTCCAAACCTGCACCTTCTATAGACTTCCTCATTTCAGTTAAGGCAATTTGATCTGTCTAATTCCTCAGGCCCTAAACCATGGATTTCCTCTTGAATTCTCTCTCTCTTTCTCCACGTCCACACTGTCAATGTGTCCTGTCAGGTCTATTCCCAAAGAAGCATCGTGTCTTGCTTGGATCACTGTATTAAGCTCCTATCTAGGGCCCTGCTGCCACACTAGCCTCTGTCCACCTCTGATGGTTTATTCTCATCAGAGCACCCAGGGAAATCCTGTTTATATGTAAGTCAAGAGAAATTATTCTTCTGCTCAAAACCCGCCAACCCTCATTTCACTTGGAATAAAAGAAATTCTCCCTGTGACCCATGAGGCCCTGCACAACCTGCCCTCCTCCCTGGAACCCTGTGCTGTCAACACCCCAGGCACATGCCCACCTCAGGGCTCTTCATTTGCTGTGCCTGCTGCCTTGAGCATTCTTATCCATGTGTTCTCATGGTTCACTTCCTCACTCCATTTAGGTCTTCGCCTAGGTGTTACCTTCTCAGGGACACCTTTCCTGATGACCCTGTCAAAATTTATAACCCTCCTGTAGCAATTTCTGCCCTCTTTCCCTGCTTTAATGCTCTCTTTAGCACATGCCATTATCTAACGTATTTTATTCATTAGTATTGTTTATTACTTATCTCTCCAGCTACACTATAAGCTTCATGAGGGCAGGGATTCTTACCTGTGTGATACACCCAGCATCTGAGACAGCACCTGACACATTTTAGAAATTCGATAAATACTTAATGAATGAAAGAATAAATTGGAATTCAAGTTCATACACTATGGGTCAATAGGTTTCACATTTCCCCAAACCATTCTCTTATCTGATGCTGTTGTCTCATTGGGCTAGTTCAATTTCCTTGTCCATCACTCGACTGTCCAATTAGATTGTAAGAGCATTAATGGCAAGGACTGTGGTTCTTATCTTATATTGCTTTATATTCTCCACTGTTGTAGCATTGTAAAGGGCACATACATGAGCAGCTGACCTCCTTCAATTCTCTACATCATATGTATCACGATGTAGATACATCAATTCTCTATATCATGTAAATATATCAGTGGTTATATATATATGAGGGCAACCTCCTTCTGTCTACAAAATATTTCATATCAAATATTTTAAATATTATAAATATAAGATATATAAACATATATCTTATAATAAATAGTCCTAGTATATTTGTTTACTTAGGCAGTTATATAATTATGGCTCATATTGTCATAACTTCTATACCTACATTTGCAAGAAAAAGTATTGAGAACATTTTCTGGAGAGTAATTGACTAGAAGGAGATTGAGTAGTAAAAAGGAATTAACAGTGAACTGTCAGGATATCCAAACCTTTTAGTAGCTGAATAATCTGAAGCAGTGATATCTCTGCCAGTTTTCTCATCTGTACAATGAAGAGATTGAACTAGAAAAAAATCCCTTCATTAATATTTCTTCTAATCCTTGCGAAGGGGCTGGGTGTGGGTTCAGGGAACTTTCTCTGTGGGCCAGCTTAATGCCAAGTTGCAAAACCGTTTTGTGTAAAGCTTGGAACCATTTTCCAGGATACATTTGGTAGTTTAGGATAATCTAGACATCCCTGTCTGATAGAAATAGAATGTGAGCCACATACATAATTTAAAATGTTCCAGTAGCCACATTATAAAAGTAAAAAGAAACCTGTGAAATTAATTTTGATAATATATTTAATTTAATCCAATATATCCAAAGTATTGCCATCTGAGCATGTAATCAATATTTGTTGTACTGAATGTTCAAAATGTGGTGTGATTGTGCACTACAGCACATCTCAGTATGGACCAGCCTCCTCTCCATGTGCGGCTCGTGTTATGGCTGAAGAATAAGCTCAAGGAGGAGACCAAACACTAGCCAAACTGAGCCCCTCTTATTACTACTGATAACTAATATATTTAGATCCCTCTGTATATGCTAGGCCAGGTGCTTAGCACTTTACATGAATTATTTCATTTAATTTTCACAGCAATCTTACAAGTAAGACCTTCCTCCCTTTCAGATGAGAAAACTGATGCACAAAAATCATGTAACTTGCTATTATGACTTGTGAGCGTATTTTTTCAGGCAATTACGTAAAAACAATGAGGTGGGAAAAGCAGCCCAATGCTGTATCCACTGCATTTCTGCAGGATCCTGGTAATGGCTGATTTGGCCACTGCTGGTAACTCCCCTGTGCTCACCCAGAGGGGAGAGGGTCTTCACAGCCCCTGACCTGTGACCTAGCGACTCAGCCTTAGGTCTTCCAGCAGCCACTCTGGTGACAATTTAACATAGTAAAATGTTAGATCTCACCTTGATAACTTTTATGAAAGTCCCCCTTCTTCTCCCCTGGCACAGGTACCCAGCCCAAGTGGCACCTTCTACAGGAAGATAAAAAGGCCTGACATGCATATGCACTCAAAAAGAACAGAGAGAGTTGTTAGGTTGAAGGGACATCACTGAAGAGTTAGATCTTGGAATTGTCAATGCGTGGTACCAGGCAGAGTGCATAAAGACAAACATCTATCTTTGCTTCCTCTCTGCCCTTCCTGTTTCATCTCTTACCCTCCACGAGTCAGCCTTTGCTTTCTCTGTCTCCCTCTTCCTTCCCAATTTCTTTCTCTCCAAATTCGGTCTTCTGTTCTTTATTTTTTATTATTTCTTTGTTTTGTTTTGGTAGCTGGCCAGGAAGGCGATCTGACCTTTGACCTTGGTGTTATCTGCACCACGCTCTCATCGAGTGAGCTGACTGGCTAGCCCTTTTAAAAATTTCTTTACTCATCCCCTCTTGTCTCTTTCATTTTTCTCCAAAATAATATGTTGTACTTGTTGACTTGCTCCACGACTTGTGAGAGTGAAGGAAGTAGCACCAACTCTAGGAAATGTGGCTAATTCTGAAAACTTTTCCTTTTATAGAAAAAAGAGTTAAACATAGAAAGCTACAGCCCATTTTTGAAGCCACAGATAATCCTGCTCTGATGTACAGACATCAGAGCTGGAAAAGGACTTCGAGGTCACCAGTGCAGCTCTTTGTCTCACACACAGGGTGAAGGAGGTGCACAGGGGAATTCCTGTGCCTGGGGTGCTTGAGGTGGTGTGGGTGGCCCACATGAGTGGCAGGTGAAGGTGGTGGGTTAGCAGTTGGATGACCCCAATCTTGTGACACTAAACGTGTATTGGTATTATAACCCCACTGCCAACCACCAGGAAGTTTTCATTTTTCTTACAGTGTCTTAGCCTATATGGAAACTGTACACTGCTTTCAAGATGACCAGGCATCTTTTCTCTCCAACTGTTGACGTCCAGCTCCATGCCATGGGTGTGGGCCTGCCTCTTCTTGCTCGGAATGATGGCTGCTTCATGCTTGGTAAGCTGCACGGGGTGCTGAGATGTTGTCTCTGACCTGGAGAAAGGATGCCCACCCCACCATAGATGCAGGCATGTCACAGTGGGGCCCTCCTAGTATTCCTTGACAGAGATCCTTTTCTCATTCTTTTTTTTTCACCTCTCCTCCTTTCTCTTTCTTCCTTCCTCTTTAAGTTCTTCTCTTTTCTTTTTCTTTCTCTTTTTCATTTCTTTCCTCACTTCTGCCTTAGATCTAGCATGGACCCATGGGGCTTTGGAGACAGAGTTAGCTCACGCTGAAGATGAGTGAAAGCATGGCATGTTCCTTCAAAAGCCAGCACTCGTGGAGCTGTTAATATGAACGAGGCAGTGCGCTGAGCTCTTTACACGTGCTATCTCTTTTAATCTTTACAAGTTTTTTACCTATCAGGTGGCTCCCATCATTATCTGCATCTTACAGAGGTGAGATGCGTAAAAGTGAGACCCATACAGATTAAAAACTTGCTCAGGGTCACACAGAGTTAGGGCTTTCTAGTCCAGAGTTCATTTTTAGGTCCAAAAAGCACTTCTCATGAGAAGCAGGCTGGATCTCTTGTCTGTTTGGCCTTTCATTCATGAACTTTCTGGATTTGAGGAACTCTCAGACCTGAGGAGCCCCATTTCTGTGAGTGGATTCAGCCAGCCGTGCCTGGGGAGATGAACACTTGCTGGGGGCCAGCTCGTCACCGTGGAAGGAAGCTCCTCAGGGCCGAGCTCTTCCTCTGTCATCACCATGGAAGGAAGCGCCTCAGGGCCGAGCTCTTCCTCTGTCATCCCCATTGTATTAGTTTCCTGGGACTGCCCCAGCAAAGTACTGCAAAGGGGGCAGCTTAAAACAACAGAAATTGATTCTCTCACAGTCTGGAGATCAGAAATCTGAAATCAAGGTATCAGCAGGGTTGGTTTCTTCTGGAGGCTGAGGAAGAAACCCTCCACGCCTCTCTCCTCGCTTCTGGGGGCTCCCGGCAATCGTTGGCCTTGCTGGGCTCACAGCTGCCTCACCCTGGGCTCTGCCTCTGTTGTCACACGATGCTCTCCCTGTGGGTCTCGCATCGCCCATCTCCTCCTCCAGATGAGGACACCAGTCACTAGCTTTAGGGCCCACTCTAATCCAGTATGACTTTTATTTTTTAATTTTTATTTTTTAGAACTTTTTATTTTAAAATAATTATAGATTCACAAGAAGTTGCAAAGATGGAACAGAGAGGTCTGGTGTGAGCTGTATATCCAGCTTTTTCTGATGGTTACTTGTTACATAATTCTAGTACAATCTCAAAACCAAGAATGTGACATTGGTACAACATATGTGTACAGTTCTACGTCATTTTATTCCATGTCAAGATGTACGTGACCACCACTGCAATCAAGATACAGAATTATTCCATCACCACGAAGATCTCCCTTGTGATGCCCCCTTCACAGTCACATCCACTCTCCTTTCCCCACCCTCCCTAACCCCAGGAATCCAGCAATCTGTCCTCCATCTCTAGAATTTTGTCACTTCAAAAATGTGACATAAAAGGAATCATGGGGTATGTGACCCTTTGACATTTGCTTTTTTCACTCAGAATCCTCTGAGTTGTGGCATGTATAAATGCTTTATTCCTTTTTATCGCATCATAGTATTCCATGGTACGGATGTATGAGGATCCTCCAAAAAGTTTGTGAAAAATTGCAATTAAAAGATAATATGAATCTTTCTAAAGAAAAGACCAAAATAATACCTTGACCTTTCAGAAGAGAACAAATCTGTAGTTTCTAGTTGAGGGGGAGGAAAAGGGGGAGGTGGGGAGAGATTGGGTAAGAGGCATGAAGAATAATTACGATTTGTAATAATGAATATGCTAATAATATTGATTTTATCATCACACGTTGTACACATGTGATGGTAGTCAACACTGTATCCCCAGAATGTGTATAATCAATTATGCTTCAATAATAATAAAAAAAGATAATATGAATCTTTCTATGAACTTTTTGAAGACCCCATGACAATTTGTTTGACCAGTCACCCATTGAGGGACTTGTTGATTCTTTTCCGTTTTTGCCTATTACAAATAAAGCTTCTATAAACAATCATGTGTAGGCTTTTGTGTGGACATAAGTTTTCATTTCTTGGGGGTAAATGGCCAGGAGTGCAATTGCTGGGCCATACGGTAGGTGTATTTTGTTTACTTTTTCAAGGAACTGACAAACTATTTTCTAGAGTGGCTGTACCATTTTATATTCTCACCAACAAAATATGAATGATCCAGTTTCACTGCATCCTCACCAGCATTTTAGTGTGACCTCTTTTTGACTTGATTACGTCTGTAAAGACCCTATTTCCAAATAAGGTCACACTTACGGTACCGAGTGTTTGTTAGGAGTTGAAAGACAAAATTCAACCTGAAACCCTTGTCTTCACTTGCGTGGGTCATGGTAGGTCTGGTTTAGAGTTTTGCCTCCTGAGAAGAGGCTTGCTTTGGATTATAGCCAGATTAGAGGTGCCCCTGACTGTTGACTTTGGCCCCTAGGGATGGTGAATAAGTTTATGTTATTTGAAGGGAACTCTACTCAGATCTCCAAAGTTTCAAAGATTTGATAATCATGAATATTCTCAAGAGGCAGCATGGCAAGAAGTCTCCCTATCCAGTTTTTGCATGACTGTCCTTGCCTACTGCCCCAGTGCTGACGAGGGCAAGGATAACAGAGTAGGAAAATTGAATTATAAGTTAATCGAGGGAAAGGACAGTGTCTTAGGTATTTCTGTACCTCCGTCACAGTGTGAGCTGAGAAAGGGGGTGAGTAAGCGTTTGTTGGATGGATGAGCAGATGAGAGGGGCAGGGCCAGGTGCCCATGCAACAGAGGGGAGGAAAGCCAAAGTTGGCTTTATGTGTGCCCCTCCCGCTTCCCAGACACATAACTTTGATACGTGGGTTTCCAGTACCTGAATTTTAATTCTGTCCTTTCTCCCCTTGCCGAAGATCTATTCCACTCCTTTTCTGGATTTGTGTGTTGCTAGTTAGCCAAAATGGAGGAGGAGACACCCGGAAAATAGTGTGTCTGACCACCTGTTCTGTACAGCACCTGAGTGCTGGAAGGCAGAATAGCACAGGGCTCAGGAGAGCAGAGTTAAGGAAGTAGAGATTTGATCCTGGGCCCCCCACTTAGCAGCTGCAAGGCCTTGACATAATACTTAATTCTGTCAGTTTCTCTTATCTATAAACTGGGTATAAGACATTTCTCTATGTGAACTTATTTTGAACTATAATATATCTATATGCACACACAGAAAAGTGCCCAGATCATAATGGTATAACTCAAAACATTTTCGTAAAGTGGCACATGCCATGTTAAGGAACAGGACATTACCAAAACCCCAGAAGCCTCTTCTTGTCCCCTCCCAGACACCACTTCACCCCACCAGTAGCCAAGAGTAATCCCCATCCCAATGTCTAATTTTCTTTTTACCTGGTTTTGAACTTCATATGGATGAAAACATACAGAATGTATCTTTTGTGCTTTGTTTCCTTTGCTTACCTTCATGTTTATGAGATTTATTTATGTTACTTAGTTGTAGTTTGTTAATTCTCCTTATTGAACAGTATTCTAGTGAGTAAACAGACTACAATTTAATGACCTATTCTACTCTTTGTGGACATTTAGGTTATTTCTAGTTTTTGGCTTTTATGAAGAAAGCTGCTCTGAACATTCTTGCATGTGTTTTTTGATGGACAGGGATGCTTAGTCATCTAGAAGTGGCATTGCTGGGTTATAGAATATGAACATCTTCAGCTTTATAGAACTTGCCCAACATTTTAATGAATACTTTTAACCCCACAGTGTAGTGAGAATTAAATTAGGTTGCAGAAAATGCTCAGTATGGTCCTTGGCAGATAGGAGTCCCTCAGTACATGTATGAAAATGTAATAAAGGCATACTATTCCATTAAGTCTAAGTTTCATGATGGATGTATTTCACTATTTATTTCACTATTGCTTGTTCATTTAGGTTGCTTTCATTGTTTTGTTATTTTATAACATGTTGCAATGAATGACTCTCTTTATAGTTGTTTTCTTTTGAAAGATTTGCTTTGGTAAATTTCCAGGGTAGGTTGAATTGGATCAAAGAATATGTGACTGTAAGAACTGTCTCCCTTAGCTGTGGGGCTTGCTGAGGAGGGGAATAAGGAGGCAAGTAGTCTTCACACCATGGCCGGGGGAGGGAGGTGGGAAGATGGGGCCTTGGGGATTTCAGGGAGGAGTGTCTTGTAGAGGACAGCAGGGGAGGGTAGAATGGAGGATGACTTTTATAAATGGTGGTGCATTTTAGGGCAACTAAATATGTAGTCCTTTAGAAGAGAAGCTGGGTAACTGGAAAAACAATGTATGACAACTATTAAATGAGGAAGGAGAGAGAAACCACAGGTGCTACGATTCACTTTATTTATTCATTCTCCCCCCCCCCCCCCCCCCCGCCCCCCAGTATTAGCATGATTAAAGCTAAGGGGAGGAGGGGGGTTGGGGTGGGCAGAGGGGCTAGAGGATTGTAGTAGGGGTGTGTCCCTTGTGGGAAAAGGGCCTGGGGTCTAAGGAAGGAGGGGTGAGCCTGGGCCTGAGGGGCAGGTGGAGGTGCCTGGCAGGCCTCTTGGCCTAACACTCTTGCTTGGTGAAGCTCTTGACCACAGGCGAGCTCAGGCTGTCATGTGTGGCCTCACAGGTATAGACATTATGGCTCTTATACTCTGCACTGGTCATCGTCAGGGTGCTGCTGAGGCTGTAGGTGCTGTCTGTGCTGTCCTGTTCTGTATAACTTTCCACTACGTCACCCTGTTTAACAACATCGTCTACCTTCCACTGGACTTTGTAATCTTTGGGGTAGAATTTATTCAGGAAGCACACGACAGAGGCGTATCCAGAATTCAGTTGCTCCTCAGATGGTGGGAAGATGGAGACAGTCGGCTGAGCGTCAGACCCTGAGGAAGAAAGCACAAGAGATAGTTTTTAAGTTACAGAGAAGTTCTCCACATGCGTGTTTGTTTGTAAATGATCACAAAGTACGTTAGGGACAGACAGACAGAAAGCAGCATGCTTATCCCGTATAATTGTAGCAGTGACTTTCTTTCTGTCTTCTTCCTAGCCCTTAAGAGAGCTCAGAATGTTCTGTTTAAACTCTCTGAAGCCATTCTGAGGCCTCTTTGCCTGCTTTTCTGACCTTACCTTTCTTTTCTTCAACTGTGTTTTCTGCCTCCTGCAGTAATCTCAGGGCTTCAGGTAAAGACCTACAGGCCACTTCATCTGAGGCCCTCAGAGTTTAGAAGTCAGAACAAGGTCTTGGCCCCTCTATGTGGAAGAAGATAGGGCAGCAGAAGACCTGCAGCGGCTGTTTCAGGGAAAGCCTTTGTTGGCTTTCCTTGCCCCTGTGCTTCTCCCAGACTGTGCCATAATGTTCCCCCAGGCTTCCTTTGGCTTAGCCAGGCTAAAGCTACCCTCGGAGTGGGCCCCGAGCCCTGTATCTACACCTTGGTAGGAGTCAGCTTTGCCCTCTGTGCTCAATGCCAGCAGCTCTCCCACTCCTCACAAAGGCCTCAGAGTGAGACCCGGGCCCTGGCCTGATGGCTCGTAACCATATGGGGCAATGTTCAGCCAGACCAAGGAAGGGTCAACTGTAGTCTTGGCCACCTGCCTAGGAGGAACTGTCTAGCTTCACTTCTGACCTTGAGCAGCTGCCAGATGGCCTCTTGAAAATCCCCCTCTGTGGGGCTTCAGACTCTCAGGTAGGAAAGCAATAGTTAAAATAAAAAATCAAGAATCCTTTGCTGGAAGAAGTCAACAGATATGTGAAGAGGTTTTGATAAAACTAACCTCAATGTTAATCAAGTAATCCAACATAAGAGACTGAACTTTTTATGTTTAATATCTTTTCTCTTTTTCATTACTATTTTTTTCCCCCACATAATTGACAGCAAAATCATATAAACTTTGGAAAACAAAGCAGGAGAAATATTCTACGAAGATACTTCTATCTGGGTGAATCCTTGGTAGCTTTAAATTTTTCATCCAGCATTAAAATATTAAACAATTAGCATATTTGATATGGAAATTATTTCAAGATACTTATTAGCTTTCAATAAAGTTTAAAGCTTGTTAAGAGTTTTTTAAAAGGTTCTAAAAATAGTTTAAAAATAGTTTAAAACAGTTCAATAGTTTAATTAGTTATAAACAGTTCTAAATTAGTTTTAAAAGAGCTAAAATAGTCCTATCAAGTTGTTGCAGAAACAAAATAATCTTTTTAAGCCTCACTTTTGAAATCAGCTGGGGTAAACAGCAGCAGCAGCAACAACAAATTATTAAACTATTTTAGAGGTTATGGGATTAAAATACCCAGATTAAAATTTTTCTATCACAGAATTAAAGTTTTGGAAATATGTTTATATTAACTTTTTATTAATTACATTGATATGATTAGCTATTTTGTACAACTGAAATATAATCCTACCCAAAGCAGATACATTTTTCAAAATTAAAAACAAGTCACAAATTTATCTTATTTTTTATCAGTTAATACACCTCAATGGTATATAATGTAAACTCAGTAAAAGTGAATTGATCAAGACCTGAATGGCTGGATTTATGGCATTAAATTTGATTTTTGCTGGAGTGGATTTTCTCTTAAGAGTTATACATTTTTAAAAAATTGAGATTATATTATTTAGATAAATTTGATAAGAGAGTATTGAAATAATTATATATGTCACTGAAAAAAAAATAACTTTAAGTTCTTTATAGTCCCTTAATGGAAATTTTCATTAATGGGATATAATAATGAATGTGAATTTTGTTTCTGAACTCTTTAATAAGTCAGTCTTCTCTCGGCTTTTCCCATATTAGCTCAGAGCCCACCGCGTTTTCATTCTCTTTTCCCTTGGTGGCAGTATTTGTATCACGGTGTGGCAGGAAGGCCGGCCACACAGTTAAACGGCTAAGGCGGGGTCGCCACCGCCCTTAGTGGCAAGGCGCCCTGTCACAGGTGCGCGACGGCCAGGCCACGTAAGTCATTCAATCATGAAAAGAGACCACCACGCGGTGTACGCACCACGCTAGCTGTGCCACGGCCTTCTCAGCGGTATGAAAATATGGACACATAATAACTGAGGGAAATAAAAGAACATACTCTTTAAAATAGCTCCTATTTTCCTACAGACCAGTGGGCATTTTCAAAATGCAATTATTTACTCTCCCTCACTCAAAATATTTTCTTTGAAATGGATTTTGGGAACAACTGTCTTTCCATCATTATAATAAAAGATCAAGTTTAGTGTAATGCAGAAATTGAATTTAAGGAAAAGGAGTTAATCCGTCAAGGCCTTATTCTATAGAATCTCTCATTTTTACAGTTTATCACTCAGTTTTAGATGCTAAAGATGCCATTGTGGCTGATTCTCAAGTGAGCTGCCTCTCCTACATGGCAAACTTTTCTAACTTCTTCTGATCTTTAGTGCATGCTATTGATTTTTATAGATGTCTTACAAAATAATTTATCAGACAAAAGAGAGAAAATAGACAAAGAAACACATTTCCCTACTTTTATGAATCATGCAGAAAGAGCAAAACCCAATACATTATTTGTCAAAACTGGATGAAAATGCATTTACTTTTCCTCTTTAAAGCTCCAAAGTTTCCTTTTTAATCTACGCTATTCTTTTTCCTTTGAGTCATTCAATGTAGGCCAACTTAATCATTTTATCTCCAAATTCATTTTTGGAGCTGAATTTAACTTTCACACCTGATGAGAAATCTGAAATGCTTTCATTTACCCATTTCCACAAAACTCCTGCTTAAGCCTCTAAAAGTCCTTACTGGCAAATAGACCCAAATTTCCGAAGGCAGTAGAGAAAAATTACTTACATTTAATCTCCAGTTTTGTCCTCTGGCCAAACGTGATCCACAATATTAGTTTAATTACTTTCTCCTCAACAAAAACCTCTTTTTGGGACTAATATCACTAGGCTGACTGATCCAGAGGAAATCTGGCAATTTAGATGCTGAGAGAACTGTCTAGATCTTTGCTTTTCCGTGAGATGAACTGACTTTCAGTCCATTACTCATCTGATTTTCTGGAGGGATTCCATTCTCTTTGGAACTGACTTCGACTCACATCACAAACAGAAACCCCCCAAATTTTACAACCCTATAAGAAAAAGGATTAGAGAAGTGCACTTACGTTTGATTTCCACCTTGGTCCCCTGGCCAAAACCGAACACACAATGGTTCCTGTTAACCTCCCTTCTATACAAAAACTGAATTTCCCTTTCTGACAATTGAGCAAGGCTCTGTCCAGAACACGTTATTATGCTCCCCAGTAAATTTCTGAAGTATAACTTGGACAAGTTATTCTCACCCAATGACTGAATCTTTCTCTTTATGGAACATGCACAATCAATTTTCAAGTTTGTTTACAGAGTTCATCTTTAGCTTTGGCCTGGAGGATGTCATAGCCTGGTTTCAAAGAGTCGGCTTATAGATCCCTTTCTAGACACAGAAGCCACAAGACACAGACAATTGAGGAAGGACAGCTTGGATTTTACTCACGTTTGACTTCCACCCTGGTCCCTTGGCCGAAAGTGAGTCACAGTGATTCGCTTTAACTTCCCCCTATACAAAAACCTCCCTGAAAGGGCTTCAAGTCCCCTCCCCCAATTAAGTTGTTTTGATTTAGAAATCCTAAAAATTAGCCGTCAGCTAGCCTCCCGTGGAACAATTTTCTCCTCTGTACCTAATCTGGGAATGAAATTTGTTGTATCCCTGACATCCAACTAACAAAAACAGACAAAAAGGAGCAAAAAGCAAACCAATTAAACAGAAACAGTGAAGAATCAGCTGAAAAAAATACTTACGTTTCATCTCCACCTTGGTCCCCTGGCCAAAAGTGTACACACAATGGTTCCTGTTAACCTCCCTCCTATACAAAAACTGAGGTTCCCTTTCTGACAATTGAGCAAGGCTCTGTCCAGAACACGTTATTATGCTCCCCAGTAAATTTCTGAAGTATAACTTAGACAAGTTATTCTCACCCAATGACTGAATCTTTCTCTTTATGGAACATGCACAATCAATTTTCAAGTTTGCTTACAGAGTTCATCTTTAGCTTTGGCCTGAAGGATGTCATAGCCTGGTTTCAAAGAGTCGGCTTATAGATCCCTTCATAGACACAGAGACTACAAGACACAGACAACTGAGGAAGGACAGTTTGGATTTTACTCACGTTTGACTTCCACCGTCGTCCCTTGGCCGAACGTCCACCACAGTGATAGCTCTCCATTGTCTTGCTGTACAAAAACCTTTCTCACCAAAGGGGAACAGAGCCCTCGGTCAGCTGCTGAAGCTTAACTACTTTTTCCAGCAGGTGTGGAAGCCCTGGGGCTTCTCAGACAGAGAATGTTTATTTTCTTAGGTGAGATCTAAAGTCTCAGAAGACAATATATTTATGTCTATGGCCAGATGAAAAATTATAATAGACCAGAGACTAATACTGACCGCTGCAATAGTAAGTTTTACAAAAGAAATTGTAACTGCACTTCCAAAGATTAAGGGTAGGTTTATTTGATTCTGTCACTGGGAGCTTTGCTAGTTGCCTTGAACAACAGAATCAGCAGTGGGTCTACGGAGGATGAGAAAAGAGAAGAATCAGGTCAGAAGGAGAGAATAGAAAGAAATTGGCAAGTGCAGATGAAGTGTACAAAATAGCTGGCCAAGAACATAGTCAATGTGGATCCCAAAGAGGATAGAAAGTGATTTTCTCTGCAGTTACAAGCAAGACCAATCATAAAGGCTGATGTTTATTGAGCACTTACAAAGTGCCAGAATTGTACAAGGATTGCCACATTTAATCATTCCCAAGACTATATGAACTGGAAACTAATATTGGTCGCTATTTTGTGAGTGCAGAGAAATCAAGTAACTGGCTTGTGGTCGTAAGTGGCAGAGCTGGGATCTGAATTCAGAGCCCATGTACTTAGTTAACTGCACTACACTGCGGGGTAGACTCAGGAGTAAAGTCACCCAATGGAAGCAGCATGCGTGGCAGAAAATGTCAGGTGAAGAGAAGGACGGAGAAGCTCCTTAGACTGTTCTAGGGTTGAAAATGTGTGGATAAGTGTGCTAAGATGTATATATGAGGGTATATACATATTCTGTGTGTGTGTGTGTGTATGTATGTATATATACTATTTTTCCACAAACTTCAAAAAAGTTTGTGGAAAAATAGAATTGAACTTTCATGAAGTACCTTGTATAAGACCATGCATGGAATTATTGTTTAAAAGGTGAAAAAGTGGAAAATAGCTGAAATCTTCATCAATAGGAATTTGATTAAACTATTTATGATAGAATGTTACCATAGTAAGATAGCTTATCAACACTTTTCAGGATGATTCATAGATGAGCATTTAGTCTCTCTCTCTCTCCCCCCACCTTCACAGGCAGTTTAGAATTTATTCTGAGAATCTACCTTTGCTGGGGATCAGATGGGAAGCAGCTTCAGGGATGCCTTTGTTGGAATGCTCCCAAGAAGTTTCACTTCCATTTCTCTTGCTCATGAAATCCAAGAACCTCTCAGACTGTCTTATTGACACTTTGCTTTCCTCAATAAATCAATCATATCAATGTCTATCATGGACACTTTGTAGAAAGGTAGATCCTGGCAGAGCCTCACAGATGCTTCTGAAAAATCCTTTGTTTTCAAATAATAAAGAATGAAATACTACCATTCGCAACAACATGGATGGACTTAGAGAAAATCATATTAAGTGAAACAAGTCAGGCACAGAAAGAGAAATACCACATGTTCTCACTTATTTGTGGGAGCTAAAAATAAATAAATAAACACACAAACATATAAAGGGTGGCAGGGGGGAAGAAGACACAACAATCACAACAATTCCTTGAACTTTTTAAGACAAGTGAACAGATATGATGTAGTGCAGGGGGAGAGGGAGGGGGAAGAGGAACAGGTAAAGGGTCATGAAAATCAACTACAATGTATATTGAGAAGTTAAAAAAAAATACATAACATAAAAAAAAAAATAAACCACACACATATTAAGGATCTCAACCATTTCTCAGTGACCCATTTTATTTTACAACAAACATCATGACAACCATTCCTATAGCTCACCACTGTATGTGATGAATGAGATAGTTTTTGGCACAATGATTCTTACGATAATCATATTTTATTAGCAGTAAATACTGCTTTATAATAGCCATTAGGTTGCACTGTTCATATTAGATCTCCAGTTTATTCACTTAGCAACATATATCCCTGGTACAGCCCAGTCATCTTTTTTATTCCCATTTCCCAGCCCCCACCTCTCCTACATTTGTGAAGGAGTATCTCCTATAAAGAACCAGGAAAGCTCTTATTATTTTTTGTGCTCTTGATTTAAATTCTACAGAAAAGTATTTAATTAACCAAGAAAACTCATGCATGTGTGTATATCATTTAAAAAATTATATTCACAGGAATATTGAGAATGCTACTAGGCAGTGTCAGAGTTTATCTTATTTCAAAATTGGTACAGTTTTATTGTTTCTAAAAACCATAAAATGGATATATTCACATAATTTTTAAAAATCAAATAATCTGCAATATACAGAAGATTAGAAAGAGAAAGTGTCATTGTTCCTCCTCTGTAATCCCAGGAGAAACTACCCAGCACAGTTTGTGTGTCCTTTAAGAATTAGCCTGCGTTTATACACATATGTAATCCATTTAAGTGGGATCATGATATCACACTATACGTACTGTTCAGTGACCTGCATTTTCATGAGCACCTTCCATGTGACTATAGAGAAACCTACTTCATACTGTTATTGGCTGCTTTGTGCTTAATGATAAGCTCTCTTAGCAATGTTTCTCAGGTCTAACATTTCAGGACACACCATTTTTGCTCTTATCTGACATAATTAACCAGTCTATTTGGAAAGGTTCCTTTCATATCAGTGACATGCAGTAAATCGCCCAGTGTGTCAAGGACACACTGGCAATGTTTTGTTCTCTGCAAGGTTTGAGGGATGGTGGCTTCCTTACCTAGCTCTGGAATATTAGTGTCTGAGATCCATTTTCAAGTCTGTGTCTTCAATATTTTTTTTCCAGCTCATCAGTCATGGTGGAATTCAAAGTAGGTGATTCTTTTTGCTTCAGCTTGACTCCTCCTTGGATTGTAACTGTCATTTTACTTGATGTAAACGGATATTCCACAAGGAAAACAGAAAAGTCTGGAATCCACATCCAATGGTGCTTAGAACCTGACCAGCTGGACTTCTGGCTAGAGTATCATGAATAGACATCTGTCCTGAATTCCCAAGGTGCAAGGTTGGCCCCATTATCCAGGAAGGAGGCAGACAGAGAAGGTGACTTGAGAAAGAGCTGTTTCTTTGCTGTCTCAGGGTTGCGTCGGTCAGAAGCAGAAGCAAAGCCCTTTGCCTGACCATGTGCAAATGCATGTGCCATGAACATGACCCAAAACCCTGGTCCCACTCTGGAAAATGTAGCTCCTTATTTTACTTCCAAGAGGACCTTAAGGCTGCAGGTATATTTCAACTTCCTTGAGCGAAAGAGAAAACAGCAGCGACTGTGTTAGGCGTTACTCTGCTACCCTTGGAGGGGCTCAGCCACTGAGATTTACATATTGAGTTCTTTGGTTTCCTGCTCATTTTACACCAGCGAGGAGCCCCTCCAGCCCCACCCTTGAGTTCCCTGCTCTCCCCCATCTTCCTGCCTGGCACCCATTCCTGTGTCCTTGCTCATTTGATAGCAGAGAAACTCATCATGGACAACTACTATGGTCCGGCTAGCTCTGGACAGTTGTGAAATCAGTGCATTCGGGCTAGGTTCTTCACAGCCCCAAATGCCCTGACAATCCTAGATGAGATCTAGAGTTCTAAACCTAAGTGGGAGGATAGAAAGAGGACAGGCCAACAGGCAAACAAATTCAAACAAGGAACAATTTAGACTTTTAGGTTCAATACAATATATATGTTCTCCAATCTCTCAAAATCCCCTTTGCAATGACAGAAGACCTATAAAAAGGACAACACATTTATTTCATGGTTGGGTAATCACAAGAGGTCCTATTAGAAAAAATTTTGGGACAGGTCCCAAGCCACCTGCACCGGAACAGGCAGGTGCTGCTCGACGTGATTCTTGGGTGAGTCCACACTGCCCAGAGAGGCCCAAGAGCCCCCAGGCACACAGGCCCCAAGCCACCTGCTCTGGAACAGGCAGGTGCTGCTGCTGGACGCCCAGCCTAGGCCAGTCCCCATGGTCCAAAGAGGCCTGAGCCACTGGCCCACAGGCCCTGGGGCAGCTGTTCCAAATTGGCAGTCCCTGCAGGATCCTAGCCACACACTAGGATCGAATGACTGGACTGTGAAATCACCTGTCACAATGACTAAACACCAGAGGAAAGATACCAGAAATATGAAAAATCAAGCAAGTATAATACCATCAAAGGAAAATAATAACTCTCAAGCTCTAGATCCTATAGAACAGGAAGTCCTTGAAATGACTGACATGGAATTTCGAGCAACAGTTCTAAGGAAACTAAATGAGATTGGAGAAAACTCAGACAGCACAATGAAATGAGAAAAAGCATAAAGGACCTGAAAGAAGAAATGTACAAAAAAATGAATGCCCTGAAAAAGAATGTAGCAGAGTTTGTGGAGCTGAAGAATTCATTCAGTGAAACAAAAAACAAAAAAGAGAGTTTAACCAGCAGGCTAGAACAAGCAGAAGAGAGAATTTCTGACCTTGAAGATGGGCTGTTTGAAATAAGACAGGTAGACAAAAAAAAAAAAAAAAAAAAAAGAAAGAAAAAGAAAAATGAATTAAAAACATTGAAGAAAAGCTAAGAGAGATGACAGACAACCTTAAGCATTCAAATATGTGAATCATGGGTATTCCAGAAGGGAGGAGAAAAGAAAAGGCATTGAAAACATATTCAACTAAATAATGGCAGAAAACTTCCCAGGTATAGGGAAAGACACAGATATTCAGAATCAGGAGTATCAAAGATCCTTAAACATATTCAACTCAAAAAGGTCCTCTCCAAGACATGTTATAGTCAAACTGGCAAAACTCAAAAGACAAAGAGAGAATCTTAAAAGCTGCAAGAGAGAAGCGTCAAGTCACCTGTAAGGGAGCCCCAATCAGACTACCATCAGACTTTTCATCAGAAATCATAAAAGCCAGAAAAGAATGGGATGATATATTCCAAATACTAATAGACAAAAATTGCCAGCCAAGAATACTTTACTCAGCAGGGCTATCCTTCTAAACTGAAGGACAAATAATATATTTCTCCAACAAACAAACACTGCAGGAGTTCACTATCAAACAACCAGCCTTATAAGAAATTCTCAAGGGAGTACTAGGCTTGGTACCTGAAAACAACCACCACTACTATGAATACTCAAGAAAAAACAAATCCCACCAGTAAAATAAAGTACTAATAATAAAGAGAAAAAAAGTTTATCTACCATCCCAAGAAACCAACAAATATGGAAGACAAACAGAAAACCAGAAAGAAAGGAACAATAACTCTTAAAGTAAAAGGATTAAATTCCCCACCCAAAAAACACAGACTGACTGACTGGATTAAAAAGATGGATCCAACAATATGCTGCCTTCAAGAGACCCACCTCACCTGTAAAGACACACATAGACTAGGAGTGAAAGGATGGGAAAAGATATACCATGCAAATAGAAATGAAAAACGAGCTGGAGTAGCTATTCTTTTATCAGATAAAATAGATTTTAAACCGAAAACCATAAAAAGAGATAAAGAAGTCCACTATATAATGATAAAAGGCTCTATCCATCAAGAAGACATAACAATCATAAATATATAAGGACCCAACTTCAGAGCAGCCAGATTTATAAAGCAAAGACTATTAGACCTAAAGAATGAGATATATACTAATACCATAATAGCAGGGGACCTGAACACCCCACTCTCAACATTGGACAGATCATCTAGGCAAAGAATCAACAGAGAAACGCAGATCTAAACAACACTTTAGACAAATTGGACTTGGCAGATATCTATAGAACATTCCATACAACAACCTCAGAATATTCATCCTTCTCATCAGCACATGGAACATTCTCCAGGATAGATCACATGTTAAGTCACAAATCAAGTCTCAACAAATTCAAAAAAATTGGAATTATTCCATATATTTTTTCCAAATCACAATGGATTAAAATTAAAAATCAGTGACAAATGAAATTCTGGA
Organism: Cynocephalus volans; assembly: GCF_027409185.1. Taxonomy (NCBI): domain Eukaryota; kingdom Metazoa; phylum Chordata; class Mammalia; order Dermoptera; family Cynocephalidae; genus Cynocephalus; species Cynocephalus volans. The sequence goes on from NC_084473.1 coordinate 83,758,983, forward strand.
AACTACACAAATACATAGAAATTAAACAATATTTTACTTAATGACATATCGGTCCAAGAAGAAATTAAACAGAAAATCATAGAATTTATTGAAACTAATGAAAATAATGATACATCATACCAAAACCTGTGGGATACTGCAAAATCAGTACTAAAGGGGAAATTTATTGCATTAAATGCTTACTTCAGAAGAATGGAAAGATGGCAAGTAAACAACCTAACACTTTACCTTAAAGGACTAGAAAAACAAGAAAAATCCAAACTTAAAGTTAGCAGATGGAAAGAAATAATCAAGATCAGAGCAGAACTTAATGAAATAGAAACCCAGAAAACAATACAAAAGATCAATGAAACAAAAAGTTGGCTTTTTGTAAAGATAAATAAAGTTGACAAACCATTAGCAAGGCTAACTAAAAAAAGAAGAGAGAAGACCCAAATAAAAAAAATTAGAAATGAAAAAGGTGATATTACAACTGATACCTCAGAAATACAAGCAATCATTAGAGACTACTATAAACAACTATATGCCAACAAATTTGAAAATCTGGAGGAGATGGATACATTTCTGGACACACACAAACTACCAAAACTGAGCCAAGAAGATATAGAAAATCTGAGCAGACCAATAATAATAAAAGAGATTGAAAGCTATTATCAGAAGGCTCCCAACAAAGGAAAGCCCAGGACTGGATGGGTTTGCTGCAGAATTCTACCAAACCTTCAGAGAGGAATTGATACCAATTCTCTACAAACTCTTCCAAAGATTGAAACAGAGGCAATTTTCCCAAACTCATTCTATGAGGGAAACATCACCCTGATACCAAAACCAGACAAAGATACAACAACAAAAAACGAAACTACAGGCCAATATCCCTGATGAATATAGATGCAAAAATCCTCAATAAAATACTAGCTAACAGAATACAGCAACACATACATAAAATTATACACCATGATCAAGTGGGATTCATCCCAGGGATGCAAGGTTGTTTCAATATATGCAAACCAATAAATGTGATACACCATATTAATAAAATCAAGCACAAGGACCATATGGTCATCTCTACAGATGCTGAAAAAGCATTTGACAAAATTCAACATTTGTTCATGATAAAGACTCTCTACAAATTAGTTATAGATGGAAAAATATCTCAACATAATTCAAGCCATATATGATAAGCCCACTGCCAATATCATCCTGAATGGGGAAAATCTGAATGCTTTTCCCTTAAGGACAGGAACTAGACAGGATGCCCACCCTCACCACTCCTATTCAACATAGTGTTGGAAGTACTAGCCAGAGCAATCAGAGAAGAGAGGGAAATAAAGGGCATCCAGATTGAAAAAGAGGAAGTCAAACTGTCCCTGTTTGCAGGTGATATGATCCTATATATTGATCCTAAAGCCGCTACAAAAAAACTCTTAGAGTTGATAAATGATTTCAGCAAAGTCGCAGGATACAAAATCAACACACAAAAATCAGTAGCATTTCTCTACTCCTCAGTGAACATTCAGAAAAAGAAATCAAGAAAGCTAGCCCATTTACAATAGTCACCAAAAAAATAAAATACTTAGGAATAAAGTTAATCAAGGTTGTGAAAAATCTCTACAATAAGAACTACAAACCATTGTTGAGAGAAATTAAAGAGGACAGAAGAAGATGGAAAGATATCCCATGCTCTTGGATTGGAAGAATTAACATTGTGAAAATGTCCATATTACCCAAAGTGATATATAAATTCAATGCAATCGCCATCAAAATTCCAATGGCATTTTTCTCTGAAATGAAAAAAAACTATCCTAACATTTATGTGGAATAACAGAAGACCACAAATAGCCAAAGCAATTCTGAGAAAAAAATAAATAAATAAACAAATAAATAAATAAATAAAGCTGGAGGAATAACACTACCTGATTTTGAGCCATACGACAAAGCTGTAATAACCAAAACAGCATGGTACTGGCATAAAAACTGACACAAGGATCAATGGAATAGACTAGAGAATCCGAAAATCAACCCATACACCCACAGCCATCTGATCTTTGAAAAAGGCATCAAATCTACACACTGGGGAAGAGACTGTCTGTTTAGCAAGAGGTGCTGGGAAAACTGGATATTCATATGCAGGAGAATGAAACTAGACCTGTATCTCTCACTATATACCAAAATCAACTCAAAATGGATTAAAGAATTAAATATACACCCTGAAACAATAAAACTCCTTAAAGAAAACATAGGAGAAACACTTCAGGAAGTAGGATTGTGTATAGACTTCTTGAATACAACCCCCAGAGCACAGACAACCAAAGGAAAAAATAAACAAATGGGATTATATCAAACTAAAAAGCTTCTTCACAACAAAAGAAACAATTAACAGTGTGAAGCTGAGTTGGCAGAGAAAAAGGAACCCTCATACACTGTTGGTGGGACTGCAAAATGGTACAGTCTTTATGGAAAATGTTATAGAAGTTCCTCAATTACTGATAGATCTACCATATGACCCAGCTATCCCACTGCTGGGAATATACCCAGAAGAATGGAAATCATTGCGTTGGAGGGATACCTGTACTCCAATGTTTATTGCAGCACTATTTATGATAGCCAAGAGTTGGAACCAGCCCAAATGTCCATCATCAGATGAGCAGATAAGGAAACTGTGGTATATCTACACAATGGAACACTACTCTGCTATAGAAAAGAATGAAATGCTACCATTTATCACAACATGGATGGACTTAAAAAAAATTACATTAAGTGAAATAAGTCAGGCATGGCACAGAAAGAAATACCACATGTTCTCACTTATTTGTGGGAGCTAAAAATAAACAAAAACAAACAAACAAACAAACAAACACACAAATGGTGGTGGGGGGGAAGAAGACAAAACAATCACAACAGTTCCTTGAACTTTTTAAGACAAGTGAACAGACATGATGTTGATGGGGGGAGGGGGAAAGAGAGGGGGGTAAAGAGGAATTGGTAAAGGGACACAAAAATCAAGTACATTGTATATTGTGCATTTTATATTTTTTATTGTATAAAAAAATAAATAAATAAAAGAAAGCAAAAGAAGATAAATGGCTTTTGAAAGGACTGTATTCATTATGTGAATGAGGAGCTGGCAAGAATCTTCTGGAAGAAATAAAAATTCACAAAACAATTCAAAGAGCAGAAAGGAAGCTAAACATAAGTTGTGTGTTAGCACCGCTGAAAATGAAAAAGAAATGAAAGTAGACTAATTGCACGAAGTAGTTTCTTTGTTTGACTGCAGTCATTATCTGGAATCACCTGTGGCTCAAATCTATTTTACTGGATTTCAGGAAGTAAAGGATAATTACTTGGGCACACATGCATTTTCTTCCTTTCTTACTGCAGAGCTCTAGTGCTTTTGGTTTGATTAATTGCCTAAGCTACCTGACTGGCTTGAAGGGAAAGTTATGTTTTTCACATTTATATTAAACAAAAAACTTGTGTTTTAAGAATAAATCATCACATCTGAAAGAATTCTTTTTTAGGAGGAAAACGGCAAAGATTTAAATCATGTAATTGAATTGATGGAGAAATGAATCTAGAAACTTTTATTCTATTACAAAAATAGGAGGAACCCTTGAAGCAGCAACTTCTAGTCTTCCCCACAGATACCTGGAAAAACCTCGCTTCAGGGTCATCAGGGACTGGGAGTGGGGGTGAGGTGGGCACTGGAAGGTGGAAGTCCACCTAGTCCACCTCTCCTGGTTACAGAAAGCTTGGCCCTCATGCTCAGGCCTGTGAATAGTGTTTGAAATAAAAAGGGGTAAGGTTAACAGACACTCAACAGCAACAGGATGAAAAAACTTCCAAATCACTAGAAGAAAAAAAAGGGACAAAGAAAACTAAACCAATCCAGTAAAATTCAGGGAAAGGGAAGTAAATATCAAGAGGCAAGCATGATATTAAACAGAAATACGTCCAGTCAAGATGGTAGAATAGACGGTCCCCAGCATCACTCTCTCCCATAAATCAACCAATTTACAACTGTAAAAAAGCAATGACAGCCAAGCTGGGGCTGCTAGAGCTCAGGCAAAGAGGAGGAGAGACCTAGGGAGTATGTGAAGGCAGGAGAAGCCACGATGAGAGAAAGAAAAAACTGCTCTGACCATTTGAATCCCGGTCACGTCCATGCTGGAGCTGCTGAGTACATGGAGCAGGAGTTGGCAAAAGCTGCAGCTGTGCCCTCCAGATGAAGTTGCTTGGAGGCAGCAGGGGAGAAGAGAGCCTTGGTGGCCCCCAGGCCAGCAAAACCCATAATAGGGTTCCCATGGATTCATATAGGAGTGAGAAGCCACAACAAGTGAAGAAAAGGAGACAGTCAGAGGCCAGCAAGTCACTGCAAGGGACCAGCGCACAGTCTGTCCCATTGAAAGTGTTTGCAGCATGGGCAGTGGGGGAGACGGGCCCACTGAGAGAACTCTGGGACACAGCAAGGACAGCCGATCTGCACCCCTATCAGTGCAGGAACACTCAGAGGAGACTGGTCAGGAATATAGAATTGCATGGGGTGCAGATCACCCCATGATGAAAAGACTCAGGCCCAGATCAGAGTTTCAGATCTCTCGAGAGCCAAAAGTACCTATAAAGTCAGCCATTAAAATCTGAGCTGCACAAAAAGCCTTCCCTAGGGAATCAGCAGCAAAGCAGCTATTTAGCTCAACCACAGAGCTCAAGTACTGGTCCCCAAAGGAAGTTCCACCATTTTAGAAGTAAGCAAAGGACAACAAATTAGTTCCAGTGCAGAGTTTAAATGGTGGGAACAGCAAATAATCCAACACAGAGCTGAAAAAAAAAAAAAAAAAAAAATGAAGCACCTGTAACCAGAGACAAAGTGTCATATTAACTAGTAAAGGTCTCATTTCACCAAAGAACACCTATAACACCTAGAAGGACTGGAAGTCCTCTGGGATACCAAGCCAGAAATGAGGAAGGGACAGGGGCCTCAGCAATGCCCCCCAATACCTGCAACCAATCCCAAGGGTGGGGGATGAGGGCCTTGGCCATGCCCCCTGGACACACACAGCCAGCCCAGCAGTGACCACCAAGCTGCTGAAGGAAGTGCCCCAGGCTCTCACAAGCAGGGGCAGTGGGGGGCCTCAGGCCTTGGCCATACACCCCCCAACACATGCAACCAGCCCAGCAATGACCACCAAGCTGCAGCAAGAAGGGCCCTGGGTTCCCGGGCTGAGATTGCAGGGGTGAGGGCTTTTCCACACTCCCCTGACATCTGTACCCAGTCCAGCAATGACCAAGCCACCACTGGAAACCCCCCAGTTTCCCCTGTGGGAATGAGGGGGGTGCCACAGGCCTTAATCCCACCCCTCCTCCTTCCTCCTTCTTCCATCCCATTTCCTTTCCCTTTCCCATCTCACCCTCCCTCCCAACTGCTCTGCAACACCCTAGTATGTAAAATAATAATATTATAAAAATAAAAATAAAATAAATTAAAAAAAGAAAACTTTACTGGCAAAAAAAAAAAATAAAATAAAAAGAAATACAAAATAAATTTTAAGTCCAAATATAACAGTCACAAAGTATAATAAACGTTAAATTATCCAAAACTTAAAAGTAAAAATAAAGCAAAAAGACGACTGTGTGTCCTTTCAAGATTAGTTGATTTCAAGGTTATTTGATTTCTATTTACTACTGATTAAAAACTAGATTCCAGAAAGTTAGATGTTAACTTAGATAATGTTTACATCTCTATATTCTAGATAGACCTGTTCTAGAGAAAACTGAAATTATGAAAATGATACATGATTTTTATTTGGTAGAGAACATACCCTAGTGTTTATGGTTTTATTGCTCTGTAGAATGTTAACAATATTGCTTATTTAGCAATCTTATTCCAGCAATATAGGGGTGTGTGTGTATACACACACACACACATACACATACATAAATATACATACACCACCAAATGATAAAGATGGTTCAAAGCACAAAGCTGGTTATATCTACCTTATAGATATAAATTTATATATAAAAAAGGATATATAATTATTTGCTGGTTCTGTCATTAACAAGCTAAATAAGCCTTTGAGACATGTTCACAATATATATACATGAAAACTCTGTGTTTTTTTTCTTGTCAATTGTGTCTTTAATCATGACCATTTTAAGTTTTGTTGTCCAGTTTTTTAATTATTATTATTTTTTTATTTATTGAATCAAAATCGATTATACATATTTTGGGGGTTGAACATTGAGATATGTTGATTAAATCGATATTACTAGCATATATATTGTTACAAATCATAATTATTCTTTATGCCCCTTGTCCAACCTCTCCCCTTCCCCCATTCCCTCCCCCTCCCCCCTCTAATTACCCTAGATTTCTTCTCTCCTTCTGAAAGAATAATGGTTACTCCATTAACTTGTTGCCTAGATGATCTGTCCAATGCTGAGAGATGTGATCAGGTCCCCCAATATTATCATAGAGCAGATGCTTCTTCTGTCACTTTGGAATGGGCTTTGTGGAGAGAGACATCCTCTTCTTTTCTTTGGTCTCTGCTGGTGACTCTCCTTGTGTCAATGCACTCCAGTGGCTGGCAGACCATCTGCACGGTGGTTGTGGTACCTAGCCGCTTTTGTGGCAGCCATGGTTATTGTGGTGACTGTGGTGGGCCACCCACATGGAGGTGATGTTTTTGGAATCCTTCTTGGCACTGGTGGTGTGCCTGGTTGTGGGGGGTGGATCTGGTCTGTGGTTCCATACCTCAGGACCCTGGGTGGGCTCCAAGATGCTGGAAGTGTGCCTGGTTGTGGGAAGGGACATGTTCACAATATATATACATGAAAACTTTAAGTTTTTGAAATTTATACTCTAACAATGTAAATGGGAATTTTTTTTCAGAATTGAAAGACAAAGAAGAGCAGATCCAGCTATATGTTGTTTACATGAGATACATCTAAGAAAATACATAAAATGATTGGATTAATGCAATGGATGAAGATATATCATGCAACTGCTAACTGAGAGCAGAAAGGACAATACGTAATATCAGAAGAATAGAACTGAAGGAAAAAGCATTTCCAGGAATGAGATAAAATATGATAAATGATATATAAAAAGATGATCAATTGTAACACTGAAGAGGTCAGACTATGGTAAATATATTTATATCAGATTGATTTGTTTTTGTGAGTAATCTTATAATTTGGGAACCATTGGAGCAAGACAGCGAGGATCATGACTTCCAATTTTCTTAGGGACAAGAGGTGGGTGGGCCCTAGGACTGGAGGAGTGGGAGAACCCTGAGACTGAGGCTTCAGTAGCAGTGAGGGAAAGGCTGTGGCAGGGGTGGGGGAAGGGTGGGGGAAGGTCAAATCTCACCTGGCTTCATGGATGTCACTTGGATGGGGGCTTCATGGATGTCACTTGGATGGGCAGCACCTCCAAGCCTCTAATTTATGTTCACTGTCACCCTCAAATGTCCTTATAGTGGGAATATCCTGGTCAGGTTGCCGATATTAGATGAAATGAGATACTTTCAGTCTCTATGTCCTTTTTCTCAAGATTCAGGATGCAAGCAGACAGGTTTGTTTAGCCTTTGCTTAGGTCAGGTGCTCACCCCTTGGCTGGGAAAGGTTGGCCCAGGTGACATCCTCACCTGACCATATCTAATGAGAAGGAAGTAATTCCTCAAAAGACAGGTCAGGGTGCTTGCAGAAAATGCGAGGATGCAGTTAGGAAATGAAATGTCCATTGTATTCTATTTTTTTTGGGTATATTTTGAAACCAAAGCTCACGAATTAGGACATTTTGGTTATAGATAAAAGATGCAATTCACCAAGAAGATTTAATAGTGATGGTTCTTTATACTGAGTCCCATTGCATCCAACTACGTAAAGAAAGTAAAATCTTGCTAGAGGCAAAATAAGAATGTGAGAAAACAACTATACTGGAAAACTTTAATATGCTTTTCTCTGAAGTGGACATATCAAGTTAGACAAAAATAAATATGGATATGGAAGGTTACATCAACACAATAAAAAACTGAAATCTCCGACCCTTTCCTTCCCCCATCCCCCATCATTCTATTTACTCTGTGTGGATTCACAGAACTGACATACTGTTTGTGAGATAATCGTGTTGGCATGGACGTGTTAAAGATGCTTATGCCGACACATATTATGTGGCCTCCTTCCTGAGTATGCTTACGTAACAAGGGACATTTCAAAAAGTGGCTCAGAATATTTCTGTTTGGCTTCCCCAGTTGAGAAGCTCAAACTTCAAATAGATTCTTTATAATCCATAAATTGGCTCCCAATAGAAAAATAGAAAGGTCCACGTGTCTCAATTAATTATATATATATATACACACACACGAGTGTATATACATACACATATATAGACAGACATACATGCTTGTGTTTATAACATAGAAAATATAATCTCAGATACTCATGGAATATTTGTAACATTTGGCTATGTACTAGGCCAAAAAGAAAATGAAACATCAAATGCTGTCTTAAATCAGAAATCATTTTGGTAATAATTTATTAATCACAATGCAGTACGAATAGAAATTAGCCACAAAGCAGCCAAGTAACATATTATTGACTTGAAAAGTAAAAAAAAATCACATACTACTCTAAAAAACTTCAAAAGGAAATATATAAAATTACAGAGCATCCGACTATTTAAAAATAAACTACAAAAATACTACATATTAAAATCAATGGGATGGGATCAAAGTGGTTCTCAAGTGAAAATGTAGTTTCTTTACTGATTAAGGAAACAAGAGATTGAACTGAAATAAACTAAGAATTAAACTTAAGAAGCTATCTACAGAACAAGGAAAGAAAATGGAAGGAAGCAGTTAGTAATAATAAAAACAGAAGCAAACGAGAAAGAAACAAAAAAGTTAATTTGGTGAATAAAACCAAGAAACATTTATTTGAAAAGGATCAATAAAATAGACAAATGTCTGGAAGCTGACAAAGGAAAAAGACACACAAATAGACATTGGGAGTTGGAAAAGAGATCACAATAACAGATACATCAAAACTTATAAGAGTTACAAGGGTATGCAAAGTACTTGCTGCCTGGATTTTCCCCATTCTCCCAGTCTTCTGGAGCCACCCTTATTCATTTTTTCCTTTTCTTTCCTTTTTTTTATTTTTGGTGGGGTAACAGCTGTATTGAGATATACCTCATATACCATATAATTTATTTATTTAAAGTGTACAATTTAATAGTTTTTAGCATATTTGTTATACCACACCACAATGATCAATTCTAGGACATTTCTATCACCTCAAAAAGAAATCCCACACCCCTTAGCTGTCACCCCCTATCCCCTATTACCCCTAACCCTAGTCAACCACTAATCTACTTTTTGTCTCTCTCTATTTGCCCATTCTGGACATTTTATATAATTGGAATCATACAGTATGTGGTCTTTTGTGATGCGCTTATTTCATTTAACATAATGTACTCAAGATTTATCCATGTTGTAGCATGTGTCAGTACTCCAGTCCTTTCTATGGCTGAATAATATTTCACTGTATGGATATACCACATTTTGTTTATCCATTCACCAGTTGATTTAGTCTTTTTTTTTTTTTTTTTTTAATACGAATAAAACAGCTCAGTTTTCCCTGGGATGTTCTCAGGGACTCTCAAATGTGCAGTTCCTTTGCATGTCAGATTTCTGTTCAAAAGGGATTGCTGATCTCTCTGACTGCTGCTGTGGTTCTTGTGTTATTGCCTTCTCTGTGCCCCATGTCACCTGAACCTTCCTCTTCCTCTTCCTTCATTTCCCCAGAGACCCACTCATGCAGGGCTTCTGGGTTAGGCAGGGTTGGGTTATAGAACATTTATTCTCCCCACTTGCTCCTTACATTCAGAGTAAAATCTCCATAGATTGTTGCTTTTTGAATATCTAAATGAAGTGGACAATTCACTATGCCCGAAAATGAAATAATTGACTCAAGAAGAGACAGAAACTAGAATAAACCCACAATTATAAAACAAATTGAGGAGTTTGTTAAAGACCTATCTCCTTCAAAAAAACCTAATACAAGATGGTTTTCAGGCAGTTTCTTCTTAATCTTTTTTTTGGTTGTTGTTGAAAATGATAATTCCTATGTCAAGACGATATATAAATGTGGAACACTTTCAACTTATTCTCTGAACTGGCATCACTTTGATATTCTAACCGGTCTAGAGCAGTCTGTAAAAGAAACGTAGGACCATTGCGGATTGCAAGGATTCATCTCCGTTCATTGAATCCCAAATCCAACATTTTCACGGCTTTTTATTTTATTTTATTTTTTTATTTTTATTTTTACTTTTTAAAAGATGACCGGTAAGGGGATCTTAACCCTTGACTTGGTGTTGTGAGCACCACGCTCAGCCAGTGAGCGAACCGGCCATCCATATATGGGATCCGAACCCGGGGCCTTGGTGTTCTCAGCACCGCACTCTCCCGAGTGAGCCACGGGCCGGCCCTTTCACGGCTTTTTAAAGCAAAATGGAGAAAATGTAAAGATTTAGTCGCCTCTTGTAACTGTGTGGCTGGGAACTTGAACTACACGCAAAGGGCAGGTGCCCAAAGTAACAGAAACCCAGAGGAGTTCATCAAATGTGGGACGTAGACCAGTCCACATCAGCCTGGGGACAAAACGGGGATGACTAAAAAACCACACGGTATGTCTCCACCCCAAATACCGTAGCTTCCAATCCCACGAAAAATAATATCCTTCACCTCCCTCATTGTTCCTTGGATTTCATTTTTCCCTCTCATGAGGGCCGGCACTCACCATTGTGCCCCCAGTGACTAACGAGTTCCTGGCATACAGTTGGTGTTTAATAAATATTTATTGAATAAATCACTGAAATGAACAAGGATCGTTGGGCAGCCACGCTGCCCTTGCCGTTTTTCCTCGCTTTCTCTGGCGCCCTCTGGTGGTCATCTGTGGTAGTTTCTGAAGCCCTGGAAACTGCGCCTGATGGTGGCGCCTTAAGCTGGGATTGACTGTGGCTGCAGCTGACTTTGGCTTTTTGATGTTAGACTGGATAGAATATAGACTTAGTGCTTCTTTAGAGGGGATTTATAGGCTTGTGGACTGTTTGAACTGGAAGAGACAAACCATGTCTAGCTCCATTCATTACAAATAGGAGAAAATTGCGTCCCTAAGAGAGGAGGTGATTTACTTAAGGCTACACAGCTGGGGAAGGACTGGGCTGGAAGTAGAACCAGGTGTCTTGTCTCCCAGTTAATGTGCTTCCTCACATCCACTGAGGCACTTGGAAAAATCTTTGCAAACTGGGAAAATCTTTTGCACAGTTGCCATCTGGTCTCCCTCAAATCAGAGGAGACATTTTAATGCATTTTCTGAAATCCAGTGAAAGAATGAAAATGCCCTCGTGCAGGGTGAGAATATACCTCTTTGTTCAGCGTAACAGCTGCTCCAGGACTCTCGGTCACAGTACCATTCATCACTTTTAAAGCTGGAAAGAGCCTTAACTATTTTGACTTTTATAATTGAGGAAACCAGGGTTCCCTTAACAAGAGCAAGGTCATTGGGGCACAGCCAGGGTATAAACCCCTGCCTTTAAGTCCCAGTTCTGTGATTTCTGCTAAATGGGGCTTGCTTCAGTCAGCTTGGAGAATGCATCAGATTGGTACAGGAAAAATAATTTTTAGCTTGGTGAGTGTATTAATTAAGGGCAAGGGCACTATACCAGATGTGATCTCAACTCTGAATGGCCTACCACATTAGAAATTTATTTTTCACCTGCAAAAAATTCCAATTGGCAGTGGGGGGTGGGGTCCCTGTTCCATGCTGTCCCTTGGCACACAGACTGACGGAGTCCATCTTCAACGTGGGCTTCCACAGCGAGTTGCAAGACTGCTGATTATGAGAGAAAAATTGATCTTAGACTCACTGCCACTAAATCGGGCTGGGATTCTAGACTAGAACAGAGGCTTGGGGTATGGGGATTATATATATGTACATATCAAATGTGCATATTTATATGGTCATGGTTACATTACCCACTTGGAGAGTTTATGCTCACTCGATTTTCACCCTCTCCTTATGTGGCCAAAATCTCTTTGACAGCAATGGAAAACTTTTATAAATATGTATATATTTGTATGTAAGTATATGCTTACATACAAATGTATACTTGTATATATTTATATATACTTTTATAAATATACATCTTGTAAATATGTGTATATTTATATATAAAGCATATATAAATATATCTACTTTTTATACATACTTATATGAAAATAAATGCTCAGATATCTTTATATATGCTTTTATAAATACACATATTTATAAAAGTTTTCCCTTGCTGCCAGAGATTTTGGCCACGTAAGGAGAGGGTGACAACTGAGTGAGCATAACTCTCCCAGTGGGTAACACGCCCACTTTGGTAATACGATATTCATCATACTTTCCTGGATCTTGCCTTGCATTGTACCATTTTGTTGTCAGATTCTAAACTTCCTACTGGAGAATGGGCAGCTTGAGATGAGTGATTCTATGGAGAATAGTTCTATATTCTCCATGGCATCTTGATACTGAGTACTCAATCAGTCCTCCAGTCAAACTTGATAAATATGTGCATTTGGGAACATATCAAGTTGAAGCTACCTGGATATACCATTTAATTAAGAAAAAACTAGAATTTGTATGGATCAACTGACAAGTGCCTTTTTCTTTTTCTTTCTTTTCTTTTTTGAAACACAGCCGATACTGCTGGAGTTCAATGTTGTGCAGATGGTAGTCACATAATGTCGTGGGCTCCTGAAATATGATAAAAGATCCCCGAAGAAGGTGGAGAACCAGATATCTTATGACATATTTTCCAGAATGGGTACGGGGAAATGCCATACTGGCCTCGTCCCAAGGGGAGCCATTGCCTATTTATATCTTACAGAGAGGGAGGGCAGTGGCTGAGCCGGGGAGACAGATTGTAGCACTGAGTCTTCCATGAGGACATCAAATAGAAAGAAGGTGGCAAAGATGGAAAAATCATTTTTCTCTGGACAGGTCTTTTCTGTTCTAAACTTAGCAAGATTACGGGTGATTATTATGCCTTTCTGCGGCGCTCGACTCTCTCTGACAGTCTCGGCAGCAGAACAGAAGGTCGAAGGGAAGGGTGGTGGCCAGCTGGCTTGCCCGTGCCATGCTTGAGTCACAGGCTGCTCCAGTGGAGGGAAGCAATGCTACTGTTGGAGGTTAAATATGAAGGACGATCTCTAGGGAAATAGCAGTAGGCACCAAAAAGCATAGAACAAATAATAATAAAAGTGCATATACTCCTAGTGTTTGAAATCAGATGGAGCGAAGGAAGAGGATGTTTTACAGATTCCCTGTTTTCCACTGGCCCCAGCCTTCAACTCAAAACTTGGGAAATTCAGGACACAGGATGCCCTGTTGTTTATAAGGTACCCAAGCAACAATGCACGGAACTGGATATTTAATTATTAAGAAACTGATGCTACATAAAGAAATAGTAGTCCAGGGCCATCCAGTGTCACCTACAGTTCCCAGAGGAAGAATCCTGTCTTGAGGGGTGTACGGGGCAGGGGTGCGGCTCTCCCTGCTCTGCCCTCTAGTGGCCGGGTGGCTCAACTCCAGCTGTCAAGGCACCTTTCCCAGGGATCAAGAACAAAACAGGGGCCGACCCCGTGGCTCACTCCGGAGAGTGTGGCGCTGGGAGCCCCACGGCCACAAGTTCGGATCCTATGTAGGGATGGCCGGTGCGCTCACTGGCTGAGCGTGGTGCGGGGGACACCAAGCCAAGGGTTATTTACCGGTCACAAAAAGCAAACAAACAAAAAAAAAAAAAAATAAAATAAGTGCTTACTAAATATAAAAAGCCTTCATCTTTTACTATATGAGTAATTATAAATATAAATTTGTTAAAATCCCTAACTATACTGATGTCCTCACAGGTTAGCCAAACATTAACTGTACATTTGTTCCATTGAATTTTCCACCTCAGCATGATAGTGGTTCCTTGTTTTAGTGTTGCTACTGCGTTTCCTTTCATTTTTGAAAGTTTAAAAAATACAGAAGGGGACTTTTGCTTCCAGAAAGATGGAGTAGAAATACTTTTTCCTGTTCCTCTCATTAAGTATGAATCAAAATCCTGGACATTATTTGAGGGGTCTTCAAAAAGTTCATGAAAAGATCTGTATTATCTTTTAATTCCATTTTTCCATGAGCTTTTTAAAGTACCCTCATACACACAAAAAAGTGTGAAGACTCTGAAAGGTGGAGAAAAGAAGGCAGACCAAGGACATCGGGACCCAAAGAATGACACAGCAATGGGTTCCTCGGGTTTTCCTTTTGCCTAATGCAAGGGTACTTCAAAAAGTTCAAAAGAGTCTTTCCATGAACTCTTTGAAGTACGCTTGTATATCCCATACTTGGGGCTGGAGAAGTTGTCAACCCAGAAACACAACAGGCACAAAGACAAAAAGAGTCCCGACAAAAGCTGGCTCTCTCTAGTCAAAGGACGAGGAAAGGGGAAGCCTAGTAGGACAGGAAACTTTTAGACAGTGACTGCTCTGCTCTATTCAAACACCATGAAAGAAAATGCCCCCTCCCGTGCCGCCATCCCTAGCAAAGGCCCTGTGGGGAACCCCGGGCTTCCACACCAGTGTGGTTGTCACGAAGAGCCCCAGCCCCTCTGCTGGGTGGCATGAGAGAAGGATGTATAACACACCTCAAATAATTAAAATCACACGGAGTGTGTTCTCTGACCACCTGGATTCAAACTAGAAATCAATAACAGAAAAATAATGGGAGAAATCCCAAACCCTTAGGAATTGAAGTTTTGGGAAAAATAAAAAATTCTATATTGAACAGAATAAAACAAATTGCAACATATGAAAATTTGTGGGACACAGCTAAAGCTCGGAGAAATAAGCACTTATCCCAGAGAAATGAAAACTATGTCCACACGAAAACATACACAGAACTGTTCATAGCAGTTTTATTTGTGTTAACAAAAGACGGGAAGCAGCCAAAATGTCGTGCAATAGATTAGTGCTAAATCAAACTGTGGTATTTCCACAGCACGGAGTATTACTCAGGATTAAAAAAATAATGAACTGTTGATACACACAACAACTTGGATGGATCTCAGGGGCATTAAGCTGAGCAAAATGGTCGCATACTGCATAATTCTATTTCCATAACATTTTTGTCATTTCAAAAATGTTACAAAAATCTATAAAATCTTATAATTTAAATAAAATTACAGAGTGGTGGTAGCCAGGAGTTAGAGGCTGTGGGGAGCCAGAGAAATGGGTGTGACTATAAACCTCTAGATAGTTTAACTAACTCGTTAACTAAGTTGAGGTCACACAGCTATAGGTGATGGGACTCGAGCTGCAAAAACATTGAATGTATCTTGTATATGAATATAGGAACATTTCTTTATTGTATACAGATAGAAGGGGAATTTCTTGGTTGCAGGGTGTGTGCATTTTAAATTTACAAATTGGCCTCAAACTGGTATGATTAATTTAAATCCCCACATTTGCAGTGGCAGGTCCCCCATGGAGTTTCCTTTCTCCACGTCCTCTCCCGTCCTTGGTATTTTCAGGCTTTTTCATTCTTTTTGCCTGTCAAATGGTTAATACTCTGTATTTCATTTTTGGTTTAACATACATTTTTGCATTTCCTGATCACTAATGAAGTTGACCATTTAAAAATATTTATTGGCCAGTGGACTGTCATCTGTTGTGAATTGTCTGTCTGTGAGGTATGCCCACTTTCTATTGAGTTGCTTACTTTTCTATTGCTTTACAGGAGTTCCCATTTTTTCTCTCTCCCTCTGATTCCCTAATAATAGAATCCCAATTTTATACAGGGCAACAGTGTCTCAAACACAAATTGAATTTCTCAGCTTCTTTGAAGCTAGGGCTGATGAGACATAATCTGAAGTCTGTTTTGCATTTCTGGGAAAATTTTGCATAAAGCAAAAATGACCGAGGCACTGCTGCTCATTTCTCCTTTGTCTTCTTTTTACTTTTTTTTTGCCCGGAACATGGTACAGGAGCTATCTTGCAACAGTTAGGATGAAAGTCAGTTTAGGGTGGAGGAGTAGGGAGAAGGAACCTGGGTCCTGGAGTAGCTGCACTAACTAAAAAAGTACCCCCTTATCTGCTTAAGCTTTTTCTAGTTAGATTTCAACAACATGTAGCTGAATGAATGCTGATGAACAGTGAATAATGAATACTGATACAACTTTCTAATATTTTCTTTTAGAGTTTTGCATTGAGATTTTATAAATGAGTCTGGTCTATACCTTTCTTTTTCATTTTCAGTCTTTGATTTTAGCTTCAAGATTATTCCAGCCCTATTACATGATTTATGTTTGCAAGTAATGGTAGTTTACCTTCTTTCACTATTCCCTGGAAAACGTTATTTTTTAAATATAGGTTTTCATAAAAGTTAACCATATGTTTATCTGGACCTGGACCTTCACTTAAGCAAACTTATTGTAAAAACATTGGTTGGAGACAATCAAGGAAATTTGAATAGGAAATAAATATTAGATATTAGGGAATTAGTCTTAATTCTGCTAGGCATCATAGTAGCATGGTGGCTATTTTAAAAAAGTCCTTATCAGAGCAAAGAAGAGGTGCAGAGTAATAGTAAATTATTTTTAAAATTCTAAGTGATTTATTAAAGTCTTATAGAGAAATTAGGTAGAAAAGTAAAATAAAACAAAAACCCTGTAAACCTATAACCTTATTACAACTGTAAAATCATTTGGTATCTCTTTATATGTATATATACTGTCTTTGTAATAAATATGTATTGGTATTTTACCTATCTTTATTTTTAATCAGAATTTTTTTATGCATGTATATATTTTTTCAAAACCTTATTGATTTTTTAAAGAAATTTTTATTGAATCATAATTGATTATGCATATTTTGGGGGCTCAACGTTGACATATGTTGATCAAATCAATATTACTAGCATCTACATTGTTACAAATCATATTTATTCTTTACGGTTCTTGCCCAATCTCCCCCCTTCCCCCCTCCCCCTCTCCTCTCCTTCTCCGCCTCCCCCCAGCTCTAATTACCCTAGATTTCTTCTCTCCTTCTGAAAGAGTAATGGTTACTCTGTTAACTTGTTGCCTAGATGATCTGTCCAATGCTGAGAGGTGTGATCAGGTCCCCCAATATTATCATAGAGCAGATGCTTCTTCTGTCACTCTGGAATGGGCTTTGTGGAGAGAGACATCCTCTTCTTTTCTTTGGTCTCTGCTGGTGACTCTCCTTGTGTCAATGCACTCCAGTGGCTGGCAGACCATCTGCATGGTAGTTGTGGCATCTAGCCACTTTTGTGGCAGCCGTGGTTATTGTGGTGGCTGTGGTGGGCCACCCACATGGAGGTGATGTTTTTGGAATGCTCCTTGGCACTGGTTGTGTGCCTGGTTGTGGGGGGGGGGTCTGGTCTCTGGCTCCATACCTCAGGACCCTGGTTGGGCTCCAAGATGCTGGTCTTGGGAAGGGGGGTCTGGCCCCTGGCTCCATACCTCAGGCCCCCAGGCAGGCTCTGAGGTGCTGGCAGTGTGCCTGGTTGTGGGAGAGGGGGTCCGGTCCCTGGCTCAAAGCCTCAGGTCCCCAGCAGGCCCCAAGGCACTGGCAGAAAACCTTACTGATTTTATTGATGAAAATGATTTTGAAATTTGCTTTAATTGTAGAAAATTAAAGCAAGCATATATATATATATATATATATATATATATATATATATATATATATATATAATTTTAATATATGTATTTGTGGGGTACAGCCTGTTGTTTCAATACATGAATATATTGTACAATAATTCACTTAGGGTAGATGGCATACCTATCACCTAAGCATTCACCTTTTTTCTGTGGTAACTATGGTCAAGATCCTCTTATCTAGCTATTTAGAAATACACAATATAATATTATTAGCTCTAGTCAGCCTAGAACACCAGAACTTATTTTTCCTAACTACCTATAATTTTGTACCTCTTAATGTACCTCTTCCCCTCCACCACCCCCATGCTTCCCATCCAGACTTCTGGTAGCCATTATTCCACCCTCTACTTGCATGTGAACCACTTTTTTTTCTTTTTCTTTTTTAGATTCCACATATGAGTGAGATCTTTGGCATTTTGTCTTTCTTTGCCTGGCTTACTTCACTTAACTTGATGGTCTCCAGTTCCATCCATGTTGCTGCACCACAAATAAAAGAAATCAAGAAAGCTAGCCAATTTATAATAGTCACCAAAAAAATAAAATACTTAGGAAAAAAGTTAACCAAGGATGAGAAAAATCACTACAATGAGAACTACAAACCACTATTGAGAAAAATTAAAGAGGACCCCAAAAGATGGAAGATATCCCATGCTCTTGGAATGGAAGAATTAACATTGTGAAAATATCCATACTACCCAAAGTGATCTACAGATTCAATGCAATCCCCATCAAAACTACAATGACATTTTTCTCAGAAATGGAAAAAAATTCCCAAAATTTATATGGAATAACAAAAGACCATGAATAGCCAAAGCAATTTTGAGCAAGTAAAACATAAAGCTGGAGGCATAACACTACCTGACTTTAAACTATATTCCAAAGCTATAATAACCAAAACAGCATGGTATCGACATAAAAACAGACACACGAATCAATGGAATAGAATAGAAAATCCAGAAATCAACCCATATCCCTACAGCCATCTGATCTTTGAAAAGAGCATCAAGTCTACACACTGGGGAAGAGACTGCCTCTTCAGCAAATGGTGCTGAGAAAACTGGATATTCATGTGCTGGAGAAAGAAATTAGACCTGTACCTCTCACCATATACCAAAATCATCTCAAAATGGATTAAAGAATTAAATATGCATCCTGAAACAATAAAACTCCATAAAGAAAACATAGGGGAAACACTCCAGGGAGTAGGATTGGGTACATGAATACTACCCCAAAAGCACTGACAACCAAAGGAAAAATAAACAAGTGGGATTATATCAAACTAAAAAGCTTCTGCACAGCAAAAGAAACAAAGAGTGAAAAGACAACCAACAAAATGGGAGAAAATATTTGCAAAATATACATCATACAAAGAATTAATATCCAGAATATACAAGAAACTCAAACAACTATATGGCAAAAAAATAAGTAACCCAATTAAAAAATGGGCAAAGGAACTGAATAAGCATTTCTCAATGGAAGATATACAAATGGCCAACAGACACATGAAAAAATGCTCAACATCACTCATCATTTGGGCAATGCAAATCAAAACCACTTTGAAATACCATCTAACTCCAGGTAGGATGGCTAATATCCAAAAAACTGAGAATGATCAATGCTGGTGAGGTTATGGAGAAAAAGGAACTCTCATATACTTGGTGGGACTGCAAAATGCCAGAGCCTTTATGGAAAATGGTATGTAGGTTCCTTAAATAATTACAGGTAGATCTACCATATGACCCAGCTAAGCCACTGCTGGGAATATACCCAGAAGAATGGAAATTATCATGTCAAAGGGATATCAATGTTTATTGCAGCACTATTTACAACAGCCAAGAGTTGGAACTAGCCCAAATATCCATCATCATATGAGTGGATAAGGAAGCTGTGGTATATCTACACAATGGAATACTACTCTGCTATAAAAAAGAATGAAATACTACCATTTGCAGCAACATGGATGGACTTAGAGAAAATTATATTAAGTGAAATAAGTCAGGCACAGAAAGAGAAATACCACATGCTCTCACTTATTTGTGGGAGATAAAAATAAATAAATAAATAAATATACAATAAATGGTGGGGAGAGGGGAAGAAGACAGAACAATCACAACAACCCCTTGAACTTGCTAAGACAAGTGAGCAGATATGATGGTGATCGGGGAGTGAGGGGGGAGAGGGAGGGGGGAAAGAGGAATGGGTGAAGGGACACGAAAATCAACTCCATTGTATATTGACAAACTAAAATTTAAAAAAAAGCATTTCACTTGAATATTATTAACATTGTGATTGTTTCATGCCATATTTTGTGGGATAAAACTTGAGAATATGTGTGATGGGAAATGTATAAATGTTTTGCTTTTTATACGTGTGCACATAACTCATTTTTCTAGTTTTTGACAATTTTGTATTTCAGTGTCTAGTTGGTGGACAGAGTTGTGTGTGTGTGTGATTAATAAATGTTGAATTAATAACAACAAAAAGAAATATACAATATAATATTACTAGCTTTAGTCAGCCTAGAACACCAGAACTTATTTTTCCTATCTACCTATAATTTTGTACCTCTTAATGTACCTCTTCCCCTCCCCCACCCCATACTTTCCTTCTAGGCTTCTGGAAGCCATTATTCCCCTCTCTACTTACATGAGAACCACTTCTCTTTTTCTTTTTTAGATTCCACATATGAGTGAGATCATGTGGCATTTGTCTTTCTGTGCCTGGCTTTGTTCACTTAACCTGATGGTCTCCAGTTTCATCGATGTTGCTGCACCACAAATAGCAGAATTTCATTTTTTAAAAAATTTATTTTTTATTAACATATTCATTGTTACAAATCATGCTTATTTTTTCTGCCCCTTATCCAATCTATCCCCTCCCCCATTCCTCTCCCCCCCTTCCTTCCCCTTCTCCTTCCCTCTCTCCTCCACCTCTAATAACTATAGATTTTCTCTCTCCATCTGATAGATTCACTGTTCCTCTGCTGGTTGATTGCCTAGATGATCTGTCCAGTGCTGAGACAGGTGTGATCAAATCCTCCCCTATTATCACAAAGCAGATGCTTCTTCTATTACTCTGGAGTGTGCTTTGTGGAAAGAGAGGACCTCTTCTTTCTTTCTTTCTTTTTTCTTTTTTGTCTCTGCTGGTGCCTCCCCTTGTGTCAATGCAGTTGAGAGTCTGGTGTGCCATCTGCACGGTGGTTGTGACTGCTGCTATGGAGACTAGCTGCACTGCAAATGACAGGATTTCATTTTTAAAAAAATAGCTGAATAGTATACCATTGTGTATATATAACACAGTTTTTCTGGATCCATTCATCCATTGACAGGCATTTAGGTTGATTCCATCTCTTGGCTATTGTGAATAGTGCTGCAAAAAAACATGGGAGTGCTGGTGTTATAAGGTAGTTCTATTCTTAGTTTTTTGAGGAACCTCCATACTGTTTTCCATAATGGCTGAACTAATTTACATTTCCACCAACAATGTAAGGTTTCCCTTTTTTCTGTATCCTTGCCAATTTTTGTTATTTTTTTGTCTTTTCGATAATAGGCATTCCAACTTGTGGGAGATGATATCTCATTGTGGTTTTAATTTTCATTTCTCTGATGAGCAGTGATGTTGAGCATTTTTTCATATGCCTGTTGGACATTTGTATGTCTTCTTTTTTTTCTTGTTTCTTGTTTCTTTTCTTCTTTTTTTTCTTTTGTTGTAAGTTTTCTTTTTAGAAATGTCTGTTTAGGTCTTTTGCCCATTTTTTAATTAGGTTATTCATTTCTTTGCTGTTGAGTTGTTTGAATTCTTTTTATATCCTCAATATTAACTACTCATCAGATGCATAGTTTGCAAACACTTTCTCCCATTCTGCAAGGTATTTCTTCACTCAGCTGATTGTTTCCTTTGTTGTGCATAATCCCATTTGCCCATTTTTCCTTTTGTTGCCTGTGCTCTTATCTACAAAGTCTTTGCCCAGATCAGTGTCCTGAAGCACTTCTCTTAGGTTTTGTTTTAGTAGTTTTATACTTTCTGGTCCTACATTTGAGTCTTTATTTTGAGTTGATTTTTGTATATGGTGACATATAGGAGTGTAGTTTCACTCTTCTGCATTTAGATATACAGTTTTCCCAGCACTGTTTATTGAAGAGACTATTCTTTCCCCAGTGAACACTCTTGGTGCCTTTGTTGAGGATCAGTTGACTGTAAATATGTGGCTTTATTTCTGGGTTCTTTATTCTGGTCCATTAGTCTATGTGTCTGTTTTTATGCCAGTACCATGCTGTTTTGGTTACTATAGTTTTGTAGTATATTTTGAAGTCAGGTGGTGTGATGTCTCCATCTTTGCTCCTTTTGCTCAGGATTGCTTTAGCTATTCAGGGGCTTTTGTCATTACATATGATTTTAGGATTTTTTAAAATTTCTGTGTAGAGTACCATTGGTATTTTATTAGGGATTGCATTGAATCTGTAGTTTGCTTCTGGTAGTATGGTCATTTTTCACAATATTAATTCCTCCAACCCATGGACATGGAATGTATTTCCATTTCATTGTCCTCTTCAGTCTCCTTCATCAATGTTTTATAGTTTTCACTGTAGAGATCTTTCACCTCCTTCATTAAATTTATTCCTAGATATTGAATTTTTTTCTGTAGCTATTGTAAATAGGATTGATTTCTTTTTCAGCTAGTTCATTTATTGGTGTGTAGAATTTTTGTATATTGATTTTGTATCCTGCAACTTTACTGAATTTGTTTTTCAGTTCTAAGAGTTTTGGTGGACCTTTTAGAGTTTTCTCAATATAAGATCATGTCGTCTGCAAACGGGACAATCTGACTTTCTCCTTTCCAATTCGGATGCCTTTTATTTCTTTCTCTTGCCTAATTATTATGGCTGGGACTGAAATTTTAAAAGAAGTCAAACTCAAGACTTTGAAGAAATGTTTCCTCTGAAGCTTTAGGATAAGACCTCAGTATTCTGGATGATATGCATTTTCTTAATTCTGCCACTAGGTGTAGTCAGTGGAACGTGTTGAGAAACATTGTCATAAAGCTTGTAATTAAAGAACATCAGAGTACAAGACAGCAGAGTTGCCATAAAGCACAGAATAGCTTGTATGATGTACTTGATTAGAGATGGGAGGGGGTGGTGGGAGGAAGGATTGAAATAATGGGAAGAGAACTAGGAGTTAAGTCTGATAAACTACATTAATAGCCTTGCACAAAACTTTTCTGGGTGAACCTGTGCTTCCAATATGTAAAATAAAAATGTTTGGGCAGATGAAGAGCAAAGTTCTTTCTAGCTTTTATAATCTGAGGTATTTTGAAAAAAGAAAGTTGATGAGCAATCTTCCCTGGAATTTGCAGTGCATAAATTTGACCAGCAGAAAGCAGCAAGTGCTCAAGTTTTTCAAAAGTAACCTTCCAAATCTTCCTGCCTGGGGGAAGAGTCATGAATCTACGAATGGAACAGTGTTTGGACCATTTGATAAAAGAAAAGCCCTAAAAGAATCTTTCTTTTCATTAAACATTTTCATTCTACATTTGTAAGCCAAAGACAATATTAAAACATTGTCTTGGCTCTGAGACATCACTCTATTTTGGATCAACTCCTACCTCTGGTCACTCCTTCTACATCTCTTGTGCTGGTTCCTTCTCATCTCTTTGACTTCTACCTATTGGGTTACCTGCCACAGCTCAGTCTCCCTTTATCTATTTACACTCATTGCCTAGTGATCTCACCCTGTTTCCCAAATTTGCCCCCCAGCTCACACTGCTTCCTTAACTTTAGCATCACACATACACATCCGCCTAAGGGACATTGCCAACTGGAGGTCTAATAGGTCCAACTCGAAGTCCTGATTCCCACCTGCCTTCCAAAGTTGCTTTCCCTCAGCCTTCCCTGTCTCAGAAAATGTCCTTTCAAAATCTCTGGTTGCTCATGTCCTAACACTTAGAGCAGTCCTCGATTTTACTTTTCTCTCACACCTCACATCCAATATATCAGCAAATTTTATTTGTTCTACATTTAAAATATCACTGGAATCTGACCACTTTTCACCACACCTGTCTTTGGGCCTCTTGACTATTATTAAGAATTGAGGCATGTTCTGGTCTGGCCAAGAGTATCAAATGATGTTAAAATGGAACTTTTTGTGTTCGTTTTGTAAGACGTCTCAGAGGCCAACAATGATATAATAGGTATGAATTGCCCCTGTACAGAAAGTCTTCATTTTCTCTATTCCTACATTTTGGGGGTGTTGGTGGTACTGGAGGATTTTTGGAATAAGGAGTAAGCTAACTCTATTGAAGTTTATCAGATGTCATGAGGGTGGGGTGGGGTTGGGGAATGAACTGTTTAATCCTAGAACTATCAGAATGTAACTTCTTGGTTGTATGCAGGCTTAGATATAAGGGTCCCCATGGAGCATAAAACCTAGCAGACCTTGGTGAGTAATATAATGGATAAAAGAGAGCTCAACTTGACCATAAATCGCTTGGCCAGTTACCATTAATTGTGAGAAATTTCCTGAGAAGCTCCCACCCCTTTTTAATGGAGCTTCTGTTTACTGGATTCTGGAACAATTTCTATCACCAGAGAATCCTGCCTTCAAGTTGGATGGTGTTTTAGTTAGAGTTCTTGCTGCAAGCAGTAGAAGGCAGCTCTAATAGATACCAATAAAACAGGAATTTATTAGAAATATATTGGAAAAGGAAAAACAACTATACCGGGTCGTTTGCAGAGACACTGGGAAGGCTGGAGAACCAGGTTCGGGCTGTGCAGGTGGGAGACATGTCTCTGGTCATGCTGCTGAGCTAGTCCAGGGATATGCTAGAGACATGCTTGAGCTTGACACTGCAGTGTGTGCTGCTAACATTGCTGCTTGTGGACTACAGATGCTGTCCTGAGACCTTGGTCTTGCTGCTATTGCTTGTCATCAGAAGAAGTTCTCTTTATGAGAGTGAGGTGAATCTTAGGTCCACAAGGTGGTGCACAGGACTAACGTGAAGTCATGCCATCTCATGGAGCATCTTTTTGGACTGTCCATTTTACTTGAACATTTCTTGCAAAAAATTTATATTAGTATTTACACACACATATAGAATAGAAAGCACAAGTTGTATTATTTGCTATGAGAAAAAGACAATTTAAAAGATAAGTCTCAAACTGCACGCATAGCAGTGGGGAAGGTATTTATGCACTTTCTTCTGCAGCTTACTGAGAACAGTGAGAAGCTCCATATGAAAGAATCTTTTAAAAATTTTTTTTATTTTTACTGAAACATGGTCGATTGTACATATCTCTGGGTTACAGAGTTGAATATCAATACCTGTGTGCAATATGCAGTTCTCACATCAGGAGAAAAGATCTAATAAAATAAATTTAAGACGTTTATAACAGTAAATTTATGTCCAGTTCTTTTCCAGCCTGTGTTGTGCTGGACCTCAGACTGAAAAAGTGGTGTAAGAAGTTGGAAAGAGCACAAAATTAGGAGTCAAGAGATCTGGTTCTAGCCTCAGCTCTGCCACGAACTAAGTAAATGACCTGGGATGAGACATTTCTGTCTGTTCCCTCTGTTTTCTCCTATCATAGGGTGTGACAGGTAATTTCTAAGGTTCTTTTTGGCATTTAGTCTCTAAGCCATTGGCATTGGGAAGGTAGGTGAGCCGCCTTCCTTGGAACTGTAGAACACGAGTGTGACCACCAGAGGGCAGAGGGCAGCTTCAACTTCCCAGTAACATAATTTTTATGCTCACATTGTCCTGTCTGCAAGAGGGCGATGTGAACTACAAATAAGTTGGACTTATCAGCCCTGGAAAGATTTTATTTCTCAAGTATAAATTTAATTTTACATTTTTGGCTAAGATGATGTTATAGAAAGTAAACAAAACAGTCCTTTCACTACTCTCACACGTTTTCTCTTGTGTATGTATATTATTCGGGAAAGGCTGGATTATACCATTGCCCGAAATCTCATGGCCTAGCACTGACAAATTCCTATTTCTTGCTCATGATACATTCTCCACAAGAGCCAGATAGGTGCTCAGCTCCACACAGTCACTGGAGGACCCAGACTGACAGAGGCTCTATTATCTTGTATTTGCACCACATGGAGCACATGACTTTTCAGTTCCTGCAGGTAAAGGAGGGTGGAAAATTGCACATGGTCTTTCCCCCCGCTTCAAACTGCAAGGGACTTATGTTGCTCCCACTCATACTTCATTGGCCAGAACTAGATACATCTGTAAAAGGACTTGGAAATATAGGTGAGCAGATGGAACATAGGGAGAGCAATAATGGATCTGCCATAACAACGTACTGTCCAAACGTATACAAATAATCTCCATAGATGCATCCATATTTGCATTTATTTTTATATCATTATTTCACCTAAAATTACATGAAACATTTATATATGTCTATGTGATTTTTATCACTTTAATAGCCGTTCCATATTCTATTCACATAACATACCTTATAAAATTACGCTCTTAATGTTGGGCATTTAAGTGGAAATTTATTATTTTTAACTATTATAACATATTGAATCAATGAAATGACACGTCTTTACTTATTTATTTTTCTAAGATTAATTACTAGTGCCATCAGGCCTTTCATTTTGGATGGTAGAAAGGAAAGGATCAGCTGTACTATTTCCACATCACCCTTTTTGGCAGCGTGATGGATCTTTCACAAATGTCTGAGTCGGATCTGGTAGCTCAGCCGAAAGCCCATTCTCTTTCTGAAACAAACCGCGTCCGCGCTCGTCTCCAGCATCCAGGTGTAGGTGCCCGAGTGAAACTCTGTCTTCTGCCCTCAAAAGTCAAAAAGCTTCTTCATGCAGGAAGACAACAGCTTCAGAGGCCCGTCCCGTCACCTGGTCCCTCGGCTCGTACCCACTTGTGAAGCCGATATGAGCGAATATTACTCGATACTCTTATGTAGAATCCAACCTCTCTGCCACAACAGCTCAACTAAAAAGCCTCCAGTTTCCAACGATAACGAAACGCAGCTCTAAACACAAGTGAGCATGCGCACACAGCCCTGGCGCCCAAGAGTTCTAAGAGGGCTCGTGGGGGTCCGGGTTGACCAATGTTTGCTGAGTGATGTCAGCAGTTACTAGGCAGATTGAAAGTTGGTTCTCACCGGCTATTTCTTGCCATGGCTACAGATCACTTTCGGAAGCTTGGCACTGGCTCCGCCCCCTACTTCTCGTTCCACACTGTCATCCAGGTCCCCTACTCCATACGGAAGGATCTGCTGTACTCTTGGAAGATGACCCTTTTCGCAGCGTGATGGAACTTTCCCAGATGTCTGAGCCAGATCTTGTAGCTCAGCCGAAAGCCGATTGTCTTTCTCACTGAAACGGTGTCCGTGCACTCCCCCTGCAGCCTGGTGGAGATACCCGAAACCACCTCCACACGGAAGGATCTTCTGTACTCTTTCCACTTCACCATTTTTGGCAGCATGATTGATCTTTGCCAGATGTCTGAGACTGATCTAGTAGCTCAGAAGAAAGCCTATTCTCTTGCTCAATCAAACCGCGTCCGTGCTCACTTCCTGCAAACTCGTGGAGATGCCTTAGAGTGACTCTTCCTTCTGCCCTCAAAAGTCAAAAAGCTTCTTCATGGGAGAAGACAGCAGCTTCAGAGGCCCGTCCCCTCACCTGACCCTTCGGCTCTTACCCACTTCTGATGCCGATATGAGCGAATATTACTCGGTACTATTTTGTAGCAACCAACCTCTCTGCAACAACAGCACCACTCAAAAGCCTAGCGTTCAAAACGTTAACCAAGCAGCAGGTCGAAACACAAGTGAGAAAGCACACACAGCCCTGGCTCTCAAGAGTCCTAAGACGGCTCTTGTGGGGCCGGGGTTGACCAATGGTTGCTGACAGACGTCAGCAGTCACTAGGGAGATTGAAAGTTGGTTCTCACGCGCTATTTGTTGCCATGGCTACATATCAGTTATTTCCTAATCTTGGGCATGGGTCCGCCCCCCACTTTCCCGTCGAAGCTGTCATCCATGTCTCCTCCTCCACACAGAAGGATCTGCTGTACTTTTCCCACATCTCCCTTTTGGGTTGTGTGATGGAACTTACCCAGTTATCTGAGTCGGATCTCGTAGCTCAGCCGAGTGCCCATTCTCTTTCTCAACCAAACCGTGTCCGCGCTCACCGCCTGCAGCCTGGTGGAGATACCCGAACCCTACTCCACACGGAAGTATCTGCTGGACTCTTTAAACATCACCCTTTTTGGCAGAGTGAGGGAACTTACACAGATGTCTGAGTCGGATCTCGTAGCTCAGCCGAAAGCCGAATCTCTTTTTCAAACAAACCGCGTCCGTGCTCACCTCCTGCAACCTGGTGGAGGTGCCAGAGCGTGACTCTTTCTTCTGCCCTCTAAAGTCAAAAATCTTTTTCATGGGAGAAGACAGCAGTTTCAAAGGCCCTTCCCGTCACCTGGCCCCTTGGCTCTTACCTACTTCAGATGCCGATATGAGAGAATCTTACTCGGTACTATTTTGTAGAAGCCAAACTCTGCCACAACAGCACCACTCAAAAGCCTCCCGTTCGGAACGGTAACCAAGCAGCTGGTCGAAAGACACGTGAGAAATCACACACAGCCCTGGCCCCCAAGAGTTCTAAGAGGGCTTGTGCGGGCCGGGGTTGACCAATGGTGGCTGAGTGACGTCCGCAGTCACTAGGGAGAAATGAAAGTTGGTTCTAACGGGCTATTGGTTGCCATGGCTATAGATCAGTTCTTTGCTAAGTTTGGGCCTGGGCCCGCCCCCTACTTCTCGACCCACTCTTGTCATCAACGTCCCCTACTCCACACGGAAGCCTGAGCTGTACTCTTTCTATATCACCTTTTTTCTTTTTTTCTTTTTGTGACTGACTGAACAGTGCTCAGCCGGTGAGTGCACCGGCCTTCGTTATATATGATCTGAACCCGCGGCAGTAGCTCGTGTGCACCACAGGGTCGGCCCTTTTTGGCAGAGAAATGGAACTTACCCAGCTGTCTGAGTCGGATCGCCTAGCTCAGCCGAGTGCCCATTCTCTTTCTCAACTAAACCGTGTCCGCGCTCGCCGCCTGCAGCCCGGTAGAGGGGCCCGACTCATAATCCACACGGAAAGATCTGCTTTACTCTTTGAACATCACCCTTTTTGGCAGCGTGATGGATCTTTGCCAGATGTCTGAGTCTGACTTAGTAGTTCCGCCGAAAGCCATTTCCCTTTCTCAAAGAAACCTCGTCGGCGCTCCCCTCCTGCAACCTGGTGCAGGTGCCCGAGATTAACTCCTCCTTCTGCCCTCAAAAGTCAAAATGGTTCTTCATGGTAGAAGACAGCAGCTTCAGAGGCCCATCCCCTCACCGTGCCCCTCGGCTCTTACCCACTTCTGATGAAGTTATGAGCGAATATTACTCCTTACTATTTTGTAGAAGACAACCTCTCTGCCACAACAGCACCACTCAAAAGCCTCCCGTTCGGAACGGTAACCAAGCAGCCGGTCGAAAGACAAGTGAGAAATCACACACAGCCCCTTCCCCCAAGAGTTCTAAGAGGGCTCGTGCGGGCCGGGGTTGACCAATGGTGGCTGAGTGACGTCGGCAGTCACTAGGGAGATTGAAAGTTGGTTCTAACGGGCTATTGGTTGCCATGGCTATAGATCAGTTCTTTCCTAAGCTTGGGCCTGGGCCCACCCCCTACTTCTCACCCACTCTTGTCATCAACGTCTCCTACTCCACATGGAAGCATGAGCTGTACTCTTTCTATATCACCTTTTTTTTTTTCTTTTTGTGACTGACTGAACAGCGCTCAGCCAGTGAGTGCACCGGCCATCCTTATATATGATATGAACCCACGGCGGGAACTCTGCTGTGCTCGCAGTGCCGCAGTCTCCCGAGTGCACCACGGGGTCGTCCCGCTTTGGCAGAGAATTGGAACTTACCCAGCTGTCTGAGTCGGATCGTGTAGCTCAGCCGAATGCCCATTCTCTTTCTCAACCACACCGTGTCCGCGCTCACCGCCTGGAGCCTGGTGGAGGGGCCCGACTCATAATCCACACGGAAAGATCTGCTTTACTCTTTGAACATCACCCTTTTTGGCAGCGTGATGGATCTTTGCCAGATGTCTGAGTCTGACTTAGTAGTTCCGCCGAAAGCCATTTCCCTTTCTCATAGAAACCGCGTCTGCGCTCCCCTCCTGAAATCTGGTGGAGGTCCCCGAGAGTAACTCTTCCTTCTGCCCTCAAAAGTCAAAATACTTCTTCAAGGTAGAAGACAGCAGCTTCAGAGACCCATCCCCTCACCGGGCCCCTCGGCTCTTACCCAGTTCTGATGAAGTTATGAGCGAATATTACTCCTTACTATTTTGTAGAAGACAACCTCTCTGCCACAACAGCACCACTCAAAAGCCTCCCGTTCGGAACGGTAACCAAGCAGCTGGTCGAAAGACAAGTGAGAAATCACACACAGCCCTGGCCCCTAGAGTTCTAAGAGGGCTCGTGCGGGCCGGGGTTGACCAATGGTGGCTGAGTGACGTCGGCAGTCACTAGGGAGATTGAAAGTTGGTTCTAACGGGCTATTGGTTGCCATGGCTATAGATCAGTTCTTTGCTAAGTTTGGGCCTGGGCCCGCCCCCTACTTCTCAACCCACTCTTGTCATCAACGTCCCCTACTCCAGGTGGAAGCCTGAGCTGTACTCTTTCTATATCACCTTTTTTCTTTTTTTCTTTTTGTGACTGACTGAACAGTGCTCAGCCAGTGAGTGCACCGGCCATCCTTATATAGGATCTGAACCCACGGCGGGAGCTCTGCTGCGCTCGCAGTGCCGCAGTCTCCTGAGTGCACCACGGGGTCGGCCCTTTTTGGCAGAGAAATGGAACTTACACAGTTGTCTGAGTCGGATCGCGTAGCTCAGCCGAGTGCCCATTCTCTTTCTCAACCAAACCGTGTCCGCGCTCGCCGCCTGCAGCCTGGTGGAGGGGCCCGACTCATAATCCACACGGAAATATCTGCTGTACTCTTTGAACATCACCCTTTTTGGCAGCGTGATGGATCTTTGCCAGATGTCTGAGTCTGACTTAGTAGCTCAGCCGAAAGCCGTTGCCCTTTCTCAAAGAAACCTCGTCGGCGCTCCCCTCCTGCAACCTGGTGCAGGTGCCCGAGATTAACTCTTCCTTCTGCCTTCAAAAGTCAAAATGCTTCTTCAAGGTAGAAGACAGCAGCTTCAGAGGCCCATCCCCTCACCTGGTTCCTCGGCTCTTACCCACTTCTGATGAAGTTATGAGCGAATATTACTCCTTACTATTTTGTAGAAGACAACCGCTCTGCCACAACAGCACCACTCAAAAGCCTCCCGTTCGGTACGGTAACCAAGCAGCAGGTCGAAAGACAAGTGATAAATCACACACAGCCCCTTCCCCCAAGAGTTCTAAGAGGGCTCGTGCGGGGCCGGGGTTGACCAATGGTGGCTCAGTGACGTCAGCAGTCAGTAGGGAGATTGAAAGGTGGTTCTCAGCGGCTATTTCTTGCCGTGGCTACAGATCACTTTCGGAAGCTTGGCACTGGCTCCGCCCCCTATTTCTCCTTCCACACTGTCATCCACGTCCCCTACCCCACACGTAAGGATCTGCTGTACACTTCCCACATCACTCTTTCTGGCAGCGTGATGGACCTTTGCCAGATGTCTGAGTCTGATCTAGTAGCTCGGCAGAAAACCTTTTCTCTTTCTGAACCAAACCGTGTCCGCGCTCGCCTCCTGCAGCCTCGTGGAGATACCCGAACCGTACTCCACACGAAGTATCTGCTGTACTCTTTAAACATCACCCTTTTTGGCAGAGTGAGGGAACTTACACAGATGTCTGAGTCGGATCTCGTAGCTCAGCCGAAAGCCGAATCTCTTTTTCAAACAAACCGCGTCCGTGCTCACCTCCTGCAACCTGGTGGAGGTGCCAGAGAGTGACTCTTTCTTCTGCCCTCTAAAGTCAAAAATCTTTTTCATGGGAGAAGACAGCAGTTTCAAAGGCCCTTCCCGTCACCTGGCCCCTTGGCTCTTACCTACTTCAGATGCCGATATGAGAGAATCTTACTCGGTACTATTTTGTAGAAGCCAAACTCTGCCACAACAGCACCACTCAAAAGCCTCCCGTTCGGAACGGTAAACAAGCAGCTGGTCGAAAGACACGTGAGAAATCACACACAGCCCTGGCCCCTAGAGTTCTAAGAGGGCTCGTGCGGGCCGGGGTTGACCAATGGTGGCTGAGTGACGTCGGCAGTCACTAGGGACATTGAAAGTTGGTTCTAACGGGCTATTGGTTGCCATGGCTATAGATCAGTTCTTTCCTAAGCTTGGTCCTGGTCCCGCCCCATATTTCTGGACCCACTCTTGTCATCCACGTCCCGTACTCCACAGGGAAGGATGAGCTGTACTCTTTCCACATCACCCTTTTTGGCAGTGTGATTGAACTTTCACAGATGTCTGAGTCGGATTTGGTAGCTCGGCCAAAAGGCGTTTCTCTTTCTCAAACAAACCGCTTCCGCCTTAGCTTCCTGCAGCCTGGTGGAGATACCCGATCTCTATTCCACACGGAGGGATCTGCTGTACTCTTCCCACATCACCCCTCTTGGCTGCGTGATGGAACTTACCCAGATGTTTCAGTCGGATATCGTCGCTCAGCCTAATGTCGATTCTTTTTCACAAATATACCGTGTCCGCGCTCGCCGCCTGCAGCCTGGTGAAAGTGCCCGACCCCTCCTCCAGAAGGAAAGATCTGCTGTACTTTTTGAACATCACCCTTTTTGGCAGCCTGATGGACCTTTGCCAGATGTCTGAGTCTGATCTACTAGCTCCGCTGAAAGCCTTTTCTCTTTCTCACCCAAAAAGCGTCCGCGCTCGCCTCCTGCAGTCTGGTGGTGTACCCGAAGCCTAATCTACACGGAAGTATCTGCTGTACTCTTTCCACATCAGCCTTTTTGTCAGCGTGATGGATCTTTGCCAGAGATCTGAGTCTGATCTAGTAGCTCAGCAGAAATGCTTTTCTCTTTCTGAAACAAACCGAGTCCGCGTTCACCTCCTGCAATGTGGTGGAGGTGCCAGAGAGAGACACTACTTTCTGCCCTCAAAAGTCAAAAAGCTTCTTCATGGGAGAAGACAGCAGTTTCAGAGGCCGTTCCCCTCACCTGGACCCTCGGCTCTTACCCACTTCCGAAGCCGATATGGGCGAATATTACTCGGTACTATTTTGTAGAAGCCAACCTCTCTGCCACAACAGCACCACTCAAAAGCCTCCCGTTCGGAACGGTAACCAAGCAGCCGGTCGAAAGACTAGTGAGAAATCACACACAGCCATGGCCCGAAAGAGTTCCAATAGGGCTCGTGCGGTGCCGGGGTTGACCAATGGTGGCTCAGTGACTTCGGCAGTCACTAGGGAGATTGAAAGTTGGTTCTAACGGGCTATTGGTTGCCATGGCTATAGATCAGTTCTTTCCTAAGCTTGGGCCTGGTTCCGCCCCCTACTTCTCGACCCACTTGTCATCCACGTCCCCTACTCCACACGGAAGGATGAGTTGTACTCTTTCAACATCACTCTTTTTGGCAGGGTGGTGGATCTTTGCCAGATGTACTCAGTCTGATCTAGTAGCTCAGCAGAAAGCCTTTTGTCTTTCTCAAACAAACCGCGTCCGCTCTCACCTCCTCCAAACTGGTGGAGATGCCTTAGAGTGACTCTTCCTTCTTCCCTCAAATGTCAAAATGCTTCTTCATGGTAGAATACAGCAGCTTCAGAGGCCCGTCCCCTCACCTGGCCCCTCGGCTCTTACCCACTTCTGATGCCGATATGAACGAATATTACTCCTTACTATTTTGTAGAATCCAACAGCTCTGCCACAACAGCACCACTCAATAGCCTCCCGTTCAGAACGGTAACCAAGCTACAGGGCTAAACATAATTGAGCATTCACACACAGCCCTGGTGCCCAAGATTTCTAAGAGGGCTCGTGCGGGGCCGGGGTTGACCATTGGTGGCTGAGTGACGTCAGCAGTGACTAGGGAGATTGAAAGTTGGTTCTCATCCGCTATTTGTTGCCATGGATACAGATGAGTTCTTTGCTAAGCTTGGGCCTGGCTCCTCCCCATACTTCTCCTTTCACGCTGTCATCCATGTACCCTACTCCACACAGAAGGATCTGCTGTACTCTTTCCACATCACCCTTTTTGGCAGCGTGGTCGATCTTTCCCAGATGTCTGAGTCAGATTTGGTAGCTCTGCCGAAAGGCGATTCTCTTTCTCAAACAAACCGCTTCCGCGTTAGGTTCCTGCAGCCTGGTGGAGATACCCGATCTCTATTCCACACGGAAGGATCTGCTGTACTCTTTCCACATCACCCCTCTTGGCTGCGTGATCAATCTTTCCCAGATGTTTGAGTCTGAGCGAGTAGCTCAGCCAAAAGCCGATTCTCTTTCTCAAACAAACCGCTTCCGTGCTCACTTCCTGCAACCTGGTGGAGGTGCCCGACAGTGACTCGTTCTTCTGCCCTCAAAAGTCAAAATCTTCTTCATGGGAGAAGACAGCAGTTTCAGAGGCCCTTGCTCTCACCTGCACCCTCAGCTCTTACCCACTTCCGAAGCCGATATGGGCGAATATTACTCGGTACTATTTTGTAGAAGCCAACCTCTCTGTCAGAATAGCACCACTCAAAAGCCTCCCATTTGGAACGGTAACCAAGCAGCAGGTCGAAAGACAAGTGAGAAATCACACACAGCCCTGGCCCCCAAGAGTTCCAAGAGGGCTCGTGCGGTGCCCTGGGTTGACCAATGGTGGCTGAGTGATGTCAGCAGTCACTAGGGAGATTGAAAGTTGGTTCTCATGGCCTATTTCTTTCCATGGCTACAGATCACTTTCCGAAGGTGGGACCTGGCTCCGCCATCTTCCTCTCGTTCCACACTGTCATCCAGGTTCCCTATTCCACACGGAAGGATCTGCTGTACTCTTGGTAGATGACCCTCTATGGCAGCGTGATCGATCTTTCCCAGATGTCTGAGTCGGATCTGGTAGCTCTGCTGAAAGCCGATTCTCTTTCTCAAGCAAACCGGGTCCCCGCTAGGTTCCTGCAGCCTGGTGGAGATACCTGATCCCTACTCCACACAGAAGGATCTGCTGTCTTCTTTCCACATCACCCGTCCTGGCTGCGAGATGGATCTCTGCCAGATATTTGAGTATGATCTATTAGCTCAGCCGAAAGCCGATTCTCTTTCTCAAACAAACCGCTTTCGTGCTCACTTCGTGCAACCTGGTGGAGGAGCCAGAGAGTGATTCTTTCTTCTGCCCTCAAAAGTCAAAAAGCTACTTCATGGGAGAAGACAGCAGTTGCAGAAGCCCGTCCCCTCTCCTGGCCCCTCGGCTACTAACTACTTCTGATGCTGATATGAGGCGAATATTACTCCGTACCATTTTGTAGAAACCAACCTCTCTACCACAACAGCACCACTCAAAAGCCTCCCGTTCGGAATGGTAACGAAGCAGTAGGTCTAAACACAAGTGAGAAAGCACACCTAGCCCTGGCACCCAAGAGTTCTAAGAGTGCTGTGCAGGTCCCGGGTGGACCAATGTTTCCTGAGTGACGTCAGCTGTCACTAGGTAGATTGAGAGTTGGTTCTCCCATGCTATTTTTTGCCATGGCTACAGGTCAGTTTTTTCGGAAGCTTGGCACTTGCTTCCCCTGCCCACACACTTCTCGTTCCACTCTGTCATCCACGTGTCCTACTCCACACGGAAGGATCTGCTGTACTCTTTCAAGATGACCCTTTTTGGCAGCGTGATGGATCTTTCCCAGATGTCTGAGTCGGATCTGGTAGCTCTGCCGAAAGGCGATTCTCTTTCTCACAGAAACCGCGTCCGTTCTCGCCTACTGCACCTTGGTGGAGGTGCCCGACCCTTACTCCACATGGAAGGATCTGCTGTAGTCTCTCCACATCACCCTTTTTGGCAGTGTTTTGCATCTTTCCCAGATGTCTGAGTTGGTTTTGGTAGCTCGGCCGAAAGCCGATTGTCTTTCTCAACCAAACCGCGTCTGCACTCGCCTCCTGCAGCCTGGTGGAGATATCCAAAACCTACTCCACACGGAAGTATCTGCTGTACTCTTCCCACATCACCCTTTTTGGCAGCGTGATGGATCTTTGCCAGATGTCTGATCCTGATTTAATTGCTCAGCCAAAAGCCTTTTTCTTTCTCAAACAAACGGCGTCCGCGCTCACCTTCTGCAACCTGGTGGAGGTGCCCGAGAGCGACTCTTCCTTCTATCCTTAAATGTCAAAAAGCTTCTTCATGGTAGAAGACAGCAGCTTCATTGGCCCGTCCACTCACTGGGCCCCTCAGCTCTTACCCACTTTTGAAGCTCGTGTGAGCGAATATTACTTGATACTCTTATGTAGAATCCAACCTCTCTGCC
The DNA here is from genome assembly GCF_027409185.1 of Cynocephalus volans. Lineage (NCBI taxonomy): Eukaryota > Metazoa > Chordata > Mammalia > Dermoptera > Cynocephalidae > Cynocephalus > Cynocephalus volans. Next base: position 83,795,189 of record NC_084473.1, read on the forward strand.
AGAACAGCACAACTCAAAAGCCTCCCGTTGGGAACGGTAACCAAGCAGCCAGTCTAAACACAATTGAGCATTCACACACAGCCCTGGCCCCCAAGTGTTCTAAGAGGGCTTGTGCAGCGGGTTGACCAATGGTTGCTGACTGATGTCAGCAGTAACTAGGGAGATTGAAAGTTGGTTCTCACTGGCTATTTGTTGCCATGGCTACCGATCAGTTCTTTCCTAAGCTTGGGACTGGCTCCGCCCCCTACTTCTCCTTCCACTCTCTCATCCACGTCCCCTACTCCAGAGAGAAGGATGTGCTGTACTCTTTCCACATCACCCTTTTTGGCAGCGTGATGGATCTTTCCCAGATGTCTGAGTCGGATCTCATAGCTCAGCCGAAAGCCGATTCTCTTTCTCAAAGAATTCGCGTCTGTGCTCGCCTCCTGCAACCTGGTGGTGTTGCCCGACAGTGACTCTTTTTTCTTCCCTCAAAAGTCTAAATCTTATATGCTTGCTTTCAAAATCTCAAATGTCCTGTTGGGCTTCATACCTCAACAAATGCCGTGTTGTGGTTCAAATTAGAGCTGGAATAGTGTCATACAGCTAGTGATCTTAGTATTGGTATTTAACTTGGTTTTGGGAACTGAGGCTTACAGCAACAGAGCCAGATTTTTTTTTTTTTTTTTTTTTTTGGTGAATCTTCTTGTATAATCATCAGAACATTTTCATTCACCCAGTTAAAGACTTTCCCTTACTCATTGTTTCCGTGCAATGAGGTATCAAAAAAGAGTGGGAAGTTTTTAAATAGAAGCATCAACAGGATGAGCCTTGCCTCATGGTTTTACTATGGGTAGAGTCACTCATTTTGTGAGAGATTTCTAACGTTTTAATGATGTGAAAAGAATCTTTGGGAACCTGGGTAAGCCCAGAAAAATATGTTTCAATTGAAGTTTTTCTCTTAAGAGTTACTGAATGTCTTGAGCTGCCTTTACATGTTATTGACGACCACGGATTGCACAGCAGTGACGAAATTTATTGAGAGTGATTACTATGCAGTTCATTTGTTGCAGCTGTAGAAAGCAAATTTATTTTGGTGTATTGAACTTGAGTTCAATTATTTGCTATTTCTCCTACTAATTTTAATACTTCCTCTGTAGATTATTGTCAGTTTTTTCTGTACACAATACTTTCAGAAACCTGGGCAGGCTCCCAGGCTCCTCATCTATGGTGTGTCTACCAGGGCCACCAGCACCCCAGCCAGGTTCAGTGGCAGTGGGTCTGGGACAAACTTTACTCTCACCATCAGCAGCCTGGAGCCTGAAGGTTGTGTCTGTGAATTATGATAGTTTTAATTCCTTATTTCCAGTTCTTGCAATTTGTTGTGGTGGTTGTCACCTTCTTACTCTGGCCATGACACGTATACCTTTAAAGACATCCATTCACATGAATCTGATCTGATGCCTTTGCCATTGAGTGTTCCCAAAATGGGCTGTGTATCTAAGTCTGACAAAAACTCTGGAAATCAGAATACAAACCTTGTCATAGAGTTACTTTTTTAGAACCACAAAATCCAAAGAGAGATGGATATGCTAAAACTGAGCAGTCACCACAGCAGCTTCCTGTAAAGGAAGCAGCTGGTTGAAGCAAAACACGCTGATGGTCTTGTGGAGTTTTGTTTCAGGTTGAATCACTGTTGAAGACCTGCTACTATGTGGCTGACAATGATAAACCATACAATCTTCAGGCTCCAGGCTGCTGATGGTGGGAGTAAAGTCTGTCCCAGACCCACCGCCACTGAACCTGGCTGGGGTGCTGGTGGCCCTGGTGGACACACCACAGATGAGGAGCCTGGGAGGTTGCCTAGGTTTCTGCTGGTACCAGGCTAAGGAGCTGCCAACACTCTGACTGGCCCTGCAGGTGGAGGTGGCTGTTTCCCCTGGAGTCAAAGACAGGGAAGCAGGAGACTGAATCATCACGACTTCTCTGGTGGTATCGAAGATTTGAAATGAACAGAAAAGTCACTTGTGCAATCTAGATTATACCCATTGTCTTCCTGGCAGAGCCAGAAACATTGATCTACACTAAGCTTTAATTGCTGTGCTTGCTGAGCAGAGGTCCCAGGTTATAGAACCCCAAAACACAGAGAGCTTTCACTGACATGCAGAACCACCCTGTGTTCCCCTCACCTGGAGCCAGAGGAACAGCAGGCGGGGAAGCCAAGCTGGGGCTGCCGTGGTTCACCCTGGGTCTTCACTGAGGTAGATCCTCCCCAGAGCTCTGAGCTGGGCTCTGGACAGCCGGGTGGGCTGGGAAGACATACGTGCAAAGTATCTGGGGTGGGGCGAGCTGGGCTTACAGCTGAAGAGCCCACCTGTCTCCTCTTCTCTGCACTTGGGCAGCCCCTACACAGGTGGACAGGTCAGAAATGGTGGTTGGCTCAGCCCAAGAGTAGAATTTCTCCCCAGTAGTCACAGGATTTAATCTCTATATCCTCCCACCATATGAAACCTATCTAGACTCAAGCACAAGGTGTTTGGTACAAGCCTGTTGAGAGGAAGGTACATGCCTGTGATCCCACTTTTCTCCTTCTAACACCAACATACCTAGATATCTCCTTTGATGCATACTTGGATCAGATGAAATAAAGTTGCCCAGAAATTTGGATTTCTGATTCTTTTTTACCTTGCTGCTTAGCAAGTTTCCCTGAGGTCACTGAAGCTGCTTCACTTTTTGTAAGAATTAGTAAGGAGCAACACTAAATTAGGAGTGTGGATACAGTGGATACAAGGTGTGGATACAAAGAAGACCAGAACTGTGTAAATAAGCAGGACCCCGGCTCTGACCACTCTGGTTCCAACACCATTTCCCTGAAGACAGGGGACGGCGCTATCCATGCAGGCAGGGAACTTCTCCTTGGGGGATCCTCTGTGCTCTACACCACTATAGTGCTTGAAACCCTCACTCCAGGGGTGTTCTCTACTGTCTGAGCAGCTCTTTGGCTTGCATTGTCCCATTCTGATCCTCATTACCGTAAATATGCTGCTTTCCCTCTTAACTCATTTTCCTTCTCAACTTTTCTCTACTTTTAAAGGAAGCAGCTTTACCAATGGCACTTTGAGTTTCAAGTGATTGTCATCCATTCAGGAAGTAGAGTTTCATCCAGTGTCAGACAATATCCATCCAATGGTCCTGACGTTATCTTGGCAGGCCCTGAAATCAAATCTTCTGGGTTGGGGTAACGTTCCATGGTTTAAGGACTGTGTAATGTTGATAAGTTTCTTAACTTCTCTTTGCCTCAGTTTTTATGTCTGTGAAACTAAAAATAATAGTTCCTTCTTTACATTATGTTTCTTTCTATTTCAAACATCTTTCATCCATAGTCATGTTAGGTTCCAGGACTGTCTTTTCACTAACAGGCTAACAAATCTTACAAACCTAACTATTTTGTCTTAATCTACATTAAATCTCTCAGACCTTCAATTACACCCATCCAAACTTTTCAAATATATTTTCTCTTACCATCCATTATCAAAAACCTGTCCTGTAAAATGTTAGAATTTCAAATTGCTGTTCTTTTTTTTAAATATAAACCATATTCATCCTTCTTATCCTTTCACTTTTTCTCAAATACCTAGCCCATGACTTACAGTAAGGAAAAACTATACCTACCATTTTGGGGTCTTCTCCAGTATAACTTTTCAAGCTTTTCCTCTATGGCCTTTGCAACATATCACAATGTTGCTTTGTGTTGCTTCGTCCCCCATGGATTTGTCACCTCACTTCCACTGAGTGATGGAGATGCAAAGGATTACTCAAAGCCCATCTCTTCTGAGCAGTGAGAAGCCCGAAGTGGTTAACTTTCCGGGGACCCTCCAGCAAGAGGAACCCCTTCCTCGGGAAAATTATCACCAAATTGGGGTTCTCTTCCAGCATTTATTTTCTAGACCAAGAAGTTACAGGAAGAGAACAAAGGTGGGGTTATAGTTTAACAGTATAGGCTGGTAACTTTCTGTGAAACTAGCCAGATGACATTCCAGTAGACAATTAAGTGGTCCTATCAACAACAGTTTGATTTTAGCAGACATTTCTTCTTAAAGCAATTTCTCAGTATCTTTACATAAGAATCAGTACCTAGTCTGTCTTTGAGCCAGCAACCTGCTGTGCCACAAATCTTTATCTTACACCAGAGACTTTATAGCCTGGGGAAAATTTCCCGTCCTTGCAAGGTCAATATTTGAAACTTCAAGGCTTTGGAAAACCAGGCCCTGTGAAGTACATATGCTTTATAGTATATTCCACATCACACTAAGAAGCATATTCCCTCAGAAAGTGTTTTGTAAAATGTAGGATTTTAGATATTCACTGGCAAGAAATTGTTTACTGAATAATGACTAGATTTTTCACAACATAAATTAGAATAATAGAATGAAACAGTAAAATAGAAATATATACAAGAGTACTTCAGAAAGTTCATTGAAAATAGAATTGAATAGATCATACATCACTTCTTGGCCTTTTAGCTAAGATCAAGTGTACTATCTGTTCTTATCAGTTTAATATCTGATATATCCTCCTTCCAAGGACAATATATTAAATGGATTTTTGGAATAAGGACGTAGAATAGGAGCTTGCTCTATCCCCTGTATGCATCTACTTGTTACTGAAGTACCTCCAGGAACAGTGCACCCCCTTGGGGGATCATGAAAATAATAGTTAATACAAATTCTTCCATGAACTGATTGAAGACCCCTTGGTATGTGTGTACAATATACATGTGTGTACTTGCAACCCCCAAATTTTAGGGTAAGTAGATTAAGAAATCCATGTGTTATACTAGGCTTGCCTACTTTTCCTATTATGAACAAAAGGCTTCAGTATTATTTTTATTACCTTCAAAATTTGTAGCTGTTTAGAATGCAAGCAGAAAAGATTTATGAAAGTATTAGAAGCAGCAGACGCTTCTCCTGTGAATCTGTTTTTGTGGTTGTTGTTGTTGTTGTTGTTGTTAGGGAATACAGTGGGAGTAAAAGCACCTGAAAGATCTACAAGTTCTGCTCTTCCTCATACTCACAACTCCCTCTAGACATGTATGGATGACGGTCCAGTAATCTCCGAGACTTCTAGAGAAATATATTTGTGTGTGTATATATGTATGTGTGTATATACACGTAGCTTGATATTTTGATATATATATATATTTACATTGTGAAAGAATGACCACCTCTATTGTGATGGAGAGAGACAGGTGAAGCCAGGCTTACTCCTGGAAAATTACTAGGTTATTTTGTAGTGAAGGACCTTACCAATAGGTTTTTTTTTTCATTCAAACCACTTATCTATTATATCTTTTATCTTCTTTATACCCTATGAGTTGTGGAGGGCACATCTCACATTTGAACCCATGACTGTACTGCTTATGTCAGCTATACCAGCAAGGAGCAAAAAATTCCATATTGGTTGGAGAAGGTGCTTTAACACTATCACAAGTGTGTGAAGGAGGGACTTATGTCATAACATATTCCACAGTAGTACAGATAAAAATGGTGAATGGTCTCGTACCCAGAGGAACCAACAGTTCACCTGGGTCTTACTACTACCATAGAGGACTTAAGGCCGACAGCTATTTGATTAAGGGGGATGGGGGAGAGGGAGAAGAAAAAAAGTCACAAAAGACATTATCATCAGTGAAAAAGAGTAAATCATTACAGAGCATATAACAGTAAAAACATAAAAGAAGGACATAATTTTATGGCAACTAATTTGGCAAAGTAATAATAAATCTGGAATAAAAATAAAACAAAATAATAATAAAAATCAGAGTTTAATTGCTCTAGTTGACTAAACCCTTAGTACAGTATTCAACAAACAGTAAGTCTTCAAGACTTGAGTAAATGGCAATTGGAAGCATAGTAGTTGTTGCTGTTGGTGGTGGCAGTACCAGCAGTAGTAGTGGTATTTCCTTGGGTATGAGTTCCTTTTTTTTTGAAAAACAGACATATGGTCACTTAATTTTTTTCTTTTTAGCATTTTGCTGACTTTTTTAAAACAAATTTTTGTTAAATCATAATTTATAATACATATTTTTTGGGTTCAATGTTGACATATGTTGATCAAATCAGTATTTCCAGCATATATGTTGTTACAAATTGTACTTATTCCTTATGCCCCTTGCCCAATCTCTCCCTTCCCCCACCCCTCCCCCTTCTCTCCTCTAATTAGCCTAGATTTCTTCTCTCCTTCTGAAAGAGTAATTGTTACTCAGTTGATTTGTTGCCTAGATGATCTGTCCAATGCTGAGAGGTATGTTCAGGTCCCCCGATATAATCATAGAGCAGATGTTTCTTCTGTCACTCTGGAATGGGCTTTGTGGAGAGAGAGATCCTCTTCTTTTCTTTGGTCTCTGCTGGTGACTCTCCTTGTGACAATGCACTCCAGTGGCTGGCAGACCATCTGCATTGTGGTTGTGGTATCTAGCCGCTGTGGTGGCAGCCATAGTTTTTGTGCTGGCTGTGGTGGGCCACCCACATGGAGGTGATGTTTTTGGCATGCTCCTTACCTCGTTGTTGGTGGTGATACAGTGTGCCTGGTCGTGGAGGGGGCTGATCCCCATCTCCATGCCTCAGGACCCCAGGTCCATACCTCAGGACCCTGGGTGGGGCCCTGTGGTGCTGGTGGTGTGCCTGGTTGTGGGAGGAGGGTCCAGTCCCTGATGAGCTCCTTTTTTGTGCTGAATTCTCTGCCTTTAAGAACACTTCTCAGAGTGTCTCTCAGAAAAGTCTTTCAAAGTCCATGCTGTGGATGAAGTCTTTTGCAGGCCTGACCTAGAGATCATCTTTTCAGAATTAACTGAAGGCTTAGTGGTTTTGTTTTATCAAGAAAGTAAGCTTTCAAGGACATTAGTCCCTCATGGGCCTTTACCCTTAAGCCCTGCAAACCCTTCCCCTAAATAGATCCTGCACCTCTGAACAGACCAAAGGGGAGAGTGCAGCTTCTGGAACCATCACCTTCTCTATGCAACCAGCCCGGGAGGAAGGTTTACACTCAGGGCTGTAACACTAGGAGGGATTGTGTAGTCCTGCTGTTAGTAGCTGGAGGCATCATCAGCCTGTTCATTTGAGAATGAACTCTTCCACAGACTGTATCCCAGTGAACTGAGATGAGATACCTTTATATGCATTATCAGCATCATGGATGAGAATCTTGGGAGACTGGCCTGGTTTCTACTGATATCATGTCAAGTAATCATTAATGCTCTGGCTCTGCAGATGATGGAGACACTCCCTCTCAGAGATACAGAGTGGAGGGCTGGAGTCTGGGTCAGCACAGTGTTCCCTCTGGTGCCTGGGAAGGAAGCAAACACAAAGTCACACTGTTAACTAGGTCCCACTCCACTTTCCTCCAGCCGACCCTGGTCCCCCAACCTGACTGCACTTGAGCCTCTGAGGGAAGATCATGGGCCAGAGATCCACTGAGACCCAGGCAGGAGAGTACTCCCTTCATCTCAGGTGTGTTTCCTGCATTCCCCTCCTCACCTGGGCTGCAGAACAGCAGAAAGCAGAAGAGTTGAGTTAGGAGAACACCCATGTTAATCTAGGCCCTGACCAAGGCTCTTTTTGCCTCAGAAGCACTGAGCAGTCTATTCATGGGGATTCTGAAGAGCAGAAAGGGGTTCTGGGGGAAACATGCAAATCAGGGAGCAGCTGGGCAGGCCTGGCCTTGCAGCTGCAGAGCTGGTGCCCTGGTAGGTTTCAGTTCCTTCCGGTGTCCACATCAGACGTGGGCGTCACATCCAGTCCCAGAGGATTTCTCTTTGGTGTTTGTGAGATAAAACCATCATCAGGGTCTAAGGGTTTGTAGTTAGAATAGGGTACCCTCCTCCTAAGAATGAGGAAATAAGTTAGATGATCCCCCCTCCAGACTTAAACTTGAAGACGAACATGTAGTTTTCTCTGTAGAATTACATGAAATGTCATTTTCTAGAGATGTGTGAAATATTGGTTTGCATCTTGGTATGTTACTTAGAATAGATATTGTGGAGTCTTGGGGGGAGAAAAAAAGAAGAGAATAAAATGTTTTTAGAGCAAATCCATGCCTCTTCAGGCTCTGTGCATTGGAGAATGCTCTTATCTTATTGGTGTGTATTTTCATGGGCAGTGTCATTCTTTATTCTGTATATCTATTTTGTATATTCACTTTCTCTCATTTTCTGTATTAACTTTTTTCTTATCTTCTTTTTTATTAACTGTCTCTCAGTATATTGTCATGCCTGAGAATAACTATGTCTTCTTTTTGACTGCTATACTTCTAGTGTTATCGTTAATAGAATCCTCTTTCTACTCTCACAAATGACCCGGTTTGGATGAAAAGTTATATGATCGCCTTATATTCTGGTTCTTTCAATTCCTAGTTTACTAAAATATTTCTTAATTAAAAACTAGTGACGAAGGTAAAATTTTATCCAATATCTTTATATCATGTATTGTTATGATTGAACATGTTTTCTTCTGTAACCCATTATTATTTTCAATCACATTACTAAACCACCTGGACTCACTGGGGCTCATGAGGATCACCATCACTAAGGTTAAACATGCAATTCTCTATTGCTGCTCTTTTTAGAAGACAGTCCATAGAGTTGCTCATGTGGGAAGGAGCTTGATTGTAAATCACATTCAACCCCAAGTACCAGAGCTTGTGATTTTAAAAATTTGAACCTTACACTGTAAAACCTATTGAGTTTTTTTTTTTTTTAAAGCAGGGGTTGAGGGGCTCTTTCTTCTATTTTCCTTGTTAGAAAAAAGGGCCATAGAACTTCTTATGTCTTTTTTCCCTACTGGCAGCCTCATGGGATGCTCATTTATTCCTCTATAGTTGCTCAGAAGGTGGCTCTCTATCTCTCTGAGGTCCAGCCACAGCTCTTAAGGTGAAATCCAATCACACCTAATAAGTGAAACCTTCAGACAGACCTTTATGCTCTTGACCTCAGGACATCATGAAACTCTCTCCTTCATCTCAGCTGCTCTTTAGAACAAAATGTTAGCAAAATGAGGTGTTTCTGCAAGGACATTTTTCCTAAATGACAGAAGTTATATTGTCCTCAGTCCTTCCCAAGCAATCCCTGCATGATTTCCAACACTCTATTAACAATTTCCTTGTTATGTTATATCAGACAAACAGAAACTCCATTTTATTCATGAAATTTTATAATAATATTGATGCATTTTTGCATTCTAATTCCTAATGCTCCTGCAATTCATTATATTTTGTCATAATATTTTTACAATATAAGTGAGAGCAAATTTTAATGTTTTATTTGCTGTTTATACATTTATGGTCATAAATGACATTGGTCTGTATTTTTTTTGTGATATTTTTACATTTTAATTTAAAAGCTAACTCACTTTTATAAAAAAACTAGAAAGACCATCTCTCTGCATGATCTAGTCTAAAATAGTCAATGTGATGATTTAAACAGTATTTGTAAAGCCAATTTATGCAATCCAGAAATGTTTTTAACCAACTCTACCATAAACTTAAAGAAGAAAACTACATCAAAGAATAATAAATATATTTTCACTCATTCTGTGGCTAATGTAGGTCTCCAACCTTGTTCTTCTTCTTAAATATTGTCTTTATTTTTATTTGTCCATTAAATTTTCATATGTATTTTAGAACCAACTTGTTCCTAATAGTTTAAGACAACTGAAAACTGAATGACCAAAATTGTCACAATGAAAGAGTCTTCTTTTTTATTGTTTCTCTATGTGACTAACAACATAAGGAATTGTAAAGGGGTTGAGAGTCCAAGGAATTCAATTAGGAACCCCTTCCTTGTAGGTGTTGTAGGTGAAAGAGTGAAGTCCCTGATATGTCCTGGATAGGTTGCTTTACTGACCTGTTGATGCTCAGAATCAACAATGTTTTTAGCCTGCAGCCTACTCATTGCAAAGGTACAAGGTGTGATCTAATCATTTTAACTGTCACTACCATGGAGGGCACTACAGAGACAAAGAGAGTTGACCCATATCATTTAACATGGGTTTGTGTGTTTAGCCTAGTATTTTTTGATTCCATGTCATGGCATTATAGATTCTATCATCAGCCTCTGTCTTACAGGTTCTACTGATAATGGTGAGAGCCTCCCAAGAAGAAAAGTAGAAAGGGAAGCTGGAGACTAAGTCAACACTACCTGTCACCCAGAGCATTATGTTAGATATTAAGAAGATAAAAAGCAGGACTTCTGGTTTCTGATCTGGCACGTAAGGGGCTTAGAAGTTGCCACTCCATTTTTTAAAAAAGTGAAAACCAGAACAAACTGAAAAATCAGCAGTTCTTCTCAGATCCATCAGAGAAGAGAGGCCTTAAAGGCAAACTGTTGGCCCTAAAATTGGAGAGACAGACAGGGTGATACAAAGAATCACATTGCTCCATAACAGAAAACCATGAGAAGAAACCTTCATGAGAACCAGAGTTAGAGTAGGAAAATCTAATCTGTAACTGATGAATTGCAGGATGCTTGGTGTGGACAAGTCTGAGAGTTAAAAACCCCAAGGGGACCCAGTCACAGGGGGGCCCTATCTTTTGTGAATTTTACCTCCAGGAGCCCTACCAGGTCCTCACAGTAGATATCTGAGAAAAATCCCCTCAGGCTTCCAGTAGGGGGAAGGGAAAAGTAACCATTTTGAAATACACCAGCGCATTCTGTTCTTCTCAACAAGGGTTACCCTTAGGAGAAACTATTTAACCAGAGTCTAACCTGCTAGGGTTTCATCAGAGCTTAAATTACCTAGGGAAAGAAAAATATACAATTCCAGGCAGCTCTAGCCTTCCACTGTGGGGGAAGAAAAAGATTCAAAGGCAGGTCCCTTTAGCCTTCCACGTGGGGGAAGGGGGATATCAAATTTCAGCATCTTCTAATCATCCTATCCTACCTACAAGGGAGAAAAACAGAGAAACAATTGTGACGTTCACAGTCCAGAGGCCCAGGCTCATTAAAAGATGGAGAGCTGATCATAGAACTGTAGACACATCCCCTCTTCCACACCTTATCACTACATCACTGAAGTTTTATTTACTGCGCTTCCTTTTCCCAATGCATCATGTTGACCTTTCAAAAAAATTTATAAGACATTAGTAGACTAGACATCACTGAGAAAAGCATCTCTGAGCTCAAGGATCTTATAATAGAAACTATCAAAACTGAAAAGCAATGAGAAAAAAACTGAGTCCCCCCCCCACTGAATATCTAAGAACAGTAGGACAACTACAAAAGATATAACATACATTTCATAAGAATACTAGAAGCAGAAAAAAGATAGAAAGCAAGCAATAGAAACAATACTTACAGCAATGTGACTGAGAACTTCCCCAAATTAATGTCAGAATGTCAGACACCAAACAACAGATCTAGGAAGCTCAGAGAACACCAAACAGCATAAATACACAAAACAAAACAAAACTACCTACACCTATTATTATTGCATTCAAACTTCAGAAAAATGAAAGATGAAGAAAAAAATCTTTAATTAAATCTAAGGGAAAGAAAACCTTATAAAGAAGAAAAGACATAAATTGAATCTGATTTCTTCTCAGAAATCATGCAAGCAAGAATTAAGTGGAGTGAAATATTTAAAATGGAAAGAGAGAGAGAGAGAGAGAGAGAGAGAGAGAGAGAGAGAGAGAGAGAGAGAGAGAATAACTAACCTTGATTTATATACCCCGCTAAGTAACCCTTCAAGATGAAGGAGAAATAATTAATAGCATTTCAAAACAGAAAGCAACATGCCCAGGTGAGTTTATTGGTTAATTCTACCAAACATTTAAGAAAAAAATTATAGCAATCCTTTACAATCTCTTCCAGAAGATAGAAAAATTACTTCTTGATTCATTTATGAGGCCAACATAACCCTAATATCAAACCATACAAAGGAATTACAAGAAAAGGAAATTTTAGATCAATATCTCTCATGAACATAGATACAAAAATCATTAATAAAGTATTAGCTAATCAAATACAAAAATGTATGAAAAGAATTATACACCACATCTAAATGGTATTTATCCCAAGTATGCAAGCCTAGTTTAATATTTGAAAATTAACTAATGTAATCCATCACACCAACAGACTGAAGAGGAAATTTCACAGTCATATCAGTAGATGCCAAAAAGGATTTGACAAAATCCAACACCCATCTGTGATAAAAACTGTCAGCTAACTAGGAATAGAGGGAAACTTTCTCAACTAGATTAAAAAAATATCTACAAGAAAACCCCACAAAACAGTGTTAAATGTTGTACATAATGGTGAGGAATTCAAAGCTTCCCTGCTAAGATCAGGAAAAAGGCAAGGATATCCTCTCCTACCACTGTTTTTCAATATCATACTGGAGGTTCTATCTAATGCAATAAGACAAGAAAAGGAAATAAATGAAAGGTATACTCATTCAGAAGTGTAGGAAAAATAGAATAATTTAATAAGGCCCCTTGCTTTAGGTCCAGTTGGGAGTGGTGCATCACATTCCTTGTAAACAAGTTGTGTGTGGGTGGAGTTAGTGTGCATGCATGCCAATGTATCTTTTTGGTTTGTTGCTGTTGTGTGTTCTTGAGTTTGTAAAGCAGCAGACAGCCTGCAGAGCTTGTGTCTAAAAATAGAACATTTTTACTCTGCTGGCAGTTGCTTAATTTTTCCTTGGGCTTTGCCAGTAGCAGTTGAGTTTTTAGAGTTTCTCTGTGGACTGTTTAGCTCTTGGACGTGTGTGTGCTGAATAAAGACTACTCTTCAACCAGGGCTCCAAGGACCTTTTTTCTAGTTACCTAGCTTGTAGACCTGCGTGTGAAGGGTTTGTGACCCAGTCTGGACAATGGGCTTGAGGGGTCTGTGAGCTCCAGACCCAGCCCTAGCTCTACAATTGGCATAGCCATAGCAGGATTCTGAGCAGGTACAGGAGCCGAAAACCCTTGGAAGAAGGAGGAAATATGCCTACTTTTGAACACGTTGTGCCCTGTAGCCACTTTCCTGTTGACCGGGATCTGGTTGCTGCTCAGCAGCATAGACCAGGCACTACAGCAGAAAACCCCTTGGGAGGGGGAGGAAATGTGGCTGTACTTGAGCATGTCGTACCTGGTGGCCACTTTTCTGCTGACTGGGGCCTGGCTGCTGCTCACTGTGCTGCAAATTAATCGAGATTTGCAGAAGAAAGCAGAGTTGTTGGAAGCGCAGACAATTGTCCTGGAGGATGACATGCAGCAACTGGCCACTCCTGCTTCTCAGACTAGGGAGGACAACAAACCCAATGGTGAGTTTGGGGAGACTGTGCATCTCCAGGCACGACCTGTTGTGCATGAGAAAGTGAAATGCAAGCAGCCTATGGGACCAGGTGGGCAACTGGTGGGTGATCCACAGGTGACCCAGTTTGCCACCTATGTCCCATATACCCAGGTTGAATTGGTTGACTTGAGGAGACAGTTTAGGCAGAAACAGGGGGAGCCCCTGACTGCTTGGCTGTTGCAGTTTTGGGACCTGGGGGTGGATAGTGTGATGTGCTCTGGTGAGGAGGTGGAGAAATTGGCCTCTATTACCATACACCCATCCCTGAGGCAGCAGCTACAGAATAGCTGCAGATATGCACAAGGGCCAGGAAATTACTCCTTAATGGAATGGGTGAGTGCAGCTGCCCGAACCGTGTAGGCAAATGCTGGAGAACTGCTCAAGATTGTTAGTAAATGGCAAACATATACTCAGTTGGTCCAAATAATTCGCGAGCTGGGGATGTGGCAGTCCATGTTTAATGTGAACACTCGTGGCCCAGATGATGAAAATTTTACAGGCAGCATGAGAGACATAGTGCTGCAAAATTCCCCATCAATGCCCTTTGGGTCACTGATGGCCATACTGGATCCATACATTTGTCATCCTATACATGAGGCAAAGACCATGATAGCCAGCCTGGGTGAAGTAGAGGAGAGGAGACAAGCAAAAGGGGTCCGGAAGGTAGCTAAGTCTAAACCCCCAAGAAATGCTTGGGATTTTACCCTGAGGGGACCAAACAAGACCAACCATAAGCAGATGTGGCTTGACTTGCTTGCAGTAGGGGTTGATAGCAAGAAAATTGACCAGCAGCTAAATGCAGTTCTGTTTGCCTTGTGGAATAGGGAGCAGGCCAAGGTGCTTGTCTTTTGGGGGCAGGTGAAGACTTGAGGCCTCATGTTGAATTGGCAATGATGAAGCTGATGCACTGGCTAAGGTAAGGTGGCTGGAGAGAGCTCCGGCAGTTGATGTAGCTGGGTGGCTGCATTAGAGAATGCAGCATGCTGGCTGCATGACCGGGTGGTTGATGGCTTTCCAGGTGCTGCATAAACCTGAGAAAAAATGCCCCTGATGAGCAGATGGGGATGCAAAACCCAGAAGAGTCAACTCAAAGAAGAAGAGCAAAGTTGGAGGACTGACTTTAACATTTACTATAAAGCTATAGTATTCAGAAAAGTGCGATTTTGTGAAAGAACAGAGAAATAGGTTAATGGAAAAGGCAGAGAGCCCAGGATTAGTTCCACATAAATACAGTCTGCTGATCTTTGACAAAGGAGCAAAGGTAATGCAAGGGTACTACAAAAGTTCATGGAGAAATGCAATTAAAAGGTACAAAGAAAATAAAAAATAAAAACAGATAATACAAATCTTTCCATGAACTTTTTGAAGACCCCCTCATATAATGGAATAAAGATAGTCTTTTCAGTGAATGATGCTGGAACAACATGACATCCACATGCAATAAAATGAATCTAGACAAAGACTTCACAAAAATTAACTAAAAATGGATCTTATACATAAATGTAAAATGCAGAACTATAAAATTCCTAGAAAATAAAATAGGCAAAAACATAATTGACCTTGGGTATGACAGTGACTTTTTAGAAACAACACCAAAGGCACAATTTATGAAAGAAATAATTGACAAGCTAGACTTCATTACAATTAAAAACTTCTTCTCTGACAAGGACAATGCAAGAGAATGAGACTATAAGCCACATACAGAAGAAAATATTTGCAAAAGACACATCTGATGAAGGACTGCTATCCAATACATACAAAAAGCCTATTAAAATTCAACAATAAGAAAACACACAACCAGATTTTTAAAATGGGCAAAAGATCTGAAAAACGTGTCATCGAAGAAGATGGCAAGTAAGCATATGAAAAGAGGTTAAACATTATATGTTACTAGAGAATTTTAAAGTAAAACAATGAGATACCACTACACATACATTAGAATGACCAGAATCTAAAGCACTGACAGCACCAAATTTTAGCAAGGATGTGGGCTGCAGGAACTGTCATTCATTGCTGGTGGAAGTTCAAACTGGTGCAGCCACTTTGGAAGACAGTTTGGCAGTTTCTTAAAAAACTAAACATGTTCTTACTACATGATCCAGCAATTGCATTCCTTGGTATTTACCCAAATGAATTAAAAACTTGCATCCCCACATAAACCTGCAAACATCTGTTTATAACAGCTTCATTCAAAATTGCCAAAACCTGAAGCAACCAAGGTGCCTTTCAGTAGGTTAATGGATAGATAAACTGTGGTAATCTAGACAATGGAATATTATTCAGTACTAGAAATAAATAAGCTATCAAATCATAAAAAGACATGGAAGAAACATAAATGCATTTCAATAAGTTAAAGAAGCCAGTCTGAAAATGTCACATACTATGTAATTCAACTATATGAATGCTGTGGGTTGAATATCTCCCCAAAGTTCATGAGTTAGAAACTTGATCACCATTGTAACAGCATTATGATTGTGGGAAATTCTATTATGGTATTTGAAAGGTAGGACCTTTAAGAGGTGATTGGATCATGAGGATTGTGCCCTTGTGAATGGATTAACCCAGTCATGGAGTAAAGGGTTAATGGTTTAACAGGTTATCAGGGAATAGTTCTGATGACTTTACAAGGAGAGCAAGTGAACACATCAACTCTCTCATTTATATCATTCTTGCCATGTGATATCCTGTGTTGCCCCAGACCCTACAGAGAGTTCCCACCAGATGTGCCCTTTGGGCTTTGGATGTCCTAGACTTTGAAACTGTAAGAAATAAGCCTCTTTTAATATAAATGACCCAGTTTCATGTATTCAGTTTAAGCAACAGAAAATGAACGAATACAGAAAATTGGTACTGGGAGTGGGGCGGTGCTTGCATATTGTGCAGAACCATCTGTAAACCAGGCTTGAGTCTCCTCTTTCTCTGTCGACTGGTCATAGGGAACTTCCTATGAGGCCATAGGTGCAGGCTGGGAGAGAGAAAGAAGTGTAGCAGGAGTGGGGATTGTAGGCATTTGAGCCACTTCTTCAAATAACTTGTGCATTCAGGGCCTGCTCAGGCCTATTTACATATATACCCCTTCCATTTGATGATGGACTGCTGCTGATCATGCCCAACTTTATGGTTTGGTAGGTCAGAGAACACCCAGTTCATGGTGGGTATTTCAGGTCACATAGTAAATTGGTGGCCCATGGTTACAAATTCAATCTTTACTAAGGCCCAGTAGTAGGTCAAGAGCTGTTTCCCAAAAGGAGAGTAGTTACCTGTGGAATATGACGAGGTTTTGTTCCAAAGTCCTAAGGGCCTGCATTTTGATTCATGTGTAGGGACCTGCCAGAGTCTTTAAACAACATCTCTAGATAGACACTGATACTTCAAGTACCATTGAATCTGCAGAATCATATGGCCTAAGGGACAGAGCAGTTTTCATAGCAGTCTGGATCTGTTGCAGAGCCTTCTCCTGTTTTGGGCCCCACCCCAAACAAGCTGCTATTCAGTCACTCAGTTAATGGGACAGAATAACATACCCAAATGAGGAATATGTTGCCTCCAAAATCCAAAGAGTCACCCTAGCATTGCGCTTCTTTTTTGTTGTAGAAGGGGCCAGATGCAACAATTTATTCTTCCCTTTAGTAGGGCTGTCTCGACATAACCAAAACCACTGGACCTCTAGAAATTTCACTAAGAGAGTAGACCTCCAAATTCTTGTCAGTTTATTTTCCACCCTTATCCCTAACTATTCTTGTTAGATATCTTATAAATGAGCTAAATTTTTGTATTTATATGAATGAATTTCTAAGTATTCATATTTATTCAATCAGTTTTAATAAAATCTATTTAACCATACAAGTGGATGTTTAACACAAATAATAATTACAATTTTTATGGTGAACATGCTAATAATATTGAATTGATCTTCACCTATTGTAGACAAATACTGATAGTTGACTCTGTACCCCATATATATGTATTATCAATTATGTTTCAATTATAAAATTAAAAAAAAATTGTATGAGCTTTTGCACAAAAATGGTTTATAACAAACCACTCAAAAATTCAATGGCTTATGACCTAAGCATTAACATTAATATTCATAGATACCCATGTTAACAATAACAATAATTTGGCTGACCCTTGCAAGGTTCATCTGTGTGGTTCGGCTGCAGGCTACTGAGCTTTCCTCCAGCCTATGACTTGTGTTTGATATGGGGCCAGTGTTGGATGGGTCCCAACTGCCCAGGATAATAAATAAAATCCCCCAAACCAGCCGCAAAATTGAATTTAAGTCTAAAAATCTTTAACACACAGGCACACAAATTTTGTTTTCTACAAGCCTTGGTTTTTAAAACCTTTATTCAATTTGATTTTCAAGGTGTTTGGCCATACCAATGGCAAATAATTATATTTTCCAATTTTTGCCATCTTATTTTTTTCAAATTTAATTTTGTATTAATTGGGAAATAAAGGAGGTCCATTTTCACCATGGCTTTAAGTAGAAATATCCTTGTAAGTCCACATCAGAAAAAATTGTCTCTTTAGTTAAAATAAATGTCCATTTAAGCATAGCTTCTCAAACCTTATACGGATCCTCTAGTTTCTTGTTAAAAATGCGTCTTCTCATCAGTATATGTAAGGTAGGACTTGCTATTTTTCATTTCTAACAAACTCTCGTTGATGCTGATGATGTTGCTGGCATCTGGACAAATTTTGAGCAGCCAAGTATTTGCATATTAAGGAAGAAGAATATTTCATCTGCATTTGTTTTTTTTTTTAATCAACAAAACTTTTAAATTTATTTGCCTAATAATTGGTATGTACTTGTATTTAACACAATTTTCCATTTTTCTATTCACACAATGAATTAATGAGGTTTTCTTGCTGTGATCCCAGACTTGCTGATGACACTTTGAAGCACTATCAAGTGTATTTTTGGGCCATCCCCTAACTGTCAAAGTTCTGAGAGATGGGGGAAATAGTGATTGTATTAGTCCATTTGTGTTGCTTATAACAAAATACACAGAACTGGGTAACTACAAAGAAAAAAAAATTTATTGCTTACAGTTTCTGAGGCTGAGAAGTCCAAAGTCCATCTGGTGGTGGCAAAGTGACCCAAGGGGTCTCACATTGCAAGATGGTGGAAGCAGAGAGAGAGAGAGAGAGAGAGAGAGAGAGAGAGAGAGAGAGAGAGAGAGAGAGAGAGAGAGAGAGAGAGACTCTCCTCTTCTTTTAAAGCCCTCAGAATCATGCCCCTGACCACCATTTTTAATCCATTCACTACTGCACAACCCTACAATCTAATCACCTCTTCAAGGCTCCACCTTTCAATTACTGTAATAGGATTTCCTATCCTTTTAACAGTCACAGTGGGGGTTAAGTTTCTAAGACACAAAACTTGGGAGACAATTCAAGCCTCAGTGAGTTTTGAGGGGACATAATTCAATCCACTGCAGTGACCATACTGGACTGTTGCTGTGAGTTCTTCACCATCATCATCATGTTGGAAGCACATTTCACAGAATCCCTTCCCCTTCTGTCGTTTCCTGTATGGTTGCTCAATAAGGGGACCTCCCATGAGACTTGGAAGTCAGAGAAGGATTCATTACTATTCATCAGCATCTGTAGGCAGATGTGTGGACAAAGGCTAAGTGTGGAGAATCACCTGGTGAGGTGTTATGGGTAGCTGAGAGCATCAGCATCCCCACTTCTGGGCTTCCCAGACAGGTCTAAGGACCACATGGTTAGGCAGCCTGTGCCTTCAGTGGCAGATGTGCTCTGGCTTCTGGAGGAGCACCAAAGAATCCCCATTTGTAGCATCTGCTTCCCTGATTCCATAACGCAAAGACTTTGAAAGACTATAGTTTAGACATTAATTCCCTGTATTGAAATAATTCCTGCTTGGAATATCCAGATTGGCTTCTCTTTTGCTGTAGAATCCTTGATTAATGCCATAACCCAGAGTCATCAGTTATAATCATCTCTTTTCTTTATCAAATCAGGAGATGTATTGTCATGTCTATGCTGCTTGGGCTGAGGAGAAGGAAAGAATGTTTATGGAGGAGCCTTCCTGGCCCCTTCTACCAAAACCTTCCAGTGACCTTCAAAGCGTGTGTGCATCTGAGAAATGCTCTCAGCAGATTAGGGCACCAGGAGGAGCAGCTGGGGCAGCCCAGCCTCACACTTCTGCTTCTCTGGGGGTTTATGTTCGGGCTTATAACACTGTGGGAGGAGTACTACTATGCTGTTGACAGTAATAAGTTGCAACATCTTCAGACTCCAGGCTGCTGATGGTGAGAGTGAAATCTGTCCCAGATCCACTGCCACTGAACCTCGAGGAGACCCCACTTTGCAAACTAGATGCCTTATAGATCAGGAGCTTAGGGGCTTTCCCTGGTTTCTGCTGATACCAGGCTAACCAACTGCTAATGCTCTGACTCGCCTGGCAAGTTATGGTGACTGTGTCTCCTAAAGATGCAGACAGGGAGGATGGAGACTGGGTCATCTGGATGTCACATCTGGCACCTGAGATCGGACACATAAAAACAGATATCCACATGATCAATCATGTTGTAAGAGGAGTTCCTCAAAGAACCAGACAGTACTGACCTCACTGAGCTAAGTAAATTCCAAGTGTTCTCCCTCCTTACCTGGGAGCCAGAGCAGCAGGAGCCCCAGGAGCTGAGCAGGGGCCTTCATGTCCATGCTGTGTCCTGACTGGGACTGACTCCTGCACAGGATGTGAGCAGCCTATCAATAAGTCTTCAGGGCAGGGGGCTGTGCTCTGAGCACATGCAAATCACAGGTGCTGGGGCAGGGCTGGGCACAGCTGCAGGGCTGGCTCATCTCAGTAACTCAGCAGAGGTGCAGTGTCCCCAGGTGTCCCAGATCAGACCAGGGCAGCACAGCTTTGCCTTCAGAGATGGTGTTTCTCTCTGAGGGCATATGACAGAATCAGTCTACTGCCCTGTGAGCAGAGTATTCTATTGCTTTCTTCAAGGTTCAGGGCATGCTTCTCTTTCTATCTCTATCTAAGACATGCTTGTCAGGTATGGCACAACCCCAGAATCTGCAACAAATTTTACAATCGTCTTGCATTTGGTACTCGTGCACATTATTGAGGCCAGAGAGCTTCTTTTTTGCCCTCATTCTTGATGCCCTTAATGTGATAAACTATCAGCCCTACTATCCAGAGATACCATGAGATAGAAAAGCAGTAAAAAAATAGAAGGTCATGATTTGTAAGGAAAGGCTAGACACTAGGTGTGTGTCCTCGCTAACCTGCCATCTCAAGCTAAGCAATCTGTTTTCCTCTGTTTATGAATTCTCAGCTCCACTACTTCCATCAGGCCAACCAAAGTCAGGGATTTTCTCCCTCCCCATCTGAAAAGTATCAGTTACCTTCCTAGCTCTGCTTGCTTTTACACATATCCATGTTACATGTTCCCTGAATGCCTTAGATTATTGCTTGTGCTTTCTCATCCCTCTTAACATGAGCTATTTCCTTCAGATGTGGAGGTCCTCTCAGACCAAGTTCTCATTTATAATGTTGGATCTACTGTGTTCCCCAAACCTGCATATTTTACCATCACCAAATTTCTTCAAGTTTCTAAGAGAACATATTTCTCAATGGCTTGGTTTATGACAGCAAGGTCCAAGCAGGGTGAAGAGAGAAGCATGCAGAAAAGTAAAGGTCAAAACCCTGTATTAGGTGTTGGAACAAGAGTGGGGTAAGGAGGGCATCCCCACATGGGAGTGGTTGGTAGTACTATTGGCTCAGTGTGGGTGTCCCAGAGGAAGGGGATGAAAGGAAGGGGATTCACATGGGTAGGGCTCCCAATGCAGGTGTCAGAGTCCAGGCAGGGTGAGGAAGGCACCTATGCAGGAGGTTTCAAAGGAGGTGATGGCCATAGAAGGAGTAACAGAGCTGGAGCAGGATGTGCGGGTATGTGCATGAAGAGTTGTCTGCAACAGAGGTGTAGGTGATGATAGCAAGAGATTGGTTTAAGGAGGGAGACTGATCAATTAAGCAAATGCATTAATGACAATGAGAGCCAAGATTTGCACTTG
The DNA here is from genome assembly GCF_027409185.1 of Cynocephalus volans. Lineage (NCBI taxonomy): Eukaryota > Metazoa > Chordata > Mammalia > Dermoptera > Cynocephalidae > Cynocephalus > Cynocephalus volans. Next base: position 83,816,559 of record NC_084473.1, read on the forward strand.
AGAAAATCTTGCAGAAAGGAGTTACAGATAATGAAAAGGGAGTTTATTTGAATAAACTCTTTCATTTTGGGATGGAATTAGAGATCTCAGTGTAAACTCATGGTTTCTTGTAGATATAGAAATGATTACCAAGACATAACCCCATTGTAAGTTGAAGAGCATCTGGACTTGTGATGGATCTACTTGTAGGTTTTTGACTTTACATTGGGTTTATGGGGGGTACCAAATGCATTTTTGACTTAAGATACTTTCTTTCTTTTTTTAAAGTTTATTTATTAAAATTATTATTTTTTTGCATTCTAAGATGTTGTTGAAGAGCAGTTGGGGGGAAGGGGAAAAGGGAAGGGGGAATAGGGTGAGAGAAGGAAGGAGGGAGTTGCGGTTGAGGCACATGGTATTCCTCTCATTCTTGCAGGGGAGACAAAGGGGATTCCAGCAGTAGCTTGGTCTTTGCTGGACTGGATGCAGATATCAGGGGGCATGGCTGAAGCCCTGGGCCTTCCACTGTCCAGGCTCAGGAGACCTGGGGTCTTCCAGCAGTGGCTCATTGGTCATCGCAGGGCTGGTTGCAGGTATTGGGAGACATGGCTTAGGACCCCCACCCTCCCTGCTCCCTGGCTTGGGAGAACAGGGGGCTCCCAGTCCTTCTAGGTTTTATAAGTGCTCTTTGGTGATGTGAGACCTTTACTAGTTAATATCAAACTTTGTCTCTGATCTGTGTGTGTGTTTTTTTTTTTTTTTCAGTTCTGTGTTGGATTATTTACTGTTCCCACCACTGAAACTCTGCGCTGGAACTAATTTGTTGTCCTTTGCTTACTTCTAAAATGGGGGAACTTCCTGTGAGACCATCACTTGAGCTGTGTGGTTGCGCTAAATTGCTGCTTTGCTGCTGATTCCCCGGGGAAGGCTTTTTGTGCAGCTCAGGTTTTAACTGTTGACCTGGTATGTACCTCTAGGTCTTGTGAGTTCCAGTACACCTGGGTTATCTGGAAACTCTGGTCTGGGCCTGAGTACTTTCAGCAAACTGCACCCCCTGCAGTTCTATACTCCTGACCAGTCTCCACTGAGTGGCCTGTGCTGATTGGGGGGCAGATCAACTGTCCATGCTGTGCCCCAGTGTTCTCCTGGTGGACCTGTCTCTCCCACCAACCGTACTCCAAGCACTTTCCATGGGACAGACTGTGTGCTGGTCCCTTGTGATAACTTACCAGTCTCTGAGTGGCTTCTTTTCTCAGTCGTTGTGGCTCCTTGCTCCTGTGTGGGTCCACAGGAATCCTGTTAGTGGTCTTGCTGGCCTGGGGGCCACCAAGGCCCTCTTCTCCCCTGCCACCTCCATGCAACTTCTCCAAAGGTCACAGCTGCAGATTTTGCCAGCTCTTGCGCCATGCACTCACCAGCTCCAACCTTGAAGAGGTGGGGATTTGAAATGGTCAGAGCGATCCTTTGTTTCTCTCATGTTGGCTTTTCCCACCTTCATGAACTCTGTAGGTCTCTCCTGTTCCCCTGAGCTCTAGAGACCCCAGCTTGGCTGTTGCTGATTTTTAGTAGTTGTAAATCGGTCGATTTTTTGTGAGAGAGTGATGCTGGGGAACATCTATTCCACCATCTTGACTGGCAGCTCCGATTTAAGATATTTTCAATTTATGTTGGGTTTATCGGAATGTAACCCCATGAGTGTTTCTGTGTGAACAGACATATTGATAGATACTTTTCCCTAGTTTAGAAGAAATGACACCTCAGGTCCCAAATAACACTGATAGTGTCCAGATTTTGGTTTCTAAATATTATTCTCCACTAAAAGGAACCAGTAACCTTGGAGAAATGTCTATTTCTGGGATTAGGATAGGAAAATATAGCATGAGCCTCAACCAACTTGAAACTAAGAAAACATATGAAAGAATGATGGTGCCACGGCAAAACAAAATAGAAGCCAATTTGAAAGAGACACCAATTGGCCTGATTTTGAGCATCTGAATAATTAATGATAAGGAATTTTGAATGTCAAAATAATGATGATAGCATGTTATAACTCATTGAAGAAAATATTAATCCATGAGTTCATACTGATATCTTAGTAAAGAATGGGATATTCATAAAGTATCAAACAACTTCTCCACAAATTCTTAGTATTTACGAAGGAGAACAATGACTGTACAGCAGAGAATTCTGTTCTCTGTTGATTCAGGAGGTGCAGACCCTTCCTTAAACCAGGTTTACAGTGAAGATCATCAGTGATGGAGAAGGTTGACATCATTCACAACCTACAGATGCAGTCAGAAGAACAGAGCACACGACTAGGTTTTCCTTCTTGTTATGGGCTGAATTTTGTCCTCCCCAAATTCATGTTAAAGGTGCAACCACCATTACCTCAGAATGTGACTGTATTTGGAGATAGGCTGTTTAAAGAGGTAATTATGCTAAAGTAAGGAGATTTGTGTGGAGCCTAATCCAATACAACTGATGTCCTTATAAGAAGAGGAAGTTAGGACACAGACGCACAGGGAAGAAAAACCCTGTGGAAACATGGGAAGATGGCCATCTACAAACCAAGGAGACCTCAGAAGAGACCAACCCTGCTGACACCTTGATATCAAACTTGGAGCCTCCAGAACTGTGAGAAAATAAATTCTGATGTTTAAACCATCCACTCTGTGATACTTTGTTATGGCAGCCCTAGCAAACTAATAAATACATCCACTTAAGCTTAAATGCATTAGCTGAATTTAAGCTTAAGAAAAAAACCAAACACGTCCAAAACGAGGGAAGTTCTACAATATATCTGTTGTGTAACATTCAAAAGTGACAAGATCATTAAATTAAAGGAAAGAATGAAGACCCGTTCCCGACTGGAGGAGACTAAAGAGTCATGGGACAAAAAAGGCAACAAGTGCATCTGGACTGGATCATTTTGTTATAAAAGACATTAATGGGCCAATTGACAAAATTTAAATAGACGTGACACCTAGATGGGGTAATGCATTAATGCTGATTTTCTGATTTCATGGTTGTTTGGGGTTATGTCGGAGCAAATTGTTTGTAGAAAATACATAGTAAATTCTTAAAGGATGGGGCTATAAGGCCTTCAACTTACTCTCAAATGGTTCCAGTTGTAAATAAGTACTTTGTACTGTTGTTACATTTCTGTGAGTGTAAAATCTTCTCAAAATTTTTTAAAAACAAAAAAGCAGCTCTCAAAAGCATGCTAAATGTACTTCTAGCATTTTGGAATGGCGCTGAGCTATCCTTAATACCATTATAGAACCAAGCAATTTACTGCAGATATGCAACGATGATACCGTATTTCCTCAAATGTGGTGTCACTCACACATACAGTATTGTCCAAAGACCAAAAGTAATAGGTCCCTTTAATACCAGTGAACTAGCAGGCTGTACCTCGTTCTTGGTTTGGGATCTCCATATTTTCCCTACTCTCTGGCATTTGGCTTTATATTCTACAGCTCACCATAATGAAGCATCTGACTAGTGCTGCCATCCCCAATTACCTTACTATAAATCTTTTTTCCCCCCCTTCAACAAAAGAGGATGACACTGGAATTGGAGCCAGGATTAGGATAAACCAGCCACACCGGATCTCTCAGGCCAACTAGGACAAGTTTTATAAAAGTGGAATGAAGACCAGGACCATATCACCTGAGAAATTGTTGTTAGTTGCAGAGACAACAGAGAAGAAGGGGTTATGGGGATGAAAACAAAACCAACCCTGCGGTTAGTGTAACAAGGCCAAAGTGTCCCCCAGCCCTCAAGCAGAGGCTGAAAAGACAGAGAACCTGTGCCCGTACAACACAGGGCGAGAAGACCAGTCTCTGCACAGCAGTCCTGGGGCCATTTGTGTTGATATTGCCTCATATACCTTCTGTTGTGTAGATAAATGTTATTCAATGCCTTATAATATCTTTGTTTTCAAAAATGTTTTCTGAAATCTTTGCTCAAAGCAACATTTTCCTATTTATGAGATGAAGATGATATGACAATGAGTAATAGATTATGGAATGCATGTGAACATATATAGCTAATTAAAACATATGGACCATTGCTGCTACCAATTTTGCTATTATCTTTATATCACGAAGTGTGTGTGTGTATTTCCAGTTTCTTTCTGTCTTCTGCACTCATTCAGAGAAAGAACATGAATTAGTTCATGTTCTGTCTCAGGACTGCAACTAAGATTACCAAAAATTAAGTTTGTATTTCAAGTTAAGGGTTTTTAATTATTTAAAATAAAAAAAAATTTGCATTCTTAAAAACCAATCAGTCTACCAAATGGTAGTTGAGAGCTTTGGAAGGAGAAAATAGTTGCTTTGGGTGAGAGAATGCAGAGCTTCAGTCTGGTTACAAATGGGAGAGTGAACCTTTGTGTTCTCTCATCCAAGGCAACTGAATTAAGAAATACAGAAGGGAAAGACAGGTTTGAGTTTCAAGGAGGTGAGACCGACCCTGCTGACACCTTGATCTGAGGGACATAAAAAAATGGCTGCTTTCTCTCCTTTGCCCAGAACAACTTCATTCTTTAAGAAAAAATGGAGAAGAGTAAAGCAGAAAAAAAGTGATCTTCACTAAAAATAAATATTAAACAGAGTAAAAGATGCTCTGTTAAAACTAGGTCCAGTTCATTTTCATACATAGTTTTAGAGCATTGATTCTTGTCACTGAACTGTTTTGGTTGGATCTGTGCTACAGCAACATGATGAATTGAAAGACCACTATACTCACTCATAAGATATTTTGGGTATCTGGTGGTTAATAAGACAACAACTGATTTTATTTTTCCAGGAAATACAAATATTCAACTGCACTGACTTGTCCCTCTTCCTCTGACTCTGTCCATGCTGAGGACGAGGATACACTAAGTGGACCTGGAAGCCCTTTGCCCCACATGCCCTGAGTAATGGCATTGCTCCAGGAGAGGAATCTCAGAGGGAGCAGGCTCGGGGTGGCTGCAGAAATATTATTTGTTTATTATCCGTTCCTCCTGTTAACTGAGAGCTCTATGAAGTCATGGGTTCTGTATGATTTGTTCAAAATGCCCTATGCCTTGGTACAGTTCTGATACTGATATTGTTATTTTGTGTGCTGTTGTGTAAGTAATGATTCTGTCATTTGTGTAATTCTACAAATATTTTTATTTGGTTTTGGATTAAATGAAGAACTGCTGTAAGAGAGCTTGGGAGCTGAAGCTATTTCACCTATTACCCCCAGGAGGAGCTGTGACACCTTAAATCTGTGAAAGACAGAGGGATTTGGGAGGACTTGATGTTAATCGAGAAACTGGTTTTAAAGAGCAGCGAAGTGCGTGATTCATAAGTATGTAGTGACTCATTTTCTGAGATAGTGTTTGTGCTGAGGGAAATGTTAGAGGTCCGATGTCATTGTACTGAGGTACCTGTGAGATGTCCAAGAGGAGCTTCAAATACATATTTAAAATTCAAAAGAGATTCTGAGAGAGAGGGATAAATTTGTTTACTAGATCCGCATTTTATGTAGTGACATGAATATATTTCATGCACTGACCTCATATTTATATGTTTCAAGTAAGATTTGAAAGTATATGCTTACAAACACATAGATTCTATTACAAAAGTAATGTATGTTTTCAAGTTGACTGCAGCTGATTTGAAAGAGTACAACTGACATAAAAATATTTTTCATTTGGAAATTATGCTGAATTTCATTGACAATTATAGTCTTAACTTGTTTTGTGATCCTTTTGTAGGCATCTAATCTCATTTCCTGGGGTAATGATATGTTTGTCTCCTCTTTCCATTGTTTGTCTCCACAACTCGCACACAGGCACTTTTGCTTTTATGCTCTCTGATGCTTTGCACAGGCTCCTCAGGCACTAGACTGACTGCTTAGAGCTGTCTTTGAGGCCAGAGTCCATCAGATGGGTGAACACAGCGAGATGGTGCCACGGCCCTAACTCCTCATCTTCCTGGCAGTCTGGGAATCAGGTGAGATGTTTAGATGAGTAATATCCTTATAAAACTAGAAAATAATTTTAAAATGCAAAATAAAAAAAAAACATTTTACCTAATATAGTCTAATTATTTATGATAAATAACCAAACCTACATTTTTAGACATACATTTTAATATCTTAGTGATGCAATATGTGGTCACTGTCCATTCCCAATTGCAGGTGCCTGTGGGGACATCGTGATGACCCAGTATCCAGGCTTTCTGGCTGTGTCTGCAGGACAGAGGGTCACCATCAGTTGCAAGTCCAGCCAGAGTCGCTAATCCAGCTCTGACAAGAAGAACTACTTAGCCTGGCACCAGCAGAAACCAGGACAGGCTCCTAAGCTCCTCATCACCTAGGCATCCACCTGGGTATCTGGGATTCCTGATTGATTCAGTGGCAGTGGGTCTAGGACCGATTTCACTCTCACCATCAGCAGCCTCCAGGCTGAACACATGACAGTTTATTACTGTCAGCAGCATTATAGCTATCCTGCCACCTCCTCTCAGGACTCTCAGCCTTGCTTCCTCCCTACACAGCCCTGGACCTTCACATGTCCTCTCTCTGCGTGAGAGACTGTGTGTCCTGACTTATTTATGGGAGGGTTTGTACGGCTCAGCAGAAAACTGAAGGGTGCAGTGGCTCTTAGTTTCCTCGCTGTGGAAGGTCCCCATAGGAAAATGCTATAAAGACTTCTGTTAGTTTTCTAGGTCTGCTGTAAGAAATTACCACAAACTCTGTGCCTTAAATATTAGAAATTTATCATTTTGTAGTTCTGGAGCTCAGAAGTCCAACACAGGTCTTACTGGGCTAAAATCATGATGTAGGCAGGGCTGTATTTCCATTTGGAGGCCCTAGGAGAGAATCTGTTTCTTGCCATTTCCAGCTTATAGACATCTCCTGCCTTCGTTGGTCAGTGGCCCTTTCCTCCATCTCAAAGCCAGTGACAGAAGGGGCAGAGAAACTCTCTGGCACTTCTTCTAGAGTCATATCTTCCTCTGAAGTCTGCTTCCCAAACATCAACACGGAAAAACACCATTCCATAAATGATGGATGTGATTTTGTGTTTTACCTCCCAGTCTTCAAATCTCACCTTAATTAATAACATTCAGTGTTTGGGTAAGGAGAAACTTTGTGCCCCTGTGGAAACAATTTGCTGACTAATCCCACTTATATATTCATTTAAAATAGTAACAGCACCTACTTTGGGGAATGGGGATACAGTGGGAAATAAGAGTACCATAGACCACGTATAATTGTCTGAGAACTCTGAAGCATTTCAAAACTGCCTGCATGTGAATCAACCCTTCTAATTTGCTTGGTCTGCTGATTTGTCAACAAGAGGAAACAGATGTAGGGAGTGTTACCCAGGGAAGAGCATGGGGTGCTGTGAGCTGCACCAAGTAAATGCATAGTAGGATGCCACCTAGAATTTTATCTATAGTTAGGATACATATAGAATTTGAACAACAAGATTAGCCAATTTAAATTCTAAAAGAAAGGGAAGAAAAAATACTCTCCTCCAGAAAAGACAATAATTTGAACAGTCTTGTGATATCCCTCATGAAAGGAAATATCCATATTGGGCATCTGGAATGTCTGGGGCCTTAATCAAATGTGCAGGTAGCAGCACAGTTCGGGTTTATTTGGGATGTTCTCAGCTAATTCCCATCTCTTACAGAACACCTTGCTCAGAGTTCCTTCAGCTGTCAGAGAACTTGACCACGAAGACAGAAGCGACCGACTATGACCTCGTTCAAAACTAATCTGTCCCTACTTATATATTTTTCTTTTCTTTTATTTTGACTTACAAATAGTAATTGTACACACTTATGGGCTACAATCTGATATTTTGATACATATGTAGGTTGTATAATGATCAGGTCAGGGTAGTTAATGTATCAATGACCTCATGCATTTATCGTTTCTTTGTGGCAAAAACATCAAAAGCCTCTCCTCTAGCTTCTATATAATATACAAAACTTAACTGTTATCCATAGTCACCCAACTGTGCAGTAGAACATCAGACCTTATTCCTTCCAATTGTGATTTTACCCATTGGCCAGCCTCTCCCTATTTCCCTATTCCCACCCCAACCCCAGTCTCTGGTAACTACTGTTCTTTTCTCTACCTCTATAATATCTTTTTTCCCCCTTATATTCCACATATGAGTGAGGTCATGTAGCATTTGTCCTTCTGTGCCTGGCTTATGTCGCTTAATGTAATGCCCTCCAAGTTTATCCCTGTTGTCACAGATGACATGATTTCTTTCTTTTACTTATGGCTGAATGTAAATAAACCACATTAAAAAAAATCCATTGATCTGTTATTGGACACTTAGGTTGATTCCATCTCTTGGTTATTGTAAATTGTGCTGCAATAAACACGGGAGTGCAGATATCTCTTTGACATACTGACTTCATTTCCTTTGGGTATATACCCAGTAGTGGGATTGCTGTATCAAATGGTCATTCTATTTTTAATTTTTTGGGGAGCCTCCATACTATTTTCCATAATGGCTGGAGTAGTTTACACTCCCACCAACAGTGTGCACATCTTCCCTTTTTGCCACTTGCTTGCCAATACTTGTTTTCTTTTGTCTTTCTGATAATAGCCATTATAACTGGAGTGAGATGGTATCTCATTGTGGCTTTGATTGGCATTTCCCTGATGATTAGTGATGTTGAGCATTTTTTCAGATGCCTGTTGGCCTTTTGCATGTCTTCTTTTGAGAAATGTCTATTAAGATCCTTTGCCCATTTCTCAATTGGGTTATTTATTTATTTTGTTGAGTTGTTTCAATTCCTTACATATTCTTGATATTAACACCTTGCCAGTTATAAAGTTTGCAAATATTTTCTCCCATTCTGTGGGTTGTCTTTTCACTCTGCTAACAGTTTCCTTTGATGTGCAAAAGCTTTTTAGTTTGATGTGATTCCACTTGCCTATGTTTGCTTTAATTACTTCTGCTTTTGAAGTTTTATTTAAAAAATCATTGCCCAGCCCCATATCATGGATCATTTCTCTTATGTTTTCTTCTAGTAGTTTCATTGTTTCATGTTTTACATGTCAATATTTAATCCATTTTGAGTTGATTTCTGTATATGGTGAAAGGTAGGGGTCTAGTTTCATTCTTTTGCATGTGGATATCCAGTTTTTCCAGCATATTTATTGAAGAGACTGTCTTTTCCCCAATGTGTATTCTTGGCACCTTCATCAAAGATCAGTTGGCTGTAGATACGTGAATTTATTTCTGGGCTCGCTTTTCTGTCCCACTGGTCTATTTTTATGGTCTGTTTTTATGTTAGCACCATGCAGTTTTTGTTAATATAGCTTTATAATATAATATGATGCCAGATAGTATGATCCCTCCAGCTTTGTTCATTTTTTTCAGGATTCCTTTGGCTATTTGGGGTCTTTTCTGATTCCATATGAATTTTAGGATTGTTTTTCCTATTTCTGTGAAGAATGTTATTGGTATTTCAGTAAAGATTGCATTAAATCTGTAGATCATTTTAGGTAGAATAACCATTTTAACTATATTAATTCTTCCAACCCATGAGCATGGACTATCTTTCTGTTTATATGTCCTCTTCAATTTCTTTCTTAAAGTTTTATAGTTTTTATTGTAGAGGTCTTTCACTACCTTGGTTATGTTTATTCTAGGTATTTAATTTTTTTGTAGTTATCATAAAAGGAAACGTATTTTTGGTTTCTTTTTTTTAGTTTGCTATTTGTATATAAAAATGCTACTGACTTTTGTATGTTGATTTTGTATTCTGTAACTTTACTGAATTTGGTCATTAGTTCTAATGGTTTTTTGGTGGAGTCTTTAGGGTTTTCTATATATAAGAACATGTTGTCTGCAAACAGGGATGGTTTGACTTCTATCCAGAATCTAATTGCTCTGGCAAGGATTTCCAGTAATATGTCATGTAGAAGTGGTAAGAGTGGGCATCCTCGTTTTGTTCCTGATCTAAGGGGGAAAGGTTTCAGCTTTTCCCCATTCAGTATGATGTTAGCTGTGGATTTGTCATATATGGCTTTTACTGTATTGTGGTATATACCTTCAATACCTAGTTTGTTAAGAGTTTTTATTATGAAGGAACGTTGAATTTTGTTAAATGCTTTTTCTGCTTCAACTGAAATGATCATATGGTTTTTGTCTTTATTTCTGTTAATGTGATGTATCACATTTATTGATTTGCATGTTAAACCATTTTTGCATCCCTGGGATAAAGCCTACTCAATCACAGTGAATGGTCTTATTAACATGCTCTTGGAGTCAATTTGTTAGTTTCTTGTTGAGAATTTTCACATGTATGTCGATCAAGGATATTGGCCTAGAATTTTCCTTTGCTGTTGTGTCCTTATCTGGTTTAGGAATCAGAGTAATGCTGGTCTCATAAAATAAGTTGGAAAGTATTCCCTTCTCCTTAATTTTCTGGAATTATCTGAAGATAATTCATATTAGTTCTTGTTTAAATGTTTGGTGGATTCATCAGTGAAGGCATCAGGTCCTGAACTTTTCTTTAACGGTAAACTTTTTATTACTAATTCAGTTTTCCCCCTTGTTATTAGTCTGTTCATATTTCCTATTTCTTCATAATTTAATCTTTGTAGATTGTTTTATCCAAGAATTTTTACCTTTATTCTATATTATCAAATTTGTTAAAATATAGTTCACAATAGACTCTTATGATCCTTTGTATTTTTGTGACATCAGTTGTAGTGCTTCTGTTTTAATTTCTGATTTTGTTTATTTGAATCTTCTCTCTTTTTTCTTGGTTAGTCTGGCTAAAGTTTTGTCAGTTTTGTTTATCTTTTCAAAAAACCAATTCTTTGTTGATGTTTTTAACTGATTTTTTAGCTTGTATTTTGTTTATTTCTGCTCTGAGCTTAATTATTTCTTTCCTTCTGCCAATTTTGGGCTTAACTTATTGTTGTTTTTCTAGTCACTTTAGGTGCAATGTTCGGTTGTTTATTGGAAAGCTTTCTTCTTTTTTGATATTTGCACTTATTGCTATAAACTTTCCTCTTAGAACTGCTTTTCTGTGTCCCACAAGTTTTGGTTTGATGGGTCTCCAATCTTGTTTGTCTCAAGAAATTTTCTAATTTCCCTTCTAATTTCTTTATTAACCCATTTGTTGTTTAGGAGCATATTGTTTAATTTCCATGTACTTATATAGTTTCTGAAGGTTTTCTTGTTGTTAATTTCTAGTTTTATATCATTGTAGCCAGAAAAATACTTAATATAATTTCTATCTTTTTAAATTTGTATACACTTGATTTGAGACCTAATATAGGATCTATCCTCGAGAATATTTCATGTGCAGCTGAAAAATAAAATGTGTATTCTGCTGCTGTTCGATGAAATGTTCTGTAAATTTCTGTGAGGTTCATTTGGCCTGTGGTGTAGTTTAAGTCACATATTTCTTTGTTTATTTTATGTCTAGATGATCTGTCCATTGTTGAAGGTGGGATACGAAGTTGCCTACTATTATTAAGTTGCAACCTACCTCTCCTTTTAGGTTTAGTAGTGTTTGCTTTATATATCTATTCCAGTGCTGGGTGCATATATGCTAACAATTGGCATACTCTCTTGTTGAATCGATCCCTTTATCATTATATAATGACATTCTTTGTCTCTTTTTTACAGCTTTTGGTTTAAAATATATTTTATCTGATAGAAGTATAGCTACTCCTGCTTGATTTTGGTTTCCGTTGCATTACATATTTTTTTCTAGCCCGTCACCTTCAGTCTGTGTTTATCTTTAATAGTTAGGTGAGTCTCTTATAGGCAGCATTTTGTTGGGTCTTGTTTTTTTAATCCATTCAGCCACTCTATGTCTTTTAATTGAAGAGTTTAATCCATTTGCATTCAAGATTACTACCGATATGTGAGAACATATTCTTTCAATTTCATTAATTGTTTTCTGGTTATTTTGTAGATCCTTATTTTTTTCTCTTTTTATTTACCTCTGTGGATTGGTGGTTTTCTGTGGAACTTAGCTCTGTTTTCTCTCTTTCTTATTTGTGTATCTGCTATAATTCCTTTTTTGGGGGTTAACTTGAGGTTAATGTAAAGTGTCTTGAAGTTATAATAAGCTATCATAAGCTGATTGCAAATTAACTTTGATCACTTAAAAATACTCTAGACTTTACCTGTCCTCACAATTTATATTTTTGCTGCCTTAATTGAAGTTTGTATCTATTGTATATTCCTTAGCCTTTAGTTGCAACAGTTGTTTTTTGATTATTTTGACTTTAAAGCTTTACACTAGAGGATTGAAGGATTAACATAGCACCATTATTTCATAGAAATATTCTGAGTTTGAATTATGAATTTATTATATCTGTTCAGTTTTGTACTTTTTAAACTTTTCATGATAGTAATTATTGTCTTTTCATTTCCAGTTGTTGCACTCCCTTGAGCATTTCTCGTAAAGAAGGTCTAGTAGTGATTTCCAACAGATTCTGTTTGTCTGGGAAGGGTTTTTTTTTTTTCTCTCTCTCTTTCTCAAGGACAACTTTGCTGGATAAAGTATTCTTCGCTGACAATTTTTTTTCCCCAGCACTTTGAATATATCATTCCATTCTTTCCTGGCCTGTAAGTTTCTGTTGAGCAATCTGCTGGTAGTTTAATGGAGATTCCCTTATTTGCAACTTGACACTTTTCTTTTGCAGCTTTGAGAATTCTCTTTTTAGTCTTTGACTTTTGACAGTTGGATTATGATGTGCCTTGAAGAGGATCTCTTTGAGTCTAATTGGGGGCCTCTCTGCTTCCTGAATCTGAATGTCCATATCTCTCCCAGTACTTGGGAAGTTTTTAGCTATTATATCATTAAAGAAGGTTTCTGTGCTTTCTCCATCTCTTCTTCCTCTGGAATACTTATTTCAATATTTGTTTGCTCAGTGGTGTCCCATAAGTTTCATAGGCTTTCTTCATTACCTTTTGTTCTTTTTAAATTTTTCCCTCTGACTCGGCTATTTCAAAAGATCTGTCTTCAAGTTCAGAAATTCTTTCTTCTGCTTGATATAGTCTGTTGTTGAAACTCTCAATTATATATTTTTATTTCATTTGTTGGATTTTTCAGCTCCAAAATTTCTGTTTGATTCTTTTTTATGATGTCTATCTTTTTGTTACATTTCTCATTCAGATCATGAATTGATTTTCTGATTTCATTGAATTGTTTGTACGCTCTTGTATCTCATTGAGTATCCTTAAGATCATTATTTGAAATTTCTTTACATGCACTTCATAACTGTCCTTTTCTTTGGCAGCTGTTAATGGACAAGTTTTGTGTTCCTTTGGGGTCATCATGTTTGTTTGCTTTCTCATGTTTCTTGTGTCCCTGAGTTGATATATGTGCATCTAATTGAGTAGTTGCTTTTTGCAATTTTATGGAGTGGATTATATATAAATGACATTTTCCTGTAGGTGGGTCCAAGGGTATCTGTTGGATATATTGCATTGGTTTTGGTTCTGGGTGGACTCTGTAGTGTAATTTCTGTGAAGTTTCTTTTTAATCCTCCTCAATGATATATGCAGAGTTTTTGCCAACACTGGCACTGTTTTGCTCGGTTGGAGATTCTGGGCTGGTTGTTTTGCCAGGTGAGTGTGGGCACTATGGGTCAATCAGTGTTAGGTGGCCTCCCTGAGGATCAGAGTTGCCACTTGAGCAGCTCTGAGTCTGTCCAGGCATGAGTGCATAGCTCTGAGGATGTTTTTCACAGGGTATGGTGTACAGAGTAGTGGGCTTTTGGGCTGGAAATAGGTAAACCTGAGTGTGAAGTGGGGGTCAAGTGGCTCTGCAATGGCCTGTCAAAGAAGTGGATGCCACTGCCTGTCAGGAGCTGGTGTGTACAGGCATAGCTGAGCCTTGTGGCTCTATGGAGGCCTGCCTGAGGATGTGGAGCCACTACCTAATCTGCTGTGAAGCAGAGAGAAGGTGTGCACCAGTGCAGCAGGGCCCACCAGCTCTGTGGAGATCCAACAGATCAGCAGTCAGCCCTGGAGCAAGCTTTCTTTCCAGGGCATAGCAAAGCCCAGCAGCTCTGTAGTAGCCCACCAGTGAGAGGCAAGGCCACTTCCCAGTTTGATGTCTATAGGGCAAGTAGTAGGCCTACACTGGAGCAACAGAGCCTGGCAGATCTGCGGAGCACTGCTAGATCAATGGTTAAGCCTGGAGCAAACCTGCTCTGTAGAGACCTAGTGTGGGAAAGCAAATTCCCTTTCCAATTCAAAGTCAGTCAGGGAGCAGGTGTACACTGGTGCAGAAGGCCCAGTGGCTCTGTGGAGGGCCCAAGGAGAAGTTGGAGCTACCAACGGTCTAGCTGGCTGCCAGCACATGTACCTGTGGGTTCAGCAGGCCCTCAGGTTGTGGAGGGTAGGTGCACATGAGTGTGGTGGACTGTAGCTTTTTTCCACCTTACCTGCTGAGCAGGTCTTTCTGCTCTCCTGGTGGGGGGTAGTGGGTAAAGGGTTGCTGTTTGGGTTTAGATGCTGGGGTCTTGCTCCTTCTGTCTGGTCTAGGCTCCAGGAAGCTGAGGTGATGGTCCTGCCAGCTCTCATATGAATGTGGTAGAATGTAGGTTGGGCCTCAGGATGGAGAGGGTCAGATTTCACCACCTGCCACAGCAGGATGCATTCTAGCAGCAGATTCAGTTTCAAGACAGTGCTGTGCCATAGCCACTTAGATCAGGAGGAAAGAATCCTCTACCTGGGCTTCTACTACGAGACTATGCAGCTGCACAAACTCCCAGCTACTCTCCTACTGGGTTTGGGACCTGTGAGGACTGGGGGACTCTTCTGTGGCAGGGATTGCTGGTATTTGTGGAAGCAGTGGAAACAGCTGGGGTTTTTCCAGCTTACCTTCTCTTTGACTCTGAGCTTGTCATTGTGGCAAGGCAGAGTCTGTACCTTGCTCTGCTCTCTATGGTGTTACGCCTGTCTTCTGTGCTCCATAAGGATTTCATCTCTCCCCTGGTGTTCTGCAGTGTACTTCAGCTGTTCTGGTCAAAATAGAGTTTTTAAAAATTGTTTTGATTTCTTTTTGTGCAGGATGAGGGCAAGTGCCAGACAACTCTCGTTGACCATCTTGCTTCACTCTCAAGGGATTCCCTACTTGATTTTCATGGAGCAGTATTCAGCCCTGTTCGTGTGGGTGTGGACATATATTAAGCAAATATCTGTGGTAGGAAAAGGTACATGTGCCTTCCAAGTCGAAGATTTCAGCATCATCCTGGCCATGAGCTGCATGGGAAGATAAATTCTTCTATCTAGATCTATGATCCTCCTATTAAAATGTGGCACATTGATATCTCCATTAGTTTTCCATTGGTGAATAAGAAATTACCTCCAATTTAGCAGCTAATTAGCTTACAGGACAATAGCTTAGAAGTCTAGGAATGGCATGGCTGGGTTTTCTGCTCAGAGTCTTATGAAGCTAAAATTGAAGAGTCAGTCAGGATGCATTCCTTTCTGCAGCTTAGTATCTTCTCAGCTCATGTGATTGTGGCAGAATCAGTTTCTTGGAGTTGCATGGATAAGGTCTTTTCTGCTGGCTGTTAATTCACAGCTTACTGAAGGCCACTCTCATCTTTTATCCCATGTTGTTCCTTCCATCTCCAAAGCCAGCATCAGAGATTCTTCCCCATATTATATCCTTTTCACATTGTGAATATTAATTTTAGGTGTCAACTTAAGTAGATTATGCAGTAGCTAGAAACCTGGTAAAGCATTATTTTGGGGTGTGTCTGTGAGGGTGTTTTCAGAAGAGATTAGCATGTAAGCCTGAGTGATTGGGGTGGGAAAGATCTGCCCTCAAAATGGGCAGGCACCATCCAGTCTGCCTGGGGCCCAGAGAGAACAAAAACAGAGGAAAAGGTGAATCTCTCTCTCCATCCCCTGGAGCTGGGATACACTGTTCTCTCCTGTCTGTGGACATCAGAACACGAGACCCTTCAGTCTTTGGGTTTCCAGACTTACTCTAGTGGTACCTCCAGGTTCTCAAGACTTTGGCCTTCGATTGAGAATTACACCATCAGTTTCTCTGTTCTGAGGGTTTTGGACTTGGACTGAGCCATGCTACTGGCATCCAATTGGAGACATCCTATCATGGGATTTTTCATCCTTCATAATTGTGAGAAAAATTTCCCTAATAAACCCCCTCTCATATATTTATATACATATCCCATTGCTTCTGTCTCTCTGGAGAACCATGACTAATACACAGACCTTGTGTATTTTCTGAAAGCCTCTTCCCTGAGCGTGCATTCTTTTTTCAGGCACGAATTCAAGTGTCCCCTCCTCAAGAAGGGCACTCCTGTCCCCTACATTTTAGGTGGAGCTCCCCACCCCCGGCCACTTCCTATCACATAGCCTGTTCTGTTGCTTGTCATTCATAACTATCTCAGATTTTTGAGGGATCTGTGATGATATGAAGAAGTTTTGTTGCATTGAAGCAGGAAAATAATCAATGCTAGGAAGTAGAAAGTTAAATTAAGTTAGTATTTGTAAGAATGTATGCACATATAAATGCAACTTCATGCAAGAGAAGACAAAACAGGGTGGTAATGAGGTAGAACTGCAGCATATATACCATTTGAAGCCATTTATTAAGCAGGTCAAGACCACTGGGGGAATTTGAGGGAATCTCAGAGGGAGCAGGGTAGGAATGACAGAAGAAATATTATTTGTTTTCTGTGCCCTCCCCTGCCCCTCCCACAAATAAAAGCTCTGTGAGTTCATGGATTTGCTTGATTTGCTCATAACTTGTGGCCCTATGTCTAAACACTATTATGTGTGTTATTCTATAAATATTTTTGATTGTGTGTATACATAAATAAAGAGCTGCTCTATAGAGCCTGGGAAATAAAGCTATTTAACCTG
The DNA here is from genome assembly GCF_027409185.1 of Cynocephalus volans. Lineage (NCBI taxonomy): Eukaryota > Metazoa > Chordata > Mammalia > Dermoptera > Cynocephalidae > Cynocephalus > Cynocephalus volans. Next base: position 83,833,429 of record NC_084473.1, read on the forward strand.
TTATCCTCAGGAGGAGCTATGACACCTTATGCCTGTTCACAGAGAGATCTAAGAGGACTTGAGATGTTATAAAAGAAACTGGCTCAACTAAAAAGCAGCAGCAAGGGTGATTCATAAGTATCCAGTAACTCATTTTCTGAGTTAGTGTTTGTGATGAGGGAAATACCAGGAGTTTGGTTGGGATGTATTGAGGTGCCTTTGTATTGTCTATGAGAAACTTAAAATATGTATTTAAAATTCAGAAGATATATTGAGAGATATATAAATTTGTGCACTGTGTCCTGTTTTTATGCAGTAATATGAACACATTCCCATGCACTGACATCATATTTATATGTTTCAATTAAATTTTGAAACTATATGTCCATATACACAAGTATTCTATTACAAAATTAGTTTACATTTTCAAGTTGACTGCAGCTGGTTTGATATTTTACCTTTGTAGCTACTGTTGAACTTTAAGAATTATAGTCTTAAGTTGATTTCTGGTCCTTTTGTAAGCATACGATCTCATTTCCTGGGGTAATGATATTTTTGTCTCCTTTTTCCATTGTTTTCCTCCACAACTCAATACACAGGTGCTTTTGCTTTCATACTCTCTGATGCTTTGCATAGGCTCCTCAGGCACTAGACTGACTGCTCAGAGCTCTATTAATAGGGCTTGTCTGGAGATGGGGCCTGAGTGCTTCAGATGGGTGAGCGCAGCAGGATGGCACCACAGCCCCAACTCCTCGTCTTCCTGTTGCTCTGGGTATCAGGTGAGAAGCTTAGATGAGTTATATCTTTGTAAAATTAAAAGAAAATTGAACATGTAGAATAAAAGAAACATTCATCCCAAACAGTTTGATTATTGTGATAAAAAAGAAAGGCTACATTTTTAGATATATATTTTAATATCTTAGTATGTGATGTGTGGTCACTGTCAATTCTTAATTGCAGGTGCCTGTGGGGACATTGTGATGACCCAATCTCCGGACAACCTGGCTGTGTCTGTAGGAGAGAGGGTCACCATCAGCTGCAAATCTAGCCAGAGTCTTTTATCCAGTTCCAACAATAAAAACTACTTAGCCTGGTACCAGCAGAAACCAGGACAGGCTCCAAAGCTGCTCATCTACTGGGCATCCACCCGGGCATCTGGAGTCCCTGATCGATTCAGTGGCAGTGGGTCTGGGACAGATTTCACTCTCACCATCAGCAGCCTCCAGGCTGAAGATGCGGCAGTTTATTACTGTCAGCAGTATTATAGCAGTCCTCCCACAGTGCTTCAGCCTCGAACACAAACCTCCTCTGTCGGTCTGTCCGTCAGTGAGTGTCTGAAGCACCCGGTGCTTCCTCGCCACACAGCCCTGGACTTGAACACTTCCTCTTTCTGCCTGAGAGTCTGTGTATTCTGCTTATTTATGAGGAAGTTAGCAGGGCTAGAGAAAAGAGTTAAGGCGCTCAATATGTCTTTCAATCCCCTTGTTTAAGGTTTCACTCTAATGCAAACATTTAACTTAGATAAAATAATGGTTCTTTTAAATAAATGTTACTTAGCTTTGATTTCACGTTTTTTTTATGCTGATTTGGCAAGTGAAAGTATAACTTTTATGGCTCGTGTTTGTAAGTAGAAGAATAACTTTGGAAACAGTTCACTGATGCCTGTTGTATATGAGTAATCTCATATGCTTCAAGAAAAGAAGAAAAATCATTTAATTCCAGTAATGGGTTACTTTTTCTTTATCCAATTTCCAGTATGCCAGCACTTTTTTGAAATTTATTCTTATTAGGATTATTTTGTTATCGTAAGGTACTCACACTACCAATGAAGTGATAGATTGTATTTGATAGTGGGCTTGGGTTAACTGTAAATGTAACTGTAAACTCTAGGGCACCCACAAAGAAAAGTAAAAAGGTACATATATAAGAGATATGCTAAGAAGGAAAGAAAATGAAATCACATAAAATGCCCAGTTAAAAATCACAACAGATAGATAAAGAGGGGAAAATCACAATAGGCTTAAAGAGCAAGCGCAACAAATTGAAGACAGTAACAAGTTCAGTAATAATCCAACTATATCAATAATCAGTTTAAATGTCAATGGTGTAAATGCACCAATTAAAAGAGAAAGATTCTTAGAGTGGATCAGAAAGCAAAACTCAAATATATGTAGTCTACAAGAAAACTCTTCTTTAAATAGGAAGACACATATGAATTAAAAGTAGATGGATAAAGTTATGCCATGCTAACCCTAATCAAGAGAAAGTAGGCATGACTATATTAATTTCAGACAGAGCAGATTTCAGAGCAAGGAAATGTATCATGGGAAAAGAGGAGCATTACATAATAATAAAGATGTTTAATTCTCCAAGAACACATAATAATCTTCAATGTGTATGTGCTTAACGACAGAGCATCAAATATCTGAGGCAAAACTGATAAAACTGCAAGGAGAAATAGATATAGTTACTATTATACCTGATGAGTTCTATACTCCTTATCAAAAATAAATGAATCCAGAAGGCAGAAGGTCAGTAAGGACATAGTTTAACTCAACAACATCAGTCAACCAAACATAATTGACATAAGAGAGTATTTCAATTTAAAACAAATTATTTTAGTGAATTCTGAAACTTTAGCATTAAGCCAGAAGTATTATTGACAACCAAATATTTGTTATAATTTTTTCATATAATCAATAATTTCTCCCCTTTATTTGACCTAAAATGGATAATTTGGGGTCAATCTTTTTTTCTGGTATAGATAAATACAATAAGATTTTACAATAGGTTTCAAATTTCACCGAGGGTTCTAGGATACCATAACATGAGAGAGCCAAACAGTATGTGGTTTGAGGGGGTTCCTAATTTCTGAGGGCAAGAATATGAAAGATGAGTAAGATCTGCCCAGATAAGTTTCTAATTAGTTATCATGTTCTCTAAACTTTTGTTAAACTTTACAATTTTGCTTTGTGACTACTACAAAGAGCTCAAAATTTATTTTCTTTTATTTCATTTCCTAAACCTCATTCAGATCAGGCAGATGGAGTATACCATATTTATTTTATGTTTTTATTTCATTTATTGAAACAAAATTGGTTGTACGTTTCTGAGGTGTACAGTATTGAATATCCATACCCGTGTGCAATATGTGATGCTCAAATCAGGGTAATTTGTATATTCAACATTACACAAGGTAGTCATTTTTTTGTGGCCCTTTACTAATTCCTTGCTAAGCACCTGTCCCCCTTTCTCACCTCATAGGGCCTCAGTTCTGTTTTCTCATTTTGAAAGTTCAACAAATTATTCTGATTATTGTTTCTTTCTTTCTTTCTATTTATTTTTTTAGCTTTCACTTACAAGTGACGACTCACAATATTTCTCTTTCTGTGCATGGCTTATTTCACTTAACATAATTTTCTCTAAGTTCATTCATGTGGCTGCAATTGGTGGAATTTCATTCTTTGTTTATGGTTGAGTAGTATTCCATTGTGTATATATGCCACATTTTTCTTATCCAGTTTCTGTCAGTGGACACTTATGTTGGTTCTTGGCTATTGTAAATAGAGCTGTGATAAACATGGGAGTGTAGGTATCCCTTCAACATTATGATTTCCTTTCTTTTATTGTGATAATTTAGAAAAGTTGACCAAAGTCAATTGCAAGTGCCTTTGGACTCAGGAATTCACTCAAGCCAATCTGCAACTAAAGAAGCTACTCCCACTGGGCAGATTGATGTCAATTCTTATCCAAGGACAAAGTCTCACCTTTCATTAGAAAGAATCTCCATTAATGTCAAGGGAGAAACATTTCTCTCTGTGTTCTTAATCTTGTCCAAAGCAGTGTGGGTTTCGGGTGTTTGGGCTGAAAAAAGTGTATAGATTCAAAGCTATAGGATGTAACAGTATCACACTCTCTGGCCCATAAATCTGACTCCAGGATAACCAACATGAACATTTCCACCACCAACACTGTCTTCCCCGGTCATACAAATCACATATGGCTTCCAGTTGTATTCACCCAAAGCTAACAGCTCTGGCAACAGACCAAAAACTACAATATAACCCACCTGTATAAGTCCTTCCTCACTTGGCTGACTCTGGTCATGATGAGAGGCTCACAGAGTTCTGCTCCCCACCTGGATCTCATGGAGGTAATACTTAAACCCCTTTACCACCTCTTGATATTTGTGTCTGGTGTGGAGGAACCAGCTTTGGCTGCTGGCCAGTTTTGTTATGTAGACCACAGGATGGTTTCTTAACAAATGGTTAAGAGAGATTTTTTTTTTTTTAGAAATAGGAATATCCCACTTTCTGTCTATTGGTAGTACAGGAAAATTTCAAAGCCTTTTTCTGTTATAGAGAGAACTTTTATTAGAGTTTACATTTTGTGTATATAGCAGGGCAACAGATTTGGAATAAAACCAACATCAGAATTGAGCACTTGCAATGGTTTTCTATTTATTTCACTGAAAACAGCAGTATGCTCTGAAATTCAAGCATCTTAAAGAATAATTATTTAAAAGTAGCCTTTACATGTATAACGCAAACTCTAGGACACCCATTTGATGAAAGCTCAGGAAAATGTTACTCAAAGATTCAAATGACCCTGAGAGACTGAAAGATTGGATCAAGTTCTTGGTATCTTAACACATGGAATCCCTCTTTAAACTTTGGGCTCATGAATGTGGATGCCCAACATACATGACATGTAAGAGTAGATATGGGAAGAACTTTTTCTATAAACATTCAGAAAAAAATAATAGAAAATTATCCATTATCCCTTCTTTCCCACTTTCCTGAGGGAATTATTCCCTTAATAAATTCTTTGATTAATCTGGTGTATACATAGTGACGTAAGTAAGATAGGATATTCACCAGTTTGTAACAACAATTACCAGGATTTTCATATACACTGCTTGAAGCATAAAATTCTTTCCCCATTTCTTCTTGCCTTAGAAAGGGCTATTAACTCTGTAGTTGTAAGAGAGAGATCTTTTTTTCACCCTGTCAAGTTCTTTTTGACTTGAGTGCTCTTATAGAGTTTAATTCACCAGGTCCTGGAAAAGATTATTTTTAATATTTGTTTCTAACATTGTTAAATAGTTAACCTGGTAACAGCAGATACCAGACAAAAGCTAGCTCAGCTCCATGCTGTTATTGGGAGAAAACTCTGATGGCCCATAGTAGTGGGGGTGTGAGGTGTTTCCTTCCCTAGATGAGCTGGGAGGGAGCCAAGTGGGATGGCCACATGATATTGACCTGGATACACATCTCTCCATGGTCAGGGTAGGGCCAGATGTTTTCTTAGAGGGGCAGAGCCATGTGTACCGTGTTCTCTCCGCATATGCCGACTTTCACAATGAGATGCATTTCCCCACGACTGCAAGTGGAATGGACTTTAACTCTGTTGATATTCCTCCAAATATAGAAGACATTTTATGTCACTTTGCTCACAGGAGGGGCCCCACCCTCCCACTGTCTCTTTTAACACCACTGCACCCACCAGGGGATTTGCATACTATACCCTAGGGAGGACCTTCCCCTGCAAGTCTGAGATAAAAGCTCAGCTCTTACCTTGACTTATCAGGACTCTTCAGTTCATCTTCTCATAATGAGGTTCCCTGCTCAGCTCCTGGGGCTGCTGATGCTCTGGATCCCTGGTAAGGGCGGAAGGAGACGTGGGAGGAGAGTGGGGTGGGAGGGTGAGCTCTGGGCCCCACTGCTTTCCATGTGTGGTCTGTGCATGTGTAACATGTGCATGTCTCAACCTCCAGGATCGGGGCACGTGATGTTTAGATATGTGAGAGTGGGGAAGATTCCAGAAAGAACTTGTGCACTGATGAAGACTCTGACACAGAAAGAGGGATATGGTATAGGCAACTTCTAGAGGTTTCTTTGCTTTGCGCCTAGCAAATCTCAATTCATTTTTGAAATTGATAATTTCGGGGTATGAATCAAAACCAAAAACACACACAAAACATTTTGCCTGAAATAATTCATAACAAATCATGAAAAGTCTCATAAATTTTATACATAACCTTGCACATCTCTCATTATTTTATCCACTGGGGATACTGTGATGACCCAGACTCCACTCTCCCTGCCAGTCACCCCTGGAGAGCTGGCCTCTATCTCTGCAGGTCTAATCAGAGCCTCCTACATAGAAATGGATATACATGTTTGAATTGGTACCTGAAGAAGCCAGGCCGATCCACAACTCCTTATCTATGGGGTTTCCAACTGAACCTCAGGGGTCCCGGACAGGTTCATTGGCAGTGTGGCAGGGACAGATTTCACACTGAAAATCAGCAGGGTGGAGGCTGAGGACGTTTGAATTTATTACTGCATGCAAGGTGCAAAAAATACTCCAAAGTGGTATAGCCCTGAACACAAACCGCTCTTCTTTTTTTATTTTATTTATTTTATTTTTTTATTTTTATTTTTATTTTTTTTATTTTATGGAATAATGTTTGATTTATTGATGTATTGTTTTTTCTTCTTGTGAATAGCTTTTTTTTTTTTTTTTTAAATTTTATTTTGTCGATATACATTGTGGCTGATTATTGCTCCCCATCACCAAAACCTCCCTCCCTTCTCCCTCCCCCCCTCCCCCCAACAATGTCCTTTCTGTTTGCTTGTCGTATCAACTTCAAATAATTGTGGTTGTTATATCTTCTTCCCCCCCCCCGGTTTGTGTGTGTGTGTGTGTGTGTGTGTGTGTGTGAGTGTGTGTGTGAATTTATATATTAATTTTTAGCTCCCTCCAATAAGTGAGAACATGTGGTATTTCTCTTTCTGTGCCTGACTTGTTTCACTTAATATAATTCTCTCAAGGTCCATCCATGTTGTTGCAAATGGCAGTATTTCATTCGTTTTTATAGCTGAGTAGTATTCCATTGTGTAGATGTACCACATTTTCCGTATCCACTCATCCGATGATGGGCATTTGGGCTGGTTCCAACTCTTGGCTATTGTAAGGAGTGCTGCGATAAACATTGGGAAACAGGTATACCTTCGACTTGATGATTTCCATTCCTCTGGGTATATACCCAACAGTGGGATAGCTGGGTCGTATGGTAGATCTATCTGCAATTGTTTGAGGAACCTCCATACCATTTTCCATAGAGGCTGCACCATTTTGCAGTCCCACCAACAATGTATGAGAGTTCCTTTTTCTCTGCAGCCTCGCCAGCATTTATCGTTCATAGTCTTTTGGATTTTAGCCATCCTAACTGGGGTTAGATGGTATCTCAATGTGGTTTTGATTTGCATTTCCCGGATGCTGAGTGATGTTGAGCATTTTTTCATATGTCTGTTGGCCATTTGTATATCTTCCTTAGAGAAATGCCTACTTAGCTCTTTTGCCCATTTTTTAATCGGGTTGCTTGTTTTCTTCTTGTACAGTTGTTTGAGTTCCTTATATATTCTGGATATTAATCCTTTGTCAGATATATATTTTGCAAATATTTTCTCCCACTCTGTTGGTTGTCTTTTAACTCTTTTAATTGTTTCTTTTGCTGTGCAGAAGCTTTTTAGTTTGATATAATCCCATTTGTTTATTTTTCCTTTGGTTGCCCGTGCTTTTGGGGTCGTATTCATGAAGTCTGTGCCCAGTCCTATTTCCTGAAGTGTTTCTCCTATGTTTTCTTTAAGAAGTTTTATTGTTTCAGGGTGTATATTTAAATCCTTAATCCATTTTGAGTTGATTTTAGTATACGGCGAGAGGTATGGATCTAGTTTCATTCTCCTGCATATCGATATCCAGTTATCCCAGCACCATTTGCTGAAGAGGCAGTCCCTTCGCCACTGAATAGGCTTGGTGCCTTTGTCAAAGATCAGCTGACAGTAAGTGTGTGGGTTGATTTCTGGATTCTCTATTCTATTCCATTGGTCAGTGTGTCTGTTTTTATGCCAGTACCATACTGTTTTGGTTATTATAGCTTTGTAATATAGCTTAAAGTCAGGTAGTGTTATGCCTCCAGCTTTATTTTTTTTGCTCAGCATTGCTTTGGCTATGCGTCGTCTTTTATTGTTCCATATAAATGTCTGGATAGTTTTTTCCATTTCTGAGAAAAATGTCTTTGGAGTTTTGATGGGGATTGCATTGAATTTGTATATCACTTTGGGTAGTATGGACATTTTCACTATGTTGATTCTTCCAATCCAAGAGCATGGGATATCTTTCCATCTTCTTGTATCCTCTCTAATTTCTCTCAGCAGTGCAAACCGCTCTTCTTAGAGTGGCCCAGATGCCCAAATGTGTTGCAAATCTGATGCAATGTAGCAGATTCTCTGAGTCTATGTAAGAGGAAGATGTTGGACAACTCGTGTATGGTTTACAGTAGAGGGCTCTGGACCATGAGTACCTTGGCTATACCTCAGTCGCTACAGTAAAACCTGTTAGCCACAATAGCCATGGCATGGCAAAAGCAACAGCAGAATGAAGAAAGTTCTAATAACCAGAAATGAAAGGTAGAGCAGAGTAAAATCTCATGTTAATTTTCCCTGCTCTGTGTACCTTGATCAATTATTTTCACTCAGCATAACAAGCACATACTTGTGACTGATACCTGGCAACACAAAGCTAACATATTTTTTGGTTTTATATAATTATTCATATAAAACCAGGTGCAAGTATACATGCACCAGGTTAATATTTGGTTTTATTCAGACACTGTCTCTCACCTCCTCTACTTTCCCACTGTACTTTTTTTTTTCCCCTTCTGCATGAGGCAGACATAGGATTTTATGTTACTGTTCTCAAGGGAGTAGCAGAAAAAAACTATTCACATTTTTGGTTTTTGGCTACTGAAAAGACTTGGTAAATCTCTTCAAAATCAGAGACCTTGTGCCAATGTTATTGAACAGTTTCAGTCACAGCACACTGAGAAAAAAAATAAGAGAGAGAGAGAATTTTTTCAACTCCAAAGATGGATTTAAAAACAAAGAGCCATGTATAGAGGAATTAGAGATCATAAAGATATATGCTGTATTCAATAAAGTTTGGATCAATACAAAATAATGTGAAAGCCAATTTTTTTGCAAATGAAAAATAAAAATTTTAAAGCTTTGAACTAACAAGACAGGCAATTTATAGTCCTTTAGGAGCCTGAATGGGCATCTGGACACTTCCCACAGCTCCTCCCTGGCTCACTCCAGAGACAGAACCAAGTCTCCAGCAGACCCATCTGTTTCAGAGAGCTGCCAGGACTCATCATTTGCTAAGTGCCCTTGGGATGCCAAAGAGCAAAACAACAGGTTGTAAGTGGGCAGTCCAAACAAGAGTGCAGGCATTTGCCATAGATCCTTTCCCCCGTTTAGTACAAAGTGAGTGGTGCATAAATTTCAACTCCCAATTTCTCCCTGAGGAGAAAAGGAACTGGACCACATATCTAGCACTGCAAGTTTTTACTCAGATCTGTTACAAGGCAAGGACGCTGACTATCGCTACTTTTATTCAGAAAAGTATTGGAAGTACTACCAAGGGCAATCGAACAAGAGAAAAAATACAAGTCATTCAAGTTGGAAATGAAGAAGTAAAATTACCTCTCTTTGCAGATGACATTATTCTTATCTAGAAAACCTTAAAGAGTCCATCACAAAATTGTTAGAACTAGTAAAAAAAAAATCAGTGAAGTTGCAGAATACAAACCAAATATAGAAGTCAGTTCTGTTTCTTTATACCAATAACCTACCTAAAAAAAAATCAGAAAAAAATCTCATTTAGAATAACATCAAAACAAGGAGGTAAAAGATCTGTGCACTGAAAACTATAAAACATTGATAAGAGTAATTAAATAAAACACAAATAAATAGAAATATATCCTGTGCACATGGATTGGAAGTATTAGTGTTGTTAATATGTCCATACTACCAAAAGCAAAATACAATTGCAATGCAATCTTTGGTAATATCCCAATGCCAGTTGTTTTTACTGACATAGATAAAACGATTCTAAAATTTGTATGGAAAAACCAAGGTCCCCAAATTGCCAAAGCAAACTTGGGAAAGAAGAACTAAGTTGGAGCATCAAAATTACTGATTTCAAATTATATTACCAACTTGTAGTAATCAAAACTGTATATTTTTAATTGGGTTATTTGTTTTTTTACTGTATAGTTGCTTGACTTCTTTGTGTATTCTGGATATTAATGCCTTGTCAGATGTATAGTTTGTAAATATTTTCTCCCATTCTGTAGGTTGTTGTTTCACTCTGTTGATTGTTTCCTTTGCTGTGGAGAAGCTTTTAGCTTGATATAATCCCATTGATTTATTTTTTCTTTTGTTGCTTCTGCATTTGGGCTTTTGTTCATAAAGTCTGTGCCCAGTCATAGTTCCTGAAGTGTTTCCTCTATATTTTCTCTTAGTAGTTTTACAATTTCAGGTCTTTAATCCATCTTGAGTTGACTTTGTTGTGTAATGAGAGGTGTAGGTCTAATTTCATTCTTCTGCATATGGATATCCAATTTTCCCCGCACCACTTATTGAAGAGGATGTCTTTTCTCCGATGTATGTTTCTGTTGCTTTGTGAAATACTAATTGGCTGAAGTCTGTGGGTTGTTTTCTGGGTTGTCTGTTCTGTTTCACTGGTCTGAATGTCTTTTTCTATGCCAGAAGAATGCTGTTTTGGTTACAAAATGGACAAAGGAGCTGAATAGACATTTTTCAAAGGAAGACATACAAATGGCCAATAGGCACTGAGAAAGATGCTCAACATCACTGATCATCAAGGTGATGCAAATTAAAACCACATTGAGATATCATCTCACCCCACTTAGACTGGCTATAATCAAAAAGACAGAGAATAACAAATATTGGTGAGCATGTGGAGAGAAGGGAACACTTTTACACTGTTGGTAGGACTGTAAATTAGTACAACCACTATGAAAAATAGTATGGAGTTGTCTTAAACAACTGAAGAGAGATCTACCATACAAGCCAGCAATCCTACTTCTAGGTATATACCAAAGGGGATGGACATAATCATGTCAAAGTGATACCTGCACTTCCATGTTCATTGCAGCTCTATTTACAATAGCCAAGATATGGAACCATCCTAAAAGTCCATCGGTGGATGACTGCATAAGGAAACTATGATATATATACACCACGGAATACTACTCTGCCATAAAAAAAGAATGAAATTCTGCCATTCATAGTAACATGGGTGAGCTTTGAAAAAATTGTGCTGAGTGAAATAAGCCAGGCACAAAGGGAAAAATACCATGTGTCCTTCCTCCTAAGTGGGAGCTAAGAGAGAAAGAAGGAAGGAAAGAAAGACCACAGTGGTGCATTGGACTTGCAGAGGGAGAGAACATACCTAGGGATACAAAGTGGGGTGGGGGAGGGTAGAGGGGAAGGATGCCGGGGAGTGATTGGATGGGTGTATTTGTCTGTTTTGTGTTGCTACAACAGGGGTAAAGGATAATCTCTTCAATAAATGGTGTTAGGAAAACTGGATATTCACATGCAAAAGAATAAGATCGAACCCTTATTTCTCACCATGTACAAAAATCAACTCATAGCAGATTAAAGACTTAAAAGTAAGACTTGAAACTATAAAACTCCTGGAAGAAAATGTTGGGGGAAGTTTCTTTAACTCTGGTCTTGGCAGGAATTTTGCAGATAGGACACCATAATCTCAGGCAATAGAAGTCAATTTTTCTGTCCTGTCCCTTGTATTATTGTTGTGATTTGTTTCACTGATATATAAATACACACACACACACACACACACACACACACACACACACACACACACACAATTTTTCTGTCCTGTCCCTTGTATTATTGTTGTGATTTGTTTCACTGATATATAAATACACACACACACACACACACACACACACACACACACTCTCTCTCTCTCTCTCTCTCTCTCTCTCTCTCTCTCTCTCTAGAGGAGACTGGAGGTGGGTATTTCCATTCTCCCAGTATAGTCAGGCTTGTGTAAAAGCCCAGTATGTTAGGCTCTGGTTAGTTTCTGCTGACAGAAACTAACCTACCTTGTTAAGAACAGAGTGCTTTGGCTTATTTCAAAGTGATTTCTTTTTCCCTCCCCCATCCCATCATGAAGAGATTTTTCCCTGTTAAAACCTGCTAGAGCTCCTGGATATAAAGCTCACCGAAGTGTGGCGGTCTCCCCCATAACTGGGTCCCCATGGAGTTTGTAACTCTCAGTTTTCCACACTGAGCCTCCAGCATTTTTGTCAATTACAGTTCAGTGTTTGCTACCCCACTGCTGGTTTCCACTCCGGTTTTTGCTTGTGTTTTCTGCCCTGGTAATTGTGATTCTCTGTACCTGCAGTCCATTGTCACTTGTTCAGCTTTTTACTTGTTGTTAGATGAAGTGGCAACTTTCAATCTCCTTACAGGTTGTACAGGAATCCTTCAATCTATTTCCAACATGGACTCAATTAGATACTGACATTTAATACCATTAGAAAGCACATTTTAAATGACATATTTTAATGTGTATATGATAAAGTGTGTGTGTGTGTATGTGTGTGTGCATAGTTATTGTCCATTCCTGATTGCAGGTGCCCATGGGGATATCATGATGACCCAGTCTCCAGGCTCCCTGGCTGTGTCACCATCAGCTACAAGTCCAGGAAAAATCTTCCATCCAGCTCTGTCAATAAGAACTACTTAGTCTGGAAGTAGCGGAAATCAGGACAGGCTCCTAAGCTGCTCATCTCCTGGGCATCCACCCAGGCATCTAGTGTCCCTGATTGATTCAGTGGCAGTTGGTCTGGAACAGATTTCATTCTGACTATCAGCAGCCTCCAGGCTGAAGGTGTGGCAGTTTATCAGTCAGCAGTATTATATTGTTCGTCCCAAAGTGCTTCAGCCTTGAACACAAACCTCCTCTTTGGGTCTCTCTAGTATCTTGCTTCCCACACAGTTCTGGATTTGCACACATCTCCTATCTGCTTCAGGGAGTGCGTGTCCTGACTTATTTATGGGAAGGTCATCAGGGCTCAGGGGAGAATAAGTGGCTCTACGTGTTCTTTAATCCATCTTGTGGAAGGTACATCTCCAATGCATGACATTTCATTGAGATAATATATGGATCTTCTTAGCTTTAATTCCATGTTTTTCCAGGCTGATTTGACTAGTAAAACTATAATTTTTATGGTTTGGCTCAATTAGCAGAAGAATAAATTTGAAAACAATTCATTGATGCCTCTTTTTATTAGAAACCGCATGGTTCAGATAGAAAATCTTTTAATTGCAATAATGGGTTAATTTTTCTTATTCTATTTATAATATGTTAAAAGTTTGAAAAGTTATTCTGCTGGAAGTGAAATGTCTGATGTTGTTAGAAGTATTGAAAATTTAGTTAAAATGTTAAATATTTATTTTTGTGGTGGTGAAAATATAAATTTGGTAAGTAGACAGTTTGGTTATAATAATTTTTACTACAAAAAAGAAATCTAAGCTGTGTAAATTTTCTTAGAATTAATTGTGGTACAAGTGTGTTCATAATTATAAACAAGCTATCTGTGATAGTGTACTAACTGAAAGAGAAGCTTTAGTGGTAACAATTTAAAAATACTTTAAATATATGCATACATACATGTACATACATATTGTGTAATACATGTATATACACACTTATTCATATGTGCACACAGAGTAACTGAATAGCGACCTTTATAATTGTTGTAGTAGAACAAGTACAAGAAATTCACACACTTCTTTCCTCTTTGCTGCCAATTATCATCTGATATTCAGAAAATTTTGAGCCTTTGTAGAAGTACACAGATCAAACTAAGTGCCCTACGATGGAAATTAACTTTCTGTAAACAAATTCTTTTGGTCTTACTTGAATATTATTCAAAATTAATTGAAATCCTTTGATCTGATTATTCAGTTAAGTGGCAAAACTCCAGCTTTTGAATGTTTTAGTCAGTCATAATTATGAAAGGATAACTTTGCAAACAGAAAGACATTGAAAGCAAGGTAGGAATACAAGAAATTAAACAGTGGGAACTCCATCAGTGATTTGGTTTTGAAATTTGATTATTGTAGTTTTGAATAACATGGCTGATTATTCAATTAGGTCCCTCTTCAGTTTTGTTGAATAGGAAACATTGGATGCCCCAGAACTTGCTAAAGAAATTGCTGCCCAGACTAACATTGACCCTGGTGTGAGGTGTGAAAATTCCCTCTGTTGGGTGCTGCAGTGGTTTTGGATCCCAAGGGAATGTCCATGGTCCACTGGAAGATGAGTGTTGCTGAGAGGCATGGCTTTCTCTTGCAAAAGTGGAGAAGGGTATTTGTGAACTGGGAGGTGGGCGGAAGAGAGCCACCTGGATAAGTGGCAGTTCCTGAGAGGATACATTTTAGAAAGAGTTTAAGCAGAACATGAAGACCTAGAAATTAATTCCCTTAAAGCAATTCAAGCGCATGAACTCCTGGGAATCTTTATGTACACTTAGGGGTACATGTGTCCTGGTTTGAAGGTGGCTGCTGTAAAGGAAGAGTGTGAGGACTGGCGGGTCCTATGAGTTAAGGAAAATCAGGTGTCAATGAAGCACATTTTACAAGTAGTGTTCAGCTCTCCCCAAAGCAGTGGGGAGAGCTCCTGATCAAGGGGCCACCTGGTCACTTGAGATGGGCTCCAGCTTACGGGACAGTTATTTTATATGACTTCGCCTTGGTCAGACGTGACGTAGTCCCATTAACCTTCAGTCATCTTTACTAATGCATCTTTCCATGAATTATTTTGAAATAAATTCTTATTTTGGGATAACTTTAGGTTTACATAAGAGTTGCAAAGGTATAGTACAAATTTGCAAAGATCGTACAAAAGTCAAAAATACACAATTCTCCCAATTTTAACATCATACATATCAATGCAAATTAGTCAGAACCTAGAAATGAATATGAATGCATTAATATTAACTCAACCTGGGCTTCATTAGGATTTCAACAATTATTTTCCTTATGTCCTTTTTGTGTTCCAGTGTCTCATCCTGAAAACTGTAGTGCATTTGGTTTCCATGTACTCTCTTACTGGGAAATGTAGTGTTATGGTAAATGCTGATGCAATGCTCCCATTTTAAATGAATGAAGAGCATTTTATTCTACACATCAGTGTTACATGAGTTTGTCACCAATTCTGATTCCTTCAAGGTTATTGATAAATCTAGCTCTCAAGGGGAAGATTGAGAATCAAAACCTGTTTTGTGATATGTTTGTAAGGTTAATTTCTAGGTAATGAGTTAGACAGATTTCCATTTGCAAAAATTTTACTCTATGCCCTACCTGCCTTTTCAAAAAGACTTATATTTTCAAGGGCAGTCTTAAGTACACAGCAAAATCGAGAGAAGGTACAGAGATATCCCACACATGCCCTGTTTTCACACATGCATAGATTTTCCCATTATCAACATCCTCCAATAGTGTAGTACATCTGTTACAACTGATGAACCTACGCTGGGTGATTGTTATGATCCAACCTCCACAGTTTACATCAGGGTTCTCTCTTATGTTGTACCTCTGGACAAATGTATAATGATGTGTATTCATCATGATAGTTTCATGCAGTGTATTTTTTATTGCCCTAAAAATCCCCTGTGCTTTGTCTTTCATCCCTCTCTCCCCACTCATCCCTGGTAACTACTGATGTTTTTACTCTCTCCATAGCTTTTCCTTTTCCATAATGTCATATAGTTGGAATCATACAGTATGTGGCATTTTCAGATTGGTTTCTTTCACTCAGTAACATGCTTTTAACTTTCCTTCATGTATTTTCATGGTTTGATATCTCATTTCTTCTTAGTACTGAACAATATTCTGTTGTCTGGTTGTACCACAGTTTCTTTACCCATTCGCCTGATGAAAAACATCTTGGTTGCTTTCAGATTTTGGCAATTACGAATTAAACTTCTATAAACATGTACATGCAGGTTTTTGTGAGAACATGTTCAACTCTTTTGGGTAAATACCAAGGAGTGCAATTGCTTATGGTAAGAGTATGTTTAGTTTTGTAAGAAAGTGTCAAACTGTTACTCCAAAATGCAATATGTACTATTTTGCATTCTGACTAGGAATAAATGAGAGTTTCTGAGGCTGCACGTCCTCAACAGTACTCCATGTAAGTGTTCTGGATTTTGGCCACTCTAATAGGTGTGTAGCGGTATCTCATTCTTGTTCTAATGTGGATTTACTTGATGACATATGATATGAACAATCTTTTCATATGCTTATTTGCCATCTGTATAATTTCTTTGTTGAGGTGTCTATTAAGGTCTTTAGTTCATTAGTTTTTTCTTTTCAAAATGTTTATCTTTTTTAAAAAATTGAAACATAATTGAAAGTATGTATTTGTGTGGTACAGAGTTGACTATCAATATTTGTTACAAGTGATGATCAAGTCAGGATAATTAGCATATTCATCACTGCCCTATGTAATCATTCCTTGTGTCCATTAACCAGTTTCTAGTCAACTCTCTTTCCCCTCCCCCAACTCTAGTAACCACAGTTCTGTTCTCTTCTTGTGAAAGTTAAACGTATTATTGTGATTGTCCATCCTTCCTTCCTTCCTTCTTTTCTTTCTCTGATTATTTTGTAGCTCCCACTTACGAGCAAGGACATGTGGTATTTCTCTTTCTGTGTCTGGCTTATTTCACTTAACGTAATTTTCTCCAGGCTCATGCATTTTTCTGCAAATAGCAGAATTTCATTCTTTTTTATGGCAGAGTAGTATTCCATGGTGTATATACAACACAGTTTCCTTATCCCGTCGTCCATTGATGGGCATTTAGGTTGGTTCCATGTCTTGGCTATTGTAAATAGGGCTGTGATAAACATGGGTGTGCAGGTATCCCTTCAACATGATGATTTCCATGCTTTGGGTATATACCCAGAAGTGGGCTTGCTTGATCATACGGTTCTATCTGTAGTTATTTGAGAAAACTCCATACTGTTTTCCAGAATGGCTGTACTAATTTACAGTCCCACCAACAGTGTGGAAGAGTTTCCACATCTTCAACAGCATTTTTTATTGTCTGTCTTTTTGATAACAGCCAGTCTAGCTGGGGTGAGATTATATCTCAGTTTCTCTGATGATGCTGAGCATTTTTTCATACCTGTTGGTCATTTGTGTATCTTCCTTTGTGAAATGTGTATTCAGTTCCTCTGCCCACCTTTTAATTGGATTATTTACTTTTTTAACTTTATTAAGTTGTTTGAGTGCCTTTTATATTCTCAATATTAATCCTTTGTTGAATGTATAGTTTGCAAATATTTTCTTCCATTCTGCATGTTGTCTTTTCACTCTGTTGAATGTTTCCTTTTCTGTGCAGACGCATTTTCGTTTCATATAATCTCATTTGTTTATTTTTTCTTTGGGTGCCTGTGCTTTGGGGTCTTATTCATAAAGTCTTTGCCCAGTCCTACTGCCTAAATGTTTTGCCTATGTTTTTTTCTATGAGTTTTATAGTTTCAGTTCTTATATTTATTTATTCATTTGTTTATTTATTTATTAATATTATTCTTTTACATTCTTTGAAGTTGTTGCAGAGCAGATGTTCTGGAGGTCAAGAGGGGAAGGGGGAAGGAAATAGGCTGGGAGAAAGAGGAAGGAGGTGGGGTGGGGTTGAGGCCTGTGGCACCCCACCGTGCTGGCTTGGGGGAGCCCAGGGCACTTCTGTGGTGGCTTGGTGGTCATCACTGGGCTGGTAGCAGATATTGGGGGTATATGGCTGAGGACCTTAGCCCCTCACTGACCCAGCTCAAGTGAGCCCGGGGCACTTCCTGCATTGGTTGTGGGTGTCAGGTGGGTATGGCCGAGGTCTTTGGCCCCCCATTGCCCCAGCTCTGTAGAGCCCAGGGTGCTTCCTGTGGAGACTTGGGGATCGTTATTGGGCTGGTTATGGGTGTTGGGGATGTGTGGCTGAGGCCTTCAGGCCCCCACTACCCTGGCTTGGGAGAGCCCCGGGCACTACCTGTGGCAGCTCAGTGGTTTTAACTGGGCTGGTTACAGGTGTTGGGGGACATAGCTGAGCCCCCCAGCCCTCCTTCCTCCCTGGGTTGGTAACCGAGGGGAATTCTGATGCTTCTAGGTTTTATAGGTGTTCTTTGGTGATGTGAGACGTTTACTAGTTAATATCAAACTTTGTTTCTGGTCTGTGAGTATTTTTTTTTTCTTCCAGTTCTGTGTTGGATTATTTGCTGTTCCTACCACTTGAAGTCTGCACTGGAACTAATTTGTTGTCCTTTGTTTACTTCTAAAATGGGGGAACTTCCTGTGAGAACCAGTACTTGAGCTCTGTGGTTGAGCTAAAGTGTTGCGTTGCTGCTGATTCCCTAGGGAAGTCTTTTTGTGCAACTCAGGTTTTAATGGTTGACTTTGCAGGTACTTCCAGCTCTCATGAGATTTGGTGCTCCTTGTTGTGTAGAAACTCCGAGCTGGGCCTGAGTCTTTTCATCATACTACACTCCATGCAATTCTCTATTCCTTACCAGTCTCCTCTGAGTGGTTCTACACTGACTGTAGGGTAGATCAACTGTCCCTGTGTGCCGCAGTGTTCTCCCAGTGGACCATCCCCACCATCCACACCTCAAACACTTCCTAAGGGGTAGGCTGTGTGCCTGTCCCTTGCGATGACTCACCAGCCTCTGAGTGGCTCCTTTTTTCAGTTGTTGTGGCTTCTCATTCCTATGTGGGTTCATGGGGACCCTATTAGCAGTCTTGCTGGCCTGGGGGCCAGCAAGTCTCTCTTCTCCCTTGCTGCCTCCAAGCAACTTCATAGAAAGGGTACAGCTGTGGTTTTTGTCAGCTCCTGCTCCATGTTCAACAGTGCCACCCTTGAAGTGGCCAGGGCTTGAAACGGTCCAAGCAGTTCTTTCTTTCTCTCATCGTGGCTTCACCCACCTTCAGGCACTCTGTAGGTCTCTCCTCCTCTTTCCCAGAGCTCTAGTGGTCCTAGCTTGGCTGTCCTTGATTTTTAATAGCTGTAAATTGGTTGATTTGTGGGAGAGAGTGATGCTGGTGACCGGCTATTCTGCCATATTGACTGGAAGCCTTAGGTCTTATATTTAAATCTAGAATCCATTTTGAGTTCGTTTTGGTATAAAGTGAGAGGTACGGGTATAGTTTCATTCTTTTACACACAGATATCCAATTTTACCAGCACTATTTGTTGAAGATGCTTTTCTTCCCTCAGTATATGTTCTTGGTGCCTTTGTTGGAGATCAGCTGGCTGTATGTATGTGGGTTGATTCTGGGTTCTCTGTTGTGTTTCATTGGTCCAATTGTCTGCTTTTATGCTGATACCATGCTGTTTTTGTTCCTTTAGCTTTGTAGTATAATTTGAAGTTAGGTGGTATAATGCCTCTGGCCTTATTATTATTATTATTATTTGCTCAGTATTTCATTAGCTATTCAGGGCTTTTTGTTGTTCCACATGAGTGTTACGACTGATTTTTCTATTTCTGTGAAGAATATCATTGATATCTTGATGTGGATTGCATTGAATTTGCATATGGCTTTAGGTATTATGGACATTTTCACAATGTTAATTCTTCCAATCCATGTACATGGAATATCTTTCCATATTTTGGTGTTCTCTTTCTTTCAGCAGTGATTTGTAGTTCTCATTGTAGAGATCTTTCATCTCCTTGGTTAAATTTATTCCTAGTTATTTTATTCTTTTGTTAGTTATTGTAAGTGGGCTTGCTCTCTTGATTTCTCTTTCTGCTGGTTTGTTGTTGTTGTGTAAAATGCCACTGATTATTGTATATTGATTTTGTATCCTGCAACTTTGCTGAATTCATTTATCAGCTCTAGGAGTTTTTTTGGTAGAGTCTTTGGGTTTTTCTACGTATAGGATCATGTCACCTGCAAACAGGGACAGTTTGACTTTGTCTTTTCCACTTTGTACACACTTTATTTCCTTCTCTT
Source organism: Cynocephalus volans (assembly GCF_027409185.1). Taxonomy (NCBI): domain Eukaryota; kingdom Metazoa; phylum Chordata; class Mammalia; order Dermoptera; family Cynocephalidae; genus Cynocephalus; species Cynocephalus volans. The sequence continues at coordinate 83,853,325 of NC_084473.1, forward strand.
GCCTGATTGCCCTGGCTAGTGATTCCAATACTATGATAAACAGGAGTAGTGAGAGTGGACATCCTTGTCTTTTTCCTGTTCTTAGAAGAAATATTTTAGTTTTTCTCAATTTAGGATGATGTTGGTGGCGGGTTTGTCATATATAGCTTTTATTATATTGAGATAGTTTCCTTCTATACCTATTTTGATGAGAGTCTTAATCATGAAAGGATGTTGAATTTGTTAAATCCTTTTTTCTGCATGTATGGAGATAATCATATGGTTTTTGTTCTTGACATTGTTGATGTGCTATGTAACATTGATTTACATTTGTTGAATCATCCTTGCATCCCTGGCTTGAATCCCTCCTGATCATGGTGTATAATTTTTTTGATGTGCTGTTGCATTCTGTTCGCTAATATTTTGTTGAAGATTTTTGTGTCTGTGTTCACCAAGGATATTGGCCTGTAGCTTTCTTTTTTGTTGTTGTGTCATTGTCTGATTTTGGTGTCAGGGTGATGCTGGCCTCATAGAATGAGTTTGGGAGAAAGGCCTCTGTTTCAGTTTTCTGGAATAGTTGAAAAGGGTTGGTATTAATTCTTCTTTAAATGTTTGGTAGGGTTCAGCAGTGAAGGTATCTGGTCCTGGGCTTTTCTTTGTTGGGAGTCTTCTGATTAGTGCTTCAATCTTGTTGCTCATTATTGGTATATTCAGGCTTTCTATTTCTTCTGGGTTCAGTCTTGAGGGATCTGTCTGATGCTGTTCAGTGTCTATTATCTGGGGAATGTTTCATATTTAATGTCTTTGGCAAAAGGACATTTGGGAGGGAGAAACTAAAAACAAACAGAAAACCTAAGAAATATGATGGTGGTGGCAGATAGGTCCTATAGTGTCCCCTATGACACATGTTCCCTTGGATTTATGTCCTGCATAATCGCCTCATATTCAGTGTGAGCAGAACCTATGAGGTGCTGTAGACCATAAAATACTGCAGAGGTGAAGGGATTTTGCAGATGGACCTAAGGTCCCAAATCAGTTGGTTTTGAGTTAATTAAAAAGGAAATTATTCTGGGTGAATCTTACTTCATTAGGTAAAAGCCCTTAAAAAAAGAACTGAGCCCTTTCTGTTGTAAAAAGATTCTCCTTGCTGGTTTGATTAATAAGCAGTCCTCAAGGCCTACATGACCTCAGGGTGGCCTCCAGCCAATAGCCCACAAAAATCCGGCATACTCCTTCATACATATTTCTTTTAATTCTTTTACTGTAGAAAAACATAAGTAACATAAGAATTACCACTTTAAGAATTTTAAAAAATGTAATTGCATGGATTTAATTACATTCACAATGCTGTGTAACCACTACCTCTATCTGTTTCCTAGACTTTTTCATCATTCTAAGCAGAATTCTACCAACAACCTTAAGGTCCATGAAAAACAAATTCTTCAAGCCTGCACATGAGAACATAGCCTGTTCAGCTCCTTATTACAGACTGTGAGTACCTAAGCGAGGAACCAGCTAAGCTGTGCCCAGTCTCCTGACTCATAGAAATTGTGATAATAAAGACGTGTTGTTTTAAGTCACTGGATTCGTGTTCATTTGTTGTGGAACAATAGAAAACCAATGCAATGATAAAATTTCTAGTGGAGTGAGCCGGAGTTACTAACTTGGAAACTAAGGTGAATCTGAGTTGACAGAAATTTTACAAAGGACTGTTTTGCCAGCGTTTGCCTGTTCCCTGTGCGGAGGATGCAGATGTCCAAGGGAAATCAAGGTAGGGATGGAGGAAGGAGGTATAAACTGAACTTCTCCTCATTCTGGCTGTGTGCACTCAGGCTTCTGCAGTCTTTTCTTCCTATAATGTAGAGCAATTAGAAAGAGAAGAAGAGAAAGACCATGCCCACATATATGGAAAGTAACACAGAAAAAGGACATGAGCGTTGGATGAGGAAAAACAGATGAGTAAATAAATCCATAGCCGAGAACTAAAGTTTTTGGAAGGACACAGAGATAGAAGTATTTGAAGCAAAGCAGTAAAGATAACTCCATGAAAATTCTTCGGCATCTAAAGAATTGCAGAGGAACTTTTTTTTGTGAGCTCAAGCAAACAGTGTGGTGAAAAAAAAAACTTAGGTGAGAATGTAAGTCTGTATCTGAAAAATATATTTAACAATCCTGACTGTTTGAAACTCTTTTTATTTGAAATGACTGAGGAAGGTTTCCTTTGAGTTAAACACTGTTCTCTGGGCAAAAACTTACTGAATCTAGAAAAAGCACTGAGAAATAGACTACCCATGAGCTCTTGCTGTTAATGAAATTATTAAATTGTAACATGGAAAATATGGGACACACACACACACATGTCAGTTAAAGTATTATTTTCTTTCATAGTTTATCCTCTGTGTCCAAACAAGCCGAAAGACACTCGGTTGGGTTCCCAGGTAAGCGATGCATCTGAAAGGGAGCTGAGCTGCAGTGAGCAGCCCCTGGGACGATTTTGCTCAGACCTAGAGCACTGCAGGAGGAAGCTCATTACTCTGCTGACAGTAATAGTTTGCAGCGTCATTGGCTTCCAGAAGGTGAACTGTGAGGATGAAGTCAGTCCCAGACCCACTGCCACTGAACCTGGCTGGGACTCCAGAGCATCTCTTAAACTCTGTGTAGATCAGGAGCTTAGGGGGTTATTAACTGTTGATGCCAGTTAATAAAGTTAGATCTTCCCCAATGGACACTCTGGTTGGCCGTGCAGAAGATGGTGGCCCTCTCCTCTGGGGTCACAGCTAAGGAGACTGGAGACTGGGTCAGCACAATGTCCCCAGTGGAGCCTGGCTTTACAAACATACACAATAAATTGTACCAGATGTACTGAGACCACCCCAATGTAGGCCCAGTGCATTGTTGACACGTCACCACATTCACAGGCAACACTCTGAATAAACAGAACATAAAAGATACCTGAGGTGTTTAAAACCTACAAGAAGTGCCTTAATTCAAGTGACCAAGAACCCACAGACCAAGGAAGCAATGATGGCCACAATGGGTTTGAAAAATGTCTCCCTGCAGCCCCCTCACCTGGAACCCAGAGCAGCAGGATCCACAGCAGGGGAGCCCCTGACCCCATCTCTGAGCTGAGCTAGAGGCTGCTCCTCAGGGGCCCTGACAAGCTGCCCTTAAGGATGTGTTGAGGAGCCCAGAGTATTGTCTATTAACATGAAAATAAACTCCGAAAAGCTTGGGTTGGTGCTCAAAGAGGACGCCTGCTTTTATTTCACTCCGTGAGATTAGGAGATAGTAAAATTTCCTAGGGCAGCTCAAGTGCATCCCAAGGGATTTTATGACCTGTTCCACTGATCTTCACCTCCCAGTCTGTCTGAGATGCTGTGTTGGGGAGTCTACTGGGGCTGCCCTGCCATAAGGATGTGAGCTGTTTCAGGAATGCTTTTGATCCCTTAAATTAAAATTTTGTATTGTCTCAAATATGAATGCATTTCTAATTTAATCCTTGTCAGAAAGAGCAAGCAGTAGCTTTGCGAAAGAGTGAAACAGGATAGCATTGTTCATACAGGGAGGGGAATTTAACCCATTGATTGCATGGCCTTTAGATCAAGTCTATAAATGTCATCGAGAGCTGAAAAGAATGTGAGTGGTGAACATGAAGCCTTGATGAAGGTTGGAAACCTAGATTAATCAATGAACTTGCCTCAGTGTGGATAAGGCAAGGTCTCTCCATCTGCTCAGTCCTGGAACCAATGTTGTGTCCACCAGAGGCCCTAGCAGGAAAAGTCATTCCACTGGGTCCCGTTCAGAGTAAAGAACGACCAGTCCCCAACTCCCAGTCAATTCATTTTTCTTGTCACATAAGGCTAGAGCTGAGGAGCCCCATGTTCTAATACAAGATATGGTATCTTAAAGACATTAGCAATGGTTATATAACTATATATATTTCAGACTATAAAGTATATCAGTTTATTTTAGACTATAAAGTAGATAGAATGATTTTCATTTAAAAATATTTCTTGGAGGTCAAAATGGTATAAGGAATCAACTGAAAACAACCTAGTAAAGTATTCTACGTAGTATACTCATGAACAGATACTTATATCAGCCTTTATAGAATTTTGAAAAATATTATAGCCTAGAAAATTGACCTTTTTGTTACATGTAAAAGAGTAATTAATGGATTTAATGCCATATGTTTTTCTCTTGTCTATTTTTAATTCTACATGATATTGTTTTTACTCCACAAACAAAATCTTTGGCAGTATCTCTAAAGAGAGAAAATAATCATTAACTCTAAAGACAGCAAAAGAGCTAGTGACAGCTCTCACTGGCACCAACAGCAGTCAGGACTGGATCCAGGATTCCTGCCAATCAGCGTTCAGCTCAGCAGTCCCAACTCTGTTTGTAGGCAGAGAGACAAATGTTCCTATGTGGTCTACACTCTATCAGCAGTGGGGAGGCTGGAGATGTTGTGCTTTCCTGTTCTCTGTGAAGCCATCTGCAACATCTCACAGTGTCACAACCCTGAACACAAACCCCAGGCCATTTGGGTAGTGAGGCTCCTTTGTGCCGATTGCTCCCCTTTTCCATACCACCTGCATTGGAGGCAATGACAAGGGCATGTTTGGGTGAAAACTGTGTAAGATATAAGGTAATGTGTCCCATCTTGCTGCTGCCTGAGAGAGAGGTCTTTGCCCTGATCCTCTCATAGATCTCTTTGGTTACCACCAGAGGGGCTGGTTGAGGCACCTGCCACTCTCTTACTCAAGTTATGGGGCCTTTTCCTTTGACTCAAACTCAGGGCAAGAGCTGCTCAATGTTTGGAAGATAGAATAATGCATGATGACTCACACTTCAGCTGATGTGGGTGAGATAATCTACAATAATCCAAAAAGAACAAGGAAATCAGTTGATCTAGAATCTACTGCCCCATGTAGATTACTTACGAAGTGAGAAAGACATGCAAAGTATCACATAGAATGCTGTCAGTATCACTAACAGATTGTTGGAGAAAGGGTGAATTTTAGGATTGGTTGGGTCAATGTCTGAAAGTAGGATTAAATAGTTTGCATGTCATTGCTCTGTCATTCTCAGACGATTCTTTTTACAGTCACCTCCATGGTTAGAAAGTGGTTGCCAGCAACAGGGGTGACATGCAACTTTCTGCAGAGCCAGAAGGAGAGAGATGCCAACCTTTCCCTGAAGCTTGGAATAAATGTATCGTGTACTTTCTTTAAGTCCTATTAGCATCCCACAATAACGACGACAACAATAATCCCACATACTGGTTTTCATTTATAATCAGAATCCATTAGTGGAGCTCAGGATTGTGTCAGCTTCCCTTGAATCCAAAGAAATGGGTGGGGATTGAAGGCCTAAAATAGTGAGATGTTTAAGAATGAAAAAGCAATAAGCATGATAGCCCCTTTCTACATTATGGTTAGAGATTACTGTTAGAGATCTATGTTGTGAGAAGTGTGTTAGTGGCTCCCCCTGTTGGAGACATAGTCAAAATGACAACAGGGTCAGCTCAATGTCCAAGTTGGAGACTAAAGTAAAAACTACACAGTAATGAAGGGCAATTGCAAGTGAGCTTGGGAAAAGCTAAATGGCTTGTGAAAAGCAGACAGTAGGGATGGTTCTCACTCTGAGTGACCAGCAGCCAAGGGATAATCTTAATCTTAATCTGGCCTAGTTAGTGAAGAAAGCTCTACAGGGAAATCTGTGAGGTGTATTTACTCTGTGATAAGAATATGCTAGGGAATGACTGTATGTAATGTTCATCAGAAACCCCAAAGCCTCACACACACACACACACACACAGCACACACAATCATTCACAAACATGCTCCAATTCGAGTTGTGAATAAGTTAGAAAATGCTAATGATGAAGCATTAACTTCATTTGGCAAAAGTTAATGGAGTGGAGTTTCCAGTTTCCAGTTTTGCATGTAGGAGCTTGGAAGTTGCCACTCCCTCTTAGCAAGTAAAAGTCTAAACAATGGGAAAAATCAACAATCCTTTTTAGATCATTAAGAGAAGTGAGGTCACAAGGCAATCCATTCCCCTCAAAATTGGAGAGACACATGTTGATACAGAGAATTACATGATACTGGAATGGAAACTTCCCTGGGAACCAGTTCAGGGGTAGGAAAACCTGAATTGTATGGATGAATTGCTGGGGACCAGGCATGGGAACAAGCTGTTCTTCACAGCAAGGTCTGCCCTCAGGAGAAACTATTTACCCAGAGTCTAACTTGCTAGGTTTTATCAGGGCCTATCTGAACTGGGGGGGAGGAGTGGTAGGGAAATAGATAATACGAGCCAGTTCTTGCTTTCCACATGGGAGAAGGGAAATACTAACTTCAGGACACTATATCCATTCTTTTCCAGCTAAAGAGGAGAGAAAAAAACTCAAAAACCCTGTGACATTTACAGTCCATAGACATAGGCTCACTGAAAGATTGAGACCTAATTATGGGATCATAGACTACTTCCCCTCCCTCCACACCTCACCATCACATTAGTAAATGCCGATTAGTGTGTAATATACTATAAAGCAAATGTACTTCACAGGGCCTGGTTTTCCAAAGCTTTGCAGTTTCTAATATTGACCTTGCGGAGGACTGGAAATTTTCCTTAGGCTATAAAGTCTCTAGTGTAAGATAAAGATTTCTGGCACAGCAAGGTTGCTGTCTCAAGGACAGACAGGTTACTGGTTGAAATGTGTAGATACTCGGGGGAAGAAGACATAACAACTACAATTCCTTGAAGTCGATATGACAAGCAAACAGAAAGGACATTGTTGGTCCTGAGTGGGGAGAAGGAGGAGGGAGGTAGGTTTCAGTAATGGGCCACAATAAGCAACCACATTGTATATCGACAAAATAAAATTAAGAAAAAAAAAAAGAAAGAGAATAAATTTAAATAGCCACATGTGGCTAACAGCTATCTTATTGGATGGCACAGCTCTCTGTCACCCCTCGGGTGTAATTCCTCTCCAGGTCATCATGATCTGAGGATTCTGGAGCTTGATTGGGTTCTGGGAAGACTCAAGAATCTGCTTATGGTTAGACTTGAGGATAACTCTGGGGTTTTTACTATGGACATTGGACACCCTAAAACCTTGGGAAAGGTAGGCAGAGTATCATTAATTAAGCATTGTTTGATTAACTGATTATTAATGATTAATAGTTTTTTATTGAGTATCTACAATAGGACTGTCACTGTGGTGGATGTTCTAGACAATGAAATATATTAAAGCACTAAAAAGAGCTGTCAAGCCACAAAAAGACGGAGAAGAAACTTTGTTAAGGCAAAGAAGCCAGTGTGAAGAGTCTGCATACTGTATGATTCCAACTACATGACATTCCTGAAAAGGCAAAATATGGAGACAAAAGATCAGCGGTTGCCAGGGGTGAGGGAAGGAGGAAGGAAATAGGTGGGACACAGGGTTTTTAGGGCAGTGAAACTACTCCCTGTGATACTGTAATGGTGGGTACATGTCACTATACTTTGTCCAAACCCATAGAATGTACAACATCGAGAGAGAGCTGTGGACTCACTCTGGGTGATGATGATGTGTTTGTGCAGGTTCACGGATTGTGACAATGTCCCACACTGGTGGGGGATGTTGACAATAGGGGAGGCTGTGCATGGGGGCAGGGAGAATTCTGTACCTTCCTCCCAATTATGCTGTGAACCTACAAGTGCACTGAAAATAAAATCTAAAATGTAAAAACTAAAACTAAAACTAAAAATAAAAAAATAAAAAATAAATAAAAATAAAAATCCTCATTAAAAAAAAAAGAAATGTGTAGATACTGAAAAATAGCTGGAGGGAGAAGGAATGTTTGCTAAGTTCAAGCTTTTGTTGATAAGACCACTTAATTGCCTTACTGGAATGTCATCTGGCTTGTTTCACTGAAAGTTACCAGCCTATATTCTTAAACTATAACCCCACCTATGTTCTCTTCTTGTAACTTCCTGGTCTGGAAAATCAATGCAGGAAGAGAACCCCAATTCGGGGTTAATTTCCCAAGGAAGGGATGCCTCTTGCTGGAGGGATCCAGGGAAGTTAACTGCTTCAGGGCCTCTCACTGCTCAGAAGAGATGGGCATTGGTAATCCTTTGTGGTTCTATTACCCAGGGGAAGTGGGGTGACAAATCCGTGGGTGGCAAAGTGACATATTAGCAACAGTTTCTTTCATTCAGTACATCATGCCTAGATATCAATATAAAAGGTATACTGAAAGGCAATAACCACAGTTTGAAGAGAGAGAGCAGTCATCAGAAACAAGCATGGTGGGAATGTTGGAATTATCAGACAGGGAATTTAAAACAGCTCTGATTGATATTCTAAAGACTCTGACACTGAGCTGCAAGCTTCCTCAGTACTTTGTGGATTCAGAGGCTATTTGAAGAGACCTTCTTGTTTGTTTGAACGACCTGCCTGCAGAAGAGGAGACAGATATGCAGAGGCTTTGGGTTTTCTGATGAACATTACATACAGTCATTCCTTAGCATATTCTTATCACAGAGTAAATACACCTCACAGATTTCCCGGTAGAGCTTCCTTCACTAACTAGGTCAGATTAAGATTTTCTGGAAAGGAACACGTAGGTGATGCCCTAGTCCAGGTGTTTACACCACCTCAGAAAAAGCACCAAACCCTCCCTCTCCTATTTTGGCTTAATGTATACAAGTGGGAGAACCACATGGAGTTATAACCAAGGACCTCCTATCCTACATCTGGCTGATTTGCATGTCTCTTCCTCAGAATCCAAATGATTCTCAGAGTTATTTTTTTTTTAATTTTTGAGAAATAATTATTCCTTTCCATTATTTAATATTTACTCTTCTATTAATTTAAAAAATTGAAACATTATACATGTTTGTAAAATTGATTATACATATTTTGGGCTATAGATTTGAATATTGAGACCTGTGTACAATATGTAATGATCAGATCAGGATAATTAGCATATTAATCATTGCGAAACATAACCATTCTTTGTGTCCATTAACCAATTTCTTGCCAACCTCCCTCCATCCCTCACACTCTCCCACCTCTAGCTATTTTTAAGGGATGTTCGTTATGAGAAGAGCTGTATTAAGCTTGTGACAGGGCTCAGCCAACATAATGAATGTTAGGATCAAATTTTCAGCTTCTTGCCACTTAGTGTCACAGATAAGAGGAGAGAAAGGTTTGAACTCAGAATTGTCTTCTCCATGAGAATTTGTGTATGACAGGCTTTTGTTTTTCTTTTTAAGTTGTCTTGTAGTAGTCTGTGTATTGCATTGTATTATGACATTCTGTGTCTCTATTTTTCCTAACTGCTATCTCTTTTCATCTCTCTTATTTGATCACAGAATCCAGTGGAGAAATCGTGCTGATCCAGTCTCTGGCTACCGTGGCTATTTCCCGAGGAGAGAGAGTCTCCATCACCTACAGGACAAGCTCAAGTAAGCACCAGCTATTTGTACTGATACCAACAGAAACCAGGAGCCCTGTACCAGTCAGGGTTCTGCTGAGAAACAGAACATAAAGGCTACACAAGGGGTCTTCAAAAAGTTCATGGAAAATGCATATTGTGGAAAAATCTATGAATGGATTTCAAACTTTCTTGCACCTGAATAAACTTGTACTAACTTGTAATATGTCTAAACAGGATGTAGTTTTAGGTACAAAGAAGGATAAGACATCAGTTTGAAAATTATCCCTATAAGAACAACATAAATTCTGCTACAATTAAAGCAAGAACAGATACCAAATTTTGGTGAAGCATGGGTGGAAAAATGGTGAAATTAATGATGTTATACTGAAAGTTTACAGGGACAATGCCCCAAGGAAATCAGCAGTTTACAAATGGATAACTCATTTTAAGAATGGATAAGATGATGTTGAAGATGAACTCTGCAGCAATAGACCATCACATCAATTTGTAAGAAAGTATTAATTTTGTGTATGCCCTAATTAAAAAATGGACCAATGATTAACTGCAGAAACAATAGCCAACAGCATAGATATCCTAATTGGTTCAACTTACAGAATCCTTACAGAAATGTTAGAGTTGAGCAAAGTTTCCGCTTGATGGGTGACAAAACTGTCACACCCACATCAGCTACAGACAAGAGCAGAGCTTTCAATGCAAATTTTACACAAGTGGGATCAAGATCCTGAAGCTTTTCTTCAAGGGATTAGAACAGTAGTTAAAACACTGGATTACTAATATGATCCTGAAGACAGAGCACAATCAAAAGAATGGCTACCAAAAGGTGGAAGTGATCAGTCAAAGCAAAAGTGAATCGGTTAAGAGCAAGAGTCATGAAAATAATTTTTTTTGGATGCTGAAGGTAGTTTGCTTGTTGACTTTCTGGAATGCCAAAGAATGATAACGCTTACTTATTGTAAGAGTGTTTTGAGAAATTTAACCAATGCTTTAGCAGAAAATTGCCCAGAAATCATCACTAGAGAGTTCTTCACCATGACAGTGCTCCTGTTATTCCTCTCTTCAAACAAGGGCAATTTTATGAGAGTTTTGATGGGAAATTATTATTCATCCACCTTATAGTCCTGATTTGGCTTGTTCTGAAATCTTTTTGTTTCCTAATCTTAAAAAAATCATTAAGGGCACCTATTTTTCTTCGGCTAATAATGTAAAAAAGATGGCACTGATGTGTTTAAATTCTCAGGACCCTCGGTTCTTTAGGAATGGACTAAGTGACTGGTATCGTCACTTACAAAAGTGTCTTGAACTTGATGGAGGATGTGAGATAAAATTTCATACAAGAAAATTTACATTTTTATTTTTATCTTTTAATTCCACTTTTCCACAAACTTTTTCGTTTTTTTATTTGTTATGAATATTCATGAGATACAAAGCTGATGTCAGTCCTTGTGCCTAAGATGTGAAGGCCAGATTCATACTGGCAGCATACCCATTATCACAAATTGTGTTTGTACCTCGTGTTCCCCACCCAATTATCCCCGTTCTCCCTCCACCTTACCCTTTCCCCCTCACTCCACTTTGTAGTCCAAGGTATGTTCTCTTCGTCTGCAATTCCAATGCATCACTGTGGTCTTTCTTTCCTTCTTTCTCTCTCACCTCCAACTTATGAGTGAGTGCCTTTGGTATTTATCCTTCTGTGCTTTACTTATTTCACTCAACATAAGTTTCTCCATGTTGTTGCAAATGGGAGTATTTCATTCTTTTTTATGGCAGAGTAGTATTCCATGGTGTATATATACCACAGTTTCATTATCCAATCATCCATCGATGGACATTTAAGTTGGTCCCATATCTTGGCTATTGTAAACAAATATGGAATGAACATGACAGTGCAGGTATCCCTTTCACATGATGATTTCCATTCCTCTGTGTATATACCCAGAAAAGGGATTGCTGGATCGTATGGAAGATCTGTAGTTGTTTGAGAAACTTCCATATTGTTTTCCATAGTGGTTGTACTAATTTACAGTCCCACCAACACCAACAGTGCAGGAGTGTTCCCTTCTCTCCACACCCTCGCCAGCATTTGTTATTCACTGTCTTTTTGATTATAGCCAGTCTAACTGAGGTGAGGTGGTATCTCAATGTAGTTTCAATTTGCATTTTCCTGATGACTAGAGATGTACACCATTTTTCACGTACCTGTTGGCCATTTGTATGTCTTCCTTTGAAAAATGTCTGTTCAGCTCCTTTACACATTTTTTAATTGGGTCATTTGGTTTTCTTACTGTGCAATTGCTTGAGTTGCTTGTGTATTACGGATATTAATCCCTTGTCAGATAATTAGTTAGCAAAACTTTTCTCCCACTCCGTAAGTTGTCATTTCACTTTGTTGATCATTTTGTTTGCTGTGCAGAAGCTTTTTAGTTTGATATAGTCCCATTTGTTCATTTTTTCCTTTGCTTCTTGTGCTTTCAGGCTCATGTTCATAAAGTCTGTGCCCAAACCTAGTTTCTGAAGTGTTTCACCTATATTTTCCCTAAGTAATTTAACAGTTTCAGGTCTTATACTTAAGTCTTTAATCCATTTTGATTTGTCTCTAGTATATGGTGAGCACGTCTAGTTTCATTCTTCTGCATATGGATATCCACAAACTTTTTGAAGTCCCCTCATGTATTTGTGTGTAATTTATTTATTATGAGCAATTGTGTCATGTAATTATGAAGGCTGAGAAGTTTCAGGATCTGCTATGTGTAAGCTGAAGATCCAGGAAAGTTGGTGGTATAATTCAGTCTGAGTCCAATGGCCTGAGAACCAGGGGAACTGATGATGCTGATGGCAGTCCAAGTGTAGGAGAAGATGAGATGAGATGTCCCAGCTCAATCAAGAGGCAGGAAAGAAGATATGAATTCCTCATTCCTCTGCCTCTTGTTTGGTTTATGACTTCAGCAGACTGGATAATGACCACCCAATTATAAATACACACACTCCTGTACTAGGACACCTAAATATTAGGGTACTTCAAAAAGTTTGTGGGAAAAAAGTTGAAATATAATACAAATCTTACCATGAACTTTTTGAAGTTCCCTCATCTATAAAGCAAATATTGACAGATATTAAGGGGGAAATTGAAAGCAATACAGTAATAGCAGAAGACTCCAATATTCTACTTTCAACATTTGTTAGAATATTTGGGCAAAAATAAATAAATAAAAACCCAGCTGACTTGAATAACAGTATAGACCAAATTGACCTAACAGACATATTCAAAACTTTCTATGCAACGGCAGACAAATACACCACCTTCTCAAGCACACATGAAACATTCTTCGGGATAGGTCATAAGTTGGGCTACATAACAAGTATTAAATTTAAGATTAGATTCACAGGAAGGATGTTTTCTGACCACAATTGTGTGACACTAGGAATCAATCAAAATATAAAGAATTTTAGAAAATACGCAAACGTGCAAATGATACATCACACTCCTGAACAACCAATGGGTCAAAGAAGAAATTTGAGGGAAACAAAAAATACATTGAGGCAAACAAAAATGAAAACACAACACATCAAAACTTATTGAATGCAGCAAAAGAAGTTGTAAGGGAGAAGTTTATAGTGATAAATGCGTGGGTTAAGAAACAAGATCTCAAATAAACAACCCTTTCCACCTGAAGTAACTAGAAGTGCAAGAATAAACTAATCACAAATTTAGCAGAAGGAAGAAAATACACTAGAGCAGAAATAAATCAAACAGAGAATAGAAAAACAAACAATATCAACAAAACTAAAATTTGTTTTTTTGATAAGTTAAACGAACTCAACAAACCCTTAAATAGACTAACTAAAAAAAAAAAAAACTCAAATAATAAACACATCCTGATCCTAAAATAAATAAATAAATAAATAAATAAATAAATAAATAAATAAATAAAGCTGGAGGCATAACACTATCTGACTTCAAACTATACTAAAAAGCTGTACCAAACAGATGTAACTAAAACAGCATGGTACTGGCATAACAACAGATACACAGACCAAACAAACAGAATAGGGAATCCAGAAATCAGCCATACACTTACAGCCATCTGATCTTTGACAAGGGCACTGAGACTACACACTGGGTAAGAGAGCGCCTCTTCAGTAAATGATGATGGGAAAATTGGACATCCCCATATGTAGAAGAATGAAACTATTTCTCGCCATATGCCAAAATCAACTCAAAGTGGATTAAATTATTAAATATATATCCTGAAAGTATAAAACTCCTAAAAGAGAACAGGGGAAACACTTCAGGAAGTATGATTGGGCATAGACTTTATGAATATGACCCCCAAAGTACAGGCAACCGAAGGAAAAATAAACAAATGGGATTATATCAAGCTAAAAATCTTTGGCACAGCAAAAGAAATAATAAACAGAGCAAAAAGACTACCGACAGAGAGAAAATATTTGCAAAATGTGTATCTGACAAAGGATCAATATCCAGAATATACATGGAACCCAAACAACAGCAAAAACCACAAGTAACTCAATTAAAAAATGGGCAAAGTAGTTGAAAATGCATTTCTCAAAAGGAGATATATGAATGGCCACAGACACATGAAAAAATGTTCACTATCACTCAGCATTCAAGAAGTGCAAAAATCCAAACCATTTTGAGATACCATCTCACTCCAGTGAGGATGGCTAATATCCAAGAAACTGAGACTGATAAATGCTGGCGAGGTTGTGGAGAAAAAGGAACTCTCATACACTGTTGCTGGGACTGCAAAATGTTGCAGCCTTTATGGAAAATGGTATGGAGTTTCCTGAAACAATTGCAGATAGATCTACCATATGACCCAGCTATTCCACTGATGATTATATATCTATAGAAATGGAAATCATTATGTCAAAGGGAGACCTGTATTCCCATGTTTATTGCAGTGCAATTTACAATAGCCAAGAGTTGGAACCAGCCTAAATGCCCATCACCGGATGAGTGGATAAGGAAAATATGGTTTATCTACACAGTGGAATAGGACTCTGCTGTAAAAAGGAATGAAATACTACCATTTGTAGCAACATTGATGAACTTAGAGAAAATTATATTAAATGATATAAGTCAGGCACAGAAAGAGAAATATCACGTTTCACTCATATGTGGGAGCTAATAAAAATAAATAACTAAATATACAAAAAAATAAACATGGGTGGAGGAAAACACAACAATCATAATAATTCCTTGAACTTGTTAAGATAAGTGAATAGATATGATGTTGATGGGAGGGTGGAGGGTAGAGTGATGGGGGAAAGAAGGAATTGGTAAAGGGACATGAAAATCAACTACATTGTATATTGATAAATTTAAATAAAAAATAAGTATTTACAACAAGAAAGAAATGAATGTTCATTAAAATTGGATGAGTAATCAACATACAAAAGTTAGTCACATTTCTACACACAAACAATCAACTATCTGAAAAGGAAATTTAAAAAGCAATGTAATTTACAATAGTAGCAAAAAACAAAATACTTAGAAATAAAATTAACTATAGAGGTTAAAGACATACACTGAAAATTAAAAAAACATTGATGAAGGAAATTAAAGGAGACAGAAATAAATAGAAAGACATTCCATGTCACTGAATTGGAAAAAATATTGTTAATATGCCCATACTGCCTAAAGTGATCTAAAGATTCAATGCAATCTTTGTCAAAATCCCGGTAATATTCTTCGTAGAAACAAACAAACAAACAAACAAAAAACCAGCAAACTATCCTAAAATTCATACAGAACCACAGAAGGCCCCAAATAGCCCAAACAATCTTGAGCAAGAAGAATAAACTGGAAGTATTATACTTTCTAATTCTAAATTTTATTATGAAAGCTATAGTAATTTAAAAAGTATGGCACTGACAAAAAACTGACACATAAACCAATGAAACAGAATTGAGAACTGAGAAATAAATCCGTGCATTTACAGTCAATTAATTTTTGACAAAGGTGCCTAGAACACACAATGGGAAAGAACAGTCTTTTCAATAAATGGTGTCGTGACAACTGGATATTCACATGCAGAAGAATGAAATTAGATCCTTATGCCATATACAAACATCAACTCAAAATGGGTTAAACACCTACACGTATGACCAGAAATTGTAAAACTACTAGAAGAAAACATGGAGAAAAAGCTTCCTTACGTTGGTTCGGGCAATAATTTTTTTGATATGATCCCAAAGCACAGACAACAAAAGCAAAAATGAGTAGAAATACAAGCCAAAAAGCTTATGCATAGCAAGGGAAACAAATCAACAGAATGAAGAGATAAACTGTGGAATGGGAGAAAACATTTGCAAGCCACACATCTGTTATGAGGTTAATATGCAAATTTTATAAAGAACTCAAATGACTCAATAGGAATAAAACAAATATCCCATTTAAAAAATGAGAATGAACCTGAAGGTATATTTCTTGAAAGAAGGCATACAAATAGCCAAGAGGTGCGTAAAAAAGGTGCTCCCATCACAAATCATCAGGGAAATGCAAGTCAAAATCACAATGAGCTATCACCTGACACCTGTTAAAATGGCTATCATCAAAAAGTGAAAAGATTACAAGTGTTGGAGAGGATGTGGAGAAAAGGGAACAAGTGTCCACTATTAGTGGGAATATAAGATGGTACAGCCATTGTGAAAAACATTATGGAGGTTCTTCAAAAAATTAAACACAGAACTACCATATGATCCAGCAATTCTATTTCTGGGTATATATACAAAGGAAATGAAATTAGGATCTTGAAAAACATATCTGCAGTCTCATGTTCATTGCAGCATAATTCATAATAGCCAAGATATGAAAACTACCTAAGTGCTTGTCAACGGATGAATACTTAAAGAAAATATGGCACATGCACACACAAACACCCACAATGGAATATTATTCAGCCCTAGGAAAGAAGGAAATTCTGCCATTTGTGACAACACTGATGAAGCTGGAGGACATTATGCTAAGTGAAATAAGCCACATGAAAAGGCAAGCACTGTGTATCTCACTTATAATTGAAATCTAAAATAATCGAACTCATTGGTGATTGCCAGATGATAGGGGGAGGCTGAAATGGGTAGATGTGGGTCGACGGGTACAAAATTTCAGATATTCAAGATAAATTCCGAATATCTAATATACAGCAAAGTAACTACAGTTAACAATATCTGTTGTATAATTAAAGTTTGTGAACAAGGTAGATCTTAAGTGTTCTCACCACACACAAAAAAAGAAAAAGAAAATGGTAATGATGTGACATGATGAATATGTCAGTTTGTGGTGATCATTTTACAATGCATATGTATAGCAAAACCTCAAGATGTACACCTTACATATATACAATTTTTATTTGTCAATTTTACCTCAATAAACCTGGATAAAAAAGGATACTCTACCAGAGTATGTTTTTAATAAATATTTTTTAGATGACAAAAATAAAAACTCACATGTAGTTCAATATTCTCTCAGGAAGGAGCAGCAGCTAGAAAAACAGGAAACCATGGATATTACAGCAACAATAATTTTTTTGCTTCTGAATAGCCCAATACTAGTCTTCTATCCTGGTTTACCCAGAACAGTCTTGTGTTGTGTTTGTTGTTCTTGACAATTTTAATAACATATTTTCACAGTCAAATGTGCCCATATTTGACAAAAATGATTTTATCACATATGTGTGGTTTGATTGACTTAGATTTATCAATATATACACCCTTTCAACACAAGAATTCATTCCCTCTGGGGTCAAAAAATTTAACTATGCATTTCTTTATTCTCAAATTCACACACACCAAAAAAACCCCAAAAAACCCAACACATACACAACTTCAATAACATTAAATCTGGAGGAAGTTTTAGTGTTCAACTATATGCCCAATGTCTTGATAAAATATTCAAGGCACTGACTGTTAAGTTATAAGCCTGGTACAATTGACTTCCTCAGTTGGTTCCAGAAGAGAAAGTTCTATGGCACTCAGAACCAGTTTTAAGTCTGGGAATCCAACTACTGTCCCATCAGTATTGGCAAATCCCAAGTACTTTACAGGGGCTGGAAACAAAGGGGCTCCCCATTTTGACCTGACTCTGATAATATTCTAGGTTTTTATTTCCCTGACACCTCCACACACTCAGAAAAAATCCTTCACACCATATCTACTCATATTTCAAAATCTTTCCTAAAGTTTTGGTTTCTTGATCCATTTCAGTGGTCCATGGTGACAGGGGAGATCCCTAATTTTGGTGTAAAAATTCTTTGTCTAGTCAATGAAAGTTTGAGGAAAACATCCTCTGAATGACCAGAGAGTCAGTTGTGTATCAAATCCAAAGGCTTCTTTCAGGTTTACAGATACAATGATTTTTTTTCTCCAGGTCTTATTATCCTCTCAACTTTGAAAATCCTTTAGGTAGGGTGACTATGGTTAACAGTTAAGTTTTGCATATTGCATAATAGCTAGAGGAGAGGCTTTTGAATGTTTTCACCACAAAGAAATGATAAATGCATGACTTGATTGACACATTAACTACCCTGACCCAATTATTATACAGCATATACATGTATCAAAACCTCAGATTGTACTCCACAAGCATGTACAATTACAATGTGCATATTAAAATAAAATAAAAAGAATAATAGAAAAAGAAAATCCTTTAGGATGCTAACCAACATCTTGCGTGCAGACTGCAAACATAAGCAACCCTAGTAGCTGGATCAGATCAGCTGAGTAAAGGGAAGCAGATGTGGAAACCAATTCTCTGTACCAAGAAGGGTAGTTGTTTCAGGCCAGAGACCTGGGAGAGGGTTTCCTGGCTCTGGTGATGATAAAGAATTTGAAACATCATCAGCTTCCATAGGCAGACTGACTATGGACGAAATTTGCTTAGACCTCATAGAAATGGCCAGAGACCCCAGAGATGTTCCTAGATACCAGGTAGATCAGGAGCTTAGGGATTTGTTTCTCTTGTTTCTACTTTTACAGGGGTTGTCAGCACTACTGCTGGTGACTCTTGTGTGGACAGATGTGTGTTTGTGGCTCCCCCTCCTGCAGAGATGTTCAAAATGAAGGCAGGGTCAACTTGATGTCCAAGTGGGAGCCTAAAGTACAAACTACTATAATGATCAAGGTCAAATCCAAGTGTGCTTGGACAAAGCTAAATGGCCTGTAAAAAGCAGACACTTGGAGAGACCTACAGCCTAGGGAAGACACACAAACACACACAACCACACACGCTGACACTTTAATTCCAGCTGTCAGGAAGTTAGAAAATATTGATGATGAGGTTTTAAATCCACTTGGCGAAAGGTTATGGAGTGAAAAGTGTATGCATTAAAAATATAGACTAAATATCTATATCCAAATTTCTAACATTTAAAGACACAATTAAACATCTTTTCCTAGCCTACATACCTTGTAAGACAATTGGTTAGGACACACTGTTGGACAAATATATGACTTAAATGTCAGAAAAAATATTTTTAATGTGAAAAAATAAAGAATAATTTTTTAAAATATAAATTTGCTTAGTTTCTACAAAGGTAAAGGAATGGTGAACTCTTGGCTCACCTATTTATTTATTTACTTACTAATATTATTGTTTTTTACATTCTAAGATATTGTGACAGAGCAGTTGGTGGAGAGGGCGAGAGGGGAGAGGGGGAACAAACAGGGTGGGAGGTGGAGGAAAGAGGGTGTCATGGTTGAGCCTTGTGGTAGCCCCTTATTCTGGTTGGGGAGACCACAGGTCCTCCAACAGCAACTTGGTCATTGCTGGGCTGGATGCAGATATCAGGAGGGGTGGCTGAAGCCATTGGACCCCTATTGCCCCAGCTTGGAAGCCCAGGGTGCTTCCGGCGGTGGCTCGGTGGTTGTCACTGGGCTGGTTGTTGATGTCAAGGGTGTGTGGCTAAGGCACTCAGTCCCCCACCACGCCAGCTCAGGAGCCCAGGGTGCTTCCTGTGGCAGCTTGGTGGTCATCACTGGGCTGGCTGCTGACATTGGGGGCCGTGGCTGAGGTAAAGGAATGGTGAGCTCTTGGTCCACTTGTTAAAAGTCACTAATGGTTAAAGTGAATGAACAGAGAACTATGAAGTTCACAACACATAAGAGCAACCCTAAAATATATAAAGAGAAAAAAAAAGCCCAACTTTCACAATCATTGTATTTATTACTAAATGTTTCATGGAATGCTTGAGCTCTGTGCCTAGCCTTGTGTTTTTTTCTCTTTGACTAAAATTCACCTTGAGCACTGGATGAAGTCAGACATTTTAATGTACAGAGGAATGACTTAGAGTATGTACTCATAATTATAAAGAACTAAATTTAAAATAAAGTTATAAAAAGTTAACTTATAGGAAAGATATAGCAAACACTAGGCTCTTTTGCTGATTTATAAAACTTTTTTCCATTTAACATTCACGAGGAGATTGAGACCTCATAGTGTGTGGTGAATTGAAATATCAACTTTAATAACTTATAATAAAGTTAAGAATTAATGTAAATGAGTAGTGATTTCTCAATGCTGCTGTTAGAATATGAACTAGAGGTTTTGTTTGAACCGTCATCTGACAATTAATTTCTACAAGGAAACTTAAATAAACTTAATGGGCCCAATAAAATACAGAACCTCTACCTCAATTCTAATAAAAATTACACCAGTTGACAGGGTTTAATAAAGTAATGCATGCTATGAATTTCTTCTTAAAACTCAGGATCAATAACTAATTTCCAAATAATGGTTAAAAAAGTAAAAAAGAAGACAATAATTTTTCTAACTTTCTGGAATATTTTATTCCTTTTCGTATTTCCATTTACTGTCATTACATCCAAAGGGAAATTTTAATCAACAGATAGGTGAATTAAAATAAAAATCATGCTCTTATACCCATGAAAAAATAAATAAACAGAAGGCAATGCAGCTGTCTAAAACTTATTCCATTTGCTGAAAATGTTAAAGGAAGAACATAACCGTATATATACTTTTTTTCTCCCCTTTTTCTTTAATTCTACATTCACTTACTTTCACTGTGTTACTATACACATTTAAAAATTGAATTCAAAGAGCATACATTAAACAATTAAACCTGTCCATGTAACCCCAAACTACATAAATATAAAATAAAATGTATGTTCTAAACATAATCATTTTGCTAAAATTTTTCTAAAAATGGAGCTTGGAGGCCAGTGCTCCATTGGCTCATTTAGCACCCCAGGTTCAGGCTCTTACTGGACCTTTGATCTCCTAGGTCTGAGGCAAGCTGGAGGCTGATGTTACTTACCACTCTGCAGCTTCCTTGAGCCTGGGAAAAGGCAGCAACTTCTTTGTTGGGGGAAAGCCTGGTCTGCAGGGTGACCAGGGTCTAGAGGGGTGGCAGGGTGTGTTTGACACTGAGCCTGCAGTTCCCATGCTGTGCTCAGTCCAGGACAAGTTTCTAGCTGCCTGTCACTTCCCAGGGGCTTCCTCCTCCAAGTAACTCTGTCTCTGGGCCACAAGTGGTGTTTCCTAGTAACTTTCATTATCTCAGGACCTTAGTCATTGCTTTCCCTTCCTTATGACCATGTGGCCCCTGAATGTCTTCTCTGCTCTGTGGCAAAGGTGATAACTACTTCAGGCCCACAAGCACATGGGCATGGCTGGGATGCTCTCACTGGAGTAATAGAAGTGTAGGATACAGGGATTTGGGCAGATTTAAGAGCAGTTTCCTGAGGAGGTGCTCATAGGACCAGGTGAAGTGGGTCATGTGTAGAGGTATCCAGGCAGCCTGGCATGGCTGAAGTAGTCCACCACCACGGAGAGTTACTGTGCGGAGACAGAGGGCCAGTGATGGGTGGCCAGGGGTGAATAGGAAAAGAGTGCTCTGAGTGGGACATTCAAAGACCTTGGTAGCAAAACTTCCCTCATGCAAAGGCCTTGGTGACAAAACTGCTCAGGTGGGAACTTGATGAGGGTCTTGAGTCCCTTTGCCCTGTGGAGATGAGTTGGTGAGAAGGCCAGGGAGGGGCTAGCCAGGGGGCAGGGCAGGGAAGGGTAGTGCCCCTGCTTCCTTCTGGCACTGATAGGGGGTCCCTCAAACGCTTCTCCTGCTCATGCAGAAATTTTATTCTCTCCACCTGTCACCCATGGGGTGGTGACTCTGCAAACCCCTTTGTCTTTCATCATTTTGTCCCTGTGGGTACTTTGACAGATACTTTGAGGAAACAGAATTTGTGACCATGGATTCTCACTCATCTTAAGGATTTTGCATGTGACATCTGAGGAGATAAGAGAGAAATGGCCAACCTCCCCTCTCATTTACCTGCAAAGTAGGGTAAGAATTGAATTACTTACTTGTCTTTCTTTGCCAAGCAAAGGCTGTTCTCCTGTGCCTATTTCTGCTGAAGGACACCTGTGTGAAGACAGATGTGGAATTCTTCCATCTTCTGGGATAGCTGTAAAAATAAACAAAAAATGGGCCTCCCTGGATACCTTTGGCTCATGTTGATACCCTTCCCCTACAGAACCTGACTCATGAGCCTGGAGGGGAAGAAGTGGGACCCATGTCAGAGTCATGATGTTTCCTCACCCTTCAGTCATTCAGAGACCAGGGGCAAAGTGTCGAATGACCACACACACCTGCCTTTCCTTCCATAAACACCCCTTACTTCTCTTCTTTTTTTTTTCTTTCCTTCAGTAAGAAAGTAGGATTTATTAGCGGGTGTGTGTAAGGGGTTGGGGCCGCACTGTGGAGCCCTCACGAGTGCAGGGCCCTCTGCTTTTTCAGGGGCCGTGGTTGGGGATGTATTTAACCCACAACCACATGGGATGAGCTGCTTCTCAGCCACCGTGTCTTCAAATTCATCCTCATTAAACTTGGTAAAGCCCTACTTTTTTGAGATGTGGATCTTCGACAGTGGTGAAATTGAATGTAGCCCTGCCTAGAGCCTCAATCACTTGCTTCTTGCTCTGCAGCTTAGTGCAGATAGACCTGATGATGTGGCCAGTGTGAACCCTGCTTCTGTGCCCTGGAGCTTTCCAGAAGCACCACAAATACCTGTCTGGAGCCTGTTACCCCACTGCTGGACAACAGCTTTTTATTTTTTTTTGACACTTCTTAATTTTTATTTCATATTTTTGTCTTTATTTTTCATTATAATGAATATTTATGAGATACAAATGACCAGAAATTGCTTTTATACCCTTTGTCCCCACCCAATTGTCAGCCAACCACCCTCCCCCTCCCCTCTCCCCCACCCCGCTTTGCAGCCCTAGGAATGTTCCCTCCCTCTGTAAGACGAACACACCACTGTGGTCTTTCTTTCCTCCCTTCTTTCTCTCTTAGCTCCCACATATGAATGAACACATGCGGTATTTATCCCTCTGTGCTTTACTTATTTCACTCAACATAAGTTTCTACAGGTTCATCCATGTTGTTGCAAATGGGAGTATTTTCTTCCTTTTTATGGCGGAGTAGTATTCCATGGTGTATATATATCACAGTTTCTTATCCAATCATCCATCGATGGACATTTGGGTTGGTTCCATATACTGGCTATTGTGAACAGAGCTGTGGTGAACATGGGAGGGCAGGTATCCCTTCGACATGATGATTTCCATTCCTCTAGGCATATACCCAGAAGTGGGATTGCTGGATCGTGTGGAAGATCTATCTGTAGTTGTTTGTGAAACCTCCATATTGTTTTCCATAGTGGTTGTACTAATTTACAGTCCCACCACCAGTGTAGGTGTGTTCGCTTCTCTCCACACCCTTGTCAGCACTTGTTATTCACTGTCTTTTTGATTTTAGCCAGTTTAACTGGAGTGAGGTGATACTTGATATGGTTTTAATTTGCATTTCGCTGATGACTAGTGATGCTGAGCATTTTTTCATGTATCTGTTGGTGGACAACATCTTACTGATGCAGATAACGTGGAAGGGTTGAAGCCCAACTCATATATGAAAGCCATGTTTGCCACAATTTTTTACAATGTACTTGTTGGCACAAATAGGGGCAGCCTGCAGGGCCTCAGAAGACAGCGGCTCCTACTCATTTGACACCATGTGGCCACAGAGTAGGCACACATCTTCTGTTGCCTTCATCCACCCGAGGTCAAAGATGCGGATATTGGCAACAGGAATGCCTCAGCAGAAGCAAGACTTTGGATGTGGCTTGTTCTAACAATACTGGTAACACTGGCAGGCAGGGCGGCTGCCCATGGCAACACCAGGATCCTGGCAAGTTTGTGGAGGCTGCTGGATCAGCATTTGAGCCTGGAGCAAGCCTGCAAGGGTGCAGCCAGTCCTGGTAGCTCTGTAGAGGTCCATTATGGGAAAGCAAAGCCCTGCCCAATCCACAGTTGGTCAGTGAGCAGGTGTACACCAGCAGGATGTGCTGTGGCAGATTGTGGATGGCCACGGGGTGAGACAGAGCTACCACGGGGCTGGCTGGCAGCCATGCATGCACCTGTGGGCTCAGTGGGCCCTTGGGTTGTGCAGAGTGGGGTCACATGAATGTGGTGGACCTCAGTTTTTCGTCAACTTCCCTGCCAAGAAGGTCTGTCTGCTCCCCTGGGGGTTGGGGCAAAGGGGTGCTGTTGGGTTTAGACAGTGGTGTCTTGGTTTTTCTGTCTGGCCTAGGCTGTAGGCAGCTGGGATTGTGGTCCTGCAAGCTCTTATGTGTATGTGGTAGAATGTAGGTGCGGCCTTCGGATGGAGAGAGTAAGCTTTATCACCTGCCCCCCGGCAGATTGCACTCTAGCCATGGTTTCAGTTTAATGGTGGTGCTGTGCCACAGCGACTTAGGTCAGGAGGGAGGATTCATCTACCTGGGCTTCTACTATGAGAACATCCAGCTGCACAAGCTCCCAGCTACTGTGCTACTGGGATTGGGGCCTATGAGGACTGGGGGACTGTCCTGTAGCAGGGATTGCTGCTGTTTGTGGTGGCAGTAGGAACAGCTGGGTTTTCCCCAGCCTACTTTCTCCACCTGATTGAGCAGGTCCCAGCAGTGAGGCAGAGGCTGTGCCTTGCTCTTGCTTGCTGTCTACGGTGCTACCCCTGTCTTCTGTGCTCCATAAAGATTTCATCTCTCCTCTGGTGCTCTGCCGTGTTTTCCTATTTGTATTTTCATAGAGTGGTGTATAGCCTCGATTGTGTGAGTGTAGACACATATTAGGCAAATATTGTGGTATAAAAAGGGCAGAGATTGACTACACTGCATTCCAAGTCCAAGATTTCAGCATCATCTTGGCCATGAACTAAGTGGGAAGATACTATCTTCGAACTAGGTTTCTGAGCCTCTTATGAACACGTGTCACAGTGATTAACTCTTAGTTTTCCACTGGTGAGTAAAAAATTACCTCCAATTTAGCAGCTCATTAGCTTACAGGATGATAACTTAGAAGTCCAGGAATGACGTGGCTGCGTTCTCTGCTGGGTCTTATGAGACTAAAATTGAGGAGTCAGGTAGGCTGCATTCCTTTCTGTCACGTGGAGTCTTCTTCCAAGCTCAGGTGACGGTGGCTGAATCAGTTTCCTGCAGTTGTAGGGCTGAGGTCTTCATTTCCTGCTGGCTGTTGATTCACAGCTACTGAAGTCCACCCTCATTTTTTTTTCCTATGTGATTCCTTCCATCTCCAAAGCTAGCATCAGAGATTCTCTCTCCATATTAAATCCTTTTCACACTTGAATCTTTCTGATTTCCTTGTCTCTGACTCAAGACCTAGACTTTCAGGACTCATGTGATTAGATCGGTTACACTCAGATAATCTCCCACTCTTTAGGTCAATTTATTTCATTATATCTACAATATCCCTTTACAGAAAAAAACAAATTACTGTTTGATTAAATATCTGGGGAAAGTTGTGTTGACACCAGGAACCAGTGATCTTTGGGGCCAGCTTGGAGTTCTGTCTTACAATATCCTTGTGAATCATTTATCAAATACTCACTGGACCCCAGTTGGATCTTTGTAATAAGATAGTGTTTAAACATTCCACTTTTTAATATTCCAGATTAGGACAAGATCAAAGAGTACATATCCCAGCTGGCACAGTAATGACAATGGCTTTCATACTTTCCTCTTCCTTGTGGTGCCAGGAACAATAACATGCCCTAGAAAATATTTGGTAAAGTCATGGACTAATTCTCACCACTGTCTCATGTGTTCTCATTTGCACTTCGTGTAAACCTCAAACTCTCTGGCAGACCTTTGTGATCTCCTAGCGTCATGTTTGTGTCTGCCTCCACACAGGGATTCCCCATACAGTCCGTTCTTCTCCCAGGCTTTGATGGTTAATTTTAGGTGTCAATTTGACTGGATTAAGGAATACCTAGCAGCCTGGTAATGTTTTATTTTGGGTGTGTCTCTGATGGTATTTTCATAAGAGATTAGCATGTGAGCCTAAGTAGACTGGAAAAAGATTTGTCCTTAATATAAGCGGGCATCACCCAGTCTCCTGGAGGCCCAGAGAGAACAAAAACAGAAGAAAAGGCAAATCTCTCTCTCTCTCCACTGGAGCTCGGAGACACTCTTCTCTTCTGTTTGTGGATATCAGAACTTGAGACTGTTCAGACTTTGGGTTCAAAGATTTACTTCAGTGACACTTCCTTGGCCTCGGACTGAAAATTACACCCTTGGCCTCTTCGGTTCTGAGGCCTTAGGACTTGGACTGAGCAATATTAGTGGCATCCAGTTGGGGACATCCTGTCACAGGACTTCTTAACTTTCATCATTGTGAGAAAAATTCCTCTAATAAATCCCTCTCATACATCTATATGTATACACCCCATTGGTTCTGTCTCTCTGGAGAACTGTGACTAATACACAGGTCCTGTACGTTTTCTGAAAGCCTCTGCCCTCAGCTTTGTACAGACAACTCCTTCCTTTTTTCAAGCATGAATTCAAATGTCCCCTCCTTAGGAAGGACATTCCTGTCCCCCATATTTTAAGTGCAAGCTCCAAGCCTTGTCCCAGTTACTCCCTATCACATGGTCTGTTCTATCTTCTTGACTATGTGAGATGTCTGAGGGTTTTGCTGAGAAGAAAAGAAGTTCTGCATTGAAGCAGGAGAACCATCAGTGTAAGGGAGCAGAAAGCTAAGTTAGTATTTGTAAGAAAGTGTGCACACGTAAATGTAACTTCATCCGAGAGCAGACAAAACAAGGTGGTAATGAGGTAGAACTAACTGTAGCATGTATTACAAATTTGAAACTACAAAATGAGGTATGTCAAGACTACTGGGGGCATTTGAGGCAATCTCAGAGGTAGCAGGGTAGGAGTGACAGCAGCAATGTTATTTGTTTGTTTTCTCTCCCTTCCTCTGCCCCTCCCACAAATAAAATCTCTGTGAGATCAGGGATTTGCTTGATTTGTTTATAACTCATAGCCCTATCTCTGGATATTTTTATGCGTGTTATTTCATAAATATTTTTGGTTGCGTGTATAGAATGAATAAAGAGCTGCTCTACAGAGCCTGGGAGCTGAAGTTATTTCACCTGTTATCCTCAGGAGGAGCTGTGACACCTTAGGCCTGTTCACAGAGGGATCTAATAGGACTTGAGATGTTGTAAGAGAAACTCATTGAACTAAATACGAGTGACAAGGGTGATTCTTAATTATCCCGTGACTCATTTTCCGAGTAGTGCTTGTGAGGAGGGAAATATCAGTGGTCTGGCTGGGATGTATTGAGGTGCCTTTGTATTGTCTAAGAGAAGCTTAAAATAAGTATTTAAAATTCAGAAGATATATTGAGAGATACATAAATTTGTGCACTGTGTCCTGTTTTTATGCAGTAATATGAACACATTCCCATGCACTGACATCATATTTATATGTTTCAATTAAATTTCGAAACTATATGTCCACATACACAAGTATTCTATTACAAAATTAGTTTACATTTTCAAGTTGACTGCAGCTGGTTTGATATTTTACCTTTGTAGCTACTGTTGAACTTTAAGAATTATAGTCTTAAGTTGATTTTTGGTCCTTTTGTAAGCATACGATCTCATTTCCTGGGGTAATGATATTTTTGTCTCCTTTTTCCATTGTTTTCCTCCACAACTCACTACACAGGTGCTTTTGCTTTCATACTCTCTGATGCTTTGCATAGGCTCCTCAGGCACTAGACTGACTGCTCAGAGCTCTATTAATAGGGCTTGTCTGGAGATGGGGCCTGAGTGCTTCAGATGGGTGAGCGCAGCAGGATGGCACCACAGCCCCAACTCCTCGTCTTCCTGGTGCTCTGGGTATCAGGTGAGAAGCTTAGATGAGTTATATCTTTGTAAAATTAAAAGAAAATTGAACATGTAGAATAAAAGAAACATTCATCCCAAACAGTTTGATTATTTGTGATAAAAAAGAAAGGCTACATTTTTAGATATATATTTTAATATCTTAGTATGTGATGTGTGGTCACTGTCAATTCTTAATTGCAGGTGCCTGTGGGGACATTGTGATGACCCAATCTCCAGACAACCTGGCTGTGTCTGTAGGAGAGATGGTCACCATCAGCTGCAAATCTAGCCAGAGTCTTTTATCCAGTTCCAGCAATAAAAACTACTTAGCCTGGTACCAGCAGAAACCAGGACAGGCTCCAAAGCTGCTCATCTACTGGGCATCCACCCGGGCATCTGGAGTCCCTGATCGATTCAGTGGCAGTGGGTCTGGGACAGATTTCACTCTCACCATCAGCAGCCTCCAGGCTGAAGATGCAGCAGTTTATTACTGTCAGCAGCATTATAGCAGGCCTCCCACAGTGCTTCAGCCTCGAACACAAACCTCCTCTGTCGGTCTGTCCGTCAGTGAGTGTCTGAAGCACCCGGTGCTTCCTCGCCACACAGCCCTGGACTTGAACACTTCCTCTTTCTGCCTGAGAGTCTGTGTATTCTGCTTATTTATGAGGAAGTTAGCAGGGCTAGAGAAAAGAGTTAAGGCGCTCAATATGTCTTTCAATCCCCTTGTTTAAGGTTTCACTCTTACGCAAACATTTAACTTAGATAAAATAATGGTTCTTTTAAATAAATTTTACTTAGCTTTGATTTCATGTTTTTTAATGCTGATTTGGCAAATGAAAGTATAACTTTTATGGCTCGTGTTTGTAAGTAGAAGAATAACTTTGGAAACAGTTCACTGATGCCTGTTGTATATGAGTAATCTCATATGCTTCAAGAAAAGAAGAAAAATCATTTAGTTCCAGTAATGGGTTAATTTTTCTTTATCCAATTTCCAGTATCCCAGAACTTTTTTGAAATTTATTCTTATTAGGATTATTTTGTTATTGTAAGGTACTCACACTACCAATGAAGTGATAGATTGTTGTTTGCTAGTGGGCTTGGGTTAACTGTAAATGTAACTGTAAACTCTCGGGCACCCACAAAGAAAAGTAAAAAGGTACATATATAAGAGATATGCTAAGAAGGAAAGAAAATGAAATCACATAAAATGCCCAGTTAAAAATCACAACAGATAGATAAAGAGGGGAAAATCACAATAGGCTTAAAGAGACCAGTCCTATTTCCTGAAGTGTTTCTCCTATGTTTTCTTTAAGAAGTTTTATTGTTTCAGGGTGTATATTTAAATCCTTAATCCATTTTGAGTGGATTTTAGTATACGGCGAGAGGTATGGATCTAGTTTCATTCTCCTGCATATGGATATCCAGTTATCCCAGCACCATTTGCTGAAGAGGCAGTCCCTTCGCCACTGAATAGGCTTGGTGCCTTTGTCAAAGATCAGCTGACAGTAAGTGTGTGGGTTGATTTCTGGATTCTCTATTCTATTCCATTGGTCAGTGTGTCTGTTTTTATGCCAGTACCATTCTGTTTTGGTTATTATAGCTTTGTAGTATAGCTTAAAGTCAGGTAGTGTTATGCCTCCAGCTTTATTTTTTTTGCTGAGCATTGCTTTGGCTATTCGTGGTCTTTTATTGTTCCATATAGATGTCTGGATAGTTTTTTCCATTTCTGAGAAAAATGTCTTTGGAATTTTGATGGGGATTGCATTGAATTTGTATATCACTTTGGGGAGTATGGACATTTTCACTATGTTGATTCTTCCAATCCAAGAGCATGGGATATCTTTCCATCTTCTTGTATCCTCTCTAATTTCTCTCAGCAGTGGTTTGTAGTTCTCATTATAGAGATTTTTCACCTCCTTGGTTAACTCAATTCCTAAGTATTTTATTTTTTTGGTGGCTATTGTAAATGGGCAGGCTTTCTTGACTTCTCTTTCTGCATGTTCACTATTGGAGAAAAGAAATGCTACTGATTTTTGTGTGTTGATTTTGTATCCTGCTACTGTGCTGAAATCATTTATCAATTCCAACAGTTTTTTTGTAGAGGTTTTAGGCTGTTCGATATATAGGATCATGTCATCTGCAAACAGGGACAGTTTGACTTCATCTTTTCCAATCTGGATGCCCTTTATTTCCTTCTCTTCTCTGATTGCTCTGGCTAGTACTTCCAACACTATGTTGAATAAGAGTGGTGAGAGTGGGCATCCTTGTCTAGTTCCTGTTCTTAAAGGAAAAGCTTTCAGCTTTTCCCCATTCAGGATGATATTGGCAGTGGGTTTGGCATATATGGCTTTAATTATGTTGAGATACTTTCCCTCTATACCTAACTTATAGAGGGTCTTTGTCATGAATGAGTGCTGAACTTTATCAAATGCTTTTTCAGCATCTATAGAGATGATCATATGGTCCTTGTGTTTGAGTTTATTAATATGGTGTATCACATTTATTGATTTGCGTATGTTGAACCAACCTTGCATCCCTGGGATGAATCCCACTTGATCGTGATGAATAATTTTACGTATGTGTTGCTGTATTCTATTTGCTAGTAATTTAGTGAGGATTTTTGCATCTATATTCATCAAGGATATCGGCCTGTAGTTTTCTTTTTTGGTTATATCTTTACCTGGTTTTGGTATCAGGATGATGTTTGCTTCATAGAATGAGTTTGGGAGATTTGCGTCCGTTTCAATCTTTTGGAATAGTTTGTAAAGAATCGGTGTCAATTCCTGTTTGAATGTTTGGTAAAATTCTGCTGTGAATCCATCTGGTCCTGGGCTTTTCTTTGTTGGGAGCCTACTGATAACAGCTTCAATCTCCTTTATTGTTATTGGTCTGTTCAAATTTTCTACGTCTTCACAGTTCAGTTTTGGGAGCTTGTGTGTGTCCAGAAATTTATCCATTTCCTCCAGATTTTCAAATTTGTTGGCATATAGTTGTTTATAGTAGTCTCGAATGATTCCTTGTATTTCAGATGAATCAGTTGTAATATCGCCTTTGTCATTTCTAATTTTTGTTATTTGAGTCTTCTCTCTTCTTTTTTTTGTTAGCCATGCTAATGGTTTGTCAATTTTATTTATCTTTTCAAAAAACCAACTTTTTGATTCGTTGATCTTTTGAATTGTTTTTTGGTTTTCAATTTCATTCAGTTCTGCTCTGATCTTAATGATTTCTTTCCGTCTGCTAACTTTAGGTTTGGATTGTTCTTGTTTTTCTAGTTCTTTAAGGTGAAGTGTTAGGTTGTTCACTTGCCATCTTTCTATTCTTCTGAAGTGAGCGTTTAATGCAATAAATTTTCCCCTCAATACTGCTTTTGCAGTATCCCACAGGTTTTGGTATGATGTATCATTGTTTTCATTAGTTTCAATAAATTTTTTGATTTCCTGCTTGATTTCTTCTTGAACCCATATGTCATTAAGTAGAATGCTGTTTAATTTCCATGTGTTTGTATATTTTCCAGAGTTTCGTTTGTTATTAATTTCTAGTTTTAATCCATTGTGGTCTGAGAAGATACATGGGATAATTGCAATTTTTTTGAATTTATTGAGACTTGATTTGTGACCTAATATGTGATCTATCCTGGAGAATGATCCATGTGCTGCTTAGAAGAATGAATATTCTGAGGTTGTTGGGTGGAATGTTCTGTAGATATCTGCCAATTCCAATTGGTCTAGAGTCTTGTTTAGATCTTGTGTTTCTCTACTGATTCTTTGCCTAGATGATCTGTTGAATATTGACAGTTGGGTGTTCAGGTCCCCTGCTATTATGGTATTAGTGTCTATTTCCTTCTTTAGGTCTAATAGAGTTTGTTTTATAAATCTGGCTTCTCCAACATTGGGTGCGTACATATTTATGATTGTTATCTCTTCTTGATGGATCAGTACTTTTATCATTAAGTAGTGTCCCTCATTGTCTCTTTTTATGGTTTTTAATTTAAAGTCTATTTTGTCAGATATAAGAATAGCTACTCCAGCTCGTTTTTCTTTTCTGTTTGCATGGTAAATCTTTTTCCATCCTTTCACTCTTAGTCTGTGTGAATCTTTATGGGTGAGGTGGGTCTCTTGTAGGCAGCATATAGTTGGGCCCTGCTTTTTGATCCAGTCAGCCAGTCTGTGTCTTTTAATTGGGGAATTTAAGCCTTTTACATTAAGAGTTGTTATTGAAAGGTGTTGATTTATTCCTAGCATTTTATTGGTTGTTTGTTTGTCTTAGGTGTCTTTTGTTCCTTGCTTTCTGATTTACTGTTTGTGTTCTGTGTTTGTTGGTTCCTTAGGTTGTAGATAGTGTTTTTGTTAGCTTGTTTTCTCTTCATGAATGCCATTTTTATTATACTAGTGGGTTTAGATTTTTCTTGGGTTTTTATGGCAGTGGTAGTTATTTTTCAGGAACCAAACCCAGTACTCCCTTGAGGATTTCTTGTAAGGGTGGTCTTGTGGTAGTGAACTCCCGCAGTTTTTGTTTGTCTGAGAAATATACTATTTGCCCCTCATTTCGGAAGGATAGCCTTGCAGGGTAGAGTATTCTTGGCTGGCAATCTTTGTCTTTTAGTATTTTGAAAATATCATCCCATTCCTTTCTAGCTTTTAGGGTTTGTGATGAAAAGTCTGATGTTAACCTGATTGGGGCTCCCTTATAGGTGATTTGATGCTTCTCTCTTGCAGCTTTTAAGATTCTCTCTTTATCTCTGAGTTTTGCCAATTTGACTATGACATGTCTTGGAGAAGGTCTTTTTGGGTTGAATACATTTGGAGATCGTTGAGCTTCCTGGATCTGAAGATCTGTGGTTTTTCCTATACCTGGGAAGTTTTCTGCCACTATTTTGTTGAATATGTTTTCAATGGAATCTCCATTTTCCTCCCCTTCTGGAATACCCATGACTCGGATATTTGATCGCTTATGGTTGTCTGATATTTCTCTCAGATTTTCTTCCATGTCCTTGATTCTTTTTTTCTTTCTTTTTGTCTGCTTGTGTTATTTCAAACAGCCCATCTTCAAGTTCAGAGGTTCTCTCTTCAACTTCGACAAGCCTGCTGGTTAAACTCTCCGTTGTGTTTTTTATTTCGTTGAATAACTTCTTCAGTTCAGCAAGTTCTGCTACATTTTTTTTCAAGACATTGATTTCCTTGTACATTTCCTCTTTCAGATCCTGTATACTTTTCCTCATTTCATCATGATGTCTAGCTGAGTTTTCTTGTATCTCATTCAGTTTCCTTAGAATTATCACTCGAAATTCCTTGTCAGTCATTTCAAGGGCTTCTTGTTCTATAGGATCTAGAGTTTGAGATTTATTAACTTTTGGTGGTGTACTTTCTTGATTTTTTGTATTTCTGGTATCTTTGTTTTGGTGTTTATTCATTGTGGCTGGGGGTTTCACAGTTCACCGGTTTAAGACTAATGACTAACTAGGATGTTGCTGTGGTTGCCAATTTCGTATGGCTCCCTCCGTGACTGCTCAGTTGGCCTCTAGTGCCTTGTGTGTGTGGTTGTCTCGGGTCTTGGGCTTCTCCGGGGAGCCACCTTTCTGGTCAGCTTGGACTCTGCTGGGCTGGTGGATCACGTACCACAGGGTGTGTGATCTCTGTTGAGCTTTCACTTCCTGTGCAGGACTTCTCCCTGTTCCGTGTGCTCTGGCCCAGGCTGTTAGATCGTGCAGTGGCGACCCCACCGGGTGTGTGGTTTCTGTCGAGTCTCCGCCTCCCTGGCCGCACGTCTCCCCACTCTGTGCGCACTGTGCTGGGCTGGGGCGTGTCTTCTGCACCCCTCGTCTATCAGCTGGGCCTTCAAGACCCTGCTCGGCACTGCCTCGCCCAGGAAGTCTACCAGGTTTCTGCTGGGCACAGACGACCGGTCTCTCTGGGTGCCTTTGTAGCACTATGTAGATCTTTCTCGGGTCTTGTTCACCTTTGTATCCCCCCAGTATAAACCGAGTCTAGTGCCCACCTGCAGCCTGGTCTCCGGCCGGTTCAAGCGGACCTGGGAACTCTCCTACCACACTATTCCCAACCAGAAATTCGTTAGGCTTTTTTCCAAACTGGTGGCCGCAGAGATGGTATCTGCCTCCCAGTAACAGGGAGTTTACCTGGGGCCGGAGTCCAGGGTATGGTGGAGTGACGGGTACTTCCTTGCCCTCCCGACACTGGCCCGGGACACCCCCCACCACCAGCCCCGCCAGAGAACCGCGGAGGGAGTGGGAGCGGAGGCCGGTCCGCAGGCTCCGGAATGCCCGGCGCCAGGCCAAGCAAGTGGGAGGGCTCAGTGATGGCCGAGCAGGGCGGAGCTGCCCGCACCTGGGAAAATGGAGGCAGCACCGGGCGGTGAGTGGCCTGGTGGTGCAGGCGGGAGCCGCGTGGGCATGAACCCTCCGAACAGAGCTGTGCCAGGGATCACTCACAGTGCTGTGCCAGGTCGGGTGCTCGCTCTCTGTCTCTGGTTTGCCGCCTTTCCCAGTTCTCGGCCGCTGCCGCCTCGGGCTGTTCAGTCGCGGCGTGGCTCGGGCGCTCCCAGGAATCTTCTTTAATGCCGGCCTGAAACCTCGAATCCTGAATAGGGCAGCTGGCCGCCTTCAGCGCGGCCCCGGCCTCCGGGATCCTGGCTGCATCCACAGCAGCCCTGGTGCCGTGTTCCCTGTCTCGAGACTCGCTTTTGCAGCTAAGAATCAGTTCTTTTCCTGCTCCACACTTCAAAGCTGTTGCCTGTAAATGAGGCAGCCTCTCCTGCCGGGGGCAAAGTGGCGTTGAGCCCCCACGACCGGCCAGCAGCAGCAGTCCTCCCTTAAGAGATGGCCAGAGGAAGGTCCACAAGTTTCCCGGCTGCCTGAGGCCCAGTGGTCACCTTTTCCACCTCAGCTACTCCGCGCCAGCCGCTGCAGCCACCGCCATCTTGAAAAGCCCCTCCAAGAGAAAAATTTTAAAGCCTTTTTCTGTCCAAGAGAAAAATTTTATTAGATTTTACGTTTTCTATATATGTCAGGGCAACGGATTTGAAATAAAACCACTATCAAAATTGGAGACTTTTAATGGTCCTATGTTTATTTCACTAAGAACAGCAGAACAGCACTACTCTCTGAAATTCAAACATCTTAAAGAATAATTTTTAAAAGTAGCCTTTACATCGTGACCATCTTTGATGAAGGCCCAGAAACATGTTTCTCACAGATACAAATTACCAGGAGACATTAAAAGATTGGATCCAGTTCTTGTTATTTCAATGCATGGAATCCCCTTTTAGACCGTGGACTCATGACTGTGGCTTCCCAACATACATGACAAGTAAGAGTAGAAATGGGAAGATATGGGAAGAATTTTTCTATAAGCAGTCAGGAAAAAAAAAAAAAAGGAAATTTTCTATTATTCATTCTGTCCCATTGTCCTGAAGGAATTCTCCCTCAATAAAATTTTTGATTGATCTGGTATATGTATATTCACAAAAGTATAATAGAATATTCACCAGTTTCTAACAACAGTTATCACATTTTTAATATCTACTGCCTGCCTGAATATTAAAAATTCCCCATTTCTTCTTGCCTTAAACAGTAATATTGATTCACTAGATGTAAGAAACAGACTTTTTTTTTAATCCTGTCAAGTTCTTTTTGAATTGAGTGCTTTTATGGGTTTAATTCACTAATTCCAGGAAGAGACAGTTTTTAATATTTGTTTCTTACATTTGTAAACAGTTAACCTTCTAACAGCAGATGCCAGACAGTTCTTGAGCTAGCTCAACTCCATGCTGTTACTGGGAGAAAACTCTGATGTTCAATACTAGTGGGGGCGGGATTGACCTGGATGCACATTTCTACATGGTCAGGGTAGGGTCTGTTGTTGTTTTTTATTATTTATTTTTATTTTATTTTAAAATTTTTTTTATTGACTCATAATTATACATATTTTGGGGGTTCAATGTTGAGATATATTGATCAAGTCAGTATTACTAGTGTACATATTGTTACAAATTGTACTTATTCTTTATGCCCCTTGTCCAGTCTCTCCTCACCCCCCCGTCCCTTCCCCCTCCCCCTCCCCTTCCTCGTCTAATTACCCTAGATTTCTTCTCTCCTTCTGGAAGAGTAATGGTTACTCTGTTGATTTGTTGCCTAGATGATCTATCCAATGCTGAGAGGTGTGTTCAGGTCTCCCAATATCATTGTAAAGCAGATGCTTCTTCTGTCACTCTCGAATGGGCTTTGTGGAGAGAGACATCTTCTTTTCTTTGGTTGCCGTGGGTGACTCTCCTTGTGTCACTGCGCTCCAGTAGCTGGCAGACCATGTACATGGTAGTTGGGACATCTAGCTGCTTTCATGGCAGCTGAAGTTATTGTGCTGGCTATGGTGGGCTACCCAAAAGGAGGTGATGTTTTTGGCATGCTCCTTGGCACTGGCAGTGTGCATGGCTGTGGGAGGGGGGTGGTCCTATCCCTGGCATCATGCCTCAGGTCCCTGGGTGGGCCCCATGGTACTGGTGGTATGCCTGGGCTGGAACTGATTATTTGTCCTTTGCTTATTTCTAAAATGTGGGAACTTCCTGTGAGGACCAGTACTTGAGGTGTGTAGTTTAGCTAAATTGCTGCTTTGCTGCTGATTCCCTAGGGAAGGCTTTTTGTGCAGCTGAGGTTTTAGTGGTTGACTTCACAGGTACTTCCAGCTCTCCAGAGACCTGGTGCACCTGGGTTGTGTAGAAACTCTGATCTGGGTCTGAGTTTTTTCATCAAACTGCACCCCATGCTATTCTATATTCCTGACCAGTCTCCTCTGAGTGGTTGTATGCTGACTTGGGGGCAGATCAGGTGTCTTTGCTGTGCCCTGGTGTTCCCCCGGTGGGCCCATCTCCCCCACTGCCTGTACTGCAAACATTTCCCATGGGACGGGCTGTGTGCTGGTCCCTTGTGATGTCTCACTGGCCTCTGAGTGGCTCTTTTTTTTTCAGTTGTGTCTCCTCGATCATATGTGGGTCCATGGGAACCCTATTAATGGTCTTGCTGGTCTGGGGGCCACCAAGGCCCTCTTCTCTCCTGCTGCCTCCACACAACTCCATCTGAAGGGCACAGCTGTGGCTTTTGCTGGTTCCTGCTCCATGTACTCAGCAGCTCCAGCCTTAAAGTGGCCATGGCACAAAATCGTCAGAGGAGATTTTTCTTTCTTTCTTCGTGACTTCTTTTGCCTTCATGTACTCCATAGATCTCTCCTCCTCTTCCCCTCAGCTCTAGTAGCACCAGCTTGTTGTTGTTGCTTTTTTATAGCTGTAAATTTGTTGATTTGTGGGAGAGAGTGATGCTGGGGACTGTCTATTTTGCCATCTTGACCAGAAGCCTGATATTTTCTTAGAGGGGCAGAGACATGTCCACTGTGTCCTCCCCACAGACACAGACCTTCACAGTGAGATGCTTTTCCCCACTACTTCAGGTGGCATGAACTTCATCTCTATTGATGTTCATCCATATATAGAAGACATTTAATGTTACTTTGCTCACAGGATAGGCCCCCACTCTCCCACTGGCTCTTTCCACACTGCTGCACCCAGCAGGGGATTTGCATACTGTCCCCTCAGGAGGACCTTTCCCTGCAAGTCTGAGATAAAAGCTCAGCTCTAACCTTGCCTTGACTTTTCGAGACTCCTCAGTTCAACCTCAGAAAATGAGGTTCCCTGCTCAGGTCCTGGGGCTGCTGATGCTCTGGATCCCTGGTAAGGGCAGAAGAAGATGAGGGAGGAGAATGGGGTGGGAGGCTGAGCTCTGGAGCCCAACTGCTTCCCATGTGTGTTCTGTCCATGTGTGAGATGTGCACGTCTCATCCTCCAGGATGGGGCATGTGATGTTTAGATTTGTGAGAGTGAGGAAGATTCCAGAAGGAACAAAGACCTCTGCTCTGGGGAAGACTATGCCACAGAAAGAGGGGGATGGTTTAGGTGACTTTTAGAGGTTCCTTTGTGCCTTGCAAATCTCTATTCTTTTTTGAAATTGGATATTTTAGGGGTATGAATCAAAACCAAAACAAAAAACATTTAGACTAAAATAATCAATAAAGAAAAATCACGAAAATATCTCATGTTTGTACACAACATTGCACTTCTCTTTCATTACTCTAGGATCCTGTGGGGACACTGTGTTGGCCCAGACTCCACTCTCCCTGCCTGTCATCCCTGGAGAGCCAGCCTCCATCTCCTGTAGGTCTGGTCAAAGCCTCCTATGTAGTAATGGATATACGTATTTGCACTGGTGTCTGCAAAGCCAGGTCAGGCTCCATCGCTCTGGATCTATGGGGTTTCCATCCAACCCTCAGGGATCCCAGACATGTTCAGTGATAGCAGGGCGGAGACAAAATTCACAGTGAAAGTCAGCAAGGTGGAGTTGAGGATCTTGGAATTTATTACTGCATGCAAGGTACATACTTTCCTCCCACAATGGTACAGCCCTGAGAACAAACCTCCCTGTTTGGGGTTGCCCATCTGCCTGAATGTGTTGTCAATCTGTTGCAACAGAGCAGATTCTCTGAGTCTCTGGAAGAAGATGTTGAAGAACTTATGTGAAGAGTTTGCAGTGAGGGCTCTGGACCATGAGTGCCTTGGCTACACCTCAGGCACTATATAGTAGGCTTGTTAGCCACAACAGCATTGGCACAGCAGAACCGACAGCAGAATGAATGGGTTTTAATAACCAGAAAGAATGGACGGTAGAGGAGAATTATAGCTCATGCTTATCCTCCTTACCTGTGTACATTGATCAATTCATTTCACTCAGCGTAACATGCTGATTCATGGCAACACAGAGCTAATACATTTTTTAGTTTTATATGATTAAGTGGGTGCAAGTATACATGCACCAGCTTAACATTTGGTTTTATTAAGACACTGTCTCTCACCTACTCCACCTTCCCAGTTGCACTTTTCTTTGCCTCTCCACTATGAGGCAGACACAAGATTTTGGAGGCATCAAAATTCCTGATTTCAAATTATATTACAAACATATAAATAATGAAAACTATAGTATTACTGACATAAAAACAGACATAGGCCACTGGAATACAGAATTCAGAGATAAATCCAAGCATGTATGGTCCACTAATTTTTTACAAGGGCAGCAAAAATACACACTGGAGTAAAGACAATTTCTTCAATAAACGGTATTAGAAAAACTGGATAGCCACATGCAAAATAATGAGATTGGATGTTTATTTCACACCATATACAAATATCAACTCAAAGTGAATTAAAGACTTAACACTAAGACCTGAAGCCGTAAAACTCCTAGAAGAAAACGTGGGGAGAGAGTTCCTCGATACTGGCCTTGGCAGTAATTTTGTAGATGTGACACCAATATGTCAGGCAACAAAAGCAGAATTTTTCTCTCCTGTCCCTTGTATCATTGCTGTCATTCGTTTCACTTATATATAAGCACACACACAAACAGAGCATACAGGGGTCTGGAACTGGGTATTTCTCTTCCACCAATTTAGTTAGGCTCCAATAAAAAATGTTAGGCTCTTATTAAATAGTTTCTCCCGAGGGGAGTCCTTGTTAAGAAGAACAGAATGCTTTGGCTTATTTCAAAACAATTTCTTTCCCCTCCTTCTGACCAATCATGAAGGGGTTTTTCTCTCTGAAAACCTGCTAGAGCTCCTGGGAGTAAAGCTCACAGAAGTGTGGCGGTCTTCCCCATACCTGGGTCCCCATGGAGTTTTTAACTCTCAGTTTTCCACCCTGAGCCTCCAGCATTTTGACAATTACAGTTCAGGGTTTTCTACCCCACTGCTCATTTCCACTTAGGTTCTTGCTTGTGTTTTCCTGCTCTGGTCATCGTGATTCTCTGTACCTGCTGTCTGTCTCTCCAATTTTGGAGGCAGTGGTTTGCCTGTGCCCTTACTTCCATGACAGATCCAAAAAGAGTTGTTGATTTTTCAGTTTGTTCAGCTTTTTACTTGTTAGATGGAGTGGCAACTTTCAATCTCCTTATGTGTTGTACAGGAATCCTTCAATCTATTTCCAATATGGACCCAATTACGTGCTGATATTTAATACCGTTAGAAAGCACTTTGTAATAACATATTTTAATATGTATATGATAAAGTATGTGTGTGTGTGTGTGTGTGTGTGCGCATGTGTATGATTACTGTCCATTCCCAACTGCAGGTCCCCGTGGGGACGTTGTGATGAACAGTCTCCAGGCTCCCTGGCTGTGTCTGCAGGACAGAGGTTCACCGTCAGTTGCAAGTGCAGCCAGTCTTTTATCCAGCTCTGTCAATAAGAACTACTTAGCCTGGCACCAGAAGAAACCAGAACAGGCTCCTAAGCTGCTCATCTACTGGGCGTCCTCTTGGCACCTGGAGTCCCTGAATGATTCAGCAGCTGTTGGTCTAGAACAGATTTCATTCTCACCATCAAGGCTGAAGATATGGCAGTTTATCAGTCAACAGTATTATACAGTTCGTTCCACAGTGCTTTAGCCTTGAACACAAACTTCATCTTTGTGTCTCTCTAGTACCTTGCTCCCCACACAGTTCTGGATTTGCACACATCCTCTATCTGCCTGAGAGGCCGTGTGTCCTGACTTATTTATGGGAAGGTTATCAGGGCTCGGGGAGAATAAGTGGCTCTATGTGTTCTTTAATCCCTCTTGTGGAAGATACGTCTCCAATGCATGACATTTCATTGAGACAACATATGGATCTTCTAAGTTAATTTTTCTTAGCTTTGATTCCGTGTTTTTCCATACTGATTTGACTGGAAAACCTATAAGTTTTATGTTTTGGCTCAATTAGCAGAAGAATACACTTGAAAACAGTTCATTGATGCTTCTTTTTATTAGTAACCTCACATGGTTCAGATAGGAAATCTTTCAATTCCGACAATGGGTTAATTTTTCTTATTCTATTTTTAGTACTTGAAAAGATTTTTGAAATTATTCTGCTGGAAGTGAAATATCTGACACTATTGTTAATACTATTAAAAATTTAGTTAAGAAGTTAAATATTTACTTATTTTTGTGATGGTGAAAATATAAATTTGGTAAAGTGGACTGTTTGGTTTAATAATTTTTATTATAAAATAAAGAAATCTAAGGTATATAAATTTACTTGGAACTGATTGTGGTATACATGTGGTCATAACTATACACAGGCAATCTGTGATATTCTACTAAATGATAGAGGAGTTTTAGAGGTAAAAATTAAATATATATATATATGCGTACATACATACACATACGCATTGTGTAATACATGTATATACACACTTATGCACTCATGCCCCTTCATACACACATGCACACTCATATGTGCACACAGAGTAACTGAATAGTGACCTTTATAATTGTTGTAGTTGAACAAATACAAAAGAATTCACACACTTCTTTTCTCTTTGCTGCCAATTATCATCTGATATTCAGAAAATTTGGAGCCTTTGAAGAAGTACACAAATCAACCTACATGCCCTACAATGGCAATTAAGTTTCTGTAAACAAATCTTTTGGTTTTGACTGAATATTATTCAAAAACA
This sequence comes from Cynocephalus volans, assembly GCF_027409185.1. NCBI lineage: Eukaryota > Metazoa > Chordata > Mammalia > Dermoptera > Cynocephalidae > Cynocephalus > Cynocephalus volans. The sequence goes on from NC_084473.1 coordinate 83,894,528, forward strand.
ATTGAAAACCTTTAATTATTTATTTAAGTGCCCAAACTCCAGCTTTTGAAGTTTCTAGTTAATCACTAAAAAATAACTTTGCAAACAGAAAGACATTGAAAACAAGGTAGGAATACAAGAAATTAAACAGTGGGAACTCCATCAATGATTCAGTTTTGACATTTTATTATTGCAATTAAAAAAAAATTTATTATTGCATATTTGAATAACATGGCTGATTATTCAATTAGCTCTTTCTGTAGTTTTGTTGAATGGAAAACAGTAGACACCCCAGTACATGCTAAAGTAATTGTTGCCCAGACTCTGGAGTCATTCACTTTCTTAACATTGACCCTGGTGTGAGGTGTGAAAATTCCCTTTGGTGGGTGCTGCAGTGTTTTTGGATCCCAAGGGAATGCCCATGGTCCACGGGAAGATGACTGATGCTGAGAGGAATGCCTTTCTCTTGCTAAAGTGGAGAAGGGTGTTTGTGAACTGGGAGGTGGGTGGAAGAGAGCCACCTGGATAACTGGAAGTTCCTGAGAGGATACATTTTAGAAAAGAGTTTAAGCAGAACATGAAGACCTAGAAATTAATTCCCTTAAAGCAATTCATGCCCATGAACTCCTGGGAAAATCTTTGTGTCTACCTAGGGGTACACATGTCTTGTTCGAAGGCCGCTGATATAAAAGAGGAGAGTTTGGACTGGAGGGTCCTAAGAGTTGAGGAAAATCAGGTGTCAAAGAAGCACATTTTGCAAGTAGTGTCCAGCTACTGAATCTCCAGTTTAGGGGAGAATTATTTTAGCTCACCTTGGTCAGAGGTGACTTGGTCCTATTAACCTTCAGTCACCTTTACTAATGCATTTTCCATGAATTATTTTGAGATAAATTTTTATTATGGAATAATTTTTGATTTACATAATTGTTGCAAAGATAGAGTACAAATTTGCAAGGATGGTACAAAAGTTGAAAAGACACAGTTACCCCAATTTTTTCTCACTTTATCTATTCTGTTTATTGAAGCATAATTGATTATACATATTTTTGGAGTTCAACCTGGACTACCACCACCTGAGTATAATGTACATTGATAAAATCAATATTATTAGTACATTCATTATTACAGATCGTACTTATTCTTTATGCTCCTTATCCAATATCCCCCATCCCCCTCTCTGTCCCCCCTCCCACGTCCAATAACCCTAGATTCATTCTCTTCTTCTGAAAGATTAACATTTACTCTGTTGATTTATTGCTTAGATGATCTGTCCAATGCTGAGAAAGGGGTGTTCAGGTCGTCCACTACTATTGTGATTTTTGTCATGCTCCTTGACTGGTTGCTAGAGGAGGGGTCCTCCCCCGGCTCCATGGCTCAGGTCCCTGGGCGGGTCCTGTGGTGGTGGTGGCGGCATGCCTGATTGTGGGCTAATTCCCCCAATTTTAATATTGTGCATATCAATGTACATTAATCAAAACCTAGATATTAACATTAGTATATTAATGTTAACTCCACTTGGGCTTCATTAGGATTTCAACAATTTTTTTACTTATGTCCTTTTTCTGTTCCACTGTCTATCCATAAAACTGTACTGCAATTGGTTTCCATGTACTCTGTTACTGGGAAATGGAGTGTCATGGTTAAGTACTGATGCAATGCTCTAATTTTAAATGAATAAATAACATTTTATTCTACACATCAGTGCTGTATGAGTTTGTTACCAAATCTGATTCCTTCAAGGTTATTGATAAATCTTGCTCTCAAAGGGAAGAATGAAAATCAAAACCTGTTTCATGATATGTTTTTAAGGTTAATTTCTACGTAATGAGTTAGATTTCCCTTTGCAGAAATTTTTCTTTATGCCCTATCTGCCTTTTTAAAAAGACTTATCTTTTTAAGAGCAGTTTTAAGTACATGGCAAAATCGAGAGAAGGTACAGAGATATCCCACACATGCCCTGTTCCCACACATGCATAACTTTTCCCATTATCAATATCCTCCGATAGTGTAGTACATCTGTTACAATTGGCGAACCCACACTGGGTGATTTTTATGACCCAACATCCATCGTTTACATTAGGGTTCACTCTTATGTTGTACCTCTGGACAAATGTATAAAGACATGTATTCACCAAGATAGTTTCATATAGGCTCTGATAAAACCCTAGCAGGTTAGACTCGGGTAAATGGTTTCTCCTGAGGGCAGGCTTTGCTGTGAAGAACAGCTTGCTCTCACACCTTGTCTCCAGCAATTCATCCATACAATTCAGGTTATCCTACCCGTGCTCTGGTTCCCACGGGGGTTTCCTTTCCAGTATCCTGTGTTTCTCTGTATCAGCCTGTCTGTCTCTCCAATTCTGAAGGGAATGGTTTGTCCTGTGTAATTAGTTCAATTCTGTTTCTTATAACAAAATACCTGAAACTGGGTGATTTATAAAGAAAAACAAAATTTCTTGTTCATAGTTCCTGAGGCTGGGAAGTCAAAGTCCATCTGGTGGTGGTGACAGTGACCCAGGGGTCTCACTTTGCAAGATGATGGAAGCCGAGAGAGCAGAGCGGAGAAAGACACTCTCCTTTTCCTTTAAAGCCCTTAGAACCACACCCCTGACCACCATTTTTAATCCATTCTCTACCGCACAGTCTTACAATCCAATCACCTCCTCAAGGCTCCATCTTTCAACTGCCATAATAGGACTTCCCACTCTCTTAACAGTCACAGTGGGGGCTAAGTTTCTAATACTTAAAACTTGGGAGACACAATTTAAGCTTAAATGAGTTTTGGGGTACATGATTTAATCCACTATACCCTGTGATATTACTTCTATTAAGGATCAAAAGGAGCTGTTGATTTTTCTATTTGTTTAGATTTCTACCAGTTAAGAGGGAGTGGTAACTTCCAAGCTTCTGCGTGCAGAACTGGAAACTAGAAGCTCCACTCGATTAACTTTTGCCAACTGAATTTAATGCTTCATCATTAGTACTTTATAACTAATTCACAGATGGAATTGGAGCATGTTTGTGTGTGAATGTGTGTGCTGTCTGTGTGTGTGTGTGCACAGTTCTTCCCTTGGCTGCTTGTCACTCAGAGTGAGAACCATCCCTACTGTCTGCTTTTCACAAGCCATTTAGCTTTTTCCAGGCACACGTACATTTGCCCTTAATCACTGTATAGTTTTTACTTTAGGCTCCAACTCGGACATTGAGCTGACCTTGTCTTCATTTTGACTATGTCTCCAGGAGGAGGAGCCAGTAACACACGTCTTACCACGTGGATCACTAACATTAGTGTCTAACCATTATTGTGTGGAAAGTGGCTTGAATGCATATTGCTTTTTTATTCTTAAACATCTCAATATTTTAGGCTTTTGATCCCCACCCATTTCTTTGGATTCAGAGGAAGCTGACACAATCTTGAACTCCACTGGTGGATTCTGATTATTAACAAAAATCAGAATGTGGGCCATCATTGTTGTTGTTGTTGTGGGATGATAATAGGACTGAAAGAAAGCACTTAATAAATTTATTCCATACTTCAGGGAAAGGATGGCATCTCTCTCTTTCTGGCTCTGCAGAAAGTCACATGTTGCCCCTGTTGCTGGCAACCACTTTCTAATCATGAAGGTGGCTATTAAATGAATAGGCTGAAAATGACAGAGCAATGAAATGGAAACTATTTAATCTTACTTTCAGATATTGACACAACCAACCCTAAAATTCATCCTTTCACCAGCACTGTTAGTTGTACTGACAGCATTCCACGTGATACTTTACATGTCTTTCTCACTTAGTAAACAACCTACAAATCTATATGCGGAAGTAGATTCTGGATAAACCAGTCTCCTTGCTCTTTTTGAATTTTTGTAGGTTATCTCACATACATCACCTGAAGTGTGAGTCATCATGCATTATTCTATCTTCCAAACACTTGAGCAGCTCTTGCCCTGAGTTAGTGTGGAAGGGGAAGGCCACGTAACTTGAGTGAAGAGCTGCTCGGAGCTTCCCCCAGCCCCTTGGGTCATAACTAATGCTGTGTGAGGGGATCAGGGTCAAAGACCTCTCTGTCAGACAAACAGCTGCAAGATGGGACATGTGACCTCGCATCTTACACAATCTTCACTCAAACATGCTCCTGTCATTGTCTGCAATGCAGGATTTAAGGAGAAGGGAAACAATTGGCACAAAGGAGTCTCACTGTGCAGATGGCCTTTAATTTGCATTCAGGGTTGTGATTCTGTGAGGAATTGGGGATGGCTTCACAGAGACCAGTGAAGCACAACATCTCCAGCCTCCACATTGTTGATAATTAGAGCGTAGATCACGTAAGAACTTCTAGTCCTGTGCCCACAAGCAGAATTGGGAGCTCTGAGCTGAACGCTGATTGGCAGGAATCCTGGATCCAGTCCTGACTGCTGTTGGTGCCAGTGAGAGCTGTCACTAGCTCTTTTGCTGTCTTTAGAGTTAATGATTATTTTCTCTCTTTAGAGATGCGGCCAAAGATTTTGTTTATGGAGTAAAAGTAATATCATGTAGAATTAAAAATATACAAGAGAAAAGCATATGGCAATAAATCCATTAATTACTCTTTTACATTTAACAGCACTTCAATTTCCTAGGGTATAATATTTAAAAAAATTGTAAAGGCTGATTCAAATATTTGTCTAGGAGTGTATTAAATAGAATAACTTACCAGGTTGTTTTCAGTTTATTCCTTGTACTCTTTTAACTTCCAAGTGATATTTTAAAATGAAAATTATTCTATTTATGTTATAGTCTAAAATAAACGTATCTTTGAGACACCATATCTTGCTGAAGGTGAATGTAGTGTTCCTCAGCTCTAGTCTTCAGTGACAAGAAAATTGATCAACTGAGAGCTGGACACTGGTTGGTCCCAGTGGAATGAACTCCTCTTCCTGTGAGTGCCTCTGGTGGACACAGCATTTGTTTTCAGGACTGAGCAGATGGAGCTGCCTTATCCACATGGAGGCCAGTTCATTGATTAATTCAGGTTCCCAGGTTTCATCAAAGTTCCATGTTCACCTCCCACATTCTTTCCAGCTCCTGATGACATTTATAGACTTAATTTAAAGGCCATTTCCTCAGTAGGCTAACTCCCTCTCCCAATCTGAGTAATCTACCCTGTTTCACACTTTTGTAAACCTACTGCTTTCCATTTCTGACAACAATTTCGGGCTGTAATGCATTGTTATTTGAGATGATATGAAATTTCAATTTAAGGGATCAGAAGCATTCCTGAAATAGCTTACACCTTTATGGCATGGCAGCCCAAGTACACTCCCTGACATGGCATCTCAGACAGATTAGGAGGTGAAGATCAGTGTAACAGGTTACAAAATCCCTTGGGATATGCTTGAGATGCCCTAGGACCTTTTTTACTAACCCTGACTCCCACCAGGTGAATTAAGAGCAGGTGTCACTTTTGAGCACCAACTCAAGCTTTTCTGAATTAATTTGCATGTTGAGTTATTAGACAATGACCCAGGCTGCTCAACACATCCTTATGGGCAGCTTGTCAGGGCCCCTGAGGAGCAGCCTCTAGCTCAGCTCTCAGAGATGGGGTCAGGGGCTCCCCTGCTGCTCTGGGTTCAAGATGAGGAGCTGCAGAGAGACATTGTGCAAACCCATTGTGGACATCATTGCTTCCTGTGTCTCTGGGTTCTTGGTTACTGGAACTAAGGCATTTGTTGCAGGTTTTAAATGACCCAGTTATCTTTTATTTTCTGGTTAGTCACAGTGTTGCCCGTGACTGTGGTGACAAGCATCACCAATGCACTGGGCCTACATGGGAATGGTCTCAGTAGATATTTTACAGTTTATTATGTGTGTATATCATTGCAGTCTGCATTGGGAACATTGTACTGACCTGGTCTTCAGCCACCTTGGCCGTGTCTCCAGGAGAGAGGGCCACTATCTCTTTCTGCAGGGCCAGCCAGAGTGTCAGTGTTAGATTGCTTCATTCCAGTGCTATGAACTGGTATCAGCAGAAACCAGGACAACCCCCTAAACACTGATATATGCATCATCTAATCAAGGATCTGGATTCCCACCAAGGTTCATGGCAGTGGGTCTGGGACTGACTTCACCCTCACAATTCATCCTGTGGAGGCTGATGATACTGCAAACTATTACTGTCAGCAGGGTAAGGAGCTTCCACCCACAGTGCTCTAGGTCTAAGCAAAAACCTCCCCAGAGGAAGCTCACTGAGGCTCAACTCACTCAGATGTGACTCCTTACCTGGGAACCCCAACATAGTGTCTCTACGCTTGTTTGGACAGAGAGGATTGACTTGGGTTTATCAATATATGTACCCATTCTAAACAAGAATTCATTCCCTCTGGCGTCAAAATATTAAATTATGCCTTTCTCCTTTCTCAAAATCTCCCCCATGCCCCTCTGCAAAGGAAAGGACCATAACTTCAAAAAACACTGAATCTGGAGGAAGTGTTGATGTTCAACTACATGCCCAGCATCTTGATAAAATATTCAAGGTGCTGATTGTTTAGTTATAAGCCTGCTACAATTGACCTCCTCAGTTTGGTTCCAGAGGACATACAGTTCTAAAGCATTCAGAATTTCAGTTTAAGTCTGGGAATCCACCTACTTGCTCTTCAGCACTGTCAAATCCTGAGTATTTTATAGGGGCTGGAAACCAAGGGGCTCCCCATTTTGCCCTGACCTCTGATTATACTTTAAGTGTTTAGTTTCCCTGCCACCTTCACACACTTAAAAAAAATCCTCCACACTATATTTATTCATGTTTCCAAGTCTTTCCTAAATTTTTGTTTACTTGATCCATTTCAGTGGTCCATGCTGACATGGAAGATCACTAATTTTGGTGTAAAACCCTTTGTTCTAGAGGAGAGCCTTTTGAATGTTTTTGCCACAAAGAAATGGTAAATGCATAAGTTTGTTGATAAATTAACCACCCTGACCAATTATTATACAACATATACGTATCAAAATATCAGATTGTGGCCCATAAGTATGTACAATTACAATTTGTAAGTTAAAATAAAAGTGATAAAAAGTTGGAAGCATCATCGACCTCCATAGGCAGACTTGAGGACAAAATGTGCTTAGACGTATTTTCATAGAAATGGTCAGAGACCCCGGAGAAGTTCCAGGATGCAAAATGGATTAGGAGCTCAGAGATTTGTTTCTCTTGTTCCTACTTTCACAGGGGTTGTCAGCACTTCTGCTGGTGGCTCTTGATTGGACAGATGTGTGTTTGTGGCTCCCCCTCCTGGAAATATGGACAAAATGAAGACAGGGTCTACTTAGTGTCCACGTTGAAACCTAAAGTAAAAACTACTACAGTGACTAAGGTCAAATCCAAGTATGCTTGAGCAAAGCTAAATAGTTTGTGAAAAGCTGACATTGGGCTTGTCCCACAGCTTAGGGAAGAATTGTGCACACACAGACACACATAATCACACACACTGACCCTTTAATTCCAGCTGTCAAGAAGTTAGAAAATATTGATGATGAAATTTTAAATACAGTTGGCAAAAGTTTATGGAGTGAAAAATGTATAAATTAAAGTATAGGCCATATAACTATGTCCAAATTTCTAAAATTTAAAGAATTGAACATTTTTTTATAGCTTATGTTCTTGTAATAGAACTGGTTAGGACATACTATTGAACGAATAAATGGCATGTCAGAAAAAATATCTTTAAGGAGAAAAAATAAACAATTAAAAAAAATACAAATTTGCTTGGTTTCTACAAAGGTAAAGGTTTGATGAGTTCTTGCCCCACTTGTTAGAAGTCACTAATGGTTAGTGAATGAACAGAGGACTGTGAAGTTCACAACACATAAGAACCACCCTAAAATATATTAGCAGGAAAAAAAAAGCCCAACTTTACAATCATTGTATTTATTGCTAAATGTTTCAGGGAATGTTAGAGCTCTGTGCCCAACTTTGTGTTTTTTTTTTCTCTCTTCCCTTCACAGCCCGCTTTGCCTAAAATCCACCTTGAGCACTGGATGAAGTCGAACAATTTAATGTATAGAGGAATGACTTAGAATATATACTTAGAATTATAAAGAACTAAATTTAAAATAAATAAAAAGTGTTACTCTTATAGGAAAGATATAGCAAATACTAGGCCCTTTTGCTTATTTATAAAACACTTTTTTTTCCCATCTAACTTTCATAAAGGGATTGAGAACTCATAGTGTGTGGTGAATGGAAATACCAACTTTAACTTATAAAGTTAAGAATTAATATAAAATAAGTAGTGTTTGCTCAATGCTGCTGTTAGAACATGAACTAGAGATTTTGTTTGAACTGTCATCTGACACTTAATTTCTATTAGGAAACTTAAATAAACTAATGGGTCCAATAAAATACAGAACATCTACCTGAATTCTAATAAAAATTATACCAATTTATAAAGTTTAATAAACCAAGCAATGTATGCCATACATTTTTTACTTGAAACTCAGTATCAAGAACTCATTTCTGAATAATGGTTAAAAAACTAAAGAGAGAAAGCTCTTTTTTCTAACTTTATAGGATACTTTATTTCTCTTTGTAGTTCCAATTAGATCACTACACCCACAGGGAAATTTTAATTAACAGAAATGTGAATTAAAATGAAAAGCATGCTCCTACACTCATGTTAAAAAATAATTAGAATGTAACACAGTTATCAAAAGCTTATTCCTTTTGCTGAAAATGTTAAAGGAATAACATGACAGTATGTCTACACCCTCTTTTTCTGCTCCTTTTCTTTAACTTCACATTCACTTACTTTCTCTGGGTTACTATATGCATTTAAAAACTTAATTTAAAAAGCATAAATTAAACTATTAAACTTGTCCATAAAACCTCAAACAACACAAATATAAAATAAAATGTATTTTCTACATATAATAATTTTACTAAAATTTGCCTAAAAGTGATGCCTAGTGGCCAGTGCTGCATTGGCCAGTTTGGCACCTCTGGTGCAGGCTGCTGTGGTCTGGGCTCTTCCTGGACCCTAGGTCTCCTAGGTCTGAAGAAAGCTGGAGGTTGATGCTACATAACTCTGCAGCTTCCTTGAGCCTGGAAAAAGGCAGCAGCTTTTTTTGTTGGGGGAAAGCCTGGTCTGCAGGGTGACCAGGATCTAGAGGCACTGCAGGGTGTGTTTGACACTGTCTGCAAGTCCCGTGCTGTTCCCAACCCAGGACAATGTGCTAGCTGCCTGTCATTTCCCAGGGGCTTCCTCCTCCAGTCTCTGGGCCACAAGTGGTGTTTCCCAGCTACTTTTGTTATGTGAGGACGTTATTCATTGCCTTCCCTTGCTTATGACCATGTGGCCCCTAGAAATCTTCTCTGTTCTGTGTCAAAGAGAAACAACCACTTGGCGCCCACGGGAACATGGGTATGGCTGAGCTATTCTCACAGTGATGGAAGTGTGGGATATGGGGATTTGGGCAAATTTGAGAGCTGGTCCTTGAGGAGGTGCTCACAGAGCCAAGAAGTGGATCATATGTAGAGGTGTCCAGGCAGCGCAATACAGCAAAAGTACTCCACCACCATGGAGAATAGCTACAGTGCGGAGACAGAGGGCCAGTGACGGGTGGCCAGGGTGAATAGAAAAAAAGTGCTCTGAGTGGGCCATGGGACCTTTCCCCATTCAAAGGTCATGGCAGCAGAACTGCTTGTGTGGGACTTGCTGAGGGTCTTGTGTTCCTTTGCTGTGTAGAGATGAGCTGGTGGGAGGGCCAGGGATGAGTTACCTGGGGGCAGGGCAGGGGTGGGCAGTGCCCCTGCTTCCTTCTGGAATTGAGAGAAGGGCCCTGAATGGCTTCTCCTGCCCAGGCAGAGATCTTATTCTCTCCATCTGTTCCCTGGGGTGGTGACTCTGCAGACCCCTCTGTCTTCCATCATTTGGTGCTGTGGGTACTTTGTTTTAGACACTTTGAGGAAACAGAATGTGTGACTGTGGGATTCTCACTCATCTTAAGGATATTGCATGTCACATCTTAAGGGGATAAGAAAACAATGGCCATCATCCTTTTAAAATTTATTTGTAAAGGAGGGTAGGAATTGAGTTATTTACCTTTCTTTGCCAAGCAAAAGCTGTTCTCCTGTGCCTATTTCTGCTGGAGAACACCTCTGTGAAGACAAACGTGGAATTCTTCGGTGTTCTTGGATAGCTGTAAAAGTAAACAAAAAAGGGACCTCCTGGATACCTTTGGCTCATGTTGACACCCTTCTGCCTACAGAACCTGACTCATGAGCCTGGAGGGGAAGAAGTGGGACCCATATCAGAGACGTGATGTTCCCTGACCCTTTAATCATTCAAAGACCAGGGGTAAAGTGTCGAACGACCACACACACCTGCCTTTTCTTTCATAAACATCCCTTACTTCTTTTGTTTTTCCTTTTGGACAAGAAGTAGGATAATTTGTTGGAAATGTGTAAGGGAGGTGCAGCACAGTGGAGCCCTCACGAGGGTAGGGCCCTCTGCTTGTTCAGGGGCCATGGTTGGGGATGTATTTATAACCCACAACCATATGGGATGAGCTGCTTCTCAGCCACCATGTCTTCAAATTCATCTACATTAAACTTGGCAAAGCCCCACTTCTTTGAGATGTGGGTCTACTGATGGTGAGGGAACTTGAACTTAGTCCTGCATAGGGCCTAATCCCATGCTCTTTGCTCTGCAGCTTAGTGTGGATAGACATGATGATGTGACCATTGTGAACCCTGCTTCTGTGCCCTGGTGCTTTCCAAAAGCACCATGAATACCAGTCTGCATCCTGTCAGTTCCAGTGCAGGACAACATATTGATGCAGATAATGTGGAAGAAGTGGAGCCGAGCTTGAACACGAGAGCCATGTTTCCCACAACTTTTTACCACGTAATTGTTGGCACAAATATGGTCAACTTCCAGGGCTTCAGAGGAGAACTGCTTCTACTCATTTGACACATGTGGGCACAGAGTGCAAATGCATCTACTTTTGTCTTCACTCACCCAAAATCAAAGATGTGGATCTTGGCTTTAGGGATGTTTTGGCAAAAGTGAGACTTTGGGTGTGGTTTGTCCTTACAATACTGGTAATACTGGCAGGAAGGGGAGTGACCCATGGCAATACCAGGATCATCGGTGGTGTGACAAAGAGAAAGACACATCCATTACATCTGACTCTTTTTGGGGGCCTGGTAGTCTTGGGGAAAGGTCTGAGGAAGCTCTCTTCTCTAAAAAACAGGGACAGAATCTACTTAAATGTAGATGGTACCCAGACTACTTCATTCTGAGCCAATCCTTTTTTCTTAACTTGCTACTTGTGAAACATAATAATTGAAATTGCTGTAACAATAGTTTACAGTTATTTATGATTTAGAAAAGTTTCAGATATTAATCTGTAAGTAAGGATTACTTCACGTAATTCTTAAAGGGATATATAGTCTATGATTTAAAATGTTCCCTACTTTTTTCATAAGAAAATTTAGACATGGCTAGATGAATTTGTGAGCCTTTTCTAGAGCTCCTCAGCTTTCTATAGCTAGAGCTCTTTGGATGGTGTTATGTGTTGAATTGTGTCTCCCTCTCCCCCAAAGATACATTTATATCCTAACCCCTAGTAACTTAATAATCAAGTTAAAATGAAGTCAATTGAGTGGATCTGAATCCTGTATGGCTAGTGCCATTATATAAAAATGGAAATTTGGGCACAGATATAAACATACATGGAGGGAAGACAACATAAGAATACACAGAGTGTAAATGGCCACGTGACTAGAGTGATGCATCTGTAAGCCGCAAACACCAAAGTTCTTCAGCACACTTCAGGACATAGAAGAGGCAATGAAGGAAGTTCCCCTAGAGCTGTCAGAAGGAGTACGGCCCTGCTGAAATCTTGATTTTAGACTTCCAGGCTCCAGACTTAGGAAACAATAAGTATCCATTGTTCTAATCCATTTATTTTGTGATATTTTGTTACAGCAGCCCTAGGAAACTGATACAGATTTTGGTACTAGGAAGTGGAGTGTTGCTATAGCAAATACCTAAAATGCAGAAGTAGCTTTCAAAAGCAATTAGTTTCATTGATCTTTTGCATTGTTGTTTTAGTCTCTATTCATTTATTTCTGCTCTGGTCTTTTTAATTTTCTTCCTCTACTAACTTTGTGCTTTGTTTGTTATTCTTTTTCTTGTTTCTTGAGGAGTAACATTATGCTATTTATTTGAGATCTTTCTTCTTTTCTGATGTAGATATTTACTGCTATAAAGTTTCCTTTTGAACTGCTTTTACTATATTACATATGCTTTGGTATGCTGTGTTTCATTTTCATTTGTCTCAAGATATTTTTTAGTTTTCCTTCTAATTTCTTCATTGTCTCATTGTTGTTAAAGAACATGTTTCAGCATATGCAAATCAATAAATGTGATACACCATATTAATAAAATCAAACACATGGACCATATGGTCATCTCTACAGATGCTGAAAAAGCATTTGATAAAATTCAACATTCATTCATGACAAAGACCCTCTATAAGTTAGGTATAGATGGAAAGCATCTCAACATAATTAAAACCATATATGATAAACCCACTGCCAATATCATCCTGAATGGGGAAAAGCTGAAAGCTTTTCCTTTTAGAACAGGACCTAGACAAGGATGCCCACTCTCACCACTCCTATTCAACATAGTGTTGGAAGTACTAGCCAGAGCAATCAGAGAAGAGAAGGAAATAAAGGACATCCAGATTGGAAAAGATGAAGTCAAGCTGTTCCTCTTTGCAGATGGCATGATCCTATATATCAAACAGCCTAAAGCCTCTACAAAAAAACTCTTGCAGTTGATAAATGATTTCAGCGAAGTAGCAGGACACAAAATCAACACACAAAAATCAGTAGCATTTCTATTCTCCAATAGTGAACAAGCAGAAAGAGAAATCAAGAAAGCTTGCCTATTTACAAAAGCCACCCAAAAAAATAAAATACTTAGGAATTGAATTAACCAAGGATGTGAAAAATCTCTATAATGAGAACTACAAACCACTGCTGAGAGAAATTAGAGAGGATACAAGAAGACAGCAAGATATCCCATGCTCTTGGATTGGAAGAATCAACATTGTGAAAATGTCTACACTACCCAAGGTGATATACAAATTGAATGCAATCCCCCCCAAAATTCCAATGATATTTTTCTCAGAAATGGAAAAAACTATATAGACATTTATATGGAATAACAAAAGACCACACATAGCACAAGCAATGCTGAGCAAAAGAAAATAAAGCTGGAGGCATAATACTACCTGACTTTAAACTATACTACAAAGCTATAATAACCAAAACAGCATGGTACTGGCATCAAAACAGACACACTAATCAATGGAATAGAACAGAGAATCCAGAAATCAACCCACACACCTACAGCCATCTTATCTTTGACAAAGGCACCAAGCCTATACACGGGGGAAAGACTGCCTCTTCAGCAAATGGTGCTGGGATAACTGGATATCAATATGTAGGAGAATGAAACTAGACCCATACCTCTCACCATATACTAAAATCAACTCAAAATGGATTAAAGAATTAAATATACACCCTGAAACAATAAAACTTCTTAAAGAAAACATAGGAGAAACACTTCAAGAAGTAGGACTGGACACAACTTCATGAATATGACCCCAAAAGCACGGGCAACCAAAGGAAAAATAAACAAATGGGATTATATCAAACTAAAAAGCTTCTGCACAGCAAAAGAAACAATTAACAGAGTTAAAAGACAACCAACAGAGTGGGAGAAAATATTTGCAAAATATACATTGGACAAAGGATTAATATCCAGAATATACAAGGAACTCAAACAACGTTACAAGAAAAAAACAAGCAACACAATTAAAAAATGGGCAAAGAGCCAAATCGGCATTTCTCAAAGGAAGATATATGAATGGCCAACAGACATATAAAAAATGCTCAACATCACTCAGCATTCGGGAAATGCAAATCAAAACCACACTGAGATACCATCTCACCCCAGTTAGGATGGCTAAAATCCAAAAGACTCTGAACGATAAATGCTGGCGAGGTTTCAGAGAAAAAGAAACTCATACATTGTTGGTGGGACTGCAAAATGGTGCAGCCTCTATGGAAAATGGTGTGGTGGTTCCTCAAACAATTACAGATAGATCTACCATATGACCCAGGTATCCCACTGCTGGGAATATACCCAGAGGAATGGAAATCATCAAGTCAAAGGTATACCTGCTCCCCAATGTTCATTGCAGCACTCTTTACAATAGCTAAGAGTTGGAACCAGCCCAAATGTCCATCATCAGATGAGTGGATATGGAAAATGTGGTATATCTACACAATGGAATACTACTCTGCTATAAAAAAGAATGAAATACTGCCATTTGCAATGACATGCATGGTCCTAGAGAGAATTATATTAAGTGAAACAAGTCAGGCATAGAAAGAGAAATATCATATGTTCTCACTTATTTGTGGGAGCTAAAAATAAATAAATAAATACACAAAAAAACCGGGGTGGGGAGTAGAGGGAAGAAGACATAGCAATTACAATTCCTTCAAGTTGATACGACAAACAAACAGAAAGGACATTGTTGGGAGGGACTTGGGAGAGGGAGGCGGGAGGGAGGTTTTGGTAATTGGCCACAATAATCAACCACAGTGTATATTGACAAAATAAAATAAAATTTGGAAGAAAAAAAAAAGAACATGTTTAATTTTTATGTATTAATGATTTTTCCAAAAATCCTCTTGTTACGATTTCTAGTTTCACACCATTGTGGTTGAGAAAGATACATGATATGATTTCAATATTCATAGATGTTCTAATTCTTGTCTTATGGCATAATATCTTATCTATTATGGAGAATATTCCATGTGCACTTGAGAAGAATGTGTATTCTGATGCCATTGGATGAAATGTTCTGTAAATTCCTGTAAGCTTCATTTGGCCTGTGGTGTAGTTTGTCGGGTATTTATTTGTTTATTTTCTGTCAAGATGATCTGTCTATTGTTGAAAGTGGGGCTATGAAGTACCCTACTATTACTGAATTGCAATCAACCTCTCCCCTAATTATGTTGCTTTATACATCTGGGTGGTCCAGTGTTGGGTGCATATATGCTTACAGTTGGCATATTTGGTTGTTCAATTGATCCCTTTATCATTATAAAATGACCTTCTGGGTTCCTTTTTACACTTTTTGATTTAAAATCTATTTTATCTGATAGAAGTGTAGCTACTTTCATTTGCTTTTGGTTTCCATTTGCATTGCATAGCTTTTTCCAGCCTTTCACTTTCAGTCTATGTTTATCTTTAAAAGTTAGGTGCTCTTGTACGCAGAATATGTCGGGTCTTGTTTTTTTTATCCATTCAGCCACTCTATATCTTTTAATTGGAGAGTTTAATCCATTTATATTTAAGGTTGCTACTGATATGTGAGGACTTATCATTTCTTAGTTGTTTTCTGGTTGTTTTGTAGATCGTTAGATTTTTTTTCTTTCTTTCTCCCTTGTTATTTATCTCTGTGGACTGGTGGTTTACTGTGAAACTTAGCTGTTTTTGTTTTCTTTTTCATTTCCATTTCTGCTGTATACATATAGCAGAAATACATATATATATATATTTATGGCACAATATATATTATATGTATATAGAAAAAAATATTTATATTTTGTGGTTACCTTGGGCTTAATGTAAAGAGTCATGTAGGTATAATAAACTATCATAAACTGATTGCAACATAAATTTGATCACATAAAAATACTCCAGACTTCCCCTGCCCCCACAAATAATATTTTTGTTGCCTTCATTTACATTCATATCTATTGTGTATTCCTTAGCCTTTAGTTGTAGCTATTGGTTTCTTTTCTTTTCTTTTTTTTTTTTTTTGGCCATTTTAACTTTAAAGCTTTATACTAGGGGATTGAAGGATTTACAGAGTATAGTTACGTCTGGGAATATTCTGAGTCTGAATTATGAATTTACCATATCTGTTGAGTTTTGTACTTTTTAATGTTTTCATGATAGCAATTATTGTCTTTTTATTTTCAGTTGTTGCACTCCCTTAAGTATTGCTCATAAAGATGGCATAGTAGTGACGAATTTCCTCAGCTTCTGCTTGTCCGAAAAGGTCTTTGTTTCTCCCTCACTTCTGAAGGATAACATTGCTCAATAAAGTATTCTAGGCTGATAGTTTTTTCTTTCAGCACTGTGAATATATCATCCCATTCTCTCCTGGTTTCTGTTGAGAAATCTGCTGATAGTCTAATGGGGATTCCCTTTTATGTGACTTGATGCTTTTCTCTTGCAGCTTTTAAAATATTTTCCTTCTCTTTGACTTTTGACAATTTGATTTGATGTGCCTTGAAGAGTATCTTCTTGAGTTGAGTCTCATCAGGCACCTTTGAGCTACCCAAATCTGAATGTTCATATCTCTCCCAATACTTGGGAAGTTTTCAGCTATTATTTCATTAAATAAGGTTTCTATGCCTTTTTCCATCTCTTCTCCCTCTGGATCATCTATTATTCGAAAATTTATTTGATTAATGGTATCTCATATGTCTTGTAGGCTTTCCTGATTCTTTTTTATTATTTTTCTTTTTTTCCCTCTGACTTGGCTATTTGAAAAATCTCTCTTCAAGTTCAGAATTTCTCTCCTTCTTGATCTAATCTGTTGTTGAAGCTCTCAATTGTATATTTTATTTCATTCATTGAATTCTTTAGGGCCAAGTTTTCTGTTTGGTCCTTTTTATGACATCTATCTTTGTGTCAAATTTCTTATTCAGATCATGAATTGGTTTCCTGATTTCATTGAATTGTTTGTCTGTATGCTTGTGTATCTCATTGAGTTTCCTTCAGATCATTATTTGGAATTCCTTTATAACCATTTCATAACTATCCTTTTTTTGGCAACTGTTACTGGAGAATTTTTGTGTTCCTTTGGGGTCACTATCTTTACTTGCTTCTTCTTGTTTCTTGTGTCCCTTTGTTGATATCTGTGCATCCAATTGAGAGTTGCTTTTCCCAATTTTATGGAGTGGATTATGTACAAATGACTTTTTCCTATAAGTGAGTCCTGAAGTTGTTGTGTTGGCTTTGGTTCTGGATGGACTATGCAGCATAGTTTCTGTACATTTTCTTTGTAATCCTTCTCAGTCATGTCTGCGAGAATTTGTGCCAATACAGACAGTATTTGCTGGGATGGCATAGTGGATTGAATTCTGTCCCTTGAAAACTCACTGAAACTTAATTGTGTCCCTCCAGTTTTATGTATTACAGACTTAGCCCCTACTGTGACTGTTAAGAAAGTGGGAAATCCTATTATGGTAATTGAAAGGTGGAGCCTTTAAGAGGTGATTGGATTGTAGGATCATGCAGTAGTGAATGGATTAAAAATGGTGATCCGGGGCATCGTTCTGAGAGCTTTAAAAGAGGAGGAGCGTTTGTCTTGCTCTCTCTTGGCTCTCTCTGCTTCCACGATCTTGCAATGTGAGACCCTCTGGATCATTGTTGCCACCACCAGATGGACTTTGGACTTGCCAGTCTCAGAAATTGTAAGCAGATAAATTTCATTTTCTTTATAAATCATCCAGTTCAGTGTATTTT
Organism: Cynocephalus volans; assembly: GCF_027409185.1. Taxonomy (NCBI): domain Eukaryota; kingdom Metazoa; phylum Chordata; class Mammalia; order Dermoptera; family Cynocephalidae; genus Cynocephalus; species Cynocephalus volans. Next base: position 83,912,107 of record NC_084473.1, read on the forward strand.
GTTATAAGCAACATAAATGGACTAATACAGTTGGAGACTCTGGGCTGGTTGCTTTGCCAGGCATGTGTGAGCACCATAAGTCAACTGGCTTTTAGGTGGTCTCTCTGAGGCTCAGAGTTGCTGCCTGACCAGATATCAGGCTAGGCATGAGTGCATAGCTCTGAAGTTTCACAGGGGGTGGTGTGCAGCCTAATGAGCATTTGGGCTGGAAACAAGTAAGCCTTGGTAAAGGGTTGTGGGTCAACTGTTTCTGCAATGTCATATCAAAGATTGGATGCCACTGTCTGGACAGGGGCTGGTGTGTGTGGGCACAGCTGAGACATGTTTCTCTGTGAAGGCTTTCCTGAGGATGTGGAACTACTAATCAATCCTCTGTCAAGCAGGCAGCAGGTGTGCACTGGTGCAGCAGGGGCTGGCAGCTCCGTGGAGGGCTGCTGGATCTGTAGTCAAGCCTGGAGCATTCCTTCAAGGGTGTAGCAAAATCCAGTAACTCTGTAGCAGCTCACTATACAAGTGAGAAGCAAGGTTACTGCCTGGTTTTCTGTCCAGCAAGGAGTAGCCCTATCCTGCAGCAAGAGAGCCTGGCAGGAGTGTTGGATCAGGTTTACTGGATCAGCTTTTAAGCTTGGAGCAAGGCTGTAAGGGTGAAGCCAGGCCAGGCAGCTCTATAGAGGCATGCTGTGAGAAAGCAAAGCCCCATCCTGATCTGCAGTTGGTCAGTGAGCAGGTGTACACCAGCACAGTGGGCTGCAGCAGCTCTGTGGATGTCCACAGTGTGAAGCAGAGCTACCACTGGGCTGGCTGTCTGCTGTTGCAGGCACCCGTTGGTTCAGTGGACCCTTGGATTATGTAGGATGGGTGTACATGAATGTGGCAGACCTCAGCTTACTGGCAACTTCCCTGCCAAGCAGATCTGTCTGCTTGTCTTAGAGGGAATTGGTGCTGTGTGGGTTTAGGCACTGGGGTCCTTGTCTGTCTGTCTGGCCTAGTCTCCAGGCAGCTTGGATTGTGGTCCTGCAAGATCTCATGTGAATGTGGTAGAATGTAGATGGGGCCTCAGGATGGAGAGGGTCAACTTTCTTCACTACCACCCCTTCCTGGCAGGATGTGCTCTAGCTGGTTTCACTTTAAGGATGGTGCTGTGCCACAGCCACTTAGGTCAGTAGGGAGGATTCCTCTACTTGGGCTTCTACTACAAGGCCATGTAGCTGCACAAACTTCCAGCTACTCTCATATGAGTTTGAGGCCTGTGAGAACTGGGGGACTGTCCTGTGGCAGAGATTGCTGGTGTTTGTGGTGGCAGTGGAAACAGCTGGGGTTTTTCCAACCTACCATTTCTCCACCTGACTGAGCAGGTCCCAGCAGTGAGGCAAAGGCTGTGCCTTGCTCTTGCTCTGCTCTCTACGGGGCCAACCCTGTCTTCTGTGCTCCATAAGGATTTCATCTCTCTGGTGCTCTGCAGTGTACTTCTTCAGTCATTCCAGTCAAAATGTACTTGTTTGATTTTTGTTTTGATTTCTTTTTCTGGGCAAGGGGGATGAATACCAGACAACTCCAGTAGGCCATCTTGCTCTGCCCTCCAAGGTTTTCTAAACTGAATTTTCATAGAGCAATATACAGATTTGATTGTGTGGGTGTAGACACATATTAGGTGAATGTCTGTGGTAGGAAAAGGGCAGAGATCGCCTATACTGCATTCCAAGTCCAAGACTTCAGCATCATCTTGGCAATGAGCTAAATGGGAAGATAATATCTTCTATCTAGATTTCTGACCCTCATATTAACATGTGGTACATTCATAACTCTATTAGTTTTCCAAAGGTGAGTAAACAATTACTACCAACTTAGCAGCTCATTAGGTTAAAGGACAATAGCTTAGAAGTCCAAGCCTGATGTGTCTGGGTTCTCTGCTCAGGGTCGTATGAGGCTAAAATTGAAGAGTCAGGCAGGCTGCATTCCTTTCTGTCAGTTGGGGGGTCTTCTTCCAAGCTCAGGTGATTATGGCAGAATCAGTTTCCTGCAGTTGTACGGCTGAAGTCCTCATTTCCCGCTGGCTGCTGTTTCACAGCTACTGAAGGCCACCCTTATTTTTTTTCCATGTGATTCCTTCCATATCTAAAGCCAGCATCAGAGGTTCTCCCCCATATTAAATCCTTTTCACACTGTGAATCTTTATGATTTCCCTGTGACTCAAGACCCAGAATTTAGGGCTCCTGTAATTAGATTTATTAAACTCAGATAATCTCTAACTTTTAAGGTCTATTTATTTCTTTACATCTGCAAAATCCCTTTACAGAAAAAACTAAATTACTGTTTGATTAAATATCTAGAAGAAGTTGTGTTGAGACCAGGGGCCAGTGATCTTTGGGGTCAACTTGGAATTGTCTTTCTATCACAATATGCTTGTTTATCATTTACCAAATACTCATTGGGCCCAGTTGGATCTTTGCAATTGGATAGTATTTAAACATTTAACTTTTTAATATCATTGTATGACTTCACATAAGGACAGGAGAAAAGAGTAAATATCCCAGCTGTAACAGTAATGACAATGGCTTTTATACTTTCCTCTTCCTTGTGGTGCCAGGAACAATAACATGCCCTAGAGAGTATTTGGTAGAAACATGAACTAATTCTCACACTTGTCTCATGGGCTCTCATTTGCAGTTAATGCAAAACTCAAGCTCTCTGCCAGACCCTTGTGATCTCCTGGGTGTCATGTCTACGTCTGCCTCCACACACTGATTCCTCCACAGTGCTGATTCTTCTCCCATAATTAATCTCTGGGATGATTAATTTTAGGAGTCAACTTGTCTAGATTAAAGAATGCCTAGAAATCTGGTAAAGCATTATTTTTGGGTGTGTCTGTGAGGGTGCTTTCAGAAGAGATTACTATGTATGGCTGAGTGGACTGGGTGGGAAAGATCTGCCCTCAGTATGGGTGCACACCATCCAGTCTACTGGGGGCCCAGAGAGAAGAAAAACAAAGGAAAAGGTGAATCACCCTCTCTATCCACTGGAGTTGGGATACACTCTTCTCTCCTGTCTGTGGAGAACAGAACTGAAGACTCTTCAGCCTTTGGGTTCCAAGACTTAATCTAGTGGCACCTCCAGGATTTCAAGACTTTGGCCTCAGAGTGAGAATTACACCATCACATTCCCTTGTTCTGAGGCCATCAAAGTTGGACTGAGCCACCTTACCAGCATCCAGTTGGACATGGCCTCTCATGGGACTTCTCAGCCTTTGCCATTGTGAGAAAAATTCCCCTAATAAATCCCCTCTAATATATCTATATACCAATTCCACTGGTTCTGTCTCTCTGGAGAACCATGACTAATACACAGACACAGTGCATTTTCTGAAAGCCACTTCCCTAAGCTTTGTACAAACAACTCCTTCCTCTTTTCAGGCATGAATTCAAGTGTCCCCTCCTCAAGCAGGACATTCCTGTCCCCCATCTCAACCTATCATATAGCCTGTTCTATCGTCTTGTCATTCATGACTATCTGAGATTTCTGAGGCTTCTGTCACGATGTGAGGAAGTTCTGTTGCATTGAAGCAGGAAAAGCATCAACATTAGGGAGCAGAAAGTTAAATTAAGTTAATATTTGTAAGAATGCCTGCACACGTAAATGTAACTTCATCCAAGAGCAGACAAAACAAGGTGGTAATGAGGTAGAACTGTAGCATGTATTACCATTTTGAAACCATAATGTGAGGTAGGTCAAGACCACCGGAGGCATTTGAGGGAATCTCAGATTGATCAGGGTAGGAGTGACAACAGAAGTATTGTTTGTTTTCTGTCCCCTCCTCCTCTGCCCCTCCCACAAATAAAAACTCTGTGAGATCGGGATTTGCTTGATTTGTTCGTAACTTATGGTCCTATGTCTAGATACTATTGTGTGTGTTATTCTATAAATATTTTTGATTGTGTGTATAAATAAATAAAGAGTTGCTCTACAGAGCCCAGGAGCTGAAGCTATCTCACCTGTTACCCTTAGGAGGAGCTGTGACAGCTTAGGCCTGTTCACAGAGGGATCTAGAAAGACTTGAGATGTTGTAAGAGAAACTGGTTCAACTAAATATAAGTGACAAGGGTGATTCATAAGTATCCAGTGACTCATCTTCTGAGTTACTGCTTGTGATAAAGGAAATACCAGAGGTCTGGTTGGGATGTATCGAGGTGCCTTGTTACTGTCTAAGAGAAACTTAAAATATGTATTTAAAATTCAGAAGATATTCTGAGAGAGATACAAATTTGTGCACTATGTCCTCTTTTTATCCAGTGACAGGAATGCATTCCCATGTACTGACATCATATTTATAAATTTAGTTATGTTTTGAAGTTATACGCTCACCTACACAAGTATTCTATTACAAAATTAATTCATGTTTTCTAGTTGAGTGTTTGAAAAAAATACAGTTGATATAAAAATATTTTCCCTTTGTAGATATTGTTGAACTTGAAAATTATAGTCTTAAGCTGTTTTGTGGTTATTTTGCAGGCATACAATCTCATTTCCTGGGGAAATGGTATTTTTGCCTCCTTTTTCCAGTGTTTGTCTCCACAACTCACCGCACAGGTGCATTTGCTTTCATACTCTCTGATGCTTTGCATTAGCTCCTCAGACACCAGGCTGCCTGCTCAGAGCTCTATAAATGGGGTTTCCCTGGAGATGGGGAGCGAGTGTATTAGACAAGTGAATGCAGCGAGATGGTGCCACAGCCCCAACTTCTCATCTTTCTGGTGCTCTGGGTATCAGGTGAGAAAATGAGATGAGTTATATCTTTATAAAATTAAAAAAATATTCACATGCAGAATTAAAAAATTATCTAAAACAGATTATTTATGATAAAGAAGAAAACCTACATTTTTAGATATAGTTATTAATATGTTAGTGATGAAATGTGTGGTAACTGTCAATTTTTTAACTGCAGGTGCCTGTGGGGACATTGTGATGACCCAGTCTCCAGATACCCTGGCTGTGTCTGTAGGAGAGAGGGTCATCATCAGCTGCAAATCTAGCCAGAGTCTTTTATACAGTTACAACAATAAATACCTCTTAGCCTGGTACCAACAGAAACCAGGACAGGCTCCAAAGCTACTCATCTACTGGGCATCCTCCCGGGTATCTGGGGTCCCTGATCGATTCAGTGGCAGTGGGTCTGGGACTGATTTCACTCTCACCATCAGCAGCCTCCAGGCTGAAGATGTGGCAGTTTATTACTGTCAGCAGTATTATAGCAGTCCTCCCACAGTGCTTCAGCCTTGAACACAAACCTCCTCTGTTGGTCTGCCTGTCAGAGAGTCTAAAGCACCTGCTGCTTCCTTGCCAGAGGGTATTAGATTTGCACACTTCCTCTATCTGCCTGAGGGACTGTGTATTCTGACTCATTCAATGGGAAGGTTTTCAGGGCTAGAGAAGAGAATATAGGGCCTAGATGTATTCTTTAATCCTCTTGTGTAAAGCATCGCTCTGATGCTAGATATTCAATTTTGATAAAATGATGGTTCTTTTAAATTAATTTTGCTTAGCTTTCATTTCAGGTTTTTAAAAATGCTTATTTAAAAAGTAAAAGTACAGCTTTTATGGCTTGTTTTTATTAGCAGTATAACAGCTTTGAAAACACTTCATTGATGCCTGTTATAAATAAGTAACATCCCATGCTTCAAGTAGAAAATCTTTTAATTCCAATAATGGGTTATTTTTTCTTTATCCAATTTGTAGTATTCCAAACATGTTTTGAAATTTATTCTCAGTAGTATTATTTTGTTATTATAAATTACTGACACTACCGATGAAACAGTAGGTTGTTATTTGAAAGTGAGCTTCTATTAGCCACAAATGTATACTGCAATCTCTAAGGCATCCACTAAAAAAAGTAAAAAATGAAATATAAAAGACATGCTAAGAAGGAAAGTAAATGGAATTATGTAAAATGCTCAATTAATATCACAAAAGATAGAAAAAGTGTGGAAAATCAAAATAGAAACCAAGAACAAGGGTGAAAAATAGAAAACAGTAACACGTATGACAGATACTAATCCAACCATTTCAATAATCACTGTAGTTGCCAATGGTGTAAATGCACCAACTAAATGAGAAAGATTCTCAGAGTGGATCAAAAAACAAGACTCAACTATATGTAGTCTACAAAAAAACCCCACATTAAATATAAAGAGAGATATGAGTGAAAAGTAAATGGATGGATAAAGATGTGCCCTGCTAGCCCTAATCAAAAGAAAGCAGAGGTAGCTGTTTTAATCTAAGACACAGAAGACTTCAGAGGAAGGAAATTTATCAGGGATAATTACATAATAATAAAGATATGTAATACTTGAAGAACACATAACAATCCTGAATGTGTATGTGTCTAACAAAAGAGCATCAGATATGTGAGGCAAAACTGATAAAACTTCAAGAAGAAACAGATAAATTAACTATTATACCTAAAGCATTCTATACTACTCTATAAAAACAAATGGATCCAGAGGGCAGAAAATCAGTAAGGACATAGTTGAACTTAACAACACCATCAACAAACTGAATATATTTGACATCTGAGGTTGTTTAAATTCAAAGCAAATTACTGTAGTGAATCTTGACACTTTAGCATTAAGCCAGAAGCATTATTGACAGCCAAATATTTGTTATAATTTCTTCATATAATCAACAGGCTCTCTTCTTTGTTTTGCATCCAGTGGATAGTTTTGGGACAATCATTTTTGTTTGGAATAGATTATTAAAATACATTTTTACAATCAGTTTCAAATTTCACCTGGGTCTGCTAGGATACCATAACATGAGAGCCAAACAGTATATGGTTTGAGGAGGTTTCAATTTCCAAGGGCAAGAATATGCGAGAGGAGTAAGATCTGCCCAAATAAGTTTCTGATCAGTTTTTGATCTTTGTTAAACATTATAATTTTGCTTTGTGACTGCTCTAAGGAGCTCAAAATTTGTTTTTTGTTTTTTTTTCATTTCATTTCTTACTGCTCATTCGGATTAGGCATTTGGACTATAGCATCTTAAGAATCCAGAAAAGTCAGGCATGTAAGCATACCGCTACTCGCAGTGTTAGAGAGAACATTTAGACTCAGAAGACAAACACATCCACAGAGCCTTTCCTGAGGTCTTTGTTAACTAGAATATTTACCCATGCATTTATCCTCTAGCAGGCTACAGATTGCAGTAATCTAGAAAAGGTGACAAAACTCAATCACAAGTGCCTCAGGAATTCACTCAAGCCAACCTGCAGTTAAGAAAGGTACTACCACTGGGTAGATTGATGTCAATTTTGAACCAAGGACAAACTCTCATCTTTAATCAGAAAGAACCTCCATTGGAGTCAAAGTGGGGAAACAGGCATCTGTGTGTTTTTAATCTTGTCCAAAGCAGTGTGGGTTTGGGATGTTTGGGCTGACAACGTGTACAGATAAAAATCTACAAGATGTATAACCATATCGCACTCTCCACCCCCCAAACTCTAACTTCAGGATAACCAGTGTTGCCATTTCTACCAGCAAGACACAAATCACACATGGCTTCCGGTTGTATCAACCCCAAAATAACAAATCTGGCAATAGAGAAAAAACAAGTATAAACCCCACCTCTATAAGTCCTTCCTCACTTAGTTGACTCCGGTCAAGACTCTAGGCTCACAGAGTTCTGCTCCCCACCTGGACCTGATAGAGGTTATACTTACACTCCTTTACCACCTCTTGATATTTTGTGTTGATTTGGAGGAACAGGCTTTCGCTGCTGATCAATTTTGCTGTCTTGACCACAGCATGGTTTTTTAACAAACAGGAGACAAAGATTCTTTTTTAGAAAGAGGAATTTTCTACTTTCTGTTTGTAGGTAGTATAGGAAAATTTTAAAGACTTTTTCTGTCCGAGAGAGAACTTTTACTAGATTTTACATTTTCTGTATATGCCATGACAACAGATTTGGAAAAAAAACAACCACTAGGAATAGGAGACTTAATGATTTTATTTCACTGAAAACAGTAGTACTCTCTGAAATTCAAACATCTTAAAGAACAATTTTTTAAAGTAGCCTTTGCATAGTGACCATCTTCGATGAAGGCCCAGGAAAATGTTATTCACAGATAGATTCAAATTACCCTGAGACATTATAAGGCTGGATCCAGTTCTTGCTATTTTTAACACATGGAATCCCGCTTTAATCTGTGGACTCATAACTGTGGCTGCCCAACATATATGAGAAACAAGAGCAGATATGGGAAAATTTTTTCTATAAGCATTCAGAGAAAAAATAATAGAAAATTATCCATTGTTCATCCTGTCCCATTGTCCTGAAGGGATCTCCCCTTAACAAAATTTTTGATTAATTTGGTGTGTGTATAGTTATTCACCAGTTCGTAACAACAGTTACCAAGTTTTTAATATTCACTGCCTGAAGAGTGGAATTCTTCCCCCATCTCTTCTTGCCTTAAACAGTGGTATTGACTCTCTAGTTGTAAGAGACAGATTTTTTTTTTCACCCTGTAAATTTCTTTTTGTCTTGAGTGCTCTTATGGAGTTTAATTCACTAGGCCTAGAAAAAGACCATTTTAAATATTTGTTTCTAACATTCTTAAACAGTTAACTTAGTAACAGCAGACACCAGACAAGTTTTGATCTAGCTCAGCTCCATGCTGTTTTGGGGTGAAAACTCTGATGATCCCTATTAGTGGGGTGGGAGCTCTCTTCTTCTCTAGATTAGCTGAAAGGGAGCCAAATGGTGTGGCCTTTCACCTCCCGGAGTTGGACCTGGACAAGAATTTCTACAAGGTCAGGGCAGGGCCTGAGGCTTTCTTAGAGAGGTAGGACCATGTGCACTGTGTTCTTCCCGCAGATCCAGATTTTAACAGTGTGATGCCTTTTCCCACTGCTGCAGGCAGAATGGACTTGATCTATGTTAGTTTTTTTCCAAATATAGAAGTCATTTTATACCACTTTGCTCACAGGAGAGGTCCCCACACTGCCACTGTCTTTTTTTTTTTTTTTTTTTGTCTTTTTCGTGACTGACACTCAGGCAGTGAGTGCACCGGCCATTCCTATATAGGATCCGAACCCGTGGTGGGAGCGTCACTGTGCTCCCAGCGCCGCACTCTCCTGAGTGCTCCACGGGCTCGGCCCGCCACTGTCTCTTTTTACACCACTGCACCCACCAGGGGATTTGCATATTGTCCCCTAGGGAAGACCTTCCTGTGACAGTCTGAGATAAAAACTCACTCTAATCTTGCCTTGACATATCAGGTCTCCTCAGTTCAACCTCTTCAAATGAGGTTCCCTGCTGAGCACCTGAGGCTGCTGATGCTCTGGATCCCTGGTCAGGGCAGAAGAGAGATGAGGAAGGAGAATGGGGTGGGAAGGTGAGCTCTGGGCCCAACTGCTTCCTACATAAGCTCTGTGTACACGTGAGATGTGCTCCAGGATGGGACATGCGAGGTTTAGATCTGTGAGAGTGAGGAAGATTCTAGAAGGAACAAAGACCTCTGCTCTGGGGGAGACTATGCCACAGAAAGAGGGGGATGGTCTAGGTGACTTTTAGAAGATCCTTTGTGCCTTGCAAATCTCTATTCTTTTTGGTAATTCGATATTTTTGGGGTATGAATCAAACCCAAAATAAAAAACATATAGACTGAAATAACCAATAAAGAAAAATTATGAAAATATCTCATAATGTTTGTGCACAACATTGCACTTCTCTTTCATTACTTTAGGATCCTGTGGGGATGTTGTGTTGGCCCAGACTCCACTCTCCCGGCCTGTCATCCTTGGAGAACCAGCCTCCATCTCCTGTAGGTCTCCTCAAAGCCTCCTACATAGCAATGGATATATGTATTTGTATTGGTATCTGCATAATCCAGGCTGATCCACAGCTCCTGATCTATAGGGTCTCCAACCAGGCTTACGGATCCCAGATATGTTCAGTGGTAGCAGCGCAGGGACAGATTTCACACTGAAAATCACCAGAGGAGTCTGAGGATGGTGGAATTTATCTCTGCATGCAGGCTGCATACTTTTCTCTGCTTCTCCCACCTTCGTGCACTCTGTACATCTCTCCTCCTCTTCCTCTGAGCTCTAGGAGCCCCAGCTTGGCTGTGGCTGCTTTTTTATAGTTGTAAACTTGTGGATTTGTGGGAGAGAGTGACACTGGGGACCATTTATTCTGCCATCTTGACTCGAAGTCCCCTATTTCATAATTTAGTTCACAGGTATCTTAATTGCATTTCTCTTTCACAAGACATCTCACTGTTCCATTAAATTGATGACATTATGCTGATTGAACCCAGTGAGCCATAAGTAGTGACTACCCTAGACTTATTGGTAAGATATTTGCGTTTTACTCAAACTTAGTTACACAGCCAGTTTTGGAAACACTCAGTGGCAAAGGCACCAGATCAGACTCATGTGAATGGATGTCTTTAAAGGTATACGTTGTTGTGCCCAAAGTAAGAAGGTAACAACCACAATGATGACAACAAATAACAAGGACTGGAAATGAAGAATTAATACTATCATAATTCAGAGATGAAAGATTGTGTGCAGAAAAAATTCACAATAATCTATGGAGAAAGTATTAGAATTGATGGGAGAACTAGCAAATCATTGGATTCCCATTCTATATACAAATATAAATTTGGTTTCTATACAACTGCAACAAATGATGAATATTACAATTATAAAGCATCCTTTACAATATCATAAAACCTTTAAATACTTAGGAACAAATAACAAATTGTGCATAAGATTTCTACACTGAAATCTTCAGAATATTAATCAGTGAAATCCAAGAAAACCTAAGAAAATGGAAGGCCATATTATGTTCAAGGATTGAAAGTTTCAGAATTATAAGGATATCAATTAATCACATATTGATATATTTAATCAATATAATTAAAATCAAAATCCCAACATATTTTTAAGATGAAAACTTATAAGCTAATTCTAAATTTTACTGGTTATGTCAAGGACCTAGAATGACCCTAGCTAACTTGAAGAGGCACCAGAATGAGGACCTGCACTCCCAAGGAGTGCAGTGATGGTGCAAGTGCAGCCAAGTTATCCAGTGGAACAGAAGAGGGTGTCAGAGACACACCAACACATACGTTGTTACTTTTTAATGACAAAAGTGACACTGCAGAAACTGTGCAGGCAGGACATCTTTACTAAAAGAGGTCCTAGGTCAATTATATATACAAATGGTCAACTAGAATATAAAAGGTGCTCAGCATTAATAATCATCAGAGAGAGAAAATTGCAACCAGCTACTGCTAAACACTGAGAAGAATGACTAAAAAATAAAAAGAGGAGCACTACCAAGCATAGGGAATCGAGCAACTAGGACACTCACTCCTTGTGTTTGGGAGTATAAAGTGGTACACAAGTTGCAGAACACATGCATCTCCTGTGACCTAGCCCTTTCATTCAGAAGCATGTACAGATGTGCATCAAATCAATTATAAAATAACTATCATAGCACTATTTGTGATAGTTCCAGACTGGGAACAGCCCAAGTGCCAATCAACAGTAGAATACATAAAACAAGGTAGATGTATACAATGAAATACTACATACCAATAAAAATATAAAAACTGCTACTACATTCAAGAACATGGGTGAATCTCACAAGCACAATACTTTGCAAAAGAAGTAAACTCAATATAGCTCGTTACCCATGTTTTTATTTTCATAATGGTCCAAGATTGGCCAAACTTCAATGATGTTAAAGTGAGGCTAGAAAGTGCACTGGGAAAAGTGAGGTTAATGACTGGGGTGAGGCAGAGGGTAATTCTAGGGAACTGTCATTGTTCTGTTTCTTAGAATGATTTGTTGTTACCCAAGTGTGTTCACTGTGTGAAAATTTATTAAACTGTTGTACTTTTCGATTGTGAATGTATATACATATAATGAATTGTGACAAGGGATACTGATTAGAAGAGCCTGGCTGGAGAGTGGATGAGTTAGAGAAGCAGACTAGGGTCTGATGGAGAAGACCTTGAACATACGGTACAGACTATTGAAACCTGGGAAGCTTCCAAAATGAAAGGGTTTAGGAGCAAGGTGATGCAGCAAAGGAATAAAATGGGTCAACAGGCACAGGGAAGAGATAGTCGATCCATCAGGGTATGAAGCACACTGATTTCTTTTCCACAAAATTCAATGGAAACTGTTACTAGTCCAGTAATATAAACCCACCTGTACAGACTATGGAGATTCAGGTGATAAAAAAAAAAATCTCGAACAAGGTAGATAAGGATCCACAATAGATCATTACAACATCTTCATGAGATTACTTTCTTGTGTAAGAGACTCAGGACAGGATGATCTGCTCAGTCATATCTTGGGACCTGCATGTTGTTTCAGATTTAGGCTAGGAGACATGTCCTCTTATACATCTCAGGAAGAAACAGGGCTGAGCAGAAAGGAAGCAGCTGCTGCTGTAAAGACTCCTTGAACCATGGCCCTGGGGAGGAGGTTTGTGTTCGAGGCTGAAGCACTGTTGGAGGAGTGCTATAATGCTTCTGAGAGTAATAAACTGCCACATCTTCAACCTGGATGCTGCTGATGGTGAGAGTGAAATCAGTCCCAGACCCACTGCCACTGAATCGATCAGGTACTCCAGATATCCAGGTAGATAGATGCCCAGGAGATGAGCAGCCTAGGAGCTTGTCCAGGTTTCTGCTGGTGCCAGGCTAAGTAGTTCTTATTATGGAGTCTGGAGACTGGGTCATTATAATGTCCCCATAGACACCTGCAATCAAGAATGGACAGTGACCACACACTGCATTACTAAGAAATTAAAATATATACCTAAAAATGTAGGTTTTCTTATTCATCATAAATAATTAGAATATTTTACATGAATGGTGTTTTGTATTTTGTATTTTAAAATCATTTTTCTAATTTTATAAAGATACTACTCTTTCAAGCCTCTCACCTGTCACCCAGAGGAGCAGGAAGATGAGGAGGTCAGGCTGTGGCACCATCTTGCTGCGTTCACCTGTCTTATGCACTCAGGCTCCATCTCAGGGAAACCCCATTTATAGAGCTCTCAGCAGGCAGCCTAGCGCCAGAGAAACCTATGCAAAGTACCAGAGACTATGAAAGCAAAAGTGCCTGTTCAGGGGAATTGTGGAGACAAAACAATGAGAAGAAGAGTCAAAAATATCATTACCCAGAAAATAAGATTTTATGCCTATAAAAGTGACAGGAATCAACATAAAACTGTAATTGTCAATAAAGTCCAGCACAATTTTCAAATAAAAAATATTTTTATATCAATTCTACTCTTTCAAAATCAGCTGCAGTTGACTTGGGAGCATAACTTATTTTTGTAATAGACTCTGTGTGTTTGTGAACATTTAACTTCGAAACTCACTTGAAACATAAATATGTCAGTACACGAAATATATTAATGTCACTAGATAGAATTTTAAATATGTATTTGAAGTTCCTTTTGAACATCTCATAGGCACCTCAGTACATTGAAATCAGACCTCTGATATTTCCCTCTGCACAAACACTATCTCAGAAAGCTAGTCACCACGTACTTATGAATCACCCATGTCACTGCTCTTTAGGTCAATCTGTTTCTCAAATAACATCAAGTCCTCCCAAATCCCTCTGTCACTCACAGATTTAAGGTGTCATAGCTCCTGGGGATAATAGGTGAAATAGCTTCAGCTCCCAAGTTCTGGTAGAGCAGTTCTTCATTTAATCCAAAACCAAACAAAAATATTTGGTTTTTGTAATTTGAGTAAATTACACAAATTATAGTATCATTATTTACACAACAGTTCACAAAATAGCAATATTAGTATCAGAACTCTTCCAGGTATAGGCCATTTTGAACAAGTCAAACAGAACTTATGACCTCATAGAGCTGTCATTTAATGGGAGGAGATAGTAAACAAGCAACATTTCTGCTGCCACCTCTAGCCTGCTCCCTTTGAGATTCCTCCCCTGTGACAAGACCATCACTCAGGGCACATGGGGCCACTTAGTATATCCTCATCCCTCAGCACGGATAGAGTCTGAAGAAAGGGAAACAAGTTGGTGCAGCTGAACACTTGTGTTTCCTGGAAAAATAGAGTCAATTGTTATCTTATTAATTGACAAATACCTAAATCATCTTATGATTGAGGATAGTGGTCTTTCGATTCATCGTGAAGCATAAATCCACCCAACACAATGTCGGTGACAAGAATCAATGCTCAAAAACTATATATGAAAATGAACTGGACTCAGTTTTAACAGAGCATCTTTTACTAGGTTTAATATTTATTTCTACTGAAGACTGATTTTTTTCTGCTTCACTCTTCATTTTTTCCTTTTTTAAGGCAATACAGAAGTGTTATTTATTATTTCAAGAATTAATTAATTAATTATTAATTTTTACATTCTAACATGTTGTGGAGCAGTTGTGGGAGAGAGGTTTGGGGGTAAGAGAGAGGGGGAAGGGGGGCAGGGCTGGCTCACAGCTGGCTCCTTCACTGGTCTGGCTGCAGAGAGTGGGGGGATGGCATAACAGAGGCACTTGGCACCTCCCCCCCATTGCATGCTTGGGGGCACACGGGGCTTCTGGAGGTGGTTTGGTCATTACTGGGCTGGATGTGGACTTTGGAGGGACATGGCTGAGACCCTCAGGACTCCCCAACTCCAGCTTGGGAGCCCAGGGGCTTCTGGCAGCAGCTCAGTCATTGCTGGGCTGGGTGTGGACATGGGGGGTTGGGGTGTGGCTGAGGCCCTTGGCCTCCCAGCCCCGGCTTAAGAGCCTGCAGGGCTTCCAGTTCTTCTAGGTTTTATAGGTGTTCTTTGGTGGAGTTAGACATTTACTGGTTAATATCAGGACTTTGATCTGTGGGCTTTTCGTTTTTTTCTTTCAGTTCTGTGTTGGATTATTAGTTACCCCCACCACTTAACCTACACACTGGAACTAATTTGTTGTCCTTTGCTTACTTCTAAAATAGGGAAACTTCCTGTGGGAACCAGCACTTGAGCCTTGTGGTTTATCTAAATTGCTGCTTTGCTGCTGTTTCAAGCCCCAGCCATTTCAAGTAGAAAAAGGATTCTCTGGAGAAGGACTTTTGTGCAGGTCACATTTAATTGTGGATCTTTTGAGCACTTCCGGGTCTTGTGAGGTCAGATGCACTTAGATGAGTCTTTTCAGCAAACTGCACCCTGTGCAGTTCTATATTCCTGACTAGTCTCCACTGAGTGGGCCTGTGCTGATTGGAGGGCAGATCAGCTGTCCATGCTGTGCCCCAGTGTTCCTCTGGGGGGCCCGTCTCCCACACCTTTCCATACTCCAAACACTTCCTGTGGGGTGGGTCATGCGCTAGTCCCTTGCAATGACTCACCAGCCTCTGAGTGGCTCCTTTTTTCAGTTTTCTGTGGCCCCTCTCTCTTATGTGGATCCATGGGAACCCTGTCAGTGGTCTTGCTGGACTGGGGGCCACCGAGGCCCTCTTCTCCCCTGCAGAATCCAAGAAACTTCACACAAAGAGCACAGCTGCAGCTTTTGCCAGCTCTTGCAATCTCATGGTATCTTTGCCTATCTGCTCACCAAGGCTGGTCTTGAAATGGCTGGGGCTTGAAACAGTCAGAGTGGTCCTTTCTTTCTCTCATCGTACCTTCTCTTGCCTTCGTGAACTCCGTAGATCTCTCCTTCTCTTTCCCTGAGCTCCAGCAGCCCCAGCTTGGCAGTCGTTGCTTTTTAATAGTTGTAAGTTGGTCAATTGTGGGAGAGTGTGGACCTGGGACTCTCTATTTGGCCATCTTGATCAGAAGTCTCCTTTTTTTCTTAAAGAATGAAGTTTTTCTGGGCAAAGTAGAAAAAGGAGACACTTTTTCCATATCCCTCAGATCCATAGTGACTCCTCCTTGAAACTCTTAGCTCTCTTTTCCTTCTGTATTTCTTAACTCAGTTGCTTTGGATGAGAGAATGTGAAGGTTCACTCTCCCATCAGTAACCAGAGTGGATCTTTGCATTCCGTCATCCACAGAAACTATTTTCTCCTTCCAAAGCTCTCAAATACTGTTTGGTAGACTATTTGGTTTTGGGAATATGAAAATGTTTTTTAGTTTAAATCATTGAAAACTCTTAATTTAAATTATAAATTCGATTTTTTTTTTTTTTTGTAATCTTAGTGTGGGACTGTGAGCATTACTGACATCTTAGGGCCTTTCCATAAAGTGACCAGGAGAAGATGGTTGGAACAATAGATGGGAGCAATCTGTTGACTATGGAGAAGAGGGATTGAGTACCAGTGTGGTGATAAGCTGGTCTGGTCACCTGCATTAGCATTTGGAACCAGTTATCTTAAGCTTGTTTTTGAGCTGCCTATGCAAACCTCAGCTCATCCTTAAGACAGCAAGGAGAGGAGCATGGCATGTGTCTTTGGTGTGCCACTCACCAGACCCTTCACTTTGTAAGTAAGTTACCGAATAATTAAGTTCTTTGGAATCATCATGTGAAACACTCTATTTCATTGATCGCCCTGAAGATACTTTCCCAGTTAGGAGGATAATCTTCCCTTGGTCCACTTTCAGACACTCTGTTACAGTCCTGAGACAGAACACGAATTAATTCATTTTCTTTCTCAAAATGAATACAGAAGATGGAAAGAAACTGAATACACACATAATGCACACTTTGTAATAAAAATAATAGCAAAACTGGTAGCAGCAATGGTCCATATGTTCTGTTCTTTTTTTTTTTTTTTTTTTTTTTTGTGTGTGTGTGTGTGTGTGTTTTGTGACTGGCTGTTTCAGGTATGAAATCCTGGACCTTGGTGTTATCAGCACCATGCTCTAACCAACTGAGCCAACCAGCCAGCGCTGATCCATTTGTGTTAATAAGCTGTATATGTACACATGCATTCCACAATCTATTCTTCATAGTATTTCCTATTACCTTCATCTCCTAAATAGGGAAAATGTTGCTTTGAGGGAAGATTTTAGAATACATTTTGAAAACAAGGATATTCATAGGCCTTGAGTAACATTTATTTATACAACAGAAGATGTATGAGCCATTATCCATGCAAATGGCACCAGCATTGCTGTGCAGAGACTGGCTTTCTCACTGTGTGTTGTATGGGCACAGGTTCTCTGTCTTTTCAGCTTCCACTTAGGGCTGGAGAACACCTTGGCCTTATTACATTAAAGGCAGGACTGTCTTTGATTCATCCCCACAGCCCCTTCTTCCCTGTTCTCTCTGCAATTAACAACGATTTCCCAGATAAAATAGTCTTGGTCTTCATCCTACTTAAAAAAACCAATCATCCTAGGTGGCTTGGGTGATCCAGAGTGTCTGGTTCATCCTAATCCAGGCTCCAATTCCTAGGTCATCCTTTTTTATTGGAGCAAAAAAAAAAAAAAAAAAAGATTTATACTGGGGTAGTTGGATCTGGCAGCACTAGTCAGAGCTTTCATTCTCATGAGCTGTAGAATATAAAGCCAAATGTCAGTGAGGGGGAAGAATATGGAGATCCCAAACAAGAATGAGGGGCAGCCTGCTGGTTCGCTGGGTATTAGACCTATTCCTTTTGGTCTTTGGACAGTGATGTATGTGCGAGTGACACCACCTTTGAAGACACATGGTATCTTTGCCTATCTGCAGTAATTTACTGGGTTCTATAATAGCAATAAGGATGGCTCATGGCCATTCTAAAATGCTAGCAATGTCTTTACCATGCTATTGAGAACTGCTTTTTTTTTTATTTTTAAAACATTTTGAAGGAACTCTACACTCAAAGAAATGGAAGAACAGCACAAAGTACTTATTTCCCACAAACGACTTTTTCCTCTATAACCTCAATACAACCATAAAATCAGCAAATCGGTGTTAATATGTAACTCCCTGTAGTACTCAGGTCCCATTCAAATTTGTCAGTGTCTCGATGATTTCTGCTGTAACAAAATGATCTGGTTTAGATTTGCATGTTGTCTTAATTGACACATGTCTCTAGTCTCCTTCAGTCTGGAATAGTTACTCATTCTTTCTTGAATTTCATAATCTTGTCACTTTTGAAGATTACACAACAGTTATTTTGTAGAATGTTCCTCATTTTGGATTCCCCCCACCCCCTTAGGCTTAAATTCAGTCAATGTTTGCTAGGGTTGCCATAACAAAGTGTCACAAAGTAGGTGGTTTAAACATCAGAAATGTATTTTCTCACAATTCTGGAGGCTGCAAGCTTGACATCAGGTATCAGCAGGGTTGGTCTCTGCTGAGGTCTCTCTCCTTGTACTGCAGATGTTTGTCTTCCTCTGTCTTCACAGGGTCTTTCTTCCCTGTGTGTCTGTGTACTCATATCCTCTTCTAATAAGGACATCAGTCGTACTGGATTAGGCTTTAAACAAATCACCTTAATTTAGTATAATTTCCTCTTTAAATACCCTACCTCCAAATGCAGTCACATTCTAAGGTACCGGGGTTACACCTTCAACACGTGAATTTTGGGAGGACATGATTCAGCCGGGAACAGGCAGAAAATCCCAGAAGTGTGCTCTGTTCTTCCCACTATATCCCGCAGGTGGTACAGGATCTCAAATTCTCCCATCACTGATGAGTTTGGTTATTTATGAATATTTCATTTCTTAGTAAAACACCAGTATGATCTCATTTATTCACATTTTCTTCAATGACTATAACACGTTAGCATCACTAATTATTTTGGTACTCTAAATTCCCCAGATTTTACCAATGGGTGTCCCATTCCAATTGGCTTCTATTTCCTTTTGCCGTGACCCCATCATTCTTCCAGCATTTCCTTAGTTTTAAGATGGTCCAGGCTTATCTTGTATTTTCTCTGTTCTAGACCCAGGAATAGACATTTCCCCAAAGATTACTAGTTCCCTTGAGTGGAGAATGGTATTTAGAAACCAAGATCTGGGCACTATGGGCACTATTTTGGACTGCGGTGTCATTTCTTCTAGACTAGGGAAAGTTATCCATTTTATACATATCTATTCACACACATAGACACATATTTATGACTATATCTATAAAAAACCACGTGTTTACACTGATATCTCTAATTCTGTTCCAAAATCACAGGATTTATTAAAATAGTCTTCTTTTATTCCTTGTAAATCCTTTCTCTAAGAGTGAAAATCTTGGATTTAATTATCATGAAAATCTCTGCTGCCCTGGTCTGACTTGGGACACCTGGGGTCACTGCACCTGTGCTGAGTTGTTGAGATGAGCAAGCCTTGACCCAGCCCCTGTGATAACTGTTCCTAGAGCATAGTTCACTGCCCTGAAGGCCTATTCATAGGCTGGGTACACCCCGTGCAGAAGTCAGTCCCAGTCAGCACATAGCATGGACATGAGGGCCCCTGCTCAGCTCCTGGAGCTCCTGCTGCTCTGGCTCCCAGGGAAGGAGGGAGAACACTAGGAATTTACTCAGCCAGTGTGGTCAGTACTGCCTGGCTCTTCAGGGAAGTCCTCTGATAACATGATTATGTGAATACTTGTTTCTATGTTTCCAATCTCAGGTGCCATATGTGATGTCCAGATAACCCAGTCTCCATCCTCCCTGTCTGCATCTCTAGGAGACAGAGTCACCATCACTTACTGGGCAAGTCAGAGCATTAGCAGTTGGTTAGCCTGGTGTCAACAGAAGCTGGGAAAAGCTCCTAAACTCGATCTGTAGTGCATCCACTAGACAACAGTGGTACAACACTTGGGTTCCTTTGAGATTCAGTGGCAGTGGGTCTGGGACAGATTTTACTCTCACTGTAAGCAGTCTGGAGCCTGAAGATGTTGCAACTTATTACTGTAAACAGCATAGCAGTATCCCTCCCGCAGTGTTACAAGTCATGACATAGAGCCCCCAGGGAAGCACATGTGTGAGGCTGGGCTGCCCCAGATGCTCAGCCTTTGTCTCCATCTGCTAACTTTTGTCATATTCAGCCATGCTTTGAGGATTTCTGGAGGGTGTTGGTACAAAGGGCCAGAGAGCATCATCTGCCCTCTCTCTTTTCTCTTCCTCAAAGCCAGCACCACAGACATGACGATGCCTCTCCTAATTCCATTAAGGACAGAGACGATTACACCTGAGGAGTCTTAAGTTACAGCATCAATGTTTGTACAGTAAGAAAGAAGCCGCTCTAGGTATTCCAAGCAGGAATTGTTGTAATACAGGGAATTAGAGTCTAAACTATAGGCGTTAAAGGGCCTAGGGTTATGGTAGTCAGGGAACCTAATAGTAGAGATGAAGAATTCTTGGATGCTCCCCTAGAATCCAAAGCACATTTGCCACTGAAGGTACAGGCTGCCTAACCATGCAGCTCTCCAGCCTGTCTGGGAAGCCCTGGGGTGGAGGTTGCTGATGCTGTCAGCTGAAAAGAGATTCTGGCAAATGTGTTTCTAGAAGTCATGATGAAGATGAGGAACTGACAGCTGACAGCACAATATGATCATTATTTCCTCAACTTTCAGAATTTTGCTAATTAGGGGATGGCCTAAGAATTGGATGTGCTTCCAAGTGTCATCAGCGAGTCTCGGATCATAGCCGGAAAAACTCTTTAACTGATAGAGTAAACAAAAAAATGAGAAATTGCATTGAATATGTAGCAATCACTTAGCCAAATGAAAAGCCTTTTATGATGATAGATAACAAATACAGATATAACCTTCTTTTTTCTTAATATGCAAATGCCTTGCTGCTCAAAATTTGTTTAAAAGTCAGCAGCATTATCTACATTATGGGTTAGAAATGTAAGAAAATAGTCTCTACTTTACCCATATTGACGACAATATACACTTTAACAAGATACCAAGGGATTTGTATAAGCTGTTGAAAACTCTGTTTAAAGTGATACTTATTTCGGCCATAGTGATCATTTTTTTAAAATGAGGATATTTAGAAAATTCTATTCAAATTCACAGTAAAAATACTCTTGCTTTATTTTCTAATTAATAAAAAATCATGTTTGAAACTTTTTAAAGATGATAATGATTGAAATATGTAATTAATTGTTAATGGTTTGCTCAAGTACCTTGAAAAATTAAGTGTGGTAAAGTGTTTAGAAACTTGAGAAAATACCAAGGCAAAGAGCAAATCAAAATTGTGTGCATCTATCTGTGTTGGAGGTGTTTGGACATAAATTTGTGTTGTAGCTAGGCTTGGGGATTTTGTTCTCTCTTGAAAAATGCTATCAGAAATTCATGCTCTGGTTACTTTTTGTTCCTTCAATCTTCTCCCAAAGCAAACACAGTCCATAGGCTAGATATAAGCTCAGTGCCCTGCTTGGATCAGCCAGATGACTGTTACATGAACATGAAGTTAAATACTTGGTGTGATAATCCACAGAGTTTTTGCATGGCTTATTACAAACCGTTATTGTGCCAAAGCTGACTAATATAATATTTACACATTCATACTTATAGATAGGTTGATTTAGTTAAAACTGATGGCATAAAAATGAATACTTAGAAATGTATTCATAAAGAGTTATAAAAACATAGGAGAAATTTTAAAACCTAAACAATAGCTGAAAGAAAAGAAGAAAATTTATTTTATTCACGGAATTTTTTTAAAAATTTAATTTAATTTTGTCAATATACAATGTGGTTGACTATTGTGGCCCATTACTGAAACCTCCCTCCCTACCCTCTCCTCCCTCCCTCCCAACAACCTCATATCTGTTCACTTGTCATATCAACTTCAAAGAATTGTAATTGTTGTGTTTTCTTCCCTCCCCTCCCAGGTTATTTGTGTATTTATTTATTTATTTT
This sequence comes from Cynocephalus volans, assembly GCF_027409185.1. Lineage (NCBI taxonomy): Eukaryota > Metazoa > Chordata > Mammalia > Dermoptera > Cynocephalidae > Cynocephalus > Cynocephalus volans. The sequence goes on from NC_084473.1 coordinate 83,933,872, forward strand.
TAGCTCCCACAAATAAGTGAGAACATGTGGAATTTCTCTTTCTGTGCCTGACTTATTTCACTTAATATAATTCTCTCTAGGTCCATCTATGTTGTTGCAAATGGTACTATTTCATTCTTTTCTATAGCAGAGTAGTATTCCATTGTGTAGATATACCACATTTTCTGTATCCACTCATCTGATGATGGACATTTGGGCTGGTTCCAACTCTTAGCTATTGTAAAGAGTGCTGCAAAGAACATTGGGGAACAGGTATACCTTCGACTTGATGATTTCCATTCCTCTGAGTATATTCCCAGCAGTGGGATAGCTGGGCCATAGGGTAGATCTATCTGCAATTGTTTGAGGAACCTCCATACCATTTTCACGGAAAAATTTAACACAGTAATTTAAGACTAAGATTATCCATATATTCCATATATGGCAGTACCTAATGGAGTAATTATAATGAGGCTTTCCATACATAATACAGACATTGAAATGATTAAGTCCAATTTCATGAATAAAAGCATATGTATATACACATTTAATAAATAAAAATTTATGTATATACACATATGTATACACATGTACGTATGAGTGTACATAATATTCATAAAGTGCATATGTATTTTTGATATATGTGGCTGCACTTATATATCCATTATTTATGTCTAAAGTTATATAACTACATATATGCATATATATAAAATTTTCTTAAGAACTAAATGAATAAGATGACTCTGGTTACTCACAATAAAAATTAATGTTCATGAACAAATATAGTAACTGCTTTGCCTGGGGAATTTTTCTTTGTAATCCTTGTTTCTAAATCACCCACTAAATGAGTATGCTCACCTGAAAATATTTTATTATCTCAGTGGAGGCTCAAAGGGTATGAAAGGAGATAACCTGCCTAAGGTAGAAAGCTAAGACATTTCAGTCTATGGAAATCCCATTATCTCTATGTCCACAATGACGTATCTGATTTTCTTTTATTTTAATATAAAATCTGCTTGATATTATCACAACCTATATCATATGACCTGAATTTTATAAAGGAAATAACATTAGATGAAGCTATCCATAAAAAACACAAAACAAACTGAATGACTGGAAAATCAAACATTGGATAAGACCATGTGTCTTCAAATGGGATATCAGGGATAACACTTGGGCTGGTGAGGAGACGCATATCAAAATCTTGGGGGAGGAAGTCTGATCAGATTTATTTAATAAGGTATTGAAGAATCACTCTTTTATCCCAAAAATATTATTCTAGTATGAATTCATTTTCTTTTTCAATAGTTCGCATGTCTTTAAGATATTGATTGAGTGAATCTCCTGGTCTTTTTGGCAATTTAGAGGACATATCCTTCAGAAATGCTTATTCAACATGTTGATATTTTTCTTTCCTAACATTTTATAGATAATTAATTCTGGAAAGCTTGAAGGAAAATATGGCCAATGAACAGGTTATCCTTTGGTCAAAAGTGAACAAAGTGGAGCAAGAATAAATCCTGAATCCACCTGTGTCCAGTGACTTGGGCAGAGAGTTGCACTGCAGTGATCATTTGGGTGTGGATTACCTGCTTCAATTCCTTCCTTTCACAGATAAAGAGACATGGAGATCCAGAGAAATTCATTACTAAGTACGATAAATTTACTAGTCAGGCACTCAGGTACGGGTAAAAACTGGTCACCATACAATTTCAGGGTAATCTAGATTATTTCCTTTATTTCTTAATTATTTCTAGAACTGGGAAAATGTTTTTCTCTAGGTATTTGTGCAAGATTTATAGTGGACTGATGTCAAATTACTGCCATAGTCAAGGATGCCCTTGAAAAAGCAAAATCACAACACTGGATCAACTTCAAGGGTTGCATCTGATGGTCACTTTGCAAGGGGAAATGGTCAATTCAATGACATTGAATACTGGTTTTGACAGATTTTCAGGTCTTAGAAGCAGTAAGACTTAAGGGTTAGAGACAAAATCATTTGTGAAAGAGCTACAATTGAACTTTTCTAAATATGTGAAGATTGAAAAACAAGGTTTTCCAAGTGAATGCTGAACTAAAAGCTATTACTGAAGAGGAGGCTTTCAATAGTTAAGATAATACAATACATAGATGTCAATCAATCACCAAACTTGATTTTACCAGTGAATCTTAAGAACAAATGACATGGCACAAGGGATGGAGGTCCATGCATGGGATCTACAAGTGGATTTCAACTAACTGAGGCTGACATGGCAAACGGCACTTGTAAGTATTCAACTTGTCAGGGCAATGACCCTCTCCTCCCTCATGCCCCAAATATTGTGCCATATATCAGTGAGTGGGTCAGTCTTACAACCTGTGTCCTGTTGATCACAGTGGATCTAATCCAACATGTGGAAAGGAAGACAACGTATTTCTTTATATGCATTTGACTTCCTTGCCAGCTGTGCATGTTTCTAACAAAAATACAATTTGGGATTTACTCAATGGTTTATTCAGTGTTATAAAATTCCAGGTAATATAGTATTGGACCAAGGAACTCTTTTACAGCAAAAAAGTGAAGCAAAGTGTATATGCTTACTATTTTACCATATCATGGGTATAGCTGTTTTTAAAGAAGGGAACCCATTATTAGACAAGCAAAGCTGATTTGCATTGTGATGTTGAATTGCTCTCCTACCACATGTGGTGGAGGCTCTGAAACACTAACTGTGTATGATGCTGTTTCTCCCACAGTCACATTATTTGTGTCTGGAAAATAGGGTTTGAACACCTCACTATGTATTAATATGTCTACTGAGCAAATTGAAAATTTCTGCTTCCTGTTCACTCAAGTCTATGGTTTTTTGGTTCTTAATTCAAATGTTGACACAATTATTTCATTAAATTGGAAAAAATGATAAACATGTGACTTTATAGCCCTCACATGATACAAGGTAGATTGTCAACAAAGAGTATTATGGTGTAGGCTTGAAGTCATAGATCTCTATAATCAAGGGGAAATAGGATTGTTTCTACTTTGTTAAAGAGAAAGTAGAATAGTATTTAAATGTACTGAGAATTTAAATAAGTATACAATTAAAATTTGGAAATACCCAAAAGGCAGAAAAATGTAATTCGGGTTAGAGTTTTTAATGTCTATGCATTGTCTGGAAAATGGTAAGGTATTAAGTTAGATAGGATATTATAAGCTAAGGATGCATGTTGTAATGTTCTAGGGCATTCCAAGTATAATAAAATAATGCATAATTAAAAAACTAATTTAGAAAAAAAAATGGACCAGTACTGCAACCATATACCATATCAAGTCCAGGTAGGTTCTGTAACAGATTAGGTAAAAAGTAATAAAATTGCATAACAAAAAATTAAAATCAAAAGACAACTAGGAGAAACTACCTTTAATATATCATATCAATACAGAATTAATATCCTGATATATAAAACCTCTTTTAAAATGTTAAGGCAAATAAAAATATTCAGTAGAAAACTGTAGAAAAGACAAAGCAAATAATTCACACAAAAAGACACACAAATAGTCTTTAAATATATGTAAAGTTGCTCGACCTTACTAATTATTAGAGAAATACAAATCAAAACTGCCCTGATATAATATTTCACCTATCAGATTTGAGAAAATTTAAAAAGCATAAAGCACATTTTTTTTTGGCAAGGTTATGAGGAAATAGGCACTTTCATTTATAGCTTGTAGGGATGGAAGTGAATATCAACCTTTTGGAGATCATGACAATGAAAACAAAACTACATATGTCTTATCTTTGACTGATAATCCTTTTTCTAGGAATTTTCCCTGCAGGTACACCTCCAACAGCACGAAAGTACATATGCATAAGATTATTTACTGCAGCATTGTGTGTAATTGTTTGCAAAATATTGACAGCAAACACAATGCCCATATACTCCTGTAGGAGAGTGCTTGAAAAAATTATTGTGCATAAAAACAATGGAATAATTTTCAGCTGTGAAAACAAAGAGGATCTCCATGAATTAATATAGAAATATTTTTAAATTAAAAAAAACACAAAAATCAAAGTACAGTTGATTATATATTGTATTCCATGCAGGAAAGAAGCAGGGAAAACAAAAACAAAACCAAAAACAAATCCAAACTAACCAACCAAACAAAAAACCTGGAAGGATAAAGCAGAGTGAGATTATTGCCTATGGGGGTGGGGGATGTCAATAGGATGGAAGAAACAGGATGTGACCTTTGCTGAGCATAACTTTAATACTTTTGTATATTTTTGTATATTAGCCTTACACATATTTGAAAAAAAAAAAAGATATCAACAATAGATGGCTGGATACAGAAACTGTGATATATATACTCTATGGAATACTACTCTGCCATAAAAAAGAATAAAATACTCCTATTTGCAACAACATGGAGGAACTTGGAGAAACATGTTGAGTGAAACAAGCAAAGCACAGAGGGATAAATACCACATGTGCTCACTCATATGTGGGAGCTAAGAGAGAAAGGAAGGCAGGAAAGAAAGACCACAGTAGCACCGTGATCCAACAGAGGGAGGGAACATTCCTAGGGCTACAAATTGTAGTGAAGGGGAGAGGGGGAGGGGGAGGGAGGTTGGGGGATAATTGGGAGGGGACAAAGGGTACAAAAGTAATTTCTGATAATGGGTATGCCCCCAGTATGAATCTGGCCCTCACATCATAGGCAGAAAGGGGGACAATCAGCTTTGCATCTCATGATTATTTGTAATAAATAAATAAATAAATAAATAAATAAATAAATAAATAAATAACATGAGAGAAAATAAAATTGTGTTTTTTCTTTTGGAGAGAATCTGTGTGAGCATAGAGCCACTCTTCCAAATAATCTGATGAAAGTTTGGTTAGTGCATGTAGAAATCTGTTATAAAAAATAAAGCTGTCCTGGGAAAAGGTGACTGTAATATGATTTAGTAAGTCAGACTATTATTTCACAAATTGCATGGTAATCGATCATTAGGTTGAACGAAGGGTCACATTTATTTTCAGACCAAACAATGTGAGATTTGAGGGACTAGAAAAAGATTTGAGAGAACACTAAGCAGGAGGGGAAAGAGCTAAGTGATAAAGAAACATACACAAAGGAGACCTTCAAAGCCCCGAGTAATGCAGGCTTCATTGCCTTTTGTGGAACCACGAAGCAAAGCAGAGAACACTGACACTGCTGTCATCCGTCAGAGACTGTATTCAATACAGATGTTAAACATCAATTTGAACTTTTCTGTAAACACTTGCTTAAAATTATAGAATGCACCTAGTTTGGGAAAGATAAAACAGGATGTCTCTTCCCTTCATAATTATCTGCTCTGCTCCTGTGAGATTACTAAATGGAGTGGATCTAACCAGAACTGAGAACTTGAAGACCAGTTTTCCCGTGTAACTATTACCCCTGTCCTCCCCATACATCCCAGGGGAGCAGAAGGATGTCAGTGGGATAGACAAGAGAGAAATTTAATTGTCCCTCTTTTCAAAACTTGTCTCATTACAACTGAAAGAAGACAATAAAAGCACGGGGTAAGCACAGACTAACTGAATTACTGTGGACCCCAAGTCTGATGGCTCAACAGTCACTCCACTTTGCAAGGCAGCAGCAAAATATTGCATGGCCTCCAAAGCCTGCAAATCCCAGACTTGGTGGGGAAATCCCAATTTGTAGACTATTCATGTCTAATTGAAAAATATCACTATCGAATGTGGCCACAATCTTGGATAGTACCTGGAAGCCAATTATGATTTACTGTAGTCATCAGAAATAAAACATGCTTAAAAATGTTCAAGAAAGAAGTACCCATTAGTTGAGAAAAGATACTGTCAAATAACTGGGAAAACAAAAAGCAAAAAAACAGAGTGTCTCCTCACACCTGGCCATAAGATGGGGCACATGCACAATGGTGATTGCAGGGAGGGTTTTCTGTGTGTTTCTGGTAATAATGGCTCAATGTCCAGACTGATTCTGGGTATTATTATTATGATTATTTTCATTGTATTTTGGAGCTTACTATTTTCATTCTGCAATAATTTCACACTGTGAAGCACTTGTCGGAGTCTGGTCAGAAAGAACACCCACATACACAAGTTACATGAAATAGATTTATTGTTTACAGAGAGGCAGCGGGGAGTTTCAAGATGGCGGCGGCTGCGGCGGCTGGCGCGGAGTAGCTGAGGTGGAAAAGGTGGCCACTGGGCCTCAGGCAGCCGGGAAACTTGTGGACCTTCCTCTGGCCATCTCTTAAGGGAGGACTGCTGCTGCTGGCCGGTCGTGGGGGCTCAATGCCACTTTGCCCCCGGCAGGAGAGGCTGCCTCATTTTCAGGCAACAGCTTTGAAGTGTGGAGCAGGAAAAGAACTGAGTCTTAGCTGCAAAAGCGAGTCTTGAAACAGGGAACACGGCGCCAGGGCTGCTGTGGATGCAGCCAGGATCCCGGAGGCTGGGGCCGCACTGAAGGCGGCCAGCTGCCCTATTCAGGATTCGAGGTTTCAGGCCGGCATTAAAGAAGATTCCTGGGAGCGCCCGAGCGGCGCCGCGACTGAACAGCCCGAGGCGGCAGCGCCGAGAACACGGAAGGCAACAAACCAGAGACAGAGCGAGCGCCCGACCTGGCACAGCACTGTGAGTGATCCCTGGCACAGCTCTGTTTGGGGGGTGGATGCCCACGCGGCTCCTGCCTGCACCACCAGGCCACTCACTGCCCCGGTGCTGCCTCCATTTTCCCAGGTGCCGGCAGCTCCGCCCTGCTCGGCCATCACTGAGCCCATTTGCTTGGCCTGGCGCGGGGCTTTCCGGACCCTGCGGGCCGGCCTCCTCTCCCACTCCCTCCGCGGTTCTCTGGCCGGGCTGGGGGTGTGGGGCGTCCCGACCAGTGTTGGGAGGACTAGCAAGTACGGGCGGGCCGACTGTCACTCCACCACACCCTGGACTCCGGCCCCGGTAAACTTCCTGTTACTGGGAGGCAGATACCATCTCTGCGACCACCAGTTTGGAAAAAAGCCTAACGAATTTCTGGTTGGGAATAGTGTGGTAGGAGAGTTCCCAGGTCCGCTTGAACCTGCCGGAGACCAGGCTGCAGGTGGGCGCTAGACTCGGTTTATACCGGGGGGATACAAAGGTGAACAAGACCCGAGAAAGATCTACACAGTGCTACAAAGGCACCCAGAGAGACCGGTCGTCTGTGCCTAGCAGAAACCTGGTAGACTTCCTGGGCGAGGCGGTGCTGAGCAGGGTCTTGAAGGCCCAGCTGATAGACGAGGGGTGCAGAAGACACACCCCAGCCCAGCACAGTGTGCACAGAGGGGGGAGACGTGCGGCCAGGGAGGCGGAGACTCGACAGAAACCACACACCCGGTGGGGTCGCCACTGCACGATCTAACAGCCTGGGCCAGAGCACACGGAACGGGGAGAAGTCCTGTACAGAAAGTGAAAGCTCAACAGAGATCACACACCCTGTGGTACATGATCCACCAGCCCAGCAGAGTCCAAGCTGACCAGAAAGGTGGATCCCCGGAGAAGCCCAAGACTCGAGGCAACCACACACACAAGACACTAGAGGCCAACTGAGCAGTCACGGCGGGGGCCATACCAAATTGGCAACCACAGCAACATCCTAGTTAGTCATTAGTCTCAAACCGGTGGACTGTGAAACCCCCTGCCACAATGAATAAACACCAAAAAAAAGACACCAGAAATACAAAAAATCAAGAAAGTACACCACCAAAAGTTAATAAATCTCATACTCTAGATCCTATAGAACAAGAAGCCCTTGAAATAACTGACAAGGAATTTCGAGTGATAATTCTAAGGAAACTGAATGAGATACAAGAAAACTCAGCTAGACATCATGATGAAATGAGGAAAAGTATACAGGATCTGAAAGAGGAAATATACAAGGAAATCAATGTCCTGAAAAAAAATGTAGCAGAACTTGCTGAACTGAAGAAGTTATTCAGCGAAATAAAAAACACAACGGAGAGTTTAACCAGCAGGCTTGTCGAAGTTGAAGAGAGAACCTCTGAACTTGAAGATGGGCTGTTTGAAATAACACAAGCAGACAAAAAGAAAGAAAAAAGAATCAAGGACATGGAAGAAAATCTGAGAGAGATATCAGACAACCTCAAGCGCTCAAATATCCGAGTCATGGGTATTCCAGAAGGGGAGGAAAATGGAGATTCCATTGAAAACATATTCAACAAAATAGTGGCAGAAAACTTCCCAGGTATAGGAAAAATCACAGATCTTCAGATCCAGGAAGCTCAACGATCTCCAAACGTATTCAACCCAAAAAGGCCTTCTCCAAGACATGTCATAGTCAAATTGGCAAAACTCAGAGACAAAGAGAGAATCTTAAAAGCTGCAAGAGAGAAGCGTCAAATCACCTATAAGGGAGCCCCAATCAGGTTAACATCAGACTTTTCATCACAAACCCTAAAAGCTAGAAAGGAATGGGATGATATTTTCAAAATACTAAAAGACAAAGATTGCCAGCCAAGAATACTCTACCCTGCAAGGCTATCCTTCCGAAATGAGGGGCAAATAGTATATTTCTCAGACAAACAAAAACTGCGGGAGTTCACTACCACAAGACCACCCTTACAAGAAATCCTCAAGGGAGTACTGGGTTTGGTTCCTGAAAAATAACTACCACTGCCATAAAAACCCAAGAAAAATCTAAACCCGCTAGTACAATAAAAATGGCATTCATGAAGAGAAAACAAGCTAACAAAAACACTATCTACAACCTAAGGAACCACCAAACAAAGAAAGCAAACAGTAAATCAGAAAGCAAGGAACAAAAGACACCTAAGACAACCAAACAACCAATAAAATGCTAGGAATAAATCAACACCTTTCAATAACAACTCTTAATGTTAAAGGCTTAAATTCCCCAATTAAAAGACACAGACTGGCTGACTGGATCAAAAAGCAGGACCCAACTATATGCTGCCTACAAGAGACACACCTCACCCATAAAGATTCACACAGACTAAGAGTGAAAGGATGGAAAAAGATTTACCATGCAAACAGAAAAGAAAAACGAGCTGGAGTGGCTATTCTTATATCTGACAAAATAGACTTTAAACTAAAAACCATAAAAAGAGACAATGAGGGACACTACTTAATGATAAAAGGACTGATCCATCAAGAAGACATAACAATCATAAATATGTACGCACCCAATGTTGGAGCAGCAAGATTTATAAAACAAACTCTATTAGACCTAAAGAAGGAAATAGACACTAATACCATAATAGCAGGGGACCTGAACACTCCACTGTCAATATTAGACAGATCATCTAGGCAAAGAATCAGTAGAGAAACACAAGATCTAAACAAGACTCTAGACCAATTGGAATTGGCAGATATCTACAGAACATTCCACCCAACAACCTCAGAATATTCATTCTTCTCATCAGCACATGGATCATTCTCCAGGATAGATCACATATTAGGTCACAAATCAAGTCTCAATAAATTCAAAAAAATTGGAATTATCCCATGTATCTTCTCAGACCACAATGGATTAAAACTAGAAATTAATAACAAACAAAACTCTGGAAACTATACAAACACATGGAAATTAAACAGCATTCTACTTAATGACATATGGGTCCAAGAAGAAATCAAGCAGGAAATCAAAAAGTTTATTGAAACTAATGAAAACAATGATACATCATACCAAAACCTGTGGGATACTGCAAAAGCAGTATTGAGGGGAAAATTTATTGCATTAAATGCTCACTTCAGAAGAATGGAAAGATGGCAAGTGAACAACCTAACACTTCACCTTAAAGAACTAGAAAAACAAGAACAATCCAATCCTAAAGTTAGCAGACGGAAAGAAATCATTAAGATCAGAGCAGAACTGAATGAAATTGAAAACCAAAAAACAATTCAAAAGATCAACGAATCAAAAAGTTGGTTTTTTGAAAAGATAAATAAAATTGACAAACCATTAGCATGGCTAACAAAAAAAAGAAGAGAGAAGACTCAAATAACAAAAATTAGAAATGAAAAAGGCGATATTACAACTGATTCATCTGAAATACAAGGAATCATTCGAGACTACTATAAACAACTATACGCCAACAAATTTGAAAATCTGGAGGAAATGGATAAATTTCTGGACACACACAAGCTCCCAAAACTGAACCGTGAAGACATAGAAAATTTGAACAGACCAATAACAATAAAGGAGATTGAAGCTGTTATCAGAAGGCTCCCAACAAAGAAAAGCCCAGGACCAGATGGATTCACAGCAGAATTTTACCAAACATTCAAAGAGGAATTGACACCGATTCTTTACAAACTATTCCAAAAGATTGAAACGGATGCAAATCTCCCAAACTCATTCTATGAAGCAAACATCATCCTGATACCAAAACCAGGTAAAGATATAACCAAAAAAGAAAACTACAGGCCGATATCCTTGATGAATATAGATGCAAAAATCCTCACTAAAATACTAGCAAACAGAATACAGCAACACATACGAAAAATTATTCATCACGATCAAGTGGGATTCATCCCAGGGATGCAAGGTTGGTTCAACATACGCAAATCAATAAATGTGATACACCATATTAATAAACTCAAACACAAGGACCATATGATCATCTCTATAGATGCTGAAAAAGCATTTGATAAAGTTCAGCACTCATTCATGACAAAGACCCTCTATAAGTTAGGTATAGAGGGAAAGTAACTCAACATAATTAAAGCCATATATGACAAACCCACTGCCAATATCATCCTGAATGGGGAAAAGCTGAAAGCTTTTCCTTTAAGAACAGGAACCAGACAAGGATGCCCACTCTCACCACTCCTATTCAACATAGTGTTGGAAGTACTAGCCAGAGCAATCAGAGAAGAGAAGGAAATAAAGGGCATCCAGATTGGAAAAGATGAAGTCGAACTGTCCCTGTTTGCAGATGACATGATCCTATATATCGAACAGCCTAAAACCTCTACAAAAAAACTGTTGGAATTGATAAATGATTTCAGCACAGTAGCAGGATACAAAATCAACACACAAAAATCAGTAGCATTTCTTTTCTCCAATAGTGAACATGCAGAAGGAGAAATCAAGAAAGCCTGCCCATTTACAATAGCCACCAAAAAAATAAAATACTTAGGAATTGAGTTAACCAAGGAGGTGAAAAATCTCTATAATGAGAACTACAAACCACTGCTGAGAGAAATTAGAGAGGATACCAGAAGATGGAAAGAGATTCCATGCTCTTGGATTGGAAGAATCAACATAGTGAAAATGTCCATACTACCCAAAGTGATATACAAATTCAATGCAATCCCCATCAAAATTCCAAAGACATTTTTCTCAGAAATGGAAAAAACTATTCAGACATTTATATGGAACAATAAAAGACCACGAATAGCCAAAGCAATGCTCAGCAAAAAAAATAAAGCTGGAGGCATAACACTACCTGACTTTAAGCTATACTACAAAGCTATAATAACCAAAACAGTATGGTACTGGCATAAAAACAGACACACTGACCAATGGAATAGAATAGAGAATCCAGAAATCAACCCACACACTTACTGCCATCTGATCTTTGACAAAGGCACCAAGCCTATTCACTGGGTAAGGGACTGCCTCTTCAGCAAGTGGTGCTGGGATAACTGGATATCGATATGCAGGAGAATGAAACTAGATCCATACCTCTCACCATATACTAAAATCAACTCAAAATGGATTAAGGATTTAAATATACACCCTGAGACAATAAAACTTCTTAAAGAAAACATAGGAGAAACACTTCAGGAAATAGGACTGGGCACAGACTTCATGAATACGACCCCAAAAGCACGGGCAGCCAAAGGAAAAATAAACAAATGGGATTATATCAAACTAAAAAGCTTCTGCACAGCAAAAGAAACAATTAAAAGAGTTAAAAGACAACCAACAGAGTGGGAGAAAATATTTGCAAAATATACATCTGACAAAGGATTAATATCCAGAATATATAAGGAACTCAAACAACTTTACAAGAAGAAAACAAGCAACCCAATTAAAAAATGGGCAAAAGAGCTAAGTAGGCATTTCTCTAAGGAAGATATCCAAATGGCCAACAGACATATGAAAAAATGCTCAACATCACTCAGCATCCGGGAAATGCAAATCAAAACCACATTGAGATACCATCTAACCCCAGTTAGGATGGCTAAAATCCAAAAGACTATGAACGATAAATGCTGGCGAGGCTGTGGAGAAAAAGGAACTCTCATACATTGTTGGTGGGACTGCAAAATGGTGCAGCCTCTATGGAAAATGGTATGGAGGTTCCTTAAACAATTGCAAATAGATCTACCATACGACCCAGCCATCCCACTGTTGGGAATATACCCAGAGGAATGGAAATCATCAAGTCGAAGGTATACCTGTTCCCCAATGTTCATCGCAGCACTCTTTACAATAGCCAAGAGTTGGAACCAGCCCAAATGCCCATCATCAGATGAGTGGATACGGAAAATGTGGTACATCTACACAATGGAATACTACTCAGCTATAAAAACGAATGAAATACTGCCATTTGCAACAACATGGATGGACCTTGAGAGAATTATATTAAGTGAAACAAGTCAGGCACAGAAAGAGAAATACCACATGTTCTCACTTATTGGTGGGAGCTAAAAATTAATATATAAATTCACACACACACATACACACACACACACACAAACCAGGGGGGGGGGGAAGAAGATATAACAACCACAATTATTTGAAGTTGATACAACAAACAAACAGAAAGGACATTGTTGGGGGGGAGGGGGGGAGGGAGAAGGGAGGGAGGTTTTGGTGATGGGGAGCATTAATCAGCTACAATGTATATCGACAAAATAAAATTAAAAAAAAAAAAACAAACAAAAAAAACAAACAAACAAACAAACAAAAAAATACAGAGAGGCAGCAAGAGATAGCAGAATTTTAGGATTCATTGTTAACCTGTCCCCCAAGGAAAGCTGCCCAGGGAGAGTGGAGTCTCACCTGCGCGTGTCCTACTTGCACTGCAGCTGAGGAACTGCCCAAAGCAAGCTGCCCTGGTTTTTACACCCTGGGGGAATGTGACTTGGTGCATTTGTTTCTATGGGGGTCAAATGTGTCTCCCAAAAGTTCATGTGTTGAAAACTTGATCCCCATTGTAACAGTGTTTAAGAGGGTGGGAAATCCATTATGATATTTGAAAGATGAGGACCATTAAGAAGTGATTAGATCATGAGGACTGTGCCCTCATAAATGGATTAATCCATGAGTGGGGACTGGTAGCTTTATGAGGAGCACATGAGCGAGCTCTTGCTCATGACAGTCTCACCATGTGATACCCTGCAGCACTACGGGACCCTGTAGAGAGTCCCCACCAAGAAGAAAGGTCTCACCAGATATGCCTCCTGGACTATGGACTTCCTAGCCTCCAAAACTATAAGAAATGAATTTTATTTTATTTATTTGTGAATCGCCCAGTTTCAGGTGTTCTGAGTGACAGAAAACTGAGCAGTGCAGAAAATTTGTACCAAGAAACATGGTGTTGCTTATGAAGAATACTTGAAAATGTGGAAGTGGCTTTGGAACAGGTTGATGAGCAGAAGTGGAAGAATTTGGGGAAGCAGGCTGGAAAAAACTTAGATTCTGGTGAGAGCTTAGAATAAGAAGACCAGGGAAAGTTTGGAACTTCTTAGTGATTGGTTAAATGGTGGTGACCAGAATGTTGACAGAAATATGGAGAGTAAAGGCGATTCTGAGAAGGTCTCAGATGAAAATGAGGAAAAGCTCATTGGAAACTGGAGCAGAAGTCATACTTGTCATAAATTGGCAAAGAACTTGGCTGAATTGTATCCATGCCCAAAAGTTTTACGGGATGTGAAACTTCAAAGTGATAAACCAGGGTATTTGGCAGAAGAAATTTCCTAGCAGCAAGTCATTCAAGGTTATTTGTAACAGTCTATGCTGAGTTATGGCAGCAAAGTCATGAACTAAAGCTGGATTTTATAATTAAAAAGGAAGGAGAGGGTAAAAAATTGGAAAACTCTCAGCCTGGCCATACAAAGAGTGAAAAAGCTTGTCCAGGAGAGGAAACTAAGGGACCATTTGCTGAGGAGATCAGAACAGAATGAGGGGATCGTCAAGACAATGGAAAAAAGACCCCAAAGGCATTTCAGAGATCCTTCAGGGTGCCCCTCCCATCCCAGGCCCAGAGGCCTAGGAAGAGAGAATTTCAGGGAACAGGTTTGGGGTGCCCTGCATGGGCTCACTGCCCAGGGTTGCCTCAGGATGCTGCTCTCTGAACCCTGGCTTCTCTGGCTGCTCTGATTGTTCCAACCATGCCTAAATTAGCCCCAGGTACTGCTGGACCCGCAGCTTCAAAAGAGACAAGCCAGAAGCCTTGGTGGCATCCTCGTGGTGTTAAGTTTGCAGGCTGGCAAAATGCAAAAGCTGTGGAAGCGTGGCTGCCTCCAACCTGATTTTAAAGGATGTGTGGAAAAGCCTGGGGGCCCAGGAAGAGATTTGTGACAGAGGCAGAGTCACCACAGACAGCCTTTGCTAGAGCAATTTCCAGCCAAAACGTTGTGTTGAAGTTGCAGCACAGACACCCCACCAGGGCCATTCCTAGTGCAGCCATGGGAGTGAGACCACAACTGAGACTCCAGAATTATAGAGCTTCCAGCTTGCAATGACAGCCTGGAAGAGCTGAAGTATGGGCTGAGCCCTGGAAAGCTGTAGGGGCCAGGTTGCCAGAGGACTTGGAGGCCCACCCCCCACACCAGTGTGCAGAGGATGCGGGACATGCAGTCAAGGGAGATTATTCTTCAGTTTTAAGATTTAATGTCTCCCTTGCTGGGTTTCAGACATGCCCTGCAAAAAATTCAAGAGGAAATTCTTTAAACTTTCAGTAAATGATGTGGGATGATTATTGGAATTCACAGGAAGTAATAAAGGCATCAAAAATTGTAGAGAAAGAAGCTATAAACAAAATACTATTTCATTTTATATGGAGTCCAAGTCCAGGAAAACCCAAACTATTGTGATAAATGTCAGAACAACAGTTACCTTGGTTGGATTATGAGGACCAGTTACTGACTAGGAAGTTGCATGAAGGAAGCATCAGGAGAAGTTGAAATATTCCATATTTTGATCTGGATTGCGAATATATATAAAACTATATTCAGTTGTACACGTAAGGTTTCTACACTTTACTCTTTGTGTTTTATGTCATTAAAAACAAGAAGACCAAACCTAGACAATTTAAACAAACATAAACAAATAAGAACCACTGAATAATTAGGAAAACTCAACCTTATTAAAAAAGCATAAAATGTGATAAAGAATCATAACACTGGTAGAGAAAACAGGAGGAAACCTTCAAATATGAATGTCTCCCATTCAGGCAGCACAGACTTTGATTCTACCGGTTTTCCTCTCAACATGGAGGACACTTTATGTCACTTTGCTCACAGAAGAGAGTCCCCCACTTTCTGTTGGCTCTTTCCACCTCTCTGCACCCACCAGGGGATTTGCATATTGTCCCCTAGGGAGGACCTTCCCTGCAAGTCTGAGATAAAAGCTCAGCTCTAACGTTGACTTATTGGGACTCCTGAGCTCAACCTCTCAAAATGAGGTTCCCTGCCCAGCTCCTGGGGCTGCTGATGCTCTGGATCCCTGGTAAGGGCAGAAGGGAGATGAGGGAGGAGAATGGGGTGGGAGGCTGAGCTCTGGGCCCCACTGCTTCCCATGTGTGTTCTGTGCATGTGTAACATGTGCATGTCTCATCCTTCAGGATGGGGCACGTGATGTTTAGATCTGTGAGAGTGAGCAAGATTCTAAAAGGAACAAGGAGGACCTGTGCTCTAGTGAAGACTCTGGCACAGAAAAAAGCAGAATGGTGTAGGTTACTTCTACAGGCACTTTTTTCGTCTTAAAAAATATCTGTTCCATTTTGAAATTGAATATTTTTGGTGCATGGATCAAAATCACACACACACATATAAAGTTATCTTAAGTTAGTATGATATTTCATAACTGAAGTAAAAGTAACCAAAGGGAAATCATGAAAAGGATCATGATGTTTGCATAAAACCTTGCACTTCTCTTTCTTATTATTTTAGAATCCAGTGGGGGATGTTGTGATGACCCAGACTCCATTCTCACGGCTCATCATTCCTGGAGAGCCAGCCTGCAGGTCTAGTCCGAGTCTCCTACATAGTAATCGATATACCTATTGTCATCGGTTTTTACAGAGGCCAGGTCAGTCTCCACAGGAACTGATCCATAAGATTTCCAACTGGGTCTCTGGGGTCCCAGATAGGTTCAGTGGCAGTGGGTCAGAGTCAGAGTTCACAATTAAAATCAGCAGGGTGGAGGCTGAGGAGTTTGGAGTTTATTACTGCATGCAGACTCTACCATATCCTCCCACAGTGGTATGGCCCTGAACACAAACCTCCTTGCTTGGGGTGGCCTAGTTGCTCAAATGTGTTTCTTCTGTGAGGAGCAGCTCAGCAGATTCTCTGAGTCTGTGTAAGAAAAAGATGTTGGAGAACTCAGGGAATTAGGTTGCAGCTGGACCATAAGTGTCTCAGCTGCACTTCAGGAACCACATGTAAGACCTCATGAGCTGCAACTGCCTTGGCATGGCAGAACCTGTAGGGGAATGGAGGAGTCAAAGTGGGCCTCTAAGTAACCAGAAATGACAAAGTGAGAAGTGACTTGAAAGTCCATCCTTAGCCCTCTCTCCTTTGCACATATTTGTCAATTAAGTTCATACAGTATAACAGTCACATAATTGAGGCTGATTCATGACAACAGAAAACTAGTACACTTTTTGGTTTTGTTTTGGTTTACCAGTTACTTGCATACATTCAGCAGGTAACATCTGGTGATGTCAAGACACTATTTTTCCTTTCCTTTGCCACTTTTGACTTTCTCTTTTTCTAGCATACATCCCTCTCCAGGGAAGCAACAGATAAGAGATTTTATGCTACTGTACTCAGGAGAGTAGCCAAGAAAAACTACCCACATTTTAGGTTTTTCAAAACGGCTAGATAGACTTTGATAAATCTATTAAAAAACAAAAGCCTAGTGCCAAAAAGTCTTCAAATAATTCCAGTGAAAACCAGTGAAATAATAAAGAAAATGTTTTCTGAATTACAAAGATGGGTTTTAATAATAAAGAACCAGGTCTAAAAGAATTAGACAGCATAAACATGTATGCTGTATACAACTGAAATTTGATGAATACAAGATAATATGTAAGCCATTTTTTTTGTCCCACAAAAAATAAGTATCTTAAGACTTTGGGCAGAGGAAGTAAGTGAGAATGTGAGGGCACATGTTAGAGGTCAGGATGCCTGGATTTGTGGCTCATGTGTGTTGGCGTGTTGATGCTGGTGGGTTGGGGTTGAGCTTTGAACCCAGATAGAAGCTTTAATGAATTTCTTGGGAAGAATCACAGTGCTGAAGGGACCCCTGCATGGTGTCAAGGTTGTGCCCTGATGCCTCTGCAAACTCATGGGGAAGTGGATCATGAAGCAGTGCTCTAGGTCTGTGGTGACTCAACAGTTAGTGACATTGTGTCCAAATGCACCTTAGGTCATATCACACATCCCTAGTCAACCCAGCAGGGCATAGGTGAGCTTCCAAAAGTTGATTCTGCCCCAAGATGTACCATCTGAGAGAAAATGGTTTTTCAGGAGAGATCATGTACATTAAGAGGATGTTGATCAGAAGACAGAGCTGAGGCTGTAAAGATAAAAAAGAGATTGGTGGCGAGGAGGCCAAGGCACATATTCCAGATGTAGTAAAAAGTGATAAGTGCAGCATTATAGGGGGAGACCCCATGAGTGTGTGAAAAGTATCACTGACTTTTCAGTGTAGCCACTCAGCCAACTATTCCAACCCAGACCTCAGCAAGTGTCCCAAAGAGATATCCATCCTGGTGTTAGGGCTCAGTTTTTGTCCAATCTGTGAAGGCAGCTATTTGGAAAGGCCATCATGCCTAATCTGTTGATCTGTACTCAGCTGTATAAGAAGTAGCCTTGGATCCGGAACATTTCCTCACTGGGAGATAAAGAGCTTCTCAGCCTGTGCTTGTGAGAGACTAGCTGGATGTGGCTACTTTTCTCTGCTTAATCGTGTGTGTCAATGGCCCTCAGGCATGCCCCCACTTTCTGTGTTTTAGACTCTACTGGGGATGGTTCAGGGAACTCCCCCTGCAGTGCAAAGCAAGGTGCATACACTCACACTGTCTGTGTCAGCTGCAGAATGGATCCTCTGGCAATGGGGGACAGATGCATTGTAAGGGACTGAATCTTGTGCACACACTCTCTCTTCTTTTGGTAATAGTAAATGTTGGACAACTGAAGACTGATGTGCATGTTGTCTGTTCTCAGAGACCTTGAACTGTGCACTTGTCTCATCCCTGCTTGGCACTTATCTGCCTTTTAACCCTGGCCACTCAGCTTGACCACCATATGAATAGTGAGACAGTATCTTGATGTAGTATCGAAGGTCAGCTGGGGTCTCCTCTCTGGTAGAGTCCCTCTGCCTGAGCCAAACCAGAATCTCTGTTCACATCCAAAGTTATCAAATTTCACTGGGGAGCAAAATGACAGAAGAATATCAGCTCACCAGAAAAGACGTATTCCTTCTGTGGAACTTTAGGTTATCTGGTCTTTATTTCTTGTGTAACTCTCTGATGTCACTATTAAAATGTCTTCTGATTGATTTATTTTTGTTTTTATCTGCATTTGTTACAGTGGCTGTGGCAATCTTCTAAGACCTACTATATCCTAATTGAAAGCAGAATTCCCATTTATTTTTTAATTAAATTATAATGTGGTGAGGTTAGCTTTGGTATTATATTGCAAAGTTAAGGCCTATATCAAACAGTAAATGTACATGACATGATCACAGAAATGTTGAGAATAAAGAAAAAAGACATCTTCAGTGGTGGTCATCATGTCATTACCAAAAGTATAGTGGATAATGAATATTGTGGAGTATACTATAAAGCAAATGTATTTCATAGGGCCTCCAAAGCCCTGTAGTCTCAGGTTTAGCCTAACCTTTTGGAATTACATATAGAAATGTTAACCTTGCAAAAGACAGGAAACTTTTCCCAGGCTAAAGTCTCTGTTGTGGATATAGAATTGTAACACAGCAAGGTTGCTGGCTCAAGGACAGACAAGTTACTTGATTGATATGCAAAAATGCTGGGGAAATTGCTGTAGGGAAAAACAGTGTTTGCTAAGATCAAGCTTTTGTTGGTGGATCGACTTAACCTTTTGCAAATTGCATTATGGAATGTCACTTTACTTGTTTCACTGAATGTTACCAGCCTCTGCTGTTAAACTATAATTGTCCATAACCTCACCTATGTTCTTTTCCTGTAACTTCTGGTCTGAAGAATAAATGTGGGGTGAGAACCCCGGTTTGTGGTTAACTTCCTAAAGGAAAGAATGCCTCTCTCTTGAGCATTCCGGGAAATTAACCTCTTCAGGGTCTCTCACTGCTCGGAAGAAATGGGCTTTGAGTAATCCTTTTTGTGGCTCTGTCACCCAGGGGAAGAGAGGTGACAAATCTGTGTGAGGCAAAGCAACAGAATATGGTTTCCATATTCTAATAATATACATTATAATAATATACTCTTAAATATACCTATTTAAAATAGTGCCTTAATCATAGTTTTGATCTAATAACAGGGCATATAAGTTACAGGATTATATTATGGTACAAGTAAAAGAAAGTTTGAAATAATAGAACAAAATAATCCTGCCTAGTCTAAGGTAATATATACCATAGGTGAGTACAATTAAAATCTAATTTTTTTTAATGGAGTTTAAAAGTTATCTGAAAAAATTTATGTAGAGAAAAAAGGACACTCAATTCTTCATGTAAAAAGGATAGTCTCACTAAATAATTTTTAAAAATTGGAGAAATTGTGGTCAGAATGACATCAACATAATGATGAAAGACTAGATAGTTCCAAGCTCATATTCCCCAATGGAAACATTAAAAACAAAACATCTACAAACTGACTAATATAACCTTATGGAAGCCCTGGGAATCACTCAAAGATTTCCCACAATTAAGAGAATGTCCAATCCATATTCAATCAAAAAAAAAAAAAAAAAAAGCCACATTCAAAACGGTAGGAAATTTCATGGGATTTGTGTACATCCTCTTCCCACCATCTCCCTGGTGAAGTGTAGCACACTTGGTAGTAAGTGGCCTGGTTCCCAGATCTTTCCCTCAGGCTAGAAAGAGAGGAGCAGAACTTACGTGTAATGTTCCATCCTGTCTGTGAGCTGCCCAAGAGGCTAGATTCTCTCTCACTTGATTCATATGAGAAAAGGTGACATTGCTTAGATCTTTAATCATAGAAAAACCTGTGGGAGGCAGTGGTTGGCACCATGACACATGAAAGCTACAGTGGACTTGCAGACCCACAGACACGTGGAGCAATACGTTATGGGCAGAGAAATATAACAGAACATCCAAGGACCCCAGAAAAGATGGTATGAAACTCTTAGGGAAATTAATACTTTTAAAAACAGCCATGTTTATGGGTAAAATAGAAATAGAAAAGCACATTCATAGGCCTAGGCAGTACACATGCTCAGAAAAGACCTGAGTAAACTTACATATTCCCTCTGGGTGGATCCCAAGGTTGAGAACATGACTTGACAATTAGTGAAGATCTTCCATCTCAGAATACAAAGACTGAGAGAGATTGTTATTTTTTAAAATTCCAAAATTTTAACGAAGAATTATAAGGCATACAAACAAACAGAAAAACACGACCCATTCAAAACAGCGATATAAATCTCAAGAAACCAACTTTGAAGAAACACAGGCATTGGGCAAAGTCTTTAAAATAACTAGTAAATATATACCTAAAGAGCTAAAGAAAATCACAGACAAAAACCTAAAGGAAACCAGGAAAATTATATATTAACAAAATGAGAATACCGACAAAGTGATATATTTTTTAAAGAAATCAAACAGAAAATTTGGATTTGAAAAATACAATAACTGAATTAAAAAATTCACTGGAGAGGTCCAAAAGAAGACTCAAACAGGCAAAAGAAAGAATTAACAAAACTAAAGACAGATTATTTGAAATTATTGAGTCTGAGAGCAAAAGGAAAATAAAAATTGTGTTAGAAAAAGAAATATCATAAAGAACAATGGGACACCATCAAGTGGAACAATAAACACATTATAGGAGTCCCAAGTAAACAGAGAGAAAAGAGGCAGAAAAAAGTAAGAAATAATGGCAGAAAGTGTCACATACTTGAATAAAAATATAGATATACAAATTCAAGTAGTTCATCCAGCTCTAAGAAGGATAAACTCTGGGGGACCAACAATGAGACATATGATGATGAAACTGTCAAAAGCCAAAAATAAAGAGAGAATCATGAAAACAGCAAGAGATCATGAAAAGAATAACAGCTGACACTGGAACCGGTGTAGGAAAAGTAGACCTCCTAAATTCCGTGTTTAGGGCACATCCAGTCTGGCCCCTGACATCTCACTTTGGTTCAGTGAAGTAGACCTTAAACCTAATGAGATTTAAAAAACTGTCAGCGTATTTATTTTGATTGAGAATGTGCAAACTTCATCTTCAAAGGCAGCTAGATAATCCACCTTGCAAAGGAGGAGAAAGAGTGTGAGATGCTAAATTTCATAGAGAGAAAGAATGGTCAAGGACTTGGGGAGAGACTACAGGGTGTTCTCCGAAATAGTGTGGTGGTTTATTTTATCAGAGATGTCTTACTCTTGTAAGAATTTGACCAGGCACTAGGCACTGCAGAATCTTAAGGAAAATCTCATTGATTGCTGATAGAGTCACCACAGAAACCTGAACACTCAAAGCCATTCTTGACATACTGGAAAACAGCACTCCACAAGGTATTTTGTTCTTTTTTAAACTGTAAGTTTCACCCAAAGACAAAGTACCTTTTGATTCTGCAAAAGTTATATGTTTAATACAGATTAGGGTATAGCTCAAACCTTTGTTTTTGCCAAAATAGTGACATCGTACATGTTAACATACTAATCTAGGAACACCAGTTAATGCAAGCAATTTGTCATTATATTTTCCTATGCTTTGGAAGAAAGAATTAAACACTTCCACAAAGGTAGGTCAGTTGCAAAATCTGAGTACTCAATATTTAGATAGGTGGTAATTGTTTTGGCTTATTTGTTTATTTTTTTCTTTACCTACATGTGTACAACTAGCACATTTTTGATCTCAGCTCAAAGACGCGTCATGGGGATTCCTCACGCAGTACAGAGAAGAAATTTAGCACATAAAAACATTAGAATCTCTTGCATATTATTGTGGCAGTAGAAAGAGTGGAATGTCATGACGTCCTTCAATAGTTCCAAGATCCTTCTATACAGAAATTTTATAGTTAAGAGTATAGTAAAATGACAAAGATGTAGGTCCATTATTTTATTTGTTTATTTATTTATTTATTTATTTAGTTAGTTAGTTAGTCACAAAGGCATTTATTTTATTCTCCTCGTCAGTATCACTGATATTCTCATGGTTCACATGTGCCAATGACACTCCTTTTCTGAATGTGCAATCTCACTTACTGACCTGGGGGAGGGGGAGGTCCATCATTTTGGGTGAGAATTCTTATACAGTCTTTAATAGTGAATCTTTTCCATTCTACAGTTGACATTCAATGGCCAGTCCAGAAGTTTGAAAGGATAGAGTGAAGCTGCAAACAACAATCAGATCTTAATCTGCTTTTCATCTCTGAGGATGCATGATCCTGCTCAGGCACTGCCTCTTGTGACTGGTCTCAGGATAGAACTTCAGTCTTGGTGGGAAGTGGTGAATCAGTTTCTAGATGTACAAGGTTGTCAGTACAGTTATTCACACTTAAAAAAAATGGCTATATACAATTCAGGGGTGACCAACGGTGATGCTCTATATGCCAAGGCTGCTCTACAGAAGAATGACCACAATCTTGTCCTGAACAAAAAAATGAAGTCAAAAGTAAAATTTTCTTATTGACAAAGAGGCAGTTGAGTATTCCCCCTTGTAGCTCTTCTTGATCTTGTCAGGTTTTAGCACAATGGTTCTTGCTTGAATTTAGCAGCTCTAAAATATTGTCATGTAAATTTAGAACACAGAAAAGGTTCCTTAACAGCAAGCCAAGAGTAGCATAAAAAATTGTACAGCTGTCCAAATAGACTCAAGATACACGTTTAAGAATTTTCTGAAAGCTGCCATCCATTGTCTTAAACTCAAGGAGAAATAAATTATTTAACTCGTTATCTAAGAAAAAAGCCCCATTAATAACAGAAAATCTCTTTTTAGTAATGGCAGACTATTAAATTCAGACAAAGCTTTACAATAGAAAAAGCAAGAAAGTTAATGAAAAATATTTTTAAAATAACCTACTTAGAGGTATTAAATATTTAATAAGGAATAAGAAATCACAGGGCCATGATCTAGAAAAAAGAAACACAGAGAGGGGAATTTGACACTTATCGTTGCTTTTTTATCTTAAGGGTGGTTTAGTCCAAAAAAGAAAGCAAAAAAGCCAAGAGACTGGATAATAAAATTTTATTTTTTAAACTTTTTTTTGTTATGTAAAAGTGCAAAAATCGTAAGTGAAAACAGCTTAACGAAGTATCACAAAATAAATTTGTGTGTAACTAACAACCCCTCCAAAATCTAGCCCATCTCTCTTCCTCAAAGGTAACTCATATCTTGAATTCTAAAATCATAAACTTTTGACTTCTTTTCATCTTTGTATAAATGTAATAACGTAACGTATAATTTAATGTACCTGGCTTCTTTCATTCAATGTTATGTTTGTAAAATGCATTTATGTTACTGCACGTAAATTAAGTTTGTATATTTTTTAAAATTTTGCATATAATTGCATTTATGAATATATTATGGTTTATGTATCTATTACATTCTTGATGAGCTTTTTGGTTATTTCTAGTTTTGGTTGTTACAAACAATGCTGTTATGACATTCTTGCACATATCTTTTGACAAATATGTACTCTCATTTTCTTTGGTGTATTTTTATAGGGGAAGAATACTGAACCTTAGGGCATGCATATTCTCATTATCAGTAGGTAATTACAAACAATTTTTAAACAAATGTACCAATATACATCCTCACCAGCAGCAAATGAAATGTTTGATAGCTCTTCAGGCTCACCAAAACTTGGTATTTTCAGTTTGTTAACTGTTGGCCTGTAGGATGACATTGTGGCAGCAACATATTGAGATTTTTATTGGCATTTCCTTAATTACTGATGAGACTTATTGTCTTTGTACGTGTTTATTGACCTTCTTTGCAGAATCGCCTGCTTATTATGGCTTTTTGTTGTATTTACATCAACTTTTAATAGTATGATTAGAAGCCCTTTGCTGGTTATATGTGTTGCAAATACTCCCCTCACCACCCCCTCACCATGTACTTTACCTTAGTGATGGTTTTGGCACTTTTTATAATATTAAGAAGTCCAAATTATCAACCTTTCACTGTTTGCAATCCTCATGTCTATTTACTGAGTCATTTTCTACATCATGTTGATGAATATTTTTCTACTTATTTTTTTCCTGAAGCTTTGTTGCTGCACTTTAGACCTATAATCTATGTGGATTGAATTCTTTGTTATGCTGTAAAGTAGGAGTCAAGTTTAAGTTTTTTCCAATAGAAATATCTAATTGATCCATCACTCTTTCTTAGAAAGAACATTCTTTTGCTAAGTTCTCGGCATAGGCACATTTGTCACAAATCAAATGTTCAATAGTTAATCTGTTTATAGACTATGTTTTTACTGTATTTTTAAATGTTTTGATAGCTGATAGAGTAATTTTTCTAACATTGTTTTTCTGCCTCCTCTAAATTGTTTTGGTTCTTCTTACCTCTCTGAATTACCTGTACATTTTAGAATTTGCTTTATAATAACAACAATTTGAGTTTTATTGAGAATATATTAAATAAATATATTGAGTCTTCTGATCCATAAACATGGTATACTTCTACATTTCTCCATTTTTTTATGCCTTCTTCACTTTCTTTTAGTAATGTCTTATCATTTTTAGGCCTTCGTGGGGCATGGCCCCTGGCATGCATGTACAGAGTATTATAAAATGCATGTTCTCTCAAGCATACATTCAGCTTACAACTTATCACTAATTACAAGGATAATAAACCATTTTGAATGTCTTTCTCCATGACTCAAATGTCCATTAGGAGAGGAATCTCTTAGTCTTGACAATTGCTGTGCCCTCAGGCCTTAGTAAAGTGGCTCTTTGAAAATAGAAAGTGCTCAATCAATATATATTTTTATGCTCCATGGTCGATCTACTAGCTAGAATCGTTTGGGACTTTATTATGCTTTACCATCTTTCCTCTGAAATAATAGCCTGAGGTCTTTAGATATCAAATGAATACTAATATCATTGGGAAGCATTTCTTCAGGTGGAAGAACAAAAAAGTCCCTCAGAGGAGTTGCAGTCATGCCTCAGACTCCATGTCTCGTGCATTAGGGAGGATGCAGCTGTGCACTGAAGCTCTAAAGGTTTTTGTTTAGGGACGAAACACCGAGGTGTCCTGACCACTCATGGCAGCAGTAAGTACCAACACCAGCTGTTTCCACATTGCTCATGTTGAGGGTAAACTCTGTTCTGGAATGACTGTCACTGGACTGCGTTGGGACTCCAGAGTCCCAGGTGGATGTATCATACACCAGGATTTCAGGAAGCAGGCCTGGTATCTGTTGATACCAAGCAAACTTCCCCCCCCCCCCCACTGGGATTAGTTTTGCAGGTGGTTGTGGACCTGTCCCTGGGATAGAGAGCCAATACGGCTGGAGATTGGGCCAAGACATTGCCCATTTTCAAGTCTGCAATTTCATAAGACATGTGAAAGTCAACACAAATACAGAACATATTTGATCCATATGAATGTGTATTTATTTAATTATTTGAATAGAAATACAGCTACTTCTTTTCTTTTTGCAAGAGTCATTTAGTGCAGTTTTGGAAGAGGCTGTATATTACCTGGGGCACAACAAGCTTCTTCAAGAAAAGCCTGATTTCATCTTCCCAAGTAGTGTCTTTACTGAAGATTCCCTCAGTTATCTCTTTTCCTTTGAACCATATATTCTAATGATTTTACTTTCAAAAACTATGAGGGAACTTTAAGAAGTTAGTGGAAAAGTAGAATTAAAGATAATACAAATCTTTCATAAAATTTTGGAAGTACCTCACATCTCTGACCTGCTCTTACTCCCTTTCTTGATTTTAACAAATGACCTATGCTCCACACCAGAAATGGGAATGGCCACACTGTTTCAACTCAATTCTAAATAAAGCAAAGAAATTTGGATATTTTCAACCTTTAGAGACTTACAAGTTTTTCATGAGTAAATGAAGATTCATGTTGGCCTTTTGAAAACATAGATGTAGTTTACTGATCATTGTTAATGGTTCGGGGACTCTAGTGTGCTGTGCTTCAATTAGAAACCACTTCAGGAATATCTAGCACATCAGAAACACCTGGATCTAATGAGAAGCACTCTAGACATCTTTCACAGAGAGGCCTGGGTCACTATGTGATCAGCTGGGTTTTCCCACGAGGAAGCAAAGAAAATCCACTAGCTATCAATTTTCCAAGCTTAGTGGCTAGGTATCCTGATTCCATTATCAGTATTTAGAGAGATCTTCTTGAACTACAGCAATGACTCTCTCCTGTGCTTCCTGTGTCAACAACACAGGAGGCCCGTTACTCTCATAAAAATGCCCAGTGAGTGTGGCTGAGGAGGTGGATTATTCATATACGCGTCTTAACAAAGAGAAGCCTTTGGCACTTATAAGATTTTCTCCCTGTCCTTAATAGTCAGTCAGTGGTAAACAAACTGTAGATGTCAGAGCAGTGTGACAACTCTGTTTCCATGGTTGTGGGAGGAAGAAATACATAAAACTCAATCATTAATAGAAAGGATGGGAGACCAGGGATTTTGTGCAGGCATACAGTACTTGTAAGGGCACTTAGAGTTGTCTTCCAATGGAATTCATGTATTTTCTAATTGAAGCAGAAAGGGATACTAGAAATTACCCAATTCAACCTATTATTTCACAGGAAAAAAATATCCAGGGCTCAAAAGTGTCTTACTATATGCCATTTGGTAAAGCAATAAAAATAATGGTATGAAGGATTTTGGATATGACTGGCGCCATTGTGCACACAATAAGCACAAAATAGCCACCAGCCTTGTCTTACACTCCAGCACAAAACCCCTCACCCCTTCCCTTTATGAGAAGCCTCGTGACTTAAACAGAAAACCTTTTGCTCCTGCAAGGATGCAGTTCTCCACCCTGGTCGCATAGCTTCCGCGTTAGCATAATGCCCCTCCTTGATGGTATCAGCCAGCCCGTGGTGCTCTATATAAGCTCTCACACCCCCACATCTGGTGCTGTCCTCCACTTTGAGCACAACCCAGCAGATTCTTTTCCTTTAATAAAGCTTGAATGCTACCTGGCATCTTGGCTCACTTTCTTTCATGGTACAAGAGACAAAATCTTTTGCATGATTTTTTTCCCACTTGATCCCTGCAAAATTGAAAGCTCCTTGTGAAGTTGCCCTGCTTTATCACTGAAGAGGCCATACGAACAACTCTTGATCATTCCCTTTTCTTTTAGTTAATTGGGCTTTACAAACCAAGTTTTATTTGGAAGAGAAAGGAAAGTTAGAGCTACCTTCCAAGGAGACCTCAGTCATTTATATCTTACCTAGGACCTATACCTCCAATCTTATATCCTTTACTTTATGTATCATTTTCATATTCTTTATATCTTAGAAAAATATAAATACATTTATATTATCAAAGAACCTCTAAGGTGGGGAAGGGGCACCAGGCAGGCTGGGTCCTCCCAGACATGCTGGAGGGGAGGGTGCTGAGGTTGCTCAAGTCCAGCTCTCTGCTGTAGAAACTTACACGGGAGCTCCCTCCCCAGGCCACTTGAGTGTTCTTTAGAGCAAGCACCACTTCCTGTTCCTGTGGTAGAAGGGTGGGTTCAATTCCAGTGCGGTTCCCAGGGCTGAATTCTAATAGGGTACCGAGGATCTTCAGCCTCTGAAAGGATGGTGGTTCTCTAGTGTTCTTGATTTATGTCCCTCCCTTCAG
This sequence comes from Cynocephalus volans, assembly GCF_027409185.1. NCBI lineage: Eukaryota > Metazoa > Chordata > Mammalia > Dermoptera > Cynocephalidae > Cynocephalus > Cynocephalus volans. The sequence goes on from NC_084473.1 coordinate 83,962,066, forward strand.
CATCATAAACTCGAAGTGGGTGCTTAGCATTACTAATTACCAGGGAAATGCAAATCAAAACCATCCTAGTCAGAATGAGATATCATCTCACCTTAGTCAGAATGGCTATTTTCAAAAAGAAAAAAAAAAAAAAAAAAATGCTGGTGAGCTTGTATAGAAAAGGGAACTCTTAAACACAGTTGGTGGGAATGGGTACAGCCATTATGAAAAACAGTACGGTACGGAGATTCCTCAAAAAACTAAAAGTAGAACTGTCATATGACCTAGCAATTCCATTGCTTGGGGGATTGGAAATTAGTCCCATTTATCCAAAGAAAATGAAATTAGCATACCAAAGAGATATCTGTACCCCCATGTTTATTGTAACACTATTCACAATAGGCAAAATATGGAACCAACCTAGTTGTCCATCAATAGATGAATGGATAAAGAAAAAGTGGTATATATACACAATGGAATACTAGTCAGTCATAAAAATATAATGACAGCCATTGCTGTCATTTGCAGCAATGTGGATGAGCCTGGAAGACATTATGTTAAGTGAAATAAGTCAGACACAGAAAGATAAATACCACATGTTCTCACTCATATGTGGGAGATAAAAATATAAGTTAGACTTTTAGAAGTAGTGAGTAGAGTTGTGTTAACTAGAGGCTGGGAAGGGAGTGGGGAATAGGGGGAGGTTGGTTAATGTACAAAAAATTACAGCTAATAGGAAAAATAAATTCTAGTGGTGTACAGTAGTGTTAGGCATCTATAATAAACAATAATTTATTGTATGTTTTCAAATAGCTAGAAGAGAGGAGCTCAAATGCTCTCAACAGAAAGAAACGATAAAGTTTCATGATGATGAATATGCTAATTACCCTTGGTTTGATCATCACACATTGTATGCATGTATCTAAATATAACTCTGTATTCCATAAATATGTACATTCAATACATTTCAATAAAAAAATTGCCCTATTATAAAAAAAAATTCTAGAGTTCTAGTAAACACAATGTGATGGCATCCTCATGCTTTTAATAAGGAACACAAATCAAAGTGAGAAGTGAGGAAACCCAGGGAAGGGCTAGGAACCAAGATTATAGGGCCTGATTTTCTGATGCTGGCACCAGGATGGCACATAAAGATACAGAATGGACAGGAAGAAAAGATCACTGACAAGGATCTTGCCCTGGAGGGCTGTCACAGCTCTGGACTTCCCTACCGGGCTAGTGAAGGCTTTTGTTAGATTGCTTCATGGTCTCTCCTTTTCAGAGAGTCTAATCTCAAGAATTTTCCCGGTAAATTTCCTGCGTGATAAGCTCTATCCGAGTCTGCTTCCCAAGGAGCACAGCTTGTTACAAATGGGATCAGGGGTGTACAGCCAGATTTTTCTCATAAACTTCACAGTCATGTATATGAATTTAACAAAATAAACAGCAGAGTTTAAATTACATCATAAATAGAGATCTGTGGCACTGCCTAATGGATTACGGAGTAATTAGAATTAAACTGATATGTAGATTGTTTTTGTTTTTGATCTACATAACTAGGCGAAGTGAAATGAAAACTAAACTTACAGCCTCTCACCTAGTTCTCAGGTCTAAGTCAGAGATCACTGAATGTGAGGCCATCCTGTCTTGAGAAAGGATACTGAAATTTTGCCACAGATATATTGTGAAAATCTTGCTTCAGTATTTTCCTAAAGGAACTCAAGGCAATTTATACAGATAAATGTTAATTAGAGAACGACAGTACCCAGACTTTTCAGCAGTGTAAATTCTTCAACTTTGTCTAGTATCTGTCAAATGACATGTTTGATAACAACTGACTTTTAGAAATTTGGCAATACTTTTCAGTCTGCATATTGTGGGATATGAAAATGTTCATGCACTTTTACCTCTACTGACTTCAATCACTATGTTTCTACTCTGTGTTATCATAGCAGTCTTTCTTTCAGTCCCAGGTTCTTTAATAGACATAGTATATCTCAAATTTTCTATTTGTTCTTATTTCAGTTTTGGCAAAATTGAGTGTGTGTGCATGTATGTGTATACTTGTGTGATTGAGTGTATGTTATTAAATCTATCTTTTCCCCCTCAATTTTCATATTTTGAGTCAAGGATTATTTATGATATCCTCTTAGAAATCTACTCACCCTTTCCCAAGATCCCCCAAAGTTGCATCTCATTGTAGAACGAGCTCAAAGTCCAGAATCTCCTCATTTAAATCAGATCCAAGTGAAGATTAGGATCTTCAAGTACGGTTCCATAAGCAAAGCTCTTTGAGTATAGCTTCTCTTGATTTATACTTGTGAAAAACTGAAGAAGCTAGATGTCTGTCCCTTACCCCTACCCCCACATCATTAAGTAGTGAGTCAGGCATAGGATAACTGCTATAGTCATTCCTATTTTTAAAAGTAGGAGATAAATGGCACAAAAAGGTCTCTGGCCAACAGCAGTTCTGAAATCCAGCCAGACAAATGTCAGAAGTTCCTTGATCAAATTTCATGCCCTTGGAATTATTCTCCATTGGTTTTTGGCTTGGCCCTCTGACCTCTTGGTTCTGTTCTCTGAGTTCTTTCTTTTTCATGAAAGGTAACGTGGGTTTGCAGTGGAGTGTTTTTTTCAGCCTCCTTTCAGCCTGGGGCTCTAAAGAATTATCTTTATTCTGTAATATCTCTGTCTCCCTCAGTCCTAGCATTCCAAAATCTTTATTGGTTATCTATTGTTGGGTTACTAACTGTCAAAAAAAATTAAAACAACCATCTTTCACTATCTCATAGATTCTGTGAGGATCTGGATGCAACTTAGCTGAGTGCCTCTGATCAAATTTCTTTATAACATTAGAGCAAGGTTGCTGGCTGGGGCTGTAGACTCAACAGCAGGATTGATTAGTTGGGAGGGATGCACTTAAAGATTGCCCACGTGATTGTTGGCATGACTGTTCTTCACTGGATGGGAAACATTTCTGGAATGGGGTTTCCCCCGTGCCCCAATGATCCTGACCTCCTCCACAAGGTCAATGCCCACTTCCAGGAGATCTATGTCACAGCCCTCACCCACCCGTCCTCTGCTCAGGCTGCCATAACATTGGGGCCCTTTAGCAACCTCATCCCACCACCCTCATCTACACATTTCTCTTTTTTTGTGTGAATAAAATTCAGTCTTGGCTCTACTGGAGGATAGTTGGGAAGTGCTGTCACACATAGAAGCCCTGACCATGTCACCACCTCTGAGGGAGAAGCAGCTGGGTTCTGAGTTCTTCAGGTGGTTTTTGCTCCCGTCTGTTATGCTGTGGGAGGAGAGCTGCTGCACTGCTGACAGTAATAGTCTGCAGCATCTTCAGCCTCCACACTGCTGATCGTCAGAGAGTAAGAGGCTCCAGACTCACTGCCAGACTAATAGCTGGGACCCTGGAGGCCAGGTTTGATGTATTATAAACAAGGAGCTTTAGTGGGGCTCCCGGCTTTTATTGGTACCAGTTCAAGAATCTGCTGCTTACACTTGAGCTGGCCCTTCAGGTGACAGTGACTGTCTCTCCTTGGGAAACTGCTATGGAGGCTGGAGACTGGGTCTAGATGACTTCTGCACTGGATCCTTGGTTCACATCGGAAGATACAAAAATAAAAAATTCAGAAGAGGTAACAGGTTCATAACTACAGTCATAATCTTCATTTAGGGAGAATTAGAAATGAACTCAATTTTTAAAACATTTGATTTTATCAAACATTCTGTAGATACCCGGACTTTTACTGAGTTATTCTATCCTAAGTCATCCTTCCTGAGATCTGCATTTACATTTCCATGGAACCAGGATAAATTCTGTGTGTACGGTTCTCTTTCTTCTTCTCTGTGACCCAGAGAAACAGTACACAGAAAAATTGAGCCTGGATTTTATTTCATCTTTTAGCATCTTTACATTCTTTTAATATTCTTTTGGTATTTAAATCTCTATAAATAATATGCTCATAGAGACATTTAATGTAGAGATTTATTAAGTCTTTTGGGTCTTACTTTTTAAATACAGATTTTCTTAATATGAATGATAGGGATTTACTCTCCTGAAACTTCCCTGTACACATTGACCAACGCCCCGCATTCGCATTGTGGATTCCTCCCTATATAGTCATATCATGATTTTTAGTTTATTTAACTTACCGTGATTCTATTAGTGAGTGGATTTATAGTCACACTAAGATATGCATTTAACACTTAATATTTGAAAACAAACTATATTACATTGTGTATGCTGTAAATCTGTGGTTATAACTGTAGGTTTTCAACATTTTTGAAATCTTGCTTTTTACACCTAATGTTGTATAACTCACAAAAGTTTTAGATAAATGGTATGAAACTCAGCCTTCCTCTTAGCAGCTCATAAGTTTTCACAGGATGGAAATACCAAAATTTATTTAGATATCTCTGACTGATGAACATTCAGAATATTTCCATAGAAACCAATGACGTTTTTATTTCTATAAGTTATTTTCCCAGAAGTTGGATTAGGTCAACAAGTATACATATCTTAAAATTCACTGTATTAATAATCACAAATTGCTTTGGGAAAATCTGCAGCAATTCATATTTTCACAAAGAATGTATTAGTTTTTTCACCTGCATTCCCACCAGAAGAGGGAGGCATAAAGCTATAAAATATTTTAAAAATATTTAAAAGAAATGACAACTCTTTTTTTCCCCAAGGTTTTCAAGTAATAAAGCCTGTGTTTAATTTTCTATTTTAGCTTTTTCTACAACCTCCGCAAGTTACAGGAAGTGTCAGAGGAAACATTAAAATATCATTTATATACATTTAGAATTAAAATCAGCCTTACACAAAATTGATTTGAATACAGTTAAATCATCTTAGAAAATTGCTTTACAAGAATTATGAGGTGTGTGTATATAAAAATTTATTTTTTGAGAATAATTTATCAGAAATTTATCCCAAATTTTGTCAAAACTTATAAACTTAACAACTCAAGTAACAGTAGCATCAGCAGAAAAATCTTTCTCAAAATTTAAAGTCATCAAAAATTATTTCCAATCTTGCATTTCCCAAGAGAGACTATCACTTTTAATTATACATACAGAAAATTGAGTGCTAAAAGTATAAACTTTGATGATCTCGTAAATAAATGTCCAAAAAGTGCAAGCCAGAAAAGTTCTATGATCAATGAAGATATCACATTGATAAAGTAATATCCAACATTGTACATACATATTTATGTATGAGATAAAACCATAACATTAAACATTAATTTTTGCAATTTTTATAAGCTTATGTTGCTACTCAAGTTACTCTTACATTTAAAAAATATTGCCTTTTTTAAGAAAACATTTTAGATTTTAGTACCCTTAGAGAAATTTTTTCCTGTTCTTTGAACAATTAGCCCTGCTTCTAATTTTGCATAGAGGTCTGTAAAATATGTAGCTGATGCTGTATCCCAGTAATACCTACCATACACCTGCAAGGCTGAAGTTTGGTAACTTCTTGCAAATGCTTTTTGTTTGATCAGCAAGGAATATTCCACTTCCGTTATGCCCATTCCCTTCTAGGGGAATAGAACTGGGCCATTATGAATGAAAAAGGCGACTTTACTTCACTTTAAACTGGCATTGCAGTATAACTTCTTGATCTTCATCTCTTTTGACATAATGTTTAGCTGTAACTCTCAGTTTTCCACTTAGAGAACCTGCCTATATATACATACTTAAATATATATACTTAAACATAGATTTATGGCATATAATTGGGAAGCTATTAATTCATTGTAGTCAAAATAAGATAAAATTTAAAAACATGAAAACAACTTTGAGAGTGTTAAGAAATTATTGTTCAGCAGAAAGAATATGTGCGTTTATATAAAAAAAAATTAGAGGCGATTAATCAGGAAACCAAGTGTGCAGTGTTAAAGTGCAGCCCTTCTGAACTTGGGTTACATCATGAGTAAGAGAATAGGGTCCTGGTTGTGAAGTTCAAAGAGTGGCTAAAATTGGTGATGTCAGGAATATTGCCATGGAAGCCACCACTGGCAAGTTATTAAAGATCAGCACAGCAGAAGATGTAATACTGGAGTCTGTAGAATAATATGAGCTTGGTTGAAGAAAAGCAAAGGAGTTTTTTCTTTTTCTTTTCTTTCTTTCTTTTTTTTTTTTTTTAAATCATAACCTTTTGAATACAAGCATAGCTGTGAAGGTAACACCATGCACAACACATGTGAAGTTTCACACTCTGTCATTTAAACACTGCCTTCCCCATCCCATTACCATGTACCATATAATTTGCATATTTCTCCTATTTAGAACCCCTCAACATCTTAGAGGCCACATAACGTATGCTGTCAAACTGACTAGGAACTCAGTACCACCCGAAGGCTATGGGGTCCCAGGCTCAGCTCCTCAGCTTTCTACTCCTCTGGATCTCTGGTAAGAGAAACATTTTCTCTTCTCCACAGCATTAAGCCCTCTGAATCTCCATAAAATATTAAATTTTCACAAAAAACTGATTTGTAATCTCTTTAAATTTAATGCATTTGGTTTGTCTTTCTTATTTTTCTCCATAAACAGATACCAGGGCAGAAACGACACTCACACAGTCTCCAACATTCATCTCAGCAGCTCTAGGAGACAAAGTCACCATTACCTGCAAAGCCAGCACAGACATTGATGATGATATGAGCTGGTATCACCTGAAACCAGGAGAAGCTCCTACGCTCATTATTAAAGGTGCTTCGACTCTCCATTCTGGGGTCCCATCCCGGTTCAGTGGCAGTGGGTATGGAACAGATTTTACCCTGACAATTAATGGCATAAAATCTGAGGATGCTGCATATTACTTTTGTGGACAAGATGATAATACACCTCTACACAGTGATACACCCTGTTACAAAAACCTCCACATGCTGTCGGTGGAATTGCCTCAGCTGCTACTGAACATGTTGAATATGTGGAACTAGCCGACCATTCAGTTTCTGTAAGGCCTCTCCATGTACATGTAACTCACTTCCTTTTTCTTTTTCTGTTGTTTCTGCTGCCCCCCCCCCGATGCTGTGCCTGACACACTTGCTATGACATAGACTATAACATCCTTTATCATGTAATCTCACTTTGAAGCAGAGGTAAATTCACATAACCAATTCCCTTCTCTAGCCGCACTCATTTCCATCTACAAGAAACAAAAATCAAGGACCAAGATGGATCTAGCTTAGGTTCTAAATAATAGCCTTAAAGGAAATCGCCCTCTCCCTGTAAGCATGCTCACACTCATTCACATGGTCATTCCAACTCTTCCCTAATATGGGGAAAGCAAGTGACAGATAGGAGAACAACATGTCAACTAGATGTGGACCCCTTAATATTCAGTTTCTCCTTAGATTTTTTTCTTCTTCCACTTTCTCTTGGTTTTTCTTGTTATAGGGATCACTAGGATGTCTCTTAGATCTCTTTTTTTCAGCAAATTGTTCTTTTGATGCAACCCGATTTCACAATCCCAAATTTGAAGAGCTACCTCCTAGTTCATTGACATATATTATATCTGGCCACTTTTGGCTTATCCCCTTTGTGTGCCACTGCTCAAATTTCATCTGAAATCCCAAGTCATTTTCCAAAACCTGAAGACTATGCAGAGATTGATGAGATTACCTTAAATTTGGGAATTCAGTATGCCTGAGGAAACACTTACCTTTGTACCTTCTCCAACATTCAGGTGATGCTATTTAATCGAACATTTGCTATTTAAAGTCACTTTTCTGCATAGTGTGGGAAAACAACAATAAACCAATGTCATCTCCAGGTCTTGACCTCATTGTTTCTGGACAATACCAGCTCTCATGCTGTTGTCCTACTATAGCCACCACCTGAAGATACCTCACATTTGATGAAACTTGCTGGGTCCTAATGAAACATTAATATTTGGCTGAAATTACAGCTCACTCTGCAAATTTAACTGAGTTTTCAGGTTAGTATTTAATAAACATCAAACAAGAAAAGCGGTGACTGCAACGATATTACCGAGGAAGGAAATAAGTGGATCACAGAGGAATGACTGCTTTGTGGTTGCGGTATGGTGAAGACAATCAAAGGCCATTATAACCAGTAATAATATGCACCATGATAAGCTCATAGGTGAGAACAAATTCTTTCCTACATCCACTGCCATTGAATTGGGCTGGAACCCTGGAGGTCAGGGTAGGTGGATGATGATTGAAAGCTTGAGCACATGAGTTATCTTTTTTTGAAATGCTCAATTTCAGAGATTTCCACCTATTCTTAAGAGTAGGCATGAAGTCAATTTGAGGGTAAAGTTCTCATGAATGGGATTAATGTCCTTATAAGAAGAATCCTTATAAGAGGCAAGAGAGCTAGCTAGCTCTCTGTTCTCAGCTACAGGAGGATGCAAGGGGAAGAAGACATCTGCAAACCAGGAAATGGGGCTTTACCAGATACTGGATCTGTTGGAACCATGATCATGGACTTCCAAGCTTCTGGAACTGTGAGAAATATATTTCTGCTGTTTAAGTCTACCCTCCCCCACCCCTTGTCAGTGGTAGTCTCTTATAGCAGCACAAACAAATATCTCTATATCTCTATATGAATGTAGATAGATCAGTAAGTAGATAGATAGATGGATAGATCAATATATTTCTATACTTTTGGTTTGTCTTTTCACTCACTTAATGTGGTGCTTAATGAACAGCTTTCTTTTGGATACCTTTTTTCTTTTTGTTTTTTAACTTTCAACTTATCTGTGTTTTTATATTGTTTGAATACATATATGTAGTTTTTGTTTTTATTCACATTTTAATATTGCTCTGTTAACTGTTATGTATAGTCTATTAATATGTAATGCACATTTCTGGGTTTCTCTCTGGGATCATTTCTCTCTGCCTGAAGATTATCCATTGGTACATCTTGCAGTGTAGGTTTTATAGCAATGGATTCTCTCTCTCCCCCCCCACCCCCCCTTTTGGTCTAAATATGTGCTTATTTTGCCTTCTTCCTTCAAGAATATTTTGTCTGAGTATAGAATACTAGTCTGTCTTCTGGTCTTTATTCTTTCTGTCAAGCCTGGAATTAGGGCAAGGTGACTAAAGCACTCAGGAATAAAATTTAAGGGAGCAGCAGAAAATTCAGTAACCAAGGTAATATTTTCAGCTGTCCCTTTCAGAGACCGGCTAACCAGATGGTCCTTTGGGCAGCAGGTCTGAACCATGATAATATGGGGGAGGCATAAGAGGAGATAAGGAGGAAGTTACTGTTCCTGGAGAGCAGGGATTAACATTCACTGGAGACAGGTCTGAGGTCCTATATCCATCAGAATGGGTGTCCCAGAGCCTGCAGGCCTCAGTGTGTCAGGGAGGCCCCATGGGACTCCTTTTTATGGAGAAATCAGCTATAAAAGTTATATAAGCCCATTCAAATATATTGTAGTGAAGATGCAATCAGTAAATCAGAAACCACTCAATACTTAAACAGAGATTTTTAATATATGCAGTTGTTTAAAAAGGTATTGGGAAACTAAAAAGGCAAAAAAAGGAATGTTGATATAACCCAGGCACAACAAAGGTAGGAATAAACCTCTAGATCCGAGGAAACAAAAGGAGCAGGTTGGGTTGGTACTTAGAAGTCTGCAGGAGGAACTCTGTAGAATAGGAAACATCCTCTGAGGAGAGGATGCTGTCTAGCTTCAGGAGCTCTGGGGAGAGTCCCCATACATCTGGGAATCAGAACTCCGAGGAGAAGCCCAGCCCCAATCCTAGCTAACGCTGATTGCTCTGAGGAGAGAGTGGGTGCAAAGCTGGAAACTGGAACCAGCTGCCTCCGAAACCAGCCTCAGCTGACACCGTGAGGAGTAATTCCCGGGATGGCAGTGATGAAAGCAAAATCAAACAGGGAGGGAATCAGCTACTTCACTTCTCCTGTCTCTGTCTTTCTGTACTACCCTCTGCTGGGATAACCTAACTGGGAGAAGCTGTTTTAAAGAGAAGTGACGTCTGCAGAGTCGTAGCCCCAGCCTATCAAAACAGAGTATCAAAAGAGGAGTTTAGAACTGAGTGAATATATTTAATATCACACACTGCTCCTGACTTTGTATATTTAGTATCCATACACAGACTTTACACACATTTGAGCTTTCATAAAACAAGTGACTTTATGCTTTTGCCTAACTAGATGTAACAATTTTTGGTACAAAAAAAAAAAAAAAAAAAAAAAAAGGTTTTTACCTTCTCCCTGAAAGGAGAAGCACAAATACCCAAGTACATAAGGGTCATTGTCTGGGTAGAATTCCAAGTATTGTTTTTTGGTCAAGGTTATTTACTCCTCAAATTCTGTAACCTACGTTTAATTACATCACAAAATTTATATACTGTCATAAAAGGCACAAGGAGAGATGAAAGAAGAAAGAAGAAATTAACTGATAAATATTAACATACACACACATAGCAGGCTGTGGAAGATACACGTAGCTACAACAATGGTCAGTTGTGTAACTGGTGATGAGGTCTAGTTGACTTTGAAACATCTTTCTTCTATACCCATTTCATATTCCATTTGTCCTCAACCAGCAACTAAGTTGATTGGGGTTCTATATCTGGTTTGATGAACCCAATCTTCATTCTAAACAATTTGAATGTTCAGTGGTCTTTTTCATCCTGTTATTATTTGTTCTCTGTATAGTTTTTTATTATCTTTTACTATTGTACATGGATACACAAAATCAGTCCCAGAAAATTCCCTGGATTCCCTTTTTTCTCCCATTTTAGAGCAGCAACCAAATTTCCCTTTGAAAATAAGAATCATTCACTACATCCAATTCCTTCAGTGGCCAAAAGGGCAAGATGGCAGTCTCAGCTTGCATTGGGACCATTGTTTTGTCTCCTGGTAGATGCATTCCTCTTTTATGAAGGACCTCAAAACTGCAGAGCTGAAAGTTGTGGAAATGAGGAGCAAATATTGTTAAAATTGTTTTTAGAAGTAATAGCAGTTGTAGCATTATTTGTTGAAAATCCCACGTGTTCTCATTAAATTCTTTGAATCTTTGATATTGATTGGTGTATATATGTGGATCTATTTCCTGTCTATTTTTTTATTAATCTGATTATTTTTACACTACTACCAAACTTTCTTGATTATTGCAGCTCTAAAGTAAATCTTGAAATCAAATATTTTGAATTTTTAAAAATTGTTCTTCCTTTTGGCTGTTCCAGTTCCTTTGTATTTCCACATAAAATGTTAGATACACTTTTCCAACTTTTAAAAAAAATCCTGCTGAAATTTTGATTGAGTCAAATCTATGAATCTGATATGAAAAAACTTGTCATTTAAACAATATTAGGTCTTCCGATCTACGAATTACATGTATTTCTCTGTTTATTATGATCTTCTTTCAATTCTCTTTGCAATATTTTGTAATTTTAAGTGTACAGGGCTTGAATATATTTTATTAATTCATCTCTAAGTATTTATTGGCTTATAATGCTATTGTAGATTTTGTTTCCTAACTTTTATTGCTAGTACATAGAAATAAATTTTATGTTTATATTATAGCTTTAATATAATGGCCTTGTTTCCTGTGACATTGCTGGCAATAAATATTTTAAGAGCATTATTTTGAAGACTTTTAGGATTTATTGCATACAAAATTATGTTTTTTTGTGAAAAAAACGTTTGATTTTCAAATAGCAAAATAGCTGCATTCCTAAGATTAAACTCTTAGTCATCTTGTGGAACCATTTCTTATTAATTGCTGTATTCCATTAGGTAATGTTTTGCTAAGAATTTTTTTTGGTCTATGTTCATTACTGATTTTGATGTGGAGATTTCTCTTTTTGTACTGTCTTGTTTGGTTTAATATAAGTGTAATTCTATTCATATAATGATTTTGGAAGTGTTCCATCCTCTATTTTTTTGGCAGAGTAGAATTGCTTTTATTTCTTTCTTAAATTGTTAATAGAAGATATCAGGAAAGTTTTCTGTTTCTGGAGTTTTTCTCAAGGGAAAGTTTTTAAATTCCAAGTTCACCATTCTGTTCCATTGGTTTATGTGTCTGTTTTTATGCCAGTGCCATGCTGTTTTGGTTACTATGGCTTTTAATGTATTTTGAAGTTAGGTAGTGTGATGCCTCCAGGTTTGTTTTTTGTTTGTTTGTTTGTTTGTTTTTGTTTTTGCTGAAAATTGTTTCACTATTTGGACTCTTTTGTGGTTCCATATAAATTTTAGATTTTTTTTTCTATTTCTGGGAAAAATGCCATTGGAATTTTGATAGGGATTACATTGAATCTGTAGATTGTTTTGGGCAGTATGAACATTTTAACAATATTAATTCTTCCAATCTATGAACACATAATATCTTTTCATTTATTGTGTCTTCAATTGCTTTTATCAATGTTTTATACTTTTTGGTGTACAGATTTTTCACTTACTTGGTTAAATGTATTCCTAAGTATTTTATTATTTTTGATGCAGTTGTGGGTGGGATCATTTTCTTCATTTCTTTTTTGAATGGTTCATTATTACTGTATAAAAATGCAACTGATTTTTGATTTTGTATCCTAAAATTTATTGAATTCATTTATTTGTTCTAACAGTTTTTGATGGTCATTAGAGTTTACTGTATGTAAGAAAGATCATGTTGTCTGTAAACAGGAACAATTTGACTTTCTCGTGTCCTGTTCCTATTGTCCTTTTATTTATTTTTCATGACTAATTGTTTTGAGTAAGACTTTTAGTACTATGTTGAATAAGAGTGGTGAAAGTGGACATCCTTGTCTTGTTCCTGTTCATAGAGGAAAAGCTTTTAGTATTTCACTATTGGGTATGATGTTAGTTATGAGCTTGTCATATATGGCCTTTATGATGTTGGGGTACATTTCTTCTACACCTAGTTTGTTGAAAGTATTTAGTCATGAAATGATGTTGAGTTTTGTCAATTTTTTTCCCTGCATCTATTGAGATGCTCATATGATTTTTTTATACTTCATTCTGCTAGTGGGGTTTGAACAGTTGTTTACAGCATGCATACGACCATTTTTGCATCCAAGGGATAAATCCCAGTTGACCATGGTGTATGATCTTCTTAATGTATTATTGAATTCGGATTGCTAGTATTATGTTGAAGATTTCTGCATCTGTGTTCATCAGGGTTATTGGCCTATAATTTTCTTGCAGTGTTTTTAACTGTCTTTGGCATGAGGGGAATACTGGCCTCGTAAAATGAGTTTGGAAGTGTTCCCTCCTCTTCAATTTTTGAAAAGTTAGAGAATGATTAGTGTTAATAATTCCTTAAATATTTGGTAGAAAATGTTCTATGTGCACTAGAAAAAGATAGTTCCATTTGGGGATATAGTGTTCTTTAGCAAGTAATTTAAGTTAGTTGCTAGTGTTAAGTCTTCTATATTTGGATGGTTTTCTAACTTCTATCAATAACTGAAAGAAGTGTGTTAAAATTTTGACTGCATTTATGGGTATTGGAAAATGCTACAAACCTGGGCATTAATTTTTCTGGACACTTCATTGTAAACTTTTACAAGCATAATAATGGAGCAAAGCAGGTTATAATTATTGCCATATTATTCCCTTTTTCTATTTCTATCACTGCCTTCTTGCTGTTCTTGCTATTAGGTTCTCTGACTATCACATTTAGCATCCAGGCACCTCATTCCCAGAGAGGGTGAACAATGCTCAGAAAGGGTACTTGCATTTTGTCCTGTGACTAGAGAAAACCATGGGAACTTCCAGGCCTTAATTAGACCATACCAAAGTGTCCATAGTCAAGGAATGCTACCCCATCTGCTATCAAAGAGATTTACCATCTCGGAATCAGAGATAGGAGCAATAATAGCCTGGGCACAAGACTGTAAGACATTTGTCAGTCTGGATATTTTGTAACATCATAGCTTTCTTTTAGGTTAACTCTGTCAACTTCTTCAGGGATTAGTATTTTATGATTTATTCCAAAAATAATTTCAGTATTACCACTTATTATGGAAGAAGAGGAGCTGACTTTTGTTCAGCAGTCCTTCACACAAGGTAACCCATCATTTCAATTGAATGATCCAAAGAATCCAGGACTGGGTGGTTGCTGCCCTAACATATTCTTTTCATGAGAGGGAAGTTCTACTGCTAGTTCCACCCTCCTGGTCCTGTTAATGCAGTATGTAGAGCTAGGGCTGGGTCTGGTGCTCACAGACCCCTCGAGCCCATTCACAAACCCTTCACACACAGGTCTGCGAACTAGGTAACCAGCAAAAAGGTCCTTGGAGCCTTGGCTGAAGTCGGAATAGTCTTTATTCAGCACACACACGTCTAAAACCTAGGCAGTCCAAAGAGATACTCAGAAACTCAACTGCTACTGGCAAAGTCCACTGAAAAACTGAGCAGCTACCAGCAGAGTAAATATGCTCTATTTTTAGACATGAGCTCTACCAGCCAGCTTCTGTTTCACAAACTGAAGAACACACAATAGCAACAAAACTAAAAAAATACATTGATGCACATGCACACTAACTCCACCCACACACAACTTGTTTACAAGAAATGTGCTGCATGACCCCCAACCGGATAGGGTGGGGAGGGGCTGACTAAACTATTCTATTTTCCCCACACAGTAAAATCTTAAGAGCCAACCTACAAAAAGATTAATGTTCTCTTGAAAGGAATTGCACCACACCTGCATTTTTTCATTCATTACACAATCTGCCACCAAACTGAAGTTCTTTGGGACTTTATCCCACGAGCCTTGTCATTTCTTTTTTTCTCTGATGGCCAGGGTCTTCAACATTCAACTAAGTCCAATCTTCACTAGAGAGCCACTGAGATGCTCTCTCAGACACAGGAAGCAGGGACCATGACCCTCACAGCCTCTGAGGAGAAGCAGCTGGGTCCTGAGGAGCTGAAGGGGTTTTTGTTCCAATGTGTTACACTGTGCATGGGTGGACAGCTGCTCCATAGCTGACAGTAATAGTCTGCAGCATCTTCAGCCTCCACGCTGCTGACTGTCAGAGTGTTCCAGACCCACTGCCACTGAACCTGGAGGCCAGATTTGATGTGTTATATACAAGGAGCTTTGGAGGGGTTTCTGGCTTCTGTTGGGTTCAGTGCAAGTAGCTGGTATTTACACTTGAGCTGGCCCTGCAACTGATGGTGACTCTCTCTGTTTAGGAAATTGCCATAGCTGCTGGAGACTGGGTCTCCATTCGACACTTGTGAGCAAAAATATAGATGCAGGAATATCTCCATAACATGCAATATGCAGACACAAGTAAAAAAAAAAGTCTGTCTTAGACTCAAATTCCTATGGATAAAAGAATCCTGAGTTTACAGGCTCTCTCTCTCTCCTACCTGTGACAGTGAGCAGCAGGAAGCTGAAAATGTGAGCCTGAAAATCCAGTATATTGGCGGAGCCCTGTCACAGGCTAAATATACCTCTTCTCATGAGAACAGCCATTAAAAGCAACTCTGAACATTTGTGGTTTCTGAAAAAGTGATAGGCAAATTGACAGGGTTTAGACTAGGAGTTTTTAGGCTCGTAAGTCCATGTGGTCCTTCCACTTACTTGTATAAGTCAAGTCAGTACAGGATGGGGAAAGTTCGCAGTTCTTTATCTGAGGTGGTATAAAACCTTGTCCAGGGCATCATTGTGTGTTTCTGTGCAGACAGGCTTAATTCAACCTCTAATGAGAGCTCTACTAGGTGGTGTATGCATTATATTTGCTCTGTGATAAAAATCTGCTAAAGATTACTGTAGGTAAGGTCCATCAGAAAATCCCATCCCCCATAGATCTGCCTCCTCTTTCCCTGGCAGCTGCTCAGCTGCAACTTTGCCCATCACATTCTCCTTAAAGGACTCTGAATGCACTAAGTACTGAGAAAACTCATACCAGTGCGTGATCTGGAACCTAGATATCCTCATGGATGTTTCCACAAAAGGAAAACACTGGTTCCATCCAGACAAGAGAAGCCACCAATAAGGCAAGGCAAAATAAACCCTTCTGTCTAATATAGAAGGAAATGTAACTATTGGTTTATTAGCAACTGCAATATATCCAGCACTCTTCCCCATGCTAGTTTTAAAAGGATCCTGGACTTTGAGGAGCTGGAGTAGAGACACATATTAAATAACTACAAATCAAAGTGATAATTATTTTAGCCACAATATGAACAATGTCATGTTACTGAGGTGTTAAACTAGAAGTTATATTTTATTTGGGAGTGCTGGAGAATAGTTTTCATATAAGTTATTGTATTAATACATTTTGTGTTGCTATAACAGAAATACCTGAGACTGGGTAATTTATAAGGAAGAGAAGTTTATTTGGCTTATGATTCTGGGACAGCTGCATCTGGCTCGGGCCTCAGGCTGCTTTTAATCATGGTAGAAAGTGGCAGGCAGCCGGCGGGTACAGGTAGATCACATGGTGAGAGGAAGAGAGAGAGAGAGAAAGGGGAGGTGCCAGGGTCTTTTTAAACAACCATCTCTCACAGGAACTAATAGAGCAAGAACTCACTCATTAATCCCCTGTCCCCCAGGGAGAGCATTAATTCATTCATGAAGGATCTGCCCCCATGACCCAAACTGCCACATTGGACATCAGATTTTCTGGAGTTCTGGGAGGACAATACATCCAAACTCCATCAGTTATATATTAATTATGAAAAAGTGAGTGAGAGTACTAGAGGCAGACAATTTAGGTAAGAGTTTGATCAAGGTTAGATTTTGAAAATTATTACTTAGTCTCACAATAAATTTAGATTTTATCCTTGTAGACATTGAAGAGATATAGGGACTACAAGGAAACATTGAAATAGCTTCTGTGCGACCTCAAGGACAAGTTGATTCTCTTGTGAAAGTATTCTCTCTTTCTTGTTCATTGGTTCTCAAAGATTAGGAATAAAAATGACTTGGAAATTGTGAATAAAGGTCCATTGCCTAAGAGATACTTATTTCCTAAGTGGTGCTGAGTTCACCTTCATTCTCCCTTTTAACTCCCTAGGCATCATTTTCAAAAAATAGTTAAGAAGAACGTAAGGGTTTATTTCACGACTCTCAGTGCCATCCTACTGACGTGTATGCGCATCCTTGTGCCAGTACCACCTTGTCCTGAAAACTGTAGTTTACAGTTCGCCTGTGCTTTGTAGTATGTTTGAAACTGGGAATTGTAAACCCTCCAACTTGCTTTATTTCAAAGTTATTTTGACTATTCTAGGCATTTAGCGTTTTTATATAAATTTTAGAATCAGTTTGCCAAATTGTACAAGAATTTTGAATCTGGGAATTTGACTGAGATTGCCTTGAATCTATAGATTAAGTTAGAGATAATTGTCATTCTAATAATAATGAGTTTTCCAATCCATGAACATAAAATGTCTGTCAGCTTATTTAGATATTTTAAAATTTCTCTCCATAATGTTATATAGTTTTTAGCAAATGTCTTACTTTTTTGTTAAATATATTCATAAGTATTTTGTACTTTTTGACGCTTTTGTTAATAGAATTGTGTTCTTAATTTCATTTTCAAATTGATCAGCAGTAGCATTAGATCCTCATTATTTGCAGATTCTGTATTTGTGAATACACCTACATGTGAGATTCAATTGTAACTCCACAGTCAATACTTGTGGTATCTTCATGATCATTTGTGCTGCCCAACACACATGCTCCCAGCTGAGGTTAAACAAGGCCACACTGATGTCTCATTTCACCTCTCATGCTTTAAACGAGTGTTCTTTTTGCTCAGTTTGGTGCTTTGTGATAGTAATTTTTCTGTTCAAAATGTTCCTGAAGCATAATTTTTTTTAAAAAATTTATTTTATTTTGTCAGTATACGATGTGGTTGATTATTGTGGCCAATTACCTAAACATCCCTCCCTCCACCCTCTCCTCCCTCCCTCCCAAAAGGGTCCTTTCTGTTCACTTGTCATATCAACTTCAAGGAATTGTAATTGTTGTGTCTTCTTCCCTCCCCGCCCCCTGCTCCTGGTTTTTTTTTGTATTTATTTATTTATTTATTTATTTATTTTTAGCTCCCACAAATAAGTGAGAACATGTGATATTTCTCTTTCTATGCCTGACTTGTTTCACTTAATATAATTCTCTCTAGGTCCATCCATGTTGTTGCAAATGGCAGTATTTCATTCTTTTTTATAGCAGAGTAGTAGTACATTGTGTAGATATACCACATTTTCCATATCCACTCATCTGATGATGGACATTTGGGCTGGTTCCAACTCTCAGCTATTGTAAAGAGTGTTGCAATGAACACTGGAGAACAGGTATACCTTCGACTTGATGATTTCCATTCCTCTGAGTATATTCCCAGCAGTGGGATAGCTGGGTCATATGGTA
The DNA here is from genome assembly GCF_027409185.1 of Cynocephalus volans. Lineage (NCBI taxonomy): Eukaryota > Metazoa > Chordata > Mammalia > Dermoptera > Cynocephalidae > Cynocephalus > Cynocephalus volans. The sequence goes on from NC_084473.1 coordinate 83,980,397, forward strand.
GATCTACCTGCAATTGTTTGAGGAACCTACATACCATTTTCAATAGAGGCTGCACCATTTTGCAGTTCCACTAACAATGTATGAGAGTTCCTTTTTCTCTGCAACCTCACCAGCATTTATAATTCACAGTCTTTTGGATATTAGCCATCCTAACTGGGGTGAGATGGTATCTCAGTGTGGTTTTGATTTGCATTTCCTGAATACTCGGTTATGTTGAACATTTTTTCATGTGTCTGTTGGCCATCCATATATCTTCCTTTGAGAAATGCCTATTTAGCTCTTTGCCCATTTTTTAATTGGGTTACTTGTTTTTTTTTGTTGTAAAGTTGTTTCAGTTCCTTGTATATTCTGGATATTAATCCTTTGTCAGATGTATATTTTGCAAATATCTTCTCCCACTCTTTTGGTTGTCTTTGAACTCTGTTAATTGTTTCTTTTGCTGTCCAGAAACTTTTTAATTTGATATAATCCCATTTGTTTATTTTTCCTTTGGTTGTCCGTGCTTTTGGGGTCGTATCAATGAAGTCTGTGCCCAGTCCCACTTCCTGAAGTGTTTCTCTTATGTTTTCTTTAAGAAGTTTTATTGTTTCAGGGTGTATATTTAATTCTTTAATCCATTTTGAGTTGATTTGAGCCTCTACAAAAAAACTCTTGGAGTTGATAAATGATTTCAGCAAGGTAGCAGGATACAAAATCAACACACTAAAATCAGTAGCATTTCTATTCTCCAATAGAGAACACGCAGAAAGAGATATCAAGAAAGCTTGCCCATTTACAATAGCCACCAAAAAAATGAAATTCATAGGAAAGGAATTAACCGAGGATGTGAAAAATCTGTCATTGAGAACTGCTAACCACTGCTGAGAGAAATTAAAGAGGACACAAGAAGATGGAAAGATATCCCATGCTCTTGGATTGGAAGAATCAACATTGTGAAAATGTCCATACTACCCAAAGTGATATACAAATTTAATGCAATCCCCATCAAAATTCCAATGACATTTTTCTCAGAAATGGAAAAAACTGTCCAGACATTTATATGGAATAACAAAAGACCATGCATAGCCAAAGCAATTCTAAGCAAAAAAAATGAAGCTGGAGGCATAACACTACCTGACTTTAAACTATACTACAAAGCTATAATGACCAAAACAGCATGGTACTGGCATAAAAACAGACACATTGATCAATGGGATAGAATAGAGAATCCAGAAATCAACCCACACACCTACAGCCATTTGATCTTTGACAAAGGCACCAAGCCTATACACTGGGGAAGAGACTGCCTCTTCAGCAAATGGTGCTGGGATAACTAGATAGCCAAATGCAGGAGAATGAAACTAGGCCCATACCTCTCACCTTTGCCCATTTTTTGATTGGATTATTTGTTTTCTTGCTGTAAAGTTGTTTGAGTTCCTTGGATATTCTGGATATTAATCCTTTGTCAGATGTATACTTTGCAAATATTTTCTCCCACTCTGTTGGTTGTCTTTTTACTCTGTTTATTGTTTATTTTGCTGTGCAGAAGCTTTTTAGTTTGATGTAATCCCATTTGTTTATTTTCCAATATTTTTCCTGTGCTCTTTGGGTCCTATTCATGAAGTCTGTACCCACTCCTACTTTGTGGAGCATTTCCCCTATGTTTTCTATAAGGAGTTTTATTGTTTCAGGATGTATATTTAATTCTTTAATCCATTTTGAGTTGATTTTGGTATATGGTGAAGGTATGGGTCTGCATTCATTCTCCTACATATGAGTATCCAATTTTCCCAGCACCACTTGTTGAAAAGGCAGCTGTAGGTTTTTCATAGATGTCCATTATGACGTGGAGGAAGTTCCCTTCAATTCTAGTTTGTTGAGAGCTTTTTATCATAAATGGATGTTGGATTTTGTCAATTGCCTTTCTCCGTCAATTGAGATGATCATCTAGTTTTTTAATTTAGTTTATTAATATGGTATTTTACATTAATTGAGTTTTGAGCATTACTCTACTATGTATGTCTTGAATAAATCTCTTTTTGATTATGGTTTATAGCCATTTTTATATTGGTCTATAGCCTTCTTTTCTTGGAATGCCTTTGTTTGGCTTTGGGATTGAGGTAATACTGGCCTCAAAGAATGAGCTGGAAAGTCCTCCTTCCTTATTTATTTACTGAAAAAGTTCATAGAAAATTGATAATATTTCTTCTTTAAATGCTTGAGGGAATTCATCAATGAAGTTTTGTAGTCTGGGCTTTTTTTGATATGCAGCCTTTTAATTTCTTCACTTGTTATATTCTTATTCATATTTTCTATTTGTTCTTGAGTCAGTTTAGGTAATTTGTGTTTTTCTATTTTATCTAAATTGCCTAGTTTAATGACATAATGTTGTTTATCTTATTCCCTTATAATCTTTCTGAAATTTCTGTCAGATGTGTAGTTATGTTCCCGCTGAGTTTGATAATCTCTATCTTTTCTCTTTTTTGTTTTTTATGAGTCTATGTAAGGGTTTTCAATTTTGTTAATCTTTAAAAAACCTACATATTTTTGTGTCAATGATTTTCTGATTTCTATTTTATTCATTTACACTCTTCCTTTATTTTTGTTTTCTTCTGCTCACTCTCGATTGTGTTGGATCTTCTTTATCCAGTTTCTTAGGGAGGCTAAGTCAATAATTTTGAAAATTTATTCTTTCTTTACTGGTAAAGACAATTACAGGCCTACTTTTATAAAATTATTTCTTTCTTTCAAATTACCACTCTACAGAGGTAAAGCTTGGCCATTTCCTTACTTGGGAAGCAACAGGAGAAACGTGAGAAGCTGGGATGAGAGCATTATCTTGAAGGATCTGTTTATCTGATGCTGTTCAGAACCGATTACCGGGGAAGCTTCCATACTTAAACCCCTTAGCACAGGGGCCATTTGGGAGGAAGAGAATAAAGACAAACAAAAAACCTAGGTAATATGATAGTTATAGATAGAGGACAGCCGTGATACCTACCCCCTATTATCCATGAAATGTATAACCCCCTCCTCTTGCATGTGGGCAGTACCTGTGACTTGCTTCTAGCCTATACAATGTTGCAAATGTGAAGGTATTTTGCAGATGTAATCAGGGTCTCACATCACTTGGTTTTGAGTTCATCAAAGGGAAATTATTCTGAATGGACTGACTTCAGAAGGTCAAAGCCCTTAAATGACATCTCAGGGAGATGAGCCTCAGTGAGCTGCTGTGGGGAGGTTTTTGCTTCCACCTAGAGCAACGTGGGAGGAAGCTCATTGTCCTGCTGACAGTAATAGTTCGCAGCATTGTCAGCCTCCACAGGGTGGCTTGTGAGGGTGAAGTCAGTTTCAGACCCACTGCCACTGAACCTGGCTGGGACCCCAGAGTCGTGACTAGATGCTTCATAGATCGGTAGTTTAGGGGCTTGTCCTGGTTTCTGTTGATACCAGTTCAGAACACTGGCGCCAAAAATATCATTGACACTCTTGCTGGTCCTGCAGGAAATTGTGGCCCTCTCTCCTGGAGACAGAACCAAGGAGGCTGGAGACTGTGTCAGTGCAATGTCCCCAGTGAAGCCTGGAATGATATACACAAAATAAACTGTAACAGATGTACTGAGACCATCCCCATGTAGGCCCAGTGCATTGACCACAGTCACAAGCAACACTCTGAATAACCAGAAAACAACAGGTAACTGGGTAACTTGAAATCTACAAGAATGCCTTAATTCTAGTGACCAAGAACCCAGAAACACAGGAAGCAGTGATGACCAGAATGGGTTTGCCTAACGTCTCTCTGCAGTCCTCTCACCTGGAACCCAGAGCAGCAGGATCCACAGCAGGGGAGCCCCTGACCCCATCTCTGAGAGCTGAGCTAGAGGCTGCTCCTCAGGGGCCCTGACAAGCTGCCTTTAAGGATGTGTTGAGGAGCCTGGGCCGTTGTCTAGTGACTCACGATGCAAATCAGCTTTCAAAAGCTTCAGTTGCCCCTCACAAGGGACATCTGCTCTTATTTTACCCAGAGGGAGTTGGGGTTAGCAAGCAATTTCCCAGTGTAGCGCAAGCATGCCCCTAGGGGCTTGTGACCTGTTCCACTGATCTTTACCTCCTAGTCTGTCTGAGATGCCTTGTGGAGGAGTGTCTGAGGCTGCCCTGCCTTTAGGATGCAAATTATTTTCAATCCCTCAGAATTAAAATTGTCTATTATCACAAATAATGGTACATTTCAAGTTGCGATCACTGTCAGAAAAAGAAAGCAGTGAGTTTTCACAAAAGACTAAAACAGGGTGTCCTGTTTCAGTGGAGAGGGAAAATTGACCCACTGAACAAAAATCCTTTAAACCAAGTCCTAAATTATCCCCAGGAGCTGGAAAGAATGTGGAGGGTAAGCATGGAAGCTTGATGGAGCCTGGGAGCCTAAACTAATCAGTGAACTTTGTGAATAAGGCACGGTTTCTCCATCTGCTCAGTTCTAGAAACAAAGCTGCATTCCCCTGGAAGTCCTCACAGGCAGAGGAGTCACTGCTTGGTGTCCTATTTATTGTAGAAGACAACCAGTCCCCAACTCTAAGTAGATCCATCTTTCTTGTCACTGAAGGCTAGAGCTGAGGAACCCCACATTCTCCTATAGCAAGATATGGTGTCCCAAATACATTGGTTGAGGTTGTATAATAGATTGATTTTAGAGTATAAAGTGAATAGAATGATTTACATTAAAACATTTCTTGGGGGTTCAAAGGGTACAAGGAATCAACTGAGAATAATCTAGTACAGTATTCTATTTAAAATCTTCATGGGAAAATACTTATATGTGCCTTTTTAGAATTTTTAAAATATTGTAGTCCAGGAAAACCATCTTTTACATTAGATGCAAAAGAGTTATTAGTGAATTTCTTTCCATATACTTTTATATATTTTTAAATTCTGCATACTATTACCTTTAATCAACAGGAAAAATCTTTACAGGATCTTTAAAGGAAATCATCAACAACTCTAAAACACCAGAATAGGTAGTGACTACTTACACTGGCACCAACAGCAGGTAGGACTGGATCCAGGATTCCTGTAAACCTGCTTCTAACTCAGCAGTCCCCACCCAGGTTGTGGGCAGAGAGTCAGATGTCCTCACACTGTCTACACTCTAACTGTCAACAGTGGGGAGGCTGGAGATGTGCTTCACTGATCTCTGTAAAGTCGTCCTCAATTCCCCACAGGGTCACAACCCTGAACACAGACCCCAAGCCATCTGGGCAGTGAGGCTCCTTCGTCACAATTGTTCCCCTTCTCCATAGAGCTGCATTGGAGGCAGCAACAGGAGGATGTTGGGGTGAAAGTTGTGTAAGATGCAAGTTCATACTTCGCATCTTGCAGCTGTTTGTCTGGGAGAGACGTCTTTGCTCCTGTTCCCCACACACAGCATTAGTTACCCCCCAAGGGGCTGGGTGAGGCTCAGTGCAGCTCTTCACTCAGGTTACCAGACCAGACTTTCACACTAATTCAGGGCAAGAGCTGCTCAAGTGTTTGGAAGATAGAATAATGCATGGCGACTCAGCTGATGTAGGTGAGATATTTAGAAAAATCCAAAAAGGACAAGGAGACCAGTTTATTTGGAATCTACTGCCCCATGTAGATTATTATTGCATGTGAGATACACATGCAAAGTATCACAGGGATGCTGTCAGTACCTCTAACAGATGTCGAGAGAAAAGGTGGGTTTTAGGGTTGGTCGAGTCTTGACTTAAAGTTTAAATAGTTTGCATGTCATTTCTCTGTCATTCTCATCCTATTCATTTAACAGCCACCTTCATGGTTAGAAAGTGGCTATCAGCAACAAGGGTGACATGTAACTTTCTGCAGAGCCAGAAGGAGAGAGATGCCATCCCTTTCCTGAATCTTGGAATAAATTAAGTAATTTTTTCAGTCCTATTGGGCCTCTCATAGCAACAGTGGCAGCACCAACAGCACTGACTACATGTGCTGATTTCGTTTAATCAGAATCCATCAGCGAAGCTTGGGATTATGTCAGTTTCCTCTGAATCCAAAGACAAGAGTGGGGGATGGATTAAAATATTGAGATTTTTAAGAAGGAAGAAGAGTGTCCACATGCTCAGTAAACTTCCAGACCACTTTGCACACTTATTGATTGGTAGAGATCTGTGTTGTAAGACTGGAAAAGTTTTCACAGTAGTGCCCAGTAATGATAGAAAAAAAAAAAATATATATATATATATTCTAATCAAATAGCCTACAAGAATATCTAAGTATTCTCATACTGCAGAAAGAGCAGATATAGAGATCATAGATAACTTGGAAGCTAAATTCATTTCTGTTACAAAAAATAAAAATGTAAAGGTGCTTCCAGTCCTGCCTCTGATCTAAACAGCTTTGATATAACTCAGGTCATCCTGCCCCTTTTGCAGGGTGACCTCAAACACCTTTGCAAGCCTTGACCAGGACCCAGAGCAAAAATTGATCACGTTTATTCTTTTTCTTCCTCATTGCCTTTGCAAGAAGACAGAAGAGAACTGAGTCTGGCATTCTTACGCACACACCCGGGCGTTCAGTTCTTGAGAAGGGGCCATCACGAAGGTGATGGATCTGTGTCACAGAGAATGCTGAGATGTCACTGTTACAGGGGAGTGTTCTGCTGTAAACACAGGTGCTGAGGAGGCAACAGAGTAGGAAAGAGCATGAACAGCCACAGCCTTGAGCTGCCGCCCACCCCTCCCCACCAGTAGGGAGGCCCCAGGAATGCTCTGTGATGCTCTGGCATGGATGTGGTGGAAAACGGTGCGAGAATGATCACAGTTCAGAGCTGGTGTATGAGTTTTGGTTACGCTCAGTCTCAGAGTCACATCATCTGGCAACCTCACAGTGTCTTCTGAGGGAGGGGATGGAAACAGCTCCATGAAGTCTGACACTGTGTACAGTGTGTGTGTGTGTGTGTGTGTGTGTGTGTGTGTGTGTGTGTGTGTGTGTGTGTGTGTGTGTGTGTTCAAACCATATTTATGTAGGAAAAAGTGCATATAAAATTGTTAGTAATCATGATTTATAGCGTCATGAAACATCATATTATAAGAAAGAAAGCTATTTTTAAAAAACCTGATACTTAACCTGACTGAGATTAAATAAAATAGGCAAGATATGCCAGCCAACGTATTATATGTCACTAGCAGTTTCTGCTAACAATGAAATGAACTGCAGTTCTCATTCTGATTGAGCCTGGTGATGGTGACTCTTTCACCCACAGAAACAAGTGGGAACACTCGCACTAGATCAGCAGTGTCATCTCTGACGTCTGAAAATAGAACCAAAATATAAACATGACATTGTCAAGGGCTTTGCTATGTTAACATTCACATGTCACCAAATATTCTTTCACCCAAGAACAGCATCTAGAGAAACAGAAACTGTGGGTGTTATATTAACACTATTTTATAGTTTATGAGGAAGAAATGATAACAGCTCAATGGTGAGGGTCACCATGGCCATATGTCCTGATTTACCCAGGACAGTCCCAGTTATGCCCGTTCTTCTAGAATAATTTTAGTAGCATATTTTCACTGTCAAATGTGCTCAGGTTTGACAACAGATGACATTGTCACATATGTCTGGTGCATGATTGTTTTGGATTTATCAATACCTATGTTCTTTCAAAGTAAGAATTTATTCTGCCTAGGATCAGAAAATTCTGCTGTGTTCTTCTCATTTTTTAAAACACCTAAGAACAGCAAATACTATACAGCTTCAATAAACATTGAAACTGGAGTAAAATTAGATGTTCAAGTAAATGTCCAGCTCCTTGATAAAATATTCAAGGCCCTGATTTTAGATTATAATTTAGATTTTAAGTCTCCAGATTCACTGACCAGACCTTCAGCTTTCACAAAACTGGGGTACTTTTTAGGAGCTGGGAACAGGGGCTACAGGTCCCATTTTATTTTAGTTCTGATGATTTGTAGCGAGTTGTTTTTCCTAACACTACACACATGTCATCTTCACCCATATAGCTAAATCTTTACTAAGTTTTTGGTTATTTGGTCTATTTTGGTGGCCCACAATGATATGAAAGGGCCGTGTTTTGGTGTAAATATTCCTTTGTTTCAGTCAAAGAGAATCAGAGGAAAATATCTCTCTGAATGACCAAAGCAAGTTATCATTTGTGTATCGTGTCTAATGGCTTCTCTCAGGTTTGCTATTATAATGATTTCTTTTCTGAGTCTTCATTATCTTTTCAACTTTGAAATCCATTAGGATGCTATCCAACATCCTTCATCCAAGATGTAAACATAGGCGATCCCAGTAGCAGGATCAGCTCAGATACTGTGTCTGCAATAGCTGCCACGGGAAAGGGAAGCAGATGTGGAAGCAGATTCTCACTGAACCAGGAAAGGTTGTTGTTTGGGGCCAGCGTCCCGAGAGGCTTTCCTGTTTCTGCTGATGACAACGAACTTGAAGCACCATTAGCTTCCATAGTCTGCCTGAGGGCGAAATGTGCCCAGACCTACTCTCAGAGAAGTGGTCAGAGACCTGAGAGACCTTCTTGGAGACCAAGTGGATCAGGAAGTTAAGGATTTATTTCTCTTGTTCCTAGTGTTACAGCGATCGCCAGCACTACTGCTGCTGACCCTTGACCGGACAGACATAGGTTAGATCCTCCCCCTGCTGGAGAGAGGGTCAGAATGAAGACCGGGTCAGCTCGTTGAAGCTGTAATTGCTACACAAAGATCAAAGGCGAAGTGTGCTTGGGAAAAGCTACATGGTTTAGAAAAAGCACACACTGGGAATGATCTTCCCTCTCAGTGACCAGTGGTGTGGGTAAGAACTGTCCACATACAATCACACACATTCAGACATGCTCAGAGAAACACACACACAACCACACACAGTACAAACACACAGACACAAACTCAAACACTTACATGCAAGCACTGTTATTCCAGCTACCAAGAAGTTAGAAAGTATTGATGGAGAAATGTCAAATCCAATTGGCAAAAGTTTCATGGTGTGGAAAATGTGAGCATTTAAAGATAGGTGATGTACGTATAGCTCCAAACTTCTAAAAGTTTAAAGTCATGTTTAGATTTTTTTTCTTTAACCTACATACTTTAATTAAACCACTTATTAGGTAGTATTGAGTAAACAAGTGATTTAAGCATCATAAAATGCATTTTAGCATTAAATAACAATAATATTTATGATCATATTTATTTATTTAGGTGTCTGCAATGATAAAGGGATGGTGAGCTCTTGGCCCACTTGTCAAAAAGTCACTAAGGAGTAAAGTGAATGACAGAGGAGAACTGTGAGGTTCAAAACAATAGAAACAACTTTGAAATAAATCAATAAAAATTAACCACAGCAACTTCACAAACAGTGTTTCAATTGCTAAATTTATCAGAGACGACTACGGCTTTTTGCCTAGCTTTTTGTTTTTAATCTTTTCCCATTACTGCCTACTTTGATGGATTCCTGAAATTTATGCTGAACATTGGATGTGTTGGACACTTACTGTGCAGTGGACTGACTCACAACACAGAACTTGTACTCATTAATATGACCTGCTAAAACCCAAATAACAATTTATGGAGCAGACATCTAAAGCACAGGCAACAAATGCCAAAATGGACAAGTGGGATTACATCAAACTAAAAAGCTTCTGCACATCAAAAGAAACAACAGAGCAAAGAGGAAACCAGCAGAGTGGGAGAAAATATTTGCAAACTACTCATTGAAAAGGGATGAATATCCAGAATACACAACAAACTTAACTCAGCGGTAAAAAAACCAAATAATCCTGTTAAGAAATGGGCAAATGCCCTGAATAGACATTTCTCAAAAGAAGACATAAAGGTTGGCAACTGGTATATGAAAAATGCTCAGCATCACTAATCATCAGGGAAATAAAGATCAAACCACAGTGAGATATCATCTCACCCCAGTTAGAATGGCTATTATCAAAAAAATCAAACAAACAAACAAAAAAGCACAAATGCTGGCAAGGATATGGAGAAAGGATAACTCCTATACGCTGTTGGCAGGAATACACATTCATAGAGCTATTATGGAAAACTGCAAAGAAGTTTCTCAAAAAACTAAAAATAGAACTTCCATGTGATCCAGCAGTCCCAGTGATGGGTATTCATCCAAAGGAAAGGAAATTCGTGTACTGAAGAGACACCTGCCTCCTCTTGTATATTGCAGCTCTATTCACAATAGCTAACATATTGAATCAGCCTAGGTTTCCATGGACTGATGAATGGACAAAGAAAATGTGGTATATATACACAATGGAATACTACTCAGCCATAAAAAGGATCAAATCCTGTCATTTGTGGCAACACGGATGAACCCAGAGGACACTATGTACTTATTTTCCACATCTAGCTGTAACTTTACGTCCATTAACACCTCCCCGCATTGCCTCTGCCTCCTCCCCTTCTCAGCCTCTAGTGACCACAACTCTACTTCTAAAAGTTCAACTCATCTCTTTTAGCTCCCACATATGATTGAGAACATGTGGTATTAATCTTTCTTTTTCTCTCCATCAGGATTTATCCAGGTTTCCGATGTTGATATATAGAGAGGAGGGAGGAGAGGGATCATGAGTCGTGTTCCTTCCCTGACTCTCTTCCATCCACCCTGACCCTCTTTGCACTGCCCAGACCTTCCAAGCACAGCCCTGCCTCTGGGCCTTTGTCCTGCACCCTCGCTCTGCAGGGTGCACTCATGCCTCAGTCCCAGGTGTGCCTCTTTCTTCTCATCATCAGAGAATGGCCCAAGAGCACCTCTTAGGGAGGTCTTCTGACTACCTGCTCCATGGAGCTCCTGCCCTTGCTCACTCCCATCTGTAGTTGACATTGCTTGGTCAAATTCCCTTCATAGCACATATCACTGTGGAGTTGTGTCTGTCTTGCTTAATTGTTGATTTTTCTGACTCCTCCCACTAGAATACTAGAGTGAAACCATATGAGAACAATATTTAGTCTAATCATCAATGTCTAAAACCATGTATGGTGGGAATAAATAAATGAGTTCATGTGGACAGAGGCTGGGCACCAGAAAAAAACAAGTAATAGCTGCCTTCTGAAGCTTCCAGAAAAAAAAAGACAGCACATTAACATAAATGTAACCCACCTGGGAAGTCACGGGCCCTACAACACAAACAAATAACCCTAATAACTTCAAATTAGCTTTAAGTAGAAAAATAACACCTTATTTCAGCACTAGAACCATGAGTCTTTGCAGAAATCTAAGGATGTCTTGAAAAACTAACCAGAGACAGAAAAGAAAATTGGTCTTATATCACGCCCATAAAGAGAAAATCCACTTTTGAATGACCTAATACAAAAGAGTTTTGATCTGTCAAGCAGTGGATAAAGAGAAAGAATTCATCATGTGCCCAGGACTCAAGGAAGCAATGTGGAAAGGCAACCCTTCCAGGTAATTCAAGCATAAAAAAGAGAGGAGAGGCAGGCTTTGGAGTCTGGGAGGTGAAGGGAATAAAAACCAGAGCAGGAAAACTTAAGATCTTGTAACAATAAGTAAAAAAAATAAAAATAAAAATAAAAAAAGTGGAAAAACATAGCAACCCTCCTCCTACCATCCCTTGGATTAGGCAGTAAAGTTCTAGTTTTGATAACTGAACTATGGTAATGTAAGAGAAAAATATTTTCACTAAGAAATGCACCAAATTATTTGGGATTTGCATGTCTGTAGCTTACTCTCAGAAGTATCGGGGAAAAAATGTGTATTTATATACAGAAAGAGAATGAGAAAGCAAACAGTGCACATTGTTTGCAGGTGGGGAGCTGGGTAAAGGTATAAATATGTCTGAATTATTTTTGCAATTTTCTGGCAGTTTGAAATTAATTGAAAATTATAGAAAACTCCTCAGTGCTCACTGCCAATGGCAGCACCTTGGGAGCCTCAGCTCCACCTGAGGGCTGCAGGTGCACTGTGTGAGTCACCTCTCCCTGCACCTCCCTTCTCCCTTTGTGACTTCAATAACTATTTATGGAATCAGGAAGGTGGAAGACTAGGAACTATTCTGCTGTCTGCCTTTGGTTCTTTCTTAAGGAAGCGGGTATGAAATAGATTAAACTAAGGTTAGTTTGTTCTTTATAGGCACCATAAACAAGTGCATGGGAGAAAGGACAAACCTGTGCAAACCCAGAACTCTGAAGCACACACGACTAGTATAAATCCTTCCACCACCCAAATTCTTTCTCTCTTATTAGGTTATCCTTTATCTTCTATGCAACACTTTCCCAAGAGGCTCCCAATAATATTCCCCAAATAGGAACTAGCTAAACAGTAAGCATTTTTCATCTTTTGATGAATAAGTCCAGGTGGTTTTAATTTGTCTCCATTTAGCTAATTTTCATGACTTGGGAACCAGTTGCCATCTAAATTGGTATAAGTTTTATTTACCTTATCAAATTTTATTAATATTACCCAATACTATTAATATAAATAATTTATTACTACTACGTAAACCTAACCCTGACTCTTTGGTCCTGCAATGAATTAACTTTCAGTTCTGATCACATATAATAATAACATGGGGCATGTGCTGGAGAGTGATTGACAGGGTGGGGCTAGGTGTATTTGATAAGGTAGCAGAAAAGTCCATGAACAAGAAAAACTGAGATAACACATCCAGAGTGTTTATTTTACCTGATCTTCTAGGTGGAATCTTTATAAAAACAGGACAGAAAAAAGGACTGAAGTTAAGGATCACATAAAAAAATAGGAATATTTTATGGGAAAAAAGTGTCACCTGATACAAGACCAACCAAACTAAAGACTTAACAGTGGCTATGACAATGGCAAGTATAAATATATGTCAAACAACAATAATGGAGATTACCTCATAATCAGATACTCTCACATAGAAATTGTGTCATCAAATCTAGGAAGATAATTATCAGGTTGTAGCAAAGCCAGGAGCTGAAAGGCAGAGGGAAGTCAGAAGACCGATGCCACTTGCAGCTGAAGACCAGACTCAGAGAAGACATGCTGGAGGTAGATGCTGAATCCTGGGTGGATGGAGCTAAAGGAGAGAAGGAGCTGGGAGAGAGACAGCCAGGGGGTCCCTAGGAGCAGGGATCAATCACCTCCTATGTGCAAAGGTGACAAAAGAACCCCACTTCTGGGGCTGTCTCCAATCAGAAACCTATTTCCTGGTCCCAAGACTTTCCTTCTTCAAGGTCCTGAGAGTGAGGCTGACCCTTAGGAGCCCTTTTATAAACCCTCCAGATTGAGTGCATTTCTTGCACTTGCAATTGAGACTCTCTCAGCCTAATTCTGGTGAGGCCGCAACATAGTAGATGCTCCGCATTCCCCATGTTTTCTGAAAACTATTTTGTACTGTGGCCCTTTCACATTAAAAGCACACACACATAACCCCCACCCCCAACAAAAAACTACCACTGTGGTGGTCAATGGCTAGAAGTAAAGAAATTATTTTTTAGGGAGTTATGAGTGTGTTGAGTCTTATATTTCCCCTCTGGGACCTCCTGAAGAGTGTGATGTGTGTCTGTCTGAGGAAACTAAAGCTGAGCCTGGGCTGATGCGCTGCTCCGCAGGGGGAGGGTGGAGAGATGACAGGTGGGTGCTTTGGAAGTAGCAGCTACTCCCAGCACTTGGGAGGGGTGGCTGCTCTCCTCACACATGGAGGAGCTGGGAGTAGATGGGTGCAGACAAGGAAAGAGAGCTGAAGCCCACCAGACCCCCCTGCACCTCAGACAACAGCCCAGGGTGAGCCCAGCTGGGGGAGGGGACACACTGGACAGTAAGTGCTGCTTCAGAGGACTAGCATTGCCCTGCACTCCAGGAAGACTCCCCTGTGATAAGAAATGTCCATAGAACGCTATTATTTAAGAGTTGCTGGAAAAGGCATGAGACTTGCCAGAGATTTCATGCAAGGGACAAGAGAAATTGGCCCCAGAGGGAAAACCTAGACTCATGGGGAGAATAATAAAGCTTATGTCTGATTCTATCTCATGATCCAGCTTGTTTAATAAACAGGTAAACAGCCAAAGGGCTAAACCCACACTGAGGAAAGCTGAGAAAGACAAATCAACCATTCTACTGTCCCTGGGTCACAGCTTAGTGCCCAGAAAAGTCCACAGATGAAGAAACAAAGCATCAAGTAGGGACAGCAGGGCCTGTCTTCCACAGTGACAGGACAGCCGAGGAGTCTGATGCCCCATGGAGATCTGCTTCTACACTTTTACAGGAGATTCTGTGGTGCCTCTCAGAGTCAAGCCAGCTGCACCCCCCTCGGTACCATCACTATCTAATTTCTCCCACATCTTATCCTGTTGCTCAAGGCTTGCTCACTGACCTGTTTATGTATAACAAATTCACAATTTATTTAATCCATCAAAAAAGCTATGTACTCCACGAAGCAAGTATCAAACAAGGAAGAGGATGCTGAGATTTCAGGTCACTAGAAAAATCACTAAGGCTCCCATTACTGCGCTCAAGCCTGAGAGAAACCCCCACTGGTGAGGGTGTTGTGAGTCTGAGCCATTACATCTCCGCTAGCAGAAAGAACAGCTGAAACACCCGTCGCCTTGTTTTCAGGAGGCATAGATCGTCATCAATAGAAATGCCACAATATCACATCTGATTTGAATGTGAGAACATAATGTTAGCTTTTTCAGAAAGATGTGTTGTAAACACAAAAAGAATAAAGCAAAACAGTTTTATAAACTATATTCGTAGGTAAAAAGGGATGTCTAAAAAACCAAAACAGAAAATAGTTAACAAGAGCCATAAAACTATGTGTTTTTATACAGCATACTTGCAGAAGGATGCTTAACTGTGTATTTCATAAAAATCCTGAAATACTCTTGGAATACATAAAAAATTTGCAAAATCTCAACCTCTTGATTCCAAAGGCAGAAACAGTGAGAAAAGACTGTGTGGCATGTTTATCTCTCATATGAGACCTGAGGAAAGCCCAAACTAAGCAAGAGTACAATGGGTAGGAACAACACACACGCACGCACGCACGCACGCACGCACGCACACATCAAAATAAACCCTTTCTTTTGGTGATAAGACTGGGTAAAGGGACCACTGTGAATGCAGAAGTAGGGGGTAGGTCACTGTTTTATTTATTCTTTCTCTTTGGTCATAGATCTTCACTGGTACAGCGGTGGTTGTATTACCAATGACACCTAAAACCCTGAATAAAAATTCTTTCTGGCTGGATGAAACAGTAAGAGGAACCCTGTGGTCTGATGAGTGTAAAGAAATTCTCATTATTTTTCCTCTTTTTTCTCACTTTGTTTTTGCTAAAGTGAGGTTGTACTTATGCAGAAGTGTGTGGCTGTGCAGGAAAATAAAACTCTGAGAGAAACTGGAAAATAAGACTTTTAATAGTCAAATTGTGTTGGGGGAAGGTGAGTACAGAAAGTGGAGATACTTTACTCCTATGAATGAACTCTTCATAAACTGAGTGTCAAGCTAATTCTTAACTTCATCATGAGCAGAAAACACTCCTCCTCCCCCTGCTCCCCTCAAAATATCACAGACTTTGGTAAATAAAGTACTGTGTAAACCAAAGTGCAAGTCTCAAGTTAACATTCGAGTGGCACGTGCACATCACAGAGCCAAACAGAAACATCATGGCAAATCGTTGAAAACTGAACTTATAGTGGAACCACTGCTTGTGAAGGGCATGACAGAACATCCCATCTGAAACTCAAACAAACCACAATAACAACAAAATAAAATTCTCCAGGGGATTGTAATAGAATTCAGGATAATGTTCACGATGTTCAGGATACAATTTGAAATAATTTGACACATAAAATATTAGAAAAATGTGACCAATTTTTAATAAAAGAGAAAATCAACAAATTCCAGTGATGAGATTATCCACATGTAGAAATTTTCAGACAAAGGCTTTAAAGAATCTAGTATAACCATACCCCATGAGGTTAAAAATAGATACTTTAGAAGTAAACACTAAAACCTCAGTTCCCAGCAGAAAATTTGAAACTGCTTATTTAAAATTTTCATCAGTATCATGTTTACATTTTTTAATAGTGCAGCTTTTGAGGAGAGGGATCCATAGCTTTCATATTCTTAATGGACTATGTAACTCCCTCCAATTGTTAAGGGCTGAATTTGCTGTCGCGAATTGCCACTAGAGGGCGCACATCGGCCAGTAGAGGGAGCATGAATGTGCTGCAAGAACAAGTGCCCAGCAAGAGCCACAGCCTGGAGTCCAGATCCTAGAGGAAGAGCACAGGTGCACAGTGTGAATAGGCCCTTTGAATAGTTTAAGTAGACACAGCATTTTCCCCCCCATTCCTTCACATGGTGTGTTCCAAAGTATAAACAATATAAAAGAACACATTGAAATTTTAGAACTGAAAACCATAGCATCTGACATAAAAGAATTCAACTGGATGAGCCCCCAAACCTAATGGATATAACATAGAAAAGAGTGGATGATCTTAAAAGTAAATAGAAATAAACCAATCTGAACCATGGTCATAAAGGATTGGAAAAAATCAAAACCCGTAAAACAAAAAAAGCACTCAGAAACATGTTGGAAAATATTAAAAGATAACAAATTAATGTAATTGAATTCCTCCAGAAATGTTTGAATAAGTAATGGCAGAAAATTCACAAATTTGGGGAGGGAAATAAATTACAAATATAAGAAGCTCAGCAGAACCCACAACTTATCAATTTAAAGAAAACGCTACTCTACAACCTCAGAAGGAAAAGTTACTGGGGGTACGTAGTGATATTACATGACAAATAAAACAGTCAATTCACTAAAAAGAAATGAAATTCTTAATACATATGCAGCTAACAACAGCTTTAAAAGACCTGAAGACAAAAAGTACAATGTTTCCTCAAAGGGTGTGTCATTCACAGACATGTTTTTGTCCAGAGCCACAGGTCACTTGAATGCCCAGTGAACTGAATGGATTGCAAGTTATTTTGAGGAGATTTGTGTACATTTTGTGTTTCTGCAGCTAATTAATTGATCCTTTAATAACCTTAATGATGAATGAGGCCATTCCAAAATGTTTTAGAATGCGTTTAGCATGTACTCAAAAACTGCTTTTCTTTATTAAAAAAATTGAAACAATTTTAAACAGAAATGTTATAAGTACAGCCCAAATTATTTTCCTCTGAACCATTTGGGAGTAAGTTGAAGAACTGATAGCCCCAACCTCTAAGCCTTTACTATGTATTTCCTACAAATGAAAAATTATTCTAATATAACCCAGAACAACCATGAAATCAGAAAGTCAGCATTATTGTATTACTAATCCACAGGATTGCTTCAAGTTTTGACAGTTTCGCTAAGAGTGTCTTTTGAAACAAACTCATCCAGTCCAGAAGCACATGTTGCCCTGTCTCTTTAGTTTCTTTCAGTCTGGAACAGTTTTTTAGTATTTCCCTAAATTTAATGATCTTATTACTTTTGGTGATTACACACCAGTTATTTGGTTGAATGTCACTCAGTCTGGATTTGTTTGCTTTCCTCATAGTGAGATTCAGGCAACACATCTTTGGCAGGAACATCCAGAAGTGATGCTGTGTTCTGCTCACGGCCTACCATTAGGTGTTCCATAATTTCATTTGGGTCCATTACTGATAATGTTCACTTCAGTTTCTCAGTTCCTTGATAATTCATGTACTTGTTCCTCATTGAATATGGGTTCATATTTTCTTTAATGGATGATAATGCTGATCGCTAGAGGTCCTCAGAAAGTTTACAGAAAATTCTTATTATGAAAAAAACTATGCATAGATTGCAAAATTGTTTTGCACCAACCTAAACTCATGCTAACTTGTTTATTTTAGCAAAAGCAAAATGCCCAGTATCAGGACATTTTCTGACAAATCACAAGCACTTTTTAAAATTCCTCTTCTACTCACCACATCTCTGTATGGTAGAACTGATAACTGACGACACCAAGATTATCAGGGAATCAGAGCAACGAGAAAGCCTTTCTACTCTCAGTAATATGCACAAATCCCAAAGGCAGGGAGCCTGAAGAATATCTTTGAGTTTCTGAGGTTGTGTTATATCTGAGAGACATTGTTTTAGATAAATTGACAGCAAGAGAAGCAAGTCATGAATGCTGAAGAGAGCAGTAGAACACTATTAACAAGACAGCAGACTGACTCTTTCCTGAGGTTCCCAGAAAGAAACGTGTTCTTTGTGCTTCCCTGGTCTGATGTGGAATACCTGGGGACACCGGGCTTGGCTGACTTACTGAGATGAGACAGCCCTGCAGCTGTGCCCAGCCCTGCACCAGTCCTTGTGATTTGCATCTTCCTGGAGCACAGCCCACTTCCCTGAAGACTTACTCAAAGGCTGGTCAACCCTGTGCAGCAGTCAGTCCCAGTCAGGACAAAGCATGGACATGAAGACCCCCACTCAGCTCGTGGGGCTCCTGCTGCTCTGGCTCCCAGGTAAGGAGGGACAACACCAGAAAATTTCTCTGCTACTGTGGTCAGTGCTGCCTGGTTCTTCAGAGAAGTCCTCTTACAACATGATTAATCATGTAGTATTTTGTCTTTATGTTTCCCATCCTCAGGTGCCAGATGTGACATCCAGATGACCCAGTCTCCATCCTCCCTGTCTGCATCTCTAGGAGACACAGTCACCATCACTTGCCAGGCCAGTCAGGGCATTAGCAATTACTTAGCATGGTATCAGCAGAAACCAGGGAAAGCTCCTAAGCTCCTGATCTATGGTGCATCCATTTTGCAAAGTGGGATCCCCTCGAGGTTCAGTGGCAGTGGATCTGGGACAGATTTTACTCTCACCATCAGCAGCCTGGAGGCTGATGATGTTGGAACTTATTACTGTCAACAGGAAAATAGTAACCCTCCCACAGTGTTACAAGCCTGAACATAAACCCCCCAGGGAAGCACAAGTGTGAGGCTGGGCTGCCCCAGCTGCCCCTCCTGGTGCCTCCATCTGGTGAGAGTGTTTCTCAGATGCAGCCATGCTCTGTAGGTCACTGGATGGTTTTGGAAGAAGGGGCCAGGGAGGCTCCTGTGAACCCTAATCCTCTTTCTTCCTCCTCTGCCCCAGCAGCACAGACATGACAATGTCTCTCCCAATTTTATGGAGAACAGAGATCATAACATCTGAGGAGTTTGAGTTATGACATTTGTTGGGATTTATACACTGAAAAAGAAGTCACTCTAGGTATTTCAAGCAGGATTTTTTTCTTTTTAAATACAGGTAATGAGAGTATGAACTACACCCTTTAGAATGAAGCTAGACCCGTACCTTTTGCCATATCCCCAAATCAACTCAAAATAGATTAAAGATTTAAATATATGTCCTGAAACTATAAAAATCCTAAAAGGAAACATAGGGGAAATACTTCTGGAAGTAGGACTGGGCAAAGACTTTATGAATAGGACCCCAAAAGCACAGGCAACTAAAGCAAAAATAAACAAATGAGAGTATAACAAACTGAAAAGCTTGTGCCCAGTGAACAAAGCAATTAACACAGTGAAAAGAAAGCTTACAGAGTGGGAGAAAATGTTTGCAAACTAAGCATTCAACAAAGTATTAATATCCAGAATATAGAAGGAACTCAAACAACTTATCAGTAAAAAAACAAATAACATGATTAAAAAATGGGTAAAGTAAAAAAAAACAAACAAACTGGGTGAAGGAGTTGAACAGGCATTTCTCAAAAGAGGGTAGATATACAAATGGTCAACAGACACATGAAAAAAATGCTCAAAATCACTCAGCATCTGGGAAATGAAAATGAACACAACATGAAGTTATTATCTTATCCCAGTTAGACTAGCCATTATCAACAAGACAGATATTAACAAATGCTGATGAGGATGTGGAAAAAGGGGATCCACTGTTGGTGAGACTGTAAATTGGTACAGCCATTAAGGAAAATGATATGGATTTTTTCAAGCAGCTATAGACAGAACTGCCATAAGATCCAGCAGTTCCACTCCTGGATATACACCCAAAGGAATGGACATCATCATGTCG
The DNA here is from genome assembly GCF_027409185.1 of Cynocephalus volans. Classification (NCBI taxonomy): domain Eukaryota; kingdom Metazoa; phylum Chordata; class Mammalia; order Dermoptera; family Cynocephalidae; genus Cynocephalus; species Cynocephalus volans. The sequence goes on from NC_084473.1 coordinate 84,000,405, forward strand.
AAGTGACACATGCACTCCCATGGTTACTGCAGATCTATTTACATTAGCCAAGAGTTGGAAATAACCTAAATGTCCTTTGTCGGGCGACCAGATAAGGAAAATGCGGTATATTTACACGACAGAATACTACTCTGCCATAAAAAAGAAAGAAATACTGCCATTCACAGAAACATGGATGTACTTAGAGAAAATTATGTTATATGAAATAAGCCAGGCTCAGAAAGAGAAATACCACAGGCCCTCACTTTTAGGCGAGAGCTAAAAAGTAACAAAACTGAGGTTAGCACAGGTGGGAAAGGGGGAGGGGAGTCAGGGAGGTGTTGGCAAAGGGCCATGAAAATCTATTGCTTTAGTAACATTGAATATACTAATTATCCAGATTCGAACATCACATATTGCACGCAGGTATTGATATTCAATGCTGTAACCCACAGATATGTTCAATCAGCTATGTTCCAATAAAATACAAATAAATTATTTTTTAAAAATGCTATATGTGTATGGTAGTAAAAATGCAAATACTAGAAGCAGGAAATTCTCTGGTTTTCCTCCAGAAGCCGATTTATAAGCTGCGTAACCATGTGGTCCTCAGAACCGTCTGGGAAGCCCAGGGGTGGGGGGTGCTGATGCTTTCAGCTGCCTGCAGCACCTCACCAGGTGACTCTCCAGTCCTCACCAGGTGACTCTCCAGTCCTCATAAGGTGATTCTCCAGTCCTCACTGCTGTCCATGTGTTAGGCTTCATGTACTGTTGCATAGTATCGAATCTTCCTCTTTTGACTTCCAAATCTCAGGACCCGTGTTAACAGCTCTACAGCTAACCAGGCAAGAAAAAGGGCTTCTGGCAAATGTGCTTCCAGAATGATAGTGATGATGGGAATCAGCAGCTGGCGACACAGTGTTGTCACTATTTTGCAACTCTCAGAGTTTTCCAGGTAAGTGATGTCCCCAGAATGCACTTTGATGTGCTTCTCTATATTATCAGCAAGTCTGGGATTATAGCAGGAGTATTTCATGAAAGTCATATGATAAATAGAAAATAAGGAATCACAGGATATATATATTAATATATATATATTAATATATATATATTAATATATATATATATATAGTGAAAAAAATTAAAAAAGACTTTCTTGGCAAAATGAATACATGCAGACCTATGGACGTAACCTTCTTTTTCTTTAATGTAAGAACTGTTGCTACTCGAAACCTGTCCAGAAGCCAGCAGCATCATCAGCATCACTGAGAGTGTGCAAATAGCAGAACCACCTTAGACTTGTTAAATGACAATATGCATTTTAACTAGATGATAGGGGATCTATAGAAGGTTTAAGAAGCTATGTTTTAGGAAATATTTACTTTAGTTAAGGAGATTTTTGCATTTTTAAAATTTTGTTTTTATTCAATGAGGCCTTTTAAGAAAATTTGTGTAAAGTCACATGTTAAAAAAAACCGTTATTTTATAATTAACATAAAATTAAATTTGATTTTTAAACGCTAATGGTTGAAAAACATAATTATTTGTCAATAGCTTAATCAAGTACCTTGAAAATTGAATGGAAGAAAGATTTTCTTAAAACTTGAGCAATTCCCAAGGCAAAAGAATAAATCCATATGTTGTGTACTAGTGTTGCAGATGTTTGAACTTAAATTTGCTTCTCTCTCTTGACCTCAGGCTATTGTTCGTTGCCCTGGGTAGTCACTGCCACTTCAGCTATGGCTGTAGATCAAACAAAATCCATAGGCTGGAGATAATCTCAGAGACTTACATCAGAACCACCCAGCTGAGCCCTACCAGGATCCGCTGAATCACTGTTAACACGAACATTTGTAAACATGAAAGTAATGCATAGCATTGTAAGCCACTGCATTTTTGAGTGATTTGTTGCAAACCATTATTGGTGAAAAGCTGACTGATACAATATTGAATATCCACACATATAGATTTTATGAAAACATTTTATGAAAACTGATGACATTAATATGCATGCTTAGAAAGCCATTCATAAAAAGATAGAAAACAGAGAAATTAAACTCTAAGAGGCATTTAAACAAACAGTAAAGTTTAGCTCATTTATAAAAATATCCAACAAAGGCAGTTAGTGTTAAGTTTACCTATGTATAGCAATACTTGTGTTTTTGTTTATTTTATAGGAGTTTTAGTTTTACAGAGAAATTCATCAGAAACTACAGATTGTTCCCATACCCTCCCCCTACCCACATATACAGTTTCTCCTATTATTTACATGTTACATTAGTGTGGTATATCTGTTACTATTTTGAGTCAATATCGATATATTATTACTATCTTAATTTGACCTTAGGTTTCCCTCTTTATATTGTACACTTCTATGGTTTTACCACATGCATAATGTCATGTTTTCACCATTACAGAATCATACAGAATAGTTTTGCAGTCCTAAAAATCCTCTGTGCTTCTCCTATGCATTTCTCTCTTCCTCCTTCCCTCATACTCTGAACATACTCTGAAACCCTGCTAACTACAGTAGCTTTTCTTTCCTGCTATGTTAAACATTTATCATTTGTTTGTGTTAGAAACATTCAAAATCCTCTCTTCTAGTTAACTGAAACTATATAACAAATTTCTGTTAATTATAGTCACCCTATGGTGCTATAGGACATTAGATCTTGTTCCTCCTATCTAGCTGTAGTTATGTATTCCGCAACCAACCTCCCACTATGCCCCATCCCTCCTCCCCTTTCAGCCTCAGAGAAATGCCAGTCTACTCTCTACTTCTATGGGATCTACTTTCTTAGCTTTCACATATGAGTGAGAACATGTGGTATTTTTCTTTCCATTTCTGGCTTACTTCACTTACCATAATGCCCTCCAAGCACATCCACCGTGCTGTGAATGACAGGATTTCATTCTTTTTTTATGACTACATAGTATCCCACTGTGTATGTGCATGTGACACACACACACATGTACACAAACATTTATATATATGTTTATATTAAATTTACATGTATATTTATAGATCACATTTTCTTTATCCAGTCATCTATTGATGGATACTTTGGTTGATTCCATATCGTGGTTATTGTGAATACAGCTGCAATAAACATGGGAATGAAGGAATCTCTTTGACATACTGATTTATTTTTCTTTGGATATATACCCAGTAGTGGGATTGCCAGATCAGAGGGTAGTTCTATTTGTAGTTTTTTTTCAGGAACCCCCAGACTCTTTTCCGTAATGGTTGTACTAAATTAAATCCCCAGCTACAGTGTGTAAGAGTTTCCCTTTCTCTCCACTCTCACCAGCATTTGTTGTTTTCTGCCTGTTTTAGAATACCCTTTGTAATAGTCCATTTATATTGCTTATAACAAAATACTTGCAACAGGGTAATTTTTTTTATTATACATACATGTGGAGTACAACGTTGATTTTCAATAATTGTGTACAATGAGTGGTGGTTAGATCAGTATAATTAGCTTATTCATCATTACAATACACAATCTTTCTTTGTGTCCATTGACCATTTCCTCATTAGCCCCCTTCCCTCCCCTTTTCCACTTCTAGTTTTCTAAAAGTTTAATGTATTACTGCGATTGTTGGAAAACAAAATTTATTGTTTACTGTTTTGGGGGCTGTTAAGTACAAAGTCCAGGAAACATAGCTGGTGAAATCCTTGGTGGTGACAGTACCTCAGGGGTCTCTCATAGCAAAATGGTGGAGCAGAGAGAGAGAGAGAGAGTCTCCCTGTTGTCCTTTTAAAGTCATCAGAATCATGTCCCTGACCACCATTATTAATTCATTTACTAAGCATGGCCCTACAATCTAATCACCTCTTCAAGGCCCCACCTTTCAATTACCATAATAGGATTTCTCACCCTCAACAGTTACAATGGGAATTAAGCTTCTAACATAAGAATTTTGGGGGGCACAAATCAATCAATTCGCAGCACCCATTCTAACTGGAGTGAGATGATATCTCATTTTGGTATTGATTTGCATTTCCCTGATGAGTAGTGATGTTGAACATTTTTTCATATACCTGTTGGCCATTCGTACATCTTCTTTTGAGAAATGTCTATTGTGCTCATTTGCCCATTTCTTAATCTGATTTTTTTTAACTGTTGAGTCAGTTGAGTTCCTTGTGCATTGCAGATATTAATCCCCTGTTACATGCATAGTTTGCAAATATTTTCTCCCATTCTGCAGGTTATCTCTTCACTCTGTTGATTGTGTTCTTTGATGTGCAGAAGCTTTTTAGTTTGATATAATCCCAATTTTGTTGCCTGTGCTTTTGACGTCCTCTTCATAAAGTTATTGCTTAGCCTGATGTCTTGAAGTATTTTGCTTATGTTTTCTTCTAGTAATTTTATATTTTTGTGCCTTACATTTAAGTCTTTAATCAATTTTGAGTTGATTTTTATAAATGGTGAGAGATAGTGGTCTCGTTTCATTCTTCTGCATATGAATCTCCAGTGTTCCCAGCACCACTTATTGAAGAGACTATCATTTCCCCTATCAATTCTCTCTTTGCCTTTATAAAGATTCAGCTGTCTGTAAATACATTGCTTTATTTCTGGGTTTGTGTTCTGTTCCATTGGTCTGTGTATCTGTTTTTCTACCAGTACCTTGCTGTTTTGGTAACTACAGGTTTATAGTATATTTTGAAGTCAGGTGGTGTGATGCCTCCAGCTTTATTCCTTTTGCTCATGATTGCTTTGGCTGTTTGGGATTTTTTGTGGTTCCATACAAATTTTAGGATTGTTTTTACTACTTCTTTGAAGAATATCATTGGTATTTTGATAGGGATTGCATTGAATCTGTAGATCACTTTTGGTAGTATGGTCATTTTCATAATATTAATTTTTCCAAACCAGAAACATGGAGTATCTTTCCATTTCTTTGCATCCTCTTCAATAGCAATACTTAACAGGGTAATCAGAAGAAGATTTTTCATATGTAATACAGATTTATGTAAAATCAGTAAGCTCACATTTCATAAATAAAACATGCCTATAAATATATGTGTATATGTGTTTCTATAAAATACACATGTAGATATATTTATAGGTTGCTCTACAAATTTGTGTACACATATATTCACATCTAAACAGCGTTACATGACTATATATGTGTGTATACAGGCATTCACTCATACTCACACATATAACACATGCATATGCACAAAATTGTCAGGGTGCCAAGAAAATGGCATTCAGCCTTTTGGGGCCCTGTCTGCAGAAAGACCTATGGGAACCTAGAGGATGGAGGAATATCAAGAAAACAGATCCACAAACATAGTATGAGTCATACATGCATTTTGTTAGTTTTCTTTCTGTATTCACCCTTTTCCTTAACACATAACATATATAAAGTACTGTTTTGTTTTGTTTTTCCACATTTACAATTTAGACCTCAGGTTAAATTTATGATCCACAAGGGAAAATGGATGCTGGACTGAAGGGATTTGGGTTTCTCCATAATTTGGATAGCACTGAGTGTGCTATTATTTCTGAAGAAAAGACTTGCAGAAGGTTAGGCAGTAACACATGGCTCTTGATGTTTTAACAAGTCGGAGCTGCCAGTTAGCTCAGTTGGTTAGAGTGCATTGTTATAACACCCAGGTCAAGGGCTTGGATCCCCTTAATGGCCAGCTGCAAAAAATAAATAAATAAAATGAGAAATAAAAATAAATATATTTAAAAAGTTTGGGAACCTGTGCAGTGGTGATGGAAAGGCACAAGGTGTAGAAATCAGCCCTGTACCCGTGAAAACAGATGAACCTGAAAGAGACTGAGATGAGGATGTAAACAGTGAGGCACGGGCTGCAGTCCACGAGGTGAAATCTCGCAGCTGGTGGCAGAGCTGCAGGAATTCTGGGGCCAAGAATATGAAGAGCAGCTCATTTCTCTGGAGGAGCCACCCTGAATGTGAAGCCACAGGCAACAGGGACTCCCTCCACAGGCTGTATCTGCAGTGAGATTCATGAAATTGTTTCTAGAGGCTTTGCCTGGAGCCTGTTCCTCACAGCTTCCCAACAATTCGTGAGCAATTTTATATCCCCCAGTAAATCCCCTTATGCTCAGTGGACTTGACATTAGTAACTGATAACAATGATTAGTCCACACTAACGGCATTATCACAACCTCCTTTTTGTTGCTACTTATAATACATACCAGTGGACCTGCCCTAAAAGGCCAGTGTGATCTGTCTTGCATGTCATTGAAAATGAGGGCTAATAAGCACAGGAAGACCTGCTGGGATCTCACCCAGCTGCACTGTCTCACAGTATAAAAAGAGGAGACTGAACAATTTTTCATCAAGTCCTTCAGACGTACTTTCTTCATCCTTGGGAAGATTCTCCATGTGCATTCCTTGATCAGTATTCTGTGGAACACTCAGGAGCACTTCTGTGGATATCCCGGGTTCTTTCTTGTGGATCTCTCTCCTCTCTGTCAGTTTTCACAGGGCCCATTTATGATCCTGTAGGTTACTGAGGACTCCCTGGCCTTGTTACACTCACAGCAGGGCTGGCTGGGTCTCCATTCTCCTACTCTCTTCCTCCCTGTCTTCTCAGAAACTCAGAGCAGTTCCTCTTGTGCTCTGGTCTTGATCTTCATCCTGCTTTGGAAAGAATTGATCCTCATGTGTTCTGGGCTGTTTCAGGGTTTTAGGTTGATTCTAATCCCGGCTTTAATTTCAGTATCTCATGTTGGTGGAAAAAAAAATAGTATTCCTTTTTTTTTTTTTTTTAATAATGAGTTTGGACATTACTGGTCAGAACTTTCAGGCAGAGGAGCTAAGGGAAACAAGGACAAATGGTAGTCAAGAAGTGGAATAGGGAGGTCCCCAGACCAAGAATAAGATACGGTCCACTTAGTGAATTGACATAAAAGAGACCAATGCTTTGGGATAATGACTTAATTGTGAGTGACTAATCTTTGAAAAAACATAGTGTCCTCTTAGTGCATCTATAGTAAAGTACTTGGTCTTATAACGGTAAAAAGGATGGTATTGCACTGTTATGAAATGCTTTGGAGTAACTTTGACATGCTCTGCAGAAATTTTTTTTTATTTTTAAAATTTTGGAACAATTTTATACTTACAGAAAGGTTCCAAGTAGAATACAGCATACTCCTTTTAACTCCTGAAAAATTTGCATGTAAGATAATGACTAATAGCCTCACTCTCTAAGACTTTACTCTGTGTTTCCTACAAACAGGACATGCTCTTACATTACAGAAATACCACTGTGGAATCAACAAGTCATGATTAATAAGTCACTGCTCCTAGTCCCCAGTTTCATTTACAGTTTTGATAATTGTCACATTAATGTCTTTTGTAACAAATGATGCAGTCCAGATTCAAGTGTTGCCTTTATTGGCCCATGTGCCTTTAGTTTCCTTCTGCCTGGAGCAGTTCTTGAGTCTTTCCTTGACCGTTCATCCTCTTGTTACATTTCAATACTACTCACCTATTACTTTGTAGAATGTCTTTCAGTATGTATTTGGTAGATTTTTATCCTGTTTAAGTTCTGTGCAGGCCTCTTTGGCAGGAATATTCAGAACCGATGCTTTGTTCTTACTGCATCCCATCAGGCAGTGCATTCACTGTCCCAAGACTAATGGCGTTTACTTTGAACATGGATGCAGGTGGTGTCTGCCAGACTTCACCCCTGCACTTTAAGTCTATTTTATTTTTTTAAATTTAATTTAATAAGAATTTGTAGAGAAGTATTTTGATGTATTATGAATATCCACTTCATAATCAAAATGTGAACTCATGAATTCATAGTTATTTCCATGGGTTATAATATGTTACCGTTATCACTTATTTTCACAGTTAACATTTCACAGATTTGTCCAACTGATGCCTTATTCAAGCTGGCTCCTAACACACGCTCTTTCTACCTTACCATTCTCTACGCACTTCCCTGGTTTATGCCAAAAGTTGGTCAAGGCTCATCTTGTGTTTCCCTATCCTAGACTTGAAATAAGTCATTTATCCAAAATTACTCATTCCTTTAAGTGGAGATTGGTATTCAAATAAATGATATTTGGGCACTAAAGTTGTTTGTTGGGACTGATGTGTCATTACTTCTGAGAAAATGAATTACTATCTATCTATCCATCTATTCACATATGTTTTTACCTGTATCTATAAAAACTGAATTTACACTGATATCTCTAATTACAATAAAAAATCACAGTTTATTCTAGTATTATTTCTTTTTATTCTGTAACTTTTACTCAGTACTGAGAATGTTGTCTCTCATTATCCTCACTACATTTACTTATTTGATCAATCCCTCCACGTGAAATGCATCTGCTGTTGTCCTTGCCACCTACACTCTCCTTGAAGACAAGTTATTTCACACACGTCACACCTGCATTCGCCCTAATACCCTTTGCTTGCCCATTAGTGGGAAGAGAGTGTCCCCACATCCTGAACTCCCATGTGGGGACACTGCACCCTAGCTTCAACACCCATGGTGGGCTTTTCTCTCCACCCTACACCATGAATACCTTTTCCACACTGTGTGGGCTCCAACACCTAGTGCAACACCCTGGCTTTCTCTTTCATTGTGTTGAATGGTTTCTCTCCTGGACCTGTTTGGGTCAAACGCCCTAAACCCAGCAATTAAGAACTGTTTTCTTTTAGAAACTAGAAGAAATTGGTGATGTAGGAATATGGAGGCTTATGGAGTGACCCAACAATTCAGAAAACATCTGGCGCAGAAATGCGTGATGGCACAAAGAGCTAGAAAAATAGCTGAAAAAATTTTTCAGATTTGGAGGGAGAATATCCCTGATGTTGGGTGGCCTTGATGGAAGTGGTGAAAAAAGCACTCAGAACTGGAGAACAAGAATCACTTATCTAGAGATGACAGATTAGCAATGGCAGCAGATACCCTCCTTGCAAATCATGACATTGTCATGTATTTCAGATATCATATTTTCAACTTTTTGTTTCTCTTTCTTTCTTTCTTTAAATAAAATAAATAAATGTATCACCTATCTATCTATTGTTCTTATACCGCATTGCATCTCTAGTTGGTAGTGCTGATTATTTACCACATCAAGAGCTTTAGATCAAAAGAGCATCTCTCTGACTTCAATAAGGTCCACATGTAGCAAATACAGGGAATTTTTCAAATTTCTTGTAGTTTCTAGAGATGTGTTTCTCTGATGAGCTCTTTCTCTGAGGAAAAGCAAACAAGAAGAGCAGGTCATGAACCATAAAGACAGCAAAATAACACTACCCACAGGACAGCAGAACAATTCTGCCCCGTGACCCCCAGGGAGAAAGATGTTTTCTGCAGGCAAATTTGTGCTGCCATAGTCAGTCTTGGGACACCTGGTCCCGTGCTGATTTATTGAGATAAGTCATGCTTGCAGCTGTGTTGATTTGCATGTGCCCAGAGCACAGCCCACTGCCCTGAAGACTTATTCACAGGCTGGTCACACCCTGTGCAGGACTCTCAGTCCAGTCAGGACACAGCATGGACATGAGGGTCCCTGCTCAGCTCCTGGGGTTCCTGCTACTCTCACTCCCAGGTAAGGAAGGAGAATACTAGGAATTTACTCAGCCAGTGTATTGAGTGCTGCCTGGCTCTTCAGTGAAGTCTTCCTATAACATGATTAATCATGTGGATGTCTGTCTTTATGTTTCCCATCCTCAGGTGCCAGATGTGACATCCAGATGACCCAGTCTCCATCCTCCTTGTCTGCATCTCTAGGAGACACAGTCACCATCACTTGCCAGGCTAGTCAGGGCATTAGCGATTATTTAGCCTGGTATCAACAGAAACCAGGGAAGGCTCCTAAGCTCCTGATCTCTTATGCATCTAGTTTGCAAAGTGGGGTCCCCTCGAGGTTCAGTGGCAGTGGATCTGGGACAGATTTTACTCTTACCATCAGCAGCCTGGAGGCTGATGATGTTGGAACTTATTACTGTCAACAGCATAGTAGTACCCCTCCCACAGTGTTACAAGCCTGAACATAAACTCTTCAGAAAAGCTGAAGTATGAGGCTGGGCTGCCCCAGCTGCTCCTCCTGGTGCCTCCATCTGCTGAGAGCATTTCTCAGATGCAGGGAGACTCTGAAGGTCACCAAAAGGTTTAGTAGAAGGGGCAGGGAGGCTCCTCTACAAACTTTCTTTTCCCCTTCTAAGCCCTAGCAGTACAGGCATGACAATACATCTCCTGACTTAATGAAGGGCAGAGATCATTACCTCTGAAGAGTCTGGATTGCAACTTCAGTCTGATGTCATGAAGCAAAGGAGAAGCTACTCTTGGGATTTCAAACAGGAATTTTTTTTTAATACAGGGAATTCTGGGCCAAACTGCAACTTTTCAAAGTCAAGGAGATATGATAGTTAGGGAAGAAGATGCTAGAAATGGGGGGATCCTCCAGTGCTCCCTGAGAATCTCGAATGCGTCTACCACTAAAGGTACAGGCTGCCTAACCATGTGGTGCTCATACCTGATTGTGAAGCCCAATGGTGGGGATGCTGATGCTCTCAGCTGCCTGCAACACCTCACCAGGTGACTCTCCAGTCCTCATCCCTGCCCACGTGTCTGCCTGCAGGTGCAGTGGTGAGTTATGAATCCTCGTCTTCTGACTTCCAAATGTCAGGGAGGGTCCCTCATTGAGCAAATCTAGGAAATCAGAGAGGGAAAAGGAGTTTGAGAAATGTGCTTTCAGAAGTGATGGTGATGACGGAGAGTTAAGGCCACACAGCTCAGTATGGTAATTATATCCCTAACTCTGAGAATTTTGTCATTTAGGGCATGGCCCCACAATACTTGTGGATGTGCTTCTGAGTATCATCGGAAAGGTAGGATCACAGCAAGAAAACTTCATTATGTCGTAGAGGCAATAGAAAAAGAGGAAGTAGCAATAAATATATAACTACTACTTGACACAAAAAGGAAAATCTTTCTCGACAAAAATAAAAACAAAAACAAGTTAACATGGATGTACCATTACTTTCCTTCATATTAAAAATCCATCCAGATTTCAACAGCACCATCAGCATCACAGAGAGCATATTACAGACACAAAGCAGCAGAATCGTCTGAGACACACTGAACGAAAATCTTTTTAGTGAGCCACATGTTAAAAAAAGCACACCCATATTTACTTTCTATTTAGTTAAAAACATATTTGAAAATGGTTTTACTATTGTAAAGGATAAAAAACATGATTTGTCAACAGCATGATCAAATATTGGCCTTAATGGGCATCTAACAAATGTTTGAAAAGAACAGAGCTTTAAAAAATGGAGTTCAGTTTTGCTCTGCTTAATTCAAGATTGTCAATATATTTATGAATCTGTTACCTCTTCTGAATTTTTTAAGTATGTATCTTCCAATGTGAACCAAGGATCCAGTGCAGAAGTCATCTTGACCCCTTCCCCAGCACCCATGGCAGTTTCTCAAGAAGAGACAGTCGCTGTCACCTGTAGGGCCAGCTCAAGTGTAAGCTCTAGCTACTTGCACTGGTACCAACAGAAGCCAGGAGCGGCTCCAAAGCTCCTTGTTTATAGCACATTAACCCTGGCCTCCAGTGTCCCAGCCCAGTTCAGTGGCAGCAAGTCTGGAACCTTTCACTGTGACAATCAGTAGTGTGGAGGCTGAAGATGCTGCAACTATTACTGTCAGCAGTGCAGCAGCTCTCCACCCACAGTGTTACTATAGACTGGAACAAAAACCCCCTTCAGAACTCAGAGCTGAGCTGCTTATCCCCAGACGCTGTGACGTGGTCAGGACTTTTATGTGTGACATAACTTCCCAACTCTTCTGCAGTGGAGCCAAGGCTGAATTTTATTCAGAAAAAAAGGAGAAATGTGTAGATGAGATGGTGGGAGGAGGTTACTAAAGGGCCCCCGTGTTATGGCAGCCTGAGCAGAGGAGGGGTGGGTGAGGGCTGTGACGTGGAGCTCCTGGAAGCAGGCATTGACCCTGAGGTGGAAGATACTGGACTTTTGAACAAAGGGGAAGGGGCATGGGGGAAGCCCTGCTCCAGAGCTCTTCCAGAACCTGTTCTAGAACTGCTTCCCATCCAGAGAACAGTGATGGGGGAACAGCCCTGCCCTAGGGTCGGATCAGTCATCGGTGGGAGTGGTCGTGTTCCTCTGCATGAAGACCTGCTCATTGAAAGCCAACATCACCTCTTCTTTCCTGGATTGTTGAAATTACTGTTTTTTCCATTCCTTTGTAGAATGTGAATCACTGTGGAAGCAGGTGGGCCTAACAAACAATGACAAATGCGAGAAATCTATAGAGGTTCCAAATTATGACAGTGGCATTACGTCTGTTACTTCTTTACAGTTCTTCACCCTTCCTTTAAGATGCCTACACCCAGGATAAATACGTGGAAAATAGTTCTTGTCAAACAACCTCTGGACTGAGGAAATCCCAATTAAGGATCTAAGTTCCCAATGTCTGAACTAAGCCAAGAAGCCAGAATATAAACGTCCTCTCTAAGGCAGGTTTCCTGACTCCCTGATGACTTAGAAAACTGGCTGCAAGGAAGGGGGTCCAATAGTTGTTTGGTACATTTCCAGTTTTTCATGGTAGATGATGGTCATGCTGAATGGACTTAGGACCCAGGCAGAATGTCAGCAGCAGGAGGGACAGGAGACAGAGGAGAACCCAAGAAAACAAAAATGGGTTGCACTCTACCTAAAAAGGGGGATCAAACATTAGAAGAGTTTAAAGGTGCTAAAAGATCTTATATTTAAATATATTAGTTAATTCCGTTCTTCATGTTTTTCCTTTTCATTCTGCATTAAAGAGTTTAATGAAGTCAAGCCTCATTGTAAAACTTCATTTTACATTTAAATCTATGATCCATTTCGAATTAGTATCTGCGAGGAATGTTTGATTTGTGTCTAGATTCATTTGTGTGTGTGTGGTTTGTGTGTGTGTAAATAGATGCCCATTTGTCCCAGCATTGTTTGTTAAAAGATTATCTTTTCTCTACTGTATTGCCTTGCTCATTTCTCAAAGATGAATGGACTGAATTTATGTAGGTCTATTTCTGGGTTCTCTATTATTCTGTTTATCTATTTGTCTTTTCTTTCACCAATACCATGCTGCCTTGATTACTACAGCTTTATACTAAGGTTTGAAGTCAGGTAGTGTTGGTTCCCCAACTATGTCCTTCCACTTCAATACTGTGTTGGTTATTCTAGGCCTTTCTATATATATATTAGGTCAGTTTGCTGATATACCTTGCTGAAATTTTGCTTGGGATTGCATTGAATCTGTAGATCAAGTTTGGTAGAAAAGACATCTTGACAATATTGTATCTTTCTACCCATTAACGTGGACATGGAACCCCTTTTTTTTCTTTCTTTCTCTCTCTCTCTCTCTCTCTCTCCCCCCCTCCCTCCTTCCCTCCTTCCTTCCTTCCTTCCTTCCTCTTTCCTTCCTTCTTCTCTCTTATCTCCCTCTCTTCTCTCTCTCTCCCTTTCTTTCTTTTTCTTTCTCTTTTGTTCTTTTTAATCTCTTTTCTTTGTTTCTTTTTAAAACAGTTTTATCAAGGTATAAACAGAACTGCATATATCTAATGCGTACAATTTGATGAGTATGGCCCTAAAATGAGATCTAGACCCTTAAATTTTGAAGTGCACAATATTTGTATTGTTAACTATAGGCACTCTGTGGTACAGCAGATGTTTAGAATTTACTCATTTTGCATATCTGAAACTTTATAACAATTGAGTAATAATCCATTTCTCTCAACATGCCGAAGCCCTGGCTACCATTATTATCTTCTCTGCTTCTAAGGGTTTGGCTATTTCAGACTCTTCATTAAAGTGGAATCATGCAGTATTTGTCCTTTGGTGAGTGGCTTATTTCATTTAGGTTCATTTATGTTGTCATAGATAGTAGCATTTCCTTCTTTTCTTTTAAAGTCTGAATAACATTCCATTATACGTATATGCCACATTTTCTTTACTCGTTCATCCTTACATAGACATTTAGGTAGTATCCATATCTCGGCTATTGTAGATAGTGCTGCAGTGAATATGGGAGTGCAGATATCTCTTCAAGATGCCAATTTCAATTTTTTTGGATATACATTCATAAGTGGGATCCCTAGGTTCTATGGTAGTTTTATTTCTTATTTTTGAGGAACTCCCATATTGATTTCCATAGCGACTGCACCAGTTTACATTCCCCCAACACAGTGTACAATGGTTCCAATTTATCTTTCAACCTTGCCAACACATATTTTTTGTTTGCTTTTTTAGTTTTGGGGAGTTTTGTTAGTAAAAATTATCCTAACAGATACGAGGTAGTTTCTCCATGCAATTTTAATTGCACTTTGCAATTAAATACAAATTTTATATTTTATTTATTGTACAGTATTTTATTTCCCTGATAATTTATGATGTTGAGCACCTTTTTGTATACTTCTTGGCCATTCGTATGTCTTTGTTTGAGAAATAACTTATTCAAATCTTTTGCTTATTTTTAACCATTTATTTATTTGTTTGTTTGTTTGTTTGTTTATTTATCTATAGACTTGTAAGAGTTCATTATGTATTTCGTAATTTTAACCCCTTATGAGACATATGACTTGTAAATATTATCTCCCATTCTATATGTTGCCTTTTTATGCTATTGGTTGTTTCCCTTGATATGCAGAAGTTTTAAGCTTGATATAATCCCACTTGTCTAATTTTGCTGTTGTGGCCTGTGTTTTTGTGTAAGGTAGGAGTCAAGTTTTCTTTTTTGTTTTTGCACGTGATATCCAATTTTGCTGGCATCATTTGTTGAAGAGACTGTTCCTTCCCCGTTCTGCATTCTTTGAATCCTTGTCAAAAACCAGTTAGATATCTAAAATCTACCAAGACTGAATCATGAATAAATAGGGAATCTGAACATACCAATAATGAATAAGGAAATTGAGTGTGTAATTCAAAACTTCCCCAAAAAGAAAAGCTCAAAACCAGATGGTTTCACTGGAGAATTCTACCAAACATTTAAAGAAGAATTAATGTCAGTCCTTCTCAAACTCTTCCAAATAAATAGAAGAAGAGGGAGCACTTTCTAACTCATTTTATGAGGCCAGCATTAACCTGATGCCAAAGGCAGATGCAACAAGAAAAGAAACTACAGGCCAGTATTTCTGTTGAACACAGTTGCAAAAATTCTCTACAAAATACTAGCAAATTATGCCTTTTCCCTCACACCTTAAATTCACTGACTTAATTGTTTAACTTCCATCTTGATTTGAACATCAATAAGCTTTGCAAACTGAAAATATTCAAAGAAGAAGTCTTCACTTTGGACTGCCTGCTTTCTCCTTAGTCTTTCCCAACTCAATTAACAGTGCTGTTTTTCAACTATGCTCAGGCCAGTAAGCTATAAATCCCCAACTGTCTATTAAACACATAGCATGTAAAATTACATTTTGGAATCTAAATAGTATCACACCAGAACTTGGTTAAAACCTAAAAAAGTCTACTCACTGCATTAGACTAAATATAATGTACATGCCATGCATTTTATGTAAGGTGATCATACAACCATTGGTATGTAAGTGCATTTTTGAGATAAAAAGTTAGCACTATTATTAATTACTCCATACAGTGCCATAAGGGCTATACTAAACAAACAAGTACATATAGTCATCCTGCTATAGGATTTCTACAATCTAGGTGATATTAACCATTCTGACATTATTTTGCATATATTTTCTTCCTTATTCAATACATTAAAACAATACTGACCATTTTTTCTAGTCTCAACACTTTCTAAGTTTTTACCTTCCAAATGGTCTTTGCAGTTTGCATTCAGTTAGGCTTAATAATTATCCCGCAGTTGGTCATATAGCTATGTCCTCATTATTTAGAGAGCATCTAGATGATAACCCAGAGACCTTCTCTTATCAACTTACATTAAGTAGACTTACATCTCCAGACACTACATACCATTGTCTTATTTTTGAAACAGAATTAATCAATTTCTGAATATTTTATTTACTTTAATTTACAGAGCTGTCATTTTCTAAGCAGCTCCTTCACCTAACTACCAGTAGAGTATAAGTACTGGGGATAAAAACATGCCTTATGTAGTTTCAATTTATGTGGAGAACTTCATGCTTCATAAATCTGGATGTTCATTTCCTTCATCAGATTTAGTGTGTTTTAGGCTTTATTTTTTAAAATAAGCTTTCTCCCCCTTTCTTTCTCTCTTATCCTTCTGAGACTTCCATAATGTACTTTTTTAGTTTCACTTGAAACCCCTAAGTCCGTCAAGCTTTCTTCACATACTTTTTTTTTCTTTCTTCTTCTTTTTTTTTTTTCTGGCTGGAAAATTTCAAATGACCTGTCTTTGAATTTGCTAATTCTTTCTTTTGTCTGATCACTTACACAGTCGAACCTCTCTGGTAATTTTTGGTTATTGTATTCTTCAGTACCAAAATTTATTTTTCATAAATATTTCCTCTTTCTTGAATTTAAATTTTGAGCATGCATTGTTTTCCTGAGCTAGTAGAGCATCTTTATGATGGTTATTTTGAGTTCTTTGTCAGAATATTCATGTATGTCTATTTTTTAGTGTCAATTTCTGAAGATTTATTTATTCTTTTGTTTGAGCAATATTTCCCTGCTTCTTCATGTTCATTGACACTGTTGGTGAAAATGTAAAATGATGCAGCTACTATATGAAAGTGTATGGAGGTTTCTACAAAAATTAAAAATACAACTACCGTATGATACAACGATTTCATTCTGAGTATTTATTCAAAAGAATTAAAATTAACTTGAAGGTATCTTTGTACTCCCATGTTAATTGCATCATTATTCACAATAGCCAAAATACGGAAGCAAACTAAATGTCTATCAATGTCTATCAATGGCTGAATGAATAAAGAAAATGTAGTGTATAGGGGAATTCAAAAAGTTCATGGAAAGATTTGTATTATCTTTTAATTCTATTTTTTTGCAAAGTTTTTGAAGTACCCTTTTATACATGGAGTGAAAGATTATTTAGCCTTAGAAATAAGAAATCCTGTCATATGTGACAACTTGATGAATTTTGAGGACATCATGCTAGGTTAAATAAGCCAGTCGTAGGACACGTATTGAATGTTTCTACTTACATGAGGTATTTAAAGTAGTCAATTTCACAAAAGCACAAAGTAGAATGGTGACAGCCAAGGGCTGGGTGGAGAGAAAAATGAGTAGTTGCTGTTCCATGAGCACAAAGTTTCAGTTCTTCAAGAAGACAAAGTTCTAGAGGTCTTCCGTACAACATTGTACAATTGTTAACAATACTGTACTGCATACTTAAAAGGGTTAAGAGGGGGGATCACATGTTATGTGTTTTTCATCATGCACAAAAACATCTTATTTAATCATGAGCAATTGTTCCTCACACAATGGCTTTAACTTTTTCTCAAAACACTAGCACTAAATAAAAAGCTATTAAATGAAAATCATAGTTTTCATAGTGGAAAATATGCATTCCATTCAACTGAAGACACTTTATTTTCACAGAAAAAAATGTCATTTGAGGCCAGGGCAGGTAGGTGCCACTGCTGGACTCCCAGGCCAGGCCAGTGCACGATGCCGAGAGAGGCCCCAGCCTTCCACCCACAGGCACTGAGGCAGCTGTGCCAAACTGGCAGTCCCTGCAGGATCCTAGCCAGACATTAGGGTCAAATGAGTAGACCATGAAATCCCCTGCCACAATGACTAAACACTAAAGGAAAGATACCAGAAATATGAAAAATCAACAAAGTACAACACCACCAAAGGGTAATAATAATTCTCAAGCTCTAGATCCTTGAAATGAACAGGAAGTCCTTGAAATGACTGGCAAGGAATTTCGAGCAACAATTCTAAGGAAACTAAATGAGATACAAGAAAACTCAGTTAGACAACACAACAAAATGAAAAAAAGTATACAGGACCTGAAAGAAGAAATGTACAAAGAAATCAATGCCCTGAAAAAGAATGCAGCAGAGCATGCAGAGCTGAAGAATTCATTCAATAAAATAAAAAACAGATCAGAGAGTTTAAGTAGCAGGCTAGAACAAGCAGAAGAGAGAATTTCTGACCTTAAAGATGGGCTGTTTGAAATAACAAGGTGGAGGAAAAAAAAAAGAATTTAAAACATTGAAGAAAATCTAAGAGAGATAACAGACAACCTTAAGCACTCAAATATCTGAATCATGGGTATTCCAGAAGAGGAAGAAAAAGGAAATGACATTGAAAACATACTTGATGAAATAATGGCAGAAAACTTCCTAGGTATAGGGAAAGACGCAGATCTTCAGATTCAGGAAGTTCAAAGATCCCCAAACATATTCAATACAAAAAGGTCCTCTCCAAGACACGTTATAGTCAAAATGGAAAAACTCAAAGCAAAGAGAGAATCTTAAAAGCTGCAAGAGAGAAGCATCAAGTCATCTATAAGGGAGCCATAATCAGACTAATATCAGACTTTTCATCAGAAATCCTAAAAGCCAGAAAAGAATGGGATGATATATTCAAAATACTATAAGACAAAAATTGCCAGCTAAGAATACTTTACCCAGAAGAGCTATCATTACGAAATGAAGGAAAAAATAGTATATTTCTCAGACAAACAAAAACTGTGGGAGTTCACTACCATGTGACCAGCTATACAAGAAATTCTCAAGGAAGTACTGGGTTTGGTAGCTGAAAAACAACCACCACTGTCATAAATACTCAAGAAAAAACAAAACCCACTAGTAAAATAAAAATGCTAACAATAAAGAGAAAAAAAAGTTTATCTACCACCCCAAGAAACCAACAAATACAGAAGACAGACAGTAAATCAGAAAGAAAGGAACAAAAGATACTTAAGATATCCAAACAAAAATCAATAAAATTCTAGAAGTAAAGCAACACCTTTCAATAACAACTCTTAATGTACAAGGATTAAATTCCCCACTCAAAAGACACTGACTGACTGGATTAAAAAGGTGGACCCAACTATATGCTGCCTTCAAGAGACTCAACTCACCTGTAAAGACACAAATAGACTAAGAGTGAAAGGATGGAAAAAGATTTACTATGCAAATAGAAATGAAAAATGAGCTGGAGTAGCTATTCTTATATCAGATAAAATAGACTTTAAACCAAATCTCATAAAAAGAGATAAAGAAGGCCACTATATAATGATAAAAGGATTTATCCATCAAGAAGACAAAACAATCATAAATATATACACATCCAATGTTGGAGCAGCCAGATTTATAAAACAAACTCTATTAGACCTAAAGAATGAGATAGACACAAATACGATAATAGCATGGGACCTGAACACCCCACTCTCAATATTGGGCAGATCATCTAGGCAAAGAATCAGCAGAGAAACACAATATCTAAACAACACTTCAGACCAATTGGACTTGACAGCTATCTACAGAACATTCTGTCCAACAACCTCAGAATATTCATTCTTCTCATCAGCACATGGAACATTCTCCAGAATAGACCACACGTTAGGTCAAAAATCAAGTCTCAAAAAATTCAAAAAAATTGGAATTATTCCATGTATTTTTTTCAGATCGCAATGGATTAAAATTAGAAATCAGTAACAAATGAAACTCTGGAAACTATATAAACACATGGAAACTAAACAGAATTCTACTTAATGACACATGGGTCCAAGAAGAAATTAAACAGAAAATCAAAAAAATTATTGAAAATAATGATACATCATAACAAAACTGGTGGGATACTGCAAAAGCAGTATTAAGGTGGAAATTTATTGCATTAAATGCTTACTTCAGAAGAATGGAAAGTTGGCAAGTAAACAACCTAACACTTCACCTTAAAGAACTAGAAAAACAAAAACAATCCAAACCCAAAGTTAGTAGATGGAAAGAAATAATTAAGATCAGAGCAGAACTGAATGAAGCAGAAACCCCCAAAATGATACAAAAGATCAATGAATCAAAAAGTTGGTTTTTTTAAAAGATAAATAAAATTGACAAACCATTAGAATGGCTAACTAAAAAAAGAAGAGAGAAGACCCAGATTACTAAAATTAGAAATGAAAAGATGAAATTACAATTGATACCTGAGAAATAAATGAAATCATTAGAGACTACTATAAACAACAATATGCCAACAAATTTGAAAATCTGGAGGAAATGGATAAATTTCCGGACACACACAAACTAACAAAACTGAGCCAAGAAGATGTAGGAAGTCTGAATAGACCAATAACAATAAAAGAGATTGAAGCTGTTATCAGAAGGCTCCCAACCAAGAAAAGCCCAGGACCAGATGGGTTCACTGCAGAATTCTACCATACCTTCAAAGCGGAACTATACCAATTCTCTATGAACTATTCCAAAAGATTGAAACAGACGCCATTCTCCCAAACTCATTTTATGAGGCAAACATCATCCTGATACCAAAACCAGACAAAGATACAACAACAACAAAAAAGAAAACTACAGGCCAATATCATTGATGAATATAGATGCAAAAATCCTCAATAAAATACTAGCTAATAGAGTATAGCAACACATACACAAAATTATACACCATGATCAAGTGGGATTCATCCCAGAGATGCAAGGCTGGTTCAACATACACAAATCAATAAATGTGATATACCACATCAATAAAATCAAAAACAAAGACCATATGATCATCTCTATGGATGCTGAAAAAGCATTTGACAAAATTCAGTATTCGTTCATGATAAAGACTCTCTACAAGTTAGGTATAGATGGAAAGTATCTCAACATAATTAAGGCCATATATGATAAACCCACAGCCAATATCACCCTCAATGGGGATAAGTTGAAAGCTTTTCCCTTAAGGACAGGAACTAGACAAGGATGCCCATTCTCACCACTTCTATTCAACATATTGTTGGAAGTACTAGCCAGAGCAATCAGAGAAGAGAAGGAAATAAAGGGCATCCAGATTGGAAAAGATGAAGTCAAACTGTCCCTGTTTGCAGATGACATGATCCTATATATTGAACAGCCTAGAGCCTCTATGAAAAAACTCTTTGAGTTGATAAATGATATCAGCAAAGTTTCAGGATACAAAATCAACACACAAAAAATGAGTAGCATTTCTATACTCCAACAGTGAACATGCAGAAAAAGAAATCAAGAAAGCTAGCCCACTTACAAGAGCCACCAAAAAAATAAAATGCTTAGAAATAAATTTAACCAACGATGTGAAAAATCTCTAAAGTGAGAACTAAAAACCACTATTGAGAAAAATTAAAGAGGACACAAGCAGATGGAAAGATAACCCATGCTCTTGGATTGGATGAATTAACATTGTAAAAATGTCCATACTACCCAAAGTGATCTACACATTCAATGCAATCCCCTTTAAATTTCCAATGGCATTTCTCACTGAAATGGAAAAAACTATCCTAACATTTACATGGAATAACAAAAGACCATGAATAGCCAAAGCAATTAAGAGAAAAAAAAAATAAGGCTGGAGATATAACACTACCTGACTTTAAACTATATTCCAAAGCTATAACAACCAAAACAGCATGGTACTGGCATAAAAACAGACACACAGATCAATGGAATAGAATAGAGAATCCAGAAATCAACCCATACACCCACAGCCATCTGATCTTTGACAAAGACACCAAGTCTATGCACTGGGGAAGAGATGGCCTTTTCAGCAAAGGGTGCTGGGAAAACTGGATATCCATATGCAGGAGAATTAAACTAGATGTGTACCTATCAATTCAAAATGGATTAAAGATTTAAATATACACACTGAAACAATAAAACTCCTTAAAGAAAACATAGGGGAAACAGTCCAGGAAGTAGGATTGGGAATATGCTTCATGAATACAACCCCAAAAGCACAGGCAACCAAAGGAAAAATAAACAAATGGGATTATGTCAAACTAAAAAGCTTCTGTACCTCAGAAGAAAACATTTAACATAATTGAAAGACAACCAGCAGAATGGGAGAAAATATTTTCAAAATATACATCTGACAAAGGATTAATATCCAGGATATACAAGGAACTCAAACAACTTTACAGCAAAAAAACAAGTAAGCCAATTAAAAATAGGGCAAAGAAGCTGAATAGGCATTTCTCAAAGGAAGATATATGAATGGCCAATAGACACATGAAAAAATGTTCAACATCACTCAGCATTTGGGAAATGCAAATCAAAACCACACTGAGATACTATCTCACCTCAGTTAGGATGGCTAATATCCAAAAGACTGTGAATGATAAATGCTGGTGAGGTTGTGGAGAAAAAGGAACTCTCATACATTGTTGGTGGGACTGCAAATTGGTGCAGCCTTTATGGAAAATGGTTTGGAGGTTCCTCACAAACAATTACCGATAGATCTATCATATGATCCAGCTATTCCACTGCTGGGAATATACCCAGAGGAATGGAAATCATCATTTCAAAGGGATACCTGTGCTCCAGTGTTTATTGCCACAGTATGTACAATAGCCAAGAGTTGGAACGAGCCCAAATGTCCATCATCTGATGAATGGATATGCAAAATGTGGTATATCTACACAATGGAATTCTGCTCTGTTATAAAAAAGAATGAAATACTACCATTCGCAGCAACATGGATGGACTTAGAAAAAATTATATTAAGTGAAATAAGTCAGGCACAGAAAGAAAAATATCACGTTCTCACTTATTTGTGGGAGCTAAAAATAAATTAATAAATACAGAAATAAACAGGGGGTGCAGGGAAGAAGACACAATAATCACAATTCCTTGAACTTATTAAGACAACTGAACAGATATGATGGTGATTGCTGGGAGGGGGGAGAGGGAAAGGGGAGGGTGAAATTGGTAATGGGACACAAAAATCAACTACATTGTATATTGATAAAATAAAATAAAAAAATAGAAATCAATTGAAGTATTTACATAAAATCTACAGCTAATATAATTTTAATTGTGAGAAACTAGAAGCTTTCCCTCTTAGATCAAGAGCAAAGTAAGGATATCCCTCCTTTTCAACATAATGCTTGAAGTTATAGTAAATGTAATAAGATAAAAAAGGAAATAAATGATACACTGATAGGGAAGGTTTAAATAAAACTGTCTTTGTTCAGAGATAATATGGATGTCTACGTAGAAATTTTTAAAAAAATTATCAACAACAACAACAAACAAATGCCTGTAAATAATAAGCAATTATAAAAAGGTTGCAGTATTAAATGCCAATATGTTTTTGTAAATTAATACTTAGTAAAATGTAATCAGAGTCCTACTTCATAATAAAATTTACCAATTTAAAAAAAAAAGTTGCAACATACAAAGTTAGTATAAAAGTCAATGGCATTTCTATATACTAGCAATAAACCAGAAGAATTTGAAATTAAAGACATAATATGATTTGCATTAGCACCCCTCTAAATGAAGTACTTAGGTATAAACCTAACAATTTATGTAAAAAATCTATGTGAGATAAAGTACAGAACTTTGGTAAGAGAAATCAAATAACCAAACAAATTGAGATTTTATGTTCATGGATAAGAATACTCAATATTGTTATGATGTCACTTCTTTCCAACTTATCAAATAGATCCAATACAAAGAGAAACAAAATCCCATTCAGTTACTTTGTGGATATTGGTAAACTGGTTCTAGAGTTTACATGGATTCAGAATAGCCAACAAAATATTGAAAACAAAGAACAAAGTTGAAGGACTGACACTACCCAAATTGCATGATTAATTATAAGGCTATAGTAATAAAGAGAGTATAGTACTGGCAAAAGATCAGACAAATAGATCAATGAAATAAAATAAAAATAGATCCACATATATCTAGTCAATTAATCTTTGACAAAGGAGCAAAGGCAATACAATGCAGAAATGATAGTCCCCAATGGTGATGGAACAACTGAACATCCATATGCAAAAGAAAAGAAAAAGTAGACACACACCTTACACTTTCTACAAAAATTAACTCAAAATGGATCACAGACCTAAATGTAAACTTAAAACTATAAAACTCCTCAAAGATCCCATAAGATAAAGTCTAGATGACTTTGGGTTTGGTGATGACATTTTAGATACAACATCAAAGACATGATCCATAAAAGAAAGAATTGATAAACTGGAGTTCATCAAAATTACAAATTTCTGCTCTGTAAAAGACACTGTCAAGAAAATGAAAAGATAAGACACAGACTGTGAGAAAATATTTGCAAAAGATATATCAAAGACTGTTATATAAAATATACCACAAACTCTTAAAACTGAATTATAAAAAGATCAAACAGCCCATTTAGAAAATGGGCCAAGGACCTTAATAGACACCTCACTAAAGATGATATATACATATACACATATACACATATATATATATTTATGGCAAATATGCATTTGAAAACATGTTCCACATTATATGTCATTGGGGAAATGCAAGTTAAATCAACAATTATACACCACACAACCTTATAGACTGGCCAAAATACAAACATTGACAACACCAAATGCTGACAATGATGTTGAGCAACTGTAACTTTTATTTATTGATGGTAGGAAAGCAAATGCTACAGCCACTTTGGAAGACAGTCTGAAAATTTCTTATAAAACTAACCATCCTATTACCATAAGATCTAGCAATTACATTTCTTGGTATTTACCCAAAGAAGCTGAAAACTTAGGTTCATGCCAAAGGCGATGCAGGGTTGTTTATAGCAGCTTTATTTATAATTGCTAGAGTTTGCAAGAAACCATGATGTCTTTTTGTTGGTAAATGGATAAATAAACTGCGGTATATCCAGACAGTGGAGTATTATTCAGTGCTGAAAAGAAATGATCTATCGAGCCACAAAAACACATGGAGGAAACTTAGAAGAATTATTACTAAATGAAAAAAGCCAGTATGAAAAGTCTACATTATAGTAGGATGCTACCTAGGTGACATTCTCGAAAAGGCAAAACTGTGGAGACAGTAAAGTGGTTGCCAGGCATTGGGGGGGAGAGAGGGCTGAATAGGTGGAGCGTGGAGGATTTTTAGGGTAGGGAAATTGCTCTGTATGATACTACATTAGTGGGTGGTATTATACATGCTATTATATACTTGTGTAAACCCACAGATTGTATTAAACCAAAAAGGAGCCCTAATGCAAACTATGGACTCTGGGTGATAAGTATGTTAATGTGGGTTCATCAATTGTAACAAATGTACCACTCTGGTGAGGACATTGACAGTTGGGGAGACTATGTGTGTGTGGACAGAGGTATATAGAATTCTCTGTACTTTCTTCTCAGTTTTGCTATGAACCTAAAACTGCTCTGAAAAAAATAAAGCATTTATTAAAAAAAAAAAAAATCAGTTGAACAATGAAAAGTAAGTTTATATGAATAAGTTACACTTTAAAATTAAATAAGGACATTTTGAGCATTAAAAATAAAAGAATAAATATTTATTTTACATCCTAAAGGAGAAAGAAAAAGCCTAATCGTGAGTATGGCTGGATGAAAAGGGTGTGGGACAGTCAGTCCTTGGAAGGCAGTGGAGTGTTTGGTGATTGTCATCAGGTAGGCATCCATATGAGAACCAGACGTGTGTAATTATCATATTCTTTCCTTTAAGCTTTAATACTAGGAGATTCTCATTTTAAAGAATACTGGGAAGACAGGCTGAAAACAACATGCCTCAAAACACTTGGAGGCAGCTCAAACACACACAAACTGAAGTATCTTAGAAAATACTATCTCTTCGTGACTTTTCCATGACACTCAGGTTGACCAATCGTGGTGCATGGTCCAAATCTGTTCCACCCGATGTTCTCTAACTGGAAGATACCATTTTGGATAAATTGATTAGTTTATGTGCCTGAAACCATAGTGTAGAAATATTACTTCTTATAATAATATATTGTTTTAACTTTTAGGGAAAAGCCTGTGCAGTACTGAAAAAATAAATGTATTGAAAACTGGTCTAACTTTTTGTGACCAAATATAGTAAAAAGCATGATCAACAATGTCATGAACTGTAACAAAAGACTGCATCCCTAATGCCCAGATTGGCCAAAAATTGTTGTTGAATGTGTGAAGAAGCACACAGGAAACACAACCAAATAAATAAACTTCGATGCTCTTTTTACTAAAAAACCATTAACATTAGGACACTGGTCCTGACAATCAAGAATATTAAGAGTAAAAAGAAATTATTTTCAAATTGTAATTTGAATTTTATAGATATATGAGGGAGGAGATATTTGAAGTTTCTGAAAATCAGTAAAGAATATTCATGCTTAAGTTGATGATCTACCTGTATTTCATATTAATCGATATATGGAATGAAAACGTCCATGTAATTTTTCCATCCTTATCTGAGTTTACAAAGCTACGTTCTCTTACTTGTTAGTTGCCCTGTTACCTATGTCTTTGATGAATGGACTCTTATTGGGGAACTTGAGGATTCTTGAGTTCAACTTCCATTCAGCCTGGAGCTCTTCCCTGCTCCTTGGACTGGCAATAGAGGACTCAGTTTTTTTTGTTTTTTTTTTTTTTTTTATTGGCTATATATTATCTGTGGGAGAATAATATCCTTTTCTCAGGCTCTGGCCAGATATCTAAATTCCTTTCACCAGTGTACCAGTTTTTCAAATGAAAACCTAAATATAGAGTCTCTTCAATTCTCAGTCAGAATGCTCTACTAGCAAAAGCGAACCTTAGTGCTAATCTGTCTTGAAAAATTGTAGGCTTCAGGCAGCTACCACAGCAATGGGCTTCATTTGCTACTCATTTGAACTCAGGACAATTGAAATATGAATCCATGGTTTCCACTGACACTTCAATTTCAAGCCACATCTTGGTTGCTTCCTATTTTTTTTCTTTAATACTTTTTGCCATAAACGAGTAACTGTAACCCCTGGACAGTAAAACCTGAAATTTTAACCAACTTGCATAAGACAGTTTAAATGTCTATAAAAAGAAAAAGTACAGTTTATCTTCAATAACTGTTCATTAGTTTGAAAAATTCCTGTGGGTAAAAATGAAATAGATTCAAGGCAGTGACTCTTGCTTTGTGGTGTTGGTCAGGTCACTCCCCAACTGCACCTGCAAAGATCAGAAGAAGAACATGATATTGCCCAACTTGCTGCTTACCCAGGCTGAGCAAGTTTTTGTTCTGGGGTGTAGCACAGTGTGAGGATTACTACTGCTCTGTTGACAGTAGTAAGTTGCAGCATCTTCAGCTTCTAGGCTACTGATGGTGAGTGTGAAATCTGTCCCAGATCCACTGCCACTGAACCGTGAGGGGATCCCAGAGATGGACTGAGAAGCATACTTTATTAGAAGCTTTGGAGGCTGATTTGGTTTCTGCTGGTACCAGTGTAAGCTGGTGCCAATGCTCTGACTGGCCTGGCAGGTGATGGTGACTTTCTCCCCTGGAGTCCCAGACAGGGAGTCTGGAGACTGGGTCAGCACAATATCACCCCTGGAGGCTGAAACCATACAGGAAATTTTAGCAGGATACTACTCTCTGTACATGGAAATCAGCACTAACCTAGTTAGGAGAAAAACTTAAAAAAAAAAAATCTAATATAAAGAATAAGCCAAATTTCATATGTTGCAGGGTTCCCAATGAAGAAAATTAGCAATTGAAGCAATATACCCACTTTTAGCCATGTCCAAATATTCTCACCTGGAACCCAGAGGAGCAGAAGCCCAAGGAGATGTGATGGGGACATCATCTCACTGCTTTCAACTTGTCTATTTTGCTCATGTCACATCCCCGGAGAAAGACCTTCTTATAAGATTCTGAGAGGCAGCACCACTGCAGATGTCAGAGAAAGGATATATGCAAATTATGGGGAGTTCATATTGTTCTAGATACAGTCCTCAAAAAGTATGTTTGTCAGGAGAGCACACTCTCCTTTGCCCCTTCTGTGAACATAGAAGTCTCCCTCTGCTGGCCACCTGCAGATGAGAGATTTGGTATTTTGAAAGAGCTCTGTGCATTCTTGACCAGATGTGGGGCTGAGCAGCAAATACAAACTGACGTAGTCCTCTGGTAGAGTTTGTATTTACCTGGAATGAGCAGAAGTGTACATCTTCAGTCTTGGCCCAGGGCTATGTTAACTCTCTTGCTTCCTGTCACAATATAGGCTGAAGAAGCTTTTATTGTGTGGAAATTACACAAAGCATCATCCCATACAACAGTATATTGATACTATGTTAATTTGGCCTGATGAGCAAGAAATTGCAAGAACTCTGGAGTGTTATGAAAACATGTGTGTCCAGAGAGAGGGATGCAAACCTTACAAAACTTCATGGGCCTGTCACATTGGTGAAGATTTCAGAAGTCTAGAAGTCTGAGGAATGCTGGCTCAGTCCCTTTGAAGTAAAGAACAAGTAATTGCATTTTGCATGTCCTACCACTGAAAATAAAGCACAATGTTGTGTAGTCTTCTCTGGACTGTTGAGACAACACATTCCATACTTAGGAAAACTACAACGAGCAATTTTTATTTGGTTTTCTAGGAGACCTCCAGTTCCTGAGCCCAGAGCAGGAGAGGACACTTTAGCCAGGTCTTTGTTGTGACACAAGTGGCTCTATCATTTGGGTCATATGACCAAGCATATTGTTTAATGCTAGAGCATCTGTGCTAGATAAGACCACTATATGAACTTTTTGAGAACCCCTAATAAAGAGTAATAACCTAGACTTTTAGGGTTCTAGAATAAGATTATTCCATCATCAGAAACTAACAAACAAACAAACAAAAATACCTCTTCACTATTCTAAAAGCAGCTGCTGGATGATCCTGGGGTCCTGTTAGACATGGCCTTGGGACATTAACTATGTGATGAAGTTCCCCATCACAAACTGAGTATGTCGGAGTCACCAAGTTTTAAGTTTGAGTGGGTCTCAGGAGCACTTGATCTTAAGATGGAAATAGAAATTTTAGTATTAGGTCCAAGCAGATTTGGGGGCAAGTTTAATTTAAGATGGACAGGTTTTTAGTCCCTCAGATCACTTACCACTTTTGCCCTAACATCTCCATGTCAACTAACACTTTTGACCATATGGGGGTTGTATTAACTATATTTTAATATTTCTGTATTCATGATGCTCTGGCATCTGGGGCCTTGTTGACTAGGGAGGAACTGCCAGGGTTAGCTTAATTCCTGGAGACAGTAAATGATTTGCCTGATAGTATGC
This sequence comes from Cynocephalus volans, assembly GCF_027409185.1. NCBI lineage: Eukaryota > Metazoa > Chordata > Mammalia > Dermoptera > Cynocephalidae > Cynocephalus > Cynocephalus volans. The sequence continues at coordinate 84,029,558 of NC_084473.1, forward strand.
CTTGAGATAGTAAATGATTTGCCTGATAGTATGCCTTTGCTATGCAAACTAACCAGTTCTGATTTCACTATATCATCTGTCTCCTTTCATGGGGTCCTGCAATCCAAAACACTATTCCCTTGACCTAATCACCTCAAAGTCAGATACCAGACTACTAGGAATCACCCCTATCGCCTAGAAGAAACACAGGGAAATAGTAAAAAGATAGGTGAACAATATCCAATTCTAAACCTGCTTATCCTGCTTACCTTGTGTTCCTACTCTTTCCTGCATAATCTACAATGAAGACTCTGCCCACAGTTCCTCTCTCTCTCTTACTGCTCATATCACATGGGTGCTTCCCTGTGTGGCCCCACATGGCGGGTCACGTCTCCTGTGTCTAGGGAACTGTGAATATAATAAAAAGGTTTTCCTTCTGGCAATCATTTTCATCTCTGCATGTCCTGTCATATCTGACTAAAACAAATCTTGAATACTGTTGAAATAGGGGTTTCCAACAAGCTGATACCAGAGAAAAAGCTACAAGCTTTGCCTAGGTTTGCATTATATTTTTGTACAAGTAAAAGTGGACAGCTCCAACAGCGTAGCTGTCATCATAGGAGCCCCTGAAATAAAATATTCGGTAGATACTCAAGAAGCGCACGCGGTCATCAAGTTAGTGTGGATGGAGAAGTGGCCTTGAAATTGTTTGTGTCAATTATGTTGGAGTCACTGTTTGTGGAATGGAGAGTGTAATGCTGATCATAAAGGGTTTGAGCTAGTCGGGGGCTGATCATGGAAAAATACATGCCACAAGGTGGCAGCAGCACACACAAACTGGGGATGCTTTGACAGGTTTGCTTGGGGAAAGTCCCTCACAGCCCGAATCTGTCCAGGGCCTAAGGTGCTAGCTTTGCTACTTAGCAAAGGAGGAGGCAAACTAAGGCCTGGGGGAAAGGGGAAATGGAGAAAAGGCTTTTGTGTCTAGGTGACGTCACACAGCAGCACAGTGGGGAGTCCCTGTGTCATAGAGCTCTAAAGGACAGTTGTAGCTTGGGCTTTTTATTGCCTGGGGCTTATCTTATCTATTGCTAGCAGACATGGGTGAAATTTCCTGGGGCATGCAAAGGAAGCCATGTTTGAATGGTTAAAATTCAAATTGTGGGGCTATTTTTGAAATAATTAGATGTTAAAATTTGAGTTTGATGATAGTAGTTTAGAAATAAATCTGCGGTTTAGAAATAGACAACTTCAGGGCCAGTATAAAGAGCTAACTTTGGCTCAGTTTTGTAACACTGCTGCACATCCTATAGTCTTTGTTCTGTAGACTTTATCAACCCAAACTGTCCAAACCCTTAAAGCTTTGGCTAGAACACATGCACAGATGTGTGTTTCCTACTGGACCTAAATTGAGGAGTTTTTTTGAATAAACATCAGAGTTTGTTCTTGCATAAGTAAAATGAGTAAATGAATGAATGAATGAATAAAGAGGGTGGGAGAAAACTTTTGAAGGTGATATGTAGATTTATGGCATTGATTGTGGTGATAGTTTTGCAGGTGTATACTGATTTCCAAACTCATAAATTTTATATGTTAAATATGTTATTTTTTGTATGTCAATCATATTTCAATAAACTGGTTAAGAGAAAAAAGAAAAGAAAAAAGAAAGAAAGAAATTCACCCATCACAGGGAGATTCCCCAACTGCAGGTTGGCTAGAGGGGATTCCTGGCTTAAAGCCCCTGTGGTTAAAGCTGGTTGACTTTACTAAAGAACTATAAAGTGTCACCCAGAAGAGGTAAAATTCATGGATAAACTTCCTGTTTTCAGGAAGCTTCAAGAAGGTTCTGTAGATGTGTTTAACCTGTGAATTTAATTTGTTCTGTCTAAATACTGGAAGACACAGGTATGTTTACATGCCCAGCTTTTCTAAATCTTTAAGACCCTATTCTCCATCTACCATATGTAAATTTGTATATCAATGTTTGAGTTATTTCTCTTTCCTTTTTCTTGAAGTAAATATAAAAAAACCTGTAGAGGTCCTCAAGTGAGCCATAAAGATAAATGGGCATATGACAAGTACTTGATATCAAGGCTTTATGCCTGTAAATGTTAAGCTTCTGCTGAGCCCATGTCACCTATGGGATAACTGGAAAGTAAAACAATAATCCCATTGCCCACCCGAGCGTTCTCTGCCTTATAAAATCTTTACCTGCTTTAAGATCTCTGCTCAAGGCTCACCCTTGAAGAAATGAGCCTCTATCCTCAAAATAAGGTTTCCTTAAAAGCCAGATTTTGATTGGAAATTTAATATTTTTCTCTATTGTTTTAACGTGAGGTTTGCCTTTTAGACTTTGTAAGAAAACATGGTTTAGTTGACAAACGGTGAGTGGAAAACCCAAGAAAAGTTTAAGAATGGAATTAGGGATTATAGCCTTTCAGTTACAGCTGCTTTTGGAATGAAAATTTATATGAATATAACAAAATGACAATGGGAAATAATTTTCTTTGAATTTTTAGTCTAGGTAAGATAGTTTATCTACATAAGAATGGAGATTGTGAGCTAAGAATTCTCATGTTTGATGCTTCTTATTCTACATTATATAATTTAAAAAACCTACAAAAGGACATTTTAAGAACTTCAGGAAGAATCAAAGACCAAATTAAATTACTTAAACTGGTTTTTGAAATCAACTGAAATTCTCTCTTAACCACTTTGTTTCATTTCCAGTTAACAACAAAAGAAAGCTTAGAACAAGAAAGATGTAGGAGATGAATTAATTATTTGGTGGCCATTCTTAGTCTTATAATAATGAAGCAATATCTTTATCAGGAGTGGAAATGGTGAGGTTCCACCTTAAAGAAGCAACAGGCTCACAGCAGTAAATTTCCTCTCTATCTTGGTCTTTCCTAGCTGGGAGCCAAGGATAACATACAGTTTCAGGGATCTCTGAGCAGCAGCAACCCACACCTTTCAGTAGTTGAAGAAATTTGCATACTGGCTTTTCTAAAACACTTCTTATTTCAAGCAGAGAATGAAGACCAGTAAAAAAAATAAAAAGATATAGAATAGAATAAAAGAAATACTGAGCTCCCGGTCACAGGATAAAATAATAAAGTTTAACAAGGAACTAGAGGCAATGATAACTTGTTAGAAGATTACTTGGTGAGATTTTACTTTTATTTTATATTCTTGCCTCACTAAATTAGGAATATCCTCAATCCAAAGGATGATTGGCTCTTTCATATTCTGAAATGCCATTAGCTCTAGGTGAAAATTGAAACTAATTGTGAGAATTTATATGAATCTATTACCCCTGGAAATCTGATTGCACCAAAATTATCTATTTAAAGTAAAATAAAGGGAGAAGCTTGTTGATTCTAGGGAACAATAAAGCAAATATTTGCTAATCAGTAATGTTAGTCCTAAGTATGCACCTAAACAATAGCAACATCTTTCATTTCTGGCTTTATGCTAAGGTTTCAAAATTTAGTGATAGTGATTTGCCTTGGATTCAAACTAACCTCACGGTATTGGTCATAACAGTAATTCAATTATCATTGAAAGGGACCTTAGCCAGAAAATGGCCATCTTTGGAGTAACTAAGACCAAGCAGAAAATTTCAGTTAGCCATTAAATTAGATACTGATAATCATCAATTCCTTGAAGTTAGCAGAGGAAATGAGAAACTGTATTTCTGAAACTACCTGGAGATGAAATCATGCTCTAATGGAATCCTTCTCAAAATATTATTTCTGTTTATCTCCTATTACACTCTCCTCTGTTGATTTACTTTAGATGTCACACACCTGCAATTAAGAATTGAAACTAAGTTTTCTTACCTCTCTAATCAACTGCAAACAGAGGAAATCCAAGAGAAGGGCAAACCACCCTAGCTGATTGTTAACTCACCTTCCTGCTTAAAGGAAAATTGCATCCACATTAGTTAGAGGTATGAGTCAGCTATTTTTATGTTCCAGTGATGCTTGATTGAGGTTATTGTCTTAGAGCTCTCCCTAGGAGATAAGAACTCCAATCCCAAAATAACATCAAGGGCTTGAAGCTGACCAGTCCATTAACTGCAGACTCCATGACACCAAAGCACCTGGTTCATCATGGGACACTGACATCTGACTTAGAACCTCTGCTGAACCCGTGACCAGCCTCCCCCTTTGCCTGCAGGTCAAAAACCATACTCATCTTCTTACCTCTTCCCCTTTTTAAACCTCAGAACATGCATCAGCAAGGAAGATGATGTTAGCCTGGTCATCCCCCAGATGCTGGTTATCTTCCAGTCCTTACACCAACTTTTGGACTTTTGGTTCATTTGTTTAATGCAAGAGGGCACCAACTTTTGTTTAATGTGAGAGGGAAAACCAAGCCTGGCTGCTGATGACATCGTCAGACCTTGTAAGAAAAAATAAAAAAGAGATGACAAGGAACAACCTGTTATAAAATTTGTCCCAGTGTTAACATTTATGAGAGAAGAGGGTATATTAGTAACCATCCTCATAGCATTGAAATCTTCAATGTGATAAGCAAATAAAAAACTTTGGACCAGAACTTGGAACTGGGTAAATATGTATATTGTGAATTAACCTGAGTACACCCTCATGCGGTGTTGACATATGGACCAGATGAAAGTACCTACAAGAGAAGTGTAACAATTATGATGTCAAATTTTAGACCCTCGTAAGTATAGCACTAGTCCAGATATTGTGTACGGATAAGAAAATTTATCTGAAAATGACCTGAGAGCCCTTTCTGAGCTGCCAGGTGACATTCTGGCTGTAGTTGGGTGACTGATGATCCCCAGCTGGAAGTACTGCGCAGCTCATATTTCTGAGCACCCCCCTCTACACTTGACAGCAAATGGCCTTGCTTATACTTTCATTTTGAAAACTCACTTGGGAATTCCAAGGACTCTCCTTTTCTCTCACAAAGGGTAATTGAGGCCAGTCAAAGACCTATATGTGCTCTGAATTGACAAAAGTCTACACAGATGCCTAAAAACCAATCACATTTTACTAATTGCTCTCAGCCATACGCCCCCTGAGTGTAGCTCATGTATAACTTCGTGAGTACGTAAATGGGGGGTTAGTGAAATTGGTAAAGGAAAAATAGAAAGTTGAAAATAGAAAAGTACCAGTTTTTAAGTATTACCAAACATTATTCTGTTCAAAATAGAGCAAAAGCTGCTAATCCTAATGTATATTCATCTTCTGTTGTTATGAACATGACTAAATTTAATTGACAAATTCACAAAAGGCAGGGAGGATAAGGATGCACTTTCAAGTGGCCTCTCTCTTCTGTCATGTCTAGCTGCTAAGAGAGCATTGGATCGTTTCTGTTCCTCTGCTGGTGAAGCCGTGTTAACCAAGGCAGTTGCAGTGATAGGCCAGAACACTCCAGAGCTCCAGGCTGCAAATTATTCCCTTGATTCCTCCGACGTCTGCTTTCTAAGTAACCTCAGAGAGTCCTCTGTGCAGGCTTCCCACCCAAACACACGGGGCGGCTGAGCCGCGCCAAACAGGGAGGTTTATGTCTAGGGTTTTACCACTGTGGAAGGACATTGTTGACCTTGTTTATAGTAATAAACTCCAACATCCTCGGGCTCCACTCTTCTGATTTTAAATGCGAAATCTCTACCTGACCCGCTGCCATGGAACCTGTCTGGGCTTCCAGAGAAATGACTGGAAATCCCATAGATCAGGACCCAGGGAGACTGGCCTGCCTTCTGCAGGTACCAACTCAAATAGGTGTTTCCATCACTATGTAGGAGGCTCTGACTAGCGCTGCAGGAGATGGAGACCGGCTCTCCAGGGGTGACGGGTGGGGGAGTGGAGTCTGGATCAACACAACATCCCCACTGGATCCTTAAATAATGAGAGAGAAGTGCAAAGTTATGTACAAACACTGAGCTAAGTTTATGTGTTTAGTTTTGTTGTATATTTTAGGCAAAATCATTTGTGTGTGCATGATTCGATTTATACCCTAAATTTTTCCATTTTTTAAAAAGCTGACACAAGAATTCAAGGTACAAAGGTGGACTCTTTCACTTTCAAGGTCTCAACAGAGCACTGATTCCTTTTCCTTTAGCTCGTTCTTAATTCTCAGAGGTCTAAATATTAAATTCTCCTTGCTGAAGGACAAGGTGTACACATCTCCCATGTGAACAAAACACACAAGGGAAATAATGGGACCCCAGAGCTTACTCTGTCACCTCCTTCTGCTTCTTAATCTCCTTTCTGCCCTTACCAGGCATCCAGATCATCAGCAGCCCCCGGAACTGAGCAGGGAACTTCACTGTGAGATGTTGAACTGAAGAGGCCTGATAAGTCAAGTCAAGGTTAGAGCTGAGCTTTTATCTCAGACTTGCAGGGGAAGGTCCTACCTAGGGGACAGTATGCAAATCCCATGGTGGGTGCAGCAGTGTGGAAAGAGCCAATGGGAAGTGTGTGTGTGTGGGGGGGCGTTGCATGGGGAGGGCATCTTGTATGAACAAAGTGACATAAAATGTCTTCTGTGTTGATGAAAGGAAAAGAAAACATTGGTGTTGCCTGACATAGAAGGGTTAGGTTGTGAAATACAATTAATCAATGTGGAAGACACAGTGACTGTGACCTTGTCATTCTTAACAAATCACATGTTGCTGAAGACTCTGATGATGTGGAGATGTATGTTGATCACTGGGTGATTAATAGCCTTTCTGCTTGGTTACCCCCAGGTGATTTTAAGGTGGAAACAGCTCCCTCCACTGCTGGTGCTTATTGGCAAAGTGTCTCCAAATATCGGATGGACTTGAGCTAGTTCTAGAGTTGTCTGGTATCTGCGGTTACCAGGTGAATAGTTTAAGAATCTGACCAATAGAGCTTGACAGGAAGGAAACAGTGTCCTTCTTACAGTAAGAGAGTTAACAGTGCTTGTTAGGACAAGAAAAAAAGGGGAAATTATTTTGTGCCTTGAGTGGCAAACATGAAATTCATGGACACCAACTGTTACAAACTGTTGATTATTCTATCATACTTATACCACTATAGATATACCAGACTAAGCAAAGGGATTTCTTAAGGGAAGAACTCCCTTGGCAGAGGCAGAATGAACAAGAAATAATTTTATTTTTTTCAGCATGTCTTTAGAAAAACTCTTCCCATACAGTCTCCCTCTTCATGTAGAACCAGGTCCTGCAAGGTTCCCGGTTTCTTGTTAGCTCTGTGTGAGAACCTGAGTTTCTCACCTGACCTGTATGTGGGGCAGCCACAGCCAAGAGTCTTCAGTTCAAAAGGAGATTCTATATGTGAGAAGAACATGGACTGGATCTATTGCTTTAATGTCTCAGGGTAACCTGTACCTATCATAGATATTTTCCTGGTTCTTCATTTAAAGATGGTCACTATGGAATAGGGAACTGGGTCTGAGCTGCTCAGGGGCCTCACCCTACAAAATCCTTCATTAAAATATAGAAATAACTTGGTTATTCTTCATGTGTCAGCCTGATGCAGGTCCCGTTGAATCTAATAGTTCCTGAGAATTGTGCCAACTTGAAATTGATTAATAAGGATGGTTATTATCCTGTAAGCACAATCCTTGAGCATTTGAAAACAGATTCTGTAGTTCTATTAAACTTGGGTAATTTAAACCCAAAGTCTTACTGAACTGAAAAAATAAATTAACAAATGCAATGTTAGGTGGGTTTCCACAGAAAGGTTAAAATGAATATCTTCTAGGTAATGCTCCAAGAATAAGATTATTTTAACAAGTTTGGAAGATAAAATTGAGCAAAAATGATGTTTATCCTTAAACTCTGAATTCCATTTCAGATCTATGGGTTGCTGATTATAAACTGTAGTGGAGGTAAAAGTAGAATATCTCAAGTCTCATATTTCACTTTATAAATTGATTTGCTCATTTCTTCTATTCTGTTTTATTTTTTTCTTAAGTTTTGTGCTCATTTGAACTGATCTTTTCTTCTAATGCTAACCAATCAATCCTGCATCTCAGTCTCCAAAATCCTAGTCTTCCTTATTAACCATACTAGTGGTAGGAAAAACAAACAAACAAACAAACAAACAAACAAACAAACAAACAAACAAAAAAACTCATGACGATAAGCAGCTTACAAAGGAAAAAAAAATAGAAGCAAAAACAATAAGCAAATAATCAAACATAAAGAGGACAGTATTGTACATCTTAAAGCAATTTTTAAAGAACTATCCTGAAAAGGTGTGAAATTAAGAATACGTTTACCCATTATCCTATATGAAGACTTGAATGGTGGAGGATGACTAAAAGTTATTAATTTCCTCATGTTTTCTTTTACTGTAAATAATTTTTAAGAATGTTATTTTTATAAACTATTTTTTAAAATGCTTGAATTTGGGTAGTATTGCTATTTTCTATGAAACTTAACATTAAAATTTTAAAACCTTTTCCATTCTACTTGGTTGTTTATTTCATAATTAGTTGCTCTGAAGTATCCAGAAAATGTAAAATCTTCTTAAAAATATTTCTTGCTGAAAAAAAGCCTTGGCTTTTTTCTATACTATGTATTGACTGAAGGAACAATATTGCTAATTCTAAACAGGAATCTCTATTTTATGCATGTTTACAAAGTATGCTGTGCCATATCCAAAGCTGGTCACCGTACACCGGACAAAAATACTTAGAGTTTTTAAGGGGTGTCAGAATAATCCCCACTAGGTCCAGGTGAGACAGGCCTCTGTGTGTCTCTAGTCATGACCATAGTGAACTAAATGAGTAAGGACCTACACAGGTGGATTTTATTGTAGTTTGTCGCTGCTACCAGATGCTATTAGTTTGGGGTTCATAAAACTGAAAGCCAGTGTGTTATCTGTGTGATGTGGGAGACTAATCAGAACTTTTTGAGTCTGTTTCCATGGAGTCAGATAGTATGTCATGCTTATACAATTTGTAGACTGCATTCTGTAGACATTGTCAATCCAAACAGCCCTAACATACGCTACTTCAGACTAGATTAGATATTCATAGAAGCCTGTTACCTCCCTGGACTTAAATGGAGGTTCTTTCTGATTAAGGGTGAGAGCTTTTTCTTGCGTGGGAATTAAGATCAAACTACCTAAGAGAGGTAGCATCTCCAGGAGCAGATCACCTGGAGTGGATTCTGGACTCCTGTAATCAAAGTTGTCCGCTTTTCTAAATAACAAATTGTCACCCACAAGGGGTAAACTTCATGGATAAATCTTCTGGCTTACAGAGAAGCCAGGGAAGGTTTTGGGAATGTGTTTATCCCCACAGAGGAACAACACATCTTGGAAAGGAAAATCCAACTGAGCTTTGGTTGTTGCACAGGGCAACCTCTAGCACATGGCCAGTGTTTTCAATGGTACTTTTTCTGAAGTCTGAGTCCACAGGCATGCTGGGGGTGCTGAGCTAGAAAGGCAGAAACCTATTACAAACTCAGAGCGCTTTCTCCTGGCCAAGGCCGCACAGACCATCCTTAATATATGTCTGAGTCACGGACATTGGTCGCCATCCCCCCTGCTCCCTTGTTGGTGTTGGCCCTGCTGGGCCTTCTGTTTAGCATGTCACTGCACATTACACCTTCCAAACCCAGCTGTGTGTCATTAGTATTCCACCTCTAGGGACAGAACAAGTTTCAGAAGCTCTTTTCAGCTGTTTTGGGTTGACTGGGACTGAGTGACGTGACCTCAGGTCTCTTTGCAAAAGAACTTCACTAAACCTTTTATGATAACATACTTACAGTCCTCCTTGATGCACTGCTTTTCCATGAAACTTGCAGTGGTGCAGGCTAGACCTAGGAAGCAAGTGGTCCCTTCAACTCTGTTATTCTTCATGAGAAACACATCTGGGCTTCTTACTGGGCTCATCTAATCGATACCCAACACTGTTCATCATCCACGACCTCACTAACTGCACGCCAAAAAGCAGATTAATCGAGCAGTTGCTCATCTCTGCTGTTGTCCTTCATGCTCCCATCCCCGCAGTCTGCCACGGTCTTACCTTATGAAAAAGATAAAAACATACCATTCTGTAGTCTTCTAGTGGTATATGGGGTACATTCTATGCTCTACACCTTCCAGTTTATGCTTTTTGTTTTAAAACCTAACTTTTCAAATTTTGAAAACTTTTTGTTTCATTTACTGTCAGCAATAACTACTTGAGACAAATCAAAGATTTTTAGCCTTAGGATCTTTTATCTGCTATAAATTTACTAAAGTCTATGCGGACAATGAAAAACCAAGATTGCTACTAAGTGTCTTCGGACAACTCCCCCTGAGGATAGCCTATGTAGAATGTTCTCTCTAATATCTTTTTGACTGGAAGATAAGTAGTAAATAAGAGAAGTAGGAAGTCGGGAAAGTGGAAAAATACCAGTTTCTGAATGTTACCCAATATTATCTGCTTAATAATATGCCCCAAACTGCTAAACCCCAAGATATGTTTAATATGTGTTGCCACAAATTTATGTCAGTAGTCTGGCTTTTGGGCTGAGTAAATTTTATTGACAAACATAGCCCAAACAGGGAGGGTTAGGATAAGCTTTCATTCAGCTCTCCCTACCATCATGTGGGTTTATTTGGAGGGCACCTAAACCACATCCCTTTTGATGCTGATGCCGTGCCCCAGCTGTTGCTGCTGATAGGGTCCTGCTGCAGCTTCCTCTTACACAGGCTCAGAGAATCAGCTGAGCTGCTCCCCAGATATGTGGGCAGCTGGGCCATGCCAAGAAAGGAGGTTTGTGTTCAGGGCTATATATCACCGTGGGAGGATCTTGTGTACCTTGCTGGCCATAATAAACTCCCAGATCCTCAGCTCCCCACTGCTGATCTTCAGTGTGAAATCTGTCCCTGACCCACTGCCACTGAACCTGTCTGGGACATCAGAGGCCCCGTTGGAAACCATATGGATTTGGAGCTGTGGAGCCTGGCCTGGCCTCCACAGGTTACCAATACAAACAGTTGTTTCCATTACTATGTAGGAGGCTCTGACTAGCCCTGCAGGAGATGGAGGCCGACTCTTCAGGGGTGACAGACAGGGAGAGTGGAGTCTGGGTCATCACAACATCCCCAGTGGATCCTAAAATCATGAGACAGAGAGAAGTGCAAGGTTAGCATAAGCATTATGAGTCACTTTCATAATTTTCCTTTTGCTATTTATTTCAGGATAAACATTTTTTGTGTGTGTTTATCACTCTATTCTTTTTGATTCCTACCCCCAAATTACTCAATTTCGGAAAAGAACAGAGATTTATTTACAAGGTACGAAGTGGCCTCTAGACAACCTCTGAACCATCCCCATTTCTGATGAGCGTTTTCACCAGAACATAATTTCTTTTTCTTTCTGGAATCTTTCTCACTCTCATAGGTCTAAACTTCACGTGCCCCATCCTGGAGGACGAGACATGCACATCTCAAGTGTTGACAGATCACACATGGGAAACGGTGGGCTCCAGAGCTCACCATCCCACACCACTCTCCTTTCTCATCTCCCTTCTGCCCCTGCCTGGGATCCAGAGCATCAGCAGCCCCAGGAGCTGAGCAGGGAACCTCATTTTGAGAAGATCAATTGAGGAGTCCTGATAAGTCAAGGTTAGAACTGAACTTTCATCTCAGACTTGCAGGGTAAGGTGCAAATCTCCTGGTGGGTGAAGCAGTGTGGAAAGAGCCAATAGGAGGGTGAGGGCCTCCCCAGTGAGCAAAGTGACATAAAATGTTCTTTGTGTTTGGAGGAAAACCAATAGAGATAAAGTCCATGCTGCCTAAATAGGAGGCATAATTAAATGTTTCCTTCATTTTTTTTCCATCAGATTTCTAGTTATTTAGCACTTTCCCCGGCACATTTTATACTTCTCTTTAATAAGGTTGAGTTTTCAAAAATATTCAGTGTTTCTTAGTTTTTAGATCACGTATATTTGAGAGTCTAGGTTTGATTTTATTTTTTAATTGAGTTACAATACACACAATAAGGTTAGAAATCTTACAGTTGCAACTGAATAAAGTTTCACTTACATTCACTTTGCAGATGAAAACACAGACTATTTAAAATTCTCCAGATGCTTTCTTCACAAACCTTTGCAGTCAATAATTGCTCCTCCTAACCTACCGAGGATACTGTTATTCTTACATCTTTTACAATATTTCGGTTTTCCTGGATTTGAGCTTCAATATAAATTGAAGTAAGTGTTTTCTTTGTTATTGTTATTGCTAGCTTATCATTCCGTCACTATTTTTAAGGCCTTCATTCCTTCCTGTGGATTTAAGTTGCTGTCTGCTGTCATTTCCTGTGATCCCAGAATATTTCTGCTTGAATTTCTTGTAGGGCATGTCGGCTAATAATGACTTTTCTTTATTTATGTTTTTCAAAGACTCTTTCTTTTTCTTCTTTTTTTTTTTTTTTTTGCATATTTTTACTTTGATTTCATTTTTGAAGGATAGATTCACTGGATATTGGATTTTGGTTTACTTTTTTTTCCTCTTAGCATTTAAATATGTCGTACCATTGTCTTCCAGCCTTCATTGGTAAAAAGTTACCCAATGGTTTTGTTATTGTCTCTCTGTATAGATTCAGTTTTTTCTTGATGTATTCCGGATGTTTCTCTGTATCATTGTCTTTTAACATCCTCACTATAACTTGCATAGTTATGAATTTTATTGAGTTTACCCTGAACAGGTGTCATTGAGTGTCTTCAATCTATAGATTCATGTTTTTCAATACATTTGAAAAGTTTTTGCCTTTATTTCTCTAAATCATTTTTTGGCCACTTTCTCTCTTTTCTTCTTTGTAACTCCCAATACACATCTGTTGTTGACCTTTAAATCTCTGAAGTCTTGTACATTTTTCCTTAAACATTTTTTCTTTTAGATTATATAATTTCTATTGATCTGTCTTCAAGTTCTCTGATTCTTCTGCCAGCTTCAGCTGCTGTTGGACCTATATAGTGAATTTTTCAATTGGATTGTTATAGTTTTCAGTTCTAGAGTTTTTATTTGTTGAGTCACTGTGTTTAAATTTTTCTTCTTTTTTATTACAGATTACAGAGTTTTTAAAACAGTTCTTTAAATAATCGATATAATAACTGCTTTGAATTCTTTATGTGCTAAATCCATATTCAGGACAAGTCAGAGTCAGTTTTCACCGCCATTTTTTCCTGTCAATATAGTGAACACAGGAAGTTTTGTTGGAAAACTCAGGATTTTAGATAATGTATCCTTACACCTCTCCCTGGATTCTGTTTTATTTTTCTAAGCATTTTTGGGTGTCTTTTAGTAACTTCCTGAGACTTTGCACAATCTATCTCCTGCTTGGTGTTTGAGCACTAATGTCTCTGCCTTTTTAAATTCTTATTTTTAATTTTTAGCTTGGATTTCTAGGAGTTGCCCCTGTATCTGCATAGCTTAGTAGTCAGAGATGATTTTGGCAGAAGTTTTGCTTAAATACCCCAAGGTCAAAAAGCTTATACTCCTGCTAATCCAACTGAATGTGGTTCAAGGAGCAATTTCAAAGTGCGGTTCTTACCTTCCTTTCTTTTTACTTTTCACTGGGCTCTCAGGGATCACTGCCACTCATACCTGTTGCTTCTAAGTCACTAGAACTGTGTGGAGAGTTTATCTCAGCAATTCTATCACTCTATCATTTGCAGGAATTCACTATTAAATTTCTGGCTGGTCTACCACTTGCCCCAATCAGGGCCACCGTATTAGGTTAGGAAAGGTGTGGGCTTTTTTTTCTCTGTTCATTTCCTGTAGATTTCACCACAATTAGAAACACTGAAGGATTTTGTTTCATTCCCCATCCCAAATCAAGTCTAACCCTTTGGCAGCAAGCTAGTGGTGTTTGCTGCCGTCCTTATGTTGATAAAACTGCACAGTTCTGCACTTCTTGCTGACTGAGCTGGGGTGGAAGGGAGCAATACTGGGCAAAAAGCCACAGCCTGTTCTTGTCATTACCCAATCTCTGTAGTTTTACAAGAATAAGCACTCAATTTGTTTTATGTCTTTGTTGATTTTCACAGCCCTGAAATATTTGTTTTAGATAATTTTCAGTTTTATACTTGTTTTGTTGTTGTTATTATTTGTTTGTTTTTGGAGAGATGATTCAACATACTATTCATAAAAACATGTCGGGATATTTCTTTCAAACTGAATTTCAATGAGTATCATAGCCACATAAAAAGAGGATGGGGTGTGGACTAGTACAAGTAACTTTTGAATATAAAATTTGAACTCTGTGCCCTAAGGTTAAAGAGAAACTAAGCTCTTAACAAATATTGAACTCTAGTCCTAGATCTCTCATTATCAGAAGAATATACTAGCTATTTTAAAAAACATCTTATGTATATTCTAGGATTGAGCAAGTAAGTGAGCATAGAAGTCATATTTTGCATGGCACATATTCCTAGAGATATGTATTTTTCCAAATTTTCTGTCTCTGATCTGACTAATCAATGAGATTGTGTCTTTTGATTGTTATGGAAAGCAAAAATGTAGGAGAGGGTTGATCCAAACCAGACTATATCGTTAGTCTCTATTAGGGCTTTTGGTGGAAAGGTTTAGAAGAAAGGAATTTGAAGAAGTCACAAATGGTTTAAAAAAACTAAACAATCACAACTTTAATAAGAGAATAATCTTACAACACTGTCAAGTAGGAGCATGTCAAAGTTGGAAACTTGGGAGAAAAAACTGGATTTAGAGGAAGCCAGGGAGAGTAACTTGAACTGGGATGAACAGAGCACATGAACCACATAGAGAAAAATGCAAAAACCAGAAAGTTCAGAATCAAATTTAGCTGAATAAATTTGGAGGTTCTGACTGGATGATGCTCATGCAAGATTTAAACTTCTTCCATGATGTGTATTTCTTTTTTAAGATATTGCAGATAGTTTTCATTTTTAGGATAGTAAGTATGCAGAATGATTCCATGTATATTGACTTGTGGTTTCCACCAGAGAGATTAAGAGGAGTTTTCTCATGCCCACAGATCAGCCTCTCCTAGGGGACCTGATTTTGTCTATGACCCAGTGGGTCCTGTGACAAGGCTGTGAGTTAAGTAGAGATGTCAGGATCAGGGCAAGACTGTGCTCTGGGTGCATGTAGGACAATAAGGCTTTTCTTCAGGGTCAGTGATGTGGGGAGGCTGAGGGGAGAGTGTCATGTGGAGTCATCTGTGAGCCTCCTCAGCAATGCTGTCTGGACACTGGTGATCTAATGAGAGGGACCCTTGAGCTTGGGGCCACACTCTGAGGATCTTCCTACCCTTCTTCAAGGGCTCCCCACCATTTCCTCCTCATATCATCTGGGTTCTTCTCTGAGAGGAGCAGCTGCCTTGACACTGATTCCCTGGAAAAAGCAGATGCTGGGCTGAGCAGAAGGGCTGAGCCCACACGGGAAGTTTGTGTTTAGAGCTGTTCCACTGTGTTAGGTCCCAGTGAGCGTCCTGCTCACAAAAGTAATATGCAGCATCTCCAGGCTCCACACTGGTGATTGTGAATGAGAAATCTGTCCCAGACCCACTACCACTGAACCATGGGGGGACCCCATGAGCCCTATTAGACACCCTGTAGATCAGGGATTGAGGGGATTGGTGTGGTTTCTGCTGGAACCAGTTCATGCAGATGTTTCCATTACTATGGATGAGACTGAGGCTGGCCTTGTAGGGGATGGAGATGCTCCCTGTCATGATCACAGCCAGGAGGGATGGAGACTGAGTTAGCTCAGCAGCCCCATGGGAAACTGTGGAAAAAGAAACTTAGTCTGAATGTAAATATGAAGCACTAGTTTTAAAGAAAAAAATGTTTTATTTTTAGTTTTTTTAAAAAATATAATATGTTGTATAGATGATATTCAATATTTAAGCATCCGTCACTTGACTCAATGCTGAAATATCGTCCTCAGTTCCTGTTTTTAACAGTATCCCACAATGGATGAGAGTAGCCATCATAGTTCTCATCCTGAAAATTACTTATTTGTAAAAAGATTCCTGTACTATGAATGCAAAGCACCAGGGGATAATAGAAAGAGGATCTGTCCAGTGAGAACATTCTAGGCAGGGGAACCTTCTGGAAGTGTGTCTTTAACCTGGAGGAGCAAGATCAGAACAAAGTTTCATTTTTATACCTTAGCCAGAGTTTGTAAAGTTTGTGCATCTCTATGCAGAAGACCCCAGTGTCTTCCCTACTGCAAGCAGCAGTGTCTGAACCTCAGCCAAAGGCTCATACTGAGCACCCCAATGTGACTCATGGGCTGGTTGTACATAGATGACTGCGTATGGTCAAACCATGGGCTTGGGTTAGACAGAGCCCAGGATTTGGGGATAAACACATGGGGCTCACTTGGCAGTCTGAGGTCTCAAGCATAATCCTTGGGAATTAATATGGAAGGAGAAAAGAATCACAATGTCTTGATTTTTGATTTAGTATTGAGACATATGTCTTCTGCCAATTTTTCTATACTGAATGTAGCTGTTGGTATTCACCTAACCAAAACCACTATTTTTCATTGTCCTTTTATTCATTGACAGACTGTGCCCACAATTCCTGAAAAGCTGGGAAGACAGACCACATCAATCCTGTATCTGAAGCCAGTAGGTGACTGTAGATGTGGACAAATGTGAGTCTGATCTACACGTCTCCAAAGCCATGACCACTGGCATTGGCAAAACCTGCAAGTTTTGCACTTTCTCTGACCTGAATAAGGGGCACCTTGATTTGGTTCCCATTAGTGACTTGACCACACTCCACAGACCTTGTCCTCACTCGTTTCTTTTATTAAACGGACAACCTCATACACAATTTTTTTAACAAGTATTTTTTTTTTTTTTTGAAAGTCATTTTCCCTGACTGCTTGGGACAGAATGTTAGAAAAAACTGGTTTCTATATGGGAGTTTTTAATAATATTTTTGCATTTGTTTTTTGTTTGACATTATGGCAAAAAATAAATAAATAAGTAAATAAAATAAAAAATAGTCTACAAAACCAGAGGGAGATGTACGAAATTTTATTGAAAGAAAATTTTAAAAAACCCAATAAATTGAAGATTATGACATGCTTATGAAGTGAGAGAATTAATATGATAAACATGATAATTCTCCCAAAATTGTTTGAATATAGTCACAGTCAAATCCCAGAAGATTTATTGAAATTTATTTATTTATTTATTTATTTTTTTATTACATTTTATTTTATTTTATTTTTTTCTTTTCTTTTTTTTTTAATTTTATTTTGTCGATATACATTGTGGCTGATTATTGCTCCCCATCACCAAAACCTCCCTCCCTTCTCCCTCCCCCCTCCCCCCCAACAATGTCCTTTCTGTTTGCTTGTTGTATCAACTTCAAATAATTGTGTTTGTTATATCTTCTACCCCCCCCCCCCGGTTTCTGTGTGTGTGTGTGTGTGTGTGTGTGTGTGTGTGTGTGTGTGTGTGAATTTATATATTAATTTTTAGCTCCCACCAATAAGTGAGAACATGTGGTATTTCTCTTTCTGTGCCTGACTTGTTTCACTTAATATAATTCTCTCAAGGTCCATCCATGTTGTTGCAAATGGCAGTATTTCATTCGTTTTTATAGCTGAGTAGTATTCCATTGTGTAGATGTACCACATTTTCCGTATCCACTCATCTGATGATGGGCATTTGGGCTGGTTCCAACTCTTGGCTATTGTAAAGAGGGCTGCGATGAACATTGGGGAACAGGTATACCTTCGACTTGATGATTTCCATTCCTCTGGGTATATTCCCAACAGTGGGATAGCTGGGTCGTATGGTAGATCTATCTGCAATTGTTTGAGGAACCTCCATACCATTTTCCATAGAGGCTGCACCATTTTGCAGTCCCACCAACAATGTATGAGAGTTCCTTTTTCTCCGCAGCCTCGCCAGCATTTATCGTTCATAGTCTTTTGGATTTTAGCCATCCTAACTGGGGTTAGATGGTATCTCAATGTGGTTTTGATTTGCATTTCCTGGATGCTGAGTGATGCTGAGCATTTTTTCATATGTCTGTTGGCCATTTGTATATCTTCCTTAGAGAAATGCCTACTTAGCTCTTTTGCCCATTTTTTAATTGGGTTGCTTGTTTTCTTCTTGTACAGTTGTTTGAGTTCCTTATATATTCTGGATATTAATCCTTTGTCAGATATATATTTTGCAAATATTTTCTCCCACTCTGTTGGTTGTCTTTTAACTCTTTTAATTGTTTCTTTTGCTGTGCAGAAGCTTTTTAGTTTGATATAATCCCATTTGTTTATTTTTCCTTTGGTTGCCCGTGCTTTTGGGGTCGCATTCATGAAGTCTGTGCCCAGTCCTATTTCCTGAAGTGTTTCTCCTATGTTTTCTTTAAGAAGTTTTATTGTCTCAGGGTGTATATTTAAATCCTTAATCCATTTTGAGTTGATTTTAGTATATGGCGAGAGGTATGGATCTAGTTTCATTCTCCTGCATATGGATATCCAGTTGTCCCAGCACCATTTGCTGAAGAGGCAGTCCCTTCGCCACTGAATAGGCTTGGTGACTTTGTCAAAGATCAGCTGACAGTAAGTGTGTGGGTTGATTTCTGGATTCTCTATTCTATTCCATTGGTCAGTGTGTCTGTTTTTATGCCAGTACCATACTGTTTTGGTTATTATAGCTTTGTAGTATAGCTTAAAGTCAGGTAGTGTTATGCCTCCAGCTTTATTTTTTTTGCTCAGCATTCTTTTGGCTATGCGTGGTCTTTTATTGTTCCATATAAATGTCTGGATAGTTTTTTCCATTTCTGAGAAAAATGTCCTTGGAATTTTGATGGGGATTGCATTGAATTTGTATATCACTTTGGGTAGTATGGACATTTTCACTATGTTGATTCTTCCAATCTAAGAGCATGGGATATCTTTCCATCTTCTTGTATCCTCTCTAATTTCTCTCAGCAGTGGTTTGTAGTTCTCATTATAGAGATTTTTCACCTCCTTGGTTAACTCAATTCCTAAGTATTTTATTTTTTTGGTGGCTATTGTAAATGGGCAGGCTTTCTTGATTTCTCTTTCTGCATGTTCACTATTGGAGAAAAGAAATGCTACTGATTTTTGTGTGTTGATTTTGTATCCTGCTACTGTGCTGAAATCATTTATCAATTCCAGCAGTTTTTTTGTAGAGGTTTTAGGCTGTTCGATATATAGGATCATGTCATCTGCAAACAGGGACAGTTTGACTTCATCTTTTCCAATCTGAATGCCCTTTATTTCCTTCTCTTCTCTGATTGCTCTGGCTAGTACTTCCAACACTATGTTGAATAGGAGTGGTGAGAGTGGGCATCCTTGTCTAGTGCCTGTTCTTAAAGGAAAAGCTTTCAGCTTTTCCCTATTCAGGATGATATTGGCTGTGGGTTTGGCATATATGGCTTTAATTATGTTGAGATACTTTCCCTCTATACCTAACTTATAGAGGGTCTTTGTCATGAATGAGTGCTGAACTTTATCAAATGCTTTTTCAGCATCTATAGAGATGATCATATGGTCCTTGTGTTTGAGTTTATTAATATGGTGTATCACATTTATTGATTTGCGTATGTTGAACCAACCTTGCATCCCTGGGATGAATCCCACTTGATCGTGATGAATAATTTTATGTATGTGTTGCTGTATTCTGTTTGCTAGTAATTTAGTGAGGATTTTTGCATCTATATTCATCAAGGATATTGGCCTGTAGTTTTCTTTTTTGGTTATATCTTTACCTGGTTTTGGTATCAGGATGATGTTTGCTTCATAGAATGAGTTTGGGAGATTTGCGTCCGTTTCAATCTTTTGGAATAGTTTGTAAAGAATCGGTGTCAATTCCTCTTTGAATGTTTGGTAAAATTCTGCTGTGAATCCATCTGGTCCTGGGCTTTTCTTTGTTGGGAGCCTTCTGATAACAGCTTCAATCTCCTTTATTGTTATTGGTCTGTTCAAATTTTCTACGTCTTCACGGTTCAGTTTTGGGAGCTTGTGTGTGTCCAGAAATTTATCCATTTCCTCCAGATTTTCAAATTTGTTGGCGTATAGTTGTTTATAGTAGTCTCGAATGATTCCTTGTATTTCAGATGAATCAGTTGTAATATCGCCTTTTTCATTTCTAATTTTTGTTATTTGAGTCTTCTCTCTTCTTTTTTTTGTTAGCCATGCTAATGGTTTGTCAATTTTATTTATCTTTTCAAAAAACCAACTTTTTGATTCGTTGATCTTTTGAATTGTTTTTTGGTTTTCAATTTCATTCAGTTCTGCTCTGATCTTAATGATTTCTTTCCATCTGCTAACTTTAGGTTTGGATTGTTCTTGTTTTTCTAGTTCTTTAAGGTGAAGTGTTAGTTTGTTCACTTGCCATCTTTCTATTCTTCTGAAGTGAGCGTTTAATGCAATAAATTTTCCCCTCAATACTGCTTTTGCAGTATCCCACAGGTTTTGGTATGATGTATCATTGTTTTCATTAGTTTCAATAAATTTTTTGATTTCCTGCTTGATTTCTTCTTGGACCCATATGTCATTAAGTAGAATGCTGTTTAATTTCCATGTGTTTGTATAGTTTCCAGAGGTTCGTTTGTTATTAATTTCTAGTTTTAATCCATTGTGGTCTGAGAAGATACATGGGATAATTCCAATTTTTTGGAATTTATTGAGACTTGATTTGTGACCTAATATGTGATCTATCCTGGAGAATGATCCATGTGCTGATGAGAAAAATGAATATTCTGAGGTTGTTGGGTGGAATGTTCTGTAGATATCTGCCAATTCCAATTGGTCTAGAGTCTTGTTTAGATCTTGTGTTTCTCTACTGATTCTTTGCCTAGATGATCTGTCTGATATTGACAGTGGGGTGTTCAGGTCCCCTGCTATTATGGTATTAGTGTCTATTTCCTTCTTTAGGTCTAATAGAGTTTGTTTTATAAATCTGGCTGCTCCAACATTGGGTTCATATATATTTATGATTGTTATGTCTTCTTGATGGATCAGTCCTTTTATCATTAAGTAGTGTCCCTCATTGTCTCTTTTTATGGTTTTTAGTTTAAAGTCTATTTTGTCAGATATAAGAATAGCTACTCCAGCTCGTTTTCCTTTTCTGTTTGCATGGTAAATCTTTTTCCATCCTTTCACTCTTAGTCTGTGTGAATCTTTATGGGTGAGGTGGGTCTCTTGTAGGCAGCATATAGTTGGGTCCTGCTTTTTGATCCAGTCAGCCAGTCTGTGTCTTTTGATTGAGGAATTTAAGCCTTTTACATTAAGAGTTGTTATTGAAAGGTGTTGATTTATTCCTAGCATTTTATTGGTTGTTTGGTTGTCGTAGGTGTCTTTTGTTCCTTGCTTTCTGATTTACTGTTTGGTTTCTGTGTTTGTTGGTTCCTTAGGTTGTAGATAGTGTTTTTGTTAGCTTGTTTTCTCTTCATGAATGCCATTTTTATTATACTAGCGGGTTTAGATTTTTCTTGGGTTTTTATGGCAGTGGTAGTTATTTTTCAGGAACCAAACCCAGTACTCCCTTGAGGATTTCTTGTAAGGGTGGTCGTGTGGTAGTGAACTCCCGCAGTTTTTGTTTGTCTGAGAAATATACTATTTGCCCCTCATTTCGGAAGGATAGCCTTGCAGGGTAGAGTATTCTTGGCTGGCAATCTTTGTCTTTTAGTATTTTGAAAATATCATCCCATTCCTTTCTAGCTTTTAGGGTTTGTGATGAAAAGTCTGATGTTAACCTGATTGGGGCTCCCTTATAGGTGATTTGACGCTTCTCTCTTGCAGCTTTTAAGATTCTCTCTTTATCTCTGAGTTTTGTCAGTTTGACTATGACATGTCTTGGAGAAGGTCTTTTTGGGTTGAATACATTTGGAGATCGTTGAGCTTCCTGGATCTGAAGATCTGTGATTTTTCCTATACCTGGGAAGTTTTCTGCCACTATTTTGTTGAATATGTTTTCGATGGAATCTCCATTTTCCTCCCCTTCTGGAATACCCATGACTCGGATATTTGATTGCTTATGGTTGTCTGATATCTCTCTCAGATTTTCTTCAATGTCCTTGATTCTTTTTTCTTTCTTTTTGTCTGCTTGTGTTATTTCAAACAGCCCATCTTCAAGTTCAGAGGTTCTCTCTTCAACTTCGACAAGCCTGCTGGTTAAACTCTCCATTGTGTTTTTTATTTTGTTGAATAACTTCTTCAGTTCAGCAAGTTCTGCTACATTTTTTTTCAGGACATTGATTTCCTTGTACATTTCCTCTTTCAGATCCTGTATACTTTTTCTCATTTCATCATGATGTCTAGCTGAGTTTTCTTGTATCTCATTCAGTTTCCTTCGAATTATCACTCGAAATTCCTTGTCAGTCATTTCAAGGGCTTCTTGTTCTATAGGATCTAGAGTTTGAGATTTATTAACTTTTGGTGGTGTACTTTCTTGATTTTTTGTATTTCTGGTGTCTTTTTTTTGGTGTTTATTCATTGTGGCAGGGGGCTTCACAGTCCACCGGTTTGAGACTAATGACTAACTAGGATGTTGCTGTGGTTGCCAATTTCGTATGGCTCCCTCCGTGACTGCTCAGTTGGCCTCTAGTGCCTTGTGTGTGTGGTTGCCTCGGGTCTTGGGCTTCTCCGGGGAGCCACCTTTCTGGTCAGCTTGGACTCTGCTGGGCTGGTGGATCACGTACCACAGGGTGTGTGATCTCTGTTGAGCTTTCACTTCCTGTGCAGGACTTCTCCCTGTTCCGTGTGCTCTGGCCCAGGCTGTTAGATCGTGCAGTAGCGACCCCACCGTGTGTGTGGTTTTTGTCGAGTCTCCGCCTCCCTGGCCGCACGTCTCCCCATTCTGTGCGCACTGTGCTGGGCTGGGGAGTGTCTTCTGCACCCTTCGTCTATCAGCTGGGCCTTCAAGACCCTGCTCGGCACTGCCTCGCCCAGGAAGTCTACCAGGTTTTTGCTAGGCACAGATGACCGGTCTCTCTGGGTGCCTTTGTAGCACTATGTAGATCTTTCTCGGGCCTTGTTCACCTTTGTATCCCCCCAGTATAAACCGAGTCTAGCGCCCACCTGCAGCCTGGTCTCCGGCAGGTTCAAGCGGACCTGGGAACTCTCCTACCACACTATTCCCAACCAGAAATTCATTAGGCTTTTTTCCAAACTGGTGGCCGCAGAGATGGTATCTGCCTCCCAGTAACAGGGAGTTTACCTGGGGCCGGAGTCCAGGGTATGGTGGAGTGACAGTCGGCCCGCCCGTACTTCCTTGCCCTCCTGATACTGGCCCGGGATGTCCCCTGCCACTAGCCCCACCAGAGAACCACCGAGGGAGTGGGAGCGGAGGCCAGTCTGCAGGCTCCGGAATGCCTGGCGCCAGGCCAGCAAGTGGGAGGGCTCAGTGATGGCCGAGCAGGGCGGAGCTGCCCGCACCTGGGAAAATGGAGGCAGCACCGGGCGGTGAGTGGCCTGGTGGTGCAGGCGGGAGCCGCGTGGGCATCCACCCCCCGAACAGAGCTGTGCCAGGGGTCACTCACAGTGCTGTGCCAGGTCGGGTGCTCGCTCTCTGTCTCTGGTTTGCCGCCTTTCCCAGTTCTCGGCCGCTGCCACCTCAGGCTGTTCAGTCGCTGCGCAGCTCGGGCGCTCCCAGGAATCTTCTTTAATGCCGGCCTGAAACCTCGAATCCTGAATAGGGCAGCTGGCGGCCTTCCGCGTGGCCCCGGCCTCCGGGATCCTGGCTGCATCCACAGCAGCCCTGGCCCCGTGTTCCCTGTTTCGAGACTCGCTTTTGCAGCTAAGAAACAGTTCTTTTCCTGCTCCACACTTCAAAGCTGTTGCCTGTAAATGAGGCAGCCTCTCCTGCCGGGGACAAAGTGGCGGTCACCCCCCACGACTGGTCAGCAGCAGCAGTCCTCCCTTAAGAGATGGCGAGAGGAAGGTCCACAAGTTTCCCGGCTGCCTGAGGCCCAGTGGCCGCCTTTTCCACCTCAGCTACTCCGCGCCAGCCGCCACAGCCGCCGCCATCTTGAAAAGCCCCACCTGTTATTGAAATTTAAAAGAGGTTTCTGAAAAGCATATGGACATTTAAAAGCCAAACATAGCCAAGATAGTCTTGCATAAGAAGATCACAGCTGGAGGACTAAGGCTACCTAATATCAAAGCCTATAATAACTAATTGTAATTAAAATAGTATGGTTTTGGAAGGGTTAGACAAATAAACCTGTGCAATTAGTTACAGAATATACCTGCCACTGTAAAGTAGTGGGAAAAATAATAATTGGTTATACTGGATCATTGGATATCCACATTATATCAAAATGAAACCTTTTAATTTTCTGAGGAACTTTCATGCTATTTTCCAGAGTGGATGCTTTATTTTGTATTGCCACCAATAGCGTATAAGAGTTCCTATTTCTTCGCATCCTAGCCTACACTTATCATTATTGCTGTTGTTGTTTGTTTGTTTAAATAACAACCATCCTAATAGCCATGAGGTGATATCTTATTGTGGTTTCGATCTGCATTTCCCCGATGATTAGCAATCTGGCAATCCCACATCTGGGTTATATCCAAAATAATTCAATTTAGGTTCTCAAAGACATAAGTGTACTTCATGTTTATTGCATCATTATTCACAATAGCCTAGATATTAAGACAACCCAGATGTCCACTGATAGATGAATGGATAAAGATCATGTGGTATATACATACAATAGAATATTATTCAGCTTTTTAAAAAGGAAATCATTCCCTTTGCAACAACTGGGGTGAATCTAGAGAGCATTACACTAAGTGAAATAATCTAGTCACAGAAGAACAAATGCTGCATGATTACACATATACGATGTATCCAAAATAGTTAAACTCACAGAAACAGGGCATAGAGTAGTGGTTGTCAGGGACTGGAAGAAGGGGCAAATAGGAAATTGTTCCTCGGTAGGTATAGTTTCTTCTATGCAAGATGAGTAAGTTTTATAGATCTGCTGTACAAGGTAGCACCTATAGTTAATGATATGGTACTGTGCAGTTTAAAATATGATAGATCTAAACCACAAAAGAACACAGAAAATTTTTGGAGGTGATGGATATGTTTAGTACCTTGGTTGTAATGATATCACTGATGTCCCAAACCAACAAGATGTATATATTAAATGTGTACCACTTTTGGTATATCAATCATACCTGAAAAAAAGCTGAAAAAAGACACAAAAACGAAATGAACCTTAACCTTCATATTTTACCATATTCAAATATCAATCAATTCTAAATGGGTTATAAAACTAAATATACAGTGCAAAAAAATAAATAAATAAAGCTTCTAAGAAATAGAATAGAGCCACTTTTCATGACCTTAGAGGTAGGGAGAGATTTCTTAAAGAGGGTAAACAAAATACCAAGAAGAAAGGAAAACTTTAGTAAATTAGACCTCACCTATGTAATTTCTTTCTCATAAAGTATTTTTTAAAAACGAAAACAATATTTGATAAACATGTATATATAAAAAATATGTTAAAGAAAGTCAAATGATAAAGAATACAAGATTTGAAATTGTGATTAACTTGACTGGAGAGGAGATAGGCAAATGAGATTGTGGAGAACCTTAAACCAGTTATAAGTTATTGTCCTAACTTACACTTATTCTGGTAGAGTCATAGGAGCTCATTATATAGCTAAAATTAACAAATAAATGAATCAGTAAGTGTATGGATAAAGAATGGATAAATTAATAAATTGATGAGTAAATAAATGATAGACATGGATGGGCTAATGATAAAAATGAATCATGGACTAAAAATTATAAAGTTATTAATCATTATTTATTATTATTATTATTAATTGGAATAAATTAATGAAGTTGAGGCCCATTAAAAAAGACAAGAGGGAGAGAAAGAAATATAAAATAAAATAAAAAGAGAAAGAAATTAAAGGAACAAAAAACCAGAATCTCATGCAGATTTCAGAAGAAAATTTCTGCAGTGTGCTTTGTGTAATCAGTAGAATGAAGAAAGAACATAGCATTCAGGAAGACAATGGAAAAAAAAAAAAACAACTATGGAATGAGTAAAAATAAGCATAGATCCATCAATTATGCTGGCATATGAGAAAAATAATACTTGAAATGCATCATTAAAAACAAAATCTAATATTTAAAGCAGCAACAAACAACTGGCACTGCAATTGATCAAATCAGTAATGTAGAATGCAAAGGTAATATTCTCTATTCACACAGATGCATAACAAGAGGAAATGATGAAGAGAGAGAGTGAGGCAAACAGACAGAAAGACAGAGCAGAGAACCAAACCTAAGCATTAAACATTTTCCTGAGGAATAAAGGAGTCATTAGAACAGAAGCAAAAAGAAGAAATATAATATAAAAAGTACCTCTTCTGCTAAATACTAATTAGTGTAAATGGAATGGACTCACAAACTTCTAGGCAAACATTTGAGTAATGAGAGAACACATAAATAGTTTGTTTCATTTAAAAAAAATTATGATCAGATAAAGATCCAGAAGACCTAAACAGTTTTTTTGAAAGAGATACAAAAAATAAAAAATCAGGCTTGCGTTAGAGTTGTAGTCTGAAAAATTAATTCTCATTAAGCAATGCAATGATGTATATGAAACTGCAAAGTTTTGAGTAAAAAGAGATCATGGCTCATGCCTTTTCTACTGAACTAAGGAAATAATCAAGTATGAAGAAAATATGCAGCTTGAAAGCATGAAACAATTATGTCCATGGACATTTTTTAAAAATTAGAAAACTTAAAAGATTTATTTGATCTCATCAAGAGCTGAAATTTTTGTTTATAAACGAAAAGTCATGAGTAAGAACACTTCCTCAAATATAAAAAATGTAATTCAAAGAAATTTACTTATAGTAAAGTAATACATATATATGACATATATATATATATATATATATATATGACAATCTGACCTACAAAAATAGGAAGCAAAATTGAAGGGCTATGAAAGGAAGCAAGTTTGCCATCATACTAAATTTAATACTCATATAGGGTGAAAGTTAATGACCCAATTTTTTCTTGACTTTAGAAATACAAAATTGTAGATTTATGTAGACTTTTCAAAAAATTTAAATATGCATATGTAGTTCTCTTCATGATTTTCTTTGAAAAATTAAGATACAGAAGACACAAAATAGTGTCAATTATAAAAACAAAGAAAATCTAGAAAACAAGAAGGTGGCCATAGTACCAACACCTCAGGATTCCACACTGTTGTGAGCATCTGTGTAAAACCTAACTAAACCCTTTACTCTTCAAGGGAATAAGATCTGTCTTCAACGAGGGGAACTGAAATCTGACTGTTCTTTCAACAAATTTCCTCCCATCAGACTGACCTGTGACCAGGTGCTCAGGCAAGACCAGACCTTCCCTGTTCTCCCAGTGACACAATTTAAATCAGCAGAACAATAAATGAGGAATACAAAATACACTCCTTAAACTCAATCCTGAGAGGCAACAACCATGCCTCAGAAGACATAGTAAGTACACTAAAGACTCGTAGCCTGCTCTCAGGGTCTCAGCCTGGCTCCATGTCTTTGAGTCTGGGACAGATTTCACTCTCACCATCAATACAACGGAGGCTGAAGATGTCGCAACATGTTCCTCTCAGCAGGATGAAGTTTTTTCTCTAACAGTGACACAGACATGAACAAACTTCTCCATCCCATTTTCAGTGTTTTCTTCAAGGCTGAAACTGCATGCACTGGAAATATTATGTTTTCTCTGTATTTTAAGTTTTCAACAGACTTTTCTTGTTCCTAGGTGAGAGCCTTCCCTCATAGAGGTCATTTATTAATAAAATGTATCTTGACCCATTACATGAGATGCATGGCTTTGATACAATGAGAGACAGGTGAAAACAAAACAAGACAAAACATATAGAACGTTAGCATTTTCAAAGTCCTTCTACTGTATGTGAGAAGTTGAAACAATGAATAAGAAAACTTAACTTAGAGGAAGAATGGATGTCAGCGTTCAAGTCCTTTTACATTAGGCGTTCCTCGCCCCTGTCCCTCCCTGGATCCAAAGATGCTAGAGACAGAAGCACTGCATAAAGACAAAGCATAATTTCTCAAATTTTCTGAACTTCCCACACAAGTTTCATTTTACGTTCCTCAGCTCCACATCTTTCACTCCGATTTTGTCTCCTCAGTTTATATCTTGAGCCAGTTCTTTCTTATCTGACCCAACTTCTGGAGCTCATCCCCTCCTCTAAACAATTTTGGGATTTTAACTTTGATTACATTTAATCAATATATCAATTTGTGAAGAATTGATGCCTTGACAATACTGAGACTTTCAGTCCTTCAACATATTATGGTCTTTCTTCAATTTCTTTAAATGATAATTTGGAGAGAGTATATTTTGTTATTTCATCCTACATATTTGATGTTTTGGTGCTATTATAAATGATGGGTTTTATATTGTTAATTTTCATTTGTTGCAATTTTAATTTCTGTATATTCACCTTGAATCCAATGATTTGCTGTTTCTCCAATTAATTCTAATAGTTTCTTTGTAGATTATTTTGAACTTTCTCTGCTCACAGTTCTTTCTTCAGTGAGTTATCATACTTTTGATTCTTTCTTTCCAATACTTGACTTTTGCTGTTGATGTTGTTGCCTTATTGCACTGCCCAGAACCTTTACAGGTTTCCACTCAACCTGAGTCTGATCTGATGCCATTGACGGAGAAATTGTGTCTGAATCTGGCTCTACCTCTCAGTCTAAAAAAAATCCACGAATAAGAACCCACATATTTCCCAGAGTTACTTTTGAAAACCTCAACATCTGGGCCGACCCTGTGGCTCACTTGGGAGAGTGCAGCGCTGGGAGCGCAGCAGTGCTCCCGCTGCGGGTTCGGATCCTATATAGGGATGGCCGGTTCGCTCACTGGCTGAGCGTGGTCACAAAAAAGGACAAAAAAAAAAAAAAAAAAAGAAAAAGAAAAAAATATAAAATAAAAAAATGGAAACCTCAACATTTTCAAAAAGAGCAAAGGATGATAAAAATTGAGCAGCTACCACAGCTGCTGCCTATAGAGGAAGTAGCTTGTACGAACAAAAACTGCTGATAGTGTCATGAAGGTTTTTGTTTCATGTGGAATCACCGTGGAATACCAGTTACTATACTGCTTACAGTGATAAACTACAGCATCTTCAGGCTCCAAGCTGCTGATGGTGAGAGTAAAGTCTGTCCCAGACCCACCGCCACTGAACCGGGCTGGGATGCCGGTGGCTCTGGTGGATGCACCATAGATGAGGAGCCTGGGAACCTGTCCAGGTTTCTGCTGGTACCAGGCTAAGGAGCTGTCAACACTCTGACTGGCCCTGCAGGTGAGTTTGGCTGTTTCCCCTGGAGACAAAGACAGGGAGGCTGGAGTCTGCGTCATCACAACTTCTCCAGTGGTATCTGAGATTGGAAATAAAACAGAAAATTCATCCATGAAAACTAGATCATACCTGTTCTCTTGCCAGTAGAACCAGGATGATTGATCTACATTGAACTTTATTTATTGTGCTTGCTGAGCAGGGGTGCCAGGTCACAGAATCCAACAATGCTGACGGGGTTTTCACTGACATGCAGAACTAGCCCATGTTCCCCTCATCTGCGCGCCAGAGGAACAGGAGGCATAGAAGATGAGCTGGAGCTGCCATGGTTCACTCTGGTCCTCACTGAGGCAGATCCTCCCCAGAGCTCTGAGCTGGGCATTGATATGGGCTCTGGACAGCAGGGCAAGCTGTGAGGGACATGCAAAGAAGCCAGGGCAGTGCGAGCTGGCCTTCCAGCTGCAGAGCCACCTGCCTCCTCTTCTGTGCTTCCGAACATCCTTTGCCCAGGTTGTCAGGCCAGAAAAGTTGGCTCAGTCTAAGGGTAGAATTTCTCTTCTGTGGTCATAGAATTTAATCCCCATGTCTTCTGCCTCTCCCATCACCTAGACTCAGCCTGTTAGGAACAAAATATAAGCTTGTGGTCCCGTTTCTCACTTTCTGCCCCAAATGTGCCTAGTCATCTCCTTACACGCATGCTTTTATCAGTTTAGAATAAGCAGTTGATCAGAATTTTAACTCCAGGGATACTTTTCACTTACTGTTTAGTGAACTTTTCTGAGGGCCCTGAAGCTGCCTCATTCTTTGTTAGAATTAGTAAAGAGCTATACTCAATCAGCCACAGTAGCGTGCGTGCAAGGATGACCACAACTGCACAGTTGAGCGAGGCACAAGTTCTGACCCTCCAGTGTATGTGGCACTATTTCCCTGAAGATGTATAATGGAGCTGTCCAGTATGCATTAAACTATCCCTTGGTGATTGACTAATTTATACACCACTTCATTCTGCACAACACATAAATCAGCCTAGACTCTGATCCTTCTCACCTTAACAATAAGGGAAACCCCAGTTCACAGTCCTCATCTAAATGAAATTCAATATGGGTTTTCTTGTGTTCCTCAGAATTGTGCACATGTGGTGGCTAGTGCTTGATCCAAAGACCTTCCCCTCCACAGTATGAGCAACTCTTTGGGTTACATTTCTCAGCTCTGAGTCTCATTACTATAAATCTAGTGCTATCCCTAAACAATTTAAATTTATTTGCTTTCCCAACCTTCCTCCAGCATTAGGAAACAGTTTTCCTAATTCTACTCCAAGTTCATCCATTTAAGAATTAGGGCTTCACCCATAGTCAGATGTTTTTCATCCAGTGGTGCAGATGTTGTTATAGCAGGTTCTGAAGTCACACCATCTGGGCTGGGTATGGGGCTCCATTGCTTACAGATTGTGTGATGTTGATCAAGCTGTTTAACTTCTCTATGCCTCAGTTGTCATATATGCAAAACTGTGACAATGGTGTTACAATTGGTCCTCCAAATGTGTGGATTCAACCAATCATGGATCAAAAACATATGAGAAAAAATACGATAACAACTATATACATAACATTTACGTTGTAGTAGGTATTATAAGTAATCTGGAGATGACAAAGTATACAGGAGGATTGCATGGTTATATTCAAATACGATGCATTTTATAAAAGGGACTTGATAATCTGTGGATTTTGGTAACCACAAGTGGTCTGTAACCTATCCCCCTTGGATACTGAGGGACTACTTACTGTATTTACATTATAGTTTACAGTTCAAATACGATAAGGCACTTAGAATAGTATCCAACACATAATATATGCCACTATTAATTTTGTTATATAATTACTTCCCACTATAACATTTATCATTATCATAACTTAGCAGAGACCCACAAAAAAGTCTTAAATATAATCCAAGTATGTTTCATTCACAGTCACATCAGATTCTGGGTTCACTAACCTGATTTCCATTCTTAAAATACTAATTATTTTGTCTTGATCTGTCCTAAATTGCTCAGACTTTCAATTATACCCATTCCATCCAGACCTGTCCAATGTATTTCTTCTCACTACCTATTATCAAAATTTACCCTATGAAAGGTTGAAATGTCATTTTCTTCTTTCTTATGTAATCTTTCTTCTGTCATTTTATTATTTTTCTCTATTTCCCTAATATGCCCATGACTCACATTAAAGAAAAGCTATCACTGCCATTTTGGATATTGCCCTAGTATAATTTCTTCAGCCCTCTCTCTCTCTCTCTCTCTCTCTCTCTTTTTTTTGGTTGTTGTTTGTTTTCTTAGTAATAGACATTCATTATTGTGTTGATGAATGGTCCAAAGCAAATATAAGTGACTCTCACTATAAGTCAGTCTGACTGATTCTCTTAAACAAAGAAATAAGATTGTAATTAATGAACACCATTTACAAACATCGGGAATGGAGACAATTTCTTAGCCACTAGTTACAAATTCACAGATTATGGATTATTGTCAATTATTTTAAATGGACTGAAATCCTCACATATCACTGGTGAAACTGGTCCTTGGAGGTCTCCCACAAACTACTCCTGCACAGGGAAGAGAGTCAGATGATTTTAGGATCCTGAGTGCTACTCTTTGCGTGGAAACCACGATTGCAGAGCTGTTTCATTGCCCTGAATGTTTCCTGGGAAAGAATCTGCAACCAGATTGCTCCTAATCGTCACTAACTCCTCATTGCTTTAAAATCTACTTGTAATTTCTGCCTGGGAAATATGGATGCCAACTAGATCATATCCCAGACAAGTTACTATCTCCCATTCTGCCAGTTGAGGTTCTCAACAGTATTAGCAAAAAATTAGCGTAAGAATTCTGAGTGCTAAATGCAGCATTTAAAAAATTAATTAATTAATTAATTAATTTCAGTATTAATTTTTATTGAAATATATCGAGTGTACATATTTATGGGGCACAGAGTCGTATTTCAATTCATGTATACAATGTATGTGATCAAATCAGGGTAATTAACATTTTCATCACTGTAAAACTTAATCATTTATTTGTGTTGTGAACATTTGATCTCCATTTGATAACATGCAGTAAATCATTGCTAATTATAGATTTCCTCTGTTGACTGTATACCAACAGAACTTATTTTTTCTATCTATCTGTAATTTTGCATCCATTAACCAGCCTCTCACTATCTCCCCTCCTTCTTCCCTTTTCCTGCCTTTAGTAACTACAGTACTTCTCTCTCCTTTTAGCAGTTCAACTTATTTTTATTATTATTTATTTGTTTTTTTTTCTTTTTCTGTTTTTAGCTTCCATATATGAGTGAGGACATGCAGTATTTCTTTCTGTGTCTGGTTTATTTCACTTAAGATAGTTTTCTCTAAGTTTACCTACACTGCTGCGAATGGCAGAATTTTATTCTTTTTTATGGCTAATATTTTGTTGTATACAGATATCACTTTTTCTTTATCCAATCATCCATTGACTTGCATTTATTTTGGTTCCATATCTTGGTTATTGTGAATACAGTTGCCATAAACATGGGAGAGCAGCTTTTGCTTCGACATGATGATTTCCATTTTTTGAGTATATACAAGTAGTGGAATTGCTTGCTCATATGGTAGTTCTAACTTCAGTTGTCTGAGAAACCTCCATACTGTTTTCCGTAATGGCTGTACTAATTTGCAGTTCCACCAGTAATGTATAAGTGTTCCTGGTTCTTCCCATCCTCGTCAGCATTTGTTATTTTCTGTCTTTTTGGCAATAGCCAGTCTAACTGGGGTGAGGTGATATCTCAGTGTGCTTTTGATTTGCATTTCCCTGATGATTAGTAATGTTGGGCATTTTTTCACATACCTGTTGTCCATTTGTATGTCTTCTTCAGAGAAATGTTTATTCAGCTTCCTTGCCCTTTTTAAAATTATTTTATTTTTTTATTTTAACTTATCAATATACATTGTAGTTGATTTTTGTGACACTTTACCCATTACTCTTTCCCACCTCTTGCCCATTTTTAACTGGGCTACCTTTTTTTTTTTTTATTATTGAGTTTGAGTTCCTTTTATATTCTGGATATTAGTCCCTTGCCAAATGTGCTGTTTGCAAATATTTTCTCCCATTCTGCTGATTGTCTCTTTGCTCTGTTTATTGTTTCCTTTGCTGTGCAGAAGCTTTTTAGTTTGATAAAATCCCACTTGTTTATTTTTGCTTTAGTTGCCTGGGCTTTTGAGGTCTTATTCATAAAATCTTTGCCCAATCCTATGTCTTGGAGTGTTTCCCCTATGTTTTCTTCAAGAAGTTTTGTAGTTTCAGTTCTTACATTTAAGTCTTTAATCTATTTTGAGTTTATTTTTTGCATATGGTGAGAGATAGGGGTATAGTTTCATTCTTCTATATATATATATGAATATCCAGTATTCCTAGCACCATTTATTGAACAGACTTTCCTTTCCCCAATGTATGTTTTTGGCACCTTTTCCAAAGAGCAGACAGTTGTAAGTATGTGGATTTATTTCTGGGTTCTCTACTTTGTTCCATTGGTCCATGTGTCTGTTTCTATGCCAGTACCATGCTGTTTTGTTTACTATAGCTTTGTAGCATATTTTGAAGTCAGGTAGTGTAATGCCTTCTAGATTATTCTTTTTGCTCAGGATTTCTTTGGCTATTTGGGGTCTTTGTTCCACATGAACATGAGGATTTTTTTTCTATTTCTGTGAAGAATTTCATTGGTATTTTGATAGGAATTGTGTTGAATCTGTAGATCATTTTGGGTATTAGGGTCATTTTCACAGCATTAATTGAATCAATCCATGAATGTGGAATGTCTTTCGATCTTTCTGAGTCCTCTTTAATTTCTTTCATCACTGTTTTGTAGGATTCATTGTGGAGATCTTTCACCTCCTTGGTTAAATTTATTCTTAGTATTTTATTTTTTTAATGGAGTGCAAATGGGATTGCTTTCTTGATTTCTTTTTCTGCTAGTTCATCTTTGGTGTACAGAAATGCTACTGACTTTTGTATGTTGATTTTGTATCATGAAACTTTACTGAATTTGTTCACAAGTTCTAAGAATTTTTTGGTGGAGGTTTTTGCTTGTTGTCTAGGGCCTTTATAATATGTCATACTAAGAAATATATTCCCTAGGGCAATATTTTACAACATGAAAGATTTTATCTATTTGTGAGCCAAGAAACTAATTTAGAGTGTTATGACTAGATTTTTTATTACAAATCTAGAATAACATAATAAAACAAAGTTAAACAGAATAGTATAGAAAACACAGGATATGCCATATGGATTAATGGTAAGTATTGCTTCATGGATTTTTTGTAAATAAAAAAAATTTTGCTGTGTATATGTGTACTATAATGATCCAAAAATTTAAGTGTCACTGGTTTAAGGAATGTCTGCATTATACTGAGACTTGCCTACTTCTCCCCTTATCATGCAGCTTGCCTCCAGCCTATGGAATGGGTTATCGTGAGGCCAAAGCTGAAGGACAGTGACTACCCGGAACACAACATTGCCATGGCAGGTTGCAGGAGTGAAGAACACCACAAACTGAGCTGCGCAGGCAAATTTAAGTCAAACAACCTCTATCACAGGTGAACACAATTGTAATTTACTCTTTCACCATGATAATTCTTAACATTTCTGAAACTATTTACTCCATTTAATTATCAAGGTATCTCATCATAAATAAATATTTATATTTTCAACCTTTACAATTAAAAAAAATACTTTTCAAGGGCAGGCCCTGTGGCTCACTCGGGAGAGTGCGGCACTGGATGGCCGGTGCACTCACTGGCTGAGCGTGGTGCAGACCACACAGTGCTGAGGGCTGCAATCCCCTTATGGGTCAGGGGGGAAAAAAGATACTTTTCAAATGTAATTTTGCATGAATTAGAAAATAGTGGTACACAGTAGTGCTAGGCATCTGTAATTAACAGTAATTTATTGTATGCCTCAAATGGGTCCTCAAATGGCTAGAAGAAAGGGGCTCAAAAGTTCTCATAACAAAAAATGATACATTTTTACGATGATAAATTTGCTAACTACCGTAATTTGATCACTACACATTTATACATTTGTTGAAATATAACTCTGTATCCCATAAATGTGTACAATCAATATGTTTCAATTAAAAAATAAATTCCTTAAAAAAATAAAACAAACATGGTTGTTTTTTCAGTACGTGGCTTTATATAGAATTTTTCTAAAATGACCTCTGAGGAATGAAAAAAAAATCTCTTGAGCTGAAGTAAATGTTCCCTAAAATATAGCTTCTTAAACCTTCTCCAGATTCTGTGTTATCTTGTTAAAGTGCAGATCGTCATTCAGCAGATATCAAGCGGGAATCTCAGATCCTTCTGCCCATTCCTGCACAGGCCGTGAGTCAGGTAATTGAAAGAAGATATCTGGCAGCTTTATGCAAGGTAGACATACTTTATTCTTCAGATGTGAGCTTCACAGACATGCTTTATCCTCAGACATGAGCTCTGCTCTTCCCTCTGCTGCTCTGCTGACCAGCAGTTCAGAGCAGTTACCTTTATACTTTTAGTGCACAATAGAGGCCACAAGTCAAGCATTACATAATTACAACAATCATGCTGAATCACTAAATGGGCACACATGTGCAGTTACACTACTTTTATAACTTGTTTCTAGTGAATGTGCTGAATCTTGCCTATTTGTAATGGATTTAAGGCGAGAGAGCCTGACTAAACTCTTCTACTTTCCTTACAGCAGGTATAAGTTGATTCTGCTCATGCGCATTTGTAACATGCCCTCACTGATTGCTGGTAACACTGCTGGCTTCTGAACAGATATTGAGCAGCAAGGTATTTTTATATTGAAGTCAAAGAATGTTACATCAATGTTTGAGATTTTTGAGGAGCATAATAAAGGTTTTTTATTCGTTTGTCAAATGATTGTTATACATTTCATGCAATTTCCTCGTTTTTCTCTTTACCCTATGACTTAACAAAGTTGTTTTGCTGCTAGTACTGGGAAGCACATCAAGTATACTATGGCTCCATCCCTATCAGGCAAAATTCTGAGAACCCTTTTCCCCTTCGTAGTTTTCTATACAGTTGCTCAATGAAGGGCCTTCCATGAGATTAGGAAATCAGAAGAAGAGGATTCAATTCTTTCCAGTGTGCAGAGGAACCTCTCTGGTTCCTTCTACCAAAACCTTCCAGCCACCTTTAGAGCATGCTGTGTCTGAGAAATGCTGTCCAGAGATGGACACTCCAAGAGGAACAGGTGGAGCAGCCCAGCCTCACACATCTGCTTCCCTTGAGGGTTTTTGTTTGGGCTTGTAACACCGTGGAGGGTTCACTTTGATACTCCTGACAGTAATAAGTTGCAACATCTTCAGGCTGTAGATTGCTGATGGTGAGAGTGAAATCTGTCCCAGACCAGCTGCCACTGAACCACGAGGAGACTCCAGTGTGCAAACTGGATGCATCATAGATCAAGAGTGTAGGAGATTTCCCTGGTTTTTGTTGATACCAGGCTAAATACCTGTTAATATGCCCTGACTAGCCCCGCAAGTAATGGTGACTGAGTCTCCTACAGATGCAGACAGGAAGGAGGGAGACTGGGTCATCTGGATGTCACATCTGGAACCTGAGATTGGAAACATAAAGACACATATCCACACTATTAATCATGCTACAAGAGGCCTTCTCTGAAAAACCAGACAGTACTGACTTAACTGAGCTGAGTAAATTCCTGGTGTTCTCCCTCCTTACCTGGGAGTCAGAGCAGCAGGAGCCCCAAGAGCTGAGTGGGGATCCTCATGTCAATGCTGTTTCTTGACTGGGACTGACTCCTGCACAGGGTGTGCCCAGCCTATGAATAAGTCTTCAGGGCAGTGGGCTGTGCTCTGGGAAGATGCAAATCACAGGGGCTGGTGTAGGATTGTGCACAGCTGCAGGACGGGCTCATCTCAGTTACTCAGAACATGCACGATGTCCCCCGATGTCCAAGTCAGACCTGGGCAGCACAGATTTGTCTACAGATATGGTATTTCTCTCTGGAGGCCATTTTATTATAAAAAACTTCTTTGGGACAACTGTCGAAATCTGAAATTGACTGGAGGATTAGACAAAGTATACATTTCATAGTGTTATTGGGATCATATAGGAGAATATCCTTGTTTGTATGAAACACATACCCAAGTCGCAGAGGGTGGGGCTATCGGGTCTTCAACTTACTTTCAAATGGTTCTGGTTGGGGTAGGGGAGACTTTGTCCTGTACTCACATTTCTGTGACTGTGAAACTCTTTCTTTCTTTCTTTTTTTTTTTTTTTTTTACTATAAAAGAGCATTTATCAGGAGAATGTTAAAATGTTTGATAGCATTGTGTTATGGCCCTAAGCCATTGTTATTACCAGTATAATGTCAAACGTTTTACTGCAGATACACAAAGATAATACCCTGTTTCCTCAATGTGTATGTCTCTCTCAGATTCACCATTATCGAAAGCTGTAAGTCTCTTCAATATCCAGGGACTATAATATATAGCATTTGTTCTTGGTTTGGGGTCTTCTGTACTCTACCCCCTGTTCTGCCATTTGGTATTATTTCTCACAGTTCATCAGCATGAAGGACTGACTAGTGACACTTAATCTGATTCCTTCATCCAAAATCACTGCTGCTCAGTGCTTATTCCTGTCATGCACCAGAAATGCCACTTTGTCCTTTTTAGCATTGAGTGGGGACATCACAATGACACAGTTGCCAGCCTCCCTGCATCTCCAGGAGAGAGATGTTCTATTTTCTGTTCATGTCCACTGAGAAATATCTTGGAATCAGATAAAATTTGTACATAGATTTGAACCCCTTATAATTTCCATCTCTACTTTGGCCCTGGGTGTCCTGGCAGGTTTAGCAGCAGGGGAAGTGGAACTGACTCGGTCAGCCTCAGTGTCCTGGAGCCTGGGGACTCCAGGGTGTATCAATGATGCATGGTTACCAATGACCAGACCACAGTGGTATGGCCTGTGCACAAACCTCCTGCTGCCCATCTTGGGGTCTGAATTTCAAAAATCATGCTTGCAATCTGCCTGCCCGGAAACAGTTTCAGAGAGAGGCAGCTCCAGATTAAAAGTCCACATATTTTTTTCTGGGTATATTAGCAGTCACTGTTGAAAACCTTCGTCTTTCCCCTTCACCATGCTTCTGTTGACTTCCACCAGCCATATTTCACCTCAGTGCTGTCTGTGAGGCTGGAGAAGGCAGCTCTGCCTGCACACATGGCAGACCACAGGCATGGAATGAGCATCCCCTAGGACAGCCCTCAATCGGTACGGCAGGAAGAAGTGTGTGCACACCCCAGCTCCCTCACCTTCAGGGTGGAATAACACAGAGGCATATTCCTGTGTTTACAGATGAGCTTGAGCTCCAGTCACACTCAGTCATCGCTGGTTTGCAGAAGTGCCTTTCACTGTCTGTCTCCTCTTCCCTGTCTTCCTTTGTCTCTCACAAGGTAACCTACACCTTATAAATATGCTGCTTGCACAGGAATCCTTTACAGTGGTGGACCTAACCAAAGAGAGTGGACAAAGTCTCATTCTCAGAGGCTGCCTTTCCTTTTTTGATGGATAGGAAAACTAAGAAAATTCCTGAAACATTTAATTACCCTTTACAAATCTCTCTTAGATTGAATTTAAGCAACAATTCTTTTCTTCTGAATCAAGAAATCTAAAGAGCCTCCAAAAAGTAGCTATACACCATGGAGTCCACATTTTAGAAAGAATAAGAGCTCTCAGCATGCAAAACTCATAGACTAAAGAGTCCCACATAACCGATTTCTTCCAGGTTTTTTTTTTTCCTATAAATTTGCCAGATTTCATTTTCAACTAAAAGCCATCAATATTTGTTTATTCAACAACTAACACATGCCTCACTGTACACTGGGGTTTTATGAGCATTTTTTTCCCACCATAAACAGTTGCAACAATATATTTGTAGCCTTAGAAAGTTGAACAAGGAGATTACAAATGACTATAGCACCTTTAGTCTGGGTTTTCTCTGAGTCCCATTTATGTGAGTTTCCTAGGGCTGCTGTGATGAATTATCAAAAATTTGATGGCTGAAAGCAACAGGAATATATTCTCTCACAGTTCTGGAGGCCAGAAATCTGGAATCCGTATCAGTGGGCCAAGGTCAGGGTGTTGGCAGGCTGAGCTCCCTCCAGAGGCTCTGTGGGAGAGTTTGGTTCTTGCCTCTTCCAATTTCTGGTGGCTGCAGCTTTCCTTGGCTGTGGCCACGTCACTCCAATCTCTGCCTCTTGGTCACATCACCTTCTCCACTGTTGTCTGTGTTAAATCTCTTTCTCTCAGTCTTTTATGGACACTTGTGACTGCATTTAGACCTGGATAATCTCCCTATCTTAATATCCTTAGTTTATGTGTAAATATACCCTTTCCCTATATAAAGTAACGTACATAGTCTTAATGGAAGAGGATCTGATATCTTGGAGACCATATTCTGCCTCCTAACCATTACTGTACCAACTCTCAGTGTATATACACACCATATTTTTTCCCTCCCTCCCTTCCTTTCTCATGATCACGAGCCGCTTCTCTTCCTTAAGTGTATCCATTGCCACAATGTTCAGGCTCAGAGAGGCATAGGAAAGCCTTGCTCAAGATTTTTTTACTTAAAGAACTCCTCTGTCACCATTGACAGGCACAAGGAAGGACAAAGCCTAAGATAGCCCTTAACCACCTGGGGAGAAGCTGCCCTGCAGAAAACAGTCATGACATGTTATTCTCTGGACTGTTCATTGTCCTCATGGGTCCGTGGTTATATGTATGTATGGCCCTTGGCTCTAATAGATTCTACCTTCACTTCCCACTTTGTCTACCCACTGTGGATAGTACACTTGGTACAGGGTGACTGAGGTGGCTCGATAGTTTAAATTATGGAAATGACTGTAATTTTGTTTGTATTTTTCTTAATTGTGTTCTTGAGGTATTTTTAAATGTTTTGAAAAGTTTTGTATGAGAGTCAATTATCTGGGCATATCATGGCTCAGGAGTTGGGAGAAATCTCTAGGAATATAATATACAATTGTATCTATGATTTTGGGTGCAAAAGGCAGTGTTTGCTCACCTGCTCCTAGCTTGGCCTTAGCTATTGCTGAATGTTCTTAGGAAGATCCATTTTCCATCTGTGTTTTGCATCTCCCCTACAGGGCAATTTGCAGGGTTTCAGAAAGCTGCCTTCTTAATGGAATCCAGTGATGAATCAGGCTCCATATGAACAAAGGTTGGCTTGTTTCTCCTGGGATATCTGATTGCATAGTATGGGCTGCAATTAATGTTTAATTTGGCATCTGGTTAGAGCAGAAAGCAGAACAAGCCTCTCCCCACACCCCTACCATCAATGCTAGAATAGAATGTCAAATGATCACTCTGCAGACATCAGGCTGGTTCTAGGGTGACCTCAGCCTCAGCCTCTAGAAAGGAACTCTGTGAATGAGGCAATATCCATGGTCCTGCTTAATCCAGTGTCAGCTCCTGAGGGAGAAGGTACCTCTATCACCTCCACCACCTCCTCAAAGCTATAGGTGTAGTGAACCAGCCAGCCCTGGAAGACTCCTGGAAAGAAACTCAAGGTAAGGGAATCAGATAAGCAAATGGACCCCAAGGAACCTGTGCTTATTTAAACATGGGGGCAAGAATCTCAATTCCAGAACAGCCTTGACCAGTCCAAACCCAGCCCTTTTGTCCAGAAGCAGCAGATTCTGCTCCAACATGAGCTTCTTGGCCCAGCTCTTCTGCCTCCTGATGATGGGCTTTCACATTTCCCACTGAGAATTATGAGCTGGAAATTTTGCCCTTGTCACGAAGATAATGTACTCCAACATGCTTTGAAACTACAGTGTATTAGGAAACCGAGACACAGAGTCTGAGCTAACAACGGAGGGAGAAGTGCAAACAGCCTTGAGCCCATCCTCTGCCTCCCTGAGGTATGTTTCAGGCTGTAAAGAATGGACTTATCCACTGGCCCCTCAGGGTAAGGCTGCATCAT
Organism: Cynocephalus volans; assembly: GCF_027409185.1. Classification (NCBI taxonomy): domain Eukaryota; kingdom Metazoa; phylum Chordata; class Mammalia; order Dermoptera; family Cynocephalidae; genus Cynocephalus; species Cynocephalus volans. The sequence continues at coordinate 84,070,909 of NC_084473.1, forward strand.
GTGTGTCCCCTTTCATAGCTTGCCATGTGCCTGGGAACACACTGATGGCCATTTCTAACAGGCAAAGGTGAGAAGGCTCGGGGTACTTAATATCGCTCATATTTTAGCATGCCATGTTTCTTGTAAGAATCAGGGCAAGTTTCTTCTAATCCCTTGAAAGAAGTAATACATTGTCCTGCCTGCCTAGATAGATTAGGTGTCCTTGCAGGCTGCAGGGGTAGATTGTCCTGATTTAGTCTCAAGAGATCCTAGCAGCATCTTGAGGTCTCCATCATCTGTAGAAACAGTGAAGAGGTAGGATCCTCCATGACCTGGTATTAACAGAAATCCCAGGAGGCTCCCAGGCTGCTGATTTTGGGACTTCTGCCTGGGCCACTGGAATACTTTCCAGGTTCCGGGGAAGTGGTTCTGGCTTTGACTTTTCCCTTACTATCCATGGAGTGGAAGCTACTGGCCTCTCACACTGACATGTCCTGTATTAGTCCATTTTAGTGCTGCTGTAACAGATTACCTGAAACTGGGTAATTTATAAAGAAAAGAAATTTATTTGGATCACAATGACAGCTGCATCTGATGTGGGCCTCAGGCTGCTTCTACTTATGGCAGAAAATGGCAAGGCAGGCAGAGGGTGCAAAGAGATCACTTGGCAAGAGAAAGCAAGAAGTAACATTAGTGCAGGGATTGGGTCCCCAAGTTCTTGGACAGTCCTGCTCCTATGGATTTTCTATTCTCTGGCCATGCATTAGCTCTCCCAGGCTGGTGTTGCATGCTGGTGGCTCAACAGCTCTGGGTTCTCCATGCTGTCCCGCTCTCATGGCTCCACTAGACATGGCTCTGGTAGGATTTCTCTGCTGCAACTCTGACCCCGTGTTTCTGCTTAGCAGTGACTCTGTCAGATCTCTTTCTGGGTCTCCAGTCTTTTTCATACATCCTTTGAAATCAGGGTGGAGGCTCCCAAGCCATCAGAACCATGCCTATGACTACTATTAAGCCATTAATGGATCTCTATTAATCCATTTACTAGGGCACGCTCCTCACAATCTAATCACATTTTCAAGTCCTCACCTTTCAATTACCATGATAAGGTTTTTCAGTCTCTTCACACTGTCACAGTGGGGATTAAGTCTCAACAAGTTTGAGGGGCTATTCAATCCACAGCAGGTCCCCAAACAAAAATACCTTTTCTGGGCCGGAGATACCTGCCGTGGTACAAAAACACCTGCTTCCTGCAGGAACCACAGTGTGAGAGGAGTGAGCAGTCCATATGGTAGATGCCCATGGTCTCAGAGTCTGTGCTTTCTGACCCGGTGAAGCAGGGGAAGGTTGAAATTATTATCTCCAATTTAATCAAGATCTACACAGAGGAAAAGGCGGAAGGGGATTAGAGCCAAGTTGTGATCTATACAGATGCTTTAAATGGATTTACATATTGATGTTTTCATTCTTTAAGGCAGCATAACAGAGCACCCCAATACTTAAAGGGTTGAAACAACAATTCGTTATTTCTCATGATTCTGTGAGTTTGCTGAGTGGTTTCTCTGGAGGTTTGCCTGGGCTCATTCATGCAGCTGCAGTCAGCTGGGTCAGCTGGGCTGGAAGGTCCAAGTTCGCCTCGCCCACTCATCTGCCAGTTGGTGCTAGTGATGTTTGGGAAGCTTCAGTTCTCCTTTTAATGACAAGACCATTAAAGGAATGGTGAAAGCACTCCATTTCAACTTCAGGCATTTAAGGGTGAATTGTCTGTAGAAAATTTTAAATTAATAATTCAACTATTTTTTGTTATCACCACGCACTGGCAATTCTGAACAATGTCAGAAATAAAATACTCCTTCCCATAGAAATGACTATTCCCGTCGAGCCCCGTCCCCCAACCCCTTGTTAGGCCACTGGGCAGCTTTGCCCACATGTCTGGCAGTTGGTGCTGGCTGCTGGCTCAGCACCTCAGTCTCCTCGATGTGGCCTCTCGTCCTCCAGTAGGTTACCTTAGTTTTTTACATTCCGGGAGGAGAGAGCAGAATCTGCAATGCCTCATAAAGGCTCTTGGGCACAGTGCTGATTTCACCATATTCTAGTGTTCAAGCAAGTCCAGCGACCAGCCTAGATTCAAGACATGGGGAAACAGACTCAACTCTCAAAGGGAGGAACATGTGGAAAGTTTTTCTAATCTACCATAATTGTATTGAATTATAAATTAACCAACAATGGCAAGGAGTAGGGAGAGGCTTTTCAATAGATTGAAAATTGCAGCTAAATAGGAAGAGTAAGTTCTAGTGTTTTATAGTACTGTAGGGATATGATTGTTAAAAACAATTTATTGTAGAATTTCAAATAGTTCGTAGAGAAGATTTTGAATGTTCCTCACACAAAGAAATGTCCAATGTTTAAGGAGATGGATATGCTAGTTACTCTGATATGATTATTGCACACTGTATGCACGTACTCAAATATCCCAATGTACCCCAGAAATACATACAATTATCATGTGCCAATTAAGAAAAATAAATTTAAATTAAAAAAAACAAATTATGGGGGAGTAGAGAGAGATGGGGCACAACAGAGCACCTTGGTACTTAAAGGATTGAAATGACAATTCATTATTTCTCATGATTCTGTGAGTTTGCTGAGTGGTTTCTCTGGAGGTTTGCCTTGGGGAGAGAGGCTGGATTCAGTTCATAAGTATGAGCGCCTTCAATGGAGATGTCATTTGTGTCACAACCTCTTGAAAGGACTGAGTGTTCCTTGAGCACTTTCTCACAATCCCTTCCAGAGCTGGTTTAGGGTCCTTAACACCATCTCCATTAAAGTGCGGCCCTGGCTGGCAGACTTGTTTATAACTTTCTCCTGGTTATTTTTCTCTCATTGGGAAGCGTCACTCCATAATTTTCCAGATACACTTGTATATCTACTAGTTACCCCTCCCCCACCTCTAAGTTGCCCCAGCAACATCCAGAAAGGCCAGAGGGCATTGCTTATGGAAATAAATAAATAAATAAATCAAGTAACTTATCAACAACAGAGATAAGAATGGGTAAAACTTTTCTCAAATGCTTATCATATGCTATGAATTGAGCTAAGTCTTGATATGAGAAGTAGGTTTTATTCCTAACTTCCAGGTGAAGATACTGAGACAGGAAAGGTTATGAAAAGTGTCCAAGGTCATCCAGAATGTAAACCAGATTCTAGTCAGAAAATCTGACTCACAGAAGGCAGTGATTGATAGGACAACACAGAGTGATTCTACGTAGCTTCCTGGTGGAACAATTCTATGAGAGGCATTGGCACCTGTGCTGACAGTAGCATAGACCATCATGCAACTTCCTGAACACACGGATTTAGATCTCATTATACCATTTTGTATGTTTATTAATAATTTGAAGTTAATAAATGAATTACCAAGTGATAATCTTAGATTACTAATTATCCAGGTGATAATCTTAGATTCAACAATTGGGAACATTTGGGCTGTGAGTGTAAGGCCAGGACAGGCTTTCTGGAGTAAATGGGGGAGAGATTTGGAATGGGGTCCTCAATCCAGGGCCAAGGTCAGGCTTGCACTGCCCAAAAGCTGCCTGCTCTGGTTCTGGGCTGTGGAGGAAGCAGTTGCTGTCCTGAGCTATGGGGCTGAGGACCCAGGAGGAACCAAAGGTTCTGTCCCCAAGGGCTGCCTGGCAGGGGATTCAGGGAAAGAAACTTCTCAAAACCATTGGCCTGAACCAAGCTGAGTACCCAGTGGCCAAGGTGAAAGTCTGAGAGAGCAGGACCTTAGAGCCAGGCCTGGGCTCTGTGGGGTGGGTTGTTCTCAGCTCGGTTCTCACTGATCCTGAGTGGCTGAGATCCTGCTGGAGCCACAGAGGGAGGGTCAACAAATGTTCCCACTCCAGAGACTTTACTCAGCTGGATTTTGTTCTGGTTAGAAAGAAAAGGAATGCATGGTAAATAAATTATATATATATATATATATATATATATATATATATATATGTATGTATGTGTATGTATATGTTATATAACCTTTACATATCAAATATGTAATAATTTCAAATGTATAATATTTTAGATATAAATTACATTGATATATCTGTACATACCATTTATCTATATAATGATAAATGATAAATATATTTATCTATATATATGTATACTAATGTATGAATACATATAACTTTAATTGTTGGTATAAGATATCATTTCAAATGTAATAAATTGAGTGTGAGTATTTAAAACCAGCAGTGGTTACACCACCCCATGACCCCTCCCCTCTATAGAACCTGAGCATCATGAAACTCAGAACCCACCCCATGTCTCTGCTGGGCCCAGCAGTAACCTGCCCATTGCAGAGGGCCCTAAGTGATCCAAGGGGTATCTGGGGACACTAAGCAGCATGTATTTGGGAGATTGGCAGTGGATCTGGGCCCAAGTGGAGAGACGTTTGTGTCCAGAGCTCAGCCTGGGCAGTCCCTCTCCTGGTGGCTCCATCACACAGAGCAGCACACATGGCTCTGTGGCTGTGTGGTCACAGGACAAACCACCCCATGGCCCATTGGCAGCCTCAGCTCTGACTGGGAGTGATGTAGGGTCTCTGCCCAGGTATCGTGGTTCACATGGCTGAGTGACTCTGTTCACAGTGGCTGCATCTGCCCATGTGCCAGCTTCTGAATATTTGCTATTTTACTCTCCAGTAACCACAACTTGCCAGCAGTGACCCTTCCACAAGGATCTATGGAGTGGAGTCAGAGCTGCAGCGTCAGCAATGGGCAGGATAAGTGAGAAAAACAAGGCAGCAGCTCTGCAGACGCATCGGCCATTTGCAAAGTAGGATGAACTGGCATCATGAACTCCGAGCAGGAGGGGGACAAAGAGGAGATGCCCTGGAGATAACTGAGGAGGAGGGAGGGGAGTGTTGCGAGGGGAGGGGCGTGACTGCAGAGCTGTCCCCAGCCTGCTCCCCTGAGAAGACCCAGACTCTCATTAGCCTCCAGGCAGAAGCAGCAGCTGGGGGTTAGAGTTTTGTACTAGTCTGTTTTGTGTTGATATAACAATACCTGAGACTGGGTAATTTATAAAGAAAAGAGATTTATTTGGCTCACAGTTCTGGGACAGCTGCATCTGGCAAGGGCCTCAGGCTGTTTCTACACGTGGTGGAAGTTGGCAGGGCAGCTGGCAGCTGGTAAGGAGATCACATGGTAAGAGGAAGTAAGAGAGAGACAGAGAGAGAGAGGGAGGTGCACAAGCCTCTTTTAAACAACCAGTTCTTGTGGGAACTAATAGAGGGAGAACTCATGCACTAGCCACTGCTCCACAGAGGGCATTAATCTATTAATGAGGTATCTGCCCCACCCCATGACCCAAACAGCTCCCAACACTGCCACATTGGGGATTAGATTTCAACATGAGCTTTGGGGGGACAAACGTTTGGGGGACAAACGTATCCAAACTATATCATTCTGCCCTTAACCCCCCAAAACTCATGTCCCTCTCACATACAAAATACTGTCACTCTATCTCAATAGTCCCCAAATTCTTAACTTGTACCAGCACCAACTTAAAAGTCCAAAGTTCAAAGCCTCATCTGAGACTAAAGGCAATACTCCTTCCAGCTGTGAACCTGTAAAAATCAAAAGCTAATTTATCTAATTCCAGGAAACAATGGTGGAACAGACATTGAGTGCACATTCCCTTTCCAAAAGGGAGGAATAAGCCAGAAGGAAGGAGGAACAGGCCCCAGACAAGTCTGAAACCCAGCAGGGCAAACATTAAATTTTAAAGCTCAAAAATAATCCTTATTGACTCTAAGTCCTGCATTCTGGGCACAGTGGGGAATTGGGGCCCCAAAGCACTGGGCAGCACTGAACCCATGACTCTGTTGGAAGCTGGCCACTGGGTGGTCCTTGTGCCTTCAGCTTTTCCAGGTGGGCATTGCAAGTTGCCAGTGGTGCTACAGTTTGCGGGGTCTGGCAGTGGCCCCACTCCTATGGCTCTACTAGACATTGCCCTGGTGGGGATGCTCTTTGTGGGCTCTTACCTCACATTTCTGCTCTGCATTGTTCTGGTAGATATCCCCTGTGGTGGCTCCATCCTGCAGCAGGTCTCTGCTTGAGCCTCCAGGCTTTTCTATACATTCCCTGAAATTTGAGTGGAGGTTGCCATGCCTCTGCCACTCTTGTGTTCTGTGCAGCTGGGATGCAGAGATTGGCTTTGTTGCATTATGGGTCTGTCCCCCAGAAAAATTTGGTCCTCCTATGCCTCAGGGCCTGTGATGAGAGGAGTGGCCCCAGAGACTTCAGAAATGCCTTCAGGGTCTTTCATTATCATGGTTATTAGCACCTGGCTGACTCATAGCCATGCTTATGTCTTTAGTAACCAGTCCATCTGCTGCACCCTTGAATTTTTCTCCTGAAAATGCTCTTTCCTTCTCTGCCACAGGGCCAGACTGCAAATTTTCCAAATCTTTAAACTCTGCTTCCCTTTTAATTCCTGCTTAACATTATCAGGCCTTCGCTGCCATCATTGAGCATAAGCTATTACAAGTAAGCCTGCAGCTGTCTAAATGTTTTGTGCTTTGTTATTTCTTCAGCCAAAATACTCTGGTTCATAACTCTCAAGTCTCACCTTTACAGCCACAGGGCATGGACATAATGCAGCCATGTTCCTTACTTTGGTGTTTGTAGCAAGAGTGATCTTTTGTCCAATTTCTAGTAAATTTCTTATTTCTATCTGAGACCTCATCAGCATGGTTTTTACTGCCCACGTTTCTGTCAGCATTCTGGTCACAACTGTTTAACCAGTCTCTAAGACATTCTAAACCTTCACTCATCTTTTTTTTTTTTCTTCCTCTGAGTCCTCCAAAGTCTTCCAACTTTTGTCCATTACCCAGTTCCAAAGCCGATTCCACATTGTCGGGTATCTGTATAGCAACACCTTACTCCTCTGTACCAATTTTCTGTACTAGTCCATTTTTTTGTTGATATAACAGAATACCTGAGACTAGATATCTTATAAAGAAAACAGGTTTATTTGGCTCATGATTCTGGGATGGCTGCATCTGAGGTGGGCCTCAGGCTGCTTCTACTCATGGTGGAAGGCAGGAGGGTAGCCAGCAGGTGCAAGGAGATCACATGGTGAGAGAGAGAGAGAGAGAGAGAGAGAGGAGAGAGAGAGGTGTGTGCCAGGCCCTTTTAAACAACCAGTTCTCATGGGAACTGATAAAGGGAGAATTCACTCACTACTGCCCACCCACAGGGAGGGAATTAATCTATTCATAAGGGATCTGCCCCCCATGACCATAGCAGCTCTGAACACTGCCACATTGGGGATCATATTTCAACATGAACTTTGGGGTAAAAAATGCTGGGGAGACATTCATATCTAACCTATATCAGGTTTTTTTTTTTTTTTTTTGTCTTTTTGTGACCGGCCGCACCGCGAGCGCACCGGCCATCCTTATATAGGATCCGAACCTGCGGTGGGAGCACTCAGCGCTGCACTCTCCCAAGTGCGCCACGGGGTCGGCCCCCTATATCAGGTTTTAACATGAATTTGAGGAACACAATTCAGTCCATAGCTCTTGGGTTTTTAAAGACACAGCCAAGGCAGCAGAGAGATGAGACAAGGTCAGGCTTCTAGCCTGAGCGCAGAGCACACAGCAGGTTTTCCCCACAACTCAGCACACTGACAGCTTCTCCCAGGTGTTTTAGGTCACACAACAGACCCCATTTTATACTTCTGGGCTCCCTGTTGATAATGAGACAGTATCACTCTTACTTTCCATATGTTTCTAAGATCAGGCCTCTCTCTTTTGTTTACTGTGGGGTTGTTCTGCCATCTCCTGGCAGGTTTTGACATAGGAACTTCTAACATTTTCTACTTTGGCTCCCATGAAATCTTGATTGTTAATATTTTCACCCATACTCATGAAGCTGAGCCTATTACATCCATCACTACGCCACATTCTGTAGGGAAAAATAAAGGATATCTTCCTTTGTTTTTACTTTTCCTTGGGTCCTCTTGGATCGCTGTCACTCATATCTGCAGCTTCTAAGGTACCAGAACTATAGGGAGATTATCTCAGCCATTCTATGGCTTGATCATTTATGGGAATTCACTATTACCTTTCTGGTTGGTCTACTACTTGCCTCAATTGGGGCCATAATATTAGACTAGTAAATTTGTGGGCTTTTTTTCTTCTTTTTTTCCTTTCTGTTCTTTTCTACAGAGTTCGCCACATTTAGCTGGAAACACTGAAGGATCTTGCTCTACTCTCCACCCCAGCTCAAGTCTGACCCTTTAGCAGCAAGAATATGGTTTGTGCTGCCATCCTCGTGTTGGTAAAACTGCACTTCTGCAGGTCTTACTGATTGAGCTGGGGTGGAAAAGAGCCACTCTGGGAAAAGGCCACAGCCTTTTCTTGTGTTTATCTACTTTCTAGAACTTGTACAAGATGAAACACTTCTCAATTTGTCTTATGCCTTTGGTGATTATCAGAGCCCTGAAATAGTTGTTTTAGATAATTTTCAGTTTTATTTTTGCTTTTTGTTGTTGGTATTTCTTTGTTTCTGCAGAAAGAACTCAACTTACTGTTCATGGCAACTTACCTGGAAGTGTCTTTCCAGGTGAATTTCAATAAAGATCATAGCCACAATAAAAGAGGATGGTGTGTAGACTTATTAACACACAGCAACTTTTGAATATAGAATTTTAAGTCTGTGCTTTTCAGTTAAAGAGAAACTAAGCAGCAAACAAATATTGAACTGTAGTCCCTAGACTTCTTATTCTCAGGGGTATATATTCTATGTATATTCTAGGATTGCGAAAATAAGTGAATAGACTGTAGATAATGGGAGCCAGGAAGGTCATAAACAGACAGGAATTTTTCTATCAATGACATATTTTAGTATTAAAATATTATTTTGTTGTAATTTCTTTTTTTACTTTCTTAGTATGTTTAAAATGCATTACCAAATATTCATATTAGTGCTGTCAATTTTGATAAAATGTATCTACCTATATGGGTGAATATGTAAATATTTCATTGGTCAGTGTTTGAACAAAATGATTGGTAACCAAATACTTACAAGTCAGTGTTTTATAACACTGAATATCTATTTTCATGTTTAGGGGTGTTTATTTTAATAATCAACTGGCTTATCAAGGCAGAGCTCACCTGCGTGGTTCTGCTGCAGGGCTGAGATTGCCTCTAGCCTTGGATTGAGTTATTCTGAGGCCAAAGGTGAAAGGACATCAACTACCAAGAGCACAGAATTCCTGCGGCAGGTTGCAGGAGTGAATAACATCACCAATCTGAGTTGCACAAGCAAATTTAAGTCTAATAATCTCTATGACAGGTGCACATGATTTAAATTTATTCTTTCACCTTGGTAATTCCTAACATTTGAAAACCTATACTCCATTTAATTTTCAAGGTATTTTATCATTCCATGAAAAAATAATTATAATTTTCAAACTTTACAATCTTAAACAATGTTTTCAAATGTAATTTTGTGTGAATTCAAAAATAGTGGTGCACTGTAGTGCTATGCATGCATATTATTATTATTATTATTCACAATTATAATAATATAATTAGCAATAATTTATTGTATCTCCTCAAATGGCTAGAAGAGAGATGCTCAAATGTTCTCATCACAAGGATATGATAAATTTTTGCAATGAATTTGCCGACTACTCTAATGTGATCACTACACATTATATACATGTATTGAAATATAATTCTGTACACCATAAGTATGCACAATCAATAGGTTTCAATAAAAAATAAATTCTTTAAAAAATTAAATAAACTTGGGTGTGTTTTCAACATGTGGTTTATATTGAATTTTTCTAAATGGCCTCCAAGGAAGGAATAAATAAATCTCTTTAGCTGAAGTATACGTCCCCTAAAACATAGCTTCTTAAACCTTCTACAGATCCCCTGTCATCTTGTTAAAAATGTAGATGGTCACTCAGCAGGTCTAAGGCTTATCTGCTGCTTTTGCATTTCTAACATGATCTCAGTAATGCTGGTGACGCTGCTGGACATATTTTGAATATCAAGTATTTTTACATTGAGTAAAAAGAATGTTACATCCATGTTTGGGATTTGGGGGGGGGGGATCAAGGAGGTTTTTTATTTGTCAAATAATTGTTATATATTTCATTCAATTTCCTCATTTCTCTGTTTATGACTTAAAGTTTCTTGCTATGATCCCACACTTGCTATTAATACTGGGAAGAATGTCCAAGTGTATCCTCGCTCCATTTTGGGAAAATTCTGAGATATGGGGAAATAGTGACAACTCTGGCATGACAACTGTCAAGTACTGTCCTCATCACTTCCAGAAGCACAATTCTCAGAACCCCTTTCCCCTCTTTAGTTTTCTGTGAGTTGCTCAATGACGGAACCTCTATAAGATTAGGAAATCTGAAGAGGAGGATTGACTTCTTTCCATCAGCATCTGCAGGCAGTCAAGTGGACAGCGATGAGGACGGGAGAATCACTTGGTGAGGTGCTGCAGGCAGCTGAGAATATCAGCACCCCCAGCCCTGGGCTTCCCAGACAAGTCTGTGGACCACATAGTTAGGCAGCCTGTGCCTTCTGTGGTAGACATGTTCTGGCTTGCAGAGGAGCACTGGAGAATCCCGTTACTAGTATCTGCTTTCCTGACAATCACACTCAATTCTTTGAAAGGCTGTAGTCTCTACTCTAATTCTATTAAAATGATTCCTACTTAGAATATCTAGAATGGCTTTTCTTTTGATGCATGAATATCAACACGTGCCTGAACACAACTTTTCAGGTGTAATAATGTCTGTACATTATCAAATTAGGAGATGCACTGTCATAGCTGTTTTGTGGAGGCAGAAGAGTAGGTTATGATGCAGAGGAGCTTCCTTGGCTCTTTCTATCAAACCTAAATGTGACCTACAATGTTTGGCTGCATCTAATAAATGCTCTCAGCAGATGGAGGCACCAGGAGAAGCAGCATTAATTAATCTCAGCTGATGCCTGAACACAGACTGGGGTGGGCGGGACCAGCAATCACAGCTTTCATTGTGACTCCACCCTTCCCTGTGTTCTGGCCACACCCCCATTAATTTTATCTTTTTCATCCACCAATGGGCTGTGAGCATAAAGGCCACGCCCACTTCAGTGTTGCCTAGTACCACCCGATTCCACCAGTTCTGGCTCAGTTGCACTTCTGCACCTTCAGCTGAAGGAAGCGATTCTGCAGGCTTGGAAGTTGGTGATGTAGCCCCCCTTTCCTTTTCCCTGCCCCAAGATGTTGGAGGAAACCTGACAGAGAAAATTGGCTGTAGCCAAGAAAAAGGTATAGCATTTAGGGTCACAGGTCCTGGACCCAGCCTGAGGCTCCGCTGATGGCAGGACAGGAGCAGGACATGGGATTTGCCCCACTGCACCTCTTGACTCCCCTCACCAGTCTTCTCAGCCATCACTGCCCTCTCAGAACCCCAGCCCCTGCCTTCACCAGGTGCTTCCTGTCATTACTGCCTGGAGCCCAGCCTTTGACCTGATGATTCAGTCTCCTAAGTGTTTTCACCCTCTTCCTGGCTTCTCTGATCATGGCACAAATTTCCATTTGGAAGGGTACTCAGGACTATTCCCTTCACTTAGACACTGACTACCTGAAAAGCCTACACTTCACCAATTAGTTCAAAATGTTGACAATATCTCTGGGCGACAATTGAGAGAATGGGTTTGGTCTGGGTTTCTACTGGGTTTCTACTCTCTATAGACATTTCACATTTTCATTCTGAGTCTGTATCTCCCAGTAGAGTTCTGTAGGATCCTGGGACCAGAGCGCCTTTCAGTCCAGTGCTCTCTGGAGGGAGATGTACTTGTCTTCTGTGGAACAAACTCTGGGCAACTGAACTTTACAGCTTGTATCTTGCCCAGGTCATTTCAATCTGCAGTGTCACAGGATTCATAGGTGGCATCTTTCTGAAGAATCATATTTGCCTGATTTTTTTGAGAGAGAAAAAAACCTGTTACATTCACCTATATTGTAAGATCGTAATAGACCTCTCTCTGAAATGATGCTTGGGTTGTCCTCTTTTTGATAGGCCCATATCCCTAGGGGTGTGCCCTCACTAATTTCTGCATTAGGATACATTGACGTAAACATTTGAGAAGTACTGGTGTGCAGGTCTCAGAGCTCTGTAAGACAGGATCCCAATGTCTGATTTGTATTTTGCCACCTGGCAGCTGCTGATTCATGACAAAGCCCCAGAAGACTGAAGTTAAATTCCATTATTGCCTTTTAAAAGTTATGTTATCAATCCATTTCATCAGCCATTTAGTGATCACTACAACATCTTATAGGGTTGCTGGTGGCATTAAATCAGATGGTATAAGTTTTTACTTTGTAAAAACTGTACAGTAGGTGCAAGTATAGGGGCTTATAGGTCTCCTGAATAGTATTGCTTTTCCCTGTCACAGTTAAGAGATTACCAATGGAGAAAAAGCCCTGGTGGTCCTCCAGAAGCAAAGAACAAAATGAAAACTGGCAATAGCTTTGATTCAACCACTTCTGGGGTTGACAGTTGCCTAAGGAGGTGAGTCTTGGCTGGTCAGGCTCCTGGAAATGGGGCTCAAGGGACAGTAGGATGTAATGGTAATGATCATGGAAGAAGTGTCAGTGACTGGTTAAGAAGTCTGGGTTTGAATACTACCTCTCCCTCTGCTAGCGATATGATTTAGGACTCTTCTCTGAGTCTTCTCCCTTGAAGCTGTACACACAAAGGTGGACCATAAGCTTGGCTATCTCACTGGATCTTGCTGCAGGAAGCACAGGATGATGTTGATAACACCAAGGTCCAGTGGTCAATCCTTATACTGGCCACCACCACCACCACCACCACCAAAAAAAAAAAAAAAGTACAGGATGAGAGCTGCTTAGAAGAGGAGGGAAGATTGGGGAGAGAGTCCTTGAGAAGTGGGCACAGAGGGGCTACAGGAGGAGGGCCTGGTCCAGGTCAGGCAGGAAAGAGACTTTTTTGCCAGTTGATGGGGAAGAAAGGACATTGGAAGGCTTAGCCATTGAGGGGGACAGAGCACCTCCATGTGCACTCTCATCTTTTTAGCTCACATCATACATAACTGGGGAGGCCTTTGTGACATCAGTTTATGTGAAGGAGCTGGTGGTAAGTGCCCCTGCAGGCCAGCCTCCTGACTACCTCCAATGGTGGGGGCTGGGCTCCCTGTTGCCAGCAAAGACAGCCCCCACCCCCATAACTAATGATTCCCCTCTCTACCTCTCCCCTCAACACTCCTCCAACTCTTCCTCTCTGCATGAGCCTCTGAGCCAGTGCCTAGATCTGGCAGTAGCCTGGTACTCCAGCTATGTAGAAAACAAACATCTAAGGAGCATGATCCAGGAATTGGTAAGAGTCCAGTGGGGTCTGCTGATTCCATGCTGCCAATCCTAGGCTCCAATTTCCACTTGGGGCTCTGAAGAAAAGGGCTGCATGCCCCTGGTGCAGAGGGATAATGGGGTGCTGGGGGGCCTAGGTCTCAGCAGGAGGGACCCCAAACCATGCAGCATGGCTCTTTCTGTTGCTGACCTGTTGGCCCACTCTCTCTTCTCCAGATGTTGCTTTGTGTTGCTTTGCCCCCCACGGATTTGTCTCCCTACTTCCCCAGGGTGACAGAGACACAAAGGATTACTCAAAGCCCATCTCTTCTGAGCAGTGAGAGACCCTGAAGTGGTTAACTTCCCTTGAGAATGCTCAAGAAAGAGGCATCCCTTCCTTGGGAAATTAATCCCAAATTGGGGTTCTCTTCCTGCATTTATTTTCCAGACCAGGAAGTTACAGGAAGAGAATATAGGTGGGATTATAGTTTAACAATATAGGCTGATAACTTTCAGTGAAAGAAGCCAGATGACTTTCCAGTAGACAATTAAGTGATCCTATCAAAACCAGCCTGATCTTAGCAAACATTCCTTCTCCCTCCAGCAATTTTCCAGTATCTACACATATCAAGCAGTAACCTGTCTGTCCTTGTGCCAGCAACCTTGCTGTGCCACAAATCTTTATCTTACACCAGAGACTTTATAGCCTGAGGAAAATTTCCAGTCTTCCACAAGGTCAATATTTGAAACTGCAAGGCTTTGGAGAACCAGGCCCTATGAAGTACATCTGTTTTATAGTATATTCCACCTCTGCCCCATTTTATTTATTTAAAAGAAAAAGCAAAAGCTATAGATCAGGTTGGCACAGTTAAGACAAAAGCATTTAAAGCAAAGTTGGTATCACTTGGCATGGCAAGTCCTTTTAATTTACTTTAGGTGAGGACTGATGATGTCATTGTCTCAGGGCGGCTGCATGGCATTACTCCATGTGCTGTGAATTGGGTGTAATTACCAATTGTTGAAACTCCAGAAAGGAATTTTGCTCCATATAATAATTGATTCTGAGTCCAGAGAGTTTGTTATTATTAGTTCACCTGGCCAGGACATTACTGCTTTCAAAGCATCTAGTCTTTTGTAAAATTTTTGATCAATTACAGGTCTTTTGTTTAAGAACAGGATGTCTCATCCAAGTTAAAAACACCCTCTTTAAGGCCAGGAAAATTTAGAGAACTGCTTTTGTAGAGAAGACATTATTTTCCCCCTTATGACCAAGGCATTCCTCATAAAAGCATTGATGATCAATATCTTGATTGAAGATGTCTTTTCTTTGCATATATCTCTTGGTGTTGGGAAGGCCCTTTCCCAGGTGATGATAGAAAGAAGCATATCAGCTCACTTTCTTTCAGTGATCTGTCCCATGTCAGGGGGAAAGATGAACAGCAGGATGAAGCAGCAATTTAGGCCAAATTATGGCAAAGATGAAAGAGAGATCAGCAACTTGGAAGTGAGACATGCTATCTTATTTCCAAGTTTTAAATTATACCCTGTTATAAAGAGAGCGAGAGTTAATTTTCATTGAACTTATAAAAATAGCCACATTGTTATAATAATCACAAGAATACTTAAAGTTATTAAATTTGGGGGGATTAAATAGGGAGAAAACAAATATATTTACTTCTGTTTTAAATGACATTTACCAAACTGTTTTTAGTTATAGACAGCTTAAGAGAGAGAGAGAGTTTTCTTACATTTGGAAAATATTAGGAGAACCAATAGTGGTTTTTTTTTTTGTTGTTGTTCTTTTCGTGACCGGCACTCAGCCAGTGAGTGCACTGGCCAATCCTATATAGGATCCGAACCCGCGGCGGGAGCGTCGCCGCGCTCCCAGCGCCGCACTCTACGAAGTGCGCCACGGGCTTGGCCCACCAATAGTGTTTTACAGTAAGGAATTGTAAAGACCCATAATTCTTTTAAATTAATTTACCAATTAACTTTTGTTGTTTTGACCTTAGTGAACAATTTCACAAATTCATCAGTTTCTTCATTAGAATTTTGGAACTTTAGTTTAAAGCTGTGAACTCAAAGTTTGTTGGGAAACTGTACCTATCAGAGTTTTTTCATGAAATATTTGAAGACATAACATTTTAAAATTATAATTAAACCCAGATTATGACCAGTAGCATTTAAATCAAGACACAGATATTTAAGAACCTTACAAGATTTTGGAACACATATCCATAACACCTTCAGTACTTACAATGCTTTCCCATATAGTCTAATTTATTAAATAAGCCAATTAGTTTTGATACATTTTTATAAATCCTTTGGGAAATTCCAGGGCCCTTGGAATTCCTCAAAGTTAAAGTTAAAATGTTGAGCTTTTAGAATTTGGTTTTGGAAAGTTTTCTTAAATAACAAAAAGCTTAAAACATTTAAGATCACAATTATTACAAAAAGTAAAACCAAAGTGACAGAGGGCTTTAAAGACAGAGAGCACAAGAACATATCATGAAATAAGTTTTTAAAACCAGTTATCTAAGGGACAAAGAAAATCTTTTACAATTTTGTATTAAGAGCAATCAAGTGTTTTTTAAGAAAATCTGGTTGGTCCATCACAGGAGAGCAAATTCTAACCCTGTATTAGAATACTTCGAACATTAATTTTTAGAAAAACTCACACATACTTTGTTTTTAAATCCAGTTAATTTTTTACTGTAAAACCCTTTTAACAACTTATCTACATAAACCATTATCAAGACTTATTCAGATATTGTTTTTGTCCTATACTTCCTATTTTCTAAATAGCCAGTCATTTTACTATAGGACAAAAATACACTGTACCAGATGCTTTCTTACAAAAAATTATTTTTCTTTCTCTCTAGCCCCTCCAATCATAACCATATCCCCACATCCATGGCCCTCTTTAAATCACCTCCTTTTTACATACGTGTTTCTTTTTTTATCAATGTTAAATTGGCCTAATTTGTCTAAAGGTTTTTGTGGTGTGTGTGTATTTAGTTGTTTTGGTTTTGGTGGGGTTTACAACTTAAAAGCCTCTAGCAAAGACAAATGTAGTCCTGTTTGATTAGTAAACCCAGGCAACAATGTATGTTGATAAGAACATTTTTATACGTTCAGGTTAGTAAATAGGCATCCATTTATCAGAGCAAATTATACAAAGCCCAGTTTGAGTTTTAGCTATTTTTACCAAATACATATGTATGGTTTCCCATCCAAAATCTTGGTGTATTAGATCTATACCATTATCAGTTAATATTAACTAGGGCCTATGCGATATTTGGCCTAGATTTCTTTTCACTAGCCATTTCAGATCCCAGGTTTCCACGCGGCATTTAGAACCAAGTGGAATCCAGAGAGGCAGAGGACAGTGTTCCCTATCTATGTCTAAAATATATTGTTTCTCCCAGCATGGCCAGTAGGCAGAGCTGAGATAACAAGCAAACATATTGACCTAGAGACAAATTTAGGTAAAATGTTTGAATCAAATTTTGAAAATATATTTATCAAAACTTTAGAAGATTTAAGTCACATGAACTTGAAAAGTATACTTATTTATTTAATGAGCATGCATTAATTATAAGCCAATTTGTTACCTTGCACATAACACAATTAAACAAACAGACATGAACATATAGACATAACATACAGCTTACACATCCATATATGCAGACATAAACAACAAGAACAAACAAGGATCTTATAGGTTTTGTTCAAGATGTAATAAAAAGCTCAATAGTAAAATGGACAGTCAGGTTTAGGTTGTGTTATTTCCAAAAGACTTATTGGTGAGGTCTCACCCTGCCTTAAAGAAAGCAAGAGAACAGAATTACATTGTAAAGCAAAGTATGCAAGCCTTTTCAAGAAGAAGCTTCGAGTCTTGTGATGGAGAAGGCAGCCTTGCAGCTCCATATGAAAAAGCTCAAGACACCCAAGCTCCTGCCACAACAAGTGAGTGGCTACAGCACAGGGTTTTGGTTTTATGGGGGTGGGGGTAGAGAGGAAGGTGGCATCCTGTTCATTCTGCAATCGCTGCCTCCATGGCTCAAGCACCTGTGCTTTGGGAAGGTTCATGCTTCAAGGGAGGACCATGGGCTGATTCAGGTCCAGGAGCTGGAGACCTGTTTGGCCAACATAAGCAGGTGGACAGGTAAGCTGGGGCTGGGGTGGCCTAGGAGCAGGAGGGGGGAAGAGAAAGAGGTGTGCACCAGCAGATGGCAAGTCTGCTTATCTGAGCCTCAGTGTCCCTTTTTGCAAAGAGGGATGGAGTGTCCATTGTCAGCCACCCACAGTTGTCTTGAGAACAAGAATGTGAAGAACTCTATTTGAAAGTGGTTTGGATGATTGACCATCATCTAAGCATGAGGAATGATTAGCTAGGAAGGCATGGTCTGGGGTGAGGAGCCTGAATTAGGAGCTGTGGGTTGAGAGAGAGTTTTTTTGCAACTCCAGAAGCCAGAGGCCCTTATCATCCAATTACTTTCTCAGCTGAACCTCCACCCCTAGAACCTCCAGCAGGGACCAGTGAGGAAGAATGGTGGCTGCAAGGAGAGGCTGAGCAGCTGCAGAAGCAGCTGGAGAGCCTGATGGGTCAGCTCCAGGCTCAGGTAAAGGACAGTGAGGGTCTAAGCCACCTGAACTGGGAGCAGGAGGAGTGGCTGCTGGAGTTGGGGCAAGCTGCTGGGCTGAGGCAGGCAGCACAGGGAGGTGCTGGAGGGCACACAGTGCCACCATGACAACATCAGCTGCATGCTGCTTCAGGCCCATGAGCACCAGGAGCAGCTGGCTAAGTTGTAGGCTGGCTTCATCAGGCTGGTGTGCCACCTATCCTGCCAGCCTGCCCTCCACACTCACCCCCCTGGGCCTTTGTTTACCCACCGGTAAAATGGGGGTGGTGGAAACTTCACATGAAATGGTACCTGAAAAGGCACCCTGTGAGCCAGTGCCCTGTGCCCCCTTCCCTGTGCCATGGGTCTCCAGCTGCATCAGGTGGCTGTTGATTGCTTCTCTCCATCCATATCAATTAGAACATGGAGGTCACTAGTGCACTGCAGTCAGGGCAGCATGTGAAGATGAAGCTGGCTGAGAAGTTGGGCCAGAAAGGAATACAACCAAATGAAGAAGAAGAAGAAGGAGGAGGAGGAGGAGGAGGAGGAGGAGGAGAAGGAGGAGGAGAAGGAGAAGAAGAAAAGATAAAAACACCAAAAAGGAGAGGAAAATACCAAGATGAAGGAGAAAACACCCAAAAGATGAAAATGCCCCAAAGAAGAAAAAATGCTCATAAAAGAAAGAAAACACCCAACATAGGAAGAAAAAATGCAGAAGAAAAAAGCAACCCAAAATGGAAGAAAACCCCAAGCAGAAGAAAACACACAGAATAGGAAGAAAATGCCCCAGAGAAGATGAAAACACCCCCAAAAGGAAGTAAACACCCCCAAAAGGAAGTAAACACCCCAAAAATGAAGAAAACACCAGAAAGAAGTAGAAAACATCCACAACAAAAGAAAACACTCCCAAAAGGAAAGCCCCAACAAAAAGAAGAAAATCCCAATAAAAAGAAGAAACCACCCAGAAAAGAAGGAACCCCCCCAAGAAGTAAACCCTAACAAAGAGAAGAAACCACCTCAAAAGAAATCCCCCCAAAACAAAATCCTAACAAAAAGAAAACCCCATAAAAGAAGAAAAACCCAAAAGAAACAAAATCCTGATGAAAGAAGAAAACTCCAACAGAAAGAACAAAACCTTCCATGAAAAGAAGAAAACTTCCTAAAAGAGAAAAATATCCCCACATGAAAACAAGAAAAATCCCAAAAAGCCTCAAAAGAAGAAACCCCCCACAAAAGAAAACCCCAACAAAAAGAAGAAAACCCCCAGAAAAGAAAACTCCAACAGAAAGAAGAAAATCCCAAGAAGAAGAAAAGCCCAACAAAAAGAAAACACCCCAAAAGAATAAAACCAAAATGAAGAAAAGCAAAACTCCCCAAGAAGAAAACTCCAACAAAACAAAACCCTAACAAAAAGAAACCCCCCCAAAAGAACCATCCCCCCAAAGTAGAACCCCCCAGAAAAGAAAACTCCAATGAAAAGAAGAAAACCAAAAAGATGACCTCCAAAAAAACAAGAAAAAAAAAGAGAGAAAAATACAACCCCCTCCCCCCAAAAGGCAAACAAACAAACAAACAAAAAAACCCAGGAAAAATACAACAAAGAAGAAAAACGTAAAAAGTAATGCAGAGGAAAAAAGTAAACAACAAGAAAAAATAAGCAAAAAAATATAAGAAAAAACAAAAATTAAAAATAAAAAGAAAACAATCAAAACCTCCCCAAAAGCAAACAAACAAAACAAAACAAAAACAACAAAAAAATGAAAGCAGCAGGGTGCCCTTACTAGTAGTCCAGCCGCAGAGGCCCATAGGGGAAGACCAGTCCAATTGGTCCTTTGGGCAGGCTAGGCCAGGGGACCCTAGGGTCAGGTCAGGGCCGGGGTGCCTTTAGTGACAGGGCAGGCCACGGAAGAATTTAGGGCAGGCCAGTCAGGCCAGGAGTGCCCTTAGTGGCAGTTCAGGCCAGGCGAGGCCAGGGGTGTCTTAGAGGCAGGCCAGGCCGGGGTGGCTCTTAGCACCAAGACAGGCCAAGGGGCCCCTGGACAGGCCAGTCAAGGGGGCACTTAGTGGCAGGGGTGACCTTACGGCAGTGGTCCCCTAGGGGCAGACCAGTAAAGGGGGGCCACATGGCAGCCCAGGCCAGTGGGTTCCTTGGGCAGACCAGGCCAGCACTTAGCAGTAAGAGGCCCTTGGCAGCATGCCTGGCCAGGGCAGTCCTTAGTGGTGGCAAGGGCACAGGGGTCCTAGAAGCAGGCCAGATCATGGGGGCACTTAGTGGAAGGCAAGCCCAGGCAAGGGGGCCCTTAGCAGAAGAGCAGGCCTGGACAGAGATGGCCCATAGTACCAGGCCAGGAGGGCCCTGGAGACAGGCTGGGACAGGCCAGAGGGGTCCTTCCTTTGAGCCAGGCTTGGCCAGGTAGGCCCATAGTGCCAGTCCAGGCCAGGCCAGGCCTGCAGGATTCTAGGGATAGGCCAGGCCAGGCTAGGCCACAGGGGTCCTAGGATCAGGACAGGCCAGTCTAGAGGGTCCCTAGAGGTCAGTGGGGCCATAAGTGTAGGCCAGCCAGGTGGCCCCTTAGTGCCAGGTCAGGCCTAGGAAGCACTTAGGGCAAGCCTGGCAGGCCATGGGGGCCCCAGAGAGGCCATGCTGGGCCAAGGAAGCACTTGGGGCAGGCCTGGCAGGCCCTTAGTGGAAGGGGGCCTTTAGTGGCCATGGAGGCCCTTAGCATCAAGTATGCTAGGCTTTGGGGTGCCCTTAGTTTCAGACCAGGCTAGGGTGGTTCTGAGGCAGTGGGTCTCTGGTGCAGGCCTGCAACATCTGTCCTTGGTGGCAGTGGGGCCATTAGAAGAAGGTCTGGCTAGGGTATCCCTTATTGGCAGGCCAGGAAACACCAGAAGTGCCCTTAGTGGCAGGGCAGGTGATTCCAGGGGCTCTCTTAGAGGGAGAGCAGTCCAGGCCAAGGGAGCCCTTGGGGGGCCCTTTCTTTCTTTCTTTCTTTTCTTTCTTTCTTTCTTTCTTTCTTTCTTTCTTTCTTTCTTTCTTTCTTTCTTTCTTTCTTTCTTTCTTTCTTTCTTTCTTTCTTTCTTCCTTCCTTCCTTCCTTCCTTTCTTTCTCTTTCTTTCTTTCTTTCTTTCTTTCTTTCTTTCTTTCTTTCTTTCTTTCTTTCTTTCTTTCTTTCTTTCTTTCTTCCTTCCTTCCTTCCTTCCTTCCTTCCTTTCTTTCTCTTTCTTTCTTTCTTTCTTTCTTTCTTTCTTTCTTTCTTTCTTTCTTTCTTTCTTTCTTTCTTTCTTTCTTTCTTTCTCCTTCCCTTCCTTCCCTTTCTTCCCTCCCTTCATGCCTTCCCTCCGTTCTTGCTCTCCCTCCCTGCCTGCCCTCACTTCCTTCCTTCCTTTCCTTCCTTCCTTCTTTCTTTAGGAGTTCTTTCTTTTTTTTTTCTTTCTTGCTTTCCTTCCTTTCTTCTTTCTTTCCTTCCCTTTCTTTTTTTCTTTATTTTGGGTCTCTCTTTCTCTCTCTCTCTCTTCTTCTTTCCTTCTTTCTTTCTTTCTTGGGGGCCCTAGGGGACTCCAGGATTTGGGATCCCTTACTGGAAGTTCAGGCCAGGCCAGAACGAGGGGTTACTGAGAGGCAGGCCAATCCAAGCCAGGGAGACCTAGGGGGGCTCTTTCCTTCCTCCCCTCATTCCTTTCTTCCATCCCTCCTTCCTTCCCTGCCTTCCTGCCCTCCCTTCCTTTCCTTCCTCCCTTTCCTTTCTTCCTTTCCTCCTTTCCTTGTCTCCCTTTCTTCTCTCCCTTCCTACCCTCCCTCCCTCCCTCCCTCCCTCCCTCCCTCCCTCCCTCCCTCCCTCCCTTCCTTCCTTCCTTCCTTCCTTCCTTCCTTCCTTCCTTCTTTCTTTCCTTCTTCCTTTCTTTGTGGGCTCTTTCTTTCTTTCTTTCTTTCTTTCTTTCTTTCTTTCTTTCTTTCTTTCTTTCTTTCTTTCTTTCTTTCTTTCTTTCTTTCTTTCTTTCTTTCTTTCTTTCTTTCTTTCTTTCTTTTCTTCCTTCCTTGTAGAGGATGCATAAAGCATATGTACTTCACAGGGCCTGTTTTTCCAAAGCCTTGCAGTTTCAAATATTGACCTTACAAAAACCACAAAATTTCCCCCAGGCTATTGAGTCTCTGTTGTAAGATAAAGAGTTGTAACATAGCAAGGCTGCTGGCTCAAAGACAGACAGGTTACTGATTTATATGTAAAGATACTGGGAAATTGATTTAAGAAGGGATGTTTGCTAAGATCAAGCTTTTGTTGGTGGACCACTTAATTGCCTTAATGGAATGTAAATCTGACTTGTTTTTACTGAATGTTACCACCTTCTATTGTTAAACTTGTTAAAACTTTAATCTCACCTATGTCTCTTCCTGTAGCTTCCTGGGCTGGAGAAAAAATGCAGGAAGAGAACCCCAATTCAGAGTAAATTTTCCAAATGGAAGGAATGCCTCCCACTTGAGAGTTCTGGGAAGTTAACCACTTTGGGGCTTCTCACTGTTCATAAGAGATGGGCTTTGAGTAATCCTTTGTGGCTCTGTCACCCAGGGTAAAAGGGGTGACAAATCCATGGGGGCAAAGCAACACTTCCTTCCTTCCTTCCTTCCTTCCTTCCTTCTTCCTTCCTTCCTTCCTTCCTTCCTTCCTTCCTTCCTTCCTTCCTTCCTTCCTTCCTTCCTTCCTTCCTTCCTTCCTTCCTCCTTCTTTCTTTCATTCCTTTATTCCTTCATTCCTTCCTTCCCTTTCTTTCTTTCTTTGGGGTCTCTCTCTCTCTCTCTCCTTCTTTTCTCCTTATTTCTTTCTTTCCTTCTTTCTTCTAGCCCACCTACGTCCCTCCTGACCTGCCCTGCCACTAAAAGCATTCCTGTCCTGGACTCCCATTGGGCCCCCAAGAAAGAAAGAAATACCCCCCCAGGGGTCCCCTAGCATGGCCTGCCTCTAAGAGGAACCCTGGACTGGCCAGGCCTGTCCTGCCACTAACAGTGCTTCTGGACTTTCCTGGCCTGCTACTAATGGTGCCCTGGGCAGGCCTGCCATTAAAGGCCCCACTGGACCTGACCAGGTTTACAGAAGAGACCCACTGGCTGCACCTGTCTCAGGGCTGCGCTGGCCTGGCCTGCCTCTAAGAAACCCCCATGGGGTGTTCAGGCCATGGTGGCTGCAGCACTAAGCAGGCCAAGGGGGCTGTGGTCCAGGCCATTCAAAGAGGGCCCTCAGAGGCAGGGCAAGCCAGGACAGGTGATCTCTTAGAGACAGGGCAGGGGGGCTCTCAGCACAAAGACAGGCCAAGGGTGCCCAGGGACAGGCAAGTCAGGGGAGCACTTAGTGACATGTGTGTCCTTAGTGGCAGGGTGGCCCTTATGGCTGTGGCCCACTAGTGGCAGAGAAGTAAAGGAGGGCCCTATGGCAGGACAACCAGTGGGTTCCTTGGGCAGGCCAGTCCAGGCTGGTCCTGAGCAGAAAGAGGCTCTTGGCATCATGCCTAGCCAGGGCAGCCCTTAATGGTAGGCAAGGGCACGGGGGCTCTAGGGGCAGGACAGGCCATAGGTTCCCTTGGTGGAAGGGAAGCCAAGGCAGGGGTCCCCTTAGCAGCAGTCCAGGCCAGGACAAAGGTGGCCCATAGTGCCAGGCCAGCTAAGGCCAGCAGGACCCCAGGGAAATAGGGTCTTGGGGATCCTTGGCTCTGAGTCAGGCTGGGCCAGTCAAGAAGAGTCCTAGGTCCAGACCAGGCCAGGCTAGGGGAGCCCTAGTGGCAGACCAGTCAGAGCCAGGGCTTCCTAAGGAGCAGGCCAGGTCAAGCTGGGAGGTACTTGTGGTAGGCCTGCCTGGCCAGGGGAGCCCTAGTGGCAGGCCAGGCTATGCCTGGGGGCTTAGGAGCAGACCAGGTCACTCTAGGGGGTCCATAGAGGCAGACCAGGCCAGGGGTCACTAGAGGCAGGCCAGCCAGGGGACCCCTTAGTGCCAGGCCAGGCCAAGGGGGCTCTTGGGGCAGGCCTGGCAGGCCCTTAGCAAAATGGGGACTGTTAGTGGCAGGGGTCCCTGAATAGTAGGCCTAGCCCTGGATGCTCTTAGTGCCAAATATCCGGTTATAGCCACACAAAACAGACTAAAACCGAAAATTGGTACCAGGAATGGGGTGTTGCTTATAACAGACACTTGAAAATGTGGAAATGACTTTTTAACTGGGTGTTGAGGAGAGTTTGGAGGAGTTTGGAGGACTCGGAGAAGACAAAAAGATGTGGGAAAGTTTGGAATGTCTTAGAGACCAGTTAAATGGTGGTGAGCAGAATGCTTATGGAAATATCAACTGTAAAGACCATTTGAAGGAGGTCTCAGATAAAAATAAGGAGTTTATTGGAAACTGGGGCAAAGATCACTCTTGCTGTGAACTGGCAAAGAACTTGGCTGCATTGTGTCAATGCCCTAAGATTTTGTGAAAGGTGGAAATTAAGAGTTTTGAACCAGGGCCGGCCCTGTGGCGCACTCGGGAGAGTGCGGCGCTTGGGAGCGCAGCGGCGCTCCTGCCACGGGTTCGGATCCTATATAGGAATGGCCGGTGCACTCACTGGCTGAGCGCGGTGCGGGCGACACCAAGCTGAGGGTTGCGATCCCCTTACCGATCACAAGAAGACAAAAAAAAAAAAAAAAAAAGGAGTTTTGAACCAGAGTATTTGGTGGAAGATATTTCTAAGCAGTAAAGTATTAAGGATGCTGTATGGCTACTTGTAAGAGTCTACTCTGAGTTATGGTGCCAAAGGCATGACATAAAGCCAGAATTGAAAAGGGGAGCAGAGTGTAAAGATTTGGAAAATTTGCAGCCTGGCCATCTGGTAGAGAAGCAGAGTGCTTTTTCAGAAGGAAAATTCAATGGTACTAAGAAGATTAACACCAAAGAATGGGATTACCAAGAGAAGGAGACAAAAGGCCCTCAAGGCATTGCAGAAGCCTCTGGGGCCAACTCTTCCATTTCAGGCCCAAAGATCTAGGGACACAAAATGGTCTTGGTGAACTGGCTTGAGGAGCCCTCCACAGGCTCACTGCTCAGGGCTACCTTAGGAAACTGCTTCTAGCACCAGCACCACAGATGCTTTGGCTGCTTCAGCTGTGGCTACAATTTACCCCAGGTATGGCTGGACCTGCAGTTTTGGAAAATACAAGCCAGAAGCCTTGGCAGAGTCCATGTGGTGCTAAGTCTTCAGGCTCACAGAATGTCAGAGCTCAGAAGGCTTGGGAGTCTCCACTCAGATTTCAAAGGATACATGGAAAAGTCTGTGGGCCCAGGTAGATATCTGTCAGAGGGGCAGAGTCACCACAGACAGCCTTCACTAAAGCAATGCCAAGTGGAAACATGGGGTTGGAATTGCAACAGAGAAACCTCATCAGCACCATGTCTACTGGAGCCATGAGAGCACGACCATCATGGAGACCCCAGACCTGTGGAGCTACAGAGTGTAACAATAGCCTGGGAGAGCTGAAGTGTGGCCTGAGACCAGGAAAGCCACAGAAATAGATCTGCCTGAGGACTTGGGGACTCAACCCCCATACCAGCACAGAGAGGACATGGAACATGGAGTTAAGGTGCATGATTCACCATCTTTGAGATTTAATGCCTGCCCTGCTGGATTTCAGACTTGCTTAGGACTTGATACTCCTTTCCTTTGGCCCATTTCTCCCCTTTGAAATGGGAATATGTACCCTATGTTTGTCCCACCACTGTATCTTGGAAGTAGATAAATTGTATTGATTTCACAGATGGGACTTTGAACTTTGGACTCTCAAGATGAAACAAGTTAAGACTGAGGGGATGAAATGAATATATTTGCATGTGAAAATGACATGAGTTATGGGGGGCCCAAGTGGATCATGACACAGTGAATGGATTAAAAATGATGGTCAGGTGTGTGGTTCTGAGGGCTTTAGAAAAAGAGCACATGAGAGTCTCTCTCTCCTCTCTCTGTTTCCACCATCTTGCAATGTGAGACCACCTCACTGTTGCCACCACCAGATGGACTTTGTACTTTCTAGCCTCAGAAACTGTAAGCAATAAATTTCATTTTTCTTTATAAATTACCCAGTCCCAAGTATTCTGTTATAGCAACACAAAACAGATGAAAACAGGGGCCCTGTGGCAGGTCAGGACAGTGGGTCTCTTGTGTATGCCTTTCCAGGCCAGCCCTTAGTGGCAGTGGGGCCCTTAGCAGCAGGTCTGCCCAGCACAGCCCTTAGTGGCAGGCCAAGAAAGGCTAGGGGTGCTCTTAGTGGCAGGGCAGGCCAGGCCAGGGGGTCTCTTAGAGACAGGTCAAGCCAGGGGGGCCCTTAGCACCAATCAGGCCAAAGGGGCCCTGGGGCAGGCAATTTGAGGGGGGCCTTTAGTGGCAGACCAGTCATGGTGGGGTGGCTTAGCAATATTTTATCATTTATACTTGGCCAGAAAATTTTCTTTTTTATTAAACTATCAAACTAATTGATAAAATGTGTATTTTAATAATTATCCTTATTTTTGTAGTTTCTTCAGAATCTACATTTATGTTTTTTTCCACTCCCACATTTGTGTATTTTTACTTGAGTCAAATTTATTTCATTGAAATAAACACTGAAAGTGAATACACAGTTTCTGTAGGGTTTTTGTTATTCAAATAAACAGCTTTCAGATTTATTAGTCTGCCAATTCTGTCATTTTCCCCTCTCCTGATAATATGATTTCATGTTTTTGTGTTTAGTACCTCCATTCTCCTGTGAATCTTAGGTTATTATTTCTTTACCTTCTTCTAATGAATAAGTAGTTTTAGGATATTTTGATATTTATTATTTAATAATGACATGTAAGGGTGTGAATTTGCTTTAGAAAAGAAATTTGGGGCTGGCCCCATGGCTCACTTGGGAGAGTGTGGCACTGGTAGCGCCGAGGCCACGGGTTCGGATCCTATATAGTGATGGCCAGTGCACTCACTGGCTGAGTGTGGTGCAGACCACACCATGCCGAGGGTTGTGATCCCCTTACTGGTCAGAAGAAAAAAAAAAAGAAATTTGACATTATCTGCTTCATTTTAGTAATTTAACTATGATGGACTTTAGTATGATTTTCTCCTCTTTTCTGTTTTATACCCAGTTGGGGTTTGCCGATCTAATTGGTGTTCTTTAATCTGTGGATTGATGTATTATACCCATTTTGGAAGTCCTCAGCCATTACACCTTCAGTGATGGCTTCTGCCCACTTCTCTCTCCCCTCTCTGTCCCCCTCTGAGACCATACCCATATACAGTTGTAATGAGGCTCACCCATCTCTTCTTCTTCTGTCTTCTTCAGGGAAGGCCCTTCAGGGATTTGGATGGAAATTCTAGTAGGTCACTGCTCAAACATGAAAGACTGTGGCAAGTCATTTTGTGACCTTTGGAGGTTTCAGTTTGCTGCTTTAGCACCCACGCCCTGCAGCTTTCAAATGTGGCAAAAATCTTGAGGGACCAATCAGCAGGCCCTGTCTTTCTGGAGAAACATTATCTCCCAAGCACTATGAGGTTCAAGCAGATTTTACTCTGACTTTTAGGAACCGTTGGCCTGGCTCCTCTATCTTCCATGTTCATCCTCAGTACACAGAGAATGTCCTGTGGAAAACACCAACTGTGTTTGTGCTTCTCGAGTTGTGTGATCTCTCACACGAGCACCAGTCCTGAGTGACCAACCAATACCTCTTTGGTTTCTCTGTCCCCTGTGTGGGCCAAGCGTGATCATCAGTCCCTGTTGAGAATTAATAAAAACTCTTCCCTAGAAGTCTTCCTCTCTGAAATTCCAAATTATGTAATTATTGTTTCCACAACTCTAATATGCCCTCTGTTTTACAGAATGATACATGCTTTGCTTTTTTGTTCAATTAGATATTAGACCTGAAGCTCTTTTCATTATGAAGGGGTGACTTCCTTAATTTTTATAAAAGTTAATAATACATGTTTACGTAACTGGTTATCTCTAAACAGACACAGGCTGATTCTCAATGTTTTGCTACCCAAACCTGCACAAATGAATATAGAGATAAATTTAAATGGACCCAGTACAAAAGGCTTGAGAACTTTCAAAACTGGGGAGGTAGTCAGATAATAAGGTAAAATATTTTTAAATTGTACATTTTTTCACATGTAAATAGTTCTCTAAAATTTTTTAGTGAGGTACATCATACTTAGAAAAGACTACATAGAATGTTTTAAGTTTAAACATTAATGTCATATAAACTCTGCAGGCTGGACACACACTAATGAATAGACTGGGGAGGTATTAGGCTCCCGTGGTGCTATTGTGGTGGGCCTAGGCCTGAGGGTGCTGTGCCAGTGGGTGCAGTTGGTGGGGGCTGGGCTGTGGGTGCAGTTGGGTTTGGGCTGGGCCTGTGAATGTACTTTTGTGGGGGATGGGCCCTGGGTACAGTTGGCAAAGGGCTAGGCCTAAGGAGGCTGTGCCCAGGGGTGCATTTACAGGAGGCGGGCTGGGCCCATAGATGCAGTTATGGGGCTTTGGGCCTGTGGGTGTAGTTGAGCGGGATCTGGGCCTGGGGTGCTGTTGGCTGGGGGTTGGGCCTGTGGGTACAGTTTGGTGGGTCTGGGTCTGTGGGTATACATGGCTGGGGGCTCAGGCCGTGGTTTACTTGGGGGAGGGGCTGGGCCCTTGGGTTCACTTTTGTTTGGACCTGGCAAGTGGGTGCAGTTTTGTGGGGGTTAGACTGGTGGGTGCAGTTGGTTGAGGGCTGGGCCTGTTGATGCAGTTGGTGGATGCTTGTTCCATGGGTGCAATTTGGTGGGGGATTGTCCCATGGGTGCAGTTGGTGGGGCTTGGGCCGTGGGGGCAGTTAGGTGTGGGATGGGCCCGTAGGTGCACATTGTTGGGGGTGGGCCCATTGGTGCAATTGGGTGGGGGCTGGACACATGCACCTTTGCATTGGGACTAGGCCGATTGGCACACCTTTCTGGGGACATGGCCCTTGGGTAGAGTTCAGGGGGCTGGGCCCGTTTGTACACTTTGTTAGGGCTGGGCTGGTGGGTGCACTTTGGTGGGTCTGGGCCTGTTGTTGAACTTAGGTGTGGCCTGGGCCTGTGGGTGCAGTCGGGAGTGAGCAGGGCCTTTGGGTGCACTTTGGTGGGGGCTGTACCCGTGGCTGCAGTTGGTGGGGTCTGGACCTGTGCATGCAGTTGGGTGGGGGTTGGGCCCTTGGTTGCAGTTGGTGGGCTTGGGACCATGGGGGCAGGTGGGTGGGGGCTGGGCTTGTGTGCACAGTGGGGGTGGGGCTGCGTTTGTGGTTGCACTTTCAGAGGTATGGGTCTGTGGGTGAAGTTGGGTAGGGCTGGGCCTGTGGGTGCACTTTTCTGAGGGCTGGGCCTGTGGGTGCAGTTGAGGGTGGTTGGGATGGTGGTAGTGCTTCGTTGGAGGATGGGCCTGTGGTAGTGCTTTGGGGGGGGCAGGACCCATAGGTGCAGTTGAAGGGGGGCTGGGCCCATGGGTGCCGTCGGGTGTGGGCTCAGCCTGTGGGTTGCCTTTGGTGGGGTCTGGGCCAGTGGGTCAAATTGGCAAAGGTCTTGGCCTGAGGAGGCTGTGTCCCTGTGTTCAGTTGGGGGGGGGGCTTGTCCAGTGGGTGCAGTCATGGTGGGTTGGGCCCATGGGTTCAATTGAGTGGAGGCTGGGCCTGTGGTTGCAGTTGGGTGGGGCCTGGGCATGTGGGTGCAGTTCTGGGGGTCTGGGCCCATGGGCATAATTTGGGGATGCCAGGCCTGCATGCTCCAGTTGGGGGCTCCGGGATTGGGCACAGTTGGGTGGAGCCTGGACCCATGGGTGCAGGTGCTGAGGGCTGGCCTTGTGAGTACACTTAGGTGGGTGCTGGATCCGTGGATGTACTTTGGGGAGGGTTGGGCCTGTGGTGGTACTTTGGGGCGGCTAGGCCTCTTGGGTTTCTATGGTGGGTGCTAGGCCCATTGGTGCTGTTGTGGTGGAACTAGGGCCGAGGGAGCTGTGCCCATGGTTGCGATTGGTGGGGGGCTGGGCCCGTGAGTGCAGTTGGGTGTGGACTTGGCCTGTGGATGCACTTTGGTGGGGGCTGGGCCCATGGGTGCAGTTGGGGAAGGGCTGGGTCCGAGGGGACTCTGCCCGGGGGTGCACATTGGTGGCACTGGGCCTCTGGATGTACTTGGCTAGGGGGTAGGCCCGTAGGTTACTTGAGGGGGGTGGATCATTTGGTACACTTTTGTCGGGGCCTGGTAAGTGTGTGCACTTAAGTGGAGGCTGGACCCATGGGTGCAGTTGGTTTGCGGCTGGCCCCGTGGGTGCTGTTAAGTGGGTGCTGGGTCTATGGGTGTACTTTGGGGAGGACTGCGTTCATGGGGGTACACTGGCAGGGGCTGGGCCCATCAAAAATACCAATAACATTCTTCACAGAAATAGAAAAAGCAATCTTAACATTTATATGGAACAACAAAAGACCGTGAATAGCCAAAGAAATCCTGAGGGAAAAAATAAAACCGGAGGCATAACACTACCTGACATCAAATTATACTACAATGCTATAGTAACCAGAACAACATGATACTGGAAAAACAGACACAAGGACCAATGGAATGGAATAGAGAACCCAAAAATAAATCCACAAACTTAGACCTAACTGATCTTTGACAAAGGCAGCAAGAACATATGCTGGTGAAGAGACTGCCTCTTCAATAAATGGTGCTGGGAGAACTGGACATCCATATGTAGAAGAATGAAACTAGACCCATACTTCTCACTATATACCAAAATCAACTCAAAATGGATTGAAGACTTAAATATAAGACCTGAAGCTATAAAACTCCTAAAAAAAAAAAAATAGAGAAAACACTCTAGGAAGTAGGACTGGCGAATACTTTATGAATAAGACCCCAAAAGTATAGGCAACAAAAGAAAAAAATAAACAAATGGGATTATATCAAACTAAAAAGCTCCTGCACAGCAAAGGGAACTGTTAACAGAGAGAAAAGACAACCTACAGAGTGTAAGAAAATATCTGCAAACTATGTATCCAACAAAGTATTTAAAGTCAGAATATACAAGGAACTTAAACAACTTTACCGTACAGAATGGGCAAGGAGCTGAATAGGCATTTCTCAATGCAACTGGCCAACAGACCCAGGAAAGATGCTCAACATCACTCAACATCAGGATTTTGATGCAAATCGAAGCCACATTGAGATATCATCTTGCTCCAGTTAGACTGGCCATTATCAAAAGGACAGAAAATAACAAATGCTGGGAAGAATGGCAGGAAAGGGGGACTCTTCTACACTGTTGGTGGCACTGTAAATTGGTGTAGCCATTATGCAAAATGGTATGGAACTTCCTTAAAGAACCATAGATAGAACTGCCACATCATCCAGTAATCCCAGTGCTGGGTACACACCCAAAGGAATGGGAATCATCATGTTGAAGGGATACCTGCACTCCATGTTTATTACAGCTCTGTTTACAATAGCCAAGAGTTGCAACCAAGCTAAATGGTCCATCGTTGGACAACTGAATAAGGAAAATGTGGTATATATACACAATGGAATACTACTCTGCCGTAAAAAGAATAAAATTCTGCCATTTGCAGCGACATGGATGAACTTGGAGAAAATTATGTTAAGTGAAATAAGCCAGGCACAGAAAGAGAAATACTGCATGTCCTCATTCATCAGTGGGAGCTGAGAGAGAGAGAGAGAGAGAGAGAGAGAGAGAGAGAGAGAGAGAGAGAGAGAGAGAGAGAGAGAGAAACAATCACAGTAACACATTGAACTTTCAAGAGAAGAGAACAGAACTGAGGTTAAGAGATGAGAAAGGAGAAGGAGGGAGGGTAAAGGAGGAATTGGAAAAAGGCCATGAAAAACAATTACATCATATAATGTTGAATATACTAAGTATCCTTATTTGAGCATCACATACTGCACACAGGTATTGATATTCAACTCTGTACCCCACAGATATATACAACCAACCATGTTTCAATAAAAGAAAAAACACATCACTACCACCCTGACATTTTCAAATAACTTCACATTGACTCTTTAAGCAGGAGAAATAGAGACCCATTCCCTATCCAGAAAAAAAAAGGCACAGGGGAGGAGAATGATGGGGATCACAGCTCATCCTTCAGGTTTCTCATTACATCATTTCCTTATCTATTAAATGTAGACACCCCCCACCCCTCCCCCCAGGCCACTCCCTGTCCTACCACCTGCTTTCTCCTCTTGTGGAATCCACCACAGTCTATAAGTATCTTGTTTGCTTATGCATTTCATTAATATATTGTCTGTCCCTACTGGAATGCAGGATCTAGGGGGACAAATCTGGTCTATCTTGTCTGCTGGTCTGTCGGTATAGTCTAGTATGATACCTGATGGGTCCACAGAATAATATGAATTTAGCAAATGTAGTAATGCACCTTGTTGTGGAGATAAAAAGAGCATGCAATCTTACTGAACATTCTCCTTAGCTCTGTTTACTGCGCCAAGGGATTGCAAGGCCTTTCCCTTGTTTCATGAGTACTAACATGAAGGAAAGGAGAAGGGGAATGGAAATGGGATGGTGAAACTCCATTCGGGCACTGACTTTGCACACGGGAAACTTAATCAGACACCACGCATCCTGACAAAAGCTGCCCTTCTCTTCTCCCTAGCTGCCTTCATGTCCATGTTGGACATGCCCAGTCAGGGCTTGGAAAGGCTCTGGTCAATCAGAGTCAGCCCCGCATGCCTCCCTTGGGTGCACCCTTGTTGTTTGCCATTAGGCATGTGGAGAGGCTGACAAGTCTGGAAGATTTCTCTTGTACAGTCTGACAGGCTAGTGTGGGTGGCAGTTTTTGATGGCTAGGGGCCTGATTATGTCGTTCACTCTTTGACATTTCCTCAACTCTGCTTCTCTGCCAACACACGCATGTTGACAATGTCTTCCAGCAGATGCCCCTGAGAAGCTGGGGTTTGCTGATGCCAGCACCTGCTTCTGTGGGCTCCGAGGGCATGGCATAGCCCTGCCTGGGCTCAGTGGGCACGTGGGCATGAGCCCTTGAACACAGCCAGACTTAGGATCCATTGTGAGGGCCGGCAGGCCTGGGGCAGCCTGAGTTTTCTGGGATCTGTTCTAAGACCATCAGCACTCAGCAAATACAATGGAGCCCCCTGAAAGTGGGGGCACATTCCAAGACCCCCAGTGGAGACCTGAAACCTTGGATAGTACCAAAACCTACATATACTATGCATGAATTTCTTTTTCTTTCTTCTCAATTTCATAGATAGGAGATTTGTTCTTACCCTAGACTTAGCAACCTCAGCATATGATATTTCTTCTTTCCTTATTAAGTCAAGAAATTTTACCTTTTTACTTCAAGGAAACACCCTATGTCTTCTCTTTGGCATATCCAAATTGCCAGCATTACAACTCTTGCTTTTGGGGGTCAAAATTAAGTCAAATAACAGTTACTGGAACACAAGCACTGTGGTACTACAACAGCTGATATGATAACTGAGAAGCCTACCAAGTGACTAATGGTGGGTAGCATGTGCAGCGTGGATCCACTGTACAAAGGGACAATTCACATCCCAGACGCTACTCAGAATGGTGTCTCAATCAAAAATTCATTGTTTCTTTCCAGAATTTTCCATTTTATATTTTTATACTACAGTTGACCACGAAAAGCAAAACTGCAGGAAAAGGGGAACTACTGTATGAAGGAAGTCCAGCTACACATTCGTTTATTCACCCATCCATCCATCCATTAGTTACTTACTGAGTGCCCACTGTATGCCCAATGCTGAACCAGGCGCTAGTTCTATGATGGTGACCCAAAACTCCCTGCCCCTGTGGCAATAGCTGGTCAGGGAAACAGCAAACGCACACTTCCAGATATTCTGGAAACTGTGAATAATTCTAGAAGTGGAAAGAACTGGACATTATGTGACATAATAAGGAGAAACTACTTTTAGCAGGGAGGAGGTCATAGGAGGTCCATCAGATGGAATGTTCTTACAGCTGAACCTGAAGGAGAGAAGGATCCAGATGCCTGGAAAGCACGAATCGGGGTGTTTAAGGCAGAGAGGGCCACAGTATAAAGGTTCTGAGATAGAAAAGCACCCATTCAGGGAGCTAACAGCAGGTCCCTGCAGCAGCATGTTCACAGAAAGGAACTTGGACCATGAGGACCAAGTGCCAGCACCTCCCAGTCATGGACGTCTCATTTTCTGACACTCATAGCACAATGTCAGGGACAAATAATCCTAAATGCACATAACCATGGACCATGAGTTGAGCTATGTAGGAGGTACATAGAATCGTACTTCATTTTTCTCTGAAGAGTATTAATGAAGTACTCTCCCATTTCAGGGTTTTAGATTGCTGAGAGGGACTGGATGGATGGGTCTGTGATCATGTTTACTCATGATACTCCCTGAGATTCTGCAGGCTGCTTCAGACATACAGGGAAGAGAGTCCTCACAAACACCTCTCTGAGAATCTGCAGATGCACAGGAAGGGCACAGAGCAGACTCAGAGTCTCAGAATTCATACATTTTTTACCTAACTCATCAACTTTATCCTACCTCATCCATCAGAGGAATAACAGGTAAATGGAACATGTGAACTTTGATGAGATCCCGATGTGTCAAATACTAGGACAATGCTGGGATCTGGACAAAGTGGACTTGATTTAGTTTCAATTCACACATCACCAGCTGAGACTCAGACACATGTACAGTGTATGAGTTGTTCTTTGTGCATGAGCAATCCTGACCTTTCTTCACATGGAGGAGGAAAAGGACAACTTCACATGGGTATGAGACACCTGTGTATTCTGTTCTTGCTCTTCAAGTCTCATATTTAATAGCTCTTTATATTTTTTGTACTGAAAAAGGAAATTCAGGATATGGAAACAGGATCAGCATGTGCTATCAATTTTCTTTAAAATAGTGGGATAAACACTGCTTTAAATATTACAAGGCTCTATAAAAACACACACAAGTTGTATGATGAATGTGGGGAAAATAGAACAGTTTGGTCGGGATCCCTTGACTCAGGTCTGGTTGGGGGTGGCGCAGCACATTTCTTTGTAAACAAGTTGTGTGTGGGTGGAGTTAGTGCACATGTGCACCCATGTAATTTTTTTGTTTGCTGCTATTGTGTGTTCTTCAGTTTGTAAAGCAGAGCTTGCTGGCAGAGCTCGCTTCTAAAAATAGAGCATGTTTACTCTGCTGGCAGCTGCTCAGTTTTTCCAGTGGACTTTTCCAGTAGCAGTTGAGCTTCTGAGGTTCTCTTTGGACTGCCTAGGTATTAGATATGTGTGTACTGAATAAAGACTATTCCTTTCTTAACCAAGGCCCTATGGAACTTTTGCCTGTTACCTAGCTCATAGACCTGTGTGTGAAGGGTTTGTGAATGGGCTCGAGGGTCTGTGAGCTCCAGACCCAGCCCTAGCTTTATAATGAACAAGAAAGTTCATAAAAAATTATTCTCCAGAAATACTAAAATTAGTGGTGTTTAAGGCAATAAAACTCCACTTGTATGTGAATGTTGCACAAGAAGTATGGATTGGAGGGAGTTTGGGGAAGCCTATTTGCAGATCCTTTCCTATTGATAGAGTGGCTTTTGAGTACAGTTGGAATTGAGTGACGTGTGCAATTTGGAATCCTCCTTCATGACACTTGAGCAATATCTCTTTTTCCTGGTTTTGCCACTGTCTGACAGGGCTTACTTTCTGATTTTCCCTATTGGCTGCTTCTCTTCTCACAAACCCTAAATGTGGAGAGCCTCTGGACTCCAAAAGTGAGCCCCTTCTCTCTTGTAATGGGAGCTGTTGAATTCCCTGCTGACGTAACATCTATGTACTGCTGAACGCCTGCCTGCATATGTCTCCTTTCCCAAGAGCCCCAACCCACTCACCTGCAAAATCTCCACTCACTGCATGTTTACTGGCACCTCAAACTGGAAGTGAACAGCAATAACAAGTCTTCTTGTTTTGTCTTCACATGTTCTTGTCCCACAGTCCATGGTACAACAGTGAATCACAATCTACTGAATCTCTTAAGGCCAAAACTTTGTGGTCACTCTTTATCCTTCTCTTTTTTCCCCCTTCCGCTTCAAATTGTCTAGTCGACCTTGCCTCCCAAGCATGGTGACCATCCACTTACACCATCAATTGTACACACTGCCCTGTGTCTAGTCTAAGCCAGGATTCACTATGTGTCTTCCCTGTTCCCCACAGCCCAACTAAAGTGATGCCTACTTTAAAAATATCCATTATCTACCACTGCATCTAGACAAACATTTTTTCTCCAACTATAAAATTAAGGCATTCTTTATTCCACAACTGCCATGTTTCATGATTTCTAAGACCCTGAGAAAATACGGCCCTGGCCTTTGACCTTTCTGCCTTTCTCTTCCACCTTATCCCCTGATTGATTTGCTCTCATCACATTGGCCTTCTCTACTCTTCGCATGTTCCCACGGTTCATTCCGAGATCCTTTGCATGTATAATTTGTTATTTTTTAATTTTTTTCAATGCATACACTTTCTAAAATGAAATGTGTAAGATAACTTTTAAAAAAATGAAACATAATACATTATACACACTTGTGGGATACAAATTTGAGTATCAGTTGTTGTGTACAATCTGTGTTGGTCACTGCAGGATAGTTAGCTTATTTTTCAATCATTCATTGTGTCCGTTAAACAATTTCTCATTAATTTCTCACTCAGCCCCCCTGCACACTCCTCCCTCTTTCCACTTTTAGTAACCACAGTTATGTTACTTCCTCCTTCTCAGTGTTCAAGGCATTGTTGTGATAGTGGTTTCTTTCTTTCATTATTGTTTTATTTATTTATTTTTAATTTTCAGCAACTCTGGAATCAGAAATAAATAGAATAGAAAGTAGAATAAAGAAATAAATAAAGGCTGTAATTTTGACTCTAGCTCTCTGTCTTAAAAAAAAAAAAATCCTGCGTGGGATATCTAGAGTGGTTTTTCCTTTACCATGTGAATCCCAGCTGGTGCCTGAACACAGACTCCTCAGGTGTGTAACTCATACTTTATGGAATCAGGAGAGGCGTTATGTCTGTGGTGCTGGCTCAGAGGAGGAGGAGGAGGTTTAGGGTGCAGACTAGTGTCCCTTGTCCCTTCTACCAAAACTTAAGTAACCTTCAAGGAGTGTCTGCTTCTAACGAACTTTTTCAGTAGATGGAGGCAGTGAGTGGAGAAGCTGGGGCAGCCCATTGTCACACTTCTGCTTTCCTGGGTGGTTTATGTTATGAGATGTAACACTGTGGGAGGGTAACTGTTATCCTGTCCACAGAAATAAGTTGCAAAATCTTCAGGCTCCAGACTGCTGATGGTAAGAGTGAAATCTGTCCCCGATTGACTGCCACTGAACCGTGAGGGGACCCCAGTGTACAAATAGGTTGCATCATTGATCAAGAGCTTATGAGCCTTCCCTGGTTTGTGCTGATACCAGTTTAAATCATCGCTAATGTCCTCACTTGCATGGCAAGTGATGGTGACTTTGTCTCCTTCTGATGCAGACAGGTAGGATGGAGACTGGGTTATCTGGACGTCACATCTAGAATCTGAGATTAGACACATAAAAACAAATATTCATATGATTAATCACATTATAGGAGGACACCACTAAAGGGCCAGGTGGTGCTGAGCACACTGGCTGAGTAAATTCCTAGTGCTGTGTTTCCTTACCTGGGAGCCAGAGCAGCAGGAGCCCCAGGATCTGAGTGAGGGCCCTCATGTCCATGCTGTGTCCTGACTGGGACTGACTCCTGCACAGGGTGTGACCAGCCTATGAATAAGTCTCCAGAGCATTGGGTTGTACCTAGGGAACATGCAAATCACAGGGGCTGGAGCAGGGCTGGGCACAGCTGAAGTGCTGACTCCTCTCAGTAACTCAGCACAGGTGCAGTGTCCCCATGTGTTCCAGGCCTGACCAGGACAGCATAGAGTTGCCTGCAGAGATTGTGTTTCTGCGTAGGCATGGGCCATTTTTTTACAAAAAAAAAAATTTCGTGTCAATTGTTAAAATGTGAAATTGGCTTGAGGACCAGATGGCATAATGTATTTCATAGGTGCATTGGTATGATTTAGATATGAGAATATCCTTGTTCTTGGGGCATACCTACAAAATTATTGGATTGCGGGGCTATCAGTTATTCAAGTTATTGTCAAATGATTCTGGTGGGGGAAAATAACAACAAAAATTTGTGCTGTACTTACAACATTTCTATGACTGTGAAATTGTTTCTTTCTTTTTTAATATAGAGGAGACTTTATCAGGAGGGAGTTAAAACATTCAAAAGCATTTTACAATGGCCCTAAGCCATTGTTATTACCAGTAAAATGTCAAGCCATTTACTACAGATACACAAATGTAAAACCCTGCTTCCTCAATGCAAGCGTCGGTCACAGATCCACCATGATTCAAAGCCATCAGTCTCTTTAATATCCAGTGACTACAGGGCATGGCCCTTGTTCTTGCTCTGGATTCCTCCACACTCTACCCCCTCTTCTGCCCTTTGATATTATTTTCCATGGTTCATCATTATAAAGGGCTGACTAGAGAAGCCAGATCTGATCCTTTCAACCAAAACCACTGCTGCTCAGTGCTTTTCCACGTCATGCACTATAAATGTCAGTTTCTCTTTTACTGTTCTGCAGTGATTGAGGACATCACCCTGACACAGATGTCAGCATCCCTGTCTGCATCTCCAGGAGAGAGTTGATCTATTTCCTGTCCATATCCATGGAGAAATATCATTGAACCAATTAAAACATGGACAAAGATTTGAACCCTTCTATTTCACATCTCTGCTTTTTCCAGGGTGTCCAGGCTCTTTTAGTAGCAGAACATTTAGTAACAACTACCTCAGCATCACTGCCCTGCAGCCTGGGGCTCAGAGGAGTATCACGGATTCATGACTCGGGGTGGCCAAACCACAGTGGCTCAGCCTGTGCACAAAGCTCCTGCTGCCTGTTTCGGGGTCTGCATTTCAAAGAAACCTTCTAGCAACCAGCCTGCCACGATCTAGTTTCAGATTGGTGCACGTCCAGATGTAAAGTCCATATCTTTTCTCTATGTTGATGTAGCATTGCTCTGCCTTTCCCCTTCCCTGTCCTTCTGCTGACTTCCTATAGCCACCTCAGTGCTCTCTCTGAAGCTGGGAAAGGCAGCTTTGCCTGCAGCACGTGGAAGACCACAGGCCTGGAATGAGCATCTCCAGGAAATCCCTCAATCATTGACAGCAGAAGAAGGTGTGTACATATGCCAAATCCCTCACCTCACATGTGGAACAACCCAGAGGCATATTTCCTGTGTTTCCAGATGGGATTGATGTCTAGTCATTTTGAGCAGCAGCTGGCTTGCTGAAGTGGCTTTTACTGTCCATTTTGCCTTCCCTATGTCTCTTTCCTTCTTTCCTCTCATGATTTATGTAGATCATAAATATGCTGCCTCATAAGAATCCTGGTCACTCGTGGACCAAACTAAAGAGAGTAGGAAAACTCTTGTTCTCAGAGGGATCTCTGGTCTGAATTCTTGCCAACTTTCCTTTGATTGGTAGAACTTAAGAAAATAGGGATACATTTAATATCCCTTTACAATCTCTCTTAGACTGGATTTAAGCAGTAATTCCTTTCTTCTGGGCCACAAAACCTAATGAGCCTCTAACAAATACCCAGGCACCGTAACCTACAGAAGACATAGCAGAATAAGAATCTCCACACTAAACCCACAAAGCAGAGTGTCTCTTAATCCAGATTTCTTCCAATTTTTTTTTTTTTTTTTATAAATATGCTTTGTGATATTTTCAGTCTACTTTGGGGTGGACAATTCTGGGAATGATAAGAGTTGTAGATGGGAGGAATAACACTCCTACCTCAGAAGATAACCTTGTCCTATTCTCTGGAATCTACGAATGTCACCTTCCATGGCATAAAGGTTGTTGGCAGATATGATTAAATTAAGGATTTGAGATTTGGAGATTATCCTGAATTATCTAGGTGGAAACAATATAATCACAAGGGGCTTCGTATTAAGAAGGGAGAAGGGTCACCATCAGAGAGAAGATGTGACAGTTGAAAGGGGTGTTGGAGTGATGGGGGTAGGGGCCAAGGAGCAAGGAATGTGGGAGCTGTTAGCCAATTAGGTTATGACCAATGTCAGTCTAAAATGGCGGCGGGTGGACAGAACACCGAAAATGGCTGCGGAAAGTTTCACATTTTGCGAGAACCACAAAAGACGCCCCCCTTCTCCCTCGCCGCCACATCACCTTCCTGTGCACGCGATTTTCCCCACCTATAGGAGTGTCCCAGCTCAGCTTAAACTCTTGCTTGTCCCTCTCGTCCAATGACAATGAGACAGCTCAACCTGTTAGGATGTATAAGGCACTCCCTAGTTCTGCATGCGACTGCTCCCGCTGTGAGAGGGCAGCCCACCCACTCGCTCCTGAAGCCCTCCAGTACACATTCTGGCTGAGTAGCTGTCTCTCGGTGTAATCCTTTGTGACTCCGGGCCATCCCTTTCATTGGTGCCGTGACTCGGATGGGTTTCCCCACCCCTAGTGGGACCCCATCTGTTTCTCTGCCCATGGCCCAGAGCCCACACCAGTGATGACACTCAGCCCGGCCCATCTTCCCTATGGCCACCGGCACATCCAACACCGGCCTTCTAATCGGTGAGTCTTCAGATTACCGCTTTCATTTCTCTCTCTCTCCCTCTCTCTCTTCGGGACTCAGCTGAGTTAAGCAGGGTCTGCCCATTCCCTGCCTTCTCATTCACCACGGGGTTTCTAGTTTCTGCCCTCCAGGCTCTGGCAAGCCCTGGCGCCGGGTGCCCCAAAGCTCTACAACCCTCTAGGGTCCCTCAACCGCCAGAAACCGGTGATGGCTGCTTTCGGTGATTTGAGACCTCTCAGTACCCCAACTGAAGTGGGGACGCCCCTTTGGATCCGGTACTTCCTCCTCCGTTCTCATGGGGGGGGGTGCCTCATCTCTCCCGGCCTGCTCCCCTCTAAAATGTCTCCTGACTAATCTTCACACTTTGGGTCTGACTCTGGATATTAAGCCAAACAAACTTGTTAGGTTTTCCACCCAAGAAGAGCCCAACTATAATTTAGATAATCAAAACAGGTGGCCTCCTTTTGGGTCCCTCAACCCCGACATTCTACGGGACTTATATAACTTCTGCAAGCAATTGGGAAAACGGACTGAAATTCCCTATGTCCAGGCTTTTTCTTACCTCCGTTCTAACCCTGCTTTATGTGCCACCTGTGCCCCCAAAGGGGTCTTATTAGTTTCTAGGCCTTCTCTGCCCACCCCCTCCTCCCCTTCCCCTGACTTTGACCCAGCAGATGAGCCCCCCCATATTGGGGACACGCTCCTCCCCCACTCCAACTGCCATCGGCTCTTCCTGCCCCTTCTGTCCCTCCCACGCAACCACATCCTTCCAGCCCCCCTCATACAGGATCCCGAGCCCATGAAACCCGGCCCACCCTCCTGGCCCAACCTCCACTTTTAGCTCCTCTCTGAGAGGTGGCAGGAGAAGAGGGTATCATTAGAGTCCATGTCCCTTTTTCCATGACTGATCTTTCCCAAATTGAGAAATGCTTGAGTTCCTATACAACTAACCCAGTTGTCTACACAAGGGAATTCCAATACCTGTGCCAGGCCTATAGCTTAACTTTCCATGACACCCACACTATCCTCACAAATTCTTTATTGCCAGAAGAATGTAGATGAGTCTGGCTAGAGGCCAGGGCATGCAGAGATGAAGTCCATCAAACCACACCCAACTGGGGCACAACCTGTCCCAGAAATCGACCCTCACTGGGATTATGACACCCTCTTGGATTGGCCCTCCGTGATCAGTTTCTTACTTGAATAATGGCAGGGATTAAACAGGCTGCACAAAAACCAGTTAATTATGAAAAACTCCAAGAAATAGTCCTAGATAAAAATGAAAATGCTTCCTCCATTTTAGACTGCCTTACTAAGGCTTTATTACAGTTCACCAACATTGATCCCGAAACTCCTGATGACTTATTTTTTTAACCAAAGCTTCCCTGACATATGGACAAAGCTAAAGAAACTGGATCAGGGGCCCTTACTCCTCAGAATGAAGTCCTAGCTGCTGCATTTAAGGTCTATCACAGCTGGGACGATAAGGCCAGATACCAAAAATACCAAATGTTGGCACAGGCTATCAAAGGGTCTACCCCTTCGGCTCCTGTTCCAAGAAGCTTGATCCCACAGTCCGTGGCTGGGCCCCATGTCTTGGGGCACTGGCACCACCCATGTTCTCCTGCAGGAGGCAAAATAGCTCATTTTTGGTAGCCCCACCATTATAGTTTTGCCCTGTCATCAAAAGGACCTCCTGACTTATAAGTGATTACAAACCCTCTCACCCTTCCAGGTTTTATTCCTACTTGTCTCTTTCACTCAAGACCCCTCTATAATGTTTCAGACTTGTGCCCCTTTACACCCTACTTCCCTTTTGCCCATTTCAGAAGAAGCCCCCTCCCATCATTGCC
Source organism: Cynocephalus volans (assembly GCF_027409185.1). Lineage (NCBI taxonomy): Eukaryota > Metazoa > Chordata > Mammalia > Dermoptera > Cynocephalidae > Cynocephalus > Cynocephalus volans. The sequence continues at coordinate 84,113,474 of NC_084473.1, forward strand.
TCGAGTCATTAGAAGCCCTCCTTCCTTGCCCCTCTCACATTTCCAAGGGCCCTCTAGACAACCCGCCAATACCTGGCTCACAGGTGGCAGTTCCTTTTTGTTTTAGGGAAAACTAAAAGCAGGATATGCCACCATATCTCCCACTCACATCATCGAGGCCAGACCTCTACCACCAAATACCACCAACCAACAGGCAGAGCTCATTGCAGTTATTCGGGCTTTTGAATTATCGGCAGACAATCCCTTACATTATACACTGGTTCTAAATAAGTTTTCCACATGATTTTATCACATGCAGCAATTTGGAAGGAGAGGGGTTTATTGAACACAAAAGGTGTCACAATCACCAATTCCAGATTAATTTTCCAACTTCTACGGGCATCTTTATTGCCCTCCAAGGTCAGCATAGTCCATTGTCATTGACACCAATCTGACTCTTCCCGGTCACAGTGGGAAATTCCAGGGCAGACCAGGCAGCTAGGCAAGCGGTTCTGTCTCCAGACCCACCCTTAATTTTGCTTGCCCTTTCGCTGGATCCCCCACGGGGTCTCTCTCTAGACCCACAAAAACAAAATCTTTTATTTTATCTACATTCTTTATTTCACCCCAATACGCGGAGTTTAACATTGTTCTTGACTTCTTTCTTTTCCCTAACCCCAGAAGACAAGGTCTATCTCCAAAACTTGTCCAAAACATGCCAAGTATGCCAAAAAACCAACCCCAATCCCCCATTATGGCCTTCTTCCTTCCCCTCGCATCAGGCACAGGGCAAATAATCTTCACCCATACGCCAAAGGTTCATAAACTTTCACATCTTTTAGTTTTAGTGGACACGTTTTCAGGGTGGGTAGAGGCATTCCCCACATCCAACAAGAGGGCATCTACAGTTGCTTCCCTTCTCCTTACACACATTTATACTGTGATTCAGGGTTTCCACTTCCTTCCAGTCAGACAATGGCCCCAAATTCATTTCCCAAGTTACACAGGGTATCACAAAAGGCCTTAACATCCCATGGCATTTCCATATACCATATCATCCTCAATCTACAGGAAAGGTTGAGCGCACCAGTCGAACTCTCGAAAACATCCTCACCGAACTGTCTCTTGAACTTCACACCAATTGGGTTGCATTGCTTCCCTTGGCTTTATTCCAGCTCCAGGCTCTTCCAAAATGGCCCTCTTTTATGTCCCTATTCGAGGTTATGTATGGTCACCTGGTTTTGCCTCCTGGGATGGCCTCATTCTCAGGCTCTTTGCTGGAGCACCTCACCTATCCCCTCCTTTCTTTCATCTGCTCTGAACTTTGTAAACACTAGGAAACCCTTTTACATGACCCATCCCGGTCTCATGTTTCTTTCCCTTTAACCCCTGGAGATTGATTATACTTCTCCCCCCCAAGATGACAGGGGTCCCTTAACCCCAAAATGGGAGGGACTTTTAAAGTTATTCTTTGTACACCTACAGCTGCCTGGCTGGAAGAAGCCCCAGGAAAATTAACCTCGTGGATTTGTATCTCCAGGTTAAAGCCAGCCAGGTCGCCTGACCATGGAATGGAGCCTCACCACTCAGGTCGTTCCCACAAGCTCACTTGTTCCATTTCTCCCACCAATCCTCTAAGGCTTCATATATCCATGCGCCCACCCTCTCCCCAATCCCTGAATAATTATACCTCTTTCTTCCTTCATTTTATTGCGTATAAGTCTTTCAAACAACATGCATTCAGGCCCGGCTTTTTCCCTTTTGGCCCTGCTTTTATTTTTCAGCCCCACCACCCCCAACACAGATTTCAGATGGAGATCCCCATACTGTCCCCCCCTTCTTTGCCCCCATTCAGCAGGAAGTAGCCAGAGATGACGGTGATGCCCGTTTTCAAATCTAAAACCAAAGGGGGGGGAATGTTAGCCAATTATGTTATGAACAACGTCAGTCTAAAATGGCGGCAGGTGGACAGGAAGGACACCCAAAATGGCTACGGAAAGTTTCACATTTTCCAAGAACTACAAAAGACCCCCCTTCCCTCTTCTCCCTCACTGCCACATCACCTTCCCATGTGCGTGATTTTTCCCACCTATAGGAGAGTCCCAGCTCAGCTTAAACTCTTGCTTGTTCCTCTCATCCAATGACAATGGACCTATTAGGATTGATAATCAACCTATTAGGATGTATAAGGCACTCCCTAGTTCTGCATGTGGCTGCTCCCACTTTGAGAGGGCAGCCCACCCGCTCGCCCCTGAAGCCCTCCAATATACATTCTGGCTGAGTATCTGTTTCTTGGTGTAATTCTTTCCAATTCTGGGCCATCTCTTTCAGGAGCAACTTGAAGCTGGAAAAGCAGGGAATTGAATTCCCCCCTGGAGCCTCCAGAAGAAATATAGAACTACTAAATGCTTGATTTCAGCTCAGTGAGACTTCTGACCTCCAGAACTGTGAGAAAACATGTGCATGCTGTGTGAAGGCAGTAGGTTGCCAGGGTTTGCTACAGCAGCCACAGGAAACTAACATGAAGAAACTAGTACAAGGTGAGAGAAGGTCTCCTACTTCCCAAGTGGGTGTTTGTCCTCTGTTCTCCCAAATATTTCCACCTTGTCATCATTTGGTGTCTATTTTGAAAAGAGAAAGAGGAAATTTTACTGTGAGGAGAGTTAGCCCTAGAATTCTTCTTCAGTAGAAAATCTCCTGGGTAAAATTCTTTAATTTGCTATCATATAATCTGAGTGTGTGAGCACCGAGGGGTTAGTTTTGATAGCATGTGGGAGAAGGAAAAAGTTTTGATTATTTAGTTGTTTGTGTTTATATTAGGAATACAAGTTAGATTTTCAGGAGACAGTTTGACAGGAAGGGCCAAGTCAGAGAGATGGGGATGGACAGGGGAGATGAGGAAGGAAGGAAGGGGTCAGGTTAGTGCCAGATGTATCCCTGCCCCAAATCTGAAATAAAGTCATGGAGACTTTCTAAAGGGTTTGAGAGAGGTGTGTTTTGTAGACAGAACTGTGGAAGGTCCTGATTATAAAGTTAGGATCAGCATGGCATGTGACAGGGGCAGCAGGCAGCTGTAAATTTCACACCTTCCTGTCTTATTTCCCTTCCCCTATTTTACAGGCCATCAGCCCTCCTATAACATGGACATGGCCACATGGAAGAAACATATCTGAAGTCAAAGAGACCTGGGTCCAAAGCCCAGCCCTAGTACTCCCTGACCACGTACATTTTGGGAAACCATCCACGTGCTCCGATGAATAGCTCCATAATCTTTGAAACTGAGCCCTATGGTGTCCTGAGGGTTTAACCAGATGATGCACTGTGAAATATAAATGTATGTATTTGTATATATATGTATACATGTATAGAAAAGTGTACTAGTTCCCCTTTTATGAGCTCTTAGAACAAATATTTTTTGTGAGATATTACTATCCAGATATAATTTTCAACTAAAATCATCAGTATTTATTCTACATCTGCCAGTTACCTCATTGTACACTCTGGGTTTTCACATTTTTTTTTTTCACCAAAAACAAGTCTGCTACTCTATTTATTTGTAGCATTAAAATGCTGAATAAGGAAATTATAAATAACCTTAGCACCTTTAGCTGGGTTTCTCTGAGCTCAGTTTGTGCTCATTTCCTAGAATTGCTATAACAATTTACTAAATATTTGATGGCTTAAAATAATAGCAATGTATTCACTGTCATTTCTGGGGGACAGAAATTTGGAATCAGTGTCACTGGGCCTAGATCAGGGTGTTGAAAGGCCAAGCTTCCTCCAGAGGATGTTAGGGAGAATCTGTTTCTTGACCCTTCCAGCGTCTGGTGTGTCCAGTCTTTCTTTGCCTGTGGCCACATCACTGAAGTCTCTTTCTCTGTGTTTCCATTGCCTTCTCCTCTTCTGTCTGTATTAAATCTTCCTCAGTCTCTCTCTCCTTGTGACACTTGTGTTTTTATTTGGGACACACGGGAAAATTCAGAACTATTTCACTTCTTAACTCTTTTCATTTATATCCACAAAGGCCTTTTTCCTGTAAACTTTAACATTCACAGCCATCATGAAATAGGTTGAGATAGTTCGGGTACTAACTCTACTGTATTTCTCTCTCTCTCTCTCTCTCTCTTTCTAGATCACTTCCCTAATTGTATCCAGGGCTAACTAATTCTAGGCTCAGAGGTGACCAAATAGGAAGATCTTTCTCAGAGTTTGCCTAAAGACTTGCTCTTTCATCAACTGTTAAGCAGAAGGAAGGACACAACCAAAGAAAACCTCAGCAATACTGGGAGAAGCTTACTCCATGGAAAACAGTTATGGGCTACTATTCTTTAGACCTCTGTCTTCAGGGTCCTGTGATCCACAGTCCTCATGGAGAATACATGTAGCCTCTGGCTCAAATAGAACCCACATTTGCCTGTCATTTTAACCTTTGCACTCACTGTGGACCAAACACTTGTTGAGGTGGTGAGAGAGTTGACCAAATTGTCCAAATTTGGAAATGATTATAATTTTGGTTGTATTTTTATTAGTGAAGTTTATAAGGCATTTTGAAATATGTCAAATAATTTCCTATGAGATTCATTTTTCTGAGCTTATGTTAGCTCAGAGGATGTGAGGAATTTCTAAATTATAAATATAATATGAAATTCTCTCTATGATTTGGGACACAAAGTCAAGTGTTTGCCTATCTGTGTCTCATCTGCCCTCAGTTACTGCTGATGATTGTTTGAAAAATCTACTTTCCCTCCTACTTATTGCATCTGTCCCCTTTGGGGCAAGTTGCAGGTACACAAAAAGTGCTCTTTCTAACTTCTGTTGGGAAGCAGCGACTGGGGCCTCTTGAGGCACTTCCTGCTCAGAAGGTCGGATAGTCTGCTTGGGCTGCCACACTAAAATCCCTAGGCTAGATGCCTAAGAGACAGATTACTGAGGGAACAAAAGTAACATCTCTCCCAATAAATTGTCCATCTAGTTCAGGACAATAAACTAACAGGTCACTTGGGATCCAGAGCAGATATTGTTTCTGTGATCCACATGAGATTCCAATGATGTGATTTTAGAAAAGGGAAGATGGGCCATGAGGGACCCTGCAGGACATAACAGCAGGGATGAGAAGCTGAGGACTTGGTATCTAGATCTGTCAACCCAGGCTCATTCCTCTGCTCAAACCCAGAGCAGCTCTGAGAACCAGATCATCTCCACCAGCGGGAAAGCAGCTGGTGCCACCCAGGCTTCTGGTTTAAAAGTTGGTGAGGTTCTGTTTGTGACTATAACACTGAGAGTGACCAAGTGTAATCATTTCGATCAGTACTGATGAAAAGGATTTTCTAAAATGATAAAAATGTTTGTATCTGTGCTGTCCAACAGGGTAGTGATTAGCCACATTTGTCTATTGAGTACTTGAGGAACTAAATTTCATATTTTATTAATTCTAATTTACATTCGTGTAGCTATGTGCTGCTGTTAATTACCATGTGAGAGGGTGTGGTTTCAGAGAGCGGTAAGCAGCAATATCACCAGCACAAACAAGGGGCTAAATGTAAAGCACAGAGTCTGTCCTTCAGCCACTGCACCGAGCTGGGAGAAGGTGTGTGGTCAAGGGAGATGTAGCGTGTTGGTGTATCTTTGGAATTTGCCCTGGTTGGTGCTGGCAGGTGATGGAGATTTTCTCTCTTGGAGACGCTGAGAAGGAAGCTAGAGCTTGGGGCCCGCAATGTTGCCACTAGAATCTAAGCTGGGAAAAAACGTGAATGTTGCCCAGTGAGAAAGTCATCCTACTCCATATTCTTCAAGGAAAAGTCGTGCTGTCTGATCAAGTGGGTACTGAATGCTGTGCTTACTGAGGCATACTCTCAATCTCAGTCTCAGGGGACCTATGAATTCTGACACATGGACCTCCTATGTTCCCTTCCTCAAGTGGAGTCAGAGCACCGGGACCCAGAGGGGAAGAGCCTCATATCCAGGGTCTTGTGATACACTTGCCTCAGGTTAATCCAATTCCAGAATCAGCGAGTGACAAATGATAAAGGCCATGAGAGGCAGGGGATCTTTGGAGAATATGCATTATGATATCATCACCTGTGAAATAATTCTGTAAACTGAATGACTAAATTGTGTGCCAAAAGTTATTGTTAAATGAATAAATTCGTGCACTGGAAATAAAGTCAAGTAAATTAACTTAATTGCTCTTATTAAAAAATCTTGGCAGTGGGACACTGATCCTATAATCAAGAATTAAGATAATACAAAGAATTATTTTCAGATTGCTTTCTGAATTTTGAGGGTGGATGTAGAAGGGAAGAGTTAAAATCTCTGATAAACTGTAAATAATATTCATTCTTAGGGTGATCCACCTGTATTCCATATATCAAACAAAATATGAAAAGATATGAAACTACCTCGGTTGATATACTTGTGGCTGTACTGCATGGTATGTATTCCTAGAATATGCATTTTTTTTCCAAATTTTCCATTTCTAATATCACTAATCAATGATTGTATCTTTGATCTTTATGGAAACAAAAATGTAAGAGTGGATGAAGACTTTCCAGACTATATGGCTAGTCTGATTTAGGGCCTCTGGAGAAAATAAAATACATATTTGCAGATGTCATAGAAGGTTAAGAGAATCAGACAACCATAACTTGAATAAGAGAATAAACTTACAACACTGATATGGTAGAAGCATATCAAACTTGGGGAAAAGCTGTGTTTAGGGGAAGCCAGGGAATGGAAACCCAGACTGGGATGAACTTAGCCCATGGACCACATAGAGAAGATGCAGAAAAAACAGAAAGTCAGCATCCGATTTAGTTGAATAAATTTGGAGGTTCTGAATAGAGGATGCTTATATAAGATTTAAACTTTTTCCATTATGTGTGTTTTTTATATTGCAGATAGTTTTCATTATTAAGATCATGAGTATGTAGAGTGATCAGCTTGTGATGACCTGAGTTTTTAACTAGAGAGATTGTGGGAAGGAAGGATTTTTTCAAGCCAAAGACCAGTCTCTCCATGGGAGATGACACTCTCTATGACCCAGTGAGACCTGCGATGAGGCTGTGATTTGGGCAAGGAAGACAGTGGCAGGGCAGGGCTGTGCTCTGGGTGTATGAAGGACATGGGGCCTTTCTTCAGGATCAGTGATGTGAGGGGCCTCAGGAGAGAGTGTCATGTGGAGCCATCTGTGAGCTGCCTCAGGGATGTATTTAAGCATCTGTCACCTGAATCAATGATGGAAATATTATCCTCAGTTCTTGTTCTCTGTTGTATCACACAGTGGATGGAAATAGCCATCATAAATCTCATCCTGAAAATTTCTCATTTGTAAAAATATTCCTATACTATGAAGTAAAGCACCAGGAGATGGAGGATCTATCTCAACCAGTCCATCCTAGGTGGGCCAACCTTCTGGAACTGTGTCTTTAGTCTAAGTGAGCAGAAACAGAACAAAGACTCATGTTTATACTTTAGCCTAATCAGTAAAATATCCCATGTATCTCTATGCAAAAGACCCCAGGTTGCAAGCACCAGTATACAAATTTCAGCCAAAGTTTCCTATGGGAGAGAGCCGCAGTTTGCCCACAGCCTGGTTATACTTAGATGCCTGGGGAAGGTCCAACCATGGGCTCATGATGGGAAGAGCCCAGGATTTGGGAATGAACACATGGGCCTCAGTTGGCCCTCTGAGGTTCCAACCATGATTTATGGGAATTAATCCAGAAAGAGAAAAAAAGTCATAGTGGTGTGATTTTTAATTTGATGTTGAGAGATATGTCTTCTGCCAACTTTTTGTCCTGAGTGTAGCTACTGGTATACAGCTAACCGCAGCCACTGCTTTTACCTATCCTTTTACTCATCGACAGACTGTGTCTACAATTCTTGAGAAGCTGGGAAGCTGGACCACACCAATTCTATATCTGAAGCCTGAAGGTAACTGGAGATATGAGCAAATGCGAGTCTGATCTGCACAATTCCAAAGCCATGGCCACAGGCATGTAGAATACCTGAAGGATTTGAATTTTCTCCAGTAATTTCCTCAATAAGAGACACGTTGGTATGTGTTCTCCGGATGCGCATCGATGACTAGACCACACTCTAAGGACTTAGTCAACATTCCTGTCTTTTAATAGACTGAACCTTTTGCTTACAATTTTTTTTCACATGCATTTTTTTTTTTTTCAAGTCTTTTTCCCTGACTTACACTCTGCTTGGGACATTGTATAAGAAGAAACTGGTTTTTAAATGAGAGATCTTTTCAAACAGATTTTTGCATATTTTCTGTTTCACATTATATAAAAAAAGAAAAAAAAATACATAAAATATTGTCAACAAAACCAGAGAGAAATGTACTCAATTTTATTAAAAGAAAATTTAAACAAAGCTCAATAAATGGTAGGTGATATCATACTCATAAATTGGAACAATTGATATTCTAAATATGATAACACTCCCCAAATTGATTCAATACATTTACAGTCAAATCCAAGTGGAATGTTATTGAAATATATATATATATTTTATTTTAATTTACCAATATACAATGTAGTTGATTTTCATTTTTTAACATTAATTCTTTTTTTCTCTTCTTTTTTAAAATTTTACTTATTTTGTCAATATACAATGTGATGGATTATTGTGGCCCAGTACTGAAACCTCCCTGCCTCCTGCCCCTCGCCTCACTCTCCCACCAACTTCATACCTGTTTGCTTGTCGTATCAACTTCAAGGAATTGTAATTGTTTTGTCTTCTTCCCTCTCTCCCCCAGTTTATTTGCGTATTTATTTATTTATTTTTAGCTTCAGGAAGTAGGACTGGGCACAGACTTCATGAATACGACCCCAAAAGCATGGGCAACCAAAGGAAAAATAAATAAATGGGATCCTATCAAACCAAAAAGCTTCTGCACAGCAAAAGAAACAATCAACAGAGTGAAAAGACAACCAACAGAGTGGGAGAAAATATTTTCAAAATATACATCTGACAAAGGATTAATATCCAGAATATACAAGGAACTGAAACAACTTCACAACAAAAAAACGAGTAACCCAATTAAAAAATGGGTAAAAGAGCTAAATAGGCATTTCTCAAAGGAAGGTATACGAATGGCCAACAGACACATGAAAAAACGTCACTCAGCATTTGGGAAATGCAAATCAAAACCACTTTGAGATACCATCTCACCCCAGTTAGGATGGCTAATATCCAAGACTGTGAATGATAAATGCTGGTGATGTTGCGGAGAAAAAGGAACTCTCATACACTGTTGGTGGGACTGCAAAATGGTGCAGCCTCCATGTAGTTGATTTTCAAATCCCTTTCCCTCTCCCTCCTCCCACCCGTCATCATCATATCTGTCCACTTGTCTTAACAAGTTCAAGGAACTGTTGTGATTGTTGTGTCTTCCTCCCTGCCTCCCCATTTGTTTATTTATTTGTTTATTTATTTATTTTCAGCTCCCACAAATAATGAGAATATGTGGTATTTCTCTTTCTGTGACTGACATTTCTCTTAATATAATTTTTTCTGAGTCTGTCCATGTAGCTGCAAACAGTAGTATTTCATTCTTTTTCATAGCAGAGCAGTATTCCATTGTGTAGATATACCACAGTTTCCTTATCCATTCATCCGATGGTGGACATTTGGGCTGCTACTAACTCCTGGCTATTGTAAATAGTGATGCAATAAACACTGGAGTACAGGTATTCCTTGGACATGATGATTTACATTCCTCTGGGTATATTCCCAGCAGTGGAGTAGCTGGGTCATATGGTAGATCTACCTGTAATTGTTTGAAGAAACTCCAAACAATTTTCCATAAGGGCTACACTATTTTGCAGTCCCACCAACAGTGTATGAGAGTTCCTTTTTCTCTGCAACCTCCCCAGCATTTATCATTCTCAGTCTTTTTGATATTAGCCATCCTAACTGGAGTGAGATGGTATCTCAAAGTGGTTTTGATTGGCATTTCCCAAATACTGAGTGATGTTGAACATTTTTCTGTGTGTCTTTTGGCCATTTGCATGTCTTCCTTTGAGAAATGCCTATTCAGCTCCTTTGCCCATTTTTCAATTGGGTTATTTTGTTTTATGCTGTAAAGTTGTTTAAGTTCCTTGTATATTCTGGATATTAATCCTTTGTCAGTTGTATATTTTGCAAATATTTAATCCCACTCTGTTGGTTGTCTTTTAACTCTGTTAATTGTTTCTTTTGTTGTACAAAAGCTTTTTAGTTTGATACTATCTTATTTGTTTATTTTTCCTTTGGTTGCCTGTGCTTTGGGGGTCATATTTATGAAGTCTGTAGCCAATCCTACTTCCTAGAATGTTCCCTCTATGTTTTCTTTGAGGAGTTTTATTGTTTCAGAATGTATATTTAATTCTTTGATCCATTTTGAGTTGATTTTGATATATGGTGAGAAGTAAAGGTCTAGTTTCATTCTCCTACATATGAATGTCCAATTTTCCCAGCACCACTTGCTGAATAGGCAATCTTTTCCTCAGTGTGTAGACTTGGTGCCTTTGTCAAAGATCAGATGGCTGTAAGTGTGTGGTTGATTTCTGCATTCTCTATCCTATTCCATTGATCTGTGTGTTTTTATGCCACTACCATGCTGTTTTGGTTATTATAGCTTTGAGTCATAGTTTAAAGTCAGGTAGTGTTATGCCTCCAGATTTTTTTTTTTTTTTTTTGGCTGAAAATTTCTTTGGCTATTCATGGTCTTTATTTACTCCATATAAATATCTGGATAGTTTTTTCCATTTCAGAGAAAAATTTCATTGGAATTTTGGTGGGGATTACATTGAATCTGTAGATCACTTTGGGTAATATGGACATTTTCACAATGTTAATTATTCCAATCCAAGAGCATGGGATATCTTTCCATCTTGTGTCCTTTTTAATTTTTCTCAATAGTGGTTTATATTTCTCGTTTTAGAGATTTTTCACATCCTTGGTTAAACTTTATTCCTAAGTATTTTATTTTTCTGGTGGCTATTGTAAATTGGCTAGCTTTCTTGATTTCTTTTTCTGCATGTTCACTGTTGGGGTGTAGAAATGCTACTGATTTTTGTGTGTTGATTTTGTATCCTGAAACTTTGCTGAAGTCATTTATCAACTCTAAGAGTTATTTTTGTAGGTGCTTTATTCAGTTTGATATGCAGGATCATGTCATCTGCAAACAGGGACAGTTTGACTTTATCTCTTTGAATCTGGATGCCCTTTATTTCCTTCTCTTCTCTGATTGCTCTGGCTAGTACTTCCAACACTATGTTGAATAGGAGTGGTGAGAGTGGGCATCCTGGTCTAGATCCTGTTTTTAAGGGAGAAGCTTTCAGCTTTTCCCCATTCAGGATGATATTGTCAATGGGCTTATCATATATGGATCTAATGATTTTGAGATACTTTCCATCTATACCTAACTTGTAGAGAGTCTTTATCATGAATGAGTGTTGAATTTTGTCAAATGCTTTTTCAGCATCTATAGAGATGATCATGTGGTCTTTGTCGTTGATTTTATTAATATGGTATATCACATTTATCGATTTGTGTATGTTGAACCAACCTTGCATCCCTGTGATGAATCTCACTTCATCATGGTGTATAATTTTGCAAGTGTTGCTGTATTCTGTTAGTATTTTACTGAGGCTTTTTGCATCTATATTCATCAAGCATATTGGCCTGTAGTTTTCTTTTTTCATTGTATCTTTGTGTGGTTTTGGTATTGGGTTGATGTTTGCATCATAGAATAAGTTTGGGAGAATGCTCTCTGTTTCAATCTTTTGGAATAGTTTGTAGAGAATTGGTATAAATTCCTCTTTGTAGGTTTGGTAGAATTCTGTATTGAGCTCATCTGGTCCTGGGCTTTTCTTTGTGGGGAACTTTCTGATAACAGCTTCAATCTCTTTTATTGTTATTGGTTTGTTGTGATTTTCTTTATCTTCTTGGCTCTGTTTTGGTAGTTTGTGTGTGTCCGGAAATTTATCCATTTCCTCCAGATTTTCAGATTTGTTGGCATATAGTTTTTATAGCAGTGTCTAATGATTTCGTGTATTTCTGAGGTATCAGTTGTAATATCACTTTTTTCACTTCTAATTTTTGTTATTCAGGTCTTCTCTTTTCTTTTTTTACTTAGCCTTGCTAATGGTTTGTCAATTTTATTTATCTTTTCCAAAAATCAACTTTTTGATTGATTGATCTTTTGTATCACTTTTTGGGTTTCTATTTTATTAAGTTCTACTCTGATCTTAATTATTTCTTTCTGTTTGCTAACTTTGGGTTTGGAATGTTCTAGTTTTTCTATATCTTTAAGGTGAAGTGTTAGATTGCTCACTTGCCATCTTTTCATTCTTCTGGAAGTAAACATTTAATGCAATAAATATACTTCTTTTGCAGTATCCCGCAGGTTTTAGTATGATGTATCATTATTTTCATTAGTTTCAATACATTTTTTGATTTCCTGTTTAATTTCTTCTTGCACTCATATGTCATTAAGTGGAATGTTGTTTAATTTCCATGTGTTTGTATAGTTCTAGAGTTTTGTTTGTTATTGATTTCTAATTTTAATCCATTGTGATCTGAAAAAGTACATGGAATAATTCCAATTTTTTTGAATTTGTTGGGACTTGATTTGTGATTTAACATATGTGATCTATCCTTGAGAGTGTTCCATGTGCTTATGAGAAGAATGAATAGTCTGAGGTTGTTGGATGGAATGTTCTGCAGATATCTGCCTAGTCCAATTGGTCTAAAATGTTGTTAAGATCTTGTGTTTCTATGTTAATTCTTTGCCTATCTGATCTGTCCAATATTGAGAGTTGGGTGTTCAGGCACTCTGCTTTTATGGTATTAGTGTCTATTTCATTCTTTAGGTCTAATAGTGATTTCTTTATAAATCTGGCTACTCCAATTTTGAGTGAGTATGTATTTATGATTGTTATATCTTCTTAATGGATAAATCACTTTATTGTTATATAGGGGCCTTCTTTGTCTCTTTTTGTGGTTTTTGGTTTAAAGTCTATTTTATCTGATACAAGAATAGCTATTCCAGCTTGTTTCTTATTACTATTTGTGTAGTATATCTTTTTCCATCCTTTCATTCTTAGTCTATGTGTGTCTTTACAGGTGAGTTGAGTCTCTTGAAGGCAGCATATAGTTGGGTCCACCTTTTAATCCAGTCAGTCAATCTGTGTCTCGTAAGTGGGGAATTTAATCCTTTTCCATTAAGAGTTGTTATTGAAAGGTTTTGATTTACTCCTAGTATTTTATTGATTTTTGTTTAGATGCCTTAAATATCTTTTGTTCCTTTCTTTCTGATTTATTGTTTGTCTTCTGTATTTGTTGGATTTTGGGGGTTGTCGATAAACTTTTTTTTCTCTTTATTGTTAGCATTTTTCTTTACTAGTGTGTTTTGTTTTCTTGAGTATTTATGGCAATGGTGGTTCTTCAGGTACCAAACCCAGTACTTCCTTGAGAATTTCTTGTAAAGCTGGTCACATGGTAGTGAACTCCCACAGTTTTTGTTTGTCTGAGAAGTATACTATTTGTCCTTCATTTTGGAAGGATAGCTTTTCTGGGTAAAGTATTCTTAGCTGGCAATTTTTGTCTTATAGTATTTTGAATATATCATCCCATTCTTTTCTGGCTTTTAGGATTTCTGATGAAGAGTCTGATGTTAGTCTGATTATGGCTCCCTTATAGGTGACTTGATGCTTCTCTCTTGCAGCTTTTAAGATTCTCTCTTTGCTTTGAGTTTTTCCATTTTGACTATAACATGTCTTGGAGAGGACCTTTTTGTATTGAATATGTTTGGGGATCTTTGAGCTTCCTGAATCTGAAGATCTGTGTCTCTTCCTATACCTGGGAAGTTTTTTGCCATTATTTCATCAGATATGCTTTCAATGTCATTTCCTTTTTTTTCCCCTTCTGGGATACCCATGATTCAGATATTTGAGTGCTTAAGGTTGCCTGTTATCTTTTTTAGATTTTCTTCAATTTTTTAAATTCTTTTTTTTTCTTTTTTGTCCACCTGTGTTATTTCAAACAGTCCATCTTGAAGGTCAGGAATTCTGTCTTCTGCTTGTTCTAACCTGCTCGTTAAACTCTCTGTTGTGCTTTTTATTTCATTGACTGAATTCTTCAGCTCTACAAACTCTGCTACATTCTTTTTCATTGCATCGATTTCTTTGTACATTTCTTCTTTCAGGTCATCTATACTTTTTCTCATCTAATTGTTATGTCTAAATGAGTTTTCTTGTATCTCATTTAGTTTACTTAGAATCGTTGCTCAAAATTCATTGTCAGTCATTTCAAGGACTTCCTGTTCTATAGGATCTAGAGCTTTGGCGTTATTGTTATCCTTTGGTCATGGTACATTTTCTTGATTTTTCATATTTCTGGTATCTTTCTTTTGGTGTTTAGTCATTTTGGCAGGGGATTTCATGGTGTACTTGTTCAACCCTAGTGTCTGGGTAGGATCCTACAGGGACTGCCAATTTGGCATGGCTGCCTTGGTGCCTGTGGGCCAGAGGCTTAGGCCTCTCTGGGCTGTGGGGACTGGCCTGAGCTGAGAGTCCCATGGTGGCACCTACCTGTTCCTGCATGGCTGCCTCAGGGCCCTGTAGGCCCAGCATCTCTTGGGCCTCTCTGGGCAGCATGCACTGGCCGGGGCTGGGAGTCCTGTGGCCGTGTTTACTTGCAATGTCATGGGTGGCTTGGGGTGTGTGGGCCCGTTGGTGTTTGGGCCTCACTGAGTGATGTGCACTGGCCTGGGCTGGGAGTCCCGTGGTGGCATCTACTTGTTCCAGAGTGGGTGAGACAAGGGCGTATGGGCCCAGCATTTCTCAGACCTCTCGTATTTTTGAAATTTAAAAGATGTCTCTGACATACGTAGGACATTCAAAAAATCAAACAGCCAAAGTAATCGTGCATAAGATCAAAATTGGAGGACTATTGCTACACAATATGAAGCCTATAATAAATAATTGTTAACATAGTATGTTGTTGGTTAAGGGTAGACAAATAAGCCTGTGCAATTAGAGAATACAGAAATTGATCCCTACAGAAAGAGTCATTTGATTTACAATCGAAGTACCACTGCAATATAGTAGAAAAAATTTAAGTGAATTAATTATACTGAATTATTGTGTATTCATATTATATCAAAATGGAACTTGTTAATTTTCTGAGGAATTTTATGCTGTTTCTCCTAGTGTATGCAAAATTTTATATTACCACCAAGTGAACAATTTGTATAAGGGTTCCTGTTTCTTCACACCCTAGATAACACATTTTTAAAAAAAATAATCATTCTAACAACCACGAGGTAGTACCTTATTGTGTTTTTTTTCTGCATTTCCATAGTGATTAGTGATCCAGCAATCCCAATCCTGGGTTATATTCAAAACAATGCAAATCTGAATCTCAAACTCATATCTGCACCCTCATGCTTACTGCAGCATTATTCACAACCTGAATGCATCCCTTAGCATTCAAGAGAATAGGACCCCTCTTCAACTAAGAGGATGAAACCCTGAGTGTTCTTTTAACAAAAGCTCCGTCCCATCAGACTCATCTTGACGAGGTGTTCAGACAGGACCAGCTCCTCCCTATCCTGCAAGTGGTGCAATTGCTTTAAATAAGCAGAATGGTAGATGGAGAATACAATACACGATCCTTAACTAAATCCTAAGCGGTAAGAAACATGCCTCAGAAGGCATAGTAGGGACATTCAGGACTCCCAGCATTCTCCTCTGGTCCCAGCCACAGAAGGAAGAGTTGATGTCAGTGCCCAAGTCCTTTTGCATTAGGGGCTTATCCAGAAGCCCAAGATCATAAAGACAGAGCACTGCTTAGAGACAAGGCATAATTTCTCTAATTTTCTGTTCTTGCTACTGAAGTTTCTTTCGCATTCTTCAGCTCCCCATCTTTCATTCTGGTCTTCCTAGTTCATGTCTTCAGCTGGTTCTTCTTTACCTGACCGAATTTCTCCATCTCCTCAATCCATCTCTTCCCCTAAACAACTGTGGGATTTTGATTTGGTTATGTTTAATAGACATATCAAATTGTGAAGAATCCACATTGTATAATACTGAGAATTTCAGGCATTGAACATAATATGGCTTTTTGGTGATTTTTTGAGTGGTAATCTGGAGATGTTGGTGTATTTTGCTATTTTTTTCTAGTTGCTTTGATGCTGTTATAAATGACGTGTTTCCTATGTTAATTTTCATTATTTGTTGAAAATATGTAAAAATCTAATTAACTTTTGTGTATTTACCATAAATCCAATTATTTGGCAATTCTCTAATTAATTCTAATAATTCCTCTGAAGATTATTTTCTTTCCATAAATTATCGTATTTTAATTCTTATTTATTTTAACTATTTCCTTTCATCCATAAATTATCATACTTTTAATTCTTCCTTACCAATCCTGGTTCTTTGCTGTTGAATTTTTTTGCCTTTCTCTACTGCCCAGAACCTTTATAGGTTTCCACTCATGTGAGTCTGGTCTAATGCCGCTGAGTGTGATATGGTACCTGAATCTGGATATGCAACTCAGTCTAAAAAAATCTAGGAATGGGAGCTGACATATTTCCAGGAGTTACTTTTGAAAACCTCAAGATTTTCAAGCAGAGCTATGAGGTGAAATCTGAGCAGCCACCACAGCAACTACCTATTGAGGAAGCAGGTGGCATGTGAGAAAGTGCTGATGGTCTCCCAGAGGTTTACATTCCATGTTGAATCACTGAGGAACACCTGATATGCTGCTGACAGTGATAAAGCACCAAACCTTAAGGGTTCAGGCTGCTGCTGATGAGAGTAAGTCTGTCCCAGACCCACTGCCACTGAACCCGACTGAGGTGCCAGTGGCCCTGGTAGACACACCACAGATGAGGAGCCTGGAAACCTGCCCAGGTTTCTGTTGGTATGAGGCTACGGAGCTGCCAAACTCTGACTGGCCGTGCAAGTGAGTGCAGCTCTTTCTCCTGGAGACAAAGGCAGGGAGGCTGGAGACTGTGTCATAACAATTTCTCCAGTGATATTTGAGATTGAAGATGAGAGAGAAAAGTCACCCATATAATCTCGATCATACCCGTTGTCTCACAATAGAACCAGGACTATTGAACTATATTGAGTTTTCATTGCTGTGCTTGCTGAGGAGAAGGGCCAGGTCATAGAAACCCAACAAGGCTGAGAGAGTTTTCACTGACATGCAAAACCATCCTATGTTCCCATTACCTGGGAGCTGGAAGAACAGGAGGCAAAGAATCTGAGCTGGGGCTGCCGTGGTTCTCTCTGGGTCCTAACTGAGGCAGATCCTTCCTAGAGATCTTGATATGAACATTGATGCAGGCTTTGGACAGTGGGAAGGGCTGGGAAGGACATGCAAAGCAGCTGAGGCTGGCGAGCTGTGTTTCTAGCTACTTAACCCACCTGCCTCCTCTTCTCTGCACTTGAGCAGCCCACGCCCACGTGGTCAGGTCAGAAATGTCTGTTGGCTCCGTTTGAGGGTAGAATTTCTCCCCTGTAGTTACAGAATTTAATCCCTGTTTACTCCTGCCTCTTCCATCACCTGGACCCAATCAGAGGGTGTTTTGTATAAGTTTTTTGGGGAAGAAAAAAGCATCCTGAGGTTTCATTTCTCTTTTTCCCCCAAATGTGCCTTGTCATCTTCCTAGGTGCATTATTTTATCAGGTTGGTATAAGACATTGATCAGAACTTTGTCGTCCATGTATACCTTTCACTTGCTGTTTGGTGAGGTTTTCTGAAGACCTAGCTGTTAAATGGACCATTAAATATTTATATTAATGACATCCATTTTGATAAAATACATATATCTATATGGGTGGATGTGTAAATACTACATTGGTCAGTTTTTGCACCGTAATGGTTGGTGACCAACCACTTAAAAGTCAGTGTTTTCTGACTGTATTTGTTTTCATTTTCATTTGAACAATCATCTGGCTGATCAAGGCACGGTGGTTCTGCTACAGGGCTGAGCTTGTCCCCAGCATATGGATTGGTTACCCTGAGGCCAAAGGTGAAGGACAGTGACTAACAAGAGCACAACATTCTCATGGCAGGGAGCAGGAGTGAATGACACCCCCAACCCGAGCTGTATGGGCAAAATTAAGTCTCATTATTTGTATCACAGGTGCACATGATTTAAATTTATTCTTTCACCATTGTAATTCCTAACATTTTAAAAACCTTTACTTCACTTAACTTTGAAAGTATTTTATCATTCCGTGGAAAAATAATTTTAATTTCAAACTTTAAAATCTTAAGAAATATTTTCAAATGTATTCTGCATGAATTCAAAAATAATGGTGCACTGTAGTACTAGGCATCTATATTGTTATTGTTATTAAGAATAATAATCATAAAGATTATAAATAATAATTTATCGTATGTCCTCAAATGGCTAGAAGAGTGGTGCTCAAATCACAAGGAAATGATAAATTTTTGCAATGGTGAATTTGCTAAATACTCTAATTTGATCATTACATATTATATACATATATTGAAATATAACTCTGTACCCATAAATATGTATAATCAATAGGTTTCAATTAAAAAATAAATAAATTCCTTAAAAAATAATCTTCGGTGCGTTTTCAACATGTGGTTTATATTCAATTTTTCTAAAATGGCCTCCAAGGAAGGAATAAATAAACCTCTTTAGCTGAAGTATACGTCCCCTACAACATAGCTTCTTAAACCTTCTACAGATCCCCTGTCATCTTGTTAAAATGTAGATAGTCACTCAGCAGGTCTAGGGTTGATCTGCTTTGCATTTGTAACGTGATCTCAGTGATGCTGGTGATGCTGCTGGACATATTTTGAGTATCAAGTATTTTTATATTGAGGAAAAAGAATGTTACATCCCTGTTTGGGATTTGGGGGAGGTCAAAATGGCTTTTTATTTGTTTGTCTAACAATTGTTATACATTTCATGCAATTTCCTCATTGCTCTGTTTACTCTATGACTTAAAGTTTTCTTGCTATGATCCCACACTTGCTATTAATACTGGGAAGAATGCCCAAGTGTATTCTAGCTCCATCCCTGTTAGGCAAAATTCTGAGGTTTTGGGAAATAGTGACAACACTGGCATGACAACTGTCAAGTACTGTCCTCATCACTTCCAGAAGCACACATCTAAGAACCTTTCTTCCATTTGTGTTTTCTATAGAGTTACTCAGTGAGGGGATGTCCATGAGATTAGGAAATCAGAAGAGGAGGTTTCAGTTCTTTCTGCCAGCACCTATGCAGACAAGTGGACAGAGGTGAGGACTGGAGGGTCAGCTGGTGAGGTGCTGCAGGCAGCGGAGAGTGTCATCACCCCCACCACTGGGATTCTCAGTCAGTTCTGAGGACCACATGGTTCAGCAGCCTGTGCCTTCTGCGGCAGACTTGCTCTGGCTTGTAGAGGAGCACCAGAGAATCCCCTATTCCTAGTATCTGCTTCCCTCACCGTCACACTCAAGGCTTTGAAAGGCTGTAGTGTCTACTCTAATTCTCTCTATTAAAATGATTCCTGCTTAGAATATCTAGAATGGCTTTTCTTTAGATGCATGAGTAAATATCAGCATATGGATGAACCCAACTTCTCAGGTGTGATAATATCTCTACATTATTAAATCAGGGAATGCACTGTCATGTCTGTTTTCAGGTAGAGGAAGATGGTTATGATGCAGAGGAGCTTACTTGCTTCCTTCTGTCAAAACCTAAATGTGACCTACAAAGCTTGGCTGCATCTGAGAAATGACCTCAGCAAATGCAGCAATCAGGAGAAGCAGATGGGGTAGCCCAGCCTCACACATCTGCTTCTCTGGGAGTTTATGTTATGACTTGTAACACTGTGGGAGGAGTACTACCATACTGTTGACAGTAATAAATTGCAGTATCTTCAGACTCCAGGCTGCTGATGGTGAGAGTATACTCTGTCCCAGATCCACTGCCACTGAACCTTGATGAGACCCCAGTGTGCAAATTGGATGCATCATAGATCAGAAGCTTAGGCGCTTTCCCTGGTTTCTGCTGATACCATGCTAAAGCATCATAAATATCCTCACTGGCTTGACAAGTTATGGTGACTCTGTCTCCTAGAGATGCAGACAGGGATGATGGAGACTGTGTCATCTGGATGTCACATCTGGCACCTGAGATGGGAAAAGTAAAAATCAAATATCCACATGATTAATCATGTTACAAGAGGACTTCCCTGAAGAACCAGGTGGTACTGATCACACTGAATTGAGTAAATTCCTAGTGTTCTTTCTTACCTGGGAGCCAGAGCAGCAGGAACCCCAGGAGCTGAGCAGGGGCCTTCATGTCCATGCTGTGTCCTGACTGGAACTGACAGCTACACAGGGTGTGCCCTGCCTAAGAATGTCTTCAGGGAAGTGGGCTGTGTTCTGAGAACATGCAAATCACAAGGGGTGGGACAGGGCTGGGCACAGCTGCAGGGTGGGCTCAGGCTTGATGTCCCCAGGTGTGCCTTGTAAAACCAGGGCAGCACAGATTTGCCTGCAGAGAAAGTGTTCCTTTTCTGGGGGGACATTCTGTTACAAAAGACACTTTGGGGACAATTGTAAAAACCTGAGTTGACTTGGGGACTAGATAGAGTGCTTTTGTCGTGCTTGAATACAGGTGGTCAAACCATGGTGGCACATCCTGTACACAAATCTGCTGCTGCCCATCTCAGGGCCTGAGTTTCATGAAAATTTGCTTTCAACCAGCCTGCCAGGATCGAGTTTCAGAGCAGTGTATCTCCAGATCGAACGTTCATAATTTTTCTAGGGAGACATAATAGTCTTTGTCTGTACCCTGGGCCGTTCTCTTTCAAAGTCCTTTGGTTGACCTCAACCAGCCATATGTTACCCCACTGACGATACCAAAGCCAGGGAGGGCAGTGCTGCCTGCCAGGTGGCAGACCACAGGCCTGGAATGAGCATCTCTTAGGATAGTCCACAATCGGTCATGGCAGGAGGAGGTGTGTGCACACCCCAGATCCCTCTCCTCTCGTGTGGAATAACCTGGTGGTGTTTTTCCTGTGTTTTAAGAGGAGAAGATGAGCTGGCGCTGTAGTCATTTTAAGCAGCAGCTGGCTTTCCAAAGTGGCTTTACCTGTCCATTTTGTCTTCCCTGTCTCTTTTTCCTTCTTCCTCTCATGACTTCCATAGTTCACAGATACGCTGCCTGCACGGGAATCCTGGTCACTGGTGAATCTAACCAAAGACAGTAGAAAAATATTTGTTCTCAGAAGGTATCTTGGGTCTGAATTTTTGCCAACCTTCCTTTTCGATGGGTAGAAAAATTACGAAAATTGGAAACGTTTAATTTCCTTTTATCAGCCACTCTCAGATTGGATTTAAGTAGTAATTCCTTTATTCTGGGTCAGAAAATCTAAGGAGCGTCTAACCAATAGCTGTGAACTGTGAAATACACAAGAGGCTGCAGATTAAGAATCCCCTGTATTTTTTTAAATTTTTACTTTTTCATATTAAATTTATTTTATTTTTTTATTTTCACATTCTGACATGTTGTTGCAAAGCAGTTGGGGGTAAGCTGTGAGTGGGTGGGGAGGGGTGTAGGCTGGGAGGAAGTGGAAGTAGGTGGGGGGTATGGTTGAGGACTATGACACCCCCTCCTTCCGGCAGGGGAGCCAGGGGGCTTCCAGTGGCAGCAAGGTCATCCCTGGGCTGGTTGTGGATGGTGGAGGGTGGGGTGGTTGATGCCCTCCCAGCTGGGGAGCCCAGGAGGCTTCCAGTGGTGGCCGGTCCACAATGAGCTGGATGCAGGTGTCAAAGAGTCTGCAGTATTTTAAACCAACAGAGCATAGTGTTAGTGAATCCCACATTTTTCTGTGTTTTTTTTTTTCTTTTTTCCATAAATACACCTTGTGATTTTTTATTTTATTTTGGGTGGACAGTAGTGGAGATTATAACAGTTGTAAATTGGATGAGCAACTCCTTATCCCAAAAGATGTCTATATCTTAATCTGTGAGTTCTGAGATTTTCACCTTCTGTGGCAAAAACGATCTTGGCGGAGGTGATTAAATTAGAGACTTTGAGATCTGGAAATTATCCTGGGCTACCCAAGTGAGATTGACATAATCACAGGGGCCTTTATCATAGGGAGGGCAGAGGGTCACAGTCAGCAGGTGTGACAATGGAATGGGGTATTGGAGTGATGGGGGAAGGGGCCATGGAGCAAGGAATGTGGGAGCTAGTTGAAGCTGGAAAAGAAGGGAATCTGATTTTCTCACCAAAATACAGCCCTACTGACTCCTTGATTGTGTCTCAGTGAGACTTCTCTCCTCCAGAACCGTAAGAAAATATATTTATGTTCTCTTTAGGCAATAGGTTGTGGGAATTTGCTACAGCAGCCATAGCATCTAACATGAGAAAACTAGTACAAGGGGAGAGAAGGTCTTGTACTTCCTGAATGGGTGGTTGTCCTCTGTTCTCCCAAACATTCCCACCTTCTCATCATTTGGTAGCGAGTTTGAGACGACACAGAGCACATTTTACTGTGAGGAGAGCTAGCACCAGAATTCATCACAATAGGAAATTTCTTGGGTAAAATTCACTAATTACAGCTTGTACAATCTGAGTATTTGAGATCCCAGGGGTTAATTCTCATGGCATGTGAGAAGAGGGGAAAGGTTTGTTCATTTATTTGTTTGTTTTCATATTTGGGGGACTATCAGATTTTCAGGACACAATCTGAGAAATAGGGCAGAGTCACACAGTTAGAAAGGGACAGAGGAGATGAGGAAGGTGTCAGGCAGTACAACAGGAGCTTCTGCTCACCATCTGAAACAGCATCATTCAGTGTGTAAAGGCTTTGAGAAAAAGTCGTGTTATGTAGACAAACTGCAGAGAAACTGAATCAAAGTGAGGGGCAGTGTGGGACAGGGGCAGCAGGAGCTGTGAATTTCACACCATCCTGCTTTTGTCATTTCTCCCATTTTATAGGCCATCGGTTCTCCTACAGGATGAACACAGACACATGGAAGGAACACAATGAAACTCAGAGAGAGCTAGGTTCGAATCCCAGCCCCTAGTAGATTTTGCAAACCAGCCCTGTGCTCTGATGAACAGTTTCCTCATCTGTGAAATGGAACCTTAAGGATATCAAAGGGTCTCCTGAGGGATTAACCAGAGGATGCACCAGAAAGTATCATTTTTATTTTAAGAGAGGAGTGCCCAGTGCTATGTTATATGTACCCTTGAATCTTTTAGAATATGTAAGATATTGCTAGCCAGATGTTATTTTCAAAATTCATAAGAATTTACTCTACATCTGAGTAAAAATAACATGGCCACTAACCTATTTATTTGTAGCAACAGAAATTGAAGGAGATTCCAAATGACCATAACACCTAAGTCGGGGTTTCCCGGATTCCCATTTGTGTTAGTTTACTAGAACTACTGTAACAAGTTACAAAATATTTGATGGCTAAATTCAACAGTCATCCATTCTGTCTCAGATCTGGAGGCCAGAATTTAGGAACTGGTATCATTTGGCCAACATCAGGGTGTTAACAGGCTCTTTTCCCTGCAGAGGCTGTAAGGGAGAATCCGTTTCTTGCCTCTTGAACTTGCGGTGGCTGCAGCTTTCCTGGGCTTGTGGCCACATCACTCTAATCTCTGTCTCTGAGTCGACATTCCCTTCTCCTGTTTTCTCTTTGTTAATTCTCTCTCAGTCTCTCTCTTCTAAAGACACTTGTGACTTCACTTAAGTCCTATAGGATAATACAGAACTGTTTCAACCTTCTCAACCTTGATTTACATCAGTAAAGGCCTTTTCCCCAATGAAGTAAACTTTCACAGCCTTCATGAAATAGGATTCAATATGTTGGGGAGCGCACTCAGTCTACTAAATAGTCACAGCCCCAACTCTCAATGTGTACTTACACCTCTCTCTGTGTATCTATCACAAATCATGCTTCCCTAAGCAAACCAGTTACAACTATGTCTGGGCTCAGAGGGACACACATAGGAGGGCCTTTCTCAAGTTTGCTTAAAGACCTGCTCTGTCTGCCATTCTCATGCAGAAGACACAACCAAAGATAGCCCTTTGGTCACAAACCAAAGACAGCCCATTGGACATACCAAAGATAGCCCTTGTGATCTGAGGAGAAGCTTCCTGTACAGAGAACAGTCATGGGCTATTATTTTCTAGGACTCTATCTACCTTTCTTCGTGGGCATTTGACCCACAGCCCCCATGGAGAATATGTGTGTACTTTGGCTCAGATAGGACCCACCTTTACTACCCATCTTAACCTTTCCACTTGCTGTGGAAGGTACCTTTGTTGCAGTGGTGACAGTGGTTGCTAAATTGTCCAAAGTAAGGAAATGACTATAATTTGTTTGTAGGTTTCTTAATTAAGGCATTTTGAATTATCTTGATAGATTTTTGTATGAGAATCAACTTTCTGGGCATACGTTAGCTCAGCAGATGTGAGAAATCCCTATATTATGAATGTAATATTCAGTTGTCTCTTTGACTTGGGATTAAAAAAATCAAGTGTTTGCCTACCTGCTTCTTATCTGACCTTAGTTACTACTGAGAGCTGTTAGGAAAATGCACTTTCCTCTACTTCTTGCATCTGTCCCCTTTAGGACAAGTTGCAGGTGTTCAGAAAGCTCTCTTCCTAGTAGAATAAAGTGAGGATGCAGCTAGTGGGGCCTCCTGAGCCTGATCCTGCTCAGAAGGTGGGAAGGTGAATAGTCTGTTTGCATTTCCACTCTAAGTACCATAGGCTGGGCGGCCTAAACAGTAGAAATCTATTTTTTCATAGTTCCTGAGTATGGAAAGTCCAAGATCAAAGTCTAATGGGGTTTGCTTTCTGGAAAGGATGCTCTTCTTGGATTTCGAAGGGCCATGTTCTCACCATATGTTACCTCGGATTTTCTGCAGTGCTTGCTAGTGATGGAGGAAGGGTCAAAATAAATTTCTCTTTTTCAGAGGATACAAAACCTATTGGATCAAGTCCCACCCTTATGACCTCATTTAACCTTAATTACCTCCTGATACCACCTATCTCCACATATTGCCACACTGGCGGTTTGGTTTCAACATGTGATTTACAGGGACACAATTCAGTCCCTAGCATCTGGTTATTTGGGGACACAAACCAGGCAGTGGGCAGAGGGTCAAGGCCAGGCTTCAACCTCACAGCACAGAGCACAGAGCGGGATTCCCCACAGCTCAGCACACGGGCAGCTCCTCTCGTGTGTTCCAGGTCACACAGGAGACCTCATTGTATCCTTAGAGGCTCCCTGTTGATAATGGGACAGTATCGCTCTTACTTTCCCAATATTTTAGGCTCAGGCCGCTCTCTTTTGCTTATTGCAGTGTTTGTTTGCCATCTACTGGCAGCTCTTTGACATAGCAACTTAGAATATTTTCACGTTTGGCTCCAGATGAGTTTTGACTGTGAATATGTTCATCCACATTCATGAAACTGATCCTCTTACATCCATCCATAGGCCAGATTAAGTAGGGACCAAAAAGAATTTCTTTCTTCAGTTAATTGTTCACCTAGTTAATTACAAAAGACAAACAGTCCACGAGGAACCCAGAACAGATATTGGTCAGAAGAGAGTTAAGGGCTGAGTTCAATGATCTACATGAGATACCAAAAATGTGGTTTTGGAAAAAAGAGGGTGGGTCACTGGGAAACATGCAGAGAATAACGATATTACACTTCAGGTAATCTATAAACAGAAAAAGAGAGGTAATCTTCAACAACTCTTTACTTAATTTGAAAATTTGCTGTGGGTGAAGTTGCAAGTAAAATACGAGACAGTGACTCTTGGGTTTCAGCTCTGCTGGTGTGGGCCAGGCTTAATAGTTTTGGTGAGATCATTGTCCCAATGGCCCTGCAAGGATCAGAAGTATGTGCACTTGCCCAGTCTCTGTGTTCAGACAGGCCGAGCGAGTGTGCGCTCTAGCATGTAGCACAGTGTGAGGAGCACGCCTGCTCTGCTGACAGGAATAGTGTACAGCATTATCAGCTTCCAAGATACTGAGGGTGAGAATGAAATCTGTCCCAGATCCATTGCCACTGAACCTTGAAGGGACACCTGAGAGGGACTGGGAAGGAGATGTGGAGCTTGATTCATTTTCTGCTGGTACCTATTTAAGCTGCTGCTAATGCCTTGATTGACCCTGCAGGTGATGGCAGGTTTCTCCCCTGGAATCCCAGATAGGAGGGATGGAGATCAGTCAGCACAGTCTTGCACTAGATGTAGAAGCCACACAGGAATCTTTAGCTGAACATAACTATGTGTACATGGAAATTTCCACTAACCAACTTAGAGAGGAGAAAAAGTGCCCATTTCTTTCTTTCTTTTCTTTTTTTAAATTCTAATACAATAAATAAGCCAAATTTCATATGGTGCAGGGTTCCCAATGATGAAAACTAGAAATTGAAACAATATCCCTACTGTTAGCTTTGTGCAAACATTCTCACCTGGACCCAGAGGAGCAGAAACCAGAGGAGCTGAGATGGAGACACCATCTCACTAATTTTGACTTGTCTATTTTGCTCATGCCACATCCCTATAGAGAGACCATCCTACAAGATTCTGAGAAGTAGAGTTACTTCATTTGTAAGAAGGATATATGGAAATTATGTGGATTTCATACTGATTTAAATACTCAGAAGATATGTTTGTCAGGAGAGCACTTTCCCTTGTCTCCTCTCTGAGCGTGTGAAGTTTCCTTCTTCTGTCCACCTGAAAATGAGAGATGCTGAGGGTCTAATAGAGCTTGCTCCAGGCTTGACCAGATACAGGGCCCAGCAGCAGAGTGAAGCTACAGCCCATCACGGTCCTCTGGTGGAACTTGCATTCATGTGGAATAAGCTGTAGCTCACATCCTTGGTCTTAGGCCAGGGTTGTGCTGACATTCTTGCTCTCTGTCTCAACCTAGGTTGAAAAGACATTGATCATGTGGACATTACAGAAAGGATCATCCCTTACAACACGATATTTATGAGATCATGTTAACTACAGGTGATGAGCAGGAAATTGTAACGTTTCTGGATGTCTTGAGAAAACAACCAGTCTGCCAGGATCCAGTTTCAGAGAGGTGAAGCTCCAGATTGAGAAAGTACACATTTTTTCTAGGTAGATATAGTAGTCGCTGTCTTCTGTATCCTGGGCCTTTCCCTTCTCTCTTCTCCTGGCTTCCAACAGCAATATCTCACCTCACTGCTGTCTCTGAAGCTGGGGAAGGCAGCTCTGCCTGCACACAGGGCAGACCACAGCCCTGGAATGAGCATTCCCTAGGACAGCGCTCAATCGGTGATGGCAGGAGGAGGTGTGTGCATACCCCAGCTCCCTCAACTTCTGTGTGGAATAACCTAGGGACATTTTCCTTGTGTTTCCAGATCGGTTTTCACTGTCCATTTTCTCTTCCTTGTCTCTCTTTCCTTCTTTCCTCCAATGATTTCCTGTAGCTCATAAGTATACCGCCTGCATGGAAATCCTGGTCACTGGTGACCTAACCAAAGACACTAGACAAATACTTGTTTGAAGGGTATCTCTGGTCTGAAACCTTGGCAATCTTCTTCTCTGATTGGTAGAAAAATAAAGGAATTCTGGAAGCATTTAATTTCCCTCTACTGATCTCTCTTAGATTGAATTTAAGCAGTAACTCCTTTCTTCTGGGTCACAAAACCTAAGGAGCATCTAACAAATAACTGTGCACAATTACGTCCACAAGATATAGCAGGATAAGAATGCCATGCACTTAAAACCCACAGAGCAGAGTGTCCTTGAAACTCAGATTTTTTCCATTTATTTTATTTTTTGTAAATATGCCTTCTGAGTTTTTATTCTACTTTTGTGTGTACAGTAGTGGGGATTATAACAGTTGTAGGTTGGATGAATAATGCCCCATCCCCAAAGATATCCATGTCCTAATCTCTGGATTCTAAGAATGTCACCTTCTATGGCAAAAAGGAACTTGGAAGATATGATTAAGTCAAGGACTTTTAGATCTGCAGATGAACCTGGACTATCCAGGTGAGACCAATTTAATTAGAAGGGCCTTTATAATAAGGAGGGAGGAAGGGTCAGAGACAGAGAGTAGATGTGACAATGGAAAGGGTGCTGGATTGACCTGAGGAAACTAGTAGAAGGGGAGAGAATGTCTTTTACTTCCCAAGTGGATGGTTGTCTTCTGTTCTCCCAAACATTCCCACCTTGTCACCATTTGGTATCAAATTTGACAAGACACAGAGAACACTTTACTGTGAGGAGAGGCAGCACCAGAATTCCTCTTAGGTAGAAAAATCTCTCGTGTAAAATTCCTTAATTAGCTCTTGTACAATCTGAGTATGTGGGAGCCCAGGGGTCAGCTCTCACAACATGTGAACAAAAGGGAAGGATTTTGTTTATTTATATTTTTGCTTTCAGATTAGGAGGATAAATTAGATTTAGAGGACACAATCTGAGAGGGAAGGATTGAATCAGAGAGGTGGGGATGGACAGAAGAAATGAGGAAAGGGTTAGGGTAATGCGAGATGTGTCCCTGCCTCCAAATCCGAAATAAAGCCATTGAGAGTTTCTAAAGGCTTTCAGAGATGTGTGTTTTGTAAACAAAACTGCAGAAGTGCCTGAATATAAGATTAGGATCAGCATGGCATGGGGGTAGAGGCATCAGACAGCCATGAATTGTACACCATCCTGTTTTATTTCTCTTCTCCCATTTTATAGGCCATTAGCTTTCCTATGGCACGAACACAGCCACATGGAAGGAACATATCTAAAGGCAGACAGACCTGTGTTTAAAGCCCGGACCCAGCATTCCCTGACCATGTAATTTTTGGCAAACCACCCAAGTGCTCAGATGAACAGCTTTCCCAATCTGTGAAATGGAGCCCTATAGATGCCAATTCTGTTCTGAGTGTTTAACCAGATGATGCACCAGGAAATAAATAAATATATACATACACATGTATGTATATATATTTGTACATATATGTATACATATATAGAAAAGAGTACCTTTTATGCACTCTTGAATATCTTAGAATAAAAATTTTATGTAAGATATTACTTGTTGGATATTTCCAACTAAAAGTCAGCAGTATTTATTGTGCATGTAACAGGTGCCTCACACTGTACACTGCATTTTCATCTGCACTTTTTCACCATAAACATATCCACCAGTTTATTTATTTATAGCATTAGAATGCTGAACAAGGAGATTACAAATGACCATAGGACCTTTGTCTGGGTTTCCCCTTAGTCCCATTGGAGTTAGATTACTAGAATTACTGTACCAAATTAGCAGATATTTGATGGTTTAAGACAACAGTAATATATTTTTTCTCAGTTCTGGACACCAGAATTCTGGAATCAGTATCTTTGTGCCATAATCAGGGTGTTGGCATGCCCGACTCTCTCCAGAGACTCTAAGGGAGAATCTGTTTCTTGCCTCTTTAACTTGTGGTGGCTGCAGCTTTCCTTGGCTTGTGGGCACATCGCTGTAATCTCTGTCTCTGAATTTATATTGCCTTCTCTTGTTTTTTCTGTGTTAAATATGTCTCAGTCTCACTCTTCTAAGGACACTTGTGATTTTGTTTATGTCCTACAGGATAATACAGAACTATTTCGCCTTCTTAACTTTCTTAATTTATATCTACAAAGCCCTTTTCCCATGTAAGTAAGCATTCACAGCCTCCATGAAATAGGATTCAATATTTGGGGGACATTTCTCAGTGTACTAAACAGTTACAGCACCAACTCTCAGTGTATACTTACACCTCTCTCTCTCTTTCTCTCTTTCTCTTTCTCTCTTTCTCTCTCTCTCTATCACAAACCATACTTCCCTAAGTGTATCCAGGACCAACTATGTTCAGGTTCAGGGTGGGATACATAGGAGGATCTTTCTCAGAGTTTGCTTAAAGACCTGCTTTGTCCCCCATTCTCATACAGAAGAAAGGACACAACCAAAGAAAGCCCTTTTTCATGTGGGAAGAACCTTTGTCGAGAGAGAACAGTCACGAGATATCATTCTCTAGAACTATAACTACCTCCTGATAGGACCTATTTCCAAATACAGCCACCATTTGTGGTTAAGGTTCCCCCATATGAATTACAGGGACACAATTCAGTCCATAGCATTTGGTTATTTGTGGACATAGACAAGGCAGTGAGCACAGGGGCAAGGCCAGGCTTCCAGCCTCTGAGCACAGAGCACAGAGCAGGTTCCCCACAGCTCAGCACACAGGCAGCTCCTTCCAGCAGTTCCAGGTCACACAGGAGACCCCATTGTGCCCTTAAGTGTTCCCTATTGATAATGGGTCAGTATGACTCTCACTTTTCCAGGCCTCTCTCTTTGGTTTATTGCAGGGGTTGTTTGCCATCTACTAGCAGCTTTTCGACATAGCAAATTATAAGATTTTCAAGTTTGGCTCCAAATGTGTCTTGACTGTGAATATTTTCACCCACATCCACGAGGCTGATCCTGTTACATCCATCCATAGGCCAGATTAAGCAGGGAACAAAAAGAATTTCTCTCTTCAGTAGATTGTTCACCTAAAGACAAAGACTAACAGGTCACTAGGAATCCAGAGCACATATCGGTCACAGAACAGTTAAGGGCTAG
The DNA here is from genome assembly GCF_027409185.1 of Cynocephalus volans. NCBI lineage: Eukaryota > Metazoa > Chordata > Mammalia > Dermoptera > Cynocephalidae > Cynocephalus > Cynocephalus volans. The sequence goes on from NC_084473.1 coordinate 84,144,096, forward strand.
GTTCTGTGTCTACATGACATGACAAAGTTGTGGTTTTGGGAAAAAGAGTGAGGCCCATGAGGGACCCTGCAGGGCACAATGAGAAGGGGTGGAGTGTGAAGCAGAGGGATTTTGCCCTAAATTTATCAGCCAAGCCTCATTTTTCCCATCTTAGAAACCCTCCCAGAGTAGCTCTGATTAACTCCAGCAGCTTCAGCAGCCAAGGCGGGATTACTATTTATGTGATCAATAAACAGAGAAAGAGAAGTAATCTTCAACAACTCTTCACTGAGCTTGAAAAATTACTGTGGGTGAAGTTGCAACTCAAATATGAGATAGTGACTGTTGGATTTCAGCTCTGCTGGGGTGGGCCAGACTTCATGATATTGGCTAGACCATTGTCCCCCAACTGTTCCTGCAAGGATCAAAAGAAGTATATGGTATACCCAGTCTCTATATTTAGACAGGCTGAGCAAGTGTTTGCTCAAAGGTGCAGCACAGTGTGAGAAGCACGCCTACTCTGCTGATAGTAATAAGTTGCAGCACCATGAGCTTGCAGGTTACTGAGGGTGAGAGTGAAATCTGTCCCAGATCCATTGATGGTGAACCTTGAGGGGACCCTTGCAATGGACTGGGAAGTAAGATTTATAAGGAGCTTTGGAGCTTGATTCGATTTCTGCTGGTATCAGTGTAAGTTGGTCAATGCTCTTTGGGTCCCAGCAGGTGATGGTGACTTTCTCCCCTGGAGTCCCAGGCAGGAAGGCTGGACACTGGGTCAGCACAATCTTACCACTGGAAGCTAAAACCACAGAGGAAACTTTAGCAGAAGGTAACTATCTAAGTAAGGAAGTCAGTACTAACCTAGTTAGATAGAAGAAGAAAGTGTCCATTGTTTTTATTTTTTTAAGAAAAAAATATAAAATAAAACATAAACCAAATTTCATATGGCGCAGGGTTCCATTGAAGAAAATTAGCAATTGAAACAATAACCCCAATTTTAGCTTTGTCCAAAATTCTCACCTGGACCTCGAGGAGCAGAAACCCGAGGATCTGTGATGGTGACACCATCTCACTACTTTCAACTTGCCTATTTTGCTCATGCTACATCCCCAGAGAAAGAACCTCCAAGAGTGTGAGGCAGTGCCACTTCAGATGTAAGAAGAAGGATATATGCACATTATGGGGATTTTATATTGGTCTAAATTCTCAGAAGGTATGTTTGTCAAGGAGAGCACTCTCCCTTCTTCCTTCTCTGAATGTGTGAAGCCTCCCTCTGCTGACGATCCATAGATGAGAGATGCTGAGGTTCTGATAGAGCTTACTCTGGGCTTCACCAGATTCAGGGCAGAGTAGCAGAGTGAAGCCATAGTGCATCACAGTCCTCTGTTGGAGTTTGTATTCATCTGGAATGAACAGTGGTTCATATCCTCAGTCTTGGCTCAGGGTTAGGTTCACTTCCTTGCGCTCTGTCACAATGTAGGCTGAAGAAACATTTATCAGGTGTACATTCCACAAAACATCACAACATACAACAGTATATTGATGACATTATGTCACTAGAGATGACGAATAGGGTTTTGTAAGGGTCCTAGATGTCTTGTGAAATTGTGCTTCAGACAGTAGACAGTAAGATGCAAACCCTACAAAAATTTACAGGTCTGTTGTATTGGTGAAGATGCCAGGGGTACAGATGTCTGAGGCATGCTGGCTCATGCCTCACAAGGTCACGATGAGTAATGACACCTTTCATCTACAACCACTGAGAATGAAGCAAGGTGTGGGGTAGGCCTCTCTAGAGTGTTAAGGAAATAGATTCCTCGTCCATATGTATTCACCATCCCACTATCAGCTAACTTGGAAGGCTGTAGGTTTTAAGTTGGCTTAGAACAGGAAAAGTCTTTGCAGCAGATTTGGCTTGGGATACAAGTGCCTCTGTCACTTGGGCCATAGGACCTAGGTAGTACATTTTAAAATTTTTACTTATTTATTTATAATAAATACATTCTAAAATTCAACATGCCCTCATGATAAGGCTTAACAAATTAGTTATAGAAGAAAGGCAACTCAACACAAGCCATATATGACAAATTCACTGCTAATATCATCCTCCATGGGGAGAAGGTGAAAGGTTTCCCCTTAAGTTAAGGAACAGGACAAGGATGCCCTCTCTCATCCCACCTATTTTACATAGTATGGAAGTATTTCTCAGAACAATTAAATAAGTGAAAGAAATAAAGGCATCCAAATATTAAAGGATGAAATCAAATTGTCTCTGTATCAGTCCTTTTTGTGTTGCTACAACAGAGTATCTGAGACTGGGTAATTTATAAACAAAAGAGTTTTATTTGCCTTATGATTCTGGAACAGTTGCATCTGGTACAGGCCTCAGGCCGCTTCTACTCATGGTGGAAAGTGGCAGGCAGCTGGCATGCACAAGTACATCACATGGAGAGGGGAAGCAAGACAGAGAGAGAGGAGGTGCCAGGGTCTCTTAAACAACCAGCTCTCATGGGAACTGAGCAAGCGAGAACTCACTCATTACTCCCCACCCCCCAGGGAGAGCGTTAATCCATTCATCTGCCCCCATGACTCAAACAGCTCCCAACACTGCCACATTGCAGATCAGATTTTTATGAGTTTTGGGGGACAACACATCCAAACTCTATGTCTCTATTTGCAGATGACATGATTCTCTTTATATAGAAAACCTGAGAGAGTCTACCAAAAAACTCTTAGAGCTGATAAACAAATTCAATAAGACTGCAGGATATGTCAATGTACAAAATTCAGTAGTGTTTCTATATTGTGACCACAAACTAGAAGAAAAATAAATCAAGAAAGCAAGCCCATTTACAATAGTCACCAAAAAACCATAAAATACCTAGGAGTAAATTTTTCTGAGGAGCTGAAAAATCTCTAGAGTGAGAGCTACAAATCACTGTTGAAAGAAATTAAAGAAGGCACAAAAAGATGGAAAAGCATGCCTTGCTTTTGGATTGGAAGATTTAACGTTGGGAAAATGTCCATACTATCCAAAACCACCTACAGATTCAATGCAATCCCTGTCAAAATACTGATGGCATTCTTCACAGAAATAGAGAAAGCAATCTTAACATTTATATGTAACATTAAAAACCCCAAATAGCCATGGCAATCTTGAGCAAAAAAAGGAAAGCCAGAGGCTTTATACTTCCTGACTTCAAACCCCATTACAAATCTATGGTAACAAAAACAGCATGGTACTGGCATAAAAAGAGACACATGGGCGAATAGAACAGAATCAAGAACCCAGAAATCAACCCATGTATGTACAGCCAACTGACCTTTGAAAAGGAGAACCTATTCAATAAATGGTGCAGGGAAAACTGGACATCCATATGTAGAATGAAACTAGATTTGCACCTCTTACTGTATAACAAAATCAACTCAAAATAGATTAAAGACTTAAATATAAGATCTGAAACTTTAAACTCTTAGAAGAAAACATAGGGGAAACACTCCAGGGTGTAGGACTGGCCAGAGACTTTATGAATAAGACTCTAAAAGAACGAACACCGAAAGAAAAACAAATGGATTAGATCAAACTAAAAAGCTTCTGCACAGAAAAGGAAACAATCAACAGAGTGAAAAGACATCCTACAGAATGGGAGAAAATATTTGCAAACTATGCATTCAACAAGGGCTTAACATTGAGAGTATACAAAGAGTTCAGACAACTTTACAGCAAAACCCAAATAACCCAATTAAAAAATGGATAAAGGAGCTGAATAGGCATTTCTCTAAGGAAGATATATGAATGGCCAGCAGATACATGAAAAAATGCTCCACATCACTCAGCATCCAGGAAATGCAAATCAAAACCACTTTGAGATAGCATCTCACTCCAGTCAGGATGGCTAATATCCAAAAGACCGAAAATGATAAGTTCTCCAAAAAAGAAAGAGGAGTGGGATTTATTCAAACATGCCCGTATTCACAAATGGACAGCTGTTACTGAGCCATCTATCTGGGTAAGTTGAATATTTCACCACTTAGAATCCTGCAGAAATTAAACAGACAGGTAAAGCATGCACTGAGCTACTTCTAATGGTGGAGATCGAGGTAGCATTGATGCCATATTAGAATTTACCCTATTGAGACACTATTTCTGAAAATCTGAGATTCCGGTTCCTCAGTTGAAGACTGTGTGGCTACATCTAGATGGCAATTATTTCTAGAAATAGCTACTTTTCCAATTTTTCCATTTGTGGTCAGTGGAAACATGTCTTTTACTGTGGAAGGCAACAGCATTGTGAGAAAGTGAAAATTGTGGTACAGAGAAAGAGATGTCAGAGAAGGTCCAGCCAGACTTTTCTAGATATAGTTAGTCTGACTTGGGCTTTTCGAGAAAAAGACTTAGAAGAAATGTGTTTGAAGCAAGTATATATGGTTTTAAAAAATCAAATACTCAAATCTTGTAAACTCTTGCCCCCCAAAAAGAGATGACTTTACAAAAAGTTGGAGTGACAGGTTAATTTACCAAATCACTCTCACATATACATTTACTTTGCTCCTACTTGCCCTGTAGCTCCGAGGTCTGAGAAGGGCCTGAGCTTGAAGGAATCTGTTTCCATAGGAATTCAACAAGTAAGAGGATAAACTTGCAGAACTGTTATGTAGAAGCATGTCACACTTGGGGAAACCCTGGGGTTAGGGGCAGCCAGAGAGAGACAGCCTGAACTGGGATGGGCGTAGCACAAGACCCTAGAAGACGGCCCACAAGGTGGGAAGTTCAGAATCATATTTAGCAGAGTTAAATTGGAGAGAAAAACTGATCAATGCTCATGTGAGATTTAAACTTTCTAGGCATTTTATGTTTCCAACATTGCAGACAGCTTCTGTCTTTTAATAGTTAAGCATGTAGAATGATTCATCTTATAACAACCTGGGAATTTCTACCAGAGATATTGAAGGAATATTGAAGGAAAGTTTTCTCAGGCTCACCGATGAACCTCTCCTTGGGGGCCTGATGCTGTCTATGACACAGTGGATCCTGCAATAAGTCTGTCAGTTCAGCAGTGAATTCAGGCAAAGGAAGAGCTGTGCTCTTGGTGCCATGGAGGACAGGGGGCCACTCCTTCAGGGTCAGTGATGCTGAGAGCCCAAGGGAAGTGAATCACATGGAGCTATCTGTGAGCAACCTCAGCGATGCTGTTTGGACACTGGTCATCTACTGAGTATACACAGATGCCTGTGGATGCTTCAAAATGCGCTCAGTGTGGGCAGGGACTAATATTTAGGGATGAGAATTGTGAGGCTCACTTGACACTCAGCTTTCAAGCATGATGCTAATTGATCAGTTTAGGAAGAGACAAGAGTCACAAAGCTGTGGTTTTTCATTTGGTACTGAGAGACAGCTCTTCTGCTTTCTTTTTTTTTTTTTTTCCATTCTGAATGTCATTACCCATATAAATCCACCCAAAGCCACTGGTTTTCATTGTTCTTTCAGTCATTGACAGACTATGTCACAGTTCATGAGGAGCTGAAAATCTAGACCGTGACAATTTTATCCCTGAAGCCAGAGGGTGACTATAGAAGTGAGCAAATGTATGTCTGATCCACACATACCCAAAGCCATGACCACGGCCTGTGGAGAACCTGCACGTTTTGTACTTTCTCTGAGATGGATGAGGGGATATCTTGATTTGTGTCCTCCCGATGTCCTTCAATGATTAGACCACACTCTAGGCACCTACATCACTTCGTTGCTTTTACTAGACAGAACCTCTCGCTCATGTGTATTTTATTTGCGAGTCATTTTCCCAGACTTACACTCTGCTTGAAAAAACATGTATACAGAGAACTTTTTTTTCAGCTAAACACAGTTAGTTATATCATTTCTGAGTTTATGTAGGTATTCACTTGTTCTGCGGCTGTAAAGTCGGCTGCAAGAATTGACAGGAGAAGGAGCTGTGAAATTATTGCTGGATGGAAAGGATAAGATCCAAAGTGGAATAAAGAAGTGGTAATAATCATAGAAAAAAAAAAAAAGAATAACAACAGGACCCCAGACTGGTCTGGACTCTTGGCTGTTGTTACCAGAGTCACACTCAGAGCTCCTTCTGGGATCACAGTTGTACATGTGCCCTTGTGGTCATCTGTGGGGAGATAACCTGAGATTTTTTCTTATTTCACGGCATCATTTCTAAGGTAAAGCATACATCTTTCTTGCATATTTTTCAAACATGTTTTATCTGATGCTTATAACAAATTAAAACTGGTATCCAATAGTATCCAAGAGTGTGGGCTGATTAGTGACTCGTAGTATCTAGTTACACATTGTGGTCTACAAATTGAGATTCCTCAGCCATGTCTGAGGTTGAGATGCTGTGAATACTACCCAAACTTCTACTGCAACATGCTCTCTAACTAGAGATGAAGTGAGTGTTGAGTCATCAGACCTGGGGTCCACAATAATTCATTTAGTCTGTGCTTACACCATATTTTTATTCGCCTCCTCCAGTTGTACTCTCTGGGCAGTTTCCTCTTGTCTACCCAACTGGCATCCCTCTCCTCCCCTGGGACAAGGGTGATGGTTACACAGGAATATTGGTCTTCAACTCCTCAGTTCTGCTTAGATCTCAATTAAATTTTGTTTAATATTCTTGCCAGAGCAGGGTGGCTCCCTTCATATTATTCTTGAGGGAGAAGACACACTTTTATATCTTCCCTAAACTAATACCTTCAAATATCTGCTGTTTATACATTCTCCCAGTTTTTACACTTGTTCTTGGCAGGTTGCTGAGAAATAAACTATTCCACCATTTATCAAATTAGAAATTTCAAAAAATAATTTAGTGAATAATTTGAAAGAAATACTATCATTGGAAAGATTGGATCTACATAATCAAGAGATGAAGCAAAATGATTATGATTACTAATAATTATTGAGTGCTTGCTATGTTTGCAAGTCAAAATTATAAACACTTTATAAGTATGTATTCACTTAGTTCTTACAACAACCTGATGCTATAGTTACTCCTACATATTCCTTTATTAAAGATGGGAAAACCAAGAGAGGAACATTTTAGTAACTTGCCATATTCACACAACTATTAAGCCAAAATTCAAACCAAGGATGTGTGGTTCTAATCCACATCTTCTATGATGGGAGAAACTAGTATTTCAAAATCCCTTTTTTTGAGCTTTCTCTCATATTTTCCCAATAATCAATCAGTGCCCTGGACATGAGGAAACAGCTGGATCATTTTATTCTCTTTGTTCAGGGATGTCACCCTCTGTGAGGTGATCTCTTCTAATGTGCTGCATCTTCAGCCTCCAGGATGCTGATTGTGGGAATGAAAAGTCTCCTGACCCATTGGGACCCAGAACAACAGAAGGAAGATAAGTTGAGCTTCTTACGTCCATTCATGTGCTGGACTGAGGCAAACACCTATTCTAAGCCAGGGACTATCTGATTGATAAGGGCTTTTATCTGTAGCCAATGGCTCTTGAAAAAGCTTGTAAAGTCATCTCAGGTTGAGATATTTTGGGGCTTCTAGTTCCAAAGCAGATTCATTCACAGCTTCCTCCCCAGTGTCTTCAGTTAGTGAGAGAACTGTGTGGAGCCTCACATTTAATAGTCCAAATCACCACAACGTTTCCTCAGTCCTCAGTTATAGATGGTCTTTTTCTGTTGCTGACTACTGTGAATGTGCAGGTGCATGTTATATGATAATCAGTGGCATAACTATTCATAAGAGTTGAGCTCCAACTACTTGAAAAAGTGAGCCCTTTTCAGGCTATGAACTTTAACCTTGGGAATATTCTGTAGAAAATACATTAAGACTGTGATGTTAAGTTTCCTTAGGAACAAAACTTGGGAATTTAAATTAGAGGGAAATAACATAAAGAAATTTGATAATTCTATATAGAAGTCATACTTGCTGTATTTGAGGATAACAAACATTCTATGGTCTGAATTAGGAAAAGAAAAAATCAGAATCAAGTGAAAATGGCAAAGGATTCATGAAGAAAGTTTAATTCAAACTGGCTTTGCAGAGCTAAGACTGGGTCTGGAGCTCACAGACCTCTCAAGCCCAGAGTTGTCCAGACTGGGTCACAAATGCTTCACACACAGGTCTATGAGCTAGGTAACTGGAAAAAAGGTCCTTGGAGCCTTGGTTGAAGACAGAATAGACTTTATTAAGCACACACATGTCTAAGAGCTAGGCAGTCCAAAAAGAAACTCAGAAACTCAACTGCTACTGGCAAAGTCCAAAGAAAAACTGAGCAGCTTCCAGCAAAGTAAACATGTTCTATTTTAGATGTGAGCTCTGCTGTCCAGCACTGCTTCACAAACTGCAGAACACAATAGCAACAAACTAAAAAGATACATTGGTCTGCATGCTCACTAACTTCACCCACACACAACTTGTTTACAAAGAATGTGCTGCACCACCCCCAACCAGACCTGAGGTGAGGGGGCCTGACTAAATTATTCTATTTTCTCCACTGCCTTAAAGGATAGTAAGAATATAGATCAACAGAGAAGATGTATTTGAAACTCATTATTTGTGGTTTTATTTGGTGACTTATTTAAAAAGGATAAATACACCTTGGGAAAAAATATCTGGAGGCAGGAAGTCCCAAAGGGATGCTTCTACTAAGCAATGTGAATTTTTCACTGCTGTGTGCCTCCTTTTTGAAAGGGAGTATCTATAGCTGTGTTTATAAAGTGTCTGAGGCCATTTCTGTCTCACCATTGCACAGAGGTCTTGAGGTGCAGAGGAACACTAATCCGGAACTATGGACAAGGAGACTCATCCACACAGGGTCTGATTTAGATGATGAGTTCTTAGATTTCAATCTGCCACCATAATGGAAAATTATTTGAGAGTCGTGGGGGTAAAAATTAGTATATTTTGCAGGTGGTAAGAATGTGGGTTTATATCACCAAAGGGTAGACAGTGTCCAATTACATTCTTTGAGATGGCTATAATAAAATCTCCCATCCTACAAGATCTTCTATGTGTGATGTGGATAATTCATATATTGATCTCATTGGCATATTTCCCCCTGCAGAGCTAGGGATATGTCTGTAGCTGACAGAACCCTCAAGCCTGTTCACAAACCCTTTACATGCAGGTCTATGAGCTAGGTAACCAGAAAAAGGGACCCTGGAGCCTTGGTTGAAAAAGAAGAGTCTTTATTCAGAACACACACATCTAAGAGCTAGGCAGTCCACAGAGAAACTCCAAAACTCAACTGCTATCGGCAAAGTCCAAAGAAAAACTGAGCAGCTACCAGCAGAGTAAACATGTTCTATTTTTATTTTTTTATTTATTTTTTTTTAAATTTATTTATTTTTTAAATTTTATTTTGTCGATATACATTGTGGCTGATTATTGCTCCCCATCACCAAAACCTCCCTCCCTTCGCCCTCCCCCACCCCCAACAATGTCCTTTCTGTTTGCTTGTCGTATCAACTTCAAATAATTGTGGTTGTTATATCTTCTTCCCCCCCCCCCGGTTTGTGTGTGTGTGTGTGTGTGTGTGTGTGTGTGTGTGTGTGAATTTATATATTAATTTTTAGCTCCCACCAATAAGTGAGAACATGTGGTATTTCTCTTTCTGTGCCTGACTTGTTTCACTTAATATAATTCTCTCAAGGTCCATCCATGTTGTTGCAAATGGCAGTATTTCATTCGTTTTTATAGCTGAGTAGTATTCCATTGTGTAGATGTACCACATTTTCCGTATCCACTCATCCGATGATGGGCATTTGGGCTGGTTCCAACTCTTGGCTATTGTAAAGAGTGCTCCGATGAACATTGGGGAACAGGTATACCTTCGACTTGATGATTTCCATTCCTCTGGGTATATTCCCAACAGTGGGATAGCTGGGTCGTATGGTAGATCTATCTGCAATTGTTTGAGGAACCTCCATACCATTTTCCATAGAGGCTGCACCATTTTGCAGTCCCACCAACAATGTATGAGAGTTCCTTTTTCTCCGCAGCCTCGCCAGCATTTATCGTTCATAGTCTTTTGGATTTTAGCCATCCTAACTGGGGTTAGATGGTATCTCAATGTGGTTTTGATTTGCATTTCCCGGATGCTGAGTGATGTTGAGCATTTTTTCATATGTCTGTTGGCCATTTGTATATCTTCCTTAGAGAAATGCCTACTTAGCTCTTTTGCCCATTTTTTAATTGGGTTGCTTGTTTTCTTCTTGTACAGTTGTTTGAGTTCCTTATATATTCTGGATATTAATCCTTTGTCAGATATATATTTTGCAAATATTTTCTCCCACTCTGTTGGTTGTCTTTTAACTCTTTTAATTGTTTCTTTTGCTGTGCAGAAGCTTTTTAGTTTGATATAATCCCATTTGTTTATTTTTCCTTTGGTTGCCCGTGCTTTTGGGGTTGTATTCATGAAGTCTGTGCCCAGTCCTATTTCCTGAAGTGTTTCTCCTATGTTTTCTTTAAGAAGTTTTATTGTTTCAGGATGTATATTTAAATCCTTAATCCATTTTGAGTTGATTTTAGTATACGGCGAGAGGTATGGATCTAGTTTCATTCTCCTGCATATGGATATCCAGTTATCCCAGCACCATTTGCTGAAGAGGCAGTCCCTTCGCCACTGAATAGGCTTGGTGCCTTTGTCAAAGATCAGCTGACAGTAAGTCTGTGGGTTGATTTCTGGATTCTCTATTCTATTCCATTGGTCAGTGTGTCTGTTTTTATGCCAGTACCATACTGTTTTGGTTATTATAGCTTTGTAGTATAGCTTAAAGTCAGGTAGTGTTATGCCTCCAGCTTTATTTTTTTTGCTCAGCATTGCTTTGGCATGCGTGGTCTTTTATTGTTCCATATAAATGTCTGGATAGTTTTTTCCATTTCTGAGAAAAATGTCTTTGGAATTTTGATGGGGATTGCATTGAATTTGTATATCACTTTGGGTAGTATGGACATTTTCACTATGTTGATTCTTCCAATTCAAGAGCATGGGATATATTTCCATCTTCTTGTATCCTCTCTAATTTCTCTCAGCAGTGGTTGGTAGTTCTCATTATAGAGATTTTTCACCTCCTTGGTTAACTCAATTCCTAAGTATTTTATTTTTTTGGTGGCTATTGTAAATGGGCAGGCTTTCTTGATTTCTCTTTCTGCATGTTCACTATTGGAGAAAAGAAATGCTACTGATTTTTGTGTGTTGATTTTGTATCCTGCTACTGTGCTGAAATCATTTATCAATTCCAAGTGTTTTTTTGTAGAGGTTTTAGGCTGTTCGATATATAGGATCATGTCATCTGCAAACAGGGACAGTTTGACTTCATCGTTTCCAATCTGGATGCCCTTTATTTCCTTCTCTTCTCTGATTGCTCTGGCTAGTACTTCCAACACTATGTTGAATAGGAGTGGTGAGAGTGGGCATCCTTGTCTAGTTCCTGTTCTTAAAGGAAAGGCTTTCAGCTTTTCCCCATTCAGGATGATATTGGCTGTAGGTTTGGCATATATGGCTTTAATTATGTTGAGATACTTTCCCTCTATACCTAACTTAAAGAGGGTCTTTGTCATGAATGAGTGCTGAACTTTATCAAATGCTTTTTCAGCATCTATAGAGATGATCATATGGTCCTTGTGTTTGAGTTTATTAATATGGTGTATCACATTTATTGATTTGCGTATGTTGAACCAACCTTGCATCCCTGGGATGAATCCCACTTGATCGTGATGAATAATTTTACGTATGTGTTGCTGTATTCTATTTGCTAGTAATTTAGTGAGGATTTTTGCATCTATATTCATCAAGGATATTGGCCTGTAGTTTTCTTTTTTGGTTATATCTTTACCTGGTTTTGGTATCAGGATGATGTTTGCTTCATAGAATGAGTTTGGGAGATTTGCCTCCGTTTCAATCTTTTGGAATAGTTTGTAAAGAATCAGTGTCAATTCCTGTTTGAATGTTTGGTAAAATTCTGCTGTGAATCGATCTGGTCCTGGGCTTTTCTTTGTTGGGAGCCTTCTGATAACAGCTTCAATCTCCTTTATTATTATTGGTCTGTTCAAATTTTCTATGTCTTCACGGTTCAGTTTTGGGAGCTTGTGTGTGTCCAGAAATTTATCCATTTCCTCCAGATTTTCAAATTTGTTGGTGTATAGTTGTTTATAGTAGTCTCGAATGATTCCTTGTATTTCAGATGAATCAGTTGTAATATCGCCTATTTCATTTCTAATTTTTGTTATTTGAGTCTTCTCTCTTCTTTTTTGGTTAGCCATGCTAATGGTTTGTCAATTTTATTTATCTTTTCAAAAAACCAACTTTTTGATTCGTTGATCTTTTGAATTGTTTTTTGGTTTTCAATTTCATTCAGTTCTGCTCTGATCTTAATGATTTCTTTCTGTCTGCTAACTTTAGGTTTGGATTGTTCTTGTTTTTCTAGTTCTTTAAGGTGAAGTGTTAGGTTGTTCACTTGCCATCTTTCTGTTCTTCTGAAGTGAGCGTTTAATGCAATAAATTTTCCCCTCAATACTGCTTTTGCAGTATCCCACAGGTTTTGGTATGATGTATCATTGTTTTCATTAGTTTCAATAATTTTTTTGATTTCCTGCTTGATTTATTCTTGGACCCATATGTCATTAAGTAGAATGCTGTTTAATTTCCATGTGTTTGTATAGTTTCCAGAGTTTTGTTTGTTATTAATTTCTAGTTTTAATCCATTGTGGTCTGAGAAGATACATGGGATAATTCCAATTTTTTTGAATTTATTGAGACTTGATTTGTGACCTAATATGTGATCTATCCTGGAGAATGATCCATGTGCTGCTGAGAAGAATGAATATTCTGAGGTTGTTGGGTGGAATGTTCTGTAGATATCTGCCAATTCAAATTGGTCTAGAGTCTTGTTTAGATCTTGTGTTTCTCTACTGATTCTTTGCCTAGACGATCTGTCTAATATTGACAGTGGGGTGTTCAGGTCCCCTGCTATTATGGTATTAGTGTCTATTTCCTTCTTTAGGTCTAATAGAGTTTGTTTTATAAATCTGGCTGCTCCAACATTGGGTGCATACATATTTATGATTGTTATGTCTTCTTGATGGATCAGACCTTTTATCATTAAGTAGTGTCCCTCATTGTCTCTTTTTATGGTTTTTAGTTTAAAGTCTATTTTGTCAGATATAAGAATAGCTACTCCAGCTCGTTTTTCTTTTCTGTTTGCATGGTAAATCTTTTTCCATCCTTTCACTCTTAGTCTGTGTGAATCTTTATGGGTGAGGTGGGTCTCTTGTAGGCAGCATATAGTTGGGTCCTGCTTTTTGATCCAGTCAGCCAGTCTGTGTCTTTTAATTGGGGAATTTAAGCCTTTTACATTAAGAGTTGTTATTGAGAGGTGTTGATTTATTCCTAGCATTTTATTGGTTGTTTGGTTGTCTTAGGTGTCTTTTGTTCCTTGCTTTCTGATTTACTGTTTGCTTTCTTTGTTTGGTGGTTCCTTAGGTTGTAGATAGTGTTTTTGTTAGCTTGTTTTCTCTTCATGAATGCCATTTTTATTATACTAGCGGGTTTAGATTTTTCTTGGGTTTTTATGGCAGTGGTAGTTATTTTTCAGGAACCAAACCCAGTAGTCCCTTGAGGATTTCTTGTAAGGGTGGTCTTGTGGTAGTGAACTCCCGCAGTTTTTGTTTGTCTGAGAAATATACTATTTGCCCCTCATTTCGGAAGGATAGCCTTGCAGGGTAGAGTATTCTTGGCTGGCAATCTTTGTCTCTTAGTATTTTGAAAATATCATACCATTCCTTTCTAGCTTTTAGGGTTTGTGATGAAAAGTGTGATGTTAACCTGATTGGGGCTCCCTGATAGGTGATTTGACGTTTCTCTCTTGCAGCTTTTAAGATTCTCTCTTTATCTCTGAGTTTTGCCAGTTTGACTATGACATGTCTTGGAGAAGGTCTTTTGGGGTTGAATATGTTTGGAGATCGTTGAGCTTCCTGGATCTGAAGATCTGTGATTTTTCCTATACCTGGGAAGTTTTCTGCCACTATTTTGTTGAATATGTTTTCAATGGAATCTCCATTTTCCTCCCCTTCTGGAATACCCATGACTCGGATATTTGAGCGCTTGAGGTTGTCTGATATCTCTCTCAGATTTTCTTCAATGTCCTTGATTCTTTTTTCTTTCTTTTTGTCTGCTTGTGTTATTTCAAACAGCCCATCTTCAAGTTCAGAGGTTCTCTCTTCAACTTCGACAAGCCTGCTGGTTAAACTCTCCGTTGTGTTTTTTATTTCGTTGAATAACTTCTTCAGTTCAGCAAGTTCTGCTACATTTTTTTTCAGGACATTGATTTCCTTGTACATTTCCTCTTTCAGATCCTGTATACTTTTCCTCATTTCATCATGATGTCTAGCTGAGTTTTCTTGTATCTCATTCAGTTTCCTTAGAATTATCACTCGAAATTCCTTGTCAGTCATTTCAAGGGCTTCTTGTTCTATAGGATCTAGAGTTTGAGATTTATAACTTTTGGTGGTGTACTTTCTTGATTTTTTGTATTTCTGGTATCTTTTTTTTGGTGTTTATTCATTGTGGCTGGGGGTTTCACAGTCCACCAGTTTGAGACTAATGACTAACTAGGATGTTTCTGTGGTTGCCAATTTCGTATGGCTTCTCCGTGACTGCTCAGTTGGCCTCTAGTGCCTTGTGTGTGTGGTTGCCTCGGGTCTTGGGCTTCTCCGGGGATCCACCTTTCTGGTCAGCTTGGACTCTGCTGGGCTGGTGGATCACGTACTACAGGGTGTGTGATCTCTGTTGAGCTTTCACTTCTTGTGCAGGACTTCTCCCTGTTCCGTGTGCTCTGGCCCAGGCTGTTAGATCGTGCAGTGGCGACCCCACCGGGTGTGTGGGTTCTGTTGAGTCTCCGCCTCCCTGGCCCCACGTCTCCCCACTCTGTGCGCACTGTGCTGGGCTGGGGCGTGTCTTCTGCACCCCTCGTCTATCAGCTGGGCCTTCAAGAGCCTGTTCGGCACCGCCTCGCCCAGGAAGTCTACCAGGTTTCTGCTGGGCACAGACGACCGGTCTCTCTGGGTGCCTTTGTAGCACTATGTAGATCTTTCTCGGGTCTTGTTCACCTTTGTATCCCCCCAGTATAAACCGAGTCTAGCGCCCACCTGCAGCCTGGTCTCCGGCAGGTTCAAGCGGACCTGGGAACTCTCCTACCACACTATTCCCAACCAGAAATTCGTTAGGCTTTTTTCCAAACTGGTGGCCGCAGAGATGGTATCTGCCTCCCAGTAACAGGGAGTTTACCTGGGGCCGGAGTCCAGGGTATGGTGGAGTGACAGTCGGCCCGCCCATACTTCCTTGCCCTCCCGACACTGGCCCGGGACACCTCCCGCCACCAGCCCCACCAGAGAACCGCGGAGGGAGTGGGAGCGGAGGCCGGTCCGCAGGCTCCGGAAAGCCCGGCGCCAGGCCAAGCAAGTGGGAGGGCTCGGTGATGGCCGAGCAGGGTGGAGCTGCCCGCACCTGGGAAAATGGAGGCAGCACCGGGCGGTGAGAGGCCTGGTGGTGCAGGCGGGAGCGGCGTGGGCATCCATCCCCCGAACAGAGCTGTGCCAGGGATCACTCACAGTGCTGTGCCAGGTCGGGTACTCGCTCTCTGTCTCTGGTTTGCCGCCTTTCCCAGTTCTTGGACGCTGCCCCCTCGGGCTGTTCAGTCGCGGCGCAGCTCGGGCGCTCCCAGGAATCTTCTTTAATGCCGGCCTGAAACCTCGAATCCTGAATAGGGCAGCTGGCTGCCTTCAGCGCGGCCCCGGCCTCCGGGATCCTGGCTGCATCCACAGCAGCCCTGGCGCCATGTTCCTTGTTTCGAGACTCGCTTTTGCAGCTAAGAAACAGTTCTTTTCCTGCTCCAGACTTCAAAGCTGTTGCTTGTAAATGAGGCAGCCTCTCCTGCCGGGGGCAAAATGGCGGTCACCCCCCACAATCGGTCAGCAGCAGCAGTCCTCCCTTAAGAGATGGCGAGAGGAAGGTCCACAAGTTTCCCGGCTGCCTGAGGCCCAGTGGCTGCCTTTTCCACCTCAGCTACTCCGCGCCAGCCGCTGCAGCCGCCGCCATTTTTTTTTTTTTCAACATGTTCTATTTTTAGATGCAAGCTCTACCGGCCAGCTTCTGCTTCACAAACTGAAGAACACACAATAGGAACAAACTAAAAAGATACGTGGGTGGGGCTGGCCCCATGGCTTACTCTGGAGTGTGCAGGCTGGTAGCGCCGAGGCTGCAGGTTTGGATCCTATATAGGGATGGCTGGTGTGCTCACTGGCTGAGTGTGGTGCAGACTGCACCATGCCGAGGGTTGTGATCCCCTTACTGGTCAGGAAAAATAAAATAAAATAAAGATACATGGGTGCACATGCACACTAACCCCACCCACACACAACTTGTTTACAAGAAATGTGCTGCACCACTCCCAACCAGACCTGAGTGAGGGATAATGACAAAACTGCTCTATTTTCCCCACCCCCACCCTTAATCATTTTATGATGGTGGTGAAAGTAAGATGATGTGTCTTCTGACTCTATAAGAAGTCATATGAGGCTGTACGACTTATAGTGGTAACTTCTGAGGGAAGGTTAGATGGAGCCAAGCAGGCACATGGATAAGTGCACAGCCTCAGCTGAGGATCCAGCCTGTATCCTGTATGAGCCGCCTTTGGGATGACTCCATCCTTAGCCTGGCTGTATCCACATAAGAAACCTCAAGCAAGAAACTTCATTAGCCCAGGAAACTTGGACAGATATTACTTGAAATCAATTAATAAAGCTGAGGCTCATTAAAAAGATAAGATAAAATGAAGGGGGAAAAAAAAGGAAGAGAAAGAAGTGAAAAGAATAAATAAAATGAACAATTAAGCAGAATTTTATGAAATTTCTAGAAGAAAGTTTCTACATTGTTTTTCATAACGAATCAAATGAAGAAAAAAACATAAAACCCAGGATGAGAATGTAATGAAATATGTGATAATTGAAAATATAAGCATAGGTCTATCAACTCTGCTGGCATATGAGAAATATAAAACTCTAAATGAGGGTGACAATTAGCTTTGTATTTCTTGAATATTCATAATAAAAAAAATAAAAAGTAAAAAAAAGGAAAGAAACAAAACCTAGGAGCTCTCCAGTTGGCTCACTTGGTTAGAGTGCAGTGTTGATAACTCTAAGGTCAAGGGTTCTATCCCTGAACCAACCAGGCACCAAAAAAAAAAAAAAAAAAGAAAACAGGAAAAAAAGAAGGGGGGGAATCACCACCACCACCACCAAAAACCCCTAATATTCAAGGCAATAACAAACAGAATTGGCACTAAGACTGATTAAATGAGTAATACATAAGAGAAGCTGGAGTCGTATTCCCTGTTCACCTAGTAAAAGTGTAATGAAATTAAATAATAGAGAGAGTGACATAGATAGAAAAACAGAGCAGCTAATTCAACATAAAAAGTAAATATTTTCTTAAGGAATACATAATTCATTAGAACAGAAGCAATAAGGAGAAGATAATTTAAATTATTTTGGGGTCTACTAAATACTAATAAATATAAATTCAATGGACTCACAAAATGCTAGTCAAAAATTTATAAAATGAGAAAACACACAAATTATTTGTTGTATTCTAAAAAATTAGAGTTAAATAAAAAATCCAGAAGGTCTAAGAATTTTTTTTTTTCAGAGATAAAAGTCAGGCTTGCTTTAGAGTCCTGGTTTGTAAAGCTACCTTCAGTAATCAATGTAATGACATCTGAAAGAGTGCGAAGTTTTGAGAAAAAACAATTATAGTCATGCACAGTATACTGACCTAAGGAAATAATTAAATATGAAGAAAACTTTCAGTTTGAAACCACAAAGCAATAAGTTCCATAAACATTTACAGAAATAAGACCCTTGAAAGATTTATTTCAACTGATCGAGTTGAAATAAAATGAAGTGCTCCAAAAGAGGAAGCTGTGGTTTGTAGTTTTAAAAGGCTGTTGGTGATAAAAATCACCACAACCAAGAAGTTAATCAAAGTAAGTGAAAAATTGTTAATAAATTTAAAGTCATTACATAGGAACAACTCCTCAAATGTAAGGCATGTAATGTAATGCAATTTGATTTAAAAAGTAATCTATATATAAAAAGACAATACTATACATGAAAAAATAGGAAAAGGAGCAGGGACCAGTAAAAAAATTGCCATCATGCTAATTTAACATGTTTTGAAATTTATTGATCAACATTTTCCTTGACTTTGAAATACAGAATTATAGATTTTTGTAAGCTTCACAAAATGGAAACCTGGGCACAAACAATTATTTAGAGAAAATATAAAATGAATTAGTTATAATCTATATTAAAAATATAGAAGACACAAATAAAACGTTAAGTAGAAAATCAACCTAAATCCTGAAAACCTGATAGTACAAATAATATCAATGCCTCATGATTCCATACTGTTGAGAGGATCTGTATAACCTGAATCAATCCCTCATCCTTCAAGGGAATAGAATCCATCCTCAACCCAGAGTGTTCTTTTAACAGAAGTTCTCACATCAGACCTACCTCTGAGCAGGTGTCAGGCAGGGCCAACCCCTTCCTATTCTACCAGTAAAGAGAACATTTTCAATCAGTGGAACGGTACATGGAAAATACAATACACATTTCTTAAACTCAATCTGGAGGAAAGACAAATATGTTTCTCAGACTCAGTAAGGATGTTTAGAATTTCCACTCTGGTTTTGGGGTCCCATCCTGGTTCCACGTCTGTGGATCTGGGACAGATTTTACTCTCACCATCAGCACCGTGGAGGCTGGAAATCCTGCGACATGCTCCTGTCAGCAGGATGACGTGTTTCCTCTCACAGTGATGCAGAGGGGAACACAACTTCTCCACGTGACTTCCCGTGATTCTCCCAAGGCTGCAGCTGCTATTAAGAGAAACACTGTTTCATTTGAGTTTTGATCCTTCATTTTCTTTCCCTCATCCTCCTTTGTTTGGGACTCACTTATCCATTAATAGTGATGGTCACTTATTAACAAAATCTATTTTTTCTGTGTTATGTGAGATGCACGGTGTTGATACAATGAAAGATAGAAAAATAATAAAAAAATCTGACTTCTCAAAGTCCTTCTGTAGTATGTGAGGACATGGTAGAGCCAAAAAGAAAAAGTAATAAGTCACAGGAATAGATGTCAGTGTCCAGCCCTTTTACATTAGGCACTAGTCCAAAAGCCCAAAATCCTAAGGACAGAAGCACTGCATAAAGGTAAGCCATTCTCAAATTTTCTGTTTTTCCCACAGGATGTTTTAATTTCCCATTTTCAGCTCCCCGTCTTTCATTATAAAGTGTTCTTAGTTTTTGTCTTGAACCAGTTCTTCCTTTTCTGACCCAGCTTCTCCATCTCCTTGGTGCCCTCTCCCCAAACAACTCCAGGAATGAGTTGTCAGAAAAAACATGGACCCAAGTTTGGGAAGAATAGGACAAATTAACAGAGTATTCAATAGGCATCTCTGAGCTACCTTGGATTGACTCTTTCATCTTAATATTTTCTCTATCTCTGTGAACAACCACTCAGTGAGAAATCCATTCTTCTAATTGCATAGGTTGGCAATGAAATCGAATCTTTGAACTGCTGGTAGAAATGAAAAATGGTGCAGCAGCTTTGGAAAAGAGTCTGGCAGATCCTCACTTATTAAACTTATAGAATTACCCTGTGATCTAACAAGCCCATTTCTAGGTATATGCCCAAGAAAAATGAAAGTATGTATCCACACAAAAACTTGTACATGAATGTTCAGAGAAGCGTTATTTATCCATCTTTAGAATTATTGAGAAACAGCCTTCTCCTCAAATGAAGTCAACAGGATTCTCTGTAATGACTTTCAACTAGGTGAATGTCCTTGAACAACTCCTATCCACTAATCTAGCTTGTGTTTTTACTTATCCCATCTCAACTAAATGCTGTAGCAAGTATAATTGTGTGTATGCTTTTATTTTATTTTTTATTGAGTATAGTTGCCACAACAATGCAAAGGAACAGATAGAAAGTACATTGAAGAAAATTGTTCCTATTGTGTGAATAGTGATTTGATTTGGTTCAAAAATTTATGGTGAGTGGCAACCGTTCTTTTAGTGCAATGCTTTTTGAGTAGCTTAAAATTTAGAGGGTTTCCAGGACAAAAAAAATTTAAAAAGTCTATTGTGACTCCTGTGATGCTGTGACTAAGATTTTATGGAACACGTAAATCTTAGAAACTCTTACATTGGATGATATGGTCTCATACATGTTATGTGCAAATTAATACCTATTATTACTAAATATAATTTAATTAGACAGTGAACAAAGCTAAGCTGCAGTGATTAGTTGAAATTATATCATGTTCTTATATTTTTCTTTAATGAACTTTTTGGTAAGATACAGCTCACGTATACATACATGTTCACAAATCATTCCATGTACATGTACATCCAGAAATCATAAACGCAGAGTTTTTAATAATTTTTTCACAGACTGAGTACACTTTTTAAACTACACCAAGAAAGAACATTGTCAATCTCCCAGGAGCACCTTCTGCCTCCTCCTGGTCATTAAGCCCACTCTTCCCCAATGCAACTTCTACTCTCACTTTCAACAGCATTGATTAGTTTTGTGAACTTTTGAACTTTATTTTAAAAATCATGGATAATGAGCTATTTTTTCCAATTTCTTTTGAACCTTTAGTATTCTTGTGACATCTATTCATTTTCTTGGATGTGGTAGCACTTTGTATAATTTAAACATACATAGCATTTCATTGTATTGATCTACCTCATTTTAAGTATTCATTTTATTGTTGATTTGTATTGATGTGACCAGTTTTGAGCTGTCACAAGCAACGCCATGAGTATTACTATACATCTGTTTCTGTGCACATCTCTACAAGACTTTGAGTGGAAGGGCTGGATCATGGGGGCTTCATATAGCCAGTGTCAGTTCTCAAACTTGTGCTGCCACTTTAAATTCCCAAACAGTGTGTGGACATTCTAGTTGCTCCTTTCTTCACTGTATTTAATGTTCTTAAGTCTTTTTAGTTTTTGTTATCCTACTGAATGTTTAGTGGTGAGTTAGGTCTGTAGGTCTTTAATGATTACTGACTTGGAGAAACTTTTAATTCAATTCACCCTGCTGAGTAGCGCCACCTTTGCCATTAAAAACGTGTCACTATATGTGTTGTTTTGTATCTGAATATTCACTTCTATTCCATTTGACAATTGGTAAACTAACACCAGCTCATAGTCTTGGAATTCAGGTAATGTAAGTCCTGTTGCTATTTCACACTTCCTATGGCTATTGTAAATCCTTGACATTCCCATGTAATATTTAAGATCAGCTTATTAGTTTTCATTTAAAAACAGTTTGGGATTTTAATTTTTAATATATTTAATAAGCATATCAACTTGTGGAGAATGAACATCTTTACAATGCTGTGATATTTAATCTTTTAATATAATATGGTCTTCCATTTATTTATGTTTTCTTTGATTTAGCTAAATAATATTCTGGGGATGTCAGTGTGTTTTGCTATTTTTTTATCTGAAATATTTGTTATTTTGATGTTATTATATTGGTATGTTCTACAAATTTAATTTTAAGCATTTGTTGCAGTTATGTAGAAATAAAATTGATTTTTTGTGTATTAATCTTGGATCCAATAGTTATCTATTTCTCTTATCAATTTTAATAATATATCTGTAGACTAAGCTTTTCTCTACACTCACTCCTTTCATAAGTGAATTATGATAGTTTTAATTCCTTTCCAATTTTTGTTCTTTGCTGTTGATGTTGTTGCCTTATTGCACTGTCCAGGACCTTTAGAGGCACACACTCATGTGAGTCCGATCCAATACCATTGATTGTGAAATTGTGCTTGCACCAGGCTGTGCATCTCTGTCTGAGAAAAACAAAACAAAACAAAACAAAACAAAAAAAACCCAGAAATAAGAAGTGAGATGCTAAAACCAAGCAGCCACCATAGCATCTGCCTATAAAGAAAGCAGGAAGGAGCTGGTATAATCAAGTAAACACTGAAGGTCTTGCAGAAGTTTTTGCCTCATGGTGAATCATTGCCACACTAATAACAGTAATAAATTGCAAAATCTTCAGGCTCCAGTCTGTTGATAGTGACAGTAAAGTCTGTCCCAGACTCATATCCACTGAACAGGGCTGGGGTGCAGGTGTCCCTGGTGCATACACCATGAATGTGGGGCCTGGGAGGCTGCCTGGGTTTCTGCTAAGGAGCTGCCAACCCTCTGGCCCTGCAGGTGAGGGTGGCTCTTTCCCCTGTAGGCAAAGACAGGGAGGCTGGAGTCTGCATCATCACAACATTTCCAGTTGTATCTGAGATTAGAGATGAAACAGAAAAGTCACCCATACAATCCAGATCATACCCTTTGTCTTCACAGTAGAACAAGGACTGTTGATCAATATTGAATTTTAATTCCTGGGCTTTCTGAGCAGAGGTTCCAGGACACAGAGCTCCAAAATACTGAGAGAGTTTTCACTGACATGTGGGACTACACCGTGTTCCCTTCACTGGGGAGCCAGAGGAGCAGGAAGGAGAGAAGCCAAGCTGGGGCTGCCATGGTTCACTCTGGGTCTTCACTGAGGCAGGCTCCCTGCCCCCCCCCCAGCTCTAAGCCAGGCATTGATATGGGCTCTGGACAGCAGGGTGAGAATTAGTAAAAGAATTAGTAAAGAATAACACCCAATCAGGTCCAGCAGTGTGATCAAAAGGATGACCACAACTGCACAGATGTGCGGGATACAGGCTCTAACCCCTCATTATACCAGCACCGTTTCCATAAGGACAGACAATAGTATTGTCCATGCAGACAAAGAACTATTCCTTGGGCTATCCTCTGTTTACTGCACTGGTCCATTCTGCATCAGCCTAGACCTAAATCCTCCTCTCCATACAGTTTGAAAAACCTATGTTCACACTCCTGACCCTCATTACCTATAAATCTATTGCTTCCTTAAAGCAGTTAAACTCTTGCTTTTCCAGACAAATTTTATGCCTCAAGGAAGAAGTTTTATTAATTCTGCTCCAAGATTCAAATGGATATTTATTCATACAGAAATTAGAGCTTAATCTACAACCAGACAATATTAACCCAATAAGATAGATATTATCATGGCAGGCCCTAAACTCAAATTGTCTGCTCTGGAGGGGAAGCTTCATTGCTTCCAGATTGTGTGACATTAACTAAGTTATTTAACCTCTCTTTGCCTCGGGTTCTACATTTGTGAAAATATGACGAAAACAGCATCTACTTTGTAGTTCTGTTTACAATTTAAACCAGATAAGGCATTTAGAATAGTATCCAACACATACTATACGCTGCTATTAAGTTTATCCTTATTATTATCACCACTGTAATCACCATCATTGTCATAAGTAGACTAACTTAGCAGAGACCATAAAAAAGAGTCTTACATCTAATCCAAGTATGTTTCAGTCACATCAAATTCCAGGGCCTTTTTGTTTCACTAATCTCCTCACACCTCTTAAAATCCTTATTATTTTGTCTTGATCTATACTGAAATGCACAGACCTTCGATTATGCCCATGCAGACATATCACATGTATCTCTTTTCACCATCCATTATCAAAACATCACCCTATGAAAAGTTAAAGTGTCATATTGCGATAATTCTTATCTGATTCATATTATGCCTTTCTAATCTTTTTTTCTATTTCCCTAATGCTTTCCCCATGACTCACATTAAGGAAAAAATACCACTGTCACATTGGGTTCTGCTCCAGTATTATTTCTCCAGGTATTTTTTCTAGTTCTTTTGTAATATGTCATACTCAGAAGCATGTTCTCCATGACTGGATTTTATAAAGTGGAAGATTCGATCTATTTTTGAGTCAAGAAATTAATTTATAGTGTCATGAACAGTAATGACAAAAACTAGAATAGAGTGCACTAGAATAGAAAATACAGGGTATGTTTTATGGACTAATGGCAAGTGTTGCTTCATGGATTTTCATTTATTTATTAGACATATGCAAGGTTTACGTGTGCTTTGATGATCCAGAAATTTAAGAGCCACTGGTTTAAGAAATGCCCTCATTACTCTGAGGCTTACCCACTTTTCCTATTATGAAGAAAAGGCTACAGTATTTCTACTGTGACTGTCAAAACTTCTAGCTGTCTGAGACAAATGCTGGGATGATTTATGGAGATAAAAGGTTCTGAATCAGTAGAGGCTAATCTTGGGATGTTGTTGTTGCTGCTGCTATTGTTGTTGCTGTTAGGAAGTAGAATGGAAGTAAAAGCAGGTGGAACATTTACAAGTTGTTCTCCCAGTATATTTCCTGATCACAGAAAACAAAGGGGGACCTAAGGGTATGGGGGTTTCAGCTCTGAGTAGCCTCAGCCAGCTCCTCTGGTCTTTCTGAGTATTCTAAATGTACCAAATCCATGGTAATAAACACACTTGTCTCATATCCAAGTTATTCAATGGAATAACAATAAAGAAGAAATGAGTGGACTAGTTCCTGTGCTTCACAGCTTTTAAGATGACCAAGAGGCTGCAAATGGTGTTTATATCCCCCGTCTCCATATGCAACTCATGTTCTCTTAGCCTCACTAGTGTCCCAAGTGCATGTGATGCTTTACCTGACTGTGTCCCATTAAGTTTTAAGTTTGCTGAAGATGTGTATAAGCTTTTACCAGTGGAAATGTCACCAACTGGAAACATTTCAGGAGTCTAGTCTAGGTACCCCATATTCTCTGCTTTAGCTCTAAAATACATAGAAGCAATTATATGTGCCCTTTTTTATAAGGGCAGCTGACACCATAACACCCTACATTTTTTTCCTATATAATAAGAGGTCTAAATGGCCTCATGTGTATCTTTTTATCTATTTTAATCAAACAATTGTGAGAAACCTTAAACTTTAGAACTGTCAAACAGAAAACACAAAACTGAGTGAAGGAAAACAGTTGTTTAAGATGTCCAGCAGGCATAAAAAATAGTAACAGGTTTTACCCCTCATTTCCCAGATGCAAACATTCTGTTTATGGGAATAACAACATCATACGTACTGAGTAAGAGCTTCCTAAACATCTGGAAAGACAGTGATTTGATATCACAATGGTTTGTATTCCAGGTTTGTTTGACTAATAACGGGTTCCCTCCTTTCTATAAGGACAGCTTCATTGTGTGCATAAGGGATCATGAGCACACATACTTTGCCTTACCTTTTTTCTATAAATAAGTTAGTTGGTACAAAGCTATATTATGCAAGAATTCTCTGGCTCTGATTAAAGTACTCAGAAAATCACCAAGTGATGTTACTGGAACAAACGTGGCTGACAAGAAGGGCAGATGCATGCACAGACACACCTTGGAGATATTGTGGGTTTGTTCCAGACCACTGCAGTAGAGTGAATGTCATAATAAAGTGAGTCACATGAAATATTTTGGTTTCCCAGTGCATAAAAGAGTTATGTTACACTCTGCTATAGTTTAAGTGGGCAACAGCTTTATATATAAAAAACAATCTCAAAATACACTTTATTGCTAAAAAAATTTCTAACAATCATATAAGCCTTCAGTAAGTCTCAATATTTTGCTGGTGGAGAGTTCTGCCTCCATAGCTGCTGGCTGATCAGGGTAGTGGTGACTAAACATTGAGATAGCTGTGATAGTTTTTGAAAATAAAATAGCAGTGAAGTTTGCTACATCAACTGACTCTTCCTTTCATGAAAGACTTCTCTGTAGCATGCGATGCTTTTTGATAGCATTTAACCACAGAAGAACTTCTTTAAAATTGGAATCAGTCTTCTCACACCCTGCCGCTGCTTTATCAACAGAGTTAATGTAGTATTCTGAATTCGTTGTTGTCATTTAAACAAAGTTCAAGCATATTCACCAGGATTACATTTCATCTCAAGAAACCACTTTCTTTGCTCATCTGTAAGAAACAACTCCTCATTCATTGAAGTTTGATCATAAGATTGCAGCAATTCAGCCATATCTTCAGGCTCTACGTCTAATTCTAATTCTCTTGCTATTTCCACCAAATATGCAGTTATTTCTTCCACTGAATCTTGAACTCCTCAAAGTTATTCGTGAGGACTGGAATCAACTTCTTACAAACTCCTGTGAATGTTGATATTTTGACCTCCTCCGTGTTTTACAGATGTTCTTAATGGCATCTAAAATGGTGAATCTTTTCCAGAAATTTTTCAGTTTACTTTTCTCAGATCCTTCAGAGAAATTGCTATTTATGACAGGACATATAAACTTATAGAATGTATTTTTTAGGTAATTAGGCTTCAAAGTCAAAATTACTCTTTGATGTATGGACTACAGAGCAGATGTGTTAGCAGGCGTTAAATCATCATTAATCCTGTCCATCTCTACCAGAGCTCTTTGGTGAGTAGGTGCATCATCAGTGAGCAGTAACGTTGTAAAATAAATCTTTTTTTTCTGAACAGTCGTTCTCAACAGTGTTCTTAAAATATTCAGTAAATTATGCTGTAAACAGATGTGTTGTCATATAGGCTTTGTTGTTTCATTCATAGAGCACAGGCAGAGCAGATTTAGCATAACTCTTAATGGCGCTAGGTTTTTTGGAATAACAACTGAGAATTGGCTTCAATTCAAAGTTGCCGGCTACATTAGTCCCTAACGAGAGAGTCAGCCAGACAGCTTTGAAGCCAGGCATTGACTTCTCTCCAGCTATAAAAATCCTGGATGACATCTTCTTCCAATACAAAGCTTTTTTGTCTACACTGAAAGTCAGTTGTTTACTGTAGCTACCTTCTTTAAGGATCTTAGCTATTCTATTAGAATTAGGTATTAGCCACAGCGTCTACATCATCACTTGCTGCTTCATCTTGCACTTTTTGATTATGGGCAGGTCTTCTTTCCTTAAACATCATGAACCAACTCCTGCTATCTTCAACCTTCCTTCTGAAGCTTCCTCTTCTCTCTCAGCCTTCAGAGAATTGACGAGAATTAGGGCCTTGCTCAGGATTAGGCTTTGGTTTAGGGAATATATTGGATTGCTTTATCTTCTATTTAGATAGATAAAACTTTCTCTTTATCAGCAATAAATCTGTTTCAATTTCCTATCATTTGTGTGTTCACTGGAATAGCAATTTTTAAAAATTAAAAATTAATTAATTAATTTATTTATTTTTATTATTTTTTATTTTAACTTCTCAATATACATTGTAGTTGATTTTCATGTCCCTTTATGAATTCCTCTTTCCCCCCATCTCTCTTCCCTCTCTGCCTCACTACATCAAATCTGTTCACTTGTCTTAACGAGTTCAAGGAATTGTGATTATTGTGTCTTATTCGCCCCCACCCTTTATTTGTTTGTGTATTTATGTATTTATTTATTTATAGCTCCCACAAATAAGTGAGAATATGTGGTATTTCTCTTTCTGTGCCTCACTTGTTTCACTTAATATAATTACCTGTAAGTCCATCCATGTTGTTGCAAATGGTAGTATTTCATTCTGTTTTATAGCAGAGTAGTATTCCATCATGTATACATACCACAGTTTCCTTATCAACTCATCTTATATATTGGACAGCCTAAAGCCTCTACAAAAATAACTCTTAGAGTTGATCAATAATTTCAGCAAAATTGCAGGATACAAAATCAACACACAAAAAACAGTGCCATTTCTATACTGCAACAATGAACATGCAGAAAAAGAAATCAAGAAAACTAACCCATTTACAATAGCCACCAAAAATATAAAATACTTGGGAATAAAGTTAACCAAGGATGTGAAAAACCTCTACAAAGAGAACTACAAACCACAGTTGAGAGAAATTAAAAAGGACACAAGAAGATGGAAAGATATCCCATGCTCTTGGATCAGAAGAATTAACATTGTGAAAATGTCCATATTACCCAAAGTCATCTATAGATTCAATGCAATCCCCATCAAAATTCCAATGATATTTTTCTCAGAAATGGGAAAAAAAAAAAACTATCCAGACATTTATATGGAGTAACAAAAGACCACACATAGCAAAAGCAATCCTCAGAAAAAATAAATAAATAAATAAATAACAAATAAAGCTGGAGGCTTAGCACTACCTGACTTCAAACTATACCACAAAGCTGTCATAACCAAAACAACATGGTACTGGCATAGAAACAGACACATGGATCAATAGAGTAGAATAGAGAACTCAGAAATCAACCAATATACCTACAGCCATCTGATGTTTGACAAAGGCACCAAGTCTACACACTGGGGAAGAGACTGCCTCTTCAGCAAATGGTGCTGGGAAAACTGTATATTCATATGAAGGGGAATGAAACTAGACCAGTATCTCTCACCATATACCAAAATCAACTCAAAATGGATTAAAGAACTAAATATATATCCTGAAACAATAAAACTCCTTAAGGAAAACACAGGGGAACACTCCAGGAAGTAGTATTAGGTACAGACTTCATGAATAGGACCCCAAAAGCACAGGCAACAAAAGGAAAAGTAAAAAAAAAAAAGGGATAATAACAAATAATTAACTTATTTTAATTGGCACATTTTACTTGTACATATTTATGGGGTACCACTTGATGTTTGATACATGTGTATATTGTAAAATGATCTGTTCAGGGAAGGTAGTATATCCACCACGTCACGCATTTATCATTTCTTTACTGAGAGAACATTGCAAAGCCTCTGTTCTGGCTATTATGTAATATGCAATACTGTTTACCATAGTCACCCTACCATGAAATAGTCCAGCAGAACTTCTTTCTCCTATCTAACTGTAATTTTGTACAACCTCTATCAGTCCCCTGTCATCTCCACTCCCCTCCACCACCTAGTCTCTCGTAGGCCTCTATTCTCTACCTCTACAATATCAATAAACTTTTCTTTTTCATTCGCAGACCTGGCTTTCAGCCTATCTTGATTTTTCACATACTTTTGCCACTAAGCTTAATTATGCTTAGATTTTGATTAAAAGTGATAAATGTGTGACTCTTACTTTCACTTGAACACTTAGAGGCTATTATAGGGTTATTAATTGGCCTATTTTTAATATTTCTGTGTCTCAGGTAATAAGGAGGCCTTAGGAGAGGGAAGGAGATGGGGAAATGGCTGGTCGGTGGAGCAGTCTGAACACACATTTGTTGGTTGATTTCACCTTCTTATGTCAGCATGATTCATGGTGCCCCCAAATAATGACATTACTAACATCAGACATCATTGATCACAGATCACCATAACATATATAACAAAAATAAGAATTACCAAAAGTAAGAATTACCAAAATGTGGCACAGAGATAAGAAGTGAGCACATGCTGTTTTCCAAGAAAAAGCTTGATAGACTTGACACAGGGTTGCCAAAAACCTTCAATTTGTAAAAAAAACACAATATGTACAAAGCACAATAAAACCAGGTAAGCCTGTATAGGAAATCAATCACAGTCTTCCTCATGTTGGGTGAGGTCCACTGTAATTAACAGGACACCAGTTGTTAGTCTGATTCCTGATATGTGGAATAATATTAAGGGTTCAGGAGGTGAGTCATTTTTCTTGGCAAGTTGGGTACTCATACATGCCAGTGGCCATGTGAACCTAAGTTATTTGAAATTCATATTATTGAGCCTGCCCATGGCCTTCCATGACATTGGTTCATGAGACTCAGTGGATAAACTGGGAAAGGTGACTGACTGAGGTCTGTGTATTGAGTCACCTTAGTTATTTAGAGGCCCCTAAGTAGTAATGGCCTTTAGGCACATTTTCACTTGCAAAACATTTATGTTCAAGCTTGGCCCATTTTTGAAAGGTCCAGTCATAGCTCTTCAAAATGATTTTGTCTCCTGTCCTTCAGTTGTGTCTCTTTTAAGGCCATACAATCTGTGAAAACCAATAGTCAATGTCATTGAATTACCTATCTCTGTTTGTAAAGTGACCATCAGATGTAACTCTTGGATGTTACCCACTGTTGTAATTTTCATTGTTCCAGGGCATCCCTGATTATGGCAGTGATGTGACTTCAGTTCAACATCCACTCTTAGGAGAGCTCCATCCAGCATAGCATCATTGGGGTCATACAAATAATGGGGACTTTCATAAGATGCAATGATTTAATTCTTAACATTAGGCAAAATTATTTCATTCATAGTCTTTGGATCTGCACTGAGTTAGAAAAATATTTAAGGTTAGCACACTCATTTGGTGAGCATTTTAGAAATAAAGATTACAAAGAAAATTTCTGAAGCAATAGAAGGTACTACATCTGTTCCTGGTCACCAATTTTTTCATGGAAAGTGAGAGAAAAAAAAATCATGTTAAACCATATGATTAATATAATCATTTTTTTAATGCATAGTTTGTATTTGTATATACATATGTATTTAAATAACCTTACTTAGACATGCATACACATCTACATATGTATATGCAGGCAATAACATTGAATAATAATGTACGCACTGATACGTATGGTATATACATAATATGCACATTTTTATGTGTGATTAATTTCACTGTGTTATTCAAATATTATTCAATTTTCATTTCTTCTTTAGTCATTTCTTAATATCTTTATCAATGAATTTTTAAATATTCGTATTTATGCTATCAATTTTGATAAAATACATCTATTTTTATGAATGGATGTGTAATATTGAATTGGTCAGCTTTTGCATAATAATGATTGGCAACCAACCACTCAAAACTGAGTGGCTTATAGTACTAAGCATTTCTTTCCATGTTTGTGGACATTCATGTTAACACTGATCTGGCTGATAAAGGCAGGGCACAGCTGGGTGATTCTGTTGCAGGGCACTGAACTTGTCTCCATCTTATGCATTACATTTGATCTGGGGAAATGGCTGAAGGGCATTGAGGACACATGGCACAACATTGCCATGAAAAGCTGAAGGAACAAAGCTCCCAAATCATGCTGCACAGTCAAAAGCAAAATTACAACAAGTTTAAAGGTCTCAATTAGCCTGTATTTGTCATTGTAGAATTGGTCCAAACAACATTTTAAAAGACAGAATGAGTGTTCTGATGGAGCAGAGGAGGTTGGCTGTATAGAAATTACACAGCTGATGAAAGTATAAACAGAAAACAGAAAGTAGATTGTTAGTTTCAGGGTTACTTTCCTAGAAAAGGTTAAAGCAGAAGGAACTCCATTATAATAAAGAATAGGTAAACTACTTAGTTTAAGCTTGGTGATGTGGGACTTTAGCATGAGGAACTACATTTTGGTTTGATCTGCTGAGCCTCATGCAGGAGCTCAGTCCAAACCAATGACCCCCTTTGAATTTTAACAAAAGAAAAATTAGGTCTGATAATGTCTAACACAGGTGCACAAATCTGAAATGTTTTTATTCATCTCAGTAATTCCTATAGTTTCTAAACACATTTATTCCATTTATTTATCAAGGTATTTGATCATTTCATGGACAAATAATTATGTTTTCAACCTTTAAATATTAAATATTTTTTCAATGTAATTTTGCATTTATTTGAACATAAAGCTGGGAATTTCCAACATGTGTCTTTTAAGACATTTTTTAAATGGCCTCTTTGGGAAAAATAAACAAACAAACCTTAAACAACAAAAACCTTTTGACTGAAGTAAATATCCCCTAACACATAGCTTCTTACACCTTTGATAAAACATCTGTTTTCTTGTTACAGTGTAAATTCTCCTTCACTAGGTCTTAGTTGGGTCTGCTACCTTGATCTGTAACAAGTTCACAGGAAGGTTGATGGTGACTTCTGGACAGATTTTGAGTGGAAAAGTTTTCTATTTTAAAGAAAATAATGCCACAGGCACATTTAATTTTTTTTCCCTTTTGCTTTTGTTTGTTTGGTCAGCAAAGGCTTTTTATTTGTTTCTCAAATAATTTTTATGTATTTCATGCAAATTCTCACTGTTTTCTTTCCTTTATGACTTAATTAAGTTTTCTTGCTATGATAACAAATTTGCTGATGATACTGAGAAACACATCTGAGTGTTTTCTAGCTCCATCCCCTAACTGAAATAAATTCTAAGAGTTGGGGAGATAATGACCATACTGGGAAGTCAGCTGTCAATTCCCCGACATCAGCATCATTCCTCTAAGCACATTTCTCAAAACCCCTTTCCCTTCTTTAGTTTTCTGTAGAGTTGTTCAATGAGGTGCCCTTCATGAGATTAGGAAATCAGTAGAGGAGGACTCAATTCTTTCCATCAGCACTTGCAGGCAGACAGTTGGACAGAGATGAAGATTGGAGAGTGATCTGGTGAGGTTCTGCAGGAAGCTGAGAGCATCAGCACCCCCACCCCTGGACTTCCCAAAGGACTGAGGAACCCACACCTTCAGTGGCAGGTGCGCTCTGGCTGCTCGGGGAGCACTAGAGTATGTCCTGTGTCTAGAATCAGCTTTCCTTACTGCCACACCTCAAGCCCTGTAAGATTGTAGTTTAGACTCTAATTCCCTCTATTAATACAATTCTTGCTTTTCTAGAATGGCTTCTCTACTACTGTTTGAATCCCAACTGTTGCCACAAGTCAGACTTCTCAGCGTATAAACTCTGCTCTTAATGAAGTCAAGGGAGACATTTTCAAGTGTGGGGTGTGTAACAGAGAAGAAGGAAAGAGGGTTTAGGGTGCAGAAGATCCTCCTTGGCCACTTCTACCACAACCTAAAAGTGACCTTCAAAGTCCATCTGCTTCTGAGAAATGCTCTCAGCAGATGGAGGAACCAGGAGAAGCAGCTGAGGCAGCCCAGCCTCACACATCTGCTACCCTGGGGAGTTTATGTTATGACTTGTAACACTGTGGGAGGGTAACTATAATCCTGTAGACAGTAATAAGTTGCAGTATCTTCAGCCTCCAGGCTGCTGATGGTGAGAGTGTAGTCTGTCCCAGATCCACTGCCACTGAACCTCGAGGAGACCCCGCTTTGTAATTTAGATGCATAATAGATCAGGAGCTTAGGAGCTTTCCCTGGTTTCTGCTGATACCAGCTTAATTCATTACCAATATCCTGACTGGCCTGGCAAGTGATGGTGACTGTGTCTCCTACAGATGCAGACAGGGCGGATGGAGACTGTGTCATCTGGATGTCACATCTGGCACCTGAGATTGGAAATATAAAGTCAAATACCCACATGATTAATCGTGTTACAATAGGACTTCTGTGAAAGACCAGGCAGTACTGACCACACTGGTGGAGTAAATTCCTAGTGTTCTCCCTCCTTACCTGGGAGCCAGAGCAGCAGGAGCCCCAGGAGCTGAGTGGTGGCTTTCATGTCCATGCTGTGTCCTGACTGAAACTGACTCCAGCACAGGGTGTGACCAGCCTATGAATAAGTCTTCAGGGCCGTGGGCTGTGCCCTGGGAACATGCAAATCACAGGAGCTGGGGCGGGGATGGGCACAGATGCGGGGCTGGCCCATCTCAGTAACTCAGCACGGGAGCAGTGTCCCCGTGTCTCAGGTCAGACCTGCACAGCACAGATTTGCCTGCAGAGACTGTATTTCTCTCTTTGGGGTTCTTTTATTACAAAAGATGTTTTTGAGCTTGAAATGGACCTGAGGACTTGATCGAATAAAGCAGTTTTTAGTGTTTTGGAGTTTATGTAGTTTTTATTTTATTTTTCTGTAAATAATACACTGTAAAGTCTTAGTGTGTGAGGCTCTCTCAGTTCTTCAACTTATTCTCAAATTGTTCTAGTGGGTATAAGATGCTTTTTGCTGTACTTAGAACTTTTCTGTGTTGTTTTATATTTTTTAAAAAAGAAAGCATTTGTCTTAAGCTTTCTAAAACATATTCAAAAGCATTTCATAATGGCCCTAAACCATTGCTATTACCTAAATATGGGAAGCAATTTACTGCAGACACATAAGGATAATATCATGTTTCCTCAATGCGTGTGTCACTAACAAAAATCTACCATTATTCAGAGCTATCTCTCTTTAATACCCAAGGCCTAAATGGGTCTCTATTTTTATTCTGGGTTCCCTGATATTCTACCTTCTGTTCTTCCATTTGATATTATTTCTTATGATTCAACATCATGTTGGGCTGAATAGTATTGCCAGATCTGATTACTTCAATAAAAATCAGTTTCTGCTTCCAAACGAAGTGGACAAATCATCTGTGTTCTGAGGACGGTTTTCTCATCTGTGAAACAGAGTACTATCATGGGGAGTCCTGACGCTTTAACTAAATGATGCACTATGGAGTGTGTGTGTGTGTGTGCATGTATATATGTACATGCACACACACACATGTGTGTGTGTTTAGAGAAAAGCACCAGCAGTCTTTTCATGCTCCTGTGAATATCTGAGAACGAAGAAGCCATGTAAGGTCTTACCAGCCAGCTGTCATTTTCCACTCAAAGTCATCGATATTTATTCTACAGCTAACAGATACCTCTCTATAGGGTTTCATATGCTAGTATTTTAGGGCTGTTATAACATGAATTGGGTGGCTTTAAACAATACAAATGTATTCTTTCACTGTTCTGGATGCCAGTTTCAGAATCAGTTTCACTGGGAAAAGATCAGGGTGTTATCAGGGTAGGTTCCGAGATATTACGGGAAAATCTGTTTCTTGCCTCTTCCAGGTTCTGGTGGCTGAAGCTTTCTTTGACTGCGACCACAGCTCTCTGAACTCTGTCTCTGTGTTCACACTGCCATTTCCTCTGCTGCTGTGTGTTAAGTCTCAAGTCTTTTTCTTCTAAGGACACTTGTGATGGCATTTAGGGCCCACAGAAAATCCAGAACAATTCCACAATTTCAAAGCCTTAATTTGTTTCTAAGGCCCTGTTCTTTTATAAGGTAAACTTTACAGGCTCAATAGAACAGAGCCCGATATTTTGGGGATTGGCCTCAGTGTTTTAGACCATCACAGGAGCAACTCTCACTGTATAACTCTCCCTTCCTCCCAAATCACTCCACCTCCCTAAGTGCATCTAGGCCCAATTACATACAGGCTCCGAGGAGCACACACAGGAGGCTTTGCTTAGGGTTTGCTTAAAGACCTGCTGTGTCAATCACGATCAGGCACAAAGAAGGAAACAGCCAAAGAGAGCCCTTAGCCATCTGAGAAGAAGCTGTCTCTACAGAGGAAAGGCATGGAATATTATTTTCTGGACATCTAAATGTCTTCAGCAAACAGGATCCACATTCACCTCTCATATTACCCATTCCACTCACTTTTAAAAAATCTTTATTTTTATTATTAGCATACTCATTACTACAAGTCATGATTTTTCTTTATGCCCTTTACCCAACCTATCACTCCCCAAATCCCCTCCGTCTCTCCCTACATGTCTAGTATCCTTAGCTCTGTTCTCTCCTTCTGAGAGTTCAACATATTGTCCTGGTTTTCTTTTCTTTCTTTCTTGCTTGCTTATTTCACTTAACATAATTATCTCCAGACTCATTCATGTTGCTGCAAATGGCAGAATTTCATTCTTTTTTATGGGTGAGTAGTATTCCATTTGTATGTGTACCACATTTTCCTTATCCAGTCATCTGTCAATGGACACCTAAGTTGCTTCCACATCTTGACTTGTGAATAGAGCTGAAATGAATACGGGAGTGCAGGCATCTCTTGACATGATGATTTCCATTCCTTTGGATGTATACAGTAGCCTTTCTACTCACTTTGGACAATAGATTAGTGTGAAACAACTGAGGTGAGTTTGCTACTTTGACAGGCAACAAGCTCACAGTGATATTGATGATGTTGCTGACTTCTGGACAGATTTTGATTAGCAAGGTTTTCTATGTTAAAGAAAAATAATGTCACATGAACATTTAATTTTTTGATGAGTTTTTTATTTGTATTGGTCAGGAAAGGCTTTTTGTTTATTTATTTTTCAAATATTTTTTATATATTTCTTGCCGGTTCCTCATGGTTCTGTGTACTTTATTACTTAGTTAAGTTTTTTCTCTATGATCCCAGACTTGCTGATAATATTGGGAGGTATATCTGAGCGCATTTTCACTCCATCCCCTAAATGAAAAAATTCTGGAGTTGGGGAGATAATGATCACACTGGGAAGTCAGCTGTCAATTCTCCAACATCAGCATCATTTCTGGAAGCACATTTCTCAAAATCCCTTTCCCTTCTTTGGTTTTCTGTAGAGTTGCTCAAAGAATTAGCCTCTGCGAGATTAGAAAATCAGAAGAGAAGGACTCAATTCTTTCCATCAGCACCTGCAGCCGGACATGGGGACAGAGGTGAGGATTGGAGAGTCACCTGGTGAGGTTCTGCAGGCAGCTTAGAGCATCAGCACCCCCATGCCTGGGCTGCCCAGACAGGACTGAGGAGCCCACACCTTCAGTGGCAGGTGTGCTCTGGCTGCTGGGGGAGCACTAGAGTATGCCCAGTGTCTAGGATCAGCTTTCCTTCCTTGCACACCTCGTGCTCTGTAAGATTGTGGTGTAGACTCTAACTTCCTCTATTAAAACAATTCTTGCTTGGAGTATCCAGAGTGACTTCTCTACTGCTTTTAAATCTCAACTGATGCTGTAACTCAGATTTCTCAGTGTATAAACTCTGTCCTTAATGAAATCAAGAGAGACATTTTTAAGTGTGCAATGCGGAGTAAGAAGGAGGAAGAGAATTAGGCTGCAGAAGAGCCTCCCTGGCCCCTTCTACCAAAACCTAGATGTGACCTTCAAAGTGTGCCTGCTTCTCAAAAATGCTCTCAGCAGATGAAGGAATTAGGAGAAGCAGACAGGGCAGCCTCACACATCTGCTACCCTGTGGGGTTTATGTTATGACTTGTAACACTGTGGGAGGGTCACTACTATACTGTTGACAGTAATAAGTTGCAATATCTTCAGGCTCCAGGCTGCTGATGGTGAAAGTGAAATCTGTCCCATATCCACTGCCACTGAACCTCGAGGAGACCCCACTTTGCAAACTGGATGCATCATAGATCAGGAGCTTAGGAGCTTTCCCTGGTGTCTGCTGATACCATGCTAAGTAATTGTAAATGCTCTCACTGGCCTGGCAAGTGATGGTGACTCTGTCTCCTACAGATGCAGACAGGGATTCTGGAGACTGTGTCATCTGGATGTCACATCTGACACCTGAGATTGGAAACACAAAGACATACTTCCACATGATTAATCATGTTTTAAGAGAACTTCCAAGAACAGCCAGGCACCACTGACCTCACTGGCTGAGTAAATTCCTAGTGTTCTCCCTCCTTACCTGGGAACCAGAGCAGCAGGAACCCCAGGAGCTGAGCAGGGGCCCTCATGTCCATGTTGTGTCCTGACTGGGACTGACTCCTGCATAGTGTGTGCCCAGCTTATGAATAAGTCTTTAGGGCAGTGGGCTGTGCTCTGGCAACATGCAAATCACAGGGGCTGAGGCAAGGCTGGGCACAGCTGCAGGGCTGGCTCATCTCAGTAACTCAGCACAGATGAGTGTGTGCAGTTGTCCCTGGTCAGATGAGGGCAGCTCAGATGTGCCTTCAGAGATGATGTTTCGATCTTGGGGGTCATATTATTACAAAAGATGTGTTTGAGATAATTAACAAAGCTTGAAATGGACTTGAGGACTTGATGGTAAAAAGTATTTCAGTGGTTTGAAGTTTCTGTAGGAATTTTTTTTTTTTTTTTTTTTTGGTGAATAATACATAGTCTTAGAGGGTGAGGCTCTCAATTCATCAACTTATTCTCAAATTGTTCCATTTGGGAAAAGATACTTTGTGCTGTACTTAAAGCATTTCTGTGTTATTTTATGCTTTTTTATATAAGAAAAAACATCTATTCAATCATTCTTAAATATATTTAAAAACATTTTATAATGGCCCTAAACCATTGTTACTAAATTTAGTCAAGTAATGTACTGCAGACACAAAGATAATATCATGTTTCCTCAATGTGTGTGTCACTCACAGATGTATCATTATTCAAGCGTATAAGTTTCTCTAATACCCAAGGCCTAAATGGACTGCTCTTAATTCTTATTGTGGGGTTTCTGATATTCTACCCTCTGTTCTGCCATTTGATATTATTCCCCATGATTCAATAGAATGTTGAGCTGAATAGTATTGCCAGATCTGAGGGCTTCGATAAAAATCACTGTTTCTGCTTCCAAATGTAATTGTCAGGATTAGGATAAACCTGAAATCCTGAATCAGCCTAGTCTTCCTAGGAACAATTCTTTTCCAAGTAGGAAAACCAAGGTCCCATCACTAGGTAATGCTTTGAGGTGTTCTTCCTACCAGCATGGTCCTAGGGCTCGGGTGAAGCTGTCCTGAGCTTGGCTTTCTGAGTAGGTGATGGGGGAGGCCATGGAGAAAAGGAGAGCTTATTAAATTTTCTCTCCTAAGTGAGGGTGGTTGCTGCTCAGTGCATGGCCCTTCTGTGCACCATAAATGGCATTTTTCTCTTTTACTCTGTAGCAGTGAGTGGGGACAATATTCTGACACAGAACAGGCTCCCTGTTTGCAGATCCAGGGGAGAGTCTGCATGTCCTGTCAATCCAGTGTCCATATACAAGAATTATCTTGGGTCCTGATAAAACATGGACATAATCGAACCCTTCACAGGCATGTTTATATCTTTCCCTGGGAATTCCAAACTGGTTCAGCAGCAGGGGAAGCGAAACTCACTAAATCATCAGCGTGAGAATCCTGGAGCCAGGGACTCTGAAGAGTGTCACTGATGTGTGACTGCAGGTGGCCAAGCCACTGCAGGGCAGCCTGAGCTCAAACATCCTGTTCTGTGTCTCAGGGCCTGAATTTCAAGGGAACTCACTTGCAGCCAACTTGTGGGGATCTCATTCCAGAAAGATGCACGCACATAGGAGCTCCAGATTGAAAGTTCACATCTTTCCTCTTAGTCGATGTAGGAGTCACTGTTGGTCCCCTCAGCCATTCCCCTTCACTGCACTTTGGCTGACTTCTAATGACATTATCTGTCCCTCACTGCTCTCTCTGAAGCTGAGGAAGGCAGCTCTGTCTGTGCACATGGCAGACCACAGACCTGGAAAGACCATCCTCTGGGACAGCCCTCAATCGTTGATGACAGCAGGGGTGTGTACATACCCCAGCTCCCTCGACCTTCACAGGGAATACCCAGAGGCATTTTGCTGTGCTTCCACATGGACCTGAGCTCCAGTCCTCCTCAGGGCTGGCTGATTTGCTGATGTGTCTCTCTCTGTCCATCATCTCTTCTTCATCTCTCTTTTCTTCTCTCCTAGTGATTCCAGCACCTTGTGAATCATTGTCATGGGATTCATTGTCAGTGGTGGACCCAACCTAAGGCAGTGGACAAATTTTCATTCTCAGAGGGTCAAAATTCTTGCCACTTCTTGATGTTCAAGAAAATTTAGACAATGTAAGAAACAGTGACTTTTCTTTTAACCATCTCTCTTTGATGATATTTAAGCAGTAATTCCTTTCTTATGGGTCACAAAATCAAAGGAGCTTTAAAAAATAGCTACAGACGGTTAAGTCACCATTAGACATTAGAGGCAGATGAATCAGAATCCCTCCCTCCAAAACCCACAGATCACAGGAACCCAAGTCTCAGATTTCTTCCATCTCTGTTGCTCATAAATCTGTCTTGGGATTTTTTATTCTATGTTAGGGGGAAACAGTTGTAAGGATAATGACATTTGTTACTGAGATGAATAACACTCTCATCCCAGAAGATATCTATGTCCTAATCTTTGAATTCTATGAATGTTACCTTCTGTGGCAAAAGGAACTTGTTAGATGTGATTAATTTAAAATTTCTCACATCAGGAGATCCATTTGGATTATCCTGCTGAGACTGATATAATCACAACAGCCCCTATCCTAGGGAGAAAGTAGGGTCACAGTCAGAGAGAAGATGTCACGTGGAAATGGGTGTTGGAGTGACGGGAGGAAGGAGCTGTGGAGCAAGGAATAGGGGCAGGGACAGCAGGCAGCTGTAAATTTCACAACATCCTGGTATTGTCTTCCCTCGCTGTTAATTTTTTTTTTGGCTCATCCATGGCATGAACATGACCACAAGGAAGGAGTATAGTTAAGGTCAGGCAGACCTGGTTCAAATCCCAGCCTCAGCACTTGCTGACCATGTGACTGTGGACAAACTGCTTCTGCTCTGATGAAGGTTTCCTCACCTGTGAAATGGGGCATTATCATGGGGTGTCCTGAGAGTTTAACCAGATGAGGCACTATGAAGTATATATAAACACATGTGTATGTGGAGAAGAGCACCCAGTCCCTTCTTTATGTCCCCTTGAATAACTTAATATGAAGACGTTAGGTAATGTACTACTAGCTGCTGTCATTTTCAACTCAGAGTCAACAATATTTATTCTACAACTAACACCTGCCTCTCCATAGTGTTTCATGTGCATTTTCTCCACCATAAAGCTTCCACCATTCCATTCACGTGTAGCTTTAGAAAGTTGAACAAGAAACTACCACAGCTCCCTTAGTCAGGGTTTTCCCTGACCTCCATCTGTGTTAGTGTTTTGTTGTTTGTTTTGTTTTGGTAGGGCTGGTAAAACATGAATTGGATGGCTTTAAACATCATAAATGTATTCTCTCACTTTTCTGGATGCCAGTTTCACAATCAGTTTCACTGGGTCAAGATGAAGGTTTTGTCAGGTAGGTTCTACTTGTGGATACTTGTGATGGCGTTTAGGGCCCACAGAAAATCCAGAACAATCTCACCATTTGAAGAGCCTTAATTTACTTCCACAAAGGCCCTGTAGTCTTATAAGGTAATATTTGCAGGCTTGGGGGAGCAGAACATGATATTTGGGGGGCCATCCTTAGTGTTTTAGAACAGCACAGGAGCAACTCTCTCTGTACACATCCCCCACTGCCTCCCAAATCACTTCACCCCCTTAAGTACTTCTAGGCCAATTACATCCAGGCTCTGAGAAGCACACATGGGAGGCTTTGCTTAGGGTTTGTGTAAAGACCTGCTGAGTTAGTCATTATCAGGCACAATGAATGACACAGCCAAAGAGAGCCTTAGCCATCTGAGAAAAAGCTGTCTCTACAGAGGGCAGTCGTGGAATATTATTCTCTGGACGTCTAAATGTCTTCAGTAGTCTATAGTCCTCAGCCCTCATAGAAGGTATGCTTGGGTTGTGACAAAATAGCATCCACATTTACCTCTCATTTTGCTCTTCCTGTTCATTTTGAACAGTATGTTTTTGTGAAGTGACTGAGGTGAGAAAATTGTCCAAAGCAAAAAAATGAGTATAATTTTGTTCCTATTTTTCTTAGTTGAGTTCATGGGGCATTTTGAAATGTCTTGAAAAGTTTTGTATGAAAACCAATTTTCTGGACATGTCTTTGCTCAGGGTAGATAAGAGATACCTAAATCTGAATATAATATCCAATTCTCCCTATGATTTGGGGCACAAAAATAAAATGTTTGCCTAGGTGCCACTCCTGTGGTGTCATCTTCTGCTGATGCTGTTAGGAAGTGACACTTTCCCACATGCCTCTGCAGCTGTCTCCTCCAGGACAAGTTGCAGGGATTCAGAAAGCTCTCCTTCTAACTCAATACAGTCATGGCGCAGGCCAGCCAGGCCCTGGAACACTTCATATGGACACATATTGGCATGTCTGTCCTGGAACAGATGATTGCATGTTGTGAGCTTTCATTAGTGGTGAATTTGACATCTGCTTAGAGCAGAAAGCATTACAAATCTTCCAATCTCTGTAAGAATAGAATGTCAAGTGACCACTCTGCAGACATCTGGCTTGTTCCAGGGTGACATCTATGTCAGCATCTGGACAGGAGCCCTGTGAGTGGGGCAGCATCTCTCTTCCCTTCAGTCCAGCCTCAGCTTCTGTGAGACCAGAGGTACCGCCACCCCCTCCACCACCTTCTTGAAGCTTCGGGTGGAGTGAGACAGCCAGCCCTGGGAGAACGCTGGAGATGAGCTCTGGTTCAGGGAATCAGACATGCCAATCCTCTCCGAGGGAACCACCCTTTATCCCAGGGGTGTGAGCTCCAGTTCTACTCCCCTTACCGTTAAGCCCACAGGGAGCAGATTTTGTGGACACTTCAAGATGAACTTCCTGGACCTGCTCCTCTGCCTTCTGGTGATGAGCTTTCATCATAAGCACATTTCCCACTGCAGACCATGAGCTGGAACTTTATCCCATAACAGATACAATGTGCTCAAATGTGCCATGAATATTATAGTGTAATATGGAATGTTGTTTTGACTCAACTCTTACTTGGAAAACAAGGCATAGGGCCCAAAGTTAACAAGGAGGTGGAGGTACAAACAGCCTTGAGCCTGTCCTCTGCCTCCCTGAGGACCATGGAGCACTCTGTCTGAGCTCCCCGCCCCATGTCCACCTTCTTTTAGAGGCTCTTGATTATCCTGCTTAGGCTATGTAAAGTGTACTTGACCATCAGCCTCTCAGGATGGAGATGTCCCATTCTGTGTCCTCTTTCATAGCTTGTCTTCTGCCTGAGGAAACATTGACAGTCATTTCTATGTGGATTCTCACACACAGGCAGATGTGGGCATGGCATAGAACTAATTTCTGTTATATTTGTATTCGGCATGATTCTCTGAAGAAACATAACCAGTTTGCTCTAAGCATTTGCGTGAATTAAAATGTTGGTTGCCTGGATGCTGTTTCTTCTCAGACTGCAGGGGGTGGATCATACTGACTCAGTTCCAGAGACACTGGCAACTTCTCAAGGTGACTTTGTTTCTATTACCTGTAGAAGCAGCATGGTGGTAGGTACCTCCATGGCCTGGTACCAACAGAAACCCCAGGAGGCTCCCAGGCTGATCATATTTGCGGTGTTTCCCCAGAGAGCTGGGACACCTTCCATGTTCTGGGAAGGCGCTCTGGCCTTGACTTCTCCCTCCCCATCCATAAACCAGAAGATGAAGACATTGGGATGTTTTATTGCCATCAGCACTTCAGCTGTCCTCTCACAGTGACAGGTCCCCAAACAAAAATATCCTTTCTGGACAGGAGTCCTTTCCCTGATACAAAGTTTCCTGCAAGCTGCAGGTGGCACAATGTGAGAGGACTGAGCAGTCCATTATGGTAGATGCCCATGTTCTCAGCATCTGGGATTTCTGACCTGGTGAAGCTGGGGCAGGTTGAAGAGTAATTACCTCCCATTTAATCCAGATCCACACAGATGAAAAGTGTAAGGGGATAAGAACCAGGTTGTTGTCTAGACATGTCGGGCTTTAAAAACTAAAGCCACCTTAAGTGACATTACAAGTGGATTAACGTGGCAGCCTAAGATGGCACCGGGAGGAAGTAGGTGGGAGTGTCTGCAGGAACCTTGCCTTAGCCCTTAATTGGCCACACACGTGAACACTGTGTGATTGACATAGATAGGCATTGAGACCAGACCCTTAAGCTGATTGGAGGATGTAAAAAACCTGCCTTCCTCATTTGCCTTTAAAAGCAAGTGCTTGTGTGATAATAAATGGAACTGCTCGACAGAACCCCCACCGCATCTGAGTGTCCTTTAACGGGGCTGGTTTGGGGCTGGCGGTGTGCTCACCTCTCTTCACGGCTCTCTTCTCCTGTCTCCTTCCAAAGGGGACAGGAGTGAAATAGGAATCCCACGCCATTCGCTCGCCCAGCAAAAGGAACGAGGCTAGGGCTGTTCGGGTTGGCCGGCGGCAGACCCGACAGAGTGGTGTCCTGTGTGAGGCGTTTTTTAAAATTCATGGGTGAAAGGCAAGCGAGTGAGGCCCCCAGCTGCTCGGTTCTGAAAGAAGGTTGACGAAGGGTGATCAACCAGCGGAGTGGCCCCCACAACCACGGTAGTCACCATGAAGTAATCCGCCTGCGTGTCAGGGTGAGTACCATAACAGGGGGAAGTCCCTGCACTTCTATGCCCTGTTACTCCCTTTGTCCCTTCCTCGGGGCAACATGGGAGGTGTGTGTGTGTGGAAAGAGTGACAAGATAGCCTGCAAGGCTCTAAAGTAGATTTTAAAAAGCAGACACCTGGAAATATCTGACTCCACAGCCACCAATGCCTGGCATCATGTGGTGAAGGTGGCCCCTTGGGCACCTTTGTCCAACTTGTTCTTGTATGAGACTTGGGACCGGGTTCAGACCCTGGCCAGAAAGAATGAGATTAGTCATGGGCTAGACCCCCCCTTAGGGTTCTACCCAACCATCTCTGCCCTAAAGCTTTGCTTCCATCCTGAACATCAGGAAGGGGCAGAAAGGTATTGGACGCAGTTCGATGAGGAGAGAAAAAAAGAAACAAAGCTGCCAATGCAAGGCACTGAGCCATTGAGTGATACCTATGCCCCTACCCTGTACCCTCCTCTCCTGGCATACTCACCCCGCCAAAGTTTAGCCGAAGGAGAAAAAGTGGCACCCGAAGAAGTGGAGGAGGCTAGAAAAACATCCCCAGCAGAGCCACAGGTTTTTCCTCTTATGGCTCGCTGGGAACCCCCAGCCATCCACAGCCCGTGGAAAATGCTCTGTAAGGCTGTCCTCCCTCCAAGCTTGTTTATCAAGTTCTGCACCTTCTTTAAAGAAGAGTGCCATGTGCAGGCAGAGAAAAATCAAGCAGTAGCATTGCCCAATGCCACCAACCCCAGACTCCCCTTCCCGCAGGTCCTTGGCAAAGCTTCCTGCGTAGGTGCCAACAAACCCTTTTGCAGCACTGTGGCAAATCTCACCACCCCCAAAACCCGAAATAAGCAAACCCAAAACAAGCGGGCTGCAGGGGAAGCTGCGGTGGCCATCAGCTCCCTCTTGGGAGTTATTGGAGCGGGTATTGGGACCGCCAGAATAGCCTTGGCACATCAACAGGTAGCTTCCCATAGGGAGGCAGTGGACATAGATTTTGGCCACTTGGAGGTGTCT
This sequence comes from Cynocephalus volans, assembly GCF_027409185.1. Taxonomy (NCBI): domain Eukaryota; kingdom Metazoa; phylum Chordata; class Mammalia; order Dermoptera; family Cynocephalidae; genus Cynocephalus; species Cynocephalus volans. The sequence goes on from NC_084473.1 coordinate 84,188,939, forward strand.
GTATCACATTTAAAAAAAAATCACTGACATCATTTTTTGAAGATGTTTTACAGAATTGACGTGGACTAGACCTGTTGTTCCTACAGCAAGGAGGATTATACGCTGCCCTCAAAGAAAAGTGCTGCTTCTATGCCGACCACTCTGGAGTGGTCATGGATTCCCTAGCTAAGCTTAGAGAAGGATTAGAAAAGTGAAAAAAAGAACGTGAAGCTAATAGTAATTGGTTCCAAAGCTGGCTTTCAAGTTCCCCGTGGCTCACCACCCTGCTGTCCTCCCTGGTGGGCCCCCTAGCATCTTGGGGCCTTACACCATTCGCCAGGTTGTGTCCCTTATAAGGCACAACACCACTTATCTCGTAATGCTCACCCAGGTGGTAGAGGAGGTGGCCCATAAAGAAAGCCCTGACAGCCCTTGGGTCAATATGGCCCTTCAAGAAATCAACGCCAATCTCTAAGGCTCCGCCCCACCCCGGCTTGGCTGGATAGTCAATGAGGGGTAAGATTTCCAGAGGGAAACAACCTGAGACAGGCACAGCCACCAGAGGGAATGGAGGTGAGGCTGGGAAGGTTAGCCGCCTCCAGCTGCCTTATTAAAACAAAAAGGGGGAATTGTCGGGCCTTAAAAACTAACGCCACCTTAAGTGACATCACAAGTGGATTAACGTGGCAGCCTAAGACGGCACCGGGAGGAAGTAGGGTGGGAGTGTCTGCGGGAACCTTGCCTTAGCCCCTAATTGGCCACACACGTGAACACTGTGTGATTGCAATAGATAGGCTTTGAGACAGGACCCTTAAGCTGATTGGAGGATGTAAAAAACCTGCCTTCCCCATTTCACTTTAAAAGCAAGTGCTTGTGTGATAATAAATGGAACTGCTCGACAGAACCCCGCCACGTCTGAGTGTCCTTTAACTGGGCTGCTTTGGGGCTGGCGGTGTGCTCATCTCTCTTCATGGCTCTCTTCCCCTGTCTCCTTCCAAATGGGATAGGAGGGAAAGAGGAATCTCGGGGCCAGTCGCTTGCCACCCAAAAGGAATGAGGCTAGGGCTGTTCGGGTCAGCTGGCGGCACACCCAACATAGATAGAAGCTTTATATTGATGTGTTTATTGATGTTTTCATGATCTCTTGCAGTGTAACAGAGCACTCAAAACTTAAAGGACAGAACAACAATTTACTATTTCTCATGACTCTGTGGGTTGGCTGGTGTTTTCTCTGCTGTCTTGCCTGGTCTCACTCCTGCAGCTGCAGTCAGCTAGGTCAGCTGACCTGGAAGGTCCAAGTTGGCCCCACACACATGTCTGCCAGGTAGTGCTGGCAATGCCTAGTCACCTTGGTTCTCCTCTTAGTGGCATGCTGAAGGGGAAAAGAGGTGGGAACACTCCACCTTAGATGCCGATGTTCAAGGGTGAGTCAACAATAGACATTCTAAATTGATAGTAAAACTGTTTTGGTTTTTTTTTGTCACCATGCACTGACAATTCTGAACAATGTCAATGATAAAATATGTCCCCATGGGAGGGGCCATTCACACTGCCCACATTCCCACCCCTACCAGTCCCCTGTTATGCCACTGGATGGACTATGTTCCTGTCTAACAGTTGGTGCTGGTGGTTGGCTGGGTGCATCAGTTCTCTCCAAGTGGTGTCAGATCCACCAATAGTTTACATGAGCTTTCTCACATTCCCAGAAGGGAGGTGTAGTGGATTGAACTATGTCCCCACAGAACTCCCTGAAGCTTGAATTGTGTCTCCCAAGTTTTATATATTAGAAACTTGGTCCCCACTGACTGTTAAGAGGATGGGAAATCCTATTATGGTAATTGAAAGGTAGAGTCTTGAAGAGGTGATTGGATTGTTTGGCCATGCAGTAGTGAAAGGATTAAAAATGGTGGCCAGGTGCGTGGTTCTGAGGGCTTTAAAGTAAGAGGAGAGTCTGTCTTTCTTGCTCTCTCTCTGCTGTCTCTGCTTCCACCATCTTGCAATGTGCAACCTCTGGGTCACTGCTGTCACCTCCAAATGGACTTTGGACTTCCCAGCCTCAGGAACTGTAAGCAATAAGTTTCATTTTCTTTATAAATCACCTAGTTTCTGGTATTTTGTTATACACAATATAAATGAGCTCACACAGAAAGGTAAGGCTGTGAGGCCTCCTGAGGCCTGCCCTTCAGTCCTGGCATAGGTTGATTTCACCACATTCTATGGTCAGTGCAGGTCCCAAGATCAGCCTAGATTCAAGATGTGGAAAAATAGACTCCACTTTTCAATGAGAGGAGCATGCAGCAATGTTTTTCTAATCTACCAAAACTGTCTGGACTTAGATATTGACCAGCAACAAAAATTAGAATGGGCACATTATTTATTGAATTTTTATTATATGCCATGGTTGAGCCAAGTCTTCATATGAGAGGTATGTTTTGTTCCCTACTTCCATTGGAGATACTGAGACAGAGCAAGGTTATGAGACATGTCCTAGGTCACTAAATAAAGTAAGCAAGTATTCTGATCAGAAAATCTGATCACAGAAGGCAGTGAGTGGTGTGACAACACTGAGAGATTCCTTGTATCCAGCCACCTGGAACAATTCTGTGAGAGGTCCCGGCTCCTGTGCTCATAACAGCACAGCTCCACACACAATGCATGGATTGAGATCTGTTAATACCGTCTTGCATGTTTATTAAAAGTACTGAATGTAATCAGTATAATTAACTCGGGTGGTGTTTCTATTAGCTAACAACCAAATGAAAAGATGGATACTTTATTTTGTTGCCAAGATGATGACAAAGAAACAAAGTAAGATGAAAGCAAAACATAAATCCCCAGACTGAGGTCTTTGGGTATGAGGTTGAGATTCAGTGAGCCCTCTCCTTTCAGAAGACAGGGACAATCAGGAAAAGGAAATGTGACATAGAGACATAACCCTTCTTGAGCATGAGCAGGCACAGGGAAAATTCTCAAAAATCAAGAAAACTTGCAGGTGCTGCATGCTCAGCACATTGCACAAGGCACCTTGTAACAAACAGAAGTGGAACCAATAATCCCAGACCCCAAAGGAGTGCCAAGTATGACTGCTCTTCTGCATGCCCACCCCCACTGCCCCACCCTGCTGCAGCCCTTATTGCATTTTTGGAGGACCAAGACCATATCCTTAAAGATCACCCAGTTTCTTCACCCCCCCCCCCCAATTCCTTGATAAATGGTTCCACATTAAGACTTTTGGGGATACGGCTATAGGTCTGTGTTTCACGTTTAGTCTTTTTGTCAGGTTCAGCAAGATGGAGAAAAGGGAGAGAGAGACCCGAGCCAGGTGCTATTTCAGCCAAAAGCTTCATTCCACTAATGTGGAGGGGAGACTGAGCCAGATCAGTTCCCTCAAACCCAGGAAAGAAGGAGGTTTATAAGACTTTTAGAGAGGGTTCTGAAAGAGTAATGGGCAATATCAAAATCAGTGGTATGCAAGGTGACATAGCCCTTGTGGTCCAATAACATCTGGTCAGTTAGGGCATAGGCTCTTGATTGGCACTTTCTCAGTACAAAGCATTCTAGCCCTAAGCCTGCTAAAGGAAGCCCACAAGACATGCGTCTAATGATAAAAGTAATGTTTACCGCTTCCCAGGAGAGGAATCTCAGTTCCCAGAACAGAAAAGGGAAAGAGGAGGGGGAATGGGGGGAAAGTTGCTTAGCCTGGCTGTGCTGGTGTTAAGCTAGCCATGAGACCTAATGCTTTTGATCTTAGGTGTCAGTGGAAAATTTCCTCTTCACCCCTGAAGTTTCGTTAATAAAGCTCACTGACAGAATGAGATCAATAAGAAGAAAATGCATAACAAATTTTATTTAATGTGCTGGGAGAAGTCAAAGCACAGAGGAATCACAAGAGAGTAGTGTCCCAATTTGCCATTGGGGTACAGAGCTTATATACCCATATCCATAGGGAAAAGAGAGATGGGGGTGTAGGAGTCAATAATTCTTATGGTGGTGCAATGGGCCTAGAGAATATACAACGTCCTGGGAGAAAGTCTATTAGGCCCGCAAAGCAGACGATACTGCTAAATGTTTTTTTCGTTCCTGTGATATGAATTAAGTTAATGAAAGCTCAGTGAAAATACCAGAGTTCATTTTCTTCTTCTTTGGTGAGTCTGGACCATAGGCAGATAAAGGAACAGCTTCATCCTGTGCTTGGGACAGTGACAGAGAATTGAGGGGTGTGTGTGGGGGGAGGGGGTCAGAGAGACCTTGAGGCTGCTTCTTTATTCCAGCATGTCAAAGCACCATGTTTTGGGGTAACATCTTTCTGCACCTCAACACCACCCTCACAGCCTTTCTCAGGACTCTCTCTGCATCCTCCATGCTGTGAATCCAGAACCATCCACCTTCCTGCTGTTCTTCCCGGAAATCCAGCACTAATTTTCTGGAAGCTTTTCTTGGTAAACTCTTGAATGCAAACTCTGACAGGAGCTGGAAAATCTAAGATGGACAAGCAGTTGGCATCATCCCCATCAAAACAATAGACACAGGAGGGGAAACCTGGAAACACAACCTTGGTGTGGACAGGCTTTATATGATGCCCAAGTTCTATGTCTTCTCTGACTGTCCTTGTCTCTCTCGATAACAATTCTATTTTGATGTCCATTATGTGTATCAGACCTTGGAAAAGGGAAGTATTGAGAGGAAGAGGATGCCTGGTTCTTAGGATATAAAAAGAGAAGACAGGAAGGGAGTAGAATTTATAAACTCTTCGAAGTGGTTTGTGTTTGTGTAGGCATGGACATAGCATGGCCAACATGCAAGGGGAGGACATCGCTTACTATGTTTAATTCTCTTCATGATTCAGTTTCTCCACAAACACATTCACACACACACATGATAATACTTGTTATCTCCTAAAGAGGAGGTTTAAGTCCCAGCTAGACTCTTCCCCTTAAGTGTCTTTTCTGGGTAAATTAGAATAATTTTAGAAGAAAATGAAATAAACTACAGCAATCAGAAGAGTTCTGAAAGTTAAAGCATTTAGGGCTGGTACAGCAACTTGGTAACAGAAGAAAGGACCCAGGTTTTTCCTGTATTTCTGCTTTGACAATTCCACCACACTGGATTTTCACACTTGTCTTAACACCTGATGGTCTCAAGAGGAATGTGGAGTCTACAAGCCTCATGTCCTCTCATAACAGTTCCAGGGAGATATGCAGGGAATTTTTTTTAACCTTCCATCTTTGAATGAGGGATCAAGATCCTTTAGAGAAGGCCTACCTAGCCCTCACCTCCCTTACATCTCATTTCTGAGCTGATCACTTGTGCCCCTAATCCTTAGTAGTACCCAGGAGTGGGAGAGGCTCATGTCCTTGCCTTACACAGCCAGAGAAAGCTGGTGACTAAAAAAGAGGGGGATGTCTGCTGTGTTGGTGCTAAGAGCTTTGCCACAGTTAAATCTCACTATGCCTCTAAGCTAGGTGAGAAGGAGAAATCCCAGGGACATCTTTATCTGAAGGAGTTGGAACAAGACAAGGCCTGAGTTTGATAACAATGCCACACTTCTAATTATCTTGGTCCATCTTAGATTTACCAGTTGTGGAAATGTAGGGAGTGTAAGGCCAGGACAGGCTTTCAAATACTAGAATAAATGGGGGAGAAATTTGGAATAGTGTCCTCGATCCAGGGCTAAGGTGAGGCTTGCACTGCCCGAGAGCTGCCAGCTCTGGCCCTGGGCTGTGGAGGAAGCAGCTGCTGACCTGAGCGATGGGGCTGAGGACCTGGGAAGGAGCAAAGGCCCTGCTCCCAGGGCTGCCTGGAGTGGGATTCAGGGAAGGAAAGTGCTCACATCCATGAGCCTGAAGAAAACTGAGCACCCAGCAGCCAGTATGAAAGTCTGGGAGAGCAGGACCTTAGAGCAGGGCATGGGCTCTGTGGGGCAGGTGGTTCTCAGCTCTGTTTTCACTGATTCTGAGTGGCCGAGAATCTGTGGAGCCACCGTGGGAGGGTCAACAAATGTCCCCACTCCAAAGTCTTTACTAAGCCAGATTCTGTTCTGGTTAGAAAGAAAGGGAATATATGATATATGTAATATTTTAGATATATATTTTTAAAATATTTATATACACCATGTACCTATATTATAAATAAATATAAATGTATATTCATAGAACTTTACTTGTTGAAATAACATATGTTTTAAATTATTATAAATTGAGTATACGCATTTCAAAAGAGCAATGGTTACACCACCCCCCTCCCCACTCCAGAGCCTGAGAGTCATGAAGCTCAGGACCCACCCCCATGCCCCTGCTGGGCCCAGCAGTGACCCACCCATTGCTGAGGATGCTGAGTGACCTGAGGGACATCTGGGGACACAAAGCAGCAGTTGCAGAGGAGACAGGCAGTGGGTCTTGGCCCAAGTGAGAGACATTTGTGTCCAAAACTCAACATGGGCAGTCCCTCCTCTGGTGGCTCCATCACAAAGAGCAGCACACATGGCTCTGTGGCTATTTGGTCATGGACAAATCACCCTAGGTCCCTTTGGCAGCCTCAGCTCTGACTGGGAGCAACACGGAGTCTCTGCGCAGCTGTCATGGCTCACATGGCTGGGGGACTCTGTTCACAGTGGCCACGTGTGTCCACGTACAAGCTTCTGAATTTTTACTATTTTACTCTCTGGTCTCCAGTGACCACAATTTGCCACCAGTAACCCTCCACCAGGATCCACTGGATGGAGTCAGAACTGTGGGGTCAGCAACGGGCAGGACATGTGAGAGAAATAAGGTGACATCTGGGCAGATGCGACAGCCAGGTGTGAAGTAAGATAAATTGGTTTCAAGACCTCAGAGCAGTAGGGGGACAAACACCTTGATGCACTCCATCAGTGACACAGATGAGACACCTGGGAGGTGCCCATGGATGAGGAGTATAAGGTGGGGAGGGTTGCAACTGTAGAGTTGACCCAGACTGCTCCCCTGAGAAGATCCCAGACCGTCAGCAGCCCCAAGGTCGTAGCAGCAGCTGGGGGAGTTTGTGCCTTAGTGGTGACAGGAGGAGGTACATGTAACCCTGAAGGCAGCTGGGCTGCCAATAGATAGAATGGCATCTGTCCCAGACCCACTGCCACTGGTCGGGACAGGCATTGTGTCCAGGCAGGCAGGATGAGAAAGCAGGGTCTCAGAGCCAGGCTGGGTTCTGCTGCTGCCAGCCTAGGATGCTGCTAATACTCTGGTGATCTGCACGTGACTGTGTCCCTCTCTCCTGGAACACAGGGTGGAGGCTGAAGATGAGGTCCACACAGTATCCCCACTGGCATCTAACTGGGGAACAAACATGAACATCTTCAAACTTTAGTACCAGGCAAGTAGCTCATACAGTTTGATGAACTCTGATCAGAAAGCAAAACAGCCTGACAACTTCATCTTCAAGAAAATGTTCATGTTTAGTGCAAATGCACTGGGCATGCAGCCTGAGCCCTCCTTACAAGAGAGTCGGAACAGCAGGAGGAAGAGCAGCTAAGCTGGTCTCCACATCCACGAGGTGCCTCCTGAGGAGGTGCCTGCTCAGAGGATCATGATGGTGCATTAGTCTGCTCAGACTGCTACACCTAAATAAAATGGTCTGTGGCTTTAACAAGATAAGATTGCTTTTTCACAGTTCTGGAGGCTGAAAAGTCCAAGATTAAGATCCTGATGGGTTTGCTTTCTGGCCAGGACACTCTTTCTGTTTTGCAGAAGGCCACCTTCTCACCATGGCTTCATGTGGTCTTTTCATTGAGTGTGAGTGGTGAGAGGGAGGGGCAGAGAGAGAGCGCATGTGCACACGCTCCAGTGTCTGTTCTCATGAGGACACTATTTCTTTTGGATTTGGATGACACCCTTATGACTTCATTTAAACTAATTACCTCCTTATAGGTTCTATAGCCAAATACAGCCAGATTGAGGGTTAGGGTTTGAACATATAAATTCGGGGTTGTCACATTTTATTCCACAGCAAATGGGTTCTGCCAAGACTGCGGGGAGATGACAGGCTGGGCTTCCAGCCCCAGAGCCCAGAGCAGGTTTTTCCCACAGCTCAGCACACAGCCAGCTCCTCCATTTGGTCCAGGTCATACCAGAGATCCCATTCAAGCTTTAGGGGCTCCCTGTTGGAAAGGGACAGTATCACTCGTACTTCCCCAGTATTTCTAATGTCAGGTGTGTCTTTTTGTTGTTGTTTGTTTATTGTATTTCTATGCCATCTAATGGCAGGTTTTTGACATAGCAACATATAGGATTTTAATTTTGACTTCAAATTGTTTTTTTGAATCTTTTCACTGACATTTATGAATCTAATCCTACTACATCCATCACCAAACCAGATTCTGTAGGCAACACAAATGATCATTCTCCTCAATAAGTTGTCCACTTAATTAAGGAGAAAAATTATAGGTATCCAGTTATCCAATACAGATATTGGTCACGAGACAATTAAGGACTGGGCTCTGTGATCCATATAAAGGGCCAAAGAAGTGGTTTTGAAAAAGAGAGGGGTGGCTATGTGGGAACATGCAGGGCATAGCAGCAGGGGTGAGCTGGGAAGCGGAAGACCCAGATCTAGATCTGTCTGTCCAGGCTCATTCCTTACATCCCCCAAATCCTTTGACAGCAGCTCTGAGAACCAGAGCAGCTGCTTCAGACAAGGAAACTTTGTGGGCCACACAGCCTTCTGGACTGATAGTCGGTGAGGATTCTTCTTGTCTGTATCACTGTGAGTGGTCATCATTTAGACCAGAGCAGACAAAATAGTTTTCTAAGATGATGAAAATGTCTATGTTTGTGCTGTCCAATAGGGTGGCAATTAGCCACGTATGGCTACTGAGCGTGTGAAATATAACTAGTGTAGCTGAGAAACTATTTTTAATTTTCATTAATTCTAATTTATATTTATGTAGCAATGTGCTGCTAGTGGTTACCATGTGAGACAGCACAGTTTTAGACTGTTATTATTTTTAGGATCTGATGTAAGTCACATTAAGAATGAAGACTTCTTGGAGATTGGACATGTTTGTCATTTTGTGATGCCCCTGTCTACCCTGGAAAATATTTCTTGTCTGATGCCTGCTTTGTCTAAAATTAATATAGCTACTCCAGCGTTCTTTTCACAAGTCTTAGCATGATATGTATTTCTTCATCCATTTACTTTCATTGGCTTATTTATTTGCCTGTTGGTTTTCTCATTGACACACTGATCGTACATATTTACGGGGTACGGAGTTATATTTCAATACATGTATACAGTGTGTGATAATCAAATCAACATATTTAGCATATTCATTATTGCAAACATTTATCTTTCTTTGTGAGAGCATGTGAGCCCCTGTCTTCTAGCCTTTTGAGAACATACAATAAATTGTTAATTATTGATGCCTAGCACTACTGCAGAGCACAGTTTCTAGAGGCTGGGAAAGGGAGAGAACGATAGGAAGATGTTGGTTAAAAAATACAGAATTATGGTTATATTCATTTACTTTCAACCTATCTAATTTTTAATATTTAAAGTGGGTTTCATGTAGGCCACATTAGAATTGGGTTTCCTTTTTAAAATTTTGTATTCACACTAGTTTAATCGGCCATTCAAAATGACATTCAAAATGGTTATTGATATATTTGGATTGATATTTTTAACTGTCTTCTATTTATTGAATTGTTTTCCTTTCCTTCTCTGGTTTTACCTGAACATGTTATATGATTTTATTTTCTCTCCTCTCTTAGGATATCAAATATAATTACTTGATTTTGTTTTTAAATGGTTGCCCTAGAGTTTGCAACATGCATTTACAACTAATCTAGGGCCACTTTCAAATAACATGATACTGTCTCCCTAGTGGCACAAGTATGTTGCTAATGAGTATTCCCACTTTCCCCTCCTCTGCCTTGTGACTTAGCTTTTATTCATTTCACTTACTCATAGGCTGTACTCACCTAAGACATTGTCACTATTTTTTTTTCTTTTGTATATGAAAGTGTTTTTATTTATTTATTTAATTTATTTTAACAAATGTATTTAACATTTACTTGTACACATTTTCCTTAAGGTGGATAGCATAGTTTTGTACCTGTCAGTCCACCAGTTCTCCTCCTCCCTGCCCCCCTGCCCTCCAGGCCTCTGCCAATCATCACTTTACTCTCTACTTCTATGAGACCCACTTTTCCTTTTCTTTTTTTTAGATTTCAAATGAGTGATATCAGGGAGTATTTGTAGCTGAACTGTGTTCCATTGTGTATATATAGTACAGTTTATCCATTTATCTGTTGATGGTCATTTAGGTTAATTCCAACTCTTGGCTATTCTTAATATTGTTGTGATGAGCATAGGAGTAGGTGTCTTTTTGATATATCAATTGCATTTCCTTTGGGAATATACCCAGCACTGCGATACCTGGGTGGTAAGGTAGATTTATTTTTAGTATTCGAGGATACCTCCATACTGCTTTCCACAATGGCTGTACCAATTTACAGTCCCACCAACAATGTGGGAGAGCTCCCTTTTCTCTGCATCCTCTCTACCTTTTGTTACTTTCTGTCTTGTTGATAATAGCCACTCTAACTGGAGTGAGATGATATCTCATTGTGGTTTAAATTTCTAATTCCCTGCTGATTACCACTGTTGAGCATTTTGTCATGTGTATGTTGGCTATTTGCATATCTTCTTTTAGGCTATGTCTGTTCAGCTCCTTTGTCCATTTTTTAATTGAACTATTTGGTTTTTGCTATTGAGTCATTTAAGTTCATTAGATATTTTGGATATCATCTCCTATTTTGAACAGTCATCTATTACTTATCAGTTAAGGTAAAGAAAAATGAAATATTTTCTCTGACTTTCATTTACTCCTTTGTCAACACTGTTTCTTTAAGTAAATCCAAAATTGTGACCTACATAAATTTCTTTCTTTCTGAAGAAATTCTTCTATTTATTTATTTATTTTTAACATTTCTGGCAAGTCAGGTATGCTGAAAATGAATTCCCTCGATTTTGATTTGTCTGAGAAGGGAGTTATTTCTTCTTTGCTTTTTAAAGATCATTTCCCTAGATGTAGAATTCCAGATTGGTGGTATTTTTCTTTCAACATGTTAAATATTTCAAACCACTCTCTTCTTTGCATTGTTTCTGACAGGAATCTGCTTAACTATTATTCTTGTTCATTTATAAATAAACTTCCCCACCAGCCCTCGGAGCCTCCTAAGATTTTCTCTTTGTCTTTAATATTATGTGATATGAATATGATACGGCTATGTATAGACATTATATTATTTATCCTATTTTGATTTCCTATTGAATTTGTGAAATTCCTGAAATTGTGATTTAAGGTCTGTTACAAATTTTGAAATGTTTTCTGTCATTATTACTCCAAAAGTTTCTCTTGCCCCATTCTCTCCTCCTTTTCTTCCTGGTAATTCAATAGTATGTGTATTATGCCTTTTCAAGTTGCATTCATTACAATATGTATACTTTCTACTTCCACAATCTTAAGCTTTTCCAGATTAGAAATCTTGTTTCACAAGGGAAAATTACTTCTGCAGAATACATAATAATATCTCTATTAAATCCTGTCATAATTTCATTGGATAATTTTGGGCTTCTAATACTGGTAAATTAGTAGTAATGAAAGAAATTATAATTGCAGGGACAACCGATCTTGCTAATCATATAGATACAGTATTGCTGGTGTCTGAAAGATGTCTAATACCCAGGAATTTCACTGGGTTTCTCTTCTAGTGTTTCAGTGGTTTGCAATAATGTGAAAGACCATGTGCAGCAATCTTGGCCCATCAAGGACGAGGCAGTAAAGATCTCAGTTCTCCCATTATTATTCATGCATCCCCTGAGCAGGCAAGCAACATAGACTAGGTGGCCTGGGGAAAAGAGAATCTAGGATAGGTGGCAAAGAAGGAATATCATAGAACAGTTGCCCTCTCAGGACCAGGCATACTGGTAGTATCTCTCTTGTGTTAAGTCTTTTATGAGGATATATGCTGAACACTACCTTGAAGATTTTGTATCATGTTACTCTTAACTGAGTGAGAGATTGATACAAGATGATTGTGTTTGATGCCTCATATCTTCTAGGACTCATCTTTGCTTCAAGCTCTCATAGTGAGCAGTTCATTCTTCGACGGGAGCTTTGACTCTCTTTGCTGAGAGCACTTCAGATCAAGGATGTGCTACTTGTCTCACTGCCTGACTCAGGGGATCTTGGATATTGCAGTGGAGTAACCTGAGGAAGCTCATGTAGTTTTACATATGTGCATCACAGCACATGTGGGGGAGCTAACACGCTATGGTGAAGCCCTGAAACAATGGGGGCTGGGATGTCACTGATGGATCCTTTCTAGACTTCATCCTTGGGGCTGCAGCTTTTGAGATGTGGTCTATACTATGTGACACTTTTCAGTGGGATACAGTTATCAATGAAATAAAACTTCAGCTTCCCACAGTGATAAAAACCTCAACATTTCATTTATATATTGTCCTTTCTTTTGTTCCTGTTTTTCTCTCCCCTTTCTTGGATTCCAGGAATTATTGCCCTAATAAACTACTTCCGTACCCAAGTTTTTCTGGGCTCTACTTGGTGGGTAACCCACGTAAACTCACTTGCTAAGGTCATTACAAAAAAATGAGAATTAGATATTTTAATAATTAAAATAATGACCAAAATAGTTAAGCACATCCACACCCACCAGTCCACATCCCCCCACCCCCACATACTGCCATCTCAGAGGGCATAAGCATGTTTTGTCAATGACTAGCTATTTCTTTCTTTGTATTTATTTATATATTTATTTATTTATTTACTTTTTATTGAAACAGAATTGATTTTGCATATCTATGGGCTACCGTGTTGTATATCAATAACTGTGTGCAAATCAAGTTTTAACAAAGGATTCCATGTACTGGAGGTAGTACCAGTTAGACAACTATTTCCTCCACGTCACAACCAGACCTGATCAACACAAGTGAGAAAATTAGAGGAGCCACAGGCAGCACCTTCTGACAGAAAGCAGAAGTGTGGGGACCTCAGGAGCTGAGGACAACCCCATCAACATATGGCAAGAACATGGGGGGCTGTTGCACAGGCAGTCTGCTACTGCTCTAGATACCATCACTGCATAGGTGGCCCACCACACCTACCACCATAGATACTACCACTGCAAGGGTGACAGGAAGCAGAAATTTTCTGATTTCAAAGACAGTCTTTTCAAATAACTCAGGCAGACCCCCCCAAAAGGAAAATTATTATTAAAAGCATAAGAAAATAGAAGAGAGCTGGCAATTAACCTTAAGTGCACAAACATTCAAATCATGGGTGTTCTGTAAGGAGAGGAGAAAGGAAAACATTGAAAATGTTTAGGTTTAAGAAGAAACATGGATCTTCAGTTCCAGGAGGCTCAAATATCCCAAAACAAATTAAACCCCAAAACGTCCTCTCCAAGCAACATCATAGACAAAGTAGCAAAACTCAGAGACAAAGAGAGAATGCAAAAAAGCACAAGAGAAAATCATCAAGTCACCCATAAAGGAGTCCCCTTCAGACTAACAGCAGACTTCTCAGTAGAAACTCTATGGGCCAGAAGAGAAAGAGATGATATGTTCAAAATACTAAAGGGGAAAACTACCATCCAAGGATACTATAACCAGCAAAACTATCCTTTGGAAATGAAGGACAAATAGTGGGTTTCCAAGACAAAGAAAAACAGGGTTTGCCAAGACATGACAAATCCTCAAGGGAGTCCTGCATCTGGAATCCAAAAAAGGTTAATTACTACCATGAATACACAAGAAAGAACAAAACCTACTGGTAGGAAAAAATTCAAAAGAGGAAGAGGAAGAAACTATATCTCACCACTTCAAAAAACAACAAACATCAAAGACAGACAATAAAAGGGGAAGAAATGGATATAAGATATATAAACATCCAAATGGAAATTGATAAAATGCCAGGAGTAAGACAATACCTTTCAACATCATTGAAAAGATGTAGACTGACTGACTGAATTAAAAAGTTAGATTCACCTATATGCTGTCCACAAGAGATTCAACTTACCTGTAAAGACACACAAAGACTAATAATGAAGGTATAGATAAAGAAACAACATGCAAATGGAAATAAAAAATGAGCAGGAATACCTGCTTTTATATCAGATAAAATAGACTTTAAGCCAAAAAGTATAAAAAGAGACAAAGAAGGTCATTATACAATGATAAATGGATCTATCCAACAATACGACATAAGAATCACAAATATATATGTACCCAACACTGGAGCACCCATATATATATAAAGAAAAAAACACTATGAGACCAGAACAAAGAGATAGACCCAGATATCATAATATTGGAAACCTTCGCTCAGAATTGGACAGACATCTAGGAAATAAATAAACAGAGCAACACAAGATTTAAACCATACCTCAGCCTGACTGGACTTGGCGAATATCTAAAGAAGATTTCATCCAACAACAACAGAATATACATTCTTCTCATCAGCACATGGAACATTATTCAAGATAAACTGCATTATAACTCACAAATCAAGTCTTAACACATTTTAAAAAATTGAAATCATTTCAAGTATGTTTTCAGACTAAAACAGATTGAAACTCGAAACTAATAAAAGTGAAACTCTGGAAACTATAGAAATACATGGAAATTAAACAATATGTTCCTAAAAGACCTATGGATCCAAGAAGAAATGAAACAAAGAATCAAAATATATATGTATTGAAACCAATGAAAATAAAGACACATCATACCAAAACCTGTGGAATACTGCAAAAGCAGTACTAAGAGGCAAGTTTATTGCAATAAATGCTTACATCAAAAATACAAAGATTTCAAATAAACAGTCGAAGGATACATTTTAAAAACTAGAAAAACAAGAATAATCAAGTCCCAAAATTAGTAGGTAGAAAGAAATAATTAAGATCAGAATAGAACAAAATGAAGTAGAAACCCCCAAAATGATACAAAAGATCAGTGAAGCAAAAAGTTGATTTTTTGAGAAGGTAAACAAAATTCACAAGCATTAGCTAGGCTAACTGACAAAAGAAGAGAGAAGACCTAAATAACAAAAATCAGAAATAAAAAAGGAGACAAACTATCAACAGCACTGAAACACAAAAAATCAGTAAAGAATATTGCAAACAGCTATACACCAACAAATTTGAAAACCTGGAGGAAATGGATAAACTTCTGGACATGGGCAAACTACCAAGATTGAACAAAGGTAGAATAGAAAACATGAACAGACTAATAACAAGCAAAGATATTGAAGCAATAATAAGCAATCTTTCAACAAAGAAAAGCCCAGGTCTGGATGACTTTATGGCTGAATTCTATCAAACTATTAATGAGGAGTTAATAACAATGCTCCTCAAATTATTCCAAAAAATTGAAACCAAAACTACTCACCCAGACTCACTGTATGAGGCTAGCATAACTCTGATACCCAAACCAGATAAAGACATAAAAAAAAAAAAAAAAAAAGAAAGAAAATCACAGGTCAATATCCTTGATGAACATAGATGCAAGAATCCTCAACAAAATATTAATGACCAGAATACAGCAACACATTAAAAAAATTATACACCATGATGAAGTGGTATTCACCAAGGGATGCAAGGATGGTTCAAAAAACAAAAGTCAATTAATGTGATAAATCACATCAACAAACTCAAGGACAAAGACCCATGTCGGAGATGGGTACCCGAAGAGAGACGGTAGAGAATTATTGAGTAAACATATTTGTGGGATCAGGAGGGATTTTTCCCAAGCTGCTGGCCTGAGAAAAAAACACTTAGTTTATTTCAGGTTCTTTTAATAAGCCAGTAAAATAACATATTATACTGATTACACCAGTTATGTCTGGTACAAAGCTGTTTATAGAACATTTTCTGTTGCCATGGCACTTTGAAAGTTCATGGCTAACTTCTTATCAGCAAAGTAAAAGCATAAATTCCTCCTTTACAAAGTTCTCAGGGTCCTGGTTTTATTCAAAGTTCAGATCTCAAGAGGAAGGAGGGGGAGACAAACAGATGGGCAGTCAGCTCTTGCTGGCACAATTCCCAAATAGCAAGGACCATGTCACCTTGCTGCCTAGCGCCTTACAGATCCATATGATTATCTCAATAGATGCTGAAAAAGCATTTGAACAAATTCAATTTCCCTTCATGATAAAGACTCTCAACAAGCTAGGTGTAGAAGGAAAGTATCTCAACATAATAAAAGCCATCTATGACAAGCCCACTGCTGGTATGATTCTCAAAGGGGAAAAACAGAGCTTTTCCCTCGAACAGGAGCAAGACAAAGATGCCCACTCTCACCACTTCTATTTCACATAGTACTGGAGATACTAGCCAGATCAATCAGGCAAGAGTAAGAAATAAAGGAAACCCAGATTGGAAAAGATGAAGTCAAACTTTCTCTACTTGCGGATGATATGATACTATACATAGAAAAACTAAAAGACTCTGTCAAAAAACTAGAGCTGGTTACCAACTTCAGTAATGTTGCAGGATACAAAACAAATGCCCCCAAATCAGTTGCACTTATATTCTCAAATCATGAACTAACAAAAAGAGAAATAAAGAAAAGAAGCGCATTTACAATTCTCTTGAAAAAAATAAAGTACCTAGGGATCAATTTAACCAAGGAGGTGAAAGATCTCTATAATGAGAATTACAAACCACTTCTGAAACAAATTAAAGAAGACACAAAAAGATGGAAAGACAGTCCGTGCTCTTGGATTGGAAGAATTAACACTATATGACCCAGAGCAATCTACAGATTCAATGCAATCGCCACCAAAATACCAATGATGTTCTTCACAGAAATGGAAAAAAAAAAAAAAAGTCTTATCTTTCATATGGAACAACAGAAGACCATGAATAGCCAAAGGAATCCTGAACAACAAAAATAATAATAATAAAGCTGGAGGCATAATACTACCTCACTTTAAATTATACTACAAAGCTATAGAAACCAAAAGAGCATGGTACTGGCATAAAAATTAAACACTCAGACCAATGAAGCAGAATAGAGAACCCAGAAATCACCCCTCAGGCTTATAGCCATCTGATATTTGACAAAGGCAACAAAAACATACATTGGGGAAAAGACTGCCTTTTCAGTAAGTGATGCTGGGAAACTTGGACATCCATATGTAGAAGAATGAAACTAGACATGCACCTCTCACCATCTGCAAAAATCAGCTGAAAATGGATTAAAGACTTAAGTATAAGACCTGAAACTGTAAAAATACTAAGGGAAAATATAGGTGAAAAACTTCAGGAACAAGGTCTGGGCACAGACTTTATGAACTTGAGCCTGAAAGCACAAGCAACAAAAGAAAAATATAAACAAATGGGACTATATCAAATTCAACATCTTCTGCACAGCAAAGGAAACAATCAACAGAGTGAAATGACAACCTACAGAGTGGGAGAAAAATTTTGCTAACTATGCATATGACAAGGGATTAATATCCATAATATACAAGGAACTCAAGCAATTACACAGTTAAAAAAAAACCCCAAATAACCCAATCAAAAAACAGGCAAAGAGGCTGAATAGACATTTTTTCAAAGGAATACATACAAATGACCAACACGTATAGGAAAAAATGCTGAACATTGCTAGTCATCAGGGAAATGCAAATTAAAACCACTTTGAGATACCACCTCATCCCAGTTAGACTGTGAATAGGAAATGCTGGCAAGGATGTGGAGAGAAAGGAATTCTCCTGCACTGTTGGTGCAACTGTACATTAGAACAACCACTATGGAAAACAGTATGGATATTTCTCAAACAACTACAGATAGATCCTCCATATGATCCAGCAATACCACTTCTGGGTATACACCCAAAGGAATGTTAATCATCATGTCATACCTGCACTCCCATGTTCATTGCAGCTGTGTTTACAATAGCCAAGATATGGACCCAACATAAATGTCCATCAATTGATGATTGGATAAGGAAACTGGTGTACATATACCATGGAATACAACTCTGCTATAAACAAGAATGAAATTCTCCCATTTGCAACAACATAGATGAGGTTGGAGAAACTTATGTTGAGTGAAATAAGCAAAGCACAGAGGGATAAATACTGTATGTACTCACTCATAAGTGGGAGCTAAGAGGGAAAGAAGGAAGGAAAGAAAGACTACAGTAGTGCATTGCACTTGCAGAGGGAGAGAGCATAACTTGGGATACAAAGTGGAGGGGGGGGGAAGAGGGAGGGGAGGGAGGCTGGGGATAATTGGGTGGGGTACATGGGGTACAATTGCAATTTGTGGTAATGGGCATGCTGCCAATATGGATCTGACAGTCAGCTTTGTATCTCATGAATATTCATAACCAATAAAAAATAAAATAAAATAAAATGCTCTCCAAAGTAATGCTGAGGCTGGCATTACCATACTATAATTTGATATAAAAATGTTAACTTTCAGTAAGGATATACTAGGTCATAGAGAAGATCTCAAAAATTGTAACATGCAGAAGAAACTAAATAAGTTTAAAAATTATGTTTTTGATGACAACAGAGAGCTAAGTAAGATATGAAGACCTGATGGCCTAAAATTTCTGAGAAGAAATACATCATTGTAGGTGAGCTGATGTCCTCCTGTAATTTTGTATGATGTCCTCCTGTAATTTTGTACTTTAGTGAAATTTGCTAAATTTGAGAGTTTAGAGATTTTACACAGCAATCATGCTGAATGAGTGTAATTGATGACTGAATGCAGGCGATACTGGGAAAATTAGGAGGAGTTTTCCTTCAGCTTTCTCATCTGTCACATCTGGTTGCTCAGAGGTTACTTGAACCCCTTCTGTTCTCCTGCTGGTTCTGCCATGCCAAGGCTATTGCAGCTAATGGGGTCTTATGTGTGGTGCCTGAGTTGTGTCCAAAGTGCTCACAGACTAAAGCCCTCAGCTGCAAGCTATTTCCCCAAGTTCTCCAACATCTAGCTCTATGGTGCCTGCTCTCCAGACAAACAACACATGTGGGCAGCTGGGACAGGACAAGCAGAGAGGTTTGTGTTCAGAGCTGTATCACTGTGGGAGGACTGTGTGTATCTTGCTGACAGTAATAAATCCCGAGATCCTCAGCCTCCAAACTGCTGATCTTCAGTGTGAAATCTGTCCCTGACCTGCTGTCACTGAACCTGTCTGGGACCTCAGAGGCCCGGTTAGAAACCAAATAGAGCAGGAGCTGTGGAGCCTGGCCTGGCTTCTGCAGGTACCAACTCAAATAGGTGTTTCCATTACTATGTAGGAAGCTCTGACTGGCCTTGCAGGAGATGGAGGCCGACTCTCCAGGGGTGATGGGTAGGGAGAGGGGAGTCTGGGTCAACACAACATCTCCACTGCATCTGGAAATAATAAGAGAGAGAAGCTGAAGGTTATAAAAATATTAAGAGCCATTCTCATGATTGCCCAGTACACAGCTCCTAGTTACTTCTGGAATCTTCTTCACTCTCACGGATTTAAACCTCCCATGCTGCATCTGGAGGACATATGTATGCATCTCACATGTGCACAGATAATTCATGGGAAGCAGTGGGGCCCCAGAGCTCACCCTCCCACCCAATTCTCCTCCCTCACCTTCTTCTGCCCTTACCATGGATCCAAGCAACAGCAGCCCCAGGAGCTGAGCAAGGAAACTCATTTTGAGAAGTTGAACTGAGGAGTCCTGATGAGTTAAGGTTAGAGCTGAGCTTTTATCTCAGATTTGCAGGGGAAGGTCCTCCCTAGGGGACAATATGCAAATCCCCTGGTGGATGCAGCAGTGTGGAAAGAGCCAAAGGGAGGGTGTAAAGAGCCAAGGGGCTGTTGGGGCCTCACTTGTGAGCAAAGTGGCATAAAATATCTCTTGGAGGGGAACAAATAAAGATTCAGTCCCACTTCCGTATAGTTGGAAAAAAGGATGTAATTCATAGTTTGGGGGTTTATTAGGGACACAATGTGTTTGAGCAGCCATTTTCAGATCATGTGTCTAGGCTTAATCTTTGAGGGGTGAATGAATGGTCACCCTACATATTTCCCTCCCAGCTAATCTAGAGAAGAACAGAGACTCCACCCAAGTACTGATTGTACAGAATACCTGTTGTAGTGATGAATATGCCAACTATTCTGATTTGATCATCACGTATTGTACACACATTCTGATAGTCAACTCTGTACCCCACAAGGATATATAATCAATTATGTTTCAATAAAACAAAACAAAACAAAACAAGCAAATACTGATCTGCTGAGTCCCTCCAAATAAAAAGTGGTCTTGAGCCAAACCAAGAATTGTCTGGTATCTACTGCACCCAGGATAACTGCCTAAGAAACTGCCTTCCCTGGGACCCAGTGAGTTCAACTCCATAAGAGCGCTCTGTCAAAGGCCCTGACCAGGACAAAAAAATGTGTCTCTTGCACAGTGAGCTAAGAGTCCAGTTTAACTAAGAGGAAAGGGGAAAGATTTTTATGCCTCAGGCAGGAACATAATATTTCTTGTGACCAATTATTTTAATCTGGTATATATCCAATCATAATGACCTTCCATACAATGGACAAATCACAGGGAGTTGCTGACAGAGAAACTTACAATTGTATAGAATTAGAAAAGGAAAAACTTTATATTATGTTTTTCTGAGTGGTATTCAGAAAAACTCTTCCCTTACAGAGATTTTCTTGTCATGTAGAACCAGGTCTTCTCAGAGTCCCAATTTCTAATTATTTGCTCTGTGTGAGAACCTGAGTCTCTCCTCTGGCCTGTGTGTGGAACAGTCACAGCCACAAGTCCACAGTTCAAAGTAAATTCCATCTGTGAGAAGAGCAAGAGCTGGAGCTGCTGTTTTAATGTCTCAGGGTAACCTGTACCTTTGACAAATGTTTTCCTGGGCTTTCACTTAAAGATGGTCACAGCTCAGGAATGTCAGTCTACCATATCACTAGTGATTTAAATATGAAAGCAACCTCATTATTATTCAGTTATCCTTGATGCCCTTAATACTGAATGAACTAGCTTCTGAAAAATAGTGCCTATTTCAAATCACTTCGAAAGAACAGTAACTGTCCAAAAAAAAAAAAAAAAAATCTTGATCAAATGACAGAATAGTCTGCTGTACTGTGCAATGTTGAGAAATTTAACAAAAAGGCATATTTAATTCCCAAAGAACACAATCACACAAATACAGTTCTAGGTATGATTCTACAAGAAAGCTTTCTCTGAATAGCTTCTGGGAAATCTACCAAAACCTGATTTTTTAATAAGGCTGGAGGAAATAATTGGATAAAAATTATACTCACCTTTAAAGGTTGAACTCCCTGATGAGAATCCAGGTTTCTGGACAAATCATGGTGAGGAGGTAGGATTAGAATAAAGGCCTCATAATTCCTTATTTTAAATTTTATTTACCCTCTTCTGTCTCTACATTTTGTAAGTTTCGTGTTTTTGACTTTTTTCTTGTGATACAAACTAGTTCAGTTCTAATTCTTAGACTTGAAAACATCAGACTCCTAATTAACCATGCTAGCTGAAAGAAGTCAGAAACATCAGAAGCTGAAAAGAAGCCAAATAAAAGTAAAGACAGAAAACAAACACACAAACTAAGAGAGAAAGCTCTGATACCTCTTAAAACTGACTTTAAAGGATTATTCTGAAATGATGTTAAATTATTAATCACCTTTAACCACTATCCAATATGGAAACTTGAGGGTAAGAAAATGAATAATACTAAAAAATGTGTCATGCTTTCTTTTACATACTTTCTTCTCAAGTTAATCCTTGAAAGTGTTATTTTTACATATTATTTTTTAAGATGCTTGAATTAGAGGGTATTGCTATTTCCTGAGCCAATGAATGATAAATGTTTAAAAGTTTTCCATTGTGATCGATGCTTTTATTTCATTATATGTTGCCTTTACACATCCAGAAAATCTAAAATTCTTTTAAAAATCTGGTCATAAAAAGTCTTTAAAATATTTCTATACAATCTATATGCTGACTGTAAATATTTCTAAACAAAATTCCTCTTTCCTGTATGTGAACAAATTAAGCCTGGGCTTCACTGATAGAAGCCAAAGCAGGTCACCCCACACTGGATCCGGATAATAAAAGGAAGGTTGTAAGACGAACCTCCATTTGCGTGCAAGTGGGAGCAGCACATCCCTGTGAGTCTCTAATCTCAAGGTCAACTGAATTAGGAAGGACGTGGACAGGTGGGTTTTATTACAATTTTGCCTCCTTTGCCTGATGCTGTTAGTTTGGGCGCCCATAAAATAAGAAGGAAGTGTATTAATTGTGTGACTTGAGAAATAAGTCTTGGAGGTGGAATTGTCTGTGTCCATTATGCTGGAGTCAGTGTCTGTAGGGTGGAGAGCATAATACTGTTTGGGGGTGGGGAGAGTTTTTGAGGTGCTCAGGGGCTGACCAGAGAAAAGATATGACCACAGAGTGGCAGTAGCACACACCACTTTTCCTGGTGAGGCTTTGACAGGTTTGCACAGAGAAGTCCCTCACAGCAAGAGTCTTTCCAGAGGCCAGGGTGCCAGGGTTGCTACTCAGAAGAGGAGAAGGACACTGGAGAAGGGACTTATG
The DNA here is from genome assembly GCF_027409185.1 of Cynocephalus volans. Taxonomy (NCBI): domain Eukaryota; kingdom Metazoa; phylum Chordata; class Mammalia; order Dermoptera; family Cynocephalidae; genus Cynocephalus; species Cynocephalus volans. The sequence goes on from NC_084473.1 coordinate 84,211,536, forward strand.
TGTCTAGGTTATGTCATATAGTAGCTCGGTGGCAGAGCTCCAAAGGCAGTATTGGGGGATCTCATAACTTGGGGCTTACCTATTGCTAGATAACGTGGGTGAGGTTTTCCAGAAATGCAAAGCAAACACATCTAAATGAATAGACATCTGCTTCTTAAAATAATTGGCTGTTTTTAAAAAAAATTAGATGTATAACATTTGATTTGGCACAGGCCATTTAGAAATAAGCCTGCAGTTTAGAAATAAATAGCATAGGTGCTGGCAACACAGAGGCCATCTTTGGCTCATTTCTGTAACACTGTTGCACATTCTGCAGACCTTGTACTGAAACCTGTATCATTCAAATAGTCCAAACCTACACTGCTTTGGATGAGATTAGACAGAGGCCTGTTCCCCATCTGGACCTCAATGGAGATTCTTTATATTAAAGGATATTGTTGTCCTTGGATGAGAATTGAGATCAAGCCACCCACAAAATGAGCTTCCCTCTGTGAAGCTCCAGGTCCTCTGGACTGCATTCCTTCTCCCAGGCACCTGTGATTGACGCTGGCTGATTTTTCCAACTACCTGCAGATTGTCACCCACTAGAGCATAAATTATGGATAAATATCCTGGTTCACAGGGAGCTCAGAGAATGAAGCGTGTGTGGATGTGTGTATCTTCTGCTTCTGAGGATGACTCTCACTAAACACTGGGAGAATCAGGTTTGTTTACATGTCTTCATTTTCTGAATCCTCAAGACCCTCTTCTAGATCTGCCTAATCTAACATTTTTCCCAAATGTTTGAATTGTTTGTCTTTCATTTTTCAAGAAAAAAATAGTAATAACATAGGTAAAAAAAAATCCATTAACACTTCAACACTGAACTATGAGACACATTTTAGCCTGTGTTGTTGATCTTTCTGCTGAGCCGAGGGGCCCCACCACCTGATTACTCAAAGTGAAACAATAATTCCATTGCCTGCCTGAGCATTCTGTGTCTTATAAGATCCCTCTCAATTATATTTTTATTCCAATTTATTTTTTATTGAAGCATAATTGATTATACATATTTGTGGGGTACAAAGTTTACTGTCAATAGTTGTGTACAATGTGTGATGGTCAAAGCAGGATAGTTAGCTTATTCATCGTTACAATAGGTAATCATTCTTTTTGTCCATTCATCAATTTCTCCTTATTTCTCATTATTTCTCCTCCTTCCTTCCCCCTTCCCCCGCCCCCTTTCTGCCTCCAGTAGCCACAGTTCTGTTCTCTCCTCCTAAAAGTTCAATGTGTTATTATGATCATTTTCTTTCTCTCTTTCTCTCTTTCTTTCTTTTTTGCTTGTTTGTTTATTGATTCAGCTCCCACTCACCCTTAAAGAAAGGGGTCTCTGTCCTACAAGGAAGGTCTCCATAAAACCAAAACCATATTTAGGGTCACAAGAAAGTTCTATAATAGTAAATGAATTTAAATCATACAAAATATATTTCCTGAAACAAAGGGAATTGTATTAGAAATCAGTAGCACAAAGTTATCATAAAAATATACAAACATTTGAACTAAGTAACATACTATTCAATGAAAAACTTGAGACAAAGAAGAAATGCAAATGAAAATTGCAAAGTATTTTGAACTGAAAGAAAACATCACATGTCATCCAAACTGGTGGGATGCAAGAAAACAGTGAATTTATAGAATTGAATTTATAGCAATACACATGCATTTTCGCAAAGAAGTTTTAAAATAAATATCCTTTGCTGCCTCCCTGACATAATAGCAAAAGAAGAGCAAACTACACCCCAAACCAAGTGATTCTTTCTTTAAAAATCTGCAAATGTAACAGGGATATATTTAGTTTTACAGCTTTTGAATCATAGGAGACTGGGGGAAAAAGCATGTTGGCTGCTTCATAACAGAAAAGTCAGAGTGGATGGGCAGCTTCTGTGAGAGAATTCTCAGAAAGAATTCAGTCACAGTGAATGTCACAAAAGGATTATAAGTTAATATTATTATGGGTTGGACATATGTGAGACTCCTCTGAGCTTTGATTTGCTCAAAACACAAAATCCACACAGTGCAGGCAGCTTTCCATTCTTCTGATGGTTGCTGAGAGTGATGGACAGTCGACAAAGGCATGATGAAGTGCCCTAAGGGGACTCAGTGGCATTGGTGATGTCAGGATGCACTAGGATCTCCTCCCAGTGACATGAATGAGATCTGTGCAGGCATGAGGTCAGCAGGGAACTTTAGTGGCTGCTCCAGGGAGGACATGACAGCCACCCCCCGGAGGATTTGTTGGGCATGGGACCTAAGTGTGGAGGAAGCAGAAGGCTCTGGACATCTGTTCTGGCACTTCCCCAGACCCTGTTTATGTGGAAGAGGTGCCCAGTGCCTGGGACTGAGGCCTCTGCAGCCTCTTGCTCAAGACTCTGCAGCCATTTCCACCACAGCCCAGCCTGGTTCCAACTTGCCCTCTGGGCACCACAGATGCTCCTGCTGCATTGAGAGTCTGAGTCTCCCTGGGAGGTGGGTGTTTGGACTGTTACACTGTGCAGGTCCCAGGGAGTATCCTGCTCACAGGAGTGCGTGCAGCATCACCAGTCTCGACACAAGTGACTGTGGGAGGAAAATCAATGGAGTTTTGGTGAGATGTGTGTCCTCACTTATACATAGGTGTAGAAATGCACTCTAAAGAATTGCCATTCTCTGTATATATTACAAACCCCTTGCTATAAACCATTTTCTTTTTTTTTTCTTTATATTTGTTCTGTCTGTTGAAGAATACAATTTTAATATTTGTCATGGAATTGATAACTTGGAATAAGAACTTATAGCTAATATAATTTATTTCCTTCAACACAATCAGAAATATCTTATTAAGTTAACTCAAACATAATTTTACTTCGATTATATCATGCCATAGCATGTAACTGACATGCTCGTCATTAATTCAGAAATATTCTTGCAGCACCATTTTAAATGGAATCTATTAAAAGCACACATTTTCTGTAACATTACTACGTGAATGTAGGAATCAGTTTCATTTTCTTTTTGAAAACATTTTTCTCCTTATGAAAATGTAGTACCAGCATTGTCACCTCTAAAACTTTATTTAGGTTAAAAAATGACAATAATGTTCATTCCCAGATATAATAATATAGAGATGGAAATGCCGAAACAACCACTGCAAGAGGAACAAAATAAATAAAAAGGATAACACACAAAAGCTATATATTAATGACATTAGAATACAGTGAAGGAAATGAAGACTAGGTGATCTAAAATTCCAGAGTGAAAAGAACTCTGTCTAGTTGAACAGATGTTCACCTGACATCACTTGTATTGTACAGTATTTGACAAATTTGCATTTGGACACAAGTTCTGACTTGGCACAGACAGAGGAACTCATGTGGGAAAGGACAATCCAGCTGAGACTCAGGGATTGCACAAGGCAATGTCTACACATGGCCAATGTTATGCATGGGACATGTGCTGATGTGTGAGTTTGCAGGGAGGCTAGGGTTGCATGAATCTCCCACAGGCTAAAGGTGCTTTTTTATTTTGCTGAGGCAGCACAGACCATACTTAATATATGATTGCGTCATGGACATTGGTCTCCATCCCCACTGTGTAGAGCCTGCTGGGCCTTCTGGTTAGCATGTCACTGCATGTTATATCGCCCAAACACAGCCATGTGCTCCATGCAAGACCACTTCTTAGGGCAGAATGAGTGTCAGAAGGTGTCCTGGGCAATGTTAAGGTGTCTAGGATTGAGTGATATGACTTCAAGTCTCTTTTCAAAGGATTTACTAAACCTTTGATGATTACAGTCCTAAACCCCTGAACAATCAAATACTTTCCTGTGAAATTTGCAGTGGCACCAGCTAGATCTAGGAGGCCAGGCAGTGGTCCCTTCAACTCTGCCAATCTTCATAAGAAACACATCTGGACTCTTGCAGTGTTTACAGCCTCAACTGCTATTCCCAGCACCATCCACAACCCCACACACCACAAGCTAAAGTGCATCGTATGTGAACAAGAATCATCTCTACCAAATTCCCTTCATGCACTCCCACCTGCAGTATGCCTGCAGTCTTCAATTTTTAACTTTAGGAAATAAAAGAAATCCATATCATTCTGTATTTTTCAGAGATGTATGGGGTAAATTTCATCTTCCAGTTTTTACTTTTTATTTTTAAAACCAAACTTCTTGAATTTCAAGAACTCCCTTTTTCTATCAGCAAGTAGTAACTGAGGAAAATCAAAGAGTTTTAGCATAAATCATGTATCTGCTATAACCCCAAGATGTATTCATCATGTATTGCCACAAGTCAGTGTCAACTGTTTGGCAGGAATGCTGATTAACTTAAATGACAAATGTTAATTCGTTCACCTCTCTGTTCAATCAAGTCTGTTTACTCAGAGGACAACTGAACCACCTTCTCCTGCCACTTATGCCAGGTAAGGCTGCTGCACCTGATGGGGCCCCAACAGGTGGTTCCTGATGTGAGTCTCAGTGTCTCAAGGCCTAGCAGCCCCAGGAGCAAACATTACCCTGAATTTTCCAATATCTTCCTCTTTCAGAGACTCAGAGAATGTGCTGGGCTGCTCCCCAGACATCCATGTGGACAGCTGGGCCAAACCAAGAGGAGAGCTTTGTGCTCTGGGCTATATCACTGTGGACAGAGCATGTGTATGTTGCAGGCAGTGAAACACTCCAATATCTGCAGCCTCCAACCTGCTGATCTTCAGTGTGAAATCTGTCCCTGGCCCACTGCCACTGAACCTGTCTGGGACTCCAGAGGCCCAGTTGGAAACCACATAGATCAGGAGCTGTGGAGCCTGGCCTGGGCTCTGCAGGAACTATTCGAAATAGGTGTTTCCTTTACTATGTAGGAGGCTCAGACTGGCCCTGCAGGAGATGGAGGCTGACTCCCCAGGGGTGACGGGCAGGGAGAGGGGAGTCTGGGTCATCACAACATCCCCACTGGTTCCTGAAATAATGAGATAAAAGTACAATGTTATGCGTAAACATCATACACTAATTTAATAATGTTTTCTTTAATGTATTTCAGGATAAATCATTATTCAAGTATGTAATTTTAATTTATACCCCCAAAATATCCAATTTCAAAACAGAACCCAAAAGGTGCAAGACACAAGGAGGACTCCACAAATCGCCTGCGCCAGCCCCCGCACTTTCTATGTCACAGTCTTTCACAGAGCACAGGTCCTTGCACCGTCTAGAATCTTCTCCGGTCTCACAGATCTAAACATCACATGCCCCATCCTGGATGACGAGGCGTGCACATTTCACACAGGACAGAACACACATGGGAAGCAGTGAGCCCCGGAGTTCACCCCCCACCCCACTCTCCTCCTCATCTCTCTTCTGCCCTTACCAGGGATCCAGAACATCCGCAGCCCCAGGAGCTGAGCAGGGAACCTCATTTGGAGATTTTGAGCTGAGGAGTCCTGATAAGTCAGGACAAGTTTAGAGCTGAGCTTTTATCTCAGACTTGCAAGGGAAGGTCTTCCCTAGGGGGACAATATGCAAATCCCCTGGTGGGTGCAGCAGTGTGGAAAGAGCCAAAGGGAGGGTGGGGCCTCTTTTGTGAGAAAAATTACTGAAATGTCTTCTCTGTTTGAAGGAAAACCAATAAAGATAAAGTCCATGCTGCTTAAGTGGGATAAATTTAAATATTACCTTCTGTTCTCACAGAGATATCTTCTTAGCTCTTTCTTAAGCACACTTCTCTTTTGATTAAAAAAATAAAATTTGATTCACTTAATATAATTCTCTCAAGGTCCATCCATGTTGATGCAAATGGCAGTATTTCATTCATTTTTATAGCTGAGTAGGATTCCATTGTGTAGATGTACCACATTTTCCGTATCCACTCATCTGATGATGGACATTTGGGCTGGTTCCAACTCTTGGCTATAGTAAAGAGTGCTGCGATGAACACTGGGGAACAGGTATACCTTCGACTTGATGATTTCCATTCCTCTGGGTACAAGTCAGGCACAGAAAGAGAAATCCCACATGTTCTCACTTATTGGTGGGAGCTAAAAATTAATATATAAATTCACACACACACACACACACACACACACACACACACACACACACAAAAAAAAACCGGGGGGGGGGGGGAGAAGATATAACAACCACAATTACTTGAAGTTGATACACAAGCAAACAGAGGGGACATTGGTGGGGAGAGGAGGGGAGGGAGGTGGGAGGAGGGAGGGAGGTTTTGGTGATGGGCAACAATAATCAGCCACAATGTATATCGACAAAATAAAATTAAAAAAAAAAAAGAAAATAAAAATAAAAATAAAATAAAAAATAAAAAAATAATAAAAAAATAAAAAATGCCTTAGATGCTAAAATAAATAAATAAATAAATAAATAAACAAACAAACAAATAAATAAATAAATAAAATTTGATGGTTTTGATGTCTTCATATTTCTTTAAAAGAGAACAGATTTGGGCCTTTTTTATTTTTTTGATTGAGATAAAACACACACAGAGTAAAGGGCAGCGATCACAAATGTACAAGTGAATAAAGTGTGTGTATACTCACTGTGCAGATGAAACTACAGGATATTTCAGATTCCCCAGATTCTTCCCTCATGCACCTTCCCAGTCAGTAACTGCTCCCCTAAGTCATCCAAGGTCACTGTCCCTCCAACCTCTATGCCAACAGTGTGGTTTTCCTGGACTTGATCCTCACACAAACTGAAGTAAGCACTTGTGTTTCCTTGTTTCTAGCTTCTGTCTTGTTTCTTTTCTATTTTTGATTCCTTCATTTCTTCCTGCAGAGCGAAGTCACAGCAGTCTGCTGTCACTGCCTGTGGCTCTGAGGATTTTCCTCCTGAATTTCTTGTAGGGCAAGTCTGCAAATAATAGCTTCTCTTCATTTTTGTTTCTCAATAAGTGTTTTTACTTTGCTTTTATTTTTGAAGCATAGTTTCACTGGATATTGAACTTTTGGCTTAGTTTTTTTCTTCCATCAGGATTTAAGTCTGTCATTGAACGTCTGCTGGCCTCCATTGGTCATGATGAAGTCAGCCAACAGCTTTACAATTTTTTCCTACATAGTGAGTCAGGATTTTCTCGATGCATTTGAGATATTCCCCTTGTCTTTGCATCAGCGTTTTACCTGTAATGTGTGATTATGATTTTCGTGTTTTCCTTGAACAAATTCCATTGATTCTTAATCTATATATTAGTCTGTTTCATGACTTTGAAAAGTTTTTGCCATTATTTCTCCAAACATTTTCTTCAGCCCCTTTCTCTTCTCTTTCGTGACTCCCATTACACAGTTGTTGGTATTCTTCACATTGACTTGTAAGTCTCTGAGCTATTCTTCATTCTTTTTAAAGTTCTTTTTCATTTATTTTTGTAGATTTGATAATTTCTATTAGTCTGTCTTCAGGATCATTGATTCTTCTGATGACTAAAGATGCTGATGGCCCGATCTACTGAACTTTTCAGTCACAATATTTTACTTTCCAGCCCTAGAATTCTCATCTGTCTCTTTTCTGAATTTTTATTGAGTCCCTATTTTTGTCATTGTCTTTATATTTTCCTCTTACATTAGTTGATCATAGTTTTAAAAACTTCTTTGAACAGTCTATATAATAACTGCTTTAAAGCTTTTGTTAAATCCAGTACTTAGGGAATGTCAGTTTCAACTCCCACTGACAATTTTCACTTCTCAATATGGTTTGCACTTTCTTGTTTCTTTGCAAGAATTTTTATGGAAATTTGAGCATTTTACATAATATTTTCTAGCACATCTCTCAGATAATACAGAATCCTTGATTCTATTTTATTTTCTACGTATTGTTGAGTTTCTCCTTAATAACTTCTCTGGAATTAACATTGCAGAGCCCATCTCCTTTTTAGAGTGTGGCCATTGATATCTCTGCTTTTATTTTTTACTTTTACTTTTTAGCTTGTAGGTTCCCAGGAATCTGCATAGCTTAGTAGTCACCAATGATTTGGCAGAAGTTCTGCTCAGACACCGGGGTCCCCACAGTCTGCCTTCTGCCAGCCCACTGTGTGTGGTTTGTGGATCACATGCAAAGCACAGCCAGTTCTCACCTCCCTCCACTTTGTCCACTGGGTCCTGCTGGGTCCCTGTCACTCATCCCTAGAGATTCTAAGTCACAGGAATGTGTGTGGAGAATATCTGAGCAATTCTATATCTCCATCATGTCCAGAGATCCACTATTACCTTTCAGCTTATTTACCACTAACCCCAGCCAGGGCCATCGCCTTCTTCGTTCAACCTGATGTTGAATTAATACACCATTTATGAAGCAATAGTTCACACTTAGCTAAATCAAATCACATTAACTTATTTTTTTAGAAAATATATTCTTATGATAATTTATAACAGATTACTTCATGGCCTGACCAAACTGGGAGCCTGTCCCGCTTTATGATGGTGCCGAACCAGGTAGCTAATCCTATTTCATTGCCTTTTAGCTGAAGGTAACTCTTTCCTGAAGCATTGTCTGCAAGTTGCAAATCTGGGAAGCAAATTGTTCCCACTGGAAACTGAAATGGAAAAATAAATCACATGAAAAATGGTGTCATTGAGGTTAAAAACTTCACGTGTCATGATCTTCTCTGGTCACTCAAGTGTGTGAGTGCCCTGTGAGAAGTCACAATTCACAGACACAGAAAGGTCCTCAGGATACAATGAGAAGAGAGACATTTTCATCATTACATGGAAATCCTCATGATCTTGACCACCTTGAGAGGACTCCTGTCCCAGACCCCATCTGATTGCATCCATGAAAGAAACCCGGAGTAGGAACTTGGCGAACCCAGGCAACATGTAGAGATGAGGAGATAATATTAAAATTATTGCATCTTTCATGTGTCATTACATTTTGAGGTGATTTGTTTTGCATCGATAGTAGCTAGATGCCAATTAATAAATATAAAGAGAATGTGGAATTAGAAAGTCACCTATTGATGCTAAATGAATATTGGTAAGTTGTATATGAGAGTTTCTTATACTAGTTTTGCAATTTTTGTCTAGGTTTGACATTATGTCAAAATGAAATTTACATAAAATATGTACAAGAAAACTTGAGAGAAATGTACTGAATATTACTAAGAAAAAAATACAGAAGACCCCAATACATGGAATGTTGGACCTTGTTCATGAATTGAGAAACTGAATAATGTAAATATGCTAATTCTCCTCAAATTAATTCAAGACAATCTCAGAGAATTTTTATTGAATAGAAAATATCTTTCTGAAGTATTTAAGGATTTTCAAAATGTAAAAATTAATAGGAATAAAGATGGAGCACTAACAATACCCAATATCAAAGCCTGTAAAGAAAAACAGTAGTTGAAATAGTATGGTGCTTGCAAATTAATAGACAAAAAAGCTGGTGAGTCTGAGAGTCTAGAAACTTGTTCGTACATAAACAGTCACATGATTTGCAATAAAATTACCACTGCAAACTAGTAGAGAATGTTTGTTTTTTAGAATAAATAAATTGTTCTGTATGAATTGGATATCCATAGGACATCAAAATGAATTACATCTACATTTAAAATATACAACAATTAATTCTAAATTAATAATAAACATAGCTGTCCAGTTTGCTCAGTTTGTTTGAGTGACACCAGGTAACGCCAAGTTCAAGAGTTCAAATCTCCATACTGGCCAGCCACCGAAAAAAATAAGAAAAAAGTCAATGTTAAACTTAAATTTGAAATGCAAAATAATAGTTTCTAAAATAGCACAAAAACATATCTTGTGACTATGCAGGTTGGAAAATATTTCTTAAAGAAAATACATAAAGGAACAACCATAAAATAAGATTAATAAATTAGATCTCAATAGTACTATTTCATTTTATAATGTTTAAAGAAAACATATACAAATATTATTTGTTAACTACATATAGAAGATATGAATTGTAGGAAAGAAAGTCAAAATATAACAATGAGAAGATTTAGAATTGTGGTTGAATTGGTGGAGGGAGTTAGGCACGTGAGAAGATAGAGAACTCATATTTTGTGTGGTAGGTTCACAGGAGCTTATTATGCTGTTATAAATGAATTAATGAGTGAGTGTGCTGGTAAATAAGTAAATAAGGAAGAGTCTTAGATGGGCCAATGACAGAGATGTATTATAAGTCAAAATGTCTATCATTGCAATCGATTATTGTAATTCATTATAATGAATTAAAACAATTAGTATAGTTGAAAAAGATAAAATTAAATGAACAAACACACTCAAAAACAACAAAAGAAAGAAAGAACAGAAAGAGTAACACAAAATCTCATGAATATTCCAGTAAAAAAAATTAAGCAAAATGTTTTGAATAATCCATTGAATTTAAGGAAAAATATCACAATAATATGTGAAAATGTAAATATAAATCTATCAGATCTCCTGGCATATTAGAGAAATAAAGCCCTAAATGCACAATCAAAAATGAAAAACTAAAAGAAAACTAGTATGCTAGGCAATCACAACTAGAATGTATTGTTGAAAATCAATAAATAATGGAGAAGACAGAGGGGAGTTTTAGTCACTGTACACACAATGGAAGAGTATGAAACAGACAGAAAAAGGAGACTGAGACAAATCCAAGAACAAAATATTTTCCTAAACTAGAATCATTATGATAAAAATAATAATGAGAAACATAATTTAAAATAACACTCCTGAGTCTACTAAAAACTAATGAGTCGAAATTTTATGGATTCATGCAATTGTAACCAAAAATTTGTAACGGAACACACAGATAATTTGTTACATTTAAAAAACGCAAATAAATAAAAACCAAAAAATCTAAGGAATGTTTTCAGAGAGATAAAAATCAGGCTTGCTTCAGGTTCCTGGTCTGGGGAGCAAAATAAATGCAGGTGGTCACGTCTCTCTCAGTCTAACACCAATGCACCTCCACATCTCCATGGGTGGTTCAGGTAACAGTGAGGAGCTGATCAGAAATTTATATTCCAGAACCACCTTTGTTTGGTGCTTTGTGATCTTTCTTGATGGCCCTGCAACTGCATCACTCTTTTTTAGAATTCATGAAGAGTGTCACTCAGGTAGCCACAGCAGTGTGGGTGCGAGGTTGACCACAACTGCCCACATGAGCAGGACCCAGGCTCGGACCCCAGTGAACCAACACCCTTTTCTGAAGATGCATCCATCAAACACACCCAGACTCAGGCTCCCATCTCCTTAACAATCTGAGAAATGAGAGTTCACACTCTGATCTACATGAAATCCAGTCTGGGATTTACCTGTGTTCCTCCAAATTGTGCTCTCCTTGGGTGGCAAGTACTTGCTGCAAGGACTTTCCCTTCTATAGTCTGAAGGCGTTTTAGGGTTGCATTCTCCAGCTCTGAAGCTATCTCCGCTGATTCGACTGCTTTCTCTAAAACAGTTAAACTCTTTTGCATTTCTTTTTCGTACATCCCAAGAAAGCAGAAAAGGAGCATCTGTATTTGTCGGGAGAGGGTGCTTAAACACCAATGACAGTTTTGTGAAGAAGCAGCTCATGCCATTAATCTTTCCACAGTATTAAACGTGAAAAGACAGAATAGTCTCAAACTCAAGATATTCAACAGGTCATTTGGGCCAGACTATCACCCACAAAGAATAGAAACCTATGGTTGTAGTGCTCATTTGCAGGTAAATAAAAGATGCTGGAGGACTCTGGATCTGCCTTTAACAATGTCTTTTGATTATTTTTTCCTCATATACCTATTGTGAGTGGTTCAAGGTGAAAATGAATAACATGTTTCATAAAATTTACCCTATTTTCCTGATCCTCATCACAGTAACTCAAAAGGCAGCTGCAGGAGTGAGAGAAGAAGCTGATACAGGTTGGACTCAAGGATCCACAGCAGGGATCATGTCTTGGCCTGTAGCACTCTGTGAGGGATGTAGAAAGCAGGTGATACTGTGTAGTCTCCTTATCTGTGAGCAAGATGTCTGTGCTGGACCAAGGCCTCTGAGTCAGGATAAAGTCAGATGGATGCACTTATTCTGAGAATCATAGCATCCAAACCTAGCTTTGCCAATGTCAGGCTCAGTCACACTGAGACTTAGCTAGTCCAACTGGTCATGGTGATCCTTTATGGAAACCAGAGACCAGGTTAACACAATGATTACTCTGTCATCTAAGTTCAGTAATAGAAGACAAATGCCTCAGACATTTTCAAGAAACTATGACTATTATTATAAATTGCTTTATCTTACATTATCAAATATTTTAAGAAATAATTATTCTTCCTTCACCCTGAATACTGGTACTTTCTTCACATAATGCACAATTCCCCCATCCCAGCAAGCATATATTCTATTTGGATTATAAATTACTATCAAAGGTAATTTCTGCCTTTCAAAATCAGATGTATAGTACTCAAAAACCTCAAAGTGTAAAAACAGCACTATGTAAAATATTTACATAACAAGATATTTCACTCAAAACATGAATTTTAGATGCATATGTAGAAATTGAGACGTGAATATCATAGATAAGTAGGATGAAATACACTTTTCTATATATGGAATAAAGTGTTGAAATGATAAAGAGAAAATATTTGCATATATAGGTTATTTTAAAAAATCAAAAGTCATCTGCTGTGCAGACCTCAGTCCTATCTACCATCTCATCAAATTATTTTCCAGAGTTACTCCCCAGTTCCTCCACCATATTGGTAATCACCTGTGAAAATAAATAAGTCATAGTATATTCATAGAGAAAAGAATTCTTCTGAATAAAAGGGGAATAAATTACATCTGCCAAAACAACATAGTTAAAAAAAAAAAAAGTTAACCAAAAGAAGTGAGACACCAAAGTGTAGATACTATATGATTCCATTTATATAAAGCTCAACAACTGAGAAAATTGATGAATATTGATCTACAAAACAAAATAGAACAGAGGAGGACTCAGGTAGTGGTGAACAAAACATGGAATTGACAAGAAAGGAGCTTGGGGCTGCTTGGGTTGCTGGGAGAGTGTGTATCTTAATCTGCATAGAAGTCAGAAGGGGACATGTGTATGTGTGTGTCCATCCACCTGCACACATCATATTCACTTTAAATACACTACACACTTCACTGTGTTCAGTGATATCTGAGGAGGAATTATGAAGCCAGAGTATCAGAGTCTGTCTCCAACTTTCCCCCATAAGCACCGGAACCTGAAGCAATCTAAGCTCTGAGAACCTCTGATTTCTCATCCATAGAGGATTAATATGAGATTAATTGCACTAGATCATTAAACCATTAGTGCAGAATCAACACACAGTAGGTCTTCAAACCTCAATAAATGGCAATTGATGGTGTTTCTGTTGTTGCTGTCATTGTTCTTATTATTACAATTATTTCCTTGGATGTGGGTTTTTTTTTTTTGTTGTTGTTGTTTTTGTTTTTGCTTAGTTCTCTGCCTTTAATAATATCTATTCTAGAGAAGAGACTCAAAGACCATGCTGTGGATGAATTATTTGGCAGGCCTGATCTAGAAATGTCATATTAGAATTAATCAAGGTTTGAGGATTTTGTATTTTCAAGAAAGCACAAGCTATGGAGGGGGAATAAAGTCCCTTGCAGGATGCTTGAGCCCTGGAAAATGTTCCTGGAAATACACCCCATACCTCTGAACAGACCATAAAGGAAAGTGCAGCTGCTGGAACCAAAGATTCTCTCTACACAACCAGCCTGGGAGGAAGGTTCCTGCTCAGGAATATAACACTGGGGGAGGAACTGTCCAGTCCTTCCTGTTCACTGTGATCCACTGCACACTAGGTGTTAATGTGATCCCTGATGTGTGTTATCATATAGGGGTCCAGGTTTGGTTATTCTTTTGGCATGTTGGATGCGCAGAAGTGCCAGTGGTCATATGTCAGCTGAAATTTATATTATTGAGCCCATGCATGGATGACAGTGAGAAAGTGACTGAGTGAAGTCTATGTGTTGGATCACATTAGTTACTGAGAACTCCTTGCTGTATAATGGCTTTCTGATGGGTATCAGATAGGAAAGCCATTATTTTCAACTATGGCACATTTTGAAATGACCAGTCATAGATTTTTCCAAAACAATTTTGCCTACAATCGTTCAGCGACATTTCTTCAAAGTCCTGATACTCTGTCAAAACCAGCAGTCCATGTCATTGAATTGCCAATCTCTCCTTGAAAAGTGGCAGTATCAGATCATCTCTGACAAAATACCTGAAACTGGGTAATTTTTTTTTTTTTTGTCTTTTTGAGACCGGTAAGGGGATCGCAGCCCTTGGCGTGGGTTCGTCCGCACCGCGCTCAGCCAGTGAGCGCACCGGCCATCCCTATATAGGATCGAACCCGCAGCGGGAGCACCGCTGCGCTCCCAAGCACTGCACTCTCCCGAGTGCGCCACAGGGCTGGCCCCGGGCTGGCCCCGGGCTGGCCCCTGAAACTGGGTATTTTGTAAAGTAACATTATGCACTGCTTACAATTTCAGGGGCTGAGAGGCACAAGGTCCAGGGAACACATCTGGAGAAAGCCATTGAATTGTGACCCCAAAACTGCCTGAGGCTTGAATTATGTAATCTAAGTTTTGTATATTAGAAACTCGGCCCCCATTGTGACTGTTCAGAGGGTAGGAAATCCTATTATGGTAATTGAATGGTGGAGCCTTGAAGAGGTGATTGGGTTGTAGGACCATGCAGTAGTGAATGGATTAAAAATGGTGGGTAGGGGTGCGCTTCTGAGGGCTTTAAAAGAAAAGGAGAGTCTCTCTCTCTCTCTCTCTCTCTCTCTCTCTCTCCCCCTCTCTCTGCTTCTACCATCTTGAAATGTGAGACCCCTGGGTCACGGTTGCCATCACCAGAGGGACTTTGGATTTCCCATCCTCAGAAACTGTAAGCAACAAGTGTCATTTTTCGTTATAAATAATCCAGTTTCAGGTATTTTGTTATAACAACACAAATGGACTTGTACAGCCATGTTGGTGGGTAGTGTCTTTTCACAGCAAACAGGATGTCACCCAGAGGATAGCAGAACCACAGAAAGGTAGGGAGAGAGAGAGAGAGAGAGAGAGAGAGAGAACACACTTCATGCACTGTCCTTTAAAAGTCCTCATAACCACACCCATGACCACCTTTAGACCATTAACTTACTCATCCATTTACTATGGCATAATCCTCACAATCTAATCACCTTTTCAAGACCTCACCTTTCAATTACCATGATAGGATTTCCCACCCTCTCAATACTGTCACAATGGGGCCCAAGCTTCAGTGAGTTTGGAGGGACATCCAATCCACAGCAGTGACCATCAGGTGTAACCGTTGGAGATTCCCCACTGTGATGATTTCCATTCTTCCAGGCCATCCTTAACTATGACAGTGGAGTGTCATCACCAGACCAGCATAAATCAGCTGACAAATAATAAGGCAAAAAAAGTCTCCAAATTCAAAAACAGAAGGAAACATCTGGATTAACATAGACATGTATCTTCATTTAGACATAAAAAATTTTTATATATGTAGACAATTAGGTATCAAATATATACACACCTATATGTGTAAATGTACATGCAAATTTCCAACAAATTTTGTAAGTTGACTCTTTTACTCAAACATCATTTAGTTTTAATTTCTTCATAATATCTTCATTAACGGGTTACTAAACATTCATACTGAGGCCATACATTTTATAAGTTATATTTATCTATACATGTATATATGGAATTACTGTATTGACCAGAATTTGCACAATAATGATTGGTAACAAACCACTTAAAACTCACTGGTTTGTAACACTGAGCAATTATTTTCATGTTCATGGACATTCATGTTAACAGTGACTGGCTGAAGCAGGTGTGGCTCAGCTGGGGGCCTCTGCAGCAGGCACTGAGCTTATCTGCAGCCTGTGGATTGCATTTGATCTGAGGCCAAGGCTGAAGGACAGTCACTATTCAGGGTACGACATTCTCACAAGATGTAATAGGAGTGAACAGAATCTTCAAAGCAGCTGCACAATAAGGCCGATATTTGATCGTGCTGTTATACTTTTTATCTCTTACCATCTAAAAAACATTTTGAAATACAGTTTTTAGTTAATTAGAAAGTAAATATGGCTGTCCTTGTTTTAGTATGAGGCTTGCTAAAAAAGTAGATTTTCATTCAGTGCATCTCAGGTGATTCTGCTGCTTTGCATCTGTAATATGCTCTCTGTGATGCTGATGATGCTGTTGAAATCCAGATGATGTTTTAATAGGAAGGAAAATAATGATACATCCATGCTTTGTTGTCTTTGTTTTTATTTTTTTTTTTGAGAAAGATTTTCATTTCTTTGTGAAGTACTCATTGTATATTTAATGCAATTTCCTCTTTTTCTGTTGCCTCTATGACATAATGAAGTTTTCTTGCTGTGATCCTACTTTGCCAATGACACTTAGAAGCACATCCACAAGTATTGTGGGGCCATGCGCTAAAGGACAAAATTCTGAGAATTAAGGATATAGTTATCTTATTGAGCTGTGTGGCCTTAACTTCCTATCATCATCATCGATTCTGAAAGCACATTTCTCAAACTCCTTTTCCCTCTATGATTTCCTGGACTTGCTCAGTGAGGGGCCATCCCTGATGTTTGAAAGTCAGAAGAGGAGAATTCATTACTCACCACTGGACCAGCAGGTGGACACGTGCGCAGGGATGAGGATGGGAGAGTCACCTGGTGAGGGGCTGCAGGCAGCTGAGAGCATCAGCATCCCCACCATTGGGATTCAGTCAGGTCTGAGCACCACATGGTTAGGCAGCCTGTACCTTTACTTGCAGATGCACTCGAGATTCTCAGGGATCACCAGAGATTCCTTTTTACCTAGTGTCTGCTTCCCTCACTATCCTATCACCTTGACTTTGAAAAGTTGTGGTATGGCCCAGAAATTCCTCTTTTAAAGAAATTCCTACTTGAAATACCAAGAGTAGCTTCTCCTTTGCTGCATCCCATGAGACTGAGGCTGCAATCCAGACTCTTCCCAGGTAGTGATCTCTGCCCTTCATTAAGTCAGGAGATGGACTATCATGTCTGTGCTGCTAGGGCTGAGAAGAGGGACAGAAAATTTGTAGAGGAGCCTCCTTGCCCCTTCTACAAGCATTCTCATGACTTTCAGAGTCTAGCTGCATCTGAGAAATGCTCTCAGCAGATAGAGGCAGCAGGAGGAGCAGCTGGGGCAGCCCAGCCTCACACTTCCGCTTTCCTGGGGGTTTATGTTCGGGCTTGTAACACTGTGGGAGGCTTACTATTACTTTGTTGACAGTAATAAGTTCCAACATCATCAGCCTCCATGCTGCTGATGGTGAGAGTAAAGTCTGTCCCAGATCCACTGCCACTGAACCTCGAGGAGACCCCACTTTGTAAATTAGATGCATAATAGATCAGGAGCGTAGGAGGTTTCCCTGATTTCTGCTGATACCAATGTAAATAACTGCTAACACTCTGGCTGGCCTGACAAGTGATGGTGACTGTGTCTCCTAGAGATGCAGACAGGGAGGATGGAGACTGGGTCATCTGGATGTCACATCTGGCACCTGAGATGGGAAACATAAAGACATACATCCACACTATTAATCATAGTATAAGAGGACTTCCCTGAAGTGCCAGGCAGTACTGACCATACTGGCTGAGTAAATTCCTAGTGTTCTCCCTCCTTACCTTGGAGACAGAGTAGCAGGAGACCCAGGAGCTGAGTGTGGGCCCTCATGTCCATGCTGTGTCCTGACTGGGACTGAGAGTCCTGCACAGGTTGTGAGCAGCCTGTGAATAAGACTTCAGGACAGTGGGCTGTGCCCTAGACACATGCAAATCTGAACAGCTGCAAGCATGACGTTTCAATAACTCAGCTCAGGCCCAGGTGTCCGGAGACTGACTATGGCAGCACAAATTTGCCTTCAGAGAACGTATTTCTCCCTGGGGGCCACAGAGCAGAATTATTCTGTTGTCCTGTGGGTAGAGTGATATTTTGCTGAGTTTATGGTTCCTGACCTGCTTTTCTTGTTTTCCTTTCCTCAGAGAAAGGGCCAGTCAGAGAAACAAATCTCTAGAAACTATAAAAAATTTGAAAATCTCCCTGTATTTGCTACATGTTGACCTCATGGAAGCCAGAGAGATGTTCCTTTTGATCTAATTCCCGGAAATCCTTGATGTGGAAAATCATCGGTACTACCAACTAGAGGTGTAATGAAGTATAAGAACAATAGATAGGTAATAGATTTATTTATATACTTTTTTTAAAGAAAGAAAGAAAGAAAGAAAAGCAAAAAATATTGAAAATACATCTGAAGTATAGTATCATGATTTGCAATGAGGGTATATGCCATCGCTAACCTGTCATCTCCAGATAAGTGATTCTTGTTCTCCAATTCCGAGTGCTTTTTTCACCACTTCCATCGAAGCCATCCAACATCAGGGTTATTCTCCCTCCAAATCTGACAAATCTCAGCTAGTTTTCTAGCTCTTTGTGCCATTACACATTTCCATGCAAGATGTTTTCTCAGTTGTTGGATCACTCCATAAACTTCCATATTCCTACATCATCAAATTATTCTAGTTTCTAAAAGAAAACTGTTCTTAATTGCTGGGTTTAGGTTGTTTGGCCCATTCAAGTCTAGGAGAAAAATATGCAACACGATGAAAGGGAAAGCCAGGGTGTTGCACTAGGTGTTGGAGCCCACACGGTATGGAAAAGGCATTCATAGTGCAGGGTGGAGAGAAAAGCCCACTATGGGGTGTTGCAGTTAGGGCTCAGTGTCCCCACATGGGAGTGCAGGTTGTGGGGATACTCTCTTCCCACTCACAGGAAAGCAAGGAGTATAAGGGATAATGCCAGTGTGATGTGTCTGAAAAAACTTGTCTTCAAGTAGAGTGTAGGTGTCAAGGACAATAGCAGATTGGTTTTACCTGGAGGGATTGATCAAATAAGTAAATGCAGTGAGGATAATTGGAGACAACATTCTCAGTAGTGGGGAAAAGTTACAAATAGAAAAAGAAATAGTACAAGAATAAACTCTAATTTTTCATTGTAATTAGAGATTTCAGTGTAAATTCATAGTTTTTTATTGATATAGATAAAAATGTGTGTGAATAGATAGATAGATAGTAGTTCATTTTCCAAGAAGCAATGACACATCAGTCCCAACAAACAACTTTAGTGCCCAAATATCATTTATTTGAGTATCAATCTCCACTTAAAAGAATCAGTAGTTCTTGGATAAATGAATGATTCCAAGTCTAGGATAGGGAAAACACAAGACGGGCCTTGACCAAATTTGGCCTAAATTAGGGAAGTTTATAGAGAATGATGAGGTAGAAAGAGCATGTGTTCCTATCCAGCTAGAATAAGGAATTGATTAGACTAATCAGTGGAATGTTAACTATGAAAATAAGTAACAATGGTAACATATTATGATCCATTGAATTAACTATATGAGTTCACATTTTGATTATGAAGTGGATATTAACAATACATCAAATGACTTCTCTACAAATTCTTATTTACTTAAATTTAATTTTTTTTAAAAAAGACAAAGTGCAAGGGTGAAGTCTGGCAGACACCAGCTTCATCCATGTTCCAAGTGAATGTCATCAGTCCTGGGACAGATTGAAATCATGAACTGCCTGATCAGATGCAATAAGAACACAGCACCCTTTCTGGATATTCCTGAGCAGAACTTAAACAGAATGAAAATTCAACCAAATGCATACTGAAAGACATTCTACCAAATAACAGGTGAGTAGTATTCCAATATGATAAGAAAATGAATGGCAAGGAAAGACCGAAGAACTGGTCCAGATGGAAGTAAACCAAAGATGCATGGGCCAATCAAGGCAACATGTGAATCTGGACTGGATCATTTGTTTTAAAAGACTTTAATATGACTATTATCAAAACTATAAATGAAACTAAGGACTAGGCACAGTGATGAATTAATAATGATTTGGTGACTCCACAGTAGTATTGCTAGTATGTAAGAGCATGTCTTTTTTGTAGGAAACACATAGTAAAGTCTTAGAGCGGGAGGCCTAAATGGTTCAGGAGTCAAAATAGTACTTTGTATTGTACCTAGAACCTTTCAGTAAGTATAAAATTGTTTCAAATTTAAAAAAATTAAAAAAACATTTTCTGCACAGCATGTTAAATTTACTCTAAAGCATTGTATAACAGCACTATACCATCCTTTTTATCATTATAAGACCAAGTAATTTACTATACTTTCACTGAGGGGACACTGTGGTTTTTCAAACAGGAGTCACTCACAGACAAATTGTTATCCATTGAAATAGGTCTCTTTTATATCAATTCACTAAATGGCCTTTGTATAATTCTTGGTTTGGGAACCTTCGTATTCTAAACCTCACAACCATTCAACCTCATTTCCCACAGCTCTTCAGCATGAAAGCTCCAACTAGTGATGCCCAACATAGGGATGAGAAAAAATAATTTTTAAAAATATTGTTTCTTTCTTCCAAGAAACAAGATGCTGACATTGATGCCTGGATTAGAACAAGCCTAAATCCCTGAAACAGCCCAGAACAATTCTTTCCAAAGCAGGATGAAGATCAAGACCAGAGCACGTGAGGAACTGCTCTGGGTTTCAGAGAAGACAGGGAGGAAGGGAGTAGGAGGATGGAGACCCAGCCAGCCCTGCTGTGAGTGTAGCAAGGCCAGGGAGTCCTCAGGAACCTACAGGATCATAAAGGGACCTTGTGAAAACTGACAGAGAAACAGAAGGAGAGAGATCCACAGAAGGGAACCAGGGATACCTGCAGAAGTCCTCCTGAGTGCTCCACAGAGCATTGATCATATGATGCATGTGGAGCACTTTCCCAAGGCTGAAGAAAGTACGCCTGAAGGATTTGATGAAAATTGTTCAGTCTCCTCATTTTATGCCCTGAGTCAGTGCAGCAGGGTGAGAACCCAGCAGCTCTTCCTGTGCTTATTAGCCCTCATTTTCAATGACATGCAAGACAGTTTGTTACACTTTTCACTGTGTAATAGAGATGAGGAAAGGATTACTCAAAGCATCATCAATGCGATGAGAAGCCCAAAGTGGCTGCACCTCAGCAACTCCTCTGTTAGGAGGAGAAAACTGGGTACACCCCAGATTCCAAGTTAGCTTCTGTTTTTTATGGTAAAGACAAGGAAATTTCTCAAGAAAAATCAGTTGATTCAATCATTGCAAAGGAGAAAAAGACATGGGCAGTGTTACAAAAGTTATCTATGGTGAAATATAGCTTAAACAATGAAAACTAGTAACATCAGAAAATTAACAACATGACTTTCCAAAGCACAATTTCTGAAAAGCTAAGTTGGTCAAACTACAATCATTATCTAAGATATAACCTTCCCTTAAATGACATAAGCAAAAGTTGCATTCTTATGATAAAATCTGAGTATAATTATCTCTAAAGTTTCCACCAACAAACACCTTGCTTCTAGCAAACATTTTTTCGCATCTTTCCCTTTAGCAATTCTTAACATCTCTGAATAGGATCAGTATGACACGACCTTTTAGCTCTACAATCATTAAAGTTTACAATCTCATCCCTAAGCAGTGATTAGAGTTGATTAGATGGGCTGTTGTCATGCTATCTGTAGGCTGTGCCTCCTACCCAAGGACTTTTGTCCCATACATGCATTTACCTAAAAACCTTATTCTGAAAAATCAAAAGAGAATCAAGATTTCAAACCCTCTACAACAGTTCACGCTGGCCTCTTATGACAGGTCCACAGGTAAGTGTTAGAATTACCAATAAAAAGAAGGTTGTGATAATGCCGTTAGTGTGGATTGATCATTGTTATCAGTTACCAATGTCAAGTCCACTGAGAATAAGAGGATTTACTGTGGCTATAAAATACTCACAAATTATTGGGAAGCCTTAAGGAACAGGCTTCAGGCAAAGCCTCTAGCCTCACTGCAGATGCAGCCTGTGGAAAGAGTCCCTGTTGCCTGTGGCTTCACATTCAGGCTTGGCTCCTCCAGGGAAATGAGCTGTTCCTCGTACTGTTGGCCCCAGAAGTCCTGCAGCTCTGCCACCAGCTGTGAGATCTGACCTCGTGGACTGCAGCCTGTGCCTTAATCTTTACATCCCCATTTCAGTCTCTTTGAGGTTCATCTGTTTTCATGGGTGCAGGGGTGATTTATATCCCCTTGTGCCTTTCCTTCACCACTGCACATTTTCTCAAACTCAATTACTTTTTTACTTTTGTGTGTGTGTATGTGCGTGGCTGGCTGGTAACGGGATCTAAACCCTTGACCTTGGTGTTATAACAATGCACTCTAAACAACTGAGCTATCTGGCCAATGCAAACTCTCAGTTCTTAAAAGATCAAGGGCCATGTGTTACTGCCTAACATTATGCAAGTCTTTTCTTCTGGAATAATAGCACACTCAGTGCTCCACAAACTACAGAGAAACCCAAATCCCTTCAGGTCAGCATCCATCTTCTCTTGCGGGTCATGAATTTAACCTGAGATCTGTATTGTAAAAGAGAAATAAAAACCAGTACTTTATATATGTGATACGTTAAGGAAAAGGGTAAGTGTAGAAAGAAAACTATCTACCAAAATGTATGTATGAATCATCCCATATTAAGGGATCTGTTTCCTTGACATTCCTCCATCCTCTGGGTTCCCATAACTCTTTCTGTAGACCAGAAAGGCTGAACGTCATTTCCTTGGCACCTGATAATTTTGTGCATATGCATGTGTTGTATGCGTGTGTATGAGTCTATATCCACAAATATGGTCATGTAAGTTTTAAAAAACGTGAATATATGTAGATACAAATTTGTGCAGCAATCTATAAATACATCTGCATACATATTGTATATGAACACATATACACACTTATGTATAAACATGTTTTATTTATGAAATGTGAGCTTAATAATTTTCCATAAATCTTTATTACACAGGTGGAGTCTCCTTCTAATAACTCTGTTAACTGTTGCTATTGAAGAGGACACACAAAAAAATGGAAAAATACTCCATGTTCACAGTTTGGAAAAATTAATATTGTGAAAATGACCATACTACCAAAAGTGATCTACAGATTCAATACAATCCCTATCAAAATACCAATGACATTCTTCACAGAAGTAGGAAAAACAACCCTAAAATTTGTATAGAACCACAAAAGATCCCAAACAGCCATAGGAATCATGAGCAAAAGAAATAAAGCTGGTGTCATCACACCGCCTGACTTCAAAATATACTATAAAGCGGTAGTTACCAAAACAGCAAGGTAGTGGTATAAAAACAGATACACAGACCAATGGAACAGAATATTAAACCCAGAAATAAAGCAGTGTATTTACAGCCTGAAGATTCTTTATAAAGGCAAAGAGCGAACTGATAGAAGAAAAGATGGTCTTTTCAATATGTGATGCTGGGAACACTGAAAATTCATATGCAGAAGAATAACTAGACCCCTATCTCTCACCTTTAATAAAAATAAACTCAAAATTGATTAAAGACTTAAATGTAAGGAAAAATACATAAAATTATGAGAAGAAAACTTAGGAAAAATATTTAAAGACATCAGTCTAAGCAATGACTTTATGAAGAGGACCTGAAAATCACAGGCAAAAAAAAAAGAAAAAAAAAAGTAGGCAAAATGGATTATATCAAACTAAAAAGCTTCAGCACAGAAAAAAAACAACAACATAATCAACAGAGTGAAGAGACAACCTGAAGAATGAGATAAAATATTTGGAAACTATGCATGTGACAAGGGATTAATTTCCAGAATGTACTTGGAACTCAAATAACTCAACAATTTTAAAAAATACCATTAAGAAAAGGGAAAATGAACAGAATAGACATTTCATCAAAAGAAGATGTACAGGGCCGACCCTGTGGCTGACTTGGGAGAATGCGACGTTGGGAGTGCAGCGGCGCTGGGAGCGCCGAGGCCACGGGTTCGGATCCTGTATAGGACTGGCCTGTGCGTACACTGGCTGAGCGCGGTGCAGACGACACCAAGCCAAGGGTTATGATCCCCTTACCGGTCACAAAAAAAAAAAAAAAAAGATGTACAAATTGCTAACAGCTACATGAAAAAATGTTCAACATCTTGACTCATGAGGGAAATGCAAATCAATACCAAAATGAGATATTGTCTCACTCCGGTTAGAATGGGTGCTGTGGATTGATTGATTGATTTGCATCCTCCAAAGTTCATATATTGGAATCTTAATTCCCATTGTAACTGTTGGGGTGAGAAATCCTCCTATGGTGGTAATTGAAAGGTGGGCCTTGAAGAGGTGATTAGATCATAGGACCATGCCTAATGGATGGATTAATAACAATGGTCATTGGCATGATTCTGAGGGCTTGAAAAGGAGAGCAGTGAGACTCTCTCTCTCTCTGCTCCACCATTCTGCCTTGTGAGACCCCTGCAGTACTGTCACCACCAAGGCTTTCAGCAGATGTCTTCCCTGGACTTTAGACTTTCCAGCCTCCAAAATTGTAAGCAATAAATTTTGTTTTCTTATGAATTACCGAATTCCAGGTGTTTTGTCATAAGCAATGGAAAAGGACTAATACAGGTTATTATAAAACAGGTAAGAAATAACAAATGTTGGTGAGAATGCAGAGAAAGGAAAATGCTTATATCCCATGGTTGGGGATGTAATTTAGTACCACCATTTTGGAAAACATGCTGGGGATTCCTGAAAAAAACTATAAATAGAACTAAATTATGATCCTGAAATCCCACTAGTGGGTATATAAACTAAGAAAAGTAAATCAGTATGTCAGAGAGATGCCTGCATTCCCGTGTTTATTGAAGCTCTGTTCACAATAACCAAGACATGGAATCAGCCAAAGTGTCCATCAACAGATGACTGGATAAGGAAAATGTGATGTAAGTATTTAAATATACATTTAAATTTAATATAAACATATATATATATAAATATATTTTTGTGTGTGTGTATATAAATATATATGTGTATATATCTCACACATTTACACAGTGGGATACTATGCACCTGTAGAAAAGGAATGAAATCCTGTCATTCGTGGCACTATAGATTTGCTTGGAGGACGCTATGGTAAGTGAAGTAAGATAGAAACAGAAAGAGAAATACCACATGTTCTCACTCATATGTGGAAGCTGAGAAAGTTAATCAGGTAGAAGTGTAGAGTAGAATGGTGGTTACCAGAGGCTAGAAGGGTGAGGAGGGAGGGGGCATAGTGAGAGGTTGGTTGTGGAATACATAAGCACAGCCAGATGGAAGGAATAAGATCTAGTGTCCTATAGCACCATAGGGTGACTATAACTAACAGCAATTTATCCTATAGTTCCAGTTAGCTAGAAGAAAGGATTTTGAATGTTTCCTATACAAACAAATGATAAATGTTTAATGTAACAGGAAGAAAAGCGACTGTAGTCAGCAGGATTTCAGAGAATGTTCAGAGTATGAGGGAAGGAGGCAGAGAGAAATGCATAGGAGAAGCGCAGAGGATTCTTAGGGCAGGAAAACTATTCCGTATGACAGTGTAATGGTGAATAAATGATATTATGCATGTGGCAAAACCATAGAAGTGTAGAATACAAAGAGGGATCCCTAAGATAAAATTAAGTTAATAATAATATATCCATATTGATTCAAAATAATAACAAATATACCATACAATTTTATTATGTAAATAATAGGAGAAAATGCGTATGTGGGAGGGAGGAGGATATGAGAACATTTAATTTCTGCTGAATTTCTCTGTAAAACTAAAACACCCATAAAATAAAGAAAACCACAAGTATTAATATTGTAGGTAAACTTAGCACTAACTTTCTTTGTTAGATATTTTTAATGAATGAGTTAAATTTTACTCTGTTTATTTAAATACCTTTTAGAGTTTGATTTCTTCTGTGTTTTCTATCTTGTTATGAATGGTTTTCTAAGCATACATATTAATTTCATCAGTTTTCATAAAATGTATCTATCTATATGTGTGGATATTCAATATTTTATTGGTCAGTTTTACTCCAATAAGGGTGTGCAATAAGCCACTCAAAAATGCAGTGACTTACAAGGCTAAGCACGACTTTCATGTTTACAGATGTTCACGCTAACAGTGGTGCAGCTGATCCAGACAGGCATCTGCTGGGTGGTTCTGCTGCAGGTCACTGAGCTTGTCTCCAGCCCATGGATTTGGTTTGATCGACAGCCATAGCTGAAGTGGCAGTGACTACCCAGGGCAATGAACAATATCCTGAAGTCAAGAGAAATAAGCAATTTTAAGTTCGAACATCTGCAACAGTCGTACCCAACATTTGGCTTTATTCTTTAGACTTTGGAATTACTCAGATTTTAAGAAAATATTTCCTCCATTCAATTCTCAAAGTACTTGATTATACTATTGACCAATAATGTTTTTCAACATTTGGCATTTAAAAAGTCAAAATTAATTACATGTTCATGATAAAATAATGGCATTTTTCGAGCATGTGACTTTACACAGATTTCCTTAACTGGCCTCAATGAATAAAAACAAAATTCAACACATGCCAAAACCTCTTTAACTGAAGTAAATATTTCCTAAAACATAGCTTCTTATTCCTTCAATAGATACCCTGTCATCTTGTTAACATGCAGATTGTCACTTAGCAAGTCTACGGTAGGTCTGTTATTTGCACACTCTCAGTGATGCTGATGATGCTGCTGGCTTCCGGACAGATTTTGAGTAGCAACAGTTCTTAAATTAAAGAAAAAGAAGGTTATAGCCTTACATCTGTATGTATACATTTCGTCAACAATGTCTTTTTAAAAATTTTTTTTTCACATGATTGCTATATTTTTTTTCATGTGATTCCTTATTTTCTATTTATCCATGAAATGTTCCTGCTATAATCCCAGACTTGCTGATATTTGGAAGCACGTCAAAGTGCTTTCTGGTGTCATCCCAAAACTGACAAATTCTGAAAGTTTCAAAATAGTGACAACACTGGGTTGCCAGCTGCTCATTCCCATCATCACTATCTTTCTGGAAGCACTTTTGCCAGAAATGCTTTTTCCTGCCTGGTTTCCT
The DNA here is from genome assembly GCF_027409185.1 of Cynocephalus volans. NCBI lineage: Eukaryota > Metazoa > Chordata > Mammalia > Dermoptera > Cynocephalidae > Cynocephalus > Cynocephalus volans. The sequence goes on from NC_084473.1 coordinate 84,238,605, forward strand.
GTAGAGCTGTTAACATGGGTCCTGAGATTTGGAAGTCAAAAGATGAAGATTGGATACAATCCATCAGTGCCAGAAGCCTAACACAGGGACAGAGTTGAGGACTGGAGAGTCTCCCGAGAGCTGCTGCAGGAGAGCATCAGCACCCCCACCACTGGGCTTCCCAGACAGTTCTGAGAACCACATGGTTAGGCAGCTTATAAATTGGCTTCTGGAGGAAAACCAAAGAGTCTCCTGCTTCCAGAATGCGCATCTCTGACTACCGTGCACATATAGCATTTTTAAAAAATTATTTTATTTACTTTTAATTGGAACATAGCTGACTGAACATATCTGTGGGTAACAGCATTGAATATCAATACCTGCATGGAATATGTGATGTTCAAGTCTGGATAATTAGTATATTCAACACTACACACTGCAATCGATATACAGGGCCCTTTACCAATAACTCCCTTACTCCCCTCCCCCTTTCCCACCTATGCTAACCTCAGTTTTGTTCTCTGAAAGTTGAATGTATTATTGTGATTGCTGTATCTTTTTCTTTCTTTCTTTCTTTCTTCCTTCCTTCCTTCCTTCCTTCCTTTCTTTCTTTCTTTCTTTCTTTCTTTCTTTCTTTCTTTCTTTCTTTCTTTCTTTCTTTCTTTCTTTCTTTCTTTCTTTCTTTCTTTCTCTCTCTCTCTCTCTCTCTCTCTCTCTCTCTCTCTCTCTTCTTTCTTTCTTTCTTTTGGCTCCACATATGAGTAAGGATATATGGTATTTCTCTTTCTGTGCTTGGCGTATTAAACTTAACATGATTTTCTCTAAATTCATCCTTGCTGTTGTAAATCGCAGTATTTCTTTCTTTTTCCTGACAGAATAGTTTTCCATTGTGTAAATATAGCACATTTTCCTTATCTGGTCATCTGACAATGAACATTTTGGTTCCATTGGCTATTGCAAATAGAGCTACAATAATCACGGGAGTGCAGATATCACTTCAACTTGATGATTTGCATTCCTTTTGGTATATACCCAGCAGTGGAACTCCTGGATCATATGGCAGTTCTCTCTGCAGTTACTTGAGAAAATCCTTATAATTTTCCTTAATGTCTCTACCAATTTACAGTCCCACCAACAGTGGGTCCTCTTTCTCTGCATCCTCGCCAGCATTTGTTAGTTTCTGTCTTTTTGATAATGGCCAGTCTAACTGGGGTAAGATGATAACTTAACGTGGTTTTCATTTGCATATCCCAGTTGCTGAGTGATGTCGAGCATTTTTTTTTCTGTTGACCATTTGTCAATCTATCTTCTTTAGAGAAATGCCTATTCAACTCCTCAGCCCATTTTTAAATCCAGTTATTTGTGTTTTTACAGTTAAGTTGTCTGAGTTCCTTGTATATTCTGGATATTAATCGTTTGTTGGATTCTTAGTTTGCAAATATTTTCTCCCACTGTATAGGTTGTCTTTCACTGCATTATTTGTGTTTTTTTGCTATGCAGAAGGTTTTTAGTTTGATATACTCTCATTTGTTTATTTTTCCTTTTGCTGCCTGTGCTTTAGGGGTCCTTTTCATAAACTCTTTGTCCAATCCTAGTTCCAGAATTATTTCCCCTTTGTTTTCTTTTAGGAATTTTACAGTTTCAGTCTTTAATCTATTTTGAGTTGATTTGTGGATTTGGAGAGAAGTATGGGTCTAGTTACATTCTAAAAGATGTAGTTTAGAGTTGCATGACCTGTATTTAAAAGTTTTTTAAAAAATTCCTCATTGAAATTCCTAAAGTGGGGTTTTCCTCAGTGTATAAGTCCCAAGAGATTTCATAACTCTAACTCCTCACATCTTATGATATCTGTTCTTCATAAACTTGGGACAGACCTTGTCATGTCTGTGCTTCTGGGGAAGAGGAGAAACAAAGAGAATTAGGGTTCACAAAACACAATAAAGCAGCACATCAAAAAATTAAATATTATGATCAAGTTGGATTCATCCAAGGGATGCAAGGATGGTTCAACATACACAAATCAATAAAATGAAGGAAACAAACAAACAAACATGATTATTTAGGTAGATGCAGAAAAAGCACTTGAAAAAATTCAATATCAATTCATGATAAAGACTCTCAGCAAATTGGGCATAAAAGGAAAGTATCTTAAAGCAATAAAAGCCATATACGATAAATCCACTGTAATAAATGGGAAAAATCTTTCAGCTTAATTATGGGAAGAAGACAAGGATGCCCACTCTCACCACTCCTATCTAACATAGTACTGGAAATACTAGCCAGAGCAATCAGGCACGAGAAAGGAATAAAGGGCATCCAGACTGGAAAGGAAAAGGCAAACTGTCCCTATTTGCAGAACATGAATTTCTATATAGAGAAACCAGAAGACTACTACTACAAAAAAAAACTCTTAGTGTTGATCAACAATTTCAGTAATGCTGCAGGTTACAAAATCAACACACCAAATCAGTAGCTTTTTACACTCTAGGAACAAACTAGCAGGAAAAGAAATCAAGAAACCAATCCCAATAACAATAGTCAGCAAAAAGATAAAATATCTAGGAATCAATTTAATGAATGAGGTGAAGGAACTCTGCAATGAGGACTATAAAAAACTATTGAAAGAATTTAAAGAGGAAACAGAAAGGTGGAAAGATATACCATGTTCTTGAATGGGAAGAATTAACATCATGAAAATGCCCACTGTAACCAAAGCCATCTACAGATTTAATGTGGTGCCCATGAAAATACCAATGACATTCTTCAAAGAAATAGAAAAAGCAATCCTGACATTCATATGTAGCAACAAAATAACCCGAATAGCCAAAGCAATCCTGAGCAAAAAATAGTAAGGCTGGAGGCATAATATTACCCAACTTCAAATTATATTCCAAAGCTATTGCAAGCAATCAGAATGATGCTGGCATAAAAACAGACACTCAGATCAATGGAACAGAACAGAAGACCCAGGAAGCAACCTGCATAGCTACAGCCAACAGATCTTTGACAAAGGCAACAAGAACATACCTTGGGGAAAAGACTACCTCTTTAATAAATGGTGCTGTGGAAATTGGATATCCATATGCAGAAGAATGAACCTTGACCTGTACCTCTCACCATATACCAAAATCAACTTAAAATGGATTAAAGATTTAAATATAAGATCCAAAACCATAAAATTATTAAAGAAAAACTTAGGGGAAACATTCCAGAAAGTTGGGCTGGGCAAAGACTTTGTGAAAAAGACCCCAAAAGCACAAGCAACAAAAGAAAAATTAAACAAATGGGATTATATCAAACTAAAAATCTTCTACACAGTAAAGGAAACAATCAACAGAGCAGAAAGCAACTTGTGGAATGGGAGAAAGTATTTGCAAACTATACATAAGACAAGGGATTAACATCCAGACTAAAAAATAACTCAAATAACTATTCAGTACCAAAAAGACCAAATTAAGAAATTGGCCAAGGAAATAAATAGACATTTTTTGAGGGAAGATAAACAACTGACCAACAGGTTCCTGAAAAAATGTTTTCACTAACCATCAGTAAAATGCAAATCAAAACCACTTTGTGGTACCATCTCACCCCAGTCAGACTGGCCAATATTAAAAATACTGAGAATAACCAATGCTGGTGAGGATGCAGGGTAAAGGGAAATCTTCTACACTGTTGGTGGGATGGTAAGTTAGTACATCCATTATGCAAAACAGTATGGAGTTTCCTCAAACAGCTACACATTAGAATGACCATATGAGTCAGCAATCCCACTACTGGGTATATATCCAAAGGAATGGAAATCATCATGTCAAGGGATACCTACACTCCTATGTTCATCACAGCTCTATTCGCAATAGCCAAAATATGGAAACTTAAATGCACATCAATGGATGACTTGACAAGGAAAATGTGGTATATATATATATGGAGTACTACTCAGCCATAAAAAAAGAATAAAATTCTGCCATTTGCAACAACACAGATGAGCCTGCAGACAATTATGTTACATGAAATAAGACAGAGAATGAAACAGAAATACCACATATTCTAACACATAACTGGGTGCAAAGAAGGAAAAAAGAAAGAAAAAGGACAATGAATGAAAGAAAGAAAGAGAGAGAGAGCGCGCGAGAGAGAACCACAAAAATACGTTGAACTTTCAGGAGAGAACAAACCTAAGGCTACTAGATATAGGAGGGAGTGATATGTTGGGAAAAGGGCATAAAGAAAATTTATGATTTGTAATAATGAATATGTTAATAATAGTAATAAAAAACTTGAGAAATCTCAGAGTCCAGGCTGCTGATGTTGAGAGTAAAATCCGTTCCAGATCCACCTACACTGAATCTTGATGGGACCCCACTGTGTAATCTGGATGTGCTGGAGTTCAAGTCCTTCAGATCTCTCCCTGGATTCCATTGCTACCAGTGTCAATAACCACTAATGCCCTGACTTGCCTGGTAGTGACGGTGATTCTGTGTCCGAGAGATGCAGGAAGGGAGGATGGTGACTGGGTCGTCTGGATGTCATATCTGGCACCTGAGATTGGAAACATAAAAACAAATATCCACGTGGTTAATCATGTGAAAAAAGGACTTCACTGAAGAGCCAGGAAGCACTGACCACACTGGCTGAGTAAACTCCCACTGTTCTCCCTCCTCACCTGGGAGCCAGAGCAGCAGGAGCCCCAGGAGCTGAGTGGGGTTCCTCATGTCCATGCTGTGTCCTGACTGACACTGACTGATGCACTGCATGTCCCCAACCTATGACTAAGTCCGCAGGGCAGTGGGCTGTGCTCCAGAGACATGTAAATCACAAGGGCTGGGGCAGGGCTGATCACACCTGCAGGGCCGGCTCATCTCAGTAACTCAGTACAGAAGCAGTGTCCCCAGATGTCCCAGGTCAGAACAGGGCAGCACGGATTTGCCAGCTGAGAATACATTTCACCCTCAGGTTCATTTAGTTACAAAAGATATATTTGAGACAAATGCCAAAACTTGAAACGGATTTGAGAACTACATGGGTTTATGTGTTTTATTGTTTTGTTGGGATTGTGTAGGTGATTATCTTTGTAGTGAGTACGAGTCAGGTCTTAGAGGGTGGAACTATCAGGTCTTCAGCTTGCTCTCAAGTTCTTCCAGCAAGGAGTAGGGGTGAGGTAGGGACAAACTTTGTGCTTCACATACATTTCTATGGCTGAGAAATCATTTCCTCATTTAAAATGAAAAAAACATACTTTAGAAGAATCACATTTATGACATTCAAAGTGTTTTGTAATGGCCTTAAGCCATTTTTCTTACCAGTATAATATCAACCAATTTTCTGCAGATCCAAAGAGATAATAAGATGTTTCCTCGATGTTTGTGTCATGCACAGATCCACCATTATCCAATACTATAGGTCTTCTTAATACCCAGAGACTAAATGGGCTGCACTTCATTCTTGGACTTCCATATACTTCTTCCTTTCTGCCATTTGGTATTATTTCCCACAGTTAGTCAGCATGAAGAGCTGACTAGTGATGCCATGTATGATTTCTTCAACCAAAAACTGCACCTCAGTGCATGTCCCAGCCATGCACCATAAATGCCACTTTTCCCTTTAACTCTTTAGCAGTGAGTGGGGACATCGTCCTGACCCACACAGCAGCCTCCCTGTCTGAGTCTCCAGGAGAAATAGTATCCAATAATTTGAACCCTTGTATCTCACATCTGTAACTTGGCCATAGATATCCCCGCCCAGTTCATTAGCAGGAGAAATAGGACCAACTACATCAGCATCATTGTCCTGCAGCCTGGGGATCACGGATGAATGACTACAGGTGGCCAGACCACAGTGGCACAGCCTGTGCTCAAATCTCCTGCTGCCCATACTGGGTCTGAATTTCGAGGGAACCTGCTTGCAATTGGCCTTCCAGGATCATGTTTCAGAAAGATGCAGCACACGTGGGAGATCCTGATTGAAAGTACACATCTTTTGGGGGGTGGATGTAGTAGTCACTGCTGGTATCCTTGTATTTCCTCTTCACTGTCCTTCTGCTCTCTGTCCCTCATTGCTCTCTCTGAAGCTGTGGAAGACAGCTCTGCCTGCACACATGTCAGACCACAGTCCTGGTAGGAATATCCACTAGGACATCCTCAATCAGTGATGACAGAAGGAGGTGTGTACAAACCCCAGCTACATTTCCTCTCAGGTAGAATAAACCAGAGCCACTTTTCCAGGGTTTCCACATGGGCTTGAGCTCCAGCCATTCTCAGCTATAGTTGGTTTGCTGAAGTGTCCCTACCAGTCTATCGTCTCTTCCCTGTCTCAATTTCTTCCTTCCCTCAGTGTTTGCTGAACCTGGTAAATACGCCACCTGCACAGAAATTCTTGTTCCTGATTTATCCAACCTATAATAGTAAATAAATTCTCCTCCCTGCAGTATTTCTCTGGTCTGAATTATCGCTACTTTTCCTTTTTAAATGGGTAGGAAAATTAACAATATATTTAGAAAAAATAATTTTTTCTTTACCAATATCTCTTAGATTGGATTTAATCAGAAATTTATTTTTTCTGGGTCACAAATAAAAAGAACCCTTAAATAGCTAAGGACCCTGAAGTCCATGTTAAATGCAGTATAGTAAGTATACCTCAGCACTGAAAATCCGCAGACCGGAGGGTTCATACATCTATATGTCTTCTGGCCCTCTTGCTTCATAAATCTGCCTTCTGATATTTTATTCTAGTCTAGGGAAGGGCAGTTGTGGGGATGAGAAGAGTTGTTGATGGACTGAATAATGCCTCCCCCACACAGACGTTAATGTCCTAACCTGTGGCTCCTGTAAACGTCACGTTATGTATGTGAAAGTCGAAAGGATGAAAATGCATTCACGTGTGGGAAGCCCAAAGATATGCAGTCAGCGAAGGCCATGAAGGGAGGGTCCTCATGAATAAATGTCAATAACAAGAACTATCACAAAAGACTCAGCAAGTGCCATAACCACACACAAAGGTCTTCACAACCTTCCAAACACACCTTCAGAAATTTCTCAGTCAGGAATTCTACTGAGCAACTGCCTGTCCAACTTCTAAGTAACACTACAGTATTCTTGTTATTTATCCTTATACTCAAGGATTATTGTTTCAAAACAATTATATAATCCTCCTTATTTTGCCTTTAGAAGCTTCCCCTTGATCCATCTCCTCAAATACACACATATTTTACTAAGGAACACTGAATAAATATCATTTTCATTTAGAGAGTTTCCCTCTGTGTTGTCTAAGTTTGATATGAGTTAAAATGAACTTGGAAAAAGTATTTCCTTTAAGGATTTTGAAATTGGAAGATTATCTTGAATTATTTGCATGAGATCAATATAATCAAAATGGTCCTTTTGTTTTGGTTTTTTTTGTTTTTGTTTTTGTTTTTTTTTTTGTCTTTTTTTGTCTCTGACAGGTATAGGGACTGAAACCTGGACCTTGGTGTTGTCAGGCCCATGCTCCAACCAAATAAGCTAACTAGCCAGCCTTACAAAAGTTCTCATAATAGGGAGGCAGGAGGGTCACAGGCATAGGGGAAATGTGACAATGGAAAGGGGTGTTGGAGTGATGAGGGAAAGGGGCCATGGAGCAGGAATGTGGGAGCATCTTGAAGCTAGAAAAGCAGAGAATTGGGTTCTCCCCTACAGCCTCCAGAATGAATACAGTCTTACTGACCTGTTCATTTCTGCTGAGTGAGACTTCTCACCTTCAGATCTGTAAGATACTAAATGTGTGTTGTTTGAAGGCAGTAGGGTTGTGAGAATTTCTTGCAGCAGCGATAGGAAACTGATACAAGTGATTTTTTTTGCCTTAATGAGTAAGAGGGTGTCTTTTGTTCTCTCTACCATATACACCTTGTTATCATTTGGTGTCAATTTTGACAGCAGATGGAGAACATTTGAACTGTAGCTAGAGCTAGCACTAGAATTCTTCTTAGGTAGAAATCACTTGGGCAAAATACCTTGATTAAATCAATTTTTAATTGAAACATATTGATGTACATATTTTTGGGATCCAAAGTTATATTTCAATAAATGTATACAATGTGTGACGATCTGTTGAAAGTAATTAGCATATTCATCATAGCAACACTTCATCATTCTTTGTGATGTGCACATTTGATCTCCTCTCTTCTACTCATTTGGTGATATGCAGTGAATCATTCAATTACAGATACCTGGGGTGACTGTTCACCAATAGTTCTTATTTTATTGTCTAACTGTGATTTTGTGTCCATTAAGCTGCCACTCATGTACAATGAGTATGTGAGAGCATAGGGGTCAGCTCTCACAGCACATGAGAGGAAGGAAAAGGATTTTGCTTGTTAGTTTTCATATTAGGTGGTCAAATAATATATATACAAAACAATGGGAGAGAAACAGACAGTGTCAGTGACATGGGAAGGGAAAGAGGAGACAAAGAAAGGTTCAGGTTCAATACAAGATGTGTTCCTACCCCCAAATGTGAGCTGGTGTCATGCAGAGTCTGTAAGGGCTTGGAGAGAGCTGTGTTTTCTAACAGAAGCCACAGGAGAGACTGGGTTTACGTTTAGGGTGGTTCAGCCCGAGGAAGAGGCAGCAGAGAGTTATGAATTTCACACTGTTTTTCTGGTTTTGTCTCTTTATTTATAGGCAGTGGGCTCGTCTATGAGATGAATATGGACATGAGGAAGGAGCATATTTGAATTCTTAGATTGTGTGCCAAAAAATATTATTGAATGAATAATTAGTTCACAAAAAATAATAAAAAAATAAATATTTTGTCTTACTTAAATGTTTTCCAATTTTTAAATGACTTTCCCTTTTCTTGGACTTTTAGGTGAAATAGGGAGTAAATATATACTAAAAGCCTACCACCTTGATGTAATATATAAGACATTTAAATTCTCATTCTATAGAAGACAATTCCAAATACATAGAAAGGAGAGATTTTGCCCAAATACACAGAGTTCTTAGTGTCAGAGCTGAGATTAGCTCCTGGAACTTCCTGCTCATGTGTACTTTCCAGGACACTGCAATAATGGGAGATGTGAGGACACCATTATTCAATTAAATAATGAACTGAGCTTACTGACTATATTCATTGTAAACCAACTTCATTTAGAAAATCAATTTCAATGTAGCACACTGATTTTAAGTGCACAGTTCAATGAATTTTGCAAGTAAATATTCTTGTATAAATATTTACATGAACTTATGTTTTCATTTCTCTTGGGTGAATACCTCGTAGTACAATTGCCGAGTCTTTACAGTAAGTGTTTAGGACTCTGCCAAACTGGTTGTATCATTTTCCAAAGTGGTTGTATCATTTTATATTTCCACCAAGAATTTATGAGAGTTCTAGATGCTACAACTACTTAGTTTTTAAGAGTTCGCTTAACTTACATATAACACTGAAGAGAATAACTAATATTAACGAAGCTATGTTTTTCTTACCATTTTCATGCTTTGTACCTGTGCTGAACATGTTTCAGGATATTGAGAACAGAATCAGTACTGTCTAAGCCCCTTTTCAAACACCTTTCTTAAGTAAGATATCTAGGATGGTAATAAAAATAAAGAGAGTCTTGGTGGTAACAATAGACATTATTCAATATTTGTTATTATCATGCTTTATAAGGCAGTACATTTTGAGCTGAAATAACATTTGATGAGGACTCTGGATAAAATTGTTCTAATTTCAGCTCTAATATTTATTACTAGAAAACATAACAACCTGTCTGAGCCTGAGGAACTATGTCAATAAATGTGAGTCTATCTACCTCATTTTTACAGGATGGAATGATGTGATAATAGAAATAACACACCAAAGGCATATATGAAAAGTTGCTTTCAAATCAGCAGTGTTACGAAAGTTAATGGGAAGATTTGTATTATCTTTTAATTTTATTTTTCCACAAACTAGTTGAAGTTACATCATAGGTTACTAATATTTTGCATGTCTTTATTTGGGGAGGGGGTAGTTTGCCTCTTTTTTTTCCCTTTCTTTTTGGATGTCACAAGCAGCAAACAGCTTGAAAAATACTACCAAAATTTTATAACTTGAGACACACTATACAAATCAATCTCTGAGAGTTGACATTTTTTTTTTTTGTCCTAGAGAGTGAATATTAAATACAGGTATGATGTAGTAATTCAGGAGGAGAGAAGGAACATTATCAGCATAACACAAACTGTTTAATCCACAACCTACATTGGCCCACAGTTTTAGATCTGCAAAATTCTGGAGAACAGTATCCCCACACTTACCTTTCATAGGCAAAACCCAAGGAGGGGTGGTAGGAGACAGAAAAGGTGTAGGAAACCATCAATGTCCACAACAGTACACTGTATTTTATAAAGTATTAGGTTCCTTCTTACCCATCACCTTAGATTTCAGGAAAAAGCATTCAGGAAGATGAATCAGCAGGATTTGCTGTTTGAGAAGCACAGCCACTCTTTTTGCACAGCATCCAAGGGACTCTGGAATGCAGCCCACCCTGGGTTTTATATCTAGAGATCATGTGATATGCTAGGCTAAAGTGTTGTAGAACATCTTGTTTTAGTGGAGACTGGAACTTGGTCTGGGATGTTCTGGCCAGTCCTCCCTATCTCAGGAAGTTACAGTCCCAGAACATTCTACAGTTGTTCTTGAGATCCACAAGGGAGAAAATGGGGACAACTGGATAGGTGCAATGCCACCCCAGAGAACTGTCCTACAATTACTGTAGTGGAATCATACTGTATTAATCATTTTATTATTGGTTTATTTCACATGGCATAAAAGTTCCTCCTCAAAGTTTGTTCATGTTGTAGCATGTGTCAGAATTTCCTTCCTCATATGGCCAAATACTATTCCATTGCATTTCTATGCCATATTTTGTTTATCCATTTTTTCCTTTGTAAAATTTGTGTTGCTTCCACCTTCTGGCTATTGTGAATAATTCTACTCTGAACATTGGTGTACAAATATCTCTTCAGGTTAATGTTTTCAATTTATAGGATATATGTCTAAAAGTGGAATTGATGAATTATATGATATTTTTCATTTTAAATTATTTGAGGAATCGCTATGCAGTTTTCTATAGCAGCTAGACCATTTTACATACCCATCAACTGTCTACATAGTTCCCATTTCTCAAATCCTTACCAAAACTTACCATTTTTCTTTTATTGAGTCACCATTTTAATAGGTACAAGGTTACATCTCTCTGTAATTTTTAATCTCATTTGCCTAAGGATTAGTTATGTTGAGCATATTTTCATGGGCATATTGGCTATTTGTGAATCGTTTTTACTGAAAAATGTCTAAGTATTTTCCATATTTTTAAATCAGGTTTTTATTATTTTTAAATGTTTACTATTTACTTGTAGAAATTATTTTTATATAGCAGATAGTAACCTCTTAAATATATAATTTCTAAACATCATCTCTTATTCCACAGGTTGCATTTTCGTTGGGTTGATCATATTGCTAGCTCATAGGCGTGAGTGTGAAGGGTTTGTGAATGGGCTCGAGGGGTCTGTGAGCACCAGAGCCCAGCTCCAGCTCTACAGTTGGATGCCCAGAAGTTCCAGTGGCCATGGGAGTCTTGGTTATTTGAAATTCATACTATTGAGCCCATGCATGGTCCTCTATGACACTGGTACATGAGACCCACTGGGAAAACTGGGAAAGGTGACTGGATGAAGTCTATGTATTGGGTCATCTTAATTATTAACAGTCTCCTGTTGAGCAATGGCCTTTAGATGAGTGTTCACTTGGAAAGCATTTATTTTCAATCTTTGCCCAAGTTTTAAAAGTCTAGTCATAGCACTTTCAGAACCACTTTGTTTTCAGTTTGTGTTTCTTGTAAAACATTATCATATGTTAAAACCAAAAGTCTTTGTCATTGAATTGTGTATCTCTCTTTGAAAAGTGACCATCGGTTGTAACACATAGCATCCTTGACTATAGCAGGGGTGTGAGGTTAGTCCTTCATCCATTGTTGTGCAAAATCGATTTATCATGGCATCATTGCGGACATACGTATAATAAGAATTTTATAATATGCAATTAATTGATTTTTTAATTTTTTAAAATTTATTTTTTATTATACATACATTTGGGGTAAAATGTTGATTATCAGTAATTGTGTACAATGTGTGGGGGTTAGATCAGTATAGTTAGCTTATTCATCATTACAATATGCAATCTTTAAAGATTAGATGAAATTATCTCTATTTATATGCTTTGTACATCTTCTGAATTAGAAGGATATTTTGATGTGTGCACACCCACCTGATGAGAGTTTTAGAGCCAAGATTACAAAGGAAATTCCTATAGTGAGAGAAGATACTGTACGCGGTCCTTGCCACCAAGTTTTTTCATGAGGATTAACCTGAATCATCTTAATATAATTTAATTATGTAGTCATGTACACATGCATATGTTGCATATATATATATAATATGTATAATCTTATTTAGAAATGAATACATGTATAGGCAAGTATGTGTAGCCAAAAATTTATCAAATATATATATATATATATATATATATGCACCTAACAATATGTATGCTATATACTTATATTCACACTGTTTCATAAAGGAGGTTAATCTAACTCTTTTTGTTCAAATAGTGCTTAATTATTTCTTTTTTGATTTCTTCTAAAATCTCTATACAATAATTAAAAAATATTTATTTTTATGTTATCAATTTTAATAAGATATGTCTATGTGTATGGGTGGAGGTATAAAATATTGTATCTGTCACCATTTTTATTGATTCACAAAAGTTGTATATATTTAAGAGATACATGTGATCAGTTTGATACGTGTATACAATGTATAGTGATCAAACCAGGACACTATAATATCTATCATCTCATACATTTATCATTTCTCTGTGTTGGGAACATTCCAAATCTTTTCGTCTAGCTATGTTGATATATTAAAAAGTTATTGTTAACTATAGTCACCCTAATGTGTTATTGGATAGTACAACTTATTCCTTCCATCTAACTGTATTTTTTTGCCCACTACACAACATTTCTTCATCCCCCACCCCCACCCCCAACCCCAAACTTTCCTACCTCTGGTAATCTTTACCCTAGACGTTACCTTCATGAGATCAACATTTTAGCTTCCCTCTATGAGTGAGAACATGCAATATCTGTATTTCTGTACCTAGCTTATTTTACTTAACCTAATGTCCTCCAGGCTCATACGTTGCTGCAAAAGACCATTTCATCCTTTAATGGCTGAGTAATACTCCATTGTGTATATCACATGCTCTTTATCCATTCATTCATTGATGAACACTTAGGGTGATACCATATCTTGTCTATTGTGAGTAGTGCTGCAGTAAACACGGAAGTGCAGACTTCGAAATACTGACTTCTTTTCTTTTGGATATAACCCAGCAGTGGAATTTCTGGCTCATATGGTATTTTCAGTTTTAGTGATTTTTGGTTTTTAGAAATCTTTGTATCTTTATCCATAATGACAGCAATCATCCGCATTCTCACTAACAGTGTGTAAGAATTTCTGCATTCTTTCTCTTCATTCTCAAAAGCATTTGTTATTTTCTGTCTTTTTGATAATAGACATTCTAACTAGTGAAATGATATCTTGTTGCGGATTTAACTTGCATTTCCCTTTTGATTAGTGATGTTGAGCATTTCTTTATGTACATATTGGCTACTTTCATATCTACTTTTGAGAGATGTTTATTTAGATCATTTGTCCACTATTAAATCAGCTTATTTTATTTTATTTTATTTTTGCTGTTAAGTTATCTGAGTTGTTTTTTTGGATTCTGGTAACGGAGCACTTGTAGAATGAACAGTTTGAAAAAATATATAAATATATATATATACTTTTTCCATTCTGTAAGTTTTGTCTTCACTATGTTGGTTTCTTTTCTTTGCTGTGCAGAAGCATTTTAGTTTTATATAATCCCATTTATTTAGTTTTGTTTTTGATTCTTGTGCTTTTGAGTTCTTACCCCAAAATTGGTTACCTAGATCAAAGCCCTAGAGGATTTACTCAATATTTTCTCCTAGTAATTTCATATGTTCAGGTCTACATTTAAGTCTTTATTCCATTTTGAGTTGATTCTTGTCTATACTGACAGAGAGGGGTCTAGTTTTATTCTTCTGTATATGAATGTATAGGTTTTCCTGAACCATTTATTAAAGCGAATATCCTTACTCATTGTATATTTTTGGTGCATATATCAAAAATATGTTGGTTGTCATTGTGTAGATTTATTGCTGGGTTCTCTGTTCTGTTTATGTGTTTATGTGTCTGTTTAGATGCTGGCATCATGCTGCTTTTGTTATTATAGCTTTGTAGTATATTCTGAAATCAGGTAGTGTGATGTCTCCAGCTTTGCACTATTTTGCCTAGAATTCCTTTGGCTATTCAGGGTCATTTGTGACTCCATACAAATTTTATATATTTTTTCCTATTTCTAGTTAGAATATCATTGGTATCTTGATGGGGACTGCATTGAATCTATAAATTACTTTGGATAGTCTGGACATTTTGACATCATTCAATCTCCCAATCCATGAACAGAAGATACATTTCCATTTTTGTGTGTCCTCTTTAATTTCTTTCATCACTGTTTTATAGTTTTCATTGTAGAGATATTTCACCTTTTTGGTTAACTTTACTGCTAGGTATTTAATGTTTTTGGAGGTACTATAAATGGAATTGCTTTCTTAATTTTTTTAAGTCATTTGCTGTTGGCATATAAAAATGCTACTGGTTTTTGTATGATGATTTTGCATCCTGCAACTTTATTGAATTTATTATTAGTTCTAACATTTCTTGGTGGAATCACTAAGTTATTCTAAAATTATGATTATCTCATCAACAAACAAGGGCAATTTGATATCTTCCTTTCCAATTTGGACACCCTTTATTTCTTTCTCTTGACTAGGACTGTTCTGGCTAGAACTTCCAGTACCATGTTTAATAAAGGTGGTAAGAATGAGAATCCTTGCCTTGTTCCAAATATTAAAGAAAAGACTTTCAATTTTTCCCCATTCAAGATGATGTTATCTATGGCTCTGGCATATATGGCCTTTAATATGTTGAGATACATTCCTTCTTTGAATTATTTGTTTAGGCTTTTATTATGAAGGGATGTTAAATTTTATAAAAATTTTTTGCAGCTATTGAGATAATCATATGTTTTTTTGTTCTTCATCCTGTTGATATGGTGAACTAAGTCTATTGATTTGTGTATGTTGGACCAACCTTATATCCCTGGAATAAATACCACATGACCATAGTGAATCATATTTTTGACATGCAATTGGATGTGTTTTGTTAGTAATTTGTTAAAGAAATTTGCATGTATGTTTATTTACTAAATACAAGCTGGCAGTTTTCTTTTTTTGTTGGGTGCTTGTTGAGTTTTGGGATTAGTGTAATGCTAGCCTCTTATATAAGTGTGGAACAGTTCTCTTCTCCTCAAAATTTTTGTAATTTCTTCTAAGTATATTTATAGATGGCTTGTTAACTATTTAATTTTATACCATCAATTTTAGTAAAATATATCCACCTACTTGGATCGATGTATAAGTATCATATTGCTCAGCTTTTGCCTGATAATGATTGGCAACTAACCACTCAACTACAATATCTTATCACTCTAAGCATTTGTTTACAGGTTCATGGGTGTTCATGTTAACAATAATCTGACTGACCAAGGCAGGGCTCAGCTAGTTGTTTCTGCTGGATGGCACTGAGCATGTCCGCAGCCTGAGAATTGACTGTGGTCTGTGTTGAATGTTAAAGGGCAGTGACTACCTCAGGCACAGCATTCTAATGATAATTTGCAATGGTGGTAAATACAAATCTTCAACACAGATGCACAGGAAAATTGAAATTTCAATAATCTTTCAAAGAGGTGCATGTAATTTTTAATTTTTCTTCTACTTTGGTAGTTCCTACAGTTTCTAAAAACATTTACATCATTTAGTTATTAAGATATTTGACCATTCCATGGAAAATAATTAGGTTTTTAAACCTTTACAATATTAATTGTGTCTTAAAATCTAATTTTGCATTAAATATTAAATAAACCTGGGCATATTTTCAACTTATCGCTGTGATTATACATTTTCTTAAATAACCTCAGTAGAAAGGAAAAATAATCTCTACTTAAAATGAATATCCCCTAAAACAACAGCTACTTAATCTTTCTATGGATCACCTTTTATTTTGCTAAAATGCATATTGTCATTCAGGAGGTCTAAGGAGATTCTACTGTTTTCTGTTTGTAACATGCTTTCTGTGACACTGGTAATGCGGTTGGCTTCCAGACATATTTGGGTAGCAAGGTACTTTCACTTTAATGAAAGAGAATGCTGCATGCTCATTTAGGTTTGTGTGTGTGTGTGTGTGTGTGTGTGTGTGTGTGTGTGTGTTTCTTTGTTCTATCAAGAAAGGCTTTCTACTTGTTTTTAAAATTATCACTACATATTTTAAGCATTTTACTGACCTGTTTTTCTTTATTCTATGAAATAATAATTTTTTTCTATGATCCCAGCCTTGTTGATAATATTTGGAACCTAATCCAAGTGTATATGAAACTTACCCAGTGCCTAGCAAAATGCTGAGAGTTGGGGCTATAGTGACAATGACAGGCAGCATTCAACTTTCTATCATCATCACTTCCGGAAAAAACATTTCCCAGAACTCTTTTTCCTTCTATGGTTACCTGTATGGCTTCCCCATTGGAAGACCTCCCCTTACATTAGAAATTTGGAAAGGAAGATTGAATACTACTTATCTGCACCTGTAGACAAATATTGGGATAGAGGTGAGGACTGGAGAATCAACTGGTGATGTGCTGCAGGCAGCAGGGAGAATCAACTGGTGAAGACTGGAGAATCAACAGGTGGTGGGTTATAGAGAGTTGGGACCCACCCCTGGGCTTCTAAGACAGATGTGAGGACCATATGGTTAGGCCCCCTGCACCTTCAATGGCAGATCTGCTCTGGGTTCTAGAGGATCACCAGAGAATCCCCAGTCTCTAGTGTCTTCTTTCCTGACTAGCACTCCCCAGGATTTGAAAGATATCAGTTTCCACTCAAATAGCCTCTCTTAAAACAAATCCTCCTTGGTTGTGGCTGTTGTTGTTTTCGGTTTTTTTTTTTTTTTTGTAAGCATCTGTCTAACTTTCTAAGCAATTGACAAGCTTCTGCAGAATGTCCCTATGTTCTATTTTGCATTCCCACCAGCATGGTACAAGAGCTCCAGATAATGTGTGTCCTCATCAGTACTTGGTTTTAGCAGTAGTTCTTGTTTTAGCCATTCTAGTTGTTGTGTAGTTGTCTGTCATCACAGTTTTAAGTTGCATTTCCTAATGGCTAATGGTATTGAACATCTTTTTTCTAGAAGAGGTTTTCTTTTGCCATAGGAATCATAAATTACTGTGTTACACTGATTTCTCAGCATTAATAATCTCTGGGCTTTATTAAATTTGGAGAGGCACTGTCATGTCTGTACTGCTGGGGATGAGAAGAAGGAAAGAAAGTTAATATAAGAGGCTCCCTGATCCCTTCCAGCAAAGCCCTTTCATGATCTCCAAAGTGTGGCTGCATATGAGAAACACTTTCAATAGATGAAGGCACCAGAAGGAGCAGCTGGGACCGGCCAGCCTCACACATCTGCTTCCTTGGTGAGTTTACGTTCAAGCTTGTAACACTGTGGGAGGATAACTGTTACTCTGTTGGCAGTAATAAGTTGCAATATCTTCAGTCTCCAGGCTGCTGATGGTGAGAGTGAAATCTGTCCCAGATCCACTGCCACTGAACCTCGAGGGGACCCCACTTTGCAAATTGGATGCATAATAGATCAGGAGCTTAGGAGCCTTCCCTGGTTTCTGTTGATACCAGTGTAAATTATTGCTAATGCCCTGACTGGCCTGGCAAGTGATGGTGACTCTGTCTCCCACAGATGCAGGCAAGGAGGATGGAGATTGGGTCATCTGGATATCACATCTGGCACCTGAAGTTGGAAAGATAAAATAAAGATATCTACATAATGAATCACATTATAAGAGGAATTCCTGTAGAGCAAGGAGGTACTTCCCACAGCGGCTAACTAAATTGTTAGTGTCCTCCCTCCTTACCTGACAGCCAGAGCAGCAAGAGCCCCAGGAACTGAGCAGGTGGTCTCATGTCCATGCTGTGTCCTGACAAGGACTGAGTCCTCCACAGGGTGTGACCAGCCTATGAATAAGTCTTCAGGGCAGTGGAGTGTGCTCTGGGAACATGCAAATCACAGGGGCTGGAGAAGGGCTGGTCACAGCTGCAGGGCTGGCTCATCTCAGTTACTCAGAACATGCGCCGTGTCCCCAGGTGTCCCAGGACAGACCAAGATAGCACAGATTTGCCTATATAGAATGTGTTTCTTTTTGGAGACAATTTTGTTAAAAAGGACATTTTTGGATCAATAAAACATGAAACGGACTTGGGGACTAGATGAAGTAATGTTATTCTACAAAATTTACAGGAGAACACCCTTGTGTGTAGGAAAAACATAGTAAAGTCTAAGAGTGTGGTGCTGTCAGATATTCAGCTTACTCTGAAATGGATCTTGTGGGGGAAAATTAAATACTTTGGGCTGTACCCATGACACTTCTGTGATTGTGAAATTGTTGACTTTTTTGAAAGACTATTTAACAAGAGCATGTTAAACACATTCAGAAGCTATTCATAATCTACCTCTTCCATTGTTATTATCAGAATAAGGTCACAGAACTTATTGCAGATGCAGAGATATCGTATCGTTATTCCTCACTGTGTGCATCACTAACAGATCCACAAGCAAACAAAGTCATAAGTCCCTTTAATACCCAGAAACTAAATGAGCTGTGCCTTGTTCTTGATGTAGGGACCTTCATATTTTAATTCCTGTTCTGCCCTTTGATATTGTTTCCTATGGTTCATCAGAATACAGGGGTGATTAGTGATGCCAGACCTGATTACTTAAACAAAATCACCGTACCTCTGTTCATGCCCTTTGCCATGTACAATAAATGCTCCTTTTGTCTTTGACTCTGGCAGTGAGTGGGGACATCACTCTGATTCTGAGTCCAGCCTCCTGTCTGCACCTCTAGGAGAGAGTCTGTATTTCCTGTCAAGTCAGCATTGATGTACACCAAGAAATATCTTGGATCCAATTAAAACGTGGACACAGATTTGAACCCTTATATCTCACATCTGTACCTTGGCCTTGGGTGTCCCAGCACATTCAGCAGCAGAGGAAGTGGAACCAACTAACTCAGCATCAGTGTCCTGGAGCCTGGGGCTTCTGGGAAACATCACTGATGCCCTGGCACAAAGAAACCTGCTTCCTATATGAACCAAAATGTGAGAGGAGAGAGGAATCCATAACACAGATGCCCTTGTTCTCAGAGTCTGTATTTTTGCCCTGGTGAGGCAGGGGTTCGGTCGAAGAATAATTATCTCTAATTAAAGAAGATCTACATAGAGGAAAAGGTGGAAGGCAATTAGAGCCAGGCTGAGGTCTAGAGAGATGCTTTAAATAGATTTATTTATTCTGATTTTTATTATCTATTGAGTATAAAAGAGCTCTCCAAAATGTAAAGGATTGAAACAACAATTTATTACTTCTTGTGAGTCTGTGGTTTGACAGGTGGTTTCTCTGCTAGTTTTCTGGCTCACGTAGGCAGCTGCAGTCAGCTGGGTCAGCTGGGCTGGGCAGGTTATGTTGGCCCCACCCACATGATTGGCAGATGGTGTTGGTGATGTCTGGGGTCCTTGGTTCTCCTCTTCGTGTCATGACAGTAGAGAGATGGGAGCAGTCCATCTCAGGATCAGATGCTCAAGGGTGAGGTAACTATACAAATTTAAAATAGAAAATAAAACTTATTTTTATTATCACCACGTATTCATAATTCTGAACAATGTCACATATAAGATAATCCACCACAATTGAGTGACCATTGTCACTTTCCAGTCTCCCCTCAACCCCTTGTCATGGCATTGGACAGTCTGCTCATGTGTCTGATCAGCTCGATCCCAATCCAACCGGGGATGTCGGAGCTGCAAACCCATGTGAAGTCTGCACTCTGAAGCCTGCTTTCATCAAGTTCTGTGGATCAATGCAACATACATTTAAGATATAGGGAGATACGCTCCACTTCCTAATGGCAGAAACATGTAGCAATGTTCTTCTAATCTACTGTAATTGTCTTCAGTTGCAAACTTAACAACAACACAGATTAAAATGGTTGCAACATTTATCAAACATGTTCTATGTGTCGGGACTTGAGCTAAGTCTTGATATGAGAAGTATGTTTTATTCCCCTCTTCCTGGTGAAGATGTTGAGGTAGAGAGACATGATGAAAAGTGCCCAAGGTCACCCAGATAGTAAGCCAGGGTTCTAATCACTAAATGCGATCCACAGAAGGCAGTGAGGGGCATGACAACACAGGGATTCCACATAGCCAGCTGGTTGGAACAGTCCTGAGATGGACACTGGCACTGGTCTTCACAACAGCTGGGCTCCACACACAATGACCCGAGCACCTGGATTTCGATCTATTAACACTATTTGTAAGTTCACTTATAGTTCTACAGGTAATCAGTGTGAGTAACTAGGATGGCATTCTTAACAGCTAAGTATCATGGGGAAAAAGGTGATATTTTATTTCATTGCTAAGCCAAAAAATGCGAAAATAACATAAATGCGAAAGAGAAAACACTAGACTGAGGCCTTTGGGTAGGATGTCAAGATTCTCCTTAGTGGAGTACATGGGCCATTTCCTTTCAGAAGAGAGGGATAATCAGGAAACGGGAATGAGAAATAGAAGCAAATACTTGGTTACTCAAAGGAAGCATAGCAGGAAATAGGACATCTCCTTCCTGGGTACCAACAGACAGAAGGAAAACTCTCAACAGGAACAAAACTGGAAGTACTAATGGCTGCTGCAAACTCAATACATTGAACCAGGAACCTTGTAACAAACAGAAGTGAACCAAACTATCCCAGACCTCAAGTGTATCCCAAATCTGACACCCCTTCCATCACCACTGCCCTCCCTGGCCCAGCTGCCATCAACTTTCACCTGGGCCAGGGCCATAACCACCTCCAAGATTGATCACCCAGCTCCTTTTCTGTCTCTTGTTTTTTAATAATTGCTTCCCACATTTGGGCTCCTAACACTGTGGCCTTGAGCTTGAGCTCTAAGTTCTTTCTCCCCACACCTATCCCAGCCTTTCCCAGGACTCACTCTGACTCCTCTATGCCAGGAATCCAGAACCACCTTCCTGCTGTCTTCCCCTACAAGGCAACACTAACTGCCTGGAAGGTATTTTCTGTAGTTTGCAAAAATGCCAATTGTCACAGGAAACTGGCTGGATCAGTCAGCCTCTTCTTCCCCATCAAAAATTACTGAGAAGGAAGGAAAACCTGTAAACACAATTTTCATGTTGAGAAAATGCATGTAATTGCCGGAGTTATGTCTGCTCCCACTGTACTTGTCTCATTCTTGAAAGGAATTCTACTTTCTGATGACCCTCGTACATATCAGGCCTTGGTGACTGGAGGTATTAAGGAGAGGAAGAGGCTGTTAGGTGCTTAGAATATTTTTTAAAAAGAGAGAAAAATACAGAAGGGAGCATAATTGATAATCTTTTCACAGTACTTTGGATTTCCCTAGATGCGGATGTAAAATTACTAAAATTCCAGAAATTGCATCACGTATTATAGTTTCATGCCCTTCATGCTTCAGACTCACCACAAACACAAGCCTGTCCTCTTCTAAAGAGCAAGTCTAAGACCCAGCCAGGATCTTTCTATTAAGTATCTTTTATGGATGATTAGAATAATTTTACAAGCAAGTGACAGAAACTACAGCAATGGCTTAAGCAATCACAAGAATCTGAAAGTTGAAGCATTTAGGGTAGGTGCAGTAGCTTGGTGAGATCAGACAGACCCAGGTTCTTTCCATATTTCCCCTTTGGCAACTTTAACTCACTGGATTGTTAGTCTTGGGTTTAATGCCTCATGATCTCCAAAGGGCAGCAGCTGATCTCAGTATCCAGTCCTTTCATTACTGCTCCAAGAAGAACTGCAGGACATAGCTCTCCAACTCTTCTCTTTTTATGAGGGACAAAATCTTTCCCAAATCCCTGCAACTCTTCTAATGCCCGTTACATCTCATTGTCCAGCTGATCACAAGTGTCCCTTCTGCAATCCTGCCCCTATTATGGTCTCAAAGAGGCTCTTCAGTCCTTATCATGTGCAGCAGGATACAGCTAGTGCTCTATAACCAAATAAGAATCATTAACAGAGATCAGATGCACTTGAGGAGCCAGTGTTGGAAAAGGGGTGTGTGTGAGGAGGGCAGGGGTGTGACTGCAGAGCTGTGCCCAGTCTGATCCCCTGAGAAGACCCCAGACCCTCAGCAGACTCCTGGCGGTAGCAGCAGCTGGTGCCAGAGTGGTGACAGGAGGAAGTGCACGTGCCCCAAAGGAAGGTAGGACACCGATGGCCCCAGTGACAGCTGTTTTAGACCCACTGACTCTGACCTGGGTAGGCATTGTTTACAGGGGGGCATGTGAGCCAGCAGGGGCTCACAGCCAGGGCTGGGTACTACTGGTGCCAGGCTAGGATGTTGCTAATGCTCTGGATGCCCTGCAGGTGATGATGACCTTCTCTCCTGGGACACAAGAAGGGGGCCTGGAGATGGGATCCATACAGCCTCCCTCTGGCATTTAAGTGGGCAACAAACATGAACATCCCAAACCAAGCATTGGTTTCATACCAATTCAAACCACCATGCAGTTCATTCAGTTTTATACAAATCTGATCAGAAAGCAAAAGAGGCTAAAAACTGCATCAAGGAAATGCTCACATTTAGTGCAAGCACACTGAGGATGCAGCCTGAGTCCTCCTTCCTCACCAGAGAGTTAGAACAGCAGGAGGATTAGCAGCTAAGTTGGTCCCCATGTCCATGAAGTTCCTCCCAAGGTGGATCTTGCTCAGAGAGTGTGAGGATGGTGCATTAGTCAGCTCAGACTACTATATCCAAATACCCTAGGCTGGATGGCTTTAACAACAGAATTACTCTTTTTCCACATCAGCAAGTTGTCACAGGGCCTTTCCATTCTGTGATTTTGGGGGTGAGGTGAGAGAGAGAGAGTGAGAGAGAGAAAGACAAGTTACAACGAAGACCAAGAGCTCTGCTTTCTATTCTTACAAGAACACTAATCCTATTGGATCAAGACAACATCTTTATGACTTAATTTAACTGTAATTGCCTCCTTGTAGTGTCTGTCTCTAAATACAGCCACACTGGGGGTTGGGGCTTCAACATGTGAATTGGGGGCACAATTCATCCACAGCAGGTTAATTCAGGTA
Source organism: Cynocephalus volans (assembly GCF_027409185.1). NCBI lineage: Eukaryota > Metazoa > Chordata > Mammalia > Dermoptera > Cynocephalidae > Cynocephalus > Cynocephalus volans. Next base: position 84,261,984 of record NC_084473.1, read on the forward strand.
AGACTGGTAGGGCAAGGCTGCGCCTCCAGCCTCAGAGCACAGAGCACAGAGAGCATTTTTCCCACAACTTAGCTCACCAGGAACTCCCCCCAAGTGTCCCTGTTCATAGCAGAGACCCCAATCAAGACTTAGGGGATCCCGTGTTGATAGTGGGACAGCACCTCTCCAACATTTGCAGTATTTCGAGGATAAGTGCTGTCTCTTTTGTTTATTGTGTGGTTTGGTTGCCATCTAACAGCAGTTCTTTGAAATAGAAATGTATAGATTTTTTATTTTGGTTCCCAGTGAGTCTCGATTCTGAATCTTTGATCTATACTCATGAAACTGATCCTATTACATACATCACCAGGCCACATTCTATAGGAAACACAAATGATTTCTCTCCTCGGTAAATTTTCTGCCCTGTTAAGGACAAAAATAACAGGTATCCAGAAATCCAAAAAAAGATATTGGTCTCAAGAGAGTTAAGGGCTGGGTTCTGTGTCTACATGAAATGCCAAAGATGTCATTTTGGAAAAGAGAGTTTGGACCATGAGGAAAATGTCAAGGCATAATGGAAAAAGATAGGTTAGGAAAGAGAGGTCAAAATCTGTCAAGATCTGTCAAGACTTGGTCAAGATCTGTCATCCCAGCCACATTCCTTACATCCCAAATCCTTCCAGAGCATCTCTGAGAAATGGAACAACTGCACCAGCCAAAGAACCACCTGAGGCCACCCAGCCTTCTGGTCTACCAGTGGTAAGGTTTCATCTCTTGACTATGAAACTATCAGTGACCAAGTACAACCTTGCAGAGTAATGATGACCAAAATAATATTCTAAGATGACAAAGATCCATATACTTGTCCTGTCCAACTGGGTAGTATTCAGTCACATATGTGTATTGAACATGTGAAATTTAGCTTGTATAAGTGAGAAATGGTTTTTGATTTTCAGTAATTTTAATTTTCATTCATTTTTTAAGTTCACATAGTGTTTAACATGTGAAACTTCACAGTTTTAGACTGTTGATACTTCTATGCTCTGTTGTAAGATGCATAGACATGAAAGATTTATTTTTCTTGGAGATTTCACATCTTTGTCATTATGTGATGTCTCTATCTACCACCAAGAATATTTCATGTCTGATTTCTGCTTTGTCTGAAATCAATATTGTTACTCCAGCTTTGTCTTCATTATGTTAGCATGGTTTATATTTCTTTTTCCATTTACTTTTAACATATCCAGATTTTTATATTCAAAGTGGGTTTTATGTAGACAATATTAGAGTAGGGGCTTGTTTATTTTTTAATTCACTCTTTTTGACGTTATGGCATAAAATGAATTATTTAAACTGAATATTTTTATATTTGGATTAATTGTGACCATATTTATAAGTATTTTATATCTGTTGAATTTCTTTTATTGTCTGGCTTTGATTGGACATATTATATGATTTCCTTTTCTCTCTTAACATATTGATTTATAAAATATGTTTGGTTTATTTTTAAGTGGTTGTCCTAGAGTTTGCAATATATTAATATATTAACAACGTTTAAAGTCAATTTCAAGTAACACTGTACTATTTCACCAGGAGCCCAGGTATATTACTTACTAATGAATATTTCCAGTTTTTTACTTCTCTCCCTTAAGACTTTTCTTTTATTCATTTCACTTATCCACATACTATACTCACCTAATTAATTTAGCTATGAGGCTATACTAGATTACAGTGGGCCCTTATCCAATGATGGGTATTCTTTTAAGAAAAGAAAGTTCTGGACACAGAGACACGTAGGGATAATGTGATGTTGTGTCAGTAGGACAAGTAATACCATGGTTTGATGATGACAGCCTGGAGCACGGATGGCTGGGCTGGCCTTCCTGTATCTCAATCCCAGCTGTGATATTTATGCTGTGAGACCGTGGGAAATTTCTTAATATTTCCTGCTGTCATTTTTATCTATAAATCGGAGTAAAAATAAAATTGGTTGTGTAGAGTTGTGGCAAGGATAAAAGAAATAAATCATGTTAAGAACATAGAATAGGGCCTGGCACATAGAAAGTGCTATTCCAATGCTAGCTGTATTTTCACAAGAATGGGAGCTATGCGAGAGAATGTGCACTGTCTCTCTTGTTCACTCCAATGTGACCACCTCTTGGGTAGTTTCTGGCCCCACACAGAGAAAAAGATTCCCCTTTATTCTACTTAGTGCTCAGCTGCAAGTAAAGTTACACGTGCCTTAACAAGATGAATCTTAACAAGATGAATCTTAACAAGATATGTTCCAGAGAAACAAAATAAAATGGTGAAAAAGTTGTATTTAAAAAAAGATAACTGTTGAAACATTTTCCAAACCTGATAAACTACAAATTTAGGAAGCATATTAAATTTCAGATATAATAAATAAAAATATATTAACATCTAGCCCCATGATTGGATACAGCTGTACATCAAAGACGGACTATCCTAAAAGGAACTGGAGAGGGAAAAAAAAGTTTACCTACAAAGAAACAGCAATTACTCTGTCATTTCTGTCTCAACAGCAGCAATAAAATATGTTCATTCCTAAAAGAAAATGACCGACATCCTAATTTTTTATAAAAACGTTATCTTTCAAGAGCAAGAAATAATAAATACATTTTCCCATGTCATTCTCAAGTTGAATAAATAAACAGTTGGGAAAATTTCCTATTAATAGATTCTCATTATGAAGATTTCTAATAAAAGTATTTCGGGAAGACAATAATTCAGTAGAAAGGTCTACATTAAACATAGTTATTGGTAAACATGGCATTTTCTTTTTTAATTGGACAAATGAATAAAACTAGGTGTGTCTAATTTGTTTGGTTATATTTGAAAATGGTGAGACAAAATGCTGAATATCAAAAGAACGCAATGATTGGTATTGACTACAAAGTCTATTGAATTGCATGCAAAATTGTTACCAATTGATACACCTAGTAACAGCCATGATTTATTGCAACTGCTCAGTTTAAACTTCATGAATAAATGGGTTATATATGTTTCAAATGTAAAGAGATTATGTCCTGGTAATAGTTTCTAGAAAATGAATGTTTTCAAATTCTGTGCTCCACTGTTTTTCAGCCTTGGTTTAAGTTAAAATACCTTATTTTCTATCCTTCACATGGAGAACACAGATACCTCATAGTGCCTCATAATGATTTTTGTTTTTAAAGATGAGATATTTTCTACCTGCCTGAAATTGAAAATAAATATAAGGCATTATCTGTCAAAAAGAATACTTCTAAGATTATTAAGAATTCAACTGGATGGTCTTTGACTATAACCCAGACTGGCAGTTTCAACACCTGCATGGTCTTGGCTTTGCTGTAATGTAAATAACCGCAGATAGAGAGAGGGTGATGGAACAGGAGGAGCAGGTGCCAGAGGAGGAGGAGCAGCCCAGATGAGGTCTCAGGGGGCTGGTGTGGGGTTTGTGTTATGGGCTGTATCACTGTGGAGGAGTATAGGAACCTTGCGCACAGTAATAGACAGCGGCATCTTCAGCCTCCAGGCTGCTGATGGTGAGGCTGAAATCGCTGTCAGACCCACTGCCACTGAACCGCGATGGGACTCCAGTCCGTAAGTTGGAAACTTGGTAAATGAGTTGCTTAACTTGTCCACTTTTCTGTTGGAACCAGTTCAGATAGGTTTTCCCATCAGTGTGCTTGACACTTTGACTGGCTTTGCAGGTGATGGTGATTTTCTCTCCAGGAGCCCCAGACAGAGAGGAGGGAGACTGAGTCAACACAATGTCACCAGAAGTACCTGAGATTAAAAGAAAAAAGGAAGAAAAATTAAAATAAAATTGAGGGTCCCCCTTCTGTATTTCATCCTAATACTATGAGAATTTGTAAACTGTGTTTCTCTCAGCTAAAACCTACTTAAACAATTCTCCTTAACTATATGTGTTTGATCTTCAATGCGATTTTAATGTTCCAAAGTGAAGCAAGTTTTCTCACCCCACATTCCCACATCCCCCCAAGTTCTCACCTGCGGTGTAGAGCCCCAGAAGCCCCAGGAGCAGAACAGGCGCCATCATTCTGTGTGTCCTGCCTGCTGCTCCTCAGGCCTTCCCTTGAGGGCACGTGCTCTTCATGGGGCTCTGAGGGAACATGCAAAGCAGGGGCGGGGCCGAGCAATGAGGGTCCAGAGAGTTTAAAAGAGAAGAGCAGAGATTCCATCCAGATCCTGGAAACAAGGGCAACTCCTACTTTAGAGGAAGACAGTTCTCCATTCCAAAGCTTGGTGAAGTATGTTACCTCGTATTCATTATGACTCAAAGTCATTTAGAGAATTATACCTGAGACTTTAAATTTCTATCTTCCATTAAAGTAATAAAAATTTCAAGTGATAAAATTGGACACAGCCCCTCGGTGAGCAATCATGACCTCCCCACAGCCGTTTCTAGATCAAACATCTGACCCAGCAGATGTTCACAGGGTAGATGCTCAGTCCATGAGAAGAAACTCCTTTTTCATTGTGACTAATTTCAGAATTAGTTAATATTTCATATATGTTCCTTTTAGTTACATAATTTGTAAATTGGACGTTTTAAAAATAAAACTGTTTAACTGGGACAATCACAATTCCCACTCATGCTGCCTTGAGCTACTTATCCTTTGACTATGCTAAGCAGGAGTGGGAAAAATAAAATTAAAGAGTTCTGGTACTGAAAGTTGAATAGAAAACTTTTATCCATAGATATATATTTGTTCTGTACACAGTTCAAAATTTCTGAGATTTGAGATTTATGTGTAAATTTTGTAATAGATCCATTCCATATAGTTACTGAAATTTGTGAAACACCACATGTGAGATAGTAAATAACCAACTGGCACTATTGGGATTTGTTCCATACAATGACAGCAAATGGGATCTGCAGTGACTGACCATGTTTGTCATGGTGCGTCTTTGCATGTTTGCCAATATTATGTCATGCTCTCTCCTCTCAGGCCTTGACAACATTTTAGTTAAGATTCTAAAACAGAAACAAAACCAAATTAGAATAAAAGGTAGTAACGTTTTCTTCTGAGTATTGAATAGTTTGATTTTTCCCCATTTTGAAATCTGTCACTCATCTGTGTCCACATCTCCTACACTCCACTTTATGTCAATTTGGTCTTTTCTCACATACAGCACTTTGATCAGATAGAGACTCTCCTGTCAGAACTTCAAGAGTCACATCCCTCTCAGGATTTCTCCCTTTCCACTGAGTAATCCATTCACCTTGTGTCTAAAGCAGCCTCCAAGGTCTTAGGGATGCCCTGACTAGACAGAACAGAGTCCACTGTGCCCAGTTTTTCTCAGTATTCTGAACCCTGCCTGGGTATGACTTTATTAAGATTGCTCACAGAAAAATGGAGAAAGTTTCCATATGTCTCCTAGTAAGCTCAACCCTTTGTCTCAGGATACTTGCATTTAGAATGAAGTGTAATATCTTAATGTGTCAAGTAACAGGGTGATGCTCTAGTCTTGACAGAGTCGACATCACATCAACAGCTGAGCCTCAGTCACATGGAAGGTGTGTGAGTTTTTTCTTATACATCAGTCGTCCTTATCTTTCTTTATATGAAGTCACATACTACTCACAGGTATATATTCTTTATATCTCCTAAAATATAAAATACATAGATTTGTCTTTTCTTCTTATCATCAGAACAAGCCAGTAGGGAAAACCATCCCAAGAGTTAAGCCTAGTGGGCATTTTACACCTGTGCTCTTTGCTCTGAGCAAATGGGGCATATCCTAAAGAGGAGACCTCAGGGCTGGAAAGCAGAAAGTGTGGGGGATAGTGATGAAGCCCAGAGAAAATAATACAGAAATTGGGAGAATCATTCTGAGGATGTGGACATGACCGCGTAAATTTTAAGCCTAAAAATTACTGCATTATTTTTTCTTTTGAGTTTAAAATGTTATGTGGAAACTTAACAGAAATGTGGAATTTAAATTTACATTTCTCAAGTGGTGGGTGCTACATAGAGGAAAATACCACTGCTAAATCGACTCTTAAAGAAAGCACAGTGTCACCAGGGAATACCCACGCAAAGAACATATGTTCAATAAGCATGTCAAGTCCACCACCTGGTGTTCAAGTTATTTAAGCTCTGAGAACAAAGAGGCTGGATTTCTGAGGGCCTGAATCATACCATCAGTGAATCAGACACTTTACAGGGGCATATGATCACCTGGTTCTTTACCTGCCCCCTTTAACACTGGCATTATCAGATAGGATCACTCTCTCTCTTTCTCATCTCTACATCTATTTCAATCTCTAATCTTTCTGTTTGTCTCCCAAATTCCATTTATATCTTATTAACAAATAATGTCTTATGAGTTGTGAAATTATTTTTATTCTGCTAGAAATTTATCAAGGTGAATTGTTGGTGAATTTCAGCCAATGTTCACCGGGTGCCTATGATGAATAGATGTTAATGATACATTACATCCTCATCACTTTAGCACATGAGGGGAAACCATCCTTCCTCTCTTCCTTCTCCTAAGAAGAATGGTTAAAACTCAAAAAGGGGGCAGAGTGGCCCATACCAGGCTGTCACCAACCCATGCCAGAAAACAATACTCATGTATTTTAATGTGATTAGTCATTAAATGAGCAGCCAACACCCCAATTTCTGGACCCCTGCCTCCTCAAAGTCTCAACAGCAATTCCTGCCCATGACCCGAGAGCTTCAGTAACATGCCCTAGAGCAGAGTTGTCCACACTTCCAGCCTTGCTTCTATGTCATGATGCCACCATCTTACTTCTGCTCCCCGTGACTTCTGTTCACTACTGGAGACCACCACTGCCCCTATTCTAAGCCTTTGAAGAACATTTGGATATTCTGCTCTTTTAAAACAATGAAGTACAATTCCCCAGATTCCCAATGGCACAAGTGAGATAAATTTTAAGCATTTAGCACTCATTTACCTAATCTTTAGATGAAACAAGTCAGATCACAAACAGTGAATGTGTGCATCTAGACGTGGCTTCTCTTGAAACCCACAGCTCAGCCCCATGTTTACTGACTCTGACCTACCTTCCCTCTAACTTGGTTTCTTCTCCTAGCTCCTGGATCCCATGCAACCTTTTATAGTCAAACTCATGTCCCCACCTCACGAACCTCATGTCATCAGAGTAAAATGTTTCTGGTGTGGGGCAGGGACTGTGGCCCCTGAGAGCGTGGGCTGGATTGCAGTCCAGCCCTGCTGGGCTCTGTGACCTTGACTGAGTCACTTCACCTCTCAGCCCCTCTGCTTCCATGTCTGCAAAAAGAGTACACCTTGCCCTCTTCATGGGGTAGTGAAATGTTGCCTTGTAAACTGAGTGCTATAAATTGATGACAGTGCCTGGTGAAGGTAAATATGACATACCGTGAGCTACTATACCATCAATGTAAGGTCCACAAGTGAAGGATTTTGTTAGCTTTGTTTGCTTGTTCACAGAACCAAGATTTATTGCACATTATCAGTAACTATTTGCATGACTGGATTTCAAACCCAAGGACTCTTGCCCCTGTACAGAAAGCAAGGTTATTGCCCACACTACTTCCTAAGACTTTCATTTCCAGGCCAAGAATATATATGTAAACCAAATAATTGGAATAGTAACAAAAATATCTTAAGTGATTATGACCCTCAATAGAGATGTAATTAAAACATCAATAATTAAGAAGATATTTAAAAAACAAAAACAAAAACTAAACACCGATAAGGACACCTTCCCCCACAGAGTGTAACCTTGTGTATTCTTATCCTGCCCTTCACAGACTCATAATTAAAAACTCTGTCATTTTTTCTTTTTCTAAGTGAAGTGGAAAACTCTGTCAATAGAAACAAAATCAGTAGGCCTTATAGATATTTTTTAAGTAATGGAAGGAAAAGTGCTTTAAATATATGATACTCTCCAGAAAAAATAAATGCACACACACACAAGTATATAATATACAAGAAATTTAAAAATATACAAATATATTTTATCCTCCAGAAATGCTAACATTAGTGCAGTTAATTTAATAAAATTCTACTAGTCATAGATGATTCACAGGCAATATTAGTTGGAGGAAATCTGGAAAAGTCTATTCATAGATTCTGCAGTATTTGCAGAAACTGTGACTTTACAGTGCAGTTGGAATTGACTAGTGTTTGAGGTGAATCCTTCCTTCATGGTACTTCAGAAACACCCCATCCTCCTTCTTCCCCTGATGCCTTACTTGCCTCTGTAATTTTTCTGCCCTAGATTCTCGTATTCTTACCAGTCCTAAGTGTGGACAGCCTCTGGACTCCAAATTGAGGCCACTTCTTCCTTAGGAGGTGAGATATTGAGTTCCCTGATGACTTACCATCCATTTACCGCTGAATACCTTTTCTCTGAGTCCAAACACTACTCACCCACAAACTTCTTCACCGGAATATGAAGTACAACATAAAAATGAATCAATTCACAACTAGAAACTTTGAATTCTTTAACATGACTTTCCTCTTCTCAGGGCAAATGTTTCACAGCAAATGTTAAACAATTATGTGATAAATTATTTGCTGCATGGACTCAGGCCTTGCTCATGACCAATGGGATAATAGAAAATGTGACTCAAGCAGAGACCTGAGAAGAGCGTGAATGTTGGAGTTCACCAGGAATCTCTTTCTTGTCTTGGAAACCCTAAGGTCACAATGTGAATCAGCCCAAGCAAAGTCATTCCCATTTACATTTAATGTACTCAATGACATGCCTCCTTTTAGGCCCATTTCTTAGCATATGTGTTACTTATTTTATTGCCAAGTAAAAAACTACTACCACTTGAGCACCTTGAAAGTACAGCCATTTATACAGTCACATTTTTTGAGTCAGGAGTCTGCTGAGTGAGCCCTGTCCACAGGGTCTCACAGGACTGTATTAAGAATGTGTAGACTGGGCCACATTCTCACCTGAGACTCATGTGAGAAAACATCTACCTCAAAACTCTTTCAGGTTGTTGCATAATTCATTTTTTTTGCAGTTCTAAGACTTAGGCTTCAACTTTTTACTGAGTTTGGCTGAAGGCTGCTGTCAGACTTTAAAGCTTGTGGAAAACACCCTACCACATGATCCTTACATTGGCAATGCACACATGGCAATTTGCTTGGTCAAGGCCAGCAGAAAATGACATTTCAATCTACCAAGACAGTCTTATGTAATATTATGCAATATAATCAGAAGAAAGACATTTCATCATCTGTGCCATATTCTATTGGTTACAAGCAAGTCACAGTTTCTTCCCATTCTTGGTGAAGAATCTATAAATAGATTATACCAGGGTGTGACACTTACAACAGTGTTCTATAGTTCTTGTTGTAGAGACTTCCTTGGCTAACTCTATACCTGATTATTTTATTTTTTTGGTGACTATTATAAATGGGCTAGCTTTCTTGATTTCATTTTTGCTAGTTGTTGTTGGAGTCTAAAAATACTACTGATTTTTTCATGTTGATTTTAAAAATGCAGGCAACATAAAGAAAAATGAACAAATGTGGTTATAACAAACTAAAAAGCTTCTGCACAGCAAAGGAACAACAGAGTAAAAAGACAATCAATGGAGTGGGAGAAAATATTCATTTACAAACTACACATCTGACAAAGGATTAATATGCAAAATATATGAGGAACTCAAAAACCTTAGAAAAAAACAAGTAACCTGTTTAAAAAATGGGCAAAGGAGCTGAATAGAGATTTCTCAAAGTAAGATATGGAAATGGCCAACAGGCACTTGAAAAAATGCTCAGTGTCACTCAGCATCCAGAAAATGCGAATCAAACCCACATTGAGATAACATCCCACTCAAGTTAGACTGGCTGTTATCAAAAATGCAGGTAATAACAAATGTTTCAAGGATGAGGAGAAAGGCGAACTCTCCTAGGCTCTTGGTGGGACTGTGAAATAGTACAGCAATGATTGAAAATGGTTTAGATTTTCTCAAACAGTGACAGAACTGACATACCACCCAGTAATATTATTGATGGATATATATTCAAAGGAATGGAAATCATGATGTTGAAGGGACACCTGTACTCCCATGATCATTGCAACTTTATTTACAATAACCAAGTGCTGGAGCCAATGTAAACATCCATCATTAGATAACTGGATAAGGAAAATGTGGTATATTTATACAATGAAATACTACACTATAGTAATACAGTGTAGCAATAAAAATGAATGAGATACTTATATATATATGTAAGTATATATAATATATATTTATATACATATGCTTTACTTTTTTATATAGCAATAAAACAGAATGAAATACTGACATTCACAGCAACATGGATGAACTTAGAGAAAATTGTAATAAGTAAAATAAGCTATGCACAGAAAGAGAAATACCACATGTCCTCACTTTTATGTGAGAGCTAATAAAAAAAAATAAACAAACAACATTTTTAAAAGAAAGCTACAACAATCACAATAATACATTGAACTTTTAAGAGAAGAAAACAGAGCTGAGGTTACCAAAGGTGGGAAAGAAGGAGAGGGAAGGGGGTAGGGAGAAATTGATAAAGGACCATGAAATCAAGTACATTGTATAATAAAGAATATATTAATTATCCTGATTTGAATATCACATATTGCATACAGGTATTGATATTCAATGCTGTACCCCACAGACGTGTGCAATCAAGTATGTTCCAATAGAAAATAAAAAAAATTTTAAAAAATACACACAGTAGACCCACCAATTTGAACTCCAGCAAAAATAAAAGTATTTCCTTGCTCTGTTAAAAAAAAAAAAAAAGAACTAAAAAGGAAAAAGAAGAAATTTAAAAAAAATTGGAGATGTAAAAGATGACAGGACAGTAATGACAAAGATGGCAGTGCTGTTGTAGTGCTATAGTGAATATATAGAAGCAAGTAAAACAGGAGCATCTGAAATGGTGTATGGATGTGGGGAAGTCTAAGAAGTAGGAGGGAGAAGAAAAGAATTCACATACTTATACACCATTAAATGTTTTTATTCTACTCTCATTACATTTTGTTGTCACAGGAAATAATTCTCCAGTCTCAGAGTAGAGAATTAAACTCAAATGCATTTGTAGTTTGAAATATCTTCTATAGATAAAATACTGCATTCAGAGGGAACCCCCAATACATGTTCTACAACATAAAATTTGCAAATCATCTTAATTTATTTTTGTTTTTCTTAATAAATGTTTGGCATTCCTTCTTTGTAGGTAATGATAGCAATTTTCTCCAAACATATTTAAAACTTTATATTTAGTAATGGAACAGCAGATCCTTGGGGAGCCTGCAAAACCAGATTAAGAGCAACAAAGTCAATCCCCTACGACCGATGCTTAATGCTAGTCTAGCGTGATCATTTGCATGACCAGTATGGCAGGTACTGGATGCTACACACTGCTGTGAGCAACAGTGGTCTTTTGCCTCTGGAAATGCATACAGCTTCAGGGCTACAGCCACTAGTCTCAAGATGGGTTTTATTTTGTTACCCCCCTGCTCTACAAAATCAGTTGTGGGTACATCTGACTGGAAGAGACTAGATGGTGCGTCTTCATTCATACTAAATTACTTCATATCAAGCCTTCTACATATCCAGGACTCAATGAATATTAACCACACTTTAAAACCTTACAGTGTTACTAAATTTAGCAATGCTTCATATTTAATTGATATTTTAATATAATTTCTGCTTCGACTATTTTCTAGACAATATCAATTTTTCAGTTTATCTTATCCTATCTCTGAAGTAATTTAAATATATTTAAATTGGTTTAATGAAATAAAATCCATTTTCTAGGAGCCACAATAAAACAAACTCCATAATACTTATCATTCAACTATAAATGTCTCTAACCAACTCTGAAATAAAAATTACAATATTATATTAAAACAATGGAATGTGCACAAAACAATACATTAATGCTCACAATAATAAAATCTGCATCAGATCACAGCTTTAGAGAATACATTACTCAACACTTTATTATCTATGCCTAATTAGTAAGTGTCTGCTAAATTAACTTTTTTTCTTTTTTAAATCTTAAATTAACACATTCTGGTAAAAGAATACAGTAATTAGAAAATGTGACTATTCAGAATCACAGGTACAGTCTCCATTGTTTTTTGGCCTGGAGATCCTGGCAGCCCAGGATCAGTTCCTCTCTAGAGAAAATCACTGTAGTAATTTCGTGCCAAGAACATCAATAGAAAATCAGGTAATGGGGTGGCGTATGAGAAAAAAAAAGTTGTAGGGAGAGATTGTTTCACATTAAGACTAATGTTTTAGTAAGAAAACATTTATTTTTGATTTGTTGTGCTTGGTAAATCATCAACAATCAGAGACATGATTCTGAAAATAAAGGCTGAAAAATCAATTGCATAAATCTGGTTGGCCTGGGGGCTATGAATTTCATGAAGAACAAGTATTATTATGTTTCTAAAAATTTATATAATGTTGTTAGGCAATATTTGATTCAAAAGACATTTAAAAGCACCATAATGACCGTTAAACAAGGATAATTTTCTTTCTTCCTATAATTTTTCAATAAAGAAAATCCAAAGGAATCTCTTTGACTAAGCAAATGTAGTAAAGTCACTGGATACAAGAACCGTATATAAAAATCATACCAGCAAATAATTTTAAATGGAATTGCAAAATATATATGTTCAATACTGTCACAAAACATTAAATATCTATGAATAGTTTTACTGAAAGATGTAAAGACTTCTATACTGTACAAAACTTTATTGAATAACTCAAAAACACTTTTAGATTATTTTGGTTTTCTATCCAGACTATCATATAATCTCCAAATAATGCCTATCCTTTTTCTATATTTCTAGTACTTATATATTTTATTTAATTTTCTTGCCTATGGCACTAGCTAATAGCTCGAAAACTATTGCTTAGAAATAATAAATATCCTTTAGTATTTCTAATCTCAGGAAAAAGAAAACATATTTTTCAATATTGGGTATGAATATATAATGTATATGTATGTGTATTTGTATATATATCTGTTATCAGAAGTAAATGAAGGTCTTTGAATTCATAATTTCCTAAGATATTTTTTTAAATAAACGAGCTCTAGGTTTTATCTAATTTATTTCCAATACTAATCAAGGTGATCATGTAACTCTTTTTTTTTTCTTTTTTCTTTTTCTTTTTTTTGCTTTAACTAGAAGAAATATTCTAATCGTATGGGTGGGATGCTTCTTTTTAAATTTTTTTTAAAATTCATTTTCTTTATTGTAACATAGTTGATTGTACATATCTGTGGTGTAAGGAGTTGAATATCATTACCTGTGTGCATTATGTGATGCTCACACCAGGATAATTAGTATGCTCAACATTATACCGTGTAATAATTTTTTACGGCCGTATACCCATTCCTTCATTCCCCTACCCTCTCCACCTTGCCCACTTCTGAGAACCTCATTTGTGTTCTCTCCTTTCAAAAGTTCAACATATTATTGTGATTGTTGTATCTTTCTTACTTTTTTAAAAAAACAAATACTTGCTTATTTTTTAGCTCCTGTTTATGAATGAGGACATACAGCATTTCTCTTTCCATACCTGACATTTCACTCTGAAGGATTTTCACTAAGTTCATCCATGTTGCTGTGAATGGCAGTATTTCACTCTTTTTTATTTCAGAGTAGTATTCATTGTTTATATATACCACATTTTCCTTGTCCTGTTGTCCGATGAAGGACATTTAGGTTGTTTCCATCTCTTGGCTATAGTAAACATAGCTGCAGTAGAGACGAGGGTGCAGGTATCCCTTTGAAATGATTATTTCCATTCCTTTGGGTATGTACTGAGCAGTGGAATTGCTGGATCTTACAGTACTTTGATCTGTAGTTGTCTGAGGAACCTGCATACCATTCTGTATAATGGCTGCACCAATTTACAGTCTCACTAGCCGTGCAGGAAGGTTCCCCTTTTTCTGCATTCTTGCCAGCATTTGTTTTTCTCTATCTTTTCTATATCAGCCAGTCTAACTGGGGTGAGATGATACCTCAGTGTGGTGCTGATTTGCATTACCTGATGATGAGGGATTTTGAGCATTCTTTCATGTGTCTATGACCATTTTTGTACGTTTTCCTTTGAGAAATGACTCAAGTCCTTTGTCCATTTTTTAATTAAAAAAAAAAATTTAATGTTAAGTGGTTTGAGTTCCTTGGATATTAATTCTCTGTCAGATGCATAGTTTGCATATTTTTTTTCCTAACTGCATGTTGTCTTTTCGCTGTGTTGTGTTTTTGCTGTTGCTATTGTTATTTCAGAAGATTTTAGTTTGATATAATCCCATTTGCTTATTTTTTATTTTGATTGCCTGTTATTTTTGAGTCACATTCATAAAGTCTTTGCCCAGTCCTACTTCCTATGTATTTCCCGTATATTTTCTTTTAGGAGTTTTTTAGTTTCGGTTCTTATATTTAAGTCTTTAATCCATTTTGAGTTGATTTTGGTATATAGCGAGAGGTACAGGTCTAGCTTTATTCTTCTACATAAGAATGTCCAGTTCTCTTAACATCATTTATTTAAGAGGCAGTCTATTCTCCAATGAATGTTCTTGGTGCCTTTGTCAAAGATCAGTTGTCTATAAGTTTGTGGATTGAGTTCTGAGTTCTCTGTTCTGTTCTCCTGGTCTGAGTGTCTCTTTTTAGGCCAATACTATGGTGTTTTGGTTACAATAGTTTAGTAGTATAATTTGAAGTCAGGTAGTATTATATGTCTGGTATGTATGTATGTATGTATGTATGTATGTATGTATGTACGTACGTACGTATGTATTTTTGCTTAGGGTTGCTTTCACTGTTTGGGGTCTTTTGTTGTGCCATAGAAATGTTAGGACTTTTTTTTTTTTTTTTAATCTGAGAAGAATGTCATTTGTATTTTGATGGGAAATGCATTTAAGGTGTAGATCACTTTGGGTAGTATGGATATTTTCACAATATTAATTTTTCGAATCCAAGAGCTTGGGATGCCTTTCCATCTTTTTGTGTCCTCTTTAACTGCTTTCAGCAGTGATTTGCAGTTCTCATTGTAGAGATGTTTCACCTCCGTTTTTAAATTGATTCCTTTGTATTTTATCTTTTTGGTGACCATTGTAAATGGACTAGCTTTTTTGAATTATTTCTCTGCTAATTCATTGTTGGAGTGTAAAAATGTTATTTATTTTGGTGTGTTGATATAGTATCATACAACTTTACTGAACTCATTTATCAAATCTAAGAGATTTTGTAGAGTCTTTAGGCTTTTCTATATATAAGATCATGTCATCTGAAAACATGTACAATTTGACTTCATCTTTTCTAACGTGTGTGTCCTTTATTTCTTTCTCTTTCTGCATTGCTCTGGCTACTACTTCCAATACTAGTCAATACTAGTTAAATAGGAGTGGTAAGAGTGGGATGATATTGGTTGTAGGTTTGTCATACAAGGCTTTTATTTTGTTGAGGTATTTTCCTTCTACAACTGATTTTCTGAGAGTCTTTACCTTGAAAGGATATTGAAATCTTTCAAATGCTTTTTCTTTGCCTATTGAGATAATGACATGGTTTTTGTCCTCAATATTGTTGATGTGTTATATCACATTTATTGACTTGCATATGTTGAAGCATCCTTGCATCCCTGGGATAAGTCCCACTTCATTGTGATGTATAAATTTTTTGACATGTTGATGTATTCTATTTGCTAATATTTTGTTTAGGATTTTTGTGTATATGTATCTTTGTCTGGTTTTGGTATTAGGGTGATTCTAAACTTATAGAATGAGTTTGGGTGAATGGCCTTGTTTCAATTTTTTAGAATAGTTTGAAAAGACTTGGTATTAATTCCTCTTTAAAGATTTGGTAGAATTCAGCAGTAAAGCTATATGTTCTTGAGATTTTCTTCATTTGGAAATTGCTGATTATTGCTTCAATCTCATCACTTCTGACTGGTCTGTGTAGGCTTTCTATTTCTTCCTGGTTCAGTCTTTATAGTTTGTTTGTATTCAGAAATTTATCCATTTCCTTGGGTTTTCAAATTTGTTGGTCGTATAGTTGTTTAAAACAGTTTCTAATGATGAATTGTATTTGTGGTGTTGGTTGTAATGTCTCCTTTTTCATCTCTGATTTTTGTTATTTGTGTCTTCTCTCTTCTTTTTGTAGTTAGCCTAGCTAATGATCTGACTATTTTGTTTATCTTCTCAACAAACAAACTTTATTTTTCATTTATCTTTTATATCTTTTTTTTTTTTTTTTGGTTTCTATTAATTTAGTTCTACTGTGACCTTAATTATTTCTTTCCATCTACCAATTTTGGTATTTGGTTGTTCTTACTTTTATAGTTCTTTGAGTTGTAGTATTAGGTCATTTATTTGAAATTTTTCTCTTCTGTTGATTTTGGCAATTATTGCAATATACTTCCCTCTCAGTATGGCTTTTTCAGTGTTCTTCAGGTTTTGATGCTATGTATCTTTTTTAAATTAGTTTCAAGATTTTCTTTTTTTTATTATTATTTTCTGTTTAATTTCTTTTTGGACCAATATGTTGTGCAGTAGCATGTTGTTTACTTCCCACATGTTTGTATGATTTCCAGAGTTTTGTTTGTTATTGATTTCTACCTTTAATTGTTGTGTTCTGAGAAGACACTTGAAATGATTTAATTTTCTTTAAAATTAATAAATGTTCATTTTTGACCAAATATGTGGTTTATCCTGGAGAATGTTCCAGGAGCTGATGAGAAGAATGTCTATTCCTTAGTTGTTGGATAAAATGTTCTGTAGATATCTGCCAGGTCCAATTGGTCTAATGTGTGTTTTAAATCCTGTGTTTTTCTGTTGACTTGTTGACTAGGTGATCTGTCCAATATTGATGGAAAGGTGTCACGGCCCCAAATATTATAGTATTTGGGTCTATTTCTTTCCATAGCTCTGATAGAATTTTCTTTTTATATCTGGCTAATCCGATGTTGGATGAATATATATTTATGTTTATGGCTCCATACTGGATATGTCTCTTTATAATTATGTATGAGCTTTCTTTGTCTCTTTTTATAGTTTTTGCTTTAAAGACTATTTTACACAATTTAAGAACAGCTACTCCTGCTCATTTTTTATTTCCATTTGCATGATATATCTTTTTCCATTCCTTCATTCCTAGTCTGTTTGAGCCTTTCCAAGTGAAGTGACTCTTGTAAACAGCATATAGTTGGGTCTAGCTTTTCAAACAAATCTTCTAATCTGTGTAATTTGAGTGGGAAATTTAATTCATTTACATTTAGTGATGTTATTAAAAGGTACTGATATAATTCTAACATTTTATCAATATTCATTTCAATGTTTTAAATAGCACTTGTTTCTTTCTTTCTCTTTTATTGTTTTTCTTCAGTGTTTGTTTGTCGGAGGTGTTAACATACAGTTTCTTTCTGTTTCTCTTTTGCATTTTTGTTCCAACAGTGGATTTTGCACTTTCTTGTGTATTCATGGTAGTGATTTTAATTTTTTGATTCCAGATGCTGGACTCTCTTGAGGATTTCTTGTAGGTCATTTTGGTGGTGGGCTCTCATAGTTTTTGTCTGGGGAATACACTCTTTCTCTTTCATTTCTGGAAAACAGCCTTGTTGTGTATAATATTCTTCACTGGAAGTTTTTTTTCTTTAATATTTTGAATATTTCATTCCATTCTCTTCTGGCCTGTAGAGTTTCTGTTGGGAAGTCTGCTATACATCAGATGGGGACTCCCTTAGAGGTGGCTTGACACTTCTGTCTTGCTGTAATTAGGATTGTTTCTTTGTCTTTGTGTTTTGCCAGTTTCACTATAATAAGTCTCAAAGAGGATCTTTTTAGATTGAATATCTTTGGGGATCTTTGAGCCTTCTGAATCTGAAGGTCTTTGTCACTCTCCATACCTGGGAATTTTATGCTTTTATTTTATTGAATATGTTATCAATGACTTTTCCTTTCTTCTCTGCTTCAGGAGTACCAATGATATAGATGTTTGTGTACTTAAGGTTGTCTAGTATCACTCTTAGATTTTCTTTTTACTTTTTTTCTATTCTCTTTGTCTCTTTTTTATTTTTGGTCTGGTTGAATTATTTCAGAGAGACTGTCTTTAAGCACAGTCTAGCTTGCTCTAGTTTCTGCTTAAGCACTTAGTTGTGTTTTTATTTCATTGACTGACTTCTTCAGTTCCATGAGTTCTGCTGCATGCTTTTTAAAGTATTAATATTTTTGTAAATTTCCTCCTTCACATCCTGGAAAGTTTTGCTTAGTTCATTACGTCATCTCACTGTGACTCATTATTATGTCATTAAGTTTCCTTAAGATTCTTACCTGAAATTCCTTTTCAGTCAAGTCAAGGGTTTATTGCTCTATGGGACCAGGTACTTGAAAGTTATTGTATCCCTTTGGTGGACACATATTTTCTTTTGTTTGTTTCTATGTTTGTTTGTTTTATCATATTTCTAGTACCTCTTTGCTGATGTTTGGTCATCTGACTGAGTAGCTGCTTCTTCTATTGCTCTCCCTCCCTGGACTCCATTGAGGACCCTTCTTGTGACAATTCAGCTGAGTTTCTGGCAGTCTCCTCCACAATGGCAGTGGCTGCTACAGCTGCTGCTGTGGTAGTATCTGCAGTGTCCTTGGCCACAGTGGAGTTAACTCATGGTGTCAGCAATGGTGGTGTAGTTGCAGCCATGTGTTCCATTCCTGTGGTGCCCATGGCTGAAATGATAGGCCACCCCCAGAACTGTTGCCTTGGGTGGAGCTGTTTTGCAGTGTGTGTCAGTTCTGGGACCAGACAATGGCTTTGACAACTGTGGCAGCAGTGGCTTTGGAAATGTTATGAACTTTTTCTGCAAGAGTAACATGCCCTGGGCATCTGTAATCCACCATCTTCCTGGGGGTGTTCTTGAATCCATTAAACCCTTACCGTGTTATTTTCTGCATTTCTGTCATCTAGTGGGGTGAGAATGTAATGTCTCACACCATAACATGGAACTGACATTTTATCATTTCAGTTCATCAATTTTTGATTTATATATTTTGTAGTAATATTTTTTGTACATACAGTTTTAGATTTTTTTTTTTTGTCTTTTTCGTGACCAGCAAGGGGATCGCAACCCTTGGCTTGGTGTTGTCCACACCGCGCTCAGCCAGTGAGTGCACCGGCCATTCCTATATAGGATCCGAACCCGTGGTGGGAGCGTTGCTGCGCTCCTAGCACTGCACTCTCCCAAGTGCGCCACTGGGTGGGCCCTACAGTTTTAGATTTTAATAACTTCCTAAAGGAATGACCCATTTCTCATTTGATATGCCTCTCTTTACCTCTTGCTTATAGTTCAGACCAGGTTTCTTTTCCTCAGTTTGTGCAAGATACGTGTTTTGCATACTTACAATTTCAAAGACATTTTAAATTCTTCTTAAAGGTTTATGTTTTTCAAGTAGCATAAATCTTTGATTTTTATCCTGTTTTATGATTCTAAAATTTTACTTGAATTGTTGTTATTTGAAGTTGATATGACAAGCAAACAGAAAGGACATTGTTGGGGGGGAGGGGGGGAGGGAGAAGGGAGGGAGGTTTTGGTGATGGGGAGCAATAATCAGCTACAATGTATATCGACAAAATAAAATTAAAAAAAAAAAAAGAAATGGGGTAACCAATGTGAAACAAGCTGATCTGCACTAAAAAGCAGTATTAAATTCAAGACTTTTTTGATTCAAAATAAAATAAAATAAAATAAAATAAAATAAAATAAAATAAAATAAAATTTTACTTGGAAAAATGTGTAATTTACATTTAATGCAATTACTTTTAAACATAGGTTTAAATCTATCATGCCTTTACCCCAATTTCATGCTTTCTTGATTTCCTTTAGAGTAGTAATTTGTTAGTTATTTTAAAAATAATATAAGATTCTCCTGAAATTAATTTGTTAGCTAGGCAATAATTGTCTATAGAGCAACTGTCTGCAACTGATTGATGCTTAATACAAAATATTATTTTTACCATTTCCTGAAACAAAAACAGTTGGAATCTTTGAATCCAGGTATACTATGTTTTGTATGTTATATTTGATGCTGTACACTTTTAAATGTGTCACAAATGTTACATGATATCATACCTGGTATTGGGTACACTCAAAACTAATTTATATTTATACATATATTTACCATTTTCCATGTTCATCTGTTATATCATCATATTTCCATATAGTATTACATTCTTTCTCTCTGAAAAACAATCTTTAGCATTTCTTTTATACAGTATGTCTAATATATAACTGCCTATTTTATTCAAACAATATTTATATGCACATTATTTCTTTCTCATATCCTCTTCCATCTATTTCAGAGATGGGGTATATATTACACACACACATACAAACACACACATACAGATTGAGGTAATTACATCTAATTGGAAGGATTCTGTTGTCTTTTTCATCTACTTAAATATTGAAATACAACATTTGAAATCAACAAAAATAATATGCAATATACAGTGGCATATTAATTTTCCTCACCATGAGATATTATCTTGAAATGGGCAGTCTTCTCTACTATATTTAAGAATAGGCAGAATTATTTTTATTTGTTAAGTTAAACCTTTATTTACTTCTACCATGAAATAATACCATAATTGTTATGCTCTGTTATAGATCCAAATATTGTCAGAATACTATTTTATATGTGGTATATTTAAATCATATAGTTCCACATATTTATTTTCAGAATAAGAAGTTATATTCAGTATCAAGTATTGCAAACTCTGATATGATCATCATTGTTTCTTCGGTTTTTTTGTTCAGTTTGAACATATCTCTGATGATGTAATATGAATTTATTGACTGTTCCGGATATGAATGTTTTCCAAAATAATGCTAAAGCTGTCATTACCATATTATAATTTAAATTAAAACAAATAAAAAAGTACTCCCACTTTTATTTATGTTTTTTGTAACTGGCTGTTATGGGGACCTGAACCCATGACCTTCATGTTATAAGGTTGTTCTCTAACCAAGTGAAATAACCAGCTAGCACTAATATTTCCACATTTAGTAAGGAAATCGCAGGTCTTAGAAAAGAACTAAAAAAATGAAACATATGTAGAAGAAAATAAATAAGGTTTAAAAATTGTATTTTTTAAAAATATTATATTTTATTTTATTTTGTCAATATACAATGTGGTTAATTATTGTGGCCCATTACCGAAGCCTCCATCCCCCCTCCTTCTACTCCTCCCTCCCAAAAATGTCCTTTGTGTATGTTCGTTGTATCAATTTCAAGGAATTGTATTTGTTATGTCTTCTCCCAGCCCCCAGTGTTTTTGTTTATTTATTTATTTATTTTTACTTCCCACAAATAAGTAAGAACATGTGATATTTCTTTTTCTCTGCCTGACTTGTTTTACTTAATACAATTCTCTCTAGGTCCATCAATGTCATTGCAAACGGCAGTATTTCATTCTTTTTTATAGCTGAGTAGTATTCCATTGTGTAGATATAAAGACAACCAACAGAGTGGGAGAAAATATTTGCAAAATATACATCTGACAAAGGATTAATATCCCAAATATACAAGGAACTCAAACAACTTTACAAGAAAAAAACAAGCAAACCAATTAAAAAATGGGCAACAGAGCTAAATAGGCATTTCTCTAAGGAAGATATACAAATGGCCAACAGACATATGAAAAAATGCTCAGAGAGAGAGCACACTTTATGAACTGTCCTTTTAAAGTCCTCATAACCACACCCATAACCACCTTTAGACCATTAACTTACTCATCCATTTACTATGGCGTAATCCTCACAATCTAATCACCTTTTCAAGACCTCACCTTTCAATTACCATGGTAGGATTTCCCACCCTCTCAATACTGTCACAATGGGGCCCAAGCCTCAGTGAGTTTGGAGGGACATCCAATTCACAGCAGTGACCATCAGGTGTAACCCTTGGAGATTCCCCACTGTGATGATTTCCATTCTTCCAGGGCGTCCTTGACTATGACAGTGGAGTGTCATCACCAGTCCAGCATAAATCAGCTGACAAATAATAAGACAAAAAAAGTCTCCAAATTCAAAATCAGAAAGAAACATCTGGATTAACGTGGACATGTAGCTTCATTTAGACATAAAAATATTCATATATATGTATAGACAATTAGGTATCAAATACATACACATCTATATGTGTAAATGTATACACAAATTTCCAACAAGTTATGTAAATTTACTCTTTTACTCCAACATCATTTAGTTGCAATTTCTTCATAATATCTTCATTCATGGGTTACTAAACATTCATACTGAGGCTATACATTTTATAAGTGATATTTAACTATACATGTAGATGTGGAAATATTGTATTGACCAAAATTTGCACAACAATGATTGGTAACAAACCACTTAAAACTCACTGGTTTATAACACTGAGCATCTATTTTCATGTTCATGGACGTTCATGATAACAGTGACTGGCTGGTGCAGGTGTGGCTCAGCTGGGGGCCTCTGCAGCAGGCACTGAGCTTATCTGCAGCCTGTGGATTGCATTTGATCTGAGGCCAAGGCTGAAGGACAGTGACTAC
The DNA here is from genome assembly GCF_027409185.1 of Cynocephalus volans. Classification (NCBI taxonomy): domain Eukaryota; kingdom Metazoa; phylum Chordata; class Mammalia; order Dermoptera; family Cynocephalidae; genus Cynocephalus; species Cynocephalus volans. The sequence goes on from NC_084473.1 coordinate 84,284,560, forward strand.
TAAGGGTATGACATTCTCATAAGAAATAACAGGAGTGAACAGAATCCTCAAAGCGAGAGGCACAATAAGGACAATATTTGATCGTACTGTTATATATTTTATCTCTTACAATCTAAAATCCATCTTGAAATACAGTTTTAAGTGAATTAGAAAGTAAATATGGGTGTCCTTTTTTTAGTATGAGACTCGCTAAAAAAGTAGATTTTCATTCAGTGCGTCTCAGGTGATTCTGCTGCTTTGCATCTGTAATACGCTCTCTGTGATGCTGATGATGCTGTTGAAATCCAGATGAATTTTTATTAGGAAGGAAAATAATGATACATCCATGTTTTGTTGTCTTTTTTTTTTTTTAGAAATATTTTCATTTATTTATTAAGTACTAGTTGTATATTTATTGCAATTTCCTCTTTCTCTATTGCCTCTATGACATAATGAAGCTTGTGTGCTGTGATCCTACCTTGCCAATGACACTTAGAAGCACATCCACAAGTATTGTGGGGCCATGACCTAAAGGACAAAATTTGAGAATTAAGGATATAGTTACTTTTCTGAGCTGTGTGGCCTTAACTCCCTATGATCATCATCAATTCTGAAAGCACATTTCTCAAACTCCTTTTCCCTCTATAATTTCCTGGACTTGCTCAATGAGGGGCCCTCCCTGACATTTGGAAGTCAGAAGAGGAGGATCCATTACTCACCACTGGATATGGAGGCAGACACGTGGGCAGGGATGAGGACTGGAGAGTCACCTGGTGAGGGGCTGCAGGCAGCTGGAAATATCAGTATCCCCACCATTGGGCTTCACAGTCAGGTCTGAGCACTGCATGGATAGGCAGCCTGTACCTTTCCTTGCAGATGCACTCGAGATTCTCAGGGAGCACCAGAGAATCCCCTTTACCTAGTGTCTGCTTCCCTAACTATCCTATCACCTTGACTTTGAAAAGTTGTGGTATGGCCTAGAAATCCCTCTATTAAAGAAATTCAGGCTTGAAATACCAAGAGTAGCTTCTCCTTTGCTGCATCCCATGAGACTGAGGCTGCAATCCAGACTCTGCAGAGGTGGTGACTCTGCCCTTCATTAAGTCATGAGATGTACTGTCATGTCTGTGCTGCTAAGGCTGAGAAGAGGGAAAGAAAATTTGTAGAGGAGACTCCTTGCACCTTCTGCAAGCATTCTCATGACATTCAGAGTCTAGCTGCATCTGAGAAATGCTCTCAGCAGATGGAGGAACCAGGAGGAGCAGCCCGGGCAGACCAGCCTGACACTTATGCTTCCCAGGGGGGTTTATGTTCGGGCTTATAACACTGTGGGAGGATAACTATTATACTGTTGACAGTAATAAGTTCCAACATCATCAGCTTCCAGGCTGCTGATGGTGAGAGTGTAGTCTGTCCCAGATCCACTGCCACTGAACCTCGAGGAGACCCCACTTTGTAATTTAGATGCATCATAGATCAGTCGCGTGGGAGCCTTCCCTGGTTTCTGTTGATACCAAGCTAAGTATTTGCTAATGCCCTCACTAGCCTGACAAGTGATGGTGACAGTATCTCCTAGAGATGCAGACAGGGAGGATGGAGACTGGGTCATCTGGATGTCACATCTGGCACCTGAGATGGGAAACATAAAGACATACATCCACACTATTGATCATAGTATAAGAGGACTTCCCTGAAGTGCCAGGCAGTACTGACCATACTGGCTGAGTAAATTTCTAGTATTTTCCCTCCTTACCTGGGAGCCAGAGCAAGAGGAGACCCAGGAGCTGAGTGTGGGCCCTCATGTCCATGCTGTGTCCTGACTGGGACTGAGAGTCCTGCACAGGTTGTGAGCAGCCTGTGAATAAGGCTTCAGGACAGTGGGCTGTGCCCTAGACACATGCAAATCTGAGCAGCTGCAAGCATGACGTCTCAATAACTCAGCTCAGGCCCAGGTGTCCCGAGACTGACTATGGCAGCACAAATTTGCCTTCAGAGAACGTATTTCTCCCTGGGGAACACAGAGCAGAATTATTCTGTTGTCCTGTGGGTAGAGTACTATTTTGCTGTGTTTATGGTTCATGACCTTCTTTTCTTGTTTGATTTTCCTCAGAGGAAAGGCTGGTCAGAGAAACAAATCTCTAGAAACTATAAAAAATTTGAAAATCTCCTTTTATTGGCTATATGTTGACCTTATGGAGGACACAGAGATGTTCGTTTGATTTAATTCCCTGAAATCCTTGATGAGGAAAATCATCAGTCCTACCATCTAGAGATGTAATGAACTATAAGAACAATAGATAGGTAATAGATTTATTTATATACTTTTTTTTAAGAAAGAAAGAAAGAAAACCAAAGTATATTGAAAATACATCTAAAATACAGTGTCATGATTTGCAAGCAGGGTGTATGCCATTGCTAATCTGTCATCTCCAGATAATTGATTCTTGTTCTCCAGTTCTGAGTGCTTTTTTCACCACTTCCATCTAGGCCATCCAACATCAGGGATATTCTCCCTCCAAATCTGAAAAATCTCAGCTACTTTTCTAGCTCTTTGTGCCTTTACACATTTCCATGGATGCTGCAGGCGTGACAGCATGACAGTGTGTAGTGAAGTGGAGCTGGGAGTACTGCCTGGGGGTCTGACGAATCCCGGAGACAGGGTGGGCTTCAGGAGCCAGCTCCTGGAAGCGGTAGTGGAGGGTGAGGAACCTACTATAAGAATAACTTCTGCCAAGCTGTTATTTTCAGGCTCTTGGGCCAAGAGTTTTTTGTGCTTTATATCATTTGACACTCAAAACCACCCTATGAGAGACGTACTGTTATTTTCCCCATTTTGTAGATGAGAAAAGGGGCTCAGAAATGTTAAGCAAATTGCCCAAGGGTCACAGTGGTAAAACTGGGAATCAGAATTAGGACCTTTCTCTCTTTGTTTCTTTTTTTGTTTTCTTTCTTTCTCCCTCCTCTCTCTTACACAGCATTTTATTGACCTATAACATTTCCATCACTTCCACATTCCTTCATGCCCCTTTCCAGCAATTACCCACTCTCCCTAACTCCCAAGGTAACCAATATGATGACTTCTATCCTCACAGGTTAGTTTTACCTATTCTTGAGCTTTATACGAATGGAATCGTATTCTCGTGTCTGGCTTCTTTTGCTTTGTTTAGCATGTCTGGGATTTGGCCACATTGTTGTATGTATCAGCACTTTGTTCCTTTTTACTGCTGAATAGTATTCCATTTTATGCATATACCACCGAATTTATTTATCCATCTTTCTATTGATGAATATTTTGATTTTTTCCAGTTGTAGGTTATTTCAGATAATACTGCCATGAACCTTCTTCTAATACGTTTAACTCTATTAAATACTGCTAAACAGTTTTCCAAGGTGACTGGGCCATTTTACACTCCCAGCAGCTCTGTCGGAGAGTTCTAGTTGTTCCACTTCCTTGCCAACACATGGAACTGTCCATTTTTTCATTTTAGCCACTAGAGTGGGTGTGAGAATCTGGTCTTTCTGATTCCAAAGTCTATGCAATGCCACCAAATGCTGGCTCTGAGCTCCTGCTACATCTGTGGCTATATTGGGTGGGAACAAGAGGCCTAAGTGCCACTTCATTGTGGCAGCAAGGATGGAAAGCAGCTCCCCAGGACAGCTGGGTGCCAGGAAATCTGCCTCCTCCATCATGTCTGAGGGGTGCCCATCAACGTCAAGACTGGGTGTGTACATGCCATTTTTGATGAAAAGCAGTCTTAGACAGAGCTCTCCTGTAGCTTCTGGTCCAAGGGTGTACCGAGCTTGTGGTCAATGTGGTCAGAGCTACTGTGGGGTCATCCCTGTTCTTTCCTAACAGTTTGAAGTGGTTCACACCAGAACATCAGAGGGCTCTCAAGGATGGGGCCTGGTCCAGGAGGCGCCATGGTCTGAATCATAAAAACCCTCAAACTATGTTCCATCTTGGCCTCAATCCCTAACATGATTATGGGCAAGTCATTTAACCTCTCTGTGACTCACTTTTCTTGACTATTAATTGGAGCAACAAGCCTACACTCTCTCACACACAAAGTCACTTAAAGGCTTCTCACTGTTTCTAGGATGTCTGTTTCTCCAGCTCATCTTCTCCCCACGTCCCCTATGCTTCTGCCACACTGACCTATTTAATATAGGATTAAGCTGGATATCCTCTTCTACTCCTCATTTCTTTATTGTTATAAAAGGGGTTTTTCTACAAGGTATCTTTTCTATCTGAAATACCCTTCCTCACCTAGTCCAACTGGAAAATTCCTCAAAACTCAGCCTAAGCAACACCTCCTCTGTGCAGCCTTCCCTCATCATTCCTGGACTCTCCTGGCAGATGGATGGCCCCGTAAAATATTGTATTATACGTCCTCTCACACCACAGTGTTTTCTTGTGAGTCTCCCAACCAAATCATGAGTTTAAGGAGACACACCATGTCAGGCATGTAGCAGATGCTCAATAAACATTTACTGAATAAATGAGTGAGTCTTGAATGAAAAGGAAATATGGAAATAGTAAAAAAGGAAATTAGACTATCATTATTTTCTCTGATAGTAAAGAAATATGCATATCATAAAGTATTCAAGCAATAGAAAGGTGCAGTTTCCCTTCATCCACACCACATTCAGTGATAGCCCTAATAGCAATAGTTCTTTCACAACTTTTTCTATATGTATGCACATATTTTTTCACTAAAACTGGGGTCTGAACCTGTTTGAACTTGTTTTTTATTTATTATATCATGAATATCCTTTGGAAATGCCTTTTAAAAATTATTATTCTAATGTAAGTTGAAAGAACAGGTCCCAGATTTGGTAAATGGTCATAGAAAGAAACTTATGGACTAAATTTCCTTCTCTGTTCATCCCTCTGAGAACCTAAAAATTCCATTATCCATTCATACATTCATTCACTCATTTATTAATTTTAATTACAAAAGTAACATTTGCACAGTAAGACACTCAGACAGTACAAAAATGTGTACATAAAAAGGTAGATGTCGGGCCGAGCCCGTGGCGCACTCGGGAGATTGCGGCGCTGGGAGCGCAGCGACACTCCCGCGGCGGGTTCGGATCCTATATAGGAATGACCGGTGCACTCACTGGCTGAGTGCCGGTCACAAAAAAAGACAAAAAAAAAAAAAAAGGTAGATGTCTCCCATACATGTATATGTACCTGTGTGTATATAATTTTTAAAAAGAAAAACAGTACTGCAGTACATGTGTTCTGTAACTTGCTTTTTACTTAATAGCTCGTAGACATCCTTTTATATCAGTAAATACATATCTACCTTGTTCTTTTTAATAGTTGCATAGTATTCCATGCGATAATGTACCATAATTTAAATGTTTTCTAACCCTGTGCTAATACAATATATCCATTCAATAAATACTTATTGAGCATCAAGAGGAAAAGTTAAGTGACAGTGCGGGGCTTGCAGTGACAGGTTTACCCAGGATACAGAGCTCAGAGAAGACCCAGACTGCGAGGCCTGTGTTTCACAGCAGTTGCAGCATCGAGGATGGAACTGGAAAGGGTGACTGTGGAGAGCCTGGTGCTCTCCCACCCACCAGCACTTGCGTTTCATTGGCTAGAACAAGGCAGGATCCAGGACCCCCAGAGGGAGCGTCCAGGAATGTGAGCTGAAAGAAGCAAGCACGATTTGCTTTACACGAACAAGCTGGTTTTTCAGAAACAGGAAATTTCTCTCATACTTTAAGTCCTAAAATAGAAGAAGTATGCTGGGATGCACAGGGATTTGGGGAATTTGGTTAATGTCCTGAAGACAATTCGATGTACATTCTGAATCTGATCATCTCAACGTTTGCTGTCACACATGTCTCAAAAAGGCTCTTATTTGAAAATCAAAGAACGTCCACACAGTGATAGAATAGAATGGGGGGTAGAAAACACCTCCAAATAATTCTGGTCTCAGAGGTGCAGGAGACAGGTCCTTCATGCACTGCTGGGGAGGCTGGAAACTGGAGCCTAGAAGGCTGCATTTGGTCTGGCCCAGGCTGCTTCCTCGGCCTGGCTTCCCGGGTTCTCCCCGCACTGGCGCTGGTGTTGCTCTGACTCAGCACATGCGTCCACACCGCAGGGACTCCACGCACGCCTCTCCTTTGTCTGGAAGCTCTTCCTCCCTTGGTCAGCTCCCAGACTCCCAGGCTGCCTTGTCTGTTCCTACTCATCCTTCACTTCTCAGCTTGAACATACCTGAACATCCAGGACAAATTAGTTCCCTCTATTTACATTCCCTGACAATCTTGTTCGTTTCTTTCAGAGCAGTTACCACAACCACAGTGAGATATTGATTTGTGTGATTATTTGATTACTGATGTCCCACTAGGAACAGTGTCTGTTTTTCTCATAGCTGAATTCCTAAGGCCTCATTATGTTGGACACAGAATAGATATCCAATAAATATTTGTTGAATGATTGCTTTTAGAGGGCAATCTCTATAAGATTTGTAAATGTGGCCCCCGGCCCCCAACATCCACATCCTGCCCAGTGACAACCAACCTACTGCGAGAAACCCCCTGGGCTCCGAAACCAGAGTTGTGGGGGGGCCTGCAGGCCCACATTCAAAATGTAAATGAGATACTGTGTGACTCAGTTATCTAAATTAAGGAATCTGTCCTACAGAAATAACACAATTGCACTAAGATACAGGTGCAAGTGTATTCTTGGATGCAACATTTATATTAGCAGAGGGTTTGAAAATCCCTGCATTATAGTACATCATTCAATGGAATGCTACATAACCATTAAAAATAACAACATACATTTGGTGATATGGAAAATATGGAGGGAAGGATGAAAAGACAGAGCACAGAAGGTTTTTATGGCAGTGAAATGACTATGATACTACAATGGTAGAATCATGTCATTACACATTTATCAAAATCCATAGAATATACAACACCAAGAATGAACCCTAATGTAAACTATGGATTTTGGATAATAATGATGTGTCAATGTAGGTTCATCGATTATAATAAATGTACCACTTTGGTTTGGGACGTTGATAATGGGAGAAGCTATGCATGTGTGGGGACAGCAGGTACATGAGAATATCTGTACTCCCAATCAGTTTTACTGTGATCCGAAAACTGCTCTAACAAATAAAGTCTACTAAAAAAAAAAAAGCCCAGGAGCCATATATGGAGGTTTCTACATTTTATTTATACATTGATGTGTTTTCTGAATTTGTTACAGTACACATGTATTACTTTTGTAATTAAGAAATACTGAAGATCAGAAAGAAAAGAATAAATGCTGTAACAGGCAAATGTAAACACACCCATAGCTCTCTTTTCCTTCCTTGATTAAACCTTGACTGATACAAACTCCTATTCAATGAAAGAGAAATGCCAACTACAATAATAATAGAAAAAGATGATTTTTATTTGATTCAAAAACCCAAATATGCTTATGGATATGAAGGTGGTAGAATGTAGTCCAATCATCCATTAAAATACGGAAAAGAGAGCAGCCGTAGATTCACCAGCAGCCATCAAATAAATAAAGGATTTAGTTTCATGCATAAGCTTCTAGGAGTGGTGGCCACAAACAGAAACACAAGAGTCAGCCATTTCCATAAGTAGTTGCAGAGTAAGAAGGTGACTGAAAACACCTTGAGAATTCTGGCTGTCGACTCTATTTTGGCAAGAGGTGGTTTAAAGCAGTGGTTCTCAAAATGAGGTCTGCCGCCCTCTTTTTGCAAACAGTTTCAGGGGGTCTGTATGGTCAAAAGTATTTTCATATTACTACTAAGGCTTTATTTGCCATTTTCACTGTGTTGACATTTTCACTGATGGTGTAAGGCAATAATTAGTAAAACCATGAGCACTTTAACATGAATCTGGGTAGTGACACCAAATTCTCTCAGTAGTCATTGTATGTTTCATGACTACACAGACAGAGAAAATAATATATTTTAAAATATATTATTACAAAGATTCTTCAGAAAAAATTATCTGAAAATTCTAGTGATATTATTGGATTTCCAAAGAGGAGAATGCTGCTGCTAAAGTTCCACACAGAACATACCCATATACACACTCTTCAGAAATGAACCACTTTCCTTCAGAGGAAATGAGTCCTGTGAATGTGAAAATGGCATATTCAACTAGCCTTCTTATTGCTGGGAAGAGAATAGCACAGACATAGATAAAAGTTCGTGTACTAGTAAAATCTACCTGTTTCTCTGTAACATGGTTGACAGTGCTTTTTCAATTGATGGAATTACTAAAATATTTGCATTTAGAATTTTTCTGGATTTTGGCCTTAATTACATTCATTATTTGTACAGTGGATAAAACAATCATGTGCACAAATGTATATTTTTTATTTCACAGGGTAAAAACTGTCATTTTTTGTTGTTATAATTTGAGCCAATATGGGGTGCTTTTTTATATCCTTTATCAGAAATTGTTAGGGTTTCAAACAAAATTGAGTGTCCTAATGTGGCAGTATGAGGGATCTGGAACAGGGTGTCTAGGCTCTTAGAACCCCTCATTCTCTGTAGTATAAAGTTAAATGCACTGATTGAGACTATTTGTTTTTCAAGAATCCAGGTCTACAACCCAGCCTCTTCAATTCTTTAAGCCAATTGTTTTCAAATGCTTGTCTTACATTGGTTCTGAACTGACCACTTAAGAAACACCAGCAGAGCTTGTTCAAATCTAGATTTATAGTCACAGATTTGGGAGATTCTAACTTAGTAGGTTTAGAATTGGAACCAAGAATTTATATTTATAAAGAATTCTCTAATTCTGATATTTAGCCAGATTTGGGAACAACTGGCTTAGAAGATACTAGGAAATGAAGACAGAGCTGTGATGTCACACAGAGTAAATAGTTTCCTGGTTAATTTACTAAACACCCCAGGAAGGGACATTCAGAAAATATTACTAGATGTCCATATCTTCCTGTTTCCCAAGTTTTAGGCAGAATTATAACTAAAGAAGCCAGTAAGCATTTGTGTTAGCTGGGAAATTCAGGAATTATGAAAAATATCAAAACTTCAGAGAGGAAGTAAATTTTTTATGAAGCTAATGAAGTTAAAGTTCCAGAGCCACTCACATGCATGAGCCACTCTGAGTGACTACTGTTGGGAGTTTTAGTGTCCTGAGGTGGGAGGGGGAAGTCAGGTTGCAAACAGAAGCTTCTAATGTACGTGTATCTGAAAATGACCTAAAGAAATCTCAGAGGAAAGGTGCTTGAATTTCCGAGGCACCAATACATTTGTTGTGATTTCTTTTTCTAAATAAATATTCATTTTCATACTAATTTTGTATTCATGATTTGTATACCTTTTCTTAAAGATGTCTCCTCAAAAGATTTAATATTCAGGTCCCACATAACCAGGATCAACCCATGTCTTAAAGGTCAATATTAAGAAATCAGAGAAGTAACGTTGGGCCTATTTAGAGATAATCCGTGGGTGAAACATTACACATGAGATCATTTGATAATATACATTACCAAGTAATCTTTGATGAATCCTCTGAGAAGAATTTGGGTAGAGAGTGCAAAGGTCTTGTGGAAAGAAAAGGCATGTCATATTAAAGGAAATAAAATTAATAGTTAAAATTTTAAAATAAAATTAATGATTAATAGTTAATCCATGAATTAATTAAATTGATCGATTAAATAATAATTAAATTAAATTTTTAAAATTAATTTTTAGTTTTAGTAAATTTTTAATTTTTTAATTTTTAATAATTTTTTAATATTTAATTAAATTTTAAAAATAAAATTTAAGTGTAATGTAATTAATTAATTAATTAAATTCTGGAACAAAGAGTTTAAGAGAAGGTCGAGGAGAGATGAAGCCACAAGAACCAATCACTTAAGCCACATGGGAGTTTCAATCGTGTCCTGAAGAGAAAAAGAACCACAAAGTGTTCTAAGCAGGAGGTTGATATGATAAAAATTACATTTTTGCAAATTTTTTCTGGGCTGTGATGTGAAGAATAGATTGGAAGAGTGTCTTATTTCATTTGTGCTGCTATAAAAAAAATGCCACAGACTGGGTGATGCATAACCAATAGACATACATCACTCCTGGTTCTGGAGGCCGGAAAGCCAAGGTTGAGGAGCTGGCAAAGTTGATATCTGGTGAGGGCTTCCAAGATAGTGCCTGTTGCTGCATCCTCTGGATGGAACAAACACTGTCTCCTCTCAAGGCAGAAGAAATAGAAGGGCAAGATGGTGCTCCTTTCAACCTCTAGCCCTTTTATGAGAATGCTGCTCTCACTCATGAGGGAGAAGCTCTTAGACCTAGTCACCTCCCCAAAGCCATACCTCTTAATACCGCTGCACTGGGGATTAAGTGTCAGCATGAATTCTGGAGGGCACACCATCATTCAAAACCAGATGCACAAGGACAAGTATGGAGGCCATTGAGAGGATGGTGATTAAAATAGAAGAGAAACAGTGGCTGTGGTGAGACCCTGGTGTAACAAGACATACTTAGGATATAGGATTTGGTGACTAAATTGATGTGAGTTGTGACAGAGAAAGAGGAGTCAAGAATGTTGACCAAGTATCTGGCTTGGGCAACAGAATGGTGATTGTATTATTTCCACCAGAGGAGAAGTAAGTTTGAGGCAATGGGATAGTGGGGTCAGGAAAAGATTGTGTGTTCAGTCCTGGATAGCTGAAACTGAAGTGCCTGCAGGACATCCAATTGGAAAAATTCAGCAAAAGGTTAGATATTAGGGCCTGGGTCTCAGGGGAGATGGGACCTGGAATATACATTTGCGTATATATTTGGAGATTATATATATATATACACACACACATATATGTATATATTTGAGATAAAATTAAATCACGAGAGTTGTGAAAGTTAATTCTAGGTGTCAACTTGATTAGATTAAGGAATGTCAAGAAATCTACTAAAGCTATATTTTTAGGTGTATCCATGAGGATGTTTCAAGGACAGATTAGCATGAGATCCTGAGTGGACTGGGTGGGAAAGATCTGCCCTCAATATGGGGAGAAATCATTCAATCCACTGCAGGCACCAAGAGAACAAAAAATGGAGAAAAAAAAATGAATGGCTCTATCCATTGGAGCTCGTACACATTCTTCTCTCCTGTCCATGGACATCGGACTTCGAGACTCTTCAGCTTTTGGGTTCCAGGACTTACACCAAAGACACCATAAGCTTCCCTGGTTTGGAGGCCTTTGGACTTGGACTGAGCCACGCTACTGGCATCCAGTTTGCAGACGGCCTATTGTGGAACTTCTCTTCACAATTGTGTGAGCTAATTCCCTTAATAAATCCCCTTTGATGTATTTATAACATACCCTGTTGATTCTGTCTCTCTGCAGAACCCTGACTAATACAAGAGATTATGAGATGAAAAGAAAATACTAAGGAACATGGGTATTTAATGAAAGGGCAGAGACACAGGAGACCACAAAGGAGCCTGAGGAGCATTGGGCCAAAAAGGTAGAAGAAATATCAGGAAAGTATAAGTTCATAGAAGCCAAGGAAAGAGTAGACAGTGTCAGATGCTACTAAAATGTCAAGTAGGATAAGGACCAAAAAGTTCATTGATCCCTGGAGAGGTAGGAATACAGGGTGAAGAAACAGGCTATGACAATGGAATCAATGTAAAGATAACCATATAGGCTCTTATGACTCAGAGACCAAGACAGGGACAGTGGCTGATGGAACCCACACTGAGAAGCACTGCAGAGATTTTAAAAGAAACCCATGCCAGGTACTTTGATCAAATAGCCTACGTTTTATCTGATAGTTGCAGTTTTATAAAATCTTCTCTTGTTATATGTGTTTATATTTGTCAAATTGGTCATCAGAATTTTTTTCGTTGTTAAGGAAATATGGTCTCTGTATATTTTTGGAATTGAAATGATTAGAACAAGAAATACAGCTCATCCTGCTTTCTACCTTCGTGTACACTGAAGGCATAGACAAGAATATGCATGGATTGGATCTAGAATTCTGTACCCTGTTCTACCTCTCTCAGGACTTCTTGGTTCAGGAATCTACATCTTAACTCTTCCAGACTAGTCTGATGTGTGAGATTTTAGGTAAAGATAATTTACCGTGAAGCGAGTAGGTGATTATTCATTGCTATATTCTCAGTGCCGAAGACAATGACTGTTACATAGTAGACCCTTAAAAAATGTTTATCCAATAAATACATGAAAGGAAATGGAAATAAAAAACAGTTAGAATCTTTATTTCTAATAAAAAGAGGGAGGGAAAAAAACAGGGAAAAAAAGGTACAGAAAATACCTTTTGGGTGCTTAGAGTTTTTCGCCTGACCAGTTTTTAAAAATTATGAGCACTTTACAAGCTCAATCGTGTATCTGAACTGATCCATGCAAGTCTTAACATTCTCCAAGAGCTCCCAAATGGCAAGTGGTTGGGGGTGAGGGCTCTAGTCCCCTACGGGAATAGAGGAATACCCAGGAATAGAGGAATGTCCCAGACTCTCATACCAGTATTTTTTTTCCAAACAAAACGTTTCCCATGTTTATTAAGGAATCAATCCTCTTGCGCACAGCATAGAAACAAAGCATTTCCCCAATAAAACATGTCCACGTGTCCACATTTTCAGCTGGATACATCATACCAATGTTTTTAATAGCAATATTTAATAGCAAAGGAGAGGAACACTGTGAAATTTATTTAGATTAGTATGTAGGTCTAAAGGTCATGTATTCGAAGAAACCATTCTTGGCAAATTTTAGGCAGCAGGGGAAGATTGAAATGCAATTGACTGCTGGCTTGCCTCGTGCTTCTGTGAGACTGTCATTACAGAGGCAAACTCTGGACCTTAGAGAAGCACTTGGAATGGACTCAGCAAATTCACTGTCATTTCCAGCAGCGACCCATTCTTCCTTTCTAACAGACTGCTGTTGTGGAGGGATTTCATAACCTTGTTTTCCCCAGCTAGCCCTCCAAACTATATGAAATGGTACAGTTTGAGCAATGGTAAATATTTCGAACTAGCTGTACAGCAGTTTTTGACAGAGGTTTGTTTTTGGAAATACAAATTCATATGCTTCTTAGAAAATATCCAATATGAAATTTTAATTCAACTATTTACCCAAGAACCACTTTTTAATATTGCTTCCTTACTTCTCTTTTCCTAGAAAGGCACACTATCTGTGTAAAAATGCAATTTTATTCAGGTTAAGTAGGAAACATGAACTTAGAAGTTTAACAAATGATTTGAGAATATTTTGTCCTTAATAGTTCCATGCCAAAACATTACATTTTATAAATATCATATGAGGAGTCTTCAAATACCATCAAAAGATTCATATTATCTTTTAATCCCACTTTTCAATGAACTTTTTGAGGTACCCTTGTATTTTTTTAAATGACTTTCATATTTTTACAGCTGTTTTCTCCCCCATTGAACTCCATTTAATACGCTCATGATAGATTACCACAGGATTTTTTTGTCGGTATTAAATCTGTTTAAATTCCTATTCAAAGTACCTTTAGGCTATTTTGTCAACTTGAAATAAGGTCATTATTTTCACCAGAGAATGGGATATGCCAAAATGTTGACTTTTAGCATGCTGAATGGATCCTAGTAGAGAAAGTGTTAAATTATATTTTCTCATAATATTAACGAATATTTCCTAGTAGCAGTCAGGTTTAAAACAGATGAACTATGCTGAAAATGGATGTATGTTCATGTCATATACACTTCATGAAAAGTGTATGGTTAATTTTTTGTTTCAACTTGACTAGACTAAGGGGTGCCCACATAGCTGCTAAAACATTATTTCTGGGTGGGCTTATGAGGGTGATTCTAGAAGAGATTAACATTTGAATCAGTAGACTGAGTAAAAACTATTGACCTCACCAAAACCAGTGGGCATCATCAAATCCACTGCATAGAATGAAAAGACAGATAAAGGACATATTTGCCCCCTGTTTTCTCTGGAACATTCATCTTCCCTGCCCTCTAACATCCATGTTCCTTCTTCTTGGGCCTTAGGACCTGGACTTGGACCTAGATCTTTAGCTGTACTGGTTCTCAGGTCTTTGGACTCAGACTGAATTACATCATTGACTTTCTGGACTCTCCAGTTTGCAAACAGAAGATAACGGAACTTTCCAGCCTCCACAATCATGTAGGTCAATTCCTTCTATGTACGTACGTATGTATGTATGTATCTATGTATATATCTATCTATTATCTATCCATCTACTGTTTCTCTAGGAAACCCTGATTAATGCAAAATGTACACAACAATTTCCTGTTTTTATAATTTATTTGTTAAGTATTAAATCTTTAGATCCTGGAAGAAGCATTTCTCACAAAGCCCACCTCATTGTTTGTAAAGAAGTAATATAGTCAAGCCTTCAATTGTCTTAAAAACATTCCTCAATAAAGTGATTTTTAAACAAAGAGCATTTCACTGACATTCAGCAGATCCTGAAACACAGCACTCTTCTGCCACTAAATAAGTAAACAACCCTGGACAAGTAGTGTACTTACTGTAGACCTCTGTTCCATTACCTATAAAGAAAGCGTTGGGCCAGGCGAAGCCCAGAGTGTCTCATGCCTCTTCCCATTGCCACATTCTATGGCTATTTTAGCAAAGTTAGTCTCAAAGAAAACACTTCCGTTCCTTGGCAGATATCTAAAGAAGGATGCTCTTGTGAAAGAAATTAAAATCACAAAATTTCCTTTAAAAAATTGCCAAAAGAAAAGTTGATCTCTTAGAAGTAGAGAGCAGAATAGTGGTTACTAGAGGCTGGGAAGGGTAGGGGAGGAGGGGAAAGGCAGAGGTTACAGATACAAAGTTACAGCTGGACAGGAGGAACCATTTCTAGTGATCTATAGCTTTGTAAGGTGACTATTGTTAGCACCAATTTATTATATACTTTCAAATAGCTAAAAGAGAGGATGTTGAGTTTTCCCAACGCAAAGAAATGAAAAATATTTGGGTGATGAGTACGCTGATTACCCAGATTTGATCATTACACACTATAAACATGGATTCAAATCCGGCGGTGGCCCAGCCAAAACCGAGCCGAGGTGGGGGATGGCTAGGACAGCATGTGTCACATGCTCGTGTGGCGACGGGCTCAGACCGTGTGGCAGAAGTGATGTCACAAAGGGGCCTGGTTACCATGGTGCGCGTGTGGGACACCTGAGGCTGGTGGGCGCCAGTGCTCCCCGGCTCCCCGCACGGCTGGCTGCCCCATGTCTGCTGCTGTCGCCAGGGCTGGTTTGCATTCCTGACAGAACGCAGAGCTGTCTCAGCTGCTGGTTGTGGCCCGGCCAGGCCGTGGCTACCGTGGCCACAGCCAGAGCAGCCTCGGTGCCATGGAGGTGCCTGGTTCTGCCCCTCAGCCATATTTAGGGCTGGTCCTGGGAAAGCTGTGCAGGACTGTGGCAGCATGGCCTGAAGACCTGAGACTGGGCCCTGGTTTTCTGTGGGAACTGGTGATATGTGCGCCTCTTACTGGATTTTTTCTTCTCTTGTTTTTGTGGAGAAGTGTTCAATCGGTTAGAAGCCAGCTGCATGTAGGAAGAGAGAAAAAGCTTGCTGAAGAACTTTCTGGACTAATTGAAGAAAAATGTAAATTACTTGACAAACTTAGCATTGTTGAAGAGGAGTGTGAAGCCTTAGAGTCAGCTGTGAAGGATGCCAGCTTTGAGAAGGAGTCAACAGAAGCACAAAGCTTGGAGGCAACCTATGAAAAGCTGAGCAGGTCCAAATCTAAACTTGAGGATGAAATAGTCTTTCTAACAAAAGAATTAAAAGAACAGAAATCTAAACATTCTGAGCAAGATGAATTGATGGCAGATATTTCAAAAAGGATACAGTCCCTAGAAGATGAATCAAAATCCATCCAGTCACAAGTAGCTAAAGCCAAACAAATCTGCAAAGTATTTCAAATGAATGAAGAAAGTCTGAAGGTGGCAATAAAAGATGCCTTGAATGAAAATTCCCAACTTCAGGAAAGCCAGAAACAGATTTTACAAGAAGTGGAAGTATTGAAAGAACAAGTGAGAGAACTTCATATACAGAAAATAACATTTGAAGATTCCAAAGTCCAGGCAGAAAAATTTCTGAGTGAGAAAGAAAATCACATCAAGTCTCTGACTGAATGCTTGCTCAAGATGAAAGACTGGGCTGCTGTGCTTGGAGAAGACATGATGGCTGATGACTTGGAATAGGAGATGAAGAGTGAATCACAAAATGGTGCTCGCTTAGATGATCCACCAGAAGGAGCTTTGAAGAAACTGATTCACGCTGCTAAGTTAAAAGCTTCTTTAAAAACTCTAGAAGGAGAAGGAAACCAAATTCAAACTCGGTTATCTGAAGTAGATAAAAGAAAGGAAGAGCTTACAGAGCATATTACAAATCTCCAGACTGAACAAGCATCTTTACAGTCAGAAAACACACAGTTGGAAAGTGAAAATCAGAAGCTTCGGCAGAAACTTCAAGTAATGACTGAACTGTATCAAGAAAATGGAATGAAACTCCACAGGAAATTAATAGTAGAGGAAAAGGACCAGTTAGAGAAGGAGGAGGAACTTTCCAAAGTAGGAGAGAAGATGAGCCATGCCGCTGAGGAACTGGAGACCTACAGAAGGCGAGCCGGAGATGTGGAAGGAGAATTGGAGAGAAGCGTTCGTTCTTATCAAGGGCAGTTGATGGCCTATGAGAAAGAAGTGCATGGCAGCTGGGTGGCAGCT
Organism: Cynocephalus volans; assembly: GCF_027409185.1. NCBI lineage: Eukaryota > Metazoa > Chordata > Mammalia > Dermoptera > Cynocephalidae > Cynocephalus > Cynocephalus volans. Next base: position 84,301,282 of record NC_084473.1, read on the forward strand.
GAGACTGCTGAAAGATACCTCAGTTATTTAAGGAAAGCAAATGTTTACAAGAGACAAATATTAAATGAAAAAGAGTTTAAATTTGAACTTTTCAAAAAAGAACATTATGCAGCGGATATTCCAAATACAGCATTTGGCGGAGAGCATTCCCCACATGGTGCCTCACCAGTGGGTCGACCTTCATCCGAAACGAGAGCTTTTCTCTCTCCACTCACACTCGCACCTTTGACTCCAGGGCGAGGAGGAGGAAGAGGCTCAAGAGGCCCAGAGAATACTCTGGACCATCAGATGACCAATGAAAGAGGAGAATCGGGCTGTGATATTTTAACCAATTCTCATGGAGCACCTTCTGGGTTCCTGTCACCTCCGTGGGTACAGCACCAGAGGATGACGATCCCTCCACCAGGCCACCCATGTCCTGATCCAGCTCTTCTTCCACGAAGGAAAGATGGATTAGATCCTAATCCTGGTGGACTGTCTGGACCAGCAGAACTGAGAAGGTTTAATCTGCCTTCTTTGGATAAAGCGGATGGGCCTAAGTCTTCACAAATGGAATCCAGTAGAAATGATACCAAAGATGACCTTGGTAATGTAAATGTGCCTAATTCATCTGTGCCTGCTGAAAGGGAAGCAAGTGGCCCTGGCTTTGCTCCTCCACCTTTTCCTGCAATCAGAGGTCCATTGTTTCCAGTGGATATGAGGGGGTCCATTCATGAGAAGAGAACCTCCTTTTCCTCCACCTCCTCCAGGAAGCATGTATGGAGCTCCTCAAAATTATTATCTACCAACGGATTTCTCTGTCCAGCCACCACCTCCATTTGCTATGAGAAATGTCTATTCAGTGACGGGTTTTCCTCCTTATGTTCCTCTAAGAGCTGGATTTTCACCTCTACCCCCACATGGTGAAAGTAGGGGTGAGTTCCCTTCAGGGTTGATTCTGCACTCAAATGAGTCTGCTCCTGAAATCCAGAACCACAGCAAGAAACCTGATGGTATTTTTGGACTCTCTTCATAAATAGTTTTGACTTCTCCCTCCTTTTCATTTTAAGGAACTACTTTTTTTGCTCAAATTGAAGCTTAATGGAATTATAATTCTCAGGATAGTATTTTGTAAATAAAGATAATTTAAATATGAATTTTATGAGTCAATTATTTCCATTTTATTTTATCCTAGATTGTATAATGATTTTAATTTGATTAACTAACCCACTATTACATCAACAATAATGGGAATTTTATATAGGCAATCTTGCAGTTGGGGATGTTTTAAACTCCAAGGGCTGTGTCGTTATGCCAAAAACTATATATACTATGGTTGTAGACAAATGTGAAAGTAACTTTATGCTTAATCAAATTTTCATTGATTTAAAGACTTGTTTGGTATTAATAATAGCAATAAAATCAACTAGTTTTTAATAAAAAAAACCCACAATGTACTCCATAAATATGTACAATTTTTATGTGTCAGTTAAGAACAATAATACATGTTTTAACTTACCAAAAGAAAGCTCTAGAAGCTCACCCTGCCACAGCAAAGCAGAGCACAGCCATCTCTGTCTGTCTGGGCCGCTGCGCTCCTGACTTTGACCACTTCTGACAAAGCTGCCTGAGGTCCTGGCACACCTGTGGCCTTCTGGCGCATGGCCAGGGAGCTGTGCTGAAACCCTCGTCTGGCCTGCAGCAGCTGTCACAGGGACTCTCAAGCACTTTGCTGAACCGTCACACACTCTGTGCCTCAGTTTGGGCCGTGCCCGTCCTCACCACGTGTGAGGCTCACCTGGCGCCTCCTCCCCTTCCCGCCCCAGCCCACCTTTCCTCCCCGGCTTCACTCACCGCAGCACACACAAAATTGAACTTTGTGGACTCTCCCAACTATTTTTCTTAAAAAAACCCACTCTATTGTATATATTTGAGGTTTGCAACGTAATGTTAGAGGATACATATAGACAGTAAAAAGTTACTATAGTGGAGCACATCTGCAGGCCTCCCTTGGCTGTTCCCTCCTGCAGCAGTGCTGAGGCCCGGGCAGGATGGCACAGGACTGAGGTGACACTGCCTTCTCCAAAGGTGTCATGGTGGTGTGAGGGGGTGGGCCCTGGAGCAAGGCAATGACTGTCCCCAAACTTGGTTCTTTCTGGTAGAGGTGGTCAAGGCCCTGCTGAATGAGCCATCCTCGGTGAAGGTGGAGAAGGTGAGAACCAGGGAGGTGCTGGGGAAGGGAGCACAGGGTGAGCTGCAGGGGTGGGGTAGGAAAGCCTCACTCCACTCTGCTCACCCACCTTGCTGGGTGGGGGTCTCAGGCATCCTTTCACCCCTGCATGGGTGAGATCCAGGCGCAGGGCCCACCGCACTTGTGCTCCCCACTTCTGGTTTCCCTCTAGAGTCAGGCAGAAGCAGGGCTGGAATGTGGGGGGTCAGGACAGCCTCTGATGCCCTGCTGCCCTGCCCGGGTGATGCGGCACAAGGCGGGCTATGTGGGCTCTGCTTCTGTTGCTGCCACCACCACCGTTGCTGTGGGGGCTGTGTGAAGATGGAGCACAAGGCCATGGCCTGTGAGCCTGTGACTCTCATGGCCTTCCTTCTGCTGACCACCCTCGTGCTGCTGTGAGGGGCTGCCCAGGTCGGACGGGAGGGGTGGCCATGGCCCGAGGCTCCCACGGGCACTCCACAAGTCCCTTCCTCCTCCCCTCCCCTCCATCTCCACAGGGTTGGCGTCATCTGTTCCTTTGTCACCAACCAGCGTGTGCATGAGCAAACAGTCCCCAGCATGGAGGCTGTGCCTGAAACCCTACTCAGCCTCCAGAGCCTGGTCTCCAGTATCCCCCAGGTGAGCACCTAGTCATTCCTTTGCCCCCATGCACCCAACGAACCCCAGGCTCAGGCAGAACAGCAGAGTGAGTCCTCCAAGGCCCATGACCTGCCAATCAGAATTGTTGCCCCTTCAACTATGAACTGTCTGCCCTCTGCTGGAGAGTCTCTGTAATATGTAAACACACCCATGGTGTCCTCTGTATGGACCCCCAGCTGCCTGTAATAGGGGTCGCAGAAGGGGCTGGGAAGGGTAAGAATTGAGCTGCCAGTGACAGGGAAGGGCAGCCTCATGCCCTGTGTTTGCCTAGGAGCTGCAGGCTGTGGCACAGCAGTTCTCCCTTCCCCAAGCGCAAGTCTTGCAGGAGCTGGATGGTGAGGGTAACAGCTGGCTGGCCGGCCCCAGGGCCCACTGCCCAGGCCTGCCAGGGGGTCCCTCTTACTCCCTTATCCCAGATCCACCTGGACTCAGCCTCGCAGAGGTGGGCATCCTGCCCAGCTGGACAGCCAGCACAGCAGCAGCTGCGGGACCAGCTGGAGAAGCCAGCGCCCCCCTCAGAGCCCAGTGCCAGGGCCTGGGAAGGCAGGATGGATGGTGGGGAGGGCCCTTGGGCTCCTGGGGGGCGAGCCCTGAAGACTGCCCTGTGCTTTCTAGGTGTCAGTGAAACCATCGGAAGCATGATTCACACCCAGCTCAGGAGCACCATGTACCTGGCACTGGCCTCTGTGCTCAGCGTGTGTCAGGGTGAGCTGGATTGGAACCCTGTGCAGGGTGGGGCCCTGCAGGTATCCTCCTGGGCAGGCTCACCCTCACCCAGCCCTGGACTTCTTGGGCCACCTCAGTGGGCCGCACACTTGACTTTCCCATAGCATTTTCCCAGAATCCCAGCATTATCCCAGGAACCCTTGTCCTTTGGCATCCCTGCTCTCATCCTGGCTTAACATGTCCTGAGGCAGTTTCCACTGTACCTACAGAGGTTAATGAGTGCAGGTCCCTTTGGCTGGTGGAGGGGCATGTTCTACCTCCTGCTAGGCCTCTGATGATGCCAGGGGCCCTGGAGACTGCTCAGGCCAGGTGTGGGTCTCTCAGCCCTGTGGGACTCCATGGACCATCTCCGAGCCCTGAATGCCACCTAGGTGGAGCTGCGGGAGGGGCAGCAGTGCTGGTCCCCCCTTTCTCCATGCTCCCAGGGTTAAGAGGGTCATTGTGGCAGTGGGGCAGGTGCTCTCCTCAGGCCAGGCACTGTGCTGTGAGCTTCATGGATCGGCTCCTTGAGTCCTCACTGCCACCCAGGGCAGTCGAGGCCATGGAGGTTCCTTCCCATTTTACACAAGAGAACACTGAGGGCTTAGAGGCATCTGCCCCCCTCCCCCAGCAATCCCTCTCAGTCCTCTCCACGGACTTCTTCATAACCTCCCTTCCCCTTTTCAGGTTCCCCCTGTGGATGTTGTCATGCATCAGCTGAAGGCTGTCCCTGAGGCCAACGTCTCCAGCATGGTCCAGGATGTGAGTACCCTCCTCGGCTACCCAACTCCTCCCCCACATGCCTGGCAACTCATAAGTGAGGAGCCTCAGTTTCCCCCTTTGGGCAGGAACCCATTTGAACCTAAGTCTTAGGTACTCAACTACTACCTGGTGCCCTGGGCTGGAGGCTCATGGTGCCCATCCTCAGTGTGCACATGGTCTGGTGCAGGAGGCAGGCCTAGAGCTCAGAAGGAAGAGCTAGGACGCTCAAGGGGTAGGGCTGGGGGCCGCACGGAGTGAGTGCTCAGGCTGAACCCCGCGGGAGGGGAGAGTATGGTGGGACCCTGCTGGGTCGCTGGAGCAGAAGGTTCCAGGAGGACAGAAGTGGGAGCTGAGGCTGGGAGGGAGTGATGCAGCTGGCCTTTCGGGAGATAGACCAGCAGTCATGCATGGAAGACAGCTGCATTGGTCACAGTAATCCAGAAAGCAAAAGAGCAAAAGAGTTTATATTGATAGCATAAAAAATAAATGTATTTAGGGGGTATTCCACAAAATTTGAATGCTTTAGAAAGAAAGAGGCTTCTGTCCTTGACAAAAACCTGTAAAAGTTGGGTGACAAAGACATTTCTGTTGCTTTGCTATAGTCTAAGAAAAGGACTCTGATAAAACGTCATTCAAATGCAAAGACACAGGCCTTCATGGTAATTCTGGGCTGACGACTATGCTAAAGAAACAAGATTAACCTAGAGAAATCCTCCTGTCATCTCCCTAGTCTTGGAGAAATTCAGGGAAGCTATTATTAACTCTCGGAACAAGCTTCTGACTTGGAAGAAAGAAAATGGAGCCAGTCATGATTCCCGTTACATCGTAAAACAGCTGAGCGATATCACCAAAAAAATCTTCCAGTGGAGCCCAACAGAAACTCTTCATGATATTACCTGTAATTACAGATGTAAACTGGCAACAGTATTCAACCAAAACTCACCAGGTAATTTTAGAAGTAATGCCAAAGTATGTCCTCCCTGTGAATGAAACAAACCTAATACAACTGTGAATGTGGACATGAGCGGGCAGCAGAACCTTGAAGGCCCTGCACCCCTCCAGATGGACGTCACACAAATGCCTCCTGCCACGGATTGTAAATATGTTCTGGATATTGTTTATTTATCTTCACTGTGGATTGAAAATTTCCTTGTCAGAGAGCAACAGACGGAAACAAAGTGCTAACTTTGTTTTGCAGCCTGGAAAATCCCCACTTATCTTTCTAATGACAGAGAGACTCATTTTTCTAGTACAGTTATTAAGAAACACATGTTTTGCCTTTAATCCAGAAATTTTACTGTCCCTTGTTTTCCATAATCCTCTAAAAAACAGAACTAATGGAATTTCAAAAGTAAAATTTGCAAGCCTCTCAGAAAACTTTGAAATTCTACATTTTAACAGATTTCCATTAACATTAGTGTTTATAAGATCAACCCCCTCTTGGTCCCACATGTCATCTCCTTACGAATTAATAACATGCCACTGCATGCCATTTGAAATTTCACCCCATCTTAGATTCTGCATGATTACAAACATTTCCAGCTGTATCTCAACTGATACAAACTAAATATCCAAAACACCTACCTCTACATGATCTGTAGCTTCTTACAAAAGGCACACAGAGACAGTAAATTTATTCACTCCTATTGTAGTAAATAATACTTGTCCTCCCATACAGTCTATGCTTCAATGGGACGGTTAAAGGAAATTCCAGGTTCCCCTGGCTAAATCTGTGTTCTTGGTGTCTTGAACAAAGAATTGGGTGAGACACGCCAGAGGCAAAAAGCAAAAAAACAGTTTTATTTAGCAAAGCGAGAATACACTCTGGAGAGGAGAGAGCTGCTCAAGAGCCCTGAGGGTTGCATACCCAGGGGGTTAAGTCCTCTTAGCTGGATCTGTGTCTTTGGGTCATTGGTTGAGCCCCAAATGCACTCTCTGTCCTATTGGTTAAAGTGATTCGTGCCCTAACTAATGGGAACTCATTGGTCCAAACAAATAATGCCCAAGGATGGTGGTGGGGGGTGGGAGGTGTCTTTGTCTGGAATTGTCTTATTGTCTTCATCTCCTGTGGCTGCTTTCCTATGGCTGCCCTTACACTGAAGAAAGAACTTTTTAAGCTAGCCGTAGTAACGCCATTTTGCAAGGCACAAAACATTACCCTGGTTAAAAGTCCCTAGCATAGGAAAAGTACAGCCTGAGGTTGAGACCAGATAACGAACAGGATATCTGTGGTTATGCACCTGGGCCCCGGCCCGAGGCAAAGGGCGGATAGTTCCCAGAAATAGACAAGTCAGTTAAAGTTTCAAGAGTGCCCCTCAGCTGTTTCAAGGACTCCCAACAGTTTCCAGGGTGCCCCTCAGCTGTTTCAAGGACTCCCAACAGTTTCCAGGGTGCCCCTCAGCTGTTTCAAGGACTCCCACCAGTTTCCAGGGTGCCCCTCAGCTGTTTCAAGGACTCCCACATAACCGAAGCTCACCCCAGGCCTTATTTGAACTGACCAATTAAACTCGCTTCTCGCTTCTGTACCCGCGCTTATTTGAACTGACCAATTAAACTCGCTTCTCGCTTCTGTACCCGCGCTTTTTGCTATAAAAAGGACCCAGGAGCTTCACTCGGCGCGCCAGTCTTCCAAAAGACTGTGTCGCCCGGGTACCCGTGTGTTCAAATAAACCTCTTGCTGTTTGCATCCGTCTTCGTGGTCTCGCTGTTCCTTGGGAGGGTCTCCCTGAACTGACTGACTACCCACTTTGGGAGTCTTTCATTTGGGGGCTCGTCCGGGATCTGAGACCCCCACCCAGGGACCACCGACCCACCAACGGGAGGTAAGCTGGCCAGCAGTCGTTCTGTGTCTCGTTTCTGTGTCTCGTTTCTGTGTCTAATCCTGTGACTCTGACTGTCTTTCTGAGTGCGCGCATTTTGGTTTCAGTTTGTTCCGGGTTAGTCGCTCTGGGAGCGAAGTGCGGGTAGCGAACAGACGTGTTCGGGGGCTCGCCACCCGGCAATCCTGGGAGACGTCCCAGGATCAGGGGAGGACCAGGGACGCCTGGTGGACCCCTTGGCAGAGGATTATTGTGTTTTGGTCTCACCGCGTCTCGGGAGGCGCGCTCTGCCATCGGACTCTTTTTTCTATTTCTACGGCACTCGGTCTCGTCGCCGTTTCTGGTTTCTTTTTGTCTTAGTTGTGATAGGTCTTTGCGTCGTCGTTCCCCTATTGGAAATTTTCGAGATGGGGCAAGGTGCCCTTACGCCTCTCTCCCTTACTCTAGATCATTGGAAAGATGTCAAAGCCAGGGCTCACAATCTGTCCATGGAGATCAAAAAAGGAAAATGGCAGACTTTCTGTTCGTCTGAGTGGCCCACATTCGGCGTAGGTTGGCCGCCAGAGGGAACCTTTGACCTTTCTGTCATTTTTGCAGTTAAAAAGATTGTTTTCCAGGAGATCGGAGGACACCCGGACCAGGTTGCATATGTCGTGGTATGGCAAGACCTCGCCCAGAATCCCCCTCCCTGGGTGCCACCCTCCAGCAAAGTCGCTGTTGTTTCGGGATCAGAAAATACTCAAAGGCCACCTACAAGGAAGCCTTCCGCCCCTCCCCAACCCCCCGTCCTCCCGACACCAGATGACCTATTTTCCCTCTCTGAACCCCCACCTTACCCGGCGGCTCCGCTGCCCCCTCTGGCCCCTCAACCAAACAGATCGGCACCAGGACGAGCACCCAGTGACCCCAACCCTGAGGGACCGGCTGCGGGGACTAGGAGCCGCCAACCTCGCAGTCCGAGAGGCGACTCGGGTCCTGACTCCACCGTAGCTTTGCCCCTCCGAGCCATAGGGCCCCCAGCCGAGCCAAATGGCTTGGTCCCTTTGCAGTATTGGCCTTTTTCCTCAGCAGATCTTTACAATTGGAAGTCTAACCATCCTTCTTTTTCTGAAAAACCAGCAGGACTCACGGGACTTCTTGAGTCCCTTATGTTCTCTCACCAGCCCACTTGGGACGATTGCCAACAGCTACTCCAGATCCTCTTCACCACTGAAGAGCGAGAAAGGATTCTTCTGGAGGCCCGCAAGAACGTTCTCGGGGATAACGGGGCCCCTACACAACTCGAGAACCTCATTAATGAGGCTTTCCCCCTCAATCGACCTCAATGGGATTACAACACGGCCGAAGGTAGGGAGCGTCTTCTGGTCTACCGCCGGACTCTAGTGGCAGGTCTCAAAGGGGCAGCCCGGCGCCCCACCAATTTGGCTAAGGTAAGAGAGATCTTGCAGGGACCAGTAGAACCCCCCTCGGTTTTCTTGGAACGCCTGATGGAGGCATATAGGAGATACACTCCGTTTGACCCCTCTTCTGAGGGACAGCAGGCGGCAGTTGCCATGGCCTTTATCGGCCAGTCAGCCCCAGACATTAAAAAAAGGTTACAAAGACTAGAGGGGCTCCAAGACTTTTCCTTACAAGACTTAGTAAAGGAGGCAGAAAAGGTGTACCACAAGAGAGAAACAGAAGAAGAAAGACAGGAAAGAAAAAAAAAGAGACAGAAGAGAGAGAGAGACGGCGTGATAAACGCCAAGAAAAAAAATTTAACTAGGATTTTGGCCACAGTAGTAAGTGATAAAAGGTTTACAGATAAGCAGAAAGGGACCCTGAGCAACCGGGCAAGACCGACACCTAGGGACAAAAGGCCTCCTCTCGACAGGGACCAGTGCGCCTACTGCAAAGAGAAAGGCCACTGGGCAAGGGAATGCCCCCGAAAAAAGAAAAACGACAAAAAAGCTAGGGTTCTATCCCTAGACGACTAGGGGAGTCAAGGTTCGGACCCCCTCCCCGAACCTAGGGTAACATTGACAGTGGAGGGGACCCCCATCGAGTTTCTGGTCGATACCGGGGCTGAACATTCGGTGCTGACCCAACCCATGGGGAAGGTAGGGTCCAGGCGGACAGTCGTAGTAGGAGCGACCGGCAGCAAAGTCTACCCCTGGACCACTCAGAGACTTTTAAGGGTCGGACATAGGCAAGTGACCCATTCCTTTTTGGTCATACCTGAGTGCCCTGCTCCTCTGTTGGGCCGGGACATCCTGACCAAACTAAAGGCTCAAATCCAGTTTTCCACAGAGGGCCCACAAGTAACATGGGGAGATCACTCTACCATGTGCCTGGTCCTAAACCTAGAAGAAGAATACCGGCTGTATGAAAAGCCGGCCTCTCCCTCCATCGACCCATCCTGGCTCCAACTTTTTCCCACCGTATGGGCAGAAAAGACAGGTATGGGACTGGCCAATAACGTCCCACCAGTAGTAGTAGAGCTGAAATCAGGTGCCTCACCGGTGGCCGTCCGACAGTATCCAATGACTAAAGAAGCCCGGGAAGGCATCAGACCCCACATCCAAAGGTTCTTAGACCTAGGGGTCTTAGTGCCCTGCCAATCGCCCTGGAACACCCCTCTGCTACCAGTAAAAAAGCCAGGGACCAATGACTATCGGCCAGTCCAAGACTTGAGAGAAATTAACAAAAGGGTGCAAGACATTCATCCCACGGTCCCAAATCCATACAGCCTCCTGAGTTCCCTTCCGCCTAGTCACACTTGGTACTCAGTCCTGGATCTCAAGGATGCCTTTTTTTGCCTCAGACTACACCCCAACAGCCAGCCACTGTTCGCGTTCGAGTGGAGAGACCCAGAAAAAGGTAACACAGGTCAGCTGACCTGGACACGGCTGCCACAGGGGTTCAAAAATTCTCCCACTCTCTTCGACGAGGCCCTCCACCGAGATTTAGCTCCTTTTAGGGCTCTCAACCCCCAGGTCATATTACTCCAATATGTGGACGACCTCCTAGTGGCAGCTCCCACATATGAAGGCTGCAAAAGAGGGACACAAAAGCTCTTGCAGGAACTGAGTAAGTTGGGGTACCGGGTATCAGCTAAAAAGGCCCAGTTATGCCAGAAAGAGGTCACCTATTTGGGGTACCTGCTCAAAGGGGGAAAAAGATGGCTGACCCCGGCCCGGAAAGCTACAGTTATGAAGATCCCTACTCCCACAACCCCCAGGCAGGTCCGCGAATTTCTGGGTACTGCCGGATTCTGCAGGCTCTGGATTCCTGGGTTTGCTTCCCTGGCTGCACCCTTGTACCCCCTGACAAGGGAAAACATTCCTTTTACCTGGACTGAGGAGCATCAAAAGGCTTTTGACCACATAAAAAAAGCCTTGCTGTCTGCCCCCGCCTTGGCTCTCCCAGACCTCACCAAATCATTTACTCTGTACGTAGATGAAAGAGCCGGTGTAGCCCGAGGAGTGCTTACTCAGACCCTAGGACCATGGCGACGGCCAGTAGCTTATCTATCAAAAAAACTGGATCCAGTGGCCAGTGGGTGGCCAACCTGCCTAAAAGCGGTTGCTGCAGTGGCACTCCTCCTCAAAGACGCTGATAAGTTAACCTTGGGGCAAAATGTGACTGTGATTGCTTCCCACAGCCTCGAAAGTATCGTGCGGCAGCCCCCCAATCGGTGGATGACCAATGCCAGAATGACTCATTACCAGAGTTTGCTGCTAAACGAAAGAATATCTTTCGCGCCCCCTGCTGTCCTGAACCCAGCTACCCTACTACCAGTCGAGTCAGAATCCACCCCAGTACACCAATGCTCAGAAATCCTCTACGGGGGACCCCCCCCCATACTTGAGTTGGGAGAAACACTGGGTCCCGATGATAATTTTCTCCCTGTCTTATTTACCCACTTAAAGGCTCTAGAAGTTGTGAAGACCCAGATTTGGGACCAGATCAAAGAGACATATCAGCCCGGTACCATAGCTGTCCCCCACCCGTTCCAGGTCGGAGACCGAGTGCTGGTCAGACGCCATCGACCCAGCAACCTTGAGCCTCGGTGGAAAGGCCCGTATCTGGTATTGCTGACCACCCCGACCGCAGTAAAAGTTGATGGCATCGCTGCCTGGGTCCATGCTTCCCATCTCAAGCCTGCACCACCCCCGGCACCAAACGAGACCTGGGAGCTGGAAAGGACTGATCATCCTCTTAAGCTGCGTATTCGGCGGCGGAAAGATGAGTCCACCGGGTAAGAACCCCCACCGGCCTGTGATCCTCACCTGGAAGGTACTGTCCCAAACTGGAGAAGTTGTCTGGACCAAACAGGCTACCCAGCCGCCTTGGACTTGGTGGCCCGATCTTAAACCTGATGTATGTGCCCTGGCGGCGGGTATTGAGACCTGGGATATCCCGGGATACATAGCATCGGGCTCGGCCCAGATCAGACCCCCTGATTCAGACTATACAAAAACTTATAATCAGATCACCTGGGGGGTCCCAGGGTGCAGCTATCCCCGAGCTAGAAACAGGCTTGCCGCTTCCCCCTTCTACGTGTGCCCCCGGGATGGCCGGACCCTTTCAGAAGCTAGAAGGTGCGGAGGGCTAGAATCTCTATATTGCAAAGAATGGGGTTGTGAAACAACGGGGACAGTCTACTGGGGACCTAGTTCCTCATGGGACCTCATAACTGTAGAACGTAACGATAGCAGTAAAAACTGTGACAACACCGGCTGGTGTAACCCCCTTAAAATAAAATTCACAGAGAAAGGAAAAAATTCCAGAGATTGGGCACAAGGAAGAACCTGGGGACTAAGGTTCTATTTGACGGGAAACGATCCAGGTGTACTGTTCACCATTCGCCTAGATATCACCAATATGCCAACTGTGGCAGTGGGCCCCGACCCCGTCCTTGCAGAACAGGGACCTCCTAGCAACAAGCTGTACCCAATGACTAGCAGGCAACCCCCCGCGGCACAAAGGAGCACTGCTACACAGAGCCTCCTATCACCAGGCACTCTACCCCCCACCACGGGTGACAGGCTCTTTGGTCTTGTACAGGGGGCCTTCCTAGCTCTAAATGCCACCAACCCGAACGCCACAGAGCATTGCTGGCTCTGTCTGGCCATAAGCCCCCCCTACTATGAAGGAATAGCCTTTTTGGGAGAGGCCAATTATACCAGCGCCGAGAGTTGCCGTTGGGGGACCCAGGGAAAGCTTACTCTCACAGAGGTCACAGGACAAGGGTTATGTATAGGAACAATACCTTCTACCCATCAACATCTTTGCAACCAGACCCTATCCATCAATTCCTCCGGGGACCATCAGTACCTTCTCCCCTCCAACCATAGCTGGTGGGCTTGCAGCACCGGTCTCACCCCTTGCGTTTCCCTCTCAGTTTTTAATCAGTCTAAGGATTTCTGTGTCCAGGTTCAGCTGATTCCTCGCATCTATTACCATCCTGAAGAAACTTTGTTGCAGGCCTATGACAACCCTCATCCCAGGTTTAAGAGAGAACCTCTCACACTTACCCTAGCTGTCCTACTGGGAATTGTGGCAGGTATAGGTACCGGCTCGGCTGCTCTGATTAAAGGACCTATAGACCTCCAGCGGGGCCTAACCGAGCTCCAGACTGCCATGGACACTGACCTCCGGGCCCTCCAGGATTCAGTCAGCAAGTTAGAGGACTCATTGACTTCTCTATCTGAGGTAGTACTCCAAAATAGGCGAGGCCTTGACTTACTGTTTTTAAGAGAGGGAGGCCTCTGCGCGGCCCTCAGAGAGGAGTGCTGTTTTTATGTAGACCATTCAGGTGTGATACGAGACACCATGGCCAAACTCAAACAAAGACTAGATAAAAGACAGTTAGAGCGCCAAAAAGATCAAAACTGGTTTGAAGGTTGGTTCAATAGCTCCCCTTGGTTCACTACCCTACTATCAACCATCGCCGGGCCCCTAGTACTCCTTCTTCTGTTGCTCATTCTGGGGCCCTGTGTCATCAACAGGTTAGTCCAATTCATCAATGATAGAATAAGTACAATTAAAGTCCTGGTTCTTAGACAAAAATATCAGACTATAGATAATGAAAATAACTTTTAACTCCGCTCTAAGATTAGAGCTATCCACAAAAGAAATGGGGGAATGAAGAAAGAACTTTTTAAGCTAGCCGTAGTAACGCCATTTTGCAAGGCACAAAACATTACCCTGGTTAAAAGTCCCTAGCATAGGAAAAGTACAGCCTGAGGTTGAGACCAGATAACGAACAGGATATCTGTGGTTATGCACCTGGGCCCCGGCCCGAGGCAAAGGGCGGATAGTTCCCAGAAATAGACAAGTCAGTTAAAGTTTCAAGAGTGCCCCTCAGCTGTTTCAAGGACTCCCAACAGTTTCCAGGGTGCCCCTCAGCTGTTTCAAGGACTCCCAACAGTTTCCAGGGTGCCCCTCAGCTGTTTCAAGGACTCCCACCAGTTTCCAGGGTGCCCCTCAGCTGTTTCAAGGACTCCCACATAACCGAAGCTCACCCCAGGCCTTATTTGAACTGACCAATTAAACTCGCTTCTCGCTTCTGTACCCGCGCTTATTTGAACTGACCAATTAAACTCGCTTCTCGCTTCTGTACCCGCGCTTTTTGCTATAAAAAGGACCCAGGAGCTTCACTCGGCGCGCCAGTCTTCCAAAAGACTGTGTCGCCCGGGTACCCGTGTGTTCAAATAAACCTCTTGCTGTTTGCATCCGTCTTCGTGGTCTCGCTGTTCCTTGGGAGGGTCTCCCTGAACTGACTGACTACCCACTTTGGGAGTCTTTCAACACATTCACATGCCTACATGCTCATCCTCAGGGAACCAATTGTTCCGGTGGTTTATTTGCAAATAACCAGTTTTCCCCATGCTCATGTCTTTGTCTGGCATCCTGCCTCAGGACACTATGTTTTATTGGATATCAGGCTTATATCTGTCAACCAGACACTCACTTATCCTGCATATTCAGAGTCATTAGATATTTCCAGATATTTACAAATGCCACCTCTCCAGTAATCCATTCTTAAAAAGGATACCAGTGATCCAAAATAAAATTATCATAGGTTATTCAAAAAACTTCCAGTAGGGATCTCTGATCTGCTCATCACACATACTCTGCAAACTACAATTCCCAAGGGAATTAAACAACTAGAGATGATGGTTCACAACTGATGAGTAGTTTAACTAACTTCATTAATAAGATCACTCTGCTCTCTGAGTCTAAAACACTAATCTAAAATTATTCTTTAGAGCTATCAAGGACAATCATATAGTTTATTTTCCTCTGAGCCAGCAAAGGGGCAGGTTATGCTATAGCAGATACTTTTTTTTTTTTTACACCTTTAAAAACACTATGAGAAAATAGGACAGTCTGTGACTATTTAAAAGAAAAAGCCCCTTGACTCTCTAAAGTCAACCCAGCTGGATTCCCAAACATGCTTCCATTACCTGGGGGTCATAATCAAGGCCTTTGTCTTGGAGTCCTGTTACAAGGACTATATGACACATTGTGTTTGTAATAATTTCCTATGAACAGTTGGCCAATATGTTGTGTCTGGAGTTTGAAATGCTACTGCATGTATTTTTTATGTCATGCAGTTCAGCAACTCACTTTACCACAGAGGAAAATCAGATTAACCCTGGTGTAACTATAGACTGTGTTCAATAGACCCTCTTCTGCCTCCAATCTAGATTGAACTCCTGATTCCATAGACCCACCCCCAAATCACCTAACCAAATCCCAAATCCCACAATTGTTACTTTCTCACACCCTCTGCAGTGGATTGAATTATGTCCCCTCAAAGTTTAACGTATTGGAGGCTTGGTCCCCACTGTGACAGTGTTAAGAAGGTTGGAGATCCTATCATGGTAATTGAAAGGTGGGGCTTTGAAGAGGTGATTAAGGTGATGGTTTAATGGTGGCAATGGGCCTGGTTCTGAGGGCTTTAAAAGAAAAGCACACAAGGAGGTATCTCTGCTTCGCCACTTTCTGGCATCTGAGAGCCTTGCATTGCTGTAAAACCACCACCAAATAAGACCGTCGCCAGACGTGTTCCCTGGACTTTGGACTTTCCAGCCTCTGAAACTGAAAGCAATAAATTTTGTTTTCTTATAAATCATAAATCACCCAGTTCCAGGTATTTTGTTATAAGCAACAGAAACGGACTAATACACCCTCTTACTGAGACACCCTGTGGCTCACCGTAACATATGCTCTCCCCTGCTGCAAGACCAGCTTGTTTACTACAGTGTGTAGGTGCTCTTTGGTGAAGGTCATCAACAATGTGAATGTACATGTGGCCCAGGTTCCAGTCCTGGCTCTGCCACTTACTAATCATGGGCCTCGGGCACACTTATTGCTGCTCTCAGAGCCTGTGTTTCCCTATATGCAAAACAGGAACGTCCCATCTCAGAAGAGGATGTGTCAAAACAGATCAGGTGAGGCCAAATAAATAAATAAATGTTAGCACTTCCTATTCTAATTGGTTGCCGTGGTAAATTATTCCAAGGACATTTCAAATTTATGCCTCTAGAATTGCAAGTGTTCTGCCGGGATGGATCTAATTTTGTCAGGGGGCATGGGGCCACAGACCTGGAGCTCCCTGAGCTCCTTGCCACAGCACTGGGACCCTCCACTCACCCTGCATGCCACCCCACACCGCACCACTGGGTCCACTGCCGGCACTGGGCTGCCCTTGGCCTCAGCCCCAGTCTGTCAGCACACCTGTACCAGCAAGCCCAGGGTCAAATTTCTTACAGAACCTGTGTAGAGCTAGGGCTAGGGTCTGGAGCTCACAGACCCCTCGGGCCCATTCACAAACCCTTCACACGCAGGTCTATGAGCTAGGGAACCAGCAAAAAGGTCCTTGGAGCCTTGGCTGAAGTAGGAATAGTCTTTTTATACAGCACACACACGTCTGAGAGCTAAGCAGTACACAGAGAAACTCAAAACTCAACTGCTACCAGCAAAGTCCAAAGAAAAACTGAGCAGCTGCCAGCAGAGTAAACATGCTCTATTTTTAGACGCGAGCTCTGCAGGCCAGCTGTGCTAACTAACCGAAGAACACACAATAGCAATGACCAAAAAGATACATTGGTGCACACGTGCACTAACTCCACCCACACACAACTTGTTTACAAGAAATGTCGAGGGAGCCTGACTAAACTATTTTCCCCACAACCTGGGTTTGGACAACATCATTACACATGGCCAGACAATTCCCCCTCAGATCACCTTCTGGGGAGAGAAAGGAGTTTGCCTCAGATCTCTAAGCCACAAAGCACCACCTCCTTTTCCAGTTAGCCAATGTGGGGTTGCAAGTTTTAATGCATCCAGCATCCTTCTGCAACTTAATTCTTGTGCCCTCAGTCACCTTCCCACTTCTCCAGAATGCATGCACACAAGCATGCTGTTGCTGTTATTACTGCGACATTTGCAGACATGACCCCCATGGTGTACTTCCCACCCAGGATCCAAGGGCAGGCAATAACCATCATCCCCTTGTCCCTGCCCTGTAACTGTCCCCTTGAGAAAAGTACCCCATTCCCCTCCAGAACCTCCCTACAGGCAGGCAGGCTACCATACATGCTCTTCTTAGCCCTACCCCCTTATAAAAATAGGAAGTGTGGGGCCGACCTGTGGCTCACTTGGGGGAGTGCAGCGCTGGGAGCACAGAGGCGCTCCCGCCGGCGGGTTCGGATCCTATATAGGGATGGCAGGTGCGCTCACTGGCTGAGCGCGGCGCGGGCGACACCGAGCCAAGGGTTGCGATCCCCTTACCCGTCACAAAAGAAAGGAAAAAGAAAAAAAAATAGGAAGTGTTACATCCACTATTTTTTTTTTTTTTTTTTTTTGGAATCGGGTAAGGGGATCGTAACCCTTGGCTGGGTGTCGCCCGCCCCGCCCTCAGCCAGTGAGCCCACCGGCCATCCCTATAAAGGATCCGAACCCGGGGTGGGAGAGCCGCTGCGCACCCAGCGCCGCACTCTCCCGAGTGAGCCACAGGACCGTCCCTACATCCACTATTCACAATACTTCCTCTACAAATGCACTGCCAAGGTGAACCATCACGGACACACGTCAGTCAAACCTAACGAGTAAATGAGATCAACAATCAGGGTATTCTGATGGTCCCCACAGGAGGAAAAAATCTGTGGTTCTGTTTTCAGGAGAAATGTTGTATGAAGCTATTTATAGAAATTAAAACGTGGCCTGACCCTTTTATGAAGCTGTACGTTTTATAAACTTAGAATAAAAAATGCCTGTTTAGAGGTGGCAAGAACCTTGGCAACAGAATACTGAAAAGGCTTTCGGTTGAGAACTTCCTTATGAGGAAATCCCACTAAGCTAGTTAACAGGGGTGGACAGGGGCAGGGAGGAAAACAGCCTCCCGAACCCAGTCTATGCGCCAGACACAGCACAGTGGCCACAAGGGGTCAGTCTAGCACAACCATGAATGAGAAAAGACCCTGTAGTTTTGGAGGCTTCCCAGTCCACAGTCCAGGGGGCACATCAGGTAAGGGCCTTCTTCTGGGTGGAAACTCTACAGGGTCCCATGGAAATGCAGGGTATCACATGGCAATTGTGAGTCCACCAACTTTGTTCTTTTTAATATTTTAAATATTTTGGCTATTTGTGGTCCCTTGCATTCCATTTAAATTTTAGGATCAGCTTATCTATTTCTACAAAAAAAGGCAGTTGGAATTTTGATAGGGATTATATTGAATCTGTAGATCAACTTAAGAAGTATTGACATCTTAACAATATTGTCTTCTAATCTATGGACACAAACGTCTTTCCATTTATTTAGGTCTTCTTTGATCTCATTCAACAATGTTTTGTAGTTTTCAGCATACAAGTCTTGCACTTCCTTAGTTAAAATTATTCCAAAGTATTTTATTCCTTTTGATGCTATTGTAAGTGGAATTGTTTTCTTAATTACCTTTTTGGATTATTTATTGTTAGTGTGTAGAAATACAACAAATATTGTTTGCTGGTTTGTTTCCTGCAAGTTTGCTGAAATCATTTATTAGTTGTCATAGGGGGGTGTGTGTGTGTGTTCAAGGCTTTTGTATAAGATCATGTCATCTGTGAACATATATAATTTTACATTTTTTTTTACAAGGTGGATAAATTTTATTTCTTTTTCTTGCCTAATTGCTCTGGGTAGAAATTCCAGTTCAATGTTGAATAAAAATGGCAAAAGCAGACATCATTGTCTTGTTCTGATATTAGGAGGAAAGGCTTTCAGTCTTATACCATTAAGTATGATGTTAACTGTAGAGTTTTAATAGGTGTCCTTCATCAAGTAGAGGAAGTTCCCTTCAGTTCATGGTTTGTTGAGTGTTTCTATCATGAAAGGGCTTTGCATTTATTGAGATGATCATGTGGGGATTTTCCCTCATTCTGTTAATGTGATATATATTATTACATTGATTGGTTTTATATATTGCATCAACCTTGCATTCCTGGGATAAATCCCACTTGCTCATAGTGTACAATTCTTTTAATATACTGCTGGATTGGTTTGCTAGTATTGTGTTGAAGGTTTATGAACCTATATTCAAAGGGGATATTGGTCTGTAGTTTTCTTTTCTTGTGATCTTTGTCTGACTTTGGCTTCAGGGTAATACTGGCCTCATAGAATAAGTTAGGCCTCCTCTTCTGTTTTTTTAAGAGTTTGAGAAGGATTGGTGTTAAAGTTTTTAAGTATTTGGAAGAATCATCAGTGAAGCTATTTGGACCTGTGTTTTTCTTTGTTGGAAATTTTTTGATTACTGACGCAATCACTCATTGTTATAGATCTATTCAGATTTTTTATTTCTTCTTGAGTCAGTTTGGTGATTTATGTATTTCTAGGTATTTTTCCCCCCCATTTCATCTAGATTATCTAATTTATTGACATACAATTCTTCCTATTATTCTCCTATAATCCCTTTTATTTCTGTAAGGTTGGTAGTAATGTCCCCACTTTCAGTCCTAATTTGACAGCATTCTAACAGCGTCCAATCTAGAAAAAAATCCAAATGATAGGCATATCCTCAAATGACCTGACCAGAGAACAAATCCTATAATAGGCTTCTTCTCACATACTATTACTGGGACACCACACGGTGCCCCTGGTGTGCATTCTTCCTGGCTGCAACAAGAAATGTGCTCAAATTATTCAACTATGGTACTTCCCTAGTAGTCTTGACTGAACTGCATTGAGAAGTGGAATATGTAATGGGCACCGAGATCCTGGAGTTGGTCTGGTCTGTATTTCAGTCCCGTCTCTGCACTTCACAGGCCGTGCCCTCCTGCACACTCACTACTGCTCTCTTCCCCTCAGTTTCCCAATATGGAACACAGGACCTTCCCACTCAGAGGAGGCTGGTGAAAAACAAGTGAGATGAGGCTAAATAAATAATAAGTGAATGGTGCCTTTTCTATTTTCAGTACACTTTTTTAGAACAATTTTAGATTTTTGGAAAATTGCAAAGACAGCACAGAGGGTTCCCACATACCCCACACTCAGTTTCCCCTATTAAGTGTCATTGTAGCCAGGAAGACAGCACCAGGCGTGCTCCATCCACGCAGGAGAACTTCTGCTTTATCTTAGCCTTCATTTGGACTTAAATAGAGTAACTGTATACATTCTTTTTTTCATTTTGCATGTGGTTTTTTAAGCTTACTTTTAAGTTGTAGCCAAATATATAACAAAATTTGCTATTTTACTTATTTTTAGGTGTACAACTTAGTGTCATTAATTATATTCACATTATTGCACACTATTCACTACTTTCTACTAGCACTACTGTCTACTCATATTTCCAACACTTTCCCATCACCTCAAACAGAAACTCTGTAACCATCAACCAATAACTCCTTATTCCCTTCTCCCCCAGCTCCTGGTAACCTCTAGTCTACTTTCTGTCTCTATGAATTTGCCTATTCTAGTTATGTCCTATAAGTGGAATCATAATATTTGTCTTTTTGTGTCTGGCTTATCTCACTTAGCAAGTGTCAGTGCTTCATTTCTTTTTATAGGTTAATAATATTCCATTGTATGTACGTACCACATTCTGTTTATCCATTCACTAGCTAACAGACATTTGGGCTGTTTTCACCTTTTGACTATTGTAAATAATGCTGCAATGAACATTGGTGTACAGTTGTCTGTTTGAATCCTTGTTTTCAGTTATTTTGGGTATACATACTTAAAACTGGAACTGCTGGGCCCTCTGGTAATCCTATGTTTAGCTTTGTGAGGAACCACCAAACGGTTTTCCACAGTGGCTGCACCATTGACATACCCACCAGCAATGTACAAGGTTTCCAATTTCTTCACATCCTCACCAACACTTGTTATGATATCTATGTGTGTGTACAGCCATCCTGGCACATGTGAAATGGTATCTCATCATGGTTTTGATTGTCATTTCTCTTATGATTAGTGATTCTCTTATGATCATGTAATATGCTTGTTGGGCACTTGTATATCTTCTTTGGAGAAACATCTGTTCAAGTCCTTTGCCTAGTTTTTAATTGGGTTGAATGTCTTTTTGTCATTGAGTTGTATGAATTCTTTACATATCCTAGATATTAAACTCTTATCAGATAAATAATTTGCAAATATTTTTCCCATTCCATGGATTGTGTTTTTAGTTTCTTGATGATTCTTTTGACACACAGTTTTAAATTTTGGTGAAGCCCAATTTATCTATTTTTCTTTTGTTGCTTGTGCTTTTAGTGTCATATCTAAGAATCCACTGCCAAATCCAAGAATATTTACTCGTATGTTTTCTTCTAAGAGTTTTTTGGTTTTAGCTCTTATATTTGGGCCATTAATCCATTTTGAGTTCATTTTTGTATGTGGTGTGAGGTAGAGGTCTGACATCATTGTTTTGCTTGTGGAAATCTAACTGTGCCAGCACCATGTGTTGAAGAGACTATACTTTCCCCCAGTGAAAGGACCTAGCATCCTTGTCAAAAATTAATTGGCCGTAGGGCTGGCCCATAGCTCACTTGGGAGAGTGTATTGCTGATAACACCACAGCCAAGGGTTGGATCCCCAGACGGGCCAGGAGCCAAAAAAAGAAAAAAAATCTATTGGCCATAAACCCATACATTTGTTTTCCCATTTCACTGGGAAACTCACTCCCTCTAAAGTAAACTCCTTTCAGATTGAATGAGCTCTCATGGTTTTCCTAAAATGGGGCTATAAACTCTGCCTACCCTGGATCCTTCTCTGTAACTCTGTTCTCTCTTTGGGTCCATGGAGAACCTCTCTTCCCTCTGGTCCCCAAAACTTTTAGGAAATTTGATGGATCAGCTATCACATTCTCCCACCCCCATTCGCTGTCTGCTTCCCTCCATGGAAGGAAGTAATGTTTATTGGGCACCTACTATGTGCTAGGCTCATGCATTTTCTCACTTCATATCACCACCCAGACAGGTACATACAAATATTGTCCCCACTTTACAGGTGGGAAAATTGAGGCTCCCAGAGGTTTAGTGACCTGCCTGAGGTCACACTGCCAGACTCCAGAGCCCAGGGCCTTTTCTATATACCAGGTTATACCTGCCCATTTTTTTCACTTCTTCCACCAGGACACAGTTTTGAGCTTGTTCAAAATATCCATCTTTTTTTATTGGGGGGAGGGAGCAGGTGGTGGCTGGCTGAACCCATGACCTTGGTGTTATAAGGCTGCACTCTAACCAACTGAGCTAACTGGCCAGCCCTTATTAGCATGTCTAAAGTGTGGAGGTCATTCTCTCCAGCTCACAGAGGAAAGAAGTGTCCAGAGAACACATAGCTAACAATGGGTCCAAACCAAGAAGAACATCCAGGCTGCAGATGCAAAGTTAGTGGACAGGGGTTAGCCAGGTTCAAATTCTCCTCCCTAACTGTGTGTGCCTGGGCAAGTCAAGTCACCTCTCTGAGCTTCCAGTGCCTCATCTGTGAAATGTTTACAGATGATGAAAGTGGACTTCCATTCAAGATGACAGACCGAGTACACACTGAAACCACGCATTCCACTCCAAACACTTAGAAATGACAGGAAAGTGCTCATGTGTACAAGAACCCGTTGCAGTGGTGCCCAGAGACAAGGGTCGAAGCCCCCCCACCCATTGGGAGGCTAGTAGAAGTACAGGGCCCCCTGACGTATGAGGTCAAGAGCATGTGTTTCGTAAGCCCCAACCAGGTGCACACGGGAGAACTGTCCTGAAGAGACGACGCATTCACAACCACTTCATCAGGTTCCCACACACTCCCCAGTGGAAGAATTTACATCTGAGGAAATAGAGAGCAATAGTGCAATTGTCGAAGGGCTCACCAACAAATGTATTAAATGGCTCAAAGACATAAAGGAGGGAATAACAGCCACATAACAAGAAACAGAGAATATGAGACAAACCCAGGCAGATATAAAGGAGAACCAGTTAGAGTCCAGATATGAAAAATATAGTTGCTAGAATGAAAACCCAATAGATGGGGAAATGGAGACCCAGAGCTGGAAAGGGATTTAACAAGGTCACATGGATTTTAGTGGCAGATGTGGAAGTGAAACCAAGGTCTACCTCAGGAGGCTGATTCTTCTGGTGAATGGATGTATGTTTTTTCTTCTCCCTTTTCCTGGTTTTTCTTTTCTTTCCCTGAAGCATAGGTTGGTGTTGAGCTGAACTCCACAGCCCCTCCCTAGAAGAGAAACAGCTTCCATTCCTTGATGAGACAGGGTGGAACAAGGGGTTGCTCTTCGAGATGGACAGCCAGCAAACTCTCTCCTGTGGAACATGAATTAAACAGAATCCTAATGTCTGAAGAGCATTTCGTAAGTGAAGCCCAGGAAAGCAGCTGACAGGATAGCCTCTTACATATCAGCCATGGGATGCGGGGTTTGAGTCAGTCCTAAGCTCTCTGAGCCTCAGTTTCCTCATCTGTAAGATGGGCTCATCAGAGTTCACATCACAGGCAGATTTTCCAAGAAATAAATGGGAAGTTGCTGAGGTCACCAGAAGTGGAAAAGGGGTAGAAGGGTTTATTGAGAAATTGGTAAAGGACCAAAAAAAAAAAAATGGTTATATTGTATAATATTGAATATACTGAGTATCCTCATTTGAGCATCACATTTTGCACCCAGGTATTGATATTTAATGCTCTACCCCACAGATACGTACAATTATGTTTTAGTAAATAAATAAAAAGAATAAAAAATAAAAATGGATAAATCAACAGGAAGTTGTGTGTAGAAGACACCAGCACAGCAGAGTTGTTTTGCATGCAACACCTTCCTACAGCTTCCCCGCCCTCTAATTTGAGCTCAAAGATACCCCTAGACAAGGACACAGCTACAGGCACATGGGCCTCCAATAGAGAAGGACAAAATTTGAAACTCTGAAAGGACAAAAGATGAATGGGAAGAGAGCAGGGAGACAGCCTCACATTCCCCCACCCTCGTGGCCAGAGGGCAGCCCACGCGGGCCTTCTGCTCCAAGCACGGGACGGAGCCTGAGACACTGCTGGCTCCCTGGAGAGTGCGAGGCCCTGTAATGCTCGCAGGTAAGAGTTGGCGTTTGTGGGGCCGATGAACATCTGAAAACACTGTTCAGCCACTCACAAGGGAAATGCTCATTTATCTTCTTGTACACAGTAAGATATCATTTTTCCCACCTGAAATTCAAAAAGACTTTTAAAATGAAAAAACTGAATGCTAGGAAGGATGCAGCCATGTGCCTGGAAGGTGGGGGTGTCAGTTGCTGGCAAAGCAGTCAGGAAGTAGGAAATAAAGAGGATTCCACGTGCCTCCCAGCTCGACCTTGCACCAGGCTCCCCATGGTCCTACTGGCCTCAGCAGCCGGCCTCGAACACAGTGTTCCAGCCATTCAAAACTTCTTTTGGTTTCCGAAAGGATGTTCCTCCTCCCTGGGACACTCTTTCCTCACCTTTTCTCCAGCCAACGTCACGATCCTTCAGAACTCAGTTTGATGCTGCCTCCTACAGGAAGCCCACCGGATTGGCCCCTCTCGCTAGGTCAAGAGATTCTCTGGACCCCCAGGTCCCGGTGGGCTTCCACCATGCAGTGCTGATGACTCTGGGTCTGTGTCCCCCAACACAATCTACAGAATAAGCACATGACAGATACAGGAGGAGTGAAATATTTGGAGAAAGCGATGTGTTCTGTGTGGTCTTGGAACCATGGAGAAGGGTGGGGGTGCAGGTTGGTGTCAGCATTTGAAAGAACATTCCTAGAATTATAGCCCACTAACCAGTCTGTACTGCCTTGAGGGGGGATGAGTGAGACACCGTCACAGGAGTGTGCCATCAGGTGTCACAGACCACTGCCCTTGGCCCCTCGCCTTCACACCCAGGAGCTCGGCCTGGGCTGGTCCTCCCTCCAGGCCTTTGTTCAGGGCTGTCCACCTCAAGTTATTCCATGTGCCTCAAATTCCCCCTCTGGCACAGAAGGGTGCGCAGAGGGCACTGGGGCAGGAGTTGTCCCCACAGCTTTGGGCAGCCCCGCCCATTCCTCTGAAGGCCACAATCTCGTGGGCCCAGGGAACCCCATAGAGCCTCGGGGCTCTGCACTGTCATGCTGAGAAGGCTCCCAGCACATGAAAGTCTCGGGATGTGTCCCCTGGGCTCAGTTGACACTATGACTATCATAAGAGCGGGTGCCACACAGGAGCTCTGTGCAGGGTGTGGGCTGATAGGGACTCAGAGCCCTGCCCACACCCAGCCCCAAGCGTTCCCACCTCCCCATGACCACGGGTCCTGCATGCTCTGCCTTAATTCCTGCACGCGCCCCTCACCCACTCTGGTCAGCCGCACCCACCTCGTCCTGGCACCTCAAACACACTGTGCCCATCCCCACCTCAGTGCCTCCACACAGGCTGCTCACTGTGCCCAGAGCACTCTCCCCTAGATGTCTCCTGATGCCTGCTACTCTATGGGTCCCAGGGGAGGGTCCCTGCACCCTCCAGGGCCTGTGGTCAAAGCCTCCTGACCCCACATAGCCAGGCCTGCCCAAGCCCCCTCAGACTCAGCCTTAACTTTCAAGGGAGGAGGTTTGCCAAGGGGTCTCAGACACAACATCCAGCCCTTTTGTGCCCCGTGAACCCGCAATTCCATTCCCAGGCTTGGTGGAAAGGGGCGCACCTCTTCCCACCTGAGCAAGGCCTGCAGCCCCAGGCACCTGCTACAGCTGGTTACACATACATGGTAAGTGCTCAGTAAGTGTTTAGTGGGGGTGAGGTCTGGGGGACAAGGAGGGAGAAGTGCAGATAAAGACAGAAAAACAAAAAGAGAGAAAAACAGAATGGGAAACAGAGACAGAAGGAAAGATGGGGGGCTCTGATCACCACTAACTACACTCCAAGACACCCCACACACGACAACCAGACACCAGCAAACAACAGCCAGACATCTGTCAGTGCCAGTCACCTGCCAAATACTGACTCCATCTTCCTTAGCAGCTGGAGCTCCCCAGAAGCCGCCCCGGAACCACAGGATCGTACGAAAGCCAGGCTCCCCCACAGCCATGAACAACGCTGGCCTCTTCTAGAGCCCAGCCCAGGGACAACCACTGTACCTGCCCCCTGAAACCTCCCCATGCAGGCCCAGCAGCCAGAGCTCAGAGCAGCTGAGTCTCCAGAGCAACGTGCTAGGGGTCAGTTGTGTCCCCCAAAGTTCATGTATTGGAAACTTGATCTCCACTGTCACAGTGTTAAGAAGGTGGGAAATCCAACTATGGCACTTGAAAGGTGGGGCCTTTGAGAGGTAACTGGATCCCGAGGACTGTGCCCTGAATGGATGGATCCATCACGGAGTAATGGTTGATGGTGCAATGGGTGGGCCTGGACATGGTTCTGATGGCTTTATAAGGAGGGCCAGTGAGGAGGTTAGCTGTCTGGCTCTTGTCATTTCTCACCATGTGACACCCTGGTCATTATGGGACCCTGTAGAGAGTTCCCACCAGGAGAAGGCCCTCACCAGATGCACCCCCTGCACCATGGACTTCCCAGCCTCCAAAACTATAAGAAATAAATTTCATTTCATAGAAATTACCCAGCTTCAGGTATTGTTATATAAGCAACAGAAATGGAAGAAATGCAGACCCAAATCTCTACGACGGGTTCTCCACAAGTCAGACTCCACAGCAAAGTGGGACTCCCTAGTAACCAGCCCCAGAGCCCTCCTGCAGCCGAGCCCAAGGCCAACTCTCCCTAGAAGAGCACAGCAGCGGGACCTCCCACCCCCCAGCAAATGGTGGTACAGGGACTGACGACATTAGGGCCTTTTCCAAGGTGCATGGGACCTAGATTTTTTTTTCACTTTGTGCTAAGAGGGCCGTGGGGGTGGACAGTGGCCTCAGCAGCTGCAGCGTGTGGGAGCAGTGCCTCGGCAGGGCGACAACCACAGAAGCAGCGAAGAGACAGGAAGGAGCTCAGAGCCTGGCAGAGGAGCAGGAAAGAGGGGGACAGCAGGGACAGGTGGCTGCAGTGGACTCCCCAAAATGGAGCTGAGAACTGGGGTCCGATGCTTGATGCTCCTACCATGTGGCTCCATTTGTGCTCTGCACCTACCCCGGGCCTGTCCTGGTCCCCACCCCAGCCAGTCCTCCCATCCCTTCCCCAGGCACCACCCTCCTCCTTCTCAGGGCAGCTGGTGACCAAAGAAGCAGGATCCAAGAGAGGAAGAGAGAGGGCAGCCTTCGCAGTGGAGAAGCCAGCTCGCTCCTGCACAGGGATGGGGCTTGACTGGGGCAAAGGCGGCGGCGACAGAGAGATGGGGGCAGGGACAAGGAGAGCGACATACGCAGAGACAGAGAAGCCCAGAGAGACGGAGACATTCAGAGCCAGAGACCCAAAGAGAGAGCGAGAAACGGGGAGAGATTCACAGTGAGAGAGAGAGAGCAAGAGAGAAGGGAGGAAGCTGCAAGGGACCAGAGAGGGCTCAGAGAACAGACGGCACTGGAGGGGGAGGAGAGCCGCGTGGTGAGAACAGAAAGACTGGCGAACAGGCAGAGACAACGCTGGGTGCCAGGGGCCCCTGAGGATCATCCCCCCAGCTTCCTGAGTGCCAGGGCTGAGCTGGGTCCCCACCTGCACACGGGGCTCGCCTCCCCGTCACTGTTTCCCAGCCAGTCCCATGTGAGCCACGTCATCTTCTTGGAGCCTCTGAGCTCCCCTGTGGTCTAGGGAGTGACCAGCGTTTTTGTAACGGTGACAGCTGACCCCTAGCCTGCCGCTCACAGCTTCCTCTAAAGGGCTGACCCCCCACCCTGGTGTCTGCCAGGGATCAGCTGCCGTGGGCCAGCTCAGGCTCACGGGAGGCTGCTGGGGAAAAAAGAGCCCCACCAGGGTGGGCACAGACGGTGGAAAGACCCTCTGGTCCAGCCGCTGGGGACCCGTGGAGGGGGCCTGGGCTGGCCAAAGCTAGACTCACCCACTCTCCCCAGCCCCCAGAGGGTAGAGGAATAGGGATGCCTTTCTCTCCTTGCATCCCAGGACCCTCCCCTTCTCAAACAACCTCTATAGCTCCCCATTACTTTTCAGATTTTCTAATTCCTTGTCTGATTTACTTTCTCTTTCCAGCTAGTCCATCTGAAAAAACTAAGGCCCAGAGAGATTAAGTAACTTTCCCCCAAGGGAAACTGGGGCTAAATCTGTAAGTACAGTATGAGTTTTCCTAGTGGACATTAGTAAAATGGGGATGAAAAGCATTCCAGGCAGAGGCAACAGTAAAAGCAAAGGCCCAGAGATAAGAGTCAACATTGATAAGAGCCCCTGGAAGGGGCTTGTTGGCCTAAAAAAGAAACTGAGGTCAAATACATATAGCAAGGATTTATTGAGCCTATATGACAGTTGCAAGCTGGGAGACACATAGATCAGGTTGCCCTGAAAAATGTGTTCTGAAGAGGGCCAGCAAAGCTTAGCATTTTATAACCACCACGGGGAGAAATCAAAGGAGAGAGGTGGGACAGCCCCCTAATCACTCCATCAGTTTTTCTGTTGGTTGTACATGAAGCATAGGCCTGGGATTGTTATTATTACATCCTGCATGCAGGGTTCTAGGGTAAGCTTTACAAGAAGTGTCTTAGGTTATTTTATGTCTTTCTGGCGCCATTATGGCTGCTTTTGAGTAAAATGGTCTTATGATGACTTTTTCAGGACAGGTGGATGTGATTACTGACCTATCCCAGATCTCCCAAGGCACTAAAATTTAGCTGACCTGGTCAGAGCAGATTCTTTTGGTTATCAGGGTGGAGGGACTTGGTCAGAGCTGCTAGTAGGAAAGAACCTGCAAATGGTCTTGCACTGAACATATCGCAGGGCACAGGAATGGGGTCCTGCTTCAGGCAGACGAGGACACCAGAGGTGGGGCAGAAGGTGAGGGT
Source organism: Cynocephalus volans (assembly GCF_027409185.1). Lineage (NCBI taxonomy): Eukaryota > Metazoa > Chordata > Mammalia > Dermoptera > Cynocephalidae > Cynocephalus > Cynocephalus volans. Next base: position 84,329,802 of record NC_084473.1, read on the forward strand.
CAGAGTTGAAACTGAGCTGGCCTTGGCTTGGGCAATATCGTCACCTGCTGGTACTTGCATGAAACTGCACCCTCTGTCATTGGCTCATTCAGAAGACACGTTTTGTAAGACCATTAGAGTTCCCAGTGTATTTGACACCCACAGTGGATCGTTTTTAACAACTCCTTCCTATAAGGCAATATTATTTTCAGCAATAACCATAAAATTTAAAAAGCAATAATGACCATAAAAGAAATGAAAGTCAAATTTTATTTTCTGTCTGATATATTTTATGTAATACTGTAAATTATTGTCCAGTAACTAAGTGAATTTTAATATAATTGAAATATCCACAAATGGTACAATTTAGAAAGCCACTAAATCATACCACTGATATAATATTTTGTTGATTTGTTCATTAGTTTTAAAACAACTAAAAAACAATGTTTGCATCTTAAAATTATTCAAATTCAGTAATATAGTTCATGTAGGAAAAAAACGTGTGCATTTACCAACAAATAAACATATCTCGTTATTTGCAAGGCACCGTTTTAAAATTTAAACACAAAAAATCTCCAAGTGGTAACACAGAATGACAAAATTGAAGTAATCTTAGTTCCATGTCTTTATCTTTACAATCACTGTACTCTCCTCGGCTTTGAATCTAAACACAGGAAGATACAGTCTGGCATGGGGCCAGTGACTCCCAAACAATTCCAAACCATTCCAAGATTACTCTCAAAATGAATGCACATGGCTGCGTCTGCGTGTGTCTGGGGTTGACCGTATAACATAGGTTCTCTGAATTAACTTCCTTGTAAAATATGAAGTTCATTAAAAAATAAGCAATAAAAATATGCAACTTGGAGCTTACGTATCCATTATCAATACCCAACTGTAAATAATGAAATAAGAATAAGGTCTGTACCTGAGTTAATAGTATTGTCCCAGTGTCAATTTCCTGGTCCAACAATGTGCTCACAAGTCACCAAGGTTCTGGGGTCTCTTCTCTGTGGTAACCCACCTGAGTCTCATGCTCCCACTCTGCACAACAGCTAAAGCCCAGTCCCTCCCCCACAGACCCACAAAATGGCCATGGGCATTCCAGATCTCCTGGCTTTACACACACAAAGAGAAAGTTTGCCTTCCCAGAAGCCCCAGCACATCTCCTTGCCTCTCACTGGCTCTGGGTAGGTTACATGCCCACCCCGGAGCTAATCACTCTGGCCAGGAGAGTGAGCATTGCCTGGAAATTGGAGATGGAGCCTATTGCAGCTGAGGGAAAAAGTGCAGGGTCCTGGCTCCATTTTACCACACCTGTTGGGTTCTGCGCTCCAACACCCCAATTACCCACATGGGGAAACTAAGGCAGCGTGACTCTGAGACTGTCCTCCTGGGCAGAACTTGGCCAACACTTGGGATGCCAGGGCCCAGGGAAGAAGGTGGGAGAAGCTGAGTAGGGGGCTGGGTGATAGAATCACCTAGAGACTGCAAAATGCACCACAGATTTCACTTGGGGGAAGGTAGTAAGGGGAGGGGCGGCCAGCATTTGTTACAATCTCTCCAGGTGATCCTAACGTGCAGCATGCAATCCACGCAGCAGGGAAGCTGAGGCCCAGCAGTGCCCGCAGCCCCTCAACCCTCACACCCACCTGGCCTCAGTTTCCCCTCTCTGCCACTGCTCCTCATTCGCATCAAGATGCCCCTAGGGCAGAGGAGTGGGAAAACCAGCCCCACTTCTGGGGAGGGGGTCACTTCTAGGTTTGGCCTACACCAGAAAATCCCCTTTCAGGCATTTATGCTCCTTCCAATAACCCACACCCCCTCCCCCTGCCTCCTACCCTCACCCTGAAAAAGACAAAGGAGCTCAAACAACAGGGAAGCTGGGTTTATTTCAGTGATTCCAGTCTTGCCATCTGGGGACTATCCAGAGGAAGGAAGTCCTGGTTATAAGTAACGCCCCTTGGCTCAGGGGCCCCCCAGTCAACATCAGCCCAGGACCAGGCTGAACAACCCCAGCCAGTGAGGAGGGGACCAGGCAGGAAACATGAGACTGGAGTGGGACTGAGGCCTCAGATGTCCTCCCACCACAGCCTCAGCCAGACTGCAGGTCCTGGGATGGGGCTGGGGACATGGGGGGTTGCAGGCCCTGGGCAGGCTGGAGCTCAGGCACATGCCACCTCGGCCCCCTGCCTGCACCCCGGGGGCTCCTCAGACTTGCTCGCCAAGCTGTAGTAATAGGTCCGCATGCGCTGCTCCACGGTCTGGAAGTCCGGACGATCCTCCCACCTATGGGGGGGGGGCGTTGCAGATCCAGGCCACTGAGCACACCCTTGAACCCAACTCCGGCTTGAGGGTGGGCATGCATGGGGCACGGTTGTGGTGGACTTTCAGGGCTCAGAAAGGTCAGTGGGGCTGGCGGGGTGATGGAATATGGTGAGGTGTTCTGGGAGTGAGAGTACTGGAATCCGGGTCTTGCTGTACCACCTAGGAGAGGTGGAGCTGGTGACATGCAAGATGCTGGGATAACCACGCATCCAGTGTTGACTGGTGTGGACTTAGGCAACTGAGTTCACTGGGAGCCAGAGAGACAACCATTGGCTGTGGGGTGACGGACGATTGAATGCTGAATTACTGAGTGTGTGCCGAGGGCCAGGGAATGAGTGTGCTAGGCTCAGGCTTACATGGGTGCAATTACGTGGCCCATAATCAAGCAGAAGGTTAGTATTGTAGGTGGGTGTGGCCAGTGGGGAGCCGGGGTATTAGTCGTACTGTGTATGGGATATCTGCATATTCTAGTGGGGTGTTAGATGCTGCCCTCTTGGAGTATTGAGGTGTTGGCGCACTGGGTGTTTCCTGATGGAGGCCAAGTTAATACATGTTGGAGCAGAATGGACCGACCAACTAGGGTGGGTGTCTATTTGCTTGACTGGTTGAGTATTTAGGTGTCAATGTCATAAATGTTGGCCAGTGGGGTATCAAATATTGGAATGTTCACACATTGCACTGTAGGGTGACAGCTTGTTTGGGTGTGTTGCCTGTTGTCTCATGGGAAGTTGGGATATTGATGGTATTAGGAGTTGGGATGTTTGCGTGCTGGGCTTCAAACAGACAGAGGTGAGGGGTTGAAATATATTGAGTGCTTGGGTTCCTAGGTGCTGGCCTGTCTGGGTAATTAGGCATTGAGTGTTGGTTGGTGGAGGACTGAGTTATTAAACACTGGAGAATTATCCCATGCCCTGAGTATTGGTATTGTATGTTGGGTCACAAAGCATGGACTTTCTCTGAGTATTGCAGGATCCATGTGTTGAGTGTTGGTTGCTGAAGGGCTGAGGTTTTAGATACTGGAGCACTGGGTGTCCTCAGGCAGAGTGTTGGGGTGCTGGCCCACTGGAGCACCGTAAGGCCAGTTTGTCAGAGAGCTGAGTGTAGATGTAGGGGGACTAAAGGTACTGAGTGTTGAAAAGGCCATGAACTGGATGAGGGTCTTTGGGTGGGATGACAATGGGTAGAGTTATGTTGACTCTGACTGATCAGGCAACAGAACCTCCTGCCCCAGGCCCAGGGCTCAGTTTGGCTGGGTCCCTCCCATCCCTGGCACTCACTTGTAGATCCAGCAGTCGATCAAGAGTGTATACATTTCAGGTGGACACTTGGGAGGGCACTCCATCTGCCTGCCCTGCTCAGTGAAGGCCATGACCTCGGGACCCTTCATTTTCTGCTCCAACCAGGGCACGTGTGGGTAACCAGGGCCCCATCACCCTCACCCCCTACCTGCCTCTCCCCAAGCCTACCTTGTAGGGCTTCTGGCCATAGGAGAAGGCCTCCCACAGGGTGACCCTGTAGCTCCAGACGTCACTGCAGCTGGAGAACTTGCGGAAGTTGATGCACTCGGGCGCGGACCACTTGAGCGGCCACCTCCCTGCTGAGCGGGCCTGGGGAAGGGGAGACACTGCCGGGGGAGGGCTCAGGAACCCTCTGCCCACCAAACCCACCCACCTGGGCACCCCAGGGGTGGGGGCTCACGGTGTAGTCGCTGTCGTCAGCACCCAGTGCCTTGGAGAGGCCAAAGTCGCTGATCTTGGCATAGTGCCGGTTGACCAGAGGACGTTGTGGGCCGCCAGGTCACAGTGCACAAAGTTCTTCTCCTCCAGGTACTTCATGCCCATGGACACCTGGTGCAGCAGCTCAGCCACATTGCTGATGGGGACCTCCTCCCTGGGGTGGGGGGAAAGGCAGTTTCAGCTGGGAGAAGAAGCCCAAGTTCCCAGGTGGCAAAGCCCGCTTCTGACCCAGATGAGCGTGGGCCAGATTCCCATGTGTTCCACAGACACTTCCTGTGTGCCAGGCATGAGGCTGCAACTGTGAACAAAACAGGCAAAACCCCTCGTCCAGTCTCCAGGCCTTAAGTATCACCCGTGTGCTACAATTCCAACCCATACCTCTGCCTGCACCCTCGATGTGCCCTCGAGGGTCTCACAGACTTCTTAGGGATAATACAGCCAGAGGTGGCCCCCTGATCATTCACAGGCACACGCGCCCACACATCGGCTCCCGCCCCCATTCCCCCCAGCAGCTCAGTCCTTCTGTGGCATGCCCTCCCTCCCCTCTCTCACATCTGATCCATCAGCAGACCCTGGCAGCTCTGCCTTCAGAATCTCTCCAGAATCCCACTTTTCCCACCTCTGCTTCTGCCACCCTGATCCAGCCCCATCAACACTTGCCTGGACCAGGACAGGTGGCTCCACCCAGGCCTTGGGGCTCCCTCCTGGCTGCTTCTCAGTCTTTTTGTTTTTTTAAAGCCTACAACACCCAGTATTCCCAGGCAGTCTCCCATCCAAGTGCTAACCAGGGCCGACCCCACTTAGCTGCAGATCAGTGGAGATCAGGCACGTTCAGGGTGCTGTGGCTGTACACTGCCTTCCAGTCTCGTCCTCCCCCCATTTCAGTCAGATCCGACCCCTCTTCCCCAGCCCTGCTCACAACCTCCCAGGGCTCCTGCCTCACTCAGGCTACAAGCCCAAGCCGTCTTCACAGCCCACAGGCCCTGCACCATCTGCCCCATGATCTCCCAGCCCACATAAGCTCCCTTCCACCACTCCTCCACTGCACCAAGCGCCGGCCCACCTCAGGGCCTTTGCACGGTCCGTGCCCTCTGCCTGGAAGGCTCTTCTCCCAGATCTGTGCTTGGCTGCCTCCCTCAGTTTGCTCAAACCTCACCTTCTCACGGTACCTTGTATCCTGACACTCCCAGTCCCCGACCTGCCCCTCTTGTTCTTCCACAGCACTCAGCCTCCAACACACTTTACACTTAATCATGACTATTTCTATAGCCTCTCCTCTCCAACCAGAACACAGGGCAGGGTCTTTGCCTCTTTCATTTGCTCATGAATTCCAAGTGCTTGTCACAGTTCCTGTCACCAAGAAACTGCCCAATAAATAACAACCAAGTGACTGAATGCATGAGCCAGGGACACGCTGTGAAGGCATGTGCACCAGTGAGAGCATGGGTCAGCGAAAATGTGCGTTGGGGGCGTAAGAACTCGTGTCTGTGAGGCTAAGAGTGTGGGGCATGAGGCACATGAGATGGCAACATTTCTCGGTAAAGGGCTGAAGATAAATATTTCAGCCTTTGCAGGCCACATGTGGTGTCTGCCACATATTCTTGTTTTTCTTTCCTTTTAACTTTTAAAAAATGAAAAATGACGTGGTACAAAAACAAGCCGTAGGCTGCGCTGTGCTGCCCCTGCTTTAGGTCACAGACAATCGACTATCGGCCATCTCCCACGGGTCATGAATTGGGCCCACAGAGTCTGGGTCACAATGACAGAGCTAATCCTTCTAAAGCTCTTACTAGCCCTGCCAGATGCACTTGATCAGTATCAACTCGTTTGATCCTCAAGAGCCCCTTGAGGTAGATGCCGTTGCCGTGGTACCCAGGGGAAAGTCAGGGTGAGCAGCTCTGCCTTGCAGGCACGGGTGTGGGTGTCAGGGTGTGGGAAAATGAGTGTGTGCACTCACGGGTGTGCACACGGGAAATCGGGTATGCACATTCCCCACGTAAGTGCAAGTGTGTCTGCCCTGCCCTGGACGGCTCCAGTGGGTGGACAGGGCAAGCCCCCAGCCCTCTGCCCCAGCAGTCCCGATGGCCCGGCGGCCAAGAGCTCACTTCTTTCCAGCCAGGAACTTGTGCGGGGATCCGCCACCTGCCATCTCCATGACAAGCATGAGGGCCTCGGCCTGGCAGACGCTGATGAGCCACACGAAGTAGGGGTTGTGCAGCTGGTGCATGATCTGCGCCTCCCGCATCATCTCGTCTTTGTCCGCCTTCTCTGTGCTGTGCTTCAGAACCTTGATGGCCACCGTCGATCTGTTTCCTGCCCCTGTTCATGGCACGCAGGTGGGTGGGGGAGCAGCGCGGGCCTACCGGGGCGCCCATTCCCACCCCCATCTCTCTTCTTCCCTGCCCTGTGTGGTGGGCACTGGGGCTTGCCACCCACGTCAGGGCCAAGGCATTCAGTCCTCCAGCTGCTGGGAGTGCCCACTGAGGACAGTTCACAGCTGAGTCCCTCGCCTGGAACTGCCTGTCTCACCCAAAGTTATGCCCTCCCCAGGAGCAGCCTGTATCCAACGACCAGTCCATGCAGGGGACAAATGGCCCCTCTGTGGCCCCCTTGGGATGGACAACTGCAGCTGAGCCCAACCTCCCCTTGGCCCAGGCCCACGTCTCTCCCTCCCTCTCACGTGTCCCCAAGCTCTCTCAGGTAATCCTCCGGCATGCAATGTCCTGTCCTAGACTCTGTTTCCCAGGCAAAATGATGTGAAAGAGACAGACCTTCCAGCTCCCATCCCCCAAACCCCCACATAATTGTGTCCCCACCACAGCACACGGTCATACTTGCACATGCGGTAGACACCCTGGCGCACTGAGCCAAAGTTGCCACAGCCAAGTTCAATGTCAGCTATGAGGAGGTTCTCATGCTTCAGGTAGAGCTTCTTGCCCTTGAGCTTCTCAGGGTCACTGTAGGGGCTCTCGTACATGCTTGTGTCCATGGGCATCGGCTGTGGCTTGTCTGGGGATTCTAGACGTGCTGGGCACACACACAGCCGCACACTCCTAGGTCAGGAGCAGGGAGAGGGCAGGTGGGGGGGAGGGGGAAGGGCAGGGCAGTCTCAGCCCCCACAGGGCAAGTACCCCAGACAAAGGTGTGTGCCCAGAGTATGCACAGGCACAAGGTTGCACATGTACGTTCATGCGCATGCACGTGCATGCATTCCCGGTCACAGCTGTGGGTGCCTGTGAAGACATGTACAAGTGGACTGTAGAAGAGTGTGAATCTGTATGCATGTGTCACCATTAGTGAGCCAGCTGGAGCATGGAAGTGTGAGCATTCACACGTGTACACCTGTGTCCAGGCCTGCCTATGTCTATATGTGCACCACACAGCCATGTTTAGGAGGCCTCCAAAGGTGAGCATCTGGGTGCACGTGTAACCATGTGTGTTCTTCTCTGTGCACATATGTGGACAGGTCTGCATCTACATGTGAAACACACGAGCACTTGCAGCTTTAGGAACACGTGCACCTGGGTTCAAATCCCGTTCCGCCACTGCCTAGCTGCAGGACCTTACAAAGTTACCTGCCCTCCCTTTCTCATCTGCAAAATGAAAATAATGACCATAACTACTGCATATGGTGTATCGAGAGGATTCATTGAGCTCATGCACATGGTGACCTTGGAATGTGACTGACACACAGTAGACACTCAGCAAACCTGTGCCTGTGGACGGGGAGCCCCCGATGTGGCTGGGAGCAGTGTGCATGTCTATCCTGCAGCAGGATGGACATGCACACAGGCAGGCCTGATGGTGTGGCCATGGCATGAGCACAGGGTAAACCAATGCAACCGCTGTCAGCGGGGCCTGGCCCACACCCTCCCTGCCAAACCCCACAGCCCAGCTAGGGACCCCGCTCTCGGCCTGAGCCCATCCACACCTCCATCTCTGCCAGCTCACCTGGTTCAGGGGTGTATCCATCTGAGTTGAGGGTGTCGATCCATCTCCGAGTCTATAGGTCACAGGGTCAGCAATGGTCAGCAGCACCCAAGCTGGGGGGCACCCGGCCCCTCTCATGAGACCCATATCCACTCAGGACTCCCCAGAGTCAGTGCTGAGGAAGAACCTCTTTCCTTCCACAGTGACCCCTCCCTCCATCCCATCCTCTCCCAGGAGCCCACCCACCCAGCTCCAGGCCTGGGTCCCCAGCTCTGAGATGCCACTGACTCACGTGGGTGAACGTGGAGGGGTGGGCTGGGAGTGTGGGAGCAGCGGCCCCTGGGGGAGCAGAAGGGACAGTGAGGGGGTGGGGGATGGGGCTCCTGCCCCCCCCCTGTCCAGCCTGTGGCCACTCACCCGAGGCAGCGCTGGTGCTGGTGTTGGGGCAGGCCTCCTTCGGGCAGTAGATGAGCCCGTCGGCCTTGAGCTTCAGATACTCCACCAGCTGCAGACAGGGGAGTCAGGGCAGGGCCTCCTCTCTTCCCCGGAGCCTGGGCGTCCATCACAGCGCTGCCCCCAGAATGAGGTGTGTGGGCAGCCTACCTGACAGAGTGTGTCAAACTTGGTGCCCTCAGGAATGCAATGCAGTATTTGCCCGCCTTGTCCTGGCTGATGAGGTAGTGGTACACGGTTTTCCTGTAGATCAGGGACAGTGCATACGTGCCCTGCTCCTTCCAGTGCCTCAGCCTGGGGGAGGCAGGAAGGAAATGTCACCCCTACGGCCACCTGGGTGCCCGCCTACTGTGCTCAGTGTCCCCCCCCCCCACACACACACATGCTATGGACTGCACTCGCGGGAGCCTCATGGAGAGATGGCAGGGACTGGGGAAGCGTGGCCAGATCCAGCTCAATCTCCAGACCGGCTAGTAACAGGCCACAGAGGGAGGAAAAGAGAAGGGAATGGCCGTGTTCACAGTCGTTCAAGGGCAGATACGCAGCCAGTCATAGGACCACCCACATGGACACTCAGCCCTGCATGGCCAGACAGTCAGCTGGATGCTTGGCCATGGAGGTGGGGTGTACATCCACCCACAGGGGAACACCTGGCCCTCCACAGCTGAATAGTTGGCCACCTATGGCCAGACACTTGCCATCCACAGGTGCACTCAGCCATCAGGGGATGCATTCAGCCATCAATAGCAGACACAGAGCCCCTCACAAGGGGACACACAGCCTTCAACAGGTAGACTTAGAAACATTCTCTTAAGACCCCCCTCCCTCAACCAGACTCACCATGTCAGTGCCTTGGGGCCCACCCAGGGACCCAGGGCATGGAAAAGGGGATTGAACACCCCTCCCACAACCAGGCACACCATGCCAGCACCTCAGGACCCACTCCGGGACCTGGGGTATGGAGGTGGGGATTGGACATTCTCCACAACCAGGTACACCGCCAGCGCCAAGGAGCATGCCAAAAACATCTTCTCCATGTGGGTGGCCTACCAAAGCCACCACAATAACCATGGCTGCCATGAAGGCAGCTAGATGCCACAACCATCACACATATTGTCCGCCAGCCACTGGAGTGTGTTAACACAAGGAGAGTCACCTGCAGAGATAAAGAAAGGAGGAGGTCTGTCTGTCTCCACAGAGCCCATTTCAGAGTGATGGAAGAGGCATCTGCTCTATGATAGTATCGGAGGACATGATCACACCTCTCAGCATTGGACACATCATTTGGGCAGCAAATCAACAGAGCAACCTTTATTCTTTCAGAGGGAGAGAAGAAATCTAGGGTGATTAGAGGGGAGGGGGAGAGGAAAGGGGATGGGGCAGGATTGGACAAAAGGCATAAATAATAATTACGATTTGTAACAATATATATGCTAGTAATATTGATTTGATCAACATATCTCAATGTTGAACCCCCAAAATTTGTATAATCAATTTTGATTCAATAAAAACTTAAAAATAAATTAAAAATAAAAATAAAGAAACAATCTCTTGGGGAGAGAAAGCCATTTCCACACAAAGACCTACACAGGTAACACAACTCCATGACTAGCTCACAGGGCACCTTTGTGCAAATCAGAACAGGTCACCTTGTCATCACAAAGGACTGACATTTAATTGAAAGGGACCCTTGACTGCCCTCTGCTGGAAATTTGTCAATATAAATACACAAATTTTCCATGTCTGATGGGAATTAAGCCCCTCAAGGGCGGTGCATTTGTGTGGTGAGAACCTGTCCACCCACATCCCCCAGCCCCAAGTACACACACACACACACACACACACACACACACACACACACCCCAATTTAGAGTCAGACACTGGCACCCTCACATGAGACCCCACGGTGAAACCAGTCAACATCTCCCACAAAATACTTGTGTTGTGAGTCACTGGCACAGGTTCTACTCTGGGGTTAAGTGTAGATTTCCAGCGGGGTTGGGGGCGGCTGATCCTGAGGCCTCGCAGCTGTGAACGGTGTAGGCGGTGACCACCAATCTCAGCGACTGCGCTGAGTCACCGAAGGGCTGGCTGGGCGGGCGCAGCAGGAAGTAGCGACCGGGAAGGCCACGAGTGGGCACCCTCAGAGTGGAAACGTCAGACAGGGCTTGGCCCTGCCCATGGTTGTTCATTCACCAGATACATATTTGCTGAGTGTTGACCACGTGCCAGGCACTGTGCTGAGGGCAGGGACACGGTGGTACAAGATGAACTGAGCCCACCTTGCTCTTAGGCCCTTCCTTAGGCCAAAGGAACGAAGAAATATCCCCTAAATCACCACAGGAGAGCCTGTGCATGGGAGAAACCAAGGAAAGAGTGGCTTCTTCCAAGTGGGTTGGTCTCGGGGGAGGGAACTGCCTTTGGGGAGGGGGGTGACAGTGAGGATTCAGCTGGGCAGGGACTCGGGCCAAGAAGCACCCACGAGAAAGGAGGCCCCTGGAATTGCCCCCACAGACTTCTTGGGGAGAACACTGGACTTCCTGAGGTCAGGAAAGAGAGGCAAGCACCAAGTTCTCCCTATCTCCAGGCCTGAGTGACCTCGGCTGACATCTGGATAACATCCATTATACAAAAGAACCTGTGTCCAAACCCCAGCAGCAGCCCCAGGAGGGTTTTCAAACACCCAGCACACTTTTAAAAATAGCTTTAGAGATGCTGTCACAATAACAAACTCACTAACAGCCACAAGGCCTCAGCTGCGGCTCACACACGCAGACACACACTTTCACCCACATACAATAAGAGCTAACATTTAGTGCATTTTTCATATATGCCAGATACCGTGCTATTGCTTTACACGTATTAATTCATGCAGTCCTTATAACAGACGCTGGAGGCAGGCACTGCTGTCATCTACAGGACAGCTGCAGTTGCTTCCACACCCTTCCAGGGCTCCACTTCACTCAGGGTCAAAGCCAAAGTCACCTCCCCACCCACCCCCCTCCTCCCACCCTCCCTCTCACTGGTCTCCAGGCACACTGACCTCCTCAATGTCTCTTCAACATGCCAAATAGATCCCTGCCTCCTGACCTTTGCACTCGCTATCCCATTTGCCAGCAACACTCTTCCACCTGAGAGCTTCACAGCTCACCTCTCACCTCCTTCTCTTCTTTACCCAAAAGTCACCTTCTCAGGAAGGCTTCCTCCGCCACCTAATCTAAAATTGCAACCCCTCCTCACCTACACACACGTGGCACTTACCACCATCTGACACAGTCTATGTTTTGTCTACCTCCCCACAGGACCTGCACCTGTGTCTGTCTGGCTCACAGTCATGTCCTCGGTGCCTGGTGCAGAGTAGGTATTCAGTAAACACCGAGTGAAGAAGAGGAAACTGAGGCAGGCAGAAGTTCAGCTCCTTGATCAATATCTACAGCCGGTAGGTGGCAGAGGCTGGATTCCAACCCAGGCTGGCAGCTCTGGAGGCTTCCTAGTCACTGCCGCTGATTTCCCGTATAAAAGTCCCTTTGCGCATCAGAAACGCACCACCCACTTGCACGTGTGAGCACAGGCACATCCCTCAAGGCCCAATCGGTCTTGCACACTCAGGTCTGCCCCAGACCCCAGCATCCCGGCCACCAAGCCCCAGGCCCCACATACAGGAACTTGCCGTCAGTGTGCTTCCCCGAGTAGAGTTTGCGCTCGGCCTCGTCGCGCGTCAGGCGGCTGTGGTACCAGGGCATCCGCTCGTGGGCCGTCGTGGCAATGAGCTTCTCCACCTGGGGCGCCTGGCTGATGATGGCCTGCTCCAGGGTGTCGTCCTAGGGGAGGAGGGGTGAGGAGGATTGCATGTGTGGCCAAGTGGGCGGCCACGGGAACCCCCTTTCATCTCCTAGACCCTCCCGCTCATACCGTCCCATGAGACCTCCCACCCCACCCAGGCGCCCCTAGGACAGCCTCCATCTCCATGGTCCCCTCCCCAGTCCATCCAAGGAGAGACCAGACCCCAGTCTCCACCTTCCAGCCCGGCCCCAAGCACAGCCCCATCTTGAAGCTGCAGAACACGGCAGCCCACCGTCCCCGTCGGCCGCCCTCCCCGAGGGCGCACTGCGACCCCGCGCACCATCCTTTCAGGCCCCGCCGCAAGTCCGAGCCTCGCCCCGTCCCGGCACAGCGCACGCCTCCCCCCTCGGGTCCCGCAGAGTCGCGCACCATCCGCAGCCACCACGGAGCCCCAGCTCCCGTGGCTCCAAATCTCTCCAGCTAGCGAAGACGCCGCCTCCCTCTCCCCCAGACCTCCAAACTCCGCAGCCCCCACGGCCCCGGGTCCGGACCGGCCTCACCTCCAGCTTCCACGTCTGGCGCAGGTAGTCGCGCACCATGGCGTCGCGCAGGCCGTCGAAGACCCCGGGCTGCGGCTCCAGACCCTCCGGCCGGTTGCACGGCTTGCGCAGGTGCACGGCAGCCCGTCGGGGTCGGGGTCGCGCAAGTAGAACTCGCAGAGCTCGGCGGGGCCGCAGTGCGCCTTCCCGCCGGAGGTGGCGTAGGTGCAGTTGAGCTGGCGCTCCACGGGGAAGTGGTGGAAACGCACGTCGTGCACCCGCGACAGGTACTGTGGAGACACTGCAATGAATCAGATATCCTGAAAGTTGCCCTCCAGGGGAAAAAATAGCATTTTGTATTTATGAATATTCATAAACCCACAACAGCCCCTCATGGTGGGTAGATCAAGGAGCATTCCTCAGTTTGGGCAGATGTCACTGTGGCTCAGAGAGGTTCTGTAGCAGATTTAGGGGTACCCAGTGAGCTAGGGATGGACCTAGACCTCGGACTTAAGTCCACCAAAACAAGGTCAGGCCCTGGAGCTTAAGGAAGCCTTAGTTTTCTGCCTCTGAGCGCAGCACTTTCTACCTCCCCTCAATACATCGGGTTGACAGGCTGTGCACAGGATGGGTTGGAGAGGCTGTACTGTGCCGGGCAGGGAGCCATTCTGATCTGTCTCCCCTCAGGGCAGTTCTGTGCTGGGGCAGCAACTGCAGGAGGAGGCCCAAGGATTCAGAAACCTCTATCAACAGAAGGTCATGCCCCAGCAGAACCTCCTGGTAAGTTTGGGGGAGTGGGGAGCCTAGGGCTTGAGGTAGAGGAGAGGTGCAGAAGGGGCTGCAAAAGAGGAGGCAGGCGCCAGGAACTGTCCCCTACCCCCCAACCCCTTCCCCTAACCAGCCCTGATTCATTCATACTCCTAGGGTGAAGCCCTCTGGGGCCCCAACAAAAAGCATGAAAGATTTGTCAGGCACACCTTCCTCTTGATGGACTGAGTATTTAGCCCCACAAGTTGTTGAACGCTCTGCTCAGCATCTTTACAGTGTCTTCCGGAATCAGCAGACCCTCTAGGGAGAAAGTAGCCCCAGAAGCCAGGCACATGTTTCTGGGTTTCCTTCTTTCCCAGATCTTGGCCTGTGATTCCTCACTGCCTTGTTTGCTTCCTGATACCCTCAGTCAGACTTAAATATATATACATATATACATATGTATATATATATATATATATATACAGTGTATGTATATGTATATATATATATACAGTGTATATATATATATATATACAACACACACATTTATATATTTTTTTAAATAAATATATGTCACTTAAAAAGCTGCTCAGAATGAATGTATGTGTACACACACACACACACGTGCACATACACACATACATTTGAGCAGCTTTTTAAGTGTCCTCAGCTAGGAATTTGGTCCAAGTGATCTGGTCCATCATTATCAGAAGTAGTGGTCCTAAAAAATTGACTTTGATGTTCCCCAACCCGTGAATGGGAAAAGGCTGCCACTTTTGGAATTTAGTATCCAGGAACATTGGCCCAGCCAATTGAACACTGGCTTTGCAAAGGAGGTTCACTTGGAGAGCATCACTGTGGGCACTGGTCACCTGGGGAGGGGGTGGCACTCGGCAGTTGATAAAGAAACAGAAATAGCCACAGAGAACAACAGATTGCCTATTTCTCTGGTTTTAAAATCCTGGAATTCTAAAATGCTAATGCTACTTTATATGTGAAGCAACACCCCTTCGAGGTCACAATCTCCACGGTCTCTGAAGGAGGTGAATTATCATCTGTGGTTGAGCAGATGGAGTTCCAGGAAGTTACACAGCTGGTTCAGAGTCTCATAAGTTCAAGCCCCACCAGGCTTTGGATTCAGGTCCCCTGGTCCTAGTGGCCCTGAAGGTTTCCTCCTGGAGGCACTGACAGTCCCCATTCCCTGTGGGTGTGTGGGAGCAGGCCCTGTCTCCAAGGAGATTTGAACCAAGTGCCCTTGCTGTCCCTGTGGCAGGAGAAGTGACAGATTGGGGGCCCTGGGAGTTGTGCCAGATGCTCCAGCCTTGCCTCTCAGCAAAAGGTCTCATGGAAGAATCTGCCAAAGAAAAACCAGATGGGCCAAGGCATCCACGGTCTCAGGTGACTGGCCAGGGCAGCTCCAGCTGGCTGAGTTGTGCTAAGGGAGGGTCACCTGGTGGGTGAGAGCTTGCCCATGCTACCCGAAGGGACAAGAAATGTGAGTTAACATTTATTTATCGAGCTATGAGTATCAACCAGGAAGCGTGTTAAGTGCTTTCCAAGAATCAATCGAGAGATAGGACTTTTTGCTTATCTACCTGATGGCTGAGAAACTAGGATGCAGAGACTGGATGTGGGCTGCATAGGAAAGGCAATACTTACCCAAAGGAATCAACATATGATGGTGGCATTTCAGGATATAACTGAGTTCTCTGGAGTCAGCCTGATGCCCTGCTCTGGGTGGTTGTGGCCAGTGTCCCTCCCTACCCTCTGGGCCTCCCCTCTTACCTCCTAGCACCCTGTCTCTCTGAGCCTAAATGCCGGGGACCAAACCAGGAGGCTGGCAGCCCGCCTGGTCCACACCACGGGCCCCTTCTCCATAGTCCCAAATCCTTCCTTGCACTTTCTGGACAAGCATGGAGCAGTTAGCTTCCAACCTTCTTACAAACACTGATGATCACAGCACCATGTGGGGAGGGAGGCCCGTGTGTGCAGAGAGATGACCCCGCCCAGCCCCTGACCTCTGCCCACATTGATGCTGCATTTAGAGAAGAGATGGCCTGAACCCTCACCCACACCAAGGGTACCAAGGAGTCAGGTGTTGAGGTTAGAGGAGGGGATTTCAGGGAGGTGAGCTGAGACCAGAGGGTGAGGTGAGATGCCCTCCTTCACATCAAGCCAGAGGAAGAGGGCTTTAAAGAGAGCTTTAGGCTTTGAGGTGTCCTCCGCAGTTTGAGAAATCCAGTGGACTGATGCCTCACCCCCACCCCCACCCCAAAGTCTAGAGGGCAAGAGACAGGCTGGCTGCTTTGATGGCGGAGCTGAGGAGAGGGCTGATGGTCCATGTGAGGGCCTCGTGTGAGAGAGTCGGCGTGGAATCTCACAGGCCCAGTCCCAGGAGGCAGCCTGGACAGTGAACAGACGCAGGCCAAGAGAAGGTGGGGCTGCCACTACCCGTCAGGGGCTCCTTGGTTCTCTGAGGCCCACACAAAATATCCTAGTCAGGGGGACAGTGGGGACAATGGCTGGCCTTGAAGACCCTCGGAGATGCTGATGAGAGAAAGAGGCGTAGCTTTCAACCTCCGCCAAACCCAGAGCACAGTTCAGCTGGAGGCTGACCACGCCTGCTGCCCGGCCGAGGCTTCCCACCCCACCAGGCCGGAGCTGCGGGAGCGGCCTCCACTTCAAAGCCAGGGACTTGACGATGACATCAGGCCCTTTTTATTGTTGGGCCTGGACGTGAGCCGAGCGGTGCTGTGTGACATGAAGTGGGGGAGACCACGTGTATTTCCCTACCAAGAAGCAGCCTGGGCCTGTCAGGTTTCCATCTGGCCGTGGGAGGACTGGCCAGCAGAAGAGGTTTCAAGGGCCAGAGGTGGACACAAATAAAGCTGCTGTAAGTGGTTTCCAGTTCCACAGCTGTGCTGGCTCAGTGTCCTGGTGACATCCCTGAGTTCTGTGGCATCCAGAGGAGGGCTTTGGGGGGGCAACAGGTGTTTATTGAGCTTCTTTAAAGAGCGGGCACCACGTGCAAGGTGAGACGCACCCCCTCCCAGAGGGGCCTTGCTCACAGGCAGGGGCTCTTGGTGGGGCAGGGCCCAAACCCTGAGGGGGAATTTCTCTCTCTCTGGCCCTCAGCCAGGCCCAACAGCAGAAAGGGCCTGAGGAAAAGATACGGAAGAGCTCCACCTGCCAGCTTGGGGTCCTGGGTAGGAGGGATTTGAACTTGGGCCTGGAGTGGAGGGGGTCATGAGGAAGGTCCAGAAGACCCCAAGACTTGTGGGTGGGGCTTGCCAAGCCCCTCCCCTGCCTAGGATGAGAGTAAGAGACTCTTGTCAGCTAACGCGTCTCATTACCGCCGCCTCCAGTGTGAAGTGCTCAGTTATTGCAACATAAGGAAACACAGGCTTCATCCAGGCTTGAAATGATTCCTTCCCTTTCCACTTCCAAACTGCCCTTCCCTCAGGCTCCTGCCACCGTGGGAGGAAAACCACAGTTCCAACCCATCAGGCTCAAGCTCGTAGCTAACAGGGCAAGCACTCCTGCAGCCTTCCTCCCCTTTTCTGGGTCTGATGGCTGCCTAAGACCCTAGCAAAACTGACTCTCTCTTGGGGAGTTTGCTAATAGCCACGTGCCCACAGCATGGCCACTGCTGAGGCCCATGCAAGGAGCATGCTCAGGCATTCTCAATCCTCATTCCCTCCTGCCCGGGAAGGGACCCAGTGGCAGGGGGAGGGTCATGGCAGGGGGCAGGCACGTTCACATCTGTGTTGTATGAGGGGCACCCCCCAGGCTGGCTGGTGCAGTGGGAGGTTCCCAAGGCCCCAGGGCTTGGGGGTGCCCAGTGGGCAGGGCAGTCGTCCTGACCTGTTTGTTTGCACAGCTTGTTAACTTCAAAGAAAGCACCTCTGAGCAGTGGGAGGGTGACTCTCCAGAGGGCAGCACTGGTTTGGGGGTGGGCTTCTCTGGTCCTACCTTTTCACTTCATACAGTAATGGAAGGCCTGCCCTGTCCTTGGCAGTGTGATCACCAAGTCTCCAAGCTGATGTATGACACATGGGTGTATCATCGGTTGGGGGCGGATCTTGACCAATATGCTCGCTTTGGGATGAAAGGAACAGGCTTTATGTCCCTGCATTATCACTTTCTAGCCTGTGACTTGGGCAAACCCTTTTACTTTTCTGGTCCTCCCTGTCATCATCCGCAGAGTGAGATAAAGACACCTTCCTCCCAAGTCCACCGTGAAGACTCAAAACGCTCCGCGCGTCTCTGCTCCTGGAAGTGTGCTGGGAGCCACAGGAGCAGGGCTGCCCTGGCTGTGAAAGGCCGAGGGGCTCCTGGGGAGCTGTGCCCTGAACTGAGGCTTGCCCCCCATTTCCCCAGGGGGCAGGGTGGGCTGGGAGCTTGAGCCAGACACCTGGGCAGCTGCCTACCCTCTGGAACAGTCCTCCTTTTCTTCCCCTGGGGACCTGAAAGTGGGAGCTAACTGGCTGGCTAAAAAAAAGAAAAAAAAAATGAAGGGCGAGCAAATGCTTCGTTCATGCTGCAAGGCAGGGGGTGTCTCAGGACTCTGTTTCCATGGGAACCAATGACACAGGTGGGCTCCTATGGGCACCAGAAAGGGAAACTTGGCAGAGGTTTCAGGCACCTGAAGTGGGACTCATCCCAGGGATACAAAGATGGTTCAACATATGAAAGTCAATAAATGTGATACAATAAATGTAACGGGCATGCAGCCAGTATGAATCTGGCCATCACAGCTTGGGCACGAACGGTGACAATCAGCTTTGTATCCCATGAATATTCATAACCAATAAATTTTTTTTAAAAAAGAATAAATGGGTACAGGAGATCTTATAGGTGTGGTAACAATGTTCTAAAACTGATTTGTGGTGATGGCTGCACAACTTGATAAACTTACTAGAACTCATTGAATTGCATACCTGAAATGGGTGGATTACATGGTATATAGAATATTCCTCAATAAAGTGTACTTAAAAAAAAGAGCATTTCACTGACATTCAGCAGATCCCGAAACACAGCACTCTTCTGCCACTAAATAACTAAACAACCCTGGACAGGTAGTGGACTTACTGTAGACCTTTGTTCCATTACCTATAAAGAAAGCGTTGGGCCAGGTGAAGCCCAGAGTGTCTCATGCCTCTTCCCATTGCCACATTCCATGGCTATTTTGGCAAAGTTAGTCCAAAGACAACACTTTTGTTCCTTGGCAGATATCTAAGAAAGGATGCTCTTCTGAAAGAAATTAAAATCACAAAATTTCCTTTAAAAAATTGCAAAAGGAAAAGTTGATCTCCTAGAAGTAGAGAGCAGAATAGTGGTTACTAGAGGCTGGGAAGGGTAGGGGAGGAGAGGAAAGGCAGAGGTTACAGATACAAAGTTACAGCTCCATAGGAGGCACCATTTCTAGTGATCTATAGCTTTGTAAGGTGACTAGAGTCAGCACCCATTTATTAGATAATTTCAAATAGCTAAAAGAGAGGATTTTGAATTTTCCCAACACAAAGAAATGAAAACTATTTGAGTGATGAGTACGCTGATTACCCAGATTTAATCATCACATGTTATAAACATGGATTCAAATCCGGAAGTGGCCCGGCCAAACCGAGCCAATGTGGGGGGTGGCGAGGACAGCATGTGTCACAATCTCGTGAGGGGGTGGGCTCAGAACCCTGTGGCGGAAGTGATGTCACAAAGGGGCCTGGTTACCAGGGTGCGTGTGGGGGACTCCGGAGGCCGGTGGGTGCCAGTGCTCCCCGGCTCCCCACATGGCCGGCTGTGCCGTGTCTGCTGCTGTCGCCGGGGCCGGTTCACGTTCCCAACAGAACGCAGAGCTGTCTCAGCTGCTGGTTGTGGCCCGGCCAGGCCGTGGCTACCGCGGCCACAGCCAGAGCAGCCTCGGAGCCATGGAGGTGCCCGGGGCTGCCCCTGAGCTGCACTTGAGGCTGGTCCTGGAAAAGCTGTGCAGGACTGTGGCAGCATGGCCTGAAGACCTGAGACTGGGCCCTGGTTTTCCATGGGAATTGGTGATATGTGCAGCTCTTACTGGTTTTTTTCTTCTCTTGTTTTTGTGGAGATGTGTTCAGTTGGTTAGAAGCCGGCTTTATGTAGGAAGAGAGAAAAAGCTTGCTGAAGAGCTTTCTGGGCTAATTGAAGAAAAATGTAAACTACTTAACAGACTCAGCGTTGTTCAAGAGGAGTATGAAGGGTTAGAGTCAGCGGTGAAGGATGCCAGCTTTGAGAAGGAGTCAACAGAAGCACAAAGCTTGGAGGCAACTTGTGAAAAGCTGAGCAGGTCCAAATCTAAACTTGAGGATGAAATAGTCTTTCTAACAAAAGAATTAAAAGAACAGAAATCTAAACATTCTGAGCAAGAAGAATTGATGGCAGATATTTCAAAAAGGATACAGTCCCTAGAAGATGAATCAAAAGCCATCAAGTCACAAGTAGCTGAAGCCAAACTGATCTGCAAAGTATTTCAAATGAATGAAGAAAGTCTGAAGGTGGCAATAAAAGATGCCTTGAATGAAAATTCCCAACTTCGGGAAAGCCAGAAACAGATTTTCCAAGAAGCGGAAGTATTGAAAGAACAAGTGAGTGAACTTCATAAACAGAAAATAACATTTGAAGACTCCAAAGTCCAGGCAGAACAAGTTCTGAGTGAGAAAGAAAATCACATCAAGTCTCTGGCTGAACGCTTGCTCAAGATGAAAGACTGGGCTGCTGTGCTTGGAGAAGACATGGTGGCTGATGACTTGGAATTGGAGATGAAGAGTGAATCACAAAATGCTGCTTGCTTAGATGATTCACCAGAAGGAGCTTTGAAGAAACTGATTCACGCTGCTAAGTTACATGCTTCTTTAAAAACTCTAGAAGGAGAAAGAAACCAAATTTACACTCAGTTGTCTGAAGCAGATAAAACAAAGGAAGAGCTTACAGACCATATTACAAATCTCCAGACTGAACAAGCATCTTTAGAGTCAGAAAACACACAGTTGGAAAGTGAAAATTAGAAGCTTCAGCAGAAACTTAAAGTAATGACTGAACTGTATCAAGAAAATGTAATGAAACTCCACAGGAAATTAATGGCAGAGGAAAAGAACTGGATAGAGAAGGAGGAGAAACTTTCCAAAGTAGAAGAGAAGATGAGCCATGCAGCTGAGGAACTGGAGACCTACAGAAGGAGAGCCAGAGATGCAGAAGAAGAATTGGAGAGAAGCGTTCGTTCTTATCAAGGGCAGTTGACGGCCTATGAGAAAGAAGCGCATGGCAGCTGGGTGGCAGCTGAGACTGCTGAAAGACACCTCAGTTATTTAAGGAAAGGAAATGTGTACAAGAGACAAAAATTAATTTGGAAAAGAGTTTAAATTTGAACTTTTCATAAAAGATCTTTTTGCACTCGATGTTCCAATTACAACATTTGGCGGAGAGCATTCCCCATATGGTGCCTCACCAGTGGGTCGACCTTCATCCGAAGCGAGAGCTTTTCTCTCTCCACTCAGACTCACACCTTTGACTCCAGGGCGAGGAGGAGGAAGAGGCTCAAGAGGCCCAGAGAATACTCTGGACCATCAGACGACCAATGAAAGAGGAGAATCGGGCTGTGATAGGTTAACTGAGTCTCATGGAGCACCTTCTGGGTTCCTGTTACCTGCGTGGGAACAGCAGCAGAGGACGGTGATCCCTCCACCAGGCCACCCATGTCCTGATCCAGCTCTTCTTCCACGAAGGGAAGACGGATTTGATTCTAATCCTGGTGGACCGTCTGGACCAGCAGAACTCAGAAGTTGTAATATACCTTCTTTGGATAAAATGGATGGGCCAAAGTCTTCACAAATGGAATCCAGTAGAAATGATACCAAAGATGACCTTGGTAATGTAAATGTGCCTAATTCATCTGTGCCTGCTGAAAGTGAAGCAACTGGCCCCGGCTTTGCTCTTCCACCTTTTCCTACAATCAGAGGTCCATTGTTTCCAGTGGATATGAGGGGTCCATTCATGAGAAGAGAACCTCCTTTTCCTCCACCTCCTCCAGGAAGCATGTATGGAGCTCCTCGAAATTATTTTCTACCAAGGGTTTTCCCTGTCCAGCCACCACCTCCATTTGCGACGAGAAATGTCTATTCAGTGAGGGGTTTTCCTCCTTATGTTCCTCTAAGAGCTGGATTTTCACCTCCACCCCCACATGCTGAAAGTAGGGGTGAGTTCCCTTCAGGGTCAATTCTGCACTCAAATGAGTCTGCTCCTGAAATCCAGAACCACAGCAAGAAACCTGATGGTATTTTTGCTCTCTCTTCATAAATAGTTTTGACCTATCCCTCATTTTCATTTTAAGTAGCTGCTTTTTTTGCTCAAATTGAAGCTTAATGGAATTATAATTCTCAGGACAGTATTTTGTAAATAAAGATGATTTAAATATGAATTTTATAAGTCAATTATTTTCATTTTATTTTATCCTAGATTGTATAATTATTTTAATTTGATTAACTAACCCACTATTACATCCACAATAATGGGAATTTTATATAGGTAATCTTGCAGTTGGGGATGTTTTAAACTCCAAGGGCTGTGTCTTTATGCCAAAAACTATATATACTATGGATGTAGACAAATGTGAAAGTAACTTTATGCTTAATCAAACTTTCATTGATTTAAAGACTTGTTTGGTATTAATAATAGCAATAAAATCAGCTAGTTTTTAATAAAAAAAAACCACAATGTACTCCATAAATATGTACAATTATTATGTGCCAGTTAAGAACAATAATAATTTTTTTAACTTACCAAAGAAAGCTCTAGAAGCTCATCCTGCCACAGCGAAGCAGAGCACAGCCATCTCTGTCTGCCTGGGCCGCTGCGCTCCTGACTTTGACCACTTCTGACAAAGCTGCCTGAGGTCCTGGCACACCTATGGCCTTCTGGCGCATGGCCAGGGAGCTGTGCTGAAACCCTCGTCTGGCCTGCAGCAGCTGTCACGGGGACTCTCAAGCACTTTGCTGAAACCCTCACGCACTCTGTGCCTCAGTTTGGGCCGTGCCCGTCCTCAGCACGTGTGAGGCTCACCTGGCGCCTCCTCCCCTTCCCGCCCCAGCCCACCTTTCCTCCCCGGCTTCACTCACCGCAGCACACACAAAATTGAACTTTGGGGACTCTCCCAACTATTTTTCTTTAAAACATTCTATTGTATATATTTGAGGTTTGCAACATAACATTAGAGGATACATATAGACAGTAAAAAGTTACTATAGTGGAGCACATCCACCATCTCACATCGTTACGTTTTGTGTGTATGAGGAGAGCAGCTAAAATCTACTCCACAAAAATCTCTAATACACACAAACTCTTTGTTTTACATTTTTGCCTCAGTTTCTTCTTTTAGGCTGACAGGACTCATAGCAGAACACCTGGGGAGATAGACAGGTAGGCTCAGATTGGCAGGACAGTCCCCTCTGCCTTGTTGGACACAGAGAGGCTGTCTGCAGAGGAGGCCTTTGTGAAGCAGGGAGAGGCCTTGGCCCAGGGAGAGACAGAAGCTGGGACAGAAGCAGTGGGCACCCAGTGGATTTCCTGCTCTGGGCTCCAAGCCCTCCTGGGGCCCCTTGAGCTCCAAAGCTCCACTGAATCCCTGTAATCAGTTCCCACTTTTCAAATCCTTCCGCTGGTCTACATGGGTTTTTGATTCTTGCCAGCAAGAGTGTTGACTAAGACTACGGCTGTGTCCTAGCCTCGTGATCCGACAAGCAGATCTTTCTCGTCTTGGGTTGGTTTGGGACCCAATCCCAGGGCACAGCAGGGGCCCCAGCGAAAAGAAAGAAAAGGAACCAGTGTTCTGGGCTGCTGCTTCCTTGAGAACTGCTGAGCATCTCCTCCTCTCTGCTGCCAGTGGGGCTGCACAGGAGGCAGCCAGAGGAGCCCACGTGCTTTCTGGAGGGCAGAGAACCTCCAGTTTTTCCGGTCTCCATCTTTTAACTCTCCTCTCACACCTCAGGGCTGGAGGGGTGTGGGGGGGCAGTTGGGGAACATCAAACTTGTGGGGATGTGTGAGTCAGGGGTGGGAATGTGGCCCCAGGAGGTGTTCTTAAGGTCACCCTAGGAGCACCTTATCCCAGGTCAACCAAAGAATTTTCCAAGGAGAACAGAGGGTCCTAGGAGGTCTTCAGGAGGAAGGGAAGTGCAGGTGTGCCCAGAAAGGTGTGGATAAAAGGAGGGGCAGGAAAGAGCCACCCTTGGATCCCCTTCCCAACTTCCAGAAGCCCTCCAGCCCTGTCCTGCCAGCCCCATGCCTTTCGAGGATGCTCTGGTGGCACCAATGGCTCCCCTACTGGTGAGCTGACTCCCTCCAAAGAGTTCACTTACAACAGCAGCTTCATGGCCTCCTCGGCCCACTGCCCTGTGCTGGCCTGAGCCCCAATTGCTCTCTCAGGCGAGGCCGGGGCTGGAAGTCTGATGACAGATTGTTTCATCGGGATCCTGCTGTGGAAGGAGACCTGTGACATTGACTCCTTGCTTGGCCACTTACTCAGGAACCTCCCTCCTTCCATGCCTCAATTTCTCCTCCTGTCAAATAGGTGGATTCAGCATTGCCATCAACTCTCCCACCCCCAGGTTGAGGAAGAGGCTTGGTATGTTTTTGTTTTTTCTTGGGGAAATCTTACCTTCAAAGTACAAAGTTTTTATTACAGACATTTGAGAAAACAATAGCAGTAGCCACTAATGGGCTTAACGACAATAATTGAGAAATGAGAGAGAGAGAGAGTGGGAGTGGAGGACCTGGGGCCTGGGCTACTTATTTCCCAAGTCCCCAAGGGTTTCTTGTCTTTGGGAAGCTAAGACCTAAACTCCCCAACCAGTAGTGCCCCCAAGTCAGAAAATATAAAAAAGCCTAAATGGCAGGCAGGCCTTAAAGGAGCAGGCAGGCCCTGGAAAGACCAGGCTCCAGGGTGCCAGGAGCCCCCAGCACAGATGCCGAGCTCAGGTGAGTCAGATAGGGAGGCTGTGAGCCAGAGGGGGGGTGGCACAGCCTGCTCCCAGTGGCCCTGGGGTGCCAGTCCCCCCCCAGCCCATTCCTCACTAAAGCCCTGATCCTCATCTGTGGCTCACCGTTTGATGAGGTCCCACTTCCTGTCTGTGCCCCGTTATTAACCCGACTGTGCCTTCTACAACTGTGTCCTCTCGTCCCTAGCTCTGAGAAAATGGCAGGGTCAGCAATGGGAAGGGCAAGAACTCTTCTGTGGGTCCAGCCCTGACTCAAACTGAAGTCCATCTTTACTACTGACCCCGCGATGGGCAGCCAGAAACCCCGTGCCTCTCACCCACCCCACAAATCAGTGCTGAATTGTTGCCCTGGGCTGAGCTCAGGGGTCCCAGGAGCCATAGACCCAGCCCCTTTCTCCAGGGCTCTTCATCATGGGGTGGGAGCTGCCATGGAAACTCACCGTACTAGTCCATTTTCTGTTGGCTATAACACAATACCTGAAAGTGGGTAATATGCAAAGAAAAGAAATTTCTTTCTTACCGTTTTAGAGACTGGGAAGTCCAAGGTGCAGGGGCACATCTGGTGAGGCTGTCTTCTTAGTGGGAACTCTCTACAAAGTCCCGTGCTGAAGCAGGCTGTCACCCGCGAGAGCCAGGCAAGAGTGCTTGTTAATGTGCTCACCTGCTGTCCTGATAAGGCTGCCAGTCCACGCCCATGACAGCTCATGAAATCATTAACCCACTTCTCCATAAGTGGACTAACCCATTCATGAGAGTAGTTCTCATCATCCAATCTCCTCTTAAAAGCCTCACCTTTCAACAGTGCCACACTGGGAATCAAACTCCTTCATGAGCTTTGGAGGGGACATTCAATCCACAGGACTCACAAACTATTATTTCTTCTTTAAATACAGGTAACACAGGCACAGAAACTAGGAAGCACAGGCCAGCAAAACAGTGTTCAAAATTGCCCATGATTCCACCCAGAGATGCTCACTGTTTCATGCCTTCACTGCACGGGCTGTTCTGCAGTCCACTACCTGTGCTTACGTGTGCACTGTATCTTTCAGGTAAAAGACACATTTACACATCATTTTCTTTGATGACTCTCCAGTGTGTCATGTGAGATGCTCATTTCACCAGGTCCTCGGTCATGACCTTTGGGACTGTTTCTGGTATCTTGAATAATGCTCCTGGGAACAACCTACAGCCATCCAGCCGTCTTTCCCCATGACCTGCTCAGCTGCAGGCGACTTTCTGGGTACTGTGCTTGCAGCCAATTATAAAACAGAGACTCGTGTAGACACATCTCTGGGAATATCCTTGATTAGTTCTTTTAGCTGATGACTGGCTGGGGCATGGCTGGGTCAAAGGGCACAGCTCTGCTGGGATTCACCCTCCCAAAGGACTGTGCCTGTAAGCTTATGCCTGTGCTCCAGAGTGAACAGAGTGGGCCCCAGAGGAAGCCAGGAGAGTGCGCCTGGTTCCTGGGCCTGTGTGTCTGGTTTTATGATCCCTTGGGCCAGGGCTTCACTAGGTAGCTGTGTTTTCCCAGCCCCCAGATTGGGATATATATTTAAAATTGGGCCACCCTAGATGACCCAGAGCCACTAAGATTCCTCCTGGACCCACCTCAAGGGCAGCCCTCACCCATGACTGTCAGGGAAGAGGAGAGGGAGCCCTGGTTTCCTTCTCAGAGGTCAAGGGCGGGTCCAGGCCAGGCCCTGCCCCCTCCCGCAAGCCTCCGCCCCTGCCCTTCCTGCGCTCAGGCAGCTCAGGAGCCCAAAACTGTCAGGCAGGTTTTGAGAGCCACGGGGACAGAGGGAGCAACACTGGCGAAGGATGCGCGGATTGCCCGCGTGTGCCCGCACCCTCCGCCTCCTGAGCCAGTCCCACGTGCCCCGCTGCCCACCCGCCAGACCCCATGGTGTGCGCACTGAGCCTCCTGGCGCCCCTGCTGGGCCTGGGGCTGGGGCTGGCCCTGAGCCTGGCGGGGACGGCGGCTGTGGACTGTGGGCCCATCGGCCCGGCCGAGCGCCTGACATTCGCCCCGCACCCAGAGCCCGGTGACTGGCCCGTCCGGGCCGCGCGCCGGGGCCCCTGGACCCCCTCTATGGCACCGTGCGCCGCTTCCTCTCCGTGGTGCAGCTCAACCCCTTCCCTTCAGGTGAGTGTGCCCCCTCCCCCAGGGTGAGCCTCGCTTGGCAGGAACTGGGCCCCCAGACAGCCTCCCTCTACCCGCTCCACCTATGGCGTGTGCCCACCCTGTCAGCAGCACTTGGAGGGTCCCTGGCATTCCTCATCACCATCTTCCTTGGCAGAAGTCCTGGGGTACAAGGGCAACATCTGGAGGGCTCCAGAACTTTGTGTGACCTTGGGCAAGCCCCTTTTCCTCTGAGTTTCCGTTTCTCTGTCTGTAAAATGAAGGAGACTGCATTAGAAGTACATTACATTAAACCTGCGCCAATGTGATCTTAGTCTAGTGGTGCCAGGGGTTGGGAGCGCTGGGAGGGGATGAAGGACCCCTCTGATTCCCGTCCCTTGCTGTTCAAGAGAAAGGGCAGCCAAGCCCAGGCCCTCCTCTGCCTCTGCCCAGGCTGCAGGGCCTACCCAGAGGGTTAGGAGGGAGGTCTGCAGGCCTCCCTTGGCTGTTCCCTCCTGCAGCAGTGCTGAGGCCCAGGCAGGATGGCACAGGACTGAGGTGACACTGCCTTCTCCAAAGGTGTCATGGTGGTGCAAGGGGGTGGGCCCTGGAGCTATGCAATGACTGTCCCCAAACTTGGCTCTTTCTGGTAGAGTTGGTCAAGGCCCTGCTGAATGAGCCGTCCTCGGTGAAGGTGGAGGAGGTGAGAACCAGGGAGGTGCTGGGGGAGGGAGCGCAGGGTGAGCTGCAGGGGTGGGGTAGGAAAGACTCACTCCACTCTGCTCACCCACGATGCTGGGTGGGGGTCTCAGGCATCCTTTCCCCCCCTGCATGGGTGAGATCCAGGCGCAGGGCCCACCGCACTTGTGCTCCCCACTGCTGGTTTCCCTCCAGAGTCAGGCAGAAGCAGGGCTGGAATGTGGGGGGTCAGGACAGCCTCTGATGCCCCACTGCCCAGCCCGGGTGGTGCAACACAGGGCGGGCTATGTGGTGTGCACTGTGATCGCGGGCCTCTACCTCCTGGCAGTGCCCACCACCAGGCTCTGCTTCTGTTGCTGCCGCCGCCACCAGCACTGTGGGAGCCGCGTGAAGATGGAGCACAAGGCCATGGACTGTGAGCGTGGGACCCACCTGGCCTTCCTTCTGCTGACCACCCTCGTGCTGCTGTGAGGGGCTGCCCAGGTCGGGCGGGAGGGGTGGCCATGGTCCGAGGTTCCCACGGGCACTCCACAAGTCCCTTCCTCCTCCCTTCCCCTCCATCTCCACAGGGTTGGCGTCATCTGTGCCTTTGTCACCAACCAGCGTGTGCATGAGCAAACGGGACCCAGCATGAAGGCTGTGCCTGAAACCCTGCTCAGCCTCCAGGCTCTGGTCTCCAATATCCCCCAGGTGAGCACCTAGTCATTCCCTTGCTCCCATGCGCCCCACAAGCCCCAGGCTCAGGCAGAACACAGAGTGAGTTCTCCAAGGCCCATGACCTGCCAATGAGAATGGTTGCCCCTTCCTCTATGAACCCGGCTGCCCTCTGCTGGAGAGTCGCTATAATATGTAAACACACCCATGGTGTCCTCTGTATGGATGTCCAGCTGCTTGTAACAGGGGTCGCAGAAGGGCCTGGGAAGGGTAAGAATTGAGCTGCCAGTGACAGGGAAGGGCAGCCTCATGCCCTGTGTTTGCCTAGGAGCTGCAGGCCATGGCACAGCAGTTCTCCCTTCCCCAGGAGCAAGTCTTGCAGGAGCTGGATGGTGAGGGTAACAGCTGGCTGGCCAGCCCCAGGGCCCTCTGCCCAGGCCTGCCAGGGGATCCCTCTTACTCCCTTATCCTAGATCTACCTGGACTCAGTCTTGCAGAAGTGGGCATCCTGTCCAGCTGGACCGCCAGCACAGCAGCAGCTGCGGGACCAGCTGGAGAAGCCAGCGCCCCCCGCAGAGCCCAGTGCCAGGGACTGGGGAGGCAGGATGGATGGTGGGGAGGGCCCTTGGGCTCCTGGGGGGCCAGCACTGCAGACTGCCCTGTGCTTTCCGGGTGTCAGTGAAACCATCGGGACCATGATTCACACCCAGCTCAGGAGCACCGTGTACCTGGCACTGGCCTCTGAGTGCAGCGTGTGTCAGGTTGAGCTTGACTTGAGCCCTGTGCAGGGTGGGGCCCTGCAGGCACCCTCCTGGGCAGGCTCAACCTCACCCAGCCCTGGACTTCTTGGGCCACCTCAGCGGGCCCCACACTTGACTTCCCCATAGCATTATCCCAGGATCCCAGCATTCTCCCTGGAACCCTTGTCCTTTGGCATCCCTGCTCACATCCTGGCTTAACATGCCCTGGGGAAGTTTGCATAGTAACTGCAGAGGTTAATGAGTGCAGGTCCCTTTGGCTGGGGGAGGGGCAAGTTCTACTTCCTGCCAGGCCTCTGATGAGGCCAGGGGCCCTGGAGACTGCTCAGACCAGGTGTGGGTCTCTCAGCCCTTTTGGACTCCACAGACCATCTCCGAGCTCTGAAAGCCACCTCGGTGGACCTGCGAGAGGGGCTGCAGGACCTGGAGCCGGCCATCCAGGGGCAGCAGGAACACCTCCTGACCCTGCTGCAGGAGCCCAGGTGCCGGGGGAACTGTGCAGGGGCGCTGAGTCGGGCCTGCGTCCTGGAGCTGGGTGCCGACTTCAGCCAGGTGCAGGCCCAGGGCCGAGGCCTCTTGGAGCTAAGGGCCACTCTGCCTGCTTCCCAGGAATCCCCAGGAATCCAAGCAGCCCAGGTGTTTCCTGAGGCAGACTCCAGGCCCTCCACTGGCTGGTCCCCGCTTTCTCCATGCTCCCAGGGTTAAGAGAGTCATCGTGGCAGTGGGGCAGGTGCTCTCCGCAGGCCAGGCACTGTGCTGTGAGCTTCATGTATTGGCTCCTTGAGTCCTCACTGCCACCCAGGGCAGTTGAAGCCATGGTGGTTCTCATTTTACACATGAGAACACTGAGGGCTTAGAGGCATCTGCCCCCCGCCCCCAGCAATCCCTCTCAGGCCTCTCCATGGACTTCATAACCCCCCTTCCCCTTTTCAGATTCCCCCTGTGGACGATGTCATGCATCGGCTGAAGTGTGTCCCTGAGGCCAACTTCTCCAGCATGGTCCAGGATGTGAGTGCCCCACCTGCCTGGGTATTCACAAGTGAGGAGCCTCAGTTTCCCCCTTTTGGGCAGGAAGCCATTTGAACCTAAGTCTTGGGGACTCAACTACTACCTGTTGCCCTGGGCTGGAGGCTCATAGTACCCATCCTCAGTGTGCACATGGTCTGGTGCAGGAGGCAGGCCCGGAGCCCAGAAGGAAGAGCTAGGACCCTCAAGGGGTAGGGCTGGGGGCCGCATGGAGCAAGTGCTCAGGCTGGACCCCGGGGGAGGAGAGGGTGCGGTGTGACCCTGCTGGGTGGCTGGAGCAGAAGTTTCCAGGAGGAAGGAAGTGAGAGCTGAGGCTGGGACGGAGTGATGCAGCTGGGCTTTTGGGACATTCTAGTTGCTCCTTTTTCACTGTATTTGGTATCATTAGACTTTTTACTTTTAATCATCCTACTGAATGTTTAATGGTAAGTTAGTTGTGACATCAATTTGTTGGTCTTTGCTAATTATTGATTTTGAGCACCTTTTAATTCTGTCCACTCTGATGTGCAGTGTCACCTTTGCCATTAGAAAGTATCTCTATATGTGTTGTTCTGTCTTTGAATACTTTCTTCTGTTCCATTTGGCAATTTGGTAGACTCACACCAGCATCATAGTCCTGGCATTCAAGTACTATAAGTCCTGGTGCTGCTTCAGGTTTGCTAATGTCTGTCCCAAAACCACTGCCACTGAACTGGGCTGGGGTGCCAGTGGCCCTGGTGGATGCAACATAGATGAGGAGCCTAGGAGCATCCCTAGGTTTCTGCTGGTACCAGGATAAGGAGCTGCCAACACTCTGACTGGCTTTGCAGGTGAAGGTGGATCTTTCCCTTGGAGGCAAAGACAGGGAAGCAGGAGTCTACGTCATCAAGGCTTCTCCAATGGTATCTGAGATTAGAGATGAAACGGAAAAGCCACCCGTGCAATCTAGATCATATCTGTTGTCTTCACAGTAGAACCAGGATTCTTGATATACTGGAGCTTTAATTGCAGTGCTGGCAGAACAGACGTCCCAAGTCACAGAAACCAACAACACTGAGAGAGCTTTCACTGACATGCAGAACCACCAGTGTTCCCCTCACCTGGGATCCAGAGGAGCAGGAGGCAGAGGAGCCAAGCTGGGGCGGCCATGGTTCACTCTGGTCCTCACTGAGGCAGACCCACCCCAGAGCTCTGAGCTGGGTATAAATAAGGGCTCTGGACAGCAGGGTGGGCTGGGAGGGAGATGAAAAGGAGTCAGAGTGGAGCAAGCTGGGCTTCTAGCTGCAGAGCCACCTGCCTCCTCTTCTCTGCCCTTGAGCAGCCCACGTGCAGGTGGTCAGGTGAGAAATGGCAGTTGGCTCAGACTGAGGAGAGAATATCTCTCCTGTGGTCACAGAATTGAATCTCTGTGTTATCCTGTCTCATCAATCCCCCAGAATTATCCAGATGGTGTTTGGCACAAGCCTGTAAGGAGCAACATAGAAGCCTGTGGTCCCCTTTCTCTATTTCTACCCCAATTGTAATTAGTCATCTCCCTATGTGCATGGCTATGTTAGCATAGCAGAAAGAGATGATCAGAACTTTATCTCCAGGGATACCTTTCATTTTCTGACCTTTCATTTACTGATCTTTCCCGAGAGTCTTGAAGCTTCCTCATTCTTTGTTAAAATTAGTAAAGAACAGCACCAATTAAACTCAGCAGTGTGAATGCGAGGAAGACCACAAAGACGAGCAGGACATGGGCTCTGACCCTTCATTGTATTAACACCATTTCATAAAGATAGACAATGGTACTGTCCATGCTAGCCAAGAACTATTCCTTGGGTGATGATCTATTTTCTTCACCACTCCATTTTGCACATTGCTTAGAACAATCTAGACTCAGGTCTTCCTCTCCATAGAGTTTGGAAAACCTATGTTGTCAATCCTGATCCTCATTACCTATAAGCCTGTTTCTTTTTTTAAAACAATTAAACTCTTTTGCTTCCCCAAACTTATTTTATGCCTCAAGGAAGAAATTTTATTAATCAGTTCCAAGATTCAAATGGATGTTTATTCATTCAAAAATTAGAGTTTAATCCACAACCAGAGAATATCCATCCATTAATCTAGATACTATCATGTCAGGCAATAAACTCAAGTCATCTGTGGCTGGAGAAGAAGCTTTATTGCTTCCAGATTGTGTGACATTGACCAAGTTACTTAACCTCTCTTTGCCCCAGTTTCTATATCTGTGAAAGTGTGACAATAATAGCATGTACTTTATAGTTCTGTTTATAGCTTAAACCAGATAAAGTATTTAGAACATTATCCAACACACACTATACACTGCTATTAAGTTTATTATTATTATGATGATTATTATTATTACCACTATAATCATCATCATTGTCATAAGTAGACTAATCTAGCAGAGATTCATAGAAAGCAGTCATACATCTAATCCAACCATGTTACAATCACATCAATTTCCAGGGCCATTTTTTCACTTACCTGCTCACAACTCTTAAAACCCTAATTATTTTGTCTTGATCTACAATGAACTGCTACTTCAATCATGCCCACCCGGGTATGTCCCATGTATTTCTTCTCACCGTCCATTATCAACACATTGCCCTATGAAAGCTTTAAGTGTCATTTTTATGCCCATCTTTCCTAAATAATTCATATTCTGCCTTTTTAATCTTTTTTGTTTACTTCCTTATTGCTTGGCCCATGACTCATATTAAGGAAAAATACCACTCTCATTTTGAGTCCTGCTACAGAATAATTTCTTCAGGATTTTGTCTAGTTCTTTTGTAGAATTTCACACTCAGAAGCATATTCTCCAGGACTGGATTTTATAAAATGGAAGACTTTATCTATTTTTGGATCAAGGAATTAGTTTATAGTGTCATGAGCAGTAATAAAAAGTAGAAGAGAGTACATTAATATAATAGAAAATACAGGTTATGCTCTGTGGACTAATGGTAATATTGCCTAATGAATTTTATTATAAATACTAGACATATGCAATGTTTATGGGTGCTTTGAGGATCCAAAAATTGCAGAGAGAAGAAATGAGTGTACTAGATCCTGTGCTTCACAGCTCTTCAGCTAACCAAGAGGCTGCAGCTGGCATTTACATCTAATTATCTCCACATGCATCTAATGTGCCCTTTGCCTCACGAGTGTGCCAACCACATGTGATGCTCCCCTGACTGTGTCACCTAAAGTTTCAAGTTCGCTGAAGAATTCTATGAATTTTACCAGTGGAAATGGCAGTAATTGGAAACATTGCAGAAGTATGTCTAGGTTCCATATATTCTCCACTTTTTCTCTAAAATATGTACAAGTGATTCTGTTTGCCCTTTCTTATCAGGGCAGCTGACACCATAAACTCCCCTTGTCGGCATTTTTTCCTGTATTATAATGAGGTAAAAATGGCCTCATGTTACAATTATGAATGGGCTTGCTTTCTTTATTTCTCTTTCTGTTAGTTCATTATTTGAGTATATAAATGCAAGTGATTTGGGGGCATTTGCTTTGTATCCTGCAACATTACTGAAGTTATTAACCAGCTCTAGGAGTTTTGTCGCAAAAAAATAAAATACCTATTTACCAATTTAGGCAAGGAAGTGAGAACTACAAACCACTTCTGAAAGAAATTAAAGAAGACACGAAAAGATGGAAAGATATTCCATGCTCCTGGATTGGAAGGATTAACATTGTGAAAATGTCTATACTACCCAAAGCAATCTACAGATTCAATGCAATCCCTATCAAAATACCAATGACATTCTTCACAGAAATGGAAAAGACAATCTTACCTTTTATATGGAACAACAAATGACCCCAAATAGCCAAAGCAATCCTGAGCAAAAAATAAATAAAGAAATAAATAAATAAAGCTGGAAGCTTAACACTACCTGACTTCAAACTATATTACAGAGCTATTGTAACCAAATCAGCATGGTACATTTTATAAAAATAGACTTTCAGACCAGTGCAGTAGAATTGAGAACCCAGAATCACCCCTCAGGTTTACAGCTATCTGATATTGGACAAAGGCAACAAAAATCTACATGGGGGAAAAGACTGTCTCTTCAAGAAGTGGTCCTGGGAAAATTGGATATCCATACACAGAAGAATGAAACTAGATATATGTCTCTCACCATACACTAAAATTAACTCAAAATGAATTAAAGACTTAAGTATAAGACCCGAAACTGTAAAATTACTAAGGTAAGATATAGGTGAAACACGCCAGCAACTAGGTCTGGGCACAGACTTTACGAACAGGAGCCCAAAAGCACAAGCAGCAAAATTAAAAATAAACAAATGGGACTGTATCAAACTAAAAAGTTTCTGCACAGCAAAGGAAACAATCAAGTAAGTGAAATGACAACCTACAGAGCGGGAGACAATTTTTGCTAACTATGCATCTGACAAGGGATTAATATCCATAACATACAAGGAATTCAAACAATTATATAGTAAAAAAACAAACAGCCCAATTAAAAAATGGGCAAAGGAGCTGAATAGACATTTTTCAAAGAATGATGTACAAATGTCCAACAGGTACATGAAAAAATGCTAAACATCAGTAGTCATCAGAGAAATGCAAATTAAAAGTACACTGAGATAACATCTCACCCCAGTTAGACTAGCTATAATTAAAAACATGGTGAATAACAAATGCTGGTGAGGGGAGAAGGGAACACTCCTACACTGTTGGTGGGACTGTAAATTAGTACAACCACTATGGAAAATAGTATGGAAGTTTCTCAAAAAACTACGGATAGATCTTCCATATGTTCCAGCAATCCCACTTCTGGGTATATACTCAGAGGAATGGGAGTCATCATGTCAAAGGGATACCGGCACTCCTATGTTCATCACAGCTCTATTTACAATAGCTGAGGCATGGAACCAACATAAATGTCCATCGGTGGATGATTGGATAAGGAAGCTGTGGTATATATACACCATGGAATACTACTCTGCCATAAAAAGGAATGAAATTTTCCTATTTGCAACAACATGAATGCGCCTGGAGAAACTTATGTTTATTGAAATGAGCAAAGCACAGAGGGATAAATACTGCAAGTTCTCACTCATGTGGGAGCTAGGAGTGAAAGAAGGAAGGAGAGAAAAACCACACCAGTGCATTGGACTTGCAGAGGAAGAGAACATTCTATGGGCTACAAAGTGGAGTGGGGGGAAGGGGTGAGAGGAAGTGAGATTGTTAATAAGTGGGTGGGGGACACAGTGTACAAATGAAATTTGTGGTAATGGGTATACAGCCAGTATGAATCTGGCCTCCACATCATGGGCACGAGAGGTGACAATCAGCTTTGTATCTCAAGAATATTCATAACCAATAAAAAAAATTACAGATTTTATAATATTCTCAGCATTAGTTTTATTTCATGACTGAAAAAATGCTAAAATACTTTGTTTTTAATGTAGATATTTTATTTTAACCATAAAAATAAAATGGCCTCATGTTTATCTTTTTTTTCTAATTTAATGGAACAATTGCCATGAAAAACCTTTTGGTTTAGAACTGTCAACCAGAAAAACAGCCCTGACTGATGAGAAGCAGATTTTTTAAAGATGTTCAGCATGCATAATAAATATCAAGGATTTTGTCCCTTTTTTCCCAGATACAAATTAGTTTATGGGAGTGACAGTACTATGCATAGTTAGTAAGGGCCTCCTCAACATCTGGATTGACAGTGATTTGATACCACAATGGTTTGTATTCCTGTTTTGCTAGCCTAATAATGGGTTCGCTCATTTTTATAAAATAAGGACAGCCTTACTGTGTGCATAATGAGAACATGAGCATTCACTGTGCTTCACCCTTTTTGCAATAAAAAAGTTAGTTGGTACAAAGCTGTATTACGTAAGAATTCCTTGACTCTGATTAAAGTACTCAGAAAATCTTCAAGTAATAGTACTGGAAGACACATGGCTGAGAAGAAGAGCAGAGGCATGTACAGTCATACCCTGCAGATATTGCAGGTTGGGTTCTAGGCAGAAGAGATAGAGTGACTATCACAATAAAGCACATCACACAAATTATTTTGGTTTCCCAGTGTATATAAAAGTTATTTTTGCACACTACTGTAGTTTGTTAAGTGTGCAACAACATTAGGTCTAAAAAGCAATTTTAACTAAAAACACTTTATTGCTAAAAATCCTAACAGTCTACTGAGCCTTCTTGAATCGTAATATGTTTGCTTTTGGAGGGTTCTGCCTCCATGGCTATGGCTGCTGACTGATCAGGGTAGTGGTTACTACCCTTATCTACCCTCAACTGAAGGTTGAGTAGCTGTGGCAATTTTTAAAAATAAGATGACGGTGAAGTTTGCCACATCAACTGACTCTTCCTTTCATAAAAGAGTACTCTGTAGCATGTGATGTTGTTTGACAGCAATTAACCACAGCAGAACTTCTTTCAACATTGGAATCAATCTTCTCACACCCTGCTTCTGCTTTATCGACAGAGTTAATGTAATATTCTGAATGCTTTGTTATCATTTCAACAATGTTCATAGCATATTCACTAGGATTACATATCATCTCAAGAAACCACTTTCTTTGCTCATCCTTAAGAAGCAACTCCTCATTCATAAATGTTTGATCATGAGATGGCAGCAATTCAGCCACATCTTCAGGCTCCACTTCTAATTCTACTCCACTTGCTATTTCCACCAAATCTGGAATACTTCCCCCACTGAAGTCTTGAACTCCTCAAAGTGATTTGTGAGGATTGGAATCAACTACATCCAAACTCCTGCGAATGTTGATATTTTGACCTCGTCCCTTGAATCACAAGTGTCCTTAATGGCATCTTGAAAGGTGAATCTTTTTCCGAAGGTTTAAAATTAACATTTTTCTGACCATCTGAGAAATCACTATGTATGGGACTTATAAACTTATATAATGTAATTTATAAGTAATAAGAAAAAACTTGTAAGTCAGAATTACTCTTTGATCTATGGTATGCAGAATAAATGAATTGGCAGGAGTGAAAACAACATTCATCTTCCTGTGCTTCTCTATCAGTGTTCTTTGGTGACTAGGTACATTGTCCATGATCAGTAATCTTTTTTGAAAGAAATCTTTTTTTTTTTTTTTCCTGAACTGTGGGCTTAAAATATTCAGTAAATCATGATGTAAACAGATGTGCTGTCATCCAGGCTTTGTTGTCTCATTTATAGAACACAGGCAGAGTAGATTTAGCATAAATCTTAGGGTAATAGGATTTTGTGAACAGTCACTGAGAATTGGCTTCAACTCAAAGACACTAGCTGCATTAGTCCCTAACAAGGGAGTCAGCCTGTCCTTTGAAGCTTTGAAGCCAGGCATTGACTCCTCTTCTGTAGCTATAGAAGCCCTCGATGGCATGTTTGTGCAATACAAAGCTGTTTTTATCTACATCGAAAATCAGGTGTTTACTGGAGCCACCTTCTTCAAGGATCTTAGTGAGATATTCTGCATGACTGGCTGCAACTTCCAGGTGAGCACTTGCTGCTTCACTTTGTACTTCTATGTTATGGGCAGGAATTCTTTCTTTGAATCTCATGAACCAGCCCCTGCTAGC
This sequence comes from Cynocephalus volans, assembly GCF_027409185.1. NCBI lineage: Eukaryota > Metazoa > Chordata > Mammalia > Dermoptera > Cynocephalidae > Cynocephalus > Cynocephalus volans. The sequence goes on from NC_084473.1 coordinate 84,367,145, forward strand.
TTCAACTTTCCTTCTGCAGCTCCCTCATCCTTCTCAGTTTTCACAGAACTGCTGAGAGTTAAGGTCTTGCTCTACCATAGGCTTTGGCTTTAGAAATATTTAGGATGGTTTGATCTTCTATCCAAACAACTACAATTTTCTCTTTATCAGCAGTAAACCTGTTTCATTTTCTTATCATTTGCATGTTCACTGGAATAACATTTTAAAAAATAATCAATTTACTTTAATTGATATATTGTAATTGTTCATATTTGTGGAGTACTATTTTATGTTTTGATATATATGTGTATTGTAAAATGATCTGGTCAGGGAAGGTAGTGTATCCATCACTTCATGCATTTTTCATTTCTTCTCTCAGAGTACATTGCAAGTCCTCTCTTCTAGCTGTTAGGGAATATACAGTGCTTTACCATTTACCATAGTCACGTTACTATGAAATAGGATACCAGACCTTCTTCCTCCCATTTGATTGTAATTTTATAACCATTGGCCAATCTCTATTAGTATCCCCTTCCTTGCCCCTCCCCAGTCTCTCGTAACCACTGTTCTACTCTCTGCCTCTACAATATCAATAAACATTTCTTTTGCATTCACAGGCCTGGCTTTATCAGTAAACATTTCTTTTGCATTCACAGGCCTGGCTTTCAGCCTATTTCAGTTTTTGGCATGCCTTCCCCACTAAGCTAAATTACATCTAGATTTTGATTTAAAGTGAGAGATGTGTGACTCTTTCTTTCATTTGAACACGTAGAGACCATTGTAGAGTTATTATTTGGCTTAATTTTAATATTGCTGTATCTTGGGGAACAGAGACCCCTGAGGAGAGGCAGGGAGATGGGGAAACGGCTGGTCGGTGGAGCAGTCTGAAGACACAATGCATTTGTCAGTTAATTTCACCTTCTTATATCAGCACGATTCATGTTACCCCCAAATAATTACATTGCTAACATCAAATATTATTGATCACAGATCATTGTAAAATATATAATAAAAATAAAAAAGTTTGAAATATGGTGAGCATTACAAAAATGTGACACAGAGGTAAGAAGTGAGCACATGCTGTAGTTTTTTTTTTTTTTTTTAAAGGACCAATCGACTTGACACAGGGTTGCCAAAAACCTTCAATTTGTAAAAAGCACATTATCGGCCAAGCCCAATAAAAGCAGTTAAGCCTGTACAGGAGAACCGTCACTGTCTTCCTCTTGTTGGGTGAGGTCCACTGCAAGTAACAGGCCAGCAGTTGTTCATCTGATTCCTGTTCAGGAGGAGTCATTTCTCTAGGCAAGTTGGATACTCATAAGTGCCAGTGGCCATGTGAGCTTAAGTTAGTTGAAATAACATTGTCGAGCCTGCCTATGGCCTTCCATGACATTGGTTCATTGGTTTATGAGATTCAGTGGATAAGCTTGGAAAGGTAACTGACAGAGGTCTGTGTATTGGGTCATCTTAGTTAGTCAAAGGCCCCTGCTCAGTAATAATGGCCTTCAGACATATTTTCACTTGGAAAACAGTTATGTTTCAGCTTGGCCCATTTTTGAATGGACCAGTCATAGCTCTTCAAAATGATTATGTCTCCAAGCCTTCAGCTATATTTCTTCTAGGGCCATACAATCTATAAAAACCAATAGTCAATGTCATTGAATTACCTGTCTCTCTTTGCAAAGTGACCATTAGATATAAATCTTGGAGTTTACCTACTGTTGTGATTTTAATTGTTCTAGGGCATCCTTGGTTATGGTAATGATGTGACATCAGTCCACCCTCCACTATTAGGAGGACTTCATCCAGCATAGCATTATTTGGGACACACATATAGAGAGGATTTTCATAGGACACAATGACTTAATTCTTAAAATTAGGCAAAGTTATTTCATTCATAGTCTTTGGTCCTCCTCTGAGGTAGAAAAACATTTAAGATTAACATACCCATTTGGTGAGCATTTTAGAAATAAATATTACAAAGAAAATTTCTGTTAATAGAGAAGGTACTACATCTGTTCCTAGACACCAAATTTTGATGGAAAGTAAGAGGAAGAGGAATCATCCAAAACCATATAATTAACATAATATTTTTTACCTATGCATAGTTTGCATATATATGTGCATATATATATATATACTTAAACAATCTTATTTAGACATGCATATATGTTTGCATATGTAGATGCAGACAATAATTTGCTCAATATTAATACATACACTGATATGTATGGCATATACTTACATGCATATTTTTATATAATTATGATTAATTTTACTGATTTGATTCAAAAATTATTTAGTTTTTTTCTTCTTTAATCATTTCTTTATATACTTATTAATGAATTTTTAAATACTTATATCTATGCTATCAACTTTGATGAAGTACATCTCTATGGGTGGATGTAAATATTGTACTGGTCAGCTTTTGCATAATAATTATTGGTGACCAAACCACTCAAAACTGAGTGGCTTATAGTAGGAAGCATTTATTTCCATGTCTGCAGATGCCCCTGTTAACAATGATCCCACTGATAAAGGCAGGGCTCAGCTGGGTGATTCTGCTGCAGGGCACTGCACTTGTCTCCATCCTATGGATTACGGTTGATCTGGGGCTACGGCTGAAGTGCAGTGAGGACCCATGGCACAACATTCTGATGAAAAATGACAGTAACAAAGCCCTCGAATCAAGCTGCACAGTATCACAAGTTAAAATTACAAAAAAAAATAGTTTAAAGATCTCACTAAGCCTTTATTTGCGATTCTAGAATTGGGCAAAACCACATTCTGTAAAACAGAATGAGTGTTCTGATGAGCTGTAAAGAGGTGGTTGGTTTCATAGAAAGTAAAAACGTGAGGAAAGCAGAAACAGAAAGTGGATTTTTAGTTTCAAAGTTACTCTCCTAGTAAAGGTGAAAGCAGAGGGAACTTTCTTATAAAGGGTAGGTAAGCTACTTAGATTCAGCTTGGTGATGAGGAACTTTAGCATGAGGAACTCCATTCTGGTTTGATCTGCTGAGCTCTTTATGCAGGAGCTCAGTCCAAACAAATGACCTTCTATAAACTTTAACAACAGGCATATTTACATCCAGTAATCTCTAACACCAGTGCACAAATCTTGATTTTTTGTATTCATCTTGGTAATTCCTATAGTTTCTAAAAACATTTATTCCATTTATTTATCAAGCTCTTTGATCATTCCATAGGCAAATAATTATGTTTTCAACCTTTAAATCTTAAAAATGTTTCTAATGTAATTTTGCATTTATTGGAAAATAAAGCTGGGTGAGTTTCCAACAAGCAGCTTTTAAGAAATTTCTGAAATGGTCAAAATAGGAAAAAAATTCTTAAAGAACAAAAAATGTTTTAGCTGAAGTAAACATCCCCTTAAACATAGCTTCTTACACCTTGATAAAACGCCTGCTATCCTGTTACAATGCAAATTCTCCTTCCATAGGTCTTAGCTGGGTCTGCTGTGTTGACATGTAACAAGCTCACAGTGATCTCGATGATGCTGCTGACTTCAGGACAGATTTTGAGTAGCAGTGTTTTCTATGTTAAAGAAAAGTAATGTCACATGCACATTTAATTTTTTGTTTGTGATTTTTTTTTATTAGTCAGGAAAGACTTTTTATTTGTTTTTCAAACAATTTTTATATATTTCATGCAAGTTCCTCATTGTTCTCTGTCCTTTAGGATTTAAGTAAGTATTGTTGCTGTGATCCCATACTTGCTGATAACACTTAGAAGCACATCTGAGTGTATTTTAGTTCAATCCGCTAACTAAAAAAAATTCTAAGATTTGAGGAGATAGTGACCATATTGGGAAGTCGGCTATTGATTCCCCAATGTCAGCTTCATTTCTGGAAGCACATTTCTCAAAACCACATTCCCTTCTTTGGTTTTCTGTAGAGTTGCTCAGTGAAGTGCCCTCCATGAGATTAGAGAATCAAAAGAGGAGGACTCAGTTCTTTCCATCAGCACCTTTAGCCAGACACAGGGACAGAGGTGAGGATTGGAGAGTCACGTGGTGAGGTTCTGCAGGCAGCTGAGAGCATCAGCACCCCCATGCCTGGGCTTCCCAGACAGGACTGAGGAGTCCACACCTTCAGTGGCAGGTGTGCTCTAGCTGCTGGGGAAGCACTAGAGTATGCCCTGTGTCTAGGATCAGCTTTCCATCCTTGCACACCTCGTGCTCTGTAAGATTGTGGTGTAGACTCTAATTCCCTCTATTTAAACAATTCTCACTTGGAGTATCCAGAGTGACTTCTCTACTGCTGTTTGAATCCTAACTGATGCTGTAACTTAGACTTACCAGTGTGTAAACTCTGTCCTTAATGAAATCAAGAGAGACATTTTCAAGTGTGTGGTGTGGAGCAGAGAAGGAGAAAGAGAATTAGGCTGCAGAAGAGCCTTCCTGGTCCCTTCTATCACAACCTAAAAGTGACCTTCAAAGTGTGCCTGTTTCTCAGAAATGCTCTCAGCAGATGAAGGAACCAGAAGAAGCAGATGGGGCAGCCTCACACATCTGCTACCCTGTGGGGTTTATGTTATGACTTGTAACACTGTGGGAGGGGTATTATAATACTGTTGACAGTAATAAGTTGCAATATCTTCAGCCTCCAGGCTGCTGATGGTGAGAGTGAAATCTGTCCCAGATCCACTGCCACTGAACCTCGAGGAGACCCCAGTGTACAAACTTGATGCTGCATAGACTAGAAGCTTAGGAGCTTTTCCTGGTTTCTGCTGATACCAGCTTAATGAACTGCCAATGCTCTGACTGGCCTGGCAAGTGATGGTGACTGAGTCTCCTACCGATGCAGACAGGGATTCTGGAGACTGTGTCATCTGGATGTCACATCTGGCACCTGGGATTGGAAACACAAAGAGAAATATCCACATAATTAACCATGTCACAAGAGGACTTCCCTGAATAGCGAGGCAGCACTGACCACACTGGTTTTGTAAATTCCTGGTGTTCTTTCTCCTTACCTGGGAGCCAGAGCAGCAGGAGCCCCAGGAGCTGAGTGGTGACCCTCATGTCTATGCTGTGTCCTGACTGGGACTGACTCCTGCACAAGGTTTGAGCAGCCTATGAATAAGTCTTCAGGACAGCGGGCTGTGCTCTGGGAGCATGCAAATCACAGGGGCTGGAACAGGGCTGGGCACAACAGCAGGGCTGACTCATTTCAGTAACACCGCAGGCAAGTGTCTGCAGGTGTGCCCCGTCAGAACAGATCAGCTTAGAAGATGGTGTTTCTCTCTTGGGGATGATATTATTACAAAAGGTATTTTTGAGACAATTGTCAATGTTTGAAATGGACCTAATGACTTGAGAGAAAAAAGTATTTTATACTGTTTTGGAGTTTCCTTAGGTGATTGTTGTTGTTGTTGTTGTTGAGAATACTTAGTAAAGTCTTAGAGGTTGAGGTTCTCTGTTCTTGAACTTATTCTCAAATTGATCCAGTGGAGAAAAGATACTTTATGCTGTACTTAAAACACTTCTGTGCTGTTTTATATATTTTTAGGTAAGAAAGAACATCTATCTCAATCATTCTTAAATATATTTAAAAGCATTTTATAATGGCCCTAAACCATTATTATCTAAATTTAGTCAAGTAATTTACTGCGGAGACATAAAGATAATACCATGTTTCCTCAATGCATGTGTCACTCAGAAAAATCCACCATTATTCAAAGCTATAACTCTTTTTAATACCCAAGGCCTAAATGGGCTGCTCTTCATTCTTATTTGGGGGCCTCTGATAGTCTAACCCCTGTTCTGCAACTTGATCTTTTTCCCCGTGATTCAATAGTATGTTGGGCTGACTAGTAATGGCACATCTGATGGCTTCAATAAAAATCACTGTTTCTGCTTTCAAATGTAGTACTCAGGATTAGGGTAAACTTGAAACCCTGGATCAGTCTAGTCTTCCTAGGAACAATTCTCTCCCAAGTGGGACTACCAAGGTCACATCACTGGGTATTGCTTTGAGCTGTTCCCCCTACCAGCATGGTCCTGGGACTCTGGTGCAGCTGCCCTGAACCTGGCTTTCTGAAGGGTAGGTGATGGGGGAGGCCTTGGGGGAAAGGAGAGTTTATTAAGCCTTCTCTCCTATGTGAGGGTGTCTGCTGCTCAGTACATGTCCCTTCTGTGCACCATAAATGCCACTTTTCTCTTTTACTCTTTAGCAGTGAGTGGGGACATTATTCTGAGTAAGACCAGGCTCCCTGTTTGCCACTCCAGTGGAGAGAGTCAGCATTTCCTGTCAATCCAGTTCCATGTACAAGAAGTATCTTGGGTCTTGACTAAACATGGACAGAACTGAACCCCTTATAGCATGTTTTATGTTTCCCCAAACATGTTCAGCAGCAGGGGAAGTGAAACTCACTACATAGTCAGTGTCAGTGTCTTGGAGCCCAGGGACTCTGAAGAGTGATGCATGACTACAGGTGGCCAAGCCACTGCCGGGCAGCCTGTGTGCAAACATCCTGTTCCATGTCTCAGGGCATGAATTTCGAGGGAACTCACTTGCAGCCAGCCTGCCAGGATCTTGTTCTAGAAAGATGCACGCACATAGGAGCTCCAGATTGAAGGTCCACATTTTTTCTCTGAGTAGATGTAGGAGTCACTGTTGGTCCCCTCAGCCTTTCCCCTTCACTGCACTTCTGCTGAGTGTAGAGGATATTGACTAAGAAGTGATTAATGAGATAGAAATGAAACACATGTATTTCACAGAACCAAAGTCCTTAGCTTAGGAGGCCACAGCCAAAACCCTTTAGAAAAACATGTAGAAATGCTAAGATTGAGAAAGACCAGAAAACTTTCACAGGACTAAAGCCTTTGAAGTAGATAAGAGAATTGAAGCAGAAGGGGTATTATTCTGGGGGCAGTAGCCCTTAGTTCAGGTAAACCTAAATGATGGGAAAGTATGTAAGCTAAGATCTTCAAGGATATTCTGTTAGATTAGTTCATGCCTGGGGGATGTTCTACATCTCGGCCTAGGCTGTTTCTTTGAAATTCTTAGGGAGTTATGTGCTTTGGTGATTATCTCATTGTTTTTCTTTGTACACCACATAGCTTAGTTTTATGACTCCTATTGATCATAAATTGCTTGAACTATTTTAAGGTATACATGCTTAAATGAAGTTTGTCAAGTAGCCAGTTTGTTTATGTTTTCACTGTGATTGATTAACCATCTGTTTTTCTTCTGTAACTTTCTTGTCTTTATAATAAAAGCTGAAGCAAAAACTGACTCAGGGCTGTGACTGGTCTCTCCTCTCTTGATGGAGTTTCCTTGGTGCAGTCCCTTCGGCATTCTCATTGCTCTTAACATCAGGGCATTGAGTAATCTTTGTATCTCTGTCTCTCTGTGAGAGGTGACAGCTGTCATCTAAAGACCATGTCTGTGCCTCATTGCTCTCTCTGAAGCTGAGGAAGGCAGCTCTGTCTGTGTACACAGCAGACCACAGGCCTGGAATGGGCATCCTCTGGGACAGCCCTCAATCATTGATGACAGGAGGGGTGTGCACATACCCCAGCTCCCTCAGACTTCACGGGGAATAGCCAGAGGAACTTTCCTGTGTATCCAAATCGACCTGAGCTCCAGTCCTCCTCAGTGCTGGCTGACTTGCTGATGTGCCTTTCTCTGTCCATCTTCTCTTCTCTGTCTCTCTTTTCTTCTTTTTTCCTAGTGATTCCTGCACCTTGTGAATATAATGCCTGCAGGGGAATCCTTGACACTGGTGGACCCAACCTAAGGCAGTGGACAAATTTTCACTCTCAGAGGGTCTAAATTCTTTCCACTTCTTTTTGATGTGTAAGAAAATTTAGACAATTTAAGACACGTTGACTTTTATTTAACAATCTCTCTTTGATGATATTTAAGAAGTAATTCTTTTCTCATAGGTCACAAAATCAAAGGAGCTTTAAAAAATATCTACACACTGTGAAGTCACCTTTAGACATTAGAGGTAGATAAATAAGAACCCCCCCCCAAAAAAAACCCACAGATCACAGGAACCCAAGTCTCAGATTTCTTCCATCTCTGTTGCTCATAAATCTGTCTTGGAATTTATTATTCTACATTAGCGGGGACAGTTGTATGGATAATGACAATTGTTACTGAGATGAATTACACCCTCACACCAGAAGATATCTGTGTCCTAATCTTTCAATTCTATGAATGCTACCTTCTGTGGCAAAAGGAACTTGTTAGACATGATTAAATTAAAATTTCTCAGATCAGTAGATAAATTTGAATTATCCTATTGAGACCAATGTAATGATAACAGCCCTTATACTAGGGAGAAAGTAGGGTCACAGTCAGAGAGAAGATGTCACAATGGAAATGGGTGTTGGAGTGATGGCAGGAAGGGGCTGTGGAGCAAGGAATGTGGGGCAGGGGCAGCAGCCAGCTGTGAATTTCACAACATCCTGGTTTTTTCTTTCCTCATTTTTTATGTTTTTTTGGGCTCATCCATGGGATGAACATGGCCACAAGGAAGGAGCATAGTTAAGGTCAGAGAAACCTGGTTCAAATCCCAGCCTCAGCACTTGCTGACCATGTGACTGTGGACAAACCACCTCTGCTCTGATGGAAGTTTCCTCATCTGTGAAATGAGGCATTATCATGGGTTGTCCTGAGGGTTTAACCAGATGAGGCACTATGAAGTATATATAAACACATGTGTGTGTGGAGAAGAGCACCCAGTCCCCTTGAATAACTTAGTATGAAGACATTAGGTAATGTACTACTAGCTGCTGTCATTTTCAACTCAAAGTCATCGATACTTATTCCACAAATAACAGCCACCTCTCCATAGGGTTTCATGTGCATTTTCTCCACCATAAAGCTTCCACCATTCCATTCATGTGTAGCTTTAGAAAGTTGAACAAGAAACTACCACAGCTCCTTTAGTCTGGGTTTTCCCTGACCTCCATCTGTGTTAGTGTTTTTGTTGTTTGTTTTGTTTTGTTTTGTTTAGGGCTGTTAAAACATGAATTGGGTGGTGTTAAACAACACAAATGTATTCTCTCACTGTTCTGGATGCCAGTTTCACAATCAGTTTCACTGGGCCAAGATCAAGATGTTGGCGGGGTAGGTTCCATCCAGAAGTTTTAGGGGAGAATCTGTTACTTGCCTCTTCCAGCTTCCGGTGGCTGCAACTTTCCTTCGCTGTGGCAATATCACTCCAATCTCTGTCTCTGTGTTCACACTGCCATCTCCTTTGCTGTCTCTGTCATCACAAGGACACTTGTGATGGCATTTAGGGCCCACAGAAAATCCAGAACAATTTCACCATTTCAAGAGCCTTAATTAACTTCAGGAAAGGCCCTTTTCTTTTATAAGGTAACACTTGCAGGCTTGGAGAACAGAATATGATATTGGGGGGGGGGCATCCTCAGTGTTTTAGACCAGCACAGGAGCAACTCTCTCTGTACACATCCCCTCTGCCTCCCAAATCACTTTGCATCCCTAAGTGCATCCAGGGCCAACTACATCCGGGTTCTGAGGAGCACACATCGAGAGTTTCCTTAGGGTTTGCTTAAAGACCTGCTGAGTTAGTCACTATCAGGCACAAAGAAGGACACAGCCAAAGAGAGCCCTTAGCCGTCTGAGAAGAAGCTGTCTCTACAGAGGACAGTTGTAGAATGTTATTCTTTGGATGTCTAAATGTCTTCAGTAGTCTGTGGTCCTCAGCCTTCATGGAAGGTATGTGTGGGTCTTGAGTAAACAGGATCTACATTCACCTCTCATTTTGCCTTTTCTGTTCACTTTGAACAGTATGTTTTTGTGAAGTGACTGAGATGAGAAAATTGTTCAAAGTATAAAAAAGATTATCATTTTTTTCCTATTTTTTTAAGTTAAGTTCATGAAGAATTTTGAAATGTTTTGTATGAAAACCAATTCTGTGGACGTATCTTTGCTCAGGATAGCTAAGAAATGCCTAAATTCTCAATATAATATCCAATTGTCTCTATGATCCAGCACAAAAAAATAAAATGTTTGCCTAAGTACCACTCCTGTGGTGTCATCTTCTGCTGAGGGTGTTACGATGGTGGCACTTTCCCACCTGCCTCTGCAGCTGTCTCCTCCAGGACAAGTTGCGGGGATTCTGCAAGCTCTCCTCCTAACTCAATACAGTCATGACGCAGGCCAGCCAGGCCCCGGAACTCTTCATATGGGCACATACTGGCTTGTCTGTCCTGGGATATCTGATTGCATGTTGTGAGCTTTCATCAGTGGTTAATTTGACATCTGGTTAAAGCAATAAGCATTACAAGCCTTCCAATCTCTGTAAGAATAGAAGGCCAAGAGACCACTCTGCAGATATCTGGCTTGTTCCAGGGTGACATCTATGTTGGCATCTGGAAAGGACCCCTCTGAGTGGGGTAGCATTTCTGTTCTCCTCAGTCCAGCCTCAGCTTTTGTGAGACCAGAGGCACCTCCACCCCCTCCACCACCTTCTTGAAGCTGCAGGTGGAGTGAGCCAGCCAGCCCTAGGAGAAAGCTGGAAATGAACTCTGGTTCAGGGAATCAGACATGCCAGTCCTCTGCAAGGGAAACTCTGCTTATTTATCCTGGGGGTGTGGGTCCCAAATCCACTCCCCTTACCATTAGGTCCACAGGCAGCAGATTTCGTGGACACCCCATGACGAACTTCCTGGCCCTGGTCTTCTGCCGTATAGTGATGGTTTTTCATTGCAAGTACATTTTGCACTGCAGATCATGAGCTGAATCTTTATCCGATAATGCATAGACAATGTGCTCAAATGTGCCATGCATATTGCAGTGTAATATGAAATGTTGTTTTGACTTAATTCTTATTAAGAAAACAAACCACAGAGTCCAAGTCTAACAACAAGGCAGAGGTGGGTGCAAACAGCCTTAATTTTTGTCTTCTACCTCCCTAACAACCACATAGCACTCTGTCCCTATTCCCACTACAGGTCCACCCTCTTTTAGAGGTTCATGGATTCAAAACTCACTGACAGGTTAATATGAATATGAAGAAAACACACAACAAATTTTATTATTTACCATGTTGGGAGGATGCAAAGCATGGGGGAATCACAAAATAGTGATGTCCTAACTTTCCACTGGGGTACAGAGCTTGTATATCCATCTCCATAGGGAAAGGGGAGACGGGTGTGTAGGAGCAAATGATTCTTCGTGGTGTTCAGTGGGCCTAGAGAACATACTATGGTCTGAGACAATGTCCCTTTTCCCAGAGTGGAAAATGACTGGTAAATGATTTTCTTTAAAATACTGAATGGGTTCAAAATACAAGACAATGGACTGTGACAAAAGTTGGTCCAGGTGTGATGACAGACTCCTGCCTTCCTTCCTGTGATATGAGTTAAGTTCATGAAAACTCAGAGAAAGGACCAGAGTTCATTGTCTTCTTTCATGGGTCCAGTCTTTAGACAGATAAGGAAACAGGTTCATCCTGTCCTTTAGAGAGTGACAGAGAATTGAGGGACAAGGAGCTGGGATCAGAGAGACCTTGAGGCTACTTTTTGATTATGTTGAAGCACCATATTTTGGGGTAACAGCTTTCTGCACCCCAACATCACACTCATACCCTTTTCAGGACTCTCTCTGAATCCTCCTTGCTGTGAATCCAGAACCATCTACCTTCCTGCTGTTCTTCCTGGAAATCCAGCACTAATTGTCTGGAAGTTTTGCTTTGTAAACTCTCAAACACACCTCTGGCAGCAGCTTGGCTCAATCAGTCAGCATCATCCCCGTCAAAACAATGACAGTGGAGGGGAAGCCTGCAAACCCCATCTTGGTGTGGACAGGCTTCATATAATGCCCAGGTTCTACGTCTTCTCCCACTGTCCTTCTCTCTTTCATGAAAAAAATTCTACTTTGATGTCCATAATGTGTATCAGACATTGGGAAAGATAAGTATTGAGAGGAAGGGGATGCTTTGTTCTTATGATATAAAAAGAGAAGACTGGAAGAGAGTAGAATTTATAAACTCTTCAAAGTGGTTTGTGCTTGTGTGGACATGGACATAGCATGGCCGAGATGCAAGGGGAGGACATCGCTTACTATGTTTCATTCCCTTCATGACTCAGTCTCTCCACAAACACATTCACACATACACATGATAATACTTGTTCTCTCCTAAAGAGCAGGTCTAAGGACTAGCTGGACTCTTCCCCTTATGTGTCTTTTCTGGATAAGTTAAAATAATTTTAGAAGCAAGTGAAAGAAACGACAGCAGCAACAAGAGTTCTGAAAGTTAAAGCATTTAGGCTTGGTGTGATAGCTTGGTAACAGCAGAAAGGACCCAGAGATTTTTCTGTATTTCTGCTTTGACATCTTCACCACACTGGATTTTCAGACTTGGCTTAATTTCTCATGTCCTCAAGAGGACTGTGGTGCCTCATAATTGCTACACGCAGGAAAAAAATTTTCATTATCCATCTTTCTATAAGGGATCAAAATCCTTCCATGAAGCCCTGTCTAGCCCTCATCCCAGTTACACCTCATTTCTGAGCTGACCACTTGTGCCCCTAATCCTTAGTAGTACCCAGGAGTGGGGGAGGCTCATGTGTCCTTGCCTTGCACAGCCAGAAAAACCTGGTGCCCTATAGGCAATAAAAAAGGAGGGGGTGGCTGATGTGTAGATGCTAAGAGCTTTGCAACAGTTAAATCTCACTATGCTTCTGAGTTACATGAGTAGGAGACATCCCAGAGCCATCTTTATCTGAAAGAATTGCAACAAGACAAGTCCTGTGTATGACAACGAAGTCACATTTCTAATTATCCAGATCATATTGTAGATTTGTCAAATGTGGAAATGCAGTGAATGTAAGGCCAAGAAAGGCCTTCAGGCACCAAAATAAATGAGGGAGAGATTGGGAATAGGGTCTTCGACCCGGGGCTAAGGTGAGGCTTGCACTGCCCGAGAGCTGCTGGCTCTGGCCCTGGGCTGTGGAGGAAGCAGCTGCTGTCCTGAGTGATGGGGCGGAGGGTCTGGGATGAAGCAAAGCCCTGCCCTTGGGACTGAATGGCAGTGGATTCAGGGAAGGAAACTGCTCAGCACCCAGCCCTGGCCCTGTGGGACTCTGCTCACGGTGGGCTGTGTCTGACCATGTGAATATTTGAATATTCCCAATATTTGCTATTTTACTCTCTGGTCTCCAGAAACCACAACTTGCCAGCAGTGACCCTTCCACAAGGATCTGTGGAGTGAAGTCAATACTGTGGGGTCAGCAATGGGCTGGACATTTGAGAGAAACATTGCGGCACCTCTGCAGACATGGCAACCATGAGTGAAGTAGGATGAAATGGCACCATGAACTCAGAACAGGAGGGGTACAAACACCCTGATATGCTTCATCTGTGACATAGAAAAGTTGCCCTGGAGGTGCCCATTGAGGAAGAAGGAGGGGAGGGGTGCGACAGCAGAGCTGACCCCAGACTGCTCTCCTGAGAAGACGCCAGACCCTCAGAAGCTCCCAGGCAGAAAGAGCTGGGTGGGATTTGTCCCAAGTGGTGACAGGAGGATCTGTACATGCCCCTGAAGGCAGCTTGGCTGCTGATGGCCAGAAGACATCCGTCCCAGACTCCCACTCCTGACCCGGGTAGGCATCATGTCAAGGGGCAGCATGAGCCAGCAGGGTCTCAGAACCAGGCTGGGTTCTTCTGGCTCCAGGCTAGAACACTTTTAATCCTCTGTTGCCCTGCGGGTGACAGTGGCCCTGTCTCCTAAAACACAGGAGGGAGGCTAGAGACAAAGTCTATGCAATGTCCCCACTGGCATCTAAGTGGGCAATGAACATGAAAGTCTCTTAACTTTAATACTGAAAAAGTAGCTCATATACTTTGGTGCAATTCTGGTCAGAAAGCAAAACAAGCTGAGAACTGCATCTTCAAGGAAGCACTTGTGTTTAATGCAAACATATCGAGGATGCAGACTGAGTCCTTCCTCAGCAAAGAGTCAGAACAGCAGGCGGAGGAGCAGCTAAGCTGGTCTCCATGTCCGTGAGATGCCTCCTGAGCAGCATAAGCTCAGAGAATTTTGGGGTGGTGTATTAGCGTGCTTGGACTGCCACACCTAAATACCTAGGTGACACCTAAATACTGGGTGACAAAAACAGCAAGTATTTAATTTTTTTGCAGTTCTGGAAGCTGAAAAGTCCAAGATCAAAATCCAGCAGTGTTCACTTTCTTGTGAAGGCCTTCCTTCTCTGTAGTCAGCCACCTTCTCACCATGTCTTCACATGGCCTTTCCATTGTGTGTCCTCAAAGGAAGGGTGTGAGAGCACCAGAGAAAGCCAGAGAGAGAGAGAGAGAGAGAGAGAGAGAGAGAGAGCAAGAGGCAGAGAGAGAAGCTTTGTTCTCTACTCTCACAAGGACACTAATCCTGTTGGATCAGGGTCCCACACTTATGACTTGCTTTTTCTAAATTACCTCCCTCCTCAAAAGCCCTATTAGTAAATACAATCACGTCAGGGATTAGGGCTTCAATATATCACTTTGGGGACACAGTTCCATTCATAGCAGATGAGTTTGGCCAAGACTGTAGGGAAGGGCAAGGCTGGGCTTCCAGCCTCAGAGCACAGAGCACAGAGTGGGTTCCCCCAAAACTCAGCACACTGACAGCTCCTCTACCTGTCCTGATCATGGCAGAGAACCCACTCAAGCTTTACGAGCTCCCTGTTGATAGCAAAACAGTATCACTCTTACTTTCCAAGTATTTCTAATATCAGGCAACTTTTATTTTTTATTTTTATTATTTTTTGTTTATTGTGGTGTTTCTTTGCCATCTAATGGTAGCTTTTGGCATAGCATCTTAAAGCTTTTGTTTTTGCTTTTGTTTTTTAATTTGGGGTTTAATGAGTTTTGATTGTAAATCCTTTCACCCACATTCATGAAGCTGAACCTATTAAGTCAATCAACAGCTTAGACTCTGGAGGGAATACAAATGATTCTTCTCCTCAAATTGTCCCTCTAGTTAACAACAAAAGTAACATGTTTCCAGGGATCCAAAGCAGATATTGGTCTAACGACAGTGTCCACATGAAATATCACAGATGTGGTTTTGGAAAAGAGAGTGTGTGCAGTGAGGAAACCTGCAGAGCATAATGACAGGGGTGGGTGGGAAATCGAGGGCACCGCATCTAGATCTGTCTGTCCAGACTCATTCCTTACATTCTCCAAACCCCTCCAAGGCAGCTCCGAGAATCAGAGTGGCTGTACCAGCTGGGGAGCCAGCAGGGCCTGCCCAGCCTTCTGGACTGACAGTCGGTGAGGTTTCAGCTCTGGCTATAACGCTGTGAGTGTCCACGTGTGATCATTTAGACCAGAGCTGATGAAGATAATTTTTAAAGATGATGAAAATGTCTATATCTGTGTTGTCCAACAGAGTAGCATTGAGTCACATATGTCTAGTGAGCATGTGAAATGTGACTGGTTTAACTGAAAAACTATTTTTACTTTTCATTAATTCAAATTTACATCTATGTAGCTCCATGCAGCTAATGTTTACCATGTGAGACAGCAGAGTTTAGACTGTCATTATTTCTGTGCTCTGTTGTAAGGTGCATACATATTAAGTATTAAATCTTCTTGAAAATTTGTCACTGTCATTATGTGATAACTATCCCTAACTATCCCGGACAATATTTCTTGGCCCGTTTTAGAAAGGTCTAGTCATAGCTTTTCAAAACTACTTTGTCTCCAATTCTTCAGTAGTGTTTCTTCTAACTTCTGCCTATTCTTCCCTCCTTTGTCCTATTCCCAGCCTCTAGTAATTGTGGTCTATAGTAGTGCTAGGCATCTATAATTAACAACTACTTATTTTATGTTCACAAATGGCTAGAATAGAGGAGCTCAAATTGTTTCATCACAAAGAAATGACACTTTTTTGGGATGATGGATATGCTAATTACCCTGATTTGATCAGCACACACTGTATACATTATTGAAATATAACTCCATACCATGTGAATATGTACAATCAGTATGTGTCAATTAAAAAAACTAGTAATCAGTGTCATCAAATTGCCTATCTCTCTTTGCCAAGTGGTCACCTAACGTAACCCCTGAAGTTTGCCCACTGGTATGATTTCCATTCTTCTTTGACTATGGTGGTGATGTGACATCAGTCCAGCCTCCACTGTTAGAAGAACTCCATCCAGCATAGCGTCACTGGCTTCATACATACAATGAGGACAGTCATAAGATGCAATGATTTAATTTTTTGACATTATGCAAAATTATCTTTATTCAAAACATTTGGACTTCAATTGAATTAAAAAATATCTTATGGTAAGCACACCAATTCAGTAAGAGTATTAGAAATAAAGATTACAAAGGAAATTCATGTAGGCAGAGCAGGTACGATATCTGTCCTTAACACACATTTTTTTGATGGAAAGTAATGGTTATCATCTTAAACTGTTTATTTTATATAATAATTTTGTTTGTATTATACATTGCATATATATGTACATAAAAGTAAATATATACTTAAATCACTTTATTTATGCCTGAATATACATTTCTATTAATATGTTTACCCAACAACTTATCAAATAAATATATAGAATATATATATACACTTTTTTCATAAACAAAGTTAATTTTACTCGTTTTGTTCAAATATTGTATAGTTTGTTGTTTTTATTTAATTTCTCTTAAGATTTTTATAAATGAATAACTAAATATTCATATATATGCCATCAATTTTGTATGTGTATATATGAATATTTAATATATGTATGGGTGAATATTTACTATATGAGTGTGTGTGTGTGTGTGTGTGTGTGTGTATACATGAATACTGTATTTGTCAGCTTTTGCATATTAATAATTGCTAACCAATGATCCAAAACTCAGCAGCTTGTAACACTAAGCATTTATTTTCATGTTCATGGATGTTCATGTTAACAATTATTTAGCTGATAAAGACAGGGCTCAGATGAGTGATTCTGCTGCAGGGTATTAAGCTTGTCTATAGCATGTGGATTACATTTACTCTGGGCCAAGCCTGAAGGGCAATGGAAACCCAGGACACAACATTCTCATGGCAGGCTGCAAGAGTGAACAAAATTATCAAATGAAGCTGTACAGATAAATTTAATTCCAATAATCCTTAGCAGTGGTGCACACAATTTTAATTCACTCTTTCACTTTGCTAATTCCTAAAGTTCCCAAAAACTTTTACTCCAGTTATCAAGGCATTTGACTGCTTTGTAGATAAATAATCTTTTCATCCTTTAAAATCTTAAACATGTTTTCAAATGCTCTTTTGCATTAATTATTAAATAAAGCTGGGTGTGTTTTCAACATGTGGCTCTAAATAAAATGTTTCTTAAATGGCCTTATGTGACAGAAAAAAAATATTCCTTTAGTGAAGTAAATATCCCCTAAAAGATAGCTTCTTAAACCACTTATAGATCACCTGTTATCTTGTTAAAATGCAGGTTGTCATTTAGTAGGTGTAAGGTGAGTCTGCTGCTTTGCATTTGTAACATGCTCTCAGTGATGCTGCTGCTGCTGCTGGCTTCTGGATGATTTTTCAGAAGCAGAAAACTTTCATATCAAGGAAAAACTGCTCTATGAACTTTTATGTTTTGTTTTCTTTTGTCAAGACATATTCTTCATTTGTTTGTCAAATTTTATATATATATTTTATACAATTACTATATATTTTATACAATTTACTTGCTTTGTTTTCTTTTATGCTATGACTTAATGAAGTCTTTTTGCTAACATTTAAAAGCAAATCTAAATGTACTCTGGGGCCATTCCCTCACTGGATCAATCTTGAGAGTTGGGGAAAATAGTTCCCATACTAGGAAGTCAGCTGTCAGCTCTACAATATCACCATCACTTTTGAGACCACATTATTCAGAACTTGATCCTCTATGGTTTTCTGTAGAGTTGGTCAGTGAAGGGGCTGCTCAAGGAGTTTTGAAGTCAGAGAAGGATGACTGAATACTATCTATCAGCACCTGAGAAAGACAGGTGAGTAGAGATAAGGGCTGGAAAAGCACATGGACAGGTGCTTCAGGCAGGTGAGAGAATGAGCACTCCCACTGCTGGGTTTCCCAGATAGGTCTGAGGACCACATGGTTAGACAGCCTGTACCTTCTGTGACAGATACGCTGTGGATCCTGGAGGAGCACCAGTAAATCTCTTGTTTCTAGCGTAAGCTTCCATGACTACCACACTTCATGCTTCGTAAGATTCTGTTTCAGACAATTATTCCCTGTATTAAAACAATTCTGTCTTGGACTATCCAGAGTGGCTTCTCTTTTGCTGTATGAATCTCACATGGTGCCATAACTAAGACTTCTCTAGTTCATTAACCTCTGTCTTTAATGAAATCGGGAGAGTCATTCTCATGTCTGTGCTGCTGAGATATAGAAGAAGAAAAGAGAGGTAGGGTGCAGAGGAGCCTCTCTGGCCTCTACTACAAATAAAACTTCTATTGACCTTCAAAGCACGGCTGCATCTGAGAAACACTATCAGCAGATGGGGAAACAGGAAGAGCAGCTTGAGCAGCCCAGCCTCACTCATCTGCTGCCCTGGGGGGCGTTATGTTATGACTTGTAACACTGTGAGAGGGTAACTGTAATCCTGTTGACAGTAATAAGTTGCAGCATCTTCAGGCTCCAGGCTGCTGATGGTAAGGGTGTAATCTGTCCCAGATCTACTGCCACTGAACCTCGATGGGACCCCCGTGTGCAAATTGGATACATGATAGATCAGGAGCTTAGGAGCTTTCCCTGGTTTCTGCTGATACCAGTCTAATTCAGTACCAATATTCTGATTTGCCTGGCAAGTGATAGTGACTTTGTCTCCTGGAGATGCAGACAGGGATTCTGGAGACTGGGTCATCTGGATGTCACATCTGGCACCTGAGATTAGAAACACAAAAGCAAATCTTGATACAATTAATCATATTACAACAGGACTTCCTTGAAGAGCCAGGCAGTACTGACCACACTGGCTGAATAAATTCCTAGTGTTCTCCCTCCTTACCTGGGAGCCAGAGCAGCAGGAGCCCCAGGAGCTGAGTGGGGACCCTCATGTCCATGCTGTGTCCTGACTGGGACTGACTCCTGCACAGGGTGTGAGCAACCTATGAATAAGTCCTCAGGGCAGTGGGCTGTACTCTGGGAACATGCAAATCACAGGTGCTGGTTCATCTCAGTAACTCAGCTTAGGCCCAGTGTCCCCAGGTGTCCCAGGTCAGACAAGAGAAGAACAAATTTGCTTGCAGAAAACATATTCCTCCCTGGGAGAACATTTTATTTAAAAGAGCATTTAGTTGGACAATTGTTAAAAATTGAAATGGGCATGAAGATTATATGGGGTAATACATTTCATAGTTGTATTGGGATTATATAGGAGAATATCCTTGTTTGTTTGAAACACACAGCAAAATCTTCGAGGGTGGGGCTATCATATCTTCTAGTTACTCTGAAATGGTTCTTGTGGGGGAAAAAAAAAACTTTGTGCTATACTTACAACACTTCTGTGACTGAGAATTTTTTAAAAAATAAATTAAAGTTATTTTTATCAGAACAATGTCAAAAGTATTCTGTAATGGCTCTAAGAATTTTGTTATTATCAGTATGGTGACAAGCAATTTACTGCAGATGGCCAAAGATAATACCATGTTTCCTCAATGCATGTGTCACTCACAGATCCACCATTTCCCAACCTATAGGTCTCTTCAATACCCAGGGCCTAAATGGACTGCACCTTGTTCTTACTTTGGGGTTCTTGATATTGTACTCCATTTTCATAATTCACCTGCATGTAGGGCTGATTAGTGACGCCAAACCTGATTCTTTCAACCAAAATCACTGTTTTTACCTCCAAACATACTAACCAGGATTAAGACACACTATGAACCCTGGATCCTTGCAGGATACCTTGTAACAATTCACTCCAAAGTAAGAAGACAGAGATCACGTCACTGGGAATTGCTTTGAGCTGCTCTACCTACCAGTATGTACCTGGAGGCTCAGGTGCAGATCTTCAGGAGCATGGATTTTTGGAAGTCAGGTGACATGGGAGGTCCTGGGGAAAAGACAATTTAGAAAACCTTCTCTCCTTAGTGCGGGAGGCTGCTGCTGGGTGCATGTCCCTTCTGTGTACCATCAAAGCCAGTTTTCTCTTTTGCTCTTTAGCAGTGAGTGGCGACATGACGCTGACACAGACACCAGCTTTTCTGTCTGTACCTCCAGGACAGCGAGTCTCCGTTTTCTGTTATGTGGTACCCATATGCATGGAAAAATATATTTGATCTAGATAAAACATGGCCAAAGAGTTGAACCTCTTATATGGCATGTGACAATGGAAAATCATGTTCGGATGATGGGAGGAAGGCGCCATGGAGCAAGGAATGTGGAAGTATATTGAAGCTGGAAAAGCAGGGAATCAGGACTACAATTCTTCTGCCTTCTTGATTTCAGTTCAGTGAGACTCTGACCTTCAGAATTATTAGATAACTAATATGTGTTTTTGAAGACAGTAGGGTTGTGGGAATTTGTTGCAACAGCAGTAGGAAACTGGTACAAGGAGAGGACATTTCTGTTACCTTAATGAGTGGGAGTCTGTCCTCTGTTCTTGGAAATATTTCCCCCTTTTTATCATTTAGTTTCAATTTTGACAAGAGACAGAGGACATTTCACCATGAGGAAAGCTGGCACTAGAAATTGTCTCAAGTATAAAATATTCTGGTAAAAATAGCTTGATCACCTCTTTTATAATCTGGGTATCTGAGTATAGGAGTCAGCTCTCACAGAACCTGGGAGGAATGGAAGTTTTTTGTTTGTTTTTATATTATGAAGGCAAATTAGATTTACAGGACACAATCTGAGAGGCAAGGGCTGAGTCAGAGAGATGGGGATGGGCAGAGCAGATGAGGAGGGGTCAGAACAATGCAACATATACCTCTGGCCTCAAATCTGAAATAAAGACACATAGTGTTTCTGAAGGCTTTGAGAGAGGTGGGTTTTGTGGAGAAAACTACAAAGGCTGAGTTTAAGATCACAGTCTGCATGGTGTGGGGCAGAGGCAGCAGGCTGCTGTGAATTTCACACTCTCCTGGTTTGTCTTCCCTCATTATTTTATAGGTTTCGGGATTATCTCTGGGATGAACATGGTCACATAAATGAAACAGTTAGGTCAGATATACTTGAGATCAAATCCTAGGCCCAATGCTCACTGACCACGTGGCATCGGACAAACCACCTATTTGCTCTAAAGAACGATTTCCTCATCTGTGACATGAAGCACTAAGGTTATCATGGGGTGACCTGAGGTTTTATTGAGATGTGCCAAGAAGCATAATCCTTTAGAAAAGAATACCCAGGGCCATTTCTACACACTCTTAAATATCATAGAATAAAAGTGTTATGGAAGATATTACTAGCCAGATGTCATTTTCAAATAATAGTTTCAATATTTATTCTATAACCTAGAGTTACCTCATTATAGGGTTTCATATACATTTTTTCTACCATAGAAATTTCCACTAATTCACTTATGTGTAACATTAGAAACCTGAACAAGGAAATTACAAACTTTCACAGCTCCCATAATCTGGGTTTTCCCCAAGTCTCAACTGTGTTAGTTTCCTAGGGTTGTTGTAGCAGAAATTTGGTAGCTTAGAATGACAGAAATGTATTCTTTCACAGTTGCAGAGGCCAATTAAAGAATCAGTTTTAGTGGGCTAAAATCAGGGTGTTGGCAGACTCTGTTCTCTCCAGATGTTTTAAGGGAGAGTCTGTTCATTGCCTCTTCCACCTCTGGTGGCTTCAGCTTTCCTTGGCTGTGGCCACTTCACTCCAATCGCTGTCTCTGTGTTCACTCTGCCTTCTCTTCTGTCTGTGTTAAAATTTCTCTCAGTCTCCCTCTTATAAGGACCCTTGTAATTACATGTATAACCCACAGAAAATCCAGAACAGTTTCACCATTTTAAGGCCCTATGAATGTCCTTTTCTTAAGTAAGGTAACATTACTTTCTCCCTGGAATAAAAACTGGAATTTTTTTAAACCATACTCAGTCTACTAAACTTTCACAGTACCAGCTCTTTGTATACATACGCCCCTCCTCTCCCCTCATCAGTTTCTCTCCCTAAGTGTACCCAGCACCAACTGTGTCCAGATTCAGAGGGGCACACACAGAAGAACTTGCTGTGGGTTTGCTTAAAGACCTGCTGTTTCTCACACGATCATGCAGAGGGAAGGACACAGCCTAAGAAAGCAGTTAACTCTCTGGGGAGGAGCTGCCTCTATTCAGTGGAGCTCTAAAAGTCTTCAGGGACTGAGTCTTCAGCCCTCATGGAGGGTATGGAGAGTTCTTGATTTGAATGTGATCCACTTTTGCCTTCCATTTTACCCTTTCCACTCACTTTGGACAGAACAATTTGTGTGGGATGTCTTTGTGGCAAAATTGCTCAAAATATAAAAACACCTGTAATTTCATTTGTATTTTTTAAAAGTTCATGAGTTATTTTTACATGTAAAAAAATTGTATTTTGTATGTAAACCAATTCTCTGAGCACATCTTAGCTCAGGATATGTAAGATATCCCTACATTATGAATATAATATCCAAGTGTCTCTGGGATCTGGAGACACAAAATTAAATTCTGTGACTATGTGCCTCTTGTTTGGCCTCATTTACTGCTGTGGGATATTAGAGTGACACACTTTCCCACCTACCTCTTGCTCATGTCTCAGGACAAGTTGTAGGGACTCAGGGTGTCTCCTCCTAATACAGTACAGTGATTAACAGGCCAGTGGGGTCTCAGAAGGCTCCATATAAACAAATGCTGGCTTGCCTCTGCTTAGTTCAACTGATTGTCTGGAGTTGCAATGGTTAACTCAGCAACTGCTTAGGTTAGAAAACAGAACAAGTCTCCCCACCCAATCTATGTAAGTAAGAATAGAAATTTAAGTGACCACTCTGCAGACATCTGGCTGGCTCTGGGGTGACCTCAGTTTCAGCCTCCAGAAAGGAGCTCTGTACATGGAGCAGCATCACTATTCCACTCAACCCAGCTTCAGCTTCTGTGGGACCAGACACATCTCCATCTCCTCCACCACCTCCTCCAAGCACCTTGGGGGGTAGGCCCCCCATACCTGAGCAGACCTGGCAGATAACTATGTGCTGAACCTCATTCCCTTTGACCTTAGGTTTAGATGCAACAGATTCTGTGGACACTCCAAAATGAGCTTCCTGTACCAGATCCCCTGCCTCCTGGTGATGGGTTTTCAGGGTATAAGCACATTTCCCACCATGTATCATGAGGTGGAACTTTAGCCCTTGACTCAGAGATAATGTGCTCAAAAGTGGTCTGCAAATGGCAGTGTAATATGTAGAGTTGTTTTGACTAGATCTTATTAGGAAACTGAAGCACAGAGTCTAACACTAACAACAAGGCAGAGAGACAAACAGCCTTAAACCTGTCTCCCTGAAGACCGTGGAGCTCTCTCTCCATGTTCCCACCCCACGTCCACTCTCTCTTTAGAGGCTCATAGAGGTCCTGATCAGATTATGCAAAATGGACTTGCTCACCTGCCCCTCAGGGTGAGATCATATCACTGTAAGCCCTTTCATAGCTTTCCCTAGCCCTGAGGACACATTGATGACCATGTTTATGTAGATTCTTGTACACAGGCAAAGGTGGGAAGGCCACGGGGACTAGTTTTTGTCATGATCAAGTGTGACATGATTGTACTAAGTAACAGGGTCATTTTCAGGTGCAGACACTAAATGGTGAATTGACTGTAGAAATTTTAAATTGATAATAACCTTTTTGTTCTCACTATGCACTGGCAATGTGAACAGTTTCAGAGATAAAATATTTCTTTCTAGAGGAATGACAATTCTTACCAGCCACCTTCCCCCGAACCCTTGTTATGCCCCTAGAAGTTCTGCTCAGGTGTCTGAAAATTGGTGCTGGCTGGTGGCTGTGCATCTCAGTCTTCCATTTGGCCTCTCAACCTCCAGTAGGCTAGATTAGCTTTCTCATTTTTTAAGGGGAGAAGGTGGAAGCTGCAAGGTCTCTTGAGACCTGGATTTCAAACTGGTACTTGGTTGTTTTCAACACGTTTTATTGTTGAATGCAAGTCCCAAGCATCAGTCTAGATGCAAGACAAGGGAATAAAGGCTCTACCTCTCAATGAAAGGAATGTGGGGCAATATTTTACAAATCTACCTTAAATATCTTAATTAATAAACTTAACAATAACAAAGGTCAGAATGGGTGTAATACTCATATTTATCGAATGTCTATCATACACCATGATTGAAATAAGTTTTTACAAAGGAAATATGTTTTACTCCCATCTTCCAGTCAGAGACTGAGGTCAGAGAGAGGTTATGAGGCATGTCCAAGGCTATGCAGATAGTAAGCCAGGATTCTAATCAGAAATCTGACATACAGAAGAGGGAGAGCAGTGTGACTACACAGAGAAATTCTACACGCCAGCTGGCTGGAAAGATTCTGTGAGTGGCACTGGCTCCTGTGCTGACGGTAGTGTGACTCTACACGCAGCTTCCTGAACACGTGGCTGTGCCTCTTAACACTATTTTGTAAGTTTACCAACCATTCCAAAGAAATTCAGTATGATTAGTATGGCATTCTTCATAGCTAAGATCCAGAGAAAAAAGATGATATTTTATTTTAATGCAAAGACAATGACAATAAAACAAGAAAACAGGATAAAGGCAAAAGAGAAAACACTAGACTCAGGCCTTTGGGTAGGAGGGGCTGAGACTCAGTAGTGGAACACATGGGCCATCTCCATTCAGAAGAAAGGGACAAGCAGGAAAAGAAATGAGCAGTAGAAGTGAAGCCTTCGTTACTCAAAGGAAGCCTAAGGGGAAACAAGGAGTCTCCTTCCTGAGCTCCAGCAAGCAGAGGAAAAAATCTCAATTAAAAAAATGTATGTACACACACACACACACACACTCACATATGTGTGCACAATACTGTCTATCCTGTTGTAAAGAGCACATCTAAGGTCCAGCCAGGCTCTTAAATGTCTTTTCTGGATAAGTTAGAATAACTTCTCAAGCAAGGAAAAGAAACTAAAGAAACTATAGCAATGGCTTAAGCAATATCAAGGAGTTAGAAAGAACATTTAGGGATGATGCACCTGCTCAGTCATAGAAAATTCGACCCAGATTCTTTCTTTCTTCTTTCACACCTTCACCTCATTGGCTTTTCAATGCTGGTCTTATGCCTCATGGTCTCAAGAAGGTCGCAATGGCTCTAGGCATCAAATTCTCCAAAAGCTGATCCAGGAAGAAATACAGGGCAACACCCCTTGTCTTCCTTCTTTTCATTCTTCACAGAAGCCCTGTGCACCCCTCACTCCCCTTACATATTTATGAGCTGATCACATGTGTCTCCTAATACCTGCTCCTGCCCTGGGCAAGAGGCTCAACTGTCCCTACCATGGACAGCATGACAGAGCTGGTGCCTTGTGAACCACAAGCAGAGGGGAACTGCTGCCGGGTAGATGTTGAGAGCTTTGGCACATTTTAATTATTCCTATGCTTAGAAGTTAAATTGAATGAGAAAGAGAGGTCCCAAGGGCTTCATTGTGTAGCACAGGGGAGGGGGTTGCTGTAGGGGGTGGGCTTGGAACTGCCAGTCCCTGAGGATGATGCTGGAGTCAAATATCTAATTGTCCTGCTAACGATCTCAGATGAACCAATTATAGAAATGTGGGCTGTGAGTTTAGGACCACGACAGGCTTCCAAGTACTGGAATAAATGGGGGAGAGCTTTGGAATGGGGTCCTCAGTCCAGAATAAGGTCTGGCTTGCACTGCCCTAGCGCTGCCGGCTCCGGCCCTGGGCTGTGGAGGAAGCAGCTGCTGTCCAGAGCGATGGGGCTGAGGACCTGGGAGGAACCAGAGGCCCTGCCTATGGGACTGCCAAGCAGGAGATTTAGAGAAGGAAACTTCACAACACCTATGGCCCTGATCCAGGCTGAGCTCCCAGCAGCCCAGGTGACAGTCTCAGAGAGCAGAACCTTAGAGCTGGGCCCGGACTATGTGGGGCTGGCAGTTCTCAGCTCTGTTCTCACTGGTCTTAAGTGGCTGAGATCCTGCTGGAGCCACAGACGGAGGGTCAGCAAATGTTCCCACTCCAGAGACTTTACTCAGCCAGATTTTGTTCTGGTTAGAAAGAAAAAGAGTATATTCCATAGATGGATAGATGGATAGACTGACAGATAGAGAGATATAAAATATATAATATTTTAGGTATAAATTATATTTATATGTTACATATATAGTATATATATAATAAATTAATTTAATATGTAATTTATACATAAATAGTTAAAACTTTAATTACTTACATAATATTTTAATTCTAATAAATTAAGCATGGACATTTAAAAGCAGCAATGGTCATCAGTCTCATGGCTCTCTCCCCACCATAGAGCCTGAGTGTCTTGAAGCTCAGGACCCATCTCCATGTCCCTGCTGGGGCCAGTAGTGACCTGTCCATTGCTGGAAATGCTGAGTGACCCGAGGAGCATCTGAGGGCACAAGGCAGCAGGTGTAAAAGAGACAGGAATTGGGTCTAGGACTGAATGGAGAGACGTTTGTGTCCACAGCTCAGCATGGGCAATTCATCCCTTGGTGTCTCCATCACACAGAGCAGCACACATAGCTCAGTAGCTGCATAGTCACAGGACAAACAACCTGATGGCCTGGTGGCAGACATTTCTGACTGGTAGCAACGTGGGGTCTCTGCCCAGCTGTCATGACTCACAAGGCTGCGGGACTGTTCACACTGTCTGCGTCTGTCCATGTGCCAGCTTCCGAATATCTCTTAATTTACTCTCTGGTCTCCAGTAATCACAACTTGCCAGCAGTGACCCTTCCACAAGGATCAATGGCGTGGAGTGAGAACTGTGGGGGCAGCAACAGGCAGGACGTGGGAGAGAAAAAATGTGGCAGCTCTGCAGAAGTGGCAGTCATGTGTGAAGTAGGATGAATTGGCATCATGACCTCAGAGCAGGAGGGGCACAAACACCCTGACACACTCCATCAGTGATGCAGAGGAGATGCCCTGGAGGTGCCCCAGGAGAAGGAGGGAGGGGAGAGAGGGGAGAGGAGGAGTGTGACTGCAGAGCTGTCTCCAGCCTGCTCCCCTGAAAAGACCCCAGACCCTCAGCAGCCTCTGGGCAGGGACAGCAGCTGGAGGCGGTTTGTGCAGGAATGGTGACAGGAGAAGGTGCACATGCTCCTAAAAGGCAGCTCGGCTGCTGATGACCAGATGACATCTATCCCAGACTCCCGCCCCTGACCCAGGAAGGCTTTGTGTCCTCAAGGCAGCATGAGCCAGCAGGAGCTCAGAACCAGGCTGGGTTCAGCTGGTGCCAGGCTAAGACACTGCTAAAATTCTGGCGCCCTGGAGGTGATGTGAATCTCTTTCCTGGAACACAGTGTGGAGGCTGGAGTTGGGGCCCCCCATAATCCCCTCTGGCACCTAAGTGGGCAACAAATATGAACATTCTTAAATGTTAATACCAAGCAAGTAGCTCACACAGTTTTATGCAACTCTGATGACAAAGCAAAACAGGCTGACAACTGCATCTTCAAGGAAACACTCATGTTTAATGCAAACACACTGAGAGTGCAGCCTGAGTCCTTATCTTCACCAGAAGGTGTAAACAGCAGGAGGAAGAGCAGCTAAGCTGGTACCCATGTCCATGAGTTGCCTTCCGAAGTAGATCCTGCTCAGAGATGGTCAGCATGATTCATTAGTCTGCTCAGACTATTACACCTAAATACCATAGGCTTGGTGGCTTAAACAAGAGAATTGTTTTTTTCACAGTTCTGGAGGTTGAAAAGTCCAACATTAAGGACCAGCTGGATTGGCTTTCTGCTGAGGATCCTCTTTCGGTTTTTCCAAGAGCCACCTTCTCACCATGTCTTCACATAGTCTTTCACGTGTTTTTCACATTGTGTGTTCTTGAGTGTGAGGGTGAGAGGGACAAAGAGAGAGAGAAAGAGAAAAAGAGAGAGACAGGGCTCTGTGGTGTCCATTCTCAGGAGTTTCTCCAGGTGTTCCAGGTCATACAAGAGAACTCATTCAAGCTTTTGGGGCTCCCTGTTGGGCACGGACAGTATCACTCTTACTTTCTCAGTATTTCTAACATCAGGTGGTTTTTTTTTTTTTCTCTCTCACTGTTGTTTTTATGGTTTGTTTATTGTGGTGTTTCGTTGCCATCTAATGGCTGCTTTTTGACATAGCAACTTATAGGATTTTCAGTTTTGGTTCCCAATGAGTTTTGACTGTGAATCTTTTCACCCACATTTATGAAACTGATCCTATTTCATCCATTGCCAAGCCAGATTCTGCAGGAAACACAAATGATCACTCTCCTCAGTAAACTGACTTCCTAATTAAGGAGAAATCTAATAGGTATCCAGTTATCCAGAAGAGATATTGGTCACAAGATAATAAAGTAATGGTTTCTGTGATTTATATAAGATGCCAAAGAAGTTGTTTTGGAAATGCAGGCGAGAGGGGACTACATGGGAACCTGCAAGGCATAATGGCAGGTGTGAACTGAGAAGCAGAAGACCCAGATCTAGATAAATCCCCACAATCCTTCCAAAGTCGCTCTGAGAACCAGAGTAGCTGCACCATCCGAGGCCACACAGCCTTCTGGACTGATAGTTGGTGAGGATTCTTGTTGTCTGTATCACTGTGAGTGGTCATCATTTAGACCAGAGCACACGAAAATATTTTTCTAAGATAAAGAAAATGGCTATGTTTCCATTGTCCAATAGGGTGGCATTTAGCCACATATGGCTATTGAGCATGTGAAATGTAACTAGTGTAACTGAGAAACTGTCTTTAATTTTCATTAATTCTTACATTTACGTAGCAATGTGCTGCTAGTGGTTACCATGTGAGACAGCACAACTTTAGACAGTCATTATTTTTTTCTCTGATGTAAGGTACTTACATATTAAGAATTAAGAGTTCTTGGAGATTTGACACGTTTGTCATTTTGTGATTCCCCTATCTACCCCTGACAATTTTTCTTGTCTGATGTATGCTTTGTCTGAGGTTAACATAGCTGCTTCAACTTTCTTTTCACAAGTCTTAGCTTGGTATATATTTCTTCATACATTTACCTTAATTGATTTCTTTGTCTGTTTTTGTCTGTTTGGTTGGTTTTTACTGACACATATTGACTGTACATATTTATGGGGTACAGATTTATATTTTATTTATATATGTGTACAGTGTGCAATCATATCAGGATAATTAGAATATTCATAATTGCAAATATTTATCATTTCCTTGTGATGAGAGCATTTGGAGAACAAAAAATAAATATTAATTTATTAGTGCTACTTTATACCATAGTTACTAGAGGTAACTTGGAAGGGCAGGAACCAATGGGATGATGTTAGCTAAAAAATACAATAATATGTCATTACCGTGCTGTTTTTGTTACTATAGCTTTGTAGTATAGTTTAAAGTTAAGTAGTGTTATGTCTCCAGCATTATTATTATTTTTTTTTTTTTTGCTCAGGATTGCTTTGGCTATTCTTGGTTTCTTGTTATTCCACATGAATGTTAGAATTGGTTTCCTTTTCCATTTCTGAGAAAAATGTCATTGGAATTTTAATGGAGATTGCATTAATTTGTAGATCACTTTAGGTAGTATGGATATGGACCAGTGGAAAAGAATGGAGAATCCAGAAATCAGCCCATACAACCTAAAGCAATCTGATCTTCGGCAAAGGCACCAAGTCTACACACTGGAGAAGAGGCTGCCTGTTCAGTAAATGGTGCTGGGAAAACTGGATATTCATATGTAGGAGAATGAGACTGGACCCATACCTCTCACCATATGTCAAAATCAACTCAATATGGATTAAAGAATTAAATATACACCCTGAGACAATAAAACTCCTTAAAGAAAACATAGGGGAAACACTTCAGGAAGTAGGATTGGGTACAAACTTCATAAATATGACCCCAAAACACAGGCAACCAAAGGAAAAATAAACAAATGTGATTATATCAAACTAAAAAGCTTCTGCACAGCAAAAGAAACAATTAACAGAGTGAAAAGACAACCAACAGAGTGGGAGAAAATATTTGTAAAATATACATCTGGCAAATGATTAATATCCAGAATATTCCAGAAACTCAAAAGAACAGCAGACAAACAAGTAACCAATTAAAAAATGGGCAAAGGAGCTGAATAGGCATTTCTCAAAGAAGGCTTATGAATGGCCAACAAACACATGAAAAAATGCTCAACATCACTCAGCATTGGGGAAGTGCAAATCAAAACCACTTTGAAATACCATCTCACTCCAGTTAGAATGGCTAATATCTAAAGGAATACTGAAGGCTGGCGAGGTTGTGGAGAAAAAGGAACCCTCCTATGCTGTTGGTGCAATTGCAAAACGGCGCAGCCTTCATGGAAAATGGTGTGGAGGTTCCTCAAACAATTGCAGATAGATCTACCATATGACACAGCTATTCCACTGCTGGGAATATACTCAGAGGAATGGAAATCATCATGTTGAAGGGATACCTGTACTTCCATGGTTATTGCAGCACTATTTACAATAGCCAAGAGTTGGAACCAGCCTAAATGTCCATCATCAGATGAGTGGATATGGAAAATGTGGTATATCTATGCAATGGAATTCTAGTTTGTTATAAAACAGGATGAAATTCTACCATTCGCAGCAACATGGATGGACTCAGAGAAAATGATATTAAGTGAACTAAGTCAGGCACAGAAAGATAAATACTGCATGTTCTCACTTATTTCTGGGAGCTAAAAATAAATTAATAAATACACAAGTAGACGGGGTGGGGGAAGACACAACAATCACAATTCCTTGAACTTGTTAAGACAAGTGAACAGACATGATGTTGGTGCATGGGAGGGGGAAGAGGGAAGGGGAGGGAAGAATTGGTAAAGGGACACGAAAATCAACTACATTGTATATTGATAAAATTAAATTAAATTAAAAAATAAAAAATAAATAAAAAGGAAAAAAAAAAAGAAAAGAAAAAGAGGCATGGGATTCATTAAAATATGGTGGGATCCACAAATGGACAGCAGTCACTGAGTCGGCTATTTTTATATACAGAATTTTCTACCACTTGGAATAATGCAGAAATCAAATGGACAGGCAAAGCATGCACAAAGCTACTTCTAACTGGGGAGACTGAAACAACGTTGGAGCTTTATCAGGATTTATGTAGCTGAGACACTGTTTCTGAAAATCTGAGTTTCTGGTGCCTCAGCTGAATAAACGGTGGCTACATCTAAATGGCAATTAATTGTAGAATTATGTACTCTTCCAAGTTTTTAATTTCTGATTTTACTAATCAATGGAATTGTGTCTCTTGGTAGTATGGAAGACAACAATATTGAGAGAGAGAGAGGAAACTATGGGGTTTAGAGAGAGGAGAATATCAGAGAAGAACCAACCATACTTCACTAGATGCAGTTAGTCTGAATTGGACTTTTAGAGAAAAACACTTAGAAGAAAAGTGTTTGAAGAAGTCACAGATGATTTAGATAAATCAAATACTCACAAATTGGAAACTCTTGCCAGAGAAAAGAGATGACATCATAAAAAAGTCAAATGACAGTTTGATTTACCAAATTACTCTAACACATATACATTTACTTTGCTCTTAATTGCCTTATATCTCTCAAGTCTCAAAAGAGCCTATGGTTGAAGAAATCTGTTTGCATAGAAATCTAAAAATCAAGAGAATAAACTTATAACAGCATTAAGGGAGAAGCATGTTAAACTTGAGAACAACCTGGGATTAGGTTTATAAGTTATGACACAAGTATTAGAAATATAGGGAAAAGATTAAAGAGGCAGCATAAGGATTAAATGAGAATGACGGACAGCAATATGACAAGTTAACCTTTCACAGGGTAAAGTTTTGATAACGGATGCTGAGAAGAAATACATTGGATGGGTCTGGGAGGGCGTGATGGAAGTTCTGAGCAGTTTAGTGTAGGTCAAGATGAAATAATTAGGATTTTAAGTGGTGTGAGCAACTTAGTGAAGAAACCCATCCTAGAACCTAATGTGGCTGTGGATGAAACATACTTGACTTAGATTTACGACTGTTTTGCATGAGTCTCTGCTAAGTTAGTCTACTCATGATAATGATGATTATTATATTGCTAAATATTATAATAATAGTTTCAACAAAATTAATAGAAGCATGTGTTACAAATTGGGTATTGTTCTACATACTTTACTCTGTTTAAGTTGTAAACAGTTCTATGAAGTAGACACTATAATTGTCACAGTTTATAGAAACTGAGGGAGGTTAAGTAACTTTACTGTCACACAGTCTGCAAGTGGTGAATTTCCTTCCTCAACACTGATGGTTTGACTTCAGGGCCTGCCATGATAATGTTGGGACTGTGGGATGCAGACCTCTGGCTGTGGATGAAGCTCTAATCCTGAATGGATGAAGGTTCCATTAGAACATGGAGTAGCGGTTTCAGTTAGGATATACAAGTTCTGCAGATCTATTGTACAGCATCATAACTGCAGTTAACTAATGATATTTAATAATGTATTGTATGCTTGAAAATTAAGAGATACCAAATGTTTTTACCACACAATAAATGTGACGTGATGAATACGTTACTTAGTTCAAAAAAAAAAAAAAAAAAAAAAGAACATGGAGTAGCATTAATGCAACTGCTTCCTTGAGACATAGAGAAAAGTTTGGGAAAGCCAAACTTTCAAAGGAAAGAAGCAGATTCTTAGGAAATGAGGCTCAGAAGTATAAACAGAGGTTTTCCAGAGTGTTAGGAACTGGGCCTAAGTGTGGGTTGATCGAGGTGCTGTGCTGAGTGAAGTGGTATGTGGATTGGAAAGTCACGCAAGGAAGAGTTCCTGCCCACATGGACAGTGCCATCCTCTGTCTTCCGGGAAATGGTACCACATACACTGCAGGGCCAGAGCTTTTCACTGACTCATCCGTGTACTTGTGGTGGTCCTTGAACCCACACTGCTGGGCCTAATGGAGTGTAGCTTTTTACTAATTCTAACAAAGAATGAGAAAGCTTCAACACTTTTAGGTAAGATCACTAAGCAATAAGGAAAGGACATACTTGGAAGATGAAGTTCTGATCAATTTATCATTTTTATCTGATCTCATCATGTACTGAGGGCTACAACCAGAAATTTTTAGGGTAGGAAAAAAAAAAAAAAACAAACATGGCCATAGTCTCCGGTTTTGTTGCTAACAGTCTTGTGCCAAATACCATCTCTCTCAATCTAGATACTAGATAAGTGGTGAAGCAGGAGGACACAGGGATTAAATTCCATGACCAAAGGAGAGCTATTCTACCCTCAGGCTGAGCTAACCAACTTTTCTAACCTGACTGCCTGGGTAAAAGGTGACAACATATTATTAACATATCACCAATACAAATAGATCTATTTTATTAAAACTGATGGCATAGATGTAAATATTTAGTAAACAATTTGTGAAGATATTAAGAAAAACTTGAAAATAAACACTAACAAAAAGAGTGAGATTTGCCTCATTTATGGGAAAATATGGGCATATACATATATAACCACACAAAACTCAGTGGCTCAAAACATTAAGCGATTATTTTCATGTTTATGAATGTGTATGGCAACAATCATGCGGCTTATTGAGGCGGGGCTCAGATGGGTGGTCCTACTGCAGGACACTGAGGTTGTCTCCAGCCTCTGGATTGTGGTTGATCTGGAGCCAAGGCTAAAGGACAGTGATTATCCAGGACACAACATTCTCATGGCAAGTGGCAGGAGTAAACAAAATCCCCAAAGTGAGATGCGTAGGTGAGTTCATGTGCAATACACTCTAATACAGGTAGACACAATTTTAATTTATTCTTTAACCTCAGTGTTTTTAAAGCTTCTAAAACTATATATTTAATTATCAAGGTATTTGATCATTCTATGAGCAAAATTATGTTATACAACATTTATAACATTAAAAAATATATTCAGGAGTCTTCTGGCCAAGATGGCGGAATAGACGGTCACCAGCATCACTCTTTACCACAAATCAACCAATTTAAAACAATTAAAAAGCAACTACAGCCAAGTTGGGGCTGCTAGAGCTCAGGGGAAGAACAGGAAATACCTACAGTGTTCATGAAGGCAGGAGAAGCTACAATGAGAGAAAGAAAGGACCCCTCCCACCATTTCGAATCCCAGCTGCTTCAGGGCTGGAGCTGGTGATCACATGAAGCAAGAGCTGGCAAAAGCCTCTGCTGTGCCCTTCCTATGAAGTTGCTTGGAGGCAGCAGGGGAGAAGAGAGCCTTGGTGGCCAACAGGTAAGCAGGACCACTAAC
This sequence comes from Cynocephalus volans, assembly GCF_027409185.1. Classification (NCBI taxonomy): domain Eukaryota; kingdom Metazoa; phylum Chordata; class Mammalia; order Dermoptera; family Cynocephalidae; genus Cynocephalus; species Cynocephalus volans. The sequence continues at coordinate 84,401,528 of NC_084473.1, forward strand.
AGGGTTCCCGTGGACCCACATAGGGGTGACAAGTCACAGCAACAGAAAAAAGGAGCCTCTCAGAGGCTTGTGAACCATCCCAAGGGCCTGGTGTATAGCCCATCCCATGGGAAGTGTTTGGAGAGCGGGCAGTGCTCCACCAGGGGAACATTGGGGCACAGCATGGACAGGTAGCTGGTCTGCCCCTCAATCAGCACAGGATCACTCTGTGTAGACTGATCAGGAATATAGAATGTCAGGGGGAGCAGTTTGCTGAAAAGACTTAAATCCAGACCAGAGTTTCTACACAACCCAGGTGTACCAGATCTCAGGAGACCAGAAGTACCTGCAAAGACAACCGTTAAAACCTGAGCGGCACAAAAAGCCTTCCCCAGTGAATCAGCAGCAAAGTAGCAATTTAGCTCAACCACAGGATGTTCCCCCTTTTTAGAAGTAAGTAAAGGACAACAAATTAGTTCCAGGGCAGATTTTAAGTGGTAAGGTCAGCTAATAATTCGACACAGAACTGAAAGAAAAAACAAAATACCCACAGACCAGAGACAAAGTTTGATATTAACTAGTAAAGGTCTCACTTCACCAAAGAACATCTATAAAACCTAGAAGGACCAGAAACTCTCTGGACCCCAACCTGGGGAGAGAGGAGGGTTGGGGGCCTCAGCCATTCTCCCCAATGCCCACAACCAGCCCAGCAATGACCACTGAATTACTGCTGGAAGTCCCCCAGTCTCCTGAGCCCAGGCAGTGGGGGACCGAAGTCTTCAGCCTCACCCCCCTGACATCTGCATTCAGCCTAGCAATGACCAAGCCACCACTGAAATCCACCTGGTCTCCCCTGCAGGAATGAGGGGGATGCCATGGGCCTCAGCCATGTCCCCCTTCCTCCTTCTCGCACCCTATTTCCTTCCCCCTTCCCCTTTGCCCTTCCCACCCAATTGCTCCATAATAACAATTTAGAATGTAAAAATGGAGCCAGGGACCAACCCCTCCTCTCACAACCAGGCATGCCACCTCTGCCATGGGGCCTGCCCAGGGACCTGAGGTATGGATGTGGGACCAACCCTTCCTCCTGCAACCAGGCAAGGAGCATGCTAAAAACACCACTTCCATGTGGACGGCCCACCACAGCCACCACAATAGCCACGGCTGCCTCAAAAGCAGCTAGATTCCACAACCTCCATGCAGATGGCCTGCCAGCCTCTCAAGTGCATTGACACAAAGATAATCACCAGGGGAGACCATGGAAAAGAAGAAGATGTATCTCTACACAAAGCCCATTCCAGAGTGACAGAAGAAGCATGTGCTCTAGATAATAACGGGGGACCTAAAAACACCTCTCTCAGCACAGATCATCTAGGTAACAAATCAACAGAGTAACCATTACTCTTTTCCAAGGAGAGAAGAAATCTAGGGTTATCAGACGGGGGAGGGGGAAGGAGAGCAGGACAAAGAGAGATTGCATAAGGGGTGTAAAGAATAAGTAAAATTTGCAATAATACATATGCTAATAATATTGATTTGATCAACATACATCTATGTTGAACTCAAAAAATATGTATAATCAATCCTGATCCAATAAAAAAATAAATTTTTAAAAAACATTCAGGGCCGTGCCCGTGGCGCACTCGGGAGAGTGCAGTGCTGGGAGCGCCACGACGCTCCAGTCACGGGTTCGGATACTATATAGGAATGGCCGGTGCACTCACTGGCTGAGTGCCGGTCATGAAAAAGACAAAAAAAAAAAAAAAAAAAAAAAAACATATTCAAATGTAATTTTGCATGAATTAGAAAATAAAGCTGGGTGTGTTTTCAACATGTGACTGTAAACATAAATTTTTCTAGATGACCTATTAGAAAACAAAGATATCGATAGCAACAACAAAATCATTAGCTGGAACAAATTTTCCAGAAACATAACTTCTTATACATTCTGTGGATCCTCTGTGATGTAAAAATGTATTCTCCTTCAGTAGGCCTAAGTTGAGTCTGCTACTTTGCATTTGTAACATTCTCTCAGTGATGTTGATAATAATACTGATTTCTAGATGGATCTTGGGTAGCAAGATATTTTCACATTAAGGAAAATATCTTATATCTACTTTCAGTTTTTTTTAAAAATTTTTTAGTTTGTTGTGGTAGTTGTTGTCAATAAGGAATTTCATGTTGTCAAACAATTGCTATATATTTCATGCAATTCTCTCATTTTCTTTTAACTCTATGACTTAATGAAATTTTCTTGCTGGATTCCAGATGGGTTGATGGTACATGGAAGCACATCCAAGAATATTTGTGGCCATCTCCTTACTGGAAAAATTCTGAGAGTTGGAGAAATAGTTACTTATGGGATCTTAGCTTTCTACTCCCTATCATCACCATCACTTCTGATAGTTTATTTCTCAAGACTGCTTTTTCCTTTGTGGTTTTCTGTAGAGGTGCTCAGCGAGGGGATTTTCCATGAGATCTTAAAGTCAGAAGAGGAGGATTCAATTCAGCAGCTGCAGGCAGACATGTGGACAGAGGTGAGATCTGGAGAATCACCTAGTGAGGTGCTGCAGGCAGCTGAGAGCATCAGCTCCCCCACTCCTGGGCTTCTCAGACGGATCTGAGGAACAAATGGTTAAACAGCCTGTATCTTAAGTGGCGGATGTGCTGTGGCATCTAGGGGAGCACCAAAGATCTCCTGTTTCTTGTTTCAGCTTCCCTGACTACCATGAGCCCTGACGTTTTAATGACTGTATTTTAGACTATAATTCCCTGTAATGAAACAATTCCTGCTTGGATATCTACAGTGTCTTCTCTTTTGCTGTATAATCCTTGACTAGTGCCATAACCCAGAATCATCAGTTCTAATCAACTTTTTGGTTTATTAAATCAGGTGATGTGTTGTCATGGATGTGCTACTGGGGCTAAAAAGAAGGAAGGAAAGTTTGTAGAGAATACTCCATGGACTCTTCTACCAAAATATTTCAGTGACCTTAAATGCGTAGATGTACATGATACATGAAGTCAGAAGATAAAGCCTTCGGGAGGAGCAGCTGGGGCAGGCCAGCCTCACACATCTGCTTCCCCGGGGGGTTTATGTTATGGCTTGTAACACTGTGGGTGGGTTACTATAAGAGTGCTGACAGAAATAATTTCCAACATCTTCAGATTCAAGGCTGCTGATGGTGAAAGTGAAATCTGTCCCAGATCCACTGCCACTGAACCTTGATGAGACCCCACTTTGCAAACTGGATGCTCTGTAGATCAGGAGCTTAGGGGCTTCCCCTGGTATCTGCTGATACCAGTGTAAATAATTGCTAATGCTCTGACTGGCCTTGCAAGTGATGGTGACTGTGTCTCCTAGAGATGCAGACAGGGAGGATGGAGACTGGGTCATCTGGATGTCACATGTGGCACCTGAGATTGGAAACATAAAAACAAATATCCACATCATTAATTATGTTATAAGAGGACTTCCCTGAAGAGCCAGGTGATACTGACCACAATGGCTAAATAAATTTCTAGTTCTCTCTCCTTACCTGACAGCCAGAGCAGCAGGAGCCCCAGGAGCAGAGTGGGAAACCTCATGTCCATGCTGTGTCCTGACTGGGACTGACTCCTGCATAGGGCTTGCTCAGCCTATGAATAAGTGTTCAGGGCAGTGGGCCGTGCTCTGGGAACATGCAAATCACAGCAGCTGGGTCAGGGCTGGGCACAGCTGCAGGGCTGCCTCATCTCAGTAACTTAGCACAGGCACAATGTCCCCAGCTGTCCCAGGTCAGACCAGGGCCTCACAGATTTGCCTGCAGATAACATGTTCCTCCCTGGGAAGGATTTCACTGCAAAGGACATTTTAGGAACAATATTAAAAACTTGAAATGAAGCTGGGCACAAGATGGCATAATGTATTTCATAGTTGTATGAAGAATTCATAGTAAAATATTCCTGTTTGTAGTGATACATTTTAATGTCTAAGAGTGTGGTGCTATCAGGTCTTCACCTTACTCTCAAATGGTTCAGTGGGGAGAAAGTAAACACTTTGTTCTGTATCTGTGGAATTGCTGTAAGTGTGAATTTGTTTTATTTTTTTTTTAAAGAGCATTTAACAGGAGCATGTTAAATATATTCAAAAGCAGCTTAAAATTGCATTACATGATTGTTATTATCAGCATAAGATAAAGTAATTTAGTGCAGATGCACAAGGATAATACCATGTTTTCTCATTGCCTGTATCACTCACAGATCCAACATTATTCAAAGTTGTAGTTCTCTTTGATATCAAGGGAGTAAATGGCTTGCTCCTTGCCCTGGTTTGGGGACCTTTATATTCTAACTTCTGTTCTGTTATTGAGTATCATTTCCCATTATTTATAAGTATAAAGGACTGATTAATGATGCCAGATCTGATTCCTTCAACAGAAATTACTTTTAGTCAGTGCATGTCCCCTGTCATTCACCATAAATGCCACATTTATCTTTTCCTCTCTAGCAGCGAGGGGGAACATCATCCTGACCCAGACCCTAGTCTCTCTGTCTGCATCTGCAGGAAAAGAGTCTTAATTCTCTGTTAAGCCAGAATGTGTCGACGTACACAGAGAAAGACCTTGGATCCAAATAAAAGTTGGACACAGATTTGAACCCCTATATCTCATATCTCTACCTTGGCATCAAGTGCCCCAGCCTGTTTCAGAAGCAGGGAAATAGGCATCAAATATCTCAGCATCAGTGTCCCGGAGCCTAGGAATTCCAGCTAATATTACTGATGCATGACTGTGGGTACATAGTGGTGTAGCCTGTGCCTAAATCCTGCTGCCTATCTTGGGTCCTGAATTTCAAAAGAACTGGCTTGCAACCAGCATGCCAGAATCCAGTTTCAGAGAGATGCACTTCTGGATTGAATGTCCACATCAGTTTTTTTTTTTTTTTTTTTTCTGGGAAAATGGAGCAGTCACTATTGGTACCCTCACGTTTTCTACTATTGTGTATATCTGCTGATTGCCAGTGGACATGTGTTCCCCTCACTGCTCTCTCTGAAGCTGGGGAAGGCAGCTCTGCCTGCAAACATAGAAGACCACAGGTCTGGAATGAGCATTGCCTAGCACAGCTATCAACAGTGATGACAAGAGGGGGTGTGCACATAACCCAGCTCTCTCTCCTCTCAGGTGAAATAACCCCGAGACATTTTCCTTGTGTTTGCACCTGGGCTTGAGCTCCAGTCATCCTCATCTATAGCTGGTTTCTTTAAAAGTTTTTTATGGTCTATTTTCTCTTCCCTGTCTCAGGATTCTCTTTTTTTCCCAGTATTTCCTGAACTTGGAAAATATGTTGCCTACACAGGAGTCCTTGTTACTGGGGGACCCAACCTAAGACAGTGGAAAAAAATCCTTAATCTTGGAGGGTTTCTCTGGTGTAAACTCTTGCCACTTTTCTTCTTTTTTTATGGGTAGGAAAATTCATAAAACTTAGTAAACATTTAATTTCTCTTTAGCAATCTCTCTTAGGTTGGATTTAAGCAGTAACTTCTTCTAGGTAACAATATCAGTCTTAAATAATTAATTACTGTCAAGTCTACATTACAGACAGCTGGTCTCAAAACCCACAGATTAGAGGTTCCTGAGCTCAGTTTCTTCTAGACCTGTTGTTTCATGGACATGCCTTGGGATTTTTTACTTTTATTTAGGGAAGGACAGTTGTGGTGATGGCAATTCTTGGTGAGATGAGTAACACCCCCAACTCAAAAGATAGCACAACTTAATCTCTAAATACCATGAGTGTTACCTTTTATGTCAAAATTAACTTGACAGATGTGATCAAGTTAAGAATTTTAACATCTGGAGAATATCCTGAAATATCCAGGTAAACCAATATAATCCCCAAAGTTCCTGTAATCAGGAGGTGGGGGGTCACAGTCAGAGAGAACTTGTGACAATAGAAAAGAATGTTGGGTGATTGGAAGATGGGACCATGGAACAAAGGATGTGGGGGCATATTGAAGCTGGAAAATCAGGAAATCTGATTTATCTCCTGGAGCTTACGGAAGAAAGACACCGCTAGTGAATCCTTGATTTCAGCTCAGTGAGAATTCTGACCTGAATAACTTTAAGATAATAAATCCATGTTGTTTGAAGGTAGAAGAGTTGTGGCAATTTTTTAACAAAAACAACAGAGAACTAATGCAAAGGTAGGGAATGTCTTTATCTCCCCCAGATGGGTTTTTGTCCTTCCCACTTCAAGAAATTTCCATGATGCAATTCTTTTGTGTCAATACTGACAAGAGATAGAGAACATTTTACTGTAAGGCGAGCTAGCACCAGAGTTCTTCATAGGTATGAAATGTCTCGGGCATAACATCTGGATAAACATAGGGCTCAACTCTCATAGCACATGAAAGGAGAAAGTGTTTCATGATAAGAGGTCAAATTTTATTTGCAAGACACAATCTGCGAGGTAAGGACTGAGTTGGACAGATGGGGATGCACAGAGGAAAGAAAAAAGGAGTCAGGGCAATACAAAATGTGCCCCTGACCCCAAATCTGAAATACAGTGTATTATACAGGCATTAAGAGAGTTGAGATTTGTAGACAAACTGAAGAGGAACTGAGTTTAAGATTAGGGTGACTACGGCATGGGACAGAGGCAACAGGGGGCTGTGAATTTCACACTGTCCTTTTGGTTTTGTCTCTTGTCTCTATTTTGGTCCCTGAGCACATTTATGTAATAAATGTGGCCACATGAAAGGAATATATTTAAGGTCAGACAAACCTGCGTTCAAAGCCCAGCCCCAGCACTTGCTGACCATTTAACTTTGGGGACAGTTCCCTCATCTGTGAAATGGAGCCCTATGAATATCAAAGGATGTCATAAGAGTTTAACCAGATGATGCACCATGAATTATTATTTTTTAGAGAATGCCCAGTACTCTTCCTGTGCACTCTTGAATACCTTAGTCTGAAGATGCTATGTAAGATATAAGTAGCCACATATAGTTTTCAGCTAAAAGTCATCAGTATTTATTATACAACTAACAGGTGCTTTGTGATAGGCTATGAGGTTTCATGTGCTTTCTTTCCACCATAATAACTTCCACCAATACTGTTATCTGTCGTATAGGAAGATGAACAAGTGATAACAAACAGCTTTAGCATTGTTAGTCTGTGAGTCCCATTTATGTAGTTTTCTAGAGCTTGTTTAAGAGATTCCCCAAAATATGGAAGCTTAAAACAAAAGGAATGTATCTTCTCACAGTTCTGGAGTCCAAAAGTCTAGAATCAGTTTCCCTGGGTGGACACTCTCCAGAGGTTTTTGGGGAGAATCTGTATCCTGCCTCTTCCAGCTTCTGGTGGCCACAAGCTTTTCTCAGCCATGGCCACATCATGCCAACCTCTGTGTTCACATTACCTTTTCCTCTTCTGTCTATGCTAAGTCTACCTCTGTCTCTCTTTCTCCTAAAAACACTGGTGATTGCATTTGGAGCCTACTGGATAATTCTGAACAATCTCAACTTCTTGTAATCCTTCATTTACATCTGCAAAGATCCTTTTCACATATAAGGTAACATCACAGCCTCCATGGAATAGGAATTCATATTTTGGGAACCATACTCAGTCTACAGAACCACTACAGTTCTAAATCTCAGTGTATACTTCTCTCTGTCTCTCTGACACACCCTCTCTCTCTCTCCCTCTCTCCCCCCCTCCCTCCCTCCCTCTCCCTCTATTTCTTCCTTCCCAAATCACCTCATTTCCTTAGTGTATCCAGTGCCTACTATATCCAGGTTCAGGTGGACACACATGAAAAAGCTTGCTCAGGGTTTGCTTGGGGATCTACTCTGTTGCCTGTTACTATGGAGAAAGAAGGACACAGCAAAAGTAGACATTAACCATCTGTGGAGAAGTTGTCTCTTCTGAAAACAGCCAAGTGCTACTATTATCTGGACCTCTGCCTTTAGGTGTCTGTGGTCCTCAGCCTTCTTGGAGGTCATATGTGCTCCCTTGCTCAAATAGGGTTCACCTTTTCCTCCCATTTTAATCCATTCCACTCACTAGGCGCAATACATTCTGTGCAGGGTGACTAGGTGATTAAGTTGTCCAAAGTATGAAAATGACCTTAATTTTGAGTGTATGTTTCTTAAATAAGTTTATGAGGCACTTAAAAAATGTTTTGAAAAACTTTGTATGGGAATCAATTTTCTGGGCATATCTTAGCTCAGGATTTGGAAGAAATCCATAACTATAAATATAATATCCAATAGTCTCTATAATTTAGGACATAAAATCAAGTGTACCTATTGACCCCTTACCTGTCCTCAGCTACTGCTGAGAACTGTTAGAGAGATTAATTTTCTCACCTACTTCCTGCATCTCTCTTCCATGGCAAGTCTCAGGGATCCAGTAAACTCTCTTCCTAACAGGATTCCGTGAGAAAGGACAGCCAGGTCCCAGAATGCTCCATATAAAAACATGTTAGCTTGTGTCTCCTGTAATATCTGATTGTGTGGTTGGGCTTCCATCGATATTTAACTTGGCATATGTTAAGAACAGAAAGCAGAACAAGTACCCATCTTTGTAAGAACAGAATGAACAGTGACTACTTCACAGACATCTGGCTGGCTCTGGGTTTGGTTCTGTGTCAACCTCTGAAGATGAATTCTGTGAATGGGGAAGTATCACTGTCCCCCTGCAGTCCAGCCTCAACTTTTGTAGGACCAGAGGCACATCGACCACCTCCATGAAGTTGTATGTGCTGTGAGCCAGCCAGCAAGCCCTGGAAGGAACCTGGAGAAGAGCTCTGGTTCAGGCAATCAGACATGCCAATCCACTCCAAGGGAAACTCTGCTTTCTTAGCTCCAAAGCAGCCCTGACAGATAACTACCTGTGCAACTTCTGCCTTTGCCATTATGTCCAGGAACTGCAGATTCTATGGTTACTCTAAGATAGACTTCCTGACTCAGCTCCTCTGTCTCATGGTTATGTGCTTTCAGTGTAAGTACATTACCACAATTGGTCATGAGCTTGATTTTTAGCTTTTGACACTGAGATAACGTGAAAAAATGTAATTTGCAAAGTACTCTGTAACATGTGCATTAAATGTAACTTAATCCTTTTAGAGAACTGGGGCACAAAGAACAAGTCTAGTAAAATTTCTCTTCAGTGAGTGCCAATACTTTTGTGCCCATATCAACTATAGATAAGAGCAGAGCTTTCCATGGAAATTTTAAACAAATGAGACCAAGACTCTTAAGCATTTGTTTGAGGAATTTTAACAGGAGATCAAACATGGCTTTACCGGTACAATTCTAAAGAAAAAACAAAGTAAAGCAATGACTGACAAAATGTGGAAATAGTTCAGTCAAAATAAAAGTGGACAAGTCAAGAGCAAAGGTCATAGTTTTTTGGGATGCTGAAGGCCTTTTGCTTGTTGGCTTTCTGGAGCATGAAAGGATGATAACATTTGGTTATTATGAGAGTGTTTTAAAAAGTTACTCAAAGGTTTAGCAGAAAAACACCCAGGAAAGCTTCAACAGAGGGTGCTTCTCCACCACAACAATACTTCTGCTCATTCCTCTCATCAAACAGGGGCAATTTTATGACAGTTTCAGTGAGAAATCCTTAGGCATTTACTTTTCAGTCATGATTTGGCTTCTTCTGACTGCTTTTTGTTTCCTAATCTTAAACAAATTTTAAAGGACACACATTTTTATGCAGTTAATAATTTAAAAGACTGCTTCGACATGGTTAAATTCTCAGGACCCTCAGTTCTTTGGAGTTGGACTAAATAGCTGGTATCATCACATACACAAGTGTCTTGAATTTGATGGACCTTATGTTGAGAAATAAAATTTATATAAATTATAACTTTACATGTATTTTTTATATATATTATCATATATATAGATAGATAGATAGATAATCTTTTAATTCTACTTTTCCACAAATTCTTTGAAGTCCTCTTGTATGATGTGTAATGAATTGAGCTAATTCTTGATATGAGAAGTATGTTTTATTCCCATCTTCCAGGTAAAGATGCTGAGGTAGAGAGAGGTTATGAAAAGTATCCAATGTCATCCTGATAGTAAGCCAGGGTTCTGGTCAGAAAATCTGATTCACAGAAGGCACTGAGGGGTGTGACAGCACAGAGGGTTTCTATGGAGCCACACGTTTGGAACAATTCTGTGAGAGGCTCTGGCTCTGGTGCTGACATAGCATGACTCCACATGCAAATTTCTGAACACACAGTTTTGGATCTATTAACATTTTTTGCACTCATTAATACTTTTGAAGGTAATCAGTATAATTAACTAAATTGGTATTTTTAACAGCTAATAATCAGAGCAAAACAACTATAACTTATTTTATTAAGATGATGAGAAAGAGACAAGAAAATAACCAAAAGGCAAAAGAGAAAACACTACATTGAGACATTCGAGTAAGGGGTTTCTCAGTTGTAGACCCTTGGACCATCTCCTTTCAGAAGACAGGGATAAGCAGAAAAAGGAAATGTAGAAGAGGCAAAATCGTTGTTACTAAGAAGAAACCTAATAGGAAATGAGAAGTCTCCTTGCTGAGTGTCAGTGATCAGAGAGAAAATTGTCAATGAAAAAAATGATTCAAAAATACTTATGGGTGCTGCATGTTCCACGCATTGTGCCAGGCACCTAGTAACACAGAAGTGAAACAAACAATCCAAGACCACAAATATTTCCCAATTCCGACTCCTCCTCCTCTCCTCCACCACCACTGTCCAACCCTGGTGCAGCCCCCGGCATTTTTCACCTGGACCACAGTCATGCTGTCCTCCAAGATCACCAGCTTCCTCCTTCATCTCTTGTTTTTTGATAAATAGCCCCCAGTCTCAGGCTCTTAAGGCTGTGGCCATAGATCTGAGTTTTAAGTTCTTTCTCCTCACACCCATAGCTTTTCCCAGGACTTACTCTACTTCCTCCATGCTGTGAATCCAGAACCACTTCCTGTTCCTTCCCACAGAATCCAGCACTAACTGCCTGGAAGCTATGATTTGTAACCCTTCTGATGCAACCTCTGACTGGAATCTGGCTGATCAGGCAGCATCTTCCACATCAGAAACAAGTGAGAATGGAGGGAAAACCCACAAACACAACATCGGTGTTGAGAAGAGATACGTATTTGTCAGATTTTGTTTTATACAATTGTCCTATTCTCTTTCTTCAACACAATCTTTGTTGTTGTTTTTTTTTGTTTGTTTTGTTTTTTGGTGGCTGGCTGGAACTGGGATCTGAACCCTTGACCTTGTTGTTGTCAGCACCACTCTTACCAACTCAGCTAATGGGTCAGCTCCAAAATTCTATTTTTTTTTTTTCATATATGGCCTTTATTGTGTTGAGGTGCATTTCTTCTATACCTCATATGTTTAGTGTTTTTATCATTAAAGGCTTTGGATTTTATCAGATGTTTTTTCTGCATCTACTGAAATGATTATATGCTTTTTTCTCCTACCTTCTGCTGACATGATGTATCACATTTATTGATTTGTGTATGTTGAACCATCTTTGCATTCCTGGGATAAATCACTTTTGACCATGGTGTATGATCTTTTAATAAGTTGTTGGATTTTGTTTGCCAGTATTTTGTTGAGAATCTTTACATCTGTTTTTATTAGGGATATTGGTCTGTAGTTTTCACTTTTTATTGTAACTTTTTCTGCTTTTGGTATGAGGGTAATAATGGCCTTGCAGAAAGAAGTATTCCCTCCTCTTCAAATTTTTGAATGGATTTGAGCATAATTGGTATTTATAATGTGTGGAAGAATTCAGCAGTGAAGCCATCTGGTTCTGGGATTTTCATTCTTGGAAGACTTTCTATTACTGCTTTAATCGCATTACTCATTATTGGTCTGTTTAGGGTTTTCTTTTTTTTTTTTTCCCAGTTCCCACTTATGAGTGATGAATGGTGGCATTTTTATTTCTGTACCTGGCTTATTTCACCTAGCACAACTTTTTCTATGTTCATCCACTTTGCTGTGAATGGCAGAATTTCATTCATTTTTATGGCAGGGTACTATTCCATTGTGTATGTATACCACATTTTCCTTATCCAGTTGCTCATCAGTAGACATTTATGTTAGTGCCAACTCTTAGCTATTGTAAATAGAGTTGTGATAAACATGGGAGTGCAGGTATGCCATTGGCATGATGATTTCCATTTCTTTGTGTATACACCCAGCAGTGAGATTGCTCGATTGGTTGACAATTCTATCTGTAGTTTTTTGAGGAACCAGTTTGCTGTTTTCCATAACAGCTGCACTAACTTACAGTCCCACCAGTAGTGTGGGAGGGTTCTGCTTTCTCCACATCCTCACCAGCATTTGTTATTCTCTGTCTTTTTGATACTGGCTAGTATAATGACGTGACATGATATCTTGATGTGGTTTTGATTTGCATTTCCCAGATGCTTATCAATGTCAAGCATTTTTCTTATGTCTCTTGACCATCTTTATATGTTCCTTTGAGAAGTGTCTATTCAGCTCCTTTGCTCATTTTTTAATTTTAATTAGGTTACTTGATTTTTAAATTTTACATTATTTGAGTTGCTTGTACATTCTGGATATTAATCCCTTGTCAGAACCACAGTTTGCAAATATTTTCTCCCATTCTATAGATCATCTTTGTGCTCAGTTAACTGTTTCTTTTGCAGTGCAAAGGACTTTTATTTGATATAATCCCATATGTTTATCTTTCCTTTTGTGCCTGTTCTTTTTGGTGTCTTGTTCATAAAGTCTTTTCTCAGTCTTACTTTCTGAAGTGTATTGCTTATGTTTTCTTTTATTACTTTTGTAGTTTTGGGTCTTATATATAAGTCTTTGATCCATTTTGAGTTGATTTTGGTACATGGTGAGATGTATAGGACTAGTTTCATTTTTCTGAATATAGATCTCCAATTTTTTTCACACCACTTATTGAAGAGGTTGTCCTTTCCCGTGAATGATCTGCTGCCCTTGTCAAAGATCAGTTAGCTATCTGATCCATTGTTCTGAGTTTATACCTTTATGCCAGTACCACGTTCTTTTGGTTTTTATGGCTTTGTAGTATAATTTGAAGTCAGGTAGTGCAATGCCTCCAGGGTTCTTTTGTTTGTTTTTATTGTTTTGTTTTTACCCTTGGGATTTCTATGTCTATTCAGGTATTTTTTATTGCTCCATATGATGGTAGGATTGTTTTTTCTATTTTTGTGAAGAATGACATTTGTATTTTAAAAGGGATTGCATTTAATCTGTTGATCACTTTGGGTAGTATGGACATTTTCACAATGTTAATTCTTCCCATCCAAGAGCATGGAATTTCTTTCTATCTTTTTTTGTCCTCATTAATTTCTTTCACTAGTGATTTGTAGTTCTCACTGTAGAGATCTTTCACCTCCTTGGTTAAACTGATCCCTAGGTATTTTATTTTATTGATGACTATTGTAAATGGGCTTGCTTCATTGATTTCTTTTTCTGCTAGTTAGTTATTTGAGTATAAGAATGCTACTGACTTTTGTATTGATTTTGTATTCTGCACCTTTACTGAAATTGTTTATCATCTCTAAGAACTTTATGGTAGAATCTTCAGGTTTTTCTGTAGATAGGATCATGTCATCTGCAAACAGGAATATTTGATTTTATCTTTCCCTACCTGATCTTTATTTCTTTGTCTTGACTGATTGCTGTGGCTAGTGCATCCAGTCCTGTGATAAATAAGAGGGTTACAGTGGACATCCTTGTCTTGTTCCTGTTACTAAGAGAAAAGCGTTCAGCTTTTCCCCATTTAGGATTATATTGACAATGGGTTTGTCATATATAGCTTTTCTTGTGTTGAGATATTTTCCTTCTATACATAATTTGCTAAAAGTCTTTATCATGAAGTGATGTGGAATTTTGTCAAATGCTTTTTCTGCATCTACTGAGATAATTGTATGATTCTTATCCTTGATTTTGTTGATGTGGTACATCACATTTATTGACATGCATTTGTTGAACTATCCCTGGGATGAATCCCACTTGATCATGGTGTATAATTTTTTTTATGTGTTCCTGTATTCCAATTGCTAAAATTTTGATGAGGATTTTTGTGTGTACATTCATCAGAGACGTTGACCTCTAGTTTTTTTATTTTTTGTTATTATTATTATTTTTATTTTTTGTGTCTTTGTCGGGTTATGATATCAAGATGATGCTGGCCTCATAGAATGAGTTTGGGGGAATGGCCTCTCTTTCAATTTTCTGGAATAGTTTGAAGATAATTAGTACAAATTCATCTTTAAAGGTTTGGTAAAATTCAGCAGTAAAGCCATCTGGTCCTGGGCTTTTCCTTGCTGGGAGACTGCTGATTAATGCTTTAACCTCATTGCTTGTTATTGGTCTGTTCAGATTTCCAATTTCTTGGTTCAGTCTTGGTAGTCTGCATATGCCTAAAAATTTCTTCATTTCCTGTAGGTTTCAAATTTATTGCCATATAGTTGTTTATAATAGTCTTTACTGATTTTTTGTATTTCCTGTTATTGGTTGTAATGTCTCCCTTTTCACTTGCGATTTTTGTTACAATGGTCTTTTTTCTTTCCTTAATTAACCTACCTAATGGCTTGTCTATGTTGCTTATCTTCTCAAAAAAACAACTTTTGGATTCATTAATCTTTTGTATCATTTTGGGGTCTCTATTTCATTTAGTTCTGCTCTGTTCTTAATTATTTCTTTCTGTCTTCTAATTTGGGGGTTGGATTCTTCTTCTTATTATTTTTCTTTTTTTTTGTCTTCCTGGTTTATTTAAGAAAAAACTGTCTTCAAGAACAGAAATTCTTTCTTCTGCTTATCTTAACTTGCTGCTTAAGCTCTCAGTTGTGTTTTTTATTGTTGTTGAACGAATCATTCAGTTTCACGTGTTCTGCTCCATACGTTTTTAAGGTATTAATCTCCTTATAAATATCCTCTTTCTTATTCTGGAATTTTTTTTTTCTCATTTCATTATCTTGTCTAACTGAGTATTCTCATATCTCATTGAGTTTCCTTAAGATTGTTGCTGGGATTTCCTTTTCAGGCATTTTAAAGGTTTCCTGCTCTATAGTGTCTGGTACTTGAGAGTTACTGTATTATTTTGGTGGTGTCATATTTTCTTAGATTTTCACATTTCCAATATCTCTGTGTCGATGTCTGGCCATCTGGTAGAGCAGTTGCTTCTTCTGTTACTTTGGAGTGGACTTTGAGAAGAGACTTTCTCTTCTTTTATCAGTCTCTGCTGTTGACTCTCCTTGTGTCAATGAAATTGAGTGTCTGGCAGGCTGCCTGCTTGGTGGCTTTGGCTAATACTGTGGTGGCGAGCTGCTTTGGCAGAAGTGGTGGCTGTGGTGGTGGCTGATGTGGGCCACCCACATGGAAGTGGTGTTTTGGCATCCTCCTGCCTGTTTCCAGGCAGTGTGGTGTTCCTGCAGCTCCTCACAATTCTATTTTTTAATGACCCTAATGCATATCAGACCTTGGGTAAGGGAGGTATTAAGGAGAGGAAGTAGCAGTTTGGTGCTTAATATAAAAGATGAAAAAATCATGTGGAGACAGGAACAATGCAAAATTTATAAACTCTTCAAAGTGGTTTGGGTTTCTCTAGACATTGGCATAGTATGATAAAGATGCCACAAAGGGCCTCTCTTATAGTTTATTGCCTTTCTGCCTCAGTCGCCCTACATATACACAAATAAATATATGATAATGTACAAACACATTATAGACATAGCTAAGGCTAAGCCAGGGTGTTATCTTTTAGTGTCTTTTCTGGATAAGTTAGAATAATTTTAGAAGAAAGTCATAAGAAACTTTACCAATGTCCTAAGAAATAACCAGAGTTCTGAAAGTTGAAGCATTTAGGGTTGGTGAGGCATCTTGGTGATAGCAGTCAGGACCGAGGTTATTTCTCTATATCTGTTTTGACACCTCTTACATACTGGGATTTTAGTCCTGGATTTAACACCTCATGATATTAAGATGACTGTAGCAAATGTAAGTACCTTGTTCTCTCATAACTCATCCAAGAGGAAGTGCAGGACATAGCTCTTCACCTTTCGTCCTCTTATGAGGGACCGAAATCCTCCCAGAAGGACTACTGATCCCCCACATACTCCTTACATCTCATCATCCAGCTCATCACAGGCTTCCCCTCTCCCCCCATTCTCTGCCCCATTTGCGGGATAGAAGAAGCTCTCCTGTCCTTGTCCTGTGTGAAAGGATAGAGCTGGTGCTCTGTAATCCATAGGAGAAGGAGGTGGCTGCTGTGTAGGTGCTAAGAGCTTGCCACAGTTAAATTGGATCTAAGTTGGATAAGGAGAGATCCCAGGGTTATGTGTATCTGAAGGAGTGGAATAAGCCAGGGACCAAGAATGACAGTAAAGTCACCTTATTTTTTATTTTTTTGACTGGCCTTAACAAAGATCAAACCCTGAACCTTGGTGTTATCAGCACCACTCTCTAACCAACTGAGCAAACCAGCTAGCCCCTATGAAGTTAAATTTCTAATTGTCCTGGTCACAATCATAGACTTACCAATTTTGGAAATGTGGGCTGTTTGTTTAAGACCAAGACAAGCTTTCAGGTACTGGAATTAATGGGGGAGAGATTTGGAATAGGGTCCTTAACGCAGGGCTAATGTCAGGTTTGCACTGCCCGAGGTCTGCCAGTTCTGGCCCTGAGATGTGCAGGAAGCAAATGCTCTCCTGAGTGATGGGGCTGAAGACCTGGAAGGAACCAAAGCCCTGCCCATGAGGCTGCCTGGCAGGGGAAATAGGGAAAGAAACTGCTCAACACCAATGGACCTGAACCAAGCTGAGTGCCCAGTGGCCTAAGAAAGTAGGCCCGTAGAGCAGAGCCTGAGTTCTGTGGGGCCATTTGTTCTCAGCTCTGTTCTCACTATTCCTGAGAGGCTAAGATCCTGCTGGAGCCACAGTGGGAGTGTCAGCAAATCTCTCCACCCCCAGAGTGTTTACTCAGCCAGATTCTGTTCTGGTTAGAAAGAAAAGGAGTGCATGATAAATAAATCAATTATATTTATATATAAATATTGATAATATATAAACTTTACATATTAAACATAAAATATTTTAGATGTAAATTATATTGATATATCTATACATACTATGTATTTATATTATGAATAAACACCTCTCTATTGCCCTCTCCCCATTACAAATGCAGAGCATGATGAACGCAGGACCTGCCCCAATGTCTCTGATGAGTTGAGCCCCTTGCTGAGTACTCTGAGTAACCCACGGGGCATCTGGTTACACAAAGCAGCAGATGCCAGGAAGATCGTCCATTTGCCTCCGCTCTGGCTGGGAGTAATGTTGGGTCTCTGCCCAGTTGTCATGGCTCACATGATTGTGGGACTCTTCACATGGGCTGCATCTGTCCATTGGTAAGCTTCTGAATATTTGCTATTTTTCTCTTTGGTCTCCCAAAATCACAATTTGCCAGCAATGACCCTTCCACAAGTATCCATGGAATGGGGTCAGAACTGTGGGTTCAGCAAGTGGCAGGACATGTAAGAGAAACAAGGAAGCTCTGCAGATGGAGCAGCTGTATGTGAAGTAGAAAGAACTGGCATCATGAACTCAGAGTGGGAGGGGGCAAAAGCCCTGACATGCTCCATCGGTGATGCAGAGAAGACATCCTGGAGGTGCCCATGGAGGAAGAGAGAGGGGAGTGTGAAGAGGGGAGTGGTGTAACTGCAGAACTGTCCCAGCCTGCTCCCCTGAGAAGACCACAGATCCTCAGCAGTCCCCAGGCAGGAACAACAGCTGGGGGGGGTTGCACCTGGGTGGTGAAAG
This sequence comes from Cynocephalus volans, assembly GCF_027409185.1. Classification (NCBI taxonomy): domain Eukaryota; kingdom Metazoa; phylum Chordata; class Mammalia; order Dermoptera; family Cynocephalidae; genus Cynocephalus; species Cynocephalus volans. The sequence continues at coordinate 84,419,323 of NC_084473.1, forward strand.
GAGGAGGTGCATGTACCCCTGAAGGCAACTGGGCTGCTGATGATCAGAGTGACATCTGTCCCAGACCCACTTCCCCTGTCATGAACAGGCATTGTGCCAGGGGCAGTTTGAGCCACCATGGGCTCAGAGCCAGTCCTAGGTTCTGCTGGTGTCAGGCTAGGACACTGCTAATACTCGGGGTGGCCCTACAGGTATTGGTAACCCTCAATCATGGGACACAGGGCAGAGGCTAGAGACGGGGTCCACACATCCTCTGTACTGTCATCAAAGTGGGGAACAACCGTGAACATCCTTAAACATTAGTACCAAGCAAGAAAGTTCATAAAGTTTCATACAATTCTGATCCAAAAGCAAAACAGGCTAAAAGTTCATCTTCAAGTAAACCCTTGTGTTTAATGGAAACACACTGAGGATGCAGCCTCAGTCTTCCTTCCTCACCAGAGAGTCAGAACAGCAGGAGGAAGAGCAGCTAAGCTGGTCCCCATGTCCACAAGGTGCCTCCTGAGATGGATCCTGCTTAGCGGAGTTGGAATGGTACATTACTTTGCTCAAACTGTCACACCTAAATACCAAAGGACGGGTGGCTAAACAACAGAATTTTTTTTCCTCACAATTCTGTATGCCAAAATATCAAAGATAAAGGGCCAGAAGGGTCTGCTGTCTGGTAAGGACCGTCTTTCTGGTTTGCATTCAGTCACCTTCTCACCATGCCTTCACTTAAAATTTCCGTTATGTGCTTTTGGGGGGCAGTGTGAGTAGGACAGAGAGACAGAAAGAGAGAGAGTGAGCTCTGGTTTCTATTCTTATAAGGACACTATTCCTACTGAATCAGGACCATACCGTTATGACTTAATCATAATTACCTCCTTATAGGCCTTATCTCCAAGTACAGCCAAACAGGGTGTTATGGCTTCAACATATGAATTTGGAGGACACAATTCAGTCCATAGCAGATACACTCTGACAAGACAGTGGAGAGGAGCAAGGCTGGGCTTTCAGCCTCAACAGAGAGCACAGAGCAGGGTCACCACAGATCAGCACACTGCAGGCTCTTCTCTGGTATCACTGTTCACAGCAGAGACCCCCACTGAAGACTTAGGGAATCCTTTGTAGATACAGCCACACTGTCACTCTTACTTTCCCAGTGATTCTAAAATCCGCCTTCTCTTTTGTTTATTGCAGGGATTGGCTGGCATCTAATGGCAGCTCTTTAACATAGCAACTTATAGATTTTTTATTTTGGCTCCCAGGGAGTCTTGACTCTGATTTCACCTGTACTCATAAAGCTGATCCTATTACATCCACCACCAGGCCAGATTCTGTACAGAACACAAATAAGTCCTCTCCTCAATAAATTGTCAACTTAATTAAGGACAAATAATAAGTAACCGGGAATCCAGAACAGATATTGGTCAAAAGACAGTCAAGGACTAGGTTCTGTGTCTACATAAAATTCGAAAGATGCAGTTTTGGAGAAAAGAGTTTGGACAATGAGGAAACCTGCAGGGCATAATGGAAGCTGGTGAGGTAGGAAGTAGAGGACACTTGGTCTAGATCTGTTATCCCAGCCTCATTCCTTACATCCCAGCACCCTTCCAGAGCAGCTCTGAGACCCAGAACAACTGTACAGCTGGGGAAGCATCTGGGGCCGCCCAGCCTTCTGGTCTACCAGTTGGTGAGATTTCAGCTCTGTCTATAAATCTGTGAGTGACCAATTGTGATTCTCTAGACTAGCGCTCACCAAAATAATTTTTTACAATGATTAAAAATCACATAATTGTGCTGTACAATATGGTAGAATTTAACCACATATGTCTGTTGAGCATGTAAAATGTAGCTAGTATAACTGAGAAACTTTTTAATTTTAATTAATTCTAACTTACATTTATGGTGGTATGTTCAGCTGCTGTTTACCATGTGAGACTGCACAGTTTTAGACTGCCGTTATCTTTATGCTCTGTTATAAGGTGTTTACACATTAAAGATTAAGACTTCTTGGTGATTTGACATCTTTGTCATTATATGATGTCTCTATCTATCCCTGACAGTATTTCTTGTCTGATGTCTGCTTTGTCTGAAATTAAAATAGCTACTCCAGCTTTCTTTTTGTTAGTGTTACCATAGTATAGATTTCTTCATCCATTCACTTTTAACCTATCAAATTTTGTATGATTACAGTGGGTTCCATGTTTGGGTTATAATTTACTGTCTTTGACTTGGTAATTTAGAATGACTTACTCAAAATGAATGTTTATATATTTGCTTCAATATCTATCATGTTTATATCTCTTTTCTAATTGTTGATTTTTTTTCTTTTCCCTTCTTTGATTTCAATTGCACATGTTATATGATTCCATTTTCTTTGCTCTCTTAGCATATTGATTATAAATTATTAGCTTTTTTTAAAGTGGTTGCCCTAGAGTTTGCAATATACATTAAAATTAATTTAACGACACTTTTAAATAACGTTTTACTATTTCACTAGTAGTACAGGTTTATCATTAATTCCCAATTTTTTGCTTCTCTCCCTTATGATTTTTCTTCCATTCATTTCATTTAAATGTATGCTATATTCACCTAGTTCATTGTGACTATTTTTATTATTTTAAACAGTTGTCTATCAGTTATCAGTTAAAGAAAAATATGAAAGATTCTGTTTGGCTTTTATTTGATCTTCTCTGACACTCTTTTTAAATAATTCCAAAATTGTGACCCTTATCATTTTCCTTCTCCCTAAAGAATTTTTTTTTTAACATTTTTTGCTGGCAATGAATTCCCACATTTTTTTTTTTCTCTGAAAAAGTCCTTATTTCTCCTTTACTTTTGAAATATAATTTCTCTGGATGTAGAATTCTAAATTGTTGGTGTTTTTCTATTAACACTTTAAATATTTCATGCCAATCTCTTCTTTTTTGCACAAATTCTGACAAAAAGTCTTCTGTAAGTCTTATTTTGGTTCATTTATAAATAAGCTTTTTCCCCAGACCTGGAAACTTCCAAGATTTTCTCTTTGTCTTTGTTATTCTGCAACTTTATGATATGGCTAGCTGTACACATTTTGAAATTTATTTTGTTTAGAGTTTTTTCAACTCCCTGAATCTGTGGTTTGGGAGCTTATCATAAATTTTGGATTTTCTTTTTGTCATTATGTCTGCAAATATTTATTTTGCTCTTTTCTTTCTTTATTTTCCTTCTCAAATTTCCATTACATGTATATTATTCCCTTTCTAATTTTGCTGATTGCAAAATTTGTACTTTCTATTCCTACAAGCTTTAGATTTGCCAGAAGAGAAGTCCTGCTTCTTAAGGGGAAAATACTACCTCAGGATACATAGTAATATCTTCATTGAACCTGACCATATTTTTATCAGATAACAGTAATAAGATAAATTAGTATGTTTGCAGAGGCCACTGACCTTATTTACCATAAAGATATAGAGTGGCTGTTGTCTGATAGGAAGATGTCTAATTCCCAGGAGATTTACTGTGTTTCTCTTCTAGTGATTCTGTGCCCTATGATAATGTGAAAGAGCAAGTGCAGCAATCCTGGCCCATCAAGAGCAAGGCAATGAAGTTCTCAGTACTAAAAGGCAAGTGGGTTGGCCATAAAAGATGAGAAGAAAGGAGATTGTGTATGATGCGTTTTTAAGCCTTTAGGTATTTGTTAGTGATGGGGTATTGTGGGACATTAGGGAACAAAGAGGGGTTCTGAAACTTAACAATGGTGCATAGCACTGGAGGGAGAAGGAGTGTTCCATACTATGGGATTAACCTTGTCCAAGCAGAAGGGAAAGGTGGAAACCTCAGGGAACAGGTCTGGGGCAGCCTGTAATAGGAGTATTGTAGCTGGAGTTAAAGTGTTTAGGATAAGGGTAGCTTTGTATTTGGAAAGGATGTCCCATTCCAGTAAGGGGGCTGGGCATTGAGGCATGATTAGAAATTTGTGTGTGCGTTGGGTGTGATGTAGGGTGCGGGAAAGGGGCTCAGTGATCTGTGGGTGGTATTCTGATCCCATGACCCCTGCAATTGTGATAGAGGATGGGGATTTTTGTCCTCCATATTCAGGAAGGGTAGAGTAAGTGGCCCCTGTATCAATAACAAAAAAGATTGGCTGACTTGTTATGAGGAGAGTTACCCTGGACTCATGTGTGGTGATCTCCATGGGAGCCTTGGGCCATGGGCATCATCAGTCCTCCTCCCAGGCAAAGCCAAGACGCTCTGGTAGGGATGGCTGTGGAGGTAAAGGTTGTGGATTACGGACTGGGCCACTCCCTCTCTGGCGAGTGGAACAGTCAACTCCCCAGTGACCTGGCTGTTTGCAGTGAGGACAGGGCCCAGGAGGAGGCCTGGGGTTAGGACAGGCCCATGCTCAGTGGCCCAGTTGACTGCATTTGAAGCAGTTCCCGGGTGGCTTGCCCCTTGGGGCAACTGGCTTTTGGGTATGGGAGCCTCTGATGGCATTAGCCAGGAATTGGTATATGGCCCGATCTCTTTTGTATCGATCCTTCTTCTCCTCCTCCTCTCTATTGTTAAAAACCTTGAAAGCTTCATTGAGGAGGTCCTGTTGAGTCGTATTTCAACCATCCTCAAGTTTTTTTAAGTTTTTTTCAAATATCAGGAGCTTATTGGGTAATAAAATGAGTGTAAGAGGGAGATGCCTGCAGGGGAGTTTGGGTCTATATGTGTGTGTTTATGTAAAGCCCCAGAGAGGTGGGTTAGGAACTCGCTGGGATATTCAGTGTATCTCTGTGTGACTTCTCTAAGCCTTTCATAATTGACTGACTTGTGATTAGCCTTTTGGAGGACATAAATCAGGTGTGTGATCATGTTATCCTGGAGATCCCAATCCCTGTGGCCAGCCTGGTAATCCCAATTTGGGTTGGTGTGAAGGACTGCAATGGCTCCCACAGGCCCTCTTTTATTTTGAGCATGTAGCTCATCTGCCTTTTGTTGGGCCATTATCCAGACCTGCTCCCTGTCTTCAGGAGACAAAGTAGTAGTGAGAATTATAAAAATATCATGCCAGGTGAGATCATAAGACTGGGTGAAATATCTGAATTCCTTAAGATATGTGTTCAGGTTGGACTGGAAAGATCCATGGCATTTTTTGATTTGGGAGAGATCAGAAAGAGAAAAGGGGATATGGACCTTGATAATTCCCACTGTCCCAGCCACTTCACAGAGGGGGTATAAAGGAGCTGGGACTGAAGCAGGGTGTCACCTGATGAAGGGGGAGAAGGAAAGGGGTTAGGTGGCTGAGGATGAGCATCTTGAGACCAGGTATGGGGAAGAGAGGAAAAAGGTGATGGGGCTGGTGAAGGATCTGGAGCATTAGGAGGTGGTCGGGGAGCAGAGTGGTCTGATGGATCAAAAGACTGAGCTGAGATCGGAACAGGACAATCGGGCATAGGCTAGGAGAATTTGAGATGTAGGACAGTTTTGACAGAGAGAAGGATGCTATCAGAGATAGAAGAAGACATGAACATAAGGAATCTCTCCAGCTGTGCTGCTTCAGTGACAAAAGTTGTCTAGGTCTTTGAGAGTATCCAAATCGAAAGTGCCATTTTCTGGCCACTGGGATCCATCGTCTAGTTTGTACTTAGGCTAAACTTGATTGCAGTAGAAAATGAGACATTTGGGTTTCATGTGTCCCTGGAGGCAAAGAGATTGTAAATTGGCCAGGAGGCAGCCTAGGGACCTAGAGTGTGGTAGTTTGGATCATCAGGTCCCATGTACAGGGTGAGAAAGGAAATGAATAATCCTACTAGAAGAAGGGTAATGACAAGGTTTCTCTGGAGGCCAAGAGATTGTAAATCGGCCAGGAGATAGCCCAGAGATGTAGAATGTGGAGGTTTGGTTTTGAGGATCCCATTTAGAGGGTGAGAAAGGAGGTGATCAGTCCCAGTAGAAGAAGAGTAACACCAAGGAGTGTCCTCATTGGTGTGCACCTTCTTTTCAAGAGAGGAGCCACCGACCAGCTAGAGGAGCATCCTCTAATAGCTGAGGGGCATGAGAGGGGTTCCCTCAGCCAGGCGCCTTGTCTTTAAGAAGTAGACAGTAGTCATAGAAAGTAGTCAGGTGACCCCACAGAATTAGGGCAGACCCACTGACTCACTCTAAATTCAGGCCAATGTTGGATGTGTTGGTCTTGAAGCAGCAAGAGGAGAGAGTCCTGGAGGTACCCGGTCCAGCAGGTCTGGGAAGGGTGGCTGAGAGCCAATCAACCCAAGAAAGGGGATCATCCAAATGTCCCGGCCAGGACCCTTTCTAGGTTTCAGCATCAAAATGAAAGAAAGTGAGCCGAAACACCAGGTACTGATCAAGCTTTATTAAAGGAAAAGAATCTGCTGGGCTGCACTCAAAATGGAAAGCAGCAGCCGGGGCTGCCCTCAAAGTGGAAAGAAGCACCAGGCATTGGGGTGGGAGAGCTTACAGAGGTTATAGGGTGCCAGGACTGGCTGATGCAATCAAGGAGGAGCATTAAGCTAGTGCAGAAGCTCCACCTGGCTGGTGAAACCAGGGTGGAAAATTGCACCTATGCGAAAACCAAAATTGTTTCTATTTTGCAGAAGTCACGAGGCTTGTCGTAAGGAAAAGGGAGTGAGGGCTGGCAGTCATTTTGTGCTTGGCCCTGCCTAAAGTGGCACTGGTTATGTTCAAAACCTATCATTGAAATATTTAAATAACCAAATATTTCACACAAAACATGAATTTTAGATGGATATGTAAGTATTAAAACATGAATATCTTAGGTAAGTAGGTTGAAATATGCTTTTCTATACATGGACCAAAGTGTTGAAATGATAAAGGGAAAATATCTGCATGTGTAGGTTATTTTAAAAAATCAACAGTCATCTGTTGTGCAGACCTCAGTCCTATCTACCATCTCATCAAATTATTTCTCAGAGTTATCACCCCATTTCCTCTACCATCTTGGTAGCAACTAGTGAAAATATATAAATCATAGTATATTCATAGAATATTCTAAATAAAGAATATTCAAGAATTCAAATATTCAAATATTCAAGAATTATTCTAAATAAAAAGGGAATAAGTTACATCTGCAAAACAACATAGATAAAACTTTAAAAAAGTTAATCAAAAGAAGTGAGACACCAAAGAGTAGATACTAAATGATTCCATTTATATAAAGCTCAACAAGTGAGAAAATTGATGAATATTGATAAGAAAAAAATAGAACAGTGGAAGACTTGTGACGTAGTGTACAGAACATGGAACAGACAAGAAAGGAGCTTGGGGAGGCTATGGGAAGTTGGGGAGAGTGTATATCTTTATCCGCATAGAGGTCAGAGGGGGACATATATATGATTGTATTCATCTACCTGCACACTTCATTTTCACTTTATATATAGATTATACTTCAGTTACATCTGAGTAGGAATTATGGAGTCAGAGTATCAGAGTCTGTTTCCATATTCTCCCCAATAAGCACTGGAACCTTAAGCATTGAGAGCCTCTAATTTCTCACCCATAGAGGATTAATATGGGATTAATTGCACTAGATCATTAAACCATTAGTGCAGCAATCATCACACATAGGTCTTCAAGACTTCAGTAAATGGTAAATGGCTGTTGATGATGTTTCTGTTGTTGCTGTCATTGTTATTATTATTACTATTATCTACTTGGATTTAGGTTTTGTTTTGTAATGCTCTGCCTTTAATAACACCTCCTCTAGAGAAGAGATTCAAAGACCATGTTGTGGATGAATTATTTGACAGGCCTGATTTAGAAATGTCACATTAGGATTAATCAAGTTTGAGGATTTTGTGTTTTCAAGAACGCAAGCATTGGAGGGTGAATGAAGTCCCTGGCAGGATGTTTGAGCCCTGGAAAATGTTCCTAGAAGTACACCCCATACCTCTGAACAGACCATAGGGGAGAGTGCAGCTGCTGGAACCAAAGATTCTCTCTACACAACCATCTTAGGAGGAAGGTTTATGCTTAGGAATATAACACTGGGGGAGGAACTGTACAGACCTGCGTGTTCACTGTAATCCAATAGACACTAGTTATTAGTCTGATCCCTTATGTGTGGTACTATATCAGGGGTTCGGGTTTGGTTATTCTTTTGTCAAGCTGGATGCCCAGAAGTGCCAGTGGTCATATGTCAGCTGAAAAGCATATTCATGAGCACAATCATGGACCATATTGAGAAAGTGACTGAGTGAAGTCTATGTGTTGGATCATATCAATTACATATATAGCCCTGCTATATAATGGCCTTTTGATGTGTATCAGCTGGGAAAGCCATTATTTTCAACCGTAGCACATTTTGAAATGTCCAGTCATAGATTTTCCAAAACAACTTTGCCACCAATCCTTCAGCTGTGTTCCTTCAAAGTCCTGCTACTCTGTCAAAACCAGCAGTCAATGTCATTGAATTGCCAATCTCTCCTTGAAAAGTGACTGTATCAGTCTGTCTTTATTGCTTATGACAAAATACCTGAAACTGGGTAATTTGTAAAGGAACATTATGTATTGCTTACAATTTAGGGGCTGAGAAGCATAAGATCCAGGGAACACATCTGGTGAGAGCCATGTTGGTAGATAGTGATTTTTCACAGCAAAGTAGGGTGTCACGTGGAGGATAGCAGAAGCCCAGAGAGAGAGAGTGCGAGAGAGAGAGAGAGAGAGAGAGCTCCTTATGTGCTGTCCTTTTAAGTCCTCAGAACCACACCCATGACAACCTTTAGACCATTAACTTATTAAACCATTTACTAGGACATGATCCTCACAAACTAATCACCTCTTCAAGGCCCCACCTTTCAATTACCGTAATATGATTTCCCATCCTCTTAACACTGACACGGTGGGGACCAGGTCTCAGTGAGTTTGGAGGGCCATCCAATCTAGAGCAGTGACCATCAGATGTAACCCTTGGAGATTCCCCACTTTTGTGACTTCCATTCTTCCAGGGCATCTTTGACTATGACAGTGGTGTGACATCATGTAAGTCCAGCATAAATCAGCTGACAAATGTCAAGGCAAAGAAGTGTCTCCGAATCCACAAACAGAAGGAAACATCTAGATTAGCCTGCACTTGCATCCTTATTTAGACATAAATATATGCATATATATATAGACAATTATGTATCAAATAAATGTATATGAACCTATATGTGTAAATGTATATGTGAATTTCCCACAAATTATGTAAATTTACTCTTTTACTCAAACATTATTTAGTTTTAATTTCTTCTTAGTATCTTCATGAATGGTTTACTAAGCATTCATATTGAGTCCATACAGTTTTATTAAATATATTTACCTATATATGTAGATATGGAAATATTGTATTGACCAGAATATGCACAATAATGATTGGTAACAAACCACTTAAAACTCACTGCTTTGTAACAGTGAGCATTTATTTTCATGTTCGTGGACGTTCATGTTAACAGGGACTGGCTGATGCAGGCGTGGCTCAGCTGGGGGCCTCTGCAGCAGGCACTGAGCTTATCTCCAGCCTGTGGATTGCATTTGATCTGAGGCCAAGGCTGAAGGACAGTCACTACTCAGGATATGACATTCTCACAAGGAGTAACAGGAGTGAACAGAATCCTCAAAGCAAGCTGCACAATAAGGCCAATATTTGATCATGCTGTTGACAAATGGTTATGTTTTTTGTCCTTTACAATCTTAAAAACATTTTGAAATATAGTTTTTCATTAATTAGGAAGTAAATATGGTGTCCTTTTTTTAACACGAGGCTCACTAAAAAGTAGATTTTCATTCAGTGTATCTCAAGTGATTCTGCTGCTTTGCATCTGTAATATGCTCTCTGTGATGCTGATAATGCTGTTGAAATCCGGATGAACTCTTAATAGGACGGAAATAATGTTACACCAATACTTAGTTATATTTGTTTTTATTTTGTTGAAAAAGATTTTCAGTGGTTTGTCAAATAATAGTTGTGTATTTATTGCAATTTCCTCTTTTTCTATTGCCACTATGACATAATGAAGTTTTCTTGCTGTGATCCTACCTTGCTGAAAATACTTAGAAGCAGCTCCACAAGCACTTTGGGGCCATGTCCTAAGTGACAAAATTCTGAGAGTTAAGAATATAGTGACTATACTCAGCAGGGTGGCTTTAACTCCCTATCATCACCATCACTTCTGAAAGCACATTTCTCAAACTCCTTTTCCCTTTCTTCTTTCCTGGACTTGCTCAATGAGGGGCCCTCCCTGACATTTGGAAGTCAGAAGAGGAGGATTCATCACTCACCACTGGACATGCAGGCAGACATGTGGGTGGAGGTGAGGACTGGAGAGTCACCTACAGAGGTGCTGCAGGCAGCTGAGAGCATCAGCATCCCCACTCTGGGCTTCACAGTCAGGTCTGAGCACCACATGGTTAGGCAGCCTGTACCTTTAGTGGCAGATGCACTTGAGATTCTAAGGAAGCACCAGAGAATCCCCCATTTCTAGCATATGCTTCCCTAACTATCATATCACCTTGACTTTGAAAAGTTGGGGTTTGGCCCAGAATTCCTACTATTAAAAAAACTCCTTTTTGAAATACCAAAAGTAGCTTCTTCTTTGTTCCATGATCTCACACTGAGGCTACAGTCCAGACTTCAGAGGTAATGATCTCTGCCCTTCTTTAAGTCAGGAGATTTCTTGTCAAGTCTGTGCTGCTAGGGCTGAGAAGGGGGAAAGAAAATTTGTAGAGAAGCCTCCCTGCCCCTTCTACCAAACCTTCTCATGACCCTCAGGGACTGGCTGCATCTTAGAACTGCTCTCAGCAGATGGAGGAACCAGGAGGAGCAGCTGGGGCAGCCCGGCCTCACACCTCTGCTTCTCTGGGGGTTTATGTTCAGGCTTGTAACACTGTGGGAGGTCTACTATCATACTGTTGACAGTAATAAGTTCCAACATCATCAGCCTCCAGGCTGCTGATGGTGAGAGTGAAATCTGTCCCAGATCCACTGCCACTGAACCTCGAGGAGACCCCACTTTGTAAATTAGATGCATAATAGATCAGGAGTGTGGGAGCCTTCCCTGGTTTCTGTTGATACCAGGATAACCACTTGCTAATGCCCTGACTAGCCTGGCAAGTGATGGTGACTGTGTCTCCTAGAGATGCAGACAGGGAGGATGGAGACTGGGTCATCTGGATGTCACATCTGGCACCTGAGGATGGAAAACATAAAGACAAATTACTACATGATTAACCATGTTATAAGGGGACCTCCCTGAAGAGCTAGCAAGTACTGACCTCACAGAATGAGTAAATTCCTATCGTTCTCACTACTTACCTGGGAACCAGAGCAGCAGGACCCCTAGGAGCTGAGCAGAGGCCCCCATGTCTATGGTGTGTGCTCACTTGGACTAGCTCTCAACAGGCTATGACTAGCCTGTGAATAAATCTTCAGGACACTGGGCTGTGGTCTAGGCACATGCAAATCTGCACAGCTGCAAACATGACTGATCTCAAGAACTCAGCACAGGGCCAGGTGTCCCAGGACTGACTACAGCAGCACAAATTTGCCAGAGAATGTGTTTCTCCCTGGGGGCCATGGAGCAGAATTATTCTGCTGTCCTGTGGGTAGAGTGTTATTCTGCTGTCTTTATGGTTCATGACCTACTTTTCTCCTTTACTTTTCCTCAGAGGAAGGGCTTTTCAGAAAACACATCTCTAGAAACTACAAGAAATTTGAAAAACTCTCATTTGCTACATGTGGACATTTATGGAAGCCAGAGAGATGTTCTTTTGAGCTAATTGCCTAAAGTCCTTGATGTGGTACATCATCAGCACTACAAACTAGAGAAGCAGTAAGGTATAAGAATAATAAATCGATAGGTGATAGATTTATTTATTTCTTTTATTTAAAGAAAGGAAGATAGAAAAACAAAAAATGTTAAAAAATACATCTGAAATATAGCGTCATGATTTGCAAGGAGGGTGTATGCCATCACTAACCTGTCATCTCCAGATAAGTGATTCTTGTTCTCCAGTTCTGATTGTTTTTTTTATACCACTTCCATCTAGGCCATCCAACATGAGGGATATTCTCCCTCCAAATCTGAAAAATCTCAGTTACTGCTCTAGTTCCTTCTGCCATTACACATTTCCATGACAGATGTTTTCTGAGTTGTTGGGTCACTCCATAAACTTCCATATTCCTACATCACCAATTTCTTCTAGTTTCTAAAAGAAAGCAGTTCTTACTTGCTGAATTTAGGGCATTTGACCCAAGCAAGGCCCAGAGAAAATACATGGTGAAGGTGCAACATGGTGAAAGAGAAAGCTAGGGTGTTGTACTAGGTGTTGGAGCCCACACGGTATGGAAAGGGCATTCATGGTGTAGGGTAGAGAGATAAGTCCACCCTGGAGTTTTGAAGCTAGGATGCAGTTGTAGAGGACTGGTACCTGAGGGGAGATGGTAGGGAATTGACACACTTAGGAAATCATGAGGGCTTTTCCTAAGCTGCTGGCCTGAGAAGCCCCTTAGTTTATTTTAGGTTCTTTTTATAAGCCAGTAAAAATAACATATTATACAGATTAAGCCAGTTATGTCTGGTACAAAGCTGTTTATAGAACACTTTCTGTTGCCATGGTGCTTTGAAAGTTCAGGGCTAACTAATTATCAGCAAAGTAAAAACGTAAATTCCTCCTTTAAAAAGTTCTCAGGGTTCTGGTTTCATTCAAAGTTCAGATCTTAAGAGGGAGGATGGGGAGACAGGCGAATGGGAAGCCAGCTTTTGCTGGTTTAATTCCCATAAGATAACAAGAACCTTGTCAGCTTGCTACCTAGGGCCTTACATGAAGTGTGCCCACATTGGGGTGTAGGATGTGGGGACACACTCTTTCCACTAAGGGGAAAGCAAGGGGTTTAATGGCCAATGAGGTGTAATATGTGTGAAAAAACTCATCTTCGATGAGAGTGTAGGTGGCAAGGGCAGCACCAGGCTGGTTTTACATGGAGAAATTGATCAAATAAGTAAATTCAGTGAAGATAATTTGTCACAACATTTTCAGTATTGGAGAAAAGTTGCAAATATAAAAAGAAATAGTACTAGAATAAACTGAATTTTCATTGTAATTAGAGATATCAATGTAAATTCATAGTTTTTTATAGATATAGATAAAAATGTATGTGAATAGATAGATAGATAGTAGTTCACTTTCCACGAGGCAATGACACATCAATCCCAATAAACAATTTTAGTGACCAAATATAGTTTACTTGAATACCAATCTCCACTTAAAGGAATCAGTAATTCTTGGATAAATGACTTATTTCAAGTCTATGACAGGGAAAATCCAAGAGAAGCCTTGATCAATTTTTGGCATAAACTAGGGAAATGCATAGAGAATGATGAGGTAAAAGCAGCATGTTTTAGAAGCCAGCTTGAACAAGGTATAGATTGGACAAATCTGTGGAATGTTAACTATAAAAATAAGTAATAATGGTAACATATTATAACCCATTGAAGTAACTATGAATACATAAGTCCACATGTTGAATATGAAGCGGATATTCATAATGCAACAAAAGACTTCTCTATAAATTCTCAAATTTAAAAAAAAGAATTAAAGTACAGGGGTGAAGTCTGGCAGAAACCAATTTCATCCATGTTCAAATTGAATGCCATCATCCTGGGACAGATTGAAATCATGCGCTGCCTGATAGGATGCAGTAAGTACAGAGTGTCACTTCTGGATATGCCTGAGCAGAACTTAATCTGGAGGTAAATTCAACCAAATACATACTGAAAGACATTCTACAAAATAACAAGTAAGTAGTATTCAAATGTGACAAGAAGATGAACATCAAGGAAAAACTGAAGAACTGGTCCAGACTGAAGGAAACTAAGGAGACATGGGCCAATAAATGCAACAAGTGAATATGGACAGGGTCATTTATTACAAAAAAAAAAACATTATTGTGACAATTGTCAAAACTATAAATAAAACTGAGTACTAGGAGTAGTGAGATATTAATAATGATTTGGTGATTCCACAGTAGCATTGTTGCTATGTAAGAGCATGTCTTGTTTGCAGGAAACAAGTAGTAAAGTCTTACAGAATGGGGCTGTTCATCATTATCTTATACCCAAATGGTTCAGGAGTAAAAAGTAGTACATTGTATTGTACTTAGAACCTTTCCATAAGTATAAAACAGTGTCAAATTAAAAAAATAAATAAAAAGACAATTTCTACAGAGCATGTTAAAGTTATTCCAAATCATTTTATAATAGCACAATAGCATCCTTTTTACCATTATAAGACCAAGTAATTTACTATAGATACACTAAGAGGACACTGTGGTTTTTCAAACAAAGGCCACTCACAGACAAATCATTTTCTAAAGGCATAGGTCTCCTTTATATCAATTTACTAAATGGATTTTATTTAATTCTTGGTTTGGGAACCTCTATATTCTAAACCTCACAACCATTCAATCTTACTTCCCACAGTTCATCAGCATGAAAGCTCTGAATAGTGATTCCCAACATGAGTACTAGAAAAAGTGATTTTTTAAAATACTGTTTCTTCTTTCCACCAAACATGAGATCCTGAAATTGAAGCCTGGATTAGAATCAACCTAAAACCCTGTAACAGCCCAGAACACATGAGGATCAATTCTTTCCAAAACAGGATGAAGATCAAGACCAGAGCACATGAGGAATTGCTCTGAGTTTCAGAGAAGACAGGGAGGAAGGGAGTAGGAGGATGGAGACCCAGCCAGCCCTGCTGTGAGTGTAACAAGGCCAGCGAGTCCTCAGGAACCTGCAGGATCATAAATGGGCCCTGTTAAAATTGACAGAGAGGAGAGAGATCCACAAGAAGGAACCCGGGATATCCACAGAAGTGCTCCTGAGTGTTCCACAGAATACTGACCAAGGAATGCACATGGAGAATCTTCCCAAGGATGAAGAAAGTACGTCTGACGGACTTGATGAAAAATTGTTCAGTCTCCTCTTTTTATACTGTGAGACAGTGCAGCTGGGTGAGAACCCAGCAGGTCTTCCTGTGCTTATTAGCCTTGCATTTTCGAGCATTTTCAATGACATGCAAGACAGATCACATTAGCCTTTTAGGGCAGGTCCACTGGTATGTATTATAAGTAGCAACAAAAAGGAGGTTGTGATAATGCCGTTAGTGTGGACTAATCATTGTTATCAGTTACTAGTGTCAAGTCCACTGAGCATAAGGGGATTTACTAGGGGATATAAAATTGCTTACAAATTGTTGGGAAGCCTTAAGGAACAGGCTCCAGGCAAAGTCTCTAGAAACAATTTCATGAATCTCACTGTGGATACAGCCTGTGGCTGGTTTCTCTGTTGCCTGTGGCTTCACATTCAGGGTGGCTGCTCCAGAGAAATGAGCTGCTCTTCATACTCTTGGCCCCAGAATTCGTGCAGCTCTGCCACCAGCTGTGAGATCTCACCATGTGGACTGCAGCCCGTGCCTCACTGTTTACATCCTCATCTCAGTCTCTTTCAGGTTCATCTGTTTTCATGGGTACAGGGCTGATTTCTACCCCTTGTGCCTTTCCATCACCACTGCACAGGATCCCAAACTTTTTAAAATTTATTCTTTTGTATTTTTAATTTTATTTATTTATTTTTTGCAGCTGGCCATTAAGAGGATCCACGCCTTTCACCTGGCTGTTATAACAATGCACTCTAACCAACTGAGCTAACTGGCCAGTGCCAACTCCGACTTGTTAAAACATCAAGAACAGTGTTACTGCCTAACCTTCTGAAAGTCTTTTCTTCAGAAATAATAGCACATTCAGCACTACCAAAACAATGGAGAAACCAAAATCCTTTCAGTCCAGCATCCATTTTCCCTCATGGGTCATAAATTTAGCCTGACATATAAATTGTAACAGTGAAAAAATACCCCAATACTTTTTATATGTGATACGTTAAGGAACAGGATGAGTGTGAAAGAAAACTATCTAACAAAATGCATGTATGATTCATACTGTGTGTGTGGATCTGTTTTCTTGATATTCCTCCATCATCTAGGTTCCCATAAGTCTTTCTGTAAGACAGGGCACTGACAGGCTGAACATCATTTCCTTGGCATCTTGATAATTTTACGTATATGCATGTGTTGAATGCGTGTGTGTGTGTATGCGTGTGTACACGCACATGTGGTCATATAACTTTGTTTAGACCTGAATATATGTATATACAAATTTGTGCAGCAATCTATAAACATATCCACATGTGTATTTTGTATCAACTCACATACACACATGTGTAAACACGTTTTACTTATGAAATGTGAGCTTAATAATTTTCCATAAGTCTGTATTACATAGGTCAAGTCTCCTTCTGATTACTCTGTTAACTATTGCTATTGAAGATGACACAATAAAATGGAAAGATACTCCATGTTCATGGTTTGGAAAAATTAATATTGTGAAAATGACCATACTACCAGAAGTGATCTACAGATTCAATGCAATCCCTATCAAAATACCTATGACATTCTTCACAGAAGTAGGAAAAACAATCCTAAAATTTGTATAGAACCACAAAAAATCCACTAAGAACCAAAGCAATGATGACCAAAAGGAACAAAGCTGGAGTTATCACACCACCTGACTTCAAAATATACTATAAAGCTATAGTTACCAAAACAGCAAGGTACTGGTATAAAAACAGATACACAGACCAATGGAACAGAAGAGAAAACATAGAAATAAAGCAATGTATTTACAGCCAGCTGATTATTTATAAAGGCAAAGAGGATTGATTGGGGAAAGGATAGTCTCTTCAATAAATGGTGCTGGGAACACTGGAGATTGATATGCAGAAGAATAAAACTAGAGTCCTATCCCTGACCTTTTATAAAAATCAACTCAAAATTGATTAAAGACTTAAATGTAAGGAACAAAAATATAAAATTACTACAAGAAAATATAGTGAAAATAATTCAAGACATCAGGCTAGGCAATGACTTTATCAAGAGGACCTCAAAAGCACAGTCAACAAAAGCAAAAAGAGACAAATGGGATTATATCAAACTAGAAAGCTTCTGCACAGCAAAGAACACAATGTACAGAGTGAAGAGACAATTTGCAGAATGGGAGAAAATATTTGCAAATTATGCATGTGACAAAGGACTAATACCTGTGATATTCAAGAAACTCGAATGACTGAAAAGTAAAAAATAAAAATCAGATTAAGAAATGGGCAAATGAGCAGAATAGATATTTCTCAAAAGAAGATATACAAATGGACAACAGGTATATGAAAAAAATGTTCAACATCACTACTCATCAGGGAAATGCAAATCAATACCAAAATGAGATATCATCTCACTCCGTTTTGAATGGGTACAGTGGATTGATTGATTTGTGTCCCCCAATGTTCATATATTGGAAGCTTAATTCCCATTGTAACTGTTGGGGGTGAGAAATTCTATTATGATAATTAAAATGTGGGGCCCTGAAGAGGTGATGAGACTGTAGGACCATGCCTTATGGATGGATTAAAAATGGTGGTCATGGGCATGGTTCTGAGGGCTTGAAAAGGAGAGCAGTGAGACTCTCTCTCTCTCTCTCTCTCTCTCTCTCTCTCTCTCTCTCTCTGCTCCACCATTCTGCCTTGTGAGACCCCTGCAGTAATGTGACCACCAAGGCCTTCAGCAGATGTCTTTCCTGGAGTTTAGACATTCTAGCCTCCAAAACTGTAAGTAATAAATTTTGTTTTCTTACAAATTACCCAATTCTGGGTATTTTATTATAAGCAACAGAAACAGACTAATAAAATGGGTATTATAAAACAGACAGGAATAAAAAATGCTGGTGAGAGTGCAGAGAAAGGGAAACTCTTATACACCATAGGTAGGGATGTAAATTAGCATAACCTTTTTGGGAAACATTCTGGGGGTTTTTGAAAAAACTGTAAATAGAACTACCCTATGATCCAGAAATCCCTTTACTGGGTATATATCCAAAGAAAAGCAAATCAATATATAAAAGAGATGCCTACATTCCTATGTTTATTGCAGCTCGATTCACAACAACCAAGATATGGAATCAATCAAAGTGTCCATCAACAGATGACTGGTTAAAGAAAATGCAATATATAAATATGTATTTAAACTTAATATAAACATATACATAAATATGTGTGTGTTAATATCACATGCACATACACAGTGGGATACTATGTAGTCATAAAAAAAGAATGAAATCCTTTCATTCATTGCAATATGGATGTGCTTGGAGGACATTATGATAAGTGAAGTAAGCCGGAAACAGAAAGAGATATACCACATATTTTCATTCATATGTGGATGCTAAGAAAGTTAATCACATAGAAGTATAGATTAGAATGGTCATTACCAGAGGCAGAAAGGCAGAGGCAAGAGGGGCCATAGTGAGAGGTTGGTTATGGAATACATAAGCACAGCTAGATAGAAGGAATAAGATCTAGTGTCCTATAGCATCATAGGGTAACTATAATTAGTAGCAATTTATTGTCGAATTTCAGTTAGCTAGAAGAGAGGATTTTGAATGTTTCCAACACAAACAAATGGTAAATTTTTAATGTAACAGGAAAAACAATCAAACAAACAAAAAACTACTGTAGTTACCAGGCTTTCAGAGCATTTTCAGAGTATGAGGGAAGGAGGCAAGGGGAAATGAATCAGGGAAGCACAGAGGATTTTTAGGGGAGTAAAACTACTCTAAGTGTACAATACAAAGAGGGAACCCAAAGGTAAAATTGTTAATAATCGTATACCAATATTGATTAAAAATAGTAACGAATATATTACACTAATGTAACATGTAAATAATAGGATAAACTGTATATGTAGTGGGGGGAGGGTATAGGAATGATCTGTACTTTCCTCTGAATTTCTCTGTAAAACTAGAACTCCTATAAAATAAACAAAAACACAAGTATTGCTATATGAAGGTAAACATAGCACTAACTTTTCTTGTTAGATATTTTTATAGATGAGTAAATTTTATTCTGTTTAAATGCCTTTTAGAGTTTGATTTCTTCTGTGTTTTCTTTTTATGAATGGTTTTCTAAGCATACATATTAATTTCATCAGTTTTCATAAAATGTATTTATCTATATGTGTGGATATTCAATATTGTATTAGTCAGCCTATCACCAATAATGGTTTGCAACGAACCAGTCAAAAATGCAGTGGCTTACAACACTATGCATTACTTTTATGTATACAGATGTTCATGCTAACAGTGATTCAGCTGATCCAGTTAGGGTTCAGCTGGGTGTTTCTGCTGCAGGTCACTGAGCTTGTCTCCAGCCTATGGATTTTGTTTGATCCAGGGCCATAGCGGAAGTGGCAGTGACTACCCAGGGCAATGAACAATATCCTGAGGTGAAGAGACATAAGCAGATTTAAGTTTGAACATCTGGTACACTAGTACAAAATATTTGGATTTATTCTTTGCCTTGGGAATTACTCAAATTTTAAGCAAATCTTTCCTCCATTCAATTTTCAAGTTACTTTATTATGCTATTGACAAATATTATGTTTTTGAACCTTTGGAATTTGAAAAATCAAATTTAACTATATGTTAATTATAAAGTAATGGCATTTTTTCAGCCTGTAACTTTACACAAATTTTCTTAAATAGCCTCATTGGATAAAAACAAAACTTAAAACACACAAACATCTTTTTAGGTGAAGTAAGTATTTCCTAAAACTGAGCTTCTTAAACCTTCAATAGATACCCTGTCATCTTGTTAAAGTGCAGATTGTCATTTAGCAACTCTAAGGTTGGTCTGCTATTTCCACACTCTCAGTGATGCTGATGATGCTGCTGGCTTCTGGACAGATTTTGAGCAGGAACAGTTCTTACAGTAAAGAAAAAGTTTACATCTATAGGTCTATATGTATAAACTTTGTCAAGAAAGCTTGTTTTATTTTTTTCACTTGATTGCTATACATTTTCCCCCCTGTGATTTCTTATTTTTTATTTATCATATGACTTCCATGAAATGTTCCTGCTATAATCCCAGACTTGCTGATAATAGTTGGAAGCACATCAAAGTGCTTTCTGGAGTCATCACTTAGCTGGCAAAATTCTGAGTTGCAAAATAGTAACCACACTTGATTGCCAGCTGCTGATTCCCATCATCACTGTCATTCTGGAGGTGCATTTGCCAGAAACCCTTTTTCTTGTCTGGTTTCCTGTAGAGCTGTTAACAAGGGTCCTGAGATCTGGAAGTCAAAAGAGGAAGATTCGATACTATCCATCAGTGCCAGCAGCCTAACACATGGACAGCAGTAAGGACTGGAGAGTCCCCTGGAGAGGTGCTGCAGGCAGCTGAGAGCATCAGCACCCCCACCCCTGGGCTTCCCAGACAGGTCTGAGGACCACATGGTTATGCAGCTTATAAATTTGTTTCTGGAAGAAAACCAGAGAATCTCCTGTTTCTAGTACTTGCATCTTTGACTACCATGCACTTTAGCAATTTTTAAAATCACTTTATTTTTTATTGGAAATTAGTTCATGGAACGTATCTGTGAGTTACAGCATTGAATGTCAATGCCTGAGCGCAATATGTCATGTTCAAGTCTGGATAACCAGTATATTCAACATTACACATTTCAAACAAGTTTCATGGCCCTTTACCAATATCTCCTTACTCCCCTCCCCCTTTCCCACTTCTGGTAACCTGTTTTGTCCTCTTCCTTTGAAAGTTCCATGTATTATTATGATTGTTTTCTCTTTCTTTCTTTCATTTTTTAATTTATTTTTATTTTTATTTATTTATTTATTTATTTTGCTCTGACATATGAGGACATATGGTATTTTTCTAAGCCTGGCTTTTTTTTTTACTTAACATGATTTTCTCTAAGTTCATCCATGTTGCTGTGAATGGCAGTGTTTCTTTCTTTTTCATGGCAGAGTAGTATTCCATTGTGTAAATATACCACGCTGTCTTTATCTGGTCATCTGACAATGGACATTTATGTTGGTTCCAATTCTTGGCTATTATAAACAGATCTGCAGTAACCATGGGAGAGCATGTGTCACTTGGACATGATGATGTCCATTCCTTTGTTTATATACCCAGCAGTGGAAATGCTGGGTCATATGACAGTTCTGTCTGTAGTTGCTTGAGAAAATTCTTATAATTTTCCTTAATGGCTGTACCAATTTACATTCCCAACAACAGTGGATCCCCTTTCTCGGCATCCTCGCCAGCATGTGTTGATCTCTGTCTCTTTGAAAATGGCCAGTCTAACTGGGGTGAGATGATAACTTAATGTGGCTTTATTTGCATATCCCAGACACTGAGTGATGTTGAGCATATTTTTTATGTGTCTGTTGACCATTTGTACGTCTATCTTCTTTTGAGAAATGCCTGTTCAGCTCCTTTGCCATTTTTTAATCATGGCATTTTTTTTAACTGTTAAATTTTTTGAGTTCCTTGTATATTCTGGATATTAATATTTTGATGAATGGTTAGCTGGAAAATGTTTACTCCAACTGTGTAGGTTGTCTTTTCAGTGTGTTAGTTGTTTTGTTTGCTGTGCAGAAGCTTTTTAGTTTGATACACTCCCATTTGTTTATTTTTCCTTTTGTTGCCTATGATTTTGGGGTCCTGTTCATAAAGACTTTGCCCAGTACTACTTTCAGAAGTGTTTCCTGTATGTTTTCTTTTAGGAATTTTATAGTTTCAGAATATATATTTATGTCTTTAATCTCTTTTGAGTTGATTTTGGAATATGGTGAGAGGTACGGGTCTAGTTTCATTGTAAAGCATGTAGTTTAGACTCTCATTACCTGTATTTAAAAAGAAAAAACAAATCCTGCTTGAAATAGCTAGAGTGACTACGTTTTTGGTGAATAAATCCCAACAAATGTCATAACTCAAACTCCTCAGATGTTATGATCTCTGTTCTTCATAAAACTGGGAGAGACTTTGTCATGTCTGTGCTGCTGGGGCAGAGGAGAAAGAAAGAGGGTTAGGGCTCAGAGGAGCCTCCCTGACCCTTCTATCCAAACCTTCCAGTGACCCACAGAGCATGGCTGCATCTGATAAACTCTCATCAGGTGGAGACACCAGGAGGAGCAGCTGGGGCAGCCCAGCCTGACACTTATGCTTCCCTGGGGGGGTGATGTTCAGGCTTGTAACACTGTGGGAGGATAACTATTATACTGTTGACAGTAATAGGTTCCAAAATCGTCAGGCTCCAGGCTGCTGGTGGTAAGAGTAAAATCTATCCCAGATCCACTGCCACTGAACCTCGAGGGGACCCCACTTTGCAAACTGGATGCTGCATAGATCAGGAGTTTAGGAGCTTTCTCTGGTTTCTGCTGATACCAGGCTAACCACTTGCTAATACCCTGACTGGTCTGGTAAGTGATGGTGACTGTGTCTCCTAGAGATGCAGACAGGGAGGATGGAGACTGGGTCATCTGGATGTCACATCTGGCACCTGAGGATGGAAAATATAAAGACAAATTACTACATGATTAATCATGTTATAAGAGGACTTCTCTGAAGAACCAGGCAGCACTGACCACAGTAGCAGACTAAATTTCTAGTGCTGTCCCTCCTTACCTGGGAGCCAGAGCAGCAGGAGCCCAAGGAGCTGAGCGGGGGCCCTCCTATCCATGCTGTGTCCTGACTGGGACTGAGTCCTGCACAGGGTGCCAACAGCCTATAAATAAGTCTTCAGGGCCGTGGGCTGTGCTCTGGGAACATGCAAATGACAGGGGCTTAGACAGGGCTGGGCACAGCTGCAGGGCTGGCTCATCTCAGAAATTCAGCACAGGGGCAGTGTCCCCAGGTGTTCCACATCACACCAGGGAGCACAGATTTGTCTGCCAAGAACACATTTCTTCCTGGAAACTACAGGAAAGGGTCAGTCTGCTGTCCTGTTAGCAGTGTTCTACTGCTCTCTGGGGTTCATAACCCACTTCTCTTATTATCTCTCTATCTAAGACAATGTCTCTCAGATAAAACACACCCTCAGAAAAAAAAAAAAAGATAATCTTAAGGCTCCCTGCCTTTGGGAACTCTGCATATTACTGAGAGCTGAAATGCTTTCTCATTGCTCTGATTCCCTGATAATCTTGGTGTGGTAAGTTATTAGTTCTACCATTCTGAGATGTGGTGAGTAGAAAAGGAATTTTAGAAAGTGCTTATGATTTGTCATAAAATGCCCATATATTGTGTGTCTACCTCTGCTAAACTAAACAACTTGGTATGAGTTTTTGTTGATGCAAAAAAATTTGCATCTATCCATAGTTTTTTTTACAATATGCATTTTCCATGAACTTTCCGAGGACCCATAGCAATCTTAACATTTTTATCCATTAAGGAAAATATGAACCCATGACTTAAAGTGGCTATTTAATGAGGAATTAGTACATGAATTATCAAGGAACTTTTCAACAAATTTTTATTAATTTCAAATGCATGAGAAAAATCTGACAGACACAACCTTAATTGAGAAACTGAATTGAACATCATCAGTAACGGGCCTGATTGAAATTATGGAACAACTAATGGGAAGCCACGAGCAGAACACAGCGTCACTTCTGGACGTTCCTGCCAAATATGTGTTACCTGAATCTCACCATGAGCAAAGCAAACAAATCCAGACTGAGTAACATTCAACCAAATAACTGGTGTGTAATCATCAAAAGTAATAAGATCATGAAATTTAGGGAAATACTAAAAATCTCTTCCAGACTGAAAGAAACTAAAGAGACAGGGAAGCGTGAGTTTCTGGGCTGGATGAGTTTGTTTCAAAAGATAATATGAGTAGACCTGTCAACGCTTGAAGCAATCCTGTGGGTTAGACATAATAATATAATAATGCTGACTCTCTGATTTCATGGTTGTACTGGGTTATGTAGAATCATTTTTCATTTTTAGGAAATACATAGCAAAGGCTAAGAGGTTGGGGCTGTCAGTTCTTCAACTTACTCTCAAATATATCAGAAGAAAATAATGTGGGCTGTACTTATAACATTTCTGTGTGCTAAATGTATTCTAAAACATTTTGGAATGGCTTTATCCATCATGAAGGTTATTAAAGGACCAATTAATCAATTGCAGAAACACAAAATGTCACACATCTGCTCAAAGAAAGATGCAATCTGTTCAGTTCACTGGGTATTCAAGATACCTGAGGCTCTGGACAAAAACACGTCTGTGAATGACACACCCTTTGAGGAACCGCGCTACTTTTTGTCTTCAGGTATTTTAAAGCTTTTGTTTACTGCATACATATTTATAATTTCCATTTCCTTTTAGTGAATTGACTATTTTATTGGTCATTTAATATCATGCTGTATCCCCAGTAACTTTCTCTTCTGAAGTTGTACAGTATAGTTTTCTTTAAGTTGATAACTTGTGAGTTCTGCTGAGCTTCTTATAGTTCAAAATTTATTTCCCTGACCAACCAAGTTTGTGAATTTTCTCCCATTATTTATTCAAACATTTCTGGGCGATTTCAATTACATTAATTTATTGCTTCTTAATATTTTCCAATATGATTCTAAGTGCCTTTTTTGTTTTGTTTTTCTGTGTGTGTGTGTGTGTGTGTGTGTGTGTGTGTGTGTGTGTGTGTGTGTGTGTGTGTGTGTGTGGTTTTCCAATCCTTCATATCTATGGTTCAGATTGGTTGATTTCTATTTGTTTTTAAGTTCAGTCACACTTTTCTAGGTCACATCCATCCTGTTTGGGGGTTCACCCACTTGAATTTTTTTATGTCAGATATTATGGTTTTCATTTCTAAAACTTCACTGTGTTCTTTTAAATTGTTAATACTTTAGAACACAACATGTGAAAGAATAAAAAAAAAATACTGCATCTATTTAAACTATTCAAAGGGCCTATTCACACTGTGCGCCTGTGCTGTTCCTCTAGGATCTGGACTCCAGGCTGTGGCTCTTGCTGCAGCACATTCTTGCTCCCTCTGCTGGCTGATGAGCGCCCTCTAGTGGCACTTTGTAACAGCAAATTCAGCCCTTCATGTTTGGAGGGAGTTACATAGTCCACTAAGAACACAAAAGCTATGGATCCCTCTCCCCAAAAACTGCACTATCAAAGAGCATTAACGTAATACTGAGGAAAATTTTAAATAAGGGGTTTCATATATTCTGCTGGAAACTGAGGTCTTACTGTTTACTTCAAAAGTATCTATTTGTAACCTCATGGGAAATCGTTATACTAGATTCTTTAAAGCCTTTGTCAAAAAATTTCTACATCTAAATAATCTCATAGTTGGAATTTGTTAATTTTCTGTTTTCCTGAGAATTAGTCACATTTTCCTAGTATTTTATATGTCAAATCATTTCAAATTGTATCCTGAACATGGTAAACATTATCCTGAATCCCGCTACAATCCTCTGGAGAATTTTCTTTTGTTATTATTGTGGTTTGTTTGAGTTTCACATGGTATGTTCTGTCATTCCTTTAACAAGCAACGGCTCCAGTACAAGTTAGGTTTTCAAAGATTTGCCATGATGTTTCTGTTTGTCTCTGTGATGGGCACGTGCCACTCGAATGTTAACTTGAGACTTGCACTTTGGTTTATACAGTATTTTATTGACTAAAGTCTATATTCTTTTTGGGGGGGCGGGAAGTGTTTTCTGCTCAAAATGAGATTAATCATTACCTTGACACTCAGTTTGTAAATAGGTCATTCACAGGAGTAAAGTATCTCCACGTTCAGTAATCACATTACCCCACCACAAATTGACTATTAAAAGTCTTATTTTCAATTTTCTCTCAGAGTTTTATTTTCCTGTACAGCCACACATTTCTGCATAAGTACAGCCTCTCTCTAGCAAAAGGAAAACAAGAAAAAAAATGGAAAACATAATGAGAATTTCTTTACACTCATCAGACCACAGGGTACCTCTTACTGGTTTATCTGGCCAGAAAGATTTTTATCAGCCACTGCTGTACCAGTGAAAATCTATGACCAGAGAGAAAGAATAAAGAAAACAGTGACCTACCCCCCTACTCCTGCATTCACAGTTGTCCCTTTCCCCAGTCTTTTCTCCAAAAGAAAGGATTACTTTTGATGTGTGTGTGTGTGTGTGTGTGTGTGTGTGTGTGTGTGTTTCATACCCATTGAACTCTTGCTTAATTTGGGCTTTCCACAGGTCACATGTGAGAGATAAACATACCACACACACAGTCTTTTAACACTTTTCCTGCCTTTGGAATCAAGAGATTCACATTTTGCAAGTTTTTATGTATTCCAAGAGTATTTCAGGCTCTTTATGAAATACACAGTCAAGCATCCTTCTGCAAGAATGCTGTGTAAAAACATAGTTTTACAACTCTTATTGACTGTTCTCTGTTCTGGTTTTTTAGACATCTCTTATTGCATATAAATATACTACATAAATTGTTTTGCTTTATTCATTTTTTTTATTTACAACACATCTTTCTGAAAATGCTAACATTATGTTCTCACATTCAAATTAGATTTGGTATTGTGGCATTTCTTTTGATGACGATCTATGCCTTCTGAAAACAAGGTGGCGGGTCTTTCACCTGTTCATTCTGCTAGTGGAGATGAAATAGCTCAGATTCACCAACACCCTCACCAGTGGGGGTTTCTCTCAGATGTGAGCTTGGTGTTGGGAGCCTCAGTGATTTTTCTAGAGACCTGAAATCTCAGCATCCTCTTTCTTGTTTGATATTTTCTTCCTGGAGGACATAGCTTATTTGGTGGATTAAATAAATTGCAAATTCATTATGCATAAACAGGCCAGTGAGCAAGCCTTGAGCAACATGATAAAATGTGGGAGAAAACAGATAATTAGTGATGGTACTGAGGGGGTGCAGCTGGCTTGCCTCTGAGCTGCACCACAGTATCTCCTGTAAAAGCACAGAAGCAGTTCTCCATTGGGCATCAGACATGGCTCGGCTGTCCCTGTCACTGTGGAACACAGACACAGCTGTCCCTACTTGGTGCTTTGTTCCTTTACCTGTGGACTTTTCTGGTCACTAAGCAGTGACCTAGGGACAGTAGAATGGCTGATTTGTCTTTTTCAGCTTTCCTCAGTGTGGGTTTATCCCTTTGACTGTTTACCTGTTTATTAAACAATCTGTATCAGGAGATGCAATCAGCCATAAGCTTTATTATTCTCGCTTATGTGACCAGGTTTTCCTCTGGGACCAGTTTCTCTGGTCCCTTGCGTGACATCTCTGACAAGTCTCATGCCTTTTCCAGAACCCTTAAATAATACTGTTCTATGGGCATTTCTTGTCACAGGGGAGTCTTCCTTGAGTGCCTGGTATTGCTCGTCCTCTGAAGAAGCACTTACTGTCCAGTGCGTCCCCTGCCCCAGCTGGGCTCACCCTGGGCTGTCGTCTGAGGTTCAGGAGGGTCTGGTGGACATCAGCTCTCTTTCCTTGTCTATATCCAGCTTCTTCCAGCTCCTCCATGTGTGAGGAGAGCAGCCACCCCTCCCCAGTGCTGGGAGTCGCTGCCTCTTCCAAAGAACCCACCTGTCATCTCTCCACCCTCCCCCTGCGGAGCAGCGCATCAGCCCAGGCTCAGCTTTAGTTTCCTCAGACAGGAATCAGACGTGCATCCCCTGTGTGTGCCCCAAACTTCTGGACACACATGTCACACTCTTCAGGAAGTCCCAGAGGGGAAAGGTACAATTCACATACTCATAGCTCCTTAAAAAAATAATTTCTTTATTTCTAGCCATTGACCAGCACAGTGGTAGTTTTGGGTTTTTGGAGGGGAGGGGGGTCTATGTGTGTGTTAATGTGAAAGGATGACAGTAAAAACTAGTTTTCAAAAAACATGGGGAATTGGGAGCATCTACTGCGTGGAAGCCTCCCCAGAATAAGGCTGGGAGAGTCTCATTTTGCTCTCTTGTCTCATTAGCAAGTGGGAGAAATACACTCAATCTGGAGAGTTTATAGAAGGACTCCTATTTGTCAGCCTCACTCTCAGAACCATGAAAAAGGAAAGTCTTGGGACCAGGAAATAGGTTTCTAACTGAAGACAATCCTTCAGGTGAGCTTATTTTGTCACCTTTGTGCATAGGAGGTGATTGATCCCTGCTCCTCTGGAACCCCTGGCTTTTATCTACCTCCACAATGTCTTCTCTGAGTCTTGTCTTCAGCTGCAAGTGGCATCGGTCTTCTGACTTCCCTCTGCCTTTCAGCTCCTGGCTTTGCTACAGCCTGATAATTATCTTCCTACATTTGAAGACACAATTTCTATGTGAGAGTATCTGATTATCAGGTAATCTCCATTATTGTTGTTTGACATATATTCATACTTGTCATTATCAAAGCCACTGTTAAGTGTTTAGTTTGGTTGGTCTTGTATCAGGTGACACCTTTTTCCCATGAAATATTTCAATATTTTCATGTGATTCTTAACTTCAGTCCTTTTCTCTGTCCTGTTTTTATAAAGGTTCCCCCTAGAAGATTAGGTAAAATAAACCCTCTGGAAGTGTTATCTCAGTTTTTCTGGTTCATGGACTTTTCTGCTACCCTGTCAAATACACCTAGCCCCACCCTGTCAATCACTCTCCAGCACATGCCCTGTGTTATTATCATGTGTGATCAGAACTGAAAGTTAATTCATTGCAGGACCAAAGAGTCAGGGTTAGGTTAACATGGTAGTAATAAATTAGTTATATTAATAATATCGGTTAATATTAGTAAAATTTGATAAGGTAAATAACACTTATACCAATTGAGACGACAATTGTCCCAAAGTCAAGCAAATTAGCTAGATGGGGACAAATTAAAAACACCTGGACTTATTCATCAAAAGATGAAAAATCCTTGCTATTTAACTAGTTCTTATTTGGGGGCTATTATTGGGAACCACTTTGGAAAGTGTTTATAGAAAATAAAAGAAAAGCTAATAAGAGAGAAAGAATTTGGGTGGTGGATAAAGGATTTATATTGGTCTTGTATGCTTGAGAGTTCTGGGTTTGCACAGGTTTGTCCTTTCTCCCATGCTCTTGGTCATGGTGCTTGTAAACAACAAACTAACCTCAGTTCAATCTATTTTATCCCAGTTTCCTTAAGATAGCACCAAAGGAAGTCAGCAGAGTAGTTCCTGGTCTTCCAAGTTCCTGATTCCATACATAGGTATTGAAGTCACAAAGGGAGAAGGGAGGTGCAGGGAGAGGTGACTCACACACTGCACCTGCAGCCCTCAGGTGGAGCTGTGGCTCCCAAGGTGCTGCCATTGGCAGTGAGCACTGAGGAGAATTTTCTATTATTTTCAATTAATTTCAAAATGCCAGAAAATTTCACAAATAATTCAGATGTTCTTATGCCTTCACTCAGCAGCCCAACTGCAAACATTGTTTGTTTCTCATTCTATTTCTGTATATAAATGCACATTTTTTCCTGATGCTTCTAGATTAAACTACAGACATGCAAATCACAAATAATTTAGTGCATTTCTTAAGGAAAATGTTATTCTCTTACATTACCATAGTTCAATTATCAAAAATCGAACTTCACTGCCTAACGTAAGGGATGGTAGCGGGATGGTTGATAAGTTCTTTATCTTTTTTTTATATTATTATTACTTGTTGTTACAAGATCTGAAATTTCCCTGCTCTGATTTTTACACCCTTCACTTCCCAGACTCCAAAGCCTGCCTCTCCTCTCCTCTTTATGCTTGAATTGCCTGGAAGTGTTGCCTTTTCATGTGGCTTCCTTGAGTCCCGGGCACATGATGAAACCTTTCTCTTTATCCACAGCTCTGACAGACCAAAACTCTTTAGTATTTGTCAGTCAAAAGTGGATTTTCTTTTTATAAGCATGATTTCAGACCAATCTTCTTTTCTGTCTCTGGTTAGTTTTTTGAGACATCCTTAGATTTCTGCAAAGACTCGTGGTTCTAGTGCTGAAGGAAGGTGTTATTTTTCTACTTAAAGCTAGTTTGAAGTTATCAGGGTTATTTGTGTTGTAGGGCCTATGACTTCCCAGGTGGGTTACATTTATGTTCATGTGTTATCTGTTTTTTGTTCTTGTTCTGGCAGAATCAGAAGACAACTATTACTTGTTTTTTATGGTGCCCAGCCTCTGTCCACATGAACTCATTTATTTATTCCCACCGTACATGGTTTTAGACATTGATGATTAGACAATATATTGTTCTCATATGGTTTCAATCTAGTATTCTAGTGGGAGGAGTCAGAAAAATCAACCATTAAACAAGACAGATACATCCCCATCAGTGATATGTGCTATGAAGGGAATTTGACCAAGCAATGTCAACTACAGATGGGAGTGAGCAAGGGCAGGCGCTCCATGGAGCAGGTAGTCAGAAGACCTCCCTAAAAGGTGCTCTTGGGCCATTCCCTTCTGATGAGAACAAAAAGCACACCTGGGACTGAGGTATGAGTGCACCCTGCAGAGCGAGGGTGCAGGACAAAGGCCCAGAGGCAGGGTGTGCTTGGCAGGTCTGGGCAGTGCATGGAGGGTCAGGGTGGATGGAGAGAGTCAGGGAAGGAACACGATTCATCATCCCTCTCCTCCCTCATCTATACATGCCAGCACGGGTCCCCTGGATAAATCATGAGGGACAGGCAGGACCCAGCATTCCTCAGATCTTCACTACGAGATGATCCATCAGTGTAGCCCCAAAGAACAAAATTATGAGTGTAGTATTAAGAAGTTGAAAAGAAAAAGTACTAAATGGGAGAAAATATTTTCAAATCATATCTCTTGTATGTAATTAATATGCAGAATATGTAAATAATTTCTAAAACTCAAAAACAATGATGACAACAATTAAACACACACTCACACCTGCACACTAAACCCAGTTCAAAAATGAGCTGTGAACTGAATGGACATTTCCCAATAGAAGATACACATACAAAGAGCCAAAATGTACATGAAAATATGCTCAGCATTATTAGCCATTAATAAAATGATCATTGAAACCTGTGAGATACTACTTCATAGAGGCCAGGATGGCTGTATTTTAAA
The DNA here is from genome assembly GCF_027409185.1 of Cynocephalus volans. NCBI lineage: Eukaryota > Metazoa > Chordata > Mammalia > Dermoptera > Cynocephalidae > Cynocephalus > Cynocephalus volans. Next base: position 84,450,276 of record NC_084473.1, read on the forward strand.
AAGAAAAATAACAAATGTTGTTGAAAATGTGAAGAAATTGGAACCTGTGCTTTACTGGTGAGAAGGCAAAATGGTGCACCCTTTGGAGAAAATATTGGAAATTAATCAAAAGATTCAATATAGAGCGACCACATGACTAAGCAACTCCACTCCTAAGCATACATTCAAAGAATTGAAAGCAGGGCTTGGACAGCTATTGCATAATGTTTCCATTGCATCATTATTCAGAATATCCAAAAGGTGGAAATAATGCATATTTCCATTAACAAATGAATGGATAAACAAATTGTGGCATATACGTACAATGAGTTTTTATTCAGTCATAAATTGAAAGATATTTTTATATATACTGCAACATGTACTGACCTTTAGAATATTATACTTAGTGAAATAGACACTCAAAAACACATATGATATGATGCCACTTATATTAGGTTCCTAAAATAAACACATTCATTGGGGCAGAGGGAGAATAGATGTTACTAGTAGCTGGACGGGGAGGGGGTGAACGGGAGCTGCTATTTAATGGATACATAGTGTTTTGGGGGGTGATGAAAAAGTTTTCATGTACCTAGAGGTAATACTTACACAACATTGTGAATGTATTTAATGCTACTGATAATAAAATTGTGAATGTTTAAAAGTTTAAATATTTTGCTACATACAGTATACCACAATAAAGATAATATTCAGTTTCACCAAATAAATGTAAAATATGAAAATAAACAGAAGAGTGTTTTCCATGTGGGGGGGGAAACAGAAGATAGAAAATGCCTATGAAAGAGAACAGATGTGAAATTTAATAGATAAATACTTGAAAGTAATCATCAAAATATGTCTAAAGAACTAACCAAAACAAAGCTTAAAGAAGTAATGGAAGGTATGAAGACCATGCCTCCTGAAACAGATAAAGTCAATGTATGAGATAGAATCAAAGGCAAATTCTGGAGTTAAAAAGAACAAACTAAAACAAAAATGTATTAGAACAATCAACTACAGATTTAAAGTTGCTGGGAAAAGAATCAATAAACTTGAAGATAGATTTTTAAAGATTATGCAATTTAATGAACAAAGAGTTGATAGAATAAAGAAAAATGAACAAACACTCAGAGAAATGTGGGACATGATTACTGAATAAACGTAAGTATAATGGGAGTCCAAAAAGAAGACGAGAGAGTGAAAGAATAAGAAAAGGATATTTGATGAAACAGCGGTTAACAACTTGCCTAATTTCTGAAAAAGAAAAAAGCATTATTTACATACCCAAGAATTTCAATGAACTGCAAGTAGAGTTAATGAAGAGTTTCACACCCAGACACAAGAGATCTCTAGTATGTTAACAGCAGACTTTCACTCAGAAACAATGTAGCTCAGAAGGGACTGGGGTGACATATTCTAAGTGCTGCCAGAAAAAAAAGTATATAGAAAACTATCAAGCAAGAATTATTCCAGGAACACTGTAATCAGGGCATATAAAAACAATGTGAAATAAGTAATATCAGGAACTATTCAATGCTAGCAAAACTGTCCTTCAACAAATATTAAAAAAAAAAATTAAAACAAAAGCATGAAAATCTAAATGGAAATTTGAATCCACATTTAAGAATATCAGAAAGTACCAACAAATGTAAATAAGTAGGTATAAAGAAAAACGTGTATGTTTTCTCTATACCTTTTTCTATTGATTTTGAAAAGAATTGTATAAAATATGTTTGCAATTTATTTTTGTACCCAAGACATAAATATATATATACATATTTGAGAATCACAAGACAAGTACAGTTTCATTGCACAAAGAAAATGACTACAAACAGTAACTCAATCCCACAAAAACAAAAAATAGTGAACCAGAAATGGTAAATAAGATTAATATAATAGGCTGTGTAAATATGTGCTTATTCTTCTCTCATTTCTCAACTAATTTATTAGACATAAAAATATTTAAAAACATAATCACATTATTATATTTGAGGGTTTGTAACATATAGATACAATATGTATAACAACAATAATAAAAACAAAATGAAAGAACAGGGATATAGGACTATAAGAAAATAATGATTCTATCTCACTGAAATTGCTGGTATAAATCTTAGTTTTATCCTGATTTATTAAGATTGATATGGAAAGCTGTATAGGAAACACTAAGAAAAATATCTTTTAAATATAGTATGAAATAAAGAAATAGATTTATCATAAGGAACAAATTAAACTGAATACATTGAAGCTTTAGAAAACCAAAGGCAAATTGAAGAGATTAAAAGGAGTTTGAGAAGGAAAAGACTAATTTCTTTCATAGGAGAAGAGTTAATTTCATAGATGACTTTGTAACAGTAATTAGCAAATGGTAAATATCAACTTCAAATAGGCTACCACAAATATAATTTTACACTCAAAAAATCATTTCCAAGAATTATGTAAATATATTTTCAGATTTAAAATAAAAACCAAAACAAACAAACAAAAGGTGACTTTATGAGTAGGTCCCTCATTAGAAAATCTTTCAAATGTGTACTTTAGGTCGAAGGAAATTTGTAAGTGATTGGAATGCCAAGTTTTCTTGAATTTTTAAGAGCACAGCTGTCTCTTCACTTTTTTCTCCCTCATGCTGGCTACAGAATGAATGCAGCAGGGGCAGTGATTTATTTGGAGGAAGGAAAGCTCTGTCTTGAGGGTGGTAGTGCCACCTGCCAACCGGAGTGACCTAATGGAGCACAGTCACTTACATGACAAAGGACACCTGCCTACCTCAGGACTGTTGTGTCAGAGACAGAGAAGTTTTGTCATATTTAATCCACCATACTTTGCAGTTTCTCTGTAACTGCCAATTTGATTGTCCTCTGATTACTAAAGGTAATCTGAATCCCCATGGTATTCCTCTTAGCTTTCGGAATCATTGATTTTTCACCATTTTTGTCTTGAGAGTGTAGCCCTTTGGCATATCAACATTTTGTAGGTTTTCTCGTTTTAAATATACAATGTACATAACCACCTTGAGTGAAAAGCAAAAACTCAAGGTCACTAGGTGCTGTCAATCACAGGAGACCTAACGATGACTGTGGCAATGCTTAACTTCTGCTCTTCCTGCTACCAATTTGTTTTCTCCCAGTGTATTCTGTGATCCCACATAAGCTCAATCGTGCATTTGTGTGTATTTTTAAACAACATATAAAGTGTCTCATGTTTCACAAATTGAGGGCTCAAGTTTGCCTGAATTCTATATAAATTTTTACATACAACTGCAAAACATAACTAATGACAAATTGGAATTTTATCTGCACTTATCACGGCTTATATTATTCTGAGGTAGAAAATCATCTCAGATGTACTTTATATCAGTAACCAGAAGCAGGATTTAGTGTTGTTCATTTTCAATCTTTCTATTATGTCCATCATATTGTCTTATGATATGTAACTGATGTGACCCATTAGTAGGTCAGATATAGCTTTGAACACTATTTTAAATGAGAGCAATGAAAAACATACATCTTCTACACATTTATGACTATAATATGATTCAGATTTATTTTCAGGTAAAGATGTAATTATGTAAAAATAACACATTTCTATATTGTTTCAAAATTTTCTTATGACAACATAGTACCAAATTTGTCATCTCTAAAGTAGAACCTGGGTTAAATACTTTTAAAAACTTTTAGAATTTAGTAGACAGATCAAAATCTCATATAATTCTGCATTTTTCCTGTTGTGCATTTTGTAAACTTTGCATTCTCCATTTCTGAGTTATGCTGTCTATTTTTGAAGCCCTCTTTTAGAATTGCAAGAACTCCTGTTCCACTTAGTGAAAGGCAGTTGAGGGAAATCACAGTCTCTTGGCATTAGAATCTTATATCTGCTCTGAATTTACAAAGTCTATTCAAATATTCAGAAATCAAACATTTTTAATATTTATACTCAGCCATTCTCTACCTGAAGATAGTATATGTAGAATGTTTTCTTGAACATGATTATGGAACAGGTAGTTTATTGTAAGTGGTAAAGAAGAAGTAGGAAGGTGGAAAACTGAGAAAGCACTAATTTTTCAATATCACCACGTACTATCTTGTGAAAAATATACCTCAAACTGGTAATTTCCAACATGTATTCAACTTATGTGGAATCATCTGCATCAAGTGTCTGGTTGTTATGCCTACTAAATTTTCTTGACAAATGTAGGCAAGACAGAGAGGATTAGGAAGAGCTTTCATTCAACTCTCTCTTTCATCATACTGGGTTGTTCACATGACACTGGGACCAGCTAAATTGTCCCTACTGCTTATGCAATTGCAAGGCTGTTACAGCTGATGAGGTCTTAACATGTGGTACCTGAGGTGTGGCTGAAGCTCTCATGGTCCAGAGCCCTGAGCTGAAAACTTTGCCCATAAGTTCTGCAACATCTTCCTCTTACACAGGCAAACAAAATGAGTGAGCATCTGGGCCATGCCAGTAGGGAGGTCTGTGTTCAGGGCTGCATCACTGTGGGAGGAATTTGTATAGCTTGCTAGCAGTAATAAACTTCAACATCCTCTGCCTCAACCCTGCTGATGTTCAGTATGAAATCTGAACCTGATTCTCAACCACTGAACCTGTCTGGAACCTCCAAATCCCGACTGGAAAACCCATAGATCAGTAGTCTGGCCTGGCTTCTGCAAGAACCAATTCAAATAGGTCTTTCCATTACTGTGTCAAAGGCTCTGACTGGCTCTGCAGGAGATGGAAGCCTGCTCTCCAAGGATGATGGGCAGAGAGAGTGGAGTTTGGGCCATCACGACATCCTCATTGGATCCTAAGATAATGAAGGAGAAATGCAAGCTTCTGTACAAACATTAAAGGCAATACGTATGGTTTCTCTTTTGTATTTATTTCAGAGGAATCTTTTTTTTTTAACTTTGAATAATAACGTAAAAATTAGACATGCTAAAATTAGCCCAATATTTGCAAGACACAAGAGGATTTTTACTTTTTCAAGATCTTCTTGAGAGCACTAGTCATTATTTCCTTTAAGTGAATTCGAATTTTCACAAAGCAAAATGTCAAATTTCCTTCCCTGGGGCACAAAGCACATGCCTCTAACACTTGTTCAGAAAACACATGGGAAGCAGTGGGCCCCAGAGCTCACCCTCCCACTCCATCTTCTCCTCATCTCACTTCTGCACTTACCAGGGATCCAGAGCATCAGCAGCCCCAGGAGCTGAGCAGGGAACCTCATTTTGAGAAGATGAACTGAAGAGTCCTGATAAGTCAAGGTTAGAGCTGAGCTTTTTTCTCAAACTTGCAAGGGAAAGTCCTCCCTAGGGTACAACATGCAAATCAACTGGTGGGTGCAGCAGTGGGGAAAGAGCCGAAGGGAGGGTGTAAAGAGCCAAGGGACACTGGGGGCCTCACTTGTGAGCAAAGTGACATAAAATATCTCTTGGAGGGGAACAAATAAAGATTCAGTCCCACTTCCCTATAGTTGGAAAAAAGGATGTAATTCATAGTTTGGGGGTTTATTAGGGACACAATGTGTTTGAGCAGCCATTTTCAGATCATGTGTCTAGGCTTAATCTTTGAGTGGTGAATGAATGGTCACCCTACATATTTCCCTCCGAGCTAATCTAGAGAAGAACAGAGACTCCACCCAACAAGTGCTGATTGTACAGAATACCTGTTGTAATGATGAATATGCCAACTATTCTGATTTGATCATCATGTATTGTACACAAATTCTGATAGTCAACTCTGTACCCAAAAGGATATATAATCAATTATTTTTTTTTAAGAGGAAAAGATTTTATTACTTGCAAGTAAGGAGAACACCAGGGATAGTTACCAAAGCAGAATCTCCCCAAACAAGGGAAAGGGGTTTTCTTATATAGCCAAAGTTCCTTCCCAAGTTCTCATTGATGTCCTCTCAATAAAGGATACTAGCTAGTTCCATTTGGATTGGTTGACTACAGGACATATTTTATTGGTCAGTTCTGAAGCCACATTTGCATTTGGACCTAGGAAGGAATGTAGTCTTTGGGCAACACTGAGACCTCAGGAAGTTGTCACAGGGCTAAACCTTGAGCCCTCAGCTAGTACAGGTTGCAGTCCATAGGTGGTGAATTGAGACTTTCTGTCACGGCTTACCCATAAAACAGGGGCAGGTAGGTGTGGCAATCCCAGCTCCTCCTTGGGCAGAGATTCACCAAAGTTCATTTCTGGAGGCCATATTTCAGTTTTGGCCAATATATTTTGAGGACAATCTGGTGTTTAATAGTTCATGACTTCCTGCTGCCTGCTGCAGAACAGAAACTCAGAACATAGGGTCATGATTGTTTCATTTTCTGTTTTGCACCTTTGGCAGTGGCAAGTGCCTAGGTTTTTAGGAGACCCTGGACCCCAGGTTACATCAGCAAGGAGGCTACAATTGGCAGGTCTTCTCCACTTTACATTTTTTTTTTAAATTTTATTTTGTCGATATACATTGTGGCTGATTATTGCTCCCCATGATATATAATCAATTATGTTTCAATATAAAAAAGAAAACAAAACAAAACAAACAAATACTGATCTGCAGAGTCCCTCCAAATAAAAAGTGGTCTTGAGCCAAATCAAGAATTGTCTGGTATCTACTGCTCTCAGGATAACTGCCTAAGAATCTGCCTTCCCTGGGACCCAGTAAGTTCAACTCCATAAGAGCGCTCTGTCAAAGGGCCTGACCAGAACAAAGAAATGTGTCTCTTGCATAGAGAGCTAAGAGCCCAGTTTAAGTAAGAGGAAAGGGGAAAGATTTGTATGCCTCAGGCAGGGAAGATGACATTTCTTGTGACCAATTATTTTAATCTGGTATATATCCCATCATAATGATTTTAGATACACTAATAAGTCACAGGGAGTTGCTGAATGAAAAACTTTCAAGGATGATTGTACAGAATTAAAAAAGGAAAAACTTTATATTATGTTTTTCTGAGTGGTATTCAGAAAAACCCTTCCCTTACAGAGTTTTTCTCGTCATGTAGAACCAGGTCTTCTCAGAGTCCCAGTTTCTTATTTGCTCTGTGTGAGAACCTGAGTCTCTTCTCTGGCCTGTGTGTGGAACAGTCACAGCCCCAATCCACAGTTCAAAGTAAATTCCATCTGTGAGAAGAGCAAGAGCTGGAGCTGCTGTTTTAATGTCTCAGGGTAACCTGTACCTTTGACAAATGTTTTCCTGGGCTTTCACTTAAAGAAGGTCACAGCTCAGGAATGTCAGTCTTCTACATCACTAGTGATTTAAATATGAAAGCAACCTCATTATTATTCAGTTATCCTTGATGCCCTTAATACTGAATGAACTAGCTTCTAAAAAATGGTGCCTATTTCAAATTACTTCAAAAGAACAGTAACTGTCCAAAAAAAAAAAAAAAAATTCTTGAGCAATTGACAGAATAGTCTGCTGTACTGTGCAATGTTGGGAAATTTAACAAAAAGGCATATTTAACTCCCAAAGAACACAATCACACAAATACAGTTCTAGGTATGATTCTACAAGAAAGCTTTCTCTGAATAGCTTCTGGGAAATCTACCAAATCATGATTTTTTAAATAAGGTTGGAGGAAATAATTGAATAAAATGATACTCACCTTTAAAGGTTGAACTCCCTGATGAGAATCCAGGTTTCTGGACAAATCATGGTGAGGAGGTAGGATTAGACTAAAGGCCTCATGATTCCTTATTTTAAATTTTATTTACCCCACTTCTGTCTCTACATTTTGTAAGTTTCATGTTTTTGACTTTTTTCTTATGATACTAACCAGTTCAGTTCTAATTCTTAGACTTGAAAACATCAGATTCCTAATTAACCATGCTAGCTGAAAGAAGTCAGAAACATCAGAAGCTGAAAAGCAGCCAAATAAAAGTAAAGACAGAAAACAAACACACAAACTAAGAGAGAAAGCTCTGATACCTCTTAAAACTGACTTTAAAGGATTATTCTGAAATAATGTTAAATTATTAATCACCTTTAACCACTATCCAATATGGAAACTTGTGTGTAAGAAAATGAGTAATACTAAAAAATGTGTCACGCTTTCTTTACTGCAAGTTAATCCTTGAAAATGTTATTTTTACAAAGTATCCTTTAAGATGCTTGAATTAGAGGGTATTGCTATTTCCTGAGCCAATGAATGATAAATGCTTAAAAGTTTACCATTGTGATCGATTCTTTTATTTCATTATCTGTTGCCCTTACATATCCGGAAAATCTAAAATTCTTTAAAAAATTTGGTCATAAAAAGTCTTTAAAATATTGCTATACAATCTTTATGCTGACAGTAAATATTTCTAAACAAAATTCCTCTTTCCTGTATGTGAACAAATTAAGCCTGGGCTTCACTGATAGAAGCCAAAGCAGGTCACCCCACACTGGATCCGGATAATAAAAGGAAGGTTGTAAGATGAACCTCCATTTGCGTGCAAGTGGGAGCAGTACATCCCTGTGAGTCTCTAATCTCAAGGTCAACGGAATTAGGAAGGACGTAGACAGGTTGGTTTTATTACAATTTTACCTCCTTTGCCTGACACTGTTAGTTTCGGGGCCCATAAAATAGGAAGGAAGTGTATTAATTGTGTGACTTGAGAAATAAGTCTTGGAAGTGGAATTGTCTGTGTCCATTATGCTGGAGTCAGTGTCTGCAGGGTGGAGAGCATAATACTGTTTGGGGGTGGGGAGAGTTTTTGAGGTGTTTAGGGACTGACCAAAGAAAAGATATGACCACAGGGTGGCGGTAGCACACACCACTTTTACTGGTGAGTGTTTGACAGGTTTGCACAGAGAAGTCCCTCACAGCAAGTGTCTTTCCAGAGGCCAGGGTGCCAGGGTTACTACTCAGAAGAGGAGAAGGACACTGGAGAAGGGGCTTATGTGTCTAGGTTATGTCATATAGTAGCTCGGTGGCAGAGCTCCAAAGGTAGTATTGGGGGATTTCATAACTTGGGGCTTATCTATTGCTAGATAACATGGGTGAGGTTTTCCAGAAATGCAAAGCAAACACCTCTAAATGAATAGACATCTGCTTCTTAAAATAATTGGCTGTTTTAAAAATACTTAGGTGTATAAAATTTGATTTGGCACAGGCCATTTAGAAATAAACCTGCAGTTTAGAAATAAACAGCATAGGTGCTGGCAACACAGAGGCCATCTTTGGCTCATTTCTGTAACACTGTTGCACATTCTGCAGACCTTGTACTGAAATCTGTATCATTCAAATACTCCAAACCTACACTGCTTTGGATGAGATTAGACAGAGGCCTGTTCCCCATCTGGACCTCAATGGAGATTCTTTATATTAAAGGATATTGTTGTGCTTGGGTGAGAATTGAGATCAAGCCACCCACAAAGCGAGCTTCCCTCTGTGAAGCTCCAGGTCCTCTGGACTGCATTCCTTCTCCCAGGCCCCTGTGATTGACGCTGCCTGATTTTTCTAACTACCTGCAGATTGTCACCCACTACAGCATAAATTATGGATAAATATTCTGGTTCACAGGGAGCTCAGAGAATGAAGGGTGTGTGGATGTGCGTATCTTCTGCTTCTGAGGATGAATCTCACTAAACACTGGGAGAATCAGGTTTGTTTACATGTCTTCATTTTCTGAATCCTCAAGACCCTCTTCTAGATCTGCCTAATCTAACATTTTTCCCAAATGTTTGAATTGTTTGTCTTTCATTTTTCAAGAAAAAAAATAGTAAAAGAAATCCAATAACACTTCAACACTGAGCTATGAGACTCATTTTTAGCCTGTGATGTTGATCTTTCTGCTGAGCCAAGCGGCCCCAACACCCAACTACTCACAATGAAACAATAATTCCATTGCCTGCCTGAGAAGTCTGTCTTATAAGTTCTCTCTCAATTATTTTTTATTCCAATTTATTTTTTATTGAAGCATAATTGATTATATTTATTTGTGGGGTACAAAGTTTACTGTCAATAGTTGTGTACAATGTGAGATGGTCAAATCAGGATAGTTAGCTTATTCATTGTTATAATAGGTAATCATTCTTTTTGTTAATTAATCAATTTCTCATTAATTTCTCATTAGTTCTCCTCCTTCCTTCCCCCTTCCTCTGCCCCCTTTCTGCCTCCAGTAGCCACAGTTCTGTTCTCTCCTCTTAAAAGTTCAATGTATTATTGTGATCATCTTCTTTCTCTCTTTCTCTTTCTCTCTTTCTTTATTGCTTGTTTGTTTGTTTATTGATTCAGCTCCGACTCACCTTTAAAGAAAGGGGTCTCTGTCCTAAAAGAGAAGGTCTCCATAAAACCAAAACCATATTTAGGGTCACAAGATAGTTCAATAAAAGTCAATGAATTTAAATCATACAAAATGTATTCCCTGAAACAAAGGGAATTGTATTAGAAATCAGTAACACAAAGTTATCATAAAAATATACAAACATTTGAGCTAAGTAACATACTATTCCATAAAACTTGAGATAAAGAAGAAACACAAATGGAAATTGCAAAGTATTTTTGAACTGAAAGAAAACGTCACGTATCATCCAAAGTGGTGGGATGCAAGAAAGCAGTGAATTTAGAGAATTGAATTTATAGTAATACACATGCATTTTCGCAAAGAATTTTAAAATAAATATCCTTTGCTGCCTCCCTGACATACTAGCAAGAGAAGAGCAAATTACACCCAAAACCAAGTGATTCTTTTCTTTAAAAATCTGGGAATGTAACAGGGATATATTTAGTTTTAGAGCATTTGAATCATACAAGCCCGGGGGAAAAAGCATGTTGGCTGCTTCATAACAGAAAAGTCAGAGTGGATGAGAAGCTTCTGAGAGAGAATTCTCAGAAAGAATTCATTCACAGGGAATGTCACAAAAGGATTATAAGGTAATATTATTATGGGTTGGACATATGCAAGACTCCTGTGAGCTTTGATTTGATCAAAACACAAAATCCACACAGTGCAGGAATCTTTCCATTCTTCTGATGGTTGGTGAGAGTGAAGGACACTCGACAAAGGCATGATGAAGTTCCCTAAAGGGACTCAGTGGCATCAGTGATGTCAGGATGCACTAGGATCTCCTCCCAGTGACATGAGTGAGATCTGTGCAGGCATGAGGTCAGCAGGGAACTTTAGTGGCTGCTCCAGGGAGGACATGACAGCCACTTCCCGGAGGGTCTGTTGGGCATGGGACCTAAGTGTGGAGGAAGCAGGAGGCTCTGGATGTCTGTCCTGGCACTTCCCCAGACCCTGTTTATGCAGAGGAGGTGCCCAGTGCCTGGTACTGAGGCCTCTGCAGCCTCTTCCTCAAGACTCTGCAGCCATTTCCACCACAGCCCAGCCTGGTTCCAACTTGCCCTCTGGGCACCACAGATGCTCCTGCTGCATTGAGAGTCTGAGTCTCCCTGGGAGGTGGGTGCTTGGGCTGTTACACTGTGCAGGTCCCAGGGAGTATCCTGCACACAGGAGTGTGTGCAGCATCTCCAGTCTCCACACAGGTGACTGTGGGAGGAAAACCAATGGAGTTTTGGTGAGATGTGTGTCCTCACTTATGCATAGGTGTAGAAATGCACTCTAAAGAATTGCCATTCTTTGTATATGTTACAAACCTCTTGCTATAAACCTTTTTTTTTTCACTTTATATTTGTTCTGTCTGGTGAAAAACACAATTTTAATATTTGCCATGGATTTGATAACTTGGAATAAGAAATTATAGCTAATATAATTTATTTCCTTCAACAAAATCAGAAATATCTTATCAAGTTGACTCAAACATTACTTTACTTCAATTATATATCATGCCATAGTATGTAACTGACATGGTCGTCATTAATTCAGAAATATTCTTACAGCACCATTTTAAATGGAATCTTTTAAAACAACATATTTTCTGTAGCATTACTACTTGAATGTAGGAATCAGTTTCATTTTCTTTTTGAAAACATTTTTCTCCACATGAAAATATAGTACCAACATTGTCACATCTAAAACATTGTTTAGATTAAAAAATGACAAAAATGTTCATTCCCAGATATAATAATACAGAGATGGAAATGCCAAAACAACCACTGCGAAAGGAACAAAATAAATAAAAAGGATAACACACAAAAGCTATATATTAATGACATTAGAATACAGTGAAGGAAATGAAGACTAGGTGATCTAAAATTCCAGAGTGAAAAGAACTCTGTCTAGTTGAACAGATGTTCACCTGACATTATTTGTATCCTACAGTATTTGACAAATTTGCATTTGGACACAAGTTCTGACTTGGCACAGGGAGAGGAACTCATGTGGGAAAGGACAATCCAGCTGAGACTCAGGGATTGCACAAGGCAATGTCTATGTATGGCCAATGTTATGCATGGGACATATGTTGATATGTGAGTTTTCAGGGAGGCTAGGGTTGCATGAATCTCCCACAGGCTAAAGGTGCTTTATTTCCCTGGGGCAGCACAGACCATACTTCATCTATGATTGCGTCATGGACATTGGTCTCCATCCCCACCGTGTAGAGCCTGCTGGGCTTTCTGCTTAGCATGTCACTGCATGTTACATCTCCCAAACACAGTCATGTGCTCCATGCAAGACAACTTCCTAGGGCAGAAAGAGTGTCAGAAGGTGTCATTGGCTATGATAAGTTGACTAGGAAAGAGTGACATGACTTCAGGTCTCTTTTCACAGGATTCACTAAACCTTTGATGATTACAGGCCTAACCCCCTGCACGATGAAATACTTTCCTGTGAAATTTGCAGTCGCACCAGCTAGATCTAGGAGGCCAGGCAGTGGTCCCTTCAACTCTGCCAATCTTCATAAGAAACACATGTGGACTCTTGCAGTGTTCACATCCTCAACTGCTATTCCCTGCACCATCCACAACCCCACACACCACAAGCTAAAGTGCATCGTATGTGAACAAAATTCATCTCTACCAAATTCCCTTCATGCACTCCCACCTGCAGTATGCCTGCAGTCTTCAATTCTTAACTTTAAGAATTAAAAGAAATCCATATCATTCTGTATTTTTTCAGAGATATATGGGGTAAATTACATCTTCCAGTTTATACTTTTTATTTTTAAAACCAAACTTCTTGAATTTCAAGAACTCCCTTTTTCTATCAGCAAGTAGTAACTGAGGAAAATCAAAGAGTTTTAGCATGAATCATGTATCTGCTATAACCCCAAGATGTATCCATCATGTATGGCCGCAAGTCATGTCAACTGCTGTAATGCTGATTAACTTAAATGACAAATGTTAATTCATTCACCTCTCTGTTCAATCAAGTGTGTTTACTCAGAGGACAACTGAATCTCCTTCTCCTGCAGCTTATGCCAGGTAAGGCTGCTGCACCTGATGGGGCCTCAACAGGTGGTTCCTTATGTGAGCCTCAGGGTCTCAAGGCCTAGCGGCCCCAGGAACAAACGATTACCCTGATTTCTCCACTATCTTCCTCTTTCAGAGACTCAGAGAATGTGCTGAGCTGCTCCCCAGACAAGCCACAGATGTGGACAGCTGGGCCCAACCAAGAGGAGAGCTTTGTGCTCTTGGCTATATCACTGTGGACAGAGCATGTGTATGTTGCAGGCAGTGATACACTCCAACATCTGCAGCCTCCAACCTGCTGATCTTCAGTGTGAAATCTGTCCCTGGCCCACTGCCACTGAACCTGCCTGGGACTCCAGAGGCCCAGTTGGAAACCAAAGAGATCAGGAGCTGTGGAGCCTGGCCTGGGTTCTGCAGGAACTATTCGTAATAGGCATTTCCTTTACTATGTTGAAGGCTAAGACTGGCCCTGCAGGAGATGGAGGCCGACTCCCCAGGGGTGACGGGCAGGGAGAGGGGAGTTTGGGTCATCACAACATCCCCACTGGTTCCTGAAATAATGAGATAAAAGTACAATGTTATGCATAAACATCATACACTAATTTAATAATGTTTTTTTAAAAATCTATTTCAGGATAAATCATTATTTAAGTATGTAATTTTAATTTATACCCCCAAAATATCCAATTTCAAAAAAGGACCCAAAAGGTGCAAGACACAAGGGGGGACTCCAGAAATTGCCTGCACCAGCCCCCCTCTTTCTATGTCACAGTCTTTCACAGAGCATAGGTCCTTGCACCTTCTGGAATCTTCCCTGCTCTCACAGATCTAAACATCACATGCCCCATCATGGAGGATAGATGTGTACATTTCACACATGGACAGAACACACATGGGAAGCAGTGAGCCCCGAAGCTCACCCCCACACCCCACTCTCCTCCTCATCTCTCTTCTGCCCTTACCAGGGATCCAGAGCATCAGCAGGCCCAGGAGCTGAGCGGGGAACCTCATTTTGATATGCTGAGCTGAAGAGTCTTGATTAGTCAGGACAAGGTTAGAGCTGAGCTTTTATCTCAGACTTGCAAGGGAAGGTCTTCCCTAGGGGGACAATATGCAAATCCCCTGGTGCACGCAGCAGTGTGGAAAGAGCCAAAGGGAGGGTGGGGCCTCTTTTGTGAGAAAAATTACTTAAATGTCTTCTCTGTTTGAAGGAAAACCAATAAAGATAAAGTCCCTGCTGCTTAAGTGGGATAAATTTAAATATTACCTTCTGTTTTCTCAAGGAGATATCTTCTTAGCTCTTTCCTAAGCACATATTATTGTGTTTTCTAAATGGGAAAAAAGTGGATTGTTTAAGACAAAGGATATACAGTTGCTGACAGTTTCTTCAAAGTATCCTTTAGAAGATCACCATCAACCAGGCTCCTCTAACTGCGTGATGATGACAGTCTTCCCATTGAGCTCAGCATATGTGTTTTCTCCTCTCAGATCTGAATGAGCGTTTGACTACAGTGGAACTAACACTGTGTTCTAAGGCTATAAGAGGTCATAAAGGGTGTACAATTTATACTTTATACTCTTAGGAAAAATATAGATGAAGCCATGCACCACATGGGTAGACTACCTGCACCAGCAGAGGACCCAGCCTACATCCAGCATTGACCACCTTGAGATGACTCCTGTCCCAGAACCCATCTGATTGCATCCATGAAAGAAACCCTGACTAGGAACTTGGCAAGCCCGGGCAACATGTAGAGATGAAGAGATAATAGTAAAATTATTACATCTTTCATGTGTCATTACATTTTGGGGTGATTTGTTTGCATTGATAGTAGCTAGATGCCAGTTAATAAATTAAAGAGAATGTGGAATTAGAAAGTCACCTATTTACTGATGCTAAATGAATGTTAGTAAATTGTATATGAGAGTTTCTTATACTAGTTTTGCAATTTTTGTCTAGGTTTGACATTATGTCAAAATGAAATTTACTTAAAATATGTACAAGAAAACTTGAGAGAAAAGTACTGATTATTACTAAGAGAAAAATACAGAAGACCCCAATACATGGAATGTCCGACCTTGTTCATGAATTGGGAAAGAGACTAATGTAAATATGCTAATTCTCCTCAAATTAATTCAAGACAGTATCAGAGAATTTTCATTGAATAGAAAATATCTTTCTGAAGTATTTAAGGATTTTCAAAATGTAAAAATTCATAGGAATAAAGATGGAGGACTCACAATACCCAATATCGAAGCCTGTAAAAAAGAACAGTAATTGAAATAATATGGTGCTGGCAAAGGAATGGAGAAACAAGCTGGTGAGTTTGAGAGTCTAGAAACCTGTTCATACATACTCATAAAGTGTCACATGATTTGCAATAAAAATACCACTGCAAAGTGGTAGTGAATATTTGTTTTTTGGAATAAATAAGTTGTTCTCTATGAATTGGGTATCCATAGGACATCAAAATGAATTACATCTACATTTGACATTTACAACTATTAATTCTAAATTAATAATAAACAGCGCTGTGCAGTTTGCTCAGTTTGTTAGAGTGCCACCATGTCACCCCAAGTTCAAGAGTTGAAATCCCCATACCGGCAAGCCACCGAAAAATTTTTTAAAAAGTGAATGTTAAACTTAAATTTGAAATGCAAAATAACAGTTTCTAAAATAGCACAAAAACATATCTTGTGACTCTAGAGGTAGGAAAATATTTCTTGAAGAAAATACACAAAGGAATAAGCACAAAATAAGATTAATAAATTAGATCTCAATAGTACTATTTCATTTTATAAAGTTGAAAGAAAATGTATACAAATAGTTTGTTAATTACCTATAGAAGAAATGAATTGGAGGAAAGAAACTCAAAATATAACAATGAGAAGATTCAGAATTGTGGTTGAATTGGTGGAGGGAGGTAGGCATGTGAGATGATAGAGAACTCACATTTTGTGTGGTAGGTTCACAGGATCTTATTATGTTGTTATAAATGAATTAATGAGTGAGTGTGTGGGTAAATAAGTAAATAAGAAAGAGTCTTTGATGGGCCAATGACAGAGATGTATTATAAATCAAAATGTCTATCATTGTAATTGTTTATTGTAATTCATTATAATGAACTAAAACAATTAGTATAGGTTAAAAAAATAAAATTAAATGAACAAACACACTGAAAAACAACAAAAGAAAGAAAGAAAGAACAGAAAGGAAGAGTAACACAAAATCTCATAAATATTCCAGTAAAAAAATTAAGCAAAATATTTTGAATAATCCATTGAATTTTTAGGAAAAATATTACAATAATATTTGAAAATGTAAATGTAAATCTATCAGATCTCCTGGCATATTAGAGAAATAAAACCCTAAATGCACAACCAAAAATGAAAAACAAAAAGAAAACTAGTATGCTAGGCAATTACAACTAGAATTTATTGTTGAAAATCAATAAATAATGGAGAAGACAGAGGGGAGTATTAGTCACTGTACACACAATGGAAGAGTATGAATCAGACAGAAAAAGGAGACGAAGACAAATCCAAGAACAAAATATTTTCCTAAACTAGAATCATTATGATAGAAATAATAATGAGAAACATAATTTAAAATAATACTCCTGAGTCTACTTAAAAATAATGAGTCGAAATTTTATGGACTCATGCAATTCTAAACAAAAATGTGTAACAGAACACACAGATAATTTGTTACATTTAAAAAACATAAATGAATAAAATCCAAAACAATCTAAGGAATGTTTTCAGAGAGATAAAAATCAGGCTGGCTTCAGGTTCCTGGTCTGGAGAGCAAAATAAATGCAGGTGGTCACGTCTCTCTCAGTCTAACACCAATGCACCTCCACATCTCCATGGGTGGGTCAGGTGACAGTGAGGAGCTGATCAGAAATTTATATTCCAGAACCACCTTTCCTTTGTTGCTTAGTGATTTTTCTTGATGGCCCTGCAACTGCATCACTCTTTTTTAGAATTAGTAAAGAGTGTCACTCGGGTAGCCACAGCAGTGTGGGTGCGAGGGTGACCACAACTGCCCACATGAGCAGGACCCAGGCTCTGACCCCAGTGAACCAACACCCTTTTCTGAAGATACATCCATCAAACACACCCAGACTCAGGCTCCCCTCTCCTTAACAATCTGAGAAATGCGAGTTCATACTCTTGATCTACATGAAATCCAGTCTGGGTTTTACCTGTGTTCCTAAAAATTATGCTGTTCTTGGGTGGCAAGTACTTGCTGCAAGGACTTTCCCTTCTATAGTCTGAAGGCCTTTTGGGGTTGCATTCTCCAGCTCTGAACCTCATCTCCTCTGATTCGACTGCTTTCTCTAAAACAGTTAAACTCTTTTGCATTTCTTTTTTCTACATCCCAAGAAAGCAGAAAAGGAGCATCTCTATTTGTCGGGAGAGGGTGCTTAAATAATAATGACAGTTTTGTGAAGAAGCAGCTTATGTCACAGCTCTTTCCACAGTATTAAACATGAAAAGAGGGAATAGTCTCAAACTCAAGATATTCAACAGGTCATTTGGGCCAGACTATCACCCACAAAGAATAGAAACCTATGGTTGTAGTGCTCATTTGCAGGTAAATAAAAGATGCTGGAGGACTCTGGATGTGCTTTTAACAATGTCTTTTGATTATCTTTTCCTCATATACTGTATATTGTGAGTGGTTCAAGGTGAAAATGAATAGCATGTTTCATAAAATTTACCCTATTTTCCTGATCCTCATCACAGTAACTCAAAAGGCAGCTGCAGGAGTGAGAGAAGAGGCTGATACAGGTTGGACTCAAGGATCCACAGCAGGGATCATGTCTTGGCCTGTAGCACTCTGTGAGGGGTGTAGAAAGCAGGTGATACTGTGTAGTCTCCTTAACTGTGAGCAAGATATCTGTGCTGGACCAAGTCCTCTGAGTCAGGATAAAGTCAGATGGATGCACTTATTCTGAGAATCATAGCATCCAAACCTAGGTTTGCCAATATCAGGCTCAGTCACACTGAGACTTAGCTAGTCCAACTGGTCATGGTGACCCTTTCTGGAAACCAGAGACTAGGTTAACACGATGATTACTCTGTCATCTAAGTTCAGTAATAGAAGACAAATGCCTCAGGCATTTTCAATAAACTATGACTATTATAAATTGCTTTTTCTTATATTATCAAATAGTTTAAGAAATATTTATTCTTCCTTCACCTGAATGCTGATACTTTCTTCACATAATGCACAATTCCCCCATTCCAGCAAGCACATGTTCTATTTGGATTATAAATTACTATCAATGGTAATGTCTGCCTTTCAAAATCACATGTATATTACTCCAAAACCTCAAATTGTAAAGACAGCACTAGGTAAAATATTTACATAACAAGATATTTCACTCAAAACATGAATTTTAGATGCATATGTAGAAATTAACACTTGAATATCTTAGATAAGTAGGATGAAATATGCTTTTCTATACATGGAATAACGTGTTGAAATGATAAAGAGAAAATATTTGCATATATAGGTTATTTTAAAAAATCAACAGTCATCTACTGTGCAGACCTCAGTCCAATCTACCATCTCATCAAATTATTTTCCAGAGTTACTCCCCAGTTCCTCCACCATATTGGTAATCACCTTTGAAAATAAATAAGTCATAGTATATTCATAGAGAAAAGAATTCTTCTAAATAAAAAGGGAATAAATTGCATCAGCAAAAACAACATAGATAAAACAAATAAAAGTTAATCAAAGAAGTGAGACACCAAAGCGCAGACACTAAATGATTCCATTTATATAAAGCTCGACAACTGAGAAAATTGATGAATATTGATCTAAAAATAAATAGAACACAGGAGGACTCAGTTAGTGGTGAACAAAACATGGAATTGACAGGAAAGGAGCTTGGGGCTGCTTGGGTTGCTGGGAGAGTGTGTATCTTAATCTGCATAGAAGTAAGAAGGGGACATGTGTATGTGTGTGTCCATCCACCTGCACACATCATATTCACTTTAAATACAGTACACGCTTCACTGTGTTCAGTTATATCTGAGGAGGAATTATGAAACCAGAGTATCAGAGTCTGTTTCTAACTTCCCCCATAAGCACTGGAACCTTAAGCAATCTAAGCTCTGAGAACCTCTGGTTTCTCATCCATAGAGGATTAATATGAGATTAATTGCACTCGATCATTAAACCATTAGTGCAGAATGAACACACAGTAGGTCTTCAAACCTCAGTAAATGGCAATTGATGGTGTTTCTGCTGTTGCTGTCATTGTTCTTATTATTACAATTATTTACTTGGATGTGCATTTTTGTTTTCATTTTTTTGTTTGTTTTTGCTTAGTTCTCTGCCTTTAATAATATCTATTCTAGAGAAGAGACTCAAAGACCATGCTGTGGATGAATTATTTGGCAGACCTGATCTAGAAATGTCATATTAGAATTAATCAAGGTTTGAGGATTTTGTATTTTCAAGAAAGCAAGCTATGGAGGGGGAATAAAGTCCCTTGCAGGATGCTTGAGCCCTGGAAAATGTTCCTGGAAATACACCCCATACCTCTGAACAGACCATAAAGGAAAGTGCAGCTGCTGGAACCAAAGATTCTCTCTACACAACCAGCTTGGGAGGAAGGTTCATGCTCAGGAATATAACACTGGGGGAGGAACTGTCCAGTCCTTCCTGTTCACTGTGATCCACTGCACACTCATTGTTAATCTGGTCCCTGATGTGTGTTACCATATAGGGGTCCAAGTTTGGTTATTCTTTTGGCATGTTGGATGCTCAGAAGTGCCAGTGGTCATATGTCAGCTGAAATTTATATTATTCAGCCCATGCATGGATGACAGTGAGAAAGTGACTGAGTGAAGTCTATGTGTTGGATCACATTAGTTACTGAGAACTCCCTGCTGTATAATGGCTTTCTGATGGGTATCAGATTGGAAAGCCATTATTTTCAACTATGGCACATTTTGAAATGTCTAGTCATAGATTTTTCCAAAACAACATTGCCTACAATCGTTCAGCTGTGTTTCTTCAAAGTCCTGATACTCTGTCAAAACCAGCAGTCCATGTCATTGAATTGCCAATCTCTCCTTGAAAAGTGTCAGTATTGGTCCATCTCTGTTGCTTCTGACAAAATACCTGAAACTGGGTAATTTGTAAAGAAACACTATGTATTGCTTACAATTTCAGGGGCTGAGAAGCACAAGGTCCAGGGAACAAATCTGGTGAGAGCCATTGAATTGTGTCCCCCCAAAACTCCCTGAAGTTTGAATTGTGTCCTCCAAGTTTTATGTATTAGAAACTTGGCCCCCATTATGACTGTTAAGAGGGTAGGAAATCCTATTATGGTAATTGAATGGTGGAGCCTTGAAGAGGTGTTTGGGTTGTAGGAACATGTAGTAGTGAATGGATTAAAAATGGTGGTTAAGTGTGCGGTTCTCAGGCCTTTAAAAGAAGAGGAGAGTCTCTTTCTCTCTCTCTTTCTCTCCCTCCCTCTCTCTCTCTCTCTCTCTCTCTCTCTCTCTCTCTGCTTTCTTTGCTTCTACCATCTTGCAATGTGAGACCCCTGGGTCACTGTTGCCATCACCAGAGGGACTTTGGATTTCCCATCCTCAGAAACTATAAGCAATACAAGTCATCTTTATTTATAAATGATCCAGTGTTAAGTATTTTGTTATTGCAACACAAGTGGACTTGTACAGCCATGTTGGTGGGTAGTGTCTTTTCACAGCAAAGCAGGATGTCACCCACAGGATAGCAGAAGCACAGAAAGCTAGGGAGAGAGAGAGAGAGACAGAGAGACAGAGAGAGACAGATAGCACTTTATGCACTGTCCTTTTAAAGTCCTCATAACCACACCCATGACCACCTTTAGACCATTAACTTATTAATCCTTTTTCTAAGGGGTAATCCTCACAATCTAATCACCTTTTCAAGACCTCACCTTTCAATTACCATGATAGGATTTCCCATCCTCTCCATACTGTCACAATGGGGCCCAAGCCTCAGAGAGTTTGTAGGGACATCCAATCCACAGCAGCGATCATCAGATGTAACCCTTGGAGATTCCCCACTGTGATGATTTCCATTCTTCCAGGCCATCCTTGACTATAACAGTGGAGTGTCATCATCAGTCCAGCATAAATCAGCTGACAAATATTAACACAAAAAAATGTCTAAAAATCCAAAAACAGAAGGAAACATCTGGATTAACCTGGAAATATAGCTTCATTTAGACATAAATATATTTATATATATGTATAGACAATTAGGTATCAAATATATACACACCTATATGTGTAAATGTACATGCAAATTTCCAGCAAATTATGTAAATTGACTCTTTTACTCAAACATCATTTAGTTGTAATTTCTTCATAATATGTTCGTTAATGGGTTACTAAACATTCATACTGAGGTCATACACTTCATAAGTTATATTTATTTATACATGTAGATGTGGAAATACTGTATTGACCAGAATTTGCACAATAATGATTGGTAACAAACCACTTAAATCTCACTGGTTTATAACACTGAGCATTTACTTTCATGTTCATGGACGTTCATGTTAACAGTGACTGGCTGGTGCAGGCGTGGCTCAGCTGGGGGCCTCTGCAGCAGGCACTGAGCTTATCTGCAACCTGCCGATTGCATTTGATCTGAGGCCAAGGCTGAAGGACAGTCATTACTCAGGGTACGACATTCTCACAAGAAGTAAGAGGAGTGAACAGAATCCTCAAACGAGCTGCACAATGAGGCCAATATTTGATCTTGCTGTTACATATTTTATCTCCTACAATCTAAAAAACATTTTGAAATACAGTTTTTAGTTAATTAGAAAGTAAATATGGGTGTCCTTTCTTTAGTATGAGACTCGCTAAAAAAGTAGATTTTCATTCAGTGCGTCTCAGGTGATTCTGCTGCTTTGCATCTGTAATATGCTCTCTGTGATGCTGATGATGCTGTTGAAATCCAGATGAAGTTTTAATAGGAAGGAAAATAATGATACATCCATGCTTTTTTGTCTTTGTTTTTTTTTTTTTTAGAAAGATTTTCATTTATTTGTTAAGTACTAGTTGTATATTTATCGCAGTTTCCTCTTTTTCTATTGCCTCTATGACATAATGAAGTTTGTGTGCTGTGATCCTACCTTGACAATGACACTTAGAAGCATGTCAAAAAGTATTGTGGGGCCATGTCCTAAAGGACAAAATTTGAGAATTAAGGATATAGTTATTTTACTGAGCTGTGTGGCCTTAACTCCCTGTCATCATCATTGATTCTGAAAGCACATTTCTCTAACTCCTTTTCCCTCTATAATTTCCTAGACTTGCTCAATGAGGGGCCATCCCTGATGTTTGAAAGTCAGAAGAGGAGAATTCATCAGTCAACAAAGGACTTGTAGGAAGACATGTGTGCAGGGGTGAGGACGGGAGAGTCACCTGGTGAGGGGCTGCAGGCAGCTGAGAGCATCAGTATCCCCACCATTGGGAGTCACAGTCAGCTCTGAGCACCACATGGTTAGGCAGCCTGTACCTTTCCTTGCAGATGCACTCGAGATTCTCAGGGAGCACCAGAGATTCCTTTTTACCTAGTGTCTGCTTCCCTAACTATCCTATGACCATGACTTTGAAAAGTTGTGGTATGGCCCAGAAACCTTTCTATTAAAGAAATTCTGGCTTGAAATACCAAGAGTAGCTTCTCCTTTGCGGCATGACATCAGACTGAGGCTGCAATCCAGACTCTTCAGACGTAGTGACTCTGCCCTTCATTAAGTCAGGAAATGTACTCCCATGTCTGTGCTGCTAGGGCTGAGGAGAGGGAAAGAAAATTTGTAGAGGAGCCTCTCTGCCCATTCTACAAGCATTCTCATGACTTTCAGAGTCTAGCTGCATCTGAGAAACGCTCTCAGCAGACGGAGGCACCAGGAGGAGCAGCTGGGGCAGCCCACCCTCACACTTCTGCTTTCCGGGGGGTTTATGTATGGGCTTGTAACACTGTGGGAGGGTTACTATAATCCTGTTGACAGTAATAAGTGCCAACATCATCAGCCTCCAGACTGCTGATGGTGAGAGTAAAGTCTGTCCCAGATCCACTGCCACTGAACCTCGAGGAGACCCCACTTTGTAATTTAGATGCATAATAGATCAGGAGCGTGGGAGCCTTCCCTGGTTTCTGCTGATACCAATTTAAATAACTGCTAACACTCTGGCTGGCCTGGCAAGTGATGGTGACTGTGTCTCCAAGAGAAGCAGACAGAGAGGATGGAGACTGGGTCATCTGGATGTCACATCTGGCAACTGAGATGGGAAACATAATGACAAACATCCACACTATTAATCATATTATAAGAGGATTTCCCTGACATTCCACGCAGTACTGAACATACTGGCTGAGTAAATTCCTAGTGTTCTCCCTCCTTACCTGGGAGACAGAGTAGCAGGAGACCCAGGAGCTGAGTGTGGGCCCTCATGTCCATGCTGTGTCCTGACTGGGACTGAGAGTCCTGCACAGGTTGTGAGCAGCCTGTGAATAAGACTTCAGAGCAGTGGGCTGTGCTCTAGACACATGCAAATCTGAACAGCTGCAAGCATGACGTCTCAATAACTCAGCTCAGGCCCAGGTGTCCCAAGACTGACTATGGCAGCACAAATTTGCCTTCAGAGAATGTATTTCTCCCTGGGGACCACAGAGCAGAATTATTCTGTTGTCCTGTGTGTAGAGTGCTATTTTGCTGTGTTTATGGTTCCTGACCTGCTTTTCTTGTTTGCTTTTCCTCAGAGAAAGGGCTGGTCAGAGAAACACATCTCTAGAAACTACAAAAAAATTGAGAATTTCCCTGTATTTGGTACATGTTGACCTCACGGAAGCCAGAGAGATGTTCATTTGATCTAATTCCCTGAAATCCTTGATGAGGAAAATCATCGGTACTACCAACTAGAGATGTAATGAAGTATAAGAACAATAGATAGGTAATAGATTTATTTATATACTTTTTTAAAGAAAGAAAACAAAAAAATATTGAAAATACATCTGAAATACAGTGTCATGATTTGCAAGGAGGGTGTATGCCATCGCTAACCTGTCATCTCCAGATAAGTGATTCTTGTTCTACAGTTCTGAGTGCCTTTTTCACCACTTCCATTGAGGCCATCAGGGATATTCTCCCTCCATATCTGAAAAATCTCAGCTACTTTTCTAGCTCTTTGTTCCATTACACATTTCCATGCCAGATGTTTTCTGAGTTGTTGGGTCACTCCATAAACCTCCATATTACAACATCACCAAATTATTCTAGTTTCTAAAAGAAAACTGTTCTTAATTGCTGGGTTTAGGTTGTTTGAACCATGCAAGTCCAGGAGAAAAATATGCAACATGGTGAAAGGGAAAGCCAGGGTGTTGCACTAGGTGTTGGAACCCACACAGTATGGAAAAGGCATTCATGGTGTAGGGTGGAGAGAAAAGCCCATTATGGGGTGTTGAAGTTAGGGTGCAGTGTTTCCACATGGGAGTATAGGATATGGGGACACTCTCTTCCCACTCACTGGCAAGCAAGAGGTATAAGGGATAATGCCAGTGTGATGTGTGTGAAAAAACTTGTCTTCAAGGAGAGTGTAGGTGGCAAGGACAGGAGCAGATTGGTTTTACATGGAGGGATTGATCAAATAAGTAAATGTACTGAGGATAATTGGAGACAATATTCTCAGTAGGAGGGAAAAGTTACAAATAGAAAAAGAAATAGTACTAGAATAAACTGTAATTTTTTATTGTAATTAGAGATTTCAGTATAAATTCATAGTTTTTTATTTATATAGATTAAAATGTGTGTGCATAGATAGATAGTCGTTCATTTTCCAAGAAGCAATGACACATCAGTCCCAACAAACAACTTTACTGCACAAAATATCATTTATTTGAATACCAATCTCCACTTAAAAGAATCAGTAATTCTTGGATCAATGAATGATTCCAAGTCTAGGATGCAGAAAATACAAGACGAGCCTTGACCAACTTTTGGCCTAAACTAGGGAAGTTCATAGAGAATGATGAGGTAGAAGTAGCATGTATTAGAATCCAGCTCAAATAAGGAATTGATTAGACTAATCAGTGGAATGTTAACTATGAAAATAAGTAACAACAGTAACACATTATAATCGATTGAATTAGCTATGAATATATGAGTCCACATTTTTATTATGAGGTGGATATTCATAATACATCAAATTACTTCTCTACAAATGCTTATTTACTTAAATTAAATTTTTTTTAAATAAGGCAAAGTGCAAAGGCTTCCCGTCGCACACGAACAGCCACCTGGACGCCTTCCTGCAGTGGCATCTGCAACCCGAGGTCTATGACGCCATCTGCGCCTACGAACCGTGCATATTGGTGTCCAACTAGGAGAAGCACACCTTCAAGTACGTGGTGCTGAATGACCGGCTCATCTACCTGACCAAGAACCCACTCAGGTCCCTCCGGTGGGTCGTGGCACTGCAGGATGTCGTGGCCATTGACCTGCTTGATGATTACACGGAATTTTTGAGTTCACCAGATAGAGATGTCAACCAACACATTCGTATCATCTATTCTTCAACTGTTTTGAAAAAAGAGTGTGAAAACCCAAAAGTTGTCAGGAAATTTCTATTTCCATTTCATCATGCCAATGCTAACAACAAAAAAGTCAAGGGAGAGAATAATAGCCCTGTCTTTCAAAGAGGCAAAGAGCCTAGAAATCTCAGTGAATCCTCTCTGAGCTAAGCTGCCAAAGTGCACTGTGCATTTCCAAGAGCAAGAAAAGATGGATAAATCTACCACTTCCGGTAAAGATTTCGGAATAGATGGTCCCTAGCATTATTCTCTCTCACAAATCAACCAATTTACAACT
Source organism: Cynocephalus volans (assembly GCF_027409185.1). Taxonomy (NCBI): domain Eukaryota; kingdom Metazoa; phylum Chordata; class Mammalia; order Dermoptera; family Cynocephalidae; genus Cynocephalus; species Cynocephalus volans. The sequence goes on from NC_084473.1 coordinate 84,476,455, forward strand.
ATATAAACATAACATCAGGTGCATATGGAAAGGGGAGACGTCCAGCATGGGAGGTGGAAGCTCAGCAGAGACCACAAACCCTGCGGTACCACCCCATGACCCAGCAACCCGGCCGAATCCAAGCTGACCAGAGAGGTGGCTCCCCAGAGAGGCCCAAGTCCCAAGGCAACCACACACGCAAAGCACTAGTGGCCAACTGAGCAGTCACTGAGGTAGCCATACCAAATTGGCAACCCCAGCAACATCTTAGTCAGACAATAGTGTCAAATCTGTGGACTGTGAAACCCCCTGCCACAATGAATAAACATCAAAGAAAAGATAACAGAAATACGAAAAATCAAGAAAGTACAACACCAAAGCATAATAACTCTGAAGCTCTAGATCCTATAGAACAAGAAGCCATTGAAATGACTGTCAAGGAATTTCGAGTGATAATTCTAAGGAAACTGAATGAGATACAAAAAAACTCAGCTAGACATCATGATGAAATGAGGAAAAGTATGCACAACCTGAAAGAAGAAATGTGCAAGGAAATCAATGCCCTGAAAAAAAATGTAGCAGAACTTGCCGAACTGAAGAATTTATTCAGCGAAATAAAAAACACAATGGAGAGTTTAACCAGCAGGCTTGCGGAAGTTGAAGAGAGAACCTCTGAACTTGAAGATGGGCTGATTGAAATACCACAGGCACACCAAGAAAAAAAAAAGAAAAAAAAAAGAGTCAAAGGCATTGAAGAAAATCTGGGAGAGATATCAGACAATCTTAAGTGCTCAAATATCCAAGTTATGAGCATTCCAGAAGGGGAGGAAAAAGGAGATTCCATGGAAAACATATTCAACAAAACAGTGGCAGAAAACTTCCCAGGTATAGGACAAATAACAGATCTTCAGATCCAGGAAGTTCAAAGATCTCCAAACGTATTCAACCCAAAAAGGTCATCTCCTACATATGTTATAGTCAAATTGGCAAAACTCAAAAACAAAGAGAGAATCTTAAAAGCTGCAAGAGAGAAGCATCAAATCACCTATAAGAGAGCCCCAATCATACTAACATCAGACTTTTCATTACAAACCCTAAAAGCCAGAAAGGAATGGGAAGATATGTTCAAAATACTAAATGACAGAGATTGCCAGCCAAGAATACTCTACACGGCAAGGCTATCCTTCTGAAATGAAGGGCAAATAGTATATTTCTCAGACAAACAAAAACTGTGGGAGTTCACCACCACACAACCACCCTTACAAGAAATTCTCATCTGAGTACTGGGTTTGGTTCCTGAAAAATAACTACCACTGCCATAAAAACCCAAGAAAAATCAAAACGTACTAGTAGGATAAAAATGGCATTCATGAAGAGAAAACAAACAAACAAAAAGGCTATCTACAACCCAATGAACCAACAAATGCAGAAAACAAACAGTAAATCAGAAAGCAAGGAACAAAAGACACCTAAGACAACCAAACAATAATCAATAAAATGCTAGGAATAAATCAACACTTTTCAATAACAACTCTTAATGTAAAAGGTTTAAATTCCTCAATCAAAAGACACACACTGGCTGACTAGATTAAAAAGGAGGACCCAACTATATGCTGCCTTCAAGAGACCCACCTCACCCAAAAACATTCACATAGATTAAGAGTGAAAGGATGGAAAAATTTTTACCATGCAAACAGAAAAGAAAAACGAGCCAGAGTAGCTATTCTTATATCTGATAAAATAGACTTTAAACTAAAAACCATAAAAAGAGACAATGAGGGTCACTACATAATGATAAAAGGATTGATTCATCAAGACAACATAACAATCATAAATATATATGCACCCAATGTTGGAGCAGCCATATTTATAAAACAAACTCTATTAGACCTAAAGAAGAAAACAGACACTAATACCATAATAACAGGGGACCTGAACACCCCACTGTCAATATTGAACAGATCATCTAGGCAAAGAATCAGCAGAGAAACACAAGATCTAAACAATACTCTAGGCCAATTGGTCTTGGCAGATATCTACAGAACATTCCATCCAACAACCTCAGAATATTCATTCTTCTCATCAGCACATGGATCATTCTCCAGGATAGATCACATATTAGGTCACAAATCAAGTCTCAACAAATTCAAAAAAATTGGAGTTATCCCATGTGTTTTCTCAGACCACTGTGGATTAAAATTAGAAATCAATAACAAATAAAATTCTGGAAACTATACAAACACATGGAAATTAAACAGCATTCTACTTAATGACATATGGGTCCAAGAAGAAATCAAGCAGGAAATCAAAAAATTTATTGAAAATAATGATACATCATACCAAAACCTGTGCGATACTGCAAAAGCAGTACTAAAGTGGAAATTTATTGCATTAAATAATCACCTCAGAAGTATGAAAAGATGGCAAGTGAACAACCTAACACTTCACCTTAAAGAACTAGAAAGACAAGAACAATCCAAACCTAAAGTTAGCAGATGGAAAGAAATCATTAACATCAGAGCAGAACTTAATGAAACTGAAACCCAGAAAACAATACAAAAGATCAATGAATCAAAAAGTTGGTTTTTTGAAAAGATAAATAAAATTGACAAACCATTAGCATAGCTAACAAAAAAAAGAAGAGAGAAGACCCAAATAAAAATAATTGGAAATAAAAAAGATGATATTACAACTGATTCATCTGAAATGCAAGGAATCATTAGAGACTACTATAAATAACTATACGCCAATATATTTGAAAATATGGAGGAAATGCATAAATTTCTCAACACACACAAGCTCCCAAAACTGAGCCATGAAGACGTAGAAAATCTGCACAGAGAAATAACAATAAAGGAGATTGAAGCTGTTATCAGAAGGCTCCCAACAAAGAAAAGCCCAAGACCAGACAGATTCACAGCAGAATTTTACGAACCATTCAAAAAGGAATTGACACAGATTCTTTACAAAGTATTCCAAAAGATTGTTACAGATGCAAATCTCCCAAACTCATTCTATGAAGTAAACATCATCCTGATACCAAACCCAGGTAAAGATACAACCAAAAAAGAAAACTACAGGCCGATATCCTTGATGAATATAGATGCAAAAATCCTCACTGAAATACTAGCAAACAGAATACAGCAACACATATGTAAAATTATTCACCAAGATCAAGTGGGAATCATCCCAGGGATGCAAGGTTGGCTCAATATACACAAATCAATAAATGTGATACACCATTTTAATAAAATCACACACAAGGACCATATGATCATCTCTATAGATGCTGAAAAAGCATTTGATAAAATTCAACATTTATTCATGACATAGACCCTCTATAAGTTAGGTATAGATGGAAAGGATCTCAACATAATTAAAGCCATATATGATAAACCCACTGCCAATATCATCCTGAATGGGGAAAAGCTGACAGCTTTTCCTGTAAGAACAGGAACTAGACAAGGATGACCACTCACACCACTCCCATTCAACATAGTGTTGGAAGTACTAGCCAGAGCAATCAGAGAAGAGAAGGAAATAAAGGGAATCCAGATTGGAAAAGATGAAGTCAAACTGTCCCTGTTTGCAGATGACATGATCCTATATATCGAACAGCCTAAAGCCTCTACAAAAAACACTTGGAGTTGATAAATGATTTCAGTACAGTAGCACGATACAAAACCAACACACAAAAATCAGTAGCATTTCTATTCTAAAATAGTGAACATGCAGAAAGGGAAGTCAAGAAAGCTTGGCCATTTACAATAGCCACCAAAAAAATAAAATACTTAGGAATTGAGTTAACCAAGAATGTGAAAAATCTCCATAATGAGAACTACAAACCACTGCTGAGAGAAATTAGAGAGGATACAAGAAGATGGAAAGATATCCCATGCTCTTGGATTGGAAGAATCCACATAGTGAAAATGTCCATACTACCCAAAGTGATATACAAATTCAATGCAATCCCCATCAAAATTCCAAAGACATTTTTCTCAGAAATGGAAAGAACTATCCAGATATTTATATGGAATAATAAAAGATCATGCATAACCAAAGCAACACTGATCAAAAAAAATAATAAAGCTGGAGGCATAACACTACCTGACATTAAACTATACTGCAAAGCTACAATAACAAAAACAGTATGGTACTGGCATAAAAACAGACACACTGACCAATGGAATAGAATAGAGAATCCAGAAATCAACCAACACACCTATAGCCATCTGATCTTTGACAAAGGCACCAAGCCTATACACTAGGGAAGAGACTGCCTCTTTAGCAAATGGTGCTGGGAGAACTGGATATCAATATGCAGGAGAATGAAACTAGACCCATACCTTTCACTATACACTAAAGTCAACTCAAAATGGATTAAAGAATTAAATATACACCCTAAAACTATAAAACTTCTTAAAGAAAACATAGGAGAAACACTTCAGGAAATAGGACTGGACACAGACTTCATGAATATGACCCCAAAAGCATGGGCAACCAAAGGAAAAATAAACAAATGGGATTATATCAAACTAAAGAGCTTCTGCACAGCAAAAGAAACAATTAACAGCGTTAAAAGACAACCAACAGAGTGGAAGAAAATATTTGCCAAATATACATCTGACAAAAGATTAATATCCTGAATATACAAGGAAGTGAAACAACTTTACAAGAAAAAAACAAGCAACCCAATTAAAAAAAGGGGAAAAGAGCTAAATAGGCATTTCTCTAAGGAAGGTATACAAATGGCCAACAGACATATGAAAAAATGCTCAACATCACTCAGCATTCGGGAAATGCAAATCAAAACTACACTGAGATGCCATCTCACCCCAGTTAGGATGGCTAATATCCAAAAGACTCTGAATAATAAATGCTGGCGAGGTTGCAGAGAAAAAGGAACTCATACATTGTTAGTGGGACTGCAAAATGTTGCAGCCTCCATGGAAAATGGTATGGAGGTTCCTTAAACAATTGTAGATATATCTACCTTATGACCCAGCTATCCCACTGCTGGGAATATACCCAGAGGAATGGAAAACATCATGTCAAACGTATACCTGTTCCCCAATGTTCATCACAGCACTCTTTACAATATCCAAGAGTTGGAACCAGCCCAAATGTCCATCCTCGGATGAGTGGATATGGAAAATGTGGTATATTTACACAATAGAAAACTACTCAGCCTTAAAAAATAATGAAATACTGCCATTTGCAATGACATGGTTGGATCTAGAGAGAATTATATAAAGTGAAAGAAGTCAGGCACACAGCAAGAGAAATACCACATGTTCTCACTTATTGGTGGGAGCTAAAAATAAATAAATAAATTAACACAAACACACACACACACACACACACACACACACACACACAAAACCTGGGGGTGGGGGGGGAAGGACATAACAATTACAATTCCTTGAAGTTGACATGACAAGCAAACAGAACGGACTTTGTTGGGTGGGAGGGGGGAGAGGGAGGAGGGTAGGGGGTTTTGGTAATGGGCCACAATAATCAACCACATTGTATATCGATAAAATAAAATTTTTTTCCAAAAAAGGCAAAGTGCAAGGGTGAACTCTGGCAGACACCACCTTCATCCATATTCCAAATGAATGCCATCAGTCCTGGGACAGATTGAAATCACGAACTGCCTGATCAGATGCAGTAAGAACACAGCATCCTTTCTGGATATTCCTGAGCAGAACTTAATCAGGATGAAACTTCAACCAGATACATACTGAAAGACATTCTTCAAAATAACAGGTGAGTAGTATTCAAATGTGATAATAAAATGAATGTCAAGGAAAGACCGATGAACTGGTCCAGATGGAAGGAAACCAAAGATCCATGGGCCAATAAAGGCAACATGTGAATCTGGACTGGATCATTTGTTAAAAAAAGACATCAATATGACAATTATCAAAACTGTAAATGAAACTAAGGACTAGGCACAGTGATGAATTAGTAATGATTTGGTGATTCCACCCACAATCGTATGCTAGTATGTAAGAGCATGTCTTGTTTGTAGGAAACACGTAGTAAAGTCTCAGAGCAGGTGGCCTAAATGGTTCAGGAGTAAATAGTAGTACATTGTATTATACCTAGAACCTTTCAGTAAGTATAAAATTGTTTCAAATTTTAAAAAATTAAAAAAACAGTTTCTGCACAGCATGTTAAAGTTACTCTAAAGCATTGTACAACAGCACTATACCATCCTTTTTATAACTGTAACACCAAATAATTTAATGTAGATGCACTAAGAGGACACTGGTTTTTCAAATGACAGTCACTCACAGACAAATTGTTGTCCAACGTAATAGGTCTCTTTTATATCAATTCAGTAAATGGACTTCGTATAATTCTTGGTTTGGGAACCTTCGTATTCTAAACCTCACAACCATTCAACCTTATTTCCCACAGCTCTTCAGCATGAAAGCTCCGACTAGTGATGCCCAACATAAGTATTAGAAAAAATAATTTTTAAAATTATTATTTCTTCCTTCCAAGAAACAAGATGCTAAAATTGATGCCTGGATTAGAATCAGCCTAAATCCCTGAAACAGCCCAGAACACATGAGGATCAATTCTTTCCAAAGCAGGATGAAGATCAAGACCAGAGCACGTGAGGAACTGCTCTGGGTTTCAGAGAAGACAGGGAGGAAGGGAGTAGGAGGATGGAGACCCAGCCCGCCCTGCTGGGAGTGTAACAAGGCCAGGGAGTCCTCAATAACCTGCAGGATCATAAAGGGACCTTGTGAAAACTGACAGAGAAACAGAAGGAGAGAGATCCACAGAAGGGAACCCGGGATACCTGCAGAAGTCCTCCTGAGTGTTCCACAGAGTATTGATCATATGATGTATGTGGAGGACTTTCCCAAGGCTGAAGAAAGTACGCCTGAGTGATTTGATGAAAATTGTTCAGTCTCCTCATTTTATGCCCTGAGTCAGTGCAGCTGGGTGAGAACCCGGCAGCTCTTCCTGTGCTTATTAGCCCTCATTTTCAATGACATGCAAGACAGTTTGTTACACTTTTCACTGTGTAATGGAGATGAGGAAAGGATTACTCAAAGCATCATCAATGCGATGAGAAGCCCAAAGGGGCTGCACCTCAGCAACTCCTCTGTTAGGAGGAGAAAACTGGGTACACCCCAGATTCCAAGTTAGCTTCTGTTTTTTATGGTAAAGTCAAGGAAGTTTTTCAAGAAAAATCAGTTGATTCAATCATTGCAAAAGGAGACAAAGACATGGGCAGTGTTACAAAAGTTATCTATGGCGAAATATAGCTTAAACAATGAAAACTAGTAACATCAGAAAATTAACAACATGACTTTCCAAAGCACAATTTCTGAAAAGCTAAGTTGGTCAAACTACAATCATTATCTAAAATATAACCTCCTCTTAAATGATATAAGCAAAAGTTGCATCTTATGATAAAGTCTGAGTATAATTATCTCTGAAGTCTCCACCAACAAACACCTTGCCCCTAGCAAACATTTTTTCGCATCTTTCCCTTTAGCCATTCTTAACATCTCTTAATAGGAGTAGTATGACACCACCTTTTAGCTCTACAATCATTAAAGTTTACAATCCCATCCCTAAGCAGTGATTAGAGTTGATTAGATGGGCTGTTGTCATGCTATCTGTAGGCTGTGCCTCCTACCCAAGGACTTTTGTTCCATACATGCATTTACCTAAAAACCCTATTCTAAAATTCAAAAGAGAATCAAGATTTCAAACCCTGTACAACAGTTCACGCTGGCCTCTTATGACAGGTCCACAGGTAAGTATTATAAATACCAACAAAAGGAAGGTTGTGATAATGCCGTTAGTGTGGATTGGTCATTGTTATCGGTTACCAATGTCAAGTCCACTGAGCATAAGAGGATTTACTGTGGGATATAAAATGCTCACAAATTATTGGGAAGCCTTAAGGAACAGGCTTCAGGCAAAGCCTCTAGCCTTACTGCAGATGCAGCCTGTGGAAAGAGGCCCTGTTGCCTGTGGCTTCACTTTCAGGCTGGCTCATCCAGGGAAATGAGCTGTTCCTCGAACTGTTGGCCCCAGAATTCCTGCAGCTCTGCCACCAGCTGTGAGATCTGACCTCATGGACTGCAGCCTGTGCCTTACTGTTTACATCCCTATTTCAGTCTTTTTGAGGTTCATCTGTTTTCATGGGTGCAGGGGTGATTTGTACCCTCTTGAGCCTTTCATTCACCACTGCACATTTTCTCGAACTCAATTACTTTTTTACCTTTGTGTGTGTGTATGTGTGTGGGGATCTAAACCCTTGACCTTGGTGTTATAACAATGTACTCTAAACAACTGAGCTAACTGGCCAATGCAAACTCTCACTTTTTAAAACATCAAGAGCCATGTATTACTGCCTAACATTATGCAAGTCTCTTCTTCAGAAATAGTAGCATACTCAGTGCTACCAAAACCACGGAGAAACCCAAATCCCTTCAGGTCAGTATCCATCTTCTCTTTTGGGTCATGAATTTAACCTGAGATCTGTATTGTAAAAGAGAAATAAAAAAAAGTACTTTATATATGTGATACGTTAAGGAAAAGGGTAAGTGTAGAAAGAAAAATATCTAACAAAATGCATGTATGAATCATCCCATGTTAAGGGATCTGTTTCCTTGACATTCTTCCATCCTCTCGGTTCCCATAATGCTTTCTGTAGATCAGAAAGGCTGAACATCATTTACTTGGCATCTGATAATTTTGTGCATATGCATGTGTTCCATGTGTGTGTGTGAGTGTATGCATGTATATGCACATATATGGTCATGTAAGTTCATTTACATGTGAATATATATAGATACAAATTTTTGCAGCAATCTATAAATATATCTGCATGCATATTTTATATGAACACATGTACACACTTATGTATGAACATGTTTTATTAATGAAATGTGAATTCTATTACAATCCTCTGGAGAATTTTATTTCGTTGTTATTGTGGTCCGTTTTAGTTTCAGATGGTATGTTCTGTCATGCCTTTAACAAGCAATGGTTCCAGTATAAGTTCTGTTTTCAAAGATTTGCCATGATGTTTCTATCTGTGATGTGCACGTGCCACTTTGAAAACTACAGGCCTAAACCCCTACTCAAGGCACTACTTTCCCCCCAAATTTGGAGTAGCACTGGCTAAATAAAGGAAGCCAGGCAGCGGTTCCTTAAACTTTCCAAACCTTCACAAGAAACACATCTGGCCTCTTTCTGGGTTCAAGTCATCAACTGCTATCACCAGAACCAATCACAACCCCACCACGCATAAGGTAAAGAGCACTTTAAGTAAACAAGAGTTCATCTCTACCAAACTCCCTTCATGCTTTCCTTCCTGCATTCTGATCACAGTCTTAAATTCTTAATTTTAGGAAATAAAGGGTTTTATATCATTCTGTATTTTTTCAGAGATATATGGAGTAAATTAGGTCTTCCAGTTTTTACTTTTATTTTCAACCAATCTTTTGGAATTTCAAGAACTCCCTTTTTCTATCTGCAAGTGGTAACCAAGAAAATTCAAAGAGTTTTAGCATTAGGATCATGTATCTGCTATAACCCCAAGATGTATTCACCATGTATTACCACAAATCACTGTCAACTGTTTGGCTGTAATGCTGACTAAATCAAACTGAAAAATGTAAATTCATTCCCCTGTCCCTTCCATCTTGTTTGGTTACTCAGAGGACACCTGGACCACCTCCTTCTCCTGCCATTTATGCCGGGTAAGGCTGCTGCAGCTGATGGAGCCTCAACAGGTGGTTCCTGAGGTGAGCTTGAGGGTCTCATGGCCTACAGCCCCCAGCAGCAAACTATTCCCCTGAGTTCTCCAACGTCTTCCTCTTTCAGAGACTCAGAGAATGTGCTGGGCTGCTCCCCAGACAAGCCACACATGTGCGCAGCCGGGCCAAGCCAAGCAGAAAGGTTTGTGTGAGGGGCTGTGTCACTGTGCACAGAGCATGTGTATGTTCCATTCAGTAATACCCTTCAACGTCTTCAGCCTCCACCCTGCTGATCTTCAGTGTGAAATCTGTCCCTCACCTGCTGCCACTGAACCTGTCTGGGACCCTAGTGGCCCGTTTGGAAACCAAACAGATCAGGAGCTGTGGAGCCTGGCCTGGCTTCTGTAGAAACCAATTCAAATAGGTGTTTCCATTGCTATGTAGGAGACTCTGACTAGTCCTGCAGCAGATGGAGACGGACTCTCCAGAGATGACGGACAGGGAGAGGGGAGTCTAGGTCTACACAACATCCCAATGGATCCTAAAATAATGAGATAAAAATGCAGCGTTATGTAGAAACATTGTACACTAATAATGTTCTTTTTAACAATTTATTTCAGACTAAATAATTATTTGTGTGTATAATTTCGATTTATACCCCAAAAATATCCAATTTCAAAAAAGAACCCAAGAGGTGCAAGACACCAGGGGGCTCCAGAAATCACCTGCACCAGCCCCCCCTCTTTCTATATTAGAGTCTTTCACAGAGCACAGGTCCTTGCACCTTCTGGAATCTTGCTCACTCTCACAGATCTAAATATCTTATGACCCATCCTGGAGGATGAGTCGTGCACATTTCACAGAGGACAGAACACACATGGGAAGCAGTGAGCCCCGGAGCTCACCCTCCCTCCCCATTCTCCTCCCTCATCTCCCCTCTGCCCTTACCAGGGATCCAGAGCATCAGCAGCCCCAGGAGCTGAGCAGGGAAACTCAATTTGAGACATTGATCTGAGGAGTCCTGATAAGTCAAGGCAAGAATAGACCTAATCTTTTATCTCAGACTTGCAGGGGAAGGTCCTCCACAAGGGACAGTATGCAAATCCACTGGTGGTTGCAGCAGTGTGGAAAGAGCCAACAGGAGGGTGGGAGCTCTCCTGTGAGCAAAATGACCTAAATGTCTTTTTTATTTGAAGGAAAACCAATAAAGATAAAGTTCATGCTGCCTAAGTGGGATAAATTTATTTTTGTTTTTAATTAATTATTTATTTATTTATATTGTATCATAATTCATTATACGTATTTTGGCGGTTCAACATTGATGTATGTTGATCAAATCACTATTACTAGCATCTATATTATTACATATCATACTTACTCTTTATGCACCTTGTCCAATATCTCCTCATTCCCATCTCCCTTCCCCCTCCCAACTCTGATAACCCTAGATTTCTTTTCCCCTTCTGAAAGAGGAAAGGATACTCTATTGATTTTTTACCTAGATGATCTGTCCAGCGCTGAGAGGTGTGTTCAGGTCCCCACTATCATTGCAGAGCAGATGCTGCTTCTGTCACTCTGGAATGGGCTTTGTGGAAATAGACATCCTCTTCTTGTTTCCTTCTTTTTTCCCTAACAGGTATCTTGCTTCTTAGCTCTTTCCAATGTACATATCGCACTTCTTTTTTTATTAAAAATAAATAAATAAAATTTGATGATTCTGTCTTCTTAGTTTATATTTCTTTAAAAGGATCCACATTTGGGCCTTTTTACTTTTTTGATTGAGGTAAAACACACACACATAACGGCAGCTGTCTTTTTTTTAATTTTATTTTTTTATTTTTTGGTCAATATACAATGTGGTTGATTATTGGGGCCCATTACCGAAACCTCCCTCTCCCCGCCCCAGCAACCTCCTTTCTGTTCGCTTGTCATATCAACTTCAAGGAATTCTGATTGTTGTGTCTTCTTCCCTCCCACTCCACCCCCAGTTATTTGTGTGTTTATTTATTTATTTTTAGCTCCCACAAATAAGTGAGAACGTGATATTTCTCTTTCTGTGCCTGACTTGTTTCACTTAATATAATTAGGTGAAACAAGTCCATCCATGTTGTTGCAAATGGCAGTATTTCATTCTTTTTTATGGCAGAGTAGTATTCCATTGTGTAGATATACCACATTTTCTGTAAACACTCATAACCAGCCCAAAGGCAGCAGTCTTAAATGTACAACTCAATATAGTGTGTGTATATTCACAATGCAGATGAAATTATAGGATATTTCAAATTCCCTCTTGCACCTTCCCAGTCAATAACTGGTCCCCCAAGTCAACCAAGGTAAATGTCACTCTAACCTCTATCCCAACAGTTTGGTTTTCCTGGACTCAACCTCAGATAAATTGAAGTAAGCACTTTTCTTTCCTTGTTTGTAGCTTCTAACTTGTTTCTTTACTGTTTTGATTCCTTCATTCCTTCCTGTAGATTTAAGTCTCTGTCTGCGGTCATTTTATGTGACTCTGAAGAGGTTCCTACTGAATTTCTTGTAGAGCAGGTCTGCAAATTATAATTTCCATTAATTTCTGTTTATGAAAAAAATGTTTTTACTTTGATTTTATTTTTGAGGCATACTTTCACTGGATATTGAAATTTCGGTTTAATTTTTTTTTCCATCAAGATTTCAGTATGTCATTCAACTGTCTGCAACTCTCCTTTGGTCGTGAAGAAGTCAGCTTTACGTTTATTTCCTATATATAGTATATAGTATATAGTGAGACAGGTTTTTTGCAGTGCGTTTGCAATACTCTTTGTCTTTGCTTCAGGATTTTACCTGTACTGTGTGTGATTATGATTGTTGAGTTTATCTGGAACAAATTCTATTGATTCTTTATAGATTGGTTCTTGACTTTTGAAAAGTTTTTGCCATTATTTTTCCAAATACTTTTTCAGCCACTTTTCCTTCTTTGTGACTCCCACCACACATCTGTTGGTCTTCTTCACATTCACTTATAACTCTCTGAGCTCTCGTTCATTTTTCTTTAATTTTTCTTTTTCTTTCTTTTTAGATTGGATAATTTCTATTAATCTGTCTTCAAGTTCACTAATTCTTCTGCCAACTTAAGCTGCTCCTGGCCCTAACTAGTGAACTTTTCAGTTGTGATATTTTACTTTCCAGCTCTAGATTTCTCATTTGGCCTTTTTAAATAGATTCTCTGTTTTATTGAGAGTCCCTACTTTTTGCCATTGTCTTTATATTTTCCTGTTTCAGTAGTGGAGCATAGTTGTAAAAACATCTGTGAACAGTCTATACAATAACTGCTTTAAAGCTTTTGTTAAATCCAATACTTAAGTACTGTCAGAGTCAGCTCCCACTGACAATTTTTATTTTTCAGTATGGTTTGCACGTTTTTCTTTCTTTACAGGAATTTTTACCAAAAACTGAGGATTTTTCATAATATTTTCCTGGGCACCTCTCAAATAATACAGAACCCTTGATAATATTTTACTTTCTCAGCATTGTTGAGTTTCTCTTTTGTAACTTGCCTGGACTTAACATTGCAGAGTCCATCTCCTTCCTAGTGTTTGGCTACTGGTATCTCTTATCTTATTTCTTTCTTTTAATTTTGAGCTAGGAGCTGCCCAGGTATCTGCATAGCTTAGTAATCACCAATGATTTGGACAGAAATTCTGCTCAGACACCAGGAGCCCCACAGTCCTCCTTCTGCCGACCCACTGTGTGTGGTTTGTGGAGCACACGCAAAGCATGGCCAGTTCTCACGTCCCTCCACTTTCTCCACTGGGCCCAGATTGGTCCCTGTCTATCATCTCTAGAGCTTCTAAGTTACTGGAATATGTATGGAGATTATCTCAGCAATTCTCTGGCTCAATCATATCCAGGGATCCACTATTAATGTTTGGCTGATCTACCACTTGCTCCAGCCAATGCCACTACCTAGGACTAGCAAAGCTGTGGCATTTTTCTGTTGGTGTCCTACAGAGGTCACCGCATTTAGCTGAAAACACTAAAAGATCTCATTCTACTCCCTACCCCTGCTCGAGTCCACCTCCTTTGGCAACAAGATGCTGGTGTTTGCTGCCATCCTCATGTAGATGAAACCACACTTCTGCAATTCTTGTGGGCTGAGTTGGGGTGAAAGGGAGTAGTCCCAGGCAAAAGACCACAAACTTCCTGTCCTCATGCTAAACTCTAGTACTTTTTTCAGTAAACTTTTCTCAATTTGTTTTAAATCTTTTCAATTTCCAGAGCAGCCACAGAGCTGGGGTCTGGAGCGTTAGTACACATGGACTAAGAACTGCTCTGGGGCCCTGGGCTTGGGCAAATCTGCAGCAGAGGTGACTCCAGTGTCTGGGCTCACAGCCAGGATGAAGCCTTGAAGCCTGAGTCTGGGGCACATGCAGATTAGGGGCATAGAGGTGGTGGGGGTGTGGGAGGAAGGGACTGAGAGTCCAGTGTAGCACAACATGGTTCCTTTTTTGGGGGGGTGAGGGAGGAATAGCAGCATCTCCCTCTTGGAGTCTGCATGACCAGGGCTGTAGTTTAACTCAGAGGCAAGAGCTGCCATTGCCCTCTGAAGAGCAGGCAGCTGTGATCCACACAAATGAGAACTAAGGGATCTCTTCTGGGAAAGCCGCTGCTAGTTGAGGCTGCCTGGGGGGCTGTTGAGGTCTCCTACAGCTAAAGCTCGGGGGTACCCCATAGAACAGGCCACCAGGGACCACAGTGGTGCTGCTTCCTGGCTGGTACTGAGTCTCTGCCCTTCTTCTGTGTTCCTGGATGTCCCAGGATGTCTCAGGTCCAAGGATCTCTCAGCCATCCTTTCTGTGTGGTTGTTCTTGGTTTTTCGATGCACTGTGAGGCTGCAGGTTCTTAATTGGACTCTTAAGCCCTCCAGGACCGTTTTCCTTCTTGGACAGCTGTCATATTGTTTTTTATTGTGAGGGAAGGAAGGCTGGTGTCCCCTACTCTGCCATCTTGATGACATCAGTTCCACAGGACATAGTTTTGATGATGAGATCTTGGACTTTGACCTGATGTTCTCTGGGATAATACTTGAGCAGGTTGGGGTGAGAATCAGAATATTTAGTATGTGGGACGGAAGTGAATTGTTTAGGCCACAGGGTGGACTGAGACCAATTGTATCCTATTCCACCCCCATGTCTTGGTCTCTGTATCACTTTCTTTCCACTCTTGCTGAAATTTAACCTTTATAACAAACCAGTAAATTTAGAAGAGAAAAAAAAATAATAAAATGCAATAAAAAGTTCTTGCTGAGGACAGAAATTGTAGAAAACTAGAATTTAATCTAAATCATTTGAAAATTTATAAATACAAGTTAATTGTATAAGAATAATTCTTCAAAAATAATGTATGCAATATAATACAATTTAGTTATAATAAATCTACATAAAAATGACAGTATTACTTATGTGCGATATAAAGCAGAGTCAGAATGGGGGTGATGAAAGGAAGCACATTATACCTTTATACAAATTTACTATCAAGTGTAGGTTAATAACCAATTTTTTTCTGAACTTTAGAAATGCAAAATTGTAGATTTGAGTAGGCTTAACAAAACTAAAATATGCATATATCATTCTGTTAATGATTATCTTTAAAGGAAAATGTAAAACAATGAAAACATCAACTGGATTAAAAATATGAATGACACAAAGAAAACATCTGTGGGGAGCTGCCCACGTTACACCGTAATCGCCATTACAAGATGGCGCCGGCCGACACTGACAATCGGCAAAAACAAGTCTAGAGCGCATGTGCTGGGAATTTCCCCACCTCTAGTCTCTGCCTCTCCCGTGGCGTCATCTGGGCTGATGCACGACCGCCAGTCAGAGGGGGACACGTCCTAGGCGAGGGACAGTTTTCTATAAAAGGGAACGGGCTTCTGTACTTGGGGTCTCCGCCCCGATAAGCTTGTGCTCTGCCTCTCAAGACGCATTAAAGCTTTACTGCAGAAGGATCCTGTGTGTGCCGCGTCGTTCTTGCTGGCGAGACGGTTGCGTGGGACATCTGGTGCCGAAACCCGGGAAACTTGTGACATCGTCAGCACCTTCGGAGACCCCCTGGTGACAGGGAGGATTCAGAACTGCAGGAGGGTAAGTTCAGAGAGGTGTGTCTGTTCTTGGTCTGGGGTGAATTCGGTTAGATTACAAGGTTTTAGACTCATCCCTTGGTGTGGTCAGACTGACGTAGATACGCAGCTGCACCTGAGACCCGTGTGAGCCTCTCGTACATAAGGGAGCGGTGTGTCTCACAGCGCCTCCTAAAGCAGGGCGCATTATGGGTTCCATGTAGTCTATGGTTACCGCGTTAGAGGCTGTGCTGAGACAACGTGAGATCAAATTAGGGGGCCGTGTACTCAGAAATTTTGTGAAAGAGGTAGATCGTGTGGCGCCATGGTATGCCTGTTCCGGCTCCCTAACCTTGAGCTCTTGGAACAAATTGGGCAAAGACCTTGACCGCAAGTACGCAGAGGGAGACCTACGTCAGGGCACCAAGACCATTTGGAAGTTCATTAAGAAATGTTTGGAGGATGAAGGCTGTAAACCGGTAGTGACAGAAGGACAAAATATATTAGAGGAAGTCCAAGACAGCATGTCAGAAACTGAACGGAGTGAGAGGATGGGTACCCACAAGAGGAGAGACGTCTCCTATAGAAAAAAGTGCCCTCCCGGTAAGTCTACGGACGAGGGAGAGATTCTAAACCATCAAAGTGATGTTCCCGGAAAATCTGCCGGGGAGGAAGGGGTTTTAAACCCCCACCAAAAGAGAAAAAACAAAAGAGAGCTTTACCCTGTAGGAGAGCTGAGGGCCATAGACCAAGGGTTGGAGGACTTAAATCTACATGAACCCGACTCTGACTCCCTCAGCCCTAGCGAGGAGTCCGATTTAAAGGAGGAAGCTGGGGGCATGCCACCTTTGAGTGGAATACGTCCGAGACTTTTGAGTCTTCTGTTTCTGTCCAAAGGTACGGACAAAATACGTCTGTACCATCGACACCAGTCTGCCTTTTCCCCCCTTTCGCGTTTATTTTAGTTCAGGATGCAGTACAGGAAAATCAGATTACTTGCACCAATGAATCCTGCTTTTATGCACAGTGTTGGAATGCTACTGGGTTTAAATTGGCTGTGATTGCGCGAATGCCTAGGTGGGTTCCCGTTCCTGTGGAGGCCCCTAATGCTATGTCCTTATTCAGGCAAAAGAGGGATTTTGGTTTCACCGCAGCAATTGTTACCGCTGTCTCCTTGGCGGCAGCTGCAGCCACAGCTGCGGCTGTGTCTTTGGGCACCACGGTCCAGACTGCCTCCACATTGAATAATTTGTCTTCTTCTGTGGCCCAGGCCCTGAACACACAAACTGCAATAAATTCTCAGTTAAGGGGAGGATTGATGGTGGTCAATCAAAGGGTAGATTTAGTCCAAGAACAAATAGAGGTTCTATGGCAAATTGCACAACTGGGATGTCAATGGAAATATTCAGGATTATGTGTAACTAGCATCCAATATGAAAATTATACCAGGGCAGCAAACTTGTCTCATCGCTTGTCTGAGTATCTTTTAGGAAACTGGACAGGAGACTTTGACGGCCTGATGCGGGACCTGCGCTCTGCCATCGTGGCTGTGAATTCGACAAGAGTGGATGCCTCTTTTGCAGCTGGATTGTCCTCCTGGATCACAACTGCTATGTCACATTTCAAGGAATGGGTGGGGGTGGGATTGTTTGGGGCGGCCCTTTGCTGTGGACTAGTGTTCCTTCTGTGGCTGGTCTGTAGGCTGAAAGCCCAAACACAAAGAGACAAGGTGGTCGTTGCCCAAGCACTTGTGGCTCTGGAGCAAGGAGCCAATCCCGATATTTGGCTATCTATGCTCAAAGACTAGTCCCCCCTCTTTTCGGCTGGCCTCCCTGAAAAACTGATCAGTGGGGTTCGCCCTGGCTCGTGCTGGCCCACAACTCACAATTCAGAGTCCGTTCCAGTAGGTCCAGAGACGGGCAACTTCCCCCCGGACGTGTGCCGACCTAAGACATGGTGCCTGGTGGCGATAGGGTTAACCTTTGACGGGTAAGGTCACGGCCTGAGGTGGGTCGACCTAAGACAGGACTACTGGCTAGACATGTTGTGGCCAATGAGCTTGCTCCAGCCTCTTAATGTAATAAGAAAGGGGGAGATGTGGGGAGCTGCCCACGTTACACCGTAATCGCCATTACAAGATGGCGCCGGCCGACACTGACAATCGGCAAAAACAAGTCTAGAGCGCATGTGCTGGGAATTTCCCCACCTCTAGTCTCTGCCTCTCCCGTGGCGTCATCTGGGCTGATGCACGACCGCCAGTCAGAGGGGGACACGTCCTAGGCGAGGGACAGTTTTCTATAAAAGGGAACGGGCTTCTGTACTTGGGGTCTCCGCCCCGATAAGCTTGTGCTCTGCCTCTCAAGACGCATTAAAGCTTTACTGCAGAAGGATCCTGTGTGTGCCGCGTCGTTCTTGCTGGCGAGACGGTTGCGCGGGACAAACATCAACTGGGGAAACCAACCAAATCCTGAAAACGAGATAGTGGCACTCACCAGCACATCAGGATTCCACACAGGGCTCAGCTGCCATTCTAAAGTTTTCAAATGTCATCTTAAAGGATGAGAACAGGAAAGAAAAAGAGTCAAAAGATTGTGATTTCTCACTTGTTATTGACAGATATTTCTTTTGTGCATTTTTCCTTCCTGCATACAGTTACTGATATGAATCTAACCACAGCCACTGTGTTTCATTGTCCTTTTATACTTTGACAAACTGTGTCCACAGATCCTGAGGAGCTGAAAAGCTAGACCACACTGATCCTATCTCTGGAGCCAGGAGGAGACTGCAGATGTGAGCAAATGTGAGTCTGATCTACAGTCTCCAAGCCAGGAGCACTGGTGTGGGGAGAACCTGCAAGTTTTGCTCTTTTTCTAACCAAGATGAGGAGCATCTTAATCTGTGTCCTCCTGATGCCTGTCAGTGACTAGAAACACTCCAGGGATCTAGTCTCCTCTCCTTTCCATTACTGGAAGGACAATAATGTCTAATGTATATTTACCTCGTGAGTCATTTCCCCAGACTTGCACACAATCTGCTTGTCATAAGTCATAGAAAAACTGGCTTTAATTGAATTACACACTGACTAGGTTATTGCAAGTCTTTCCTACATTTTCATTTCCCTACTGCCATGGAGTCTGCAGGAAAAAGTGCCATGAGAGGAGGTGTGTAATTATGACTGGATGTAAAGGGGAAGCTACGAAGGGGTTGATGAACTACCACTGCTACCACCACCAACACCACCACCACCACCACCACCACCACCACCTGAATCCTTCTGGACACAGGGCCATTATTTCCATAGAAACACACAGAGCTCTCTCTGGGGTCAATATTTTTCATATGCCCCCTCTTATGGTTAACCATGGAGACACCCTAACGTTGTTCTCCTGATATTTGATAGAGTCATTTCTGGAGTAACATGAACTTCTTTCCTGCTCATTTTCAAACATATATTGTTATTTGTTTATTTGTTTTTCTTTATGATGCCTATGAAAGTCATCAGTGGTTTTCAGATACTATCCAAGATTTTGGATACATTAGATATTGTAATTTTCAGTTAGATGTCAATAGCCTACGAATTGGGATCCCCACACTGAGTCTGGAATTTAAATGCCACACAGTATTTTGTAGTTCAGCACTCTAACTAGCAATAGAGGGACTGAAGAGTCTTGGTGTGTAGGGTCCACAGTGATTCAGTCAGTTTGTGCTGCACCCCACATGTGATGTCCACGTCTGGTCATAGTCTGGGGGCAGCTTCCTTTGTCTATTCACAGCATGGCTCAGTTCCCTTGGGTTGTATTGGGAGAACAGGGGAGGTGGTTGCAAAGAAAAGCTGGTCTACAAGTTCCCAGTTCTCCTAGTTCCAAACTTCACTCTATTTATTAATGACGTGGATTAGGGTGGTGCCTGCCAGAGGATTATGGAGGAAGGGGACAGTCTCCTACTTTTTCTAAACCATGTGCATCCTGAATTTTAATGAATGTTTAAGCCAATATTTATGGAAATATTCAAATTATTCCTTCAAAACTGCATTAACTACTTTGTCTGAAGGCTGGTCTGCTTCTTGGACCCACAGGAGGCCATGAAGCCTGCATGATTTAGCACTTCGTCCCTAGGGTGTGCCACTTAATCACTAAGCTTATTTGCATTTTTATGCTCTCTCTGTGTTTTTTCTGGTCTGGCAGGTCTCAGATTTTATGGTCCAAAAACGAATGAGTGTTTCTTCATTCAACTTGATGTTGAATTAATACATAATTTGTGAAATAATAGTTCACACTTAACTAAATCAAATCAATTCACCTTTTATTTTCAGAGAATATTTTCTTATGATTATTTATAATACATTATTTTGTGGCCTGACTAAATTGGGAGCCTGTCCATGTTTTTCTTGGTGCCAATTCAGGTAGTTCCTCCTATCTTCACTTGCCTTTCAGATGACAATGACTCTCTCCTGATGCTTTGTCTGGAAGTTGCAAATCTGGGAAGCAGAATGTTTCCATTGGAAATTGAAATGGAAAAATAAATCACATGAAAAATGGTGTCATTGTGGTTAAACTCATCACGTGTCATTATCTTCTCAGTAAACTCAAGTGTGTGAGTGCCCTGTGAGAAGCCACAATTTACACATGCAGAAAGGTCCTCAGGATTCATCATACAATGAGAAGAGAGACATTTTCATCATCACATAGAAATCCTTATAATCTGTCTCACCTGGGGTCAGAGCAGCAAGAGACGGAGAAGTTGATCTCCTGGTGTGTATTCTGCGCATGACTGAGGCAGACACCTGCCCTGAGCCAGGGAGCAGCCCATTCACAAGGGTTTTGACTTGTAGACAGGGGCTCTTGGGAAGGCATCAAATTTGTCCCAGATTCAGATATTTTGGGATTTCCAGGCCTAGAGCAGAGTAATTCACAGCTGGTACACATGGATGCTTTTGCTAGTGTCTTCAGGTAATAAGATAACCATGTGGAGCCTGTCACTTCATAGTCCAAATCACCAGAACATTTTCTTAGTGCTCAGCTACAGATGGTCTTCTTCTGGTGTTGAGTATTTTGAGTGCCCACAAGAAAGTTATATGTCCTGTGTTTCCTCCTTTTAGATCTGAATGAGCCTGTGACTGAGGTGGAAGTAACCCTGTCTTCTGAGGCTGTATTATCAGGCTGTGTTCATCAAAAACAATAATTGCTGACACAGCTATTAATTGGATGTGATCTCATGTGGCTAAAATACGCACTCCATTTCATGGTACACACTTATTCCTGGTAACTTATTGTAGATTATTAAGACTGTGAGGTCAATTCCCCTAGTGAAGAAATGAGAATTTAGAGTTGAGGAAAACAACATAAAAGATGAATTCAGAGAATTCTACACCCTTACCTGCTATGTTTGAGGTTAACAATACTGGGTGGTCTAATTTCAGAAAAGAAAATCACAATAAATTAGCAAAAGATTAGTAAAGAAATTTTAATTTAAACTGCCTCAAAGCATAAAGAGAATTTATGTCAATAAAGTAGATACTCTTTAGGACACTTGATTTGGTATTGATTTGATGAAACAATTTAAAGAAGTAAGAACCAGAGCTTCAAAAAAAAAAAAAAAAAAAAAAAAAACCAGGAATTGGAATACTCAAAAGGGAAGCTGTTTCTGTAGGATACATGGAATATTGACTGTTGTGTGCCTCCTTTTTGAATAAGATTGTCTGCAGCAGGTGTCCCATTCCTGTCAACACTGCTCACATGTCTTCATGTTAAGGGGACTAGTACTGAAGGAACAGTATTCAAGGAAATATTGGCAAGAGAAGTCACCCACACAGCTCTTGATTTGGTTGATGAGACCTTGGTCTTTGAACTGATGCTATCATTGCATAACAAAGTGCTGGGGTGAGAATTACTGTGTTTTGTAAATGGGAAGAATGTAGACTGTTTAAGCCAAAAGGTTTACAGTTGCCCATTATTTCCTCAAAATGACTGTACATAGATCATCCAACCTCCAGGCTCTTCTAATAATGTGATGTTGACAATCTTCCCACTGAGCTCAGTGTCCTGTGTTTTCTCCTCTCAGATCTGAATGAGCCTTTGACTACAGTGGAAGTAATGTTGTTCTAAGACTATAAGAGGTTGTAAAGGTTGTATAATTTCTTCTCTATACTCTTAGGGAAAGTATAGATGAAGCCATGAACCACATGGGTAGGCTAACTGCACCAGCACAGGACCCAGACTACATCCAGCTTCAACTATCTTGAAATGTCTCCTGTCCCAGACCCCATCTGATTGCATCCATAAAAGAAACCTTGAGTAGGAACTTGGTGAGCCCAGACAACACAGAGACGCAAGGAGATAATTGTAAAATGATTGCATCTTTCATGTGCCATAGCATTTTGGGGTGATTTGTTTTGTATCAATAATAGCTAGATGCCAGTTAATAATTACAAAGAGAAGGTGGAATTAGAAATTCAGCTATTGATGCTAAATGAATATTAGCAAATTGTGCATGGGAGTTTCTTATACTATTTTTACCATTTTTCTCTAGGTTTGACATTATGCCAAAGTGAAAAGTTAAATAAAATATGTACAAGACAACTTGCGAGAAATATACCGAATATTACTGAGAAAAAAATAAAGCTGACCACAATACATGGAAGTTTGGGCCTTGTTCATGAATTGGGAAACTTAATAATGCAAACGTGCAATGTGGGTGCACAGATGACCACAGCTGCCCATGTGAGCAGGACCCAGGTTCTGACCCCTCAGTGAACAAACACCATTTCCTGAAGACACGTCCATGGAACATACCCAGACTCAGCCTCCTCTCTCCTTAAAAATCTGAGAAATGTGACTTCACACTGCTAATGTAAATGCAATATGTCTGGATTTTGCTTCTGTTCCTCCAAATTGTGCTCTCCTTGGGTGGCAAGTGCTTGGTGCAAGGAATCTTCCTTTCTATAGTCTAAACACCTCTGGGTTACATTCTCCAGCTCTAAACCTCATCTCCTCTGATTCTACTGCTTTCCCTAAAACAGTTAAACTCTTGCTTTTTTTTTTTCTTTCTACATCTCAAGAAAGCAGAGAATGAGCATCTGTTTTGGTTGGGAAAGAGTGCTTAAACACTAACCAAAGTTCTGTGAATAAGAAGCTTATGTCACAACACTTTCTACAGTATTGAATGTGAAAAGAGTGAATAGTCTCATACTCAGGAGAACAAACAGGTCATAGGGGCCGTACTACCACCCCGAAAGGATCAAAGCCTGTGGTTGTAGAAGTCATTTGCAGGTAAATAAAAGATGCTGGAGAACTCTGGATCTGTCTTTAACCATGTCGTTTGATTGCCTTTTGCTATCATATACTGCATATTGTGAGTGGTACAAGGCAAGGCTGAATTTCATGTTTGATAAAATTTACCCTGTTTTCCTGATCCTCATCAGCACAGGAACTCAAAATGCAGCCACAGGAGTGAGAGAAGAAGGTGACACAGGTTGGACTCAAGGTTCCACTGCAGGGGACCATGTCCTGACCTGCAGCACTCTGTGAGGGATGTAAAAGACAGGTGGTTCTGTGTAGTGTCCTTCACCTTCAGTCCCTTAACTGTGAGCAAGACATCAATCCGACAATCCCACTGAGTCAGGACAAAGTCAGATGGACACACTCACGCTGAGATTCACAGTGTCTTAAGCTGGGTTTGACAATGCCAAGCTAAGTCACTGCTAATACTTAGCTGGCCCAAGAAGTCATGGTGACGTTTTCTGGAGACCACAGACTAGGTCAGCTCAATGATGACACTGGCTTCTGAGTTCAGAAATAGAAGACAAATGCCTCAGATATTTTCAAGAAATCAGTATTATGAAATCCTTTTTCCTATCTAATATGTTAAGAAATCTTTATTCTTCCTTCACCCTTGATGCTGATCCTTCTTTCACAGAATGCACAATTCCCCTGTCCTAACCAGTATAAGTTCTCTTTGGATTATAAGCCGTTATTCATGGTAATGTCTGCCATTCAAAATCAGCTGTATAGTACTCCAAAATCTCAAGTTGCAAGAACAACATCATATAAAATGTTTAAATAACCAGAAAATTTACCAAAAACATGAATTTTAGATGTACATGTAGAAATTAAAACATGAATACACTAGATAAGCAAGATGAAGTATGCTTTTCTATACTAGGAATAAAGGGTTGAAAAGATAAAGGCAAATATATTTGCATACATAGGTAATTTTATAAAATCAACTGTCATCTGTTGTGCAGACCTCAGTCCTATCTACCATCTCACCAAAATATTTCCCAAGGTTATCTACCCAGTTCCTCCACCATCTTGGTAATCACCAGCAAGAATAAATAAATCATAGTATATTTACAGAAAAAAATATTATTCCACAATTAAAAAAATAAATTACTTCTGCAGAAACAACATAGATAAAACTAAAAAAAAAGTTGATCAAAAGAAATGAGACACCAAAGAGAAGATACTATATGATCGCATTTATATAAAATTCAACAATGGGGAAAATTGATGAATATTAATAAAAAGAATAGAACAGTGGAAGGCTTAGGTACTGATGGGCAGAACATGGAATTGACAGGAAGGAGCTTGGGGATGCTTTGGGGTGCTGGGAAAATGTACATCTTAATATGGATAGAGCTTGGAGGGGAACATGTGTACATGTGTATTCATCCACCTGTGCAGTTTATATTCACTTTATGTACAGTGTATACTTCATTGTATTCAGTTACATTCAGATGTAGGAATTATGGAATCAGAATATCATCGTCTGTTTCCAACTTTTCCCTCATAAACACTGGTACATTGAACAAGCTCAGATCTGAGAACTTCTGATTTCTCATCTGCACAGGATTAATATAGAATTAATTGCACTAGATCAGTAAGCCATTAGTGCAGTAATCAACACAGAGTAGGTCTTCAATACTTCGGTAAATGGTAAATGGCAATTAACGGTGTCTCTGTTGTTGCTGCCATTGTAATTATTATTACTATTATTTCTTTGGATGTGGAGTTTTTTGTTTGTTCTTTTGCCTAGTTCTCTGCCTTTCAGAATATCTCCTCTAGAGAAGAGATTCAAAAATCATGCAATGGATGAATTCCTTGGCAGTCCTGACATAGCAATGTCATATTAGAATTATTTCAAGGTTTGAGGGTTTTGTACTTTCAAGAAAGGAAGCTTTGAGGGGACTAAAGTCCCTTACAGGAAGTTTGAGCTCTACAAAATGTTCCTAGAAATAGACTGTGTACCTCTGAACAGACCACAGGGGAGACTGTACCAGCCAGAATCAAAAATTCAGACTGCAAAACCAGGTTGGAAGGCAGGTTTATACTCAGGGCTGTAATGCTGAGGGAAGAACCGTGTAGACCTGCATGTTCACTGTAATCAACTGCACACCGTTGTTAGTCTGCATCTGATGTGTGGTACTGTATTAAAAGTTCAGTTATGGTTATCATTTCGGCAAGCTGGATGCTCAGAAGTGGCAGTGGCTGTGTGTCAGCTGAAATTCATATTATTGAGTCCATGCATGCATCTTATTGAGAAAGGACACCAACTGAAGTCTATGTGTTGGATCATTTTAATTACTGAGAACTCCCTACTCTCTAATGGCCTTTTGATGGGTATCAGCTTGGAAAGCCATTATTTTCAACCATGGCACATTTTGAAATGTCCATTCATATCTTTTCCAAAACAATTTTGCCTCCAATCCTTCAGCAACATTTCTTCAAAGTCCTGATAATCTGTCAAAACTCAGAGTCAATGTCATTGAATTTCCAATCTCTCCTCGCAAAGTGACAGTATTAGTTTGTTTCAGTTGCTTATAAAATAAATACCTGAAACTGGGTAATTTGTAAAAAAACAAATGTATTTTTTACAGTTTCAGAGCCTGGGAAAGGCAAAATGCAGGGAATACATCTGGTGAGAGCTTTGTTGGAGTGTAGTGACTTTTCACAGCAAAGCAGCATGTCACATGGAGGATGGCAGAAGCAGACAGAGAGAGAAGTCCTTATGAGCTCTCCTTCTGAAGTCCTCAGAACCATATCCATGACCACCATTAAACCATCAACCTATGAATCCATTTACTAGGGCATAGTCCTCACAGTCTAATCACCTCTTTGAAGCCCCACTTTTCAACTACAATGATAGAATTTCCATCCTTTTAATACTGTTACAGTGGGGACCAAGCCTTAATGACATGGGAGGACACCCAATCCACAGCATTCCACCCCTGACACCCCAAAATTCATATCCTTTTCACATATAAATGTACTCATTACATACCCAAAGTGTTAACTTGTTTCAATGCCGAAGTCCAAAGTCCAAAGTCCTACCTGTGAAATCAAAACAACTTATCTACATCTAAGATACAATGGTGGGACAAACATAGGGTACATATTACCATTCAAAAGAAAAAAGAAATAGACCAAAAGAAATGGGTACTAGGTCCTAAGCAATTCCGAAATCCAAGAGAGCAGGTAGTGAGTGTTAAAGCTGGTGAATCACGCTACATGACTCCATGGTCCAAATTCTCTGCATTCTGGTGTGGGGTTGGGCCTCCAAGTCCTCAGGCAGCTTCACTTCTACGGCTTTCTTGGTCTCAGGGCAGGCATCAGCTCTCCCAGACTGGCATTGGATGCTGGTAGCTCAATAATCCTGGAGTCTCCATAGTGGTCCCACTCTCATGGCTGTACTAGGCATGGCACTGGTGAGGGTTTCCTGCTGCAACTCAGACCCCATATATCCACTTGGCATTGCTTAAGTGAAGGCTGCATGCAATGACTCTGCCTTTGTGACAGGTCTCTTCCCAGGCCTCCAGGCTTTTCCATACATCCTTTGAAATCAGGGTAGAGGCTCCCAACCGTCCACAGCTCTGGCCTCCTGTGAGCCTGCAGACCTAGCACCCCTTGGATACTGCCAAGGCTTGCAACACCCCACTACTCTGGTACCAATACTCTGTATTAGTCTATCTCTGTTGCTAATAACAAAATACCTGACACTGGATAATTTGTAAAGAAACAATATTGATTCCTTACATTTTCAGAGGCTGGGAAATGCAAAGCCCATGGAATCCATCAGTTGAGAGTCACGTTGGTGGGTAGTGATTTTTCACAGCAAAGTAGGGTGTCACATGGAGGATGGCAGAAGCACAGAGAGAGAGCATGATGAGAGCTCCTTATGTGCTGTCCTTTTAAAGTTCTCAGAACCACACCTATGACCACATTTAGACCATAACTTATTAATCCATTTACTAGGGCATGATCCTCACAATCTAATCATCTCTTTAGGTCCAAATCTTTCAATTACCATAATAGGATTTGCCACCCTCTTAACACAGTCACAGAGGGGACCGAACTTCAATGAGTATGGAGGGACATCCAATCCACAGCAGTGACCATCAGATGTACCCTTGGAGATTCTCCAGTATCATGATTTCCATTCTTCTAGGGTATCCCTGACTATGACAGTGGTGTGACATCAGTCCAGCATAAATCATCTGACAAATATCAAGGCAAAAAAGTGTCTCTAAATCCAGAAAAAATTCAGAAAAAGAAGGAAACATCTAGATTACCTTGGTGTTGCCGCATTACTCACACATAAACAAGTGCATATTTAAATATGTACAGACAATTATGTATCAATTAAATGTACACGCACCTATATGTGTATTGTAAATGTATATGCGAATTTCCTACAAATTATGTAAATTTACTCTTTTACTCAAACATCATTTAGTGTTAATTTCTTAATATCTTCATGAATGGGTTACTGAGCATTCATATTGAGGCCATACATTTTAGTAAAATACATTTGTCTATATGTGTAGATGTGGAAATATTGTATTGACCAGAATATGCACAATAATGTTTGGTAACAAACCACTCAAAACTCAGTGGTTTATAACACTGAGCATTTATTTTCATGTTCGTGGACCTTCCTGTTAACAGTGACTGGCTGGTGCAGGTGCGGCTCCGCTGGGGGCCTCTGCCGCAGGCATTGAGCGTGTCTCCAGCCTGTGGATTGCATTTGATCTCAGGCAAAGACTGAAAGACAGCAATGCCTCAGGACACAACATGCTTACAGTAAGTTACAGGAGTGAACAGAATCCTCAGAGAGCTGAACAATAAGGCCAATATTTGATCCTGCTGTTGACAATTGTTTATGTTTTTTATCCTTTACAATGTAAAAAACATTTTGAAATATAGTATTTAGTTAATTAGAAAGTAAATATGGGTGTGCTTTTTTTTAACACGAGGCTCACTAAAAAGTAGATTTTCATTCAGTGTCTCAGGTGATTCTGCTGTTTTGCATCTGTAATAAGATGTCTGTGATACCGATGATGTTGTTGAAATCCAGACAAATTTTGAATATGAAGGAAAATAATGCTACACCCATGTTTAGTTTTTGTTCTTATTTTTGTTGAGAAAGATTTTCATGTCTGTCAAGCAATACTTGTAATTTATTGCAATTTATTCTTTTTCTAATGCCTCTATGACATAATGAAGTTTTCTTGCTGTGATCCTACCTTGCCAGTGATACCTAGAAGCACCTCCCTGAGTTTTGTGGGGCCGTGCCCTAAATGACAAAATTCTGAGAGTTGGGGATATAGTTACCGTACTGAGCAGTCTGCACTTAACTCTGCATCATCACCATCACTTCTGAAAGCACAGTTCTCAAACTCCTTTTCCCTCACTGATTTCTTTGCTGAAAGAGGGGCCCTCCATGACATTTGTGAGTCAGAAGAGGAGGATTCATAACTCACTACAGGACCTGTAGGAAGACCCGTGGGCAAGGGTGAGGACTGAAGAGTGACCTGGTGAGGGGATGCAGGCAGCTGAGAGCATCTGCACCCCCACCATTGGGCTTCACAGTCAGGTCTGAGCACCACATGGTTAGGCAGCCTGTACCTTTAGTGGCAGATGCACTCAAGATTCTCAGGGAGCATCAGAAAATCCCCCATTTCTAGCATCTTCTTTCCTAACTATTCTTGATATTGAAAAGATGTAGTTTGTCCCAGAATTCCCTGTATTTTAAAAAAATCCTGTTTAAAATACCAAAAGTAGCTTCTCCTTTGCTCTATGAACTCAGACTGAGGCTGGAATCCAGACTCTTCAGAGGTAGTGGTCTCTGCCCTTTATTAAATCAAGAGATGTACACTCACGTCTGTGCTGCTAGGGCTGAGAAGGGGAAAGAGAGTTGGTAGAGGAGCCTCCCTGGCCCCTTCTTCCAAAACCTACCAGTGACCTTCACAGCCTGGCTGCATCTGAGAAATGCTCTCAGCAGACGGAGGCACCAGGAGGAGCAGCTGAGGCAGCCCAGCCTCACACTTCTGCTTTCCTGGGGTTTTATGTATGGGCTTGTAACACTGTGGGAGGAGTACTATAACCCTGTTGACAGTAATAAGTTCCAACATCATCAGCTTCTAGGCTGCTGATGGTAAGAGTAAAATCTGTCCCTGATCCACTGCCACTGAACCTTGATGAGACCCCACTTTGTAAATTAGATGCCTTATAGATCAGGAGCTTGGGAGCCTTCCCTGGTTTCTGTTGATACCAGGATAACCAATTGCTAATGCCCTGACTAGCCTGGCAAGTGATGGTGACTGTGTCTCCTAGAGATGCAGACAAGGAGGATGGAGACTGGGTCATCTGGATGTCACATCTGGCACCTGAGATTAGAAACATAAAGACAAACATCCACATGATTAATCATGTTATATGGGGACCTCCCTGAAGAGCTACTAGTATTGACCTCACAGAACTAGTAAATTCCTAGTGTTCTCCCTCCTTACCTGGGAACCAGAGCAGAAGGAGCCCGAAGAGCTGAGCGGAGGCCCCCATGTCCATGCTGTGTCCTGATTGTGACTGGCTCCTGGACAGGTTGTAAGCAGCCTGTGAATAAGTCTTCGGGACAGTGGGCTGTGCTCTGGGAACATGCAAATCTGCTCAGCTGCAAGCATGAATTATCTCAATAACTCAGCTCAGGCCCAGGTGTCCCGAGAATGTCTATGGCAGCACAAATTTGCCTGCAGAGAACGTGTTTTTCCCTGGGGGCCACAGAGCAGAATTGTTCTGCTGTCCTGTGGGTAGAGTGTTATCTGGCTGTCTTTATGGTTCATGACCTGCTTTTCTTGTTTGCTTTTCCTCAGATAAAGGGCTTGTCAGGGAAACACATTTTCAGAAACTACAAGAAATTCTAAAACTCCCTGCATTTGCCTGTGGACCTTAATGAAGCCAGAGATGATCTTCTGAACTAATTCCCTAAAATCCTTGGTGTGATAAATCATCAGCCCTTATAACCAAATATGCAATTGGGTATTAGGAGAATAAATAGATAAGTGATAGATTTATTTATTTTATTTAAAAAGAAAGAGAAGCAAAAATATTGAAAATATACTTTGTGAAATACAGTGTCATGCTTTGCAAAGAGGGTGTATGCCATCACTAACCTGTCATCTCCAGATAAGTGATTCTTGTTCTCCAGTTCTGAGTGCTTTTTTCACTTCTTCCATCAAGGCCATCCAACATCAGGGATATTCTCCCTCCAAATCTGAAAAATCTTAGCTACTTTTCTAGCTGTTTGTGTCATTATACATTTCTACGTCAGATGTGTTCTGAGTTTTTGGATCACTCCATAAACCTCCATATTCCTACATCACCAATTTCTTCTAGTTTCTAAGATGAAGGAATTCTTAATTGCTGGATTTCGGGCATTTGACTGAAGCAGGTTCGTGAGAAAAAGCATGCAGCACAGTGAAGGAGAAAGCCAAGGTATTGCACTAGGTGTTGGGGCCCACACAGTATTGGAAATGGCATTCACGGTGTGGGGTGGAGAGAAAAGCCCAGCATGGGGTGTTGAAAGTAGAGTGGACTGAGGAGAATGTCCTGCACGTGGGAGTGCAGGATGTGGAGACTACCTCCTCCTACTAATACACAGGCAAGTGGTATTAGGGCTAATGCAGGTGTGGGGTGTTTAAAAATCTTATCTGCAAAGGGAGTGTAGGTGGAAAAGACAACAGCAGGTTGGTTTTACACAGAGGGATTGATCAAACAAGTCAAAGCAGTGAGGATAATTAGAGCCAACATTTTCACTATTGAAGAAAAGTTACAAATATGAAAAGGAATAATAATAGAATAAACTGTGATTTGGGATTGGATTTAGAGGTAGTGTAAATTCATAGTTTTTTATAGATATAAAAATGTCTGTGGATAGATAGACAGATAGATAGATAGTAGTTCATTTTCCCAGAAACAATGTTTGAGGAAATGGAGTAAGTTCAGTCAGGCCCTCTCACCTCCTATCCGGCTGGATGTGTTTCAGCATAATCTGTGGAAAACAAGTTATGTAAGAGTAGAGTTAGTGCGCATGTGCACCCACGTACGCCTTGGCTCATTGCCACTATTGTGTAGGTTGGCATATAAGACAACGGCTTTGGACCACTGGTGGCAGGGATTGTTTGAAATAAAGTATGCCTACTTTGCCCACGGCTACTCAGTTTTTCTTTCAGTTACCTGACTCATGCCCAGCACAGCACTTGGTAGTGGGGTCTGTGACCCAGCCCGACAATTGGCATAGTTCGGTGGCAG
Organism: Cynocephalus volans; assembly: GCF_027409185.1. NCBI lineage: Eukaryota > Metazoa > Chordata > Mammalia > Dermoptera > Cynocephalidae > Cynocephalus > Cynocephalus volans. Next base: position 84,507,855 of record NC_084473.1, read on the forward strand.
GATCTGAGCAGGTAAGGATGCCACAGGCCCCTCAGGAAGGGGAGGATATGTGGCTGTCTTCAAGCATGTGGTATCAGGTGTCTGCATTCCTGTGGACTTGGGCTCCACTGGAAATATTGGACCAAGTAGACAAGTCCCCTGTGAGTATCGAGAAAGCACTCCAGGTCCTGAGCTCCATCCACAGTAAAGGATGAAGAGTCCTGGAAAGCAGTTGGTCAGATGGGCTGGCAGATGCTTACTGCACTGTCAGCCAACATGGATCGGGCCCTCCATGACACGCCATGACTGAGAGAGTTGACAGGGGAGACAGAGCTGCTGGAGACATAGGTACATGTTCTGGAGGCAAAAGTGCCACAACAGGGTGCTCCTGATGCTGAAGCCAAGGACCATGATGAAGCCAAGGGTGAGTACATTCGCCTGGAGGAGACCATATGCCTCTGGGCATGATCAGTAATCCAGCAGATACTAAAGCATGAACAGCCCATGGGACAAGGTGGACAACCAGTGGGCAATCCACAAGTGACCCAATTTATTACCTATGTCCCCTATACTTAATCTGAGCTGTTGGACTTAGGCAAAGAGGCAGAACCCCTCTCTTCCTGGCTTTTGTAGCTGTGGGACCAAGGGGTGGATGGCCTGATATGCTCTGGTGAGGAGATGGAGAAGCTGCTATCAATCACCACACATCCGTCCCTGTGGCAGCGGTTACAGAATAGCCTCAGATATGCCCAGGAGCAAGGAACCACTCCTTGATGGAATGGGAGAATGCAGCCATCTGGAACATGTGGACAAACACCGGAGATCTGCCCGAAACTGTGAGAAAATGGCAGACATACACCAAGCTGGTCCAGGTGATTTGGGAGTGGGGATGCGACAGGCCATGTTCAATGTGAATACCCAGGGCCCAGATGACGAACACGTTACGGGTGGCATGAGGGACGTGGTGCTACGAAATGCTCCATCAGTGCCCTTTGGGTCACTAGTGGCTATATTGACCTCATATGTTGGGCGCCCTATACATGAAGTAAAAACTATGATGGCCAGTATGGGCAAAGCAGATGGAAGGTAACAAATAAAAGGGATCTGGAAAGTGGTGAAGACAAAAGCCCTGAGAAATGTCCAGAACAGGGTCCCACAGAGACTGAATAAAACTAGCTACATGCAGCTGTGGTTTGACTTGCTTTTAGCAGCAGCTGATAGAGGGAAATTTCAGTTGACTGGCAACTGAATGTGGTCTTGTTTGCGCTGTGGCAACAATTATGCCCTAAGCAGCGCAACACCAAACTTCCCCAAGAGACTGATGGCAAGGTATGCCCAGTGCATTTGAAGGACTTTATAGCTATTTCTGTAGAGGCAGATGGATTGTTTTCATTTGGCTAGGGATCAGGCTGAGGTACCCACCCCAGCAGTGGGCAGATGAGGACTGGAGGTCCCATGTTGATCTGGCAATTCACTGGTCTAAGGCAAAAGTACAGCATGTGTTATTATTGGTAGATACTGGCACAGAGTGTGCCTCATACAAAGCAACCCAGATAAGTTTCCGGGGGCCATAGTGAATATTGATGGTTATGGAGGATAGACTACCATAGTCAATGCTGTGTCTTTGCTGCTGAGCATTGGGCGATTGCCCCATCATGTATATACAGTGTATGTATCTCCTGTAGCTGAATATGTTTTGGGTGTGGATGTACTGTATGGTTTGCCCTTGCAAACAACTGTTGGGGAATTCTGGCTGCAGATCCACACAGTAAAGTCAGTGCTGCAGAGACATGCAAAGCATGAAACACAGGTGTTACCCAAGCCAAGGCGTGTGGCTAACGTGAAACAGTACCGCCTGCCAGGAGGACATGCAGAGAGAGCTGCCATTGTCTTGGAGCTAGAGAAGGTTGGCATTATCCATCCAGCACATAGTCCATTTAATGCCCTGTGTAGCCAGTGGAAAAAACTGATGGTACATGGAGGATGACTGTGGATTATCAAGAACTGAATAAAGTAGTGTCTCCTTTGCATGCAGGTGTGCCTTTGGTTCACAATTTAATGGATCAGCTGAAGTTTCAGCTAGGAACTTTTCACTGAGTTTTGGACCTTGCAAATGCTTTCTTCTCCATTCCAATTTTGGCTGATAGCCAGGATCAATTTGCCTTCACTTGGGAAAGAAGTCAGTGGACATTTCAAGTGTTACCACAAGGCTATTTACATAGCCCAACTATGTAAATACGCCCAAGGCAATCACAATGTTTCATTATATTTGTGATGTGTTATTAACCTCTGATTCTCTTGCAGATTTAACCAAGGTGGCTCTGATGCTGTGAGGGCACTAGGAACAATGTGAGTTTGCTGTGAACACAACCAAAGGACAAGGACCCAGTCTGTTGGTCAAATTCTTGGGAGTTGTTTGGTTCGATAAGACATGGATCACTCCAGAACCCACAGTCAATAAAACACAGGCATATTGTCGGCCGACAATGGTGGCACAACTACAAATGTATTTGGGACTGTTGGGGTACTGGAGAGTTTTCGTACCCCATATGGCCCAAATGGCGCATCCGCTGTATGCACTAACAAAAAATGGAGCTCCTTGGATTTGATCTGAGGAAGTGGAATGGGCTTTCTGTGCAACAAAGAGGGTGGTAAAGCAAGTACAAGCTTTACACATGGCTGACCCCACTAAGTCTTTTGAATTAGATGTACATATCACCCAGGAAGCGTCAGGATGGGGTTTCTGGCAGAGACAAGACCAATTCTACACACCTATAGGATTCAGCTCTGGAAGGTCACTGAAGTGCATTACTCTCTGATAGATAGACAATTAGAAACTGTGTATTCTGCCCTGATAGCCTCTGAAGCTATTACAGGAACTGCTAAGGTCTTAGTAAGGACGACATACCCCATCCTTGGTTGGCTCTGCATGTGGACGACTGCTCCTAAAACTGGTGTAGCTCAGATTCCCACTCTGTCTAAATGGAGAGCATATACAGAACAGAGAAGTACTGTGTCTACAAGTCCTTTGTCAAATGAATTGCAAAATATATTAGGACCAGTAGAGGTCATGGAAGAACCTTTGACACAACCTATACCCATGGAGGTGGAGACTGCACTTTTCCATGAGGGAAAGGGACCTATTGTGGAGCAGGCTTGGTATACAGATGGCTCCAGCATGGGACCCTCAGCATTGTGGATGTCTGTTGCCATCCAGCCCTTGACTGATACCTTGTGGTATGAGAATGGTATAGGGCAAAGCAGCCAGTGGGCTGAAATAAGAGCAGTATGGATGGTGATAAAAAATGAGCCTGGGCCATTAACCATCTGTACTGACAGCTGGGCTGTGTACATAGATTTAACCCTTTGGATCTCTATGTGGAAATATCAGCAGTGGCTGGTAGGTCATTAACTCTTGTGGGGACAAGCCACGTGGCAAGTGTTATGAGAATTAGAACATGAAAAGGAAGTACCTCTTTTCCATGTCACAGGATATTCCCTCTTAGCCAGTATGGGCAATGATGAAGCTGATGCACTGGCTAAGGTAAGGTGGCTGGAGAGAGCTCCAGCAAATTATGTAGCCCAATGGCTACACTGATAGGTGCAGCATGCCAGCAGCAAAACCATGTGAATGGCGGCTCAAAGGTGGGCCCTTCCTACAAAATGAGAAGACGTGGTAAATGCATGTCACATTTGTCTGGTATGTGGTCAACAGTGTCCACATCCCCGATGGGTGCCACACACCGATGGGCAGATAATTCAGGGAAGGGTGCCCCTGACCCGAAGGCAGGTTGATTTTGTGGGACCACTTCCTACATCAGAGAATTTCAGGTACATTTTCACAGCTGTTGATACAGCTACAGGACTCCTGTTTGTATGGCCCTGTAAGGCCCCAGACCAGGCAAGCTCTATCAAGGCATTGAATAGCCTTACAGCCATGTATGGTTGACCCCTGGTCATAGAGAGTGATAATGGAACCCACATTACTGGACATGAAGTACGGCAGTGGGCTTCCCAGTTGTGTGTTCAGTGACAATTATATGTGCCTTATAACCCCCAGGCAGTGGGAATGATTGAAGAGTACAAAGGTCTTTTGAAACAGGGATTGCGGCTGTCCACCCAACCCCCATCCCTGAAGGGGTGGACACGGCCGTTGCAGGAGACAGTCAGGATCTTGAATGAGAGACCCCATGAGGGCGGGCCCTCTCCAGTGGAGGCTCTGTTGCACAGAGTTGTGTCACCTATTCAATTACAGGTTACAACTAAAGATGACCTCCTGAAACCTGGAGGTGGTAAGAATGGAAACATTCTCTTACCGGCCCCGACTTGCAAGTCTTTTCTTCAGAAATAATAGCACACTCACCGCTTTCCAAACTATGGAGAAACCCAAATCCCTTCAGGTCAGCACCCATCTTCCCTCTTGAGTCATAAATTTCTCCTGAGGTCTAAGTTTTAAGGTGAAAAAAAAAAAGAAAAATATCAGTATTTTATATATGTGATATGTTAAGGAAAAGGGTGAGTATAGAAAGAAAACTACCTAACAAAATGCATGTACGACTGATACTGTGTTTGGGCATCTTTTTTCTTGATATTCCTCCATCATCTAGGTTCCCATAAGTGTTTCTGTAGGTGGTCCCAGAAAAGCTGAGCATCATTTCCTTGGCAGCTTATAATTTGGTGCATATGCATTTTGTGTGTGTGTGTGTGTGTGTGTGTGTGTGTGTGTGTCTGTGTCTGTGACTGTATGTGTGTATACATACATATATACTCAGGTAACATTGTTCAGGTATGAATATATGTATATACAAATTTGTGCAGCAATCCATAAAAATATCTGAATGCAGATTTTATATGAGCACATATACACATATATGTATAAACATGTTTTATTTCTGACTTGTGAGCTTAATAATTTTCCATAAGTCTGTATTGCATATGTAAGTCTCCTTCTGTTTACTCTAAGTGTCACTATTGAAGAGGAACACAAAGAAATGGAAAGAAACTCCACGTTCATGGTTTGGAAAAATTAATACTGTGAAAATGTCCATACTACCAAAAGTGATCTACAGATTCAATGCAATCCCTAACAAAATACCAATGACATTCTTCAAAGAACTAGGAAAAAAAATCCTAAAATTTGTATGGAACCACAAAATCCCCAAATAGCCAAAGCAATCGAGAGCAAAAGATACAAAGCTGGAGGCATAACACTGCCTGAATTTAAAATATACTATAAATCTGTAGTAACCAAAAGAGCAAGGTACTGGTAGAAAAACAGATACACAGACCAATGGGACAGAATAGAAAACATACAAATAAAGCAATGCATTTACAGCCAGCAGATTCTTTATAAAGGCAAAGAGAGTATCAACATAGGAAAGGAAAGTCTCTTCAATAAATGGTGCTGGAAACACTGGAGATTCATATGCAGTAGAATAAAACTAGACCCCTATCTCTCACCTTTTATAAAATTCAACTCAAATTTGATTAAGGACTTAAATGTAAGGTACAAAAATATAAAATTAGTAGAAGAAAACAGGGAAAATAATTCAAGACATCACGTTAAGCAATGACTTTACGAAGAGGACCTCAAAAGCACAGGGAACAAAAGCAAAAATAGGCAAATGGGATTATATTAAACTAAAAAGCTTCTGCACAGCAAAGAACACAATCAACAGAGTGAAGAGACAACCTGCAGAATGGGAGAAAATTTAATCTATGAATGTGGCAAGGGATTAATATCTTCAATGTACAAGAAACTTGAATGACTCAATAGTAAAAAAAAAGAAAAGTCAGATTAAGAAATGGGCAAATAAACAGAATAGACATTTCTCAAAAGACGACATACAAATGGCCAACAGGTATTTGAAAAAATGTTTAGCATCATTACTCATCAGGGAAATGCAAATCAATACCAAAATGAGATACCATCTCAGTCCGGTTAGAATGGATGCTATGGATTGATTGATTGGTGTCCCCCAAAGTTCAATTATTAGAAGCTTAATTCCCATTTTAAATGTTGGGGGTGAGAAATCCTATTATGGTAAATGAAAAGTGGGACCTTGAAGAGGTGATTAGATCGTAGGACCATGCCTAGTGAATGGACAAATAACAGTGGTCATGGGCATGGTTCTGAGAGCTTGAAAATGAGAGAAGTGAGACTCTCTCTCTCTCTGCTCCACCATTCTGCCTTGTGAGACCCCTGCAGTACTGTCACCACCAAGGATTTCAGCAGATGTCTTCCCTGGACTTTAGACTTTCCAGCCTCCAAAATTGTAAGCAATAAATTTTGTTTTCTTACAGATTACCCAATTCCAGGTGTTTTGTCATAAGCAAAGGAAAAGGACTAATACAGGTTATTATAAAACAGGTAGGAAATAACAAATGTTGGTGAGAGTGCAGAGAAAGGGAAATGCTTAAATCCCATGGTTGGGGATGTAATTTAGTACCACCATTTTGGAAAACATGCTGGGGATTCCTGAAAATAACTATAAATAGAATTACCCTATGATCCAGAAATCCCACTACTTGATATATATCCCAAGAAAAATAAATCAATATGTCAAAGAGATACCTGCATTCCCATGTTAATTATGGCTCTATTCACAATCACGAAGATATGGAATCAACCAACGTGTCCATCAACAGATGACTGGATAAGGAAATTGTGATATATAAATATATATATAAATTTAATGTAAATATATATATATGTGTGTGTGTGTGTGTATGTACATATATGTGTGTGTGTGTATATGTATCACACATACATATTAGGATACTATGCAGCCATAAAAAAGGAATGAAATCCTGTCATTCATGGCAATACAGATGTGCTTTGAGGACCTTATGGTAAGTGAAGTACTCCAGAAACAGAAAGAGAAATGCCACATGTTCTCACTCATGTGTGGAAGGTAAGAAAGTTAATCAGGTTGAAGTGTAGAGTGGAATGGTGGTTACCAGAGGCTAGAAGGGCGAGGAGGGATGGGGCATAGTGAGAGGTTGGTTGTGGAATAAATAAGCACAGCCAGATGGGAGGAATAAGATCTAGTGTCCTATAGCACCATAGGGCGACTATAATTAACAGCAATTTATTGTATAATTTCAGTCACCTAGAAGAGATGATTTTGAAAGTTTCCAACACAAACAAATGATGAAGAAAAAAAAAAAAAGAAAAAGCTACTGTAGTCAGCAGGATTTCAGAGAATGTTCAGACTGTGAGGGAAGGAGGCAGAGAGAAATGCATAGGAGAAGCACAGAGGATTTTTAGAACAGGAAAACTATTCCATATGAGACTGTAATGGTGAATACATGACATTATGCATGTGGCAAAACCATAGAAATGTACAATACAAAGAGGGAAACCTAAGGTAAAATTAATATAGTAATAATATAGCAATATTGAATCAAAATAGTAACAAATATACCACACTAATGTAACATGTAAATAATAGGAGAAACTCTATATGAGGGTGGGGGAAGGTATGGGAATGATCTGTACTTTCTGCTGAATTTCTCTGTAAAACTAAAACTCCTATAAAATAAAGAGAAACACAAATATTGTTATATGCCAGTGAACTTAGCACAAACTTTCTTTGTTCAATATTTTCAACAATGAGGTAAATTTATTCCATTTATTTAAATACCTTTTAGATTTTTTATTTCTTCTCTGTTTTCTATCTTTTTATGAATGGTTTTCTAAACATGAAATGTATCTACATGTGTGGTTTTTCAATATTGTATTAGTCAGCTTTTCACCAATAATGGTTTGCAACAAACCACTCAAAAATGCAGTGGCTGACAGTGTTAAGCATGACTTTCATGTTTACCGATGTTCATGTTAACAGGGATTCAGCTGATCCACGGAGGGCTTCGCTGGGTGCTTCTGCTGCAGGTCACTGAGCAGTCTCTGTCTCCAGTAGTCACTGTCTCCAGCCTATGGATTTGGTCTGATCTACTGCCACAGCTGAAGTGACAGTGACTACCCAGGGCAATAAACAATATCCTGAGGTTAAGAGTCATAAGCAAATTTAAGTTTGGACATCTGCAACACTAGTATTCAAAATCTGGATTTATTCTTTTGCCTTGGAAATACTCAAATTTTAAGAAAATCTTTATTCCATTCAATTTTCAAAGTAGTTGATGATGCTATTGACGAATAATTATGTTTTTCCACCTTTGGCATTTAAAAAATCAAATTTAATTATATGTTAATTATAAAATAATGGTATATTTTTAGCATGTAACTTTACGAAAAATTTCTTAACTGGCCTCACTGGATAAAAACAAAATTTTAAAAATGCAAAATCTATTTAGCTGAAGTAAATATTTCCTAAAATATAGTTTCTTAAACATTTTAAAGCTCACCTGTCATCTTGTTAAAATGCTGATCGTCATTTAGCAAGACTAAGGTGGGTCTGCGACTTGCACACTGTCAGTGATGCTGATGATGCTGCTGGCTTCTGGACAGATTTTGAGTAGCATCAGTTCTTATGTTAAAGAAAAAGAAGGTTACATCTGTAGGTCTGTATGTATACATTTTGTCAAGAAAGGGTTTTAAAATTTTTCTGTTCACATGATTGCTATATTTTTTTCCCCTGTGATTCCTTATTTTCTATTTATCACTTGACTTCTATGAAATGTTCCTGCTATAATCCCAGACTTGCTGATAATATTTGGAAGCACATCAACGTGCTTTCTGGGCTCATCACTTAACTGGTAAAATTCTGAGTTTCAAAATAGTGACCACACTGCATTGCCAGCTGCTAATTCCCATCATCACTGTCATTCTGGAAGCACATTTGCCAGAATTCTTTTTTCTTGTCTGGGTTCCTGTAGATCTGTTTACATTGGTAAAGAGATTTGGAAGTCAAAATAGGAAGATTGAATACTATCCATCAGTGCCTGAAGCCTAACACATGCACATTGGTGAATACTGGAGAGTCACCTGGAGAGGAGCTGCAGGCAGCTGAGAGCATCAGCATCCCCGCCCCTGGGCTTCCAGACAGGTCTGAGGACCACATGGTTATGCAGCTTATATACTGGCTTCTGGAGGAAAACCAGAGAATCTCCTGTTTCAGGTATTTGCATCTTTGACTACCATGCACATATAGCATTTTTAAAAATCATTTTATTTATTTTAATGGAACATATTTGATTGAACATATCTGTGGGTTGCGGCATTGAATATCAATACCTGTGTGCAATTTTGGTGTGAAATCTGGATAATCAGTATATGCAATGTTACACACTGCAGTCGATTTTCTTGGCCCTTTACCAACATCTCCCTGACTCCCCTCCCCATTTCCCACCTATGCTAACCTCAGCTTTGTTCTCTTGCTTGAAAGTTCAATGTATTATTGTGATTGTTGTATCTTTCTTTCTTTCTTTCGTTCATTCGTTCTTTTTATATCTCCCTCATATGAGGGCGGACATGCGGTATTTCTCTTTCTGTGCCTGGCTTATTTCACTTAACATGATTTTCTCTAATTTCATCCATGTTTCTCTGAATGGCAGTATTTCTTTCTTTTTGTGGCAGAGTAGTATTCCATTGTGTAAATATACTACATTTTCCTTATCTGGTCATCCGACAATGGACATTTAGGTTGGTTCTGACTATTGGCTATTGTAAATAGAGCTGCAGTAACCATGGGAGTGCATGTGTCACTTTGATATGCTGAGGTCCATTCTTTGGGTACATACCCAGGAGTGGAACTGTTGGATCCTATGGTAGTTCTGTCTGCAGTTGCTTGAGAAATTCCCTGTCATTTTACTTAATGGCTGTACCAATTTACAGTCCCACCAACAGTGGCTCCCCTTTCTCTGCATCCTCGCCACCATTTGTCAATCTTTGTCTTTTTGAAAATGTCCAGTCTAACTGGGGTGAGATAACTTAATGTGGTTTTCACTTGCATTTCCCAGATCCTGAGTGATGTTGAACATTACTTTCATGTGTCTGTTGAGCATTTGTATGACTATATTTTTGAGAAATGCCTATTCAAATCCTTTGCCCATTTTTTAATCAGGTTATTTGATATTTACTAAGTTGTCCGAGTTCCTTGTATATTCTGCATATAAATCCTTTGTTGAATGCTTAGTTTGCAAGAATTTTCTCCAATTGTGTAGTTTGTCTTTTCACTGTGTTAATTGTTTTGTTCACTGTGCAGAAGCTTTGTAGTTTGATGTACTCTCATTTGTTTATTTTTCCTTTTGTTGCCTGAGCTTTGGGGGTCCTATTCCTAAAGTCTTTGCCCAGTCCTACTTCCAGAAGTATTTCCCCTATATTTTCTTTTAGGGGTTTTATAGCTTCAGGACATATACTTAAGTCTTCAGTCTATTTTGAGTCAATTATGGAATACGGCAAGTGGTATGGGTCTAGGATCATTCTAAAGCGTGTAGTTTAGACTCTCCTTACCTATATTTAAAAAGAAAAAAAAGATTCTCCTTGAAATACCTAGAGTAGCTTCTTTTTCAGTGTGTAAATCCCAACAAATGTCATAACAAACTCTCCTCAGATGTTATGATCTCTGTCTTTCATAAAATTGGGAGAGACATTGTCATGTCTGTGCTGCTGGGGTTGAGGAGAAAGAAAGAGGGTTAGGGTTCACAGGAGCCTCCCTGGCCCCTTCTACCAAAACCTGCCGGTGACCCACAGAGCATGGCTGCATCTGCAAAAAAATCTCATCAGATGGAGGCACTGGGAGGAGCAGCTGGGGCAACCCAGCCTCACATTTCTGCTTCCCTGGGGGGGTTATGTTCGGGCTTATAACACTGTGGGAGGATAAACACTATGCTATTGACAGTAGTAAGTTCCAAAATCATCAGCCTCCAGGCTGCTGATGGTGAGAGAATAATCTGTCCCAGATCCACTGCCACTGAACCTTGAGGAGACCCCACTTTGCCATCTGGATGCATCATAGATCAGAGGCTTAGGGGCTTTCCCAGGCTTCTGCTGATACCATGCTAAGTAATTGCTAATGCCCTGACTGGCCTTGCAAGTGATGGTGACTGTGTCTCCTAGAGATGCAGACAAGGAAGATGGAGACTGGGTCATCTGGATGTCACATCTGGCACCTGAAGATGGGAAACATAAAGACAAATTACTACATGATTAATCATAAGAAGACATCCCTCAAGAACCAGGCAGCACTGACCCGAGTAGAGAGTAAATTCCTAGTGTTGTCCCTCTTTACCTGTGAACCAGAGCCCCAGGAGCCCCAGGAGTTGAGCAGGGACCTTCATGTCCATGTTGTGTCCTTACTGCAACAGACTCCTACAGAAGGTGTGACCAGCCTTTGAATAAGTCTTCAGGGCAGTGGGGTGTGCTTTGAGAAGATGCAAGTCACAGGGCCTGGGGCAGGGCTAGGCACAGCTGCAGGGTTGTCTCATCTTAGTAAATCTGCACAGGCCCAGTGTCCCCATGTGTTCTGCATCAGATCAGGGAAGCACAGATTTGTCTGCCAAGATCACATTTCTTTCTGGGAGCCTCAGGAAAGTGTCAGTCTGCTGTCCTGTTAAAAGTGTTCTCCTGCTCTCTTCGGGGGCTCATGACCTTCTTCCCTTCCTATCTCTTTATCTAAGACAATGTCTCTCAGATAAAACACATCCTCAGAAACTCAAAGATATTCTTCAGGCTCCCTGCCTTTGAGACCTGTGCATAATATTGAGAGCAGAAAGGCTTTCTCATTGCTCTGATTCCAGGATAATCTTGGTGTAGGAAGTTATCAGTTCTACCACTCAGAGATGCGGTGAGTAGAAGAGGAATTTTAAGAAGTGCTTGTGATTTGTCAGAAAATGACTAGATATTGGGTATCTGCCTTTGCTAAATGAAACAAGTTAGTTTGAGTTTACGTAGGTGAAAAAAAAAATTTGCAATTTATGCATAGTTTTTTTCATAATATGCATTTTCCATGAACTTTCTGAGGACCCCCAGCGATCTTAACATTATTATCCATTAAAGAAAATATGATCCCATGAGTTTAAGTTGTTATTTAATGAGGAATAAGTCTATGATTTATCAAGGAATTTTTCTACAAGTTTTTATTAATTTCAAATGCAAGAGAGAAATCTGAGCGACACCACCATAATTGAGAAACTGAAGTGAACATCATCAGTAACGGGCCTCCTTGAAATTATGGAACAACTAATGGGAAGCCACGAGCAGAACACAGCATCAGTACTGGACATTCCTGCCAAATATGTGTTACCTGAATCTCACCATGAGGAAAGCAAACAAATCCAGACTGAGTGACATTCAATCAAATAACTGGTGTAATCATCAAAAGTAATAAGATCATGCAATTTAGGGAAATACTAAAAACTCTTCCAGACTGAAAGAAACTAAAGAGACAGGGAAGCATGTGTTTCTGGACTGGATGAGTTTGTTTCAAAAGACGTTATGAGTACACCTGTCAACGCTTGAAGCAATCCTGTGGGTTAGACGTAGTAATATAATAATGCTGACTCTCTGATTTCATGGTTGTACTGGGTTATGTAGAATCATTTTTCATTTTTAGGAAATACTTAGTCAAGTATTAGAGGTTGGGGCTATCAGTTCTTCAACTTACTCTCAAAGGGTTCAGAGGAAAATAATTTGGACTGTACTTTAACAACATTTCTGTTTAAAATTGTTTCAATTTTTTAAATAAAGAAAAGCAGTTTTTGAGTACATGCTATATGTATTCTAAAACATTTTGGAATGGACTTATCCATCATTAAGGTTATTAAAGGACCAAGTAATTACTTCCAGAAGCACAAAATGTTCCACATCTCCTCAAAGTAAGATGCAATCCATTCATGTCACTGGGTACTGAAGAGACCTGTGGCTCTGGACAAAAACATCTCTGTGAATGATGCGCCTTTTGAGGAAATGTACTTTTTGTCTTCAGGTATTTTAAAGCTGTTGTTAACTGCATACATATTTAGAATTTCCATTTCTTTTTAGTGCATTAACTATTTTATGTATCATGTAATGACACTCTCTATCCCCTGTAACTTTTTTTTCTGAAGTCATGGGGTGGAGTTTTCTTTAAGCTGATAACTTGTGGGTTCTGTTGAGATTCTTATATTTGTAAGTTTATTTCCCTCCTCAAATTTTTGTATATTCTGCCATTATTTATTCAAACATTTCTGGGGAAATTCAGTTACATTAATTTGTTACCTTTTAATATTTTCCAACACGTTTCTAAGTGCCTTTTGTTTGTTTGTTTGTTTTCCAATCTTTTATCTCTGTAGTTCAGATTGGTTTATTTCTATTTACTTTTAAGTTCACCCACTCTTTTCTATTTTATATCCATTAGGTGTGGGGGTTCATCCACTTGAATTCTTTTATGTCAGATGTTATGGTTTTCACTTCTAAAATTTCACTGTGTTGTTTTATATTGTTAATACTTTCGAACACACCATGTGAAAGAATAAAAAAAAATAACTGTGTCTATTTAAACTATTCAAAGGGCCTATTCACACTGTGCGCCTGTGCTCTTCCTCTAGGATCTGGACTCCAGGCTGTGGCTCTAGCTGGGCACTTGTTCTTGCAGCACATTCATGCTCCCTCTACTGGCCGATGTGCGCCCTCTAGTGGCACTTTGCGACATCACATTCAGTCCACGTTTGGAGGGAGTTACATAGTCCATTAAGAATATGAAAGCTATGGATCCCTCGCCCCATGAACTGCACTATTAAAGAATGTAAACACAATACTGATGAAAATTTTAAATAAGGAATTTCACGTTTTCTGCTGGGACTGAGTTCTTAGTGCTTACTTCAAAAGTATCTATTTTTAACATCATGGGGTATGGTTATACTAGATTCTTTAAAGCCTTTTTCTGAAAATTTCTACATACATCTGGATAATCTCATCGTTGGAATTCGCTAATTTTCTGTTTTGTTGAGAATTGGTCACATTTTTCTAATATTTCATATGTCAAATTATTTCAAAAAGTATCCTGATTATAGTGAACATTATCCTGAATTCTATTGCAATCCCCTGGAGAATTTTATTTTCTTGTTATTGTGGTTTGTTTTAGTTTCAGATGAGATGTTCTGTTATGCCTTTAACAAGCAATGGTTCCAGTATAAGTTCAGTTTTCAACGATTTGCCATGCTGATTCTGTTTGGCTCTGTGATGTGCACGTGCCACTAGAATGTTAACTTGAGACTTGCACTTTGGTTTACACAGTACTTTATTTCCCAAAGTCTGTGTTATTTTGGGGGAAGGGGGGAGGAGTGTTTTCTCCTCATGATGAAGTTAAGAATTAGCTTGACACTCAGTTTATAAACAGTTCATTCACAGGAGTAAAGTATCTCCACTTTCTGTAGTCACCTTCCCCCACGACAATTTGACTATTAAAAGTCTTCTTTTCCAGTTTCCTTCAGAGCTATATTTTCCTGCACAGCCACGCACTTCTGCATAATTACAGCCTCGCTCTGGCAAAGCAAAGTCAGAAAAAAGAGGAAAATACAATGAGAATTTCTTTACACTCAGCAGACCACAGCGTTCCTCTTACTGTTTCATCTGGCCAGAAAGATGAGTTTTTATACAGGACTATAGGTGTCTTTGGTGACACAGCCACTGCGGTACCAGTGAAGATCTATGATGAGAGAGACAAAATAGCTGAAACAGTGACCAAATCCTTACTTCTGCATTCACAGTGGTCCCTTTCCCCAGTCTTACTGCCAAAAGAAAGCAAAAGAAAGGGTTTTTTGATGTGTGTGAGGGTGTGTGTATGTGTGTTATTCATACCCATTGTACTTTTGCTTAATTTGGATTTCTCTCAGGTAACCTATGAGAGAGATAAACATACCACAGACCTTTGACACTGTTCCTGCTTTTAGAATCAAGACATTCAGATTTTGCAATTTTTTACGTATGCCAGGAGTGAGTATTTAAGGATCTTTACGAAATACACAGTCAAGCATCCTTCTGCAAGTATGCTGTGTGAAAGCACATAGTTTTACATCTCTTTTGAACTATTCTGTGTTCTGTTTTTTTAGACATCTCTTATTACCTACAAATATAGTTTATAAAACTGTTTTGGTTCATTTTTTGTATTTACCAAACATCTTTCTGAAAATGCTTACATTATGTTCTCACATTCAAATAAGATTTGATAATGTGGCATTTCTATTGATGATGAGCTCAGCCTCCTGAAAACAAGCCAAAGGGTTCTTTCTTCTGGGCATTCTGCTAGGGGAGCTCAAATGGATCAGACTCACGGACACCCACACCAGTGGAGAGTTTTCTCAATCTTGAGCTCGGTGATGGCAGCCTCAGTGATTTTTCTAGTAACCTGAAATCTCAGCATCCTCTTGCTTGTTTGATACTTTTTTCGTGGAAGACATAGCTTGTCTGGTGAATAAAGTAAACTTTGAATTTTTTTATACATAAGCAGGTCAGTGAAGAAGCCTTGAGCAACAGGATCAGATGTGAGAGAAAATAGAAAATTCGTGTCTGGTACCAAAGGGAGTGAAGCTGTCTTGGCTCTGAGAGGCACCACAGTATCTCCTGTAAAAGCCAGAAGCAGCTCTCCATTAGGTCTCAGTCACTGCTTGGCAGAATGTCCCTGTCACTGTGGAAGACAGGCCCTATTGTCCCTACTTGTTGCTTTGATCCTTAACCTGTGGTTTTCTGGGCACTAAGCTGTGACCCAGGGACAGTAGAATTGTTGACTTCTCCTTCTCACCTTATCCTCAGTGTGGGTTTAGTCCTTTGGCTATTTGCCTGTTTATTAAAGAAGCTGGATCATGAGATGCAATCAGACATAAGCTTTATCATTCTCCCCTATGAGACTAGGGGCCAGTATCTCTTGTCCCTTCCATGAAATCTCTGGCAAGTCTCATGCCTTTGCCAGTTACTCTTAAATAATAGTATTCTATGGACATTTCTTATCACAGGGGAGTCTTCCTTGAGTGCAGGGCAATGCTAGTTCTCTGAAGAAGCATTCACTGTCCAGTGCATCCCCTCCCCAGCTGGGCTCACCCTGGGCTGTTGTCTGAGGTGCAGGAGGGTCTGGTGGGCTTCAGCTCTCTTTCCTTGTCTACAAAAAAGCAGTCACCTCTCCCCAAGGCTGGGAGACGCTGCCTCTTCCAGGAAACCCACCTGTCATCTCTCCACCCTCCCCCTGCAGAGCAGCGCATCAGCCCAGGCTCAACTTTGGTTTCCTCAGACAGGAATCAGACGTGCACCCGCGACATACACACCCAAGTTCCTGGAGACACATGTCACACCCTTCAGGAGGTCCCAGAGGGGATAGGAGGGACTCAACACCCTAATACTCCCTGAAAAATCCTGTCTTTACTTCTAGCCATTGATCACCACAATGGTAATTGTTTATAATGAGAAAGGGTCAAAGCAAATAATTGGTTTTCAGAAAACATGGGGAGCATCTACTGTGTTGGAGCCATGCCAGAATACGGCTGAGAGAGTCCCAGTTTGCTCTCTTGTCCCCAGAACAAGGGGAAGAAATGCACTCTATTTGGAGGGTCTATAGAAGGACACATTTGGGTCAGCCTCACTCTCAGGATCTCGAAGAAGGAAAGTCTTGGGACCAGGAAATAGGTTGTAGATTCGAGGCAGCCCTAGAGGTGAGGTTCTTTTGTCACCTTTGCACATAGGAAGTGATTGATCCCTGCTCCTCTGGAGCCCCTGGTGACTCTCTCCCAGTTCCCTCCCTCTTTTAGCTCGATTCACCTAGTACTCAGCATTTGTCTCCAACATGTCTTCTCTGAGTCTCCTCTTCAGCTGCAAATGGTGTCTGCCTCTGACTTCTCTCTGCCTTTCACCTCCTGGTTTTTCTACTACCTGATAATTGTGTTATGATATGTGACAGTAAAATTCCTATGTGAGAGTATCTGATAATCAGCTAATCTGCATTATTCTTGTTTGATGTATGTTTATACTTGCCGTTGTCATAGTCCCTGTTTAGTTTTTAGATTGGCTAGTCTTCTATCAGGCAACACCATTTTCTGATGATCTATTTTAATTTCTCTTTGTAATTTTTAACTGTAGTCCTTTTTCTGTCCTGTTTTTATGAAGTTCCTCCCTAGAAGACCAGGTAAAATGAGTTCTGTGGATGTGTCATTTCAGTTTTTCTAGTTGCTGGATTGATAGTCTGCTGGTCCCACCTTGTCAATCACTGTCCAATACATGCCCTGTGTTGTTATTATGTGTGATTAGAAGTAAAATTTAACTTATTGAAGGACTGAAGAGTGAGGGTGATGTTTAGGTAACAGGAATAAATTAGTGATATCAGTAATATTTGGAAAATTGATAAGGTAAATAAAACTTGTACCAATCTACAAAAAAAGAGGGAGAAGGAGACCACATGACTATTCAATGGCTTACGCTATTTGGAGCCAAAAGTGAAGGACTGAAAGCAGAGCTTGTTTCTGGGGAATGAAGGGCTATGAAAAGGCTGTAGGTACATGCCTTCTTTATGGTTGCCATGGCAACCTGTTCCCAAGTCATGGTAATTAGCTAGATGGAGACAAATTTAAAACAACAGTGATTATTCATCAAGAGATGAAAAATCCTTGCTGATTTGCTCGTTGTCCACTTAGGAGAGTGTTGCATAGAAGATACAGGATCAGCTCATGAGAGGGAATGAATTTTTGTGGTGGATAAAGGGTTTATACTGGGCTTATGGGAGTGAGTGTTCTGGGTTTGCACTGGATTGTCCGTTCTCCTATGCACTTTGTCATGATGCTTGTAAAGAACAAACTAAACATAGTTGAATCTGTATTATCCCAGTTTCCCTCAGAAAGCACCGAAGGCAGTCAGCAGAGTACTTCTTGGTCTTCCCAATTCCTAATTTCATAAATAGTTATTGAAGTCACAAAGGAAGAAGGGAGGTGCAGGAAGAGGTGGCTCACACACTGCACCTGCAACCCTCAGGTGGAGCTGCAGCTCCCAAGTGGCTGCCATTGGCAGTGAGCACGGAGGAGAGTTTTCTACTAACCATTTCCAATTAATTTCAAACTGCCAGAAAATTGTACAAAGAATCCACATGCCTTTATGCATTCACCCAGCTCCCAATTGTTAACACTATTCCTCCTTTGCTTTTTCATTCTCTTTCTCTATATAAACTCACATTTTTCCAGAAGCTTTTTAGAGTAAGCTACAGATGTGCAAATCACAAATAATTTCGTGTACATTTCTTAATGAAAAAGGTAATCTCATTTCCATAGTTCATTTCACAAAATTAGAAAATTAATAAACACAACTTCACTGTGTAATCCAAAGAATGGTAGGAGTAGGGTCGATGTGTTCTTTATCTTTTTGTGGTTGTTTCTGTAGCAAGATCTTAAGTTTTCCTGCTTCACTTTTTTTTCCCTTCTCCTAATAGACTCCAAAGCCTGCCTCTCCTCTCTTTTTTATGCTCAAATTAACTGGAAGTGTTGCCTTTCCATGATTGTTCCAAATGTGAGCAAATGATGATAACCCTTCTCTTTATCCACTGCTTTGACTGACCAGGACTCTTTAGTATTGTGGTTTTCCTTTGGTGGGGGTGTTTTAAGATCAATCTTCTGTTCTCCTGCTGTGCAGCTTTCCCAGACATCCTTAGATTTCTGCAAAGACTCAGTTTCCGTTGCTGAAATAAGGTCTTATTTTCCTACTTAAAGCTAATTTGGAGTTTGCAGGGTTATCTGTGTTGTAGTTATGTTAAAGAGGTGGGTTTTGAGTGCTATTGTTTGTTTTTCTGGTGATCAGCATAGTTTTTGAACAACTTATAGAGATTCAGATTTGGGCAGCTATTATGATTTCTTAAATGGCCTCCCAGAATAACTTCTGAAACACTGTTAAATAGTGGGCTCCAGTTCATTTACTCAACATTTATTCAGCATAGATTTTTTGACTGTGTCCTAAATGTCAGGAGATTCTCCAGCTCATGGGAGTACCATGGGGGTCAAAATGAACAAAGCCCTCTCCTTGTGGAGCCTGCATACTTATGGGAGAAACAACCAAACTATGCCAGTAGAATACAGATTTGACCCAAGGCAAGGGGAAGTTCAAGATGAAGAGCCAATGGGAAATTTAAGGCTTACAGAAAAGAAAGACAGGCTCCTGCAGAGACAGTGAGCTGACTGGGAAAGTTAGTGAGGAACTTGGACTCATGGACTTAGAGGTTATTTTCAGGCCTTCACTGTTTTGACTGGATGACAGATAATTAAATATATGATCTGAGACTCTTTAGCGGGGTCAAATCTGGCAATGCAGTCGTTCTCCTATACCAATGAAATTTCAAAATTAAATATACACTGATATAGTCACTCATTCATTAAACAAATAAGAGTATTTAGTGAGTGTCTATTACATGCCAGACACTGTTTTCAAGGCACATGATATACATCAGAGAACATGAGATTTACAAAATCAGTATGTGAGGTCACCCAGCTTGTCCCTGATGGAAATGTCACAGTGCCCCAACTGTCACTACCACCAGCCATTCTTCCCTTGGGAATTCATCAGACTGAATTCTGACACCACATTCATAGTGATCTAGCCACAGACAACTGATGAGCCCTAGAAAAGTTAACTCACCCTTGATGTCAAAGTTTATTCAACCCTAAATCAGGGAACCTTTTAAATCTTGGGATAAATATTTCTATGAAAGTTATATGATGTAACTTTGTTCACAGGTTAATATTTGAGGCTTAATAAGAAACAAGTATATGTTAGCTATTACTGCCATAAGCCAAAAGAATCAGCTCAATATGAAGCAGATTGGGTCCCTTCTAAGTCAAGGTGGACTCTTTGTTTTCGTTCTTAGAGAAGACAAGCACTATTTTTGCCTTGTCAGAGACAGCTCTGAGACAATAGGATCCAACAACAAAGTCGGAAGGAAAGGGCATGTGTGGGAGGGATGGCAGGTGCTTGTGGCCCTTTGTCCAGGGCCTCGGGATGAGTCAAGAGCGATGGGACCCCACGGCCTGGCACTATCTCCTTCTTCCTTCGACTCTCATGAGTCAGGGTCTTCTGGGAGAAGCGGTGTCAGGGTGAGGCAGGAGTCACTTTCTTGTTCACATTTGTACATATTAAAGACATAAGACTAGACATTTCCACATTTGTCTCCATAGAGGTGTCCAGCAAGCAGACAGATCCATGGAGAGAGGCACAGGAGAGCAGCCTTTGCCTGGCAAAGAAAGGTAAGAAAGTAACTCACTTACTACTTTCCTGCATAGATAAATGACAAGGGGACAATGGCCCTTCCTCTCTTATCCCCTAAGATGGCACGTGTACAATCCTCAAGGTGAGTGAGAAGGGAGGAGCCCAGCATTTCCCAGGTGTGTCCCCTCTTTGACAATGTGGCGTCCTTTCTCCCTGCAACTCCATGGGACAAACTCTACCTCTTCAGAAAGTGTCCCTGTGCAGAGAGCCAGAGGGAAGAGGGGCACAATAGGTGGAGATTGGTGAATATCAGGATAGGTGTGTGTCCTCATTCACCTCGCCATCTCCTTGTCTCTGCAGGAACGGTCGATTACTTCTGGGGAACCACTTGTCACCTTGTCCTCACGAGGCAGGGTCTAGTCTTCAGGTCGAGCTCCCAGGGAGGGGCCCAGGACTTCCTGGGTGGTCACATTTATGTTCATGTGTTTTTTATTTTGTTTTTTTTCTGGCAGTTGCAGAAGACTTCAGGAAACTGGCTTCTATTTCTCTGAAACAGAAGACTTGCAGGAAGAGAGGGCAGCAGAGTAGCCTGTGGACCACCTTCTATGTTCACAACATGAGGCTCATGATGACTGAGTTAAGACCCAGTGACCACCTAGAGCAGCAGGAAGCATGCTACGGACTTGGGGTGTTCCCTGAGCTGGTCCAGAGTCCTTCAAAATGTAGGAAAAGAAGACAGTTGCCAGGGGAGTGTCATCTAACCTTCCCCTCAGGGCTTCAGTCAGGTGACATTAGGTTCGCCAGATGCCGTAAGATGCTAAAGATCCTGGTGATTCAAAATGACCTGAGTAACCTCAGTTCTGCTATGTGTTTACAGCAGGTTGTTCTCTGAAATAACTATTGTGAGAAAGGACGATGAAGTCTGATCTTCAGTTTCCTGTTATCAAGTCTATCCAGGGAATTTCAAGGTTCCCAGCCTCTGCCCACACGACCTCAGTCATTTATTCCCACCACACATGGTTTTAGACATTGATAAGCAGACAAAATATTGTTCTCATTATGGTCACCTTCTAGTGGGAGGAGTCATAAAAATGAAAAATTCAACAAGACAGATATAGCATCCATAAATTATACGTGCTATGCAGGGAATTCAACCAAGCAAAGGCAACTACAGATGGGAGTGAGCAAGGGCAGGAGTTCCATGGAGAAGGTAGACAGATGACCTCTCTGAGAGGTGCCCTCAAGCCATTCCCTGGATGTTGAGAAGAAAGAGGCACACCTGGGACTGAGGTATGAGTGCACCCTGCAGAGCAAGGGTGCAGGACAAAGGCCCAGAGGCAGGGTGTGCTTGGCAGGTCTGGGCAGTGCATGGAGGGTCAGGGTGGATGGAGAGAGTCAGGGAAGGAACACAATTCATCATCCCTCTCCTCCCTCCTCTATACATGCCAACACGGGAACTCTGGATAAATCAGGAGGGACAGGCAGGACCCAACATTCCTCAGATCTTCACTACGAGATGATCCATCAAGGGGATAATTAATATCCCATATGAGCCTCTAGGGAAAAGGTGGTTGCCAGGACATATTCTGCATAACCCATTTGTCCACAGACGAGGACTGGTGTGAGAAGACACTGGAGCATGGGGGTTGCAGACTGTCCTCCACAGCCCATGGGTGCTCAGTGATTAGAGAGGACAGAGGACCTTTGCATAGTCACACACAATGAAGTGACAGTCTGAGGAGTCACAGAGACCAGAGGCCACATCCAAGCTTTCCAGTGGAAGCAAATTCATTACACTCTGACCACTGTGTCACATCTGCAGTGAACAAATTTGTCACATTCCACCATTATCATTTTGATTATTAAATGAAATAGCAAACTTCCTATCCCACAGTCAAAACTCAATAAACATGTATGAGAGGAAGGAATAGCAGTGGTGGTTGGCGCTAAGTCTAACATTTCCCCAGAGGAAAGGGAGCTGCTCCACCTTCCATGAGTGAAAGGTCCTTGGGACAGGTTTGCATTGAGCTCTTTCCCTGAGGAGGGAATTCAATAGCCCCACGCTCCGTTCTCCCAGAAAGGCATCTCCAAGACCGGAGTCAACATTAAACTAATCATTGTGGTACCAGCAGGAATTAGTTGCCAAATGAAAGTTGTAAAACAAACTCTACCCCATCTTCGAAGTTTCTGGCCAAATGAGTAGTATTTTTAAAATACTAGTTTTGTACATTAATTCTTTTTTTAAAAAAATCTTGTACATATTATATATTTCAACCCACCCCACACTGTAAGGCTCCATCTACCTGTGAATGTTGAATCAAAAAATGTCTTTAAAAATTAGCAGACGATCCTAGGGCCTGCTGTATTTTTCTTTTTATTTCAATTAAAAAATAAAATTTTATCCCCACACAATATAAACATATTTGTGGCCCTTTACCAATTTCTCCTTAACTGCCCTTTCCCCTCCCTCTTTCCAATAAAATAATCTTCATAAATTGTTTTTTGAAGAATAAGCATATTTTTAAATTTTATTTTATTTTGTATATTTAAGGTATACCTTTTTTTTACTTCATTTTTTAGGACTTTATTCATTTTTTAATTAAAACATTGAGAGTACATATTTACATGAGAGTTATGTTTTCTCATGTATACAGAGTTATATTTTAACATGTGTACAATGTGAAATGATCAAAACAGAGTAGTTAACAAATACATCATCACAGAATTTTGTTCTTTGTGATGAGAACTTTTGAGCTCCTCTCTTCTAACTGTTCGAGAACACCCTATTAATTACTATCAGTTGCAGATCCCTAGCACTGTCGCATGGCACTAGAACTTATTTTTCCTGCCTGGCTGTAATTTTGTGTCCATGAACCCCCCTCTCCCTTTTTGCCCCTGCCCCCTCCCCTTCCCAGCCTTTGGCAACCACGACTCTACTCTCTACTTCTAAAAGTTCAACTCAACGTTTTTAGCTCCCACACATGAGTGAGAACATGTGGTATTTGTCTTTCTGTGTCTGCTTACTTCACTTAACATAATGTCTCCCAGGCTCATCCATGTTGCCGCAAATGGCAGGATTTCATTCTTCGTTATGGTTGAGTACTTCACTGTGCATGTATACAGCACATTTTCTTCGTCTGTTCACCTGTCCGTGGACACCTGGGTTGATTCCATATTTTAGCTATAGTAAACAGCGCTGCAATAAACATGGGGGTGTTGTTGTCTCTTCAGAACGTGAACTTCCTTTCTTTTCGATGAATACCCACCAGTGGGATTGCTGGATGTGGTAGTTCTATTTTTAGTTTTTTGAGAAACCTCCATACCGTTTTCCATAACGCTCTACTAATTTGCATTCCAACCAGCAGTGTATAGGAGATCCCCTTTCTCCTCGTGCTCTCCAGCATTTGTTATTTTTTAAATATTTTTATTTTTTATCATAGCCATTCTAATTAAGATGAGATGATATCTCATTGTGGTTTTGATTTTTATTTCCCTGATGATTAGTGGTGTTGAGCATTTTTTTTCTTATATCTGTTATTCAACTCTATGTCTTCTTTTGAGAAACCTTGATTCAGGTCATTTGAACATTTTTTCATAGGATTATTTGTTTTTTTAATGTTGAGTTGTTTATGCTCTTTATATATTCTGGATATTAATCCCTTCCTGAATGAATAGTTTGTAAATACTTTCTCCCATTCTCGTGGTTTCCTCTCTGCTCTGTGGATTGTCTCTTTTGATGTGCAGAATCTTTTTAGTTTCATGTAATCCCACTTGTCTATTTTGGCATTTGCTTCCTGTGCTTTACATGTCTGCTCCATAAATTGTTATTGTAATTGTAGCAGATCATAGTTATGAGTTCTTGTTCTGTGTTGTAAGTCAGTTCACTACACAGTAACAGTCTAACTTCAGCCAGTCTGGAGGATGTATCTCAGGAATTCAGCAAAGGGTACAGCAAATGGAAAAGATTAAAAATGAAGTGCTAGGCAAAATTTCCTGGTATTCTCTGAAAAATGGAGCAATTCAAACAATGTTTTTGTAGTTGCTGTGGTTAATTTGTATTGATTTATTTCAAAGTAGTTTCTATTTTTTTGAACCTCACAGTTCTCTGCCATTCATTTTACTCCTTAGTGACTTTTTGACAAGTGGGCCTAGAGCTCATCATCCCTTTACTGTTGCAGACACCTAAATAAATAAATAGTATTGGTTTTTAATATTCGAGTGCATTCTCTGATACTTAAAACATTTGATTATTCAATACTGTCTAATAATTTGTTTTATTAAGATGTGTAGTTCAGAGAAAAATTCAAAACATGAGTTTAAACTTTTAGAAGTTTGGAGCTGTACGTACATCACCTCTCTTTTAATGCTCATATTTTCCACACCATCAAACTTTTGCCCATTGGATTTGACACTTCTCCATCAATATTTTATAAATTCTTGGTAGCTGGAATTAGCTGTATGTGACTTTGTGTTTGTGTGTGTGTGTGTGTTTGTACTGTATGTGGTTGTGTGTTTCTGTGTGCATATTTGACTTCATGTGATTGTGTGTGGACAATTCCTCCTCACACTCCTGGTCATTGAGAGTGGGGATCATTCCCAGCGTGTGCTTTTCCTAAGCTACGTAGCATTTTCCAAGCACACTTCACCTTTGATCTTTGTGGAGCTATTACTCTAGGCTCCAACTTGAACAATGAGATGACCCTGTCTTCATTTTGACCTTCTCTCCAGCAGGGGATAAACTAATACACGTCTCTCCTGTCAGGGTTTAGCAGCAGTAGTGCTGGCAATTGCTGTATCTCTAAGAACAAGAGAAATAAATCCCTAAGCTCTTGATCCACTTAGATCCAAGAATGTCTCTTTGGTCTCTGACCACTTTTATGAGAGTAGGTCTGGGCACATTTCACCCACAGAGCCAGCCTGTGGAGGCTAATGATTGTTTCAAATTCTTTGTCATCGGTAGAGTCAAGAAAGCACTTCCCAGGACTCTGGCCTAAATGAACAGTATTTTCCTGGTTCAGTGAGAATCTGCTTCCACATCTGCTTCCCCTTCCCTTGGTACCTGTTGCAGATGAAGTATCTGAGATGATCCTGCTAGTGAGATCACTCATGTTTGCATCCAGGATGGAGAATTTTGGATAGCATCCTAAAGGATTTCTAAGTTGAGAAGATAATGAAGACTCAGGAAAAGAAATCATTACACCAGTAAACCTGAGAAAAGACACTGGATATGATACACAAATGATGCCTTGCTTTGATCATTCAGAGGGATGTTTTCCTCAAATTATCTTTGACTGAAACAAAGGAATTTTTACACCAAAACACTGCTCTTTGATATCATTGTGGGCCACTGATATAGATCAAAAAACAAAAATCTTAGGAAATGTTTAGCTACGTGGGTGAAGATGGCATGTGTGGAGTGTCAGGAAAAGCAGCTCCTTAAAAATCATCAGAATTCAAATAAAATGGGATCTGTAGCCCCTGTTTATGGCCCCTTGAAAGTACCCAGGATTTTCCAAAGCTGAAGGTCTGGTCAGTGAATTTAGAGACTTGGATTCTAAATTACAATCAAAAATCAGGGCCTTGAATACTTTATAAAGGATCTGAAAGTTTAGTTGACCATCTAATTTTCCTCTAGCTTTAATGATTATTGAAGTTGTGGTGTGTTGCATTTTTAGGTGTTTTGAGAAATGAGAAAAACACTGGAATTTTCTGGCCCCAGAAGGAATAAATTCTTACTTTGAAAGAATATGTATATTGATAAACACAAAACAATCACGAACCACACATATGTGACAATGTCATCTGTTGTCAAACCAGAGCACATTTGACAGTGAAAATATGCTACTAAAATTGTTCTAGAACAAAAGACGTAACTGTAACTGTCCTGGGTAAATCAGGACATGTGGCCATGATAACCCCTACCATTTAGCTGTTATCATTTCTTCTTCAGAGCTCTGTAAAGAGTGCTTGTCTCTAAGACTGGAGACCAGCTTCAGGTCATTCATAAACTATAAAATACCGTTAACATCATACCCACAATTTCTGTTTTTCTAGATGCTGCTCTTGGGTGAAAGAATATTTGGCAACATGTGAATGTTAGCACAGCAAAGCATTTGATAATGTTATGTTTATATTGTGCTTCTACTTTCAGAAGTCAGAGATGACAGTGCTGATCTTGTGCTAGGTTTCCATCTGTTTCTACAGAAGAAAGAGTCCCCATCACCTGGCTCAATCAGAATGAGAAATCTAGTTCATTTTGTTGCTAACAGAAACTGATAATGACGTATAATTTATTGGCAGGCAGACTTTGCCCGTTTTACTTAATCTCAGTCAGTTCTGCACCAAGTTGTTTTAAAAATAGCTTTCTTTCTTATAGTATGTTGTGTCATGATACTATAAATCATTATTGCTAACAATTTAATATGCACTTTTTCCTGCATAAACATGGTGTGAACACGCATGCATGCGCATGCGCGCACACACACACACACACACACACACACACACACACACACACACACACACACACACACACACACACACTGTACACAGAGTCAGAGTTCATGGAGCTGTTTCCATCCCCCCCTCAGAAGACACTGTGAAGTTGCCAGATGATGTGACTCTGAGACTGAGCGTAACCAAAACTCATACACCAGCTCTGAACTGTGATCATTCTCCCACCGTTTTCCACCACATCCATGCCAGAGCCTCACAGAGCATTCCTGGGGCCTCCCTACTGGTGGGGAGGGGTGGGCGGCAGCTCAAGGCTGTGGCTGTTCATGCCGTTTCCTACTCTGTTGCCTCCTCAGCACCTGTGTTTACAGCAGAACACTCCCCTGTAACAGTGACATCTCAGCATTCTCTGTGACAGATCCATCACCTTCATGATGGCCCCTTCTCAAGAACTGAACGCCCAGGTGTGTGCGTAAGAATGCCAGACTCAGTTCTCTTCTCTCTTCTTGCAAAGGCAATGAGGAAGAAAAAGAGTGAATGTGATCGGTTTGTGCTCTGGGTCCTGGTGAAGGCTTGCAAAGGTGTTAGGTCACCCTGCAAAAGGGGCAGGATGACCTGAGTTATATCAAAGCTGTTTAGATCAGAGGCAGGAGTAGAGGCACATTTATATTTTTATTTCTTACAACAGGAATGAATTTAGGTTCTAAGGTATGTAAGAAACAACCGTAGCTGTTGTTTCTGAAGTATACAATGTTCTTCTGGATATTCTTAGATATTCTTCTGGGCCATTCAATTGAAATATATATATATAAATATATATTGTTTTTAATTGTTCTTAGAGATCCTATCAAAGATTTTTCATGTTGATTAAAGGTAATATTAGGTAGAATTTAAAAATATAGAAAAGTATATGGAAAGAAATCCACTAATTACTCTTTTGCATCTAATAATAAAAACAATTTTCCCAAACTGCAATAATTTAAAAATTCTAAAAAGGCATATATAAGTGTCTGCCCATGAAGCTATTAAATAGAATACTGTACTGGGTTATTCTCAGTTGATTCTTTGTTCCCTTTTAACCTCCTAGAAATTTTTTAATGTAAATCATTCTATTCACTTTATAATCTAAAATGAATCTATTATGTAGTATATAACCACATCCGATGTACTTGGGACACCATATCTTGTCATAGGAGAAAATGGGTTTCCTCAGCTCAAGTCTTTGGTGATGAGAAAGATAGATCTACGGAAGTTGGGGACTGGTTGTCCTTCACAATGAATAGGGCCCAGTGTAATGACACCTCTGCCTGTGCCGGCCTCCAGGGGGATGCGGCACTGGTTTCAGGACTGAGGAGAAGGAGACACGCTGCCTTATCCACATGGAGGCAAGTTAATTCATTAGTTTAAGTCCCCAGCCACCATCAAGCTCCCATACTTCGTCACCCCCCATGTTAGTTCCATTTCCTGATGACATTTCAGGACATGGTTTAAAGGCCATTTACTCTGTGGGGTAACTTCCCCTCCCCATTTGAACGAGGCTAATTTGCTTTCCTCTTTTGTGAAAACCCATTGCTTTCTTTCTCTGATACTGATCACAACTTGAGACGTATTTGGGGTGGTATGGAATTTTAATTTTCAGAGATCAAAAGAGTTCCTGAAATAACTTGCATCTTTATGCAGGGCAGCCCCAATAGAATTCCCCACATGGCATCTCACACAGACTAGGAGGTGAGGAAACAATACGGAGGCCACAATACCCCTTTGGATATGCTTCAGTTGTTCTAGGAAATTTTTTAATAATCCCACCTCCCACTGGGTGAAGTAAGAGCAGGTGTCTTCTTTGAGCACCAACTCAAGCTTTTCTGAGCTGACTTGCACGTTCAGTCACTACACAATGGTCCAGGTTCCTCAACACATCCTTAAAGGCAGCTTATCAGAGTCTCTGAGGGGCAGCCTCTAGCTCAGCTCTCAGTTATGGGGTCAGGGGCTCCCCTGCTGTGGATAATTCTGCTCTGGGTTCCAGGTGAGGGCGTTGCAGAGAGACATTGTGCAAACCCATTGTGGCTGTCATTGCTTACTGTGTCTGGGTTCTTGGTCACTGGAATTAAGGCATTTGTTGTAGGTTTTAAGTGGCTCAGTTATGTTTTCTCATTATCCAGAGTGTTGCCCATGACTGAGGTGACAAGTATCACCAATGCTCTGGGCCTACATGGAGATGGTCTCAGTATATCTATTACCATTTATTTTGTGTGTTTGTCATTCCAGACTCCACTAGGCACATTGTACTGACCCAGTCTCGAGCCTCCTAGGATGTGTCTCTAGGAGACAGAGCCACCATCTCCTGCAGGGCCAGCCAGAGTGTCCAAATGAGAAGATTTAACTTTATTAACTTGTATCAACAGAAACCAGGACAACCCCCTAAACTCCTGATCTATGAAGCATCCAATTGAGGCTCTAGGGTCCCAGCCAGGTTCAGTGGCAGTGGGTCTGGGACTGACTTCCCCCTCACAGTTCACCCTGTGGAGGCTAAAGATGCTGCAAACTACTACTGTCAGCAGAGTAAGGCGCTTCCTGCCACAGAGCTCCAGGTCAAAACAAAAACCTCCCAGCAGTTGCTCGCTGAGGCTCAGCTCCCTCAGATATGATCCTCACCTGGGAACCCCAAACTAGTGTCTCTAGGCTTGTTTGGACAAAGTGTAAAATTCTTAAACTGACGTGTGTGGATGTGTATGACACTATCTGTTTTATAACCTAGTGGTTTTATTACCATATCAGGACCATGCGGGAAATTCCCACTTCTCAGTTCATTTTTCTTGATTTTAAAGGTCCTCTCCTCATGAAGTAATGAAATAATAAGTTATATAACAGTAAATCTTTTTTTAAAAAAATTTCAGATGTGAAAACTGAATCTTAAATATCCAGAAAAAGGGAGTTGCACCGAGATCCCCTGCACACAGCACAGTGCGTACACAAGCGGTAGTGGAAATAACAGCCTCCCACAGATGTCCACATCATGATACCTGGAACCTGTGATTATGTTTCCTCACATGGCAAAGGGGATTGTGTAGACATTATTAAGTTAGGGATTGGAGATGGGAAGATAATCCTGGGTTATTCTTGTGGGCCCACTGTAATCATGAGAGTTCTTACAGAGGCAGAAGGGTCAGGGCCAAAGAAGGTGATGTGACAGAATAATGATGCCACTTGAGACCAGGAGTGTGGGCAGCCTCTAGAATCTGCAAAGAGCAAGGAACAGAGTCCTCTCTAGAGCCTCCAGAAAGGAACACAGCTTTTCATTTTAGCGCAAAAGACCCTTTTGAGACTTGTAATCTTCAGAACTATAAGATAATTAATTTGAATTGCTTTAAGCTACTAAGTTAGTGGTAATTTGTTACAGTAGTAATAGGAAACTAATGCATAAGTCAATAAATTGAATATTGAGAACATTCCAAAACCCCACCTACTGTTTCCTACACAAAATAATTCCCTTATGATCAAGGGTTTTCACAATTTTGACTTTCACTGTTTATAACTTCCTCATTTTTCTTAATAGCCTTTCTTTTTAAGGAGGTATATCGATCCAGTAGTTTAGCTTTTCCTTCTTTTGGACTTTTCATACATGAAGTTGATTTCAGTTGACTGTGTGTTTGGGAGAGTCATCCATGCCGCGACGGTCACTGTGGCCCATGAATTTTCAATGCTGTGCGCTATTCCATTGTATGAATATTAGCACACTTTGTTCAATTTATTCTGTTTACTAATGAAATAGAAAAAGAATTTTAACAAGCAGAAAATAAACTTCTCTCATTTTGAAGGAAAAAGAATCAGACTAACTGCTATCTTCTCACGGTAAACAAGGAAAGCAGAGACCATGGAATATTTTCAATATCATAAGACAAAGTAGCCACAGCCCTAGAGTCTGGTTCTCAGCAAAGCATCCTATAAGAATTAAGGTGGACTCAAGACCACCCAGGAAATCGGTATCTCTAGGTGTGAGGCCTCTACTCACAAATTCCCTAAGTCATTTTAGTTCCTCTTATTTTAGAACCAATGGCCAACGATGGGAGAATTCTTTCATGAGAGAACCAATGGGAAAGTTACCAATTCCTGAGCAAGCAAGCACTGAAGATATTTTTGTGCTTCTTCATGGTGTCTATATCTTTTCAGGCCATACAGGGCTAGAATCTAAACTTGGTCTAGGACTAAATAAGTCCTAGCCTAGATCAAACTCTTATATAAATCCCCTGCCTCTGCACTCATTCTTTGATAATCAATACATAACTTTTAGGTAAACTATTCTCCAATACTCTCTGGTAAAAACATAACCACCAGCTAATCCTTCCAGTGACAGAACAATGTTCCTATTGTAACTGAAATAATTATTACTTTGATTTGTGGTTATTTAATATGAGTCTCTTTCTAGCTCCTCAAGGACTAGGGACCTTTTTGAAACCTGCATGGGATAGAGTGCTAGATCAGCTGTGGTTGCTACTGAACCAATCGATGAGTGTCCTTCAGTTTCAGACAGAAGGGCTTACTTTGTCCTGTCTTACTGCTGGTTTCTCTTTTCCAGATGGAAGCAGCATCACTATGATACCAGTTTTCCCAGTTTGGGGGGCCTCAAAGGATTTTGAGGAGACTTCAATCAATGAGCAAGTATCAGCTTAGCAGCTTCCAGGTAAAGGAAAGAAGAGACAGATTTGTGGAAATTGTTACTTTCTGATGGATATTATATAGTCATCCCCTCTAGATTCCAATCACAGAGGAAATTCATCCCACACACTACCCAGTACAGATTTTTAAAAAATTTTTCTAAAGAGGCCAAATTAAGCCTATCTGCATAGAAACACATAGGTGATGCCCTGGGCCTGGTGTACAAACCTTAGAAAAAAAGCACTGAGAACATTCCCTTTCCTGTACTGACAACTTACACAAGAAAGTGGAAGGACCAAATGTAAATAAGCCAAAGACTTCATAGCCTATGCCCTGCTGATCTGCCTACCTCTTCCTCAGAACCCAAAAATGTTCAGAAGTGTTTCATAAGGGATGTTCTCATGAGAAGTGGCATGTTTAACCTGTGACAGGGATCAGCCAACACACTGGATTTTCTGGCTGAAATTTTCAGCTTCCTGCTGCTCACTGTCACAGGTAAGAAAGAGAAGAATCTCTGTACTGAGGATTCTCTTTCCTGTAGGTGTTTGAGTCTGAAAGGCATTTTTTTTCATTGTATCTGCATATTTGCATGATATGAAGACATTCCTGCATCTCTGTTTTGCTCACTAGTGTCCAATGGAGAAATTGTGCTGACCAGTCTCCAGCATCCATAGCTGTTTCCCACGGAGAAAGAGTCACCATCACCTGCAGGGCCAGCCCGAGTGTAAACACCAGCTACTTGCACTGGTCCTAGCAGAAGCCAGGAGCCCTTCCAAATCTCCTGGATTATAGCACATCAGCCCTTGCCTGTGGGGTCGCAGCCCAGTTCAGTGGAAACAAGTTAGAAACCTCTTACTGTCTGACAATCAGCAGCGTGGAGGCTGAAGATGACTGTGACTGTCATCCGTGGTGCAGCTGTCCACCCACAGAGTAACAGACTGGAACGAAAACCCCTTCAGCTGCTCAGAGCCCACCTGCTTCCCCCTCAGAGGATGTGAGGGTCACGCCCTGCTGCCTGTGTTTGAGAGAGCCTCACAGTGGATCTCTACTGGAACCTGGGGTAAGCTGATTGTTGAAGACGTTTGGTCATCACAGGAAAGGAAGGAAGCAAGGTCCTGTTTAATGAAGAAAAAGGTGCAATTTAGGTGTAATTCCTGTCACTAGAGAACTAATCTTTAGATGACAGGTTTTTTGTTGAGATTCTGCTCCAGGATAGGGAAGGAGGGTGGGACTAGCAATAGAACTTCCCTCCCATCAAAGGAATATGGACAGGGCAGCAACCACCGAGCTCTGGACCCTTTGGATCATTTGATTGAAATGCTTTTTACCCTGTGTGAAGTTCTAGTGAGTGAAAATCAGCCCCTCTTCCTTTTCTGTTATGAATGATCAGACTAAAATTATGTTTTAGAATATTTGATAAAATCCTAATCCCTATAGAATCTAACAGTTGGCTAAAAAGAATACGATGAAGATGTTACAAAGTGTCCAGACTAATTTCTTACAGTCTTGGACCTGTTCTATTGTTCCTAACTACTCTCCTGAGATGATAAATTCTATTCAGAGAAGATGGGGTAGCATCCCTTGACTATGGAATTTGTTTTCTGTATCATAAAGGCCTGGCAGTCTCTGATGACTTCTCTAGATATGAGGCTGGAATATAAGTGTCCTCTCTGGACATTGTTCGCCACCCCCACCCTGAGAACAAGGTATTTAGATCTCACTGAAGGCTGATAGAAAGCATGTTGTTAAGATACTTCTGTGTTTTATCATAGGTCACAGAGGTATATGTGATAGTCAGAGGATCTAGGAACAAGCATAGTAAGAAAGCAGAGGTAGGAATAGAAAAAAGACAACTGTAAGAAAACAATTGTAACCTGCATTTCACCACTTCTGTGCTAGTATGTGTTTAACAACCAAATCTCCAGAAAAATAAAAGCCGTAGTCAGTTGCGTTTGCCAATTTCCATAAATGCAATTGAAGTTTTACCACAGTTCTTTCAGCCTTTGATGGAACAACACAGAAAACATTAAAGATAGAGAAGATGCAGTACTACTAGCCAATGTGAACTGATTTCGGCATGAAAGAATATGTACCCTTCGCGAGTGCACAATGAACAGTCTTCAAGATAAACCATATTTTGTGGCATATGACAAAACTAAATCAACTAAAAAAAAAGGGGAAATCATACAGACGATGTTCTCCGACCACAAAAAAATTAAATTAGAAGAAGCTACAATAAAACTTTCAGAGTACTCCCAGATATTAAAGAATGCTTTTGTAAATAATGTATGCATAATATAATAACTTAATAGGTAATATTAGAAAATACTCTGAATTCAGTGATAAGAAAAACACAGCATATCAAAATTTGTGGGATGCAATTAAAATAATACTTAGAGAAAAATTTGTAACTTTACACACCTATTTTCAAAAATAATAAGAGGGCCGTGTAGTTGACCAGTATCCAGAGGAGATATCTGAACAACTTATCCTGATACCAGAGATGCTGGTGTCCTCTTAAATTTTGTGCCCTACTGCCTCATCTGCTTTTTACCCTAACACTAGCCCAAACAGAAAGATAGAGGTTAAAAGACAGCCTCATATTCTATGTTTAGGAAAAATGTTCTTTTCAGAATGAAGGCAAAATAAATACATTTTTAGACAAGCAAAAATTAAGAGATCTAGGTAAAACCAGGATCCATATATATTCACTTAATAAATAATAATATATAGTTTGAAAGTTAAAGGACAGAGAAAAAGAACCAAAAAAAAAAAAAAGGTGGTCAAAAAAGCAATCCCTTGAGTGAAAAACTGGAGGGAGAAAATATAATAGTTCTGTCTTTTTTTCTGTCTCTGTCTCCATCTCTGTCTCTCTCTATACACACACACACACACACACAGAACACACACAATATATACATATGTTTTTTTATGCACACACATATATATGTATATTGTATGTGTATGTTTTAGTTGGATTGATATGTATGTGACGTATCTCACATACATGGAGATATAAGGGTACTTCAAAAGTGTGTAAAATAATAGAATCAAAATACAATTATTTTCATTAACTTTCTGAAGACACCTTGCATGTATGAATATAATGAGGAATACGTTATTATATTTATATATATATATACACAAGCATGATTGATTCATATGTATCCATCCAATTACAAGAAATCCATTAGAAAATGATCAGAGAAGCAGATATTCTACCCCAGTGGATGGTAAAATGTCCTGTAAACATATGACAAGGTTTTTATCTTCATTAGTCAAAAAAAAAAATGCAGCTTATATTCAGAATGAGATAGTCCTATACATGTACCAGAATGGCCTAAAAATAAATGTCTTACAATACCAAGTGTTGGTGAGAATGTAGGACAGTAAGAGCCTCCTTACACTGCAGCTGGGAGGGAGCATTTGTGGATCCTCTTTGGAAAGCACTGGCGTTATCCCCTAAAGTTTAATGTGCTGGCAACAAAATGTTCCACGAGGCTTGTGACAAATGTAGATGTAATATGTGCAACTGCGATAAGCGTGAAATGAGGGAAGACGGAATAGAACCATACAGAGCTGACATTTCTATAATCTCACTGGAATTAAGTTAGTATAAATCTGAATCATATTCTGGTATGTTGAGATAGACATGGAAAGTTGTAGCAGAAACACTAAAAAGTAACTTTTAAAATATAGTAATAAAAAAGATAAATAAATACATTTTGCATAAACAAATTAAATGCATTGAAACTGTGGGAAACCAAAGGCTGCAAGAGCTTAAAACTGAAGAGCTTAAAAGGAGTCAGAGGGGAAAAACGTAGATTCCCTTCAGAGGAGGAGAGTTAGAGTCACAGATGACATTGAACCATAATTATCAATTAAGAAATGGCAACGTCAAGTAGGCTGCCACAAACACTACTTTATGCTAAAAGAATTATTTCTAAGAATCATGTAAATAAATACATTTTCAGATTAAAAATTACAAAAACAAAACAAACAAAAGGGTGGCTTTAGCAGCAGTGCTCTCAATGAAAAATCTCTCAAATGTGTGCTTCATTTGGAAGGACAATTGTCACTGATGGAAAGCCCAAGTTTTCTTGGTTTTTTAAGAAGACAACAAGGTTCTCTTTCCTCTGTTCTACCTCATGCTGGCTGAGGAATGGAGATACTGTGAGGGGTAATTTAGAAGTAGAAAGGGAAGCCACATGGTGAGGTTGGTAGAGCCACTGCCAACCTGAGTGACCTCACGGGGCAGAAACACTTCTCTGTGCCTACCTCTGGACTGTTATGTCATAGATACAGAAACACTGTCATATTTAATCGATTGCTTTTTGAGGTTTTTTGTAACAGTCAAAGCTATTTTTCTCTACTTCTCTTGTATGCCTTGTCAGTATTTTAGCATCATTTATTTTTCAACATTTTGTTTTGCATGTTTAGCCCTTTGAAATATTAGCATTATATAGGATTATTTTATATATCTGTCCACATTTTAGTGTTGGCTTTATCTCCTGTCTCACGTCAGAGAAGAAATTCAATGTCACTAGACACTGTCAATCACATGAGGCTGAAGATGACTGTGGCACTAACTCCTGCTCTCACTCCTGGCATTTGTTTTCTCTCAGTGAATCTCATGATGACTGTTAAGCTCAGTGATGCTTTGACTACCACCTTTAAATGACTTATTAAGTTTTTTTTGCTTCATACTGTGAGGGCTCAAGTCTGCTTGATTTCTACCTAGATTTTGCTATACAACTTTAAAAACTAATGGATAAACGCATTCAAATTTTATTTGCATTTGCCATTGATTCCACTACCTTGGAATAGAAAATCTCTCAAATATACTTAATATCCTCAGGATCTTGTTTTTCTGTTGATTTTAGCATTCTTCTGTGTATGTCACACCGTGTTATGACATGCAAGTGACTTTCCTCATTTAGTCATATATAACGTTGAAGTAGTACATCAAATGTAATCTAGAAAAGACATAAATATTCATAGATTTATAACTAAAATATAAGATTACAAATTCAGGTAATGATGAAGTCATGTGAAAATAATGCATTTTTGTATTGTATGAAATCTTTTCTTGTGACAGTATAATACCAAATCTCTCACCTATAAAAGAATACTTGGATAAAGTATATTTAAAATTCTTAGAATTTGGTAGAGGAAGAAAAATCTTACATAATTATGCATGTTTTTCCTGTGGCATATGGAGTAAACATTATGTTCTGCATCGTTCAATTTATTCTGTTTATTTCTTAGCTCACTTTTGAAATCGCAGAAAATTTATTTTCTCTTGGCAAAAGGTAATTGAGACTAATTGAAATCTTTTGGCATTCCAACTCTTATATCTACTATAGATGTCCAGAGTCTATTTGAATTCTCAAAAAAATCAATTATTTCAGTTAATTACTCACAGCCATAGACACCCTATACATAGCTTGTATAAAATGTTTTCTGGAACCTGTTAATGGGAAGGGTACTATAGTGTAAGTGGTGAAAAAGAAGCAAGAAGTTGGGAAAGTGAGGAAATACCAATTTCACAATATTACCAAGTATTATCTTGTGAAAAATATATCCCAAAGTGGTAAATTCCAACAGGAATTCAACTTATGTTGCCACTAATCTGTGTCAATTATCTGATTGTTATGCCTGCTAAACTTACTTGAAAAGGGTAGGCAGGACAAAGCAGATTAGGAGGAGCTCTTACTCCACTCTCTCTTTCATCATAACTCACGGGGCACGTGGACCACCTAAATTACCCCTACTGCTTATGCCATTGAAAGGTTGTTGCAGCTGATGAGGTCTTAACATGTGGGCCTGAGGTAGAGCTGAGGCTCTCGTGGTCCAGAGCCATCAGCAGCAAAACATTGCCCTGAACTCTGCAACATCTTCCCTTATGCAGAAACAAAGAATCTGCTGAACTGCTCCCCAGACAAACAGTATATGTGGAGAGATGGGCCATCCCAGCAGGGAGGCTTGTGTTCAGAGCTGTGTTACTGTAGGGGAAAGTTGTACAGCTTGATGGAAATAATAATCTCTCACATCCTCAGCCTCCACACTGCTGATCTTCAGTCTGAAGTCTGTCCCTGACCTGCTGTCACTGAAACTGTCTGGGATATCATACGACAGGCTGGAAAGTCTATAAATCAGGAGCTTCGAAGTCTGTCCTGGCTTCTGCAGGTATCATTTAAAAACAGGTGTATCAATTACTACGTAGGAGGCTCTGACTAGACCTGCTGGAGATGGAAGCCAGCTCTCTGGGATGATGAGCAGGGAGAGAGGAATCAGGGTCATCACAATATCCACACTGGATCTTGAAATAATGAGGAGAAGCACACAAGTTTATTTAAAAAAAAAATTACGAGCAATTTTTATTGTTTTCCTTATTCACTTCAAGTTCATATTTTGGTTTAAATTTTGATTGATCTCATGAAAAACAAACTTTCTAAAACCAAACAAATATTTATAATGCATAAGGAGCTCTTTTTCTTTTCAAGATCTTCATCAGAGCACTGGTCATTTTTCCCTTTCAGTGTTTCCTAATTAACAGAGGGCAAAATATCAAATTTCTTTTCCTGGGACATGAAGTGTAGGCATCTAACACTTATGCAGAATAAACATGGGAAGCAGTGGGCCCCAAAGCTCACCCTCCCACCTCGTTCTCCTTCCTCGTCTCCTCTCTGTCCTTACCAGGGATCCAGACCCTCAGCAGCCCCAGGAGCTGAGCAGGGAACCTCATTTTGAGACATTGAACTGAGGAGTCCTGATAAGTCAAGGTTAGAGCTGAGCTTTTATCTCAGACCTTGAAGAGAAGGTTCTCTCTAGGGAACAGTATGCAAATCCCCTGGTGGGTGCAGCAATGTGGAAAAAGCCAAAGAGATGGTGGTGGCCTCCCCTGTGATGAAAGTGACATGAAATGTTCCTTGAAGAAAAACAAATGGAGATTCAGTGCAATTTTCTTGTAGTTGGGAAGAAGGATCTAATACAAAGTTTGAATGATTTTCAAGGAGACATTGTGTTGGACCTGCAACTCTAAGAAAGTGCAAACACCTCACATTGTAGAAATGTGTGTCTAGGTGTAGTCTTTGAGAGGTGAGTGACCACCCGGCTTGCCTCCCTCCCAGCTAATCTAGAGAAGGAAATAGCTCCAGGCCCCTCTCCCTGAGTATTTATTAGCAGAGTGCCTCCAGAGGAAAAAATAATAATAAGTCGTCATCAGCCTGTTCATGAATTGTCTGGTCTGTGCTGTTACCAGGACAATTTTTAAAATGAGAGCCTTTCCCTGGGACCCAGTGAGTTAACTCCATTAGAGCCTCTGTTGAAGGGACTGACAAGCAGAAAACAATGTGTCTCTTACATAGTGACAGCTAAGGGCTCAGTTTAAGTAAGAGGAAAGGACAAAGAATATTATGCCCCAGGCAGTGAATATAAAATTCCTGGTTGCCAATTCTTACAACCTGGAAAACATCACACCATAGTTATCCCATAATAATTACCTCACATAGACCAGATAAAACATAAGGATTTCTTAAGAGAATAATTTGCAAATATGATGATACAGAATGAATAAGGAATAACTTTATACTGCATTTTTCTGAGTGGAATATAGAAAAACTCTTCCCACCCAGTCATTTTTATCAGGTGGAACCAGGTCCTGTCAGGGTTCCAGCTTCTTGTCTGCTCTGTATGGGAACCTGAGTCTCTCCCGGGCCTGTATTTAGGGCAGCCACAGGCATGTGTCCTCAGTTCAAAGAAGATTCCATGTGTGAGAAGAGCAAGAACTAGATCATCTGCTTTAATATCTCAGGGTAACCTAAACTCATGACTGACATTTTCATGGACTTTCATTTAAAGATTGACACTGTTCAGGGATGTCAGTTTACTATACAGTTAAACATTAACATAGAAGAACACCTGGATTATTCCTCACTTGTCAGTGGTACACTCTATGTTGAATTGGATAGTCCTGAGAATAGTGCCTGCATGAAATCGCTTTACCAGGAACGTCACTGTCCTTAAAAAGAACACAAACTTTCAAGAGCAACAGAAACAGTAGTTTATAGTACTATACAATCTTTGATAATTTAACCCAAAGTCATATTTAATTGACAAATAACTCAAATATAAATCTAGGTACAATTCTTTGAGAAACTCACTCTGAATATCTTCTGAAAAGTTCACCAAAAAAAAAATATTTTTAATAAGTTTAAAATCGTTGAGTAAAATGGTGTTGTCCTTTAAGTGTTGAACTCTGTGGACATAACCTAGGTTATTGATAACAAATTATGACAAGGAGATAGGATTAGAATAGATGTCTCATATTTTACTACTTTAAATTTTATTTTTGCTTTTTTTCCTTTACATTGTGTAAGGTTCCTGTATTATTTTTCTTATGGTGCCAACCATTTCAATTCTGCTTCATAATTTTGAAAACTTTCAGACTCGTAATAAACGACACAAGTGAGAGGAGTCAGAAACATCAGCAAATGGAAAAATAAAATAAAAATAAACACAAATGAACAAACATATGAACTAAAAGAGAACACAATGGTAGATCTTACCACTGGTTTTAAAGGGTTATTGTGAATGGGTATTAAATTAAGAACCAATCGAATCACTACCCTGCATGGAAACTTGAACTTCGGGAAAATGAGAAACAGTAAGAAATCTGTCATGTTTTGTTTTAAAACAAGACAATTCTTGAAACTGTGATTTTCATAAAGTATTGTTTAAGATGCTTTAATTTCAGAGATTATCAGTAACTAACCCCTGTGAAAATTAATGACGAACCTTTGAAAGTCTGCCATTGTGACTGGTTGTTTTATCTCAATCAGTTTCCCTTATGTATCCAGAAAATGTAAAATCTTGTCAAAAATAAAAAGCCTCTGAAGTCTTCCTGTACTCTTTGTAGACTCAAAGAATAGTATTTCTAATTTTAAACAGGATCTGTCTCTCACATGTGTTAACACCTTACTCCAAGACTTCACCAAGAGCAGCCAATGCTGGTCGCTCCATATTGGACACATAGGCGTGTAAGGAGAACCTTCATTTGGTGCAGGTGGGGAACAGGCCTCTGTGTGTCCCTAATCACGACCATAGTTAACTGAATGGGAAAGGACTTGGATGGGTTTTATTCTAGATGTGTCTCCTTTGCCTGATGCTGTTTGGGTTGATAAAGTTGAAATAATGTGTATTATTTGTATGACTACGGATACAAACTTGGAAGTGGAATTGCTTGTGTACCTTATGCTGGAGTCAGTGTTGGTGGGATGTGGAGAGTGATACAGCTGAGGGGTTGGGGAATTGGGGGCTGTTCAAGGAAGAACATATGGAGTAGCACACGCAACTTTTATTGGAGATGCTTTCTCAAGTTGTCAGGGAGGAGTCCCTCACAGCAGGGCTAAGGTGCCAGGGTTCCCACTCAAGGTGGAGGAGACACTGGAGAAGGGGCTTATGTGTCTAGGTGATGCCACACAGCAGCCCAGTGGGGAGTCCTGGGTCAGACAGCTCCAAAGGGAAGTAGTATTGAGGATTTTCATAAACTTGGCTTATCCATTGCTAGCTGATGTGGAGAAGATTTCCTAGGATGTGCAAAGCAAGCATTTTTTCAATGGGTAAAAATCTGCATCTTTGGGCTGCTTTGAAATATTTAAATGTGAAAAATTTGAGTTTGGCACAGACCATTCCGAAATAAACCTGCTGTACAGAGGTAAATACAGGGACCAGTATGCACAGGACAACTTTGGCTTATTTATGGCACTATTGCACAACGTGTAGACAGTTTTATAAACTATATTCATCCAAATAGTCCTAACTTACACTGCTTTGGGTGAGATTTGAGATACACAATGGTCTGTTTCCCACCTGGACACCAATGGATGCTCATTCAGATTAAAGAGAAGAGCTGTCTGGGGGAGAGAATTGAGATCAAACTGCCTGCAGAGGAAGCTCTTCTAGGGGTAGGTTGGCTGGAGTGGATTCTTGAGCTCTGCAGCACCTGTAATTGAAGCCGACTGATTTTTCTGCAAATTGTCACCTACTAGAGGATAAATTATAAATAAATATTCTGGTTAAAAGGGACCTTTTTGAGCAACTGCAAAACTGTTTTTCAATGCAGCTGCACCATTTTACTTTCCCACCAATGATGGATGAAGATTCCTGCATTAGACTGTTTTCCAGAGAAACAGAACTGATAGGATATATTACAGAGAGAGATAGAGATTTATTACAGGGTATTGGCTCACACAACTGTAGAAATTGAGTAGTCCCATTTTCTTTCAGCAACCAGAAGGCCCAGGAAAGGTTTTGCTATAGTTCCAATATAAGCCTAAAGGCCTGAGAACCAGGGAAGCCAATGGTGTAAATCCCAGTCACGGTAGGAAGGCTTGACAACTGCAGGGCCAAGGTTATAAGTCTCAGTGCAAGTCTGAATGCCTAAGAACCACGAGTGTTGATGTCTCAGGACTGTGTGAGGACAGAATGTAGATTTCACAGCTCAAGAAAAGATAGTGAATTCATACTCCCTTTACTTTTTTGTTCTATTGGGACCCACAAGGGATTGGATGATTCCTACCCACATTTGTGAGGTCCATCTTCTTTATTCAATCTGCCAGTTCAAATGCTCATCTCTTCCAGCCATCAGCCACACATGCCTAATGAGCACGTGAAATGTAGCTCGTGTAAGTGAGGAACCAAGTTTTTAGTCTTCATTAATTCTTATTTACATCTATGTAACTATGTGCTGTGAGTGACTACCATGTGAGACAGCACAGTTTTACATGGTAATTATCAGAAATATCATCATGACAACCAAGCTGCTAAATGGTAAGCAAGTGTCTGTCCTGTGGCCACTACA
Organism: Cynocephalus volans; assembly: GCF_027409185.1. Lineage (NCBI taxonomy): Eukaryota > Metazoa > Chordata > Mammalia > Dermoptera > Cynocephalidae > Cynocephalus > Cynocephalus volans. Next base: position 84,549,908 of record NC_084473.1, read on the forward strand.
CTGAGCTGGGGGATGCAGTGTGGCGAAGGTACACATAACACATGGATGGACCTTTGAAACCTGCCCTCGGTTCTGCTGTTTATGAGCAGGTGACAGAGACCCTCTTTCGTGGCAAAACTGAGAAGGAAGCTGGAGACTGGGCTCACACAGCTTGCCACCAGAACCTCAGATGGAAACAAAGCACAAATATTCCCCAGTGTTAATGATAGTCCACTCCATGGTCTTCACAGAAAAGTCGTGCTGGCTGATCAAGCAGTGAATGCTGTGCTCGCTGAGCAGTGGTCTCAGCCTCACTCTCAAGGAACCTGTGAACCTCACACATGAAACTTCCACATTCCTCTTTTCAGCTGGAGCCAGAACACTAGGACCTGAAGGACCCATCCAGGGGCCAGTGCTGTCCCTGCCTCAGGTTATTGTCACGCAGAGAAAGTGACCAACCAAAGATAAGGGCTTGAGTGGCAGGAGGGGCTTTAGGGAACATTTAAAACAGCAGCAAGGGGTGCAGACCTGGGCTTCCAGCTTCGGAGTGAGGGAACATTCTGCATCATGGATGTGGCCCAGGCCAAGGTGCTTGATTAGAGAAATGTTATAATAAATTTTACGCTACCAGGGAAAATAGTCACAGAAAGCTTTCATACTGCTAGAGAGAGAACGTGCTTTTTTCAATAAAAACTTAAATGTTATCTGAAATTTCCTGGTCCTCACACTTCCTATGGTTGTTCCCTTTCTCTTTGCTGTTTTTATTCAGACATGTGGTCACATGGTGCCTCCTCACCATTCAGATGCATCTGGAATATAACCCAGGGAACTTCCCTGGTCACCAAAAATAAACAGTCTCACAGCCCCAGACATTGTATCCTATTGACATTTATTTTTATAACTTGTCAATTCCAGAAATTATTCTATTCACTTTCACTTACATAACTATTGTTTCCTACTACCCCTAGGATACCAGCACTCACTAACAAAATTTGTCTTATTTAGTCATGTGCAATGATCCCTCAAATGATGGTAATGACTTGTTCCTGAAAACTCTAATACAAAGTCAAAAGCCATTAAATGCCAAAATATGCTCAATCTTTTTTATTGGAAAAAGTTATGATGCATTCCACTCAACTCAGGACACTTATCTATTTTCTCAGTTGAAAAAGATCAATTGGAAAACTAAAAGTCAAGTTTATAGGAGTAACAAGTATCATTTTCAAATTAAGTAAACCCAGCTTGTAGGCAAAATACATAATAATGAAGATTTATTGAGCTCAACAAAGGAGAAGAAAAGACCTCCCAGGGGGTGGAGCTTGATGCAGAGGGTGGGGAGTCAGGCAAGGGAGGCAGTGGAGGGTCTGAGGACTGGCTTCAGGCAGGCATGCCATCTCAGGACCAGAGGGACTAATTATGATTTTCTATTCATTATCTCTTGATACTAGGAGGAGCTCATGATGGGGAAGGTTTTGGCATATTCATAGAATGAGTGAAATAAAGGTGGAAAACAATATATTACAAAACACGTGCAAAGAGCTCACACATGTACCAACTAAAATATCTTACAAAATGTTAACTTTTCATCAGTCTTTCTTAACATTTGGTTTTAGCTGATCATTGCTTGCAATGAAGTTTTTTTCACATGATGTTCTCTCACTTGAAGCTATCATGTAGAGAAAGGTGAGAGTGTATCTGTCTGAAAACATATGTATGAACATCAGTTCTTATAATGTAGTTCTTCACTGTGTTCGGGATAATGTATGTGTGGTTCTGAAACATTAAAAAAAATTGATCAAAACTGTATCAGTCCATTTTTGTTTTATCAGTCCATTTTTGTTTTATGTTACTTATAACAAAATACACAGAAGTGGGTATTTTATAGAGAAATGAAATTTATTGCTTGCAGTTTCTGAGGCTGAGAAGTCCAAAGACCATCTGGTGGCAGAGACAGTGACCCAGGAGTCACTGTCTCACATTCAGATGCATCTCATCTGACCTCAGATTCCAAGATGGTGGAAGCAGAGAGAGCAGAGAGAAAGAGATTCTCCTCTTTTAAAGCCCTCAGAACCACACCCCTGATCCATTCACTACAGCATTGTCCTACACTCCAATCACGTCTTCAAGGCTACACCTTTCAATTACCATAATGAGACTTCCCACCCTCTTAGCAGTCACAGTGAGGGCTAAATTTCTAATACATAAAATTTGGGGAAGGCCATTCAAGCTCTGGTGAGTTTTGGGGGGCATGATTCAATCCACTACGAAACCTCATAAAACTTTTTGTGACCAAATGGGGTGAGTCATTAAAATGTCATTAGCTTTGATATGTCTGCATTCTCAATGCCTAGACTGGGTGTCAAAAATCATTGTTGAATGAATGAATAAGTGCACAGAATACACAAACTAATATAGTTAATTGCTCTTAGTGTTAAAAAATGTTAACAGTAGGACACTGGGTCTACAATCAAAAACAGCGAGAGTAAAAGGAAATTATTTTCAAACTGCACTTTAAATTTTATTGGTGGATGAAAGAGGAGATAGGCAATGATTCTGACGCACAGTACAACATATTCATTTTAGAGTGATAGGTGATTCAATTGTCTGTCATGTGTCAAGGTATGAAATCAAACTTCCATTTCACTTTTCCACCTTACTTGAGCTCCCAAAGCTACGTACTCTCATTTGTTAGTGCCCTGACAAATTTGTCTTTTGGTAAAGAGACTTTTATTGAGGAATTGAGAATTCTTGATTTCAAACTCCTCAGACCTGTAATCTTGAGCTGCTCCCTGGAATGGCAACAAAGGACTCTGATTCCTCCCTCATTTTCAGGGAGAGTCTCCTCCCAAACTCTAGGAGCATGCCTCTATTCCTGTTACTGACTGAATAGTCCCATACAACAAGGTCTAAATATCCAATACCTCCTGAACTCTCAGTCTAATACTTCACTGGCAAAGGTGAACGTTAATGTTAAAGTGACTTAATCAATTTCATGGATAAGGGGTATGCTTTGGAAATGGGCTCAATTTTCAGTCTTTTGGATGCAGGACAGCTAAAACCTGAATCTCCTGGTTCATCTATCACTTCAGTTCCAAGCCATTACCCAATATTTTACAATCTCCCATCTTTAAAACAATTTTGCTATGAATGAGCTAATTTAGCCCCAATGAATAAAATGAATTAATACCATTATAAAATTGAAATGATTAAGTACTAAATGGGAGAAAATATTTGCAAATCATATATTTGATATGTTATTAATATCAGAATATGTTAATAATTTATAAAACTCAACAACAATGACAACAACAACAATTAAACACACAGACACACAGACACGCACTAAACCGATTCACAAAGAGGTTACGGACTGAATAGATACGTCTCAAAAGAAGATACACAAAGAGCCAATAAGCACCTGAATTCATGCTCAACATCATTTGTCATTAACAAAATGAATATTGAAATCTGTGAGATATGAATTACCTGCCAGTATGGCTAAAATTTAAAAAGAAAAAAAGAAAAATAACAAATGTTGTTCACAATATGCAGAAATTGGAACCCTGTGTATTGCTGGTGAGATTGTAAAATGATGGATATCTTATGAAAAACATTGGCAGCCAGCTGAAAGGTTAAAAATAGAGCTACTATGTGGCTAAGCAACTCCACTCCTAGGCATACATTCAAATGAATTGTAAGCAGGAACTTGAATAAATATTTGCAACTGTTTCCATTGTGTCATTATTCAGAATTTCTGAAAGGTGGAAATAATGCATATTTCCATTAACAAATAAATAAATATGGAAATTGTGGCATATGCATACAATAAGGCATTATTCAGCCATAAAATGAAAGATATTTTGATATACACTGCAATATGAATCAGCCTTACAATATTACATACAGTGAAGTAAAATAGACACAGAAAACACATACTGTAAGATTCCACTTATATTAGGTTCCTAGAATAAACAAAATCATTAGGACAGAAGGAGAATAGATGTTGCAGGGGTTGGATGTGGGGGGTGGGGGGGAAAGGGAATTGCAATTTATTGTTTACATAGTGTTTTGGGAGGTGATGAAAAAGTTTTGGTGTACTTAGAGGTGATACTTACACAACATTATGAATATATTTAATGCTAATGATTAAAAAATTGTGAATGGTTAAAACTATAAATATTATGCTACATATACTGTACAACAATAAATAAAATGTTGTTTCAACAAATAAATACAAAATATGAAAATTAATGGAAGAGTGTAATCAATATAGGTGGCAAAAACAGAAAACAGAAAATGCCTGTGAGAGGAAGACATATGAAACTTAGCAGACAAATATTTGAAATTAATCATCAAAATATGTTTAAAGAACTAACCAAAACTAAGCTTAAAGAAGTAAAGTATGAAGACGATGCCTCATGAAATAGATAATGTCAATACAAGAGATAGAATCAAAGGCAAATTCTGGAGTTGAAAAGTACAAAACTAAATGAAAAATGTATTAGAAAGCTCAACAGCAGATTTAAAGTTGCTGGGAAAGGAATCAACACACGTGAAGATAGATTGATAAAGATTATGCAGTCTAAAGAACAGAAAGTCAGTAGAATAAAGAAAAATAAACATAAACTCAGAAATGTGGGACAACATTACTGAATTAACATATGTGTAATGGGAGTACCGAAAGAAGAGGAATGAAAGAATCAGAAAAGAATAGTTGAAGAAATAATGCCTAACAACTTGCCAATTTTCTGGAAAAATAAAAATAAAATACAGTACTTTTAATCTAAGAAGCTCAATGAACTTCAAATAGAGTAAAAGAGAAGTTTTACATCATAGAAAAAATATGAAAGACAATAACCAAGACAGCCTTGAAAGCAGCAAGAGTTGCAAAATCCTTTACATAGCAGGGAAGGCTAGTATATTAACAGCAGAATTCTACTCAGAAACAATGTACATCAGAAGGCAATGGGATGACATATTCTAAGTGCTGCCTGAAAAACAAAACAAAACAAAATGAAAACAAAAGAAACCTGTCAAGCAAGAATCTTATTCCAGCAACACTATCTTTCAATAATACTGGCAAATAAAAACAATGCAAGATAAATAAGATCAGAAACAATTCAATGCTAGCACAAGTGACCTATGACAAATATTTTTTTAAAAAGAAATTCTTTATAACAAAAGCAAGGAAATCTGAATGAAAATTTGAATCCATATTTTAGAATATCAAAAAGTATGAATAAATTTAAAAATGTAAGTGTAAAGAAAAAAGTGTATGTTTACTCTATTCCTGTCTTTATGGATTTGAAAAGAAATTGTATTAAAAAAGTACGTAATTTTATTTTTGGACCTAAAACATAAAGAAATATAACATATTTGTTGACAATCACAAGACAAGTAGAATTGCGTTGGACAAAGAAAATGACCACAGATGGAAAGTCAATCCCACAAAAACAAAAGTAGCAAACCAGAAATAGTAAATAAGAAGGTTATTTTAATAAGCTATGTAAATATGTGCTTATTCTTCCTCATTTCTCAACTAATTTAACGAACATAAAATTATTCAAAAGTATAATCACAATATTATATTATGGGGTTTCTAACATATAGAGAGAGTATATTTATAACAATAATAAACACAAAATGTGAGAACAGAGAATAGGACAATAAAAAAAAATGTTTGTATCACAATGAAATTGTTACTATAGATCTTAATTTTATCCTGACTCATTAAGATTTATATGGAAAGCTGTATGGGAAATACTAAAAAAAAAAAAAAAAAAAAAAGGAATGTTTAAAATATAGTATTAAATCCTATATATCGAACAACCTAAAGCCTCTCCAAAAAATCTTGGAGTTGATAAACGATTTCAGCACAGTAGCGGGATACAAAATCAACACACAAAAATCAATAGCATTTCTTTTCTCCAATAGTGAACATGCAGAAAGGGAAATCAAGAAAGCTTGCCCATTTACAATAGCAACCAAAAAAATAAAATACTTAGGAATTGAGTTAACCAAGGATGTGAAATATCTCTATAACAAGAACCACAAACCACTGCTGAGAGAAATTAGAGAAGATACAAGAAGATGGAAAGATATCCCATGCTCTTGGATTGGAAGAATCAACATAGTGAAAATGTCCATACCACCCAAAGTGATAAACAAATTCAATGCAATCCCCATCAAAATTCCAATGACATTTTTCTCAGAAATGGAAAGAACTATCCAAACATTTATATGGAATAACAAAAGACCACGCATAGCCAAAGCAATGCTGAGCAAAATAAATAAAGCTGGAGGCATAACACTACCTGACTTTAAGCTATACTACAAAGCTATAATAACCAAAACAGCATGGTACTGGCATAAAAACAGACACACTGACCAATGGAATAGAATAGAGAATCCAGAAATCAACCCACACACCTACAACCATCTGATCTTTGACAATGGCACCAAGCCTATACACTGGAGAAGAGACTTCCTCTTCAGCAAATGGTACTGGAATAACTGGATATCAATATGCAGGAGAATGAAACTTGACCCATACCTTTCACCATACACTAAAGTCAACTCAAAATGGAGTAAAGAATTAAATATACACCCTGAAACAATAAAATTTCTTAAAGAAAACATAGGAGAAACAATTCAGGAAGTAGTACTGGACACAGACTTCATGAATATGACACCCAAAGCATGGGCAACCAAAGGAAAAATAAACAAATGGGATTATATCAAACTAAAAAGCTTCTGCACAGCAAAAGAAACAATTAACAGAGTTAAAAGACAACCAACAGAGTGGGAGAAAATATTTGCAAAATATACATCTGACAAAGGATGAATATCCAGAATACATAACGAACTCAAACAATTTTACAAGAAAAAAACAAGCAACCCATTTAAAAAATGGACAAAAGAGCTAAATAGGCATTTCTCAAAGGAAGATATACAAATGGACAACAGACATATGAAAACATGCTCAAAATCATCAGCTTTGGGAAAATGCAAATCAAAACCACACTGAGATACCATCTCACCCCAGTTAGGATGGCTAATATCCAAAAGACTGTGAACGATAAATGCTGGCAAGGTTGCGGAGAAAAAGGAATTCTTGCACATTGTTGGTGGGACTGCAAAATGGTGCAGCTTCTATGGAAAATGGTATGGCGGTTCCTCAAACAATTACAGATAGATCTACCATATGACCCAGCTATCCCACTGCTGGGAATATACCCAGAGGAATGGAAATCATCAAGTCGAAGGTATACCTGTTCCCCAGTGTTCATCACAGCACTCTTTACAATAGCCAAGAGTTGGAACCAGCCCAAATGTCCATCATCAGATGAGTGGATACGGAAAATGTGGTATATCTACACAATGGAATCCTACTCGGCTTTAAAAACAAATTAACTACTGCCATTTGCAACAACATGGATGGACTTTGAGAGAATTATATTAAGTGAAACAAGTCAGGCACAGAAAGAGAAATACCACATGTTCTCACTTATTTGTGGGAACTAAAAATAAATAAATAAATTCACACACACACACACACACACACACACACACACACACACACACACACACACACACACACACACATGCACAAAAAAGCCGGGGTTGGGGGGGAAGAAGACATAACAACTAGAATTCCTTGAAGTTGATACGACAAGCAAACAGAAAGGACATTGTTGGGTGGGAGGAGGGAGAGGGAGGAGGGAGGGAGGTTTCAGTAATGGGCCACAATAATCAACCACATTGTATATCGGCAAAATAAAATTAAGAAACATAAATAAATAAATAAATAAATAAAATAAAAGAAGATTCTCTCTCTCTCTCTCTCTCTCTCTCTCTCTCTCTCTCTCTCTCTCTCTCTCTCTCTCTCTCTCTCTCTCTCTCTCTGTCTCTCTTCTCTGCTTCTACCATCTTGCAATGTGAGACCCCTTGGTCACTGTTGCCACCACCAGATGGACTTTGGATTTCCCATCCTCAGAAACTGTAAGCAATAAGCATTGTTTTTCTTTATAAATGATCTAGATTCAGGTATTTTGTTATAGCAACACAAATGGACTCGTAAAACCATGTTGGTGGGTAGTGTCTTTTCACAGCAAAGCAGGATGTCACCCAGAGGATAGCAGAAGCACAGAAAGCGAGAGAGACAGAGAGAGACAGAGAGAGAGAGAGAGGGAGAGAGAGAGCACTTTATGCACTGTCCTTTTAAAGTCCTTGTAACCACACCCATGACCACCTTTAGACCATTAACTTATTAATCCATTTACTATGGCGTAATCCTCACAATCTAATCACCTTTTCAAGACCTCACCTTTCAATTACCCTGATAGGATTTCCCACCTTCTCAATACTGTCACAATGGGGCCCAAGCCTCAGTGCATTGGGAGGGACATCCAATCCACAGCAGTGACCATCAGATGTAACCCTTGGAGATTCCGCACTGTGATGATTTCCATTCTTCCAGGGTGTCCTTGAGTATGACAGTGGAGTGTCATCATCAGTCCAGCATAAATCAGCTGACAAATATTAAGGCAAAAAAATGTCTAAAAATCCAAAAACAGAAGGAAACATCTGGATTAACCTAGACTTGTAGCTTTATTTAGACATAAATATATTCATATATATGTATACACAATTAGGTATCAAATATATGCACACCTATATGTGTAAATGTATATGCAAATTTCCAACAAATTATGTAAATTTACTCTTTTACTCAAACATCATTTAGTTTTAATTTCTTCATAATATCTTCATTAATAGGTTACTAAACATTCATACTGAGGCCATACATTTTATGTTATATTTATCTATACATGTAGACGTGGAAATATTGTTTTGACCAGAATTTGCACACGAATGATTGGTAACAAACCACTTAAAACTCATTGGTTTGTAACACTGAGCATTTATTTTCATGTTCGTGGACGTTCATGTTAACAGTGACTGGCTGGTGCAGGCGTGGCTCAGCTGGGGGCCTCTGCAGCAGGCACTGAGCTTATCTGCAGCCTGTGGATTGCATTTGATCTGAGGCCAAGGCTGAAGGACAGTCACTACTCAGGGTACAACATTCTCACAAGACGTAACAGGAATGAACAGAATCCTCAAAGCAGCTGCACAATAAAGCCAATATTTGAACATACTGTTATATATTTTATCTCTTACAACCTAAAAAACATTTTGAAATACAGTTTTAAGTTAATTAGAAAGTAAATATGGGTGTCCTTTCTTTAGTATGAGGCTCGCTAAAAAGTAGATTTTCATTCAGTGTCTCAGGTGATTCTGCTGCTTTGCATCTGTAACACGCTCTCTGTGATGCTGATGATGCTGTTGAAATCCAGATGAAGTTTTAATAGGAAGGAAAATAATGATACATCCATGCTTTCTTGTCTTTGTGTTTTTTTTTTTTTGAGAAAGATTTTCATTTATTTGTTAAGTACTCGTTGTATATTTATCTCAATTTCCTCTCTTTCTATTGCCTCTATGACATAATGAAGTTTGTGTGCTGTGATCCTACCTTGCCAATGACACTTAGAAACACATCCACAAGAATTGTGGGGCCATGACCTAAAGGAGAAAATTTTGACAATTAAGGATATAGTTACTTTACTGAGCTGTGTGGCCTTAACTCCCTATCATCATCATCGATTCTGAAAGCACATTTCTCAAACTCCTTTTCCCTCTATAATTTCCTGGACTTGCTCAATGAGGGGCCCTCCCTGACATTTGAAAGTCAGAAGAGGAGTATTCATCACTCACCACTAGACATGCAGGCAGACACGTGGGCAGGAATGAGGACGGGAGAGTCACCTAGTGAGGGGCTGCAGGCAGCTGAGAGCATCAGCATCCGCACCATTGGGCTTCACAGTCAGGTCTGAGCACCACATGGTTAGGCAGCCTGTACCTTTACTTGCAGATGCACTCGAGATTCTCAGGGAGTACGAGAGATTCCCCTTTACCTAGTGTCTGTTTCCCTAACTACCCTATCACCTTGACTTTGAAAAGTTGTGGTATGGCCCAGAAATCCCTCTGTTAAAGAAATTCAGGCTTGAAATGCCAAGAGTAGCTTCTCCTTTGCTGCATCCCATGAGTCTGAGGCTGCAATCCAGTCTCTTCCCAGGTAGTGATTTCTGCCCTTCATTAATTCAGGAGATGTACTGTCATGTCTGTGCTGCTAGGGCTGAGAAGTGGAAAGAAAATTTGTACAGGAGCATCCTTGCCCCTTCTGCAAGCATTCTCATGACCTTAAGAGTCTAGCTGCATCTGAGAAATGCTCTCAGCAGATGGACGCACCAGAAGGAGCAGCTGGGGCAGCCCAGCCTCACACTTCTGCTTTCCTGGGGGTTTATGTTCGGGCTTGTAACACTGTGGGAGGAGTACTACTATACTGTTGACAGTAATAAGTTCCAACATCATCAGCCTCCAGGCTGCTGATGGTGAGAGTAAAGTCTGTCCCAGATCCACTGCCACTGAACCTCGAGGAGACCCCACTTTGTAAATTAGAAGCCCTATAGATCAGAAGTGTAGGAGGTTTCCCTGATTTCTGCTGATACCAATTTAAATAACTGCTAACACTCTGGCTGGCCTGGCAAGTGATGGTGACTGTGTCTCCTAGAGATGCAGACAGGGAGGATGGAGACTGGGTCAGCTGGATGTCACATCTGGCACCTGAGATGGGAAACATAAAGACAAACATCCACACTATTAATCATAGTATAAGAGGACTTCCCTGAAGTGCCAGGCAGTACTGACCACACTGGCTGAGTAGATTCCTAGTATTCTCCCTCCTTACCTTGGAGACAGAGTAGCAGGAGACCCAGGAGCTGAGTGTGAGCCCACATGTCCATGCTGTGTCCTGACTGGGACTGAGAGTCCTGCACAGGTTGTGAGCAGCCTGTGAATAAGACTTCAGGGCAGTGGGCTGTGCTCTAGACACATGCAAATCTGAACAGCTGCAAGCATGACGTCTCAATTACTCAGCTCAGGCCCAGGTGTCCCGAGACTGACTATGGCAGCACAAATTTGCCTACAGAGAATGTGTTTCTCCCTGGGGACCACAGAGCAGAATTATTCTGTTGTCCTGTGGTTAGAGTGCTATTTTGCTGTGTTTATGTTCATGACATTCTTTTCTTCTTTGATTTTCCTCAGAGGAAGGGCTGGTCAGAGAAATACATCTCTAGAAACTATAAAAAAGTTGAAAATCTCCTTGTATTGGCTATATGTTGACCTTATGGAAGCCAGAGAGATGTTCGTTTGATTTAATTCCCTGAAATCCTTGATGAGGAAAATCATCGGTACTACCATCTAGAGATGTAATGAACTATAAAAACAATAGATCGGTAATAGATTTATTTATATACTTTTCTTAAAGAAATAAAGAAAGAAAACCAAAAAATATTGAAAATACATCTAAAATACAGTGTCATGATTTGCAAGGAGGGTGTATGCCATCGCTAACCTGTCATCTCCAGATAAGTGATTCTTGTTCTCCAGTTGTGAGTGCTTTTTTCACCACTTCCATCGAGGCCATCCAACATCAGGGATATCCTCCCTCCAAATCTGAAAAATGTCAGCTACTTTTCTAGCTCTTTGTGCCATTACACATTTCCATGGATGCTGCAGGCGTGACAGCATGACAGCGTGTAGTGATGTGGAGCTGGGAGTCCTGCCTGGGTGTCTGACGTAACCCGGAGGCAGGGTGGGCTTAAGGAGCCAGCTCGTGGTAGTGGAGGTGGAGGGTGAGGGACCAACAATAACAATTACTTCTGCCAAGCTGTCATTTTCAGGCTCTTTGTCCAAGAGATTTTTGCGCATTATATCATTTGACTCCGAAAACCACCCTATGAGAGACATGCTATTATTTTCCCCATTTTGTAGATGAGAAAAGTGGCTCTGAAATGTTAAGCAAATTGCCCAAGGATCACAGTGGTAAAACTGGGAACCAGAATTAGGACCTTTCTCTCTTTGTTTCTTTTTTTGTTTTCTTTCTCTCTCCCTCCTCTCTCTTACACAGCATTTTATTGACCTATAACATTTCCATCACTTCCATGTTCCTTCATGCCCCTTTCCAGCAGTTACCCACTCTCCCTAACTCCCAAGGTAACCAATATGATGACTTCTATCCTCACGGGTTAGTTTTACCTATTCTTGAGCTTTATATGAATGGAATCATATTCTCGTGTCTGGCTTCTTTTGCTTTGTTTAGCATGTCTGGGATTTGGCCACATTGTTGTATGTATCAGCAGTTTGTTCCTTTATACTGCTGAATAATATTCCATTTTATGCATATACCACCCAATTTATTTATCCGTCTTCCTATTGATGAATATTTTGATTTTTTCCAGTATTAGGTTATTTTTTTTATTTTTATTTTTTTTTAAATTTTATTTTCTCGATATACATTGTGGCTGATTATTGCTCTCCATCACCAAAACCTCCCTCCCTTCTCCCTCCCCCCCTTCCCCCCCAACAATGTCCTTTCTGTTTGCTTGTCGTATCAACTTCAAGTAATTGTGGTTGTTATATCTTCTTCACCCCCCCGGTTTTGTGTGTGTGTGTGTGTGTGTGTGTGTGTGAGTGTGAATTTATATATTAAATTTTAGCTCCCACCAATAAGTGAGAACATGTGGTATTTCTCTTTCTGTGCCTGACTTGTTTCACTTAATATAATTCTCTCGAGGTCCATCCATGTTGTTGCAAATGGCAGTATTTCATTCGTTTTTATAGCTGAGTAGTATTCCATTGTGTAGATGTACCACATTTTCCGTATCCACTCATCTGATGATGGACATTTGGGCTGGTTCCAACTCTTGGCTATTGTAGAGTGCTGCGATGAACATTGGGGAACAGGTATACCTTCGACTTGATGATTTCCATTCCTCTGGGTATATTCCCAACAGTGGGATAGCTGGGTCGTATGGTAGATCTATCTGCAGTTGTTTGAGGAACCGCCATACCATTTTCCATAGAGGCTGCACCATTTTGCAGTCCCACCAACAATGTATGAGAGTTCCTGTTTCTCCGCAACCTTGCCAGCATTTATCGTTCAGAGTCTTTTGGATTTTAGCCCTCCTAACTGGGGTTACGTGGTATCTCAGTGTGGTTTTGATTTGCATTTCCCGGATGCTGAGTGATGTTGAGCATTTTTTCATATGTCTGTTGGCCATTTGTGTATCTTCCTTAGAGAAATGCCTGCTTAGCTCTTTTGCCCATTTTTTAATTGGGTTGCTTGTTTTCTTCTTGTAAAGTTGTTTGAGTTCCTTGTGTATTCTGTTTATTAATTCCTTGTCAGATGTATATTTTGCAAATATTTTCTCCCACTCTGTTGGTTGTCTTTTAACTCTGTTAATTGTTTCTTTTGCTGTGCAGAAGCTTTTTAGTTTGATATAATCCCATTTGTTTATTTTTCCTTTGGTTGTGCGTGCTTTTGGGGTCGTGTTCATGAAGTCTGTGTCCAATCCTATTTCCTGAAGTGTTACTCCTATGTTTTCTTTAAGAAGTTTTATTGTTTCAGGGTGTATATTTAAATCCTTAATCCATTTTGAGTTGATTTTAGTATACGGCGAGAGGTATGGATCTAGTTTCATTCTCCTGCATATGGATATCCAGTTATCCCAGCACCATTTGCTGAAGAGGCAGTCCCTTCCCCAGTGAATAGGCTTGGTGCCATTGTCAAAGATCAGATGGCAGTAAGTGTGTGGGTTGATTTCAGGATTCTCTATTCTATTCCATTGGTCAGTGTGTCTGTTTTTATGCCAGTACCATACTGTTTTGGTTATTATAGCTTTGTAGTATAACTTAAGGTCAGGTAGTGTTATGCCTCCAGCTTTATTTTTTTTGCTCAGCATTGCTTTGGCTATGCGTGGTCTTTTATTGTTTCATATAAATGACTGGATAGTTTTTTCCATTTCTGAGAAAAATGTCTTTGGAATTTTGATGGGGATTGCATTGAATTTGTATATCACTTTGGGTAGTATGGACATTTTCACTATGTTGATTCTTCCAATCCAAGAGCATGGAATATCTTTCCATCTTCTTGTATCCTCTCTAATTTCTCTCAGCAGTGGTTTGTAGTTCTTATTGTAGAGATTTTTCACCTCCTTGGTTAACTCAATTTCTAAGTATTTTATTTTTTTGGTGGCTATTGTAAATAGGCAGGCTTTCTTGATTTCTCATTCTGCGTGTTCACTATTGGAGAAAAGAAATGCTACTGATTTTTGTGTGTTGATTTTGTATCCTGCTACTGTGCTGAAATCATTTATCAATTCCAGCAGTTTTTTTGTAGAGGTTTTAGGCTGTTCGATGTATTGGATCATGTCATCTGCAGACAGGGACAGTTTGACTTCATCGTTTCCAATCTGGATGCCCTTTATTTCCTTCTCTTCTCTGATTGCTCTGGCTAGTACTTCCAACACTATGTTGAATAGGAGTGGTGAGAGTGGGCATCCTTGTCTAGTTCCTGTTCTTAAAGGAAAAGCTTTCAGCTTTTCCCCATTCAGGATGATATTGGCAGTTGGTTTGGCATATATGGCTTTAATTATGTTGAGATACTTTCCCTCTATACCTAACTTATAGAGGGTCTTTGTCAAGAATGAGTGCTGAACTTTATCAAATGCTTTTTCAGCATCTATAGAGATGATCATATGGTCCTTGTGCTTGAGTTTATTAATATAGTGTATCACATTTATTGATTTGCGTATGTTGAACCAACCTTGCATCCCTGGGATGAATCCCACTTGATCGTGATGGATAATTTTACATATGTGTTGCTGTATTCTGTTTGCTAGTATTTTAGTGAGGATTTTTGCATCTATATTCATCGAGGATATCGGCCTGTAGTTTTCTTTTTTGGTTATATCTTTACCTGGTTTTGGTATCAGGATGATGTTTGCTTCATAGAATGAGTTTGGGAGATTTGCGTCCGTTTCAATCTTTTGGAATAGTTTGTAAAGAATTGGTGTAAATTCCTCTTTGAATGTTTGGTAAAATTCTGCTGTGAATCCATCTGGTCCTGGGCTTTTCTTTGTTGGGAGCTTTCTGATAACAGCTTCAATCTCCTTTATTGTTATTGGTCTGTTCAAATTTTCTACGTCTTCATGGTTCAGTTTTGGGAGCTTGTGTGTGTCCAGAAATTTACCCATTTCCTCCACATTTTCAAATTTGTTGGTGTATAGTTGTTTATAGTAGTCTCGAATGATTCCTTGTATTTCAGATGAATCAGTTGTAATCTCGCCTTTTTCATTTCTAATTTTTGTTATTTGAGTCTTCTCTCTTCTTTTTTTTGTTAGCCATGCTATTGGTTTGTCAATTTTATTTATCTTTTCAAAAAACCAACTTTTTGATTCGTTGATCTTTTGAATTGTTTTTTGGTTTTCAATTTCATTCAGTTCTGCTCTGATCTTAATGATTTCTTTCCGTCTGCTAACTTTAGGTTTGGATTGCTCTTGTTTTTCTTTTTTTTAAGGTGAAGTGTTAGGTTGTTCACTTGCCATCTTTCCATTCTTCTGAACTGAGTGTTTAATGCAATAAATTTCCCCCTCAATACTGCTTTTGCAGTATCCCACGGGTTTTGGTATGATGTATCATTGTTTTCATTAGTTTCAATAAATTTTTTGATTTCCTGCTTGATTTCTTCTTGGACCCATATGTCATTGAGTAGAATGCTGTTTAATTTCCATGTGTTTGTATAGTTTCCAGAGTTTCGTTTGTTATTAATTTCTAGTTTTAATCCATTGTGGTCTGAGAAGATACATGGGATAATTGCAATTTTTTTTTAATTTATTGAGCCTTGATTTGTGACCTAATATGTGATCTATCCTGGAGAATGATCCATGTGCTGTTGAGAAGAATGAATATTCTGAGGTTGTTGGGTGGAATGCTCTGTAGATATCTGCCAATTCCAATTGGTCTAGAGTCTTGTTTAGATCTTGTGTTTCTCTACTGATTCTTTGCCTAGATGATCTGTCTAATATTGACAGTGGGGTGTTCAGGTCCCCTGCTATTATGGTATTAGTGTCTATTTCCTTCTTTAGGTCTAATAGAGTTTGTTTAATAAATCTGGCTGCTCCAACACTGGGTGCGTACATATTTATGATTGTTATGTCTTCTTGATGGATCAGTCCTTATATCATTAAGTAGTGTCCCTCATTGTCTCTTTTTATGGTTTTTAGTTTAAAGTCTATTTTGTCAGATATAAGAATAGTTACTCCAGCTCGTTTTTCTTTTTTGTTTGCATGGTAAATCTTTTTCCATCCTTTCACTCTTAGTCTGTGTGAATCTTTATGGGTGAGGTGGGTCTCTTGTAGGCAGCATATTGTTGGGTCCTCCTATTTGATCCAGTCAGCCAGTCTGTGTCTTTTGATTGGGGAATTTAAGCCTTTTACATTAAGAGTTGTTATTGAAAGATGTTGATTTATTCCTAGCATTTTGTTGGTTGTTTGGTTGTCTTAGGTGTCTTTTGTTCCTTGCTTTCTGATTTACTTTTTGGTTTCTGTGTTTGTTGGTTCCTTAGGTTGTAAATAGCGTTTTTGTTTGCTTGTTTTCTCTTCAAGAATGCCATTTTAATTATACTAGTGGGTATTGATTTTTCTTGGGTTTTTATGGCAGTGGTAGTTATTTTTCAGGAACCAAACCCAGTACTCCCTTGAGGATTTCTTGTAAGGGTGGTCTTGTGGTATTGAACTCCCACAGTTTTTGTTTGTCTGAGAAATATACTATTTGCCCTTCATTTCGGTAGGATAGCCTTGCAGGGTAAAGTATTCTTGGCTGGCAATCTTTGTCTTTTAGTATTTTGAAAATATCATCCCATTCCTTTCTAGCTTTTAGGGTTTGTGATGAAAAGTCTGATGTTAGCCTGATTGGGGTTCCCTTATAGGTGGTTTGACGCTTCTCTCTTGCAGCTTTTAAGATATTCTCTTTGATTCTAAGTTTTGCCAATTTGACTATGACATGTCTTGGAGAAGGCCTTTTTGAGTTGAATACATTTGTAGATCATTGAGCTTCCTGGATCTGAAGATCTGTGACTTTTCCTATACCTGGGAAGTTTTCTGACACTTTTTTTTTTGAATATGTTTTCAATGGAATCTCCATTTTCCTCACCTTCTGGAATACCCATGACTCAGATATTTGAGCGCTTAAGGTTGTCTGATATCTCTCTCAGATTTTCTTCCATGTCCTTGATTCTTTTTTCTTTCTTTTTGTCTGTTTGTGTTATTTCAAACAGCCCATCTTCAAGTTCAGAGGTTCTTTCTTCAACTTCGACAAGCCTCCTGGTTAAACTCTCCGTTGTGTTTTTTATTTCGCTGAATAACTTCTTCAGTTCAGCAAGTTCTGCTACATTTTTTTTCAGGACATTGATTTCCTTGTACATTTCCTCTTTCAGATCCTGTATACTTTTCCTCATTTCATCATGACCTCTAGCTGTGTTTTCTTGTATCTCATTCAGTTTCCTTAGAATTATCACTCGAAATTCCTTGTCAGTTATTTCAAGGGCTTCTTGTTCTATAGGATCTAGAGTTTGGGATTTATTAACTTTTGGTGGTGTACTTTCTTGATTTTTTGTATTTCTGGTATCTTTTTTTTTGGTGTTTATTCATTGTGGCAGGGGGTTTCACAGTCCACCAGTTTGAGACTAATGACTAACTAGGATGTTGCTGTGGTTGCCAATTTGGTATGGCTCCCTCCGTGACTGCTCAGTTGGCCTCTAGTGCCTTGTGTGTTTGGTTGCCTCGGTTCTTGGGCTTCTCCGGGGAGCCACCTTTCTGGTCAGCTCGGACTCTGCTGGGCTGGTGGATCACGTACCACAGGGTGTGTGATCGCTGTTGAGCTTTCAGTTCCTGTGCAGGACTTCTCCCTGTTCCGTGTGCTCTGGCCCAGGCTGTTGGATCATGCAGTGGCGACCCCACAGTGTGTGTGGTTTCTGTCAAGTCTCCGCCTCCCTGGCTGCACGTCTCCCCACTCTGTGCGCACTGTGCTGGGCTGGGATGTGTCTTCTGCAACCCTCGTCTATCAGCTGGGCCTTCAAGACCCTGCCTGGCACCGCCTCGCCCAGGAAGACTACCAGGTTTCTGCTAGGCACAGACGACCGGTCTCTCTGGGTGCCTTTGTAGCACTGTGTAGATCTTTCTCGGGACTTGTTCACCTTTGTATCCCCCCGGTATAAACCGAGTCTAGTGCCCGCATGCAGCCAGCTCTCCGGCAGGTTCAAGAGGACCTGGGAACTCTCCTACCACACTATTCCCAACCAGAAATTGGTTAGGCTTTTTTTCCGAACTGGTGGCCGCAGAGATGGTATCTGCCTCCCAGTAACAGGAAGTTTACTGGGGGCTGGTGTCCAGGGTGCGGTGGAGTGACGGTCGGCATGCCCGTACTTCCTTGCCCTCCCAACACTGGCCGGGAATGCCCCACACCACCAACCCGCCAGAGAACCGTGGAGGGAGTGGGAGGGGAGGCCGGTCCACAGGCTCCGGAAAGCCCCGCGCGGGGCCAAGCTATTGGGAGGGCTCAGTGGCGGCCGAGCCGGGCAGAGCTGCCTGGACCTGGGAAAATGGAGGCAGCCCCGGGGCGGTGAGTGGCGTGGTGATGCAGGCGGGAACCAGGTGGGCATCTGCCGCCCACAGGACTAGTCCAGGGGTCACTCACAGGGTTGTGCCAGGTCGGGCGCTCACTCTCTGTCTCTGGCTTGTCGCCCTTCCCGTTCTCGTCTGCTGCCACCTCGGGCTGTTCAGTCGCGGCACGGCTCGGGCGCTCCCAGGAATCTTCTTTAATGCCAGCCTGAAGCCTCAAATTCTGAACAGGGCAGCTGGCCGCCTTCAGCACGGCCCCGGCCTCCGGGATCCTGTCTGCATCCACAGCAGCCCCAGCGCCGTGATCCCTAATTCGAGGCTCGCTTTTGCAGCTAAGAAATAGTTCTTTTCCTGCTCCACACTTCAAAGCTGTTGCCTGCAAATGAGGCCGCCTCTCCTGCCGAGGGCAAAGTGGCGGTCACCCCTCACGACCAGCCACCAGCAGCGGTCCTCCCTTAAGAGATGGCAAGAGGAAGGTCCACAAGTTTCCCGGCTGCCTGAGGCCCAGTGGCCGCCTCTTCCACCTCAGCTACTCCGCGCCATCCACCGCAGCCACCGCCATCTTGAAAAGCCCCATTTCTTTCTTGTTTGAAAATATTTTTCTTTTATATAGCAATATAGTAACAACATTGCCACCTCTAAAAAGTTGTTTAGATTTAAAAATGCAAGGAATCTTCATTCTCGGATATAAAAATATAGGTTTGGAATAGCCAAAACAGCCATTGCAAAAGGTACTAAAAATTAAAATAATAAAATACAAAAACTATATATTAATAACATGAGAATACAGGGAAGAAAGTGATGTCCAGGTGATCTAAGATATCAGAGTGAAAAGAACCCTGTCTAGTTGAGCAAATGTTGACCTGACATTTTGTCTTCTGCGATATTTCACAAATTTCCATCTGGACAGAAGTTCTGCCTTGGCACAGGCATAGGAACCCTTCTGGAAAAGGCAAATCCAGCTGAGCCTCAGGGGTTGCACAAGGCAACCTCTACACATGGCCAGTGGTTTGCATGGAACATTTGCTGATGTCAGATTTTGTCAAGAGGCTAGAGGCAGAAATCTCCCATAGGCTCAAAGTACTTTTTATTTCCACAAGGCTGCACAGAACACCCTTAATATATGTCTGAGTCATGGACATTGGTCTTCATCCCCACGGCTCCTCTGTTGGTGTAAGCCATGCTGGGCCTTCCAGTTAGCATATCACTGCATGTTACATTTCTCAAACACAGCCCTGTGGTCTCTGCTATTCTGCCTCTTGGGATAGAATGAGCTTCAGAAGGTCTCCTTAGCATCTCAGTCTGGCTATCACTGAGTGACATGACCTCAAGTCTCTTTGCACAGACTTCATTAAACCTTTTATAATTACAGGTCCAAAGCCCCTCTCAGTGCACTACGGTTACCAGCAACCAGGATTGCCTTGCCCTTTCACACTAAAAAAAAAAAAAAAAAAAAAAAAAAAAAAAAAAAAAAAAAGACTCAAAATTCCAAAAGCTGGTGCAAGGATAGGAAGGTTTATTCAGATAACTGGTGTCCGGGGGATGGCCAGCCTAAAATCATCCTTCCTTCTCATGTCTATTATGGGTTCATAAAGGGGAAGGGGCAGGAAGATGAGGTAAGGGTTTTTGTACTGCAAGAAAATGAGGAGGCTTGGGATCAGCAGATGGTCTGAGTCAGAGGTCAGGATCCCATGATGGATTGGGTGTTTCACCATCATAAAGTCTGTAGCTGGTGGACTGGTCAGCTTCAAGCCCTGGATGTTTCTCAGGGTTGGAGTCCTTATCTCCTAGGTCAAGGATAGTAACCTTAGACAAATCAGGGGAAGTAGCATGTTAGGGAGTGGTAAAATATTAATTTCTTAATATTTCCAAATATCATCATTAAAAAATACCAAAAAATGCTAAGCTCCAACATGTATTCATTATGTATTGCCACAAATCAGTGTCACTGTTTGGCTGGAATGTTGATAAAATTAAATTGACAAGTGTTAATTCATTCCCCTGTCCCTTCTGTCAAGTCTATTTACTCACAGGACCCCTGAACCACCTCCTTCTCCTGCTACTTATGACAGGTAAGGCTGCTGCAGCTGATAACACCTTAACAGGTGGTGCCTGGGGTGTGCTTGAGAGTCTCATGGCCCACAGCCCACAGCAGCAAACTATTCCCCTGAGTTCTCCTACAACTTCCTCTTTCGGAGACTCAGAAAAACTGCTGGGCTGCTTTCCCAGACAAGCCACACATGTGGGCAGCTGGACCATGCCAAGCAGAGAGGTTTGTGTTCGGGGCTGTATCACTGTGGGTGGAGTTGTTGTACTTTGCATGCAGTAATATACTCCAATGTCCTCAGCCTCCACCCTGCTGATTGTAAGCGTAAAATCTGTCCCTGACCCACTACCAGTGAACCTGTCTGAGACCCCAGAAAACCTGTTGGAAACCTTATAGATCAGGAGCTGTGGAGACTGGCCTGGTTTCTGCAGGTACCAACTCAAATAGGTATTTCCATTACTATGTAGGAGGCTCTGACTAGCCGTGCAGGAGATGGAGGCCGGCTCTCCAGGGGTGACGGGCAGAGAGAGGGGAGTCTGCGTCATCACAACATCCCCACTGGATCCTAAAGGAATAATAGAGAAGCACAAAGTAGTACAGATAGTACAGGCAATTTTTATAATTTCCTTCTATTATTTATTTCCAGCTAACTAATTTTTTGTGTGATTTTGATTCATATGCTAAAAATTGCCAAATTTCAAAATTTAACAGAGAACTGAAAGGCATAAAGTCTCTCTGGAAGTCACCTATACCATCTTCCACTCTCTGTGTCCTAGTCTTCGCCAGAGCAGAGGTTCTTGCTCCTTCTGGAATCTTTCTCACTCTCATAGATCTAACGATCACATGTCCCATCCCGGAGGACAAGATGTGCACATCTCACACATGCACAAAAAACACATGGGAAGCAATGGTGCCCCAGAGCTCACCCTCCCACCCTATACTCCTTCTTCATCTCTCTTCCGCCCTTACCAGGGATCCAGAGCATCAGCAGCCCCAGGAGCTGAGCAGGGAACCTCATTTTGAGAAGTTGAACTGAGGAGTCCTGATAAGTCAAGTCAAGGTTAGAGCTGAGCTTTTATCTCAGACTTGCAGGGGAAAGTCCTCCCTAGGGGGACAATATGCAAATCCCCTGGTGGGTGCAGCAGTGTGAAAAGAGCCAGTAGGAGGGTAGAGGCTTCTCTGGTGAGTAAAGTGACATAAAATGTTCTTTGTGTTTAGAGGAAAACCAATAAAGATGAATCTATGTTGCCTAAATCAGATAAACTTGTGTTCCCTTCTGTTTTTTGGTATTTATTTATTTTTTTATAGTGTGTGTATATTCACTATGCAGATGAAACTACTGGATATTTCAGGTTCTCCAGATTCTTCCCCAATCCGCCTTCCCAGTCAGTAACTGCTCCCCTAAGTCAACCAAGTTAACATCACTCCAACCTCTATCCCAACAGTTTGGTTTTCCTGGACTTGGACCTCATATAAATTGAAGTAAGCACTTTCATTTCTTTACTTCCAGTTTCTATCTTGTTTCTTTACTATTTTTGATTCCTTCCTGTGGATTTTATAAAATTTATATATTCAATATGAATATTCATGAGATACAAAGCTAATTGTCACCCCTCATGCCCATGATGTGAGGGCCAGCTTCATATTGCCAGCATACCCAATACCAGAAATTGCATTTGTACCCCGTATCCACCACCCAATTATCCCCAACGTCCTCACCTTCCCCCTTACCCCCCCAATCCACTTTGTTGGCCAAGGAATATTCTCCCACTCTGCAAGAGCAGTGCACTATTGTGGTCTTTCTTTCCTTCCTTCTTTCTCTCTTAGCCCCCACATGCGAGTGAGCACAATGCAGTATTTATCCCTCTGTGTTTTGCTTATTTCACTCAACATGAGTTTTTCCAGGTTCAACCATGTTGATGCAAATGGGAATATTTCATTCTTTCTTATGGCAGCATAGTATTCCATGGTGTATGTATATCAGAATATCCTTATTCACTCATCCATCGATGGACATTAAGGTTGGTTCCATATCTTGGCTATAGTAAACAGAGCTGTGATGAACATGAGAGTGCATGTATCCCTTCAACATGATGATTTCCATTCCTCTGGGTATATACCCAGAAAAGTGATTACTGGATCATATGGAAGATTTATCTGTAGTTGTTTCAGAAACCTCCATTCTCTTTTCCATAGTGGTTGTACTAATTTACAGTCCCACCAACAGTGCAGGAGCATTCCCTTCTCTCCACACCCTCACCAGCATTTGTTATTCGCCATCTTTTTGATTATAGCCAGTCTAACTGGGGTGAGGTGGTATCTCAATTTGGTTTTAATTTGCATGTCCCTGATCACAGTGATGTTGAGCATTTTTTCATGTATCTGTTGGCCATTCATATGTCTTCCTTTGAAAAATGTCTATTCAGTTCATTTGCCCATATTTTGATTGGGTTATTTGTTTTTGTTTGTTTGTTTTGTTTCATTTTGTTTTTTACTATATAATTACTTGAGTTCCTTGTATGTTATGGATCTTAATCCATTGTCAGAAGTATAGTTAGCAAAAATTTTCTCCCACTCTGTAGGCTGTCATTTCACTCTCTTGATTGTTTCCTTTGTTGTGCAGAAGCTTTTGAGTTTGATATAGTCCCATTTGTTTATTTTTTCTTTTGTTGTTTGTGCTTTAGGGCTCATGTTCATAAAGCCTATGCCTGGGCCTAATTGCTGACGTGTTTCACCTATATTTTCCCTTAGTAACTTTACAGTTTAAGGTCTTATACTTAAGTCTTTCATCCATTTTGAGTTGATTTTAGTGTATGGTGAGAGATGCATATCTAGTTTCATTCTTCTGCATATGAATATCCAATTTTCCCAGCAGTACTTGTTGAAGAGGCAGTCTTTTCCCCAATCTAGATTTTTGTTGCCTTCATTCAGTATCAGATGGCTCTAAGTCTGATGGGTGATTTCTGGGTTCTCCATTCTACTCTACTGGCCTGAATGTCTATTTTTATACCAGTACCATGCTGCTTTGGTTACAATAGCTTTGTAGTATAATTTGAAGTCAGGCAGTGTTATGCCTCCAGCTTTGTTGCTTTTGCTCAGGATTGCTTTGGCTATTTGGGGTCTGTTGTTTCTTCCATATGAAATATAGGGCTGATTTTTGCATTTATGTGAAGAATGTCTTTGGTATCTTGATGGGGATTGCATTGAATCTGTAGATCGCTTTAGGTAGTATAGACATTTTCACAATGTTAATTCTTCCAATCCAAGAGCATTGAATATCTTTCCATCATTTTGTGTCCTCTTTAATTTCTTTCAGAAGTGGTTTGTATTTCTCATTGTAGAGGTTTTCATCTCCTTGGTTAAATTGGTCCCTAGATATCTTAATTTTTTGTGTGACAATTGTAAATAGGCTTACTTTATCTCTCTTTCTGTTGATTCATTATTTGAGTATATAAATGCTACTGACTTGGGGGCATTTATTTTCTATCCTGCAACATTACTGAAGTTATTAAACAGCTCTGGGAGTTTTGTGATAGAGTCTTTAGGTTTTTCTATAAATACTATCAGGTCATCTGCCAATAGAGAAAGTTTGACTTCATCTTTTCCAATCTGGATTCCCTTTATTTCTTCCTCTTGCCTGATCATTCTGGCTAGTACTTCCAGTACTATGTTAAATTGAAGTGGTGAGTGTGGGCATCCTTGTCTTTTCCTGTTTTTAAGGGAAAGACCTTCAGTTTTTCCCCATTCAGAATGATACTGGGTGGTAGGCTTGTCATAAATGGCTTTTATTGTGTAGAGACATTTTCCTTCTATACCCAATTTGTTGAGAGTCCTTATCATGAAGGATTGTTGAATTTTGTCAAATGCTTTTTCAGCATCTATTGAGATAATCATATGGTCTTTGTCCTTGAGTTTGTTGATGTGATGTGTAACACTTACTGACTAGAAACAAGATCCTGAAATTGAAGCCTGGATTAGAATCAACCTAAAACCCTGAAACAGCCCGAAGGGGTGAGGGACCAACTGCCCCACAGTCCCCCAAACTGTGGACTCCACCTATGGTGGGCCTCGCTGAGGAGGACCGGTGGAGCCTTGGGCCCTTCCCGACCATCTCATTAACAAAGCAGGAGCCCAGGGTATCCATGATTGTGGATGGCCACCCAATATCTTTCCTCCTGAACACTGGAGCCACCTTTTCGGTCTTAAGGAAATATAAAGGCCCCACCACCTCCAGCAGCTCTCCTATAGTTGGGGTAGGAGGTAAACAAATCTTTCCCCAAAAAACCCCTCTTTAAACCTGCTGCCTTCAAGGCACTCAATCCGTTTTCTCCCATTCCTTTCTAGTCATGCTCCATTACTTTGCCCCTGTCCTCTTCCTCATCCCCCGTTTCCTTCCTCCTAGAGCTAGTTCAAGCCCAAGATCCTACTAATTCCACCCCTCCAAAGAAGTCCTTACCCATGTTAATGCAGCCTGTTAACCCTACAGTTTGGGACACTGCCAGCCCCGCTCTGGCCCAGTGTTCCCCTGTTCACATAAAACTAAAAGACCCCTCCAAATATATTTGCCAAGCTCACTATCCATTAACCACTGCAGCCCTCCTCAGGTTAAGTCCCATCATTCAGGACCTACTAAAAAAGGGGTATCTCCGTCCCACTCGCTCTCCTTTCAATACTCCCATACTCGCTGTAAAAAAACCTAATGGTGCCTTTCATCTCGTCCAAGATCTCCGTCTTGTTAATGCCGCTGTCATTCCCATTCATCCCCTTGTATCAAATCCATACACTCTTCTTTCCAAGGTCCCAGTGACCTCTACTCATTTCTCGGTTTTGGACTTAAAGGATGCCTTCTTTTCCATACCCCTGGAAACCGGCACACAGGACATTTTTGCCTTCACATGGACCAAGCCCCATTCCCGCCACTCTGAACAACTCACTTGGACGGTCCTGCCACAGGGATTTTGGGATAGCCCTCATATTTTCGGGCAGACCCTAGCACAGGCCAGAGTCCACCTTATTACAATATGTGGACGATCTCCTTCTGTGCAGTCCTTCATGGGAACAATCCCAAGCTGACACTGCCCATTTGCTTAACTTCCTAGCAGGTGGGGGATATCGAGTGTCCCCCACCAAAGCCCAAATCTCCTTGCTGTCTGTAACCTACCTTGGTTTTCTCCTCTCCCTGAGAAAGAAGGAAATCACCCTGGACAGGAAACAGCTTCTTACTGACCTGCCCATCCCCAAAACCAAAACAGAAATCCTATCTTTCCTGAGTCTAGCCGGATATTTCAGAGCATGGATCCCCAATTTCTCTTTGCTGGCCCGACCTCTCTATAATATGAGTAAGGGTCCTCCTGAAGAACTTTTACTCTCCTCTCCTCTGGAAAATCCTGCCCTATCCTTCAATACCTGCCCACCCCTAAACCTGGCTACTCTACTGCCTATACCAGATTCCCCCAACACACCTTTGCACAGATGCGTAGAAAGCCTTCAGAATTTCATACCTTACTGCTCTTCCATCACTGAGGGGCCCCTGTCTCACGCTGATCTCGCATGGTTCACAGATGGATCCTCATTCATGGAAGGAAACACTCATTACGCAGGTTATGCCATAGTCTCCCTTGATTCGGTTATAGAGGCCCAACCTTTACCCAGGGGTACTACCAACCAGCAGGTTGAACTTATCGCCGCCACGCGAGCCTGCGTTCTAGCTGAAGGAAGAACTCTTAACTTATACACTGACTCCAAATATGTCTTTCATATACTTCTCTCTCATGCCACCATATGGAAAGAACGCAGTCTGCTTAACACCAAGGGTAACACAATCACCAGCTCAGCTTTAATCTCCACATTAATTGAGGCATCCCATTTACCTTGTAAATTAGGAGTCATTCATTGCAGATCCCACCAGAGGGATGATTCCCCAATCACTCGCGGGAATTGTAAGGCTGACCTTGCCGCACGCACTGCGGCACGGCACCCACAGACACAAAACCAACTTCCCATTCTTCCTTACGGCTCCCAAGGTTCACAGACACCCTCTCAGCCTCAACCACCTAATGATAAGTCCTCTCTCTTTCACTTGCTCCATGACCTGTTTCACTCTAGCCCCCAAACTTTATCTGAAACACTCATCTTTCTCTCTCTCTCCCGGAAATTGTTTTCTCTCATGAGACCGCTCCTGGTGGCCGTCCCCTTAAATGCTTCCCTTCCTCTCGATGTTACCTCCTCCCCACCATCAGAACCCCTTAACCTTCCGGATGTCCCTCTCTGGGAGCCTGACAACAAACACAATAACACTTTGTTGCCCCGTCACTGTTTCATCAGAAACTCTTCCTCCCTAACTTTTCCTCCATCTTATTGTAATCTTAACACAACAATTCATAACCACACCGTCGCCCCACCAGGCTTTTTCTTCTGGTGCAATGGAACCCTCTCTACCTCCATCCTGCCTAATCTTACTGCCCCATGCCTTCTTGTCACCATCGTCCCTCAACTCACTCTGTACACCAGTTCAAAACTGTTCCATCTTCTTCATCCCCCCTCAAGGCAAAAAAGGGCCGCCTTCCTCCTGATCATAGTCGGTATTTCCCTAACAACATCAGCGGTTGGAGCTGGCCTGTTGGGAGGAGCCTTAGGACACAGTTTATGGGCGGTCAAAGACATCAATGCTAAACTTGAAGGGGCTCTGACCTCCACTGCCGAATCTCTTTCCTCTCTACAGAGACAAATTACCGCTTTAGCTCAGGTCACCCTCCAAAACTGCAGAGCACTAGACCTCCTCACTGCAGAAAAAGGAGGTAATTGCATCTTCCTTAGGGAAGAATGCTGTTATTATATCAATGAATCTGGTCTAGTAGAAACAAACATCATCAAACTCACCGACTTGGCTTCCAGCCTACGAACCACATCCAGTTCTAACCCCTTTTCCTCCTTTATCTTAAGCCCTGTCCTAACTTGGATTTGGCCCATTTTGGGACCTCTAATCATTATCCTCATAACCTGCCTTTTCTTGCCCTGTATCATTAGGTTTCTTCAAGCCCAAGTGGGAAAAATCTCTAATCAGGCCTTTAACCAGCTTTTGCTTAGAAACTACCAGCTTCTAGGTACTGATGAAACCCCCGCCTCATCTCGTGAGTGCCTCAGCCGATGCTGAAGAGACACCAGCTTACACAGGGAACACATTCCTACATGTCCTTGCCACCAACGCCTGGCTGCTCCCTCAAGTCTCCAACTATGAAGAATGGAACCAGTGCATATTCGACTTGTGGCTTCAAGGAACATTTATGGACTTTTCCCCTTTTGAAGTCACTTGTTTCTCCACCCTCCTTTGGGGTTTCATAATGGGTATTTATGTACCTTCCTCCCTTTGCCCCCCCCACAACGCCCCAGTTCAGCAGGATGACTTCAACGTCCCCTTTCCTAAAACAAGGAAAAGGGAGGAATGTAGGGACCCAAATACCCCAAGGGATCACACCCTGATCACATAAGTCCTTCTCGGCCACACCCCATCATGGCGCTGGTTGCCCTTCTCTTCCATATTCTCCTTCCTGCTGGCGTGAATCCCACACCAATCAGCTCCCCTCAAACCCCATGCGGTATGCTAAGTAGGGATTGTATTCTAAGCCAAACAGCTTTCCCCTTAAAGCCCTATATATGTGTGTGTGTGCTGCCTAATAAACGGGCTCTCTCTGGTGGATTGTCAACTGGTGTCGACTCTTCCTTTCAATATGTATATACAAATTTGTGCAGCAATCTATAAACATATCCATACATGTATTTTGTATCAACTCATATACACACATGTATAAATATATTTTACTTATGAAATGTGAGCTTAATAATTTTCCATAACTCTGTATTACATAAGTAAAGTCTCCTTCTGATTACTCTGTTAATTATTGCTATTGAAGAGGACACAATGAAATGGAAAGATACTCCATGTTCATGGTTTGGAAAAATTAATATTGTGAAAATGACCATACTACCAAAAGTGATCTACAGATTCAATGCAATCCCTATCAAAATACCTATGACATTCTTCACAGAAGTAGGAAAAACAATCCTAAAATTTGTATGGAAGCTGAAAAATCCCCTAAGAGCCAAAGCAATGATAACCAAAAGGAACAAAGCTGGAGGCATCACAACACCTGACTTCAAAATATATTATAAAGCGGTATTTACCAAAACAGCAAGGTACTGGTGTAAAAACAGATACACAGACCAATGGAACAGAAGAGAAAACATAGAAATAAAGCAATGTATTTACACCCAGCTGATTATTTATAAAGGCAAAGAGGATTGATTGGGGAAAGGATAGTCTCTTCAATAAATGGTGCTGGGAACACTGGAGATTGATATGCAGAAGAATAAAACTAGACTCCTATCCCTGACCATTTATAAAAATCAACTCAAAATTGATTAAAGACTTAAATGTAAGGAACAAAAATATAAAATTACTAGAAGAAAACATGGTGAAAATAATTCAAGACATCAGGCTAGGCAATGACTTTATCAAGAGCACTTCAAAATCATAGTCAACGAAAGCAAAAAGAGACAAATGGGAGTATATCAAACTGAAAAGCTTCTGCACAGCAAAGAACATAATCTACAGAGTGAAGAGACAATCTGCAGAATGGGAGAAAATATTTGCAAATTATGCATGTTACAAAGGACTAATATACCTGGGATATTCAAGAAACTTGAATGACTGAAAAGTAAAAAATAAAAATCAGATTAAGAAATGGGAAAATGAGCAGAATAGATACATCTCAAAAGAAGATATACAAATGGACAGCAGGTATATGAAAAAAATGTTCAACGTCACTACTCTTCAGGGAATTGCAAATCAATACCAAAATGAGATATCATCTCACTCTGTTTAGAATGGGTACTGTGGATTGATTGATTTGTGTCCCCCAATGTTCATATATTGGAAGTTTAATTCCCATTGTAACTCTTGGGGGTGAGAAATTCAATTATGGTAATTGAAAGGTGGGGCCTTGAAAAGGTGATTAGATCGTAGGACCATGCCTAATGGATGGATTAAAAGCGGTGGTCATGGGCATGGTTCTGAGGGCTTGAGAAGGAGAGAAGTGAGACTCTCTCCCCCCCCTCTCTGCTCCACCACTCTGCCTTGTGAGACCCCTGCAGTACTGTCACCACCAAGGCTTTCAGCAGATGTCTACCCTGGACTTTAGACATGCTAGCCTCCAAAACTGTAAGCAATAAATTTTGTTTTCTTACAAATTACCCAATTCCAGGTATTTTATTATAAGCAACAGAAACAGACTAATAAAAAGATTATTATAAAATAGGCAGGAATAAAAAATGCTGGTGAGAGAGCAGAGAAAGGGAAACTCTTATACACCATAGGTAGGGGATTCTGAAGGTCTCTGAAAAAAACTATGAATAGAACTACCCTATGATCCAGAAATCCCTTTACTGGGTATACATCTAAAGAAAAATAAATCAATATATCAAAGAGATGCCTAGATTCCCATGTTTCTTGCAGCTCAATTCACAACAACCAAGATATGGAATCAACCATAGTGTCCATCAACAGATGACTGGTTAAAGAAAATCCAATATATGAATATGTATTTAAACTTAATATAAACATATACATAAATATGTGTGTGTTAATATCACATGCACATACACAGTGGGAGACTATGTTGTCATAAAAAAAGAATGAAATCCTGTCATTCATGGCAATATGGATGTGCTTGGAGGACATTATGATAAGTGAAGTAAGCTGGAAACAGAAAGAGAAATACCACATATTTTCATTCATATGTGGATACTAAGAAAGTTAATCACATAGAAGTATAGATTAGAATGGTGGTTACCAGAGGCAAGAAAGGCAGAGGCAAGAGGGGGCATAGTGAGAGGTTGGTTATGGAATACCTAAGGACAGCTAGATAGAAGGAATAAGATCTAGAGTCCTGTAGCACCATAGTGTGACTATAGTTAATAGCAATTTATTGTCTAATTTCAGTTAGCTAGAAGAGAGGATTTTGAATGTTTCCAACACAAAAAAATGGTAAATGTTTAATGTAACAGGAAAAACAAACAAACAAACAAAAAACTACTGTAGTTACCAGGCTTTCAGAGTATTTTCAGAGTATGAGGGAAGGAAGCAAGGGGAAATGAATCAGGGAAGTACAGAGGATTTTTAGGGGAGTAAAACTACTCCCAGTGTAAAATACAAAGAGGAAACCCAAAGGTAAAATAGTTAATAATAATATATCAATATTGATTCAAAATAGGAACGAATATATTACACTAATGTAACATGTAAATAATAGGATAAACTGTATATGTAGTGGGGGGAGGGTATAGGAATGATCTGTACTTTCCTCTGAATTTCTCTCTAAAACTAGAACTCCTATAAAATAAACAAAAACACAAGTATTGCTATATGTAGGTAAACATAGCACTAAATTTTCTTGTTAGATATTTTTATAGGTGAATAAATTTTATTCTGTTTAAATACCTTTTAGAGTTTGATTCCTTCTGTGTTTTCTTTTTATGAATGGTTTTCTAAGCATACATATTAATTTCATCAGTTTTCATAAAATGTATTTATCTACATGTGTGGATATTCAATATTGTATTAGTCAGCCTATCATCAGTAATGGTTTGCAAAATACCAGTCATAAATGCAGTGGCTTACAACACTATGCATTACTTTTATGTATACAGATGTTCATGCTAACAGTGATTCAGCTGATCCAGTTAGGGTTCATCTGGGTGTTTCTGCTGCAGGTCACTGAGCTTGTCTCCAGCCTATGGATTTTGTTTGATCCAGGGCCATAGCGGAAGTGGCAGTGACTACCCAGGGCAATGAACAATATCCTGAGGAGAAGAGACATAAGCAGATTTAAGTTTGAACATCTGGTACACTAGTACACAGCATTTGGATTTATTCTTTGCCTTGGGAATTACTCAAATTTTAAGCAAATCTTTCCTCCATTCAATTTTCAAGGTACTTTATTATGCTATTGACAAATATTATGTTTTTGAACCTTTGGAATTTGAAAAATCAAATTTAACTATATGTTAATTATAAAGTAATGGCATTTTTTCAGCATGTAACTTTACACAAATTTTCTTAAATAGCCTCATTGGATAAAAACAAAATTTAAAACACTCAAACACCTCCTTAGCTGAAGTAAGTATTTCCTAAAACTTAGCTTCTTAAACCTTCAATAGATACCCTGTCATCTTGTTAAAGTGCACATTGTCATTTAGCAACTCTAAGGATGGTCTGCTAGTTTGCACACTCTCAGTGATGCTGATGATGCTGCTGGCTTCTGGACAGATTTTGAGCAGCAGCAGTTCTTACAGTAAAGAAAAAGTTTACATCTATAGATCTATATGTATAAATTTTGTCAAGAAAGCTTTTTTTATTTTTTTCACTTGATTGCTATACATTTTTCCCCGTGACTTCTTATTTTTTATTTATCATATGACTTCCATGAAATGTTCCTGCTATAATCCCAGACTTGCTGATAATAGTTGGAAGCACATCAAAGTGCTTTCTGGAGTCATCACTTAGCTGGCAAAATTCTGAGTTGAAAAATAGTGACCACACTTGATTGCCAGCTGATGATTCCCATCATCACTGTCATTCTGGAGGTACATTTGCCAGAAACCCTTTTTCTTGCCTGGTTTCCTGTAGTGCTGTTAACAAGGGTCCTGAGATCTGGAAGTCAAAAGAGGAAGATTCAATGCTATCCATCAGTGCCAGCAGCCTAACACATGGACAGCAGTGAGGACTGGAGAGTCCCCTGGAGAGGTGCTGCAGGCAGCTGAGAGCAGCAGCATCTCCATCCCTGGGCTTCCCGGACAGGTCTGAGGACCACATGGTTATGCAGCTTATAAATTCATTTCTGGAAGAAAACCAGAGAATTTCCTGTCTCTAGTACTTGCATCTTGGACTACCATGCACATTAGCAATTTTAAAAATCATTTTATTTATTTTTTATTGGAAATTAGTTCATGGAACGTATCTGCAAGTTACAGCATTGAATATCAATGCCTGAGCGCAATATGTGATGTTCAAGTCTGTATAATTAGTATATTCAACATTACACATTTTGATCAATTTTCATGGCCCTTTTCCAATATCTCCCTTACTCCCTGCCCCCTTTCCCACTTCTGGTAACCTGTTTTGTCCTCTTCTTTTGAAAGTTCAATGTATTATTATGATTGTTTTATCTTTCTTTTTTTAGTTCTTTTATTTTTATTTATTTTTATTTTTTTGCTCTGACATATGAGGACATATGGTATTTTTCTAAGCCTGGCATTTTTTTTTAACTTAACATGATTTTCTCTAAGTTCATCCATGTTGCTGTGAATGGTAGTGTTTCTTTCTTTTTCATGGCAGAGTAGCATTTCATTGTGTAAATATAGTACATTGTCTTTATCTGGTCATCCGCCAATGGACATTTATGTTGATTCCAATTCTTGGCTATTGTAAACAGATCTGCAGTAACCATGGGAGTGCATGTGTCACTTGGACATGGTGATGTCCATTCCTTTGTTTATATACCCAGCAGTGGAACTGCTGGGTCAGATGACAGTTCTGTCTGTAGTTGCTTGAGAAAATTCTTAAAATTTTCCTTAATGGCTGTACCAATTTACAGTCCCAACAACAGTGGCTCCCCTTTCTCTGCATCCTCGCCAGCATGTGTTGATCTCTGTCTCTTTGAAAATGGCCAGTCTACCTGGGGTGAGATGATAACTTAATGTGGCTTTATTTGCATATCCCAGACGCTGAGTGATGTTGAGCATATTTTTCATGTGTCTGTTGACCATTTGTATATCTATCTTCTTTTGAGAAATGCCTGTCCAGTTCCTTTGCCATTTTTTAATCATGGCATTCTTTTTTAACTGTTAAATTTTTTGAGTTCCTTGTATATTCTGGATGTTAATATTTTGATGAATGCTTAGCTGGCAAATGTTTACTCCCACTGTGTAGTTTGTCTTTTTGCTGTGTTAGTTGTTTTGTTTGCTGTGCAGAAGCTTTTTAGTTTGATACACTCCCATTTGTTTATTTTTCCTTTTGTTGCCTATGAATTTGGGGTCCTGTTCATAAAGACTTTGCCCAGTACTACTTTCAGAAGTGTTTCCTGTATGTTTTCTTTTAGGAATTTTATAGTTTCAGAATGTATATTTACGTCTTTAATCTCTTTTGAGTTGATTTTGGAATATGGTGAGAGGTACGGGTCTAGTTTCATTGTAAAGCATGTAGTTTAGACTCTCATTACCTGTATTTAAAAAGAAAAAACAAATCCTGCTTGAAATAGCTAGAGTGACTACTTTTTTGGTGAATAAATCCCAACAAATGTCATAACTCAAACTCCTCAGATTTTATGATCTCTGTTCTTCATAAAACTGGGAGAGACTTTGTCATGTATGTGCTGCTGGGGCAGAGGAGAAAGAAAGAGGGTTAGGGCTCAGAGGAGCCTCCCTGACCCTTCTATCCAAACCTTCCAGTGACCCACAGAGCATGGCTGCATCTGAGAAACTCTCATCAGATGGAGACACCAGGAGGAGCAGCTGGGGCAGCCCAACCTGACACTTATGCTTCCCTGGGGGGGTAATGTTCGGGCTTGTAACACTGTGGGAGGATAACTATTATACTGTTGACAATAACAGGTTCCAAAATCATCAGGCTCCAGGCTGCTGATGGGAAGAGTAAAATCTATCCCAGATCCACTGCCACTGAACCTCGAGGGGACCCCACTTTGCAATCTGGATGCTGCATAGATCAG
The DNA here is from genome assembly GCF_027409185.1 of Cynocephalus volans. Lineage (NCBI taxonomy): Eukaryota > Metazoa > Chordata > Mammalia > Dermoptera > Cynocephalidae > Cynocephalus > Cynocephalus volans. The sequence continues at coordinate 84,584,293 of NC_084473.1, forward strand.
GAGTTCAGGAGCTTTCTCTGGTTTCTGCTGATACCAGGCTAACCAGTTGCTAATACCCTGACTGGTCTGGTAAGTGATGGTGACTGTGAGATGCAGACAGAGAGGAAGGAGACTGGGTAATCTGGATGTCACATCTGGCACCTGAGGATGGAAAACATAAAGACAAATTACTACATGATTAATCATGTTATAAGAGGACTTCTCTGAAGAACCAGGCAGCACTGACCACAGTAGCAGAGTAAATTACTAGTGTTGTCCCTCCTTACCTGGGAGCCAGAGCAGCAGAAGCCCAAGGAGCTGAGCGGGGGCCCTCCTATCCATGCTGTGTCCTGACTGGGACTGAGTCCTGCACAGGCTGCGAGCAGCCTATAAATAAGTCTTCAGGGCAGTGGGCTGTGCTCTGGGAACATGCAAATGACAGGGGCTTAGACAGGGCTGGCCACAGCTGCAGGGCTGGCTCATCTCAGAAATTCAGCACAGGGGCAGTGTACCCAGGTGTTCCACATCACACCAGGGAGCACAGATTTGTCTGCCAAGAACACATTTCTTCCTGGAAACTACAGGAAAGGGTCAGTCTGCTGTCCTGTTAGCAGTGTTCTACTGCTCTCTGGGGTTCATAACCCACTTCGCTTATTATCTCTCTATCTAAGACAATGTCTCTCAGATAAAACACACCCTCAGGAAAAAAAAAGATAATCTTAAGGCTCCCTGCCTTTGGGACCTCTGCATATTACTGAGAGCTGAAATGCTTTCTCATTGCTCTGATTCCCTGATAATCTTGGTGTGGTAAGTTATTAGTTCTTCCATTCTGAGATGTGGTGAGTAGAAAAGGAATTTTAGAAAGTGCTTATGATTTGTCATAAAATGCCCATATATTGTGTGTCTACCTCTGCTAAACTAAACAACTTGGTATGAGTTTTTGTAGATGCAAAAATTTGCATCTATCCATAGTTTTTTTTATAATATGCATTTTCCATGAACTTTCCGAGGACCCCTAGCAATCTTACATTTTTATCCATTAAGGAAAATATGAACCCATGACTTAAAGTGGCTATTTAATGAGGAATTAGTACATGAATTATCAAGGAACTTTTCAACAAATTTTTATTAATTTCAAATGCATGAGAAAAATCTGACAGACACAACCTTAATTGAGAAACTGAATTGAACATCATCAGTAACGGGCCTGATTGAAATTATGGAACAACTAATGGGAAGCCACAAGCAGAACACAGCGTCACTTCTGGACGTTCCTGCCAAATATGTGTTACCTGAATCTAACCATGAGCAAAGCAAACAAATCCAGACTGAGTAACATTCAACCAAATAACTGGTGTGTAATCATCAAAAGTAATAAGATCATGAAATTTAGGGAAATACTAAAAATCTCTTCCAGACTGAAAGAAACTAAAGAGACAGGGAAGCATGAGTTTCTGGGCTGGATGAGTTTGTTTCAAAAGATAATATGAGTAGACCTGTCAACACTTGAAGCAATCCTGTGGGTTAGACGTAGTAATATAATAATGCTGACTCTCTGATTTCATGGTTGTACTGGGATATGTAGAATCATTTTTCATTTTTAGGAAATACATAGCAAAGTCCTAGAGGTTGGGGCTGTCAGTTCTTCAACTTACTCTCAAATATATCAGAAGAAAATAATGTGGGCTGCACTTATAACATTTCTGTGTGCTAAATGTATTCTAAAACATTTTGGAATGGCTTTATCCATCATTAAGGTTATTAAAGGACCAATTAATCAATTGCAGAAACACAAAATGTCACACATCTCCTCAAAGAAAGATGCAATCCGTTCAGTTCACTGGCTATTCAAGATTCCTGAGGCTCTGGACAAAAACACGTCTGTGAATGACACACCCTTTGAGGAACCGTGCTACTTTTTGTCTTCTGGTATTTTAAAGCTTTTGTTTACTGCATACATATTTATAATTTCCATTTCCTTTTAGTGAATTGACTATTTTATTGGTCATTTAATATCATGCTCTATCCCTAGTAACTTTCTCTTCTGAAGTTGTACAGTATAGTTTTCTTTAAGTTGATAACATGTGAGTTCTGCTGAGCTTCTTATAGTTCAAAATTTATTTCCCTGACCAAGTTTGTGAATTTTCTCCCATTATTTATTCAAACATTTCTGGGCGATTTCAATTACATTAATTTATTGCTTCTTAATATTTTCCAAGATGATTCTAAGTGCCTTTTTTTGTTTTGTTTTGTTTTGTTTTTCTGTGTGTGTGTGTGTGTGTGTGTGTGTGTGTGTGTGTGTGGTTTTCCAATCCTTCATATCTATGGTTCGGATTGGTTGGTTTCTCTTTGTTTTTAAGCTCAGTCACACTTTTCTATGTCACATCCATCCTGTTTGGGGGTTCACCCACTTGAATTATTTTATGTTAGATCTTACAGTTTTCATTTCTAAAATTTCACTGGGTTGTTTTATATTGTTAATACTTTTGAACACACCATGTGAAAGAATACAAAAAAAAAATTAACTGTGTCTACTTAAACTATTCAAAGGGCCTATTCACACTGTGCGCCTGTGCTCTTCCTCTAGGTTCTGGACTCCAGGCTGTGGCTCTTGCTGCAGCACATTCTTGCTCCCTCTGCTGGCTGATGAGCGCCCTCTAGTGGCACTTTGTGACAGCAAATTCAGCCCTTCATGTTTGGAGGGAGTTACATAGTTCACAAAGAACACAAAAGCTATAGATCTCTATACCCAAAAACTGCACTAACAAAGAGCGTTAACATAATGCTGACGAAATTTTAAATAAGGAGTTTCATATATTCTGCTGGGAACTGAGGTCTTACTGTTTACTTCAAAAATATCTATTTGTGACCTCATGAGATATCGTTATACTAGATTCTTTAAAGCCTTTGTCAGAAAATTTCTAGATCTAAATAATCTCATAGTTGGAATATGTTAATTTTCTGATTTCCTGAGAATTCTTCACATTTTCCTAGTATTTTATATGTCAAATTATTTCAAATTGTATCCTGAACATGGTAAACATTATCCTGAATCCCGCTACAATCCTCTGGAGAATTTTATTTTGTTATTATTGCGGTTTGTTTGAGTTTCTCATGGTATGTTCTGTCATTCCCTTAACAAGCAATGGCTCCAGTACAAGTGAGGTTTTCAAAGATTTGCCATGATGTTTCTGTTTGTCTCTGTGATGTGCATGTGCCACTCGAATGTTAACTTGAGACTTGCACTTTGGTTTATACAGTATTCTATAGACTAAAGTCTATATTCTTTTTGGGGGGGCGGGAAGTGTTTTCTGCTCAAAATGAGATTAATCATTACCTTGACACTCAGTTTGTAAATAGGCCATTCACAGGAGTAAAGTATCTCCACGTTCAGTAATCACATTACCCACCACAAATTGACTATTAAAAGTCTTATTTTCAATTTTCTTTCAGAGTTTTATTTTCCTGTACAGCCACACATTTCTGCATAAGTACAGCCTCTCTCTAGCAAAAGGAAAACAAGAAGAAAAAATGGAAAACATAATGAGAATTTCTTTACACTCATCAGACCACAGGGTACCTCTTACTGGTTTATCTGGCCAGAAAGATTTTTATCAGCCACTGCTGTACCAGTGAAAATCTATGACCAGAGAGAAAGAATAAAGAAAACAGAGACCTACCCCCCTACTCCTGCATTCACAGCTGTCCCTTTCCCCAGTCTTTTCTCCAAAAGAAAGGATTACTTTTGATGTGTGTGTGTGTGTGTGTGTGTGTGTGTGTGTGTGTGTGTGTGTGTGTGTGTTTCATACCCATTGAACTCTTGCTTAATTTGGGCTTTCCACAGGTCACATGTGAGAGATAAACATACCACACACACAGTCTTTTAACACTTTTCCTGCCTTTAGAATCAAGAGATTCACATTTTGCAAGTTTTTATGTATTCCAAGAGTATTTCAAGCTCTTTATGAAATACACAGTCAAGCATCCTTCTGCAAGGATGCTGTGTAAAAACACAGTTTTACAACTCTTATTGACTGTTCTCTTTTCTGGTTTTTTTAGACATCTCTTATTACATATAAATATACTTCATAAATTGTTTTGCTTTATTCATTTTTTTTTTATTTACAACACATCTTTCTGAAAATGCTAACATTATGTTCTCACATTCAAATTAGATTTGGTACTGTGGCATTTCTTTTGATGACGATCTATGCCTTCTGAAAACAAGGTGGCGGGTCTTTCACCTGTTCATTCTGCTAGTGGAGATGAAATAGCTCAGATTCACCAACACCCTCACCGGTGGGAGTTTCTCTCAGACTTGAGCTTGGTGATGGGAGCCTCAGTGATTTTTCTAGAGACCTGAAATCTCAGCATCCTCTTTCTTGTTTGATACTTTCTTCCTGGAGGACATAGCTTATTTGGTGGATTAAATAAATTGCAAATTCATTATGCATAAACAGGCCAGTGAGCAAGCCTTGAGCAGCATGATAAGATGTGGGAGAAAACAGATAATTAGTGATGGTACTGAGGGGGTGCAGCTGGCTTGCCTCTGAGCTGCACCACAGTATCTCCTGTAAAAGCACAGAAGCAGTTCTCCATTGGGCATCAGACATGGCTCGGCTGTCCCTATCACTGTGGAACACAGACACAGCTGTCCCTACCTGGTGCTTTGTTCCTTTACCTGTGGACTTTTCTGGTCACTAAGCAGTGACCTAGGGACAGTAGAATGGCTGATTTGTCTTTCTCAGCTTTCGTCAGTGTGGGTTTATCCCTTTGACTGTTTACCTGTTTATTAAACAATCTGTATCAGGAGATGAAATCAGCCATAAGCTTTATTATTCTCCCTTATGTGACCAGGTTTTCCTCTGGGTTTCTCTGGTCCCTTGCGTGACATTCTGACAAGTCTCATGCCTTTTCCAGAACCCTTAAATAATACTGTTTTATGGGCATTTCTTGTCACAGGGGAGTCTTCCTTGAGTGCCTGGTATTGCTCGTCCTCTGAAGAAGCACTTACTGTCCAGTGCGTCCCCTCCCCCAGCTGGGCTCACCCTGGGCTGTCATCTGAGGTTCAGGAGGGTCTGGTGGACATCAGCTCTCTTTCCTTGTCTATATCCAGCTTCTTCCAGCTCCTCCATGTGTGAGGAGAGCAGCCACCCCTCCCCAGTGCTGGGAGTCGCTGCCTCTTCCAAAGCACCCACCTGTCATCTCTCCACCCTCCCCCTGCGGAGCAGCGCATCAGCCCAGGCTCAGCTTTAGTTTCCTCAGACAGGAATCAGACGTGCACCCCCCATGTGTGCCCCAAACTTCTGGACACACATGTCACACTCTTCAGGAAGTCTCAGAGGGGAAAGGTACAATTCACATATTCATAACTCCTTAAAAAAATAATTTCTTTATTTCTAGCCATTGACCAGCACAGTGGTGTTTTGGGTTTTTGGAGGGGAGGGGGGTCTATGTGTGTGTTAATGTGAAAGGATGACAGTAAAAACTAGTTTTCCAAAAACATGGGGAATTGGGAGCATCTACTGCGTGGAAGCCTCCCCAGAATAAGGCTGGGAGAGCCTCATTTTGCTCTCTTGTCCCAGTAGCAAGTGGGAGAAATACACTCAATCTGGAGAGTTTATAGAAGGACTCCTATTTGTCAGCCTCACTCTTAGAACCATGAAAAAGGAAAGTCTTGGGACCAGGAAATAGGTTTCTGATTGAAGACAATCCTTCAGGTGAGCTTATTTTGTCACCTTTGTGCATAGGAGGTGATTGATCCCTGCTCCTCTGGAGCCCCTGGCTTTTATCTACCTCCACAATGTCTTCTGTGAGTCTTGTCTTCAGCTGCAAGTGGCATCGGTCTTCTGACTTCCCTCTGCCTTTCAGCTCCTGGCTTTGCTACAGCCTGATAATTATCTTCCTACATTTGAAGACACAATTTCTATGTGAGAGTATCTGATTATCAGGTAATCTCCATTATTGTTGTTTGACATATATTCATACTTGTCATTATCAAAGCCACTGTTAAGTGTTTAGTTTGGTTGGTCTTGTATCAGGTGACACCTTTTTCCCATGAAATATTTCAATATTTTCATGTGATTCTTAACTTCAGTCCTTTTCTCTGTCCTGTTTTTATAAAGGTTCCCCCTAGAAGATTAGGTAAAATAAACCCTCTGGAAGTGTTATCTCAGTTTTTCTGGTTCATGGACTTTTCTGCTACCCTGTGAAATACACCTAGCCCCACCCTGTCAATCACTCTCCAGCACATGCCCTGTGTTATTATTATGTGTGATCAGAACTGAAAGTTAATTCATTGCAGGACCAAAGAGTCAGGGTCAGGTTAACATGGTAGTAATAAATTAGTTATATTAATAATATCGGTTAATATTAGTAAAATTTGATAAGGTAAATAAAACTTATACCAATTGAGACGACAATTGGTCCCGAAGTCAAGCAAATTAGCTCGATGGGGACAAATTAAAAACACCTGGACTTATTCATCAAAAGATGAAAAATGCTTGCTATTTAACTAGTTCTTATTTGGGGGATATTATTGGGAACCACTGGGGAAAGTGTTTATAGAAAATAAAAGAAAAGCTAATAAGAGAGAAAGAATTTGGGTGGTGGATAAAGGATTTATACTGGTCCTGTATGCTTGAGAGTTCTGGGTTTGCACAGGTTTGTCCTTTCTCCCATGCTCTTGGTCATGGTGCTTGTAAACAACAAACTAACCTCAGTTCAAACTATTTTATCCCAGTTTCCTTAAGATAGCACCGAAGGAAGTCAGCAGAGTAGTTTCTGGTCTTCCAAGTCCCTGATTCCATAAATAGTTATTGAAGTCACAAAGGGAGATGGGAGGTGCAGAGAGAGGTGACTCACACACTGCACCTGCAGCCCTCAGGTGGAGCTGTGGCTCCCATGGTGCTGCCATTGGCAGTGAGCCCTGAGGAGAGTTTTCTATTATTTTCAATTAATTTCAAAATGCCAGAAAATTGCAAAAATAATTCAGATGTTCTTATGCCTTCACCCAGCTGCCCAACTGCAAACACTGTTTGCTTTCTCATTCTATTTCTGTATATAAATGCACAATTTTTTCCTGATACTTCTGAGAGTAAACTACAGACATGCAAATCACAAATAATTTAGTGCATTTCTTAATGAAAATGTTATTCTCTTACATTACCATAGTTCAATTATCAAAACTCGAACTTCACTGTCTAATGCAAGGGATGGTAGCAGGATGGTTGGTACGCTCTTTATCTTTTTTAAAATATTATTATTACTTGTTGTTACAAGATCTGAAATTTCCCTGCTCTGATTTTTACACCCTTCACTTCCCAGACTCCAAAGCCTGCCTCTCCTCTCCTCTTTATGCTTGAATTGCCTGGAAGTGTTGCCTTTTCATGTGGCTTCCTTGAGTCCTGGGCACATGATGAAACCTTTCTCTTAATCCACAGCTCTGACAGACCAAAACTCTTTATTATTTGTCAGTCAAAAGTGGATTTTCTTTTCTTTTTATAAGCATGATTTAAGACCAATCTTATTTTCTGTCCCTGGTTAGTTTTTTGAGACATCCTTAGATTTCTGCAAAGACTCATGGTTCTAGTGCTGAAGGAAGGTGTTATTTTTCTACTTAAAGCTAGTTTCAAGTTATCAGGGTTATTTGTGTTGTAGGGCATATGACTTCCCAGGTGGGTTACATTTATGTTCATTTGTTATCTTTTTTTTTTTTTTCTGGCAGAATCAGAAGACAGCTATTACTTGTTTTTTCTGGTGCCCAGCCTCTGTCCACATAAACTCATTTATTTATTCCCACTGTACATGGTTTTAGACATTGATGATTAGACAATATATTGTTCTCTTATGGTTTCACTCTTGTATTCTAGTGGGAGGAGTCAGAAAAATCAACCATTAAACAAGACAGATACATCCCCATCAGTGATATGTGCTATGAAGGGAATTTGACCAAGCAATGTCAACTACAGATGGGAGTGAGCAAGGGCAGGAGCTCTATGGACGAGGTAGTCAGAAGACCTCCCTAAAAGGTGCTCTTGGGTCATTCCCTGATGATGAGAACAAAAAGGCACACCTGGGACTGAGGTATGAGTGCAGCCTGCAGAGTGAGGGTGCAGGACAAAGGCCCAGAGGCAGGCTGTGCTTGGCAGGTTTGGGCAGTGCATGGAGGGTCAGGGTGGATGGAGAGAGTCAGGGAAGGAACACAATTCATGATCCCTCTCTTCCCTCCTCTATACATACCAACATGGGAACCCTGGATAAATCATGAGGGACAGGAAGGACCCAGCATTCCTTAGATCTTCACTACGAGATGATCCATCAATGTAGCCCCAAAGAACAAAATTATGAGTATACTATTAAGAAGTTGAAAAGAAAAAGTACTAAATGAGAGAAAATATTTTCAAATCATATCTCTTATATGTAATTAATATGCAGAATATGTAATTAATTTCTAAAACTCAAAAACAATGATGACAACAATTAAACACACACTCACACCCGCACACTAAACCCAGTTCAAAAATGAGCTGCGAACTGAACGGACATTTCCCAATAGAAGATACACATACAAAGAGCCAAAATGTACATGAAAATATGCTCAACATTATTAGTCATTAATAAAATGATCATTGAAACCTGTGAGATACTACTTCATACCAGCCAGTGTGGCTGTATTTTAAAAAGAAAAATAACAAATGTTGTTGAAAATGTGAAGAAATTGGAACCTGTGCTTTACTGGTGAGAATGTAAAATGGTGCAGACTTTGGAGAAAATATCGGAAGTTAATTGAAAGGTTAAATATAGAGCTACTGCATGACTAAGCAACTCCGCAAAGCATACATTCAAAGAATTGAAAGCAGGGGCTTGGACAGCTATTGCATACTGTTTCCATTGCATCATTATTCAGAATATCCAAACGGTGGAAATAATGCATATTTCCATTAACAAATGAATGGATAAACAAATTGTGGCATATACGTACAATGAGTTTTTATTCAGTCATAAATTGAAAGATATTTTTATATATACTGCAACATGTACTGACCTTTAGAATATTATACTTAGTGAAATAGACACTCAAAAACACACATGATATGATGCCACTTATATTAGGTTCCTAAAATAAACACATTCATTGGGGCAGAGGGAGAATAGATGTTACTAGTAGCTGGACGGGGAGGGGGTGAACAGGAGCTGCTATTTAATGGATACATAGTGTTTTAGGGGGTGATGAAAAAGTTTTCATGTACATAGAGGTAATACTTACACAACATTGTGAATGTATTTAATGCTACTGATAACAAAATTGTGAGTGTTTAAAAGTTTAAATATTATGCTACATACAGTATACCACAATAAAGATAATATTCAGTTTCACCAAATAAATGTAAAATATGAAAATAAACAGAAGAGTGTATTCCATATGGGGGGGGGAACAGAAGATAGAAAATGCCTATGAAAGAGAAGAGATGTGAAACTTAATAGATAAATACTTGAAAGTAATCATCAAAATATGTCTAAAGAACTAACCAAAACAAAGCTTAAAGAAGTAATGGAAGGTATGAAGACCATGCCTCCTGAAACAGATAAAGTCAATGTATGAGATAGAATCAAAGGCAAATTCTGGAGTTAAAAAGTACAAACTAAAACAAAAATGTATTAGAACAATCAACTACAGATTTAAAGTTGCTGGGAAAAGAATCAATAAACTTGAAGATAGATTTTTAAAGATTATGCAATTTAATGAACAAAGAGTTGATAGAGTAAAGAAAAATGAACAAACACTCAGAGAAATGTGGGACATGATTACTGAATAAACGTAAGTATAACGGGAGTCCAAAAAGAAGACGAGAGAGTGAAAGAATAAGAAAAGGATATTTGATGAAATAGCGGTTAACAACTTGCCTAATTTCTGAAAAAGAAAAAAGCATTATTTCCATACCCACGAATTTCAATGAACTGCAATTAGAGTAAATGAAGAGTTTCACACCCAGACACAAGAGATCTCTAGTATGTTAACAGCAGACTTTCACTCAGAAACAATGTAGCTCAGAAGGGACTGGGGTGACATATTCTAAGTGCTGCCAGAAAAAAAAGTATATAGAAAACTATCAAGCAAGAATTATTCCAGGAACACTGTAATCAGGGCATATAAAAACAATGTGAAATAAGTAATATCAGGAACAATTCAATGCTAGCAAAACTGTCCTTCAACAAATATTAAAAAAAAATAATTAAAACAAAAGCATGAAAATCAAAATGGAAATTTGAATCCACATATAAGAATATCAAAAAGTACCAACAAATGTAAATAAGTAGGTATAAAGAAAAAAAGTATATGTTTTCTCGATACCTTTTTCTATTGATTTTCAAAAGAAAATGTATAAAATATGTTTGCAATTTATTTTTGTACCCAAGACATAAATATATATATACATATTTGACAATCACAAGACAAGTACAGTTTCATTGCACAAAGATAATGACTACAAACAGTAACTCAATCCCACAAAAACAAAAAATAGTGAACCAGAAATGGTAAATAAGATTAATATAATAGGCTGTGTAAATATGTGCTTATTCTTCTCTCATTTCTAAACTAATTTAATAGACATAAAAATATTTAAAAACATAATCACATTATTATATTTCAGGGTTTGTAACATATAGATACAATATATATAACAACAATAATAAAAACAAAATGAAAGAACAGGGATATAGGACTATAAGAAAATAATGATTCTATCTCACTGAAATTGTTGGTATAAATCTTAGTTTTATCCTGATTTATTAAGATTGATATGGAAAGCTGTATAGGAAACACTAAGAAAAATATCTTTGAAATATAGTATGAAATAAATATATAGATTTATCATAAGGAACAAATTAAACTAAATACATTGAAGCTTTAGAAAACCAAAGGCAAATTGAAGAGATTAAAAGGAGTTTGAGAAGGAAAAGACTAATTTCTTTCATAGGAGAAGAGTTAATTTCATAGATGACTTTGTAACAGTAATTAGCAAATGGTAAATATCAACTTCAAATAGGCTACCACAAATATAATTTTACACTCAAAAAATCATTTCCAAGAATTATGTAAATATATTTTCAGATTTAAAATAAAAACCAAAACAAACAAACAAAGATGACTTTATGAGTACGTCCCTCATTAGAAAATCTTTCAAATGTGTACTTTAGGTCGAAGGAAATTTGTAAGTGATTGGAATGCCAAGTTTTCTTGAATTTTTAAGAGCACAGCTGTCTCTTCAATATTTTCTCCCTCATGCTGGCTACAGAATGAATGCAGCAGGGGCAGTGATTTAGACGGAGGAAGGAAAGCTCTGTCTTGAGGTTGGTAGTGCCACCTGCCAACTGGAGTGACCTAATGGAGCACAGTCACTTACATGACCATGGACACCTGCCTACCTCAGGACTGTTATGTCAGAGACAGAGAAGTTTTGTCATATTTAATCCACCATACTTTGCAGTTTCTCTGTAACTGCCAATTTGATTGTCCTCTGATTCCCCATGGTATTCCTCTTAGCTTTAGGAATCATTGATTTTTCACCATTTTGTCTTCAGAGTGTAGCCCTTTGGCATATCAATATTTTGTAGGTTTTCTCATTTTAATTATACAATGTACATAACCACCTTGAGTGAAAAGCAGAAACTCAAGGTCACTAGGTGCTGTCAATCACAGGAGACCTAACCATGACTGTGACAATGCTTAACTTCTGCTCTTCCTACTTCCAATTTGTTTTCTCCCAGTGTATTCTGTGATAAGACATAAGCTCAATCGTGCATTTGTGTGTATTTTTAAACAACATGTAAAGTGTCTTATGTTTCACAAATTGAGGGCTCAAGTTTGCCTGAATTCTATATAAATTTTTACATACAACTGCACTTATCAAGGCTTATATTATTCTGAGGTAGAAAATTATCTCAGATGTACTTTATATCAGTAACCAGAAGCAGGATTTAGTGTTGTTCATTTTCAATCTTTCTATTATGTCCATCATATTGTCTTATGATATGTAACTGATGTGACCCATTATTAGGTCAGATATAGCTTTGAACACTATTTTAAATGAGAGCAATGAAAAACATACATCTTCTACACATTTATGACTATAATATGATTCAGATTTATTTTCAGGTAAAGATGTAATTATGTAAAAATAACACATTTCTATATTGTTTCAAAATTTTCTTATGACAACATAGTACCAAATTTGTCATCTCTAAAGTAGAACCTGGGTTAAATACTTTAAAAACATTTAGAATTTAGTAAACAGATCAAAATCTCATATAATTCTGCATTTTTCCTGTTGTGCATTTTGTAAACTTTGCATTCTCCATTTCTGAGTTATGCTGTCTATTTTTGAAGCCCTCTCTTAGAATTGCAAGAACTCCTGTTCCACTTAGTGAAAGGCAGTTGAGGGAAATCACAGTCTCTTGGCATTAGAATCTTATATCTGCTCTGAATTTACAAAGTCTATTCAAATATTCAAAAATCAAACATTTTTAATATTTATACTCAGCCATTCTCTATCTGAAGATAGTATATGTATAAGGTTTTCTTGAACATGATTATGGAACAGGTAGTTTATTGTAAGTGGTAAAGAAGAAGTAGAAAGGTGGAAAACTGAGAAAGCACTAATTTTTCAATATCACCAAGTACTATCTTGTGAAAAATATACCTCAAACTGGTAACTTTCAACATGTATTCAACTTTTGTGGAATCATCTGCATCAAGGGTCTGGTTGTTATGCCTACTAAATTTTCTTGACAAATGTAGGCAAGACAGAGAGGATTAGGAAGAGCTTTCATTCAACTCTCTCTTTCATCATACTGGGTTGTTCACATGACACTGGGACCAGCTAAAGTGTCGCTACTGCTTATGCCATTGCAAGGCTGTTACAGCTGATGAGGTCTTAACATGTAGGTGTGGCTGAGGCTCTCATGGTCCAGAGCCCTGAGCTGAAAACTTTGCCCATAAGTTCTGCAACATCTTCCTCTTACACAGGCAAACAAAATGTGTGGGCATCTGGGCCATGCCAGTAGGGAGGTCTGTGTTCAGGGCTGCATCACTGTGGGAGGAAGTTGTATAGCTTGATAGCAGTAATAAACTTCAACATCCTCTGCCTCAACCCTGCCAATCTTCAGTGTGAAATCTGAACCTGATTCTCAACCACTGAACCTATCTGGAACCTCCAAATCCCGACAGGAAAACCCATAGATCAGTAGTCTGGCCTGGCTTCTGCAAGAACCAATTCAAATAGGTCTTTCCATTACTGTGTCAAAGGCTCTGACTGGCTCTGCAGGAGATGGAAGCCTCCTCTCCAGGGATGATGGGCAGACAGGGTGGAGTCTAGGCCATCATGACATCCCCATTGGATCCTAAAATAATGAAGGAGAAATGCAAGCTTCTGTACAAAAATTAAAGGCAATATGTATGGTTTCTCTTTTGTATTTATTTCAGAGGAATCTTTTTTTTTAAACTTTGAATAATACCGTAAAAATTAGACATGCTAAAATTAGCCCAATATTTGCAAGACACAAGAGGATTTTTACTTTTTCAAGATCTTCATGAGAGCACTAGTCATTATTTCCTTTAAGTGAATTCGAATTTTCACGTAGCAAAATGTCAAATTTCCTTCCCTGGGGCACAAAGCACATGCCTCTAACACTTGTTCAGAACACACATGGGAAGCAGCGGGCCCCAGAGCTCACCCTCCCACTCCATCTTCTCCTCATCTCACTTCTGCACTTACCAGGGATCCAGAGCATCAGCAGCCCCAGGAGCTGAGCAGGGAACCTCATTTTGAGAAGATGAACTGAAGAGTCCTGATAAGTCAAGGTTAGAGCTGAGCTTTTTCTCAGACTTGCAAGGGAAGGTCCTCCCTAGGGTACAACATGCAAATCCCCTGGTGGGTGCAGCAGTGTGGAAAGAGCTGAAGGGAGGGTGTAAAGAGCCAAGGGGCAGTGGGGGCCTCACTTGTGAGCAAAGTGACATAAAATATCTCTTGGAGGTGAATAAATAAAGATTCAGTCCCACTTCCCTATACTTGGAAAAAAGGATGAAATTCATAGTTCGGGGGTTTATTAGGGACACAATGTGTTTGATCAGCCATTTTCAGATCATGTGTCTGGGCTTAATCTTTGAGGTCTGAATGAATGGTCACCCTACATATTTCCCTCCCAGCTAATCTAGAGAAGAACAGAGACTCCACCCAACATGTGCTGATTGTACAGAATACCTGTTGTAATGATGAATATGGCAACTATTCTGATTTGATCATCATGTATTGTACACAAATTCTGATAGTCAACTCTGTACCCTACAAGGATATATAATCAATTATGTTTCAATATAAAAAAGAAAACAAAACAAAACAAACAAACACTGATCTGCAGAGTCCCTCCAAATAAAAAGTGGTCTTGAGCCAAATCAAGAATTGTCTGGTATCTACTACTCCCAGGATAACTGCCTAAGAAATTGCCTTCCTTGGGACCCAGTGAGTTCAACTCCATAAGAGCGCTCTGTCAAAGGGCCTGACCAGGACAAAGAAATGTGTCTCTTGCATAGAGAGCTAAGAGCCCAGTTTAAGTAAGAGGAAAGGGGAAAGATTTGTATGCCTCAGGCAGGGAAGATGACATTTCTTGTGACCTATTATTTTAATCTGGTATATATCCCATCATAATGATTTTAGATACACTAATAAGTCACAGGTAGTTGCTGAATGGAAAACTTTCAAGGATGATTGTACAGAATTAAAAAAGGAAAAACTTTATATTACGTTTTTCTGAGTGGTATTCAGAAAAACCCTTCCCTTACAGAGTTTTTCTCATCATGTAGAACCAGGTCTTCTCAGAGTCCCAGTTTCTTATTTGCTCTGTGTGAGAACCTGAGTCTCTCCTCTGGCCTGTGTGTGGAACAGTCACAGCCCCAATCCACAGTTCAAAGTAAATTCCATCTGTGAGAAGAGCAAGAGCTGGAGCTGCTGTTTTAATGTCTCAGGGTAACCTGTACCTTTGACAAATGTTTTCCTGGGCTTTCACTTAAAGATGGTCACAGCTCAGCAATGTCAGTCTTCTGCATCATTAGTGATTTAAATATGAAAGCAACCTCATTATTATTCAGTTATCCTTGATGCCCTTAATACTGAATGAACTAGCTTCTGAAAAATAGTGCCTATTTCAAATCACTTCGAAAGAACAGTAACGGTCCAAAAATATATATATTTATATCTTGATCAAATGACAGAATAGTCTGTCGTACTGTGCAATGTTGAGAAATTTAACAAAAAGGCATATGGCACTCCCAAAGAACACAATCACACAAATACAGCTCTAGGTATGATTCTACAAGAAAGCTTTCTCTGAATAGCTTCTGGGAAATCTACCAAAACCTGATTTTTTAATACGGTTGAAGGAAATAATTGGATAAAAATTATACTCACCTTTAAAGGTTGAACTCCCTGATGAGAATCCAGGTTTCTGGACAAATCATGGTGAGGAGGTAGGATTAGAATAAAGGCCTCATGATTCCTTATTTTAAATTTTATTTACCCTCTTCTGTCTCTACATTTTGTAAGTTTCGTGTTTTTGACTTTTTTCTTATGATAATAACCAGTTCAGTTCTAATTCTTAGACTTGAAAACATCAGATTCCTAATTAACCATGCTAGTTGAAAGAAGTCAGAAACATCAGAAGCTGAAAAGAAGCCAAATAAAAGTAAAGACAGAAAAGAAAAGAAACACACAAACTAAGAGAGAAAGCTCTGATACCTCTTAAAACTGACTTTAAAGGATTATTCTGAAATAATGTTAAATTACTAATCACCTTTAACCACTATCCAATATGGAAACTTGACTGCAAGAAAATGAGTAATACTAAAAAATATGTCACGCTTTCTTTACTGCAAGTTAATCCTTGAAAATGTTATTTTTACAAAGTATCCTTTAAGATGCTTGAATTAGAGGGTATTGCTATTTCCTGAGCCAATGAATGATAAATGCTTAAAAGTTTACCATTATGATCGATTCTTTTATTTCATTATCTGTTGCCTTTACATATACGGAAAATCTAAAATTCTTTAAAAAATCTGGTCATAAAAAGTCTTTAAAATATTTCTATACAATCTATATGCTGACAGTAAAAATTTCTAAACAAAATTCCTCTTTCCTATATGTGAACAAATTAAGCCTGGGCTTCACTGATAGAAGCCAAAGCAGGTCACCCCACACTGGATCGGGATAATAAAAGGAAGGTTGTAAGACGAACCTCCATTTGCGTGCAAGTGGGAGCAGCACATCCCTGTGAGTCTCTAATCTCAAGGTCAACTGAATTAGGAAGGACGTGGACAGGTGGGTTTTATTACAATTTTACCTCCTTTGCCTGACACTGTTAGTTTAGGGGCCAATAAAATAGGAAGGAAGTGTATTAATTGTGTGACTTGAGAAATAAGTCTTGGAAGTGGAATTGTCTGTGTCCATTTTGCTGGAGTCAGTGTCTGCAGGGTGCAGAGCATAATACTGTTTGGGGGTCGGGAGAGTTTTTGAGGTGCTTAGGGACTGACCAAAGAAAAGATATGACAACAGGGTGGCGGTAGCACACACCACTTTTACTGGTGAGGCTTTGACAGGTTTGCACAGAGAAGTCCCTCACAGCAAGAGTCTTTCCAGAGGCCAGGGTGCCAGGGTTACTACTCAGAAGAGGAGAAGGACACTGGAGAAGGGGCTTATGTGTCTAGGTTATGTCATATAGTAGCTCGGTGGCAGCGCTCCAAAGGTAGTATTGGGGGATTTCATAACTTGGGGCTTATCTATTGGTAGCTAAGGTGGGTGAGGTTTTCCAGAAATGCAAAGCAAACACCTCTAAATGAATAGACATCTGCTTCTTAAAATAATCAGCTGTTTTTAAAATAATTAGATGTATAAAATTTGATTTGGCACAGGCCATTTAGAAATAAACCTGCAGTTTTGAAATAAATAGCATAGGTGCTGGCCACACAGAGGCCATCTTTGGCTCATTTCTGTAACACTGTTGCACATTCTGCAGACCTTGTACTGAAATCTGTACCATTCAAATAGTCCAAACCTACACTGCTTTGGATGAGATTAGACAGAGGCCTGTTCCCCATCTGGACCTAAATGGAGATTCTTTATATTAAAGGAGAGAATTGTCCATGGGTTAGAACTGAGGTCAAGCCTCCCACAAAGCGAGCTTCCCTCTGTGAAGATCCAGGTCCTCTGGACTGCATTCCTTCTCCCAGGCACCTGTGATTGACGCTGGCTGATTTTTCTAACTAACTGCAGATCGTCACCCACTACAGCATAAATTATGGATAAATATTCTGGTTCAAAAGGAGCTCAGAGAATGAAGGGTGTGTGGATGTGTATATCTTCTGCTTCTGAGGATGAATCTCACTAAACACTGGGAGAATCAGGTTTGTTTACATGTCTTCATTTTCTGAATCCTCAAGACCCTCTTCTAGATCTGCCTAATCTAACATTTTTCCCAAATGTTTGAATTGTTTGTCTTTCATTTTTCAAGAAAAAAAATAGTAAAAGAAATCTAATAACACTTCAACACTGAGCTATGAGACTCATTTTAGCCTGTGTTGTTGATCTTTCTGCTGAGCTGAGCGGCCCCACCACCCAACTGCTCACAATGAAACAATAATTCCATTGCCTGCCTGAGAAGTCTGTCTTATAAGTTCTCTCTCAATTATTTTTTATTCCAATTTATTTTTTATTGAAGCATAATTGATTATATTTATTTGTGTGGTACAAAGTTTACTATCAATAGTTGTGTACAATGTGAGATGGTCAAATCAGGATAGTTAGCTTATTCATCGTTACAATAGGTAATCACTCTTTTTGTTAATTAATCAATTTCTCATTAATTTCTCATTATTTCTCCTCCTTCCTTCCCCCTTCCTCTGCCCCCTTTCTGCCTCCAGTAGCCACAGTTCTGTTCTCTCCTCTTAAAAGTTCAATGTATTATTATGATCATTTTCTTTCTCTCTTTCTCTTTCTCTCTTTTTTTATTGTTTGTTTGTTTGTTTGTTTGTCTGTTTATTGGTTCAGCTCCCACTCACCTTTAAAGAAAGGGGTCTCTGTCCTAAAAGAGAAGGTCTCCATAAAACCAAAACCATATTTAGGGTCAAAAGATTGTTCAATAAAAGTCAATGAATTTAAATCATACAAAATGTATTCCCTGAAACAAAGGGAATTGTATTAGAAATCAGTAACACAAAGTTATCATAAAAATATACAAATATTTGAACTAAGTAACATACTAGTCAATAAAACTTGAGATAAAGAAGAAACACAAATGGAAATTGCAAAGTATTTTTGACCTGAAAGAAAACGTCACGTATCATCCAAAGTGGTGGGATGCAAGAAAGCAGTGAATTTAGAGAATTGAATTTATAGCAATATACATGCATTTTCGCAAAGAAATTTTAAAATAAATATCCTTTGCTGCCTCCCTGACATACTAGCAAGAAAAAAGCAAATTACACCCAAAACCAAGTGATTCTTTTCTTTAAAACCTGGGAATGTAACAGGGATATATTTAGTTTTACAGCATTTGAATCATATAAGCCCGGGGGAAAAAGCATGTTGGCTGCTTCATAACAGAAAAGTCAGAGTGGATGGGCAGCTTCTGTGAGAGAATTCTCAGAAAGAATTCATTCACAGGGAATGTCACAAAAGGATTATAAGGTAATATTATTGTGGGTTGGACATATGCAAGACTCCTGTGAGCTTTGATTTGATCAAAACACAAAATCCACACAGTGCAGGCAACTTTCCATTCTTCTGATGGTTGCTGAGCGTGATGGACACTCGACAAAGGCATGATGAAGTTCCCTAAAGGGACTCAGTGGCATCGGTGATGTCAGGATGCCCTAGGATCTCCTCCCAGTGACATGAGTGAGATCCGTGCAGGCATGAGGTCAGCAGGGAACTTTAGTGGCTGCTCCAGGGAGGACATGACAGCCACCCCCCGGAGGGTCTATTGGGCATGGGACCTAAGTTTGGAGGAAACAGGAGGCTCTGGACGTCTGTCCTGTCACTTCCCCAGACCCTGTTTATGCAGAGGAGGTGCCCAGTGCCTGGTATTAAGGCCTCGGCAGCCTCTTCCTCAAGACTCTACAGCCATTTCCACCATAGCCCAGCCTGGTTCCAACTTGGCCTCTGGGCATCACAGATGCTCCTGCTGCACTGAGAGTCTGAGTCTCCCTGGGAGGTGGGTGCTTGGACTGTTACACTGTGCAGGTCCCAGGGAGTATCCTGAACACAGGAGTGTGTGCAGAATCTCCAGTCTCCACACAAGTGACTGTGGAAGGAAAATCAATGGAGTTTTGGTGAGATGTGTGTCCTCACTTATGCATAGGTGTAGAAATGCACTCTAAAGAATTGCCATTCTTTGTATATGTTACAAACCTCTTGCTATAAACCTTTTTTTTTTTCACTTTATATTTGTTCTGTCTGGTGAAAAACACAATTTTAATATTTGCCATGGATTTGATAACTTGGAATAAGAAATTATAGCTAATATAATTTATTTCCTTCAACAAAATCAGAAATATCTTATCAAGTTGACTCAAACATTACTTTACTTCAATTATATCATGCCATAGTATGTAACTGACATGGTCGTCATTAATTCAGAAATATTCTTACAGCACCATTTTAAATGGAATCTTTTAAAACAACATATTTTCTGTAGCATTACTACTTGAATGTAGGAATCAGTTTCATTTTCTTTTTGAAAACATTTTTCTCCATATGAAAATATAGTACCAACATTGTCACATCTAAAACATTGTTTAGATTAAAAAATGACAACAATATTCATTCCCAGATATAATAATACAGAGATGGAAATGCCAAAACAACCACTGCGAAAGGAACAAAATAAATAAAAAGGATAACACACAAAAGCTATATATTAATGACATTAGAATACAGTGAAGGAAATGAAGACTAGGTGATCTAAAATTCCAGAGTGAAAAGAACTCTGTCTAGTTGAACAGATGTTCACCTGACATTATTTGTATCCTACAGTATTTGACAAATTTGCATTTGGACACAAGTTCTGACTTGGCACAGGGAGAGGAACTCATGTGGGAAAGGACAATCCAGCTGAGACTCAGGGATTGCACAAGGCAATGTCTATGTATGGCCAATGTTATGCATGGGACATGTGTTGATGTGTGAGTTTTCAGGGAGGCTAGGGTTGCATGAATCTCCCACATGCTAAAGGTGCTTTATTTCCCTGAGGCAGCACAGACCATACTTCATCTATGATTGTGTCATGGACATTGGTCTCCATCCCCACCGTGTAGAGCCTGCTGGGCCTTCTGCTTAGCATGTCACTGCATGTTACATCTCCCAAACACAGTCATGTGCTCCATGCAAGACAACTTCCTAGGGCAGAAAGAGTGTCAGAAGGTGTCATTGGCTATGATAAGTTGACTAGGAAAGAGTGACATGATTTCAGGTCTCTTTTCACAGGATTCACTAAACCTTTGATGATTACAGGCCTAAACCCCTGCACGATGAAATACTTTCCTGTGAAATTTGCAGTCGCACCAGCTAGATCTAGGAGGCCAGGCAGTGGTCCCTTCAACTCTGCCAATCTTCATAAGAAACACATGTGGACTCTTGCAGTGTTCACATCCTCAACTGCTATTCCCTGCACCATCCACAACCCCACACACCACAAGCTAAAGTGCATCGTATGTGAACAAAATTCATCTCTACCAAATTCCCTTCATGCACTCCCACCTGCAGTATGCCTGCAGTCTTCAATTCTTAACTTTAAGAATTAAAAGAAATCCATATCATTCTGTATTTTTTCACAGATATATGGGGTAAATTACATCTTCCAGTTTATACTTTTTATTTTTAAAACCAAACTTTTTGAATTTCAAGAACTCCCTTTTTCTATCAGCAAGTAGTAACTGAGGAAAATCAAAGAGTTTTAGCATAAATCATGTATCTGCTATAACCCCAAGATGTATCCATCATGTATTGGCGCAAGTCATGTCAACTGCTGTAATGCTGATTAACTTAAATGACAAATGTTAATTCATTCACCTCTCTGTTCAATCAAGTCTGTTTACTCAGAGGACAACTGAATCTCCTTCTCCTGCCGCTTATGCCAGGTAAGGCTGCTGCACCTGATGGGGCCTCAACAGGTGGTTCCTGATGTGAGCCTCAGGGTCTCAAGGCCTAGCGGCCCCAGGAGCAAACGATTACCCTGATTTCTCCACTATCTTCCTCTTTCAGAGACTCAGAGAATGTGCTGAGCTGCTCCCCGGACAAGCCACAGATGTGGACAGCTGGGCCCAACCAAGAGAAGAGCTTTGTGCTCTTGGCTATATCACTGTGGACAGAGCATGTGTATGTTGCAGGCAGTGATACACTCCAACATCTGCAGCCTCCAACCTGCTGATCTTCAGTGTGAAATCTGTCCCTGGCCCACTGCCACTGAACCTGCCTGGGACTCCAGAGGCCCAGTTGGAAACCAAAGAGATCAGGAGCTGTGGAGCCTGGCCTGGGTTCTGCAGGAACTATTCGTAATAGGCATTTCCTTTACTATGTTGGAGGCTCAGACTGGCCCTGCAGGAGATGGAGGCCGACTCCCCAGGGGTGACGGGCAGGGAGAGGGGAGTTTGGGTCATCACAACATCCCCACTGGTTCCTGAAATAATGAGATAAAAGTACAATGTTATGCATAAACATCATACACTAATTTAATAATGTTTTTTTTTAAATCTATTTCAGGATAAATCATTATTTAACTATGTAATTTTAATTTATACCCCCAAAATATCCAATTTCAAAAAAGGACCCAAAAGGTGCAAGACACAAGGGGGGACTCCAGAAATTGCCTGCACCAGCCCCCGCACTTTCTATGTCACAGTCTTTCACAGAGCATAGGTCCTTGCACCTTCTGGAATCTTCCCTGCTCTCACAGATCTAAACATCACATGCCCCATCATGGAGGATAGATGTGTACATTTCACACATGGACAGAACACACATGGGAAGCAGTGAGCCCCGGAGCTCACCCCCACAGCCCACTCTCCTCCTCATCTCTCTTCTGCCCTTACCAGGGATCCAGAGCATCAGCAGCCCCAGGAGCTGAGCGGGGAACCTCATTTTGATATGCTGAGCTGAAGAGTCTTGATAAGTCAGGACAAGGTTAGATCTGAGCTTTTATCTCAGACTTGCAAGGGAAGGTCTTCCCTAGGGGGACAATATGCAAATCCCCTGGTGCACGCAGCAGTGTGGAAAGAGCCAAAGGGAGGGTGGGGCCTCTTTTGTGAGAAAAATTACTTAAATGTTTTCTCTGTTTGAAAGAAAACCAATAAAGAAAAAGTCCATGCTGCTTAAGTGGGATAAATTTAAATATTACCTTCTGTTTTCTCAAGGAGATATCTTCTTAGCTCTTTCCTAAGCACATATTATTGTGTTTTCTAAATGGGAAAAATGTGGATTGTTTAAGACAAAGGGTATACAGTTGCTGACACTTTCTTCAAAGTATCCTTTAGAAGATCGTCCATCAACCAGGCTCCTCTAACTGCGTGATGATGACAGTCTTCCCATTGAGCTCAGCATATGTGTTTTCTCCTCTCAGATCTGAATGAGCGTTTGACTACAGTGGAACTAACACTGTGTTCTAAGGCTATAAGAGGTCATAAAGGGTGTGTAATTTATACCTTATACTCTTAGGAAAATTATAGATGAAGCCATGTACCACATGGGTAGGCTAAACGCACCAGCAGAGGACCCAGCCTACATCCAGCATTGACCACCGAGAGATGACTCCTGTCCCAGAACCCATCTGATTGCATCCATGAAAGAAACCCTGACTAGGAACTTGGCAAGCCCGGGCAACATGTAGAGCTGAGGAGATAATAGTAAAATTATTACATCTTTCATGTGTCATTACATTTTGGGGTGATTTGTTTGCATTGATAGTAGCTAGATGCAGTTAATAAATTAAAGAGAATGTGGAATTAGAAAGTCACCTATTTACTGATGCTAAATGAATGTTAGTAAATTGTATATGAGAGTTTCTTATACTAGTTTTGCAATTTTTGTCTAGGTTTGACATTATGTCAAAATGAAATTTACTTAAAATATGTACAAGAAAACTTGAGAGAAAAGTACTGATTATTACTAAGAGAAAAATACAGAAGACCCCAATACATGGAATGTCCGACCTTGTTCATGAATTGGGAAAGAGACTAATGTAAATATGCTAATTCTCCTCAAATTAATTCAAGACGATCTCAGAGAATTTTATTGAATAGAAAATATCTTTCTGAAGTATTTAAGGATTTTCAAAATGTAAAAATTCATAGGAATAAAGATGGAGGACTCACAATACCCAATATCGAAGCCTGTAAGGAGGAACAGTAATTGAAACAGTATGGTGCTGGCAAGGAATGGAGAAACAAGCTGGGGAGTTTGAGAGTCTAGAAACCTGTTCGTACATACTCATAAAGTGTCACATGATTTGCAATAAAAATACCACTGCAAAGTGGTAGGGAATATTTGTTTTTTGGAATAAATAAAATGTTCTGTATGAATTGGGTATCCATAGGACATCAAAATGAATTACATCTACATTTGACATTTACAACTATTAATTCGAAATTAATAATAAACAGCGCTGTCCAGTTTGCTCAGTTTGTTAAAGTGCCACGATGTCACACCAAGTTCAAGAGTTCAAATCCCCATACCGGCAAGCCACCGAAAAATTTTTTTTAAAGTGAATGTTAAACTTAAATTTGAAATGCAAAATAACAGTTTCTAAAATAGCACAAAAAATTATCTTGTGCCTCTACAGGTAGGAAAATATTTCTTAAAGAAAATACACAAAGGAATAAGCACAAAAAAAGATTAATAAATTAGATCTCAATAGTACTATTTCATTTTATAAAGTTGAAAGAAAACATATACAAATATTGTTTGTTAATTACATATAGAAGAAATGAATTGGAGGAAAGAAACTCAAAATAAAACAATTAGAAGATTCAGAATTGTGGTTGAATTGGTGGAGGGAGGTAGGCATGTGAGATGATAGAGAACTCACATTTTGTGTGGTAGGTTCACAGGAGCTTATTATGTTGTTATAAATGAATTAATGAGTGAGTGTGTGGGTAAGTAAGTAAATAAGAAAGAGTCTTTGATGGGCCAATGACAGAGATGTATTATAAATCAAAATGTCTATCATTGTAATTGTTTATTGTAATTCATTATAATGAACTAAAACAATTAGTATAGGTTAAAAAGATAAAATTAAATGAACAAACACACTCAAAAACAACAAAAGAAAGAAAGAAAGAACAGAAAGGAAGAGTAACACAAAATCTCATGAATATTCCAGTAAAAAAATTAAGCGAAATGTTTTGAATAATCCATTGAATTTTTAGGAAAAATATCACAATAATATGTGAAAATGTAAATATAAATCTATCAGATCTCCTGGCATATTAGAGAAATAAAGCCCTAAATGCACAACCAAAAATGAAAAACAAAAAGAAAACTAGTACGGTAGGCAATAACAACTAGAATTTATTGTTGGAAATCAATAAATAATGGAGAAGACAGAGGGGAGTATTAGTCACTGTACACACAATGGAAGAGTTTGAATCAGACAGAAAAAGGAGACGGAGACAAATCCAAGAACAAAATATTTTCCTAAACTAGAATCATTATGATAGAAATAATAATGAGAAACATAATTTAAAATAATACTCCTGAGTCTACTTAAAAATAATAAGTCAAAATTTTATGGACTCATGCAATTCTAAACAAAAATTTGTAACAGAACACACAGATAATTTGTTACATTTAAAAAACATAAATGAATAAAATCCAAAACAATCTAAGGAATGTTTTCAGAGAGATAAAAATCAAGCTTGCTTCAGGTTCCTGGTCTGGAGAGGAAAATAAATGCAGGTGGTCACGTCTCTCTCAGTCTAACACCAATGCACCTCCACATCTCCATGGGTGGTTCAGCTGACAGTGAGGAGTTGATCAGAAATTTATATTCCAGAACCACCTTTCCTTTGTTGCTTAGCGATTTTTCTTGATGGCCCTGCAACTGCATCACTCTTTTTTAAAATTAGTAAAGAGTGTCACTCAGGTAGCCACAGCAGTGTGGGTGCGAGGTTGACCACAACTGCCCACTTGAGCAGGACCCAGGCTCTGACCCCAGTGAACCAACACCCTTTTCTGAAGACACATCCATCAAACACACCCAGACTCAGGCTCCCATCTCCTTAACAATCTGAGAAATGAGAGTTCACACTCCTGATCTACATGAAATCCAGTCTGGGTTTTACCTGTGTTCCTCCAAATTATGCTCTTCTTGGGTGGCAAGTACTTGCTGCAAGGACTTTCCCTTCTATAGTCTGAAGGCCTTTTGGGGTTGCATTCTCCAGCTCTGAACCTCATCTCCTCTGATTCGACTGCTTTCTCTAAAACAGTTAAACTCTTTTGCATTTCTTTTTTCTACATCCCAAGAAAGCAGAAAAGGAGCATCTCTATTTGTCGGGAGAGGGTGCTTAAATAATAATGACAGTTTTGTGAAGAAGCAGCTTATGTCACAGCTCTTTCCACAGTATTAAACATGGAAAGAGGGAATAGTCTCATACTCAACTGATTCAACAGGTCATTTGGGCCAGACTATCACCCACAAAGAATAGAAACCTATGGTTGTAGTGCTCATTTGCAGGTAAATAAAAGATGCTGGAGGACTCTGGATGTGCTTTTAACAATGTCTTTTGATTATCTTTTCCTCATATACTGTATATTGTGAGTGATTCAAGGTGAAAATGAATAGCATGTTTTATAAAATTTACCCTATTTTCCTGATCCTCATCACAGTAACTCAAAAGGCAGCTGCAGGAGTGAGAGAAGAGGCTGATACAGGTTGGACTCAAGGATCCACAGCAGGGATCATGTCTTGGCCTGTAGCACTCTGTGAGGGGTGTATAAAGCAGCTGATACTGTGTAGTCTCAACTGTGAGCAAGATGTCTGTGCTGGACCAAGTCCTCTGAGTCAGGATAAAGTCAGATGGATGCACTTATTCTGAGAATCATAGCATCCAAACCTAGGTTTGCCAATGTCAGGCTAAGTCACACTGAGACTTAGCTAGTCCAACTGGTCATGGTGACCCTTTCTGGAAACCAGAGACTAGGTTAACACAATGATTACTCTGTCATCTAAGTTCAGTAATAGAAGACAAATGCCTCAGGCATTTTCAACAAACTATGACTATTATAAATTGCTTTTTCTTATATTATCAAATAGTTTAAGAAATATTTATTCTTCTTTCACCTGAATGCTGATACTTTCTTCACATAATGCACAATTCCCCCATCCCAGCAAGCATATGTTCTATTTGGATTATAAATTACTATCAATGGTAATGTCTGCCTTTCAAAATCACATGTATATTACTCCAAAACCTCAAATTGTAAAGACAGCACTAGGTAAAATATTTACATAACAAGATATTTCACTCAAAACATGAATTTTAGATGCATACGTAGAAATTAACACTTGAATATCTTAGATAAGTAGGATGAAATATGCTTTTCTATACATGGAATAACGTGTTGAAATGATAAAGAGAAAATATTTGCATATATAGGTTATTTTAAAAAATCAACAGTCATCTACTGTGCAGACCTCAGTCCAATCTACCATCTCATCAAATTATTTTCCAGAGTTACTCCCCAGTTCCTCCACCATATTGGTAATCACCTTTGAAAATAAATAAGTCATAGTACATTCATAGAGAAAAGAATTCTTCTAAATAAAAAGGAAATAAATTGCATCAGCAAAAACAACATAGATAAAACAAATAAAAGTTAATCAAAGAAGTGAGACACCAAAGCGCAGACACTAAATGATTCCATTTATATAAAGCTCGACAACTGAGAAAATTGATGAATATTGATCTAAAAATAAATAGAACACAGGAGGACTCAGTTAGTGGTGAACAAAACATGGAATTGACAGGAAAGGAGCTTGGGGCTGCTTGGGTTGCTGGGAGTGTGTGTATCTTAATTTGCATAGAAGTCAGAGGGGGACATGTGTATGTGTGTGTCCATCCACCTGCACACATCATATTCACTTTAAATACAGTACACGCTTCACTGTGTTCAGTTATATCTGAGGAGGAATTATGAAACCAGAGTATCAGAGTCTGTTTCTAACTTCCCCCATAAGCACTGGAACCTTAAGCAATCTAAGCTCTGAGAACCTCTGGTTTCTCATCCATAGAGGATTAATGAGATTAATTGCACTCGATCATTAAACCATTAGTGCAGAATGAACACACAGTAGGTCTTCAAACCTCAGTAAATGGCAATTGATGGTGTTTCTACTGTTGCTGTCATTGTTCTTATTATTACAATTATTTACTTGGATGTGCGTTTTTGTTTTCGTTTTTTTGTTTGTTTTTGCTTAGTTCTCTGCCTTTAATAATATCTATTCTAGAGAAGAGACTCAAAGACCATGCTGTGGATGAATTATTTGGCAGACCTGATCTAGAAATGTCATATTAGAATTAATCAAGGTTTGAGGATTTTGTATTTTCAAGAAAGCAAGCTATGGAGGGGGAATAAAGTCCCTTGCAGGATGCTTGAGCCCTGGAAAATGTTCCTGGAAATACACCCCATACCTCTGAACAGACCATAAAGGAAAGTGCAGCTGCTGGAACCAAAGATTCTCTCTACACAACCAGCCTGGGAGGAAGGTTCATGCTCAGGAATATAACACTGGGGGAGGAACTGTCCAGTCCTTCCTGTTCACTGTGATCCACTGCACACTCATTGTTAATCTGGTCCCTGATGTGTGTTACCATATAGGGGTCCAAGTTTGGTTATTCTTTTGGCATGTTGGATGCTCAGAAGTGCCAGTGGTCATATGTCAGCTGAAATTTATATTATTCAGCCCATGCATGGATGACAGTGAGAAAGTGACTGAGTGAAGTCTATGTGTTGGATCACATTAGTTACTGAGAACTCCCTGCTGTATAATGGCTTTCTGATGGGTATCAGATTGGAAAGCCATTATTTTCAACTATGGCACATTTTGAAATGTCTAGTCATAGATTTTTCCAAAACAACTTTGCCTACAATCGTTCAGCTGTGTTTCTTCAAAGTCCTGATACTCTGTCAAAACCAGCAGTCCATGTCATTGAATTGCCAATCTCTCCTTGAAAAGTGTCAGTATTGGTCCATCTCTGTTGCTTCTGACAAAATACCTGAAACTGGGTAATTTGTAAAGAAACACTATGTATTGCTTACAATTTCAGGGGCTGAGAAGCACAAGGTCCAGGGAACAAATCTGGTGAGAGCCATTGAATTGTGTCCCCCCAAAACTCCCTGAAGTTTGAATTGTGTCCTCCAAGTTTTATGTATTAGAAACTTGGCCCCCATTATGACTGTTAAGAGGGTAGGAAATCCTATTACGGTAATTGAATGGTGGAGCCTTGAAGAGGTGTTTGGGTTGTAGGAACATGTAGTAGTGAATGGATTAAAAATGGTGGTTAGGTGTGCGGTTCTCAGGCCTTTAAAAGAAGAGGAGAGTCTCTTTCTCTCTCTCTTTCTCTCCCTCCCTCTCTCTCTCTCTCTCTCTCTCTCTCTTTCTCTCTCTCTCTCTCTCTCTGCTTTCTTTGCTTCTACCATCTTGCAATGTGAGACCCCTGGGTCACTGTTGCCATCACCAGAGGGACTTTGGATTTCCCATCCTCAGAAACTATAAGCAATACATGTCATCTTTATTTATAAATGATCCAGTTTTAAGTATTTTGTTATAGCAACACAAGTGGACTTGTACAGCCATGTTGGTGGGTAGTGTCTTTTCACAGCAAAGCAGGATGTCACCCACAGGATAGCAGAAGCACAGAAAGCTAGGGAGAGAGAGAGAGAGACAGAGAGACAGAGAGAGACAGATAGCACTTTATGCACTGTCCTTTTAAAGTCCTCATAACCACACCCATGACCACCTTTAGACCATTAACTTATTAATCCTTTTTCTAAGGGGTAATCCTCACAATCTAATCACCTTTTCAAGACCTCACCTTTCAATTACCATGATAGGATTTCCCATCCTCTCCATACTGTCACAATGGGGCCCAAGCCTCAGAGAGTTTGTAGGGACATCCAATCCACAGCAGCGATCATCAGATGTAACCCTTGGAGATTCCCCACTGTGATGATTTCCATTCTTCCAGGCCATCCTTGACTATAACAGTGGAGTGTCATCATCAGTCCAGCATAAATCAGCTGACAAATATTAACACAAAAAAATGTCTAAAAATCCAAAAACAGAAGGAAACATCTGGATTAACCTGGAAATATAGCTTCATTTAGACATAAATATATTTATATATATGTATAGACAATTAGGTATCAAATATATACACACCTATATGTGTAAATGTACATGCAAATTTCCAGCAAATTATGTAAATTGACTCTTTTACTCAAACATCATTTAGTTGTAATTTCTTCATAATATGTTCGTTAATGGGTTACTAAACATTCATACTGAGGTCATACACTTCATAAGTTATATTTATTTATACATGTAGATGTGGAAATACTGTATTGACCAGAATTTGCACAATAATGATTGGTAACAAACCACTTAAATCTCACTGGTTTATAACACTGAGCATTTACTTTCATGTTCATGGACGTTCATGTTAACAGTGACTGGCTGGTGCAGGCGTGGCTCAGCTGGGGGCCTCTGCAGCAGGCACTGAGCTTATCTGCAGCCTGTGGATTGCATTTCATCTGAGGCCAAGGCTGAAGGACAGTCATTACTCAGGGTACGACATTCTCACAAGAAGTAAGAGGAGTGAACAGAATCCTCAAACGAGCTGCACAATGAGGCCAATATTTGATCGTAATGTTATATATTTTATCTCTTACAATCTAAAAAACATTTTGAAATACAGTTTTTAGTTAATTAGAAAGTAAATATGGGTGTCCTTTCTTTAGTATGAGACTCGCTAAAAAAGTAGATTTTCACTCAGTGCGTCTCAGGTGATTCTGCTGCTTTGCATCTGTAATACGCTCTCTGTGATGCTGATGATGCTGTTGAAATCCAGATGGATTTTTAATAGGAAGGAAAATAATGATACATCCATGCTTTTTTGTCTTTGTTTTTTTTTTAGAAAGATTTTCATTTATTTGTTAAGTACTAGTTGTATATTTATCGCAGTTTCCTCTTTTTCTATTGCCTCTATGACATAATGAAGTTTGTGTGCTGTGATCCTACCTTGACAATGACACTTAGAAGCATGTCAAAAAGTATTGTGGGGCCATGTCCTAAAGGACAAAATTTGAGAATTAAGGATATAGTTATTTTACTGAGCTGTGTGGCCTTAACTCCCTGTCATCATCATCGATTCTGAAAGCACATTTCTCAAACTCCTTTTCCCTCTATAATTTCCTAGACTTGCTCAATGAGGGGCCATCCCTGATGTTTGAAAGTCAGAAGAGGAGAATTCATCAGTCAACAAAGGACTTGTAGGAAGACATGTGGGCAGGGGTGAGGACGGGAGAGTCACCTGGTGAGGTGCTGCAGGCAGCTGAGAACATCAGCATCCCCACCATTGGGAGTCACAGTCAGCTCTGAGCACCACATGGTTAGGCAGCCTGTACCTTTCCTTGCAGATGCACTCGAGATTCTCAGGGAGCACCAGAGATTCCTTTTTACCTAGTGTCTGCTTCCCTAACTATCCTATGACCATGACTTTGAAAAGTTGTGGTATGGCCCAGAAACCTTTCTATTAAAGAAATTCTGGCTTGAAATACCAAGAGTAGCTTCTCCTTTGCGGCATGACATCAGACTAAGGCTGCAATCCAGACTCTTCAGACGTAGTGACTCTGCCCTTAATTAAGTCAGGAAATGTACTCCCATGTCTGTGCTGCTAGGGCTGAGGAGAGGGAAAGAAAATTTGTAGAGGAGCCTCTCTGCCCATTCTACAAGCATTCTCATGACTTTCAGGGTCTAGCTGCATCTGAGAAACGCTCTCAGCAGACAGAGGCACCAGGAGGAGCAGCTGGGGCAGCCCACCCTCACACTTCTGCTTTCCGGGGGGTTTATGTATGGGCTTGTAACACTGTGGGAGGGTTACTATAATCCTGTTGACAGTAATAAGTTCCAACATCATCAGCCTCCAGGCTGCTGATGGTGAGAGTAAAGTCTGTCCCAGATCCACTGCCACTGAACCTCGAGGAGACCCCACTTTGTAATTTAGATGCATAATAGATCAGGAGCGTGGGAGCCTTCCCTGGTTTCTGCTGATACCAATTTAAATAACTGCTAACACTCTGGCTGGCCTGGCAAGTGATGGTGACTGTGTCTCCAAGAGAAGCAGACAGAGAGGATGGAGACTGGGTCATCTGGATGTCACATCTGGCACCTGAGATGGGAAACATAATGACAAACATCCACACTATTAATCATATTATAAGAGGATTTCCCTGACATTCCACGCAGTACTGAACATACTGGCTGAGTAAATTCCTAGTGTTCTCCCTCCTTACCTGGGAGACAGAGTAGCAGGAGACCCAGGAGCTGAGTGTGGGCCCTCATGTCCATGCTGTGTCCTGACTGGGACTGAGAGTCCTGCACAGGTTGTGAGCAGCCTGTGAATAAGACTTCAGAGCAGTGGGCTGTGCTCTAGACACATGCAAATCTGAACAGCTGCAAGCATGACGTCTCAATAACTCAGCTCAGGCCCAGGTGTCCCGAGACTGACTATGGCAGCACAAATTTGCCTTCAGAGAATGTATTTCTCCCTGGGGACCACAGAGCAGAATTATTCGGTTGTCCTGTGTGTAGAGTGCTATTTTGCTGTGTTTATGGTTCCTGACCTGCTTTTCTTGTTTGCTTTTCCTCAGAGAAAGGGCTGGTCAGAGAAACACATCTCTAGAAACTACAAAAAAATTGAGAATTTCCCTGTATTTGGTACATGTTGACCTCACGGAAGCCAGAGAGATGTTCATTTGATCTAATTCCCTGAAAACCTTGATGAGGAAAATCATCGGTACTACCAACTAGAGATGTAATGAAGTATAAGAACAATAGATAGGTAATAGATTTATTTATATACTTTTTTTAAAGAAAGAAAAGCAAAAATTATTGAAAATACATCTGAAATACAGTGTCATGATTTGCAAGGAGGGTGTATGCCATCGCTAACCTGTCATCTCCAGATAAGTGATTCTTGTTCTACAGTTCTGAGTGCCTTTTTCACCACTTCCATTGAGGCCATCAGGGATATTCTCCCTCCATATCTGAAAAATCTCAGCTACTTTTCTAGCTCTTTGTGCCATTACACATTTCCATGCCAGATGTTTTCTGAGTTGTTGGGTCACTCCATAAACCTCCATATTACAACATCACCAAATTATTCTAGTTTCTAAAAGAAAACTGTTCTTAATTGCTGGGTTTAGGTTGTTTGAACCATGCAAGTCCAGGAGAAAAATATGCAACATGGTGAAAGGGAAAGCCAGGGTGTTGCACTAGGTGTTGGAACCCACACAGTATGGAAAAGGCATTCATGGTGTAGGGTGGAGAGAAAAGCCCATTATGGGGTGTTGAAGTTAGGGTGCAGTGTTTCCACATGGGAGTATAGGATATGGGGACACTCTCTTCCCACTCACTGGCAAGCAAGAGGTATAAGGGATAATGCCAGTGTGATGTGTGTGAAAAAACTTGTCTTCAAGGAGAGTGTAGGTGGCAAGGACAGGAGCAGATTGGTTTTACATGGAGGGATTGATCAAATAAGTAAATGTACTGAGGATAATTGGAGACAATATTCTCAGTAGGAGGGAAAAGTTACAAATAGAAAAAGAAATAGTACTAGAATAAACTGTAATTTTTTATTGTAATTAGAGATTTCAGTATAAATTCATAGTTTTTTATTTATATAGATTAAAATGTGTGTGCATAGATAGATAGTCGTTCATTTTCCAAGAAGCAATGACACATCAGTCCCAACAAACAACTTTACTGCCCAAAATATCATTTATTTGAATACCAATCTCCACTTAAAAGAATCAGTAATTCTTGGATCAATGAATGATTCCAAGTCTAGGATGCAGAAAATACAAGACGAGCCTTGACCAACTTTTGGCCTAAACTAGGGAAGTTCATAGAGAATGATGAGGTAGAAGTAGCATGTATTAGAATCCAGCTCAAATAAGGAATTGATTAGACTAATCAGTGGAATGTTAACTATGAAAATAAGTAACAACAGTAACACATTATAATCGATTGAATTAGCTATGAATATATGAGTCCACATTTTTATTATGAGGTGGATATTCATAATACATCAAATTACTTCTCTACAAATGCTTATTTACTTAAATTAAATTTTTTTTAAATAAGGCAAAGTGCAAAGGCTTCCCGTCGCACACGAACAGCCACCTGGACGCCTTCCTGCAGTGGCATCTGCAACCCGAGGTCTATGACGCCATCTGCGCCTACGAACCGTGCATATTGGTGTCCAACTAGGAGAAGCATACCTTCAAGTACGTGGTGCTGAATGACCGGCTCATCTACCTGACCAAGAACCCACCCAGGTCCCTCCGGTGGGTCGTGGCACTGCAGGATGTCGTGGCCATTGACCTGCTTGATGATTACACGGAATTTTTGAGTTCACCAGATAGAGATGTCAACCAACACATTCGTATCATCTATTCTTCAACTGTTTTGAAAAAAGAGTGTGAAAACCCAAAAGTTGTCAGGAAATTTCTATTTCCATTTCATCATGCCAATGCTAACAACAAAAAAGTCAAGGAAGAGAATAATGGCCCTGTCTTTCAAAGAGGCAAAGAGCCTAGAAATCTCAGTGAATCCTCTCTGAGCTAAGCTGCCAAAGTGCACTGTGCATTTCCAAGAGCAAGAAAAGATGGATAAATCTACCACTTCCGGTCAAGATTTCGGAATAGATGGTCCCTAGCATTATTCTCTCTCACAAATCAACCAATTTACAACTATATAAACATAACATCAGG
The DNA here is from genome assembly GCF_027409185.1 of Cynocephalus volans. Lineage (NCBI taxonomy): Eukaryota > Metazoa > Chordata > Mammalia > Dermoptera > Cynocephalidae > Cynocephalus > Cynocephalus volans. The sequence goes on from NC_084473.1 coordinate 84,618,369, forward strand.
TGCATATGGAAAGGGGAGACGTCCAGCATGGGAGGTGGAAGCTCAGCAGAGACCACAAACCCTGCGGTACCACCCCATGACCCAGCAACCCGGCCGAATCCAAGCTGACCAGAGAGGTGGCTCCCCAGAGAGGCCCAAGTCCCAAGGCAACCACACACGCAAAGCACTAGTGGCCAACTGAGCAGTCACTGAGGTAGCCATACCAAATTGGCAACCCCAGCAACATCTTAGTCAGACAATAGTGTCAAATCTGTGGACTGTGAAACCCCCTGCCACAATGAATAAACATCAAAGAAAAGATAACAGAAATACGAAAAATCAAGAAAGTACAACACCAAAGCATAATAACTCTGAAGCTCTAGATCCTATAGAACAAGAAGCCATTGAAATGACTGTCAAGGAATTTCGAGTGATAATTCTAAGGAAACTGAATGAGATACAAAAAAACTCAGCTAGACATCATGATGAAATGAGGAAAAGTATGCACAACCTGAAAGAAGAAATGTGCAAGGAAATCAATGCCCTGAAAAAAAATGTAGCAGAACTTGCCGAACTGAAGAATTTATTCAGCGAAATAAAAAACACAATGGAGAGTTTAACCAGCAGGCTTGCGGAAGTTGAAGAGAGAACCTCTGAACTTGAAGATGGGCTGATTGAAATACCACAGGCACACCAAGAAAAAAAAAAGAAAAAAAAAAGAGTCAAAGGCATTGAAGAAAATCTGGGAGAGATATCAGACAATCTTAAGTGCTCAAATATCCAAGTTATGAGCATTCCAGAAGGGGAGGAAAAAGGAGATTCCATGGAAAACATATTCAACAAAACAGTGGCAGAAAACTTCCCAGGTATAGGACAAATAACAGATCTTCAGATCCAGGAAGTTCAAAGATCTCCAAACGTATTCAACCCAAAAAGGTCATCTCCTACATATGTTATAGTCAAATTGGCAAAACTCAAAAACAAAGAGAGAATCTTAAAAGCTGCAAGAGAGAAGCGTCAAATCACCTATAAGAGAGCCCCAATCATACTAACATCAGACTTTTCATTACAAACCCTAAAAGCCAGAAAGGAATGGGAAGATATGTTCAAAATACTAAATGACAGAGATTGCCAGCCAAGAATACTCTACACTGCAAGGCTATCCTTCTGAAATGAAGGGCAAATAGTATATTTCTCAGACAAACAAAAACTGTGGGAGTTCACCACCACACAACCACCCTTACAAGAAATTCTCATCTGAGTACTGGGTTTGGTTCCTGAAAAATAACTACCACTGCCATAAAAACCCAAGAAAAATCAAAACCTTCTAGTAGGATAAAAATGGCATTCATGAAGAGAAAACAAACAAACAAAAAGGCTATCTACAACCCAATGAACCAACAAATGCAGAAAACAAACAGTAAATCAGAAAGCAAGGAACAAAAGACACCTAAGACAACCAAACAATAATCAATAAAATGCTAGGAATAAATCAACACTTTTCAATAACAACTCTTAATGTAAAAGGTTTAAATTCCTCAATCAAAAGACACACACTGGCTGACTAGATTAAAAAGGAGGACCCAACTATATGCTGCCTTCAAGAGACCCACCTCACCCAAAAAGATTCACATAGATTAAGAGTGAAAGGATGGAAAAATTTTTACCATGCAAACAGAAAAGAAAAACGAGCCAGAGTAGCTATTCTTATATCTGATAAAATAGACTTTAAACTAAAAACCATAAAAAGAGACAATGAGGGTCACTACATAATGATAAAAGGATTGATTCATCAAGACAACATAACAATCATAAATATATATGCACCCAATGTTGGAGCAGCCATATTTATAAAACAAACTCTATTAGACCTAAAGAAGAAAACAGACACTAATACCATAATAACAGGGGACCTGAACACCCCACTGTCAATATTGAACAGATCATCTAGGCAAAGAATCAGCAGAGAAACACAAGATCTAAACAATACTCTAGGCCAATTGGTCTTGGCAGATATCTACAGAACATTCCATCCAACAACCTCAGAATATTCATTCTTCTCATCAGCACATGGATCATTCTCCAGGATAGATCACATATTAGGTCACAAATCAAGTCTCAACAAATTCAAAAAAATTGGAGTAATCCCATGTGTTTTCTCAGAACACTGTGGATTAAAATTAGAAATCAATAACAAATAAAATTCTGGAAACTATACAAACACATGGAAATTAAACAGCATTCTACTTAATGACATATGGGTCCAAGAAGAAATCAAGCAGGAAATCAAAAAATTTATTGAAAATAATGATACATCATACCAAAACCTGTGCGATACTGCAAAAGCAGTACTAAAGTGGAAATTTATTGCATTAAATAATCACCTCAGAAGTATGAAAAGATGGCAAGTGAACAACCTAACACTTCACCTTAAAGAACTAGAAAGACAAGAACAATCCAAACCTAAAGTTAGCAGATGGAAAGAAATCATTAACATCAGAGCAGAACTTAATGAAACTGAAACCCAGAAAACAATACAAAAGATCAATGAATCAAAAAGTTGGTTTTTTGAAAAGATAAATAAAATTGACAAACCATTAGCATAGCTAACAAAAAAAAGAAGAGAGAAGACCCAAATAAAAATAATTGGAAATAAAAAAGATGATATTACAACTGATTCATCTGAAATGCAAGGAATCATTAGAGACTACTATAAACAACTATACGCCAATATATTTGAAAATATGGCGGAAATGCATAAATTTCTCAACACACACAAGCTCCCAAAACTGAGCCATGAAGACATAGAAAATCTGCACAGAGAAATAACAATAAAGGAGATTGAAGCTGTTATCAGAAGGCTCCCAACAAAGAAAAGCCCAGGACCAGACAGATTCACAGCAGAATTTTACGAACCATTCAAAAAGGAATTGACACAGATTCTTTACAAAGTATTCCAAAAGATTGTTACAGATGCAAATCTCCCAAACTCATTCTATGAAGTAAACATCATCCTGATACCAAACCCAGGTAAAGATACAACCAAAAAAGAAAACTACAGGCCGATATCCTTGATGAATATAGATGCAAAAATCCTCACTGAAATACTAGCAAACAGAATACAGCAACACATATGTAAAATTATTCACCAAGATCAAGTGGGAATCATCCCAGGGATGCAAGGTTGGCTCAATATACACAAATCAATAAATGTGATACACCATTTTAATAAAATCACACACAAGGACCATATGATCATCTCTATAGATGCTGAAAAAGCATTTGATAAAATTCAACATTTATTCATGACATAGACCCTCTATAAGTTAGGTATAGATGGAAAGTATCTCAACATAATTAAAGCCATATATGATAAACCCACTGCCAATATCATCCTGAATGGGGAAAAGCTGACAGCTTTTCCTGTAAGAACAGGAACTAGACAAGGATGACCACTCACACCACTCCCATTCAACATAGTGTTGGAAGTACTAGCCAGAGCAATCAGAGAAGAGAAGGAAATAAAGGGAATCCAATTTGGAAAAGATGAAGTCAAACTGTCCCTGTTTGCAGATGACATGATCCTATATATCGAACAGCCTAAAGCCTCTACAAAAAACTCTTGGAGTTGATAAATGATTTCAGTACAGTAGCACGATACAAAACCAACACACAAAAATCAGTAGCATTTCTATTCTAAAATAGTGAACATGCAGAAAGGGAAGTCAAGAAAGCTTGCCCATTTACAATAGCCACCAAAAAAATAAAATACTTAGGAATTGAGTTAACCAAGAATGTGAAAAATCTCCATAATGAGAACTACAAACCACTGCTGAGAGAAATTAGAGAGGATACAAGAAGATGGAAAGATATCCCATGCTCTTGGATTGGAAGAATCCACATAGTGAAAATGTCCATACTACCCAAAGTGATATACAAATTCAATGCAATCCCCATCAAAATTCCAAAGACATTTTTCTCAGAAATGGAAAGAACTATCCAGATATTTATATGGAATAATAAAAGATCATGCATAACCAAAGCAACACTGATCAAAAAAAAAATAAAGCTGGAGGCATAACACTACCTGACATTAAACTATACTGCAAAGCTACAATAACAAAAACAGTATGGTACTGGCATAAAAACAGACACACTGACCAATGGAATAGAATAGAGAATCCAGAAATCAACCAACACACCTACAGCCATCTGATCTTTGACAAAGGCACCAAGCCTATACACTAGGGAAGAGACTGCCTCTTTAGCAAATGGTGCTGGGAGAACTGGATATCAATATGCAGGAGAATGAAACTAGACCCATACCTTTCACTATACACTAAAGTCAACTCAAAATGGATTAAAGAATTAAATATACACCCTAAAACTATAAAACTTCTTAAAGAAAACATAGGAGAAACACTTCAGGAAATAGGACTGGACACAGACTTCATGAATATGACCCCAAAAGCATGGGCAACCAAAGGAAACATAAACAAATGGGATTATATCAAACTAAAGAGCTTCTGCACAGCAAAAGAAACAATTAACAGCGTTAAAAGACAACCAACAGAGTGGAAGAAAATATTTGCCAAATATACATCTGACAAAAGATTAATATCCTGAATATACAAGGAACTGAAACAACTTTACAAGAAAAAAACAAGCAACCCAATTAAAAAAAGGGGAAAAGAGCTAAATAGGCATTTCTCTAAGGAAGGTATACAAATGGCCAACAGACATATGAAAAAATGCTCAACATCACTCAGCATTCGGGAAATGCAAATCAAAACTACACTGAGATGCCATCTCACCCCAGTTAGGATGGCTAATATCCAAAAGACTCTAAATAATAAATGCTGGAGAGGTTGCAGAGAAAAAGGAACTCATACATTGTTGGTGGGACTGCAAAATGGTGCAGCCTCCATGGAAAATGGTATGGAGGTTCCTTAAGCAATTGTAGATATATCTACCTTATGACCCAGCTATCCCACTGCTGGGAATATACCCAGAGGAATGGAAAACATCATGTCAAACGTATACCTGTTCCCCAATGTTCATCACAGCACTCTTTACAATATCCAAGAGTTGGAACCAGCCCAAATGTCCATCCTCGGATGAGTGGATATGGAAAATGTGGTATATTTACACAATAGAAAACTACTCAGCCTTAAAAAATAATGAAATACTGCCATTTGCAATGACATGGTTGGATCTAGAGAGAATTATATAAAGTGAAAGAAGTCAGGCACACAGCAAGAGAAATACCACATGTTCTCACTTATTGGTGGGAGCTAAAAATAAATAAATAAATTAACACAAACACACACACACACACAACCTGGGGGTGGGGGGGGAAGGACATAACAATTACAATTCCTTGAAGTTGACATGACAAGCAAACAGAACGGACTTTGTTGGGTGGGGAGAGGGAGGAGGGTAGGGGGTTTTGGTAATGGGCCACAATAATCAACCACATTGTATATCGATAAAATAAAATTTTTTTCAAAAAAAGGCAAAGTGCAAGGGTGAACTCTGGCAGACACCACCTTCATCCATATTCCAAATGAATGCCATCAGTCCTGGGACAGATTGAAATCATGAACTGCCTGATCAGATGCAGTAAGAACACAGCATCCTTTCTGGATATTCCTGAGCAGAACTTAATCAGGATGAAACTTCAACCAGATACATACTGAAAGACATTCTTCAAAATAACAGGTGAGTAGTATTCAAATGTGATAATAAAATGAATGTCAAGGAAAGACCGATGAACTGGTCCAGATGGAAGGAAACCAAAGATCCATGGGCCAATAAAGGCAACATGTGAATCTGGACTGGATCATTTGTTAAAAAAAGACATCAATATGACAATTATCAAAACTGTAAATGAAACTAAGGACTAGGCACAGTGATGAATTAGTAATGATTTGGTGATTCCACCCACAATCGTATGCTAGTATGTAAGAGCATGTCTTGTTTGTAGGAAACACGTAGTAAAGTCTCAGAGCAGGTGGCCTAAACGGTTCAGGAGTAAATAGTAGTACATTGCATTGTACCTAGAACCTTTCAGTAAGTAGAAAATTGTTTCAAATTTTAAAAAATTAAAAAAACAGTTTCTGCACAGCATGTTAAAGTTACTCTAAAGCATTGTACAACAGCACTATACCATCCTTTTTATCACTGTAACACCAAATAATTTAATGTAGATGCACTAAGAGGACACTGTGGTTTTTCAAATGGGAGTCACTCACAGACAAATCGTTGTCCAACGTAATAGGTCTCTTTTATATCAATTCACTAAATGGACTTCGTATAATTCTTGGTTTGGCAACCTTTGTATACTAAACCTCACAACCATTCAACCTTATTTCCCACAGCTCTTCAGCATGAAAGCTCCGACTAGTGATGCCCAACATAAGTATTAGAAAAAATAATTTTTAAAATTATTGTTTCTTCCTTCCAAGAAACAAGATGCTGAAATTGATGCCTGGATTAGAATCAGCCTAAATCCCTGAAACAGCCCAGAACACATGAGGATCAATTCTTTGCAAAGCAGGATGAAGATCAAGACCAGAGCACGTGAGGAACTGCTCTGGGTTTCAGAGAAGACAGGGAAGAAGGGAGTAGGAGGATGGAGACCCAGCCAGCCCTGCTGGGAGTGTAGCAAGGCCAGGGAGTCCTCAATAACCTGCAGGATCATAAAGGGACCTTGTGAAAACTGACAGAGAAACAGAAGGAGAGAGATCCACAGAAGGGAACCCGGGATACCTGCAGAAGTCCTCCTGAGTGTTCCACAGAGCATTGATCATATGATGCATGTGGAGGACTTTCCCAAGGCTGAAGAAATTACGCCTGAGGGATTTGATGAAAATTGTTCAGTCTCCTCATTTTATGCCCTGAGTCAGTGCAGCTGGGTGAGAACCCGGCAGCTCTTCCTGTGCTTATTAGCCCTCATTTTCAATGATATGCAAGACAGTTTGTTACACTTTTCACTGTGTAATGGAGATGAGGAAAGGATTACTCAAAGCATCATCAATGGGATGAGAAGCCCAAAGTGGCTGCACCTCAGCAACTCCTCTGTTAGGAGGAGAAAACTGGGTACATCCCATATTCCAAGTAAGCTTCTGTTTTTTATGGTAAAGACAAGGATGTTTTTCAAGAAAAATCAGTTGATTCAATCATTGCAAATGGAGACAAAGACCTGGGCAGTATTACAAAAGTTATCTATGGCTAAATATAGCTTAAACAATGAAAACTAGTAACATCAGAAAATTAACAACATGACTTTCCAAAGCACAATTTCTGAAAAGCTAAGTTGGTCAAACTACAATCATTATCTAAAATATAACCTTCTCTTAAATGATATAAGCAAAAGTTGCATTCTTATGATAAAATCTGTGTATAATTATCTCTGAAGTTTCCACCAACAAGCACCTTGCCTCTAGCAAACATTTTTTCGCATCTTTCCCTTTAGCCATTCTTAACATCTCTTAATAGGAGTAGTATGACATCACCATTTAGCTCTACAATCATTAAAGTTTACAATCCCATACCTAAGCAGTGATTAGAGTTCATTAGATGGGCTGTTGCCATGTTACCTGTAGGCTGTGCCTCCTACCCAAGGACTTTTGTCCCATACAGGCATTTACCTAAAAACCCTATTCTAAAATTCAAAAGAGAATCAAGATTTCAAACCCTGTACAACAGTTCACGCTGGCCTCTTATGACAGGTCCACAGATAAGTATTATAATTACCAACAAAAGGAAGGTTGTGATAATGCCCTTAGTGTGGATTGGTCATTGTTATCGGTTACCAATGTCAAGTCCACTGAGCATAAGAGGATTTACTGTGGGATATAAAATGCTCACAAATTATTGGGAAGCCTTAAGGAACAGGCTTCAGGCAAAGCCTCTAGCCTCACTGCAGATGCAGCCTGTGGAAAGAGTCCCTGTTGCCTGTGGCTTCACTTTCAGGCTGGCTCATCCAGGGAAATGAGCTGTTCCTCGTACTGTTGGCCCTAGAAGTCCTGCAGCTCTGCCACCAGCTGTGAGATCTGACCTCATGGACTGCAGCCTGTGCCTTACTGTTTACATCCCTATTTCAGTCTCTTTGAGGTTCATCTGTTTTCATGGATGCAGGGGTGATTTGTACCCCCTTGGGCCTTTCATTCACCACTGCACATTTTCTCGAACTCAATTACTTTTTTACCTTTGTGTGTGTGTATGTGTGTGGGGATCTAAACCCTTGACCTTGGTGTTATAACAATGCACTCTAAACAACTGAGCTAACTGGCCAATGCAAACTCTCACTTTTTAAAACATCAAGAGCCATGTGTTACTGCCTAACATTATGCAAGTCTCTTCTTCAGAAATAATAGCATACTCAGTGCTACCAAAACCACGGAGGGGCTGAGCCCGTGGCGCACTCGGTAGCGTGCTGCGCTAGCAGCGCGGCGACGCTCCCGCCGCCGCAGGTTCAGATCCTATATAAGGATGAGCGGTGCACTCCCTGGCTGAGCGCCGGTCACGAAAAAAAAAAAAAAAAAAAAAAAACCACGGAGAAACCCAAATCCCTTCAGGTCAGCATCCATCTTCTCTTGTGGGTCATGAATTTAACCTGAGATCTGTATTGTAAAAGAGAAATAAAAAAAAGTACTTTATATATGTGATACGTTAAGGAAAAGGGTAAGTGTAGAAAGAAAAATATCTAACAAAATGCATGTATGAATCATCCCATGTTAAGGGATCTGTTTCCTTGACATTCTTCCATCCTCTTGGTTCCCATAATGCTTTCTGTAGACCAGAAAGGCTGAACGTCATTTCCTTGGCATCTGATAATTTTGTGCATATGCATGTGTTGCATGTGTGTGTGTGAGTGTATGCATGTATATGCACATATATGGTCATGTAAGTTTATTTACATGTGAATATATATAGATACAAATTTTTGCAGCAATCTATAACTATATCTGCATGCATATTTTATATGAACACATGTACACACTTATGTATGAACATGTTTTATTAATGAAATGTGAATTCTATTACAATCCTCTGGAGAATTTTATTTCGTTGTTATTGTGGTTCATTTTAGTTTCAGATGGTATGTTCTGTCATGCCTTTAACAAGCAATGGTTCCAGTATAAGTTCTGTTTTCAAAGATTTGCCATGATGTTTCTATCTGTGATGTGCACGTGCCACTTTGAAAACTACAGGCCTAAACCCCTACTCAATGCACTACTTTCCCCCCAAATTTGGAGTAGCACTGGCTAAATAAAGGAAGCCAGGCAGCGGTTCCTTAACCTTTCCAAACCTTCACAAGAAACACATCTGGCCTCTTTCTGGGTCCACCTCATCAACTGCTATCAAAGGAACCATTCACAACCCCACCACGCATAAGGTAAAGAGCACTTTAAGTGAACAAGAGTTCATCTCTACCAAACTCCCTTCATGCTTTCCTTCCTGCATTCTGATCACAGTCTTAAATTCTTAATTTTAGGAAATAAAGGGTCTTATATCATTCTGTATATTTTCAGAGATATATGGAGTAAATTAGGTCTTCCAGTTTTTACTTTTTATTTTCAACCAATCTTTTGGAATTTCAAGAACTCCCTTTTTCTATCTGCAAGTGGTAACCAAGGAAAATCAAAGAGTTTTAGCATTAGGATCACGTATCTGCTATAACCCCAAGATGTATTCACCATGTATTACCACAAATCACTGTCAACTGTTTGGCTGTAATGCTGATTAAATCAAACTGAAAAATGTAAATTCATTCCCCTGTCCCTTCCATCTTGTTTGGTTACTCAGAGGACACCTGGACCACCTCCTTCTCCTGCCACTTATGCCGGGTAAGGCTGCTGCAGCTGATGGAGCCTCAACAGGTGGTTCCTGAGGTGAGCTTGAGGGTCTCATGGCCTACAGCCCCCAGCAGCAAACTATTCCCCTGAGTTCTCCAACTTCTTCCTCTTTCAGAGACTCAGAGAATGTGCTGGGCTGCTCCCCAGACAAGCCACACATGTGCGCAGCTGGGCCAAGCCAAGCAGAAAGGTTTGTGTGAGGGGCTGTGTCACTGTGCACAGAGCATGTGTATGTTGCATTCAGTAATACCCTTCAACGTCTTCAGCCTCCACCCTGCTGATCTTCAGTGTGAAATCTGTCCCTGACCCGCTGCCACTGAACCTGTCTGGGACCCTAGTGGCCCGTTTGGAAACCAAACAGATCAGGAGCTGTGGAGCCTGGCCTGGCTTCTGTAGAAACCAATTCAAATAGGTGTTTCCATTACTATGTAGGAGACTCTGACTAGTCCTGCAGCAGATGGAGACGGGCTCTCCAGAGATGACGGACTGGGAGAGGGGAGTCTAGGTCAACACAACATCCCAATGGATCCTAAAATAATGAGATAAAAATGCAGCGTTATGTAGAAACATTGTACACTAATAATGTTCTTTTTAACAATTTATTTCAGACTAAATAATTATTTGTGTGTGTAATTTCGATTTATATCCTAAAAATATCCAATTTCAAAAAAGAACGCAAGAGGTGCAAGACACCAGGGGGCTCCAGAAATCACCTGCACCAGCCCCCCCTCTTTCTATGTTAGAGTCTTTCACAGAGCACAGGGCCTTGCACCTTCTGGAATCTTGCTCACTCTCACAGATATAAATATCATATGACCCATCCTGGAGGATGAGTCGTGCACATTTCACACATGGACAGAACACACATGGGAAGCGGTGAGCCCTGGAGCTCACCCTCCCTCCCCACTCTCCTCCCTCATCTCCCCTCTGCCCTTACCAGGGATCCAGAGCATGAGCAGCTCCAGGAGCTGAGCAGGGAAACTCAATTTGAGACATTGAACTGCAGAGTCCTGATAAGTCAAGGCAAGAATGGACCTAATCTTTAATCTCAGACTTGCAGGGGAAGGTCCTCCACAAGGGACAGTATGCAAATGCAGTGGTGGTTGCAGCAGTGTGGAAAGAGCCAACAGGAGGGTGGGAGCTCCCCTGTGAGCAAATTGACCTAAATGTCTTTTTTATTTGAAGGAAAACCAATAAAGATAAAGTCCACGCTGCCTAAGTGGGATAAATTTATTTTTGTTTTTAATTAATTATTTATTTATTTATTTTGTTGAATCATAATTGATTATACGTATTTAGGCGGTTCAACATTGATGTATGTTGATCAAATCACTATTACTAGCATCTATATTATTACAAATCATACTTACTCTTTATGCCCCTTGTCCAATTTCTCCCCATCCCCATCTCCCTTCCCCCCCCAACTCTGATAACCCTAGATTTTTTCTCTCCCTCTGAAAGAGTAGTGGTTACTCTATTGATTAGTTGCCTAGATGACCTGTCCAATGCTGAGAGGTGTGTTCAGGTCCCCACTATCATTGTAGAGCAGATGCTGCTCCTGTCACTGTGGAATGGGCTTTGTGGAAAGAAACATTCTCTTCTTGTTTCCTTCTTTTTTCCTAACAGGTATCTTGTTTCTTAGCTCTTTCCAATGCACATATCACACTTTTTTTTAATTAAAAATAAATAAATAAAATTTGATGATTCTGACTTCTTTGTTCATATTTCTTTAAAAGGATCCACATTTGGGCCTTTTTACTTTTTTGATTGAGGTAAAACACACACACATAAAGGTATCAGTCTTTTTTTTTTTTCCTTTTTGGTCAATATACAATGTGGTTAATTATTGGGGCCCATTACCAAAACCTCCCTCCCCCCAACCTCCTTCCCAGCAACCTCCTTTCTATTCGCTTGTCGTATCAACTTCAAGGAATTGTGATTGTTGTGTCTTCTTCCCTCCCACTCCACACCCAGTTATTTGTGTATTTATTTATTTATTTTTAGCTCCTACGAATAAGTGAGCACATGTGATATTTCTCTTTCTGTGCCTGACTCGTTTCACTTAATATAATTCTCTCTAGGTCCATTCATGTTGTTGCAAATGGCAGTATTTCATTCTTTTTTATGGCAGAGTAGTATTCCATTGTGTAGATATACCACATTTTCCGTAACCACTCATAACCAGCCCAAAGGCAGCAGTCTTATATGTACAACTGAATATAGTGTGTGTATATTCAAAATGCAGATGAAATTGTAGGATATTTCAAATTCCCAAGATTCTTCCCTCTGGCACCTTCCCAGTCAGTAACTGGTCCCCTAAGTCAACCAAGATAACTGTCACTCCAACCTCTATCCCAACATTTTGGTTTTCCTGGACTCAAACCTCACATAAATTGAAGTAAGCACTTTTCTTTCCTTGTTTCTAGCTTCTATCCTGTTTCTTTACTGTTTTGATTCCTTCATTCCTTCCTGCAGATTTAAGTCTCTGTCTGCTGTCATTTTCTGTGACTCTGAAGAGGTTCCTACTGAATTTCTTGTAGAGCACGTCTGCAAATAATAATTTCCATTAATTTCTGTTTACGTAAAAAATGTTTTTACTTGGATTTAATTTTTGAGGCATACTTTCACTGGATATTGAAATTTTGGTTTAATTTTTTTTATTCCATCAAGATTTAAGTATGTCAGTCAACTGTCTGCAAGTCTCCTTTGGTCGTGAAGAAGTCAGCCAACAGCTTTACATTTATTTCCTATATAGTATATAGTGAGTCTGTTTTTTTGCAGTGCGTTTGCAATACTCTTTGTCTTTGCTTCAGCATTTTACCTATACTGTGTGTGATTATGATTGTTGTGTTTATCTCAATCAAGTTCTGTTGATTCTTTATAGATTGTTTCTTGACTTTTGAAAAGTTTTTGCCATTATTTTTCCAAATACTTTTTCGGCCACTTTCTCTTCTTTGTAACTCCCACTACACATCTGTTGGTCTTCTTCACATTGACTTACAACTCTCTGACCTCTCGTTCATTTTTCTTTAATTTTTTTCTTTTTCTTTCTTTTTTTTTTAGATTGGATAATTTCTATTAATCTGTCTTCAAGTTCACTGATTCTTCTGCCAACTTAAGCTGCTGTTAGCCCTATCTAGTGAACTTTTCAATTGTGATATTTTACTTTCCATCCAAGATTTCTCATTTTGCCCTTTTAAATAGGTTCTCTATTTTATTGAGAGTCCCTAGTTTTTGCCATTGTCTTTATATTTTCCTTTTTCAGTAGTTGAACACAGTTGTAAACACTTCTGTGAACAATCTATACAATAACTGCTTTAAAGCTTTTCTTAAAACCAATACTTAAGTACTATCAGAGTCAACTCCCACTGGCAATTTTTATTTTTCAGTATGGTTTGCACTTCCTTCTTTCTTTACAGGAATTTTTACCAAAAACTGAGCATTTTCATAATATTTTCTTGGGCATCTCTCAAATAATACAGAACCCTTAATAATATTTTATTTTCTAAGCATTGTTGAGTTTCTCTTCAGTAACTTGCCTGGACTTAACATTGCAGAGTCCATCTACTTCCTAGTCTTTGGCCGCTGGTATCTCTTATCTTATTTCTTTCTTTTAATTTTTAGCTAGGAGCTGCCCAGGTATCTGCATAGCTTAGTAATCACCAATGATTTGGGCAGAAATTCTGTTCAGACACCAAGAGCCCCACAGTCCGCCTTCTGCCGACCCACAGTGTGTGCTTTGTGGAGCGCACACAAAGCATGGCCAGTTCTCACTTCCTTCCACTTTCTCCACTGGGCCCTGATGGGTCCCTGTCTCTCATCTCTGGAGCTTCTAAGTCACTGAAATGCGTATGGAGATTATCCCAGCAATTCTATGGCTTAATCGTGTCCAGCGATCCACTTTTAATATTTGGCTAATCTACCTCTTGCCCCAGCCAGTGCCACCACCTAGGACTAGCAAAGCTGTGGCATTTTTCTGTTGGTGTCTTACAGAGTTCACCACATTTAGCTGAAAACACTAAAGAATCTCACTCTACTCCCCACCCCTGCTCGAGTCCACCTCCTTTGGCAGCAAGATGCTGGTGTTTGCTGCCATCCTCATGTAGATGAAACTACACTTCTGCAGTTCTTGTGGGCTGAGTTGGGGTGAAAGGGAGCAGTACAAGGCAAAAGACCAAAAACTTCCTGTCCTCTGCAAAACTCTAATACTTTTTTCAATAAACATTTCTCAATTTGTTTTAAATCTTTTCAATTTCCAGAGCAGCCACAGAGCTGGGCTCTGGAGCGTTGGTACACATGGACTAAGAACTGCTCTGGGCCCCTGGGCTTGGGCAACCCTGCAGCAGAGGTGACTCCAGTGTCTGGGCTCACAGCCAGGATGAAGCCTTGAAGCCTGGGTCTGGGGCACATGCAGATTTGGGGCATAGGGGTGGTGGGGGTGTGGGAGGAAGGGACTGGGAGTCCACTGTGGCACAACATGGTTCCTTTTTGGGGGGGTGAGGGAGGAATAGCAGCATCTCCCTCTTGGAGTCTGCATGACCAGGGCTGTAGTTTAACTCAGAGGCAAGAGCTGCCATTGTCCTCTGCAGAGCAGGATGCTGTGATCCACACAAATGAGAACTAAGGGATCTCTTCTGGGAAAGCCGCTGCTAGTTGAGGCTGCCTGGGGGGGCTGTTGAGGTCTCCTACAGCTAAAGCTCGGGGGTACCCCATAGAACAGGCCACCAGGGCCCACAGTGGTGCTGCTTCCTGGCTGGTACTGAGTCTCTGCCCTTCTTCTGTGTTCCTGGATGTCCCAGGATGTCTCAGGTCCAAGGATCTTTCAGCCATCCTTTCTGTGTGGTTGTTCTCGGTTTTTCGATTCACTGTGAGGCTGCAGGTTCTTAATTGGACTCTTGAGTCCTCCAGGACCATTTTCCTTCTTGGACAGCTGTCATATTGTTTTTTATTTTGAGGGAAGAAATTCTGGTGTCTCTTACTCTGCCATCTTGATGACATCACTTCTCCAGGACATAGTTTTGATGAAGAGATCTTGGACTTTGACCTGATGCTCTCCAGGGTAATTCTAGAGCAGGTTGGGGTGAGAATCAGCATATTTAGTATGTGGGAGGGAAGTGAATTGTTTAGGCCACAGGGTGGACTGAGACCAATTGTATCCTATTCCACCCCCATGTCTTTGTCTCTGTATGACTTCCTTTTCACTCTTGCTGAAATTTATCCTTTAAAACAAACCAGTAAATGTAAAAGAGAAAAAAGTAATAATAAAATGCAATAAAAAGTTCTTGCTGAGGACAGAAATTGCAGAAAACTAGAATTTAATGTAAATCATTTGAAAATTTATAAATATAAGTTAATTGTATAAGAATAATTCTTCAAAAACAATGTATGCAATATAGCACAATTTAGTTATAATAAATCTACATAAAAATGACAGTATTACTCATGTGCGATATAAAGCAGAGTCAGGATGGGGGTGATGAAAGGAAGCACATTATGCCTTTATACAAATTTACTATCAAGTGTCGGTTAATAACCAATTTTTTTCTGAACTTTAGAAATACAAAATTATAGATTTGAGTAGGCTTAACACAACTAAAATATGCATATATCATTCTGTTAATGATTATCTTTAAAGGAAAATGTAAAACAATGAAAACATCAACTGGATTAAAAATATGAATGACACAAAGGAAACATCAACTGTGAAAACCAACCAAATCCCGAAAACGAGATAGTGGCACTCACCAGCACATCAGGATTCCACACAGGGCTCAGCTGCCATTCTAAAGTTTTCAAATGTCATCTTAAAGGATGAGCAGAGGAAAGAAAAAGAGACAAAGATTGTGATTTCGCACTTCTTATTGACAGATATTTCTTTTGTGCATTTTTCCTTCCTGCATACAGTTACTGATATGAATCTAACCACAGCCACTGTTTTTCATTGTCCTTTTATACTTTGACAAACTGTCTCCACAGATCCTGAGGAGCTGAAAAGCTACACCACACTGATCCTATCTCTGGAGCCAGGAAGAGACTGCAGATGTGAGCAAATGTGAGTCTGATCTACAGTGTCCAAGCCAGGAGCACTGGTGTGGGGAGAACCTGCAGGTTTTGCTCTTTTTCTAACCTAGATGAGGAGCATCTTAATCTGTGTCCTCCTGATGCCTGTCAGTGACTAGAAACACTCCAAGGATCTAGTCTCCTCTCCTTTCCATTACTGGAAGAACAATAGTATCTAATGTATATTTTCCTCGTGAGTCATTTCCCCAGACTTGCACACAATCTGCCTGTCATAAGTCATAGAAAAACTGGCTTTTAGCCAATTAACACACTGAATAGGTTATTGCAAGTCTTTCCTACATTTTCACTTCCCTACTGCCATGGAGTCTGCAGGAAAATGTGCCATGAGGGGAGGTGTGTAATTATGACTGGATGTAAAGGGGAAGCTACGAAGGGGTTGATGAACTACCACTGCTACCACCACCAACACCACCACCAACACCAACACCTGAATCCTTCTGGACACAGGGCCATTATTTCCATAGAAACACACAGAGCTCTCTCTGGGGTCAATATTGTTCAAATGCCCCCTCTGGTGGTTAACCATGGAGACAACCTGAGGTTGTTCTCCTGTTATTTGACAGAGTCATTTCTGGAGTAACATGAACTTCTTTCCTGCTCATTTTCAAACATATATTGTTGTTTGTCTATTTGTTTTTCTTTATGATGCCTATGAAAATCATAAGTGGTTTTCAGATACTATCCAAGGTTTTGGATACATTAGATATTGTAATTTTCAGTTAGATGTCAATAGCCTACGAATTGGGATCCCCACATTGAGTCTGGAATTCAAATGCCACACAGTATTTTGTAGTTCAGCACTCTAACTAGCAATAGAGGGACTGAAGAGTCTTGGTGTGTAGGGTCCACAGTGATTCAGTCAGTTTGTGCTGCACCCCACATGTGATGTCCACGTCTGGTCATAGTCTGGGGAAAGCTTCCTTTGTCTATTCACAGCATGGCTCAGTTCCCTTGGGTTGTATTGGGAGAACAGGGGAGGTGGTTGCAAAGAAAAGCTGGTCTACAAGTTCCCAGTTCTCCTAGTTCCAAACTTCACTCTATTTATTAATGATGTGGATTAGGGCGGAGCCTGCCAGAGGATTATGGAGGAAGGGGACAGTCTCCTACTTTTTCTAAACCATGTGCATCCTGAATTTTAATGAATGTTTAAGCCAATGTTTATGGAAATATTCAAATTATTCCTTCAAAACTGCATTAACTACTTTGTCTGAAGGCTGGTCTGCTTCTTGGACCCACAGGAGGCCATGAAGCCTGCATGATTTAGCACTTCGCTCCTAGGGTGTGCCACTTAATCACTAAGCTTATTTGCATTTTTATGCTCTCTCTGTGTTTTTTCTGGTTTGGCAGGTCTCAGATTTTATGGTCCAAAAACGAATGAGTGTTTCTTCATTCAACTTGATGTTGAATTAATACAGAATTTGTGAAATAATAGTTCACACTTAACCAAATCAAATCAATTCACCTTTTTTTTTCAGAGAATATTTTCTTATGATTATTTATAACACATTATTTCATGGCCTGACCAAATTGGGAGCGTGTCCTTGTTTTTCTTGGTGCCAATTCAGGTAGTTCCTCCTATCTTCACTTGCCTTTCAGATGATAATGACTCTCTCCTGATGCTTTGTCTGGAAGTTGCAAATCTGGGAAGCACAATGTTTCCATTGGAAACTGAAATGGAAAAATATATCACATGAAAAATGGTGTCATTGTGGTTAAACACATCACGTGTCATTATCTTCTCAGTAAACTCAAGTGTGTGAGTGCCCTGTGAGAAGCCACAATTTACAGATGCAGAAAGGTCCTCAGGATTCATCATACAATGAGAAGAGAGACATTTTCATCATCACATGGAAATCCTTATAATCTGTCTCACCTGGGGTCAGAGCAGCAAAGACAGAGAAGTTGATCTCCTGGTGTGTGTTCTGCGCATGACTGAGGCAGACACCTGCCCTGAGCCAGGGAGCAGCCCATTCACAAGGGTTTTGACTTGTAGACAGGGGCTCTTGGGAAGGCATCAAATTTGTCCCAGATTCAGATATTTTGGGATTTCCAGGCCTAGAGCAGAGTAATTCACAGCTGGTACACATGGATGCTTTTGCTAGTGTCTTCAGGTAATAAGATAACCATGTGGAGCCTGTCACTTAATAGTCCAAATCACCAGAACATTTTCTTAGTGCTCAGCTACAGATGGTCTTCTTCTGGTGTTGAGTATTTTAAGTGCCCACAAGAAAGTTTTATGTCCTGTGTTTCCTCCTCTTAGATCTGAATGAGCCTGTGACTGAGGTGGAAGTAACCCTGTCTTCTGAGGCTGTATTATCAGGTAGTGTTCATCAAAAACAATAATTGCTGACACAGCTATTAATTGGATGTGATCTCATGTGGCTAAAATACGCACTCCATTTCATGGTACACACTTATTCCTGGTAACTTTTTGTAGATTATCAAGACTGTGAGGTCAATTCCCCTAGTGAAGAAATGATAATTTAGAGTTGAGGAAAACAACATAAAAGATGAATTCAGAGAATTCTACACCCTTACCTGCTATGTTTGAGGTCAACAATACTGGGTGGTCTAATTTCAGAAAAGAAAATCACAATAAATTAGCAAAAGGTTAGTAAAGAAATTTTAATTTAAACTGCCTCATAGCATAAAGAGAATTTATGTCAATAAAGTAGATACTCTTTAGGACACTTGATTTCGTATTGATTTGATGAAACAATTTAAAGAAGTAAGAACCAGAGCTTCAAAAAAAAAAAAAAAAAAAAAAGCAGGAATTTGAATACCCAAAAGGGAAGCTGTTTCTGTAGGATACATGGAATATTGACTGCTGTGTGCCTCCTTTTTGAATAAGATTGTCTGCAGCAGGTGTCCTATTCCTGTCACCACTGCTCACATGTCTTCATGTTAAGGGGACTAGTACTGAAGGAACAGTATTCAAGGAAATATTGGCAAGAGAAGTCACCCACACAGCTCTTAATTTGGTTGATGAGACCTTGGTCTTTGAACTGATGCTATCATTGCATAACAAAGTGCTGGGGTGAGAATTACTGTGTTTTGTAAATGGGAAGAATGTAGACTGTTTAAGCCAAAAGGTTTACAGTTGCCCATTATTTCCTCAAAATGGCTGTACATAGATCATACAACCTCCAGGCTCTTCTAATAATGTGATGTTGACAATCTTCCCATTGAGCTCAGTGTCCTGTGTTTTCTCCTCTCAGATCTGAATGAGCCTTTGACTACAGTGGAAGTAATGTTGTTCTAAGACTATAAGAGGTTGTAAAGGTTGTATAATTTCTTCTCTATACTCTTAGGGAAAGTATAGATGAAGCCATGAACCACATGGGTAGGCTAACTGCACCAGCAGAGGACCCAGACTACATCCAGCTTTGACCATCTTGAAATGTGTCCTGTCCCAGACCCCATCTGATTGCATCCATAAAAGAAACCTTGAGTAGGAACTTGGTGAGCCCAGACAACACAGAGACGCAAGGAGATAATTGTAAAATGATTGCATCTTTCATGTGCCATAGCATTTTGGGGTGATTTGTTTTGTATCAATAATAGCTAGATGCCAGTTAATAATTACAAAGAGAAGGTGGAATTAGAAATTCGGCTATTGATGCTAAATGAATATTAGCAAATTGTGCATGGGAGTTTCTTATACTATTTTTACAATTTTTCTCTAGGTTTGACATTATGCCAAAGTGAAAAGTTAAATAAAATATGTACAAGACAACTTGAGAGAAATATACCGAATATTACTGAGAAAAAAATAAAGCTGACCACAATACATGGAAGTTTGGGCCTTGTTCATGAATTGGAAAACTTAATAATGCAAACGTGCAGTGTGGGTACACAGATGACCACAGCTGTCCATGTGAGCAGGACCCAGGTTCTGACCCCTCAGTGAACCAACACCATTTCCTGAAGACACGTCCATGGAACATGCCCAGACTCAGCCTCGTCTCTCCTTAAAAATCTGAGAAATGTGACTTCACACTGCTAATGTAAATGCAATATGTCTGGGTTTTGCTTCTGTTCCTCCAAATTGTGCTCTCCTTGGGTGGCAAGTGCTTGGTGCAAGGAATCTTCCTTTCTATAGTCTGAACACCTCTGGGTTACATTCTCCAGCTCTGAACCTCATCTCCTCTGATTCTACTGCTTTCCCTAAAACAGTTAAACTCTTGCTTCTTTTTTTCTACATCTCAAGAAAGCAGAGAATGAGCATGTGTTTTGGTTGGGAAAGAGTGCTTAAACACTAACCAAAGTTCTGTGAATAAGAAGCTTATGTCACAACACTTTCTACAGCATTGAATGTGAAAAGAGTGAATAGTCTCATACTCCGGAGAACAAACAGGTCATAGGGGCCATACTACCACCCCGAAAGAATCAAAGCCTGTGGTTGTAGAAGTCATTTGCAGGTAAATAAAAGATGCTGGAGAACTCTGGATCTGTCTTTAACCATGTCTTTTGATTGCCTTTTGCTATCATATACTGCATATTGTGAGTGGTACAAGGCGAGGCTGAATTTCATGTTTGATAAAATTTACCCTGTTTTCCGGATCCTCATCAGCACAGGAACTCAAAATGCAACCACAGGAGTGAGAGAAGAAGCTGATACAGGTTGGACTCAAGGGTCCACCGCAGGGGACCATGTCCTGACCTGCAGCACTCTGTGAGGGATGTAAAAGACAGGTGGTTCTGTGTAGTGTCCTTGACCTTCAGTCCCTTAACTGTGAGCAAGACATCAATCCGGACAATCCCACTGAGTCAGGACAAAGTCAGATGGACACACTCACACTGAGAATCACAGTGTCCTAAGCTGGGTTTGACAATGCCAAGCTAAGTCACTGCTAAGACTTAGCTGGCCCAAGAAGTCATGGTGATGTTTTCTGGAGACCACAGACTAGGTCAGCTCAATGATGACACTGGCTTCTGAGTTCAGAAATAGAAGACAAATTCCTCAGATATTTTCAAGAAATTATCAGTATTATGATATCCTTTTTCCTATCTAATATGTTAAGAAATCTTTATTCTTCCTTCACCCTTGATGCTGATCCTTCTTTCACAGAATGCACAATTCCCCTGTCCTAACCAGTATAAATTCTCTTTGGATTATAAGCTGTTATTCATGGTAATGTCTGCCATTCAAAATCAGCTGTATAGTACTCCAAAATCTCAAATTGCAAGAACAACATCATATAAAATGTTTAAATAACCAGAAAATTTACCAAAAACATGAATTTTAGATGTACATGTAGAAATTAAAACATGAATACCCTAGGTAAGCAAGATGAAGTATGCTTTTCTATACTAGGAATAAAGGGTTGAAAAGATAAAGGAAAATATATTTGCATACATAGGTAATTTTATAAAATCAACTGTCATCTGCTGTGCAGACCTCAGTCTTATCTACCATCTCACCAAAATATTTCCCAAGGTTATCTCCCCAGTTCCTCCACCATCTTGGTAATCACCAGCAAGAATAAATAAATCATAGTATATATACAGAAAAAAATATTATTCCACAATTAAAAAAATAAATTACTTCTGCAGAAACAACATAGATAAAACTAAAAAAAAAAGTTGATCAAAAGAAATGAGACACCAAAGAGAAGATACTATATGATCCCATTTATATAAAATTCAACAAAGGAGAAAATTGATGAATATTAATAAAAAGAATAGAACAGTGGAAGGCTTAGGTACTGGTGGGCAGAACATGGAATTGACAGGAAGGAGCTTGGGGATGCTTTGGGGTGCTGGGAAAATGTACATCTTAATATGGATAGAGCTTGGAGGGGAACATGTGTACATGTGTATTCATCCACCTGTGCAGTTTATATTCACTTTATGTACAGTTTATACTTCATTGTATTCAGTTACATTCAGATGTAGGAATTATGGAATCAGAATATCATAGTCTGTTTCCAACTTTTCCCTCATAAACACTGGTACATTGAACAAGCTCAGATCTGAGAACTTCTGATTTCTCATCTGCACAGGATTAATATAGAATTAATTGCACTAGATCATTAAG
This sequence comes from Cynocephalus volans, assembly GCF_027409185.1. NCBI lineage: Eukaryota > Metazoa > Chordata > Mammalia > Dermoptera > Cynocephalidae > Cynocephalus > Cynocephalus volans. The sequence continues at coordinate 84,640,332 of NC_084473.1, forward strand.
CCATTAGTGCAGTAATCAACACAGAGTAGGTCTTCAATACTTCAGTAAATGGTAAATGGCAATTAACGGTGTCTCTGTTGCTGCTGCCATTGTAATTATTATTACTATTATTTCTTTGGATGTGGAGTTTTTTGTTTGTTCTTTTTCCTAGTTCTCTGCCTTTCAGACTATCTCCTCTAGAGAAGAGATTCAAAAATCATGCAATGGATGAATTCCTTGTCATTCCTGACATAGCAATGCCATATTAGAATTAATTCAAGGTTTGAGGGTTTTGTACTTTCAAGAAAGGAAGCTTTGAGGGGACTAAAGTCCCTTACAGGAAGTTTGAGCTCTACAAAATGTTCCTAAAAATAGACTGTGTACCTCTGAACAGACCACAGGGGAGACTGTACCAGCCAGAATCAAAAATTCATACTGCAAAACCAGGTTGGAAGGAAGGTTTATACTCAGGGCTGTAATGCTGAGGGAAGAACCGTGTAGACCTGCATGTTCACTGTAATCAACTGGACACCCGTTGTTAGTCTGCACCTGATGTGTGGTACTGTATTAAAAGTTCAGTTATGGTTATCATTTTGGCAAGCTGGATGCTCAGAAGTGGCAGTGGCCATGTGTCAGCTGAAATTCATATTACTGAGCCCATGCATGGATCTTATTGAGAAAGGACACTGACTGAAGTCTATGTGTTGGATCATTTTAATTACTGAGAACTCCCTACTGTCTAATGGCCTTTTGATGGGTATCAGCTTGGAAAGCCATTATTTTCAACCATGGCACATTTTGAAATGTCCATTCATATCTTTTCCAAAACAATTTTGCCTCCAATCCTTCAGCAACGTTTCTTCAAAGTCCTGATAATCTGTCAAAACCCAGAGTCAATGTCATTGAATTTCCAATCTCTCCTAGCAAAGTGACAGTAATCATTTGTTTCAGTTGCTTATAAAAAAAATACCTGAAACTGGGTAATTTGGAAAAAAACAAATGCATTTTTTACAGTTTCAGAGCCTGGGAAAGGCAAAGTGGAGGGAATACATCTGGTGAGAGCTTTGTTGGAGTGTAGTGACTTTTCACAGCAAAGCAGCATGTCACATGGAGGATGGCAAAAGCAGACAGAGAGAGAACTCCTTATGAGCTCTCCTTCTGAAGTCCTCAGAACCAAATCCATGACCACCGTTAAACCATCAACCTATGAATCCATTTACTAGGGCATAGTCCTCACAGTCTAATCACCTCTTTGAAGCCCCAATTTTCAACTACAATGATAGAATTTGCATCCTTTTAATACTGGTACAGTGGGGACCAAGCCTTAATGAGATGGGAGGACACCCAATCCACAGCACTTCACCCCTGACACCCCAAAATTCATATCCTTTTCACATATAAATGTACTCATTACATACCCAAAGTGTTAAGTTGTTTCAATGCAGAAGTCCAAAGTCCAAAGTCCTACCTGTGAAATCAAAACAACTTATCTACATCTAAGATACAATGGTGGGACAAACATAGGGTACATATTACCATTCAAAAGAAAAAAGAAATAGACCAAAAGAAATGGGTACTAGGTCCTAAGCAATTCCGAAATCCAAGAGAGCAGGAAGTGAATGTCAAAGCTGGTGAATCACGCTCCTTGACTCCATGTTCCAAATTCTCTGCATTCTGGTGTGGGGTTGGCCCTCCAAGTCCTCAGGCAGCTTCACTTCTACGGCTTTCTTGGTCTCAGGGCAGGCATCGGCTCTCCCAGACTGGCATTGGATGCTGGTAGCTCAATAATCCTGGAATCTCCATAGTGGTCCCACTTTCATGGCTGTACTAGGCATGGCACTGGTGAGGGTTTCCTGCTGCAACTCAGACCCCATATATCCACTTGGCATTGCTTTAGTGAAGGCTGCATGCAATGACTCTGCCTTTGTGACAGGTCTCTTCCCAGGCCTCCAGGCTTTTCTGTACATCCTTTGAAATCAGGGTAGAGGCTCCCAACCGTCCACAGCTCTGGCCTCCTGTGAGCCTGCAGACCTAGCACCCCTTGGATACTGCCAAGGCTTTCAACACCCCACTACTCTGGTACCAATTTTCTGTATTAGTCTGTCTCTGTTGCTTATAACAAAATCCCTGACACTGGATAATTTGTAAAGAAACAATATTGATTCCTTACATTTTCAGAGGCTGGGAAATGCAAAGCCCATGGAATCCATCAGTTGAGAGTCACGTTGGTGGGTAGTGATTTTTCACAGCAAAGTAGGGTGTCACATGGAGGATGGCAGAAGCACAGAGAGAGAGAGCATGATGAGAGCTCCTTATGTGCTGTCCTTTTAAAGTTCTCAGAACCACACCTCTGACCACATTTAGACCATAACGTATTAATCCATTTACTAGGGCATGATCCTCACAATCTAATCATCTCTTTAGGTCCAAATCTTTCAATTACCATAATAGGATTTGCCACCCTCTTAACACAGTCACAGAGGGGACCGAACTTCAATGAGTATGGAGGGACATCCAATCCACAGCAGTGACCATCAGATGTACCCTTGGAGATTCTCCAGTATCATGATTTCCATTCTTCTAGGGTATCCCTGACTATGACAGTGGTGTGACATCAGTCCAGCATAAATCACCTGACAAATATCAAGGCAAAAAAGTGTCTCTAAATCCAGAAAAAATTCAGAAAAAGAAGGAAACATCTAGATTAGCTTGGTGTTGCCGCCTTACTCACACATAAACAAGAGCATATTTAAGTATGTACAGACAATTATGTATCAATTCAATGTACACACACCTATATGTGTATTGTAAATGTATATGCAAATTTCCTACAAATTATGTAAATTTACTCTTTTACTCAAACATCATTTAGTGTTAATTTCTTAATATCTTCTTGAATGGGTTACTGAGCATTCATTTTGAGGCCATACATTTTAGTAAAATACATTTGTCTATATGTGTAGATGTGGAAATATTGTATTGACCAGAATATGCACAATAATGATTGGTAACAAACCACTCAAAACTCACTGGTTTATAACACTGAGCATTTATTTTCATGTTCATGGACCTTCCTGTTAACAGTGACTGGCTGATGCAGGTGCAGCTCCGCTGGGGGCCTCTGCAGCACGCACTGAGCGTGTCTCCAGCCTGTGGATTGCATTTGATCTGAGGCAAAGACTGAAAGACAGCAACACCTCAGGACACAACATTCTTACAGTAAATTACAGGAGTGAACAGAATCCTCAGAGAGCTGAACAATAAGGCCAATATTTGATCATGCTGTTGACAATTGTTTATGTTTTTTATCCTTTACAATGTAAAAAACATTTTGAAATATAGTATTTAGTTAATTAGAAAGTAAATATGGGTGCGCTTTTTTTAACACGAGGCTCACTAAAAAGTAGATTTTCATTCAGTGTCTCAGGTGATTCTGCTGTTTTGCATCTGTAATAAGCTGTCTGTGATGCTGATGATGCTGTTGAAATCCAGAAGAATTTTGAATATGAAGGAAAATAATGCTACACCCATGTTTAGTTTTTGTTCTTATTTTTGTTGAGAAAGATTTTCATGTCTTTCAAGTAATACTTGTAATTTATTGCAATTTATTCTTTTTCTAATGCCTCTATGACATAATGAAGTTTTCTTGCTGTGATCCTACCTTGCCAGTGATACCTAGAAGCACCTCCACGAGTATTGTGGGGCCGTGCCCTAAATGACAAAATTCTGAGAGTTGGGGATATAGTTACCATACTGAGCAGTCTGGACTTAACTCCGCATCATCACCATCACTTCTGAAAGCACAGTTCTCAAGCTCCTTTTCCCTCACTGATTTCTTTGCTGAAAGAGGGGCCCTCCATGATATTTGGGAGTCAGAAGAGGAGGATTCATAACTCACTACAGGACCTGTAGGAAGACCCGTGGGCAGGGGTGAGGACTGAAGAGTGACCTGGTGAGGGGCTGCAGGCAGCTGAGAGCATCTGCACCCCCACCACTGGGCTTCACAGTCAGGTTGGAGCACCACATGGTTAGGCAGCCTGTACCTTTAGTGGCAGATGCACTCGAGATTCTCAGGGAGCATCAGAAAATCCCCCATTTCTAGCATCTTCTTCCCTAACTATTCTTGACATTGAAAAGATGTAGTTTGTCCCAGAATTCCCTGTATTTTAAAAAAATCCTGTTTAAAATACCAAAAATAGCTTCTCCTTTGCTCCATGAACTCAGACTGAGGCTGGAATCCAGACTCTTCAGAGGTAGTGATCTCTGCCCTTTATTAAATCAAGAGATGTACACTCACGTCGGTGCTGCTAGGGCTGAGAAGGGGAAAGAGAGTTGGCAGAGGAGCCTCCCTGGCCCCTTCTTCCAAAACCTACCAGTGACCTTCAGAGCCTGGCTGCATCTGAGAAATGCTCTCAGCAGACGGAGGCACCAGGAGGAGCAGCTGAGGCAGCCCAGCCTCACACTTCTGCTTTCCTGGGGTTTTATGTATGGGCTTGTAACACTGTGGGAGGAGTACTATAGCTGTGTTGACAGTAATAAGTTCCAACATCATCAGCTTCCAGGCTGCTGATGGTAAGAGTAAAATCTGTCCCTGATCCACTGCCACTGAACCTTGATGAGACCCCACTTTGTAAATTAGATGCAGCATAGATCAGGAGCTTGGGAGCCTTCCCTGGTTTCTGTTGATACCAGGATAACCAATTGATAATGCCCTGACTAGCCTGGCAAGTGATGGTGACTGTGTCTCCTAGAGATGCAGACAAGGAGGATGGAGACTGGGTCATCTGGATGTCACATCTGGCACCTGAGATTAGAAACATAAAGACAAACATCCACATGATTAATCATGTTATATGGGGGCCTCCCTGAAGAGCTACTAGTACTGACCTAACAGAACAAGTAAACTCCTAGTGTTCTCCCTCCTTACCTGGGAACCAGAGCAGAAGGAGCCCGAGGAGCTGAGCGGAGACCCCCATGTCCATGCTGTGTCCTGATTGTGACTGGCTCCCGGACAGGTTGTAAGCAGCCTGTGAATAAGTCTTCAGGACAGTGGGCTGTGCTCTGGGAACATGCAAATCTGCTCAGCTGCAAGCATGAATTATCTCAATAACTCAGCTCAGGCCCAGGTGTCCCGAGAATGTCTATGGCAGCACAAATTTGCCTGCAGAGAATGTGTCTTTCCCTGGGGGCCACAGAGCAGAATTGTTCTGCTGTCCTATGCGTAGAATGTTATCTGGCTGTCTTTATGGTTCATGACCTGCTTTTCTTGTTTGCTTTTCCTCAGATAAAGGGCTTGTCAGGGAAACACATTTTCAGAAACTACAAGAAATTCTAAAACACCCTGCATTTGCCTGTGGACCTTCATGAAGCCAGAGATGATCTTCTGAACTAATTCCCTAAAACCCTTGGTGTGATAAATCATTAGCCCTTATAACCAAATATGCAATTGGGTATTAGGAGAATAAATAGATAAGTGATAGATTTATTTATTTTATTTAAGAAAGAAAGAGAAGCAAAAATATTGAAAATATACTTTGTGAAATACAGTGTCATGCTTTGCAAAGAGGGTGTATGCCATCACTAACCTGTCATCTCCAGATAATTGATTCTTGTTCTCCAGTTCTGAGTGCTTTTTTCACTTCTTCCATCAAGGCCATCCAACATCAGGGATATTCTCCCTCCAAATCTGAAAAATCTCAGCTACTTTTCTAGCTGTTTGTGTCATTATACATTTCTACGTCAGATGTGTTCTGAGTTTTTGGATCACTCCATAAACCTCCATATTCCTACATCACCAATTTCTTCTAGTTTCTAAGATGAAGGAATTCTTAATTGCTGGATTTCGGGCATTTGACTGAAGCAGGTTCGTGAGAAAAAGCATGCAGCACAGTGAAGGAGAAAGCCAAGGTATTGCACTAGGTGTTGGGGCCCACACAGTATTGGAAGTGGCATTCACGGTGTGGGGTGGAGAGAAAAGCCCAGCATGGGGTGTTGAAAGTAGAGTGGACTGAGGAGAGTGTCCTGCACATGGGAGTGCAGGATGTGGAGACTACCTCCTCCTACTAATACACAGGCAAGTGGTATTAGGGCTAATGCAGATGTGGAGTGTTTAAAAATCTTATCTGCAAAGGGAGTGTAGGTGGAAAAGACAACAGCAGGTTGGTTTTACACAGAGGGATTGATCAAACAAGTCAAAGCAGTGAGGATAATTAGAGCCAACATTTTCACTATTGAAGAAAAGTTACAAATATTAAAAGGAATAATAATAGAATAAACTGTGATTTGGGATTGGATTTAGAGGTAGTGTAAATTCATAGTTTTTTATAGATATAAAAATGTCTGTGGATAGATAGACAGATAGATAGATAGTAGTTCATTTTCCCAGAAACAATGTTTGAGGAAATGGAGTAAGTTCAGTCAGGCCCTCTCACCTCCTATCCGGCTGGATGTGTTTCAGCATATCTGTGGAAAACAAGTTATGTAAGAGTAGAGTTAGTGCGCATGTGCACCCACGTACCCCTTGGCTCACTGCCACTATTGTGTAGGTTGGCATATAAGACAACGGCTTTGGACCACTGGTGGCAGGGATTGTTTGAAATAAAGTATGTCTACTTTGCCCATGGCTACTCAGTTTTTCTTTCACTTACCTGACTCATGCCCTGCACAGCACTTGGTAGTGGGGTCTGTGACCCAGCCCGACAATTGGCATAGTTCGGTGGCAGGATCTGAGCAGGTAAGGATGCCACAGGCCCCTCAGGAAGGGGAGGATATGTGGCTGCCTTCAAGCATGTGGTATCAGGTGTCTGCATTCCTGTGGACTTGGGCTCCACTGGAAATATTGGACCAAGTAGACAAGTCCCCTGTGAGTATCGAGAAAGCACTCCAGGTCCTGAGCTCCACAGTAAAGGATGAAGAGCCCTGGAAAGCAGCTGGTCAGATGGGCTGGCAGATGCTTACTGCACTGTCAGCCCACATGGATCGGGCCCTCCATGACACGGCATGACTGAGAGAGTTGACAGGGGAGACAGAGCTGCTGGAGACGTGGGTACATGTTCTGGAGGCAAAAGTGCCACAACAGGGTGCTCCTGATGCTGAAGCCGAGGACCATGACGAAGCCAAGGGTGAGTACATTCATCTGGAGGAGACCATATGCCTCTGGGCATGATCCGTAATCCAGCAGAAACTAAAGCATGAACAGCCCACGGGACAAGGTGGACAACCAGTGGGCAATCCACAAGTGACCCAATTCACTACCTATGTTCCCTATACTTAAGCTGAGTTGTTGGACTTAGGCAAAGAGGCAGAACCCCTCTCTGCCTGGCTTTTGTAGTTGTGGGACCAAGGGGTGGATGGCGTGATATGCTCTGGTGAGGAGATGGAGAAGCTGGTGTCAATCACCACGCATCCGTCCCTGTGGCAGCGGTTACAGAATAGCCACAGATACGCCCAGGAGCAAGGAAACACTCCTTGATGGAATGGGAGAATGCAGCCATCTGGAACATGTGGACAAACACCGGAGATCTGCCCGAAACTGTGAGAAAATGGCAGACATACAACAAGCTGGTCCAGGTGATTTGGGAGTGGGGATGCGACAGGCCATGTTCAATGTGAATACCCGGGGCCCAGATGACGAACACGTTACAGGTGGCATGAGGGACGTGGTGCTACAAAATGCTCCATCAGTGCCCTTTGGGTCACTGGTGGCTATATTGGCCTCATATGTTGGGCACCCTATACATGAAGTAAAAACTATGATGGCAAGTCTGGGCAAGGCAGAGGGAAGGTAACAAATAAAAGGGATCTGGAAAGTGGTGAAGACAAAAGCCCTGAGAAATGTCCAGAACAGGGTCCCACAGAGACTGAATAAAACTAGCTACATGCAGCTGTGGTTTGACTTGCTTTTAGCAGCAGCTGATAGAGGGAAATTTCAGTTGATGGGTGACTGAATGTGGTCTTGTTTGCCCTGTGGCAACAATTATGCCCTGAGCAGCGCAACACCAAACTTCCCCAAGAGACTGATGGCAAGGTATGCCCAGTGCATTTGAAGGACTTTATAGCTATTTCTGCAGAGGCAGATGGATTGTTTTCATTTGGCTAGGGATTAGGCTGAGGTACCCACCCCAGGAGTGGGCAGATGAGGGCTGGAGGTCCCATGTTGAACTGGCAATTCACTGGTCTAAGGCAAAAGTACAGCATGTGTTAGTATTGGTAGATACTGGCGCAGAGTGTGCCTCATACAAAGCAACCCAGATAAGTTTCCGGGGTCCATAGTGAATATTGATGGTTATGGAGGACAGACTACCAAAGTCAATGCTGTGTCTTTGCTGCTGAGCATTGGGCGATTGCCCCATCATGTATATACTGTGTATGTATCTCCTATAGCTGAATATGTTTTGGGTGTGGATGTACTGTATGGTTTGCCCTTGCAAACAACTGTTGGGGAATTCTGGCTGCAGATCCACACAGAAAAGTCAGTGCTGCAGGGACATGCAAAGCATGAAACACAGGTGTTACACAAGCCAAGGCATGTGGTTAATGTGAAACAGTACTGCCTGCCAGGAGGACATGCAGAGATAGCTGCCATTGTCTTGGAGCTAGAGAAGAGTGGCATTATCCATCCAGCACATAGTCCATTTAATGCCCTGTGTAGCCAGTGAAAAAAACTGATGGTACATGGAGGATGACTGTGGATTATCAAGAACTGAATAAAGTGGTGTCTCGTTTGCATGCAGGTGTGCCTTTGGTTCACAATTTAATGGATCAGCTGAAGATTCAGCTAGGAACTTTTCACTGTGTTTTGGACCTAGAAAATGCTTTCTTCTCCATTCCAATTTTGGCTGATAGCCAGGATCAATTTGCCTTCACCTGGGAAAGAAGTCAGTGGACATTTCAAGTGTTACCACAAGGCTATTTACATAGCCCAACTACGTAAATACGCCCAAGGCAATCACAATGTTTCATTATATTTGTGATGTGTTATTAACCTCTGATTCTCTTGCAGATTTAACCAAGGTGGCTCTGATGCTGTGAGGGCACTGGGAACAATGTGGGTTTGCTGTGAACACAACCAAAGGACAAGGACCCAGTCTGTTGGTCAAATTCTTGGGAGTTGTTTGGTTCGGTAAGACATGAATCATTCCAGAACCCACAGTCAATAAAACACAGGCATATTGTCGGCCCACAATTGTGGCACAACTACAAATGTATTTGGGACTGTTGGGGTACTGGAGAGTTTTCATACCCCATATGGCCCAAATGGCGCATCCGCTGTATGCACTAACAAAAAATGGAGCTCCTTGGATTTGATCTGAGGAAGTGGAATGGGCTTTCTGTGCAACAAAGAGGGTGGTAAAGCAAGTCCAAGCTTTACACATGGCTGACCCCACTAAGTCTTTTGAATTAGATGTACATATCACCCAGGAAGCGTCAGGATGGGGTCTCTGGCAGAGACAAGACCAATTCTACACACCTATAGGATTCATCTCTGGAAGGGCACTGAAGTGCATTACTCTCTGATAGATATACAATTAGAAACTGTGTATTCTGCCCTGATAGCCTCTGAAGCTATTACAGGAATTGCTAAGGTCTTAGTAAGGACGACATACCCCATCCTTGGTTGGCTCTGCAGGTGGACGGTTGCTCCTAAAACTGGTGTAGCTCAGATTCCCACTCTGTCTAAATGGAGAGCATATACAGAACAGAGAAGTACTGTGTCTACAAGTCCTTTGTCAAATGAATTGCAAAATATATTAGGACCAGTAGAGGTCATGGAAGAACCTTTGACACAACCTATACCCATGGAGGTGGAGACTGCACTTTTCCATGAGGGAAAGGGACCTATTGTGGAGCAGGCTTGGCATACAGATGGCTCCAGCATGGGACCCTCAGCATTGTGGATGTCTGTTGCCATCCAGCCCTTGACTGATACCTTGTGGTATGAGAATGGTATAGGGCAAAGCAGCCAGTGGGCTGAACTAAGAGCAGTATGGATGGTGATAAAAAATGAGCCTGGGCCATTAACCATCTGTACTGACAGCTGGGCTGTGTACATAGATTTAACCCTTTGGATCTCTATGTGGAAATATCAGCAGTGGCTGGTAGGTCACTAACTCTTGTGGGGACAAGCCATGTGGCAAGTGTTATGAGAATTAGAACATGAAAAGGAAGTACCTCTTTTCCATGTCACAGGATATTCCCTCTTAGCCAGTATGGGCAATGATGAAGCTGATGCACTGGCTAAGGTAAGGTGGCTGGAGAGAGCTCCAGCAAATTATGTAGCCCAATGGCTACACTGATAGGTGCAGCATGCCAGCAGCAAAACCATGTGAATGGCGGCTCAAAGGTGGGCCCTTCCTACAAAATGAGAAGATGTGGTAAATGCATGTCACATTTGTCTGCTATGTGGTCAACAGAGTCCACACTCCCGATGGGTGCCGCACTCGATGGGCAGATAATTCAGGGAAGGGTGCCCCTGACCCGATGGCAGGTTGATTTTGTGGGACCACTTCCTACATCAGAGAATTTCAGGTACATTTTCACAGCTGTTGATACAGCTACAGGACTCCTGTTTGTATGGCCCTGTAAGGCCCCAGACCAGGCAAGCTCTATCAAGGCATTGAATAGCCTTACAGCCATGTATGGTTGACCCCTGCTCATAGAGAGTGGTAATGGAACCCACTTTACTGGACATGAAGTATGGCAGTGGGCTTCCCAGTTGTGTGTTCAGTGACAATTATATGTGCCTTATAACCTCCAGGCAGTGGGAATGATTGAAGAGTACAAAGGTCTTTTGAAACAGGGATTGTGGCTGTCCACCCAATCCCCATCCCTGAAGGGGTGGACACGGCCGTTGCAGGAGACAGTCAGGATCTTGAATGAGAGACCCCACGAGGGCGGGCCCTCTCAAGTGGAGGCTCTGTTGCACAGAGTTGTGTCACCTATTCAATTACAGGTTACAACTAAAGATGACCTCCTGAAACCTGGAGGTGGTAAGAATGGAAACATTCTCTTACCGGCCCCGACTTGCAAGTCTTTTCTTCAGAAATAATAGCACACTCACCGTTTTCCAAACTATGGAGAAACCCAAATCCCTTCAGCTCAGCACCCATCTTCCCTCTTGAGTCATAAATTTCTCCTGAGGTCTAAGTTTTAAGGTGAAAAAAAAAAAGAAAAAAATCAGTATTTAATATATGTGATATGTTAAGGAAAAGGGTGAGTATAGAAAGAAAACTACCTAACAAAATGCATGTACAACTGATACTGTGTTTGGGCATCTTTTTTCTTGATATTCCTCCATCATCTAGGTTCCCATAAGTGTTTCTGTAGGTGGTCCCAGAAAAGCTGGGCATCATTTCCTTGGCAGCTTATAATTTGGTGCATATGCATTTTGTGTGTGTGTGTGTGTGTGTGTGTGTGTGTGTGTGTGTGTGTGTGTGTGTCTGTGTCTGTGACTGTATGTGTGTATACATACATATTTACTCAGGTAACATTGTTCAGGTATGAATATATGTATATACAAATTTGTGCAGCAATCCATAAAAATATCTGAATGCAGATTTTATATGAGCACATATACACATATATGTATAAACATGTTTTATTTCTGACTTGTGAGCTTAATAATTTTCCATAAGTCTGTATTGCATATGTAAGTCTCCTTCTGTTTACTCTAAGTGTCACTATTGAAGAGGAACACAAAGAAATGGAAAGAAACTCCACGTTCATGGGTTGGAAAAATTAATACTGTGAAAATGTCCATACTACCAAAAGTGATCTACAGATTCAATGCAATCCCTAACAAAATACCAATGACATTCTTCAAAGAACTAGGAAAAAAAATCCTAAAATTTGTATGGAACCACAAAATCCCCAAATAGCCAAAGCAATCGAGAGCAAAAGATACAAAGCTGGAGGCATAACACTGCCTGAATTTAAAATATACTATAAATCTGTAGTAACCAAAAGAGCAAGGTACTGGTAGAAAAACAGATACACAGACCAATGGGACAGAATAGAAAACATAGAAATAAAGCAATGCATTTACAGCCAGCAGATTCTTTATAAAGGCAAAGAGAGTATCAACATAGGAAAGGAAAGTCTCTTCAATAAATGGTGCTGGAAACACTGGAGATTCATATGCAGTAGAATAAAACTAGACCCCTATCTCTCACCTTTTATAAAATTCAACTCAAAATTGATTAAGGACTTAAATGTAAGGTACAAAAATATAAAATTAGTAGAAGAAAACAGGGAAAATAATTCAAGACATCACGTTAAGCAATGACTTTACGAAGAGGACCTCAAAAGCACAGGGAACAAAAGCAAAAATAGGCAAATGGGATTATATTAAACTAAAAAGCTTCTGCACAGCAAAGAACACAATCAACAGAGTGAAGAGACAACCTGCAGAATGGGAGAAAATTTAATCTATGAATGTGGCAAGGGATTAATATCTTCAATGTGCAAGAAACTTGAATGACTCAATAGTAAAAAAAAAGAAAAGTCAGATTAAGAAATGGGCAAATAAACAGAATAGACATTTCTCAAAAGACGACATACAAATGGCCAACAGGTATTTGAAAAAATGTTTAGCATCATTACTCATCAGGGAAATGCAAATCAATACCAAAATGAGATACCATCTCAGTCCGGTTAGAATGGATGCTATGGATTGATTGATTGGTGTCCCCCAAAGTTCAATTATTAGAAGCTTAATTCCCATTTTAAATGTTGGGGGTGAGAAATCCTATTATGGTAAATGAAAAGTGGGACCTTGAAGAGGTGATTAGATCGTAGGACCATGCCTAGTGAATGGACAAATAACAGTGGTCATGGGCATGGTTCTGAGAGCTTGAAAATGAGAGAAGTGAGACTCTCTCTCTCTCTGCTCCACCATTCTGCCTTGTGAGACCCCTGCAGTACTGTCACCACCAAGGCTTTCAGCAGATGTCTTCCCTGGACTTTAGACTTTCCAGCCTCCAAAATTGTAAGCAATAAATTTTGTTTTCTTACAGATTACCCAATTCCAGGTGTTTTGTCATAAGCAAAGGAAAAGGACTAATACAGGTTATTATAAAACAGGTAGGAAATAACAAATGTTGGTGAGAGTGCAGAGAAAGGGAAATGCTTAAATCCCATGGTTGGGGATGTAATTTAGTACCACCATTTTGGAAAACATGCTGGGGATTCCTGAAAATAACTATAAATAGAATTACCCTATGATCCAGAAATCCCACTACTTGATATATATCCCAAGAAAAATAAATCAATATGTCAAAGAGATACCTGCATTCCCATGTTAATTATGGCTCTATTCACAATCACAAAGATATGGAATCAACCAACGTGTCCATCAACAGATGACTGGATAAGGAAATTGTGATATATAAATATATATATAAATTTAATGTAAATATATATATATGTGTGTGTGTGTGTGTGTGTATGTACATATATGTGTGTGTGTGTATATGTATCACACATACATATTAGGATACTATGCAGCCATAAAAAAAGAATGAAATCCTGTCATTCATGGCAATACAGATGTGCTTTGAGGACCTTATGGTAAGTGAAGTACTCCAGAAACAGAAAGAGAAATACCACATGTTCTCACTCATGTGTGGAAGGTAAGAAAGTTAATCAGGTTGAAGTGTAGAGTGGAATGGTGGTTACCAGAGGCTAGAAGGGCGAGGAGGGATGGGGCATAGTGAGAGGTTGGTTGTGGAATAAATAAGCACAGCCAGATGGGAGGAATAAGATCTAGTGTCCTATAGCACCATAGGGCGACTATAATTAACAGCAATTTATTGTATAATTTCAGTCACCTAGAAGAGATGATTTTGTAAGTTTCCAACACAAACAAATGATGAAGAAAAAAAAAAAAGAAAAAGCTACTGTAGTCAGCAGGATTTCAGAGAATGTTCAGACTGTGAGGGAAGGAGGCAGAGAGAAATGCATAGGAGAAGCACAGAGGATTTTTAGAACAGGAAAACTATTCCATATGAGAATGTAATGGTGAATACATGACATTATGCATGTGGCAAAACCATAGAAATGTACAATACAAAGAGGGAAACCTAAGGTAAAATTAAGATAGTAATAATATAGCAATATTGAATCAAAATAGTAACAAATATACCACACTAATGTAACATGTAAATAATAGGAGAAACTCTATATGAGGGTGGGGGAAGGTATGGGAATGATCTGTACTTTCTGCTGAATTTCTCTGTAAAACTAAAACTCCTATAAAATAAAGAAAACACAAATATTGTTATATGCCAGTGAACTTAGCACAAACTTTCTTTGTTCAATATTTTCAACAATGAGGTAAATTTATTCCATTTATTTAAATACCTTTTAGATTTTTTATTTCTTCTCTGTTTTCTATCTTTTTATGAATGGTTTTCTAAACATGAAATGTATCTACATGTGTGGTTTTTCAATATTGTATTAGTCAGCTTTTCACCAATAATGGTTTGCAACAAACCACTCAAAAATGCAGTGGCTGACAGTGTTAAGCATGACTTTCATGTTTACCGATGTTCATGTTAACAGGGATTCAGCTGATCCACGGAGGGCTTCGCTGGGTGCTTCTGCTGCAGGTCACTGAGCAGTCTCTGTCTCCAGTAGTCACTGTCTCCAGCCTATGGATTTGGTCTGATCTACTGCCACAGCTGAAGTGACAGTGACTACCCAGGGCAATAAACAATATCCTGAGGTTAAGAGTCATAAGCAAATTTAAGTTTGGACATCTGCAACACTAGTATTCAAAATCTGGATTTATTCTTTTGCCTTGGAAATACTCAAATTTTAAGAAAATCTTTATTCCATTCAATTTTCAAAGTAGTTGATGATGCTATTGACGAATAATTATGTTTTTCCACCTTTGGCATTTAAAAAATCAAATTTAATTATATGTTAATTATAAAATAATGGTATATTTTTAGCATGTAACTTTACGAAAAATTTCTTAACTGGCCTCACTGGATAAAAACAAAATTTTAAAAATGCAAAATCTATTTAGCTGAAGTAAATATTTCCTAAAATATAGTTTCTTAAACATTTTAAAGCTCACCTGTCATCTTGTTAAAATGCTGATCGTCATTTAGCAAGACTAAGGTGGGTCTGCGACTTGCACACTGTCAGTGATGCTGATGATGCTGCTGGCTTCTGGACAGATTTTGAGTAGCATCAGTTCTTATGTTAAAGAAAAAGAAGGTTACATCTGTAGGTCTGTATGTATACATTTTGTCAAGAAAGGGTTTTAAAATTTTTCTGTTCACATGATTGCTATATTTTTTTTCCCCTGTGATTCCTTATTTTCTATTTATCACTTGACTTCTATGAAATGTTCCTGCTATAATCCCAGACTTGCTGATAATATTTGGAAGCACATCAACGTGCTTTCTGGGCTCATCACTTAACTGGTAAAATTCTGAGTTTCAAAATAATGACCACACTGCATTGCCAGCTGCTAATTCCCATCATCACTGTCATTCTGGAAGCACATTTGCCAGAATTCTTTTTTCTTGTCTGGGTTCCTGTAGATCTGTTTACATTGGTAAAGAGATTTCGAAGTCAAAATAGGAAGATTGAATACTATCCATCAGTGCCTGAAGCCTAATACATGCACATTGGTGAATACTGGAGAGTCACCTGGAGAGGAGCTGCAGGCAGCTGAGAGCATCAGCATCCCCGCCCCTGGGCTTCCAGACAGGTCTGAGGACCACATGGTTATGCAACTTATATACTGGCTTCTGGAGGAAAACCAGAGAATCTCCTGTTTCAGGTATTTGCATCTTTGACTACCATGCACATATAGCATTTTTAAAAATCATTTTATTTATTTTAATGGAACATATTTGATTGAACATATCTGTGGGTTGTGGCATTGAATATCAATACCTGTGTGCAATTTTGGTGTGAAATCTGGATAATCAGTATATGCAATGTTACACACTGCAGTCGATTTTCTTGGCCCTTTACCAACATCTCCCTGACTCCCCTCCCCATTTCCCACCTATGCTAACCTCAGCTTTGTTCTCTTGCTTGAAAGTTCAATGTATTATTGTGATTGTTGTATCTTTCTTTCTTTCTTTCGTTCATTCGTTCTTTTTATATCTCCCTCATATGAGGGCGGACATGCGGTATTTCTCTTTCTGTGCCTGGCTTATTTCACTTAACATGATTTTCTCTAATTTCATCCATGTTTCTCTGAATGGCAGTATTTCTTTCTTTTTGTGGCAGAGTAGTATTCCATTGTGTAAATATACTACATTTTCCTTATCTGGTCATCCGACAATGGACATTTAGGTTGGTTCTGACTATTGGCTATTGTAAATAGAGCTGCATTAACCATGGGAGTGCATGTGTCACTTTGATATGCTGAGGTCCATTCTTTGGGTACATACCCAGGAGTGGAACTGTTGGATCCTATGGTAGTTCTGTCTGCAGTTGCTTGAGAAATTCCCTGTCATTTTACTTAATGGCTGTACCAATTTACAGTCCCACCAGCAGTGGCTCCCCTTTCTCTGCATCCTCGCCACCGTTTGTCAATCTTTGTCTTTTTGAAAATGTCCAGTCTAACTGGGGTGAGATAACTTAATGTGGTTTTCACTTGCATTTCCCAGATCCTGAGTGATGTTGAACATTACTTTCATGTGTCTGTTGAGCATTTGTATGACTATATTTTTGAGAAATGCCTATTCAAATCCTTTGCCCATTTTTTAATCAGGTTATTTGATATTTACTAAGTTGTCCGAGTTCCTTGTATATTCTGCATATAAATCCTTTGTTGAATGCTTAGTTTGCAAGAATTTTCTCCAATTGTGTAGTTTGTCTTTTCACTGTGTTAATTGTTTTGTTCACTGTGCAGAAGCTTTGTAGTTTGATGTACTCTCATTTGTTTATTTTTCCTTTTGTTGCCTGAGCTTTGGGGATCCTATTCCTAAAGTCTTTGCCCAGTCCTACTTCCAGAAGTATTTCCCCTATATTTTCTTTTAGGGGTTTTATAGCTTCAGGACATATACTTAAGTCTTCAGTCTATTTTGAGTCGATTATGGAATACGGCAAGTGGTATGGGTCTAGGATCATTCTAAAGCGTGTAGTTTAGACTCTCCTTACCTATATTTAAAAAGAAAAAAAAGATTCTCCTTGAAATACCTAGAGTAGCTTCTTTTTCAGTGTGTAAATCCCAACAAATGTCATAACAAACTCTCCTCAGATGTTATGATCTCTGTCTTTCATAAAATTGGGAGAGACATTGTCATGTCTGTGCTGCTGGGGTTGAGGAGAAAGAAAGAGGGTTAGGGTTCACAGGAGCCTCCCTGGCCCCTTCTACCAAAACCTGCCGGTGACCCACAGAGCATGGCTGCATCTGCAAAACAATCTCATCAGATGGAGGCACTGGGAGGAGCAGCTGGGGCAGCCCAGCCTCACATTTCTGCTTCCCTGGGGGGGTTATGTTCGGGCTTATAACACTGTGGGAGGATAAACACTATGCTATTGACAGTAGTAAGTTCCAAAATCATCAGCCTCCAGGCTGCTGATGGTGAGAGAATAATCTGTCCCAGATCCACTGCCACTGAACCTTGAAGAGACCCCACTTTGCAATCTGGATGCATCATAGATCAGAGGCTTAGGGGCTTTCCCAGGCTTCTGCTGATACCATGCTAAGTAATTGCTAATGCCCTGACTGGCCTTGCAAGTGATGGTGACTGTGTCTCCTAGAGATGCAGACAAAGAGGATGGAGACTGGGTCATCTGGATGTCACATCTGGCACCTGAAGATGGGAAACATAAAGACAAATTACTACATGATTAATCATAAGAAGACATCCCTCAAGAACCAGGCAGCACTGACCCCAGTAGAGAGTAAATTCCTACTGTTGGCCCTCTTTACCTGTGAACCAGAGCCCCAGGAGCCCCAGGAGTTGAGCAGGGACCTTCATGTCCATGTTGTGTCCTTACTGCAACAGACTCCTACAGAAGGTGTGACCAGCCTTTGAATAAGTCTTCAGGGCAGTGGGGTGTGCTTTGAGAAGATGCAAGTCACAGGGGCTGGGGCAGGGCTAGGCACAGCTGCAGGGTTGTCTCATCTTAGTAGTTTTGCACAGGCCCAGTGTCCTCATGTGTTCTCCATCAGATCAGGGAAGCACAGATTTGTCTGCCAAGATCACATTTCTTTCTGGGAGCCTCAGGAAAGAGTCAGTCTGCTGTCCTGTTAAAAGTGTTCTCCTGCTCTCTTCGGGGGCTCATGACCTGCTTCCCTTCCTATCTCTTTATCTAAGACAATGTCTCTCAGATAAAACACATCCTCAGAAACTCAAAGATATTCTTCAGGCTCCCTGCCTTTGAGACCTGTGCATAATATTGAGAGCAGAAAGGCTTTCTCATTGCTCTGATTCCCTGATAATCTTGGTGTCGTAAGTTATCAGTTCTACCCCTCAGAGATGCGGTGAGTAGAAGAGGAATTTTAAGAAGTGCTTGTGATTTGTCAGAAAATGACTAGATATTGGGATCTGCCTTTGCTAAATGAAACAAGTTAGTTTGAGTTTACGTAGGTGAAAAAAAAAATTTGCAATCTATGCATAGTTTTTTCATAATATGCATTTTCCATGAACTTTCTGAGGACCCCCTAGCAACCTTAACATTATTATCCATTAAGGAAAATATGAACCCATGAGTTTAAGTTGTTATTTAATGAGGAATAAGTCTATGATTTATCAAGGAACTTTTCAACAAGTTTTTACTAATTTCAAATGCAAGAGAGAAATCTGAGCGACAGCACCATAATTGAGAAACTGAAGTGAACATCATCAATAACGGGCCTGATTGAAATTATGGAACAACTAATGGGAAGCCACGAGCAGAACACAGCATCAGTACTGGACGTTCCTGCCAAATATGTGTTACCTGAATCTCACCATGAGGAAAGCAAACAAATCCAGACTGAGTGACATTCAATCAAATAACTGGTGTGTAATCATCAAAAGTAATAAGATCATGCAATTTAGGTAAATACTGAAAAACTCTTCCAGACTGAAAGAAACTCAAGAGACAGGGAAGCATGTGTTTCTGGACTGGATGAGTTTGTTTCAAAAGACATTATGAATAGACCTGTCAACGCTTGAAGCAATCCTGTGGGTTAGACGTAGTAATATAATAATGCTGACTCTCTGATTTCATGGTTGTACTGGGTAATGTACAATAATTTTTCATTTGTAGGAAATACTTAGTCAAGTATTAGAGGTTGGGGCTATCAGTTCTTCAACTTACTCTCAAAGGGTTCAGAGGAAAATAATTTGGACTGTACTTTAACAACATTTCTGTTTAAAATTGTTTCAATTTTTTAAATAAAGAAAAGCAGTTTTTGAGTACATGCTATATGTATTCTAAAACATTTTGGAATGGACTTATCTATCATTAAGGTTATTAAAGGACCAAGTAATTATTTGCAGAAGCACAAAATGTACCACATCTCCTCAAAGTAAGATGCGATCCATTCAGGTCACTGGGTACTGAAGAGACCTGTGGCTCTGGACAAAAACATCTCTGTGAATGTTGCACCTTTTGAGGAAATGTACTTTTTGTCTTCAGGTATTTTAAAGCTGTTGTTAACTGCATACATATTTAGAATTTCCATTTCTTTTTAGTGCATTAACTATTGTATGTATCATGTAATGACACTCTCTATCCCCTGTAACTTTTTTTTCTGAAGTCATGGGGTGGAGTTTTCTTTAAGCTGATAACTTGTGGGTTCTGTTGAGCTTCTTATATTTGTAAGTTTATTTCCCTCCTCAAATTTGTGTATATTCTGCCATTATTTATTCATACATTTCTTGGGAAATTCAGTTACATTAATTTGTTACCTTTTAATATTTTCCAACACGTTTCTAAGTGCCTTTTGTTTGTTTGTTTGTTTTCCAATCTTTTATCTCTGTAGTTCAGATTGTTTTATTTCTATTTACTTTTAAGTTCACCCACTCTTTTCTATTTTATATCCATTAAGTGTGGGGGTTCATCCACTTGAATTCTTTTATGTCAGATGTTATGGTTTTCACTTCTAAAATTTCACTGTGCTGTTTTATATTGTTAATACTTTCGAACACACTATGTGAAAGAATAAAAAAAAAAATAACTGTGTCTACTTAAACTATTCAAAGGGCCTATTCACACTGTGCGCCTGTGCTCTTCCTCTAGGATCTGGACTCCAGGCTGTGGCTCTTGCTGGGCACTTGTTCTTGCAGCACATTCATGATCCCTCTACTGGCCGATGTGCGCCCTCTAGTGGCACTTTGCGACATCAAATTCAGTCCACGTTTGGAGGGAGTTACATAGTCCATTAAGAATATGAAAGCTATGGATCCCTCGCCCCATGAACTGCACTATTAAAGAATGTAAACATAATACTGATGAAAATTTTAAATAAGGAATTTCACGTTTTCTGCTTGGACTGAGTTCTTAGTGCTTACTTCAAAAGTATCTATTTTTAACATCATGGGGTATGGTTATACTAGATTCTTTAAAGCCTTTTTCTGAAAATTTCTACATACATCTGGATAATCTCATCGTTGGAATTTGCTAATTTTCTGTTTTGTTGAGAATTGGTCACATTTTTCTAATATTTCATATGTCAAATTATTTCAAAAAGTATCCTGATTATAGTGAACATTATCCTGAATTCTATTGCAATCCCCTGGAGAATTTTATTTTGTTGTTATTGTGGTTTGTTTTAGTTTCAGATGGGATGTTCTGTTATGCCTTTAACAAGCAATGGTTCCACTATAAGTTCAGTTTTCAACGATTTGCCATGATGTTTCTGTTTGGCTCTGTGATGTGCACGTGCCACTAGAATGTTAACTTGAGACTTGCACTTTGGTTTACACAGTACTTTATTTCCCAAAGTCTGTGTTATTTTGGGGGAAGGGGGGAGGAGTGTTTTCTGCTCATGATGAAGTTAAGAATTAGCTTGACACTCAGTTTATAAACAGTTCATTCACAGGAGTAAAGTATCTCCACTTTCTGTAGTCACCTTCCCCCACGACAATTTGACAATTAAAAGTCTTCTTTTCCAGTTTCCTTCAGAGCTATATTTTCCTGCACAGCCGCACACTTCTGCATAATTACAGCCTCTCTCTGGCAAAGCAAAGTCAGAAAAAAGAGGAAAATACAATGAGAATTTCTTTACACTCAGCAGACCACAGGGTTCCTCTTACTGTTTCATCTGGCCAGAAAGATGAGTTTTTATACAGGAGTATAGGTGTCTTTGGTGACACAGCCACTGCGGTACCAGTGAAGATCTATGATGAGAGAGACAAAATAGCTGAAACAGTGACCAAATCCTTACTTCTGCATTCACAGTGGTCCCTTTCCCCAGTCTTACTGCCAAAAGAAAGCAAAAGAAAGGGTTTTTTTGATGTGTGTGGATGTGTGTATGTGTGTTATTCATACCCATTGTACTTTTGCTTCATTTGGATTTCTCTCAGGTCACCTATGAGAGAGATAAACATACCACAGACCTTTGACACTGTTCCTGCTTTTAGAATCAAGACATTCAGATTTTGCAATTTTTTACGTATGCCAGGAGTGAGTATTTAAGGATCTTTACGAAATACACAGTCAAGCATCCTTCTGCAAGTATGCTGTGTGAAAGCACATAGTTTCACAGTTCTTCTGAACTATTCTGTGTTCTGTTTTTTTAGACATCTCTTATTACCTACAAATATAGTTTATAAAACTGTTTTGCTTCATTTTTTGTATTTACAAAACATCTTTCTGAAAATGCTAACATTATGTTCTCACATTCAAATTAGATTTGATGTTGTGGCATTTCTATTGATGATGAGCTCAGCCTCCTGAAAACAAGCCAAAGGGTTCTTTCTGCTGCGCATTCTGCTAGGGGAGTTCAAATGGATCAGACTCACAGACACCCTCACCGGTGGAGAGTTTTCTCAATCTTGAGCTCGGTGATGGCAGCCTCAGTGATTTTTCTAGTAACCTGAAATCTCAGCATCCTCTTGCTTGTTTGATACTTTTTTCGTGGAAGACATAGCTTGTCTGGTGAATAAAGTAAACTGTGAATTTTTTTTATACATAAGCAGGTCAGTGAAGAAGCCTTGAGCAACAGGATCAGGTGTGAGAGAAAATAGAAAATTCGTGTCTGGTACCAAAGGGAGTGAAGCTGTCTTGGCTCGGAGAGGCACCCCAGTATCTCCTGTAAAAGCCAGAAGCAGCTCTCCATTAGGTGTCAGTCACTGCTTGGCAGAATGTCCCTGTCACTGTGGAAGACAGGCCCTATTGTCCCTACTTGTTGCGTTGATCCTTAACCTGCGGTTTTCTGGGCACGTAGATGTGACCCAGGGACAGTAGAATTGTTGACTTCTCTTTCTCACCTTATCCTCAGTGCGGGTTTAGTCCTTTGGCTATTTGCCTGTTTAGTAAAGAAGCTGGATCATGAGATGCAATCAGACATAAGCTTTATCATTCTCCCCTATGAGACTAGGGGCCAGTATCTCTTGTCCCTTCCATAAAATCTCTGGCAAGTCTCATGCCTTTGCCAGTTACTCTTAAATAATAGTATTCTATGGACATTTCTTATCACAGTGGAGTCTTCCTGGAGTGCAGGGCAAGGCTAGTCCTCTGAAGAAGCACTTACTGTCCAGTGCATCCCCTCCCCAGCTGGGCTGACCATGGGTTGTTGTCTGAGGTGGGGGAGGGTCTGGTGGGCTTCAGCTCTCTTTCCTTGTCTACAAAAAAGCAGTAACCCCTCCCCAACGCTGGGAGACGCTGCCTCTTCCAGGAAACCCACCTGTCATCTCTCCACCCTCCCCCTGCAGAGCAGCGCATCAGCCCAGGCTCAGCTTTAGTTTCCTCAAAGTGGAATCAGACGTGCACCCCCGACATACACACCCAATTTTCTGGAGACACATGTCACACCCTTCAGGAGGTCCCAGAGGGGATAGGTGGGACTCAACACCCTAATACTCCCTGAAAAATCTTGTCTTTACTTCCAGCCATTGATCACCACAATGGTAATTGTTTATAATGAGAAAGGGTCAAAGCAAATAATTGGTTTTCAGAAAACATGGGGAGCATCTACTATGTTGGAGCCACGCCAGAATACGGCTGAGAGAGTCCCAGTTTGCTCTCTTGTCCCCAGAACAAGGGGAAGAAATGCACTCAATTTGGAGGGTCTATAGAAGGACACATTTGGGTCAGCCTCACTCTCAGGATCTCGAAGAAGGAAAGTCTTGGGACCAGGAAATAGGTTGTAGATTCGAGGCAGCCCTAGAGGTGAGGTTCTTTTGTCACCTTTGCACATAGGAAGTGATTGATCCCTGCTCCTCTGGAGCCCCTGGTGACTCTCTCCCAGTTCCCAGCCTCTTTTAGCTCGATTCACCTAGTACCCAGCATCTGTCTCCAACATGTCTTCTCTGAGTCTCCTCTTCAGCTGCAAATGGTGTCTGCCTCTGACTTCTCTCTGCCTTTCACCTCCTGGTTTTTCTACTACCTGATAATTGTGTTATGACATGTGACAGTAAAATTCCTATGTGAGAGTATCTGATAATCAGCTAATCTGCATTATTCTTGTTTGATGTATGTTTATACTTGCCGTTGTCATAGTCCCTGTTTAGTTTTTAGATTGGCTAGTCTTCTATCAGGCAACACCATTTTCTGATGAACTATTTTAATTTCTCTTTGTAATTTTTAAATGTAGTCCTTTTTCTGTCCTGTTTTTATGAAGTTCCTCCCTAGAAGACCAGGTAAAATGAGTTCTGTGGATGTGTCATTTCAGTTTTTCTAGTTGCTGGATTGATAGGCTGCTGGTCCCACCTTGTCAATCACTGTCCAATACATGCCCTGTGTTGTTATTATGTGTGATTAGAAGTAAAATTTAACTTATTGAAGGACTGAAGAGTGAGGGTGATGTTTAGGTAACAGGAATAAATTAGTGATATCAGTAATATTTGGAAAATTGATAAGGTAAATAAAACTTGTACCAATCTACAAAAAAAGAGGGAGAAGGAGACCACATGACTATTCAATGGCTTACGCTATTTGGAGCCAAAAGTGAAGGACTGAAAGCAGAGCTTGTTCCTGGGGAATGAAGGGCTATGAAAAGGCTGTAGGCACCTGCCTGCTTTATGGTTTCCATGGCAACCTGTTCCCAAGTCATGGTAATTAGCTAGATGGAGACAAATTTAAAACAACAGTGATTATTCATCAAGAGATGAAAAATCCTTGCTGATTTGCTCGTTGTCCACTTGGGAGAGTGTTGCATAGAAGATACAGGATCAGCTCATGAGAGGGAATGAATTTTTGTGGTGGATAAAGGGTTTATACTGGGCTTATGGGAGTGAGTGTTCTGGGTTTGCACTGGATTGTCCGTTTTCCTATGCACTTTGTCATGATGCTTGTAAAGAACAAACTAAACATAGTTGAATCTGTATTATCCCAGTTTCCCTCAGAAAGCACCGAAGGCAGTCAGCAGAGTACTTCTTGGTCTTCCCAATTCCTGATTTCATAAATAGTTATTGAAGTCACAAAGGAAGAAGGGAGGTGCAGGAAGAGGTGGCTCACACACTGCACCTGCAACCCTCAGGTGGAGCTGCAGCTCCCAAGTGGCTGCCATTGGCAGTGAGCACGGAGGAGAGTTTTCTACTAACCATTTCCAATTAATTTCAAACTGCCAGAAAATTGTACAAAGAATCCACATGCCTTTATGCATTCACCCAGCTCCCAATTGTTAACACTATTCCTCCTTTGCTTTTTCATTATCTTTCTCTATATAAACTCACATTTTTCCAGAAGCTTTTTAGAGTAAGCTACAGATGTGCAAATCACAAATAATTTGGTGTACATTTCTTAATGAAAAAGGTAATCTCATTTCCATAGTTCATTTCACAAAATTAGAAAATTAATAAACACAACTTCACTGTGTAATCCAAAGAATGGTAGGAGTAGGGTCAATGTGTTCTTTATCTTTTTGTGGTTGTTTCTGTAGCAAGATCTTAAGTTTTCCTGCTTCACTTTTTTTTCCCTTCTCCTAATAGACTCCAAAGCCTGCCTCTCCTCTCTTTTTTATGCTCAAATTAACTGGAAGTGTTGCCTTTCCATGATTGTTCCAAATGTGAGCAAATGATGATAACCCTTCTCTTATCCACTGCTTTGACTGACCAGGACTCTTTAGTATTGTGGTTTTCCTTTGGTGGGGGTGTTTTAAGATCAATCTTCTGTTCTCCTGCTGTGCAGCTTTCCCAGACATCCTTAGATTTCTGCAAAGACTCAGTTTCCGTTGCTGAAATAAGGTCTTATTTTCCTACTTAAAGCTAATTTGGAGTTTGCAGGGTTATCTGTGTTGTAGTTATGTTAAAGAGGTGGGTTTTGAGTGCTATTGTTTGTTTTTCTGGTGATCAACATAGTTTTTGAACAACTTATAGAGATTCAGATTTGGGCAGCTATTATGATTTCTTAAATGGCCTCCCAGAATAACTTCTGAAACACTGTTAAATAGTGGGTTCCAGTTCATTTACTCAACATTTATTCAGCATAGATTTTTTGACTGTGTCCTAAATGTCAGGAGATTCTCCAGCTCATGGGAGTACCATGGGGGACAAAATGAACAAAACCCTCTCCTTGTGGAGCCTGCATACTTATGGGAGAAACAACCAAACTATGCCAGTAGAATACAGATTTGACCCAAGTCAAGGGGAAGTTCAAGATGAAGAGCCAATGGGAAATTTAAGGGTTACAGAAAAGAAAGACAGGCTCCTGCAGAGACAGTGAGCTGACTGGGAAAGTTAGTGAGGAACTTGGACTCATGGACTTAGAGGTTATTTTCAGGCCTTCACTGTTTTGACTGGATGACAGATAATTAAATATATGATCTGAGACTCTTTAGCGGGGTCAAATCTGGCAATGCAGTCGTTCTCCTATACCAATGAAATTTCAAAATTAAATATACACTGATATAGTCACTCATTCATTAAACAAATAAGAGTATTTAGTGAGTGTCTATTACATGCCAGACACTGTTTTCAAGGCACATGATATACATCAGAGAACATGAGATTTACAAAATCAGTATGTGAGGTCACCCAGCTTGTCCCTGATGGAAATGTCACAGTGCCCCAACTGTCACTACCACCAGCCATTCTTCCCTTGGGAATTCATCAGACTGAATTCTGACACCACATTCATAGTGATCTAGCCACAGACAACTGATGAGCCCTAGAAAAGTTAACTCACCCTTGATGTCAAAGTTTATTCAACCCTAAATCAGGGAACCTTTTAAATCTTGGGATAAATATTTCTATGAAAGTTATATGATGTAACTTTGTTCACAGGTTAATATTTGAGGCTTAATAAGAAACAAGTATATGTTAGCTATTACTGCCATGCTAATTATTACTATTTTTTTCCAAAAGCAATATGTTAAGCCAAAAGAATCAGCTCAATATGAAGCAGATTGGGTCCCTTCTAAGTCAAGGTGGACTCTTTGTTTTCGTTCTTAGAGAAGACAAGCACTATTTTTGCCTTGTCAGAGACAGCTCTGAGACAATAGGATCCAACAACAAAGTCGGAAGGAAAGGGCATGTGTGGGAGGGATGGCAGGTGCTTGTGGCCCTTTGTCCAGGGCCTCGGGATGAGTGAAGAGCGATGGGACCCCACGGCCTGGCACTATCTCCTTCTTCCTTCGACTCTCATGAGTCAGGGTCTTCTGGGAGAAGCGGTGTCAGGGTGAGGCAGGAGTCACTTTCTTGTTCACATTTGTACATATTAAAGACATAAGACTAGACATTTCCACATTTGTCTCCATAGAGGTGTCCAGCAAGCAGACAGATCCATGGAGAGAGGCACAGGAGAGCAGCCTTTGCCTGGCAAAGAAAGGTAAGAAAGTAACTCACTTACTACTTTCCTGCATAGATAAATGACAAGGGGACAATGGCCCTTCCTCTCTTATCCCCTAAGATGGCACGTGTACAATCCTCAAGGTGAGTGAGAAGGGAGGAGCCCAGCATTTCCCAGGTGTGTCCCCTCTTTGACAATGCGGGGTCCTTTCTCCCTGCAACTCCATGGGACAAACTCTACCTCTTCAGAAAGTGTCCCTGTGCAGAGAGCCAGAGGGAAGAGGGGCACAATAGGTGGAGATTGGTGAATATCGGGATAGGTGTGTGTCCTCATTCACCTCGCCATCTCCTTGTCTCTGCAGGAACGGTCGATTACTTCTGGGGAACCACTTGTCACCTTGTCCTCACGAGGCAGGGTCTAGTCTTCAGGTCGAGCTCCCAGGGAGGGGCCCAGGACTTCCTGGGTGGTCACATTTATGTTCATGTGTTTTTTATTTTGTTTTTTTTCTGGCAGTTGCAGAAGACTTCAGGAAACTGGCTTCTATTTCTCTGAAACAGAAGACTTGCAGGAAGAGAGGGCAGCAGAGTAGCCTGTGGACCACCTTCTATGTTCACAACATGAGGCTCATGATGACTGAGTTAAGACCCAGTGACCACCTAGAGCAGCAGGAAGCATGCTACGGACTTGGGGTGTTCCCTGAGCTGGTCCAGAGTCCTTCAAAATGTAGGAAAAGAAGACAGTTGCCAGGGGAGTGTCATCTAACCTTCCCCTCAGGGCTTCAGTCAGGTGACATTAGGTTCGCCAGATGCCGTAAGATGCTAAAGATCCTGGTGATTCAAAATGACCTGAGTAACCTCAGTTCTGCTATGTGTTTACAGCAGGTTGTTCTCTGAAATAACTATTGTGAGAAAGGACGATGAAGTCTGATCTTCAGTTTCCTGTTATCAAGTCTATCCAGGGAATTTCAAGGTTCCCAGCCTCTGCCCACACGAGCTCAGTCATTTATTCCCACCACACATGGTTTTAGACATTGATAAGCAGACAAAATATTGTTCTCATTATGGTCACCTTCTAGTGGGAGGAGTCATAAAAATGAAAAATTCAACAAGACAGATATAGCATCCATAAATTATACGTGCTATGCAGGGAATTCAACCAAGCAAAGGCAACTACAGATGGGAGTGAGCAAGGGCAGGAGTTCCATGGAGAAGGTAGACAGATGACCTCTCTGAGAGGTGCCCTCAAGCCATTCCCTGGATGTTGAGAAGAAAGAGGCACACCTGGGACTGAGGTATGAGTGCACCCTGCAGAGCAAGGGTGCAGGACAAAGGCCCAGAGGCAGGGTGTGCTTGGCAGGTCTGGGCAGTGCATGGAGGGTCAGGGTGGATGGAGAGAGTCAGGGAAGGAACACAATTCATCATCCCTCTCCTCCCTCCTCTATACATGCCAACACGGGACCTCTGGATAAATCAGGAGGGACAGGCAGGACCCAACATTCCTCAGATCTTCACTACGAGATGATCCATCAAGGCGATAATTAATATCCCATATGAGCCTCTAGGGAAAAGGTGGTTGCCAGGACATATTCTGCATAACCCATTTGTCCACAGACGAGGACTGGTGTGAGAAGACACTGGAGCATGGGGGTTGCAGACTGTCCTCCACAGCCCATGGGTGCTCAGTGATTAGAGAGGACAGAGGACCTTTGCATAGTCACACACAATGAAGTGACAGTCTGAGGAGTCACAGAGACCAGAGGCCACATCCAAGCTTTCCAGTGGAAGCAAATTCATTACACTCTGACCACTGTGTCACATCTGCAGTGAACAAATTTGTCACATTCCACCATTATCATTTTGATTATTAAATGAAATAGCAAACTTCCTATCCCACAGTCAAAACTCAATAAACATGTATGAGAGGAAGGAATAGCAGTGGTGGTTGGCGCTAAGTCTAACATTTCCCCAGAGGAAAGGGAGCTGCTCCACCTTCCATGAGTGAAAGGTCCTTGGGACAGGTTTGCATTGAGCTCTTTCCCTGAGGAGGGAATTCAATAGCCCCACGCTCCGTTCTCCCAGAAAGGCATCTCCAAGACCGGAGTCAACATTAAACTAATCATTGTGGTACCAGCAGGAATTAGTTGCCAAATGAAAGTTGTAGAACAAACTCTACCCCATCTTCGAAGTTTCTGGCCAAATGAGTAGTATTTTTAAAATACTAGTTTTGTACATTAATTCCTTTTTTTAAAAAATCTTGTACATATTATATATTTCAACCCACCCCACACTGTAAGGCTCCATCTACCTGTGAATGTTGAATCAAAAAATGTCTTTAAAAATTAGCAGACGATCCTAGGGCCTGCTGTATTTTTCTTTTTATTTCAATTAAAAAATAAAATTTTATCCCCACACAATATAAACATATTTGTGGCCCTTTACCAATTTCTCCTTAACTGCCCTTTCCCCTCCCTCTTTCCAATAAAATAATCTTCATAAATTGTTTTTTGAAGAATAAGCATATTTTTAAATTTTATTTTATTTTGTATATTTAAGGTATACCTTTTTTTTACTTCATTTTTTAGGACTTTATTCATTTTTTAATTAAAACATTGAGAGTACATATTTACATGAGAGTTATGTTTTCTCATGTATACAGAGTTATATTTTAACATGTGTACAATGTGAAATGATCAAAACAGAGTAGTTAACAAATACATCATCACAGAATTTTGTTCTTTGTGATGAGAACTTTTGAGCTCCTCTCTTCTAACTGTTCGAGAACACCCTATTAATTACTATCAGTTGCAGATCCCTAGCACTGTCGCATGGCACTAGAACTTATTTTTCCTGCCTGGCTGTAATTTTGTGTCCATGAACCCCCCTCTCCCTTTTTGCCCCTGCCCTCTCCCCTTCCCAGCCTTTGGCAACCACGACTCTACTCTCTACTTCTAAAAGTTCAACTCAACGTTTTTAGCTCCCACACATGAGTGAGAACATGTGGTATTTGTCTTTCTGTGTCTGCTTACTTCACTTAACATAATGTCTCCCAGGCTCATCCATGTTGCCGCAAATGGCAGGATTTCATTCTTCGTTATGGTTGAGTACTTCACTGTGCATGTATACAGCACATTTTCTTCGTCTGTTCACCTGTCCGTGGACACCTGGGTTGATTCCATATTTTAGCTATAGTAAACAGCGCTGCAATAAACATGGGGGTGTTGTTGTCTCTTCAGAACGTGAACTTCCTTTCTTTTCGATGAATACCCACCAGTGGGATTGCTGGATGTGGTAGTTCTATTTTTAGATTTTTGAGAAACCTCCATACCGTTTTCCATAACGCTCTACTAATTTGCATTCCAACCAGCAGTGTATAGGAGATCCCCTTTCTCCTCGTGCTCTCCAGCATTTGTTATTTTTTAAATATTTTTATTTTTTATCATAGCCATTCTAATTAAGATGAGATGATATCTCATTGTGGTTTTGATTTTTATTTCCCTGATGATTAGTGGTGTTGAGCATTTTTTTTCTTATATCTGTTATTCAACTCTATGTCTTCTTTTGAGAAACCTTGATTCAGGTCATTTGAACATTTTTTAATAGGATTATTTGTTTTTTTAATGTTGAGTTGTTTATGCTCTTTATATATTCTGGATATTAATCCCTTCCTGAATGAATAGTTTGTAAATACTTTCTCCCATTCTCGTGGTTTCCTCTCTGCTCTGTGGATTGTCTCTTTTGATGTGCAGAATCTTTTTAGTTTCATGTAATCCCACTTGTCTATTTTGGCATTTGCTTCCTGTGCTTTACATGTCTGCTCCATAAATTGTTATTGTAATTGTAGCAGATCATAGTTATGAGTACTTGTTCTGTGTTGTAAGTCAGTTCACTACACAGTAACAGTCTAACTTCAGCCAGTCTGGAGGATGTATCTCAGGAATTCAGCAAAGGGTACAGCAAAGGGAAAAGATTAAAAATGAAGTGCTAGGCAAAATTTCCTGGTATTCTCTGAAAAATGGAGCAATTCAAACAATGTTTTTGTAGTTGCTGTGGTTAATTTGTATTGATTTATTTCAAAGTAGTTTCTATTTTTTTGAACCTCACAGTTCTCTGCCATTCATTTTACTCCTTAGTGACTTTTTGACAAGTGGGCCTAGAGCTCATCATCCCTTTACTCTTGCAGACACCTAAATAAATACATAGTATTGGTTTTTAATATTCGAGTGCATTCTCTGATACTTAAAACATTTGATTATTCAATACTGTCTAATAATTTGTTTTATTAAGATGTGTAGTTCAGAGAAAAATTCAAAACATGAGTTTAAACTTTTAGAAGTTTGGAGCTGTACGTACATCACCTCTCTTTTAATGCTCATATTTTCCACACCATCAAACTTTTGCCCATTGGATTTGACACTTCTCCATCAATATTTTATAAATTCTTGGTAGCTGGAATTAGCTGTATGTGACTTTGTGTTTGTGTGTGTGTGTGTGTTTGTACTGTATGTGGTTGTGTGTTTCTGTGTGCATATTTGACTTCATGTGATTGTGTGTGGACAATTCCTCCTCACACTC
This sequence comes from Cynocephalus volans, assembly GCF_027409185.1. Lineage (NCBI taxonomy): Eukaryota > Metazoa > Chordata > Mammalia > Dermoptera > Cynocephalidae > Cynocephalus > Cynocephalus volans. Next base: position 84,671,738 of record NC_084473.1, read on the forward strand.
CTGGTCATTGAGAGTGAGGATCATTCCCAGCGTGTGCTTTTCCTTAGCTACGTAGCATTTTCCAAGCACACTTCACCTTTGTTCTTTGTGGAGCTATTACTCTAGGCTCCAACTTGAACAATGAGATGACCCTGTCTTCATTTTGACCTTCTCTCCAGCAGGGGATAAACTAATACACGTCTCTCCTGTCAGGGTTTAGCAGCAGTAGTGCTGGCAATTGCTGTATCTCTAAGAACAAGAGAAATAAATCCCTAACCTCCTGATCCACTTAGATCCAAGAATGTCTCTTTGGTCTCTGACCACTTTTATGAGAGTAGGTCTGGGCACATTTCACCCACAGAGCCAGCCTGTGGAGGCTAATGATTGTTTCAAATTCTTTGTCATCGGTAGAGTCAAGAAAGCACTTCCCAGGACTCTGGCCTAAATGAACAGTATTTTCCTGGTTCAGTGAGAATCGGCTTCCACATCTGCTTCCCCTTCCCTTGGTACCTGTTGCAGATGAAGTATCTGAGATGATCCTGCTAGTGAGATCACTCATGTTTGCATCTAGGATGGAGAATTTTGGATAGCATCCTAAAGGATTTCTAAGTTGAGAAGATAATGAAGACTCAGGAAAAGAAATCATTACACCAGTAAACCTGAGAAAAGACACTGGACGTGATACACAAATGATGCCTTGCTTTGATCATTCAGAGGGATGTTTTCCTCAAATTATCTTTGACTGAAACAAAGGAATTTTTACACCAAAACACTGCTCTTTGATATCATTGTGGGCTACTGATGTAGATCAAAAAACAAAAATCTTAGGAAATGTTTAGCTACGTGGGTGAAGATGGCATGTGTGGAGTGTCAGGAAAAGCAGCTCCTTAAAAATCATCAGAATTCAAATAAAATGGGATCTGTAGCCCCTGTTTATGGCCCCTTGAAAGTACCCAGGATTTTCCAAAGCTGAAGGTCTGGTCAGTGAATTTAGAGACTTGGATTCTAAATTACAATTGAAAATCAGGGCCTTGAATACTTTATAAAGGATCTGAAAGTTTAGTTGACCATCTAATTTTCCTCTAGCTTTAATGATTATTGAAGTTGTGGTGTGTTGCATTTTTAGGTGTTTTGAGAAATGAGAAAAACACTGGAATTTTCTGGCCCCAGAAGGAATAAATTCTTACTTTGAAAGAATATGTATATTGATAAACACAAAACAATCACGAACCACACATATGTGACAATGTCATCTGTTGTCAAGCCAGAGCACATTTGACAGTGAAAATATGCTACTAAAATTGTTCTAGAACAAAAGACGTAACTGTAACTGTCCTGGGTAAATCAGGACATGTGGCCATGATAACCCCTACCATTTAGCTGTTATCATTTCTTCTTCAGAGCTCTGTAAAGAGTGCTTGTCTCTAAGACTGGAGACCAGCTTCAGGTCATTCATAAACTATAAAATACCGTTAACATCATACCCACAATTTCTGTTTTTCTAGATGCTGCTCTTGGGTGAAAGAATATTTGGCAACATGTGAATGTTAGCACAGCAAAGCATTTGATAATGTTATGTTTATATTGTGCTTCTACTTTCAGAAGTCAGAGATGACAGTGCTGATCTTGTGCTAGGTTTCCATCTGTTTCTACAGAAGAAAGAGTCCCCATCACCTGGCTCAATCAGAATGAGAAATCTAGTTCATTTTGTTGCTAACAGAAACTGATAATGACGTATAATTTATTGGCAGGCAGACTTTGCCCGTTTTACTTAATCTCAGTCAGTTCTGTATCAAGTTGTTTTAAAAATAGCTTTCTTTCTTATAGTATGTTGTGTCATGATACTATAAATCATTATTGCCAACAATTTAATATGCACTTTTTCCTGCATAAACATGGTGTGAACACGCATGCATGCGCATGCACACACACACACACACACACACACACACACACACACACACACACACACACACACACAGTACACAGAGTCAGACTTCATGGAGCTGTTTCCATCCCCCCCTCAGAAGACACTGTGAAGTTGCCAGATGATGTGACTCTGAGACTGAGCGTAACCAAAACTCATACACCAGCTCTGAACTGTGATTATTCTCCCACCGTTTTCCACCACATCCATGCCAGAGCCTCACAGAGCATTCCTGGGGCCTCCCTACTGGTGGGGAGTGGTGGGCGGCAGCTCAAGGCTGTGGCTGTTCATGCTATTTCCTACTCTGTTGCCTCCTCAGCACCTGTGTTTACAGCAGAACACTCCCCTGTAACAGTGACATCTCAGCATTCTCTGTGACAGATCCATCACCTTCATGATGGCCCCTTCTCAAGAACTGAACGCCCAGGTGTGTGCGTAAGAATGCCAGACTCAGTTCTCTTCTCTCTTCTTGCAAAGGCAATGAGGAAGATAAAGAGTGAATGTGATCGGTTTGTGCTCTGGGTCCTGGTGAAGGCTTGCAAAGGTGTTAGGTCACCCTGCAAAAGGGGCAGGATGACCTGAGTTATATCAAAGCTGTTTAGATCAGAGGCAGGACTAGAGGCACATTTATATTTTTATTTCTTACAACAGGAATGAATTTAGGTTCTAAGGTATGTAAGAAACAACCGTAGCTGTTGTTTCTGAAGTATACAATGTTCTTCTGGATATTCTTAGATATTCTTCTGGGCCATTCAATTGAAATATATATATATAAATATATATTGTTTTTAATTGTTCTTAGAGATCCTATCAAAGATTTTTCATGTTGATTAAAGGTAATATTAGGTAGAATTTAAAAATATAGAAAAGTATATGGAAAGAAATCCACTAATTACTCTTTTGCATCTAATAATAAAAACAATTTTCCCAAACTGCAATAATTTAAAAATTCTAAAAAGGCATATATAAGTGTCTGCCCATGAAGCTATTAAATAGAATACTGTACTGGGTTATTCTCAGTTGATTCTTTGTTCCCTTTTAACCTCCTAGAAATTTTTTAATGTAAATCATTCTATTCACTTTATAATCTAAAATGAATCTATTATGTAGTATATAACCACATCCGATGTACTTGGGACACCATATCTTGTCATAGGAGAAAATGGGTTTCCTCAGCTCAAGTCTTTGGTGATGAGATAGATAGATCTACGGAAGTTGGGGACTGGTTGTCCTTCACAATGAATAGGGCCCAGTGTAATGACACCTCTGCCTGTGCCGGCCTCCGGGGGATGCGGCACTGGTTTCAGGACTGAGGAGAAGGAGACACCCTGCCTTATCCACATGGAGGCAAGTTAATTCATTAGTTTAAGTCCCCAGCCACCATCAAGCTCCCATACTTCGTCACCCCCCATGTTAGTTCCATTTCCTGATGACATTTCAGGACATGGTTTAAAGGCCATTTACTCTGTGGGGTAACTTCCCCTCCCCATTTGAACGAGGCTAATCTGCTTTTCTCTTTTGTGAAAACCCATTGCTTTCTTTCTCTGATACTGATCACAACTTGAGACGTATTTGGGGTGGTATGGAATTTTAATTTTCAGAGATCAAAAGAGTTCCTGAAATAACTTGCATCTTTATGCAGGGCAGCCCCAATAGAATTCCCCACATGGCATCTCACACAGACTAGGAGGTGAGGAAACAATACGGAGGCCACAATACCCCTTGGGATATGCTTCAGTTGTTCTAGGAAATTTTTTAATAATCCCACCTCCCACTGGGTGAAGTAAGAGCAGGTGTCTTCTTTGAGCACCAACTCAAGCTTTTCTGAGCTGACTTGCACGTTCAGTCACTACACAATGGTCCAGGTTCCTCAACACATCCTTAAAGGCAGCTTATCAGAGTCTCTGAGGGGCAGCCTCTAGCTCGGCTCTCAGTTATGGGGTCAGGGGCTCCCCTGCTGTGGATAATTCTGCTCTGGGTTCCAGGTGAGGGCGTTGCAGAGAGACATTGTGCAAACCCATTGTGGCTGTCATTGCTTACTGTGTCTGGGTTCTTGGTCACTGGAATTAAGGCATTTGTTGTAGGTTTTAAGTGGCTCAGTTATGTTTTCTCATTATCCAGAGTGTTGCCCCTGACTGAGGTGACAAGTATCACCAATGCACTGGGCCTACATGGAGATGGTCTCAGTATATCTGTTACCATTTATTTTGTGTGTTTGTCATTCCAGACTCCACTAGGCACATTGTACTGACCCAGTCTCGAGCCTCCTAGGATGTGTCTCTAGGAGACAGAGCCACCATCTCCTGCAGGGCCAGCCAGAGTGTCCAAATGAGAAGATTTAACTTTATTAACTTGTATCAACAGAAACCAGGACAACCCCCTAAACTCCAGATCTATGAAGCATCCAATTGAGGCTCTAGGGTCCCAGCTAGGTTCAGTGGCAGTGGGTCTGGGACTGACTTCCCCCTCACAGTTCACCCTGTGGAGGCTAAAGATGCTGCAAACTACTACTGTCAGCAGAGTAAGGCGCTTCCTGCCACAGAGCTCCAGGTCAAAACAAAAACCTCCCAGCAGTTGCTCGCTGAGGCTCAGCTCCCTCAGATATGATCCTCACCTGGGAACCCCAACCTAGTGTCTCTAGGCTTGTTTGGACAAAGTGTAAAATTCTTAAACTGACGTGTGTGGATGTGTATGACACTATCTGTTTTATAACCTAGTGGTTTTATTACCATATCAGGACCATGCGGGAAATTCCCACTTCTCAGTTCATTTTTCTTGATTTCAAAGGTCCTCTCCTCATGAAGTAATGAAATAATAAGTTATATAACAGTAAATCTTTTTTTAAAAAATTTCAGATGTGAAAACTGAATCTTAAATATCCAGAAAAAGGGAGTTGCACAGAGATCCCCTGCACACAGCACAGTGCGTACACAAGCGGTAGTGGAAATAACAGCCTCCCACAGATGTCCACATCATGATACCTGGAACCTGTGATTATGTTTCCTCACATGGCAAAGGGGATTGTGTAGACATTATTAAGTTAGGGATTGGAGATGGGAAGATAATCCTGGGTTATTCTTGTGGGCCCACTGTAATCATGAGAGTTCTTACAGAGGCAGAAGGGTCAGGGCCAAAGAAGGTGATGTGACAGAATAATGATGCCACTTGAGACCAGGAGTGTGGGCAGCCTCTAGAATCTGCAAAGAGCAAGGAACAGAGTCCTCTCTAGAGCCTCCAGAAAGGAACACAGCTTTTCATTTTAGCGCAAAAGACCCTTTTGAGACTTGTAATCTTCAGAACTATAAGATAATTAATTTGAATTGCTTTAAGCTACTAAGTTAGTGGTAATTTGTTACAGTAGTAATAGGAAACTAATGCATAAGTCAATAAATTGAATATTGAGAACATTCCAAAACCCCACCTACTGTTTCCTACACAAAATAATTCCCTTATGATCAAGGGTTTTCACAATTTTGACTTTCACTGTTTATAACTTCCTCATTTTTCTTAATAGCCTTTCTTTTTAAGGAGGTATATCGATCCAGTAGTTTAGCTTTTCCTTCTTTTGGACTTTACGTACATGAAGTTGATTTCAGTTGACTGTGTGTTTGGGAGAGTCATCCATGCCGCGACGGTCACTGTGGCCCATGAATTTTCAATGCTGTGCGCTATTCCATTGTATGAATATTAGCACACTTTGTTGAATTTATTCTGTTTACTAATGAAATAGAAAAAGAATTTTAACAAGCAGAAAATAAACTTCTCTCATTTTGAAGGAAAAAGACTCAGACTAACTGCTATCTTCTCACGGTAAACAAGGAAAGCAGAGACCATGGAATATTTTCAATATCATAAGACAAAGTAGCCACAGCCCTAGAGTCTGGTTCTCAGCAAAGCATCCTATAAGAATTAAGGTGGACTCAAGACCACCCAGGCTAGGTGTGAGGCCTCTACTCACAAATTCCCTAAGTCATTTTAGTTCCTCTTATTTTAGAACCAATGGCCAACGATGGGAGAATTCTTTCATGAGAGAACCAATGGGAAAGTTACCAATTCCTGAGCAAGCAAGCACTGAAGATATTTTCATGCTTCTTCATGGTGTCTATATCTTTTCAGGCCATACAGGGCTAGAATCTAAACTTGCTCTAGGACTAAATAAGTCCTAGCCTAGATCAAACTCTTATATAAATCCCCTGCCTCTGCACTCATTCTTTGATAATCAATACATAACTTTTAGGTAAACTATTCTCCAATACTCTCTGGTAAAAACATAACCACCAGCTAATCCTTCCAGTGACAGAACAATGTTCCTATTGTAACTGAAATAATTATTACTTTGATTTGTGGTTATTTAATATGAGTCTCTTTCTAGCTCCTCAAGGACTAGGGACCTTTTAAAACCTGCATGGGATAGAGTGCTAGATCAGCTGTGGTTGCTACTGAACCAATCAATGAGTGTCCTTCAGTTTCAGACAGAAGGGCTTACTTTGTCCTGTCTTACTGCTGGTTTCTCTTTTCCAGATGGAAGCAGCATCACTATGATACCAGTTTTCCCAGTTTGGGGGGCCTCAAACGATTTTGAGGAGACTTCAATCAATGAGCAAGTATCAGCTTAGCAGCTTCCAGGTAAAGGAAAGAAGAGACAGATTTGTGGAAATTGTTACTTTCTGATGGATATTATATAGTCATCCCCTCTAGATTCCAATCACAGAGGAAATTCATCCCACACACTACCCAGTACAGATTTTTAAAAAATTTTTCTAAAGAGGCCAAATTAAGCCTATCTGCATAGAAACACATAGGTGATGCCCTGGGCCTGGTGTACAAACCTTAGAAAAAAAGCACTGAGAACATTCCCTTTCCTGTACTGACAACTTACACAAGAAAGTGGAAGGACCAAATGTAAATAAGCCAAAGACTTCATAGCCTATGCCCTGCTGATCTGCCTACCTCTTCCTCAGAACCCAAAAATGTTCAGAAGTGTTTCATAAGGGATGTTCTCATGAGAAGTGGCATGTTTAACCTGTGACAGGGATCAGCCAACACACTGGATTTTCTGGCTGAAATTTTCAGCTTCCTGCTGCTCACTGTCACAGGTAAGAAAGAGAAGAATCTCTGTACTGAGGATTCTCTTTCCTGTAGGAGTTTGAGTCTGAAAGGCATTTTTTTTCATTGTATCTGCATATTTGCATGATATGAAGACATTCCTGCATCTCTGTTTTGCTCACTAGTGTCCAATGGAGAAATTGTGCTGACCAGTCTCCAGCATCCATAGCTGTTTCCCACGGAGAAAGAGTCACCATCACCTGCAGGGCCAGCCCGAGTGTAAACACCAGCTACTTGCACTGGTCCTAGCAGAAGCCAGGAGCCCTTCCAAATCTCCTGGATTATAGCACATCAGCCCTTGCCTGTGGGGTTGCAGCCCAGTTCAGTGGAAACAAGTTAGAAACCTCTTACTGTCTGACAATCAGCAGCGTGGAGGCTGAAGATGACTGTGACTGTCATCCGTGGTGCAGCTGTCCACCCACAGAGTAACAGACTGGAACGAAAACCCCTTCAGCTGCTCAGAGCCCACCTGCTTCCCCCTCAGAGGATGTGAGGGTCACGCCCTGCTGCCTGTGTTTGAGAGAGCCTCACAGTGGATCTCTACTGGAACCTGGGGTAAGCTGATTGTTGAAGACGTTTGGTCATCACAGGAAAGGAAGGAGGCAAGGTCCTGTTTAATGAAGAAAAAGGTGCAGTTTAGGTGTAATTCCTGTCACTAGAGAACTAATCTTTAGATGACAGGTTTTTTGTTGAGATTCTGCTCCAGGATAGGGAAGGAGGGTGGGACTAGCAATAGAACTTCCCTCCCATCAAAGGAATATGGACAGGGCAGCAACCACCGAGCTCTGGACCCTTTGGATCATTTGATTGAAATGCTTTTTACCCTGTGTGAAGTTCTAGTGAGTGAAAATCAGCCCCTCTTCCTTTTCTGTTATGAATGATCAGACTAAAATTATGTTTTAGAATATTTGATAAAATCCTAATCCCTATAGAATCTAACAGTTGGCTAAAAAGAATACGATGAAGATGTTACAAAGTGTCCAGACTAATTTCTTACACTCTTCGACCTGTTCTATTGTTCCTAACTACTCTCCTGAGATGATAAATTCTATTCAGAGAAGATGGGGTAGCATCCCTTGACTATGGAATTTGTTTTCTGTATCATAAAGGCCTGGCAGTCTCTGATGACTTCTCTAGATATGAGGCTGGAATATAAGTGTCCTCTCTGGACATTGTTCGCCACCCCCACCCTCAGAACAAGGTATTTAGATCTCACTGAAGGCTGATAGAAAGCATGTTGTTAAGATACTTCTGTGTTTTATCATAGGTCACAGAGGTATATGTGATAGTCAGAGGATCTAGGAACAAGCATAGTAAGAAAGCAGAGGTAGGAATAGAAAAAAGACAACTGTAAGAAAACAATTGTAACCTGCATTTCACCACTTCTGTGCTAGTATGTGTTTAACAACCAAATCTCCAGAAAAATAAAAGCCGTAGTCAGTTGCGTTTGCCAATTTCCATAAATGCAGTTGAAGTTTTACCACAGTTCTTTCAGCCTTTGATGGAACAACACAGAAAACATTAAAGATAGAGAAGATGCAGTACTACTAGCCAATGTGAACTGATTTCGGCATGAAAGAATATGTACCCTTCGCGAGTGCACAATGAACAGTCTTCAAGATAAACCATATTTTGTGGCATATGACAAAACTAAATAAACTAAAAAAGAAGGGGAAATCATACAGATGATGTTCTCCGACCACAAAAAAATTAAATTAGAAGAAGCTACAATAAAACTTTCAGAGTACTCCCAGATATTAAAGAATGCTTTTGTAAATAATGTATGCATAATATAATAACTTATTAGGTAATATTAGAAAATACTCTGAATTCAGTGATAAGAAAAACACAGCATATCAAAATTTGTGGGATGCAATTAAAATAATACTTAGAGAAAAATTTGTAACTTTACACACCTATTTTCAAAAATAATAAGAGGGCCGTGTAGTTGACCAGTATCCAGAGGAGATATCTGAACAACTTATCCTGATACCAGAGATGCTGGTGTCCTCTTAAATTTTGTGCCCTACTGCCTCATCTGCTTTTTACCCTAACACTAGCCCAAACAGAAAGATAGAGGTTAAAAGACAGCCTCATATTCTATGTTTAGGAAAAATGTTCTTTTCAGAATGAAGGCAAAATAAATACATTTTTAGACAAGCAAAAATTAAGAGATCTAGGTAAAACCAGGATCCATATATATTCACTTAATAAATAATAATATATAGTTTGAAAGTTAAAGGACAGAGAAAAAGAACCAAAAAAAAAAAAAGGTGGTCAAAAAAGCAATCCCTTGAGTGAAAAACTGGAGGGAGAAAATATAATAGTTCTGTCTTTTTTTCTGTCTCTGTCTCCATCTCTGTCTCTCTCTATACACACACACACACACAGAACACACACAATATATACATATGTTTTTTTATGCACACACATATATATGTATATTGTATGTGTATGTTTTAGTTGGATTGATATGTATGTGACGTATCTCACACACATGGAGATATAAGGGTACTTCAAAAGTGTGTAAAATAATAGAATCAAAATACAATTATTTTCATTAACTTTATGAAGACACCTTGCATGTATGAATATAATGAGGAATACGTTATTATATTTATATATATATACACAAGCAAGATTGATTCATATGTATCCATCCAATTACAAGAAATCCATTAGAAAATGATCAGACAAGCAGATATTCTACCCCAGTGGATGGTAAAATGTCCTGTAAACATATGACAAGGTTTTTATCTTCATTAGTCAAAAAAAAAAAATGCAGCTTATATTCAGAATGAGATACTCCTATACATGTACCAGAATGGCCTAAAAATAAATGTCTTACAATACCAAGTGTTGGCAAGAATGTAGGACAGTAAGAGCCTCCTTACACTGCAGCTGGGAGGGAGCATTTGTGGATCCTCTTTGGAAAGCACTGGCGTTATCCTCTAAAGTTTAACGTGCTGGCAACAAAATGTTCCATGGGGCTTGTGACAAATGTAGATGTAATATGTGCAACTGCAATAAGCGTGAAATGAGGGAAGACGGAATAGAACCATACAGAGCTGACATTTCTATAATCTCACTGGAATTAAGTTAGCATAAATCTGAATCATATTCTGGTATGTTGAGATAGACATGGAAAGTTATAGCAGAAACACTAAAAAAGTAACTTTTAAAATATAGTAATAAAAAAGATAAATAAATACATTTTGCATAAACAAATTAAATGCATTGAAACTGTGGGAAACCAAAGGCTGCAAGAGCTTAAAACTGAAGAGCTTAAAAGGAGTCAGAGGGGAAAAACGTAGATTCCCTTCAGAGGAGGAGAGTTAGAGTCACAGATGACATTGAACCATAATTATCAATTAAGAAATGGCAACGTCAAGTAGGCTGCCACAAACACTACTTTATGCTAAAAGAATTATTTCTAAGAATCATGTAAATACATTTTCAGATTAAAAATTACAAAAACAAAACAAACAAAAGGGTGGCTTTAGCAGCAGTGCTCTCAATGAAAAATCTCTCAAATGTGTGCTTCATTTGGAAGGACAATTGTCACTGATGGAAAGCCCAAGTTTTCTTGGTTTTTTAAGAAGACAACAAGGTTCTCTTTCCTCTGTTCTACCTCATGCTGGCTGAGGAATGGAGATACTGTGAGGGGTAATTTAGAAGTAGAAAGGGAAGCCACATGGTGAGGTTGGTAGAGCCACTGCCAACCTGAGTGACCTCACGGGGCAGAAACACTTCCCTGTGCCTACCTCTGGACTGTTATGTCATAGATACAGAAACACTGTCATATTTAATCGATTGATTTTTGAGGTTTTTTGTAACAGTCAAAGCTATTTTTCTCTACTTCTCTTGTATGCCTTGTCAGTATTTTAGCATCATTTATTTTTCAACATTTTGTTTTGCATGTTTAGCCCTTTGAAATATTAGCATTATATAGGATTATTTTATATATCAGTCCACATTTTGGTGTTGGCTTTATCTCCTGTCTCACGTCAGAGAAGAAATTCAAGGTCACTAGACACTGTCAATCACATGAGGCTGAAGATGACTGTGGCACTAACTCCTGCTCTTCCTCCTGGCATTTGTTTTCTCTCAATGAATCTCATGATGACTGTTAAGCTCAGTGATGCTTTGACTACCACCTTTAAATGACTTATTAAGTTCTTTTTTGCTTCATATTGTGAGGGCTCAAGTCTGCTTGATTTCTACATAGATTTTGCTATACAACTTTAAAAACTAATGGAAATAACACATTGGAATTTTATTTGCATTTGCCATGGATTCCACTACCTTGGAATAGAAAATCATCTCAAATATACTTACTATCATCAGGATCTTGTTTTTCTGTTGATTTTAGCATTCTTTTGTGTATGTCACGCCATGTTATGACATGCAAGTGATTTTCCTCATTGAGTCATATATAACATTGAAGTAGTACTTTAAGTGGAATCTAGAAAAGACATAAATATTCATAGATTTATAACTAAAATATAAGATTACAAATTCAGGTTATGATGAAGTCATGTGAAAATAATGCATTTTTGTATTGTTTGAAATCTTTTCTTGTGACAGTATAATACCAAATCTCTCACCTGTAAAAGAATACTTGGATAAAGTATATTTAAAATTCTTAGAATTTGGTAGAGGAAGAAAAATCTTATATAATTATGCATTTTTTTCCTGTGGCATATGGAGTAACCAATGTTCTTCATTGTTCAATTTATTCTGTTTATTTCTTAGCTCACTTTTGAAATCGCAGAAAATTTATTTTCTCTTGGCAAAAGGTAATTGAGACTAATTGAAATCTTTTGGCATTCCAACTCTTATATCTACTATAGATGTCCAGAGTCTATTTGAATTCTCAAAAAAATCAATTATTTCAGCTAATTACTCACAGCCACAGACACCCTATACAAAGTTTGTATAAAATGTTTTCTGGAACCTGTTAATGGGAAGGGTACTGTAGTGTAAGTGGTGAAAAAGAAGAAGTTGGGAAAGTGGGGAAATACCAATTTCACAATATTACAAAGTATTATCTTGTGAAAAATATATCCCAAAGTGGTAAATTCCAACAGGAATTCAACTTTTGTTGCCACTAATCTGTGTCAATTATCTGATTGTTGTGCCTGCTAAACTTACTTGAAAAGGGTAGGCAGGACAAAGCAGATTAGGAGGAACTCTACTCAACTCTGTCTTTCATCATGACTCACGGGGCACGTGGACCACCTAAATTACCCCTACTGCTTATGCCATTGAAAGGTTGTTGCAGCTGATGAGGTCTTAACATGTGGGCCTGAGGTAGAGCTGAGGCTCTCGTGGTCCAGAGCCCTCAGCAGCAAACCGTTGCCCTGAGTTCTGCAACATCTTCCCTTATGCAGATGCAGAAGATCTGCTGAACTGCTCCCCAGACAAACAGCACATGTGGAGAGATGGGCCTCCCGAGCAAGGAGATTTGTGTTCATGGCTGTATTATTATACGAGAAATTTGTACAGATTTATGGAAAAATTAATCTCCCACATCTTCAGCCTCCACACTGCTGATTTTCATTGTGAAATCTGACCTTGATATGCTGCCACTGAACCTGTCTGGGACACCAGAAGACAGGCTGGAAAGTCTATAATTCAGGAGGTAAGAATTCTTTCCTGGCTTCTGCAAGTATCAATAAAAAACAGGTGTATCCATTACTGTGTAGGAGGCTCTGACTAGACCTGCAGGAGATGGAGGGCTGCTCTCCGGGATGATGAGCAGGGAGAGAGTTATCAGGGTCATCACAATATCCCCACTGGATCTTGAAATAATGAGGAGAAGCACACAAGTTTATTAAAAAAAAAAAAATTACGAGCAATTTTTATTGTTTTCCTTATTCACTTCAAGTTCATATTTTTTGTTTAAATTTTGATTGATCTCATGAAAAACAAACTTTCTAAAACCAAACAAATATTTATAATGCATAAGGAGCTCTTTTTTTTTCAAGATCTTCATCAGAGCACTGGTCATTTTTCCCTTTCACTGTTTCCTAATTAACAGAGGGCAAAATATCAAATTTCTTTTCCTGGGACATGAAGCGTAGGCATCTAACTCTTATTCAGAATAAACAGGGGAAGCAGTTGGCCCCAGAGCTCAGCCTCCCACCTCGTTCTCCTTCCTCATCTCCTCTCTGTCCTTACCAGGGATCCAGAGCCTCAGCAGCCCCAGGAGCTGAGCAGGGAACCTCATTTTGAGAAGTTGAGCTGTGGAGTCCTGATAAGTCAAGGTTAGAGCTGAGCTTTTATCTTAGACCTGGAAGAGAAGGTCCTATCTAGGGAACAGCATGCAAATCCCCTGGTGGGCACAGCAGTGTGGAAAAAGCCAAAGAGATGGTGGTGGCCTCCCCTGTGATGAAAGTGACATGAAATGTTCCTTGAAGAAAAACAAATGGAGATTCAGTGCAATTTTCTTGTAGTTGGGAAGAAGGATCTAATACAAAGTTTGAATGATTTTCAAGGAGACATTGTGTTGGACCTGAAACTCTAAGAAAGTGCAAAAACCTCACATTGTAGAAATGTGTGTCTAGGTGTAGTCTTTGAGAGGTGAGTGACCACCCTGCTTGCCTCCCTCCCAGCTAATCTAGAGACGGAAATAGCTCCAGGCCCCTCTCCCTGAGTATTTATTAGCAGAGTGCTTCCAGAGGAAAAAAAAATAATAAGTGGTCATCAGCCTGTTCATGAATTCTCTGGTATGTGCTGTTACCAGGACAATTTTTAAAATGACAGCCTTTCCCTGGGACCCAGTGAGTTAACTCCATAAGAGCCTCTGTTGAAGGGATTGACAAGGAGAAGACAATGTGTCTCTTACATAGTGACAGCTAAGGGCTCAGTTTAAGTAAGAGGAAAGGACAAAGAATATCATGCCCCAGGCATTGAATATAAAATTCCTGGTTGCCAATTCTTACAACCTGGAAAACATCACACCATAGTTATCCCATAATAATTACCTCACATAGACCAGATTAAACATAAGGATTTCTTAAGAGAATAATTTGCAAATATGATGATACAGAATGAACAAGGAATAACTTTATACTGCATTTTTCTGAGTGGAATATAGAAAAACTCTTCCCACCCAGTCATTTTTTATCAGGTGGAACCAGGTCCTGTCAGGGTTCCAGGTTCTTGTCTGCTCTGTATGGGAACCTGAGTCTCTCCTGGGCCTGTATGTGCAGCAGCCACAGGCATGTGTCCTCAGTTCAAAGGAGATTCCATGTGTGAGAAGAGCAAGAACTAGATCCTCTGTTTTAATATCTCAGGGTAACCAAAACTCATGACTGACATTTTCATGGGCTTTCATTTAAAGACCGACACTGTCCAGGGATGTCAGTTTACTATACAGTTAAACCTTAACATAGAAGAACACCTGGATTATTCTTCACTTGTCAGTGGTACACTCTATGTTGAATTGGATAGTCCTGAGAATAGTGCCTGCATGAAATCACTTTACCAGGACCGTCACTGTCCTTAAAAAGAACAAAAAATTTCTAGAGCCACAGAAACAGTAGTTTATAGTACTATACAATCTTTGATAATTTAACCCAAAGTCATATTTAATTGACAAATAACTCAAATATAAATCTAGGTACAATTCTTTGAGAAACTCACTCTGAATATCTTCTGAAAAGTTCACCAAAAAAAAATATTTTTAATAAGTTTAAAATCGTTGAGTAAAAATGGTGTTGTCCTTTAAGTGTTGAACTCTGTGGAAATAACCTAGGTTATTGATAACAAATTATGACAAGGAGATAGGATTAGAATAGATGTCTCATATTTTACTACTTTAAATTTTATTTTTGCTTTTTTTCTTTACATTGTGTAAGGTTCCTGTATTATTTTTCTTATGGTGCCAACCATTTCAATTCTGCTTCATAATTTTGAAAACTTTCAGACTCTTAATAAACGACACAAGTGAGAGGAGTCAGAAACATCAGAAAATGGAAAAATAAAATAAAAATAAACACAAATGAACAAACATATGAACTAAAAGAGAACACAATGGTAGATCTTACCACTGGTTTTAAAGGGTTATTGTGAATGGGTATTAAATTAAGAACCAATCGAATCACTACCCTGCATGGAAACTTGAACTTCGGGAAAATGAGAAACAGTAAGAAATCTGTCATGTTTTGTTTTAAAACAAGACAATTCTTGAAACTGTGATTTTCACAAAGTACTGTTTAAGATGCTTTAATTTCAGAGATTATCAGTAACTAACCCCTGTGAAAATTTATGATGAACCTTTGAAAGTCTGCCATTGTGACTGGTTGTTTTATCTCAATCAGTTTCCCTTATGTATCCAGAAAATGTAAAATCTTGTCAAAAATAAAAAGCCTCTGAAGTCTTCCTGTACTATTTGTAGACTCAAAGAATAGTATTTCTAATTTTAAACAGGATCTGTCTCTCACATGTGTTAACACCTTACTCCAAGACTTCACCAAGAGCAGCCAATGCTGGTCGCTCCATATTGGACACATAGGCGTGTAAGGAGAACCTTCATTTGGTGCAGGTGGGGAACAGGCCTCTGTGTGTCCCTAATCACGACCATAGTTAACTGAATGGGAAAGGACTTGGATGGGGTTTATTCTAGATGTGTCTCCTTTGCCTGATGCTGTTTGGGTTGATAAAGTTGAAATAATGTATATTATTAGTATGACTATGGATACAAACTTGGAAGTGGAATTGCTCATGTACCTTATGCTGGAGTCAGTGTTGGTGGGATGTGGAGAGTGATACAGCTGTGGGGTTGGGGAATTGGGGGCTGTTCAAGGAAGAACATATGGAGTAGCACACGCAACTTTTATTGGAGATGCTTTCTCAAGTTCTCAGGGAGGAGTCCCTCACAGCAGGGCTAAGGTGCCAGGGTTCCCACTCAAGGCAGAGGGGACACTGGAGAAGGGGCTTATGTGTCTAGGTGATGACACACAGCAGCCCAGTGGGGAGTCCTGGGTCAGACAGCTCCAAAGGGAAGTAGTATTGAGGATTTTCATAAACTTGGCTTATCCATTGCTAGTTGATGTGGAGGAGATTTCCTAGGATGTGCAAAGCAAGCATTTTTTCAATGGGTAAAAATCTGCATCCTTGGGCTGCTTTGAAATATTTAAATGTGAAAAATTTGAGTTTGGCACAGACCATTCCGAAATAAACCTGCTGTACAGAGGTAAACACAGGGACCAGTATGCACAGGACAACTTTGGCTTATTTATGGCACTATTGCACGTTGTGTAGACTGTTTTATAAACTATATTCATCCAAATAGTCCTAACTTACACTGCTTTGGGTGAGATTTGAGACACACAATGGTCTGTTCCCACCTGGACACCAATGGATGCTCGTTCAGATTAAAGAGAAGAGCTGTCTGGGGGAGAGAATTGAGATCAAACTGCCTGCAAAGGAAGCTCTTCTAGGGGTAGGTTGGCTGGAGTGGATTCTTGAGCTCTGCAGCACCTGTAATTGAAGCCGACTGATTTTTCTGCAAATTGTCACCTACTAGAGGATAAATTATAAATAAATATTCTGGTTAAAAGGGACCTTTTTGAGCAACTGCAAAACTGTTTTTCAATGCAGCTGCACCATTTTACTTTCCCACCAATGATGGATGAAGATTCCTGCATTAGACTGTTTTCCAGAGAAACAGAACTGATAGGATATATTACAGAGAGAGACAGAGATTTATTACAGGGTACTGGCTCACACAACTGTAGAAATTGAGTAGTCCCATTTTCTTTCAGCAACCAGAAGGCGCAGGAAAGGTTTCACTATAGTTCCAATATAAGCCTAAAGGCCTGAGAACCAGGGAAGCCAATGGTGTAAATCCCAGTCACGGTAGGAAGGCTTGACAACTGCAGGGCCAAGGTTATAAGTCTCAGTGCAAGTCTGAATGCCTAAAAACCAGGAGTGTTGATGTCTCAGGACTGTGTGAGGACAGAATGTAGATTTCACAGCTCAAGAAAAGATAGTGAATTTATACTCCCTTTACTTTTTTGTTCTATTGGGACCCACAAGGGATTGGATGATTCCTACCCACATTTGTGAGGTCCATCTTCTTTATTCAATCTGCCAGTTCAAACGCTCATCTCTTCCAGCCATCAGCCACACATGCCTAATGAGCACGTGAAATGTAGCTAGTGTGACTGAGGAACCAAGTTTTTAGTCTTCATGAATTCTTATTTACATCTATGTAACTATGTGCTGTGAGTGACTACCATGTGAGACAGCACAGTTTTATATGGTAATTATCAAAAATATCATCATGACAACCAAGCTGCTAAATGGTAAGCAAGGGTCTGTCCCATGGCCACTACACTGAGCTGGGGGATGCAGTGTGGCCAAGGTACACATAACACGTGGATGGACCTTTGAAACCTGCCCTCGGTTCTGCTGTTTCTGAGCAGGTGACAGAGACCCTCTTTCGTGGCAAAACTGAAAAGGAAGCTGGAGACTAGGCTCACACAGCTTGACACCAGAACATCAGATGGAAACAAAGCACAAATATTCCCCAGTGTTAATGATAGTCCACTCCATGGTCTTCCTGGAAAAGTCGTGCTGGCTGATCAAGCAGTGAATGCTGTGCTCGCTGAGCAGTGGTCTCAGCCTCACTCTCATGGAACCTGTGAACCTCACACATGAAACTTCCACATTCCTCTTTTCAGCTGGAGCCAGAACACTAGGACCTGAAGGACCCATCCAGGGTCCAGTGCTGTCCCTGCCTCAGGTTATTGTCACCCAGAGAAAGTGACCAACCAAACATAAGAGCTTGAGTGGCAGGAGGGGCTTTAGGGAACATTTAAAACAGCAGCAAGGGGTGCAGACCTGGGCTTCCAGTTTTGGAGTGAGGGAACATTCTGCATCATGGATGTGGCCCAGGCCAAGGTGCTTGATTAGAGTAATGTTATAATAAATTTTACGCTACCAGGGAAAATAGTCACAGAAAGATTTCATACTGCTAGAGAGAAAACGTGCTTTTTTCAATAAAAACTTAAATGTTATCTGAAATTTCCTGGTCCTCACACTTCCTATGGTTGTTCCCTTTCTCTTTGCTGTTTTTATTCAGACATGTGGTCACATGGTGCCTCCTCACCATTCAGATGCATCTCGAATATAACCCGGGGAACTTCCCTGGTCACCAAAAATAAATAGTCTCACAGCCCCAGACATTGTATCCTATTGACATTTATTTTTATAACTTGTCAATTCCAGAAACTATCCTATTCACTTTCACTTACATAACTATTGTTTCCTGCATGGCTCACTTTCCTACTAGCCCTAGGGTACCAGCACTCACTAACAAAATTTGTCTTATTTAGTCATGTGCAATGATCCCTCAAATGATGGTAATGACTCGTTCCTGAAAACTCTAACACAAAGTCAAAAGCCATTAAATGCCAAAATATGCTCAATCTTTTTTATTGGAAAAAGTTATGATGCATTCCACTCAACTCAGGACACTTATCTATTTTCTCAGTTGAAAAAGATCAATTGGAAAACTAAAAGTCAAGTTTATAGGAGTAACAAGTATCATTTTCAAATTAAGTAAACCCAGCTTGTAGGCAAAATACATAATAGTGAAGATTTATTGAGCTCAACAAAGGAGAAGAAAAGACCTCCCAGGGGGTGGAGCTTGATGCAGAGGGTGGGGAGTCAGGCAAGGGAGGCAGTGGAGGGTCTGAGGACTGGCTTCAGGCAGGCATGCCATCTCAGGACCAGAGGGACTAATTATGATTTTCTATTCATTAACTCTTGATACTAGGAGGAGCTCATGATGGGGAAGGTTTTGGCATATTCATAGAATAAGTGAAATAAAGGTGGAAAACAATATATTACAAAACACGTGCAAAGAGCTCACACATGTACCAACTAAAATATCTTACAAAATGTTAACTTTTCATCAGTCTTTCTTAACATTTGGTTTTAGCTGATCATTGCTTGCAATGAAGTTTTTTTCATATGATGTTCTCTCACTTGAAGCTATCATGTAGAGAAAGGTGTGAGTGTATCTGTCTGAAACCATAATGTATGAACATCAGTTCTTATAATGTAGTTCTTCACTGTGTTCGGGATAATGTATGTGTGGTTCTGAAACATTAAAAAAAATTGATCAAAACTGTATCAGTCCATTTTTGTTTTATGTTACTTATAATAAAATACAGAGAAGTGGGTATTTTATAGAGAAATGAAATTCATTGCTTGCAGTTTCTGAGGCTGAGAAGTCCAAAGACCATCTGGTGGCAGAGACAGTGACCCAGGAGTCACTGTCTCACATTCAGATGCATCTCATCTGACCTCAGATTCCAAGATGGTGGAAGCAGAGAGAGCAGAGAACAAGAGATTCTCCTCTTTTAAAGCCCTCAGAACCACACCCCTGATCCATTCACTACAGCATTGTCCTACACTCCAATCACCTCTTCAATGCTCCACCTTTCAATTATCGTAATGGGACTTCCCACCCTCTTAGCAGTCACAGTGAGGGCTAAATTTCTAATACATAAAATTTGGGGAAGGCCATTCAAGCTCCGGTGAGTTATGGGGAGCATGAGTCAATCCACTACAAAACCTCATAAAAGTTTTTGTGACCAATTGGGGTGAGTCATTAAAATGTCATTAGCTTTGATATGTCTGCATTCTCAATGCCTAGACTGGGTGTCAAAAATCATTGTTGAATGAATGAATAAGTGCACAGAATACACAAACTAATATAGTTAATTGCTCTCAGTGTTAAAAAATGTTAACAGTAGGACACTGGGTCTACAATCAAAAACAGCGAGAGTAAAAGGAAATTATTTTCAAAGTGCACTTTAAATTTTATTGGTGGATGAAAGAGGAGATAAGCAATGATTCTGACGCACAGTACAACATATTCATTTTAGAGTGATAGGTGATTCAATTGTGTGTCATGTGTCAAGGTATGAAATCAAACTTCCATTTCACTTTTCCACCTTACTTGAGCTCCCAAAGCTACGTACTCTCATTTCTTAGTGCCCTGACAAATTTGTCTTTGGTAAAGAGACTTTTATTGAGGAATTGAGAATTCTTGATTTCAAACTCCTCAGACCTGTAATCTTGAGCTGCTCCCTGGAATGGCAACAAAGGACTCTGATTCCTCCCTCATTTTCAGGGAGAGTCTCCTCCCAAACTCTAGGAGCATGACTCTATTCCTGTTACTGACTGAATAGTCCCATATAACAAGGTCTAAATATCCAATGCCTCCTGAATTATCAGTCTAATACTTCACTGGCAAAGGTGAACGATAATGTTAAAGTGACTTAATCAATTTCATGGATAAGGGGTATGCTTTGGAAATGGGCTCAATTTTTCAGTCTTTTGGACGCAGGACAATTAAAACCTGAATCCCCTGGCTCATCTATCACTTCAGTTCCACTCCATTACCCGATCTTTTACAATCTCCCATCTTTAAAACAATTTTGCGATGAATGAGCTAATTTACCCCCAATGAATAAAATTAATTCTTAGAATACTATTATAAAATTGAAATGATAAAGTACTAAATGGGAGAAAATATTTGCAAATCATATATTTGATATGTTATTAATATCAGAATATGTTAATAATTTATAAAACTCAACAACAATGACAACAGCAACAATTAAACACACAGACACACAGACACACACTAAACCGATTCACAAACAGGTTATGGACTGAATAGACACATCTCAAAAGACGATACACAAAGAGCCAATAAGCACCTGAATTCATGCTCAACATCATTTGTCATTAACAAAATGAATATTGAAATCTGTGAGATATGAATTACCTGCCAGTATGGCTAAAATTTAAAAAGAAAAAAGAAAAATAACAAATGTGGTTCACAATATGCAGAAATTGGAACCCTGTGTATTATTGCTGGTGAGATTGTAAAATGATGGATATCTTATGAAAAACATTGGCAGCCAGCTGAAAGGTTAAAATTAGAGCTACTATGTGGCTAAGCAACTCCACTCCTAGGCATACATTCAAAAGAATTGTATGCAGGGACTTGAATAAATATTTGCAACTGTTTCCATTGTGTCATTATTCAGAATTTCTGAAAGGTGGAAATAATACATATTTCCATTAACAAATAAATAAATATGGAAATTGTGGTATATGCATACAATAAGGCATTACTCAGCCATAAAATGAAAGATATTTTGATATACACTGCAATATGTATCAGGCTTACAATATTACATACAGTGAAATAAAATAGACACAGAAAACACATACTGTAAGATTCCACTTATATTAGGTTCCTAGAATAAACAAAATCATTAGGACAGAAGGAGAATAGAAGTTGCAGGGGTTGGATGTGGGGGTGGGGGGGAAAGGGAGTTGCAATTTCATGTTTACATAGTGTTTAGGGAGGTGATGAAAAAGTTTTGCTGTACATAGAGGTGATACACAACATTATGAATATATTTAATGCTAATGATTAAAAAAATGTGAATGGTTAAAACTATAAATATTATGCTACATATACTGTACAACAATAAATATAATGTTGTTTCAACAAATAGATACAAAATATGAAAATAAATGGAAGAGTGTAATCAATATAGGTGGCAAAAACAGAAAACAGAAAATGCCTGTGAGAGGAAGACATATGAAACTTAGCAGACAAATATTTGAAATTAATCATCAAAATATGTTTAAAGAACTAACCAAAACTAAGCTTAAAGAAGTAAAGTATGAAGACAATGCCTCATGAAATAGATAATGTCAATACAAGAGATAGAATCAAAGGCAAATTCTGGAGTTGAAAAGTACAAAACAAAATGAAAAATGTATTAGAAAGCTCAACAGCAGATTTAAAGTTGCTGGGAAAGGAATCAACACACGTGAACAGAGATTGATAAAGATTATGCAGTCTAAAGAACAGAAAGTCAGTAGAATAAAGAAAAATAAACATAAACTCAGAGAAATGTGGGACAACATTACTGAATTAACATATGTGTAATGGGAGTACCGAAAGAAGAGGAATGAAAGAATCAGAAAAGAATAGTTGAAGAAATAATGGCTAACAACTTGCCAATTTTCTGGAAAAATAAAAATAAAATACAGTACTTTTAATCTAAGAAGCTCAATGAACTTCAAATAGAGTAAAAGAGAAGTTTCACATCATAGAAAATATATGAAAGACAATAACCAAGACAGCCTTGAAAGCAGCAAGAGTTGCAAAATCCTTTACATAGCAGGGAAGGCTAGTGTATTAACAGCAGAATTCTACTCAGAAACAATGTATATCAGAAGGCAATGGGATGACATATTCTTTTTTTTTTTAAGTTTTATTTTGTCGATATACATTGTGGCTGATTATTGCTCCCCATCACCAAAGTGTTGCCTGAAAAACAAAACAAAACAAAATGAAAACAAAAGAAACCTGTCAAGCAAGAATCTTATTCCAGCAACACTATCTTTCAATAATTGTGGCAAATAAAAACAATGCAAGATAAATAAGATCAGAAACAATTCAATGCTAGCACAAGTGACCTTTGACAAATATTTTTTTTAAAAAGAAATTCTTTATAACAAAAGCAAGTAAATCTGAATGAAAATTTCAATCCATATTTTAGAATATCAAAAAGTATCAATAAATTTAAAAATGTAAGTGTGAAGAGAAAAGTGTATGTTTACTCTATTCCTGTCTTTATGGATTTGAAAAGAAATTGTATAAAAAATGTATGTAATTTTATTTTTGGACCTAAAACATAAAGAAATATAACATATTTGTTGACAATCACAAGACAAGTAGAATTGCGTTGGACAAAGAAAATGACCACAGATGGAAAGTCAATCCCACAAAAACAAAAGTAGCAAACCAGAAATAGTAAATAAGAAGGTTATTGTAATAAGCTATGTAAAAATGTGCTTATTCTTCCTCATTTCTCAACTAATTTAACGAACATAAAATTATACAAAAGTATAATCACAATATTATATTATGGGGTTTCTAACATATAGAGAGAGTATATTTATAACAATAATAAACACAAAATGTGAGAACAGAGAATAGGACAATAAAAAAAATGTTTGTATCACACTGAAATTGTTACTATAGATCCTAATTTTATCCTGATTCATTAAGATTTATATGGAAAGCTGTTTGGGAAATACTAAAAAAAAAAAAAAAAAAAAAAAAGGAATGTTTAAAATATAGTATTAAATTCTATATATCGAACAGCCTAAAGCCTCAAGAAAAAAAATCTTGGAGTTGATAAATGATTTCAGCACAGTAGCGGGATAAAAAATCAACACACAAAAATCAATAGCATTTCTATTCTCCAATAGTGAACATGCAGAAAGGGAAATCAAGAAAGCTTGCCCATTTACAATAGCCACCAAAAAAATAAAATACTTAGGAATTGAGTTAACCAAGGATGTGAAAAATCTCGATAACAAGAACCACAAACCACTGCTGAGAGAAATTAGAGAAGATACAAGAAGATGGAAAGATATCCCATGCTCTTGGATTGGAAGAATCAACATAGTGAAAATGTCCATACTACCCAAAGTGATATACAAATTCAATGCAATCCCCATCAAAATTCCAATGACATTTTTCTCAGAAATGGAAAGAACTATCCAAACATTTATATGGAACAACAAAAGACCATGCATAGCCAAAGCAATGCTGAGCAAAAAAAATAAAGCTGGAGGCATAACAGTACCTGACTTTAAGCTTAGTACAAAGCTATAATAACCAAAACAGTATGGTACTGGCATAAAAACAGACACACTGACCAATGGAATAGAATAGAGAATCCAGAAATCAACCCACACACTTACTTCCATCTGATCTTTGACAAAGGCACCAAACCTATTCACTGGGGAACGGACTGCCTCTTTAGCAAATGGTGCTGGGATAACTGGATACCCATACGCAGGAGAACGAAACTAGACCCATACCTCTCACCATATACTAAAATCAACTCAAAATGGTTTAAGGATTTAAATATACTCCCTGAAACAATAAAACTTCTTAAAGAAAACATAGGAGAAACACTTCAGGAAGTAGTACTGGACACAGACTTCATGAATATGACCCCCAAAGCATGGGCAACCAAAGGAAAAATAAACAAATGGGGTTATATCAAACTAAAAAGCTTCTGCACAGCAAAAGAAACAATTAACAGAGTTAAAAGACAACCAACAGAGTGGGAGAAAATATTTGCAAAATATGCATCTGACAAAGGATGAATATCCAGAATATATAAGGAACTCAAACAATTTTACAAGAAAAAAACAAGCAACCCATTTAAAAAATGGACAAAAGAGCTAAATAGGCATTTCTCAAAGGAAGATATACGAATGGACAACAGACATATGAAAACATGCTCAACATCCATCAGCATTCGGAAAATGCAAATCAAAACCACACTGAGATACCATCTCAGCCCAGTTAGGATGGCTAATATCCAAAAGACTGTGAACGATAAATGCTGGCAAGGTTGCGGAGAAAAAGGAATTCTCACACATTATTGGTGGGACTGCAAAATGGTGCAGCCTCTATGGAAAATGGTATGGAGGTTCCTCAAACAATTGCAGATAGATCTACCATATGACCCAGCTATCCCACTGCTGGGAATATACCCAGAGGAATGGAAATCATCAAGTCGAAGGTATACCTGTTCCCCAATGTTCATTGCAGCACTCTTTACAATAGCCAGGAGTTGGAACCAGCCCAAATGTCCATCATTGGATGAGTGGATACGGAAAATGTGGTATATCTACACAATGGAATACTACTCAGCTATAAAAAAGAATGAAATACTGCCATTTGCAACAACGTGGATGGACCTAGAGAGAATAATATTAAGTGAAACAAGGCAGGCACAGAAAGAGAAACATCAGATTTTCTCACTTATTGGTGGGAGCTAAAAATAAATACATAAATTCACACAAACACACACACACACACACACACAAAACTGGGGTGGGCGGAGAAGACACAACAATTACAATTCCTTGTAGTTGATATGACAAGTGAACAGAATGACATTGTTGGGTGGGAGGAGGAGAGGGAGGAGGGAGGGAGGTTTTGGTGATGGGCCACAATAATCAACCACATTGTATATTAACAAAATAAAATTTTTTTAAAAATATAGTATTAAATAAATAAATAACAGATTTATCATAAGGAACAAATTAAACTCAACACATTGAAGCTTTAGAAAACCAAGGGTAAATTGAAGAGATAAAAAGAAGTTTGAGAAAGAAAAGACCAATTTCTTTCAATGGAAAAGAGTTATTTACATAGATGATTTTGTAACAGTATTCATCAAATGGTAAGTGACAACTTCAAACAGGCTGCCATGAATATAATTTTATGCTCAAAAAATTATTTCCATTAATCACATAAATGCATTTTCAGATTTAATGTAAAAACCAAACGAACAA
This sequence comes from Cynocephalus volans, assembly GCF_027409185.1. Lineage (NCBI taxonomy): Eukaryota > Metazoa > Chordata > Mammalia > Dermoptera > Cynocephalidae > Cynocephalus > Cynocephalus volans. The sequence goes on from NC_084473.1 coordinate 84,697,188, forward strand.
ACAAACAAAAATCGTGACTTTATCGGTCAGTCCCTAACTCAAAAATCTCTCAGATGTGTACTTTAGGCAGAAGGATATTCATCGCTGATGGAAATACCAAGTCTTCTTGAATTTTTAACAGGAAAACAGCTGCCTCTTCACTCTTTTTACTTCATGATGGCTGCAAAATGAGTGTAGCAGGAGCAGTGATTTAGATGGAGGAAGGGAAGCTCTTTCTTGAGGTTGGTAGTGCCACCTGCCAAACTGAGTGACCTAATGGAGCACAGTCACTCACCTGACTAAGAAAACTTGCCTACCTCTGGATTGTTATGTCAGAGACAGACATATATTGTCATCTTTAATCTTCTCTGTAACTGCCAGTTTGATTGTCCTCTGATTTCCCATGGTATCCCTCTCAGTTTTTGGTATCATTAATTTTTCACCATTTTGTTTTGAGAGTGCAGCCTTTTTGGGATATCAACATTACGGAGGTTTTCTGGTTTTAAATATGCAGTGTACATAACCACCTTGAGTGAGTTTTAAAAGCAGAAACTCAGGGTCACTAAGTGTTGTCAACCCCAGGAGGGCTAAGGATGACTGTGGCATTGCTTAACTCCTGTTCTTCCTACTTTCACTTTTTCTCCCATTGCATTCTGTGATACTACTTAAGCTCAATCATGTATTCATGTGTATTTTTAAATAACATATCAAGTGTCTTATGTTTCATAAGTTGATGGTTCCAGTTCACTTGATTTATATCTAAATTTTGAAATACAATTTCTACATGTAACAAATGACAAATTGGAATTTTATTTGCACTTGTCAGGGATTCTACTATTTTGAGATAAAAAATTATCTCAAATATACTTTATATTATTAACCAGAAGCAGGATTTTGTTGTTCAGTTCTTTTAAACTTTATTTTATGTCCATCATATTGTGTTATGATTTGTAACTGATATGACCCATTATTAGGTCAGATATGACTGTAGAACACTATTTTCTGTTTTTCATTGATGTCAATGAAAAACATATATTTTCTATACACTTATGACTAAAATATAAGATTCTGATTCATTTTCAGGTAAAGATGTTGTCATGTGAAAATAGTGCATTTCTATATTTTTCCAAACTTTTTTTGATAATGATATAGAACCAAGTTTGTCATTTCTACAATAGAACCTAGGTTAAATATTTCCAAATCTTTTTGAATTTGGTAAACAAATAAAAATTTCATATAATTCTGCATTTTTCCTGTAGTGCATGTTGTAAACTTTGCATTCTCCATCTTTCAGTTATGCTACTTTTGAAGCCCACTTTTAGAATTGCAAGAACTCCTGTTCCACTCAGTGAAAGGGAGTTGAGGGAAATCACAGTCTCTTGGCATTAGAATCTTATATCTGTTATGAATTTACAAAGTCTATTCAAATACTCAAACATTTACATTAGTAAAAATCAAACATTTTTACTAATTATACTGAGCCATTCTCTAGCTGAAGATTGTTTATGTAGAATGTTTCTTGAACACGGTAAAGGAAAGGGCAGTTTATTGTAAGTGGTAAAGAAGAAGTAGGAAGTTAGATATCTGAGAAAAGTACCAACATTTCGATATTACCAAGTGTTATCTTGTGAAAAATATACCTCAAACTGGTAATTTCCAACATGTATTCAACTTTTGTTGCAACAAATCTGCATCAAGTGTCTGGTTGTTATGTCTACTAAATTTTCTTGGCAAACGTAGGCAAGACAGAGGATTAGGATGAGCTTTCATTCAATTCTCACTTTTGTCATGGCAGGTTGTTCACATGACACTGGAATCACCGAAATTGTCCCTACTGCTTATGCCATTGCAAGGCTGTAGCAGCTGAGGAGATCTTAACATGTGGTGCCTGAAATGGGACAGAGACTCTCATGGTCCAGAGACAGCACAGCCCGTATTTAGTCTCTGATTGCGTCATGGACATTGGTCTCCATCCCCACGGTGTAGAGCCTGCTGGGCCTTCTGGTTAGCATGTCACTGCAAGTTACATCTCCCAAACACAGCCATGTGCTCCAGGCAAGACCACTTCTTAGGGCAGAAAGAGTGTCAGAAGGTGTCCTTGGCTAGGATAAGTTGACTAGGAAAGAGTGACATGACTTCAGGTCTCTTTTCACAGGATTCACTAAACCTTTGATGATTACAGGCCTAAACCCCTGCACGATGAAATACTGTCCTGTGAAAATTGCAGTGGCACCAGCTAGATCTAGGAGGCCAGGCAGTGGTCCCTTCAACTCTGCCAGTCTTCATAAGAAACACATGTGGACCCTTGCAGTGTTCACATCCTCAACTGCTATTCCCAGCACCATCCACAACCCCACCCACCACAAGCTAAAGTGCATCTTATGTGAACAAGAATTCATCTCTACCAAATTCCCTTCATGCACTCCCACCTGCAGTATGCCTGCAGTCTTCAATTCTTAACTTTAGAAAATAAAAGAAATCCATATCATTCTGTATTTTTTCAGAGATATATGGCGTAAATTACAACTTCCAGTTTATACTTTTTATTTTTAAAACCAATCTTCTTGAATTTCAAAAACTGCCTTTTTCTATCAGCAAGTAGTAACTGAGGAAAATCAAAGAGTTTTAGCATAAAATCATGTATCTGCTATAACCTCAAGATGTATTCATCATGTATTGCCCCAAGTCAGTGTCAACTGTTTGGCTGTAATGCTGATGAACTTAAATGACAAATGTTAATTCGTTCACCTCTCTGTTCAATCAAGTCTGTTTACTCAGAGGACACCTGGACCACCTCCTTCTCCTGCCACTTATGCCAGGTAAGGCTGCTGCAACTGATGGGGCCTCAACAGGTGGTTCCTGATGTGAGCCTCAGGGTCTCAAGGCCTAGCGCCCCCAGGAGCAAACTATTACCCTGATTTCTCCACTATCTTCCTCTTTCAGAGACTCAGAGAATGTGCTGGGCTGCTCCCCAGACAAGCCATGTGGACAGCTGGGCCAAACCAAGAGGAGAGCTTTGTGCTCTGGGCTATATCACTGTGGACACAGCATGTGTATGTTGCAGGCGGTGATACACTCCAACATCTGCAGCCTCCACCCTGCTGATCTTCAGTGTGAAATCTGTGCCTGGCCCACTGCCACTGAACCTGTCTGGGACTCCAGAGGCCCAGTTGGAAACCAAATAGATCAGGAGCTGTGAAGCCTGGCCTGGGCTCTGCAGGAACAATTCGAAATAGGTGTTTCCTTTACTACGTAGGAGGCTCAGACTGGCCCTGCAGGAGATGGAGGCCGACTCCCCAGGAATGATGGGCAGGGAGAGGGGAGTTTGGGTTATCACAACATCCCCACTGGTTCCTGAAATAATGAGATAAAAGTACAATGTTATGCATAAACATCATACACTAATTTAATAATGTTTTTTTTAAAATGTATTTCAGGATAAATCATTATTCAAGTATGTAATTTTAATTTATACCCCCAAAATATCCAATTTCAAAAAAGAAACCAAAAGGTGCAAGACACAGGGGGGTTGGGCTCTAGAAATCACCTGCACCAGCCCCCCTCTTTCTATGTCACAGTCTTTCACAGAGCACAGGTATTTGCACCTTCCGGAATCTTCCCCGCTCTCACAGATGTAAACATCACATGCCCCATCACGGAGGATAGATGTGCACATTTCACACAGGACAGAACACACATGGGAAGCAGTGAGCCCCGGAGTTCACCCCACACCCCACTCTCCTCCTCATCTCTCTTCTGCCCTTTCCAGGGATCCAGAACATCAGCAGCCCCAGGAGCTGAGCAGGGAACCTCATTTTGAGATGTTGAGCTGAGGAGTCGTGATAAGTCAGGACAAGGTTAGAGCTGGGCTTTTACCTCAGACTTGCAAGGGAAGGTCTTCCCTAGGGGGACAATATGCAACTCTGCTGGTGGGTGCAGCAGTGTAGAAAGAGCCAAAGGGAGGCTGGGGCCTCTTTTGTGAGAAAAATTACTTAAATCTATTCTCTGTTTGAAGGAAAACCAATAAAGATAAAGTCCATGCTGCTTAAGTGGGATAAATTTAAATATTATCTTCTGTTTTCTCAAGGAGATATCTTCTTAGCTCTTTCCTAAGCACATATTATTGTGTTTTCTAAATGTGAAAAATGTGGCTTGTTTAAGACAAAGGATATACAGTTGCTGACACTTTCTTCAAAGTATCCTTTAGAAGATCCTTTAGACCATCAACCAGGCTCCTCTAACTGCGTGATGATGACAGTCTTCCCACTGAGCTCAGCATATGTGTTTTCTCCTCTCAGATCTGAATGAACCTTTGACTACAGTGGAGCTAACACTGTTTTCTACAGCTATAAGAGGTCATAAAGTGTGTACAATTTATAATTTATACTCTTAGGAAAATTATAGATGAAGCCATGCACGACATGGGTAGACTACCTGCACCAGCAGAGGACCCAGCCTACATCCAGCATTGACCACCGTGAGATGACTCCTGTCCCAGACCCCATCTGATTGCATCCATGAATGAAACCCTGACTAGGAACTTGGTTAGCCCGGGCAACATGTAGGGATGATGAGATAATAGTAAAATTATTACATCTTTCATGTGTCATTACATTTTGGGGTGATATGTTTTGCATTGATAGTTGCTAGCTGCCAATTAATAAATTAAAGAGAATGTGGAATTAGAAAGTCACCTATTTATTGATGCTAAATGAATATTAGTAAATTGTATATGAGAGTTTCTTATACTAGTTTTGCAATTTTTGTCTAGGTTTGACATTATGTGAAAATCAAATTTACTTAAAATATGTACAAGAAAACTTGAGAGAAATGTACTGAATATTACTAAGAAAAAACTACAGAAGACCCCAACACATGGAATGTTCAGCCTTATTCAGAATTGGAAACAGAATAATGTAAATATGCTAATTCTCCTCAAATTAATTTAAGACAATCTCAGAGAATTTTCATTGAACAGAAAATATCTTTCTGAAGTATTTAAGGATTTTCAAAATGTAAAAATTCATAGGAATAAAGATGGAGGACTCACAATACCCAATATCGAAGCCTGTAAAAAAGAACAGTAATTGAAATAATATGGTGCTGGCAAGGAATAGACAAACAAGCTGGTGAGTTTGAGAGTCTAGAAACCTGTTCGTACATACTCATAAACAGTCATATGATTTACAATAAAAGTACCACTGCAACTAGTAGAGAATATTTGTTTTTTGGAATAAATAAATTGTTCTGTATGAATTGGGTATCCATAGGACATCAAAATGAATTACATCTACATTTGACATTTACAACTATTAATTCTAAATTAATAATAAACAGCGCTGTCCAGTTTGCTCAGTTTGTTAGAGTGTTACCATGTAACACCAAGTTCAAGAGTTCAAATCTCCAAATCAGCAAGCCCCCGAAAAAAATTTTTAAAAAGTGAATATTAGACTTAAATTTGAAATGCAAAATAATAGTTTCTAAAATAGCACAAAAACATATCATGTGACTCTAGAGGTAGGAAAATATTTCTTAAAGAAAATACACAAGGGAATAAGCACAAAAAAAGATTAATAAATTAGATCTCAATAGTACTATTTCATTTTTATAAAGTTTAAAGAAAATGTATACAAACATTATTTGTTAATTACATATAGAAGAAATGAATTGTAGGAAGAAAAGTCAAAGTATAACAATTAGAAGATTTACAATTGTGGTTGAATTGGTGGAAGGAGATAGTCACGTGAAATGATAGAGAACTCACATTTTGTGTGGTAGGTTCACAGGAGCTTATTATGTTGTTATAAATGAATTTATGAGTGAGTGTGTCAGTAAATAAGTAAATAAGAAAGTCTTAGATGGGCCAATGACAGAGATGTATTATAAATCAAAATGTCTACCATTGCAATCGATTATTGTAATTCATTATAATGAACTAAAACAATTAGTATAGTTTAAAAAGATAAAATTAAATGAACAAACACACTGAAAAACAACAAAAGAAAGAAAGAACAGAAAGAAAGAGTAACACAAAATCTCATGGATATTCCAGTAAAAAATTTAATCAAAATGTTTTGAATAATCCATAGAATTTAAGGAAAAATATCACAATAATATGTGAAAATGTAAATATAAATCTATCAGATCTCCTGGCATATTAGAGAAATAAAACCTTAAATGCACAATCAAAAATGAAAAACAAAAAGAAAACTAGTATGCAAGGCAATCACAACTAGAACTTATTGTTGGAAATCAATAAATAATGGAGAAGACAGAGGGGAGTATTAGTCACTGTACACACAATGGAAGAGTTTGAAACAGACAGAAAAGGAGACGGAGACAAATCCAAGAACAAAATATTTTCCTAAACTAGAATCATTATGATAGAAATAATAATGAGAAACATAATTTAAAATAATACTCCTGAGTTTACTAAAAACTAATGAGTCTAAATTTTATGGACTCATGCAATTCCAAACAAAAATTTGTAACAGAACACACAGATAATTTGTTACCTTTTTAAAAAATAAATAAATAAAATCCAAAACAATCTAAGGAATGTTTCCAGAGAGATAAAAATCAGGCTTGCTTCAGGTTCCTGGTCTGGAGAGGAAAATAAATGCAGGTGGTCACGTCTCTCTCAGTCTAACATCAATGCACCTCCGTGTCTCCAAGGGTGGTTCAGGTTACAGTGAGGAGTTGATCAGAAATTTATATTCCAGAACCACCTTTCCTTTGCTGCTTAGCGATCTTTCTTGATGGCCCTGCAACTGCATCACTCATTTTTAGAATTCGCATCACTCATTTTTAGAATTCATAAAGAGTGTCGCTCAGGTAGCCACAGCAGTGTGGGTGCGAGGTTGACCACAGCTGCCTGCATGAGCAGGACCCAGGCTCTGACCGCAGTGAACCAACACCGTTTTCTGAAGACACATCCATCAAATGCACCCAGACTCAGGATCCCCTCTCCTTAACAATCTGAGAAATTCGAGTTCACACTCCTGATCTAAATGAAATCCAGTCTGGGTTTTACCTGTGTTCCTAAAAATTATGCTCTCCTTGGGTGGCAAGTACTTGCTGCAAGGACTTTCCCTTCTATAGTTTGAAGGCCTTTTGGGGTTGCATTCTCCTGCTCTCAACCTCATCTCCTCTGATTCTACTGCTTTCTCTGAAACAGTTAAACTCTTGCATTTCTTTTTTCTACATCCCAAGAAAGCAGAGAAGGAGCACTTGTATTTGTCGGGAGAGGGTGCTTAAATAATAATGACAGTTTTGTGAAGAAGCAGCTCATGCCATAAATCTTTCCACAGCATTAAACGTGAAAAGACAGAATAGTCTCATACTCAACTGATTCAACAGGTCATTTGGGCCAGACTATCACCCACAAAGAATAGAAACCTATGGCTGTAGTGCTCATTTGCAGGTAAATAAAAGATGCTGGAGGACTCTGGATCTGCCTTTAACAATGTCTTTTGATTATTTTTTCCTCGTATACCTATTGTGAGTGGTTCAAGGTGAAAATGAATAACATGTTTCATAAAATTTACCCTATTTTCCTGATCCTCATCACAGTAACTCAAAAGGCAGCTGCAGGAGTGAGAGAAGAAGCTGATACAGGTTGGACTCAAGGATCCACAGCAGGGATCATGTCTTGGCCTGTAGCACTCTGTGAGGGGTGTAGAAAGCAGGTGATACTGTGTAGTCTCCTTAACTGTGAGCAAGATATCTGTGCTGGACCAAGGCCTCTGAGTCAGGATAAAGTCAGATGGATGCACTTATTCTGACAATCTTAGCATCCAAACCTAGCTTTGCCAATGTCAGGCTAAGTCACACTGAGACTTAGCTAGTCCAACTGGTCATGGTGACCCTTTCTGGAAACCAGAGACTAGGTTAACACAATGATTATTCTGTCATCTAAGTTCAGTAATAGAAGACAAATGCCTCAGACATTTTCAACAAACTATGACTATTATAAATTGCTTTTTTTTATATATATTATCAAATATTTTAAGAAATATTTATTCTTCCTTCACCCTGAATGCTGGTACTTTCTTCACATAATGCACAATTCCCCCATTCCAGCAAGCATATATTCTTTTTGGATTATAAATTACTATCAATGGTAATGTCTGCCTTTCAAAATCAGAAGTATAGTACTCCAAAACCTCAAATTGTAAAGACAGCACTATGTAAAATATTTACCTGACAAGATATTTCACTCAAAACATGAATTTTAGATGCATATGTAGAAATTAAGACATGAATATCTTAGATAAGTAGGATGAAATATGCTTTTCTATACATGGAATAAAGTGTTGAAATGATAAAGAGAAAATATTTGCATATATAGGTCATTTTAAAAAATCATCAGTCATCTACTCTGCAGACCTCAGTCCTATCTACCATCTCATCAAATTATTTTCCAGAGTTGCTCCCCAGTTCCTCCACCATATTGGTAATCACCTTTGAAAATAAATAAGTCGTAGTATATTCATAGAGAAAAGAATTCTTCTACATAAAAAGGGAATAAATTGCATCTGCAAAAACAACATAGATAAAACAAACAAAAAAACTTAATCAAAAGAAGTGAGACACCAAAGTGTAGATACTAAATGATTCCATTTATATAAAGCTCAACAACTGAGAAAATTGATGAATATTGATCTAAAAAATAGTAGAACAGAGGAGGACTCAGGTAGTGGTGAACAAAACATGGAATTGACAGGAAACGAGCTTGGGGCTGCTTGGGTTGCCGGGAGAGTGTGTATCTTAATCTGCATAGAAGTCAGAGGGGGACATGTGTATGTGTGTGTCCATCAACCTGCACATGTCATATTCACTTTAAATACAGTACATGCTTCACTGTGTTCAGTGATATCTGAAGAGGAATTATGAAGCCAGAGTATCAGAGTCTGTCTCCAACTTCCCCCATAAGCACTGGAACCTTAAGCAATCTAAGCTCTGAGAACCTCTGACTTCTCATCCATAGAGGATTAATATGAGGTTAATTGCACTAGATCATTAAACCATTAGTGCAGTAACCAACACACAGTAGGTCTTCAAACCTCAGTAAATGGCAATTGATGGTGTTTCTGCTGTTGCTGTCATTGTTCTTATTATTACTATTATTTCCTTGAATGTGGGTTTTTGTTTTGTTTTGTTCTGTTTTGTTGTTTGTTTTTGCCTAGTTCTCTGCATTTAATAATATCTATTCTAGAGAAGAGATTCAAAGACCATGCTATAGATAAATTATTTGTCAGGCCTGATTTAGAAATGTCATATTAGGATTAATCAAGTTTGGAGGATTTTGTATTTTCAAGAAAGCAAGCTATGGAGGGGGAATAAAGTCCCTTGCAGGATGCTTGAGCCCTGGAAAATGTTCCTGGAAATACACCCCATACCTCTCAACAGACCATAAAGGAAAGTGCAGCTGCTGGAACCAAAGATTCTCCCTACACAACCAGCCTGGGAAGAAGGTTCATGCTCAGGAATATAACACTGGGGGAGGAACTGTCCAGTCCTTCCTGTTCACTGTGGTCCACTGGACACTAGGTGTTAATCTGATCCCTGATGTGTGTTACCATATAGGGGTCCAGGTTTGGTTATTCTTTTGGGATGTTGGGTGCTCAGAAGTGCCAGTGGTCATATGTCAGCTGAAATTTATATTATTGAGCCCATGCATGGATGACAGTGAGAAAGTGACTGAGTGAACTCTATGTGTTGGATCACATTAGTTACTGAGAACTCCCTGCTGTATAATGGCCTTCTGATGGGTATCAGATTGGAAAGCCATTATTTTCAACTATGGCACATTTTGAAATGTCCAGCCATAGATTTTTCCAAAACAACTTTGCCTACGATCATTCAGCAGCGTTTCTTCAAAGTTCTGATATTCTGTCAAAACCAGCAGTCCATGTCATTGAATTGCCAATCTCTCCTTGAAAAGTTGCAGTATTAGTCCATCTCTGTCGCTTATGACAAAATACCTGAAACTGGGTAATTTGTAAAGAAACATTATGTATTGCTTATAATTTTAGGGGCTCAAAAGCACAAGGTCCAGGGAACACATCTGGTGAAAGCCATTGAATTGTGTCCCCCCAAAACTTCCTGAGCCTTGAACTGTGTCCTCCAAGTTTTGTGTATTAGAAACTTGGCCCCCATTGTGATTGTTCAGGGCATAGGAAATCCTATTATGGAAATTGAATGGTGAAGCCTTGAAGAGGTGATTGGGTTATAGGACCATGCAGTAGTGAACGGATTAAAAATAATGGTTAGAGGTGTGCTTCTGGGGGCTTTAAAAGAAGAGGAGAGAGGGCTTTGAAAGGATAGTACATAAGAGGTTAGCCTCTTTCTCTGCTCTGCCATTTTCTGCCATGTGAGACCCCTGGGTCACTGTCACCACCACCAAGACCCTCACCAGGTGTGTTCCTTGGACTGTGGACTTCCCAGCCACTGAAACCACCCCTGGGATCACTGTTACCACCAAATGACCATAACCAGATGTGCTCCCTGGACTTTGGACTTCACAGCCTCCAAAACTCACTCCTAAGTACATTTTGCAAAATACCAAAGCAGCCAACAGAATGAGCAGTGGAGGAGCCGGCAGCAGTGGCAGTGGCAGCAGCAGTGGCAGTGGCAGCAGCAGCAATGTAAGCAGCACCGGCGGTAGCAGCGCCAGCGGCAGCAGTGGGGAAAGCAGCACCAGCAGTAGCGGCAGCAGTGGCAGGAGAGGGGGAAGTGGTGGCAGCGCAGCTGGTGGCAGCGGAACCAGTGGCAGCGGCATGAGGTGCAGCAGTGGCAACATCGGGGGAAGTGGCAGCAGCAGGAGTGACACCCTGAGGTACCACCCTGTCACCCAGCAGCCCAGCAGAGTACAAGGTGACCAGAGAGGTGGCTTCCCGGAGAGGCCCAAGACCTGAGGCAAACACACAGGCAAGGCACTAGTGGCCAACTGAGCAGTCACTGAGGTAGCCATACCAAATTGGCAACCACAGCAACATCTTAGTCAGTCAATAATGTCAAACCTGTGGACTATGAAAACGCCTGCCACAATGAATAAACATCAAAGAAAAGATACCATAAATATGAAAAATCAAGAAAGTACACCACCCAAAGATAATAAATCTCAAGCTCTCGATCCTATGGAACAAGAAGCCCTTGAAATGACTGACAAGGAATTTCGAGTGATAATTCTAAGGAAACTGAATGAGATACAAGAAAACTCAGCTAGACATCATGATGAAATGAGGAAAAGTATACAGGACCTGAAAGAGGAAATGTACAAGGAAATCAATGCCCTGAAAAAAAATGTAGGAGAACTTGCCGAACTGAAGAAGTTATTCAGTGAAATAAAAAACACAATGGAGAGTTTAAACAGCAGGCTTGTGGAAGTTGAAGAGAGAACCTCTGAACTTGAAGATGGGCTGTTTGAAATAACACAAGCAGACAAAAAAAAAAAGAAAGAAAAACGGATCAAAGGCATTAAAGAAAATCTGAGAGAGATATCAGACAACTTTAAGCGCTCAAATATCCATGTCATGGGTATTCCAGAAAGGGAGGAAAAAGGAGATTGCATTGAAAACATATTCAACAAAATAGTGGCAGAAAAATTGCCAGGTATAGGAAAAATCACAGACCTTCAGATCCAGGAAGCTCAATGATCTCCAAACGTATTCAACCCAAAAAGGTCTTCTCCAAGACATGTTACAGTCAAATTGGCAAAACTCAAAGACAAAGAGGGAATCATAAAAGCTGCAAGAGAGAAGCGTCAAATCCCCTATAAGGGAGATCCAATCAGGCTAACATCAGACTTTTCATCACAAACCCTTAAAAGCCAGAAAGGAATGGGATGATATATTCAAAATACTGAAAGACGGAGATTGTCAGGAAAGAATACTCAACCCTGCAAGGCTATCCTTCCAAAATGAAGGGCAAATAGTATATTTCTCAGACAAACAAATACTGTGGGAGTTCACCACCACACGACCACCCTTACAAGATATTCTCAAGGGAGTACTGGGTTTGGTTCCTGAAAAATAACTACCACTGCCATAAAAACCCAAGAAAAACCTAAACCCACTAGTATAATAAAAATTACATTCATGAAGAGAAAACAAACAAACAAAAAGGCTATCTACAACGTAAGGAACAGACAAACACAGAAACCAAACAGTAAATCAGAAAGCAAGGAACAAAAGACACCTAAAACAACCAAACAACAATCAATAAAATGCTAGGAATAAATCAACATCTTTCAATAACAACTCTTAATGTAAAAGGCTTAAATTCCCCAATCAAAATTCACAGACTGGCTGACTGGATTACAAAGGAGGATCCAACTAGATGCTGCTGTCAAGAGACCCACATCACCCATAAAGACTCACCTAGACTAAGAGTGAAAGGATGGAAAAAGATTTACCATGCAAACAGAAAAGAAAAATGAGCTGGAGTAGCTATTCTTATATCTGACAAAATAGACTTTAAACTAAAAACCATAAAAAGAGACAATGAGGGACACTACATAATGATAAAAGGACTGATCCTTCAAGAAGACATAACAATCATAAATATGTATGCACTCAATTTTGGAGCATCCATATTTAGAAAACAAACTCTATTAGACCTAAAGAAGGAAATAGACACTAATACCATAATAGAAGGGGACCTGAAAACCACACTGTCAATACTGGACAGATCATCTAGGCAAAGAATCAGCAGAGAAACACAAGATCTAAACAATACTCTTGACCAATTGGACATGGCAGATATCTATAGAACATTCCATCCAACAACCTCAGAATATTCATTCTTCTCATCAGCACATGGATCATTCTCCAGGACAGATCACATATTAGGCCACAAATCAATTCTTAACAAATTCAAAAAAATTAGAATTATCCCATGTATTTTCTCTGACCATAATGGATTAAAACTAGAAATCAATAACAAATGAATTTCTGGAAACTATACAAACACATGGAAAGTAAACAGCATTCTACTTAATGACATATGGGTCCAAGAAGAAATCAAGCAGGAAATCAAAAAATTTATTGAAACTAATGAAAATAGTCATACATCATACCAAAACCTGTGGGATACTGCAAAAGCAGTATTAAGGGGGAAATTTATTGCATTAAATTCTCACCTCAGAAGAATGGAAAGATGGCAAGTGAACAACCTAATACTTCACCTTAAAGAAAAAGAAAAACAAGAACAATCCAAACCTAAAGTTAGCAGACGGAAAGAAATCATTAAGATCAGAGCAGAGGTTAATGAAATTGAAACCCAAAAAACAATACAAAAGATCAATGAATCAAAAAGTTGACTTTTTGAAAAGATAAATAAAATTGACAAACCATTACCATGGCTAACAAAAAAAAAGAAAAGAGAAGATGCAAATAAAAAAAGTTAGAAATGAAAAAGGTGATATTACAACTGATTCATCTGAAATACAAGAAATAATTCAAGACTACTTTAAACAACTATACGCCAACAAATTTGAAAATGTGGACGAAATGGATAAATTTCTGGACACACACAAGCTCCCAAAACTGAGCCATGAATGTGTAGAAAATCTGAACAGACCAATAACAATAAAGGAGATTGAAGCTGTTATCAGAAAGCTCCCAACAAAGAAAAGCCCAGGACCAGATGGATTCACAGAAGAAGTTTACCAAACATTCAAGGAGGAATTGACACCATTCTTTACAAACTATTCCAAAAGATTGAAACGGGCGCAAATCTCCCAAACTCATTCTATGAAGCAAACATCATCCTGATACCAAAACCAGGTAAAGATATAACCAAAAAAGAAAACTACAGGCCAATATCCTTGATGAATATAGATGCAAAAATCCTCACTAAAATACTAGCAAACAGAATACAGCAACACATATGTAAAATTATTCATCACGATCAAGTGGGATTCATCCCAGGGATGCAAGGTTGTTTCAACATACGCAAATCAATAAATGTGATACACCATATTAATAAAATGAAACACAAGGACCATATGATCATTTCTATAGATGAGGAAAAAGCATTTGATAAAATTCAAACTCATTCATGACAAAGACCCTCTATAAGTTAGGTATAGATGGAAAGTATCTCAACATAATTAAAGCCATATATGCCAAACCCACTGCCAATATCATCCTGAATGGGGAAAAGCTGAAAGCTTTTCCTTTAAGAACAGGAACTAGACAAGGATGCCCACTCTCACCACTCCTATTCAACATAGTGTTGGAAGTACTAGCCAGAGCAGTCAGAGAAGAGAAGGAAATAAAGGGCATCCAGACTGGAAAAGATGAAATCAAACTGTCCCTGTTTGCAGATGACATGATCCTATATATCGAACAGCCTAAAGCCTCTACAAAAAACTGTTGGAGGGGGATAAATGATTTCAGTACAGTAGCAGGATACAAAATCAACACACAAAAATCAGTAGCATTTCTATTCTCCAATAGTGAAGATGCAGAAAGAGAAATCAAGAAAGCCTGCCCATTTACAATAGCCACCAAAAAAATAAAATACTTAGGAATTGAGTTAACCAAGGATGTGAAAAATCTCAATAATGAGAACTACAAATGACTGCTGACAGAAATTAGAGAGGATACAAGAAGATGGAAAGGTATCCCATGCTCTTGGATTGGAAGAATCAACATAGTGAAAATGTCCGTACCACCCAAAGTGATATACAAATTCAATGCAATCCCCTTGAAAACTCCAATGACATTTTTCTCAGAAATGGAAAGAACTATCCAGACATTTATACAGAATAACAAAAGACCACGCATAGCCAAAGCAACGCTGAGCAAAAAAAATAAAGCAGGAGGCGTAACAGTACGGGACTTTAAACTATACTACAAAGCTATAATAACCAAAACAATATGGTACTGGCATAAAAACAGACACACTGATCAAGGGAATAGAATAGAGAATCCAGAAATCAGCCCACACACCTACAGCCATCTGATCTTTGACAAAGGCACCAAGCCTATTCACTGGGGAAGAGACAGCCTCTTTAGCATATGGTGCTGGGAGAACAGGATATCAATATGCAGGAGAATGAAACTAGACCCATATCTCTCACCATACACTAAACTCAACTCAAAATGGATTAAAGAATTAAATATACACCCTGAAACAATAAAACTTCTTAAAGAAAACATAGGAGAGACACTTCAGGAAATAGGACTGGACACAGACTTCATGAATATGACCCCGAAAGCACGGGCTACCAAAGGAAAAATAATCAAATGGGATTATATCAAACTAAAGAGCTTCTGCACAGCAAAAGAAACAATTAACAGAATAAAAGACAACCAACAGAGTGGGAGAAAATATTTGCAAAATATCCATCTGACAAAGGATTAATATCCAGAATATATAAGGAACTCAAACAACTTTACAAGAAAAAAACAAGCAACCCAATTAAAAAATGGGCAAAAGAGCTAAGTAGGCATTTCTGTAAGGAAGATATACAAATGGCCAACAGCCATATGAAAAAATACTCAACATCACTCAGCATCCGGGAAATGCAAATCAAAACTACACTGAGATACCATCTCAGCCCAGTTAGGATGGCTAAAATCCAAAAGACTATGAACGATAAATGCTGGCGAGGTTGCGGAGAAAAAGGAACTCTCATACATTGTTGGTGGGACTGCAAAATGGTGCAGCCTCTATGGAAAATGGTATGGAGGTTCCTCAAACAATTGCTGATGGATCTGTCATATGACCCAGCTATCCCACTGCTGGGAATATACCCAGAGGAATGGAAATCATCAAGTCGAAGGTATACCTGTTCCCCAGTGTTCATCACAGCACTCTTTACAATAGCCAAGAGTTGGAACCAGCCCAAATGTCCATCATCAGATGAGTGGATACGGAAAATGTGATATATCTACACAATGGAAACCTACTCGGCTATAAAAACGAATTAACTTCTGCCATTTGCAACAACATGGATGGACCTTGAGAGAATTATATTAAGCGAAACAAGTCAGGCACAGAAAGAGAAATACCACGTTCTCACTTATTTGCGGGAAATAAAAATAAATAAATAAATTCACACACACACACACACACACACACACACACACACACACACAAAAGCCAGGGCGGGTGGGGGAAAGAAGACATAACAACTAGAATTCCTTGAGGTTGATACGACAAGCAAACAGAAAGGACATTGTTGGGTGGGAGGGGGGAGAGAGAGGAGGGAGGGAGGTTTCAGTAATGGGCCACAATAATCAACCACATTGTATATCGGCAAAATAAAATTAAGAAACATAAATAAATAAATAAATAAAAGAAGAGGAGTGTCTCTCTCTCTCTCTCTCACTCTTCTCTGCTTCTACCATCTTGCAATGTGAGACCCCTTGGTCACTGTTGCCACCACCAGATGGACTTTGGATTTCCCATCCTCAGAAACTGTAAGCAATAAGCGTTGTTTTTCTTTATAAATGATCCAGATTCAGGTATTTTGTTATAGCAACACAAATGGACTCGTAAAGCCATGTTGGTGGGTAGTGTCTTTTCACAGCAAAACAGGATGTCACACAGAGGATAGCAGAAGCACAGAAAGCAAGAGAGAGAGAGACAGACAGACAGAGAGAGAGAGAGAGAGGGAGAGAGAGAGCACTTTATGCACTGTCCTTTTAAAGTCCTCGTAACCACACCCATGACCACCTTTAGCCCATGAACTTATTAATCCATTTACTATGGCGTAATCCTCACAATCTAATCACCTTTTCAAGACCTCACCTTTCAATTACCATGATAGAATTTTCCACCCTTTCAATATTGTCACAATGGGGCCCAAGCTTCAGTGAGTTTGGAGGGACATCCATTCCACAGCAGTGACCATCAGACATAACCCTTGGAGATTCCCCACTGCGAAGATTTCCATTCTTCCAGGACATCCTTGACTATGACAGTGGAGTGTCATCATCAGTCCAGCATAAATCAGCTGACAAATATTAAGGCAAAAATTTTCTCCAAATCCAAAAACAGAGGTAAACATCTGGATTAACCTGGAATTGTAGCTTTATTTAGACAGAAATATATTCATATATATGTATAGACAATTACGTATCAAATATATACACACCTATATGTGTAAATGTACATGCAAATTTCCAGCAAATTATATAAATTGAATCTTTTACTCAAACATCATTTAGTATTAATTTCTTCATAATATCTTCATTCATGAGTTACTAAACATTCATACTGAGGCCATACATTTTATAAGTTATATTTATCTATACATGTAGACGTGGAAATATTGTTTTGACCAGAATTTGCATAATAATGATTGGTAACAAACCACTTAAAACTCACTGGTTTATAACACTGAGCATTTACTTTCATGTTCGTGGACGTTCATGTTAACAGTGACTGGCTGGTGCAGGCGTGGCTCAGCTGGGGGCCACTGCAGCAGGCACTGAGCTTATCTGCAGCCTGTGGATTGCATTTGATCTGAGGCCAAGGCTGAAGGACAGTCACTACTCAGGGTACAACAATCTCACAAGAAGTAGCAGGAGTGAACAGAATCCTCAAAGCAGCTGCACATTAAGGCCAATATTTGATCGTGCTGTTATATAATTTATCTCTTACAATCTAAAAAACATTTTGAAATACAGTTTTTAGTTAATTAGAAAGTAAATATGGGTGTCCTTTCTTTAGTATGAGGCTTGCTAAAAAAGTAGATTTTCATTCAGTGCGTCTCAGGTGATTCTGCTGCTTTGCATCTGTAATACGCTCTCTGTGATGCTGATGATGCTGTTGAAATCCAGATGAAGTTTTAATAGGAAGGAAAATAATGTACATCCATGCTTTGTTGTCTTTGTTTTTTTTTTTTTTTTGAGAAAGATTTTCATTTACTTGTTAAGTACTCGTTGTATATTTATCTCAATTTCCTCTCTTTCTATTGCCTCTATGACATAATGAAGCTTTTGTGCTGTGATCCTACCTTGCCAATATCACTTAGAAGCACATCCACAAGTATTGTGGGGCCATGTGCTAAAGGAGAAAATTTTGACAATTAAGGATATAGTTACTTTACTGAGCTGTGTGGCCTTAACTCCCTATCATCATCATCGATTCTGAAAGCACATTTCTCAAACTCCTTTTCCCTCTATAATTTCCTAGACTTGCTCAATGAGAGGTCCTCCCTGACATTTGGAAGTCAAAAGAAGAGGATTCATCACTCACCACTGGACATGCAGGCAGACACGTGGGCAGGAATGAGGACGGGAGAGTCACCTGGTGAGGGGCAGCAGGCAGCTGAGAGCATCAGCATCCCCACCATTGGGCTTCACAGTCAGGTCTGAGCACCACATGGTTAGGCAGCCTGTACCTTTACTCGCAGATGCACTCGAGAATCTCAGGGAGCACCAGAGATTCTCCTTTACCTAGTGTCTGCTTCCATAACTACACTATCACCTTGACTTTGAAAAGTTGTGGTATGGCCCAGAAATCCCTCTACTAAAGAAATTCCTACTTGAAATGCCAAGAGTAGCTTCTCCTTTGCTGCATCCCATGAGACTGAGGCTGCAATCCAGTCTCTTCCCAGGTAGTGATCTCTGCCCTTCATTAATTCAGGAGATGTACTGTCATGTCTGTGCTGCTAGGGCTGAGAAGTGGGAAGAAAATTTGTACAGGAGCCTCCTTGCCCCTTCTGCAAGCATTCTCATGACCTTAAGAGTCTAGCTGCATCTGAGAAATGCTCTCAGCAGATGGAGGCACCAGAAGGAGCAGCTGGGGCAGCCCAGCCTCACACTTCTGCTTTCCTGGGGGTTTATGTTCGGGCTTGTAACACTGTGGGAGGAGTACTACTATACTGTTGACAGTAATAAGTTCCAACATCATCAGCCTCCAGGCTGCTGATGGTGAGAGTAAAGTCTGTCCCAGATCCACTGCCACTGAACCTCGAGGAGACCCCACTTTGTAATTTAGATGCCTTATAGATCAGGAGCGTATGAGGTTTCCCTGATTTCTGCTGATACCAACTTAAATAACTGCTAACACTCTGGCTGGCCTGGCAAGTGATGGTGACTGTGTCTCCTAGAGATGCAGACAGGGAGGATGGAGACTGGGTCATCTGGATGTCACATCTGGCACCTGAGATGGGAAACATAAAGACATACATCCACACTATTAATCATTGTATAAGAGGATTTCCCTGAAGTGCCAGGCAGTACTGACCATACTGGCTGAGTAGATTCCTAGTATTCTCCCTCCTTACCTGGGAGACAGAGTAGCAGGAGACCCAGGAGCTGAGTGTGGGCCCTCATGTCCATGCTGTGTCCTGACTGGGACTGAGAGTCCTGCACAGGTTGTGAGCAGCCTGTGAATAAGACTTCAGGACAGTGGGCTGTGCCCTAGACACATGCAAATCTGAACAGCTGCAAGCATGACGTCTCAATAACTCAGCTCAGGCCCAGGTGTCCCGAGACTGACTATGGCAGCACAAATTTGCCTTCAGAGAACGTATTTCTCCCTGGGGACCACAGAGCAGAATTATTCTCTTGTCCTGTGGGTAGAGTGCTATTTTGCTGTGTTTATGGTTCATGACCTTCTTTTCTTGTTTGATTTTCCTCAGAGGAAGGGCTGGTCAGAGAAATACATCTCTAGAAACTAAAAAATTTGAAAATCTCCCTGTATTTGCTATATGTTGACCTTATGGAAGCCAGAGAGATGTTCATTTGATTTAATTCCCTGAAATCCTTGATGAGGAAAATCATCAGCAAAACCAACGAGAGATGCAATGAAGTTTAAGAACAATAGATAGGTAAAAGACTTATTTATATACTTTTTTTAAGGAAAGAAAGAAAACCAAAAAATTTTTAAAATACATCTAGGGCCAACCCCATGGCTCACTCAGGAGAGTGCGGCTCTGGGAGCTCAGTGGCACTGGGAGCGCCAAGGCCGCGGGTTCAGATCCTATATAGGGATGGCCGGTGCAGTCACTGGCTGAGTGTGGTGCTGCTGACAGCAAGCTAAAGGTTGCGATCCCCTTACCAGTCACAAAAAAAAAAAAGAAAAGAAAGAAAAAGAAAATACATCTAAAATATAGTGTCATGATTTGCAAGGAGGGTATATGCCATCGCTAACCTGTCATCTCCAGATAAATGATTCTTGTTCTCCAGTTCTGAGTGCTTTTTCACCACTTCCATCGAGGCCATCCAACATCAGGGATATTCTCCCTCCAAATCTCACAAATCTCAGCTACTTTTCTAGCTGTTTGTGCCATTACACATTTACATGCCAGATGTTTTCTGAGTTGTTGGATCACTCCATAAACCTCCATATTCCTACATCACCAAATTATTCTAGTTTCTAAAAGAAAACAGTTCTTAATTGCTGGGTTTAGGTTGTTTGAACCATGCAAGTCCAGGAGAAAAAATATGCAACACGGTGAAAGGGAAATCCAGGGTGTTGCACTAGGTGTTGGAGCCCACACAGTATGGAAAGGGCATTCATGGTGTAGCATGCAGAGAAAAGCCCACTATGGGGTGTTGAAGCTAGGGTGCAGTGACCCCTCATGGGAGTTCAGGATGTGGGGACACTCTCTTCCCAATCACAGGAAAGCAAGGGTTATAAGGGATAATGCAAGTGTGATATGTGTGAGAAAACTTGTCTTCAAGGAGAGTGTAGGTGGCAAGGACAGCAGCAGATTGGTTTTACATGGAGGGATTGATCAAATAAGTAAATGTAGTGAGGATAATTGGAGACAATATTTTCAGTAGGAGAGAAAAGTTACTAATAGAAAACAAAATAGTACTAGAATAAACTGTAATTTTTTATTGTAATTAGAGATATAAGTGTAAATTCATAGTTTTTTATTTATATAGATTAAAATGTGTGTGAATGGATAGATAGATAGTCGTTCATTTTCCAAGAAGCAATGACACATCAGTGCCAACAAACAACTTTAGTGCCCAAAATATCATTTATTTGAATACCAATCTCCACTTAAAAGAATCAGTAATTCTTGGATCAATGAATGATTCCAAGTCTAGGATGCGGAAAATACAAGACGAGCCTTGACCAAATTTTGGCCTAAACTAGGGAAGTTCACAGAGAATGATGAGGTAGAAGTAGCATGTATTAGAATCCAGCTCGAATAAAGAATTGATTAGACTAATCAGTGGAATGTTAACTATGAAAATAAGTAACAATGGTAACATATTATAATCTATTGAATTAGCTATGAATATATGAGTCCACATTTTGGTTATGAAGTGGATATTAACAATACATCAAATTACTTCTCTACAAATTCTTATTTTCTTAAATATAATTTTTTTAAAAAAAGGCAAAGTGCAAGGGTGAAGTCTGGCAGACACCATCTTCATCCATGTTCCCAGTGAATGTCATCAGTCCTGGGACAGATTGAAATCATGAACTGCCTGATCAGATGCAGTAAGAACACAGCACACTTTCTGGATATTCCTGAGCAGAACTTAATCAGGATGAAACTTCAACCAGATACATACTGAAAGACATTCTACAAAATACCAGGTGAGTAGTATTCAGATGTGATAAGAAAATGAATGTCAAGGAAAGACCGATGAACTGGTCCAGATGGAAGGAAACCAAAGATCCATGGGCCAATCAAGGCAACATGTGATTCTGGACTGGATCATTTGTTAAAAAAGACATCAATATGACAATTATCAAAACTGTAAATGAAACTAAGGACTAGGCACAGTGATGAATTAATAATGATTTGGTGATTCCACAGTAGTATTGCTAGTATGTAAGAGCATGTCTTGTTTGTAGCAAACACGTAGTGAAGTCTTAGAGCGGGAGGCCTAAATGGTTCAGAGGTCAAAAGTAGTACATTTTATTATACCTACAACCTTTCAGTAAGTATAAAATTGTTCCAAATTTTAAAAACTTTAAAAAACAGTTTCTGCACAACATGTTAAAGTTACTCTAAAGCATTTTATAACAACACTATACCATCCTTTTTATCACTATAAGACCAAGTAATTTACTATAGATGCACTGAGGGGACACTGTGGTTTTTCAAACGGGAGTCACTCACAGACAAATCATTATCCAACATAATATGTCTCCTTTATATCAATTCACTAAATGGACTTCGTATAATTCTTGGTTTGGGAACCTTCGTATTCTAAACCTCACAACCATTCCACCTTATTTCCCACAGCTCTTCAGCATGAAAGCTCCGACTAGTGATGCCCAACATAGGGATGAGAAAAACTAATTTTTAAAAATATTGTTTCTTTCTTCCAAGAAACAAGATGCTGAAATTGATGCCTGGATTAGAATGAGCCTAAACCCCTGAAACAGCCCAGAACACATGAGGATCAATTCTTTCCAAAGCAGGATGAAGATCAAGACCAGAGCACGTGAGGAACTGCTCTGGGTTTCAGAGAAGACAGGGAGGAAGGGAGTAGGTGGATGGAGACCCAGCCAGCCCTGCTGTGAGTGTAACAAGGCCAGGGAGTCCTCAGGAACCTGCAGGATCATAAAGGGACCTTGTGAAAACAGACAGAGAAACAGAAGGAGAGAGATCCACAGAAGGGAACCCGGGATACCTGCAGAAGTCCTCCTGAGTGTTCCACAGAGTATTGATAATGGAATGCACGTAGAGGACTTTCCCAAGGCTGAAGAAAGTACGCCTGAAGGATTTGATGAAAATTGTTCAGTCTCCTCATTTTATGCCCTGAGTCAGTGCACATGGTTGAGAACCCGGCAGCTCTTCCTGTGCTTATTAGCCCTCATTTTCAATGATATGCAAGACAGTTTGTTACACTTTTCACTGTGTAATGGAGATGAGGAAAGGATTACTCAAAGCATCATCAATGCGATGAGAAGCCCAAAGTGGCTGCACCTCAGCAACTCCTCTGTTAGGAGGAGAAAACTGGGTACATCCCAGATTCAAAGTTAGCTTCTGTTTTTTATGGTAAAGTCAAGGAAGTTTTTCAAGAAAAATCAGTTGATTCAATCATTGCAAAAGGAGACAAAGACATGGGCAGTATTACAAAACTTATCTATGGCGAAATATAGCTTAAACAATGAAAACTAGTAACATCAGAAAATTAACAACATGACTTTCCAAAGCACAATTTCTGAAAAGCTAAGTTGGCCAAACTACAATCATTATCTAAAATATAATCTCCTCTTAAATGATATAAGCAAAAGTTGCATTCTTATGATAAAATCTGAGTATAATTATCTCTGAAGTTTCCACCAACAAACACCTTGCCCCTAGCAAACATTTTTTCTCATCTTTCCCTTTAGCAATTCTTTAAATTTCTTAATAGGATCAGTATGACACCACCTTTTAGCTCTACAATCATTAAAGTTTACAATCCCATCCCTAAGCAGTGATTAGAGTTGATTAGATGGGCTGTTGTCATGCTATCTGTAGGCTGTGCCTCCTACCCAAGGACTTTTGTCCCATACATGCATTTACCTACAAACCCTATTCTAAAAATCAAAAGAAAATCAAGATTTCAAACCCTGTATAAACAGTTCACGCTGGCCTCTTATGACAGGTCCACAGGTAAGTATTATAATTACCAACAAAAAGAAGGTTGTGATGATGCCATTAGTGTGGATTGGTCATTGTTATCAGTTACCAATGTCAAGTCCACTGAGCATAAGAGGATTTACTGTGGGATATAAAATGCTCACAAATTATTGGGAAGCCTTAAGGAACAGGCTTCAGGCAAAGCCTCTAGCCTCACTGCAGATGCAGCCTGTGGAAAGAGTCCCTGTTGCCTGTGGCTTCACTTTCAGGCTTGGCTCCTCCAGGGAAATGAGCTGTTGCTCGAACTCTTGGCCCCAGAAGTCCTGCAGCTCTGCCACCAGCTGTGAGATCTGACCTCATGGACTGCAGCCTGTGCCTTACTGTTTACATCCCTATTTCAGTCTCTTTGAGGTTCATCTGTTTTCATGGGTGCAGGGGTGATTTGTACCCCCTTGGGCCTTTCATTCACCACTGCAAACTCAATTACTCGAACTCAATTACTTTTTTACCTTTGTGTGTGTGTATGTGTGTGGCTGGGCAGTAAGGGGATCTAAACCCTTGACCTTGGTGTTATAACAATGCACTCTAAACAACTGAGCTAACTGGCCAATGCAAACTCTCACTTTTTAAAACATCTAGAGCCATGTATTACTGCCTAACATTATGCAAGTCTCTTCTTCAGAAATAATAGCATACTCAGTGCTACCAAAACCACGGAGAAACCCAAATCCCTTCAGGTCAGCATCCATCTTCTCTTTTGGGTCATGAATTTTACCTGAGATCTGTATTGTAAAAGAGAAATAAAAAAAAGTACTTTATATATGTGATACGTTAAGGAAAAGGGTAAGTGAGAAAGAAAAATATATAACAAAATGCATGTATGACTCATCACATGTTAAGGGATCTGTTTCCTTGACATTCCTCCATCCTCTAAGTTCCCATAATGCTTTCTGTAGACCAGAAAGGCTGGATGTCATTTCCTTGGCATCTGATAATATTGTGCATATGCATGTGTTGCATGTGTGTGTGTGTGAGTGTATGCATGCATATGCACATATATGGTCATGTAAGTTTATTTACATGTGAATATATATAGATACAAATTTTTGCAGCAATCTATAAATATATCTGTATGCATACTTTATATGAACACATATACACACTTATGTATAAACATGTTTTATTAATGAAATGTGAATTCTATTACAATCCTCTGGAGAATTTTATTTCGTTGTTATTGTGGTTCGTTTTAGTTTCAGATGGTATGTTCTGTCATGCCTTTAACAAGCAATGGTTCCAGTATAAGTTCTGTTTTCAAAGATTTGCCATGATGTTTCTGTCTGTGATGTGCACGTGCCACTTTGAAAACTACAGGCCTAAACCCCTACTCAATGCACTACTTTCCCCCCAAATTTGGAGTAGCACTGGCTAAATAAAGGAAGCCAGGCAGCGGTTCCTTAAACTTTCCAAACCTTAACAAGAAACACATCTGGCCTCTTTCTGGGTTCACATCATCAACTGCTATCACCAGCAGCATCCACAACCCCACCACCCATAAGCTAAAGAGCAGTTTAAGTGAACAAGAGTTCATCTCTGCCAAACTCCCTTCATGCTTTCCTTCCTGCATTCTGATCACAGTCTTAAATTCTAAATTTTAGGAAATAAAGGGTCTTATATCATTCTGTATATTTTCAGAGATATATGGAGTAAATTAGGTCTTCCAGTTTTTACTTTTTATTTTCAACCAATCTTTTGGAATTTCAAGAACTCCCTTTTTCTATCTGCAAGTGGTAACCAAGGAAAATCAAAGAGTTTTAGCATTAGGATCACGTATCTGCTATAACCCCAAGATGTATTCACCATGTATTACCACAAATCACTGTCAACTGTTTGGCTGTAATGCTGATTAAATCAAACTGAAAAATGTAAATTCATTCCCCTGTCCCTTCCATCTTGTTTGGTTACTCAGAGGACACCTGGACCACCTCCTTCTCCTGCCACTTATGCCGGGTAAGGCTGCTGCAGCTGATGGAGCCTCAACAGGTGGTTCCTGAGGTGAGCTTGAGGGTCTCATGGCCTACAGCCCCCAGCAGCAAACTATTCCCCTGAGTTCTCCAACGTCTTCCTCTTTCAGAGACTCAGAGAATGTGCTGGGCTGCTCCCCAGACAAGCCACACATGTGCGCTGCTGGGCCAAGCCAAGCAAAAAGGTTTGTGTGTGGGGCTGTGTCACTGTGCACAGAGCATATGTATGTTGCATTCAGTAATACTCTTCAATGTCTTCAGCCTCCACCCTGCTGATCTTCAGTGTGAAATCTGTCCCTGACCCGCTGCCACTGAACCTGTCTGGGACCCTAGTGGCCCGTTTGGAAACCAAACAGATCAGGAGCTGTGGAGCCTGGCCTGGCTTCTGTAGAAACCAATTCAAATAGGTGTTTCCATTACTATGTAGGAGACTCTGACTAGTCCTGCAGCAGATGGAGACGGGCTCTCCAGAGATGACGGACTGGGAGAGGGGAGTCTAGGTCAACACAACATCCCAATGGATCCTAAAATAATGAGATAAAAATGCAGCGTTATGTAGAAACATTGTACACTAATAATGTTCTTTTTAACAATTTATTTCAGACTAAATAATTATTCGTGTGTGTAATTTCGATTTATATCCTAAAAATATCCAATTTCAAAAAAGAACGCAAGAGGTGCAAGACACCAGGGGGCTCCAGAAATCACCTGCACCAGCCCCCCCTCTTTCTATGTTAGAGTCTTTCACAGAGCACAGGTCCTTGCACCTTCTGGAATCTTGCTCACTCTCACAGATCTAAATATCATATGACCCATCCTGGAGGATGAGTCGTGCACATTTCACACATGGACAGAACACACATGGGAAGCGGTGAGCCCTGGAGCTCACCCTCCCTCCCCACTCTCCTCCCTCATCTCCCCTCTGCCCTTACCAGGGATCCAGAGCATGAGCAGCTCCAGGAGCTGAGCAGGGAAACTCAATTTGAGACATTGAACTGCAGAGTCCTGATAAGTCAAGGCAAGAATGGACCTAATCTTTTATCTCAGACTTGCAGGGGAAGGTCCTCCACAAGGGACAGTATGCAAATGCAGTGGTGGTTGCAGCAGTGTGGAGAGAGCCAACAGGAGGGTGGGAGCTCCCCTGTGAGCAAAATGACCTAAATGTCTTTTTTATTTGAAGGTAAACCAATAAAGATAAAGTCCACGCTGCCTAAGTGGGATAAATTTATTTTTGTTTTTAATTAATTATTTATTTATTTATTTTATTGAATCATAATTGATTATACGTATTTAGGCGGTTCAACATTGATGTATGTTGATCAAATCACTATTACTAGCATCTATATTATTACAAATCATACTTACGCTTTATGCCCCTTGTCCAATGTCTCCCCATCCCCATCTCCCTTCCCCCCCAACTCTGATAACGCTAGATTTCTTCTCTCCCTCTGAAAGAGTAGTGGCTACTCTATTGATTAGTTGCCTAGATGACCTGTCCAATGCTGAGAGGTGTGTTCAGGTCCCCACTATCATTGTAGAGCAGATGCTGCTTCTGTCACTCTGGAATGGTCTTGTGGAAAGAAACATTCTCTTCTTGTTTCCTTCTTTTTTCCTAACAGGTATCTTGTTTCTTAGCTCTTTCCAATGCACATATCTCACTTTTTTTTTATTAAAAATAAATAAATAAAATTTGATGATTCTGACTTCTTTGTTCATATTTCTTTAAAAGGATCCACATTTGGGCCTTTTTACTTTTTTGATTGAGGTAAAACACACACACATAAAGGTAGCTTTTTTTTTTTTTTTTTTTTTTTTTGGTCAATATACAATGTGGTTGATTATTGGGGCCCATTACCAAAACCTCCCTCCCCCCAACCTCCTTCCCAGCAACCTCCTTTCTGTTCGCTTGTCGTATCAACTTCAAGGAATTGTGATTCTTGTGTCTTCTTCTCTCCCACTCCACACCCAGTTATTTGTGTATTTATTTATTTATTTTTAGCTCCTACGAATAAGTGAGCACATGTGATATTTCTCTTTCTGTGCCTGACTCGTTTCACTTAATATAATTCTCTCTAGGTCCATCCATGTTGTTGCAAATGGCAGTATTTCATTCTTTTTTATGGCAGAGTAGTATTCCATTGTGTAGATATACCACATTTTCCGTAACCAATCATAACCAGTCCAAAGGCAGCAGTCTTATATGTACAACTGAATACAGTGTGTGTATATTCAAAATGCAGATGAAATTGTAGGATATTTCAAATTCCCCTCTTGCACCTTCCCAGTCAGTAACTGGTCCCCTAAGTCAACCAAGATAACTGTCACTCCAACCTCTATCCCAACATTTTGGTTTTCCTGGACTCAAACCTCACATAAATTGAAGTAAGCACTTTTCTTTCCTTGTTTCTAGCTTCTATCTTGTTTCTTTACTGTTTTGATTCCTTCATTCCTTCCTGCAGATTTAAGCCTCTGTCTGCTGTCATTTTCTGTGACTCTGAAGAGGTTCCTACTGAATTTCTTGTAGAGCACGTCTGCAAATAATAATTTCCATTAATTTCTGTTTACGTAAAAAATGTTTTTACTTTGATTTAATTTTTGAGGCATACTTTCACTGGATATTGAAATTTTGGTTTAAATTTTTTTTTCCATCAAGATTTAGGTATGTCAGTCAACTGTCTGCAAGTCTCCTTTGGTCGTGAAGAAGTCAGCCAACAGCTTTACATTTATTTCCTATATAGTATATAGTGAGTCTGTTTTTTTGCGGTGCGTTTGCAATACTCTTTGTCTTTGTTTCAGCATTTTACCTATACTGTGTGTGATTATGATTGTTGTGTTTATCTCAATCAAGTTCTGTTGATTCTTTATAGATTGTTTCTTGACTTTTGAAAAGTTTTTGCCATTATTTTTCCAAATATTTTTCGGCCATTTTCTCTTCTTTGTAACTCCCACTACACATCTGTTGGTCTTCTTCACATTGACTTACAACTCTCTGACCTCTCATTCATTTTTCTTTAATTTTTTTCTTTTTCTTTCTTTTTTTTTTAAGATTGGATAATTTCTATTAATCTGTCTTCAAGTTCACTGATTCTTCTGCCAACTTAAGCTGCTGTTGGCCCTATCTAGTGAACTTTTCAATTGTGATATTTTACTTTCCATCCAAGATTTCTCATTTTGCCCTTTTAAATAGATTCTCTATTTTATTGAGAGTCCCTAGTTTTTGCCATTGTCTTTATATTTTCCTTTTTCAGTAGTTGAACACAGTTGTAAACACTTCTGTGAACAATCTATACAATAACTGCTTTAAAGCTTTTCTTAAAACCAATACTTAAGTACTGTCAGAGTCAACCCTCGCTGGCAATTTTTATTTTTCAGTATGGTTTGCACTTCCTTCTGTCTTTACAGGAATTTTTACCAAAAACTGAGCATTTTCATAATATTTTCTTGGGCATCTCTCAAATAATACAGAACCCTTAATAATATTTTCTTTTCTAAGCATTGTTGAGTTTCTCTTCAGTAACTTGCCTGGACTTAACATTGCAGAGTCCATCTTCTTCCTAGGCTTTGGCCACTGGTATCTCTTATCTTATTTCTTTCTTTTAATTTTTAGCTAGGAGCTGTCCAGGTATCTGCATAGCTTAGTAATCACCAATGATTTGGGCAGAAATTCTGTTCAGACACCAAGAGCCCCACAGTCTGCCTTCTGCCAACCCACAGTGTGTGCTTTGTGGAGCACACACAAAGCATGGCCAGTTCTCACCTCCTTCCACTTTCTCCACTGGGCCCTGATGGGTCCCTGTCTCTCATCTCTAGAGCTTCTAAGTCACTGGAATGTGTATAGAGATTATCTCAGCAATTCTATGGCTTAATCGTGTCCAGGGATCCACTATTAATGTTTGGCTAATCTACCTCTTGCCCCAGCCAGTGCCACCACCTAGGACTAGAAAAGCTGTGGCATTTTTCTGTTGGTGTCCTACAGAGGTCACCACATTTAGCTGAAAACACTAAAGAATCTCACTCTACTCCCCACCCCTGCTCAAGTCCACCTCCTTTGGAAGCAAGATGCTGGTGTTTGCTGCCATCCTCGTGTAGATGAAACCACACTTCTGCAGTTCTTGTGGGCTGAGTCGGGGTGAAAGGGAGCAGTACAAGGCAAAAGACCACAAACTTCCTGTCCTCTGCAAAACTCTAGTACTTCTTTCAATAAACATTTCTCAATTTGTTTTAAATCTTTTCAATTTCCAGAGCAGCCACAGAGCTGGGCTCTGGAGTGTTGGTACACATGGACTAAGAACTGCTCTGGGGCCCTGGGCTTGGGCAAATCTGCAGCAAAGGTGACTCCAGTTTCTGGGCTCACAGCCAGGATGAAGCCTTGAAGCCTGGGTCTGGTGCACATGCAGATTTGGGGCATAGGGGTGGTGGGGGTGTGGGAGGAAGGGACTGTCCACTGTGGCACAACATGGTTCCTTTTTGGGGGGGTGAGGGAGGAATAGCAGCATCTCCCTCTTGGAGTCTGCATGACCAGGGCTGTAGTTTAACTCAGAGGCAAGAGCTGCCATTGTCCTCTGCAGAGCAGGCTGCTGTGATCCACACAAATGAGAACTAAGGGATCTCTTCTGGGAAAGCCGCTGCTAGTTGAGGCTGCCTGGGGGGCTGTTGAGGTCTCCTACAGCTGAAGCTCGGGGGTACCCCATAGAACAGGCCACCAGGGACCACAGTGGTGCTGCTTCCTGGCTGGTAGTGAGTCTCTGCCCTTCTTCTCTGTTCCTGGATGTCCCAGGATGTCTCAGGTCCAAGGATCTCTCAGCCATCCTTTCTGTGTGGTTGTTCTTGGTTTTTCGATGCACTGTGAGGCTGCAGGTTCTTAATTGGACTCTTGAGTCCTCCAGGACCATTTTCCTTCTTGGACAGCTGTCATATTGATTTTTATTTTGAGGGAAGAAATTCTGGTGTCCCTTACTCTGCCATCTTGATGACATCACTTCTCCAGGACATAGTTTTGATGAAGAGATCTTGGACTTTGACCTGATGCTCTCTGGGGTAATTCTAGAGCAGGTTGGAGTGAGAATCAGAATATTTAGTATGTGGGAGGGAAGTGAATTGTTTAGGCCACAGGGTGGACTGAGACCAATTGTATCCTATTCCACCCCCATGTCTTGGTCTCTGTATCACTTTCTTTCTACTCTTGCTGAAATTTAACCTTTATAACAAACCAGTAAATGTAGAAGAGAAAAAAATAATAATAAAATGCAATAAAAAGTTCTTGCTGAGGACAGAAATTGTAGAAAACTAGAATTTAATGTAAATCATTTGAAAATTTATAAATACAAGTTAATTGTATATGAATAATTCTTCAAAAATAATGTATGCAACATAATACAATTTGGTTATAATAAATCTACATAAAAATGACAGTATTACTCATGTGCGATATAAAGCAGAGTCAGGATGGGGGTGATGAAAGGAAGCACATTATGCCTTTATACAAATTTACTATCAAGTGTAGGTTAATAACCAATTTTTTTCTGAACTTTAGAAATGCAAAATTATAGATTTGAGTAGGATTAACAAAACTAAAATATGAGTATATCATTCTGTTAATGATTATCTTTAAAGGAAAATGTAAAACAATGAAAACATCAACTGGATTAAAAATATGAATGACACAAAGGAAACATCAACTGTGAAAACCAACCAAATCCTGAAAATGAGATACTGGAACTCACCAGCACATCAGGATTCCACACAGGGGCTCAGCTGCCTTTCTAAAGTTTTCAAATGTCATCTTAAAGGATGAGCACAGGAAAGAAAAAAGAGTCAAAAGATTGTGATTTCGCACTTCTTATTGACAGATATTTCTTTTGTGCATTTTTCCTTCCTGCATACAGTTACTGATATGAATCTAACCACAGCCACTGTTTTTCATTGTCCTTTTATACTTTGACAAACGGTGTCCACAGATCCTGAGGAGCTGGAAAGCTGGACCACACTGATCCTATCTCTGGAGCCAGGAGGAGACTGCAGATGTGAGCAAATGTGAGTCTGATTTACAGTCTCCAAGCCAGGAGCACTGGTGTGGGGAGAACCTGCAGGTTTTGCTCTTTTTCTAACCTAGATGAGGAGCATCTTAATCTGTGTCCTCCTGATGCCCGTCAGTGACTAGAAACACTCCAGGGATCTAGTCTCCTCTCCTTTCCGTTACTGGAAGGACAATAGTATCTAATGTATATTTTCCTCGTGAGTCATTTCCCCAGACTTGCACACAATCTGCTTGTCATAAGTCATAGAAAAACTGGCTTTTAGCCAATTACACACTGACTAGGTTATTGCAAGTCTTTCCTACATTTTCATTTCCCTACTGCCATGGAGTCTGCAGGAAAATGTGCCGTGAGAGGAGGATGAAAAGGGGAAGCTACAAAGGGGGTGATGAACTACTACTGCTACTGCTACTACTACTGCTACTGCTACTATTTCTACTACTACTATTTCTGCTACCACCACCACCACCACCACCACCTGAATCCTTCTGGACACAGGGCCATTATTTCCATAGAAACACACAGAGCTCTCTCTGGGGTCACTATTGTTCAAATGCCCCCTCTTGTGGTTAACCGTGGAGACAACCTGAGGTTGTTCTCCTATTATTTGACAGAGTCATTTCTGGACTAACATGAACTTCTTTCCTGCTCATTTTCCAACATATATTGTTGTTTGTTTATTTGTTTTTCTTTATGATGCCTATGAAAATCATAAGTGGTTTTCAAATACTATCCAATATTTTGGATACATTAGATATTGTAATTTTCAGTTAGATGTCAAAAGCCTATGAATTGGGATCTCCACACTGAGTCTGGAATTTAAATGCCACACAGTATTTTGTAGTTCAGCACTCTAACTAGCAATAGAGGGACTGAAGAGTCTTGGTGTGTAGGGTCCACAGTGATTCAGTCAGTTTGTGCTGCGCCCCACATGTGATGTCCACGTCTGGTCATAGTCTGGGGACAGCTTCCTTTGTCTATTCACAGCATGGCTCAGTTCCCTTGGGTTGTATTGGGAGAACAGGGGAGGTGGTTGCAAAGAAAAGCTGGTCTACAAGTTCCCAGCTCTCCTAGTGCCAAACTTCACTCTATTTATTAATGACATGGATTAGGGTGGTGCCTGCCAGAGGATTATGGAGGAAGGGGACACTCTCCTACCTTTTCTAACCCATGTGCATCCTGAATTTTAATGAATGTTTAAGCCAATATTTGTGGAAATATTCAAATTATTCCTTCAAAACTGCATTAACTACTTTGTCTGAAGGCTGTTCTGCTTCTTGGACCTATAGGAGGCCATGAAGCCTACATGATTTAGCACTTCGTCCCTACGGTGTGCCACTAAATCACTAAGCTTATTTGCATTTTTATGCTCTCTCTGTGTTTTTTCTGGTCTGGCAGTCTCAGATATTATGGTCCAAAAACGAATGAGTGTTTCTTCATTCAACTTGATGTTGAATTAATACATAATTTGTGAAATAATAGTTCACACATAACTAAATCAAATCAATTCACCTTTTTTTTTTCAGAGAATATTTTCTTATGATTATTTATAACACATTATTTCATGGCCTGACCAAATTGGGAGCCTGTCCTTGTTTTTCTTCGTGCCAATTCAGGTAGTTCCTCCTCTCTTCACTTGCCTTTCAGATGACAATGACTCTCTCCTGATGCTTTGTCTGGAAGTTGCAAATCTGGGAAGCACAATGGCCCCCTTGGAAACTGAAATGGAAAAATAAATCACATGAAAAATGGTGTCATTGTGGTTAAACACATCACGTGTCATTATCTTCTCAGTAAACTCAAGTGTGTGAGTGCCCTGTGAGAAGCCACAATTTACAGATGCAGAAAGGTCCTCAGGATTCATCATACAATGAGAAGAGAGACATTTTCATCATCACATGGAAATCCTTATAATCTGTCTCACCTGGGGTCAGAGCAGCAAGAGACAGAGAAGCTGATCTCCTGGTGTGTGTTCTGCGCATGACTGAGGCAGACACCTGCCCTGAGCCAGGGAGCAGCCCATTCACAAGGGTTTTGACTTGTAGACAGGGGCTCTTGGGAAGGCATCAAATTTGTCCCAGATTCAGATATTTTGGGATTTCCAGGCCTAGAGCAGAGTAATTCACAGCTGGTACACATGGATGCTTTTGCTAGTGTCTTCAGGTAATAAGATAACCATGTGGAGCCTGTCACTTAATAGTCCAAATCACCAGAACATTTTCTTAGTGCTCAGCTACAGATGGTCTTCTTCTGGTGTTGAGTATTTTGAGTGCCCACAAGAAAGTTATATGTCCTGTGTTTCCTCCTTTTAGATCTGAATGAGCCTGTGACTGAGGTGGAAGTAACCCTGTCTTCTGAGGCCGTATTATCAGGCTGTGTTCATAAAATCAATAATTCCTGGCACAGCTATTAATTGGATGTGATCTCATGTGGCTGAAATACACACCCCATTTCATGGTACAAACTTATTCCTGGTAACTTTTTGTAGATTATCAAGACTGTGAGGTCAATTCCCCTAGTGAAGAAATGAGAATTTAGAGTTGAGGAAAACAACAAAAGATGAATTCAGAGAATTCTACACCCTTACCTGCTATGTTTGAGGTTGACAATCCTGGGTGGTCTAATTTCAGAAAAGAAAATCACAATAAATTAGCAAAAGATTAGTAGAGAAATTTTTAATTTAAACTGCCATATAGCATAAAGAGAATTTATGTCAATAAAGTAGATATTCTTTAGGAAACTTGATTTGATGAAACAATTTAAAGAAATAAGAAGTATAGCTTCAAAAAAAAAAATACCAGGAATTGGAATACCCAAAAGGGAAGCTGTTTCTATAGGACACATGGAATATTGACTGCTGTGTGCCTCCTTTTTGAATAAGATTGTCTACAGAAGGGTCCTATTCCTGTCACCACTGCTCACATCTCTTCTTGTTAAGGGGACTAGTACTGAAGGAACAGTATTCAAGGAAATATTTGCAAGAGAACTCACCCACACAGCTCTTGATTTGGTTGATGAGATCTTGGTCTTTGAACTGATGCCATCATTGCATACCAAAGTGCTGGGGTGAGAATTACTGTGTTTTGTAAATGGGAAGAATGTAGATTGTTTAAGCCAAAAGGTTTACAGTTGCCCATTATTTCCTCAAAATGACTGTACATAGATCATACAACCTCCAGGCTCTTCTAATAATGTGATGTTGACAATCTTCCCATTGAGCTCAGTGTCCTGTGTTTTCTCCTCTCAGATCTGAATGAGCCTTTGACTACAGTGGAAGTAATGTTGTTCTAAGACTATAAGAGGTTTTAAAGGTTGTATAATTTCTTCTCTATACTCTTAGGGAAAGTATAGATGAAGCCATGAACCACATGGGTAGGTTAACCTCACCAGCAGTGGACCCAGACTACATACAGCTTCGACCATCTTGAAATGTCTCCTCTACCAGACCCCATCTGATCACATCCATAAAAGAAACCTTGAGTAGGAACTTGGTGAGCCCAGACAACACAGAGACGCAAGGAAATAATTGTAAAATGATCGCATCTTTCATGTGCCATAGCATTTGGGGGTGGTTAGTTTTGTATCAATAATAGCTAGATTCCAGTTAATAATTATAAAGAGAAGGTGGAATTAGAAATTCTGCTATTGATGCTAAATGAATATAAGTAAATTGTGCATGGGAGTTTCTTATACTATTTTTACAATTTTTCTCTAGGTTTGGCATTATGCCAAAGTGAAAAGTTAAATAAAATATGTACAAGACAACTTGAGAGAAATATACTGAATATTACTGAGAAAAAAATGAAGATGACCACAATTCATGGAAGTTTGGGCCTTGTTCATGAATTGGGAAACTTAATAATGCAAACGTGCTAATTCTCCTCAAATTAATTCAAGTAAAACTATCAAATACCAGAGAATTTTGGTTGAAATTTAGAAGATCTTTCTGAAGTATCTATGGGCTTTCAAAATGTGAAAACTCACAGGAAGAATAAAGTTGGAGGATAACAATACCCAGTAGGAGGAATAGTAATTGAAATAGTATGGTGCTAGTAAAGGAATAAACAAATAAGCCAGTGAGTTAGAGAGGCTAGAAACTTATTCATGCATACTCTTAAAAATCCACATGATTTGCAATAAAAGTGCCACTGCAAAGTAGTAGAGAATATCTGTGTTTTAGAATAAATAATTTGTTCTGTATGGACCACATATGCATATTACATCAAAAAGAACCTTTACATCAAAATTTTACAGATGCAACTGTACATTCTAAATTAATAACCAACTGTGATGGCCACTTTGCTGTTTTGGTTGGAGTGCTTCATTATAACACCAAGGTCAAGAGTTTGAATCCCCATACTGGCCAGCCACTGGATAAAAACAAATGAACAAACAAACAAAAAAAAAACAAATTAATAATAAACTTAAATTTGAAATGCAAAATAATAAAGCTTCTAAAATAGCACCAAAAAATATTTTACTACTATAGAGGTAGGAAAAGATTCCTTAAAGAAAATGCACAAAGGAATAAGCACAATAAAAGATTAATTCATTAAATAATAATATTATTTCATTTTTATAAATTTTAAAGAAAATGAATACAAATGTTGTGTTTATTAAAATAGAAGAAATGAACTACTGAAAGGAAAGTCAGAGTACAACAATTACAAGATTCAGAGTTGTGGTTAAATTGGTGGAGGGAGGTAAGAACATGAAATGATAGAGAACGCACACTATGTGTGGTAGGTTCCCAGGAGCTTATGGTGTTATAAATGAATTAATGAGTGGGTGTGTCGATAAATAAGTAAATAAGAAAGAGTCTTAGGTGAGCCAATGATAGAGATGCATTCTAAACCACACAAAATTCCTATCATAATCGATTATTATAATTCATTGTAATCAACTAACACAATATCATTTAAAAACATAAAATTAAATCAACAAGCACACAAAAACAAAAAGAAAGAGAGAAAGAAAGAGTAAATCAAAATCTCATGTATAGTCTAGTAAAAAAGTTTTGAAAAGTGTTTTGCATAATCCATAGAATTGAGGGAAGAATACCACAGACCTGGATGAAAATTTTTAAAAAGTCTGTAATAAGTGAAAATGTGAATATAAACCGATCAAATCACCTGGCATATTAGAGAACTAAAACCCTAAATGAACAATCAAAAAATAAAAAGAAAAAGAAAACTAGTATGTAAAGCCAATAAAAACTGGAATCTGCATTGTTGCAAATCAATAAATAATGCATAACACAAACGGGAGTATTATTCACTGTTCACACGGTGGAACAATGTGAAACAGACAAAGAAGACAAACGAAATCCAAGAATGAAATATTTTCCTAAACTAGAATCATTATGATAGAAATAATAATGAGAAACATAATTTAAAGTAACACCTCTGTGTCTACTAAATACTAACGAGTCTAAATTTGATGGACTCACACAATTCTAAACAAAAATTTATTGACAGAACACGCAGATAATTTGTTACATTTAAAAAACATGCAAAGTAAATAAAATCCAAAAAGATCTAAGGAATATTTTCAGAGAGATAAAAATCAGGCTTGCTTCAGAGTCATAGTCTGCAGGGGAAAGTAAGTGTCGGTGGTGGCATCTCTCACATTCTAACACCAATGCACCTCAACATCTCCAGGGGTGGTTCAGGTTACAGTGAGGAGTTGATCAGAAATTTATATTCCAGAATGACCTTTCCATTGCTGCTTATTGATCTTTCCTTAGGGCCCTGACGCTGCGTCACTCTTTGTTAGAATTAGTAAGGAGCACCACTCAGGTAGCCACAGCAGTGTGGGTGCACGGATGACCACAGCTGCCCATGTGAGCAGGACCCAGGTTCTGACCCCTCAGTGAACCAACACCATTTCCTGAAGACACGTCCATGGAACACACCCAGACTCAGCCTCCTCTCTCCTTAAAAATCTGAGAACTGTGACTTCACACTGCTAATGTAAATGCAATATGTCTGGGTTTTGCTTCTGTTCCTCCAAATTGTGCTCTCCTTGGGTGGCAAGTGCTTGGTGCAATGAATCTTCCTTTCTATAGTCTAAACACCTCTGGGTTACATTCTCCAGCTCTAAACCTCATCTCCTCTGATTCTACTGCTTTCCCTAAAACAGTTAAACTCTTGCTTTTTTTTTTCTTTCTACATCTCAAGAAAGCAGAGAATGAGCATCTGTTTTGGTTGGGAAAGAGTGCTTAAACACTAACCAAAGTTCTGTGAATAAGAAGCTTATGTCACAACACTTTCTACAGTATTTAATGTGAAAAGAGTGAATAGTCTCATACTCGGGAGAACAAACAGGTCATAGGGGCCGTACTACCACCCCGAAAGAATCAAAGCCTTTGGTTGTAGAAGTCATTTGCATGTAAATAAAAGATGCTGGGGAACTCTGGATCTGTCTTTAACCATGTCTTTTGATTGCCTTTTGCTATCATATACTGCATATTGTGAGTGGTACAAGGCAAGGCTGAATTTCATGTTTGATAAAATTTACCCTGTTTTCCGGATCCTCATCAGCACAGGAACTCAAAATGCAGCCACAGGACTGAGAGAAGAAGCTGATACAGGTTGGACTCAAGGGTCCACCGCAGGGGACCATGTCCTGACCTGCAGCACTCTGTGAGGGATGTAAAAGACAGGTGGTTCTGTGTAGTGTCCTTGACCTTCAGTCCCTTAACTGTGAGCAAGACATCAGCCCCGGACAATCCCACTGAGTCAGGACAAAGTCAGATGGACACACTCACGCTGAGAATCACAGTGTCCTAAGCTGGGTTTGACAGTGGCAAGCTAAGTCACTGCTAAGACTTAGGTGGCCCAAGAGGTCATGGTGACGTTTTCTGGAGACCACAGACTAGGTCAGCTCAATGATAACACTGGCTTCTGAGTTCAGAAATAGAAGACAAATGCCTCAGATATTTTCAAGAAATTATCAGTATTATGAAATCCTTTTTTCCTATAAAATATGTTAAGAAATCTTTATTCTTCCTTCACCCTTGATGCTGATCCTTCTTTCACAGAATGCACCATTCCCCTGTCCTAAACAGTATAAATTCTCTTTGGATTATAAGCTGCTATTCATGGTAATGTCTGCCATTCAAAATCAGCTCTATAGTACTCCAAAACCTCAAATTGCAAGAACAACATAATATAAAATGTTTAAATAAACAGAAAATTTACTAAAAACACGAATTTTAGATGTACATGTAGAAATTAAAACATGAATACCCTAGGTAAGCAAGATGAAGTATGCTTTTCTATACTAGGAATAAAGGGTTGAAAAGATAAAGGCAAATATATTTGCATACATAGGTAATTTTATAAAATCAACTGTCATCTGCTGTGCAGACCTCAGTCCTATCTACCATCTCACCAAAATATTTCCCAGGGTTATCTCCTCAGTTCCTCCACCATCTTGGTAATCACCAGCAAGAATGAATAAATCATAGTATATTTACAGAAAAAAATAGTATTCCACATTTAAAACAATAAATTACTTCTGCAGAAACAACATAGATAAAACTAAAAAAAAAAGTTGATCAAAAGAAATGAGACACCAAATAGAAGATACTATATGATCCAATTTACATAAAATTCAACAATGGAGAAAATTGATGAATATTAATAAAAAGAATAGAACAGTGGAAGGCTTAGGTACTGGTGGGCAGAACATGGAATTGACAGGAAGGAGCTTGGGGATGCTTTGGGGTGCTGGGAAAATGTATGTCTTAATATGGACAGAGCTTGGAGGGGAACGTGTGTATATGTGTATTCATCCACCTGTGCAGTTTATATTCACTTTATGTATAGTGTATACTTCATTGTATTCAGTTACATTCAGATGTAGGAATTATGGAATCAGAATATCATAGTCTGTTTCCACCTTTTCCCTCATAAACACTGGTACATTGAACAAGCTCAGATCTGAGAACTTCTGATTTCTCATCTGCACAGGATTAATATAGAAAAACTGCACTAGATCATTAAGCCATTAGTGCAGTAATCAACACAGAGTAGGTCTTCAATACTTCAGTAAATGGTAAATGGCAATTAACGGTGTCTCTGTTGTTGCTGCCATTGTAACTATTATTACTATTATTTCTTTGGATGTGGAGTTTTTTGTTTGTTCTTTTGCCTAGTTCTCTGCCTTTCAGACTATCTCCTCTAGAGAAGAGATTCAAAAATCATGCAATGGATGAATTCCTTGGCATTTCTGACATAGCAATGTCATATTAGAATTAATTCAAGGTTTGAGGGTTTTGTACTTTCAAGAAAGGAAGCTTTGAGGGGACTAAAGTCCCTTACAGGAAGTTTGAGCTCTACAAAATGTTCCTAAAAATAGACTGTGTACCTCTGAACAGACCACAGGGGAGACTGTACCAGCCAGAATCAAAAACTCACACTGCAAAACCAGCCTGGAAGGAAGGTTTATACTGAGGGCTGTAATGCTGAGGGAAGAACCGTGTAGACCTGCATGTTCACTGTAATCAACTGGACACCCGTTGTTAGTCTGCATCTAATGTGTGGTACTGTATTAAAAGTTCAGTTATGGTTATTATTTTGGCAAGCTGGATGCTCAGAAGTGGCAGTGGCCGTGTGTCAGCTGAAATTCATATTACTGAGCCCATGCATGGATCTTATTGAGAAAGGACACTGACTGAAGTCTTTGTGTTGGATCATTTTAATTACTGAGAACTCCCTACTGTCTAATGGCCTTTTGATGGGTATCAGCTTGGAAAGCCATTATTTTCAACCATGGCACATTTTGAAATGTCCAGTCATATCTTTTCCAAAACAATTTTGCTTCCAATCCTTCAGCAACGTTTCTTCAAAGTCCTGATAATCTGTCAAACCTAGAGTCAATGTCATTGAATTTCCAATCTCTCCTCGCAAAGAGACAGTATTAGTTTGTTTCAGTTGCTTATAAAAAAAATACCTGAAACTGGGTAATTTGTAAAAAAAACAAATGTATTTTTTACAGTTTCAGAGCCTGGGAAAGGCAAAGTGCAGGGAATACATCTGGTGAGAGCTTTGTTGGAGTGTAGTGACTTTTCACAGCAAAGCAGCATGTCACATGGAGGATGGCAGAAGCAGACAGAGAGAGAACTCCTTATGAGCTCTCCTTCTGAAGTCCTCAGAACCATATCCATGACCACCGTTAAACCATCAACCTATGAATCCATTTACTAGGGCATAGTCCTCACAGTCTAATCACCTCTTTGAAGCCCCACTTTTCAACTACAATGATAGAATTCCCATCCTTTTAAGATTGTTACAGTGGGGACCAAGGCTTAATGAGATGGGAAGACACCCAATCCACGGCATTCCACCCCTGACACCCCAAAATTCAATCCTTTTTACATATAAATGTACTCATTACATACCCAAAGTCTTAACTCGTTTCAATGCAGAAGTCCAAAGTCCAAAGTCCTACCTGTGAAATCAAAACAACTTATCTACATCTAAGATACAATGGTGGGACAAACATAGGGTACATATTACCATTCAAAAGAAAAAAGAAATAGACCAAAAGAAATGGGTACTATGTCCTAAGCAATTCCTAAATCCAAGAGAGCAGGTAGTGAATGTTAAAGCTGGTGAATCACGCTCCATGACTCCATGGTCCAAATTCTCTGCATTCTGGTGTGTGGTTGGCCCTCCAAGTCCTCAGGCAGCTTCACTTCTACGGCTTTCTTGGTCTCAGGGCAGGCATCAGCTCTCTCAGACTGGCATTGGATGCTGGTAGCTCAATAATCCTGGAGTCTCCATAGTGGTCCCACTCTCATGGCTGTACTAGGCATGGCACTGGTGAGGGTTTCCTGCTGCAACTCAGACCCCATATATCCACTTGGCATTGCTTTAGTGAAGGCTGCATGCAACGACTCTGCCTTTGTGACAGGTCTCTTCCCAGGCCTCCAGGCTTTTCCATACATCCTTTGAAATCAGGGTAGAGGCTCCCAACCCTCCACAGCTCTGGCCTCCTGTGAGCCTGCAGACCTAGCACCCCTTGGATACTGCCAAGGCTTGCAACACCCCACTACTCTGGTACCAATATTCTGTATTAGTCTGTCTCTGTTGCTAATAACAAAATACCTGAAACTGGATAATTTGTAAAGAAACAATATTGATTCCTTACATTTTCAGAGGCTGGGAAATGCAAAGCCCATGGAATCCATCAGTTGAGAGTCACGTTGGTGGGTAGTGATTTTTCACAGCAAAGTAGGGTGTCACATGGAGGATGGCAGAAGCACAGAGAGAGAGAGCATGATGAGAGCTCCTTATGTGCTGTCCTTTTAAAGTTCTCAGAACCACACCTATGACCACATTTAGACCATAACTCATTAATCCATTTACTAGGGCATGATCCTCACAATCTAATCATCTCTTCAGGGCCCCATCTTTCAATTACCATAATAGGATTTGCCACCCTCTTAACACTGTCACAGAGAGGACCAAACTTCAATGAGCATGGAGGGACATCCAATCCACAGCAGTGACCATCAGATGTACCCTTGGAGATTCTCCACTGTCATGATTTCCATTCTTCTAGGGTATCCCTGACTATGACAGTGGTGTGACATCAGTCCAGCATAAATCACCTGACAAATATCAAGGCAAAAAAGT
Source organism: Cynocephalus volans (assembly GCF_027409185.1). Taxonomy (NCBI): domain Eukaryota; kingdom Metazoa; phylum Chordata; class Mammalia; order Dermoptera; family Cynocephalidae; genus Cynocephalus; species Cynocephalus volans. The sequence goes on from NC_084473.1 coordinate 84,739,387, forward strand.
GTCTCTAAATCCAGAAAAAATTCAGAAAAAGAAGGAAACATCTAGATTAGCTTGGTGTTGCTGCATTACTCACACATAAACAAGTGCATATTTAAATATGTACAGACAATTATGTATCAATTAAATGTACACACACCTATATGTGTATTGTAAATGTATATGCGAATTTCCTACAAATTATGTAAATTTACTCTTTTACTCAAACATCATTTAGTGTTAATTTCTTAATATCTTCATGAATGGGTTACTGAGCATTCATATTGAGGCCATACATTTTAGTAAAATACATTTGTCTATATGTGTAGATGTGGAAATATTGTATTGACCAGAATATGCACAATAATGTTTGGTAACAAACCACTCAAAACTCAGTGGTTTATAACACTGAGCATTTATTTTCATGTTCGTGGACCTTCCTGTTAACAGTGACTGGCTGGTGCAGGTGCGGCTCCACTGGGGGCCTCTGCAGGAAGCACTGAGCGTGCCTCCAGCCTGTGGATTGCATTTGATCTGAGGCAAAGACTGAAAGACAGCAACACCTCAGGACACAACATTCTTACAGTAAGTTACAGGAGTGAACAGAATCCTCAGAGAGCTGAACAATAAGGCCAATATTCGATCATGCTATTGACATTTGTTTATGTTTTTTATCCTTTACAATGTAAAAAACATTTTGAAATATAGTATTTAGTTAATTAGAAAGTAAATATGGGTGCGCTTTTTTTAACATGAGGCTCACTAAAAAGTAGATTTTCATTCAGTGTCTCAGGTGATTCTGCTGTTTTGCATCTGTAATAAGCTGTCTGTGATGCTGATGATGCTGCTGAAATCCAGACGAATTTTGAGTATGAAGGAAAATAATGCTACACCCATGTTTAGTTTTTGTTTTTATTTTTCTTGAGAAAGATTTTCATGTCTGTCAAGGAATAGTTGTATATTTATTGCAATTTACTCTTTTTCTAATGCCTCTATGACATAATGAAGTTTTCTTGCTGTGATCCTACCTTGCCAGTGATACCTAGAAGCACTTCCACGAGTATTGTGGGGCCGTGCCCTAAATGACAAAATTCTGAGAGTTGGGGATATAGTTACCATACTGAGCAGTCTGGACTTAACTCCACATCGTAACCATCACTTCTGAAAGCACATTTCTCAAACTCCTGTTCCCTCGCTGATTTCTTTGCTGAATGAGGGGCCCTTCCTGACATTTGGGAGTCAGAAGAGGAGGATTCATAACTCACCACAGGACCTGTAGGAAGACACGTGGGCAAGGGTGAGGACGGGAAAGTCACCTGGTGAGGGGATGCAGGCAGCTGAGAGCATCTGCACCCCCACCATTGGGCTTCACAGTCAGGTCTAAGCACCACATGGTTAGGCAGCCTGTACCTTTAGTGGCAGATGCACTCGAGATTCTCAGGGAGCACCAGAGAATCCCCCATTTCTTGCATCTTATTCTCTAACTGTTCTTGACATTGAAAAGATGTAGTTGGTCCCAGAATTCCCTGTATTTAAAAAAAATCCTGTTTAAAATACCAAAAGTAGCTTCTCCTTTGCTCCATGAACTTAGACTGAGGCTGGAAACCAGACTCTTCAGAGGTAGTGATCTCTGCCCTTTATTAAATCAAGATATGTACACTCACGTCGGTGCTGCTAGGGCTGAGAAGGGGAAAGAGAATTTGTAGAGGAGCCTCCCTGGCCCCTTCTTCCAAAACCTACCAGGGACCTTCACAGCCTGGCTGCATCTGGGAAATGCTCTCAGCAGACGGAGGCACCAGGAGGAGCAGCTGAGGCAGCCCAGCCTCACACTTCTGCTTTCCTGGGGGTTTATGTATGGGCTTGTAACACTGTGGGAGGGTTATTATAACCCTGTTGACAGTAATAAGTTCCAATATCATCAGCTTCCAGGCTGCTGATGGTAAGAGTAAAATCTGTCCCTGATCCACTGCCACTGAACCTTGATGAGACCCCACTTTGTAAATTAGATGCATCATAGATCAGGAGCTTGGGAGCCTTCCCTGGTTTCTGTTGATACCAGGCTAAGTACTTGCTAATGCCCTGACTAGCCTGGCAAGTGATGGTGACTGTGTCTCCTAGAGATGCAGACAGGGAGGATGGAGACTGGGTCATCTGGATGTCACATCTGGCACCTGAGATTAGAAACATAAAGACAAACATCCACATGATTAATCATGTTATATGGGGGCCTCCCTGAAGAGCTACTAGTATTGAACTAACAGAACAAGTAAACTCCTAGTGTTCTCCCTCCTTACCTGGGAACCAGAGCAGAAGGAGCCCGAGGAGCTGAGCGGAGGCCCCCATGTCCATGCTGTGTCCTGATTGTGACTGGCTCCTGGACAGGTTGTAAGCAGCCTGTGAATAAGTCTTCAGGACAGTGGGCTGTGCTCTGGGAACATGCAAATCTGCTCAGCTGCAAGCATGAATTATCTCAATAACTCAGCTCAGGCCCAGGTGTCCCGAGAATGTCTATGGCAACACAAATTTGCCTGCAGAGAATGTGTCTTTCCCTGGGGGCAACAGAGCAGAATTGTTCTGCTGTCCTGTGGGTAGAGTGTTATCTTGCTGTCTTTATGGTTCATGAGCTGCTTTTCTTGTTTGCTTTTCCTCAGATAAATGGCTTGTCAGGGAAACACATTTTCAGAAACTACAAGAAATTCTAAAATTCCCTGCATTTGCCTGTGGACCTTAATGAAGCCAGAGATGATCTTCTGAACTAATTCCCTAAAATCCTTGGTGTGATAAATCATCAGCCCTTATAACCAAATATGCAATTGGGTATTAGGAGAATAAATAGATAAGTGATAGATTTATTTATTTTATTTAAAAAGAAAGAGAAGCAAAAATATTGAAAATATACTTTATGAAATTCAGTGTCATGATTTGCAAAGAGGGTGTACGCCATCACTAACCTGTCATCTCCAGATAAGTGATTCTTGTTCTCCAGTTCTGAGTGCTTTTTTCACTACTTCCATCAAGGCCATCCAACATCAGGGATATTCTCCCTCCAAATCTGAAAAAATCTCACCTAATTTTCTAGCTGTTTGTGTCATTACACATTTCTATGTCCGATGTGTTCTGAGTTTTTGGATCACTCCATAAACCTCCATATTCCTACATCACCAATTTCTTCTAGTTTCTAAGATGAAGAAATTCTTAATTGCTGGATTTCGGGCATTTGACTGAAGCAGGTTTGTGAGAAAAAGCATGCAGCACAGTGAAGGAGAAAGCCAAGGTATTGCACTAGGTGTTGGAGCCCACACAGTATTGGAAATGGCATTCACGGTGTGAGGTGGAGAGAAAAGCCCAGCATGGGGTGTTGAAAGTAGAGTGGACTGAGGAGAGTGTCCCACATGGGAGTGCAGGATGTGGAGACTACCTCCTCCTACTAATACACAGGCAAGTGGTATTAGGGCTAATGCAGGTGTGGGGTGTTTAAAAATCTTATCTTCAAAGGGAGTGTAGGTGGAAAAGACAACAGCAGGTTGGTTTTACACAGAGGGATTGATCAAACAAGTCAAAGCAGTGAGGATAATTAGAGCCAACATTTTCACTATTGTAGAAAAGTTACAAATATGAAAAGGAATAATAATAGAATAAACTGTGATTTGGGATTGGATTTAGAGGTAGTGTAAATTCATAGTTTTTTATAGATATAAAAATGTCTGTGGATAGACAGACAGATAGATAGATAGTAGTTCATTTTCCCAGAAACAATGTTTGAGGAAATGGAGTAAGTTCAGTCAGGCCCTCTCACCTCATATCCGGCTGGATGTGTTTCAGCATATCTGTGGAAAACAAGTTATGTAAGAGTAGAGTTAGTGCGCATGTGCACCCACGTACCCCTTGGCTCACTGCCACTATTGTGTAGGTTGGCATATAAGACAACGGCTTTGGACCACTGGTGGCAGGGATTGTTTGAAATAAAGTATGTCTACTTTGCCCATGGCTACTCAGTTTTTCTTTCACTTACCTGACTCATGCCCTGCACAGCACTTGGTAGTGGGGTCTGTGACCCAGCCCGACAATTGGCATAGTTCGGTGGCAGGATCTGAGCAGGTAAGGATGCCACAGGCCCCTCAGGAAGGGGAGGATATGTGGCTGCCTTCAAGCATGTGGTATCAGGTGTCTGCATTCCTGTGGACTTGGGCTCCACTGGAAATATTGGACCAAGTAGACAAGTCCCCTGTGAGAATCGAGAAAGCACTCCAGGTCCTGAGCTCCACAGTAAAGGATGAAGAGCCCTGGAAAGCAGCTGGTCAGATGGGCTGGCAGACGCTTACTGCACTGTCAGCCCACATGGATCGGGCCCTCCATGACACGGCATGACTGAGAGAGTTGACAGGGGAGACAGAGCTGCTGGAGACGTGGGTACATGTTCTGGAGGCAAAAGTGCCACAACAGGGTGCTCCTGATGCTGAAGCCGAGGACCATGACGAAGCCAAGGGTGAGTACATTCATCTGGAGGAGACCATATGCCTCTGGGCATGATCCGTAATCCAGCAGAAACTAAAGCATGAACAGCCCACGGGACAAGGTGGACAACCTGTGGGCAATCCACAAGTGACCCAATTCACTACCTATGTTCCCTATACTTAAGCTGAGTTGTTGGACTTAGGCAAAGAGGCAGAACCCCTCTCTGCCTGGCTTTTGTAGTTGTGGGACCAAGGGGTGGATGGCGTGATATGCTCTGGTGAGGAGATGGAGAAGCTGGTGTCAATCACCACGCATCCGTCCCTGTGGCAGCGGTTACAGAATAGCCTCAGATACGCCCAGGAGCAAGGAACCACTCCTTGATGGAATGGGAGAATGCAGCCATCTGGAACATGTGGACAAACACCGGAGATCTGCCCGAAACTGTGAGAAAATGGCAGACATACAACAAGCTGGTCCAGGTGATTTGGGAGTGGGGATGCGACAGGCCATGTTCAATGTGAATACCCGGGGCCCAGATGACGAACACGTTACAGGTGGCATGAGGGACGTGGTGCTACAAAATGCTCCATCAGTGCCCTTTGGGTCACTGGTGGCTATATTGGCCTCATATGTTGGGCACCCTATACATGAAGTAAAAACTATGATGGCAAGTCTGGGCAAGGCAGAGGGAAGGTAACAAATAAAAGGGATCTGGAAAGTGGTGAAGACAAAAGCCCTGAGAAATGTCCAGAACAGGGTCCCACAGAGACTGAATAAAACTAGCTACATGCAGCTGTGGTTTGACTTGCTTTTAGCAGCAGCTGATAGAGGGAAATTTCAGTTGACGGGTGACTGAATGTGGTCTTGTTTGCCCTGTGGCAACAATTATGCCCTGAGCAGCGCAACACCAAACTTCCCCAAGAGACTGATGGCAAGGTATGCCCAGTGCATTTGAAGGACTTTATAGCTATTTCTGCAGAGGCAGATGGATTGTTTTCATTTGGCTAGGGATTAGGCTGAGGTACCCACCCCAGGAGTGGGCAGATGAGGGCTGGAGGTCCCATGTTGAACTGGCAATTCACTGGTCTAAGGCAAAAGTACAGCATGTGTTAGTATTGGTAGATACTGGCGCAGAGTGTGCCTCATACAAAGCAACCCAGATAAGTTTCCAGGGTCCATAGTGAATATTGATGGTTATGGAGGACAGACTACCAAAGTCAATGCTGTGTCTTTGCTGCTGAGCATTGGGCGATTGCCCCATCATGTATATACTGTGTATGTATCTCCTATAGCTGAATATGTTTTGGGTGTGGATGTACTGTATGGTTTGCCCTTGCAAACAACTGTTGGGGAATTCTGGCTGCAGATCCACACAGAAAAGTCAGTGCTGCAGGGACATGCAAAGCATGAAACACAGGTGTTACACAAGCCAAGGCATGTGGTTAATGTGAAACAGTACTGCCTGCCAGGAGGACATGCAGAGATAGCTGCCATTGTCTTGGAGCTAGAGAAGAGTGGCATTATCCATCCAGCACATAGTCCATTTAATGCCCTGTGTAGCCAGTGAAAAAAACTGATGGTACATGGAGGATGACTGTGGATTATCAAGAACTGAATAAAGTGGTGTCTCGTTTGCATGCAGGTGTGCCTTTGGTTCACAATTTAATGGATCAGCTGAAGATTCAGCTAGGAACTTTTCACTGTGTTTTGGACCTAGCAAATGCTTTCTTCTCCATTCCAATTTTGGCTGATAGCCAGGATCAATTTGCCTTCACCTGGGAAAGAAGTCAGTGGACATTTCAAGTGTTACCACAAGGCTATTTACATAGCCCAACTACGTAAATACGCCCAAGGCAATCACAATGTTTCATTATATTTGTGATGTGTTATTAACCTCTGATCTCTTGCAGATTTAACCAAGGTGGCTCTGATGCTGTGAGGGCACTGGGAACAATGTGGGTTTGCTGTGAACACAACCAAAGGACAAGGACCCAGTCTGTTGGTCAAATTCTTGGGAGTTGTTTGGTTCGGTAAGACATGAATCATTCCAGAACCCACAGTCAATAAAACACAGGCATATTGTCGGCCCACAATTGTGGCACAACTACAAATGTATTTGGGACTGTTGGGGTACTGGAGAGTTTTCATACCCCATATGGCCCAAATGGCGCATCCGCTGTATGCACTAACAAAAAATGGAGCTCCTTGGATTTGATCTGAGGAAGTGGAATGGGCTTTCTGTGCAACAAAGAGGGTGGTAAAGCAAGTCCAAGCTTTACACATGGCTGACCCCACTAAGTCTTTTGAATTAGATGTACATATCACCCAGGAAGCGTCAGGATGGGGTCTCTGGCAGAGACAAGACCAATTCTACACACCTATAGGATTCATCTCTGGAAGGGCACTGAAGTGCATTACTCTCTGATAGATATACAATTAGAAACTGTGTATTCTGCCCTGATAGCCTCTGAAGCTATTACAGGAATTGCTAAGGTCTTAGTAAGGACGACATACCCCATCCTTGGTTGGCTCTGCAGGTGGACGGTTGCTCCTAAAACTGGTGTAGCTCAGATTCCCACTCTGTCTAAATGGAGAGCATATACAGAACAGAGAAGTACTGTGTCTACAAGTCCTTTGTCAAATGAATTGCAAAATATATTAGGACCAGTAGAGGTCATGGAAGAACCTTTGACACAACCTATACCCATGGAGGTGGAGACTGCACTTTTCCATGAGGGAAAGGGACCTATTGTGGAGCAGGCTTGGCATACAGATGGCTCCAGCATGGGACCCTCAGCATTGTGGATGTCTGTTGCCATCCAGCCCTTGACTGATACCTTGTGGTATGAGAATGGTATAGGGCAAAGCAGCCAGTGGGCTGAACTAAGAGCAGTATGGATGGTGATAAAAAATGAGCCTGGGCCATTAACCATCTGTACTGACAGCTGGGCTGTGTACATAGATTTAACCCTTTGGATCTCTATGTGGAAATATCAGCAGTGGCTGGTAGGTCACTAACTCTTGTGGGGACAAGCCATGTGGCAAGTGTTATGAGAATTAGAACATGAAAAGGAAGTACCTCTTTTCCATGTCACAGGATATTCCCTCTTAGCCAGTATGGGCAATGATGAAGCTGATGCACTGGCTAAGGTAAGGTGGCTGGAGAGAGCTCCAGCAAATTATGTAGCCCAATGGCTACACTGATAGGTGCAGCATGCCAGCAGCAAAACCATGTGAATGGCGGCTCAAAGGTGGGCCCTTCCTACAAAATGAGAAGATGTGGTAAATGCATGTCACATTTGTCTGCTATGTGGTCAACAGAGTCCACACCCCCGATGGGTGCCGCACTCGATGGGCAGATAATTCAGGGAAGGGTGCCCCTGACCCGATGGCAGGTTGATTTTGTGGGACCACTTCCTACATCAGAGAATTTCAGGTACATTTTCACAGCTGTTGATACAGCTACAGGACTCCTGTTTGTATGGCCCTGTAAGGCCCCAGACCAGGCAAGCTCTATCAAGGCATTGAATAGCCTTACAGCCATGTATGGTTGACCCCTGCTCATAGAGAGTGGTAATGGAACCCACTTTACTGGACATGAAGTATGGCAGTGGGCTTCCCAGTTGTGTGTTCAGTGACAATTATATGTGCCTTATAACCTCCAGGCAGTGGGAATGATTGAAGAGTACAAAGGTCTTTTGAAACAGGGATTGTGGCTGTCCACCCAATCCCCATCCCTGAAGGGGTGGACACGGCCGTTGCAGGAGACAGTCAGGATCTTGAATGAGAGACCCCACGAGGGCGGGCCCTCTCCAGTGGAGGCTCTGTTGCACAGAGTTGTGTCACCTATTCAATTACAGGTTACAACTAAAGATGACCTCCTGAAACCTGGAGGTGGTAAGAATGGAAACATTCTCTTACCGGCCCCGACTTGCAAGTCTTTTCTTCAGAAATAATAGCACACTCACCGCTTTCCAAACTATGGAGAAACCCAAATCCCTCCAGCTCAGCACCCATCTTCCCTCTTGAGTCATAAATTTCTCCTGAGGTCTAAGTTTTAAGGTGAAAAAAAAAAAGAAAAAAATCAGTATTTAATATATGTGATATGTTAAGGAAAAGGGTGAGTATAGAAAGAAAACTACCTAACAAAATGCATGTACAACTGATACTGTGTTTGGGCATCTTTTTTCTTGATATTCCTCCATCATCTAGGTTCCCATAAGTGTTTCTGTAGGTGGTCCCAGAAAAGCTGGGCATCATTTCCTTGGCAGCTTATAATTTGGTGCATATGCATTTTGTGTGTGTGTGTGTGTGTGTGTGTGTGTGTGTGTGTGTGTGTCTGTGTCTGTGACTGTATGTGTGTATACATACATATTTACTCAGGTAACATTGTTCAGGTATGAATATATGTATATACAAATTTGTGCAGCAATCCATAAAAATATCTGAATGCAGATTTTATATGAGCACATATACACATATATGTATAAACATGTTTTATTTCTGACTTGTGAGCTTAATAATTTTCCATAAGTCTGTATTGCATATGTAAGTCTCCTTCTGTTTACTCTAAGTGTCACTATTGAAGAGGAACACAAAGAAATGGAAAGAAACTCCACGTTCATGGTTTGGAAAAATTAATACTGTGAAAATGTCCATACTACCAAAAGTGATCTACAGATTCAATGCAATCCCTAACAAAATACCAATGACATTCTTCAAAGAACTAGGAAAAAAAATCCTAAAATTTGTATGGAACCACAAAATCCCCAAATAGCCAAAGCAATCGAGAGCAAAAGATACAAAGCTGGAGGCATAACACTGCCTGAATTTAAAATATACTATAAATCTGTAGTAACCAAAAGAGCAAGGTACTGGTAGAAAAACAGATACACAGACCAATGGGACAGAATAGAAAACATAGAAATAAAGCAATGCATTTACAGCCAGCAGATTCTTTATAAAGGCAAAGAGAGTATCAACATAGGAAAGGAAAGTCTCTTCAATAAATGGTGCTGGAAACACTGGAGATTCATATGCAGTAGAATAAAACTAGACCCCTATCTCTCACCTTTTATAAAATTCAACTCAAAATTGATTAAGGACTTAAATGTAAGGTACAAAAATATAAAATTAGTAGAAGAAAACAGGGAAAATAATTCAAGACATCACGTTAAGCAATGACTTTACGAAGAGGACCTCAAAAGCACAGGGAACAAAAGCAAAAATAGGCAAATGGGATTATATTAAACTAAAAAGCTTCTGCACAGCAAAGAACACAATCAACAGAGTGAAGAGACAACCTGCAGAATGGGAGAAAATTTAATCTATGAATGTGGCAAGGGATTAATATCTTCAATGTGCAAGAAACTTGAATGACTCAATAGTAAAAAAAAAGAAAAGTCAGATTAAGAAATGGGCAAATAAACAGAATAGACATTTCTCAAAAGACGACATACAAATGGCCAACAGGTATTTGAAAAAATGTTTAGCATCATTACTCATCAGGGAAATGCAAATCAATACCAAAATGAGATACCATCTCAGTCCGGTTAGAATGGATGCTATGGATTGATTGATTGGTGTCCCCCAAAGTTCAATTATTAGAAGCTTAATTCCCATTTTAAATGTTGGGGGTGAGAAATCCTATTATGGTAAATGAAAAGTGGGACCTTGAAGAGGTGATTAGATCGTAGGACCATGCCTAGTGAATGGACAAATAACAGTGGTCATGGGCATGGTTCTGAGAGCTTGAAAATGAGAGAAGTGAGACTCTCTCTCTCTCTGCTCCACCATTCTGCCTTGTGAGACCCCTGCAGTACTGTCACCACCAAGGCTTTCAGCAGATGTCTTCCCTGGACTTTAGACTTTCCAGCCTCCAAAATTGTAAGCAATAAATTTTGTTTTCTTACAGATTACCCAATTCCAGGTGTTTTGTCATAAGCAAAGGAAAAGGACTAATACAGGTTATTATAAAACAGGTAGGAAATAACAAATGTTGGTGAGAGTGCAGAGAAAGGGAAATGCTTAAATCCCATGGTTGGGGATGTAATTTAGTACCACCATTTTGGAAAACATGCTGGGGATTCCTGAAAATAACTATAAATAGAATTACCCTATGATCCAGAAATCCCACTACTTGATATATATCCCAAGAAAAATAAATCAATATGTCAAAGAGATACCTGCATTCCCATGTTAATTATGGCTCTATTCACAATCACAAAGATATGGAATCAACCAACGTGTCCATCAACAGATGACTGGATAAGGAAATTGTGATATATAAATATATATATAAATTTAATGTAAATATATATATATGTGTGTGTGTGTGTGTATGTACATATATGTGTGTGTGTGTATATGTATCACACATACATATTAGGATACTATGCAGCCATAAAAAAAGAATGAAATCCTGTCATTCATGGCAATACAGATGTGCTTTGAGGACCTTATGGTAAGTGAAGTACTCCAGAAACAGAAAGAGAAATACCACATGTTCTCACTCATGTGTGGAAGGTAAGAAAGTTAATCAGGTTGAAGTGTAGAGTGGAATGGTGGTTACCAGAGGCTAGAAGGGCGAGGAGGGATGGGGCATAGTGAGAGGTTGGTTGTGGAATAAATAAGCACAGCCAGATGGGAGGAATAAGATCTAGTGTCCTATAGCACCATAGGGCGACTATAATTAACAGCAATTTATTGTATAATTTCAGTCACCTAGAAGAGATGATTTTGTAAGTTTCCAACACAAACAAATGATGAAGAAAAAAAAAAAAGAAAAAGCTACTGTAGTCAGCAGGATTTCAGAGAATGTTCAGACTGTGAGGGAAGGAGGCAGAGAGAAATGCATAGGAGAAGCACAGAGGATTTTTAGAACAGGAAAACTATTCCATATGAGAATGTAATGGTGAATACATGACATTATGCATGTGGCAAAACCATAGAAATGTACAATACAAAGAGGGAAACCTAAGGTAAAATTAAGATAGTAATAATATAGCAATATTGAATCAAAATAGTAACAAATATACCACACTAATGTAACATGTAAATAATAGGAGAAACTCTATATGAGGGTGGGGGAAGGTATGGGAATGATCTGTACTTTCTGCTGAATTTCTCTGTAAAACTAAAACTCCTATAAAATAAAGAAAACACAAATATTGTTATATGCCAGTGAACTTAGCACAAACTTTCTTTGTTCAATATTTTCAACAATGAGGTAAATTTATTCCATTTATTTAAATACCTTTTAGATTTTTTATTTCTTCTCTGTTTTCTATCTTTTTATGAATGGTTTTCTAAACATGAAATGTATCTACATGTGTGGTTTTTCAATATTGTATTAGTCAGCTTTTCACCAATAATGGTTTGCAACAAACCACTCAAAAATGCAGTGGCTGACAGTGTTAAGCATGACTTTCATGTTTACCGATGTTCATGTTAACAGGGATTCAGCTGATCCACGGAGGGCTTCGCTGGGTGCTTCTGCTGCAGGTCACTGAGCAGTCTCTGTCTCCAGTAGTCACTGTCTCCAGCCTATGGATTTGGTCTGATCTACTGCCACAGCTGAAGTGACAGTGACTACCCAGGGCAATAAACAATATCCTGAGGTTAAGAGTCATAAGCAAATTTAAGTTTGGACATCTGCAACACTAGTATTCAAAATCTGGATTTATTCTTTTGCCTTGGAAATACTCAAATTTTAAGAAAATCTTTATTCCATTCAATTTTCAAAGTAGTTGATGATGCTATTGACGAATAATTATGTTTTTCCACCTTTGGCATTTAAAAAATCAAATTTAATTATATGTTAATTATAAAATAATGGTATATTTTTAGCATGTAACTTTACGAAAAATTTCTTAACTGGCCTCACTGGATAAAAACAAAATTTTAAAAATGCAAAATCTATTTAGCTGAAGTAAATATTTCCTAAAATATAGTTTCTTAAACATTTTAAAGCTCACCTGTCATCTTGTTAAAATGCTGATCGTCATTTAGCAAGACTAAGGTGGGTCTGCGACTTGCACACTGTCAGTGATGCTGATGATGCTGCTGGCTTCTGGACAGATTTTGAGTAGCATCAGTTCTTATGTTAAAGAAAAAGAAGGTTACATCTGTAGGTCTGTATGTATACATTTTGTCAAGAAAGGGTTTTAAAATTTTTCTGTTCACATGATTGCTATATTTTTTTTCCCCTGTGATTCCTTATTTTCTATTTATCACTTGACTTCTATGAAATGTTCCTGCTATAATCCCAGACTTGCTGATAATATTTGGAAGCACATCAACGTGCTTTCTGGGCTCATCACTTAACTGGTAAAATTCTGAGTTTCAAAATAATGACCACACTGCATTGCCAGCTGCTAATTCCCATCATCACTGTCATTCTGGAAGCACATTTGCCAGAATTCTTTTTTCTTGTCTGGGTTCCTGTAGATCTGTTTACATTGGTAAAGAGATTTCGAAGTCAAAATAGGAAGATTGAATACTATCCATCAGTGCCTGAAGCCTAATACATGCACATTGGTGAATACTGGAGAGTCACCTGGAGAGGAGCTGCAGGCAGCTGAGAGCATCAGCATCCCCGCCCCTGGCCTTCCAGACAGGTCTGAGGACCACATGGTTATGCAGCTTATATACTGGCTTCTGGAGGAAAACCAGAGAATCTCCTGTTTCAGGTATTTGCATCTTTGACTACCATGCACATATAGCATTTTTAAAAATCATTTTATTTATTTTAATGGAACATATTTGATTGAACATATCTGTGGGTTGCGGCATTGAATATCAATACCTGTGTGCAATTTTGGTGTGAAATCTGGATAATCAGTATATGCAATGTTACACACTGCAGTCGATTTTCTTGGCCCTTTACCAACATCTCCCTGACTCCCCTCCCCATTTCCCACCTATGCTAACCTCAGCTTTGTTCTCTTGCTTGAAAGTTCAATGTATTATTGTGATTGTTGTATCTTTCTTTCTTTCTTTCGTTCATTCGTTCTTTTTATATCTCCCTCATATGAGGGCGGACATGCGGTATTTCTCTTTCTGTGCCTGGCTTATTTCACTTAACATGATTTTCTCTAATTTCATCCATGTTTCTCTGAATGGCAGTATTTCTTTCTTTTTGTGGCAGAGTAGTATTCCATTGTGTAAATATACTACATTTTCCTTATCTGGTCATCCGACAATGGACATTTAGGTTGGTTCTGACTATTGGCTATTGTAAATAGAGCTGCATTAACCATGGGAGTGCATGTGTCACTTTGATATGCTGAGGTCCATTCTTTGGGTACATACCCAGGAGTGGAACTGTTGGATCCTATGGTAGTTCTGTCTGCAGTTGCTTGAGAAATTCCCTGTCATTTTACTTAATGGCTGTACCAATTTACAGTCCCACCAGCAGTGGCTCCCCTTTCTCTGCATCCTCGCCACCGTTTGTCAATCTTTGTCTTTTTGAAAATGTCCAGTCTAACTGGGGTGAGATAACTTAATGTGGTTTTCACTTGCATTTCCCAGATCCTGAGTGATGTTGAACATTACTTTCATGTGTCTGTTGAGCATTTGTATGACTATATTTTTGAGAAATGCCTATTCAAATCCTTTGCCCATTTTTTAATCAGGTTATTTGATATTTACTAAGTTGTCCGAGTTCCTTGTATATTCTGCATATAAATCCTTTGTTGAATGCTTAGTTTGCAAGAATTTTCTCCAATTGTGTAGTTTGTCTTTTCACTGTGTTAATTGTTTTGTTCACTGTGCAGAAGCTTTGTAGTTTGATGTACTCTCATTTTTTTATTTTTCCTTTTGTTGCCTGAGCTTTGGGGATCCTATTCCTAAAGTCTTTGCCCAGTCCTACTTCCAGAAGTATTTCCCCTATATTTTCTTTTAGGGGTTTTATAGCTTCAGGACATATACTTAGGTCTTCAGTCTATTTTGAGTCGATTATGGAATACGGCAAGTGGTATGGGTCTAGGATCATTCTAAAGCGTGTAGTTTAGACTCTCCTTACCTATATTTAAAAAGAAAAAAAAGATTCTCCTTGAAATACCTAGAGTAGCTTCTTTTTCAGTGTGTAAATCCCAACAAATGTCATAACAAACTCTCCTCAGATGTTATGATCTCTGTCTTTCATAAAATTGGGAGAGACATTGTCATGTCTGTGCTGCTGGGGTTGAGGAGAAAGAAAGAGGGTTAGGGTTCACAGGAGCCTCCCTGGCCCCTTCTACCAAAACCTGCCGGTGACCCACAGAGCATGGCTGCATCTGCAAAACAATCTCATCAGATGGAGGCACTGGGAGGAGCAGCTGGGGCAGCCCAGCCTCACATTTCTGCTTCCCTGGGGGGGTTATGTTCGGGCTTATAACACTGTGGGAGGATAAACACTATGCTATTGACAGTAGTAAGTTCCAAAATCATCAGCCTCCAGGCTGCTGATGGTGAGAGAATAATCTGTCACAGATCCACTGCCACTGAACCTTGAAGAGACCCCACTTTGCAATCTGGATGCATCATAGATCAGAGGCTTAGGGGCTTTCCCAGGCTTCTGCTGATACCATGCTAAGTAATTGCTAATGCCCTGACTGGCCTTGCAAGTGATGGTGACTGTTCTCCTAGAGATGCAGACAAGGAGGATGGAGACTGGGTCATCTGGATGTCACATCTGGCACCTGAAGATGGGAAACATAAAGACAAATTACTACATGATTAATCATAAGAAGACATCCCTCAAGAACCAGGCAGCACTGACCCCAGTAGAGAGTAAATTCCTAGTGTTGTCCCTCTTTACCTGTGAACCAGAGCCCCAGGAGCCCCAGGAGTTGAGCAGGGACCTTCATGTCCATGTTGTGTCCTTACTGCAACAGACTCCTACAGAAGGTGTGACCAGCCTTTGAATAAGTCTTCAGGGCAGTGGGGTGTGCTTTGAGAAGATGCAAGTCACAGGGGCTGGGGCAGGGCTAGGCACAGCTGCAGGGTTGTCTCATCTTAGTAGTTTTGCACAGGCCCAGTGTCCTCATGTGTTCTCCATCAGATCAGGGAAGCACAGATTTGTCTGCCAAGATCACATTTCTTTCTGGGAGCCTCAGGAAAGAGTCAGTCTGCTGTCCTGTTAAAAGTGTTCTCCTGCTCTCTTCGGGGGCTCATGACCTGCTTCCCTTCCTATCTCTTTATCTAAGACAATGTCTCTCAGATAAAACACATCCTCAGAAACTCAAAGATATTCTTCAGGCTCCCTGCCTTTGAGACCTGTGCATAATATTGAGAGCAGAAAGGCTTTCTCATTGCTCTGATTCCCTGATAATCTTGGTGTCGTAAGTTATCAGTTCTACCCCTCAGAGATGCGGTGAGTAGAAGAGGAATTTTAAGAAGTGCTTGTGATTTGTCAGAAAATGACTAGATATTGGGATCTGCCTTTGCTAAATGAAACAAGTTAGTTTGAGTTTACGTAGTTGAAAAAAAAAATTTGCAATCTATGCATAGTTTTTTCATAATATGCATTTTCCATGAACTTTCTGAGGACCCCCTAGCAACCTTAACATTATTATCCATTAAGGAAAATATGAACCCATGAGTTTAAGTTGTTATTTAATGAGGAATAAGTCTATGATTTATCAAGGAACTTTTCAACAAGTTTTTACTAATTTCAAATGCAAGAGAGAAATCTGAGCGACAGCACCATAATTGAGAAACTGAAGTGAACATCATCAATAACGGGCCTGATTGAAATTATGGAACAACTAATGGGAAGCCACGAGCAGAACACAGCATCAGTACTGGATGTTCCTGCCAAATATGTGTTACCTGAATCTCACCATGAGGAAAGCAAACAAATCCAGACTGAGTGACATTCAATCAAATAACTGGTGTGTAATCATCAAAAGTAATAAGATCATGCAATTTAGGTAAATACTGAAAAACTCTTCCAGACTGAAAGAAACTCAAGAGACAGGGAAGCATGTGTTTCTGGACTGGATGAGTTTGTTTCAAAAGACATTATGAATAGACCTGTCAACGCTTGAAGCAATCCTGTGGGTTAGACGTAGTAATATAATAATGCTGACTCTCTGATTTCATGGTTGTACTGGGTAATGTACAATAATTTTTCATTTGTAGGAAATACTTAGTCAAGTATTAGAGGTTGGGGCTATCAGTTCTTCAACTTACTCTCAAAGGGTTCAGAGGAAAATAATTTGGACTGTACTTTAACAACATTTCTGTTTAAAATTGTTTCAATTTTTTAAATAAAGAAAAGCAGTTTTTGAGTACATGCTATATGTATTCTAAAACATTTTGGAATGGACTTATCTATCATTAAGGTTATTAAAGGACCAAGTAATTATTTGCAGAAGCACAAAATGTACCACATCTCCTCAAAGTAAGATGCGATCCATTCAGGTCACTGGGTACTGAAGAGACCTGTGGCTCTGGACAAAAACATCTCTGTGAATGTTGCACCTTTTGAGGAAATGTACTTTTTGTCTTCAGGTATTTTAAAGCTGTTGTTAACTGCATACATATTTAGAATTTCCATTTCTTTTTAGTGCATTAACTATTGTATGTATCATGTAATGACACTCTCTATCCCCTGTAACTTTTTTTTCTGAAGTCATGGGGTGGAGTTTTCTTTAAGCTGATAACTTGTGGGTTCTGTTGAGCTTCTTATATTTGTAAGTTTATTTCCCTCCTCAAATTTGTGTATATTCTGCCATTATTTATTCAAACATTTCTGGGGAAATTCAGTTACATTAATTTGTTACCTTTTAATATTTTCCAACACGTTTCTAAGTGCCTTTTGTTTGTTTGTTTGTTTTCCAATCTTTTATCTCTGTAGTTCAGATTGTTTTATTTCTATTTACTTTTAAGTTCACCCACTCTTTTCTATTTTATATCCATTAAGTGTGGGGGTTCATCCACTTGAATTCTTTTATGTCAGATGTTATGGTTTTCAGTTCTAAAATTTCACTGTGCTGTTTTATATTGTTAATACTTTCGAACACACTATGTGAAAGAATAAAAAAAAAAATAACTGTGTCTACTTAAACTATTCAAAGGGCCTATTCACACTGTGCGCCTGTGCTCTTCCTCTAGGATCTGGACTCCAGGCTGTGGCTCTTGCTGGGCACTTGTTCTTGCAGCACATTCATGCTCCCTCTACTGGCCGATGTGCGCCCTCTAGTGGCACTTTGCGACATCAAATTCAGTCCACGTTTGGAGGGAGTTACATAGTCCATTAAGAATATGAAAGCTATGGATCCCTCGCCCCATGAACTGCACTATTAAAGAATGTAAACATAATACTGATGAAAATTTTAAATAAGGAATTTCACGTTTTCTGCTTGGACTGAGTTCTTAGTGCTTACTTCAAAAGTATCTATTTTTAACATCATGGGGTATGGTTATACTAGATTCTTTAAAGCCTTTTTCTGAAAATTTCTACATACATCTGGATAATCTCATCGTTGGAATTTGCTAATTTTCTGTTTTGTTGAGAATTGGTCACATTTTTCTAATATTTCATATGTCAAATTATTTCAAAAAGTATCCTGATTATAGTGAACATTATCCTGAATTCTATTGCAATCCCCTGGAGAATTTTATTTTGTTGTTATTGTGGTTTGTTTTAGTTTCAGATGGGATGTTCTGTTATGCCTTTAACAAGCAATGGTTCAAGTATAAGTTCAGTTTTCAACGATTTGCCATGCTGATTCTGTTTGGCTCTGTGTTGTGCACGTGCCACTCGAATGTTAACTTGAGACTTGCACTTTGGTTTACACAGTACTTTATTTCCCAAAGTCTGTGTTATTTTGGGGGAAGGGGGGAGGAGTGTTTTCTGCTCATGATGAAGTTAAGAATTAGCTTGACACTCAGTTTATAAACAGTTCATTCACAGGAGTAAAGTATCTCCACTTTCTGTAGTCACCTTCCCCCACGACAATTTGACAATTAAAAGTCTTCTTTTCCAGTTTCCTTCAGAGCTATATTTTCCTGCACAGCCACACACTTCTGCATAATTACAGCCTCTCTCTGGCAAAGCAAAGTCAGAAAAAAGAGGAAAATACAATGAGAATTTCTTTACACTCAGCAGACCACAGGGTTCCTCTTACTGTTTCATCTGGCCAGAAAGATGAGTTTTTATACAGGAGTATAGGTGTCTTTGGTGACACAGCCACTGCGGTACCAGTGAAGATCTATGATGAGAGAGACAAAATAGCTGAAACAGTGACCAAATCCTTACTTCTGCATTCACAGTGGTCCCTTTCCCCAGTCTTACTGCCAAAAGAAAGCAAAAGAAAGGGTTTTTTTGATGTGTGTGGATGTGTGTATGTGTGTTATTCATACCCATTGTACTTTTGCTTCATTTGGATTTCTCTCAGGTCACCTATGAGAGAGATAAACATACCACAGACCTTTGACACTGTTCCTGCTTTTAGAATCAAGACATTCAGATTTTGCAATTTTTTACGTATGCCAGGAGTGAGTATTTAAGGATCTTTACGAAATACACAGTCAAGCATCCTTCTGCAAGTATGCTGTGTGAAAGCACATAGTTTCACAGTTCTTCTGAACTATTCTGTGTTCTGTTTTTTTAGACATCTCTTATTACCTACAAATATAGTTTATAAAACTGTTTTGCTTCATTTTTTGTATTTACAAAACATCTTTCTGAAAATGCTAACATTATGTTCTCACATTCAAATTAGATTTGATGTTGTGGCATTTCTATTGATGATGAGCTCAGCCTCCTGAAAACAAGCCAAAGGGTTCTTTCTGCTGCGCATTCTGCTAGGGGAGTTCAAATGGATCAGACTCACAGACACCCTCACCGGTGGAGAGTTTTCTCAATCTTGAGCTCGGTGATGGCAGCCTCAGTGATTTTTCTAGTAACCTGAAATCTCAGCATCCTCTTGCTTGTTTGATACTTTTTTCGTGGAAGACATAGCTTGTCTGGTGAATAAAGTAAACTGTGAATTTTTTTTATACATAAGCAGGTCAGTGAAGAAGCCTTGAGCAACAGGATCAGGTGTGAGAGAAAATAGAAAATTCGTGTCTGGTACCAAAGGGAGTGAAGCTGTCTTGGCTCGGAGAGGCACCCCAGTATCTCCTGTAAAAGCCAGAAGCAGCTCTCCATTAGGTGTCAGTCACTGCTTGGCAGAATGTCCCTGTCACTGTGGAAGACAGGCCCTATTGTCCCTACTTGTTGCGTTGATCCTTAACCTGCGGTTTTCTGGGCACGTAGATGTGACCCAGGGACAGTAGAATTGTTGACTTCTCTTTCTCACCTTATCCTCAGTGCGGGTTTAGTCCTTTGGCTATTTGCCTGTTTAGTAAAGAAGCTGGATCATGAGATGCAATCAGACATAAGCTTTATCATTCTCCCCTATGAGACTAGGGGCCAGTATCTCTTGTCCCTTCCATAAAATCTCTGGCAAGTCTCATGCCTTTGCCAGTTACTCTTAAATAATAGTATTCTATGGACATTTCTTATCACAGTGGAGTCTTCCTGGAGTGCAGGGCAAGGCTAGTCCTCTGAAGAAGCACTTACTGTCCAGTGCATCCCCTCCCCAGCTGGGCTGACCATGGGTTGTTGTCTGAGGTGGGGGAGGGTCTGGTGGGCTTCAGCTCTCTTTCCTTGTCTACAAAAAAGCAGTAACCCCTCGCCAACGCTGGGAGACGCTGCCTCTTCCAGGAAACCCACCTGTCATCTCTCCACCCTCCCCCTGCAGAGCAGCGCATCAGCCCAGGCTCAGCTTTAGTTTCCTCAAAGTGGAATCAGACGTGCACCCCCGACATACACACCCAATTTTCTGGAGACACATGTCACACCCTTCAGGAGGTCCCAGAGGGGATAGGTGGGACTCAACACCCTAATACTCCCTGAAAAATCTTGTCTTTACTTCCAGCCATTGATCACCACAATGGTAATTGTTTATAATGAGAAAGGGTCAAAGCAAATAATTGGTTTTCAGAAAACATGGGGAGCATCTACTATGTTGGAGCCACGCCAGAATACGGCTGAGAGAGTCCCAGTTTGCTCTCTTGTCCCCAGAACAAGGGGAAGAAATGCACTCAATTTGGAGGGTCTATAGAAGGACACATTTGGGTCAGCCTCACTCTCAGGATCTCGAAGAAGGAAAGTCTTGGGACCAGGAAATAGGTTGTAGATTCGAGGCAGCCCTAGAGGTGAGATTCTTTTGTCACCTTTGCACATAGGAAGTGATTGATCCCTGCTCCTCTGGAGCCCCTGGTGACTCTCTCCCAGTTCCCTCCCTCTTTTAGCTCGATTCACCTAGTACTCAGCATGTGTCTCCAACATGTCTTCTCTGAGTCTCCTCTTCAGCTGCAAATGGCGTCTGCCTCTGACTTCTCTCTGCCTTTCACCTCCTGGTTTTTCTACTACCTGATAATTGTGTTATGACATGTGACAGTAAAATTCCTATGTGAGAGTATCTGATAATCAGCTAATCTGCATTGTTCTTGTTTGATGTATGTTTATACTTGCCGTTGTCATAGTCCCTGTTTAGTTTTTAGATTGGCTAGTCTTCTATCAGGCAACACCATTTTCTGATGAACTATTTTAATTTCTCTTTGTAATTTTTAAATGTAGTCCTTTTTCTGTCCTGTTTTTATGAAGTTCCTCCCTAGAAGACCAGGTAAAATGAGTTCTGTGGATGTGTCATTTCAGTGTTTCTAGTTGCTGGATTGATAGGCTGCTGGTCCCACCTTGTCAATCACTGTCCAATACATGCCCTGGGTTGTTATTATGTGTGATTAGAAGTAAAATTTAACTTATTGAAGGACTGAAGAGTGAGGGTGATGTTTAGGTAACAGGAATAAATTAGTGATATCAGTAATATTTGGAAAATTGATAAGGTAAATAAAACTTGTACCAATCTACAAAAAAAGAGGGAGAAGGAGACCACATGACTATTCAATGGCTTACGCTATTTGGAGCCAAAAGTGAAGGACTGAAAGCAGAGCTTGTTCCTGGGGAATGAAGGGCTATGAAAAGGCTGTAGGCACCTGCCTGCTTTATGGTTTCCATGGCAACCTGTTCCCTAGTCATGGTAATTAGCTAGATGGAGACAAATTTAAAACAACAGTGATTATTCATCAAGAGATGAAAAATCCTTGCTGATTTGCTCGTTGTCCACTTGGGAGAGTGTTGCATAGAAGATACAGGATCAGCTCATGAGAGGGAATGAATTTTTGTGGTGGATAAAGGGTTTATACTGGGCTTATGGGAGTGAGTGTTCTGGGTTTGCACTGGATTGTCCGTTTTCCTATGCACTTTGTCATGATGCTTGTAAAGAACAAACTAAACATAGTTGAATCTGTATTATCCCAGTTTCCCTCAGAAAGCACCGAAGGCAGTCAGCAGAGTACTTCTTGGTCTTCCCAATTCCTGATTTCATAAATAGTTATTGAAGTCACAAAGGAAGAAGGGAGGTGCAGGAAGAGGTGGCTCACACACTGCACCTGCAACCCTCAGGTGGAGCTGCAGCTCCCAAGTGGCTGCCATTGGCAGTGAGCACGGAGGAGAGTTTTCTACTAACCATTTCCAATTAATTTCAAACTGCCAGAAAATTGTACAAAGAATCCACATGCCTTTATGCATTCACCCAGCTCCCAATTGTTAACACTATTCCTCCTTTGCTTTTTCATTCTCTTTCTCTATATAAACTCACATTTTTCCAGAAGCTTTTTAGAGTAAGCTACAGATGTGCAAATCACAAATAATTTGGTGTACATTTCTTAATGAAAAAGGTAATCTCATTTCCATAGTTCATTTCACAAAATTAGAAAATTAATAAACACAACTTCACTGTGTAATCCAAAGAATGGTAGGAGTAGGGTCAATGTGTTCTTTATCTTTTTGTGGTTGTTTCTGTAGCAAGATCTTAAGTTTTCCTGCTTCACTTTTTTTTCCCTTCTCCTAATAGACTCCAAAGCCTGCCTCTCCTCTCTTTTTTATGCTCAAATTAACTGGAAGTGTTGCCTTTCCATGATTGTTCCAAATGTGAGCAAATGATGATAACCCTTCTCTTATCCACTGCTTTGACTGACCAGGACTCTTTAGTATTGTGGTTTTCCTTTGGTGGGGGTGTTTTAAGATCAATCTTCTGTTCTCCTGCTGTGCAGCTTTCCCAGACATCCTTAGATTTCTGCAAAGACTCAGTTTCCGTTGCTGAAATAAGGTCTTATTTTCCTACTTAAAGCTAATTTGGAGTTTGCAGGGTTATCTGTGTTGTAGTTATGTTAAAGAGGTGGGTTTTGAGTGCTATTGTTTGTTTTTCTGGTGATCAACATAGTTTTTGAACAACTTATAGAGATTCAGATTTGGGCAGCTATTATGATTTCTTAAATGGCCTCCCAGAATAACTTCTGAAACACTGTTAAATAGTGGGTTCCAGTTCATTTACTCAACATTTATTCAGCATAGATTTTTTGACTGTGTCCTAAATGTCAGGAGATTCTCCAGCTCATGGGAGTACCATGGGGGACAAAATGAACAAAACCCTCTCCTTGTGGAGCCTGCATACTTATGGGAGAAACAACCAAACTATGCCAGTAGAATACAGATTTGACCCAAGTCAAGGGGAAGTTCAAGATGAAGAGCCAATGGGAAATTTAAGGGTTACAGAAAAGAAAGACAGGCTCCTGCAGAGACAGTGAGCTGACTGGGAAAGTTAGTGAGGAACTTGGACTCATGGACTTAGAGGTTATTTTCAGGCCTTCACTGTTTTGACTGGATGACAGATAATTAAATATATGATCTGAGACTCTTTAGCGGGGTCAAATCTGGCAATGCAGTCGTTCTCCTATACCAATGAAATTTCAAAATTAAATATACACTGATATAGTCACTCATTCATTAAACAAATAAGAGTATTTAGTGAGTGTCTATTACATGCCAGACACTGTTTTCAAGGCACATGATATACATCAGAGAACATGAGATTTACAAAATCAGTATGTGAGGTCACCCAGCTTGTCCCTGATGGAAATGTCACAGTGCCCCAACTGTCACTACCACCAGCCATTCTTCCCTTGGGAATTCATCAGACTGAATTCTGACACCACATTCATAGTGATCTAGCCACAGACAACTGATGAGCCCTAGAAAAGTTAACTCACCCTTGATGTCAAAGTTTATTCAACCCTAAATCAGGGAACCTTTTAAATCTTGGGATAAATATTTCTATGAAAGTTATATGATGTAACTTTGTTCACAGGTTAATATTTGAGGCTTAATAAGAAACAAGTATATGTTAGCTATTACTGCCATGCTAATTATTACTATTTTTTTCCAAAAGCAATATGTTAAGCCAAAAGAATCAGCTCAATATGAAGCAGATTGGGTCCCTTCTAAGTCAAGGTGGACTCTTTGTTTTCGTTCTTAGAGAAGACAAGCACTATTTTTGCCTTGTCAGAGACAGCTCTGAGACAATAGGATCCAACAACAAAGTCGGAAGGAAAGGGCATGTGTGGGAGGGATGGCAGGTGCTTGTGGCCCTTTGTCCAGGGCCTCGGGATGAGTGAAGAGCGATGGGACCCCACGGCCTGGCACTATCTCCTTCTTCCTTCGACTCTCATGAGTCAGGGTCTTCTGGGAGAAGCGGTGTCAGGGTGAGGCAGGAGTCACTTTCTTGTTCACATTTGTACATATTAAAGACATAAGACTAGACATTTCCACATTTGTCTCCATAGAGGTGTCCAGCAAGCAGACAGATCCATGGAGAGAGGCACAGGAGAGCAGCCTTTGCCTGGCAAAGAAAGGTAAGAAAGTAACTCACTTACTACTTTCCTGCATAGATAAATGACAAGGGGACAATGGCCCTTCCTCTCTTATCCCCTAAGATGGCACGTGTACAATCCTCAAGGTGAGTGAGAAGGGAGGAGCCCAGCATTTCCCAGGTGTGTCCCCTCTTTGACAATGCGGGGTCCTTTCTCCCTGCAACTCCATGGGACAAACTCTACCTCTTCAGAAAGTGTCCCTGTGCAGAGAGCCAGAGGGAAGAGGGGCACAATAGGTGGAGATTGGTGAATATCGGGATAGGTGTGTGTCCTCATTCACCTCGCCATCTCCTTGTCTCTGCAGGAACGGTCGATTACTTCTGGGGAACCACTTGTCACCTTGTCCTCACGAGGCAGGGTCTAGTCTTCAGGTCGAGCTCCCAGGGAGGGGCCCAGGACTTCCTGGGTGGTCACATTTATGTTCATGTGTTTTTTATTTTGTTTTTTTTCTGGCAGTTGCAGAAGACTTCAGGAAACTGGCTTCTATTTCTCTGAAACAGAAGACTTGCAGGAAGAGAGGGCAGCAGAGTAGCCTGTGGACCACCTTCTATGTTCACAACATGAGGCTCATGATGACTGAGTTAAGACCCAGTGACCACCTAGAGCAGCAGGAAGCATGCTACGGACTTGGGGTGTTCCCTGAGCTGGTCCAGAGTCCTTCAAAATGTAGGAAAAGAAGACAGTTGCCAGGGGAGTGTCATCTAACCTTCCCCTCAGGGCTTCAGTCAGGTGACATTAGGTTCGCCAGATGCCGTAAGATGCTAAAGATCCTGGTGATTCAAAATGACCTGAGTAACCTCAGTTCTGCTATGTGTTTACAGCAGGTTGTTCTCTGAAATAACTATTGTGAGAAAGGACGATGAAGTCTGATCTTCAGTTTCCTGTTATCAAGTCTATCCAGGGAATTTCAAGGTTCCCAGCCTCTGCCCACACGAGCTCAGTCATTTATTCCCACCACACATGGTTTTAGACATTGATAAGCAGACAAAATATTGTTCTCATTATGGTCACCTTCTAGTGGGAGGAGTCATAAAAATGAAAAATTCAACAAGACAGATATAGCATCCATAAATTATACGTGCTATGCAGGGAATTCAACCAAGCAAAGGCAACTACAGATGGGAGTGAGCAAGGGCAGGAGTTCCATGGAGAAGGTAGACAGATGACCTCTCTGAGAGGTGCCCTCAAGCCATTCCCTGGATGTTGAGAAGAAAGAGGCACACCTGGGACTGAGGTATGAGTGCACCCTGCAGAGCAAGGGTGCAGGACAAAGGCCCAGAGGCAGGGTGTGCTTGGCAGGTCTGGGCAGTGCATGGAGGGTCAGGGTGGATGGAGAGAGTCAGGGAAGGAACACAATTCATCATCCCTCTCCTCCCTCCTCTATACATGCCAACACGGGACCTCTGGATAAATCAGGAGGGACAGGCAGGACCCAACATTCCTCAGATCTTCACTACGAGATGATCCATCAAGGCGATAATTAATATCCCATATGAGCCTCTAGGGAAAAGGTGGTTGCCAGGACATATTCTGCATAACCCATTTGTCCACAGACGAGGACTGGTGTGAGAAGACACTGGAGCATGGGGGTTGCAGACTGTCCTCCACAGCCCATGGGTGCTCAGTGATTAGAGAGGACAGAGGACCTTTGCATAGTCACACACAATGAAGTGACAGTCTGAGGAGTCACAGAGACCAGAGGCCACATCCAAGCTTTCCAGTGGAAGCAAATTCATTACACTCTGACCACTGTGTCACATCTGCAGTGAACAAATTTGTCACATTCCACCATTATCATTTTGATTATTAAATGAAATAGCAAACTTCCTATCCCACAGTCAAAACTCAATAAACATGTATGAGAGGAAGGAATAGCAGTGGTGGTTGGCGCTAAGTCTAACATTTCCCCAGAGGAAAGGGAGCTGCTCCACCTTCCATGAGTGAAAGGTCCTTGGGACAGGTTTGCATTGAGCTCTTTCCCTGAGGAGGGAATTCAATAGCCCCACGCTCCGTTCTCCCAGAAAGGCATCTCCAAGACCGGAGTCAACATTAAACTAATCATTGTGGTACCAGCAGGAATTAGTTGCCAAATGAAAGTTGTAGAACAAACTCTACCCCATCTTCGAAGTTTCTGGCCAAATGAGTAGTATTTTTAAAATACTAGTTTTGTACATTAATTCCTTTTTTTAAAAAATCTTGTACATATTATATATTTCAACCCACCCCACACTGTAAGGCTCCATCTACCTGTGAATGTTGAATCAAAAAATGTCTTTAAAAATTAGCAGACGATCCTAGGGCCTGCTGTATTTTTCTTTTTATTTCAATTAAAAAATAAAATTTTATCCCCACACAATATAAACATATTTGTGGCCCTTTACCAATTTCTCCTTAACTGCCCTTTCCCCTCCCTCTTTCCAATAAAATAATCTTCATAAATTGTTTTTTGAAGAATAAGCATATTTTTAAATTTTATTTTATTTTGTATATTTAAGGTATACCTTTTTTTTACTTCATTTTTTAGGACTTTATTCATTTTTTAATTAAAACATTGAGAGTACATATTTACATGAGAGTTATGTTTTCTCATGTATACAGAGTTATATTTTAACATGTGTACAATGTGAAATGATCAAAACAGAGTAGTTAACAAATACATCATCACAGAATTTTGTTCTTTGTGATGAGAACTTTTGAGCTCCTCTCTTCTAACTGTTCGAGAACACCCTATTAATTACTATCAGTTGCAGATCCCTAGCACTGTCGCATGGCACTAGAACTTATTTTTCCTGCCTGGCTGTAATTTTGTGTCCATGAACCCCCCTCTCCCTTTTTGCCCCTGCCCCCTCCCCTTCCCAGCCTTTGGCAACCACGACTCTACTCTCTACTTCTAAAAGTTCAACTCAACGTTTTTAGCTCCCACACATGAGTGAGAACATGTGGTATTTGTCTTTCTGTGTCTGCTTACTTCACTTAACATAATGTCTCCCAGGCTCATCCATGTTGCCGCAAATGGCAGGATTTCATTCTTCGTTATGGTTGAGTACTTCACTGTGCATGTATACAGCACATTTTCTTCGTCTGTTCACCTGTCCGTGGACACCTGGGTTGATTCCATATTTTAGCTATAGTAAACAGCGCTGCAATAAACATGGGGGTGTTGTTGTCTCTTCAGAACGTGAACTTCCTTTCTTTTCGATGAATACCCACCAGTGGGATTGCTGGATGTGGTAGTTCTATTTTTAGATTTTTGAGAAACCTCCATACCGTTTTCCATAACGCTCTACTAATTTGCATTCCAACCAGCAGTGTATAGGAGATCCCCTTTCTCCTCGTGCTCTCCAGCATTTGTTATTTTTTAAATATTTTTATTTTTTATCATAGCCATTCTAATTAAGATGAGATGATATCTCATTGTGGTTTTGATTTTTATTTCCCTGATGATTAGTGGTGTTGAGCATTTTTTTTCTTATATCTGTTATTCAACTCTATGTCTTCTTTTGAGAAACCTTGATTCAGGTCATTTGAACATTTTTTAATAGGATTATTTGTTTTTTTAATGTTGAGTTGTTTATGCTCTTTATATATTCTGGATATTAATCCCTTCCTGAATGAATAGTTTGTAAATACTTTCTCCCATTCTCGTGGTTTCCTCTCTGCTCTGTGGATTGTCTCTTTTGATGTGCAGAATCTTTTTAGTTTCATGTAATCCCACTTGTCTATTTTGGCATTTGCTTCCTGTGCTTTACATGTCTGCTCCATAAATTGTTATTGTAATTGTAGCAGATCATAGTTATGAGTACTTGTTCTGTGTTGTAAGTCAGTTCACTACACAGTAACAGTCTAACTTCAGCCAGTCTGGAGGATGTATCTCAGGAATTCAGCAAAGGGTACAGCAAAGGGAAAAGATTAAAAATGAAGTGCTAGGCAAAATTTCCTGGTATTCTCTGAAAAATGGAGCAATTCAAACAATGTTTTTGTAGTTGCTGTGGTTAATTTGTATTGATTTATTTCAAAGTAGTTTCTATTTTTTTGAATCTCACAGTTCTCTGCCATTCATTTTACTCCTTAGTGACTTTTTGACAAGTGGGCCTAGAGCTCATCATCCCTTTACTGTTGCAGACACCTAAATAAATACATAGTATTGGTTTTTAATATTCGAGTGCATTCTCTGATACTTAAAACATTTGATTATTCAATACTGTCTAATAATTTGTTTTATTAAGATGTGTAGTTCAGAGAAAAATTCAAAACATGAGTTTAAACTTTTAGAAGTTTGGAGCTGTACGTACATCACCTCTCTTTTAATGCTCATATTTTCCACACCATCAAACTTTTGCCCATTGGATTTGACACTTCTCCATCAATATTTTATAAATTCTTGGTAGCTGGAATTAGCTGTATGTGACTTTGTGTTTGTGTGTGTGTGTGTGTTTGTACTGTATGTGGTTGTGTGTTTCTGTGTGCATATTTGACTTCATGTGATTGTGTGTGGACAATTCCTCCTCACACTCCTGGTCATTGAGAGTGAGGATCATTCCCAGCATGTGCTTTTCCTAAGCTACGTAGCATTTTCCAAGCACACTTCACCTTTGTTCTTTGTGGAGCTATTACTCTAGGCTCCAACTTGAACAATGAGATGACCCTGTCTTCATTTTGACCTTCTCTCCAGCAGGGGATAAACTAATACACGTCTCTCCTGTCAGGGTTTAGCAGCAGTAGTGCTGGCAATTGCTGTATCTCTAAGAACAAGAGAAATAAATCCCTAACCTCCTGATCCACTTAGATCCAAGAATGTCTCTTTGGTCTCTGACCACTTTTATGAGAGTAGGTCTGGGCACATTTCACCCACAGAGCCAGCCTGTGGAGGCTAATGATTGTTTCAAATTCTTTGTCATCGGTAGAGTCAAGAAAGCACTTCCCAGGACTCTGGCCTAAATGAACAGTATTTTCCTGGTTCAGTGAGAATCGGCTTCCACATCTGCTTCCCCTTCCCTTGGTACCTGTTGCAGATGAAGTATCTGAGATGATCCTGCTAGTGAGATCACTCATGTTTGCATCTAGGATGGAGAATTTTGGATAGCATCCTAAAGGATTTCTAAGTTGAGAAGATAATGAAGACTCAGGAAAAGAAATCATTACACCAGTAAACCTGAGAAAAGACACTGGACGTGATACACAAATGATGCCTTGCTTTGATCATTCAGAGGGATGTTTTCCTCAAATTATCTTTGACTGAAACAAAGGAATTTTTACACCAAAACACTGCTCTTTGATATCATTGTGGGCTACTGATATAGATCAAAAAACAAAAATCTTAGGAAATGTTTAGCTACGTGGGTGAAGATGGCATGTGTGGAGTGTCAGGAAAAGCAGCTCCTTAAAAATCATCAGAATTCAAATAAAATGGGATCTGTAGCCCCTGTTTATGGCCCCTTGAAAGTACCCAGGATTTTCCAAAGCTGAAGGTCTGGTCAGTGAATTTAGAGACTTGGATTCTAAATTACAATTGAAAATCAGGGCCTTGAATACTTTATAAAGGATCTGAAAGTTTAGTTGACCATCTAATTTTCCTCTAGCTTTAATGATTATTGAAGTTGTGGTGTGTTGCATTTTTAGGTGTTTTGAGAAATGAGAAAAACACTGGAATTTTCTGGCCCCAGAAGGAATAAATTCTTACTTTGAAAGAATATGTATATTGATAAACACAAAACAATCACGAACCACACATATGTGACAATGTCATCTGTTGTCAAGCCAGAGCACATTTGACAGTGAAAATATGCTACTAAAATTGTTCTAGAACAAAAGACGTAACTGTAACTGTCCTGGGTAAATCAGGACATGTGGCCATGATAACCCCTACCATTTAGCTGTTATCATTTCTTCTTCAGAGCTCTGTAAAGAGTGCTTGTCTCTAAGACTGGAGACCAGCTTCAGGTCATTCATAAACTATAAAATACCGTTAACATCATACCCACAATTTCTGTTTTTCTAGATGCTGCTCTTGGGTGAAAGAATATTTGGCAACATGTGAATGTTAGCACAGCAAAGCATTTGATAATGTTATGTTTATATTGTGCTTCTACTTTCAGAAGTCAGAGATGACAGTGCTGATCTTGTGCTAGGTTTCCATCTGTTTCTACAGAAGAAAGAGTCCCCATCACCTGGCTCAATCAGAATGAGAAATCTAGTTCATTTTGTTGCTAACAGAAACTGATAATGACGTATAATTTATTGGCAGGCAGACTTTGCCCGTTTTACTTAATCTCAGTCAGTTCTGTATCAAGTTGTTTTAAAAATAGCTTTCTTTCTTATAGTATGTTGTGTCATGATACTATAAATCATTATTGCCAACAATTTAATATGCACTTTTTCCTGCATAAACATGGTGTGAACACGCATGCATGCGCATGCACACACACACACACACACACACACACACACACACACACACACACACACACACACAGTACACAGAGTCAGACTTCATGGAGCTGTTTCCATCCCCCCCTCAGAAGACACTGTGAAGTTGCCAGATGATGTGACTCTGAGACTGAGCGTAACCAAAACTCATACACCAGCTCTGAACTGTGATTATTCTCCCACCGTTTTCCACCACATCCATGCCAGAGCCTCACAGAGCATTCCTGGGGCCTCCCTACTGGTGGGGAGTGGTGGGCGGCAGCTCAAGGCTGTGGCTGTTCATGCTATTTCCTACTCTGTTGCCTCCTCAGCACCTGTGTTTACAGCAGAACACTCCCCTGTAACAGTGACATCTCAGCATTCTCTGTGACAGATCCATCACCTTCATGATGGCCCCTTCTCAAGAACTGAACGCCCAGGTGTGTGCGTAAGAATGCCAGACTCAGTTCTCTTCTCTCTTCTTGCAAAGGCAATGAGGAAGATAAAGAGTGAATGTGATCGGTTTGTGCTCTGGGTCCTGGTGAAGGCTTGCAAAGGTGTTAGGTCACCCTGCAAAAGGGGCAGGATGACCTGAGTTATATCAAAGCTGTTTAGATCAGAGGCAGGACTAGAGGCATATTTATATTTTTATTTCTTACAACAGGAATGAATTTAGGTTCTAAGGTATGTAAGAAACAACCGTAGCTGTTGTTTCTGAAGTATACAATGTTCTTCTGGATATTCTTAGATATTCTTCTGGGCCATTCAATTGAAATATATATATATAAATATATATTGTTTTTAATTGTTCTTAGAGATCCTATCAAAGATTTTTCATGTTGATTAAAGGTAATATTAGGTAGAATTTAAAAATATAGAAAAGTATATGGAAAGAAATCCACTAATTACTCTTTTGCATCTAATAATAAAAACAATTTTCCCAAACTGCAATAATTTAAAAATTCTAAAAAGGCATATATAAGTGTCTGCCCATGAAGCTATTAAATAGAATACTGTACTGGGTTATTCTCAGTTGATTCTTTGTTCCCTTTTAACCTCCTAGAAATTTTTTAATGTAAATCATTCTATTCACTTTATAATCTAAAATGAATCTATTATGTAGTATATAACCACATCCGATGTACTTGGGACACCATATCTTGTCATAGGAGAAAATGGGTTTCCTCAGCTCAAGTCTTTGGTGATGAGATAGATAGATCTACGGAAGTTGGGGACTGGTTGTCCTTCACAATGAATAGGGCCCAGTGTAATGACACCTCTGCCTGTGCCGGCCTCCGGGGGATGCGGCACTGGTTTCAGGACTGAGGAGAAGGAGACACCCTGCCTTATCCACATGGAGGCAAGTTAATTCATTAGTTTAAGTCCCCAGCCACCATCAAGCTCCCATACTTCGTCACCCCCCATGTTAGTTCCATTTCCGGATGACATTTCAGGACATGGTTTAAAGGCCATTTACTCTGTGGGGTAACTTCCCCTCCCCATTTGAACGAGGCTAATCTGCTTTTCTCTTTTGTGAAAACCCATTGCTTTCTTTCTCTGATACTGATCACAACTTGAGACGTATTTGGGGTGGTATGGAATTTTAATTTTCAGAGATCAAAAGAGTTCCTGAAATAACTTGCATCTTTATGCAGGGCAGCCCCAATAGAATTCCCCACATGGCATCTCACACAGACTAGGAGGTGAGGAAACAATACGGAGGCCACAATACCCCTTGGGATATGCTTCAGTTGTTCTAGGAAATTTTTTAATAATCCCACCTCCCACTGGGTGAAGTAAGAGCAGGTGTCTTCTTTGAGCACCAACTCAAACTTTTCTGAGCTGACTTGCACGTTCAGTCACTACACAATGGTCCAGGTTCCTCAACACATCCTTAAAGGCAGCTTATCAGAGTCTCTGAGGGGCAGCCTCTAGCTCGGCTCTCAGTTATGGGGTCAGGGGCTCCCCTGCTGTGGATAATTCTGCTCTGGGTTCCAGGTGAGGGCGTTGCAGAGAGACATTGTGCAAACCCATTGTGGCTGTCATTGCTTACTGTGTCTGGGTTCTTGGTCACTGGAATTAAGGCATTTGTTGTAGGTTTTAAGTGGCTCAGTTATGTTTTCTCATTATCCAGAGTGTTGCCCATGACTGAGGTGACAAGTATCACCAATGCACTGGGCCTACATGGAGATGGTCTCAGTATATCTGTTACCATTTATTTTGTGTGTTTGTCATTCCAGACTCCACTAGGCACATTGTACTGACCCAGTCTCGAGCCTCCTAGGATGTGTCTCTAGGAGACAGAGCCACCATCTCCTGCAGGGCCAGCCAGAGTGTCCAAATGAGAAGATTTAACTTTATTAACTTGTATCAACAGAAACCAGGACAACCCCCTAAACTCCAGATCTATGAAGCATCCAATTGAGGCTCTAGGGTCCCAGCTAGGTTCAGTGGCAGTGGGTCTGGGACTGACTTCCCCCTCACAGTTCACCCTGTGGAGGCTAAAGATGCTGCAAACTACTACTGTCAGCAGAGTAAGGCGCTTCCTGCCACAGAGCTCCAGGTCAAAACAAAAACCTCCCAGCAGTTGCTCGCTGAGGCTCAGCTCCCTCAGATATGATCCTCACCTGGGAACCCCAACCTAGTGTCTCTAGGCTTGTTTGGACAAAGTGTAAAATTCTTAAACTGACGTGTGTGGATGTGTATGACACTATCTGTTTTATAACCTAGTGGTTTTATTACCATATCAGGACCATGCGGGAAATTCCCACTTCTCAGTTCATTTTTCTTGATTTCAAAGGTCCTCTCCTCATGAAGTAATGAAATAATAAGTTATATAACAGTAAATCTTTTTTTAAAAAATTTCAGATGTGAAAACTGAATCTTAAATATCCAGAAAAAGGGAGTTGCACAGAGATCCCCTGCACACAGCACAGTGCGTACACAAGCGGTAGTGGAAATAACAGCCTCCCACAGATGTCCACATCATGATACCTGGAACCTGTGATTATGTTTCCTCACATGGCAAAGGGGATTGTGTAGACATTATTAAGTTAGGGATTGGAGATGGGAAGATAATCCTGGGTTATTCTTGTGGGCCCACTGTAATCATGAGAGTTCTTACAGAGGCAGAAGGGTCAGGGCCAAAGAAGGTGATGTGACAGAATAATGATGCCACTTGAGACCAGGAGTGTGGGCAGCCTCTAGAATCTGCAAAGAGCAAGGAACAGAGTCCTCTCTAGAGCCTCCAGAAAGGAACACAGCTTTTCATTTTAGCGCAAAAGACCCTTTTGAGACTTGTAATCTTCAGAACTATAAGATAATTAATTTGAATTGCTTTAAGCTACTAAGTTAGTGGTAATTTGTTACAGTAGTAATAGGAAACTAATGCATAAGTCAATAAATTGAATATTGAGAACATTCCAAAACCCCACCTACTGTTTCCTACACAAAATAATTCCCTTATGATCAAGGGTTTTCACAATTTTGACTTTCACTGTTTATAACTTCCTCATTTTTCTTAATAGCCTTTCTTTTTAAGGAGGTATATCGATCCAGTAGTTTAGCTTTTCCTTCTTTTGGACTTTACGTACATGAAGTTGATTTCAGTTGACTGTGTGTTTGGGAGAGTCATCCATGCCGCGACGGTCACTGTGGCCCATGAATTTTCAATGCTGTGCGCTATTCCATTGTATGAATATTAGCACACTTTGTTGAATTTATTCTGTTTACTAATGAAATAGAAAAAGAATTTTAACAAGCAGAAAATAAACTTCTCTCATTTTGAAGGAAAAAGACTCAGACTAACTGCTATCTTCTCACGGTAAACAAGGAAAGCAGAGACCATGGAATATTTTCAATATCATAAGACAAAGTAGCCACAGCCCTAGAGTCTGGTTCTCAGCAAAGCATCCTATAAGAATTAAGGTGGACTCAAGACCACCCAGGCTAGGTGTGAGGCCTCTACTCACAAATTCCCTAAGTCATTTTAGTTCCTCTTATTTTAGAACCAATGGCCAACGATGGGAGAATTCTTTCATGAGAGAACCAATGGGAAAGTTACCAATTCCTGAGCAAGCAAGCACTGAAGATATTTTCATGCTTCTTCATGGTGTCTATATCTTTTCAGGCCATACAGGGCTAGAATCTAAACTTGCTCTAGGACTAAATAAGTCCTAGCCTAGATCAAACTCTTATATAAATCCCCTGCCTCTGCACTCATTCTTTGATAATCAATACATAACTTTTAGGTAAACTATTCTCCAATACTCTCTGGTAAAAACATAACCACCAGCTAATCCTTCCAGTGACAGAACAATGTTCCTATTGTAACTGAAATAATTATTACTTTGATTTGTGGTTATTTAATATGAGTCTCTTTCTAGCTCCTCAAGGACTAGGGACCTTTTAAAACCTGCATGGGATAGAGTGCTAGATCAGCTGTGGTTGCTACTGAACCAATCGATGAGTGTCCTTCAGTTTCAGACAGAAGGGCTTACTTTGTCCTGTCTTACTGCTGGTTTCTCTTTTCCAGATGGAAGCAGCATCACTATGATACCAGTTTTCCCAGTTTGGGGGGCCTCAAACGATTTTGAGGAGACTTCAATCAATGAGCAAGTATCAGCTTAGCAGCTTCCAGGTAAAGGAAAGAAGAGACAGATTTGTGGAAATTGTTACTTTCTGATGGATATTATATAGTCATCCCCTCTAGATTCCAATCACAGAGGAAATTCATCCCACACACTACCCAGTACAGATTTTTAAAAAATTTTTCTAAAGAGGCCAAATTAAGCCTATCTGCATAGAAACACATAGGTGATGCCCTGGGCCTGGTGTACAAACCTTAGAAAAAAAGCACTGAGAACATTCCCTTTCCTGTACTGACAACTTACACAAGAAAGTGGAAGGACCAAATGTAAATAAGCCAAAGACTTCATAGCCTATGCCCTGCTGATCTGCCTACCTCTTCCTCAGAACCCAAAAATGTTCAGAAGTGTTTCATAAGGGATGTTCTCATGAGAAGTGGCATGTTTAACCTGTGACAGGGATCAGCCAACACACTGGATTTTCTGGCTGAAATTTTCAGCTTCCTGCTGCTCACTGTCACAGGTAAGAAAGAGAAGAATCTCTGTACTGAGGATTCTCTTTCCTGTAGGAGTTTGAGTCTGAAAGGCATTTTTTTTCATTGTATCTGCATATTTGCATGATATGAAGACATTCCTGCATCTCTGTTTTGCTCACTAGTGTCCAATGGAGAAATTGTGCTGACCAGTCTCCAGCATCCATAGCTGTTTCCCACGGAGAAAGAGTCACCATCACCTGCAGGGCCAGCCCGAGTGTAAACACCAGCTACTTGCACTGGTCCTAGCAGAAGCCAGGAGCCCTTCCAAATCTCCTGGATTATAGCACATCAGCCCTTGCCTGTGGGGTTGCAGCCCAGTTCAGTGGAAACAAGTTAGAAACCTCTTACTGTCTGACAATCAGCAGCGTGGAGGCTGAAGATGACTGTGACTGTCATCCGTGGTGCAGCTGTCCACCCACAGAGTAACAGACTGGAACGAAAACCCCTTCAGCTGCTCAGAGCCCACCTGCTTCCCCCTCAGAGGATGTGAGGGTCACGCCCTGCTGCCTGTGTTTGAGAGAGCCTCACAGTGGATCTCTACTGGAACCTGGGGTAAGCTGATTGTTGAAGACGTTTGGTCATCACAGGAAAGGAAGGAAGCAAGGTCCTGTTTAATGAAGAAAAAGGTGCAGTTTAGGTGTAATTCCTGTCACTAGAGAACTAATCTTTAGATGACAGGTTTTTTGTTGAGATTCTGCTCCAGGATAGGGAAGGAGGGTGGGACTAGCAATAGAACTTCCCTCCCATCAAAGGAATATGGACAGGGCAGCAACCACCGAGCTCTGGACCCTTTGGATCATTTGATTGAAATGCTTTTTACCCTGTGTGAAGTTCTAGTGAGTGAAAATCAGCCCCTCTTCCTTTTCTGTTATGAATGATCAGACTAAAATTATGTTTTAGAATATTTGATAAAATCCTAATCCCTATAGAATCTAACAGTTGGCTAAAAAGAATACGATGAAGATGTTACAAAGTGTCCAGACTAATTTCTTACACTCTTGGACCTGTTCTATTGTTCCTAACTACTCTCCTGAGATGATAAATTCTATTCAGAGAAGATGGGGTAGCATCCCTTGACTATGGAATTTGTTTTCTGTATCATAAAGGCCTGGCAGTCTCTGATGACTTCTCTAGATATGAGGCTGGAATATAAGTGTCCTCTCTGGACATTGTTCGCTACCCCCAACCTCAGAACAAGGTATTTAGATCTCACTGAAGGCTGATAGAAAGCATGTTGTTAAGATACTTCTGTGTTTTATCATAGGTCACAGAGGTATATGTGATAGTCAGAGGATCTAGGAACAAGCATAGTAAGAAAGCAGAGGTAGGAATAGAAAAAAGACAACTGTAAGAAAACAATTGTAACCTGCATTTCACCACTTCTGTGCTAGTATGTGTTTAACAACCAAATCTCCAGAAAAATAAAAGCCGTAGTCAGTTGCGTTTGCCAATTTCCATAAATGCAGTTGAAGTTTTACCACAGTTCTTTCAGCCTTTGATGGAACAACACAGAAAACATTAAAGATAGAGAAGATGCAGTACTACTAGCCAATGTGAACTGATTTCGGCATGAAAGAATATGTACCCTTCGCGAGTGCACAATGAACAGTCTTCAAGATAAACCATATTTTGTGGCATATGACAAAACTAAATAAACTAAAAAAGAAGGGGAAATCATACAGACGATGTTCTCCGACCACAAACAAATTAAATTAGAAGAAGCTACAATAAAACTTTCAGAGTACTCCCAGATATTAAAGAATGCTTTTGTAAATAATGTATGCATAATATAATAACTTATTAGGTAATATTAGAAAATACTCTGAATTCAGTGATAAGAAAAACACAGCATATCAAAATTTGTGGGATGCAATTAAAATAATACTTAGAGAAAAATTTGTAACTTTACACACCTATTTTCAAAAATAATAAGAGGGCCGTGTAGTTGACCAGTATCCAGAGGAGATATCTGAACAACTTATCCTGATACCAGAGATGCTGGTGTCCTCTTAAATTTTGTGCCCTACTGCCTCATCTGCTTTTTACCCTAACACTAGCCCAAACAGAAAGATAGAGGTTAAAAGACAGCCTCATATTCTATGTTTAGGAAAAATGTTCTTTTCAGAATGAAGGCAAAATAAATACATTTTTAGACAAGCAAAAATTAAGAGATCTAGGTAAAACCAGGATCCATATATATTCACTTAATAAATAATAATATATAGTTTGAAAGTTAAAGGACAGAGAAAAAGAACCAAAAAAAAAAAAAAGGTGGTCAAAAAAGCAATCCCTTGAGTGAAAAACTGGAGGGAGAAAATATAATAGTTCTGTCTTTTTTTCTGTCTCTGTCTCCATCTCTGTCTCTCTCTATACACACACACACACACAGAACACACACAATATATACATATGTTTTTTTATGCACACACATATATATGTATATTGTATGTGTATGTTTTAGTTGGATTGATATGTATGTGACGTATCTCACACACATGGAGATATAAGGGTACTTCAAAAGTGTGTAAAATAATAGAATCAAAATACAATTATTTTCATTAACTTTATGAAGACACCTTGCATGTATGAATATAATGAGGAATACGTTATTATATTTATATATATATACACAAGCAAGATTGATTCATATGTATCCATCCAATTACAAGAAATCCATTAGAAAATGATCAGACAAGCAGATATTCTACCCCAGTGGATGGTAAAATGTCCTGTAAACATATGACAAGGTTTTTATCTTCATTAGTCAAAAAAAAAAATGCAGCTTATATTCAGAATGAGATACTCCTATACAT
Organism: Cynocephalus volans; assembly: GCF_027409185.1. Taxonomy (NCBI): domain Eukaryota; kingdom Metazoa; phylum Chordata; class Mammalia; order Dermoptera; family Cynocephalidae; genus Cynocephalus; species Cynocephalus volans. Next base: position 84,777,967 of record NC_084473.1, read on the forward strand.
GTACCAGAATGGCCTAAAAATAAATGTCTTACAATACCAAGTGTTGGCAAGAATGTAGGACAGTAAGAGCCTCCTTACACTGCAGCTGGGAGGGAGCATTTGTGGATCCTCTTTGGAAAGCACTGGCGTTATCCTCTAAAGTTTAACGTGCTGGCAACAAAATGTTCCATGGGGCTTGTGACAAATGTAGATGTAATATGTGCAACTGCAATAAGCGTGAAATGAGGGAAGACGGAATAGAACCATACAGAGCTGACATTTCTATAATCTCACTGGAATTAAGTTAGCATAAATCTGAATCATATTCTGGTATGTTGAGATAGACATGGAAAGTTATAGCAGAAACACTAAAAAAGTAACTTTTAAAATATAGTAATAAAAAAGATAAATAAATACATTTTGCATAAACAAATTAAATGCATTGAAACTGTGGGAAACCAAAGGCTGCAAGAGCTTAAAACTGAAGAGCTTAAAAGGAGTCAGAGGGGAAAAACGTAGATTCCCTTCAGAGGAGGAGAGTTAGAGTCACAGATGACATTGAACCATAATTATCAATTAAGAAATGGCAACGTCAAGTAGGCTGCCACAAACACTACTTTATGCTAAAAGAATTATTTCTAAGAATCATGTAAATACATTTTCAGATTAAAAATTACAAAAACAAAACAAACAAAAGGGTGGCTTTAGCAGCAGTGCTCTCAATGAAAAATCTCTCAAATGTGTGCTTCATTTGGAAGGACAATTGTCACTGATGGAAAGCCCAAGTTTTCTTGGTTTTTTAAGAAGACAACAAGGTTCTCTTTCCTCTGTTCTACCTCATGCTGGCTGAGGAATGGAGATACTGTGAGGGGTAATTTAGAAGTAGAAAGGGAAGCCACATGGTGAGGTTGGTAGAGCCACTGCCAACCTGAGTGACCTCACGGGGCAGAAACACTTCCCTGTGCCTACCTCTGGACTGTTATGTCATAGATACAGAAACACTGTCATATTTAATCGATTGATTTTTGAGGTTTTTTGTAACAGTCAAAGCTATTTTTCTCTACTTCTCTTGTATGCCTTGTCAGTATTTTAGCATCATTTATTTTTCAACATTTTGTTTTGCATGTTTAGCCCTTTGAAATATTAGCATTATATAGGATTATTTTATATATCAGTCCACATTTTGGTGTTGGCTTTATCTCCTGTCTCACGTCAGAGAAGAAATTCAAGGTCACTAGACACTGTCAATCACATGAGGCTGAAGATGACTGTGGCACTAACTCCTGCTCTTCCTCCTGGCATTTGTTTTCTCTCAATGAATCTCATGATGACTGTTAAGCTCAGTGATGCTTTGACTACCACCTTTAAATGACTTATTAAGTTCTTTTTTGCTTCATATTGTGAGGGCTCAAGTCTGCTTGATTTCTACATAGATTTTGCTATACAACTTTAAAAACTAATGGAAATAACACATTGGAATTTTATTTGCATTTGCCATGGATTCCACTACCTTGGAATAGAAAATCATCTCAAATATACTTACTATCATCAGGATCTTGTTTTTCTGTTGATTTTAGCATTCTTTTGTGTATGTCACACCATGTTATGACATGCAAGTGATTTTCCTCATTGAGTCATATATAACATTGAAGTAGTACTTTAAGTGGAATCTAGAAAAGACATAAATATTCATAGATTTATAACTAAAATATAAGATTACAAATTCAGGTTATGATGAAGTCATGTGAAAATAATGCATTTTTGTATTGTTTGAAATCTTTTCTTGTGACAGTATAATACCAAATCTCTCACCTGTAAAAGAATACTTGGATAAAGTATATTTAAAATTCTTAGAATTTGGTAGAGGAAGAAAAATCTTATATAATTATGCATTTTTTTCCTGTGGCATATGGAGTAACCAATGTTCTTCATTGTTCAATTTATTCTGTTTATTTCTTAGCTCACTTTTGAAATCGCAGAAAATTTATTTTCTCTTGGCAAAAGGTAATTGAGACTAATTGAAATCTTTTGGCATTCCAACTCTTATATCTACTATAGATGTCCAGAGTCTATTTGAATTCTCAAAAAAATCAATTATTTCAGCTAATTACTCACAGCCACAGACACCCTATACAAAGTTTGTATAAAATGTTTTCTGGAACCTGTTAATGGGAAGGGTACTGTAGTGTAAGTGGTGAAAAAGAAGAAGTTGGGAAAGTGGGGAAATACCAATTTCACAATATTACAAAGTATTATCTTGTGAAAAATATATCCCAAAGTGGTAAATTCCAACAGGAATTCAACTTTTGTTGCCACTAATCTGTGTCAATTATCTGATTGTTGTGCCTGCTAAACTTACTTGAAAAGGGTAGGCAGGACAAAGCAGATTAGGAGGAACTCTACTCAACTCTGTCTTTCATCATGACTCACGGGGCACGTGGACCACCTAAATTACCCCTACTGCTTATGCCATTGAAAGGTTGTTGCAGCTGATGAGGTCTTAACATGTGGGCCTGAGGTAGAGCTGAGGCTCTCGTGGTCCAGAGCCCTCAGCAGCAAACCGTTGCCCTGAGTTCTGCAACATCTTCCCTTATGCAGATGCAGAAGATCTGCTGAACTGCTCCCCAGACAAACAGCACATGTGGAGAGATGGGCCTCCCGAGCAAGGAGATTTGTGTTCATGGCTGTATTATTATACGAGAAATTTGTACAGATTTATTGAAAAATTAATCTCCCACATCTTCAGCCTCCACACTGCTGATTTTCATTGTGAAATCTGACCTTGATCTGCTGCCACTGAACCTGTCTGGGACACCAGAAGACAGGCTGGAAAGTCTATAATTCAGGAGGTAAGAATTCTTTCCTGGCTTCTGCAAGTATCAATAAAAAACAGGTGTATCCATTACTGTGTAGGAGGCTCTGACTAGACCTGCAGGAGATGGAGGGCTGCTCTCCGGGATGATGAGCAGGGAGAGAGTTATCAGGGTCATCACAATATCCCCACTGGATCTTGAAATAATGAGGAGAAGCACACAAGTTTATTAAAAAAAAAAAATTACGAGCAATTTTTATTGTTTTCCTTATTCACTTCAAGTTCATATTTTTTGTTTAAATTTTGATTGATCTCATGAAAAACAAACTTTCTAAAACCAAACAAATATTTATAATGCATAAGGAGCTCTTTTTTTTTCAAGATCTTCATCAGAGCACTGGTCATTTTTCCCTTTCACTGTTTCCTAATTAACAGAGGGCAAAATATCAAATTTCTTTTCCTGGGACATGAAGCGTAGGCATCTAACTCTTATTCAGAATAAACAGGGGAAGCAGTTGGCCCCAGAGCTCAGCCTCCCACCTCGTTCTCCTTCCTCATCTCCTCTCTGTCCTTACCAGGGATCCAGAGCCTCAGCAGCCCCAGGAGCTGAGCAGGGAACCTCATTTTGAGAAGTTGAGCTGTGGAGTCCTGATAAGTCAAGGTTAGAGCTGAGCTTTTATCTTAGACCTGGAAGAGAAGGTCCTATCTAGGGAACAGCATGCAAATCCCCTGGTGGGCACAGCAGTGTGGAAAAAGCCAAAGAGATGGTGGTGGCCTCCCCTGTGATGAAAGTGACATGAAATGTTCCTTGAAGAAAAACAAATGGAGATTCAGTGCAATTTTCTTGTAGTTGGGAAGAAGGATCTAATACAAAGTTTGAATGATTTTCAAGGAGACATTGTGTTGGACCTGAAACTCTAAGAAAGTGCAAAAACCTCACATTGTAGAAATGTGTGTCTAGGTGTAGTCTTTGAGAGGTGAGTGACCACCCTGCTTGCCTCCCTCCCAGCTAATCTAGAGACGGAAATAGCTCCAGGCCCCTCTCCCTGAGTATTTATTAGCAGAGTGCTTCCAGAGGAAAAAAAAATAATAAGTGGTCATCAGCCTGTTCATGAATTCTCTGGTATGTGCTGTTACCAGGACAATTTTTAAAATGACAGCCTTTCCCTGGGACCCAGTGAGTTAACTCCATAAGAGCCTCTGTTGAAGGGATTGACAAGGAGAAGACAATGTGTCTCTTACATAGTGACAGCTAAGGGCTCAGTTTAAGTAAGAGGAAAGGACAAAGAATATCATGCCCCAGGCATTGAATATAAAATTCCTGGTTGCCAATTCTTACAACCTGGAAAACATCACACCATAGTTATCCCATAATAATTACCTCACATAGACCAGATTAAACATAAGGATTTCTTAAGAGAATAATTTGCAAATATGATGATACAGAATGAACAAGGAATAACTTTATACTGCATTTTTCTGAGTGGAATATAGAAAAACTCTTCCCACCCAGTCATTTTTTATCAGGTGGAACCAGGTCCTGTCAGGGTTCCAGGTTCTTGTCTGCTCTGTATGGGAACCTGAGTCTCTCCTGGGCCTGTATGTGCAGCAGCCACAGGCATGTGTCCTCAGTTCAAAGGAGATTCCATGTGTGAGAAGAGCAAGAACTAGATCCTCTGTTTTAATATCTCAGGGTAACCAAAACTCATGACTGACATTTTCATGGGCTTTCATTTAAAGACCGACACTGTCCAGGGATGTCAGTTTACTATACAGTTAAACATTAACATAGAAGAACACCTGGATTATTCTTCACTTGTCAGTGGTACACTCTATGTTGAATTGGATAGTCCTGAGAATAGTGCCTGCATGAAATCACTTTACCAGGACCGTCACTGTCCTTAAAAAGAACAAAAAATTTCTAGAGCCACAGAAACAGTAGTTTATAGTACTATACAATCTTTGATAATTTAACCCAAAGTCATATTTAATTGACAAATAACTCAAATATAAATCTAGGTACAATTCTTTGAGAAACTCACTCTGAATATCTTCTGAAAAGTTCACCAAAAAAAAATATTTTTAATAAGTTTAAAATCGTTGAGTAAAAATGGTGTTGTCCTTTAAGTGTTGAACTCTGTGGAAATAACCTAGGTTATTGATAACAAATTATGACAAGGAGATAGGATTAGAATAGATGTCTCATATTTTACTACTTTAAATTTTATTTTTGCTTTTTTTCTTTACATTGTGTAAGGTTCCTGTATTATTTTTCTTATGGTGCCAACCATTTCAATTCTGCTTCATAATTTTGAAAACTTTCAGACTCTTAATAAACGACACAAGTGAGAGGAGTCAGAAACATCAGAAAATGGAAAAATAAAATAAAAATAAACACAAATGAACAAACATATGAACTAAAAGAGAACACAATGGTAGATCTTACCACTGGTTTTAAAGGGTTATTGTGAATGGGTATTAAATTAAGAACCAATCGAATCACTACCCTGCATGGAAACTTGAACTTCGGGAAAATGAGAAACAGTAAGAAATCTGTCATGTTTTGTTTTAAAACAAGACAATTCTTGAAACTGTGATTTTCACAAAGTACTGTTTAAGATGCTTTAATTTCAGAGATTATCAGTAACTAACCCCTGTGAAAATTTATGATGAACCTTTGAAAGTCTGCCATTGTGACTGGTTGTTTTATCTCAATCAGTTTCCCTTATGTATCCAGAAAATGTAAAATCTTGTCAAAAATAAAAAGCCTCTGAAGTCTTCCTGTACTATTTGTAGACTCAAAGAATAGTATTTCTAATTTTAAACAGGATCTGTCTCTCACATGTGTTAACACCTTACTCCAAGACTTCACCAAGAGCAGCCAATGCTGGTCGCTCCATATTGGACACATAGGCGTGTAAGGAGAACCTTCATTTGGTGCAGGTGGGGAACAGGCCTCTGTGTGTCCCTAATCACGACCATAGTTAACTGAATGGGAAAGGACTTGGATGGGGTTTATTCTAGATGTGTCTCCTTTGCCTGATGCTGTTTGGGTTGATAAAGTTGAAATAATGTATATTATTAGTATGACTATGGATACAAACTTGGAAGTGGAATTGCTCATGTACCTTATGCTGGAGTCAGTGTTGGTGGGATGTGGAGAGTGATACAGCTGTGGGGTTGGGGAATTGGGGGCTGTTCAAGGAAGAACATATGGAGTAGCACACGCAACTTTTATTGGAGATGCTTTCTCAAGTTCTCAGGGAGGAGTCCCTCACAGCAGGGCTAAGGTGCCAGGGTTCCCACTCAAGGCAGAGGGGACACTGGAGAAGGGGCTTATGTGTCTAGGTGATGCCACACAGCAGCCCAGTGGGGAGTCCTGGGTCAGTCAGCTCCAAAGGGAAGTAGTATTGAGGATTTTCATAAACTTGGCTTATCCATTGCTAGTTGATGTGGAGGAGATTTCCTAGGATGTGCAAAGCAAGCATTTTTTCAATGGGTAAAAATCTGCATCCTTGGGCTGCTTTGAAATATTTAAATGTGAAAAATTTGAGTTTGGCACAGACCATTCCGAAATAAACCTGCTGTACAGAGGTAAACACAGGGACCAGTATGCACAGGACAACTTTGGCTTATTTATGGCACTATTGCACGTTGTGTAGACTGTTTTATAAACTATATTCATCCAAATAGTCCTAACTTACACTGCTTTGGGTGAGATTTGAGACACACAATGGTCTGTTCCCACCTGGACACCAATGGATGCTCGTTCAGATTAAAGAGAAGAGCTGTCTGGGGGAGAGAATTGAGATCAAACTGCCTGCAGAGGAAGCTCTTCTAGGGGTAGGTTGGCTGGAGTGGATTCTTGAGCTCTGCAGCACCTGTAATTGAAGCCGACTGATTTTTCTGCAAATTGTCACCTACTAGAGGATAAATTATAAATAAATATTCTGGTTAAAAGGGACCTTTTTGAGCAACTGCAAAACTGTTTTTCAATGCAGCTGCACCATTTTACTTTCCCACCAATGATGGATGAAGATTCCTGCATTAGACTGTTTTCCAGAGAAACAGAACTGATAGGATATATTACAGAGAGAGACAGAGATTTATTACAGGGTACTGGCTCACACAACTGTAGAAATTGAGTAGTCCCATTTTCTTTCAGCAACCAGAAGGCGCAGGAAAGGTTTCACTATAGTTCCAATATAAGCCTAAAGGCCTGAGAACCAGGGAAGCCAATGGTGTAAATCCCAGTCACGGTAGGAAGGCTTGACAACTGCAGGGCCAAGGTTATAAGTCTCAGTGCAAGTCTGAATGCCTAAAAACCAGGAGTGTTGATGTCTCAGGACTGTGTGAGGACAGAATGTAGATTTCACAGCTCAAGAAAAGATAGTGAATTTATACTCCCTTTACTTTTTTGTTCTATTGGGACCCACAAGGGATTGGATGATTCCTACCCACATTTGTGAGGTCCATCTTCTTTATTCAATCTGCCAGTTCAAACGCTCATCTCTTCCAGCCATCAGCCACACATGCCTAATGAGCACGTGAAATGTAGCTAGTATGACTGAGGAACCAAGTTTTTAGTCTTCATGAATTCTTATTTACATCTATGTAACTATGTGCTGTGAGTGACTACCATGTGAGACAGCACAGTTTTATATGGTAATTATCAAAAATATCATCATGACAACCAAGCTGCTAAATGGTAAGCAAGGGTCTGTCCCATGGCCACTACACTGAGCTGGGGGATGCAGTGTGGCCAAGGTACACATAACACGTGGATGGACCTTTGAAACCTGCCCTCGGTTCTGCTGTTTCTGAGCAGGTGACAGAGACCCTCTTTCGTGGCAAAACTGAAAAGGAAGCTGGAGACTAGGCTCACACAGCTTGACACCAGAACATCAGATGGAAACAAAGCACAAATATTCCCCAGTGTTAATGATAGTCCACTCCATGGTCTTCCTGGAAAAGTCGTGCTGGCTGATCAAGCAGTGAATGCTGTGCTCGCTGAGCAGTGGTCTCAGCCTCACTCTCATGGAACCTGTGAACCTCACACATGAAACTTCCACATTCCTCTTTTCAGCTGGAGCCAGAACACTAGGACCTGAAGGACCCATCCAGGGTCCAGTGCTGTCCCTGCCTCAGGTTATTGTCACCCAGAGAAAGTGACCAACCAAACATAAGAGCTTGAGTGGCAGGAGGGGCTTTAGGGAACATTTAAAACAGCAGCAAGGGGTGCAGACCTGGGCTTCCAGTTTCGGAGTGAGGGAACATTCTGCATCATGGATGTGGCCCAGGCCAAGGTGCTTGATTAGAGTAATGTTATAATAAATTTTACGCTACCAGGGAAAATAGTCACAGAAAGATTTCATACTGCTAGAGAGAAAACGTGCTTTTTTCAATAAAAACTTAAATGTTATCTGAAATTTCCTGGTCCTCACACTTCCTATGGTTGTTCCCTTTCTCTTTGCTGTTTTTATTCAGACATGTGGTCACATGGTGCCTCCTCACCATTCAGATGCATCTCGAATATAACCCGGGGAACTTCCCTGGTCACCAAAAATAAATAGTCTCACAGCCCCAGACATTGTATCCTATTGACATTTATTTTTATAACTTGTCAATTCCAGAAACTATCCTATTCACTTTCACTTACATAACTATTGTTTCCTGCATGGCTCACTTTCCTACTAGCCCTAGGGTACCAGCACTCACTAACAAAATTTGTCTTATTTAGTCATGTGCAATGATCCCTCAAATGATGGTAATGACTCGTTCCTGAAAACTCTAACACAAAGTCAAAAGCCATTAAATGCCAAAATATGCTCAATCTTTTTTATTGGAAAAAGTTATGATGCATTCCACTCAACTCAGGACACTTATCTATTTTCTCAGTTGAAAAAGATCAATTGGAAAACTAAAAGTCAAGTTTATAGGAGTAACAAGTATCATTTTCAAATTAAGTAAACCCAGCTTGTAGGCAAAATACATAATAGTGAAGATTTATTGAGCTCAACAAAGGACAAGAAAAGACCTCCCAGGGGGTGGAGCTTGATGCAGAGGGTGGGGAGTCAGGCGAGGGAGGCAGTGGAGGATCTGAGGACTGGCTTCAGGCAGGCATGCCATCTCAGGACCAGAGGGACTAATTATGATTTTCTATTCATTAACTCTTGATACTAGGAGGAGCTCATGATGGGGAAGGTTTTGGCATATTCATAGAATAAGTGAAATAAAGGTGGAAAACAATATATTACAAAACACGTGCAAAGAGCTCACACATGTACCAACTAAAATATCTTACAAAATGTTAACTTTTCATCAGTCTTTCTTAACATTTGGTTTTAGCTGATCATTGCTTGCAATGAAGTTTTTTTCATATGATGTTCTCTCACTTGAAGCTATCATGTAGAGAAAGGTGTGAGTGTATCTGTCTGAAACCATAATGTATGAACATCAGTTCTTATAATGTAGTTCTTCACTGTGTTCGGGATAATGTATGTGTGGTTCTGAAACATTAAAAAAAATTGATCAAAACTGTATCAGTCCATTTTTGTTTTATGTTACTTATAACAAAATACAGAGAAGTGGGTATTTTATAGAGAAATGAAATTCATTGCTTGCAGTTTCTGAGGCTGAGAAGTCCAAAGACCATCTGGTGGCAGAGACAGTGACCCAGGAGTCACTGTCTCACATTCAGATGCATCTCATCTGACCTCAGATTCCAAGATGGTGGAAGCAGAGAGAGCAGAGAACAAGAGATTCTCCTCTTTTAAAGCCCTCAGAACCACACCCCTGATCCATTCACTACAGCATTGTCCTACACTCCAATCACCTCTTCAATGCTCCACCTTTCAATTATCGTAATGGGACTTCCCACCCTCTTAGCAGTCACAGTGAGGGCTAAATTTCTAATACATAAAATTTGGGGAAGGCCATTCAAGCTCCGGTGAGTTTTGGGGAGCATGATTCAATCCACTACAAAACCTCATAAAAGTTTTTGTGACCAATTGGGGTGAGTCATTAAAATGTCATTAGCTTTGATATGTCTGCATTCTCAATGCCTAGACTGGGTGTCAAAAATCATTGTTGAATGAATGAATAAGTGCACAGAATACACAAACTAATATAGTTAATTGCTCTCAGTGTTAAAAAATGTTAACAGTAGGACACTGGGTCTACAATCAAAAACAGCGAGAGTAAAAGGAAATTATTTTCAAAGTGCACTTTAAATTTTATTGGTGGATGAAAGAGGAGATAAGCAATGATTCTGAGGCACAGTACAACATATTCATTTTAGAGTGATAGGTGATTCAATTGTGTGTCATGTGTCAAGGTATGAAATCAAACTTCCGTTTCACTTTTCCACCTTACTTGAGCTCCCAAAGCTACGTACTCTCATTTCTTAGTGCCCTGACAAATTTGTCTTTGGTAAAGAGACTTTTATTGAGGAATTGAGAATTCTTGATTTCAAACTCCTCAGACCTGTAATCTTGAGCTGCTCCCTGGAATGGCAACAAAGGACTCTGATTCCTCCCTCATTTTCAGGGAGAGTCTCCTCCCAAACTCTAGGAGCATGACTCTATTCCTGTTACTGACTGAATAGTCCCATATAACAAGGTCTAAATATCCAATGCCTCCTGAATTATCAGTCTAATACTTCACTGGCAAAGGTGAACGATAATGTTAAAGTGACTTAATCAATTTCATGGATAAGGGGTATGCTTTGGAAATGGGCTCAATTTTTCAGTCTTTTGGACGCAGGACAATTAAAACCTGAATCCCCTGGCTCATCTATCACTTCAGTTCCACTCCATTACCCGATCTTTTACAATCTCCCATCTTTAAAACAATTTTGCGATGAATGAGCTAATTTACCCCCAATGAATAAAATTAATTCTTAGAATACTATTATAAAATTGAAATGATAAAGTACTAAATGGGAGAAAATATTTGCAAATCATATATTTGATATGTTATTAATATCAGAATATGTTAATAATTTATAAAACTCAACAACAATGACAACAGCAACAATTAAACACACAGACACACAGACACACACTAAACCGATTCACAAACAGGTTATGGACTGAATAGACACATCTCAAAAGACGATACACAAAGAGCCAATAAGCACCTGAATTCATGCTCAACATCATTTGTCATTAACAAAATGAATATTGAAATCTGTGAGATATGAATTACCTGCCAGTATGGCTAAAATTTAAAAAGAAAAAAGAAAAATAACAAATGTGGTTCACAATATGCAGAAATTGGAACCCTGTGTATTATTGCTGGTGAGATTGTAAAATGATGGATATCTTATGAAAAACATTGGCAGCCAGCTGAAAGGTTAAAATTAGAGCCACTATGTGGCTAAGCAACTCCACTCCTAGGCATACATTCAAAAGAATTGTATGCAGGGACTTGAATAAATATTTGCAACTGTTTCCATTGTGTCATTATTCAGAATTTCTGAAAGGTGGAAATAATACATATTTCCAATAACAAATAAATAAATATGGAAATTGTGGTATATGCATACAATAAGGCATTACTCAGCCATAAAATGAAAGATATTTTGATATACACTGCAATATGTATCAGGCTTACAATATTACATACAGTGAAATAAAATAGACACAGAAAACACATACTGTAAGATTCCACTTATATTAGGTTCCTAGAATAAACAAAATCATTAGGACAGAAGGAGAATAGAAGTTGCAGGGGTTGGATGTGGGGGTGGGGGGGAAAGGGAGTTGCAATTTCATGTTTACATAGTGTTTAGGGAGGTGATGAAAAAGTTTTGCTGTACATAGAGGTGATACACAACATTATGAATATATTTAATGCTAATGATTAAAAAAATGTGAATGGTTAAAACTATAAATATTATGCTACATATACTGTACAACAATAAATATAATGTTGTTTCAACAAATAGATACAAAATATGAAAATAAATGGAAGAGTGTAATCAATATAGGTGGCAAAAACAGAAAACAGAAAATGCCTGTGAGAGGAAGACATATGAAACTTAGCAGGCAAATATTTGAAATTAATCATCAAAATATGTTTAAAGAACTAACCAAAACTAAGCTTAAAGAAGTAAAGTATGAAGACAATGCCTCATGAAATAGATAATGTCAATACAAGAGATAGAATCAAAGGCAAATTCTGGAGTTGAAAAGTACAAAACGAAATGAAAAATGTATTAGAAAGCTCAACAGCAGATTTAAAGTTGCTGGGAAAGGAATCAACACACGTGAACAGAGATTGATAAAGATTATGCAGTCTAAAGAACAGAAAGTCAGTAGAATAAAGAAAAATAAACATAAACTCAGAGAAATGTGGGACAACATTACTGAATTAACATATGTGTAATGGGAGTACCGAAAGAAGAGGAATGAAAGAATCAGAAAAGAATAGTTGAAGAAATAATGGCTAACAACTTGCCAATTTTCTGGAAAAATAAAAATAAAATACAGTACTTTTAATCTAAGAAGCTCAATGAACTTCAAATAGAGTAAAAGAGAAGTTTCACATCATAGAAAATATATGAAAGACAATAACCAAGACAGCCTTGAAAGCAGCAAGAGTTGCAAAATCCTTTACATAGCAGGGAAGGCTAGTGTATTAACAGCAGAATTCTACTCAGAAACAATGTATATCAGAAGGCAATGGGATGACATATTCTTTTTTTTTTTAAGTTTTATTTTGTCGATATACATTGTGGCTGATTATTGCTCCCCATCACCAAAGTGTTGCCTGAAAAACAAAACAAAACAAAATGAAAACAAAAGAAACCTGTCAAGCAAGAATCTTATTCCAGCAACACTATCTTTCAATAATTGTGGCAAATAAAAACAATGCGAGATAAATAAGATCAGAAACAATTCAATGCTAGCACAAGTGACCTTTGACAAATATTTTTTTTAAAAAGAAATTCTTTATAACAAAAGCAAGTAAATCTGAATGAAAATTTCAATCCATATTTTAGAATATCAAAAAGTATCAATAAATTTAAAAATGTAAGTGTGAAGAGAAAAGTGTATGTTTACTCTATTCCTGTCTTTATGGATTTGAAAAGAAATTGTATAAAAAATGTATGTAATTTTATTTTTGGACCTAAAACATAAAGAAATATAACATATTTGTTGACAATCACAAGACAAGTAGAATTGCGTTGGACAAAGAAAATGACCACAGATGGAAAGTCAATCCCACAAAAACAAAAGTAGCAAACCAGAAATAGTAAATAAGAAGGTTATTGTAATAAGCTATGTAAAAAATGTGCTTATTCTTCCTCATTTCTCAACTAATTTAACGAACATAAAATTATACAAAAGTATAATCACAATATTATATTATGGGGTTTCTAACATATAGAGAGAGTATATTTATAACAATAATAAACACAAAATGTGAGAACAGAGAATAGGACAATAAAAAAAATGTTTGTATCACACTGAAATTGTTACTATAGATCCTAATTTTATCCTGATTCATTAAGATTTATATGGAAAGCTGTTTGGGAAATACTAAAAAAAAAAAAAAAAAAAAAAAAGGAATGTTTAAAATATAGTATTAAATCCTATATATCGAACAGCCTAAAGCCTCAAGAAAAAAAATCTTGGAGTTGATAAATGATTTCAGCACAGTAGCGGGATAAAAAATCAACACACAAAAATCAATAGCATTTCTATTCTCCAATAGTGAACATGCAGAAAGGGAAATCAAGAAAGCTTGCCCATTTACAATAGCCACCAAAAAAATAAAATACTTAGGAATTGAGTTAACCAAGGATGTGAAAAATCTCGATAACAAGAACCACAAACCACTGCTGAGAGAAATTAGAGAAGATACAAGAAGATGGAAAGATATCCCATGCTCTTGGATTGGAAGAATCAACATAGTGAAAATGTCCATACTACCCAAAGTGATATACAAATTCAATGCAATCCCCATCAAAATTCCAATGACATTTTTCTCAGAAATGGAAAGAACTATCCAAACATTTATATGGAACAACAAAAGACCATGCATAGCCAAAGCAATGCTGAGCAAAAAAAATAAAGCTGGAGGCATAACAGTACCTGACTTTAAGCTTAGTACAAAGCTATAATAACCAAAACAGTATGGTACTGGCATAAAAACAGACACACTGACCAATGGAATATAATAGAGAATCCAGAAATCAACCCACACACTTACTTCCATCTGATCTTTGACAAAGGCACCAAACCTATTCACTGGGGAACGGACTGCCTCTTTAGCAAATGGTGCTGGGATAACTGGATACCCATACGCAGGAGAACGAAACTAGACCCATACCTCTCACCATATACTAAAATCAACTCAAAATGGTTTAAGGATTTAAATATACTCCCTGAAACAATAAAACTTCTTAAAGAAAACATAGGAGAAACACTTCAGGAAGTAGTACTGGACACAGACTTCATGAATATGACCCCCAAAGCATGGGCAACCAAAGGAAAAATAAACAAATGGGGTTATATCAAACTAAAAAGCTTCTGCACAGCAAAAGAAACAATTAACAGAGTTAAAAGACAACCAACAGAGTGGGAGAAAATATTTGCAAAATATGCATCTGACAAAGGATGAATATCCAGAATATATAAGGAACTCAAACAATTTTACAAGAAAAAAACAAGCAACCCATTTAAAAAATGGACAAAAGAGCTAAATAGGCATTTCTCAAAGGAAGATATACGAATGGACAACAGACATATGAAAACATGCTCAACATCCATCAGCATTCAGAAAATGCAAATCAAAACCACACTGAGATACCATCTCAGCCCAGTTAGGATGGCTAATATCCAAAAGACTGTGAACGATAAATGCTGGCAAGGTTGCGGAGAAAAAGGAATTCTCACACATTATTGGTGGGACTGCAAAATGGTGCAGCCTCTATGGAAAATGGTATGGAGGTTCCTCAAACAATTGCAGATAGATCTACCATATGACCCAGCTATCCCACTGCTGGGAATATACCCAGAGGAATGGAAATCATCAAGTCGAAGGTATACCTGTTCCCCAATGTTCATTGCAGCACTCTTTACAATAGCCAGGAGTTGGAACCAGCCCAAATGTCCATCATTGGATGAGTGGATACGGAAAATGTGGTATATCTACACAATGGAATACTACTCAGCTATAAAAAAGAATGAAATACTGCCATTTGCAACAACGTGGATGGACCTAGAGAGAATAATATTAAGTGAAACAAGGCAGGCACAGAAAGAGAAACATCAGATTTTCTCACTTATTGGTGGGAGCTAAAAATAAATACATAAATTCACACAAACACACACACACACACACACACAAAACTGGGGTGGGCGGAGAAGACACAACAATTACAATTCCTTGTAGTTGATATGACAAGTGAACAGAATGACATTGTTGGGTGGGAGGAGGAGAGGGAGGAGGGAGGGAGGTTTTGGTGATGGGCCACAATAATCAACCACATTGTATATTAACAAAATAAAAATTTTTTAAAAATATAGTATTAAATAAATAAATAACAGATTTATCATAAGGAACAAATTAAACTCAACACATTGAAGCTTTATAAAACCAAGGGTAAATTGAAGAGATAAAAAGAAGTTTGAGAAAGAAAAGACCAATTTCTTTCAATGGAAAAGAGTTATTTACATAGATGATTTTGTAACAGTATTCATCAAATGGTAAGTGACAACTTCAAACAGGCTGCCATGAATATAATTTTATGCTCAAAAAATTATTTCCATTAATCACATAAATGCATTTTCAGATTTAATGTAAAAACCAAACGAACAAACAAACAAAAATCGTGACTTTATCGGTCAGTCCCTAACTCAAAAATCTCTCAGATGTGTACTTTAGGCAGAAGGATATTCATCGCTGATGGAAATACCAAGTCTTCTTGAATTTTTAACAGGAAAACAGCTGCCTCTTCACTCTTTTTACTTCATGATGGCTGCAAAATGAGTGTAGCAGGAGCAGTGATTTAGATGGAGGAAGGGAAGCTCTTTCTTGAGGTTGGTAGTGCCACCTGCCAAACTGAGTGACCTAATGGAGCACAGTCACTCACCTGACTAAGGAAACTTGCCTACCTCTGGATTGTTATGTCAGAGACAGACATATATTGTCATCTTTAATCTTCTCTGTAACTGCCAGTTTGATTGTCCTCTGATTTCCCATGGTATCCCTCTCAGTTTTTGGTATCATTAATTTTTCACCATTTTGTTTTGAGAGTGCAGCCTTTTTGGGATATCAACATTACGGAGGTTTTCTGGTTTTAAATATGCAGTGTACATAACCACCTTGAGTGAGTTTTAAAAGCAGAAACTCAGGGTCACTAAGTGTTGTCAACCCCAGGAGGGCTAAGGATGACTGTGGCATTGCTTAACTCCTGTTCTTCCTACTTTCACTTTTTCTCCCATTGCATTCTGTGATACTACTTAAGCTCAATCATGTATTCATGTGTATTTTTAAATAACATATCAAGTGTCTTATGTTTCATAAGTTGATGGTTCCAGTTCACTTGATTTATATCTAAATTTTGAAATACAATTTCTACATGTAACAAATGACAAATTGGAATTTTATTTGCACTTGTCAGGGATTCTACTATTTTGAGATAAAAAATTATCTCAAATATACTTTATATTATTAACCAGAAGCAGGATTTTGTTGTTCAGTTCTTTTAAACTTTATTTTATGTCCATCATATTGTGTTATGATTTGTAACTGATATGACCCATTATTAGGTCAGATATGACTGTAGAACACTATTTTCTGTTTTTCATTGATGTCAATGAAAAACATATATTTTCTATACACTTATGACTAAAATATAAGATTCTGATTCATTTTCAGGTAAAGATGTTGTCATGTGAAAATAGTGCATTTCTATATTTTTCCAAACTTTTTTTGATAATGATATAGAACCAAGTTTGTCATTTCTACAATAGAACCTAGGTTAAATATTTCCAAATCTTTTTGAATTTGGTAAACAAATAAAAATTTCATATAATTCTGCATTTTTCCTGTAGTGCATGTTGTAAACTTTGCATTCTCCATCTTTCAGTTATGCTACTTTTGAAGCCCACTTTTAGAATTGCAAGAACTCCTGTTCCACTCAGTGAAAGGGAGTTGAGGGAAATCACAGTCTCTTGGCATTAGAATCTTATATCTGTTATGAATTTACAAAGTCTATTCAAATACTCAAACATTTACATTAGTAAAAATCAAACATTTTTACTAATTATACTGAGCCATTCTCTAGCTGAAGATTGTTTATGTAGAATGTTTCTTGAACACGGTAAAGGAAAGGGCAGTTTATTGTAAGTGGTAAAGAAGAAGTAGGAAGTTAGATATCTGAGAAAAGTACCAACATTTCGATATTACCAAGTGTTATCTTGTGAAAAATATACCTCAAACTGGTAATTTCCAACATGTATTCAACTTTTGTTGCAACAAATCTGCATCAAGTGTCTGGTTGTTATGTCTACTAAATTTTCTTGGCAAACGTAGGCAAGACAGAGGATTAGGATGAGCTTTCATTCAATTCTCACTTTTGTCATGGCAGGTTGTTCACATGACACTGGAATCACCGAAATTGTCCCTACTGCTTATGCCATTGCAAGGCTGTAGCAGCTGAGGAGATCTTAACATGTGGTGCCTGAAATGGGACAGAGACTCTCATGGTCCAGAGACAGCACAGCCCGTATTTAGTCTCTGATTGCGTCATGGACATTGGTCTCCATCCCCACGGTGTAGAGCCTGCTGGGCCTTCTGGTTAGCATGTCACTGCAAGTTACATCTCCCAAACACAGCCATGTGCTCCAGGCAAGACCACTTCTTAGGGCAGAAAGAGTGTCAGAAGGTGTCCTTGGCTAGGATAAGTTGACTAGGAAAGAGTGACATGACTTCAGGTCTCTTTTCACAGGATTCACTAAACCTTTGATGATTACAGGCCTAAACCCCTGCACGATGAAATACTGTCCTGTGAAAATTGCAGTGGCACCAGCTAGATCTAGGAGGCCAGGCAGTGGTCCCTTCAACTCTGCCAGTCTTCATAAGAAACACATGTGGACCCTTGCAGTGTTCACATCCTCAACTGCTATTCCCAGCACCATCCACAACCCCACCCACCACAAGCTAAAGTGCATCTTATGTGAACAAGAATTCATCTCTACCAAATTCCCTTCATGCACTCCCACCTGCAGTATGCCTGCAGTCTTCAATTCTTAACTTTAGAAAATAAAAGAAATCCATATCATTCTGTATTTTTTCAGAGATATATGGCATAAATTACAACTTCCAGTTTATACTTTTTATTTTTAAAACCAATCTTCTTGAATTTCAAAAACTGCCTTTTTCTATCAGCAAGTAGTAACTGAGGAAAATCAAAGAGTTTTAGCATAAAATCATGTATCTGCTATAACCTCAAGATGTATTCATCATGTATTGCCCCAAGTCAGTGTCAACTGTTTGGCTGTAATGCTGATGAACTTAAATGACAAATGTTAATTCGTTCACCTCTCTGTTCAATCAAGTCTGTTTACTCAGAGGACACCTGGACCACCTCCTTCTCCTGCCACTTATGCCAGGTAAGGCTGCTGCACCTGATGGGGCCTCAACAGGTGGTTCCTGATGTGAGCCTCAGGGTCTCAAGGCCTAGCGCCCCCAGGAGCAAACTATTACCCTGATTTCTCCACTATCTTCCTCTTTCAGAGACTCAGAGAATGTGCTGGGCTGCTCCCCAGACAAGCCATGTGGACAGCTGGGCCAAACCAAGAGGAGAGCTTTGTGCTCTGGGCTATATCACTGTGGACACAGCATGTGTATGTTGCAGGCGGTGATACACTCCAACATCTGCAGCCTCCACCCTGCTGATCTTCAGTGTGAAATCTGTGCCTGGCCCACTGCCACTGAACCTGTCTGGGACTCCAGAGGCCCAGTTGGAAACCAAATAGATCAGGAGCTGTGAAGCCTGGCCTGGGCTCTGCAGGAACAATTCGAAATAGGTGTTTCCTTTACTACGTAGGAGGCTCAGACTGGCCCTGCAGGAGATGGAGGCTGACTCCCCAGGAGTGATGGGCAGGGAGAGGGGAGTTTGGGTTATCACAACATCCCCACTGGTTCCTGAAATAATGAGATAAAAGTACAATGTTATGCATAAACATCATACACTAATTTAATAATGTTTTTTTTTAAATGTATTTCAGGATAAATCATTATTCAAGTATGTAATTTTAATTTATACCCCCAAAATATCCAATTTCAAAAAAGAACCCAAAAGGTGCAAGACACAGGGGGGTTGGGCTCTAGAAATCACCTGCACCAGCCCCCCTCTTTCTATGTCACAGTCTTTCACAGAGCACAGGTATTTGCACCTTCCGGAATCTTCCCCGCTCTCACAGATCTAAACATCACATGCCCCATCACGGAGGATAGATGTGCACATTTCACACAGGACAGAACACACATGGGAAGCAGTGAGCCCCGGAGTTCACCCCACACCCCACTCTCCTCCTCATCTCTCTTCTGCCCTTTCCAGGGATCCAGAACATCAGCAGCCCCAGGAGCTGAGCAGGGAACCTCATTTTGAGATGTTGAGCTGAGGAGTCGTGATAAGTCAGGACAAGGTTAGAGCTGGGCTTTTACCTCAGACTTGCAAGGGAAGGTCTTCCCTAGGGGGACAATATGCAACTCTGCTGGTGGGTGCAGCAGTGTGGAAAGAGCCAAAGGGAGGGTGGGGCCTCTTTTGTGAGAAAAATTACTTAAATCTATTCTCTGTTTGAAGGAAAACCAATAAAGATAAAGTCCATGCTGCTTAAGTGGGATAAATTTAAATATTATCTTCTGTTTTCTCAAGGAGATATCTTCTTAGCTCTTTCCTAAGCACATATTATTGTGTTTTCTAAATGTGAAAAATGTGGCTTGTTTAAGACAAAGGATATACAGTTGCTGACACTTTCTTCAAAGTATCCTTTAGAAGATCCTTTAGACCATCAACCAGGCTCCTCTAACTGCGTGATGATGACAGTCTTCCCACTGAGCTCAGCATATGTGTTTTCTCCTCTCAGATCTGAATGAACCTTTGACTACAGTGGAGCTAACACTGTTTTCTACAGCTATAAGAGGTCATAAAGTGTGTACAATTTATAATTTATACTCTTAGGAAAATTATAGATGAAGCCATGCACGACATGGGTAGACTACCTACACCAGCAGAGGACCCAGCCTATATCCAACATTGACCACCGTGAGATGACTCCTGTCCCAGACCCCATCTGATTGCATCCATGAATGAAACCCTGACTAGGAA
Source organism: Cynocephalus volans (assembly GCF_027409185.1). Classification (NCBI taxonomy): domain Eukaryota; kingdom Metazoa; phylum Chordata; class Mammalia; order Dermoptera; family Cynocephalidae; genus Cynocephalus; species Cynocephalus volans. The sequence continues at coordinate 84,798,108 of NC_084473.1, forward strand.
CTTGGTTAGCCCGGGCAACATGTAGGGATGATGAGATAATAGTAAAATTATTACATCTTTCATGTGTCATTACATTTTGGGGTGGTATGTTTTGCATTGATAGTTGCTAGCTGCCAATTAATAAATTAAAGAGAATGTGGAATTAGAAAGTCACCTATTTATTGATGCTAAATGAATATTAGTAAATTGTATATGAGAGTTTCTTATACTAGTTTTGCTATTTTTGTCTAGGTTTGACATTATGTGAAAATCAAATTTACTTAAAATATGTACAAGAAAACTTGAGAGAAATGTACTGAATATTACTAAGAAAAAACTACAGAAGACCCCAACACATGGAATGTTCAGCCTTATTCAGAATTGGAAACAGAATAATGTAAATATGCTAATTCTCCTCAAATTAATTTAAGACAATCTCAGAGAAATTTTCATTGAATAGAAAATATCTTTCTGAAGTATTTAAGGATTTTCAAAATGTAAAATTTCATAGGAATAAAGATGGAGGACTCACAATACCCAATATCAAAGCCTGTAAAAAAGAACAGTAATTGAAATAGTATGGTGCTGGCAAGGAATAGACAAACAAGCTGGTGAGTTTGAGAGTCTAAAAACCTGTTCATACATACTCATAAACAGTCATATGATTTGCAATAAAAGTACCACTGCAAACTAGTAGAGAATATTTGTTTTTTGGAATAAATAAATTGTTCTGTATGAATTGGGTATCCATAGGACATCAAAATGCATTACATCTACATTTGACGTTTACAACTATTAATTCTAAATTAATAATAAACAGCGCTGTCCAGTTTGCTCAGTTTGTTAGAGTGTTACCATGTAACACCAAGTTCAAGAGTTCAAATCTCCAAATCAGCAAGCCCCCGAAAAAAATTTTTAAAAAGTGAAAGTTAGACTTAAATTTGAAATGCAAAATAATAGTTTCTAAAATAGCACAAAAACATATCTTGTGACTCGACAGGTAGGAAAATATTTCTTGAAGAAAATACACAAAGGAATAAGCACAAAAACAGATTAATAAATTAGATCTCAATAGTACTATTTCATTTTTATAAAGTTTAAAAAAAACGTATACAAATATTATTTGTTAATTACATATAGAAGAAATGAATTGTAGGAAGGAAAGTCAAAGTATAACAATTAGAAGATTTACAATTGTGGTTGAATTGGTGGAGGGAGATAGTCACATGAGATGATAGAGACCACAGTTTCACAGGAGCTTATTATGTTGTTATAAATGAATTAATGAGTGAGTGTGTCAGTAAATAAGTAAATAAGAAAGTCTTAGATGGGCCAATGACAGAGATGTATTATAAATCAAAATGTCTATCATTGCAATCGATTATTGTAATTCATTATAATGAACTAAAACAATTAATATAGTTTAAAAAGAGAAAATTAAATGAACAAACACACTCAAAAACAACAAAAGAAAGAAAGAACAGAAAGAAAGACTAACACAAAATCTCATGGATATTCCAGTAAAAAATTTAATCAAAATGTTTTGAATAATCCATAGAATTTAAGGAAAAATATCACAATAATATGTGAAAATGTAAATATAAATCTATCGGATCTCCTGGCATATTAGAGAAATAAAACCTTAAATGCACAATCAAAAATGAAAAACAAAAATAAAACTAGTATGCAAGGCAATCACAACTAGAATTTATTGTTGGAAATCAATAAATAATGGAGAAGACAGAGGGGAGTATTAGTCACTGTACACTCAATGGAAGAGTATGAAACAGACGGAAAAAGGAGACTGAGACAAATCCAAGAACAAAATATTTTCCTAAACTAGAATCATTATGATAAAAATAATAATGAGAAACATAATTTAAAATAATACTCCTGAGTTTACTAAAAACTAATGAGTCTAAATTTTATGGACTCATGCAATTCCAAACAAAAATTTGTAACAGAACACACAGATAATTTGTTACATTTTTAAAAAATAAATAAATAAAATCCAAAAAAATCTAAGGAATGTTTTCAGAGAGATAAAAATCAGGCTTGCTGAAGGTTCCTGGTCTGGAGAGGAAAATAAATGAAGGTGGTCACATCTCTCTCAGTCTAACATCAATGTACCTCCTTGTCTCTATGGGTGGTTCAGGTTACACTGAGGAGTTGATCAGAAATTTCTATTCCAGAACCACCTTTCCTTTGCTGCTTAGCGATCTTTCCTGATATCCCTGCAACTGCATCACTCATTTTTAGAATTCATAAAGAGTGTCGCTCAGGTAGCCACAGCAGTGTGGGTGCGAGGTTGACCACAGCTGCCTGCATGAGCAGGACCCAGGCTCTGACCCCAGTGAACCAACACCGTTTTCTGAAGACACATCCATCAAATGCACCCAGACTCAGGCTCCCCTCTCCTTAACAATCTGAGAAATTCGAGTTCACACTCCTGATCTAAATGAAATCCAGTCTGGGTTTTACCTGTGTTCCTAAAAATTATGCTCTCCTTGGGTGGCAAGTACTTGCTGCAAGGACTTTCCCTTCTATAGTCTGAAGGCCTTTTGGGGTTGCATTCTCCAGCTCTGAAGCTCATCTCCTCTGATTCTACTGCTTTCTCTAAAACAGTTAAACTCTTTTGCATTTCTTTTTTCTACATCCCAAGAAAGCAGAAAAAGAGCATCTCTATTTGTCGGGAGAGGGTGCTTAAACACAAATGACAGTTTTGTGAAGAAGCAGCTTATGTCACAACTCTTTCCACAGTATTAAACATGAAAAGAGGGAATAGTCTCAAACTCAAGATATTCAACAGGTCATTTGGGCCAGACTATCACCCACAAAGAATAGAAACCTATGGCTGTAGTGCTCATTTGCAGGTAAATAAAAGATGCTGGAGGACTCTGGATGTGCTTTTAACAATGTCTTTTGATTATCTTTTCCTCATATACTGTATATTGTGAGTGGTTCAAGGTGGAAATGAATAGCATGTTTCATAAAATTTACCCTATTTTCCTGATCCTCATCACAGTAACTCAAAAGGCAGCTGCAGGAGTGAGAGAAGAGGCTGATACAGGTTGGACTCAAGGATCCACAGCAGGGATCATGTCTTGGCCTGTAGCACTCTGTGAGGGATGTAGAAAGCAGGTGATACTGTATAGTGTCCTTAACTGTGAGCAAGATGTCTGTGCTGGACCAAGTCCTCTGAGTCAGGTTAAAGTCAGATGGATGCACTTATTCTGAGAATCATAGCATCCAAACCTAGCTTTGCCAATGTCAGGCTAAGTCACACTGAGACTTAGCTAGTCCAACTGGTCATGGTGACCCTTTCTGGAAACCAGAGACCAGGTTAACACAATGATTATTCTGTCATCTAAGTTCAGTAATAGAAGACAAATGCCTCAGACATTTTCAACAAACTATGACTATTATAAATTGCTTTTTCTTATATCATCAAATAGTTTAAGAAATATTTATTCTTCCTTCACCTGAATGCTGGTACTTTCTTCACATAATGCACAATTCCCCCATCCCAGCAAGCATATATTCTATTTGGATTATAAATTACTATCAATGGTAATGTGTGCCTTTCAAAATTAGATGTATAGTACTCCAAAACCTCAAATTGTAAAGACAGCACTATGTAAAATATTTACATAACAAGATATTTCACTCAAAACATGAATTTTAGATGCATATGTAGAAATTAACACTTGAATATCTTAGACAAGTAGGATGAAATATGCTTTTCTATACATGGAATAAAGTGTTGAAATGATAAAGAGAAAATATTTGCATATATACGTTATTTTAAAAAGTCAACGGTCATCTGCTGTGCAGATCTCAGTCCTATCTACCATCTCATCAAATTATTTTCCTGAATTACTCCCCAGTTCCTCCACCATATTGGTAATCACCTTTGAAAATAAATAAGTCATAGTATATTCATAGAGAAAAGAATTATTCTAAATAAAAAGGGAATAAATTGCATCTGCAAAAACAACATAGATAAAACAAAAAAATTTAATCAAAAGAAGTGAGACACCAAAGAGTAGATACTAAATGATTGCATTTATATAAAGCTTGACAACTGAGAAAATTGATGAATATTGATCTAAAAATAAATAGAGCAGAGGAGGACTCAGGTAGTGGTGAACAAAACATGGAATTGACAGGAAACGAGCTTGGGGCTGCTTGGGTTGCTGGGAGAGTGTGTATCTTAATCTGCATAGAAGTCAAAGGGGGACATGTGTATGTGTGTGTCCATCCACCTGCACACGTCATATTCACGTTAAATACAGTACACGCTTCACTGTGTTCAGTGATATCTGAGGAGGAATTATGAAGCCAGAGTATCAGAGTCTGTCTCCAACTTCCCCCATAAGCACCGGAACCTTAAGAAATCTAAGCTCTGAGAACTTCTGATTTCTCATCAATAGAGGATTAATATGAGATTAATTGCACTAGATCATTAAACCATTAGTGCAGAATCAACACACAGTAGGTCTTCAAACCTCAGTAAATGGCAATTGATGGTGTTTCTGCTTTTGCTGTCATTGTTCTTATTATTACTATTATTTCCTTGGATGTGGGTTTTTGTTTTGGATTTTTTGTTTTTGCCTAGTTCTCTGCCTTTAATAATATCTATTCTAGAGAAGAGATTCAAAGACCATGCTGCGGATGAATTATTTGGCAGGCCTGAGTTAGAAATGTCATATTAGAATTAATCAAGTTTTGAGGATTTTGTATTTTCAAGAAAGCAAGCTATGGAGGGGGAATAAAGTCCCTTGCAGGATGCTTGAGCCCTGGAAAATGTTCCTGGAAATACACCCCATACATGTGAACAGACCATAAAGGAAAGTGCAGCTGCTGGAAACAAAGATTCTCTCTACACAACCAGCCTGGGAGGAAGGTTCATGCTCAGGAATATAACACTGGGGGAGGAACTGTCCAGTCCTTCCTGTTCACTGTGATCCACTGGACACTAGGTGTTAATCTGATCCCTGACGTGTGTTACCATATAGGGGTCCAGGTTTGGTTATTCTTTTGGCGTGTTGGATGCTCAGAAGTGCCAGTGGTCCTATGACAGCTGAAATTTATATTATTGAGCCCATGCATGGATGACAGTGAGAAAGTGACTGAGTGAAGTCTATGTGTTGGATCACATTAGTTACTGAGAACTCCCTGCTGTATAATGGCCTTCTGATGGGTATCAGATTGGAAAGCCATTATTTTCAACTATGGCACATTTTGAAATGTCCAGTCATAGATTTTTCCAAAACAACTTGGCCTACAATCGTTCAGCGGCGTTTCTTCAAAGTCCTGATACTCTGTCAAAACCAGCAGTCCATGTCCTTGAATTGTCAATCTCTCCTTTAAAAGTAGCAGTATCAGACCATCTCTGTTGCTTCTGACAAAATACTTGAAACTGTGTAATTTGTAAAGAAATATTATGTACTGCTTACAATTTCAGGGGCTGAGAAGCACAAGGTCCAGGGAACACATCTGGAGAAAGCCATTGAATTGTGACCCCCAAACTCCCTGAAGCTTGTATTGTGTCCTCCAAGTTTTCTGTATTAGAAACTCAGCCACCATTGTGACTGTTCAGAGGGTAGAAATCCTATTACGGTAATTGAATGGTGGAGCCTTGAAGAGGTGATTGGGTTGTAGGACCATGCAGTAGTGAATGGATTAAAAATGGTGGTTAGGGGTGCGCTTCTGAGGGCTTTAAAAGAAGAGGAAAGTCTCTCTCTCTCTCTGCCCTCTCTCTGCTTCTACCATCTTGAAATGTGAGACCCCTGGATCACTGTTGCCACCACCAGAGGGACTTTTGATTTCCCATCCTCAGAAACTGTAAGCAACTAGTGTCATTTTTCTTTATAAATGATCCAGTTTCAGGTATTTTGTTATAACAACACAAATGGACTTGTACAGCCATGTTGGTGTGTAGTGTCTTTTCACAGCAAAGCAGGATGTCACCCAGAGGATAGCAGAAGCACAGAAAGTTAGGGGGGGAGAGAGAGAGAGAGAAAGAGAGAGAAAGAGAGAGAGAGAGCACACTTTATGCACTGTCCTTTTAAAGTCCTCATAACTACACCCTTGACCACCTTTAGACCATTAACTTACTCATCCATTTACTATGATGTAATCCTCACAATCTAATCACCTTTTCAAGACCTCACCTTTCAATTACCATGATAGGATTTCCCACCCTCTCAATACTGTCACAATGGGGCCCAAGCCTCAGTGAGTTTGGAGGGACATCCAATCCACAGCAGTGACCATCAGGTGTAACCCTTGGAGATTCCCCACTGTGATGATTTCCATTCTTCCAGGGCATCCTTGACTATGACAGTGCAGTGTCATCATCAGTCCAGCATAAATCAGCTGACAAATAATAAGGCAAAAAAAGTCTCCAAATTCAAAAACAGAAGGAAACATCTGGATTAATGTAGACATGTAGCTTCATTTAGACATAAAAAATTTTTATATATGTAGACAATTAGGTATCAAATATATACACACCTATATGTGTAAATGTATATGCAAATTTCCAACAAATTATGTAAGTTGACTCTTTTACTCAAACATCATTTAGTTTTAATTTCTTCATAATATCTTCATTAATGCGTTACTAAACATTCATACTGAGGCCATACATTTTATAAGTTATATTTATCTATACATGTAGATGTGGAAATACTGTATTAACCAGAATTTGCCCAATAATGATTGGTAACAAACCACTTAAAACTCACTGGTTTAGAACACTGAGCATTTACTTTCATGTTCATGGACGTTCATGTTAACAGTGACTGGCTGGTGCAGGCGTGGCTCAGCTGGGGGCCTCTGCAGCAGGCACTGAGCTTATCTGCAGCCTGTGGATTGCATTTCATCTGAGGCCAAGGCTGAAGGACAGTCACTACTCAAGGTACGACATTCTCACAAGAAGTAGCAGGAGTGAACAGAATCCTCAAAGCTGCTGCACATTAAGGCCAATATTTGATCGTGCTGTTATATATTTTATCTCTTACAATCTGAAAAACATTTTGAAATACAGTTTTAAGTTAATTAGAAAGTAAATATGGGTGTCCTTTTTTTAGTATGAGGCTCGCTAAAAAAGTAGATTTTCATTCAGTGTCTCAGGTGATTCTGCTGCTTTGCATCTGTAATACGCTCTCTGTGATGCTGATGATGCTGTTGAAATCCAGATGGATTTTTAATAGGAAGGAAAATAATGACACATCCATGCTTCGTTGTCTTTGTTTTTATATTTTTTTTGAGAAAGATTTTCATTTCTTTGTGAAGTACTCATTGTATATTTAATTCAATTTCCTCTTTTTCTGTTGTCTCTATGACATAATGAAGTTTTCTTTCTGTGATCCTACTTTTCCAATGACACTTTAAAGCACGTCCACTAGTATTGTGGGGCCATGCCCTAAAGGACAAATTTCTGAGAATTAAGGATATAGTTACTTTACTGAGCTGTGTGGACTTAACTCCCTATGATCATCATCGATTCTGAAAGCACATTTCTCAAATTCCATTTCTCTCTATAATTTCCTGGACTTGCTCAATGAGGGTCCCTCCCTGACATTTGAAAGTCAGAAGAGGAGGATTCAACACTCACCACTGGACCAGCAGGTGGACACGTGGGCAGGGATGAGGACAGGAGAGTCACCTGGTGAGGGGCTGCAGGAAGCTGAGAGCATCAGCATCCCCACCATTGTGATTCAGTCAGGTCTGCACACCACATGGTTCGGCAGCCTGTACCTTCACTTGCAGATGCACTCGAGATTCTCAGGGAGCACCAGAGATTCCTTTTTACCTAGTGTCTGCTTCCCTCACTATCCTATCACCTTGACTTTGACAAGTTGTGGTATGGCCCAGAAATTCCTCTTTTAAAGAAATTCCTACTTGAAATACCAAGAGTAGCTTCTCCTTTGCTGCATGACATCAGACTGAGACTGCAATCCAGACTCTTCAGAGGTGGTGACTCTGCCCTTCATTAAGTCAGGAGATGGACTGTCATGTCTGTGCTGCCAAGGCTGAGAAGAGGGACAGAAAATTTGTAGAGGAGCCTCCTTGCCCCTTCTACAAGCATTCTCATGACATTCAGAATCTTGCTGCATGTGAGAAATGCTGTCAGCAGATGGAGGCACCAGGAGGAGCAGCTGGGGCAGCCCCGCCTCACACTTCTGCTTTCCTGGGGGTTTATGTATGGGCTTGTAACACTGTGGGAGGGTTATTATAACTTTGTTGACAGTAATAAGTTCCAACATCATCAGCCTCCAGGCTGCTAATGGTGAGAGTAAAGTCTGTCCCAGATCCACTGCCACTGAACCTCGAGGAGACCCCACTTTGTAAATTAGATGCATAATAGATCAGGAGCGTGGGAGGTTTCCCTGATTTCTGCTGATACCAATGTAAAGAACTGCTAACACTCTGGCTGGCCTGACAAGTGATGGTGACTGTGTCTCCTAGAGATGCAGACAGGGAGGATGGAGACTGGGTCATCTGGATGTCACATCTGGCACCTGAGATGGGAAACATAAAGACATACGTCCACACTATTAATCATAGTATAAGAGGACTTCCCTGAAGTGCTAGGCAGTACTGACCATACTGGCTGAGTAAATTCCTAGTGTTCTCCCTCCTTACCTTGGAGACAGAGTAGCAGGAGACCCAGGAGCTGAGTGTGGGCCCTCATGTCCATGCTGTGTCCTGACTGGGACTGAGAGTCCTGCACAGGTTGTGAGCAGCCTGTGAATAAGACTTCAGGACAGTGGGCTGTGCCCTAGACACATGCAAATCTGAACAGCTGCAAGCATGACGTTTCAATAACTCAGCTCAGGCCCAGGTGTCCCGAGACTGACTATGGCAGCACAAATTTGCCTTCAGAGAATGTATTTCTCCCTGGGGGCCACAGAGCAGAATTATTATGTTGTCCTGTGGGTAGAGTGCTATTTTGCTGAGTTTATGGTTCCTGACCTGCTTTTCTTGTTTTCTTTCCCTCAGAGAAAGGGCCGGTCAGAGAAACACATCTCTAGAAACTACAAAAAAATTGAAAATCTCCCTGTATTTGCTACATGTTGACCTCATGGAAGCCAGAGAGATGTTCCTTTTGATCTAATTCCCTGAAATCCTTGATGTGGAAAATCATCGGTACTACCAACTAGAGGTGTAATGAAGTATAAGAACAATAGATAGGTAATAGATTTATTTATATACTTTTTTTAAAGAAAGAAAAGCAAAAAATATTGAAAATACATCTGAAGTATAGTGTCATGATTTGCATTGAGGGTATATGCCATCACTAACCTGTCATCTCCAGATAAGTGATTCTTGTTCTCCAGTTCCGAGTGCTTTTTTCACCACTTCCATCGAGGCCATCCAACATCAGGGTTATTCTCCCTCCAAATCTGACAAATCTCACCTAGTTTTCTAGCTCTTTGTGCCATTACACATTTCCATGCAAGATGTTTTCTCAGTTGTTGGATCACTCCATAAACTTCCATATTCCTACATCATCAAATTATTCTAGTTTCTAAAAGAAAACTGTTCTTAATTGCTGGGTTTAGGTTGTTTGGCCCATTCAAGTCCAGGAGAAAAATATGCAACACGATGAAAGGGAAAGTCAGGGTGTTGCACTAGGTGTTGGAGCCCACACGGTATGGAAAAGGCATTCATAGTGTAGGGTGGAGAGAAAAGCCCACTATGGGGTGTTGAAGCTAGAGTGCAGTGTCCCCACATGGGAGTGCAGGCTGTGGGGACACTCTCTTCCCACTCACAGGAAAGCAAGGAGTATAAGGGATAATGCCAGTGTGATTTGTCTGAAAAAACTTGTCTTCAAGTAGAGTGTAGGTGTCAAGGACAACAGCAGATTGGTTTTACATGGAGGGATTGATCAAATAAGTAAATGTAGTGAGGATAATTGGAGACAACATTCTCAGTAGTGGGGAAAAGTTACAAATAGAAAAAGAAGTAGTACGAGAATAAACTCTAATTTTTCATTGTAATTAGAGATTTCAGTGTAAATTCATAGTTTTTTATTGATATAGATCAAAATGTGTGTGAATAGATAGATAGATAGTAGTTCATTTTCCAAGAAGCAATGACACATCAGTCCCAACAAACAACTTTAGTGCCCAAATATCATTTATTTGAGTATCAATCTCCACTTAAAAGAATCAGTAATTCTTGGATAAATGAATGATTCCAAGTCTAGGATAGGGAAAACACAAGACAGGCCTTGACCAAATTTGGCCTAAACTAGGGAAGTTTATAGAGAATGATGAGGTAGAAAGAGCATGTGTTCAAATCCAGCTTGAATAAGGAATTGATTAGACTAATCTGGGGAATGTTAACTATGAAAATAAGTAACAATGGTAACATATTATGATCCATTGAATTAACTATGAATATATGAGTTCACATTTTGATTATAAAGTGGATATTAACAATACATCAAATGACTTCTCTACAAATTTTTATTTACTTAAATTTAATTTTTTTTAAAAAAGACAAAGTGCAAGGGTGAAGTGTGGCAGACACCAGCTTCATCCATGTTCCAAGTGAATGTCATCAGTCCTGGGACAGATTGAAATCATGAACTGCCTGATCAGATGCAATAAGAACACAGCACCCTTTCTGGATATTCCTGAGCAGAACTTAAACAGAATGAAAATTCAACCAAATGCATACTGAAAGACATTCTACAAAATAACAGGTGAGTAGTATTCCAATATGATAAGAAAATGAATGGCAAGGAAAGACCGAAGAACTGGTCAAGATGGAAGGAAAGCAAAGATCCATGGGCCAATCAAGGCAACATGTGATTCTGGACCGGATCATTTGTTTAAAAAGACATTAATATGACTATTATCAAAACTATAAATGAAACTAAGGACTAGGCACAGTGATGAATTAATAATGATTTGGTGATTCCACAGTAGTATTGCTAGTATGTAAGAGCATGTCTTGTTTGTAGGAAACACATAGTAAAGTCTTAGAGCGGGAAGCCTAAATGGTTCAGGAGTCAAAATAGTACTTTGTATTGAACCTAGAACCTTTCAGTAAGTATAAAATTGTTTCAAATTTAAAAAAATTAAAAAAACATTTTCTGCACAGCATGTTAAAGTTACTCTAAAGCATTGTATGACAGAACCAAACCATCCTCTTTATCATTATAAGACCAAGTAATTTACTGTACTTTCACTGAGGGGACACTGTGGTTTTTCAAACAGGAGTCACTCACAGAAAAATCATTATCCATTGAAATAGGTCTCTTTTATATCAATTCACTAAATGGACTTCGTATAATTCTAGGTTTGGGAACCTTCGTATACTAAACCTCACAACCATTCAACCTCATTTCCCACAGCTCTTCAGCATGAAAGCTCCGACTAGTGATGCCCAACATAAGTATTAGAAAAAATAATTTTTTAAAAATATTGTTTCTTCCTTCCAAGAAACAAGATGCTGAAATTGACGCCTGGATTAGAACGAGCCTAAATCCATGAAACAGCCCAGAACACATGAGGATCAATTCTTTCCAAAGCAGGATGAAGGTCAAGACCAGAGCACGTGGGGAACTGCTCTGGGTTTCAGAGAAGACAGGGAGGAAGGGAGTAGGAGGATGGAGACCCAGCCAGCCCTGCTGTGAGTGTAGCAAGGCCAGGGAGTCCTCAACAACCTGCAGGATCATAAAGGGACCTTGTGAAAACTGACAGAGAAACAGAAGGAGAGAGATCCACAGAAGGGAACCCGGGATAACTGCAGAAATGCTCCTGAGTGTTCCACAGAGTATTGATCATATGATGTATGTGGAGGACTTTCCCAAGGCTGAAGAAAGTATGCCTGAAGGATTTGATGAAAATTGTTCAGTCTCCTCATTTCATGCCCTGAGTCAGTGCACATGGTTGAGAACCCAGCAGCTCTTCCTGTGCTTATTAGCCCTCATTTTCAATGATATGCAAGACAGTTTGTTACACTTTTCACTGTGTAATGGAGATGAGGAAAGGATTACTCAAAGCATCATCAATGCGATGAGAAGCCCAAAGGGGCTGTACCTCAGCAACTCCTCTGTTAGGAGGAGAAAACTGGGTACACCCCAGATTCCAAGTTAGCTTCTGTTTTTTATGGTAAAGACAAGGAAATTTCTCAAGAAAAATCAGTTGATTCAATCATTGCAAAAGGAGACAAAGACATGGGAAGTGTTACAAAAGTTATCTATGGCGAAATATAGCTTAAACAATGAAAACTAGTAACATCAGAAAATTAACAACATGTCTTTCCAAAGCACAATTTCTGAAAAGCTAAGTTGGTCAAACTACAATCATTATCTAAGATATAACCTTCCCTTAAATGACATAAGCAAAAGTTGCATTCTTATGATAAAATCTGAGTATAATTATCTCTAAAGTTTCCACCAACAAACACCTTGCCCCTAGCAAACATTTTTTTTGCATCTTTCCCTTTAGAAATTCTTAAAATATCTTAATAGGATCAGTATGACACAACCTTTTAGCTCTACAATCATTAAAGTTTACAATCCCATACCTAAGCAGTGATTAGAATTGATTAGATGGGCTGTTGTCATGCTATCTGTAGGCTGTGCCTCCTACCCAAGGACTTTTGTCCCATACATGCAGTTACCTAAAAACCTTATTCTGAAAATCAAAAGAGAATCAAGATTTCAAACCCTCTACAACAGTTCACGCTGGCCTCTTATGACAGGTCCACAGGTAAGTGTTAGAATTACCAACAAAAGGAAGGTTGTGATAATGCCGTTAGTGTTTATTGGTCATTGTTATCAGTTACCAATGTCAAGTTCACTGAGAATAAGAGGATTTACTGTGGCTATATAATACTCACAAATTATTGGGAAGCCTTAAGGAACAGGCTTCAGGCAAAGCCTCTAGCCTTACTGCAGATGCAGCCTGTGGAAAGAGTCCCTGTTGCCTGTGGCTTCACTTTCAGGCTTGGGTCCTCCAGGGAAATGAGCTGTTCCTCATACTGTTGGCCCCAGAAGTCCTGCAGCTCTGCCACCAGCTGTGAGATCTGACATCGTGGACTGCAGCCTGTGCCTTAATCTTTACATCCCCATTTCAGTCTCTTTGAGGTTCATCTGTTTTCATGGGTGCAGGGGTGATTTATATCCCTTTGTGCCTTTCCTTCACCACTGCACATTTTCTCAAACTCAATTCCTTTTTTACTTTTGTGTGTGTGTATGTGTGTGGCTGGCTGATAATGGGATCTAAACTCTTGACCTTGGTGTTATAACAATGCACTCTAAACAACTGATCTAACTGGCCAATGCAAACTCTCAGTTTTTAAAACATCAAGGGCCATGTGTTACTGCCTAACATTATGCAAGTCTTTTCTTCAGAAATAATAGCACACTTAGTGCTACCCAAACTACAGAGAAACCCAAATCCCTTCAGGTCAGCATCCATCCTCTCTTGTGGGTCATGAATTTAACCTGAGATCTGTATTGTAAAAGAGAAATAAAAACCAGTACTTTATATATGTGATACGTTAAGGAAAAGGGTAAGTGTGGAAAGAAAACTATCTCCCAAAATGCATGTGTGAATCATCCCATATTAAGGGATCTGTTTCCTTGACATTCCTCTGTCCTCTAGGTTCCCATAACTCTTTCTGTAGACCAGAAAGGCTGAACGTCATTTCCTTGGCATCTGATAATTTTGTGCATATGCATGTGTTGTATGTGTGTGTATGAGTCTGTATGCACATATATGGTCATGTAAGTTTCAATAAACGTGAATATATGTAGATACAAATTTGTGCAGCAATCTATAAATACATCTGCATGCATATTTTATATGAACACATATACACACTTATGTATAAACATGTTTTATTTATGAAATGTGAGCTTAATAATTTTCCATAAATCTTTATTACACAGGTGGAGTCTCCTTCTAATAACTCTGTTAACTATTGCTATTGAAGAGGACACAAAAAAAAAATGGAAAAATACTCCATGTTCACAGTTTGGAAAAATTAATATTGTGAAAATGACCATACTACCAAAAGTGATCTACAGATTCAATGCAATCCCTATCAAAATACCAATGACATTCTTCACAGAAGTAGGAAAAACAACCCTAAAATTTGTATAGAACCACAAAAGATCCCAAACAGCCGTAGGAATCATGAGCAAAAGAAATAAAGCTGGAGTCATCACACCGCCTGACTTCAAAATATACTATAAAGCTGTAGTTACCAAAACAGCAAGGGAGTGGTATAAAAACAGATACACAGTCCAATGGAACAGAATATTAAACCCAGAAATAAAGCAGTGTATTTACAGCCTGAAGATTCTTTATAAAGGCAAAGAGCGAACTGATAGAAGAAAAGATGGTCATTTCAATATGTGATGCTGGGCACACTGAAAATTCATATGCAGAAGAATAACTAGACCCCTATCTCTCACCTTTAATAAAAATAAACTCAAAATTGATTAAAGACTTAAACATAAGGAAAAGTATATAAAATTATGAGAAGAAAACTTAGGAAAAATATTTAAAGACATCAGGCTAAGCCATGACTTTATGAAGAGGACCTGAAAATCACAGGCAAAAAAAAAAGAAAAAAAAAGTAGGGAAAATGGATTATATCAAACTAAAAAGCTTCTGCACAGAAAAAAAAAAAAAAAAAAAAAACATAATCAACAGAGTGAAGAGACAACCTGAAGAATGGGATAAAATATTTGGAAACTATGCATGTGACAAGGGATTAATTTCCTGAATGTACTAGGAACTCAAATAACTCAACAATTTTAAAAAATACCGTTAAGAAAAGGGAAAATGAACAGAATAGACATTTCATCAAAAGAAGATGTACAGAGCCGACCCTGTGACTCACTTGGGAGAATGCGGCGTTGGGAGCGCAGCGGCGCTGCTGTATAGGACTGGCCTGTGCGCACAGTGGCTGAGCGCGGTGCGGACGACACCAAGCCAAGGGTTATGATCCCCTTACCGGTGGGGAAAAAAAAAAAATGATGTACAAATGGCTAACAGCTACATGAAAAAATGTTCATCATCTTGACTAATGAGGGAAATGCAAATCAATACCAAAATGAGATATTGTTTCACTCTGGTTAGAATGGGTGCTGTGGATTGATTGATTGATTTGCATCCTCCAAAGTTCATATATTGGAATCTTAATTCCAATTGTAACTGTTGGGGTGAGACATCCTCCTATGGTGGTAATTGAAAGGTGGGCCTTGAAAAGGTGATTAGATCATAGGACCATGCCTAATGGATGGATTAATAACAGTGGTCATTGGCATGGTTCTGAGGGCTTGAAAATGAGAGAAGTGAGACTCTCTCTCTCTCTGCTCCACCATTCTGCCTTGTGAGACCCCTGCAGTACTGTCACCACCAAGGCTTTCAGCAGATGTCTTCCTGGACTTTAGACTTTCCAGCCTCCAAAATTGTAAGCAATAAATTTTGTTTTCTTATGAATTACCGAATTCCAGGTGTTTTGTCATAAGCAATGGAAAAGGACTAATACAGGTTATTATAAAACAGGTAAGAAATAACAAATGTTGGTGAGAGTGCAGAGAAAGGAAAATGCTTATATCCCATGGTTGGGGATGTAATTTAGTACCACCATTTTGGAAAACATGCTGGGGATTCCTAAAAAAAAACTATAAATAGAACTAAATTATGATCCTGAAATCCCACTAGTGGGTATATAAACTAAAAAAAGTAAATCAGTATGTCAGAGAGATGCCTGCATTCCCGTGTTTATTGAAGCTCTATTCACAATAACCAAGACATGGAATCAGCCAAAGTGTCCATCAACAGATGACTGGATAAGGAAAATGTGATATAAGTATTTAAATATACATTTAAATTTAATATAAACATATATATATATAAATATATTTTTGTGTGTGTGTATATAAATATATATGTGTATATATCTCACACATTTACACAGTGGGATACTATGCACCTGTAGAAAAGGAATGAAATCCTGTCATTCGTGGCACTATAGATTTGCTTGGAGTACGCTATGGTAAGTGAAGTAAGATAGAAACAGAAAGAGAAATACCACATGTTCTCACTCATATGTGGAAGCTGAGAAAGTTAATCAGGTAGAAGTGTAGAGTGGAATGGTGGTTACCAGAGGCTAGAAAGGCGAGGAGGGAGGGGGCATAGCGAGAGGTTGGTTGTGGAATGCATAAGCACAGCCAGATGGAAGGAATAAGTTCTAGTGTCCTATAGCATCATAGGGTGACTATAACTAACAGCAATTTATCCTATAGTTCCAGTTAGCTAGAAGAAAGGATTTTGAATGTTTCCTATACAAACAAATGATAAATGTTTAATGTAACAGGAAGAAAAGTGACTGTAGTCAGCAGGATTTCAGAGTATGTTCAGAGTATGAGGGAAGGAGGCAGAGAGAAATGCATAGGAGAAGCGCAGAGGATTCTTATGGCAGGAAAACTATTCCGTATGACACTGTAATGGTGAATAAATGATATTATGCATGTGGCAAAACCATAGCAGTGTAGAATACAAAGAGGGATCCCTAAGGTAAAATTAAGTTAATAATAATATATCCATATTGATTCAAAATAATAACAAATATACCATACAATTTTATTATGTAAATAATAGGAGAAAATGCGCATGTGGGAGGGGGGACGGTATGGGAACAACATTTAATTTCTGCTGAATTTCTCTGTAAAACTAAAACAACCATAAAATAAAGAAAACCACAGTATTAATATTGGTAGGTAAACTTAGCACTAACTTTCTTTGTAAGATATTTTTAATAAATGAGCTAAATTTTACTCTGTTTATTTAAATACCTTTTAGAGTTTGATTTCTTCTGTGTTTTCTATCTTGTTATGAATGGTTTTCTAAGCATGCATATTAATTTCATCAGTTTTCATAAAATGTATCTATCTATATGTGTGGATATTCAATATTTTATTGGTCAGTTTTACTCCAATAAGGGTGTGAAATAAGCCACTCAAAAATGCAGTGACTTACCAGGCTAAGCACAACTTTCATGTTTACAGATGTTCATGCTAACAGTGGTGCAGCTGATCCAGACAGGCATCTGCTGGGTGGTTCTGCTGCAGGTCACTGAGCTTGTCTCCAGCCCATGGATCTGGTTTGATCGACAGCCATAGCTGAAGTGGCAGTGACTACCCAGGGCAATGAACAATATCCTGAAGTCAAGAGAAAAAAGCAAATTTAAGTTTGAACATCTGCAACAGTCGTACCCAACATTTGGCTTTATTCTTTAGCCTTTGGAATTACTCAGATTTTAAGAAAATATTTCCTCCATTCAATTCTCAAAGTACTTGATTATACTATTGACCAATAATGTTTTTCAACATTTGGCATTTAAAAAGTCAAATTTAATTACATGTTCATGATAAAATAATGGCATTTTTCGAGCATGTGACTTTACACAGATTTCCTTAACTGGCCTCAATGAATAAAAACAAAATTCAACACATGCAAAAACCTCTTTAACTGAAGTAAATATTTCCTAAAACATAGCTTCTTACTCCTTCAATAGATACCCTGTCATCTTGTTAACATGCAGATTGTCACTTAGCAAGTCTACGGTAGGTCTGTTATTTGCACACTCTCAGTGATGCTGATGATGCTGCTGGCTTCCGGACAGATTTTGAGTAGCAACAGTTCTTACATTAAAGAAAAGAAGGTTATATCCTTACATATGTATGTATACATTTCGTCAACAATGTCTTTAAAAATTTTTTTTTTCACATGATTGCTATATTTTTTTTTCACGTGATTCCTTATTTTCTATTTATCCATGAAATATTCCTGATATAATCCCAGACTTGCTGATATTTGGAAGCACGGCAAAGTGCTTTCTGGTGTCATCCCAAAACTGGCAAATTCTGAGAGTTGCAAAATAGTGACAACACTGGGTTGCCTGCTGCTCATTCCCATCATCACTATCTTTCTGGAAGCACTTTTGCCAGAAATGCTTTTTCCTGCCTTGTTTCCTGTAGAGCTGTTAACATGGGTCCTGAGATTTGGAAGTCAAAAGATGAAGATTGGATAATATCCGTCAGTGCCAGAAGCCTAACACAGGGACAGAGGTGAGGACTGGAGAGTCACCTGGAGAGGTGCTGCAGGAGAGCATCGGCACCCCCACCACTGGGCTTCCCAGACAGTTCTGAGAACCACATGGTTAGGCAGCTTATAAATTGGCTTCTGGAGGAAAACTAAAGAGTCTCCTGCTTCCAGAATGTGCATCTCTGACTACTGTGCACATACAGCATTTTTAAAAAATCATTTTATTTACTTTTAATTGGAACATAGCTGATTGAACATATCTGTGGGTAACAGCATTGAATATCAATACCTGCATGGAATATGTGATGTTCAAGTCTGGATAATTAGTATATTCAACACTACACATTGCAATCGATATACAGGGCCCTTTACCAATAACTCCCTTACTCCCCTCCCCCTTTCCCACCTATGCTAACCTCAGTTTTTTTCTCTGAAAGTTGAATGTATTATTGTGATTGCTGTATCTTTCTTTTTCTCTTTCTTTCTTTCTTTCTTTCTTTCTTTCTTTCTTTCTTTCTTTCTTTCTTTCTTTCTATCTCTCTCTTTCTCTCTCTCTCTTTTCTTTCTTTCAGCTCCACATATGAGTAAGGATATATGGTATTTCTCTTTCTGTGCCTGGCGTATTAAACTTAATATGATTTTCTCTAAATTCATCCATGCTGTTGTAAATCGCAGTATTTCTTTCTTTTTCCTGACAGACTAGTATTTCCTTGTGTAAATATAGCACATTTTCCTTATCTGGTCATCTGACAATGGACATTTTGGTTCCATTGGCTATTGCAAATAGAGCTACAATAATCACGGGAGTGCAGATATCACTTCAACTTGATGATTTGCATTCCTTTTGGTGTATAACCAGCAGTGGAACTCCTGGATCTTATGGCAGTTCTCTCTGCAGTTGCTTGAGAAAATCCTTATAATTTCCCTTAATGTCTCTACCAATTTACATTCCCACAAACAGTGGGTCCTCTTTCTCTGCATCCTCACCAGCATTTGTTAGTTTCTGTATTTTTGATAATGGCCAGTCTAACTGGGGTGAGATGATAACTTAACGTCGTTTTCATTTGCATATCCCAATTGCTGAGTGATGTCAAACATTTTTTTTTTTCTGTTGACCATTTGTAAATCTATCTTCTTTTGAGAAATGCCTATTCAACTCCTTAGCCCATTTTTAAGTCCGGTTATTTGTGTTTTTACAGTTAAGTCGTTTGAGTTCCTTGTATATTCTGGATATTAATCCTTTGTTGGATGCTTAGTTTGCAAATATTTTCTCCCACTGTATAGGTTGTCTTTCATTGTGTTATTTGTTTTGTTTGCTATGCAGAAGCTTTTTAGTTTGATATACTCTCATTTGTTTATTTTTCCTTTTGTTGCCTCTGCTTTAGGGGTCCTATTCACAAACTCTTTGCCCAATCCTACTTCCAGAATTATTTCCCCTGTGTTTTCTTTTAGGAGTTTTACAGTTTCAGGACATATTTTTCAGTCTTTAATCTATTTTGAGTTGATTTGAGGATATGGAGTGAAGTATGGATCTAGTTTCATTCTAAAAGATGTAGTTTAGAGTCTCATGACCTGTATTTAAAATTTTTTTAAAAAAATTCCTCCTTGAAATTCCTAATGTGGGTTTTTTTTCAGTGTATAAGTCCCAAGAGATTTCATAACTCAAACTCCTCACATCTTATGATATCTGTCCTTCATAAACTTGGGACAGACCGTGTCATGTCTGTGCTGCTGGGGAAGAGGAGAAACAAAGAGGATTAGGGTTCACAATACACAATACAGCAGCACATCAAAAAATTAAATATCATGATCAAGTGGGATTCATCCAAGGGATGCAAGGATGGTTCAACATACACAAATCAATAAAATGAAGGAAACAAACAAACAAACATGATTATTTAGGTAGATGCAGAAAAAGCATTTGAAAAAATTCAATATCAATTCATGATAAAGACTCTCAGAAAATTAGGCATAAAAGGAAAGTATCTTAAAGCAATAAAAGCCATATACAATAAATCCACTGTAATAAATGGGAAAAAGCTTTCAGCTTAATACTGGGAAAAAGACAAGGATGCCCACTCTCACCACTCCTATCTAACACAGTACTGGAATAACTAGCCAGAGCAATTAGGCAAGAGAAAGAGATAAAGGGGATCCAGACTGTAAAGGATAAAGTCAAACTGTCCCTATTTGCAGACAACATGAATTTCTGTATAGAAAAAACTGAAGACTACTACAAAAAAATAAAATAAAATAACCTCTTAGTGCTGATCAACAATTTCAGTAATGCTGCAGGTTCAAAAATCAACACAACCAGATCAGTAGCTTTTTACACTCTAGGAACAAACTAGCAGGAAAAGAAATCAAGAAGCCAATCCCAATAACAATAGTCAGCAAAAAGATAAAATATCTAGGAATCAATTTAATGAATGAGGTGAAGGAACTCTCCCATGAGGACAATAAAAAACTATTGAAAGAATTTAAAGAGGAAACAAAAAGGTAGAAAGATATACCATGTTCTTGAATGGGAAGAATGAACATCATGAAAATGTTTATTGTAACCAAAGCCATCTACAGATTCAATGTGGTCCCCATGAAAATACCAATGACATTCTTCAAAGAAATACAAAAAGCAATCCTGACTTTCATATGAAACACCAAATAACCCGAATAGCCAAAGCAATCCTGAGCAAAAAATAGTAAGGCTGGAGGCATAATATTACCCCACCTCAAATTATATTCCAAAGCTATTGCAAGCAATCAGAATGATGCTGGC
Source organism: Cynocephalus volans (assembly GCF_027409185.1). Classification (NCBI taxonomy): domain Eukaryota; kingdom Metazoa; phylum Chordata; class Mammalia; order Dermoptera; family Cynocephalidae; genus Cynocephalus; species Cynocephalus volans. The sequence continues at coordinate 84,818,958 of NC_084473.1, forward strand.
ATAAAAACAGACACTCAGATCAATGGAACAGAACAGAAGACCCAGGAAGCAACCTACATAGTTACAGCCAACAGATCTTTGACAAAGGCAACAAGAACATACCTTGGGGAAAAACTACTTCTTCAATAAATGGTGCTGTGGAAATTAGATATTCATATGCAGAAGAATGAACCTTGACCTGTACCTCTCACCATATACCAAAATCAACTCAAAATGGATTAAAGATTTAAATATAAGATCCAAAACCATAATTACTAAAGAAAAACTTAGGGGAAACATTCCAGGAAGTTGGACTGGCTAAAGACTTTGTGAAAAAGACCCCAAAAGTACAAGCAACAAAAGAAAAATTAAACAAATGGGATTATATCAAACTAAAAATCTTCTACACAGTAAAGGAAACAATCAACAGAGCAGAAAGACAACCTGTGCAATGGGAGAAAGTATTTGCAAACTATACGTATGACAAGGGATTAATATCCGGACTATATAAAGAACTCAAACAACTATTCAGTACCAAAAAGACCAAATTAAGAAATTGATCAAGGAAATAAATGGACATTTTTCGAAGGAGGACAAACAGCTGACCAACAGATACATGAAAAAATGTTCAGCGTCACTAACCATCAGTGAAATGCAAATCAAAACCACTTTGAGATACCATCTCACCCCAGTTAGACTGGCCATTATTAAAAATACTGAGAATAACCAGTGCTGGTGAGGATGCAGGGTAAAGGGAAAGCTTCTACACTGTTGGTGGGACGGTAAGTTAGTACATCCATTATGTAAAACAGTATGGAGTTTCCTCAAACAGCTATACATTAGAATGACCATATGACTCAGCAATGCCACTACTTGGTATATATCCAAAGGAATGGAAATCATCATGTCAAGGGATACCTACACACCTATGTTCATCACAGCTCTACTTGCAATAGCCAAAATATGGAAACTTAAATGCACATCAATGGATGATTTGACAAGGAAAATGTGGGATATATATGGAGTACTACTCAGCCATAAAAAGGAATAAAATTCTGCCATTTGCAGCAACACAGATGAACCTGCAGACAATTATGTTACATGAAATAAGACAGAGAATGAAACAGAAATACCACATATTCTAACTCATAACTGGGTGCAAGAAGGAAAAAAGAAAGAAAAAGGACAATGAAAGAAAGAAAGAAAGTGAGAGAGAGAGAGAACCACAAAAATACGTTGAACTTTCAGGAGAGAACAAACCTAAGGCTACTAGATATAGGAGGGAGTGATATGTTGGGAAAAGGGCATAAAGAAAATTTATGATTTGTAATAATGAATATGCTAATAATAGTAATAAAAAAGTTGAGAAATCTCAGAGTCCAGGCTGCTTATGTTGAGAGTAAAATCCGTTCCAGATCCACCTACACTGAATCTTGATGGGACCCCACTGTGTAATCTGGATGTGCTGGAGTTCAAGACCTTCAGATCTCTCCCTGGATTCTATTGCTACCAGTGTCAATTACCACTAATGCCCTGACTTGCCATAGTGACGGTGATTCTGCGTCCGAGAGATGCAGGAAGGGAGGATGGTGACTGGGTCATCTGGATGTCATATCCCCAGCCTATGAATGTCTCCAACCTATGAATAAGTCCGCAGGGCAGTGGGTTGTGCTCCAGAGACATGCAAATCACAAGGGCTAGGGCAGGGCTGATCACAGCTGCAGGGCCGGCTCATCTCAGTAACTCAGTACAGAAGCAGTGTCCCCAGATGTCCCAGGTCAGAACAGGGCAGCACAGATTTGCCAGCTGAGAATACATTTCACCCTCAGGTTCATTTTGTTACAAAAGATATATTTGAGACAAATGCCAAAACTTGCAATGGATTTGAGAACTACATGGGTTTATGTGTTTTATTGTTTCATTGGGATTGTGTAGGTGATTATCTTTGTAGTGAGTATGAGTCAGGTCTTAGAGGGCGGGACTATCAGGTCTTCAGCTTGCTCTCAAGTTCTTCCAGCAAGGGGTAGGGGCGAGGTAGGGACAAAACTTTGTGTTACACATACATTTCTATGGCTGAGAAATCATTTTCTCATTTAAAATGAAAAAACATACTTTAGAAGAATCACATTTATGACATTCAAAGTGTTTTGTAATGGCCTTAAGCCATTATTCTTACCAGTATAATATCAACCAATTTTCTGTCGATCCAAAGAGATAATAAGATGTTTCCTCGATGTTTGTGTCATGCATATATCCACCATTATCCAATGATATAGGTCTCCTTAATACCCAGAGACTAAATGGGCTGCACCTCATTCTTGGACCTCCATATACTTCTTCCTTTCTGCCTTTTTGTATTATTTCCCACAGTTAGTCAGCATGAAGAGCTGACCAATGATTTCTTCAACCAAAATACTGCACTTCAGTGCATATCCCAGCCATGCACCGTAAATTCCACTTTTCCTTTTAACTCTTTAGCAGTGAGTGGGGACATCGTCCTGACCCAGACAGCAGCCTCCCTGTCTGAATCTCCAGGAGAAATAGTATCCACTTCCTGACAAGCCACTACTAGTGAAAATGGAGAGATATCTTTGATCCAAAATAAAATTGGACAATAATTGAACCCTTGTATCTCACATCTGTAACTTGGCCATAGATATCCCTGCCCAGTTCATTAGCAGGAGAAGTAGGACCAACTACATCAGCATCAGTGTCCTGCAGCCTGGGTATCACAGATGCATGACTACAGGTGGCCAGACCACAGTGGCACAGCCTGTGCTCAAATCTCCTGCTGCCCATACTGGGTCTGAATTTCGAGGCAACCTGCTTGCAATTGGCCTTCCAGGATCATGTTTCAGAAAGATGCAGCACACGTGGGAGATCCTGATTGAAAGTACACATCTTTTGGGGGGTTGGTGTAGTAGCCACTGTTGGTATCCTTGTATTTCCCCTTCACTGTCCTTCTGCTCTCGGTCCCTCACTGCTCTCTCTGAAGCTGTGGAAGACAGCTCTGCCTGCACACATGTCAGAACACAGTCCTGGTAGGAATTTCCACTAGAACATCCTCAATCAGTGATGACAGGAGGAGGTGTGTACAAACCCCAGCTACATTTCCTCTCAGGTAGAATAAACCAGAGCAATTTTTCCAGGGTTTCCACATGGGCTTGAGCTCCAGCCATTCTCAGCTATAGTTGGTTTGCTGAAGTGCCCCTACCAGTCTATCTTCTCTTCCCTGTCTCAATTTCTTCCTTCCCTCAGTGTTTGCTGAACCTGGTAAATACGCCACCTGCACAGAAATTTTTGTTCCTGATTTGTCCAACCTATAATAGTAAACAAATTCTCCTCCCTGCAGTATTTCTCTGGTCTGTATTATCTCTACTTTTCCTTTTTACATGGGTAGGAAAATTAAGAATATATTTAGAAAAAATATTTTTTTCTTTATCAATATGTCTAAGATTGGATTTAATCAGTAATTTATTTTTTCTGGGTCACAAATAAAAAGAACCCTTAAATAGCTAAGGACCTGAAGTCCATGTTAAATGCAGTATAGTAAGTATACCTCAGCACTGAAAACCCACAGACCGGAGGGTTCATACATCTATATGTCTTCTGGCCCTCTTGCTTCATAAATCTGCCTTGTGATTTTTTATTCTAGTCTAGGGAAGGGCAGTTGTGGGGATGAGAAGAGTTGTTGATGGACTGAATAATGCCTCCCCCACACAGACGTTAATGTCCTAACCTGTGGCTCCTGTAAACATCACGTGACGTATGTGAAAGTCGAAAGGATGAAAATGCATTCACGTGTGGGAAGCCCAAAGATATGCAGTCAGCGAAGGCCATGAAGGGAGGGTCCTCATGAATAAATGTCAATAACAAGAACTATCACGAAAGACTCAGCAAGTGCCATAACCACACACAAAGGTCTTCACAACCTTCCAAACACACCTTCAGAAATTTCTCAGTCAGGAATTCTACCGAGCAACTGCCTGTCCAACTTCTAAGTAACACTACAGTTTTCTTGTTATTTATCCTTACACTCAAGGATTATTGTTTCAAAACAATTATACAATCCTCCTTATTTTGCCTTTAGAAGCTTCCCCTTGATCCATCTCCTCAAATACACACATATTTTACTAAGGAACACTGAATAAATATCATTTTCATTTAGAGAGTTTCCCTCTCTCTGTGTTGTCTAAGTTTGATATGAGTTAAAATGAACTTGGAAAAAGTATTTCCTTTAAGGATTTTGAAATTGGACGATTATCTTGAATTATTTGCATGAGACCAATATAATCAAAATGGTCCTTTTGTTTTTGTTTTTTTTTGTTTTTGTTTTTGTTTTTTTTTGTCTTTTTTTGTCTCTGGCAGGTATAGGGATTGAAACCTGGACCTTGGTGTTGTCAGGCCCATGCTCCAACCAAATAAGCTAACTAGCCAGCCTTACAAAAGTTCTCATAATAGGGAGGCAGGAGGGTCACAGGCATAGGGGAAATGTGACAATGGAAAGGGGTGTTGGAGTGATGGGGGAAAGGGGCCATGGAGCAGGAATGTGGGAGCATCTTGAAGCTAGAAAAGCAGAGAATTGGGTTCTCCTCTACAGCCTCCAGAATGAATACAGTCTTACTGACCTGTTCATTTCTGCTGAGTGAGACTTCTCACCTCCAGATCTGTAAGATACTAAATGTGTGTTGTTTGAAGGTAGTAGGGTTGTGAGAATTTGTTGCAGCAGCGATAGGAAACTGATACAAGAGATTTTTCTTGCCTTAATGAGTAAGAGGGTCTCTTTTGTTCTCTCTACCATATACACCTTGTTATCATTTGGTGTCAATTTTGACAGCAGATGGAGAACATTCGAACCATAGGTAGAGCTAGCACTAGAATTCTTCTTAGGTAGAAATCACTTGGGCAAAATACCTTGATTAAATCAATTTTTAATTGAAACATATTGATGTACATATTTTTGGGATGCAAAGTTATATTTCAATAAATGTATACAATGTGTGATGATCTGTTGAAAGTAATTAGCATATTCATCATAGCAACACTTAATCATTCTTTGTGATGTGCACATTTGACCTCCTCTCTTCTACTCATTTGGTGATATGCAGTGAATCTTTCAATTACAGATACCTGGGGTGACTGTTCACCAATAGTTCTTATTTTATTGTCCAACTGTGATTTTGTGTCCATTAAGCTGCCACTCATGTACAATGAGTATGTGAGAGCATAGGGGTCAGCTCTCACAGCACATGAGAGGAAGGAAGAGGATTTTGCTTGTTAGTTTTCATATTAGGTGGTCAAATAATATATATACAAAACAATGGGAGAGAAACAGACAGTGTCAGTGACATGGGAAGGGAAAGAGGAGACAAAGAAAGGTTCAGGTTCAATACAAGATGTGTTCCTACCCACAAATGTGAGCTGGTGTCATGCAGAGTCTGTAAGGGCTTGGAGAGAGCTGTGTTTTCTAACAGAAGCCACAGGAGAGACTGGGTTTACGTTTAGGGTGGCTCAGCCCGAGGAAGAGGCAGCAGAGAGTTATGAATTTCACACTGTTTTTCTGGTTTTGTCTCTTTATTTATAGGCAGTGGGCTCGTCTATGAGATGAATATGGACATGAGGAAGGAGCATATTTGAATTCTTAGATTGTGTGCCAAAAAATATTATTGAATGAATAATTAGTTCACAAAAAATAATAAAAAAATAAATATTTTGTCTTACTTAAATGTTTTCCAATTTTTAAATGACTTTCCCTTTTCTTGGACTTTTAGGTGAAATAGGGAGTAAATATATACTAAAAGCCTACCACCTTGATGTAATATATAAGACATTTAAATTCTCATTCTATAGAAGACAATTCCAAATACATAGAAAGGAGAGATTTTGCCCAAATACACAGAGTTCTTAGTGTTAGAGCTGAGATTAGCTCCTGGAACTTCTTGCTCACGTGTACTTTCCAGGACACTGCAATAATGGGAGATGTGAGGACACCATTATTCAATTAAATAATGAACTGAGCTTACTGACAATATTCATTGTAAGCCAACTTCATTTAGAAAATCAATTTCAATGAAGCACACTGATTTTAAGTGCATAGTTCAATGAATTTTGCAAGTAAATATTCTTGTATAAAACTTTACGTGAACTTATGTTTTCATTTCTCTTGGGTGAATACCTCGTAGTACAATTGCCGAGTCTTTACAGTAAGTGTTTAGGACTCTGCCAAACTGGTTGTATCATTTTCCAAAGTGGTTGTATCATTTCATATTTCCACCAAGAATTTATGAGAGTTCTAGATGCTACAACTACTTAGTTTTTAAGAGTTCGCTTAACTTACACATAACACTGAAGAGAATAACTAATATTAACGAAGCTATGTTTTTCTTACCATTTTCATGCTTTGTACCTGTGCTGAACATGTTTCAGGATATTGAGAACAGAATCAGTACTGTCTAAGCCCCTTTTCAAACACCTTTCTTAAGTAAGATATCTAGGATGGTAATAAAAATAAAGAGAGTCTTGGTGGTAACAATAGACATTATTCAATATTTGTTATTATCATGCTTTATAAGGCAGTACATTTTGAGCTGAAATAACATTTGATGAGGACTCTGGATAAAATTGTTCTAATTTCAGCTCTAATATTTATTACTAGAAAACATAATAACCTGTCTGAGCCTGAGGAACTATGTCAATAAAAGTGAGTCTATCTACCTCATTTTTACAGGATGGAATGATGTGATAATAGAAATAACACACCAAAGGCATATATGAAAAGTTGCTTTCAGATCAGCAGTGTTACGAAAGTTAATGGGAAGATTTGTATTATCTTTTAATTTTATTTTTCCACAAACTAGTTGAAGTTACATCATAGGTTACTAATATTTTGCATGTCTTTATTTGGGGAGGGGGTAGTTTACCTCTTTTTTTTCCCTTTCTTTTTGGATGTCACAAGCAGCAAACAGCTTGAAAAATACTACCAAAATTTTATAACTTGAGACACACTATACAAATCAATCTCTGAGAGTTGACATTTTTTTTTTGTCCTAGAGAGTGAATATTAAATACAGGTATGATGTAGGAATTCAGGAGGAGAGAAGGAACATTATCAGCATAACACAAACTGTTTAATCCACAACCTACATTGGCCCACAGTTTTAGATCTGCAAAATTCTGGAGAACAGTATCCCCACACTTACCTTTCATAGGCAAAACCCAAGGAGGGGTGGTAGGAGACAGAAAAGGTGTAGGAAACCATCAATGTCCACAACAGTACACTGTATTTTATAAAGTATTAGGTTCCTTCTTACCCATCACCTTAGATTTCAGGAAAAAGCATTCAGGAAGATGAATCAGCAGGATTTGCTGTTTGAGAAGCACAGCTACTCTTTTTGCACAGCATCCAAGGGACTCTGGAATGCAGCCCACCCTGGGTTTTATATCTAGAGATCATGTGATATGCTAGGCTAAAGTGTTGTAGAACATCTTGTTTTAGTGGAGACTGGAACTTGGTCTGGGATGTTCTGGCCAGTCCTCCCTATCTCAGGAAGTTACAGTCCCAGAACATTCTACAGTTGTTCTTGAAATCCACAAGGGAGAAAATGGGGACAACTGGATAGGTGCAATGCCACCCCAGAGAACTGTCCTACAATTACTGTAGTGGAATCATACTGTATTAATCATTTTATTATTGGTTTATTTCACATGGCATAAAAGTTCCTCCTCAAAGTTTGTTCATGTTGTAGCATGTGTCAGAATTTCCTTCCTCATATGGCCAAATACTATTCCATTGCATTTCTATGCCATATTTTGTTTATCCATTTTTTCCTTTGTAAAATTTGTGTTGCTTCCACCTTCTGGCTATTGTGAATAATTCTACTCTGAACATTGGTGTACAAATATCTCTTCAGGTTAATGTTTTCAATTTATAGGATATATGTGTAAAAGTGGAATTGATGAATTATATGATATTTTTCATTTTAAATTATTTGAGGAATCGCTATGCAGTTTTCTATAGCAGCTAGACCATTTTACATACCCATCAACTGTCTACATAGTTCCCATTTCTCAAATCCTTACCAAAACTTACCATTTTTCTTTTATTGAGTCACCATTTTAATAGGTACAAGGTTACATCTCTCTGTAATTTTTAATCTCATTTGCCTAAGGATTAGTTATGTTGAGCATATTTTCATGGGCATATTGGCTATTTGTGAATCGTTTTTACTGAAAAATGTCTAAGTATTTTCCATATTTTTAAATCAGGTTTTTATTATTTTTAAATGTTTACTATTTACTTGTAGAAATTATTTTTATATAGCAGATAGTAACCTCTTAAATATATAATTTCTAAACATCATCTCTTATTCCACAGGTTGCATTTTCGTTGGGTTGATCATATTGCTAGCTCATAGACCTGAGTGTGAAGGGTTTGTGAATGGGCTCGAGAGGTCTGTGAGCACCAGAGCCCAGCTCCAGCTCTACAGTTGGATGCCCAGAAGTTCCAGTGGCCATGGGAGTCTTGGTTATTTGAAATTCATACTATTGAGCCCATGCATGGTCCTCTATGACACTGGTACATGAGACCCACTGGGAAAACTGGGAAAGGTGACTGGATGAAGTCTATGTATTGGGTCATCTTAATTATTAACAGTCTCCTGTTGAGCAATGGCCTTTAGATGAGTGTTCACTTGGAAAGCATTTATTTTCAATCTTTGCCCAAGTTTTAAAAGTCTAGTCATAGCACTTTCAGAACCACTTTGTTTTCAGTTTGTGTTTCTTGTAAAACATTATCATATGTTAAAACCAAAAGTCTTTGTCATTGAATTGTGTATCTCTCTTTGAAAAGTGACCATCGGTTGTAACACATAGCATCCTTGACTATAGCAGGGGTGTGAGGTTAGTCCTTCATCCATTGTTGTGCAAAATCGATTCATCATGGCATCATTGCGGACATACGTATAATAAGAATTTTATAATATGCAATTAATTGATTTTTTAATTTTTTAAAATTTATTTTTTATTATACATACATTTCGGGTAAAATGTTGATTATCAGTAATTGTGTACAATGTGTGGGGGTTAGATCAGTATAGTTAGCTTATTCATCATTACAATATGCAATCTTTAAAGATTAGATGAAATTATCTCTATTTATATGCTTTGTACATCTTCTGAATTAGAAGGATATTTTGATGTGTGCACACCCACCTGATGAGAGTTGTAGAGCCAAGATTACAAAGGAAATTCCTATAGTGAGAGAAGATACTGTACGCGGTCCTTGCCACCAAGTTTTTTCATGAGGATTAACCTGAATCATCTTAATATAATTTAATTATGTAGTCATGTACACATGCATATGTTGCATATATATATATATAATATGTATAATCTTATTTAGAAATGAATACATGTATAGGCAAGTATGTGTAGCCAAAAATTTATCAAATATATATATATATATATGCACCTAACAATATGTATGCTATATACTTATATTCACACTGTTTCATAAAGGAGGTTAATCTAACTCTTTTTGTTCAAATAGTGCTTAATTATTTCTTTTTTGATTTCTTCTAAAATCTCTATACAATAATTAAAAAATATTTATTTTTATGTTATCAATTTTAATAAGATATGTCTATGTGTATGGGTGGAGGTATAAAATATTGTATCTGTCACCATATTTATTGATTCACAAAAGTTGTATATATTTAAGAGATACATGTGATCAGTTTGATACGTGTATACAATGTATAGTGATCAAACCAGGACACTATAATATCTATCATCTCATACATTTATCATTTCTCTGTGTTGGGAACATTCCAAATCTTTTCGTCTAGCTATGTTGATATATTAAAAAGTTATTGTTAACTATAGTCACCCTAATGTGTTATTGGATAGTACAACTTATTCCTTCCATCTAACTGTATTTTTTTGCCCACTACACAACATTTCTTCATCCCCCACCCCCAACCCCAACCCCAAACTTTCCTACCTCTGGTAATCTTTACCCTAGACGTTACCTTCATGAGATCAACATTTTAGCTTCCCTCTATGAGTGAGAACATGCAATATCTGTATTTCTGTACCTAGCTTATTTTACTTAACCTAATGTCCTCCAGGCTCATACGTTGCTGCAAAAGACCATTTCATCCTTTAATGGCTGAGTAATACTCCATTGTGTATATCACATGCTCTTTATCCATTCATTCATTGATGAACACTTAGGGTGATTCCATATCTTGTCTATTGTGAGTAGTGCTGCAGTAAACACGGAAGTGCAGACTTCGAAATACTGACTTCTTTTCTTTTGGATATAACCCAGCAGTGGAATTTCTGGCTCATATGGTATTTTCAGTTTTAGTGATTTTTGGTTTTTAGAAATCTTTGTATCTTTATCCATAATGACAGCAATCATCCGCATTCTCACTAACAGTGTGTAAGAATTTCTGCATTCTTTCTCTTCATTCTCAAAAGCATTTGTTATTTTCTGTCTTTTTGATAATAGACATTCTAACTAGTGAAATGATATCTTGTTGCGGATTTAACTTGCATTTCCCTTTTGATTAGTGATGTTGAGCATTTCTTTATGTACATATTGGCTACTTTCATATCTACTTTTGAGAGATGTTTATTTAGATCATTTGTCCACTATTAAATCAGCTTATTTTATTTTATTTTATTTTTGCTGTTAAGTTATCTGAGTTGTTTTTTTGGATTCTGGTAACGGAGCACTTGTAGAATGAACAGTTTGAAAAAATATATAAATATATATATATACTTTTTCCATTCTGTAAGTTTTGTCTTCACTATGTTGGTTTCTTTTCTTTGCTGTGCAGAAGCATTTTAGTTTTATATAATCCCATTTATTTAGTTTTGTTTTGGATTCTTGTGCTTTTGAGTTCTTACCCCAAAATTGGTTACCTAGATCAAAGCCCTAGAGGATTTACTCAATATTTTCTCCTAGTAATTTCATATGTTCAGGTCTACATTTAAGTCTTTATTCCATTTTGAGTTGATTCTTGTCTATACTGACAGAGAGGGGTCTAGTTTTATTCTTCTGTATATGAATGTAGAGGTTTTCCTGAACCATTTATTAAAGTGAATATCCTTACTCATTGTATATTTTTGGTGCATATATCAAAAATATGTTGGTTGTCATTGTGTAGATTTATTGCTGGGTTCTCTGTTCTGTTTATGTGTTTATGTGTCTGTTTATATGCTGGCATCATGCTGCTTTTGTTATTATAGCTTTGTAGTATATTCTGAAATCAGGTAGTGTGATGTCTCCAGCTTTGCACTATTTTGCCTAGAATTCCTTTGGCTATTCAGGGTCATTTGTGACTCCATACAAATTTTATATATTTTTTCCTATTTCTAGTTAGAATATCATTGGTATCTTGATGGGGACTGCATTGAATCTATAAATTACTTTGGATAGTCCGGACATTTTGACATCATTCAATCTCCCAATCCATGAACAGAAGATACATTTCCATTTTTGTGTGTCCTCTTTAATTTCTTTCATCCCTGTTTTATAGTTTTCATTGTAGAGATATTTCACCTTTTTGGTTAACTTTACTGCTAGGTATTTAATGTTTTTGGAGGTACTATAAATGGAATTGCTTTCTTAATTTTTTTAAGTCATTTGCTGTTGGCATATAAAAATGCTACTGGTTTTTGTATGATGATTTTGCATCCTGCAACTTTATTGAATTTATTATTAGTTCTAACATTTCTTGGTGGAATCACTAAGTTATTCTAAAATTATGATTATCTCATCAACAAACAAGGGCAATTTGATATCTTCCTTTCCAATTTGGACACCCTTTATTTCTTTCTCTTGACTAGGACTGTTCTGGCTAGAACTTCCAGTACCATGTTTAATAAAGGTGGTAAGAATGAGAATCCTTGCCTTGTTCCAAATATTAAAGAAAAGACTTTCAATTTTTCCCCATTCAAGATGATGTTATCTATGGCTCTGGCATATATGGCCTTTAATATGTTGAGATACATTCCTTCTTTGAATTATTTGTTTAGGCTTTTATTATGAAGGGATGTTAAATTTTATAAAAATTTTTTGCAGCTATTGAGATAATCATATGTTTTTTTGTTCTTCATCCTGTTGATATGGTGAACTAAGTCTATTGATTTGTGTATGTTGGACCAACCTTATATCCCTGGAATAAATACCACATGACCATAGTGAATCATATTTTTGACATGCAATTGGATGTGTTTTGTTAGTAATTTGTTAAAGAAATTTGCATGTATGTTTATTTACTAAATACAAGCTGGCAGTTTTCTTTTTTTGTTGGGTGCTTGTTGAGTTTTGGGATTAGTGTAATGCTAGCCTCTTATATAAGTGTGGAACAGTTCTCTTCTCCTCAAAATTTTTGTAATTTCTTCTAAGTATATTTGTATATGGCTTGTTAACTATTTAATTTTATACCATCAATTTTAGTAAAATATATCCACCTACTTGGATCGATGTATAAGTATCATATTGCTCAGCTTTTGCCTGATAATGATTGGCAACTAACCACTCAACTACAATATCTTATCACTCTAAGCATTTGTTTACAGGTTCATGGGTGTTCATGTTAACAATAATCTGACTGACCAAGGCAGGGCTCAGCTAGTTGTTTCTGCTGGATGGCACTGAGCATGTCCGCAGCCTGAGAATTGACTGTGGTCTGTGTTGAATGTTAAAGGGCAGTGACTACCTCAGGCACAGCATTCTAATGATAATTTGCAATGGTGGTAAATACAAATCTTCAACACAGATGCACAGGGAAATTCAATTTCAATAATCTTTCAAAGAGGTGCATGCAATTTTTAATTTTTCTTCTACTTTGGTAGTTCCTACAGTTTCTAAAAACATTTACATCATTTAGTTATTAAGATATTTGACCATTCCATGGAAAATAATTAGGTTTTTAAACCTTTACAATATTAATTGTGTCTTAAAATCTAATTTTGCATTAAATATTAAATAAACCTGGGCATATTTTCAACTTATCGCTGTGATTATACATTTTCTTAAATAACCTCAGTAGAAAGGAAAAATAATCTCTACTTAAAATGAATATCCCCTAAAACAACAGCTACTTAATCTTTCTATGGATCACCTTTTATTTTGCTAAAATGCATATTGTCATTCAGGAGGTCTAAGGAGATTCTACTGTTTTCTGTTTGTAACATGCTTTCTGTGACACTGATAATGCGGTTGGCTTCCAGACATATTTGGGTAGCAAGGTACTTTCACTTTAATGAAAGAGAATGCTGCATGCTCATTTAGGTTTGTGTGTGTGTGTGTGTGTGTGTGTGTGTTTCTTTGTTCTATCAAGAAAGGCTTTCTACTTGTTTTTAAAATTATCACTACATATTTTAAGCATTTTACTGACCTGTTTTTCTTTATTCTATGAAATAATAATTTTTTTTCTATGATCCCAGCCTTGTTGATAATATTTGGAACCTAATCCAAGTGTATATGAAACTTACCCAGTGCCTAGCAAAATGCTGAGAGTTGGGGATATAGTGACAATGGCAGGCACCATTCAATGTTCTATCATGATCACTTCCGGAAAAAACATTTCCCAGAACTCTTTTTCCTTCTATGGTTACCTGTATGGCTTCCCCATTGGAAGACCTCCCCTTACATTAGAAATTTGGAAAGGAAGATTGAATACTACTTATCTGCACCTGTAGACAAATATTGGGATAGAGGTGAGGACTGGAGAATCAACTGGTGTTGTGCTGCAGGCAGCAGGGAGAATCAACTGGTGAAGACTGGAGAATCAACAGGTGGTGGGCTATAGAGAGTTGGGAATCACCCCTGGGCTTCCAAGACAGTTGTGAGGACCATATGGTTAGGCCCCCTGCACCTTCAATGGCAGATCTGCTCTGGGTTCTAGAGGATCACCAGAGAATCCCCAGTCTCTAGTGTCTTCTTTCCTGACTAGCACTCCCCAGGATTTGAAAGATATCAGTTTCCACTCAAATAGCCTCTCTTAAAACAAATCCTCTGTGGTTGTGGCTGTTGTTGTTTTCGGTTTTTTTTTTTTTTTTTGTAAGCATCTGTCTAACTTTCTAAGCAATTGACAAGCTTCTGCAGAATGTCCCTATGTTCTATTTTGCATTCCCACCAGCATGGTACAAGAGCTCCAGATAATGTGTGTCCTCATCAGTATTTGGTTTTAGCAGTAGTTCTTGTTTTAGCCATTCTAGTTGTTGTGTAGTTGTATGTCATCACAGTTTTAAGTTGCATTTCCTAATGGCTAATGGTATTGAACATCTTTTTTCTAGAAGAGGTTTTCTTTTGCCATAGGAATCATAAATTACTGTGTTACACTGATTTCTCAGCATTAATAATCTCTGGGCTTTATTAAATTTGGAGAGGCACTGTCATGTCTGTACTGCTGGGGATGAGAAGAAGGAAAGAAAGTTAATATAAGAGGCTCCCTGATCCCTTCCACCAAAGCCCTTTCATGATCTCCAAAGTGTGGCTGCATATGAGAAACACTTTCAATAGATGAAGGCACCAGAAGGAGCAGCTGGGACCGGCCAGCCTCACACATCTGCTTCCTTGGTGAGTTTACGTTCAAGCTTGTAACACTGTGGGAGGATAACTGTTACTCTGTTGGCAGTAATAAGTTGCAATATCTTCAGTCTCCAGGCTGCTGATGGTGAGAGTGAAATCTGTCCCAGATCCACTGCCACTGAACCTTGAGGGGACCCCACTTTGCAAATTGGATGCATAATAGATCAGGAGCTTAGGAGCCTTCCCTGGTTTCTGTTGATACCAGTGTAAATTATTGCTAATGCCCTGACTGGCCTGGCAAGTGATGGTGACTCTGTCTCCCACAGATGCAGGCAAGGAGGATGGAGATTGGGTCATCTGGATATCACATCTGGCACCTGAAGTTGGAAAGATAAAATAAAGATATCTACATAATAAATCACATTATAAGAGGAATTCCTGTAGAGCAAGGAGGTACTTCCCACAGCGGCTAACTAAATTGTTAGTGTCCTCCCTCCTTACCTGACAGCCAGAGCAGCAAGAGCCCCAGGAACTGAGCAGGTGGTCTCATGTCCATGCTGTGTCCTGAGAAGGACTGAGTCCTCCACAGGGTGTGACCAGCCTATGAATAAGTCTTCAGGGCAGTGGGGTGTGCTCTGGGAACATGCAAATCACAGGGGCTGGAGAAGGGCTGGTCACAGCTGCAGGGCTGGCTCATCTCAGTTACTCAGAACATGCGCCGTGTCCCCAGGTGTCCCAGGACAGACCAGGATAGCACAGATTTGCCTATATAGAATGTGTTTCTTTTTGGAGACAATTTTGTTAAAAAGGACATTTTTGGATCAATAAAACATGAAACGGACTTGGGGACTAGATGAAGTAATGTTATTCTACAAAATTTACAGGAGAACACCCTTGTGTGTAGGAAAAACATAGTAAAGTCTAAGAGTGTGGTGCTGTCAGATATTCAGCTTACTCTGAAATGGATCTTGTGGGGGAAAATTAAATACTTTGGGCTGTACCCATGACACTTCTGTGATTGTGAAATTGTTGACTTTTTTGAAAGACTATTTAACAAGAGCATGTTAAACACATTCAGAAGCTATTCATAATCTCCCTCTTCCATTGTTATTATCAGAATAAGGTCACAGAACTTATTGCAGATGCAGAGATATCGTATCGTTATTCCTCACTGTGTGCATCACTAACAGATCCACAAGCAAACAAAGTCATAAGTCCCTTTAATACCCAGAAACTAAATGAGCTGTGCCTTGTTCTTGATGTAGGGACCTTCATATTTTAATTCCTGTTCTGCCCTTTGATATTGTTTCCTATGGTTCATCAGAATACAGGGGTGATTAGTGATGCCAGACCTGATTACTTAAACAAAATCACTGTACCTCTGTTCATGCCCTTTGCCATGTACAATAAATGCTCCTTTTGTCTTTGACTCTGGCAGTGAGTGGGGACATCACTCTGATTCTGAGTCCAGCCTCCTGTCTGCACCTCTAGGAGAGAGTCTGTATTTCCTGTGAAGTCAGCATTGATGTACACCGAGAAATATCTTGGATCCAATTAAAACGTGGACACAGATTTGAACCCTTATATCTCACATCTGTACCTTGGCCTTGGGTGTCCCAGCACATTCAGCAGCAGAGGAAGTGGAACCAACTAACTCAGCATCAGTGTCCTGGAGCCTGGGGCTTCTGGGAAACATCACTGATACCCTGGCACAAAGAAACCTGCTTCCTATATGAACCAAAATGTGAGAGGAGAGAGGAATCCATAACACAGATGCCCTTGTTCTCAGAGTCTGTATTTTTGCCCTGGTGAGGCAGGGGTTCGGTCGAAGAGTAATTATCTCTAATTAAAGAAGATCTACATAGAGGAAAAGGTGGAAGGCAATTAGAGCCAGGCTGAGGTCTAGAGAGATGCTTTAAATAGATTTATTTATTCTGATTTTTATTATCTATTGAGTATAAAAGAGCTCTATAAAATGTAATGGATTGAAACAACAATTTATTACTTCTTGTGAGTCTGTGGTTTGACAGGTGGTTTCTCTGCTAGTTTTCTGGCTCACGTAGGCAGCTGCAGTCAGCTGGGTCAGCTGGGCTGGGCAGGTTATGTTGGCCCCACCCACATGATTGGCAGATGGTGGTGGTGATGTCTGGGGTCCTTGGTTCTCCTCTTCGTGTCATGACAGTAGAGAGATGGGAGCAGTCCATCTCAGGATCAGATGCTCAAGGGTGAGGTAACTATACAAATTTAAAATAGAAAATAAAACTTATTTTTATTATCACCACGTACTCATAATTCTGAACAATGTCACATATAAGATAATCCACCACAATTGAGTGACCATTGTCACTTTCCAGTCTCCCCTCAACCCCTTGTCATGGCATTGGACAGTCTGCTCATGTGTCTGATCAGCTTGATCCCAATCCAACCGGGGATGTCGGAGCTGCAAACCCATGTGAAGTCTGCACTCTGAAGCCTGCTTTCATCAAGTTCTGTGGATCAATGCAACATACATTTAAGATATAGGGAGATACGCTCCACTTCCTAATGGCAGAAACATGTAGCAATGTTCTTCTAATCTACTGTAATTGTCTTCAGTTGCAAACTTAACAACAACACAGATTAAAATGGTTGCAACATTTATCAAACATGTTCTATGTGTCGGGACTTGAGCTAAGTCTTGATATGAGAAGTATGTTTTATTCCCCTCTTCCTGGTGAAGATGTTGAGGTAGAGAGACATGATGAAAAGTGCCCAAGGTCACCCAGATAGTAAGCCAGGGTTCTAATCACTAAATGTGATCCACAGAAGGCAGTGAGGGGCATGACAACACAGGGATTCCACATAGCCAGCTGGTTGGAACAGTCCTGAGACGGACACTGGCACTGGTCTTCACAACAGCTGGGCTCCACACACAATGACCCGAGCACCTGGATTTCGATCTATTAATACTATTTGTAAGTTCACTTATAGTTCTACAGGTAATCAGTGTGAGTAACTAGGATGGCATTCTTAACAGCTAAGTATCATGGGGAAAAAGGTGATATTTTATTTCATTGCTAAGCCAAAAAATGAGAAAATAACATAAATGCGAAAGAGAAAACACTAGACTGAGGCCTTTGGGTAGGATGTCAAGATTCTCCTTAGTGGAGTACATGGGCCATTTCCTTTCAGAAGAGAGGGATAATCAGGAAACGGTAATGAGAAATAGAAGCAAATACTTGGTTACTCAAAGGAAGCATAGCAGGAAATAGGACATCTCCTTCCTGGGTACCAACAGACAGAAGGAAAACTCTCAACAGGAACAAAACTGGAAGTACTAATGGCTGCTGCAAACTCAGTACATTGAACCAGGAACCTTGTAACAAACAGGAGTGAACCAAACTATCCCAGACCTCAAGTGTATCCCAAATCTGACACCCCTTCCATCACCACTGCCCTCCCTGGCCCAGCTGCCATCAACTTTCACCTGGGCCAGGGCCATAACCACCTCCAAGATTGATCACCCAGCTCCTTTTCTGTCTCTTGTTTTTTAATAATTGCTTCCCACATTTGGGCTCCTAACACTGTGGCCTTGAGCTTGAGCTCTAAGTTCTTTCTCCCCACACCTATCCCAGCCTTTCCCAGGACTCACTCTGACTCCTCTATGCCAGGAATCCAGAACCACCTTCCTGCTGTCTTCCCCTACAAGGCAACACTAACTGCCTGGAAGGTATTTTCTGTACTTTGTGAAAATGCCAATTGTCACAGGAAACTGGCTGGATCAGTCAGCCTCTTCTTCCCCATCAAAAATTACTGAGAAGGAAGGAAAACCTGTAAACACAATTTTCATGTTGAGAAAATGCATGTAATTGCCGGAGTTATGTCTGCTCCCACTGTACTTGTCTCATTCTTGAAAGGAATTCTACTTTCTGATGACCCTCGTACATATCAGGCCTTGGTGACTGGAGGTATTAAGGAGAGGAAGAGGCTGTTAGGTGCTTAGAATATTTTTTAAAAAGAGAGAAAAATACAGAAGGGACCATAATTGATAATCTTTTCACAGTACTTTGGATTTCCCTAGATGCGGATGTAAAATTACTAAAATTCCAGAAATTGCATCACGTATTATAGTTTCGTGCCCTTCATGCTTCAGACTCACCACAAACACAAGCCTGTCCTCTTCTAAAGAGCAAGTCTAAGACCCAGCCAGGATCTTTCTATTAAGTATCTTTTATGGATGATTAGAATAATTTTACAAGCAAGTGACAGAAACTACAGCAATGGCTTAAGCAATCACAAGAATCTGAAAGTTGAAGCATTTAGGGTAGGTGCAGTAGCTTGGTGGCACCAGACAGACCCATGTTCTTTCCATATTTCCCCTTTGGCAACTTTAACTCACTGGATTGTTAGTCTTGGGTTTAATGCCTCATGATCTCCAAAGGGCAGCAGCTGATCTCAGTATCCAGTCCTTTCATTACTGCTCCAAGAAGAACTGCAGGAAATAGCTCTCCAACTCTTCTCTTTTTATGAGGGACAAAATCTTTCCCAAATCCCTGCAACTCTTCTAATGCCCATTACATCTCATTGTCCAGCTGATCACAAGTGTCCCTTCTGCAATCCTGCCCCTATTATGGTCTCAAAGAGGCTCTTCAGTCCTTATCATGTGCAGCAGGATACAGCTAGTGCTCTATAACCAAATAAGAATCATTAACAGAGATCAGATGCACTTGAGGTGACAGTGTTGGAAAAGGGGTGTGTGTGAGGAGGGCAGGGGTGTGACTGCAGAGCTGTGCCCAGTCTGATCCCCTGAGAAGACCCCAGACCCTCAGCAGACTCCTGGCAGTAGCAGCAGCTGGTGCCAGAGTGGTGACAGGAGGAGGTGCACTTGCCCCAAAGGAAGGTAGGCCACCGATGGCCCCAGTGACAGCTGTCTTAGACCCACTGACTCTGACCTGGGTAGGCATTGTTTACAGGGGGGCATGTGAGCCAGCAGGGGCTCACAGCCAGGGCTGGGTACTACTGGTGCCAGGCTAGGATGTTGCTAATGCTCTGGATGCCCTGCAGGTGATGATGTCCTTCTCTCCTGGGACACAAGAAGGGGGCCTGGAGATGGGATCCATACAGCCTCCCTCTGGCATTTAAGTGGGCAACAAACATGAACATCCCAAACCAAGCATTGGTTTCATACCAATTCAAACCACCATGCAGTTCATTCAGTTTTATACAAATCTGATCAGAAAGCAAAAGAGGCTAAAAACTGCATCAAGGAAATGCTCACATTTAGTGCAAGCACAGTGAGGATGCAGCCTGAGTCCTCCTTCCTCACCAGAGACTTAGAACAGCAGGAGGATTAGCAGCTAAGTTGGTCCCCATGTCCATGAAGTTCCTCCCAAGGTGGATCTTGCTCAGAGAGTGTGAGGATGGTGCATTAGTCAGCTCAGACTACTATATCCAAATACCCTAGGCTGGATGGCTTTAACAACAGAATTACTCTTTTTCCACATCAGCAAGTTGTCACAGGGCCTTTCCATTCTGTGATTTTGGGGGTGAGGTGAGAGAGAGAGAGTGAGAGAGAGAAAGACAAGTTACAACGAAGACCAAGAGCTCTGCTTTCTATTCTTACAAGAACACTAATCCTATTGGATCAAGACAACATCTTTATGACTTAATTTAACTGTAATTGCCTCCTTGTAGTGTCTGTCTCTAAATACAGCCACACTGGGGGTTGGGGCTTCAACATGTGAATTGGGGGCACAATTCATCCACAGCAGGTTAATTCAGGTAAGACTGGTAGGGCAAGGCTGCGCCTCCAGCCTCAGAGCACAGAGCACAGAGAGCATTTTTCCCACAACTTAGCTCACCAGGAACTCCCCCCAAGTGTCCCTGTTCATAGCAGAGACCCCAATCAAGACTTAGGGGATCCCGTGTTGATAGTGGGACAGCACCTCTCCAACATTTGCAGTATTTCGAGGATAAGTGCTGTCTCTTTTGTTTATTGTGTGGTTTGGTTGCCATCTAACGGCAGTTCTTTGAAATAGAAATGTATAGATTTTTTATTTTGGTTCCCAGTGAGTCTCGATTCTGAATCTTTGATCTATACTCATGAAACTGATCCTATTACATACATCACCAGGCCACATTCTATAGGAAACACAAATGATTTCTCTCCTCGGTAAATTTTCTGCCCTGTTAAGGACAAAAATAACAGGTATCCAGAAATCCAAAAAAAGATATTGGTCTCAAGAGAGTTAAGGGCTGGGTTCTGTGTCTACATGAAATGCCAAAGATGTCATTTTGGAAAAGAGGGTTTGGACCATGAGGAAAATGTCAAGGCATAATGGAAAAAGATAGGGATCGGAAAGAGAGGTCAAAATCTGTCAAGATCTGTCAAGACTTGGTCAAGATCTGTCATCCCAGCCACATTCCTTACATCCCAAATCCTTCCAGAGCATCTCTGAGAAATGGAACAACTGCACCAGCCAAAGAACCACCTGAGGCCACCCAGCCTTCTGGTCTACCAGTGGTAAGGTTTCATCTCTTGACTATGAAACTATCAGTGACCAAGTACAACCTTGCAGAGTAATGATGACCAAAATAATATTCTAAGATGACAAAGATCCATATACTGTCCTGTCCAACTGGGTAGTATTCAGTCACATATGTGTATTGAACATGTAAAATTTAGCTTGTATAAGTGAGAAATGGTTTTTGATTTTCAGTAATTTTAATTTTCATTCATTTTTTTAAGTTCACATAGTGTTTAACATGTGAAACTTCACAGTTTTAGACTGTTGATACTTCTATGCTCTGTTGTAAGATGCATAGACATGAAAGATTTATTTTTCTTGGAGATTTCACATCTTTGTCATTATGTAATGTCTCTATCTACCACCAAGAATATTTCATGTCTGATTTCTGCTTTGTCTGAAATCAATATTGTTACTCCAGCTTTGTCTTCATTATGTTAGCATGGTTTATATTTCTTTTTCCATTTACTTATAACATATCCAGATTTTTATATTCAAAGTGGGTTTTATGTAGACAATATTAGAGTAGGGGCTTGTTTATTTTTTAATTCACTCTTTTTGACGTTATGGCATAAAATGAATTATTTAAACTGAATATTTTTATATTTGGATTAATTGTGACCATATTTATAAGTATTTTATATCTGTTGAATTTCTTTTATTGTCTGGCTTTGATTGGACATATTATATGATTTCCTTTTCTCTCTTAACATATTGATTTATAAAATATGTTTGGTTTATTTTTACGTGGTTGTCCTAGAGTTTGCAATATATTAATATATTAACAACGTTTAAAGTCAATTTCAAGTAACACTGTACTATTTCACCAGGAGCCCAGGTATATTACTTACTAATGAATATTTCCAGTTTTTTACTTCTCTCCCTTAAGACTTTTCTTTTATTCATTTCACTTATCCACATACTATACTCACCTAATTAATTTAGCTATGAGGCTATACTAGATTACAGTGGGCCCTTATCCAATGATGGGTATTCTTTTAAGAAAAGAAAGTTCTGGACACAGAGACACGTACGGATAATGTGATGTTGTGTCAGTAGGATAAGTAATACCATGGTTTGATGATGACAGCCTGGAGCACGGATGGCTGGGCTGGCCTTCCTGTATCTCAATCCCAGCTGTGATATTTATGCTGTGAGACCGTGGGAAATTTCTTAATATTTCCTGCTGTCATTTTTATCTATAAATCGGAGTAAAAATAAAATTGGTTGTGTAGAGTTGTGGCAAGGATAAAAGAAATAAATCATGTTAAGAACATAGAATAGGGCCTGGCACATAGAAAGTGCTATTCCAATGCTAGCTGTATTTTCACAAGAATGGGAGCTATGCGAGAGAATGTGCACTGTCTCTCTTGTTCACTCCAATGTGACCACCTCTTGGGTAGTTTCTGGCCCCACACAGAGAAAAAGATTCCCCTTTATTCTACTTAGTGCTCAGCTGCAAGTAAAGTTACACGTGCCTTAACAAGATGAATCTTAACAAGATGAATCTTAACAAGATATGTTCCAGAGAAACAAAATAAAATGGTGAAAAATTTGTATTTAAAAAAAGATAACTGTTGAAACATTTTCCAAACCTGATAAACTACAAATTTAGGAAGCATATTAAATTTCAGATATAATAAATAAAAATATATTAACATCTAGCCCCATGATTGGATACAGCTGTACATCAAAGACGGACTATGCTAAAAGGAACTGAAGAGGGAAAAAAAAGTTTACCTACAAAGAAACAGCAATTACTCTGTCATTTCTGTCTCAACAGCAGCAATAAAATATGTTCATTCCTAAAAGAAAATGGCCGACATCCTAATTTTTTATAAAAACGTTATCTTTCAAGAGCAAGAAATAATAAATACATTTTCCCACGTCATTCTCAAGTTGAATAAATAAACAGTTGGGAAAATTTCCTATTAATAGATTCTCATTATGAAGATTTCTAATAAAAGTATTTCGGGAAGACAATAATTCAGTAGAAAGGTCTACATTAAACATAGTTATTGGTAAACATGGCATTTTCTTTTTTAATTGGACAAATGAATAAAACTAGGTGTGTCTAATTTGTTTGGTTATATTTGAAAATGGTGAGACAAAATGCTGAATATCAAAAGAACGCAATGATTGGTATTGACTACAAAGTCTATTGAATTGCATGCAAAATTGTTACCAATTGATACACCTAGTAACAGCCATGATTTATTGCAACTGCTCAGTTTAAACTTCATGAATAAATGGGTTATATATGTTTCAAATGTAAAGAGATTATGTCCTGGTAATAGTTTCTAGAAAATGAATGTTTTCAAATTCTGTGCTCCACTGTTTTTCAGCCTTGGTTTAAGTTAAAATACCTTATTTTCTATCCTTCACATGGAGAACACAGATACCTCATAGTGCCTCATAATGATTTTTGTTTTTAAAGATGAGATATTTTCTACCTGCCTGAAATTGAAAATAAATATAAGGCATTATCTGTCAAAAAGAATACTTCTAAGATTATTAAGAATTCAACTGGATGGTCTTTGACTATAACCCAGACTGGCAGTTTCAACACCTGCATGGTCTTGGCTTTGCTGTAATGTAAATAACCGCAGATAGAGAGAGGGTGATGGAACAGGAGGAGCAGGTGCCAGAGGAGGAGGAGCAGCCCAGATGGAGTCTCAGGGGGCTGGTGTGGGGTTTGTGTTATGGGCTGTATCACTGTGGAGGAGTATAGGAACCTTGCGCACAGTAATAGACAGCGGCATCTTCAGCCTCCAGGCTGCTGATGGTGAGGCTGAAATCGCTGTCAGACCCACTGCCACTGAACCGCGATGGGACTCCAGTCCGTAAGTTGGAAACTTGGTAAATGAGTTGCTTAACTTGTCCACTTTTCTGTTGGAACCAGTTCAGATAGGTTTTCCCATCAGTGTGCTTGACACTTTGACTGGCTTTGCAGGTGATGGTGATTTTCTCTCCAGGAGCCCGAGACAGAGAGGAGGGAGACTGAGTCAACACAATGTCACCAGAAGTACCTGAGATTAAAAGAAAAAAGGAAGAAAAATTAAAATAAAATTGAGGGTCCCCCTTCTGTATTTCATCCTAATACTATGAGAATTTGTAAACTGTGTTTCTCTCAGCTAAAACCTACTTAAACAATTCTCCTTAACTATATGTGTTTGATCTTCAATGCGATTTTAATGTTCCAAAGTGAAGCAAGTTTTCTCACCCCACATTCCCACATACCCCCAAGTTCTCACCTGCGGTGTAGAGCCCCAGAAGCCCCAGGAGCAGAACAGGCACCATCATTCTGTGTGTCCTGCCTGCTGCTCCTCAGGCCTTCCCTTGAGGGCACATGCTCTTCATGGGGCTCTGAGGGAACATGCAAAGCAGGGGCGGGGCTGAGCAGTGAGGGTCCAGAGAGTCTAAAAGAGAAGAGCAGAGATTCCATCCAGATCCTGGAAACAAGGGCAACTCCTACTTTAGAGAAAGACTTTCTCCATTCCAAAGCTTGGTGAAGTATGTTACCTCGTATTCATTATGACCCAAAGTCATTTAGAGAATTATACCTGAGACTTTAAATTTCTATCTTCCATTAAAGTAATAAAAATTTCAAGTGATAAAATTGGACACAGCCCATGGGTGAGCAATCATGACCTCCCCACAGCCTTTTCTAGACCAAACATCTGACCCAGCAGATGTTCACAGGGTAGATGCTCAGTCCTTGAGAAGAAACTCCTTTTTCATTGTGAATAATTTCAGAATTAGTTAATATTTCATATATGTTCCTTTTACTTACATAATTTGTAAAATGGACTTTTTAAAAATAAAACTATTTAACTGGGACAATCACAATTCCCACTCATGCTGCCTTGGGCTACTCATTCTTTCACTATGCTAAGCAGGACTGGGAAAATAAAATTAAAGAATTCTGGTATTGAAAGTTGAATAGAAAACTTTTACCCATAGATATATATATTTGTCCTGCACACAGTTCAAAATTGCTGCAATTTGAGATTCATGTGTTATTTTTGTAATAGACACATTCCATATAGTTACTGAAATTTGTGTAACACCACATGTGAGATATTAAATAACTGACTGGCAACATTGGGCTTTGTTCCCTACAATGACAGCAAATGGGATCTGCAGTGACTGACCATGTTTGTCATGGTGAGTCTTTGCATGTTTGCAAGTATTATGTCATGCTCTCTGAGGCCTTGACAACATTTTAGTTAAGATTCTAAAACAGAAACAAAACCAATTAACAAGAAAATTGTAGTAACATTTTTTTCTGAGTATTGAATAGTTTGATTTTTCCCCATTTTGAAATCTGTCACTCATATGTGTCCACACCTCTTATAGTCCACTTTATGTAAATTTGGTCTTTTCTCACATACAGCACTTTGATCAGATAGAGACTCTCCTATCAGAACTTCAAGAGTCACATCCCTCTCAGGATTTCACCCTTTCAACCGAGTAATCCATTCGCCTTGTGTCTAAAGCAGCCTCCAAGGTCTTAGGGATGCCCTGACTAGACAGAACAGAACAGAGTCCGCTGTGCCCAGTTTTTCTCAGTATTCTGAACCCTGCCTGGGTATGACTTTATTAAGATTGCTCACAGAAAAAATGGAGTAAGTTTCCACATGTCTCCTAGTAAGCTCTACCCTTTGTCTCAGGATACTTGCATTTAGAATGAAGTGTAATATCTTAATGTGTCAAGTAACAGGGTGTTGCTCTAGTCTTGACAGAGTCAACATCACATCAACAGCTGAGCCTCAGTCACATGGAAGGTGTGTGAGTTGTTTCTTATACATCAGTCATCCTTATCTTTCTCTATATGAAGTCAGATAGTATTCACAGGTATATATTCTTTATATCTCCTAAAATATTAAATACATAGATTTGTCTTTTCTTCTTATCATCAGAACAAGCCAGTAGGGAAAACCATCCGAAGAGTTGAGACTAGTGAGCATTTTATACCTCTGCTCTTTGCTCTGAGCAAATAGGGCATATCCTAAAGAGGAGACCTCAGGGCTGGAAAGCAGAATGTGAGGGGGATATTGATGGAGCCCAGAGAAAATAATACAGAAACTGGGAGAATCATTCTGAGAATGTGGACTTAACCGTGTAAATTTTAAGCTTAAAAATTACTGCATTATTTTTTCTTTTGAGTTTAAAATGTTATGGGGAAAATTAACAGAAATGAGGAATTTAAATTTACATTTCTCAAGTGGTGGGTGCTACATAGAGGACAATACCACTGCTAAATTGACTCTTAAAGAAAGCACAGTGTTACCAGGGACTACCCATGCAAAGAACATATGTTCAATAAGCATGTCAAGTCCACCACCTGGTGTTCAAGTTATTTAAGCTCTGAGAACAGAGGCTGGATTTCTGAGGGCCTGAATCATAACATCAGTGAATCAGACACTTTACAGGGGCATATGATCAGCTGATTCTTTACCTGCCCATTTTAACAGTGGCATTATAAGATAGGATCACTCTCTCTCTTTCTCATCTCTACATCTATTTCAATCTCTAATCTTTCTGTTTGTCTCCCAAATTCCATTTATATCTTATTAACATATAATGTCTTATGAGCTTTGAAATTATTTTTATACTGCTAGAAATTTGTCAATGTGAATTGTTGGTGAATTTCAGCCAATGTTCACCGGGTGCCTATGATGAATAGATGTTAATGATACATTACATCCTCATCACTTTAGCACATGAGGGGAAACCATCCTTCCTCTCTTCGTTCTCCTGAGAAGAATGGGTAAAATTCAAAAAGGGGGCAGAGTGGCCCATACCAGGCTGTCACTAGCCCATGATAGAAAACAATGTGACACTCATGTATTTTAATGTGATTAGTCATTAAACGAGCAGACAACACTCCAATTGCTGGACACCTGCCTCCTCAAAGTCTCAACAGCAATTCCGGCCCATGACCCGAGAGTTTCAGTAACATGCCCTAGAGCAGAGTCCTCCACACTTCCAGCCTTGCTTCTATGTCATGATGCCACCATCTTAATTCCGCTCCCCGTGACTTCTGTTCACTACTGGAGACCACCACTGCCCCTTTTCTAAGCCTTTGAAGAACATTTGGATATTCTGCTCTTTTAAAACAACGAAGTACAATTCTCCAGATCCCCAGTGGCACAACTGAGATATATTTTCAGCATTTAGCACTCATTTACCTAATCTTTAGATGAAACAAGACAGATCACAAAAGTGAACGTGTGCACCTAGATGTGGCTTCTCTTGCAGCCCACCGCTCAGCCCCATGTTTACTGACTCTGACCTACCTTCCCTCATTCTTAGTTTCTTCTCCTAGCTCCTGGATCTCAGGCAACCTTATATTTTCAAACTCATGTCCCCACCTCACCAACCTCATGTCATCAGAGTGAAATGTTTCTGGAATGGGGCAGGGACTATGGCCCCAGGGAGCCTGGGCTGGATTGCAGTCCATCCCTGCTGGGCTCTGTGACCTTGACTGAGTCACTTCACCTCTCGGCCCCTCTGCTTCCATGTCTACAAAAAGAGTGCACCTTGCCCTCTTCATGAGGTAGTGAAATGTTGCCTTGTAAACTGAGTGCTATAAATTGATGACAGTGCCTGGTGAAGGTAAATATGACATACCGTGAGCTATTATATCATCAATGTAAGGTCCACAAGTGGAGAATTTTTTTAGCTTTGTTTGCTTGTTCACAGAACCAAGAAGATTTATTGCACATTCTCAGTAACTATTTGCATGACTGGATTTCAAACCCAAGGACTCTTGCCCCTGTACAGAAAGCAAGGTTATTGCCCACACTACTTCCTAAGACTTTCTTCATTTCCAGGCCAAGAATATATATCTAAACAAAATAATTGGAATAGTAACAAATATATCTTCAGGGATTATGACCCTGAATATAGATGTAATTTGGAATTAAAAGATCAATAATTAAGAAGATATTTTAAAAACAAAAACTAAAACTAAACACTGATAAGACAACTTCCCCCACAGAGTATAAACTTGTGTATTCTTATCCTGCCCTTCACAGACTCATAATTAAAAAATCTGTCATTTTTTCTTTCTCTAGTGAAGTGGGAAATTCTGTCGATAGAAACAAAATCAGTAGGCCTTATAGATATTTTTTAAGTAATGGAAGGAAAAATGCTTTAAATATATGATACTCTCCAGAAAAAAAATTTACACACACATACACACAACTATATAATATACAAGAAATTTAAAAATATATGAATATATTTTATCCTCCAGAAATGAAAACATTAGTGCAGTTAATTTGATAAAATTCTCCTAGTCATAGATGATTCACAGGCAATATTAGTTGGAGGAAATTTGGAAGAGTCTATTCATAGATTCTGCAGTATTTGCAGAAAGTGTGACTTTACAGTGCAGTTGGAATTGACTAGTGTTTGCTGTAAATCCCTCCTTCATGGTACTTCAGAAATAACCCATCCTCCTTGTTCCCCTGGTGCCTTACTGGCCTCTGTAATTTTTCTGTCCTAGATTCTCATATTCTTACCAGTCCTAAGTGTGGACAGCCTCTGGACTCCAAATTGAGGCCACTTCTCCCTTAAGAGATGATATATTGAGTTCCCTGATGACTTACCATCCATTTACTGCTGAATACCTTTTCTCTAAGTCCAGACTCTATTCACCCACAAACTTCTTCACCAGAATATGAAGTACAACATGAAAATGAATCAATTCACAATTAGAAACTTTGAATTCTTTAACATGACTTTCCTCTTCTCAGGGCAAATGTTTCACAGCAAATATTAAACAATTATGTGATAAATTATTTGCAAAGTTAGCTGCATTAAGTCCCCTCTCTGCACTCATGCCCTTGGGTAGCCCTGTTCTACATGGACTCAGGCCTTGCTCATGGCCAATGGGATAATAGAAAATGTGACTCAAGCAGAGACCTGAGAAGAGCGTGCATGTTGGAGTTCACCATAAATCCCTTCACTGTCTTGGAAACCCTAAGGTCACAATGTGAATCAGCCCAAGCAAAGTCATTCCCATTTACATTTAAGGTACTCAATGACATGCCTCCTTTTAGGCCCATTATCAGTTCTTAGCACGTGTGTTAGTTATTTTATTGTCAAGTAAAAAACTACTACCACTTCAGCACCTTGAAAATACAGCCATTTATAAAGTCACATTTTTTGATTCAGGAGTCTGCAGAGTGGGCCCTGTCCACAGGATCTCACAGGACTGTATTAAGGTGTAAACTGGGCCACATTCTCACCTGAGACTCATGTGAGAAAACATCTACCTCAAAACTCTTTCAGGTTGTTGCACAATTCATTTTTTTGCAGTTCGAAGACTTAGGATTCAACTTTTTACTGAGTTTGGCTGAAGGTTGCTGTCAGACTTTAAAGCTTGTGGAAAACACCCTGCCACATGATCCTTACATTGGCAATGCACACATGGCAATTTGCTTGGTCAAGGCCAGCAGAAAATGACATTCCAATCTACCAAGACAGTCTTATGTAATATTATGCAATATAATCAGAAGAAAGACATTTCATCATCTGTGCCATATTGTATTGGTTACAAGCAAGTCACAGTTTCTTCCCATTCTTGGTGGAAATGGATTATACCAGGCTGTGACACTTTCAACAGTGATCTATAGTTCTTGTTGTAGAGATCTCTGACTTCCTTGGTTAACTTTATTCCTAGTTATTTTATTTTTTTGGTGACTATTATAAAAGGGCTAGCTTTCTTGATTTCTTTTTTTGCTAGTTGTTTGTTGGATTATAAAAATGCTACTGATTTTTTTCATGTTGATTTTAAAAATGCAGGCAACATAAAAATGAACAAAAGTTTCTGCACAGCAAAGGAACAACAGAGAAGAAAGACAATAAACAGAGTGGGAGAAAATATTCATTTACAAACTACACATCTGACAAAGGATTAATATGAAAAATATATGAGGAACTCAAAAACCTTAGAAAAAAACAAGTAACCTGTTTAAAAAATGGGCAAAGGAGCTGAATAGGGATTTCTCAAAGTAAGATATGGAAATGGCCAACAGGCACTTGAAAAAATGCTCAGTGTCACTCAGCATCCAGAAAATGCGAATCAAAACCACATTGAGGTATCATTTCACTCAAGTTAGACGGGCTATTATCAAAAATGCAGAGAATAACAAATGTTGGCAAGGATGAGGAGAAAGGCGAACTCTCCTACGCTGTTGGTGGCACTGTGAAATAGTACAGTTTCTCAAACAGTGACAGAACTGACATATCACCCAGCAATACTACTGATGGATATATATTCAAAGGAATGGAAATCATGATGTTGAAGGGACACCTGTACTCCCATGATTATTGCAACTTTATTTACAATAGCTGAGTGTTGGAGCCAACCTAAACATCCATCATTAGACAACTAGATAAGGAAAATGTGGTATATTTATACAATGAAATACTACACCATGGTAATACAGTGTAGCAATAAAAATGAATGAGATACTTATACATATATAGGTATATATAATATATATATTTATATACATATGCCTTCTTTTTCATATAGCAATAAAAACAGAATGAAATACTGACATTCACAGCATCATGGATGAACTTAGAGAAAATTGTATTGAGTGAAATAAGGCATGCACAGCAAGAGAAATACCACATGTCCTCACTTTTATGAGGGAGCTAATAAAAAAAAATAAAATAAACAAACAAAATTTTTAAAAGAAAGCTACAATGATCACAATAATACATTGAACTTTTAAGAGAAGAAAACAGAGCTGAGGTTACCAAAGGTGGGATAGAAGGAGAGGGAAGGGGGTAGGGAGTAATTGATAAAGGGCCAGGAAATCAATTATATTGTATAATAAAGAATATATTTATTATCCTGATTTGAATATCACATATTGCATACAGGTATTGATATTCAATGCTGTACCCCACAGATGTGTGCAATCAGCTACGTTCCAATGGAAAATAAATAAAATTTAAAACAATACACACAGTAGCCATACCAATTTGAACTCCAGCAAAAATAAAAGTATTTCCTTGCTCTGTTAAAAAAAAAAAAACTAAAAAGGAAAAAGAAATAAAAACAATATTGGAGATGTAAAAGATGACAGGACAGTAATGACAAAGATGGAAGTGCTTTTGTAGTGGTATAGTGAATATATAGAAGCAGGTAAGACAGGAGCCTCTGAAATGGTGTATGGATGTGGAGAAGTCTAAGGAGTAGGAGGGAGAAGAAAAGAATTCACATACTTATACACCATTAAATGTATTTATTCTAATCTCATTACATTTTATTGTCACAGGAAATAATTCTCCAGTCTCAGAGTAGAGAAGTAAACTCAAATTCATTTGTAATTTGAAATATCATGTTATAGATAAAATACTGCATTCAAAAGGAACCCCAAATACATGTTCTACAACATAAAATTTGCAAATCATCTTAATTTATTTTTGTTTTTCTTAATAAAAGTTTGGCATTCCTTCTTTGTAGGTAATGATACCAATTTTCTCCAAACATATTTAAAACTTTATATTTAGTAATGGAACAGCAGATCCTTGGGGAGCCTGCAAAACCAGATTAAGAGCAGTAAAGTCAATGCCCTGCGACTGATGCTTAATGCTAGTCTAGTGTGATCATTTGCATGACCAATATGGCAGGTACTGGATGCTACACACTGCTGTGAGCAACAATGGTCTTTTGCCTCTGGACATTCATACAGCTTCAGGGCTACAGCCACTAGTGTCAAGATGGGTTTTATTTTGTTGCCCTCCTGCTCTACAAAATCAGTTGTGGGTACATCTGACTGGAAGAGACTAGATAGTGTGTCTTCATTCATACTAAATTACTTCATATCAAGCCTTCTACATATCCAGGACTCAGTGAATATTAACCACACTTTAAAACCTTACAGTGTTATTAAATTTAGCAATGCTTCATATTTAATTGATATTTTAATATAATTTCTGCTTCGACTATTTGCTAGACAATATCAATTTTTCAGTTTATCTTATCCTATCTCTGAAGTAATTTAAATATATTTAAATTGGTTTAATGAAATAAACTCCATTTTCTAGGAGCCACAATAAACAAACTCCATAATACTTATCATTCAACTATAAATGTCTCTAACAAACTCTGAAATAAAAATTACAACATATTAAAACAATGGAATATACACAAAACAATACATTAATGCTCACAATAATAAAATCTACATCAGATCACAGCTTTAGAAAATACATTACTAAACACTTTATTATCCATGCCTAATTAGTAAGTGTCTGCTAAATTAAGTTTTTTTTTTTTTCTCTTTTAATTTTTAAATAAACATATTCTGGTAAAAGAATACAGTAATTAGAAAATGTGACTATTCAAAATCACAGGTACAGTCTCCATTGTTTTATTGGTCTGGAGATCCTGGCAGCCCAGGATCAGTTCCTCTCTAGAGAAAATCACTGTAGTAATTTCATGCCAAGAACATCAATAGAAAATCAGTAAATGGGGTGGAGTATGAAAAAAAAAAAGCTGTAGAGTGAGATTGTTTCACATTAAGACTAAAGTTTTAGTAAGAAAATATTTATTTTTGATTTGTCGTGGTTGGTAAATCATCAACAATCAGAGACATGATTCTGAAAATAAAGGTAGAAAAATCAATTGCATAAATCCTGTAGGCCTGGGGGCTATGAATTTCATAAAGAGCAAGTATCATTATGTTTCTAAAAATTTATATAATGTTGTTAGGTAGTATATAATTCAAAAGACATTTAAAAGCACCATAATGACCGTTAAATAAGGATAATTTTCTTTCTTCCTATAATTTTGAATAAAGAAAATCCAAAGGAATCTCTTCGAATAAGCAAATGTAGTAAAGTCACTGGATACAAGAACCGTATATAAAAATCATACCAGCAAATAATTTTAAATGGAATTGCAAAATATATATGTTCAATACTGTCACAAAACATTAAATATCTATGAATAGTTTTACTGAAAGATGTAAAGACTTCTATACTGTACAAAACTTTATTGAATAACTGAAAAACACTTTTAGATTATTTTGGTTTTCTATCCAGACTATCATATAATCTCCAAATAATGCCTGTCCTTTTTCTATATTTCTAGTACTTATATATTTTATTTAATTTTCTTGCCTATGGCACTAGCTAATAGCTCAAAAACTATTGCTTAGAAATAATAAACATCGTTTAATATTTCTAATCTCAGGAAAAAGAAAACATATTGTTCAATATTGGGTATGATTATATAATGTATATGTATGTGTATTTGTATATATATGTCTTATAGGAAGTAAATGAAGGTCTTTCCATTCATAATTTCCTAATATATTTTTTTAAATAAACGAGTTCTAAATTCTATCTAATTTTTTTCCAATACTAATCAAGGTGATCATGTATCTCTTTTTTTTTTTTTGCTTTAACTAGAAGAAATATTCTAATCGTATGGGTGGGATGCTTCTTTTTAATTTTTTTAAAAAATTCATTTTCTTTATTGTAACATAGTTGATAGTACATATCCGGTGTAAGGAGTTGAATATCATTACCTGTGTGCATTATGTGATGCTCAAACCAGGGTAATTAGTATGCTCAACAATATAAAGTGTAATAGTTTTTCATGGCCGTATACTCATTCCTTCATTCCCCTACCCTCTCCACCTTGCCCACTTCTGAGACCCTCATTTGTGTTCTCTCCTTTCGAAAGTTCAACATATTATTGTGATTGTTGTATCTTTCTTACTTTTTAAAAACAAATTATTTCTTTATTTTTTAGCTCCCATATATGAATGAGGACATACAGCATTTCTCTTTCCATACCTGACATTTCTCTCTGCATGATTTTCACTAAGTTCATCCATGTTGCTGTGAATGGCAGTATTTCACTCTTTTTTATTTCAGAGTCTTATTCCATTGTTTATATATACCACATTTTCCTTGTCCTGTTGTCCGATGATGGTCATTTAGGTTTCCAACTCTTGGCTATAGTAAACATAGCTGCAGTAGAGATGAGGGTGCAGGTATCCCTTTGAAATGATTATTTCCATTCCTTTGGGTATGTACTGAGCAGTGGAATTGCTGGATCTTACAGTAGTTTGATCTGTAGTTGTCTGAGGAACCTGCATACCATTCTGTATAATGGCTGCACCAATTTACAGTCTCACTAGCAGAGCAGGAAGGTTCCCCTTTTTCTGCATTCTTGCCAGCATTTGTTTTTCTCTGTCTTTTTTATATCAGCCAGTCTAACTGGGGTGAGATGATACCTCAGTGTGGTGTTGATTTGTGTTACCTGATGATGAGGGATTTTGAGCATTCTTTCATGTATCTATGACCATTTTTGTACATTTTCCTTTGAGAAATGACTCAAGTCCTTTGTCCATTTTTTAATTAAAAAAATTTTTTTAATGTTAAGTGGTTTGAGTTCTTGTATATTCTGGATATTAATTCTCTGTCAGATGCATAGTTTGCAATTGTTTTCTTTCCTAACTGCATGTTGTCTTTTCGCTGTGTTGTGTTTTTGCTGTT
Source organism: Cynocephalus volans (assembly GCF_027409185.1). Taxonomy (NCBI): domain Eukaryota; kingdom Metazoa; phylum Chordata; class Mammalia; order Dermoptera; family Cynocephalidae; genus Cynocephalus; species Cynocephalus volans. Next base: position 84,853,533 of record NC_084473.1, read on the forward strand.
GCTGTTGTTGTTTCAGGAGATTTTAGTTTGATATAATCCCATTTGCTTGTTTTTTATTTTGATTGCCTTTGATTTTGGTGTCACATTCATAAAGTCTTTGCCCCGTCCTACTTCCTATGCGTTTCCCCTATATTTTCTTTTAGGAGTATTATAGTTTCGGTTCTTATATTTAAGTCTTTAATCCATTTTGAGTTGATTTTGGTATATAGCGAGAGGTACAGGTCTAGATTTATTCTTCTACATAAGAATGTTCAGTTTTCTTAACATCATTTATTGAAGAGGCAGTCTATTCTCCAATGAATGTTCTTGGTGCCTATGTCAAAGATCTGTTGTCTATAAGTTTGTGGATTGAGTTCTGAGTTCTCTGTTCTGTTCTCTGGGTCTGAGTGTCTCTTTTTAGGCCAATACTATGGTGTTTTGGTTACAATAGTTTTGTAGTATAATTTGAAGTCAGGTAGTATTATATGTCTGGTATGTATGTATGTATGTATGTATGTATGTATGTATGTATGTATGTATGTATTTATTTTTCCTTAGGATTGCTTTCACTGTTTGGGGTCTTTTGTTGTGCCATAGGAATATTAGGACTTTTTTTTTTTATCTCAGAAGAATGTCATTTGTATTTTGATGAAAAATGCATTTAATGTGTAGATCACTTTGGGTAGTATGGATATTTTCACAATATTAATTTTTCGAATCCAAGAACTTGGGATGCCTTTCCATCTTTTTGTGTCCTCTTTAACTGCTTTCAGCGGTGATTTGTAGTTCTCATTGGAGAGATCTTTCACCTCCTTTGTTAAATTGATTCCTTTGTATTTTATCTTTTTGGTGACCATTGTAAATGGACTAGCTTTTTTGAATTATTTCTCTGCTAATTCATTGTTGGAGTGTAAAAATGTTATTTACTTTTGCGTGTTGATATAGTATCATACTACTTTACTGAACTCATTTATCAAATCTAAGAGATTTTGTAGAGTCTTTAGGCTTTTCTATATATAAGATCATGTCATCTGAAAACATGGACAATTTGACTTCATCTTTTCTAACGTGTGTGTCCTTTATTTCTTTCTCTTTCCTCATTGCTCTGGCTAGTACTTCCAATACTAGTCAATACTAGTTAAATAGGAGTGGTACGAGTGGGATGATATTGGTTGTAGTTTTGTCATACAAGACTTTTATTTTGAGGCATTTTCCTTCTACAACTGATTTTCTGAGAGTCTTTACCTTGAAAGAATATTGAAATCTTTCAAATGCTTTTTCTTTGCCTATTGAGATAATGACATGGTTTTTGTCCTCAATATTGTTGATGTTTTATATCACATTTATTGACTTGCATATGTTGAACCATCCTTGCATCCCTGGGATAAATCCAACTTCATTGTGATGTATAAATTTTTTGACATATTGTTATATTCTACTGGCAAATATTTTGTTTAGGATTTTTGTGTATATGTATCTTTGTCTGGTTTTGGTATTAGGGTGATTCTAAACTTATAGAATGAGTTTGGGTAAATGGCCTTGCTTCAATTTTTTAGAATTGTTTGAAAAGACTTGATATTAATTCCTCTTTAAAGATTTGGTAGAATTCAGCAGTAAAGCTATATGTTCTTGAGATTTTCTTCATATGGAAATTGCTTATTATTGCTTCAACCTCATCACTTCGGACTGGTCTATGTAGGCTTTCTATTTCTTCCTGGTTCAGTCTTGATAGTTTGTTTGTATTCAGAAATTTATCCATTTCTTTGGGTTTTCAAATTTGTTGGTCGTATAGTTGTTTAAAACAGTTTCTAATGATGAATTGTATTTGTGGTGTTGGTTGTAATGTCTCCTTTTTCATCTCTGATTTTTGTTATTTGGGTCTTCTCTCTTCTTTTTGTAGTTAGCCTAGCTAATGATCTGTCTATTTTGTTTATCTTCGCAACAAACAAACTTTTTTCTTTCATTCATCTTTTTAATCTTTTTTTTTTTGGTTTCTATTTAATTTAGTTCTACTGTGTTCTTAATTATTGCTTTCCATCTTCTAATTACGGTGTTGAATTGTTCTTATTTTTATAGTTCTTTGAGTTGTAGTACTAGGTCGTTTATTTCAAATTTTTCTATTCTGTTGAGGTTAGCAATTATTGCAATATACTTCCCTCTCAGTACTGCTTTTTCAGTGTTCTTCAGGTTTCGATGCTATGTATCTTTTTTAAATTAGTTTCAAGATTTTCTTTTTTTTATTATTATTTTCTGTTTAATTTCTTTTTGGACCAATATGTTGTGCATTAGCATGTTGTGTACTTCTCACATGTTTGTATGATTTCCAGAGTTTTTTTTTGTTATTGATTTCTACTTTTAATTGTTGTGTTCTGAGAAGACACTTGAAATGATTTAATTTTCTTTAAAATTAATAAAGGTTTGTTTTTTGACCAAATATGTGGTTTATCCTGGATAATGTTCCAGGTGTTGATGAGAAGAATGTCTATTCTGTAGTTGTTGGATAAAATGTTCTGTAGATATCTGCCAGGTCCAATTGGTCTAATGTGCATTTTAAATCCTGTGTTTTTCTGTTGACTTGTTGACTAGGTGATCAGTCCAATATTGATGGAAAGGTGTCACGGCCCCAAATATTATAGTATTTGGGTCTATTTCTTTCCATAGGTCTGATAGCATTTTCTTTATATATCTGGTTGATCCGATGTTGGATGAATGTATCTTTATGTTTATGGCTCCATACTGGATATGTCTCTTTATAATTGTGTATGAGCCTTCTTTGTCTCTTTTTATAGTTTTTGCTTTAATGTCTATTTTATACAATTTAAGAACAGCTACCTCTACTCATTTTTTATTTCCATTTGCATGATATATCTTTTTCTATTCATTCATTCCTAGTCTGTTTGAGCCTTTCCAAGTGAAGTGACTCTTGTAAACTGCATATAGTTGGGTCTAGCTTTTCAATCAGATCATCTAATCTGTGTAATTTGAGTGGGAAATTTAATTCATTTACATTTAGTGATGTTATTAAAAGGTACTGATATAATTCTAACCTTTTGTCAATATTCATTTCAATGTTTTAAATAGCACTTGTTTCTTTCTTTCCCTTTTATTTTTTTTCTTCAGTGTTTTTTTGTTGGAGGTGTTAAGATACGGTTTCTTTCTGTTTCTCTTTTGCATTTTTGTTCCAACAGTGGATTTTGTGCTTTCTTGTGTATTCATGGTAGTGATTTTAATTTTTTGATTCCAGATGCTGGATTCTCTTGAGGATTTCTTGTAGAGCTTTTTGGTGGTGGGCTCTCATAGTTTATGTCTGAGGAATACACTCTTTCTCTTTCATTTCTGGAAAACAGCCTTGTTGTGTATAATATTCTTCATTGGCAGTTTTTTTCTTTAATTTTTTGAATATATCATCCCATTCTCCTCTGGCCTGTAGAGTTTCTGTTGGGAAGTCTGCTATACATCAGATGGGGACTTCCTTAGAGGTGGCTTGACCCTTCTGTCTTGCTGTAATTAGGATTATTTCTTTGTCTTTGTGTTTTGCCAGTTTCACTATAATAAGTCTCAAAGAGGATCTTTTTAGATTGAATCTCTTTGGGGCTCTTTGAGCCTCCTGAAGCTGAAGGTCTTTGTCACTCTCCATACCTGGGAAGTTTTATGCTATTATATTATTGAATATGTTCTCAATGCCTTTTGCTTTCTTCTCTGCTTCAGGAGTACCAATGATACAGATGTTTATGTACTTAAGATTGTCTACTATCACTCTTAGATTTTATTTTTACTATTTTTTATTTCTCTCTGTCTCTTTTTTATTTTTGGTCTTGTTGAATTATTTCAGAGATACTGTCTTTAAGATCACAAACTCTTTTGCTTGCTCTAGCTTCTGCTTAAGCACTTAGTTGTGTTTTTATTTCATTGACTGACTTCTTCAGTTCCATGAGTTCTGCTGCATGCTTTTTAAAGTATTAATATTTTTGTAAATTTCCTCCTTCACATCCTGGAAAGTTTTGCTTAGTTCATTATGTCATCTCACTGTGACTCATTGTTATGTCATTAAGTTTCCTTAAGATTCTTACCTGAAATTCCTTTTCAGTCAAATCAAGAGTTTATTGCTCTATGGGACCTGGTACTTGAAAGTTATTGTATCCCTTTGGTGGACACATATTTTCTTTTGTTTGTTTCTATGTTTGTTTGTTTTATCATATTTCTAGTACCTCTTTGCTGATGTTTGGTCATCTGGCTGAGTAGCTGCTTCTTCTATTGCTCTCCCTCCCTGGACTCCATTGATGACCCTTCTTGTGACAATTCAGCTAAGTTTTTGGCAGTCTCCTCCACAATGGCAGTGGCTGCTACAGCTGCTGCTGTGGTAGTATCTGCAGTGTCCTTGGCCACAGTGGAGTTAACTCATGGTGTCATCAATGGTGATGTAGTTGCAGCCATGTGCTCCATTCCTGTGGTGCCCATGGCTGCAATGATAGGCCACCCCCAGAACTGTTGCCCTGGGTGGAGCTGTTTTGCAGTGTGTGTCAGTTCTGGGACCAGACAATGGCTTTGACAACTGTGGCAGCAGTGGCTTTGGAAATGTTATGAAATTTTCTGCAAGAGTAACATGCCCTGGGCATCTGTAATCCACCATCTTCCTGGGGGTGTTCTTGAATCTATTAAACCCTTACCATGTTATTTTCTGCATTTCTGTCATCTAGTGGGGTGAGAATGTAATGTCTCACACCATAAGATGGAACTGACATTTTATCATTTCGGTTCATCAATTTTTGATTTATATAATTTGTAGTAATATTTTGGGTCCATACAGTTTTAGATTTTTTTTTTGTCTTTTTCGTAACCAGGAAGGGGATCGCAACCCTTGGCTTGGTGTCGCTCACACCGTGCTCAGCCAGTGAGCACGGCCATTCCTATATAGGATCCGAACCAGTGGCGGGAGCGTCGCTGCGCTCCCAGCACTGCACTCTCCAAAGTGCGCCGCCACGGGGTCAGCCCTACAGCTTTAGATTTTAATAACTTCCTAAAGGAATGACCCATTTCTCATTTGATATGCCTCTCTTTACCTCTTGCCTTAAAGTTCAGACCCAGTTTCTTTTCCTCAGTTTGTGCAAGATACGTGTTTAGCATACTTTCAATTTCACAGACATTTTAAATTCTTCCTAAAGGTTTATATTTTTCAAGTAGCATAAATCTTTGATTTTTATCCTGTTTTATGATTCTAAAATTTTACTTGGAAAAATGTGTAATTTACATTTAATGCAAATGTAAACATAGGTTTAAATCTATCATCCTTTTCCCCCAATTTCATGCTTTTTTGATTTCCTTTAGAGTAGTAATTTGTTAATTATTTTTAAAATAATATAAGATTCTCCTGATATTAATTTGTTAGCTAGGCAATAATTTTCTATAGAGAAACTGTCTGCAACTGATTGATGCTTAATACAAAATATTATTTTTACCATTTCCTGAAACAAAAACAGTTGGAATTTTAAATTAAGGTATACTATGTTTTGTATGTTATATTTGATGCTGTACAGTTTTAAATGTGTCACAAATGTTACGTGATATCATACCTGTTACTGGGTACACTCAAAATTAATTTATATTTATACATATATTTACCTTTTTCCATGTTCATCTGTTATATCATCATATTTCTATATAGTATTACATTCTTTCTCTCTGAAAAACAATCTTTAGCATTTCTTTTATACAGTATGTCTAATATATAACTGCCTATTTTATTCAAACAATATTTGTATGCACATTATTTCTTTCTTATATCCTCTTCCATCTATTTCAGAGATGGGGTATATATTACACACACACATACAAACACACACATACAGATTGAGATTTTTACATCTAATTGGAAGGATTCAGTTGTGTTTTTCATCTACTTAAATATTGAAATACAACATTTAAACTCAACAAAAATAATATGCAATATACAGTGGCATATTAATTTTCCTCACCATGAGATATTATCTTGAAATGGGCAGTCTTCTCTACTATATTTAAGAATAGGCAGAATTATTTTTATTTGTTAAGTTAAACCTTTATTTACTTCTACCATGAAATAATACCATAATTGTTATGCTCTGTTATAGATCCAAATATTGTCAGAATACTATTTTAAATGTGGTATATTTAAATCATATAGTTCCACATATTTATTTTGAGAATAAGGAAGTTATATTCAGTATCAAGTATTGCAAACTCTGATATGATCATCATTGTTTCTTCAGTTTTTTCGTTCAGTTTCAACATATCTCTGATGATGTAATATGAATTTATTGACTGTTCCGGATATGAATGTTTTCCAAAATAATGCTAAAGCTGTCATTACCATATTATAATTTAAATTAAAACAAATAAAAAAGTACTCCCACTTTTATTTATGTTTTTTGTAACTGGCTGTTATGGGGACCTGAACCCATGACCTTCAGGTTATAAGGTTGTTCTCTAACCAAGTGAAATAACCAGCTAGCCCTAAAATTTCCACATTTAGTAAGGAAATCGCAGGTCTTAGAAAAGAACTAAAAAACTGAAACATATGTAGAAGAAAATAAATAAGTTTTAAAAATTGTATTTTAAAAAATATTTTATTTTATTTTATTTTGTCAATATACAATGTGGTTAATTATTGTGGCCCATTACCGAAGCCTCCATCCCACCTCCCTCTACTCCTCCCTCCCAACAATGTCCTTTGTGTATGCTCATTGTATCAATTTCAAGGAATTGTATTTGTTATGCCTTCTCCCAGCCCCCAGTGTTTTTGTTTATTTATTTATTTATTTTTAGCTCCCACAAATAAGTAAGAACATATGATATTTCTTTTTCTCTGCCTGACTTGTTTCACTTAATACAATTCTCTCTAGGTCCATCCATGTCATTGCAAACGGCAGTATTTCATTCTTTTTTATAGCTGAGTAGTATTCCATTGTGTAGATATAAAGACAACCAACAGAGTGGGAGAAAATATTTGCAAAATATACATCTGACAAAGGATTAATATCCCGAATATACAAGGAACTCAAACAACTTTACAAGAAAAAAAACAAGCAACCCAATTAAAAAATGGGCAACAGAGCTAAATAGGCATTTCTCTAAGGAAGATATACGAATGGCCAACAGACATATGAAAAAATGCTCAGAGAGAGAGCACACTTTATGAACTGTCCTTTTAAAGTCCTCATAACCACACCCATAACCACCTTTAGAACATTAACTTACTCATCCATTTACTATGGTGTAATCCTCACAATCTAATCACCTTTTCAAGACCTCACCTTTCAATTACCATGGTAGGATTTCCCACCCTCTCAATACTGTCACAATGGGGCCCAAGCCTCAGTGATTTTGGAGGGATATCCAATCCACAGCAGTGACCATCAGATGTAACCCTTGGAGATTCCCCACTGTGATGATTTCCATTCTTCCAGGGCATCCTTGACTATGACAGTGGAGTGTCATCATCAGTCCAGCAGAAATCAGCTGACAAATATTAAGGCAAAAAAATGTCTAAAAATCCAAAAACAGAAGGAAACATCTGGATTAACCTAGACTTGTAGCTTTATTTAGACATAAATATATTCATATATATGTATAGACAATTAGGTATCAAATACATACACATCTATATGTGAAAATGTATACACAAATTTCCAACAAGTTATGTAAATTTACTCTTTTACTCAAACATCATTTAGTTGTAATTTCTTCATAATATCTTCATTCATGGGTTACTAAACATTCATACTGAGGCTATACATTTTATAAGTTATATTTATCTATACATATAGATGTGGAAATATTGTATTGACCAGAATTTGCACAATAATGTTTGGTAACAAACCACTTAAAACTCACTGGTTTATAACACTGAGCATTTATTTTCATGTTCGTGGACGTTCATGTTAACAGTGACTGGCTGGTGCAGGCGTGGCTCAGCTGGGGGCCTCTGCAGCAGGCACTGAGCTTATCTGCAGCCTGTGGATTGCATTTCATCTGAGGCCAAGGCTGAAGGACAGTCACTACTCAGGGTACGACATTCTCATAAGAAGTAACAGGAGTGAACAGAATCCTCAAAGCGAGAGGCACAAAAAGGACAATATTTGATCATATTGTTATATATTTTATCTCTTACAATCTAAAAAACATTTTGAAATACAGTTTTAAGTTAATTAGAAAGTAAATTGGGTGTCCTTTTTTTAGTATGAGACCTGCTAAAAAGTAGATTTTCATTCAGTGCGTGTCAGGTGATTCTGCTGCTTTGCTTCTGTAATACGCTCTCTGTGATGCTGATGATGCTGTTGAAATCCAGATGAATTTTTATTAGGAAGGAAAATAATGATACACCCATGTTTTGCTGTCTTTGTTTTTTTTTTTTTTTGAAATATTTTCATTTATTTGTTAAGCACTAGTTGTATATTTATTGCAATTTCCTCTTTTTCTATTGCCTCTATGACATAATGAAGTCTGTGTGCTGTGATCCTACCTTGCCAATGACACTTAGAAGCACATCCACAAGTATTGTGGGGCCATGACCTAAAGGACAAAATTTGAGAATTAAGGATATAGTTAGTTACCTTTCTGAGCTGTGGGGCCTTAACTCCCTATCATCATCATCGATTCTGAAAGCACATTTCTCAAACTCCTTTTCCCTCTATAATTTCCTGGAATTGCTCAATGAGGGGCCCTCCCTGACATTTGGAAGTCAGAAGAGGAGGATTTTTTACTCACCACTGGACATGCAGGCAGACACGTGGGCAGGGATGAGGACTGGAGAGTCACCTGGTGAGGGGCTGCAGGCAGCTGGAAACATCAGTATCCTGACCATTGGGCTTCACAGTCAGGTCTGAGCACCGCATGGATAGGCAGCCTGTACCTTTCCTTGCAGATGCACTTGAGATTCTCAGGGAGCACCAGAGAATCCCCTTTACCTAGTGTCTGCTTCCCTAACTATCCTATCACCTTGACTTTGAAAAGTTGTGGTATGGCCTAGAAATCCCTCTATTAAAGAAATTCCTACTTGAAATACCAAGAGTAGCTTCTCCTTTGTTGCATCCCATGAGACTGAGGCTGTAATCCAGACTCTGCAGAGGTAGTGATCTCTGCCCTTCATTAAGTCATGAGATGTACTGTCATGTCTGTGCTGCTAAGGCTGAGAAGAGGGAAAGAAAATTTGTAGAGGAGACTCCTTGCCCCTTCTGCAAGCATTCTCATGACATTCAGAGTCTAGCTGCATCTGAGAAATGCTCTCAGCAGATGGAGGAACAAGGAGGAGCAGCCGGGGCAGACCAGCATAACACTTATGCTTCCCTGGGGGGTTTATGTTCGGGCTTATAACACTGTGGGAGGATAACTATTATACTGTTGACAGTAATAAGTTCCAACATCATCAGCTTCCAGGCTGCTGATGGTGAGAGTGTAGTCTGTCCCAGATCCACTGCCACTGAACCTCGAGGAGACCCCACTTTGTAATTTAGATGCATAATAGATCAGGAGCGTGGGAGCCTTCCCTGGTTTCTGTTGATACCAAGCTAAGTACTTGCTAATGCCCTGACTAGCCTGGCAAGTGATGGTGACCGTGTCTCCTAGAGATGCAGACAGGGAGGATGGAGACTGGGTCATCTGGATGTCACATCTGGCACCTGAGATGGGAAACATAAAGACATACATCCACACTATTAATCATAGTATAAGAGGACTTCCCTGAAGTGCCAGGCAGTACTGACCATACTGGCTGAGTAAATTTCTAGTATTTTCCCTCCTTACCTGGGAGCCAGAGCAAGAGGAGACCCAGGAGCTGAGTGTGGGCCCTCATGTCCGTGCTGTGTCCTGACTGGGACTGAGAGTCCTGCACAGGTTGTGAGCAGCCTGTGAATAAGGCTTCAGGACAGTGGGCTGTGCTCTAGACACATGCAAATCTGAACAGCTGCAAGCATGACGTCTCAATAACTCAGCTCAGGCCCAGGTGTCCCGAGACTGACTATAGCAGCACCAATTTGACTTCAGAGAACGTATTTCTCCCTAGGGACCACAGAGCAGAGTTATTCTGTTGTCCTGTGGGTAGAGTACTATTTTGCTGTGTTTATGGTTCATGACCTTCTTTTCTTGTTTGATTTTCCTCAGAGGAAAGGCTGGTCAAAGAAACAAATCTCTAGAAACAATAAAAAATTTGAAAATCTCCTTGTATTGGCTATATGTTGACCTTATGGAAGCCACAGAGATGTTTGTTTGATTTAATTCACTGAAATCCTTGATGAGGAAAATCATCAGTACTACCATCTAGAGATGTAATGAACTATAAGAACAATAGATAGGTAATAGATTTATTTATATACTTTTTTTAAAGAAAGAAAGAAAGAAAACCAAAATATATTGAAAATACATCTAAAATACAGTGTCATGATTTGCAAGGAGGGTGTATGCCATTGTTAACCTGTCATCTCCAGATAATTGATTCTTGTTCTCCAGTTCTGAGTGCTTTTTTCACCGCTTCCATCTAGGTCATCCAACATCAGGGATATTCTCCCTCCAAATCTGAAAAATCTCAGCTACTTTTCTTGCTCTTTGTGCCATTACACATTTCCATGGATGCTGCAGGTGTGACAGCATGACAGCATGTAGTGATGTGGAGCTGGGAGTCCTGCCTGGGGGTCTGACATAACCCGGAGGCAGGGTGGGCTTCAGGAGCCAGCTCCTGGTAGCGGAGGTGGAGGGTGAGGGACCTACTATAAGAATAACTTCTGCCAAGCTGTTATTTTCAGGCTCTTGGGCCAAGAGTTTTTTGTGCTTTATATCATTTGACACTCAAAACCACACTATGAGAGACGTACTATTATTTTCCCCATATTGTAGATGAGAAAAGGGGCTCAGAAATGTTAAGCAAATTGCCCAAGGGTCACAGTCGTAAAACTGGGAATCAGAATTAGGACCTTTCTCTCTTTCTTTCTTTTTTTGTTTTCTTTCTTTCTCCCTCCTCTCTCTTACACAGCATTTTATTGACCTATAACATTTCCATCACTTCCACATTCCTTCATGCCCCTTTCCAGCAATTACCCACTCTCCCTAACTCCCAAGGTAACCAATATAATGATTTCTATCCTCACGGGTTAGTTTTACCTATTCTTGAGCTTTATATGAATGGAATTGTATTCTCGTGTCTGGCTTCTTTTGCTTTGTTTAGCATGTCTGGGATTTGGCCACATTGTTGTATGTATCAGCAGTTTGTTCCTTTTTACTGCTGAATAGTATTCCATTTTATGCATATACCATCCAATTTATTTATCCATCTTTCTATTGATGAATATTTTGATTTTTTCCAGTTTTAGGTTATTTTGAATAACACTGCCATGAACCTTCTTCTTAGGTAGGAATATGTTTAACTCTATTAAATACTGCTAAACAGTTTTCCAAGGTGACTGGGCCATTTTACACTCCCAGCAGCCCTGTGGGAGAGTTGTAGTTGTTCCACTTCCTTGCCAACACATGGAACTGTCCATTTTTTCATTTTAGCCACTAGAGTGGGTGTGAGAATCTGGTCTTTCTGATTCCAAAGTCTATGCAATGCCACCAAATGCTGGCTCTGAGCTCCTGCTACATCTGTGGCTATCTTGGGTGGGAACAAGAGGCCAAAGTGCCACTTCATTGTGGCAGCAAGGATGGAAAGCAGATCCCCAGGACAGCTGGGTGCCAGGAAATCTGCCTCCTCCATCATGTCTGAGGGGTGCCCATCAACATCAAGACTGGGTGTGTACTTGCCATTTTTGATGAAAAGCAGTCTTAGACAGAGCTCTCCTGTGGCTTCTGGTCCAAGGGTGTGCCGAGCTTGTGGTCAATGCGGTCAGAGCTACTGTGGGGTCAGCCCTGTTCTTTCCTAACAGTTTGAAGTGGTTCACACCAGAACATCAGAGGGCTCTCAAGGATGGGGCCTGGTCCAGGAGGCCCTGTGGTCTGAAGCTTAAAAACCCTCAAACTATGTTCCATCTTGGCCTCAACCCCGAACATGATTATGGGCAAGTCATTTAACCTCTCTGTGACTCAGTTTTCTCGACTATTAATTGGAGCAACAAGCCTACACTCTCTCACACACAAAGTCACTTAAGGGCTTCTCACCGTTTCTAGGATGTCTGTTTCTCCAGCTCATCTTCTCCCCACGTCCCCTATGCTTCTGCCACACTGACCTATTTAATATAGGATTAAGCTGGATATCTTCTTCTACTCCTCCTCTCCTTATTGTTATAAAAGGGGCTTTTCTACAAGGTGTCCTTTCTATCTGAAATACCCTTCCTCACCTAGTCCCACTGGAAAATTCCTCAAAACTCAGCCTAAGCAACACCTCCTCTGTGCAGCCTTCCCTCATCATTCCTGGACTCTCCTGGCAGATGGATGGCCCCGTAAAATATTGTATTATACGTCCTCTCACACCACAGTGTTTTCTTGTGCGGCTTCCCACCAAATCATGAGTTTAAGGAGACACACCATGTCAGGCATGTAGCCGATGCTCAGTAAACATTTATTGAATGAATGAGTGAGTCTTGAATGAAAAGGAAATACGGACAGAGTAAAAAGGGAAATTAGACTATCATTATTGTCTCTGATAGTAAAGAAATATGTATATTGTAAACTATTCAAGCAATAGAAAGGCGCAGTTTCCCTTCATCAACACCACATTCAGTGATAGCCCTAATAGCAATTTTCTTTCACAACTTTTTCTATATGTATGCACATATTTTTTCACTAAAACTGAGGTCTGACCCTGTTTGAACTTGTTTTTTATTTATTATATCATGAATATCCTTTGGAAATTCCTTTTAAAAATTATTATTCTAATGTAAGTTGAAAGAAGAGGTCCCAGATTTGGTAAATGGTCATAGAAAGAAACTTATGGACTAAATTTCCTTCTCTGTTCACCCCTCTGAGAACCTAAAAATTCCATTATCCATTCACTCACTTATTAATTTTAATTACAAAAGTAACATGCACACAGTAAGACATTCAGACAGTACAAAAATATGTACATAAAAAGGTAAATGTCTCCCATACATGTATATGTACCTGTGTGTACATAATTTTTAAAAAGAAAAACACTACTGTAGTACATGTGTTCTGTAACTTGCTTTTTTACTTAATAGCTCGTAGACATCCTTTTATATCAGTAAATACATATCTACCTTGTTCTTTTTAACAGTTGCATAGTATTCCATGGGATAATGTACCACAATTTAAATGTTTTCTAACCCTGTGCTAATACAATATATCCATTCAAGAAATACTTATTGAGCATCAAGAGGAAAAGTTAAGTGACAGTGTGGGGCTTGCAGTGACAGGTCTATCCCAGGATACAGAGCTCAGAGAAGAGCCAGACTGCGAGGCCTGTGTTTCACAGCAGTTGCAGCATCGAGGATGGAACTGGAAAGGGTGACTCTGGAGAGCCTGGCACTCTCCCACCCACCAGCACTTGCGTTTCATTGGCTAGAACAAGGAAGGATCCAGGACCTCCAGAGGGAGCGTCCAGGAATGTGAGCTGAAAGAAGCAAGCATGATTTGCTTTACACGAACAAGCTGGTTTTTCAGAAACAGGAAATTTCTCTCATACTTTAAGTCCTAAAATAGAAGAAGTATGCTGGGATGCACAGGGATTTGGGGAATTTGGTTAATGTCCTGAAGACAATTCAATGTGCATTCTGAATCTGATCATCTCAACATTCGCTGTTACACATGTCTCAAAAAGGCTCTTATTTGAAAATCAAAGAACGTCCACACAGTGACAGGATAGAATGGGGGGTAGAAAACACCTCCAAATAATTCTGGTCTCAGAGGTGCAGGAGACAGGTCCTTCATGCACTGCTGGGGAGGCTGGAAACTGGAGCCTAGAAGGCTGCATTTGGTCTGGCCCAGGCTGCTTCCTCGGCCTGGCTTCCCGGGTTCTCCCCGCACTGGCGCTGGTGTTGCTCCGACTCAGCACACGTGTCCACACCACAGGGCCTCCATGCATGCCTCTCCTCTGTCTGGAAGCTCTTCCTCCCTTGGTCAGCTCCCAGGCTCCCAGGCTTCCTTGTCTGTTCCTACTCATCCTTCACTTCTCAGCTTGAACATACCTGAACATCCAGGACAAATTAGTGGCCTCTATTTACATTCCCTGACAACCTTGTTCTTTTCTTTCAGAGCAGTTACCACAACCACAGTGAGATATTGATTTGTGTGATTATTTGATTACTGATGTCCCACTAGGAACAGTGTCTGTTTTTCTCATAGCTGAATTCCTAAGGCCTCATTATGTTGGACACAGAAAAGATATCCAATAAATATTTGTTGAATGATTGCTTTTAGAGGGCAATCTCTATAAGAATTGTAAATGTGCCCCCCAGCCCCCAACATCCACATCCTGCCCAGTGAAAACCAACCTACTGCCAGAAACCCCCTGGGCTCCGAAGCCAGATTTGTGGGGGGGCCTGCAGGCCCACATTCAAAATGTAAATGAGATACCGTGTGACTCAGTTATCTAAATTAAGGAATCTGTCCTACAGAAATAACACAATTGCACTAAGATACAGGTGCAAGTGTATTCTTGGATGCAACATTTGTATTAGCAGAGGGTTTGAAAATCCCTGCATTATAGTACATCATTCAATGGAATGCTACATAACCATTAAAAATAACAACATACATTTGGTGATATGGAAAATATGGAGGGAAGGATGAAAAGACAGAGCACAGAAGGTTTTTATGGCAGTGAAATGACTATGATACTACAATGGTAGAATCATGTCATTACACATTTATCAAAATCCATAGAATATACAACACCAAGAAGGAACCCTAATGTAAACTATGGATTTTGGATAATAATGATGTGTCAATGTAGGTTCATCGATTATAATAAATGTACCACTTTGGTTTGGGACGTTGATAATGGGAGAAGCTATGCATGTGTGGGGACAGCGGGTATATGAGAATATCTGTACTCCCAATCAGTTTTACTGTGATCCGAAAACTGCTCTAACAAATAAAGTCTACTAAAAAAAAAAAAAGCCCAGGAGCCATATATGGAGGTTTCTACATTTTATTTATACATTGATGTGTTTTCTGAATTTGTTACAGTACACATGTATTACTTTTGTAATTAAGAAATACTGAAGATCAGAAAGATAAGAATAAATGCTGTAACAGGCAAACGTAAACACACCCATAGCTCTCTTTTCCTTCCTTGATTAAACCTTGACTGATACAAACTCCTATTCAATGAAAGAGAAATGCCAACTACAATAATAATAGAAAAAGATGATTTTTATTTAATTCAAAAACCCAAATATGCTTATGGATATGAAGGTGGTAGAATGTAGTCCAATCATCCATTAAAATACGGAAAAGAGAGCAGCCGTAGATTCACCAGCAGCCATCAAATAAATAAAGGATTTAGTTTCATGCATAAGCTTCTAGGAGTGGTGGCCACAAACAGAAACACAAGATTCAGCCATTTCCATAAGTAGTTGCAGAGTAAGAAGGTGACTGAAAACACCTTGAGAATTCTGGCTGTCGACTCTATTTTGGCAAGAGGTGGTTTAAAGCAGTGGTTCTCAAAATGAGGTCTGCCGCCCTCTTTTTGCAAACAGTTTCAGGGGGTCTGTATGGTCAAAAGTATTTTCATATTACTACTAAGGCTTTATTTGCCATTTTCACTGTGTTGACATTTTCACTGCTGGTGTAAGGCAATAATTAGTAAAACTATGAGCACTTTAACATGAATCTGGGTAGTGACACCAAATTCTCTCAGTAGTCATTGTATGTTTCATGACTACACAGACAGAGAAAATAATATATTTTAAAATATATTATTACAAAGATTCTTCAGAAAAAATTATCTGAAAATTCTAGTGATATTATTGGATTTCCAAAGAGGAGAATGCTGCTGCTAAAGTTCCACACAGAACATACCCATATACACACTCTTCAGAAATGAACCTCTTCCTTCAGAGGAAATGAGTCCTGTGAATGTGAAAATGGCATATTCAACTAGCCTTCTTATTGCTGGGAAGAGAATAGCACAGACATAGATAAAAGTTCGTGTACTAGTAAAATCTACCTGTTTCTCTGTAACATGGTTGACAGTGCTTTTTCAATTGATGGAATTACTAAAATATTTGCATTTAGAATTTTTCTGGATTTTGGCCTTAATTACATTCATTATTTGTACAGTGGATAAAACAATCATGTGCACAAATGTATATTTTTTATTTCACAGGGTAAAAACTGTCATTTTTTGTTGTTATAATTTGAGCCAATATGGGGTGCTTTTTCATATCCTTTATCAGAAATTGTTAGGGTTTCAAAAAAAATTGAGTGTCCTAATGTGGCAGTATGAGGGATCTGGAACAGGGTGTCTAGGCTCTTAGAACCCCTCATTCTCTGTAGTATAAAGTTAAATGCACTGATTGAGACTATTTGTTTTTCAAGAATCCATGTCTACAACCCAGCCTCTTCAATTCTTTAAGCCAATTGTTTTCAAATGCTTGTCTTACATTGGTTCTGAACTGACCACTTTAGAAACACCAGCAGAGCTTGTTCAAATCTAGATTTATAGTCACAGATTTGGGAGATTCTAAAGGTTTAGAATTGGAACCAAGAATTTATATTTATAAAGAATTCTCTAATTCTGATATTTAGCCAGATTTGGGAACAACTGGCTTAGAAGATACTAGGAAATGAAGACAGAGCTGTGATGTCACACAGAGTAAATAGTTTCCTGGTCAATTTACTAAACACCCCAGGAAGGGACATTCAGAAAATATTACTAGATGTCCATATCTTCCTGTTTCCCAAGTTTTAGGCAGAATTATAACTAAAGAAGCCAGTAAGCATTTGTGTTAGCTGGGAAATTCAGGAATTATGAAAAATATCAAAACTTCAGAGAGGAAGTAAATTTTTTATGAAGCTAATGAAGTTAAAGTTCCAGAGCCACTCACATGCATGAGCCACTCTGAGTGACTACTGTTGGGAGTTTTAGTGTCCTGAGGTGGGAGGGGGAAGTCAGGTTGCAAACAGAAGCTTCTAATGTACGTGTATCTGAAAATGACCTAAAGAAATCTCAGAGGAAAGGTGCTTGAATTTCCGAGGCACCAATACATTTGTTGTGATTTCTTTTTCTAAATAAATATTCATTTTCATACTAATTTTGTATTCATGATTTGTATACCTTTTCTTAAAGATGTCTCCTCAAAAGATTTAATATTCAGGTCCCACATAACCAGGATCAACCCATGTCTTAAGGGTCAATATTAAGATATCAGAGAAGTAACACTGGGCCTATTTAGAGATAATCCATGGGTGAAACATTACACATGAGATCACTTGATAATATACATTACCAAATAATCTTTGCTGAACCCTCTAAGAAGAATTTGGGTAGAGAGTGCAAAGGTCTTGTGGAAAGAAAAGGCATGGCATATTCAAGGAAATAAAATTAATAGTTAAAATTTTAAAATAAAATTAATAATTAATAGTTACCAATCAATTAATTCAATTGATTGATTAAATAATAATTAAATTAAAATTTTAAATAAATTTTTAGTTTTAGTAAATTTTTAATTTTTTAATTTTAATAATTTTTAAATTTTTTATTAAATTTTAAAAATAAAATTTAAATGTAATGTAATTCATTAATTAATTAAATTCTGGAACAAAGAGTTTAAGAGAAGGTCGAGGAGAGATGAAGCCACAAGAACCAATCACTTAAGCCACATGAAGGAGTTTCAACCCTGTCCTGAAGAGAAAAAGAACACAAAGTGTTCTAAGCAGGAGGTTGATATGATAAAAATAACATTTTTGCAAATTTTTTCTGGGCTGTGATGTGAAGAATAGATTGGAAGAGTGTCTTATTTCATTAGTGCTGCTATAAAAACATGCCACAGACTGGGTGATGCATAACCAATAGACATACATCACTCCTGGTTCTGGAGGCCGGAAAGCCAAGGTTGAGGAGCTGGCAAAGTTGATGTCTGATGATGGCTTCCAAGATAGTGCCTGTTGCTGCATCCTCTGGATGGAAAAAATAATGTCTCCTCTCAAGGCAGAAGAAATAGAAGTGCAAGATGGTGCTCCTTTCAACCTCTAGCCCTTTTATGAGAATGCTGCTCTCACTCATGAGGGAGAAGCTCTTAGACCTAGTCACCTCCCCAAAGCCGTACCTCTTAATACTGCTGCACTGGGGATTAAGTGTCAGCATGAATTTTGGAGGGCACACCATCATTCAAACCCAGACGCACAAGGACCAGTATGGAGGCCATTGAGAGGATGGTGATTAAAACAGAAGAGAAACAGTGGCTGTGGTGAGACCCTGGTGTAACAAGACATACTTAGGATATAGGATTTGGTGACTAAATTGATGTGAGTTGTGACAGAGAAAGAGGAGTCAAGAATGTTGACCAAGTATCTGGCTTGGGCAACAGAATGGTGATTGTATTATTTCCACCAGAGGAGAAGCAAGTTTGAGGCAATGGGATAGTGGGGTCAGGAAAAGATTGTGAGTTCAGAGTTGGACAGCTGAAACTGAAGTGCCTGTGGGACATCCAATTGGAAAAATCCAGCACAAGGTTAGATATTAGGGCCTGGGTCTCAGGGGAGATGGGACCTGGAATATACATTTGAGTATATATTTGGAGATTATATATATACATACACACACGCACATATGTGTGTTGTGTGTGTGTGTGTGTGTATTTACATACACACACACATATATGTATATATTTGAGATAAAATTAAATCAGGAGAGTTGTGAAGGTTAATTCTAGGTGTCAACTTGATTAGATTAAGGAATGTCAAGAAATCTACTAAAGCTATATTTTTTGGTGTATCCATGAGGATGTTTCCAGGAGAGATTAGCACGAGATCCTGAGTGGACTGGGTGGGAAAGATCTGCCCTCAATATGGGGAGAAACTATTCAATCCACTGCAGGCACCAAGAGAACAAAAAATGGAGAAAAAAAATGAATGGCTCTATCCATTGGAGCTCGTATACATTCGTCTCTCCTATCCATGGAGATCGGACTTTGAGACCCTTCAGCTTTTGGGTTCCAGGACTTACACCAAAGACACTATCAGCTTCCCTGGTTTGGAGGCCTTTGGACTTGGACTGATCCACGCTACTGGCATCCAGTTTGCAGATGGCCTATTGTGGGACTTCTCTTCACAACTGTGTGAGCTGATTCACTTAATAAATGCCCTTTGATGTATTTATAACATATCCTGTTGATTCTGTCTCTCTGCAGACCCCTGACTAATACAACAGAGTATGAGATGAAAATAGAATACTAAGGAACATGGGTATTTAATGAAAGGGCAGAGACACAGGAGACCCCAAAGGAGCCTGAGGAGCATTGGGCCAAAAAGGTAGAAGAAATATCAGGAAAGTATAATTTCATAGAAGCCAAGGAAAGAGTAAACAGTGTCAGATGCTACTGAGATTTCAATAGGATAAGGACCAAAACGTTCATTGATCCCTGGAGCGGTAGGAATACAGGGTGAAGAAACAGGCTACGACAATGGAATCAATGTAAAGATAACCATATAGGCTCTTATGTCTCAGAGACCAAGACAGGGACAGTGGCTGATGGAACCCACACTGAGAAGCGTTTCAGAGATTTTAAAAGAAACCCATGCCAGGTACTTTGATCAAATAGCCTATGTTTTATCTGACAGTGGCAGTTTTATAAAATCTTCTCTTGTTATATGTGTTTATATTTGTCAAATTGGTCATCAGAGTTTTTTTCGTTGTTAAGGAAATATGGTCTCTGTATATTTTTGGAATTGAAATGATTAGAACAAGAAATACAGCTCATCCTGCTTTCTACCTTCGTGTACACTGAAGGCATAGACAAGAATATGCACGGATTGGATCTAGAATTCTCTACCCTGTTCTACCTCTCTCAGGACTTCTTGGTTCAGGAATCTACACCTTATCTCGTCTACACTAGTCTGATGTGTGAGATTTTAGGTAAAGATAATATACCGTGAAGCGAGTAGATGATTATTCATTGCTATATTCTCAGTGCCGAAGATAATGACTGTTACATACTAGGCCCTTAAAAAATGTTTATCCAATAAATACATGAAAGGAAATGGAAAAAAAAACAGTTAGAATTTTTATTTCTAATAAAAAGAGGGAGGGAAAAAACGGGGGGAAAAAAAGCTACAGAAAATACCTTTTGGGTGCTTAGAGTTTTTCGCCTGACCAGTTTTTAAAAATTATGAGCACTTTACAAGCTCAATCGTGTATCTGAACTGATCCATGCAAGTCTTAACATTCTGCAAGAGCTCCCAAATGGCAAGTGGTTGGGGGTGAGGGCTCTAGTCCCCTACAGGAATAGAGGAATACCCAGGAATAGAGGAATGTTCCAGACTCTCATACCAGTATTTTTTTTCCAAACAAAACGTTTCCCATGTTTATTAAGGAATCAATCCTCTTGCGCACAGCATAGAAACAAAGCATTTCCCCAATAAAACATGTCCACGTGTCCACATTTTCAGCTGGATACATCATACCAATGTTTTTAATAGCAATATTTAATAGCAAAGGAGAGGAACACAGTGAAATTTATTTAGATTAGTATGTAGGTCTAAAGGTCATGTATTCGAAGAAACCATTCTTGGCAAATTTTAGGCAGCAGGGGAAGATTGAAATGCAATTGACTGCTGGCTTGCCTCGTGGTTCTGTGAGACTGTCATTACAGAGGCAAACTCTGGACCTTAAAGAAGCATTTGGAATGGACTCAGCAAATTCACTGGCATTTCCAGCAGCGACCCATTCTTCCTTTCTAACAGACTGCTGTTGCAGAGGGACTTCATAACCCTGTTTTCCCCAGCTAGCGCTCCAAACTATATGACATGGTACAGTATGAGCAATGGTAAATATTTAGAGCTAGCTGTACAGCTGTTTTTGACAGAGGTTTGTTTTTGGAAATTCAAATTCATATGCTTCTTAGAAAATATCCAATATGAAATTTTAATTCAACTATTTACCCAAGAGCCACTTTTTAATATTCCTTGCTTACTTCTCTTTTCCTAGAAAGGCACACTATCTGTGTAAATATGCAATTTTATTCAGGTTAAGTAGGAAACATGAACGTAGAAGTTTAACAACTGATTTGAGAATATTTTGTCCTTAATAGTTCCATGCCAAAACATTACATTTTATAAATATGATATGAGGAGTCTTCAAATACCATCAAAAGATTTATATTATCCTTTAATTCCACTTTTCAATGAACTTTTTGAGGTACCCTTGTATTTTTTTAAATGACTTTCATATTTTTACAGCTGTTTTCTCCCCATTGAAATCCATTTGATACGCTCATGATAGCTTACCACAGGACATTTTTGTCGGTATTAAATCTGTATAAATTCCTATTCAAAGTACCTTTAGGCTATTTTGTCAACTTGAAATTAGGTCATTATTTTCACCCGAGAACAGGATATGCCAAAATGTTGACTTTTAGCATGCTGAATGGATCCTAGTAGAGAAAGTGTTAAATTATATTTTCTCATAATATTAACAAATATTTCCTAGTAGCAGTCAGGTTTAAAACAGATGAACTATGCTGAAAATGGATGTATGTTCATGTCATATACACTTCATGAAAAGTATATGGTTAATTTTATGTTTCAACTTGACTAGACTAAGGGGTGCCCACATAGCTGCTCAAACATTATTTCTGGGTGGGTTTATGAGGGTGATTCTGGAAGAGATTAACATTTGAATCAGTAGACTGAGTAAAAAGTATTGACCTCACCAAAACCAGTGGGCATCATCCAATCCACTGCATAGAATGAAAAGACAGATAAAGGACACATTTGCCCCCTGTTTTCTCTGGAACATTCATCTTCCCTGCCCTCTAACATCCATGTTCCTGCTTCTTGGGCCTTAGGACCTGGACTGGGACTTAGATCATTAGCTGTACTGGTTCTCAGGTCTTTGGACTCAGACTGAATTACATCATTGACTTTCTGGACTCTCCAGTTTACAAACAGAAGATCACAGAACTTTCCAGCCTCCACAATCATGTAAGTCAATTCCTTCCATGTATGTATGTATGTATGTATGTATGTATCTATCCATCTACTGTTTCTCTGGGAAACCCTGATTAATGCAACATGTACACAACAATTTCATGTTTTTATAATTTATTTGTTAAGTATTAAATCTTTAGATGCTGGAAGAAGCATTTCTCACAAAGCCCACCTCATTGTTTGTAAAGAAGTAATATAGTCAAGCCTTCAATTGTCTTAAAAAGATTCATTTCTTTGCTGTATATCAATAATCAAAGTTTCTAAAAATGCATCTATAGTAGGTATATGCTTTTATAAATCAATTTTTTCTGCTCCAGTTGCTCCTCCTTAAATGCATGGATAAAGCAATATGTATAAAGAGATTAGTTATTGGAATTAAATTCAAAGTTCTACCAGGAAGCCAAGTAAATAATGTATAAGATGTGTAAGTGTGTGTGTATCTGTATTCATGTTGTATGTACCAGTATGTGAATTTATAATTTTTCCCAATCACTGATACCAAACAAATTACCAAACAATTTAGCTCAACCACACAGCTCAAGTACTAGTTCCCACAGGAAGTTCCCCCATTTCAGAAGTAAGCAAAGGACAAAAAAAAAAAATAGTTTCAGCACAGTCACACCACCAGCACCTTAAGTCCCACCAGGAGACCAGAGGCATGGAGCCAGGGACCAGACCCCACCACACACACAACCAGGCACACCACCAGCACCATGGAGCATGCCAAAAATATCCATGTGGGTGGCCCACCACAGGCACCACAATAACCACAGCTGCCATGAATGTGGCTAGATGTCACAACCACCACACGGATAGTCCACCAGCCACTGGAGTGCATTGACACAAGAAGAGCCACCAGCAGAGACCAAACAAAACAAGAAGATGTCTCTCTCCACAATGCCCATTCCAGAGTGACAGAAGAAGCAGCTGCTCTATGATAATATTGGGGACCTAAACACACCTCTCAGCATTGGACAGATCATCTAGGCAACAAGTCAACAGAGTAACCATTACTCTTTCAAAGGGAGAGAGGAAATCTATGGTTATCAGTGGTGGGAGGGGAGAGAGAGAGGGAGATAGGGAGAGATTGGACAAGGAGCATAAAGAATAAGTATAATTTGTAACAGTATACACACTAGTAATATTGATTTGATCCACTTATGTCAACATTGAATCCCAAAAATATGTATAATCAATTATGTTTCAATTAAAAATAAACAAACAAACAAATAAATAAAGTTTTTATAAAATATATGAAAATCTGAAAGATATGGAAAAGTTTCTAGACACATACAAACTACCAAGACTGAACCAAGATAAGATGGACAACCTGAAAAGACGAATAACAAGCAAGGAGATTGAAGCAGTAGTTAGCAATCTTCCAACAGAGAAAAGTCCAGATGGTTTTACAGCTGAATTCTATCAAACTTTTAAAGAGGAGTTAATACCCATTCTCCTCAAACTATTCCAAACAATTGAAACAGAAGCTATTCTCCCAAACTCAGTCTATGAGGCCAACATAACTCAGATACCAAAACCAGATAAAGACACAACAAAAAAAGAAAATTAGAGGTCAATATCCTTGGTGAACCTAGATGCTAAAATCCTCAAGAAAATAACAGTCAGAATACAGCAACATATTTTAAAAAGTATACAATATGATCAAGTGGGATTCATCCGCAAGGATGGTTCAACATATGAAAGTCAATAAATGTGATACAATAAATGTAACGGGCATGCGGCCAGTATGAATCTGGCCATCACAGCTTGGGCATGAATAGTGACAATCAGCTCTGTATCCCATGAATATTCATAACAAATACAATTTTTAAAAAAAGAATAAATGGGTACAGGCGATCTTATTGGTGTGGTGAAAATGTTCTAAAACTGATTTGTGGTGATGGCTGCACAACTTGATAAACTTACTAGAACTCATTGAATTGCATACCTGAAATGGGTGGATTATGCAATATATAAAATATTCCTCAATAAAGTGATTTTTAAACAAAGAGCATTTCACTGACATTCAGCAGATCCTGAAATATAGCACTCTCCTGCCACTAAATAGCTAAATCACCCTGGACGAGTAGTGTACTTACTGTAGACCTTTGTTCCACTATCTACAAAGAAAGCGTTGGGCCAGGTGAAGCCCAGAGTGTCTCATGCCTCTTCCCATTGCCACATTCTATGGCTATTGTGGCAAAGTTAGTCTCCAAGAGAACACTTTTTTTCCTTGGCAGATATCTAAGTAAGGATGCTCTTCTGAAAGAAATTAAAATCACAAAATTTCCTTTAAAAAATTGCCAAAAGAAGAGTTGATCTCCTAGAAGTAGAGAGCAGAATAGTGGTTACTAGAGGCTGGGAAGGGTAGGGGAGGAGGGGAAAGGCAGACGTTACAGATACAAAGTTACAGCTGGACAGGAGGAACTATTTCTAGTGATCTATAGCTTTGTAAGGTGACTATTGCTAGAACCAATTTATTATATACTTTCAAATAGCAAAAAGAGAGGATGTTGAGTTTTCCCAACACAAAGAAATGAAAAATATTTGGGTGATGAGTACGCTGATTACCCAGATTTGATCATTACACATTATAAACATGGATTCAAATCCAGTGGTGGCCCAGCGGAAACCGAGAGGAGGTGGGGGATGGCGAGGACAGCGCATGTCACGGGCTCATGTGGGGGAGGGCTCGGAACCCCGTGGCGGAAGTGATGTCACAAAGGGGCCTGGTCACCATGGTGCGCGTGGGGGACACCAGAGGCTGGTGGGTGCCAGTGCTCCCTGGCTCCCCTCACGGCCGGCTGCCCCGTGTCTGTTGCTATCACCGGGGCTGGTTCACATTCCTGACAGAACACAGAGCTGTCTCAGCTGCTGGTTGTGGCCTGGCCAGGCCATGGCTACCGTGGCCACAGCTAGAGCATCCTCATAGCCATGGAGGTGCCTGGGGCTGCCCCTCAGCCATACTTAGGGCTGGTCCTGGGAAAGCTGTGCAGGACTGTGGCAGCATTGCCTGAAGACCTGAGACCAGGCCCTGGTTTTCCATGGGAATTTGTGACATGTGCGGCTCTTACTGGATTTTTCTTCTCTAGATTTTGTGGAGAAGTGTTCAATTGGTTAGAAGCCGGCTTCATGTAGGAAGAGAGAAAAAGCTTGCTGAAGGACTTTCTGTACTAATTGAAGAAAAATGTAAACTACTTGACAGACTCAGCATTGTTCAAGAGGAGTGTGAAGGCTGAGAGTCAGCTGTGAAGGATGCCAGCTATGAGAAGGAGTCAACAGAAGCACAAAATTTGGAGGCAACCTATGAAAAGCTGAGCAGGTCCAAATTTAAACTGGAGGATGAAATAGTCTTTCTAACAAAAGAATTAAAAGAACAGAAATCTAAACATTCTGAGCAAGAAGAATTGATGGCAGATATTTCAAAAAGGATACAGTCCCTAGAAGATGAATCAAAAGCCATCAAGTCACAAGTAGCTGAAGCCAAACTGA
Source organism: Cynocephalus volans (assembly GCF_027409185.1). Taxonomy (NCBI): domain Eukaryota; kingdom Metazoa; phylum Chordata; class Mammalia; order Dermoptera; family Cynocephalidae; genus Cynocephalus; species Cynocephalus volans. Next base: position 84,879,075 of record NC_084473.1, read on the forward strand.
TCTGCAAAGTATTTCAAATGAATGAAGAAAGTCTGAAGGTGGCAATAAAAGATGCATCGAATGAAAATTCCCAACTTCAAGAAAGCCAGAAACAGCTTTTACAAGAAGCAGAAGTATTGAAAGAACAAGTGAGTGAACTTCATAAACAGAAAATAACACTTGAAGACTCCAAAGTCCAGGCAGAACGAGTTCTGAGTGATAAAGAAAATCACATCAAGTCTCTGACTGAACGCTTGCTCAAGATGACAGACTGGGCTGCTGTGCTTGGAGAAGACATGATGGCTGATGACTTGGAATTGGAGATGAAGAGTGAATCACAAAATGCTGCTCGCTTAGATGATTCACCAGAAGGAGCTTTGAAGAAACTGATTCACACTGCTAAGTTAAATGCTTCTTTCAAAACTCTAGAAGGAGAAAGAAACCAAATTTACACTCAGTTGTCTGAAGCAGATAAAAGAAAGGAAGAGCTTACAGAGCATATTACAAATCTCCAGACTGAACGAGCATCTTTACAGTCAGAAAACACACAGTTGGAAAGTGAAAATCAGAAGCTTCAGCTGAAACTTCAAGTAATGACTGAACTGTATCAAGAAAATGGAATGAAACTCCACAGGCAACTAATAGTAGAGGAAAGTTACCGGTTAGAGAAGGAGGAGAAACTTTCCAAAGTAGAAGTTCCTCATGCAGCTGAGGAACTGGAGACCTACAGAAGGCGAGCCGGAGATGTGGAAGGAGAATTGGAGAGAAGCGTTCGTTCTTATCAAGGGCAGATGACGGTCTATGAGAAAGAAGCGCATGGCAGTTGGGTGGCAGCTGAGACTGCTGAAAGACACCTCAGGTATTTAAGGAAAGTAAATGTTTACAACAGACAAGAATTAGCTGAAAAAGAGTTTAAATTTGAACTTTTCAAAAAAGATCCTTCTGCACTTGATGTTCCAAATACACCATTTGGCGGAGAGCATTCCCCATGTGGTGCCTCACCAGTGGGTCGACCTTCATCTGAAACGAGAGCTTTTCTCTCTCCACTCAGTCTCGCACCTTTGACTCCAGGGCGAGGAGGAGGAAGAGGCTCAAGAGGCCCAGAGAATACTCTGGACCATCAGACGACCAATGAAAGAGGAGAATCGGGCTGTGATAGGTTAACCGATTCTCATGGAGCACCTTCTGGGTTCCTGTCACCTGCGTGGGAACAGCAGCAGAGGATGACGATCCCTCCACCAGGCCACCCATGTTCTGATCCAGCTCTTCTTCCACGAAGGCAAGACGGATTTGATTCTAATCCTGGTGGACCGTCTGGACCAGCAGAACTCAGAAGGTTTAATATGACTTCTTTGGATAAAGTGGATGGGCCAAAGTTTTCACAGACGGAATCCAGTAGAAATGATACCAAAGATGACCTTGGAAATGTAAATATGCCTCATTCATCTGGACCTGCTGAAAGGGAAGCAACTGGCCCTGGCTTTGCTCCTCCACCTTTTCCTGCAATCAGAGGTCCATTGTTTCCTGTGGATATGAGGGGTCCATTCATGAGAAGGGAACCTCCTTTTCCTCCACCTCCTCCAGGAAGCATGTATGGAGCTCCTCGAAATTATTTTCTACCAAGGGTTTTCCCTGTCCAGCCACCACCTCCATTTGCAATGAGAAATGTCTATTCAGTGAGGGGTTTTCCTCCTTATGTTCCTCTAAGAGCTGGATTTGAACCTCCATCCCCACATGCTGAAAGTAGGGGTGAGTTCCCTTCAGGGTCGATTCTGCGCTCAAATGAGTCTGCTCCTGAAATCCAGAACCACAGCAAGAAACCTGATGGTATTTTTGCTCTCTCTTCATAAATAGTTTTGACCTATCCCTCATTTTCATTTTAAGTAACTACTTTTTCTGCTCAAATTGAAGCTTAATGGAATTATAATTCGCAGCGTAGTATTTTGTAAATAAAGATAATTTAAATATGAATTTTATGAGTCAATTATTTCCATTTTATTTTATCCTAGATTGTATAATTATTTTAATTTGATTAACTAACCCACTATTACATCAAAAGTAACGGGAATTTTATATAGGCAATCTTGCAGTTGGGGATGTTTTAAACTCCAGGGGCTGTGTCTTTATGCCAAAAACCATATATACTATGGATGTAGACAAATGTGAAAGTAACTTTATGCTTAATCAAATTTTGATTGATTTAAAGACTTGTATGGTATTAATAATAGCAATAAAATCAACTAGTTTTTAATAAAAAAAACCACAATGTACTCCATAAATATGTACAATTATTATGTGTCAGTTAAGAACAATAATAAATTTTTTAACTTACCAAAAGAAAGCTCTAGAAGCTCACCCTGCCACAGCAAAGCAGAGCACAGCCATCTCTGTCTGTCTGGGCCGCTGCGCTCCTGACTTTGACCACTTCTGACAAAGCTGCCTGAGGTCCTGGCACACCTGTGGCCTTCTGGCGCATGGCCAGGGAGCTGTGCTGAAACCCTCGTCTGGCCTGCAGCAGCTGTCATGGGGACTCTCAAACACTTTGCTGAAACCCTCACGCACTCTGTGCCTCAGTTTGGGCCATGCCCGTCCTCACCACGTGTGAGGCTCACCTGGTGCCTCCTCCCCTTCCCGCCCCAGCCCAACTTTCCTCCCCGGCTTAACTCACCGCAGCACACACAAAATTGAACTTTGTGGACTCTCCCAACTATTTTTCTTAAAAAAACCGCACTCTATTGTATATATTTGAGGTTTGCAACATAATGTTAGAGGATACATATAGACAGTAAAAAGTTACTATAGTGGAGCACATCTGCAGGCCTCCCTCGGCTGTTCCCTCCTTCAGCAGTGTGGAGGCCCGGGCAGGATGGCACAGGACTGAGATGACACTGCCTTCTCCAAAGGTGTCATGGTAGTGTGAGGGGGTGGGCCCGGGAGCTAGGCAATGACTGTCCCCAAACTTGACTCTTTCTGGTAGAGGTGGTCAAGGCCCTGCTGAATGAGCTATCCTCAGTGAAGGTTGAGGAGGTGAGAACCAGGGAGGTGCTGTGGGAGGGAGCACAGGGTGAGCTGCAGGGCTGGGGTGGGAAAGCCTCGCTCCACTCGGCTCACCCACCTTGCTGGGTGGGGGTCTCAGGCATCCTTTTCCCCCCTGCATGGGTGAGATCCAGGCACAGGGCCCACCGCACTTGTGGTCCCCACTTCTGGTTTCCCTCTAGAGTCAGGCAGAAGCAGGGCTGGAATGTGGCGGGTCAGGACAGCCTCTGAAGCCCCGCTGCCCTGCCCGGGTGGTGCGGCACAAGGTGGGCTATGTGGTGTGTGCTGTGATCACGGGCCTCTACCTCCTGGCAGTGCCCACCACCGGGCTCTGCTTCGGTTGCTGCCACCACCACCGATGCTGTGGGGGCCGTGTGAAGACGGAGCACAAGGCCATGGCCTGTGAGCCTGTGACCCTCATGGCCTTCCTTCTGCTAACCACCCTCGTGCTGCTGTGAGGGGCTGCCCAGGTCAGGCGGGAGGGGTGGCCATGGCCCGAGGCTCCCACGGGCACTCCACAACTCCCTTCCTCCTCCCCTCCCCTCCATCTCCACAAGGTTGGCGTCATCTGTGCCTTTGTCACCAACCAGCGTGTGCATGAGCAAACAGCCCCCAGCATGGAGGCTGTGCCTGAAACCCTACTCAGCCTCCAGAGCCTGGTCTCCAGTATCCCCCAGGTGAGCGCCTAGTCATTCCCATGCTCCCATGCGCCCCACGAGCCCCAGGCTCAGGCAGAACAGCAGAGTGAGTCCTCCAAGGCCCATGAGCTGCAAATCAGAATTGTTGCCCCTTCCTCTATGAACCTGGCTGCCCTCTGCTGGAGATTCGCTGTAATATGTAAACACACCCATGGTGTTCTCAGTATGGACGCCCAGCTGCCTGTAATAGGGTGGCAGAAGGGGCTGGGAAGGGTCAGAATTGAGCTGCCAGTGACAGGGAAGGGCAGCCTCATGCCCTGTGTTTGCCTAGGAGCTGCAGGCCATGGCACAACAGTTCTCCCTTCCCCAGGAGCAAGTCTTGCAGGAGCTGGATGGTGAGGATAGCAGCTGGCTGGCTGGCCCCAGGGCCCCCAGCCCGGGCCTGCCAGGTGGGTCCCTCTTACTCCATTATCCCAGATTCTACCTGGGCACAGCCTCACAGAGGTGGACATAGCCTCACAGAGGTGGACATCTGGCCCAGCTGGATAGCCAGCACAGCAGCAGCTGCGGGACCAGCTGGAGAAGCCAGCGCCCCCGCAGAGCCCAGTGCCAGGGCTTGGGGAGGCAGGATGGATGGTGGGGAGGGCCCTTCGGCTCCTGGGGGGGCCAGCCCTGCAGACTGCCCTGTGCTTTCCAGGTGTCAGTGAAACCATCGGGAGCATGATTCACATCCAGCTCAGGAGCACCGTGTACCTGGCACTGGCCACAGTGCGCAGCGTGTGTCAGGGTGAGCGGCATTGGAGCCCTGTGCAGGGTGGGTCCCTGTAGGCATCCTCCTGGGCAGGCTCACCCTCACCCAGCCCTGGACTTCTTGGGCCACCTCAGCGGGCCGCACACCTGACTTCCCCATAGCATTTTCCGAGAATCCCAGCATTATCCCAGGAACCCTTGTCCTTTGGCATCCCTGCTCACATCCTGCCTTAACATGCCCTGAGGCAGTTTCCACTGTACGTACAGAGGTTAATGAGTGCAGGTCCCTTTGGCTGGGGGAGGGGCATGTTCTACTTACTGCAGGCCTCTGATGAGGCCAGGGGCCCTGGAGACTGCTCAGGCCAGGTGTGGGTCTCTCAGCCCTGCAGGACTCCACGGATCATCTCCGAGCCCTGAATGCCACCTCAGTGGACCTGCGGGAGGGGCTGCAGGACCTGGAGTCGACCATCCAGGGGCAGCGGGAACACTTCCTGACCCTGCTTTAGGAGCCTGGGTGCCGGGGGAACTGTGCAGGGGCGCTGAGTCAGGCCCGTGTCCTAGTGCTGGACGCTGACTTCAGCCAGGTGCAGGCCCAGGGTGGAGGCCTCTTGGAGCTAAGGGCCACTCTGCCTGCTGCCCAGGAATCCTCAGGCATCCGAGCAGCCCAGGTGTTTCCTGAAGCAGACTCCAGGCCCTCCGCTGGCTGGTCCCCCCTTTCTCCATGCTCCCATGGTTAAGAGGGTCATCATGGCAGTGGGGCAGGTGCTCTCCTCAGGCCAGGCACTGTGCTGTGAGCTTCATGTATCCTCTCCTCGAGTCCTCACTGCCACCCAGGGCAGTCGAGGCCATGGTGGTTCCTTCCCATTTTACACATGAGAACACTGAGAGCTTAGAGGCATCTGCCCCCCTCCCCCAGCAATCCCTCTCAGGCCTCTCCATGGACTTCATAATCCCCCTTCCCCTTTTCAGATTCCCCCTGTGGATGATGCCATGCATCGGCTGAAGGGTGTCCCTGAGGCCAACGTCTCCAGCGTGGTCCAGGATGTGAGTACCCTCCTCGGCTACCCAACTCCTCCCCCACCTGCCTGGCAACTCACAAGTGAGGAGCCTCAGTTTCCCCCTTTGGGCAGGAAGCCCTTTGAACCTAAGTCTTGGGGACTCAACTACTACCTGGTGCCCTGGGCTGGAGGCTCATGGTGCCCATCCTCAGTGTGCACATGGTCTGGTGCAGGAGGCAGGCCTAGAGCCCAGAAGGAAGAGCTAGGACCCTCAAGGGGTAGGGCTGTGCGCAGCACGGAGCGAGTTCTCAGGCTGAACCCCGCAGGAGGGGAGAGTGCGGTGGGACCCTGCTGGGTGGCTGGAGCAGAAGGTTCCAGGAGGACGGAAGTGGGAGCTGAGGCTGGGAGGGAGTGGTGCAGCTGGGCTTTCAGGAGATAGACCAGCAGTCATGCATGGAAGACAGCTGCATTGGTCACAGTAGTCCACAAAGCGAAAGAGCAAAAGAGTTTATATTGATAGCATAAAATAAATGTATTTAGGGGGTATTCCACAAAATTTGAATGCTTTAGAAAGAAAGAGGCTTCTGTCCTTGACAAAAACCTGTAAAAGTTGGGTGACAAAGACATTTCTGTTGCTTTGCTATTGTCTAAGAAAAGGACTCTGATCAAACGTCATTCAAATGCAAAGACCCAGGCCCTCACGGTAATTCTGGGCTGACCACTATGCTAAAGAAACAAGCTTAACCTAGAGAAATCCTCCTGTCATCTCACTAGTCTTGGAGAAATTCAGAGAAGCTATTATTAACTCTCGGAACAAGCTTCTGACTTGGAAGAAAGAAAATGGAGCCAGTTATAATTCCCGTTACATCGTAAAACGGCTGAGCGATATCACCAAAAAAATCTTCCAGTGGAGCCCAACAGAAACTCTTCATGATATTACCTGCAATTACAGATGTAAACTGGCAACAGTATTCAACCAAAACTCACTAGGTAATTTTAGAAGTAATGCCAAAGTATGTCCTCCCTGTGAATGAAACAAACCTAATACAACTGTGAATGTGGACATGAGCGGGCAGCAGAACCTTGAAGGCCCTGCACCCCTCCAGATGGACTTCACACAAATGCCTCCTGCCACGGATTGTAAATATGTTCTGGATATTGTTTATTTATCTTCACTGTGGATTGAAAATTTCCTTGTTAGAGAGCAACAGACGGAAACAAAGTGCTAACTTTGTTTTGCAGCCTGGAAAATCCCCACTTATCTTTCTAATGACAGAGAGACTCATTTTTCTAGTACAGTTATTAAGAAACACATGTTTTGCCTTTAATCCAGAAATTTTACTATCCCTTGTTTTCCATAATCCTCTAGAAAAACAGAACTAATGGAATTTCTAAAGTAAAATTTACAAGCCTCTCAGAAACTTTTGAAATTCTACATTTTAACAGATTTCCATTAACATTAGTGTTTACAAGACCAAACCCCTCTGGGTCCCCCATGTCATCTCCTTATGAATTAATAACATGCCACTGCATGCCATTTGAAATTTCACCCCATCTTAGATTCTGCATGATTACAAACATTTATAGCTGTATCTCAACTGATACAAACTAAATATCCAAAACGCCTACCTCTACATGATCTGTAGCTTCTTACAAAAGGCACACAGAGACAGTAAATTTATTCACTCCTATTGTAGTAAATAATACTTGTCCTCCCATACAGTCTATGCTTCAATGGGGCTGTTAAAGGAAATTCCAGGTTCCCCTGGCTAAATCTGGGTTCTTGGTGTCTTGAACAAAGAATTGGGTGAGACACGCCAGAGGCAAAAAGCAAAAAGCAGTTTTATTTAGCAAAGCGAGAATACACTCTGGAGAGGAGAGAGCTGCTCAAGAGCCCTGAGGGTTGCATACCCAGGGGTTTAAGTCCTCTTAGCTGGATTCGTGTCTTTTGGTCATTGGTTGAGCCCCAAATGCACTCTCTGTCCTATTGGTTAAAGTGATTGTTGCCCTAACTGATGGGAACTCATTGGTCCAACCAAATAACGCCCAAGGATGGTGGTGGGGGGTGGGAGGTGTCTCTGTCTGGAATTGTCTTATTGTCTTCATCTCCTGTGGCTGCTTTCCTATGGCTGCCCTTACACATTCACATGCCTACATGCTCATCCTCAGGGAACCAGTTGTACTGGTGGTTTATTTGCAAATAACCAGTTTTCCCCATGCTCATGTCTTTATCTGGCATCCTGCCTCAGGACACCATGTTTTATTAGATATCAGGCTTATATCTGTCAACCAGACACTCACTTATCCTGCATATTCAGAGTCATTAGATATTTGCAGATATTTACAAATGCCACCTCTCCAGTAATCCATTCTTAAAAAGAATACCAGTGATCCAAAATAAAATTATCATAGGTTATTCAAAAAACTTCCAGTAGGGATCACTGATCTGCTCATCACACATGCTCTGCAAACTACAATTCCCAAGGGAATTAAAAAACTAGAGATGATGGTTCACAACTAATGAGTAGTTTAACTAACTTCATTAATAAGATCACTCTGCTCTCCGAGTCTAAAACACTAATCTAAAATTATTCTTTAGAGCTATCAAATCAAGGACAATCATATAGTTTATTTTCCTCTTAGCCAGCAAAGGGGCAGGTTATGCTATAGCAGATACTTTTTTTTTTATACCTATAAAAACACTATGAGAAAATAGGACAGTCTGTGACTATTTAAAAGAGAAAGCCACTTGCCTCTGTAAAGTCAACCCAGCTAGATTCCCAAACATGCTTCCATTACGTGGGGGTCACAATCTAGGACTTTGTCTTGGAGTCCTGTTACAAGGACTATATGACACATTGTGTTTGTAATAATTTCCTATGAACAGTTGGCCAATATGTTGTGACTGGAGTTTGAAATGCTACTGCACATATTTTTTATGTCATGCAGTTCAACAACTCACTTTACCACAGAGGAAAATCAGATTAACCCTGGTGTAACTATAGACTGTGTTCAATAGACCCTCTTCTGCCTCCAATCTAGATTGAACTCCTGATTCCATTGACCCACCCCCAAATCACCTAACCAAATCCCAAATCCCACAATTGTTACTTTCTCACACTCTCTGCAGTGGATTGAATTATGTCCCCCCAAATTTAATATGTTGAAGGCTTGGTCCCCACTGTGACAGTGTTAAGAAGGTTGGAGATCCTATCATGGTAATTGAAAGGTGGGGCTTTGAAGAGGTGATTAAGTTGATGGTTTAATGGTGGCCATGGGCCTGGTTCTGAGGGCTTTAAAAGAAGAGCACAGAAGGAGATATCTCTGCTTCGCCACTTTCTGGCATGTGAGACCCTTGCATTGCTGTAAAACCACCACCAAATAAGACCCTCGCCAGATGTGCTCCCTGGACTTTGGACTTTCCAGCCTCTGAAACTGGAAGCAATAAATTTTGTTTTCTTATAAATCATAAATCACCCAGTTCCAGGTATTTTGTTATAAGCAACAGAAACGGACTAATACACCCTCTTACTGAGACACCCTGTGGCTCACCGTAACATATGCTCTCCCCTGCTGCAAGACCAGCTTGTTTACTACAGTGTGCAGGTGCTCTTTGGTGAAGGTCATCAACAATGTGAATGTACATGTGGCCCAGGTTCCAGTCTTGGCTCTGCCACTTACTAATCATGGGCCTCGGGCACACTTATTGCTGCTCTCAGAGCCTGTGTTTCCCTATATGCAAAACAGGAACATCCCATCTCAGAGGAGGATGTGTCAAAACAGATCAGGTGAGGCCAAATAAATAAATAAATGTTAGCACTTCCTATTCTAATTGGTTGCCATGGTAAATTATTCCAAGGACATTTCAAATTTACGCCTCTAGAATTGCAAGTGTTCTGCCTGGATGGATCTAATTTTGTCAGGGGGCATGGGGCCACAGACCTGGAGCTCCCTGAGCTCCTTGCCACAGCACTGGGACCCTCCACTCACCCTGCATGCCACCCCACACCGCACCACTGGGTCCAGTGCCGGCACTGGGCTGCCCTTGGCCTCAGCCCCAGTCTGTCAGCACACCTGTAGCAGCAAGCCCAGGGTCAAATTTCTTACAGAAACTGTGTAGAGCTAGGGCTAGGGTCTGGAGCTCACAGACCCCTCGGGCCCATTCACAAACCCTTCACACGCAGTTCTGTGAGCTAGGGAACCAGCAAAAAGGTCCTTGGAGCCTTGGCTGAAGTAGGAATAGTCTTTTTATACAGCACACACACGTCTGAGAGCTAAGCAGTACACAGAGAAACTCAAAACTCAACTGCTACCAGCAAAGTCCAAAGAAAAATTGAGCAGCTGCCAGCAGAGTAAACATGCTCTATTTTTAGATGCGAGCTCTGCAGGCCAGCTCTGCTAACTAACTGAAGAACACACAATAGCAATGACCAAAAAGATACATTGGTGCACACGTGCACTAACTCCACCCACACACAACTTGTTTACAAGAAATGTGGAGGGAGCCTGACTAAACTTTTTCCCCCACAACCTGGGTTTGGACAACATCATTACACATGGCCAGACAATTCCCCCTCAGATCACCTTCTGGGGAGAGAGAGGAGTTTGTCTCAGATCTCTAAGCCACAAAGCACCACCTCCTTTTCCAGTTAGCCAATGTGGGGTTGCAAGTTTTAATGCATCCAGCATCCTTCTGCAACTTAATTCTTGTGCCCTCAGTCACCTTCCCACTTCTCCAAAATGCATGCACACAAGCATGCTGTTGCTGTTATTACTGCGACATTTGCAGACATGACCCCCCATGGTGTACTTCCCACCCAGGATCCAAGGGCAGGCAATAACCATCATCCCCTTGTCCCTGCCCTGTAACTGTCCCCTTGAGAAAAGTACCCCATTCCCCTCCAGAACCTCCCTACAGGCAGGCAGGCTACGGTACATGCTCTTCTTAGCCTTACCCCCTTATAAAAATAGGAAGTGTGGGGCCGACCTGTGGCTCACTTGGGGGAGTGCAGCGCTGGGAGCGCAGAGGCGCTCCCACTGGCGGGTTCCGATCCTATATAGGGATGGCAGGTGCGCTCACTGGCTGAGCACGGGGCGGGCGACACTGAGCCAAGGGTTGCGATCCCCTTACCCGTCACAAAAGAAAGGAAAAAGTAAAAAAAAATAGGAAGTGTTACATCCACTATTTTTTTTTTTTTTTTTGGAACCGGGTAAGGGGATCGTAAGCCTTGGCTGGGTGTCGCCCGCCCCGCCCTCAGCCAGTGAGCCCACCTGCCATCCCTATAAAGGATCCGCACCCGGGGCGGGAGAGCCGCTGCGCACCCAGCGCCGCACTCTCCCGAGTGAGCCACAGGACCGTCCCTACATCCACTATTCACAATACTTCCTCTACAAATGCACTGCCAAGGTGAACCATCACGGACACACGTCAGTCAAACCTAACGAGTAAATGAGATCAACGATCAGGGTATTCTGATGGTCCCCACAGGAGGAAAAAATCTGTGGTTCTGTTTTCAGGAGAAATGTTGTATGAAGCTATTTATAGAAATTAAAACGTGGCCTGACCCTGTTATGAAGCTGTACGTTTTATAAACTTAGAATAAAAAATGCCTGTTTAGAGGTGGCAAGAACCTTGGCAACAGAATACTGAAAAGGCTTTCGGTTGAGAACTTCCTTATGAGGAAATCCCACTAAGCTAGTTAACAGGGGTGGACAGGGGCAGGGAGGAAAACAGCCTCCCGAACCCAGTCTATGCGCCAGACAGAGCACAGTGGCCACAAGGGGTCAGTCTAGCACAACCATGAATGAGAAAAGACCCTGTAGTTTTGGAGGCTTCCCAGTCCACAGTCCAGGGGGCACATCAGGTAAGGGCCTTCTTCTGGGTGGAAACTCTACAGGGTCCCATGGAAATGCAGGGTATCACATGGCAATTGTGAGTCCACCACCTTTGTTCTTTTTAATATTTTAAATATTTTGGCTATTTGTGGTCCCTTGCATTCCATTTAAATTTTAGGATCAGCTTATCTATTTCTACAAAAAAAGGCAGTTGGAATTTTGATAGGGATTATATTGAATCTGTAGATCAACTTAAGAAGTATTGACATCTTAACAATATTGTCTTCTAATCTATGGACACAAACGTCTTTCCATTTATTTAGGTCTTCTTTGATCTCATTCAACAATGTTTTTTAGTTTTCAGCATACAAGTCTTGCACTTCCTTAGTTAAAATTATTCCAAAGTATTTTATTCCTTTTGATGCTATTGTAAGTGGAAATGTTTTCTTAATTACCTTTTTGGATTATTTATTGTTAGTGTGTAGAAATACTACAAATATTGTTTGTTGGTTTGTTTCCTGCAAGTTTGCTGAAATCATTTATTAGTTGTCATAGGAGTGTGTGTGTGTGTGTGTGTTCAAGGTTTTTGTATAAGATCATGTCATCTGTGAATATATATAATTTTACATTTTTTTTTACAAGGTGGATAAATTTTATTTCTTTTTCTTTCCTAATTGCTCTGGGTAGAAATTCCAGTTCAATGTTGAATAAAAATGGCAAAAGCAGACATCATTGTCTTGTTCTGATATTAGGAGGAAAGGCTTTCAGTCTTATACCATTAAGTATGATGTTAACTGTAGAGTTTTAATAGGTGTCCTTCGTCAAGTAGAAGAAGTTCCCTTCAGTTCATGGTTTGTTGAGTGTTTCTATCATGAAAGGGCTTTGCATCTATTGAGATGATCATGTGGGGATTTTCCCTCATTCTGTTAATGTGACATATATTATTACATTGATTGGTTTTATATATTGCATCAACCTTGCATTCCTGGGATAAATCCCACTTGCTCATAGTGTACAATTCTTTTAATATACTGCTGGATTGGTATGCTAGTATTGTGTTGAAGATTTATGAACCTATATTCAAAGGGGATATTGGTCTGTAGTTTTCTTTTCTTGTGATCTTTGTCTGACTTTGGCTTCAGGGTAATACTGGCCTCATAGAATAAGTTAGGAAATGTTGCCTCCTCTTCTGTTTTTTTAAGAGTTTGAGAAGGATTGGTGTTAAAGTTTTTAAGTATTTGGCAGAATCATCAGTGAAACTATTTGGACCTGGGTTTTTCTTTGTTGGAAGTTTTTTGATTACTGACGCAATCACTAATTGTTATAGATCTATTCAGATTTTTTATTCTTCTTGAGTCAGTTTGGTAATTTATGTATTTCTAGGTATTTTTCCCCCATTTCATCTAGATTATCTAATTTATTGGCCTACAATTCTTCCTATTATTCTCCTATAATCCCTTTTATTTCTGTAAGCTTGGTAGTAATGTCCCCACTTTCAGTCCTAATTTGACAGCATTCTAACAGCGTCCAATCTAGAAAAAAATCCAAATGATAGGCATATCCTCAAATGACCTGACCAGAGGACAAATCCTATAATAGGCTTCTTCTCACATACTATTACTGGAACACAACACAGTGCCCCTGGAGTGCATTCTTCCTGGCTGCAACCAGAAATGTGCTCAGATTATTCAACTATGGTTCTTCCCTAGTAAAATGGAATATGTAATGGGCACCGAGATCCTGGAGTTGGTCTGGTCTGGATTTCAGTCCCGTCTCTGCACTTCACAGGCCGTGCCCTCCTGCACACTCACTACTGCTCTCTTCCCCTCAGTTTCCCAATATGGAACATAGGACCTTCCCACTCAGAGGAGGCTGGTGAAAAACAAATGAGATGAGGCCAAATAAATAATAAGTGAATGGTGCCTTTTTCTAATTTCAGTACACTTTTTCAGAACAATTTTAGATTTTTGGAATATTGCAAAGACAGCACAGAGGGTTCCCACATACCCCACACTCAGTTTCCTCTATTAAGTGTCATTGTAGCCAGGAAGACAGCACCAGGCGTGCCAATCCACGCGGGAGAACTTCTGCTTTATCTTAGCCTTCATTTGGACTTAAATAGAGTAACTGTATACATTCTTTTTTTCATTTTGCATGTGGTTTTTTAAGCTTACTTTTAAGTTGTACCCAAATATATAACAAAATTTGCTATTTTACTTATTTTTAGGTGTACAACTTAGTGTCATTAATTATATTCACATTATTGCACACTATTCACTACTTTCTACTAGCACTACTGTCTACTCATATTTCCAACACTTTCCCATCACCTCAAACAGAAACTCTGTAACCATCAACCAATAACTCCTTATTCCCTTCTCCCCCAGCTCCTGGTAACCTCTAGTCTACTTTCTGTCTCTATGAATTTGCCTATTCTAGTTATGTCCTATAAGTGGAATCATAATATTTGTCTTTTTGTGTCTGGCTTATCTCACTTAGCATGTGTCAGTGCTTCATTTCTTTTTATGGCTTAATAATATTCCATTGTATGTACGTACCACATTCTGTTTATCCATTCACTAGCTAACAGACATTTGGGCTGTTTTCACCTTTTGACTATTGTAAATAATGCTGCAATGAACATTGGTGTACAGTTGTCTGTTTGAATCCTTGTTTTCAGTTATTTTGGGTATACATACTTAAAACTGGAACTGCTGGGCCCTCTGGTAATCCTATGTTTAGCTTTGTGAGGAACCACCAAACGGTTTTCCACAGTGGCTACACCATTGACATACCCACCAGCAATGTACAAGGGTTCCAATTTCTTCACATCCTCACCAACACTTGTTATGATATCTACGTGTGTGTACAGCCATCCTGGCACATGAGAAATGGTATCTCATCATGGTTTTGATTGTCATTTATCTTATGATTAGTGCTTCTCTTGTGATTCTCTTATGATCATGTAATATGCTTGTTGGGCACTTGTATATCTTCTTTGGAGAAACATCTGTTCAAGTCCTTTGCCTAGTTTTTAATTGGGTTGAATGTCATTTTGTCATTGAGTTGTATGAATTCTTTACATATCCTAGATATTAAACTCTTATCAGATAAATAATTTGCAAATATTTTTCCCATTCCATGGATTGTGTTTTTACTTTCTTGATGATGTCTTTTGACACACAGTTTTAAATTTTGGTGAAGCCCAATTTATCTATTTTTCTTTTGTTGCTTGTGCTTTTAGTGTCATATCTAAGAATCCACTGCCAAATCCAAGAATATTTACTCGTATGTTTTCTTCTAAGAGTTTTTTGGTTTTAGCTCTTATATTTGGGCCATTAATCCATTTTGAGTTCATTTTTATATGTGGTGTGAGGTAGAGGTCTGACATCATTGTTTTGCTTGTGGAAATCTAACTGTGCCAGCACCATGTGTTGAAGAGACTATACGTTCCCCCAGTGAAAGGACCTAGCATCCTTGTCAAAAATTAATTGGCTGTAGGGCTGGCCCGTGGCTCACTTGGGAAAGTGTGGTGCTGATAATACGAAAGCCAAGGGCTGGATCCCCAGACGGGCCAGGGGCCAAAAAAAGAAAAAGAATCTATTGGCCATAAACCCATACATTTGATTTCCCATTTCACTGGGAAACTCACTCCCTCTAAAGTAAACTCCTTTCAGATTGAATGAGCTCTCATGGTTTTCCGAAAATGGGGCTATAAACTCTGCCTACCCTGGATCCTTCTCTGTAACTCTGTTCTCTCTTTGGGTCCATGGAGAACCTCTCTTCCCTCTGGTCCCCAAAACTTTTAGGAAATTTGATGGATCAGCTATCACATTCGCCCACCCCCATTCGCTGTCTGCTTCCCTCCATGGAAGGAAGTAATGTTTATTGGGCACCTACTATGAGCTAGGCTCATGCATTTTTCTCACTTCATATCACCACCCAGAGAGGTACATACAAATATTGTCCCCACTTTACAGGTGGGAAAATTGAGGCTCCCAGAGGTTTAGTGACCTGCCTGAGGTCACACTGCCAGACTCCAGAGCCCAGGGCCTTTTCTATATACCAGGTTATACCTGCCCATTTTTTTCACTTCTTCCACCAGGACACAGTTTTGAGCTTGTTCAAAATATCCATCTTTTTTTATTGGGGGGAGGGAGCAGGTGGTGGCTGGCTGAACCCATGACCTTGGTGTTATAAGGCTGCACTCTAACCAACTGAGCTAACTGGCCAGCCCTTATTAGCATGTCTAAAGTGTGGAGGTCATTCTCTCCAGCTCACAGAGGAAAGAAGTGTCCAGAGAACACATAGCTAACAATGGGTCCAAACCAAGAAGAACATCCAGGCTGCAGATGCAAAGTTAGTGGACAGGGGTTAGCCAGGTTCAAATTCTCCTCCCTAACTGTGTGTGCCTGGGCAAGTCAAGTCACCTCTCTGAGCTTCCAGTGCCTCATCTGTGAAATGTTTACAGATGATGAAAGTGGACTTCCATTCAAGATGACAGACCGAGTACACACTGAAACCACGCATTCCACTCCAAACACTTAGAAATGACAGGAAAGTGCTCATGTGTACAAGAACCCATTGCAGTGGTGCCCAGAGACAAGGGTCGAAGCCCCCCCACCCATTGGGAGGCTAGTAGAAGTACAGGGCCCCCTGACGTATGAGGTCAAGAGCATGTGTTTCGTAAGCCCCAACCAGGTGCACACGGGAGAACTGTCCTGAAGAGACGACGCATTCACAACCACTTCATCAGGTTCCCACACACTCCCCAGTGGAAGAATTTACATCTGAGGAAATAGAGAACAATAGTGCAATTGTCAAAGGGCTCACCAACAAATGTATTAAATGGCTCAAAGACATAAAGGAGGGAATAACAGCCACATAACAAGAAACAGAGAATATGAGACAAACCCAGGCAGATATAAAGGAGAACCAGTTAGAGTCCAGATATGAAAAATATAGTTGCTAGAATGAAAACCCAATAGATGGGGAAATGGAGACCCAGAGCTGGAAAGGGATTTAACAAGGTCACATGGATTTTAGTGGCAGATGTGGAAGTGAAACCAAGGTCTACCTCAGGAGGCTGATTCTTCTGGTGAATGGATGTATGTTTTTTCTTCTCCCTTTTCCTGGTTTTTCTTTTCTTTCCCTGAAGCATAGGTTGGTGTTGAGCTGAACTCCACAGCCCCTCCCTAGAAGAGAAACAGCTTCCATTCCTTGATGAGACAGGGTGGAACAAGGGGTTGCTCTTCGAGATGGACAGCCAGCAAACTCTCTCCTGTGGAACATGAATTAAACAGAATCCTAATGTCTGAAGAGCATTTCGTAAGTGAAGCCCAGGAAAGCAGCTGACAGGATAGCCTCTTACATATCAGCCATGGGATGCGGGGTTTGAGTCAGTCCTAAGCTCTCTGAGCCTCAGTTTCCTCATCTGTAAGATGGGCTCATCGGTGTTCACATCACAGGCAGATTTTCCAAGAAATAAATGGGAAGTTGCTGAGGTCACCAGAAGTGGAAAAGGGGTAGAAGGGTTTATTGAGAAATTGGTAAAGGACCAAAAAAAAAAAAGTGGTTATATTGTATAATATTGAATATACTGAGTATCCTCATTTGAGCATCACATTTTGCACCCAGGTATTGATATTTAATGCTCTACCCCACAGATACGTACAATTATGTTTTAGTAAATAAATAAAAAGAATAAAAAATAAAAATGGATAAATCAACAGGAAGTTGTGTGTAGAAGACACCAGCACACCAGAGTTGTTTTGCATGCAACACCTTCCTACAGCTTCCCCGCCCTCTAATTTGAGCTCAAAGATACCCCTAGACAAGGACACAGCTACAGGCACATGGGCCTCCAATAGAGAAGGACAAAATTTGAAACTCTGAAAGGACAAAAGATGAATGGGAAGAGAGCAGGGAGACAGCCTCACGTTCCCCCACCCTCGTGGCCAGAGGGCAGCCCACGCGGGCCTTCTGCTCCAAGCACGGGACGGAGCCTGAGACACTGCTGGCTCCCTGGAGAGTGCGAGGCCCTGTAATGCTCGCAGGTAAGAGTTGGCGTTTGTGGGGCCGATGCACATCTGAAAACACTGTTCAGCCACTCACAAGGGAAATGCTCATTTATCTTCTTGTACACAGTAAGATATCATTTTTCCCACCTGAAATTCAAAAAGACTTTTAAAATGAAAAAACTGAATGCTAGGAAGGATGCAGCCATGTGCCTGGAAGGTGGGGGTGTCAGTTGCTGGCAAAGCAGTCAGGAAGTAGGAAATAAAGAGGATTCCACGTGCCTCCCAGCTCGACCTTGCACCAGGCTCCCCATGGTCCTACTGGCCTCAGCAGCCGGCCTCGAACACAGTGTTCCAGCCATTCAAAACTTCTTTTGGTTTCCGAAAGGATGTTCCTCCTCCCTGGGACACTCTTTCCTCACCTTTTCTCCAGCCAACCTCACGATCCTTCAGAACTCAGTTTGATGCTGCCTCCTACAGGAAGCCCACCGGATTGGCCCCTCTCGCTAGGTCAAGAGATTCTCTGGACCCCCAGGTCCCGGTGGGCTTCCACCATGCAGTGCTGATGACTCTGGGTCTGTGTCCCCCAACACAATCTACAGAATAAGCACATGACAGATACAGGAGGAGTGAAATATTTGGAGAAAGAGATGTGTTCTGTGTGGTCTTGGAACCATGGAGAAGGGTGGGGGTGCAGGTTGGTGTCAGCATTTGAAAGAACATTCCTAGAATTATAGCCCACTAGCCAGTCTGTACTGCCTTGAGGGGGGATGAGTGAGACACAGTCACAGGAGTGTGCCATCAGGTGTCACAGACCACTGCCCTTGGCCCCTCGCCTTCACACCCAGGAGCTCGGCCTGGGCTGGTCCTCCCTCCAGGCCTTTGTTCAGGGCTGTCCACCTCAAGTTATTCCATGTGCCTCAAATTCCCCCTCTGGCACAGAAGGGTGCGCAGAGGGCACTGGGGCAGGAGTTATCCCCACAGCTTTGGGCAGCCCCGCCCATTCCTCTGAAGGCCACAATCTCGTGGGCCCAGGGAACCCCATAGAGCCTCGGGGCTCTGCACCGTCATGCTGAGAAGGCTCCCAGCACATGAAAGTCTCGGGATGTGTCCCCTGGGCTCAGTTGACACTATGACTATCATAAGAGCGGGTGCCACACAGGAGCTCTGTGCAGGGTGTGGGCTGATAGGGACTCAGAGCCCTGCCCACACCCAGCCCCAAGCGTTCCCACCTCCCCATGACCACGGGTCCTGCATGCTCTGCCTTAATTCCCGCACGCGCCCCTCACCCACTCTGGTCAGCCGCACCCACCTCGTCCTGGCACCTCAAACACACTGTGCCCATCCCCACCTCAGCGCCTCCACACAGGCTGCTCATTGTGCCCAGAGCACTCTCCCCTAGATGTCTCCTGATGCCTGCTACTCTATGGGTCCCAGGGGAGGGTCCCTGCACCCTCCGGGGCCTGTGGTCAAAGCCTCCTGACCCCACATAGCCAGGCCTGCCCAAGCCCCCTCAGACTCAGCCTTAACTTTCAAGGGAGGAGGTTTGCCCAGGGGTCTCAGACACAACATCCAGCCCTTTTGTGCCCCGTGAACCCGCAATTCCATTCCCAGGCTTGGTGGAAAGGGGCGCACCTCTTCCCACCTGAGCAAGGCCTGCAGCCCCAGGCACCTGCTACCGCTGGTTACACATACATGGTAAGTGCTCAGTAAGTGTTTAGTGGAGGTGAGGTCTGGGGGACAAGGAGGGAGAAGTGCAGATAAAGACAGAAAAACAGAAAGAGAGAAAAACAGAATGGGAAACAGAGACAGAAGGAAAGATGGGGGGCTCTGATCACCACTAACTACACTCCAAGGCACCCCACACACGACAACCAGACCTGCCAAATACTGACTCCATCTTCCTCAGCAGCTGGAGCTCCCCAGAAGCCACCCCGGAACCACAGGATCGTACGGCAGCCAGGCTCCCCCACAGCCATGAACAACGCTGGCCTCTTCTAGAGCCCAGCCCAGGGACAACCACTGTACCTGCCCCCTGAAACCTCCCCATGCAGGCCCAGCAGCCAGAGCTCAGAGCAGCTGAGTCCCCAGAGCAACGTGCTAGGGGTCAGTTGTGTCCCCCGAAGTTCATGTATTGGAAACTTGATCTCCACTGTCACAGTGTTAAGAAGGTGGGAAATCCAACTATGGCACTTGAAAGGTGGGGCCTTTGAGAGGTAACTGGATCCCGAGGACTGTGCCCTGAATGGATGGATCCATCACGGAGTAATGGTTGATGGTGCAATGGGTGGGCCTGGACATGGTTCTGATGGCTTTATAAGGAGGGCCAGTGAGGAGGTTAGCTGTCTGGCTCTTGTCATTTCTCACCATGTGATACCCTGGTCATTATGGGACCCTGTAGAGAGTTCCCACCAGGAGAAGGCCCTCACCAGATGCACCCCCTGCACCATGGACTTCCCAGCCTCCAAATCTATAAGAAATAAGTTTCATTTCATAGAAATTACCCAGCTTCAGGTATTGTTATATAAGCAACAGAAATGGAAGAAATGCAGACCCAAATCTCTACGACGGGTTCTCCACAAGTCAGACTCCACAGCAAAGTGGGACTCCCCAGTAACCAGCCCCAGAGCCTTCCTGCAGCCGAGCCCAAGGCCAACTCTCCCTAGAAGCGCACAGCAGCGGGACCTCCCACCCCCCAGCAAATGGTGGTACAGGGACTGACGACATTAGGGCCTTTTCCAAGGTGCATGGGACCTAGATTTTTTTTTCACTTTGTGCTAAGAGGGCCGTGGGGGTGGACAGTGGCCTCAGCAGCTGCAGCGTGTGGGAGCAGTGCCTCGGCAGGGCGACAACCACAGAAGCAGCGAAGAGACAGGAAGGAGCTCAGAGCCTGGCAGAGGAGCAGGAAAGAGGCAGACAGCAGGGACAGGTGGCTGCAGTGGACTCCCCAAAATGGAGCTGAGCACTGGGGTCCGATGCTTGATGCTCCTACCATGTGGCTCCATTTGTGCTCTGCACCTACCCCGGGCCTGTCCTGCTCCCCACCCCAGCCAGTCCTCCCATCCCTTCCCCAGGCACCACCCTCCTCCTTCTCAGGGCAGCTGGTGACCAAAGAAGCAGGATCCAAGAGAGGAAGAGAGAGGGCAGCCTTCGCAGTGGAGAAGCCAGCTCGCTCCTGCCCAGGGATGGGGCTTGACTGGGGCAAAGGCAGCGGCGACAGAGAGATGGGGGCGGGGACAAGGAGAGCGACATATGCAGAGACAGAGAAGCCCAGAGAGACGGAGACCTTCAGAGCCAGAGACCCAAAGAGAGAGCGAGAAACGGGGAGAGATTCACAGTGAGAGAGAGAGAGCAAGAGAGAAGGGAGGAAGCTGCAAGGGACCAGAGAGGGCTCAGAGAACAGACGGCACTGGAGGGGGAGGAGAGCCACGTGGTGAGAACAGAAAGACTGGCGAACAGGCGGAGGCAAGGCTGGGTGCCAGGGGCCCCTGAGGATCATCCCCCCAGCTTCCTGAGTGCCAGGGCTGAGCTGGGTCCCCACCTGCACACGGGGCTCGCCTCCTCGTCACTGTTTCCCAGCCAGTCCCATGTGAGCCACGTCACCTTCTTGGAGCCTCCGAGCTCCCCTGTGGTCTAGGGAGTGACCAGCGTTTTTGTAACGGTGACAGCTGACCCCTAGCCTGCCGCTCACAGCTTCCTCTAAAGGGCTGACCCCCCACCCTGGTGTCTGCCAGGGATCAGCTGACATGGGCCAGCTCAGGCTCACGGGAGGCCGCTGGGGAAGAAAGAGCCCCACCAGGGTGGGCACAGACGGTGGAAAGACCCTCTGGTCCAGCCGCTGGGGACCCGTGGAGGGGGCCTGGGCTGGCCAAAGCTAGACTCATCCACTCTCCCCCGCCCCCAGAGGGTAGAGGAATAGGGATGCCTTTCTCTCCTTGCATCCCAGGACCCTCCCCTTCTCAAACACCCTCTATAGCTCCCCATTACTTTTCAGATTTTCTAATTCCTTGTCTGATTTACCTTCTCTTTCCAGCTAGTCCATCCGAAAAAACTAAGGCCCAGAGAGATTAAGTAACTTTCCCCCACGGGAAACTAGGGCTAAATCTGTAAGTACGGTATGAGTTTTCCTAGTGGACATTAGTAAAATGGGGATGAAAAGCATTCCAGGCAGAGGCAACAGTAAAAGCAAAGGCCCAGAGGTAAGAGTCAACATGGATAAGAGCCCCTGGAAGGGGCTTGTTGGCCTAAAAAAGAAACTGAGGTCAAATACATATAGCAAGGATTTATTGAGCCTATATGACAATTGCAAGCTGGGAGACACATAGATCAGGTTGCCCTGAAAAATGTGTTCTGAAGAGGGCCAGCAAAGCTTAGCATTTTATAACCACCAGGGGGAGAAATCAGAGACAGGTGGGACAGCCCCCTAATCACTCCATCAGTTTTTCTGTTGGTTGTACATGATGCATAGACCTGGGATTGTTATTATTACATCCTGCATGCAGGGTTCTAGGGTAAGCTTTACAAGAAGTGTCTTAGGTTATTTTATGGCTTTCTGGCGCCATTATGGCTGCTTTTGAGTAAAATGGTCTTATGATAACTTTTTCAGGACAGGTGGGTGTGATTACTGACCTATCCCAGATCTCCCAAGGCACTAAAATTTAGCTGACCTGGTCAGAGCAGATTCTTTTGGTTATCAGGGTGGAGGGACTTGGTCAGAGCTGCTAGTAGGAAAGAACCTGCAAATGGTCTTGCACTGAACATATCGCAGGACACAGGAATGGGGTCCTGCTTCAGGCAGGCGAGGACACCAGAGGTGGGGCAGAAGGTGAGGGTCAGAGTTGAAACTGAGCTGGCCTTGGCTTGGGCAATATCGTCACCTGGTGGTACTTGTATGAAACTGCACCCTCTGTCATTGGCTCATTCAGAAGACACATTTTGTAAGACCATTAGAGTTCCCAGTGTATTTGACACCCACAGTGGATCGTTTTTAACAACTCCTTCCTATAAGGCAATATTATTTTCAGTAATAACCGTAAAATTTAAAAAGCAATAATGACCATAGAAGAAATGAAAGTCAAATTTTATTTTCTGTCTGTTATATTTTATGTAATACTGTAAATTATTGTCCAGTAACTAAGTGAATTTTAGTATAATTGAAATATCCACAAATGGTACAATTTAGAAAGCCACTAAATCATACCACTGATATAATATTTTGTTGATTTGTTCATTAGTTTTATAACAACTAAAAAACAATGTTTGCATCTTAAAATTATTCAAATTCAGTAATATAGTTCATGTAGGAAAAAAACGTGTGCATTTACCAACAAATAAACATATCTCGTTATTTGCAAGACACCGCTTTAAAATTTAAACACAAAAAATCTCCAAGTGGTAACACAGAATGACAAAATTGAAGTAATCTTAGTTCCATGTCTTTATCTTTACAATCACTGTACTCTCCTCGGCTTTGAATCTAAACACAGGAAGATACAGTCTGGCATGGGGCCAGTGACTCCCAAACAATTCCAAACCATTCCAAGATTACTCTCAAAATGAATGCACATGGCTGCGTCTGCGTGTGTCTGGGGTTGACCGTATAACATAGGTTCTCTGAATTAACTTCCTTGTAGAATATGAAGTTCATTAAAAAATAAGCAATAAAAATATGCAACTTGGAACTTAGGTATACATTATCAATACCCAACTGTAAATAATGAAATAAGAATAAGGTCTGTACCTGAGTTAATAGTATTGTCCCAGTGTCAATTTCCTGGTCCAACAATGTGCTCACATGTCACCAAGGTTCTGGGGTCTCTTCTCTGTGGTAACCCACCTGAGTCTCATGCTCCCACTCTGCACAACAGCTAAAGCCCAGTCCTTCCCCCACAGACCCACAAAATGGCCATGGGCATCCCAGATCTCCTGGCTTTACACACACAAAGAGAAAGTTTGCCTTCCCAGAAGCCCCAGCACATCTCCTTGCCTCTCACTGGCTCTGGGTAGGTTACATACCCACCCCGGAGATAATCACTCTGGCCAGGAGAGTGAGCATTGCCTGGAAATTGGGGATGGAGCCGATTGCAGCTGAGGGAAAAAGTGCAGGGTCCTGGCTCCATTTTACCACACCTGTTGGGTTCTGCGCTCCAACACCCCAATTACCCACATGGGGAAACTAAGGCAGCGTGACTCTGAGACTGTCCTCCTGGGCAGAACTTGGCTAAAACTTGGGATGCCAGGGCCCAGGGAAGAAGGTGGGAGAAGCTGAGTAGGGGGCTGGGTGATAGAATCACCTAGAGACTGCAAAATGCACCACAGATTTCACTTGGGGGAAGGTAGTAAGGGGAGGGGCGGCCAGCATTTGTTAGACTCTCTCCAGGTGATCCTAACGTGCAGCATGCAATCCACGCAGCAGGGAAGCTGAGGCCCAGCAGTGCCCGCAGCCCCTCAACCCTCACACCCACCTGGCCTCAGTTTCCACTCTCTGCCACAGCTCCTCGTTTGCATCAAGATGCCCCTAGGGCAGAGGAGTGGGAAAACCAGCCCCACTTCTGGGGAGGGGGTCACTTCTAGGTTTGGCCTACACCAGAAAATCCCCTTTCAGGCATTTATGCTCCTTCCAATAACCCACACCCCCTCCCCCTGCCTCCTACCCTCACCCTGAAAAAGACAAAGGAGCTCAAACAACAGGGAAGCTGGGTTTATTCCAGTGATTCCAGTCTTGCCATCTGGGGACTGTCCAGAGGAAGGAGGTCCTGGTTATAAGTAACGCCCCTTGGCTCAGGGGCCCCCCAGTCAACATCAGCCCAGGACCAGGCTGAACAACCCCAGCCAGTGAGGAGGGGACCAGGCAGGAAACGTGAGACTGGAGTGGGACTGAGGCCTCAGATGTCCTCCCACCACAGCCTCAGCCAGACTGCAGGTCCTGGGATGGGGCTGGGGACGTGGGGGGTTGCAGGCCCTGGGCAGGCTGGAGCTCAGGCACATGCCACCTCGGCCCCCTGCCTGCACCCCGGGGGCTCCTCAGACTTGCTCACCAAGCTGTAGTAATAGGTCCGCATGCGCTGCTCCACGGTCTGGAAGTCCGGACGATCCTCCCACCTATGGGGGGGGGCGTTGCAGATCCAGGCCACTGAGCACACCCTTGAACCCAACTCCGGCTTGAGGGTGGGCATGCATGGGGCACGGTTGTGGTGGACTTTCAGGGCTCAGAAAGGTCAGTGGGGCTGGCGGGGTGATGGAATATGGTGAGGTGTTCTGGGAGTGAGAGTACTGGAATCCGGGTCTTGCTGTACCACCTAGGAGAGGTGGAGCTGGTGATATGCAAGATGCTGGGATAACCACGCATCCAGTGTTGACTGGTGTGGACTTAGGCAACTGAGTTCACTGGGAGCCAGAGAGACAACCATTGGCTGTGGGGTGACGGACGATTGAATGCTGAATTACTGAGTGTGTGCCGAGGGCCAGGGAATGAGTGTGCTAGGCTCAGGCTTACATGGGTGCAATTACGTGGCCCATAATCAAGCAGAAGGTTAGTATTGTAGGTGGGTGTGGCCAGTGGGGAGCCGGGGTATTAGTCGTACTGTGTATGGGATATCTGCATATTCTAGTGGGGTGTTAGATGCTGCCCTCTTGGAGTATTGAGGTGTTGGCGCACTGGGTGTTTCCTGATGGAGGCCAAGTTAATACATGTTGGAGCAGAATGGACCGACCAACTAGGGTGGGTGTCTATTTGCTTGACTGGTTGAGTATTTAGGTGTCAATGTCATAAATGTTGGCCAGTGGGGTATCAAATATTGGAATGTTCACACATTGCACTGTAGGGTGACAGCTTGTTTGGGTGTGTTGCCTGTTGTCTCATGGGAAGTTGGGATATTGATGGTATCAGGAGTTGGGATGTTTGCGTGCTGGGCTTCAAACAGACAGAGGTGAGGGGTTGAAATATATTGAGTGCTTGGGTTCCTAGGTGCTGGCCTGTCTGGGTAATTAGGCATTGAGTGTTGGTTGGTGGAGGACTGAGTTATTAAACACTGGAGAATTATCCCATGCCCTGAGTATTGGTGTTGTATGTTGGGTCACAAAGCATGGACTTTCTCTGAGTATTGCAGGATCCATGTGTTGAGTGTTGGTTGCTGAAGGGCTGAGGTTTTAGATACTGGAGCACTGGGTGTCCTCAGGCAGAGTGTTGGGGTGCTGGCCCACTGGAGCACCGTAAGGCCAGTTTGTCAGAGAGCTGAGTGTAGATGTAGGGGGACTAAAGGTACTGAGTGTTGAAAAGGCCATGAACTGGATGAGGGTCTTTGGGTGGGATGACAATGGGTAGAGTTATGTTGACTCTGACTGATCAGGCAACAGAACCTCCTGCCCCAGGCCCAGGGCTCAGTTTGGCTGGGTCCCTCCCATCCCTGGCACTCACTTGTAGATCCAGCAGTCGATCAAGAGTGTATACATTTCAGGTGGACACTTGGGAGGGCACTCCATCTGCCTGCCCTGCTCAGTGAAGGCCATGACCTCGGGACCCTTCATTTTCTGCTCCAACCAGGGCACGTGTGGGTAACCAGGGCCCCGTCACCCTCACCCCCTACCTGCCTCTCCCCAAGCCTACCTTGTAGGGCTTCTGGCCATAGGAGAAGGCCTCCCACAGGGTGACCCTGTAGCTCCAGACGTCACTGCAGCTGGAGAACTTGCGGAAGTTGATGCACTCGGGCGCGGACCACTTGAGCGGCCACCTCCCTGCTGAGCGGGCCTGGGGAAGGGGAGACACTGCCGGGGGAGGGCTCAGGAACTCTCTGCCCACCAAACCCACCCACCTGGGCACCCCAGGGGTGGGGGCTCACGGTGTAGTCGCTGTCGTCAGCACCCAGTGCCTTGGAGAGGCCAAAGTCGCTGATCTTGGCATAGTGCCGGTTGACCAGAGGACGTTGTGGGCCGCCAGGTCACAGTGCACAAAGTTCTTCTCCTCCAGGTACTTCATGCCCATGGACACCTGGTGCAGCAGCTCAGCCACATTGCTGATGGGGACCTCCTCCCTGGGGTGGGGGGAAAGGCAGTTTCAGCTGGGAGAAGAAGCCCAAGTTCCCAGGTGGCAAAGCCCGCTTCTGACCCAGATGAGCGTGGGCCAGATTCCCATGTGTTCCACAGACACTTCCTGTGTGCCAGGCATGAGGCTGCAACTGTGAACAAAACAGGCAAAACCCCTCGTCCAGTCTCCAGGCCTTAAGTATCACCCGTGTGCTACAATTCCAACCCATACCTCTGCCTGCACCCTCGATGTGCCCTCGAGGGTCTCACAGACTTCTTAGGGATAATACAGCCAGAGGTGGCCCCCTGATCATTCACAGGCACACGCGCCCACACATCGGCTCCCGCCCCCATTCCCCCCAGCAGCTCAGTCCTTCTGTGGCATGCCCTCCCTCCCCTCTCTCACATCTGATCCATCAGCAGACCCTGGCAGCTCTGCCTTCAGAATCTCTCCAGAATCCCACTTTTCCCACCTCTGCTTCTGCCACCCTGATCCAGCCCCATCAACACTTGCCTGGACCAGGACAGGTGGCTCCACCCAGGCCTTGGGGCTCCCTCCTGGCTGCTTCTCAGTCTTTTTGTTTTTTTAAAGCCTACAACACCCAGTATTCCCAGGCAGTCTCCCATCCAAGTGCTAACCAGGGCCGACCCCACTTAGCTGCAGATCAGTGGAGATCAGGCACGTTCAGGGTGCTGTGGCTGTACACTGCCTTCCAGTCTCGTCCTCCCCCCATTTCAGTCAGATCCGACCCCTCTTCCCCAGCCCTGCTCACAACCTCCCAGGGCTCCTGCCTCACTCAGGCTACAAGCCCAAGCCGTCTTCACAGCCCACAGGCCCTGCACCATCTGCCCCATGATCTCCCAGCCCACATAAGCTCCCTTCCACCACTCCTCCACTGCACCAAGCGCCGGCCCACCTCAGGGCCTTTGCACGGTCCGTGCCCTCTGCCTGGAAGGCTCTTCTCCCAGATCTGTGCTTGGCTGCCTCCCTCAGTTTGCTCAAACCTCACCTTCTCACGGTACCTCGTATCCTGACACTCCCAGTCCCCGACCTGCCCCTCTTGTTCTTCCACAGCACTCAGCCTCCAACACACTTTACACTTAATCATGACTATTTCTATAGCCTCTCCTCTCCAACCAGAACACAGGGCAGGGTCTTTGCCTCTTTCATTTGCTCATGAATTCCAAGTGCTTGTCACAGTTCCTGTCACCGAGAAACTGCCCAATAAATAACAACCAAGTGACTGAATGCATGAGCCAGGGACACGCTGTGAAGGCATGTGCACCAGTGAGAGCATGGGTCAGCGAAAATGTGCGTTGGGGGCGTAAGAACTCGTGTCTGTGAGGCTAAGAGTGTGGGGCATGAGGCACATGAGATGGCAACATTTCTCGGTAAAGGGCTGAAGATAAATATTTCAGCCTTTGCAGGCCACATGTGGTGTCTGCCACATATTCTTGTTTTTCTTTCCTTTTAACTTTTAAAAAATGAAAAATGACGTGGTACAAAAACAAGCCGTAGGCTGCGCTGTGCTGCCCCTGCTTTAGGTCACAGACAATCGACTATCGGCCATCTCCCATGGGTCATGAATTGGGCCCACAGAGTCTGGGTCACAATGACAGAGCTAATCCTTCTAAAGCTCTTACTAGCCCTGCCAGATGCACTTGATCAGTATCAACTCGTTTGATCCTCAAGAGCCCCTTGAGGTAGATGCCGTTGCCTTGGTACCCAGGGGAAAGTCAGGGTGAGCAGCTCTGCCTTGCAGGCACGGGTGTGGGTGTCAGGGTGTGGGAAAATGAGTGTGTGCACTCACGGGTGTGCACACGGGAAATCGGGTATGCACATTCCCCACGTAAGTGCAAGTGTGTCTGCCCTGCCCTGGACGGCTCCAGTGGGTGGACAGGGCAAGCGCCCAGCCCTCTGCCCCAGCAGTCCCGATGGCCCGGCGGCCAAGAGCTCACTTCTTTCCATCCAGGAACTTGTGCGGGGATCCGCCACCTGCCATCTCCATGACAAGCATGAGGGCCTCGGCCTGGCAGACGCTGATGAGCCACACGAAGTAGGGGTTGTGCAGCTGGTGCATGATCTGCGCCTCCCGCATCATCTCGTCTTTGTCCGCCTTCTCTGTGCTGTGCTTCAGAACCTTGATGGCCACCGTCGATCTGTTTCCTGCCCCTGTTCATGGCACGCAGGTGGGTGGGGGAGCAGCGCGGGCCTACCGGGGCGCCCATTCCCACCCCCATCTCTCTTCTTCCCTGCCCTGTGTGGTGGGCACTGGGGCTTGCCACCCACGTCAGGGCCAAGACATTCAGTCCTCCAGCTGCCGGGAGTGCCCGCTGAGGACAGTTCACAGCTGAGTCCCTCGCCTGGAACTGCCTGTCTCACCCAAAGTTATGCCCTCCCCAGGAGCAGCCTGTATCCAACGACCAGTCCATGCAGGGGACAAATGGCCCCTCTGTGGCCCCCTTGGGATGGACAACTGCAGCTGAGCCCAACCTCCCCTTGGCCCAGGCCCACGTCTCTCCCTCCCTCTCACGTGTCCCCAAGCTCTCTCAGGTAATCCTCCGGCATGCAATGTCCTGTCCTAGACTCTGTTTCCCAGGCAAAATGATGTGAAAGAGACAGACCTTCCAGCTCCCATCCCCCAAACCCCCACATAATTGTGTCCCCACCACAGCACACGGTCATACTTGCACATGCGGTAGACACCCTGGCGCACTGAGCCAAAGTTGCCACAGCCAAGTTCAATGTCAGCTATGAGGAGGTTCTCATGCTTCAGGTAGAGCTTCTTGCCCTTGAGCTTCTCAGGGTCACTGTAGGGGCTCTCGTACATGCTTGTGTCCATGGGCATCGGCTGTGGCTTGTCTGGGGATTCTAGACGTGCTGGGCACACACACAGCCGCACACTCCTAGGTCAGGAGCAGGGAGAGGGCAGGTGGGGGGGAGGGGGAAGGGCAGGGCAGTCTCAGCCCCCACAGGGCAAGTACCCCAGACAAAGGTGTGTGCCCAGAGTATGCACAGGCACAAGGTTGCACATGTACGTTCATGCGCATGCACGTGCATGCATTCCCGGTCACAGCTGTGGGTGCCTGTGAAGACATGTACAAGTGGACTGTAGAAGAGTGTGAATCTGTATGCATGTGTCACCATTAGTGAGCCAGCTGGAGCATGGAAGTGTGAGCATTCACACGTGTACACCTGTGTCCAGGCCTGCCTATGTCTATATGTGCACCACACAGCCATGTTTAGGAGGCCTCCAAAGGTGAGCATCTGGGTGCACGTGTAACCATGTGTGTTCTTCTCTGTGCACATATGTGGACAGGTCTGCATCTACATGTGAAACACACGAGCACTTGCAGCTTTAGGAACACGTGCACCTGGGTTCAAATCCCGTTCCGCCACTGCCTAGCTGCAGGACCTTACAAAGTTACCTGCCCTCCCTTTCTCATCTGCAAAATGAAAATAATGACCATAACTACTGCATATGGTGTATCGAGAGGATTCATTGAGCTCATGCACATGGTGACCTTGGAATGTGACTGACACACAGTAGACACTCAGCAAACCTGTGCCTGTGGACGGGGAGCCCCCGATGTGGCTGGGAGCAGTGTGCATGTCTATCCTGCAGCAGGATGGACATGCACACAGGCAGGCCTGATGGTGTGGCCATGGCATGAGCACAGGGTAAACCAATGCAACCGCTGTCAGCGGGGCCTGGCCCACACCCTCCCTGCCAAACCCCACAGCCCAGCTAGGGACCCCGCTCTCGGCCTGAGCCCATCCACACCTCCATCTCTGCCAGCTCACCTGGTTCAGGGGTGTATCCATCTGAGTTGAGGGTGTCGATCCATCTCCGAGTCTATAGGTCACAGGGTCAGCAATGGTCAGCAGCACCCAAGCTGGGGGGCACCCAGCCCCTCTCATGAGACCCATATCCACTCAGGACTCCCCAGAGTCAGTGCTGAGGAAGAACCTCTTTCCTTCCACAGTGACCCCTTCCTCCATCCCATCCTCTCCCAGGAGCCCACCCACCCAGCTCCAGGCCTGGGTCCCCAGCTCTGAGATGCCACTGACTCACATGGGTGAACGTGGAGGGGTGGGCTGGGAGTGTGGGAGCAGCGGCCCCTGGGGGAGCAGAAGGGACAGTGAGGGGGTGGGGGATGGGGCTCCTGCCCCCCCCAGTCCAGCCTGTGGCCACTCACCCGAGGCAGCGCTGGTGCTGGTGTTGGGGCAGGCCTCCTTCGGGCAGTAGATGAGCCCGTCGGCCTTGAGCTTCAGATACTCCACCAGCTGCAGACAGGGGAGTCAGGGCAGGGCCTCCTCTCTTCCCCGGAGCCTGGGCGTCCATCACAGCGCTGCCCCCAGAATGAGGTGTGTGGGCAGCCTACCTGACAGAGTGTGTCAAACTTGGTGCCCTCAGGAATGCAGTATTTGCCCGCCTTGTCCTGGCTGATGAGGTAGTGGTACACGGTTTTCCTGTAGATCAGGGACAGTGCATACGTGCCCTGCTCCTTCCAGTGCCTCAGCCTGGGGGAGGCAGGAAGGAAATGTCACCCCTACGGCCACCTGGGTGCCCGCCTACTGTGCTCAGTGTCCCCCCCCCCACACACACACACATGCTATGGACTGCACTCGCGGGAGCCTCATGGAGAGATGGCAGGGACTGGGGAAGCGTGGCCAGATCCAGCTCAATCTCCAGACCGGCTAGTAACAGGCCACAGAGGGAGGAAAAGAGAAGGGAATGGCCGTGTTCACAGTCGTTCAAGGGCAGATACGCAGCCAGTCATAGGACCACCCACATGGACACTCAGCCCTGCATGGCCAGACAGTCAGCTGGATGCTTGGCCATGGAGGTGGGGTGTACATCCACCCACAGGGGAACACCTGGCCCTCCACAGCTGAATAGTTGGCCACCTATGGCCAGACACTTGCCATCCACAGGTGCACTCAGCCATCAGGGGATGCATTCAGCCATCAATAGCAGACACAGAGCCCCTCACAAGGGGACACACAGCCTTCAACAGGTAGACTTAGAAACATTCTCTTAAGACCCCCCTCCCTCAACCAGGCTCACCATGTCAGTGCCTTGGGGCCCACCCAGGGACCCAGGGCATGGAAAAGGGGATTGAACACCCCTCCCACAACCAGGCACACCATGCCAGCACCTCAGGACCCACTCCGGGACCTGGGGTATGGAGGTGGGGATTGGACATTCTCCACAACCAGGTACACCGCCAGCGCCAAGGAGCATGCCAAAAACATCTTCTCCATGTGGGTGGCCTACCAAAGCCACCACAATAACCATGGCTGCCATGAAGGCAGCTAGATGCCACAACCATCACACATATTGTCCGCCAGCCACTGGAGTGTGTTAACACAAGGAGAGTCACCTGCAGAGATAAAGAAAGGAGGAGGATGTCTGTCTCCAGAGCCCATTTCAGAGTGACGGAAGAGGCATCTGCTCTATGATAGTATCGGAGGACATGATCACACCTCTCAGCATTGGACACATCATTTGGGCAGCAAATCAACAGAGCAACCTTTATTCTTTCAGAGGGAGAGAAGAAATCTAGGGTGATTAGAGGGGAGGGGGAGAGGAAAGGGGATGGGGCAGGATTGGACAAAAGGCATAAATAATAATTACGATTTGTAACAATATATATGCTAGTAATATTGATTTGATCAACATATCTCAATGTTGAACCCCCAAAATTTGTATAATCAATTTTGATTCAATAAAAACTTAAAAATAAATTAAAAATAAAAAAAAAAGAAACAATCTCTTGGGGAGAGAAAGCCATTTCCACACAAAGACCTACACAGGTAACACAACTCCATGACTAGCTCACAGGGCACCTTTGTGCAAATCAGAACAGGTCACCTTGTCATCACAAAGGACTGACATTTAATTGAAAGGGACCCTTGACTGCCCTCTGCTGGAAATTTGTCAATATAAATACACAAATTTTCCATGTCTGATGGGAATTAAGCCCCTCAAGGGCGGTGCATTTGTGTGGTGAGAACCTGTCCACCCACATCCCCCAGCCCCAAGTACACACACACACACACACACACACACACACACACACACACACACACACACCCCAATTTAGAGTCAGACACTGGCACCCTCACATGAGACCCCACGGTGAAACCAGTCAACATCTCCCACAAAATACTTGTGTTGTGAGTCACTGGCACAGGTTCTACTCTGGGGTTAAGTGTAGATTTCCAGCAGGGTGGGGGCAGCTGATCCTGAGGCCTCGCAGCTGTGAACGGTGTAGGCGGTGACCACCAATCTCAGCGACTGCGCTGAGTCACCGAAGGGCTGGCTGGGCGGGCGCAGCAGGAAGTAGCGACCGGGAAGGCCACGAGTGGGCACCCTCAGAGTGGAAACGTCAGACAGGGCTTGGCCCTGCCCATGGTTGTTCATTCACCAGATACATATTTGCTGAGTGTTGACCACGTGCCAGGCACTGTGCTGAGGGCAGGGACACGGTGGTACAAGATGAACTGAGCCCACCTTTCTTTCTCTTAGGCCCTTCCTTAGGCCAAAGGAATGAAGAAATATCCCCTAAATCACCACAGGAGAGCCTGTGCATGGGAGAAACCAAGGAAAGAGTGGCTTCTTCCAAGTGGGTTGGTCTCGGGGGAGGGAACTGCCTTTGGGGAGGGGGGTGACAGTGAGGATTCAGCCGGGCAGGGACTCGGGCCAAGAAGCACCCACGAGAAAGGAGGCCCCTGGAATTGCCCCCACAGACTTCTTGGGGAGAACACTGGACTTCCTGAGGTCAGGAAAGAGAGGCAAGCACCAAGTTCTCCCTATCTCCAGGCCTGAGTGACCTCGGCTGACATCTGGATAACATCCATTATACAAAAGAACCTGTGTCCAAACCCCAGCAGCAGCCCCAGGAGGGTTTTCAAACACCCAGCACACTTTTAAAAATAGCTTTAGAGATGCTGTCACAATAACAAACTCACTAACAGCCACAAGGCCTCAGCTGCGGCTCACACACGCAGACACACACTTTCACCCACATACAATAAGAGCTAACATTTAGTGCATTTTACATATATGCCAGATACCATACTATTGCTTTACACGTATTAATTCATGCAGTCCTTATAACAGACGCTGGAGGCAGGCACTGCTGTCATCTACAGGACAGCTGCAGTTGCTTCCACACCCTTCCAGGGCTCCACTTCACTCAGGGTCAAAGCCAAAGTCACCTCCCCACCCACCCCCCTCCTCCCACCCTCCCTCTCACTGGTCTCCAGGCACACTGACCTCCTCAATGTCTCTTCAACATGCCAAATAGATCCCTGCCTCCTGACCTTTGCACTCGCTATCCCATTTGCCAGCAACACTCTTCCACCTGAGAGCTTCACAGCTCACCTCTCAACTCCTTCTCTTCTTTACCCAAAAGTCACCTTCTCAGGAAGGCTTCCTCCGCCACCTAATCTAAAATTGCAACCCCTCCCCACCTACACACACGTGGCGCTTACCACCATCTGACACAGTCTATGTTTTGTCTACCTCCCCACAGGACCTGCACCTGTGTCTGTCTGGCTCACAGTCATGTCCTCGGTGCCTGGTGCAAAGTAGGTATTCAGTAAACACCGAGTGAAGAAGAGGAAACTGAGGCAGGCAGAAGTTCGGCTCCTTGCTCAATATCTACAGCCGGTAGGTGGCAGAGGCTGGATTCCAACCCAGGCTGGCAGCTCTGGAGGCTTCCTAGTCACTGCCGCTGATTTCCCGTATAAAAGTCCCTTTGCGCATCAGAAACGCACCACCCACTTGCACGTGTGAGCACAGGCACATCCCTCAAGGCCCAATCGGTCTTGCACACTCAGGTCTGCCCCAGACCCCAGAATCCCGGCCACCAAGCCCCAGGCCCCACATACAGGAACTTGCCATAAGTCTGCGTCCCCGAGTAGAGTTTGCGCTCGGCCTCGTCACGCGTCAGGCTGCTGTGGTACCAGGGCATCCGCTCGTGGGCCGTCGTGGCAATGAGCTTCTCCACCTGGGGCGACTGGCTGATGATGGCCTGCTCCAGGGCGTCGTCCTAGGGGAGGAGGGGTGAGGAGGATTGCATGTGCGGCCAAGTGGGCGGCCACGGGAACCCACTTTCATCTCATAGACCCTCCCGCTCATACCGTCCCATGAGACCTCCCACCCCACCCAGGCGCCCCTAGGACAGCCTCCATCTCCATAGTCCCCTCCCCAATCCATTCAAGGAGAGACCAGACCCCAGTCTCCACCTTCCAGCCCGGCCCCAAGCACAGCCCCATCTTGAAGCTGCAGAACACGGCAGCCCACCGTCCCCGTCGGCCGCCCTCCCTGAGGGCGCACTGCGACCCCGCGCACCATCCTCTCAGGCCCCGCCGCAAGTCCGAGCCTCGCCCCGTCCCGGCACAGCGCGCGCCTCCCGCCTCGGTCCCGCAGAGTCGCGCACCATCCGCAGCCACCACGGAGCCCCAGCTCCCGTGGCTCCAAATCGCTCCAGCTAGCGAAGACGCCGCCTCCCTCTCCCCCAGACCCCCAAACTCCGCAGCCCCCACGGCCCCGGGTCGGGAACGGCCTCACCTCCAGCTTGCACGTCTGGCGCAGGTAGTCGCGCACCATGGCGTCGCGCAAGCCGTCGAAGACCCCGGGCTGCGGCTCCAGACCCTCCGGCCGGTTGCAAGGCTTGCGCAGGTGCACGGCAGCCCGTCGGGGTCGCGCGAGTAGAACTCGCAGAGCTCGGCAGGGCCGCAGTGCGCCTTCCCGCCGGCGGTGGCGTAGGTGCCGTTGAGCTGGCGCTCCACGGGGAAGTGGTGGAAACGCACGTCGTGCACCCGCGACAGGTACTGTGGAGACACTGCAATGAATCAGATATCGTGAAAGTTGCCCTCCAGGGGAAAAAATAGCATTTTGTATTTCTGAATATTCATAAACCCACAACAGCCCCTCATGGTGGGTAGATCAAGGAGCATTCCTCAGTTTGGCCAGATGTCACTGTGGCTCAGAGAGGTTCTGTAGCAGATTTAGGGGTACCCAGTGAGCTAGGGATGGACCTAGACCTCGGACTTAAGTCCACCAAAACAAGGTCAGGCCCTGGAGCTTAAGGAAGCCTCAGTTTTCTGCCTCTGAGCGCAGCACTTTCTACCTCCCCTCAATACATCGGGTTGACAGGCTGTGCACAGGATGGGTTGGAGAGGCTGTACTGTGCCGGGCAGGGAGCCATTTTGATCTGTCTCCCCTCAGGGCAGTTCTGTGCTGGGGCAGCAACTGCAGGAGGAGGCCCAAGGATTCAGAAACCTCTATCAACAGAAGGTCATGCCCCAGCAGAACCTCGTGGTAAGTTTGGGGGAGCAGGAAGCCTAGGGCTTGAGGTAGAGGAGAGGTGCAGAAGGGGCTGCAAAAGAGGAGGCAGGCGCCAGGAACTGTCCCCTCCCCCCAACCCCTTCCCCTAACCAGCCCCGGTCTCTTCTCCACAGGCGAAGCTCAACCTCAGTGTCAGGGCCCTGGCATCCTCTGCCTCAAAGCTCCAGGTAGCTTCTGGGGGTGGGGAGGGGAAGGTGGAGCAAGTGGCAGCAGAGGGAGAAAGGAAGGGGGACCCACCTGGCTTGGGACCTGCTGGAGGTTGGGGGTGGAGGTGGGAAGGAGATGTGTGTGGGTGGACAGATCCTTGGGGACCGATCTTTGGCCTCTGTGTCCTCAGGGCTGACCCCCTTCCCCGCCAGGAGGAGTCTGTTGTGTGTTATGGGTTGAATTAATGAATGGATGAGTGAATGCGTGAGCAGGGCACTGAGCTGAGGCTCTCTTCTCCAGCTGGAGACCTCAGGCGTCCTAGGCAATATCACTCACCTAAAAGGAGAGCTGCCTGCCTGGGCCACCCACATCGTGAGGAATGTGAGTGGGAGAAGGGGGCTTCTACCTCAGGCTTCCCCTTCAGCCCTGACCCTCATCTTGGCTCCCAGGGAAGCTTGGCCTGTCCTGTTGTGGCCTGGCATGGAGGGTGGGGTGGGGGTGGAGGAGGCTGCAGGCTCCCGGGGCCCATGCCAGCCGAGGCTCCTCTCTTTCCTGAAGGTAAGCAAGTGTGTCCTGAGCTGGGGATGGGCTACTTCTCCCAGGACGTGGCCTGGGTGAGAGAGGAGGTGAGTGGGGACCCAGACCTGCCTGGCCTCAGAGCAACTGCTGGTTACCCCAGTGGACCAGTTCTTCACATGTTCTGCTCATTCCTCATCCCCAAGAGCTCCTTGTGGGTTCCCCAGGCCTTCAGGATTGAACCCAAACTCCCACGCCTGGCAACCATATCCCTGTTCTGTGGCTGGGCTCTGCCTGCCCCACCTCCGTCGCAACCCTTCTCTGAGGCCTGAATGTGAGCTGCGGTGGCCGTAGTTCACTAGAACACGCCTTCCACATCTTGTCCCCATGCCCTTTTTTGGGCCATCCCCTCACCCAGCTTCTCTAAGGCCAGCCCTCCAAGCCCACCTCCCTTGCTGGCCACAGCCTCTGCCAGCTCTCTGGGCACCCGCACCAGGCCGGCAGGGGTTTAGTTTAACCCCGAGTGTCTGTGCATGTGTGAGTGTGTGCACACGTGCGTGTGCAGACATGCATGTGTGTGCACATGTGTGTTCATATACGCACACATGTTGCTGTTCAGTGGTAGTGTGACTTAAAGCGCAGCGCTGGGTACACAGTAGGGCCTTAATACAGGCTGGTAAATAAGAGAAAAGGAGCTGAGTAAGGGGCCTGTGCAAGATAGTCCCCATTTCTGTGGGCCTGTGTCCATGTGTCTGAGTAAAAGTGCTTGGTGGCCCCAGCTGTGTCCCTGTAGGCCTGTCTCTCTGAATATGGGGTGTACCCCTGTGGGCCTGGGCTTCTCCGCATGTGCCTGCCTCACATTGGCACCACAGGTGCCTGAGCGCATCACCACCTGCCAGCCCCTCTCTGGAGCCCTGGACAATGGCCGTGTGATCCTGTGTGACATGATGGCTGACCCCTGGGTGAGTGCACCTAGCTCATCAGGGCTCAGGGACACGGAGGCCGCATGGGAGAGGTAGCGTGAGCAGGTGTGAGGCGAGGCACGGCCCCTGCCCCAGCCCTGCACCCCAGGCCTCCCCTCAGCTGCGGCAGCCAACGCCTCCTGTGGCCCTCGCTGAGTTGGCGGCGGGGTGGAGGGTGCAGAGCATGGGGGCAAGCTGACCTCACGCCCCGCTTTTAGAACGCCTTCTGGTTCTGCCTGGGCTGGTGCACCTTCTTCCTGATCCCTAGCATCGTCTTCACTATCAAAACCGCCAAATACTTCTGTCCCATCCAGAAACACCTCAGGTGAGGTACTGCCAGGGCTGCGGGGAGCATCGGGGCCTGGGAAGGTGTCCTTCCAGCCACCGGGCCTGGCCCCCTGCCACAGCCCCTCCTCCAGGCAGAGGAGGCTAATGGCCTCGCCCTGAAGAGCCGCACACTCTGAGGAGCTCCAGGGCCAGGAAGTTCTCCCACATGTCTGCCCCAGTCCTTCTTGCTGCAGAACATCCCTGTCCCCTGGGGGGCTTCTGAGGTGGGAGCATCAGGGCCCCGGGTTTGTTCCTGTGTTGGGGCTGAGAGTCTGTGCCGTGGGCTCACTGACTTTTGTCCTGTGATGTTGCACCTCCACCAGCTCTGAGGAGACTCAGCTCTTCCACATCCCCCGGGTCACCTCCGTGAAGCTGTAGGGTCCATTGGGTGAGTTTCCCACCTTTGTAATTCCTCAGTGCTGGGAGATTGAGGGCGTGGGGAGGGAAAGGGCTGGGATTGGGGTTTTCAGGGCCCAGGAAGGAAGGCAGGTTTGAGGACCTGGCAGGGTCTGGGTTCTAGGAGCAGCCCGCCCAGCAGTGGCACTGGCAGGTGGAGCCCAGCTCTCTCCTCCCTCCACCTCACCTGCTTTTTTAATCCATAACAGGGCAAGGTGAACCCTGGGGCTGTCTGTCCTCCCCCGACTCAGCCTGAGGATTTCTGTAGCTCTTGCCGCAGAGCCCAGGCTGGCGTCCAGGCCTGGATCATCCCCTGAATTCAGCTTATCTGGCCCCATCTTGCCCATTCCCTTCTCACTCCCTTTCCACTCATGCCCCACCCACCCTTCATTCATTCTCAAAACCATACTTCTGTTGTGCTGCAGGGCCAACAGGTTCCTCTAGGTGTCCACCGCTTACCCTCCTGGTGCGATGCATCAGCACGAGGAAGAGCTTGTGCTCCCTTGGGTGGGACAGAGGCCCTGTCCGACCCTGCTCTGTCCCCATCTGCCCTGCCTCTGTTCCCGCCTCCCTCTGCCCCTCTCCAAGCTCCTTGCTCATGTCCTCATCCAGCCCCCGACTGGCTACAATTTCTCTCCTATACCCTCCCCAGCCCTTCGCTTTCTCCCTCCCTGGAAGTCCTTTTCCCCCTTGTCTCCTCTTTACCTCATCCCCAATGCTACCTTGCTGGCCCCCAGGGACCCCTCCTGCCCAACCAAACTAATTAGGTGAAGCCACCAAGCAGGCAGAGGCCACCATGGCCCATGTCTGGGCTGGCTGCGGGCTCTGTCTCATGGCCCCAGCCCTTCACTGCCCCAAGGCGTGGACCCTCCACAAGCCCCAGCATGGATTTGTTAGCCCCCGGTGGGGTGAGGAAGGCCTGTCTGAAGGCTGAGCCTTCCTGTCTGCCTGTACTCGGGTTAGAAATAGCAGTGCTGGCCCTCAGCTCCTCTCTGACCACTGGCTCCCAAGGGAAGGAATTGGGACCTGGGCCATAGTGGCCCTGACCCAGCTTTCTCAGGAGGGATCTGGTGGCCAGAACAGGATTTTGCACTACTCTTTCTATCCTGTGCCTGTGGCCTAGGGTCCTCCCTAGCCTATCCCTGTGTCATCCCTGCATACTGGACTCTGATTTCCAGAAATGAAGAAGAGAAAGAGAAGAGAGCCCTCAGATCTGTTAAAGTCTTTTCACTTCCCTAAGCCTTGGCCTTGGGTCTTTGAAACCAGGTCTCCCAGCCTGGGGCCCTGTACACAGTTGGTTTTAATGAGTGTTTGTGGAGAGGAGAATTCCAAGGCCTCCTCTGACTCCAGGCATCCAGGGATTATTCCAGCAACCAGCAGATGGGGAGTGGGGCCCATCTGGGAGCATGCCGCCAGGAGCAGGCAGACCTGGATTTATAGCCTGGCTCTGACACTTGTTAGCTGGGGCACCTTGAAGGTGTTATGTGGGTTCCCTAAACCTCAGCTTCTTCATTTGTAAGAGGAGGAGAATAGTCATAGCCTGCTATAGGTTGTGACAAAGCATGGGAAGTCCTTGGCAGGGGCCTGGCAGAGAACAAACGCTCGGCTGATGGGAGCTATAATCTGTGCCATCGCTGTCTGGGCCAGGGACAGAGCTGGGTCTGGGCAGGCACAAGGGAAGAGGGAGATGGGTCCTTGTTCAAAGGCAGAAAGCACTTTAAGATTCTGGTCTGCTGGGTCTCAGGGAGTGTCTATGTCTAATTGCACCTTATAAGCCATCAACAAATTTTCTCCTAGGATTAGGAATGGCGCACATGCAATGTATTGTCACTGCTGCAAGCACATTCTCAAACAAGCGTCCTTGAATGCAGCACACTTGCCTCCTTTTGTCTTTTCCCAGAGGTTTCTTTGCTTGTTACTCATCTGTTGACCTGTGCAGGGAAAGTAGCACCCTGCATTTTAAATTGCAATTGACGAGATTAAAACAAATGAAAAAGAAACAATTAAAAAAAATCATTTCCAGTTCTCTTTCAAAGTTGCCTATCTGATCTTTTATATATTTGAGCATATTAAACACAGTTATTTTAAAGTTCAGTAACTCCCTTCTATGGAGTCCCCATGAATCTGTTCCTAGTGTCTGTTGTTTCTCTTGGTTATGTTTATTAGTTCTGTCTCATCTCCTCACATACCTGGTTATTTTTGAATAAGTACCACATATTGTATCGGAAAACCTGGAGAAATAACTTGAGGCCTAGGATGAAGTTATCTTCCTCTGTGAGGATTATGTTTACATTCAGCAGGTGCACACTAGAATCACTTTAATCCACTTGCAGGAAATGAGATGATTTGCAGTGCCTTGAGGGCTGATCTACCTCTGATTCATTCATACTCCTAGGGCGAAGCCCTCTGGGGCCCCAACACAAAGCATGAAAGATTTGTCAGGCACACCCTCCTCTTGGTGGACCGAGTATTTAGCCCCACAAGTTGTTGAAAGCTCTGCTCAGCATCTTTATAGTGTCTTCCGGAATCAGCAGACCCTCTAGGGAGAAAGTAGCCCCAGAAGCCAGGCACATGTTTCTGGGTTTCCTTCTTTCCCAGATCTTGGCCTGTGATTCCTCACTGCCTTGTTTGCTTCCTGATACCCTCAGTCAGACTTAAATATATATACGTATACAACACATATATACAACACACACATTTATATATTTTTTTAAATAAATATACGTCACTTAAAAAGCTGCTCAGAATGAATGTATGTGTACACACGCACACACACGTGCACATACACACATACATTTGAGCAGCTTTTTAAGTGTCCTCAGCTAGGAATTTGGTCCAAGTGATCTGGTCCATCATTATCAGAAGTAGTGGTCCTAAAAAATTGACTTTGATGTTCCCCACCCCGTGAATGGGAAAAGGCTGCCACTTTTGGAATTTAGTATCCAGGAACATTGGCTCAGCCAATTGAACACTGGCTTTGCAAAGGAGGTTCACTTGGAGAGCATCACTGTGGGCACTGGTCACCTGGGGAGGGGGTGGCACTCGGCAGTTGATAAAGAAACAGAAATAGCCACAGAGAACAACAGATTGCCTATTTCTCTGGTTTTAAAATCCTGGAATTCTAAAATGCTAATGCTACTTTATATGTGAAGCAATGCCCCTTCGAGGTCACAATCTCGACGGTCTCTGAAGGAGGTGAATTATCATCTGTGGTTGAGCAGATGGAGTTCCAGGAAGTTACATGGCTGGTTCAGAGTCTCATAAGTTGAAGCCCTACCAGGCTTTGGATTCAGGTCCCCTGGTCCTAGTGGCCCTGAAGGTTTCCTCCTGGAGGCACTGCCAGTCCCCATTCCCTGTGGGTGTGTGGGAGCAGGCCCTGTCTCCAAGGAGATTTGAACCAAGTGTCCTTGCTGTCCCTGTGGCAGGAGAAGTGACAGATTGGGGGCCCTGGGAGTTGTGCCAGATGCTCCAGCCTTGCCTCTCAGCAAAAGGTCTCATGGAAGATTCTGCCAAAGAAATGCCAGATGGGCCAAGGCATCCGCGGTCTCAGGTGACTAGCCAGGGCAGCTCCAGCTGGCTGAGTTGTGCTAAGGGAGGGTCGCCTGGTGGGCAAGAGCCTGCCCATGCTACCCGAAGGGACAAGAAATGTGAGTTAACATTTATTTATTGAGCTATGAGTATCAACCAGGAAGCGTGTTAAGTGCTTTACAAGAATCAATCGAGAGACAGGACTTTTTGCTTATCTACCTGATGGCTGAGAAACTAGGATGCAGAGACTGGATGTGGGCTGCATAGGAAAGGCAATACTTACCCAAAGGAATCAATGTATGATGGTGGCATTTCAGGATATAACTGAGTTCTCTGGAGTCAGCCTGAGGCCCTGCTCTGGGTGGTTGTGGCCAGTGTCCCTCCCCACCCTCTGGGCCTCCCATCTTACCTCCTAGCACCCTGTCTCTCTGAGCCTAAATGCCGGGGACCAAACCAGGAGGCTGGCAGCCAGCCTGGTCCACACCACGGGCCCCTTCTCCATGGTCCCAAATCCTTCCTTGCACTTTCTGGACAAGCATGCAGCAGTTAGCATCTAACCTTCTTACAAACACTGGTGATCACAGCACCATGTGGGGAGGGAGGCCGGTGTGTGCAGTGAGATGACCCCGCCCAGCCCCTGACCTCTGCCCACATTGATGCCGCATTTAGAGAAGAGATGGCCTGACCCCTCACCTACACCAAGGGTACCAAGGAGTCAGGTGTTGAGGTTAGAGGAGGGGATTTCAGGGAGGTGAGCTGAGACCAGAGGGTGAGGTGAGATGCCCTCCTTCACATCAAGCCAGAGGAAGAGGGCTTTAAAGAGAGCTTTAGGTTTTGAGGTGTCCTCCGCAGTTTGAGAAATCCAGTGGACTGATGCCTCACCCCCCACCCCCACCCCAAAGTCTAGAGGGCAAGAGACAGGCTGGCTGCTTTGATGGCAGAGCTGAGGAGAGGGCTGATGGCCCAGGTGAGGGCCTCGTGTGAGAGAGTCGGCGTGGAATCTCACAGGCCCAGTCCCAGGAGGCAGCCTGGACAGTGAA
Organism: Cynocephalus volans; assembly: GCF_027409185.1. Classification (NCBI taxonomy): domain Eukaryota; kingdom Metazoa; phylum Chordata; class Mammalia; order Dermoptera; family Cynocephalidae; genus Cynocephalus; species Cynocephalus volans. The sequence continues at coordinate 84,921,630 of NC_084473.1, forward strand.
CAGATGCAGGCCAAGAGAAGGTGGGGCTACCACTACCTGTCAGGGGCTCCTTGGTTCTCTGAGGCCCACACAAAATATCCTAGTCAGGGGGACAGTGGGGACAATGGCTGGCCTTGAAGACCCTTGGAGATGCTGATGAGAGAAAGAGGTGTAGCTTTCAACCTCCGCCAAACCCAGAGCACAGTTCAGCTGGGGGCTGACCACGCCTGCTGCCCGGCCGAGGCTTCCCACCCCACCAGGCCGGAGCTGCGGGAGCAGCCTCCACTTCAAAGCCAGGGACTTGACGATGACGTCAGGCCCTTTTTATTGTTGGGCCTGGACGTGAGCCGAGCGGTGCTGTGTGACGTGAAGTGGTGGAGACCACGGGTATTTCCCTACCAAGAAGCAGCCTGGGCCTGTCAGGTTTCCATCTGGCCGTGGGAGGACTGGCCAGCAGAAGAGGTTTCAAGGGCCAGAGGTGGACACAAATAAAGCTGCTGTAAGTAGTTTCCAGTTCCACAGCTGTGCTGGCTCAGTGTCCTGGTGACATCCCTGAGTTCTGTGGCATCCAGAGGAGGGCTTTGGGGGGCTACAGGTGTTTACTGAGCTTCTTTAAAGAGCGGGCACCACGTGCAAGGTGAGACGCACCCCCTCCCAGAGGGGCCTTGCTCACAGGCAGGGGCTCTCGGTGGGGCAGGGCCCAAACCCCGAGGGGGAATTTCTCTCTCTCTGGCCCTCAGCCAGGCCCAACAGTAGAAAGGGCCTGAGGAAAAGATATGTAAGAGCTTCACCTGCCGGCTTGGGGTCCTGGGTAGGAGGGATTTGAACTTGGGCCTGGAGTGGAGGGGGTCATGAGGAAGGTCCAGAAGACCCCTAGACTTGTGGGTGGGGCTTGAAATGATTCCTTCCCTTTCCACTTCCAAACTGCCCTGCCCTCGGGCTCCTGCCACCGTGGGAGGAAAACCACAGTTCCATCCCATCAGGCTCAAGCTCGTAGCTAACAGGGCAAGCACTCCTGCAGCCTTCCTCCCCTTTTCTGGGTCTGATAGCTGCCAAAGACCCTAGCAAAACTGACTCTCTCTTGGGGAGTTTGCTAATAGCCACGTGCCCACAGCATGGCCACTGCTGAGGCCCATGCAAGGAGCCTGCTCAGGCATTCTCAATCCTCATTCCCTCCTGCCCAGGAAAGGACCCAGTGGCAGGGGGAGGGTCATGGCAGAGGGCAGGCACGTTCACATCTGTGTTGTATGAGGGGCACCCCCCAGGCTTGCTGGTGCAGTGGGAGGTTCCCAAGGCCCCAGGGCTTGGGGGTGCCCAGTGGGCAGGGCAGTCATCCTGACCTGTTTGGTTGCACAGCTTGTTAACTTCAAAGAAAGCACCTCTGAGCAGTGGGAGGGTGACTCTCCAGAGGGCAGCACTGGTTTGGGGGTGGGCTTCTCTGGTCCTACCTTTCACTTCATACAGTAATGGAAGGCCTGCCCTGTCCTGGGCAGTGTGATCACCAAGTCTCCAAGCTGACGTATGACACACGGGTGTATCATCAGTTGGGGGGGATCTTGACCAATATGCTCGCTTTGGGATGAAAGGAACAGGCTTTATGTCCCAGCATTATCACTTTCTAGACTGTGACTTGGGCAAACCCTTTTACTTTTCTGGTCCTCCCTGTCATCATCCGCAGAGTGAGATAAAGACACCTTCCTCCCAAGTCCACCGTGAAGACTCAAAACACTCCACGCGTCTCTGCTCCTGGAAGTGTGCTGGGAGCCACAGGAGCAGGGCTGTCCTGGCCGTGAAAGGCCGAGTGACTCCTGGGGAGCGGGGCCCTGACCTGAGGCTTGCCCCCCATTTCCCCAGGGGGCAGGGTGGGCTGTGAGCTTGAGCCAGACACCTGGGCAGCTGCCTACCCTCTGGAACAGTCCTCCTTTTCTTCCCCTGGGGACCTGAAAGTGGGAGCTAACTGGCTGGCTAAAAAAAAGAAAAAAAAAAAAAAATGAAGGGCGAGCAAGTGCTCCGTTCATGCTGCAAGGCAGGGGGTGTCTCAGGACTCTGTTTCCATGGGAACCAATGGCACAGGCTGGTTCCTATGGGCACCAGAAAGGGAAACTTGGCAGAGGTTTCAGGCACCTGAAGTGGGACTCATCCCAGGGATACAAAGATGGTTCAACATATGAAAGTCAACAAATGTGATACAATAAATGTAACGGGCATGCAGCCAGTATGAATCTGGCCATCACAGCTTGGGCACGAACGGTGACAATCAGCTTTGTATCCCATGAATATTCATAACCAATAAATTTTTTTAAAAAAAGAATAAATGGGTACAGGAGATCTTATAGGTGTGGTAACAATGTTCTAAAACTGATTTGTGGTGATGGCTGCACAACTTGATAAACTTACTAGAACTCATTGAATTGCATACCTGAAATGGGTGGATTACATGGTATATAGAATATTCCTCAATAAAGTGTATTTTTAAAAAAGAGCATTTCACTGACATTCAGCAGATCCCGAAACACAGCACTCTTCTGCCACAAATAACTAAACAACCCTGGACAGGTACTGGACTTACTGTAGACCTTTGTTCCATTACCTATAAAGAAAGCGTTGGGCCAGGTGAAGCCCAGAGTGTCTCATGCCTCTTCCCATTGCCACATTCCATGGCTATTTTGGCAAAGTTAGTCCAAAGAAAACACTTTTGTTCCTTGGCAGATATCTAAGAAAGGATGCTCTTCTGAAAGAAATTAAAATCACAAAATTTCCTTTAAAAAATTGCAAAAGGAAAAGTTGATCTCCTAGAAGTAGAGAGCAGAATAGTGGTTACTAGAGGCTGGGAAGGGTAGGGGAGGAGGGGAAAGGCAGAGGTTACAGATACAAAGTTACAGCTCGATAGGAGGCACCATTTCTAGTGATCTATAGCTTTGTAAGGTGACTAGAGTCAGCACACATTTATTAGATAATTTCAAATAGCTAAAAGAGAGGATTTTGAATTTTCCCAACACAAAGAAATGAAAACTATTTGAGTGATGAGTACGCTGATTACCCAGATTTAATCATCACGTGTTATAAACATGGATTCAAATCCGGCGGTGGCCCGGCCGAAACCGAGCCAAGGTGGGGGGTGGCGAGGACAGTATGTGTCACAGGCTCGTGAGGGGGTGGGCTCAGAACCCTGTGGCGGAAGTGATGTCACAAAGGGGCCTGGTTACCAGGGTGTGCGTGGGGGACGCCTGAGGCCGGTGGGCGCCAGGGCTCCCCGGCTCCCTACGTGGCCGGCTGCGCTGTGTCCGCCGCTGTCGCCAGGGCTGGTTCACGTTCCCAACAGAACGCAGAGCTGTCTCAGCTGCTGGTTGTGGCCCGGCCAGGCCGTGGCTACCGCGGCCACAGCCATAGCAGCCTCGGAGCCACGGAGGTGCCCGGGGCTGCCCCTGAGCCGCACTTGAGACTGGTCCTGGAAAAGCTGTGCAGGACTGTGGCAGCATGGCCTGAAGACCTGAGACCGGGCCCTGGTTTTCCATGGGAATTGGTGATATGTGCAGCTCTTACTGGGTTTTTTCTTCTCTTGTTTTTGTGGAGATGTGTTCAGTTGGTTAGAAGCCGGCTTTATGTAGGAAGAGAGAAAAAGCTTGCTGAAGAGCTTTCTGGACTAATTGAAGAAAAATGTAAACTACTTGACAGACTCAGCATTGTTCAAGAGGAGTATGAAGGCTTAGAGTCAGCTGTGAAGGATGCCAGCTTTGAGAAGGAGTCAACAGAAGCACAAAGCTTGGAGGCAATCTGTGAAAAGCTGAGCAGGTCCAAATCTAAACTTGAGGATGAAATAGTCTTTCTAACAAAAGAATTAAAAGAACAGAAATCTCAACATTCTGAGCAAGATGAATTGATGGCAGATATTTCAAAAAGGATACAGTCCCTAGAAGATGAATCAAAAGCCATCAAGTCACAAGTAGCTGAAGCCAAAATAATCTCCAAAATCTTTCAAATGAATGAAGAAAGTCTGAAGGTGGCAATAAAAGATGCCTTGAATGAAAATTCCCAACTTCAGGAAAGCCAGAAACAGATTTTACAAGAAGTGGAAGTATTGAAAGAACAAGTGAGTGAACTTCATAAACAGAAAATAACATTTGAAGACTCCAAAGTCCAGGCAGAACAATTTCTGAGTGAGAAAGAAAATGACATCAAGTCTCTGGCTGAACGCTTGCTCAAGATGAAAGACTGGGCTGCTGTGCTTGGAGAAGACATGATAGCTGATGACTTGGAATTGGAGATGAAGAGTGAATCACAAAATGCTGCTCGCTTAGATGATCCGCCAGAAGGAGCTTTGAAGAAACTGATTCACGCTGCTAAGTTAAATGCTTCTTTCAAAACCCTAGAAGGAGAAAGAAACCAAATTTACACTCAGTTGTCTGAAATAGATAAAACAAAGGAAGAGATTACAGAGCATATTACAAATCTCCAGACTGAACGAGCATCTTTACAGTCAGAAAACACACAGTTGGAAAGTGAAAATCAGAAGCTTCGGCAGAAACTTCAAGTAATGACTGAACTGTATCAAGAAAATGGAATGAAACTCCACAGGAAATTAATAGTAGAGGAAAAGGACCGGTTAGAGAAGGAGGAGAAACTTTCCAAAGTAGAAGAGAAGATGAGCCATGCAGCTGAGGAACTGGAGACCTACAGAAGGCAAGCCGGAGATGTGGAAGGAGAATTGGAGAGAAGCATTCGTTTTTATCAAGGGCAGATGACGGCCTATGAGAAAAAAGTGCATGATAACTGGTTGGCAGCTGAGACTGTTGAAAGACACCTCAGTTATTTAAGGAAAGGAAATGTGTACAAGAGACAAAAATTAATTGAAAAAGAGTTTAAATTTGAACTTTTCAAAAAAGATCCTTCTGCACTCGATGTTCCAAATACAGCATTTGGCGGAGAGCATTCCCCATATGGTGCCTCACCAGTGGGTCGACCTTCAGCCGAAATGAGAGCTTTTCTCTCTCCACTCAGACTCGCACCTTTGACTCCAGGGCGAGGAGGAGGAAGAGGCTCAAGAGGCCCAGAGAATACTCTGGACCATGAGATGACCAATGAAAGAGCAGAATCGTTCTGTGATAGGTTAACCAATTCTCATGGAGCACCTTCTGGGTTCCTGTCACCTGCGTGGGAACAGCACTGGAGGATGACGATCCCTCCACCAGGCCACCCATGTTCTGATCCAGCTCTTCTTCCACGAAGGCAAGACGGATTTGATTCTAATCCTGGTGGACCGTCTGGACCAGCAGAACTCAGAAGTTTTAATATGCCTTCTTTGGATAAAGTGGATGGGCCAAAGTCTTCACAAACGGAATCCAGTAGAAATGATACCAAAGATGACCTTGGTAATGTAAATGTGCCTAATTCATCTGTGCCTGCTGAAAGGGAAGCAACTGGCCCTGGCTTTGCTCCTCCACCTTTTCCTACAATCAGAGGTCCATTGTTTCCAGTGGATATGAGGGGTCCATTCATGAGAAGGGAACCTCCTTTTCCTCCACCTCCTCCAGGAAGCATGTATGGAGCTCCTCGAAATTATTTTCTACCAAGGGTTTTCCCTGTCCAGCCACCACCTCCATTTGCAATGAGAAATGTCTATTCAGTGACGGGTTTTCCTCCTTATGTTCCTCTAAGAGCTGGATTTTCACCTCCACCCCCACATTCTGAAAGTAGGGGTGAGTTCCCTTCAGGGTTGATTCTGAGCTCAAATGAGTCTGCTCCTGAAATCCAGAACCACAGCAAGAAACCTGATGGTATTTTTGCTCTCTCTTCATAAATAGTTTTGACCTATCCCTCATTTTCATTTTAAGTAACTACTTTTTTTGCTCAAATTGAAGCTTAATGGAATTATAATTCTCAGGACAGTATTTTGTAAATAAAGATGATTTAAATATGAATTTTATGAGTCAATTATTTCCATTTTGTTTTATCCTAGATTGTATAATTATTTTAATTTGATTAACAAATCCACAATTACATCAACAATAATGGGAATTTTATATAGGCAATCTTGCAGTTGGGGATGTTTTAAACGCCAAGGGCAGTGTCTTTATGCCAAAAACTGTATATACTATGGTTGTAGACAAATGTGAAAGTAACTTTATGCTTAATTAAATTTTCATTGATTGAAAGAATAGTTTGGTACTGATAATAGTAATAAAGTAAGCTAGTTTCTTAATAAAAAACACAATGTACTCCATAAATATGTACAATTATTATGTGTCAGTTAAGAATAATAATAAATTTTTTAACTTACCGAAAGAAAGCTCTAGAAGCTCACCCTGCCACAGCAAAGCCGAGCACAGCCATCTCTGTCTGTCTGGGCCACTGTGCTCCTGACTTTGACCACTTCTGACAAAGCTGCCTGAGGTCCTGGCACACCTGTGGCCTTCTGGCGCATGGCCAGGGAGCTGTGCTGAAACCCTTGTCTGGCCTGCAGCAGCTGTCACGGGGACTCTCAAGCACTTTGCTGAAACCCTCACGCACTCTGTGCCTCAGTTTGGGCCGTGCCCGTCCTCAGCACGTGTGAGGCTCACCTGGCACCTCCTCCCCTTCCCGCCCCAGCCCACCTGTCCTGCCAGGCTTCACTCACCACAGCACACACAAAATTGAACTTTGGGGACTCTCCCAACTATTTTTCTTTAAAACATTCTATTGTATATATTTGAGGTTTGTAACATAACGTTAGAGGATACATATAGACAGTAAAAAGTTACAATAGTGGAGCACATCCACCATCTCACATCGTTACGTTTTGTGTGTATGAGGAGAGCAGCTAAAATCTACTCCACAAAAATCTCTAATACACACAAACTCTTTGTTTTACATTTTTGCCTCAGTTTCTTCTTTTAGGCTGACAGGACTCATAGCAGAACACCTGGGGAGATAGACAGATAGGCTCAGATTGGCAGGACAGTCCCCTCTGCCATGTTGGACACGGAGAGGCTGTCTGCAGAGGAGGCCTTTGTGAAGCAGGGAGAGGCCTTGGCCCAGGGAGAGACAGAAGCTGGGACAGAAGCAGTGGGCACCCAGTGGATTTCCTGCTCTGGGCTCCAAGCCCTCCTGGGGCCCCTTAAGCTCCAAAGCTCCACTGAATCCCTGTAATCAGTTCCCACTTTTCAAATCCTTCCGCTGGTCTACATGGATTTTTGATTCTTGCCATCAAAAGAGTGTTGACTAAGACTACGGCTGTGTCCTAGCCTCGTGATCTGACAAGTAGATCTTTCTCGCCTTGGGTTTGTTTAGGACCCAATCCCAGGGCACATCAGGGGCACCAGCGACAAGGGAGAAAAGGAACCATTCTTCTGGGCTGCTGCTTCCTTGAGAACTGCTGAGCATCTCCTCCTCTCTGCTGCCACTGGGGCTGCACGGGAGGCAGCCAGAGGAGCCCACGTGCTTTCTGGAGGGCAGAGAACCTCCAGTTTCTCAGGTCTCCATCTTTTCCCTCTCCTCTCCCACCTCAGGGCTTGGGGGTGGGGTGTTGGGGAACATCAACTTTGTGGGGATGTGTGAGTCAGGGGTGGGAATGTGGCCGAGGGAGGTGTTCTTATGGTCACCCCAGGAGCACCTTATTCCAGGTCAACCAAAAATTTTCCAAGGAGAACAGAGGGTCCTAGGAGTTCTTCAGGAGGAAGGGAAGTGCAGGTGTGCCCAGAAAGGTGTGGATAAAGGAGGGGCAGGACAGAGCCACCCTTGGATCCCCTTCCCAACTTCCAGAAGCCCTCCAGCCCTGTCCTGCCAGCCCCATGCCTTTCGAGGCTGCTCCGGTGGCACCAGTGGCTCCCCTGCTGGTGAGCTGGCTCCCTCCAAGGAGTTCACTTACAGCAGAAGCTTCATGGCCTCCTCTGCCCACTGCCCTGGGCTGGCCAGAGCCCCAACTGCTCTCTCAGGCGAGGCCGGGGCTAGGAGTCTGATGACAGATTGTTCCATTGGGATCCTGCTGGGGAAGGAGACTTGTGACATTAACTCCTTCCTTGGCTACTTACTCGGGAAACACCCTCCTTCCATGCCTCAATTTCTCCTGTCAAATAGGTGGATTCAGTATCGTCATCAACTCTCCCACCCCCAGGCTGAGGAAGAGGCTTGGTATGTTTTTGTTTTTTCATGGCGACATATTACCTTCAAAGGACAATGTTTTTATTACAGATATTTGAGAAAAAAATAGCAGTAGCCACTGATGGGCTTAATGACAATAATTGAGAAATGGGAGAGAGAGAGTGAGAGTGGAGGGCCTGTGGCCTGGGCTACTTATTTCCCAAGTCCCCAAGGGTTTCTTGTCCTTGGGAAGCTGAGACCTAGACTCCCCAACCAGTTGTTTCCCCATGTCAGAAAATATAAAAAAGCCTAAATGACAGGTACTAGTTTCACCATAGGTAGAGTCTATCACGCGAGGCAAGGACTATTCCATCCTGCTGCTGATGTGGCTAAAGTTAGAAAGTGATCGCTAGGGGAGTAATGTGTTCTCTCCACTTGAGTTGGAGGAGGAGCAGGCAGGCCCTGGAGAGACCAGCCTCCAGGGGGGCAGGAGCTCCCTACACAGATGCTGAGCTCAGGTGAGTCAGATAGGGAGGCTGTGAACCAGGGGTGGGGTGGCACAGCCTGTTCCCAGTGACCCTGGTGTGCCAGGCCCCACCCCAGCCCATGCCTCATTAAAGCCCTGATCCTCTTCTATGGCTCACCCTTTGATGAAGTCCCACTTCCTGTCTGCACCCCGTTATTAACCAGACTGTGCCGTCTACAACTGTGTCCTCTCGTCCCTAGCTATGAGAAAATGGCAGGGTCAGCAACGGGAAGGGCAAGAACTCTATTGTGGGTCCAGCCACGTCTCAAACTGAATTCTGTGTTTACTACTGACCCCGCCATGGGCAGCCAGAAATCCCGTGCCTCTCACCCACCCCACAAATCAGTGCTGAATTGGTGCCCTGGGCTGAGCTCAAGGGTCCCAGCAGCCATAGACCCAGCCCCTTTCTCCAGGGCTCTTCATCAGGGGGTGGGGGCCGCCATGGAAACTCACTGTACTAGTCCATTTTCTGTTGCTTATAACACAATACCTGAAAGTGGGTAATATGCAAAGAAAAGAAATTTCTTTCTTAATGTTTTAGGGACTGGGAAGTCCAAGGTGCAGGGGCATATCTGGTCAGGCTCTCTTCTTGGTGGGATCTCTCTACAAAATCCCGTGCCAAAGCAGGCTGTCACACCTGAGAGCCAGGTGAGAGTGCTTGTTAAAGTGCTCACTGGCTGTCCTGATGTGGCCTCCAGTCCACGCCCATGACAGCCCATGAAATCATTAACCCACTTCTCCATAAGTGGACTAACCCATTCATGAGAGTAGTTCTCATCATCCAATCTCCTCTTAAAAGCCTCACCTTTCAAGAGTGCCACACTGGGAATCAAACTCCCACATGAGCTTTGGAGGGGACATTCAATCCATAGCACTCACAAACTTCTATTTCTTCTTTAAACACAGGTAACACAGGCTAATGCACAGAAATTAGGAAGCACAGGCTAGCAAAACAGTGTTCAAAATTGCCCATGATTCCACCCAGAGATGCTCACTGTTTCATGCCTTCACTGCACGGGCTGTTCTGCAGTCCACTACCTGCGCTTACGTGTGCACTGTATCTTTCAGGTTAAAGACACATTTCCACATCATTTTCTTTGATGACTCTGCAGTGTGTCATGTGAGATGCTCATTTCACCAGCTCCTCGGTCGTGGCCTTTGGGACTGTTTCTGGTATCTTGAATAATGCTCCTGGGAACAACCTACACCCATCCAGCCGTCTTTCCCCATGACCTGCTCAGCTGCAGGCGACTTTCTGGGTACTGTGCTTGCAGCCAATTATAAAACAGAGACTCGTGTAGACACATCTCTGGGCATATCCTTGATTAGTTGTTTTAGCTGATGACTGGCTGGGGCATGGCTGGGTCAAAGGGCACAGCTCTGCTGGGATTCACCCTCCCAAAGGACTGTGCCTGTAAGCCTATGCCTGTGCTCCAGAGTGAACAGAGTGGGTCCCAGAGGCAGCAGGGAGAGTGCGCCTGGTTCCTGGGCCTGTGTGTCTGGTTTTATGATCCCTTGGGCCAGGGCTTCACTAGGTAGCTGTGGTTTCCCAGCCCCCTATTGGAATATATATTTAAAATTGGGCCACCTTAGATGACCCAGAGCCACTAAGATTCCTCCTGGACCCAGCTCAAAGGCAGCCCTCGCCCAGGACTATCTGGGGAGAGGAGAGGGAGCCCCGGTTTCCTTCCCAGAGGCCAAGGGCGGGTCCAGGCCAGGACCCGCCCCCTCCTGCAGGCTTCCGCCCCTGCCCTTCCTGCGCTCAGGGCGGGTGCCCGGTAGCTCCGGAGCCCAAACCTGTCAGGCAGGTTTTGAGAGCCACGGGGACAGAGGGAGCAACACTGGCGAAGGATGCACGGCCTGCCCGCGTGCGCCCGCACCCTCCGCCTCCTGAGCCAGTCCCGCGTGTCCCGCTGCCCACCCGCCAGACCCCATGGTGTGCGCACTGAGCCTCCTGGCGCCCCTGCTGGGCCTGGGGCTGGGGCTGGCCCTGAGCCTGGCGGGGACCGCGGCTGTGGACTGTGTGCCCATCGGCGCGGCCGAGCGCCTGACATTCGCCCCGGCAGCCAGGGCCCGGTGGCTGGTCCCTCGCGTCCGCGCGCCGGGGCCCCTGGACCCCCTGTATGGCACCGTGCGCCGCTTCCTCTCCGTGGTGCAGCTCAACCCCTTCTCTTCAGGTGAGTGTGCCCCCTCCCCCAGGGTGAGCCTCGCTCGGCAGGAACTGGGCCCCCAGACAGCCTCCCTGTACCCCTTCCACCTACCGCGTGTGCCCACCCTGTCAGCAGCACTTGGAGGGTCCCTGGCATTCCTCATCACCATCTTCCTTGGCAGAAGTCCTGGGGTACAAGGGCAACATCTGGAGAGGGCTCCAGAACTTTGTGTGACCTTGGTCAAGCCCCTTTTCCTCTGAGTCTCCGTTTCTCTGTCTGTAAAGTGAAGGAGACTGCATTAGAAGTCCATTACATTAAACCTGCGCAGACGTCCTCTGAGTCTAGTGGTGCCAGGGGTTGGGAGCGCTGGGAGGGGAAGAAGGACCCCTCTGATCCTCGTCCCTTGCTGTTCAAGAGAAAGGGCAGCCAAGCCCAGCCCCTGCTCTGCCTCTGCCCAGGCTGCAGGGCCTACCCAGAGGGTTAGGAGGGAGGTCTGTAGGCCTCCCTCGGCTGTTCCCTCCTGCAGCAGCGCTGAGGCGCGGGCAGGATGGCACAGGACTGAGGTGACACTGCCTTCTCCAAAGGTGTCATGGTGGTACAAGTGGGTGGGCCCTGGAGCTAGGCAATGACTGTCCCCAAACTTGGCTCTTTCTGGTAGAGTTGGTCAAGGCCCTGCTGAATGAGCCATCCTCGGTGAAGGTGGAGGAGGTGAGAACCAGGGAGGTGCTGGGGGAGGGAGCGCAGGGTGATCTGCAGGGGTGGGGTGGGAAAGCCTCACTCCACTTGGCTCACCCACCTTGCTGGGTGGGGGTCTCAGGCAGCCTTTCCCCCCTGCATGGGTGAGATGGGCGCAGGGCCTACCGCACTTGTGCTCCCCACTGCTGGTTTCTCTTCAGAGTCAGGCAGAGGCAGGGCTGGAATGTGGGGGGTCAGGACAGCCTCTGATGCCCCACTGCCCTGCCCGGGTGGTGCGGCACAGGGCAGGTTATGTGGTTTGCACTGTGATCGCGGGCCTCTACCTCCTGGCAGCGCCCACCACCGGGCTCTGCTTCTGTTGCTGCTGCCGCCACCAGCGCTGTGGGGGCCACGTGAAGATGGAGCACAAGGCCATGTCCTGTGAGTGTGGGAACGTCATGGCCTTCCTTCTGCTGACCACCCTCGTGCTGCTGTGAGGGGCTGCCCAGGTCAGGCGGGAGGGGTGGCCATGGCCCGAGGCTCCCACGGGCACCTCAGAAGTCCCTTCCTCCTCCCCTCCCCTCCATTTCCACAGGGTTGGCGTCATCTGTTCCTTTGTCACCAACCAGCATGTGCATGAGCAAACAGGCCCCAGCATGGAGGCTGTGCCTGAAACCCTACTCAGCCTCCAGGGCCTGGTCTCCAGTATCCCCCAGGTGAGCACCTAGTCATTCCCGTGCTCCCATGCGCCCCATGAGCCCCAGGCTCAGGCAGAACAGCAGAGTGGGTTCTCCAAGGCCCATGACCTGCAAGTCAGAATTGTTGCCCCTTCCTCTATGAACCTGTCTGCCCTCTGCTGGAGAGTTGCTGTAATATATAAACACACCCATGGTGTCCTCTGTATGGACGCCCAGCTGCCTGTAATAGGGGTCGCAGAAGGGGCTGGGAAGGGTCAGAATTGAGCTGCCAGTGACAGGGAAGGGCAGCCTCATGCCCTGTGTTTGCCTAGGAGCTGCAGGCCGTGGCACAGCAGTTCTCCCTTCCCCAGGAGCAAGTCTTGCAGGAGCTGGATGGTGAGGGTAACAGCTGGCTGGCCGGCCCCTGGGCCCCCTGACCAGGCCTGCCCGGGGGTCCCTCTTACTCCCTTATCCCAGATCCACCTGGACTCAGCCTCACAGAGGTGGGCATCCTGCCCAGCTGGACAGCCAGCACAGCAGCAGCTGCAGGACCAGCTGGAGAAGCCAGTGCCCGCCGCAGAGCCCAGTGCCAGGGCCTGGGGAGGCAGGATGGATGGTGGGGAGGGCCCTTGGGCTCCTGGGGGGCCAGCACTGCAGACTGCCCTGTGCTTTCTAGGTGTCAGTGGAACCATTGGGACCATGGTTCACACCCAGCTCAGGAACACGGTGTACCTGGTACTGGCCTCTGCGCGGAGCGTGTGTCAGGGTGAGCTGGATTGGAGCCCTGTGCAGGGTGGGGCCCTGCAGGCATCCTCCTGGTCAGGCTCACCCTCACCCAGCCCTGGACATCTTGGGCCATCTCAGCAGGCCCCACACTTGACTTCCCCATAGCATTATCCCAGGATCCCAGCATTATCCCTGGAAACCTTGTCCTTTGGCATCCCTGCTCACATCCTGGCTTAACATGCCCTGGGGAAGTTTGCACTGTAACTACAGAGGTTAATGAGTGCAGGTCCCTTTGGCTGGGGGAGGGGCATGTTCTACCTCCTGCCAGGCCTCTAATGAGGCCAGGGGCCCTGGAGACTGCTCAGGCCAGGTGTGGGTCTCTCAGCCCTACGGGACTCCACGGACCATCTGTGAGCCCTGAATGCCACCTCGGTGGTTCTGAGGGAGGGGCAGCAGGACCTGGAGCCGGCCATCCAGGGGCAGCGGGAACACCTCCTTACCCTGCTGCAGGAGCCCGGGTGCCAGGGGAACCGTGCAGGGGCGCTGAGCCGGGCCCGCGTCCTGGAGCTGGGTGCTGACTTCAGCCAAGTGCAGGTCCAGGGTGGAGGCCTCTTGGAGCTAAGGGCCACTCTGCCTGCTGCCCAGGAATCCCAAGGCATCCGAGCAGCCCAGGTGTTTCCTGAGGCAGACACCAGGCCCTCCGCTGGCTGGTCCCCACTTTCTCCATGCTCCCAGGGTTAAGAAGGTCATCGTGGCAGTGGGGCAGGCGTTCTCTTCAGGCCAGGCACTGTGCTGTGAACTTCATGGTCGGCTCCTTGAGTCCTCACTGCCACCCAGGGCAGTGGAGGCCATGGTGGTTCCCATTTACACATGAGAACACTAAGGGCTTAGAGGCATCTGCCCCCCTCCCCCAGCAATCCCTCTCAGGCCTCTCCACGGACTTCATAACCCCCCTTCCCCATTTCAGGTGCCCCCTGTGGACGATGTCATGCATCGGCTGAAGCGTGTCCCTGAGGCCAACTTCTCCAGCATGGTTCAGGATGTGAGTGCCCCACCTGCCTGGGTACTCACAAGTGAGGAGCCTCAGTTTCCCCCTTTTGGGCAGGAAGCCATTTGAACCTAAGTCTTGGGGACTCAACTACTACCTGGTGCCCTGGGCTGGAGGCTCATGGTGCCCATCCTCATTGTGCACATGGTCTGGTGCAGGAGGCAGGCCCAGAGCTCAGAAGGAAGAGCTAGGACCCTCAAGGGGTAGGGCTGGGGGCCGCACGGAGCAAGTGCTCAGGCTGAACCCCAGGGGAGGAGAGGGTGCGGTGGGGCCCTGCTTTGTGGCTGGAGCAGAAGGTTCCAGGAGGAAGGAAGTGAGAGCTGAGGCTGGGACGGAGTGATGAGCTGGGCTTTTGAGACATCCTAGTTGCTCCTTTTTCACTGTATTTGGTTTCATTAGACTTTTTACTTTTAATCATCCTACTGAATGTTTAATGGTAAGTTAGTTGTGACATCAATTTGTTGTTCTTTGCTGATTGTTGATTTTGAGCACCTTTTAATTCTATCCACTCTGATGTGCAGTGTCACCTTTGCCATTAGAAAGTATCTCTATATGTGTTGTTCTGTCTTTGAATACTTTCTTCTGTTCCATTTGACAATTTGGTAGACTCACACCAGCATCATAGTCCTGGCATTCAAGTAGCATATGTCCTGGTGCTGTTTCAGGTTTGCTAATGTCTGTCCCAGAACCACTGCCACTGAACTGGGCTGGGGTCCCAGTGGCCCTGGTGGATGCACCATAGATGAGGAGCCTGGGAGCATCCCTAGGTTTCTGCTGGTACCAGGATAAGGAGCTGCCAACCCTCTGACTGGCTTTGCAGGTGAAGGTGGCTCTTTCCCTTGGAGGCAAAGACAGGGAAGCTGCAGTCTACGTCATCACGGCTTCTCCAGGGGTATCTGAGATTAGAGATGAAACGGAAAAGCCACCCGTGCAATCTAGATCATATCCGTTGTCTTCACAGTAGAACCAGGATTCTTGATATACATGGAGCTTTAATTGCGCTGCTGGAAGAGCAGAGGTCCCAAGTCACAGAAACCAACAACACTGAGAGAGCTTTCACTGACATGCAGAACCACCAGCGTTCCCCTCACCTGGGATCCAGAGGAGCAGGAGGCAGAGGAGCCAAGCTGGGGCGGCCATGATTCACCCTGGTCCTCACTGAGGCAGACCCACCCCTGAGCTCTGAGCTGGGTATAAATAAGGGCTCTGGACAGCAGGGTGGGCTGGGAGGGAGATGAAAAGGAGTCAGAGTGGAGCAAGCTGGGCTTCTAGCTGCAGAGCCACCTGCCTCCTCTTCTCTGCCCTTGAGCAGCCCACGTCCAGGTGGTCAGGTGAGAAATGGCAGTTGGCTCAGACTGAGGAGAGAATATCTCTCCTGTGGTCACAGAATTGAATCTCTGTGTTATCCTGTCTCATCAATCCCCCCGAATTATCCAGATGGTGTTTGGCACAAGCCTGTAAAGAGCAACATAGAAGCCTGTGGTCCCCTTTCTCTATTTCTACCCCAAATGTACGTAGTCATCTCCCTATGTGCATGGCCATATTAGCATAGCAGAAAGAGATGATCAGAACTTTATCTCCAGGGATACCTTTCATTTTCTGACCTTTCATTTACTGATCTTTCCTGAGAGTCTTGAAGCTTCCTCATTCTTTGTTAAAATTAGTAAAGAACAGCACCAATTAAACTCAGCAGTGAATGCGAGGAAGACCACAACTGCAAAGATGAGCAGGACATGGGCCCTGACTCTTCATTGTATTAACACCATTTCATAAAGATAGACAATGGTACTGTCCATGCTAGCCAAGAACTATTCCTTGGGTGATGATCTATTTTCTTCACCACTCCATTTTGCACAATGCTTAGAACAATCTAGACTCAGGTCCTCCTCTCCATACAGTTTGGAAAACCTATGTTGTCAATCCTGATCCTCATTACCTATAAGCCTGTTTCTTTTTTTAAAGCAATTAAACTTTTCTGCTTCCCCAAACTTATTTTATGCCTTAAGGAAGAAATTTTATTAATCAGTTCCAAGATTCAAATGGATGTTTATTCATTCAAAAATTAGAGTTTAATCCACAACCAGAGAATATCCATCCATTAATCTAGATACTGTCATGTCAGGCAATAAACTCAAGTCATCTGTGGCTGGATAAGAAGTTTTATTGCTTCCAGATTGTGTGACATTGACCAAGTTACTTAACCTCTCTTTGCGCCAGTTTCTGTATCTGTGAAAGTGTGGCAATAATAGCATGTACTTTATAGTTCTGTTTATAGCTTAAACCAGATAAAGTATTTAGAACAGTATCCAACACACACTATACACTGCTATTAAGTTTATTATTATTATTATGATTATTATTATTACCACTATAATCATCATCATTGTCATAAGTAGACTAATCTAGCAGAGACTCATAGAAAGCAGTCATACATCTAATCCAACCATGTTACAATCACATCAATTTCCAGGGCCATTTTTTCACTTACCTGCTCACAACTCTTAAAACCCTAATTATTTTGTCTTGATCTACAATGAACTGCTACTTCAATCATGCCCACCCGGCTATGTCCCATGTATTTCTTCTCACCATCTATTATCAACACATTGCCCTATGAAAGCTTTAAGTGTCATTTTGCTGCCCATCTTTCCTAAATAATTCATATTCTGCCTTTTTAATCTTTTTTGTTTACTTCCTTATTGCTTGGCCCATGACTCATATTATGGAAAAATACCAATCTCATTTCGAGTCTTGCCACAGAATAATTTCTTCAGGATTTTGTCTAGTTCTTTTGTAGAATTTCACACTCAGAAGCATATTCTCCAGGACTGGATTTTATAAAATGGAAGACTTTATCTATTTTTGGATCAAGAAATTAGTTTATAGTGTCATGAGCAGTAATATAAACTAGAAGAAAGTACATTAAAATAATAGAAAATACAGGTTATGCTCTGTGGACTAATGGTAATATTGCCTAATGAATTTTCTTATAAATACTAGACATATGCAATGTTTATGGGTGCTTTGAGGATCCAAAAATTGCAGAGAGAAGAAATGAGTGTACTAGTTCCTGTGCTTCACAGCTCTTCAGCTAACCAAGAGGCTGCAGCTGGCATTTACATCTAATTATCTCCACATGCATCTAATGTGCCCTTTGCCTCACGTGTGCCAACCACATGTGATGCTCCCCTTACTGTGTCACCTAAAGTTTCAAGTTCGCTGAAGAATTCTATGAGCTTTTACCAGTGGAAATGGCAGTAATTGGAAACATTACAGAAGTATGTCTAGATTCCATATATTCTCCACTTTTTCTCTAAAATATGTACAAGTGATTCTGGTTGCCCTTTCTTATCAGGGCAGCTGACACTATAAACTCCCCTTGTCGGCATTTTTTCCTGTATTATAATGAGGTAAAAATGGCCTCATTTTACAGTTATGAATGGGCTTGCTTTCTTTATTTCTCTTTCTGTTAGTTCATTATTTGAGTATATAAATGCAACTGATTTTGGGGGCATTTGTTTTGTATCCTGCAACATTACTGAAGTTATTAACCAGCTCTAGGAGTTTTGTCGCAAAAAAATAAAATACCTATAAACCAATTTAGGCAAGGAAGTGAGAACTACAAACCACCTCTGAAAGAAATTAAAGAAGACACGAAAAGATGGAAAGATATTCCATGCTCCTGGATTGGAAGGATTAACATTGTGAAAATGTCTGTACTACCCAAAGCAATCTACAGATTCAATGCAATCCCTATCAAAATACCAATGACATTCTTCACAGAAATGGAAAAAACAATCTTACCTTTTATATGGAACAACAAAAGACCCCAAATAGCCAAAGCAATCCTGAGCAAAAAATAAATAAATAAATAAATATATAAATAAATAAACAAACAAACAAATAAATAAATAAATAAATAATAAAGCTGAAGGCTTAACACTACCTGACTTCAAACTATATTACAGAGCTATTGTAACCAAGTCAGCATGGTACTTGTATAAAAATAGACATTCAGACCAGTGCAGTAGAACTGAGAACCCAGAATCACCCCTCAGGTTTACAGCCATCTGATGTTGGACAAAGGCAACAAAAATCTACATGGGGGAAAAGACTGTCTCTTCAAGACGTGGTCCTGGGAAAATTGGATATCCATACGCAGAAGAATGAAACTAGATATATGTCTCCCACCATACACTAAAATTAACTCAAAATGAATTAAAGATTTAAGTATAAGACCCGAAACTGTAAAATTACTAAGGTAAGATATAGGTGAAACATGCCAGCAACTAGGTCTGGGCACAGACTTTATGAACAAGAGCCCAAAAGCACAAGCAGCAAAATTAAAAATAAACAAATGGGACTGTATCAAACTAAAAAGTTTCTGCACAGCAAAGGAAACAATCAAGTAAGTGAAATGACAACCTACAGAGTGGGAGAAAATTTTTGCTAACTATGCATCTGACAAGGGATTAATATCCATAACATACAAGGAATTCAAACAATTATATAGTAAAAAAACAAACAGCCCAATTAAAAAATGGGCAAAGGAGCTGAATAGACATTTTTCAAAGAAAGATGTACAAATGGACAACAGGTACATGAAAAAATGCTAAACATCAGTAGTCATCAGAGAAATGCAAATTAAAAGTACACTGAGATAACACCTCACCCCAGTTAGACTAGCTATAATTAAAAAGATGGTAAATAACAAATGCTGGTGAGGGGAGAAGGGAACACTCCTACACTGTTGGTGGGACTGTAAATTAGTACAACCACTATGGAAAATAGTATGGAGGTTTCTCAAAAAACTACGGATAGATCTTCCATATGATCCAGCAATCCCACTTCTGGGTATATACTCAGAGGCATGGGAGTCATCATGTCAAAGGGATATCGACACTCCCATGTTCATCACAGCTCTATTTACAATAGCCGAGACATGGAACCAACATAAATGCCCATCGATGGATGATTGGATAAGGAAGCTGTGGTATATACATACCATGGAATACTACTCTGCCATAAAAAGGAATGAAATTTTCCTATTTGCAACAACATGAATGCGCCTGGAGAAACTTATGTTTATTGAAATGAGCAAAGCACAGAGGGATAAATACCGCAAGTTCTCACTCATGTGGGAGCTAATAGTGAAAGAAGGAAGGAGAGAAAAACCACACCAGTGCATTGGACTTGCAGAGGAAGAGAACATTCTATGGGCTACAAAGTGGAGTGGGGGGCAGGGGGGAGAGGAAGTGAGGTTGTTAATAAGTGGGTGGGGGACACAGTGTACAAATGCAATTTGTGGTAATGGGTATACAGCCAGTATGAATCTGGCCCCCACATCATGGGCACGAGAGGTGACAATCAGCTTTGTATCTCAAGAATATTCATAACCAATAAAAAAATTACAGATTTTATAATATTCTCAGCATTAGTTTTATTTCATGACTGAAAAAATGCTAAAATACTTTGTTTTTAATGTAGATATTTTATTTTAACCATAAAAATAAAATGGCCTCATGTTTATCTTTTTTTTTTTTTTTTTTCTAATTTAATGGAACAATTGCCATGAAAAACCTTTTGGGAGAACAGATTTTTT
Source organism: Cynocephalus volans (assembly GCF_027409185.1). NCBI lineage: Eukaryota > Metazoa > Chordata > Mammalia > Dermoptera > Cynocephalidae > Cynocephalus > Cynocephalus volans. The sequence goes on from NC_084473.1 coordinate 84,941,068, forward strand.
AAAGATGTTCAGCATGCATAATAAATATCAAGGATTTTGCCCCTTTTTTCCCAGATACAAATTAGTTTATGGGAGTGACAGTACTATGCATAGTTAGTAAGGGCCTCCTCAACATCTGGATTGACAGTGATTTGATACCACAATGGTTTGTATTCCTGTTTTGCTAGCCTAATAATGGGTTCGCTCATTTTTATAAAATAAGGACAGCCTTACTGTGTGCATAATGAGAAAGTGAGCATACACTGTGCTTCACCCTTTTTGCTATAAAAAAGTTAGTTGGTACAAAGCTGTATTATGTAAGAATTCCCTGACTCTGATTAAAGTACTCAGAAAATCTTCAAGTAATAGTACTGGAAGACACATGGCTGAGAAGAGGGGCAGAGGCATGTACAGTCATACCGTGGAGATATTGCAGGTTGGGTTCCAGACAGAAGTGGTAGAGTGATTATCACAATAAAGCACATCACACAAATTATTTTGGTTTCCCAGTGTATATAAAAGTCATTTTTGCACCCTACTGTAGTTTGTTAAGTGTGCAACAACATTAGGTCTAAAAAGCAATTTTAATTAAAAACACTTTATTGCTAAAAATCCTAACTGTCTTCTGAGCCTTCATTGAATCCTGATCTGTTTGGTTTTGGAGGGTTCTGCCTCCATGTCTATGGCTGCTGACTGATCAGCGTAGTGGTTACTACCCTGATCTACCCTCAACTGACGGTTGAGTAGCTGTGGCAATTTTTAAAAATAAGACGACGGTGAAGTTTGCCACATCAACTGACTCTTCCTTTCATGAAAGAGTACTCTGTAGCATGCGATGTTGTTTGACAGCAATTAACCACAGCAATTAACTTCTTTCAACATTGGAATCAATCTTCTCACACCCTGCTTCTGCCTTATCAACAGAGTTAATGTAATATTCTGAATGCTTTGTTATCATTTCAACAATGTTCATAGCATACTCACTAGGATTACATATCATCTCAAGAAACCACTTTCTTTGCTCATCCTTAAGAAGCAACTCCTCATTCATAAATGTTTGATCATGAGATGGCAGCAATTCAGCCACATCTTCAGGCTCCACTTCTAATTCGACTCCACTTGCTATTTCCACCAAATCTGGAATACTTCCTTCACTGAAATCTTGAACTCCTCAAAGTGATTTGTGAGGATTGGAATCAACTTCATCCAAACTCCTGTGAATGTTGATATTTTGACCTCGTCCCTTGAATCACAAGTGTCTTTAATGGCATCTTGAAAGGTGAATCTTTTTCCGAAGGTTTAAAATTAACATTTTTCTGACCATCAGAGAAATCACTATGTATGGGACTTATAAACTTACATAATGTAATTTATAAGTAATAAGAAAAAACTTGTAAGTCAGAATTACTCTTTGATCTATGCTATGCAGAATAAATGAATTGGCAGGAGTGAAAACAACATTCATCTTCCTGTACTTCTCCATCAGAGTTCTTTGGTGACTAGGTACATTGTCAGTGATCAGTAATATTTTGAAAGAAATCTTTTTTTTTTTTTCCTGAACAGTGGGTCTCAACTGTGGGCTTAAAATATTCAGTCAATCATGATGTAAACAGATGTGCTGCCATCCAGGCTTTGTTGTCTCATTTATAGAACACAGGCAGAGTAGATTTAGCATAAATCTTAGGGTAATAGGATTTTGTGAACAGTCACTGAGAATTGGCTTCAACTCAAAGACACTAGCTGCATTAGTCCCTAACAAGGGAGTCAGCCTGTCCTTTGAAGCTTTGAAGCCAGGCATTGACTCCTCTTCTGTAGCTATAGAAGCCCTCAATGGCATGTTTGTGCAATACAAAGCTGTTTTTATCTACATCGAAAATCAGGTGTTTACTGGAGCCACCTTCTTCAAGGATCTTAGTGAGATATTCTGCATGACTGGCTGCAGCTTCCAGGTGAGCACTTGCTGCTTCACTTTGCACCTTTATGTTACGGGCAGGAATTCTTTCTTTGAATCTCATGAACTACCCCTTGCTAGCTTCAACTTTCCTTCTGCAGCTCCCTCATCCTTATCAGTTTTCACAGAACTGATGAGAGTTAGGGTCTTGCTCTAGAATAGGCTTTGGCTTTAGAAATATTTAGGATGGTTCGATCTTCTATCCAAACAACTACAATTTTCTCTTTATTGGCAGTAAACCTGTTTCATTTTCTTATCATTTGCATGTTCACTGGAATAACTTTTTAAAAAATAATCAATTTACTTTAATTGATATATTGTAATTGTTCATATTTGTGGAGTACTATTTTGTGTTTTGATATATATGTGTATTGTAAAATGATCTGGTCAGGGAAGGTAGTGTATCCATCACTTCATGCATTTATCATTTCTTTTCTGAGAGTACATTGCAAAGCCTCTCTTCTAGCTGTTATGGAATATACAGTGCTTTACCGTTTACCATAGTCACGTTACTATGAAATAGGATACCAGACCTTCTTCCTCCCATTTAATTGTAATTTTATAACCATTGGCCAATCTCTGTTATTACTCCCTTTCTTGCCCCTCCCCAGTCTCTCATAACCAGTGTTCTACTCTCTGCCTCTACAATATCAATAAACATTTCTTTTGCATTCATAGGCTTGGCTTTCAGCCTATCTCAGTTTTTGACATGCCTTCCCCACTAAGCTAAATTACATCTAGATTTTGATTTAAAGTGAGACATGTGTGAATCTTTCTTTCATTTGAACACTTAGAGACCATTGTAGAGTTATTATTTGGCCTAATTTTAATACTGCTGTATCTTGGGGAACTGGGACCCCTGAGGAGAGGCAGGGAGATGGGGGAATGGCTGGTCGGTGGAGCTGTCTGAACACACAATACATTTGTCAGTTAATTTCACCTTCTTATATCAGCATGATTCATGTTACCCCCAAATAATTACATTGCTAACATCAAATATTATTGATCACAGATCATTGTAAAATATATAATAAAAATTTAAAAAGTTTGAAATATGGTGAGCATTACAAAAATGCGACACAGAGGTAAGAAGTGAGCAAATGCTATAGTTTTTTTTAAAAAAAGGACTGATTGACTTGACATAGGGTTGCCAAAAACCTTCAATTTGTAAAAAACACATTATCGGCCAAGCCCAGTAAAAGCAGTTAAGCCTATACAGGAGAACCGTCACTGTCTTCCTCATGTTGGGTGAGGTCCATGGCAAGTAACAGGCCAGCAGTTGTTCATCTGATTCCTGGTGTGTGGAACAATATTAAGGTTCAGGAGGAGTCATTTCTCTTGGCAAGTTGCATACTCTTAAGTGCCAGTGGCCATGTGAGCCTAAGTTAGTTGAAATAACATTGTTGAGCCTGCCTATGGCCTTCCATGACACTGATTCATTGGTTTATGAGATTCAGTGGATAAGCTTGGAAAGGTAACTGACAGAGGTCTGTGTTATGGGTCATCTTAGTTAGTCAGAGGCCCCTGCTCAGTAATAATGGCCTTCAGACACATTTTCACTTGGAAAACATTTATGTTTAAGCTTGGCCCATTTTTGAATGGACCAGTCATAGCTCTTCAAAATGATTATGTCTCCAAGCCTTCAGCTATATATCTTCTAGGGCCATACAATTTATAAAAGCCAATAGTCAATGTCATCGAGTTACCTATCTCTCTTTGCAAAGTGACTATTAGATGTAAATCTTGGAGTTTACCCACTCTTGTGATTTTCATTGTTCTAGGGCATCCTTGGTTATGGTAATGATGTGACACCAGTCCACCCTCCACTGTTAGGAGGACTTCATCTAGCATAGCATTATTTGGGACATACATATAGTGAGGACTTTCAAAGGACACAATGACTTAATTATTAACATTAGGCAAAGTTATTTCATTCATAGTCTTTGGTCCTCCTCTGAGGTAGAAAAACATTTAAGATTAACATACCCATTTGGTGAGCATTTTAGAAATAAATATTACAAAGAAAATTTCTGTTAATAGAGAAGGTATTACATCTGTTCCTGGGCACCAAATTTTGATGGAATGTAAGAGCAAGAGGAATCATCTTAAACCATATAATTAACATAATATTTTTTACCTATGCATAGCTTGCATATATATATATATATATATATATATACACACACACACTTAAACAATCTTATTTAGACATGCATTTATGTTTACATATGTATATGCAAACAATAATTTGCTCAATATTAATATATGCACTGATAAGTATGGCATATACTTACACACATATTTTTATATAATTGTGATTAATTTTACTGTTTTGATTCAAAAATTATTTAGTTTTTTTCTTCTTTAATCATTTCTTAATATCTTTATTAATGAATTTTTAAATACTTATATCTATGCCATCAACTTTGATGAAGTACATGTATATGGGTGGATGTAAATATTGTACTGGTCAGCTTTTGCATAATAATTATTGGTGACCAAACCACTCAAAACTGAGTGGCTTATAGTAGGAAGCATTTATTTCCATGTCTCCAGATGCCCGTGTTAACAATGATCCCACTGATAAAGGCAGGGCTCAGCTGGGTGATTCTGCTGCAGGGCGCTGAACTTGTCTCCATCCTATGGATTACGGTTGATCTGGGGCCACGGCTGAAGTGCAGCGAGGACGCATGGCACAATATTCTGATGAAAAATGGCAGTAACAAAGCCCCTGAATCAAGCTGCACAGTATCACAAGTTAAAATTACAAAAAAATTAGTTTAAAGATCTCACTTAGCCTTTATTTGCAATTCTAGAATTGGGCAAAACCACATTTTATAAAACAGAATGAGTGTTCTGATGAGCTGTAAAGAGGTGGTTGGTTTCATAGAAAGTAAAAAGGTGAGGAAAGCAGAAACAGAGAACAGAAAGTGGATTTTTAGTTTCAAAGTTACTCTCCTAGTTAAGGTGAAAGCAGAAGGAACTTGCTTATAAAGGGTAGGTAAGCTACTTAGATTCAGCTTGGTGATGAGGAACTTCAGCATGAGGAACTCCATTGTGGTTTGATCCTGCTGAGCTCTTCATGCAGGAGTTCAGTTCAAACAAAGGACCTTCTATAAACTTTAACAACAGGCATATTTACATCCAGTAATCTCTAACACCAGTGCACAAATCTTAATTTTTTATATTCATCTTGGTAATTTCTATAGTTTCTAAAAACATCTATTCCATTTATTTATCAAGCTATTTGATCATTCCATAGGCAAATAATTATGTTTTCAACCTTTAAATCTTACAAATGTTTCCTATGTAATTTTGCATTTATTGGAAAATAAAGCTGGGTGAATTTCCAACAAGCAGCTTTTAAGAAATTTCTGAAATGGTCAAAATAGGAAAAAAATTCTTAAAGAACAAAAAATGTTTTAGCGGAAGTAAATATATCCTAAAACATAGCATCTTACACCTTTGATAAAACGCCTGCTATCCTGTTCCAATGCAAATTCTCCTTCCATAGGTCTTAGCTGGGTCTGCTGTGTTGACATGTAACAAGCTCACAGTGATCTCGATGATGCTGCTGACTTCAGGACAGATTTTGAGTAGCAGTGTTTTCTATGTTAAAGAAAAGTAATGTCACATGCACATTTAATTTTTTGTTTGTGTTTTTTTTTATTAGTCAGGAAAGACTTTTTATTTGTTTTTCAAACAATTTTTATATATTTCATGCAAGTTCCTCATTGTCCTGTGTCCTTTAGGATTTAAGTAAGTATTGTTGCTGTGATCCCATACTTGCTGAAAACACTTAGAAGCACATCTGAGTGTATTTTAGTTCAATCCGTTAACTAAAAAAAAAAATTCTAAGATTTGAGGAGATAGTGACCATATTGGGAAGTCGGCTATTGATTCCCCAATGTCAGCTTAATTTCTGGAAGCACATTTCTCAAAACCACATTCCCTTCTTTGGTTTTCTGTAGAGTTGCTCAGTGAGGTGCCCTCCATGAGATTAGAGAATCAAAAGAGGAGGACTCAGTTCTTTCCATCAGCACCTTTAGCCAGACATGGGGACAGAGGTAAGGATTGGAGAGTCATGTGGTGAGGTTCTGCAGGCAGCTGAGAGCATCAGCACCCCCATGCCTGGGCTTCCCAGACAGGACTGAGGGGTCCACACCTTCAGTGGCAGGTGTGCTCTGGCTGCTGAGGGAGCACTAGAGTATGCCCTGTGTCTAGGATCAGCTTTCCTTCCTTGCACACCTCGTGCTCTGTAAGATTGTGGTGTAGACTCTAATTCCCTCTATTTAAACAATTCTCGCTTGGAGTATCCAGAGTGACTTCTCTACTGCTGTGTGAATCCCAACTGATGCTGTAACTCAGACTTACCAGTGTGTAAACTCTGTCCTTAATGAAATCAAGAGAGACATTTTCAAGTGTGTGGTGTGGAGCAGAGAAGGAGAAAGAGAATTAGGCTGCAGAAGAGCCTTCCTGGTCCCTTCTATCACAACCTAAAAGTGACCTTCAAAGTGTGCCTGTTTCTCAGAAATGCTCTCAGCAGATGAAGGAACCAGAAGAAGCAGATGGGGCAGCCTCACACATCTGCTACCCTGTGGGGTTTATGTTATGACTTGTAACACTGTGGGAGGGTTAGTATAATACTGTTGACAGTAATAAGTTGCAATATCTTCAGGCTCCAGGCTGCTGATGGTGAGAGTGAAATCTGTCCCAGATCTACTGCCACTGAACCTTGAGGAGACCCCAGTGTACAAACTTGATGCTGCATAGATTAGAAGCTTAGGAGCTTTTCCTGGTTTCTGCTGATACCAGCTTAATGCACTGCCAATGCTCTGACTGGCCTGGCAAGTGATGGTGACTGAGTCTCCTACAGATGCAGACAGGGATTCTGGAGACTGTGTCATCTGGATGTCACATCTGGCACCTGGGATTGGAAACACAAAGACAAATATCCACATGATTAACCATGTTACAAGAGGACTTCCCTGAAGAGTGAGGCCACACTGACCACACTGGTTGTGTAAATTCCTGGTGTTCTTTCTCCTTACCTGGGAGCCAGAGCAGCAGGAGCCCCAGGAGCTGAGTGGGGGCCCTCATGTCTATGCTGTGTCCTGACTGGGACTGACTCCTGCACAAGGTTTGAGCAGCCTATGAATTAGTCTTCAGGACAGTGGGCTGTGCTCTGGGAGCATGCAAATCACAGGGGCTGGAAAAGGGCTGGGCACAGCAGCAGGGCTGACTCATCTCAGTAACACCACAGGCGAGTGTCTGCAGGTGTGCCCCGTCAGAACAGATCAGCTCAGAAGATGGTGTTTCTCTCTTGGGGATGATATTATTACAAAAGATATTTTTGAGCTGATCTTCAATGTTTGAAATGGACCTAAAGTCTTGAGAGGAAAAAGTATTTTATAGTGTTTTGGAGTTTCCTTAGGAGATTTTTTTTTTTTTTTTTTTGTAGAGAATACTTAGTAAAGTCTTAGAGGGTGGCTCTCTGTTCTTGAACTTATTCTCAAATTGATCCAGTGGAGAAAAGATACTTTATGCTGTACTTAAAACACTTCTGTGCTGTTTTACATATTTTTAGGTAAGAAAGAACATCTATCTCAATCATTCTTAAATATATGTAAAAGCATTTTGTAATGGCCCTAAACCATTATTATCTGAACTTAGTCAAGTAATTTACTGCAGAGACATAAAGATAATACCATGTTTCCTCAATGCATGTGTCACTCAGAAAAATCCACCATTTTTCAAAGGTATAACTGTTTTTAATACCCAAGCCCTAAATGGGCTGCTCTTCATTCTTATTTGGGGGTCTCTGATAGTCTAACCCCTGTTCTGCAGCTTGATATTTTTCCCCATGATTCAATAGTATGTTGTGCTGACAAGTAATGCCACATCTGATGGCTTCAATAAAAATCACTGTTTCTGCTTTCAAATGTAGTACTCAGGATTAGGGTAAACTTGAAACCCTGGATCAATCTAGTCTTCCTAGGAACAACTCTCTCCCAAGTGGGACAACCAAGGTCACATCACTGGGTATTGCTTTGAGCTGTTCTCCCTACCAGCATGGTCCTGGGGCTCTGGTGCAGCTGCCCTGAGCCTGGCTTTCTGAAGGGTAGATGATGGGGGAGGCCTTGGGGGAAAGGAGAGTTTATTAAGCCTTCTCTCCTATGTGAGGGTGTCTGCTGCTCAATTCATGTCCCTTCTGTGCACCATAAATGCCACTTTTCTCTTTTACTCTTTAGCAGTGAGTGGGGACGTTATTCTGAGTAAGACCAGGCTCCCTGTTTGCCATTCCAGTGGAGAGAGTCAACATTTCCTGTCAATCCAGATCCGTATACAAGAAGTATCTTGGGTCTTGACTAAACATGGACAGAAACGAACCCCTTATAGGTATGTTTTATGTTTCCCCAAACATGTTCAGCAGCAGGGGAAGTGAAACTCACTACATAGTCAGTGTCAGTGTCTTGGAGCCCAGGGACTCTGAAGAGTGATTCATGACTGCAGGTGGCCAAGCCACTGCAGGGCAGCCTGTGTGCAAACATCCTGTTCCATGTCTCAGGGCATGAATTTTGAGGGAACTCACTTGCAGCCAGCCTGCCAGGATCTCGTTCTAGAAAGATGCACGCACATAGGAGCTCCAGATTGAAGGTCCACATTTTTTCTCTGAGTAGATGTAGGAGTCACTGTTGGTCCCCTCAGCCATTCTCCTTCACTGCACTTCTGCTGAGTGTAGAGGATATTGACTAAGAAGTGATTAATGAGATAGAAATGAAACACATGTATTTCACAGAACCAAAGTCCTTAGCTTAGGAGGCCACAGCCAAAACCCTTTAGAAAAACATGTAGAAATGCTAAGATTGAGAAAGACCAGAAAACTTTCACAGGACTAAAGCCTTTGGAGTAGATAAGAGAATTGAAGCAGAAGGGGTATTGTTCTGGGGCAGTAGCCCTTAGTTCAGGTAAACCTAAATGATGGGAAAGTATGTAAGCTAAGATCTTCAAGGATATTCTGTTAGATTAGTTCGTGCCTGGGGGATGTTCTACATCTCGGCCTAGGCTGTTTCTTTGAATTTCTTAGGGAGTTATGTGCTTTGGTGATTATCTCATTGTTTTTCTTTGTACACCACATAGCTTAGTTTTATGACTCCTATTGATCATAAATTGCTTGAACTATTTTAAGGTATACATGCTTAAATGAAGTTTGTCAAGTAGCCAGTTTGTTTATGTTTTCACTGTGATTGATTAACCATCTGTTTTTCTTCTGTAACTTTCTTGTCTTTATAACAAAAGCTGAAGCAAAAACTGACTCAGGGCTGTGACTGGTCTCTCCTCTCTTGATGGAGTTTCCTTGGCGCAGTCCCTTCGGGATTCTCATTGCTCTTAACATCAGGGCATTGAGTAATCTTTGTATCTCTGACTCTCTGTGAGAGGTGACAGCTGTCATCTAAAGACCATGTCTGTGCCTCATTGCTGTCTCTGAAGCTGAGGAAGGCAGCTCTGTCTGTGCACACAGCAGACCACAGGCCTGGAATGGGCATCCTCTGGGACAGCCCTCAATCATTGATGACAGGAGGGGTGTGCACATACCCCAGCTCCCTCAGACTTCACGGGGAATAGCCAGAGGAATTTTCCTGTGTATCCACATGGACCTGAGCTCCAGTCCTCCTCAATGCTGGCTGACTTGCTGATGTGCCTTTCTCTGTCCATCTTCTCTTCTCTGTCTCTCTTTCCTTTTTCTCTCCTCGTGATTCCTGCACCTTGTGAATATAATGCCTGCAAGGGAATCCTTGCCACTGGTGGACCCAACCTAAGGCAGTGGACAAATTTTCACTCTCAGAAGGTCTAAATTCTTTCCACTTCTTCTTGATGTGTAGGAAAATTTAGACAATTTAAGACACGTTGACTTTTATTTAACAATCTCTCTTTGATGATATTTAAGAAGTAATTCTTTTCTCATAGGTCACAAAATCAAAGGAGCTTTAAAAAATATCTACACACTGTGAAGTCACCTTTAGACATTAGAGGTAGATGAATAAGACCGCCCCCCCAAAAACAACCCCACAGTTCACAGGAACCCAAGTCTCAGATTTCTTCCATCTCTGTTGCTCATAAATCTGTCTTGGAATTTTTTATTCTACATTAGCTGGGACAGTTGTATGGATAATGACAATTGTTACTGAGATGAATAACACCCTCAAAGCAGAAGGTATCTATGTCCTAATCTTTCAATTCTATGAATGCTACCTTCTGTGGCAAAAGGAACTTGTTAGACATGATTAAATTAAAATTTCTCAGATCAGTAGATAAATTTGAATTATCCTATTGAGACCAATGTAATGACAACAGCCCTTATACTAGGAAGAAAGTAGGGTCACAGTCAGAGAGAAGATGTCACAATGGAAATGGGTGTTGGAGTGATGGCAGGAAGGGGCTGTGGAGCAAGGAATGTGGGGCAGGGGCAGCAGCCAGCTGTGAATTTCACAACATCCTGGTTTTGTCTTTCCTCATTTTTTATGTTTTTTTGGGCTCATCCATGGGATGAACGTGGCCACAAGGAAGGAGCATAGTTAAGGTCAGAGAGACCTGGTTCAAATCCCAGCCTCGGCACTTGCTGACCATGTGACTGTGGACAAACCACCTCTGCTCTGATGAAAGTTTCCTCATCTGTGAAATGGGGCATTATCATATGGTGTCCTGAAGGTTTAACCAGATGAGGCACTATGAAGTATATATAAACACATGTGTGTGTGGAGAAGAGCACCCAGTCCCCTTGAATAACTTAGTATGAAGACGTTAGGTAATGTACTACTAGCTGCTGTCATTTTCAACTCAAAGTCATCGATACTTATTCTACAAATAACAGCTGCCTCTCCATAGGGTTTCATGTGCATTTTCTCCACCATAAAGCTTCCACCATTCCATTCATGTGTAGCTTTAGAAAGTTGAACAAGAAACTACCACAGCTCCTTTAGTCTGGGTTTTCCCTGACCTCCATCTGTGTTAGTGTTTTTCTTGTTTGTTTTGTTTTGTTTTGTTTAGGGCTGTTAAAACATGAATTGGGTGGCGTTAAACAACACAAATGTATTCTCTCACTTTTCTGGATGCCAGTTTCACAATCAGTTTCACTGGGCCAAGATCAAGATGTTGGCTGTGTAGGTTCCATTCAGAAGTTTTAGGGGAGAATCTGTTACTTGCCTCTTCCAGCTTCTGGTTGCTGCAACTTTCCTTGGCTGTGGCAATATCATTCCAATCTCTGTCTCTGTGTTCACACTGCCATCTCCTTTGCTGTCTCTGTCATCACAAGGACACTTGTGATGTCATTTAGGGCCCACAGAAAATCCAGAACAATTTCACCATTTCAAGAGCCTTAATTAACTTCAGGAAAGGCCCTTTTCTTTTATAAGGTAACACTTGCAGGCTTGGAGAACAGAATATGATATTGGGGGGGGGGCATCCTCAGTGTTTTAGACCAGCACAGGAGCAACTCTCTCTGTACACATCCCCTCTGCCTCCCAAATCACTTTGCCTCCCTAAGTGCATCCAGGGCCAACTACATCCGGGTTCTGAGGAGCACACATGGGAGAGTTTCCTTAGGGTTTGCTTAAAGACCTGCTGAGTTAGTCACTATCAGGCACAAAGAAGGACACAGCCAAAGAGAGCCCTTAGCCATCTGAGAAGAAGCTGTCTCTACAAAGGGCAGTTGTAGAATGTTATTCTTTGGATGTCTAAATGTCTTCAGTAGTCTGTGGTCCTCAGCCTTCATGGAAGGTATGTGTGGGTCTTGAGTAAACAGGAGCTACATTCACCTCTCATTTTGCCTTTTCTGTTCACTTTGAACAGTATGTCTTTGTGAAGTGACTGAGATGAGAAAATTGTTCAAAGTATAAAAAAGATTATCATTTTTTTCCTATTTTTTTTAGTTAAGTTCATGAAGCATTTTGAAATGTTTTGTATGAAAACCAATTCTGTGGACGTATCTTTGCTCAGGATAGCTAAGAAATGCCTAAATTCTGAATGTAATATCCAATTGTCTCTATGATCCAGCACATAAAAATAAAATGTTTGCCTAAGTGCCACTCCTGTGGTGTCATCTTCTGCTGAGGGTGTTACGATGGTGGCACTTTCCCACCTGCCTCTGCAGCTGTCTCCTCCAGGACAAGTTGCGGGGATTCTGAAAGCTCTCCTCCTAACTCAATACAGTCATGACGCAGGCCAGCCAGGTCCCAGAACTCTTCATATGGGCACATATTGGCTTGTCTGTCCTGGGATATCTGATTGCATGTTGTGAGCTTTCATCAGTGGTAAATTTGACATCTGGTTAAAGCAATAAGCATTACAAGCCTTCCAATCTCTGTAAGAATAGAAGGCCAAGAGACCACTCTGCAGATATCTGGCTTGTTCCAGGGTGACATCTATGTTGGCATCTGGAAAGGACCCCTGTGAGTGGGGTAGCATCTCTGTTCCCCTCAGTCCAGCCTCAGCTTTTGTGAGACCAGAGGCACCTCCACCCCCTCCACCACCTTCTTGAAGCTGCAGGTGGAGTGAGCCAGCCAGCCCTGGGAGAATGCTGGAGATGAGCTCTGGTTCAGGGAATCACCCATGCCAGTCCTCTCCAAGGGAAACTGCTTATTTATCCTGGGGGTGTGGGTCCCAATTCCACTCCCCTTACCATTAGGTCCACAGGGAGCAGATTTCGTGGACACCCCAGGATGAACTTCCTGGCCCTGGTCTTATGCCTTATAGTGATGATTTTTCATTGTAAGTGCATTTTGCACTGCAGATCATGAGCTGAAACTTTATCCCATAATGCAGAGACAATGTGCTCAAATGTGCCACGCATACTACAGTGTAATATGAAATGTTGTTTTGACTTAACTCTTATTAAGAAAACAAACCACAGAGTTCAATTCTAACAATGAGGCAGAGGTGGGTGCAAACAGCCTTAATTTTGTCTTCTATCTTCCTAACAACCACAGAGCACCCTGTCCCTGTTCCCCACTTCTGGTCCACCCTCTTTTAGAGGTTCATGGATTCAAAACTCACTGACAGATTAACATCAATATGAAGAAAACACACAACAAATTTTATTATTTACCATGTTGGGAGGATGCAAAGCATGGGGGAATCACAAAATAGTGATGTCCTAATTTTCCACTGGGGTACAGAGCTTGTATATCCATCTCCATAGGGAAAGGGGAGATGGGTGTGTAGGAACAAATGATTCTTCGTGGTGTTCAGTGGGCCTAGAGAACATACTATGGTCTGAGACAATGTCCATTTGACTCCCAGAGTAGAAAATGACTGGTAAATGATTTTCTTTAAAATACTGAATGGGTTCAAAATACAAGACAATGGACTGTGACAAAAGTTGGTCCAGGTGTGATGACAGACTCCTGCCTTCCTTCCTGTGATATGAGTTAAGTTCATGAAAACTCAGAGAAAGGACCAGAGTTCATTGTCTTCTTTCATGAGTCCAGTCTTTAGACAGATAAGGAAACAGGTTCATCCTGTCCTTTAGAGAGTGACAGAGAATTGAGGGACAAGGGGCTGGGATCAGAGAGACCTTGAGGCTGCTTTTTGATTATGTTGAAGCACCATATTTTGGGGTAACAGCTTTCTGCACCCTAACATCACACTCATACCCTTTTCAGGACTCTCTCTGAATCCTCCTTGCTGTGAATCCAGAACCATCTACCTTCCTGCTGTTCTTCCTGGAAATCCAGCACTAATTGTCTGGAAGTTTTGCTTTGTAAACTCTCAAACACACCTCTGGCAGGAGCTTGGCTCAATCAGTCAGCATCATCCCCGTCAAAACAATGACAGTGGAGGGGAAGCCTGCAAACCCCATCTTGGTGTGGACAGGCTTCATATAATGCCCAAGTTCTACGTCTTCTCCCACTGTCCTTCTCTCTTTCATGATAAAAATTCTACTTTGATGTCCATAATGTGTATCAGACATTGGGAAAGGTAAGTATTGAGAGGAAGGGGATGCTTTGTTCTTATGATATAAAAAGAGAAGACTGGAAGAGGGTAGAATTTATAAACTCTTCAAAGTGGTTTGTGCTTGTGTAGACATGGACATAGCATGGCCGAGATGCAAGGGGAGGACATTGCTTACTATGTTTCATTCCCTTCATGACTCAGTCTCTCCACAAACACATTCACACATACACATGATAATACTTGTTCTCTCCTAAAGAGCAGGTCTAAGGACTAGCTGGACTCTTCCCCTTATGTGTCTTTTCTGGATAAGTTAAAATAATTTTAGAAGCAAGTGAAAGAAACGACAGCAGCAACAAGAGTTCTGAAAGTTAAAGCATTTAGGGTTGGTGTGATAGCTTGGTAACAGCACAAAGGACCCAGAGATTTTTCTGTATTTCTGCTTTGACATCTTCACCACACTGGATTTTCAGACTTGGCTTAATTTCTCATGTCCTCAAGAGGACTGTGGTGCCTCATAATTGCTACACGCAGGAAAAAAATTTTCATTATCCATCTTTCTATAAGGGATCAAAATCCTTCCATGAAGCCCTGTCTAGCCCTCATCCCAGTTACACCTCATTTCTGAGCTGACCACTTGTGCCCCTAATCCTTAGTAGTACCCAGGAGTGGGGGAGGCTCATGTGTCCTTGCCTTGCACAGCCAGAAAAACCTGGTGCCCTATAGGCAATAAAAAAGGAGGGGGTGGCTGATGTGTAGGTGCTAAGAGCTTTGCAACAGTTAAATCTCACTATGCTTCTGAGTTACATGAGTAGGAGACATCCCAGAGCCATCTTTATCTGAAAGAATTGCAACAAGACAAGTCCTGTGTATGACAACGAAGTCACATTTCTAATTATCCTGATCATATTGTAGATTTGTCAAATGTGGAAATGCAGTGAATGTAAGGCCAAGAAAGGCCTTCAGGCACCAAAATAAATGAGGGAGAGATTGGGAATAGGGTCTTCGACCCGGGGCTAAGGTGAGGCTTGCACTGCCCGAGAGCTGCTGGCTCTGGCCCTGGGCTGTGGAGGAAGCAGCTGCTGTCCTGAGTGATGGGGCGGAGGGTCTGGGATGAAGCAAAGCCCTGCCCTTGGGACTGCCTGGCAGTGGATTCAGGGAAGGAAACTGCTCAGCACCCACAGCCCTGGCCCTGTGGGACTCTGCTCACGGTGGGCTGTGTCTGACCATGTGAATATTTGAATATTCCCAATATTTGCTATTTTACTCTCTGGTCTCCAGAAACCACAACTTGCCAGCAGTGACCCTTCCACAAGGATCTGTGGAGTGAAGTCAATACTGTGGGGTCAGCAATGGGCTGGACATTTGAGAGAAACATTGCGGCACCTCTGCAGACATGGCAACCATGAGTGAAGTAGGATGAAATGGCACCATGAACTCAGAACAGGAGGGGTACAAACACCCTGATATGCTTCATCTGTGACATAGAAAAGTTGCCCTGGAGGTGCACATTGAGGAAGAAGGAGGGGAGGGGTGCGACAGCAGAGCTGACCCCAGACTGCTCTCCTGAGAAGACGCCAGACCCTCAGAAGCTCCCAGGCAGAAAGAGCTGGGTGGGATTTGTCCCAAGTGGTGACAGGAGGATCTGTACATGCCCCTGAAGGCAGCTTGGCTGCTGATGGCCAGAAGACATCCGTCCCAGACTCCCACTCCTGACCCGGGTAGGCATCATGTCAAGGGGCAGCATGAGCCAGCAGGGTCTCAGAACCAGGCTGGGTTCTTCTGGCTCCAGGCTAGAACACTTTTAATCCTCTGTTGCCCTGCGGGTGACAGTGGCCCTGTCTCCTAAAACACAGGAGGGAGGCTAGAGACAAAGTCTATGCAATGTCCCCACTGGCATCTAAGTGGGCAATGAACATGAAAGTCTCTTAACTTTAATACTGAAAAAGTAGCTCATATACTTTGGAGCAATTCTGGTCAGAAAGCAAAACAAGCTGAGAACTGCATCTTCAAGGAAGCACTTGTGTTTAATGCAAACATATCGAGGATGCAGACTGAGTCCTTCCTCAGCAAAGAGTCAGAACAGCAGGCGGAGGAGCAGCTAAGCTGGTCTCCATGTCCGTGAGATGCCTCCTGAGCAGGATAAGCTCAGAGAATTTTGGGGTGGTGTATTAGCGTGCTTGGACTGCCACACCTAAATACCTAGGTGACACCTAAATACTGGGTGACAAAAACAGCAAGTATTTAATTTTTTTGCAGTTCTGGAAGCTGAAAAGTCCAAGATCAAAATCCAGCAGTGTTCACTTTCTTGTGAAGGCCTTCCTTCTCTGTAGTCAGCCACCTTCTCACCATGTCTTCACATGGCCTTTCCATTGTGTGTCCTCAAAGGAAGGGTGTGAGAGCACCAGAGAAAGCCAGAGAGAGAGAGAGAGAGAGAGAGAGAGAGAGAGAGACTGCTTTGTTCTCTACTCTCACAAGGACACTAATCCTGTTGGATCAGGGTCCCACACTTATGACTTGCTTTTTCTAAATTACCTCCCTCCTCAAAAGCCCTATTAGTAAATACAATCATGTCAGGGATTAGGGCTTCAATATATCCTTTGGGGACACAGTTCCATTCATAGCAGATGAGTTTGGTCAAGACTGTAGGGAAGGGCAAGGCTGGGCTTCCAGCCTCAGAGCACAGAGCAGAGTGGGTTTCCCCAAAACTCAGCACATTGACACTCCCCTCACCTGTCCTGATCATGGCAGAGAACCCACTCAAGCTGTAGGAGCTCCCTGTTGATAACAAAATAGTATCACTCTTACTTTCCAAGTATTTCTAATATCAGGCAACTTTTATTTTTTATTTTTATTATTTTTTGTTTATCGTGGTGTTTCTTTGCCATCTAATGGTAGCTTTTGGCATAGCATCTTAAAGCTTTTGTTTTTGCTTTTGTTTTTTAATTTGGGGTTTAATGAGTTTTGATTGTAAATCCTTTCACCCACATTCATGAAGCTGAACCTATTAAGTCAATCAACAGCTTAGACTCTGGAGGGAATACAAATGATTCTTCTCCTCAAATTGTCCCTCTAGTTAACAACAAAAGTAACATGTTTCCAGGGATCCAAAGCAGATATTGGTCTAACGACAGTGTCCACATGAAATATCACAGATGTGGTTTTGGAAAAGAGAGTGTGTGCAGTGAGGAAACCTGCAGAGCATAATGACAGGGGTGGGTGGGAAATCGAGGGCACCGCATCTAGATCTGTCTGTCCAGACTCATTCCTTACATTCTCCAAACCCCTCCAAGGCAGCTCCGAGAATCAGAGTGGCTGTACCAGCTGGGGAG
Source organism: Cynocephalus volans (assembly GCF_027409185.1). NCBI lineage: Eukaryota > Metazoa > Chordata > Mammalia > Dermoptera > Cynocephalidae > Cynocephalus > Cynocephalus volans. The sequence continues at coordinate 84,958,279 of NC_084473.1, forward strand.
CCAGCAGGGCCTGCCCAGCCTTCTGGACTGACAGTCAGTGAGGTTTCAGCTCTGGCTATAACGCTGTGAGTGTCCACGTGTGATCATTTAGACCAGAGCTGATGAAGATAATTTTTAAAGATGATGAAAATGTCTATATCTGTGTTGTCCAACAGAGTAGCATTGAGTCACATATGTCTAGTGAGCATGTGAAATGTGACTGGTTTAACTGAAAAACTATTTTTACTTTTCATTAATTCAAATTTACATCTATGTAGCTCCATGCAGCTAATGTTTACCATGTGAGACAGCAGAGTTTAGACTGTCATTATTTCTGTGCTCTGTTGTAAGGTGCATACATATTAAGTATTAAATCTTCTTGAAAATTTGTCACTGTCATTATGTGATAACTATCCCTAACTATCCCGGACAATATTTCTTGTCTGATGTCTTCTTTGTCTGAAACTAGCATAGCTTCTCCAACTTTCTTTTCACAAGTCTTAGCATGGTATGTACTTCTTCATCCATTTATGCTTATTTACTCTTTGTTTGTTTTTTAATTGACACATACTGATTGTACATATTCACATGGTATGGAGTTATATTTCAATAAATGTATACAGTGTGTGCTGATCAAATCAGGGTAATTAGCATATCCATCATCCCAAAAAAGTGTCATTTCTTTGTGATGAAACAATTTGAGCTCCTCTATTCTAGCCATTTGTGAACATAAAATAAGTAGTTGTTAAGGGGCCGAGCCCGTGGCGCACTTGGTAGAGTGCTGCGCTGGGAGCGTGGCGACGCTCCCGCCGCGGGTTCGGATCCTATATAGGACTGACCAGTGCACTCACTGGCTGAGTGCCGGTCATGAAAAAAAAAAAAAAACGACAAAAAAAAAAAAAAAAAAAAAAAAACTGCTCAGTAGTTGTTAATTATAGATGCCTAGCACTACTATAGACCACAATTACTAGAGGCTGGGAATAGGACAAAGGAGGGAAGAATAGGCAGAAGTTAGTTAAATACAAAATAATAGCTACATCCATTTACTTTTAACCTGTCTAAATGTTTATATTTAAAGGGGGTTTCATACAGACAACATCAGATTTGGGTCTTTTTATTTCTCTTTATTTCACCCCTTTTTAATTGGTAATTTAAAATAACTTACTCAAAATTATTATTGATATATTTGGATTAATATCTACCATGCTTTAAACTGTTTTCTATTCATTGAATTTTGTCTTCTCTCCCCTCAGCCACCCTGGTTTAAATTGAACATGTTATATGATTCCATTTTCTCCCTACTGTTAGCGTATCAAGTACAATTAGTTTTGTTTTTAAGTGGTTACGCTAGAGTTTGCAACATACATTTACAACTAATCTAGGGCCACTTTCAAGTATCATGTTACTATTTAACTAGTAGCACAGGTATAGTGTTGAGTATTCCCGATTTTTCTCTCCTTTCCCTTATGACTTAGCTTTCATTCATTTTACTTATGTACCTGCTATACTCATTTAATATATTGTTATTAATTTTATTTTAAGTAGATATCTATCACTTATTAGTTAAGGATAAGAAAGATAAACAATTTTCTTTGACTTCTATTTATTCCTTCTTCATTCTTTCTTCAACATACTTTCTCATACTTTCTTTAGGCTTCTAAAGGTACTTTTTTCTATTTTTAAGTTGTTTGGTCCTGTTAAAATTATGTAAAAACTTCCTGACTTGGCTAAAGTACTCAGAAAGATCCTCAAATGATATTTCTGCAGAGACATGGCTGACAAGAAAGGAAGAGGCACCAACAGGAAAACAATCGGTGCCTCCACATGTTGTCTAAGGTCCACTGTAATCAACAGGACACCCCAATATGTGGTACTATCTTGGGGGTCAGGAGGCATCATTTCTCTTGACAAGTTGGATGCTCATAGTGCCAGTGGCCATGTGAATCTTGATTAGTTGAAATTCATACTATTGATCCATGCATGGCCCTCTATGACATTGCTTCATGAGACTCATGGGAAAGCTGGGAAAGGTGACTGACAGAAGTCTATATTTTGAGTAATCTTAATTATTTAGAACCCGATGCTCACCAATGCCCTTTAGATGAGTATTCACTTGGAAATAATTTATTTTCCATCTTGGCCCGTTTTAGAAAGGTCTAGTCATAGCTTTTCAAAACTACTTTGTCTCCAATTCTTCAGTAGTGTTTCTTCTAAGACCTGATGACCTGTCAAAACTAGTAATCAGTGTCATCAAATTGCCTATCTCTCTTTGCCAAGTGGTCACCTAACGTAACCCCTGAAGTTTGCCCACTGGTATGATTTCCATTCTTCTTTGACTATGGTGGTGATGTGACATCAGTCCAGCCTCCACTGTTAGAAGAACTCCATCCAGCATAGCGTCACTGGCTTCATACATACAATGAGGACAGTCATAAGATGCAATGATTTAATTTTTTGACATTATGCAAAATTATCTTTATTCAAAACATTTGGACTTCAATTGAATTAAAAAATATCTTATGGTAAGCACACCAATTCAGTAAGAGTATTAGAAATAAAGATTACAAAGGAAATTCATGTAGGCAGAGCAGGTACGATATCTGTCCTTAACACACATTTTTTTGATGGAAAGTAATGGTTATCATCTTAAACTGTTTATTTTATATAATAATTTTGTTTGTATTATACATTGCATATATATGTACATAAAAGTAAATATATACTTAAATCACTTTATTTATGCCTGAATATACATTTCTATTAATATGTTTACCCAACAACTTATCAAATAAATATATAGAATATATATATACACTTTTTTCATAAACAAAGTTAATTTTACTCGTTTTGTTCAAATATTGTATAGTTTGTTGTTTTTATTTAATTTCTCTTAAGATTTTTATAAATGAATAACTAAATATTCATATATATGCCATCAATTTTGTATGTGTATATATGAATATTTAATATATGTATGGGTGAATATTTACTATATGAGTGTGTGTGTGTGTGTGTGTGTGTGTGTATACATGAATACTGTATTTGTCAGCTTTTGCATATTAATAATTGCTAACCAATGATCCAAAACTCAGCAGCTTGTAACACTAAGCATTTATTTTCATGTTCATGGATGTTCATGTTAACAATTATTTAGCTGATAAAGACAGGGCTCAGATGAGTGATTCTGCTGCAGGGTATTAAGCTTGTCTATAGCATGTGGATTACATTTACTCTGGGCCAAGCCTGAAGGGCAATGGAAACCCAGGACACAACATTCTCATGGCAGGCTGCAAGAGTGAACAAAATTATCAAATGAAGCTGTACAGATAATTTAATTCCAATAATCCTTAGCAGTGGTGCACACAATTTTAATTCACTCTTTCACTTTGCTAATTCCTAAAGTTCCCAAAAACTTTTACTCCAGTTATCAAGGCATTTGACTGCTTTGTAGATAAATAATCTTTTCATCCTTTAAAATCTTAAACATGTTTTCAAATGCTCTTTTGCATTAATTATTAAATAAAGCTGGGTGTGTTTTCAACATGTGGCTCTAAATAAAATGTTTCTTAAATGGCCTTATGTGACAGAAAAAAAATATTCCTTTAGTGAAGTAAATATCCCCTAAAAGATAGCTTCTTAAACCACTTATAGATCACCTGTTATCTTGTTAAAATGCAGGTTGTCATTTAGTAGGTGTAAGGTGAGTCTGCTACTTTGCATTTGTAACATGCTCTCAGTGATGCTGCTGCTGCTGCTGGCTTCTGGATGATTTTTCAGAAGCAAAAAACTCTCATATCAAGGAAAAACTGCTCTATGAACTTTTATGTTTTGTTTTCTTTTGTCAAGACATATTCTTCATTTGTTTGTCAAATTTTATATATATATTTTATACAATTACTATATATTTTATACAATTTACTTGCTTTGTTTTCTTTTTATGCTATGACTTAATGAAGTCTTTTTGCTAACATTTAAAAGCAAATCTAAATGTACTCTGGGGCCATTCCCTCACTGGATCAATCTTGAGAGTTGGGGAAAATAGTTCCCATACTAGGAAGTCAGCTGTCAGCTCTACAATATCACCATCACTTTTGAGACCACATTATTCAGAACTTGATCCTCTATGGTTTTCTGTAGAGTTGGTCAGTGAAGGGGCTGCTCAAGGAGTTTTGAAGTCAGAGAAGGATGACTGAATACTATCTATCAGCACCTGAGAAAGACAGGTGAGTAGAGGTAAGGGCTGGAAAAGCACATGGACAGGTGCTTCAGGCAGGTGAGAGAATGAGCACTCCCACTGCTGGGTTTCCCAGATAGGTCTGAGGACCACATGGTTAGACAGCCTGTACCTTCTGTGACAGATATGCTGTGGATCCTGGAGGAGCACCAGTAAATCTCTTGTTTCTAGCGTAAGCTTCCATGACTACCACACTTCATGCTTCGTAAGATTCTGTTTCAGACAATTATTCCCTGTATTAAAACAATTCTGTCTTGGACTATCCAGAGTGGCTTCTCTTTTGCTGTATGAATCTCACATGGTGCCATAACTAAGACTTCTCTAGTTCATTAACCTCTGTCTTTAATGAAATCGGGAGAGTCATTCTCATGTCTGTGCTGCTGAGATATAGAAGAAGAAAAGAGAGGTAGGGTGCAGAGGAGCCTCTCTGGCCTCTACTACAAATAAAACTTCTATTGACCTTCAAAGCACGGCTGCATCTGAGAAACACTATCAGCAGATGGGGAAACAGGAAGAGCAGCTTGAGCAGCCCAGCCTCACTCATCTGCTGCCCTGGGGGGGGGTTTATGTTATGACTTGTAACACTGTGGGAGGGTAACTGTAATCCTGTTGACAGTAATAAGTTGCAGCATCTTCAGGCTCCAGGCTGCTGATGGTAAGGGTGTAATCTGTCCCAGATCTACTGCCACTGAACCTTGATGGGACCCCCGTGTGCAAATTGGATACATGATAGATCAGGAGCTTAGGAGCTTTCCCTGGTTTCTGCTGATACCAGTCTAATTCAGTACCAATGTTCTGATTTGCCTGGCAAGTGATAGTGACTTTGTCTCCTGGAGATGCAGACAGGGATTCTGGAGACTGGGTCATCTGGATGTCACATCTGGCACCTGAGATTAGAAACACAAAAGCAAATCTTGATACAATTAGTCATATTACAACAGGACTTCCTTGAAGAGCCAGGCAGTACTGACCACACTGGCTGAATAAATTCCTAGTGTTCTCTCTTCTTACCTGGGAGCCAGAGCAGCAGGAGCCCCAGGAGCTGAGTGGGGACCCTCATGTCCATGCTGTGTCCTGACTGGGACTGACTCCTGCACAGGGTGTGAGCAACCTATGAATAAGTCCTCAGGGCAGTGGGCTGTGCTCTGGGAACATGCAAATCACAGGTGCTGGTTCATCTCAGTAATTCAGCTTAGGCCCAGTGTCCCCAGGTGTCTCAGGTCAGACAAGAGAAGAACAAATTTGCTTGCAGAAAACATATTCCTCTCTGGGAGAACATTTTATTTAAAAGAGCATTTAGTTGGACAATTGTTAAAAATTGAAATGGGCATGAAGATTATATGGGGTAATACATTTTAGAGTTGTATTGGGATTATATAGGAGAATATCCTTGTTTGTTTGAAACACACAGCAAAATCTTCGAGGGTGGGGCTATCATATCTTCTAGTTACTCTGAAATGGTTCTTGTGGGGGAAAAAAAACCTTTGTGCTATACTTACAACACTTCTGTGACTGAGATTTTTTTTAAAAATAAATTAAAGTTATTTTTATCAGAACAATGTCAAAAGTATTCTGTAACGGCTCTAGGAATTTGTTATTATCAGTATGGTGACAAGCAATTTACTGCAGATGGCCAAAGATAATACCATGTTTCCTCAATGCATGTGTCACTCACAGATCCACCATTTCCCAACCTATAGGTCTCTTCAATACCCAGGGCCTAAATGGACTGCACCTTGTTCTTACTTTGGGGTTCTTGATATTGTACTCCATTTTCATAATTCACCTGCATGTAGGGCTGATTAGTGACGCCAAACCTGATTCTTTCAACCAAAATCACTGTTTTTACCTCCAAACATACTAACCAGGATTAAGACACACTATGAACCCTGGATCCTTGCAGGATACCTTGTAACAATTCACTCCAAAGTAAGAAGACAGAGATCACGTCACTGGGAATTGCTTTGAGCTGCTCTACCTACCAGCATGTACCTGGAGGCTCAGGTGCAGATCTTCAGGAGCATGGATTTTTGGAAGTCAGGTGACATGGGAGGTCCTGGGGAAAAGACAATTTAGAAAACCTTCTCTCCTTAGTGCGGGAGGCTGCTGCTGGGTGCATGTCCCTTCTGTGTACCATCAAAGCCAGTTTTCTCTTTTGCTCTTTAGCAGTGAGTGGCGACATGACGCTGACACAGACACCAGCTTTTCTGTCTGTACCTCCAGGACAGCGAGTCTCCGTTTTCTGTTATGTGGTACCCATATGCATGGAAAAATATATTTGATCTAGATAAAACATGGCCAAAGAGTTGAACCTCTTATATGGCATGTGACAATGGAAAATCATGTTCGGATGATGGGAGGAAGGCGCCATGGAGCAAGGAATGTGGAAGTATATTGAAGCTGGAAAAGCAGGGAATCAGGACTACAATTCTTCTGCCTTCTTGATTTCAGTTCAGTGAGACTCTGACCTTCAGAATTATTAGATAACTAATATGTGTTTTTGAAGACAGTAGGGTTGTGGGAATTTGTTGCAACAGCAGTAGGAAACTGGTACAAGGAGAGGACATTTCTGTTACCTTAATGAGTGGGAGTCTGTCCTCTGTTCTTGGAAATATTTCCCCCTTTTTATCATTTAGTTTCAATTTTGACAAGAGACAGAGGACATTTCACCATGAGGAAAGCTGGCACTAGAAATTGTCTCAAGTATAAAATATTCTGGTAAAAATAGCTTGATCACCTCTTTTATAATCTGGGTATCTGAGTATAGGAGTCAGCTCTCACAGAACCTGGGAGGAATGGAAGTTTTTTGTTTGTTTTTATATTATGAAGGCAAATTAGATTTACAGGACACAATCTGAGAGGCAAGGGCTGAGTCAGAGAGATGGGGATGGGCAGAGCAGATGAGGAGGGGTCAGAACAATGCAAGATATACCTCTGGCCTCAAATCTGAAATAAAGACACATAGTGTTTCTGAAGGCTTTGAGAGAGGTGTGTTTTGTGGAGAAAACTACAAAGGCTGAGTTTAAGATCACAGTCTGCATGGTGTGGGGCAGAGGCAGCAGGCTGCTGTGAATTTCACACTCTCCTGGTTTGTCTTCCCTCATTATTTTATAGGTTTCGGGATTATCTATGGGATGAACACGGTCACATAAATGAAACAGTTAGGTCAGATATACTTGAGATCAAATCCTAGGCCCAATGCTCACTGACCACGTGGCATCGGACAAACCACCTATTTGCTCTAAAGAACGATTTCCTCATCTGTGACATGAAGCACTAAGGTTATCATGGGGTGTCCTGAGGTTTTATTGAGATGTGCCAAGAAGTATAATCCTTTAGAAAAGAATACCCAGGGCCATTTCTACATACTCTTAAATATCATAGAATAAAAGTGTTATGGAAGATATTACTAGTCAGATGTCATTTTCAAATAATAGTTTCAATATTTATTCTATGACCTAGAGTTGCCTCATTATAGGGTTTCATATACATTTTTTCTACCATAGAAATTTCCACTAATTCACTTATGTGTAACATTAGAAACCTGAACAAGGAAATTACAAACTTTCACAGCTCCCTTAATCTGGGTTTTCCCCAAGTCTCAACTGTGTTAGTTTCCTAGGGTTGTTGTAGCAGAAATTTGGTAGCTTAAAATGACAGAAATGTATTCTTTCACAGTTGCAGAGGCCAATTAAAGAATCAGTTTTAGTGGGCTAAAATCAGGGTGTTGGCAGACTCTGTTCTCTCCAGATGTTTTAAGGGAGAGTCTGTTCATTGCCTCTTCAACCTCTGGTGGCTTCAGCTTTCCTTGGCTGTGGCCACATCACTCCAATCGCTGTCTCTGTGTTCACTCTGCCTTCTCTTCTGTCTGTGTTAAAATTTCTCTCAGTCTCCCTCTTATAAGGACCCCTGTAATTACACGTATAACCCACAGAAAATCCAGAACAGTTTCACCATTTTAAGGTCCTTAATTTACTTCTATGAATGTCCTTTTCTTAAGTAAGGTAACATTACTTTCTCCCTGGAATAAAAACTGGAATTTTTTAAACCATACTCAGTCTACTAAACTTTCACAGTACCAGCTCTTTGTATACATACGCCCCTCCTCTCCCCTCATCAGTTTCTCTCCCTAAGTGTACCCAGCACCAACTGTGTCCAGATTCAGAGGGGCACACACAGAAGAACTTGCTGTGGGTTTGCTTAAAGACCTGCTGTTTCTCACATGATCATGCAGAGGGAAGGACACAGCCTAAGAAAGCAGTTAACTCTCTGGGGAGGAGCTGCCTTTATTCAGTGGAGCTCTAAAAGTCTTCAGGGCCTGAGTCTTCAGCCCTCATGGAGGGTATGGAGAGTTCTTGACTTGAATGTGATCTACTTTTGCCTTATATTTTACCCTTTCCACTCACTTTGGACAGAACAATTTGTGTGGGATGTCTTTGTGGCAAAATTGCTCAAAATATAAAAACACCTGTAATTTCATTTGTATTTTTTAAAAGTTCATGAGTTATTTTTACATGTAAAATAATTGTATTTTGTATGTAAACCAATTTTCTGAGCACATCTTAGCTCAGGATATGTAAGATATCCCCACATTATGAATATAATATCCAAGTATCTCTGGGATCTGGAGACACAAAATTAAATTCTTTGACTATGTGCCTCTTGTTTGGCCTCATTTACTGCTGTGGGATATTAGAGTGACACACTTTCCCACCTACCTCTTGCACATGTCTCAGGACAAGTTGTAGGGACTCAGGGTGTCTCCTCCTAATACAGTACAGTGATTAACAGGCCAGTGGGGTCTCAGAAGGCTCCATATAAACAAATGCTGGCTTGCCTCTGCTTAGTTCAACTGATTGTCTGGAGTTGCAATGGTTAACTCAGCAACTGCTTAGATTGGAAAACAGAACAAGTCTCCCCACCCAATCAACGTAACAATAGAAATTTAAGTGACCACTCGGCAGACATCTGGCTGGCTCTGGGGTGACATCAGTTTCAGCCTCCAGAAAGGAGCTCTGTACATGGAGCAGCATCACTATTCCACTCAACTCAGCTTCAGCTTGTGTGGGACCAGACACATCTCCATCCCCTCCACCACCTCCTCCAAGCACCTTGGGGGGTAGGCCCCCCATACCTGAGCAGACCTGGCAGATAACTATGTGCTGAACCTCATTCCCTTTGACCTTAGGTTTAGAAGCAACAGATGCTGTGGACACTCCAAAATGAGCTTCCTGTACCAGATCCCCTGCCTCCTGGTGATGGGTTTGCAGGGTATAAGCACATTTCCCACTGTGTATCGTGAGGTGGAACTTTAGCCCTTGACCCAGAGATAATGTGCTCAAAAGTGGTCTGCAAATGGCAGTGTAATATGTAGAGTTGTTTTGACTAGATCTTATTAGGAAACTGAAGCACAGAGTCTAACACTAACAACAAGGCAGAGAGACAAACAGCCTTAAACCTGTCTCCCCTGAAGACCATGGAGCTCTCTCTCCATGTTCCCACCCCACGTCCACTCTCTCTTTAGAGGCTCATAGAGGTCCTGATCAGATTATGCAAAATGGACTTGCTCACCTGCCCCTCAGGGTGAGATCATATCACTCTAAGCCCTCTTTCATAGCTTTCCCTAGCCCTGAGGACACATTGATGACCATGTTTATGTAGATTCTTGTACACAGGCAAAGGTGGGAAGGCCACAGGGACTAGTTTTTGTCATGATCAAGTGTGACATGATTCTACTAAGTAACAGAGTCATTTTCAGGTGCAGACATTAAATGGTGAATTGACTGTAGAAATTTTAAATTGATAATAACCTTTTAGTTCTCACTATGCACTGGCAATGTGAACAATTTCAGAGATAAAATACTTCTTTCTAGAGGAATGACAATTCTTACCAGCCACCTTCCCCCGAACCCTTGTTATGCCACTAGAAGTTCTGCTCAGGTGTCTGAAAATTGGTGCTGGCTGGTGGCTGCGCATCTCAGTCTTCCATTTGGCCTCTCAACCTCCAGTAGGCTAGATTAGCTTTCTCATTTTTTAAGGGGAGAAGGTGGAAGCTGCAAGGTCTCTTGAGACCTGGATTTCAAACTGGTACTTGGTTGTTTTCAACATGTTTTATTGTTGAATGCAAGTCCCAAGCATCAGTCTAGATGCAAGACAAGGGAATAAAGGCTCTACCTCTCAATGAAAGGAATGTGGGGCAATATTTTACAAATCTACCATAAATATCTTAATTAATAAACTTAACAATAACAAAGGTCAGAATGGGTGTAATACTCATATTTATCGAATGTCTATCATACACCATGATTGAACTAAGTTTTTACAAAGGAAATATGTTTTATTCCCATCTTCCAGTCGGAGATACTGAGGTCAGAGAGAGGTTATGAGGCATGTCCAAGGCTATGCAGATAGTAAGCCAGGATTCTAATCAGAAATCTGACATACAGAAGAGGGAGAGCAGTGTGACAACACAGAGAAATTCTACACGCCAGCTGGCTGGAAAGATTCAGTGAGTGGCACTGGCTCCTGTGCTGACGGTAGTGTGACTCCACACGCAGCTTCCTGAACACGTGGCTGTGCCTCTTAACACTATTTTGTAAGTTTACCAACCATTCCAAATAATTCAGTATGATTAGTATGGCATTCTTCATAGCTAAGATCCAGAGAAAAAAGATGATATTTTATTTTAATGCAAAGACAATGACAATAAAACAAGAAAATAGGATAAAGGCAAAAGAGAAAACACTAGACTCAGGCCTTTGGGTAGGAGGGGCTGAGACTCAGTAGTGGAACACATGGGCCATCTCCATTCAGAAGAAAGGGACAAGCAGGAAAAGAAATGAGCAGTAGAAGTGAAGCCTTCGTTACTCAAAGGAAGCCTAAGGGGAAACAAGGAGTCTCCTTCCTGAGCTCCAGCAAGCAGAGGAAAAAATCTCAATTAAAAAAATGTATGTACACACACACACACACACACACACACACAAACTCACACACACACACACACACACACACACACCAGGAGTGCTTATGAATGCTGCATGCTCAGCACATTGTATCAGGCACCTTGTAACATGCAGAAGTAGAGTCAATAATCCCAGACCCACAATGTTTTCAAACTGTTTTCAAATTTGACTGCCCTTTTCCATCTCTATCCGCAATGTCCAACCCTAGTGCAAAACCTCATCATCTTTCACCTGAACTCTGGCCTTCACTTTCTCAAAAATCACCAGCTTCTTCCTTTACTCCTTGTTCCTTGAATAAGTGACACAACCCTCAGACCCTAGGCTGAGGCTATATGTCTGAGTTCTAAGTTCTTTCTCCCCATACCCATAACATTTCTTAGGACACCCTCTGCCTCCTACATTCTGGGAACTCAGATCCACCTTTCTGCTCCTCTACCCCAGAATCTGGCTCTAACTGCCTGGAAGCTTTTCTTTGTACACCTTCAAAATGCACACTCTGACAGAAACTTGGCTTGATCAGTCAGCTTCGCCTTCCCCATCAAAAACAGCAGAGACTGGAGGGGAAACCTGAATCCCAATTTTGGTGCGGGGAGACTTCCTCTAATCCCCAGATTCCATGTCTTCTCCAGGTGTCCTTGTCTCTTTCTTGACTGCAATTCTATTTTAATGTCCCTTTTGTGTACCAGGCCTTAGAGAAGGTAGCTACGTGTTAAGGAAAGGAAGAGGTTGTTGCTTTGGATATAAAAAGGAAAATGAACAGAAGAAAAATGTGAAATTTATAATCTCTTCAAAACTGTTTGTGTTTGTCTCGACATGAGGATAACATGACCAAGATGCCAGGGGAGTACATCACTTATGTGTTTTTATTTGCCATAAATGCTTTAGATTGTACAAACACACACACACACACACACACACACACACACACACACACGTGTGTGCACAATACTGTCTATCCTGTTCTAAAGAGCGCAAAGTAAGGTCCGGCCAGGCTCTTAAATGTCTTTTCTGGATAAGTTAGAATAACTTCTCAAGCAAGGAAAAGAAACTAAAGAAACTATAGCAATGGCTTAAGCAATATCAAGGAGTTAGAAAGTTGGAACATTTAGGGTTGATGCACCTGCTCAGTCATAGAAAATTTGACCCAGATTATTTCTTTCTTCTTCCACACCTTCACCCCATTGGCTTTTCAATGTTGGTCTTTATACCTCATGGTCTCAAGAAGGTTGCAATGGCTCTAGGCATCAAATCCTCCAAAAGCTGATCCAGGAAGAAATACAGGGCAACCTCCTTCGTCTTCCTTCTTTTTATTTTTCACAGATACCCTGTCCACCCCTCACTCCCCTTACATATTTATGAGCTGATCACATGTGTCTCCTAATACCTGCTCCTGCCCTGGGCAAGAGGCTCAACTGTCCCTACCATGGACAGCATGACAGAGCTGGTGCCTTGTGAACTGTAAGTAGAGGGGAACTGCTGCCGGGTAGATGTTGAGAGCTTTGGCACACTTTAATTTTTGCTATGCTTATAAGTTAAACTGAATGAGAAAGAGAGGTCCCAAGGGCTTCATTGTGTAGCACAGGGGAGGGGGTGGCTGTAGGGGGTGGGCTTGGAACTGCCAGGCCCTGAGGATGATGCTGGAGTCAAATATCTAATTGTCCTGGTAACAATCTCAGAGCTACCGATTATGGAAATGTGGGCTCTGAGTTTAGGACCACGACAGGCTTCCAAGTACTGGAATAAATGGGGGAGAGCTTTGGAATGGGGTCCTCAGTCCAGGATAAGGTCTGGCTTGCACTGCCCTAGCGCTGCCGGCTCCGGCCCTGGGCTGTGGAGGAAGCAGCTGCTGTCTAGAGCGATGGGGCTGAGGACCTGGGAGGAACCAGAGGCCCTGCCTATGGGGCTGCCAAGCAGGAGATTTAGAGAAGGAAACTTCACAACACCTACGGCCCTGATCCAGGCTGAGCTCCCAGCAGCCCAGGTGACAGTCTGAGAGAGCAGAACCTTAGAGCTGGGCCCAGACTATGTGGAGCTGACAGTTCTCAGCTCTGTTCTCACTGGTCTTAAGTGGCTGAGATCCTGCTGGAGCCACAGACGGAGGGTCAGCAAATGTTCCCACTCCAGAGACTTTACTCAGCCAGATTTTGTTCTGGTTAGAAAGAAAAAGAGTATATTCCATAGATAGATAGATGGATAGACTGACAGATAGAGATATATAAAATATATAATATTTTAGGTATAAATTATATAAATGTTACATATATATTATATATATAATAAATTAATTTAATATGTAATTTATATATAAATAGACAAAACTTTACTTGTATAATATTTTAATTCTGATAAATTAAGGATGAACATTTAAAAGCAGCAATGGTCACCAATCTCTTGGCTCTCTCCCCACTATAGAGCCTGAGTATCATGAAGCTCAGGACCCATCTCCATGTCCCTGCTGGGGCCATTAGTGACCTGTCCACTGCTGGGAATGCTGAGTGACACGAGGGGCATCTGGGGACATAAAGCAGCAGGAATGAAAGAGACAGGAATTAGGTCTGGGACTGAGACGTGGGCAATTCATCCCTTGGTGGCTCCATCACACAGAGCAGCACACATGGCTCAGTAGCTGCATAGTCACAGGACAAACTACCTGATGGCCTGGTGGCAGACAGTTCTGACTGGTAGCAATGTGGGGTCTCTGCCCAGCTGTCATGGCTCACAATGCCGAGGACTCTGTTCACACTGTCTGCATCTGTCCATGTGCCAGCTTCCGAATATCTCTTAATTTACTCTCTGGTCTCCAGTAATCACAACTTGCCAGCAGTGACCCTTCCACAAGGATCAATGGCGTGGAGTCAGAACTGTGGGGGCAGCAACAGGCAGGACATGTGAGAGAAAAAATGTGGCAGCTTTGCAGAAGTGGCAGCCATGTGTGAAGTAGGATGAATTGGCATCATGACCTCAGAGCAGGAGGGGCACGAACACCCTGACAAACTCCATTAGTGATGCAGAGGAGATGCCCTGGAGGTGCCAATGGAGAAGGAGGGAGGGGAGTAAGGGGAGAGGAGGGCTGTGACTGCAGAGCTGTCTCCAGCCTGCTCCCCTGAAAAGACCCCAGACCCTCAGCAGCCTCCAGGCAGGGGCAGCAGCTGGGGGAGCTGTGCAGGAATGGTGACAGGAGAAGGTGCACATGCCCCTAAAGGGCAGCTCGGCTGCTGATGACCAGATGACATCAATCCCAGATCCCCGCCCCTGACCCAGGAAGGCTTTGTGTCCTCGAGGCAGCATGAGCCAGCAGGAGCTCAGAACCAGGCGGGGTTTGGCTGGTGCTAGGCTAAGACAGTGATAATATTCTGGTGCCCTGAAGGTGATGTGCATCTCTTTTCTGGAACACAGTGCGGAGGGTGGAGATGGGGCCCACCATACATCCCCTCTGGCACTTAAGTGGACAACAAATATGAACATTCTTAAATGTTAATACCAAGCAAGTAGCTCACACAGTTTTAGGCAACTCTGATGACAAAGCAAAACAGGCTGACAACTGCATCTTCAAGGAAACACTCATGTTTAATGCAAACACACTGAGGGTGCAGCCTGAGTCCTTATCTTCACCAGAAGGTGTAAACAGCAGGAGGAAGAGCAGCTAAGCTGGTCCCCATGTCCATGAGTTGCCTTCCGAAGTAGATCCTGCTCAGAGATGGTCAGCATGGTTCATTAGTCTGCTCAGACTATTACACCTAAATACCATAGGCTAGGTGGCTTAAACAAGAGAATTTTTTTTTTTCACAGTTCTGGAGGTTGAAAAGTCCAACATTAAGGACCAGCTGGATTGGCTTTCTGCTGAGGATCCTCTTTCGGTTTTTCCAAGATCCACCTTCTCACCATGTCTTCACATAGTCTTTCACGTGTTTTTCAAATTGTATATTCTTGAGTGTGAGGGTGAGAGGGACAAAGAGAGAGAAAGAGAAAAAGAGAGAGACAGGGCTCTCTGGTGTCCATTCTCAGGAGCTTCTCCAGGTGTTCCAGGTCATACAAGAGAACTCATTCAAGCTTTAGCGGCTCCCTGTTGGACACAGACAGTATCACTCTTACTTTCTCAGTATTTCTAACATCAGGGGTTTTTTTTGTTTTTGCTTTTTCTCTCACTGTTGTTTTTATGGTTTGTTTATGGTGGTGTTTCGTTGCCATCTAATGGCTGCTTTTTGACATAGCAACGTATAGGATTTTCAGTTTTGGTTCCCAATGAGTTTTGACTGTGAATCTTTTCACCCACATTTATGAAACTGATCCTATTACATCCATTGCCAAGCCAGATTCTGTAGGAAACTCAAATGATCACTCTCCTCAGTAAACTGACTTCCTAATTAAGGAGAAATCTAATAGGCATCCAGTTATCCAGAACAGATATTGGTCACAAGATAATAAAGTAATGGTTTCTGTGATTTATATAAGATGCCAAAGAAGTTGTTTTGGAAATGCAGGGGAGAGGGGACTACATGGGAACCTGCAAGGCATCATGGCAGGTGTGAACTGAGAAGCAGAAGACCCAGATCTAGATAAATCCCCACAATCCTTCCAAAGTCGCTCTGAGAACCAGAGTAGCTGCACCAGCCGAGGCCACACAGCCTTCTGGACTGATAGTTGGTGAGGATTCTTGTTGTCTGTATCACTGTGAGTGGTAATCATTTAGACCAGAGCACACGAAAATATTTTCTAAGATAATGAAAATGGCTATGTTTCCGTTGTCCAATAGGGTGGCATTTAGCCACATATGGCTATTGAGCATGTGAAATGTAACTAGTGTAACTGAGAAACTGTCTTTAATTTTCATTAATTCTTACATTTACGTAGCAATGTGCTGCTAGTGGTTACCATGTGAGACAGCACAACTTTAGACAGTCATTATTTTTTTCTCCGATGTAAGGTACTTACATATTAAGAATTAAGAGTTCTTGGAGATTTGACATGTTTGTCATTATGTGATTCCCCCATCTACCCCTGACAATTTTTCTTGTCTGATGTATGCTTTGTCTGAGGTTAACAGAGCTGCTTCAGCTTTCTTTTCACAAGTCTTAGCTTGGTATATATTTCTTCACACATTTACCTTAATTGATTTCTTTGTCTGTTTTTGTCTGGTTGGTTGGTTTTTACTGACACATATTGACTGTACATATTTATGGGGTACAGATTTATATTTTATGTATATATGTGTACAGTGTGCAATCATATCAGGATAATTAGAATATTCATAATTGCAAATATTTATCATTTCCTTGTGATGAGAGCATTTGGAGAACAAAAAATAAACTATTAATTTATTAGTGCTACTTTATACCATAGTAACTAGAGGTAACTTGGAAGGGCAGGAACCAATGGGATGATGTTGGCTAAAAAATACAATAATATGTCATTACCACGCTGTTTTTGTTACTATAGCTTTGTAGTATAGTTTAAAGTTAAGTAGTGTTAAGCCTCCAGCATTATTTATTTTATATTTTTTGCTCAGGATTGCTTTGGCTATTCTTGGTTTCTTGTTATTCCACATGAATGTTAGAATTGTTTTTTTTTTTTTTTCCATTTCTGAGAAAAATGTCATTGGAATTTTGATGGGGATTGCATTGAATCTGTAGATCACTTTGGGTAGTATGGATATGGACCAATGGAAAAGAATGGAGAATCCAGAAATCAGCCCATACACCGAAAGCAATCTGATCTTCGGCAAAGGCACCAAGTCTACACACTGGAGAAGAGGCTGCCTGTTCAGTAAATGGTGCTGGGAAAACTGGATATTCATATGTAGGAGAATGAGACTGGATCCATACCTCTCACCATATGCCAAAATCAACTCAATATGGATTAAAGAATTAAATATACACCCTGAGACAATAAAACTCCTTAAAGAAAACATAGGGGAAACACTTCAGGAAGTAGGATTGGGTACAAACTTCATAAATATGACCCCAAAACACAGGCAACCAGAGGAAAATAAACAAATGTGATTATATCAAACTAAAAAGCTTCTGCACAGCAAAAGAAACAATTAACAGAGTGAAAAGACAACCAACAGAGTGGGAGAAAATATTTGTAAAATATACATCTGACAAATGATTAATATCCAGAATATTCCAGAAACTCAAAAGAACAGCAGACAAACAAGTAACCAATTAAAAAATGGGCAAAGGAGCTGAATAGGCATTTCTCAAAGAAGGCTTATGAATGGCCAACAGACACGAAAAAATGCTCAACATCACTCAGCATTCGGGAAGTGCAAATCAAAACCACTTTGAAATACCATCTCACTCCCGTTAGAATGGCTAATATCCAAAGGAATACTGAAGGCTGGCGAGGTTGTGGAGAAAAAGGAACCCTCCTATGCTGTTGGTGTGATTGCAAAATGGTGCAGCCTTCATGGAAAATGGTGTGGAGGTTCCTCAAACAATTGCAGATAGATCTACCATATGACACAGCTATTCCACTGCTGGGAATATACTCAGAGGATGGAAATCATCATGTTGAAGGGATACCTATACTTCCATGGTTATTGCAGCACTATTTACAATAGCCAAGAGTTGGAACCAGCCTAATGTCCATCATCAGATGAGTGGATATGGAAAATGTGGTATATCTACACAATGGAATTCTAGTCTGTTATAAAACAGGATGAAATTCTACCATTCGCAGCAACATGGATGGACTCAGAGAAAATTATATTAAGTGAACTAAGTCAGGCACAGAAAGAGAAATACTGCATGTTCTCACTTATTTGTAGGAGCTAAAAATAAATTAATAGATACACAAGTAAATGGGGCGGGGGAAGTCACAACAATCACAATTCCTTGAATTTGTTAAGACAAGTGAACAGACATGATGTTGATGCATGGGAGGGGGAAGAGGGAGGGGGAGGGAAGAATTGGTAAAGGGACACGAAAATCAACTACATTGTATATGGATAAAATTAAATTAAAAATAAAAAATAAATAAAAAGAAAAGAAAAAGAGGCATGGGATTCATTAAAATATGGTCGGATCCACAAATAGACAGCTGTCCCTGAATCGGCTATTTTTATATACAGAATTTTCTACCACTTGGAATAATGCAGAAATCAAATGGACAGGTAAAGCATGCACAGAGCTACTTCTAACTGGGGAGACTGAAAGAACGTTGGAGCTATATCAGGATTTATGTAGTTGAGACGCTGTTTCTGAAAATCTGAGATTCTGGTGCCTCAGCTGAATAAACGGTGGCTACATCTAAATGGCTGTTAATTGTAGAATTATGTACTCTTCCAAGTTTTTAATTTCTGATTTTACTAATCCATGGAATTGTGTCTCTTGGTAGTATGGAAGACAACAATATTGAGAGAGAGAGAGGAAACTATGTGGTTTAGAGAGAGGAGAATATCAGAGAAGAACCAAGCATACTTCACCAGATACAGTTAGTCTGAGTTGGACTTTTGGACAAAAGCACTTAGAAGAAAAGTGTTTGAACAAGTCACAGACGGTTTAGATAAACCAAGTACTCACAAATTGGAAACTCTTGCCAGAGAAAAGAGATGACATCATAAAAAGGTGAAATGACAGTTTGAGTTACCAAATTACTCTCATACATATACATTTACTTTGCTCTTAATTGCCTTATATCTCTGAAGTCTCAAAAGAGCCTATGGTTGAAGGAATCTGTTTGCATAGAAATCTAAAAAGCAAGAGAAAAAACTTATAACAGCATTAGGGGAGAAGCGTGTCAAACTTGAGAACAACCTGGGATTAGGTTTGTAAATTATGACACAAGTATTAGAAATATAGAGAAAAGATTAAAGAGGCAGCATAAGGATTAAATGAGAATGACGGACAGAAATATGACAAGTTAACCTTTCACAGGGTAAAGTTTTGATAATGGATGTTGAGAAGAAATATATTGGATGGGTCTGGGAGGGCGTGATGGAAGTTCTGAGCACTTTAGTGTAGGTCAAGATGAAATAATTAGGATTTTAAGAGGTGTGAGCAAGTTAGTGAAGAAACCCATCCTAGAACCTAATGTGGCTGTGGATGAAACATACTTGACTTAGATTTACGACTGTTTTCCATGAGTCTCTGCTAAGTTAGTCTACTCATGATAATGATGATAATTATATTGCTAAATAATATAATAATAATTTCAACAAAATTAATAGAAGCATGTGTTACAAATTGGGTATTGTTGTACATACTTTACCCTGTTTAAGTTGTAAACAGTTCTATGACGTAGACACTATAATTGTCACAGTTTACAGATACTGAAACTGAGGGAGGTTAAGTAACTTTACTGTCACACAGTCTGCAAGTGGTGAATTTCCTTCCTCAACACAGATGGTTTGACTTCAGGGCCTGCCATGATAATGGTGGGACTGTGGGATGCAGACATCTGGCTGTGGATGAAGCTCTAATTCTTGAATGGACGAAGGTTCCATTAGAACATGGAGTAGCATTAATGCAACTGCTTCCTTGAGACATAGAGAAAAGTTTGGGAAAGCCAAACTTTCAAAGGAAAGAAGCAGATTCTTAGGAAACGAGGCTCAGGAGTATAAACAGAGGTTTTTCCGGAGTGTTAGGAACGGTGCCTGAGTGTGGGTTGATGGAGGTGCTGTGCTGAGTGAAGTGGTATGTGGATTGGAAAGTCACCCAAGGAAGAGTTCCTGCCCATATGGACAGTGCCATCCTCTGTCTTCCAGGAAATGGTACCACATACACTGCAGGGCCAGAGCTTTTCACTGACTCATCTGTGCTTGTGGTGGTCCTTGAACCCACACTGCTGGGCCTAATGGAGTGTAGCTTTTTACTAATTCTAACAAAGAACGAGAAAGCTTCAACACCTTTAGGTAAGATCACTAAGCAACAAGGAAAGGACATACTTGGAAGATGAAGTTCTGATCAATTTATCATTTTGATCTGATCCATTCATGTGCTAAGGGGGACAACCAGACATTTTTAGGGTAGGAAAAAAACAAAACAAAACAACATCCCATAGTCTCCTATTTTGTTGCTAACAGTCTTGTGCCAAATACCATCTCTCTCAATCTAGATACTAGATAAGTGGTGAAGCAGGAGGACACAGGGATTAAATCCCATGACCAAAGGAGAGCTATTCTACCCTCAGGCTGAGCTAACCAACTTTTCTAACCTGACTGCCTGGGTAAAAGGTGACAACATATTATTAACATATCACCAATACAAATAGATCTATTTTATTAAAACTGATGGCATAGATGTAAATATTTAGTAAACAATTTGTGAAGATATTAAGAAAAACTTGAAAATAAACACTAACAAAAAGAGTGAGATTTGCCTCATTTATGGGAAAATATGGGCATATACATATATAACCACACAAAACTCAGTGGCTCAAAACATTAAGCGATTATTTTCATGTTTATGAATGTGTATGGCAACAGTCATGCAGCTTATTGAGGCGGGGCTCAGATGGGTGGTCCTACTGCAGGACACTGAGGTTGTCTCCAGCCTTTGGATTGTGGTTGATCTGGAGCCAAGGCTAAAGGACAGTGATTATCCAGGACACAACATTCTCATGGCAAGTGGCAGGAGTAAACAAAATCCCCAAAGTGAGATGCATAGGTGAGTTCATGTGCAATACACTCTAATACAGGTAGACACAATTTTAATTTATTCTTTAACCTCAGTATTTTTAAAGTTTCTAAAACTATATATTTAATTATCAAGGTATTTGATCATTCTATGAGCAAAATTATGTTCTACAACATTTATAACATTAAAAAATATATTCAGGAGGCTTCTGGTCAAGATGGCGGAATAGACAGTCACCAGCATCACTCTTTCCCACAAATTAACCAATTTAAAACAATTAAAAGGCAACTACAGCCAAGTTGGGGCTGCTAGAGCTCAGGGGAAGAACAGGAAATACCTACAGAGTTCATGAAGGCAGGAGAAGCTACAATGAGAGAAAGAAAGGACCCCTCACACCATTTCGAATCCCAACTGCTTCAGGGCTGGAGCTGGTGATCACATGGAGCAAGAGCTGGCAAAAGCCACTGCTGTGCCCTTCCTATGAAATTGCTTGGAGGCAGCAGGGGAGAAGAGAGCCTTGGTGGCCAACAGGTAAGCAGGACCACTAACAGGATTCCCTTGGACCCATATAGGAGTGACGAGTCACAGCAATGGAAAAAGGAGGCACTCAGAGGCTGGTGAACCATCCCAAGGGCCTGGTGTATAGCCCATCCCATGGGAAGTGTTTGGAGAGCAGGCAGTGCTCCACCAGGGGAACATTGGGGCAGAGCATGGACAGCTAGCTGGTCTGCCCTTCAATCAGCACAGGATCACTCTGTGTAGACTGATCAGGAATATAGAATGTCAGGGGGAGCAGTTTGCTGAAAAGACTTAAATCCAGACCAGAGTTTCTACACAACCCAGGTGTACCAGATCTCAGGAGACCAGAAGTACCTACAAAGACAACCATTAAAACCTGAGCGGCACAAAAAGCCTTCCCCAGTGAATCAGCAGCAAAGTAGCAATTTAGCTCAACCACAGGATGTTCCCCCTTTTTAGAAGTAAGTAAAGGACAACAAACTAGTTCCAGGGCAGATTTTAAGTGGTAAGGTCAGCGAATAATTCTACACAGAACTGAAAGAAAAAACAAAATACCCACAGACCAGAGACAAAGTTTGATATTAACTAGTAAAGGCCTCACTTCACCAAAGAAAATCTATAAAACCTAGAAGGACCAGAAACTCTCTGGACCCCAACCTGGGGAGAGGAGAGGGTTGGGGGCCTCAGCCATTCTCCCCAATGCCCACAACCAGCCCAGCAATGACCACTGAATTACTGCTGGAAGTCCCCCGGTCTCCTGAGCCCAGGCAGTGGGGGACCAAAGTCTTCAGCCTCACCCCCCTGACATCTGCATTCAGCCTAGCAATGACCAAGCCACCACTGAAATCCACCTGGTCTCCCCTGCAGGAATGAGGGGGATGCCATGGGCCTCAGCCATGTCGCCCTTCCTCCTTCTCCCACACTATTTCCTTCCCCCTTCCCCTCTGCCCTTCCCACCCAATTGCTCCATAATAACAATTTAGAATGTAAAAATGGAGCCAGGGACCAACCCCTCCTCCCACAACCAGGCATGCCACCTCTGCCATGGGGCCTGCCCAGGGACCTGAGGTATGGATGTGGGACCAACCCTTCCTCCTGCAATCAGGCAAGGAGCATGCTAAAAACACCACTTCCATGTGGATGGCCCACCACAGCCACCACAATAGCCATGGCTGCCTCAAAAGCAGCTAGATTCCACAACCTCCTGCCAGCCACTCAAGTGCATTGACACAAAGAGAATCACCAGGGGAGACCATGGAAAAGAAGATGTATCTCTACACAAAGCCGATTCCAGAGTGACAGAAGAAGCATGTGCTCTAGATAATAGTGGCGGACCTGAACACACCTCTCTCAGCACAGATCATCTAGGTAACAAATCAACAGAGTAACCATTACTCTTTTCCAAGGAGAGAAGAAATCTAGGGTTATCAGACGGGGGAGGGGGAAGGAGAGCAGGACAAAGAGAGATTGCATAAGGGGTGTAAAGAATAAGTACAATTTGCAATAATACATATGCTAATAATATTGATTTGATCAACATACGTCAATGTTGAACTCAAAAAATATGTATAATCAATCCTGATTCAATAAAAAAATAAATTTTTAAAAAACATATTCAAATGTAATTTTGCATGAATTAGAAAATAAAGCTGGGTGTGTTTTCAACATGTGACTGTAAACATAAATTTTTCTAGATGACCTATTAGAAAACAAATATATCTATAGCAACAACAAAATCATTAGCTGGAACAAATTTTCCAGAAACATAAATTCTTATACCTTCTGTGGATCCTCTGTGATATAAAAATGTATTCTCCTTCAGTAGGCCTAAGTTGAGTCTGCTACTTTGCATTTGTAACATTCTTTCAGTGATGTTGATAATAATGCTGATTTATAGATGGATCTTGGGTAGCAAGATATTTTCCATTAAGGAAAATATCTTATATCTACTTTCAGTTTTTTAAGAAATTTTTTAGTTTGTTGTGGTAGTTGTTGTCAATAAGGAATTTTATGTTGTCAAACAATTGCTATATATTTCATGCAATTCTCTCATTTTCTTTTAACTCTATGACTTAATGAAATTTTCTTGCTGGATTCCAGATGGGTTGATGGTACATGGAAGCACATCCAAGAATATTTGTGGCCATCTCCTTACTGGAAAAATTCTGAGAGTTGGAGAAATAGTTACTTATGGGATCTTAGCTTTCTACTCCCTATCATCACCATCACTTCTGATAGTTTATTTCTCAAGACTGCTTTTTCCTTTGTGGTTTTCTGTAGAGGTGCTCAGCGAGGGGATTTTCCATGAGATCTTAAAGTCAGAAGAGGAGGATTCAATTCAGCAGCTGCAGGCAGACATGTGGACAGAGGTGAGATCTGGAGAATCACCTAGTGAGGTGCTGCAGGCAGCTGAGAGCATCAGCTCCCCCACTCCTGGGCTTCTCAGACGGATCTGAGGAACAAATGGTTAAACAGCCTGTATCTTAAGTGGCAGATGTGCTGTGGCATCTAGGGGAGCACCAAAGATCTCCTGTTTCTTGTTTCAGCTTCCCTGACTACCATGAGCCCTGACGTTTTAATGACTGTATTTTAGACTATAATTCCCTGTAATGAAACAATTCCTGCTTGGATATCTACAGTGTCTTCTCTTTTGCTGTATAATCCTTGACTAGTGCCATAACCCAGAATCATCAGTTCTAATCAACTTTTTGGTTTATTAAATCAGGTGATGTGTTGTCATGGATGTGCTACTGGGGCTAAAAAGAAGGAAGGAAAGTTTGTAGAGAATACTCCATGGACTCTTCTACCAAAATATTTCAGTGACCTTAAATGCGTAGATGTACGTGATACATGAAGTCAGAAGATAAAGCCTTCGGGAGGAGCAGCTGGGGCAGGCCAGCCTCACACATCTGCTTCCCCGGGGGGTTTATGTTATGGCTTGTAACACTGTGGGTGGGTTACTATAAGAGTGCTGACAGAAATAATTTCCAACATCTTCAGATTCAAGGCTGCTGATGGTGAAAGTGAAATCTGTCCCAGATCCACTGCCACTGAACCTTGATGAGACCCCACTTTGCAAACTTGATGCTCTGTAGATCGGGAGCTTAGGGACTTCCCCTGGTATCTGCTGATACCAGTGTAAATAATTGCTAATGCTCTGACTGGCCTTGCAAGTGATGGTGACTGTGTCTCCTAGAGATGCAGACAGGGAGGATGGAGACTGGGTCATCTGGATGTCACATGTGGCACCTGAGATTGGAAACATAAAAACAAATATCCACATCATTAATTATGTTATAAGAGGACTTCCCTGAAGAGCCAGGTGATACTGACCACAATGGCTAAATAAATTTCTAGTTCTCTCTCCTTACCTGACAGCCAGAGCAGCAGGAGCCCCAGCAGCAGAGTGGGGACCCTCATGTCCATGCTGTGTCCTGACTGGGACTGACTCCTGCATAGGGCTTGCTCAGCCTATGAATAAGTGTTCAGGGCAGTGGGCCGTGCTCTGGGAACATGCAAATCACAGCAGCTGGGTCAGGGCTGGGCACAGCTGCAGGGCTGCCTCATCTCAGTAACTTAGCACAGGCACAATGTCCCCAGGTGTCCCAGGTCAGACCAGGGCCTCACAGATTTGCCTGCAGATAACATGTTCCTCCCTGGGAAGGATTTCACTGCAAAGGACATTTTAGGAACAATATTAAAAACTTGAAATGAAGCTGGGCACAAGATGGCGTAATGTATTTCATAGTTGTATGAAGAATTCATAGTAAAATATTCCTGTTTGTAGTGATACATTTTAATGTCTAAGAGTGTGGTGCTATCAGGTCTTCACCTTACTCTCAAATGGTTCAGTGGGGAGAAAGTAAACACTTTGTGCTGTATCTGTGGAATTGCTGTGTGAATTTGTTTTATTTATTTTTTTTAAAGAGCATTTAACAGGAGCATGTTAAATATATTCAAAAGCAGCTTAAAATTGCATTACATGATTGTTATTATCAGCATAAGATAAAATAATTTAGTGCAGATGCACAAGGATAATACCATGTTTTCTCAATGCCTGTATCACTCACA
The DNA here is from genome assembly GCF_027409185.1 of Cynocephalus volans. NCBI lineage: Eukaryota > Metazoa > Chordata > Mammalia > Dermoptera > Cynocephalidae > Cynocephalus > Cynocephalus volans. Next base: position 84,983,622 of record NC_084473.1, read on the forward strand.
GATTCAACATTATTCAAAGTTGTAGTTCTCTTTGATATCCAGGGAGTAAATGGATTGCACCTTGCCCTGGTTTGGAGACCTTTATATTCTAACTTCTGTTCTGTTATTGAGTATCATTTCACATTATTTATAAGTATAAAGGACTGATTAATGATGCCAGATCTGATTCCTTCAACAGAAATTACTTTTACTCAGTGCAGGTCCCCTGTCATTCACCATAAATGCCACATTTATCTTTTCCTCTCTAGCAGCGAGGGGGAACATCATCCTGACCCAGACCCTAGTCTCTCTGTCTGCATCTGCAGGAAAAGAGTCTTTATTTTCTGTTAAGCCAGAATGTGTCGATGTACACAGAGAAAGACCTTGGATCCAAATAAAAGTTGGACACAGATTTGAACCCCTTTATCTCATATCTCTACCTTGGCATCAAGTGCCCCAGCCTGGTTCAGAAGCAGGGAAATAGGCACCAAATATCTCAGCATCAGTGTCGCAGAGCCTAGGAATTCCAGCTAATATTACTGATGCATGACTGTGGGTACATAGTGGTGTAGCCTGTGCCTAAATCCTGCTGCCTATCTTGGGTCCTGAATTTCAAAGGAACTGGCTTGCAACCAGAATGCCAGAATCCAGTTTCAGAGAGATGCACCTCTGGATTGAATGTCCACATCAGTTTTTTTTTTTTTTTTTTCTGGGAAAATGGAGCAGTCACTATTGGTACCCTCACGTTTTCTACTATTTGTGTATATCTACTGATTGCCAGTGGACATGTGTTCCCCTCACTGCTCTCTCTGAAGCTGGGGAAGGCAGCTCTGCCTGCAAACATAGAAGACCACAGGTCTGGAATGAGCATTCCCTAGCACAGCTATCAACAGTGATGACAAGAGGGGGTGTGCACATAACCCAGCTCTCTCTCCTTTCAGGTGGAATAACCCCGAGACATTTTCCTCGTGTTTGCACCTGGGCTTGAGCTCCGGTCATCCTCAGCTATACCTGGTTTCTTTAAAAGTTTTTTATGGTCTATTTTCTCTTTCTTGTCTCAGGATCCTCTTTTTCTCCCAGTATTTCCTGAACTTGCAAAATATGTTGCCTACACAGGAGTCCTTGTTACTGGGGGACCAAACCTAAGACAGTGGAAAAAAATCCTTAATCTTGGAGGGTTTCTCTGGTGTAAACTCTTGCCACTTTTCTTCTTTTTTTATGGGTAGGAAAATTCATAAAACTTAGTAAACATTTAATTTCTCTTTAGCAATCTCTCTTAGGTTGGATTTAAGCAGTAACTTCTTCTAGGTAACAATATCAGTCTTAAATAATTAATTACTGTGAAGTCTACATTACAGACAGCTGGTCTCAAAACCCACAGATTAGAGGTTCCTGAGCTCAGTTTCTTCTAGACCTGTTGTTTCATGAACATGACTTGGGATTTTTTACTTTTATTTAGGGAAGGACAGTTGTGGTGATGGCAATTGTTGGTGAGATGAGTAACACCCGCGACTCAAAAGATAGCACATCTTAATTTCTAAATACCATGAATGTTACCTTTTATGTCAAAATTAACTTGACAGATGTGATCAAGTTAAGAATTTTAACATCTGGAGAATATCCTTAAATATCCAGGTAAACCAATATAATCCCAAAAGTTCCTATAATCAGGAGGTGGGGGGTCACAGTCAGAGAGAAGTTGTGACAATAGAAAAGAATGTTGGGTGATTGGAAGATGGGACCATGGAACAAAGGATGTGGGGGCATATTGAAGCTGGAAAATCAGGAAATCTGATTTATCTCCTGGAGCTTACAAAAGAAAGACACCACTAGTGACTCCTTGATTTCAGCTCAGTGAGAATTCTGACCTCAATAACTTTAAGATAATAAATCCATGTTGTTTGAAGGTAGAAGAGTTGTGGCAATTTTTTTACAAAAACAACAGAGAACCAGTGCAAAGGTAGGGAATGTCTTTATCTCCCCCAGATGGGTTTTTGTCCTTCCCACTTCAATAAATTTCCATGATGCAATTCTTTTGTGTCAATACTGACAAGAGATAGAGAACATTTTACTGTAAGGCGAGCTAGCACCAGAGTTCTTCATAGGTATGAAATGTTTCGGGCATAACATCTGGATAAACGTAGGGCTCAACTCTCATAGCACATGAAAGGAGAAAGTGTTTCATGATAAGAGGTCAAATTTTATTTGCAAGACACAATCTGCGAGGTGAGGACTGAGTTGGATAGATGGGGATGCACAGAGGAAATAAAAAAGGAGTCAGGGCAATACAAAATGTGCCCCTGACCCCAAATCTGAAATACAGTGTATTATACAGGCATTAAGAGAGTTGAGATTTGTAGACAAACTGAAGAGGAACTGAGTTTAAGATTAGGGTGACTACGGCATGGGACAGAGGCTACAGGGGGCTGTGAATTTCACACTGTCCTTTTGGTTTTGTCTCTTGTCTCTATTTTGGTCCCTGAGCACATTTATGTAATAAATGTGGCCACATGAAAGGAATATATTTAAGGTCAGACAAACCTGCGTTCAAAGCCCAGCCCCAGCACTTGCTGACCATTTAACTTTGGGGACAGTTCCCTCATCTGTGAAATGGAGCCCTATGAATATCAAAGGATGTCATAAGAGTTTAACCAGATGATGCACCATGAATTATTATTTTTTAGAGAATGCCCAGTACTCTTCCTGTGCACTCTTGAATGCCTTAGTCTGAAGATGCTATGTAAGATATAAGTAGCCACATATAGTTTTCAGCTAAAAGTCATCAGTATTTATTATACAACTAACAGGTGCTTTGTGATAGACTATGAGGTTTCATGTGCTTTCTTTCCACCATAATAACTTCCACCAATACTGTTATCTGTCATATAGGAAGATGGACAAGTGATAACAAACAGCTTTAGCATTGTTAGTCTGTGTTTTCCCTGAGTCCCATTTATGTAGTTTTCTAGGGCTTGTGTAAGAGATTCCCAAAAAATATGGAAGCTTAAAACAAAAGGAATGTATCTTCTCACAGTTCTGGAGTCCAAAAGTCTAGAATCAGTTTCCCTGGGTGGACACCCTCCAGAGGTTTTAGGGGAGAATCTGTATCCTGCCTCTTCCAGCTTCTGGTGGCCACAAGCTTTTCTTAGCCATGGCCACATCATGCCAACCTCTGTGTTCACATGACCTTTTCCTCTTCTGTCTATGCTAAGTCTACCTCTGTCTCTCTTTCTCCTAAAAACACTGGTGATTGCATTTGGAGCCTACTGGATAATTCTGAACAATCTCATTTTCTTATAATCCTTAATTTACATCTGCAAAGATCCTTTTCACATATAAGTTAACATCACAGCCTCCATGGAATAGGAATTCATATTTTGGGAGCCATACTCAGTCTACAGAACCACTACAGTTCTAAATCTTAGTGCATAATTCTCTCTGTCTCTCTGACACACTCTCTCTCTCTCTCCCTCTCTCCCCCCTCCCTCCCTCCCTCTCCCTCTATTTCTTCCTTCCCAAATCACATCATTTCCTTAGTGTATCCAGTGCCTACTATATCCAGGTTCAGATGGACACACATGAAAAAGCTTGCTCAGGGTTTGCTTGGGGATCTACTCTGTTGCCTGTTACTATGGAGAAAGAAGGACACAGCAAAAGTAGACATTAACCATCTGTGGAGAAGTTATCTCTTCTGAAAACAGCCAAGTGCTACTATTATCTGGACCTCTGCCTTTAGGTGTCTGTGGTCCTCAGCCTTCTTGGAGGTCATATGTGCTCCCTTGCTCAAATAGGGTTCACCTTTTCCTCCCATTTTAATCCATTCCACTCACTAGGCACAATACATTCTGTGCAGGGTGACTAGGTGATTAAGTTGTCCAAAGTATGAAAATGACCTTAATTTTGAGTGTATGTTTCTTAAATAAGTTTATGAGGCACTTAAAAAATGTTTTGAAAAACTTTGTATGGGAATCAATTTTCTGGGCATATCTCAGCTCAGGATTTGGAAGAAATCCATAACTATAAATATAATATCCAATAGTCTCTATAATTTAGGACATAAAATCAAGTGTACCTATTGACCCCTTACCTGTCCTCAGCTACTGCTGAGAACTGTTAGAGAGATTAATTTTCTCACCTACTTCCTGCATCTCTCTTCCATGGCAAGTCTCAGGGATCCAGTAAACTCTCTTCCTAACAGGATTCCGTGAGAAAGGACAGCCAGGTCCCAGAATGCTCCATATAAAAACATGTTAGCTTGTGTCTCCTGTAATATCTGATTGTGTGGTTGGGCTTCCATCGATATTTAACTTGGCATATGTTAAGAACAGAAAGCAGAACAAGTACCCATCTTTGTAAGAACAGAATGAACAGTGACTACTTCACAGACATCTGGCTGGCTCTGGGTTTGGTTCTGTGTCAACCTCTGAAGATGAATTCTGTGAATGGGGAAGTATCACTGTCCCCCTGCAGTCCAGCCTCAACTTTTGTAGGACCAGAGGCACATCGACCACCTCCATGAAGTTGTATGTGCTGTGAGCCAGCCAGCCAGCCCTGGAAGGAACCTGGAGAAGAGCTCTGGTTCAGGCAATCAGACATGCCAATCCACTCCAAGGGAAACTCTGCTTTCTTAGCTCCAAAGCAGCCCTGACAGATAACTACCTGTGCAACTTCTGCCTTTGCCATTATGTCCAGGAACTGCAGATTCTATGGTTACTCTAAGATAGACTTCCTGACTCAGCTCCTCTGTCTCATGGTTATGTGCTTTCAGTGTAAGTACATTACCACAATTGGTCATGAGCTTGATTTTTAGCTTTTGACACTGAGATAACGTGAAAAAATGTAATTTGCAAAGTACTCTGTAACATGTGCATTAAATGTAACTTAATCCTTTTAGAGAACTGGGGCACAAAGAACAAGTCTAGTAAAATTTCTCTTCAGTGAGTGCCAATACTTTTGTGCCCATATCAACTATAGATAAGAGCAGAGCTTTCCATGGAAATTTTAAACAAATGAGACCAAGACTCTTAAGCATTTGTTTGAAGAATTTTAACAGGAGATCAAACATGGCTTTACCGGTACAATTCTAAAGAAAAAACAAAGTAAAGCAATGACTGACAAAATGTGGAAATAGTTCAGTCAAAATAAAAGTGGACAAGTCAAGAGCAAAGGTCATAGTTTTTTGGGATGCTGAAGGCCTTTTGCTTGTTGGCTTTCTGGAGCATGAAAGGATGATAACATTTGGTTATTATGAGAGTGTTTTAAAAAGTTACTCAAAGGTTTAGCAGAAAAACACCCAGGAAAGCTTCAACAGAGGGTGCTTCTCCACCACAACAATACTTCTGCTCATTCCTCTCATCAAACAGGGGCAATTTTATGACAGTTTCAGTGAGAAATCCTTAGGCATTTACTTTTCAGTCATGATTTGGCTTCTTCTGACTGCTTTTTGTTTCCTAATCTTAAACAAATTTTAAAGGACACACATTTTTATGCAGTTAATAATTTAAAAGACTGCTTCGACATGGTTAAATTCTCAGGACCCTCAGTTCTTTGGAGTTGGACTAAATAGCTGGTATCATCACATACACAAGTGTCTTGAATTTGATGGACCTTATGTTGAGAAATAAAATTTATATAAATTATAACTTTACATGTATTTTTTATATATATTATCATATATATAGATAGATAGATAGATAATCTTTTAATTCTACTTTTCCACAAATTCTTTGAAGTCCTCTTGTATGATGTGTAATGAATTGAGCTAATTCTTGATATGAGAAGTATGTTTTATTCCCATCTTCCAGGTAAAGATGCTGAGGTAGAGAGAGGTTATGAAAAGTATCCAATGTCATCCTGATAGTAAGCCAGGGTTCTGGTCAGAAAATCTGATTCACAGAAGGCACTGAGGAGTGTGATAGCACAGAGGGTTTCTATGGAGCAACACGGTTAGAACAATTCTGTGAGAGGCTCTGGCTCTGGTGCTGACATAGCATGACTCCACATGCAAATTTCTGAACACACAGTTTTGGATCTATTAACATTTTGTGCACTCATTAATACTTTTGAAGGTAATCAGTATAATTAACTAAATTGGTATTTTTAACAGCTAATAATCAGAGCAAAACAACTATAACTTATTTTATTAAGATGATGAGAAAGAGACAAGAAAATAACCAAAAGGCAAAAGAGAAAACACTACATTGAGACATTCGAGTAAGGGGTTTCTCAGTTGTAGACCCTTGGACCATCTCCTTTCAGAAGACAGGGATAAGCAGAAAAAGGAAATGTAGAAGAGGCAAAATCGTTGTTACTAAGAAGAAACCTAATAGGAAATGAGAAGTCTCCTTGCTGAGTGTCAGTGATCAGAGAGAAAATTCTCAATGAAAAAAATGATTCAAAAATACTTATGGGTGCTGCATGTTCCACACATTGTGCCAGGCACCTAGTAACACAGAATTGAAACAAACAATCCAAGACCACAAATATTTCCCAATTCCGACTCCTCCTCCTCTCCTCCACCACCACTGTCCAACCCTGGTGCAGCCCCCGGCATTTGTCACCTGGACCACAGTCATGCTGTCCTCCAAGATCACCAGCTTCCTCCTTCATCTCTTGTTTTTTGATAAATAGCCCCCAGTCTCAGGCTCTTAAGGCTGTGGCCATAGATCTGAGTTTTAAGTTCTTTCTCCTCACACCCATAGCTTTTCCCAGGACTTACTCTACTTCCTCCATGCTGTGAATCCAGAACGACTTCCTGTTCCTTCCCCCAGAATCCAGCACTAAGTGCCTGGAAGCTATGATTTGTAACCCTTCTGATGCAACCTCTGACTGGAATCTGGCTGATCAGGCAGCATCTTCCCTATCAGAAACAACTGAGAATGGAGGGAAAACCCACAAACACAACGTCGGTGTTGAGAAGAGATACGTATTTGTCAGATTTTGTTTTATCCAATTGTCCTATTCTCTTTCTTCAACACAATCTTTGTTGTTGTTTCTTTGTTTGTTTGTTTTTTGGTGGCTGGCTGGTACTGGGATCTGAACCCTTGACCTTGTTGTTGTCAGCACCACTCTTACCAACTCAGTTAGTGGGTCAGCTCCAAAATTCTATTTTTTTTTTTTCATATATGGCCTTTATTGTGTTGAGGTGCATTTCTTCTATACCTAATTTGTTTAGTGTTTTTATCACTAAAGGCCTTGGATTTTATCAGATGTTTTTTCTGCATCTACTGAAATGATTATATGCTTTTCTCCCCTACCTTCTGCTGATGTGATGTATCACATTTATTGATTTGTGTATGTTGAACCATCTTTGCATTCCTGGGATAAATCACTTTTGACCATGGTGTATGATCTTTTAATATGTTGTTGGATTTTGTTTGCCAGTATTTTGTTGAGAATCTTTACATCTGTTTTTATTAGGGATATTGGTCTGTAGTTTTCATTTTTTGTTGTAACTTTTTCTACTTTTGGTATGAGGATAATAATGGCCTTGTAGAATGAAGTATTCCCTCCTCTTCAAATTTTTGAATGGATTTGAGCATAATTGGTATTTATAATGTGTGGAAGAATTCAGCAGTGAAGCCATGTGGTTCTGGGATTTTCATTCTTGGAAGACTTTCTATTACTGCTTTAATCTCATTACTCATTATTGGTCTGTTTAGGGTTTTCTTTTGTTTTATTTTTTTTTCCAGTTCCCACTAATGAGTGATGAATGGTGGCATTTTTTATTTCTGTACCTGGCTTATTTCACCTAGCACAACTTTTTCTATGTTCATCCACTTTGCTGTGAATGGCAGAATTTCATTCATTTTTATGGCAGGGTACTATTCCATTGTGTATGTATACCACATTTTCCTTATCCAGTTGCTCAGCAGCAGACATTTATGTTGGTGCCAACTCTTAGCTATTGTAAATAGAGTTGTGATAAACTTGGGAGTGCAGGTATGCCATTGGGATGATGATTTCCATTTCTTTGTGTATACACCCAGCAGTGAGATTGCTGGATTGGTTGACAATTCTATCTGTAGTTTTTTGAGGAAAAAGTTTGCTGTTTTCCATAACAGCTGCACTAACTTACAGTCCCACCAGTAGTGTGGGAGAGTTCTGCTTTCTCCACATCCTCACCAGCATTTGTTATTCTCTGTCTTTTTGATACTGGCTAGTATAATGACGTGACATGATATCTTGATGTGGTTTTGATTTGCATTTCCCAGATGCTTATCGATGTCAAGCATTTTTCTTATGTCTCTTGGCCATCTTTATATGTTCCTTTGAGAAGTGTCTATTCAGCTCCTTTGCTCATTTTTTATTTGGGTTACTTGATTTTTAAATTTTACATTGTTTGAGTTGCTTGTACATTCTGGATATTAATCCCTTGTCAGAACCACAGTTTGCAAATATTTTCTCCCATTCTATAGATCATCTTTGTCCTCAGTTAACTGTTTCTTTTGCAGTGCAAAAGGCTTTTATTTGATATAATCCCATATGTTTATCTTTCCTTTTGTGCCTGTTCTTTTTGGTGTCTTGTTCATAAAGTCTTTTCTCAGTCTTACTTTCTGAAGTGTATTGCTTATGTTTTCTTTTATTACTTTTGTAGTTTTGGGTCTTATGTATAAGTCTTTGATCCATTTTGAGTTGATTTTGGTACATGGTGAGATGTATAGGACTAGTTTCATTCTTCTGAATATAGATCTCCAATGTTTTTCACACCACTTATTGAAGAGGTTGTCCTTTCCCGTGAATGATCTGCTGCCCTTGTCAAAGATCAGTTAGCTATCTGATCCATTGTTCTGAGTGTATACCTTTATGCCAGTACCATGTTCTTTTGATTTTTATGGCTTTGTAGTATAATTTGAAGTCAGGTAGTGCAATGCCTCCATGGTTCTTTTGTTTGTTTGTTTTTATGGTTTTGTTTTTACCCTTGGGATTTCTATGTCTATTCAGGTATTTTTTATTGTTCCATATGATGTTAGGATTGTTTTTTCTATTTTTGTGAAGAATGACATTTGTATTTTAAAAGGGATTGCATTTAATCTGTTGATCACTTTGGGTAGTATGGACATTTTCACAATGTTAATTCTTCCCATCCAAGAGCATGGAATTTCTTTCTATCTTTTTTTGTCCTCATTAATTTCTTTCACTAGTGATTTGTAGTTCTCACTGTAGAGATCTTTCACCTCCTTGGTTAAACTGATCCCTAGGTATTTTATTTTATTGATGACTATTGTAAATGGGCTTGCTTCATTGATTTCTTTTTCTGCTAGTTAGTTATTTGAGTATAAGAATGCTACTGACTTTTGTATTGATTTTGTATTCTGCACCTTTACTGAAATTGTTTATCATCTCTAAGAACTTTATGGTAGAATCTTCAGGTTTTTCTGTAGATAGGATCATGTCATCTGCAAACAGGAATATTTGATTTTATCTTTCCCTACCTGATCTTTATTTCTTTGTCTTGACTGATTGCTGTGGCTAGTGCATCCAGTCCTGTGATAAATAAGAGGGTTACAGTGGACATCCTTGTCTTGTTCCTGTTACTAAGAGAAAAGCGTTCAGCTTTTCCCCATTTAGGATTATATTGACAATGGGTTTGTCATATATAGCTTTTCTTGTGTTGAGATATTTTCCTTCTATACATAATTTGCTAAAAGTCTTTATCATGGAGTGATGTGGAATTTTGTCAAATGCTTTTTCTGCATCTACTGAGATAATTGTATGATTCTTATCCTTGATTTTGTTGATGTGGTACATCACATTTATTGACATGCATTTGTTGAACTATCCCTGGGATGAATCCCACTTGATCATGGTGTATAATTTTTTTTATGTGTTCCTGTATTCCAATTGCTAAAATTTTGATGAGGATTTTTGTGTGTACATTCATCAGAGACGTTGACCTCTAGTTTTTTTATCTTTTGTTATTATTATTATTTTTATTTTTTGTGTCTTTGTCGGGTTATGATATCAAGATGATGCTGGCCTCATAGAATGAGTTTGGGGGAATGGCCTCTCTTTCAATTTTCTGGAATAGTTTGAAGATAATTAGTACAAATTCATCTTTAAAGGTTTGGTAAAATTCATCAGTAAAGCCATCTGGTCCTGGGCTTTTCCTTGCTGGGAGACTGCTGATTAATGCTTTAACCTCATTGCTTGTTATTGGTCTGCTCAGATTTTCAATTTCTTGGTTCAGTCTTGGTAGTCTGCATATGCCTAAAAATTTCTTCATTTCCTGTAGGTTTCAAATTTATTGCCATATAGTTGTTTATAATAGTCTTTACTGATTTTTTGTATTTCCTGTTATTGGTTTTAATGTCTCCCTTTTCACTTGCGATTTTTTTACAATGGTCTTTTTTCTTTCCTTAATTAACCTACCTAATGGCTTGTCTATGTTGCTTATCTTCTAAAAAAAACAACTTTTGGATTCATTAATCTTTTGTATCATTTTGGGGTCTCTATTTCATTTAGTTCTGCTCTGTTCTTAATTATTTCTTTCTGTCTTCTAATTTGGGGGTTGGATTCTTCTTCTTCTTCTTTTTCTTTTTTTTTTTTTCTTTCTTTCTTTCTTTCTTTTTTTTTTTTTTTTTGTCTTCCTGGTTTATTTAAGAAAAAACTGTCTTCAAGAACAGAAATTCTTTCTTCTGCTTATCTTAACTTGCTGCTTAAGCTCTCAGTTGTGTTTTTTGTTGTTGTTGAACGAATCTTTCGGTTTCATGTGTTCTGCTCCATACTTTTTTAAGGTATTAATCTCCTTATAAATATCCTCTTTCTTATTCTGGAATTTTTTTTTTCTCATTTCATTATCTTGTCTAACTGAGTATTCTCATATCTCAGTGAGTTTCCTTAAGATTGTTGCTGGGATTTCCTTTTCAGGCATTTTAAGGGTTTCCTGCTCTATAGTGTCTGGTACTTGAGAGTTACTGTATTATTTTGGTGGTGTCATATTTTCTTAGATTTTCACATTTCCAATATCTCTGTGTCGATGTCTGGCCATCTGGTAGAGCAGTTGCTTCTTCTGTTACTTTGGAGTGGACTTTGAGAAGAGACTTTCTCTTCTTTTATCAGTCTCTGCTGTTGACTCTCCTTGTGTCAATGAAATTGAGTGTCTGGCAGGCTGCCTGCTTGGTGGCTTTGGCTAATACTGTGGTGGCGAGCTGCTTTGGCAGAAGTGGTGGCTGTGGTGGTGGCTGATGTGGGCCACCCACATGGAAGTGGTGTTTTGGCATCCTCCTGCCTGTTTCCAGGCAGTGTGGTGTTCCTGCAGCTCCTCACAATTCTATTTTTTAATGACCGTAATGCATATCAGACCTTGGGTAAGGGAGGTATTCAGGAGAGGAAGTAGCAGTTTGGTGCTTAATATAAAAGAAGAAAAAATCATGTGGAGACAGGAACAGTGCAAAATTTATAAACTCTTCAAAGTGGTTTGGGTTTCTCTAGACATTGGCATAGTATGATAAAGATGCCACAAAGGGCCTCTCTTATAGTTTATTGCCTTTCTGCCTCAGTCTCCCTACATATACACAAATAAATATATGATAATGTACAAACACATTATAGACATAGCTAAGGCTAAGCCAGGGTGTTATCTTTTAGTGTCTTTTCTGGATAAGTTAGAATAATTTTAGAAGAAAGTCATAAGAAACTTTACCAATGTCCTAAGAAATAACCAGAGTTCTGAAAGTTGAAGCATTTAGGGTTGGTGAGGCATCTTGGTGATAGCAGTCAGGACCGAGGTTATTTCTCTATATCTGTTTTGACACCTCTTACATACTGGGATTTTAGTCCTGGATTTAACACCTCATGATATTAAGATGACTGTAGCAAATGTAAGTACCTTGTTCTCTCATAACTCATCCAAGAGGAAGTGCAGGACATAGCTCTTCACCTTTCGTCCTCTTATGAGGGACCGAAATCCTCCCAGAAGGACTACTGATCCCCCACATACTCCTTACATCTCATCATCCAGCTCATCACAGGCTTCCCCTCTCCCCCCATTCTCTGCCCCATTTGCGGGATGGAAGAAGCTCTCCTGTCCTTGTCCTGTGTGAAAGGATAGAGCTGGTGCTCTGTAATCCATAGGAGAACGAGGTGGCTGCTGTGTAGGTGCTAAGAGCTTGCCACAGTTAAATTGGATCTAAGTTGGATAAGGAGAGATCCCAGGGTTATGTGTATCTGAAGGAGTGGAATAAGCCAGGGACCAAGAATGACAGTAAAGTCACCTTATTTTTTATTTTTTTGACTGGCCTTAACAAAGATCAAACCCTGAACCTTGGTGTTATCAGCACCACTCTCTAACCAACTGAGCAAACCAGCTAGCCCCTATGAAGTTAAATTTCTAATTGTCCTGGTCACAATCATAGACTTACCAATATTGGAAATGTGGGCTGTTTGTTTAAGACCAAGACAAGCTTTCAGGTACTGGAATTAATGGGGGAGAGATTTGGAATAGGGTCCTTAACGCAGGGCTAATGTCAGGTTTGCACTGCCCGAGGTCTGCCAGTTCTGGCCCTGAGATGTGCAGGAAGCAAATGCTCTCCTGAGTGATGGGGCTGAAGACCTGGAAGGAACCAAAGCTCTGCCCATGAGGCTGCCTGGCAGGGGAAATAGGGAAAGAAACTGCTCAACACCAATGGACCTGAACCAAGCTGAGTGCCCAGTGGCCTAAGAAAGTAGGCCCGTAGAGCAGAGCCTGAGTTCTGTGGGGCCATTTGTTCTCAGCTCTGTTCTCACTAGTCCTGAGGGGCTAAGATCCTGCTGGAGCCACAGTGGGAGTGTCAGCAAATCTCTCCACCCCCAGAGTGTTTACTCAGCCAGATTCTGTTCTGGTTAGAAAGAAAAGGAGTGCATGATAAATAAATCAATTATATTTATATATAAATATTGATAATATATAAACTTTACATATTAAACATAAAATATTTTAGATGTAAATTATATTGATATATCTATACATACTATGTATTTATATTATGAATAAACACCTCTCTATTGCCCTCTCCCCATTACAAATGCAGAGCATGATGAACTCAGGACCTGCCCCAATGTCTCTGATGAGTTGAGGCCCTTGCTGAGTACTCTGAGTAACCCACGGGGCATCTGGTTACACAAAGCAGCAGATGCCAGGAAGATCGTCCATGGGCCTCAGCTCTGGCTGGGAGTAATGTTGGGTCTCTGCCCAGTTGTCATGGCTCACATGATTGTGGGACTCTTCACATGGGCTGCATCTGTCCATTGGTAAGCTTCTGAATATGCAATGACCCTTCCACAAGTATCCATGGAATGGGGTCAGAACTGTGGGTTCAGCAAGTGGCAGGACATGTAAGAGAAACAAGGAAGCTCTGCAGATGGAGCAGCCGTATGTGAAGTAGAAAGAACTGGCATCATGAACTCAGAGTGGGAGGGGGCAAAAGCCCTGACATGCTCCATCGGTGATGCAGAGAAGACATCCTGGAGGTGCCCATGGAGGAAGAGAGATGGGAGTGTGAAGAGGGGAGCGGTGTAACTGCAGAACTGTCCCAGCCTGCTCCCCTGAGAAGACCACAGATCCTCAGCAGTCCCCAGGCAGGAACAACAGCTAGGGGGGGTTGCACCTGGGTGGTGAAAGGAGGAGGTGCATGTACCCCTGAAGGCAACTGGGCTGCTGATGATCAGAGTGACATCTGTCCCAGACCCACTTCCCCTGTCATGAACAGGCATTGTGCCAGGGGCAGTTTGAGCCACCATGGGCTCAGAGCCAGTCCTAGGTTCTGCTGGTGTTAGGCTAGGACATTGCTAATACTCGGGGTGGCCCTACAGGTATTGGTAACCCTCAATCATGGGACACAGGGCAGAGGCTAGAGACGGGGTCCATACATCCTCTGTACTGTCATCAAAGTGGGGAACAACCGTGAACATCCTTAAACATTAGTACCAAGCAAGAAAGCTCATAAAGTTTCATACAATTCTGATCCAAAAGCAAAACAGGCTAAAAGTTCATCTTCAAGTAAACCCTTGTGTTTAATGGAAACACACTGAGGATGCAGCCTCAGTCTTCCTTCCTCACCAGAGAGTCAGAACAGCAGGAGGAAGAGCAGCTAAGCTGGTCCCCATGTCCACAAGGTGCCTCCTGAGATGGATCCTGCTTAGAGAGAGTTGGAATGGTACATTACTTTGCTCAAACTGTCACACCTAAATACCAAAGGACGGGTGGCTAAACAACAGAATTTTTTTTCCTCACAATTCCGTATGCCAAAATATCAAAGATAAAGGGCCAGAAGGGTCTGCTGTCTGGTAAGGACCGTCTTTCTGGTTTGTATTCAGTCACCTTCTCACCATGCCTTCACTTAAACTTTCCGTTATGTGCTTTTGGGGGGCAATGTGAGTAGGACAGAGAGACAGAAAGAGAGAGAGTGAGCTCTGGTTTCTATTCTTATAAGGACACTATTCCTACTGAATCAGGACCATACCGTTATGACTTAATCATAATTACCTCCTTATAGGCCTTATCTCCAAGTACAGCCAAACAGGGGGTTATGGCTTCAACATATGAATTTGGAGGACACAATTCAGTCCATAGCAGATACACTCTGACAAGACAGTGGAGAGGAGCAAGGCTGGGCTTCCAGCCTCAACAGAGAGCACAGAGCAGGGTCACCACACAGATCAGCACACTGCAGGCTCTTCTCTGGTATCACTGTTCACAGCAGAGACCCCCACTGAAGACTTAGGGAATCCTTTGTAGATACAGCCACACTGTCACTCTTACTTTCCCAGTGATTCTAAAATCCGCCTTCTCTTTTGTTTATTGCAGGGATTGGCTGGCATCTAATGGCAGCTCTTTAACATAGCAACTTATAGATTTTTTATTTTGGCTCCCAGGGAGTCTTGACTCTGATTTCACCTGTACTCATAAAGCTGATCCTATTACATCCACCACCAGGCCAGATTCTGTACAGAACACAAATAAGTCCTCTCCTCAATAAATTGTCAACTTAATTAAGGACAAATAATAAGTAACTGGGAATCCAGAACAGATATTGGTCAAAAGACAGTCAAGGAGTAGGTTCTGTGTCTACATAAAATTCAAAAGATGCAGTTTTGGAGAAAAGAGTTTGGACCATGAGGGCATAATGGAAGGGCATAATGGAAGCTGTTGAGGTAGGAAGTAGAGGACACTTGGTCTAGATCTGTTATCCCAGCCTCATTCCTTACATCCCAGCACCCTTCCAGAGCAGCTCTGAGACCCAGAACAACTGTACAGCTGGGGAAGCATCTGGGGCCGCCCAGCCTTCTGGTCTACCAGTTGGTGAGATTTCAGCTCTGTCTCTAACTCTGTGAGTGACCAATTGTGATTCTCTAGACTAGCTCTCACCAAAATAATTTTTTACGATGATTAAAAATCACATAATTGTGCTGTACAATATGGTAGCATTTAACCACATATGTCTGTTGAGCATGTAAAATGTAGCTAGTATAACTGAGAAACTTTTTAATTTTAATTAATTCTAACTTACATTTATGGTGGTATGTTCAGCTGCTGTTTACCATGTGAGACTGCACAGTTTTAGACTGCCATTATTTTTATGCTCTGTTATAAGGTGTTTACACATTAAAGATTAAGACTTCTTGGTGATTTGACATCTTTGTCGTTATATGATGTCCCTACCTATCCCTGACAGTATTTCTTGTCTGATGTCTGCTTTGTCTGAAATTAAAATAGCTACTCCAGCTTTCTTTTTGTTAGTGTTACCATGGTATAGATTTCTTCATCCATTCACTTTTAACCTATCAAATTTTGTATGATTACAGTGGGTTTCAGGTTTGGGTTATAATTTACTGTCTTTGACTTGGTAATTTAGAATGACTTACTCAAAATGAATGTTTATATATTTGCTTCAATATCTATCATGTTTATAACTCTTTTCTAATTGTTGATTTTTTTCTTTTCCCTTCTTTGATTTTAATTGCACATGTTATATGATTCCATTTTCTTTGCTCTCTTAGCATATTGATTATAAATTATTAGCTTTTTTTAAAGTGGTTGCCCTAGAGTTTGCAATATACATTAAAATTAATTTAACGACACTTTTAAATAACGTTTTACTATTTCACTAGTAGTACAGGTTTATCATTAATTCCCAATTTTTTGCTTCTCTCCCTTATGATTTTTCTTCCATTCATTTCATTTAAATGTATGCTATATTCACCTAGTTCATTGTGACTATTTTTATTATTTTAAACAGTTGTCCATTAGTTATCAGTTAAAGAAAAATATGAAAGATTATGTTTGGCTTTTATTTGATCTTCTCTGACACTCTTTTTAAATAATTCCAAAATTGTGACCCTTATCATTTTCCTTCTCCCTAAAGAATTTTTTTTTTTAACATTTTTTGCTGGCAATGAATTCCCACGTTTTTTTTTTCTCTGAAAAAGTCCTTATTTCTCCTTTACTTTTGAAATATAATTTCTCTGGATGTAGAATTCTAAATTGTTGGTGTTTTTCTATTAACACTTTAAATATTTCAGGCCAATCTCTTCTTTTTTGCACAAATTCTGACAAAAAGTCTTCTGTAAGTCTTATTTTGGTTCATTTATAAATAAGCTTTTTCCCAGCCCTGGAAACTTCCAAGATTTTCTCTTTGTCTTTGTTATTCTGCAACTTTATGATATGGCTAGCTGTACAAATTTTGAAATTTATTTTGTTTAGAGTTTCTTCAACTCCCTGAATCTGTGGTTTGGGAGCTTATCATAAATTTTGGATTTTCTTTTTGTCATTATGTCTGCAAATATTTATTTTGCTCTTTTCTTTCTTTATTTTCCTTCTCAAATTTCCATTACATGTATATTATTCCCTTTCTAATTTTGCTGATTGCAAAATTTGTACTTTCTATTCCTACAAGCTTTAGATTTGCCAGAAGAGAAGTCCTGCTTCTTAAGTGGAAAATACTACCTCAGGATACATAGTAATATCTTCATTGAACCTGACCATATTTTTATCAGATAACAGTAATAAGATAAATTAGTATGTTTGCAGAGGCGACTGACCTTATTTACCATAAAGATATAGAGTGGCTGTTGTCTGATAGGAAGATGTCTAATTCCCAGGAGATTTACTGTGTTTCTCTTCTAGTGATTCTGTGCCCTATGATAATGTGAAAGAGCAAGTGCAGCAATCCTGGCCCATCAAGAGCAAGGCAATGAAGTTCTCAGTACCAAAAGGCAAGTGGGTCGGCCATAAAAGATGAGAAGAAAGGAGATTGTGTATGATGCGTTTTTAAGCCTTTAGGTATTTGTTAGTGATGGGGTATGGTGGGACATTAGGGAACAAAGAGGGGTTCTGAAACTTAACAATGGTGCATAGCACTGGAGGGAGAAGGAGTGTTCCATACTATGGGATTAACCTTGTCCAAGCAGAAGGGAAAGGTGGAAACCTCAGGGGACAGGTCTGGGGCAGCCTGTAATCAGAGTATTGTAGCTGGAGTTAAAGTGTTTAGGATAAGGGTAGCTTTGTATCTGGAAAGGATGTCCCATCCCAGTAAGGGGGCTGGGCATTGAGGCATTATTAGAAATTTGTGTGTGAGTTGGGTGTGATGTAGGGTGCGGGAAAGGGGTTCAGTGATCTGTGGGTGGTATTCTGATCCCATGACCCCTGCAATTGTTATAGAGGATGGGGATTTTGGTCCTCCATATTCAGGAAGGGTAGAGTAAGTGGCCCCTGTATCAATAACAAAAAAGATTGGCTGACTTGTTAGGAGGAGAGTTACCCTGGGCTCATGTGTGGTGATCTCCATGGGAGCCTTGGGCCCTGGGCATCATCAGTCCTCCTCCTGGGCAAAGCCAAGAAGCTCTGGTAGGGGTGGCTGTGGAGGTAAACGTTGTGGATTAGGGACTGGGCCACTCCCTCTCTGGCGAGTGGAACAGTCAACTCCCCAGTGACCTGGCTGTTTGCAGTGAGGACAGGGCCCAGGAGGAGGCCTGGGGTTAAGACAGGCCCATGCTCAGTGGCCCAGCTGACTGCATTTGAAGCAGTTCCCGGGTGGCTTGCCCCTTGGGGCAACTGGCTTTTGGGTATGTGAGCCTCTGATGGCATTAGCCAGGAATTGGTATATGGCCTGATCTCTTTTGTATCGATCCTTCTTCTCCTCCTCCTCTCTATTGTTAAAAACCTTGAAAGCTTCATTGAGGAGGTCCCGTTGAGTCATATTTCGACCATCCTCAAGTTTTTAAAGTTTTTTTCAACTATCAGGGGCTTATTGGGTAATAAAATGAGTGTAAGAGGGAGATGTCTGCAGGGGAGTTTGGGTCTATATGTGTGTGTTTATGTAAAGCCCCAGAGAGGCGGGTTAGGAACTCGCTGGGATATTCAGTGTATCTCTGTGTGACTTCTCTAAGCTTGTCATAATTGACTGACTTGTGATTAGCCTTTTGGAGGACATAAATCAGGTGTGTGATCATGTTATCCTGGAGATCCCAATCCCTGTGGCCAGCCTGGTAGTCCCAATTTGGGTTGGTGTGAAGGACTGCAATGGCTCCCACAGGCCCTCTTTTATTTTGAGCATGTAGCTCATCTGCCTTTTGTTGGGCCATTATCCAGACCTGCTCCCTGTCCTCAGGAGACAAAGTAGTAGTGAGAATTATAAAAATATCATGCCAGGTGAGATCATAAGACTGGGTGAGATATCTGAATTCCTTAAGATATGTGTTCAGGTTGGACTGGAAAGATCCATGTCATTTTTTGATTTGGGAGAGATCAGAAAGAGAAAAGGGGATATGGACCTTGATAATTCCCACTGTCCCAGCCACTTCACAGAGGGGGTATAAAGGAGCTGGGACTGAAGCAGGGTGTCACCTGATGAAGGGGGAGAAGGAAAGGGGTTAGGTGGCTGAGGATGAGCATCTTGAGACCAGGTATGGGGAAGAGAGGAAAAAGGGGATGGGGCTGGTGAAGGATCTGGAGCATTAGGAGGTGGTTGGGGAGCAGAGTGGTCAGATGGATCAAAAGACTGATCTGAGTTCGGAAGAGGAGAATCGGGCATAGGCTAGGAGAATTTGAGATATAGGACAGTTTTGACAGAGAGAAGGATGCTATCAGAGATAGAAGAAGACTTGAACATAAGGAATCTCTCCAGCTGTGCTGCTTCAGTGACAAAAGTTGTCTAGGTCTTTGAGAGTATCCAAATAGAAAGTGCCATTTTCTGGCCACTGGGATCCATTGTCTAGTTTGTACTTAGGCTAAACTTGATTGCAGTAGAAAATGAGACATTTGGGTTTAATGTGTCCCTGGAGGCAAAGAGATTGTAAATTGGCCAGGAGGCAGCCTAGGGACATAGAGTGTGGTAGTTTGGATCATCAGGTCCCATGTACAGGGTGAGAAAGGAAATGAGTAATCCTACTAGAAGAAGGGTAATGACAAGGTTTCTCTGGAGGCCAAGAGATTGTAAATCGGCCAGGAGACAGCCCAGAGATGTAGAATGTGGAGGTTTGGTTTTGAGGATCCCATTTGGAGGGTGAGAAAGGAGGTGATCAGTCCCAGTAGAAGAAGAGTAACACCAAGGAGTGTCCTCATTGGTGTGCACCTTCTTTTCAAGAGAGGAGCCACCGACCAGCTAGAGGAGCATCCTCTAATAGCTGAGGGGCATGAGAGGGGTTCCCTCAGCCAGGTGCCTTGTCTTCAAGAAGTAGACAGTAGTCATAGAAAGTAGTCAGGTGACCCCACAGAATTAGGGCAGACCCACTGACTCACTCTAAATTCAGGCCAATGTTGGATGTTTTGGTCTTGAAGCAGCAAGAGGAGAGAGTCCTGGAGGTACCCGGTCCAGCAGGTCTGGGAAGGGTGGCTGAGAGCCAATCAACCCAAGAAAGGGGATCATCCAAATGTCCCGGCCAGGACCCTTTCTGGGTTTCAGCATCAAAGTGAAAGAAAGTGAGCTGAAACACCAGGTACTGATCAAGCTTTATTAAAGGAAAAGAATCTGCTGGGCTGCACTCAAAATGGAAAGCAGCAGCCGGGGCTGCCCTCAAAGTGGAAAGAAGCACCAGGCATTGGGGTGGGAGAGCTTACATAAGTTATAGGGTTCCAGGACTGGCTGATGCAATCAAGGAGGAGCATTGAGCTAGTGCAGTAGCTCCACCTGGCTGGTGAAACCAGGGTGGAAAATTGCACCTATGCGAAAACCAAAATTGTTTCTATTTTGCAGAAGTCACGAGGCTTGTCGTAAGGAAAAGGGAGTGAGGGCTGGCAGTCATTTTGTGCTTGGCCCTGCCTAAAATGGCACTGGTTATGTTCAAAACCTATCAATAAAATATTTAAATAACCAGATATTTCACACAAAACATAAATTTTAGATGGATATGTAAGTATTAAAACATGAATATCTTAGGTAAGTAGGTTGAAATATGCTTTTCTATACATGGACCAAAGTGTTGAAATGATAAAGGGAAAATATCTGCATGTGTAGGTTATTTTAAAAAATCAACAGTCATCTGTTGTGCAGACCTCAGTCCTATCTACCATCTCATCAAATTATTTCTCAGAGTTATCATCCCATTTCCTCTACCATCTTGGTAGCAACTAGCAAAAATATATAAATCATTGTATATTCATAGAATATTCTAAATAAAGAATATTCAAGAATTCAAATATTCAAATATTCAAGAATTATTCTAAATAAAAAGGGAATAAGTTACATCTGCAAAACAACATAGATAAAACTTAAAAAAAAGTTAATCAAAAGAAGTGAGACACCAAAGAGTAGATACTAAATGATTCCATTTATATAAAGCTCAACAAGTGAGAAAATTGATGAATATTGATTAAAAAAAAATAGAACAGTGGAGGACTTATGACGTAGTGGACAGAACGTGGAACAGACAAGAAAGGAGCTTGGGGAGGCTATGGGAAGTTGGGGAGAGTGTATATCTTTATCCACATAGAGGTCAGATGGGGACATATATATGATTGTATTCATCTACCTGCACACTTCATTTTCACTTTATATATAGATTATACTTCAGTTACATCTGAGTAGGAATTATGGAGTCAGAGTATCAGAGTCTGTTTCCATATTCTCCCCAATAAGCACTGGAACCTTAAGCATTGAGAGCCTCTAATTTCTCACCCATAGAGGATTAATATGGGATTAATTGCACTAGATCATTAAACCATTAGTGCAGCAATCATCACACATAGGTCTTCAAGACTTCAGTAAATGGTAAATGGCTGTTGATGATGTTTCTGTTGTTGCTGTCATTGTTATTATTATTACTATTATCTACTTGGATTTAGGTTTTTGTTTTGTAATGCTCTGCCTTTAATAACACCTCCTCTAGAGAAGAGATTCAAAGACCATGTTGTGGATGAATTATTTGACAGGCCTGATTTAGAAATGTCACATTAGGATTAATCAAGTTTGAGGATTTTGTGTTTTCAAGAACGCAAGCATTGGAGGGTGAATGAAGTCCCTGGCAGGATGTTTGAGCCCTGGAAAATGTTCCTAGAAGTACACCCCATACCTCTGAACAGACCATAGGGGAGAGCGCAGCTGCTGGAACCAAAGATTCTCTCTACACAACCATCTTAGGAGGAAAGTTTATGCTTAGGAATATAACACTGGGGGAGGAACTGTACAGACCTGCATGTTCACTGTAATCCAATAGACACTAGTTATTAGTCTGATCCCTTATGTGTGGTACTATATCAGGGGTTCTGGTTTCGTTATTCTTTTGTCAAGCTGGATGCCCAGAAGTGCCAGTGGTCATATGTTAGCTGAAAAGCATATTATTGAGCACAATCATGGACCATATTGAGAAAGTGACTGAGTGAAGTCTATATGTTGGATCATATCAATTACATATATAGCCCTGTAATAATGGCCTTTTGATGTGTATCAGCTGGGAAAGCCATTATTTTCAACCGTGGCACATTTTGAAATGTCCAGTCATAGATTTTCCAAAACAACTTTGCCTCCAATCCTTCAGCTGTGTTCCTTCAAAGTCCTGCTACTCTGTCAAAATCAGCAGTCAGTGTCATTGAATTGCCAATCTCTCCTTGAAAAGTGACTGTATCAGTCTGTCTTTATTGCTTATGACAAAATACCTGAAACTGGGTAATTTGTAAAGGAACATTATGTATTGCTTACAATTTAGGGGCTGAGAAGCATAAGATCCAGGGAACATATCTGGTGAGAGCCATGTTGGTAGATAGTGATTTTTCACAGCAAAGTAGGGTGTCACATGGAGGATAGCAGAAGCCCAGAGAGAGAGAGTGAGAGAGAGAGAGAGAGAGCTCCTTATGTGCTGTCCTTTTAAGTCCTCAGAACCACACCCATGACAACCTTTAGACCATTAACTTATTAAACCATTTACTAGGACATGATCCTCATAATCTAATCACCTCTTCAAGGCCCCACCTTTCAATTACCGTAATAGGATTTCCCATCCTCTTAACACTGACACGGTGGGGACCAGGTCTCAGTGAGTTTGGAGGGCCATCCAATCTAGAGCAGTGACCATCAGATGTAACCCTTGGAGATTCCCCACTTTTGTGACTTCCATTCTTCCAGGGCATCTTTGACTACGGCAGTGGTGTGACACCATGTAAGTCCAGCATAAATCAGCTGACAAATGTCAAGGCAAAGAAGTGTCTCCGAATCCACAAACAGAAGGAAACATCTAGATTAGCCTGCACTTGCAGCCTTATTTAGACATAAATATATGCATATATATAGAGACAATTATGTATCAAATAAATGTATATGAACCTATATGTGTAAATGTATATGTGAATTTCCCACAAATTATGTAAATTTACTCTTTTACTCAAACATTATTTAGTTTTAATTTCTTCTTAGTATCTTCATGAATGGTTTACTAAGCATTCATAATGAGTCCATACAGTTTTATTAAATATATTTATCTATATATGTAGATATGGAAATATTGTATTGACCAGAATATGCACAATAATGATTGATAACAAACCACTTAAAACTCACTGCTTTGTAACACTGAGCAATTATTTTCATGTTCATGGACGTTCATGTTAACAGGGACTGGCTGATGCAGGCATGGCTCAGCTGGGGGCCTCTGCAGCAGACACTGAGCTTATCTCCAGCCTGTGGATTGCATTTGATCTGAGGCTAAGGCTTAAGGACAGTCATGACTCAGGATATGACATTCTCACAAGGAGTAACAGGAGTGAACAGAATCCTCAAAGCAAGCTGCACAAAAAGGCCAATATTTGATCATCTTGTTGACAAATGGTTATGTTTTTTGTCCTTTACAATCTTAAAAACATTTTGAAATATAGTTTTTCATTAATTAGGAAGTAAATATGGGTGTCCTTTTTTTTAACATGAGGCTCACTAAAAAGTAGATTTTCATTCAGTGTATCTCAGGTGATTCTGCTGCTTTGCATCTGTAATACGCTCTCTGTGATGCTGATGATGCTGTTGAAATCCAGATGAATTCTTAATAGGAAGGAAATAATGTTACACCAATGCTTAGTTGTATTTGTTTTTATTTTTGTTGAGAAAGATTTTCATTTGTTTGTCAAATAATAGTTGTGTATTTATTGCAATTTCCTCTTTTTCTATTGCCACTATGACATAATGAAGTTTTCTTGCTGTGATCCTACCTTGCTGAAAATACTTAGAAGCAGCTCCACAAGCACTTTGGGGCCATGCCCTAAGTGACAAAATTCTGAGAGTTAAGAATGTAGTGACTATACTCAGCAGGGTGGCTTTAACTCCCTATCATCACCATCACTTCTGAAAGCACATTTCTCAAACTCCTTTTCTCTTTCTTTTTTCCTGGACTTGCTCAATGAGGGGCCCTCCCTGACATTTGGAAGTCAGAAGAGGAGGATTCATCACTCACCACTGGACATTCAGGCAGACATGTGGGTGGAGGTGAGGACTCGAGAGTCACCTACAGAGGTGCTGCAGGCAGCTGAGAGCATCAGCATCCCCACCTCTGGGCTTCACAGTCAGGTCTGAGCACCACATGGATATGCAGCCTGTACCTTTAGTGGCAGATGCACTTGAGATTCTAAGGAAGCACCAGAGAATCCCCCCATTTCTAGCATCTGCTCCCCTAACTGTCATATCACCTGGACTTTGAAAAGTTGGGGTATGGCCCTGAATTCCACTATTAAAAAAATTCCTGTTTGAAATACCAAAAGTAGCTTCTTCTTTGTTCCATGATCTCACACTGAGGCTACAGTCCAGACTTCAGAGGTAATGATCTCTGCCCTTCTTTAACTCAGGAGATTTCTTGTCAAGTCTGTGCTGCTAGGGCTGAGAAGGGGGAAAGAAAATTTGTAGAGAAGCCTCCCTGCCCCTTCTACCAAACCTTCTCATGACCCTCAGAGACTGGCTGCATCTTAGAACTGCTCTCAGCAGATGGAGGAACCAGGAGGAGCAGCTGGGGCAGCCCGGCCTCACATCTCTGCTTCTCTGGGGGTTTATGTTCAGGCTTGTAACACTGTGAGAGGTCTGCTATAATGCTGTTGACAGTAATAAGTTCCAACATCATCAGCCTCCAGGCTGCTGATGGTGAGAGTGAAATCTGTCCCAGATCCACTGCCACTGAACCTCGAGGAGACCCCACTTTGTAAATTAGATGCAGCATAGATCAGGAGCTTGGGAGCCTTCCCTGGTTTCTGTTGATACCAAGCTAAGTACTTGCTAATGCCCTGACTAGCCTGGCAAGTGATGGTGACTGTGTCTCCTAGAGATGCAGACAGGGAGGATGGAGACTGGGTCATCTGGATGTCACATCTGGCACCTGAGGATGGAAAACATAAAGACAAATTACTACATGATTAGTCGTGTTATAAGGGGACCTCCCTGAAGAGCTAGCAGGTACTGACCTCACAGAATGAGTAAATTCCTATCGTTCTCCTTACTTACCTGGGAACCAGAGCAGCAGGACCCCAAGGAGCTGAGCAGAGGCCCCCATGTCTATGGTGTGTGCTCACTTGGACTAGCTCTCAACAGGCTATGACTAGCATGTGAATAAATCTTCAGGACACTGGGCTGTGGTCTAGGCACATGCAAATCTGCACAGCTGCAAACATGACTGATCTCAAGAACTCAGCACAGGGCCAGGTGTCCCAGGACTGACTACAGCAGCACAAATTTGCCTACAGAGAATGTGTTTCTCCCTGGGGGCCATGGAGCAGAATTATTCCACTGTCCTGTAGGTAGAGTGTTATTCTGCTGTCTTTATGGTTCATGACCTACTTTTCTCCTTTACTTTTCCTCAGAGGAAGGGCTTTTCAGAGAAACACGTCTCTAGAAACTACAAGAAATTTGAAAAACTCTCATTTGCTACATGTGAACATTTATGGAAGCCAGAGAGATGTTCTTTTGAGCTAATTCCCTAAAGTCCTTGATGTGGTACATCATCAGCACTACAAACTTGAGATGCAATAAGGTATAAGAATAATAAATCGATAGGTGATAGATTTATTTATTTCTTTTATTTAAAGAAAGGAAGATAGAAAAACAAAAAATGTAAAAAATATATCTGAAATATAGCGTCATGATTTGCAAGGAGGGTGTATGCCATCGCTAACCTGTCATCTCCAGATAAGTGATTCTTGTTCTCCAGTTCTGATTGTCTTTTTATACCACTTCCATCTAGGCCATTGGACATCAGGGATATTCTCCCTCCAAATCTGAAAAAACTCAGATACTGCTCTAGTTCCTTCTGCCATTACACATTTCCATGCCAGATGTTTTCTGAGTTGTTGGGTCACTCCATAAACCTCCACATTCCTACATCACCAATTTCTTCTGGTTTCTAAAAGAAAGCAGTTCTTACTTGCTGAATTTAGGGCATCTGACCCAAGCAGGACCCAGAGAAAATACATGGTGTAGGTGCAACATGGTGAAGGAGAAAGCTAGAGTGTAGTACTAGGCGTTGGAGCCCACACAGTATGGAAAGGGCATTCATGTGTAGGGTGGAGAGATAAGTCCACCCTGGAGTGTTGAAGCTAGGGTGCAGTTGTAGAGGACTGGTACCCAAGGGGAGATGGTAGGGAATTGACACACTTATGAAATCATGAGCACTTTCTCCAATCGGCTGGCCTGAGAAGCCCCTTAGTTTATTTTAGGTTCTTTTTAAAAGCCAGAAAAAATAACATGTTATTCAGATTAAGCCAGTTATGTCTGGTACAAAGCTGTTTATAGAACACTTTCTGTTGCCATGGTGCTTTGAAAGTTCAGGGCTAACTACTTATCAGCAAAGTAAAGGCATAAATTCCTCATTTACAAAGTTCTCAGGGTTCTGGTTTCATTCAAAGTTCAGATCTCAAGGAGAGGGAGACAGTTGAATGGGAAGCCAGCTTTTGCTGGTGTAATTCCCATAAGATAACAAGAACCTTGTCAGCTTCCTACCTAGTGCCTTACATGAAGTGTGCCTGCATTGGGGTGTAGAATGTGGGGACACACTCTTTCCACTAAGGGGCAAGAAAGGGGTTTAATGGCTAGTGCAGGTGTAATGTGTGCGAAAAAACTCATCTTCAATGAGAGTGTATGTGGCAAGGGCAGCAGCAGGCTGGTTTTACATGGAGAAATTGATCAAATAAGTAAATTCAGTGAAGATAATTTCTGACAACATTTTCAGTATTGGGGAAAAGTTGCAAATATAAAAAGAAATAGTACCAGAATAATCTGTGAATTTTCATTGTAATTAGAGATATCAATGTAAATTCATAGTTTCTCATCAATATAGATAAAAATATATGTGAATAGATAGATATATAATAGTTCACTTTCCACAAAGCAATGACACATCAATCCCAATAAACAATTTTAGTGACCAAATATGGTTTACTTGAATACCAATCTCCACTTAAAGGAATCAGTAATTCTTGGATAAATGACTTATTTCAAGTCTATGACAGGGAAAATCCAAGAGAAGCCTTGATCAATTTTTGGCATAAACTAGGGAAATTCATAGAGAATGATGCGGTAAAAGCAGCATGTATTAGAAGCCAGCTTGAACAAGGTATAGATTGGACAAATCTGTGGAATGTTAACTATAAAAATAAGTAATAATGGTAACATATTATAACCCATTGAAGGAACTATGAATACATAAGTCCACATGTTGAATATGAAGTGGATATTCATAATGCAACAAAAGACTTCTCTATAAATTCTCAAATTAAAAAAAAAAGACTTAAAGTACAGGGGTGAAGTCTGGCAGAAACCACTTTCATCCATTTTCAAAGTGAATGCCATCATCCTGGGACAGATTGAAATCATGCACTGCCTGACAGGATGCAGTAAGTACACAGTGTCACTTCTGGATATGCCTGAGCAGAACTTAATCTGGAGGTAAATTCAACCAAATACATACTGAAAGACATTCTACAAAATAACAGATAAGTAGTATTCAAATGTGACAAGAAGATGAACATCAAGGAAAAACTGAAGAACTGGTCCAGACTGAAGGAAACTAAAGAGACATGGGCCAATAAAGCAACAAGTGAATATGGACTGGGTCATTTATTACAAAAAAAAACATTATTGTGACAATTGTCAAAACTGTAAATAAAACTGAGTACTAGGAGTAGTGAGGTGTTAATAATGATTTGGTGATTCCACAGTAGTATTGTTGCTATGTAAGAGCATGTCTTGTTTGCAGGAAACAAATAGTAAAGTCTTACAGAAAGGGGCTGTTCGTCATTATCTTATACCCAAATGGTTCAGGAGTAAAAAGTAGTACATTGTATTGTACTTAGAACCTTTCCATAAGTATAAAACAGTTTCAAATTAAAAATAAATAAATAAAATACCAGTTTCTGCAGAGCATGTTAAAGTTAATCCACAGCATTTTATAATAGCACAATAGCATCCTTTTACCATTATAAGACCAAGTAATTTACTATAGATGCACTAAGAGGACACTGTGGTTTTTCAAACAAAGGTCACTCACAGACAAATCGTTTTCTAAAGGCATAGGTCTCCTTCATGTCAATTCACTAAATGGATTTCATTTAATTCTTGGTTTGGGAACCTCTATATTCTAAACCTCACAACCATTCAATGTTATTTCCCACAGGTCTTCAGCATGAAAGCTCTGAATAATGATTTTCAACATGAGTACTAGAAAAAGTGAAATTTTAAAATACTGTTTCTTCTTTCCACCAAACATGAGATCCTGAAATTGAAGCCTGGATTAGAATCAACCTAAAACCCTGAAACAGCCCAGAACACATGAGGATCAATTCTTTCCAAAACAGGATGAAGATCAAGACCAGAGCACATGAGGAATTGCTCTGGGTTTCAGAGAAAACAGGGAGGAAGGGAGTAAGAGGATGGAGACCCAGCCAGCCCTGCTGTGAGTGTAACAAAGCCAGGGAGTCCTCAGGAACCTGCAGGATCACAAATGGACCCTGTAAAAACTGACAGAGAGGAGAGAGATCCACAAGAGGGAACCCGGGATACCCACAGAAGTGCTCCTGAGTGTTCCACAGAATACTGATCAAGGAATGCACATGGAGAATCTTCCCAAGGATGAAGAAAGTACGACTGAAGGACTTGATGAAATATTGTTCAGTCTCCTCTTTTTATACTGTGAGACAGTGCAGCTGGGTGAGAACCCAGCAGGTCTTCCTGTGCTTATTAGCCTTGCATTTTCAATGACCTACAAGACAGATCACACTGGCTTTTTGGGCAGGTCCACTGGTATGTACTATAAGTAGCAACAAAAAGGAGGTTGTGATAATGCCGTTAGTGTGGACTAATCATTGTTATCAGTTACTAATGTCAAGTCCACTGAGCATAAGGGGATTTACTAAGGGGTAAAAAAATTGCTTACAAATTGTTGGGAAGCCTTAAGGAACCAGCTCCAGGCAAAGTCTCTAGAAACAATTTCATGAATCTCACTGTGGATACAGCCTGTGGCTGATTTCTCTGTTGCCTGTGACTTCACATTCAGGGTGGCTGCTCCAGAGAAATGAGCTGCTCTTCATACTCTTGGCCCCAGAATTCCTGCAGTTCTGCCACCAGCTGCGAGATCTGACCTCATGGACTGCAGCCCGTGCCTCACTGTTTACATCCTCATCTCAGTCTCTTTCAGGTTCATCTGTTTTCATGGGTACAGGGCTGATTTCTACCCCCTTGTGCCTTTCCATCACCACTGCACAGGTTCCCAAACTTTTTAAAATTTATTATTTTGTATTTTTAATTTTATTTATTTATTTTTTGCAGTTGGCCATTAAGAGGATCCAAGCCTTTGACCTGGCTGTTATAAAAATGCACTCTAACCAACTGAGCTAACTGGTCAATGCCAACTCTGACTTGTTAAGACATCAAGAACAGTGTTACTGCCTAACCTTCTGCAAGTCTTTTCTTCAGAAATAATAGCACATTCAGCACTACCAAAACTATGGAGAAACCAAAATCCTTTCAGTCCAGCATCCATTTTCCCTCGTGGGTCATAAATTTAACCTGACATATAAATTGTAACAGTGAAAAAATACTCCAATACTTTTTATACGTGATACATTAAGGAACAGGATGAGTGTGAAAGAAAACTATCTAACAAAATGCATGTATGATTCATACTGTGTGTGTGGATCTGTTTTCTTAATATTCCTCCATCATCTAGGTTCCCATAAGTCTTTCTGTAAGACAGGGCACTGACAGGCTGAACATCATTTCCTTGGCATCTTGATAATTTTACATATATGCATGTGTTGAATGCGTGTGTGTGTGTATGCATGTGTACACGCACATGTGGTCATATAACATTGTTTAGACCTGAATATATGTATATACAAATTTGTGCAGCAATCTATAAACATATCCACATGTGTAATTTGTATCAACTCACATACACACATGTATAAACATGTTTAACTTATGAAATGTGAGCTTAATAATTTTCCATAAGTCTGTATTACATAGGTCAAGTCTCCTTCTGATTACTCTGTTAACTATTGCTATTGAAGATGACACAATAAAATGGAAAGATACTCCATATTCATGGTTTGGAAAAATTAATATTGTGAAAATGACCATACTACCAGAAGTGATCTACAGATTCAATGCAATCCCTATCAAAATAACTATGACATTCTACACAGAAGTAGGAAAAACAATCCTAAAATTTGTATAGAACCACAAAAAATCCACTAAGAACCAAAGCAATGATGACCAAAAGGAACAAAGCTGGAGTTATCACACCACCTGACTTCAAAATATACTATAAAGCTATAGTTATCAAAACAGCAAGGTACTGGTATAAAAACAGATACACAGACCAATGGAACAGAAGAGAAAACATAGAAATAAAGCAATGTATTTACAGCCAGCTGATTATTTATAAAGGCAAAGAGGATTGATTGGGGAAAGGATAGTCTCTTCAATAAATGGTGCTGGGAACACTGGAGATTGATATGCAGAAAAATAAAACTAGAGTCCCATCCCTGACCTTTTATAAAAATCAACTCAAAATTGATTAAAGACTTAAATGTAAGGAACAAAAATATAAAATTACTAGAAGAAAATATAGTGAAAATAATTCAAGACATCAGGCTAGACAATGACTTTATCAAGAGGACCTCAAAAGCACAGTCAACAAAAGCAAAAAGAGAGAAATGGGATTATATCAAACTAAAAAGCTTCTGCACAGCAAAGAACACAATCTACAGAGTGAAGAGACAATTTGCAGAATGGGAGAAAATATTTGCAAATTATGCATGTTACAAAGGACTAATACCTGTGATATTCAAGAAACTTGAATGACTGAAAAGTAAAAAATAAAAATCAGATTAAGAA
This sequence comes from Cynocephalus volans, assembly GCF_027409185.1. Lineage (NCBI taxonomy): Eukaryota > Metazoa > Chordata > Mammalia > Dermoptera > Cynocephalidae > Cynocephalus > Cynocephalus volans. The sequence continues at coordinate 85,014,371 of NC_084473.1, forward strand.
ATGGGCAAATGAGCAGAATAGATATTTCTCAAAAGAAGATATACAAATGGACAACAGGTATATGAAAAAAATGTTCAACATCACTACTCATCAGGGAAATGCAAATCAATACCAAAATGAGATATCATCTCACTCCGTTTTGAATGGGTACTGTGGATTGATTGATTTGTGTCCCCCAATGTTCATATATTGGAAGCTTAATTCCCATTGTAACTGTTGGGGGTGAGAAATTCTATTATGATAATTAAAAAGTGGGGCCCTGAAGAGGTGATAAGACTGTAGGACCATGCCTTATGGATGGATTAAAAATGGTGTTCATGGGCATGGTTCTGAGGGCTTGAAAAGGAGAGCAGTGAGACTCTCTCTCTCTCTCTCTCTCTCTCTCTCTCTCTCTCTCTCTCTCTCTCTCTCTGCCCCACCATTCTGCCTTGTGAGACCCCTGCTGTAATGTCACCACCAATGCCTTCAGCAGATGTCTTTCCTGGAGTTTAGACATTCTAGCCTCCAAAACTGTAAGTAATAAATTTTGTTTTCTTACAAATTACTCAATTCCAAGTATTTTATTATAAGCAACAGAAACAGACTAATAAAATGGGTATTATAAAACAGACAGGAATAGAAAATGCTGGTGAGAGTGCAGAGAAAGGGAAACTCTTATACACCATAGATAGGGATGTAAATTAGCATAAGCTTTTTGGGAAACATTCTGGGGGTTTCTGAAAAAAACTGTAAATAGAACTACCCTATGATCCAGAAATCCCTTTACTGGGTATATATCCAAATAAAAACAAATCAATATATAAAAGAGATGCCTACATTCCTATGTTTATTGCAGCTCGATTCACAACAACCAAGATATGGAATCAACCAAAGTGTCTATCAACAGATGACTGGTTAAAGAAAATGCGATATATAAATATGTATTTAAACTTAATATAAACATATACATAAATATGTGTGTGTTAATATCACATGCACATACACAGTGGGATACTATGTAGTCATAAAAAAAGAATGAAATCCTGTCATTCATGGCAATATGGATGTGCTTGGAGGACATTATGATAAGTGAAGTAAGCCGGAAACAGAAAGAGATATACCACATATTTTCATTCATATGTGGATACTAAGAAAGTTTATCACATAGAAGTATAGATTAGAATGGTTGTTACCAGTGGCAGAAAGGCAGAGGCAAGAGGGGGCATTGTGAGAGGTTGGTTATGAAATACATAAGCACAGCTAGATAGAAGGAATAAGATCTAGTGTCCTATATAGCATCATAGGGTGGCTATAATTAGTAGCAATTTATTGTCTAATTCCAGTTAGCTAGAAGAGAGGGTTTTGAATGTTTCCAACACAAACAAATGGTAAATGTTTAATGTAACAGGAAAAACAAACAAACAAACAAACAAAAACTACTGTAGTTACCAGGCTTTCAAAGTATTTTCAGAGTATGAGGGAAGGAAGCAAGGGGAAATGAATCAGGGAAGCACAGAGGATTTTTAGGGGAGTAAAACTGCTCTAAGTGTACAATACAAAGAGGGAACCCAAAGGTAAAATTGTTAATAATAGTATATCAATATTGATTCAAAATAGTAACGAATATATTACAGTAATGTAACATGTTGATAATAGGATAAACTGTATATGTAGTGGGGCGAGGGTATAGGAATGATCTGAATTTCTCTATAAAACTAGAACTCCTATAAAATAAACAAAAACACAAGTATTGCTATGTGAAGGTAAACATAGCACTAACTTTTCTTTTTAGATATTTTTATAGATGAGTAAATTTTATTGTTTAAATACCTTTTAGAGTTTGATTTCTTCTGTGTTTTCTTTTTATGAATGGTTTTCTAAGCATACATATTAATTTCATCAGTTTTCATAAAATGTATTTATCTATATGTGTGGATATTCAATATTGTATTAGTCAGCCTATCACCAGTAATGGTTTGCAACAAACCAGTCAAAAATGCAGTGGCTTACAACACTATGCATTACTTTTATGTATACAGATGTTTATGCTAACAGTGATTCAGCTGATCCAGTTAGGGTTCAGCTGGGTGTTTCTGCTGCAGGTCACTGAGCTTGTCTCCAGCCTACGGATTTTGTTTGATCCAGGGCCAAGGCGGAAGTGGCAGTGACTACCCAGGGCAATGAACAATATCCTGAGGTGAAGAGACATAAGCAGATTTAAGTTTGAACATCTGGTACACTAGTACACAACATTTGAATTTATTCTTTGCCTTGGGAATTACTCAAATTTTAAGCAAATCTTTCCTCCATTCAATTTTCAAGGTACTTTATTATGCTATTGACAAATATTATGTTTTTGAACCTTTGGAATTTGAAAAATCAAATTTAACTTTATGTTAATTATAAAGTAATGGCATTTTTTCAGCATGTAACTTTACACAAATTTTCTTAAATAGCCTCATTGGATAAAAACAAAATTTAAAACACACAAACACCTCTTTAGCTGAAGTAAGTATTTCCTAAAACTTAGCTTCTTAAACCTTCAATAGATACCCTGTCATCTTGTTAAAGTGCAGATTGTCATTTAGCAACTCTAAGGTTGGTCTGCTATTTCCACACTCTCAGTGATGCTGATGATGCTGCTGGCTTCTGGACAGATTTTGAGCAGCAACAGTTCTTACAGTAAAGAAAAAGTTTACATCTGTAGGTCTACATGTATAAATTTTATCAAGAAAGCTTTTTTTATTTTTTTCACTTGATTGCTATACATTTTTCCCCCTGTGATTTCTTATTTTTTATTTATCATATGACTTCCATGAAATGTTCCTGCTATAATCCCAGACTTGCTGATAATAGTTGGAAGCACATCAAAGTGCTTTCTGGAGTCATCACTTAACTGGCAAAATTCTGAGTTGCAAAATAGTGACCACACTGAGTTGCCAGCTGCTCATTCCCATCATCACTGTCATTCTGGAAGCACATTTGCCAAAAACCCTTTTTCTTGCCTGGTTTCCTGTAGAGCTGTTAACAAGGGTCCTGAGATCTGGAAGTCAAAAGAGGAAGATTCGATACTATCCATCAGTGCCAGCAGCCTAACACATGGACAGCAGTAAGGACTGGAGAGTCCCCTGGTGAGATGCTGCAGGCAGCTGAGAGCATCAGCACCCCCACCCCTGGGCTTCCCAGACAGGTCTGAGGACCACATGGTTATGCAGCTTATAAATTTGTTTCTGGAAGAAAACCAGAGAATCTCATGTTTCGAGTACTTGCATCTTTGACTACCATGCACATTAGCAATTTTAAAAATCATTTTATTTATTTTTCATTGGAAATTAGTTCATGGAACTTTTATCTGTGAGTTACAGCATTGAATGTCAATGCCTGTGTGCAATATGTCATGTTCAAGTCTGGATAATTAGTATATTCAACATTACACATTTCACACAAGTTTCATGGCCCTTTACCAGTATCTCCCTTACTCCCCTCCCCCTTTCCCACTTCTGGTAACCTGTTTTGTCCTCTTCTTTTGAAAGTTCAATGTATTATTATGATTGTTTTCTCTTACTTTCTTTCATTCTTTTATTTATTTTTATTTTTTTATTTTTTTGCTCTGACATATGAGGACATATGGTATTTTTCTAAGCCTGGCTTTTTTTTTTTTACTTAACATGATTTTCTCTAAGTTCATCCATGTTGCTGTGAATGGCAGTGTTTCTTTCTTTTTCATGGCAGAGTAGTATTTCATTATGTAAATATACCACACTGTCTTTTTCTGGTCATCTGACAATGGACATTTATGTTGGTTCCAATTCTTGGCTATTGTAAACAGATCTGCAGTAACCATGGGAGAGCATGTGTCACTTGGACATGATGATGTCCATTCCTTTGTTTATATACCCAGCAGTGGGTCATATGACAGTTCTGTCTGTAGTTGCTTGAGAAAATTCTTATAATTTTCCTTAATGACTGTACCAATTTACAGTCCCACCAACAGTGGATCCCCTTTCTATGCATCCTCACCAGCATGTGTTGATCTTTGTCTCTTTGAAAATGGCCAGTCTAACTGGGGTGAGATGATAACTTAATGTGGCTTTATTTGCATATCCCAGATGCTGAGTGATGTTGAGCATATTTTTTATGTGTCTGTTGACCATTTGTACGTCTATCGTATTTTGAGAAATGCCTGTTCAGCTCATTTGCCATTTTTAAATCAAGGCATTTTATTTATTTATTTATTTATTTATTTTTCTTTAAATTTTATTTTGGTGATATACATTGTGGCTGCTTATTGCTCCCCATCACCAAAACCTCCCTCCCTTCTCACTCCCCCCCTCCCCCGCAACAATGTCCTTTCTGTTTGCTTGTCATATCAACCTCAAATAATCGTGGCCGTTATATCCTCTCCCCCCCCCCGGTTTGTGTGTGTGTGTGTGTGTGTGTGTGTGTGTGTGTGTGAATTTATATATTAATTTTTAGCTCCCACCAATAAGTGAGAACATGTGGTATTTCTCTTTCTGTGCCTGACTTGCTTCACTTAATATAATTCTCTCAAGGTCCATCCATGTTGTTGCAAATGGCAGTATTTCATTCGATTTTATATCTGAGTAGTATTCCATTGTGTAGATGTACCACATTTTCTGTATCCACTCATCTGATGATGGGCATTTGGGCTGGTTCCAACTCTTGGCTATTGTAAAGAGTGCTGCGATAAACATTGGGGAACAGGTATACCTTCGACTTGATGATTTCCATTCTTCTGGGTAAATTCCCAGCCGTGGGATAGCTGGGTCATATGGTAGATCTATCTGCAATTGGTTGAGGAACCTCCATACCATTTACCATAGAGGCTGCACCATTTTGCAGTCCCACCAACAATGTATGAGAGTTCCTTTTTCTCCGCAACCTCACCAGCATTTATCGTTCATAGTCTTTTGGATTTTAGCCATCCTAACTGGGGTTAGATGGTATCTCAATGTGGTTTTGATTTGCATTTCCCGGATGCTGAGTGATGTTGAGCATTTTTTCATATGTCTATTGGCCATTTCGATATCTTCCTTAGAGAAATGCCTATTTAGCTCTTTTGCCCATTTTTAATTGGGTTGCTTGTTTTCTTCTTGTACAGTTGTTTGAGTTCCTTATATATTCTGGATATTAATCCTTTGTCAGATATATATTTTGCAAATATTTTCTCCCACTCTGTTGGTTGTCTTTTAAATCTTTTAATTGTTTCTTTTGCTGTGCAGAAGCTTTTTAGTTTGATATAATCCCATTTGTTTATTTTTCCTTTGGTTGCCCGTGCTTTTGGGGTCGTATTCATGAAGTCTGTGCCCAGTCCTATTTCCTGAAGTGTTTCTCCTATGTTTTCTTTAAGAAGTTTTATTGTTTCAGGGTGTATATTTAAATCCTTAATCCATTTTGAGTTGATTTTAGTATACGGCGAGAGGTATGGATCTAGTTTCATTCTCCTGCATATGGATATCCAGTTATCCCAGCACCATTTGCTGAAGAGGCAGTCCCTTCGCCACTGTGCCTTTGTCAAAGATCAGCTGACAGTAAGTGTGTGGGTTGATTTCTGGATTCTCTATTCTATTCCTTTGGTCAGTGTGTCTGTTTTTATGCCAGTACCATACTGTTTTGGTTATTATAGCTTTGTAGTATAGCTTAAAGTCAGGTAGTGTTATGCCTCCAGCTTTATTTTTTTTGCTCAGCATTGCTTTGGCTATGCGTGGTCTTTTGTTGTTCCATATAAATGTCTGGATAGATTTTTCCATTTCTGAGAAAGATTTCTTTGGAATTTTGATGGGGATTGCATTGAATTTGTATATCACTTTGGGTAGTATGGACATTTTCACTATGTTGATTCTTCCAATCCAAGAGCATGGAATATCTTTCCATCTTCTTGTATCCTCTCTAATTTCTCTCATCAGTGGTTTGTAGTTCTAATTATAGAGATTTTTCACCTCCTTGATTAACTCAATTCCTAAGTATTTTATTTTTTTGGTGGCTATTGTAAAAGGGCAGGCTTTCTTGATTTCTCTTTCTGCATGTTCACTATTGGAGAAAAGAAATGCTACTGATTTTTGTGTGTTGATTTTGTATCCTGCTACTGTGCTGAAACCATTTATCAATTCCAAGAGTTTTTTTGTAGAGGTTTTAGGCTGTTCGATATATAGGATCATGTCATCTGCAAACAGGGACAGTTTGACTTCATCTTTTCCAATCTGGATGCCCTTTATTTCCTTCTCTTCTCTGATTGCTCTGGCTAGTACTTCCAACACTATGTTGAATGGGAGTGGTGAGAGTGGGCATCCTTGTCTAGTTCTTGTTCTTCAAGGAAAAGCTTTTCCCCATTCAGGATGATATTGGCAGTGGGTTTGGCATATATGGCTTTAATTATGTTGAGATACTTTCCCTCTATCCCTAACTTATAGAGGGTCTTTGTCATGAATGAGCGCTGAACATTATCAAATGCTTTTTCAGCATCTATAGAGATGATCATATGGTCCTTGTGTTTGAGTTTATTAATATGGTGTGTCACATTTATTGATTTGCGTATGTTGAACCAACCTTGCATCCCTGGGATGAATCCCACTTGATCGTGATGAATAATTTTTCGTATGTGTTGCTGTATTCTGTTTGCTAGTATTTTAGTGAGGATTTTTGCATCTATATTCATCAAGGATATCAGCCTGTAGTTTTCTATTTTGGTTATATCTTTACCTGGTTTTGGTATCAGGATGATGTTTGCTTCATAGAATGAATTTGGGAGGTTTGCGTCCGTTTCAATCTTTTGGAATAGTTTGTAAAGAATCGGTGTCAATTCCTGTTTGAATGTTTGGTAAAATTCTGCTGTGAATCCATCTGGTCCTGGGCTTTTCTTTGTTGGGAGCCTTCTGATAACAGCTTCAATCTCCTTTATTGTTATTGGTCTGTTCAAATTTTCTACGTCTTCATGGTTCAGTTTCGGAAGCTTGTGTGTGTCCAGAAATTTATCCATTTCCTCCAGATTTTCAAATTTGTTGGCGTATAGTTGTTTATAGTAGTCTCGAATGATTCCTTGTATTTCAGATGAATCAGTTGTAATATCGCCTTTTTCATTTCTAATTTTTGTTATTTGAGTCTTCTCTCTTCTTTTTTTGTTAGCCATGCTAATGGTTTGTCTATTTTATTTATCTTTTCAAAAAACCAACTTTTTGATTCATTGATCTTTTGAATTGTTTTTTGGTTTTCAATTTCATTCAGTTCTGCTCTGATCTTAATGATTTCTTTCCGTTTGCTAACTTTAGGTTTGGATTGTTCTTGTTTTTCTTTTTCTTTAAGGTGAAGTGTTAGGTTGTTCACTTGCCATCTTTCTATTCTTCTGAAGTGAGCATTTAATGCAATAAATTTTCCCCTCAATACTGCTTTTGCAGTATCCCACAGGTTTTGGTATGATATATCATTGTTTTCATTAGTTTCAAGAAATTTTTTGATTTCCTGCTTGATTTCTTCTTGGACCCATATGTCATTAAGTAGAATGCTGTTTAATTTCCATGTGTTTGTATAGTTTCCAGAGTTTCATTTGTTATTAATTTCTAGTTTTAATCCATTGTGGTCTGAGAAGATACATGGGATAATTCCAATTTTTTTGAATTTATTGAGAGTTGATTTGTGACCTAATATGTGATCTATCCTGGAGAATGATCCATGTGCTGATGAGAAAAATGAATATTCTGAGGTTGTTGGGTGGAATGTTCTGTAGATATCTGCCAATTCCAATTGGTCTAGAGTATTGTTTAGATCTTGTGTTTCTCTACTGATTCTTTGCCTAGATGATCTGTCTAATATTGACAGTGGGGTGTTCAGGTCCCCTGTTATTATGGTATTAGTGTCTATTTCCTTCTTTAGGTCTAATAGAGTTTGTTTTATAAATCTGGCTGCTCCAACATTGGGTGCATACATATTTATGATTGTTATGTCTTCTTGATGGATCAGTCCTTTTATCATTAAGTAGTGTCCCTCATTGACTCTTTTTATGCTTTTTAGTTTAAAGTCTATTTTGTCAGATATAAGAATAGCTACTCCAGCTCGTTTTTCTTTTCTGTTTGCATGGTAAATCTTTTTCCATCCTTTCACTCTTAGTCTGTGTGAATCTTTATGGGTGAGGTGGGTCTCTTGTAGGCAGCATATAGTTGGGTCCTGCTTTTTGATCCAGTCAGCCAGTCTGTGTCTTTTAATTGGGGAATTTAAGCCTTTTACATTAAGAGTTGTTATTGAAAGGTGTTGATTTATTCCTAGCATTTTATTGGTTGTTTGTTTGTCTTAGGTGTCTTTTGTTCCTTGCTTTCTGATTTACTGTTTGGTTTCTGTGTTTGTTGGTTCCTTAGGTTGTAGACAGTGTTTTTGTTAGCTTGTTTTCTCTTCATGAGTGCCATTTTTATTATACTAGCTGGTTTAGATTTTTCTTGGGTTTTTATGGCAGTGGTAGTTATTTTTCAGGAACCAAACCCAGTACTCCCTTGAGGATTTCTTGTAAGGGTGGTCTTGTGGTAGTGAACTCCCGCAGTTTTTGTTTGTCTGAGAAATATACTATTTGCCCCTCATTTCGGAAGGATAGCCTTGCAGGGTAGAGTATTCTTGGCTGGCAATCTTTGTCTTTTAGTATTTTGAAAATATCATCCCATTCCTTTCTAGCTTTTAGGGTTTGTGATGAAAAGTCTGATGTTAACCTGATTGGGGCTCCCTTATAGGTGATTTGACGCTTCTCTCTTGCAGCTTTTAAGATTCTCTCTTTATCTCTGAGTTTTGCCAATTTGACTATGACATGTCTTGGAGAAGGTCTTTTTGAGTTGAATACATTTGGAGATCGTTGAGCTTCCTGGATCTGAAGATCTGTGATTTTTCCTATACCTGGGAAGTTTTCTGCCACTATTTTGTTGAATATGTTTTCAATGGAATCTCCATTTTCCTCCCCTTCTGGAATACCCATGACTCGGATATTTGATCGCTTATGGTTGTCTGATATCTCTTTAAGATTTTCTTCAATGTCCTTGATTCTTTTTTCTTTCTTTTGTCTGCTTGTGTTATTTCAAACAGCCCATCTTCAAGTTCCGAGGTTCTCTCTTCAACTTCGACAAGCCTGCTGGTTAAACTCTCCATTGTGTTTTTTATTTCATTGAAGAATTTCTTCAGTTCAGCAAGTTCTGCTACATTTTTTTTCAGGACATTGATTTCCTTGTACATTTCCTCTTTCAGATCCTGTATACTTTTCCTCATTTCATCATGATGTCTAGCTGAGTTTTCTTGTATCTCATTCAGTTTCCTTAGAATTATCACTTGAAATTCCTTGTCAATCATTTCAAGGGCTTCTTCTTCTACAGGATCTAGAGTTTGAGATTTATTAACATTTGGTGGTGTCCTTTCTTGATTTTTTGTATTTCTGGTATCTTTTTTTTGGTGTTTATTCATTGTGGCAGGGGGGTTCACAGTCCACCTGTTTGAGACTAATGACTAACTAGGATGTTGCTGTGGTTGCCAATTTCGTATGGCTCCCTCCGTGACTGCTCAGTTGGCCTCTAGTGCCTTGTGTGTGTGGTTGCCTCGGGTCTTGGGCTTCTCGGGGGAGCCACCTTTCTGGTCAGCTTGGACTCTGCTGGGCTGGTGGATCACGTACCACAGGGTGTGTGATCTCTGTTGAGCTTTCACTTCCTGTGCAGGACTTCTCCCTGTTCCGTGTGCTCTGGCCCAGGCTGTTAGATCGTTCAGTGGCGACCCCACCGGGTGTGTGGTTTCTGTCGAGTCTCCACCTCCCTGGCCACACGTCTCCCCACTCTGTGCGCACTGTGCTGGGCTGGGGCGTGTCTTCTGCACCCCTCGTCTATCAGCTGGGCCTTCAAGACCCTGCTCGGCACCGCCTCGCTCAGGAAGTCTACCAGGTTTCTGCTAGGCACAGACGACCGGTCTCGGTGCCTTTGTAGCACTATGTAGATCTTTCTCGGGCTTGTTCACCTTTGTATCCCCCTGGCATAGACCGAATCTAGCGCCCACCTGCAGCCTGGACTCCGGCAGGTTCAAGCGGACCTGGGAACTCTCCTACCACCCTATTCCCAACCAGAAATTCGTTAGGCTTTTTACCAAACTGGTGGCCACAGAGATGGTATCTGCCTCCCAGTAACAGGGAGTTTACCTGGGTCCGGAGACCAGGGTATGGTGGAGTGACAGTCGGCCCGCCAGTACTTCCTTGCCCTCCCGACACTGGCTGGGGATGCCCCCCTCCAGCAGCCCCACCAGAGAACCGCGGAGGGAGTGGGAGCGGAGGCCAGTCTGCAGGCTCCGGAAAGCCCGGCGCCAGGCCAAGCAAGTGGGAGGGCTCAGTGATGGCCGAGCAGGGCGGAGCTGCCCGCCCCTGGGAAAATGGAGGCAGCACCGGGTGGTGAGTGGCCTGGTGGTGCAGGCGGGAGCTGCGTGGGCATCCACCCCCCGAACAGAGCTGTGCCAGGGGTCACTCACATTGCTGTGCCAGGTTGGGTGCTCGCTCTCTGTCTCTGGTTTGCCGCCTTTCCCAGTTCTCGGCCGCTGCCGCCTCGGGCTGTTCAGTCTCGATGCGGCTCGGGCGCTCCCAGGAATCTTCTTTAATGCCGGCCTGAAACCTCAAATCCTAAATAGGGCAGCTGGCCGCCTTCAGCGCGGACCCGGCCTCTGGGATCCTGGCTGCATCCACAGCAGCCCTGGCGCCGTGTTCCCTGTTTCGAGACTCGCTTTTGCAGCTAAGAAACAGTTCTTTTCCTGCTCCACACTTCAAAGCTGTTGCCTGTAAATGAGGCAGCCTCTCCTGCCGGGGGCAAAGTGGCGGTCACCCCCCACGACCGGTCAGCAGCAGCAGTCCTTCCTTAAGAGATGGCGAGAGGAAGGTCCACAAGTTTCCCGTCTGCCTGAGGCCCAGTGGCTACCTTTTCCACCTCAGCTACTCCGCGCCAGCCGCCGCAGCCGCCGCCATCTTGAAAAACCCTCTACGTAGAATTTATTCCCAACCATGTCTATGGGCATTTTTTTTTTAACTGTTAAATTTTTTGAGTTCTTTGTATATTCTGGATATTAATATTTGATGAATGCTTAGCTGGCAAATGTTTACTTCCACTGTGTAGGTTGTCTTTTCACTGTGTTAGTTGTTTGGTTTGCTGTGTAGAAGCTTTTTAGTTTGATACACTCCCATTTGTTTATTTTTCCTTTTGTTGCCTATGATTTTGGGGTCCTGTTCAAAAAGACTTTGCCCAGTACTACTTTCAGAGGTGTTTCCTGTATGTTTTCTTTTAGGAATTTTATAGTTTCAGAATATATATTTATGTCTTTAATCTCTTTTGAGTTGATTTTGGAATATGGTGAGAAGTACGGGTATAGTTTCATTGTAAAGCATGTAGTTTAGACTCTCATTACCTGTATTTAAAAAGAAAAAACAAATCCTGCTTGAAATAGCTAGAGTGACTACATTTTTGGTGAATAAATCCCAACAAATGTCATAACTCAAATTCCTCAGATTTTATGATCTCTGTTCTTCATAAAACTGGGAGAGACTTTGTCATGTCTGTGCTGCTGGGGCAGAGGAGAAAGAAAGTGGGTTAGGGTTCAGAGGAGCCCCCCTGACCATTCTATCAAAACCTTCCAGTGACCCACAGAGCATGGCTGCATCTGAGAAACTCTCATCAGATGGAGACACCAGGAGGAGCAGCTGGGGCAGCCCAGCCTCACACTTCTGCTTTCCTGGGGGTTTATGTTCGGGCTTGTAACATTGTGGGAGGATAACTATTATACTGTTGACAGTAATAGGTTCCAAAATCATCAGGCTCCAGGCTGCTGATGGCAAGAGTAAAATCTGTCCCAGATCCACTGCCACTGAACCTCGAGGGGACCCCACTTTGCAAACTGGATGCATCATAGATCAGGACTTTAGGAACTTTCCCTGGTTTCTGCTGATACCAGGCTAACCACTTGCTAATACCCTGACTAGCCTGGCAAGTGATGGTGACTGTGTCTCCTAGATATGGAGACAGGGAGGAGGGAGACTGGGTCATCTGGATGTCACATCTGGCACCTGAGGATGGAAAACATAAAGACAAATTACTACATGATTAATCATGTTATAAGAGGACTTCTCTGAAGAACCAGGCAGTACTAACCACAGTAGCAGACTAAATTTCTAGTGCTGTCCCTCCTTACCTGGGAGCCAGAGCAGCAGAAGCCCAAGGAGCTGAGCGGGGGCCCTCCTATCCATGCTGTGTCCTGACTGGGACTGAGTCCTGCACAGGGTGTGAACAGCCTATAAATAAGTCTTCAGGGCAGTGGGCTGTGCTCTGGGAACATGCAAATGACAGGGGCTTAGACAGGGCTGGGCACAGCTGCAGGGCTGGCTCATCTCAGAAATTCAGCACAGGGGCAGTATCCCCAGGTGTTCCACATCACACCAGGGAGCACAGATTTGTCTGCCAAGAACACATTTCTTTCTGGAAACTACGGGAAAATGGTCAGTCTGCTGTTCTGTTAGCAGTGTTCTACTGCTCTCTGGGGTTCATAACCCACTTCTCTTATTATCTCTCTATCTAAGACAATGTCTCTCAGATAAAACACACCCTCAGAAAAAAAGAGATGATCTTAAGGCTCCCTGCCTTTGGGACCTCTGCATACTACTGAGAGCTGAAATGCTTTCTCATTGCTCTGATTCCCTGATAATCTTGGTGTGCTAAGTTATTAGTTCTACCATTCTGAGATGTGGTGGGTAGAAAAGGAATTTTAAAAAGTGCTTATGATTTGTCATAAAATGCCCAGATATTGGGTGTCTACCTTTGCTACACTAAACAACTTGGTATGAGTTTTTGTCGATGCAAAAAAATTTGCATCTATCCATAGTTTTTTTATAATATGCATTTTCCATGAACTTTCCGAGGACCCCTAGCAATCTTAACATTTTTATCCATTAAGGAAAATATGAACCCATGAGTTAAAGTGGCTATTTAATGAGGAATTAGTACCTGAATTATCAAGGAACTTTTCAACAAATTTTTATTAATTTCAAATGCATGAGAAAAATCTGACAGACACAACCTTAATTGAGAATCTGAATTGAGCGTCATCAGTAACGGGCCTGATTGAAATTATGGAACAACTAATGGGAAGCCACGAGCAGAAGACAGCATCACTTCTGGACGTTCCTGCCAAATATGTGTTACCTGAATCTCACCATGAGTAAAGCAAATAAATCCAGACTGAGTAACATTCAACCAAATAACTGGTGTGTAATCATTAAAAGTAATAAGATCATGAAATTTAGGGAAATACTAAAAAACTCTTCCAGACTGAAAGAAACTAAAGAGACAGGGAAGCATGTGTTTCTGGGCTGGATGAGTTTGTTTCAAAAGACAATATGAGTAGACCTGTCAACACTTGAAGCAATCCTGTGGGTTAGACGTAGTAATATAATAATGCTGACTCTCTGATTTCATGGTTGTACTGGGTTATGTAGAATCATTTTTCATTTTTAGGAAATACATAGCAAAGTCCTAGAGGTTGGGGCTGTCAGTTCTTCAACTTACTCTCAAATGGATCAGAAGAAAATAATGTGGGCTGTACTTATAACATTTCTGTGTGCTAAATGTATTCTAAAACATTTTGGAATGGCTTTATCCATCATTAAGGTTATTAAAGGACCAATTAATCAATTGCAGAAACACAAAATGTCACACATCTCCTCAAAAAAAGATGCAATCCGTTCAGTTCACTGGGTATTCAAGATACCTGAGGCTCTGGACAAAAACACGTCTGTGAATGACACACCCTTTGAGGAACCGTGCTACTTTTTGTCTTCAGGTATTTTAAAGCTTTTGTTTACTGCATACATATTTATAATTTCCATTTCCTTTTAGTGAATTGACTATTTTATTGGTCATTTAATATCATGCTCTATCCCCAGTAACTTTCTCTTCTGAAGTTGTACAGTATAGTTTTCTTTAAGTTGATAACTTGTGAGTTCTGCTGAGCTTCTTACAGTTCAAAATTTATTTCCCTGACCGAGTTTGTGAATTTTCTCCCATTCTAACTATTGCTTGTTAATATTTTCCAAGATGATTCTAAGTGCCTTTTTTTGTTTTGTTTTGTTTTGTTTTTCTGTGTGTGTGTGTGTGTGTGTGTGTGTGTGTGTGTGTGGTTTTCCAATCCTTCATATCTATGGTTCGGATTGGTTGGTTTCCCTTGTTCTTAAGTTCAGTCACACTTTTCTATGTCACATCCATCCTGTTTGGGGATTCACCAACTTGAATTTCTTTATGTCAGATATTACAGTTTTCATTTCTAAAATTTCACTGGGTTGTTTTATATTGTTAATACTTTCGAACACACCATGTGAAAGAATACAAAAAAAAATTAACTGTGTCTACTTAAACTATTCAAAGCGACAATTCACACTGTGCACCTGTGCTCTTCCTCTAGGATCTGGACTCCAGGCTGTGGCTCTTGCTGCAGCACATTCTTGCTCCCTCTGCTGGCTGATGAGCGCCCTCTAGTGGCACTTTGTGACAGCAAATTCAGCCCTTCATGTTTGGAGGGAGTTACATAGTTCACTAAGAACACAAAAGCTATGGATCCTTATCCCCAAAAACTGCACTAACAAAGAGCGTTAACATAATGCTGATGAAATTTTAAATAAGAAGTTTCATATATTCTGCTGGGAACTGAGGTCTTACTGTTTACTTCAAAAATATCTATTTGTGACCTCATGAGATATCGTTATACTAGATTCTTTAAAGCCTTTGTCAGAAAATTTCTACATCTAAATAATCTCATAGTTGGAATTTGTTAATTTTCTGTTTTCCTGAGAATTCTTCACATTTTCCTAGTATTTTATATGTCAAATTATTTCAAATTGTATCCTGAACATGGTAAACATTATCCTGAATCCTGCTACAATCCTCTGGAGAATTTTATTTTGTTATTATTGTGGTTTGTTTGAGTTTCTCATGGTATGTTCTGTCATTCCCTTAACAAGCAATGGCTCCAGTACAAGTCAGGTTTTCAAAGATTTGCCATGACGTTTCTGTTTGTCTCTGTGATGGGCACGTGCACTCGAACGTTAACTTGAGACTTGCACTTTGGTTTATACAGTATTCTATTGACTAAAGTCTATATTCTTCTTGGGGGGGCGGGAACTGTGTTCTGCTCAAAATGAGATTAATCATTACCTTGACACTCAGTTTCTAAATAGGTCATTCACAGGAGTAAAGTATCGCCACGTTCAGTGATCACATTACCCCACCACAAATTGACTATTAAAAGTCTTCTTTCCAATTTTCTCTCAGAGTTTTATTTTCCTGTACAGCCACACATTTCTGCATAAGTACAGCCTCTCTCTAGCAAAAGGAAAACAAGAAAAACAATGGAAAACATAATGAGAATTTCTTTACACTCATCAGACCACAGGGTACTTCTTACTGGTTTATCTGGCCAGAAAGATTTTTATCAGCCACTGCTGTACCAGTGAAAATCTATGACCAGAGAGAAAGAATAAAGAAAACAGTGACCTACCCCCCCCACTCTCGCATTCACAGCTGTCCCTTTCCCCAGTCTTTTCTCCAAAAGAAAGGATTACTTTTGATGTGTGTGTGTGTGTGTGTGTGTGTGTGTGTGTGTGTGTGTGTGTGTCTCATACCCATTGAACTCTTGCTTAATTTGGGCTTTCCACAGGTCACATATGAGAGATAAACATGCCACACAGTGTTTTAACACTGTTCCTGCCTTTGGAATCAAGAGATTCACATTTTGCAAGTTTTTATGTATTCCAAGAGTATTTCAGGCTCTTTATGAAATACACAGTCAAGCATCCTTCTGCAAGGATGCTGTGTAAAAACACATAGTTTTACAACTCTTGTTGACTGTTCTCTGTTCTGGTTTTTTAGACATCTCTTATTACATATAAATATACTTCATAAACTGTTTTGCTTTATTCATTTTTTTATTTACAACACATCTTTCTGAAAATGCTAACATTATGTTCTCACATTCAAATTAGATTTGGTATTGTGGCATTTCTTTTGATGACGATCTAAGCCTTCTGAAACAAGGTGGCGGGTGTTTCACCTGTTCATTCTGCTAGTGGAGATGAAATAGCTCAGATTCACCAACACCCTCACCAGTGGGGGTTTCTCTCAGACTTGAGCTTGGTGATGGGAGCCTCAGTGATTTTTCTAGTGACCTGAAATCTCAGCATCCTCTTCCTTGTTTGATACTTTCTTCGTGGAGGACATAGCTTATTTGGTGGATTAAATAAATTGCAGATTCATTATACATAAACAGGTCCGTGAAAAATCCTTGAGCAACCTGATAAAATGTGGGAGAAAATAGATAATTAGTGATGGTACTGAGGGGGTGCAGCTGGCTTGCCTCTGAGATGCACCACAGTATCTCCTGTAAAAGCACAGAAGCAGTTCTCCATTGGGCATCAGACGTGGTGGCTCAGCTGTCCCTGTCACTGTGGAAGACAGACACAGCTGTCCCTACTTGGTGCTTTGTTCCTTTACCTGTGGACTTTTCTGGTCACTAAGCAGTGACCTAGGGACAGTAGAATGGCTGATTTGTCTTCTCAGCTTTCCTCAGTGTGGATTTATCCCTTTGACTGTTTACCTGTTTATTAAACAAGCTGTATCAGGAGATGCAATCAGCCATAAGCTTTATTATTCTCCCTTATGTGACCAGGTTTTCCTCTGGGTTTCTCTGGTCCCTTGCGTGACATCTCTGACAAGTCTCATGCCTTTTCCGGAACCCTTAAATAATACTGTTCTATGGGCATTTCTTGTCACAGGGGAGTCTTCCTTGAGTGCCTGGTATTGCTAGTCCTCTGAAGAAGCACTTACTGTCCAGTGCGTCCCCTGCCCCAGCTGGGCTCACCCTGGGCTGTTATCTGAAGTGCGGGAGGGTCTGGTGGACATCAGCTCTCTTTCTTTGTCTATATCCAGCTTCTTCCAGCTCCTTCATATGTGAGGAGAGCAGCCACCCCTCCCCAGTGCTGGGAGTCGCTGCCTCTTCCAAAGCATCCACCTGTCATCTCTCCACCCTCCCCCTGCGGAGCAGCGCATCAGCCCAGGCTCAGCTTTAGTTTCCTCAGACAGGAATCAGACGTGCACCCCCATGTGTGCCCCAAACTTCTGGACACACACGTCACACTCTTCAGGAGGCCCCAGAGGGGAAAGATACAATTTAACATACTCATAGCTCCTAAAAAAAAATAATTTCTTGGGCTGAGCCCGTTGCGCACTCGGGAGAGTGCGGCGCTGAGAGCGCAGCGACGCTCCCGCCGTGGGTCCGGATCCTATATAGGAATGGCCGGTGCACTCACTGGCTGAGTGCCGGTCACGAAAAAGACAAAAAAGAAAAATAATAATAATAATTTCTTTATTTCTAGCCATTGACCACCACAGTGGTAGTTTTGGGTTTTGGGAGGGGAGGGGGGTCTGTGTGTGTGTTAATGTGAAAGGATGACAGTAAAAAATAGTTTTCAAAAAACATGGGGAATTGGGAGCATCTACTTCGTGGGAGCCTCCCCAGAATAAGTCTGGGAGAGCCTCATTTTGCTCTCTTGTCACAGTAGCAAGTGGGAGAAATGCACTCAATCTGGAGAGTTTATAGAAGGACTCCTATTTGTCAGCCTCACTCTCAGGACCATGAAGAAGGAAAGTCTTGGGACCAGGAAATAGGTTTCTGATTGGAGACAATCCTTCAGGTGAGGTTATTTTGTCACCTTTGTGCATAGGAGGTGATTGATCCCTGCTCCTCTGGAGCCCCTGGCTTTTATCTACCTCCACAATGTCTTCTCTGAGTCTTGTCTTCAGCTGCAAGTGGCATCTGTCTTCTGACTTCCCTCTGCCTTTCAGCTCCTGGCTTTGCTACAAACTGATAATTATCTTCCTACATTTGAAGACACAATTTCTATGTGAGAGTATCTGATTATCAGGTAATCTCCATTATTGTTGTTTGATATATATTCATACTTGTCATTATCAAAGCCACTGTTAAGTGTTTAGTTTGGTTGGTCTTGTATCAGGTAACACCATTTTCCCATGAAATATTTCAATTTTTTTATGTGATTCTTAACTTCAGTCCTTTTCTCTGTCCTGTTTTTATAAAGGTTCCCCCTAGAAGATTAGGTAAAATAAACCCTCCGGAAGTGTTATCTCAGTTTTTCTGGTTCATGGACTTTTCTGCTACCCTGTCAAACACAACTAGCGCCACCCTGTCAATCACTGTCCAGCACATGCCCTGTGTTATTATTATGTGTGATCAGAACTGAAAGTTAATTCATTGGAGGACCAAACAGTCAGGGTCAGGTTAACATGGTAGTAATAAATTAGATATATTAATAATATTGTTTAATATTAGTAAAATTTGATAAGGTAAATAAAACTTATACCAATTGACATGAAAATTCGTCCCGAAGTCAAGCACATTAGCTAGATGGGGACAAATTAAAAACACCTGGACTTATTCATCAAAAGATGAAAAATGCTTGCTATTTAACTAGTTCTTAATTGGAGGATATTATTGGGAACCACTGGGGAAAGTGTTTATAGAAAATAAAAGAAAAGCTAATAAGAGAGAAAGAATTTGGGTGGTTTATAAAGGATTTATACTGGTCCTGTATGCTTGAGAGTTCTGGGTTTGCACAGGTTTGTCCTTTCTCCCATGCTCTTGGTCATGGTGCTTGTAAACAACAAACTAACCTCAGTTCAAACTATTTTATCCCAGTTCCCTTAATATAGCACCAAAGGAAGTCAGCAGAGTAGTTCCTGGTCTTCCAAGTCCATGATTCCATAAATAGTTACTGAAGTCACAAAGGGAGAAGGGAGGTGCAGGGAGAGGTGACTCACACACTGCACCTGCAGCCCTCAGGTGGAGCTGTGGCTCCCAAGGGGCTGCCATTGGCAGTGAGCCCTGAGGAGAGTTTTCTATTATTTTCAATTAATTTCAAAATGCCAGAAAATTTCAAAAATAATTCAGATGTTCTTATGCCTTCACTGAGCTGCCCAACTGCAAACATTGTTTGTTTCTCATTCTATTTCTGTATATAAATGCACATTTTTCCCTGATGCTTCTGAGAGTAAACTACAGACATGCAAATCACAAATAATTTAGTGCATTTCTTAATGAAAATGTTATTCTCTTACATTACCATAGTTCAATTATCCAAACTCGAACTTCACTGCCTAACGTAAGGGATGGTAGCAGGATGGTTGGTATGTGCTTTATCTTTTTTTTTATATTATTATTACTTGTTGTTACAAGATCTGAAATTTCCCTGCTCTGATTTTTACACCCTTCACTTCCCAGACTCCAAAGCCTGCCTCTCCTCTCCTCTTTATGCTTGAATTGCCTGGAAGTGTTGCCTTTTCATGTGGCTTCCTTGAGTCCCGGGCACATGATGAAGCCTTTCTCTTTATCCACAGCTCTGACAGACCAAAACTCTTTAGTATTTGTCAGTCAAAAGTGGATTTTCTTTTTATAAGCATGATTTAAGACCAATCTTCTTTTCTGTCTCTGGTTAGTTTTTCGAGACATCCTTAGATTTCTGCAAAGACTCATGGTTCTAGTGCTGAAGGAAGGTGTTATTTTTCTACTTAAAGCTAGTTTCAAGTTATCAGGGTTATTTGTGTTGTAGGGCCTATGACTTCCCAGGTGGGTTACATTTATTTGTTATCTTTTGTGGTTGTTGTTCTGGAAGCATCAGAAGACAACTATTACTTGTTTTTTCTGGCACCCAGCCTCTGTCCACATGAACTCATTTATTTATCCCACCATACATGGGTTTAGACATTGATGATTAGACAATATATTGTTCTCATAAGGTTTCACTCTAGTATTCAAGTGGGAGGAGTCAGAAAAATCAACCATTAAACAAGTCAGATACAACCCCATCAGTGATATGTGCTATGAAGGGAATTTGACAAAGCAATGTCAACTACAGATGGGAGAGAGCAAGCACAGGAGCTCCATGGAGCAGGTAGTCAGAAGACCTCCCTAAAAGGTGCTCTTGGGCCATTTCCCTGATGATGAGAACAGAAAGGCACACCTGGGACTGCGGTATGAGTGCACCCTGCAGAGCGAGGGTGCAGGACAAAGGCCCAGAGGCAGGGTGTGCTTGGCAGGTCTGGGCAGTGCATGGAGGTTCAGGGTGGATGGAGAGAGTCAGGGAAGGAACATGATTCATGATCCCTCTCTTCACTCCTCTCTACATGCCAACACGGGACCCCTGGATAAATCATGAGGGACAGGCAGGACCCAACATTCCTCAGATCTTCACTACAAGGTGATCCATCAATGTAGCCCCAAAGAACAAAATTATGAGTATACTATTAAGAAGTTGAAAAGAAAAAATACTAAATGTGAGAAAATATTTTCAAATCATATCTCTAATATGTAATAAATATGCAGAACATGTAAATAATTTCTAAAACTCAAAAACAATGATGACAATTATTAAACACACACTCACACCCACGCACTAAACCCAGTTCAAAAATGAGCTGTGAACTAAACAGACATTTCTCAATAGAAGATACGCACACAAAGAGCCAAAATGTACATGAAAAGATGCTCAACATTATTAGTCATTAATAAAATGAACATTGAAACCTGTGAGATACTACTTCATACAGGCCAGTATGGCTGTACTTTAAAAAGAAAAATAACAAATGTTGTTAAAAATGTGAATAAATTGGACCCTGTGCTTTACTGGTGAGATTATAAATGGTGCTGCCTTTGGAGAAAATATTGGAAGTTAATCAAAAGGTTCAATATAGAGCGACCACATGACTAAGCAACTGCACTCCTAAGCATACATTCAAAGAATTGAAAGCAGGGGCTTGGACAACTATTGCATACTGTTTCCATTGCATCATTATTCAGAATATCCAAAAAGGAGGAAATAATGCGTATTTCCATTAACAAATGAATGGATAAACAAATTGTGGCATATACATTTTTATTCAGTCATAAATTGAAAGATATTTTTATATATACTGTAACATGTACTGACCTTCAGGATATTATACTTAGTGAAATAGACACTCAAAAAAACATGATATGATGCCACTTATATTAGGTTCCTAAAATAAACACATTCATTGGGGCGGAAGGAGAATAGATGTTACTAGTAGCTGGAGGGGGAGGGGGTGAACGGGAGCTGCTATTTAATGGATACATAGTGTTTTAGGGGGTGATGAAAAAGTTTTCTTTTAGTTAGAGGTAATACACAACATTGTGAATGTATATAATGCTAGTGATGTTAAAATTGTGAATGTTTAAAAGTTTAAATATTATGCTACATACAGTATACCACAATAAAGATAATATTCAGTTTCACCAAATAAATGTAAAATATGAAAATAAACAGAAGAGTGTATTCCATATGGGGGGGGAAAGAGAAGATAGAAAATGCCTACGAAAGAGAACAGATGTGAAACTTAATAGATAAATACTTGAAAGTAATCATCAAAATATGTCTAAAGAACTAACCAAAACAAAGCTTAAAGAAGTAATGGAAGGTATGAAGACCATGCCTCCTGAAACAGATAAAGTCAATGTATGAGATAGAATCAAAGGCAAATTCTGGAGCTAAAAAGTACAAACTAAAACAAAAATGTATTAGAACAATCAACTACAGATTTAAAGTTGCTGGAAAAAGAATCAATAAACTTGAAGATAGATTGTTAAAGATTATGCAATTTAATGAACAGAGAGTTGATAGAATAAAGAAAAATGAACAAACACTCAGAGGAATGTGGGACATGATTACTGAAAAAACATAAGTATAATGGGAGTCCAAAAAGAAGACGAGAGAGTGAAAGAATAAGAAAAGGATATTTGATGAAACAGCAGTTAACAACTTGCCTATTTTCTGAAAAAGAAAAAAGCATTATTTACATACCCACGAATTTCAATGAACTGCAATTAGAGTAAATGAAGAGTTTCACACCCAGACACAAGAGATCTCTAGTATATTAACAGCAGACTTTCACTCAGAAACAATGTAGCTCAGGAGGGACTGGGGTGACATATTCTAAGTGCTGCCAGAAAAAAAAGTATATAGAAAACTATCAAGCAAGAATTATTCCAGGAACACTGTAATCAGGGCATATAAAAACAATGTGAAATAAGTAATATCAGGAACAATTCAATGCTAGCAAAACTGTCCTTCAACAAATATTTAAAAAAATAAATAAAACAAAAGCATGAAAATCTAAATGGAAATTTGAATCCACATTTAAGAATATCAAAAAGTACCAACAAATGTAAATAAGTAGGTATAAAGAAAAAAAGTATATGTTTTCTCTATACCTTTTTCTATTGATTTTGAAAAGAAAATGTATAAAATATGTTTGCAATTTATTTTTGTACCCAAGACCTAAATATATATGTACATATTTGACAATCACAAGACAAGTACAGTTTCATTGCACAAAGAAAATGACTACAAACAGTAACTCAATCCCACAAAAACAAAAAATAGTGAACCAGAAATGGTAAATAAGATTAATATAATAGGCTGTGTAAATATGTGCTAATTCTTCTCTCATTTCTAAACTAATTTAATAGACATAAAAATATTTAAAAACATAATCACATTATTATATTTCAGGGTTTGTAACATATAGATACAATATGTATAACAACAATAATAAAAACAAAATGAAAGAACAGGGATATAGGACTATAAGAAAATAATGATTCTATCTCACTGAAATTGTTGGTACAAATCTTAGTTTTATCCTGATTTATGAAGATTGATATGGAAAGCTGTATAGGAAACACTAAGAAAAATATCTTTTAAATATAGTATGAAATATATAAATAGATTTATCATAAGGAACAAATTAAACTAAATGCATTGAAGCTTTAGAAAACCAAAGGCAAATTGAAGAGATTAAAAGGAGTTTGAGAAGGAAAAGACAAATTTCTTTCATAGGAGAAGAGTTAATTTCATAGATGACTTTGTAACAGTAATTAGCAAATGGTAAATATCAACTTCAAATAGGCTACCACAAATATAATTTTACACTCAAAAAATCATTTCCAAGAATTATGTAAATATATTTTCAGATTTAAAATAAAAACCAAAACAAACAAACAAAGATGAGTTTATGAGTAGGTCCCTCATTAGAAAATCTTTCAAATGTGTACTTTAGGTCGAAGGAAATTTGTAAGTGATTGGAATGCCAAGTTTTCTTGAATTTTTAAGAGCACAGCTGTCTCTTCAATTTTTTCTCCCTCATGCTGGCTACAGAATGAATGCAGCAGGGGCAGTGATTTAGACAGAAGAAGGAAAGCTCTGTCTTGAGAGTGGTAGTGCCACCTGCCAACCGGAGTGACCTAATGGAGCACAGTCACTTACATGACCATGGACACCTGCCTACCTCAGGACTGTTATGTCAGAGACAGAGAAGTTTTGTCATATTTAATCCACCATACTTTGCAGTTTCTCTGTAACTGCCAATTTGATTGTCCTCTGATTCCCCATTGTATCCCTCTTAGCTTTCGGAATCATTGATTTTTCACCATTTTGTCTTGAGAGTGTAGCCCTTTGGCATATCAACATTTTGTAGGTTTTCTCATTTTAATATACAATGTACATAACCACCTTGAGTGAAAAGCAGAAACTCAAGGTCACTAGGTGCTGTCAATCACAGGAGACCTAACCATGACTGTGACAATGCTTAACTTCTGCTCTTCCTACTTCCAATTTGTTTTCTCCCAGTGTATTCTGTGATAAGACATAAGCTCAATCGTGCATTTGTGTGTATTTTTAAACAACATGTAAAGTGTCTTATGTTTCACAAATTGAGGGCTCAAGTTTGCCTGAATTCTATATAAATTTTTACATACAACTGCAAAACCTAACTAATGACAAATTGGAATTTTATCTGCACTTATCCAGGCTTATATTATTCTGAGGTAGAAAATTATCTCATATGTACTTTATATCAGTAACCAGAAGCAGGATTTAGTGTTGTTCATTTTCAATCTTTCTATTATGTCCATCATATTGTCTTATGATATGTAACTGATGTGACCCATTATTAGGTCAGATATAGCTTTGAACACTAATTTAAATGAGATCAATGAAAAACATACATCTTCTACACATTTATGACTATAATATGATTCAGATTTATTTTCAGGTAAAGATGTAATTATGTAAAAATAACACATTTCTATATTGTTTCAAAATATTCTTATGACAACAATTTGTCATCTCTAAAGTAGAACCTGGGTTAAATACTTTAAAAACTTCTTGAATTTAGTAGACAAATCAAAATCTCATATAATTCTGCATTTTTCCTGTTGTGCATTTTGTAAACTTTGCATTCTCCAATTCTGAGTTATGCTGTCTATTTTTGAAGCCCTCTCTTAGAATTGCAAGAACTCCTGTTCCACTTAGTGAAAGGCAGTTGAGGGAAATCACAGTCTCTTGGCATTAGAATCTTATATCTGCTCTGAATTTACAAAGTCTATTCAAATATTCAAAAATCAAACATTTTTAATATTTATACTCAGCCACTCTCTACCTGAAGATAGTATATGGAGAATGTTTTCTTGAACATGATTATGGAACAGGTAGTTTATTGTAAGTGGTAAAGAAGAAGTAGGAAGGTGGAAAACTGAGAAAGCACTAATTTTTCAATATCACCAAGTACTATCTTGTGAAAAATATACCTCAAACTGGTAATTTCCAACCAACATGTACTCAACTTTTGTGGAATCATCTGCATCAAGTGTCTGGTTGTTATGCCTACTAAATTTTCTTGACAAATGTAGGCAAGACAGAGAGGATTAGGAAGAGCTTTCATTCAACTCTCTCTTTCATCATACTGGGTTGTTCACATGACACTGGGACCAGCTAAAGTGTCCCTACTGCTTATGCCATTGCAAGGCTGTTAGAGCTGATGAGGTCTTAACATGTAGGTGTAGCTGAGGCTCCCATGGTCCAGAGCCCTGAGCTGAAAACTTTGCCCATAAGTTCTGCAACATCTTCCTCTTACACAGGCAAACAAAATGTGTTGGCATCTGGGCCATGCCAATAGGGAGGTCTGTGTTCAGGGCTGCATCACTGTGGGAGGAAGTTGTATAGCTTGCTAGCAGTAATAAACTTCAACATCCTCTGCCTCAACCCTGCCGATCTTCAGTGTGAAATCTGAACCTGATTCTCAACCACTGAATCTGTCTGGAACCTCCAAATCCCGACTGTAAAACCCATAGATCAGTAGTCTGGCCTGGCTTCTGCAAGAACCAATTCAAATAGGTCTTTCCATTACTGTGTCAAAGGCTCTGACTGGCTCTGCAGGAGATGGAAGCCTGCTCTCCAGGGATGATGGGCAGAGAGGGTGGAGTTTGGGCCATCACGACATCCCCATTGGATCCTAAAATAATGAAGGAGAAACACAAGTTTCTGTACAAACATTAAAGGCAATACGCATGGTTTCTCTTTTGTATTTATTTCAGTGGAATCTTTTTTTTTTAAATTTGAATAATACCATAAAAATTAGACATGCTAAAATTAGCCCAATATTTGCAAGACACAAGAGGATTTTTACTTTTTCAAGATCTTCATGAGAGCATTAGTCATTATTTCCTTTAAGTGAATTCGAATTTTCACATAGCAAAATGTCAAATTTCCTTCCCTGGGGCACAAAGCACATGCCTCTAACACTTGTTCAGAACACACATGGGAAGCAGCGGGCCCCAGAGCTCACCCTCCCACTCCATCTTCTCATCTCACTTCTGCCCTTACCAGGGATCCAGAGCATCAGCAGCCCCAGGAGCTGATCAGGGAACCTCATTTTGAGAAGATGAACTGAAGAGTCCTGATGAGTCAAGGTTAGAGCTGAGCTTTTTTCTCAGACTTGCAAGGGAAGGTCCTCCCTAGGGTACAGCATGCAAACCCCTGGTGGATGCAGCAGTGTGGAAAGAGCCGAAGGGAGGGTGTAAAGAGCCAAGGGGCAGTGGGGGCTTCACTTGTGAGCAAAGTGACATAAAATATCTCTTGGAGGGGAACAAATAAAGATTCAGTCCCACTTCCGTATAGTTGGAAAAAAGGATGTAATTCATAGTTTCGGGGGTTAATAGGGACACAATGTGTTTGAGCAGCCATTTTCAGATCATGTCTCTAGGCTTAATCTTTGAGGGGTGAATGAATGGTCACCCTACATATTTCCCTCCCAGCTAATCAAGAGAAGAACAGAGACTCCACCCAACAAGTGCTGATTGTACAGAATACCTGTTGTAATGATGAATATGCCAACTATTCTGATTTGATCATCACGTATTGTACACAAATTCTGGTAGTCAACTCTGTACCCCACAAGGATATAAAACCAATTATGTTTCAATATAAAAAACAAAACAAAACAAAACAAGCAAATACTGATCTGCAGAGTCCCTCCAAATAAATAGTGGTCATGAGCCAAATCAAGAATTGTCTGGTATCTACTGCTCCCAGGATAACTGCCTAAGAAACTGCCTTCCCTGGGACCCTGTGAGTTCAACTCCATAAGAGCGCTCTGTCAAAGGGCCTGACCAGTACAAAGAAATGTGTCTCTTGCATAAAGAGCTAAGAGCCCAGTTTAAGTAAGAGGAAAGGGGAAAGATTTGTATGCCTCAGGCAGAGAAGATGATATTTCTTGTGACCAATTATTTCAATCTTGTATATATCCCATCATAGTGATTTTAGATACACTAATAAGTCACAGGGAGTTGCTGGATGAAAAACTTTCAAGGATGATTGTACAGAATTAAAAAAGGAAAAACTTTATATTATGTTTTTCTGAGTTGTATTCAGAAAAACCCTTCCCTTACAGAGTTTTTCTCGTCATGTAGAACCAAGTCTTCTCAGAGTCCCAATTTCTTATTATTTGCTCTGTGTGAGATCCTGAGTCTCTCCTCTGGCCTGTGTGTGGAACAGTCACAGCCCCAATCCACAGTTCAAAGTAAATTCCATCTGTGAGAAGAGCAAGAGCTGGAGCTGCTGTTTTAATGTCTCAGGGTAACCTGTACCTTTGACAAATGTTTTCCTGGGCTTTCACTTAAAGATGGTCACAGCTCAGCAATGTCAGTCTTCTACATCACTAGTGATTTAAATATGAAAGCAACCTCATTATTATTCAGTTATCCTTGATGCCCTTAATACTGAATGAACTAGCTTCTGAAAAATAGTGCCTATTTCAAATCACTTCAAAAGAACAATAACTGTCCAAAAAAAAAAAAAATCTTGATCAAATGACAGAATAGTCTGCTGTACTGTGCAATGTTGAGAAATTTAAGAAAAAGGCATATGGAACTCCCAAAGAACACAATCACACAAACACAGTTCTAGGTATGATTCTACAAGAAAGCTTTCTCTGAATAGCTTCTGGGAAATCTACCAAATCATGATTTTTTAAATAAGTTTGGAGGAAATAATTGAATAAAAATTATACTCACCTTTAAAGGTTGAACTCCCTGATGAGAATCCAGGTTTCTGGACAAATCATGGTGAGGAGGTAGGATTAGAATAAAGGCCTCATAATTCCTTTTTTTAAATTTTATTTACCCTCTTCTGTCTCTACATTTTGTAAGTTTCGTGTTTTTGACTTTTTTCTTATGATACTACCAGTTCAATTCTAATTCTTAGACTTGAAAACATCAGATTCCTAATTACGCATGCTAGTTGAAAGAAGTCAGAAAAACCAGAAGCTGAAAAGAAGCAAAATAAAAGTAAAGACAGAAAACAAACACACAAACTAAAAGAGAAAGCTCTGATACCTCTTAAAACTGACTTTAAAGGATTATTCTGAAATGATGTTAAATTATTAATCACCTTTAACCACTACCCAATATGGAAACTTGAGTGTAAGAAAATGAGTAATACTAAAAAATATGTCACGCTTTCTTTACTGCAAGTTAATCCTTGAAAATGTTATTTTTACAAAGTATCCTTTAAGATGCTTGAATTAGAGGGTATTGTTATTTCCTGAGCCAATGAATGATAAATGTTTAAAAGTTTACCATTGTGATCGATTCTTTTATTTCATTATCTGTTGCCTTTACATATCCGGAAAATCTAAAATTCTTTAAAAAATTTGGTCATAAAAAGTCTTTAAAATATTGCTATACAATCAATATGCTGAGAGTAAAAATTTCTAAACAAAATTCCTCTTTCCTATATGTGAACAAATTAAGCCTGGTCTTCACTGATAGAAGCCAAAGCAGGTCACCCCACACTGGATGCGGATAATAAAAGGAAGGTTGTAAGACGAAACTCCATTTGCGTGCGAGTGGGAGCAGCACATCCCGGTGAGTCTCTAATCTCAAGGTCAACTGAATTAGGAAGGACGTAGACAGGTGGGTTTTATTACAATTTTACCTCCTTTGCCTGACACTGTTAGTTTGGGGGCCCATAAAATAAGAAGGAAGTGTATTAATTGTGTGACTTGAGAAAGAAGTCTTGGAAGTGGAATTGTCTTTTTCCATTATGCTGGAGTCAGTGTCTGCAGGGTGGAGAGCATAATACTGTTTGGGGGTGGGGAGAGTTTTTGAGGTGCTTAGGGACTGACCAGAGAAAAGATATGACCACAGGGTGGCGGTAGCACACATCACTTTTACTGGTGAGGCTTTGACAGGTTTGCACAGAGAAGCCCCTCACAGCAAGTGTCTTTCCAGAGGCCAGGGTGCCAGGGTTACTACTCAGAAGAGGAGAAGGACACTGGAGAAGGGACTTATGTGTCTAGGTTATGTCATATAGAAGCTCGGTATATATTACAAACCCCTTGCTATAAACCTTTTTTTATTTCACTTTATATTTGTTCTGTCTGGTGAATAACACAATTTTAATATTTTCCATGGAATTGATAACTTGGAATAAGAAATTATAGCTAATATAATTTATTTACTTAAACAAAATCAGAAATATCTTATCAAGTTGACTCAAACATTACTTTACTTCAATTATATCATGCCATAATATGTAACTGACATGCTCATCATTAATTTAGAAATATTCTTACAGCACCATTTAAAATGGAATCTTTTAAAAAAACGTATTTTCTGTAGCATTACTACTTGAATGTAGGAATCAGTTTCATTTTCTTTTTGAAAACATCTTTCTCCATATGAAAATATAGTACCAACATTGTCACATCTAAAACATTGTTTAGATTAAAAAATGACAAAAATGTTCATTCCCAGATATAATAATACAGAGATGGAAATGCCAAAACAACCACTGCGAAAGGAACAAAATAAATAAAAAGGATAACACACAAAAGTTATATATTAATGACATTAGAATACAGTGAAGGGAATGAAGACTAGGTGATCTAAAACTCCAGAGTGAAAAGAACCCTGTCTAATTGAACCGATGTTCACCTGACATTATTTGTATCCTACATTATTTGACAAATTTGCATTTGGACACAAGTTCTGACTTGGCACAGGGAGAGGAACTCATGTGGGAAAGGACAATCCAGCTGAGACTCAGGGATTGCACAAGGCAATGTCTATGTATGGCCAATGTTATGCATGGGACATTTGCTGATGTGTGAGTTTGCAGGGAGGCTAGGGTTGTATGAATCTCCCACAGGCTAAAGGTGCTTTATTTCCCTGAGGCAGCACAGACCATACTTAATCTATGATTGCGTCATGGACATTGATCTCCATCCCCACTGTGCAGAGCCTGCTGGGCCTTCTGCTTAGCATGTCACTGCATGTTACATCTCCCAAACACAGTCATGTGCTCCATGCAAGACAACTTCCTAGGGCAGAAAGAGTGTCAGAAGGTGTCATTGGCTATGATAAGTTGACTAGGAAAGAGTGACATGACTTCAGGTCTCTTTTCACAGGATTCACTAAACCTTTGATGATTACAGGCCTAAACCCCTGCACAATGAAATACTTTCCTGTGAAATTTGCAGTGGCACCAGCTAGATCTAGGAGGCCAGGCAGTGGTCCCTTCAACTCTGCCAGTCTTCATAAGAAACACATGTGGACTCTTGCAGTGTTCACAGCCTCAACTGTTATTCCCTGCACCATCCACAACCCCACCCACCACAAGCTAAAGTGCATCGTATGTGAACAAAATTCATTTCTACCAAATTCCCTTCATGCACTCCCACCTGCAGTATGCCTGCAGTCTTCAATTCTTAACTTTAGGAATTAAAAGGAATCCATATCATTCTGTATTTTTTCAGAGATATATGGGGTAAATTACATCTTCCAGTTTATACTTTTTATTTTTAAAGCCAAACTTCTTGAATTTCAAGAACTCCCTTTTTCTATCAGCAAGTAGTAACTGAGGAAAATCAAAGAGTTTTAGCATAAATCATGTTATCTGCTATAACCCCAAGATGTATTCATCATGTATTGCCGCAAGTCATGTCAACTGCTGTAATGCTGATTAACTTAAATGACAAATGTTAATTCATTCACCTCTCTGTTCAATCAAGTATGTTTACTCAGAGGACAACTGAACCTCCTTCTCCTGCCACTTATGCCAGGTAAGGCTGCTGCACCTGATGGGGCCTCAACAGGTGGTTCCTGATGTGAGCCTCAGGGTCTCAAGGCCTAGCGGCCCCAGGAACAAACTATTACCCTGATTTCTCCACTATCTTCCTCTTTCAGAGACTCAGAGAATGTACTGGGCTGCTCCCCAGACAAGCCACAGATGTGGACAGCTGGGCCAAACCAAGAGGAGAGCTTTGTGCTCTGGGCTATATCACTGTGGACAGAGCATGTGTATGTTGCAGGCAGTGATACACTCCAACATCTGCAGCCTCCAACCTGCTGATCTTCAGTGTGAAATCTGTCCCTGGCCCACTGCCACTGAACCTGCCTGGGACTCCAGAGGCCCAGTTGGAAACCAAATAGATCAGGAGCTGTGGAGCCTGGCCTGGGTTCTGCAGGAACAATTAGAAATATGTATTTCCTTTACTATGTAGGAGGCTCAGACTGGCCCTGCAGGTGATGGAGGTCGACTCCCCAGGGGTGATGGGCAGGGAGAGGGGAGTCTGGGTAATCACAACATCCCCACTGGTTCCTGAAATAATGAGATAAAAGTGCAATGTTATGCATAAACTTCATACACTAATTTAATAATGTTTTTTAAAAATCTATTTCAGGATAAATCATTACTCAAGTATGTAATTTTAATTTATACCCCCAAAATATCCAATTTCAAAAAAGGACCCAAAAGGTGCAAGACACAATGGGGGACTCCAGAAATTGCCTGCACCAGCCCCCATCTTTCTATGTCACAGTCTTTCACAGACCCTAGGTCCTTGCACCTTCTGGAATCTTCCCTGCTCTCACAGATCTAAATATCACATGCCCCATCATGGAGGATAGATGTGCACATTTCACACACGGACTGAACACACATGGGAAGCAGTGAGCCCCGGAGTTCACCCCCCACCCCACTCTCCTCCTCATCTCTCTTCTGCCCTTACCAGGGATCCAGAGCATGAGCAGCCCCAGGAGCTGAGCAGGGAACCTCATTTTGATATGCTGAGCTGAAGAGTCCTGATTAAGTCAGGACAAGGTTAGAGCTGAGCTTTTATCTCAGACTTGCAAGGGAAGGTCCTCCCTAGGGGACAATATGCAAATCCCCTGGTGGGTGCAGCAGTGTGGAAAGAGCCAAAGGGAGGGTGGGGCCTCTTTTGTGAGAAAAATTACTTAAATGTCTTCTCTGTTTGAAGGAAAACCAATAAAGATAAAGTCCATGCTGCTTAAGTGGGATAAATTTAAATATTACCTTCTGTTTTCTCAAGGAGATATCTTCTTAGCCCTTTCCTAAGCACATATTATTGTGTTTTCTAAATGGGAAAAAAGTGGATTGTTTAAGACAAAGGATATACAGTTGCTGACACTTTCTTCAAAGTATCCTTTAGAAGATCACCATCAACCAGGCTCCTCTAACTGCGTGATGATGACAGTCTTCCCATTGAGCTCAGCATATGTGTTTTCTCCTCTCAGATCTGAATGAGCATTTGATTACAGTGGAACTAATACTGTTTTCTACGGCTATAAGAGGTCATAAAGGGTGTACAATTTATACTTTATACTCTTAGGAAAATTATAGATGAAGCCATGCACCACATGGGTAGGCTAACCGCACCAGCAGAGGACCCAGCCTACATCCAGCATTGACCACCGTGAGATGACTCCTGTCCCAGACCCCATCTGATTGCATCCATGAAAGAAACCCTGACTAGGAACTTGGCAAGCCCGGGCAACATGTCAAGATGAGGAGATAATAGTAAAATTATTACATCTTTCATGTGTCATTACATTTTGGGGTGATTTGTTTGCATTGATGGTAGCTAGATGCCAGTTAATAAATTAAAGAGAATATGGAATTAGAAAGTCACCTATTTACTGATGCTAAATGAATATTAGGAAATTGTATATGAGAGTTTCTTATACTAGTTTTGCAATTTTTGTCTAGGTTTGACATTATGTCAAAATGAAATTTACTTAAAATATGTACAAGAAAACTTGAGAGAAAAGTACTGATTATTACTAAGAGAAAAAAACAGAAGACCCCAATACATGGAATGTTCGACCTTGTTCATGAATTGGGAAAGAGACTAATGTAAATATGCTAATTCTCCTCAAATTAATTCAAGACAGTATCAGAGAATTTTCACTGAATAGAAAATATCTTTCTGAAGTATTTAAGGATTTTCAAAATGTAAAAATTCATAGGAACAAAGATGGAGGACTCACAATACCCAATATCGAAGCCTGTAAGGAGGAACAGTAATTGAAACAGTATGGTGCTGGCAAAGGAATGGAGAAACAAGCTGGTGAGTTTGGGAGTCTAGAAACTTGTTCATACATACTCATAAAGTGTCACATGATTTGCAATAAAAATACCACTGCAAAGTGGTAGAGAATATTTGTTTTTTGGAATAAATAAAATGTTCTGTATGAATTGGGTATCCATAGGACATCAAAATGAATGACATCTACATTTCACATTTACAACTATTAATTCTAAATTAATAATAAACAGCGCTGTCCAGTTTGCTCAGTTTGTTAAAGTGCCACCATGTCACACAAAGTTCATGAGTTCAAATCCCCATACCGGCAAGCCACTGAAAAAATTTTTAAAAAGTGAATGTTAAACTTAAATTTGAAATGCAAAATAACAGTTTCTAAAATAGCACAAAAACATATCTTGTGACTCTAGAGGTAGGAAAATATTTCTTAAAGAAAATACACAAAGGAATAAGCACAAAATAAGATTAATAAATTAGATCTCAATAGTACTATTTCATTTTATAAAGTTGAAAGAAAATGTATACAAATAGTTTGTTAATTACATATAGAAGAAATGAATTGGAGGAAAGAAACTCAAAATATAACAATGAGAAGATTCAGAATTGTGGTTGAATTGGTGGAGGGAGGTAGGCATGTGAGATGATAGAGAACTCACATTTTGTGTGGTAGGTTCACAGGAGCTTATTATGTTGTTATAAATGAATTAATGAGTGAGTGTGTGGGTAAGTAAGTAAATAAGAAAGAGTCTTGGATGGGCCAATGACAGAGATGTATTATAAATCAAAATGTCTATCATTGTAATTGTTTATTATAATTCATTATAATGAACTAAAACAATTAGTATAGGTTAAAAAGATAAAATTAAATGAAGAAACACACTGAAAAACAACAAAAGAAAGAAAGAAAGAACAGAAAGGAAGAGTAACACAAAATCTCATGAATATTCCAGTAAAAAAATTAAGCGATATGTTTTGAATAATCCATTGAAATTTTAGGAAAAATATCAAAATAATATGTGAAAATGTAAATATAAATCTATCAGATCTCCTGGCATATTAGAGAAATAAAGCCCTAAATGCACAACCAAAAATGAAAAACAAAAAGAAAACTGGTATGCTAGGCAACAACAACTAGAACTTATTGTTGAAAATCAATAAATAATGGAGAAGACAGAGGGGAGTATTAGTCACTGTACACACAATGGAAGAGTATGAAACAGACAGAAAAAGGAGACTGAGACAAATCCAAGAACAAAATATTTTCCTAAACTAGAATCATTATGATAGAAATAATAATGAGAAACATAATTTAAAATAATACTCCTGAGTCTACTTAAAAATAATGAGTCGAAATTTTATGGACTCATGCAATTCAAAACAAAAATTCGTAACAGAACACACAGATAATTTGTTACATTTAAAAAACATAAATGAATAAAATCCAAAACAATCTAAGCAATGTTTTCAGAGAGATAAAAACCAGGCTTGCTTCAGGTTCCTGGTCTGGAGAGGAAAATAAATGCAGGTGGTCACGTCTCTCTCAGTCTAACACCAATGCACCTCCACATCTCCATGGGTGGTTCAGGTAACAGTGAGGAGCTGATCAGAAATTTATATTCCAGAACCACCTTTCCTTTGTTGCTTAGCGATTTTTCTTGATGGCCCTGCAACTGCATCACTCTTTTTTAGAATTAGTAAAGAGTGTCACTCGGGTAGCCACAGCAGTGTGGGTGCGAGGGTGACCACAACTGCCCACGTGAGCAGGACCCAGGCTCCGACCCCAGTGAACCAACACCGTTTTCTGAAGACACATCCATCAAACACACCCAGACTCAGGCTCCCCTCTCCTTAACAATCTGAGAAATGCGAGTTCACACTCCTGATCTACATTAAATCCAGTCTGGGTTTTACCTGTGTTCCTCCAAATTATGCTGTTCTTGGCTGGCATGTACTTGCTGCAAGGACTTTCCCTTCTATAGTCTGAAGGCCTTTTGGGGTTGCATTCTCCAGCTCTGAACCTCATCTCCTCTGATTCGACTGCTTTCTCTAAAACAGTTAAACTCTTTTGCATTTCTTTTTTCTACATCCCAAGAAAGCAGAAAAGGAGCATCTCTATTTGTCGGGAGAGGGTGCTTAAACAATAATGACAGTTTTGTGAAGAAGCAGCTTATGTCACAACTCTTTCCACAGTATTAAACATGAGAAGAGGGAATAGTCTCAAACTCAAGATATTCAACAGGTCGTTTGGGCCAGACTATCACCCACAAAGAATAGAAACCTATGGTTGTAGTGCTCATTTGCAGGGAAATAAAAGATGCTGGAGGACTCTGGATCTGCCTTTAACAACGTCTTCTGATTATCTTTTCCTCATATACTGTATATTGTGAGTGATTCAAGGCGGAAATGAATAACATGTTTCACAAAATTCACCCTATTTTCCTGATCCTCATCACAGTAACTCAAAAGGCAGCTGCAGGAGTGAGAGAAGAGGCTGATACAGGTTGGACTCAAGGATGCACAGCAGGGATCATGTCTTGGCCTGTAGCACTCTGTGAGGGATGTAGAAAGCAGGTGATACTGTGTAGTCTCCTTATCTGTGAGCAAGATATCTGTGCTGGACCAAGTCCTCTGAGTCAGGATAAAGTCAGATGGATGCACTTATTCTGAGAATCATAGCATCCAAACCTAGCTTTGCCAATGTCAGGCTAAGTCACACTGAGACTTAGCTAGTCCAACTGCTCATGGTGACCCTTTATGGAAACCAGAGACCAGGTTAACACAATGATTACTCTGTCATCTAAATTCAGTAATAGAAGACAAATGCCTCAGACATTTTCAACAAACTATGACTATTATAAATTGCTTTTTCTTATATCATCAAATAGTTTAAGAAATATTTATTCTTCCTTCACCTGAATGCTGGTACTTTCTTCACATAATGCACAATTCCCCCATCCCAGCAAGCATATATTCTATTTGGATTATAAATTACTATCAATGATAATGTGTGCCTTTCAAAATCACATGTATAGTACTCCAAAACTTCAAATTGTAAAGACAGCACTACGTAAAATATTTACATAACAAGATATTTCACTCAAAACATGAATTTTAGATGCATATGTAGAAATTAACACTTGAATATCTTAGATCAGCAGGATGAAATATGCTTTTCTATACATGGAATATAGTGTTGAAATGATAAAGAGAAAATATTTGCATATATAGGTTATTTTAAAAAACAACAGTCATCTACTGTGCAGACCTCAGTCCTATCTACTACCTCATCAAATTATTTTCCAGAGTTGCTCCCCAGTTCCTCCACCATATTGGTAATCACCTGTGAAAATAAAGAAGTCATAGTATATTCATAGAGAAAAGAATTCTTCTGAATAAAAGGGGAATAAATTTTATCAGCAAAAACAACAGAGATAAAACAAAAAAAAGTTAATCAAAAGAAATGAGACACCAAAGTGTAGATACTAAATGATTCCATTTATATAAAGCTCAACAACTGAGAAAATTGATGAATATTGATCTAAAAAAAATAGAACAGAGGAGGACCCAGGTAGTGGTGAACAAAACATGGAATTGACAGAAAAGGAGCTTGGGGCTGCTTGGGTTGCTGGGAGAGTGTGTATCTTAATCTGCATAGAAGTCAGAGGGGGACATGTGTATGTGTGTGCCCATCCACCTGCACATGTCATATTCACTTTAAATACAGTACACGCTTCACTGTGTTCAGTTATATCTGGGTAGGAATTATGAAGCCAGAGTATCAGAGTCTGTTTCCAACTTTCCCCCATAAGCACCGGAACCTTAAGCAATCTAAGCTCTGAGAACCTCTGATTTCTCATCCATAGAGGATTATTATGAGGTTAATTTCACTAGATAATAAAAACATTAGTGCAGTAACCAACACACAGTAGGTCTTCAGACCTCAGTAAATGGCAATTGATGGTGTTTCTGCTGTTGCTGGCACTGTTCTTATTATTACTATTACTATTATTTCCTTGGATGTGGGTTTTTTGTTTTGTTTTGTTTCTGTTTGTTTTTGCCTAGTTCTCTGCCTTTAATAACATCTATTCTAGAGAAGAGATTCAAAGCCCATGCTGTGGATGAATTATTTGGCAGGCCTGATTTAAAAATGTCATATTAGAATTAATCAAGGTTTAAGGATTTTGTATTTTCAAGAAAGCAAGCTATGGAGGGGGAATAGAGTCCCTTGCAGGATGTTTGAGCCTTGGAAAATGGTCCTGGAAATACACCCCATACCTCTGAACAGACCAAAAAGGAAAGTACAACTACTGGAACCAAAGATTCTCTCTACACAACCAGCCTGGGAGGAAGGTTCATGCTCAGGAATATAACACTGGGGGAGGAACTGTCCAGTCCTTCCTGTTCACTGTGATCCACTGGACACTAGGTGTTAATCTTTTCCCTGATGTGTGTTACAATGTAGGGGTCCAGTTTTGGTTATTCTTTTGGCATGTTGGATGCTCAGAAGTCCCAGTGGTCATATGTCAGCTGAAATTTATATTATTGAGCCCATGCATGGATGACAGTGAGAAAGTGACTGAGTGAAGTCTATGTGTTGCATCACATTAGTTACTGAGAACTCCCTGCTGTATAATGGCTTTCTGATGGGTATCAGATTGGAAAGCCATTATTTTCAACTCTGGCACATTTTGAAATGTCCAGTCATAGATTTTTCCAAAACAACTTTGCCTACAATCTTTCAGCTGTGTTTCTTCAAAGTCCTGATACTCTTTCAAAACCAGCAGTCCATGTCATTGAATTGCCAATCTCTCATTTAAAAGTAGCAGTATCAGACCATCTCTGTTGCTTCTGACAAAATACCTGAAACTGGGTAATTTGTAAAGAAACATTATGTACTGCTTACAATTTCAGGTGCTGAGAAGCACAAGGTCCAGGGAACACATCTGGAGAAAGCCATTGAATTGTGACCCCCAAACTCCCTGAAGCTTGAATTGTGTCCTCCAAGTTTTTGTGTATTAGAAACTCGGCCCCCATTGTGACTGTTCAGAGGGTAGGAAATCCTATTATGGTAATTGAATGGTGGAGCCTTGAAGAGGTGATTGGGTTGTAGAACCATGCAGTAGTGAATGGATTAAAAATGGTGGTTAGGGGTGTCCTTCTGGGGGCTTTAAAAGAAGAGGAGAGTCTCTCTCTCTCTCTCTCTCTCTCTCTCTCTCT
The DNA here is from genome assembly GCF_027409185.1 of Cynocephalus volans. NCBI lineage: Eukaryota > Metazoa > Chordata > Mammalia > Dermoptera > Cynocephalidae > Cynocephalus > Cynocephalus volans. Next base: position 85,052,386 of record NC_084473.1, read on the forward strand.
CTCTCTCCCCTCTCTCTCCCCCCCCTCTGCTTCTACCATCTTGAAATGTGAGACCCCTGGGTCACTGTTGCCACCACCAGATGGACTTTGGATTTCCCATCCTCAGAAACTGTAAGCTATAAGTGTCGTTTTTATTTATAAATGATCCAGTTTCAGGTATTTTGTTATAACAACACAAATGGACTTGTACAGCCATGTTGGTGGGTAATGTTTTTTCACAGCAAAGCAGGATGTCACCCAGAGGAGAGCAGAAGCACAGAAAGTTAGGGAGAGAGAGAGAGAGAGAGACACTTTATGCACTCTCCTTTTAAAGTCCTCGTAACTACACCCATGACCACCTTTAGACCATTAACTTATTAATCCATTTACTATGGCATAATCCTAACAATCTAATCACCTTTTCAAGACCTCACCTTTCAGTTACCATGATAGGATTTCCACCCTCTCAATACTGTCACAATGGGGCCCAAGCCTCAGTGAGTTTGGAGGGACATCCAATCCACAGCAGTGACCATCAGAAGTAACCCTTGGAGATTCCCCACTGCGATGATTTCCATTCTTCCAGGGCATCCTTGACTATGACAGTGGAGTGCCATCATCAGTCCAGCATAAATCAGCTGACGAATATTAAGGCAAAAAAAGTCTCCAAATTCAAAAACAGAAAGAAACATCTGGATTAACGTGGACATGTAGCTTCATTTAGACGTAAAAATATTTTTTATATATGTATAGACAATTAGGGATCAAATATATACACACCTATATGTGTAAATGTATATGCAAATTTCCAACAAATTATGTAAATTGACCCTTTTTCTCAAACATCATTTAGTTTTAATTTCTTCATAATATCTTCATTCATGGGTTACTAAACATTCATACTGAGGCCATACATTTTATAAGTTATATTTATCTATACATGTAGATGTGGAAATATTGTTTTGACCAGAATTTGCACAATAGTGATTGGTAACAAACCACTTAAAACTCACTGGTTTATAACACTGAGCATTTACTTTCATGCTCATGGACGTTCATGTTAACAGTGACTGGCTGGTGCAGGCGTGGCTCAGCTGGGGGCCTCTGCAGCAGGCACTGAGCTTATCTGCAGCCTGTGGATTGCATTTGATCTGAGGCCAAGGCTGAAGGACAGTCACTACTCAGGGTACAACATTCTCACAAGAAGTAGCAGGAGTGAACAGAATCCTCAAAGCAGCTGCACATTAAGGCCAATATTTGATCGTACTGTTATATATTTTATCTCTTACAATCTGAAAAACATTTTGAAATACAGTTTTTAGTTAATTAGAAAGTAAATACGAGTGTCCTTTTTTTAGTATGATGCTCGCTAAAAAAGTAGATTTTCATTCAGTGCGTCTCAGGTGATTCTGCTGCTTTGCATCTGTAATACGCTCTCTGTGATGCTGATGATGCTGTTGAAATCCAGATGAATTTTTAATAGGAAGAAAAATAATGATACATCCATGCTTTGTTGTCTTTGTTTTTATTTTTTTGAGAAAGATTTTTGTTTCTATGTAAAGCACTCATTGTATATTTAATGTAACTTCCTCTCTTTCTATTGCCTCTATGACATAATGAAGTCTGTGTGCTGTGATCCTACCTTGCCCATGACACTTAGAAGCACATCCACAAGTATTGTGGGACCATGTCCTAAAGGACAAAATTCTGAGAATTAAGGATACAGTTGCCTTACTGAGCTGTGTGACCTTAACTCCCTATCATCATCATCAATTCTGAAAGCGCATTTCTCAAACTCCTTTTCCCTCTATAATTTCCTGGAGTTGCTCAATGAGGGGCCCTCCCTGACATTTGAAAGTCAGAAGAGGAGGATTCATCACTCACCACTGGACATGCAGGCAGACACGTGGGGGCGGGGTGAGGATGGGATAGTCACCTGGTGAGGGGCTGCAGGCAGCTGAAAGCATCAGCATCCCCACCATTGGTATTCACATTCAGGTCTGAGCCCCACATGGTTAGGCAGCCTGTACCTTTACTTGCAGATGCGCTCGAGATTCTCAGGGAGCACCAGAGAATCCCCTTTACCTAGTGTCTGCTTCTCTAACTATCCTATCACCTTGACTTTGAAAAGTTGTGGTATGGCCCAGAAATCCCTCTTTTAAATAAATTCCTACTTGAAATACCAAGAGTAGCTTCTCCTTTGCTGCATGACATCAGACTGAGGCTGCAATCCAGACTCTTCAGAGGTAGTGACTCTGCCCTTTATTAAGTCAGGAGATGTATTTTCATGTCTGTGCTGCTTGGGCTGAGAAGAGGGAAAGAAAATTTGTAGAGGAGACTCCTTGCCCCTTCTACAAGCATTCTCATGACCTCAGAGTCTTGCTGCATCTGAGAAATGATCTCAGGAGATGGAGGCACCAGGAGGAGCAGCTGGGACAGGCCAGCCTCACACTTCTGCTTTCCTGGGGGTTTATGTTCAGGCTTGTAACACTGTGGGAGGGTTACTACTACCTTGTTGACAGTAATAAGTTCCAACATCATCAGCCTCCAGGCTCCTGATGGTGAGAGTGTAGTCTGTCCCAGATCCACTGCCACTGAACCTCGAGGAGACCCCACTTTGTAAATTAGATGCCTTATAGATCAGGAGCGTGGGAGCCTTCCCTGGTTTCTGTTGATACCAAGCTAAGTACTTGCTAATGCCCTGACTAGCCTGGCAAGTGATGGTGACCGTGTCTCCTAGAGATGCAGGCAGGGAGGATGGAGACTGGGTCATCTGGATGTCACATCTGGCACCTGAGATGGGAAACATAAAGACATACATCCACACTATTAATCATATTATAAGAGGACTTCCCTAAAGTGCCAGGCAGTACTGAACATACTGGCTGAGTAAATTCCTAGTGTTCTCCCTCCTTACCTTGGAGACAGAGTAGCAGGAGACCCAGGAGCTGAGTGTGGGCCCTCATGTCCATGCTGAGTCCTGACTGGGACTGAGAGTCCTGCACAGGTTGTGAGCAGTGTGTGAATAAGACTTCAGGACAGTGGGCTGTGCTCCAGACACATGCAAATCTGCACAGCTGCAAGCATGACGTCTCAATAACTCAGCTCAGGCCCAGGTGTCCCGAGACTGACTATGGCAGCACAAATTTGCCTTCAGAGAACGTATTTCTCCCTGGGGGCTACAGAGCAAAATTATTCTGTTGTCCTGTTGGTAGAGTGCTATTTTGCTGTATTTATGGTTCATGACCTTTTTCTCTTGTTTGATTTTCCTCAGAGGAAGGGCTGGTCAGAGAAATACATCTCTAGAAACTACAAAAAAATTGAAAATCTCCCTGCATTTGCTACATGTTGACCACATGGAAGCCATAGAGATGTTTGTTTGATCTAATTCCCTTAAATCCTTGATGAGGAAAATCATCAGCAAAACGAACGAGAGATGTAATGATGTATAAGAACAATAGATAGGTAAAAGATTTATTTATATACTTTTTTTAAAGAAAGAAAGAAAACCAAATATATTGAAAATACATCTAGGGCTGACACCGTGGCTCACTCAGGAGATTGCTGCGCTGGGAGTGCAGTGGCGCTGGGAGCGCTGAGGCCGCGGGTCGGATCCTATACAGGGATGGCTGGTGTGCTCACTGGCTGAGGGAGGTACAGGCGACAGCAAGCCAAGGGTGGTGATACCCTTACCAGTCCCCCCCCCACAAAAAAAAGAAAGAAAAGAAAAGAAAAGAAAAAGAAAATACATCTAAAATATAGTGTCATGATTTGCAAGGAGGGTATATGCCATCGCTAACCTGTCATCTCCAGATAAATGATTCTTGTTCTCCAGTTCTGAGTGCTTTTTCACCACTTCCATCGAGGCCATCCAACATCAGGGATATTCTCCCTCCAAATCTGAAAAATCTCAGCTACTTTTCTAGCTCTTTGTGCCATTACACATTACTATGCCAGATGTTTTCTGAGTTGTTGGATCACTCCATAAACCTCCATATTTCTACATCACCAAATTATTCTACTTTCTAAAAGAAAACATTTCTTAATTGCTGGGTTTAGGTTGTTTGAATCATGCAAGTCCAGGAGAAAAAATATGCAACACGGTGAAAGGGAAAGCCAGGGTGTTACACTAGGTATTGGAGCCCACACAGTATGGAAAGGGCATTCATGGTGTAGGGTGGAGAGAAAAACCCACTATGGGGTGTTGAAGCTAGGGTGCAGTGTCCCCACATGGGAGTTCAGGATGTGGGGACACTCTCTTCCCAATCACAGGAAAGCAAGGGGTATACGGGATGATGCAAGTGTGATGTGTCTGAAAAAACTTGTCTTTAAAGACAGTGTAGGTGGCAAGGACAACAGCAGATTGGTTTTACATAGAGGGATTGATCAAATAAGTAAATGAAGTGAGGATAATTGGAGACAATATTCTCAGTAGGAGAGAAAAGTTACAAATAGAAAATGAAATAGTACTAGAATAAACTGTAATTTTTTGTTGTAATTAGAGATTTCAGTGTAAATTCAGTTTTTTATTTATATAGATTAAAATATGTGTGAATAGATAGATAGTCGTTCATTTTCCAAGAAGCAATGACACATCAGTGCCAACAAACAACTTTAGTGCCCAAAATATCATTTATTTGAATCCCAATCTCCACTTAAAAGAATCAGTAATTCTAGAATCAATGAATGATTCCAAGTCTAGGATAGGGAACATACAAGACGGGCCTTGACCAACTTTTGTCCTAAACTAGGGAAGTTCATAGAGAATGGTGAGGTAGAAGTAGCATGTATTCAAATCCGGCTCGAATAAAGAATTGATTAGACTAATCAGTGGAATGTTAACTATGAAAATAAGTAACAATAGTAACATATTATAATCTATTGAATTAACTATGAATATATGAGTCCACATTTTGGTTATGAAGTGGATATTAACAATACATCAAATGACTTCTCTACAAATTCTTATTTACTTAAGTTTAAATTTTTTATAAAAGACAAAGTGCAAGGGTGAAGTCTGGCAGACACCACTTTCATCCATGTTCCAAGTGAATGTCATCAGTCCTGGGACAGATTGAAATCATGTAATGCCTGATCAGATGCAGTAAGAACACAGCATCCTTTCTGGATATTCCTGAGCAGAACTTAATCAGAATGAAACTTCAACCAGATACATACTGAAAGACATTCTACAAAATAACAGGTGAGTAGTATTCAAATGTGATAAGAAAATGAATGACAAGGAAAGCCCGAAGAGCTGGTCCAGATGGAAGGAAACCAGAGATCCATGGACCAATCAAGGCAACATGTGATTCTGGACCAGATCATTTGTTAAGAAAGATATCAATATGACAATTATCAAAACTGTAAATGAAACTAAGGACTAGGCACAGTGATGAATTAATAATGATTTGGTGATTCCACAGCAGTATTGCTACTATGTGAGAGCATGTCTTGTTTGAAGGAAACACGTAGTAAAGTCTTCAAGCGGGAGGACTAAATCTTTCAGCAGTAAAAAGTAGTACGTTTTATTGTACCTAGAACCTTTCAGTAAGTATAAAATTGTTTCAAATTTTAAAAAATTCAAAAATCAGTTTCTGCACAGCATGTTAAAGTTACTCTAAAGCATTGTACAACAGCACTATACCATCCATTTTATCATTATAAGACCAAGTAATTTACTATAGATGCACTAAGGGGACACTATGGTTTTTCAAACAGGAGTCACTCACAGACAAATTGTTATCCAACGAAATAGGTCTCTTTTATATCAATTCACTAAATGGACTTCGTATAATTCTTGGTTTGAGAACCTTCGTATACTAAACCTCACAACCATTCCACCTTATTTCCCACAGCTCTTCAGCATGAAAGCTCCGACTAGTGATGCCCAACATAAGTATTAGAAAAAATAATTTTTAAAAATATTGTTTCTTCTTTCCAAGAAACAAGATGCTGAAATTGATGCCTGGATTAAGATCAACCTAAACCCTTGAAACAGCCCAGAACACATGAGGATCAATTCTTTCCAAAGCAGGATGAAGATCAAGACCAGAGCACGTGAGGAACTGCTCTGGGTTTCAGAGAAGACAGGGAGGAAGGGAGTAGGTGGATGGAGACCCAGCCAGCCCTGCTGTGAGTGTAGCAAGGCCAGGGAGTCCTCAATAACCTGCAGGATCATAAAGGGACCTTGTGAAAACTGACAGAGAAAGAGAAGGAGAGAGATCCACAGAAGGGAACCCGGGATACCTGCAGAAGTCCTCCTGAGTGTTCCACAGAGTATTGATCATATGATGCATGTGGAGGACTTTCCCAAGGCTGAAGAAAGTACGCCTGAAGGATTTGATGAAAATTGTTCAGTCTCCTCATTTTATGCCCTGAGTCAGTGCAGCAGGGTGAGAACCCAGCAGCTCTTCCTGTGCTTATTAGCCCTCATTTTCAATGATATGCAAGACAGTTTGTTACACTTTTCACTGTGTAATGGAGATGAGGAAAGGATTACTCAAAGCATCATCAATGCGATGAGAAGCCCAAAGGGGCTGCACCTCAGCAACTCCTCTGTTAGGAGGAGAAAACTGGGTACATCCCAGATTCCAAGTTAGCTTCTGTTTTTTATGGTAAAGACAAGGAAGTTTTTCAAGAAAAATCAGTTGATTCAATCATTGCAAAAGGAGACAAAGACATGGGCAGTGTTACAAAAGTTATCTATGGCTAAATATATCTTAAACAATGAAAACTAGTAACATCAGAAAATTAACAACATGAATTTCCAAAGCACAATTTCTGAAAAGCTAAGTTGGTCAAACTACAATCATTATCTAAAATATAACCTCCCCTTAAATGATATAAGCAAAAGTTGCATTCTTATGATAAAATCTGAGTATAATTATCTCCGAAGTTTCCACCAACAAACAACGTGCCTCTAGCAAACATTTTTTCGCATCTTTCCCTTTAGCAATTCTTAACATCTCTTAATAGGAGTAGTATGACACCACCTTTTAGCTCTACAATCATTAAAGTTTACAATCCCATACCTAAGCAGTGAATAGAATTGATTAGATGGGCTGTTGTCATGCTATCTGTAGGCTGTGCCTCCTACCTAAGGACTTTTGTCCCATACATGCATTTACCTAAAAACCCTATTCTAAAAATCAAAAGAGAATCAAGATTTCAAACCCTGTACAAACAGTTCACGCTGGCCTCTTATGACAGGTCCACAGGTAAGTATTATAATTACCAACAAAAAGAAGATTGTGATAATGCCATTAGTGTGGATTGGTCATCATTATCAGTTACCAATGTCAAGTCCACTGACCATAAGAGGATTTATTGTGGGATATAAAATGCTCACGAATTATTGGGAAGCCTTAAGGAACAGGCTTCAGGCAAAGCCTCTAGCCTCACTGCACATGCAGCCTGTGGAAAGAGTCCCTGTTGCCTGTGGCTTCACTTTCAGGCTTGGCTCCTCCAGGGAAATGAGCTGTTCCTCGTACTGTTGGCCCCAGAAGTCCTGCAGCTCTGCCACCAGCTGTGAGATCTGACCTCATGGACTGCAGCCTGTGCCTTACTGTTTACATCCCTATTTCAGTCTCTTTGAGGTTCATCTGTTTTCATGGGTGCAGGGGTGATTTGTACCCCCTTGGGCCTTTCATTCACCACTGCACATTTTCTCGAACTCAATTACTTTTTTACCTTTGTGTGTGTGTATGTGTGTGGGGATCTAAACCCTTGACCTTGGTGTTATAACAATGTACTCTAAACAACTGAGCTAACTGGCCAATGCAAACTCTCACTTTTTAAAACATCAAGAGCCATGTGTTACTGCCTAACATTATGCAAGTCTCTTCTTCAGAAATAATAGCATACTCAGTGCTACCAAAACCACGGAGAAACCCAAATCCCTTCAGGTCAGCATCCATCTTCTCTTGTGGGTCATGAATTTAACCTGAGATCTGTATTGTAAAAGAGAAATAAAAAAAAGTACTTTATATATGTGATACGTTAAGGAAAAGGGTAAGTGTAGAAAGAAAAATATCTAACAAAATGCATGTATGAATCATCCCATGTTAAGGGATCTGTTTCCTTGACATTCTTCCATCCTCTTGGTTCCCATAATGCTTTCTGTAGACCAGAAAGGCTGAACGTCATTTCCTTGGCATCTGATAATTTTGTGCATATGCATGTGTTCCATGTGTGTGTGTGAGTGTATGCATGTATATGCACATATATGGTCATGTAAGTTTATTTACATGTGAATATATATAGATACAAATTTTTGCAGCAATCTATAACTATATCTACATGCATATTTTATATGAACACATGTATACACTTATGTATGAACATGTTTTATTAATGAAATGTGAATTCTATTACAATCCTCTGGAGAATTTTATTTCGTTGTTATTGTGGTTTGTTTTAGTTTCAGATGGTATGTTCTGTCGTGCCTTTAACAAGCAATGGTTCCAGTATAAGTTCTGTTTTCAAAGATTTGCCATGATGTTTCTGTCTGTGATGTGCACGTGCCACTTTGAAAACTACAGGCCTAAACCCCTACTCAATGCACTACATTCCCCCAAAATTTGGAGTAGCACTGGCTAAATAAAGGAAGCCAGGCAGCGGTTCCTTAAACTCTCCAAACCTTCACAAGAAACACATCTGGCCTCTTTCTGGGTTCACATCATCAACTGCTATCACCAGCACCATCCACAACCCCACCACCCATAAGCTAAAGAGCAGTTTAAGTGAACAAGAGTTCATCTCTACCAAATTCCCTTCATGCTTTCCTTCCTGCAGTCTGATCACAGTCTTAAATTCTTAACTTTAGGAAATAAAGGGTCTTATATCATTCTGTATATTTTCAGAGATATATGGAGTAAATTAGGTCTTCCAGTTTTTACTTTTTATTTTCAACCAATCTTTTGGAATTTCAAGAACTCCTTTTTTCTGTCTGCAAGTGGTAACCAAGGAAAATCAAAGAGTTTTAGCATTAGGATCATGTATCTGCTATAACCCCAAGATGTATTCACCATGTATTACCACAAATCAATGTCAATTGTTTGGCTGTAATGCTGATTAAATCAAACTGAAAAATGTAAATTCATTCCACTGTCCCTTCCATCTTGTTTGGTTACTCAGATGACACCTGGACCACCTCCTTCTCCTGCCACTTATGCCAGGTAAGGCTGCTGCAGCTGATGGGTCCTCAACAGGTGGTTCCTGAGGTGAGCCTGAGGGTCTCAAGACCTAGCACCCCCAGCAGCAAACTATTCCCCTGAGTACTCCAATGTCTTCCTCTTTCGGAGACTCAGAGAATGTGCTGGACTGCTCCCCAGACAAGCCACACATGTGGGCACCTCGGACAAGCCAAGCAGAAAGGTTTGTGTGTGGGGCTGTGTCACTGTGCACAGAGCATGTGTATGTTATTGTACTTTGCATGCAGTAATACTCTTCAACGTCTTCAGCCTCCACCCTGCTGATCTTCACTGTGAAATCTGTCCCTGACCCACTGCCACTTAACCTGTCTGGGACCCTAGAGGCCCGTTTGGAAACCACACAGATCAGGAGCTGTGGAGCCTGGCCTGGCTTCTGTTGAAACCAATTCAAATAGGTGTTTCCATTACTATGTAGGAGACTCTGACTAGTCCTGCAGGAGATGGAGACGGGCTCTCCAGAGATGACGGACAGGGAGAGGGGAGTCTAGGTCAACACAACATCCCAATGGATCCTAAAATAATGAGATAAAAATGCAGCGTTATGTAGAAACATTGTACACAAATAATGTTCTTTTTAACAATTTATTTCAGACTAAATCATTATTCGTGTGTATAATTTCGATTTATACCCCAAAAATATCCAATTTCAAAAAAGAACGCAAGAGGTGCAAGACACCAGGGGGCTCCAGAAATCACCTGCACCAGCCCCCCCTCTTTCTATGTTAGAGTCTTTCACAGAGCACAGGTCCTTGCACCTTCTGGAATCTTGCTCACTCTCACAGATCTAAATATCACATGACCCATCCTGGAGGATGAGTCGTGCACATTTCACACATGGACAGAACACACATGGGAATTAGTGAGCCCCGGAGCTCACCCCCCCTCCCCATTCTCCTCCTCATCTCCCCTCTGCCCTTACCAGGGATCCAGAGCATCAGCAGCCCCAGGAGCTGAGCAGGGAACCTCAATTTGAGACGTTGAGCTGAGGAGACCTGATAAGTCAAGGCAAGAATGGACCTAATCTTTTATCTCAGACTTGCAGGGGAAGGTCCTCCACAAGGGACAGTATGCAAATCCAGTGGTGGTTGCAGCAGTGTGGAAAGAGCCAACAGGAGGGTGGGAGCTCTCCTGTGAGCAAAATGACCTAAATGTCTTTTTTATTTGATGGAAAACCAATAAAGATAAAGTCCATGCTGCCTAAGTGGGATAAATTTATTTTTGTTTTTAATTAACTATTTATTTATTTATATTGAATTATAATTCATTATACGTATTTTGGCGGTTCAACATTGATGTATGTTGATCAAATCACTATTACTAGCATCTATATTATTACATATCATACTTACTCTTTATGCACCTTGTCCAATATCTCCCCATTCCCATCTCCCTTCCGCCTCCCAACTCTGATAACCCTAGATTTCTTCTCCCCTTCTGAAAGAGGAATGGATACTCTATTGACTTTTTACCTAGATGACCTGTCCAGCGCTAAGAGGTGTGTTCAGGTCCCCACTATCATTGCAGAGCATATGCTGCTTCTGTCACTGTGGAATGGGCTTTGTGGAAAGAGACATCCTCTTCTTGTTTCCTTCTTTTTTCCCTAACAGGTATCTTGTTTCTTAGCTCTTTCCAATGCACATATCTCACTTTTTTTAAATTAAAAATAAATAAATAAAATTTGATGATTCTGACTTCTTTGTTCATATTTCTTTAAAAGGATCCACATTTGGGCCTTTTTACTTTTTTGATTGAGGTAAAACACACACACATAAAGGTAGCAGTCTTTTTTTTTTTTCTTTTTGGTCAATATACAATGTGGTTGATTATTGGGGCCCATTACCAAAACCACCCTCCCCCCCACCTCCTTCCCAGCAACCTCCTTTCTGTTCGCTTGTCGTATCAACTTCAAGGAATTGTGATTGTTGTGTCTTCTTCCCTCCCACTCCACACCAAGTTATTTGTATATTTATTTATTTATTTTTAGCTCCTACGAATAAGTGAGCACATGTGATATTTCTCTTTCTGTGCCTGACTCGTTTCACTTAATATAATTCTCTCTACGTCCATCCATGTTGTTGCAAATGGCAGTATTTCATTCTTTTTTATGGCAGAGTAGTATTCCATTGTGTAGATATACCACATTTTCCGTAACAACTCATAACCAGCCCAAAGGCAGCAGTCTTATATGTACAACTGAATATAGTGTGTGTATATTCAAAATGCAGATGAAATTGTAGGATATTTCAAATTCCCCAGATTCTTCCCTCTTGCACCTTCCCAGTCAGTAACTGGTCCCCTAAGTCAACCAAGATAACTGTCACTCCAACCTCTATCCCAACAGTTTGGTTTTCCTGGACTCAACCTCAGATAAATTGAAGTAAGCACTTTTCTTTCATTGTTTGTAGCTTCTAACTTGTTTCTTTACTGTTTTGATTCCTTCATTCCTTCCTGAAGATTTAAGTCTCTGTCTGCGGTCATTTTATGTGACTCTGAAGAGGTTCCTACTGAATTTCTTGTAGAGCACGTCTGCAAATATTAATTTACATTAATTTCTGTTTATGAAAAAAATGTTTTTACTTTGATTTAATTTTTGAGGCATACTTTCACTGGATATTGAAATTTCGGTTTAATTTTTTCTTTCCATCAAGATTTCAGTATGTCATTCAACTGTCTGCAACTCTCCTTTGGTCGTGAAGAAGTCAGCTTTACGTTTATTTCCTATATATAGTATATAGTATATAGTGAGACAGGTTTTTTGCGGTGCGTTTGCAATACTCTTTGTCTTTGCTTCAGGATTTTACCTATACTGTGTGTGATTATGATTGTTGAGTTTATCTCGAACAAATTCTATTGATTCTTTATAGATTGTTTCTTGACTTTTGAAAAGTTTTTGCCATTATTTTTCCAAATAATTTTTCAGCCACTTTCTCTTCTTTGTGACTCCCACCACACATCTGTTGGTCTTCTTCACATTCACTTATAACTCTCTGAGCTCTCGTTCATTTTACTTTAATTTTTTTCTTTTCTTTTTTTTTAGATTGGATAATTTCTATTAATCTGTCTTCAAGTTCACTGATTCTTCTGCCAACTTAAGCTGCTCTTGGCCCTAACTAGTGAACTTTTCAGTTGTGATATTTTACTTTCCAGCTCTAGATTTCTCATTTGGCCCTTTTAAATAGATTCTCTGTTTTATTGAGAGTCCCTATTTTTGCCATTGTCTTTATATTTTCCTGTTTCAGTAGTTGAGCATAGTTGTAAAAACATCTGTGAATAGTCTATACAATAACTGCTTTAAAGCTTTTGTTAAATCCAATACTTAAGTACTGTCAGAGTCAGCTCCCACTGACAATTTTTATTTTTCAGTATTTTTCAGTAAAATTCTTTCTTTACAGGAATTTTTACCAAAAACTGAGGATTTTTCATAATATTTTCCTGTGCACCTCTCAAATAATACAGAACCCTTGATAATATTTTACTTTCTCAGCATTGTTGAGTTTCTCTTTTGTAACTTGCCTGGACTTAACATTGCAGAGTCCATCTCCTTCCTAGTGTTTGGCTACTGGTATCTCTTATCTTATTTCTTTCTTTTAATTTTGAGCTAGGAGCTGCCCAGGTATCTGCATAGCTTAGTAATCACCAATGATTTGGACAGAAATTCTGCTCAGACACCAGGAGCCCCACAGTCCTCCTTCTGCCGACCCACTGTGTGTGGTTTGTGGAGCACACGCATAGCATGGCCAGTTCTCACGTCCTTCCACTTTCTCCACTGGGCCCAGATTGGTCCCTGTCTCTCATCTCTAGAGCTTCTAAGTTACTGGAATATGTATGGAGATTATCTCAGCAATTCTCTGGCTCAATCATATCCAGGGATCCACTATTAATGTTTGGCTGATCTACCACTTGCTCCAGCCAATGCCACTACCTAGGACTAGCAAAGCTGTGGCATTTTTCTGTTGGTGTCCTACAGAGGTCACTGCATTTAGCTGAAAACACTAAAAGATCTCATTCTACTCCCTACCCCTGCTCGAGACCACCTCCTTTGGCAACAAGATGCTGGTGTTTGCTGCCATCCTCATGTAGATGAAACCACACTTCTGCAATTCTTGTGGGCTGAGTTGGGGTGAAAGGGAGTAGTCCCAGGCAAAAGACCACAAACTTCCTGTCCTCATGCTAAACTCTAGTACTTTTTTCAGTAAACTTTTCTCAATTTGTTTTAAATCTTTTCAATTTCCAGAGCAGCCACAGAGCTGGGGTCTGGAGCGTTAGTACACATGGACTAAGAACTGCTCTGGGGCCCTGGGCTTGGGCAAATCTGCAGCAGAGGTGACTCCAGTGTCTGGGCTCACAGCCAGGATGAAGCCTTGAAGCCTGGGTCTGGTGCACATGCAGATTAGGGGCATAGAGGTGGTGAGGGTGTGGGAGGAAGGGACTGAGAGTCCAGTGTAGCACAACATGGTTCCTTTTTTGGGGGGGTGAGGAAGGAATAGCAGCATCTCCCTCTTGGAGTCTGCATGACCAGGGCTGTAGTTTAACTCAGAGGCAAGAGCTGCCATTGTCCTCTGCAGAGCAGGCAGCTGTGATCCACACAAATGAGAACTAAGGGATCTCTTCTGGGAAAGCCGCTGCTAGTTGAGGCCACCTGGGGGGCTGCTGAGGTCTCCTACAGCTAAAGCTCGGGGGTACCCCATAGAACAGGCCACCAGGGACCACAGTGGTGCTGCTTCCTGGCTGGTACTGAGTCTCTGCCCTTCTTCTGTGTTCCTGGATGTCCCAGGATGTCTCAGGTCCAAGGATCTCTCATCCATCCTTTCTGTGTGGTTGTTCTCGGTTTTTCGATGCACTGTGAGGCTGCAGGTTCTTAATTGGACTCTTAAGCCCTCCAGGACCGTTTTCCTTCTTGGACAGCTGTCATATTGTTTTTTATTGTGAGGGAAGGAAGGCTGGTGTCCCCTACTCTGCCATCTTGATGACATCAGTTCCACAGGACATAGTTTTGATGATGAGATCTTGGACTTTGACCTGATGTTCTCTGGGATAATACTTGAGCAGGTTGGGGTGAGAATCAGAATATTTAGTATGTGGGACGGAAGTGAATTGTTTAGGCCACAGGGTGGACTGAGACCAATTGTATCCTATTCCACCCCCATGTCTTGGTCTCTGTATCACTTTCTTTCCACTCTTGCTGAAATTTAACCTTTATAACAAACCAGTAAATTTAGAAGAGAAAAAAAAATAATAAAATGCAATAAAAAGTTCTTGCTGAGGACAGAAATTGTAGAAAACTAGAATTTAATGTAAATCATTTGAAAATTTATAAATACAAGTTAATTGTATATGAATAATTCTTCAAAAATAATGTATGCAACATAATACAATTTGGTTATAATAAATCTACATAAAAATGACAGTATTACTTATGTGCGATATAAAGCAGAGTCAGAATGGGGGTGATGAAAGGAAGCACATTATACCTTTATACAAATTTACTATCAAGTGTAGGTTAATAACCAATTTTTTTCTGAACTTTAGAAATGCAAAATTGTAGATTTGAGTAGGCTTAACAAAACTAAAATATGCATATATCATTCTGTTAATGATTATCTTTAAAGGAAAATGTAAAACAATGAAAACATCAACTGGATTAAAAATATGAATGACACAAAGAAAACATCAACTGGGGAAACCAACCAAATCCTGAAAACAAGATAGTGGCACTCACCAGCACATCAGGATTCCACACAGGGCTCAGCTGCCATTCTAAAGTTTTCAAATGTCATCTTAAAGGACGAGAACAGGAAAGAAAAAGAGTCAAAAGATTGTGATTTCTCACTTGTTATTGACAGATATTTCTTTTGTGCATTTTTCCTTCCTGCATACAGTTACTGATATGAATCTAACCACAGCCACTGTGTTTCATTGTCCTTTTATACTTTGACAAACTGCGTCCACAGATCCTGAGGAGCTGAAAAGCTAGACCACACTGATCCTATCTCTGGAGCCAGGAGGAGACTGCAGATGTGAGCAAATGTGAGTCTGATCTACAGTCTCCAAGCCAGGAGCACTGGTGTGGGGAGAACCTGCAAGTTTTGCTCTTTTTCTAACCAAGATGAGGAGCATCTTAATCTGTGTCCTCCTGATGCCTGTCAGTGACTAGAAACACTCCAGGGATCTAGTCTCCTCTCCTTTCCATTACTGGAAGGACAATAATGTCTAATGTATATTTACCTCGTGAGTCATTTCCCCAGACTTGCACACAATCTGCTTGTCATAAGTCATAGAAAAACTGGCTTTAATTGAATTACACACTGACTAGGTTATTGCAAGTCTTTCCTACATTTTCATTTCCCTACTGCCATGGAGTCTGCAGGAAAAAGTGCCATGAGAGGAGGTGTGTAATTATGACTGGATGTAAAGGGGAAGCTACGAAGGGGTTGATGAACTACCACTGCTACCACCACCAACACCACCACCACCACCACCACCACCACCACCTGAATCCTTCTGGACACAGGGCCATTATTTCCATAGAAACACACAGAGCTCTCTCTGGGGTCAATATTTTTCATATGCCCCCTCTTATGGTTAACCATGGAGACACCCTAACGTTGTTCTCCTGATATTTGATAGAGTCATTTCTGGAGTAACATGAACTTCTTTCCTGCTCATTTTCAAACATATATTGTTATTTGTTTATTTGTTTTTCTTTATGATGCCTATGAAAGTCATCAGTGGTTTTCAGATACTATCCAAGATTTTGGATACATTAGATATTGTAATTTTCAGTTAGATGTCAATAGCCTACGAATTGGGATCCCCACACTGAGTCTGGAATTTAAATGCCACACAGTATTTTGTAGTTCAGCACTCTAACTAGCAATAGAGGGACTGAAGAGTCTTGGTGTGTAGGGTCCACAGTGATTCAGTCAGTTTGTGCTGCACCCCACATGTGATGTCCACGTCTGGTCATAGTCTGGGGGCAGCTTCCTTTGTCTATTCACAGCATGGCTCAGTTCCCTTGGGTTGTATTGGGAGAACAGGGGAGGTGGTTGCAAAGAAAAGCTGGTCTACAAGTTCCCAGTTCTCCTAGTTCCAAACTTCACTCTATTTATTAATGACGTGGATTAGGGTGGTGCCTGCCAGAGGATTATGGAGGAAGGGGACAGTCTCCTACTTTTTCTAAACCATGTGCATCCTGAATTTTAATGAATGTTTAAGCCAATGTTTATGGAAATATTCAAATTATTCCTTCAAAACTGCATTAACTACTTTGTCTGAAGGCTGGTCTGCTTCTTGGACCCACAGGAGGCCATGAAGCCTGCATGATTTAGCACTTCATCCCTAGGGTGTGCCACTTAATCACTAAGCTTATTTGCATTTTTATGCTCTCTCTGTGTTTTTTCTGGTCTGGCAGGTCTCAGATTTTATGGTCCAAAAACGAATGAGTGTTTCTTCATTCAACTTGATGTTGAATTAATACATAATTTGTGAAATAATAGTTCACACTTAACTAAATCAAATCAATTCACCTTTTATTTTCAGAGAATATTTTCTTATGATTATTTATAATACATTATTTTGTGGCCTGACCAAATTGGGAGCCTGTCCTTGTTTTTCTTCGTGCCAATTCAGGTAGTTCCTCCTATCTTCACTTGCCTTTCAGATGACAATGACTCTCTCCTGATGCTTTGTCTGGAAGTTGCAAATCTGGGAAGCAGAATGTTTCCATTGGAAATTGAAATGGAAAAATAAATCACATGAAAAATGGTGTCATTGTGGTTAAACTCATCACGTGTCATTATCTTCTCAGTAAACTCAAGTGTGTGAGTGCCCTGTGAGAAGCCACAATTTACACATGCAGAAAGGTCCTCAGGATTCATCATACAATGAGAAGAGAGACATTTTCATCATCACATGGAAATCCTTATAATCTGTCTCACCTGGGGTCAGAGCAGCAAGAGACGGAGAAGCTGATCTCCTGGTGTGTGTTCTGCACGTGACTGAGGCAGACACCTGCCCTGAGCCAGGGAGCAGCCCATTCACAAGGGTTTTGACTTGTAGACAGGGGCTCTTGGGAAGGCATCAAATTTGTCCCAGATTCAGATATTTTGGGATTTCCAGGCCTAGAGCAGAGTAATTCACAGCTGGTACACATGGATGCTTTTGCTAGTGTCTTCAGGTAATAAGATAACCATGTGGAGCCTGTCACTTAATAGTCCAAATCACCAGAACATTTTCTTAGTGCTCAGCTACAGATGGTCTTCTTCTGGTGTTGAGTATTTTGAGTGCCGACAAGAAAGTTATATGTCCTGTGTTTCCTCCTTTTAGATCTGAATGAGCCTGTGACTGAGGTGGAAGTAACCCTGTCTTCTGAGGCTGTATTATCAGGCTGTGTTCATCAAAAACAATAATTGCTGACACAGCTATTAATTGGATGTGATCTCATGTGGCTAAAATACGCACTCCATTTCATGGTACACACTTATTCCTGGTAACTTATTGTAGATTATTAAGACTGTGAGGTCAATTCCCCTAGTGAAGAAATGAGAATTTAGAGTTGAGGAAAACAACATAAAAGATGAATTCAGAGAATTCTACACCCTTACCTGCTATGTTTGAGGTTAACAATACTGGGTGGTCTAATTTCAGAAAAGAAAATCACAATAAATTAGCAAAAGATTAGTAAAGAAATTTTAATTTAAACTGCCTCAAAGCATAAAGAGAATTTATGTCAATAAAGTAGATACTCTTTAGGACACTTGATTTGGTATTGATTTGATGAAACAATTTAAAGAAGTAAGAACCAGAGCTTCAAAAAAAAAAAAAAAAAAAAAAAACCAGGAATTGGAATACCCAAAAGGGAAGCTGTTTCTGTAGGATACATGGAATATTGACTGTTGTGTGCCTCCTTTTTGAATAAGATTGTCTGCAGCAGGTGTCCCATTCCTGTCAACACTGCTCACATGTCTTCATGTTAAGGGGACTAGTACTGAAGGAACAGTATTCAAGGAAATATTGGCAAGAGAAGTCACCCACACAGCTCTTGATTTGGTTGATGAGACCTTGGTCTTTGAACTGATGCTATCATTGCATAACAAAGTGCTGGGGTGAGAATTACTGTGTTTTGTAAATGGGAAGAATGTAGACTGTTTAAGCCAAAAGGTTTACAGTTGCCCATTATTTCCTCAAAATGACTGTACATAGATCATACAACCTCCAGGCTCTTCTAATAATGTGATGTTGACAATCTTCCCACTGAGCTCAGTGTCCTGTGTTTTCTCCTCTCAGATCTGAATGAGCCTTTGACTACAGTGGAAGTAATGTTGTTCTAAGACTATAAGAGGTTGTAAAGGTTGTATAATTTCTTCTCTATACTCTTAGGGAAAGTATAGATGAAGCCATGAACCACATGGGTAGGCTAACTGCACCAGCACAGGACCCAGACTACATCCAGCTTCAACTATCTTGAAATGTCTCCTGTCCCAGACCCCATCTGATTGCATCCATAAAAGAAACCTTGAGTAGGAACTTGGTGAGCCCAGACAACACAGAGACGCAAGGAGATAATTGTAAAATGATTGCATCTTTCATGTGCCATAGCATTTTGGGGTGATTTGTTTTGTATCAATAATAGCTAGATGCCAGTTAATAATTACAAAGAGAAGGTGGAATTAGAAATTCAGCTATTGATGCTAAATGAATATTAGCAAATTGTGCATGGGAGTTTCTTATACTATTTTTACCATTTTTCTCTAGGTTTGACATTATGCCAAAGTGAAAAGTTAAATAAAATATGTACAAGACAACTTGCGAGAAATATACCGAATATTACTGAGAAAAAAATAAAGCTGACCACAATACATGGAAGTTTGGGCCTTGTTCATGAATTGGGAAACTTAATAATGCAAACGTGCAATGTGGGTGCACAGATGACCACAGCTGCCCATGTGAGCAGGACCCAGGTTCTGACCCCTCAGTGAACCAACACCATTTCCTGAAGACACGTCCATGGAACATACCCAGACTCAGCCTCCTCTCTCCTTAAAAATCTGAGAAATGTGACTTCACACTGCTAATGTAAATGCAATATGTCTGGATTTTGCTTCTGTTCCTCCAAATTGTGCTCTCCTTGGGTGGCAAGTGCTTGGTGCAAGGAATCTTCCTTTCTATAGTCTAAACACCTCTGGGTTACATTCTCCAGCTCTAAACCTCATCTCCTCTGATTCTACTGCTTTCCCTAAAACAGTTAAACTGTTGCTTTTTTTTTTCTTTCTACATCTCAAGAAAGCAGAGAATGAGCATCTGTTTTGGTTGGGAAAGAGTGCTTAAACACTAACCAAAGTTCTGTGAATAAGAAGCTTATGTCACAACACTTTCTACAGTATTGAATGTGAAAAGAGTGAATAGTCTCATACTCGGGAGAACAAACAGGTCATAGGGGCCGTACTACCACCCCGAAAGGATCAAAGCCTGTGGTTGTAGAAGTCATTTGCAGGTAAATAAAAGATGCTGGAGAACTCTGGATCTGTCTTTAACCATGTCTTTTGATTGCCTTTTGCTATCATATACTGCATATTGTGAGTGGTACAAGGCGAGGCTGAATTTCATGTTTGATAAAATTTACCCTGTTTTCCTGATCCTCATCAGCACAGGAACTCAAAATGCAGCCTCAGGAGTGAGAGAAGAAGGTGATACAGGTTGGACTCAAGGGTCCACTGCAGGGGACCATGTCCTGACCTGCAGCACTCTGTGAGGGATGTAAAAGACAGGTGGTTCTGTGTAGTGTCCTTCACCTTCAGTCCCTTAACTGTGAGCAAGACATCAATCCGACAATCCCACTGAGTCAGGACAAAGTCAGATGGACACACTCACGCTGAGATTCACAGTGTCTTAAGCTGGGTTTGACAATGCCAAGCTAAGTCACTGCTAATACTTAGCTGGCCCAAGAAGTCATGGTGACGTTTTCTGGAGACCACAGACTAGGTCAGCTCAATGATGACACTGGCTTCTGAGTTCAGAAATAGAAGACAAATGCCTCAGATATTTTCAAGAAATCAGTATTATGAAATCCTTTTTCCTATCTAATATGTTAAGAAATCTTTATTCTTCCTTCACGCTTGATGCTGATCCTTCTTTCACAGAATGCACAATTCCCCTGTCCTAACCAGTATAAGTTCTCTTTGGATTATAAGCCGTTATTCATGGTAATGTCTGCCATTCAAAATCAGCTGTATAGTACTCCAAAATCTCAAATTGCAAGAACAACATCATATAAAATGTTTAAATAACCAGAAAATTTACCAAAAACATGAATTTTAGATGTACATGTAGAAATTAAAACATGAATACACTAGATAAGCAAGATGAAGTATGCTTTTCTATACTAGGAATAAAGGGTTGAAAAGATAAACGCAAATATATTTGCATACATAGGTAATTTTATAAAATCAACTGTCATCTGTTGTGCAGACCTCAGTCCTATCTACCATCTCACCAAAATATTTCCCAAGGTTATCTACCCAGTTCCTCCACCATCTTGGTAATCACCAGCAAGAATAAATAAATCATAGTATATTTACAGAAAAAAATATTATTCCACAATTAAAAAAATAAATTACTTCTGCAGAAACAACATAGATAAAACTAAAAAAAAAGCTGATCAAAAGAAATGAGACACCAAAGAGAAGATACTATATGATCGCATTTATATAAAATTCAACAATGGGGAAAATTGATGAATATTAATAAAAAGAATAGAACAGTGGAAGGCTTAGGTACTGATGGGCAGAACATGGAATTGACAGGAAGGAGCTTGGGGATGCTTTGGGGTGCTGGGAAAATGTACATCTTAATATGGATAGAGCTTGGAGGGGAACATGTGTCTATGTGTATTCATCCACCTGTGCAGTTTATATTCACTTTATGTACAGTGTATACTTCATTGTATTCAGTTACATTCAGATGTAGGAATTATGGAATCAGAATATCATAGTCTGTTTCCAACTTTTCCCTCATAAACACTGGTACATTGAACAAGCTCAGATCTGAGAACTTCTGATTTCTCATCTGCACAGGATTAATATAGAATTAATTGCACTAGATCAGTAAGCCATTAGTGCAGTAATCAACACAGAGTAGGTCTTCAATACTTCAGTAAATGGTAAATGGCAATTAACGGTGTCTCTGTTGTTGCTGCCATTGTAATTATTATTACTATTATTTCTTTGGATGTGGAGTTTTTTGTTTGTTCTTTTGCCTAGTTCTCTGCCTTTCAGAATATCTCCTCTAGAGAAGAGATTCAAAAATCATGCAATGGATGAATTCCTTGGCAGTCCTGACATAGCAATGTCATATTAGAATTATTTCAAGGTTTGAGGGTTTTGTACTTTCAAGAAAGGAAGCTTTGAGGGGACTAAAGTCCCTTACAGGAAGTTTGAGCTCTACAAAATGTTCCTAGAAATAGACTGTGTACCTCTGAACAGACCACAGGGGAGACTGTACCAGCCAGAATCAAAAATTCAGACTGCAAAACCAGGTTGGAAGGCAGGTTTATACTCAGGGCTGTAATGCTGAGGGAAGAACCGTGTAGACCTGCATGTTCACTGTAATCAACTGGACACCCGATGTTAGTCTGCATCTGATGTGTGGTACTGTATTAAAAGTTCAGTTATGGTTATCATTTCGGCAAGCTGGATGCTCAGAAGTGGCAGTGGCCGTGTGTCAGCTGAAATTCATATTATTGAGTCCATGCATGCATCTTATTGAGAAAGGACACCGACTGAAGTCTATGTGTTGGATCATTTTAATTACTGAGAACTCCCTACTCTCTAATGGCCTTTTGATGGGTATCAGCTTGGAAAGCCATTATTTTCAACCATGGCACATTTTGAAATGTCCAGTCATATCTTTTCCAAAACAATTTTGCCTCCAATCCTTCAGCAACATTTCTTCAAAGTCCTGATAATCTGTCAAAACCCAGAGTCAATGTCATTGAATTTCCAATCTCTCCTCGCAAAGTGACAGTATTAGTTTGTTTCAGTTGCTTATAAAATAAATACCTGAAACTGGGTAATTTGTAAAAAAAAAAATGTATTTTTTACAGTTTCAGAGCCTGGGAAAGGGAAAATGCAGGGAATACATCTGGTGAGAGCTTTGTTGGAGTGTAGTGACTTTTCACAGCAAAGCAGCATGTCACATGGAGGATGGCAGAAGCAGACAGAGAGAGAACTCCTTATGAGCTCTCCTTCTGAAGTCCTCAGAACCATATCCATGACCACCGTTAAACCATCAACCTATGAATCCATTTACTAGGGCATAGTCCTCACAGTCTAATCACCTCTTTGAAGCCCCACTTTTCAACTACAATGATAGAATTTCCATCCTTTTAATACTGTTACAGTGGGGACCAAGCCTTAATGACATGGGAGGACACCCAATCCACAGCATTCCACCCCTGACACCCCAAAATTCATATCCTTTTCACATATAAATGTACTCATTACATACCCAAAGTGTTAACTCGTTTCAATGCCGAAGTCCAAAGTCCAAAGTCCTACCTGTGAAATCAAAACAACTTATCTACATCTAAGATACAATGGTGGGACAAACATAGGGTACATATTACCATTCAAAAGAACAAAGAAAAAAAAATAGACCAAAAGAAATGGGTACTAGGTCCTAAGCAATTCCGAAATCCAAGAGAGCAGGTAGTGAGTGTTAAAGCTGGTGAATCACGCTCCATGACTCCATGGTCCAAATTCTCTGCATTCTGGTGTGGGGTTGGGCCTCCAAGTCCTCAGGCAGCTTCACTTCTACGGCTTTCTTGGTCTCAGGGCAGGCATCGGCTCTCCCAGACTGGCATTGGATGCTGGTAGCTCAATAATCCTGGAGTCTCCATAGTGGTCCCACTCTCGTGGCTGTACTAGGCATGGCACTGGTGAGGGTTTCCTGCTGCAACTCAGACCCCATATATCCACTTGGCATTGCTTTAGTGAAGGCTGCATGCAACGACTCTGCCTTTGTGACAGATCTCTTCCCAGGCCTCCAGGCTTTTCCATACATCCTTTGAAATCAGGGTAGAGGCTCCCAACCCTCCACAGCTCTGGCCTCCTGTGAGCCTGCAGACCTAGCACCCCTTGGATACTGCCAAGGCTTTCAACACCCCACTACTCTGGTACCAATACTCTGTATTAGTCTATCTCTGTTGCTTATAACAAAATACCTGAAACTGGATAATTTGTAAAGAAACAATATTGATTCCTTACATTTTCAGAGGCTGGGAAATGCAAAGCCCATGGAATCCATCAGTTGAGAGTCACGTTGGTGGGTAGTGATTTTTCACAGCAAAGTAGGGTGTCACATGGAGGATGGCAGAAGCACAGAGAGAGAGAGCATGATGAGAGCTCCTTATGTGCTGTCCTTTTAAAGCTCTCAGAACCACACCTATGACCACATTTAGACCATAACTTATTAATCCATTTACTAGGGCATGATCCTCACAATCTAATCATCTCTTCAGGGCCCCATCTTTCAATTACCATAATAGGATTTGCCACCCTCTTAACACTGTCACAGAGGGGACCAAACTTCAATGAGCATGGAGGGACATCCAATCCACAGCAGTGACCATCAGATGTACCCTTGGAGATTCTCCACTGTCATGATTTCCATTCTTCTAGGGTATCCCTGACTATGACAGTGGTGTGACATCAGTCCAGCATAAATCACCTGACTAATATCAAGGCAAAAAAGTGTCTCTAAATCCAGAAAAAATTCAGAAAAAGAAGGAAACATCTAGATTACCTTGGTGTTGCCGCATTACTCACACATAAACAAGTGCATATTTAAATATGTACAGACAATTATGTATCAATTAAATGTACACACACCTATATGTGTATTGTAAACGTATATGCGAATTTCCTACAAATTATGTAAATTTACTCTTTTACTCAAACGTCATTTAGTTTTAATTTCTTAATATCTTCTTGAATGGGTTACTGAGCATTCATATTGAGGCCATACATTTTAGTAAAATACATTCGTCTATATGTGTAGATGTGGAAATATTGTATTGACCAGAATATGCACAATAATGATTGGTAACAAACCACTCAAAACTCACTGGTTTATAACACTGAGCATTTACTTTCATGTTCGTGGACCTTCCTGTTAACAGTGACTGGCTGGTGCAGGTGCAGCTCAGCTGGGGGCCTCTGCAGCAGGCACTGAGCGTGTCTCCAGCCTGTGGATTGCATTTGATCTGAGGCAAAGACTGAAAGACAGCAATGCCTCAGGACACAACATTCTTACAGTAAGTTACAGGAGTGAACAGAATCCTCAGAGAGCTGAACAATAAGGCCAATATTTGATCATGCTGTTGACAATTGTTTGTTTTTTATCCTTTACAATGTAAAAAACATTTTGAAATATAGTATTTAGTTAATTAGAAAGTAAATATGGGTGCGCTTTTTTTAACATGACGCTCACTAAAAAGTAGATTTTCATTCAGTGCATCTCAGGTGATTCTGCTGTTTTGCATCTGTAATAAGCTCTCTGTGATTCTGATGATGCTGCTGAAATCCAGACAAATTTTGAGTATGAAGGAAAATAATGCTACACCCATGTTTAGTTTTTGTTTTTATTTTTGTTGAGAAAGATTTTCATGTCTGTCAAGGAATAGTTGTATATTTATTGCAATTTACTCTTTTTCTAATGCCTCTATGACATAATGAAGTTTTCTTGCTGTGATCCTACCTTGCCAGTGATACCTAGAAGCACCTCCACGAGTATTGTGGGGCCGTGCCCTGAATGACAAAACTCTGCGAGTTGGGGATATAGTTACCATACTGAGCAGTCTGGACTTAACTCCGCATCATCACCATCACTTCTGAAAGCACAGTTCTCAAACTCCTTTTCCCTCACTGATTTCTTTGCTGAATGAGGGGCCCTCCATGACATTTGGGAGTCAGAAGAGGAGGATTCATAACTCACTACAGTACCTGTAGGAAGACATGTGGGCAGGGGTGAGGACTGGAGAGTGACCTGGTGAGGGGCTGCAGGCAGCTGAGAGCATCTGCACCCCCACCATTGGGCTTCACAGTCAGGTCTAAGCACCACATGGTCAGGCAGCCTGTAACTTTAGTGGCAGATGCACTCGAGATTCTCAGGGAGCATCAGAAAATCCCCCATTTCTAGCATCTTCTTCCCTAACTATTCTTGAAATTGAAAAGATGTAGTTTGTCCCAGAATTCCCTGTATTTAAAAAAAAAAAAAACCTGTTTAAAATACCAGAAGTAGCTTCTCCTTTGCTTCATGAACTCAGACTGAGGCTGGAATCCAGACTCTTCAGATGTAGTGATCTCTGCCCTTTATTAAATCAAGAGATGTACACTCACGTCTGTGCTGCTAGGGCTGAGAAGGGGAAAGAGAGTTGGTAGAGGAGCCTCCCTGGCCCCTTCTTCCAAAACCTACCAGTGACCTTCACAGCCTGGCTGCATCTGAGAAATGCTCTCAGCAGACGGAGGCACCAGGAGGAGCAGCTGAGGCAGCCCAGCCTCACACTTCTGCTTTCCTGGGGTTTTATGTATAGGCTTGTAACACTGTGGGAGGAGTACTAGTATCCTGTTGACAGTAATAAGTTCCAACATCATCAGCTTCCAGGCTGCTGATTGTAAGAGTAAAATCTGTCCCTGATCCACTGCCACTGAACCTTGATGAGACCCCACTTTGTAAATTAGATGCATAATAGATCAGGAGCTTGGGAGCCTTCCCTGGTTTCTGTTGATACCAGGATAACCAATTGCTAATGCCCTGACTAGCCTGGCAAGTGATGGTGACTGTGTCTCCTAGAGATGCAGACAAGGAGGATGGAGACTGGGTCATCTGGATGTCACATCTGGCACCTGAGATTAGAAACATAAAGACAAACATCCACATGATTAATCATGTTATATGGGGACCTCCCTGAAGAGCTACTAGTACTGACCTAACAGAACAAGTAAACTCCTAGTGTTCTCCCTCCTTACCTGGGAACCAGAGCAGAAGGAGCCCGAGGAGCTGAGTGGAGGCCCCCATGTCCATGCTGTGTCCTGATTGTGACTGGCTCCTGGACAGGTTGTAAGCAGCCTGTGAATAAGTCTTCAGGACAGTGGGCTGTGCTCTGGGAACATGCAAATCTGCTCAGCTGCAAGCATGAATTATCTCAATAACTCAGCTCAGGCCCAGGTGTCCCGAGAATGTCTATGGCAGCACAAATTTGCCTGCAGAGAATGTGTTTTTCCCTGGGGGCCACACAGCAGAATTGTTCTGCTGTCCTGTGGGTAGAATGTTATCTTGTTGTCTTTATGATTCATGACCTGCTTTTCTTGTTTGCTTTTCCTCAGATAAAGGGCTTTTCAGGGGAATACATGTCCAGAAACTACAAGAAATTCTAAAACACCCTGCATTTGCCTGTGGACCTTAATGAAGCCAGAGATGATCTTCTGAACTAATTCCCTAAAACCCTTGGTGTGATAAATCATCAGCACTTCCAACCAAATATGCAATTTGGTATTAGGAGAATAAGTAGATAAGTGATAGATGTATTTATTTTATTTAAGAAAGAAAGAGAAGCAAAAATATTGAAAATATGCTTTGTGAAATACAGTGTCATGCTTTGCAAAGAGGGTGTATGCCATCGCTAACCTGTCATCTCCAGATAATTGATTCTTTTTCTCCAGTTCTGAATGCTTTTTTGACCACTTCCATCAAGGCCATCCAACATCAGGGATATTCTCCCTCCAAATCTGAAAAATCTCAGCTACTTTTCTAGCTGTTTGTGTCATTACACATTTCTATGCCAGATGTTTTCTGTGTTGTTGGATCACTCCATAAACCTCCATATTCCTACATCACCAATTTCTTCTAGTTTCTAAGATAAAGCAGTTCTTAATTGCTCGGTTTAGGGCATTTGACCCAAGCAGGTTCATAGGAAAAAGCATGCAACACAGTGAAGGAGAAAGCCAAGGTGTTGCACTAGGTGTTGGAGCCCACACAGTCTTGGAAATGGCATTCACGGTGTGGAGTGGAGAGAAAAGCCCAGCATGGGGTGGTGAAAATAGTGTGGACTGAGGAGAGTGTCCCCACATGGGAGTGCAGGATGTGAAGACTACCTCTTCCTACTAATAGACAGACAAGTAGTATTAGGGCTAATAAAGTTATGGGTTGTTTAAAAATCTTGTCTGCAAAGAGAGTGTAGGTGGCAAAGACAACAAAAGATTGGTTTTACACAGAGGGATTGATCAAATAAATAAAAGCAGGGCCAGCCCCGTGGCACACTCGGGAGAGTGCAGCGCTTGGGAGCGCAGCAGTGCTCCCGCCGCGGGTTCAGATCCTATATAGAAATGGCCGGTGCGCTCACTGGCTGAGCGCGGTGCGGGCAACACCATGCCAAGGGTTGCGATCCCCTTACCAGTCACAAAAAGACAAAAAGAAAAAAAATCAATGAAGATAACTAGAACCAACATTCTCACTATTGGAGAAAAGTGACAGAGACAAAAATGAATAACACTATAATAACCTGTGATTTGGGATTGTAATTAGAGATATCAGTTTAATTTTGTAGTTTTTTATAGATATAGATTAAAATGCCTGTGGATAGATAAATAGATAGTAGTTCATTTTCCCAGAAGCAATGACACATCAGTCCCAATGAACACTTTCACTGCCCAAACACTGTTTAACTGAATAACAATCTCCACTAAAAGAAATCAGTAATTATTTCATAATTGACTGATTTCAAGTCTAGGATAGGGAAAATACAAAATGAGCCTGGACCAACTTTTGACATAAACTAAGGAAGTGCATAGTGAATGATGAGGTAAAATCGACATGTATTAGAAGCCAGCTTGAATGAAGTTTTGATTGGACAAATCTGTGGAATGTTTACCTGTGAAAATAAGTAATAATGGTAACACATTATAAGCCATTGAAGTAACTATGAACACGAGTCCACATTTTGATTATGGAGCAGACATCCATAGCTCACCAAAATACTTCTCTACAGATTCGAATTAAATTAAATTTTTTTAAAAAGTTATAAAGTGCAGAGGTGAAACAGACACCACCTTCATCCAGGTTCAAAGTGAACGCAACCAGTCCTGTGACAAATTAAAGTCATGCACTGCCTGATCGGATGCAGTAAGAACACAGCATCCAGGCCAAGATGCCTGAGCAGAACTTAATCAGGAGGAAAGTTCAACCAAATACATACTGAAAGACATTCTACAAAATAACAGGTGAGTAGTATTCAAATGTGACAAGAAGATGAATGTCAAGGAAAGACTGAAGAACTGGTCCAGATGGACATGGGCCAATAAAGGCAACATGTGAATCTGGACTGGATCATTTGTTACAAAAGACATTAATACGACAATTATCAAAGCTGTAAATGAAACTGAGGACTAGGTGCAATGGCATATTAATAATAATTTGATAATTTCACAGTAGTATTGCTACTGCGTAAAGCATGTCTTGTTTGTAGGAAACACACAGTAAGTAAAGTCTTAGACAGTGGGGCTATTAGTCATTATCTTACACCCAAATGGTTCAGAGGTAAAACGTAGTATGTTGTATTCTACTTAGAACTTTTCTGTAAGTATAAAATTGCTTCAAATTAAAAAAAAAAAAACCAACAATTTCTGCAGAGCATGTTAAAGTTATTCCAAAGCACTTTTTTTTTTAATTTTATTTTGTCGATATACATTATGGTTGATTATTGTTGCCCCTTACCAGAACCTCCCTCCCTCCTCCCTCTCCTCCCTCCCCCCTAACAACGTCCTTTCTGTTTGCTTGTCGTATCAGCTTCAAGTAATTGTAGTTGTTATGTCTTCTTGCCCCCCCCATTGTGTGTGTGTGTGTGTGTGTGTGTGTGTGTGGGAATTTATATATTAATTTTTAGCTCCCACCAATAAGTGAGAACATGTGGTATTTCTCTTTTGGTGCCTGACTTGTTTCACTTAATATAAATCTCTCAAGGTCCATCCATGTTGTTGCAAATGGCAGTATTTCATTCATTTTTATAGCTGAGTAGTATTCCATTGTGTAGATGTACCACATTTTCTGTATCCACTCATCCGATGATGGACATTTGGGCTGGTTCCAACTCTTGGCTATTGTAAAGAGTGCTGCAATGAACATTGGGGAACAGATATACCTTCGACTTGATGATTTCCATTCCTCTGGGTATATTCCCAACAGTGGGATAGCTGGGTCATATGGTAGATCTATCTGCAATTGTTTGAGGAACCTCCATACCATTTTCCATAGAGGCTGCACCATTTTGCAGTCCCACCAACAATGTATGAGAGTTCCTTTTTCTCCGCAACCTCGCCAGCATTTATCATTCAGAGTCTTTTGGATTTTAGCCATCCTAACTGGGGTTAGATGGTATTGATCTCAGTGTGGTTTTGATTTGCATTTCCCGGATGCTGAGTGATGTTGAGCATTTTTTCATATGTCTGTTGGCCATTTGTATATCTTCCTTAGAGAAATGCCTACTTAGCTCTTTTGCCCATTTTTTAATTGGGTTGCTTGTTTTTTTCTTGTAAAGTTGTTTGAGTTCCTTATATATTCTGGATATTAATCCTTTGTCAGATGTATATTTTGCAAATATTTTCTCCCACTCTGTTGGTTGTCTTTTAACTCTGTTAATTGTTTCTTTTGCTGTGCAGAAGCTTTTTAGTTTGATATAATCCCATTTGTTTATTTTTCCTTTGATTGTCTGTGCTTTGGGGGTCGTATGATCATCTCTATAGATGCTGACAAAGCATTTGATAAAGTTCAGCACTCATTCATGACAAAGACCCTCTATAAGTTAGGTATAGATGGAAAGTATCTCAACATAATTAAAGCCATATATGACAAACCCACTGCCAATATCATCCTGAATGGGGAAAAGCTGAAAGCTTTTCCTTTAAGAACAGGAACTAGACAAGGATGCCCACTCTCACCACTCCTATTCAACATAGTGTTGGAAGTACTAGCCAGAGCAATCAGAGAAGAGAAGGAAATAAAGGGCATCCAGATTGGAAAAGATGAAGTCAAACTGTTCCTGTTTGCAGATGACATGATCCTATATATCGAACAGCCTAAAACCTCTACAAAAAAACTCTTGAAATTGATAAATGATTTCAGTACAGTAGCAGGATACAAAATCAACACGCAAAAATCAGGAGCATTTCTTTTCTCCAATAGTGAATTTGCAGAACAAGAAATCAAGAAAGCCTGCTCATTTACAATAGCCACCAAAAAAATAAAATACTTAGGAATTGAGTTAACCAAGGAGGTGAAAAATCTCTATAATGAGAACTAGAAACCACTGCTGAGAGAAATTAGAGAGGATACAAGAAGATATGCTCTTGGATTGGAAGAATCAACATAGTGAAAATGTCCATACTACCAATAGTGATATACAAATTCAATGCAATCCCCATCAAAATTCCAAAGACATTTTTCTCAGAAATGGAAAGAACTATCCAGATATTTATATGGAATAATAAAAGACCACGAATAGCCAAAGCAATGCTGAGCAAAAAAATAAAGTTGGAGGCATAACACTACCTGACTTTAGGCTATACTACAAAGCTATAATAACCAAAACAGTATGGTACTGGCATAAAAACAGACACACTGATCAATGGAATAGAATAGAGAATCCAGAAATCAACCCACACACTTACTGCCATCTGATCTTCGAC
This sequence comes from Cynocephalus volans, assembly GCF_027409185.1. Classification (NCBI taxonomy): domain Eukaryota; kingdom Metazoa; phylum Chordata; class Mammalia; order Dermoptera; family Cynocephalidae; genus Cynocephalus; species Cynocephalus volans. Next base: position 85,083,314 of record NC_084473.1, read on the forward strand.
AAAGCACCAAGCCTATTCACTGGGGAAGGGACTGCCTCTTCAGCAAATGGTGCTGGGATAACTGGATATCCATATGCAGGAGAATGAAACTAGACAGATACCTCTCACCATATACTAAAATCAACTCAAAATGGATTAAGGATTTAAATATACACCCTGAAACAATAAAACTTCTTAAAGAAAATACAGGAGAAACACTTCAGGAAATAGGACTTGACACAGACTTCATGAATATGACTCCAAAGCACTTTATAATGGCACTATACCATCCTTTTTACCATTATAAGACCAAGTAATTTACAATAGATGCACTAAGAGAACACGATGGTTTTTCAAACAAATGTCACTCACAGAGAAATCATTATCCAAAGGCATAGGTCTCCTTTATATCAATTCACTAAATGAACTTCATCGAATTCCTAGTTTGGGAACCTCTGTATTCCAAACCCCACTACTATTAAACCTTATGTCCCACAGCACATCAGCACAAAATCTCCAACTAGTGATGTCAAACATAAATATCAGACAAAATACTTTTTAAAAATACTGTTTCTTCCTTCCAACAAACATGAGATCCTGAAATTGAAGCCTGGATTAAAATCAACCTAAAATCCTGACACAGCCTGGAACACATGAAGATCAATTCTTTATAAAGCAGGGTGAAGATCAAGACCAGAGCACATAGGAATTGCTCTGGGTTTCAGAGAAGACAGGGAGGAAGGTAGTAGGAGGATGGAGACACAGCCAGCCCTGCTGTGTGTGTAACAAGGCCAGCGAGTCCTCAACAACCTGCAGGATCATAAAAGGACCTATGAAAACTGACAGAGAAACAGAGAGGAGAGAGAGCCACAAGAGAGAAACCAGGATATTGACAGAAATCCTCCTAGGTGTTCGTCAGAATACTGATCCGGGAATGCATGTGGAAAAAGATTACATGAAAAATTGTTCAGTCTCTTTTTGTACCATGAGACAGTGCAGCTGGGTGAGAAACCAGCAGCTCTTCCTGTGCTTACTAGGCTTGTAATGACATGGAAGACAGTTAACGCTGGCCTCTTATGGCAGGTCCACTGGTAAGTATTATAATTAGCAGCAAAAAGGAGGTTGTGACAAGTCCATTAGTGTGGACTGGTCATTATTATCGGTTACTAATGTCACGTCCATTGAGCATAAAGGGATTTACTGTGGAATATAAAATTGCTCACAAATTGTTGGGAAGCCTTAAGGGACAGGCTCCAATGCAAAGAATCTAGAAACAACTTGATGAATCTCGCTGTGGATGCAGCCTGTGGAGGGAGTCCCTGTTGCCGGTGACTTAATATTCATGCTGTCTTCTCCAAAGAAATGAGCTGCTCCTCGTACTCTTGGCCCCAGAAGCCCTGATGCTCTGCCACCAGGCTGCAAGATCTGACCACATGGACTGCAGCCTGCACCTCACTGTTTACATCTCCATCTGTCTCTTTCAGGTTCATATGTTTTCATGGGTGCAGGGCTGATTTCTACCCCTTCTACCTTTACATCACCACTGTATATTTTCCCAAACTTTTCTTACTATTTGTGTGTGTGTGTTGTGGCTGGCCGATAAGGTGATCCACTCCTTGACCTTGGTGTTATAATAATGCACTCTAAACAACTGAGCTAACCAGCCAGCCCTAACTCCCACATTTTAAATAACATCAAGAGCAATGTGATACTGCCTAACCTTCTGCCACTCTTTTCTTCAGAAATAATAGCACTCTCAGTGCTATCCAAACTTTGGAGAAACCCAAATCCCTTCAGTCCAGCATCCACTTTCCCTTGTGGGTCATAAATTTAACCTGAGGTCTAAATTATGAAAGAGAAATAAAAAACCAGTACTTTATATATGTGATATATTAAGGTAAAAGGTGAGTGTAGAAAAAAAAAACCATTTAACAAAATGCATGTATGACTCATACCATGTTTGGGGATCTGTTTTCTTGATATTCTTCCATGCCCAAGGTTCCCATACATCTCTTTGTAGACAGGGCCTGGAAAGGCTGAATGTCATTTCCATGGCACCCTGATAATTTTGCACATATGCATGTGTTGTATGTGTACGTGTGTGAGTGTATAAGTGTATCCAAATATATATAGTTATGTAAAATTGCTTAGATGTGAATATATGTATATATAAATTTGTGTAGCAATCTATAAATACATCTGCATGTGTATTTTATATGAACTCATGTACACACAAATATATAAACATGTTTTATTTATGAAATGTGAGCTTAGTAATTTTCCATAAGTCTGTATTACATAGGTGGAGTCTCCGTCTGATGACTCTGTTAAGTATTGCAATAGAAAAGGTCACAAAGAAATGGAAGATACTCCATGCTCATGGCTTGGAAAAATTAATATGGTGAAAATGACCATACCACCAAAAGTGATCTACACATTCAATGCAACCTCCATCAAAGTACTAATGACATTCTTCACAGAAGTGGGAAAAACAATCCTAAAACTTATATGGAACCACAAAAAATCCCAAACAGCTAAAGCAATCATGAGCAATGAACAAATCTGGAGGCATTATACCACCTGGCTTCAAAATATACTATAAAGCTGTAGTTACCAAAACAGCAGGGTACTAGTACTAAAACCGATACACAGGCCAATGGAACAGAATAGAAAACCCTGAAATAAAGCAGTGTATTTACAGCCAGCTGATTCTTTATAAAGGCAAAGACAGTATTGATAGAGGAAAGGATTGACTCTTCAATAAATGGTTCTGGGAACACTGGAGGTTCATATGTGGAAGAATCAAACTAGACCCCTATCTCTCATCATTTATAAAATTGATTAAAGACTTACATGTAAGGCACAAAAATATAAAATTATGAGAAGAAAACATAGGGAAAATATTTCAAAACATTAGGCTAAGCAATGACTTTGTGAAGAGGACCTTAAAAGCACAGGCAACAAAAGCCAAAGTAGACAAATGGGATTATATCAAACTAAAAAGCTTCTACACAGCAAAGAACACAATCAACAGAGTGAAGAGACTATCTGAAGAATGAGAGAAAATATTTCCAAACTATGCAAGTGACAAGGGATTAATATCTGGAATACACAAAGAACTCAAATGACTCAAAAGTAAAATAATAAATAAAAATCAGATTAAGAAATGGGCAAATAAGCGAAGACATACAAATGGCCAACAGGTATATGAAAAAATGTTGAACATCTCTATTCATCAGGGAAATGCAAACCAATACCAAAATGGGATATCATCTCAGTTTGGTTAGAATGTGTGCTGTGGATTGATTGATTTGTGTCCTCCAAAGATTATACAGTAGAAGCTTAATTCCCATTGTAACTCTTGGAGGTGAGGAATCATATTACGGTAATTGAAAGGTGGGACCCTGAAGAGGGGTTTACATTGTAGGACAATACCTGGTGAATGGATTAATAACAGCGGTAGAACAATGGCAGTGAATGAATTAATAATAGTTCTGAGGGCTGAAAAAAAAGAGCAGTGATACTCTCCCTCTCTCTGCTCCACCATTCTGCCTTGTGAGACCTCTGTGACATTGTCAAGACCAAAGATTTGAGCAGATATCTACCCAGGACTTTACACTTTTCAGCCTCCAAAACCATAAGCAATAAATTTTGTTTTCTTACAAATTACTCAATTCCAGGTATTTTGTTATAAGCAACAGAAATGGACTAATACAAAGGGCATTATAAAACAGGCAAAAAATAGCAAATGCTGGTGAGAGTGGAGATAAAGGGAAACTCTTATACACTGTGGTTGGGGATGTAATTTAGCACAACCATTTTGGAAAACATTCTGGGCGTTCATGAAAAAATCTATAAATAGAACTACCCTATTATCCAGAAATTCCACTTCTGGGTACATATACAAAGAAAAATAAATCAATATGTCAAAGAGATACCTGCATTCCCATGTATATTGCAGCTCTATTCACAATAACCATGATATGGAATCAACCAAAGTGTCCATAAACAGATGACTGGATAAGGAAAATGTGATATATAAATATGTATTTAAATATATATTTAAATTTAATATAAACATACACATAAATTAATTGTGTGTGTGTCTATCACAGACATGTACAAACTAGGATACCATGCCTCTATAAAAAAAGAATGCAATCCTGTCATTCATGGCAATATGGTATGTGCTTGGAGGACATTATGATAAGTGAAGTAAGCCAGAAACAGAAAGAGATATACCACGTGTTCTCAATCATATGTGGAAGCTGAGAAAGTTGATCACATAGAAATATAGAGTAGAATGGTGGTTACCAGAGGCTAGAAGGGCGAGGAGGGATGGGGCATAGTGAGAGGTTGGTTATGGAATACATAAGTACAGCTAGATAGAAGGAATAAGATCTAGTGTCCTGTAGCACCACTGGGTGATTATAATTAATAGCAATTCATTGTACAGCTTCAGTTAGCCACAAGAGAGTATTTAGAATGTTTCCAGCACAAACAAATGATAAGTGTTTAACATAACAAGAAAAACAAAAGCTATTGTAGTTACCAGGATTTCAGAGAATGTTCAGTGTGAGGGAAGGAGGCAGGGAGAAATGAATAGGAGAAGCACAGAGGATTTTTAGGGCAGCAAAACTATCCCGTATGACACTGTAATGGTGAATACATGATATTATGCATGTGGCAAAACTGTAGAAATGTACAATACAAAGAGGGAACCCTTAGGTAAAATTAAGTTAATAATAATATATCAAAATAGATTCAAAGTAGTAACAAATGTACCACACTAATGCAACATGTAAATAATAGGAGAAACTGTATATGTGGGTGGGGGAAGGGTGTGGGAATAATCTGTACTATTTGCTGAATTTCTCTGTAAAACTAAAATTCCTATAAAATAAAGAAAACCACAAGTATTGCTATATGTAGGTAAACTTAACACTAACATGCTTTGTTAGATAGTTTTAAGAAGGAGATAAATTGTATTCTGTTCATTCAACTGCCTTATAGATTTTTATTTCTTCTCTGTTTCTATCTTTTTATGAATGGTTTTCTAACCATGCATATTAATTTCAGTGCTCTTCATAAAATGTATCTATATCTGTGGCAATTTAATATTTTATCAGTCAGCTTTTCACCGATAATGGTTTGCAACAAACAATTCAAAAATTCAGTGGCTTACAATGCTAAGCATTACTTTCATGTTTACAGATGTTCATGTTAACAGTGGTTCAGCTTATCCAGGCAGAGCTCAGCTGGGTGGTTCTGCTGCAGCTTTCTGAGCTTTTCTCCAGCCTATGGATTTTGTTTTATGTACCGCCATAGCTGAAGTGGCAGTAACAATCCAGGGCAATAAAAATTATCCTGAGGTCAAGAGAGATAAGAAAATTTAAGTGTGAACATCTGCTACACTAGTACAATATTTGGATTTATTCTTTTGCCTTGGGAATTACTCAAATTTTAAGAAAGTATTTCCCCCATTCAACTTTTAAATTAAGTGTTTATATTATTGACAAATAATTATGTTTTTCAACTTTTGGCATTTAAAAAACAAATTTAACTCTACGTTAATTATAAAATAATGGCATTTTTTTAGCATGTGACTTACAAATTTTCATAAATGGCCTCATTGGTAAAAAACAAAATTTGAAAAATGCAAAAATCTCTTTACTGAAGTAAACATTTTCTAAAACATAGCTTCTTAAACCTTCAATGGATAGCCTGTCATCTTGTTAACATGTAGGTTGTCACTTAGCAAGTCTAAGGTGGTTCTGCTATTTGCACTCTCTCGGTGATGCTGATGATGCTTCTGGCTTCTGGACAGATTTTGAGTAGCAACAGTTCTTACATTAAAGAAAAAGAAAGTTACATCCATAGGTCTGTATGTATACATTTTGTCAAGAAAGTCTTTGTTTTTAAATTTTTTTCATATGATTGCTATATATATTTTTTTCCCTGTGATTCCTTATTTTATATTTATCATATGACTTTCATGAATGTTCCTGCTATAATCCCAGACTTGCTGATAATATTTGGAAGCACATCAAAGTGCTTTCTGGGGTCATCACTGAACTGGAAAATTCTAAGAGTTGCAAAATAGTGACCACACTGTGTTGTCAGGTGCTAATTCCCATCATCACTATCTTTCTGGAAGTGCATTTGCCAGAAACCCTTTTTCTGGCCTGGGTTCCTGTAGAACTGTTAACACAGGTCTTGAAATTTGGAAGTCAAAAGAGGAAGATTCAATGCTATCCATCAGTGCCTGCAGCCTAAAACATGGACAGCAGTGAGGACTGGAGAGTCATCTGGTGAGGACTGGAGAATCACCTGGTGAGGACTGGAGAGTCATCTGGTGAGGACTGGAGAGTCATCTGGTGAGGACTGGAGAATCACCTGGTGAGGACTGGAGAGTCATCTGGTGAGGACTGGAGAATCACCTGGTGAGATGCTGCAGGCAGCTGAGAGCATCAGCACCCCCACCCCTGGGCTTCCCAGACAGATCTGAGGACCACATGGTTAGGCAGCTTTTAAATTGGCTTCTGGAAGAAAAGCAAAGATTCTTCTGTTTCTAATATTTGCATCTCTGGCTACCATGCATATATAATGTTTTTTAAAAATCATTTTATTTTTATTGGAACATAGTTGATTCAACATACCTGTGGGTTAAAGCATTGAATATCAATACTTGCATGCAATATGTGATGTTCAAGTCTAGATAATTAGTATATTCAATGTTACACACTGCAGTCTATTTTCCTGGCCTTTTACCAACACCTCCCTTACTCCCCTCCCCCTTTCCCACCTATGCTAACCTCAGTTTCATTCTCTTCTTTTGAAAGTTGGACGTATTGTTGTGATTGTTGTTTACTTCCTTCCTTCCTTTCTTCCTTTCTTCCTTCCTTCCTTCCTTCCTTCCTTCCTTCCTTCCTTCCTTTCTTCCTTCCTTCCTTCCTTCCTTCCTTCCTTCCTTCCTTCCTTCCTTCCTTCCTTCCTTCTGCTCCTACATATGAGTGTGGACAAATGGTATTTCTCTTTATGTGCCTGGCCTTTTTCACTTAACATGATTTTCTCTAAGTTCATCCATGTTGCTGTGAATAGCAGTATTTCTTTCTTTTTATAGCACAGTAGTATTCAATTGTGTAAATATACCACATTTTCCTTATCTGATCATCTGACATGGACATTTAGAGCATATGTCACATGGACGTGATGATTTTCATTCCTTTGGGTGTATTCCCAGAGTGGAACTGCTGAATCCTATGGCAGTTCTGTCTGTAGTTGCTTGAGAAAATTCCCATCTTTTTCCTTAATGGCTGTACCAATTCACCATCCCACCAACAGTGGCTCCCCTTCCTCTGCATCCACACCAGCATTTGTTAATCTCTGTCTTTTTGATAACGGCCCGTCTAACTGGGGTGACATGATAACTTAATGTGGTTTTCACTTGCATATCCCAGATGCTGAGTGATGTTGATTATATTTTTCATGTGTCTGTTGACCATTTGTATATCTAGCTTCTTTTGAGAAATGCCTATTCAACTCCTTTGCCCATTTTCTAATCACTTTATTTGTTTTCTTTACTGTAAGTTGCTTGAGTTCCTTGTATATTCTGTATATTAATCCTTTGTTGAATGCTTAGTTTGCAAATATTTCCTCCCACTGTGTAGGTTGTCTTTTCACTGTTAATTTTTTTTTTCTGTGCAGAAGCTTTTTATTTTGATGTACTCTCATTTGCTTATTTTTCCTTTTCTTGCCTGTGCTTTTGGGGTCCTATTCATAATGTCTTTGCCCAATCCTACTTCCAGAAGTATTTCCCCTATGTTTTCTCATAGGAGTTTTACAGTGTATGAGTGTTCCCTTCTCTCCACACCCTCACCAACATTTGTTATTCACTGAATATTATTTTTTATTATAGCCAGTCTAATGGGGGTGAAGTGGTATCTCAATATAGTTTTAATTTGCATTTCCCTGATAACTAATGATGTTGAGAATTTTTTCATGTGCCTGTTGGTGATTTGTATGTCTTCCTTTGAAAAATGTCTATTCAGCTCCATTGCCCATTTTTAAATTGGGTTATTTGGTTTTTTACTGTGTAATTGCTTGAGTTCCTTGTATATTATGGATATGAATCCCTCGTCAGATACATAGTTAGCAAAAATTTTCTCCCACTCTGTAGCTTGTCATTTCATTCTGTTGATTGTTTCCTTTGCTTTCCAGAGCTTTTGAGTTTGATATAGTCCCATTTGTTCATTAATTCTTTTGCTGCTTGTGCTTTTGGGCTCATGTTCATTAAGGCTGTGCCCAGACCTAGTTCCTGAAGTGTTTCACCTATATTTTCCCTTAGTAATGTTACAGTCTCAGGTCTTATACTTAAGTCTTTAATCCATTTTGAGTTGATTTTAGTGTATGGTGAGAGATGCATATCTAGTTTAATTCTTCTGCATATGGATATCCAATTTTCCTAGCACCACTTGTTGAAGAGACAGTCTTTTCCCCAAGGTAGATTTTTGTTCCCTTTGTCCAATATCAGATGGTTGTAAGCCTAATGGTGATTTCTGCATTCTCAATTCTTCTCCACTGGTCTGAGTTTCTATTTCTATGCAAGTACCATGATGTTTTGTTTACAATAGCTTTGGAGTATAATTTGAACTTGGGTAGAGTTATGCCTCTGGCTTTATTTTTTTTCCTTCAGGTTGCTTTGGCTATTTGGGGTCTTTTGTTGCTCCATATGAAAGTTAAGATTGTTTGGGGCCAGCCTGTGGCTCACATGAGAGAGTGTGGTGCTGATAACACCAAGGCCATGTGTTTGGATCACTATATAGGGATGACCAGTTAGCTCACTTGGGAGAGCGTGGTGCTGACAACACCAAACGAAGGGTTAAGATCCCCTTATTAGTCATCTTTAAAAAAAAAAAGTTAAGATTGTTTTTTCCATTTCTATGGAGAATATCATTGGTATTTTGATGGGGATTGCATTGAATCTGTAGATCACTTTGGGTAGTATAGACATTTTCACAATGTTAATTCTTCCAATCCAAGAGCATGAGAGCATGGAATATCTTTCCCTCTTTTTTTGTCTTCTTTAATTTCTTTCAGAAGAGCTTTGTAGTTCTCATTGTAGAGATCTTTCACCTCCTTGGTTAAATTGATCCCTAGGTATTTTATTTTTTTCATGACAATTGTAAATGGGCTTTCTTTATTTCTCTTTCTGTTAATTCATTATTTGAGTATATAAATCCAACTGATTTGAGGACATTTATTTTGTATCCTGCAACATTACTGAAGTTATTAACCAGTTTTAGGAGTTTTTTGATACAGTCTTTAGGTTTTTCTATATATAGTACCACATCATCTGCAAATAGAGACAGTTTGACTTCATCTTTTCCAATCTGGATTCCCTTTATTTCTTTCTCTTGCCTGATTGCTCTGGCTAGTACCTCCAGTACTATGTTAAATGGAAGAGGTGAGAGTGGGCATCCTTGTCTTGTTCCTGTTCTTAAGGGAAAGGCCCTCAGTTTTTCCCCATTCAGAATGACACTGGCAGTGGCCTTGCCATGAATGACTTTTATTGTGTTGAGATACTCTCCTTCTATATCTAATTTATTGACAGTCTTTATGATGAAGGGATGTTGAATTTCGTCAAATGCTTTTTCAGCATCTATTGAGAAAATCATATAGTCTTTGTCCTTGAGTTTGTTGATATGATGTTTCACATTTATTGACTTGCATATGTGGAACCATCCTTGCTTCCTTGGGATAAATCCCACTTGATCGTGGTATATACTTTTTTTAACATGTAGCTGTACTCTCATTGTTAATATTTTGTTGAGGATTTTTGCATCTCAGTTCACCAAGGATATTGGCCTGTAATTTTCTTTTTTTGTTGTGTCTTTATCTGGTTTTGGTATCAGAGTTTTGTTGGCCTCATAGAATGAGTTTGGGAGAGTAGCTTCTGTTTCAATTGTTTGGAATAGTTTGAGGAGATTGGTAGTAACTCCTCTTTAAAAGTGTGATAGAATTCAGCTGTAAAGCCATCCAGATCTGGACATTTCTTTGTTGGAAGATTGCTGATTACTGATTTAATCTCCTTGCTTCTTATTGGTCTGTTCAGGTTTTCTGTCTCTTCTTGGTTCAGTCTGGGTAGTTTGTATGTGTCTAGAAACTTATCCATATATCTTCCAGATTTTCATATTTGTTGTCATACAGTTGATTATAGTAGTCTCTAATGATCCTTCACCTTTCTGTGGTATCAGTTGTAATGTCTCCCTTTCATTTATGATTTTTGGCATTTGGGTCTTCTCTCTTCTTTTTGTTTGTTTGTTTGTTTGTCTGTTTGTTACCCTAGCTAATGGTTTGTCTATTTTATTTATCATCTCGAAAAAACAGCTTTTTGTTTTGTTGATCTTTTCTATTGTTTTTTGGGTCTCTATTTCATTTAGTTCTGCTCTGATCTTATTTCTTTCCATCTAATACATTTAGGTTTGGATTGTTGCTGTTTTTCAAGTTCTTTGAGGTGCAGTGTTAGGGGGTTCATTTGAGGTCTTTCCGTTCTTTTGATGTAAGCATTTATTGCAGTAAATTTACCTCTTAGTACTGCTTTTGCAGTATCCCACAGATTTTGGTATGATCTTTCTTCATTTTCATTAGTTTCAAGAAATGTTTTGATTTCCTGTTTAATTTTTGGGGGACCCATAGGCCATTAGGAGCCTATTGTTTAGTTTTCATGTATTTGTATAGTTTCCAGAGTTTTGCTTATTATTAATTTCCAATTTTAGCTCATGTGGTCTGAAAAGATACTTGGAATGATTTCATTTTTTAAAAGTTTGCTGAGATTAGGTGTGTGACCTAATATGTGGTCTATCCTGGAGATTGTTCCATGAGCTGATGAGAAGAAAGTGTATTCTTTAGTTGTTGGGTGAAATGTTCGGTATATATCTGTCAGTTGGTCTAACGTGTAGTTTAAATCCTGTGTCTCTGTTGATTTGTTGCCTGAAAGATCTGTCCCATACGGAGAGAGGGGTGTTCAGATCACCCACAATTTACGTATTAGGGCCTATTTCTTTCTTTATATCTAAGAGTGTTCGCTTTATATATCTGGGTGCTCCAGTATTGGGTGCAATATATATTTTTGATTTTTATGTCTTCCAGCTTGATAGATCCTTTTATCATTATGTAGTGTCCTTCTTTTTCTCTTTTTATGTTTTTTGGTTTAAAGTCTATTTTCTCCAATATAGGAATAGCTACTCCTGCTCATTTTTAGTTTCCATTTGCAAGGCATCTTTTTCCATCCCTTTTCTTTTAGTCTGTGTGTGTCTCTACAGGTGAGGTGGGTCTCTTAAAGACAGCATATACCTGGGTCTACCTTTTAATCCAATCAGCCAGTATCTGTCTTTTGAATGGGGAGATTAATCCATTCACATTTAGGGTAGTTATTAAGTATAGTTTAATTCCTGTCATTTAATTGCTTCTTGTTTATATGATTTAAATATCTTTTGATCATTATTTCCCCTTTTACTTCTCTTCTTCAATGTTAGTTGGAAATTTAAGGTTGCATGATTTAGCTTCTTTTTCTTTCTTTCTGGCATTTTTGTTTTAACTGAGGTTTTTGCTCCTTCTTGTGTATTAGTGATAGCACCCTTCTTTATTCAGATTCCAGATGAAAGACTCCCTTGAGAATTTCTTGTGGGGCTAGTCATGTAGTGGTGAACTCCCACAATTTTTGTCTGTCTGGGAAATACACTATTTCTCCTCGTTTCTGAAGGAGAGCCTTGCTTGGTAAAGCATTCTTGGCTGGCAACTTTTTTTCTCTTTTAGTATTTTGAATATATCATTCCACTTTCTTCTGGCTTATAGAGTTTCAGTTGAGAAGTCTGCTGTTAGTCTGATATGGGTTCCCTTACAGGTGACTTGATGCTTTTCTCTTGCTCCTTTTATAATTCCCTCTTTGTCTTTGAGCTTTGCAAATTTGATTATAATGTGTCTTGGAGAGGATCTTTTTGGATTGAATCTGTTGGGGGAACTTTGAGCTTCCTGGATCTGAATGTCTGTATCTCTCACTATACCTGGAAAGATTTCAGTTACTGTATCCTTGAACAGGTTTTCAATATCTTTTCCTTTCTCCTCCCCTTCTGGTATACCCACAATTTGGATGTTAGAGTGCTTGAGGTTGTCTGCTATCTCCCTTAGATTTTCCTCATTATTTTTCATTCTTTTTTCCTTTTTTTTTTTTTTTTTTTTTTTTTTTTTTGGTCTGGATTATTTCAAAAAGACCATTTTCAAGATCTGAAATTCTTTCTTCTCTTTGCCCTACCCTGCTGCTCAAGCTCTCTGCTGTGTTTTTTATTTTGTTGAGTTAATCTTTCTTTTCTAGGAGTTCTGCTACACTCTTTATAAAGGTATTAATCTCTTTGTAAATTTCCTCCTTCATATTCTGGATATTTTTTCTTCTTTCATTGTGTTCTCTAATTGATGTTTCTTTTATTTCTTTGAGTTTTCTTAAGATCATTGCTTGGAATTATTTTCAGACATTTCAAGGATTCTCTTTTCCATGGAGTCTGAAATATGAACATGACTGTAATCCTTCAGTGGTATAATATCTTTTTGTTTGTTTGGAGTTCTAGCATTTTTTTGTTGACGTTTGGTCATTTGGTACAGGGTTTGCTTCTTCTATTAGACTGGGGTTGGCTATGAGAATAAAGATTTCATCCTCTATTTTCAGGCTTTATTGATGATTCTTCTTTTATCAGTGTAGTCAAGTGAGTAATAGGTTACCTGTAGAGTAGCCCTGGCTGCTACTGTGGTGGAGAATTGTCTTTGCTTGACAGTAGGTGTGGTAGTGGGTTTATTACACAACCTTGGGTCCTGTTCCAGAATCTGTGGGAATAGAATGAGCCTGAAGCATGGCGTGGGTCTGCTCAGTTCACCTTGAAGGGACAGGCCCTCTAATTTCATTCTAAAGGGTATACTTCAGATTCTCTTTACCTGTATTTAAAAAGAAAAAAAAAAACCTCCTCGAAATACCTAGAGTGACTTCTTTTTCAGTGTATAAATCTCAACAAATGGCATAACTCAAACTCACCAGATGTTAGGATCTCTGTTCTTCATAAAATTGGAATAGACATTGTCATGTCTGTGCTGCTGGGGCAGAGGAGAAACAAAGAGAGTGAGAGTTCTGAGGAGCCACCCTGGCCCTTCTACCAAAACCTTCCAGTGACCTGCAGGCATGGCTGCATCTGAGAAACACTCTCATCAGATGGAGGCACCAGGAGGAGCAGCTGCTGCAGCCCAGCCTCACACATCTGCTTCCCTGGTGGGTTTATGTTTGGACTTATAACACTGTGGGAGGATAACTTTCATGTTGTTGACAGTAATAATTTCCAATATCATCTGGCTCCAGGCTGCTGATCGTGAGAGTAAAATCTGTCCCAGATCCACTGCAACTGAACCTTGAGGTGAACCCACTTTGCAAATTGGATGCAACATAGATCAGGAGCATAGGGGCTTTCCCTGGTTTCTGCTGATACCATGCTAAGTAATTGCTAATGCACTGGCTGACCTGGCAAGTAATGGTGACTGTGTCTCACAGAGATGCAGACAGGGAGGATGGAGATTGGGTCATCCAGATGTTACATCTTGCACCTGAGGATGGGAAACATAAAGACAAATTACTACATGATTAATCATGTTATAAGAGGACATCCCTGAAGAACCAGACAGCACTGACCACTGTGGTAGAGTAAATTTCTAGTGTTCTCTCTCATTACCTGGAAGCCAGAGCAGCAGGAGCCCCAAGAGCTGAGTGGTGACCCTCGTGTCCATGCTGCATCAAGACTGGGACTGACTACTGCACAGGGTGTTACCAGCCTTTGAATAAGTCTTCAGGGCAATGGGCTATGCTCTGGGAAGTTGCAAATGACAGGGGCAGGGGCAGGGCTGGGCACAGCTGCAGGGTAGCCTCATCTTAGTAATTCTGCACAGGGGCAGTGTCCCCATGTGTTCCGCATCAGACAAGGGAAGCACAGATCTGTCTTCCAAGAATACATTTCTTTCTGGGAACCACGGGAAAGGGTCAGTCTGCTGTCCTGCTAATGTGTTCTACTGCTCTCTTCGGGGCTTAATGACCTGCTTCCCTTCCTATACCTTTATCTAAGACAATGTCTCCCAGATATAACACAACCTCAGAAGCTCAAAGATATTCTTCAGGCTCCCTGCCTTTAGGATTTGTGCATAGTACTGAGAGCAGAAAGGCTTTCTCATTGCTCTGATTCCCTGATAATCTTGGTGTAGTCAGCTATCAGCTCTACCACTCAGAGATGTGGTGAGTAGAAGAGGAATTTTAAGAAGTGCTTGTGATTTGTCAGAAAATGCCCAGATATTGGGTATCTTTCTTTGCTAAACTAAACAAGTTAGTATTAGTTTATGTTGTTGCAAAAAAAAAAATCGCAATTGATGCATAGTTGTTTTCATAATATGCATTTTCCATGAACTTTCTGAGGACACATAGCAATCTTAATATTGTTATCCATTACAGAAAATATAAACCCATGAGTTTAAGTGGCTATTTAATGAGGAATAAGTACATGAATTATCAAGGAAGTTTTCAACAAATTTTTATTAATTTCAAATGGAGGAGAGAAATCTGACAGACACCACCTTAACTGAGAAACTGAAGTGAACGTCATCAGTAATGGGCCTGATTGAAATTATGAAATACCTAATGGTAGGCCATGAGCAGAACACAGCATCACTTCTGGACGTTCCTGCCAAAGATGTGTTACCTGAATCTAACCATGAGGAAAGCAAACAAATCCAGACTGAGTGACATTCAACCAAATAACTGGTGTGTAATCATCAAAAATAATAAGATCATGAAATTTAGGGAAATACGGAAAAACTGTTCCAGACTGAAAGAAACTAAAGAGACAGGGCAGCATGTTCTTCTGGACTGAATGAGTCTGTTTCAAAAGACATTGTGAGTACAACTGTCAAAACTTGCAGCAATCTTGTAGGTTAGTTGTAGTAATATAATGATGACTTCCTGATTTCATGTTTTTACTGGGTTATGTAGAATAATGTTTTATTTGTGGGAAATACATAGTAAAGGCTTAGAGGTTGGGGCTATCAGTTCTTCAACTTACTCTCAAATGGTTCAGAGGAAAGTAATTTAGCTGTACTTATAACATTTCTGTTTAAAATTCTTTCAATTTTTTTTAATCAAGAAAAGCAGTTTTTGAGTACATGCTAAATGTATTCTAAAACATTTTGGAGTGGCCTTATCCATCATTAAGATTATTAAAGAACCAATTAGTAAATTACAGAAACACAAAACATACAACATCTCCTCAAAGCAAGATGCAATCCGTTCAGTTCACTGGGCATTCAAGAGACCTGTGGCTCTGGACAAAAACATGTCTGTGAATGATATGCCCTTTGAGGAAACATGGTACTTTTTGTCTTCAGGTGTTTGAAAGCTGTTGTTAACTGCATACATATTTAGAATTTCCATTTCTTTTTAGTGAATTGATGATTTTATTTCTCATGTAATATCACTCTCTATCCAAAGTAACTTTTTCTTCTGAAGTTGTAGACTATGATTTTTTTAGGTTGATAACTTGTGAGTTCTGCTGAGCTTCCTATGTTGGTAAATTTATCTCCTTCCCCAAATTCATAAATTTTCTGCCATTATTTATTCAAGCATTTCTTGGGGAATTCAATTACATTAATTACCATTTAATATTTTCCAACATGTTTCTGAGTGCCGTTTGTGGGAGGGGGGAGGTTATGTTTGTTTCTTTCCAATCCTTTATCTCTATAGTTCAGATTGGTTTATTTCTATTTATTTTTAAGTTCACTCACTCTTTTCTATGTCACATCCATTCTGTTTGGGGCTCATCTGCTTGAAATTTTTATGTCAGACATATGGTTTTCAGTTCTAAAATTTCACTGTGTTCTTTTATATTGTTAATACTTTAGAACACACCATGTGAAAGAATACAGAAAAAAAAATAACTGTGTCCATTTATACTATTCAAAGGGCCTATTTACACTCTGCGCCTGTGCTCTTCCTCTATAGGGACTGGACTCCAGGCTGTGGCTCTTGCTGGGCACTTGTTCCTGCAGCACATTCATGCTCCCTCTGCTGGCTAATGTGCGCCCTCTTGTGGCACTTCGCGACAGCAAATTCAGCCTTTAACATATGGAGGGAGTTACATAACCCTTAAGAATATGAAAACTATGGACCTCTCTCCTCAAAAACAGCACTATCAAAAAATGTAAACAAAATACCGATGACAATTTTAGATAAGTAATTTCAAATTTTCTGCTGGGAACTGTGTTCTTAGTGTTTCCGTCAAAAATATCTATTTTTAACTTCATGGGGTATGGTTAGACTAGATTCTTTAAAAACTGTCTGAAAATTTCTACATCTGGATAATCTCATCATTGGAATTGGTTAATTTTTTGTTTTCCTGAGAATTGGTCACATTTTTCTAATATTTTATATGTCGAATTTTTTCCAATTGTATCCTGGACATAGCGAACATTATCCTGAATTCTATTACAATCCCCTGGAGAATTTTATTTTGTTGTTATTGTGGTTTGTTTTAGTTTCAGATGGGATGTTCTGTTATGCCTTTAACAAGCAATCGTTCCACTATAAGTTCAGTTTTCAAAGATTTGCCATGCTGATTCTGTTTGGCTCTGTTATATGTATGTGCCACTCAAATGTAAACTTGAGACTTCGACTTTGTTTTACAGAGTATTTTATTTACCAAAGTCTGTGTTATTTGTTGCGGGGTGGGGGAGAGAGTGTTTTCTGCTCATGATGAAGTTAAGAATTAGCTTGACACTCAGTTTATAAACAGTTCATTCACAGGAGTGAAGTATCTCCACTTTCTGTAATCACCTTCCCCCACCACAATTTGACTATTAAACGTCTTATTTTACAGTTTCTCTCAGAGTTTATTTTCCTGCACAGCCACACACTTCTGCATAAGTACAGCCTCACTTTAGCAAAAACAAAGTGAGAAAAAAGAGGAAAAACTGATGAGAATTTCTTTACACTCATCAGACCACAGGGTTCCTCTTACTCTTTCATCGGGCCAGAAAGATGAGTTTTTATTCAGACATATAGGTGTCTTTGGTGACACAGCCACGGCCGCACCAGTGAAAATCTATGACCAGAGAGACAGAATAAAGAAAACAGCGACCAACCCCCCTACTCCTGCATTCACAGTGGTCCCTTTTCCATGCCTTACCGCCAAAAGAAAGGGTTGTGTGTGTGTGTGTGTGTGTGTGTGTGTGTGTGTGTTGTTCATACCCATTGCACTCCTGCTTAATTAGGGCTTCCCTCAGGTCACATATGAGAGACAAACATGCCACACAGTCTTTGCACTGTTCTTGCCTTTGGGAGCAAGAGATTTAGATTTTGCAAGTTTTTATGTATTCCAAGAGTGAGTATTTCAGGCTCCTTATGAAATACACAGTCAAGCATCCTTCTGCAAGGATGCTGTGTAAAAACACATAGTTATACAACTCTTGTTGACTGTTCTCTGTTCTGGTTTTTTTTTAGACATCCGTTATTACCTATAAATATAGTTTATAAAACTGTTTTGCTTTATTTATTTTGTATTCACAATACATCTTTCTGAAAATGCTAACATTATTTTCTCACATTTAAGGTAGATGTTATATTGTGGGATTTCTATTGACAATGATCTAAGCCTCCTGAAAAAAAGCCGAGGGGTTGTTTCTGCTGTGTATTCTGCTAGGGGAGGTGAAATGTCTCAGACTCACCGACACTGTCACCAGTGGGGGGATCTCTCAGGCTTGAGCCCAGTGATGGGATCCTCGGTAATTTTTCTAGTGACCTGAAATCTCAACATCCTCTCCTTTGTTTGATACTTTCTTCGTGGAGGACATAGATTGTTTGATGAATTAAACAAATTGTGAATTTGTTATACATAAACAGGTCAGTGAGCAAGCCTTGAGCAACAAGATAAGATGTGGGAGAAAATAGATAAATAGTGTCTGATACCGAGGGAGATGCAGCTGGCTTGGCTCTGAGATGCACCACAGTGTCTCCTGTAAAAGCACAGAAGCAGTTCTCCATTGGGCATCAGACACTGCTGGGCTATCCCTGTCACTGTGGAAGACAGACAATGCTGTCCCTAGTTGGTGCTTTGCTCCTTCACCTGTCGACTTTTCAGCACACTAATCTGTGACCCAGGGACAGTAGAATGGTTAACTTGTCTTTCTCAGCTTTCCTCAGTGTGGGTTTAGCCCTTTGGCTATTTACCCGTTTATTAAACAAGCTGGATCATGAGATAGAATCAAACATAAGCTTTATCATTCTCCCTAATGAGACCACATTCTCCCTAATGAGGGCCAATTTCTCTTGTCCCTTGCATGAAATCTCTGGCAAGTCTCATGCCTTTTCCAGCAACAGTTAAGTAATAGCGTTCTATGGACATTTCTTGTCACAGGGGAGTCTTCCTGGAGTCTTCCTGGCAATGCTAGTCCTCGGAAGCAGCACTTACTGTCCAGTGTGTCCCCTCCCCCAGCTGGGCTCACCCTGGGCTGTTGTCTGAGGTGTGGGAGGGTCTGGTGGGCTTCAGCTCTCTTTCCTTGTCTGGACCCATCTACTTCCAGCTCCTCCATGTGTGAGGAGAGCAGCCACTGCTCCCCAGTGCTGGGAGTCGCTGCCTCTTCCAAAGCACCCACCTGTCATCTCTCCACCCTCCCCCTGCGGAGCAGCGCATCAGCCCAGGCTCAGCTTTAGTTTCCTCGGACAGGAATCAGACGTGCATCCCCATGTGTGCCCCAAACTTCTGGACACACATGTCACACCCTTCAGGAGGTCCCAGAGGGGAAAGATACGACTCAACGCCCTCATAAGTCCCTAAAAAATAATTTATTTACTTCTAGCCATTGACCATCAACGTGGTCATTTGTTTGTTTGTTTGTTTGTTTGTTTTTGGTTTTGGGGTTTTGTGTGTGTGCGTGTGTTTTGGGTTTTTTTTAATGTGACAGCACCACAGTAAAAAATAGTTTTTAGAAAACATGGGAAATGGGAAGCATCTACTTACACTGGAGCCTCCCCAGAATAAGGCTGGGAGAGTCTCATTTTGCTCTCGTGTCCCAGTAGCAATTGGGAGAAATGCACTCAACCTGTAGGGTTTATAAAAGAACTCCTATTTGTCAGCCTCACTCTGAGGACCACGAAGAAGGAAAGTCTTGGGACCAGGAAATAGGTTTCTGATTGGAGACAGCCCTAGAGGTTAAGTTATTTTGTCACCTTTTCACATAGGAGGTGATTGATCCTGCTTCTGGAGCCCCTGGCTGTCTCTCTCCCAGCTCTCTCTCTCCTTTAGCTCCATCCGCTGAGGATTCAGCATCTACCTCCAGCATGTCTTCTCTGAGTCTTGTCTTCAGCTGCAAATGGCATCTGCCTTCTGAGTTCCCTCTGCCTTTCAGCTCCTGGCTTTGCTACAACCTGATAATTACCTTCCTAGATTTGATGACACAATTTCTATGTGAGAGTATCTGATTATCAGGTAATCTCCAATATTTTTGTTTGACATACATTTATACTTGCCATTGTCATAGCCACTGTTAAGTCATTAGTTTGGTTGGTCTTGTATCAGGTGACACTTTTTTCCCATAAAATATTTCAACTTTTGATGTGATTCTTAACTTCAGTCCTTTTTTCTGTCCTGTTTTTGTAAAGATTCCACAGAAGATCAGGTAAAATAAACCCTCTGGATGTGTCATCTCAGTTTTACTGGTTCCTGGACTTTTCTGTTACCCTATCAAATATACCTTAGCCCACCCCATCAGTCACTCTCCAGCATGTGCCCTGTGTTATTATATGTGATCAGAACTGAAAGTTAACTTATTGCAGAATGAAAGAGTCAGGGTGAGGTTTACATAGTAGTAATATATTAGTTATATTAATAATATTGGGAAATAGTAATAAAATTTGATAAAGCAAATAAAACATAACAATCCAGATGGCAATTGATCCCCAAGTCATGAAAACTAGCTAGATGGAGACAAAATAAAAACACCTGGACTTATTCATCAAAAGGTGAAAAATGTTTGCTGTTTAGCTAGTTCCTACTTGGGAATATTACTGGGAACCATTTGGAAAAGTGTTGCATAGAAGATAAAGGATAAGCTAATAAGAGAGAAAGAATTTGGGTGGTGGATAAAGGATTTATACTGGTCTTGTATGCTTGAGAGTTCTGTGTTTGCACAGGTTTGTCCTTTCTCCCACACACTTGGTCATGGTGCTTGTAAAGAACAAATTAACCTTAGTTCAATCTGTTTAATCCCAGCTTCCTTAAGAAAGTACCAAAGGCAATCAGCAGAATAGTTCCTGGTCTTCCAAGTTCCTGATTCCATAAATAGTTATTGAAGTCACAAAGGGAGATGGGAGGTGCAGGGAGAGGTGACTCACACACTGCACCTGCAGCCCTCAGGTGGAGCTGTGGCTCCCAAGGTGCTGCCATTGGCAGTGAGCACTGAGGAGAGTTTTCTATTATTTTTAATTAATTTCAAACTGCCAGAAAATTGTAAAAATAATTCAGACATCCTTATGCCTTCATCCAGCTCCCCAACTGCAAACACTGTGCCCTGTCTGCTTTCTCATTCTCTTTCCGTATATAAATCCACATTTTTACCTGATACTTCTGAGAATAAGCTACAGACATGCAAATCCCAAATAATTTGTTACATTTCTTAATGAAAATGTTATTCTCTTATGTTACCATAGTTCAATTTTCAAAACTAGAACTTCAGTGCCTAATGCAAGGTATGGTAGGAGGAGGGTTAATATGTTCTTCCACTTTTTTTTTATTACTTGTTATTACAACATCTTAAATTTCCCTGCTCTGCTTTTTACTTCCTTCACCTCACAGTCTCTAAAGCCTGCCTCTCCTCTCTTTTTTATGCTCAAATTGCCTGGAAGTGTTGGCTTTCCATGTTGCTTCCTTTAGTCCTGGGCATATGATGAAGCCTGTCCCATTAACCACTGCTCTGACAGACCAAAATCTTTAGTATTTGGTCATTCAAAAGTGGATTTTCTCTTTATGGGCATGCTTTAAGACCAATCTTCTTTTCTGTCTCTGGCTGGCTACTCCAGACATCCTTAGATTTCTGCAAAGACTCATAATTCTAGTGCTAAAATAAGGTGTTATTTTTCTTCTTAAAGGTAATTTGAAGTTATTTGGGGTTATTTGTTTGTGTTGTAGGGCCTATGACTTCCCAGTTGGGTTACATTTATGTTCATGTGTTATCTTTTTTTTTTTTTTTCTGGCAGTGTCAGAAGGCAGCTGTTACTTGTTTTTTCTGGTGCCCAGCCTCTGTTCACATGAACTCATTTATTTATTCCCACCGTACATGGTTTAAGACATTGATAATTAGAGAAAATATTGTTCTCATATGATTTCACTCTAGTATTCTAGTGGGAGGAATCAGAAAAATCAACCATTAAACAGGACAGATACAACCCCATCACTGATATGTGCTATGAAGGGAATTTGACCAAGCAATGTCAACTACAGATGGGAGTGAGCAAGGGAAGGAGCTCCATGGAGCGGGTAGACAGAAGACCTCCCTAAGAGGTGCCCTCAAGCCATTCCCTGGTGATGAGAACAAAAAGGCACACCTGGGACTGAGGTATGAGTGCACCCTGCAGAGCGAGGGTGCAGGACAAAGGCCCAGAGGCAGGGTGTGCTTGGAAGGTCTAGGCAGTGCATGGAGGGTCAGGATGGATGTAGGAGACCAGGGGAGAAACATGTTTCATGATCCCTCTCCTCCCTCCCTTGTACATGCCAACATGGGACCCCTGGATAAATCAGGAGGGACAGGCAGGACCCAACATTCCTCAGATCTTCACTACGAGATGATCCATCAATATAGCACCAAAGAACAAAATTATTAGAATGCTATTAAGAAGTTGAAAAGACAAAATACTAAATGGGAGAAAATATTTGCAAATCATTTTTCTGATATGTAATTGATATGCAGAATATGTAAATAATTTCTAAAACTCAACAACGATGACAAAAATTAAACACACACTCACACCCACACACACTAAACCCAGTTCAAAAATGAGCTGTGAACTGAATGGACATTTCTCAATAGAAGATATACATACAAAGAGCCAATAAGTACATGTAAAGATGCTCGACATTATTAGTCATTAGAAAAATGAACATGGAAACCTGTGAGGTACTACTTCATACCGGCCAGCATGGCTGTAATTTAAAAAGAAAAATAACAAATGTCGTTGAAAATGTGAAGAAATTGGAACCTTGTGCTTTACTGGTGAGAATGTAAAATGGTGCAGACTTTGGAGAAAATATTGGAAGTTAATTGAAAGGTTAAATATAGAGCTACTGCATGACTAAGCAACTCCGCAAAGCATACATTCAAAGAATTGAAAGCAGGGGCTTGGACAGCTATTGCATACTGTTTCCATTGCATCATTATTCAGAATATCCAAAAGGTGGAAATTATGTATATTTCCGTTAACAAATGAATGGATAAACAAATTGTGGCATACATGTACAGTGAGGTTTTATTCAGCCATAAAATGAAAGATATTTTGATATATACTGCAACATGTACTGACCTTTAAAATATTATACTTAGTGAAATAAAGTAGACACAGAAAAACACATATTATATGATGCCACTTATATTAGGTTCCTAGAATAAACACACTCATTGGGGGCAGAAAAAGAATAGATGTTACCAATGGCTGGAGGGGGAGGGGTGAATGGGAGTTGCTATTTAATGGGTTCATGGTGTTTTGTGGGGGTGATGAAAAAGTTTTCATGTACATAGAGGTAATACTTACACAACATTGTGAATGCATTTAATGCTACTGATTATAAAATTGCAAATGGTTAAAATTATAAATATTATTCTATTTATATTGTACCACAATAAAGATAATATTCAGTTTCAACAAATAAATGGAAAATATGAAAATAAACCAAAGAGTGTAATCCATATAGAGGGGGGAAACAGAAAATAGAAAATGCCTATGAAAGAAAACAGATGTGAAATTTAACAGATAACTACATGAAAGTAATTATCAAAATATGTTTAAAGAACTAACCAAAACTAAGCTTAAAGAAGTAATGGAAGGTATGAAGACCATGCCTCATGAAACAGATAATGTCAATATATGAGATAGAATCAAAGGCAAATTTATGGAGTTGAGTAGTACAAACTAAAATGAAAGACGTATTAGAACACTCACCAGCAGATTGAAAGTTGCTGGAAAAAGAATCAATAAACTTGAAGATAGATTGCTAAACATTATGCAATCTAAAGAGCAGAGAGGCAACAGAATAAAGAAAAATGAACAAACACTCAGAGAAATGTGGGACACCACTACTGAAGAAACGTAAGTATAGTGGGAGTCCAAAAAGAAGACGAAAGAGTGAAAGAACCAGAAAAGAATATGTGATGAAATAGTGGCTAACAACTTCTCTATTTTCTGAAAAAAAAAGCATTATTTACATATCCAAGAATTTCAATGAACTGCAAGTAGAGTAAATGAAGAGTTTCACACCCAAACACAAGAGCTCTCTAGTATATTAACAGCAGACTTTCACTCAGAAACAATGTAGCTCAGAAGGTGACATATTCTAAGTGCTGCCAGGGAAAAAAAAGAAAACTTTCAAGCAAGAATTATTCCAGTAACAATATCTTTCAGTAATCATGGCAAATAAAAATGCAAAATAAGTGATATCAGAAACAATTCCAGGCTAGCAAAACTTCCCTTCAATGAATTCATCTTTTAAAAAATTGTAACAAAAGCAAGTAAATCTAAATGGAGATTGGAATCCACATTTAAGAATATCAAAAAGTACCAATAAATGTAAATAAGGAGGTATAAAGAAAAAAGTGTATGTTTTCTCTATAGCTCTCTCTATCGATTTAGAATAGAAAATGTATAAAATATGTATGTAATTTATTTTTGTAAAAAAAATAGAAAAAAATGTATTTGACAATAAGAAAACAAGTATAGTTGTATTCCACAGAGAAAATGACTACAAATAGTAACTCAATCCCACAAAAACAAAAAAATAGTGAACCTGAAACGGTAAATAAGAAGATTAATATAATAGGCTGTGTAAATATGTGCTTATTCTTCTCTCATTTCTCAACTAATTTAATAGACATAAAACTATATAAAGACACAGTCACAACATTATATTTCTGGGTTTGTAACATATAGATACAATATGTATAACAACAATAAAAACAAAATGAAAGAACAGGGATATAAGACTATAAGAAAATAATGATTCTATCTCACTGAAATTGTTGGTATAAATCTTAGTTTTATCCTGATTTATTAAGATTGATATGGAAAGCTGTATAGGAAACACTAAGAAAAATATCTTTTAAAAAATAGTATGAAATAAACAAATAGATTTATCATAAGGAACAAATTAAGCTAAATACATTGAAGCTTTAGAAAACCAAAGGCAAATTGAAGAGATTAAAGGAGTTTGAGAAGGAAAAGGCTAATTTCTTTCACAGGAGAAGAGTTAATTTCATAGATGACTTTGTAACAGTAATTAGCAAATGGCAAATGTCAGCTTCAAATAGGCTACCACAAAAATAATTTTACACTCAAAAAATCATTTCCAAGAATTATGTAAATACATTTTCAGATTTAAAATAAAAACCAAAACAAACAAACAAAAGGTGACTTCATGAGTACGTCCCTCATTAGAAAATCTTTCAAATGTGTACTTTAGGTAGAAGGATATTTGTAAGTGATTGGAATGCCAAGTTTTCTTGAATTTTTAAGAACACAGTTGTCTCTTCACTCTTTTCTCCCTCATGCTGGCTACAGAATGAATGCAGCAGGGGCAGTGATTTAGTTGGGGGAAGGAAAGCTGCCTTAGGGTTGGTAGTGTCACCTGCCAACCGGAGTGCCCTAATGGAGCACAGTCACTTACATGATTAAGGACACCTGCCTACTTCTGGACTGCTATGTCCGAGACAGAGAAGTTTTGTCATATTTAATCCACCATACTTTGCAGTTTCTCTGTAACTGCCAATTTGATTGTCCTCTGATTCCCCACGGTATCCCTCTTAGCTTTCGGAATCACTGATTTTTCACCATTTTGTCTTGAGAGTGTAGCCCTTTAGCACATCAGCATTTTCTTGCTTTAAATATACAGTGTACATAATCACCCTGAGTAGGTTTTGAAAGCAGAAACTCAAGGTAACTAGGTGCTTTCAATAACAGGAAGGCTAAGGATGGCTGTGGTATGGCTTAACTCCTGCTCTTCCTACTTTCACTTTGTTTTCTCCCAGTGCATTCTGTGACACCACGTAAGCTTAGTCATGCATTTGTGTGTATTTTTAAAAAACATATCAAGTGTCTTATGTTTCATAAATTGAGGGCTCAAGTTCACATGAATTCTATATAAATTTTTGCATACAACTGCAAAACCTAACAAATGACAAACTGGAATTTTATTTGCACTTGCCAGGGATTATATTATTCTGAGACAGAAAATTATCTCAAATGTACTTTATATCAGTAACCAGAAGTAGGATTTAGTGTTGTTCACTTTCAATCTTTCTATAATGTCCATCATATTGCATTATGATATGTAACTGGTGTGATCCATTATTAGGTCAGATATAGCTTTGAGCACTATTTTAAATGAGATCAATGAAAAACATAAATTTTCTGTACATTTATGACTATAAGATTTAGACTTATTTTCAGGGAAAGATGTTATTATGTGAAAATAATGCATTTCTGTATTGTTTCAAAATTTTCTTATGAAAATATAGTACCAAATTTGTCATCTCTAAAGTAGAACCTGGGTTAAATACTTTAAAAACTTTTAGAATTTAGTTGACAAATAAAAATCTCATATAATTCTGCAACTTTCCTATTGTGCATTTTGTAAACTTTGCATTCTCCATTTCTGAGTTATGCTGTCTATTTTTGAAGGCCACTTTTAGAATTGCGAGAACTCCTGTTCCACTTAGTGAAAGGGAGTTGAGTGAAATCATAGTCTCTTGGCATTAGAATCTTATATCTACTATGAATTTACTAAGTCTATTCAAATATTCAGAAATCAAACATTTTTACTAATTATACTCAACCATTCTTTACCTGAAGACAGTTTATGGAGAATGTTTTCTCGAACATGATAATGGAACAGGTAGTTTATTGTAAGTGGTAAAGAAGTAGGAAGGTGGAAAACTGAGAAAGCACCAATTTTTCAATATCACCAAGTACTATCTTGTGAAAAATATACCTCAAACTGGTAATTTCCAACATGTATTCAACTTTTGTGGAATCATCTGCATCAAGTCACTGGTTGTTTTGCCTACTAAATTTTCTTGACAAATGTAGGCAAGACAGAGAGGATTAGGAAGAGGTTTCATTCAACTCTCTCTCATCATAACAGGTTGTTCACATGACACTGAGACCAGCTAAAGTGTCCCTCCTGCTTATGCCATTGCAAGGCTGTTGCAGCTGATGAGGCCTTAACATGTAGCTGAGGTGTAGCTGAGGCTGTCATCGTCCAGAGCCCTCAGCTGGAAACTATTCCCATGAGTTCTGCAACATCTTCCTCTTACACAGACCCAGATAATCTGCTGCACTGTTCCTCAGGCAAACAACATGTGTGGGTAGCTGGGCCATGCCAGTAGGGAGGTCTGTGTTCAGGGCTGCAACATTGTGGGAAGAAGTTGTATAGCTTGCTGGCAGTAATAAACCCCAACATCCTCAGCCTCAACCCTGCTGATCTTCAGTGTGAAATCTGCCCCTGATCCTCTGCCACTGAACCTGTCTGGAACCTCTGAATCCCTATTGAAAACCCCATAGACCAGAAGCCTGGCCTGGATTCTGCAGGTATCAATTCAAATATGTCTTTCCATTACTATGTCAGAGGCTCTGACTGGCTCTGCAGGAGATGGAAGCCTGCTCTCCAGGGATGATGGGCAGAGAGAGTGGAGTCTGGGCCATCACAACATCGCCATTGGTTCCTAAAATAATGAAAGAGAAATGCAAGCTTCTGTACAAACATTAAAGGCAACATGTATGATTTCCCTGTTGTATTTATTTCAGACTAATCTTTTTTTTTTAAGTTTTAATACTGCCATAAAAATTAGACATGCTAAAATTAGCCCAATATTTACAAGGCATAAGAGGATTTTTTCAAGATCTTCATGACAGCACTAGTCATTATTTCCTTTAAGTGAATTCTAATTCTCACATAGAAAATGTCAAATGTCCTTCATTGGGGCACAAAGCATATGCCTCTAACACATGTTCAGAACACACATGGGAAGCAGTGGATCCCCTGGAGCTCACCCTCCCACCCCATTCCCCTCCTCATCTCACTTCTGCCCTTACCAGGGATCCAGAGCATCAGCAGCCCCAGGGGGTGAGCAGGGAACCTCACTGTGAGATGAACTGAGCAATCCTGATAAGTGAATGCAAGGTTAGAGCTGAGGTTTTATCTCAGATTCACAAGGGAAAGTCCTCCCTAGGGGACAGTGTGCAAATCCCCTGGTGCGTGCAGCAGTGTGGAAAGACCCAAAGGGAGGGTGGAAAGAGCTAAAGGGAGGGTGGTGGCCTCACCTGTGAGCAATGTGACATAAAATGTCTCTTGGAGGGCAACAAATAAAGATTCAGTCCAATCTTGTCACGTTCTTTTACCTGCCCATAATCCTGTTCATGACGACAATTATCGAGCTAGGGCTGGGTCTGGAGCTCACAGACCCCTCAAGCCTGCTCTCCAGACTGGGTCACAAACCCTTCACCTTCCAGGCAGGGTCCCCAGACCCCACACACACCAGGCTGGGTCACCAGACCCCTCACATGCGGGTCTATGAGTTATGTAACTGGCAAACAGGTCCTTGGAGCCATAGGTTCTAGAGTATAGCCGCACAAGGTGGATGCCCAGGGCAGACGCCAGCCATGTTGCAGTGCTGCACATGTGCACTAACTCCACCCACACACAACTTATTTACAAAGAATGTGCTGCACCACCCCCAACCAGACAGGCAGGCAAGGGGGCCTGATTAAATTATTCTGTTTTCCCAACAAATTTCCCCATAGTTGGTAAGAAGGATATAACTCATAGTTTGGGAGTTTATCAGGGACACAATGTGTTTGACCAGCCACTCTCAGATAATGTGTGCAGGCTTAATCTTTGAGAGGTGAATGATCACCCTACATAGTTCCTTCCAAGCTAATCTAGAGAACACAGCCTCCACCCAACAAGTATTGATTATACAGAGTACTTATTGTAATGATGAATATGCCAACTATTCTGATTTGATCATTGTATATTGTACACAAATTCTGATAATCAACTCTGTACCCCACAAGAATATATAATCAATTATGTTTCAATAAAAAAAAAAAAACAGAAAACAAAACAAAACGAATACTGATCGGCAGAGTGCCTCCAAATAAAAAGGTGGTCTTGAGCCAGATCAAGAATTGTCTGGCATCTGCTGCTCCCAGGATAACTGTTTAATCATCTGCCTTCCCTGGTACCTGGTGAGTTCAACTCCATAAGAGCGCTCTGTCAAAGTGCCTGACCAGGACAAAGAAATGTGTCTCTTGCATAGAGAGCTAAGAGCCCAGTTTAAGTAAGAGGAAAGGGGAAAGATTTGTATGTCTTAGGCAGGGAATGTAACATTTCTTGTGACCAATTGTTTTAATCTGGTATGTATCCCATCATAATGATCTTACATACACTAATAATTCACAGGGAGTTGCTGAATGAAAAATTTTCAATGGTAATTGTACAAAATAAAAAAAGGAAAAACTTTAAATTATGTTTTTCTAAGTGGTATTCAGAAAAACTCTTCCCTTACAGAGTTTTTCTTGTCATGTAAAACCAGGTCTTCTCAGAGTCCCAATTTCTTATTATTTGCTCTGTGTGAGAACCTGAGTCTCTCCTCTGGCCTGTGTGTGGAACAGTCACAGCCACAAGTCCACAGTTCAAAGTAAATTCCATCTGTGAGAAGAGCAAGAGCTGGAGCTGCTGTTTTAATGTCTCAGGGTAACCTGTACCTTTGACAAATGTTTTCCTGGGCTTTCACTTAAAGATGGTCACACTCAGGAATGTCAGTCTTCTACATCACTAGTGATTTAAATATGAAAGCAACCTCATTATTATTCAGTTATCCTTGATGCCCTTAATACTGAATGAACTAGCTTCTGAAAAATAGTGCCTATTTCAAATCACTTCAAAAGAACAGTAACTGTCCAAAAAAAAAAAAAAAAAAATTCTTGAGCAATTGAAAGAACAGTCTGTTGTACTGTGCAATGTTGGGAAATTTAACAAAAAGGCATATTTAACTCCCAAAAAACACAATCACACAAACAGAGTTCTGGGTATGATTCTACAAGAAAGTTTCATCTGAATAGCTTCTGGGAAATCTACCAAAACATGATTTTTTAATAAGGTTGGAGGAAAAATTGAGTAAAAATTATACTCACCTTTAAAGTTGAACTCCTTGATGAGAATCTGGTTTTCTGTACAAACTGTGGTGAGAAAGTAGGACTAGAATAAAGGCCTTATATTGTCATAATTTAAATTTTATTTACCCTTTTCTGTCTCAACATTTTCTAAAGTTTTGTGTTTCTAACATTCCTTTTTATGATACTAACCAGTTCAGTTCTTATTCTTAGACTGGTAAACATCAGACTGCTAATTAACCATGCTAGCTGAAAGAAGTCAGAAACATCAGAAGCTGAAAAGAAGCAAAATAAAAGTAAACAAAAAAAAAACACACAAACTAAAAGCAAACGCTGTGATACCTCTTAAGCTGATTATAAAGGGTTATTCTGAAATGATGTTAAATCATTAATCAACGTTAACCACTATCCAATATAGGAACTTGAATTGTGAGAAAATGAGTAATAGTAAAAAATTTGTCATGTTTTCTTTTACTGCAAGTTAACTCTTGAAAATGTTATTTTTACAAAGTATTCTTTAAGATGCTTGATTTAGAGAGAGTATTGCTAATTCCTGAGAAAATGAATGATAAAACTTTAAAAGTTTACCATTGTGATTGATTGTTTTATTATCTGTTGTCTTTACATATTCAGAAAATCTAAAATTCTTAAAATAAAAAATTTGGTCATAAAAAGGCTTTAAAATATTCCTATACAATCTATACTCTGAAAGTAGAAATTTCTAAACAAAATTCCTGTTTCCTATATGTGAACAAATTAAGCCTGGGCTTCACCAATAGAAGCCAAATCAGGTCACCCCACATTGAACACAGATAATAAGAGAAAGGTCGTAAGAAGAACCTCCATTTGGGTGCAGGTGGGAGTAGCAGATCCCTGTGAGTCTCTAATCTTGACCAAGTCATCTGAATGAGGGAGGACTTGTATAGGTGGGTTTTATTACAGTTGTGTCTCCTTTGCCTGGTGCTATTAGTTTGGGGCCCATAAAATTGAAAGTAAGTGTATGAATTGTATGACTCGAGAAAAAAGTCATGGAAGTGAAAATGTCTGTCCATTATGCTGGAGTCAGTGTCTGCGGGCTGGAGAGTGTGATACTGTTTGGGGGTGGAGAGAGTTTTGAGGGATTTGGGGGCTGATCAAGGAAAAAGATTGGATCACAGGGTGGCAGTAGCACACACCACTTTTACTGGTGAGGCTTTAACAGGTTTGCACAGAGAGGCCCCTCACAGCAGGAGTCTTTCCAGAGGCCAGGGTGCCAGGGTTGCTACTCAGCAGAGGAAGGGGACACTGGAGAAGGGACCTATGTGTCTAGGTTATGTCATATAGTAGCTCGGTGGGAGAGCTCCAAAGGTAGTATTTGAGGTTTTCATAACTTGGGACTTATCTATTGCTAGCTAATGTGGGTGAGGTTTTTCTGGAAGATGCAAGGGAAACATCTCTAAATGAATAAACATCTGCTTCTTAAAATATTTGGCTGTTTTCAAAAAATTGGATGTGTAAAATTTGATTTGGCACAGGCCATTTAGAAATAAGCCTGCAGTTTAGAAATAAAAGCATAGGTGCTGGGAACACAGAAGCCGTATTTGGCTCATTTCTGTAACACTGTTGCATATTCTGCAGATGTTGTTCTGAGAACTGTATTATCCAAATAGTCCAAACCTACACTTCTTTGGATGAGATTAGACAGAAGCCTGTTCCCCATCCGGACCTAAATGGACATCTTTATATTAAAGGAGAGAGTTGTCCTTGGGTGAGAATTGAGGTCAAGCCACCCATAGAGAGAGCTTCCCTCTGTGAAGCTCCAGGTCCTCTGGACTGCATTCCTTCTCCCAGGCCCCTGTGATTGACGCTGGCTGATTTTTCTAACTACCTGCAGATTGTCACCCACTAGAGGATAAATTATAGATTAATATTCTGGTTCACAGGGAGCTCAAAGAATGAAGGGTGTGTGGATGTGTGTATCTTCTGATTCTGAGGATGAATCTCACTAAATACTGGGAGAATCAAGTTTGTTCACGTTTGACTTTTCTGAATCCTCAAGACCCTCTTCTAGATCTGCCTAATCTAACCTTTTTTCCTAAATGTTTGAATTATTTGTCTTTCATTTTTCTTGAAAGAAAATTAAGTAAAAGCATCCAGTAACACTGCACACCGAGCTATGAGACTAAGTGGTACAATTGTAGCCTGTGATGCTGAGCTTTCTGCTGAGCCCAGCTGCCCCACCACCCAACTACTCAAAATGAAACAATAATTCCCTTGCCTCTCTAAGAACTCTGTGTCTTATACATTCCCTCTCAATTCTTTTTTTATTCCAATTTATTTTTTATTGAAGCATAATTGATTATGTATATTTGGGGAGTACAAAGTTGACTATCAATATTAGTGTACAATGTGTGATGGTCAAATCAGGATACTTAGCTTATTCATCGTCACAATATGTAATCATTCTTTGTGTCCATTAATCAATTTCTCATTAATTTCTCATTATTTCTCCTCTTTCCTACCACCTTCCCCCTCCTCTTTTCTACCTCTAGCAGCCACAGTTCTGTTCTCTCCTCTGCATGTTCAAAGTATTATTGTGATCATTTTCTTTCTCTTTCTCTCTTTCTTTCTTTATTGCTTGTTTGTTAATTCAGCTCCCGCTCACCCTTAAAGAAAGGGGTCTCTGTCCTAAAAGGAAGGTCTCCATAAAACCAAAACCACATTTGGGGCCACAAGATAGTTCAATGGAATTAAGTGGATTTAAATCATACAAAATACATTCCTTGAAATGAAGAGAAATGTATTAGAAATCAGTAACAGAAAGTTATCAGAAAAATATACAAATATTTGAAACTAAGTAACATACTATTCAGTAAAACTTGAGACAAAGTAGAAACAAAAATGGAAATTGCAAAGTATTTTTGAACTGAAAGAAAACATCACATGTCATCCAAACTGCTGGGATGCAAGAAAGCAGTGAATTTATAGCACTGAATTTATAGCAATATACATACATTTTAGCAAAGAAGTTCTAAAATAAACAGCCTTAGCTGCCACCCTGACATACTAGCAAAAGAAGAGCAAATTACACTCAAAACCAAGTGTTTTTTTATCTTTAAAAATCTGGGAATGTAATGAGGATTTATTTAGTTTTACAGCATTTGAATCATACATGCCTGGGGGCAAAAGCATGTTGGCAGGTTCACAATAGAAAAGTCAGAGTGGATGGGCAGCTTTTGTGAGAGAATTCTCAGAAAGAATTCATTCACAGGGAATGTCACAAAAGGATTATAAGGTAATATTATTATGGGCTGGACATATGCGAGACTGCTGTGAGCTTTAATTTGCTCAAAAGACAAAAACTCACACAGTGCAGGCAGCTTTCCATTCTTCTGATGTTCAGTGAGAGTGAGGGTCACTTGGCAAAGGCATGAAGAAGTGCCTTATGGGATTCAGTGTCAGCAGGTGACATCAGGATGCACTAGGATCTCCTTCCAGTAACAAGACTGAGCTCCGTATAGGCATCAGGTCAGCAGGGAACATTTGTGGGTGCTCCAGGGAGGACATAGCAGCCACTCCCTGGAGGGTTTGTGGGGCATCAGCCCTAAGTGGAGAGGAAACAGGAGGCTCTGGGAAGCTGTACTGGCACTTACCCATCCCCTATTTATGCAGAAGAGTGCCCAGTGCCTGGGACTGTGTCCTCTGTGGCCTCTTCTTCAAGGTTCTGCAGCCATTTCCACCACAGCGCAGCCTGATTCCAACTTGTCTTCTGGGCACCACAGATGCTCCTGCTGCACTGAGAGTCTGAGTCTCCCTGGGAGGTGGGTGCTTGGACTGTTACACTGTGCAGGTCCCAGGGAGTATCCTGCACACAGGAGTGTGTGCAGCATCACCAGTCTCCACACAAGTGACTGTGGGAGGAAAACCAATGGAGTTTTGGTGAGATGTGTGTCCTCACCTGTGAATAAGTGTAGAAATGCACTCTAAAGAATTGCCGTTCTTTGCATATGTTACAAATCCCTTGCTATAAACCATGTTTTTTTTTTTACATTATATTTGGTCTGTCTAGTCAAGAAAACAATTTTAATCATATTTGCCATGGAATTGATATCTTGGAATAAGAAATGATATCTAACATAATTTATTTCCTTCACCAAAATCAGAAATATCTTATCAAGTTGACTCAAACATTATTTTACTTCAATTATACTATGTCCTAGCGTGTAACTGACCTGATTGTCATTAATTCGGAAATATTCTTACAGCACCATTTTAAATGGAATCTATTAAAAGCACATATTTTCTATAGCATTACTACTTGAATGTAGGAATCAGTTTTATTTTCTTATTTGAAAACATTTTTCTCTGTATGAAAATATAGTAACAACATTGTCACCTCTAAAACATTCTTTAGATTTAAAAAATAACAGGAATCTTCATTGCCAGGTATAATAACGTAGGGATGGAAAGGCCAAAACAACCACTGCAAAAGGAACGAAATAAATTAAAAGAATAACACACAAAAGCTGTATATTAATGACATTAAAATACAGTGAAGGAAATGAAGACTAGATGATCTAAAATTCCAGACTGAAAAGAACCCTGTCTAATTGAGCAGATCTTCACCTGGCATTATTTGTATCCTACAATATTTCACAAATTTCCATTTGTACACAAGTTCTGATTTGGCACAGGGAGAGGAACTCATGTGGGAAAGGAGGATCCAGCTGAGAGTCAGTGATTGCACAAGGCAATGTCTACACATGGCCAGTGGTTTGCATGAGACATTTGCTGATGTGTGAGTTTTCAGGGAGGCTAGGGTTGTATGAATCTCCCACAGACTAAAGGTGCTTTTTATTTCCCTGAGACTGCACGTACCATACTTAATATATGATTGCATCATGGACATTGGTCTCCATCCCCCCTGCTCAGGCTTCAGTTAGCACGTCACTGCATATTACATCTCCCAAAGTCACCCATGTGGTCCCTGCCAGACCACTTCTTAGGGCAGAATGAGGGTCAGAAGGTGTCCTTGGCTATGATAAGTTGACTGTGATTGAGTGACATGACTTCAGGTCTCTTTTCACAGGATTCACTAAACCTTTGATGATTACAGGCCTAAACCCCTGCACGATGAAATACTTTCCTGTGAAATTTGCAGTGGCACCAGCTAGATCTAGGAGGCCAGGCAGTGGTCCCTTCAACTCTGCCAATCTTCATAAGAAACACATCTGGACTCTTGCAGTGTTCACAGCCTCAGCTGCTATTCCCAGCACCGTCCACAGCCCAACCCACCACAAGCTAAAGTGCATCGTATGTGAACAAAATTCATCTCTACCAAATTCCCTTCATGCATTCCCACCTGCAGTATGCCTGCAGTCTTCAACTCTTAACTTTAGAAAATAAAAGAAATCCATATCATTCTGTATTTTTTCAGAGATACATGGCGTAAATTACATCTTCCAGTTTATACTTTTTGTTTTTAAAACCAAACTTCTTGAATTTCAAGAACTCCCTTTTTCTATCAGCAAGTAGTAACTGAGGAAAATCAAAGAGTTTTAGCATAAATCATGTATCTGCTATAACCCCAAGATGTCTCCATCATGTATTGCCACAAGTCAGTGTCAACTGTTTGGCTGTAATGCTGATGAACTTAAATGACAAATGTTAATTTATTTCCCTGTCACTTCCATCACGTCTGTTTACTCAGAGGACACCTGGACCACCTCCTTCTCCTGCCACTTATGCCAGGTAAGGCTGCTGCAGCTGATGGAGCCTCAACAGGTGGTTCCTGAGGTGAGCCTGAGGGTTTCATGACCTACAGCCCCCAGCACCAAACTATTCCCCTGAGTACTCCAATGTCTTCCTCTTTTAGAGACAGAAAATGTGCTGGGCTGCTCCCCAGACAAGCCACACATGTGGGCAACTGGGCCCAAGCCAAGCAGAGAGGTTTGTGTTCGGGGCTGTACCACTGTGGGTGGATAATGTGTAGCTTGCATGCAGTAATATACTCCAATGTCCTCAGCCTCCACCCTGCTGATCTTCAGTGTGAAATCTGTCCCTGACCCACTGCCACTGAACTTGTCTGGGACCCCAGAAGCCCGGTTGGAAACCAAATAGATCAGGAGCTGTGGAGCCTGGCCTGGCTTCTGTAGAAACCAATTCAAATAGGTGTTTCCATTACTATGTAGGATGCTCTGACTAGCCCTGCAGGAGATGGAGACGGGCTCTCCAGAGATGACGGAGAGGGAGAGGGGAGTCTGGGTCATCACAACATCCCCACTGGTTCCTGAAATAATGAGATAAAAGTGCAATGTTATCTGTAAAGACTGTACACTAGTTTAATAATGTTCTTTTTTTTATTTCATGCTAAATTATTATTCATGGGTGTAATTTTGATTTATACCCCAAAAATATTCAATTTCGAAAAAGAACCCAAGAGGTGCCAGACACAAGGGGAGCTCCAGAAATCTCCTGCACCAGCCCCACCCCCACCCCCTCTTTCTATGTCACAGTCTTTCACAGAGCAGCGGTCCTTGCACCTTCTGGAATCTTCCTGGCTCTCACAGATCTAAACATGACGTGACCCATGCTGGAGGATGAGACGTACACATTTCACACATGGACAGAACACACATGGGAAGCAGTGGGGCCCAGAGCTCACCCTCCACCCCACTCTCCTTCCTCATCTCCCCTCTGTCCTTACCAGGGATCCAGAGCATGAGCAGCCCCAGGAGCTGAGCAGGGAACCTCATTTTGAGAGGTTGAGCTGAGGAGTCCTGATAAGTCACGGTTAGAGCTGAGCTTTTATCTCAGACTTGCAAGGGAAGGTCCTCCCTAGGGGACAGTATGCAAATCTCCTGGTGGGTGCAGCAGTGTGGGAAGAGTTACCTGGAGGTTGGGGCCTCTTTTGTAAGAAAAATGACATAAATGTCTTCTCTATTTGAAGGAAAACCTATAAAGATAAAGTCCGTACTGCTTAAGTAGGATAAATTTAAGTATTACCTTCTGTTTTCTCTAACAGATGTCTTTGTTCTTAGCTCTTTCCTAAGCACATATTACACTTCCCTTTTGATTAAGAAAATAATATTTGGTGATTCTGATTTTTTTGTTCATATTTCTTTAAAAGAGAACAGATTTGGGCCTTTTAATTTTTTTTGATGGAGATAAAACACACAGAGTAAAGGGCAGCAATCTCAAATGTACAACTGAAAAACGTTTGTGTACATTCATGATGCAGATGAAACTACAGGATATTTCAAATTCCCCAGATTCTTCCCTCATGCACCTTCCCAGTCAGTAACTGCTCCCCTAAGTCAACCAAGGTCACTCTCCCTCCAACCTCTATGCCAACAGTTTGGTTTTCCTGGACTTGAACCTCACATAAACTGAAGTAAGCTCTTGTGTTTCCTTGTTTCTACCTTCTGTCTTGTTTCTTTACTATTTTTGATTCCTTCATTCCTTCCTGCAGATTTAAGTCACTGTCTGCTGTCATTTCCTGTGACTCTGAAGATTTTCCTCCTGAATTCCTTGTAGGGCATGACTGCAAATAATAGCTTTTCTTCATTTTTGTTTACCAAAAAGTGTTTTTACTTTGCCTTTATTTGTCAAGCATATAGTTTCACTGGATATTGCACTTTTGGCTTACCTTTTTTTTTTTTTTTTTTTTCCCATCAGGATTTAAGTAAGTCATTCAGCTGTCTGCTAGCCTCCATTGGTTGAGATGAAGTCGGCCAACAGTTTTACATTTTTTTTCCTATATAGAGAGTTGGATTTTTCTCAATGCATTTGAGACATTCCACTTGTCTTTGTGTCACAATTTTACCTATAATGTGTGTGATTTTGCTTGTCATGTTTATCTGGAGCAAGTTTCATTGATTCTTTAATATATAGTTTAATCTGTTTCATGGCTTTGAAAAGTTTTTGCCATTACTTCTCCAAATATTTTTTTCCAGCCACTTTCTCCCATTACACATTAGTTGGTATTCTTCACATTGACTTGTAAGTCTCTGAGCCCTCAATCATTTTTCTTTAATTTTTTTTATTTCTTTTTTTAGATTGGATAATTTCTATTAATCTGTCTTCAAGTTCACTGATTATTCTGCCACCTTAAGCTGCTGTTGACCCTATCTAGTGAACATTTCTGTTGTGATATTTTACTTTCCTCTCTAGAATTCTCATCTGGCCCTTTTAAATAGTTTCTGTATTTTTATTGAGAGTCTCTACTTTTTGTCATTGTCTTTATATTTTCCTTTTTTGGTAGCTGATCATAGTTTTAAAAACTTCTGTGAACAGTCTATATAACAACTGCTTTAATGTTTTTGTTAAATCCAATACTTAGGGATTGCCAAAGTCAGCTCTCACTGACTATTTTTATTCCTCAATATGGTTTGCACTTTCTTTCTTTGCAAAAATTTTTATGCAAACCTGAGCATTTTACATCATATTTTTTGTGCATCTCTCAAATAAAACAGTCCTTGATTTTATTTTACTTTTTATACATTGTTGAGTTTCTCTTTAGTAACTTGCCCGGACTTAACACTGCAGAGTCAATCTCCCTCTTTGTGTTTCGTCACTGATATCTCTGCTCTTATTTCTTACTTTTAATTTTTAGCTAGGAGCTTCCCAGGTATCTGCAGAGTTTAGTAGTCACCAATGATTTGGCAGAAGTTCTGCTCAGACACCAGGAGCCCCACAGTCCGCCTTCTACCAACCCATTCGTGTGTAGTTTGCGGAGTGCACGCAAAGTGCAGCCAGTTCTCACCTCCCTCCTCTTTCTCCACTGAGCCCTGATGGGTCCCTGTCACTCATCCCTAGAGCTTCTAAGTCACAGGAACGTGTGCGGAGAATATCTCAGCAATTCTATGGCTTCATCATGTCCAGGGATCCACTATTTACATTTAGCTGGTTACCACTTGCCCCAGCCAGGACCATCACCCAGGACTAGCAAAGCTGTGGGCTTTTTCTGCTTCTGTCCTACAGAGTTCACCACATTTAGCTGGAAACACTGAAGGATCTCACTCCACTCCCCACCCCAACTGTAGTCCACTCCCTTTGGCAGCAAGATGCTGGTGTTTGCTGCCATCCCTTGTAGATGAAACCACACTTCTACAGTTCTTGCTGACTGAGCTGGGGTGAAAGGGAGCAGTCCCAAGCAGAAGACCACAAGCTTCCCATCCTCAGGCAAAGCTGTAGTAATTTTTCAAGAATAAACACTTCTCAATTTGTTTTATGTCTTTGGCAATTTTCAGAGCAGCCACAGAGCTGGGGTCTGGAGTGGGTACCTGTGGAGTGAAAGCGGCTCTGGGGCTCTGGATATGTGTATGACTACAGCAGAGGTGGCTCTTATGTCTGAGCTAGGGTAAGGACTTGGAACCTGGGTCTGGGGCACATGCAGAGTAGGCAATGACAGTGGAGCTGGGAGTCCAGGGCTGAACAACATGGCTCCATATTACGGGAATGAGGGGTGCGGTAATAGCAGCATCTCCTTCTTGGGCTTGGGGTGTGCATGACCAAGGCTGAAGCTTACCTCAGGCAAGAACTGCCAGTGTCCTCTGTGGAGCAGGCTGCTGTGATTCATGGAGATGAGCACTAAGGGACCTCTGCTGGCAAAGCTGTGGGCAGTTGGGGCTGCCTGGGGGGCTGTTCAGGTCTCCAGCAGCAAAGGTTAAGGGTCCTGTGCAGATCAGGCCATCACGGACTGCAGTGGTGCAGCCTCCTACCTTCACCCTTCTCTGTTCCTAGATGTCCCTGGCTGTCTCAAGTCCAAGAATCTCTTAGCCATCCTTTCTGTGTGGATATTCTTGGCTTTTCGATGCCCTATGTTGCTGCAGGTTCTTAATTGGACTCTTGAGCCCTCCCAGGACCATTTTCCTTCTTGGACAGCTGTCCTATTGTTGTATTTTGTGAGGAGAGGAAGGCTGGTGTCTCCTACTCTGCCATTTTGATGACATCACCCCCCTGGGACATAGAATTGATGATGATATCTTGGATTTTGACCTGATGCTACGGTGGAACAGTACTTCTATATGCTGGAGTGAAAATCAGAGTATTTAGCAAGTGGGAGGCAGGTGAATTGCTGAGGCCGTGGGCAGACTGAAGCCAATTATATCCCACTCCACCCCCACGTCTTGCCCTTTGCATCTCTTTGTTTTGGCTCTTCCTGAATTTTGTCATTTATAACAAACCAGCAAATATGAAAAGGAAAAGAATAATAATAAAGTAAAAAAAAAAAATCTTGGTGATGGTAGAAATTTTAGAAGTCTAGAATTTAATCTAAATAATTTGAAAATTTATTTGTAAATGCAAAATAATTATATAGGAATAATTCTACAGATATAAGGTATGTAAAATAATACAATTTAAATATAATTTAAAAACTATATAAAAATGAAAATACTACTCATGCACAGTATAAAGCAGAGTCAAGATGGAGGCCAAGAAATGGAAGCACATTTTGTCATTATACTAGTTTAAATTTACGTAGCCTTAAAAAAATTTTAAATATGCATATCTAATTCTGTTCATGATTACCTTGAAAGGAAAATGTAAAACAAAGAAAATACAGAAAGGTCAAAACATCACAAAGTTGTGATTTTACACTTGGCATTGACACATGTTTGTTCGTGCATTTTTCTTTCTTAAATGTAGCTACTGATAAATCTAAACAAAACCACTGTTTTTCATTGTTCTTTTAGTCTTTGACAAACTGTGTTCCTCAGTTCCTGAGGAGCTGGGAAGCTAGACCACACTGATCCTATCTCTGGAGCAAGGCGGAGTCCGTGGATGTGAGCAAATGGAGTCTGATCTACAGTCTGCAAAGCCAGGACCACTGCGTGGGAGAACCTGCAGGTTTTGCTCCTTTTCTGATCTAGATGAGGAGCATCTTGACATGTGTCCTCCTGATGCCCGTCATTGTGAGTCTTTCCTAAGTTTTCATTGCCCTACTGCTTTGGAGTCTGCTGGAAAAATGGGCAGTGGAAGGTGTGTAATTATTACTGACTGAAAAAGTGAAACTATGAAATGGGATGATGAGTATTAATAATAACAATAATGGTAATAATACTTAGAATTAGTCTGGACTCCAGGCCATTATTTCCATAGAAACACACAGAGCTGGGGAAAAGACTGCCTTTTCAACAAGTGGTGCTGGGGAAACTGGACACCCTTATGCAGAAGAATGAAACTAGATACGCATCTCTCACCATGCACTAAAATCAACTCAAAATGGATTACTTAAGTATAAGACCTGAAACTGTAATATTACTAAGGGAAAATATAGGTGAAACACTTCAGCAATTAGGTCAGGGCACAGACTTTATGAACATGCGCCTGAAAGCACAATCAGTAGAAGAAAAAATAAACAAATGGGACTATATCAAACTAAAAAGCTTCTGCACAGCAAAGGAAACAATCAACAGAGTGAAACGACAACCTACAGAGTGGGAGAAAATTTTTGCTAACTATGCATCCAAAGGATTAATATCCATGATATACAAGGAACTCAAGCAATTACACAGTAAAAATAAATAAATAACCTAATTAAAAAATGAGAAAAGGAGCTGGATAGACATTTTTCAAAGGAAGACATAAAAATGGCCAACAGGTACATGAAAAAATGGTCAACATCACTAGTCATCAGGGAAATGCAAATTAAAACTGCATTGAGATACCACCTCGCCCCAGTTAGACTGGCTATAATAAAAAAGATGGTGAATAACAAATGCTGGCGAGTGTGTGGAGAGCAGGGAACACTCCTGCACTGTTGGTGGGACTGTAAATTAGTACAACCACTATAGAAAACAGTATGGAGGTTTCTCAAACAACTACAGATAGATCTTCCATATGATCCAGCAATCCCACTTCTAGGTATATACCCAGAGGAATGGAAATCATCATGTCGAAGGGATGCCTGCACTACTATGTTCATCGCAGCTTTGTTTACAATAGCCAAGGCACAGAACCAACCTAAATGTCCATCAATAGATGACTGGATAAGGAAACTGTGGTATATATACACCATGGAATACTACTCTGCCATAAAAAGAATGAAATAAACAATATGAGGAGACCTCAAAAAGTTTGAGGAAAAATGATTAAAAGGTAAATCCTGAAACTTTATTTCTCAACATAAGCTCCATCAAGTTCAAGACACTTTTATTAAGCAATGGTACCAGCCATTTAGTCCAGTAGGGAAGAACTGATGGTCTTGGGAATATAACCATGTCAATGTAGTCTTTTTCACATTATCAACTGAAGAAAAATGGTTGCACTTTAAAGATATTTTAAGAATAGGAAACAAAAATATGTCAGAAGGAGCCAAATCAGGGCTATGAGGTGAATGCCTATTAATTTTCTACAGAAACTCTGGCAAAACTGCTGTTGTTTGATGAGAGGAATGAGCAGCAGCATTGCAGTGTTGGAGAGGGACTCTCTGGTGAAGCTTCCTATGTGTTTTTCTGAAAAAAATTTTGGCTAACTTTCTCCAAACACTCTCATAATAATGAGATGTTATCGTTCTTTGGCCCTCCAGAAAGTCAACAAGTAGAATGCCTTGAGCTTCCCAAAAAACTGTTGTCATAACCTTTGCTCTTGACTGGTCTGCTTTTGCTTTGGCTGGAATCATTTCTGCCTTTTGGTATCCATGGCTTTGATTGTGCTTTGTCTTCACAATCATACTGGTAAAACCATGCATGTTTCAGCTCCTGTTACAATTTTTAAAGAAATGTTTTCACATCTTGATCACTTTTGTTTAAAATTTTCATTGAATGTTCTGTTCTTGGCTGCCATTGATCTGGGTACAATAAATTTGTAGTCATTGAATAGAACATTTGTTCAAGTTTAATTTTTCAGTCAGAATTGTGTAAGGTAGAGGCAAGTCCCAGCCCCTGAGAGATGCCCAAGCCA
Organism: Cynocephalus volans; assembly: GCF_027409185.1. NCBI lineage: Eukaryota > Metazoa > Chordata > Mammalia > Dermoptera > Cynocephalidae > Cynocephalus > Cynocephalus volans. The sequence continues at coordinate 85,125,681 of NC_084473.1, forward strand.
CCACTGATCCCCAGGACCTGAGGCAGGGGAGCCACCCAATCCCAACACCCTTCACTTGCATGGGACCCCAGGCCACTGCCAGGTGAGTCTCCACCCCCGAGAGAAGTCCCAGCTGCTGCTGACCCCCAGGACCCAAGGCAGGGGAGCCAGCCAGTCCTGGAACCCTCCACACATGTGTGACTCCAGGCCACCTCCAGGAGGGTCCCTGCCAATGAGACAGGCCCCAGCTGCTGCTGATCCCCAGGACCCGAGGCAGCAACAGGCTGCTGAGTGCCAACAAAACTCGCTGATATTGCTTCAGACACCAGGGTGGAACAAGTAGACTGCAATAGATTTTGCCACAATGACTAAACACCAATGGAGAGATACTAGAGATATGAAAACCCAAGAAAGTATGACGCCACCAAAGAAATATAATAACTCTCAAATTCTAGACCCTGTAGATCAGGAAGTCCTCGAAATGACTGACAAGGAATTTTGAGCAACAATTCTGAGGAAATTACATGAGATACAAGAAGACTCAGTTAGACAGCATAACACAATGAAAAAAAGTATACAGGATCTGAAAGAGGAAATGCACAAAGAAATCAATGTCCTGAAAAAGAATGCAGCAGACCTTGTGGAGCTGAAGGATTCATTCAACAAAATAAAAAACACAACAGAGAGCTTAACCAGCAGGCTAGAACAAGCAAAAGAGAGAATATCTGACCTTGAAGATAGCTTGTTTGAAATAACACAGGCTGACAAAAAAAAAAAAAAAAGAAGAGAGAATTTAAAAACTTGAAGAAAATCTGAGAGAGGTAACAGACAACCTCAGGCACTCCAATATCCAAATCATGGGTATTCCAGAGGGAGAGGGAAAAGGAAATGGCATTGAAAACATATTCAATGAAATAATAGCAGAAAACCAGGTATAGGGAGAGATACAGATCTTCATATACAGGAGGCTCAAAGATCTCCCAACATATTCAACCCAAAAAGGTCCTCACCGAGACATGTTATAGTCAAATTCACAAAACTCAAAGACAAAGAGAGAATCTTAAAAGCTGCAAGAGAGAAGTGTCAAATCACCTATCAGGGAACCCCTGTCAGACTAACATCAGACTTTTCATCAGAAACCCTAAAAGCCAGAAGAGAATGGGATGATATATTCAAAATAATAAAAGACAAAAATTGCCAGCTAAGAATACTTTACCCAGCAAGGCAACCCTTCCAAAATGAAGGACAAATAGTATATCTCCCAGACAAGTAAAAACTGTGAGAGTTCACTACCACACAACCAGCCATACAAGGAATTCTCAAGGGAGTACCAGGTCTGGTATCTGAAAAACAACCATCACTACCATGAATACTCAAGATAGAACAAAACCCAACAGTAAAATAAAATGTTAACAATAAAGACGAAGAAAAAAAGTTTTTTGACTATTCCAAGAAACAAACAGTAAATCAGAAAGAAAGGAACAAAAGACACTTAAGACATCCAAACAAAAATTAATAAAATGCTAGGAGTAAATCAACATTTTCAATAACAACTCTTAGTGTAAAAGGATTATATCCCCCAATCGAAAGACACAGATTGACCGACTGGATTAAAAAGGAGGACCCAAGTATATGCTGCCTTCGAGAGACCCACCTCACCTATAAAAACTCACCTAGACTAAGAGTGAAAGGATGGAAAAAGACATATCATGCAAACAGAAAAGAAAAAAGAGCTGGAGTAGCTATTCTTATATCAGATAAAATAGACTTTAAACCAAAAACCATAAAAAGAGATAAAGAAGGCCACTATATAATGATAAAAATAGGGATCTATCCAACGAGACATAGAAATCATAAATATATATGCACCCAAAATCAGAGCAGCCAGATTTATAAACCAAACACTATTAGACCTAAAGAAAGAGATACACACTAATACCATAATAGTTGAGGATCTGAACACCACAGTCTCAACATTGGACAGATCATCTAAGAAAAAATCAACAGACAAACACAAGACCTAAACAATACTTTACACCAACTGGGCATGGCAGATAGATACAGAACATTTCATCCAACAATGTCAGAATATTCATTCTTCTCTTCAGCACATGGAACATTCTCCAGGATAAACCACGTTAGGTCACAAATGAAGTCTCAACAAATTCAAAAAAATTGGAATTATTCCACATATTTTTTCAGATTAAAACTAAAAATCAATAACAAATGAAACTCTGAAAACTATACAAATACATGGAAATTAAACAACATTCTACTTAAGACATATGGGTCCAAGAAGAAATTTTTTTTAAGGAAATCAAAAAATTTATTGAAACTAATGAAAATAATGACACATCATACCAAAACCTGTGGGATACTGCAAAAGCAGTGCTAAGTGGTAATTTATTGCACCAAATGCTTACTTCAGAAGAATGGAAAGATGGCAAGTAAACAACCTAACACTTCACCTTAAAGAATTAGAAAAATAAGAACAATCCAAACCCAAATTAGTAGATGGAAAGAAATAATTAAGATCAGAGCAGAACTAAATGAAACAGAAACCCAGAAAATGAAACAGATCAAGAAACAAAAAGTTGTTTTTTTGAAAAGATAAATAAAATTGACAAACCATTAGCAAGGCTAACTAAAACAAGAAGAAAGAAGATGAAAATAATAAAAATTAGAAAGGAAAATCGTGATATTATAACCGATACTTCAGAAATACAAGGAATCATTAGAGACAACTATAAACAACTTTATGCCAACAGATTTGAAAATCTGAAGGAAATGGGTAAATTTTTGTATAAACACAAACTACCAAGACTGAGCAAAGAAGACATAGGAAATCTGAACAGACCAATAACAAACAAAGAGATTGAAGCTGTTATAAGCAGTCTCCCAACAAATAAAAGCCCATGACTGGATGGCTTGATGGCAGAATTCTACCAAGCCTTTAAAGAATTAATAACAATTCTCTACAATATATTCTGAAAATTGAAACAAAGGCCACTCTCCCAAATTCATTCTATGAGGGAAACATCACCCTGATACCAAAATCAGACAAAGATATAACAAAAAAATAAAACTACAGGCCAATGTCTTTGATGAATATAAATGCAGAAATCCTCAATGAAATACCAGCTAACAGAATACAGCAACACATACATAAAATTATACACCATGACCAAGTGGGATTCATCCCAGGGATGCAAGCTTCATTCAACATATAAAAATCAATAAATGTGATACACCACATCAATAAAATCAAGCACAAAAACCATATGATCATCTCTATAGATGCTGAAAAAGCATTTGATGAAATTCAACATTCATTCATGATGAACTCTCTATAAATTGGGTATAGAAGTAAATTATCTCAACACAATTAAAGCCATATATGACAAAACCACTGCCAATATCATCCCAAATGGAGAAAAATTGAAAACTTTTCCCTTAAGAACAGGAACAAGACAAGGATGCCCACTCCTGCCACTCCTATTCAACATAGTGTTGGAAGTGCTAGCCAGAGCAATCAGAGAAGAGAAGAAAATAAAAGGCACTCAGATTGGAAAAGATGAGGTCACAACTGTCCCTGTTTGTGGATGACATGATCCTATATAGAGAATGCCTAAAGACTCTCCAAAAATCTGTTAGATTAAAAAATGATTTCAGCAAAGTTGCAGGGTGCAAAATCAACACACAAAAATCAATAGAATTTCTATTTTCTAACACTGAACTGGCAGAAAAAGAAATGAAGAAAGCTAGCCCATTTCCAATAGCAACCAAAAAAAAAAAAACTTAGGAATAAATTTAACGAAGGTTGTGAAAAATCTCTACAATGAGAACTAAAAACCACTGTTGAGAGAAATTAAAGAGGACACAAGAAGACGGAAAGATATCCCATGCTCTTGGAATGGAAGAATTAACATTGTGAAAATGTTCATACTACCCAAAGTGATCTGCAGAATCAATGCAATCCCCATCAAAATTACAGTGAGATTTTTCTCAGAATTGGAAAAAACAATCCTAACATTTATATGTAAAAACAAAAGAACATGAACCAAACAGCATGGTACCGGCATAAAAACAGACACATGGTCCAATGGAACAGAATAGAGAATCCAGAAATCAACCCATGCACCTACAGCCAGCTGATCTTTGACAAAGTCACCAAGACTACAAACTGGGGAATAGACTGCCTCTTCAGTAAATGGTGCTGGGAAAATTGAATATTCATATGCAGGAGAATGAAAAAGACCCATACTTCCCACCATATACCAAAATCAACTCAAAATAGGTTAAGGAATTAAATATATGCCCCCAAACATTAAAATTCCTTAAAGAAAACATAGGGAAAACACTCCAGGAAGCAGGACTGGGTACAGACTTTATGAATATGACCCCAAAAGCACAGGCAACCTAAGGAACAAGAAACAAATGGGATTATATCAAACTAAAAAGCTTCTCTACAGCAAAAGAAATAATTAACAGAACAAAAAGACAAGTAACAGAGTGGGAGAAAATATGTGCAAAATATACATCTGGCAAAGGATTCATATCCAGAATACATAAGGAACTCAAACAACTTTACAGCAAAAAAATAAATAACCCAATTAAAAAATGGGTAAAGAATCTGAAGAGGCATTTCTCAAGGGAAAATATACAAATGGCCAACAGACACATGAAAAATGCTCAATATCACTCAGCACTTGGGAAATGCAAATCAAAACCACTTTGAGATACCATCTCACTCCAGTTAGGATGGCTAAGATCCAAAAGACTGGGAATGACAAACGCTGGCAAGGATGTGAAGAAAAAGGAACCCTCATACACTGTTGGTGGGACTGCAAAATGGAGCAGGCTTTACAGAAAATGGTATGCAGGTTCCTCAAACAATTGCAGGTAGATCTACCATATTACCCAGCTATTCCACTGCTGGGAATATACCCAAAGGAATGGAAATCATCATGTTGAAGGGATACCTGTAATTCCATGTTTATTGCAGCACTATTTACAATAGCCAAGAGTTGGAACCAACCTAAATGCCCATCATTGGATGAGTGGATAAGGAATATGTGGTATATATACAATGGAATACTACTCTGGTATGAAAAAATTTTAAAAAATGAAATACTACCATTTGCGGCAACATGGATGGACTTAGAGAAAATTATATTAAAGGAAATAAGAGAGACACAGAAGGAGAAATACCACATGTTCTCACTTATTTGTGGGAGCTAATAAAAATAAATAAATATACTAATGAACAGGGGTGTGGTGGGAAGAAAACAACAATCACAATCCCTTGAACTTGTTAAGACAAGTGAACAGATATGATGTTGATGGCAGAGAGGGAGAGAGGAATAGGAAGAATTGGTAAAGGGACACAAAAATCAACTATGTTGTATATTGATAAATTTTTTTAATGAATTATGTAAGCTAAACCAACTGAAATGTCTATGGTGTGGTGTTGGCTGTTGTTGCTACTGTTAATCTTTGGTCCTCTTCAATTAGGACATGGACAAAATTATTTTTTTCCTTGCAAATTGATTTGAACTGTCTGCCACTGTGGGCTTTATCTTCAACATCATCTTGTCCCTTCTTAAAATAAGTTATTTATTTGTAAATTACCGATTTCTGTGGGGCATTGTCCCCACCAACTTTTCAGAAGTCATCAATGATTTCACCATTTGTCCACACAAGCTTCACCATAAATTTAATGCTTGATCCTGCTTCAATTTTAACAGAATTCATGTTGCTCTGATAGGGTCTCTTTTCAAACTGATGTCTTATCATTTTAGTGCCTCGAGCTACATCCTGTTCAGGCATGTTATAACAAGTTAGTATGAATTTATTTTGGCCCAAAAACTTTTATAGTTTTTTCATAATATCCTTTTTCCATGAACTTTTTGAGGACCCCCTCGTAATCTTAACATTATAATCCATTAAAGGAAATATGAACCATTGAATGCAAGTGAATGTTTTAAAGAGGAATAAATACATAAATTATCAAGGAAATTCTCGGCAATTTTCTATTAATTTCAAATGCATCAAAGAAGTCTGACAGACACCACCTTAATCCAGAAAATGAAGTGAATTTCTTCAGTAATGAGACTGATTGAAATTATAGACTACATAATAGGATACAATTAGAACAAGAATCTCCTTCTGGGTATTCCTGCCAAAGATGTATTACCTGAGTCTAAACATGGTGAAAACAAACAAATCCAAGTTGAGTGATATGCAATGAGACAACCTGTGTATAATCATCAAAAGCATTAAGATCATGAAATTAAGGGAAATACTGCAAAGCCGTTCCAGACTGAAGGAAACTAAAGAGACAGGGCAATGTGTGCTTCTGGACTGGATCGGTGTGCTACAAAGACATTATGGGGACAACTGCCAAAACTTGAAGTGAACCTGTGGATTAGATGGAATAATATAATAATGCTGACTTGCTGATTTCACAGTTGGATTGGGTTATGTAGAATAATTTTTCATTTGTAGGAAATACCTAGTAAACTCTTAGAGAGTGGGATTTTCAGGTCTTCAGGTTACTCTCAAATGGTTCAGAGGAAAATAATTACTTTTGTATTCCTAACATTTTGTTTTAAAATTGTTTCACTTTCTTAAATAAAAAATGAGTTTTTTAGTACATGCTAAATGTATTCTAAAATGTTATGGAATGGCCTTGTCCATTATTAAAGGACCAACTAAGATTATAAAAGGACCAACTAGTTACCACGTCTCCTCAAATTAAGATGCAATCCACTCAATTCACTGGATATTCAAGAGACCTGTGGCTCTGGACAATGACATATGTGTGAATGAAGCACCCCTGAAGGATATGTGGTATTTTTTGTCTTTATGCATTTTGAAGCTCTATTGTTAACAGCACACATTTTTGGAATTTACATGTCTTTTTAGCGAATTGACTATTTTATTTATTATATAACATCACTCTTTATCCCTAGTAAGTTTTTCTTCTGAAGTCATAGGGTGTGGTTTTCTCTGAGTTGATAATTTGTGGGATCTGCTGAGCTTCTTATATTTGTAAATTTATTTCTCTCCCTTAATTTGGGAATTTTCTGACATTATTTATTCAAACATTTCTGAAGAATTCAATTACATTAATTTGTTACCTTTTAATATTTTTCAACATGTTTCTAAATGCCATTTTTTTTAATACTTTATCTCTGTGGTTCAGATTGTTTTATTTTTAGTTATGTTAAAATTCACTTCTCCTTTTCTATGTCATGCCCATTCTGTTTTTCAGTTCATCCACTCGAATTCTCTATGTAAGATATGGTGGTTTTCAATTCTAAAATTTCACTTTGTTCTTTTATATAGTTTCAATTTTTCTGCTGAGAGCTTTGGTTTTAGTGTTTACTTCAAAAGTGTCTATCTTTAACCTCATGGGGTATGGTTATAATAGATGCTTTAAAGTCTTTGTCTGAAAATTTCTACATATGGATAATCTCATCATTGGCATTTTTTAATGTTCTGTTTTCTTGAGAATTGGTCACATGTTTCTAATATTTTATATATCAAAGTATTTCAAATTGTATCCTGAACATAGTAAACATCATACTGAATTCTGTTAAAATCCTCTGAAGAATTTTATTTCTGTTGTAGTTGTTTTTTGTTTTAATTTCAAACTGTATGTTCTATCATGACTTTAATAAACAATCGTTCTTGTAGTTTTCAAAGATTTGCTATGCTGTTTGGGCTTGTAATGTGCATGCACCACTCAAATGTTAATTTGAGAATTAAGCTTTGGTTTATACAGATTTTATTTACCAAAGACTTTGTTATTGGGGCGAGTATCTTCTGCTCATGGTGAAATTGAGCGATAGTTTCATACTCAGTTTATGAAAGGTTCATACACAGGAGTAGAGTATCTCCACTTTCTGTAATCCCCCCTCCCTCACCATAGTTTGGCTACTAAAAGTCCTTTTTTTCAGTTTCTCTCAGTTTTATTTTCCTGCACTGCCACACAGCTCTGGGTAACTATGGCCTCTCCTTGAAAAAAACAGTCCAAAAAAAAAAAAAAAAAAGGAAAAAAATACTGAGAATTTCTTTACATTCACCAGACCACAGAGTTCCTCTTACTGTTTCATCTGACTAGAAAGATGAGTTTTTATTCAGGGTTTTAAGTGTCTTTGCTGCCATAGCTACTGCTGTATTAGTGAAGATCCATGATCAGAGAGAAGGAAAGAATAAATAAAATAGTGATCTACCCCCCTACTCCTGCATTCACAGTGCTCCCTTCTCCCAGTCTTATGGCCAAAAGAAAGGATTTCTTTTGATGTGTGTGTGTGTGTGCGTATGTGTGTTGCTCATTCCCATTGTACTCTTGCTTAATTTGGTCTTTCCTCAGGTCACATACGAGAGATAAACATACCACAGCCTTTTAACACTGTTCCTGCTTTTGGAATAAAGAGGTCCAGATTTTTCAAGTGATTATGTATGCCTGGAATAGGCATTTCAAGCTCTTTATGAAATACACAGTCAAGCATACTCCTGCAAGTATGCCGTGTACAAACACGTAGCTTTACAACTTTGTTTACTCTCCTCTGTTCTGCTTTTTTAGACATCCCTTATTACCTACAAATACAGTTTATGAAACTGTTCTCTATTATTCTTTTTGTATTTACAACACATCTTTCTGAAAACGCTAACATTATGTTCTCACATTCAAATTAGATTTGATATTCTGACATTTATTGTTTTCTTCCAAATTTTATTTTATTTTGTCAATATACAATGTGGTTGATTATTGTGGCCCATTACCGAAACCTCCCTCCCTCCACCCTCTCCCAGCTCCGTCCCAACAATGTCCTTTCTGTTTGCTTGTCATATCAACTTCTAGGAATTGTAATTGTTGTGTCTTCTTCCCTCCCCCACAGTTTTTTTGAGTATTTATTTATTTATTTTTAGCTCCCACAAATAAGTGAGAACATGTGATATTTCTCTTTCTGTGCCTGACTCGTTTCACTTAATATAATTCTCTCTAGGTCCATCCATGTCATTGCAAATGGCAGTACTTCATTCTTTTTTATAGCTGAGTAGTATTCCATTGTGTAGATATACCACATTTTCTGTATCCACTCATGTGATGATGGACATTTGAGCTGGTTCCAACTCTCAGCTATTGTAAAGAGTGCTGTGATGAACATTGGGGAACAGGTATACCTTCGACTTGATGATTTCCATTCTTCTGGGTAAATTCCCAGCAGTGGGATAGCTGGGTCATATGGTAGATCTATCTGCAATTGTTTGAGGAGCCTCCATACCATTTTCCAAAGAGGCTGCACCATTTTACACTCCCATCAACAATGTATGGGAGTTCCTTTTCCTCCGCAACCTCGCCAGAGGGAGGTTCAATTTATTGTTCAGGGTCTTTGGGATTTTAGCCATCCTAACTGGGGTGAGATGGTATCTCAGTGTGGTTTTGATTTGCATTTCCTGAATTCTGAGTGATGTTGAGCTTTTTTCATATGTCTGTTGTCCATTCATATATCTTCCTTTGAGAAATGCCTATTTAGCTCTTTTGCCCATTTTTTAATTGGATTGCTTGTTTTTTTCTTGTAAAGTTGTTTGAGTTCCTTGTATATTCTGGATATTCATCCTTTGTCAGATGTATATTTTGTAAATATTTTCTCTCACTCTGTTGGTTGTCTTTTAACTCTGTTAATTGTTTCTTTTGCTGTGCAGAAGCTCTTTAATTTGATATAATCCCATTTGTTTATTTTTCCTTTGGTTGCCCGTGCTTTTGGGGTCATATCCATGAAGTCTGTGTCCAGTCCTACTTCCTGAAGTGTTTCTCCTATGTTTTCTTTAAGAAGTTTTATTGTTTCAGGGTGTATATTTAATTCTTTAATCCATTTCGAGTTGACTTTAGTGTATGGTGAAAGCTATGGGTCTAGTTTCATTCTGACATTTCTATTGATGACAATCTAAGCCTCCTGTAAACAAGCCAAGGGGTGTTTCATCTGTGCATTCTTCTAGGGGAGGTGAAATGTCTCAGACCAACACCCTCACCAGTGGAGGGTTCTCTCAATGATTTGTCTAGTAACCTGAAATCTCAGCATACACTTCCTTGTTTGATACTTTTTATCTGGAGGACATACCTTGCTTGGTGGGTTATATAAGTTATGAATTTGTAATAAATAAAAGGTCAGTAAACAAGACTTAAGCAGTAGGATGAGATGTGGGAGAAAATATATAATTAGTGTCTGGTACCAAAGCGGGTACAGCTGGGTTGGCTCTGAGATGCGCCACATTATCTCCTGTAAAAGCACAGAAGCAGCTCTCCGTTAGGTGTCAGACACTGCTTGACCATCCCTGCCGCTGGGGAAGACAGGCACTGCTGTCCCTAGTTGGTGCTTTGCTCCTTTACCTGTGGACTTGTCTTGGGCACAAAGCTGTGACACAGGAACAGTAGAATGGCTGATTTGTCTTTCTCAGCTTTCTTCAGTGTGGGTTTAGCCCTTTGGCTGTTTTACCTGTTTATTAAACAAGCTGGATCATGAGATAGAATCAGACATAAGCTTTATCATTCTCCTGTGTGAGACTACTTTTTCTCTGTGGGGCCAATTTTTTTTGTCCCTTGCATGAAATCTTTGGTGAGTCTCATGTCTTTTCCAGTAACTTAAATAATAGCGTTCTGTGGACATTTCTTCTCACAATGGAGTCTTCCTTGGGTGTGTGGTAGTGCTAGTCCTCTGAAGCACTTACTGTCCACTCCTTCCCCTCCCCAGCTGAGCTAACCGTGGACTGTTGTCTGAGGTAGGGGAGGATCAGGTGAGCATCACTTCTCTTTCTTGTCTACAGGAGAGCAGCCACCCGTCCCCAGTGCTGGGAGTCACTGCCTCTTCCAGGAAACTCACCTGTCATCTCTCCACCCTTCCCCTGCAGAGCAGCAGTCAGCCCAGGCTTGGCCTTAGTTTCCTCAAACAGGAATCGGACGTGCCACGTGTGCCCCCAAACTTCTAAAGACACAGGTCACACTCTTCAGGAGTTCCCATAGGTGAAAGATGGGACTAAACACACTAATAACTCCCTAAAAACTACTGTCTTTGCTTCTAGCCATTTACCACCACACTGATTTTTTTTTTTTTTTTAATGTGAAAGGGCCAGAGTAAAAAATTAGATTTCAGGAAACCTGGAGAGCATCTACTGGGGTGGAGCCACACCAGAATAAGGCTGAGAGAGTCTCATTTTGCTCTCTTGTCCCAGTAGGAAGGGGGAGAAATGCACTCGATTTGGAGGGTTTATACAAAGCCTCATATGGGTCAGCCTCGCTGTCAGAACCATGAAGAGGAAAAGTCTTGGGACCTGTAAGTAAGTTCCTGATTATAGGCAGTCCAGCCCTAGAGGTGAGGTTTGCACACAGGAGCTGCATCCCTGCTCTTCTGGAGCCCCTGCCTGTCTTTCTCCCACTCCCACCTTTAGCTCCACCCACTGAGGATTCAGCATCTTCCTCCAGCATGTCTTCTCTGAGTCTTGTCTTCAGCTGCAAATGGCATCTGCCTTCTGTCTTCCCTCTGCCTTTCATCTCCTGCATTTGCTACAACTTGATAATTAACTATCTAGATTTGATGATAAAATTTCTATGTGAGTGTACCTGATTACCAGTTAATCTCCATTATTCTTGTTCATCGTATATTTTTACTTGCCATTGTCATAAGCCACAGTTGAGTACTTTAGATTGTCTGGCTTTATATCAGGTGACACCTTTTCCCATAAAATATTTTAATTGCTCTATGTGATTCTTAACTTGAGTCCTTTTTCTGGCCTGTTTTTATAAAGATCCCACCTAGGAGACCAGGTGAAATAAACCCTCTGGATGTGTCATCTCAGTCTTTCTGGTTCCTAAACTTTTCTGCTACCCTATCAAATACACCTAGCCCCATCCTGTCAATCACTCTCCACCACATGCCCTGTGTTGTTACTATGTGTGATCAGGAGGGAAATTTAATCTATTGGAGGACCAAAGAGTGAGGGTTAGGTTTAGGTACTAGAAATAAATTAGTCATATTAATAATATTGAGAAAATTTGATGATAAAACACGTACCAATCCAGAAAAAAGAGGGGAAAAGAGACCTTATGACTATTATTTTTAATTTTTTTAAATTTATTATTACCAACTATGATTTTTCTTTATGCCCTTTACCTGACCTATCACTCCCCAAACCCCCTGCCTCCCTCCCCACCATCTCTATTATCCTTAGGTGTGTTCTCTCCTTCTGAAAGTTCAATGTATTGTTATGGTCTCTTTCTTTCTTTTTTTCTTTCTCCTTCCTTCCTTCCTTCTTTAGCACCCAGTTATGAGTGAGAACATGTGATATTTCTCTTTCCTTCTCTGGTTTATTTCACTTAACATAATTTTCTCCAGACTCATCCATGTTGCTGCAAATGGCGGGATTTCATTCTTTTTTTATGGCTGAGCAGTATTATATTGTGTAGATATACCACATTTTCCTTATCCAGTCATCTGTCAATGGACACTTAGGTTGGTTCCATATTTTGGCTATCGTAAATAGATCTGCAGTGAACAGGGGAGTGCAGGTATCCCTTTGACATGATGATTCCAATTCCTTTGGATATATACCAAGCAGCATGATTGCTAGATCATATGGTAATTCTATCTACCTCTAGTTCTATTTGTAGTTGTTTGAGGAGCCTCCATACTGTTTTCCTTAATGGCTGTGCTAACTCACAGTCCCATCAACAGTCTAGAAGAGTTCCCCTTTCCCTGCATCCTTTCCATCATTTGTTATTCTCAGTCTTTTTAATAATGGCCAGTCTAACTGGGGTGAGATGATATCTCAATGTGGTTTTAATTTGCATTTCTCTGATGACTAGTGATGCTGAGCATTTTTTCTTGTACCTTTTGGCCATTCACATGTCTTCCTTTGGAAAATGTCTATTCATCTCCCTTGCCCATTTTTTAATGGGATTATTTGATTTTTTACTGTATACTTGTTTGAGTTCTTTGTGTATTCTGGATGCTAATCCCTTCTCAGATGTATAGTTTGCAAATATTTCTCCCATTCCATAGGTTGCCTTTTCACTCTGTTAATCATTTCTTTTGCTATGCAGAAGCTTTTTAGTTTGATATAATCCCATTTGCTTATTTTCTTTGGTTGCTCATGCTTTGGGGGTCTTAGTCACAAAGTCTATGCCAAGTTATACTTCCTGGAGTGTTTCCCCTATGTTTTCCTTTAGTAATTTTATGATTTTGGGACTTATATTTGATTCTTTAATCCATTTTGAGTTGATTTTGGTATATGGTGAGAAGTACAGGTCTAGTTTCATTCTTCTGCATATAGAGGTCCTATCTTCCCATTTCTTGAAGAGGCAGTCTTTTCCTCAATATATGTTCTCACTGGGTTTGTCAACGATCATTTGGCTGTAAGTATGTGGGCTGATTCCTGGGTTTTCTATTCTGTTCCATTGACCTCAGTGTCTGTTTTTATGCCAGTACCATGCTGTCTTGGTTACAATGGCTTTGTAATATAATTTGTAGTCAGGTAGTGTTATGCCTCCAGCTTTCTTTTTTCTCAGGATTACTTTGGCTATTTCGGGTCTTTTGTTGTTCCATATAAATGTTAGGATTGTTTTCTTTTCTATTTCCATGAGGAATGTTATTGGTATTGTGATGGGAATTTCATTGAATCTTTATATTGCTTTGTAGAATGGATATTTTCTCGATGTTAATTCTTCCCATTCAAAAGCATGGTATGTCATTCCACCTTTTTGTGTCCTCTATCAGTATCATTTTGTAGTTCTCATTGTAGAGATTTTTCACCTCCTTGGTTAAATTGATACCTAGGTATTTTATTATTTGGGTGACTATTGTAAATGGGCTTGCTTTCTTGATTTCATTTTCTGCTGGTTTGTTACTGGAGTATAAAAATGCTTATGATTTTGTGTGTTTTTATACTTTGCAACATTACTGAAATTGTTGATCACCTCTGAGAGTTTTTTGGTAGAGTCTATAGGTTTTTTCTGTATATAAGATCATGTTGTCTGCAAACAAGGACAGTTTGACTTTGTTCTTTCCAATCTGGATATCCTTTATTTCCTTCTCTTGCCTGATTGCTCTGGCTAGTACTTCCAATACTATGTTAAATAGAAGTGGTGAGTTTGGGCATCCTTGTTTTGTTCCAGTTCTTAAGGTAAAAAAAGATTTCCCCCATTCAAAATAATATTGTTGATTGGTTTGTCATAAATGGCTTTTATTGTGCTGAGGTAATTTCCTTCTATACCTAATTTGCTGAGAGTCTTTATCATGAAGGGATGTTGAGTTTTGTCAAATGCTTTTTCTGACTCTATTGAGGTATTCATATGTTTTTTGTGCTTGGTTTTGTTGATGTGATGTGTCACATTTATTGACTTACATATGCTGAACCATCTGTGCATCCCTGGTATGAATCCCACTTGATCATAGTGTATTTAAATTTTCTTTTTCTGTTGTATCTTTATCTGGTTTTGACATCAGGGCGATGCTGGCCTAATAGAATGTATCTGTTCCAATTTTTATGAAAAGTTTCAAGAGAAGTGATGTTAATTCTTCTTTATAGGTTTGATAGAATTTAGCTGTAAAGCCACCTGGTCCTGGGATTTTCTTTGTTGGAAGATTGCTGATTACTCTTTCAATCTCTTTGCTTGTTACTGGTCTATTCAGGTTCTCTATTTCTTCTTGGTTCAGTCTTGGTAGTTTGTATGCATGCAGAAATTCATCCATTTCCCCCAGGTTTTCATATTTGTTGGTGTACAGTTGTTTATAATAATCTCTAATGATTCTTCATATTTCCGTGGTATCAGTTGCAATGTTTCCCTTTTCATTTCTGATTTTTGTTATTTGGGTCTCATCTCTTCTTTTTTTGTTTTTAACATAGATAATGTTTTGTCTATTTTATTTATTTTCTCAGAAAGCAGCTTTTTGTTTCATGTATCTTTTGTTTCATTTTGGGGGTCTCTATTGCATTTAGTTCTTCTGTGATCTTAATTATTTCTTTCCAAAAACTAATTTTAGGATTGGATTATTGTTCTTTTTCTAGTTCTTTGAGGCATAGTGTTATGTCATTTATTTGAAGTCTTTCCTTTCTTTTGATGTAAGCATTTATTGCAATAAATATCCCTCTTACTACTGGTTTTACGCAGGCTTTGGTAAGATGTATCATAATTTTTGTTAGTTTTAAGAAATTTTTTGATTTCCTGTTTAATTTCATCTTGGACCCCTAGGTCATTCAGGAGTCTGTTGTTCAGTTTCCATGCACTTGAGGAGTTTCCAGAATTTTGCTTGTTGTTGAGTTCCAGTTTTAATCCATTGTGGTCTGAAAAGATACTTGGAATGATTTCAACTTTTTAAAATTTGCTGAGACTTGATTTGTGACCTAACCCATTGTCTATCCTGGAAAATGCTGATGAGAAGAATGTGTGTTCTGTGGTTGTTGCATAAAGTGTTCTGTAGATGTCTGCCAGGTCCAATTGTTCTAAGGTGTAGATTTAATCCTGTGTTTCTTTGATGACTTGTTGCCTGGCAGATCAGTTCCGTGCTGAGAGAAGGATGTTAAGGACATCCACTACTATTGTGTTAGGGTCTATCTCTTTTTCTAGGTATAAGAGTGTTTGCTTTACATATCTGCTCCATTGTTGTGCACATACATACTTATGATTGTTATGTCTTCTAACTGGATGGATACTTTTACCATTATATAATGACCTTCTTTGTCTCTTTATATGGTTTTTGGTTTGAAGTTTATTTTATCTACATAAGAATAGCTACTTCTGCTCATTTTTGGTTTCCAAGTACATGGTATATCTTTTGTCATCCCTTCACTTTTAGTCTATATGGGTCTTTGTAGGTGAGGTGGGTCTCTTGAAGACAGCATGTATTTGGATCTACCTTTTTAATCCAATCAGTCAGTCTGTGTCATTTGATTGGGGAGTTTAATCCATTTATATTTAGTGTTCTTATTGACAAGTATTGATTTATACTTGACATTATATCACTTTTTGTCTAACTGTTTTAAATAAATATTTTTTCCTTTCTCCCCCTTTTATTTTTCATCTTCAATGTTAGTTGGAAATTTGAGGTAGCATGATTTAGCTTCTTTCTCTTTCTCACTGGCATTTTTGTTTTAAGGGCAGCAGGTTTTGTCCTTTCTTGTGTATCCATAATAGTGATCATCATTATTCAGATTCCAGATGAAGGACTCCCCTGAGAATTTCTTGTGGGGCTGGTCGTGTGGTGGTGGTGAACTCCCAGAATTTTTGTTTGTCTGGGAAATACACTATTTCTTGCTCATTTCCAAAGGAGAGCCTTGCAGGGTAAAGAATTATTAACTGGCAATTTTTTTTTTTTTTTTTTTTTTTTTTAGTGTTTTAACTATATCATGCCACTTTCTTCTGACCAGTAGGGTTTCAGTTGAGAAGTTTGCTGCTAGTCTGATGGGGTTTCCCTTATAAGTGACTTGACACTTTCCTCTTCCTACTTTTAGAATTCTCTGTCTTCATGCCTTACAAAGGTGACTATAATGTGTCTTGGAGAGGATTTTTTGGATTGAATCTGTTGGGGGAACTTTGAGCTTCCTGGATCTGAAGGTCTGCATCTCTCCCTATACCTGGGAAGTTTGCTGTTATTATTTCCTTGAATAGGTTTAAAATACCTTTTCCTTTCTCCTCTCCTAGAATATCCACAATTTGTGCTTGAGGTTGACTGCTATCTCTCTTAGATTTTCTTCATTACTTTTAATAATTTTTCTTTTTCTTTTCCTCTCTCTTTTTTTTTTATCTGCCTGGGTTATTTCAAAAAGACCATCTTTGAGATCTGAAATTTTCTTCTGCTTGCTCTACCCTGCTGCTCAAGCTCTCTGCTGTTTTTTACTTCAATGAGTGTATCTTTCACTTCTAGGAGTTCTACTACACTCTTTTTTAAGGTATTCATCTCATTGTAAATTTCTTCCTTCATATTCTAGATATTTTGTCTTTTTCATTGTGTTCTCTAATTGATTTTTCTTTTATCTCTACGTGTTTTCTTAAGATCATCACTCAGAATTCCTTTGCAGACATTTCAGGGATTCCCTGTTCTATGGGTTCTAGAATATGAGCATTACTGTATTCCTTTGGTGGTGTCATTTCTTCTTGTTTGCAGTTTTAATATTTTTTTGTTGATATTTGGTCATCTGGTAGAGGACTTGCTTCTTCCATTATTCTGGGGTTGGCTATGTGGATGAAGATTTCCTCTTCTATTTGCAGGCTGTACTGGTGACTCTTCTTATATCAGTGTAGTTGAGTGAGGGCAGGTTGCTTGTAGAGTGGCCCTGGCTGCTACTGTGGTGTTGAACTGTCCTTGCAGTGACAGTAGGTGTGGCAGTGGCTATATTATATCACCTTGGCTCCTGTTCCAGCTTTCTGTGGCTGTAGATTGAGCCCCCAGTACCACTTACATCTCAGCTCACCTCGCTGGCTCCAGGGTCTTAGCCTGAGCCTCCATTGTCACACAGGTTTTGGCTTACCTCCCACTTCTTCATTTTTAATGAACAGAAAATTTCAGGAAATTCACACATTTAATTTTCCTTTAGTAACCTTTCTTAGATGAAATTTAAGCAGCAAGCCCTTTATCCTGGCTCACAAAATCAGAGGGTACTCTAACACATAGCTGCACATCAAGAATTCCGTACCACAGGTAGCAGAATAGGAATGCTGCACTTCTTACATTCCACAGATCAGAGGGATCAGATTTCTGAAGCCCGGTCTCAGATTTCTTCTAATTCTCTTATTCATAAGTCTTCCTTGTGATTTTTCATTCTACTTTAGGAGTGTTAGTTGTGAGGATGATAAGAGTTTAAAGTGTGAACAGTAATCCCCTACCCAAACACATACATGTCCTAATATCTGGATGTTAAGAATATTACCTTATATGACAAAAGGAGCTTGGCAGATGCAATTAAATTAAGTACGTTGAGATCTGGAGATTACCCTGGATTATCCAGGTGAAACCAATATAATCACAAGGGTCCTTATAATAGGGAGAAAGGAGGATAACAGAGAGGAGATGTGACAATGGAAAAGGATACTGGAGTGATGGGGGTGAAGGGACCATGGAGGAAGGAAAGTGGGAGCATCTTAAAGATGGAAACGCAGGGAAGTGGATTCTCTCCTAGAGCCTCCTGAAGGAATACAGTGCTACTAACTCCTTGATTTCAACTTAGAGAGAATTCTGACATCCATAATAGTAAGGCAATAAATTTGTGTTGCTGAAAGGCAGTAAGGTTGTGGTAATGTGTGAAAGCAGCAATAAGAAACTAGTACAAAGGTAAAGAATGCCTTTTGCCTCCTAGATTGGGTGGTTACCTTTTGTTTTTCCACACATTTCTGCCTTGTTATCATTTGGTGTTGATTTCTATAGGAAATGCAGAACAATGTTACTATGAGGAAAGCTCACACAACAATTCTTTTTAAGTAGAAAATCTTTTGGGTAGAATACTTTGAATTACTCTTGTGCATTCTGGGTATGTGAGAACATAGGGGTCAGCTTTCTCACCACATGAGAGGATGAGGAGGTGTTTGTCTGATTATTTATTTTCATATTAGATTATTTTTAAATTAGGTTTACAGGACAGAGTCTGGGAAGGAAGGGTGATTCAGAGAGATGAGGATGGATAGAGGAGATGAAGAGGGGTCAGGGCAATGCAAGACGGGCCCTTGCCCCCAGATATGAAATAAAGTTATTCAGAGTTTGTAAAGATTTTGAGAGATACTCTTTGTAGATACTCTTCAGAAAGAAACAAGTATAAGATAAGGGTAAGCATAGTGGCATTTGGCAGAAGCAGCAGGGAGCTGTGAGTTTTACAACATCCTTCTGGCTTTGTTTCTTCTCTGTTCTACAGGCCGTCAGCTCATCTATGCCACAAACATGGCAATATGGAAAAAACATATTTAAGGACAGACAGACCTGGGTTTAAATCCCAGTCCCATCATTCACTGACCATGTGATTTTTGACAAACCACCTGTGCTCTGATGATTGTTTCTCTCATCTGTGAAATGTAGTACTAAGGATACCAAGGGTGCCTTGAGGGTTTAACCAGACGATGTGCCATAAAATTATATATAGCTAGAAAGATAGATAAATAGAGAACCCAGTGCCCTTTTATGCACCCCTACATATCTTAGGATAAACATGTTATGTAAGATATTACTAACTAGATGCTATTTCAACTGAGAGTCATTGACATTCATTCTACAACTAGCAGCTGCCTCTCTATAGGATATGGGTTTCATTTGCATTTTTCCACCGTAAGAACTTCCACCAAGAGAGCATGGCCAGCATCCTAAGGCAGGAGCTGAGGGCAGTGCTGTCTGCCCAGAGGCAGGCAAGAGAGCACACCCAGGGTCCTAAGGCCAGATCAGAAGGTATCATGCCCATCCCACTGCAAACAGCACTTGTGAGTGGGTGGCCCACCACAGCAGCAGCCACAGCCACCATGCAGGTGGCCTGCCAGACACTCTACTGCATTGATGCAAGGAGAGTCACCTGTGTTGACTGGGAAAAGAAGAGGACATCCCTCTCCTCCTCAGAGCCCACCCTAGAGTAATAGAAGAAATAACTATTCTACCAGATGACCAGACATCAATGTAGAGATACTAGAAATATGAAAACCCAAGAAAATATGATGCCACCAAAAGAATGCAGTAATTCTCAAATACCAGACCCTCGAGAGCAGGAAACCCTTGAAATTACTGAAAAGGAATTCTGAGCAACTACCTTAAGGAAATTCACTGAGATATGAGAATACACAGACAACATAATGAAATGAGAAAAAAAATCCAGGATATGAAAGAGGAAATTTACAAAGAGATTAATACTTTAAAAAGGAATGTTCCTTGAAGAAGAATCTCTTATGGAACTGAAAAATTCACTCAACAAAATAAAAACACATCTGATAGCTTAAGCATCAACCTAGAGCAAGTGCAGGAAAGACTTTCTGATCTTGAAGACAGTCTTTTTGAAATAACTCAGGTGTACAAAAAAGGAAATAATTTTTAAAATGAATAAAATCTAAGAGAGCTACAGATAACCTTTAGAACACAAACATTTCAATAATGGGTGTTCCAGAAGAGGAGGAGAAAGGAAAAGGTGTGGAAATCCTATTCAATGAAATAATAACAAAAATCTCCCCAGGTATAGGGAGAGATATAGACCTTCAGTTCCATGAGAGTCAAAGATCCCCAAACAGATACAACCTGAAAAGATCCTGTCCAAGACACATTATAGTCAAACTGGCAAAACTCAAAGACAAAGAGAGAATCTTACAAGAAGCAAGAGAAAAGTGTCAAGTCACCTATAAGGGAGCCCCATCAGACTAACAGCAGACTTCTCAACAGAAACTCTACAGGCTAAAAGAGATTCAGATGATATATCCAAAATAGAAAAAGAAAAAAACTGCCAGCCAAGAATACTATACCAAGCAAGGCTGTCCTTCAGAAACGAAGGGGAAATAGTGTATTTTCCAGAAAAAGGAAAACTGTGGGAGTTTATCACCACATGACCAGCCCTACAAGAAACCCTCAAGGAAGTCCTCTAACTGGAATCCAAAAATTGATAATCACTATTACAGATTCACAAGAAAGAACAAAACCTACTGGTAGAACAAAAATGCAAATAAGAGAAAGAAACTAAATGTAGCTTATCAACACAAAAATACTATATTGACAATACAACAATGCCCCTGCTTTAGTTCTGCTTTTAGTAATCTCTCTTTTTTTCTTGGACAGTCTAGATAGATGTTTGCAAATTTTGTTGATCTTTTTGAAGAATCAACTTTTGTTTCTGTTGATTTTCTCTATTGCTTTTTAATACCTTATTTCATATATTTCTCTTCTAATCTTTATTATTTTCTACTTATATTTGCTTTAGGCTTAGTTTGCTCTTTTTCTATTTTTGTATGGTAGAAGTTTACACTACTGATCTGAGATTTTTCTTATTTTTAATGCAGGTCTTTACAAGTATAAATGTTCCATTAAGCACTTCATGAGCCCTGAATCCTATAAATTTTGATATGAAGCACTTTGCTTTTTATCTCAAATTGCTCTCTAATTTCCCTGTGATTTTTCTTTATACCCACTGTCTATTTAGGAGAGTGTTGTTTAATTTACACATATTTGTGAATTTTCTAAATTTCCTTCTGGAAGATATGGGAGTTTCAAGATGGCGGTGGCTGCGGCGGCTGGCATGGAGTAGCTGAGGTGGAAAAGGCGGCCACTGGGCCTCAGGCAGCCGAGAAACTTGTGGACCTTCCTCTTGCCATCTCTTAAGGGAGGACTGCTGCTGGTGGCCGGTCGTGGGGGGTGACTGCCACTTTGCCCCCGGCAAGAGAGGCTGCCTCATTTACAGGCAACAGCTTTGAAGTGTGGAGCAGGAAAAGAACTGTTTCATAGCTGCAAAAGCAAGTCTCGAAACAGGGAACATGGCGCCAGGGCTGCTGTGGATGCAGCCAGGATCCCGGAGGCCAGGGCTGCGCTGAAGGCGACCAGCTGCCCTATTCAGGGTTCGAGGTTTCAGGCCGGCATTAAAGAAGATTCCTGGGAGCGCCCGAGCCACGCCGCGACTGAACAGCCCGAGGCGGCAGCGGCCGAGAACGGGAAAAGCGAC
Organism: Cynocephalus volans; assembly: GCF_027409185.1. Taxonomy (NCBI): domain Eukaryota; kingdom Metazoa; phylum Chordata; class Mammalia; order Dermoptera; family Cynocephalidae; genus Cynocephalus; species Cynocephalus volans. The sequence goes on from NC_084473.1 coordinate 85,147,329, forward strand.
AAACCAGAGACAGAGAGTGAGCACCCGACCTGGCAAAACCCTGTGAGTGACCCCTGGTCCAGCTCTGTTCGGGGGGATTACGCCCACCTGGCTCCCGCCTGCATCACCAAGCCACTCACCGCCCCGGGGCTGCCTCCATTTTCCCAGGTGCTGGCAGCTCCGCCCGGCTCTGCCGTCACTGAGCCTTCCCACTTGCTTGGCCCGGTGCGGGGCTTTCTGGAGCCTGCGGGCCGGCCTCCCCTCCCACTCCCTCCACGGTTCTCTGGCGGGGCTGGTGGTGGGGAGCGTCCCCAGCCAGTGTCGGGAGGGCAAGGAAGTACGGGCGGGCCGACTGTCACTCCACCACACCCTGGACTCCGGCCCCCAGTAAACTTCCTGTTACTGGGAGGCAGATACCATCTCTGCAGCCACCAGTTCAGAAAAAAGCCTAACCAATTTCTGGTTGGGAATAGTGTGGTAGGAGAGTTCCCAGGTCTACTTGAACCTGCCGGAGAGCTGGCTGCAGGTGGGCGCTAGATTCGGTCTATGCCAGGGGGATACAAAGGTGAACAAGACCCGAGAAAGATCTACACAGTGCTACAAAGGCACCCAGAGAGACCGGTCATCTGTGCCTAGCAGAAACCTGGTAGACTTCCTGGGCGAGGCGGTGCCGAGCAGGGTCTTGAAGGCCCAGCTGATAGAAGAGGGGTGCAGAAGACACGCCCCAGCCCAGCACAGTGTTCACAGAGTGGGGAGATGTGCGACCTGGGAGGCGGAGACTGGACAGAAACCACACACCCGGTGGGGTCGCCACTGAACGATCCAACAGCCTGGGCCAGAGCACACGGAACAGGGAGAAGTCCTGCACAGGAAGTGAAAGCTCAACAGAGATCACACACCCTGTGGTACGTGATCCACCAGCCCAGCAGAGTCCAAGCTGACCAGAAAGGTGGCTCCCCGGAGAAGCCCAAGACCCGAGGCAACCACACACACAAGGCACTAGAGGCCAACTGAGCAGTCACGGAGGGAGCCATACGAAATTGGCAACCACAGCAACATCTAGTTAGTCATTAGTCTCAAACCGGTGGTCTGTGAAACCCCCTGCCACAATGAATAAACACCAAAAAAAAGATACCAGAAATACAAAAAATCAAGAAAGGACACCACCAAAAGTTAATAAATTTCAAACTCTAGATCCTATAGAACAAGAAGCCACTGAAATAACTGACAAGGAATTTCGAGTAATAATTATAAGGAAACTGAATGAGATACAAGAAAACTCAGCTAGACATCATGATGAAACAAGGAAAAGTATACAGGACCTGAAAGAGGAAATGTACAAGGAAATCAATGTACTGAAAAAAAATGTAGCAGAACTTGCTGAACTGAAGAAGTTATTCAGTGAAATAAAAAACACAACGGAGAGTTTAACCAGCAGGCTTGTCGAAGTTGAAGAGAGAACCTCTGAACTTGAAGATGGGCTGTTTGAAATAACACAAGCAGACAAAAAGAAAGAAAAAAGAATCAAGGACATGGAAGAAAATCTGAGAGAGATATCAGACAACCTCAAGCGCTCAAATATCCGAGTCATGGGTATTCCAGAAGGGGAGGAAAATGGAGATTCCATTGAAAACATATTCAACAAAATAGTGGCAGAAAACTTCCCAGGTATAGGAAAAATCACAGATCTTCAGATCCAGGAAGCTCAACGATCTCCAAATGTATTCAACCCAAAAAGGCCTTCTCCAAGACATGTCATAGTCAAATTGGCAAAACCCAGAGACAAAGAGAGAATCTTCAAAGCTGCAAGAGAGAAGCGTCAAACCACCTATAAGGCAGCCCCAATCAAGCTAACATCAGACTTCTCTAAAAAGCTTCTGCACAGCAAAAGAAACAATTAACAGAGTTAAAAGACAACCAACAGAGTGGGAGAAAATATTTGCAAAATATACATCTGACAAAGGATTAATATCCAGAATATACAAGGAACTCAAACAACTTTACAAGAAGAAATCAAGCAACCCAATTAAAAAATGGGCAGAAGAGCTAAGTAGGCATTTCTCTAAGGAAGATATACAAATGGCCAACAGACATATGAAAAAATGCTCAACATCACTCAGCATCCGGGAAATGCAAATCAAAACCACACTGAGATACCACCTAACCCCAATTAGGATGGCTAAAATCCAAAAGACTCTGAATGATAAATGCTGGCGAGGTTGCGGAGAAAAAGGAACTCTCATACATTGTTGGTGGGACCGCAAAATGGTGCAGCCTCTATGGAAAATGGTGTGGGGGTTCCTCAAACAATTGCAGATATATCTACCATACGACCCAGCTATCCCACTGTTGGGAATATACCCAGAGGAATGGAAATCATCAAGTCGAAGGTATACCTGTTCCCCAATGTTCATCGCAGCACTCTTTACAATAGCCAAGAGTTGGAACCAGCCCAAATGTCCATCATCAGATGAGTGGATACGGAAAATGTGGTACATCTACACAATGGAATATTACTCATCTGTAAAAATGAATGAAATACTGCCATTTGCAAAAACATGGATGGACCTTGAGAGAATTATATTAAGTGAAACAAGTCAGGCACAGAGAGAGAAATACCACATGTTCTCACTTATTGGTGGGAGCTAAAAATTAATATATAAATTCACACACACACACACACACACACACACACACACAAACCGGGGGGGGGGGTGAAGAAGATATAACAACCACAACTACTTGAAGTTGATACGACAAGCAAACAGAAAGGACATTGTTGGGGGGGGGGAGGGAGAAGGGAAGGAGATTTTGGTGATGGGGAGCAATAATCAGCCACAATGTATATCGACAAAATAAAACTTAAAAAAAAAAAAAAAAGGCAAGATATACAGCCTGAAAGAAATCATTCTTAGTAGGCAACCCAATAAAAAACTGGGTAAAAAGACTTCTAGTCTCAACAATATGTTGTAGACAGTTTTCTCTGCTCTGCCCCATTAATCATAGCTATAAACCCTATAAATGGCACAATGGACAACCAAAAGAGATCTCTGAAAGGCGGGAAGAAGAAGGTAAACCTGTTTGGGATCTCAGGACTAGAAAAACACCACAGAGGAAGGGCATCCTGCAACCCCCTTCTCATTAGAGAAAGGCCTCCCACACTCTGTATCAGAGAGTCTCCCTCTGTGATTTAGGTTGACAGATTCAAAAATAAGAGACTTCATTATTATTTTATTTTTTAATTATTATTCATTTAAGACATAACCATGATTTACTATTAAAACAAAATATCAAAGCCACTTTAATTGGCTGTCCCTTTCACAGAAATCTCTCAAATTAAAATACTTTCAAACATAAGATGTTAAACAGATTGGAGTTGTCAATGTTAATATTTTTATTATTAAGGTAAAACCAGAAATTTGTATATTAAAAAAATCCAAAAGCAAAAAAAAATAAAATAAAATAAATTTCCTTCTGTTATTTTGTTCAGAGAATATATTTTCTATACTCTTAGTCTTTTTAAATGTATTAAGACTTTTTATGGTCAAAAATGAATGAATAAATAAATACGTAAATAAATAAACAAAACTTTCACCAATCTCTTTATGTGTAGCATTGGAAGGTCGGACAAAGATTACAAACAACTTTAGCACCTTTGTTCTGGGTTTTCCTTGAGCCCCATTTATGTTAGTTTCCCAGGGCTACTATAACAAATTACCAGTAGTTTAGCAGCTTAAACCAATGGAAATGTATTCTTTCTCAGTGTGCTGGTGAGGTAGGCTCCGTCCCAAATTTGTAGAGGAGAATCTGCTCCTTGCCTCTTGCAGCTTCAGATGGCTGCAGCCTTCCTTAGCTGTGGCCACATAACACAAATCTCTGTCTCTGTGGTCACACTGCTGTCTCTTCTTCTGTCTCTGTTAAATCTCCCTTAGTCTCTCTAACACAAGTATACATGTGATTACTTTTAGGGCCCACCTAGTTAATCTAGGATAATCACCCCATCTCAATATCCTAAGTTTACACCTGCAAAGAATCTTTTCTCATTTAATGTAACATTCAAAGGTGCAATGGAATAGGACCTATCATACTCAATCTACTAAACTATTATAGCACCAACTCTCAGTGTGTACACACACCACAAGCACTTTGTGTCCTTCTTCCCTGTCTCACAATCACAAATTACACTTCACCAGGTGCATTCAGTGCCAGTTACGTGAAGCTAAACATTCAGAGGAGCACTCACAGGAAGTCCCCTCTCTGGGATTGATTAACAAAGTGCTTTGTCATACATTATTGTGCACAAGGGAGGACACAGTCAAACATAGCACTTAGCCACCTGGGAAGATGTCTGTACCAAGAAGAGCCATGGCCTGTTACCCTTTAGACCTCTGATTGTCTTCAGGTCCTCTGCTATCAGCCCTCAGAGTTGTTTGTGTAGCCACTGACTCAAATATGATCCACTTTCAATTCCCATTATAACCCTTTCTACTCACTGCAGACAGTATATTTGGTAGGGATGACTGAGATGACTAAATTGACCAAGTATGGAAATGACTATAATGTTGTTTGTATTTAACTTAGTTAAACTCATGAGGCCTTTTTAAATGATTTTGAAAGTTTTATATAAGACTCAGGTTTCTGGGCACCTTAGCTCCAGAGAGATCCCTAAGTTATTACTAAAACGTGCAATTGTTTCATTGATTTAGAACAAAAAAAAAAAAAGTGATAGCCTATGTACCCCTAAGTTGACCTCAAGTACTTCTGAAGGCTGATAAGATCCACTTTCCCAACTACCTCTTGCATCTACAGGCTCCAGGGCAAGTTGCAGGGATTCGGGAAGCTCTCTTCCTGACAGAATTCAGGTGTGATGCATGCCAGCCCAGCCCCAGAAGGCCCCATATGAGCACATGTTGGCTTGTCTCTCTTAGGATTGCCTGGTGTGCCTTCCATCAATGGTTAGCTTGGTATCTGGTGAGAGCAGAGAGCAGAACAAGCCTCCGCCATTAATGATAGAATTGAATGTTGAATGACCACACTGCACACATCCATGTGATATGGGGTAATCTCAGCTTTGGCCTCTGGAGAGGAGCCCTGGGAACAGGGCAGCATGACTGGCCTCCTTCAGTCCAGCCTCAGCTCCTGTGGGACCAGAGGCACCTCAGTCACCTCCACCACCACCTCCTTGAAGCTGCAGGTGAAGTGAGTTTGCCAACCCTGAAACATCCCTGGAGAAGAGCTTTAGTTCAGGTCACTAGACATGCAAATCTACTCCAAGGAAAACTCTGCCTATTTAAGCCTTGGGGCATGGGCCCCAGTTCTAGAGCAGTCCTGACATTAACCACCTGTTCAAACCCATTGCCACTGACCTTTGGTTCAGAAGCAGCAAATACTATGAACTCTACAAGATGAGCTTCCTGATCCAGCTTCTCTTCCTCCTAGTGATGGGCTTTCAGGAGTAAACACATTTCTTACTACAGATCATGAGCTTAGAACTTTAGTCCTTGATGCAAAGACAATGTGCTCAAATGTGCTCTGAAAATTATAGTGTAATATGCAGAGTTATTTTGACTTAACTCTTTTTAGGAAACAGAGGCACAAAGTCCAAGGCTAACAACAAGGCAAAGATGCAAACAGCCTTGAGCCTGTCCTCTGCCTCCTTGAGGACCATGGAACACTTGGTCTATGCTCCCCACCCCATGTCCACATGCTTTTACAGGCTCACAGGGGTCCTGTTTAGGCAGTGATGAATGGATCCACCCATCAGCTCTTCAGGGTGGAGTTGTACCAGGTTCCTCTCTCATAGCTTGTCCTGTGCCTGAGGACACATTGACAGCCATTTTTATCTGGATTCTTGTACACAGGCACAGGTAGGAGGGACACATATACTCAACATCAATCATGTTTAAGCATGGCATGACTCTTCTAAAGAACAGAGCAAGTTTCTTCTAAGCCTTTGGGAGAAGTACTAATACATTGTGTTGTCTGGATGAGGTATATTTGCAGGCTGCAAGTGGGTAAATCATCTTGACTCAGGCTCCAGAGACCCTGGCAGCATCTCTAGGTGACTTTGTCTCCATCACCTGTAGAAGCAGTGCAGCAGTGGGATCCTCCATGGCCTGACACTTTGAAGTATTTGTCTGTTAAGTTTTATATCTGTTCTCTCTCACAGGCAGTTTCTGTTTTCTGTATTTCCCCATCGATATAGATTACAATCTTATGTTTATTTTCATATTTTATTTGTTGAAACTGAACATTATTTTTACTGTTGTACAATATATATAGCATAATATTTATACTTTTAACCATTTATAATTTTACAATCAGTATCATTAAATACCTTCCCAATGTTGAGTAAGTATCGCCTCTATGTACACCAAAACATTCTCACTCCCCAAAACACTATGTACCCATTAAATGGCAACTCCCATTTCCCCCCTTTCTCCAGCTCCTGGTAGCATCTATTCTACTTCTGTCCCAATGAGCTTCTCTATTCTAGGAAACTAATATGAGTACAATCATACAATATGTGTTTTCCTGTGTCTACTTTATTTCACTAAGGATAGTATTTTCAAGATAGATATATGTTGCAGTACATATCAAAATATCTTTCACTTTATGACTTAATCTTGCATCATTGTATGCATATGCCACAATTTGTTTATACATTCATTTGTTAATAGAAATATAGATTATTTCCACCTTTTGGATATTTTGAATAATGATGCAGTGAAAACAGTGTGCAAATATCTGCTGAAGTCCTGCTTTCAGTTCTTTTGAATGTATGCTTAGGAGTGAAGTCTCTTAGCCATGTGGTAGCTCTACTTTTAACCTTTCAATTAACTTCCAAAGTTTTCCATAAAGTCTGCACCATTTTACATCCTCACCAGTCTCACAGGGTTCTGATTTATCCACATTCTCAAACATTTGTTATCTTAGCCATACGGGCATGGGTGAAGTAGTATCTCACAGGTATCAATGTTCATGTTATTAGTGACTAACGATGGTGAGCGTCTTTTCATGTGCTTATTGGCCCTTCATGTATCTTCTTTCAAGAAATATTCAGTCCATAGCCCATTTTTGAACTGTGGTGTGTGTGTGTGTGTGTGTGCATGTGTGTGTGTGTGGTTTATTGTTGTTGTTGCTGTTGAGTTTTAGAAATTGTTTACATATTCTGGATATTAATTACATATCAGATATATGATTTGCAAATACTTTCTCTCATTTAGTACTTTAACTTTTCAATTTCTTATAGTATTCTAATAATTAATTTCATTCTTTGGGACTACATTTGCTCATCCATGGCAAAATTGTTTTAAAGATGGGAGATTGTAAAATATCAGGTAATAGCTTGGAACTGAAGCAACAGAAAAGCCAATGGATTCAGGTTTTAGTTGTCCTGGGCCCAAAGGAGTGAAAAATCGGGCCCATTTCCAAAGCATACACCTTAAGCCATGAAATGTATTCACTTATTCTGTGATTATGCCCAAACCTTCCAGACTAGGAGTTCCTTTTAGTATCAAAGGTTAATTAACAGAAAATCATAACTGGTCCTGTCTGGTCCTGAGATGGCATGCCTGCCTGAATCCATTCCTCAGATCCCCCACTGCCTCCCTCGCCTGACTCCCCACCCTCTGCATCAAGCTCCACCCACTGAGAGGTCTTTTCTTCCCCTTTGTTGAGCACAGTAAATCTTTATTGTTACACACTTTACCTACAAACTGGGTTTACTTAATTTTAAAATGAAACTTGTGTTACTGCTATACATTTTGTTTGTTTGTTTTCCAATTGATCTTTTTCAACTGGGAAAATGGTTAAGTGTCCTGAGTTGAATGGAATGTACCATAATTTTTTTCCAATAAGAAAGAATAGGCATATTTTAGCATTTAATGGTTTTTGACTTTGTATTAGTTTTCAGGAACCAGTTAGTGCCATCATTTGAGGGATCATTGCATATGACTAAATAAGACAAATTTTGTTCCCGAATGTTAGTACTCTACTGGGAGTAGGAGAGTGAGCCATGCAGGAAACAAGAGTTATGTAAATGAAAGTGAATAGAATAATTTCTGGAATTGATAAATAGTAAAAAGAACTAAGGCAATGGGATACAGTGTTTGGGGATGTGATACTGTATATCTGTGATGACCAGGGAAGGTCCCTGGGACATATTCAAGATGCATCTGAACGGTGAGGAGGCAGACCCTTGCCTAGCATTTAGCAGCCTGGTTGTCATGATGATATTTCTGATAATTACTGTCTAAAACTGTGCTATCTCACATGGTAATCACTAGCAGCACATAGCTACTTAGATGTAAATAAGAATTAACAAAAATTAAAAATTTAGTTCCTCAGTCACACTAGCTACAGTTCACGTGCTCTTTAGGCATGTGTGGTTAATGGCTACCCTAGTGTACAGCAGAGTTACAGACATTTTCATCATCTTGAGAAATTATTTGGTTTAGTACTGGCCTAAAGAATTACACTTGGCCACTCAGAATATTATAAATCGGAGTACAAACCTCATCAGCTGTTAGTCCAGAAGCCCTGGTGGTTTTCAGAGCTGCTCTGGAGGGTTTCTGGGATGGAAGGAATGAGGCTAAGTTGACAGATGTAGACTGAGATCCCTCTGCTTCCTGCTCACCCCTGCCATTATGTCCTGTAGAGACCCTCACAGCCCACCCTCTCTTTTCCAAAACCACATATTTGCCATCTCATGTGGGTCACAGAACCTAGCTCTTAACTGTCTTGTGACCAGTATCTTTGCTGAGTTTATGGTTACCTGTTAGTCTTTTGTCCTTAACTAAGTAAACAATTTACTGAGGAGAGGACAGGAACCATATCTGCATTCCCTACATTATCTAGCCTAGTAATGGATGTAATAGGGTCAGTTTCACAGGTATCGGTAAAAAAGACTCACAGTCAAGGCTCACTGGAAGCCAAAATGAAAAATCTTGTAAGTTGCTATGCCAAAGAGCTGCCAGTAGATGGCAAACAATCTCCACAAGACACAAAAGATAAAGTCATTATGTTAAAATACTGTTAGTCATTGTCCCACTGTCAACAGAGGAGCCATGAAAGCCAGAATGGGGTCTTCTGTGACCTGGAATACCTGCCCCCGCCTCTCCAAAAAAGGAAATTTGTGCAGTTTTTTCATAATACACATTTTCCATGAACTTTTTGAAGACCCCGTGTGTGTGTGTGTGTGTGTGTGTGTGTGTGTGTGTGTGTGTGTGTGTGTGTGTGTGTGTGTGTGTGTGTGTGTGTGTGTGTGTGTGTGTGTGTGTGTGTGTGTGTGTGTGTGTGTGTGTGTTGTATAGCATATACTGTATAGCATATACTCTGTTTTTGTTTGTTTGTCTGTTTTCTAACCAGAACAGAATCTTATGAATTAAAGACTCTGGGGTTTGGGACACTTACTGACTTCCCTCTGTGGCTCCAGCAGGGTCTCAGCCACTCAGGACCAGTGAGAACAGAGCTGAGAATCACCAGCCCCACAGAGCCCAGGCCTGCCTCTAAGGTCCTGCTCTCAGACTTTCACCTGGGCTGCTGGAAGCTCAGCTTGGTTCAGGCACTGGGTATTAAGCAGTTTCCTCCCCTGAACCCCTGCCTGGCAGTCCCATGGGCAGGGTCTTTAGTTTCTCTTAGGTCCTCAGCCCCATCTCTTAGGACAGCAGCTGCTTCCTCCACAGCCCAGGGCCAGAGCTGGCAGCTCTTGGGCAGTACAAGCCTCACCTTAGCCCTGGATAGAGGACTCTCTTCCAAATCTCTCCCTCATTTATTCCTGTCCTGACCTTAAGTGCACAGGCCACATATCCACGATTGCTGGAGCTAACATTGCCATCTTGGAAATTAAAATTGACTTCATTGTTATCTTCCAGGCCTGTCTTATTTCAACCTAACATATAAAGATGGTCATGTGATCTCTCCACCACGTCCAACTTTTCTTAGAAGCATAGTAAAATGTAAAATGTGCCAAAGCTCTTAGCACCGCACAGCAGCCATCCACCTCCTCCTTTGGTTTATAGGGCACCAGCTCTGTCCTGCTGCACTTGGTAAGGACAAGAAGTCTCTCTCATCCCACAGCAGGAGCAGGGATTTGGGGATACGAGTGATCAACAACCAGAAGAAACAGTAATGAGTGGGGTAGGCAGGGTTTCTGGGAAGAATTTTGATTCATCATAAATGGAAAGAAGATGAAAAAATTTCCTTGCATTTTTTTTTTCCCCCTGACCGGTAAGGGGATCGCAACCCTCGGCACAGTGTCCTCCGCACCACGCGCAGCCAGTGAGCGCACCGGCCATCCCTACATAGGATCTGAACCCGCGGCCTCGGCGCTCCCAGCGCTGCACTCTCCCGAGTGAGCCACGGGGCCGAACCTCCTTGCATTTTTTCCTGTAGCAATTATGATGCATAGAGTCGCTGCCGCCCTCTTGAGACAGTGAGGCATTGAGCCCAAGACTGAAAAGCCAACATGTAAAGATGTCACAGCAGAAACATAAAAAGAACCTGGGTCCTTCCTGCTGCCACCAACTGCTGCACAAACTCTGAATGCTGCAAACCTCAGACTTTTCATTATTGCTGAAGCCTTTCTAAAATTTATTTCACTTTCTTTTAAAATTATTCTAACTTATCCAGAAAAGACAGTTAATGGGAAAAGCCTCGCTAGGCCTTAGATGCTCAGTAGAAGAGGACAGACATTATTGGGGGCGTGGGGAGGCATCAAGGACATTAAATTATACTGAGTTATGTCCTCCCCTGACATGCTGGTCAGGCTATGCCAATGTCTAGAGAAACCCAAACCATTCTAATGAATTTATAAATTCTTTCTTCCTTTCTGCATTTCTGTTCTAATGTCCTAAACACCAAACAGCCTCTTCCTTTTCTAACATCTCCCTCCTCCAAGGCCTGATATGCAAAAGGTCCATAAAAATAGAATTATGGTCAAGAAAGAGACAAGAACAGTTGGAGAAGAAATAAAATATGGGACTGTATGCATCTCCTCCAGACCAAAATTGTGTTTGCAGGTTTTCCCTCTATTCTTAGTTGTTTTGGATGGGAAAGATGCTGACTGATCAGTGAGGCTCCTGTCAGAGGTGCATTTTGAGGGTTTACAAAGAAAAGCTTCCAGGCAGTTAGTGCTGGCTTGGGGGGAGCGTGGCAGGAAGGTGGTTCTGGATTCACAGCATGGAGGAGGCGGAGTGAGTCCTGGGAAAGGCTGTGGGGATGGGGAGACAGAACTTAGAACTCAGACTTATGGCCTCAGCCCTAGGAATCTAAGAGTGGGGGGCATTTACCAAAGAACAAGGGGAAAAGGGAGAAGCTGGGCGATCTTTGACAAGAGTATGGCAAGGTTCCAAAAAGTTGTTGGAGGCTTGCACCTGTGTAAGGCAGTGGGGGGGGATCGTGGGAAGGAGGGGTCGGATGTGAGATTAATTTAGGTCTGGAATTTTTAGTTCCACTGCAGTTCGTTACAAGGTGCCCACCACAATGTGCTGTACATGCAGCACCTGTAAGTACTCTTTATTTTGTTATTATTATGTTTTTCCATAGAGCACTTCCTTCTCCCTGCTGGTGCTCAGGAAGGACATTTGTTTCCTCCTCAGCTTCTTTGGAATAACTAAGGCTTTTCCTCTATTTCACTTTCTTTTTTTCCTGATTGTCCCTCTTTTGTGGAGGGAGAGGGCCATGTGCTCTGTTGCAGAGCGTCTGCCTCCTACCCAAAGGCCTCAGTCTAGTGTTTTCTCCCTTGCTTTCATGTTGTCTTATTTTTTTTGTTATTATTGTAGCAATAAAAAAATTACCCTCTATTTCTTGATTCTTAGCTATTAAAAATGCATCTTAGTTCATCAGACTGATTGTCTTCAGAACTACTAATGAGCATACAAAATGGTATAAAGAAATACAGATTTGTGTGTTCAGGGAGATAAAAGTGAAGCCACACTCTCTGCAGCGGTGGTGCCAGTGCCTCCCAGAATCTTTCCAACTAGCTATATAGGATTCGACTGTGGTCTCATACACTCACTGCCTTCTGTGAACCAGAGTTCCTAATTAGAACTCTGGTGTATCACATGGTTGACCTTGGAAATGTGTCAAAACCTCTTCTGCCTCAGAATCTTCAACTGGAAGATAAAAATAAAACATTCTTCTCACATAAAGCGTTAATTCATAGCACACAATAAGCATTCAATAAATACTGTATCCGTTCTAATTTTTGTTGTTGTTTAATTTTTAAATTCAGAAAATTTTGGTAGATTAGAAAACATTGCCATGTGTTTCTCCCATTGAGAAGAGGAGTCTCTTTCCCTATGTCTAAGATTTAGGCCATTCTTGGGACTTCCTTTGACAAATAGAATGTGGTGAAATCAATCTGAACCAGGTCTAAAGTCCAAGCCTCAAGAGGTCTTGCAGCTTCTACCTTCCCCCCTTGGAATGTGAGACAGCTGCTCTAGGCTATTGATGGATCAGATGCCATGTGGATGAGACTGAGGTGCCCAGCCATTCACCAGTACCGTGTGTCAGACAAGTAAACATGCCAGCCAGCAGCATAATGTGGTGGTGTGGGTGGGCAGGTGGGCAGTGTGAGTGGTCCTTCCTGTGGGGTGAAGTGTTTTATGACTAACATTATTCAGAATTGTCAGTATATGGTGTTTCAAAAAGCAGTTTTATTACCAATTTAAAATTTCTATCGTCACTCACTCTTGAGCATCTGCATCCGAGGTGAAATGTTCCCACCTCCTCTCTTCTCGGCATGCCACTGTGAAGAGAACTCAGGCTCTTCAAATGTCGCCAATCCCAGCTGTCAGATATATGGGTGGGGTCAACGTGGACCTCCCAACCCAGCAGCAGCTGACTGCAACTGCAGGAGTGAGCCCAAGGAAAGCAGCAGAGAAACCAACAGCTAACACACGGAGTCATGAGAAATAATAAATTGTTTCAATGATTAAAATTTTAGATATTCCATTGTACTATGATAGACAAATAAATCCATTTTTTTTTTACAACTTGAAGAATTTTCACACAATATTGTTCTGTTGTTTTTTTGTTTTGTTTTGTTTTGTTTTTGTCCATATACAGTGTGATTGACTTGTTGCCCATTACTGAAACCTACCTCCCCCCTTCTTCTCCCCCTCCCTCCCAACAACTTCATATCTGTTCACTTGTCATATCAACTTCAAGGAATTGTAATTGTTGTGTCTTCTTCCCTCCCCGCCCCCCAGTTTATTTGTGTATTTATTTATTTATTTTTAGCTCCCACAAATAAGTGAGAACCTGTGATATTTCTCTTTCTGTGCCTGACTCGTTTCACTTAATATAATTCTCTCTAGGTCCATCCATGTCGTTGCAAATGGCAGTATTTCATTCTTTTTTATAGCAGAGTAGTATTCCATTGTGTAGATATACCACATTTTCCGTATCCACTCATCTGGTGATGGACATTTGGGCTGGTTCCAACTCTTGGCTATTGTACATAGTGCTGCAATGAACATTAGAGTACAGGTATACCTTCGACTTGATGATTTCCATTCCTCTGGTTATATTCCCAGCAGTGGGATAGCTGGGTCATATGGTAATCTATCTGCAATTGTTTGAGGAACCTCCATACCATTTTCCATAGAGGCTGCACCATTTTGCAGTCCCACCAACAATGTGTGAGAGTTCCTTATTTTCCACAACCTTGCCAGCATTTATCATTCAGTCTTTTGGATATTAGCCAACCTAACTGGTGTAAGGTGGTATCTCAGTGTGGTTTTGATTTGCATTTCCCAAATGCTGAGTGATGTTCAGCATTTTTTCATGTGTCTGTTGGCCATTCGTATATCTTCCTTTGAGAAATGCCTATTTAGATATTTTGCCCATTTTTTAATTGGATTACTTGTTTTGTTGTTGTAAGTTCTTTCAGTTCCTTGTATATTCTGGACGTTAGTCCTTTGTCAGGTGCATATTTTGCAAATATTTTCTCCCATTCTGTTGGTTTTCCTTTAACTCTGTTAATTGTTTCTTTTGCTGTGCAGAAGCTTTTTAGTTTGATATAATAACATTTGTTTATTTTTCCTTTGGCTGCCCATGCTTTGGGGGCCATATACATGAAGTCTGTGCTCAGTCCTACTTCCTGAAGTATTTCTCCTATGTTTTCTTTAAGAAGCTTTAGGGTTTCAGGGTGTATATTTAATTATTTAATCCATTTTGAGTTGATTTCAGTATATGGTGAGAGGTATGGGTCTAACTTCATTCTCCAGCATATGGATATCCAGTTATTCCAGCACCATTTGCTGAAGAGGCAGTCTCTTCCCCAGTGTATAGGCTTGGTGCCTTTGTCAAAGATCAGATGGCTGTAGGTGTGTGGGTTGATTTCTGGATTCTCTATTCTATTCCATTGATCTGTGTGTCTATTTTTTTGCCAGTAACATGCTATTTTGGTTTTTATAGCTTTGTAGTATGGTATAAAGTAAGGTAGTGTTATGCCTCCAGCTTTACTTTTTTTGCTCAGAATTGCTTTGGCTATGTGTGGTCTTTTGTTATTCCATATAAATGTCTTGATAGATTTTTCCATTTCTGAGAAAAATGTCATTGGAATTTTGATGGGGATTTCATTGAATTTGTATATCACTTTGGGTAGTATGGACATTTTCACAATGTTGATTCCACCAATCCAAGAGCATGGGATATCTTTCCATCTTCTTCTGTCCTCTTTAATTTCTCTCAGCAGTGGTTTGTAGTTCTCATTATACAGATTTTTCAAATGCTTGGTTAACTCTATTCCTAAGTATTTTATTTTTTTGGTGGCTATTGTAAATGGGCAGGCTTTCTTGATTTCTCTTTCTGCGTGTTCACTATTGGAGAATAGAAATGCTACTGATTTTTGTGTGTTGATTTTGTATCCCACAACTTTGCTGAAATCATTTATCAACTCGGAGAAGTTTTTTTGTAGAGGCTTTAGGCTGTTCGATATAAAGGATCATGTCATCTGCAAACAGGGGCAGTTTGACTTCACCTTTTCCAATATGGATGCCTTTTATTTCCTTCTCTTCTCTGATTGCTCTGGCTAGTACTTCCAACACTATGTTGAATAGGAGTCGTGAGAGTGGGCATCCCTGTCTAGTTTCTATGCTTAAGTTTTCTATTCAGGATGATATTGGCAGTGGATTTATCATATATGGCTTTAATTATGTTGAGATACTTTCCATCTATACCTAACTTATAGAGGGTCTTTGTCATGAATGAGTGTTGAGTTTTATCAAAAGCTTTTTCAGCATCTATAGAGATGATCATATGGTACTTGTGTTTGAATTTATTGATATGGTGTATCACATTTATTGACTTGCATATGTTGACCCAAACTTGCATCCCTGGGATGAATCCCACTTGATCATAGTGTATAATTTTGCATATGTGTTGCTGTATTCTGGTAGCTAGTATTTTATTGAGGATTTTTGTGTCTATATTCATCAAGGATATTGGCCTGTAGTTTTCTTTTTCCGTTGTATCTTTACCTAGTTTTAGTATCAGGGTGATGTTTGCTTCATAGAATGAGTTTGAGAGAATTGCCTCTGTTTGTAGAGAATTGGTGTCAATTCCTCATTGAAGGTTTGGTAGAATTCTACTGTGAATCCATCTGATCCTGGGCTTTTCTTTGTTGGGAGCCTTCTGATAACAGCTTCAATCTCTTTTATTGTTATTGGTCTGTTCAGATTTTGTACATCAACTTAGCTGAATTTTGATAGTTTGTGTGTGTCCAGAAATTTATCCATTTCCTCCAGATATTCAAATTTGTTGGCATATAGTTGTTTATAGTAGTCTCTAATGATTCCTTGTATTTCAGAGGTATCAGTTGTAATATCACCTTTTTCATTTCTAATTTTTGTTATTTGTGTCTTCTCTCTTTTTAGTTAGCTTTGCTAATGGTTTGTCAATTTAATTTATCTTGTAAAAAAAAACCTTTTTGATTCATTGATCTTTAGTACCATTTTGGGAGGTTTCTATTTCATTAAGTTCTGCTCTGATCTTAATGATTTCTTTCCATCTCCTAACTTTGGGTTTGGATTGTTCTTGTTTTTCTAGTTCTTTAAGGTGAAGTATTTAGGTTGTTCACTTGCCATCTTTCCATTCTTCTGAAGTGAGTGTTTAATGCAATAAATTTCCCCCTTAGTACTGCTTTTGCAGTATCCCACAGGTTTTGGTATGATGTATCATTGTTTTCATTAGTTTCAATAAATTTTTTGATTTCCTGTTTGATTTCTTCTTGGACCCATATGTCATTAAGCAGAATGCTGTTTAATTTCCATGTGTTTGTATAGTTTCCGGGAATTTCATTTGTTACTGATTTCTAATTTTAATCCATTGTGGTCTGAAAAAATACATGGAATAATTCCAATTTTTTTGAATTTGTTGAGACTTGATTTGTGACCTAACATGTGATCTATCCTGGAGAATGATCCATGTGCTGATGAGAATAATGAATATTCTGAGGTTGTTGGATGGAATGTTCTGCAATCTGCCAAGTCCAATTGGTCTACAGTGTTGTTTAGATCTTGTGTTTTCTGCTGATTCTTTGCCTAGATGATCTGTCCAGTATTGATAGTGGAGTGTTCAGCTCCCCTGCTATTATGGAATTAGAGTCTATTTCCTTCGATAGATTTAACAGAGTTTGTTTTATAAATCTGGCTGCTCCAACACTGGGTGCATATATATTTATGATTGTTATGTCTTCTTGATGGATGAATCCTTTTATCATTATATAGTGGCCCTCATTATCTCTTTTTATGGTTTTTAGTTTAAAGTCTATTTTATCAGATATAAGAATAGCTACTCCAGCTCATTTTTCATTTCTGTTTGCATGGTAAATCTTTTTCCATCCTTTCACTCTCAGTCTAGGTGAGTTTTTATAGGTGAGGTGGGTCTTCTGAAGGCAGCATATAGTTGGTTCCTCCTTTTTAATCCAGTCAGCCAGTCTGTGTCTTTTGATTGGGGAATTTAATCCTTTTACATTAAGAGTTGTTATTGAAAATGTTGATTTACTCCTAGTATTTTATAGATTTTTGTTTGGATGTCTTAAGTGTCTTTTGTTCCTTTCTTTCTGATTTACTGTTTGTCTTCTGCATTTGTTGGTTTCTTAGGTTATAGATAAACTTTTTTTTCCTCCCTCTTCATTGTTGGCATTTTTATTTTACTAGTGGGTTTTGATTTTTCTTGAGTTTTTATGGCACTGGTAGTTATTTTTCAAGTACCAAACCCAGTACCCCCTTGAGAATTTCTTGTTAGTGTGGTTGCATGGTAGTGAACTCTCACAGTTTTTGTTTGTCTGAGAAATATACTATTTGCCCTTCATTTTGGGAGGACAGCCTTGTGGGGTAGAGTACTCTTGGCTGGCAATCTCTGTCTTTTAGTGTTTTGAATATACCATCCCATTCCTTTCTGGCTCTTAGTGTTTGTGATGAAAAGTCTGATGTTAGTCTGATTGGGGCTCCCTTACAGGCGATTTGATGCTTCTCTCTTACAGCTTTTAAGATTCTCTCTTTGTCTTTGAATTTTGCCAATTTGACTATAACATGTCTTGGAGAAGACCTTTTTGGTTTGAACACATTTGGGGTTCTTTGAGCTTCCTGAATCTGAAGATCTGTGTCTTTTTCTATACCTGGGAAATTTTCTGCCACTATTTTGTTGCATATGTTTTCAATGCAATCTCCTTTTTCCACCCCTTCTGGAATACCCATGACTCGGATATTTGAGCGCTTAAGGTTGTCTGATATATCTCTTAGATTTTCTTCAATGCTTTTAATTCTTTTATTTATTTTTTTTTTTTTGTCTGCCTGTGTTATCTCAAACAGCCCCTCTTGAAGGTCAGAAGTTCTCTCTTCTGCAAGCCTGCTGGTTAAACTCTCTGTTGTGTTTTTTATTTTGTTGAATGAATTCTTCAGCTCAGCAAGCTGTTCTACATTCTTTTTTAGAGCATTGATTTCCTTGCAGATTTCTTCTTTCAGGTCCTGTATACTTTTCCTCATTTCATTGTGTTGTCCAGCTGAGTGTTCTTGTATCTCATTTAGTTTCCTTAGAATTATCACTCAAAATCCCTTGTTAGACATTTCAAGGGCTTCTTGTTTCATAGGATCTGCAGCTTGAGAGTTATTACCCTGTGGTGGTGTACTTTCTTGATTTTTCACATTTCTGGTATCTTTGATGTTTAGTCATTGGGCAAGGGATTCATGGTCCACTGGTTTGACATTATTTCCTGGCTAGGATCTTGCCAGGGCTGCCAATTTGGCATGGCTGCCTCAGTGTCTGCTCCGTCCCCCGCTGGCAACTCAGGTGCATGGTTGCCACAGGTCTCAGGCCTCTCCAGGGAGGTGCCTCTCTGGTCAGTGCACACTCGGCCGGGCTGGGGATGGGGTCCAGCGGCAGCAAGTACTACCTGCTCGATCATGCACTGGTGCCCTAAATAAGCCCATTTAAATAAATAAATCTATACATAAACCCATTTAAAGCATCTGCCTAGACTGCAGCTTGGCTCTAACCCCTTACCACCTTCCTCTGTGTGGATTTGGATTAAATGGAAAGTAATAATTCACAATGTGCCCCTGCTTCACCAGGTCAGAAACACAGACTCTGAGAAGATGGAAATATACAACACAAACTCAACTTTTCACATTGTGCCTCCTGCAGGAAGTAGGTGTCTTTACACCAGGGTAGGGGCTCCTGCCCAGAAAGGATATTTTTGCATCAGAACTTGTCACTGTGAGAGTCTGACTGAAGCTCTACTGACATTAAAATACCCTGACATCATCAGCTTCCACCCCATGGATGGTGAGAGAGAAGTCAGAGAGAGCCACCTCCCCAGAACCTGGAAGGGGTCCCTACAGACCAGGCAGAAGCTCAAAAGGTGAGCAGAGCAGTCTGGGAGCCTCCTGGGGTTTCTGTTGGTATTGGGCCATGGAGGGTCCTACTGCTGAGCTGCTTCTACAGGTGATGGAGGCAAAGTCACCTCAAGATGCTGCCAGGGTCTCTTGATCCTGAGTCAGACAATTTGCCCACCTGCAGCCTGCAAAGGCACCTCATCCAGACAACACAATGTATTAGTACTTCTCTCAAAGTTTTAGAAGAAAATTACTCTGTTCCTTAGAAGACCCATGCCATGCTTTAAAATGACTGATATTAATTACCTCACAGCCTTATCAGGACCTCTGTGAGCCTCTAAAAGTGGGTGGACATGGGGTGGGGAACAGAGTGCTCCATGGTCCTCGGGGAGGCAGAGAACAGGTTCAAAGCTGTTTCCACTTCTGCCTCATTATCTTAGACTTTACGCCTCTGTTTCTTAAAAGATTTAAGTCGAAACAACTCTGTATATTACACTGTAATTTTCGGAGCACATTTAAGCACATTGTCTCTGTGTCAAAGGTTAAAGTTACAGCTCATAGTCTGCAATGGGAAATGTACTTATACCCTGAAAGCCCATCACCAGGAGGGAGAGAAGCTGGGTCATGAAGCTCATTGTGGAGGTCCATGGAATCTCCTGCTTCTGGCCCAAAGAGCAAGGGCAATGGGTTTGAACAGGTGGTTACTGTCAGGACTGTTCTAGAACTGGGGTCCACACCAACACAGTTAAACAAGCAGAGGTTTGCTTGGAGTAGATATGCACATCTGGTGGCCTGAACTAAAGCTCCTTTCCAGGGTTGTTTCAGAGTTAGCAAACTCACTTCACCTGCAGCTTCAAGGAGGTGGTGGTGGATGTGACTGAGGTGCCTCTAGTCTCACAGAAGCTGAGGCTGGACTGCAGGAGGTCAGTCATGCTGCCCTGTTCCCAGGCTCCTCTCCAGAGACTGAGACAGAGGTCAACCCAGATCACACAGATGTGTGCAGTGTAGTCACTCAACATTCGATTCTAACATTGAAGGGGGAGGCTTGTTCTGCTTTCTGCTCTCACCAGATACTAATTTAATGGAAGCCACACCAGGCAATTAGATATCCCAGGAGAGGAAAACCAATGTGTGCTCATATGGGCCTTCTGGGGCCAGGTTGTTCTGTGTCAAACCTGGATTCTCTCAGGAAGAGAGCTTCCTCAATCCCTGCAACTTGCCCTGGAGCCTACAGATGCAAGAATTAGTTGGGAATATGGATCTCAACAGCTTTCAGAAGTAGCTAAGGTTGTTAGGACACATAGGCAATCACTTGATTTTTGTGTTCCAAATCAAAGAAACAATTGCATGTTATAGTCATGATTCAGGGATTTCTCCCGAGTTACAATATGCCCAGAAAATGAATTCTTATAATAAACTTTATAAAACATTTAAAAAGGTCTCATGAACTTATCTAAGATAAATACAACCAATATTGTAGTCATTTCCATACTTGAACAATTTAGTTACCTCAGTATCCCCTACCAAATGTACTGTGCACAGTGAGTACAAAGGGTTAAAATAGATGAAAGTGGAGGTCTGGGGAGTATTGGACAATGTTTCCTGTAAATACTTCAAAAAAATGACCTGGGACCTCTTTGTGGGCTGCCTGGTTATATCTGGCTGTAGCTGGGAAGCTGATTTCCCCCAACAGGTATTGCACTGCTGCTGGCATCAAATGGCACTTGTGGTTTCCTCAATAATCAGCCAGCTGAAATGTGTGCTCCATAATCAGGAAGAGAATCAGAGTTCAGAGTAAGAGGAATACACATTCCATTCCAGTGGATTTAATGAGTGTCTTTGTCTTTAAAAGAATGAAGCCCCTAGGAGGACTTTCTGGATTCTGGAGGCAACACATTCCACACCTTGAATACTGGTCTGTCCCATAAACCAGGTGACATAAAAATCATCCAGCTTGGAGTGGGGCCCAGAGCAGCAAACATCAGATTGCATAGTATTTTCAAAACATTTGCCAAGATAGACCATATTTGGGACCCGAAGATATTTCAATGAAATTAAATGGGTTTAAATCATACCAAGTATATTCCCCGAAGCAAAGGGAATTATATTAGAAATCAGAAACAGAAAGTTATCAGAAAAAAATATCCAAATATTTGGAAACTAAGTAACATACTACTACATTAAACTTGAGACAAAGAAGAAACAAAAATGGAAATTGCAAAGTATCTTGAACTGAAAGAAAACATCACATATCATCCAAACTGGTGGGACGCAAGAAAGCAGTGAATTTATAGCACTGAATTTATGGCAATATGCGTGCAAGGAAATTTTAAAATCAATTACCTTAACTGACACCCTGACATACTAGTAAAAGAAGAACACATTACACTAAAAACCAAGTGTCTTTTATTCTTTAAAACACAGGATTGTAATGGGATATGTCTAGTTTTACAGCATTTGAATCATATAAGTCTGGTGGGGAAAGCATGTTGGCAGCCTCACAAGAGAAAAGTCAGCATGTCAGAATGGATGGGCAGCTTGAGTAACTTCTCAGAAAAAAATTCAGTCACAGGGAAAGTCACAAAAGGTTATAAGACAATATTATTATGGGCTGTACATATGAGAAACTCCTGTGACATCTGACTTGTTCAAAAGACAAAAGCCACACAGTGCAGGCAGCTTTCCATTCTTCTGATGGTTGATGAGAGTGATGGGCACTTGGCAAAGGCATGAAGAAGTGACCTAAAGGGATTCGATGACATCAGGTAATGTCAGGACTCACTAGGATCTCCTCTCAGTGTCACAACTGAGCTCCGTGCGGGCATGAGGTCAGCAGAGAACATTAGTGGGTGCTCCGGGGAGGACGTGGGAGCCACTCCCTGGAGGGTGCATGGGGCATGAGCCCTAAGTGGGCAGGAAGGAGGAGGCTCTGGGAGACTCTCCTGACATTTCCCCAGCCCCTATTTATACAAAAAGGTACCCAGTGCCTGGGACTAAGGCCTCCATGACCTGTTCCCCAAGGCTCTGCAGCCATTTCCAGCTGAGCCCAGCCTGCTTCCTCTGGGCTTGTCCTCTGGGCACCGGAACTGCTCCTGCTGACCGGAGAGGTGGAGACCCCTGGGAGATTTGTGTCTGGGGCCCTTACACTTTGCAGGCTCCCAGAGAGTGTCCTGCTCACAGGAGGATGTGCAACCTCTCCAGGCTCCACACAGGTGATCATGGGAGGAAAATCAGTAGGATTTTGGTTAGATGTGGGTCCTCACTTGTGAATATGTGTAGTAATGTACTCTGAAATATTGCCATTCTTTGCATATGGTACAAACTACTTGCTATAAATGAATTTTCGTTTTTACTTTGTATTTGATCTGTCTGGTTAAGAATACAATTTTAGTCATGTTTGCCATGGAATTAATACCTTGGAATAAGAAATTATATCAAATATATTTTCTTAACCAAAATGAGAAGTAGCTTATCATGTTCATTCAAACACTATTTTACTTCAATTATACCATGTCGTAGCATGTAACTGACATGCTCATTATTAATTCAAAAATATTCATCCAGCACCATTTTAAATGAAATCTATTAAAAGCACATATTTTCTATAATATTTGTACTAGAATCTAGGGATCAGTTTCATTTTCAAGTAGTGACCATCTGTTGTGAAAATAATGCATTTATTTCTTGTTTGAAAACATTTTTCTTTGTGTGACAATATAGTACCAACATTGTCACCTCTAAAACATTATTTATATTAAAAAATAAAAGATATCTTCATCCCAGGTGTAATAATATAGAGATGGAAAGGCCAAAATAACCACTGCAAAAGGTACAAAAAAATTAAAAGAATAAATTATAAAGCTCTATATTAGTGACATCAGAACACAGTGAATGAAATGAAGACTAGGTGATCTAAAATTCCAGGCTGAAAAGAACCCTGTCTAGTTGAACAGATGTTCACCTGCCATTATTTGTATCCTACAGTATTTAACACTTTTGCCTTTGGACACAAGTTCTGACTTCGCACAGGCAGAGCACATTTGGGAAAGGAAAAGAGAGCTAAGTGTCAGTGATTAAACAAGGCAACCTCTACACTTGGACAGTGGTTTGCATGGGACATTTGCTGATGTCTGGGTTTGCAGGGAGGCTGGGAGTATAGGGCTACAAAGACAGAAATCCCCCACAGGGTCAAGATGCTTTCTTATTTCCCAAATCCTGCACAGACCACACTTAATATATGTCTGAGTCATAGACATTAGTCTCCATCACCACTGCTCCTCTGCTAGTGTAGGCTCTGCTGAGCCTTCTGGTTAGCATGACACTGCATGTTACATAATCCAAATGCAGCCATGTGGGCTCTGCTAAACCACCTCTTGGGGTAGATTGAGTTTCAGAAGTTCCCCTTAGCTGCGTTAGGTCGACTATAACTGAGTGACATGTCTTCATGTCTCTTTGCACAGGACTTAACTAAACCTTTGATAATTACAGGCCTAAACTTCTGCTCAATGCACTACTTCTCGTGAAACTTGCTGTGGCACCAGCTAGATCTAGGAAGCCAGGCAGTGGTCCCTTCAACTCTGCCAGTCTTCACAGGAAACACATCTAGGCTCTTGCAGGGTTTACATCCTCAACTGCACCATGAACAATACCACTAACCATAAGCTGAAGAGAAGTCGAAGTGAACAAGAGTTGATATTTACCAAATTCCCTTCATGCTCTCATTCCTGCAGTATGCCCGCAGTCTTAAATTCTTAACTTTGGGAAATAAAAGAACTTCATATCATTTTGTACTTTTTCAGAGATATATGGGGTAAATTTCCTCTTCCAATTTATACTTTTTATTATTAAAATCCAACTTTTGGAATTTCAAGAACTCCTTTTTTCATCAGCAAGTGGTAATTGAGGAAAATCAAAGAGTTTTAGCATCAGGATCTATCTTCTATAAATTTACAAAGTCTATTTGGAGAGACAAAAACCAGGATTTTTACTAATTGTCCTCAGCCTGCTCCCACTGAGGGCAGCTTGTATAGAATGCTATCTCTATTATCTTTAGGGAGAGCAAGATAAGTAATAATCAGGGGAAGTAGCATGTTAGGAAAGTGGGAAAATATTAATTTCTGAATATTACCAAATATCATCATTAAAATGTACTAAAAACTGCTAAATCCCAAGATGTATTCATTGTGTATTGCCACAAATCACTGTTAACTGTTTGGCTGTAATGCTGATTAAATTAAATTGACAGGTGTTAATTCATTCACCTCTCCCTTGCATCATGTCTGTTTACTCAGTGGACACCTGGACCACCTCTTTCTCCTGCTACTTATGCCAGGTAAGTTTGTTACAGCTGATGGGGCCTGAGCAGGTGGGGCCTGAGTTAAGCCTGAGGGTTTCATGGCCTACAGCCCCCAGCAGCAAACTTATTCCCCTGAGTTCTCCATCTTTCTCTTTCAGAGATTCAGAGAATGTGCTGGGCTGCTCCCCGACAAGACACATGTGGGCAGCTGGGCCAAGCCGAGAGGTTTGTGTTCGGGGCTGTATCACTGTGGGTGGAGCATGTGTATGTTGCAGGCAGTAATATACTCCAATGTCCTCAGCCTCTATCCTGCTGATCTTCAGTGTGAAATCTGTCCCTGACCCGCTGCCACTGAACCTGCTTGGGACCCCAGAGGCCCGGTTGGAAACCAAATAGATCAGGAGCTGTGGAGCCTGGCCTGGCTTCTGCAAGTACCAACCCAAATGGGTGTTTCCATTACTATATAGGAGGCTCTGACTAGACCTACAGGAGATGGAGGCCGGCTCTCCAGGGGTGACAGACAGGGAGAGTGGTGTCTGGGTCATCACAACATCCCCAGTGGATCCTGAAGTAATGAGAGAGAAGTGCAAAGTTATGGACAAACATTAAAATCAATGTATATGACTTCCTTTTTTTCTTTTAGATTAATCATTTTTTTAAAAAAATTTGATTAATGCCGTAAAAATTGACATTCTAAACTGTACCCTAAATTTATAAGACACAAGGGGCGTCTTTCTTTTTCAAGAAGTTCATCAGAGCATTGGTAATTATTTCTTTTAAGCAAACTGTAATTCTCACATAGCAAAATATTAAATTTCCTTCCCTGGAGCATGAACCACGTGCCTCTAACACATGTTCAGAATAAATATGGGAAGCAGTGGGCCCCAGAGCTCACCCTCCCACCCCATTCTCCTCCCTCATCTCCCTTCTGCCCTTACCAGGGATCCAGAGCATCAGCAGCCCCAGGAGCTGGGCAGGGAACCTCATTTTGAGAAGTTGAACTGAGGAGTCCTGATAAGTCAAGGGAAGGTTAAAGCTGAGCTTTTATCTCAGACTTGCAAGGGAAGGTCCTCCCTACGGGACAGTATGCAAATCCCCTGGTGGATGCAGCAGTGTGGAAAGAGCCAACAGGAGGGTGGGTGCCTCTCTTGTGAGCAAAAGGACTGAAATGTCTTCCCTATCTGAAGAAAAACCAACAGAGATAAAAATCCATGCTGCCTAAGTGGGATAAATTTAAGTGTTACCTTCTTTTTTCTCTAACAGATATCTTTATTCTTAGCTCTTTCCTAAGCACGTGTTACACTTCTCTTTTGATTAAAAAAATAAAATTTGATGTTTCTGATTTCTTTGTTTATATTTCTTTAAAAGAGAACAGATTTGGGCCTTTTTATTTTTTTGATGGACCTAAAACACACAGAGTAAAGGGCAGCAATCTCAAATGTACAACTGAATAACGTTTGGGTATATTCATGATGCAGATGAAACTACAAAATATTTCAAATTCCCCAGGTTCTTCCCTCATGCATCTTCAGTCAGTAATTGCTCCCCTGAGTCAACCAAGCTAAAGTCCCTCCAACCTCTATCCCAACAGTGTGGTTTTCCTGGACTTGAACCTTACATAAACTGAAGTAATCATTTGTGGTTTTTTGTTTCTAGCTTCTGTCTTGATTCTTTACTATTTTTGATTCCTTCATTTCTTCCTGCAGATTTCTGATGTCATTTTCTGTGACTCTGAAGAGTTTCTACTGAATTTCTTGTAGGGCGTGTCTGCAAATAATAGCTTCTCTTCCTTTTTATTTATCAAAAAATGTTTTTACTTTGCTTATTTTTTGAAGCATAGTTTCACTGGATATTGAACTTTTGGCTTACTTTTTTTTTTTTTTCCATCAGACTTTAAGTGCATCATTCAACTGTCTGCTAGCCTCCATTAGTCGTGATGAAGTCAGCCAACAGCTTCACAATTTTTTTCTGTATATGGTGAGTTGGGTTTTTCTCAATGCATTCAAGATATTGTCTTTGTCTTTGCATCAGCATTTTACCTATAATATGTGTGATTATGATTGTCGTGTTTATCTTCAACAAGCTCTATTGATTCTTTAATGTATAGATTAATGTGTTTCTTGACTTTTGAAAAGTTTTTGCCATATTTCTCCAAATACTTTTTTTCAGTCATTTTTTTCTTCTCCTTTGTGTTTCCATTACACATTAGTTGGTATTCACATATAATTATAAGTCTCTGAGCTCCCATTCATTTTTCTTTAATTTTTTTCTTTCTTTTTTTAGATTGGATAACTTCTATTAATCTGACTTGAAGTTCACTGATTCTTCTGCCACCTTAAGCTGCTGTTGACCCTATCTAGTGAACTTTTCAGTTGTGATATTTTACTTCCCAGCTCTAAATTTCTCATCTGGCCCTTTTATATAGTTTCTGTATTTTTATTGAGAGTCCCTATTTTTTGTCATTGTCTTTACATTTTCCTGCAGTTGAGCAAAGTTTTAAAAACTTCTTTGAACAGTCTATATAATAACTGCTTTAAAGCTTTTGTTAAATCCAATACTTAAGGACTGTCAGAGTCAGCTCCCACTGACTATTTTCATTCCTCAATATGGTTTGAACTTTCTTCTTTATTTGCAGGAATGTTTACGGAAAACTGAGCATTTTAGAAAATATTTTCTAGCACATCTCTCAAATAATACAGAGTCCTTGATTCGATTTTACTTTCCAAGCATTGTTGAGTTTCTCTTTAGTAACTTGCCTGGACTTAACCTTGCAGAGTCCATCTCCTACTTAGTGTTTAGCCACTGGTATCTCTTATCTTATTTCTTACTTTTAATTTTTAGCTAGGAGCTGCCCAGGTATCTGCATAGCTTAGTAGTCACCAATGATTTGGCAGAAGTTCTGCTAAGACACCAGGAGCCCCACAGTCTGCCTTCTACCAACCCATTCGTGTGTGGTTTGCAGAGCACATGCAAAGCACGGCCGGTTCTCACCTCCCTCCATTTTCTCCACTGAGCCCTGATGGGTCCCTGTCACTCATCCCTAGAGCTTCTAAGTCACAGGAATGAGTGTGGAGAATATCTCATCAATTCTATTGCTCCATCATGTCCAGGGATCCACTATTTACATTTAGCTGGTTACCACTTGCCCCAGCCAGGGCCATCACCTAGGACTAGTAAAGCTGTGGGCTTTTTCTGTTGGTGTCCTACAGAGTTCACCATATTTAGCTGGAAACACTGAAAGATCTCACTCTACTCCCCACCCTTGCTCTAGTCCACCTCCTTTGGCAGCAAAATGCTGGTGTTCGCTGCCATCCTCATGTAAATGAAAACACACTTCTGCAGTTCTTGTATACTGAGCTGTGGTGAAAGGGAGCAGTCCCGGGCAAAAGACCACAGGCTTCCCATCCTCAGGCAAAGCTCTCATACTTGTTCAAGAATAAACACTTCTCTATTTGTTTTATGTCTTTGGCAATTTCCAGAGCAGCCACAGAGCTGGGGTCTGGAGTGGGTACATGTGGAATGACAGCAGCTCTGGGGCCTCGGTTATGGGCAAGCCCGCAGCAGAGGTGGCTCTCGTGTCTGAGCCGGGATGAGGACTTGGAGCCTGGGTCTCGGGCACATGCAGAGTTAGGGGTGGGGGTGGGGCTGGGAGTCACGGGCCGCACAACATGGTTCCTTATTGGGGGAATGGTGGCAGGGACGGTAATAACAGCGTCTCCTTCTCAGGGTGTACGTGACCAAGGCTGTAGTTTACCTCAGACGAGAGCTGTCAGTGTCCTCTGCGGAGCAGGCTGCTGTGATCCGC
This sequence comes from Cynocephalus volans, assembly GCF_027409185.1. Classification (NCBI taxonomy): domain Eukaryota; kingdom Metazoa; phylum Chordata; class Mammalia; order Dermoptera; family Cynocephalidae; genus Cynocephalus; species Cynocephalus volans. The sequence goes on from NC_084473.1 coordinate 85,175,254, forward strand.
GAGGATGAGCACCGAGGGACCTCGGCTGGGAAAGCTGCGGACAGTCGGGGCTGCTTGGGGGCTGTTGAGGTCTCCAGCAGCAAAGGCTGAGGGTCCTGTGCAGATCAGGCTGTCAGGGACCGCCGTGGCACAGCCTCCCGGCTGATACTGACCCTCCACCCTTCTCTGTTCCTAGATGTCCCAGGACATCTCAGGTCCACGGATCTCGCAGCCATCCTTTCTGTGTGGATATTCTTGGCTTTTCCATGCCCTGTGTGGCTGCAGGTTCTTAACTGGACTCTTGAACCCTCCCAGGACCATTTTCCTTCTTGGACAGCTGTCCTATTTTATTTTGTGAGGGGAGGAAGCCTGGAGTCCCCTGCTCTGCCATCTTGATGACATCACCCCCCAGGACATAGTTTTGATGATGAGATCTTGGTATTTGACCTGACAGTACGGTGGAATAGTACTTGAGCATGTTGGAGTGAAAATCAGAGTATTTAGCATGTGGGAGGCAGGTGAATTGCTTAGGCCAGATGGTGGACCCAGGCCAATTGTATCCCACTCCACCCCCGTCTCACCCTTTGCATCTCTTCTTTTTTGCTTTTTCTTAAATTTATCCTTTATAACAAACCAGCAAATGTAAAAAAGAAAATAATGATAATAAAATAAAAAGGGTAGAAATTTTAGAAATCTTGAATTTAATCTAAATAATTTGAAAATTTTTTTATAAATGCAAAGCAATTGTATAGGGATGATTCTTCAAATGCAGGTATGTAATATAATACAATTTAATTATAATAAATAATCTACATAAAAAAGACACTATTATCCATGCATAATATAAAGCAGAGTAGGAACTGGGGGACAATAAAAGGAAGCACATTTTGCCATTATACTAATTTCCCATATGATGAAGGCTCATGACCAATTTTTTTCTAGACTTTAGAAGTGAAAAATTGTAGACTTATGTAGGCTTAATAAAAACTTAAATATGCCTATATAATTCCATTTATGATTATCTTTAAAGGAAAACATAAAACAAAGAAAACATAAACTGGATTAAAAATATAAGTGACAAAGAAAACCTCGACTGTAAAACAAACCAAATCCTGAAAACAAGATGTGCACCCAACAGCACATCCGAATTCCACAGCATTGTGAGGTCCTGTATAAAAGCTGTATTCACCCCTCGAGGGAATAGGCTCCATCTTCAACCAGGGAGATTGAGGCCTGAATGTTCCTTTAACAAAAGCTCTCCCACCAGACTGATCTCTGACCAGCCGTTCACGTGGGACCAACTTCTCTCTAGTCTCTGAATGACACAAGCACTTCCAGCAGAACAGCAGGTGGAAAATACGGTGCAAATTCCTTAAACTCAGTCTCTGAAGGACAGCAATGATATCTCACAATACATCATAACGATGTTAAGGACTCCCACTCCGGTCTTGGGGTGCCAGCCTGGTTCCACATCTGTGGGACAGATTTCGCTCTCACCATCAACACCGTGGAGGCTGAAGATACTACAGCATCCTCCTGTCAGCAGGATGATGTGTTTCTTCTCACAGTAACGCAGATCTGAACACAACTTCTCCATGACACCCCTTGTGTTGTCCTTATGGCTGCAGCTAGTAGTAAAGAAATATTATATGGGTGGGTGTTTTTGGTATTTTTGATTTTCATTTATTTTTCCTCAGTTTTGGTTACGATTCACTCATGTACTTTCTCATTGTATGCATATATTTATTGTATTGTATGCGTTTTATTTATTCATTCTAGTGTTGATTAGTACTCAGGCTGGTCCCAGTTTGGAACTATCACATTATTGTACATTTGGTTCTTTGCACATTTGTACATGCTTCTGAGTAAAAAGACTGGGTCACGGGGGATACGTATGTTCAGGGTCAGTTCTCCAATTTGTGTACCATTTCATGTTCCCAAACACAATGCATGAGAATTCTAGTTGCTCCATCCTTTTGCTGTATTTTGGTCTTGTCACTTTTTTCTTAGTTTTAAGTATTCTGAGTGTTTAATGGTATTTTGTTGTGATTTTCATTTATAGATTTTTTTAATTGAAACATATTATACATATTTGTGGTGTACAGAGTATACAATGTGTGATGAACAAATCAGGGTAATTAGCATATTCTGTGATGATTATTGATATTGAACACCTTTCATATACCTGTTAGCTATTTGTATATATAATTGACCACGCCTCATTTCCTGATAAGAGGTCTTTTCCACCCTCCTCTGCATGTCACCATCTATTAAAAAGTAACAATCTATCTGTTAGTCTGACTCTGACTATCCTTTTCCGGTCCATTAGACAATTTGGCTAAACTCACACCAGCACCACAGTCCTGACATCCAATACTGTAATATCTCAATCTGGTTCTTTTTCAGGATTGCTGGAGTTTTTCCAGGTTCTTGACATTCCTGTATAAATTTTGGAATCAGTTTATAAGTTTCAATTTTTAAAAATCCTGTAAGAATTTTGATTTTGGTTGTGTTGAAATGATATACGAATTTGTGATGAATTAACATACTCTCAATACTGAGACTTTTAATTCTTAAACTTAATACAGCCTTTCATTTACTTATGATTTTCTTGATTTCTTTGAATAATATTCTGGATTTTTCAGTGTAATTTGTTACTGCTTTAAATATTTGATATTGTATTTTCTTTTAAATGGTGAGGTTAATAATTTTAATATTCTTTATTTGTTGCAATTATATAAAAACCAAATGGGCTTTTTTTACATATTGGCCTTGAATCCAATGATTTGCTATTTCTTTTTTTAATTCAAATATTTTTGTCTTCCTCCATTTCTGCTGTTATAACAAAGTATCTTAGACTGGATAATTTGCAAATAATAGAAATTTATTTGTCACATTTCTGGATGCTGGCAATTATAAAATCAAAGCACCTACAGATTTGTTGTCTGGTGAGGGCCTGTTTCTCACAGACTGCACCTTCTCTGTGTCCTCACATGGCTAAAGGGGAAAAAAGGGACCAAAAAGCTTCCTCAAGCCATTTTATAAGGGCATTAATGGCATTCATGAGGGCTCTCCTAAAGGCCCTACCTCTTAAACTATTGCATTGGGTACTAAGTTTCAACATGAGTTTTGGAAGGACACAAACATTCAAACCATAGAAGTTTTCTCTGTATATTATTTTGAATTTTCTCCACACATATTCCTTTCATATGTGAATTATGATGATTTTAATTTTTTCCTTCCAATTCTTGTTCTTTTTGTTGCTATTGCTTCCTAATTGCACTGGGCATGACAGGTTTACCTTTAAAGGCATCTAGACATGAGTCTGATCTGATGCCATTGGCAGTGAAATTGTTCCTGAACCCGGCTTGTGAAGAAGTCTGAGAAAAAATCTACAGATCAGAGTCAAAATCTTGGCAGCAAGTTACTATTCAGAGCCTCAGTATTTCCAAACAGAGGTGAGGATGCTAAAACTGAGCAGCCACCACAGCAGCTACCCAAGGAGGAAGCAGCTGGTATGAGCAAAAACATCAATGGTCTCATGGAGGTTTTTGTTTCATGGTGAGTCACTGTGGGATACCAGTTACTATACTGTTGACAGTGATAAACTGCAAAGTCTTCAGGCTCCAGGCTGCTGATGGTGAGAGTAAAGTCTGTCCCAGACCCAGTGCCACTGAACCTGGATGGGATGCCGGTGGCCCTGGTGGATGCACCATAGATGAGGAGCTTGGGAGCCTGCCCAGGTTTCTGCTGGTACCAGGCTAAGTAGCTGCTAATACCCTGACTGGCCCTGCAGGTGAGGGTGGCTTTTTCCCCTGGAGACAAAGACAGGGAGTCTGGAGACTGCGTCATCACAACTTCTCCAGTGGTATCTGAGATTGGAAATAAAACAGAAAAGTCACCCTTGCAATCTAGATCATACCCGTTGTCTTCACAGTAGAGCAAAGACAATTGATCTACATTGAGCTTTAATTGCTGGGTTTGCTGAGCAGAGGTGGCAGGTCACAGAACCCAATAACATTGAGAGAGTTTTCACTGACATGCAGAACCACCCCGTGTTCCCCTCACCTGGGAGCCAGAGGAACAGGAGGCAGAGGAGCTGAGCTGGGGCTGCCATGGTTCACTCTGGATCTTAACTAAGACCAATTCTCCCTAGAGCTCTGACCCAGGCATTGATATGGGTTCTGGACAGCAGGGCGGTTGGGAGGGACATGCAAAGCAGCTGGGGTGGAGTGAGTTGGGCTTCCAGCTGCAGATCCACCTGCCTCCTCTTCTCTACACTTGAGCAGCCCGTGCTCAGGTGGTCGAGTCAGAAAAGGCAGTTGGCTCAGCCTCAGGGTAGAATTTCTCCCCTGTGGTCACAGAATTTAATCCACGTGTCCTCCTGCCTCTCCCATCACCTAGACTCAGCCAGATTGTGTTTGGCACAATCCTGTTGGCAACAAAATAGAAGCCTGACACCTCATTTCTCTCTTTCTTCTCTATACGTGCCTTGTCATCTTCTTATGTCCGTGATGGTATCAGTATTATACTGACATAAGTTGATCAGAAACTTATTTTCCAGACACAGTATTCATTTGCTACTTATTCATTTTGCTTTCCTGAGGTCTCTAAAGTTCCCTTATTCTTTGTAGGATTTAGTTAAGAGCAACATTCAGTTAGACCCAGCAGTGTGTATCCAAGAGCAACCACAGCCACACAGATGAACGGAACCCAGGCTCTGACCCCTCACAGAATCCCCACCATTTCCCTGAAGACAATATGGTACTATTGACAATATGGTACAATAGTTCTATGCCGTGCAGGCAAAGAACTATTCCTTGGGTGATCCTCTGCTCTCTGCACTACTGTATTCTGTACAGCACATACACCTAGCCAGACTCAGGCCCTTCTCTCTTTAACAACTTTGAAAACCTGTGCTCACACTCCTGATCTAAACAATAATCTAATCTTCAGTTTCCATGTGTTTCTCAGAATTGTGCACATCTGGTGGTGAGTGCCTTGTCCAGGGATGTTCCCCTCCACAGTCTGAGCAGCTCTTTGGATTACATTTTCCAGCTCTGATCCTCATTTCTTCTAAATGAAGAAATGCTTCCCTAAAGCACTTAAACTCTTTTGCTTTCCCAGCTTTTCTTTATTTCTCGAGAAAACAGTTTTATTAATGCTACTCCAAGTTCCAAGAAAATCTTTACACACTCGGCAATCAGACCTCCATCCATAGCCACAGCCCAGTCACCATCATGGCAGGTCCTGAGCTTAAACCATCTGGGTGGGGACAAAGCTCCATCTCCTATGGACTGCGTGACATTGTTCAAGTTACTCAACCTCCCTTTGCCTCCCTTTTTATTTCTATGAAACTGTAACACTAACAGTATCTACATTACATGTTGTTTACATTTTACATATAATAAAACATTTAGAACAGGATCCAGGGACATAGTACATTCTGCTATTAGTATTGTTATTATTATAATATTTAGTATTATCACCATCATTATCATAAGGAGAATGAGCAAATTAGCAGAGACCCGTGGAAAATAGTCTAAATTTAATCTAGTCAGTCACCAACAGCCTTTGTTCTAGAGCCTTCCTTTCTCTAACCTACTCACTATTCTTAATATTCTCATTAATTTGTCTTGCTCTACACTGAATTGCTCCAGCCTTCATACGTGCCCACCCACACCTATCCAGTGTATTTCTTCTTACCATCCTTAATCAAAGCTTTTCCCTACAAAAAGTTAACATCGTATATTTCTTTCTTTTTTCTTATATAATACTCAGCCTTTTTAGTCTTCTCTCTGCCTATCTTATACTTGTTCCAAGACTTACAACACAGGAAAGCTACCACCTTTGCTCTGGGGCTTGCTTCAGTATAATTTCTTCAGGCTTGTCATCTTGGAACTTTGTAATATGTCACACTAAGAAGCATATTCCCTAGGGCAGTATTTTATAAAATGAAGGATGTTATCTGATCACAATCCATGAAATGATTTTAGAGTATGACTGCACTTTTGGTGACAAAAACTTGAAGTATAGAATAGAATAGAACAGAACACAGGGTATGTCATAAAGAATAATGTTAAGTACTGCTTCACAGATTTTTTTCATATATATATCAGACATATATTGTCTGTATATGTGCAATGATGATGCCAAAATTTGAGGGTCACTGGTTTAAGAAATGCCTACATTAAACAGAGGCTTTCCTACTTTTTCTATTATGAACAAAAGGCTACAGTATTATTTATATGATTATAGAAAATTCTAGCTGTTTGAAATAAAGGCAGAGAAAGCTTACTAGGATAAAAGCATTGGAAGCAGTAGAGGCTTGTCCTGTGGTGGTGTGCTGGTCATTGTTTTTGTTGTTACCAGGCACAAAAGGAGTAAAAACAAATGGAAGATTTACACATTGCGCTCTTCCTCATATTCACAAATCACTCTGGAGATTATTAGATAATAGCCTAGTAATCTCTGACACTTCTGAAAACAAAAATGGACAGCAGAAACTGCCTGTGAGAGGGAACAGATATGAGACTTAATAGACAAATACTTCAAAGTAACCATCAAAAATACATTCCAAGAACTAACCAAAACCATGCTTAAAGAAGTAAAGGAAAGTATGAAGACGAAGTTTCATCAAATAGATAATATCAATACAAGAGATAAAATGAAAGGAAATTTCTGAAGTTGAAAAGTACAAACCAAAATAAACAAAATTCCTTAAAGGGATCAACAGTAAACTTGAAGTTACGGTAAAAGAATCAGTGAACTTAAAGATTATGCAATCTAAAGAGCAGAGAACAAATAGAATAAAGAAAAATGAACACACACTAAATCAAGAACATATGTTTAGTAATATTATAGAAAGGAGAGGAGAGAGTGAAAGAATCCAAAAAAAAAAATTTTAAGGAAATAATGGCTAAAAACTTGCCAATTTCAAAAAAAATGGTAACAAAGTAGCTCATTGAATTTCAGATAGGATAAATAAAAAGAGTTACACACCCAAACACATATCCTATCAAAAATACTAAAATACAAAGACAAAACGAGTCTCAAATGCAGCAAGAGTTATACAACTCCTTATATATATGAGGAAACCCCATAAGATTAACAGCATACTTCTAATTAGAAACAATGCAGACCAGAAAGCAATGGAATGACATATCCTAAGTGCTGAAAGAAGAAAAAAAGAAAGAAAGAAAGAAAAAAAAACCTGTCAAGCAAAAACCTTATCTCCAGCAATACTATCTTTCAATAATTATGGCAAATAAAAACATTTCCAGAGAAATTAGAAGAGAAACAATTCATTGCTAACAGACCTGCCCTCAAGAAATGCTGAAGCAAATTCCTTTTCATAAAGGCAAGTAAATCTGAGTGGAAATTTGAATCCACATTTAAAAATAATCAAAATTACAAATAAAGGTAGTTATGGAAGTAAAATAGACATTTAGGTGTTTTCTTCTTTCTTTTTTTAACTGATTAGAAAAACAATAATATAAAATATGTATGTATTTTTATTTTTGGCCCAATAACATAAAGAAATGTAATATATTTGATAATCACATCACAGGTAGAGTTGTACTGGAGGAAGGAAATAACATGGTAACTCAATTTCACAAAAACAAAGAGAGCCAGAAATGGTAAATAGGAAGGTTAATATAATAGGCTATATAAATATATTCTTCTTTTTCTTTTATTTCTTAACTAATTTAATAGACATCAAGTAATTTAAAATAATTATAATATTATGTTTTTGAACTTTTAAAATATATAAATATTTATGACAATAATAAACACAAAATAAAGGAAGAAAGAACAGAACTACAAAATATAATATTTTTATCTCACTGGAACTAGATAGTATAAATCTTAATTTCATCCCGATATGTAAAGACAGATATGATAAGCCATAGGAAGAAACTCTGAAAAAAAAAGCTTTTAAAATACACTGAAAAATAAATGAATTATTAATCATGAGTAATAAATTAAACTTAGCACATTGAATCTGTAGTAAACCAAAGGCTAATTGAAGAGCTTAAAAGGAGTCTGAGAGGGAAAAAGACAGATTTGTCTCAAAGGTGACTTTTTAGAAGATTTAAATAGGCTGTCACAATTTTTTTTTAAATTTTACAGTGAAAAATAATTTTCAAGGATTGGGCTGGCCAGTTATCTCACTCGATTAGAATGTGGTCAAGTGTTCAGATTCCCACATTGGCCAGCCATCGGAAAAAAAAAATCATGTAAATACATTCTCAGATTAAAAGAAACGCAAATAAAAAATATGGTTTTAACAAGAGATCCACTCAATGGTAAATTGCTCATGTGTGGTTTAGGCAAAAGGTCATTTATCACTGATGGAAAGCTGAATTTTCTTTGGTCATTAACAAGAAAACAGCATTCTCTTCACTCATTTCTACCTCATGCTGGCTGAGAAATGGACAGAGTGGAAGCAATGATTTTCACAAAAGGAGGAAAGCCATATGTTGAGGTTGGTAGTGCCACCTGCCAACCTGAGTGACCTTATGGGCCAGAGCCATTTACCAAGGCCACCTGCCTACCTCTGGACTGTTACATAAAAGACAGAAAAATCCTGTCATATTTAATCCATGATATTTTGAGGTTTTTATGTAACAGCTGGTTTGATTGTTCTCTGATTCTTCTTTGTTCTCCCTTTCAGGTTTGGGGATTATTTATTTTTCACCATTTAGTTTAGAGAGTGCATCCCTTCTGGATATTGACATCATACAGTTCTTGGTTTTTTTCTTCTAATGTATCTAATCACCATGAGTGGGTTTTGGACTTGTCTCCTGTCTCACATAAAAGCAGACACTCAAGCTCCGCAGGTGTTGTCAGTCACATGAGGGCTAAGGATGACTGTGGCATTGCTCAACTCCTGCACTTCCTAGCTTCACTTTGTTTTCTCTCAGTGCATTCTGTAATACCTTTTGAGCTGAGTCATGCATTTATTAGGACTTTTTAATAACATATTAAGTGTCTTATGTTTCATAATCTGAGGGATCCAGTGGGCTTGATTTCTATATCAAATTTCCCATACAACTTTTCAACATAGAAAGGACACATTAGAATTTTAATTACACTTGCCATGGATTCCTTTATCTTGGAATAGACAATCAACTCTAATATACTTTGCATCCTTAATCAGAAGCAGGATCTTGTTGTTCTGTTGCTTCGTTTTAGGGTTTGTTTGTTTGTTGTCTGTCATACCATCTTAAGACATGTAACTGACATGACTCATTATTAGGTCAGATATCATTTTGGAGCACTATATTAAGTGGAATACATGAAAAGCAAAAATTCTCCACACATTTATGAATAATATATGAGTCAGATTCATTTTCAGGTAATGATGATGTCTTGTGAAACTGATGCATTTTTATACTATTTGAAACCTTTTGTCATGAGAATATAATACCAAATTTGTCATCTGTATAATACTACTTCAGTGCCTTCAAAAATCTCAGAACTTGCAATTGCAAAAAAAAGTTTCAAACAATACAAAAATGCATCATTAGGTACTTTTTTCTTAATTCAGTTTTCAGTGTATTATTTCTATATCCTCTAGGTGCACAATTGTCAGGATTATTTCAGATTATACATGCTAAAAGGGCAAGAAGAGTGCCAGCACAAATAAAATTAAAATGTTTGGAATAAATTTTGAAGGGGCTAAGTCAACTACTTATCAAAATAGATCCTAAAATTGTTTCTTCAAACCACGTAAAAGAAGTAAATGTACTCACTCATAAGTGGGAGCTAAGAGAGAAAGAAGGAAGGAAAGAAAGACCACAGTGTTGTGTTGGACTTGCAGAGGGAGAGGATACGCCTTGGAATACAAAGTTGGGGGGAGAAGGGGCGGAGGAGGGAGGTTGGGAATAATTGAGTGGGGGACATGGGGTACAATTGCAATTTGTGGTAATGGACATGCTGTCAGTATGGATCTGGCCTTCATATCTTGAGCACAAGGGTGACAATCAGCTTTGTATCTCATGAATATTCATAACCAAAATAAAATAAAATAAATAAATATTCTTTTTATTATTAAAAAAAGAAAAGTATATTATAAAAACAAGAAAGGCTTAGAATTTGGTAGAGAAATAAAAATCTCATATAATTTTGCATTTTTCCTGAAGTATGTGAAGTAAACTTTATGTTCTCCATCTTTTGGTTTATGCTGTTCATCTTAAAGCCCACTGCAGGAACTGCAAAAACTCCATTTTCACTCAGCAAAAGGTAATTGAAACATATGAATATTTTTTGGCATTAGAATCTTATATCTGCTTCAAACTTACAAAGTCTATTTAAATACACAAAAGTCAAAGAGTTTGACTAATTATTTTAGCCCTACTCCCTGTGGGGAAAATAGGATAATTTAGTCAGGCTCCTTGGCTCGGGTCTGGTTGCTGGGTCCTGCAGCACATTTCTTTTTGAGCGCACCGGCCATCTTCATATAGGATCCGAACTCGCAGCCTCTGCGCCACAATCACCGACTGAGCCACAGGGCCGACCCTGCAGCACATTTCTTTGAAAACAAGTTGTGTGTGGGTAGAGTTAGTGCGCATGTGCACCCATGTATCGTTTTAGTTCATTGTTATTGTGTGTTCTTCAGTTTGTGAAGCAGGCTGGCTGGCAGAGAGCTCGTGTATAAAAATAGAGCTTATTTACTCTGCCGGCAGCTGCCCACTTTTGCTTTGGACTTTGCTGGTAGCAGTTGAGTTTCTGAGTTTCTCTGTGTACTGCCTCGCTCCTAGTGTTGTGTGTGCTGAATAACGACTATTCCTACTTCAGCCAAGGCTCCAAGGACCGTTTTGTCCAGTTACCTAGCTCGTAGACCTGCGTGTGAAGGGTTTGTGAATGGGCTTGAGGGGTCTGTGAGCTCCAGGCCCTAGCCCTAGCTCTACACTCCCCCTGAGGACATCTTGTGTAGAATGCTTTCTGGAACATGCTAATAATGGAAAGGGTAGTTTAGTGTAAGCAGTAAAGGGAAATTAAGAAGCAGGGAAAGTGGGAAAAATATCAATTTCCCCACAGTAGTACCTGTGAAAAATATACTCCAAATTGATCATTTCCTGCATGTGTTAAACTCTCATTTCCAGTAATCTGTGTCAATTGTCTGGTTTTATTCTGACAAAATGTACTCAGCAAAGGTAGGCAAGACAGAGAAGATTAGTGTGAGTTTTCATTCAACTCCCTCTTTCATCATAACAGGTTGCTCACAGGTCATGTGGGCCACCTAAATTGTCCCTACTGCTTATACTATTGCAAGGCTGTTGCAACTGATGGGACCATAACGTGTGGTACCTGGAGTGCAGCGGAGGCATTCATGTGACGGACAACAGCAACCCATTCCTCTGAGTTCTGGGAAGACTTCCTCTTAACAGACACAGGGAATCTGTTGTGCTGCTCTCCTGACAAGGAACACATTTGCCCAGCTGGGCACAACCCCAGTGGGGAGGTTTGTGTTCAAGGCTGTATCACTGTGATAGGAGGCTCTGATAAGCTCTGCGTAAGATGGAAGCCAGCTTTCCAGGAGAGTGGAGTCTTGGTCATCACAATACCCCCACTGGATCCTGAAATAATGAAAGAAAAGTGCAAAGTAATGGAAAACATTATGTGACATTTTTATGATTTTCTTTACATTATTTATTTTAGGTTAATTTTTTAAAATTTTGATTCATATCAGGAAACATAAAACTTTTTAAAATGAACCCAAAATTTACAACACACGGGGCCCCCTTTATTTCTCAAGGTCTTCCTCAGAAGTGTTCATAATTTTAGGTGGTTCCTAATTGGCAAAAGACGAAATACCAAATTTCTTTTCCTGCAGCATAGACCATATGCCTCTATCATATGGTCAGAATAAACATGAGAAGCAGTGGGCCCCAAAGCTCACCCTCCCACCCCATTCCCCTTCCTCATCTCCCTTCTGCCCTTACCAGGAATCCACAGCATCAGCAGCCCCAGGAGCTGAGCAGGGAACCTCATTTTGAGAAGTTGAACTGAGGAGTCCTGATAAGACAAGGTTGATGCAGAACTTTTATCTCAGATTTGCAAGGTTAGCCCTAAGGAACAATGTGCAAATCCCCTGGTCACGTCAGCAGTGTAGAAAGAGCCAAAGGAAGAGTGGGGGCCTCTCCTGTGAGCCTAGTGACATAAAATGTTTCTTGGAGGGAAACAAAGATAAAGTCACAATTGCTTGTAGTAATGCAAGAAAGGATCTAATTGTGAGTGTTTGCAACTTCAGCAAGGACATGTCGCATTGGACCTGCCACTTTAAAAAGCGCAGAGACGGGACAATGTAGAAATGTGTGTAGGTTTCATCTCTGAGAGATAAATGGCCATGCTGCTTGGCTCCCTCCCAGATAATCTAGAGAAGGAAACAGCTCCCACCCCGACAATTACTGATTGGATGAATGCCCCCAAAGAAAAGATGTCGTTCAGCCAGTTCATGAGTTTTCTGATATCTGCTTTTACCGGGATAACTGTTTAAGAAACTGCCTTTCCCTAGAACCCGGGGAATTAAGCTGCATAAAAGCCTCTGTCAATGGGCTTGATGAGGAGAAAGAAAGGTGTCTCCTACACAGAGAGCTAAGAGCCCAGTTTAATAAGAGGAAATGGGAAAGAACATCATACCTCAGGCAGTGAATAAAAAATTGCTGGTGACCAATTGTTTCAATCTGGTATATATCCCATCATAGTTACCTCACATAGACCAAATTAACCACAGAAATTTATTAAGGGAAGAACTTCCTGGAATAATGCTACAGAATGAACAAGAAATACAAGGGTACTCAAAAAATTCATGGAAAAATAGAATTGAAAGATAACACAAATCTTTCCATGAACTTTTTGATATACCCTGGTAACTTTATATTCTATTTTTATGAGTGGTGTTTAGAAAAACTCTTCCCACACAGTCTTTGTTGTTATGCAGTACCAGGTACTGTCATGGGTCCCAGTTTCTTGTTTGTTCTGTGTGAGAACCTGAGTCTCTCACCTTTTGTTATATGGAGCAGACACAGCAATGAGTCTACAGTTCAAAGGAAGATTTTTATGTGAGAAAAGCAAGAACTGGAATGACTATTTTAATGTCTCAGGGTAAACTTTACCTATGACAGACGTTTTCCTGGGCCATCATTTAAAGATGGTCCCAACTCAGGGATGTCAGTCTACCATACCACTAGTTATTAAAATAGGGAAACAACCTGACTATTGTCAATGATGCATCTAAGGTCGAATTGAATTGCTTCTGTAAATGGTGCCTACATCAAGTCAATTCACAAGGACAGTCACTGTTCAAAAAAAAAAAAAAAACCATATTGGACCAACCAAAAGAATAGTTTGTAGTACTATGCAATCTTGGATAATTTATCTCAAAGTCATATTTATTGCCAAAGGATAGAAAGAAATACAGTTCTAAGTATAATTCCATAAGAAAGGCTGGTCTGAATATCTTCTAGAAAATCTACCAAAATAAAATATTTTAACAAGGTTGGAAGAGATAATCAAGTAAAAATGATACTGACATTTAAATGTTGAACTCCGTGGCAGTAATATTCATTGTTGATAGCAAATTATGATGAGAAGTTACTATTAGAATAAATGTCTCATATTTTACTATTTAAAATTTTATCTATGCTTTTCTTTATTACTATCTATAGACTTAAAAATAATATTCCTAATTCTAAACAGAAATATCTCTCTCCTTATGTTAACACATTACAATGAGACTTCACCAATAGCTGCCAAAGCTGGTTGCTCCACTCTAGACACAGATAGTAAGAGTTAGGGTCTAAGAAGAACCTCCGTTTGGGTGCAGGCTGGGAGCAGGCCATTGTGCATCTTTAATATTGACCACAGTCAGCTGAACAAGGAAGGACCTATATAGGTGGGCTTTATTGTAGTTGTGCCTCCTTTGCCTGATGCTGCTAGTTTGGGCCCTATAAAACTGGAAACAAGTGTATTAATTGTATGACCTGGGAAGGGAGTCTTGGAAGTAAAATTGTTTGTGCCCACTGTGCTGGAGTCAGTGTAGGGTGAAGAGTGTAATACTGTTTGTGGGTTTGTAGAAGGATTTGGGAGTTGAGCAAGGAAAAAGATATGACTACAGGGTGGCAGTTGTACACACTTCTTTTATTGGTGATGCTTTTACAAGTTGGCACAGAGAAGTCTCACACAGAAGGAGCCTTTCTAGAGGCCAAGGCAGTGGGGTTGCTACCCTGAAGGGGAGGGGGGCACTCAAGAAGGGGCTTATGTGTCTGGGTGATGTCACACAGCAACATGGTGGGTAGTGCTGGGTCAGAGACCTCCAAAGGGCAGAAGTAGTTTGGGGTTCTCATTAACTTGGGACTTAGATGCTAGCTCGTGTGGGTGAGGTTTCCTAGGATATGCAAAGCAAACATTCTCTAAATGGCTAAAAATCTTCATCTTTGGGCTATTTTGAAAGAATTGAATACATCAAATTTGAGTTAAGTACAAACCATTTAGAAATAATCTTCAGTATAGAAAGAAACAACACAGGTACCAGTACACAGAGGCCATCTTTGGCACATTCATATAACACTGTGCATATTTGGTAGATTTTGTTCTGTATCAGTCCAAATAATCCAAACCTACAATGCTTTGGATAATATGGAGACACTTAAGAGACCGGTATAATACCTGGACTCTAATTGAAATTCAATTATATTAAAAGTGAGAGTTGTTCTTTGATGAGAATTGAGGTCAAGCCACCAACAGAGAAATCATCCCTCTGTGAAGTTCCAGAATCTCCTGGACTGAATTCCTAAGTACTGGGCAACTGTGATTGAAGCTGGTTGCATTTTCTAACTAACTGCAGGTTTGCCTAATCCTAACAGTTTCTAAATGTTTGAATTATTTGTCTTTCTTTTTTCTTGGAAAAAAAAAATTATAATACTGCCCACTGAGCTATAAGATTTAGTGGTAGAAGCGCATGCTGGCATAAAGTCTTCCCTCTGTGAATGCTAATCTTTCCTGAGCCCAGATCACCCACCATCTAACTGCACAAAGTGAAGCAATAATTCCATTGCCTATCTGAGCATTCTGTGTCTTGTAAGAATCCTCTAAGATTCCCTCTCAATTTCCCCTTTAAAGAAAGCAACCTCTGTCTGTAAGAGCCCACCACAACAAACAGTACGACTTAATTAACCTTAGAAGAGCCTTTTTGTAGAATACAGCTATAAGCAGAACGCTAGCCAGAAATAAATCTCTTTCTAAATTTGGCTCACGGTATAGGTCATGAAAAATCACTGCACAACATAGCCCTTAGGAATAGTAAGATAATAACAGCTAATCAGTAACTTGCAGAACCAACAATTCTTCCTTTGAAGTCACGGCTATCTGGGAACAAGACAGCATCCAGCTTGTAGGAGCCAGATAACACCCAAGTTCCAAGGATGAGTTGAAGGGTTACAGGAGTGACCGTGAAATAATAAAAGCCCAGACTGCAAGACTATATGTAGCAGCCGCCTGATGACAATAACCTCCCCCTCTTGTTTCTCACCCTTTTCCCTTTAAAAACCCTTGCTGAGTCTCCTAAGCCTTTGAGAGTTTTAATCTGGCTGTGTCCCAGGCCTGCCTTCCACCAACACTTGGAACTGACAAGTCTTTTGTTTCTGAGCAGAGAGCAGCCAAACTTGGGTGCTGGTAACATGTCCTCAAAAAAAAGGTTTCCATAAAACCAAAGCTTTTCCAGTGTTTGAATGTGAAGTTTGTCTTTCTGACCTTGTAATAAAACCTAGTTCATTTGAGAGACAGGGAGTGGAGAACCTAAGAAGATACTGGGACCGAATCAGCAACTCTAACCATTTAAACTGTCATCGAGGCTGCCTTTGATATAAGAATGTATATGAATATAGCAGGAGAAAAAGGAAAATCACTTTCTTTGAATTTTTAATTTGATTAAGATAGTATACCTGCAGAAAAATTGAGAATATACTATTAATTCTCAATTGAGAATATAATTCTCAAACTCAAAACTGCTTATTTTATATTAAACAGTTTCAAGAATATATAAAATACTAATATTAATTTTTAGCTAAAAGTTTTAAGATATTTAGAAAAAGTTAAATATCATATTAAGTCATTTAAAATGATTTCTAAATGCAACTAGACTTCTCATTTAGTCCCTTCCTTTTGTCTCCTTTTAACAAAATTCAAAAGCCCAGAACAAGAAAGAGACAAGAACTGACTGAAGGAGTTGTTTATTGCAGATATCTTGTCTTATAATAATAGTACAGTCTCTGCATCAATAATTGGAAATGGTGACTCTCTGCCTTGGGAAGCAGAAGGCTCACAATAGGGAACTTCACTTCTACTTGTTCTTTCTTGGCCAGGAGCCGAGGATAGCCCAAAATATTACTGATGCTTGTAGCACCAACGACCCTCACCTTTTAGTGCTCCTAAAAATTCGCATATTGGTTCTTCTGAAGCAACTCCCAGCAGAAAAAGAATAAAAGATCAGCAGTAAAATAAAATAATGTATAAGGTAAAATAATGAATGTAAAACCTGTACTTGTAAAACTCTTAGAAGAAAACATAGGGGAAAAGCTCTTCGACATTGTCCTTGGCAATGATTTTTTTGTACGTCACATCAAAAACTCAGGCAACAAAAGCCAAAAAAAAAAAATGATAAGCAGTAATACATCAAACTAAAAAGTTTCTGCACAGCATAGGAAACATCAGCCATCAAATGAAAAGGCAGCCAACACAATGGTAGAAAATATTTATGAACCATATGGCCGATAAAGGTTTAATATCTAGAATATGTAAGAATCTCACACAACTCAATAGCAAAAACCAAATGAACAAAAAAGCAAAAATGTAAAAGAAAGAACTCCAAAGAACCCAATTTAAAAGTGGGCAAAGAACCTAAATAGACATTTTTCCAAAGAAAACATACAAATAGCCAACAGACACATAAAATGGTGCTCAACGTCACTAATCATCAGGGAAATACAAATCAAAACCACGTTGAGATATCACTTCACTCGAGCTAGGATGGCTATTACCAAATAAATAAATATATAAGAGATAGCAAGTGTTGGGGAGGGTGTGGAGAAAAGAGAACTACTGTGCACTATTGGTCAGAATACGGATTGGTGCAGACATTATGCGAAACAGTATGGAGGTTTCTCCAAAAACCAAATATGGAACTACTACGTTACCCAGCAATGTCTCTTCTGGGTGTATACCCAAAGGAGATAAAATCAGCACCTCGTAGAGATATCTGCACTACCATGTTCACTGCAGCATTAGTGACAATAGCCAAGATATTATGCATCCTTAAAAGAGGAGATCCTGCCATTTGCAGCAACATAGATAAACCTAAAGGACTTTATGCTAAGTGCAATAAGCCAGTCACAGAAAGAAAAATACTGCATGATCTCTGTTATATGTGGAAGCAAAAAAAAAAAAAAAAGTTGTATGCATGACAACAGAGGAGAATGTTGGTTACCAGACCAGAGAACAAGGGGAAAGAGGAGATGTAGGTGAAAAGATGCAAAGTTGCAATTATGAGGATGAATAAGCTTAGATATCTAAAGTACAGAATGAGGACTATCATTAATAATGTTGTATTATATATGGAAAATTTACTAAGAAAGTAGATTTTAGGTGCTCTTTCTCCACTCCCTCAAAAAAAGTAACTATGTGAGGTCATGGATATGTTAATTTGCCTGACTGTAGTAATTATTTCACCACACACACAAACACACACACACACACACACACACACACACAAGGGCACTTCAAAAAGTTGGTGGAAAAATAGAATTGAAAGATAGTATGAATCTTTTCATGAACTTTTTGAAGCACCCTAGCACATGTACTTTTGATACATATATCAAAATATCATGCTGTACACCTTAAATGTACACACAGAAAAACACAAGATACTACTTCACACACACTAAAATAACTATAATCAAAAACATAATAATAGGTGTTGGAGAGGATGTGGGAAAATGAGAACCCTCCTATATTGCTTGTAGCATTGCAAAATTTTGTAACCACTTGGAAAACTGTTTGACAGTTCCCCAAAATATTAAGCACAACTTACCACATGACCTTGAAATTCCACTTCTATGTATGTTCTCAGGAGCAAGGAAAACATATGTCCACACAAAAACTTGGTTCACAAATGTTTGAAATAGGAACTCTGGGGAGTGACTGCTAATGGGTACAGGGTTTTTCCGGGAGTTGATGAAAGAGTTCTAAAATTAGATTGTGGTGATGGTTGCACAATCATATGCTATACTAAAAACCAGTGTACTGTACACTTTCAATAAGTTAATTTCATTGTATGTAAGTTATATCTCAATAAAGCAGTTTAAAAATAAAAAAGAGAAATATAAACTGCGGTACTGGCATAAACATAGACATATAGATCAATGGAACAGAACAGAGAGCCCTCAAATAAACCCTCACATATACAGTTAAATAATTTTCGACAAGAGTGCCAATTCAATGGGAAAGGGACAATCTTCTCAACAAGCAATGCTGAGAAAACTGGATCTCCATATGCAGAAGAATGAAGTTGAACACTTAACTTGAACCCTACACAAAAATTAATTCAAATGGATCATAGACCTAAATGTAAGAGCTAAAACTATAAATTTTTTAAAAAGAAGAAAGAAAATTAGCAAATATTTTTATGACATTGGATTTGGCAATGACTTTTTTAATATGACACCAAAAGCACAAGCAACAACAACAACAAAAGGTAAATTGAGCTTAGATTTAAACACATATGTGGATCCAAGAGCATCGAAGAGTTCTACATACAGATTAAAAACGCAGCCCACAGAATGGGAGAAAGTATTTGGAAATCATATATCTGAAATTTGAATTTGTCTTCTATTGTTCCTTTTTATCATTTTCTTCCAGTGTTCACTCTTTTTTCTCCATGTGTCTCATTCTGGGTAGAATCTTCAGAATTCACCATCAAGTCTCTGACTTTTGGTTCTTATTTTACAGTTCTTCTTTCCTTTTGTATTTTACTTCATTCTGATACAATCCTCTGGCTTTATGTTCCAACTCACCAAAACAATCTTTATATATACTTATACTTACATACACAAACACACACGCACACACACACACTATATATATATATATATATATATATATATACACACACTCACATATATATAGCTATTTAGATCATCTATTCAGGTTTTTTCCAGTTATTTGAATTGATATTTCAAAAGATTGCATATGTTTTTTATAGTGTGTTGTATTTATACAACTATATTTAACTGTGTTGAAATAAAATTCTAAATATTTAAATGTTTTCTTCTGTTTTCTCTACCAGTTTTCTAGTATTTTAGCATTTTCTGGGCATATTTTATGGTGCCTTTAAAAGGCTGCATTTCCATAAATATTAGGAGATTCTTAGCAGAGGATACATATCTTCTCAAGTGTTCGGGTTTGGTCTTTTAAAAAAAATTAGATAATACACACACAGTGTAAAGGGCAGAAATCTTCAGTGTACAAGTAATAAAGTTTCACATATATTCACTGTTTGGACCAAACTATGGAATATTTCAAGTTCTCCGGACATCTCCCTCATGCACCTTCCCAGTCAATAATTGTCTCCAACCTCAACCAAAGTAAGTGTTCAAAAAATCACAATAGCTTGTCTTTCCTAGAATTTAACTTTATATGAACTGAAGTAAGCATTCTTTTATTTCTAGCTTTTCTCTCTCATCATCATGTCTTTGAGAGGCATCCATTTTGTTGTGTATATCAGTAAATGCTCTTTTTATTATTGTACAATATTTGTTCCTTAAATATTCCTCAATTTACTTATACATCTATAGTTGTTAAACATTCAGATTGTTTTCAGCTTGTTGCTGTAAAACTAAAACTGCTATGAGCATTCATGTATATGTCCATTCCTTGGTGGACATATATGCTCACATCTCTTGATTTTATACCTTGTAATTAACTGTTAGTCTTAAGAAATTTGTGTTTATTTACAACTTCCAAACAGTTCTGCAAAGTATTTCTTCTAATTTACATACCCACGTGCAATGTATGAGCACATCAGTAGATTGAAATTCTCATGAATTTATGATACTGCTTTGTACAATGCAGTTTTTGTGTTCCATATAGCTGTTTTCATATTAACTTGTTAATTATAGAATCACTTAATTTACAACAGATATCTTTGACTTATTACTGCTGCTTAACAAAATATTAATTTTACCACTTCTCTGAAACTACTGGGTCCTTTAATTCCATTCACTTTACTTCTCTTTGTGTGTGTTATTTTTTCATGCACTCCAGTTATATGTTCATCTCAAACATTACAAGATATTGCACATGTTCTTTTGTGCAGCCGATATTAATTTATATTTATACATATATTTACTCTTCTCAGTGTTCTTCTCTCATATATCATCATGTTTCTGATGATAAGATTATATTCTTCCTGTCAGCAGAACTATCTTTATTATATAATCCAACAACCCCATCAGGATGCTGATGAGGTATCTGCACTCCCGTGTTTCTTGCAATACTGTTCACGACAGCCAAGATATGAAAACAACTTAAGTGTCTGTCAAAGGATGAGTGCATAAAGAAAACGTGGTATATATACACAACGGAATACTATTAAGCCATTAAACAAACAAACAAACCAAAAATTCTGTCTTTCTAGAGGACATTATGTTATGAGTGAAATAAGCCAGGCACAAAGAGACAAATGCCATATGATCTCACTCATACATGGAATCTAAAAAGTTAAATGCATAGAAGTAGAGAGTAGGGTGATGGTTACCAGATGCTGAAGGGAGAGACATGTAAAGGGAACTAGATCTGGCATTTTACTGCATAGGAGAGTGACTATAGAGAACAGTGTATTGTAGATTTCAAAATAGCTAGAAGGGAGCATTTTGAATGTTCTCACCACAAAGAAATGATAAACCTTTGAGGTGATAAGTATGCTAAGTACCCTAAGTTCAACATTACGAAATGTGTACATGTATCAAAACATCACATTGTACCTCATACAAATGTACAATTATTATGTGTCAATTAAAAATAAAACAAAAAAGTTATGTTGAAGGAAACAGGTTCTTGTGAGGTGGCGATGGAAGCTAGACATGTGGATGTAAACCACACACAGAATCTTCATTGGTCTCTGGAAGGGTCACTCCACTGGGTGAGGAGTGGGAGGGTGGCTGCCCTACCCATTCCACTCACATCCTCTTTCTTGGAGTCATTTCCCCAAATGGTTACAGCACCTATGGCAATATTACTAACAGGGCTGACTCATTTTTGACCACAGTTTGAGAAAGAAAACCATGGAACTGCCCTGACATATATTTCTCCAAACCACAGGCAATTAAATCAGGAAGTGAAAAAATACAATGATATTAAAAACAGGGACTTACATTTTCAGCTAGGATGTTGTGGGCCTAGAAAAACTAACACAACCATTGCAACAATTGTGGAACAAAGAAAAATAACTAAATTCAAAAATCAAGTTTGCGATGGCATCAGAGAGCTACCAATGAAACGAAGATCAAATGACCTAAGGTTCCAGAGAAGGAATAGGCCTTTGCAGGCAAGCTGATGTTCTCCTGTCATTTTGTTCCCTACTTAAATTGGCCAAATTTAAGTATTCACAGAGATTCTGGCTTGGCCCAGGTAGGGGGACTCTACTGGGGAAGAAAATCAAGCTGAGCTTTGACAGTCGCATGGAGCTACATTAACATATTGGACACGAACTGAGCCCTTAACAACAGGCTGCATTTCTCCTTAGGACATTCACTAAGGTCTAGACTAGGAATGGCGTCTAGGCAGCTGGGCCAGATATACAGAGTGAAACCTCCCATATTCTTATGAGTTTTTCCACCACACAATGCTGCATCAATCATCCTTTATGTGTGTCTAAGACATGGGTCATGGGCTCCACCACTGCATCTCCTGCTGATCTTTCCAGCCCCAGCTCTGCCTTCTGGTCAGCATCCTCTTCGTCTTGACTATAAAGGGTGGGGAACTCCCTGTGACCATTTTTTCTCAAATCATCCCCTGATACACTTTGAGTGCAAAATCAAGTTTTGGAAACTCACTTACATCCTGCCCTGCTGGGTTGACTAGAGATGTGTGATATGAAGTAAGGTGCATTTGGACAGGAACTTCACTAACCATTGAGTGACTACAGACCTAGAGCCCTGCTTGATCTTCTACTTCCCCATGAGCTTGCAGAGGTATCAGTGTACAACCTTGACACCAGGTAGTGGTCCCTTCACCTCTGTAATTCTCCCTAAGAAATTCACCAGAGCCTGGTGTCTGAGGTGCAGCCAAGACACTTGCAATCAAGATCCCTCAGCTTCAACCTGTTCTCCTGAGTTCTCACCATCTTGCTCTTACACAGACTCAGAGAATCTGCTGAGAATCTCCCCAGGTAACAGCACATGGGGCAACTGGGCCACCCCAAGCATGGAGGTTTGTGTTCAGGTCTGTATCACTGTGGGAGGAGTATGTAGAGTTTGCATGCAGTAATAAACCCCAACATCATCAGCCCCCACCCTGCTGATCTTCAATGTGAAACCTGTCCCTGACCCGCTGCCACTGAACCTGTCTGGGACCCCAGAGGCCTGGTTGGAAACCCCATAGATCAGGAGCTGTAGAACATGGCCTGGCTTCTGCAGGTACCAATTCAAATAGGTGTGTCTATTACTATGCTGAAGGCTCTGACTAGCCCCGCAGGAGATGGAGACCAGCTCTCCAGAGATGGTGAGCAGGGAGAGTAGAGGCTGGATCATCACAGCATTTCCACTGGATCCTGAAATAATGAGATATAAGTGCAAGGTTATGTAAAAAATATTATGAGCCATTTTCATTGTCTCCCTTCTGTTATTTATTTCCCGCTAAATCATTTTTGTCACTTTGGCTCATATTCCAAACACTAAACAATTTCAAACAGAGACAGAGACTTGAAAGGCACCAAAGTGCATCTAGAAGTCGCCTACACAACCCCCCTCTTTCTGAGTCACAAAGCTCACCAGAGCACAAGTCCTAGTTCCTTCTGGAATCTTCCTCATTCTCACACATCTGAACCTCACATGCCCCATCCTGGAGAACAGGATGTGCACAACTCACATGTGCACAGAACACACATGGGAAGCAGTGGGGCCCAGAGCTCACCCTTCCACCCCATTCTCCTCCCTCATCTTCTTCTGCCCTAACCAGGGATCCAGAGCGTCAGCAGCCCCAGGAGCTGAGCAGGAAACCTACTTTAAGATAGTTGAACTGAAGATTCCTGACTAGTCAAGGCAAGGTCAGAGCTGAGCTTTTATCTCAGACTTGCAGGGGAAGGTCCTCCCGAGGGGGACAATATGCAAGTCCCCTGGTGGGTGGATGCAGCAGTGTGGAAAGAGCCAAAGGGAGGGTGGGGAACTCCCTGTGAGCAAAGTGACATAAAAGGTCTCTATTTTTGGAGGAAAACTGGTAGAGATAAAGTCCATGCTGCCTGCAGTAGTAGGAAGAAGGATTCCTCAAGTCTAGGTCTGTGGGGAAGACCCAGTGCTCTTGGCCTTGCCCCCCTAAGAAAGATAGAGACCTGATGATATAGAGATATGCCAGTGGGCCAGCAAGGACCCAGAGAACTTGAACTGTGCTTCCAACCACCTCAATATCATTGACAGTTAGTGACTACTCCAACAAAAGGAGGAAAGTATATATTTTCAAAACACTTACTAAGAGTATTTATATTATAAGCCAAAAGATAAGTCAATAAAATTGAATGGATTCATATCATACCAAGTGTGTTCTCTGAATCTAAGACAAGTACACAAGAAATCAATAGCACAAAGTCATCAGAAAAATCCCCACATATGTGGAAACCAAACAACACACTTCTAAGGAAGGCATGGCGAACAAATGAAAAGAGAAATTAGAAACTATTTTGAATGGGAAAAAAACATGGCATATTAAAATGTGTGAGCTGCAAGGGGAAGTGAATTTGTGAAACTGAATTTGTTGCATTATATATGTGCATAATCTGTAAGGTCACAAATCATTGAGGTCACCTCAGCTTCCACCTTAACATATCGGTAAAAGAAGAATAAATTAAACCAATAACCAACAAGAGTTTTGCTTTAGGAAATTTATATCCATAGAAATGTGGGAACATCATGAGCACATGCCTAGGTTTGCAGCATTGGATCCTGTCAATCTGGAAGTAAAAACACACATTAGCAGCTTCACAAGACTAAAGTCTGAGAGCGCGTGCGCAGACTGGGTAACTGCTCTGAGAGAATTCAGAGACAGGGAAAGTCACATAAGGATTATAAGGCAATAATTTTACGGGCTGTACATATGTGAAACTCCTGTGAGCTATTAAAAAGAGAAAAATAGAGAGCAGAATAGTGGTTACCAGAGGCAGGGAAGGGAGGGGAGGGGGAACCTGGGAAAGGTAGGTAGACTGGTACAAAGCTGCAGAGTTACAGATCGGATAAGTTCTGGTGCCCTAGGGTGACAACAAATAGCTAAAATATTGTATTGTATATCTCAAGATAGCCAGAAAAGAGGATCTTGAACGTTATAACCACAAAAAATGTTAAGTGTAAAGGTGATAGATATGCTAACTATTCTGATTAAATCATTATACAATATACACATGTATTGAAACAGTAAACATATATTGAAACAGTACCCCATAAACATGTACAATGAAAAAAATAAGTTAAAAGAAAAAGATAGAAGTCACACACTGCAGGCAGCTTTCCATTTTTCTGATGGTTGGGAGAGTGATGGTCACTTGAAAAAGCCATGAAGGATTGCCCTGAAGGGATTTGGTGGCAGTGGGTGATGTCAGGACTCACTAGGGTCTCCTCCCAGTGACATGACTGAGCTCCATGCAGCCATGAGGTCAGCAGGGAACATTAGAGGATGCTACAGGGAGGATGTGGCAGCCACTCCCTGGAGAGTCAGTGAAGCGGGAGCCCTAAGAGGGGAGGAAGAAGACTCTGGGAGGCTGTCCTGGCACTGCCCTGGCCCCTGTTTATACAGAAGAGGTGCCCAGTTCCTGTGACTGAGGCCTCCATGACTTCCTCTCAAGGCTCTGCAGCCATTTCCATATGGTTCTGACTTGTCCTCTGGGTGCTGTAGCTGCTCCTGCCACATTGAGAGGCTGAGCCTTTGGGGGAGGTTTGTGTTTTCAGCCATTACACTCTGCAGGGTCCCAGAGAGTGTCCTGCTCACAGGAGTATGTTCAGCGTCTCCATGCTCCACCTGGGTAGTTGTGGGCATGTGTCTTCTCGTGTGAATAGGTGCAGAAATACACTGTAAACACTAGTCATTATCTGTACGTGATACACACTTCTTGCTATAAACCATATTTTCTTTATTTTTGGTCTTCGTTGCAAAAAATACAGTTTTAATTGCACAAACCATGAATCCATTATCTGGAATAAGCAATCATCCCTAATATAGATTATTTCTTTAACCATGCATAGAATAGTTGTCCTATTGATTCAAACCCTTTTTTACTTTGGTCATAGATATCATGACATGTAATTTACATGCCCATTATTAGTTCAGAAATATTTTAGAACAATATCCTAGGTTGGATTTATTCAAAGCATGTATTACCTATATAGTTATTAATAAAATATGAGAACAAGATTCATTTTAGGTTTATAAAATGTCACATAAAAATAATGCATTTACTTATTGTTTGAGGGGTTTTTTGGTAATAATATAGTACCAATGTTGTCAGGTCTATACATTATTTAGGTTAAAAAAATAAAAGGAAGTTTTATTTTCTTAAACAATAATATAGAAACTAAAAGTCCAAAACAAACAACTGCAAAAGGTACAAAAAATATATATACAAGGAATAAATTGCAAAAGTTATATACCAATGACATCAGAGAGCAACAGAAGAAATTAGGACTAAGTGATCTAGAATTCCAAAGTGAAAAGAAAGAGCCAGTTTTTCCACAGGACATTTGCTGGGGAGGAAAGGCAGAAGTCTACATCACATTCAGGGTGGTTTTGTTTGTTCATTTGTTTGTTTTCCAAGGCTGTGCAGACCATCCTTTATACGAGTATACGTCTGAATCATGGACATTGGTCCCCATCTCCACTGCTCTTCTCGGTGTAGACCCTGCTGGGCCTTCTGGTTAGTATGTCACTGCATGCTGCATCTGCCCAAACCCATCCACATGGTCTCTCCTGAACCACCTCTAGGAGCACAATAAGTTTTCAGAAACTCTGCTGTGCTGTTTTGGGTTGATTGGGAAATGAGTGACATGGCCTCACGTCCTTGCACAGGAACTTCACTAAATCGTTGATAACTTGCAGACCTAAAGACCTTCTTGATGCACTGCTTTCCCACGAAACTTGCAGTGGCTCAGGGCTTGACCTAAGAAGCCAGGCAGTGCTCCTTCAACTCAGCTATTCTTCACAAGGAACACATCTGGGCTGCTTTTCTGGGTTTATATCATAAACCTGCAACACTGACCATCATCCCCAACTCCACCAAATGCAAGACAGAAAGCTATTATCCAGCCACTTTTGTCTAATAGACTTCCTTCAGGTTCCCATTCCTGAAGTCACCTGAAAATCTTAAAATCCTTATCATTCTGTATTCTTTCAGTGGTATATGGGGTAAATTCTATGATTTACATCTTCCAGTTTACCCTTTTTATTTTTAAAACACAACTTTTACAGTTTCAGGAACTTCCTTTTCTGTCAACAATATGTAATTGAGGCTAACCAAAGAGTTTTAGCATTAGGACTTTGTATCTGCTATGAATTTACAAAAGCCTATTTGGAAAACCAAAACCCAAGGTTTTTTACTAGTTGTCTTCAGCCAGCTCCCCATAAGAATAGCTTGTGTAAATGCTCTCTCTACTCTCTTTATGGAGGGAGAGATAAGTAGTAAATAAAGGAAGTAGGAAGTTGGAAAAGTGGGAAAATACCAATTTCTGACTATCACCAAATATTATTTTATTAAAAATTATATCAAAATCTGCTAAACCTTAAGATGTATTCAACATGAGTTGCCAAAAATCTATGTCAATTGTCTGGCTTTTCTGCAGATTAAATTTAATTGACAAAAGTAAGAAAGGGAGGGTTAGAATGAAATTTTATCCAGGTCCATCATTAATCATCGTGTCATCAGCAGCAGCAGTTTCCATCATGTCTGTTTACTCAGAGGACACTTGGAGCACCCCTCTTTCCCCACTACTTATGTCATGCCAAAGCTGCTGCAGCTGATGGGGCCATAAACGGACAATGCCTGAGCTATAGCCAAGGTGCTTAAGGAGCAGCAACCTACCCCCCTGCATCCTCCAACAGCTTCCTCTTACACAGACTCAGAGAATCTGCTGAGCTGCTCCCGGGCAAACAACACATGTGGGCAGCTGGGCTGCACCAAGCAGAGGGGTTTGTGTTCGGGGCTGTATCACTGTGGATGGTGAATGGGTAGCTTGCATGCAGTAATAAAACCCAACATCCTCAGCCTCCACCCTACTGATTTTGAGTGTGAAATCTGTCCCTGACCCGCTGCCACTGAACCTGTCAGGGACCCCAGAGGCATGTTTGGAAGTCCTATAGAACAATAGCCGAGGAGACTGGCCTGGCTTCTGCAGAAACCATTCCAAATAGGTGTTTCCATCATCGGATAGAAGGCTCTGACTAGCCCTGCAGGAGATGGAGGCCGGCTCTCCAGGGGTGATGAGCAGGGAGAGTGGAGTCTGGGTCATCACAACATCCCCACTGGATCCTAAAATAATAATGAAGAAGTGCAAAGTCGAATGAATATTATGAGCAGTTTTTATAATTTTCCTTCCGTTATTTACCTCAGGCTATTTCGTGTGTGTGATTTTGATTCATATACTAAATATTGCCAATTTCAAAAATTAATGGAGAGCTGAAAGGCACAGAAGTGTCTCTAGAAGTCACCTACACCATCATCCACTCTCTGAGTCAGAATCTTCCCCAGAGCACAGGTCCTTGATGCTTCTGGAATCTTCCTCATTCTCACAGATCTAAACCTCATGTGCCCCATTCTGGAGGATGAGACGTGCACATCTCACAGATGGACAGAACACACATGGGAAGCAGTGGGCTCCAGAGCTCACCCCCCACCCCATTCTCCTCCCTCATCTCCTTCTGCCCTTACCAGGGATCCAGAGCATCAGCAGCCCCAGGAGCTGAGCAGGGAACCTCATTTTGAGACGTTGAACTGAGGAGGCCTGATAAGTCAAGTCAAGGTCAGAGCTGAGATTTTATCTCAGACTTGGAGGGGAAGGTCCTCCCTAGAGGGACAATATGCAAATCCCCTGGTGGGTGCAGCAGTGTGGAAAGAGCCAATGCAAGAATAGGGGGCTTCTCCTGTGAGCAAAGTGACATAAAATCTGTTTGTCTTCTCTGTTTGGAGGAAAACCATCGGAGTTAAAGTCCATGCTGCCTACTGTAGTGGGAAGAAGAATCAGACTGTGAAGGTCTGGATCTGTGGGGAGGACACAGCACACATGGTGCTGCCACCCTAAGAAAGCATCAGAGACCATGACCATGTAGAGATGTGTGTCCAGGTCAGTCTCTGGGAAGGGAATGGCCCCTACTTGGATGCCTCCCAGCTAATCCAGAGAAGGAAACAGCTCCCATGACCACTTGTACTCACCATCAGAACTTGCTCAAATAAAAGCATGGACTTGAACTAGTTCAAGAATTGTCTGGTATCTCTTGCTGTCACATTCACAGATAAAGAAGCAAGTGTTAGAAATGGGCTAGCCCTGGAACCTAGTGAATCAAACTCTATAAGAGCACTCAAATCAAAAGAAATTGATAGGGAGAAAGAAATCTTTCTCTCATAGTCAGAGAGCTAACAGCCCTGCATAAGACAAGAGGAAAAAGAGAAAGACTTTTATAGCTCAGACAGCTAATTTGAAATTCCTGGTAACCAGTTGTTACAAACTTGTGAATATCCCGCAAAACTTACATACACACTGTTACATGCCTCACAGTGACATTTCAGTCAAAAGTGGACTACATATGCAAAGCTGGTCCCCTAAGATTATAATGGCTATACCATACAGACTAGGTGTGTAGTGGGCTATACCATCTAGGTTTGTGTGAGTACATTTTATGATGTTTGCACACAGAAGAAATTGCCTAAGGACACATTTCTCAGAAAGTACCCCTGTCATTAAGCAATGCATAGCTGATGTGTACAAATGTGTGTGTGTGTGTGTGTGTGTGTGTGTGTGTGTGTGTGTGTGTGTGATTAATCAAAGAATTTCTTGTAGGAGAAATTCCCTGTAGATGATGGGATATAATGAATGAGAAATGATTTTATATTACTTTTTTTCTGAATTATGCTTAGAAAATCTCTTCCCATGTCAATTCTTTCTCAGTATGTAGAACCAGGTCTTGTCAGGGTTTCCCCTTTCTTGTTAGTTCCATATAAGAACCTAAGTCTCTTACTAGCCCTGTATGTTGGGCAGTTGCACCCATGAAGCTTCAAAGGAGATTCCATATGTGAAAAGAGCAAAAATTGGATCCACTGTTTTAATGTCTCAGAGTAACCTGTTCCTGCAACTGACATTTTCCTGATCCTTCATTTAAAGATGGTCACGATGGAATAGAGTGTTGGGTCAGAGCTGCTCAGGGACATCAGTCTACCAAACACCCTTCAATAAATAGGAAAAACACCTGGTTATTCTTCATGTGTAAGCCTGATGCAGGCCATGTTGAGTTGAATAACTCTTGAAAAATAGTTTGTAGTCCTATTAAATCTTCAGTAATTTAAGCCCAAAGTCAGATTTAATTGGCCAAGAAAACAAATTAACAAATACAATTCTTAGAAAGATTCTACGAAAAAGCTTTATCTTAATACCTTCTGGGAAATTTTCAAGAATAAGATTATAAAATCAAGATTGGTAGAGATAATTGAGCGAAAATGTCATTGACCTTTAAATTAGTAACTCCAAGAAATTAATCTGGTTTACTGAAGATAAATGTGGTAAAGAGGTAGGTGTAGAAGTGTATGTATCTCATATTTCACTATTTAAAATTTTATTTACCTTTTTATTTCATTTTTAAGTTTTTTTATTCATTATTAGCATATTCGTTCTACAAATCATAATATTTCTTTATGCCCTTCGCCCAACCTATCACTTTCCAGACCACCTCCCTCCCTCCCCCCATCTCTAGTATACTCAGGTCTGTTCTCTTCTGAAAGTTCAACGTATTGTTGTGGTCTTTCCTTTCTTTCTTTCCTTCATTCCTTCTGTAGGGCAGGAATCTCAGATCCTTCTGCCCCTTCCTGTGCAGGCCATGAGTCAGGTAATTGGAAGAAGATTCTGGCAGCTTTATGCAAGGTAGACATACTTTATTCTTCAGATGTGAACTTCACCGACATGCTTTATCCTCAGACAGGAGTTCTGCCTCTATTCCACTGACCCTGCATGCTCTGAAGTTCTCCTCTGCTGCTCTGCTGACCAGCAATTCAGAGCAGTTACCCTCATACTCAGTACACAATAGCAGCCACAAGCCAAGCATTACA
Source organism: Cynocephalus volans (assembly GCF_027409185.1). Classification (NCBI taxonomy): domain Eukaryota; kingdom Metazoa; phylum Chordata; class Mammalia; order Dermoptera; family Cynocephalidae; genus Cynocephalus; species Cynocephalus volans. The sequence goes on from NC_084473.1 coordinate 85,205,798, forward strand.
TAATTACAACAATCGTGCTGAATCAGTAAATGGGCACACATGTGCTGTTACACTAATCTTGCAACTTGTTTCTAGTGAATGTGCAGAATCTTGCCCATTTGTAACAGATGTGAGGTGAGTGAGCCTGACTAATCTTTCTCTGCTTTCCTTACAACTTCCTTCTTCCCTCCCTCCCTCCCACCATCTCTCCCTACCTCCCTTCCTTCCTAGCAGCTAGTTATGAGTGAGAACATGCAGTATTTCTCTTTCTTTGTCTGGCTTATTTCACTTAACATAATTGTCTCCAGACTCACCCAGGTTTCTGCAAATGACAGAATTTCATTCTTTATTATGGCTGAGTAGTATCGCATTGTGTATATACACGACATTTTCCTTCTCCACTCGTCCATCAATGGACACTTACTTAGGTTGGTTCCATATTTTGGCTATTGTAAATAGAGTTGCAATGAACCTGGGAGTGCACTTATCCCTTCGACATGATGATTTCCACTCCTTTGGATATATACCCAGTAGTGGTATTGCTGGATCATATGTTAACTATTTGTTGTTGTTGAGAAACTCCATACTGTATTCTATAATGGCTGTGGTAATTTACAATCCTACCAACAGGGTAGAAGAGTTCCCCTTTCCCTGCATCCTCACCAGCATTTGTTATTCTTGGTCTTTTCAACAATGGCCACTCTAAATAGGGTGAGATGATATCTCATTGTGGTTTTGATTTGCATTTCTCTGATAACTGGTGATACTGAACATTTTTACATGTACCTGTTGGCCATTTGTATGTCTTCCTTTGAAAAATGTCTATTCATCTCATTTGCCCATTTTTGATCAGATTTTTTTTTTAAGTTATAGCTGTTTGAGATCTATGCATATTCTGGATATTAATCCCTTGCCAGATGTATAGTTTGCAAATATTTTCTCCCATTCCATAGGTTGTCTTCCTGCTCTGTTGATTGTTTCCCATGCTGTACAGAAGTTTTTAGTTTGATGTAATACCTTTTATTCTCTCTTTTGTTGTCTGAGTTTTGGGGTCTTATTCATAAAGTGTTTTCCCAGTCCTATTATCTGGAGTGTTTCCTCTATATTTTCCTTTAGAGATTTTATTTTTTCAGGTCTTATATTTAAAGTCTTTAATTCATTTTGAGTTGATTTTGGTATATGATGAGAGGTACAGTTCCAGTTTCATTTTTATGCATATAGATTTCCAATTTTCCCAGCACCACTTATTGAAGAGGCAGTTTTTCCCCAATGTACGTTCTTGTTACCTTTGTCAAAGATCAGTTGGCTATAAGTATGTGGGTTGATTCTCGGGTTTTCTATTCTGTTCCATTTGTCCATGTGTCTGTTTTTATGCCAGTACTATGCTGTTCTGGTTACTATAACTTTGTAGTAAACTTTAAAATCAGGGACTGTTGCCTCCAGCTTTTTTTTTTTTTTTTTTTTCCCTCAGGATTGCTTTGACAATTCAGGGTCTTTTGTTGTTCCATATGAATGTTTGGATTGCTTTTCTATTTCTGTGAAGAATGTCACTGGTACTTTGATGGGGATTGCATTGAATCTGTAGATTGCTTTGGGTAGAATGGACATTTTCATGTTGTTAACTCTTCCCATCTAAGAGCATGGTATGTCTTTCCACCTTTTGTGTCCTCTTTAATTTCTTTCAGTAGTGATTTGTAGTTCTCATTATAGAGATTTTTACCTCCTTGGTTAAATTGATACCTAGATATTTTATTTTGGGGGGTGACTATTGTAAATGGGCTTGCTTTCCTGATTTCATTTTCTGCTAGTATATTATTGAAGTATAAAACTGCTATTGATTTCAGAGTGTTTATTTTGTATCCTGCAACATTACTGAAACTGTTAATCAGCTGTGAGAGTTTTTTGGTAGAGTCTATAGGTTTTTCTATATATCAGATCATGTCATCTGCAAACAAGGACGGTTTGACTTTGTCCTTTCCAATCTGGATGCCCTTTATTTCTTTCTCTTGCCTGATTGCTCTGGCTATTACTTCCAAAACTATGTTAAATAGGAGTGGTGAGAGTTGGCATCCTTGTCTTGCTCTTGTTCTTAAGGGAAGAGCTTTCAACTTTTCCCCATTCTGGATGATATTGATGCTTGGTTTGTCATAAATGGCTTTTACTGTATTGAGATAATTTCCTTCTATACCTAATTTGCTGAGAGTTTTAATCATGAAGGGAAGTTGAATTTTGTCAAATGTCTCTTCTGTATCGATTGAGATAATCATATGGTTTTTGTCCTTGGTTTCACTGATGTAGCATATCACATTTATTGACACATGTATGTTAAACCAACTTTACATCCCTGGAATGAATGCCACTTGATCATTGTGTATGACTTTTTTGATGTGCTGCTGTAATCTGATTGCTAATAGTTTGTTGAAGATTTTTGCATCTATGTTCGTCAAAGATATTGGCCTGTAGTTTTCTTTTTGTGTGTTGTATTTTTATCTGATTTGGGTACAGGATGACACTGTCCTCATAGAATGAGTTTGAGAAGATGGCTTCTATTTTGATTTTTTGAAAAGTTTAAAGAGAAGTGGTATTAATTCTTCTCTAAAGCATTGACAGAATTCAGCTGTAAAGCCATCAGGTCCTGGGCTTGTCTTTGTTGGAAGATTTCTGATTACTGCTTCAATCAGATTGCTTGTTACTGGTGTGTTCAGGTTTTCTGTTTCTTCTTGGTTCAGTCTCAGTAGTTTGTATGTGTCCAGAAATTTATCCAGTTCCTCCAGGTTTTCATATTTGTGTATAGTTGTTTATTATAATCTCCAAAGATTCTTTGTATTTCTCTGGTATCAGTTGTAATATCTCCCTTTTCATTTCTGATTTTTATTATTTGGGTCTTCTCTCTCTCTCTTTTTTTTTTTTTTTTTTTTTTACAAAACCTAGCTAATGGTTTGACTATTTAATGTATTTTTTCAAGAAACTTTTTTTCGTTGATTGTTTTTTGTGAGTCTATTTCATTTAGTTTCATTTAGCACTGATCTTGATTATTTCTTTCCATCTACTACATTAGGGATTGGATTGTTGTTTTACTAGTTCTTTGAGGCATAGTGTTAGGTCATTTATTTGAAGTCTTTCCGTTCTTTTGATGTAAGTGTTTATTGCAATAAACTTCTCTCTTAGTACTGGTTTTTTTTTAGTATCCCATAGGTTTTAGTATGATATATCTTTATTTTCAATAGTTTCAAGACATTGTTTGATTTCCTGTTTAATTTCTTCTTGGATCCATAGGTCATTCAGGAATCTGTTGCGCAGTTTCCTTGTCCTTGAGTAGTTTCCAGAATTTTGCTTGTTATTGATTTCCAGTTTTAATCCATCGTAGTAGCCTGATAATTAGGATGATTTCAGTTTTTTAAATTTTGCTAAGACTTGATTTGTGACCTAGTATGTAGTCAATCCTGGAGAATGTTCCATGTGCTGATGAGAAGAATGTATATTCTCTAGCTCTTGGATGAAATGTTCTGTACATGTCTGCCAGGCCCAATTGGTCTAAGGCGTAGTTTAAATCCTGTGTTTCTTTGCTGATTTGTTGCCTGAAAGATCTGTCTAATGCTGAGAGATGGGAGTTCAGGTCACCCACTATTATTGTATTTGGGTCTATCTCTTTTTTTTAGGTCTAAGAGTATTTGCTTTACATATCTAGGTGTTCCCCTGTTGGGTGCATACATATTTATGATTGTTATGTCCTCTAACTGGATAGATCCCTTTATCATTATATAATATCCTTCTTTGTCTCTTTTTATGATTCTTGGTTTGAAGTCTATTTTACCCAATATAAGAATAGCTACCCCTGCCCATTTTAGGTTTCCTTTGCATGTTATATCTTTTGCCATCCCTGCACTTTTAATCTATGTTTGTATTTATAAGTGAGATGGGTCTCTTGAAGACAGCATATAGTTGCGTCTGGCTTTTTAATCCAATCAATTAGTCTGTGTCTTTTGAACGGGGAGCTAATCTATTTACATTTAGGGTTGTTATTGATAAGTATTGCTTTATTCATGTCATTATATTGCTTTTGGTTCAGATGTTTTAAATATCATTTGCCTCTTTCTTCCCCCTTTATTTTTCATCTTCTATATTAGTTGGATTTTTCAGGTGACATGATTTAGCTTGTTTCTCTTTCTCATTTGCATTTTTGCTTCAATGGTGGGTTTTGCTCTTTCTTGTGAACCTGTGATACTGATTATCATTTTTCAGATTCCAGATGAAGGATTCTTTTGACTATTTCTTGCAGGACTGGTTGTGTGGTAGCGAACTCCCATAATTTTTGTTTTTCAGGGAAATACACTATTTCTCCTTGATTTCTGAAAGATAAATGTGCTCGGTATAGAATTCTTGGCTGGCAATATATTTCTTTTAGTAATTTGACTATATCATCCATTTTCTTCTGACCTCAAAGGTTTCGGTCAAGAAGTCTGCTGTTAGTCTCATGGGGGCTGCCTTATAGGTGACTTGATGCTTTTCTCTTGCTGCTTTAAGAATTCTCTCTTTGTCTCTAAGTTTTGCCAGTTTGACTATCATGTGTCTTGGGAAGGATCTTTTTGGGTTGAAACTGTTTGGGGATCTTTGGGCTTCCTGGAACTGAAGGTCTGCATCCCTTCCTATACCTGGGAAGTTTTCTGTTATTACTTTCTTGAATAAGTTTTCAATTTCTTTTCCCTTTTCTTTCCTTTCTGGAATACCCATGATTTGGATGTTTCTGCATTTGAAGTTGTCTGCTAGTTCTCTTAAATTTTGCTCATTTTTTAAAAATTCTTTTTTCCTTATTCTTGTCTGCCTGGGTTATTTCAAAAAGACCATCTTCAAGGTCTGAAATTCTTTCTTCTTGCTCTAGCCTGCTGCTCAAGCTTTCTGTTCTGTTTTTTATTTCATTGAGAGAATCCTTCATTTCTAGGAGTTCTATTACATTCTTTTTTAAACTGTTATCTCTTTGTAAATTTCCTCCTTCACATCCTGGATATTTTTCTTGTTTCATTGTGTTCTTTAGCTGAATCTTCTCTTATTTCTTGGAGTTTTCTTAAAATCAGTGTTCCTTTTCAGTCATCTCAAGGGTTTCTTGCTCTATGGGGTTTGGTACTTGAGAATTATCATATTCTTTTGGTGGTATATCTTCTTGTTTATTTGTAGTCCTAGTATTTTTATGCTGATGTTTGGTCAACTGGTAGAACATTTATTTCTTCTGTCACTCTGGAGTGGGTTATGAGGAGGAAGATTTCCTCTTCTATTTATAGTTTCTGCTGGTGACTTTTCTTGTATCAATGCAGTTGATCATGCAGTGGGCTGCCTTGGTTCCTGTTTGGTCAGTGCATGAGTACTGCACAGTCCTGGGCCACCACATTGTGGGTGGGCAGGCCTATATGCCCCCCTCTGATGCTCAGGTGTGGGCAGGGCCTGCATCTGTGTCAATCCCAAGGTGCAACATGTTTCCTGTGCACTCACCTAGGCCTCCACATATGGTGGACAGGCGAGTGGGTCAGCGTGCACCCCTCTGGTGCTTGCATGTGGGTGAAGACTGTGGCCTCATCAGTCCCCCTCATTTTTAAGTTTTTGTTTCTTTAACCCAATCATTTTTTATGACAACAATTAAGGTAATTCTGGGTCTTTCTCCTGGCTTTGAAGGTCCAATGCAATAGGTGTTCCCATTACTAGATAGGATGCTGTTGTCCTGAAAATTCTAGCCCTCATAATTAACCATGCTAGTGAAGTATGTCAGAAAGGTAAGCAGCTGAAAGGGAAAAAAAGACACTATTATAAATCTTAAAGTTAGTCCTTTGAAGGACTGTTCTAAAAAGGTATTAAATTTAAAACTAATTTTACACATGCTTATGGATTAAATTGTGTACCCCAAAAAGTGATGTTGAATTCCTCCCAATACCTCATAATGTAAGTAACATTATTTGGAATAAGAGTCCTTGTGATATAACTAGCTAATTAAGTGAAGTCATACAAACTGTAGTATCGAAGGTCCTTAATCGAACATGACTGGTAACCTTATAAGGTCTTTTATAGGACACAGAGACAGAGACACACAGGTGACCATGTAAAGATAGAAGTAGAGATTGGAGTTATGCTGTCACAACCTAAGGACTCCTGGGATCTTCCCCCACAGCTTTCACAGAGTGTATAGCCTAGGTGATACCTTGATTTCAGACTTCAAGCCTCCAGAACTAAGAGAAAGTAAATTCCTGTTGTTTGAAGTTACCAAGTTTGTAGTACTTTGTTAGGGCGGCCCTAGGAAACTAACGTACCCTCTATCCAATAAGTAAAGTCAGTGAGAATTCTGTCATGTTTTCTTTTATTAAAAATCAATTCCTGAAAATCTTACTTTCACAAAGTATTCTTCAAGACGATGAATTCCAGAAAATATTGCTGTTATCTCTGAATTTAATATAAATCTTTTTTAAGTTTCCAATTCTGATTGGTTGTTTTACCTCATAATCTGCTGACCTGAAATGTACAGAAAATGTGAATTATCTTAGCAGTTTGGGGGAAGTCAGGAAAAGGTTCTAAAATTTTTCTATGCTACCTATAGAAACAAAGCACATCATTACTAACTCTAAAAAAGAGTTTCTATTTCCTGTACATTAACAAACTGTGTTGCAAGCTGTAAAAGAATACTTAACACTGGATACAATGTCAGCAAAGGGATGCAAAAATGACCTTCATTAGGTTGAGGTGGGAGCAGGACTCTCTGGGTCTGTAATCTCAACCATAGTCAACTGAATGAGGAAGGAGTGAAGGGTTTTAGAGTAGTTTTTTCTGTATTGCCAGATTCTGTCAGTGTAGGGTTCACAAAACTAGAAGCCAGTGTGTGTAATTTGTATGACACAGGAAGACCGTCTTGGTGAAACTGATTGTGTTATCTTGGGGTCAGTGATTACAGACTGGAGAGTGTGATACCATTATAAATCCTGTTGACTGCATTCTGTAGACTTTATCAGTCCAAACTGTTCAGACTCATATTACTCTAGACAAGATTAGAGACCCACAGAGGACTTTTTCTCTACCCTAAACCCAAATGGAAGTTGTTTCTGATTAAAGGTGAGAATTTGTCCCCTGGTGAGGATTGACATCGATCCACCCAGCAGAGGGACTTCCCCTAGTACAGAACTTCCAAAGTGGATTCCTAAGCCCTGAGGCACCTGTAATTGAAGCTGGAAGTCTTTTCTAAATAACTAGTAATTATCACCCACAAGAGGATAATTTTATGGATAGTATTTTAGTTTACAGGAAACTCAGGGAAGGCTCTGTGAATGTGTTTATCAACAAACTAGAGGCTGTGAAAACTTGTTAGATATTTCCTGGGGAAGATCTTACTAATCTTTCATGTCCTTTCTCTGAAGAGTTAGGAACTTTCTCAATCCAGAGACTGTTTGGCTTGCTCATATTCTGGAATCCTAAAAACCCTAGATGAAAATGATTCTACATATTTTCAGAGCTAAGAGATAAAAAAATAAAAACTGTTAACAAAATTTGTCCCAAGGTCAACATTTGCACAGAAGGAGGTATAGTGAAGCACAATTTTTTTAAACATTCCCATAGTGTTCATAAATTCAATGAGATCGGCAAATACAGAAAAACGTTGGACGAGAACTTCGAACGTGTGTTGAGAATTTGACTTGAGCACCCCCTAGTGTCCTGTTGCCATAAGGACTAGGGCAAGTAGGTTCAATAGAAGTAGGGAAATTACACTGTCAAACTTAGGTCAAGCTAAGAAAAGCACCAGTCCAGGGATTATGTCAAAATGAGTAAAACAATCTGAAAATTACACAAATCTCTTTCCTGGCTGCCTAGTAACATTCTAGCGGAGGTCTAAGAGCTTATGTCTCCTACTTGGAGTTGTTGTGCAGCTAGTATTTCTGTGCACTCCCCTCTACAACTAAAACCATATCACACAAAATATTTCCCCCACTAATAAAATAATGCTCATGTTTGCTTCATAAACAGGGCTTGAGAAGGAGGAATGTACATTCCATCCAGTGTGTTTAATGAGTGTCTTTGTCTATAAAGGATGGAAGCCCCAAGTAGGCTTCCTTTGGTTCTAGAGGCAACACTTTCCCCACTTCAGAATACAGATCTGGTCCAGAGAGTAGGAGACATGGAAACCTGACAGCTGTGAGCGGGGCCCTGAAGGACAAAGGGAACTGCTAGAGGTCTAACCTGCAGTGCAAGCAGCCTTGTTACTTATTTTTACACATTTGTGGTGTACAGTGCTCTGTTTCATGACATGCATATAGTGCACAATGACTCACTTAGTGTAGATAGCATAGTTATGTACTCACTTCTCCTCCCCCCACCCCCTCCAATCCCAGCCTCTGGTAACCATTATTCTACTCTCTACTTCTATGAAAACCCCTCTTCCCTCTTTTTAGATTCCACTTATGAGTAAGATCATGTGATATTTCTCTTTCTGTTCCTGACTTACTTCGTTTAGCCTGATGGTTTCCATTTCCATTCACGTTGCAAATGAAAGGATGTTTCTTTTTATAGCTTAAGAGTATTCCATTGTGTATATGCCACAGTTTTTTTTTTTTTTTTTTAATCCATTGATCTGTTGATGGGCATTTAGGTTGATTCCATCTCTTGGCCATTGTGAATAGCGTTGCAATGAACGTGGGAGTGTGGGTGTCTTTTTGATACACTGATTTCTTTTCCTTTGGGTATATAACCAATAAGCGATAGATAGTGTAGTGGATTGAATTATGTCCCCCCAAATTCCCTAAAGCTTAAATTGTGTCCCCCAAGATTTATGTATTAGAAAATTAGCCCCCACTGTGACTGTTGAGGGTGGGAAATCCTATTATGGTAATTTAAAGATGGAGGCTTGACAAGGTGATTGGGCTGTAGGACCCTGCAGTACTGAATGAATTAAAAATGGTGGTCATGGGCGTGGTTCTGAGGGCGCTAAAAGAAGAGAGAGGAGAGTCTGTTTTCACTCTTTGCTCTCTCTGCTTCCATCATCTTGCAATGTGAGATCCCTGGGTCACAGCCACCACCACCAAATGGACTTTGAATTTCCCAGCCTCAGAAACTGTAAGCAAGAAATTTCATTTTTGTTATAAATCACCCACTTCAGCATACTTTGTTATAAGCAACAAAAACAGACTAATACAGAGAGGTCATAAGGTAGATCTGTTTCAGTTCTCTGAACAATCTCCACACCATTTTCCACAATAGCTGTACCAATTTACACTCCCACCAGCAATGTAGTTGCCTTTTCTCAGCATCCTAGCCAGCATTTATTTTCTGTCTTGTTGAAAACAGCCATTGTAACGGGTGAGATGATATCTCATTGTGGTTTTAATTTGCATTTCCCTGGTGATTAATGATGTTAAGCATTTTTCACGTACATGTTGGCCATTTGTATGTCTTCTTTTGAGAAATATCTGTTCAGGTCATTTGCCCATTTTTCAATTGGGTTATTTGTTTTGTTTTGATTTGTTTTATTTTTTGTCATTGAGTTGTTTTCGTTCCTTATGTATTCTGAATATTAGCTCCTTGACTGATGTGTAGTTTGAAAACACTTTCTCCCATTATGCAGATTGTCTCTTCACCTTGTTTGATGGTGTTCCTTGCTATACAGAAGCTTTTCAGTTTGATGTAGTCCTAATTTGTGTATTCTTGCTTTAGTTGCCTGTGCCTTTGTAGTCTCACTCAAAAAAGCACTGCCCACTCCCTTTCCATGTAGCATTTCCCCTGTGTTTACTTCTAGTTGTTTCATAGTTTCAGGTCTTAAATTTAGGTCTTTAATCCATTTTGTATGGTGAGCAATATGAGTCTAGTTTCAATCTTCTGCATGTGGATATCTAGTTTTCCCAGCACCATTTATTGAAGAGGCTATGCTTTCCCCACGGTATATTCTTGGCCCCTTTGTTGAAAATCAGTTGCCTGGAGTACAGAAATGCTACTGATTTTTGTGTGTTGATTTTGTATCCTGCAACTTTGCTGAAATCATTTATCAACTGTAGGAGTTTTTTTGTAGAGGCTTTAGGCTGTTCAATGTACAGGATCATGTCATCTGCAAACAGGGACAGTTTGACTTCATCTTTTCCAATCTGGATGCCCTTTATTTCCTTCTCTTCTCTGATTGCTCTGGCTAGTACTTCCGACACTATGTTGAATAGGAGTGGTGAGAGTGGGCATACTTGTCTAGTTCCTGTTCTTAAAGGAAAAGCTTTCAGCTTTTCCCCATTCAGGATGATATTGGCAGTGGGTTTATCATATATGGCTTCAATTATGTTGAGAAAGTTTCTGTGTATATCTAACTTGTAAAGAGTCTTTATCATGAAAGAATGTTGAATTTCGTCAAATGCTTTTTCAGTGTCTATAGAGATTATAATACGGTTGTTGTCTTTGCTTTTATTGATGTAGTGTATCACATATATTGATTTGCATATGTTGAACCAACCTTGCATCCCTGGCATAAATCCCACTTGATCATGGTGTATAATTTTGTGTATGTGCTGCACTATTCTGTTAACTAGTATTTTATTGAGGATTTTTGCATCTATATTCATCAAGGATATTGGCCTGTAGTTTTCTACTCTTGATGCATCTTTGTCTGGCTTTGGTATCAGGGTGATGTTTGCCTCATAGAATGAGGTTGGGAGAATGGCTTCTGTTTCAATCTTTTGGAACAGTTTGTAGAGAATTGGTACAAGTTCCTCTTCGAAGGTTTGGTAGAACTCTGCAGTGAACCTGTCCGGTCCTGGGCTTTTCTGTATTTGGAGCCTTCTGATAACAGCTTCAATCTCTTTTATTGTTAACATAGGGGAAACACTCCAGGAAGTAGGAGTGGGGACAGACTCCATGAATAGGACCCAAAAAGTACAGGCAACTAAAGAAAAATAAACAAATGGGATTATATCAAACTAAAAAGCTTCTGCACAGCAAAAGAAGCAATCAACAGAGTAAAAAGACAACCAACAGAGTGGGAAAAAATGTTTGCAAAATATATATCCACAAAGGATTAATATCCAAAATATACAAGGAACTCAAACAACTTTACAGCAAAAAAACAAATAACCCAATTTAAAAATGGACAAAGGAGATGAATAGGCATTTCTCAAGGGAAGATATATGAATGGCCAACAGACACATGAAAAAAAGCTCAACCTCACTCAGCATCCAGGAAATGCAAATTAAGACCACTGAGAGATACCATCTCACTCCAGTTAAGATGGCTAACATCCAAAAGACTGAGAATGATAAGTGCTGGAGAGGTTGCAGAGAAAAAGAAGCCCTCCTACACTGTTGGCAGGGCTGCAAAATGGTGAAGCCTTTATGGAAAATGGTTTGGAGGTTCCTCAAATGATTACAGATAGATCTGCCATATGACCCAGCGATTCCGCTGCTGGAAATATACCCAGAGGAATGGAAATCATCATGCCGAAGGGATACCTGTACTCCAATGTTTATTGCAGCACTTATGATAGCCAAGAGTTGGAACCAGCCCAAATGTCCATCACCTGATGAGTGGATAAGGAAACTGGTATAGCTACACAATGGAATACTACTCTGCTATAAAAAAGAACAAAATACTACTATTTGCAACAACATGGATGGACTTAGAGAAAATAATATTAAGTGAAACAAGTCAGACACAGAAAGAGAAACGCCACATGGTCTAACTTATTTGTGGGAGTTAAAAATAAATAAATATATAAACACAAAAATAAAGAAGTGGGGGAGAAGACATAATAACCACAAAAATTCCTTGAACTATTTAAGTCAAGTGAACAGATATGATGTGGGGGATGGGGGGTGGAGAGGAATAGGTAAAGGGGCATGAAAATCAATTACAATGTATATTGAGAAGTAAAATTTTTTTTAAAAGAAAAAGAAAATAAAATTAGTTTACCATAAGGAAGACATCAAAAAAAAAAAAAAAAAGAAGAAGAAGAAGAAAGAAAGAAAATCAGTTGCCTGTAAATGCATGGGTTTATTTCTGAGCTCTCTATCCTGTGTCATTGGTCTATTTTTCTATTTATGTGCCAGTATCATGGTTTTTTGATTACTATAGCTTTACAATATATTTTCAAGTCAGGAAGTGTGAAACCTCCAACTTTGTTCTTTTAGTTCAAGATTGCTTTAGTTTTACAGGGTCTTTTGTGGCCCTATACAAATTTTAAGATTATTTTTTCTATTTATATGAAGAATGTCATTAGTGTTTTGATAGGGATTCATTGAATATGTGGACTGCTTTAAGTAATATGGACATTTTGGTGATTTTAATTCTCCTTACCCCAAAACATGGAATATCTTTCCATCTATTTGTGTCCTCTACAATTTTTTTCACAAATGTTTTATCATTTTTATTGTAGACGTCTTTCACCTCCTTGGTTAAATTTACTCCTAGGTATTTCTTTTTTTTTTTTTTTTTTTCTTTTGTTTTTGGTAGTTATTGTGAATGGGATTACTTTCTTTGGCTATTTTTTTATTGGTGTATAGGATCATTATTGGATTTTGTGTGTTGATTTTGTATCCTGCCTTTATACTAAATTCACTCATTAGTTCTAATAATTTTTTGGTGGAGTCTTTGGGGTTTTCTGTGTACATGATCATGTAATCTGCAAATAAGGATAGTTTGACTTCCTCCTTTCCAATTTTAATACCCTTTATTGCTTTCTCTCGAATTATTGTGTGGCTAGAACCTCCAGTTGCTATGTTGAGTAAGACTGGGGAAAGTGGGCATCCTTGTCTTATTCAAGATCTTACAGGAAAAGACTCCAATTTTTGTCCATTCAGTTTGATATTAGCTGTGGGTTTGTTATATGTGGCCTTTATGGTATTGAGATGTATTCCTCCAACACCTAATTTGTTGAGTATTTTTATCATGAAGGGGTGTTTGATTTTATCAAATGCTTTTTCTGCATCTATTGAAATGATCATATGGTTTTTTTCCTTTATTCTGTTGATGTGATGTATCATGTTTATTTATTTGCATATGTTGAACCATCCTTGCACCCTTGGATAAATCCCACTTGATCATGGTGAATGAGCTTCTTAATGTGTTCTTGGATTCTGTTTGCTAGTAATTTATTACGGATCTTTGCATCTGTGTTCATCAGGAATATTGGTCTGTAATTTTCCTTTTTTTGTTGTGTCTATTTCCAGTTTTGATATGAGGTTAATGTTGGCCTCGTAGATGAGTTTGGAAGTATTCCCTCCTCTTTAATTTTTTAGAAGAGTTTGAGAAGAATTGGTATTAGTTCATCTTTAAATATTTCGTAGAATCTGTCAGTGAAGTCATCTGGTCCTGGGGTTTTCTTTGTGGGGAGACTTTTTATTACTGCATCAAACTCATTACTTGTTATTGGTTTGTTTACATTTTCTAGTTCTTCATGATTTGACCTTGGTAAGTTGCATGTGTCCAGGAATTTATTCATTTCTTCTAGGTTTACCAGCTGTTTGCATATAGTTTTTCATATTAGTCTCCTATGATCCTTTGTATTTCTGTGGTATCAGTTGTAACATCTCCTTTTTCATTTCTGATTTTATTCATTTGAGTCTTCTGTCTTTTTTCCTTAGTTAGTATAGCTAAAGGTTTATTGATTTTGTTTATCTTTTTGAAAAACCAGTTCTTTGCTTCATCTTTTGCATTTTTTTTTAATTTCTAATTCATTTATTTCTGCTCTGATCTTTGTAATTTCTCTCCTATTACTGATGTTGGGTTTGGTTTATTCTTGTCTTTTGAGCTCCTCAAGGTATGTTCCAATGTTAGGTTGTTTATTTGAAGTCTTTCTTCATTTTTGATGTAGGCATTTATTTGCTTAAAACTTCCCTCTTAGAACTGTTTTTGCTGTATCCCATAGATTCTGGTACATTGTATTTTCATTTTCATTTTTCTCTAGGAATTTTTTAATTTCCTTTTTAATTTCTTCGTTGACCCATTCATTGTTTAGGAGCATGTTGTTTAATTTCCATGTATTTGTATTGTTTCTACTGTCCCTATTATGGTTGATTTCTAGCTTTATTCCATTGTGGTCAGATAAGATGATTTAAATTTTTTTTAATTTGTTAAGATTTGTTTTGTGACCTAACATATGGTCTATTCTACAGAACGTTCCATAAACTGCTGAGTAGAATGTATATTCTGCAGCTGTTGGATGAAATGCTCTACATATGTTTGTTAGGTCCAATTGGCCTAGAGTACAGATTAATTCTGATGTTTCCTGGTTAATTTTCTGTTTGGATGATTTGTCCTTTGGTGAAAGTGGGGTGTTAAAGCCCCAACTATTATTGTGTTGGAAGCTATTTCTCCCATTAGGTCTAATAGTAATTGCTTTATATAACTGGGTCCTCCAGAGTTCGATGCATGTATATTTAGAATTATCATATCCTCTTGTTGAATTTATTCCTTTATTGTTATATAATGACCCTTCCTATCTTTTTTTTTTTTACTTTCCTTCTTGGCTTGAAGTCTATTTTATCTGATATGAATGTAACTACTCCTTTTCTTTTTTTGTTTCATTTGTGTGAAATATCTTTTTCCGTACCTGTACTTTCAGATGGTGTGTGTCTTTATAGGTGAACTGAATTTCTTGTAGGCAGCATATGTTAGTTCTTGTTTTATAATCCATTGAGCCACTCTGTCTCTTTTAATTGGGGCTTTTAATTTATTTGCATTTTGAGTTATTATTCATTTATAGGAACTTGTTACTTCCATTTTATTCCTTTCTTTCTAGTTGTTCTGTTGATTCTTTTTCCCTTTTTTTCTGATCTTACTGTCTTCCTTTGTGATTGAGTGGTTTTCTCTAGCAGCGTATTTTGATATCTCACTGTTTATTTTTAGTTTCTGTCTTATAAGTTTTTGTGTAATGGTTACCATGAGGCTTATAAAAATCATGTTATAGTTATAAAAGAATATTTTAGACTAATAACAACTTAACTGTGACATCCAAGAAAAAAGAAAAAAACAAAGCCAACTCTACACTTTGTCATCATCTCTCCCAACCCCTCACTTTTTGACAATTAGTTGTTTTAAGATACATCTTTTAATATTGCCTATCTCTAAATGGTAGTTTTGTATGTTAGTGTCTTCTTAGGCCTGTCTTTTAGTCTTCATGAAGTAGCTTATTTGCCACTCTTATTGCACTGCAGTATTCTGAGGTTATCTGTGTACTTACAGTTTCTTTTTTTTTTAATAGAATAAATTTGCAGGTATGGAATTGCCAGTATCAAAACAAAAGTTTTAATAAATCATGAGAGGATGGTTTTCACAATGCTTTACACATTTTTCTTTTACAGAAATAAATGAAACTTTGTTATCAAGATAGAGATAACTTAAGTACATGAGCATTTTAGGGAGATAACAGAATAAGTAAGAAAATAGTTTCTATTATATTCATGATTGGTGATTTTAACAACTCACTGTATACCAAAACTGCCTCAACATGTAGTCCTCAGATCTTCTCAGAGCCTTCCTGCTTTTTATAAAATGTTTGGCTATGCCAGAGAAGCTAAGTGGTAAACTGTGGATCTTTCAGGAAGAGATTCCACATGGAAGAAATTGAGAACTTGATCCAAGGGTACGATATCTAGAATAAATTGGACTAATTTCACTGCAATCTTGATTTTCTAGTGGTACTATAGCTTAGAACATTTGTGTTAGAGTCTGCCCAGATGGCTTGAGGTTTTCATGGCACCTTCCATTTAAAAAAAAAAAAAAAAAACATAATTTAAACTTAATTTTTAATTGTGCTACACACACACACATACACATGTACAAATATGTGTGCATGTATATGTATGTGTGTATATATATATTGTGTGTGTGTGTGCTGCATAATGATGTTCAGTCAACAATGGACTGCATGTATGATGGTGGTCCCATAAGATTATAATAGAGCTAAAAAAATTCCCATAGCCTAGTGATGTTGTAGCCATCATAACATCATAGCACAACACATTTACTCATGTGTTTGTGGCAATGCTGGTGTAAACCTACTGGGCTGCCAGTCATATAAATGTATACACATACAATTATATATTGTACAATATATAATCCTTGATAATGATAATAAACAACTATTTTACTGTTTTATGTATTTACTGTACTATCCTTCTCAATGTTATTTTAGAGTGTGCTTCTTCTACTTATAGAAAGAAAGTTTACTGTAAAGTAGCACTCTATCATATGCCAGCAGCAGCCTCATACACCTCGTGTTTCTTATATCCCTTGATTGTGTATTTTCTCTTGTGAATGATTTAATTTTGCATCATTTCATATATTATAGCCCCAAAATCCACTGTTAATGGTGCCAGTAAGAGGCCATGTTGAGTGATTGAGCTGTCAATAAAATAAATAAAATTTTAGATGATTAAGGACTCTGAAGGTGGAAAATCAGTGATGGTTATTGCTCACCAGTCAGGTAGATGCCCTTCCACCATAGCTACAATCTTGAAGAACAAGAACAAAATGACAAAAGTTGTTAACGAACGTACTTTGTTGAAGTCAATGAGACAAACAAAAATTTAAGAATGGTCTATATCAGATATGGAAAAAATTCTAATGACCTGAATTGATAAGCTGATCGCAAAGAAAAATAACTTGCCAGAGCAAATCATCAGTAATGGTGAAATCTCCCTATTCTGTAAATGAATACCTGAAAAAGTTTTCACCCATAAGGAGGCCAAGTTAATGTCAAGTTTTAAGACTTTCAGGGACAGGATAACAGTCTTGCTTGGAGGAAATGTTGCAGGCTACAAATTGAAACCCTTTGTGATCTGTCATGGTGGGAGCCCCAGGGACTCAAGCATATCGATAAGCAAATAGTGCCAGTGTACTACAGGGACCATAAGAAGTCACGAATGGCCCAACTTCTCTTACAAGATGCCCTCCTGAATTATTATGCCAGAAAAATGGAGAAGTACTATTTTAAGGAGGAGAGATGTTACAAAGATGGTGCAAAGAATATTCTTGATATCAGTGCTCCCCACAAGAATACAACTAGCAGTAAATGAAGCTCAAAATTGACATCCTGAATTAACCAGAATATGGAGAAAAAGGTGGGAAGTCCCTTGGAGCCTGTGGAAGTGAACAAAGCTATAAGTGGTAAAAGGAAAGATCACCTAAGACGCCTAAATCCCCTCCACTAAGCCAGCATAGCAGCCTGTAACAGAAAAGTTCCTCTAAGCCCAAAAAAGTGAGAAAAACAGAGACTGCTGGGATAAAAATTTACCACAGACTGCCTCCATCCCATCCTTCTGGCTAACATTGTGCCACACATGGAGAAATTCACTGGACCTATGCTTTCTGAAGTGAGAAGAAGGAATATAGGTAGGTGTTTGATTTGTACACTGGTCTGCAAATCTCTGTGGGAAGCTCACCCAGGGTCTGCTCTATGTGAAATGGGTGGAGTGTCAGGAGAGACGAACCACCCAAGGTACATTGAGGTGCACCTGCTTTGCATTCTGATCAGCATGGGCACCACACAGAGAAGTCTGGCCAGCACCACAGTACTACTGGGGGTACAACTCATGGGAAAGATCCATGTCTAGCCCAAATTTTCCATGCATATGGACTTTCCATTGACTGAGAAGTGACTAAAAGTTCAGCAATTTAATTCCAGTCCTCACAAGTCTTCCCCAGACTGGCAAAAAAATAAAAAGGCAAGACAGTAATTTAGTTCTAACCCAGTGCTCAAGTTCTAGTACTAGCAATAAGTCTTTCCCAGACTGGATGACAACAGCAGAACAGCATGTTAGTTTCAGTGCAATGTTTAAATTGTATTGTTCACTATAAATCCTTCCCCAGAATAGGAAACAACTACAGTCCAGAGATAAAGTTTTTATGTTAAGTGATAAAGGTATAAAAACACCAAAGAACACCTGCAAAAGATGGAAGAGGTAGCCATGCCCTCAAAAGTGCAGAAATCAATGTAAAGACACAAGTATCATGAGAACAGAGAAATATGACACTACCATAAGAAATGAACAAAGCTCAAGCAATGGACCAGAAGAACTGCAGAATTATGAAATGTCTGATGGAAATTCAGGATAATCCTCTTAAAGTTCAGGTAGTCACGAAAAAAATAAATAAATAGACTGAAAATAAAATGATATTGGAGGGAAATAACAGGAGAAAAATGAGAAACTAAAATGGAACCATTTTTTAATATATATATCAATTCTAGAAATAAAGAATATGTTATCTGAAATAAAAAGTTCAATAGAAAGCTCTCTCAGCAGACTTAATCAAACAGAGGAAAGAATCAGTGAGATCAAAGACAGAACATATAAAATTACCATCAAAGGAGGAAAAAGAAAATGATTTTTTTTTAAAATGAAATAGGCCTACAGAAGTTATTATTTTGCACCACCAAGCAAAATAACCTACACATAACAGGAGTTCCCAAAAGAGATGAGAGAAAAGTTATAGAAACATATTTAAGGAAATGATGGCTGAAAATTTTTTAAGTATGGAGAAGACCAACAGCATCCAGGTACAAGAAGCTCAGAAGTCACCAATCAAATTCAGCCCAAAAAAGGAATTCTCCAAGACACATCATAATCCAAGGAGAAATAAAGACTTTTATAGACAAACAAATGCTGAGGGAATTCATCAACACCAGGCCTATCTTATAAGAAATGCTATAGTTCTTCAATCTGAAAAAAAAAAAAAAAAAAGACACTACCATATAACAAGAAAGCACCTGAAAGTTAAAAATTCACTGGCAAAGTAAACAGAGACAAATTCAGAATGCTCTAATACTGTAAGTATGGTGAGTAAACCACTTATATCTTTAGCATAAAGACTAAAACACAAATCTATCAAAGGCAGTAACAAATGCAACAACTGTATAACAGACAGGCAATATTAAAATACATAACTTGAAACAAAAAGCTGTCAAAATGTGGGGGAATGATATCAAAGTGTAAAATCTGCTTTAGGTATCTTTTTCTTTTCTTAGCAACAAAAGTTAAGTCATTGTTAGTGTAAATAATCTGTTATAACTATAAAATTTTTTGTAAGCCTCACAGTAACCAAAAAGCAAAACCTATAATAAATACATTAAAAATAAATATCATGAAATCAATATATACTTCATGAAATCAGTATATACTTTTAGACATAACCACATAATTGTAAAAGAAGACAGTAAGAGACAAAAATAGGGGGAAAGGATCTAAAAATAACCAGAAAACAAATAACAAATGGCAATATTAAGTCCTTTTCTATTAATAGTAACTCTAAATATAAATAGATTAAATTCTGCAATTCGAATAATATATATAGTGACTGAATAGACTGAAAAACATGGCATAATTGTATGCTGCCTACAAGAAATTCACCTCACCTGTAAAGACACATATTGGCTGAAAGTGAAAAGATGAAAAAAGATATTTCATGCGAGTTGAAACCAAACTAGAGCAGGCATAGCTATAATTATATCAGAAAAACAATAGACATTAAGTCAAGAACAGTTTTTAAAAACCACTATATAATAATAAAGGGATCAGTTCAATAAGAGAATGTAACAATTCTAAATATATATGCACCCAAGTATATAAAGCACCCAGATATATAAAGCAAATAATATTAGATGTAATGGGAAAAGTAGACTCCAATACAGTGATAATGGAGAACTTTAATGCCCCACTTTCAATAATGAACAAATCATCCAGACAGAAAATCAACCAAGAAACATCAGAGTTAAACTTCACTTTAAATCAAATGAACCTAAGAGACATTTATAGAACATTCCTCCCAACAGCTTTGGAATACCCATTCTCCTCAGCAGTGCATGAAACATTCTCTATAATTGACCATATGTTAGGTCACGAAACAAGTCCTAAGAAATTCAGAAAAATAAAATTATATCAACTCTTTTCCAATCACAATGTAATAAAACTAGAAATCAATATCAAGAAACATTGACACCATACAAATACATGGAAAGTAAACAACATGCTCCCAAACAACAAATTAGTCAAAGAAAAAATTTTTTAAAATTAAGAACTCCTGTAGACAAATGAAAATGAAAACACAACAGAACCTATGGGATACGGCAAAAGCAGTTCTAACACGGAAGTTTATACCAATAAAAGCCTACATCAGAAAAGTAGATAGACTTCAAATAAACAACCAAATATTACAACTGAAGAAACTAGAAAAATAAGAACAAACCAAATATGAAATTAGTAGAAGGAGAGAAATGACAAAGATCAGAGCACAAATAAATAAATTTTTTAAATACAAAAGATAAATGAAAGAAAGTTGTTTTTTTTTTAAGACAAACCAAAGTGGACAAACCTTTAGCTTAACTAAGAAAATAAAAGAGAGAAGACTGAAATAAATATAATCAGGAATGAAAAAGGAAACTTTATTACTGATGCTATAGAAACACAAAGGAACCTAAGAGACAATTTTAAGCAGCTATGCTCCAACAAACTGGAAAATCTAGAAAAAATGGATAAATTCCTGGCAACATACAACTTACCAAGGTTGAGTCAAAAGAAATAAAAAACCTAAATAGACTAATAACAAACAATAGATTGACACTGCAAAAAGTCTCCCATCAAAAAAAAGCCCAGGATCTGATGACTTCACCAATGAATTCAACCAAATTCTTAAAGAAGAAAGAATACCAATTCTTATCAATCTCTTCAAAAAACGTTAAGAGGAGGGAATACCTCTAGACTTCTATGAGACCAGCATTACCCTCATACCAAAACCAGGAAAGGAAACACACAAACAAATAAAACTGAAGACCAATATTCTTGATAAACATAGATGCAAAAATGTTCAATAAAATACTACTGAACAGAATCCAACAACATATTAAAAAGATCATCCAACATAATCAAGTGGGATTCATTACAGGGATACAAGGATAGTTCAACATATGCATGTCAATAAATACGATATACCAAATCAACAGAACGAAGAAAAATAAAAAAGAAAAGGCATGATCATTTCAACGAATGCAGAAAAAGCATTTGATAAAATTCAACATCACTTTGTGATAGAAAACACTCACCAAATTAGGTATAGAAAGAATGTAACTTAACACAATAAAGGCCATACACAACAAAACCATAGCTAATATCATACTAAAGAGATAAAAGTTGAAAGCTTTTCCTCTAAGATATGGAACAAGATGAGGATGCCCACTTTCCCCACTCTTGTTCTACATAGTACTGCTAGTTCTAGCCAGAGCAATCAGACAGGAGAAAGAAATAAAGGGCATCCAAATTGGAAAGGAGAAAGTCAAACTACCCCCATTTTCAGCTGACATGATTTTATACATATACATTTTATATGTATTACGATTTTACATATGTAACTCTAGTAGATCTACCATAAAAACTGCTACAACTATTAGATGAATTCATTAAATTTGCAGAATATATAATCAACACACAAAAATCAGTAGTGTTTTTATACACCAATAACAAATTATCTGAAAAATAAATGAAGAACATAATCTCATTTACAATAGCCACCAGAAACATAAAATACCTAGGAATAAATTTAACCAAGGGAGTAAAATATCTCTACAATGAAAACTACAAAACTATGAAAACTTTATCCTGTGTTTATGGATTGGAAGAATTAGTATTATCAAAATGTCCATACTACCCAAATCAATCTACTGATTCAATGCAATCTCTGTCAAAATACCAATGACATTTTTCACAGAAATAGAAAAAACAATTCTAAAATTTGTAAGGAAGCACAAAAGACCTTGAATGGCCACAACAATCCTAAACAAAAAGGACAATGCCAGAGGTATTACGCTATCTGACTTCAAAAATATACTATAAGGTTAACAGTAACCAAAACATGGTACTGGTATAAAAACAGACACATAGATCAATGGACCAGAATAGGGGACCTAGAAATAAATTCAAGCAATTACAGCCAACTGATTTTTGACAAAGGGCCTAAGAATATATATTGGATACAGGATAGCCCCTTCAATAAATTGTGCTGAGAAAATTGGATATCTACAACCTACAGAATGGGAGAAAATATTTGCAAACTATTCATTTGACAAGGGGCTAATATCCAGAGAATATAAAGAACTCAAACAACTCACCAGCAAAAAACATATATAATCCAGTTTAAAATGGGCAAAAGATCTGAATAGACATTTTTCAAAAGAAGACATACAAATCACTAATAGGTATATGAAAAGAAATGCTCAACATCACTAATTGTTGGGGAAATATAAATTAAAACCACAGTGAGATATTATCTCACTCCATTTAGAAAGGCTGTTATCAAAAATACAGGAAAGGAACTTTCATACACTGTTGGCGGGAAAGTAATTAGTACAATCATTATGGAAAAAAGTATGGAGGTTTTTCAGAAACCTGAAAATAGAACTTCCCTTTGGTCTAGCAATTCCACCACTGGGTATATCCTCAAAGAAAATGAAACCAGTATATTGAAGAGATACCTGTATTCCCAAGTTTATTGCAGCACTATTCAAAATAGCCAAGAAATGGAATCCACCTAAATTTTCACCAAAGGATAAATGGATTTTTTAAAGGTGGTATATGTACACAATGGAAAACTCTTTACCTATAAAAAAGGATGGAATTCTGTCATTTGAAGCAGTGATGTGGATGGAACTGGAGACCATCACATTAAGTAAAGTAAGCCAGGCACAGAAAGACAAATACTCTATGATGTCACTCATACGTGGAATCTTAAAAAAAAAAAAAGTGGTTCTCATAGAAGTAGAGAGTAGAATGGTGATTATCAGAGGCTGGGAAAGAGATGGGCAGGAGAAAATGTTGGTCAATGTGTACAAAATTACAATTAGAAAGAATAAGTTCTGGTGTTCTAGGGTGACTCTAGCTAATAATAGTGTATTGTATATTTTAAAATAGCTAGAAATAAGGATTTTAAATGTTATCACCACTAAGAAATTATAAATGTTTAGGAGATGAATATGCTAACGACATGGATGAGATCATTATACAATAAATGCATGTATTGAAACAACACACTGTACCTCCAATAAAAATAAATAAATGAATAAAGTACTGTTTGAAGAATAACATACTTTTTGAGATTTTGCTTGTCGTTGGTAATCCTCCTACACATCCTCCTTTTATTGGTGCTCTTCATCCCAATATCAAATGCTGTTTCTTCCTCCAAACACCCTTCTGATCCAACCAATGGGTCAAAAAATTATAGCAGCTTTTAAGGCCTACTACCTGAGGAGGACCCTTGCTCAGACTATTGCTGCAACTGATTAAGACACTAAGAAGACGCTGATGCAATTCTGGAAAGATTGCATATATGACTGCGTCAAGAACCTCTCTTGGGCTTGGGGTAATGTCATCAAGATTTTTATGAATGACATCTGGAAGAAGAGTTTCAAGAAGTTTGTCCATGACTTCAAAGGCTTTGTCAAGAATAAGAAGCTTGCAAAAATCAGTAGGACTGTGATTGACATGGCAAGAAACTTTAACCTGGGTGTGCATATGAATGACATTGAGGAGCTCTTAGAGGTGGTTACTGAGGAATTGATGGATGACTAGTTATTGACACTGAAACAAGAACACATAGCTGAAGAAGAGGCAAGAGAAAAGAAAACTTCAGAAGAGAAATAAGAACCCTTGAGAAAATTTACAGTGAACAGTTTAGCAGAAGCATTTGCAGACCTCAACAAGCTTTTTAAAAAGTTTGAAAACATGAATCCCAACACCAAAAGGTTTTCATTAATAGAGAGAAGTGTTCATAGTGCATTATCTGCTTACAAGTAAATCTATGATCAAAAAAGAAACAAATTAAGCAAGCCATGATGGACATATTTCCAAAAAGAGTGACACGTCTTCAAGAAAAGCCTGAAGCAGATCCTTTAAGAGGTACCAGAAGAAGTATTGTTATCATAGAAGATCGAAGCTCCATATGGGTTATTGTCCCTGAACACCTTCCAGTAGGACAAGATGTGGAGGTGAAAGACAGTGGTACTGATGTTCCCAACATTCTGTAGGCCTAGGCGAATATGGGTTTGTGTCTTAGTTTTTAACAAAAAGTTTAAAAAGTAAAAATTTTTTTTTTTTATTTTATTTTCTCGATATACATTGTGGCTGATTATTGCTCCCCATCACCAAAACCTCCCTCCCTTCTCCCTCCCCCCCTCCCCCCAACAATGTCCTTTCTGTTTGCTTGTTGCGAAAAGTAAAATTTTTTTAAATTAAAAATATAAAAAGCTTATGGAATGAAGATATAATGAAAATATGTTTGTACAACCATGCAATGTATTTTAAGCTAAGTGTCATTACGAGTCAAAAAGTCAAAAAAATTTTTGAAGTTTGTAAGTAAAAAAGTTATTGTAAGCTAAGGTTAATTTACTATTGAATTTTTTATATAAATTTAGTGTAGCCTAAGTGTTCAGTGCTTATACTGTCTACAGTAGTGTACAATAGTGTTCGAGGCCTTCACATGCACTCACAACTCACTCACTGACTCACCCAGAGCAACTTATTTTCTCAACACATTTTCTAATTACCTTTCTGATTTCTTTCTGACAAATTTGTGGTTTAAGGTGGTTTTGTATAGTTTTCCCATATGCAAGTGTTTCAGTTCTCATTCAGCTGTTGATTTCCAGTTTTATTCCATTGTCATCAAAATAGATACTCTGTGTAGTTTCAGGATTTTTACATGTACTAAAACTTGTTTTGTGGCCTACCATATGTTCTATAATGGAAAATATTCCATGTGCACCTGAAAATAATGTGTATTCTGCCATTTTGAGTAGAGTATTCTGTATATGTTCATTAGGTCAATTGGACTATAGTATTTTTTAAGTCTTCTGTCTTACTATTGCTCTTCTTTCTGGTTGTTTTATCCATTATTGAAAGCTGGAAATTGAAGTCACCTACTGTTTTTGTAGAACTGTCTATTTCTCTCTCCAATTCTGTCAGTGTTTGCTTTATATATTTAGGAGCTCTAATATTTGGTACCTACATGTTTATTATTGTTATATCTTGGTGAATTTACCTTTTTATTATCACATAATGTCCTTCTTTGCCTTTTGTAGCAGTTTTTGACTAGAAGTTTATTTTGTCTGATATTAGCATAGACACTTATCTTCTTTTTGAGTTACTACTTGCATGGAATACTTTTTTCCATCTTTTCACTTTTAATCTATGTGTGACCTTAGTTCCAAATTGAGTCTCTTATAGACAGCATATTGTTGGGTACTTTTTAAAAATGCATTTGGCACAAATAAAAGCAAGTTAATATAAAAATATGTATGTATAAATTATTGAGAAGTAACACATGATTGGCTCATAGCTTGGAGCTCAAGAAAGGAAAAATGGAAAGATGAGAGCAATGATATCAGGGAAAGAGGCATGTAGATGGACACATGGGAGTGATACAAAGTGTAAGAAATCTTTTTACCAAATGTTCATTCCACTAGAGAGCCTCCATCATGCAAGAGGTGCTAACCATCAAATCAAACAAAAGCCTTGGCCAGGTGATGTCTGTGCTGGCTCATGGGCTCATGCATGTAGTAGCCATTTGGTAGGGTTGCAGGTCATGCATGGGTCCAAGGACTCCCATTCTTCAAGGCTGATGTTGGGACCTTCACGTGTTCATTTGCTCATTTGTCTACTGGGTACTGGTTAGCTGGATTTTTAAAATATATTCATTATACAAAACTTCTGGAATTAATGTGTATTTCAAATTTTTCTTGGCTTGTTTTCTTCTATTCTCAGTGTTGTCTCTCTATTAAAATAGTTTTATAAATTTATTGCCATGTAATTTATCAACAAAGAATACTTTTTGATTTTCTGACGAGTTTAATAAGCACATTTTTGGCATATGACAAAATTCTTTTTAATTTAAACATTTATTTTTCAAATTCTCATTTTTAATCTATTATTAGTTATTAATAGCTTATGTAATAAAATTTTAAAAACTTTTTCTCCATATGGATAGTGAATATTAAGTAGTCTTTCCTTTTCCCACCGATCTACACTGCAAAGATTATCCCATACAACTTCCTGGTAAAGTTTGTGTCGATCTGTGTTTGGCTCTCTGTTTTGTTCTATTTATCCATCATTACCTATGCATTACTCAATATCTTTCAGTCTTAGTTTTCACAATTCTATAATTACTCTTTAATTTTTTTGTTGCAAGCTTTACGACCTCACTCATCTTCTTTAAGAATGAGTTGGATTTCCTAACACCTTGCTCTACAGTGTATATCTTAGACACCTCTTACCAATTTTTTTTTTAATCTGTATTATTTTCATTTATTTTCCTCCATTGGGAGGGTATGTATACACATTAATTTAGGGAGAACTAACATCTTCTAACATCTTCACATTATTAGTCTTCCAGTCCATAAACTCAGCACATTTAGGTCTTCTTTTACACCTTACTACAGTTTACATTTACTACAAAGATTTTCCTTTTTTTTTTCAATTTGTGAACTAATGTGACTGTGTTATAATTTTGTTGCTACTATAAATGCCATAATTTCTTAAACTCTGGTTGTTAACCATTGATACTATTGTACAGAAATGTAATTGACTTATTCAAATTAAAATTATAACCAATAAACTGACTAAACTATATTATTAATTTTATGTTTTCTGGGGTTTTTTGGTATTTTTCTTGAAGTAGGAGAGAATGTCATCTATAATTCATGGAAGGTGTTGCCTTCCATTCCAATTATCATACTTTTTATTTACTTATTTTTCTAGGACTAGCTATCACACCCAATAAAATATTTAATAAAATATTTTTAAATGTTCTGGTTTTGTGATACTAGAGGGAATTGTTTTAACACTTTACCATTGAGTGGGATGTTTGCATCAGGGTTTCTGTAGCTACTGTTTGGTCATAGGGATTGCTTTTCTAAGCTTTATTAACTGAGACTATATAAAAACAATGAACTCCTGATGCATTTTTTTGCCTTAAGTCATTGAGATAGTTAATAAATTCCTTTATTCTGCTAACATGTTGGACTAACTTTAAATATAATTTTTATTGTCAACACAACCTTGCATTCCTTGAGTACAGTAGACATTGGGAATACTCATGACCATTATGTATTATATGTAGATAATGCCACTTTCAGTACTGATATATTTCTTTAGGATAAATGCATCTGCATTAAAGTATGAGATTTTTCTACTCATTTTCTTTTTTGATATTCCTGTTTCTGGTTTTGTCTTCAATAATTATAGTAGCCTTTTCAGACAGAATCAGTACATAATTTGAATTTTCTGATTCTCAAATGAATAGTAGGACTTACCTAATAAATCAACCATATTTGTTATCTCATTTGAGGGAGTATTTTTAAGTACTGATTTCTATTTTACTTTTTTTTTATGAATTGGAAATCTTGCTGTATTTTAGGTAAAATCAGTAATGACAGACTCACATGTACTTAAAACTGGAAAAGAATAGTAGTTTACATCACTAATGAACTGTGGGAAATACTTTAGTGTTTGTCTTCTTCCAGTAAGATGTTTCATTTTTAAGTATATTTACATACATTTATATGTAGCACATTTGTATACATACTATATACACCTATATGCTTTTATAGATTTCTTTTTTCAATTGACAACGGGTTACATTTTCTAGTGTCATTACATTTTCTTTTTTAAAATATTTTATTTTATTTTATTTTGTTAATATACAATGTGGTTGATTATTGTGGCCAATTACTGAAAAACTGTTCAACATCACTCAGCATTCGGGAAATGCAAGTCAAAACCACACTGAGGTACCATCTCACCCCAGTTAGGATGGCTAATATCCAAAAGACTGTGAATGATAAATGCTGGCGAGGTTGCAGAGAAAAAGGAACTCTCATACATTGTTGGTGTGACTGCAAAATGGTGCAGCCTCTATGGAAAATGGTATGGAGGTTCCTCAAACAATCGCAGATAGATCTACCATATGACCCAGCTATCCCACTGCTGGGAATATACCCAGAGGAATGGAAATCATCAAGTCGAAGGTATACCTGCTGCCCAATGTTCATCGCAGCACTCTTTACAATAGCTAAGAGTTGGAACCAGCCCAAATGTCCATCATCAGATGAGTGGATACGGAAACTGTGGTATATCTACACAATGGAATACTGCTCTGCTATAACAAAGAATGAAATACTGCCATTTGCAACGACATGGATGGACCTAGAGAGAATTATATTAAGTGAAACAAGTCAGGCACAGAAAGAGAAATGTCACATGTTCTCACTTATTTGTGGGAGCTAAAAATAAATAAATAAGTAAACAAAAAAAAACGGGGGTGTGGGGAAGAAGACATAACAATTACAATTCCTGATGTCTTTATTTTAATATGCATACAATAGCCATGTTCTTCTTTTCAGCTTATGCCAGTTTTTGTAGCTTATAGTTTGATGGGTGTTTTTACAAAATTTACTATGTGCATGTACTTCAGGTCACTCTTCTCACTGGCCCTGCAGTGACCACTTGGCACAGGATCAGCCTATGGGAATTCTAGCAGTATTAAAGTCAAAGAGATTAACCAGAAGTTTTTAAAGATACATGAAGTTATCTAGTCAAAATATATAAATAGGTTGGAAATAAAGAAGAAAAGATGATACTGAAAAAACAATAATCTTCAAATATTTACTAAAGTCAAACAAATTCCTGATATTTCTTCTCTTCCTATGACTCAAAGGTGACATTTTTGGCTTGCATCATGAATAGTAGAGGTGTCGATAACATCACTGACCAGGTGACCAAGAAGATACTTGTCACATCCGAGATGAAGAACACCACACAACCTTAGAGAATGAATTCTGCTGGAAGAAAATATGCAAAGGTGCTTGTAGATTTACAGCTCTGTAGAGTTGCTTGTTTTTATTAGACAATTGGCATTGCAGCAATTAAACTTTCTGGAGGTGACAGAGGTTAATATTATACTCGAAAACACAAAATAATATGGAAATTATTTTTACTTATCCAACAAACATTTTGTTATACCTATCAAGGCCTTATAAGGAATCTGTAAGATGTGAATTCCTTGTTACTGGGATAAATACTAAATTGTTCACTGTGGGTTCCAAAATTAGCAGAGCTGATGACTTGTGATAGAAGGCCGATATATATTTTTTGATAAATGAATAAACATAAACATCAAGGAATTAATACTGGGAGATTCTTGGAGCTCATTCTAGTAACAAAATATCAGTTTTTCCACACTTTTGTAATTCAACCTTCTGCATCTCAAAAAGTACGTAGAGCTATAGTCCAAAGTTTACTAATTGTTTCCAATTCATTCTTACCTGATCAGAATTTTTACCAATCTATATTGTTTTGTATAATTTACGGTTTTTGTGTGATTGATATTTATATTAACTTATTAATTATTCATGCATTTATTATACAACAGATGTCATTGACTTAATACTGCCCAATACAAAATATACATTTTACCAGTTTTCTGAAACTACTGTACCTTTAATTTTATTGACCCTACTTCCCTTTTTGTGTTATTTTTTCATGCACTCCAGTTACATGTGTATCTCCAACTCTATAGCATACTACTGTTGTTCTTGTGTGCAGCCAATATCAATTTATATTTATCCAAATATTTACTCTGTCCAGTGTTTTATCTCATATATCTTTATATATCTATCTAAGATTACATTCCTCCCATCAGTGGAGCTATGTTTAGCAATTTTTTATACGGTAATGCTGGTAAGTAATTGCCTTTGTTTGTTTGTTCTTTACAACAATGTTTATTTGCATATTCCCTCTTCCCCATTTTTCTCTCTCTCCTTCTGGGACTCCAGATATTTTTTAATTACTTATTGAGACCATTTTTTTGCAATTGGAATGATCAAGTTTTTGCATCTTCTACATAATTTTTAATATTCAACTTTTAACTCAACAAAAATAGCACATTGGAATTTTAATCCAACTCACCAAGGGATATATTATATTGAAATAGACAATCATAAAAAGTATAACTAAACATTAAAGTAGTTTGTTTAGCTATTTCAAACTTACTTTTGTTTCTACTGTAACATAATATAAATAAGAGGCCCTGTTAT
Organism: Cynocephalus volans; assembly: GCF_027409185.1. Taxonomy (NCBI): domain Eukaryota; kingdom Metazoa; phylum Chordata; class Mammalia; order Dermoptera; family Cynocephalidae; genus Cynocephalus; species Cynocephalus volans. Next base: position 85,235,839 of record NC_084473.1, read on the forward strand.
TGGATCAAAAATATCACGAAGCACTATTTTAAATGGAGTATACTTAAAGCATATATTTCCATATATTTATTAATAAAATATGGAAATCATATTCATTACCAACTATCATTTTGATGATGACATGACCATCATTTCTTCTGTTGTTTTTTCCTTCATTTTCAACACTTGCGTGATTGTATCATGTACCTTTATTGATTGATGTAGAGCTTAATGTTTGCAATGTTATGCCAAAAATGGCTTTTCCACATTATAATTATACAAAAAATAAAAGGAACTTCAACTTTTACTTATGATGTAGTAGATCTCAGAAGACCAGCACAGCCATTACAGCAAATGCAGAAAAAACAGAAAAGTAAATTTAAAAGTCATTTTTATGGTGACATCAGAGTGCTACAGAAGAAATGAAAACAAGAATACCCAAAATTCCAGACAGGGAATAGGTGTTTGTAGGTGAACTGATGTTATTTTGTTTCCTAGTGAAATTTGCCAAATTTGAGTGTTCACAGAAATTCTGGTTCATCCCAGACAGGGAGACTCTACAAGAGTAGAGAACCTAGCTGAGCTTTGGCAACTGCATGGAGCTGCCTTAATATATTGGACATGAGCTGAGCCTTTAAAACACTTGGCTGGATTCCTACATAGGACATTTGCTGAGGTCTGGGTTTAAAAAAATGACTGAGTGGCCAGGCCAGAAAGACAGAGCATAACCTCCTGCATTCTTGTGGGTTTCCCCCTGTAATGCACCACTGACCATCCTTTATGTATGTCTGAGACATGGACTCTGACCACTGCGTCTCCTGCTGATCTTCCAGCCCTAGAACTGCCTTCTGGTCAACATCATCTTTATCTTGACTATGTGGTCTCTCCTGAACAATCATTCTCTATCAAATCACCCCAAGGAGTATCTTGGGGACATAATTTACTTTTGGAAGATCACCTACCCCCTGCTGGGTTGACTAGGGATGCGTGATATGACCTAAAGGGTATTTGGACATGAACATCACTAACTATTGAGTCACTACAGACCTAGAGCCCTGTGTGATGCTCCACTTCCCCATGAGCTTGCAGAGGCATCAGGGCACAACTTTGATGCCAGGCAGGGGTCCCTTCAACTCTGATTCTTCCCAGAAAACACATCTGAATTTACATCTGGGTTCATAGTTCAACCCCTCTAGCATCAACACCCCAGCAAAGATGAGGCACAGCGCTGGGCATCGTGCCAACAGCTGACCTCTACCATGTGCCCTCACGTTCTCATTTACTGCTGCTGCACAACATCTTCAGATTCTCATTTTTCATGGGGCAAAAAATTGGTTTATATATTACAATGTATTCGTCAAAATTCTATTTAATATGACATATGTTATTATGTGTCTGATTGTTCCAGACTTGGTTCCTTATTTTTAAAATGTAGCTTAGAATTTAGAAAGCTCATATCTTATTCCAGCATGCTGTGACAGAGATCATTCAAGGACCTTGACACTTTGTTTCAGAATAGAATCACCAAAGTCTATCTGGTAGTTCAAAAACAAGAATGTGAATAGTTTTTTTTCCACCACCATCCTGGAAACAGCAGGATGCAAGGCTAGACCTGCCCCCTGTACTGGAGAGGGATGTGTGGTAAGAAAGAGTGAAAGTAAAGGTGGGGAGAGAAGAAAGAAACAGAATCTTAACATCGCCAAATACTATCCTACTGGATGCATACAAGCAACTCCTAAAAAAAAAAAAAAAAAAAAAAAGGCACTTGTGTTGCCATGAAACAGCCACAATCATGTGGCTGCTACGCTTAATGAATTTAATTGCTGAAAGTATCAAGGAAGGCAGCGAGGATCAATTTCAGCTTTTACTCAGCTCTTCCTTCCATCAAGTCTGGTTGGTTGAGTCCCTTCCATTCTCCTGCTCATTCTGCAATGCCCAGGCTGTTGCAGGTGATGGATCCTAACTGGCAATGCCGGAGGTGCAGCAAAGACACTTGTAATCAAGAGACCTCAGCTGCAACCTATTCCCGAGTTCTTAACCATCTTTCTCTTACACAGACTCAGAGGATCTGCTGAAATGCTCCCCAGGTAACAATACATGGGCAGTGGTACCATCCCAAGCATGGAAATTGTGTTCAGATCTGTATCATTTTGGGAGAATTATGCAGGGTTTTCATGCAGTAGTAAACCCCAACATCTTCAGCCTCCACCGTGCTGAATTTAAGTGTGAAATCTGTCCCTAGCCCACTGCCACTGAACCTGTCTGGGACCCCAGAATCCTGGCTAGAAACCAAATAGATCAGGAGTCGAGGAGGCTGGTCTGGCTTCTGTAGATACCAATTCAAATAGGTGCTTCCATTACTATGTAGGAGGCTCTGACCAGCCCTGCAGGAGATGGAGGCCGACTCTCCAGGGGTGACAGGCAGGGACAGTGGAGTCTGGGTCAATGCAACATCCCCACTGGATCCTGAAATAATAAGAAAGAGAAGGGCAAGGTTGTATTCAAACATTAAGAATCATTTCCATGATTTCATGTAATTAATTTCCTGAAAATTATGTACTTGTGAATGTGTGTGTGTGTGCGAATTTGATTGATTCCACAAAAATATTCATTTCGAAGGAATCAAAGATTTGCAAGACGCTAAAGTTCTGACATGAGTCTCCTAAACCGTATACTCTTTCTGTGTCACAGTTTTGACAAGAACACAAGTACTTCATTCGAGATTCTTCCTCACTGTCAAAGCTCTAAATCTCACATGCACCAACCTGGAGGATGAGACGTGCGTATCTCACATGTGCACAGAACACACATGGGAAGCAGTGGGACCCAGAGCTCACCCTCCCACCTCATTCTCCTCCCTCGTCTCCCTTCTGCCTTTACAATGGATCCAGAGCATCAGCAGCCCCAGGAACCCAACAGAAAACCTCACTTTGAGACATCCTACTGAGGATCACTGATAAGTCAAGGCTAGAGCTGAGGCTTTATCTCAGACCTGCCAGGGAAAGTCCTCCCTAGGGGACAGTATGCAAATCTCTTGGTGGGTGCAGCAGTGTGGAAAGAGTCGACAGGAGAGTGGGGCTCTCCCCTCTGAGCAAAGTGACATAAAATGTCTTACTTGTGTGGGTGAAAAACAATAAAGATAAAGTCCATGCTGCCTGCAGTATGTGTAAGAAGAATCATACAGTGAAAGTCTGGATCTCTGGGGAAGACACAGTACACATGGTGCTGCCACCCTAAGAAAGCATCAGAGACCCTGGCCATGTAGAGATGTGAGTCCGGGTCAGTCTCTGGGAGGTCTACGCTCATTCTGCTTGGCTCCCTCCCAGCCAATCTAGAGAAAGAAACAGCTCACAGCCCATTCCTACTGACCATCAGTGCTCCAAATGACATCAGCTAACTAAATATAGTTCAAAAGTTCTCTGGTATCTGCTCTTACCAGGATAACTATTTAAGAATTTTAAAATTAAGTACTAGAAATACTCTACCTCAAGACCAAGTGAATTGAACTACATAATAGCATTCACGTAAAAAGACCTTGACAGGAAGAAAAATCTATTTCTCTTACAGATGACAAATTTTGTGCCTCGGGTAGTGAATACGATTCCTGGTATCCAGTTGCTACTATCTGGTGAATTTCTTTCATGCTTTCACAGCCATATATATATTAGGTTAATTAAAGGATCCTTCAGGGGAAGAATTCCCACAGGACATTGGTACAGAATGAACAAGGAATAACTTTTTATTATTTTTTATGATTGGAGTTTAGCAAACCCTTGATACACAGAGTCTACCTCATCATGTAGAACCAGAACCAGGTCCCCTCAGGGTCCCAGTTTCTCATCTGCTCTGTGTGAGAACCTGAGTCTCTCTGCTGACCTGTACGTGGGGCAGCCACAGCCATGAGTCCACAGGTCAAAGGAGATTCCATCTGTGAGAAGACCAAGAACTGGATCCACAATTTTAACATCTCAGGGAGAACTGTACATATGACTGACATGTTCCTGGGACTTAATTTAAAGACGGTCACTATGAAATAGGGCTCTGGGTCAGAGCTGCTCAGCAGTGTTAGTCTACCACAGCACCCTTCCTTAAATAGGAAACAATCTGATTATTCTTCATGCATCAGCTTTTTGCAGGTCATGTTAAATTCAGTTGTTCCTGAAAAATGGTGTCAATGTCAAACTGTTTTCCTCCTGCAAACAAAAGCCTGATCCAACAGAAAGAACACATTTAGTATGTCTATGAAATCTGGACAAATTGAAACTCAAACTCATACGTAATTGACAAAAACAAAATTCACAAATACAATTCTATGTAAGATTTCACAAGAAAGCTTGATCTGAATGCTTTTGAGAAATCCTCAAAAATAGAATTTTTAAAGCAAGATTAAAAGAGATGATTGAGCAAAATTGACGTTGACTTTTAAACCCTGGTCTTGATGGCAGTAATCTGGATTGTTCATAAATCGTAGTCAAGAGGAAGGAATAGAATTATACATGTCCCTTGTTTCACTACTCAAGATTTATTTGTGTTTTTTAATTCCATTTCTTTTAAGTTTCGGTTTCTTCGACCTGATCATTTCTTGTGATGCTGAGTAAAGCAATTCTGTTTCTTACTTCTGGCTTCTGAAGGTAGCAGTGCAAATAGATGTTTCCTTTACAAGGTAGGAGACTGTTGCCCTAAGATTTCTTCTAGACATCCTAATTAACTAAACTAGTGAAAGGAGTCAGAAATACGGCCATACCAAAAAGCCTAGGCATGCAGTGGGTTATACCATTTAGGTGTGTGTAAGTACATCCTATGAAGTTTGCACAGCAATGAAATCACTTAATGATACATTTCTTGTTAGCAAAGTATGGCTGTATGTCAGTTCTCTGGCTGTTAATGCTAGTTAAGTTTGGTTAACAAATGGAGACAAGGCAGGGAGTCTTAGGATGAGCTTTCATTCCTCTCTCCCTTCCATCATGTCTGTTTACACAGAGGGTAATTGAACCACCTCCCTTTTAATGCCAATGTCATGTCAAGGCTGTCACAGCTGATGGAGCCTCACTGTGTGGTACCTGAGGTATAGCTGAGGCATTCATGGTCCAGAGCTCCCAGCTGCAAAGTGTTCCCTTGAGTTCTCTAATATCTTCCTGTTACACAGACTCAGAAGCTGCTGAGCTGCTCCCCAGACAAACAACACATGTGGGCAGCTGTGCTGTGCCAAGCTAGGAGGTTTATGTTAGGGGCTGTATCACTGTGGGTGGAGCATGTGTAGCTTGCATGCAGTAATAAACCCCAATATCCTCAGCCTCCACCCTGCTGATTTTGAGTGTGAAATCTGTCCCTGACCCACTGCCACTGAACCTGTCTGGGACTCCAGAACCCCGGTTGGAAACCAAATAGATCAGGTGTTGAGGAGCCTGGCCTGGCTTCTGTAGAAACCAACTCAAATAGGTGTATCCATTACTATGTAGGAGGCTCTGACTAGCCCTACAGGAGATGGAGGCCGGCTCTCCAGGAGTGACAGGCAGGGTGAGTGGAGTCTGAGTCAACACAACATCCCCACTGGATCCTAAAATAATGAGAGAGAAGTGCAAAGTTATCTACAAACCATGCAAGGTATTGCCATAATTTTTGTCTTTTATTTGTTTCAGGCTAAATCATTATTCATGTGTCTAGTTTTAATTTGTACACCAAAAATATCCCATTTCAAATAAGAAGCGAAGAGACTCAAGGCGCTAAGGAAACTCTAGAATTTGTCTACACCACCCCCCTTTCTGTGTCAGAGTCTTCATCTGAGCAAGTCCTTGCTCCTTCTGGAATCTTCCTCACTCTCAGATCTAAACCTCACTTGTCCCATCCTGGAGGATGAGATGTGCGCATCTCATACGTGCATAAACACACATGGGAAGCAGTGGGGCCCAGAGCTCACCCTCCCACCCCATTCTCCTCTCACATCTTCTTCTGTCCTTACCAGAGATCCAGAACATCAGCAGCCCCAGGAGCTGAGCAGGGAACCTCATCTTGAGAAGATGAACTGAAGAGTCCTGATGAGTCAAGGTTGGAGCTGAGCTTTTATCTCAGGCTTACAGGGAAGGTCCTCCCTAGGGGACAGTATGCAAATCCTCTGGAGGGTGCAGCAGCTTGGAAAGAGTTAAGAAGAGGGCTGGTGGCATCTCCAGTGAGCAAAGTGTCTTAAAAATCTTCTTTGATTGGAGGGAAACCAATAAAGATAAAATCTATGCTGCCTACATAGAATTCACCTAACTCCTCCCCTCTGTTTTCTCTTACATGTTTCTTGTTTTTAGCATTTTCCCAGGCACATTTGCATTTCTCTTTAATAAGGTTGAGTTTCAATAAATATTTGAGGATTCTTATTTCTTTGTTCATATTTGTTTAAAAGAGTCCATATTTGGTCTTTTAATTTTTTTTAATTGAGATAAAACACACAGAGTAAAGGGCAGAAATCTTAAATGTGCAGCATATTTAAGTTGTGTGTATATTCACTCTGCAGATGAAATTATAGAGAATTTCATATTCTTCTGATACCTCCCTCTCATACCTTCCCAATCAGTAACTGCTCTTCCTATCCCAACCAAGTTATCTATCTGTCACTCTTACATCTATCACAATAGTTTGGTTTTGTCTGAATTTCACATAAATTGAAGAAAGCATTTTTGTTTGTTTCTAACTTCTTTCTTGTTTCTTTACTTTTTTTTTTTTTTTCTTAAGAAGCTGGCTGGTACAGGGATTCAAACCCATGACCTTGGTGTTGTAAGGCTGCATTCTGTACAATCTTTACTATTTTTGAGACTTTTATTCCTCCTGTGCATTCAAGTTGCTGACTGCTGTCCTTTTCGGTGATTCTGAATTATTTCCTCTTAAGTTTGTTGTAGGTCATGTGTGCAAGTAACCATTTGTTTTTCATTCTTGTTTAAGAAATGTTTCTACTTTGCCTTTATTTTTGAAGGATAGTTTCACTGGATGTAGAATGCTTGATTGCCCTTTTTTTTTTTTTTTTTTTTTTTTTTTTTAGCTTTCAGCATTTAAATGTCATTCCACTGTCTTCTAGCATCCATTGGTCATGATAAAAGTTAGATAATGGTTTATTATTGCCTCTCTGTATATAGTGAGTCAGGTTTTTCATAATGCATTCAAAATTTTTTCTTTGTCTTTCAACATTTTAACTGTAATGTGTGTGATTATGAATATGATTGTGTTTATCCTGAAAAATCTTCATGGATTTCTTTGATCTATACATTAATGTTTCATTGCAATTGAAAAGTTTCTGCCATTATTTTTTTAGCCACTTTCTTTTTCTCTTCTCCTTTGTGACCCCCATTATGCATTAGTTGGTATTCTTCACATTCTTATAAATCTCTGAGTTTTTGTTTATTTTTCTTTAATTTTTTTATTTTCTTTAGATTAGTAATTTCTACTGATTTGTCTTCAAGTTCACTGATTCTTCTACCAACTTAAACTGCTGTTGGACCTATATAGTGAATTTTTCAATTGTGTTTTTGTACTTTTAGCTCTAGATTCTCATTTGTTCCTTTCTAATGGCTTCTATTTCTCTGCTGAATCCCTATTTTTTGTCATTGTCTTTATATTTTTCTTTTTCAGTCATTGATCATAGTTCTGAAAAAATTCTTTGAATGGTCCGTATAATAACTGCTTTAAAGTTTTTGCTAAATTTAATTTTTAGGGACAGAGTCAACTTCCACTCACTATTTTCATTCCTCAATATAGTTTGCTCTTTCCTGTTTCTTTGCAGGAATTTTTTATGGAAAACAGCATTTTAGATAATATTTTCTTACACTTCTCTCAAATAATACAGAGTCCTTGATTCTATTTTACTTTCTAAGCATTGTTGCATTTCTCTTTAGTAACTTGCCTGGACTTAACCTTGCAGAGTTCATTTTCTTCTTAGTGTTTGGCCACTGATATCTCTGCTCCTATTTCTTAGTTTTAATTTTTAGCTAGGAGCTTCCCAGGTATCTGCAGAGCTTAGTAATCACCAATGATTTGGGTAGAAGTTCTGCTCAGACACTGGGAGCCCCACAGTCTGCCTTCTGCTGACCCGTCTGTCTGTGGTTTGCAGAGTGCACACAAAGTGCAGCCAGTTCTCACCTCCCTCTGCTTTCTCCACTGGGTCCTGCTGGGTCCCTGTCACTCATCCCTAGAGCTTCTAAGTCACAGGAATGTGCACAGAGAATATTTCAGCAATTCTATGGCTCCCTCATGTCCAGGAATGCACTATTAACATTCAGCTGGTTACCACTTGCCTCATCCAGGCCCATCACCTAGGACTTGCAAAGCTGTGAGCTTTTTCTGTTACTGTCCTACAGAGTTCACCACATTTAGCTGGAAACACTGAAGGATCTCACTCCACTCCCCACCTCAACTCAAGTCCACCCATGTTGGCAGCAAGATGCTGGTGTTTGCTGCCATCCTCATGTAGATGAAAACACACTCCTGCAGTTCTTGCTCACTCAGCTGGGTTGAAAGGGAGCAGTCCCAGGCAAAAGACCACAAACTTTCTGCCCTCAAGCAAAGTTCTAGTACTTTTTTTAAGAATAAACAGTTCTCAATTTGTTTCACATCTTTGGCAATTTCCAGAGCAGTCATAGAGCTGGGGTCTGGAGCATGGGTACATGTGAAGTGACAGTGGTTCTGGGGCCCTGGGCATGGGTCAGCCTGCAGCAGAGGTGGCTCCAGAGTTTCAGGTCACAGCCAGGATCAGGCCTAGTTTTTGGGCAAGTGCAGAGTGGCGGGTGGGGGTGACTGGGTGGTAGGGTGAGATGGGAGGCAGCCTGGATGCCAGGCAACACCACAGTGGCTCCTTTATTAGGAGGTGGGGGCAGCAGTAATAGCAGCATCTCCCTCTTGGGGTGTGTGTGACCAAGGCTGTAGGTTACCTCACAGGCAAGAGAGCTGAGGAGCAGGCTGCTCTGATCCATGCAGATGAGCACTAAGGGACCTCCTCTGGAAAAGCTGCAGGCAGTCAGGGTTGCCTGGAGGGCTGTTGAGGTTTCCAGCAGCAAAGGCTGGGAGGGTCCTCTGCAGGTCAGGCCGCTGAGCACTGCGGTGGCACTGCCCCCTGACTGATCCTGAACCTCTGCCCTTCTTCTGTGTTCCTAAATGTCCCAGGATGTCTGAGGTACGCGCATCACCCAGCCATCCTTTCTGTGTGGTTATTCCTGGTTTTTTGATGCACTGTGTTGCTACACGTTCTTGACTGGCCTCTTGAGCCCTCCCAGGACCATTTTCCTTCTTGGACAGCGAATTGTTGTATTTTGCGAGAGGAGGAAGGCTGGTGTCTCCTGCTTCGTCATTTTGATGACCTCACTCTCCCAGGACATAATTTTGATGACGAGATCTTGTTTTTCACCTTACACTGTCATGAAATAATATTAGGGCATGTTGAAGTGAATTATTTACCACATGGGAGGGATGTGAATGGTTTAGGCCAGAGCGTGGACTGTTGCCAATTGTATCCTCCGAGATGGCTGTGACAAGATCTCCCATCCTACAGCTTCTTCTATCACAGTGAAGTTGGCACTCCTCCCATTGAACCCCTTGTTCTATACGTCTTCCCCTTGAATCTTGGTGGGCATGTGACTGTGGTGGAAGTAACACTACATGTCCTCTGAGGCTATAAGAGGTCATAGTGGATGCTGAACTTCTGCGTGGTACTCTGGGGGCAGTGTAGCTGCAGCCAAGCAGCCACAGGTACAGGCTAACAGCCCGAGCTGAGAACCCAGCCAACATCTAGCATCAACCACTTCCGAGATGACTCCTGCCCCAGCCACCATCTGACTGCATTCATAAAGACACCCTGGCAGGAATCTTGGTGAGCCCAGGAAATGTCTAGAATCATAGAGTTGAGGCAAATGATTGCAGTTTTCACATACCATTAAGTTTTTGAATGATTTGTTTTGCATCAATAGTATCTAGAATACCAAATTATAAATATAGAAGGAACAAGGAAGCAGAAAATTTCTACTGATGCTAAATTAATCTGGATAAAGTATGTATTACTTACAGTATCTTTGCAGTTTTTCTCTGTTTGACATTATGCTAAAATAAAAAGTTGCATAGTAAAAGTTACAACACTTTTACTATGTAACTTTTGATTTTTATAAAATAAAACATTAAGGAGTAGGTGAAAATACTCAAAATGTTACTGAGAGAAAATAAAGGAGGCCCCAATAAATGGAAGGTTATACTGTGCTTGTGCATTAGAAAACTTAATATTGTAAATATAATAACTGTCCCCAAATTAATTCAATATGGTGACAATCAAAATTCGAGAGGATTTTTGTTGAAATTAAAGATGTTTTTATATGTAAGTGAACATTCAAAGAGCCAAAAATAGCCATGCTAATCTTGCATAAGAAGAACAAAATTGAAGGACTGATGTTACCCAATATTAAAACCTATAATACTCAATGGTAATTAAAATAGCATTGTGTTGGTGAAGAGTGAAACAAATAAGCCAGTGTGATTAGTTGGGGAATCTATAAGCAAATTCATACATATTATGGTCACTCAACTCACCATAAAGATGCTACTGTGATTGTCTTAGTCCATTTGTGCTGCTATAAAAAAATACCTTCAAATGGGTAATTTATGTACAACAGTAGCTTGTTTTCTCACAGTTCTGGAGGCTGGGAAGTCTGAGATCAAGGCACTGGCAGGTGCAGTGTCTGTTGAGGGCTGCTCTATGCTTCCAAGATGGCACCTTGTTGCTGTGTCGAAGGGCAAACACTGCATGAAAACTCTTTTATAAGGTATTAATCCCAATCAGAAGGGCAGAGCCCACGTGACCTAATCACCCCACAAGGCAGCACCTTCTAATACTGTTGCATTGGGGATTAAGTTTCAACATGAATTTTAAAGGGGACGCAGATATTCAAATCACAGCAGTGATGTGATAGAATAAAATTATAATAAGTGAATCATATTGTATGAACTGAGTATCCTTATTACATTAAAATGAGTCTTAACCTCTACATTTTACCTCTACATTAATGCAGATATGAATTCTAAATGGATCATACATTGAAATATGAAAGGCAAAAAAGTCAAACTTCTAGAAAATAGTATAGAAATGTATTTCATGATCGCAGGTGTAGGAAAAAAATTCTTAAAGAGGATGTACAAAGCACTAAGTACAAAGAAAGATTAATAAATTAAATCCCATTTGTATTATTTTCTTTTTATAAAGTTTTAAACTAATACATTAAAAATAGTATTGATGAATACATATAGAAAAATAAACTACAAAGAGGAAAATCAAGTTCCAAAGAACATAAGATTCAGAATTGTGATTAACTTGGGGGGGTGGAATAGGCATATAGGAAGAGAACTTCAAAACAGATATGTTATTACCCTAACTTGCATTTTGTGTAGTAGAGTCACAGGAGCTTATTACACTTATATAAACTGACAAATAAATGAGTGACTGAGCCTGTGAACAAATAAATAAGAGCCATGGATGGGCCAATGATGAAAACGCATCATGGACCAGAAATTAGAATTAACATATTATCATTATTGATTATTATTATTAAATGTAATCAGTAAATGAAGGTGAGAATAATTGAAAAAGAAAGAGAGAGAGAGAAAGGAAGACAAAGGAAGAAAGGAAAGAAAGAAGGAAGGAAGGAAGGAAGGAAGGAAGGAAGGAAGGAAGGAAGGAAGAGAAAGAAGGTGGGAAGGAGGGAAGAAGTAAGAATTAAAGAAAGAGGTCTTGCTGGAGGGTAGAAATCGTTACACTAGAGTCTAATCTAAATAAGTTGAAATTTCATTTATAAATGCCAAGTCATTGTATAGGAATAATTCCTCAAATTTAAGTTATAAATACAATTTAATTATAATAAAAATATACATAAAATGACAGTATTATTCATGCAAAAAATATAAAGCAGAGTCAAGGTGGAGAGCAACAAAAGGAACCAAGTTTTTTCATTACACTAATTTAAAATACCATATGGTGAAGGTTATTGACCAATTTTTTTCTTGACTTTGGAAATACAAAATCATAGATTTACATAAACTTAACAAAAATTAAAATATGCATATATAATTCTCTTCATGATTATCTTTAAAGGAAAATGTAAAACAAAGAAAATATAGACTATATTTAAAAATACAAATGACGCAAAGATAATGCCAAGTGCAAAATAAACCAAATCCTGACAGCAAGATAGTGGCACTGGTACCAACACATCAGGATTCCACACTGTTGTGAAGACCTGTGTAAAACCTGCATTTACCCCTCAAGGGAATAGGCTCCCTTTTTCAACCAAGAGGACTGAAGCCTGAATGTTCTTTGAACAAAAGCTCCTCTATTGGACTGACGTCTGACCAGATGTTCAGATGGGACCAATCCCTCCTTATCCTCCCAATTATACATCTATGAGTATGCCATTTCTTTTTATGGACAAATAATATTCCATTGCAAGTACATACCACATTGTGTTTTTCCATTATCACTTAATGAGTATTTGGGTTGTTCCAATTTTTGGCTCTTTGAATAATGCTGCTATAAACATTCATGTGCAAGGTTTTGTGTGGACATGTTTTCATTGAAGAGGGGGAGGTTATAGACCTAGGAATAAAATTGCTGTATTCATGGTAACTCTATGTTTTGCCTTCTGAGGAACTGCCAGACTGTTTTCCAAAGGGGCTGTACCATTAACCTGTTTAATAAGAAGAAAGGATATATTAGTGAATGAGGGAATAAGAGCAATCTTTCAGTGAGTGAGAGCTGCTGGAATATAGCAGGATGCAGAAAAAATAAATCTGAGGTAGCTCAGAGACACTCATTGATTACTCTGTTAATTTGTCCAACTCTTTACAAATCAGGATCTCTGGAATTTCTGCCTGGTATATGCCAACTCATTCCCATAGTTATTGAGAAGAAGGTATAGGCTGAGGGCCAGATGAGAAAGCTGGGTCAGAAAGAAAAGAATTGGCTCAAGACACAAGCTAGGAAAAACAAATCAAAATTAAAATGAGAAGCTGAATAAAAGAAATGAGAACTTCCCATGGGAGAAAGAAAACTTTGAAAATGCATGCCTTGTTTTCATGCAGTGTATCTGTCTTTAGAATCTTGGGCTTCTGGACTTCTGTACCAAAACTCCTGATATAAAATGACTGGGACACTAATGTCTACTCCTTTTACTAATTAAATTGTTGGTTGTCTTAACTCCTCACGAAAAGTAGAAGAACTTTGAGAAGGCAGATTCATTGTTACCCCTCATTATATCAATCCCACACATCTCGCAAGATAGATGTTATCACATGGATGATTCCTGAAAACACGCTAAGTGAAAGAAGCCAGTCACAAAAACCACTTATAGTATAAATTTACTTATGTGAAATGTCCATAAAAGGCTGGTGGGAGTTGTGGGAAATTACAAAGTGACTGCTGATAGGTAAAGGGTTTCTTTCTGGGGTGATAAAAATATTCCAAAGGTGATACTTCCATTGTATTTTCCATCTATCGTTCTGCTGTCTGAAAGCATTTGTATAATTGTGATGATTGCACAACTCTGTGAATATACTAAAAACCATTGAATCGCACAATTTAAATTGAGGTATGTGAATTATATCACCATGAAGAAATTAATTAAAACTATAGGATTCCAAGAACTTGGACAAAGAATAACAAGAATATATCCAAAGGAGAGATTTGTGGGCAGGTGTCTGGGACCTATTTCTCTGAGCTGTGTTTTACACATTTACAGATGGTCTGTCTTTAGAATTACTGAGGAAGAGCTTTGTCCTAAAAGGAATCACCAGAATTCTCTGCAATGCTCTTAAACAAGGTGAATGACCAAACAACTTCCATCATTATCTGTCCAGGTTTCACTCATCTCACCTCTGTGAATGGTGTAGCATGTATGATGAAGTATAAGTTTTTGTTTCAGGTTTTAATGAGTAAAATTGCCAGTGGCTTCAATGCATTCTTAGAAATAGAAAATACTTTGAATCAAATTTTGCTTACTCTGTGAATATTACTTGATTTGGTTCATAAATTTAGGATGAATAAGAATCATTAAGTACAATTTATTTCGAGTAGCTTGGAGTTTAGATCCTTTCCACGACAAAAAAGAGTGAATGGTGATTCGTGTGTCCCTGAGGTCACTAAGACTGTGTGAAATTTGTAAACTCTGGCGCCTCTTACACTTGATGAGAAGACTCATATATGACATGTGCAAATCTATATGATTATTAAATATAATTTGATGAGACTATAAAAAATGTTTATCTGCAGTTAATTAGTTAAAATGATATGCTTTATAGATTATTTTCTTTAATAAATTTTTTGGTAGGGTAAATCTTACATATACAAATATATTCACAAATCATAACATGTGTATATACATTCACAAATCTTAAGGGCACAATTTAATGAGTTGTTCTCAGTTTGGGACTATTTCATTACTGTACATTTGCTTTGTTGCACATGCTTCTGAGTAGAAGGACTGGATCGCAGGGGGATTTATGTGTTCAGTGTCAGCTCTCCAACTTGCGTACCACTTTATTTTCACAAACACAATGTGTGAGCACTCTAGTCGTTTCATTCCTTCACTGTATTTGGTATTGTTAATCTTTAGTTTTAGTCACTCTGCTAAGTGTTTAATAGCATTTTGCTATAATTTTCATTTGTAGTTCTGTGATGATTATTGATGTTAAGCAACTTTTGTTGGCCATTTGTATATATAATCGACCATGCACCATTTCCTGAGAAGAGGTCCTTTCCACGCTGCTCCGCAGTGTCACCTTTGTCATTAAAAGGTAGAAGTATGTGTGTTGGTGTGTCTCTGGATATTGTCTTGTGCTCTGTTGGACAATCTGCCTGAACTCACACCAGCACCACAGCTCTGACTTTCAATAGGGTAAGTCCTCAGTTTAACTATTCTCCAGATTTGCTGTGGTTGTTCTAGGTTCCTGACATTCCCATAAAAATTTTCGAATCAGCATTATAAATTTCAATTTTAAAAAATCCTGTTGGGATTTTGATTTTGATTATGTTGAAATGATATATTAAGCTCTGAAGTATCGGCATATTTTCTATATTAACAGTTTTAATCCTTGAACATAATATGACCTTCCATTTATGTACGTTTTCCTTGATTTAGTTGAATAATTCTATAGTTTTCAGTGTATTTTGCTATTTTTTCTAAATATTTATTATTTTTGTGCCCCCATAAATGGTGAGTTTTATAATTTTTATTTTGACTATTTGTTACAGTTATATAGAAGTCAAGTTGATTTTTTGCATATTGACCTTGAATCTAATTACTTGCTACTTCTCTTATTAATCCTAATAATTTTGTCTTAGTTCATTCCTGCTACTATAACAAAATACCTTAGACTGGGTAATTTGTAAACAATATAAATTTATTTCTCACAGTCTGGAGGCTGGGAAGTTGAAGATCAAGGAACCAGTTGGTGTCTGGTGAGGTCCTGTTCCTCGTAGACGACACCTTCTCTATGTCCTCACATGGCAAAGGGCAAAAAATGGATTAAAGAGCTTCCTCAAGCCATTTTATAGGGTCACTAATCCCATGAAGGCTCTTCCCTCATGATCTAATTATCTGTGAAAGGCTCTACTTCTTAATACTATTGAACTGGGTGTTAAATTCAATATGAATTTTGGAGAAACAAAAACATTAAAACGATACAATTCTACCCCTAGCCCCCCAAAATTCATGTCCTCATCACATACAAAAAAATACATTCATTCCATCCCAATACACCCCAAATTCTTAACTTGTTCTAGCACCAACTTTATTATTTTTTTAGTAAAAAACACTATTTATATTCATAATTGTAGCTGCATCACTTTAAATAAAACACATTTTCCTATTACACACTCACTTGAAAGATTAATAATTGAATATAATAATGACAGCTAATTTGGATTTTAAATCCTACTCAAATGTATTATGATATTAATCTTCATAAAATTAAAAATGAGATACACTAAAACATAATTAGATGTTCATGATAAATGTTTAGTATTAACACAATTTACAGGAAAAACTATATACATTTGCTATTTTTTAACTTTTATCTATAACATCTTTTTTTTACTTTTAACTTCTCAATATACATTGTACTTGATTTTCATGACCCTTTACCCATTCCTCTTTCACCCCTCCCTCCCTCCTCTCCCTCCTCCCCCCCCCCACTACATCATATCTGTTCTCTTGTCTTAAGAAGTTCAAGGAATTGTTGTGATTGTTGTGTCTTCTTCCCCCCAACACACCCTTTACTTGTTTGTGTGTTTATTTATTTACTTTTAGCTCCCACAAATAAGTGAGAACATGTGATATTTCTCTTTCTGTGCCTGACTTGTTTCATTTAATATAATTTTCTTTAAGCTCATCCATGTTGTTGAGAATGGTAGTATTTCATTCTTTTTTATAGGAGAGTAGTATTCCGTTGTGTAGACATACCACAGTTTCCTTATCCACTCATCTGATGATGGACATTTGGACTGGTTCCAACTCTTGGCTATTGTAAATAGTGTTGCAATATACATGGGAGTACAGGTATCCCTTCAGCATGATGATTTCCATTCCTTTGGGGATATTCCCAGCAGTGGGATAGCTGGGTCATATGGTAGATCTATCTGTAATTGTTTGAGGAACCTCCATACCATTTTCCATAGAGGCTGCACCGTTTTGCAGTTCCACCAACAATGTATGAGAGTTCCTTTTTCTCTACAACCTCTCCAGCACTTATCATTCTCAGTCATTTGGATATTAGCCATACTGACTGGAGTGAGATGGTATCTCAAAGTGGTTTTGATTTGCATTTCCTGGATGCTGAGTGATGTTGAGCATTTTTCATGTATCTGTTGGCCATTCCTATATTTTCCTTTGAGAAATGCCTATTCAGTTCCTTTGCACAATTTTTAATTGGGTTATTTGGTTTTTTGCTGTAAAGTTGTTTGAGTTCCTTGTATATTCTGGATATTAATCCTTTGTCAGATGTATATTTTGCAAATATTTTCTCCCATTCTGTTGGTTGTCTTTCTTTTCACTCTGTTGATTGTTTGTTTGTTTTTGTTGTTTTTGTTTTGTTGGGTTTTTTTGGGGGGGGGTGGCTGTGCAGAAGCTTTTTAGTTTGATATAATCCCATTTGTTTATTTTTCCTTTAGTTTCCTACGCTTTTGGGGTCATATTCATGAAGTCTGTACCCACTCTTACTTCCTGGAATGTTGCCCCTATGTTTTCTGTAAGAGGTTTTATTGTTTCAGGATGTATATTTAATTCTTTAACCCGTTTTGAGTTGATTTTGGTATATGGTGAGAAGTATGGTCCTAGTTTCATTCTCCTACATATGAATATCCAGTTTTCCCAACACCATTTGCTGTGAAGCAGTCTCTTCCCCACTGTGTAGATTCAGTGCTTTTGTCAAACAACAGATGCCTGTAGGTGTATGGGTTGATTTCTGGGTTCTCTATTCTATTCCATTGATCCATGTGTCTGCTTTTATGCCAGTACCATGCTGTTTTGGTTATTATAGCTTTGTGATATAGTTTAAAGTCAGGTAGTGTAGTCCCTCCAGCTTTCTTTCTTTCTTTCTTTCTTTATTTTTTGCTCAGGATTGCTTTGGCTACATGTGGTCTTTTGTTATTCCATATAAATGTCTTGACAGTATTTTCCATTTCTGAGAAAAATGTCATTAGAATTTTGATGGGGATTGCATTGAATTCATAGATCATTTGGGGTGATATGGACATTTTCACAATATTAATTCTTCCAATCCCAGAGCATGGGATATCTTTCCATCTTCTTGTGTCCTCGTTAATTTTTCTCAATGGTGGTTTGTAGTTCTCTTCACAGAGATTTTTCACATCCTTGGTTAACTTTATTCCTAAGTATTTTATTTTATTTTATTTTATTTTTTGGTGGCTATTGTAAATAGGCTAGCTTTCTTGATTTCTTTTTCTGCATGTTCACTGTCAGAGTATAGAAATACTACTGATTTTTGTGTATTGATTTTGTATCCTGCCACTTTGCTGAAATCATTTATCAACTCTAAGAGGTTTTTTTTGTAGAGGCTTTAGACTGTTCGATATATAGAATCATGTCATCTGCAAACAGGGACAGTTTGACTTCATCTTTTCCAATCTGGATGCTCTTTATTTCCTTCTCTTCTCTGATTGCTCTGCTAGCACCAACTTTAAAGTCTGTCTGAAGTCTCATCTAAATATCATTTAAAGTAGATATGGATGAGACTTGGGACATGATTCATCCTGAGACAAATTCTCCCTCCAGCTGTGAGTCTGTGAAGTCAAATGAGTTCTTCGCTTCTAAAATATGATAGTGAGACAGGCATAGGGTAGACATTTTCATCACAAAACAAATAGGCAAAAAGAAAGGGTTAAAATGTCTCAAGTAAGTCCAAAACCCAGTAAGACAAACTACATTAAATCTTGAGTTTGAGAATAATCTTCTTTGACTCTATGTCCTGACTTCTGGACATTCTGGGGCAGGGATTGGGACCCTGAGCTACTGATAGCCCTGCCCCCTTGGCTCTGCTGGTGACAGCCCATGCAGCTGATCTCATCTGTTGGAGGCAAGTACCTGCAGCTCTCCCAAGTTAGAGTTGAATGTAAGTGGCTCTGCAGTTCTGAGATCTTGGGAGTAGCTCCACTCCCCTGACCTCACTGGGCATTGTTCTAATGGGAGCTCTCTTTGGTGGCTCTGCCCTTGTGGCGGTTCTCTGCCTGGGTCCAGAGGCTCACCAGACATTTTTTGCAATCTAGGTGGAGGTAGCCAGGATGCCCCCATAGCTCTTACACTCTGTGCTTGCAAATTTGGCATCACATGGATGCAATCAAGGTTTACCACTTGTGCCCCTGAGAGGGGTGGACGCCATGGCCCACACTGTACCTGGGCCCATTGGAGCCACACCTGGAGCGGTTCATTAATGATAATACAGGCTTTTGCCAGCATGCATCTCCAAATTCTTCCAGTCTCTACCCATTACCCAATTCCAAAGCTGTGTCCACATTTTTATGTAGTTGTAATAGCAGCACCCCACTTCTCAGTATCAATTTCTATCATAGTTTGCTCCTGCTACTATAGCAAAATACCTTAGACTCTGTAATTTCTAAACAATAGAAATTTGTTTCTCATAGTTCTAGAGGCTGGAAAGTCCAGATTAAGGCACCAGCATATTTGGCATCTGATAAGGGCTTGTTCCTCTGTGACATCTTTTCTGTGTCCTCACATTGCAAAAGGCATAAAGTAAAATAAATGAGCCACCTCAAGCCATTTCATAAGGACATTAATGGCATTATAATTATAATTAATTAATAGCAGAGCTCTCATGATCTAATCATCTACCAAAAAATTTCACCTCTTACTACTATTGCATTAGGGCTTAAGTTTCAACATGAATTTTGGAAGGACACAAATGTTCAACCATAGCAACTTTCTCTGTAGATTATTTTGAAATTTCTCTGCATATAATTCTTTTATCTGAAAATTATGATAATTTTAATTCTTTCACTCCAATTCTTCTTCTTCTTGCTCGTGTTGCCTTATTGCTATAAGCACAACAGGTTTACCTTTAAAGGCATCCATTCATGTGAGTTTGATCTGATGCCACTGGAGATGAAATTGTTTCTGAACCCGGATGTGCAAAGAAGTCTGAGTATATATGCCAGAATCATAATCAAAATCTTGACAGCATGTTACTTTCAGAGCCTCAAAATTTCAAAATAGAGGCAAACATGCTAAAATTCAGCAATCATCTCAGCAGCTGCTCATAAAGGAAGCTGGTGGTATGAGCAAAAACCACCAATGGTCTCATGGAGGTTTTTGTTATGTGGTGAATCACTGTGGTAGACCAGTTACTATGTAGCTGACTGTGATAAACTGCAAAATCTTCAGGCTCCAGGCTGCTGATGGTGAGAGTAAAGTCTGTCCCAGACCCACTGCCACTGAACTGGGCTGGGATACCAGTGGCCCTTGTGGATGCACCATAGATGAGGAGTCTGGGACCCTGCCCAGGTTTCTGCTGGTACCAGGCTAAGGAGCTGCCAACACTCTGTTCCTGCAGGTGAGGGTGGCTTTTTTCCTTGGAGGCAAAGACAAGGGAGCTGGAGTTTACATCATCATGGCTTCTCCAGTGGTATCTGAGATTAGAGATGAAACAGAAAAGTCACCCGTGCAATCTAGATCGTACCTATTGTCTTCACGGTAGAACCAGGACTGGAGATCTAAATGGAGCTTTAATTGTGGTGTTGGAAGAGCAGAGGTTCCAAGTCACAGAAACCAACAACACTGAGAGAGTTTTCACTGACATGCAGAACCACCAGTGTTCCTCTCACCTGAGATCCAGAGAAGCAGGAGGCAGAGGAACCGAGCTGGGGCTGCCATGCTTCACTCTGGTCCTAACTGAGGCAGATCCTCTCCAGAGCTCTGACCTGGGCATTGCTATTGGCTCTGGACAGTAGGACGGGCTGGGAGGGAGATGCAAAGCAGCTGGTGCGGGACCAGCTGCAGAGACACCTGCCTCCTCTTCTCTGCACTCGAACAGCCCATGCCCAGGTGGTCAGGTCAGGAAAGGCAGTTGGCTCAGCCTCACAGTAGAATTTCTCCCCTTTGGTCACAGAAATTAATCCCTGTGTTCTCCTGTCTCACCAATATCATAGACTCAACCAGATACTGTTTGGCACAAGCCTGTTGAGAACAAAATAGAAGCCTATGGTACCTTTTCTTTCTTCTCCCAACATGTCTAGGTGGCCCCCTAGACATGTACATGATTATACTTGGTTGAAATGATCCATTGATCAGAAATTTGTCTTCCAGACATACCTTTTCTTTGCAGGTTTGCAATCTTTCCTATGGGCTGTGAAGCCATCTCATTCTTTGTAAGAATTACTGAAGAGCGACACTCAATTAGGCCCAGTGGTGTGGGTGTAAGGAAGACCACAACTGCGCAGATGAGTAGGACCTGAGCTCAGATGCCTCCGTGATGGATACCATTTCCCCAATGACAGAAAATGGTGCTGTCCATGCACACAGGGAACTACTTTTGGATGATCCTCTATTCTCTGCACAACTCACAACTCCATTCTCCACAATCCATGCATTAAACCAGACTTGGGCCCTTCACTCTTTAACAACTTTGAAAACTTCTAGTCACACTCCTGATCTAAACAAGAATCCAGAACTCATGGCCCCCCCCACCCACAGCCAAAGGGATGGTTACCTGGCTCCAGCACTGTACCCCCTGGCCCTAAGATCAGAGGTGCCATCCTGCTGTAATCCCACAGCAGAGCAAAGTGCTCAGCCTGCCCCTCAACACAATTAGCCCCTGCCATCCCAAGCCATGCACAGAGAGACACACACCCTGCAGTGGCCCCCCAGGCCTCCCTGCAGCACCCTGTAATGTAATCCACCAAGGCAGCGGTGGAGGCTGCAGCACTGCCCCAATCTAGAGACATCCAGAAAGAGGAGGAAAGATGGCTCCAAGCAGAACTGCCTGCTGCACTTTGGGTTCAAGGCATCAATGTTCTAAAATAGCAATGAAGCAGTAATCAATAAAAAACTTCCCAAAGAACTCCTATTACAATAGATTTAAAACTGTGATAAGGACTTCCGTTCAAGATGGCAGAATAGATGGTTCCCAGCATCACTTTCTCTCACAATCAACCAATTTGCATCTATTAAAAAGCAATGACTGCCAAGCTGGAGCCGCTAGAGCTCAGGGGAAGAGGAGGAAAGATCTACAGAGTTCATGAAGGCGGGAGAAGCTACAATGAGAGAAAGAAAAGATCACTCCAACTTGTTTAGAGCCCTGAGCACTTCAAGGTTGGCCCTGGTGAGCTTACAGAACAAAAGCCAGCAAAAGCCACAGCTTTGCCCATCGTATGAAGTTGCTTGGAGGTGCAGAGGAGAGGAAAGCCTTGGAGGCCCCCAGGCCAGCAAGACCACAAACAGGGTTCCTGTGGACCCATATAGGAGCAAGAGGCCACAGACAACTGAAAAAAGGAGCCACTCAGAGGCCAGTGAGTCATTGCAAGGGACCAGCGTGTGGCCCATCCCACAGTAAGTGTTTGGAGTGCAGGGGTGGGGATGTGGGGGAGACAGGCCCACCAGAGGAACGTTGGGGCACAGAATGGACAGCTGATCTGCCTCCAATCAGCACAGGCCCACTCAGTGGAGACTGGTCAGGAATATAGAATTGCAGGGGGTACAGTTTGCTGAAAAGACTCAGGCCCAGACCAGAGTTTCCACACAACCCAGGTGTACTGGACCTCATAATACCCTGGAAGTGCTTACAAAGTCAACAATTAAATCTCAGCTGCACAAAAAGAGAATCAGCAGCAAAGCAGTAACTTGGCTCCACCACAAGGGCTCAAGCGCTGGTCCCCACAGGAAGTTCCCCCATTTTAGAAGTAACCAGAGGACCAAGAACTTAATTCCAGTGCTGAGTTTAAGTTCTGAGAATAGCAAATAATCAAACACAGAACTGAAAGAAAAAACAAAAAACTCACAGATCAGAGACAAAGTTCTGATATTAACCAGTAAAGGTCTAACACCACCAAAGGTCACCTATAAAACCTAGAAGGACCAGAAGTCCCCCAGGCTCACAAGCTAGGGTGGGGGTATGGCAAAGGGCCTCAGCCACACACCTCCCCACATCCACATACAGCCCAACGACAACCACCAGGCTGCCACCAGAAGCACCCTGGGCTCCCAAGCTGGGGCAGTTGGGGACCAAGGACCTCAGCTGTGCCACCCCAACCTCCACATTCAGCCCAGCAACAACCAAACCACCACCAGAAGCACCCCAGGCTCCCAAGCCAGAGTGGTGAGGGACTGAGGGCTTCATCCACGTCCCCCGCCATACACATCCAGCTCAGTGACTACCACTGAGCCACCACCAGACGTTCCCTGGGCCCCTGAGCCAGGGCAGTTGGGGGTCGAGGGCCTCAGCCACATCATGCCGACTTTCACATCCAGCCCAGCGATGACTACCAAGCGACCACTGGAAGTGCCCTGGGCTCCCAAGCTGGGGTGGTGGGAGGCTGAAGGCCTCAGCCATGCCCCCTGATGTCCACGACTACCACCAGCCCAGTGACTACCACCAAGCCACTGCCAGAAGTGTCCTGGGTTCTCAAGCCAAGAAGGGGAGCCACTGAGGGCATCATCCATGACCCCCAACATCCACATCCAGCCCAGCAATGACAGCCACATCTGGAAGCACCCCAGGCTCCCAAACCAGGGTGGTGGGGGGTTGAGGGCCTCAGCCATGCCCCACAACATCCACATCCAGTTCAGTGATGACCACCAAGCCGCTGCCAGAAGCACCCCGAGCTCCCAGTGTGGGGGGGGGGAGTGCCGAGGACCTATGTCATGCCACCCCGAAGTCTGCATCTAGTCCAGCCACAACTGAGCTGCCACCTGAAGCCCCCTGAGCTCCTCTGCCAGAACGAGGGCGGTTCCATGGGCCCCAACTGTGCCCCTCTCCTTCCTCCTCCACCGACCCTATCTCCCTTCCCTTTCCCCTTCCCCACCAGCCACTCCACAACAACATCTTAGAACGTAAAAATGGAACAATAATAAATAAATAAATTTAAAAATACAATAATAAATAAGTAAATAAAGAAAGAAACAAGAATCCAATCTGCAGTTTCCGTGTGTTCGTCAGAACTGTACACATGTGGTGGTCAGTGCTGGATCCAAGCATGGTTCCCTGTGCAAGCTGAGTATGTCTTTGGGCTATATCCTTTAGTTTTGGTCTTTATTTTCTATAAATATGCTGCTCTCTCTAAAGCAGTTAGACTTTTTTGCTTTCCCATCTTTTCTCTATCTCTCAAGAAAACGTAATGAATGCTACTCCAAGTTCCAAGAAAATCTTTCACACTCAGCAATCAGAGCTACATCCATAGCCACAGCCCAGTCACCATCATGGCAGGCCCTGATGTTAAACCATCTGGGTGGCGACAGAGCTCCGTCGCTTAGGGACTGCGTGACATTGCTCAAGTTACTCAACATCCCTTTGTCTCAGTTTCATACCTGTGAAACTGTGACACTAATAGTATCTACATTACAGTGCTGTTTACACTTTAAATAAGATAAAACATTTAGAACAGTATCAAGGGACATAGTATATTCTGCTTTAATTTTGTTATTGTTATAATATCTAGCATTATCATGATCATCATTATCATAAATAGACTGCATAACTTAGCAGAGACCTGGAAAACAGTCTTAAATTCAATCAAGTAGGTTTCCGTCACAGCCTAGATTCTAGAGTCTTTCACTGACCCACTCGCACTCTCAAAATTCTCATTATTTGGTCTTGATCTACATGGAATTGCTCAGACCTTCATGCTCACCCAGACCTGTCCAATGTATTTCTTCTCACCATTCATTATCAAAACTTTGCCCTGTGAAAGGTTAACATGTTTTATTTCTGTCTTCTTTCTTATATCATACTTATTCAGCCTTTTTAATCTTTTCTGTTTACTTACACTTGTTTCAAGACTTACAATAACGAAAAACTACCATTGTCACTTTGGAGCCTGCACCAGTATAATTTCTTCAGGCTTGTCATTTTGGAACTTTGTAATTTTTCACACTAAGAAGGGTTTTCCTGAGGGCAGTATTTCTTAAAATGAAAATTTTTATCTGATGACAGGCCATATAATTAATTTAGAGCATAATGACCAGATTTTTTAATTACAAAACTAGAATAATAGAAAAAATAGAACAGAATAAAAAAAAAAAAGGGTATGTCATATAAACTAGTGGTATGTATTGCTTCATGAATTTTTTTTCACATAGACACATGGTCACTGGTTTAAGGAATATCTGCATTACATGGAGGTTTCCCTACTTTTTGTGTTATGAACAAAAACCTATCATATTATTACTATTACTCTCAAAACTTTAATCTGTATGAGATAAAAGCAAAGAAAGTTTTCTGATATAAAAGTATTGGAAGCAGGAGACACTTGTCCTGTGATGGTGTGGTTGTTGGTGGTGGTGTTGTTTGGGAGTACAGTGGGAGTAAAGCAGCTGGAAGATTTACAAGTTCTGCACTTCCTCATACTTACTATTTCCTATAGACGCATACAGATGATGGGCAGGGATCTCGGACACTTCTAGAGAGAAGTCTTGTTTGCTATTTTCAGAATGTCATTCCTGACAAAATGTTTTCACTCACATCCTAGGTGGGATTGGAGTATGAAGGAAAGGACTAGAGTAACAAGAATAAGTGTTCAACCCTCAGGTGGTAGCTGAAGGCATTGGGAGTTGGTAGATTTCACAAATTCAATTAAGTGTCATCCCTTCAACATGATGAGGATAGGCACATTAAACCAGGCTTACTCCTATAAAAATCACTAGATTAGTTTATAGTAAAGGAACTGCACATTCCCTATTAAATAGGTTTTCATTCAAAACCATTTTACAACTATTCTTATTATTTTCTTATGCATACTGAGTTGTGGAGAGCACATCCTGAATTTATATCAGTGAGAAGCAGGAAAATTCTGTATCGGTTGGGAGGGGCATTTAAACACTATCAAAGTTTTGTGAAGGAGAGGCTTATGTCACAACAGTTTCCAGAGCATTAAATAAAAAAAGGGTGAGTGGTGTCATACTTAAAAGAACCAACAGATCATATGGGCTATACTACCACCCAGAAAAAAATGGAAACTTTTCGTATGACTATTTAATGAAGAGGGGAAAATAAAAACAGGGGAGAGAAAGAAGGAGACACAAAATACAGTATCATAAATAAAAAGGGGAAATTGTTAAAGAGCCTATGACAGTAAAAAAGATAAAAGAAGGATATTGTGAACAATATTAAGGCAACTAATTTGACAAGAGTAATAAAAAACATATTATAAAAATCTCCAGGAAAAAAAACTCCAATCTCACATTTACTTGACTGATGACTTAATACTTATTAAAACCTTCAACAGAGTCAAAAAAGAGGAAATAACTCCAAAATTATTATATAAGGTCATTAATAACTTCCAGTTCTCAAAAACTAATACAGACAATACAAAGAGAAAAATGGAAGTCCAGTATCTTTCATGGATATAGATGCAAAAATCTTAAAAGTAAAATAGACAATTGAATTTATCTATCTATCTAAATCTAGATTGAATCTATCTTTTAGATAGATTCAGCTTTCTGTTTTTTTAAGATTTGTATTTTAGATAGATATCTACATTACTTACATAGAGAGACAGAGCAATAGAAGACAAATATAGGATAATTCGTCAGGACCAAGTGGAATATATTTCAGAAATGCAAGGCTACTTTAACATTAGAAAATTGATGCATATAATTCATCACATTGATAAAATAAAAAATAAAAACTATGTAATTATCTTAATAGATGCTGAAAATTATTTGGAAAAAAGCCGACAGCTATTCTTGCCAAAACTCTTAATACATCAGGAATAATGGATAAATCCTCTAATCTGATAATGTGTCTACAAAAATCTTAGGGAAAACATCTTACTCAGTGATAAATTATTGAATATTTTACCCTTCATGTTGAAAAAAAAGAGATGTTCACTTTCACAAATTTTACTAAAAATTATACTGGGGGTCCTAGCAAATGCAATAAGACAAGACAAAGAAATAAAAGGCACAAGTTTGGTAAGAAAGAAGTAAAAATCCTTACATACCAATAACAAAATTGTGTACCTAAGTTCCTAAAGAATCTACAAATAAACCACTAAGAATAATAATTTAGCAAAGTTTCCGGATTCAATGTCAATATACACAGTATGTTCTGTATATTGTGATGAAAGAAAATTTAAGTTAATAGAGACTTTTTCCTGTTCATAGTGTAGAAAATTTGATATTATGAAAATTTTATTTTTTCCAAAATTGATACACATAGATGAAATGCAATCTAATTAAAATCTTCAAATGATTTCTTAAAATCAATGAGCTGATTCTAGAATTTACATGGAATTTCAGAATTACCTAGCATATTCAAGGAATCTTAAAGAAGAAAAAGAATTAATATTGTTAAAATGTGCATACTAGCCAAAGCAGTCTATGGATTTGGTGCAATCCCTACCAAAATTCCAATGGTATTTTTCACAAAAATTGAACAAATAATTCTAAAGTTTGTATGGAACCACAAAAAAATCCAAGTAGCCAAACCAATCTTGAGAAATAATAACAAAGCTGGAGACATCACACTGCCTGATATCAGTATACACTACAAAGCTGTAGTTATCAAAATAGCACAGTACTTGCATAAAAACAGACACATAGACCAGTGAAATAGAATAGAGAGTCCAGAAATAAATTCACATATTTACAGTCAATTGATTTGTGACAAAGGTGCTAAGAACAAGACTAGGAAAGGACAGCCTCTTCAACAAGTGGTTTTAGGAAAACTGGATATACATATGCATAAGAATGAAATTAGACCTTTATCCCACATCACATACAAAAATCAACTCAAAATGAATTGAAGATATAAATGTACAACCTAAAACTATAAAATTACTGGAAGAAAAAATAGAGGAAAAGTTCTATCATATTGGTCTAGGCAATGATTTTTTGGATATGACACTGAAAGCATGGGCAACAAAAGCAAAAATAGATGAACAGGATTTTATTAAACTAAAAACTTCTGCACAGCAAAGGAAACAAACAAAAGCAAAAATAGATGAATGGGATTTTAATAAACTAGGGAGCTTCTGCACAGCAAAGGAAACATTCAACAGAGTGAGAAGACAATCTACAGAATGGGAGAAAATATTTGCAGACCATAAAACTGATGAGGAGTTAATATCTAAAATACATAAGGAACTCACACAACTCAACAACAAGAAAACAAACTTATTTTTAAATGGGCAAAGGACCTGGATAGTATTATTTTTAATAATACTATCAATTATTAATTAATAATAATATTAACTTCAATAATGTTTTTCAAAAGAAGACATACAAATGGCCGATGGGTATGCAAAAAAGTGCTCAATATCACTAATCATCAGAAAAAATGCAAATTAAAACCACAATGAGATATTACCTCACACCTGTTAAAATGGCTTTTATCAAAAAGATAAAAGATAACAAGTGTTGGCAAAGATGTGGAGAAAAGGGAATCCTTGCACATTATCAGTGGGAAGTACAGCATTATGGAATACAGTATGAATGTTCCTCAGAAAATTAAAAATACAATTACCATATGATCCAGCAATTCCACTTTGGGGTATATACTCAGAGAAAATGAAATCAAGATCTTAAAGAGATATTTGCACTCCCATGTTTATTGCAGCATTACTCACAATAGCCAAGATATGGAAACAACCTGTGTTCATCAGCAGATAAATGGATAAAGAAAATGTGGGGTTTATATATACAGTGGAATACAATTCAGCCTTTAAAAAGAAGGACAAAATGGATGAACTTGGAGTACATTATGCTAAGTGAAATAAGCCAGGCACGGAAACACAAATACTGCATGATCTCACTCATATGTGAAATCTGAAAAAGTGTAGCTCATAAAAGAAGAGAGTAGAATGGTGGGTACCAGGGGATGGAAGTGTGGGGGAGGGTGAGATGGGGAGATATTGGTCAAAAGGCACAAAGTTTCAGTTAAGTGGAATTAGTTCTGGAAATCTATTGCACAGCATGGTGACTATAATTAATTACAAGGTATTGTATACTTGAAATTTGCCAAGAGAGCAGATTTTAAATGTTCTCAAAAAAAAAATGGTATGTGAGGTGATGAATATGTTAATTAGATTGATATAATCATTCCACGATGTATATACATATCAAAACATCACATTGTATACCATAAATATATACAATTTTTGCCAATTAAAAATAAATTTATAAAAATGAACCTAGACACAGACCTTACACTGTTTACAAAAACTACGTCAAAATGGATCGTAGACCTAAATGCAAAATGCAAAACTATAAAACTCCTAGAAGATATCACAGGAGAAAACTTAATTATCCTTGAGTACGGCAATGACCATTTAGATAGGACACCAAAGGCATAATTATTAAAGAAACAATTGACAAACTGAACTTCATTGAAATTAAAAACATCTTCTTTGCTAAAGACTATGTCAAGAGAATGACAACACAAGCCAAGTATTTTGAGAAAATGTTTACAAAAAACACATGAGATAAAAGACTATTATCCAAAATATAAAAGAACACTTAAAATTCAACAATAAGAAGATCTCCAACAGGATTAAAAATGGGCAATACACCTGAACAACAGAGACCTCACCAAAAAGATATACAGATGGAAAATAGTATATGAAAAGATGCTCCGTATCATATACCATTAGGAAATTGCAAATTAAAATGAGATACCACTACACACCTATTAAAAGGGCCAGAACCCAAAATATTTACAATATTACATGCTGACAAGGAGTTAGAGCAACAGAGACTCTCACTCTTTGCTGGTGGAAATGCAAAATGGTACAGCCTCATTGGAATACAGTTTAGCAGTTTCTTACAAAGCTAAGTCTACACACCATACAACTCAGCAATCATGTTCCTTGGTATTTACCCGAAGGAGTGGAAAATTGATGTCCTCACAAAAACCTACACATGGATATATATGGCAGTTTTTTTTAATAATTGCTAAAACTTGGAAGCAACCAACACGTCCAGTGGGTGAATGGATAAATTATCCAATGAATTAAATATTATGCAGCCCTAAAAAGCAATGAGCTATCAAGCCATGAAAAGACATGATGTAAACATCAAAATGCATATTACTAATGGATGGACCTTGAGAGAATTATATTAAGTGAAACAAGTCAGGCACAGAAAGAGAAATACCACATGTTCTCACTTATTGGAGGGAGCTAAAAATTAATATATAAATTCACACACACACATACACACACACACACACACAAACCGGGGGGGGGGGAAGAAGATATGACAACCACAATTATTTGAAGTTGATACAACAAGCAAACAGAAAGGACATTGTTGGGGGGGAGGGGGGGAGGGAGAAGGGAGGGAGGTTTTGGTGATGGGGAGCAATAATCAGCTACAATGTATATCGACAAAATAAAATTAAAAAAAATAAAAATAAAAAAAATTTAAAAAAAAATAAAATAATAAAATAAAATAAAATAAAATAAAATAAAATAAAATAAAATAATGCATATTACTAAGTGAGATTACGCATTCTATACAGGCTACATAATGTATGATTCCAACTACATGACATCTGGAAAAGGCAAAACTATGGGACCGTGAAAGGATAAGTAGTTGTCAGGAGTTAGTGGGGAAGGAGTAATGAATACGCAGAGCACAGAGCTAGGAAGGTGATATTACAGATCAGGAGTTGGCAAACTATGTCCCCTGGGCCTAATTCTACCTATTACTTATTTGTGTATGACCTTTTAGCTAAGACTAGCTATTGCATTTTGAACTGGCTGAAAAATTCAAGAGAATACTGTTTTTATGATGCATGAAAATTATGGGAAAATCAAATGTTGGTGTCTATAAATAAAATTTTATTGGTTTACAGTCAGACTCATTCACTTAAATATTGTCTATAGCAGCTTTGGCAATACAAAGGCAAGACTGAGAACTTGAGACACGATGTGGTGCTCTCCTCACTTTGCGCTGCTGCCAGCCCTGTTAGAAGTTGCAGTGATCCGTTATAACTGGACAGGATGTCGACTGACAGGCATATCACCATACAGTAACTTTTCTTTCATTCGGTACCAGTGCAGGTTCAACACATTAAATCAGAAAGAGAAAAGTAGACTTCACTTGTTATGTCATGCCTTTAAGGCACAGTGCAGTGTGTATTATGTTTTTGTATCACATCAGATGCCAAAGCATAGTGTTTATTATGCAATGGCACTGCAGCTATGCAAAAAGAAGACAGTATATGTCAAAATTACCAGACTAAGCACCCTTCACAATATTCCCAACTCATAGGAGAGCAATGGTCAGAAAAATTAAAACATTTAAAATGCAATAGATCTTCATAGCAGACTTTCTTCACAAAAATATAAAATGAAAATGGGGCCTCAGCCAAACCAAGCTTTTGAGTGGCTCATTTGTTAGCTAAGCGAGTAAGCTGTTTACCCATCATGACTTAAACTGTGTTTGATCACAACAACCAAAAACTCTTAACAGGAACAACAAACTTGCTTACAACTATTAACCTTTTAGTGAAAACAGTTCCTCCAGGAGTCAGAGTCATTAGAAACAGCATCAATAGCAAATAACAAAACAAGGCAAATTATTTTGAATTGGTTTTTATTGGCTCTTAATGAGTCCACTGATATTACTGAATTGTTTATTTGATGAATAAATGCAGAGTTTGAAGTGAACTGAATGAGCTTGTTTGAATAATCTGCATGTGGAAGTTACATTGGAAAATATTTTCAAAGTAGAGAAAATACTAATTAATATAACTTGAATAGGAATCTGCTAAAATGCCTTACAAATTTTGGTGGCAAATATGTATTGTACATGCAGCAGAGAAAGGCTTAGTTAAACACCTGTTAAGATAAGATATAAGGAGTTTAAAGCCTGTGGTTATTTACTGTATTATTCATCAACAGGTACTTTGCAGAAAGTACTTTAAGATACTGTGCATTATTAGAATAGTAGTATCAACACTAATGGACTTAAGCATCATCAGTTCCATGACTTTTTACCAAAAATAAAAGCTGAATATCCAGACTTGCCCTCCCCCACAGCAGTTGATGGCTTAGCTGATCAAGTTTTACTGCAATTTTTCTAGCTTAAGACTCAGATTGAAATTTTTCTGAATAAGGAAGAACCACACCCAACCAATATTATGTAACATAGAACGACTTCAAAATTTAGCTGCAGACTCGATAATGTTTCTTAATGAGTTCAACCCAAGATTACCAGGCACAGCAGCACTTCTATGTGAATATACACATTTGTAAGTCATTTTGAAACCAATTAAAGTCGTTTGACTCACAAGTAATGTCCAGCTGTTTTTTTATGCTTCCCATGCAGTCAAATGTTAAAGCACATGACAAGATCTCATTCCCACACAAATCTGCACAGGATATATTTTCCGTTCAGAACTTCATGTGAGTGCAAAAGCGCTTGCTGCATTTCAAAATCCTGTGTAATTGAGGACCTTCCATATAATCTTCAGTCGGAAGTAATTCATCTGATATCCTAAAAGACACAACTCAAAGGGATTGTAATGAATTCTATAAATGCCTTCCAGGAAATAAATGGGCTCAATTAAAATCGATTACTCATGGTCTGATATCAAAAGTAGGCAGTACCTGTCTGCGCAAAAAGATATTTGCAGAGATGAAATACATATGAATCTTATTTCTGATCAGCATTAATTGATAAAGATTTGCAATGGATTTTGATGATAGAGAATACAAACTTTGAACCCCATTTAAGTGAAAGGTTATCCATACCAAAAATGACTTCTATTCTTCTCATTTTAGAGCTATATTTAAAAACTCATATTCAGTTATTAATATTAAATTATAAATTTTGAATTTGTAATCAAAACTTTTTTTCTTTTGTTATATAGGTACCTATATAATATAGTTGATTTTTCTCCTTGGCTCACAAAACTTAAATATTCATTATCTGGGATACTCCTGATATAATTTGATAAATTTTGTCTTTTATCTATAGAGTCAATAAATTTACTGTAGTTATGATTAGTATAGTATATATATCTTATTATAGATAATATTTTATATAAAATATAATAAATTATAATATAATGATTTATATTATTATTATCATGTGTTCTTGGAAAATACTACCTAATTTATAACTTAAGACAAAGTACATAAATCAAGCTCTGAGAATTATGATTTTTTAAAAAATTTCCTAAAGGCTTAGTATGGAAAAAGAATAAACGAGGAAAGAGGGAACATTGTCAGTGTTACAAACAGTTTAACTCACTCCTTACAATTCTCCCACACTTCTAGACATGCAAAATTCTGGAGCAGAGTCCTCCACACTGAGCACCTACTGTATGCCAGGCCCTCTTCATTACCAATGGATACATCAATGTTCAAAATAGACAGAGGTCCCTAACACCATGAAGCTTAAATTCTACTAGAGAGAGTCAAACTACAAAGTGTAAAATGATGAAGAAATGAATCATACAGTAAGTTGGAACGTGATAGTGCTTTGAACAAAAGCATGGAGCACGGTATACTATGAATGCATTTGGAAGGATCTTTGAGAAGAAAGGCCTTGGGCTGACTTTTTTTTTTTTTTTTTTTTTTTTTTTTTGTCGTTTTTTCGTGACCGGCACTCAGCCAGTGAGTGCACCGGTCAGTCAGCGCAGCACTCTACCAAGTGCGCCACGGGCTCGGCCCAGGCCTTGGGCTGACTTGATGGAGTGAGAGAGTGAGCCCAGTGGGAGTCTGGAGGAAAAGCATTGTGGGCTGAGGGACGGGCTAGAGCAGAAGCTTGACGGCAGGATTGTGAGCGTCTTATTCAGGGCAGAACCCGGCCAGTGAGGCTGGAGCCGAGTGAGTCAGAGGATGGAGCCATAAGAGAAGGGGCCAGAGAAGTAACAAGGTGAGTCCAGGTCAGGTGGGGCCTGGTAAGCATTTGAAGGACTTGGGCTTCTGCTCTGTGTGAAGTGGAATCCAGTGCAAGATTTTGAGCACAAGGAGAAGCATGACTCACATTTTTAAAAGATCACTCTGGGGCCAAACCCGTGGCTCACTCGGGAGAGTGCGGCACTGGGAGCGCCAGGGCCGTGGGTTCGGATCCTATATAGGGATGGCCAGTGCACTCACTGGCTGAGCGCGGTGTGGGCGACACCAAGCCAGGGGTTCCAATCCCCTTACCACTCTGGCGGCTGGCTTGAGAACAGACTAAAGGTGGGAAAGGGGAGAAGCTGGGTGATCTTTGAGGAGGGTGTGGCCATGGTCCAGGTTAAAGATGGTGGAGGTTTCCACAAGGGTGGGGCAGTGGGGATGGGAAGGAGGGGTCATATTTGGGATATATTGCAGGTCTGGGGTGATTGCTTCCACTTCTGTTTGTTACAAGGTACCTGGCACAATGTGCTGAGCATGTAGCACCTATAAGTATTCTTGATTTTTTGTTGTTGTTGAGAATTCTCCCTCTGTCCGCTGGTGCTCAGGAAAGAGACTTCCTGTTTCCTCCTAGACTTCCACTTGGTTGCCCTTGAGGAACCAAGCTTTTGCCTCTATTTCACATCCCTTTTCCTGATTGTCCCTCTCTCCTGAAAGGAGATGGCCCTGTGTTCCACTATGGAGAGTCTCAACCTTCTACCCAAAGGCCTCAGTCTAGTGTTTCCTTTTTTGCCTTCCTGTTACTGTCTTGTTTCTTTGTCATTGTCTTAGCCAGGAAATAAAGTATCACCTTTTCTTTCTGATACTTAGCTGTTAAAAATGCCATCTTAGTTAATCACACTGATTACCTTCAGAATTATTAATGAACGTACAAAATGGTATTAACAGATGCAAATCTCTGTGTTTGGGAAGTTGCATGTGGAGCCATGCTACTGTCAGCACAGGTGCCAGTGCTTCTCAAAGAACTGTTTCAATCAGCTAGCTACATAGAATTCCTCCTGTGGTCATACCCCTCACTGCCTTCTGTATACCAAATGTTCTGAGTAGAACCCTGGCTTACTATGTGGATGACCCTGGACATGTTCCATAACTTCTCTCTGCCTCAGTATCCCCAGCTGGAAGATGGGAATAAAACATACTTCTCATAGTAAGACTTAGCTCAATTCATGACATATAATGACCATCCTTTTTTATTGCCCTCATTCTTATCATTGTTGCTGTCAAGTTTATAATTCAAGATGTTTATAGTAGATCAGAAAAACATTGCCACATGTTCTTCCCTTCAAGAATAGAGTCTTTTTCCCCATGTCTTGAACCTAGGCTGGTCCCTGGATTTGCTTGACCAGTAGAATGTGATGAAAGCAACACTGTGCCCAAGAGTCCAGGCCATAAGAGTCATAGCAGATTTCACCCTCCCTCCTCAGAATGTAAAAACCTGATGTAGGCTGTTAAAGGATGAGAGGCCACATAGAAGAGACTGAGATGTCCAGCCAATAGCCAGCACCAACCACCACACATGTGAGTAAAGCCACCCAGTGACATAACAGTGGGAAAGTCATTCCGATGGGGAGGAGTGTCTTATTCCTGACACTGTTCAGAATTGCATGGTGATTAAAAGCAGTTTTATTATCAATTTAAAAATTTCTACAGACAATTTACCCTCAAATATCTGAAGCTGATGTGAAATGCTCCCAACCCCCCTCCCCTTGTCATGTCATTGAGAGGAGAACCAAGGATCCCCAGATGTCACCAATAACAACTGGCAGATACACGGCTGGGAGCAACTTGGACCTCCCAGCCCAGCTGACCCAGCTGACTGCAGCTGCAGGAGTGCGCCCAGGCAAGACAGCAGAGAAACCACCAGCCAACCCATGCAGTCACGAGAAATAATAAATTGTTTCAATTATTTAAGTTTTGGGTGCTCTCTTATGCTACAATAGAGAATGGAAATATTAATAAATAAATCTATTTAAAGCATCTGTTAAACCACAACTTGGCTTTAATCCCTTCCTCTTTTACTCTATGTAGATCTGGTTTAAATGGGAGATAACAACTTCAACCGGCCCCTGCTTCACCAGGTCAGAAAACAGACTCTGAGAACATAGGCCTCTACCATATGGATTCTTCACTCCTCTCACATCATGCCTCCTACAGAAAGCTGATGTCTTTGTACCAGGGCAGGTGTCCCCAGCACAGACAGTGTATTTTTGTTTGGGGACCCATCAGTGTGAGAGGCTGGACGAAGTGCTGCTGGCAGTAAAACACCCCAACATCTTCAGCTTCCACTCCATGGATGGCGAGGGAAAAGTCAAAGCCAGAGCCACTTCCCCGGAACCTGGATGGGGTTCCAGTGGCCCGGGCAGAAGCCCCAAAGATGAGCAACTTGGGAGCCTCCTGGGGTTTCTTTTGGTACCAAGCCATGGAGGTACCTATGTCCATGCTGCTTCTACAGGTGATGGAGACAAAGTCACCTTGAAATACTGCCAGGATCTCTGGAGACTGAATCAGAACAATCTGCCCTCTGCAGCCTGCAAAGATACCCCATCCAGGAAACACAATGTCTTACAATTTCTCTCAGATGATCAGAAGAAATTGCCCTGTTCCTTCAGAGAACCATGCCATGCTTAAAAATGACAGACAGTAAGTACCCCTGAGCCTTCTCACCTTAGTCTGTGTGCAAGAATCCAGATACAAATGGCTATCAGTGTGTTCTCAGGCACAGGACAAGCTATGAAAGGGCACACAAACGTGATACAGCCCCACCCTGAGGAGCTGATGTATGAATCCATTCTTCACAGCCTCAACAGTACCTCTGGGAGCCTCTAAAGGGAGAGTGGACATGGAGTGAGGAGCAAGGACAGAGCACTCCTTGGTCCTCAGGGAGGTTGAGGACAGCCTCGAGGCTGTTTGAGTTTCAGCCCTATTGTTAGCCTTGGATTCTGTTCTTGATTTTCTAACAGGAGTTAAGTCAAAACAATTCTACATATTGCACTGTAATTTTTAAAGTACATTTGAGCACATTGCCTCTGTGTCGAGGGCTAAAGTTCCAATCATGATCTGCAGTGGAAATGTACTTACCCTGAAAGCCCATCACCAGGAGGCAGAGGAGCTGGGCCAGGAAGCTCATCTTGGAACGTCCACAGAATCTGCTGCTCCTCAACCTAAGGGCAAGGGCAATGGGGTTGAGCAGGTAGTTACCTGTCAGGGCTGCTCTATAGTTGGTGCCCATTACCCCAGGGTTAAATAAGCACAGGGTTTCTTGGAATTAATTTGCATGTCTGGTGGCCTAAAACAGAGCTCCTCTCCAGGGGCCTCCCAGGGCTGGCTGGCTTACAGCACCTGCAGCTTTGAGGAGGTGGTGGAGGGGGTGGAGGTGCCTCTGGTCTCACAGAAGCTGAGGCTGGACTGAGGAGGACAATAATGCTGCCCTGTTCACAAGACATCTCTCCAGAGGCTGGGACAGAGGTCACCCCAGAGCCAGCCAGATGTTCACAGAGTGGCCACTAAACATTCTATTTTTATGGAGATAGGGGCTATTTAGCTTTCTGCTCTTATGAGGCACTAAATTAACAGTTGATGTAAGCCCTGTGTAAGCAGTCAGACATCACAGTAGAGTCCAGCTAACCTGTGTTCATATAGAACCTTCTGGAGCCCACTGGCCTTCTTCATCTCTGGATTTTGTTAGGTCACTGTTCCTGAATCCCTGCAGCCTAGCCTGGAGAGGGCAGATGTGAAAAGTAGGTGGGAAAGTGGGTCTTCCTAGCAGCCCTCAACAATTGC
Organism: Cynocephalus volans; assembly: GCF_027409185.1. Classification (NCBI taxonomy): domain Eukaryota; kingdom Metazoa; phylum Chordata; class Mammalia; order Dermoptera; family Cynocephalidae; genus Cynocephalus; species Cynocephalus volans. Next base: position 85,273,193 of record NC_084473.1, read on the forward strand.
TGGGGTCAGATGAGGGACCAGTAAGCAAACACTTGATTTTTGTGTCCCAAATCACAAAGATAATTGGATACTTTTTCATAAATTAGGGATTTCTCCCATCTAGTGAGTCAGATATGACTAGAAAATTGACTTTCATGCAACACTTGGCAAAACATGTCAAAATGCCCCATGAACTTTAATAAAAATATAAAAAAGCATGTGAGTCAAGATGGAGGACTAGAGGTGCCCAGTGTGCAGCTCTCCCATAGAAGAGATCCAGAGCAGAGAATGAACAGCAGAAATCAACACAGGAGAAATTCTCCCTTGAGACAAGAAGAGTCTATTCAGCTGGATTACTTCCCAGAGGTAACCCATGATTGCTCCTGCCCCAGCCTGCCTTCACCACAGTGGAGGTTGCCAGCACCATTGTCTAGCCACAGGGTAAGGATCCATCTCTCCCTATGGGAGTTCTCCTCGCCCCCTATAGCAGCCACTGGCACCCACCGCTGCATGGCCCACAGCACCTAAAGCCACAGCCCCAGCCCTGGAACTGCAGACCAAGCAGATCCAGTCACTACAGAGACCCTACCCCCCAACACCAGAGTGCCATTCTATCCACTGCAGCCTCCAGAGACCCACTCCACATGGCTTCCTTCATGGCATGGGGGAGCCAGTGTGCAGCAAACCCTGGAGTCCCCCCCCTTGAGGCTTTTGCCACTAGAGACCAGAGTGGGTTGGCATCAGCTATGGGTGCCCTGCTCTTTGTAGTTCCCACAGGGAGAGGCCTCAGCAGCTTGGCAGCAGCCCTATGAGCCCTGCTCCTCATGACTCAATGGGAGTGACTTGAGCTCCTCTACACTACCCCTGGGAGACCCACCCCTCGCAGCTTTCCTCCTAAGAGGTCTCAGAGACTCAGCACCAGCCCCAGGAGGCTCGCCCTTTATGGCTTCTGCCTTTGGAGGCTTGAACTGCTGGACAGCATCCCCAAAGCCTCCTCTCCCCCTGTGTATCATCCACCACAAGAGCCTCAAGCCTCCCAGCAACAGCCTCCAGAGCCCTGCCTCATGTGTTCTTCATCACAGAAGCCTTTAGCCACAAGGAAGCTGCCTCAAGAGCACTGCCCCATGTGGCCTCTGCCCAGCCACACCCTCTGTAGTCCTGCATCACATGGTTAAGCAACAGGAATCTCACACCTACAGGCTACAGATTCTGGAGCTCTAACCCTCACAGCTCCCACTGTGGGAGCCCAGCCCAGCTAGGCCACAATACCAGGAGCCCCACTTTGCATGGCCCCTATCACCCTCTGCCACACCACACCTGTCAGTGCCCCCAAGTCTGCTGACTCTACCCAGAGCACCTGAGTATTCCTGAAACTTCTGGAACTATAATGTCTACCTGGAATCAAAACTGAAACATCCCACCCAACAGGCAACATAAAACAAGTCTGCAGAAGAGATTCTCTCTCCTCAAAAGACATTCAAGTAACTGAAGAAACAACTGCTCTGCCAGATGACCAAACATCAATGTTGGGATACTAGAAATATGAAAAAGCAAGAAACTATGACACACCCAAAGGAATGTAGTAACTCTTAAATACAAGATCCCAATCTAAAAGAAACCCTTAAAATTTCTGAAAAAATAATTCCAAGCAACAACCTTAAGGAAACTCAGTGAGATACAAGATGAGTCACACAGACAACACAATGAAATGAGGAAAAAAATCCAAGGTATGTAGGAGGAAATCTACAAAAAGGTTAATGCCATAAAAAAAGGAAGTGGCAGAACTCTTGGAACTGAAGGACTCATTCAATGAAATAAAAGCATTTGAGAGATTTAGCAGCAAGCTAAAAAGCAAGCTGAAGAAATAATTTCTGATCTCGAAGACAGTGTTCTCCAAATAAACCAAGCAGACAAAGAAAAAAGAATTTAAGAAAATGAAGAAAACCTTCAAGAGCTACCAGACAGCCTCAAGCATACAAATGTCTGAATCATAGGTGTTCCAGAAAGGGAAGAAAAAGAAAGAGGCATTGAGAACCTATTCAATGAGATAATATCAGAAAACTGCCCTGGTATTGGTAGAGAAATGGATTTCCAGATTCAAAAAGCTCAAAGATCCCCCAAACCGATTCAATCAAAAAACGTCCTCTCTGAGACACATTGTAGTTAAACTGGAAAGAGCCAAAGGCAAAGAGGGAATCCTAAAAACAGCAAAAGAAAAATGTCAAGTCACCTATAGAGTAGTCCCCATCAGATTAACAGCAGTCTTCTCAGCAGAAGCCCCACAGGCCAGAAGAGAATGGGATGATATATTTAAAGTACTAAAGAAAAACACTGCCAACCAAGAATACTATGCCCAGCAAAGCTATCCTTCAAATATGAAAGAGATACCGTGTATTTCCCAGATAAACAAAAACTATGAGAATTTGGTACCACATGACCAGCCCTACAAGAAACCTTCAAGGGAGTTCTGCACCTGGAATCCACATAATAATAAGAATAAGAATAAGAATAATAATTACCACCATGAATACACGAGAAAGAACAAATCCCACTGGTAGAACACATAGGCAAATGAGAAAGAGGAAAAAACTAACCACACCACCTCAAAAAACCAACAAACTCCAACATCAAAGAACAACCCAGAAAGAAAGGAAGAAAAGATACCTAAAACACCCACACAAAAGCAATTAAATGGCAGAAGTTAGACAGTATCTTTCAATAGCAACAATAAATATTAATGGATTGAACTCCCCACCCAAAAGACATCGAGTGTTTGGATGGTTTAAAAAACTAGGTCCAACCATATGCCGCCTATAAGAAACCCACCTCACCTGTAATTGTAAAGGCTCTCACAGACTAATAGTGAAAGGATGGAAAAAGATATACCATGCAAACAGAAGCCAAAAATGATCAGTAGCAGCTATTCTTATATTAGATTAAATAGATTTTAAACTAAAAATTATAAAAAGAGACAAAGAAGACCATTATATAATGACAAAGGGGTCTATCCACCAAGCAGACACAACAATCATAAATATACATGCTCTCAACATTGGTGGACCCAGATTTATAAAGCAAACATTATTATACCAAAAGAGAGATAGGCCTCAATACAGTAATAGTTGGGAACATGAACACTGCCCTTTCAGCATTGGACAGATCATCTAGGCAACAAACCAACAGGGAAACACAGGATTTAAACTACACTTTAGGCCAATTGGACTTCGTGGATGTATATAGAACATTTCATCTAACAACTAGAAAATATACATTCTTCTCATCAGCATATGGAACATTTTCCAAGATAGATCACATATTAATTCACAAATCAAGTATCAAAAATTTTTAAAAATTAAATTATTTCATGCATTTTCTCAGAACACAATGGATTAAAACTAGAATTCAGTAACAAACAAAACTTTGGAAATCACACAAATACTTGGAAATTAAACAATATGCTCCTGAATGACTTATGGGTTAAAGAAGAAATCAAACAAGAAATCAAAAAATTTCTTGAAACTAACTATAATAACAACACATCATTCCAAAATCTATGGGATACTGCAAAAGCAGTACTAAGAGGAAAGTTTATGGCAATAAATGCTTACATCAATAGAACAGAAAGACTTCAAATAAGCAACATAACATTACACCTCAAAGAACTAGAAAAACAAGAACAATGCAATCCCAAAGTTAGTGGACAGAAAGCAATAATTAAAATCAGAGTAGAACTAAATGAAATAGAGACCAAAAACACAATACAAAAGATCAATGAAACAAAAAGTTGATTTTTGATAAGATAAACCAAATAGACAAACCACTAGCCAGACTAACTAAAAAACGAAGAAACTCAAAACCACTTCGAGATATCATCTCTCCCCAGTCAGACTGGAAATTATAAAATAAGAGAGAGAATAACAAATGCTGGTGAGGATGTGGAGAAAGAGGAACCCTCCACACTGTTGGTGGGACTATAAATTAGCACAGCCATTATGGAGAACAGTATCGAGTTTCCTCAAACAGCTACAGACAGAACTACCATATGACCCCGCAATCCCACTACTAGGGGTATATCCAGAGGACTGGAAATCATCATGTCAGAGGGATAGCTGCACTCCCATGTTTAATGCAGCTCTATTTACAATAGCCAGGAATTGTAGCCAAACTAAATGTCCATTGATGGATGAATAGATAAGGAAATTGTGATATATATACATAATGGAATACCACTCAACCATTAAAAAGAATGAAATTCTAACGTTTTCAGCAACATGGATGAGCTTGCAGAAAATTATTTTAAGTGAAACAACCCAGGTACAGAAAGAGAATTACCACATTTTCTCACTCATAACCAGGAGTTGAATCCATAACTAAACAAATAAACAATAATCACAGCAAAACATTGAAAGAAAGAAACAACAATCGCAGCAATACACTGAACTTTAGAAAGAGAAAAAAGAACTAGGAGGAGGAGAGGAGGAGAGGGAGGTGTGCTAATGAGGAATTGGTTAATGGATACAAAGAGTAATTGTGTATAGTAATGATGAATGGACTAACCATCCAGAACTGACCATCGCACTTTGTACACATCTACTGAAAATCAACATTGTACCCCACATGTATGTATAATAACTTATCTTTAAAAATTGAAAAAAAAAAATTAACTAATTTTAAAACATTTATTAAAAAATATAAATTGGTAAAAAAATACAAACAAAATCGTCTTTTCCAAACTTTGTACAATTTTGTCATCTCACTCTGCCCACACCAATTATAACTTCCTAGTGAGTAGAAAGGTTAATATAGGAGGTGAAGATAGATTCAACTTGAGACAGGGATCACACATACCCTCCATGAGGGCTGAGGATAACTGGCTGTTGGGAAAATAGGATAATTTGATCAGGCACCCCTCGCCTCAGAGCTGGTTTACGGGCAGTTCGGAAAACATCGTGTGGGTGGAGTACATGCGCCTGCAAGGTGACAACACTTTGACTGGGTTTTACTGCCTCAGGTGCCCACCCTGCGTGGCCATGTTTTCCAGGCCTGCAGCTTCCAAGGACCATGTGGCCAGTTGCCTAGCTCAGAGACCTGCATGAAGAGGTCTGGTGACCCAACCTGGCATGTGAAGGGTTTGTGACCCAGTCTGTGAATGGGCTTGAGGGGTCTGGGAGCTCCAGACCCAGCCCTAGCTCAACCATCAGCCCAGTCGGTGCAGGATTACTGGCAGGTAAAAGAGCAACAACAACTAGTGTGGTTGCCTAACTTTACAACTAGTGTCACAAACAGGATTAAGAGCTAGACACTTGGCACTGTGAGCAGGATATGCAACATTAGCCTTAGTCTCACAGTAGCCCTTGTTGTAACCATACAAATTGGTGTAGTCAGGCAGGATTACACCACATCTGGCGTAGCCTGTGACAGGACTCTGAGCAGATACAGGAGCCAAAAGCCCTTAGAAGAAGGAGGAAATGTGGCTATTTGTGAACATGCTGTGCCCTGTGGCCACCTTCCGGTTGACCGGGATCTGGTTGCTGCACACTGTACTGCAAGGAAGCATAGACTAGGTACTACAGCAGAAAACCCGTTGGGAGGGGAAAGAAATGTGGCTGTCTTTGAGCATGTGGTGCCCGGTGGCCACTTTTCTGCTAACCAGAGCCTGGCTTTTGCTCACTCTGCTGCAAACTGGTCGAGAGCTGATGCGGAAAGCAGAGTTGTTGGTGGATGATGTGCAGCTACTGGCAAATTTGAGGCAGAAAGCATAGTCATTGGAAGCACGGATAAATGTCCTGGAGAACAACGTGCAGCGACTGACCACTCTTGCCCCTCACACCAGGGAAGATGACCAACCCAATGGTAAGTTGGGAGAAACCGTGCATCTCTAGGTACGACCTGTTGTACAAGAGAAATTGAGGCATGAGCAGCCTATGGGACCAGATGAACAACCAGTGGGTGATCCACAGGTGACCCGGTTCGCCACCTATGTCCCGTATACCCAGGCTGAACTGGTTGACTTGGGGAGACAGTTCAGGCAGAAACGTGGGGAGACCCCGGCTGCTTGGCTGTTGCAGTTATGGAACCTAGGGGTGGATAGTGTACTGTGCTCTGGTGAAGAGATGAAGAAATTGGCCTCCATCAGCATGCACCTGTCCTTGAGACAGCAGCTGCAGAATAGCCACAGATATGCAAAAGGGCAAGGTAATCAATCACTCCTTGATGGATTGGGTGAATGCAGCTGCCCGAACCATGTGGGCAAATGCTGGAGAACTGCCCGAGATTGTTAGTAAATGGCAAATGTATGCTGAGCTAGTCCAGATAATTCGAGAGCTGGGGATGCAGCAGTCCATGTTTAATGTGAACACTTGTGGCCCAGACAATGAGAACTTTACAGGCAGCATGAGAGACATAGTGCTGCAAAATGCCCCATCAACATCCTTTGGGTCACTGATGGCCATACTGGACCCATACATTTGTTGTCCTATACATGAGGTAACAACCATGAGAGCTGGCCTGGGTGAAGTAGAGGATAGAAGACAAGCAAAAGGGGTCTGAAAGGTGGCTAAGACCAAACCCCCAAGAAATACTCGGGATTTTGTCCCAAAGGGACCAAGCAAGTCTAACCATAGCCAGATGTGGCTTGACTTGCTTGCAGCAGGGGTTCATAAAAAGAAAATTGGGAGTTTCAAGATGGCAGTGGCTGTGGCGGTTGGCGTGGAGTAGCTGAGGTGGAAAAGGCGGCCACTGGGCCTCAGGCAGCCGGGAAACTTGTGGACCTTCCTCTTGCCATCTCTTAAGGGAGGACCGCTGCTGCTGGCCAGTCGTGGGGGGTGTCCACCACTTTGCCCCCAGCAGGAGAGGCTGCCTCGTTTACAGGCAACAGCTTTGAAGTGTGGAACAGGAAAAGAACTGTTTCTTAGCTGCAAAAGCGAGTCTCTAAACAGGGAACACAGCGCCAGGGCTGCTGTGGATGCAGCCAGGATCCTGGAGGCTGGGGCCGGGCTGAAGGCGGCCAGCGGCCCTATTCAGGATTCGAGGTTTCAGGCCAGCATTAAAGAAGATTCCTGGGAGCACCGGAGCCGCGCCGCGGGACCGACTGAACAGCCCAAGGCGGCAGCGGCCGAGATGGGAAGGCGACAAACCAGAGGCAGAGAGTGAGCGCCCGACCTGGCACACCCCTGTGACCAGCCCCTTGACCAGCCCTGCTTGGGGGGGCTGACGCACACCCAGCTTCGGCCTGCACCACCAGGCCACTCACCGACCCGGGGCTGCCTCCATTTTCCCAGGTGCTGGCAGCTCCGCCCGGCACGGCCCCTCACTGAGCCTTCCCACTTGCTTGCCCTGGCGCGGGGCTTCCTGGGGCCTGCGGGTTGGCCTCCCCTCCCACTCCCTCTACGGTTCTCTGGAGGGGCTGGTGGCATGGGGCGTCCCTGGGCAGTGTCAGGAGGGCAAGGAAATACAGGCAGGGCTGACCGTCACTCCAACACACCCTGGACTCCAGCCCCCGGTAAACATACTGTTACTGGGAGGCAGATACCATCTCTGCGGCCACCAGTTTGGAAAAAAGCCTAACCAATTTCTGATTGGGAATAGTGTGGTAGGAGACTTCCGAAGTCCGCTTGAACCTGCCGGAGAGCTGGCTGCAGGCGGGCGCTAGACTCAATCCATGCCGGGGGAATACAAAGGTGAACAAGTCCCAAAAAGATCTACACAGTGCTACAAAGGCACCCAGAGCGACCGGTCGTCTGTGCCTAGCAGAAACCTGGTAGACTTCCTGGGCGAGGCGGTGCCGAGCAGGGTCTTGAAGGCCCAGATGATAGACGAGGGTTGCAGAAGACACATCCCAGCCCAGCACAGTGCGCACAGAGTGGGGAGACGTGCGGCCAGGGAGGCTGACACTTGACAGAAACCACACACCCGGTGGTGGGGTCGCCACTGCACGATCCAACAGCCTGGGCCAGAGCACAGGGAACAGGGAGAAGTCCTGCACAGGAAGTGAAAGCTCAACAGAGATCACACACCCTGTGTTATGTGATCCACCAGCCCAGCAGAGTCCAAGCTGACCAGAAAGGTAACTCCCTGGAGAGGCCCAAGACCCGAGGCAACCATACACACAAGGCACTAGAGGCCAACTGAGCAGTCACGGAGGTAGCCATACCAAATTGGCAACCACAGCAACATCTTAGTTAGTCAGTAGTCTCAAACCGGTGGACTGTGAAACCCCCTGCCACAATGAATAAACACCAAAAAAAAGATACCAGAAATACAAAAAATCAAGAAAGTACACCACCAAAAGTTAATAAATCTCAAACTCTAGATCCTATAGAACAAGAAGCCCTTGAAATGACTGACAAGGAATTTCGAGTGATAGTTCTAAGGAAACTGAATGAGATACAAGAAAACTCAGCTAGACATCAGGATGAAATGAGGAAAAGTATACAGGATCTGAAAGAGGAAATGTACAAGGAAATCAATGTCCTGAAAAAAAATGTAGCAGAACTTGCTGAACTGAAGAAGTTATTCAGCGAAATAAAAAACACAACGGAGAGTTAAACCAGCAGGCTTGTCGAAGTTGAAGAGAGAACCTCCGAACTTGAAGATGGGCTGTTTGAAATAACACAAGCAGACAAAAAGAAAGAAAAAAGAATCAAAGACATTGAAGAAAATCTGAGAGAGATATCAGACAACCTTAAGCACTCAAATATCCGAGTCATGGGTATTCCAGAAGGGGAGGAAAATGGAGATTCCATTGAAAACATATTCAACAAAATAGTGGCAGAAAACTTCCCAGGTACAGGAAAAATCACAGATCTTCAGATCCAGGAAGCTCAACGATCTCCAAATGTATTCAACCCCAAAAGGCCTTCTCCAAGACATGTTATAGTCAAATTGGCAAAACTCAGAGACAAAGAGAGAATCTTAAAAGCTGCAAGAGAGAAGCATCAAATCACCAATAAGGGAGCCCAAATCAGTCTAACATCAGACTTTTCATCTATCTTTTATAAAAGCTAGAAAGGAATGGGATGATATTTTCAAAATACTAAAAGACAAACATTGCCAGCCAAAAATACTCTACCCTGCAAGGCTATCCTTCCGAAATGAACGGCAAATAGTATATTTCTCAGACAAACAAAAACTGCGGTAGTTCACTACCACACGACAACCATTACAAGAAATCCTCAAGGGAGTACTGGGTTTGCTTCCTGAAAAATAACTACCACTGCCATAAAAACCCAAGAAAAATCAAAACCCACTAATATAATAAAAATGGCATTCATGAAGAGAAATCATGAAAACAAAAACGCTATCTACAACCTAAGGAACCAACAAACAAAGAAACCAAACAGTAAATCAGAAAGCAAGGAACAAAAGACACCTAAGACAACCAAACAACCAATAAAATGCTAGGAATAAATCAACACCTTTCAATAACAACTCTTAATGTAAAAGGCTTAAATTCCCCAATCAAAAGACACAGACTGGCTGACTGGATCAAAAAGGAGGACCCAACTATATGCTGCCTACAAGAGACCCACCTCACCCATAAAGATTCACACAGACTAAGAGTGAAAGGATGGAAAAAGATTTACCATGCAAACAGAAAAGAAAAACGAGCTGGAGTAGCTATTCTTATATCTGACAAAATAGACTTTAAACTAAAAACCATAAAAAGAGACAATGAGGGACACTACTTAATGATAAAAGGACTGATCCATCAAGAAGACATAACAATCATAAATATGTACGCACCCAATGTTGGAGCAGCCAGATTTATAAAACAAACTCTATTAGACCTAAAGAAGGAAATAGACACTAATACCATAATAGCAGGGGACCTGAACACCCCACTGTCAATATTAGACAGATCATCTAGGCAAAGAATCAGTAGAGAAACACAAGATCTAAACAAGACTCTAGACCAATTGGAATTGGCAGATATCTACAGAACATTCCATCCAACAACCTCAGAATATTCATTCTTATCATCAGCACATGGATCATTCTCCAGGATAGATCACATATTAGGTCACAAATCAAGTCTCAATAAGTTCAAAACAATTGGAATTATCCCATGTATTTTCTCAGACCACAATGGATTAAAACTAGAAATTAATAACAAACGAAACTCTGGAAACTATACAAACACATGGAAATTAAACAGCATTCTACTTAATGACATATGGGTCCAAGAAAAATCAAGCAGGAAATCAAAAAATTTATTGAAACTAATGAAAACAATGATACATCATACCAAAACCTGTGGGATACTGCAAAAGCAGTATTGAGGGGAAAATTTATTGCATTAAATGCTCACTTCAGAAGAATGGAAAGATGGCAAGTGAACAACCAAACACTTCACCTTAAAGAACTAGAAAAACAAGAACAATCCAAACCTAAAGTTAGCAGACGGAAAGAAATCATTAAGATCAGAGCAGAACTGAATGAAATTGAAAACCAAAAAACAATTCAAAAGATCAACGAATCAAAAAGTTGGTTTTTTGAAAAGATAAATAAAATTGACAAACCATTAGCATGACTAACAAAAAAAAGAGGAGAGAAGACTCAAATAACAAAAATTAGAAATGAAAAAGGCGATATTACAACTGATTCATCTGAAATACAAGGAATCATTCGAGACTACTATAAACAACTATACGACAACAAATTTGAAAATCTGGAGGAAAGGGATAAATTTCTGGACACACACAAGCTCCGAAAACTGAACCATGAAGACGTAGAAAATTTGAACAGACCAATAACAATAAAGGAGACTGAAGCTGTTATCAGAAGGCTCCCAACAAAGAAAAGCCCAGGACCAGATGGATTCACAGCAGAATTTTACCAAACATTCAAAGAGGAATTGACACCGATTCTTTACAAACTATTCCAAAAGATTGAAACGGATGCAAATCTCCCACTCATTCTATGAAGCAAACATCATCCTGATACCAAAACCAGGTAAAGATATAACCAAAAAAGAAAACTACAGGCCGATTTCCTTGATGAATATAGATGCAAAAATCCTCACTAAAATACTAGCAAACAGAATACAGCAACACATACGTAAAATTATTCACCACGATCAAGTGGGATTCATCCCAGGGATGCAAGGTTGTTTCAACATACGCAAATCAATAAATGTGATACACCATATTAATAAAATGAAACACAAGGACCATATGATCATCTCTATAGATGATGAAAAAGCATTTGATAAAGTTCAGCACTCATTCATGACAAAGACCCTCTATAAGTTAAGTATAGAGGGAAAGTATCTCAACATAATTAAAGCCATATATGACAAACCCACTGCCAATATCATCCTGAATGGGGAAAAGCTGAAAGCTTTTCCTTTAAGAACAGGAACTAGACAAGGATGCCCACTCTCACCACTCCTATTCAACATAGTGTTGGAAGTACTAGCCAGAGCAATCAGAGAAGAGAAGGAAATAAAGGGCATCTAGATTGGAAAAGATGAAGTCAAACTGTCGCTGTTTGCAGATGACATGATCCTATATATCGAACAGCCTAAAACCTCTACAAAAAAACTGCTGGAATTGATAAATGATTTCAGCACAGTAGCAGGATAAAAAATCAACACACAAAAATCAGTAGCATTTCTTTTCTCCAATAGTGAACATGCAGAACGAGAAATCAAGAAAGCCTGCCCATTTACAATAGCCACCAAAAATATAAAATACTTAGGAATTGAGTTATCCAAGGATGCGAAAAAATCTCTATAATGAGAACTACAAACCACTGCTGAGAGAAATTAGAGAGGATACAAGAAGATGGAAAGATATCCCATGCTCTTGGATTGGAAGAATCAACATAGTGAAAATGTCCATACTACCCAAAGTGATATACAAATTCAATGCAATCCCCATCAAAATTCCAAAGACATTTTTCTCAGAAATGGAAAAAACTATCCAGACATTTATATGGAACAATAAAAGACCACGCATAGCCAAAGCAATGCTGAGCAAAAAAAATAAAGCTGGAGGCATAACACTACCTGACTTTAAGCTATACTACAAAGCTATAATAACCAAAACAGTATGGTACTGGCATAAAAACAGACACACTGACCAATGGAATAGAATAGAGAATCCAGAAATCAACCCACACACTTACTGCCATCTGATCTTTGACAAAGGCAACAAGCCTATTCACTGGGGAAGGGACTGCCTCTTCAGCAAATGGTGCTGGGATAACTGGATATCCATATGCAGGAGAAGGAAACTAGATCCATACCTCTCACCGTATACTAAAATCAACTCAAAATGGATTAAGGATTTAAATATACACCCTGAAACAATAAAACTTCTTAAAGAAAACATAGGTGAGACACTTCAGGAAATAGGACTGGACACAGACTTCATGGATACGACCCCAAAAGCACGGGCAACCAAAGGAAAAATAAACAAATGGGATTATATCAAACTAAAAAGCTTCTGCACAGCAAAAGAAACAATTAACAGAGTTAAAAGACAACCAACAGAGTGGGAGAAAATATTTGCAAAATATACATCTGACAAAGGATTAATATCCAGAATATATAAGGATCTCAAACAACTTTACAAGAAGAAAACAAGCAACCCAATTAAAAAATGGGCAAAAGAGCTAAGTAGGCATTTCTCTAAGATATCCAAATGGCCAACAGACATATGAAAAAATGCTCAACATCACTCAGCATCCGGGAAATGCAAATTTTTTTTTTTTTTTTGTCTTTTTTCCGTGACCGGCACTCAGCAAGTGAGTGCACTGGCCATTCCTATATAGGATCCGAACCCTCGGCGGGAGCATCGCTGCATTCCCAGTTCTGCACTCTCCCGAGTGCGCCACGGGCTCGGCCCCGGGAAATGCAAATTAAAACCACACTGAGATACCATCTCACCCAAGTTAGGATGGCTAAAATCCAAAAGACTCTGAATGATAAATGCTGGCGAGGTTGCGGAGAAAAAGGAACTCTCATACATTGTTGGTGGGACTGCAAAATGGTGCAGCCTCTATGGAAAATGGTATGGAGGTTCCTCAAACAATTGCAGATAGATCTACCATACGACCCAGCTATCCCACTGTTGGGAATATACCCAGAGGAATGGAAATCATCAAGTCGAAGTTATACCTGTTCCCCAATGTTCATCGCAGCACTCTTTACAATAGCCAAGAGTTGGAACCAGCCCAAATGTCCATCATCAGATGAGTGGATACGGAAAATGTGGTACATCTACACAATGGAATACTACTCAGCTATAAAAACGAATGAAATACTGCCATTTGCAACAACATGGATGGACCTTGAGAGAATTATATTAAGTGAAACAAGTCAGGCACAGAAAGAGAAATACCACATGTTCTCACTTATTGGTGGGAGCTAAAAATTAATATATAAATTCACACACACACACACACACACAAAAAAAAAAAAAAACGGGGGGGAGAAGAAGATATAACAACCACAATTACTTGAAGTTGATACGACAAGCAAACAGAAAGGACATTGTTGGGGGGGAGGGGGGAAGGGAGGAGGGAGGGAGGTTTTGGTGATGGGGAGCAATAATCAGCCACAATGTATATCGACAAAAGAAAATTTTAAAAAATAAAAAATAAAAAATAAAAATAAAATAATAATAATAATAAAACATAAAAAATAAAATAAAATTGACCAGCAGCCAAATGCCGTCCTGTCTGCCTTGTGGCAGCAATTGCGCCCTGAACAGCATTTCATCAAACATCTTGAAACAGGTAGCAAGGTATGTTCAGTGGATTTAAAGGACTTTTTGGTTGCTCCCAAGGAGGCAGATGAATTCTTCCATTCTGATTAGGGAGCAGGCCAAGGTACTAGTCTTTTGGGGGCAGGCGAGGAACAGAGGCCTCATGTTGAATTGGCAATGTATTGGTTGAGGACAAATGTGCAGTGTGTTTTGGCTTTGGTGGATACAGGTGCAGAATGTAGCCTGATATATGGCAATCCAGATAAATTTCCAGGGGCCACAGTTCATATAGATGGCTATGGAGGACATACTACTGAGGTCAAAGCTGTGTCATTGCCACTGGGCATAGGAAGAATACCTCCTCATGTGTATACTGTACATATATCTCCTGTAGCTGAATACATCTTGGGTATGGATGTACTTTGTGGTTTGCACCTGCAAACAACAGTTGGAGAGTTTAAGCTGCGAATATGGACAGTAAAGCCTGTGTTACAGGATATGCTAAGAATGACCCACAGGTGTTACCCAAGCCAAGATTTGTAGTTAATGTAAAGAAGTATTGCCTACCAGGAGGACATGCAGAGATAAGTGCTACTATATTGGAATTAGAGAAAGTTGGTATTATTCATTCAGCTCAGAGCCCATTTAATGCTCCAGTAAGGCCAGTGAAAAAGCCTGATGGTACCTGGAGAATGACTGTAGTGTATTGAGAACTGAACAAAGTAGTGCCTCCTTTGAATGCAGCTGTGCCTTCAGTTCATGATTTGATGGATCAGCTGATGATTCAGCTGGGGATTTATCGTTATGTATTGGACCTTGCAAATGCTTTTTTCTCCATTCCAATCTCGGCTGATAGCTAAGATCAGTTTGCCTTCAGGTAGGAAGGAAGACAGTGGACTTTTCAAGTATTGCCCCAAGGTTATCTGCATAGCCCAACCATCTGTCATGGTTTGGTGGCTGGGGACCTAGCCAAGTGGACTAGGCCTAGCATGGCTACAATGTTTCACTAGTTGATGATGTGTTTTTAACCTCTGATTCTCTTGCCGATTTAACTCAGGCAGCTCCAATGCTGCTAAGTCATTTGGAGCAATGCAGGTGGGCCATGAACATAGCCAAAGTGCAAAGACCTGGGCTGTCAGTCAAATTCCTGGGAGTGGTCTGGTCGGGTAAGACGAGGATCATCCCAGAAGCTATTATAGATAAGATACAGGCATACCCTCAACCCACAACAGTAGCTCAGCTACAGACATATTTGGGACTTTTGGGGTATTGGAGAGCTTTTGTACCCCATATGGCTCAGATGGCATACCCACTATATGCATTGACAAAGAAAGGAGCCCTCTGGGATTGGACTGAGAAAGTAGAACAAGCTTATTGGGTTATGAAAACGGCAATACAACAAGTACAAGCTTTACAAGTGGCTGACCCCACTAAGCTGTTTGAGTTGGACGTATGTATAACCCAGGAGGGGTTAGGATGGGGTTTGTGGCAGAGATAAGACTGATTCTGAACACCTGTAGGATTCTGGTCTCAGCTCTGGAAGGGTGCTGAAGTGTGCTACACCCTAATAAAAAAGCAGTTAGCAGCTGTGTATTCTGCCTTGATAGCCATTGAAACTATCACAGGAACTGCCAAAGTCCTAGTAAGGACAACATATCCCATAATAGGTTGGCTGCACACGTGGGCAACCAACCCTAAAATGGGTATAGCTCAGACTCCTACTCTGTCTAAATGGGGAGCATATAGAGAACAAAGGAGCACTGTGTCAATGAATCCTCTGTTCAAAGAGTTGCAAACTGTGCTAGGCCCAGTAGAGGTTATGGAGGAAACTTTGACACAACCGTTACCCATGGAGGTAGAGGCTACACCTTTCCATGAGGGACAGGGATCTATCACAGAACAAGCTTGGTATACAGATGGCTTTAGCATGGGACCCTCAGCATCATGCTGTCCAGCCCTTAACAGATACCATGTGGTATGAAAATGGCACAGGGCAAAGCAGTCAATGGGCAGAATTGAGAGCTGTTTGGATGGTAACAAAAAATGAGCCTGGGCCATTAACCATCTGTACTGACAGCTGGGCTGTATACAAAGGTTTAATGCCAGAGACCAGCTCCAGTCGAGTTGTGGGTCCTTGAAAGAGGGATGAGAAAGCCGGCGAAAACAAAAAACACAGAGACCTCAATGCATCAGTATGCACGTTCTCTCTCTGCGGGCTGTCAGCGTGTTGCAGCTGGAGCACAGTAGAGCATGAGACAATGCCTTTTATTTAGTTTTTTCTCTGTAGGGGGTTTTTGGGTACTATTTTTATTACATCACTAAGCTTGAATTAATAATTTGAAAAGGACAGGGGAAGCCAGTTTTTTTTCTTCATTAGCACATCTCAGGTGATTAGCTCGTGCTTCCTCCTTTTGGTATCAGCTTATCAGATCAGGATCATCTTCTCATTGTCCTGAAGTTAACCTGTGACCTTTTCCAGTTGGCAAGCTGTGGTTACTATCTACCCTATTAACAGGGTGGGATTATTGCAGCTGTAAAGTGATAGACAGTACTATCATATGACCTATGTCTATTGCTAAATGTAAGTACAAATTTGTTAAAAGGAAAAATGCTAACATTTAAATTCTAATGGGGGTGTAATGATTTTATGTTCTACTGGTATGAACCTACTGTTCATATGGAAAAAGAACAGTGGATTTTTGAGCAGTATTATCATGCACATCTTGAGGTTATGCATTTGCTGTGGCCCTATAATCTTGATCTAAATGTTAAAGTGCCATTGTGCACAGCAACATCCCTCACAAAACTAGGTGTACTCCCTTATTTTTCTAAGATCTAATTTTGCAGGTTTAATAATTTCACAGCATATATTTTTATCCCAACACCTGATTCTTAATGATTTATTTAAAACTGGACACCACCAAGTAAAGGGGGTTCTACAGTTTCGTTCCCATATACTTAATTTGTCACAATCATATAATTTCTCATTAATGCCAATCATTCTCTTGCCATTAATATAATCTCCAGTAAATGATGTTTGCCCACTTACATTAGGCTGCAGCTCATATTTAGTCATGAGCAGTGCTTTTGGAACATATGCTGGTGTGGTCAATTTATCATAAGGGGATAATTTTAAATTTTCCAATTTACTCGGATCCTCTGTGGGAATGTTTAGTTCAATGACCGCATAATTATTTGTGTTATTTTTATAATCTTTTGGGAATTCAGAGAACTGCCACACTAACCAAAATATCGAAAGAGAAGGCAGTACCACTATGCCAAGGCAGAGATCCTTACGGTTGTAGCAAGTGCTCGTAGCTGTGGCCTTGCCAGCAGCTCTCCCTCCAGCAGCCCTGCCAACTCGGAGAGGGCAGCCCAGGCTGACTCCTTTAGGATCCTGCCATGGCGTGGACCATGCCAGCTTAACCCTTTGGATTTCTACTCGGAAGTATCAATGGTGGATGGTAGGCCACCATCTCCTGTGGGGACAAGCCATGTGGCAAGAATTATGGGAACTGGGGCATGAGAAAGAAGTAACTCTTTTCCATGTCACAGGACACTTCCTTTTAGCAAGTCCAGGAAATGATGAAGAAGATGCCTTGGCTAAGTGTTCTGGCTGCAGGCACTGCACCAGAGTCACGTGATCAACGTATTGGCCTGCTGAATATGCATTGAACTGCCCATCGGTATGACTGCAGGATTTGCGTGGAGGATCACACCAATGGTTACTACTAACCGGACATATGCAGCTGACAGTTAAAAGGACAGAACTGCAAGCCTTAAGGCATATTGAACGGACAATAGGTTATGTAAATGTAAGGGTCATTTATCGTCATTAAGGGAACATTGCAGAAGATTCAAAATGCATAGATTGTACTGTGAGGGACCCTGAAGGGGTGGATTGTTGGGAAAATGGAACAGTTTGGTCAGGCTCCCCTCACCTCAGAGCTGTGTGTTTGTGGGTGGAGTAAGTGCACCTACAAGGCGGTGCCACTTTGGCTGGTTTTTACTGCCTCAGGTGCCCACCCTGCGTGGCCATGTTTTCCAGACCTGCAGCTTCCAAAGACCACGTGGCCGGTTGCCTAGCTCAGGGACCTGGGTGAAGGGGTCTGGTGACCCAGCCTGGCATGTGAAGGGTGACCCAATCTGTGAATGGGTTTGAGGGGTCTGGGAGCTCGAGACTCAGCCCTAGCTCAACCATCGGCCCAGTCGGTGCAGGATTACCTGCACTAGCGTGGTCACCTAGCTTTACAATTGGTGTCACGAACAGGATTAAGAGCTAGACAATTGGCGCTGTGATCAGGATGCATGACATCAGCCTTAGCCTCACAGTAGCCCTTGTCATAGCCAGACACTGGCCCTTGAAGATAATTAGAGTTCCAGAGAATAATAATCCATAACTGTTCTCTGTAGAGACAACGTCTCCCTAGATGATTAAGGGTAACCTTTGGCTGTGTCCTTTCTTATGCATAACAAAGGGTGCCAGAGAAGGTCTTTAAGTAAATCCTGAGCAAGGCTTTCCTATGTGTGCCCCTCTGAAGCTGGACAGATTTGGTGCTGGACACACTTAGGGAAGTGATCTGTGTGAACATGAGGTATATACGTCCATTTTTGTGCTGCTATAACAGAATACCTGAGACTGGGTGATTTGTAAAGTGAAGAGATTTATCTGGTTCATACTCTGTAGGCTGGGAAGTCCATGATTGGGCAACTACAGATGGCACAGGCCACAAGCTGCTTCCACTTAATGGTGAAAAGTGGAAGGAGAGCCAGAGCCAACGTGTGCAAGGAGATCACATGGAGAGAGGGGAAGCTAGAGTTTAACAACCAGCTGTCTGGAAACTAAGAGTAAGAACTCACTCACCTTGCGAAAAGAGCATTAATCTATTCATAAAGGATCCACTCCCATAACCAAACATCCGAAAACTAGGCTCCAACCCCCTCCACTGCCACACTGAGAATCTGATTGCAACATGAGTTTTGGAGCACCAATTATATTCAGACTGTAGCACTCTTAAGGAAGTTACCTGATTTGTATAAACAGCCAGGAAAGTGGAGGGAGAGAAAAGTAGTGGGGGAGAGAGATTATGGAGTGTGTATACACGGAGAGTTGGTACTTTAATGGTTTAGTAAACTGAACATGGCCCCCAAAATCTCATGTTCTATTCCTCAGAGCCTGTGGAATGTTATCTTATTTGGAAAAGGGGCCTCTGCAAGTGTAAAATGAGGATCTTGAGATGGGGAGATTATCCTGGATTAACCAGGTAGGTCTTAAATGCAATCACAGGTGTCCTCATAATAGAGAGACTGAGGGAGATTTTACATAGACAGCAAAGGAGAAGGCAGTGTGACCACAGAGACAGAGATTGGACAGATGTAGCCACAGGCCAAGGAAAGCTGCAGCCGCTAGAGGCTGGAAGAGTCAAGAAATAGATTATCCTCTAAAGCCTCTGGAAGGAGCCTGGCCTTTCAACACCCTGATCTTGGCCTGTGAAATTGATTCTGAACTTTTAACCTCCAGACATGTGAGAGAATAAGTTTCTATTGTTTTAAGCTACCAAATATTTGGTAATTTGTTACAGCAGCCCTGGGAAACTAAGATAAATAAGGCTTAGGGAAAGCCTAACCTAAAGGTGCTAAGGTTGTTTGTAATTTCTTGTTTAGCTTTCTCATGCTACACATAAATAGATTTGTGGAAGTTTTTATGGTGGAAAAAAAAAATGCACATGAAACCCCACAGTGTACAGAGAGGCACCTGTTATTTGTAGAATAAATATTGATGACTTTTAGTTGAAAATGACAGCTGGCTAGTAATATCTTACATAACATCTTCATTCTAAGATATTCAAGGGGGCATTAAAAAAGGTACTAGATATTCTTCTCTTAAAAAAATTATACTTCATGGTGCATCACCTGGTTAAACCATCAGGACACCCCTTGGTATCCTTGGAGCTCCATTTCGCAGATGAGGAAACCATTCATCAGAGCACAGGGGCAGTTTGCCCAAAGTCACATGGTCAGCAATTGCCAGGGCTGGGATTTGAACCCAAGTCAGTGACCTTAAATACGTTCCTTCCACATGGAAATGTTCATCTCATAAATGAGCCCAGGGACCATAAATTGGGAGAAGAATATATAATATAAAATTCACAGCTGATTGCTGCCTCTGCCCCACAACATGTTGACCCTAATCTTAAAGTCAGTCCCTCTGCAATTTTGCTTTACACCTCCCTCAAAGTCTTTAAAAACTCTAAATGACTTTATTTCAGATTTGGGGGCAGGGGCACATCTTGCGTTGCCCTGACCCCTTTTTCATCACCTCTTTCTATTCCCATCTCTCTGACTCAGTCCTTCCCTCTCAGATTGTGTCCTGTGTATCTAATTTGTCCTTCTATTATAACCCCCCTCCTCTCACGTGCTGTGAAAGCTGCGCCTTAGGTTCTCAGACACCCAGAATGTACAAGAGTTAACCAATGTGTTTCATTCAAGAGATCTTCTCTGAAGAGCAACAAAAATAGCAAGTTGGAAAGGGTTGGGAGAACAGAGAAAAGCCATCCACCCAAAGAGGCAAAAGACATTCTCTCCCCTAGAATGAGTTTCCCATAGCTGCTGTAACAAATCACCACAATCTTAGTGTCATTAAACCACATGGGTTTATTATCTTACAATTCTGGAGGTGAGAAGTCTGACACAGGTCCCGCTGGGCTAAATGAGGGTCTTGCTTGACTAAAATCAAGGCTTCCTTGTGGAAACCACACAGAAGAATTTGTTTCCTTGGTTCTCCAGCTTTCAGTTGCTGCCCTCTTTCCTTGCTCCTCCATGGCTCCAACCTCTCCCTCCATTGCCACACCTCCTCCTTGACTCTGACCCGCCTGTCTCCCTATTATAAGAACTCTCATAATTACATTGAGCTCACCCAGGTAATCCAAGAGAATCTGCCTTCTCAATATCCTTAACTTATTCACATCTGCAAAGTTCCTGTTGACATATAAGGTAACATTCATGGGTTCCAGAGATCAGAACATGAGCATCTTTGGAGGGGGAGGGCATATGCAACCTACCAACCCTCTTACTATCCCCAAACTGTCCTCCCCTAAAGAAGAATTCAAAGTCACACGGCTTGGAGAGGGAGAGAACAGGGAGCAGAAAACAGATTTCTAAAGTGAGATAGCTGGAAGAAATCTGAGATTCAGGGGTTTTCTGGTCTGGGGGTTTTATAGCCTGAAAAACTATGCTGCTGCTGCCTGTAACGTGAACTTCACAGGGCATGGCTGTTTGTTAGAGACTCCTCTGATTTTGGACCCAGAAGAAAGAAATTGTTGCTTAATCCCTAGGTAAGAGAGACTGCTAAAGGGAAATTAAATGTTTCCCAGATCTTATGACTTTTTCTACCTATTGAAAAAGAAGTAACAAGAATTCAGATGAGAGGTACCCTCCAAGAATGAAGATTTGCTTCTGTTTTAGGTTGGTTCCACCAGCAACGAGGATTCCTGAGCAGGCAGCATATTTATAAGTGCTGGAAACGCTAGGAAGAGAGAAGGAAAGTGTAGTGAATTGAATTATGTCCCCACAAAACTCATTGAAGATTGAATTGTGTACCCCAAGTTTTATGTATTAGAGACTGGTAAGAGGGTGGGAAATCCTGTTATGGTAATTGAAAGGTGGAGCCTTGAAGAGGTGATTAGATTGTAGAACCATGTGGTAGTGAATGGATTAAAAATGGTAGTTGGGGCACAGTTCTCAGGGCTTTAAAAGAAGAAAGAGGAGAGTCTGTCTCTCTCTCTCTCTCTCTCTGCTCTCTCTGCTCTGTCATTTTTCACAATGTGATACTCTACCATCACTGTCACCACCACCAAGGCTCTCATCAGATGTGTTCCTTGGACTTTGGACTTCCTAACCTCAGACACTGTAGACACTAAATTTCATTTTCTTTATAAATCACCCAGTTTCAAGTATTTACGTTATAAGCAACAGAAACAGACCAAAACAGAAAATTGGTACTAAGTGGGGTGTTGTTTATAACAAATACTTGAAAATGTGGAAATAGTTTTGGAACTGGTGTTAAGGAGAGGCTAGAGGAGTTTGGAGGACTCAGAAGAAGGCAAAAAAATGAGGGAAAGTTTGGAACATCTTGCAGACTGCTTACGTGGTGGCAACCAGAATGCTGATAGAAATATGGACAATAAAGGCCATTGTAGAACATCTCAGATGTAAATGGAAAGGGACTTATTGGAAACTGGGGCAAAGATAAAACTTGCTATGAACTGACAAGGAACTTGGCTGCATTGGGTCCATGCCTAGGTCCATGCATAGAGTCCCCAGATTTTATGTCTCCTCCAACTTTTCTTGTCTCTTTCTTAACCCCAGTTTTATTTTAATGACCCTTGGGAGAGGAAGGAATTCAGGAGAACAGGGGGCAGTTTCATGCTTAAGATATAAAAAGAGAAATGCAGACAGGAAGAGAAGGGAATTTATAAACTCTTTGAAGTTGCTTGGGTTTCTCTAGCCATGGACACAGCATGACTAAGATGCCAGGAGGGCATAACTAATTATGGTTTGTGTCTTTCATGCCTCGGTCTCCCTCCCATGGTCCCCTCCCCACTACAGAGCCCAAGTGTCGTGAAGTTCCTGACCCATCCCATGTCCCTGCTGATCTGAGCCCATTGCTGAGGACACTGAGTGACCCAAGGGGGGCCTGGGGGACACAGAGCAACAGGTGCAAGGGACACAGTATGTGGACCTGGATCTGAATAGAGAGACTTTTGTGTCCAGAGCTCAGCCTGGGCAATCCGTCCCCTGGTGACTCTATCACACAGAGTGGCACACGTGACTCCATGGCTGTGTAGTCACAGGACAATCCCTTCCACGGCCCATTGGCAGCCTCACCTCTGACTGGGAGCTACATGGGGTCTCTGCCCAAATGCCGTGGATCACATGGCTGTGGGACTCTGTTCACAGTGGCAGCATCTGCCCATGTCCCGGCTTCTGAACATTTGCTATTTTACTCTCTTGTCTCCAGTAACCACAACTTGCGAGCAATGACCCTTCTAAAGGATCCATCAGAGGAGTCAGAGCTGCAGGGTCAGCAACGGGCAGGATGAGTGAGAGAAACAAGGCAGAAGCTCTGCAGACATGGCAGCCATAGGAAGTAGGATAAATTGGCATCATAAACTCAGAGCAGGAAGGGGACAAACACCCTGACACGCTCCATCAGTGACACAGATGAGATGCCCTGGAGGTGCCCACGGAGAAGGAAGGAGGGGAGTGCGAGGAGTGGAGGGATGTGACTGTAGAGCTGTCCCAGTCCGCTCCCCTGAGAAGACTCAGACTCTTAGCAGCCCCAGGGCTGAAGCAGCAGCTAGAAGAGGTTTGTACCAGAGTGGTGCCAGGAGGAGGTGCATGTGCCCCTGATGGCAGCTCGGCTGCTGATGGCCAGAGTGATGCCTGTCCCAGACCCACCACCCCTGACCCAAGCAGGAATCATGTCCAAGGGGCAGCCTGGGCCAGCAGGGACTCAGAGTCAGGCTCGGTTCTGCTGATGCCAAGCTAGGATGCTGCAAATCCTCTGACTGCCCTGAAGGTGACGATGACCCTCTTTCCTGGGACAGAGGAGGGGTGCTGGAGACGGGGTCCACACAACCTCCCCACTATCAAAGTGGGGAACATGAAATCCCCAAACATTAGTATCAAGCAAATAGTTCATTTAGTTTGATGAAACTCTGATCAGAAAGCAAAACAGGCTGACAACCGCATCTTCGAGGAAACACTTGTGTTTAATGCAAGCACACTGAGGGTGCAGCCTGAGTCCTCCTTCCTCCCCGGAGAGTCAGAACAGCAGGAGGAAGAGCAGCTAAGCTGTTCCCCATGTCCACGAGGTGGCTCCTGAGGTGTCTGCTCACTGAGGGCTGGAATGGGCTCTGGGGACACAGTGAAAGTGGAGGGGAGGAACAAGTTTGGGCTTGAGCCTCAGAGCACAGAGCAGGTTTTCCCCACAACTCAGAACACTGACAGCTCTTCCCACATCACCCTGGTCACACCAGAGACCCCATTCAAGCTAAGGGCTCCGTGTTGATAGTGGAACAACAGTATCACTCTATTACTTTCCTAGTATTTCTAAGATTGGGACTCATTCTTATTTGCTGTGGGATTTGTCTGCCATCTAATGCCAGTTTTGTGACACAGCAATTTACAGGATATTACAGGCCAAGTCCCAATGAGTCTTGACTGAGTTTTTTTATGAGTATTCATGAAGCTAATCCTATTACATTCACCAATAGGCCAGATTCTGTAGGGAGCACAAAAAGATTCCTCTCCTCATTAAACCAGTCACCTAGTTGAGGTCAAAGGGTATTCAGAAGATATTAGTTACAAAAAAATGAAGGGCTGGGTTCTGTGACCCATGTGAGATGTCAGCGATATGGTTTTGGAAAAGAGAGGGTGGTCAATGAGGGACCCTGCAGGACATAATAGCAGGGGGTGGGGAGGCAGGCAGAGGGCTTCTGATCTAGATCTGTCATCCCAGCCCTATTCTTTCCATCCTGGAAAACTGTCCAAAGTGGCCTATGAGAACCACAGCAGCTGCTCCAGCAGGGAAGTATCTAGGGCCACTCAGCCCTCTAGACCAAGAGCTGGTGAGGTTTGTGCTCTGAGCTATAGCACTGTGAGTGACCACATGTAACTATTTAGACCAGTGCTGAACAACAGAATTTCTTTTAAAAAAAAAAAAAAAAGCTTTATTCATTGAGATATAATTGACATACAAAAACTGTATACATTTAATGTGTACAACTTGATGCACTTAGCAATAAATATACACCCATGAAACCACCAACACAATATATCCATCACCTCCAAAAATTTCCTCTTGTCCCCTTTTTGTTTGTTTTGTTTTGTTGTTTTGTTTTGTTTTCCTTTTGCAGTAAGAGTACTAAACATACAATCTATCATTATAGCAAATTTTTAAGTATACAATGACATATTGTTAATCAAAGGCCCTTAGTATTCATCAGATCTCCAGACCTTATTCATCTTTCATGATTGAAAGTTTGTACACTTTGCCCAAAACACTTTCCCCAAGCCCATGGCAACCACCATTTTACTGTCTATTTCTATCAGTTTGACTATTTTAGATTTCACCTGTAAGTAAGAAGATACAGCATATACCTAGCATAACGTCCTCCAAGCCATCCATATTGTCACAAATGACAGAATTTCCTTCTTTTTAAGGCTAAATAATATTCCATTGTATGATTATACCACATTTTCCTTATCCATTTGTCCATTGATAGATATTTAGGTTATTTCCCTGTTTGGGCTATTGTAAATAACGCTGCAAATGAACACGAGCATATAAACAACTCTTCAAGATCCAAATTTCAATTCCTTTAGATACATATCCAGAAATGGAATTGCTGGATCTTATGGTATCTTTACTTTTATGAGGAACTTTCACATTGTTTTCCACAATGGTTGCACCAATTTACATTCCCACCAACAGGGTACAAGGGTTGTCTTTTCTCCGCATTCTTTCTAACACTTGTCCTTTGTTTGTTTGTTTTTAATAGTAGCTATCCTAACTGGTGTGAGATCATATTTCATTGCCTTTTGATTTACTTTTCTCTGATAATTAGTGATATTGAGCATTTTTTTAATGCACCTGTTGCCATTTGTATGCGTTCTTTTGGAAAATGTCTATTCTTGTTCTTTGACTATTTTTCAATTGGGTTATTTGGTTTTTGTTGTTGTTGAATTGTAAGACTTCCTTACAATTTTTGGATATTAACCCCTAATCAGATATATGATCTGCAAATATTTTCTCCCATACTGCAATCTGCTTTTCACTCTGCTCATTGTTTTATTTGCTGTGCAAAAGCTTTTTATGTGATAAAATCCATTTGTCTACTTTTGCTTTTATTGCATTTCCTTTTGGTGTCCTGTTCAAGAAATCATTGCCCAATCCAATTTCTAGAAGCATTTTCTGTTTTCTTTAAAGAGTTTCATTGTTTCAGATTTTACATTTATGTCTTAAATCAATTCTGAGTTTATTTTTGTGTATGGTGTGAGATAAGGGTCCAATTTCACTCTTTTGCAGATGCATATCCAATTTGTTGAAAAGAAAATCTTTTCCCCATTGCGTGCTCTTGGCACCCTAGTAAAGATAAATTCACTGTATATGTGTGGGTTTATTTCTGGGATTTCTCTTTTGTTCCATTGGTCTATGAGTCTGTTTTTATGAGAGTACCATGCTGTCTTAAAGGCTGTCGCTTTATAACATGCTTCAAAATCCAAGAGTGTGATTGCTCCAGCTTGTTTTTCTTGTTCAAAATTGCTCTGGTTATTCAGGGTCTTTTACAATTCCAAATGAAGTTGCTAATTATTTTTTTTATTTCTGTAAAAAAATGCTATTGAAATTTTGAAAGGGAATTGCATTAAGTCCATAAATTTCTTCTGGAAGTATGGACATTTTAACAATTCAAATTATTCCAATCTATGAACATAAGATACCCTTTGATTTATTTGTGTCATTTTTAATTTTTTCCATTAGTGTTTTGTAGTTTTCAGTGTATAAGTCTTTTACCTCCTTATTTAAGTTTATCCCTAAGTATTTTATTCTTTTTGATGCTGTTGTAAATGGAATTTTTTTTCTTAATTTCCTTTCAGATGGGTCATTGTTAGTGTATAGAGATGCAGCTGATTTTATATGTTGATTTTGCATCCTGCAACTTTATTAAATTCATTTATTAGTTCTGACATGTTTTTTGTAGAATCTTCAGAGCTTTTTACAGATAAGATCATGGCATCTGCAAACAGAGATGGTTTTACTTCTTCCTTTCCAATAGGATGCCTTTTATTTCTTTTTCTTTCATAAGATCATAGCATCCGCATACAGAGATGGTTTTACTTCTTCCTTTTGGATTGGATTCATTTTATTTCTTTTTCTTTCCTAATACTCTGGCTAGGACTTTCAGTACTGTCAAATAGAAGTGGCAAGAGTGAATATCCTTGCCTTGTTTTGGATCTCAGGGGAACTTTCAGGTTTTCATCAATAATTATGATGTTAGACATGGTGTTTTCATAAATAGACTTCATTTGCTTCTTGCTGGCTCAAAGAGGTCGATATGGTGAAATAAAGGTGCCCAGGGTTTGTTCCTTCCACAGAAAAAGAACAGAACAAGGAACAGACAGCTAAATATTGATGAGAGCATCAAAAGGACAGTATAGAAGTGCAGCAGGAGATTGATGAGGTCTCTATGGATCATGAAAGACCAGGATGATGTCGTAGAGGGGAGAAAGAGGCACATGACCTCAGTCACCACACCTACACTGGGATTGGCACAGGAGGAAATTTCCCTTTCACCAAAAGGAATTTACTCATCTGTGAGCTCATGTTCTGGCCTGCTGCCACTGCCATTTCCCAGCCCCAGAGCATGCCGCCACCACCACCCATTTCCCCACACAGCAGTTCATCTCACTTCCTACCAACTCCACAATGGAATACTACTCAGCTATTAAAAAAGAAAGAAATTCTTCCATTTGCAACAGCGTGTGTGAGTTTGGAGAAAATTATGCTAAGTGAAATGAGCAAGGTACAGAGAAAAATACCATGTCCTCAATCATAAATTGGAGGAAAGAAGGAAAGAAAGGAGAAAGAAAGAACAAAATAAGGAAGGAAGGGGGGGAGGAAGAAAGAGAAAGAAGAAAGAAAGAAAGAAAGAAAGAAAGAAAGAAAGAAAGAAAGAAAGAAAGAAAGAAAGAAAGAAAGAAAGAAAGAAAGAAAGAAAGAAAGAAAGAAAGAAAGAAAGAGACATAACAGTCATAGTAATATGCTGAACTTTCAGAAGGGGAGAAGAAAACTGTGATTTCTAGAGGTGGGAAAGGAGGGGAGAAATAAGAAATGGGTTAATAGACACAAAACAACTAGTTAGGAAAAATAAGTTTTATTAACATAGAATCCAGCTATGCACCTACAATTAACAATAATTTACTGCGTGTTATCAAATGACTAGAAGAGAGGAGATCAAATACCCTCAACACAAAAAAATGATTACATTTTGTAATGATGAATATGCTAATTATCCTGGCTTAACATCACACATTGTACACAGGCATTGATACTCAGTTCTGTGCCCCACAGATACATATAATCAGTTACGTTTCAATGAAAAGAAAAATAAACAAATAAATAGACTATTTTGTTGAGGTAATTTGCTGGGAGTTTTATCACAAATTTTGTCATGTACTTTTTCTGTATCTATTGAGATGATTGCATGATTTCTATCCTTCATTCTATTAATGTTCTGTTCATGTTGATTGATTTGCATATGTTGGACCATCATTAAATCTCAGGGATACATACTATTTGGTCAAGCTGTTTCACTTTTTTAATATGTTGCTATATTTGGCTTGTTAGTACTTTGTTGAGAATTTTTGTTTCTATCTTTATCAGGGATATTGATCTATAGTTTTCTTCCCTTGAGGTTCTTTGTCCGGCTTTGGTATCAGGGCCATGCTGGCCTCATATATGAGTTTTAAAGTGTTCCATCTCCTGTTTTTTTAGAATAGTTTAAGAATGATTGGTAACTTTTCTTTAAATGTTTAATTTCAGTTACATACAGAAATACTACCCTTTCTTCCCCCACATATATTTTATATAATTGATGCCAGATTTTACTTCTTTTTATATTGTGTTTCCATTAACAAATTTCTATGGTTGTAGTTATTCTGACCACTTTTTCTTTTATTTATAGACTAATGTTAAAAGTGATTTACACACCACCATCACAGTATTACGGTATTCTGTGTTTGTCTCATATTTACCTTTAGCAGTGAGATTTGTACTTTCATATGCTTATGTGTTGTGGTTTAGTATCTTTTCATTTCAACATGAAAAACTCCCTTTAGCACTTCTTTTAAGGCAAGTTAATAGAGTTTGGAAGTTATATTCTCTCCAAAACTCATGTGGAAAACTGATCCCCAATGTGGCAGTTGGGGGAGTTGTTTTGAGTCATGGAGGTGGATCCCTCATGAACAGACTAATGCTCTTTGTGGAGGGTGAGGGTAGTGAGTGAGTTCTCAGTTTATTAGTTCCCATGAGAGCTGATTGTTTAAAAGACCCTGGCACCTTCCCTCTCTCTGTCTTGCTTCCTCTCACCATGTGATCTGCTTGCACCTGCCAGCTGCCTGCCACTTTCCAGCATGAGTAGAAGCAGCCCAAATGTCCATCATCAGATGAGTGGATATGGAAACTGTGGTATATCTACACAATGGAATACTACTCAGCTATAAAAACGAATGAAATACTGCCATTTGCAACAACATGGATGGACCTTGAGAGACTTATATTAAGTGAAACAAGTCAGGCACAGAAAGAGAAATATCACATGTTCTCACTCATTGGTGGGAGCTAAAAATAAATAAATAAATTCACACACACACACACACACACACACACACACACACACACACACACACAAAAGCCAGGGGGGAGGGGGAGAAGACATAACAACTACAATTCCTTGAAGTTGATATGACAAGCAAACAGAAAGGACATTGTTGGGTGGGAAGGGGGAGAGGGAGGAGGGAAGGGGGTTTCGGTAATGGGCTACAATAATCAACCACATTGTATATCGATAAAATAAAATTTAAAAAAAAAAAGAAAATAGTATCTTACAATGTGGTTATTCATTACTTATGATATTCAGGAAAACAATTGATTTTCAGCTACATCTCTTGTAGGAAGGTTAATGATATTTTGGTTCATTCTATAAAATTCTTTTTTTTTTCCTTTTTTTATTGAAACATAATTGATTATACATATTTTGGGAGTACAGCATTGACTACCACCACCTGCATACAACATATGATGATCAAATCAATATTATTAGCATATTCATAACTACAAATTATATTTATTCAGCATATCTTTACATATTTTAAAACCTGAATATTTTGAAGATTGCTCAAGATAATAATTATTCCATGTTAAAAAACTGTAATGACTTCAGTAGTAGAAGTGTGTTCAGGATTAATTCCCTCCACGCTTAACCTATCTGGCTTTACTTTTTGATTTATGGACTCTTTTACTGTTTTCTCTCTTCTTTCTTATCAGGTGGCTGCTGCCTATACCTGGGACTATCAGCAAACTTATCTCTGGGAAGTTTTCTTTTTCTGTTTTGTTGGTTTTAATACCCATCTCATAAAGAAAACTGCCAAACTATGAGAATTATGTAAAAAAATAATAGTCATAATCATAATGAAATGAGATCTGAGTGAGAGAGGCTGTGAGATAACCACATGAACTTGGTCACAACAGGCAGCACTGAGAGAGCAGTGACCACCGTGTTTCTCTTGCCAAAGGCCTTTTTGCACATGCTGTTCTCTCTTCCTGGAACACTCTTCTTTCACCCTCACCTGTTAATTCTACTTACCTTTCAAATCTCAGTTTAGGTGTCACTTGTTTGGGAAAGTTTCTCTTGGCCCCTAACTAGGCCAATCCCCCTGATTACTGACCATTAGAGCACGTCACACCTCTCTTTCATGGCCATTTTTGTATTTTCTGTCTATAGTTACTGCACTAATGCCTTCAGCACCTTCTAAATGAGTGTGTCTCAAGGTATCTGAGATGCAGACTGAGTTTTTTTATTTCCCCCCATCACTGACTAAGCATGGTCCCACTGCACAAGATTAGAATATGGCTCATGCCATATGCTACTCACCCAGGAGTCTGGCAAATCGAAGGTTTATATCCTCTTCAACAAGATGAGTCCACTTATCATACACTTAGATGTCATGACAATATCAAATTACTATGAAAATATCTAAATGCTTACTCTCAATTTCTGCACTTATCTCATTGGGGTCTGATAACAAACAGTGGAGGATTGGCAAGGCTCTAAAAACCCTGCATTGGGTAGTGCTGCTCTAGAGAAGCAGGCTTTGTTGCACTTACGAATCACCCGGGGTCTTGTCAACATGCTGAGTTGCATCCAGCAGGCCTGGAACAAGAATTCACTATCTACATCCAACAGCTCCCAGTGATGCTGCCAAGGTTGGTCCATGAACCACACTGTGAATTAGTAAGAAAGCTCTAGAAGAGGGTGAGCTCTATAGGACAAGAACTACATGTGCTCCCCCTCACTCCTAAATCCCAGGCCCTCATGGCTGAACCTGGAGCACCGCAAGGGACCAGTAAAAGTGCAGAATGAGTGAACAGAAGACCTCAAAACAAGTGCCCCGTGCTTCCTCAATAATAATTGCTTTTCACGAACAAAAGAAACACTATCACAGAACAGCTACACACTGCTCATCTATGCGCTGCAAGTTCAGAATCCAGGGATGACAATATTCAGAATGACAATTTTCAGAATGACAAAGGAAAGGAAAGGAAAGGGATATGCTTCTATCTTCAAGATAGCAGTAACCCCAGGAAAGAAGAGATACTGGAATGAGGGAGGGCGTACAAAGGAAACTTTGACAGTTTCTGCAATGTGCTATGACTAAAATTTTTAAAATGATAAAATGAAATGTTAAGGTTTCTCCAGTGGGGTTGGACATGCATGTTTGTATAGTACTTTCCATACTTGTTCATCATGTTTGATATCATTTATAATAAAACTCTTTAAGTGTGCTTTGGAATTGAGTAAAATTGACCTGGTTGGTGACAGTTCTCAAACACTGTCACTTTCAAGGCACATCTTTAGTTAAAGGTAGAGTTGTACCATGAACATGGAAAGGCATGGTCAAAACAATTGAATTCTATTTATATCAATTCCTCGCTCTGATTAAGCATTTACTATGGGCATGGGGCAGGCCAGCCTGACCCAAGCTGGCCAAAGAACTTACCTCTGTTCATTGAGCTCTTTCGTTTACACAACCTTTGCCTAGAGCTCACTGTCATGGGCAGAATGATTTGAGGATTTATATTGGAAAGGATGAAGTGGTGCCTAACTTTGTAAATAACATATGGCCCCAGCATAACACCATCCACTAAGGCTGTGGAGGTTGTTGGTCAAAAAACAGAGTTAGCTGCATTAGATTCATCTTCCCAGGAGATGCTTCAGCAATTGCTGATCATCAGCTGGGTCCTCTTGCCTTGATTTATCTTTGTCTCCTTTTTACTTCCCCTTGGATCTGAAATAGGTCTCCAAATACTTAAATTGCCTCCTCAACAAACCCAGCACCTAGCACTGACTCCATGCCATGTGTCCACTGTAGGGCAAAGCCCCTGTCTGCATCCCTGCCTGTCCTTCTACCATTAATCTCCTGATATTAGCATCTGGGTCATTTTTTAAACAGAAATGCACTAGTACTAACATTAATTCCATTTTCATCTCTCTTCCACCAGTACCTTTGCATGTACTGTTTCAATTATTTATTACAGTTTACAACCCACCCCAAATGTTAGTGGCTTAAAACAACAATTATTTATTGCTTATGATTCTGTGGGTCAGCAATCTGGTCTCTTCTACTGCTGGACTTGCCTTGCTGGCTCTCATGAATGAATGACCCAAGATGGCCTTATGCACATATCTGGTGGTTGGAGCTGGCTGTCGGCTGGTTGGTCTGGAGGCAGCTTATACCTGCCTCACGTGGCCTTTTATCCTCCAGTTGGCTAGATTTGGCTCCTCACACAGGAGTCTTGGGGTGAAATTCTGAGATAGCAAGAATGGCCTGGGCTCAAAACTCACACAAGGTAATTTCTGCCACAAACCAAACTCAACGGCAAGCCTAGATCCAAGGGGAGGCTGAATAAACGTCTCTAAACAGAGGACTCAGAAGCTATATTGCCTGGGCAGATGAATAGGGACAGAAGGAATTGCTGCAGCCATCTCTAGAAAAGATGTACCACCTATGTTATCAGTCTACCCCTGTCCTAGACAGCTTTCCAGAAAGGCATAGTCTAAGAGTTGTGTAAACCATGAACTGCACAGACCTGTTTTTCAATTTGTAATGTGTGGACTTTTGTCTCATTAGAGAGGAACATGGGGCTGCTGCCAAATCCTTCATACTTTTTATTAGATGCTACTTTAGTTTACCCAGAATGAAGAGACCTCAGGAAACTAAGGTCATTGTCATCCATTGACACATAGTGTATAGCAGGTCCAGGTCGATTTCTGTGTGTGTGTGTGTGTGTACCACTTTCTGATTGAATATGTAAAAATGCACAAGATATTCTCAACCCACCAGTATAAGAATGGTCTGTGGGATCACTAAGTTATAATTCTCTATAACATGCCCAAGAACTCAGTATCCCTCTTGATACTGCTGAAGGGACAGAGGCTAAGGTGAGGAACATGTCATGGTTTGACACACCATGACATCAATATTCCTGGAATTCAACTCCAAGCAAGAAGTGTCACTGCATCTTTAAAGCAGTAAAATGCCTTTTGCATCTTAGCTAGGGAGAGGTGTGGATCACAAGAGAGAAAAGCACCTCCCAGGAAAACACCAGATGCCACAGAGCCCTAAGAGAGACATGCCAGAGAGCTGACCAACACAGTCATTTTGGTTAACAGGCAAGGACACACATTTACATAAAGGAAGAGAATATTGTAAGAAATTGTAATAGAAAAATATAGCTCTAACCTGCACAATTCTGCAAATGCTTGCTAAAACGGGAAAACATATCTAAAAGTATTTTAAGTGAAGCAGCTTTTTAGAGGTCAAAGCAGAACTAGACACACATTCCGGGGCCAGCCGGTCTCAAGGACTAACCAGCCCTCTTATCTTCAGGACACCTGGCAGAGCCCAAGTGAGAAAAAAAAAAAAAATTGAACAGTCCCTTATCGGAATGCTAGCCTGTTGAGCTTGACCATGGATAAAGTCTTTGTCCAAAGAAAGTGTATAAAAACTCCAATGTAAAGGGGAGGGGGGCGCTTTTCCGAAAGGCAAAGGGCCTCAGCTAGCTGAAAAATAAAAATCCTCTTGCCAGATTGCAGCGTCTCTTGTCTTGTGGTCTTTGTGAAGTGAGCCACCCCTGGCATGGGATTTGTGCAAAGTGCACGGGTCTTACATCTTGGGGGCTCGTCCAGGATTGGCTCACTCTCCCTGGGACCAGAGACTAGAGAATGGAGGATTGCTCAAGCAGCAGGTACCACGGTCGTCTGTCTGTCTGCTGTGTCTGTCTTTGTGTCTTTGTTGTCTGCTGTAATCTGGTTTCAGTTTCTCGGTGGCTCTGGGAAGGAGTCACCGGTCTGTTTAGCTTTTCGATGGCTCCAGGACGGAATCACCGGTCTGATTTTAGATTTTCTGAGGCTCCAAAGCGGAGCCATCTGTAGTGGTCAAGCGGTGGGGCAGAAGTGCCGGCACGCAGCAGCCACAGGAGTCCTGGAGGACGCTCCAGATTCCTCTGCAGGAGATGAACAGGTTCCGCTCCATGGGAGATCTCTAGGAAGGAGACCCCTCCCGAGTTCTCTGATAATCTGGTTGTTGCGCCTGTGGCAGGGGTGCGTCAGTGTTTTAGTTTTTGTTTGTCTGGTTGCGTGTGCGTGGGGACTGACGACTTTCTGGGGCGACATGGGGTAGACTGTCTCTACTCCTTTAAATCTGACTCTGTAATACTGGACTGATGTGAAGGCCAGGGCTAATAATTTGTCTGTCTGTTTGTGTTTAAGTAACTAAGTTTGTGCCTTTTGGTCATTAAAGACCTGATGACTGAAAGAAATTATTTTTTTCTCAGTTTCTCCTGGCAAGTTTTAAAAACCAAGCACTGTAATTAGCTAAGTCTCTGGACAAAATTTGTCTATCTGTGCACAGAGTTCTGCAAGTGTTATAAGAAAAACTCACTGTCTATGACATTTCAGCCAAGATAAAGAAAAAACCTGTTAAAAGAATCAAAGCCACTTGGAGATTCTGTTTTTCTTATACAACGCAGCCAGTTCTAGCTAAATGTAAACATTAAACTAAAACTGGGGGGGAAAAAAAAGGTTAAAAGGCTTTTTGAAAATCACACTGCTATGAGAAATGTTTTTGGAATTATCTGCTTGGGTTTGCTGGTCAAACAGGGTTACATTTGTCTTTGGTAGAGGTTTTAAGGTTAAAGTTATAAGCCCAGCCTAAAACAGAATGATCTTTGATCATGGGATTTTTAAATAAATGAGGTTAATTTAGTATTGTTGGTGAAAAAGGAAATCAGTATGCAGGAAAAGAGGATACTTCATTGTGAAAAAGCATCTTGTGTAGTGAACTTTTGTCCTAGAGCAAAATAGCCGGTTATTTAGAAAGTGGGAAGTATAAGACAAATAAAAAAAAATCTAAAGCATGTCATCAAAGGTCCGAGTAAGTGGTAATAATGGTTTGTAAACAGCGAATTTATAAAAAAATTTGTGTATGATTAAAATAATAATAATTAAAAGGCAATTAGCTAAATTTTTCTAAAGACTCTAACAAGTACTCTTAAACACAAGTGTCAAATAACTTTGAGAACAATGGACAAAATAAAAGGTTTTCAAAACTCTAGTAAGAAACCTGATGAGTTTATAGAACTACTAATTAAGATCAAGTAAAGCAAAAATTAAGTATACAAAGTTAAATAACTGATAAAAATGTTTTGTAACTTGCATTGTTGTTCTTTACTTAAATGTTTTGTTTTAAGGAAACTTTTTCTCTAAGCTATCTATAACTTACAGCAATTTGGTAAAATGTACTTTATAAACAAAGATGAAAATATTTGCCTTTTTCCTCTTTGATTCCCCCCAAATTTGAAAACTATTTGTGAGTATCCTTCTGATTTTTATAGTATAAAATAACACGTCTACCTGGGAATAAGTCTTCCCAGCACTGAGGCATCCATACAAAGAAAAGTAAAACCTTTTCAATCAGAAAGTTGATCTTCAATGCTTCCATGAGGACTGTTTTGATCAAAAAAGGGGAAATGATGTCTTGTCTGCACAAGCAGTTCTCTAAAGTTTCATAAACTTGAAGGAAGAGACTCATGACTTGGATAAGACATCCTGTTCCTAAACAAAGGATTCATGTAAGTTCTTAAGATTCTTAATGTACCAAGTAATGTATAGCTTGCTAACTCTGAGTAAGCCACCTGTTGTGAATCAACTGTTAAGACAATAGATAAACAAATGCCCTTAATCCTCTGTGCCACTCCAGCTGGGTAACAAGAGCTATGTCCTCCATCATGTCAAATAGTTCCATTCCACATTAACCCCTACTGCGCCCTGAAAACAGCTTGAAGCAGTCAGATGAGTCGGCGGCCCACTCCGTAAAAGTAGAAAGAACTATTGACAATGGGGAATTGTTAAAATAAACAGGACTAAAGCCATTTTGGGATCTAAAGCAGCCTGGGCTACTGGGGGGGGGGGAGATTTTTTTTAAAAAGGACAGGTTTTTTTTCTCTCTCTACTCTAGCTTCCCTTCCCCTGACTTTCTTATCTCACTTACTAAGTAAAAAGGCAAGGCTGAGAGGCTGGTTGGTACTTTGCAGAGCTAACAGATCTTTCTTTGAGTCTTGTAGAATTTTGGGAAATGATCAAAGCCATGCAACTGGAGGCTGACCTTGGGCACTAGCCAAGTACACTGGCACGAATCAAAATCTTGCAGGGTCCTGAGATGACGGCGAGGAAACCAGATGAGGCCTAGGCAAGACCTTGTACCTGACTCACAAACACGGACCCCTTGTAGCTCACGTCTCCTGTCACCCCCTTCCCCCCTTTTTGCCCTTACGCCAGGCCCCAGTGCCCAAGAACCCTTTATGGTCTATGTTCCCTTTACCACAAGTGCTTTAATGAGCCACAGGGCCTAATTTCTCTCTTGGAGTCTGTCTTTTATACTCATCGGCCCACCTGGGATGACTGCCAGCAGCTCCTCCAGGTCCTGTTCACCACCGAGGTGAACAACAGATCCTCCTGGAGGCTCAAAAGAACGTCCCAGGAGACGCTGAGCAACCTACCCTCCTCCCTGATGTTATAGGTGCAGGATTCCCGTTGATCAGACCAAACTGGGATTTCAACTCAGCAGAAGGTAAGGAGCACCTGAAGGTCTATCGCCAGGCTCTAATGGCAGGCCTCAGAGGGGCAGCAAAACGCCTCACTAATTTGACTAAGGTAAGGGAGATAACTCAGGGGCCCAATGAGTCTCCATCAGCATTTTTGGAGAGACTCATGGAGGCATTCCGTCAGTTTACCCCGTATGATCCAGGTAGTGAAGAGCATAAGGCTACAGTGACAGTTGCTTTTATTGACCAGTCTAGTAGGGACATCAGAAGGAAACTGCAGAGGCTTAAAGGTTTACAAGGTAAGTCATTAAGAGAATTAATGCAGGTGGCTGAAAAGGTTTATCATAACAGAGAGTCAGAGGAGGCTAAAAAAATAAAGAGGGAAAAGCGCCAAGAAAGAAATTTTCACAAAATTCTGGCCACTGTAGTCAGGGAAACTAGGGAGCCCAGTAAGACAGTACCGGGCAACAGGAAGGGACCCCTGACAAAGGATCAATGTGCGTACTACAAGAAAAAAGAAAAAAAACTGGAGCCCTGGAAAAGGCCTGCAGCATATCTGTCTAAAAAATTAGACCCAGTAGCCTCAGGGTGGCCAGCTTGTCTAAGGATCATAGCGGCAGTTGCAGTCCTGGTGAAAGATGCTGATAAATTGACTATGGGACAGAATTTAGTAATCTCAGCACCTCATGCCTTAGAGAGTGTTGTCCGCCAGCCTCCCAACCGCTGGCTCACAAATGCTCGCATGACTCATTATCAGACTCTGTTACTGAATTCAGACCGGGTTACTTTTGCTCCACCGGTGAGCTTAAATCCAGCCACATTGTTACCAGACCCAGACTTTGACCTCCCCATCCATAACTGCCAACAAGTGCTTGCTGAGGCACATGGATGGCGGAAAGACTTGTCAGATCAGCCTCTGACGGATGCTGAAGCCACCTGGTTTACTGATGGCAGCAGTTTTCTGGAGAAAGGAGTACGAAAGGCAGGAACTGCTATAGTAGACGGCCAGAATCTGATATGGGCACAGAATTTACCTGCCGGGACGTCCACCCAGAAAGCAGAGCTCATCGCCCTCACGAAAGCCCTTGAAATAGGGGAGGGCAAAAGAATCAACATCTATACGGACAGCAGGTATGCCTTTGCCACTGCTCATGTGCAGGGTGCTATATACCAACAGCGGGGCCTGCTAACTTCTAAAGGAAAAGAAATCAAAAACAAGGCAGAGATCGTAGCCCTGTTGGAGGCCCTTCACAGACCACTAAAAGTGAGTATTATACACTGCCCGGGCCACCAGAAAGGGGATTTCCCCCATCGCCAGGGGAAAAAACTTGGCCGATTCAGAGGCAAGGGTGACAGCCCACGGGTCCTCAACTATTTTGTTAGTTGACGTCCCCGAGCCAGAAAAGCCCAAATTTAAATACTGGGCTGAGGACGTAGCAACGATCTCAAAGGACTCTAATAATCACTTTGATCAGGAAACAGGGCGTTGGCATAAAGTGTCAGGCAAGCCTATCTTGCCACAAGAACAAGCCCGCGCCATGATCAAACAAATACATCAATGGACACATCTGGGAGTGAACAAACTGGCCCAGACTGCCCTGAAGACAGAATATCATATCATAGGGCTAAAGCAATTAGCAGAGCAAATAGTTAAAAGCTGTGTACCTTGTCAAAAAGTAAATGTCTGTAAAAATACACCGGGACCTGGCAAGAAACTCAGAGGAGACAGACCTGGGGTAAATTGAAAAGTAGATTTTACTGAAGTCAAGCCAGGCAGATATGGTTACAAGTATCTCCTAGTCTTCATAGACACCCTCTCTGGATGGGTAGAGGCCTTCCCAACGAAACAAGAAACAGCCACTGTCGTAGTCAAGAAAATCCTAGAAGAAATCTTTCCACGGTTTGTAGTGCCCAAGGTAATCAGGTCCGACAATGGACCCGCCTTCGTCGCCAAGGTAAGTCAGGGAGTGGCCAGACAACTAGGGGTTGATTGAAAATTACATTGCATTTACAGACCCCAGAGTTCAGGACAAGTAGAAAGGATGAACAGAACTCTAAAAGAGACTCTGGCTAAATTAACCATAGAGACTGGCGTGGACTGGGTGTTGCTCCTCCCCTTAGCCTTGTTCAGAGTTAGGAACACCCCCTCCCAGTTCAACCTAACCCCCTTTGAGATACTCTATGGTGCCCCCGCCCCCTTGACTTTACTGGGGGATGCTTTTGAACCCACTTGCCACAGTAACAGTGACTTATATGTCATGTTAAAAGGACTTCAAGCAGTGCAGAAGGAAGTCTGGACGCAGTTGGCAGCCGCTTACGAGCCCGGGACCCCCGAAGTTTCTCATCAGTTCCAGGTTGGGGACACAGTCTACATCAGACAACATCATTCCCGGACCCTGGAGCCTCGCTGGAAAGGACCTTACTTAGTGCTTCTAACAACCCCAATGGCTGTAAAGGTAGATGGGATCTCCGCTTGGATCCACGCCTCACACGTGAAACCTGCGCCGCCAGAGGACCAAGGACCGGGGGGGGGGGGGGGGGGGGCATCACCTGGAGAGCCCAAAGTGCTGCAGAGCACCCCTTAAGATTGAAAATAGTACAGACACCCTAACTCTTGTTTTCCTTATGTCTAACCATTCTCTTCCAGGGCGCCAAAGCTTCCAGCCCACATGCTCCTAAAAAGTTAACTTGGTATGTTATAAATGGGGTAAGAAATACAATCTGGAACTCATCCAAAATCACCGTAGGAACAGGGACATGGTGGCCTGACCTGTACCCTGACATACAAGTATTTCATGATTGAAATAGGCACTAAAAAAGGGGGGGGGAATATTGTAAGAAATTGTAATAGAAAAATATAGCTCTAACCAGCACAATTCTGCAAACACTTGCTAAAATGGGAAAACATATCTAAAAGTATTTTAAGTGAAGCAGCTTTTTAGAGGTCAAAGCAGAACTAGACACACATTCAAGGACTAACCAGCCCTCTTATCTTCAGGACACCTGGCAGAGCCCAAGTGAGTGAAAAAAAAAAAAAAAACCAATCAGTCCCTTATCGGAATGCTAGCCTGTTGAGCCTGACCATGAATAAAGTCTTTGTCCAAAGAAAGTGTATAAAAACTCCAATGTAAAGGCGGGGGACGCTTTTCCGAAAGGCAAAGGGCCTCAGCTAGCTGAAAAATAAAAATCCTCTTGCTAGATTGCAGCGTCTCTTGTCTTGTGGTCTTTGTGAAGTGAGCCACCCCTGGCGTGGGATTTGTGCAAAGTGCATGGGTCTTACAAGAACATCCATAGAAATCATATAGCCCACCCCACCCAGGGCACAGATGACATCCTCAAGGAAGACCTATTCTAGCAAGACAAGCCTGACCGAGCAGACTAGAGAAACCCACCTGCCCTCTCTCCTTACCTAACCGCCACCCTCGCATCCCAACTGGAAGAGAGAAAAGGAGGAAAAGAAGGAGGAAGAAGAGCTGGAGAGTGGGTGGAGCCCAAGAGGAACAAGGTCATTGGTGGGGAGGGTCTGTGGAGCATGATCAGAGCCACTTCCCCTTATGCTCCGTGTGGCATGAGACAGCAAGCTAGGAGAAGTCTGAGGAAGGTTGGGGAAATCAACAACAAAGTGAGGCTCAAGTCCTATGTTTTGACTGGATCAGAAGTTATTGTTCCCCCCAAAGTCCTCTAGTCTTTGCTAATCTTACTTTCTAGCATCCATGTTCACTCATGTTGCTAGTGGCAGCAGATAAGCCCAGAAGCCCAGATAAGCCTTCTCAGCTGCCTGAAGCCCAACAAGGGCCAGCTGTAGCCTCTCCTCCTTCTAACTTACTAGCAAATGGAGGGGCAATTGAATCC
Organism: Cynocephalus volans; assembly: GCF_027409185.1. Lineage (NCBI taxonomy): Eukaryota > Metazoa > Chordata > Mammalia > Dermoptera > Cynocephalidae > Cynocephalus > Cynocephalus volans. The sequence continues at coordinate 85,313,681 of NC_084473.1, forward strand.
GGTGCTTGGACTGACCAGTGAATAATATACTGGGAACCATTGCCTGTCATGACCTCCCAGTGCTGCAGAAATTATCATCTGCACCAAAGACAGAAAAGGTTCAGGAACAATGGTAGGGGTCTGTACATCAGTAGGACACATCCTCTGATTTCCTGTCCTGGCTACATTCAGAGAACCAGATCTGGTGCCCACTAAAAGGAAGATCACAAGAGTAAGATGGTGCAAGGTGGGGCCCTGACAGCCAGCAGAAGGCCCAAGAAGTTGACCTATGCCTGGGGAAGGCTGTGGTTTGCTCGCTGTATCACTCTAGTTTAGAGTAATGGGCAGGTGACTGGCTTGGTGACTGGCAGCTGGTTAAGAATATTCCTTCACTTTTTATATATTCCATAAAAGGAAAAGTAGGGGGGCCTTCCTAACCAAGATAGAAAATAGAAGGTACTAAAGGAAAGATAGTTATGTTTGACTAATTGGAAAACATAAAACACCTTGTGTCAAAAGCTAGCATTTATCAATAGAAAACTTATTAATCTGAATTTTTAAAATGGTGATATGTCAGGGTCTTCAAATTCTGAAGAAAGAAGAGATGCAAAACAGAAAAGCACAAACTCCCAGACTAATTATGTTCAGCAATAAGTAAGGATTTCACTCAGTTAAGACAAAACAGACCGTAAATAAGATTGTCCTGCAGAGCATTGAGGGGATGCATACAACCCAATGCAAAGATCCCCCCCCCCGCCACACACACACACACACACACACACACACACACACACACACACACACACACACACACACACCCCAGTGGACCTGATACAAAATGATACAAATTAACAAATGTGGGTAGGGAAAGGAGAACTGATGAAACTTGTAAAATCGACTCCTGGGGGTGTCTCTTTGGTGGAATTGAGGATTCCCAGGTCCACAGTGATCTGGGGAATAATCTAAACCCCAGGGTCATCCTTCTGCTGGAGCAGTTCCTGCACCCACATAGGCAAAGAAGGAATAGCACCTCTGGGGAACAGAGATGGAGGCTGCATGCAGCCACATGTGTATTCTTCCCTGCTTCCATGCCACCAAGTAGCAGAAACTGTTCAGAAACCAGTAAATAGTGGGAATTCAAACCTTTACTCTGAAAGGACAGCACACAAAGTCCCAGATACAATGAAAAGGGATTCAAGAAGATTTGCTACATCAGGGGCAAGAGAGACTTTGAGAAAGCTACACTAGTTTTTCAAGTGCAAAATGGCAACTATGAAAATATACTATAAGAAGAGAAGGATGTTCACAAAATACAGGCAACATGTTCTGGAAGAAAGCATCACCTAGAAAATAAAAGGAAATGTCAGGACAAGTACTAGGAAAGAACTTAATAAAATGAATTCCATACAATGAGACTTCCAAAGTGGAGGTTAACTCATGAATAGAATTAGGTGAAAAGGGAGTGTTTGGGGTTGAAGAAATAAATTGAGAACTACACCAGCACAATTCAAGAACTATTTATTTAATCCCTTTTGCACTTTCTCCCCAGAACTCATCCCTGCTGGTACAGGCTGGGCAGGATCAGCCTCTGTTCTGGGTCCTGCATGAGGAAGGAGAGTATGGGAGATTGCAGGAGATGAGGAAGTGCCCCCACCCATCCTCCCCCAACCATTCTCCAGTCTCAGAAACAGCCCATCCATCTGCCATTGCTCCTCCAGAGCTGCCCTACCCAACCCCGCTTCCTGCAGCAACTTCAACTTCCTCCTCATTGACTTCTCCTCCCCTCTCCTTTGGCTTGTGATCCCCTCTGGCTACCACATTTCTCTCTTTCTCTCCCGTAAGATTTTGCTTTGAAAGAGTCATCTATACTCACAGCCCCCCTTCCTTGCCCCCCTCTCACTCCTCAACCCATCACAACCCAGCTTCCGCCTTCGCCACTTTACTGAAACTATGCAATCCTCATGGCCGTGCCATCCGTGACTATGCAATCGCCAGCTCCAACGTCCTAACCCTCGTCTCGCTTGCTCCTCTGGGGAGCTGGACCCCATTCACTCCCTTCTTAAAACACTTCCCTTTTTGCTTTTGTTTGTCTATTCTCTCTTGATTGTCCTCCTACCTATCTAATTGCTCTTTCTCTTTTTTACTGAATACGGAATGTTTTTTTCTGTCCACCCCTTACATGTTAACATGCCTGAAATCTCTCTTCAGTCCCCTTTTCATTCTTCTTTGCCCAGTTAGCCAATGTATGTGAAAGATTCGCTGGATATAGAGTGTGGCTATGAGATGGCCGAGGACCTAGTAGGAACTCTGTGTGAAAACCTGAGCGGTGATCCTCCAAAATTAGCCTCAGCCCTACTATCTCCAGAGGAAACTGTGGACTGGAGAGGTGATTCTCCAAAATTAGCCTCAGCCCAGAGGAAACTGTGGACTGGAGAAGGTCTCCCATTATGACTTATTAGTACCCAGTGAAAATAATCTTTCTTTAGAGTGAGATCAGTGAGTCAGATTGCTGTTTCAATATGTTGCCATCTACGTAGTAAGAAGCTATACGATGAGGTTTTCAGAGTCTAGAAGTATGAGACATAAATGCACACCTCATTTGGAGAGGCCCTGCCTCTGAGAAGCCCCTCTGCAGCTCCTGTAAAAACAAAGTAGCAGTAGCCCTGTTGAGGTTTTTTCATCAACTGATCCAGAGGCCCTGATGCTCAGAGTCATTCCCCATGGGAAAGACTGTAAGACTATGTGACAATATTAGTTTTCAGGTTGTGAGTGTGACAGTCCCAGTAAAACATCAGGAGAAGATACTGAGTCGGAGGCATGTTGGGGAATAGGATGTAGCTAGCAAAACTACATGGTGCACTCATATGATCCTCATGTTGTTAGCAAGGAAGGACTCTTCATGCCCACCCTCCTTGCTTTACACACACACACACACACACACACACACACACACACACACACACACACACACACACACACGAGGAGCGTGGAGAGGGGAAAACAGAGACATAGTTGCAGCAGCTGCGGTAGGATTGGGCCAACAGGAAACATTAATCAGGACACCAGGAAGCCAGAGTCTATTCTAAGTTCAGTTTGTAACGTCTTTGTGGCCTTGTGTAGGTCACTTCCCTATTCTGAACCTTGGTCTTTTTCCTTTGAAAATGAGTAAATTGAATTACATGATCTCTAAGAGTCCTTTCCATTCTTCTCATGAGACTATAAATATAAATTAAGCAATATTAGCCATTGTGATTGGGAAAGCTGCATTTATCTATTTTAGCCACTAAAGGGAGACATGTGGTTGTTAAATGGCTGAGGTTCTAACACATTTTTGATTTGGCCTCTAGAGAGCACTGCTGCCCTGAATTTACAGCTGATTACAAATGATCCCAACTTAATGATGGTTCAACCTATGATTTTTCGACTTTATGGTCATGCAAAAGAGATATACATTCAGTAGAAATCGTACTTTGAGTAGCCATACAACCATTCTATCACTTTCAGTATAATGTTCAATAAGTTACATGCGATATTCAACCCTTTGTTATAAAATAGGCTTTGTGGTAGGTGATTTTGTACAACTGTAGGCTAATGTAAGTGTTCCGAGCACATTTAAAGCAGGCTAGGCTAACCTTCGATGTTCAGTAGGTTAGAGGTAGGAAATGTATTTTTGATTTACCATATTTTCTATTTAGGATAAGTTTATCAGGACATAATTCCATCATAAGTCAAGGAGCATTTGTACTTAAAGGCAAGACAAAGGAATTCTTGGATTTTTCCATTTTTCTCTTCATCTGTGATTATCAGAGAGTAAGAGGTAAGCTACCTTTTCCAATTTAATGATAATTTATCAACAAAACTTTAAGGAGTAAGGAATCTTATTATTTACATCCTATAGAACATAATTAAGAATGTTCAAAATAAAAACAATCTCTTTAATCCTTACATTGGCTAATTATGACTGCAAAATTCTTATGTTACTTATATGATATTCATTTAAAGATAATTAGAAATCTACATATTTTGTTTGCCTCAGAATTATTTAAGTTAAGGAAAAATTAGATAGTAACCGACGAAAAAAAAGAGAAAACAGTAGGAAAAATGCATACGGTTTGTTTAAATAATAATAGTCACTAAAAATAATAGTGACAAAATGAAAACATGAGATGCTTATATGTCATTGAGTAAAAAATCAAGATAAATTAAAAATTATTATTATATTTCAAGTTTGACTGTGCTCATAAAAAAACAAAAGACAGGAGAGAAATGAACCAAAATTTTAGAGTTTATCTTTGTTGATAGGATTACCAGTTGTTATTTTTCTCTTTTTAATGTTATATACTTTTCAAATTCTACACTATGGACTGGAATTACTTTTGTACTTAAAGAACTATGGTAAAAATTTTTAAAAATTGTGCACGTTCTAGTAGATTTTACTGATCAATCGTCTCTGTATTTTTGGCATTAGCTAACATTGAGTGCATATTTGGTGATATTCATTTCTTGGCTCCACGCTAAAAATTCCTATGACGAAAGACTTCTTCCTCCCTCATGTAAACTATTATGTGTTTGGTTAGTTCTAATTATGATAACATTTCTGATGTGAAGCCAAAGTCTGCCTCTTCTAAGTCCATCCATTGGTCCAGTTCTGCCTTCTGACACAGAGCCCATGACAGACCTTCACAAGTTAGAGGACAGCTCTCTTGCTATCCTACAAGTGCCCTCTTCTCTAAACTAAATAGCTGCCATCAATTTATTTATTCATTCACATAATATGTAGGGGCCACATCTTGTGCTAGGCCCTGAGATTCAGCAACGAGCAGAGCTCAGAGGCTGTTGAAAGGACAAGCACATACACCAGGCATCTTAACACCCAGTGTCATGTGCTAGGATGGGATCAAACAGCACAGAGAAGGGCGTTTCACCAGACTTGAGAAGTTGAAAAGGCTGCTTTAAAGAAACAGCTCCTAAACTGAGATCCAAAAAGAGTAAGATAGAGAAACAGTCAGAGCAGAGTGGGGTTCAGGGAGGAAAGTTCTGGGGAGGCCGGGCAGGGGTGTGTGGGGCCCGTGGGGAGAGAGAATGCCCTTTGCACCCTTCACTCTTCGTGAAGTCTCTGCTTCGTCAGGGTCAGTCCATCCTGTGAGCTATTTGAGGACAAAGATTGTTTTATTAACATTTTTATTTCCTCTCTTTGTCTACCCTAAACACCTAGCCCAGGCATGGAACATAGCAAGCCATAATGAATTTTCATTGCATGAGTAAATGAGTGAACTCTATAACTCTCACGCCATCTGCCTCAGTTTAAATATGGGTCTTCAGTTTTCTTCCTTTTTTAATGTAGAAGTCAAGACTCAGTGACCTCTTAAGTTTTTAAGATGCCCTGAAAGGTACGATCTCCTCATGTACTTGGACATCATTTTCACCTACATCATTGCTGGTGTCGACCAGCCCATGATACAATTCTCCATCTTTCTTCTTTTTCTTCCATTGCAAACAATTTATTTATTTGAACTGGAGAAAGGACACACATGATATACAATTCACACATAAGACTTCCCAGACCCCCAGCTTCTCTCTCTGGCATTAGCCACTGTTTCTAGGTTCATGAGTATCTGCTATGGTTTGAATGTGTCCCCTCCAAAATTTCAGGTGTTGCCAATGTGACAGCATTAACAGGTGGGGCCTTTAAAAGGTGATCAGACTATGAGGACTACACCCTCATGAATGGGATTAGGTGCCCTCATGAAAGGGCTTGACAGACAGAGTTTGATCCCTTTTGCCCTTCCACCTCCTACCATGTGAGGACACAGTGTTCATCCCCTCTGGGGAATGCAGCATTCAAGGCACCATCTTGGAAGCAGAGACTGGGCCCTCACCAGACAACAAATCTGCCGGCACCTTGATCTTAAACTTCTCAGCCTCCAGAACTGTGAGAAGATAAATTTCTGTTTTTTATAAGTTACCCAGCTCGTGGTATTCTGTTACAGGAACACAAAACAAATTAAGACAGTATCCTTCTGGAGATAGTCTACACCCGTGCAAACACATGTGCACGCTCACTTTCATGTCACAAGCAGCAGAACAGGCATATGTGCCATGCAGGAGTTCAAATCAGCCAGGAGAAAACAGACAAGCCATGAGTCCTGAGTCTACAGGGCAGTCCCTGCACCAATGAGTTCAGCAAAGGCGGGAGGGTACGGGATGGGATTGCCACAGCCAGGGAAGGGTAGGGAGCGTTCGTTCTCAGGGTGTTCCTCTTGATTGTGGAGGAGACAAAGGGCTTGCTGGCTTTATGGGCACTAAATGTTCTAGTTCTGTGCTCAGCAATGGTGAAGTAAAATTTTGCCCTGGGCTCATCTGTTCAGCTGCCCAGGTATTTTTCACAAATTAGGAACAAGGGGGCAAAGTGTAAACAATACAGTGATTTATCTTTTGAATCCTTTCTAATATTATCACCATGCTACATTATACAGTGAAATACACAATAACAATCATCAGCGAACTTACCAACTGATTAACTAAGAGAGATAAATGAAAATATCCTACATTTAAGTTTGAAAATTTGAATGTACTAATGATATAGGTCAGGGGAAGCCATGTACTAAGATAGTCAGAACTAACCACAAACTTGATACAGTGCAGTATGGTTGTAGGCTGAATTCTTAAACATTTCTTCTTTAAGAGACATCACCTAATTACTGTCATTCTGAGTGGTGTATTTTAAACCAAGGATTTCCAACTAACTAAATTAATAAAAGATTTACAAATTACCTTTGGGAGGGTAAAATGTTTGTTTTCCTTGTCATGTAAAGGTCAGTATTGGCAGCTGCAGATGTTTAATCAGAAGACAAGGCTTAAAGGGGGGCATGATATTGGGCTTCGGATGTTGAAAGGTCATTCGGAAGAGTGTATAGACCCATTAGGCATTATTCCAGAGACTCAAACTAGGTCAGAGGATGGAATTTACTGAGAAACCAATTTTCATTCAGCACACTGACAAAATTCCCCACAAATAGTATTGTACACCAGTGGGTGGGCTGTCACTAAGGAGAGGTCCCCATATTCAAGAGGTAATAACCGTGTGACACAAACAACATGCTATGATGACTGGGCGCATATTCCTACGGGAACAAGACAAAACTTACATAACCAGATAACCATAAGATATTCCTTTTATTCTGAATTGCTCATGGTATTTTTCCTTTCCCTGCCCTGCATTCAATCAGGATTCTGACTCTGTTTCCATACCTGAAGGAAGTACATGTTAGGGTAGAAAAAAAACAAACTGACTTCTGTGTCCAAAAGCAAAGACTCAAGGTAGAACTTGCAGGGGCTGCAGAAAAGATGAAAGAGGAAATAGAGAGTATGTTTCTTTTTTTAATTGGAGACATATGATGGAGGTGAGCAGAGGAGACACTTTCGGTATTGGAGTATTGCTGTAATACTTTCAGTATTAGAAAGAAGAAGCATTGTAGGATTTTTCTCCCTCAGTACTAACAAAATTATAAAAGCCAATAAAAAAAATGATCAACAGCAATCAAACAAGGAAAGGGACAGAACCTAATACACTAAAGAAACAGATGACTCAGGGAAGGGGGTGATTCTGGAGCAAAACAGGCAGACAGCAGTGCTCAGCTCCAAACTCAGCTTCCAGCCTCACCCTCCACACCCACTTCTAAATCCTGAGAATTTCCACTAATTCGCCCAATTGCATAGCAAAGCGAGCCAACACGGAAGGGTGTCTTTGTATGTTCCTCTCCTTGCTGAAGACTGGTAGAAATGGACGCTGAAGGGGATCAGGGCAGAGTGTACACTGGGGTGGACTTTCTCTAACAGAAGTCAAGGCTATCCACAGGAATTGGAAAGTGAGCCACAGCCCAGGGCTGTCACCATGGTACTCACACCTACAAGAGCAATCTGCATCGCAGCATTGTAACCAGTACCCACACCCTCAGCTGGTCTTTCCTTCTACCACCTCCCCACTCCCTTGGGCTACCAGAAAAAGTGGTGGTGTTAATGCTTCCCAGGCAAAGACAACCAGGAATACACCTGTAGTTGACTAAGTTGGGTTTACTACTGGCTGCGTGAGGGAGGATTCACACTACAGGGAACTGAGGCGTGTCTCACTAGCAGGATGTCAGAAAGGACTTCGAGGATTTGTGGTGGTGTTAGGTGATGATTTGGGGAGGGAGGGTTAAAGGAAAGGGAGCCTTGTTCAGTATTGGGAGTATCAGGAGGCAGAGGTAATTGTAGGATTGGTATCTTAATAAACCTTATCAAGAAGGACATAAAACCATGTTAAAGCATTACTGAATTAAAGAAGATTAAAGCCGTAGTTCATAAAGAAGCAGCAGTCACCTATCTTAGCCAGTATAGGATGACATCCAATTATTTTTGTGATTTGAACAATGTTCATTCTTTGTCTGTGCTCAGACATGATTATAGAGCGGTCTTGTTTTTGTCCAGGTGAGTATGGGCACAAAGTGGTCTTGTCTGATACAGATGTTCTGTGAAATTGTAAACGTTTAACGGGACAACACTCAGGCCTGGCTGTGGGTACCAGGCAGCTCAGAGCAATACCAATGCCCAGCTGACAGAGACAGGCCAGCTCCTGACATCAGAGGCTGCCCTTCTCATACCCAATCCCTGTTCTGAAGCTCAGCAGGAAAACAAACAGGTCTCAACTGTGCTAGAAACGAAGTCAAGAAGTCATCTAATGATGATGAAAAATTCAGAAGCAATTTAAAAAGATGAGAAATTCAGCTACATTAAAAAGAAAAACATTACATGACCCCAAAAAAAGGCTATAGGCAAAGTTAAAACACAGATGAGGAAGTAGGAGAATATTTTTGCAACTTGTACCGCAAAGAGATACTATTTCTAATATCCAAACAGGTCTTATAAATTTAGGGGGAAATAGGCCAACAATCCCTTGAAAAAATTAAATAGATATGCACAGACAGTTCATAAGAAAATAATTAAAAGTAGATCTAAACTTTAAGAAAAATTTTTAACAGGACTCATAGTAAAGTAATTGCAAATTAAAACTACAGCAAGATGCTACTTTTCACCTATCAACATTCAACAATATATTCTGTTGGTGAGTCTGTTTGGAAACAGGAACTCTTACACATTCCTGGAAGTAACACAAAATGCAGCAATCCTTATGGAAGGTAAACTTGGCAATATCTAAAAATGTTGCATACACATTCATTTTCTATTCTCTCTGTTTCAGTATCTCTGTTTCTCTCTCTTTCTCTCTGTCTCTTCCTCCTCACTGCCTATAGTGAACTCATAGATTTCATATAGTCAATTCATTTTAATCAATTGTTTTTGTTATTCTTTTTTGATATTCATGTTGTTCTATTTGGGGCCAATAAGAGCCCCTACGGCCTTTTGACTCAAGCCATTACTCTTTGATAACTTCTTAGCTTTCTGGCATAAAAAAAAATATCCCGAGATCATCTTGTATATTTCCTGCCCTAGACCTAGAATCAGCCATTCTTTAAAAAATCTTGATTCTTTTTATTGGAGACTAGTAGTAAGAGGACCACAAGCTGGTTCTGGGCACACTCATTGCTTTGGGATTGTTATTGCTTCTGAGCTTTTCAACAGACAGAGGATGAGGGAAACAATCCATTAGACAGCAAGAAAACAACCGGTACGCCAACTGCTTAATACAAAAATTGGCTAATTTAAAGGGAAAATAAGCATTTATTCTAACTTTTCCATATGAACTGTAACAACAGAAGGGTTCTAGATGAGAACTGCTTGTGACAGGGTGAAGAAGAAAAGTCATCATTTTTAGAGCCTAATGGAAAAAAATTCAGGCAACAATATTAATACATTAAAAATCATTGTCTATGACCAGCTGAATGGAATTAATCTTAGCATCACTAAGATTGGAGCAACAGACATGGAAGCCCCTTCATGATGAGATGTGAAGCCCAGCTCACCTTGCATAAAGCATCCTTGCCACGGAAGTTAAACGTGAACTCATTAAGCCTGTAGAGCTAACTTCCCATACAAGGAATTTAGGAAAAAGAGAAAGAAGTTCAATGACACCCCAAAGAAGCAAATGAGCATACCTGTGTAACAGGACAAACAACCTGATTAGGATAATTCACCCCATGTCTGCAACAGGTCATGGGCACGGGGACAGGAGGGAAGAGGGGCCACGTCAGATTAGACACTCAAGAGCCACAGCGACCACATTTAATGTGTTAACCTTATTTGGATTCTTATGCTCATAAACTTACTGTAAAACAGCAATTTTGATGTAGCTGGAGAAACTCAGTTATGCACAAATTAATAAATGCTACCAAGGAATGAATGTTAATTTTGTTAGGTATGATAATCCGAGTCATATTATGACTTTTGTGGGCTCCAGGAACTTTAGTCTCTGTGGATCCATTCCTCTATAAAAACAATATTTAGGAGCATATTTTATGACCTCACTTGTATAAAGTTTAATATAATCCAATATGGATTAAATATTATATATTCAATATTATTATATGTATTATTTTCTGACTTTAAAAGAAATAAAAATTAAAAACACTTTCCTGGTCCCCTAAAAGCATTGTGAGTCATAAGCACCGTAGCTTCTTATCAATGGTTAAGTCAGCCCTGATGATAATGCCACAAAGAACTTGAAGGAAATGTTTTCACAAATGTTTCACACTGCAGAATAAATTAATAAGGATTTAATTCACAAAAAGCAAGAACTTAAAGATGAGACCATAAAACAGAATAAGACTGAAAGAGAGATTACCATTCTAAGGACAGAAATTGAGAACCCACATAAACAGCATCATTAAATAGTTAATACATAAATTAGAAACAGCAAGGAAGAGAACAGTCATCACTAAAAATATTTTGTGGACAGAATATTCATGGTAATCTCAATGAATTTATAAAACAAAGACTAAGATTTTAAAAATTAGTCTCAATATTCCCAGTCGATCCTCAATGAAGTGGAGGACCTGTAGGGTTCTCTAGTCATTCTCCTCTGGATAGCTCTGGGCCTATGTCTCTAAAAGTGTGGTTCCCAGAGTGGAATACACTTTTCCAACAGACAGCAGATCAGAGCCCTGATATTACTCATCTCTGATTAGTATAAACCAAGGGTGATAATTGCTATATATTGACCAATGCAAGGAAACAGATCTCTGCTGGGAATCTCAAAGGAAATACTGCTGTTGTGGGGAATTCTGCTTGCACTGCAGTAACTGGAAATGCAGTACCAGTGTCACAAAGGAGTTTTAGAAGCAAGGCACCTCTGGTTCCTGTCATAAGGGAGTAGAAGGTATCAAACTTACCCTCCTACTGTGATCAACTATAAAACTGAAAAAAATATATGAAGTAACTTTTTTTCAGGCATTGGACAACAGACAATGTGATCCTTTAGATAAGAAAAACACTCAAGTTAACTCCTACCTTCACTCCGGCTTCCTGCTTTGGGGCAGTTTCCAAAATGCAGCTCAAGGAAGTGCAGCCCAGAGAACAGCAATCTTTCTGGGTGGAGGAAGCAGAGATCATATGTGAGGGCTGCTAAAGTAGCTGGAGTTTGAGGATCAGAGTGACAGAGGGAAGAAAGTTGCCAGACAAGGAGTTCCAGAAATCTGCATAAGGGTTACTTTGATTCTTTCACCAAATACTAAAGCTGGGCAGAGAATAGCCATGGGGAGGACCAGGGGAGCAGGGGAGCATGGGCAGGTAATGAGCTAAACAGATTCCAGAGACCACATGTACTGGAAGACTTTGGCGTTCTGACCATCTAGAGAGAAGAGATACTGCTGAATACCCTGGCATTCCATTTAGATCCCCAAAAAAGGCCATGACTTAGGAATAGGGTTTCTCTAGCCATAGAGTAAGGGAAACCTCAAACTCACACTAACAAAGTTTAAACCAAGACTCAATAAGACAAGCTTGTCCACCAGTAAATTAATAAAATTCATTACTCTTTAAAAGAAGACAATAAAATCCAGACTCTCAAAAAGATAGCATCCACAGTTTCCAGCACACAATATAAAATTACTAGACAAGTGAATAAGCAGGTAAATGTAGCCTATAACTAAAAGAAAAGATGGTTAGTAGAAATAGACCCAGAGATGATACTGCACTTACCAAACAGGGCTTTTAAAACAGCACAATAAATGTGTTCAAAGATTTAAAGGAAAGAGTGACTATAATGAGTGAACATATGGGGAAATCTCAACAGAGAAATGGTAATTATAAAAAAAAGATGAAAATTCTACAGCTGAAAAACACAGCATTCAAAATGTAAATTTACTGACATGAAGTCAGAACAGACAAAAAATGCACCAACCAAAAACCAGTGAGGTCAAAACAGTAAAATCAAAATGATGACCACAAAACATTCCTGCCTGCTCTACTACTGCCTATGGAAAACTTTACTCAAGAAAACGTGGTCTTCTCACTCACTGTCCCCTACAAACATTCCATATTTTTCAGTTTCCACTTGTTTGCTCACACATTTTCCTTATCTGGCATCAGAATCTAATATGATAAAAGTGACCTGGGACAGTTCATGCCAGGCTGTAGAGTCTGCACTATTCATTGGTAATAGAATGAAAGCCTAGATATGTACTGTCCTTGAGCTGAATTCCCTACAGGCCAGACAGTCTTTTTTTCATACTGTCTCACTTCTAATGTCTTTTATTACAGTATTAAAAACTCTTATATTAGCATTTTTTTAATGTGGGGAAAATGTCACTTTTAGGGAATATACTTATAAAGATTCACTAAACTCTTTGCTATCTAAACTGCCTCCTGCCTATGCCTCTGTCTGGAATTCCAACTATTTATATTTTCCTTTAAATACTCAAAAATTTTTAAATACCCTAAAAATCCTCCAAGACCCAACTTAATTGCTACCTTCTACATTAGACCTTTTTTGGTTCCTCAAAGAACTTGTGATATGACTAACACATTTGAGTTATATTTGTGTAGTAGCTGTTTTGTATACATGTTTTACATCCTATTTAAGACTGTGAACGTCCAGAAACCGGGGATGATATATAACCACAGCTCCCATAATGCACAGGAAAATGGACTTTATATAATGTTCTTATATCTGATCAAATAAGAAAATATGGAGTCATTCCGTCCACTGTTGGAAGGATGAATCAATATCCATTAAAGGGTCAGTAAACAAGTCACTTGTGTTTTAAAGGTATGAACTAATAAACATTGCGTGGAAGGGTCAGAAGAACTAAATGCCAGAAAGGTGAGCACCACTTGGAGACTGGGAAGCCACTCTTAGAGAAGGGCTTGGAAAACTTCGGGTTGTGTTTGAGAGTGGTATATGTGAACACAAGAAAAGTGGCTTCTGGTCGTTAGGCTATACAGGAGTAGGAACAAGGATAATAACTAGGGTTCTTAATCATTAGACTAAGAGGTGTCAATCTGGGCACACTTGAGGTATGGGAGGCAGAATAGGCCTATTTGAGAGAGGCTGGGTGCATGACAGGGAGGACTGGGTATAAAGAGCTCAGGCCTTAGATACCCAGAGAGGAGCCCAGATGGAAAGTAGCACTGTGGGATGGAGTCACCATTGAGCCACCCTCCTTCAGACAGCCTCACTGACCAGTGTGCGGACGTGGACCAGCAGCCATCAGACAGGAAGGGATAGTGATCGACAGCGCCCTCTGTGGGGGTTGGAGGGGACAGCATCATTGGCAGTCCTGGTTCCCCAGCACTGGTCTCTTCCACTCCTGGGACCTCCAAGTTTGGAAAGTGTAAGTCTTCTTTATGACCCAAGGGCTGGAATTTCTGACAGTTTGAGTTCTCAAGCAGTGTGATTTAATTTGCACAGTAGTTCACAGCAGTTACAGTTACATGAACTGGTATATAACATTGGGGAAAAATAAAGTTTTCTCTGATAATAATTACCTTTTTAAATAATGATAATTGCCTTTTAAAAACAAGCTAATGTTCTCATAATACTCTTTCTCATTTGTGTTGGTTGGTCAAGCCAGACTATTCTAGTTATATTTTTAAATAAAGAATCAAATCTTGGTTTCTATGCTTGAGTCAATGTTACTTTGTCTCAAATTTTTTCTGATTTTTTTTTTCACTATTACAATTAGTTCTTTGCAAGGGCTGACTGATCTGTTGATTTTCTAACTATTTTAATTACTTTGTTAGATGTTCCATGCAGGATTTTTATTTTTCTGTTTAAAGTCTGGATTAATGCTACATGTTTTATACTTGCTATTGCTTTTTCTGCATGGGTTACTGGTTTTATCTCTAGTATATCCATCATCTCCAGATAGTTTAGTGCCTTGTTCTTTTTATTTGTGATGATGAAGTTATTGACTATACATTTACCTTGTTGGAATGTTCATTTTTGTGATAGAATTTGATATTGCACTATGACCACATCTGAAACAAACACACAAGCCACCAAAAACATTGTCTCAGCTTCCACCTACAGGAATTCTGTAGGATAAAACCCCTTTAGGTATAATACAACACTGTGCCTCTTCACACATCTTCTAACAAGATCCTTGGAACATTCCACCGGTGCTCTGGAACTTTGGCCACTGTGAATTATAAAGACTAGGCCTCCTCAAAGGGCTGGAAGAGTTCTCAACCCTCAGTGGACACTAGAATCACCTTGTAAGCTTTTTTGAAAAGATCAAAGCCTGGGTCCCACCAGAGACCACAGGAATCAAATCTCTGGGGGTGGAGACAGATTTCCAGGCAATTCTACCCAGTAGCAGGGCATTGGAGCCACCAAGCCAGGCTATCAAAGGATCGACTTGGGAGCTATAATTGCTGGAGAAATCCTTTCCACCACTTGGGACCATGGGGCAGGCAGGATTGGCACCAGTGGCAGAATAACCAGTGGGAAAGGACATCCTCAGAAATCCCAGTGAGAGAACAGGAAGAGTGGGTTGGGTTGGAAGCCAAGGGTTGACGTCCATCGGTCCGGCTGCTGTGGCTCCACGTCACTGGATTTCTCTTCCTGTATGCTACAAACTGGCAAGGACAATGGTTTTATGAACTTGGTCACTTTGAAAAAGGTATTGGTTTTTGTCCAAAAACAAAATTGTTTTGTTCTTTCCGTATTTCTTTTCTTTAGAAGTTCTTACAGCTTGGGGGTGATTTCTCCCTGACAAACTTCCCGGCTGTCAATATGGCTGTTACATTGCACTGCTGTCTGATGTATGGAAATTAAGTTATCCGTTTTCTGCTTGGTCTCTTCCCCTAATTCTGCAAATCTGTTCCCTGTCACCTTTATTTAGCTGTTAATGATATCCAGTTTGCATCTGAGGTTCTAACTGTATCAGACCGGAGAAATTAATTTTTAGAACTTTTAAGTAGAAGGGGCACAAATGCCCTCCTGAGCTAGCCGTTGTGGTCTTGGACAAATCCCCCTGTCCCTGGGTCTCTTCCTTCCTCAGGCAAAGGAACGGGGAAGAGAGCAGAAGCTCAGCCAGCGTGGGGTGGGAAGACGTGCGGACCACGGTCTGCTAAGTTTCCTGCCATGCTCAGCTCTTGCATTTTAAACCATACACCTCTGCATCTGGAAAGCCTGCTATAAAAACCTTTCTTCCTTTACCGCTTCCATGCTTGCTGGATTTCCTCCCTCCCTCCTTTCATTTCTTTCTTTACTTTTCCTTTTCTCTTTTCCTTCTTTCCTTCCTCCCTCCTTCCTTCCTTTCATTTTTCTGTCCTTTTTCTTTCCCTGCCTGTTATATTTAGCTTGAAACCCTGAGCTGAGGAAACCAGCTACTTGTTTGGGCCACTGCTGGGTCCAAGTTGAAATCTCTCAATATTAATTATGTTTCCTTGATCTCTGATCACAGTTCTGGATTCATAGGTATTAGCAGAAAAAAATCGAGGTACTTTTTCCCAATTTATCCAGGGCCAAAAGCACTTCAGAGGGACTGCAGCAATAAGGAATTCATCAATAAGGTCAGCTTGAGCCCTTACTGCATGATAACCCCTATGTCGGTGTTCTCACATTAATTCAGACCCTGCTTAGCCCATAGCCACATGCTGTCACCTGCATCAGCTATTCCCTGCTCATGACCTTGAGCATCCTCTTTCAATCTGATGATTCTAGTACTGAACTGAGCTTTGCTTCCTCTTCTCATAAGCTCTCCATAAGACCCCACCATGACCCAATCCAGCTCTTGGGCTCTCAGTCTGTGCTTGTGTCATATCCCCATGACTCTGTCCCTAGCAACAAAGACATATGCTATATATGACTAAGAAAAAATTACTAGTTCAACTTAGATTTTTTTAAAAAGTGTCTGCATCAAGACAAAGAGAAGACAAGCCATAGACTGGGAGAAAATAATTCCAAAAGACACTTCTGACAAAGGACTGTTATCCAAAATATACAAAAAACACTTAAAATTCAACACTAATAAAATGAACAACCTGATTTAAAAACAGACCAAAGACCTTAATGGACACCTCACCAAAGAAGATATAGAGGTGCCAAACAAGCATATAAAAAGTTGCTCTACATCATATGTCATTAGGGAATTGCAAATCAAAACAACAATGAGATACCACTACATACCTGTTGATGGCCAAAATGCAGAATACTGACATCACCAAACATTGCTGAGAACATGGAGCAACAGGAACGCTTTTTATTCACTGCTAGCAGGAACGCAAAATGGTACAGTGACTTTGGAAGACAGGTTTGCGTTTTCTTACAAAATTAAGTGTACTCTTACCACACAGTCCAGCAATTCTGCTCCTTGGTATTTACCCAAAGGGTTTGAAAACTTATTTCCACACAAAACCTGCACAAAGATGATTATAACATCTCTATTTATAATTTCCAGAATTTAGAAGCAACTAAGGTGTCTTTCAGTAGGTAAATGGATCAACTGGTACATTTAGGCAATGAAATATTATTCAGCACTTAAAAGAAATGAGCTACCAAGCAATCAAAAGACATGAAGGACCTTTAAGTGAATATTAAAGTGAAAGAAGCCAGTCTTAAAAGACTACATACTGTATGATTCCAACTATATGATATTCTGGAAAAGGCAAAACTTTTGAAGACTGTAAAAAAAGAATTGGTGATTGCCAGAGAGGAGAGGGAAGAGAGGGAAGAAAAGACAGAGCACAGAGGATTTTTAGGGCAGTGAAACTGCTCTGTGTGATACTATACATGTCATTACACATTTGTCCAAACCCATAGAATGTGCAGCACCAGGATGAGCCCAAATGTAAACTATGGCGTTTGGGCGATAACGATGTGTTAATGTGGGTTCATGGATTATAGCAAAGGTACCTCTCCGGCGTGGGATGCTAATAATCGTGGAGGTTGTGAGGCGGGGACAGGAAGTATAGAGGAAATCTCTGTACCTTCTGCTCCATTTTGCTGTGACTCTAAAACTGGTTCCAAAACAAAAAAGCCTATTTAAAAGGAAAAAAGGCATCTACAAATCACCCCAAGCAGGGGTGGGGTGGGAGCCGTGTCTTTCCTCCTTCCGCTCTCTGTCTCTGTGGATGGGCAAATCCTTCCCTGAAGAATTCCTCTATTTTAGGGGGAAGGCAACGGGTGGGGGAGGGGAGAGCAAGACAGCTGGTCATTCTCCAGTGTATATCTGTTACTGGAGGATAGTCAAGTCGTCTGTTACTTACAACATGTGTCATTGAGGTTTCCCCTCAGCACTTCACAAAATCTTCAAGCACAGCCTGGAGCTACCCAAACTAATCAATGGGACAAGGAAGATCCTAAGCTCTGCATTCTTCCTCTGTATTATGGGACCACTGCAGAGAACACTGGCTGGCTTGGGTCACACAAGCATCCATTGGTCCTAATGTTGATGTAACAGCACCTGATGATTTTCTTCTAAGGAACTGCTCACTCCCGACTCTCAGCCCTTTTCTTCTGCTGATAGTACTGACTCCGTCACCTGCTCCCATCGGTGAAACATGAGTCTCAGTCTTGGCCAATCAGAGCCTTGCATTCCCCTGGCCACAGTGATTGGTGGCAGGATCAAGCCACACTGAAACCACAGCCCTAAACTCTTCTGTTGCTTGAGCCTATAAACTCCCTCTTTGCTCAAGCTGCTTTGAGTTCGGTCCACTGCCACCAAAAGCAGTGAAGATTCATCCACATGGAGCCTGGAACCTGGTGCCAGCGAGGTTTTGCCCATGTAAGGCCACATGCGTGAGCCTCATACCTGACCTTGGGTTTTATGCAGCTGCTTTGACTGGAAACTTCTGAGGAGAGAAGAGGCATCTAGGAGACAGGGTCAGGTGAATGAATGAAGGCAGGGTGAGCCCACGAGTAGCCACCGAAGTGAACCTCCAAACACCCAGAGCCACCAGTCTGCCCCTGCAGGAATCTACTCTAACTCCCTTCCACTCTGTGCATTTTTCATGCCTCTTTTTCCTCCACTGGAATAAATACGATCATGCAGTCCATGTGTGTCACTGTTTGAGTCCAGTCCAGACTCACCCAGCTCTTTCTCATCAATGCCAGAGCTCTGAAATCTGCTTTCTTCTTCTCCCTTCACAGCCCGTGAGAGTGATGGTCAGCCCACACAGGCCCAAGTCTACTGTTTCAGAACTCCCCCAGACCCTTGGAGCCCTCACCTCAACAGTCGGGCTCTCACTGATCACCCTTAGCTGAGTTCAAGGCTTCCCAACACATGGCGGTTTTCATCTCTAGTGGTGCACTAGAATCACTCAAAATGATTGGACAGAATACCAGGACCTGGGGCCCATTCTGTAGCTTTTCTGATTCAAGTGCTCATGAGTGGAGCCCAGGCATCAGTATTTTGTAAAATTTCCCAGATGATTCTAACATGCACTTATACAGTAGGAGCCTCTGTTTACAATTTCTGGGGAAGCTTCCAGTACAGCCCTTTGCACCTGCCTTTTAAATTTAATGGAAAGTCTAGACACAAACACCAAGAGCTTCACACGGCATTTCAGACTAGGTCACCCCTTGAAACCTTCCAGTAATTTCCATTGCACATGGAGTGACCTAGAAGGATGTGTGTGATATGACCCCTGCCTGCCTCTCCACCATCGTCTGGGAGCTCTCTCCTATTGCAGGCTGTCATTCTGCTCTCTTGGCCTGGGGACACCCCATCCCAGGCCTGACTCTTGCTCATCACTCAATTCTGCACTGAAACATCCCTTCCTCAGGAGGCCTTCCCTGACCACCCCAGCTGAAGTAGGTCTCCTCCCCAGTCACTCCACAGCATCATCTTGCTTTACTTTCATAGCATTCAACACTCCCTGAAGTTATCTTTATTTTCAGTGTGTATATATTTATTGTCCATCTCCCCCATTCATGCACACACACCACAGAACGTAGGCCCAAAAGGACAAAAATTCTGTCTTTTTTATTCTCTGAGTCCACAGCACCTAGTGCCTGGGAGTGAGTACATACAACTGGTGCTCAGCAAATACACACTGTCTAAATGGATGCATTTCCTCCTAGTGAGAAAAACAAATGGAAGACCAGAAGATATCAATTCTACCACCAGGGGGCAGCATGTGTCCAGTCAATCGACAGTTCCTCCACTTCTCCCACCAAGAGATCAGAGAAAATTGAGAGAACTTGGAGCAATTGTCAGCGGTAAGGCACTTCTGGCTCTCTACCCTTCCATCTCTGTCTAAAAAACCTCCATGCAGTAAAGACCAGCCACCAGATAACTGAAAAGGAAGTTAGTGCTTTAAATTGTCCCTACTTAGCCTCAATTGTTCTCTCTTTATAATGGACACATTAATATTCTTCCAAAATATTGGACATCATTTAGAAACTGGCTGAAAAATATTTTAGAAGGTAAGATTCCTAATGCTCCAGAAATAAAGTGCTGGGAAGATGTTTAAAGATGAGGATAGAGACCAAAGTTTTGAGAGAAAGTGAGCTAAGTCTGGGAAGTTAGGACCTTCTAGCTTACTGACATTAATTGATCAACTACTATATGCCTAACTGTGTTGCTAAACATGATAGGGATTATAAAACAAATTTGCACATGCCTTCCCACAAATGGGTTTTAATAATAATACATTGCAATTGTAAAGTCCTTTTATGTGTATATAGTTTTCCCATGTGTTTGGGAAGACAAAATGAATATTTGAAAAATGCGGAGGTGAAGTACTAACATGTGTCAGTCTGCACAGTCAAAAATTAAGACAGCAGCAGTGAGGAACAGGGAAAGGTGCAAATAGCTGGAGAATGAAGACCTGAGTTTGAATCCTGCTTGGCTTGAAGTCTTAGTTGGTCACTGGCCTCTGAGAACCTTGTTTTGGTGCCCAGGCCCGGCCCTACACGTGCTTCATTTGCACGGTATTTAACACGGAGCCTCTCCATATGTGTTTGCTGAGCAAATGCATACATTTGTAGAAAGGGGACGATAACAGTAATACTAGCCTCTGTGGTTGGAGGATTAAATGAAATAAATTCAAACAGGCTTTGTAACTAATAAAATGCTATGATATATTGTGTATTATTATCAAAAGCTAATTGTATGACCAAATAATAAAAGAGCCTAAGGTAGGAACGGAGGAGTCGCTGTGCACTGGAGATCCCTGTGAAGGCTTCTCAGAGATGGGAAGGGGGCACCGCTCTGATGCCAATCTGCATCCAGAAGATACCCACTGGGCTGCAGGAGCTTATCTTGCCCTTCTCAGGGGAGACATGCGCTCCTATCTGGGAACAAATCCATGCTCCAAAGGCCAAAAATGCTTCCCTCTTGGCTAGGTCCTCTCCATATGGCCCAGAGCTGTTTTCCAGCAAATTGGATCTAATCATATTTCTGCTAGGACCCCTTCCGTCCCCACCTCACACATATTAGTATCCTCAGAAGAAAAGCTATCAAGTCATTCAGGATCTTATTATCACTACCATAATTATTATAGTTATGACTATGACAGTCATTATTTTAAAAAATATCATCCAATGTAGTAAAGCAGAAGAAGGAGGGGACCATAGGGCCCAGAGCAAAGTTAAATGGCAGTAAGTGGAGAGAAGCATCACAGCGCATCCGCCCAGCCTTCTTCTCCAAGTGTGGGAAGCTGGGTGTGTGTGTGTCAGGTTGCAAGTGCTGACACTAAGGTCAGAGGAAGCCCTTTCCTTCTCCTTCCTGCCCAAGACTTGGCCATTCTCTTCCCTAAAGTCTCCAGGCCCCTCACTTCCTCTGCAGCCCCTCTGTGACTGCCCCTAGCTCAGGCCCTCGTCACCTCTTGCCTGGATTATTGCAACACTCTCATCACCCACCTCCCGACCTCTGGGCTCACCCAGTGCAGCCCTGAAATGATCTTCCCCAAATGGATGGCATCCTGCCACTCCCTCGTCAAGATCAGCAGGGGCTGCCCAGTGCTCAGAAAATACATGTTGAAGTCTTCCTCGTGGTTTGAAAACCTTCAAAGACTGGTGCTATGGTCTGATGTCTGTCTCTTCCCTCTCCGACCCCAAATTCATATGTTGAAATCTCAACTCCCGAGGTGATGGTATTAGGAGGCAGGGCCTTTGGGAGGTGATTAGTTCATAAGGGTGAAGGCTCCATGAATGGGATTAGTGCCCTTATAAGAGAGATCCCAGAAAGACCCTCACCCACCCCTTCTACCATGTGAGGACACAGCAATAAGGTGCCTTCTGTGAGCCAGAAAACAGGCCCTCATCAGACACCGAATCTGTCTAGATCCTGGACTTTCCAGCCTCTGCAACTGTGAGAAATAAATCTGTTGTTCATAAGCCACCCAGTCTATGGTATTTTGATATAGCCGCCCAAATGGACTAAGACAACTGGCCACCACCTCATCCTATGGAGCCCGTGGCCAGAAAGACAGACTCCCTGTGCCTGCTCTCACCCCATGCATTCATGTGCCCTGGCTCCGTTTCTGGTCTGTAGTCAAGTTGTTCTCAAGCCTGATTGTCTGCAAGTACCTCACCTTTCCAGACCACTTCCTCCAAATGTTTTCCACGGTTGGAATTATTTTCTTCCCTACCTCTCCTAAGTATTTTATTTGCATTCAAGATAATCTGCCTTGGATTTGGACTACTAATTTCATACTACTAATTTTCTGAGTCTGCAATCCCAGGGGGATCCACTATGTACCTGGGTCACCTCCCCTTGCAGTATTTAGCTCCAGCAAATAGTTGGAGCTGAATGAATGCCTGGTGAGTTGAAAGTGTATTTTATCACCTTCCTTTGATGTGTTATTGCAATGGCCCTGCAAGGTGCTTACATCACTGTGACGGCCATGGGCAGTGCACATGGACAAACAGAAACAAGTGACTTGGCCTGGACCAGACACCAGGGTGTTAGAACCATGCACAGAGCCTAGCTCAACACAAAAGAAGTAAGGGTGGCCCACCCCGGGTGGCACTCTCTGTGCTGGGGAAATGCCTATGAGGACTCCGTGAGTCATAGTAATGTAACATAGTGACTAAGAATCCAGACCCCATATCTGCATCCTAGTTTTGTCATTTTCCAACTGTACAACCCTGAGGAAGTTTCTTCACTTCTCTGAATCTCATTTATAAAATGGGGGTGATAATGGCACCCTCATAGAATCGCTGGAAGGAAATTGGATAGCATCAAATACTAACATTGAATCAGGCACATACTGATACATAGATAGAGCTTTGTTGTGATTAAATTAGCACAAAGAGCATTGAAAAACAACAGACTCAGATTTCTCTTTTGTGCCTGGGGTTAGTGATGAGGAGTCCAAAGTACCATCTCAGGAACAGGGAGGAGAAGAAGAGGTTGGAACAACATCCCCTGGTCATCGGAGCACATTCCCAAGATACCAGGTCACCCATCAGAATTTCCCAAGCAACAAGTCACTGTCATTTCCTCCCCCATACCCTGGGAAAGTGCAAAATTGAGTTTATTCCACAGGCCACTGTCTCCTGTTCTCAGGCCCAGTCGTGACCCTCACTAGCTATTTGATACTCAGAGAGACGGGTGCCAGCCTAGATGTGGTCTCGTGGACATCTTTAGGCACCCACGAGATGAAAGCAGCTTGTTCAGAAAGAGCTAGAGTCTGTGCACAGAAGAGATGTCCCTTTGCTTCCCTCAATCCAGATTAGCTAGAGGTGAGTCCAGTCATCCTAGTGGAAGGAAGAAGATGAGAAAAAAGAGAAGGTTCAGTGGTGACAGGGAACCAGGGGAGACCTGCTTTCTGGGTAGCAGCTGCAGAGGCTAAAGCTCCAGACCCTGGAGTCAGCCTGCCTGGGTTCAAATTCCTGCTACACACTTTCTAACGGCATGGCTTTGGGCAAGTTATTTAGGCATTTTGCAATTCATTTCCCCACCTGTAAAGTAAGAGTACTGTTAACATCTGTACCATAGAATTGTGGTCCCTGTACTGGCCAGCTGCCAAAAAAAGAAAAAAGTTGTGAGATTAAATGGGGTAATTCACAAAAAGTGCTTAGCGCACCAAACACAGGAAATGTTCACTTGGTTAAGAGGGCTGGGAGTGGTACTGGTGGTGTGATGATGGTTTGATCCTGACCCAGAATGGGTGAGTGTTTTTAGCCCCATTTTGCAGTTGAATAAACTCAGGTGCAAGAAGTTCATGTCTTGCTCAAGGTCATATAAACAGTACACGGCAGACCTAACTCAAGTTTCACTCTGTTTCTGCCTGGGAGCTCAGTGAGTAATCCAGATGCCCTAAGGAGGAGGACTGGGACCAGAGTGGACCTCCTTCTCAGGGAATCAGAGGACAAGGAAGATCCAAACCAAGAACAAGCCGAGCCGAACCGCTGGGCAAAACAGTAAAACATGCCAAATCATTACTCAGAACTAGATAAGAGCATGTCACTGAGAAAGTCTCTCTCCTCTCTCCCCTGAAATTGCCAACCCATGGAAGATTTTACTCCCCTCTCCAATACTGGTCTACATCTGAGGTCATTTAATTCATGGGAAGTCTTACTACAAGGGGCAGATGCAAGGTTTCTCCTATCAGGAGCCTGAAGTCTGTGATTTGGAGCAGCGAAGGCAGAGAGGCTCCAATCTTGCCCCCAGGGCTATTCAAGAGACCTTGGGCTGCAGAAAAAGTCCACCTCTCTAGGACCCCTCCTAAGGGCTATTGTTCTGCCCCAGGTGAAATCTGCTCAATAGAAGCATTAAAGCAGCGTTTATTGACCAACTTACTCAAAAGCCAAAGGTCAGGAACCGCAGCCGGTTTTCGGACTAACAGGAGGGGGTGACCCAAGAACGAGTGACCAGGAGGAGTTTTGAGCAGTGCACTCATCGCCCTTTGGTTATTGCTGAAATGTCGCTGGTAGCTGACCTTTGACTTGTCACGCTGAGGCCCCAGCACCTACATGATGGCATAGCAGGTGTTCCAAAGATACCTGTTAAACGAACGACTAGAAGACACCATCATTTGGACTGAACTTAGCAACAAGCTCTGGCAGCCACTCTCCCCTTGGTCCTCCTGGCAGCCTCAGCACGCATCTCAGTTGCCAATACACACGGGCTGGGGGCATCTCCACAGCAGACGGCAGCCCACGCTCAGAGAAGCACAAACCCTGCGAGCCCTGCGTGATGCTGCACCTGCAACTGAGGGGTGGCCCTGCTGCATTCTGAGACAAGCGTCAGCCCCCTGCTTTCTTCCTTCCTTTCTCCTACATGGGCTCCAGGGGGAGCCAGACGTTTGGGCCCCATGTAGCAACCTGTAGGTTGTCCTGGCTGCCCCTCTGTCTAGCTTCTCTGAGCTTGAAGAACCAGCCGAGACATCTTCAAAAGAGTGGCTTTCAAATGGGAAGACCTGAGTTATAGGACCAGCTCGGCTCCCTGCTATGCATGTGTCTGGCACGTTGCAAAACATTTCTGTCCTTTAATTTCCACATCTGTCCTCTGGGGTGTGGTGAGGCAGACTAAATGAAATGGGAAAATGAAATGACTTCTGTGGTACCTGGCATATGACAGGTACTAGAAAAATCATAGTGATGGAAAAATGAAAAAATAAACTCCGCACGTTTATCATGGGGCCTGGGTGGAATAAACCTTGCTTCTATAGACTCTAATCCCTGGGGTGGTGCCTGTCAAGAGTCCTCACACCAGGAGTCCCCCTCTGACACTGTGCACTGGGCTGGAGTCTCGTCCAGTCTGGACCTCCAGGTCAGGCCCATCACCGGCCTCGCTGACCAGCGGCAGCCCCCACCTCTCGTAGCTCCATCAGGGCTGTGGCAAAACCCGGGTCATGCTGAGGGTCCCATATGCCTTCGATGTCTCTCTCCCATCAGCTGGGCAATGTTTTCATCATCTCACGTCCACTGTGAGCACATCCCCACTTCAGTTATCCAAACCCCTCTGCAGTCTCCTGGGGCACCAGGCTGTACCCTAGGCCTCCTTTTCAGCAGGTCTTTGCCTCCTTGTTCTGACGTCAGGCCCCTGGGATGAAGACCTCTCTACATCCCATCAGGAGAATGTGCAGACAACATGGCACATCAGTGGGGCAATTGAGAGGGGAGGAGAAACAGTAAGGTGGATGGGTGCAGGGCTCCATGCGAGTAGAGTGTGCTTGCTGTGACCCTGGTGGCCCGCTCACAACAGAGCCCTGAGGGAGGAAGCCAGAGCCTAACACCAAGCCTAGCACATTGCAACTCCTCAGTAACTATCCACTTACTCATGCCCAGTGTTGACATGTTATGATTTTCTTATGGTTTTCCAAACCATCCCATGAATGCTGGTGTCCAGATCAAGTTTCCCAGTCTCTGCTATTTCTCAGACTCTAAATTTGGACAGGAATTAAAGAAGGGGAGACCTACCCAACTCTTACAACCCAAGAAATATGGTAGAAGTAATGCGGAGCCCCTGGGGAGGCCTGTTTATCCACTTGGTGCAAGAAAGACCCCAAATTTGTTTAGTCCCACAAATTTGTCCCAAAGAAGAAAGAACAGAGGAGGCACAGGGGACCAGAGGGAGGGAGCATTCTGACTTTTAGAACTCATGGGTGCTCAGAGTTGCAACTCCCAGAGCCCCACGCTGTCCAGCACACTTGGGTTGCGGGCAGCACGGCC
Organism: Cynocephalus volans; assembly: GCF_027409185.1. NCBI lineage: Eukaryota > Metazoa > Chordata > Mammalia > Dermoptera > Cynocephalidae > Cynocephalus > Cynocephalus volans. Next base: position 85,339,665 of record NC_084473.1, read on the forward strand.
TCCCAGGCTGCACTGGCCTGGTGTCATGCGGAACATGTGTGCCAGCCTGACTCCTCATCTGTGTCCTCAGTCATGGAGTGGAACACAGGCCCATGGAACTGCCATGTGGAGGAGATAACCCAGAGGTCAGCAGAGGGAGTGTGGGGGCAGGAGAGGGTGCTGAGGACAGGAACCTGAGAACTGCCTCTCACCTGGGCTCTGCTGCTGACTGTGTGTATGACAAGGAACATGACCCTCTGCACATGGGGCCTCAGTTCGAAACTTGGAAGTTGGCGCAGATCAGTGGCTCTCAAACTCGGGTGTACATCAGAATCACCTGGAGAGTTTTTTAAAACACAGATGGGTGAACCAGCCCGCCCCTCCACACTCAGCAGGTCAGGGGTCGGGCCTGAGACTGTTGCTAATAAGCTCCCAGATGGGGCTCATGCTGCTGACCAGGGACCCCACTTGAGAACCACTGGCCTGAATGAGGACTAGAGCTTCTTGCAGCTCCAAGATTTTAGGATTTTGGTTTTAAGAAGCAGCATAATATGGAAAGAAGAAATTAAGAACTAAAGGAGAATTTTGGAAGAAGCAAGAGAAGAAATTTCCAAACACGGCACCAAGCTGTGGCAACGGGCACGTGCTGGTCATTGCCCAGGCTCAGCAGAAATGGGGCCGTGGGTCTGACGGGGCTGCGCTCTCCTGCCTCAGCTCTTAGGGTATCTTTTCACATGATTTTCATTGGATTCTACATCTGAGACCATATTTCATGAGAGCAGCTGCTTGAGTCTGTAATGAAATACTTTATGTGAAAACACTTAGAAAATATGAAGTATAAGGCAGAGGGTTTATTTTGGATGTATGTTTATATTTTCCGTTTTACCTCCTTCAAAAAAGCAGATGATGATTGCCTTAAGAGGGGATGTGGTTGACGGGAGAGAGTTGAACGGGATGGAATTAAATAAGAGTTTCATTATTGCCACTCAGAGGAACTAAACAGTGAGTGAATGCGGAGGGAAGCCTGGTCGGCTCCCGAGGTCGAAGAGACGGGCTCTGCCCTGGGACCGGGCGGCGCACAGGCAGCAGTCCCACTGCGCACAGGTGTGTCAGGGATGCAGACACGCATATTCATTTTCAGAGGACCTGGAGCCACATGCAGGCATATTCTCTCACGCCTGGGACCCTGAACCCTAGCTGGCCAAAATGTCTTGAGGCCTATGGTCAGAACATCCGGTGGTCCCAGATTGACAGTTCAGGCTCCCTGACCCCTGGCCAATGTCTCTCCCACCGTCTCAACAGCTTTCATGGTCTTGAGGTTTCTTACCTACGAGTACGGCAGAGCACTTAGACTTGGACCCAACCCCTGTTTATTTAGGTTTTCTGTCTATGCTGAGTCGGCTGCTTTTCCCAGACATCTACTCTCACCTCCTCCCCCCAACACAGAAGCATAAAGATCTACAGAAACCAAAAGGCTGATTAAAGAGTTTGCTCACGAACAACAGCACCTTAGACCCTGAGCAACCAGGATCCCTGCCCTGGGCCGCATGCCTTCGAGGCGTCTGCTCCAGCCTTCGTGCTGGTCTCCTAAGCCATGACTCTTCCCATGGGGTGAGGAGTCTGGAGGACCAAGGGGAAAAGCCCCCTGAAACCCTACCTAGACTATGCTCTAGTACACACACGTAGGCCTGGGGGTGACCAAGAAGGAACTGTCTGGGGGAGGGCTGTAAAAGAGCCAAAGGTCTGTGCACAAGGCCCTTAGGGTGCAGGTCGGAGCTGGGGATGGGAGCAGGGTGGGCCTCAGACGTTGAATTGTGCTCTTGCCACCGGGCCTGCCAGTACTCAGACCTGCCTGTAGAACTGAGTTAAGTGCCAGCTTCACAGAGGAATTACCCTCTATTTGTGTAGGTAAGGAGGCTAAGGAGAGGCAGAGCCAGCCAGAGTCCTGGCAGTCTCCGGGCCCGTCTCTGGGTCTGTCTGGAGGAGCCCAGCCAGGCAGCACATGACCTACAGAGCCCCGTCCACCCCACTCTGCTGGTGGACTGTCCAGCATCACACAAGAGCCCTTCTCAGAGGGGGCAGCCGTGCTCTTCACCAGAGTTGTTTCAAGCCACAATCCCAGTTACTCTTGAGAACACCTATAAGTGGACTGCAGGCCAGGGTGGCGCCAGGCAGCCTCGGCCTCAACAACCCATGACCTTCTCCTGACCTCTGCACAGGGACATGTTTGGCAAAAGTCCTAGGTTGAGTCCACTGGGCAGTGTGGTGTGGAAACACACCTGAGGCATCAAGGGCCTGTTTTCTGTGGGCAACACTGGAAATTAAATAGACTGGAGCACTGGACAGTGACCAATCAGACAAATGTAAGTCAAAAAAAAAAAAAAAAAAAAGCAGCTGAACAAGTATCAAATGGAATAGACCCTAATTAACCAGAGCATTGAGACTCCAGAGTGTCATCATACCACAAGTTTATATGAGCCCATTTCCTGCTGAAGCAAAAACAGAAAACTAATGCTATCTGAGATTACATTAACAGAAGTATAGAATTTGAACTAAAGGAGGTGAAAATGGGTCAGGCCACATTTTACATTTTGCATTCTGTCCTAAGTAGCACATTTTTAAAACTATAATTACAATCCGGAATATTCTCTAATCCATACACTAGTATGGTGAGAAGCTTGGAAAGTAACCCTTGGAGAATTTTTTTTAAATGGCTGCTTAGTCTAGAAGGAGGAGGAATCTGGGAAATTTAAGAGCTACTTTTCAATATTTGGTGGGTTATATGTGAGAGTTCTTGCTTCAACATGGGTATTACAATGGGGTGCTGAGAAACATACTTTGCCAGTAGAAATTGATATGACCTTTCTAGAAAACAACACGGCCCTCGAATATCCAGGCCCTTAAAAATCCTCACACCCTTTGGCCGGGACTTCTATTGCTAGGAATTAATCTCAAAGAAGTAATCAGAATGGAGCAAAGATTTTTCTACAATAATGTTTACTGCAATGTTATTTATTGTATTGAAAAATTAGAAACAGCCTAAGTGTTCAATACTAAAGGCGTGTTACACGCATTGTGATACATCCATGTCATAGAAAATTTGGCAACCATTCAAAGCCTGTCTTTAAAGACTATTTGACGATATGAGAAATGTGCACAACGTTCTTGAAAAGAACAAGCTCGATACAAATATATCAATGTGATTCTAATCTTGCAAAACATGCCAGCCCACACATGCACAAGTAGGAAGAAATACACAAAAATGATCACAGTGCTTATAAATATAGTGTATATCTATCAGTGATTTTTTTACATATCAATTTTTCTAGATCTGTCCAGTTTTCTAGGGCTGGCTCAATAGGTTAGACAGCAGTGTTATATCACCAAGGTCAAAGGTTCAGATCCTCCTAGCAGCCAGTTGCAAAAAATAAATAAATAAATAAATAATGTTAAAATCAAGTTTCTAAAGAATAAAATTGCAAATTTTTCAAATTTTCTGCAATACATATGTGTCATTTTCTGTAATCAACAAAATGTATTAAAAATATTTGAACAGCAGTTATGCTGAATAGGCGATAGATTCAGGGATGAACTAACAGCTGGAGCTGCTCAATAACAGCTTCCCAATGACAGGTGGCCTCGTCTGCATTGGGTGTCCAGGTCTGCAATGGGTGGGAGGTTGAACTCAAAGGGCTGCCAAGTGTGAGGATCGATGGGCTGAACAGAGAAGATGACATTTATTGAGCACCTGCTGTGGGTCAGTCTCTATGATCCAAATCTGAGATTCGGAGTCAAGGTAACTCCTGAAATGAACTAAAGCTGGTAAGGGCTAGATTTGGGATTTGAATCCAGGACTTTCTGCCCCTTAAGCTCAAGTTTGAAGCAGCACTCTCCCCTGCAGGAACCAGACCTGCTTTAATCGGCTCTTCACATGTCCAGCAGACCACATTGCCTCTTAGGATCAAGAAACAGGCAGGAAATCTTGAAATTAGTTACAAGGAATTGTCTCCTGACAGATCTGTGTGGCCTTCAGTTGAAGACCTCTCCAGGATAGGAGTGGCTCAGGGAGTGGCTGGAACACAGCTGGAGTCTCAGATTCCAGTGTCCCCTCATCACCAAGCTTCTTCAGGTCTTCTTGTTACGTGGATCAGATCTCCAGCTGGCAGGCTCCTTTCTAGTCTGTAGAGCAGAGGCACTTCTATCCCTGAAGCATGAACCTTTCCCCAGAGGAAAGTCAACCGTGCAGATTTAAAACCGCCTGTATTCTCTGCTCGTCTCTGCTGTCTTCCATCCCAGCCATCTTCCTAAGGTGTCAGAGAACACAACGCTGCTCCCTTTCACAGACGACAATACTGAGTCTAGCAAGAAAGCTGAGAGGTACAAGTAAGGGGGGTGGGGATCAAACCTGGACAGACACCAAACCTGGAACAGAGATACGTCTGTCTCCCACTAAGATTGAGACTTCCAGGGTTGAGTGAGTTCTTATTTTCATGAGGGATCTTCAATGGGTCCCAGAAAAAAAAAAAAAAAAAAAAAAAGCAAGCCATAGATGTAATAGCTCTCAGAAGCTTTTGAGCACTAGAGCATTCCTGAGCTGTCAGCTACTGCTTCCTCGCTCCCCCACCAACCACACACACGCACACACGCACGCACGCCCGCACCCCTTCCCCATAAGGGATCTTAGCACCAGCTAATTTGAGCTGTTTCTGGCTCTAGCCAACAGAATATGGAAAGCAGGGGTTTTTTCAGCAAAGTCTTGCCCAAATGTGGGAGATGAACTCAGGCAAAGGGCCCCATGAGGGAACACCTCCCCACCTGAGGGGCAACCTGCATGTGCAGACACCAGGCCATCCAGGGGCTCAGGTCTGAGGACCAGGGTCATTTGCATAGTCTGTCAAAAAATAAAATTTTCTCCCATCTTGGGGGTAGGGCTTGAGGGAGCAGTACACTTCTTGTTTTCTGATTTCTAAGAATTTAAAAATAGCCTTTCGTTTGCTTAAAGTAAGCTATGTTTCCAACCCCTCCTCCATTTGAATAGTTTCTAAGAAAAGGCAGTTTGAGACCATGAATATACATTTAAGAGAGTCAGAAATGCACAGCACAGGGACACTTCTTTTCCATGACACCATCTTCAGAAGATCTAAATATTCCCCCAGACAACATTAATATCCAACTATGAGTCTCCCGCTGTATGACGTTGGGGGGCTCACTGGACCTCTCTGGATGTCTACAAAATGAGGATGTGATCACCACAATGCCTCCCAGTTTTAAACTGTATGATTTAACTAGACCATGCTTACTTTTGTAAATAAAGTTTTATTAGAAAACAGCCATGCCCATTTGTACATATTGCCTATGGCCGCTTTTGCACTTCAACAGCAGAGCTGAGCAGTTGAGATGGAGCTGGACCATAAAGCCAAAAATATTTACTCTGGTCTTTTACAGAGAAAGTTTGCTGACTCCTGGTTTCAGCCATTAGAAACGAGATCATCTGAACTAGATGATGAGAAACCGGGCATTGTGTAGGGAGCTCACAGCAATGCACTCATAAGCTGGTTATCTATTTATATTTTCAGACTGTGCCACTTCTTGGGCTCCCACAGCAGGCAGCAAACTTATGGAACGTGGTAAGGAGAACTTTCTTGTCATTGTCCTAAAACTGCTGCTTCTAAGCTCCAGTGAGGTCCCCCTTGGCAGGCACGCCCGGCTCCCCCTCTGCTTTCCCTCCACATCCTATAGATTTCCATCATGTCCTGCTCATCCTGCCTCTTTCCAGACTTTACTGCAGCTTATTTTTAAGTCTGTCCTCAAACAGAAGCCTCTCCCTCCCCTTGAGTGTTTTAATTGCTCTTCTCTGGACCATGTCCAGGTTCACCACGTCTTCACAAGCGCCTGTGACCAGAACTGCACATTTTCAGGAGCAGACAGCCTGTGGTTTCAAGCAAGGAGGGAAGTTTTGGTCGTGGGGTTCAGGGGATGAGGGCCAGGATTTGTGATCAGACCTGGGTTGGAAAACTGACCTTCGCACCTTCTAGTTATGTGACCTTCATCAATAACAGCCACAGCTATGGTGGTTGTGCGTAGTAGGTCAGGAGCTGACTAGACATGATGTTCAATGCAGAACCTGCATAAATAGGCATTCAGGTGTATAATTCACTATGACCCTCTGTGTGTGGACTCCCGTCTTCAGAGAGGCCAGCTGTGATTTCGACTATATGTATTTGTGTGTGTGTATATACATGTGTATATGTATATGTGTATACGTATATGCACACATATATAGTTGGAATCACAGCTGAATTCACTGAAGACAGGAATCTACAAATCAATATATATATGTATACACACCCATACATATATAGTTGTATAAATATACAGTTGTATAGTGTGTGTGTGTATATATACATAGACTCCCTCATACACAGACATACACATATGTACAGTTGTTTATATACATTTATTTAATATATTTAAAACTAAAAAAATTTATCTTCCCAACTGAGCATTAGGTCCCTTGCAGAGCTCAGCCTTACTCACCTTTCTGTACACCCAGGGGTATGTGATATTTCAGACTGCCTGGGTAAAGGGACCCTAGAAACCACCTTGCAGACCAGGCACACAAAAAAAGTCCAGTAGAATTTACAACTATAAGTGAGGATCTATCATTGCTAATAAATACCTGTGAATTCATGTTTTAAATTAAATGGCTCTTGAAAACTTTGTTTTAAAATTTATTTAGCCAGAATTTATTAAACACCTAGTATAAGCCAAACTCCTTCAAGGAGAGTGTGTCCCTTGCATTCCTATGGATTGGTTTACAGCTCATTAGCCATTTGACAGGGAAGCTGGGAGGGCAAGGGTTGAAGAGAAACGTAACCCTGGAGTGTCCCAAGCCATTGTCACCTGAGATAATGCATCTCTGCGGTGTTAGGGAAAGCCCGTGAGAACGTAAGTTTCATTCACAAGCATCTAACGTATATGCTAGCATTTAGAAAATACAGAATATCCTGACTCTTCTGGGGTCCCACCTCAGCGCCCGGCAACCTATGAGCAGTTTGTCTGATATTTTTCATGACCAGGTTACCTGAGGCAGGCTCATGAGTGGCTCGTCTGCCCTTTAGCTGTTAGAGTGCGTGACTCTGCATTTTCAGAGCCACAAGGACAGATGTTGACCATAAAGAGGCTCTTGTCCCTAATCTCAGAGTCAACCCTCTCTAACATAGACAGCCCAAAGAACACTGTCTGAGAGCTAAGGGGAGCCCAAAATGTCTCTCCACCTCAACCTGGATTTGCCCTGGGTAACTCCGGGTGTTTTAAAAAGCAAAAAGTTGCCAAGGGCCTCTGCTTGCAGCTCCCATTTCCCCTAAGCAGACCCCTATCTCTAATGGGGATCACGCATTAATGACAGAGACAAGTCCTCGGGAAGATTAAAGGCCTTGTATAATTAAAAAGATAAGAGCAGGCCTGGGAGAAGGAAATTGGGATTCAATTAACAGGAGGACTCTACCCCTAGCCGCTCCCCCGCTATCCCTATCGAATGTTCCACTCAGAAGTGCCCTCTCCACTTGCGAGAGTGAAAGGCTGAAGGGCTCTTATTTATGGCCTGCTGGGAGTCGGCCTGGGGCCTTCCTTGGCTGGGGAGCTTGTTTACTTAGAGCTCCAGAGGGGAGGGGAAGCAACACAAATCCTGCAGGAGGAGGCCACAAGGTGCTTTTGACTCCTTTTCTTTCCAGTCTCAGTTCCTCTGATCTTCGTGACAGGGGAAGAAAAATACTCAATAGAAGGTCTATTTCCTTCCTCCCTCAGCCTGAGGCTGACACAACAGGCTAAGGGTCACTGCTGAGAAAGCTCTGTGGGGTTATTTGTGTTGGGAAACCAGGCCACTTCCCCCTTTCCGTCTTTCTCAGGTTTCCGTGGAGGCAGAAGGAAGATAAGGTTGGAGGAGCAGCTGCCCGAATGGCCTGTGGGACTGGACATGTGGGACACCCGGACCTCTGGGATCCCACTGCTGGTGACCTTCCAAAGGCTTCTGAAGTGAGAGCTGAGAGACAGAGTAGAGTTTACTTGGGGGACTAAGCTGGTGTCCATGGTGGGGGGCAGCCTGGTGGGTCCCAGCAAGCACCGGGTGGGTGGGAGCTGGTCCCAAGGGACCTCTACTTGCAGCCCTGTCGCTGCACAGCTAATTACAGGTAAAGGTGAGCCTGGAGCCCAGAACCTTACAGAAATAGAACGTGGAGCCTGTTTGGGTAGATGGGCTGTGTTTTAAAAGACTGCTTTTGCTAAAGGATGGTGAAGCCCGTGCTGTTGCAGCTTCTCGCTGCCTCTCTTCATAGGGACTCACGGGTTCAGTCAGAGCCACCCCCACTGGACAGCAGCTCCAGGTCAGCCCATGGGGCACTCCAAGCCATGCATGGCCAAGCCAGCAGGGGCGATGAGGCTGAGGAGGATGGCCTTGAGGACACCCACCCAGGACATCTGGGACCAAGAAGGCAGAACACGGTACAGCATCTGGAAGGAGTGGAGAAACGTGCAAATGAAGTGAAATAACCCAGGTATTAGACCTTGCTCCACACTCAGTCATCTGGAAGCTGGACGTGAAGCTACACACTAACCTCACCTGACACATCACTGACACTGCAAGCCCAAAAGACTGAAAGCCAAACTCCATGTTTTAAGCACCCTGTATCTTTTCTCCCTGAGTTCCCTATTCCAGCAAATGCCTCCATTGGGACTTTCTGAGCCTGTTTTTCAATCCACAAAATGCAGGGAACAATGACAGTTCTGTACACCTCGCTGACAGAATCAAATGACGGCCCAGGCACACGCACACGTTGGAAAATATCAAACATGAGGCAGACGGCCAAGGCTGGAGACCAGAGCACTGTCCTTAACCCTCCTCTCCCTCACTGCCCAGATTGGTCCCCTCTGTACTGTCTCTCAAAGCCAGGGCTCCATCTCACATGAAATGAGGCTGTGACAGCACTAGGCAAACTGCAATGGGCTGCATCCACAAGAGGACGACAAACCAATGCAGCCCGGCACGATGAGACACAATCTCTGGAGACCTCCTGCAGGCTCAACGCATAGCCATTTCCACAGATCCCCGTCAGAGACTAAAACCATATTTTTAGGATGGAACAAGGAGTTGACAATGATAGCAGAGATCTTCAACTAGATGAAGATTCAGCACAGCATGTTTGAGGGAGATCTATCTGGTGCAAGCTATTTTGGTGACTTACGAGACAATCAGCTCTATCCCTCATTTTCCAGAGGAACCATTTGAACTGGGAGAGGGCGTGGCAGTCAGCCCTCACCATGACCTAAGTGACCCCTATCTCCTGGATCCACACCCTTGTGTATTCTCCTCCTCAGCTGAATAGGGCTGACCTGTGACACCAAAAGGACATTGAGGAGATGGCAGTATGTGACTTCTGCCTTGGATCTCTCACTCAGTGGGACACCAGCTGCCATGTCATGAGGACACTCGAGCAGTCCTGTGAAGAGGACTACATGGTGAGGAATTGCAGCCTTCTGTCAACAGCCAGTGAGGAACTGAGGCCTGCCAACAGCCATGTAGATGAACCATCTTGGAAGAAGCTTCTCCAGCCCCAGTCAAGCCTTCAGGTGACGCAGCCTGAGACACTGTCTTGAGGACCTGTGAGCAGAACCTTACAGTCATGCCACTCTCAGATTCCTGACATATAAAACCATGATATAATAAGTGTTCTAACTCACCAAGATTTGTGGTTATTTGCTATACAGCAATAGATAACTACTCCAGAGGATATATTTCACTTCTAGTTAAGTTCTACATTTTCATAGTGTATCCAGTCATTATCTCATTTTATTCTTATACCTATTTTATTGTTTCTGGCTCAAAGGTTGAGCTGTGGCTTGGAGAGGTTAAGTAACCTTTCCAAGTTCACATTATGTGATGTGGCAGAGACAAATGAAGAAGACCAGTATTCTAACTTTGAATATTTTCTCTTTGCACACAATTCAGCTGTTGAAATCACCTTCCGTGGACATCTGAACCCTTGGCTGTTCTCTATGGTCTGCTCTGTTTTGGAAGACCTCCTTGCTGGCTGCTCTGGGGCATGGATAGGGCAGCATCACAGGTGGACTAAGGAGTTACCTCATCTTCAGCACAGCCTCCTAAACCAGCCTGAGTGTTCCCAGCCATCATTCCACAGCCTCAATCGAGTGCCCTCTGGATGACAAGTGTCAAAGAAGCCACATCTACAGGATGCATTTCCTGGAGGCAGAGTTCAATAGAGAGCTAGGGGTAGAAAAAAAGAGAGAAAAGAAAAAATAAGAAAGCTATAACATTTGAGCTTGAAATGTCACAGGGAGCTACGGAAGTTGTCTGATGGATTGCCCTGTCATCTCCAAGCCAAAAGAAAAAAAATTTCAGATCCATCAATTTGTTCCTGCCCTTTTAATCCAAACAATATTTTACAGCATCAGAATGCAAAGAAGTGATTTTCTCAAACATTCAACTTTGTATGTGGGTTTCTGAGCACTTAGCCAGAAAGCAGCAAGTGAGAACTTAGGTTGTTCAAGTACCTTGCATATCTGATTGATCCAGATAATAGATATAACATACTACAACATACATGAGAGCCTACTCGGAATGGAAGTTCATTCATTCACTCATTTGTTCATGGATGGTCCACTGTTTATATGGCTCTGCCCTAGACAATGAACATGATGGGACATCTGTGTGCACATACTCCAGTGCCCAAGTTGAGGACTGCTCCTGCCTGCTCTGGACCTGCTCCTCCCTCTGGCTGGCTTCCTGGTCGGTAGACATGTTCTTCAGTATCCTGGCCTCTCCTCAGGCCACACTCTAGGCTTTCACCTTTACCCGTTGGATCAAATGCTTGGCTCACAGGCTCAGACCCTGGTGGGATATGGCTTTGTTCACAGAGCAAGCTGAATAACTCCCTCCTCTAACAAGAAAAGATGATTGACAGCATGAGGTGGACACTGCAGAAGCTTTGAGAAGGACAAGCACTAATGATGGCTTCACAGGGAAGGCTTCACAAGGGAGGTGGAATCAGTCTTCCAAAAAGCCCCACCTCCCCTCATTCCCAGGTCTTTATGCAGGTGCTTCTGCCTCCTCTAAGCAAGCCTTCCTGATCCCCGCTGTCAGTGTGCTCTCTCCCTCTCTCAACACATTTGGTTCCTCTATCTCAGTCATCTGTTTTGTATTTGAATTACCCATGTGTATATCCACCTCCCATTACTAGCTTTTGATCTCCACTGGACATGATTGTGTCTATATTTCCGTACAATGTCTAGCACGGGGAATAATAAATCTTTATGACAATGACTTTAATGGAAAAAATGTAGGGAGTAGGCATTTCCTGGATCACTTGTGGGATGAATATGGAGTCATGGAAGTCAGAAAGCACAGGCATGGCTAGAAGACAGTAAATGGAGCCAGTTTGCATGGGATAAACCAAGGTTTAATGTATAAGAAGGAAGTAAAATGATGGGTCAGATAGTTTTTTTAAAAGTTAAGCACTTTTCATATGAGCCAGGAATTTTGTTCCTAGATACATAACTAGAAGAAATAAAAAGATGTTCATACAAAGACTAGTGCATGAATGTTCATGGAAGCTTTATTCACGATAGCCAAAAGCTGGAAACAACCCAAGTTTCCATATCAATACAACGGAATAATACTCAGTAATAAAAAGGAATGAAATACTGGTACATGCAACAATATGAATGAATCTTAAAGGCATCATAAAATTATATATACTGTCTGGTTCTATTTATATGAAATTCTAGAAAGTGCAAAGCTATAATGTCAGAAAGCAGATTAGTAGTTGTGTGGGACCACAGGTGGTAGGGGATGGGGTGGAAGGGCAGAATATCATAGGGACACAAGTGGAGTTTGTTAGGTAATAGAAATGTACTGAACTTGATTGTGGTGATGATTGCACAGCTATATACATATTCCCAAGCTCATCAAACAGTACACTTTAAATGGATGAATATTATTGTATAAAATTATACCTCAAGAAAACTATAAAAGAAAATTGGCCAGAATATGGAGGACTTTAGGTTCAACTTGAGGTGTTCAGACTTTCTATTGTTGGCTTTGGAAGCACTGACCTGTTTGAGGAGGATTAAATAAATGATATTGAGGAGAAAAAACTGGGTACGGGAGTTTTATTTAATGAGTTATGGAATAGAGGGGAGAAGATTATGGCCTGAGTAGGGGTGGAAACCAAGGGAATAGAAATGATCCTGTGGGTAAAGGAGACAGAGCAATGAAAGAAGCACAGACCCTGATGGGGGACCAAAGGGATAAATGTTTTGGTTTGCACTCCTAGTTTGGTAATCTTGGTAAGAGATGTTTGTGATAGTTGGAGACCAAACCAGACCATGGGCTAAGGCCAGTTTAAGGAGAAAATGGGTGGAACCAAGGGCCCAAATTCTACCATGGGAGCCAACTTAGAAACTTGATTAAGGTTAGATGCCAAAATGATTCCACAAGACATGCCAAATTTCAGAGGGCCAGGGACAGAGATACCGGCATGAGTGATAAGAGAAGGCATGAGGCTGCGTGTGAGAATGGAGGCTGGGGACATGGATTCCTTTGGTGAGAGCCTGCCCTCAGGAAGCCTCTCTGCTGCCTTTTGCGACGTATAAGAGGAAGCCACAGAACTGGAGGGATGATCCAGGCCTGGATGCCAGAAAGAATTGCACTGCCATTGATGAGCCCGGAGTTCCCAAAACGGGAGCTGCACAGGGACTGTGGAGACGGGTAGCGAATATAGGAATAGACCTTTGATGCCATCTGGCCCCACCTACCTCACAACAGCAGAAGCTTCTGCCATGTCCCCAGTACAACGTGGCTTGAAGATTTTTCTAAAAACAGGAAGTCCAGCGCTTTGTGAAGAGTGGTTTCATTGCTGGCTAGCTCTAAGTGAACGCTGGTGACGATGACAAGGATGATGAGAGGAGGAGATGGAAGACAGGGTAGCTCATTCGTACTGAGCAGTCTCCTCGTGCTGGGCATTCTGCTATGCACTCTACATATCTTATCTTATTTAAGCCTCAGAAGATCACTATGGGTTAGGAGCTATCACTATCCTCACTTTACGGGTGGTAAAATGGAGGCACAGAGAAATGATATAGCTTGCTCAGACTCAAACAGCTAAGAAGCAGTAGAGCTGGGAGTGGAACCCGTGTCACCTGACTTCAGAGCCTTCACAAGACTGGAAGGTATTGCTCGCCAATGATCCCATATCTGCCTGTCTATAATTTCTATCTAATTCTTTTTTCTGTAGGGATCCAAATCAGTAAATGGGAACTCTTCTTTGCATCTTTTTTAATGTTTTAAGACAGCAAAGATGATGTTTCCTCCTCTGAATTTTCTCTTCTGTAGTTAAGTAGACTCGTTCTCTCAAGTGTTTCATAAGATGAGATATTTCTAGTTCCCTCAGCATCTTGGTCGCCCTCTGTTGAATATCCTTGGGTTGGTAATAATTCTCATCGAAGGTGAAAACTAGAAGTAAACACAACACTTCAGTTATGGCTCAACCATCGTGGAGTAAAATGAGATGATGCTTCCCCATTTGGTGTGGAGCAGACGGCAGAAGAACAGGCTTGGGGAAGAGCCCACTATAAGGAGATGTGGGTGAAACTAAGTCTGAAAAGGGGACGGGAAACAACGAGATAGTAAAAATGTCGGGAAGGCTATGGGGGGGTGCACTCAAGTAAAAGTCTAAGAGAAGAGGGGGTTTCAGGAAGTAGGGGGGAGGTTCACAGTGTTAGATTTTGCAGAGGGGTTAAGGAGAATAGGAACTGAGAAGATAGAAAGATCTGCTGGCTTGGAAAGAGCAGCTGGGAAGAAACTCAGGAGCTATAGGACGAACAGGCAATGGGCCAGCACAGGAGACTTCATGCTGTCCTCTCTGGTTACAAAAGGAAAGGGAGGAGGACAGTGACTGGCAGAAGGTGGGGCAGGCAGCAGGGTCAAGTGAAAGGTCGTTTATATGCTAGGACATTGGGGACGATGTGGATGGTTGTCAACAGAGAAGAGTGAACAGAGAGAGACGAGTTGCTGCAGCCAGTGTCAGATGGGGGAGCAGATGAGAAGGGAGGTAAAGGAAGTATTTTGAGGATAGATAGAAATATCTGAAGCTCCGAAGGTGCAAAGAAGGAGGCTGATAATAACCCTCACTTAGTGCTTTATGGTGTGCAAAGGTTTTCCATGTTCATTTATCTCATTGAATCACATACCAATCCTGAGAGGGAGGTATTACCATTTCTGGTTTAGATGGAAGACAATGGAAGTTTGGAGAAAGTAAGTAACTTTCCTAATGCCATAAAAGGCGTAAGATTTTCTGATTTCTAGTCCTTTTTCCTAATCTTATGACTACGGCCTATTGCACTGTGCATCAGAGAGCTCAGTGAGTTATAAATCAAGGCCATGTCCCCAAAGGGAAGCTAGAGGAGTGGATTGCTGAAAGGGGTTAGGAGCTAAGGAGAGCTGACAATATTGAGCACATAGTTGTAGAAATGGGGTCAACGAGAAATAATAGAAAGTTTATGTGACAGCACCAAGAGTACCAAGGAAGACAAAGTTGCACTAGCCCAAAGAAGCCCAGCTCCAACCTTCTGCATCCTGAGAAACAATAATCCATCCATCAATTCCATGAAACTTAGTGGCTGCCACTGTGTGTCAAAGAAACAGAAGGTGACTCAGGGCAGGAGTTTTGTGTGGTCAGAGACAGGAAAGAAGGGACAAGACATACGTGAATCAGGACAGTTGGCCATACAGGGCAGGATGTGACCAAAGAGTGCAGCACCTTCATAGAGACCCACAGGAGACGGAGGGGACTTCACGGAAGTGGCTGGTATGAGAAGGTCCCCGGGGAGTGCTGAGCCCAGAATTCCACACATATATAAGCATGGTGGGGAAAGTAATTACAGAAACTAAACAATCTTGGTGCTGAATGTGTTTGGGTAAAGTCAAGTCCTATTCCTGGAAGGGCTGGACAACTCTTCCAGAAAAGCTGGAAGAGGAAGCATTTATCAAATCTGACATGGAGAAGGGGCATGATGAGTCCACAGAACATTGAAACTGTCCCTGGGAATCAGGTCAGGGGGCTACTGGCACATGGTTCTGGAAGCCTACACCAGGATGATGGCAATACGATGGAAAGAGATGTTATGATATGAAGGGAAGAATGGATAGGACTTGATCACTGAATAAGATGTAGAGAATGGAGGGGAAGAGAGAAGTCAAAGAAGAGAGGACTCTCGATGATCACCAATGAAATGGTAACAACTTGGAGTTCTTTCAGGCAACCGCCAGACTCCCTTCGCTCCCAGGATGCTGCTCTCACCGTGCTGCCAGAGGAGGACCAAGTGCCCAGAGACTCAAGGCCATATTTCTGAGATTATTAAAAGCTGGCCTGGATCTCCTGCTACCATGTTGGCATGTGTGCAGGTATCTAACCAGCCTCACCATTGTTCCAAGACCAATATACCGATGGAGGATCTTGGCCCTAGTTGGAAATTTACAGCAAACCCATGAGGGAAAACCCATTAGAAAGCATTTTCATCTACTTACAGACACTACTTTAAAATCTGCTTGTATTTTGGGAATTGAGAGACTTTAGCTGTTGCCTGGAAGAATGGCCAGCAACACTTCTACGAGAAATCTTGGCTCAGTTAGTGACAATGTTTTCTGATCCCTAAATTGAATGGTGAGATCTGACCTACAAGAGTACATGAGAATTGTGGGATAACATATCTACAGACAGGTAGAGTCACCACTGGTGTAGTAACAAGAGAGTCTGAGTTGCCCAACCTGAATTTGAGTCCTGGTGATCTCACTTACTTGCTCTGTAAATTTGAGCATGTCTCAGATTCCAGGAGCCAACTTCAAATTTCAGGCCACTCCATGGTGTAAAAAGGAAAAATCTATTATAATTAACAAAATTATATAGAAATACATGAAAAATTATAAAGAGCTATTTTTATTATTATGCTGCCAATAAAGGGTTAATGAGCTTTCTTCTAATTTAGACTCCAGAACCTGGAGTTCAGGCTTTGACGGTGGCTTTTCCTGCATGACTTTTTTCCTCATCTGCCATTCCCAATTCGGTTATGCATAGCAAGTTTCCCTTTGCCAGTTATCCTCAATCATTTTTAGCAGAGAAACTTCACAGCTCCATGCCCTCTAAAATGAGTTTGGAACTAAGTCAGATTTGGGAAGACAGTTCGGTGAGCTGAAACAAATAATTCATTTGGGGGCCTATGTCTCATTTTCTTGTGGGATATTCCAAGACCTGACTCACTTTGGACTGGTGCTATTAGAAAACATCCACAGGGCCTTCGTTTGAGAGTGCTACATACAAAACATACCCTCCAGGCTCATCCCAATGCCAGGCACTCTTAATCTCCTTCAAAACACAAAATTTAATTGAATCCTCAAAGCAGCCTCTGGGGTTGAAACTACTATTCCCACTTAACAGATGAAGAGACCGAGGCTCAGGCAAATTGAAAAATGTACCCAAAGTCATACAAATAAGCATCAGGACTGTCATTTTAACTTTTTTTAATTCCAGTATTTTTCCTATTATACTACCCCATGAAGAAAAGTCTTTATGAATCAAAGGAACTATTTTTGGCTTCTTCTCACAGTATTTTGACTCAGAAGATTCACCAAATCTGCTAGTCTGCCAGCAGGGCTGAAATAGACCAGTTACTCAGGGGAATGAATTACAGAAGCCAGAGACAGATCTACACGTGTACAGACACTACTTAATATAAACACGACTGATACTGTAGATCAACCAGGAAGAAATAGACAGATCTTGTTGGAACAACCATTTAAACATAAAGAACAAATAAATTGGAATTCCACTTCAGAACATACACAGAATCAATTCCAGATGGCTTAATAACTTAAATGTAAAGGGTAAAATTTAAAACTTTAGAAGAAAATATGAGGGAATGTCTTTATGATCTCAGGATAGGAAATAATTTTATTTTAAAACACAATATAAAAAATAAAGCTCATAAAGAAAAGATTGTTAACTTCAACTATGTTGAAATTAAGAACGTGGGTTTATCAAAATATACTATTTTAAAAAATGGAAAAACAAGGCACAAACTGGGAGAAAACATTTGCCGCACATACAATCAACAACAAATTTTCAGAATAGAATTTCTGCAAATCAGTAAGAAAAAGGCAATTTCATAAAAATAGTCAAAAAAAAATCAGGAATAGTCATTACACAGAGGAGGAAACACAATTGCCCACAAACATACAAAGATCCATTCAACCTCACTGGTAATCAGGAAAATGAAAATTAAAATCACAACGAGAAATAATTTTACACCCCAAAATTTAAAAGTCTGGTAATACCAATTGTTGGTGCAGAAGTGGAGCAAGCCGACTGTCATCACTGTTGGGAGTATAAATTGATACAACAACGGTGGAACACATTTGCTTTATCTGGTACATGTGAAGACAGGCATAGCCTGTGGCCTCCAGTTACACTCCTAGGCATACACCACAAAAAAAAAAAAAAATCACCCAGCCTATGTAACAGGAGGTGTTAAAAAGAATGTTCACAGCAATATTGCTGCAATACAGAAATATGCTAGAAACAAACCAACACACCAAATGCTCATTAACAGGGAAATGGATAAACAACTTGTGATATATTTCTACACTGAAATAGCATACCGTCATGAAAAGAAAGTATAGAAATACAGATATCAAGTAGTAACAGTTAAAAAAAAAAAAACATAGCAGCTCTGGGACAGCTGAAAGAACGAAGCAGAGGCTAAGTCTTGAGGTCTGCAACCAGAACTTCCTTTCTCCAATCTCCTGAATGCACCTTAATCAGATGAAATTTCATCAGGGTCATCTAATTTAACGTAAGCCTAATTAAATCCGTCTTTATTAAATGGAAAAAGAGTATGAGCATGTTAATCCTACACAGCCCTGCAGCACCACCCCACCATCATCAGTCTGCCTGGAGAACCTCTTTTTTCTGCACTTCCTCATGCCTTGCCTTGACCCCTGCTCCCCAATCTGTGCCAATTCAACCCTTTGAATGCCCTTTGATTGTGGATACTATCTACCGGTTTGCAAGCTTGATGTCCTTCTAGGCCCTTCTAGGCTGTAAGCTTAATGAAGGGAAATGTGTCTTATTCATCCGTTAATTCTGCACCTATTATAGCACTCAGCAGATCACATGCGCCAGACAACACTTACTTCTTTTAAAACTAAAAGACACTGAGATACAGACCATGAAAAGCAGTGAATCTAAAGTCAATGATTCAAAACGCAAGTATTAATAGATTAGCAGAGTAGGAATCTCAAAATCAAAAGAAAGTGCAGAAATACAAAGTAGACTCTAGGATGATTATGGTTAAGACATAAAAAAGCAATTTATATCAAGCCCTGGAGTCTTGCTGAGTCCCCTGCTAAGCCAAGCAAGTCTGATGAACATAAGACCCATAGCAGGCCACACACAGCCCAGGGGAGAAAGTGGTTCCATAAAGTTTGGGCTGGGATATCTTTGGAAGACGAAATAAAAGTCAGCTTTGTGAAAATAGGACATTCCAGGTGAAAATTCTTTCTGGGTGTTTATCCACAGAAAACACTCACAGCAGTGCACCCTGGAAGGGACAGGCAGGTGACAAGACAGGAAGAAGTACAGAAATTCAGGGATGGGAGTGCAGAGGGTGGAGACGTCATCCATATGAACAGAAGCATGAACACTGGCATTAATCACGCCTCTCACCTCCCGGGCCACTATCTGCACTGAACCTGCACTAATTCTCGTGTAGTGGCCAAAACCCAGTGGAAATTCGTCTAGCAGATGCTGCTGGAAACTCCTCTTCTAAAAATCTAAGTTGCTTTATTTTGTTTATATATTAAATGCTTCTTCACATCCAAATGTAAAAGCAGAACTTGAGGAAGAGATCAGTTTAAAACACATAGTAGTTCTGATGTTATCTTTTCTTCTTTCTTTTGGGAATATTCTCAAAATTTGGTTAGTCTAGCCTGGTTGGTGAAAACTATTCTTGTTCAGCTACTGGATTCGATGCAGACATTATGATGACAAAGTTGTTGCGACCTGTTCACCACTCACCCGGCACCGTCTTAATTAGTGAAGGTGCATTATCCTTCTAATAGCGACAATAGTGCCCTGAGGTCGGGGTTGTTATTCCCATTTTCCATAGGAGAAAACTGAATCTTGAGAGATCAAGTAGCCCATACTTAGTAACAGGGCTGAGGTTATTCTCCAGAACTATCTGATTTACTCTCCTTCTAGTTGGTATTTATAGAGAACCATCTTAAGGAACACTGGGCTCTCTATAAGCATTGCTAGAGCTTTGAGAACATTAACCAAGGAAGATTTCCAACAGCCCGAGGTCTTTCCTCTTTTTTATTTTCCTCTTCTTTCCCTTCCCCTTTTCTTTCTTTCTTTCCTTCTGTCCTTCCATTAGTTAACAGCATTGCCTGCCTGCCTTAAACATTTACAAGCACTTATATGTACCAAGCATTGTGCTAGAACCTGAGACACAGAGATTGCAAAAGACATAGACCCACACTCCAGGACTTTGGCATCTGCACGTGGGAACACATCACACCACAGTGTGAGAAATGCTGCTCAGACTCCAAGGAAAGAGTGGACAGACAGAATCAATCCACCTCCCTTCTCTCTGTGTTCGCCAGTGGACAAATAGGGCCGTGTTTCCAAAGGAGAGAGGGACTCTCAAGGGGGTCTGTCTGGCAAGTGAGGGCAGCTCTGCAGATGAACTGAGCCACATTATGTGGACAAAGGACAACGCAGTCACAAGGCAGGAGTAGAGGGAGAGTGAAGGGTTGAGGGACAGGCAGACAGACTCCCTGAGGCCCTGGAAGAGGGGAAGGGGCTGCAGCCTGGGAAATAGCTTAGTGATCAGCAAAATTTCTTCTGACCATTGGCTCCCACTCCCACACTCAGCCCTACCTCCTTCCAAGGAGGACTTTGACTTTTCTCTGTCCTTAATCTTGTAAATAACAACAGAAAATGTAAAACGCATCAGCACCATCGCATAGGTAGGACACTGCAGGAGCCCGCCTGTCAGGTGCAGGGGCAAGATCCATTCCAATATTTATTTATTATTATTATTATTTATTATTATTGTTACTATTCATATTCTGAGGAGAGAGGGGGGGAAAGCCAGAAATATTTCCAAAATGTCAACACTATTAAGGAAATCTGAACACCTTAATCCATTTAAATGTCAGCTAGAACCAGGCACGGGTTTTAGGGAGGGGAGAATAGAAAGTAAGGAGGGGCAGAGGGAATTAATGCCAGATTCCACATAATCTATCAAAGTTTCTTTCTTTTCTTAATATATTAAATATTAAATGCTTCTTTGCATCTGAGTGAGAGAGGAGAGAGAGGGACCAGGGTGGAACTCATAAATGCCTAGATAATTGGTTTTGAGGGTTTTTTTTCTTCTTTCTTTCTTTCTTCTTGGCGGATTCTCAATTTCCCTATAAAAGAGAAAATTCATTTCCAGCCGCTAATGTAATGTCAGCGTGCTGTTTACTAAGCATGGATGATGTATAGGGGGACACTACTTTCAGAGGACTACTTAATGATGCATAGAATTAAATCCTGAGCTCCTCAGCTGAGCCTGGTTCCCAGGCTCCCAGTGCATCCTGGGAGAAGTAGGTTTGGCATAACCTGTCTCCCTCCTTACTAGAATTCTGGGGTCTCTGCCGAGGAAGCTTGGAAACAGCCCCTTAACCTCAGCAAACACGTTTGCCCTTGGCATAGCCTGGGATGAGCTCCCGGGCAGTAAGAAGCTGATAGACAGGGGGAGAGAGAGCTGCTCAGTGCTCAGGGAGACAGGAGGAGGGAGTTCATAGATTGTACCAGGGTGCTGGGGTGCAGGCGGGGAGTAAGGGGGCAAGGAAACTTCGAGAGCCCTGGTAGGGAGACGACTGGCCAAGAAGAGGTAGAGGCGGAGCTTCTGCCAGCTTCCCCTCTGCCCCCTGGAAACCACAGCATTCAGATGTCAAGGAAAATAGATGTCGGTAGTTCAGCTGTGTCCCCGGGGGCCTGTGAGGTTGTCATTGCTAGAGCAGCACCTTAGTCCTGCTGCATGAGCCAGGAGGGTGTGTTGTCAGTTCAGGCCGCTCTTGTGGGGGTATGCGGGGTGGAGCAGCAGCCTGAGTGTGCCTGGCCTCCCCTGAGGAGCTTCCTCAGGTTCCTCCCTGGGGAAAGTGACCCAGCCATGTTCCCAGCGCCCCCTCCCCAGGAGACAACTAACTCTGGTTGGCTGGCTTGGCGATGGGGAATCAGGAGCAAAGGTAGGAAGGTAGAATGGGACAGGTAGACTGTGGGGAGAGGGTGAAATGAGTTTCTCCAGGTGGAATGCAGGGAGGGGTATCCAGACACACTGTTCCTTCTAAATCTCCTCCAGGTCCCTTTGGCACCAAACCGATCTCCGCCTGGATAAATCTGGTGGCCTCATTTTCTTTGTGCTCCTGAGCATTCGATATCACCGGCTACTCTCTTTCTGGAAGCCCTCCACTCCTTCAGCGTCTTCAAAGTTGCTCTACTTCTGACAGCTCATTGCCCTATCCCTCATGGGTGTCTTTTGTTCCTCCAGTCTGCACACTGCAGCCACTCTACAGGAGTCTTTCCTAATGGCTCACTCCTTCTCTGCGTACTTTCACTCCCTATCCAGGTTCCCTGTCTTTCATGACTCCAAAGCCAATATCCCTAATCTAACCATTCTCCTGGGCTTCCAGAGCCCATTTGCAACCACATCTAGGGTAGCTGCCCTGCACTTCTGGCAAGTTCAGTATCATGTGCCACAGACAACCTCGCTTCCTTACCACCCCATTTCTCCCCACACAGTTGCCCTTTTTCCAGGCTCTCAGGTTGGACATTTTAGAATCATCATTGTCTCTTTTCTCTTTCACCAAAGTTCTGGAATGGCCCCTGACTTCAGTCTTTCTTACTCATCCCCAGACTCATCCTGATCCAGGTGTTCAGACTGGACTCCTGCCAAGGTCCCCAGCTTCTACCTGCCTTCAGTCTAATTCCCCCAATCCATCCCGAACTCTGAGGCCTGCCTCATTTTCACAAAACACCATTTCCATCACGTCATTTTACAGAGGCTGGTCACCACCTTCTGCACAGCCCTGAGCAGATCTCTCTTCAAAGGAGAATCAAGGCGTAGTGAAGTGCCTTCAATCCCAGCCAAAACTGGGAGGAGACCCCAGCCCACAGCCTCCTTGTGGAAGAACTGTTAGAGAAATTGAGAGTTCTCAACCTAGAAAAAGGGAGGCTATAAAGTTGCAAAGCTTGATTCGAAAATCTGAAGAGTTACTCTGCACCAAAGTGTGGGGAGGAGCAGTTGACACTGATTGACACAGAGAGATATATCTAGAACCAAAGGACACAAGAAATCATAAGCTAGACAGTAGCAGAACTTTCCAACAATCTAATGGTGAAATTATCTGCTCCTGTCTATATATATGCTCCAACAAAGATTAATGATCAAGTGTAGAGATATTATAGGAGAAAGTCACATGTAAGACTGTTGAGGCAGGGAGAGTTTTCCTAGAAGAGCTTTAAAGTTCCTACCCACCCGGAGGTCTTGTGATGCTCTATCTGATTTCAAGGCCCTCTTTCATTTGTCCTCACCTCTGCGTCTCAACACGTGTCTGAGCACACCAGAGTCTTCACTGTTCACAATGCTCAGTGTAAGTCTTTGCTCGTATGGCCCAGAATGGCCTCTCACTGATCCATCACACCCACCTCCTCCAGGAAGCCCACTCAGGCTTCTCTACTGTCTCCCAGCCATTCAATCACACAATCTTGTACTGTACTCCCCCCCTCCCCCCAACATTTTATGAGTGTGAAGGACTCTGTCCTCCTAAATTAATTGTGATGCCTCTTTTGCAGCCTCACTACAGCTAACAAAGAACCTGAAATACACTGGCCATTAATAAAAACTTGATCAGTTGATTGATTAAATGCTATTACATACAAATTTTCACATCCCACCTTGAGTAGTGCTCTGTTAGCCTTGCCAGCCAAGAAATGTTGCCCAAAGAAAGATTCTGTGTGCTTGGCTCTCCATCATATTCTGAACAAAAGGCCAGTTCTGAAGCATGATGCTCAGATCTCATCCCACCCTGATCCTAAACTACCTTTCCAAACGCGCCTGCATTCCTCACAACCATCTCTCACTGCATATTCCAGCCAAATCAGACTCGGTGCCATGCACCATTCCCACCGTTCCCCTGCCTGGAATGCCCTTCCCACTTTTGTCCACCTGGAAAATTCCTATTCATCCTTCAAAAGGCAACTCAGAAATCACCTTCTCGGTGGAGCTTTCCCAATGACCTCTAAGCAGCTCCTTCGCTCCCTCCTCTGTGCTCCCGTGACACTTTGGGCAGATCTCCATTATATCGCTCACCGTATTTTATTATAGTTAATTGTGTACACATCTGCCTTCCCCACTGGATGATGTGCTTGCCCTTCAAGGGCAAGGACAATGTCTTACCCATCCCTCATCCCTGTAGTACCCAGCAGCATGTGAGGCTTATAGGAAGTAATTAATAGGGAAGGAAAGAAAGAAGGAGGGAGGAAAGGGACAGAAGGAAAGGGAAGAATGGAGGAAAGGGCAGAGGGAAAGAAGGAGGGAAGGAGGGAGGGAGGGAGGGAGGGAAGGAAGGAAGGAAGGAAGGAAGGAAGGAAGGAAGGAAGGAAGGAAGGAAGGAAGGAAGGAAGGAAGGAAGGAAGGAAGGAAGGAAGGAAGGAAGGAAGGAAGAAGGAGGAAGTATCGTAGGCAGGGGTGATCTATGACAAGGATCTAATGAGGCACATTCACCTGGCCCACAGGAACTAAGTGACCAAGAAAACATTTCATGGGTCTGAAAAATGAGAACTTTGCCTTCTTTCAGGAACATTTACTCTGGACTGAACAGAGTTGGTACATGGTTATAGTTTCTTTGCATTACAGTCTATGCTAATTAAAGCAAGTCTCTCTCTCTCTCTTCTGGGTCCCTGGTGATCCCCTTGCATAAGACAGAAGAGAATAACTGTTTCTAGGAATACTGGAGATCTTGGGTGATGGGATAACCTGTTGTAGGGATTTGGGAGCATGCCTTGTCCCAGAACTGATTCTGCCTGTGGAATGGAAAAATAGTCCTGTGCCTTACCATAGTGTCTGAATGTGTTGGAATAACTCTCCTTGGTTCCAATTCTTGGCAGATTTGGTCCTCAAGGAAACTCTTCTCTAAACTCCCTGCCTAGTTAATGCTGCTAATTGGAATTAGAAGATGTCCCAGCTGGCCAGAGCAGAAATTTGGGTATAATCTAGTAGATGGACCTGGGAAATACCTCCCTCTTAAAAACCTGTTTGAATCATTGTTTATGGCAGGACTGAGATACTGCCCAGAAAGATCTTGAACTGAGTCTATAGGAGTTCATACATAAACAGACATGTCTGGTGAAGTATTTGGTGCTTCCTCTTGGAAGCCCATTTTCAGGAAGGAATGGCAGGAACCCCATGACATAATTCACCATAAGGAAGAAAGTCTTTCAAGGTGAACCAGATGCAGTAGCAAAGCTGAGTCTTAGACATCATGGTAGTTCTGTGTGCGGTATTTGAGTTACATTAGGGACGTGTCCCAACTCAGCTATCCTGAAACACAAACCGAAAAACAGTCTGTATATTTGTAAATTAAAAGAGGTGTTTTAATAAATTCTGACTCTTTGGGGTACAGGCAACCCTGCTTTGAGAGCTCCCCCAGGGAGTGCACAAGGCATAACGTTCTCACTTCCTAAGAGTCAGCGATCAAGCCAGTCAAAAGTGGTTTAGGATGACAGAGCTCCTGGTTATGGCGTTTCTAGGAAAAGCAAAGACTCTTACTCAACAGTGGAGGTTACAGCCCAAAATAACAAATGCCAGCACCAAATAAATGGTAGCCCAGACCAGAAAGCCTGCAACAACTACCACTAGGATAATCCAAGAAAGTTTGGAAAGAGAGAACTCAGTAAGAGACTGCAGAACAGGTGGGAGCTCAAAGGTAGCAAAGTTCAAAGTTATGACTCAGGTGTAGTCATCTGAACCTACAGACTGGTGCAACACAAGACATTGGGAATACACTGTTTTACTGTTGTTTTATCTTTGTATGTTTGTTCAAATACAGAGGATAATCGTTCATGCCAGAAGAAGAGAAAATAAAATAACCCTGAAAGAGGTTTATACCTTAGACCTAGTCATGACACCCTTCAGTCATGTTCTCTCAGTTCAGGATCTGCATGTAGGCAGTCACCCACTAAACATGAGAGGTCCTGCCTGGGAGCCCTGGCTTTAGCCCTGAGAGCTGAGGAGGCCTGGGGAGCTCCCACAGATGGGATGCTAAGGGGAGAGACAGAGCTCAAACCCTGCTTTAAGGATGTCAGAACAAGCTTTTCCTCCTTTAAGGGCTCCTTGGCATCAAAACAAAGGGATTTCAAAATGCCTCTAAGAACACAGACACTTGCCATCAGTTGGTCCAGCCAAGAGCTCTGGTTAGCACCAGTGCTGTCTGCCTGAGCACCTGTTCCTGTGGCTTAGAAATAACCAGCATTTCTTTGTCTTGTGCTCTTTACTGGATCCCTTGATTTTGCCCCATCAAATATAAATTCCTTCATATGATGTCATACTATCTTATATATAAATGTCCTAGTTTCTCTCCCTTCTCTTCTTCTCCACAATCAACGCACCTCCATTGCCAGGTCTTCTGTCTTTGCCAGGCCATACAAAATCCAGTGTCTGTGTTTCCCTCTGCGCAGAATTCTCTCGCAAATCATCAGGTCACCAGCGCCTACAAACCCACGCCGTCAGGCTCAGACCTCTCTCTTCCCTCAGCCCCACCCCTTCCTGCTGGTCCCAGGATCCAGTGTCTTGGGTCTTGTAAATCCACAGTTAATCTGATGAACTCCTTTGGGTCTGATGTTAATTGATGATGTAGGTGGGTTACATTTCCCAGGGGGCTTCTCAAGTCACTACGGCAGGAGATTTCCACTCAGTTCCTTCATACTAGGATGTTCCTGAGACTTGCACATTTCAGTTCCTTATGAAGTACAATGATCAAACTGCTAGGAGACTGTGCCCCTGGGTGCACGACCCCACCTACCCCACACTTCTCAAATTCTGTTCTGGTCAGTCTCAGGTCCAGCCAGTCTCACTGCTCCTGCAGAGTCTCCACATTGGCACTGGTCACTGACTCCACAGGAGACTGTCTCAAATCCATAGGATCTTATTTATCTGGTTATATCAACCAGCAAAGAAACTTCCTCCCCCCTTCCCTCTTTCTTTCCTATTCCCTCATTCATGCTCACCTTCCTTTAAAACAGTTCCATAGATTTTTTTTTTTAATTAAAGATAAAAAGACTTTCAAAAACCCTATCTTGGGGCTGTGACAGAATAAGGGAAATTTCATCTCTGTGGATGATGACTTTTGAGACAATTATAATGACTAAAATGAGAAAACTGGAATAGGAAGAGATCGCCACCTGTTATCCTGGCCAAGAGTAGAAACAGCAGCTTCACAAAGGCAGCGGGCAGGGAGGCTTGCAGGGAGGGGTGCTGAGAAAAGTGAGGAGGTGAATAAACCCTGCCAGACCGGGAAATGAGAGCTGACAGGGAAACAGGACTCCAGTCCTCCTCAGGCCATAAAGACTGGCTCACGCGTACTCCCCCAAACGCACTTCCCACCACGTGTGTCAACAACAGAGGGACTCCAGGGAGCTGGGCTCTGAGCAGGAAAGAAACGGAGGGATAAATCTGAACTCTGAGGTTCTCAGTCCAGTCTGCTGAAGCATCCCTCTCCCAGGTTGGGATTTAGGGAAGGTGTGCCTCAGTTTCCCCATTTGTAAACCATAATAACCAAAGCTAACAGCGACTGAGCCTTCTCTGTGATAGACACTGCAAAGTCCTTTGTATGCATAACCCCATAAGGCAGGTCCTGTTACTGATCCCGTTATTATATATAAGGCCTGGAGAGATCAAGTAACCAGCCAGAGGTTACAGAGTCCATCAGTGATTTAAGTACAACTCTGGCTATTTCTCTGTACTGCTTCTCTGCAGGCTTTTATAGCAGTGCTTGTATCTTATTCCTTTGGAATACAGACATCATCCTGGGCTTTCTTCTCTCCACATTCCATTCTCCTAATCAGCAGGCTAGGGGAAGAAAGAGGATGAGTAAGTTTCCATCAGTACTAAGTAGAACTATATGTCAACAGGAAAGTTAGCCCGTGATACCAACCCATGCACATGGACAACACCTCCTGCTGTGTAAGTTTTTCTTACACACCCGTTTGGCTTTCACAGCAGCCTTTATATATAAACAGAGCAAGATTTACTTATCTATAAAATGAGGGTAATATTACCTGCCTTACAGGGTTGGTACAAAGATTAAGTGATTATATGAGACCCCTAAAACAATGTCAGGCACACAATTTACTCTCACCAAATGTGAGGTCCTTTCTCAACTCCTGGAAACTGACAGCACAGACAAGGAGCCAGGACTATGTGTGGTCTCCCAACTATAATTCCAGCAGCAGGCTTCCTCTCTGAGAGCAATCATGACTTAGCAGTTCATGCCTCTTCTCTGAGCTACCTTTCTCCCTTCCCGTTTATCCTCCTCTCTCCCCACCTCATATGTCCCATAGCTGCAGGTCTTAAATGGATTTACAGCATGGTCTTGTGGTTTACAGTAAAAATCTGAAAGAAGCCCCCAGGTTTGGAATGAGCAAGGGATGCTTTGAGGTGGCAGGATACAGAGGTCTTTAGGGAGGGGAGGGCTCAGGTCACTGCGGAGAGGAAAAGTACATGACACTGAGAGACACACAGACAAGTGCATGCAAGTTGAGGACACACGTGTAGCATGTGCACACACATGCATTCACACACATGCACATGCGTTACCCAGGTAGCTTGGTGAGGCACACATGTGGCAGCAGTGGTCTTAGCAAATGAGGCTCTGCTCACTCTAGAAAAGATCTATTCGGGCAACCTACTTCTCCAGGAAACACTCATTCTGTTTTAGGAGCTCTTCTGAGAAAAAGCAATCAATGGCTAAATTATATATAATTATATATAATATATTAAAATATACATGTTCTGATTGAAATGTGGCCAAATGAGCCTGAGGACCAGCCCCCTCAGCCTGCCCTTCAGCCCCCATAACCGCCCTTGAGGTATCTCCACGTTTCCTTAGGGTTCTGTAGAGTACCCTTTGAAAAACACAGCCTTATAGCAGAGAAGGAAGAAATGTAGGGTTGGGCCTGTGGAGGCAGTGGGACTGGATTGAGGCTCTGATCACAAAAGGCAGGCAGACAGCTGCCAATGCTGCTGTGGAGGGCAGGTTGCCAGGGTCTCTGCTGACTTGGTGGAGTCTCTGTACCAGCGCTGGGCTGTCACCTCCACATTTCTTGCTTTGTGACAGGCTAATAGACCCCTGCTTTGTTTAGGCCACCACTGTTTGGATTTTCTGTTACATGCGGGTCGACTCAGGCCCTAAGTGATCCATCATGCTATCCGTTTCTCTCTCAGCCTCCTGCATCCTGTGCTGACCTCCCCATCTGACACATTCTCCTTTCCCTAATCCCATTCCTGCCTTGACAGCACTTATTCTCTTCCTCCACACAAATCATACAAGATGCCTCCCCTGTCTGATTCATCACAGTATCCGCAAGTCTTAGACCCATGCTTCACACACAGTAGGCACTCAATTAGTGTTTCTGACGTAGACAAATGAATTATCTCACCAGCCGACATTGTCCCCAGTATACAAGGGCTCAACCTACATCTTAAACCCGGGCCCCCTGCCCCTCTGCTATCTCCTATTTCTTATTGTCTATGGAATATCTCTATTTGGTTGACCTTCCAACCCTTGCAGCAAAACTTGTCCAAAGCAGAGCTCGTTATCTTTCCTCCCAAACCAGAGCCCCTTCCCAGCTTCCCGGTTATTGCCAGCAGCGCAATTAGCCTTGGGACCACACAGTCATTGCTCTTCATTTTTCTCTTTTCTTGGCATTTACTCCCTCTTTGAGCCCTGCCTGTTCTTTCTCAGCAAGGTCTCCAGCCTCCATGCTCTCTGTTCTCACAGTGGCTCCTGATCCAGGCCTGTACTCTGTCCTGGGAGCACCGGCAGGTCTCCCTTCACACTTTGTACCAACACCAGTCAAGTGCAGCTATTGCTAGTTCCTTGATAGTGATGAGCTCCAGAATGAGTGAATGCTGGGCACATGCACAGCAACATCTTGGGACTCAGACAATTCTGTTTCAGAACCCTGTAAAGAAGTCACAGAGGAACATCCCATTTTGTGGATGTTCAGCTAGCAGTTGTCCAGAGCAAGTGGTGGTGGCCACCCTACAAGAGGAAGCCTGAGCGGGGATGATGGGGACATGGCCAAGAAGCAAGAAGCATCAGTAGATGCAAAGAGCAAAGAGATGCTGAAGCATACTGACATGCCAGGCACCACCAGCAATGGATGCAAGGAGCCACAGCATGAGGGAGGGATGATACTGATCCTTATTCCTGGCAGCTAAAGCACACAGGTCCTTGTGACCTCATTGCACCCACAGGTGGTGAGGTGAAGGAACTTCCAGATTATGTAAGGAATCCTCCAGTTCATTGTGCATCAAGCAAGCCCAGAAAATGAAGTAGGGAAAAAGAAAAAACAAGATGCCGAGCTTCCAAAGCATTGAGCATATTGGACAGGGCTGAGTACACCCAGCGCTCAGGCCCAGGCGCTGTTGGGTCAGGATTGGATGAGAGGGGGTGGAAGGGGCAGGAAGCCAGGCACTGGTGTCTACACAGTCCCTCCTGAGCATACTGTCCTCAAAGCAGCAGGAGTTAGAGTAAATCCAAAAACAGTGGAAGCTTTAGAGACCAGCCGGTGACTCCAATTCCTCCTTTTCATAGATAGGCAACTGGGACTTTCACAAAAGAAAAGAATTAAAAGTAGCATTTGGATGGCACATCAGAGAAGATCTCAGCACACACCAGCCCACTTAATTCTCACCATATCCTCACCTCTGTCCTCACAAAAGCAAAGAAATGAAGGTTCAGCAATATTAAATAATGTTCCCGTGGTCTTCAACTCCCCTGCACTGCTAAAGGGAGAATGGCAGGAAGGGGGTTAGTGGGTTAGTAGATGACAGCTTGTGAAACTCTGCAAGCCATTCATTTAATAAAAACAGTGCATATGAAAACATGTGAGATACTATCGTCAAATGTAAATTGTACAGGTTTTTAAGAACTGCAAAGATCTCGTAAAATAGTAGGAAAACGTGAGATTTAGGAAACATTTGGGAAATACGTAGGCCAGTGTTCAGTGTGCATCGGGGTTCCTTAAACCTGTAAATGCGCAGGCTCCACCCATAAACTACTGAATCAGAATTTCTGGGGGCCTCCCTATATTTAACAAGCTGCCCAAGTGATTCTGCTGGATGTGAAAGTTTAAGAACTAGTGATCTAGGTCATAGTTTGCTTCACACTTATCAAGACAAATATTTAACTAGTTTGTCAACACTCATACTCACTGATTGCCATCACATTTCTTTCTGATGATAATAGTGAGTCTTCAGGAGCACTTGCTCTCTGCCATACATGTGTGTTTGAGTTGGATTTTCATAAGAACTCTGCATGGTTAGTGTTATTATCCTCACTCTATAAAAGCAGGACCTAAAGTTCAGAGAGACAGAGTGACTCGGTTACAGCTGCCTACTAATATGTGGCAAAGCCAGGCTCTGACGCACTTTC
Source organism: Cynocephalus volans (assembly GCF_027409185.1). NCBI lineage: Eukaryota > Metazoa > Chordata > Mammalia > Dermoptera > Cynocephalidae > Cynocephalus > Cynocephalus volans. The sequence continues at coordinate 85,370,473 of NC_084473.1, forward strand.
CTGTCCCCAAGCCCTGCTGCCTCGATTGTAGCTATGCCATCCCTCCTCCTTGGTAAGAGGTTGGACCCAAGGCTGGGTTGGGAGGTTCAGCAAGAGTCTTCGGGTCTCCAGAAATGATGAGCACCATTCTCAGGACAAGTGTGAACACTCCCCACTGACTGCCGCGGCAAATGAAGCTTTCTGAGAAGAAACTGTGAGCAAAGATGAGGAGCAGGTAAGCCGCCACGAACTCCCGAAGAAATAGGGAGCATGGCTGTGAAAGAACGATGAGAGATTGGAGAGTGTGCAGTGAAGAAGAGAAGAGCAGATGGAGAAAGGGAGGCGGCTTGAGGAATTTAAGTAGTTAAGAGCTGGAATCTGGGAAGTGAGAGAGGGAGGCACCGCGGTGGAAGGTCCTGTGGAAGGGAAGTTGCATGCAAGGGGAAGAAAGGAAACTTCCAGATGAAGGGGTTCAAGGATAAGGCTGCTGTGACTTGGGTGGGGGCAGTATGAGAGCAAGAGAAGGAAAGAGAGAGAGAGGGACAGAGAGGTGGCAGGGGGTGGGGAGGGGGTCTGTTTTTTCTAAGCCAAACCAAATCAAGCCGGTTACTTATAACTAGTAAATTTTTAGAAACCCACTGTGATCCAACCCATAAACTACTGGACCTTTCTGCACTTTAAAAAATTATTGAGCTACCCAAGAGCATTTGTTTATGTGGATTATAGCTATCAATAGTTATCGTATTATACATCAAAACTGAGACACGTTCAAAATATGTTTTAATTAATCACTTAAAATAATAATAAACCCATTCATGTTAACATAGATAACATAAGTTCATGGACAATAACTGTTTTTTCAAAAACTAGTGAGCTGGGTGTCATCATGACACATGTCTGCACATCTCTTGCTGGGTGTCATTATGACACATGTCTGCACATCTCTTGAACGTCTAGCTTAATAGAAGACAGCTGGGTTTTATATCTGCTTCTGCATTCAAAGTGTTGCAATATGTTATTTGGGTGGAGGTATATTGAAGAAAATCTGGTCTCCCACAGATATGTAGCTGGAAAAGGAGGGAGTATATTAATCAGCTTTTCAGATAATTACGGACATTCTTCTCTGATACTAACTCAAAACTGAACAACTGGTCGATTCTTAAGGGCTAACTGTGATGTGGAATCTGAAACCGTTTCAATGAAGTTTTTGTACCCTCTAACTTTAAAATGTATTGCTCTGTCTTGCACTTTGAGATGATGTTTCATGCATGCGTGATTTGTAACACCATGTATGGGTCACTTGGAAAATGTCGGCTTGCTGAGTTATGTAGATCTTCCAGATGCACGGTAGAAACCCCCACTGCACACCCAGAGGTGAATGAGAAGGCGACAGCAAATGACTTTGAGAAAGTGTTGACCACCCAGACCTCCTGAGAGGGTCTCCCGGAGTCCAGGGATCCCAGACTACACTCTGAGAGCTGTTACGTGGTGTAATGAAAAGTGTCCTGAACTGGGAATCAGACAAACTGGGTAATAGATCTGACTCAACTTTTCATTAACTTGGGCATATCCCTGAACTTCTCTGGGCCTCTTCAACCAAGCTGGATGACTCCCTATTAACACCTCCTCTGAATTCTCCCAATTTCTTTGCTCTGTCTAAGATATGTTCTTCTCTGCCCAGTTCTCCAATGCCACCTGTCAAGTGTACCCCTTCTTGGAGGCCCAGTCGTTAGCCATCCCTTCTGTTATCTATTCCTGATGTCTCCTCAGTCAGATGCCTCTCTCCACCTTAGGCTGCCTCTGTTGGGACCCCCCTTGGGAATCTTTTCTCACTCCACCCTGAGTTAGAATGACCAGAGAGCTTGTCTGACACTCCTGCCTCTTCCACCCCCACCTCCCCTCCCAACCAGACTGTGAGTCCCTAGAGAGCAGCGACCACCCAGTCCTATTCATGTTTGTGATCCTTCAGCCACCAGCCCAACCCTGACACAGAGTAGGCGCCTGTGAAAGTGAAATTAACTGGTCAGCATGTTTCAGAAAGATCTGTCAGTAAGGTTGAATGGATATTTATGGGAGAAGAGGCCTGGAAAAGGTGACTGGGAGGTGAAGGGAGAGGAACAGCTATAAGTGGAAATAATGAGAAAACTGATAGAAGGGCTGGAGGGGAGAGGTCAGAGGGCGCACCTATAGGCCACAGTGTGAGATAAAGAGGTGGAGTGTGAGCAGGTCATGGTGAGAAGACAAAAGGGAGTTGTAGGGTGGATTTAGAGGATTGGGGGTGGGGATGCTTGGGAGGTGGCATTCCCTTGGATTAAGAAACTAAAGGATACTTGGGATGTAAACCAAGAGACACTGGTGGCTGGAGGAGCTGGGTCTGGCAGCACTGGGACGGTTGCTTGTGGGAGTGAGGGGCATCAGCAGGAGTGACAGGAAGCCAATCCATGTGCTGTGTCTCTGATTCTCCCCACTCCAGATGCCGAGGATGTTATTGGCTCTCCAGGTTGGGGCTTCCTGAGAATTCCCCTCCAGGCTCCCAGAACCCCTTGCCAGACCCCACACCTCTGGTGAGGAATGAGCCAGCGTGAGGCACAAGTGGAGAAGAGCAAGACACTCAAAGCCTCTGTGTTTTTCCTCTTCAAATATTTGCAGAGGGAGTGCGGCAAGAGCTCAGGGAACGCGGTGCTTATTGCTCACACTACATTAAAATTCAGATTGGCTTGTGCAGTATCCCCGGCATAACTGCTCTGTGCTGATATTTTTATAACTCTTAATATCAAACAAATTGCCTCTTCACTGAGACAGTTTAATGGGACGGGGGCCGTGCCCGCCAGCTTCCTCACGCCGGCCCCATAAAGATCACCGTTCTGTTACTGGGGACAGAGGAGCCATGAATTTCCTATCAAAAATATGACTGGATTATGCAGAGTAAATCTTGGACCGTATTAAAAGGATCATGGTGTTTTAATTTGTCTTCTCTTCGCCCATGCCCACCACCACATCTTTTCTTACTAATAAAATAAGGTGGGGGGAGAGGGGAGCTTCCAGGTTGAATCAGCTATGAATCATCTCTTTTGGCCTAGGTCCCCATTTTTGTCATATTCATGCCTCTTCTCCAGTCATCAATAGATGCCTTCCATCTCACCCCAGCCCCAATAGATGCCATCTCTTTCCTTCCTGATCTGGGTGGGAAAAGGACTTGGATGGATTTTCCTAGGAAATCCACACCATAGTGTCAACTTCAGGGTCAACACAGTCCTCTCTTATTTGGGCAGCTCAATGGCAGCTGAACTGTAGACAGAGAACTACAGTTAAACATTATACTCCTCTTCCCAAGCTTATTCCACCAAAGACCCCCTCTCTCACCCATGAATTCCTATATGATTAGAAAAAGGGGGAAAAAGGCTGCTTATTATTAAACAATTGGTTCTCTCTTTCATTTATGAATCAAAGGCCTAGAAAAATACCAATCAGAGCAATCCATTTGAGATAAGTATTCCCAAATCGAGTTGGTACAAATCAACCCAAAGCAAAGAAACTTGACATTTTAACAGCCTGAGACACTTTATTGTAGTCCTTTCCAGATATTAAAAATAGTTCATGGACTTTGCTCTTCCCCCTTACTACCTCAGAGTGTCGCTCAGAGACCTAGGACACCAAAGTTTAGAAAAGTGATGTAAAGTGTCTTCAAAGACTCCAAGAAATAGATTGGCCAAAAGGGTCACAGCAGTAAGAACCTCAGTACAATGTACGCACATTTTCATTTGCTTACAATAAAAGGGCTGATAGCAGCACAAATACGAAGAACAAATGACCAAAGTGTTTTGCGGCACCTTCCAGCCTTCCCGAGACCCACACACTCCAGACCAACAGACACAGACACATGGACGCTGGTCACACATCCTTGTTTTCCAAGGGAGGCAGGCAAACCTCTACTTCAAAATATACCAATCCCTTGAAAGGATTAGTGTGAGGACATACAATTTTGAATTTTTTTCTACAATATTTTACACATCAAATCCCCTTTTTCTTCTCCACTCAAATGTTACTATACATTTTCATACTAGAGTCTTAGGATGACCCCACCATTTTCAAGTTTTACATTTTAATACACTTTGAAATTAGTGTCATCATATCACATTCTTAAACCAATCACAGGTAACATCCATTCTTATGATTGGGCACACATTTTATTTGTAAATGTCTTAACAAAGACTCAAACTGAAAAATCCTTTTCTTCAAATACCATATCTCTTTTTGTTCTTATAGCAGCTGAAACCTTATCTACCTTCCTTGCTTCCAGAACATTCTCAGATCACACTGGCTTGCAGATCCGGTGGTCTTTGAAAACCTATAAAGTTCTAAAAGGGCTAATTCAGGCTGGGAATTCAGACCAGGGCCTGTAGAATTGGCAACTACTAAAATATGTCACATCTCATTTTTATGAAGTCAGGCAGAAGCAGAAATTACTGCCTTTATCACTGACTGTGATAAAAATGGGGGGTGATTTGTACAATGTTAAAGTGCAACGTCTTCATAACGGCAAAAAATTTAGAAACAATCAAAGTGAACAAAAATATGTGCCTTGTTAACACAATCATGCAGGTAGCATACAAACATACAAAAAAACACTGTATCCACTTAAAATTATGTTTTAGGGCTGACCAGTTGCTCAGTTGATTAGAATGTGGTGCTGATAACACCAAGCAAGGTCCACGGTTTGATCCCTGTACCAGACAGCTGCCAGAAAAAAAGAGAAAAAAATTTTTTAATTATGTGTTAGAAGAAATATTTAATATGATAAAAAAGGTATTCACAAAATAATGTTGAGTGGATAAAGCAGGTCAAAAAAATGTTTATAATATGAACCTGTATTCTAAATACATACATATTTTGAAATTAGGGATAAATACCAAACTATCAATAGTAGAGTAACAGGGGACTTTTATTTTCTTCTGTGTGCTTATCTCTATTGTCTTAATGTTTGACAGAAAATAACTATCACTTTTAAAATGAGAAAAAAACAAATCTGTAAAACTGTTTCCATTGCACACATTGGAGTTGAAAACAGAGCCTTGAGTTTAGGAGACACTCACTCCCTCCACAAATAAGACTTAAGGCCCAGGTGAGCCAGCCCTGAGCTACCGCAGGAAAATCACAGACCCACCACCTGACCTGGAGAGGTCAGAGTCCCCTCTGCCACCCAGACAAGCAGGGGGGTTCAATCTGCTTTCAGATGAGACCTGGGGGCTTGGCTCTGCCAAGGACCACTGAAGCCGGAGCCTGCACTGCCTCCTGTTCCCTTTGTGGTGCCACGAATCCTCTTGAGGTCTCATGGGATCGGGGTGTGGCTGAAGCAGACTGGGCTTCATTCGGGCCTGGGACTGCTCCCCGCTGTCCACACCCCACACCCCACCGCAGCCTGTCCCCAGCCCCTCGACAGACACCTCCTTACACTTTTCTGTCCCCTCCCCACTCTATCCAGGACACCTCCAAAGAGACCCGCTGCTCCACCCCCAATCTGTTGCTCCTTTCCAAGCCACATTCTGCGGAAGAAAGCAAGCCAGCGCCCCAGGGCTGGAAGTTCTTCTCTGGGGGAGGGAGTTCCCTGGAGTCTGCAGCAGATGGGGAGGCCCCAGTGGGGCGCGCGTGGACGCGTTTCTGGGAGGAAACCATGTACCATCCGCTGGCGCTCGCTGCCATCCAGTGCTTTCTTCCCCCAGTGAGTCTCTTAATTTTGCTCATTTATCTTAAAGAGCTCCGTAAGCGCCGTGGGCTCTGGTGGGGGGTGCCGCACGGGGCTCCGACACCCGACCCCCACGCCTGCCTCCCAGAGGAGCCATCCAGAGCGGACCAAATCTCATTTTCCTACAAATAGTTTGTCAGAAGCAGCAGGGCGAGTAATAAATCACCGCCAGCGAGCGCGGGGCGGGCGGGGGCGCGCGCGGGGGCGGGGCGGGAGCGCGCGGGGGCGGGGGCGCGCGGGGGGGCGCGGCGCGGCGCGGGGGCGCAGATGCGGGGCGAGGAGCGTGGGGAGGAAAACAAACGGGAAGGAGGGAAGGAGATCAAAGAGACAAAGAGAAGAAAACAAGGGAGGGTAAGGAAGGGAGAAGGAGCCGGGGGAGTCAGGAGAAAGGGGGGAGGGGGAAAAGGGAGAAACTGAGTGAAGAGAAGGGAAAATACTGGAAAGATAGCAAGGGGTGAATCGGGAAGCAGAGAAGACGAAGGAAAAGGAGGGAAGAAAATGTATCCAAAGGAGGTGATAAAAAGGAGGAAAGAGGTCTGGTAGAGAGGCAGACCTGAAAGGGCGGACCCAGGCGCCTCACCCCACCTTGGTGCCCTGAGCTGTTGGGAGCCTGTATTCTGGTCCTTGTCCCTCTCCTCCCGCCCCTGTCCCTGCTGCCTGCTCCGGGTGACAGATGCAGGATGCAGGATGCAGGTAAGGATGGAGTCATCTTGGTCCACTACTGAGCCAGCTTAGAGAGAAAGTCACTGCATTCTGTGCATGCATGTGCGTGTGTGTGATGGAGACAGGGAGGGGGAACCTGCATCCCAACTCTTGTGATGAAGCTGCGTGGCCTTAAGCAAGCCACTTTACTCTTCTGAGCCTCAGTTTCCCAGTCTAGAAAATGGGAGCAATAATCCCTATTTCCAGGCTTGGGAGATTGAAAAAGGTACGCCACATGAAAAAGTATCTAGCACACAGTGCAGGCTGTTGATTTGGAGGAAAAAAGCAGCCTCCCTTGAGTTTCCCAGTTGGTGAACTTGGTCCTGGGGCCCCAGGCATGGGTACTGGGCCTTCAGGATCTGTGCATTGCCTCTCCACCCCCGCAGCCTGTGATCCCAAGCCAGGCGCTCTGATGCAGCAGCTGTCAACGCAGGCACACTCCAGTGCTTTCTGCTTTGCCTTTGGCCTCCTCGAGAAGCTTTGAACACCAGTGAGATCATCATTGTCAAGTTCTTTGAGCTTCTGGTGCAAGGGCAACCTGATAAGAAGGACCACGAGGTGCCAACCCTCCACTTCATCCCCCAACCCTCAGTCTCAGCCCTGTAGACCTCTGCATGCTGCTTGGCTCAGGAACTGTGAGCTCAGAACAAGGTTTGAGTTTTTGCTTCCCCAGTTCACCGCCTTCTCCTCCCTGGCACTGGCAGGGAGCTGGCCACTGGTAGGGAGAATGCGGGCACCTTTACAGGTGGGAGGAGAGAAGTGATGCTTGTGGGACGTACGTCGTGTTGGGCACCACTGTGAACTGCACAAGGCCAGGGACCTTGTCTGCGAGGCTCAGAACTATCCCCAGCACCTAGCACAGCACTGGCACATGGGGGCTCATGACATGAATGACACTCATTTAATATCATCCGTTTGCATTCACTCACTCACGCCTTATGACTGTAAAGCAGCTGTTGTTATTCTGATTTATGGAAAGGGCAACAGAGACATGAAATCACCAAGGCAGAAAGTGGCAAAACTGGGGTTTGAATCCAGAGCAATGTGTTTCCAAAGCATGTGTTCTTTCCACAGCAGCCCAGGGTCTCCCTAGGCCATAGCGTTGCTATTTGAAAGCCTTTGTTGTCTTAGGGCCCCACATGCCTGAGGCACTGGCAAGCTTAGAGATGGCAAGAGACCCAAACCTGTTATTCTTGCCCCACCTCCTCCTCGCCCATCAGATTCTGGAGAGGGGACCCCACAGGGTACTCCATTTGGGGTGGCTCCTTTATTTCTGAGATCCTTGCCATTGGTGCTGTCCTCTAACTCTGGGCATTGGGCTATGCTGTTCTTAGACCCTCAGCCCCCAGCCCTCTACTCTGCTTGGAGTTTTAAGGACAAAGCTACATGCCTCTAGCACACAGTGCACCTCAGCTCTTAGGACTCCACCCATGCCTGCCCTGCCCTCCTTCCCTCTGACCCTTCAGCAAGGTGGGCATCCTCTGGGGACCCACATCAAACTCAGAGCCCATAGAGAAGAGAACCAGGCTCCACTGTCTTGCCATGTCCCAGCTAGATGACCCTGAGCAATTCTCTTCACCTCTCCAGGCCTCAGGTTCTTCAACTGGAAAATGGGGATTTTTAAAAAATCCATGCCTAACTCCCAAGGCTCTCACGAGGATCAATTAAGGCAAAAGCTGTGACAGCACTTTATAAATGAGAAGGCCTGTATTCTTCACCTGCTTCTGATGGCAGGTCCCCAACTCTCCTTCCTTGGTGCCTGCTCTCCAATGCCGTGTGCCCGTGATCATTGGACTCCAGGGTCTTAACCCCAAGGATGGCAGACATCCCCCCACCCGCTATGTAGAACCATGGCACAAAACCATTTAAAACCCAAACACAGCCTCCTGAGTGAATCAAGTTAAGGGAGGCAGAATAAAGCAGTGGCTAAGAGCTCTGGCAACAGTAAAAATCCCAGTTTCTAAGTTCCAGCCCTACCACTTATTAACAGTGTTAAATTTGAACAATCATTGTACTTCTCTAAGCCTCCACTTCCCCATGTATAAAACGGGATAATAACATCCATCTTATAGAGTAGATAACATATGTAGCACTGTTCACATACATATTCACCCAATAAATGGCTAAGATAGTTATTTCCTCTAATTCTGGTCAAGAATCTCTTGAAAAACGAATCAGCTGCCAAATTTTGTAGCGTCTTGCCTCTTTCTCAATTGTCCTCGTGCCAGGACCTTAGTGCATTTCTTCGTCCTCTCCTCCTTCAGCACCGGCCACAGCCTCTTCTCCCTGCAGCTAGACCACCCACTGCACTCTGGTCTGGCCTTTTCACCATCTTGGATTCCCAGGGTGCCAGACTACAAGAGGTAGGGGGACACGGGCGACGTGAGGGAACCTGCCCAAAGTCACAGGGATGCTACACAGGCAAACCGCTTCTAGGCACCTGGTGGCTCCTTGGATTACCCCCGCCCAAAGCCCTGATGGGGCACTGAATTCCCAACAGCCCCAGACTGGCTGCCACCATGCAGCACCCTCCACCTCAAAGCCCTTCACCAGGATGCCCACAAGGGTGCCTCCCTGAGCCCCGGCTCTATCCAGCCCCCTTTCCAGCCCTTTTCAGCCCCCTTCCCGCTCAGCTTCCTTTACTGTCTTATCCTGCCTTTGGACTTCCTCCATGTGATTCCTTCACAGCTCCTTAGTGAATGTGCCAGGCCTCAGACTGGCTGCTGGGGACAGAGGAGAGTCTGAGGCAGTCTTTGCCCTCAAGGAGCCTGGTTCTAGTGAGCACCACCTGCCCAGCAAACCTCCCACCCTAACCTTCTAGCTCACACCATCTCCAGGCAGTCGCTGAAACCCACCTTCCTCCAGGAAGCTCTCCCAGATTGGCTGGCTGATAAACTGCTTCCCAAAGCCTCCCAAAGGGTGCCGTTCCTCTTTGGAAACTCTATGCATGAGGTATTTTTATCTCCTTTTTAAAACTATACTTCTCTCTCTGTTGATAGAATATATATGGCTGACGTTTTAAGTCCATTTTTAAAATGTATACTACCCTGTATGTGTTTCCTGAGCTCAGAGGTCCACGTTGCTGTCTGGGTTACATTTCAAACCCCTAGAGGCAGAGACCTTGGTTTTCTGTGTGTCTCAGGGAATCAAGGCCCAGAGGCCATCAGCAGGAGAGGCAGCCAGGCCTGCCTCCAGGAGGACACCCACAGAGACAACCCCAGACAGTGATGAAGTGCTGTGGATGGCAGAGAAGGAAAAGACCACTTCTGGATGTGGAGAATCCAGGGCTGTGTCCATCCTTCAAGGATCAGCTCGACTGCCACGTTCTGCAGGATAGCTTCTCTGATCCAGCATTTGAATTCCCTCTTCTAAGGAGACACCCCACTTTGTCTGGACCTGCCTTGTGACACTGAGTGGATTCTCTGTAGGAGTCTTGGACAGTTATATCTGTGGACACCTTGCTTTCTCTCTCTATGACTTGACTGGGCAAATTCTGCCTGAAAAGAGGCCAGATTGTATACCCTCCCTGCACAACACCCCTCCCCAAGTTTAATGCATGGTACTTAGTAGGTGCTCAATAAATGTTTGAGGAAGAGCAGAAAGGAAGATGGGAAAGAGAGAAAGGAAGAAAGGAGAGAGGGGGGAGAGAGGATTAGAAGAAAGAGGGAGGGAGGAAGAAGGGAGGGAAGACAGAAGTAAGAAGTGAGGAGGATGGAGAACAGAGATCCACCCAGGTGGAGCAGTCCTATGTAGACTGTGCAGGGAAGCTCTTCTCCACGCTCTTCCGCCATGTGTCTCCTCTCCCTCCCAGCACCAACAAGAGGCCCTGGGGAGCAGATTTAATTTCCTATGTCGCCCTGGGGATAGAGTCCCTGTCTCCTCAGCATGCTGTATGGAAACCAACACTTTATGGATAGCACTGAATATGTGCTTCTGATGAGAAGTAACAGCTGCAAACTCATTTGGATGATTAAGATGGCTCAGATCAACAACCCTGAGCAGGATCCAGTAAAATACAAGAAATCCATCAGCACTGCCACCCCCTTTCAGAATAGGAGGTAGCCAGGAGAGAAGGGTGCTAGCAGCCAGGGTCGTCTGGCCCCGGTGCAACTGGAGCTTCCAGGTGCAAACACAGCCACCAGATAGCAGGCACATGGTGATGCTGGAAGGTCAGGGGCTTGGAGCCTTGCTTAGGAGGCAGTAAAAATGTAGTCCGCTGAAGTGTGAACCAAATGGAGACATTTCCTTCCTTTCTCACATTTCTCTTCCTTTTTCTGAGAAGTGAGGGAACTCAGATTCCCATGCCCATTCTCTGTAGCAGGGTAGGGATTTGCTGCAGAATGCAGGAGCAAGCCAGGCCCAGGAAAAGCAGCAGTCTGGGCCAGAAGCCGCAGATTCTAATGCCAGAGCTGCCGTGACCTGGTGGCATGTCCTTGGGTCATTGTTCACCTGACTTTGTCCTCATCTGTAAAACCTATTTTCCCAGTCAAGGTGGTGCCCTATCCCAGCTTATCTTTGTGGACTCTCTTCTTTAGCTGAGAAGTTTCTATGCGATTTAGAAAGATTTCTTTTTTTTTTTCCCCAGAAAAATCTTAGGCCACAGCTCTCATTGTTTTCAAGCCTAAACAAATTTCTCTTCTGCTCCACATCCTTCTGGTCTTTCAAGTGTGGCCAACCACATGAGAGTCTACTCTGCTCTAAAACTCACTCTGCCTTCTCTTCAAGGTCTGGTTATTCTTCATCACTAACTATCAAAAAATGCCCATCTATTTATTCATTCAGCACATCTTTTATTGAGTGCATACCGTAAAGCAAAACTATAGGAGAAATAAAGTAACACAGCCTGTCTTTAAGAAGTTTCTTACTAATAGAAAAAAATTTAAACAAATAAGTGAATCATTATATGTACAGTATCATGCATTTTACATAACATAATGCCCTAGAATGAATGTCAAGGTTGGTCAAAATCTTAGAGGTCATCGAGCCTTTGCAATATCCAGTTCTCCATATTTGGGCCTTACAAATCCCATCACAGCATCATCTTTGCACCTCGCATTTGGAAGGCCCAAGTTACCTGGTTATGAGAAAGAGATTAGAGCCGCTTTATTAAATTATTTAGGAGAAATACCTGCCCTTTTTTGAGTTCCCATGTTTCTCTCTATCCTGCTGGCCAATTTTAATCTAGGGTTTAACCCCCCTGGGCCTCAGTTTCCTACTCCACTAACGGAGAGGTTTGGACTGCATGGCTTCTGAGACCAAGCTCTAACACTTTATGATCTGTGATTAAGACTGAGATGACATTGCTCAGCCTACTGTCCAAGAGTGACCCGCCAACTTTCATAAAAACAATCATCATTAACCTATGTTAATTGGTCAATAAAACCATCACATTTTTATAGCACAAAACTTGGGACATGCTGAGATCAGTGCTACTGATGAGCCGTGTGGAAGTTCAGCCTTAGAAATGAAAATAGAGTGCAGCCTTGTAACACCAAGGTCACAGGCTTGGATCCCCATACAGGCCAGCTGCTACCCCTCCAAAAAAATGAAAACAGCTGACTGGTAACCCCAGTATTGTATTAGTCAAAGTGACATAACCTCAAACTTATTTTGGTTGAAATAAGAATGGATGATGGAGAAACTGAGTGACATATAAAACAACCTCAGAGTTGGTAGAATACAGAACAACCAAATTTGGGGAGTGGGCTTCTTGGGGTAGGGCTTGATACAAGACAAATCCAGAAGGCTTGCATAATTACAAAACCATATTCCAGTCTCCTTAAAAGACCACCATGGTCAGCACACTGGGGCCCAGGCAGCCTGTGGTCAGTGAATCAGTCCTGGAGCCTCCCACCCTTGCTCATGCTTAATCCACTCATTTTCTGTCCCACTCTTTACATTGGGAATATTCTTTCATTCCTGAATGTCCACTTTCCCCATGGACTTGATGGAATTCTGCTGATCTTTTTGGCTCACCCTCAAGATTTTCCTATTTTATGCCATGCTGTTTATAACAAAATAAGAGTTATCAGATGCTACCACCTACTATGTACTAGACGATTTATGTGTTTTATCTTACTGAATCTTTACAACAACCCTATGAGACTGGAATTTTTCTCACCATTTTATAGTTAAGGAAACTGAGGCTCAGAGAGTTTGAATAACTTGCCAAGGTCACATGCTGGTACTTAGTGCAGCCAAGATTCAAACCCAGGTCTGCTTGCTTCCAAAGCTCTTTCTCCAATATCTAGACCTCTACCTCATTCAGCACTTGGAACAGGTCTACCCTGGAGCCCTCAAGCAAGAAAGAGATGGTTTCACTATAAATTATCAGTGACTTCACCTTGTCCAAGAGGAGGGACAAAATGTCAACAAGAGGAAAGTGGAGGTCAAAATCTGTGAGATACCTTTGATGGCAAGCCCGAGGGCCCAGAAAAAAACCACAAGGGGACAGACAATGAGTTTGGGATCACGGAGGTAAAAGGAGCAAGACACAGTGCAGGTGAAACCAAGCACCTTGAGAAATGAAATGCAGGACACTGAGCCTGCAGTGAGAAGCGGCTTTTGGCGCAAGGCACATCCTGCCAGGAGAGGGAAGTTCATGATGGATGCTGCACGTGTCTGGACAGGAGGAGACCTTGAAGGTCAGCCACCCAGCTTCCGTCATCCTGTGTTGTCTATGCCAAGAAAGTTTCCAGACTAGCACAGAAAGCCAGAGTTACTCCAGTTACATACAACATTAAATGCAGACCCTCTTTTGTAACTACCAGGTTTAAAAAAAAAGTATACATATAGACTGACAATCTATACACCTACCATCTTCTCACACGAAGACAGAAAATGTATAGTTACAATGTTTGAAAATGAGTGAGCCTCAAATGTGAATTAGTAAACGACTTGACAACATATTACAGGGAGGACTTGCTTTAAGAAAACTTGTTATACAAACATGTAAATACATTAAACTTGGTTCTGGAAGAATGGATTCTTCAGGTACATTTCGAGTTGCCCAAATTCAACTTAGAGATGATTTTTCTAGAATGTCTATTGTGTAAAGTGATAATATTCTTCAAGTATACAACCCTAAAGAGCATTACAGACATTCGCACTGTGGTAATCAGCCCACGCCACTGAAGGTGTTCTTTTCAACTTAACATAGCAGTAGTTACTCTTGCTATTTGTAATATCACTAACCACAAATACTCCAGAAACATATGTTAAGAAGTTAAACAAGTATATGGCTGGTGATTATGTACATATTTAATTAACACTCCTATTAGTGTAAGATATAACATGGTGTTGGATGTGTATTTTAGATGCTTGATTAGCAATACATAATATTGTTAATGTTTTAATGAGGGATAATAAGATGGTCTCTCTGAAGCACTCACATTAAACAAAGTACCTAATATATGAAAAATGTTAACCAAGGGCACCAGAGTCCCCAAGCAATGAGCACTGAATCCAGCTCTACCTCTTTTGAGTTGTACAGTATTGCTCAGATTCCTTACCCTCTCTGAGCCTCAGTTTCCTCATCTGTGACTCCTAAACAAGCCCACCTCCCCACCCCACCCTCACCAGCTGCCTCCCGCCATGTGGCCTCTGCACCAGCTCCCCACTCTGCCCAGCTCGCCTTTTCTTACTTCTTAGCCTGCTCGGCTCCTGTTGTCCCTCAGATCACAGTACAAGCATCATTTCCTTAGAGAAGCCTTGCCGCAGAAAGCACCTGGTCAAATCCTTCCGTTAGCAATCACGTTTCATCGCATTTATCACTGATGCCGATTTATGTGTATTCGTGTTGTTATTTTTTCATGTTTATCTCCTCCACTGGATTACAAGCCCTGAGAAGAGACCCCATGTCTGTTTATGCTCCCCAGTGTACCCCAGGAACTACAACACAGTGGGAGCTCAATTCATGTACGTTGAGTGAAGGAATAAAATTAATCAATCAGTTGATATAAATGGGATGACACCCACCTAAGAACAACAATAATAATAATAAAAAACTTACCCCCACCATTACCATGCCCTCCCCCAGTACATGAGCCTTACCCTCAGAAACATATAATCTCAAATTATAAATACCTGACCTTAACAAATATCTCATTCCATGGCCCACCCAGCCAGTGTTTCCCGAGTGAACAGTACCCATCGTGTCAGGTGCAGGTAGCCGTCGGCCTCCACACTTTGCTCCATTGCTTCCTTTGCTCTCCTCAGTGAACATCTTGTCCTACTGTCCTCTTGGCCTCTCTCCTTCAGGATCTATTGCAGCAGAAGACCCTAAACTATTTTGTTTACTAAATCAGCTACTGTTTAGTTTCTTTATAAAGAAATCTGTTTTCCTTCTCTCTCACTTCACCTTTCTACTCTCATCATTTCTCTCTCTCCCTCTCCACCCCCCACCTTTCCCTCTCTCTCTAGTCATTCTATTTGTGAGCCAAAAATTGACCTGAATCATGACTGATAAATGCAAGGGTGGTGCTCAAGTGATCGGTCTGAATCAATGAGAAGAAAGGTGGAATTAGATGTCATAAAGAAATGGTACCACCAACCTCAAAAGTCCTTGAACATGCCACATCCTTCTCCAGGGTCCCCCCAAAAGTCTACCCCTTCAGCATTCCCTAATTGATTCTATTTCTTCAATGGGTCAGTGTTCAAGGTAAATGCAAAAACTAGTATATTCAACTTTCAGATATATTGTTTAATTACTCACACAGCACCAGTATTATATGCTGGTTCATCTCATTGTAGGTGTGCAAGGTCTTAGCTACTCTGTCAGTGGCTGATAGGGAATTCTAAGGACGATTTGTAATATTGTTTCTATGCAAAAGGCCTGGACTCCTGAGCTCCTTTGTAACTTTCATCCTCCCTTCTGAGAGGTTGGAAGCAATCTGGTAATCATAGAGAAAGTTTCCTTGGAGGTAAGACCTTACAAATTTTAAGAGTGCTGGTAATGGCCTGGGAGTGTCGGGTCTTTAGTTTAGGATCTATAAGGAGCTTGCAAACATCTGACCTAGAATGAGCTCCCAGCAGCATAGTCTTCAAGATTCACGATAAATGAGGTTCATGCAAAGTCTGCGACAGCAGCAGCAGCAGCAATAGCAGCAGCAGTAATACTTCCCAGAATTCCATCTCCACCGCCCTGGGGGTATCTGCTGTTCCTGGTCCTCTGTCTGCCTGTCTCTCTGGTAGGGCTGGGCTTCCCCTCTCTGACCATCTCTCCTCATCATCCAGTCCTCAAGGGAGGCTGCCGTCAGAGGATAATAAAAATCACAGCAGCAGCAGCAATGGCAGCCATCTTTCATTGAGCATCTCCAAAGCATGAGCCACACCCTTTGCAAACACTGCCAAAGAAGCCCTAAAGCAGGAATGACTGTTCCCACTTACAGATGAGGAGACTCAAGTGAAATGGGTCCAGGGAGCTGAGATCTGAGCATCTGTCAGCCCCCTTTCTTCCAAGCTCCTGTACCTCCTGTTCATCCTCAGTCCTGGGGACTGCATGAGTGTGTCTGGCCTCCTTATCGCGGGGGTAATTTACACAGAATTCAGAGTAGACAAAACCCAAATTGAAAGTGTGAGATGCATACAGAAGGGAAGCCAAAGTGAGCCCTAGAGAGAAACAATGAAGGTCTAGTGGGAGGGGTAAGAGGGAAAGGTACAGAGCACTGGGCCTGCAGCCAGGAAGTCAGGAAAGGTGAGCAGGAAAGAGCAGGCATTCCAGGTCAAAGAATCAGGATGGGCGCTGTGAGGAAGGCTGGAGCTCCATGATGCACACCTATTCAGATATGCCACAGATTTCAGGGCAATCGGAACACCAAAGGAGACAGCCCCAGTGCCCCTTACAGAGCATGCAGGCACACACAACTTCATGCAGTAGGCCGGGATCTGAGATGTTATGTAAATGAACCAAGTCCAAGTTTAAATGCACCAGGGAGATTGACTTGTTAAAAGCTTCCTGCGAGGAATAAAGGAATTTAAGAAGACTAAATAGTTAGCCACCCCCCCCCCCCCGTCCTGGACTGAAAGCTTGTGTTCTCACAAAACAGGTCTTCCAAAAGTGGGACAGCCGGGCTGCCCCTGGCCGATGTTTTATCAGCCCACCCCAGTTTCTGATGAGCAGCGAACCACTGATTATTGCCACTGTTGGCTGCTGTGTCCTATTTGTGGTAGTCTCTGGGGAAGAAGATCCACAACCTTCTCCACAAACTCATTTCAACTTCTAAACTTCTTTCAGTCTGAGACTTCTCCTCTGCCCCAATCCCATACCACCGTTATCTTTAAGATGAATGAAGGTGTCACCATCCCCTGTGGATAGATGGTGAGCCATTCTAACTTCATAATTCTGCTTTTTATTCTTTCACAGGATGCTACCTTCTTGCCCCTGAAAAGATGAAACTTTGGGCTAAAGAGCAAGGCATTGAAGCCTAGTGATGGCTTGAGTCAGACTCCTGGGGGGTCCCAGCTCTGTCACTTATCAGCTGGGTCAGGTTGGTCTTGTGACTTGACCACTCTGAGCTTCAGTTTCCTAATCTGTATAAGTAGATAGAAAGAAACAGTAGCTACCATGTAGAGTTCTCGGGACTGAAGAAAATCAAGGATAGAGTACCTGGCACAAGATAGCTGTGACTATTACTGTGAAAACCTCAGTCCTCCTCCACACAGCATAATAATCTCTTCCATGTGATTAGATTTTTTTTTTTTTTTTTTTTTCATGACCGGCACTCAGCCAGTGAGTGCACCGGTCCGTCCTATATAGGATCCGAACCCGCGGCGGGAGCGTCGCCGCGCTCCCAGCGCAGCACTCTACCAAGAGCGCCACGGGCTCGGCCCCCATGTGATTAGATTTACAACAGGTTAACAAATATCCATTGTGACCTGCAACACTAAGCAAAGTCACCCTTTAGGAAATAAGGATGAAATACTAGACATGGTTCCTGTCCTGAAAAGCTTAGAGGTAATTTGGCAGAGACACCCAAACACACACACACACGTGCGCGCACACACACACACACACACACACACGCACACACCCTTCTGTGCCCCTGCAGCAAGAAGGCTAGGCTAGGGTTTTTGAATGGAAGCAGGAGGTTTTCTGGTGAAGATCCTTCCCTCTGATCCTCTGAGTTCTGTGTGAGGACTATGGATTCTGTCCCCTGTAGATTTACCTGAAAGACAGGCAAAAATTCCTTACCCAAGAACAAGAGGTGGGGTGAGGAAGGGACAGGAAGAAGGACCTAATGTCATCTGGGGACTTTCTCTGTTCTAGTCTGTGTGTGCATTCCAATCATTTAACTTAATCCTAAAACAACACTGCAAAGTACAGTAGTGGACACCATCCCACTTCACTCCAGTCCCTCTTCAAGACTAAAGGACTCATTTCCCAGCCCTCAGACCTCTTTGGAATTGCCCATGGCCACAGACAGCCAACTCACCCAAAGTCAAGCCCCATATCCAATGAGAGGTTGGCATGGGGCTCTAAAGACCTGGCCCTCTTACCTCAAGTCAGGACAACTCTGCAGAGCCATGCAGCTTCAGAGCTCTGCATAAACTACATTGCTGTTCAGCTTCTCCCTCTGCCCAACTCTGTTTTCTCCCCTTCTCCCACAGGTCTTCCTTCCAGAAGCACTACACAATAAATTTCCTGCATGTTCATCTCCCTATGAAGAAACAGAGGCTCAGAGAGGATGAGTAATTTTCCCTAGGTCACACAGCTTTTAAATGATAGGCCTGGGCTCAACTCAGGTTAGTATGACAACAAGACCCTGTTATGTTCAGTGCACAAGATAAAAACCCCCATGAGCCCTTGGGAATTCAGTATATCCCTTGAACTCTAAAACTCCCTAAAAAAAAAAAAAAAAAAAAAAAAGCAGGATGTGTACTTTAGGCCAGTAAAATCCAAATGAGATCAGGTCTTATAGTTTAGAGCACATTATAGCCCTTAGTCCCTTACCCCACTGAGAGGCTGTCCCTGACCATCTATACAGGCTGTCTCATGGAACTAACCAGAGCAGGAGGGCCCAGCTCGACAGCATGCAAGAGAAGTCCAAGGACCCAGGCACTAGTTTCACCAAGTCACTTTCTGCTCTTGTGACTTTGAACAAACTACTTGCCATCTCTGCGTGGGCTTCAATTTTCTCATCTATGAAATGGAAATAATGGCTCTGCCCCAAAGTTATTTTTAGAGATAAATAACATGATAAATATTTTTAAACTCTTTTGAAATGCACAAAATTTGTCAGTTAGTGGTAATTCAGAGACTAGAAAAGGTGAGCTTAAGGAGTATTTACCTAGAAACCCAATGCCAGTTGCACCAGCTTCTCGGTTTGCCTACCCAGCCTGAGACTCTGGGGTTTCAGAGAGAGCCCGTTGATGCTGTCAGGGAACCTCAGACTGGTGATCATGGTCTGCCCTGGAGTAGCATGGGGCACTGAGACATGCAGGGATTGGGTGTCAGGAGACCTGGATTTCGGTCCAAGTTCTCTCCAAAATGAGCTCTGTTAACTTCATGAGCCACCTCCCCTTTATGGGCCTGGTTTTCTTGTTACTGAAATGAGGAAGGTGAACTGGATTCTGCTTAGTGTCCCTTCCATCTCAGGCATGTGGAATTCTGTGACATCTGGTGCTTTATAGAGAAAGTGTCCTCCTCAGTCCACCCCACTCTTCATGCTCACCCACCAACCACTTCCACCCTTCCACCCTGCAGAATTGATGTCCTTGAAGCCCAAGTAGGAGGCCAGTGATGGAACAAAAGGAGGGAAGAAGACTGCCAGCAAGCTCAGAGTCACCCAGAGTCCCTGGTATCCTTGGACAACAATGAACCAACACTGGTGGCCCTTTCCAGGAAGATGCATGAATGCTGCTCACCTGGATGCCAAGCCTCTCCAGCAAGTCTGAGTGTGCACAGATGCAGTGGACTCTCATGTGCCAGCTAGTCGTGCATTTACATATAGCCTTGCAACACACCCAACTGTTTTCCCTACAGAGCATCTCAGGAGCTGCACTCTGATCTTACAAAAGTCAGAGCAAACACAATTAGGAAGGAAAATATACTAAAAAGAGTTGAGTGAATACACACCAAAGCAAAATAGACCACACTTGTTCAGGAACTCAGTTTACAACGTTAATGACCAATAAGTTCTGCCCAGGCTAGGCCCTGCGACCTCATCCCCATGCACCTTGGCACATGGAGGAACAGGAAGGGAAAGAAGCTGTAACTGTCACCCCACTGGGGCTTTGTGCACACTTCTTACGAAGCCCCACTCTCTGAGATGTGCTTCCCAGAAAAAGAGGGTAGATGACTTGGTTTGCAGGCATGTAGAATGTTTCCACAGCAAAAACTCATCACCAACACGTTTCAGTTTATAAAGAGAATGCTTTCACTTCAAAAAGGTTTTCAAAGTAATGAGATTTCAGGAGGAAATACAGAGAACTGGTGCTGCTGGGGAAAACTGGAAGAGCTTTACTTTCATTCATTCTTCATTTATTCATTCAAAAGTACTTGATAAGTACTTGCCACATGCAATTTGCTTGACTGTCAACCAAAATTGTGTGAATCCTCATGTTACTTCAATCTGCTCTCTTAGGAGATTATTTACAAAAGTGATCATGTCATCAATTTCTAAAGAACCACTTGTGAATTACTTTTGCACAGGTATTTTGACAATGAGACTGTCAAACATTTTGTATTATCAATGCCACTCCTGCCCACCAGCAGGGGTAATATTTAAAGATGCTTCTGTGCAGTTGCCAGAGGAAACATATCATATACATAAACCCAAAGTCATTTGCTAGTGTTGGGTTTAACCCTCTAGTCCAGAGACGGTCAAGAGCTCATCTTGGGCCAGCCCGTGGCTCACTCAGGAGAGTGTGGTGCTGATAACACGAAGGCCATGGGTTCGAATCCCATATAGGGATGACCAGTTAGCTCACTGGGTGAGCGTGGTGCTGACAACACCAAGTCAAGGGTTAAGATCCCCTTACCAGTCATCTTTAAAAAATAATAATAAGAGCTCATCTCATGCGGCAGTTCCATTGACTGGGGTGATGCGTTGAGACGTATTCCAAGACCAGTCTGGATCGGTGGGAAAGAGTGTGTTGGGATCCAGGAGAGAGAGGGACATTTGGGATCCTGGCTTCTCCACCTTGAAGGCTGCATCCCAGCATCCTTCAGACCTATTGATCAGAAGGGTTCTCCAGCTCTTCATTGTCTCCTAAGAATGCAGTCACACTGAGGTTTGGGCTCTTTCTCCAGAGGGAAGATCTGAGCTGGAGAGATGAGCCACATGGCCAGAGCAAGGTGCCCAAGTGTGGAGGCCCAGACTGCCTGCCACTCTCCTCTCTGTTCAACAGAGCCAGCCATGGGGGGCAAGTTCCTCCCTCCCAACAGAGAGCAAGTGTTAGGCATGGTGTAGGTAAGGCAGAGCAAGCCTGAGGGTGCTTGAGGGACAAAGTTTGGGGTGGACAAGCTCTGTAGACCCATTCTCCCTGTGACTTGAAAAGCCTGCCCCCCACGTTTGACCAGGAGCTAACTGCAGAAGTCGCAGCTCCGTGTGAGTTAACTCCAGAGACAGCCGCACTCCTCACCTCCTGCCTGCGTAATTAAGCAGCAGTTGTTTCTGCTTTGTGGAACATGGACCAGGCAACCCCAGTGAGGTCCTGTGGGGACGTTCTTAGTCTGATTGGCAGACAATTGGCAGGCAGGTGCAGCTTCTGCAACGCTTGACTGAGGGCACTGAGGACAACCCAATGTTTTCTTCCCCACCTCTAATCACACTTATCGTCCCCCTCTGTCCCCTCCCACAGGGTCCTCCCAGTGTAACCATGGATGGCCCTGCTGGACACTGACCCTGCTATTCCCCTGAGGTGGTCCAGCTCAGCCCTGATGTCTGCTGCTGGATAGGAATTTGGACTGAATCCCTAAAACCTTACAGTTTGAATCCTAGTGTGTCTAAGCTGGATAAAAACAATATCTTGGGGACAATCTCACCATTACACAAAAGAGGAAACTTACCCTTGGTGTGCCCAAGGACACACAGCTGGCCAGGGCAGGGCTGAGCCTACTCCCAGGGCTGCTCATGGCCAAATTCTACTCTCATTCTGTCCTCCCCAGAACCCTACAAAATATTCAATCCACAGTAATTCAGAGCTGCATGATCTCCCCAGATAAACCTCACTCCATTATTTTAACTCCCATTTCTATACCTTCGATACTAACCTCTTATTTAAATTTCAGATCCGTTTTCTCAGGTACCTGATGATCCCTCAGCTGCCACCTGATGGAACCCTGTTGCCTACCTCTTTCCCAAACCTGTACAAGTCATCTGCTTTCTTGCCAGTACCCGCTGAATTCTGGATGTGGCTCTGTTCTGGGAAGCCGATGAGGTGTCTGCTCCTCTGGGAGGCAAAAGAAACATGCTTCCTGGCCAGCTGAGCACAGGAGAAATTGCTCCGGGAGCTATGTCTCAGACATGAGGATGAACACAAGGCCACCAAGATGAGTGGCTTCCCCTAGTGGACTCTCAGGGAGTGGACAGGCAGCTTAGAGATCTGACATTTCTCTGTCCTCATCCAGCCTCAGCTCAGAAACCATCTCAGGAAGAGGGGATTTCAGTTAAACTGAGATGGTTTCTATTTCCGGGGGCAGGGATGGGGGAGGGGAGTTGGAGCCTATTTCTTCCCAAGGATGAAGTGAAACCTGCCTCTCTCTAAGTTCCACGGTGCTGATTAAATCTTCCATGTGATTACCTTTCTAACATTGAAACACGACCCCAAGGTCCTCCAGACCAAACAGCTTTTCTTCTGTAGACCAAGCATCTCCAGGACCCAGTGCTCCTGGGACCTGATCCCCAGACCGCCCAAGACACCAGGCACTCTGCTCATGCCCCTGAGGTCAAGCCCCGAGTACGGTGCCCAGAACAGGCCTGGAGAGAGGAGAATGGAACCATCACCGCCCGTGTTCCAGAGGTCATGTCTATCCACAGCTGAGGGTGTGTCAGCTGTCTGGGCAGCCAGTTCCACAGGACTTGTTCCCAATCCTCCAAGAAAATGGGGCGCAGCTTCCTGCCCCAGCTGGGACACCTGCTCAGTCTCACAGCCTCTCCCATGCTTTGCTCAAAGCCCTTCTCAAATCCCTCCTGTTCTGAGAGGTCTATCCTATGTGCTCCTCCTCAGTGGGGTTAGGAGTGGATTGCTTCTCCTAAAATTATCTGTAAAATAAGGGAACCGAGCTGGGCGACCATGAAGGTCTCTCCCACATGTGTATCCTGTTGTTATTCAGGTGCCTTCTCAGTTAACTTAATCAGAGCATCTGGTTTGCCTTCCTCCTCAAGGGCATGATCAGCCTGGCCCAGTGCTATTGCTTGATAAACACTTGCTCGTTAAACCAAAGTGATGCATTTGAGGAGTGGAATGGAGCAGGAGAGGAGGGGTTGACAAGGAAAATGCAGGTGCTGATTCAGAAACAGGCAGCAAGGAGGCCCCTCCCCAGGAAGGTGACTCAGGTCAGCACAGACCAGATGAGAGCGAGCCGGAAGCAAGGTACAGTGCTCAGAAGGCAAAGAGGAGAGGTTACCATGACCATGCTTCTTGTTTGGGATTCGGGGTTAGGGTGGAGATAACTAAGAGAAAGATTGTAGGGCAAAGGGGTACGATTGTCATTAGTCCAGCAGCTTCAAAAGCAAGGTTTGCAAGCCACCCACATCAACACCCTGAGCCTCAGTTTCCTCATCTGCAAAATGAGAAACTTAGACCAGAGCCTCAAAGCATGGTCTAGACTTGTTAGGAATGCAGGGTCCCAGGCCCCGTTCGAGACTGACTGGACATGTAACCAGAACCCCAGGTGCTACTGTGCACTGAAGTGTGAGATGTGCTGACCTGGACAACCTCTCTGAGAGTCCAAAGCAGAGATTGTCAGAACATGAGGCGTCAGGTCCCCGTGATGCTCAGACTCTGCTGCTCCATGGGGAACTTTTAAAATCCCACACCCACAAGGGAACTTTCTGGGTGATGGACTATTCTATATCTTCATTGGGATGGTGGTTACATAGATGTGCTAGTATACATTCTTCGAAATGCGTGAACTGTACCCTTTCAATGGGGGCATTGTAGCATAGGCAAATGATATCTCAATAAAGTTGATTTAAAAAGAAAACTATCCCTAAACCTAAATCATTTACTTACAGTAAAGTTGTAACAAAGAATACCGTATTCAAGAATGTCATGACCACCTTGAAATACAGTCCACTTCTCCTAGAGAAGGGCTGGACTCAGGCATAAACATGAGTGGACCTATTTTTCTAAGGATACAAATTAGTGTTTCTTTACCTGTATGTTAAAATAGTCCCACCTGTCACATACACACACAGTCTCAATGTCACAGCCCATACCAATTAGGTGAAAATCCTTGGATATTTTTAAAACTCTCTGGGTAACTCTGATGGGCAACAGGGCTTAAGACTTCTCAAGACCCTCCTGAAAGTGCCAGCAATCAGTTCCTCTGGCTTCATTGGGTGGCCCCTGCATGCCCAGCACTGCAGAGGGTGGTAGAGGAACAGCACACAACACGCTACGTCTCTCAGTAATTTACAGCCTGGTTTGTGACAAAAAGAGTTATATTATAACTGAAGCAAGGTCACTCCCACAATTGGAAGGGGCCAAGTCACCCACATGAGTGGCATGGGCACAGCAACTTCTTGGGGCCTCAGATACTTACCTCTGAGGTAATTTTTGAGAACCCTCCTCTCGGGTCCCACCCCACCCACCCCTGCTTTGACAGATGAAAAAGTGCAGACTCAGAGAGGTCAAGCGGCTTCCCCAAGGTCACACAGCCAGGCAGGTGGAAGGGAGACCTTGAACCCACGCCTGCTGGCTCCAGAGCACATGCTCTTTCCAGAGTGCCACATGCATCCCATCAGGTGTCAGGCTGAGCTCTCCCCTCCCTTCTTGACTTGCCAGAACCAACCAATTGCCACGCTATGTGGTACTCTCCCGCAAGCTCCCAGGGACACGGGAGAAGAAAAATGAGCCAAAGTGATGATGGTGTGTGTTGGGGGTGGGGGGTTCTCTGGGTGACATCACCCAGCATCCAGTCACTGGGAAATGCCACTGATTGGAGGGTCCAGGTGCCTGGTGCCTCCTCAGGAAGAGGAAACACCATGTGCGAAGGGAATAATTCAGCTCCAGGAGGTAGGGCATGGTGAGCCCCACTGCCCCTCCTCCTTTTCCAGGGCAACGTAGGATGTCAGACAACACTGTGGCCGCCTCATTATTGGGCTGCTCGGCCATTGTCCCTGGGACAATGGTTTCCGGCCCTGGCTTTGTGTGGGGCTGCCAGCCGAAGTTATTAACCACAGGAGCTGCCTTTGAGGGACATCCAAGGGAGGGGTGAAAGGTCACACGGAGCAGCGAGGGGAGCGGAAGTGGGAGGGAGAGGCAGCACAAAAGAAAGGATGAGTCCCTGTCCCCCTTCCCTTCCCCCTGAAGGAACCCCAAACAGAGGGAGGCATGGGGGGCTGGTCAGGGGAAGTTCCTGCTGCTGCTGCTGCGGACAGAGAGGCCTGGGATGGCTGATCATTTCAATAGGCCTTAGAGGTGTGAATGCGGACAAGGATACAGGCTGCATGTGTAGACACTGAATTTGGGGGAACAGGAAATAGGAAGAGGCAGAGGCTGGGCTTGGTGCTTCTCAACTCACTCCTAAAATAGGTGTCTGCTACCCAAGTCCTTTGATGTCCATGCCACCTGCCTATGACCCAACCCTTCAGAGGAGCCACCTAGATGGGCCAGAATGTGCTGGTCCTGGTAGAGAGGGTTGCCCCCTCCCCCAACGCTGCCCAGGTTGCCCTCCAGGTCTGAGGAGTAGAAGCAAGTACACCACGGTTTAGGTCTGCCTGGGCATGTGGCCATGGGAATTCAGCCACAGATAGAGCTGCGGAGGTTTTGTTAGTTATTTGGTGACAACCCACTTTTAATGGGACAGGGAAAATGATGCCCAGAAAGGAGAGCACTCTGCCAGGGCTGGGCAGAACTGGAACTTGGTACATTGTCTACTCCCTGCCCTTGGGAACAACTGAACTACTGGAGTTCAGCCAGACCCTCCAATCTTTCTCCAGACTTCCAGGTTCCCTGGGGTCCTAGGCCAGTTTCAGCTTCTTGAATGGCATTAAAAGGCATGAGCTCCCCCCACCCACTAGGATGCCAGGGAAGACAGCTTTGTCCTGCCTCCCAGACAAGACCAAGGCAGAGAGTGCTGCTCCCAGAGCTGGCATGACCCGCACCCAAGCTCTCCTCCTGCTCTGCCAGCCCTTCGGCAGATGCCCAGACCACAAAGCACCACCCAGAGCAGGGCTGGAATGACTGGAGCTTCGGGTCATGAGGCCCAAGGTGGTCTGTGGCTCATCTAAGGTCGAGGAGTCAGGGCCAGAACTCTGGCCTCCTTCATCACAGCAGCTCCTCCAGCCACTACACCAGGATGGGGGCAGGACGATGGGGGATCAGTTGAATTATAGGATAAGAGAAGCTTTTACAGCTTATCTACAAGTTTGGATATGTAGGGGGGTTGACAGCAAAGTATGAATTATTCCACTCCACTTTTATATTTAAGGTTATGTATGTTTTAGAACTAAAAAGAATGCTCCAGTACATGATGTGATTGCTTGGGGGAGGGAAGGAAAATAAAACATCAAAAAGGGAAAGTTATTCTGGGTGGGTATAGATGTGAAGAATCCACATGGAGCTGGGCATCCCATCTCCGTTCCCCACTGCCTCATCCCGGAGCCGGTTTCCATTCTTCTGAATCAGGCTTGGTCTCCGTCTGTTCTCCCCTCCCTTGTGTGCTCCCACCACACCCCTCCTAGTGCTGCCCCTCTGGTCAGCATCTCTCCAGCCTTGCCTCTCCCCAGCTCCAGCTCCCCGTGCACCTCTACCCTGACTCCAGACCTCCACCTCGTGTCCTCCCTCCCATCCCTCACTGCCCACCAGGCCTCCCACCCACCCAGCATAGACCAATTCACCCCACCTTCACCCTCTGCCAAAACGTGTTTCCAGACACCTCCCTGAGCTCTGCTGATCTCTTCGCCATCTCTCCCTGCCCGGCTCCTGGGGTTCCTCCCAGCCTGCTGGGACTGCCCAGCGCATCCCAGGTCCATGCTCACAGCAGCCTGCACAGCTGAGCCCAGCAGGGTGCACAGCCAGGGAAGCCCTTCATTTTAACAAACTCAGAGTGAGCAGATCAAACTAAGGTAAAAATGGAGCCCCCCTCTCACACACACACATACACACTCACACACACACACATATACACACTCACACACACACACACACACATACACACTCACACACACTGCTGCAACACAACCCCGCAAACGTTGCCTATATTCCTTCGGTCATTCCTCTCATCCTCCTTGTCTGTCCAAAGCCAAAGACACCATCCCCCTGCCCTCTGCCCCAAATGTACTGTCCTGGAGCCTCAAAATACTGCAACTTCGACTCAAAGCATGCAGCCACCCCAAACTGCAGCAGAGGACACAGGGGACTCGGCTTCCCCTCAGCACATTCCCTCCTCTGGGCACCTCAGCTGCGTGGGCACCGGTGTCATGGGGTGAGCAGCACATGCGGAGAGCTCAGCATGGGGGCCTTGGTCCACCTACTGCCCCAGAGCCACTTCAGCCCTCTCTTCATTGGGCCCAAGAGACCCAAACTTTCCAGAATTTGGCAACTATTAACATCCAAGCCAACAACAACAGGAGGGGGCAGAGGGAGTGGAAAGCAAATAAAATGTTAAAAAAATAAAAATAAAAATAAGTGATACTTGCATTCTCATTAGTAGAAACATGTGAGATGAAGCACGTTATGTTATTAGGCATTCTCTCGATTCAGTAAACACAAGCTGAATAAATTTATAAATATCGGCGTTAAGTGAGATTTAACCAGGAGCTGTTTATCTTCCGCCTGTCAGGCGGGAGGCGACGCTCGCTATGTATCACTCACCAGCCATGCAGCCCTGACTTGCCAGCCCAGGTGAGCTGGGCACAGTGCTGCAGCCAGGCCTGGCGCCGCATCCCAACCCATCCAGCACAGCAAGTATCTGGGAGACTCTGGGGACCCTATTTAACCTCTGTAAGAGAAAGCACCTCAAACGCCACATTAAGAAATCAGTGCCTACCTGGTGAGGCTATTGAGAGCATCGAAGGTTACTGTTCAGCAAGTGTCTCCACATAGTAGGTCCACAAGCAAATGCTTGCATGGCTTTCTTTATTTCCAGCACAGACAGAGCTAGAGGAGATGGAGGCTTGCACGCAGCCTCTGGGCACCACCGTCTTGGAAGAGAACGAGACAGACGCCAGGTGAAGGGAAATGACAAGGCAGCCACAGGGAGGACGTGGACTGGTGCAGCTTGGGCGGGTAGCCTGGCTCTGCCAGGACCACGCATGGGAC
Organism: Cynocephalus volans; assembly: GCF_027409185.1. Classification (NCBI taxonomy): domain Eukaryota; kingdom Metazoa; phylum Chordata; class Mammalia; order Dermoptera; family Cynocephalidae; genus Cynocephalus; species Cynocephalus volans. The sequence goes on from NC_084473.1 coordinate 85,398,329, forward strand.
TTCATGTGAGTGACTCTGTCTATCTAAGCCTCCATTTCCTCCTTTATATCCTGGAAGTCTCTCTGAAGCCAAAGCCTATGTGACAATTGCCAAATGAGTTCACATGCGGTGAGTATCAAGTGCTACAGGAAGACAAGGTCACCAAGGGCTGAGAAGGTTTTTTGTAGCAGGTGAGACCTATATGTTGGCTACACGGTGGTCCCTGGTCCCTCTGTGATGCCTGCAGCCTGCCTCTCCCTGACCTGGACTCCACCTGGGCTCTGTGAACCAACAGCCAGATTCCAAAGGCCTTCCCAGACCACTCAGCATATCCTGTAGCCTACAGCTTCCTGTGCCTAGCCTGGACCACAGGCCATGTCTGGCACCCACTCCCCCAACCCCCCACATTTCACAAATAAAATGAATAAAATATAAGATCAAATAAAATCTACACTCCTTGTCTGGGTCACTGTGAATAAACTGCTATGTGGAGACAGGACACAGTGGCAAGTGCCCAGTAAAGACCTGTTCAGTGTGTGCTTGACACAGATGTTCAGCTACCCAGGATGGCCTGGACCCTTATAAGGTCCAAGCAGAGTCCTTGAGAACAAAACATGTACTTGGGTTACATACCAATACAGGAGACCCCAAAGGCTTGTGTTTCCCGGTACATGACAACCCTGAACACTCCTTCTTTCCTTCCTCCCTCTGCTGAGACCTCTAGACCCCAAGAGCCACCCAGCACAACTGCCCCAAAGGTACCCTGAGATGCTTTGCTGCTTGGAGAGCATTTCCACAGAGCTGAGAGTGGATGTTGAAGGGTAAAACTGTGTAATGGGACTGCACCCCACAAACACACTGCAGGCAGGGGACTCACAGATCACCCTCTGCCTGTCCCAAGAATGGCCATCTGAGCCTGATGCTATCCTTGCAAAAGAGAAAGTGAATAAAGGCAGGTACAATGTAAATAGATCCCATGGGGGACCATGGGGATGTCCCCGAAGTCTCAGAACATCTGCCTCCTCAAGGATGAAACAAAGGGTGGAAGCAGGTCATTTCTACAGTTCTCTCCAGCCCTGAATCCTAACCATCACCATTATTATGCTCTCTGGATCTGTAGGGATAAAGGTTCTGGAAGCTGAGTTGCAGAGCAGCAGCAGCAGCAGCTGCTTATTTACAGATCCTTGAGTGCAAGTATATAGGGTTTTGTGATTATGATAAGTACCCAGACAAATCTCATCAGTCAGCCACATTCATAGGAAACTGGCTATGTGTGAGGCTCTGTAACAGAGACTCCAAAAAACACAATGAGAAAATCATATATTCCAAGTAAACTGCATATGAAAGAAAGGGTATCCAAGGCTACCCCTGGACCTCATTCAATCTGAAACCAGGCCTAGAGTTATCCAAGTGTCTAAGTCAGTTTGGGCTGCTGTAACAAAAATACCACAGACTGGATGGCTTAACCAACAAACATTTATTTATTTCTCACAGTTCTGGAGGCTAGAAGTTTAAGATCTCTCATATCTCCTCTTATAAAAAGGTACCAATCCCAACATGAGTGCCACCCTCACGACCTAATCACCTCTTAAAGGCCCCATCTCCAAATACCTCCCACTGGGAGTTAGGGTTTCAACATCTGAATCTGGGGGACACAAACATGTGTCCATAAGACTAATACACCCCTAAGTTTCCTGCCTACGTATGCTCTTGCTAGTGTTGCCCTAAGAGTCTCAGCTAACAGAACTGGGTAGACACCAGCCTCTCCTATGCCTCAGTGGGGTGAGGCTAAAGATAGGGGTCACAACAAGACAACAAACCACATTTCACTGGATTGGTTCCACCTACTCCCTCAGGAGCCTGACCACATTCAAAGCACCACAAGTATTTCTGGAAGTCTCACTACAGTTTCATAAAGACTGACATAGATCCATGAAAAATAAAGAATGGGAAAAGGGTGATGTGTGTGTGTGTGTGTGTGTGTGTGTGTGTGTGTGTGTGTGTGTGTGTGTGTAAAGAGGATGTGTTGTGCTTGGGATATTTTAATTTTGAGGCTCTTCAGTGATTTCCAAGTGTCAATGCTTGCCCTAAGCGTGGGAGTCAAGCCAGAGACATATACCTGCTACCTACAGAAGAGAGCACTGAAGCATGAAGGCTGGGAGCAGGCCAGCAGAGAGAGTGTGTTGAAAGAAGAAAATATGACCAAAGCCCCAACATTAGAACATACCTTGGATTGGAGATGGGGAGAGAAGGAAAAGTCAGAGAAGAAATCTAGAAGACAGGAGGAGCCGCAGGTGTGCACAGTGACCTGGATGTCAGGTTAGCAGAGGGCTTCAGGAAGGAGAAGAAAGGCAACCATGACAAATACTGCAGGGAAGTTTCTGGCCATGCTGGGCATCTCTGTAAGATGTCAAGGAGAAATCATACCTTGAAGCATCCACCAAAAGAAAGAACTTATCTGACCACCCTCCCTCCTGCAGTTTACCATTTCCCATCAATCAAGACTTACCTGACAGTGAGCAAATGCCCCTAAGCTTCTGGATTGCATGATCCAGTCTTCATCCACCAAAACACCAAATCTCATGGTATGATCGAGTCTGGAAGTAGAGGGATGACTCAGAATGACCTGGCCACCAAACAGTAGAGAGAACAGAGGCAGCTGAGGAAATCCAAGAAAGCATACAAACTGTGTGTCCGATATACCAGGAAAAAAGAGAAAATGGATGAGTGAGAATACAGAGACACTTGTAAAATAAGGAGGAGTTAAGTTGAGGAAATTGACTTCCAATGGTTGTTGATGTTTTAAAAAGACAGAAGTCAAGTAAACTGTGGGAAAGAAAGGGACAGGAGATGTGGTGTGACCCCAAAGCCTTAAAGAGCCAAGATAAATAAAAATATAGGTGAAATAAGCCTCCTTATAAATGATATTTTACGGAATCCTGGAAATTCATTAAGTAGACATTAGAAATCACTTTCTTCAATCCCTTCACTTTAAAAAACGAGGCAACACAGGCCTGGAGAAGATTAGTGATAAGTAACTTTCATAAATTTATAACATTTGTTAGTAGACAAGCCCTTTCTCAGTAATTAGTATTTTATGACTCTGTGTGTATGTGTGTTTAGGAACACTTTGAAGCAGGATGGTTGAACCCCATCTTCTCAGTTACCTATACCTATGGGAAATCATGGGAGTCCCGAGGTTGTAATCCAAACATTTCTCCACCTGGGGGCACCTGCCTGAATTACAGGCAGAGTCCAGCCAATTGAAAGAAAGAGCAAAGGACTCTTGTCTGGGAATCCCAGGACATTTTAAGGGCTGAGACTTCTTTCACAGACCTGGACCAGCTTCTCACGGACTTGCCTTAGTCCTCAGGACTCACCGTGTTTGTTACCCCTCCCCCAACTCTGTGTTCCCTCCTCTGTAGTTCCTTTTCCTGTAAAGGAAATAGGAACCAGGGGGAAGGCAGCAAACAAAACATGTGAAGTGTGACGCATGCTGGTCCTGGTTTCTAGTTCTTTAAGGAATCCCAAGATGATGCATGGGAAGAACACCCACCCACATGCACACACAGACATGAAACTCAGGGACTGACACCCGACTGACCTTCTCTCTCTTTTTCTTTCACTCTGAAAGGTGAGTCTCACCAACCCCAATTGCTACCCCTCCAACTGCCATCCTTTCTGACTTGTCTCTAGGAAAGGCCATGTGACCCCTCCCTGAGGATGGCCCTTGTCTCCATCAGAATGTCCAGCCACAGCACAATAAAGCATCTGCTGGGCCCAAAGCAGCACCACTGGTGTCTCTTGACTGGCTTCTGGGAGAATCCCCTCTGGGGATTTGATCACAGTCACATCAAAATGCCAAGAATGAGTTGATGTGCGCATTTATCAAATCTCAGTGTCAGTGCCAGGGGCAGGTTTAAAGCTTAAAAGAAAAGTCAGTTTAGGACCAAAAAAGACAGAAGAAAAAAAATCCACTTTATTCTCTACCCGTGAAAATATTCTCTGGGCAGTTTGCTGGCAGAACGCACTTATGGCCAAGAGTAGACTTTCTCAGAGCAGACAGGAGAATAAGAGTCTAGTTTAGTTCTCTATTGCTGTGTAACAAATTACCCTACACTTGGCAGCTTAGAACAACAAATATTGATTATCACAAACATTTATTCCTGGGGGTCAGGAATCCAGAAGCTGCATAGCTAGGCAGTTCAGGCTCAGGGTTTCTCATGAGGTTACAGTCAAGCTGTCAACCAGGCTTCCTGACATCCGAAAACTTGACCTGGGCTGGACATCCAAGATGTCTCCCTCACATGGTGATTGACTGGAAGACTTGGGTTCTTGATGGCTGTTGGCAGGAGGCCTCAGTTTCTCACCACATGAGCTTCTCCACAGGGATACCTGAGTGTCCTCATGACACAGCAGCTGGCTTCCCCCAGGACATGTGATCTAAGAGAGAGCAGGTCAGAAGCCTTGTCTTTCATGATCTAGCCTCACAATTAGTATAGCATCACTTCTGCCATACTCTGGTGGTTCTACACACTAACTCTGATGTCATTCGGGAAACAACCACACAAGGGCATGAACAGCAGGAGGCAGGGATCCTTTGTTTTGAGGATTCTTTAGGGGCCATCTTTGAGGCTGGCTACAACATATTAGGTGGTAAACTCAATGGAACTCATCACTCCAATATGTAAACTAAAAATACAAATAGAACTACTAATAAATACTGAAGATCAGTTGTTCTCAGATTTGAGCAGGCATCAGAATCACCTGTGTTTTAATACACAGATTGCTAAAATCCAACCCCAGAGTTTCTAATTCAGGAGGTTTTGGGTGAGGCTCAAGAATTTGCATTTCAAACAGGTTTCCAGATGACAGGATGCTGCTGGTCTGGGGACTACACTTGGAATAGGTAAATTCATCAAAATTTAGAAATTAAAGGTACCTTAAAAATCTTCTGATTTCATGGTTCCCAAATCCAGATGACTATCCGAATAACATGATGGAGATTCCAAAAATTAGAGTACTCTCCCTTTCCCTCCCTGAACTCAAGATTCTGCTTCAGCAGGTCTTACACGGTGTCTGTAATTTTTTAAACTCCCTCAGGCAATTGTATGAATAAGGTATGAGAACCCCTAATCCCAAAGGTCTCCTCTTCTCAGCCTCCCCAGCATCCAGCCTCCTCTTAAAGAAGACCCTCAGCTGTCTGCCAACTCCCTCCCAAGGCAACGACTGTTCCCGTGCTAGGCAGATTAACTGCCCCAAACTTGCTGCTCAGACTTAACCAAAACTGACTTGCATTGTATTTAGGAAAATCCTAAACCTTCTGAGGCAGCATCCTCAGTGAGCATTTTTGAGGTATCTAAGCAGCCCCAAAGTTTGTGGCCTCCCTTTCTCTGAGAATTGCAGTCTCCATTTACAAAGATGAACCCCCAGTAACCTCAGTGAGAGATGCATGGACCAGGATGTCAAGCAAAGCAGGCTGGACCAGCAGGTTCTCTCTGATAAACGGAGAGTGGTCTCTCACTTCGTGAGACTCTAATGGGTAATCTCAGGACATCATCGGCAGCTGTATCCCACCATCATCCATCCCACCCCTGTGGATAAGAGAACTTTCCTGCAGAGATACAGGAAGAAGAGCCAATGTTCTGATAGAAAAAAAAAAGAAGAGATGGAGGCAGCATAGTGGCCTCCTGGGTCCTGGTTCTGGTCATTTCTGCTGCTCAGCTGCATCTTTGACCCTGGGTTCCATGACCCATGCCCACATCTCTGTGACCCATTGTATTAGTCAGCTTCTGTCACTTAGAATACCTGTAATTGGGTAATGTACAAAGAAAAGAGGTTTATTTCTTACAGTTGTGGTGGCTGAAAGTTCAAAGTCCAGAGGGCACATCTGGTGAGAGCCTTCTTCTTGGAGAGTGGAGAGTTCCTGAAAAGTCCCATGGTGACCAGGGTATCACACGGCAAGAGCAGCATTAGCAAGGGAGCTAATCTCACTCATTCTCCTTATAAAGCCATCAGAACCATGCCCATGACAACCCATTAAATCATCAACCCATTACTCCATGAATGGATCAATCCATTCTCAAGAGCACAGTCCTTGTGATCCAATCACCTCTTAAAGGTCCCCTTTTCAAATGCCATAATGGAGTTCTTACCCTCTTAACTTTATTACAGTGGGAATCAAGTTTCCAATACATGATCTTTTGGGGAACATATTTGACTCATAGCACTCATTCCCTATATTTTTGCTTAATTGGTCCTAATTGGTTGTCTTTCCTTGCAATAAAGCATTTCAATGAATACATTATCCAAAAGATTTTTGGCACAGCTCATCATGCTATGATGTCAGCACTGGGTATGGATGGACAAGCCTCCCTTCCTTGGGCCTCTAGACTTGCCCAGACCTTTCCTTTCACCTCAACCAGCAAGGACCTTTCTGCATTCCACCAGGCCAGCATCCTCACCCACCCCCAGCACTACCCACTCCAGCTAAACCCGATTAGATACTCATCATTAAAATCAATTAAACTTTTAAAAACATTTTAGAAAATGTCCCTTTACTTTTCTGGCCAAAAAGGCACTCTTAGAAAAGCAGGGCTTTAGCTCACCCTGAAATGTATGCACTCCACTCCACTCTCTCTCTTACATAGACCAAATCCTAAAATCGAATTCACATACATAAATCTGCTTTTCAGAATCCTTTCCTGCTCCCACACCATCTCCCTCAACTATTTCTTCTTTGAAGACTCAGTTAACACTTACTACTTCTCAGTTTTTATTGAGAACCTACATGTGCCAAGAGCTGTGCAAGGCAGTCCCAGTCTTTGTCCTCGGAGAGCTTCCAATGATGCTTTCCTTGCAGCCCTTGGAACCTCTCCCTCACCCCTTGCTATAGGTTGAATATCTGTCCCCTTCAAAGTCATGCTGGGAGCTTGATTCCCAATGTGGCAGTGTGGAAAAGTGGGCCTCTAAGAGCTGATTGGACAGTGAGGACTATGCTCTCATGAATGGAGTGATTGGGCTGATGGTTTAATGGGTTGTCACAGACGTGGGCTGGTGGCTTTGTAACGAGAGCACATGAAAGAGTCTTGCTCTTGCTGTCCTCACCATGCATTGCCACAGGACTCTGTACAGAGCCCCCACCAAGATGAAGGCCCTCACCAGATGAGCTCCCTGGACCTTGGACTTCCCAGCCTCCAAAACTGAAAAAATAGATTTCGTCTTCTTTATAAATTACCCAGTTTCTGGTATTCTAAGTAACAGAAAATGGACTAATACACCCTTCTATTCACAGAGCTCACTGCTCAGGCTCTTGTCCTATTCCTTTTCCATCCCCCCCCCCCCCACACACACACACCTTTATCAATTTGTACCTGCCCTAAAGATTTATCCCCTGAGGGTCATGCTTTCTGCTTTCTGGGTGACAGCAAGCTCATTGAATGGCCCAGTGTATGCTAATAACTCTATTGGGCCTTTGGATTGGTATTGTCACATTTTTCCCATAAAAATATTTGTTTCAGTATATCTCTAGAGTCACAGTGCCTGAATTAGAGAAGAGATCTACTGGGTGTCATTTCAAGTAAGTCATTTGCCTTATTCTTCTAAGTGTCCTATTCAAAAAGATTCTATTTTCCTGGGCCATGCCTGGAGATTTAAGGGTCTTGTCTAGCCTCCGGTTCCCTTCCAGATGGTCTTCCCCAGCCCCCCTAGTCTCTGGAATCAGAGGGTCTGGTCCCAAATCCCAATCCCAACACTCAGTAGGTAAGTGACCTTGGGTACATTATTAGTCCAACAGACCTCACTTCGTTCATCTATAAAACAGACCAACATTAACCTCCTCCATTGCTCATGAGGATGATATGAGATAATGGTAGTAAAAAGTGCTCTGGGGGAGTTAGTTGCTGCCATTCTTCAGAGAAGTCTCCCCATCTCTCCCCAGCTCAGCAGAGCATCCACGGCAAAGGAGATGTGAAAAAGGAGAGCTTACCCCACTCCAGGGTGAGCAGCTGAGAAAGCGCTCGTGAAAAACTCTCATATTCCATGTGCTTCACCAGCTGGCAGGAAAAAAGAATGAGCTACTGAAAACACACCCCTGAAATAAATCCTGAGCTCACCCTGCTCTCTCCTGCCATTCTGTACCCTGGACCTAGAATGCTAACTATCTGTCTGTCTGTCTGTCTGTCTCTCTAGGCTGACTCAAGTGATCAAGGGAGGTCCCTTGGGCTCCCAGTTCCAGAGGCCCCACAAACTAAAATGGGAAAGAATGTTGCCAACTTTCCCCAGGAATATCACAGAAGGGACTGATGGCATGTGAGGCCTGGTGTCTACATGGTGGAACGCTACAGAATTAGTGGGAAACAAGCCAGCGAATAAAGGGTTTCACACTCCTTCCACATTTTTGCCCATATTCCTTCCTCCTCTCTCTTAAACATGAGAGTCTAGTTCTGCTTCTGGGCCCAATCTAAGACCTATCTGTTCATTCATTCAATATGCATTTGTTGTCTACTCTGTTTGAGATAAAACACAGTAGCTCCCAGTACCACACCAACACACCCCAGACTCACACACATCATCGTGCCTGTCTTAGTCCAGGGAAGAGGGATTTGTGAAAAAGGATGATCTGCACTAGCTCATAGAAGTTGGGAGGCTGGGTTTTCTGAATCACTCTGAGATGAGGAATGAAACATAAGCAGATTAAAGGAGCCCTCTCTGCATCTCCCTTTCCTTATCTGTAAGAATCAGGCCTCCCTCCTGCTCTTGTCCCATGGGCTCTGAGACCTTGGGGTAGCTGAAGGGGCAGATATTGGCCTGGTGATGGAGGGGGACTGGAGTGGGGCAGTGAACAGGCTGGGGGAGGTTACAGAGAAAACCTCTGTCTGCTGAGGAAGCCAGACCATGAGATAGCGGTGACTCTGGGTCAGAAGCAAGCTCCCAGGTCTGTGGCTTAGCTTCCATCAGAGGATGAGCGGCTGGAAAGGAACAAGTCCCATCTCCCCATGTCGGCTTCCTCTCCTTCTGAGTGGGAAAGGGTGGGCCTAGAAGACCAGCTGGCCAGGGTTTAAACCCCAGGCCTGCCTGTCACCATTGATATGACCTTGGTGGATTTGCCTAATTTTTCTAAGCATCAGAATCTTCATTTAAAAAAAAAAAATACTAATATGCAAGGGTCTGGTCTGACCCTTCTATCATGTCATGTCCTGCTCCCCTGTGAATGCCAGTGCCCCTTCAAGTAAAACCTTCCTGCAGTTTTTAAACACCTTGGATATCACAGTTCTTTGTGTAATCTCCAATGCAAATTTAATTTCTTCCAAGCAGGAGGTGTGCCTCGTCCTTCCCTGAAATACCCACCAAAACTCTGTTCAGTGTCTGCCGCACATAGGTGATTGGAAAATACCTACCTTCCTCATTCATTCAGATACTTAGGGAGGACCAGCCCTGGCTTTAAGGACCCACAGAGATGCGATCTGTAAGCTCGCTTGGCAGTGGGGGCAGCAGAGGTGCTGGAAACCCGACAGCTCCCCTCCTGCAGTGACAGCCACCACCACCTCACGGAGTCCCAGGGGACAGTGCGTGGGGAACCAGGGCACGTTCGCTGGGCCAGGTTGTCCCAGGATGCAGCAGAGGAGGCTCCGTTAACCTTCTGGCTCCTTCTGATACTGAGACTGCTTAAAAGGAAAGATCCTATGCAAATGAGGGCCAGTGTAGCGGAAGGCTAAATACTTTTAATTAAAGGAAGGCACCTGGAGACCCAGTTGGTGGGAGGAAGGAACTAGAGCAAGTCAGCTGCTCTCCTGGGCAGGGAGGGGGAGAAAGAGCCTCACGGAGCTCACCCTTTCCTGCCCTGGGCCTTCTCTGATACCCGCCTTCCCCTCTCTACTCCTCCTGCCTTCAGCAGGCAGAGGGGAACAGTAGGTGGCCTGACCCAGACGAGTTAGGGGCGAGGCCTGGGAGCTGGGAGAAGTCTTTCTGTCCTCTGGAATAACTCTGGCATTGTGCCACTGACCCAGTGCCGTGGGACTCAGCCCTCGGACCTCGGAACTGAAGGTGTCAAAGGAGGAAATGATTGACCCCAGGTGATCAGGCAAGTGAGAGATAGTCAGGTCTCCCAGGACTGTCAGTGTCAGGGCCTTTCTACTGTCCTGCTGGACATTCAAAGGAGCCATGAAGCCCAGGATAATATTAGGGGAGACTTTAGAGCTCTCACTATTTCCTCTTCTTCATCATCATCAAAATCATCATCTAAAATTTTCAGAGCCCTTAACAAGCCCTGTGTCATGTGCTTCACCATTTCAGTTAATCCTGACACAACTCTGGAAATGGAGGCTATCTCCACCTCACAGGTGAGGCAACAGGGGCTCCAAGAGGGCTAAAGTCCCTTGTTAAGGCTCTACAGTAAGTGGCATGGAGGAGTCTCCTCTAGTTTGGACTGTGCAAACTCCAAAGCTCAAGGTCACAAGACGCTTTTGTTTAGGAATAAGGGCACTAAGAAGAGTGAAACTGGTGGATACACAGCACTTTGGACAGCACCTAACACATCATTAGTGCTCACAAAGTAGGTGCTCAATCATTGTAATGTCCGTCCTTCCTTGCCCAGACCTCCCTTCACATGGCAGGGGTGTGTGTGTTCCCCTGGAGGATGACTCTGGAGAAACAAAACATGGGACACAGAAATCACCTGCTAGGTCCCAAGAGCCAGGGTTATGGGCAAGGGCATCTCAGGTGCCTGGGTCCTGGCCTCTAGACCTCTAGACGAGAAAGACCAACACCTTCCCTGCAAGAGAAGAGGGGAAAGGGTGAGTGCTGTTAGTGTCTCTTCCTCTGTCTTTGTGGAAGGATGTGCTGAGAAGTGGGAACAAAGCAGAACTGGGATTTCCAAACCCATAATGAACATCCAGGACCCAAAGTGGCCAGGTTGACCTTCAGCTCCTTGATTCAGATTCATCTCTTTTTAGCACTAACTACATACCAGGCACCCAAGAATCTCACAATGGACCAAGCAAAGGAATATTCCTTATTCACTGGCATGTTAGAGTCAAGGTTGCTGTGACCAAAGCTACCTCATCATGCCATCTCCCCTAGGGTCACCTACAATGAAAAAAGGAAACCCCCCAAGTGGGGTTGGACTTTCTCACAGTCCCTGAATGGCCCTGTGGAGTGAAACCTCCCAGTGAGCTTTGCCTAAGTGTCAACAAGGTGCAAAGCCCTGTAGGACTCTTTCCTCCTAGTGGACAGGGACAAACACACGCTTGTGCAGGCCAATATTTTATAGACCTCACTCCATTTAAGGTCATCATCGCCATCCCAATTTTACAGATTTAACAACTAAGGTTTGGAAAAGGTTAACTGGCTTGCCCAGAGCCACTCAGCTTAAAAGTAGAAAAGCTGGGATGTGCTGCCTCCCAGCTCAGTCTGCCTCTCGAGAAACTCACCCACCATGGTCTCTCCAAGTTTGGCAGAGGTCACCCAGAGTTCAGTAGCCCCAAATCCTTGTCTAGTGACCTGCTAAGGACGAGTTCTAGTAAGAAAGATCCACCTCTAAGAGTGAACAGTGACCTGATGAGAATTTCTGGACCCATTCATGAGAGGAGGAAAACTTTTAGACTTCTAAAAACTCAGTACAAAACTTCACCACCCAAAGCAAATGTTGGAGGACAATGGTTAATGCCAAATTATCACCAAGAGTCAAACAGTAATGGCCTTGTTAATGTCTGCCATTCCTCATAGGGCTTCAAGCTAGGATGGGCTTATTTATTCCTTCTCCATCTACTTCTCCCTGGATCTCAGTGCAGACTAGAGTTAAGTGAGTCTCACAGAGACCTCACCCTCCCTGAGGGCCATTTGGACAACACCCTTCCCCCAAGTTTGAGGCCCCTGTAAATCAGGGCCCCGAAAGGCCCTGGCAATGCTGGAATGGGGTGTGTCTTGGCAAGGGGACCTGCATGTTTAGCACAATAATCTGATTGTGCAGGTTGTTCCAACCCAGCAGCACTCAAGTGGTCACATGTTCCCTGGGCAGTAGGTGCCATAACCTTTGCCCAGAAATCTGGAACCCTCGGTGGCAGGACAGAGAGCCAAAGAAGATGAGAGTAGTCTGGTTGTCTCCCACTGCCCCTGAGATCTGGGGAAGACACTCCAGTATCCTGCCCATGGCATGTGCCCAACTCCCACCAAGATTCTATTCAGAAGGTCCTTAGCTACCCAGAAAAAGAAGACAGGCAGGCAGCAACTCCAAGTAAAAAAACTAAAAGCTAAGTTTCTGCTTCTGTCACTAGCTTCCAAGTACCAATGAGAAGCATGCATGGCTGAGACTTTGGTCCAGTGTTTGTTAACTGCTGTGTGCCCAGTGACCTCCACCATGCCGTCACAATGAGATCATTGTGTTGCCCTGACCCTCATATTCATTCCATCAAAAACTTATGCAGCCACATATGTTTACTGAGCATTGCCTGTGTGCCAGGCACTGTTCTGGGCACAGAGGATACCGAAGTAAATAAAACTCACAAGAAATCCCTGCCCTCATGAAACTTACCTTCTACTTGGGGGAGACAGATGATAAACAAATAAATAAGTGAAATATATAATATGTCAGATGGTGGAGAGAGATAAGGCACAGTAACATGGATAAAGATGGGAAGTTTGCAGTAGGGGGATTAGAGAAGAGTTCACTAAGAAGGTGATATCTGAGCCAAGACTTGGAGGTGAGGGAGCTGGCATCAGACTAACTCGGAGGAAACAGTGACATACAGATCAAGAGCAACAGCAAGCCTGGCATGTTCGAAGAAAGCAGAGGCCAGTGTGGCTGGAGCAGAATAAAAGAGGGTGCTATGGTTTGAATGCCCCTCCAAAATTCATGCTGAAATTAAATTCTCATTGTGATGGTATTAGGAGGTGGGACAATTAAAACGCAATTAGGATTAGTGCCGTTATCTCAGAAGTAGTGGGTTCCTGATAAAAAGATGAAGTTTGGCCCCCTTCCTCTCTCTGTCTCACACGCTCACTTGTCCATCTGCCTTCTGCCATGGGATGATGCAACACAAAGGGCCTTGCCAGATGCCAGCACCATGCTTGCAGACTTCCTAGACTTCAGAACCATGAGGCAAATACATTTCTGTTCATTATAAATTACCCCGTATGTGGTATTCTGTTATAGCAGCAGAAAACAGACTAAAACAGACAGTGAGAGCAGGAGGAAATTTAGGAGATAGGTGGTAGGGTGGGAAGTGGGGAGTGTGTGCTAGGACTTCGGAGGCCATTGTAAGAATTTTGTCATTTTCTCTGAGTGAGCTAGAGAGCCACTGAATATGACTTGGAATATATTAGAATGTCATGCCTGCTATATTATACATTTTAGATAAATATACACACATGCACATACGTCCAAACATAGATACACACTATATGAGGTATTATACATTTTTGTGCAGTAAGTAGATACACATAGCAATATATAGTTACGTGTGTATGTAGTGACAAATGTATTAAATGTGATAATGAATATGTGATAGCACTTATTCACTAATAAGTTTTATATCAGTCTATTTATATCAGCATTATTATAACTGATGGGTTTTCAAAGTGCCTTCACACAAGGCCAGCCCATGGCTCACTCGGTAGAGTGCGGTGCTGATAACACCAAGGCCACGGGTTCGGATCCTATATAGGGATGGCCGGTTTGCTCACTGACTGAGCGTGGTGCTGACAACACCAAGCCAAGGGTTGAGATCCCCTTACCGGTCATCTTTTAAAAAAAAAAAAAAGAAAAAAAGTGCCTTCACACACACTGGTTCATAAGAGACAACCCAATGAGATTTAAAAAGATGTTCTTAAGTACTCTATTGAAAATGTGAATACACAGGTGTGGGGGTATTGAGTGATTTTTGCTCAAGACACAACTTTAGGAAATATTCCTCTTGTTCCTTCTTAAAAGAGGTGGGAAAGCCAAGGCTCAAATAAGCTGAGTGACCTCCCAAGGTCATGGAGCCTCAAACCCAAACCTGGGACCCTAGACTCCTGACTCTTGCCAGTGCTTTTTTTTACTAACCTATATCAAAGGCAAAAACCCCTTGTATAACTTCCCTTCATTCTGTTTAGGATTTCTCTGTCACTCAGCCACAGGGGTACTATCAGTGTCCAGATTGGGGTGGGATTTGAAATCTAAGACCCTGAGCAACTTCAGGCACATGGCTTCTTCCATCCAGCCCATCAGCCCAGCTATGATAGTCTCGCTCCTCATCTCTCTCATCAGTTTCTTGATAAGACAGAAACTTCCCCTTGGCCATTAGAAGGTTTTGAGGTGGGAAGAACCTTATCTGTCTGCACTGGCCATCATGCTTTGGGGAACCAAGGTCTGTATCCCCCAGAGGACATGGGAAAACAGGACAGGGCCAGTGCTACACTCGATCTGGTCTTCACAGGGCTGCAACCTATCATCGCCAGGCCAGGAATACAATTGAAAGTCAAAAACTGATTATGACAGTATTTCCCCTACCCATCCCTATCATCTCGTCCCTCCATCCCCAGTGCTTCCATCACCCCTGGGGGAATTATGGAAATATAGTCTCTCACTCCCCATCCTGCCTGCAACCTGGCCTCCTCCAATCCATTCACCACACTGCAGCCAGGAAGAACTTCCTAAAACAGACCTTTTTTTTTTTTTCCTTTCTTTCCCCCACTAAAATCTCCTTGCTTTTTAGTATTAAGTCCAAATTCCTCAACATGTCTACAAGGACTTCTGTGATCTAACCTTGCACACTTTCCCAGACCCATCTCTCAGCTCTCCACACACACACACACACACACACACACACACACACACCCTATCATTGTACATTATCCCTCACTGCACTAAACTCAGTTCCCTAAATGTGCCTGGCTCCCTGGGATTGTGGATCCTCACATGAGGTATTGTTTTCTGCCCACATCAAAACTTTCCACCTTCATTCCCTCCCATTCTTACATCTGCCTGGTTGAGTCCAACTCTTCCTTCTGGTTTCTGCTTAGGGGTCTCTTCTTCTGAACAGCTGAGACTTGTGAGGTGCCCTCTCTGCTCCCCACACCATCACAGCACCTAGTGCATCTCCCTGCAAGAATCTGTCTGTTCCATGAGGTATGACTCTTGTTTCAGTCACTGCTATGTTCCCAGATCCTAGCACAAGGCCCAGCATGTAGTATATGCTCAGTTAATGTTTGTACAGCTAAATACATGAAAGGGAAGGGAAAAGGGCAAGAGAAAAGGCTTTCCTGGTGAGCTAACTGTGGCATCATATTCATCATAATTGCTTCAAATTCATCATCCCTCACATTTCACCTATTTCTTAACAGTTTATATATCATTTTCACACCATCCTGCTGACAGGATGTGGACATGATATGCAATCAGACTGAGTGAGTGACTTTCCCAAGGTGACACAGCTGGGGGCAGGGCTGTATCACAAACCCAGTTCTCTCTGACTTTTGAGTCTAGTGTGCTTTCCACAATTCACAATTCCTCAGGCTCTGCAACAAAGAGACTGAGTCCCAAGCATAGCGGTCCAGTTTTCTCTTGAATCCTGAAGGAGAGAGCACAGACTGAACTCAGTCACCCAATTTGACCTGTGAAGGTGGCCTTAGGATCTCAGGAGGCTAAGGTGCACCCTCTCTTTATTCCCTGGTTACCTGTAAGTAGTCAAGGATGCTCTTGGGATCAAGAGTATTTCCCAGTCAGGACACCTGCCCCGAGCTTCTGTGCACCTTGGTTACTGCCGGGAAGATGACAATGGCCTTGGATTAGGAAATCTCTCTTTCTCACTCTGCCCTATCTGCTTATCTTCAGTCTTTAAAGGAATATTCAAGAGCAATGAAAAAAGAAGACAGACTAGGCCGATTCACCCATGTCCATTCTAGAGGTGCCCACTCTGTGCTCCCACAATTCCATTTCCTGTATCTCCAGGAAAATATTCACACAGATCATTGCAGAACAATTTTGATAAGAAAAAATTTGAGAGACGTAAATATCCATTGGAAGGGGGATAATTGGACTATATTATATCCATATGTTGGACAATAATGGAGCAGTTCAAAAGAAGCAGATGGAGCCATACTTTCTGACATGAAAAGATAGTCGAGACATTGCCGAGGGAATAAAAGCAACTTGGAGAGCAAGACTTGCAGACGGAATGCTACCAGTTATGCTGAAACATACACACCTAAAAACAAAGGTCAGAACTTCTACGGTAACGGACACCTGCATATAAACAGAAAAGGTCTTGAAGGATAAATATCAAATAGATAACAAGGTTACCTCATGCTAAGGGATGGAAGAAGAGGGACATTAATCATTAGCATTTGAATAATTTACGATACATTTGTATATATGCTAAAATAACAGAATAAAATAAGTACAGAAAGAAAACTAGACTCTGGCTTCTCAGTGAATCTCAGTAATTCAGCAAGGTCACACATTTTCCAGTGAGAAACTGAGCCTAGAGAGTTGCAGCTCGGGAAGCCACATGCCTCCCAGGAATTGTGTCACATTCTGTCCCTGGTAGCATGAAACACTCTCTTGAAGGAGAGTTCTCAGGTGGTTAGAACTTGGCAGCCCCTTGAGGCTACGGAGCAGGTTCTAGTCCACGTGTGTAGTCTTGAGCACTCTAGAGGGCGGAGGCCTGAGCCCCAGCCAGTGCCACTCGGAGATGCGGGGTGCAAGGGGAGGACAGTGCTCACACGCTCCTGATTGACCTGAGACTTTGTCCTCAGGTAGTCTTCAGTCCACCTTCTCTCCAGCTGCCTCACCCCATTGCCACCTTTGAAACCTTTCAGTGCCTCCTGGTGTCCTGAGTGTAGTGACTATGACACCAAGCCCAGATCTACGGGCAACACTTCTCTGTTACTGTGGCTTGTGTTACTCTCAGTCACTAACACTTACTGAGCTCTCACTGTGCTCTGAGCACTTTATCTGACTTAATCATCACAGTATTTTACAACAGGACTGTGAGTCTCACTCTTCAGACTCAGAACCTTCAGCTCAGAGAAGTTGAATGATTGGCACAAAGACACACAGCCATTACAGGAATGTGCCAGGATTCCCACTTTGGCCACTAGATTCCCAGTTCTTATGCCATCTGTGTATTATGAAGAGCGGGTGCCAGGATCCAAATGGGAAAGACCCTTCTCCCTGGACTCTGGGTTGTCTCCACTGGAGTGAGCCTGAGGAAAGTGATTCTACTTGGAAAAAATGAAGTCTTAGAGCAGACAGTCTTAGAGTGACAATCCGTCAATCAAAATCTATAAATGTCTATAATGAGAATGTGGACAAAGCAAACAGGCATCATCAGGGTCACAGTGCACACCATGAGGTTCAAAGGAGAAGAGTGTAGGACAAATAAAAGGAAATGCCACTTTCCCCAAAGATGGTATGCCTAAAAACAGAAAAAGGTTTAACACAAAGTTTAGAAAAATGTACAAGTGGTGACTCACTCTTTCTCGCCACAATGCATTCTGTGTCTATTCTTTGCAAGTGCAGCAGGAGTTCAGTTGGGGAGTGGTGAAACTCACTGTCACCTCGACCTTGGGTTTTCTTTTCATCCTTTCATTTGTCCGGCCACCATGAGTGCCTGGGAAGTAGAAGTCTCCTCACTAGGGGTCAAGCTTCCTCCCAACAGGCATCCCCTCAAGGTGATGGCGTGTGCACTCTGGTGTGGTGGTGGAAAAGAGGCAAGGATAGCCACTGGAGCACAGAGAGAAAAATGAGGGTCCAAGTCCTACACCCTCAAGGCTGCTCCTCCAAATGCAGGAAGTCAGGGACTATACAGCCTACAGCATGACGCAAGAGGTCTGACCGGCAGGAGATGGTCTTGAAGTGAGCCTAGACCTGTAGAGGAGTAGACAACGTGCCCATGTTTGTTCTGCTCAGAATGTGCCAGAACATTCCAGGGGGCAGGCAGAGAAGGCTGGGGCAAAAGGCAGGTTAGACCTCCTGAATCTTCTCTATCCCTCAGCCTCTGTCCTCCTGCCCTGCCCCAACCACCAGGGTCTCTGATCCTTTCATCAGGTCCCTGGGCACTGCCAGGGGTTGGGAGGGCATGCCCTGTTCTGCGGTTTGTGCCAAGAGCAGGAACCTCTGGCATTCCAAGGCCACAGAGAACAAAGCCAACCTTGAGGCTGATGAAAAGCCCTGGGCCTGGGTTTTTTCCTTGGCACCTCCCCAAGAACAGCTGTCAGGAAGGCAGCCCACTCCAGTGCCCTGCAGTTGGCCCAAGAAGATTCCTGTGTCCTGACTCCTGCTGCTGTGGGCTGGACCATAGGGGCCTGGCTGAGGGGATGGCATTCCTGCCCAGTGAGCTACTCTCTTCTCCTGTGGCAGGAAAGTTTTCCTGTCATGGGTGTCTGACCTCACCCTGGCCACTCGCTGGCTTCCAGAACCTTCCTTCCTGATGAAGGGAGTTGGGGGGATAGGTGCTGGGGAGTTGGAGGAGCCAGGCTGGGGTGAGCAGAGCTTCCGACACTTAAGGGGAAGGCCTGTATCAATAGTGTTTATTCGGCTATCAAGTCAGCCACCAAGGGTCACCTTGGTCATGTTACTTACCTTCCCTGGGACATAGTTTTCTCATCTGCAAAATGGGTTGCAAAAAGGGCCTACCTTGTTATCTGTAACTTTTAAAAAAGTATTATTACTAGAGAGAAAAAAAATGACCTGTGTTATCCTTCCATATACGTCATTCCTTTTCTCTCACTCTGTCACCTTCCTTTCTGCTTCCCTAATGTGGTTTTATCCTACCCAGCTGAGGGTCTCGTCCTAGTAGCCCAGGTGGCACTGCCAAGAGTCCACTGGAGGAAAAGAGCCTGAAAGACATGTGCCCAGGACTCGTCCCACCCAAACCATCTGGATGAACGCCATGAGTGGCTTTTTCCAAACTGCCTTCCATAGCCACAGTCCTTTTCCTTTCACCTATCAGGACCTGTATTTCCATTTCTGTGTTTTGAAAGCCTGCGGGGTGAGGAGCATGGAGTAATTAATGATTGATTCTAAAGCACAGCCACCAGGAGGCCCCAGGGCAGGCTGTCGGCCATTTCCTGAGTGTGGCACGGGGTAGAAATCCCATGTGGCTGCAGCAGCGTCAGCACGTCTGGGAGGGGAGAGGGCGGAGCAGGTGCCCTGGACACTTCTGCCCTCTGCAAAACGGTGAAGCCAAGTGGGCGGGCTGGAAGCCTGCTGTGGCACAGGCCTCCCCTCTGCCATCGATTCTGCTCCCCGCTTTCTGGGTCAGCGGATATTAATTGCTCCCCTCAAACATACCCCTGCCGTACCCCTGCCCCACCGCAGCCCCCACCCCTGCACCACAAGCACGAACTCACCAGCCCTTCCTTCGCCAACAGTGGTTTAGGTGGCTGTTTGAAAAAACTCATGGTGCTTTTGGGAAAGGATTAAAGGAGCCGACTTCCACAGCAAAATTTTAGAGGAGTTTTAACTCTGCCCTTCTTGAATGTATGGCCCCTGCCTTTGTTGTCTACTAATAATTAACTTTTGTACAGAGCTGTAGTTTTCAAAGGGCTTTCACATTCATAACTCCATTTTCCTCACAACAGAGGGGCGTCTTACTCTCCCTGCCCACCACCTGCACTCACATTCTGCAGAAGAAGAAACTGAGGTTCAGAGAAAAAAAAAAAAAACGGTACCATTCCACAGAGTCAGGGCTGGAACACTCACCTTCTGACTCAGAGTGGAGAGCTGCTGTTCTCTTCCTTGAGAGTCTCATACACACGTACACAGGAACTACATGTCATCCTGTAGAGGAGGGTGGCATGACAAGTAAGCAAGGAGGATTGCTGTAGGAGGGGTCTTCCCCAAGGCTGGCCTCTGGGCAGTTTGCACAGAGAAACTTCTGAGACTTCAACGAGAAGGAGCTGGTCCTAGGTTTCCTCTGCTAGGGTACACAGGGGTGAGGGGGAGAGGCCCACAGACCATGCTGGAGTTCAAGGGACCCACTCACCTGAGCCAGCAGGTGGTAGGATTCCACCTGCACAATCAAACCCAGTAATCAATTGAAACTCTGGGCTATTTATAAAAGACCCCAAACCATCCCCTTCCCCAACTCCAATCAGCTAAGATGACCAACTCATCCAGGTTTGCCCCAAACAGTCCCGGTTTTAGCACTGAAAATCTCACATCTAGGCAACACCCTTGGTTTTGTCCCCTGAAAACAAGGAGAGTTCATCACCTTACCACCAGTTCAGTGGATTTTAGCTGAATCCTGGAAAGAAAGACCATCTTTTGAAGGTTCAGCAAATAAACATAGAATTTAAAAGTCACAGAATATTATGCAAATTCAAAAACTTCCTGGAGTTAGGCAGTTACCTGCGATTGTTGGAACTGCGATTGTTGGAATGTTAAACCTGAAAGAATATTCATTTCCACAAAGAAACTCTCAGACCTGTAGCCAGATCGCTCAAATTTTTAATGGCAAACCAGAGTTACTCTCTCTTCTCTATTATTATATTTTAACATTGGCAATGAACTAAATTTTCTCAGAAAAATTAGTTTTTAAAAAAAAAATCATAACTGGCTTTAAACCACAGGTTGCTGGATGATAACTTCGGCCTGAAAGCCTTAGGGGCATCAAGTGTGAGAAAAAGGGTGAAGAAGGAAGTATTGGTTTTAAAATGTGAGTTCTAGATTTCCCATTGAACTGAGAGTCTCTTAGTCATCACGCAAATTTATTTTGAAATGTCAAATAACGTCAAAGAAAGGCATATGATTTTTATGCTTAACTAGAAGATTTTTTAAAGGATTTTTTTTTCTTTTTCTTTTTTTTTTTTTTTAAAGATGACCAGTAAGGGGATCTTAACCCCCGACTTGGTGTTGTCAGCACCACGCTCCCCCAAGCGAGCCAACCGGCCACCCCTATATAGGCTCCGAACCCGTGGCCTTGGTGTTATCAGCACCACACTCTCCCAAGTGAGCCACAGGCCGGCCCTAAAGGATTTTTTTTAAGTTTGAAGAAAAACTGTGATAAAAAGCATTTTTTAAAATATTTGTATTTCAAACCTCTCATTTTGCAGAGGAAGAGACTGATGCCAGAGGGACGAAGTTGGGGTACAGTCATTACATTTCCTTGGCCTTGGTCTCAGAGAATTAGAAAGCAACAGTGAAAAAACCCGTGCCTGATTTCCCATTGTTATTAGAAAGCCGGCCAGTCCACCAGGCTGTGTTTATCTCTGCAGAAGGAGCTCACTGCCTTCCTCCTGTTTGTTGGTTCTAGAAGATCTCTGCAGAGTCTCCTCCTGGTCATATACTATGTCACCTGCAGTCTGGAGAAGAGAGCTCTCAAGGTGTATGGATATATTTTCCTTGCAGAGTAGCTCTGCACAACTGCACATTAAGTTTTTATATTAAATGAATTTTTTTTAATGAGCTAAAAAAAATGGGACAGCAATGTTTTGGTAATTTGCTGTTTTTGTCCTTTGAGAACTTTTTCCCACACAGGGGCAGTAGGAGAAATACTTGTTTTGTTGGGTGGTAAAAGAGCATTGGCAAGAATGGATGCATGAGTTTTGATGGTTATTAGGGCCTATCAGACCCTTGGCTGGGGTAGAACTGCTGAAGTTTTCAGAACTTTTTGGATGAGGGCTTGTCAGACTCCCCTGGAGCACTGCCCTCCTGGTAGCAAGGGGGCCTGAGTGGATGACAAGAGCCTCTGCTGTGGCCTCCACCCTCCGGAGCTCACCAGCATAGCAGATCAGGGACCAGCATGGCAAACTGGCCCATGGGGTCAGTGGGACCTATGCCAAGATTCACTTCCATCCCGACACCTGTCAACCTTCTCTCTCCAGGGAGTCTGACCAGAGAAGCTGAAGATCTGGACCTCTGGAAACCAGAGAGCAATTTTAAATAACCTTTTTGGAGTAACAATATAATAAAGCACCTATTGTTTTTGTTAAGAGCCCTTTACAAATCCATTTAGGGACACACTCATTCTTTTCTCTTTCTTTTCATAAAACAATTAATTTCTCCTAAATTGAGAGACGAGAAAGGCTGGGTGGGAGGAGGTAGTCAATTAACATGAAAGATAAAACTTTATTTTTAATTAAGAAAAACTGAGTTTCACACACACATACATCCCGGGACATCCTGTTTTCCTCTGTCCCTTCCCTCTTTTCCCTCTCCCTCCAGCACCTCAGCCTCCATGTCCCAGAGCAGCCCCCTCTACCCACAGAGCTGCCTCTGGAGGGAGCATGGCTGTCCTCTCAGCTGACATACTGAGTGCTGAGGTCTGGCCTGAGATGGGGGAGCATCCGGGCCTCGCCCCAGGCCCTGCAGGGACTCCGGGATTTGCTCACATGTACCCACACACAATCTTCCCTGCACCCTGACTCCCGGCAGAGAGAAGAACTATGAGGAAGGAGGGGACAGATTTTGCCACAGCTTAGGCCCTCTCCTTCCCACCCCAAAGACCCCTTCTTATCCACACCACACTGCCAAGGCTGTCGATTCCTATACACAAGGCCAGAGGTCAGCTCAGTCCCGTCCCTTTCTAAGGCCCTTCCACTTGAGGTGAAATCTTGGCCCTCACTGCCCTTCCCCTGAACTCTCCCCTCAAGTTCAAAATCCTCAAGAAGCAAGAAAGAGGGCAGATGGCTATGCGTGTGTTTGGGAGGACAGAGCAGTCCCTGTGGAACGGGTTATGTGACCATTCTGGGTAACCTGATAATGTGAAGGTGTGGATCCTGTTGGTGTGGTATGGAGGCAATGGCTTCAGGGGCTGGTAGGATTCACCCCGGAAGAGGTCTACACCAGCAGTGGGAAGGTGAGGCCTCCCAGCCTGCAGCCCTGCAAGCAGGTGTCTACCTTAGGAACCAGGCATAAAAACAAAAGTTCCCTCCTAGAAAAGTCTGCTTCCCAGTGACAGACCAGGGGTGAGAAGAGAGCCCTAGGGTGTCATGAGAGGAGATCATGTCTCTCACTCCCGATGGTCAGTGATCCCAGGAGGACGCACAGAACTTCATCCTCAGGCCCCGAGGCCTCCATCTCCCACTCCTCCCATATTTCCAGGCCTGCTGAGTTAGGGCTCAGCTGCCTCCCTCTTCTCTCCACTGGAAACAGAAGCTCCAGCGAACGTTTCTAACTCCTGAGTCCACTCAGCCATGTCCCCCTTGCAAAATCCTCCCCTTCCCGCACCCGCCTGCACCCAGCCAGCCAATCCGCGGCCTGCAAGCCTCGCCAGACCCATCTCCCAGGGCCTCGGCGGGATAAAACCGGCCGGCGATGCCGGGTGGATGGGAACAAACTTCAGAACCAGGAGAGACGCGGGACCCAGGGCACCCTCACGGGCGGACCCAGGCAGTGAGGGGCCTGCGGTCGGCAGGCCAGGTACGTCGCCCAGGGGTTATTAGGAAGCTCACTGGGAGAGAGGGGATTCGAAAAAGGAGAGCGTCCCGGGAAGCCTGGCAGCCTTCTCCCTCCCAAGTTAAACGGAATAAGAAAGGTTGGGACAGCCTGGAGTTTGGTGCTTCCTCGATGCACTCCCAATGCGGGATTCCCCCGGATGGCCATGTTAGCTAGGCCAGGCCGAGGTCGGCCCCACTTTGCCTAAAAATCCTCCGACTCCTGGCACGCGATAAAAGTCTAAGGGATAGAACCTGAGGAGGGGGGTCTAAGGCTGCGGGCACCGAATCTCATGCCCCTTCCCCTGGGTCTGTGCAGGGCAGTGGCGTGGCGGCAGGCGCGGCTGGGACCTGCGTGAGGAAGCCCCGAGCCCTCGTCGGCTGGCTGCGAGCGACTCCCCGGCGATGCCTCACAACTCCATCAGATCCGGTAAGGACGCGGCACGGCCAGGACCCCCCGAGCCCCGCGCCGCCTTGCGTCCTTGCGTGCGCTCTCGGGTCGGTGGAGCTCGGGAGCGTACGCTTCGGGCTCGCGGGACCCAACTGCGTGGGGACGGGACGCAGCTGGGCGCGCCTCGGGCCTTGCCCTCCGCTGGGGCCGCCTCTCGCTGTTCTTGGGCCCTGGGGTCCCCTTCGGCCCGGCGGAGCAGCTCTCTCCAGGCCTTGGTTTCTGCGGACCACACGGAGCGGTGAGGGACTCTCTCTGGGGTCACTGCGGGTGTCCTTTGCGCCCCACCCCCCTTTCGCAGGGCCCGTTGGGGTGGACCTCCTTCGCACTCTCAGGCCCCGGGCCGCGCCGGTGCTGGACTGGCAGCTGCCCTGCCGCCGACCTCTAAGCCCTAGTCCTCGGGTACGCGCGGTCCTTTCCCGTGACTCCCCCAGAGGGACTGCGAGCCCCCTGCGTCTCTCTCGCCGCCTGCCGAAAAGGAGCCCGTGGTCCGGGGCCTGGGACCCAGGAGCGCACCCGGGTGCTCTTCGACTCCTCCTTGCCAGGCACCGGGCCGCGCGCGGGGCATCCGGCTGGCGAGGACTAAGCTGCCCGCGGAGCTGAACCCCCATTCCCACCCGCGCCCCGGCCCAGGGCCTTCCAAAACGCTCGAGCTCCCCGGGCCCCGGTGCCTGCTTTCTTCGCTCCCGGCCCGGGCCGGGAGGGGTCTGTGTGCGAAGGGAGCCGCAGGGTCGGGGCAGGTCAGCAGCGGTGGGCACGGCCGCCCCGGCGCACGGCCAGTGCGGACAGCGGGCGGAGGCGCGGCTCGGCCGGCGGTGATGGATGGAGCCGGGCCGGCCGCAGGGAAGGCGATTTATGGGGCCAGGGCGCATGGCTATCGATTTAGGCCGACGAAGTGAGAGGAAATCAATATTTCAGATGAATTCTCGGCGAATATGAAGTCCCGCTCGGCAAACGGGACATTTGTTATAATAAGGAGGGTCGGATCGGGCGCGGCGCGGCGCGGCGGCTGAGATCTCTATTTAGCCCCGCGCGCCACGGGGTCGGGCTGTGCCGCGCAGTCTTGGGTCCGAGGGCCGAGGCTCCACTAGGAGGGGGCGCCGGGAACCCCCCTGGGGCGCCACAAGGTTTCCCACCCCGGGTCGCTCTGGAGCCACAGATGGAGCCAGCAGGGTGCTCCCTCCCCGCTCCGCGTTCCCCAACAAGAGCTCGGGGCCAGAGCCGTCCTGGCCGCCTTCTGCGGGCGCCGGGCCGCTTCAGGGACTGCGGGCTGGAGACCTCGCGGCCCTTTGCCGGCGCGCCGGGGCTGGGGAGCCGGAGCGGAGCTGCCTGGCACCCCGCCACGCGCGCTCCTAAGCCACTTTCTGAGGCCAGGACCAGGTTTCAGCCCCTTAGTTGTTAGCCAGACCGGGATACAACACCGGACGTCGCCCCCGCCTGGGGATCAGGACGGTCCCCGAGGCCAAAAGCGGTGCCTCGTGGGGTGCCCGATCCCACGCCAGGCTGGTCCCGTCCACTTCCGCTCGACTCCAGGATTCGGTCCTTTCTCCCGACCTTCTCCCGACCTTACGGGCGGTGGTAGGAGGAGTGGGTGCTCGCGGACCTTGCATTTACTAGGCTGGGCCGTACCCTTCCCCTCTAACACTGCCTGAGAAAAAGGACGGTGTCACTGTTCCTCGGGCTGGCTTTTCTCCCACCCCCACCCCCCAACTTATTTTCATTCTAGAAACACTCATTAGAATAAATGGGAATAAGAGAGGGAAAGAAAAAAGGCTCAATTTATTTTTTACTTAATTTTAAATCAGCAACAGCCTCAGAGGACGAGATGGATGCTTTCCCATCAGCTCAGATACAAATCGCACTTGGGTTTAGGGAAGGAGCCGTCTTCCCCCGGCACTGCCAGGTCTTTTTCTGTCTGGGGGAGGGAAAGAGGCTTATTCCTCCTCCTCCCCAAAACAAATAAATAAGTAAAGCTTCGAGGGAGAGAGAATGAGACTTTCTCCTTTAGTTTAATTTAATGCTAATAAAACAGAAACGAATTGCCTGAAACACAGCTGAGGTGGTTCAAGGTTGTCCCCTGTTTCTTTTCCAAGTCCTGTCTTTGCAAACCTGAATGGGAAACCCTCTGTTTTTCGAATCAGTTTACTTGAACCGTTGTCTATACTTACAGCTAATTCATAAACCGATCCCTTTTGTTTTTATAAGCCCATTCTCTCTTTGGGTTTCAGCGGTTTCCCCTTTTCCCCCAGGCACCTCCATTCCTGAGTTCAGCCCTGCATGGAGCTCTCCCACTTAAGTTTTCTCTGGAAGGGAATCTGGGACGCAGGTGGCCGCGCGACTTTTCGCGGGAGCGAGGCGGAGGCCACCCTTTCCAATAACCCGAGACGCTGGGGGAAAAGTTTCTTCTGTGGCCTCCGCCTCCCAAGCCACCGCGGCTCACCCTTGGCTCATCCTTGGCTGATCTTGCCTTGCAGAGAGATCTTCATATTTTCTATGCTACAGTCTTATTCTGAAGGAATGTCGAGAGTGAGTTATTCTGATACGCGCAGGTCAGCGATAGGCAGAATGTTCCCTAAAATCCGCGGTGATTTTTGTTGCATCCGGGAACAAAAATCCTCTAAAGCAAAAACATTTTTTAAAAAAATATTCAAAGATTGCACGGGAAAGGATAAAGGCCACATGAGTATTAAAATGTGAATCATACTGTATCAATGAGGAAGAGAGCTTAGGAAAAGCAAGCAGGTTGTCATTAAAAGTTATGTGAAATAACTTGTGCAACCCTCATCCCTGGTTCTCAAAATAGGTCATTCAAGGGGTAAAACAAGGCTTAAGATCTAGGAGGAAGGATACCTCTAACTTTCGATCTGAGACCTAAAGCCCCCTTTCCTCCTCTTGGTTTTTGAAAGGAGAAAAGAGAAATAAATGCATTTGGGAAGGATGTTTTTTTTCCCAGGTTTATTGGATGGGTTGAAAATAAGGTCTTCTTCGAGGCGAAACAGTCTTGAGGAACATAAAGGTATTGGGGTTCCTCAATTCATCTTTGTTTCAAGATGGTGTATCCTCCTACCCTCTTCAATGCAAGTTAATTAGGAGATAATTTAGCTACCTCGTGAATTAGTTTTAAGATAAGTATCTTTTCAAGCTTTGTCACTTTAATTGCCCCACTGATGGATAAGAAGTAATTATTTCTGATTGACATTTTTTTGATGTCCATTGGAAGCATTTATTTGGGACTTTTTGGAGGTGGAAGGAAAGTTAATTATTTTTATCAGTGTACACCCAAAAGGACTCTGCGTAATTTTGCTGAAGAGGACAAAGGGAGGGAAGGAAACAAAACAAAAATCAATCTCATAGAATTTTAATTATTAACAGACATTTTGGTTTAAATTAGAGAGTAAATACTAATATAATCTATCAAAACTTTTTATTTATGGCCTCAAATCTCTAATTTTAATGAGGTACATGTTTTACGGGTATCCATTTTCCCATAGATATACTCACAAGCCCTTTAGATGCTGACTTCATTTGGAGCAGGTTCCTCTGCTTTGTAATTAATTTTTGTGAAAAGTAAAATTGATAGAACTCGGCATGCTCAGAATAAATGAAATCATTTTTGTAAGAGCTAATTGTAAGAAAGATTTACTAATAGTCATCCTTGTTCTGTAATTATTGATGGAGTTGGGTATAAAGGTGAAACTTTACTTACAGTGCCATGCTTTCTCATACCTAAACCTTGGAGTAAACAGTTTAATCATTCACATCCTCCAGAACAGTTTACTGTGAGAGAGAAAGAAGGGAAAGAATAAAGAGAAAAAGAAAGACACTGAAAGGAGGCAATGGGGGAGGGGAGGGGAGAGAGAGAAAGCTAGAGAGAATAAAATGAAAGCACTTATTTCAGAAACGAAGGTAGCCAGGTGCAAGGAACCTTTGCCATTCAATATAAGAAAATTGAAATCCTGCTTTCAGAACACATTCTTTTGAACATAAAATCTCTACCACAGCCCTTAAGCAACCCCTAACCAGTACAAAACCCCCCCACTTTTCTATGCCTGAAAAGAGGCAGAATCTTCAGGAGCCGGCTGGTCAGGATCTCGGGTATCGGGTGTGTGGGTGTCAAAGTCT
Source organism: Cynocephalus volans (assembly GCF_027409185.1). NCBI lineage: Eukaryota > Metazoa > Chordata > Mammalia > Dermoptera > Cynocephalidae > Cynocephalus > Cynocephalus volans. The sequence continues at coordinate 85,426,236 of NC_084473.1, forward strand.
TGATTTGAATCCATGAAAAAGGAAGCAAGAAAATACACATTGTGCTCTGGGGACTTATAAAGAGATTTGAGTGTTATTTATTTTTATTTTACTATTAAAGCTCCTGTGATCTTCATTCCTAGTTGTGTATGCACAATCTTTTTGTAGATAGACTTGTGACTTACTGACATAGGAAAACATTCCCACATTAACCCAGAGTGGAGACATACACAAGCACACACACTGACACACGCCTGAAATGAGAGAAAACCAATCACATGAGATGCGTTCCTGTCAAGTTAATTTCAGCCAGTGCCTTTTTCAATCATTTATGTATAAAATCTTGTCTGCTTTTAATGATGTTTCTCTCGGATTACGTGGAGCTGCAAGAATGAGGAAACAGTTTAAATGAAAAAGAAATTTAAGACATACAAACAGCAGATAATATCGCATACCAACCTCACTATTAGTGAAACTGAAAAAATATATAAATAATGCAAAAAAAAAAATCAGCAAGGGAGAGTTTAGTAATGGAAAATTCCCTTGCAATTAAATGAAACAGTAATTTAGTGGAGATATGCCTGAATGAATTAGCATTTATTAATTGGTTCTCATAAAAACAATTTGTGTGTGTGTCTGTGTATTGGGGAGGGGGGTGTTTGAACTTTTCATAGGAAAACTTCCTCAAATGTTCACATCATATTATGTCATTATCACACTTTATTCTGTGAAAAATCCCAGTTCTGTCACTGGCAAGTTTCACCTGCATAGAGAGAGCTTAAGGACAAAGGGGAGGAGCCCCCTCCAGATCAGAAAGAAAGAAGCTCATCCCCTCTTCTCTTGGTACATTTCCAAATGTGAAACCAATGGGGGGTATACTGGCAGACTCTGCTATGCTTTGAAACATTCAAACTGGGGCCCAAGAAGACTCCCAGGTGACCCAAGTCTTCTGGGGCTCAACGGACTGAGGCAGAGGAGGCTGCTTTGTGGCTCGAGTCCCCCCAGCCTGCCTGAGCATCCTCGCCAGCTCAGGCAGGAACCGCGGTTTGTAATCTCAGCGAGGAGCTTGCTAGGGTTGACTGGTGCACGGATGTGTTTACTTTCTCTCGCCACAGTTGGTCTGTCTTCAGTTCTAAGCGTTTTAAAGCTGCTCTATTTATCAGTCCAAGAGGTGCAGAGTTCTCAGTTGAGCTGAGAAGCTTTGAGCTCTGTGGTTCTGAGTACACAGGAGCCAAAAGATAAAAGAAAACAGTTTCATTTAAGGGAAAAAAGATTATTTTAAGAGAGGGGAAGGTAAGGGAATGAGCCCCCATTCAGGACTGAAGATCATTTTTGCTTTTGTTTGAGTTGAGACTTGGGGAAAGGTTGAGACACTGGCTCCCTTTAGCCCCCCACTCCCTTCAGAGATATAACTTGCCGGTGTAACACAGCCTCTTAGAAAGGAAAATGTACCCCCACACTCAGAGTTCTTTGAGGGAGAGATTCTTTCTGTGTTCAGACTAGACCACCTTAGCCCAGGTTCTTTTAAGGAGGGAGCAGAAAGGCATTCTCCCTAGGAAATGCGTGCATGAAGGGGTGCTAGATGCTTCTCTTTGTGGGAAGGAGTACTAAAAACGACAATCCAGGGGACTCCTGGCTCCTGAAAACTCCACTCTTCCAGACCAATCCCAGTTCATCCAGTCCAGAGTCAGGGACCATGGGATGGAGTCTGCAAATCAGGGTGATGTAGGCAGAGTCATCCACCCTTCTTTCTTCATCTTCAGTAATGACACTTTCAAGTAGGTCTTTCAGGTTCATGATTATTTCTTCAGGTCCAGAGTAAGGGCTGACAAGTCCATCTGGATTGCTGAAAGCCTCTCCAGACCCCTTCCTCAGCCAGATGGGGACATAATGAGCAAATGTCTCTTATATGAGCCACCGGCTAGAAAAATCTTCATGGAAAGTTTTCTGTTTTAAACCTGTAATTTAAGTCACTGAGTCTGGGCTTTACCTTGACTGGGTGTCCTTCCCCAGGGATGGGTCTGGGTAGAAACCAGCATCTCTTTACTGAGGCTTGTCCAAGATGAAGTGAAGGGACGTTCGGGAGCCCCCCCGGAGATACTTGGGTCCGGTTTCTGTGTTTATTCCTGAGGATCCCCCATAGTCCTGAATGCCACAGAATATGCCAAGTATTGCTAGGGCTCAGCATAGGGAGCTTCACAGCCCCTCCTGCTCTGCCAATGCTACTTTTATGTCCTAAGAAAGAGAACCGACACACAAGAGCTGAGCATGCCCTGGCCCTCAGTGGGTCAAGTGCAAGCTGTGATTATCAGCTCTGAAGACTGTTCCAGGTGTGGCATTGTGCTGAGACCAGGCCTATCCATCATCTCATTTAATTCTCACAATTCTGCCAGGCAGGTATTGCTATTGACATTTTTACAGATGAGAAGAAAACGAACTGATGCTCAGAGAGGTTAATCTGACTTCAATTCCCCTCTCTACTGCCACCCACCCACCCAAAGTCCAGCTCATCAGAACTCCCTGCAGCAGTAGATGGTCCACACCTGCCACCCTGGCAGAAACTCTAGTCAGAACCCTCAGTGAAAAGGTGCGAGTGCCCGTAGTGGCAGCAACAGCCAGGGCCTTCAGCCCATCTGCTTGTTTTCTTCATCAGTGTCCCCAGCTCACCAGCTTAATTATAATTCATCCCTTTTCAGTATGGTTCTCAGTCTTCCCATTTGTGAAATGGGGGACATGGTCCCTGTCTGGATGTCCCTCCCGGAAGTTGCTATGAGGAGGAAGTAGTTGATGGGCCATTAGGAAAGACAGAGGGAGAGGGCCTTCTTTTAACATGTCCCCCCAAGGCTGCTGTATCTCCACCTGTGCCAGAAGAAAGAAGCTATCCTCCACACCTGAAAAGTCAAAGGCCCACAGGAAACTTAGTACCCTCCCTTGGCATTTGTCTCCAAACCACACTCAGCCTCCCGGCCTGGGTCCGTTTCAGAGACTGATGTGTTGGTGGGTGTGATGGAAATAGCTACAGAGTCACTGGGAAGGCCTGCCCCCATCATCGGCAGCCAGCGCTGGGTGCCCCATCCACGGGCAGCACAGGCAGGCACAGTGGATGCTGCAGATGCTGGATGTCATTCCCCCAAGTTCAGGTTTATTTCCTCTGCTGCTTCCTCCTGGTCCCTCTCACTCAGGAGTTCAAAACCAAGGTGTCTGCTCCTTTGGGGCCTCTGCTGAGGTTCAGTTTGTAGCATTAGCTTGAAAGGGGTTTTATTTTCGTGTTTTCACTTTTTCTTGTGGAGAGAAGCTACCTAGCTCCTGCACTGGCTGCATTTATCGGATGCATCCCTTTCCTTGCTTTAAGCAGAGAGAGAAACTGAGAAAGAAAAACATTTCTTTTCTCCTTTCTTTTAACTCTTTTCTTTCTCCTGTATTCAGCCGTAGTGCTCTTGGGTTTTGTCTTTTCACTTGTTTTCTTAAGTGGCCTCAGAGTGACCTGAGTAGTTAGTGCTAATTAGTCCCCTGGGACATATTGTCACTGTCAGGCCAGCACAGCAGAAAGGTCTGGGAGCTGGTTGGGTGATGAATCTAAGAGAGAAATGGCTTAATCTGCTGTCATCATATGAACTGTGTGTTTGCACACACCCAGTTGCATGTTTGATTCTTCAGTGTCTCCAAAAGAACAGCAGAACCATTATTCCTGGGATGTGCTGAGGGATCCTGAGGTGACAAGAGGGTGAGGGACTTTTGAAATTACTGTGAAGCTCCTCATCACGGAAGCCCCTGCTCTGCACTCAGCAGGAAGGGGCTAAGCCTTGGAGGCTTTGTTCTCGACCCAGACCCTTCTGCATTTCTCTCTGTGTGACCTTAGGCAAGACAATTGTCTCTCTGGGCTTGAATGTCCTCATCTACATAAAATTCAGGGAAGTTTCCAGGGCTTCTAGGAAGTAATGTAGGTAAAATCAGTATCCTTACCTGGCACAAGGGCATACGGGCTACTCAAGACATTTTTTCCTGCTCCATACAGTGGTGACCAGGGAGGAGAGTCTCTAGGACATATTCCCAAAAGTTCCATTGTCTCAGTATTTCCTGTGAAACTCACCATGAGTAACTCGAAACCCAGCACAGAAACTTTATTCCATTTAAAATTTAGGACAGACCTGTTACATTCCACACGGACAAAATAATAGGCCTACCATGTAGAGGTGCTGGGATTAAATGAAGGGACACATGGGAAGTGCTGGCCAAGACCCCTGCCGTCATTGTCAGCTGTTTCCACAGCTTGATCGGGAAAAGGATTCCTTATTCCATTATATTGGAAAACCCAGTCATAAGGGAAACATTAGGCTTTTGACAGAAAGGGTTGTCCATGGACTTTATGCTGGAATCCAGAACATCCAGGAGTTTAGTAGAGTTGGTCTTAGAGCAAAACTGAGCTCAAGTCGGTAGGTAGTTCGGCTATGTATGCAGCTAAGACAGGACCACAGGGAGACTTGCCTCAGGTACCTATTTTTAATTGACACAGAACCATACATTTATTTTTTTTAAAACTAAAATCCACTAAGCCTCTGCCTTCTTCTCTCTTCTCTCTCCCTCCTTCCCCACCCCTGTCTATCTTTTATTTTCCTTCTTGGGTGATAATAATCCAGCTTTGGCATGAGAGCAAACCCTGGCTGACATGTTTGCTCTGGCAAGCTCTCTCTGACGAGCTGAGCACCAAATCTCTGACTTGACTCTGATTTACTCTTCCACTCTAACACTGAGATTTGTTCTTGAGCAGTGTCAGAATGGAGGTGGCGGGAATGGGGTGACCCCCTGACACTTCCTGGGGTCCATACCGTGGTGAGCATCTGACTATGACTTCGAGGTGGGAACAAGGAGAAGGAATGAGGTTAGGGGGTGGCATCAGGGCAGGGAAGGTACTGGAGTCCAGCTAGGAGCCAGCTGCAATATGAGGGTCAGCAATTTAATCCAATTTAACAAGCTCTTTTGGAGTGCCACCCGCCATATGCAGGGCACAGTGCCAGTGATGGTGGCATTTGTGGCTGAGGTGGTCAGGGCAAATGGCTGGGCTTTGGTTGTGAAGGGAGGTGAGAGGCACCTCGTCAGGCAGGGAGCTGGAGTCTTGCGATTCCCTTTCAAGAGGACAGATGGCCAGAACCAAGAGGGGGAAGAACCAGACAAAACAATTCATTGGCAGAACAAGGACTGAACGCCAACAACCTGCTTGACGGGAGAACCAAAGGTCATTTATCTCGAACAGACACCCGAGCACAACCACGTTGTCACCACTGACAGATAAAAACTCATCTGGCTTTCTTGAGTCCAGTTGATCCCTGCGGCACTCAGTGTTCCAGAAAGGCAGCAAATGAGCCTGTGTAGGATCAGCGAGCCCTGTGATGGGATACACTGGGGCTCCATCTTGGGGCAGCTTGCAGCAAAATGTGGCAGAGCTGCAGGTGTGAGTGCCACAAAGACATGCCTACTTCTGCCAAATCAGAACATTTGCTGGGCACTTCCAGTGCTTAACCCCCGTGCCTTCATAGATCTGCAAACACTGAAAGACTTTCCCCTCTTAGGCCATCTCCTTGAGAGTATAACAAGGCCTGGGTCCTTCCAGCCCCCATATTCCCTGGGCATGACAGTACCCCATCCCAGGAAGGTCCCCGTGCCCCACATGTCCCACCTGTCCTGCTGGCCATGGGGCTGTCTGGACAGGTGCCCCTCACTGTGACAGGCCTGCCCCAGCCTTAGGGCTCACCCTTTTGCACTAGCACCTGCTCTCAAGAGTCGCGCTGACAGTGACGCAGCTGTTGTGCTGAGATTCTCCTTTCCTCAGGGCCTGGCGGGCCCTATGGCTGGAAGCTGTCCATTGCCCTGGGATATCTGAGACTCAGGAGTGCATCATGCCCCTGCCCACACTGCTTTCTGTCCCCAACTCCCTGGAAGTCACTCTCTGTACCTTTCAGTGTAGACACAATTGTGCGCAGCCTTCTATTGTTTGCAGACTATTTTGCCTGTGTTCACCAATCTGCCTCACCTAGATAGTGCCTGTCTTGAGGCCAGAGAGCTGATCTTTCACCTCAGGCAAAAGATAAAAGTGAGTGCTTAAAAGGGATAAAAGAGGCTGGGCTTTAGGGTCAGATACACCTGGCTTTGAATCCCTGTTCAACCGCTAACACTGGTGTGACCTCAGGAGCCAGTTACATGGGACTGGTCATTTCCACCTCAGAGGGATGCTACGAGGATGGGCTAACTCCATGTTCAAGAAGCACTTGGTCACATGCTTCCCACATCCAGCTATCCTCACCCATCCTACCTCCAATGCCACCTCCCCCTAAAGCCTTCCATGATCCCTCTTCCTCCTCCCCAACTCCCAAGCCCCCTAGTGCTTTATTTGTGTGACATGTCTTGCAGTCGACTTTGCACAGGAGGATTTATCTCTGTGGCTCTCCCCTTCTAGACAGCTACTTGAGTACCCGGGAGGGTGTGTGCTTCACACATCCCAGGAGTTTCATAGATTTTTGTGGCACCAAATAGTCTGCCTAGACCCAGAGTTGTTCAAGGCTGGAGGGGGCTCACAGATAAGGCCCTGTGGCCACAGTTTACCATTGAGGAAACTGAGTCCCAGAGAGACGTGCCTTGCCCTGGAGGGTCCCACAGCCCTTGTGGCCAAGCAGGGACCTCATCCATAACCAGGGCTCATTCTGTGACCTGCAGTGTCTTCCTGAGCATGGTGAGGGTAGAGTGAGGGCTGACCTGAGCCCTGGGAACGCTGGCTGTAGCCTGTTCTGAGCAAGCGGGACCCAGGGGGAATGAGAAGAGGAGGCCTCACTCCCCTGCTGACAGGGACTAGGAAGCCCAGTGAGAGCTGCCAAGACACACAGACACACAGGTGCACACACACACACACACACACACACCCATACACTCTAGCACACCCAAGCATGCAGAGACATGCACAACCTGCCTGGGACAAGCGGGAGGCACGAAGTCACCAGGTGCGAACGTGAGGAGGCTCTCCCTCTTGGACTTGTGCCAGGGCAGGCGTGGCCTGGGTGCAATCACCTCCTTAAATCTTGTAGTGTGGATGCCTGGCTGTCCTCACTATAGTCCTCTGTGTATGATACACTCACATATTCATGTACACCCGCACTCACACACCACAGCACTCAGACATGCACATGCACGCGTATGTACAAACTCGCACTCTCACACACAGCAACATACTAGGAGTAAGCCTTTACAATGTACATGTCATGCAGAAGACTGTCCTGGGTCTGTGGGTGAGAATCCCCTGCTTCCAGAGATGCCGAGACGCAGCTGTGAAATTACAGTGCAATTGATGGGTCCTGATTGAATCCACGATTGTAGGAAGGAAGTGACAATGAATGTGGCAGGGAAAGTAGGGTCCAAGTTATGCAGGGAATGCACTCTATGTGATGAGCCCATTTAGGTGTGAGGTTGCTGACCTGTGACTCCCTGTTCTTGCAAACTAAGGTTTAAGGTCTGAGCAGAGGAACACCAGTGTCCAACCATGTCCCCCCTCCTAGCCCCTGGCCTCTCATTGAGGTTATGGGACATGAGTGGTCATGGGGACCCTGAAGAGACCTTTGGGTCCAGCATTCTTGTTTTCAGAGGAGGCCCAGGAACCGTCAGTCTCTTGCCACTGTCAGCCCTAGCAATGCTCAGTCTCTGGGGTTCACAGTGGCTCTTCCTAGATGGGGACAGAGTTACCAAGTGGGCAGCAGCAACAGCAGCAGGGCTCATCCATCCCAGAATCTGGCCTCTTGGTCCCCTGAGGATGAAGCACTGAGGGCAGGTGGCTGAGAGCTGCCAAGGTGGGCTCCTCTGTTCAGACCCTGAGAATATTCTCTCTAACACCCTTTCTTCGCTCAGAATTCCCTGAAGCTCTGAGCCCTCACCACACAGCATAACAAACAGCTCAGTCCCAGCTGAAGCATGCCTCTGCTCACTGAAACCTGCCAGGAAACATGAAAGCTAACAGCAGTCTTGTGGACACACAACGCCACACTGTCACTGCACCCGCATGAACTCTGTTTGTGATAATTATAAAGAATATAATGTCATCATGAATATTTTATATATTTGAGCAACCAATATTTGCATAACTTTCATAAATCAGGGATTCTCAAATAGTATTTTTATTCAGGGTGGCCAGAGGTGATCATTGATATAAAAAACAACAGTGGCAGGAAAAAAAACATTTGTGGATAAAATACCTCCAAGTCAAGTTGCAAATTTTTCTATTTAATGGCCAATACCACATCTCTTCCTTAGGAACTAGGATCTGATTTAGTAGCACATAATGATTTTATTTTTGCTATGTTGAGCTTCCTGTTTTGTGGTGTTCTTTGAAGAATAATGTGACTTTCCAGGTACCACATGTCCTGACAGGTGTCTGAGTAGCTGGACTTGTCTGGTGTCCACATTGTGGCTGTGGCTTCCCCACTCTGTGCAATGATAGGATCAACACACCTCCCTCCATCAGAAAGCATCCCCAGTATTTCAGTCTTGCAGAATTTACATTGTCACAATCCAAAGAAAGCAGCCACATCCTCAGTCCTTTTCTCTCAACTATACTTTTCTCAACAAAACCCTCTTTCTTTCCAAGCACATGGCATAGCACATGTGTGTTGGCCATTTAAGTAACCCAGGTGCTTTGTGGCAGAGTGGAGACACACACACAGACAAGGTGGACTATTTGAGCAAGGTCTCCATTACTCAGCTTCACGGGTGTCCTGGATCCATGAAGCCCCTCCTTGAGATTTCCTCTGAAGATCCCATCACTCCAGAAGTTTCCATCCCAGCACTCATAGAAATCAGGAATTTTTTTGTCTCTTTCTCAGATGCACAGACTTCTTGGTCCTCTATCTGGGAAGGCTTCTGTTTCCAGCCCTTCCTTGTCCTGTGATGAACCCCTCTCTTCTCCTCTTGGCCCATTTCTCTCCTATGTCCATGCCCAGTCTGTACCCTGTGGCCAGATCACCTCAAGTTTTTCTCCAGCTCCTAAAGAAGCCCTTCTCCCTTCACTCTCTGATTCTGCCCCCCAGCATGCCTACCTCGCCCCCTCTTGCACCCAGAGGTGCCCCATGCAAGTCTCTCACCCCAACCCTCAGCATGCTCAGTTTTTATGATATGTCCTCACCCAAACATGCATCTCCTGGCCACACAATCTTCAAGTTCTAGCTCCAGATTATGTCAAAGAGCAGTACTACTCAGCTGTTCAGTTCAATAAGGAAACATCTACTAAGCCCTCCAGCATGGCAGGCATGGAGTTAGGCTCTGGGGTTACAGAACTCAAGAGATGGTGTCTCTGGCTTCATGCAGACATTCTACAGAGAGAGGAAAGCAAACTGGACTTTTAACCACAGTCAAAGCAAGAATGGAAAAGGCTTCAGTCTAGATAGACACAAAATGCTGAGCAGGTAGGAGAGGGAGGCATGCTGAGCTGGACTGGGAGGGGCTGGGATCCTGCCCAGAGGTGGGTGAATTCCGCAAGGTGGCTCAGAGGAGGATCGGCCAGAGCAGAAACCAGGAGTGCTAGGAGTGTGTGCCCTCTGTGAAAGAGACAACAATGGAAAGATGGGTGGGGCCAGCTGTGGGGGGCCTTGACAAGAGAAGCCAGGCACTGGCATTAATGCTAATCTGCACTGAGAAAGCCTGAGTAATGCACACTCCACATACGTGTTTCAGGGTGTGAAACTTCCATCCACACCTGGCTTGATCTCACACTTCTGTTGTCAGCAATTTTGAATTTCTTTTTTAGCTCTCTTGCCAGAGCCACATATCTACTGACTCTCTGAGCTTTGTGGAATTTGTATGAAGTGGAACAGCCTTGGCAATAATGTGTGATAGCTAGATTACTCACTTATCAAAATGTTCTGATTTCTTTCCTCTCCTGCCTCTGTTCCACGGAAACTCAGCCGGGTGATTTTCCAAAGTAATCTTAGCTTCTTCCTTGTATTTCCTCTTAATCCAATCATTAACAAGCATTTGGGGGCAAACTGCTGGGTGCGCAATCCGGGAAGACTCTATCCCGCCTCCCTGGCTCTATTTCCCACTACTTCTACATGCAAACCCATGTTCCAGCCAACTAGTCATTGTTTTCAAAACACATTGTGTACATTCCCACCTCTGTGCCTTTGCCCATTTAATGCCAGCTTCCTGGCACACCCTCCCCACACTCCCACCCTCAACAAAGCTCTGCTCAAGCTCCACCTCGTTCACAAGACCCTCTCAGGCACCTTCAACCTTTAGTGACATCCCATCTGACTTCCCACTGCACCCACTCTCCCTCCCTTGGCACCCACTAACTGTTCCCAACAAATGTCACTTAGCTTCTTACAGGGACGTCCTGCCTCTGAGCTAGACAATAAGAACTCTTTAATATCTTTCCATATGCATAGAAACCTTACACTAATGTGCATGTTGGTAGTTTTCACCTAATTCCCCAATACCATGTTTTATTGTATCACTTGTTGACCTGACTTGCACATTTGAGTTTTGTATATGAAGTTTTCCCAACGTGAAGCATATCTGATCCTGTGCCGTGACATTGCTGTAATTCCTCTTCCATTTTCTTTATAACAAATGGCAACTAGGGGACTGAAGACAAGGAATGCAGCCTTTTAGGGAACCTGATGCAACCATCAAGGCCAGAGCTGCCCCACTGGGACACTTCTCTGGTCCCAGGGGCATCTTGCTGGCACCCAAGCCTGTGCTCAAAGGGTTGGGCAGCAGTGACCACCAGAAATGGCAGATGCTGGCAGGCCAGGGCAGTTCTGACCCAACAGGGGACCTTCCCAGCAGACACTGGGTATCTACTTGGCATGGACATTGATCAGATTTAGGGTCAGAGCATCTGTGAGGACTGAGGATTACAAGATTCTTCTAATTCTTGTAGGCTGGGAATAAAACTCCAAACAATATCCAGCCCATTATAGACATATACTAGGTACTTTATAAATATTTGAGTAAAAGAATCTTTCTTTACTCTCCCCCTGCCCCAACTCTCCTTTCTTCTTCCTTCCTTGCTTCCTATTTTTTTTTGGCTTTAGAGATGTGTTTCTCAAGTGTGGTCTCTAGCCTCACATCAGCACCTCCTGGGATTCTGTTAGCAAATGGAGGGCTCTGGAATCTGTTTTCTTCACAAGCTCCCAGGGATTTTTTTTTTTTTTTTTTTTTAGATCAGCATTGAGAAACCCTGATCTAGACTCAGCACACACGAGGCCCAACCAGACGTCTTTCCCACGTGCAGCCTCTCATGCCAGCCTGCCAGGGACACGGTCCTCTTGAATGCCACCCCCACCTCCCAGAGATTTCCCATCTGACTGTGGCAGGAGCAGATCAGACTCAGATGCAGCCTCAGGTCTGCTCCTAACTGGCTGTGCATGAGCCATTTAACCCTCTGAGATGGTGTCTTTACCTTTAAAACCAGGTTCAAGGTGCCAGCCCCACCTCCGTCACAGGGTTGTTGTGAAAACCCTTCCCTGATGCAACCCAAAGCTCAACTGATGTTTGTTGAATTGAATTAAATTTAAGAATCACTTACCTGGCAGCTGTTTGAAATGTTAGGTGAGGGTGTAACCAACCTTTAGCCTGTATGCAGGGTCAGAAAACTCTTGAAAGGAGGAGAAACCTGGAAGTCCTGAGAGATGGGGGATGGGAGAGACAGACCCTGTGACAGAGGAATGGACACCTGCATGGAGGATTTACTGTGCTGGTGCGTTAAAGAGAAAATTTGCCACACAATGTAAGGATCAAACATGGAGATCAGGATGGTGGCTCTGTAGGGAATATAGTGATGTCAGGAGAAGCAGGTGCATGTAGCAAGGGTCTCATGTTAGAAAGATGCTTCACCATCTGCCTGATTGACTGACCTGCTCTATGCAGAAGAGTCACTTGGAGGGAAGCTGGAGGGGCAGCCAAGCATCCCAGGAGAGTAGCCTACAGGGACTCCCCCAAGCCTGCTATGCCCAGTTCAGGGTTAGAGCCCTGTCGATCTGTGCATAGGGCTAGGGCTGCTGTGACAAAGTACCACAGACTGGGTGGCTTAAACAGCAGATATTTATTGTCTCACAGTTCTGGAGGATGAAAGCATCAAATCAAGATGCCAGCAGGGTTGGTTCCTTCTGTGGGATGTGGGGAAGATCTACCCCACGCCTCTTTCCTAGCGTTTGGTAGCGCGCTGGCAATCCTCGGTGTTAAGCTCATGGAAGCTTAACTCCAGTCTTCACATGGTGTTCTCCCTGTCTCTCTCTCTTTGTGTCCAAATTTCCCATTTTTATAAGGACATGGCCATATTGGATTAGGGTGTGTGTGTCACCCTAATGACTTCTTCTTAATTTGATCATCTGCAAAGACCTTGTTTCCAAATAAGATTGCGTTCTGAGGTACAGGGGGTTAGGACTTCCACATATGAGTTGGGGGGAACACAATTCAACGCATAACTATCCAAGTGTCACATTTTGTTGGTCTAGCTCAGCCCCACTCCCACCCCTGACCCAGCCCTCAGCTTCTTTGAGTTCTAGTGAGACCATCTGCAGAAGCCCTGGTTTGGGACTAATGGAGAGAGGAGAAGCTGACACTGTCTTCCAGAGCCTTTTCTGTTGCTTCCACAGATAGGGGTACTCCACCTTCCAAAGCCAGAAGCCCAATAAAAGTGCCTCGAGTCTGGATTCAACACTTAAGAAAATAAAAATAAGAAGCAAACAAGCTGATAAGAAAACCCAGAATCTTTCAGGGTGTGCCTCGGTTCAGAATACGTCCTGCTGGACCCCTGCCACCTTCCTCCTCCACTCTCTGCCAAGATGGCATTAAGATCCCAAAGGGCCTCCTGGAATGGACAGGAACTTAGGTCAGAAAACATAAATTCTGCCCTGGTTCTGCCACTGAGTCTACATTAGACAGGCTGCCTCCCCTTCCCAGCCAGGGACACTCTCAGAGGTGCCCTGCAACTCTACCGCTCTGTAGATGCTGCTCACGTCCACCTCAACAGTCTGTTGGCCACAGCTGCACACTCTGCCATCACGGGGGTCATGTGGCAGCCCATAGACCCGTTGTGTGCTGCTTTCCCTCATCTTCTTACGGTGGCCTCAGGGCCACCCCTGTGGTTTGCTGTAGGGGGAGGTTGCCCAATGTCCCCCGGCAGAGCTCTCTCTACACCCCTTCTGGGGGGTTCTGGCCTCTATTCCCAGGTCTGCAGGCATTCCGGGAGTTGTAGGTATTAGGGCTGGGAGGATAATCTGCTTCCTTCAAGACAGATGAGGAAACTGAGGCACAGACTGGCATGGTCACAGAGCAGGTGGAACCTAGGCCTCTTAATTTTGGGCACCTGGTGTTTCCTCCCCTGAAACCACAACCTGCAGGTTGTGCCCCTTCCGCCACCTCCTCCTGTTTCCTGCTGCAGCGTGAGTGTGGCTTTTAGAGTGAATAATGCCCTTTGCCATGGTGCCTGCTGTCAAGACGTGTGGAAGCCACAGATAGTTTTGTCACAGATTTTGCCCCAGTGTGTTGCTCAAAAAGGCAGTTCTTCATTTGTTCCTACCTGTTTTATATCTCAGGATGGCCATGAACCTCCTTTCTGCTCCCACCCTGAGGGCTCTGCAACTCGCACACAGTCACACACAGACATGTGGACACACAGTCACACACCCACACACACACATAGGAGTCACACACACACAACCACACACAGACACATGGACACGCACAGATGCAGTCACACAGACACACGGACATACAATCACAAACAGAGTCACACATACACAGCAACACACACACACACACACACACACACACACACACACACGATCTTTCTAACTCTCTAATTCAGGCCAAAGCCCACCCTTTATAGCTGCGTCCTCCCTGAGCTAGTCAGTCATGTCTTATCTTAGTTAAGAACCTCAGAAGCAAAGAATCCCAGAGTTAGAGAGAACCATGGAGGTCATTTAGTTCAGTCCTGTGGGTGCGGGAAGAGTCCCCTCCTCTCTACTGGATGTGACTTCATTATGTTTAAGATTCCCTCATTCCTCTGGCCTTGTCACTCACTAAAACTGCTGTTTGCTTCCTGCTCCCTCTTCTCCCTCTCCCCCCCCCACCCCCCACCTCCACTCTCTTTCCACTGTCATGTTTCCTGTCCCCATCAGCAATTCTTCTAGCCACCTATCTATTTCCCTCCTTATACACCTCTGGGTGATTTTTAAATCAGTGCCCACTAAACCCACATGCAGCATTATAACTTTGATCTACAGGACCCAGCAGTACATTATAACATTTTGTCAGGACCTCCTGGATTATTTACTGTCTGCCCCCACCCCCACCACACACATGTACCCACACATCCCCCATGGGTGTTCCACGGGGCTACTTGTGGAGAGAAGTGAAGGAGATAGGGCATATGAATGGATTGAAAAACTTTAAGGTTCTGTAACATGTCAGGGGTTATTAACTGGTAACTTCTCAAGGGCAAGGACTGTGTTCTACTCAGAAACCATCTCCCTGCATATACACAGCCTGGAATATTATTAGACATAGAGTGGGTGCTCATTGAACTGAAATCTAATGAACTAAAAATCGCTTTAATATCAACTCATTTTTTAAAAATCAGCATTAATAGCCACAGGCCTGTGACCCAGGGGAGATGAGGGAACAGCACAGTGATTTGTGCGTGCTCAGCAGGTGCTGGCCTGCCTGCCTCACACATCCCACTCTCTCCCAGGTGCAAAGCCCTTGGCTCTTTCTTTCTACTGCAGTTGCGAGGGTCCTTCCACAGCCCTGGGTGTGTGATGCCAGGAGTCTGTGGGTATCTAGTAAGCTCAGTGGAAAGGAGCCGAGAGGAGAAACCTCTAGTAAACCTCCAGGGAGCGCTGGGAAGCTCCATCTGCAGCCCCTGATTGGAAGTTTATGTTTCATCAGTTAATTAACATTTTCGATAAATACTTATTGACATCTGTGGAGTGGTTATGAACTCTGGACAATCACCAGAGGGGGCTTTTTAAAAATACAGATTCGGGGACACCATACCAAAAGATTCTGATTGAACTGATCCACCTAAGGTGGGAAGTTTCTGAACTTCCCCATGCCTCTTGCATGCAGCAGGGTGAGGAGCATGGCTCTAATTTCCTGCAAGGCAAGCTTGTGCAGTCAGGGAAGATGCTGCACCTGCCCTCAAGGAGCTAGGCTCTAGGGGGAGGCCTTGATCCTGAGACTAGACCGAGAGCTGTGGATGGGGAAGAGGTGGGAGGATACAAAAAGTTCCTGAGTGTTGCTCCTGGGAGGCTTCTCTCCTTGGATGCATGAAGGTCAGAGTACAAGGTGTGGATTAGCCGTGCCCGAAGCCACCTCCACAGAGGGACGCCTCACCTCTTCAGGAAGGAGAGGGAGGGTGCCTCCCTAGTCACAGGGAGAAAGTGCCCATCTGCTGTTTGACCTACTGATATGATGTATAGGATCTAAGGAAGCTTGCGGAGGGCCCCAGAGATCCATGAGAAAGCCCCAAAGGCCACCCTACCCAAGAAACCCTTGGGCTGGGTGACCTTCAGACTCAGAGCAGCCCATGTGTGTCCCAGTTGCCTCCAGCTCTCTGGCTCCATGTTCCCAAGGCTTCCAGGCTGGCTTCAGGAAAACGCAGGGCCTCTTGTCAAGCCGTACTTTTCTTAGGGAGCTCAGAAGTCTACAGACATTTGCAGCAGCTCCGTCTCTGGAAATCCACACACTGGGGCCCTTCCGGGGTGGGAGGTGACAGGGTTAATCTAAGGGCCAGGGGAGGCGGAGAAAGGCCTGGAAACCACACAGTGAAGCCAACCAGATTAATAGATGAAGAGAGAGGGGGGTAGACCATTAGGAAGACAAAGAGAAAATCAAGCTGGAGCAATAGAAAGGGAAATCTAATATCAACTAGGGAAAAATAAATGGAGATTAGGGCAAACAAATTAGCTTTAATGGGTTCAATGCTAATACAAGAATAACAGCCGAGCTGCGAATGCCTTTGAGGGGAAGATGGGATAAAGAACCTGAGCAGTCATGCAGGCAATAAAGATTATGCAGGCAAGGGGGATGGTCAAAGGAGACAGGGGGAGGGAGGGAGAAGGGAAGACTGGGGTGAATGGGTCTGGGAGAGGTGGCACTGGGGGGTCCACCATCTTAGGCAGGAAGGGACGGGCCTGGGCAGGGGACAGCTAAGAGCTGGTGAGAATGGGGGACAGGGGGAGACAATCAGCAAGGGGTGGAAATGAAAGAATGTGACTGGGAGAGACTGAGGACAGAGGAGAAAAACCCCAGAGCAGGAAGGACTGGGAAGGAGGTTGAGGTGGATAGAAACAGAGAGGGTAGAGAAGAGTAAACCAACATGGAAGAGTGGAGGCAAGCACAGAGGGATTGGGTTTGTTCTTTAACTGGAGAATATCAAAAAAGGAAAAATTAGGCCCCAACAAAATGAAAACCTGGAGAGGATTTTGAAGTGGGTTTGGGGAAGCAGCCACACTCGGTAGGTGACATGAAGACAGGTGGGCTCCTAGCGAAGGGTCTGGCTGTATCTGGAGTAACCTGCTGCTGCCAGGGCAGTGCCGGGAGGTGGGAGGGCCGGAGCTGGACAGTGCAGAGCCTTGGTTGCAGCATCCGAGAGCCATCAGCTCGAGTATCCGTCCCCCCACTTGCAAGGATGCAGCCGTGTGCAAGTTACACAAGTCTCTGATTCCCATCTCCTCCTATGTAGGAATAATGCACTTCCTACCTCAAAGGATTCTTGTAAGAATTAAACAAAAAGATGCATTTATAGTGCTCAGCTTGGCTCAGAAACAAGCACCTCCTGCAGTGCTGGCTGTGACTATTATTCCTAACCATGATCAGCTTCAGAGAAGACAGCCCTTCCTTTCTTCCTCCTTCCCCTCCTTCCTCTCCTTTGAGGTCCCACACTGGTGAAATACCTGAAATACCAGCCAAATCTGGTTCTTTCCCAGCTATAACCCCATCCAAAGCAAACCTCTTTATCCATTCTTTGTCTCCCTCCTCTAACCCCTACCCAGGCCTCTCTCCCTGTTGGAGATGAAAGAATAGAGATGATTCCTCCCATCACAGCCACCCTCTGGGCTGATCTGAGGCTGGAGCATCCAGAGAAGCCAAACTTCTTATCCTATTGGGAGGCCCTCTTAGATTTGCCTGAGCCGCATAGTGTAGGAGACTGGGAGCTGGAGCTGGTCCTCATGGCCTCACATCCCGGGGTTCTCCCGGGCTGCACTAAACAGCATGGAGGAGCAGAGCCCAAGAGACCAGGAGAACACGTCAGCAAGAAGCCAGGAATCAGTGATTGACCCCCTGGTCCATAAGTTCCAGGAGGGAAAAGAAGGAGCCGGGATTATCTCCTGCCCCTCAGGGCATTCCAGAACCTCGTCCTTTTCTTTTCACTAAGGATTTTGGAAGCAAGCATGACAGCACGAAATGATCCATGCAAGAAGAGGGACAGATAGGGTGGGGGAGTTTTGTCACTTCCTCAGAAATAAGTTAATTAAGTTGAAATCATGACATAAAGAACCTTCCCATAAAACCATAACCCCCAAGAGGGCAGAGCCCCATCTGTCTTGATCCCCCATGTCCCTGGAGCCTGGAGCATGGAAGTAGTGGTGACTGAGGTGGTTGTGATAATGGCAAATGTTTGTGGAGGGCCTACTGAGGCCAGGCCCTGTGTTAAGTGCCGTATATGTGCCTTGTGTTCACATAGCAGGCCCAGGGAGAGGCAGAGAGGGCGAAGTTCATGCCAAGTCATCCGTTAGGTAGAGGTGAAGTGGGACTCTCTAGTCTCTACACTCTGGAGAATGAAAATAAATGAACACACGATCCTCACCCACTCATAAAGCAAGAGGACAGACTCAAAAGCTGCCTATCATTTCAGGCTTCTATGAAGGATTGACAAATGGGCCACCTGGCAGGTAGTAGAAGGCTGGAGGATGTATAGGGACTCCTTCTTGTGGCATGCAGGTCTTCTCAGCTTCACCTCAGCAACAGCTGTCCACCCAGATTCCAGCTCTCCCAGAACCAGCCTCACATGCCTCTCTATCAGCAACAGCTGGGAGGTGCCTTCACCTCCAGCACCAAGTCCCAGCTCCACGGGCCCTTCCTCCAAGCATCTAAGTTCTGATCACTCCAGCCTCTTCCCTTTGCTTCCTCCAGCCCCAGGGGCAGTGGCTGCTTCCTTGAGTTACCTCAGTGCTCCCTTGTGCTCTTACAGTCCTCCATCAGCACATAAGCAGTTCTCCAAGCCCCTCTGCTGAAATACCTAGGAATAGATTCCGTCTTCTGACTGGGCCCTGATGGATACATGCTTGATGCCATAAGAAGTCTAAGAAAACAGGACTCCAGAACTGGATTGATCATGTCCTCGGCCTTGAACACAGTGCTTGTCCTTGGCAGTGAGAATTGGGAACCAGCTTCTTTTTTGCTGACTGGACCCTGGTAGATGCAAAGAGGCAGCACTGCCCACGTGGTCCTGAGTCAGAAACTTCTCCACAAGTGGGTCTCTGAGTCTGGGACGTCACAGTGCTCAGGAGGGGTAACTTTGTTGTTAACCCACTGTACTCCCTGGCTTGAGCCAGGGTTCATGGTTCTTTCCCTCCATGTGTGTTGAAATCTCCCCAGCAGATCTGTAACCCATGTGAGGGCAGAGTCTATGTAGGTCACCTCCCATCATCCTCCATCGAGCCTCTGTGGCCAAGCTTAGAAGGAAAAGGCTTCTCGGCTCAGAATCCAAAGACCTCAGTTGGTGACAATTTTCTTATTGGTGTAAAATGGTAACAACAGCACTCATCTGACAGAACGCTCCTGCGATGTGTGAACATGCTGCCACATTGAACCGCAAAGCTACTCACAAAAGCGTGGACCCGGCAAGTGCTCCCACATTTAACGTTCATGTCAAAGATTTCATGCAAAAGCCAACAGGAAGGCCTCTGCATTTATCCACAGTCTGCTTCAGAAGGAGAGGAAACCTCTCGTTTCCTTGGCTGTGATATCTGGACCCTCTTCTTTAAACAACTCATGTTTATGAATATGTGTCTGTGGAAAGCAGAATTCTGTTTAAGGAAAGGATGTCTGGGCTTTACTAAACTTGTGGATCTGTCTCCCTCCCTCCTTCCCTTTCTCCTTCCTCCTTTCCATTCTTCCTTCTTTCCTCCCTTCCAATAATCACCTTAGTCAGCATTTATTGAGTACCTACTGTGCACCAAGGATATTAAGGTTTCAGCAACAAAGAAGCCATGTCATTCCTCAAGGGGCCAACAATCTATGCAGCATGACACAGCCAGTAAATATGTACTTATATCCTGCCAACTATAGTGGTAGAGATTATGCCCTGGCTTGTTTAAAAGAAAGAACCAAAGAAAGCAGGCAGGAAAATCCAGGAAAGACCTCCTGTAAGAGATAGCTTCCTAAACTAACTCTTAAGGAGTCAGTAGAATCAATCAGGAGAAGGCAAGGAAAGGACACTCCGGGCGTGGAGGGCAGCGTGCACGAGGACCCAGCAGAGGACTCAAAAGCTGTGAAAGAAGAACAGCAAGCAATTCCCTGTTGCTAGCGCACCAGGTTCAAGGCTCAGGCAGGTAAGAAACAAGGCTAGAGAGCTGAGCCAGGGTCAGGCCGTGGTGGGCATCAGTCACCAGATATAGTAGTTTGGACTTTACCATCAAGGAAATGGTGCCTTAAACATGGAAGTGCCACGGCCAGACTTGGGTTTAGATGTGTCGCTCCCCAGCTGCATAGCAAAGGGGCACATGTGCAAGGTTGGAGACACAATGAGTCTAAGTGACTAGCTAACTCCTACTCACCTTCCACTCAGATTCTACTTCACTTAGAGAGATCTTCCTTGATTACCTTGAACGAATTCCATCTCTCACCTCCACCCCATTGTTCTTTAACACTGTACCCTGTTTGTGTCCTTCTCAGCATTTACCCCAGTTAGTAATTACACATAATTTGTGTGTTTGCTTTTTAAATATACATCCGTCCCTAGGCTACCTATCCCTAAACTGGAAGCTCCATGAGGGTAGGGATTAATTCTATGTAATCAGTTCTAGTAAAGTGCTTAGTACATGGTATAAAATATTTGTTGAATGGATAAATGGACACAAAGATGTGTAAATGCTGGGAACAGCTAGGAAGGTCCTGAATAGGTAAATATTAGGAGGCAAAAATGATATGGTCTGGTGAGTGTTCTATATGGGGAGAATGAAAGAAGCTAAAGGCTGTTGGTTCATTCATGTGACATATATTTATCAAATACCTAATACAATTTAATAATGAACAAAGTAAAAGCAGTCTTGCCCTCAAGGAGCTTTCAGTCGGGTGGGAGAAGACAGTCATTATTCATGCCTATAATCACACAAAGAAATGTAAAGTTAAAATTTGGACCAACAGATGCAATTAAATTTATCTATAATGGCACCCCAGGAGCACCCCATCCCTAAATTCTTCCCTTGATTATGAAATTTTCTTCCAGTTTTGAGAAACCCAGTTTCTCAAACAGCTGTCATACTTGATGCTGCTTTTTGATGAATGCAAGAAAGAAAGATGAAGGATGTTATGAGAACATCTGCACAGAGGCCCTGATCTACTCTGTAGGTTGAAACCAAGCCACCTGAGGAAGTGACTTAGTGCTGAACTACACAGGATGAGTAGCAGTTAATTAGATAAAAGGGGAAAACAAGAGCTCTAGGTGGAAGGAACAGCATGTACAAAGGTCTCGGGGCAGGAGGACACACTGATGGCTACAAAGACATGCAGTAGAACGATGGTGCAGTTCAGAGTGTGGTGGAAGGTGGGGTGAGATGATGCTGGAAGGCTGGCCAGTTGGCTCAGTTGGTTATCGCAAGGTGTTGATAACACCAAGGTCTAGGGTATGTATCCATTACTAGCCAACCACCAAAAGAGAGAGAGAGAGAGAGAGAGAGAAGGAGCCACTTTATCACCTAGGAGGAGATTTCCAATAGGAAGCTGAATATAAAAGTGGGGGGAAGACCTGGCTGGAGATACCTGGGATGCCCACAATGCTGTCAGTCGATGGGTAGTAGGTAAAACAATGACAGTGGTGGGATCACCAAGGATGGCCGTGTAGAGTGGGAGCAGCACTGGGATTTGAGAGCAGCCTGGGGGAAAAAACAGATATAATGAAGCAAGTAAGGGAAGAGAACCCCATTACAGAGAAACAAAACCCCTAGACTGAAGGTATAAGGAATCAGGAGTTGGCATTGTCATGAAAACCTCTTCAAGAGGGAGAATCTAGCACCCTCCACCCACCTTCCAGCCACTACTATCCACCACCAAGCGTCTGACCGCTGAATGCGAAGGGAGGAAACAGAAGAAACGGGAACAGCAAGCATGGCTGCTCTTTGAGAAAACTGGTTGGAAACAATAGGAAGATAGAGTTTCATTGTCAAGGGAAATGTTTTGGTTTGTCTTTGTTTTCGTTTTTTGGTGGGTTTTTTTTTCTTTTTTTTTTTGCAGGGGTTGGGCAGGGGCTGGGGAAGCAGCATAGATTAATGTAACCGCATTTTAGGTCCAGGGGAAGGACTGGACCTAGTAGAAAGGGAGAGGTAAGCAATATAAAAGAAACGGGAGGATAGTTCATGGAGTGGGGTTCCGGAACAGGTAGAAGCGTGAGGGATCAATGAGAAACACTAACAGTAGCTTTCCCTAGCCACTGTCTCTCTTCTCCACTTTCCCTCTAAGGACAAGTGTAAGGCACAGAGATACCAAGGGTCACACAACACGCTGGAGTAGAAGCAGACACAGGAGGCTACTTTCCAGCATGCCAGCCCCTTTCATCCTAGTCCAGGGGTCTAATGTGTCCGTGTAACCCACAACCTCATGGATGCTGGAGTGATCTAGTTTGTAGACTTGGGATGCTGGGATACCATGGTCTGGGAATACTTTCTTCAGGTCCTGGGATGCTGTAGAGGAAGATCACAGACCTGCAGCGAGCATGGTGCAGGGGAACGGCAACAACACCAGGCTGAGAATGTCAGAGGCTGATTAGCATGGGCTAGGCCATTCCTTTGTGGAAGAGGACTAGCCATAGCATGATTCGAAGGGCACCCCACCTCTCACTACAGGCCTGCCAAGGCTCAATCACCCACCTTGACACTCTTTGAGTTCTACAGCAAAAATCCTCAGGTAGTTAAATGGAAATTTTTTGCAGAAAAAGAAAGTGTCCCCGGACCATGGAATCCCAGAACAACACACTGAACTACTGTCACATTAGGACTGGGAAGAGCCACAAGGGATCAAGCGGGACAGAGCAGAAAGTACTAGAGTACAGCAGGAGGGGAGTCTGGGAATCCATGCAACGGCCATCACAATACAAAGCATTTTTCTGTCACATGCGTATAGAGAAGCACTTATTAAACTTTGCGTCAGGGCCAGCCCGTGGCTCACTCGGGAGAGTGTGGTGCTGATAACACCAAGGCCGCGGGTTCGGATCCTATATAGGGATAGCCGGTTGGCTCACTGGCTGAGCGTGGTGCTGACAACACCAAGTCAAGGGTTAAGATCCCCTTACCGGTCATCTTTAAAAAAAAAAAAAAAAAAACTTTGCGTCAGGTGCTAGGTAGACAAAGACAGGGCTCCGTCCTTGAGGAACTCAGAGGAATCTAAACAAATAAGTTACTGTCCAGCGTAGTCAGTGCTATGATGGGGACTGTGCAAAGGACTGTGGGGGGCACGGGGAAAGTAACCCCACATTTTAAGTGTTTGGATATTGGTGCATGTAACAAGCGTTTTGGGCAATGAGCCTCTCTCTTTCCCTTCCACCATCCCTACTCCTCGGAGCTCTATAATGGGTGAAGAAATTACCAAAGAAAGTCCTAATACCTCCTCAAATGGTCACTTTCCCAAAGAACATGTTTCTGGACAGCAAGCTTCACCTAGAGCTTTGCAGAGCTCCAAATCCCTTTACCGTAAGATAAGTCCTCTCTGACCCTGGAAAGCTTGCATTTCCTTGTCTGAGTACCTTCGCACTCGGGAACCTGTTTGCATCCGGCCAGGCAGTCCTGCCTTCCTCCTCCACACCCACCACTCCCACTCACGATCCTCCAGACAGCAAAGGGCCTTTGCTTATGAAGCTTCAAACCTCTTCCTGCTTTATACCTTCCCCTCCCTCCCACCCAAGCAGGGGACTCCTACTCATTTCTGGCTTCCAGCCCACCCTGTCTGCAACAGCATGGGAAGGTGGTCAGCACAGTGGGCACCAGGCCCTGGCCACCGCAGGAAGGAAGGCTGCACCCACCTTTGGGCATTTGGTGGTGACTCACCCAGAGGAGTCCACTCCCCCACACCGGACACAGAAAAGACAAAAGTTCTTCCATTACAGGAACTCAGTTCAAAACCTCAAAGCATAGAGATTGTCCCCATTTGCAGCCAGCAGCTCTTTCCAAACTCTCGTCCCTGCCTACCCTGCAGCCACACTAATGTCTGTCAATTTCTTGAAAGCACCAAGACCTTATGCACGGAATTTTACTACTGTGGAAGCTTCTTCGCCTGGTTACCTCCCAGTCGTTCCTCCCTGCAACATCCCTCTGACCACTTATGGGCTCCTCATGCACCTGGACTTAGCTCTTTCAGGAGACTTCTCCCTTGACATGGTGATTCCCAATTTATCTGATTGTATCCCCCACAAGGTTTGAAGTTCCTTGAAGACCAAGATTCTTGTCTTGTTCAAGGTTGTATCCCCAGTGCTTTGTACCTGAGTCATGGTAGCACTCAGTTAATATGTGTTGGGTTGAAAAGAAGTGAAAACCATAATATCCAAACAAAAATTACTATTCTTAGAAGAAGGTTGGGAGGGGGTGGTATGAGGACTTATTTTTTAAATTTTCTTTACTAGTTATTGCCTAGTCTAAACTGGTGGTTCTTAATGTGTGGTCCCGGACTAGCAGCATTAGCATCATCTGGAAACTTCTTAGAAACACAAATTTTTGGTTTCATCCCAGACCTAGTGATTCAGAAAATCAGGGTGTTGTGTGCAGCAGTCCGTGTTTTACCAGTGATTCTAATGTACTCTCAAGTTTGAGAAACACTACCCTAGTCCTAGGGCCGAGCTTGGGTCAGAACATTCATCATGTGAATTTCAAAAATTAGAAAAACTTTACATTTATATCAGGATCTTCAGCTAACCAAACACTTCTCCATCTTCATTCCCCTTTCTTATTATAGCAATTGTTGTAAGTCAGCAGCAGGCATAACAATAAGTTTTGTTAAGCTCCATTCAATAGATAAAAACAGTAAGGTTGGGGGGAAAAAAAAAAAACTACTTTCTCAAATGGTAAGATTGAAACAGGCAGAGTCAAAGCAAGAATCAGGCCCAAGGCTCTTTCCACAGTAATATATCATTCAGAAACCAGTAAAATAAAATAAAGCACCAGAGAATTCACAGTTTAGGGGCCAGAGATGTGAATACATGTTTTCCTTCGCAAGGATGCTGGCTGATGTGGTAACTAACCTTTCAGGAGGATTCCTGAGTCTTTGGGTTTCTAAGGCTCCTGAGTCAGTCCTTCAGGACAAATTAGTACAATAGCCTGCACAGCTTACATTGGAGAAATGGCAGATTTTTTTTTTAAGGGCACAATAAATGGCGTTTGTTTTTTTAAACCTTCTAGCTTTCTAGGGGTGAAGAACCCCTGCCTGTAAGAAACCTCGCTTCCCTATTAGTCCTAGCAGAAGCACCTAGGGTCCCAGCAGAAGCACCTAAGCCTTGGTGGACACAGCAGCAAAAGTTCTGGAAAATGGGGACAAAAAAGGACTGATCAGGGTCTTGTCTGTGTTTGGGTGGCTGTCTGGCGCCCCCTTGTGTCCAGTATCTGGACCCAAAAGTGACTGAAGGAAAGTGAAGTGGGCAGGGACAAATGGCTACAGCCATTTACCACAACGGGGTATGGCCAGAGAGGAGCCAGTAAATGGGCTCAAGGTGGGCAAGGGCCACTCTGCACACCATCTGGGCTGCGCTGAAAGCCCCTCCGGACATTGGCCCAGCCCGGGTGGAAAAGCACTTACTGGGACAATTTGCCTAGAACAGGACAGGTGGAAGTTATGCCCAAGCTTACCCAGTTGCCTCCACCAAGAAGCTTGATCATCGTGTCCCTCCTGCTGGGTGTTTGGCCAGTAGGCTTTTCCTCCTGACTTACTGCCCAGGGCAGAGGCTCATAGCCTTTTTTTTTTTTCTTCAAGGGAAATTGACTGTTCTGTTGAAGACAGCTTGGGCCCCTGAGGAGGAATTACAAGGCAGTTCTGAACGTGCTAAGTCAGTGGGTGATAATGGGCACAGTGTGCCCAGCAGAAGCACTTCCCACCTGCGGCCATAAATAGTCCTTAACTGGTTCACACAGAAGGCCTGGGGTTGGCTCTGCCTTCTTGCTTGCCTGCTCCCTCTGACTCCCACCCCCAGGATTTTCCCGTCCCAGCCAGATTACCACATTGTACAACTGGTGTGAAAAGATGTCTTTCATGCCTGGACCACGGCACCTTCAGCGCAAGGCCGTAGAGCCAACCCCAAGCTTTCAGGGTCATCTCTAGCCACAGAGCAGGGCTCACCCTAGGGAGCAGCACTGATCTGAGCCTTCAAGTTTGGCTGGATCCTGGCTCCTCCTCGTAGATGCTGAGTCATACAAGTCACTAAAACACTCTGAGCCTCAGTCTCCTCATTGGGAAAATGGAAATCTTGAACCTGATATTAGCCCAATATAGAATGGATCTAGGAACTTTATAGAATTAAATATGCTGGTAAATCTAACAAAGTACCCTCTTGCCTCTAAGCCTTTGCACGTGCTGTTCCCACTGCCTGGAACAGTTTTCTCCCTTTTCTCCCTCACTTGGCTAGCACCTCTTTATCTTCAGTCTCAGCTCAGACTTCTCCAGGAACATTTCTGTGTTTCCCTGAGATAGGCCTGGCTCTCCTCCTCTGCTTCCCATAACCCTCTGCATATCCTCGGTCCCAGGAGTAGTCACGAGGTATGTTAATTGGCTGTTTGCTGGTCTGGGCCCCCACTGTAATAGACCCTGTGAAGCAAGAGCAGGGATGAGGTCTGCCGTATTCATGTTGGCATCCACAGGGCCTGGTACAGTGCCTGGCATCGTGTTGGCACTCAATGACTATGGGTTTGACTGAATGGATGGGCTCAGAATGAAGCACAGGCTGGGGCCAGGGGCAGAGGCCAAATCAGTTAAGCAGCCAAGGAAACATGCTCATACCCATGGCCTGTCCACATTCTGCACAACTGCCTGCAGCCAGACAGGTCAGTCCTAGAACCCATGAGTGCATGTGCCAGTGAGGTCTCTGCCAGTCATTTTTGGTGCTGTGGACTATTAGAAAGAGAAGAAACCTTTAGGAGTCATTCAGGCCTGGAGCCCCAGCTCAACCACAGAAGCTCTGCTTTTATTCTTTTGTGTCTGTGTTTCCCAATGTGATTGTGTCTTAAAAGTCTGGTTCCATGGTTTAAGAGGAGAGGAGAATTCTGGAAACCACTGACTTAGACCTGTGCCCTCATTTTGCAGAAAAGTAAAGGAGACCCAGTGAGGAGAGAGGATCTTCCCTAAGGTCACACAGCTCAGTAACAGCATAGAAAGACCCCGAATCCTGGACTGTTTACACACTTTTTAGAGGGAGGGAAGAAGATGGGGGTAATTGTTACTTGGAGTGAAGAGCTGAAGGAGATTGAGTAGGCCCACAGGGTCCCCAGATCATGATGTGCACCTCTGAAACCATGGCATGGGGTGGGAGAGGGCGGTATGGGCATCACATACCACCCATGCCAGCCTTCCTGGGAGGTGAGAAGTGGAAGGCAGTACACAGAGAGCTCCAGAGGGCCTGACCATGGGAGGTCATGGTCACGGCCACACACACATACTGCACCTGCACTCATGGTTAATCCCCACCCAACTTCCCTGCCAGGCCCTGACAACTGTCCCTGGGAATATTGTCTCCTTAGGCCATGGAGGGCTGAACCAGCTAGGAGGAGCCTTTGTAAATGGCAGACCCCTGCCAGAAGTGGTCCGCCAGCGCATCGTAGACCTGGCCCACCAGGGCGTAAGGCCCTGCGACATCTCTCGCCAGCTCCGTGTCAGCCATGGCTGCGTCAGCAAGATCCTTGGCAGGTAAGCACGAAATTCACTATGCACCACGTTCCCTGCAGGGCCCTTGCCTTCTGCAGCCAGCCTTCTGGCTGCAAGCCCACCCTCCTGCCTGGGGACTGGAGGTCTGCTCCCGATGTCCAGCTTTGGTCTGGAACTTGAACAGGGTATGGTAGGTTGAGCTTTGTGGCCTTTGCCTATCCACTGCTCTTTTCTGGTTTTCTTGCCCTTCCTTCCTTTTTCATCCATTTCTTCTTCCTTTAGTTTCTCCCTCTCCCTTTTTATCTGTCACCCATGTGTCATTTGCTAGAGGCTTCTCTGCTCCTGAGGCAGGACAATCTTCCCCAGAGATCATCTCTCTGCTGAGACCTAGAGAAATGAGCTGCTAGGGAGAGGACACACATGAGACACAGCTGCCAAGGTCTGGTCCCTGCAAGAAGGAAGTCTGGGTTGGGGCTTCTTAAACCATACCTCCCAGGGCACCTGCAACAGAAGCACTTGGGTGATTTGATAAAATGCATATCCCTGGGTCCCAGTCCAGACCTATTGAATCAGCCTATCTAGGAGCCAGGCCTAGATGCTGTGATTCTTACGAGATGACCAGGAGACACTTATGAACACTAAGGATTGAGAGGCATTGATCTACAAGACAACAGGGCAGTGGTCCACAGCCCTAGCTGCACATTAGAGTCACCTGGGCAGACTTTATTAAAAAATAATAATAATAATGTCTATGTCCCAGCCCAGACCAATTAAGTCAAAACTTTAGGGGAATAGGCCCAAGTTTTAGTATATTGTTACGCACCCCCTTTCCCCAAGTGACTCTAATTCTCTGCAGCCAGGGTTGAGAACCACTGACCCAAAGGTTCAGGAGGGGCCAGGAAAGGCAAAGCCTCCACATATTCTAAGCTGGAGAACCACTTCCATCAGAAATGCCCCTGCACCTGGGAACACTTATTCTATTTTATAGAATGTTCTGTTGCCCAATTCCAGAATTGCAATAAAGCCAATGGATATTTAAAAAAAAAAAAAAAAATGCCCCTGCGCCAGAGGATGCAGGGCTCCTAGTCAGCTCTGTGTGCCTGTTCCCCTCCCCCTACCTGTCCCCCTCCCCAGCCCATGTGTGGTCTCAGAAGGATCCCTGATTGGACAGGACAAAGGGGCCTGGACTGTAAATGAACTGTCAACAGCCCTGGCTCCTGTGTGAAGTTGTTAGGGAAAACCATAACTCTTTGCTGAGGTCAGGAGAGGAAATTCCCAGGATTGGCTGTGGCATCCCAGAGAGGAGATGAGCCCTGAATGGTAGACAAATGAATAAAGTTTTAAAGAGCCAAATTCTTTTTCCTGGCAGAAGAGACCAGAAAGTTTCACAACACACAAGGGAGATATCCTAACATAGGCCATCGATCTGCCAAAGCAGCTAGCTGGGGGATGAAGAGAGGGGAGGAATGGACACCCTGGAAGAGGAGGCTCAGCTGAGTGGCTGGACCTGGCCAGGGATCCAAGCGAGGCTGGGATTCCAGAGTTCACAAGGAGCAGCTTCAATGTGAACTACGTAACCTGAGAGACAACCAGTGACCAGGGCAGTGAGGGATACAGCTCGGGCTTGGACAGGGTGTGGAGCAAAAGTGAACCAGAAAGGCAGGGCAGAGGGCCCAGTGACCCCAGCTGGCCTCCCAGGCCGGGGTGAAACCAAGACACCAAGGAGAAGAGCCAGTCATGCTTTAGCTAAGAGAAGCTGGATGGAGAGACCACCCCCATCAAACTGTACCTCCCACAGAGCACAAATGCCAAGATTTCCTTCCTTAGAAGGAAGTCTCTTGTGCCCCATAAGATGGCTGCTGCAGGTGCTCAGACACAGGAGAATAGCCAGAGGAAAGAGAAAGAGGGAAGCCAGGGTGAGGTCTTTAGCAGAGGGTTCTGGTTTGGCAGCAGTATGCACCTACCCAAGCAAGGGAAACAGACAGTTCTGGGAACATCAAGTGTTGAGGCCAGGCTTAGGGGCACGTTGCACTCCCATACCCTCCCCAGAAAGCTCAGAGGGGAGAGAGGCTCCAGCTAAGTCCCTGCCCAAAGATCGCATCTGCTTATTGGGTAATTCTTTGGGGTTCTCTATTGGAGTAGGTACTACGAGACTGGCAGCATCCGGCCTGGAGTGATAGGGGGCTCCAAGCCCAAGGTGGCCACCCCCAAGGTGGTGGAGAAGATTGGGGACTACAAACGGCAGAACCCTACCATGTTTGCCTGGGAGATCCGAGACCGACTCCTGGCTGAGGGTGTCTGTGACAACGACACTGTGCCCAGTGTCAGCTCCATCAACAGGTGAGTGAGAAACAGCAGCCTCTGGCATCAGACTGGGGCTCCTGGGCTTTGGGAGAATAATGAAAGAGACCTGAAGAAGGGCCTAGCTTGGGTGGAGCACGGGCTGGAAAGGGGCCCCATGCTGAAGAATCAGGCAGGAAGCACCCCCGTACCGAGCAGCTGTCTCCTCTCCCCGCCTCCTCACCTGCCCCATGCCATGGGGCACCCTCCCCCACCCCCACCCCCACTGTGGTGCCCACCGTGATGTGCTATCTACGGTTTCCTTCCTCAAACACCACATCCTCTTTCATTCAATAAAAGAATCTTCTCGAATTGATCTTTTCCTGAACTCAAGACCCCTAACCCAGCCTTCATTCAAGCATTCTCTCACTTGTTTAGTCCTTCAATTATTCACTCACTATCTCAATCAGTCATTTACTCACTCACTCATTCATCCATTCATTTATTCACTCATTATGCACTAGGCCCTGGGGACACAAACTCTCTGTACTCACAGAGCTTACAGTCTAAGGAGAACAGACACTAATCAAGTACCCACATGAATGATTGTAAAAATGCAGCTCTAAGTCCTGCTAAGAGAGGAACATGAGGGTACCTGACCTAGCATAGGGTGACTTGGCTTGGGAAGGTAATGAAAGGCTTTCCCTGAGTAAGACACAATGAGTAAGAGTTAACAAGGTGAAAGGTGGAGCAAAAAGAGCTCAGAGAGAGCACATGCAAAGGCCCTGTGGCTAATATGATCTTACACAAGAAGCTGAAAGAAAGCCAGTAGAGAGAGGAGGTAGGGAGAGGAGGTAAGCTGAGATTGGAGATGTCCACAGAGGCTTCTCTACAGGGGCTAGTGGCTGTATTACATATTCTCACCTTTGGTCCATGAGCAACGGGAAGTCCTTGGTAGATTTGAAGCAGGGGGCTTACTTGGATTTCAGAAGGTTCACTCTGTCTGCAATAGGGAGAATCAATTAGAAACGGTCAAGAGTGGGTAGAAGTGGGCCAGTGGGTGACTCTCGAAGGAGAGAGTTGGTGGTGTCATGCTCTAAGGTATTGACCATAAGATGCAGAGAGGAATCAATGCTCGAGAGGTTTACAAGGTCAAGCCCACAGAACTGGATAATGGGTTTGATAAGGAAGGGAGGGAAGCAAATGTTATGCCGCACCTGTGTTTCTGTCTTGAGTGACCAATGGTACTAAACATGGAATGGAGACACTGGGGTGGACCAGGTGTGAGGAGTAAGGTCATGGGTTTGATTGTGGACAGGTTGACTTCGAGGTGCCTTTGAGATACCCAAATGGGATGTCAAGAGGCGATTGGATCTGGGGCAGCCATGAGTCCCGTTTTCTCTTCTTTTCTCTAATAGCCTTTCTTCTCTTCCTCACAGGATCATCCGGACCAAAGTGCAGCAACCATTCAACCTCCCCATGGACAGCTGCGTGGCCACCAAGTCCCTGAGCCCAGGGCACACACTGAGTGAGTGTTGAGGGACCTGGACACACACACACACCCTCACACACATATCCCCATCTATGTAGACACAAACACACAGAGTCACACACACCCCCACGGACACACCTGTGTACTCATAAACCTACGTGTGGACTGAGCTGTTCCACTGGAACAAAGCCTTCCCAGGAAAGATCCACTGAACTATTGAGAGGTGGGAACACTTCAGACAGCACTGACTCCAAGAAACCCCTCACCACGAGCCCTCTGGAGGAATGACCTCCGAGCCTCTCCAGGGCTCTGTCCACAGCGTGGTTTCCTGCCTCCTCCACGGTGACAGCAGGGACTGTGAGAGGTGCCACTCCCACATCCTGACCCTTTCCCTCCTACCCCACTGCAGTCCCCAGTTCAGCGGTAACGCCCCCAGAGTCACCCCAGTCGGATTCCCTGGGCTCCACCTACTCCATCAATGGGCTCCTGGGGATTGCTCAGCCTGGCAGCGACAGCAAGAGGAAAATGGATGACAGTGAGTGTTGGGGGACCACAGGGCAGCTTGGGGGGTAGAGGAGGGCAGTGTGCTCAAGCTTTGATGGAGACAGAAGTCCTTCCCCTGATGGCCTAGGACTTTGTAGGGGCTCTGCAATGCCCAGCCTGCAGAGTCACATGTCCTGTCTGCAAGCTGGCCAAGGTTCCGAGACTGGGAGCCTGGCCCTCTCCCTCCCTCCACTCTGGCCTGGGGGATGGGTAGATGATTCCCCTGAAAGCTCTCTCCCTGCCTGGGGCTGCCAGGTGACCAGGACAGCTGCCGGCTGAGCATCGACTCGCAGAACAGCAGCAGCGGGCCCCGAAAGCACCTTCGCACCGACGCCTTCAGCCAGCACCACCTCGAGCCGCTCGAGTGCCCGTTTGAGCGGCAGCACTACCCAGAGGCCTACGCCTCTCCCAGCCACACCAAAGGCGAGCAGGTGAGAAGCTGGGCTGCAGGAAGTGAGCAGGGGTGGGCAGGGATGGGGCTAGGCATGCTCTGCCAGTGAGCCTGAAGTCCTGCCGCCAGAGCAACCAGAAGTTGCTTCAATGGGCTCAGGGTATGTGCTTCTTGCTGCTGCAAGCCCGATAGGCTTTACTTCTCCAGATGCCCTGGTATCTTCCTCCTCTCCCAACCCTCTCGCCTCCCCTCACCCAAAGCCCTGGAGTCTATCCCTTTCCAGGAGGACAGCCTAACTTGGTGGGGCCATCCCCTTGCCATCGGTGGGGCCATCCCCTTGCCATCGGTGGCTCCCCCAGGCTGCAGGGTGAGTCCAACAATCCTAAAGCGTCAGCAACAAAGCCTTCATACGATGACCTTAAGCACCCCCACCGGCCCTGCCTGCAGCTGCTCACTGTGCACACCCCATGACCCTACATTACTCATGCCCCCAAGCACACCACCCCATTCACACTTCTCTGCCCTTGCACATGGTGTGCCCTCCTCGCAGAATGCCTTTCCTCCCACTTCCCTGCCTGGAAAAACACCACTTGGCCATTATGACTCAGCTCAAACATCACCCTCTCCATAAATTTTTCCCTGTCCCTCTCTCCCTCCTCTGTGCTATGGCATGTCCCACCTGAGCTCCTGGTAACTTCTCACCGTGTCTCATCACAATCGTGTAAAGACACAACAGATTTCTTAAGGACAGGGCAGCCTCCTGAAACATTGTTTTTATCTCTAGCACCTACCATTGCATCTTTTAATAGATGCTCAATATAGGTATATCGAGTGAACGAACAAATGAATACGTTGAGAAACCCAGAGCAATACATCACAAACTACAGGGAATTTTTCTTGCTAGTGCTCAAGACGGGTGGAATGGATGATAATGGGTTGGCTCCCGTGGAAAGCTGACAGAGACATGAGAGGTCCCACCCTGAGGCCAGCAAAGACTCTACAGCTCCAACAGAACCACCGGCTCCCAGCTCGTTACTACCCGTCAGCAGAAGTAGTGTCTTCCTACCCTCACCCACCAAGTTAACCAGCCGAGGAGGGTCTTTAGGGTAGTGTCTGTTTGCCCCTCTTTGCTTACGCTGTCATTTGCTTCAGGAGTGAGGCAAGCCCTATGCCTTTAAGATCTGAGAAGGACAATGGCGATGATGCCAGTAATCTGCTGAACCACTGCCAGTGACTGTAGGGGCTGCTGGCCCTGTGCCAGCACCCACAGCTGGGCTTGCAATCTGCGTCAGCTGTTTTATCAGCTTTGGCTGGGGCAGCCACGAGGGGTGCTGGGAAAGCCGGCCGTCAGCAGACCTGGGGAGAGGGCCTGGACGTTCATCCACAAGTCAACACAGGCTCCAGGAGGGAGATGGGCCTCAGTGGGAGGCCTGCAGGAAGCCTGCCCTGTAAGAGTGGGACTGCAAACCCAGGGTGCAAGCCCAGCTGCCCTGGGAGAGTAAAGAAACCCTGCCAACGAGACCCTGCGCACCCACTGGGTCCCAAAGTCATTTTCTGGCTCCATCCCCAAGCCCCGCAAAGGACCCTGCTTGATGACAGTGAGCCTGGGCCATGCCGGCAACCCTACATAAGGAATCCTGCAATGAGAGAGTCTTAAAGCTAAACGGGACTTTGGTGACCCCCTAGTCCAGTTTTTCCATTTGTGTGGAGATAATCCAGGGTCAGGAAAGACAGGGAAGGTTTGGGAGAAGCAGATGGTTGTGGAGCTCAGGGCTGCTGGCCCTGGTTTCATCCAGACAGGTCCCTGTTACCTGTTTTAGATACGGTGTTTCTATGTAAGTTCTTACTTGGAGACTGGAAAAGACATTTTGAAAACCATTGAACTGTTCCAACTCCTTATCCTCGTAAGGAAACTAAGGCCCAGCACAGTGTCCATCAATCATTCATTCCCTCCCTCAGTCAATCACTGACTCACTCATTCATTCACCTGGCATGGTGGTGAAGGGAAGAGAGAACCCAGCCAGTGCCCATGGTCCCTCACATCCAAGCTCTTGCCCTTCCCACCTATGGTGACTGACTGTGCTGCCAAAGAAATACTCCGTGTTCTCTCACCTGGGCAGAGGAAAGCCTCTGGCTTGGGAAGCCACGAGAGAAGCACAGGTTCACACCTGACCTAAAGACAGGGCATAGACAGAGCCATCTCTTCTGCAAAATTAACAAGTGGGAAAGCATTTAACAAAAATGTCATGCAGCTTCATTCCTGGCTGCTATTTCACTGCCAGGCATAGTTAGAGGAGTTAATATAGCTCTCGTTCCTCTGTTTCATAAATGCACCAAGAAGCATGTAAACAGAATGTGACTATCATGACAGAGACCAGGAATTTGGCAGCTCTGACTCTTCACATAATCCTGAAATAATAATAATAATAATAACTATGATAACAACAGATTCTCAAACTGTTGTCAGCATTCTATGCTGAGTGCTTTATATAAGTGCTCAAGCATTCTATGCTAAGTGCTCTATATAAGTAAAGTCTCATTGAATCCTTACATCAGCCTTGTGAAGTAGATTCTATGATCCCTGTTATACAAGTGAGAAAAATCAAGGCTCAGAGAGATCAAGTAGACTAAAGCTACTTGGCAGTTCATTGCAAAACCAGGGCTCAAACTTGCTTAAGTTCTGAAGCTTTGTGCCACTCTGCCCGCATTTCAGATTCAATCCCAGTACAAAATCCAGCCATCACTGGGATGTTTAGGCCATTCAATGCAACATCACCAAAATGTTTGACTCTATACATTTTTTTTTTCTTTTTTCACTAAATTGCCTAGATTTTTAGAATAGCTATAGGATTTTGAGTAGATATTTTGCTATTGAATCAACATATCTATAAGGCATTTTAAGCTTTTCTTACACCCTGTAGAAATTAGGTGTTTTGTTCAATGTCATTAAGCCGGACTCTAAGCAACTCCACCCTGCCCTAAGTGGGCCCCCTCGGAAGGCATGGAACCAGAGTACCATTTAGTCAGTAATTGTCGCTACACACCAATGATGCCCTTGTGGCCTCCAGAATTGACTGAAGCTTCCAAAAGTGCCTGGCAGGCAATCGGAAAGTGCTGTGGCTCCTTGGAGAACCCAGCTTGATGGAAATCACTGAAAGCAGCTGCCTTTAGTGGAGCTGTTATGTAACCACAGAGCATTCCCTAATTTCAGTTTTGCACAATGCTTCACATAGCGCATTTGTGACGTGGGTGACACATAGATGGGGCACGGATGTGTGCTATTTCATCCCCTGGTGGGAGGAGCCATATTGAGAGTGAGGTCCATTTGCCTTTAGTTGAACAAGTTCTTTTTGGAAGGAACAACTTAGGCAATAGCTGTACTCATGCCAGGAGAGGCCGGTAGACTAAAATGAAGTCTCATTGACAAAAAAACCCCAGGTACTTGATAAAGAGTATTTCAAAGAGAATTAACCCCAAGTATCATTTTCAAGCTGAACCTGCACACTTCCATTTGTTTGGATACGGAGAGAGAGACGAAGAAATCCATCTGCTGTGGTGGGTAGAGCACCTGGGGCAGCATCTGAAATTCTGGGTGTAGTCCTAGTTTCATTTACAGAACTGGGACATGTACCCCTCTGCATTTCAGGCTCCACGTGTAAAACAGATCCAATGTTACTCATGTCACAAAGATGCTGGGGGGACTCTAGGAGGATGACAGACAGAGGCAGAGCTCTAACGAAAGCTCTTGGGATATGTGAGAAGTGGTCATTATGTCATCCAGTTTAGGGCAGCAGTTGAGAGTAGGTGCACTGGAGTCTGACCCCTGGAGCCTGAATCCTGGTGCAACTCCATATGGGAGCATGACAAGTTTCTTATCCTCTCTGGGCCTGTGTTTCCTATCTGGGGAGGAATAAATTAATTGAGTGAAGCACTCTGAACAGTACTGTTAGGTGACTGCTCCAGCCCTTGGCACCATCCTATCCTCTGAGGTCTCAAACTGTGTTTGGAGACCAGGAAAGAGATCAGCTATCCAGCCAGGGCATGTCCTCAGAAGGTGACTCTCTATCCCATGCCTGGGCTTCCATGCCACTAGCTAAGCTTGAATTCCAGGGATGCAGAAAGGGAAACCCTGAGCCTGGGATTGGGAGAACAACAGCAGGGCTTTGAGTCGGAGAACAGAACCGATTAAACACGATGAGCGGAGTCGAGAATGAGCAAGAAGAAGGGGACAGTGAGGAAAGGAGCTTTTCCTAGAGAAATGAGGGCCGCCAAACCCTGAGACAGGCAGCAGCGTCTGTAGGAAGGCTTGCTTGCCCAGGGCTATCTGTGCTCTGACTTCTTTTTGCTCCCCAGGGCCTCTACCCGCTGCCCTTACTCAACAGCACCCTGGACGACGGGAAGACCACCCTGACCCCTTCCAATACGCCCCTGGGGCGCAACCTCTCGACTCACCAGACCTACCCCGTGGTGGCAGGTAGGACGCCTGCAGACTCCCCCAGCTGGAGCCAGCTGTGAGGGCGAGCTGGAGGGCAGGGAGAGCAGAGCTTAGCTGGCCGTCAGCAGGCAGGTGTTTGGGGCCCTGGCCTGAAGACAGAGGTGGGCTATGCCTCAAGGTGGGTCAAGGGGGCCGTGCCTGCAGTCCTCGGCCCTGCCTGGGTCTCCTGGCTGCCCCCGCCGGAGAGGCGGGGCACACACCCCCTGACCCGCGTGGTCTCTCCACCTGCATTGGGACAAGGCAGCGCAGGGAGGCAGAGCTTCTCCTCCCCTCCCCCACCCGAGGGACACCGTGTGGCCCCTCGCTCTCGCCCCCGACGCCCGCGCCCCGTCCCCGCCTCTCACGGCCTGGTTTACGTGCATGTTCCCGCCCCGTCATCTCACACCCCTCTCTCCTTGTTGTCTCCCTCCCTCCGGCAGATCCTCATTCACCCTTCGCCATAAAGCAGGAAACCCCCGAGGTGTCCAGTTCTAGCTCCACCCCTTCCTCTTTATCTAGCTCCGCCTTTTTGGATCTGCAGCAAGTCGGCGCCGGGGTCCCAGCCGGTGCCTCGGTCCCGCCCTTCAATGCCTTTCCCCATGCTGCCTCCGTGTACGGGCAGTTCACGGGCCAGGCCCTCCTCTCAGGTACGACAGGGAGGTCCCGGGGGCCTTGCAGGCATTGCGGGGGGCGGGAGGTGGGGTCCTCAGGGCCAGCTGCCAGTCCCTAATTTGGGTGCAGCCCCTTTCCTGGCCCCCATCTAGTCCACGACCATCCTATTACCTCATTCCCTCCACAGCTTTTGGAGGTGCCAGGCGTGGTTCTCCATGCTGGGAAATCAGGCCTCAGAAAGGACAAGCACTCTGGGGCTGCCAGGAAGTTGGCACATCACCCCAAGACCCCATGCAAGAGCAGGGACCCTAAGGCCAGGAGCCAGGCACTGTAAAGGGGTAAACACTTGATCTTGGTTAAAAAAAAAAATTAAAAAGAAGGAAAAAGAATCAGAAAATTTTGGAAGGATGAAGGCATTGGTCTTTGGAGTCAATTTCTGGATCAAATTCCTGAAAAGGACAGAGGGTTAGTCCCAGTTGTGTCTCCATAATGTAGCTATCTACGTACCCAGTTTAACCCGTGGAGGACACTCAAGCATCTTTTAAACATCATAAACTCCTAGTGACTCAACAACTTGAGAGGTGGGGGCCCAGAGGACCTCCCACCAGGAACCTCATCTGCCTCAAAACATTTAAGGGTAGAAGCACCTTAGGAGGCATCCAGAACAAATCTGTCCTTGTACTGAGGAGGAAGCAGGCCCAGGGAGGAGAAGGGCCTAGCCAGTGTCTCTGGATGGGAGCATGGTGACCCATGGTTCAGGCCTTGGGTACAGCAGGGTCTCCTGGCAGAGAGACATCTGCCCATCCAGCCAGGGCCTGAATATGGCTGAGACGGTCAAGTGTTTGGCTTGGGCAGGAGAAGTCCTGAGATGCAGTGAAGGCTGAGGGGAAGGGATTCGTGACAGTCTTCAGATATCTCAAAGGCTTTCATAGGGATGACGCTATTTTAGATGTGGATCCAAGGGGGTCCCAGGCCCAATGGAAGAGGCCAGCTAGCTTTCAGTTCAGCATTGGCAGGATCTGCCTAATGTTACAGCTCTCTCCAAGGAATACAGGTGTTTAGTGACAGATTGAATGTCTTCCACGCCCCCTCCCCCCACACCCCCACCCCCAGCCCCACTGAAAACCTTGAGATGCTAAAGCAGAGAACAGTGGGAGGTGAGGCGGGGGCACCTGTTACAGAGACAACCCAGAGTCCAATAGTCCATCTGGACCAGTGGTTTTCAGCATTGTTGAAACCCTTTACAGAAGTCAAGTATACTAACCAGACCAGTGAAGAGTTGCTCTGTTTGAATTAGAGGCCTTTACCCCAGAAAGCCTTGAACTTGAAAACCATTGCATCAGAGGAGTAAGACCTCTTCCAGCCCAGAGGGACCACAGGGTCATTCAATTCAAGTCCATGGACCCTTTCTTATAACCAACTGTACATTTCCTGTCTGTCTGGCACCTGAAGGTTTTTTTTTTTTTCCTCTGTGCATCCCTGCATCTAATGTGGGAGGTCCCCTTGGAAGAGATTGACAGACAGTAGTGTTTAAGGGTCTGAAGCAAGGAAGAAAATGTTGACTCGGAGTTTGAAACTTCAAAAGAGGGTGAAATCAGCAGAGATGGGTCATTTGTTTTGACCAAAGTGATGAAAGGAGAAAAATCTGTGAGCTGAGTGGCATTATGTCAGCCAGAGAGGATGGGATGGGGAGCGGGAGAAGAGGGCAAGTAGAAGAGGCCCGCATCCATTGTGGGGTGGACCAGCTGCTCACAGGGCAAGCCCGTCTGTCCCCTGCAAGTGGCAGGCCAGAGTCGGGGGCCACAATGAAGCAGGTGGGGAATGAGGGTATGCGTAATGCACGAGGTGACAGGGAGCAGCTCTGCTGTTACTGTGCGAGCCGCGGAGAGGCTTGGCAGGACCAGGTGAGAGGGGCAGGCAGGACGTTGATCAATATATCACAGCCCAGACTTGAGCTGTGGTATGATGTGTAGTTGTAACAGTCCAGGGCAAAC
The DNA here is from genome assembly GCF_027409185.1 of Cynocephalus volans. Classification (NCBI taxonomy): domain Eukaryota; kingdom Metazoa; phylum Chordata; class Mammalia; order Dermoptera; family Cynocephalidae; genus Cynocephalus; species Cynocephalus volans. Next base: position 85,465,097 of record NC_084473.1, read on the forward strand.
TTCCTGCTCCTAAAACCCCCACCCTTTCTCCCCTGCCGTCACCCTTTTAGGGCCTCAAGCATCCCCTGTCAACATGCAATTAATTAGGGGGTGATGCTTCCAACTTCTACCAGCTCTTAATTTAGTGGACATGCCCACTGTACAGGCCAGCTGCAGGACTGGGGGGTCATTCAACCCACGGGACAAAGCAGCTGGCAGCAGATACCTGATGGTTATTCAGGCAGCAGGCAGCCACATATGCAGCATCTGCGTGTCCTTCAGACAGGTGGCCCCCAAAGCCAGACCCCGATGATGCTGAAGTGCAGGGTGTGCACACCCATGAAGGCCCAGCCCGAAGGCTGAAGGTTCAGCACAGAGGTGGGGGCTCTGAGAAGAACAGGAAGTACCCAGGCTTGGAGGGACGGAGGTCTAGGCAGGTGGCCAGGAGCAGGAAGCCCGTCAGGACTGTAGCTTACAGAGCTGAGCTCCATCCCGCACTCAGGCACAAGGCACGTGACAGCTGGTGTCCATGCTGAGCTCAGGGTGTTGGCCCAGAACTCCTCACAGACTGTCCACCTGAGGCCTCTGATCATGAGTAGATCTAAATACCTAACGTGGCTGAGCCATGGTGAGAGGGCTGGGAGGACATGACAGGGTGGGGGAAGGGTAAGAAAGGAATGATCTCAGTAGTCTGGGGGACTGCAAACCTATCCATGGGAAGAAGTGAATTTGAAAGAAAGGAAAGGAAGCAGAAGCCAAATTATTCCTCGGTAAAGCTGCAGACAAAGGGAGAGGAGGGAGGACCTGGTGAGTTTTCGTTCTGTGATCAGCTCAGCTCTAACCTACGCGAACTTTCCTGGCTGCCCTTCTCTGATGACTCCCCAAGGACCCTCCCTGCCGTCTCCTTCAACTCCTTTACCTGTTTCATAGAGTTTCTCCCTGAGTCACTTCTCTCAGCCCGGTGGCTCTGATCGCATGATTTCCAGGGTGACTGTCCTCTTGGGTCTCAGATTCTCTCCGGTCAGCCAAGAAAGAGGAAACATCAGGGTTTGGGGAATAGTGAGATTGCCCCTAACATTCCTGCCAGTTCCCTTCAGACTCCCCGGTCCAGATCCCCAACATACTGGCCAAGACAGCAATATCGAGGCTGTCCTGCTCCTGGCTGCTCCAGAGCTGCCTCCAGGTCAGCTGATCAGAAAGCTCTGGGTTAGGTTTTATCATCAAAGAGTCCATTACCTCCTCCATCCTTTTGTACAAAATGATATTTAGTCCTGCCAAGGAGACTTCTGGGTTGCCATAAATTCTCTTTGCTATCAGAACAAGATAAGGAATTGAAAAGGGGTTACATAAAGGGCATACATCAAAGGGGGCAAATAAAATAGTTTGAAATCACCTCTACCCTCTGAATTCCTCCAGGTAATGGCTTTCTGATCCTGGTCTCTCTCAATGTTTAGAATATTGACCAATATTTCTGGGGCTCTAGAATTTTTTTAGAGACCCCTCACTCCAGAGCCAGTCAATATGGGCCTGTGCCTACGTCAACTTCTTAAAAATGGGGCCACGTTGGAAATATATTTGAGTTCAAAGGGGTAGAATTACACAGCAAGGATAAATTTATGATGAAGAGCCTTAAAAACAGAGAAGTAGGTAAGAGGGCATGGTTAGGCTGTGATGGAATGTCTCCACCTCATGGCTTCTGTGGTTTTGTTTCTAAGAAGGTTGCAAGGTTCATGGCCTTTTTGGAAGAAACCATTTATTTAAGAAACTGGAGCAAAGAGTTTTATGGGGCTGTTAGGAGAGTTTATGGTACCACGGTGTGGGTGAGGGGGTGCCCTGAAGAAAGTCTTACTAGGAAGACCAAGTTTCATAGGAAGAAGGCTTCAGGGGTCTGCTCTGGTGTTTGGTTCAGAAACCTCTATGACTAAGAGAAGATGAAGATTAAAATTTCAAATAAAGGGGAGTGAGACTGGCAAATTCCATTTTGCAAGAGCAATATGTGGGCTTATTCTTATGGAGTGGGGTTCCCTGGGGGCAACTGTGAACTAAATCAAATTGTGGCCTAGGAGGAGTCTGTCCCCTGAAACTCTGCCCACTAAGCTGCAAAGTTCAAGAAGCAGCAGGGTCAGATGATGGAAGGAGATGGAATGAGAGCAGAGGAAGGGCAGCACAGGCTGCCCAGGCCAGAAGGAGCCCTGCAGAGCACTAGGTCAGCACTAGAAAATAGGTGGCCTGAGAGCCAAGACTCACCTCCCACCGCCCAACCCCAATCCCGGAAGACAGAGATGCTGCCTCAGAATCCTTCTTGACACGGTGGGCCAGGAAGCCACTACCAATTCATCAAGTAGTAAGGTGACCCCAATTTACAAGCTCTAAATGAAGCCCTCATGTGACAAATGGGAAGATGTGGTTCAGAGAAATGAACTGATATGACCCTCATACACATGAGCTCTGTCCTGGAGCTAGAGCTCTCTCTCTCTCAGAGAGGAGGAAGTAGGGAAGAGAAAAGGAGAAGGTATCAGGCCTGAATCTGCCACCGCCCTCTTCCGTCACTCCCAGCACGCCACCTGTCCACCTGAAGGCTGAGGAGCTGAGTCTGAGTGTCCATTGCTCTGCAGTCTCCTTCACAGAAAGCTCGGATTTTACCTTGGTATATCTTGTGCATATTTCTCCCTCTACTTCTAAATATGCTAATATGTAGAATTCCTGTGGGTTCCAGCACCAACCAGCCAGACACTGTAGTAAAGTCAAACTAGTTATGGGGTGGTGTTCAGGTTTACCAAAACCTTCACACAGTTTTAAATAATGAACACTGGTGGCTCATTTCAAAAAAGATTTATTCTATACGAGTTCTATTGACATAAAACCATTTCTAGAATGTGTCCATTGCAATAACCAATTTCCACCTGTAGCATGAAACCCTGGCTCTGAATTATGCTGATAACCTCAAAATAATGGTAGTAAGGTGCCTAAGGCTATTCTTGTTTTTCCCAATATGTCATGTGAAGAAACCAAGACTTGGGACACATAAGTGGCTGGCCTAAGGTCACTGAGAAAATTGGCATAGAAGTAGGATAAGGACCCCAGGTCCTCTGATTCCTATACCCTTCCCTCTGGAGGAAGGGCAGAGGTTGAGTGTGACCAGTCTTGTTTGTTGACACCTTAGGCCGGGCTCCAAATGCCCATCCCAGCCTATGCCCAACCTTGATTTAGTACCCAGCCTTGCTAATGCTACCCTGTATATCCAAGTGCTTAGGAAAGTGCCTAGGACATAGTACTTACTCAATAAGTATTTGTTGAATGAACTAATTGACTTCAGGGAATCTCCAGAAAGAGAGGTGAAGAGGAGGTAGTCACCAGTGTCATAGAGGAGATGGACTTGATAAGTTAGTTGACAGGGGCTCACAGGTGGCCCCTGTAAGTTTGGGTAGGAAGAATCAGCCCCTAACATGGAAGAGACAGAAGGCATTTGTGTAAAACAGTCACAATCTACTCAATCGGGGTGACTTTGTACCCCACTCCCTTCCTGCTGGGACACATGGCAATGTCTGGAGACATGTTTGGCTGTCACACTGGTGGGAACTACTACTGGCATCTAGTGGGCAGAGGCCAGGAATGCTACTAAACATCCTACAATGCACAGGACAGCGTCCTACAACAAAGAATTATATGGTCTAAAGTCTCAGTGTTGCTGAGATTGAGAAACTGCCAACATCACCAAGAACTAGGATGACCAAAGAATTCATCATTCGAACTGGAGCATTTTGAGAGTGAAATGGGCATTGTTAATAAATATGCTCGGACAGTGGTCATCAACTAGGCAGACTTGGGCAAACCAGGATATATTGTCAGCTTCCTAGGAATCTTGGGGTGGAGGAGAGTCTGGTCTGGGCCTGCAGGACATAGGGGTGATGGAAGAGGGGCACGGGCAAGGGATCGTGGTTGTTGGCACTTGGCGTAGGTGGAGAGAAGCTCACCAGAGGGCCACACATCTGCCATTCCTTCATAGGACCTTGCCCTTGGCACTCCTCAGAACCAGGGCTGCAAGGGAAGAGTTCAGAGTCTCTGATGGATTCATTTAGACCAGCTGTGCCCACTGCTATGCTGGGTGCTGTGTGGGATAACAAAGACCCAGAAGACAGAGCTACAGCCTCCAATATCATGAAATTTTGGTGGATGAATAAAATGACATTCATGTAAATAAAACCATTGGAGAACAGGGAACTATATGGGACCATAACAGCAAGTGTTGCCTGCATGGCGGAGCCTCTGTCCTGTACAAGACCGGACAGAGGGGACAAGAACTTGGGCTAGAGGATGAGGCAAGAGGGAGGTAGTGGGTTTGGACAATGGCTTGGGAGACAGTGGGAATGGCATGAGGGAACACTTAATGAGCCTCAGGAGAGTGGGACAATGAGTACAGGAGCGCCCTATAGTCCAATGGATGACTTTTTGCTATATTTTTGCAGGGCGAGAGATGGTGGGGCCCACGCTGCCTGGATACCCACCCCACATCCCCACCAGTGGACAGGGAAGCTATGCCTCTTCTGCCATCGCAGGCATGGTGGCAGGTAAGGGGAAGAGAGGGACAGAAGGGGAGCATTGCAAAGAGGATGTGTTGGAGAAAGGTGGGACAAGAGGGGGCAAGAGGTAGGCTGAGTCCCATTCACAGACTTTCGGAACATCACTGAAGTATGGACCAAAGGGGGCATCTCCTTGTAAATGCCTGGAGACATGCCGCAGTGCAGTCCCGGCTTCTAAATTCACCCCACTTTGGCCTCCTTCTTCCCAGATTTCCCACATTATCCACCATGATGAAGGAGGGGCTGAGTTAGGCCTGGGTGTAAATCCAAGTTCCTCCACCTCTTCCAGTGAGCATTGATGAAGTGAGCCCTAGGGGCCACTGAAACTCTGTGAGCCAAACATAAGCCCAGCCTTTAAACAGCCCTCAGTCTCCCAGTGATTTACTCTGATAAATCTCACTTTACCCCTTCTGCAAAATCTGCACACGAATGGTGTTGTTGATGATGATGATGATGATGATATGACTGAAATATATTCTCCTTCCCACCACACACCACACTCACTCAACCCTGAATGGTAGGACCCAGGTTCTGGGTGCTGTAAGAGCACGTAGAGGATGAGATGAGCTGGGAGTATTTCTCTGTCCTCATTTGGACTGTCCTGGAACTCTCCCTGCCAGTCATTTGGGTTTCTTTGTCTGCCAGTTGTCATCCAATGGTGACCCAGGCTGTCAAGGTCTGGACTAATGAGGAGGACAAGGGGAATTTCTTTGGGCAAGTCTCATTCTGTTAAGAGCCATATAGGAAAGACCCAGGATGGATAGGGTAGAATTGAGTCTGCCCAGAGAGACCTGGGGACCTGGAGCTTCTGGAAGGGGCTTTGGACTCAGGACATCCGTGACCGCCATGCCAGCCCTGGGCCAGCCTCTCCAGCTCTGACCCCAGAGACTTAGTGCATTCACCCACGCTTGCATTCACCCTTCCTGGCAGGGGTTAATCTTTGCCAGCCACCCACTCTGGGCACCCTGTGTAGAAGCAGGTGGGCTGGGCTCTCCTGGACAGAGGGAGGAGAGGAAGAAAGAGAGGGAGGGAAGGAGGCTCTGTGCTCCCTGGGAACCTGCTGAGCTGGCACTTGTTGCTGCCTGGTTACCGTGGCGATGTGCTTAATGCAGCGTTGAAAATACAGAATACTGACTCCTCTCTCCCTCCTGGCCCTGGACTCCCTCCCTCCCTCCCTTCCTCTTCTGGAGCGTGAAATGAGATTGGTCAAGATAAAAAAGGAAAAGATTCGGTTATTTTTTTAAGAGTGTGGATAATGGGGCCTCTCAATCAAAATCCCAGGCTCCAGTCGGCTCCCCCCATACCCGCTCCACCCCCTCCACCTTCCCCTCCTGCCTCCGTTGGGGAGGAGGGAGAAACATAAAGCACAAGGCTTTTCTCTTAATTATGAATCATCCCTAAGGGCAGGTTCAGGGCAAGGGGTTCCTGGGGCCCAGAGTCTAACCTGTGGAGTTGCTGGAAGACTTGGGCCTCTCATCAAAGGCCACCAGGTTGTTTCCAGAAAGGCCTCATCAAGTGGGTGCTGTGACAAAAAAAAAAAAGCACAGCTATGAAGTTGACTGCAAGTGGATTGCAAAAGGGAGGGGCCTTGCCTTACAGCATGGATGGGCTCCCAGTAAGTTGCATGCAAATCAGTTTCCAGAAAATGCAACACTATTTAAATGCATCACCTGGTTCCTAGGAATGCCATTGTGCAAATGAATTCTTAAGGAATTTTTTTGTAGAAAAATTATGTGTCTGTCTCTTACTACTGCCTACAATCTCTCAGTTGACTGAGGGGATTCTTTCAATTAAAGTCAAAAAAGTTTCATTCAGCATCTACTGCATGCAGATTCGGTACCTAATAAATACTTAAAGCAAGCAATGCCAGTGACGTTCTTCAATCCATTGTGGCAGGAAGTAAGTGAGCATTTATTATGCACCTGTGCATGCCTGTCCGTAAATACGTATAACTTTATTTCTCATTTAATCCTCACCATAGGACTGGGAGGCTAATATTATCCCAGTTTTATTGATAAGGAAACCAAGGCTTAGAAAGACAGAGTGGTGTTCTCAGGGTCATAACCATGCTAAGTGGCTGAGTTGTTGAAACACAGGTCTTTTGATTTCAAATCTAGGGCTCTTTCTATTACACCACACTGCTTTCCACTGTGGCAGAAACAAAGACACAAGCAGTAGGAGAGCAGCACAGGAGATGGGCCAGGACACAGAGTTGTCTTGTCCATTCACCTTTTTTTGCCTTCTCATTCTTTTCGTTGTTGTTGTTCTGGTCCTGCTAACACAGTTAGGGACCCTCACACCAGCTCTAGAGGGGAACCAACAGCTCCAGATGAATGGATCCGTTCAGCCGTCAATATTCATCTTTACATACATTTTTCCATACATCCATGCATCTTCCCACCCATCCTTCCATCCATTCATCTTTCCATTCATCCTTCCATCCGTCTCTTTCCATCTATCCATTCTTCCATCCATCCATGCATCCATCCTTTCATCTATTCATCCACCCATCCATTCTTCTATCAATCCATCATTCACCACTTTTTCACTTAACAAATATTGGTTGCAGATCTACTGCATGGGATGCTGGGGATACAGCAGAGAAAAAGACAGGTCCCTCTATTCATGGAGCTTACTACCTAATGGAGAGTGGAGAGAAATGGACAGTAAATGAGCCAATGAATGAACAAACTTGATAATTTTAGATGGCTCTAAGTGCTGTGAAGACAATAAAATGTTGATGATGTAATAAAGAGCCACAGGGAGATGAGATAACTACTTTAGATTGGCTGATCAGGAGAGGCCTCTCTGAGAAGGTGTTCAAAATGGTCAGCCAAGTGATAAACTGAGGCAGACAATTCCTGTCCCCAAAGAACAGCAAGTGCAAAGGCCCTGAGGCACGAACAAGTTTAGCATGATAGCACACAGAAAGAAGGTGGCCTGTATCAAAGAACAGTGAGTGATTGGTGAAGCACTATAAGATGAGGAGATGTTGGTGGTGGCTGGGTCAAGTTTTAGCAGACTACTCAGGCTTTGGGGAAAATGGATTGTAGAGAGTCAAGAGAGAAAGCACAGGGACTAGCTGCGGGACAGTTGCAGTAGTTCTTGCAAGAGGTGACAGTGGCTTGGGCTAGGGAAGCAGCAATGAAGGAAGAGAAAAGAAACACAGGATATATTTGGGTGGTCGAGCCAACAAAAGTTGCTGGTGAATTGGCTGTAGGGATGAGAAAATAGAGAAAATAAAGATCGCTTGTAGGTTTTGGACTTGGGAAACTGCACAGATGGTGGTGGCAAGTATGTGTGTGGAAGAGTCGGGGGGAAAGTGGTGTAGTTGGTGGCAGGTGGAAATCAAGAGTTGTTGGACTCTTAGGATTGAGATGCCTAGTAAATACCCAGTTTAATAAGTCAGTAGGCACGTGATACTTGTCTGATGTCAGGAAGGAATCCCGATTAGAGTATCAATTTCAGTTGGTGTACAAAGCTGTTTATTTAACGCCAAGGGATTAGGCAAGATCACTAGAAAGAGAATGTGGATAGAAATTCACAGAAGGCTCACAAACCAAACTTGGGATTCTTCTACATAACACAGAGCTCTGACAGAGAAGGAACCAGCAAGGACAGGGAGTAGGAAAGACAGGTGAGTGAGGAAGCCAAGCAGTAGATTGAGCATCACAAAACCCAAAGGAGCAGAGGGAGTGGTGAGCGAAGAAGATCAGGGAATTGTGGACATGGAAGTGACCATGGGAATAATTAAGTAGAGGTGGGGGGAGGGGACGGTTGGGGGAATCAGCAATGGCCAGATAGACCATGGGGCAGAGAAAGAAGCTGGTAGCCAGAGAGAGGTGTGGGTAGGAAGAGGATTTTTAAAAGATAGAAGATAATGGAGCATGTTTGCAGGCTGAAGGGAGTGATAAGTTAAAAGGGGAAAGACTGATGAAACAGAAAAGAGGAGATAACGATAGGAGTCAAGTCCTTGGAGAGGTGAGTGGGTGGGAGACAGAGCAAAGAGGACAGGTTTGCCTTTCGTAGACACAAGGACATTTCATCCTTTGTGGCTACAGGCAGGTGGAAAGAGCTGCCAGATGTAGACAGATGTGGGAAGATCCACACCCAGCATGTGCCATCTCCCAAGCCCCGTCCCCTTCCCCAGCTTCCATGTGAATGAGGCAGATAGGCACTTAGTAAGCGAGTAAGCATGTGAGCGAGTAAATGCATGAATGAGGGGCAAGATGAGAGGGCAAACTCACTGTGTTTTCTACCTCCCTTCCTTGTCCTTTAGAGCTTGCAGTGCTTGGCATTAGGCAGGGTGGGATTAAGGCACTGGGGCCTTGCCAATGAAAAATTGGTTTCCTCCATGGGAATGCTGAAATCAGGGTGATCTGGGGTACCCCAGCAGTAAATGGGGCATTTTGCACTGTGGGATACAAGAGAGAGCCCTGGTTTAGGAGCCAGGGGCCCAAGTTCTAGTTCAGGCTCTGATTGATGTGTGGCCTTGTACAAATGTCTTTCCCTCTCTAGGTAGTCGTTTCTTCATTCATTAAGTGGATGGTTAGATTAGATCATTTCTATATTTAATTTTTCTTTTTTTTCCCTTGCCTTTTTTCTTCTTTCCTCCCTTCCTTCTTTTACACGTATTTTTTTTTTTTTTTTTTTTTTTAAAGATGACCGGTAAGGGGATCTTAACCCTTGACTTGGTGTTGTCAGCACCACGCTCAGCCAGTGAGCGAACCGGCCATCCGTATATGGGATCCGAACCCGGGGCCTTGGTGTTATCAGCACTGCACTCTCCCGAGTGAGCCATGGGCCGGCCCCCTTCTACACGTATTTTTTGCCTGATCTGTGTTAGACTTAGTCCCTGCCCCTGAGGAACTTGCTGTGCTCATTATTGTGAACTTCCCGCCTGTCGCTGAATCCCTAGACAAGGAGAGGATCCAGCAGGCTTCCTTTGCTTCAGGCTCCTCCTCACTTCCACTCCTCCTGTGCAAATGCCTACTTCTTGGCAAGGAAGCAACCCCCCTCACCTCAACCCAGGCTTTAAGATTGGTTGGATGACTGATTCGAGCCTCCACTGAGCTTTATTTTAGCACCTGTTTGATGGGAAAGTAATAAAAGCTGACATTTATTGAGTGCCTCTTATATTCCAAGCATGGTGCTAAACGTTTAACATGCATTATCTCATGTAATCCTCACTTAACCCCATGAGAGAGGGACAATAATGCACCCCATTTTACAGATGAGGAAACCAAGGTTGATAGAGGTTAAGTGACTTGTCCAAGGTTACACAGCCAAGAAGTGGGGAGTAGGAATTTGACTCCAGGCAGGTCAGCTCCAGAGCCAGGGGGTTTCAATCTTCCCCTTCAGAGTGTCTGGGAAAGAGACTAGGAGCCACAGAAGGCACTTAGCTCACAATCACAGATGAGTTTCTAAAAGAACATTCATTGGGGTTGGCAGGAACCTGGCTTTGTAAATAAAATTGTCTCATAAGTGCGTGAAGAGATTATCTGGAATTTAGAGTCAAGAGCCCGAGGGTCAAATGCCCCACCATTTGCCAACAGTGTGATTTGAGGCAAACTGCTTAATCTTGCTCCACTCCAATTTTCTCTTCTATAAATGGCAGTGTGGATGGGTCCTTCACAGGATGGTGTGAGAATACAGGGGCATGATGTGTGGGAAAGTGCTTTGCAAACTCTAAGTCCATACCACGCACCAGTGGTAGTTGTACGGGTCAGCTTGACTTCTTTGTTGTTGTTATGTAAAGGAATTCTTAGGTAATTTCTTTGGTAAATAATTCCTTTGGGAAAGACTAGAATCCATTTCCAGAAGGAGATGATCTGATTTACCTTATATAAATTCATTTACTGAGTTTGCTTAAAGTGGTGGACTCAGGATGGGACAACAAACTCCTCAGAGAAGTCCCAGGACACAGTTTCCCCAAGAGGCCAGTGCCCTCCAGCATCCTCCCTCCCCTTCTACCCTTAATCCTCAGTACCTCCTGCTCCACACACACACACCCTCAACAAACTCATACCTAGGGAGGCCAAAAAGTTCACATATACCGATTCCCTCTTTGACCGATAACTCCCAGCCCCTGCCGTGGATCCCTCCTAGGAAGGCCCTTCTGTGAAGGTCCGAGCAGCAGCAGAAACAGCAGGTAGAACCCAGGCCTTAGAGTCACAGCTTCCAGATTCCAGCAAAACCTCTGGTTGTGTGAGCCTCTGCAGATCCCAGAGCCTCAGTTTCTTCAGCTAGAAAACAAAGATAATAAGATCTACTTCCTGGGGTTCCTTTGAGAGCTGCATGGGGTCAGGGCAGTGCCTCCAGTACCTGGAGAAAAAGGCACTGCCCCAAATGAGCCAGAAAGAGATGCTAGAAGGGCCTTCTGAGCTCTGCTGTCCCTGTGCTGGCTCCACCTGCCCCTCCTTCCCCAGGATCTCCCACTGCCAGCTCTACAAACCCTTTTCCCCATCCCAGCCCCACACTGGTGCCAGTGCCAGTGCCAATGCCAGTGCCAGTGCCAGTGTCGGTGCTGCCTACTCACAGGCCCTCCCCCTGTGCCTCCCGCAGGAAGTGAGTGCTCTGGCAGTGCCTACGGCCACACCCCCTACTCCTCCTACAGCGAGGCCTGGCGCTTCCCCAACTCCAGCTTGCTGAGTAAGTCCCTAGGGCCACCCAGGCCCTCTGCCGGGCACAGTGGGGTGGTGTGGGGGGAGGGGGAGAAGGCTGGGCCAAAAGTTGTCTGAAAGCAGGGAGGCCCAGGTTAGACAGAGGGTGAGGAAGGTAGCAGGGCCATGTATCTGGTTATTCGGTGGAGCAGGCAGAAGGCCAGAGACTTCCTGGCCCAGCTCTCTCTCCTGCTCCCCAAGGCCTTGTCTATTAAATCTGTTTTGTGTAAGATTCAGGGTTCAGGCCTCCAGAAGTGGGCAAGAGTGGACTCAAGAAAAGCCTAAGAGAACAGCAGACCCTGACCCAGGGGTGCCCTGCCAGAGGGCTGGCTGCTCTCCTTCCTGAGAGCTGATTTCAAGATGCCACCCTGTTGTCCCCATTAACCATGTCATGGCTCACAATGCTCATGATTCAGCACCAAAAGCCTTATACAGAAATCCTTTGTTCCAACCACGTCCCATCTTTGGCTTTGGGAAGTGGATGCATTCAGGGTTGCGGTCCAGAGAGTGAGCTTCAGTGGGCTTTGAGGCCACTCTTCACCGCCTCTTGCTCTGGGGTAGAGAAGCTGTTCAGGAAAACAAGCCCCATAAATGGGGGACTTGGGGGATCCCACTAGAGCCTCCCCCAGCCTTGGGGATATCAGAGCAAACCTAAGCCACAAAGGAGCAGTGGTGGAAGGGTCATCGAGCACTCCCCCAGACCCCCACTCCTCCCATTGCCTCCTGATGTTCCAGAAATGACTGGGAGGGTGGCTGACCTGGGCTGTATTTGTCAGATGAGTTCAACTCCAAGCCATCATCTATTCAGTTTAGCCAAAATGGACAAGAGCAGCGAGGCACGCAGGAATCAGGGCACCTTCCCATGAGCTTCCAGGGCTGCTGACCCTGCAGATGTGCCCAGTCTCTCCATGGAGGCCCTCCAGCCTGGACCCCCTTTGGCCAGTGGGGAGTCTAGTCTCCAGGATCTTAAGAGGGAGATTCTCTGACCTGGTACTGTTTGGACAAGGCTAGGGAGGACCCCGATGACCCCCAGTGTGCTTGGATCTCGGAGTTCCACATGTAGCTCTCTCCATTGCCCTCTCCTGGCAAGGAGGCTGTTGAAGGTCAAAGCAGTTGTGGGGGGAGTGGCAAGAAGCCACCCTTCTCATTCTGGCCAGAAACTCAAAGGTGAGGCCCAAGAAGGAGGAAATAGGGCTGGAGAGGAGTTAATCTTTGATGATCAGATAGGCCAGAGGGATGAATGATTAACTTGTGCTGTCTTAAAGGTCAGCAGATGCGGGGAAGGCTATGGTGCAACTTCCCCTTCTGACCAGCAGTGTTGTTGTTATGTTTTTTTAACATGTCCAGGTTCCCCATATTATTACGGTTCCACATCAAGGCCGAGCGCGCCGCCCACCGCCGCCACGGCCTTTGACCATCTGTAGTTGCCATGGGGACAGTGGGAGCCACCGAGCAACAGGAGGGCCGGCCCGGGGCCCGAGAGAGTCACACAAAGGAATCTCTATTTATTACATGAAAAATAACCACAAGTCCAGCATTGCAGCTCACTCCCTGTGTGGCTGATTTAATGAACCATGAAAGACAGGATGGCCTTGGAGAAGGCCAGGCTGTCCTCCAAGACTCCTTAATGAGGGGCAAGAGTCCCAGAGAAAGAGACCAAGTTGGAGGAGAAATGGACCTGGCTGGTACCCACCAAAGGAGAGACACAGGAGCAGTCGAGGAGCTCCAGGGAGATGGCGGATGGCACCCGCCAGTCCTGAGGGTGCACAAGGGCACCTTCCTGCTCTGTCAGCACAACCAGAAACTGTGGACTGTAAGCACTTCCAGCCATAGCCGGTGCCCAGGCTCTCCCCACCAGCCACCCTGAGAGTCACCTCCCTCAGCCTGCCACCAGCCCCAGAGCCAAGGTCAGTGTCCACCTCCTCTGCCCATCTCGTGTGGCCCTTCCTCCACTCCCTCTGGTCATAGGCGAGGTCTGGGTCAAGTCCATCAGAAACTCCACCAATTGTCACTGACCGTCCTTTGCCTGCTGTTGAGAATGCACAAGGGCCACCCCGGGTTTCCTCCAGCGGGTCATCGCTTGGGCAGCTGCTGTCAGCCGGACCAGCCTGAGGCAGCTCAAGAGAGACATTCCAAAGGGCCCCAGCCCCTGGGAGGTGAGGTGCGGCTCTGTCCAGCAGAGCAAAGCAGAATTGCGGGGACCGTTCCGCCTTCCCAACAGCTCCTGCCAAGCCCAGCTCGCTTCCTGCAGCACCAACCCGCCACAGCCACCGAAGAGACCCTGAGGCGACCCCCAAAGCCAGCAGTGGGGGCCCCTGACTGGCCCCCGCAGCCCCCGCCCCCACCCCCGCAGCCTGACTGTAAATACTGTAAATGCAGCTCTGTTTGGGCCAAGCTTCCCTCTTCCCACCCCCAGGCTTCGGCCTCTGAGTGAATTGTCCCCCTACCATGTTGGGATTCTCTCCTTGACGCTTCTCTTTTTTAAAGTGAACCCACCATTGCCACATGACACAATAAACCATTCCTCTTTGTCTCAAGCTTTGGAATTAGCTGAGGAAGGAGGCACCTGGGGACTGAATGTTCTCCTGAGAGACTCAGAGCCAAGTGGCCAACAAAGTCACTTTGGGGCTGTGCGCTGGAAGGGACCACCTGACGCTCCAGAGCCCTGGCTTAGCATTATCCCTCTGTCCTTAACAGATGCTTAATGCTGGGGAATCACTTATACAAGATTTGAGCTCTTCAACGTGGAGTAAATGGGGGAATGGTGCAGTGCCTGGGCCACCACAGACTACTTGCAAAGAGTCGCTGTTGTTAATAACAGGAGGCCGGAGAACCAGCGGGTGGGTTGGCCAGGGACGCAGGAGTAGCCATGAGCAGGAGCCCACAAGAGTAGACAGCTCTTGTGGTCCCCACAATGCAAGAGGAGGGAAGAGAGAAGACCGGGCTTTCCTTAGTCTACACACGGGGTGGAGGGCTTCCTGCGAGGGAAGCTGGGATTGGCCCCATTTTACATGTGAGGAAACTGAGACTTAGAAATAAATGAAATGACATGCCCAAGGTGAGAAGTAGTGGATTGGACCCAGTCCTGTCACCCTTTCACCCAACACCACAGTGCCCTCAGAGAAATGTCAGATGGTTCTAGACATAAGGGAGATTCCAGTATCTAATTCTCTTTGACGGATTCTAAAGATTTGACACTGCCAGAGCAATGGGGAGGTCACAGTGTGGTGGAGCCAAGAGGAATGAGGGAAGCTGTGGGGACTTAGGACAGCACCCTCCCGGAAATGTTGTATAACCAGGAGAAGATACAAGGGTGACAGCAGTGGTTCTGCCCTCAACAGAGTGCCTGTCTGCCAGGAGCTGTCTCGGGTCTACAAGGCCCCTCCCTATGTAGAGTCCAGCTGAAACGAGGGGCGGGGGTGCCCAGGTTAATGTGGGCAGCTGAGCAGACAACACTGGGGTTGAGTCAGGTGCAAGGGGGGTCCCTTACCCCACCCGGGGACTCCAAGGCTAGGAGGACAGAAGCCGAGAGACGGCTCTTAGCTCCTCAGGCCTCCCAAGGGAGTGCCCAGGGATGTTCACGGGGATGGCATGAGAATGGTTGAGACTGCAGGGACCTTCCCATGGAGAAAATCCATCCCTTTCCCTTCAGAGGGGATCTGAGAGGAGTCTCATTTTTCAATGACAGGACATCCCTAGGCCACAGGGACTTTCTGCATCCCATTATATCTGAGGCTATTCAAGACCCCAAACCTCTGGGTTCCTGAGTGCCCTTAGTCAACCCCCAACCTGGTTCTGGGGCCACAACGAAGCTCCCTCCCAAAAATTACTTTGTGTCACATGGCATCTCAAGGAGCCTGCCCAGCAACCCTAAGCATTTGCAGCTAAAACCCCCTCTGTGTCCCCGGCAGACCCTCCCCAACTCACTAATGACGTAGGGACTTGGCTGTGCTTTTGCTACAGTGACCACGGTTCAAAATTAATCTTCTTTAGGCCGGCCCGTGGCTCACTCAGGAGAGTGCGGTGCTGATAACACCAAGGCCACGGATTCGGATCCTATATAGGGATGGCCGGTTGGCTCACTTGGGAGAGCGCGGTGCTGACAACACCAAGGCAAGGGTTGAGATCCCCTTACTGGTCATCTTTAAAAAAAAAAAAAAAATTAATCTTCTTTTCTCCTAGGTGGGCTGGGTATCCCAGGACACCCTGCTCAGAGCAGGTGTTTGGTGACTATGTGGAGTGGACTGGCCAGTACGCATCCAGATATTCCGCCCATGTTCAAACCACGAGTCCCCCACTGGGGCTCAGAAAATGTAGTCATTTATGTCTTGGATGAGTGATGATTCGAGGTGCCCCAGCATTGGAGGTGGTTCTGAGAGAAGTCGGGCTGACACGTGAGAGGGCAAGATAAGAGGTAGAGGTATGAGGAGAAGGACAGGAGGGCATGCAGGCTGAGCTGGAAGGCCACCTTCACCCAGGGGGGTGAGGGGAGTGTCCCAGGGTGGCTGTGTGTGAAGGGGGGTTGGCTTACTGTGTGGAGAGTCAGGGGCCCTGGTTTCTGTGAAGTGTGTGGGAGTGATGTGTGAGAAATGGGGACGGGCATGGGCCTGAGACCTTTCCGAGGCATCGAGGGCCCACCCTCCTACACTCTCCTGCATCCCTGCTGCACTTGGAACAATCCCTTTCCCTGCCTGTGTGTAGAGACCGCCTTAGCTTTCCAGGGAGCCCCCCTGGTCCTCACCCCTCCTCTTCCAGTGCTCCCTGTCTCCTAGCACCAGCCAGGCCAGCCCAGCTCAGGAAGTCCCTGTGGACCAGGCAGCCCTGCAGGGAAGCAGGTTTCTTGCTGGGAGACAGAGCAGCTCAAGCCCTGCCTGGGGCCCACCAGGTGGGCAGAACTGCTGTGACTCTCTGGCCCCTACCCCATAGCTCCAGGGTGGGAAACGGAGGAAGCTGGGAGTCCCCACCCCAAGGCCAGACCACAGGCTAGCTCCAACCCCTCCCCTTGTCCCCACCTTCCCTCACTTCTGCACTGTTGTTGCCATGAGTTGGCACTAACAGACATGTATATTCTGCCAACCTTGTACCAGGCACACAGTCAACCCTCCTGATGGCCTCAGGAGAGAGGAGAGTGGCCACAGTCCACAGACCAGACCAGAGAGGCTGAGGCACTTGCTTGAGGTTTCCACGCTGCCACCAGCGCTCGTCACCCTCATGCTCCCATTCCCCCAAATACACACACTTTTCTCATCCATGTCAACATAAGTCTCCTGTCCTTAGCCTTCAGGGTGGGTGGGAGACTCGGTGGCAGCGTCAGGAGGCCTGTGCTTCAGTATTAGCCCCGTCCAGCAGGGGCAGAGGGAGGCCAGTGGGGACTGTGGCCCCCTCCTTCACTCACTTCCTGACAGTCCTCCCTGCCCTCTCGCAGCTTCAGAAGTTATGACAACCCTTTACGTAGGTGTAGTTTCTTTCTGTGTATGAAGCTCATTCACATCCACTTATGTCTGATTCTCAACATTGGCCTCATTTTGCACTTGGGGAAACTGACTTTTTCAAGGGCATTTAGCTACTCAGCAGAGGAGCTGGGACCTTAGCTCTAGCCCTAATCTGAGACCTAATCTGCATCCTATTCTAAGGCCTCAGACATCCAGTTGTGTCCAGGCTTTGGCAGAGACCTCAGGCAAAGGGGCAGAAGTTACTCAGCCAGTTAGGGCGCTGCCACACGCCCCACCCCCAACTTGGCCAATAGTCCTGGACAGAAGGTCCAGAGGTGGCAGAAAAAGCCTGGGGTGCGGCTGAGCTAGGCCAGGCTGATCCCTGACTCCCTCCCTGGACCCTCAATCCCAGTCGTTGTCAGGCTACCCCTCTGCAGCCTTTAGGTCATAAAGCACTTCCATCTGTCAGGGGCTGATTGCACCTCTGCCCCAGGTCATGTGTCACCTTCTGACATGGAATGACAGGGCTGACCTTGGCTGTGGTTCTGGTGGAGGAACCCTGCCATCCTACAAGGGCCACATCCTCTCTCTCTCTCCGCCCCCCATCGCTCTCTTCTTCCCCTTTTCACTCCCTTTAGTTTCTTATTTCACTCCCTTTTCTGCTGGGTTCAAAGTGATTATTCCTTGCCCTGTGGTGGGAGAGACCTTTGCATCTCCCGCAATGGGAGTGAGAGAAAGAGAAAGTGAATGTCGGGGAAGAGCTTAGACGTCCTGCGAGTGCTCAAGAAATTCCAGGAAGCTTTTCTTCTCCTTCTCTCCATCTCTCACTCCTTTGGCTTCCTGCTCTTCCCATTACTTTCTTCTGTCCCTTTGGCTCTTTAGGGGCCTCTGGGACACAGACACTGTAGGTTGTCACCTCCTGGATGGCAGATACCTGTCCCCACGGCTCTCTGCTCTCACATGCACATACCACCATCAGTGCCATCTCTCCCTTTCTATGCCCCTCAAACAGAACCAGGCATCTGATTCTTTCTCTTGCATGAAGCTGGAGGAAGCAGGTAAGGGCAAGTCTCTCCCTCCCCTTCCAGCCAGTGGGTAGCATCCTCCCCAAGATGATACGTTTTCTACTTTTGAGAAGCAGCAAAGGCTGAGACTCGGCTGTGGAGAGGCTGCTGGGGGGTTTGGGGCGAGGGGTTCAGGCCTCCTGGGGGGGGTGGAAAGTGGGGCTTTGGTAAGGGGAGAGCGGAGGTGGGGCCCAGCTCCTCCGCATCTGTGCCCGGTGGCAGCCGGCCAGGCTGTGGAGTGAAGCGCTGCCTGCGGCTCTCGCAGGGAAATGTGATGTCCCCTTGAGTGAAGCGGACTGTGCAGTGTGGAAATTGGCTCTTTTCTGAGCGAGCGGCGGCTGTTGCTGCGGAGTCGGGGTGGGCTGGGGCCCGCGGGAGGCCGTGCTGGCCCCTGGAGTGAGCCGGGAGCAGCCATGTGCTGAGAACTCATTAGGGATAAATCAAACTAGTAACAGCATGAAGCCAACACCCGCCCCCCCCCACCGCGCCTCCCTTCCCCACCCCCTCCAAGACCCCACCTCCCTCCGCCTCCGTGGTCCTCTCCCCATCAGACTCCCTCCTGCCTTCTCCCCAGCCAAGGCACCCTCTCCCCAGCTCCAGGAGCCCAAATCCACCTGCGTGCACACAACCACATGTGCATGCACCGCACACACACGCACACATGCACCCACACACGCTCTCCTGACTGCCACCCAGACCCCAGGAGCCACCTTTGAATGACAGACAATCTTATTTACAAATACAGCTCTTTTTCTGTTTGTTTTATATCTATTTGCCTTTTTGGTGGAAGTAGGGGCACTGGTAGCAAACTTAACTGGCAGCCCCAGGCCTTGCTAGGAGCACAGACTGGGAACGCGCATTCCAGGCCCTTCATCTTTTCGCCATGTTCATACCCACCTTTTCATCCCCTGCTGCTGTGGGCAACACTGGCTCCCCGACGTATACCCCCGGCAGAAGAGACCACTCAGAAGACTTGACTACCACAGCAAAGAAATTGTGCATAAAACGGATGAGCTCGGCCAGAATGAAACTCATTTCTCCGCCAGAAGAAAAAAGGAAGAGAGAGACAGGGAGGAAGAAAAGAAGGCAGCCATTTCCTCCCCAGATCCACCTTCTCAGCTGATGAAGAGGAAACGGTCTGCTCTGTCTGTTCACCTAGGGCTGGATTCATGGGTGTTGCCAGGGCCTGTTAGTTACTGTCATGATAACGAGGCCACTTTTGTTTCCTTCCTGGGAGATGGTGGCCCAGGGATTTTGCTGAAAGATCCCAGGCCTGGAGTGTAGGGTGGTGACGGGGTCTCTGTCACCTCCCTACTGTCGACTCCAGGAGACTCCTTCTCAGTTTCCTCATCTGTAAACATTGTGGCTTGCACCAAAATGATCTCCAGCTCTGACGTTCTGACGTGATTGTTACCTGGCTCGATGAAAAGCATTAAGGGCCTCATCTGACTGGCTTAGGTAATTTTCCATCTGGCAAACACTATATTTCCATATCTGGAATCTGGTCTCTGTTTAGGGTAGGGGTGAGGTGGCTTCTGTGCCCCACCCACCCGGACGGGAGCTCAGGTGCCCACTCAGCTTTGTTGAACTAAAGCCAGGCTTCTACAGGATTCCAGGACGGGGCAGAAACCAGAGGGGAGCTAGCTGGCCACAGTTAGTGCGGGCTGGGGCATGGGGACTCTGCTTTCAGCCCTCACATTCATCGATTCATCCATTCCTTCAGAAGTCTTCTGGGAACCACCCACTATGAGCCGTCCCCTTTCATAGGCCCCTAGGGGAAAACAAGGGGAACCTGATAGAACCCTCCTCTACCCCCCACCCCAAAACTCAGAGCTTGGAAACGAGACTTGTACAAAACTATAGATCAGGTGGAAAAGCGACAAAAGTCACAAGAGAGGTGCATGTAGAGTACTGCTGGGTGTCAGGTAATATTTGCAAAATCCCTTGTGCCCACCCAGCCCTTTCTCTGGCATTCTATCTTCTCCAAGGGCAGTTGATAGGAACACCTACTACAGCCCCTAAACTTCAGGCCTAAAAGTCTGACCTCTCTTTCTGGAAAAAGACTTCTGCCCTGCTCTCCAGGACTTCTTTCTCCCAGGGAGGGCGCTAGGCGAGGAAGAATCAACATGTCAGTGTCCTTTCCCAAACACTCTCTCCTTCATTCCACCTACAGTCTTCCGGCCCAACCCCAGCCCTAGCCCCAGCCCTGGCTAAATAGACAGGAAGCCTAGAACCTGGAACCAGAAGGCCTGGGTCTCTCTCTGAACCGCTCTTTTGTTCACACACTTGGGTGGGGAAGGGGGTGGTAGGTGTTCAGGGCCCGGGAATGGACCAAAGCCTGCCCTTCCCTGCACATCTTGGCTGGTCCCCTCCTTCCATCTCGATAGCCCCTGCACCTAGGGTGGGGCCAGCCCAGCTCCCTGGAACTGGAGGGAATAGGGGCTGAGCAGGGTACTCGGTGGAGAGAGTGGGAAATGACGCACACAGAAAAGGAGAGGGGTGCGGGTGCCTGGAGGTGGCAACATCACCTGGCTGTGAGTCCTAGGACTCTTGGGGATGGTGACAGTGAGCCAGGGGACAGTCCTCACCTCCATGATCCCCTCCTGTCATGCACATTTCCTCAGAGCTCTACTTGGAGGATGGAGAGAAGGGTCTTTGGGGGCTGAAACATAGTGATGGGGAGGGGGTTGCAGACGCCCCAGATGCCCCAAGGACGAGAGGGAGGGAAGAAGAGAGGCGTCAGAGGATGGGGAGCAGGTGCCTTCTCCCAGCAGCCAGCCGGGGGGGTGTTGGGGGCGGCCCAGACCCAGGCCAAGGCTCAGGACCCATCTGAGCATGTCGCCTGCTAAGGAGGAGTGGAGGCGGGGGAGGGGAGGGTGGGGAGGTGAATAAATAATAGGAAATAAAACTTCATGAAGCAGAAAATAAAAGGCAGATTATACAGATGTGGCAATTTGAAGGATCATTGCCTCTGTCCTCTTTTAACTGCTGCATCTGGAGTTTGGAAGCGGCTTCTCTCCCTCCTCTGCCAGGTCCCCGCCTGGCTGGAGGCCCCCAGGGGGCCGAGGCAGGAGAAGGGACAGCGCCCCAAACACCTCCGCCGGCGGCATATCCCAGCACCGGGCGCCGCTGCCCCGCTTCGGACTAGCCGGCAGGCAGGCGGAGGTGGCGGGCAAGGGGGTGGGCTGGGTGTTTGTGGGTGAAGCTCTAGGCGAGGCGTGGGTGTAGCCATGTCTATGTGAGGTGGGGAGCATCCGTGGGGGAGGATGAGGCTGGTTACAGGGAGAGTGGGGTCAGGGGACAGGGCAGGATGAGGCTGATGGTCAGAAACAGTACAGGTGTGTGGCAGGTGTGAGGAAGGGGACCCCTGGCCAAAGGGAGGGCTTGAATGACTGTCAGCTGCAGGGTGAGGCCTAGGTCTCCACAGCTTCTCTCTCCTCTTCATCAAAATTCATTTGTTCGCCACAGTTTGACACTGTGCCAGGTGCTATATAAACAGACATGGTCTTTGCCCTTAAGGAATTTCCAGCCTAAGACACACACACACTTAGATTTTGTTTATTTTATTTTAAATATTAATGTATTCCCCACCTTGTTCCAGGGAGGATTTGAAACAGCTCACAGGAAATTCATGCAATACATTAGTAAAATACAGGTGATAAAATAAAGCGTGAGGACCACAGAAAACATAACATGGGTGGTATACTGGGTCCTACCCGGCTGCAAAGTCGAGCTGGAAATTGGCCTTGAGTCTCGTGGTGGCTGAATGAAAGTGTTCTCATGGTCACATACACGGCCCTCCCTCGGGAGAGGAGAGCGCACCCGTTCTCAGGAGAAGCAGCACTTTTCCTAGCTTGGCTCTAAAGGAAACGACTCACCTCGGCCCCCAAAAAGGAGACTAAGTGAGGAAAAGGCCGTCCCAGACACCGCAGCAAATCCAGGCCCAGCTCCCCCTCCCCAGGGCTGCCTCTTGCGGGGCCCAGCAGGGAGAGCGCAGGTGGTCACCCCCATCCCGGCTCAGTGAGAGTGTTGAAATCCAGAATATCTTGAGCAAAGAAGCACTCTGTGTCCTTCAACCCTTCCTTCAGCACTGGGACTTCTTTCAAGTGGGCTTTGGACCATAGATTAGCTCACTGCCATGACCAGAGTCTCAGAGGAAATACTAGTGGCTGGAGTCAAGGTTCCCAGCTCCGTCCAACCCAGGGTCAGAGCAGGGAATGTGCACATGTAGAGGGGCGGGGGCCAGGGCATGAGGGAGTCATCTCTTCTCTGCCCTCGTGGCTCCTTCTGACCCTGTGTCACGCCACAGATGAGGACAAAGACATCAGAAAACCGGAAGCTTCTACTCTTATACCAAGGGTGAAGCAAAGGCCATTTGGGTCAAATCTCCTTATGTATCTTTCAAAGCAACGGACAAACGATCACAGAATCATTCATTCAGAAACCAGGGTGTCAGGAGAGGACTAGCTTGGGAGACGCGACACCGCGTTCAGTCTTACAGGCCATCAGTAACACCGGTACAGTATTTTACAATCTCCAGGAAGATTTATTGAGGAGCCACGTTTTGCAAGACAATTAGAATCCAGGCCTAAAATTCAGAACAGACATCAGGGCTGAAAGCTTACATTTGGAAACCTCCCAAAGGCTATCCTGAAAGCTCTGCAGTCAGCCAAGTAAGAAAGAAAAGGAATGCAGAGCAGAGGAATGTAAAAAGTTAGAGTTCGCCGTGAGGACGTAACTAGAGGAGGAAGGACCGGGGAGGCTTCGTGGAGGAAAGGGTATCTGCATGTTAGCTGGTTTCCTCCCGGTCATCCATTCCTCCTAGCCTGTCCTTGTATGGTACTCAGAATTTCTCAGCAGTTGATCCCGTCTGTCCCTATCTTTTGGGTGATATTGGCTTTATCCTCACCATCTCCAAAGGTGGGCTCTGATTACCTCAAGCCCCTGGCCCTAGCAATTGGCTCAGATAGGGGACAGGGCCCAAGACAGGAGGCTCAAGGAGACGCTATTCCTGGATTTGAGTTTGAAATTTCCAGAAAGCAGATAATTTGCTAGATTTGCACCAAGAAGCGGGCTCTTGGGAGCTACTGGAGCCATCTTGGTACCATGCCTGGGCGATGGAGCCCCACAAGAGCAAGAGAGAAATGGGGTCCTGGATCAGCGTGGAGCCCTAGATTAAGTTTCACCTGACTTGGACACAGATTATCCAGTTATCGGAGCCAATCGATGTCCTTCTCAGCTAAAGCCCACCTAAGGTTTGTTACTTGCAACCTCCAGACAGAGGGAAAGCCATGTGCAGAGTGTGGCCCAGCACGAAACCAGAATGGCAAATTGAGGGTGGAACCTCAGCTGGAGCCCAGGGAAGGAGGGGAGGGCTCACGGGGTGAGTCCAGCGAGGCTGTGTGCTAATAGCTAACCTCACCAGACTGCCTTCTGCGCCAGGCATTGTTCTGAGATGTTTACCTGCATAATTTCACCTAATCCTCACGAGGATCCTGTGAGGTCAGGAGTGTTATTGTCCCCATTTGAGGGAGAAACAAACCGAAGTACAAGAGGCCAAATAACTGGCCCATGGGCAGACAGCTAGAAAACGCACCTCTGAGACTCGATCCCAGGCAGTCCAAGCTGTCAGGGTCAGACAGGTCCTGTGGTCAGCAGGGCCAAAAGTCACTGAGAGGTGAGGGGGATAAAGGCTGGGAAGACATTGGGTTTGACAGTTAAAGGTCATCAGTGGCTCTGGAGGTGGCATTTCAGGGAGGGATGGGGTAGAAGCCAATTTGTAAGGTGTGGGTGAGAGGCAGGTATGAATGGGAACCAGGGCAGAGAGGGAAACAGCCAGCAAAGGCAACACATCCCTTGAGTTCACCATAGAAAAGAGGGATGCAGGTCTTTCCTACAGGAAGCAACAGAGTCTAAAGCAAGCTTTTCTTTTTCTTTTTCCTAATGAAGGTGATAGCAGAAGACATGTACAAGGCAAAATAATGGAGGGGTAGGGAGTGGGCCCAAAGACTCCGATGGGACTCCTGCTGGAGAGAGCCCACAGCAGGCAGGAGAAGAGGGGCAAGTGGGGGCTCAGGGGGGAGGTCAGTCACAGGCATGCAAATAGCACCTCTTTCTCCAGAGGACAGGGGACGAGGAAAGGAACAGGTAAAGGTGTGAGCCACAGGTAGACAGCAAGGGGACATGGGCATCCAGAAAAGCTGATGGTGTAGGTGGTGGCAGAGGGGCCAGCAGGGAGGAGCCATAGAGAGAGTGGCCACTCAGGACCCCTAAAGTGCCTATGAGCTTCACGTGGGGCAGGAGTGCAAGGAGCAAGAAGGACCAGTGGTGGCCAGCTTTTCCCAAGTTTCCAGGCCATTGTCTGTCCCCACTTTCCATTTTTCATTTTGAAATATTTTACATTTACATAGAAGTTGCACCAGTAGTACAGTGCATTTCCAGGCCATGTTCTGACCCTAACCATTGGCCTTACTTATTCATTTCATTTCATCTCCTTAAAGCAAAACTCCCAAGCTGTCTCCCCAAGCTCTGAGCCTGCCATTCTTCTGCTTAAAAACCACACTGCACACTCACAAAAGCCACAGTGCTTGACTACATCTGAGGCACTTATGATCTGGCCTCCACCCACCCTTACTGCCCAGTTTCCCTCAGCCCCCTCACCCTGACCCTCCAGCCCAGCGCCATTCAACCCCAACACACCACATCTGTCTCCCTCTCTAGAAGACTGAACCTCTGAAGGAAAGGATCCAGGCCCCAAGCTTTAGTGATCTTTCAGTCTTCCCTGGTGCCTGGCAAACAACAAATGAATGTCTTCAGAAAGCCAGGCCAAGCAGCGATCAGGAGAGACCAGGAAGAGGTGACATCAGGGGTATCCATTGATTCACAGCGCGCCCAGGCCCCTGGAGGCTGAGATCCCCTAGATGGGAAAGGAAGACCCGAAGCCAAACTTCAGTCACCCTCACCAGAGACCTCTGTCTATCCCCTGCTCGCAAAGAGAAGGACCCACACAGGTGGGAAAAGAGAGTGAGGTGGAAACAAGGTCAGACGGGACTGTGGTGGTTTGATCTGTCCCATAAGGGGACTGCGACTGGGGGCGCATTCAGCAAGGTCATCTGGAGCAACCCTGGGGGGAGTTCTAGTCTGTCTCCATAAGGCTGCAGGCTTTCTTCCTCTTCACCTGCAGGAAGATGTCAGAGTCCCAGTCCTTTGCTTGGGAGAAGTGTCCCCAGATGGTGGGAGTCTGGCCTAGGCCACCGTGGCTTTGGGGAAGCAGAAGGTCCCAGTTCTGGTGATGGGACAGGGTTGCACAGGCTAACTTCCTGCCTTTCCCTGAGCATAGCTCTGTCGCTGGACACCTACACTGGGAGCTAAGAAGATGTAAGATCGCCCCCCAGTGGTCACACTTCATAACTGCAGCCCAATCTGCCAGTCTCCACCTGCCTGGGAGACCCTCCAGGCAGAGGTGGCTGTACAGCATTGACCAGGTGAGGCCAGGCAGCCAAGTTCACCTGGCTCTGAAGGCTTCACATGCCCAGATGAAAGGGAGGTGTCAGCTCTGCATTAACAAAGGAGCATCAAAGTGTCACACACATATGCAGACAAACCCACTCAAGGCCACTTACTTGTAAGCATTAGTCCAAGTCATGTCCACCTCAGGCTATGTTTCCACCAGACAATTGGACTCAACTATGGCTGTTAACCACTATTACCCATCAGTTACCCAAAGAGCTTTAAACATTTACGTCCATCCCTGACCCAGGCCTACTGAACCAGATCCCTGAGTGTGAGGTGGGAATGTGGCTTTTCAGTATGCTTCCTCAGCAAGATAAAGTGTGTCTCTACACTGACAGCTGGGAACCAGTGGGCAGGATTGTCAACTCATGGAGTCAGGGACATGTTTAATTCATTTTTGAATCCCCTAGTACTGGCCCATAAAATGTGTTCAATATTATTTGTGAAATGAAGAATGAGTGAGTGGATGAATATATGATTTTGAGGTTCCCTCCAGCTTGGGCAGCCTATTAACTATGTGACTTGTGCATACACGTAAACACACAGACACAGAGCACTCTATACACATGCACAGACATGCATGCACACACAGGGGTAAAGGGGGATAGAGCCGCCACACTGCAGGTGGCCCCAGCTGCCTGGCTCTCCCTTCCTCACTCACAGGCACACCTCCTTCTTCATTGGCTTGTATTTATTGCACATCCATTGGGTGCATGGTACAGACCCAGTCCCTGGCCAGACCCCATGCGGACCCCAAGGGCCAGTGCCTCTTTGTGGAGTTCCAGGCCACAGGGCTGGCTACATGCATGGCAAGGGAGGAGGGTGGCCCAGCAAAATGGCCGGAGAGTCAGTGCGTCAGCCAGCAGGCAGGCAGCAGGGGCCCCTCTTGGCGGGCAGCCTACTCGCACACTTGGCTGAACAGAGACAATGGCAGCTTCTCCCTCCAGCCCAGCCTCCTTCCCACAGCACAGCCCCAAGTCCATGAGGCTCCAGAACCTCCGCTGGAGAACAAGTGCAGCTGGGAGGCAGCCAGAGGGCAGCACAAGGGGCTCTCCCCGGGGAGCGCAGCAAAGCCCCTGGGAGCTGGCCAGGGGTGGGAAGGGTCCCAGCACCCTCAGGAATGAAGCATTAGGGGTCGGTGAAATGGGGCACATGGAGGAGTCTCCCGAGCCTGGCCCAGGCCTCACCTGGTCTCCAGGCCTCCATCCCATACCTCACAACCCTCCTCAGCTGCAGCTCTGGTCTGCAGACCCCCAAGGGGAATTGTCCCTGCCTTTCACCTGTCTACCCTCGCCAGTGGTCTGAACCCAGAGGACCACCGTCCTTGCTCTGAGGAAACAAAGGCTCCTTGTTCTCAGGGCTCCAAGGTTCTCCACAGAGGTCTGGAGGCCCCCACCCCTTCCATCCCCTGCTCTCGTCACTGGCTCTGCTCTGGTGATCAGGAATTGGGCGTGTGAGACTCTCCCATCTGCCCCAGTGCATGCCGAGGAAAGGGGCCAGTAGGAGACAAAGGCACGGGCCCCACAGCCTCACTGAGCCCTGGGAGCCTGCTGAAGTCCCTGCCCAGAAGGCTGTCCCCTCAGTGGGCAAGGCTGGGGCAACCCTGCTCCTTGGGTCACAAGAGGCTAATTGCTATCTCCCAGGAGTCCCTAATTGGCTCTCCTGGGGCCTTCCCCAGCAGGTCACCTAAATCCCAGAGCAAGACCATCCTCGGGGCTGTGGCTCCCCTATTTGGACTGCCCAGAGGCCCTGCTGCCCAAGCTCTCTCCCAGAAGCCCAGGTCCCACATGTGCTCAGATTTCCAAACAGGAGCTGAGTTCCACCAGACCCAGAGTGGGGTTTCTGCTCTGGATTCTGGCAGATGGAGGGTGACATGGGCCTGGCTCTGGGAGTAAAGCCACGTCTTCGACCTCTCTCTTCCCTCAGGAGTGGCCAGAGACAGGGGCAGCTGAAGGACCGCCATGGGGGTGGGGGCAAGGGCAGCAGTATCAGGAAAGCTCCAATGAGCAGGGGAATGAGGCCACAGGGGAGCGAGGGTTGTCCTTCAGCAGGGAAGGGACGGTGCCTCATCCCTTGTCACCATCCCATTGAAATAAGGCTCCCCTGCAGGCTTTCACCTCAGGTCTACCCCAGAGCAGGAGCCAGTGTCTGTGAGGTGGTGCTGGTTTCATAGCTGATTGCGGTTCCGCTTGGGGATTATCTTCCGGTAGGTTCTACGCTCTGAGATGTTGCGCTTCACCTTGGCCGTGGTGGGGGCCTCATCCTGATGCAGGGATGGGCTTGAGTGGGACTTCTTCAGGCTGGGCTTGGGCTCCTGAGCACCTCCATCTTCCCTCCTCAGCTGCTCCTCCCACAGGCCCAGGTCGCCAGAGGGGCAGTGCAGACGGGCCACCAGCAGGTGCACATATGTCTCATAGCGGGTTTTCTGCAACACACAGGCCCCACCACCTGAGCAATCCTCTGGCTGCAGGTCAGAGGAGGCTAGACCCGTGAGGGACACCACAATTCCAGCTCACCGATGTAGAAAGCTGTGCAATAAAGACCTCTGCAGAAAGAGGGCTGGACCAACAGCAGTGTCTGTACAGTGCTAGAGCAACCAGGCTTTGCAGAGCACACCTCTGAATAGTGTTATATAACAACTCACATCAGCCCAGTCCTGTTCTACTAATAACCAACACCATGTAGTGCTGTAACTAACATTTCCAACCGTGTTACGTCTCCATACACTAAAAGACGTGTAACAAGCCTCTATACCCAAGATCTGTGCAGCACTGCACACAAGCAGCTCCCCTCTATACTGTGCCCTGAGTCTGAATAGCATTTTAACAATTGGCATCTGTACAGCATGATGCTAACTGCCCTCATCTACTTAATACTCCTCAGGCCTCTGTAATAACACCCTGGGGATATAGTTCCCAGTCTACAAAGTGCTTCCCAACCCTCCATCTTACTGGATCCTCATCCTAGCCCTGGGAGGTTGGCTGGGGCATAAATCATTGTCTCTGATTTATAAAGGAGATGAGACTAAGGGAGGGCCAGTGACTAGCAAAAGGTCCTAGCTGGTCAGTGGCAGAAGAGGTTAAGTCCTTTCAGCCACACCCCAAGGTCTTTGGGAAGTGGATGCTCACAGCCATGGACACAACCCACAAGACCAAGGGATGGGCAGGGACCTTGAAAACAGGCCAGAAAGGGGGAGACAGGCTGCATGAGGGCCCAGTGGGACAGGGAGGAGGTGATATGGATGCCCCCTCCCTGGTCTCTGCCTGTGGGTGGTCTCTGATCCCCTCATTGCATATCACTACTCCTCCTGCCCAGTGGGCCCCACCCTAAGCAGGACACTCAGGACCCCTGAAGTGGGCTCTCAGTGCTAGGATTCCAGAATGCACACTGATGTGAGACCAAAGCAGAAGTGGGGTGCATGGGGGTGGAGGGATAGGGAATAAAACTTTTGGACATGGATCGTAGAGCTCAGAATGGTCATTTCTTAGTTAAGAGCACACATGACGCACGTGTATGACTGGAGCAGCATGTAAATTTATCAGGTCTGGACCAGTTGTTTAGTCTGTCTGTGCCTCAGCTTCCCCCTCTGTGAAATGAGGATAATAGTACCTACTCCAGAGTCATTAGATAATTAAATCAGATAATCCATGCGAGGAATACGGACTCCATAAATATTACCTATTACTATTACGTAGGTGTTGGGGGAATAATTCAGCTAAAATAGTGTTTCCTTCAATTTAGTGAAAGTCTAATAAACTTTCAGGAGGAAAAAACCCATAAAAATGCCCCCTATGAGTGTTGCCAGACAAGCAGCCACTATGTACCCACAGGACAAGAAATGAAGAGGATTGAGTGCACACGGACACGCACACTTTGTGCACGCCCGTGCACACGCAAGTTTGCAGACTGTTCGCACAGTAGCGAGGTCCTGACAAGCACCCTTCTCCTGCCCCCGCGCGGCGGGGAGGTGACGGCTGCAGGGACGGAGGCAGCCGCGAGAGGGCGGCAGAGGGCCCGGCCGGCGAAGGGTGAAGGGGCGGGGCCATGAGCCCGGCGGCCGGGGCTATGGGGCCTCACCTCGTGCTCCAGGTACTCCTTCCGCAAGCGGTACTCCTCCAGCTCGCGGCTGCGGCCGCGCCGCTCTGGTAAGCTCCTCTGCAGATCCAGCAGGTCGTCGGAGGCAGCATCCAGGCAGTTCTCGTGGGATCGATGCTGCTCCTCCTGGGAGCAGGAGGCGGTCCTGAGTCTCCCCACCCCCCCACCCCTTTCGGGCCCAGGTGTGCAGCTCCATCTCCCCGCCCCTGGGCCCAGGTGTGCAGCTCCATCTCCCCGCCCCTGGGCCCAGGTGTGCAGCTCCATCTCCTCGCCCCTGGGCCCAGGTGTGCAGCTCCATCTCCCCGCTCCTGGGCCCAGGTGTGCAGTTCCATCTCCCCGCCCCTGGGCCCAGATGTGCGACCCTCCTGTCCGCCAGGTACCCACCTCCCACCTCCCCCAGTGCTCGTCCTTAGACTTCAGGTGCACCCCCACCCTCTGCCCCTTCCCGGAGGTCATACCAGGGAGCTCTGGGCCAGGCTCACGGGCAGGATGGGCCGCACGAATCGGCGTTGGGAGCCCACGGCGGCGGGGAAGGGCGGCGCCGAGTGCGTGGCGGCGGCCAGGTTGATGCGCGCGATCCACGAAATCATCTCCTTGGCAGTGCTGTGGGCAGAGGAGGTGTCGGTCCCCAAGGACACGGGCCCTGTCACCTACCCCCCACCCCCTGCTGTGGTCTGCACAGCAGTGCGGCCGCTCAGGACTCTTGCCTCCAAAAACCAGAAGCCCTGCCACTAATAGGGTGGCTGACCTCTGCCAGTGGTTTCTCTTATCTGTCAAAGAGGAAAATCTGGGAAGAAAGTAGATTTTATATCAACTGCCAAAAATGAGCAATTGTTAGTGACTTCCCAGAAATCTCTATTCAGAACTGGGAGGCTTGATGGAGACTCACAAGGAAAAGGCTGATGCCTTGACTAAGTGGGCCAGGGGAGGGGCTGGGCAGGAACCCCTTCTCCCAGCCCCTCTTACTCTCTGTGACCCTAGGGTCCCTAGCACCTCGTCCATGCAGCATTCTAAGGTTTCCCACCAGGGCAGGGACCAGCAGGTGTCAGCCGGGTCAGGGGAGAGGAAAACTAGGGGGTTCAGGCCTTGCTGCTTGTCTCCTACCCGAAGGACTTACGGTGCCTGGAAGAGGTAGAGGCGCCAGTCGGCAGTCCGCAGCTGGAAGACGTGTGGCTTCTTGGTGTAATGGGTGGCCGGGGTGGCCAGGGAGTGGTGTACCCCCACGGGCTCATCCACCATCTGCCCCACCAAACTCTCTCCCTCTGAGCAGTGGTCCTCTCCCTGCCACCGGGCACAGGGACACAGGCTCAGAGATGAGGTTACCATCAGCTGCCTCCTCTCCCTCCTGACAGTTCCAGGCCTCTCCCCCTGCCCCAGTCAGCCCATCAGGATGTTGGCTCCCTTCCTACCTTCAGGAAGTAGAGAACCATCCCTCGCAGTAAGGTGTGGAACATCTTCCAGCCACGCTTGCCCCACGGCGCTATTCCAGGAGCAGACACAAAGGTGGGTGGCAGCACCCGCATCCAGACACAAAGTGTGCACACACACACACACACACACCCCACCGTCCCTCACACCTCCAGTCCCTCACCAGCATGCCAACACAAGAAATACACAGTCACAGACATGCAAGTCTCTTTACACATGCTGGGGGAGAAGGGGCAGGGAATTATCTACATACAAAGGTAGATGTCCTTAAAGACCATCCCCTCTCCAAATACACACCCATCACCCCCACCTGCAAACCCACCAGCCATAAACACAGTTGCGCTCAGACATCTTTCTGGTCCCTTAGAGATGATTTTGACATCGTGTTCCCATCCAGAGGGGCACAGGGGCTCGGGTCCCAGCTTGGAGTGTCCTTCCCTGTGCACCCACTCTGAGCACAACTGCCACCTTTCCCTCCTTCTTCCCTACCTCCCCACCCTAGTCTTGTGTAGCCAGACATGTTCTAAGCTCCTTGGGAAAAAGAAGGCTCGAATCCCTGTGGTCACCCCACCAGGGCTCTGCTCAGGCCCCTGTGGCTTCTCACAGCCTGTGCTAGTGCCCTTCCTGGTCACCGCACTTCATTCAACCTGTGATTCTAGGTTAGTCTGCCGAAATCACTGCTCTGGTCATGTTGCTACTCAAAACCCTTCAGCTGCCTGGGATCCAGGCCCACACGTGGACTCCGGCCATCTGTCCCCATTGCATCTCTGGCCACTCCCTTTCAACACACCCCATGTTCTGACAAACTCTGATTGCTTTTCTCTGCGAGGGATGCCCTATTCCTGACTTCAAAAATCCAGACCCTCTTATCCTCTGAGGTTCAGCTCAGATACTATCATCTCCCAGAAGTCTTACCTATCCTGTCCCTATAGCCCACCCCAGAACAAAAACAAATCCTTTCCCTCCTTCACATCCCCGTACTTGATCCAGCCCCCCTACACTCTGCTCCCTTCCTTTTATCCCAGACTTTGATGTTTTGTCTCATCTCTGCCTTACCCCAGGGGCTCTGGGACACAGGAATAACTGGCCTCTCTCATCCCAGTACCCACCCCAGCACCTCACACAGTCCCCGTTCTCCATCCAGGATGTGTTGAGGAAAGAATACGGGCTGCCTGTCCCGGACACGGGCTGCCTCTGTGCACACCCGCACACATGTTGGAACCATCCCTGAGCAGAGCCACCCCGCGCTCACAGCCCCATTCACAGGTAGGAGACACTCACTCTTCTTGCCGTCTGCATCCTGATGCATCTTCCGAGCCAGAATGCCTTGCTTGTAGGTGGGCACCATGGGGTCCTGAGCCAGCTGAAGGAAGGGGTTGCTCATCTTGCCAGCTGCGGGAGAGGGCCGGGCCTTCTCAGGTCTGGCTGCGTCTACTTCATCCCTGGACATCAGAGAATCAGGCTGGGAGAACTGGCTGGGCAAAGACCACCAGGAGGTACCCATTGCCTCCCAGGGACTCAGCATCTCTCTCTTGCTGGGGAGCCACGCCCTGGGACTCCCCAAAAGGAGTCCTCCTTCAAAGCCAACCCATCAATTCCTGGAAACACTATTCCCCCACCCTCCACAGCCCTGGCTCCTCCAGTACTACCTGAGCTCTTCTACCCTCTCATAGACCAGCCGAGCATCCTGCCTCTGGCTGTGCCCCACTCAGAGGGGAGCACTGTGCAGGGCCCCAACTTGTCACACTCTTGGGAGTGTGACAGAGGGAGGACAGGCCCAGAGACAGGTGAGGAGCTGGGAGGTAAGGGGAAAGGGGGCTCTCACTTACACGGCCCACTCGAGCTTCTCACTTCGGATAGACCAGTAGAGGGCCTGGAATGAAGCACACAGGTGGGCAGGGAAGCCTCCAGGCTGTGGGACCTAAACTCACTCTGCCTGGCAGAGGCCGGATAGGGGCGTGTGTATAGCCTGTGTTTTCCCCACCCAACATAGCTGCCCTTCCTCCTTGAGCAGGCAAGCATCCACCTACCCACTTACCCCCCATCCATCCTTCCATCCCTCCATCCACTCATCCATTCATCTATCCATGCAACAAATTACTTATGGAGCATTCCCCATGGGCCAGGCACTGTGCTTGGTGTTGCAGACACAAAGACAACCAAGGCAGCCGAGTCTGTGCCCTGCCCCAGCTTAGCGGGGTGTAAACTAGTTCTCTTGAAGGGGAAACACGTCATCCACCTACTATCCTGTCGAGGAATCTGATGGAGACGGAACTGGCTGACCGACCCCCAAAATAAATGTGTGGTAAGTGAATGAGCGCGTGAGTGTTGTACTAGGACTTTGAAATACAGTCATCCCTTGGCATCCTCAGGGGTTGGTTCCAGGACCCCCCTCAGATACCAAAATCCACAGATGGTCAAGTCCTTGTATAAAACATCCTAGTGTTTGCATATAACCTATACACATCATCCCATATGCTGTAAATCATCTCTAGATTACTTATATCTAATTCAATGTAAATACTATGTAAATAATTATACTGTATTTTTTAAATGTGTATTTTTTTATTATACTATTATTTTTTATTGGGGTTTTTTTCCCCCAAATGTTTTCCTCCATGGTTGGTTGGACCCGTGGATGTGAAACCTGTGAATACGGAGGGCCCACTGCAATAACAAATTGTACTGATGTAGATGCCTCTTGCTTGCTTTTGTAGCCTTCGCAGTGCCTAGCAAGGTGTCTGGCCTAAGTAGGTGTTCAACAAATGTTCACTAAGTAGATGAAAAAGCACGTGATCTAATTGCTTATGAAATGGATGCTGTGTGCCCTGCACTGTGCTGAGCATTTGACAAATTTTATTTCATCTTAATAATGACATTGTAAGGTGGTTATTACCCTCAGGAGGCACTTGAGTTGACCAAGACTAGAATTCAAACCCAGGAACACTAGGCTCCCAAATCAGCTCTAGACTTTTGCCATGTGAAACTTTCCCCTTTGTCCATTCAGAGACCCAATAACCCGGTGCTTCTCAGACTTCGAAGGGGTAAGAATCACCTCCAAACCTAATAAAACATCTTAGAGCCCGAGCTCCAGAGAGTGTGACTGAGTAGGTCCAGGGCAGAGGCCTGTGAAGGCGTACAGCTAACGAATTCCGATATGCCACAGATGCCGCCGGCCAGGGGCCACACTTTTAGTAGCCTTTCAATAAACAAGCACTGTCCTCTCAAGGGTATTGTGCCAGAGCCTGGTCCAAGCTCAGCATTCCCCTTGGGCCAAGGAACCCAAGCTCCAAGACCCCCAAATGGCAAGCCCCAGGGTCCTGACCCTGGCAGGAAGGCCCCTGTGCATACCTTCAGCAGCTCCTTGGGGAAGTTCCCACCGTCCCGCAGGCCATTCAGGTTGGTTATGAATTCCTGGCAGTTCATGCTCTTCCCAATGTTCTGTGGCCACAGACAGAGACAGCTCCAGCACCCCACCCCAATAGAATGACCCCCCCAGACAGCTACTCTGGAACCTTCTGCAGTTCCCCAGGTCCACATCCCTCAGGGTCCTTCCCTCCCTACCCCAGGCCTCTGGTCTTCTCTCCTCCTCGTCCTCACATGACAGCCCCTCACCCTCGTCCCTGCCATGGGTCCCCAGGCACTCTCCCTGCCTTCTTACCTGTCCATGCAGGTCTGTGTTAAGGAGCATGATTGCACAGGTCAAGGTGTGGACGGAATCTGCCCCAGAGAGAGGCAAGAGCAGAGAGAGCTCATTGGAACCAGGACTCCTCTGTTTTCTCTGCCCATATCAGGCGGGGTGACACCCCTCCCCATTTCTCTGCAGCTCCCAACACCCTCCCAGCAACTGTTGTCCAGTGACCTCCCAAGTGGACACAGGGACACTTCTATGCCATCCTTCTCTCGTTCACCCCAAATCCCCCTGCCCTGCCCTCAGGGCCAGCCCCTCCCTACCTACTGAAGGGAAGGCCCCAGGATTGCAGTGATGGAAGCGTCTGGAGAACTGGAAGAGGATTCGCTCCCGCTCCTGAGTCTCCCCACTGAGCACCAGCGCCTGGAGGAAGCCCCTGCCAAGGAGAGCCCGAGTCACAGAGAGGGCCCAGGCTGGACGCCCACACACCCAGCAGCTCGGAGCCCATCAGACACCAGCTCAACTGTGCTGTCACTGTCCCATGGCCATCCCTCCTCCATGGCCTCCCCGGAGAGGACTGAAGGTGTTACCGGAGGGCTCGGTCCAGGCTCTGGCCTCCAAAGTGGAAGAAGGACAAGTACTCCTCAGCCACAGCCCTGCTGAAGTCATTGCTGTAGAAGGAAGACGGGGATGAAGGCTGCACAGGGGTGGGGCTGGGGCCACAGATGCAGAGGACCTGCACGCATTCTGGGCATGACGGGGCAGGGGACGAGCAGGGGAAAGGCTGGCCGGGCTGGACCTGGGTCCCGAGAGGACAAGAGGCAGCCAAGGTTCAGTGTGCCCCTGGCACCCCTCCCAGTGTTGAGTGGGAGGGACTCGCAGAGTCTGGGGTGGCTGCAGTGGCCAGATCCAGGGGCCCTAAGCAAGGATCAAGGGTGTGGACAATAGGTGATACGTGCATGATGGACAAAGCAGCAGGGATGGGAAAGCATGGGGGGAAGGCAGAGGATGGGGAGGAACCAGGACAGGGACGACAGGATGAGAGGTCAGTGATGGGGCTGGAGGGAGACAGGGACAGGCATGGGGAAGGGGAGGGGTGGCCAGTGGAGGGAGCCCAAGGGCAACTCCTCCCTTCCCTGCTCCAGCCTCGAACCTCACTCACGCCCAAAGCTTCTTACTTCTTTTGCAGGTAGGCCGCCACTTCAGACTTCCGGAAGCCCTCCAAACGATAGAGGCGTGAGGCCAAGTTCCAGGCCACCTTGTCGTTCCTGATGCC
Organism: Cynocephalus volans; assembly: GCF_027409185.1. Taxonomy (NCBI): domain Eukaryota; kingdom Metazoa; phylum Chordata; class Mammalia; order Dermoptera; family Cynocephalidae; genus Cynocephalus; species Cynocephalus volans. Next base: position 85,500,756 of record NC_084473.1, read on the forward strand.
ATTAGCCAGCTTGTCTCCAGCCAGTAGCCTCTGGCCTTCCTCTGGGGACTGTGCTTGGGGCATGGGGAGAAGCCTGGAAGAGCCCATCAGTGTCTTGAGACTCTCACTTGGGATGGACATGCAGGGGTTATGTGTCACATGTCATTGCAGGTCAGTCGTGGAAAGGAATGCCCAGAGCTCAGGGTTGGATGTGGAGCTCCAGGGCTTTGAAAGGTGGGGTCTGGAGGAGCTGAAGCCAGGCCCTCACCCAGGGAGGAAACAGAGTGACAGCCAGCCTGGCCCAGCCTGGGTTCAGACCAGGAGAACCCAGATAGGGAGGCATTCATGCAAGGCTGCGAGGTGTAAGGATGGGGTCAGGCACAGGAAGCTGGACCCGCTTTAGGAATGGTGACAGCTGGGCGAGTGAAAGACATGCTTTCCAATCTCTCCCTTCCCCTACCTAGCAGGGTAGCAACCTGCACGAGTGTAAACAGGCCCAGGCAACACCCAACAGACTCAGAGAACTCTCAGAGCCTAACACTGGGACTCCAGAAGTCACTCTGCCTAACCTCTACCTGCCCTTGTTTCCCCTGCAACATTACCACCAGGTGTGGGGGTATCCTAGTTATATAATATTCATGACCCAAGTTAACTGCAGTTAGGGAGTCGTACAGGTAAGCAAAAGTCATGCTAATATGAAAATATTCACTGACAAACTGACCACTTATAACATTAGGCTTCACTCCACCGCTCTCTGCATTTAAGACGAATGGATCAGTGTCTTTCTTGGTAACTTCTCACTGCTTCCTGAGGCTCGTAATTACCCCACAGTGCAGGATAAATGTAATGGAAACTAACTGAAAAGTGAAATTACAAATCTTGCAAAAAAACATAGGATATCATGAAGTTCGTGAAAGTGACACTGGAAGACTCCAGGAATCACATGGAAAGCCACTGACAAACAAGGAACTGGCAGAGTTAGTACAGTGAACAACTGAAGAGGAGGAAATAAAAATAATGACACAATTGCCACATACAGAGAATTATTTGGATAATCAATGATGGCTCCCCAAAATACATTTTTAAGAAATGACCTAGTCAATTAGCATGGTTACTAAAATAATATCTAGATGGGGAAGCACTTTGGAAAAAAAACACAATGCAAATAAAAATTGTCATGGAATTGTACACTTTAAATGGGTATATGAATTATATCTCAAAGCCATACTTTGGCTGGCCAGTTAGCTCAGCTGGTTAGAGCACGGCCTTGTCACACCAAGGTCAAGGGTTTGGATCTCCGTAACAGCCAGCCACTGAAAATAGAAATAAAGCTATATCTTTTAAAAATGACCTTTATGATCTCACTGTGAAAGTCAGGCATGAATGAAAGACATCTCATTGGGCCAACAAACTTGTGCCAGGAAAATTAAACTTCCTACACTGTGTTATATATAAGATGAAATCAAATTATAATATTAGTGTAATTTACAAAGATAAAGCCCCCATTAAACCTTTCTTCATGATTTACTATGAAAGTATGATTCTTATTTTCGGTGGCTTTACTTACTTGTGTTTTGCGTTGGGTTAACTTTAATTTTTGGTATAATAAGCCCTCCCTTTTTAGCTACTGAGACTTCTCTGGTGACCAAGCCTCTGAACATCTCCAGGGCAGCGTAGTTTCCAGGTGCATAAGGAAGATGGTTCTCTGGTTTCTGGTACTCTGTGGCCACCCCCCAAGTACACTGAGATAGGAATGAGGTTAACCCTCCAGCTGCTGCTCCATTAGGTCCATGACTTGAACCATCTCTAGTTCCTCGTAGTCCCTTCAATGGGGTCCCTATTCATCCAATCAGAGAACAAAACCCCTTTTCCATGTAGAGATCCCAGGGGCTGAGTCTTGATGCAGCCTCCTGGGGCAAGTGGACACCTGGGTTCGTTTCCCAGTTGGCCTATTCTAACCTCTGGCCACAGTCCATCGAACCTCCCCATGGTGAGATTTGAGCCAGCAGCCTGGGCCTAGGCTCTTTGGTGAATCTCTCCCAGACAGACACCTCCTCAAATTCAAAGCTTTCACATCACTAGCTCTGGTCCACTCCCCAAGCCTGCCTAGCACACTCCCGTTTTTCTGGGCACTCGGCCCTGGTCAGGCTCCCTGAACACCTCATCCCTTTCCTCCTCTCCTGGAATCCAACCATGGACACTTCTCTGGTGGCCCTGCCTCAACACACCCCAACTCTGCCCCCACATGGATGACTGTTCTTTAGTTTCTTGTGCTTTTATACCCTCCTCTCTTTCTCAAAACTCTACTGGTGCCCAGTCATAGAATCCTTGCTTAGTAAATATTAGCATGTTAAAACCAATGTGCATTACTCATGATCCTTCCAGACAAGGGCATTCTCAAATGCAACCGTAACCAGGAGCCAGAGAGCCAGCTGGTCTGAGACTCACCCTTCTGTAGTCGTCAAGTGAGCGTCGGGCTGGCCGCCTCCAGCCTCCGCCAGCCTGACTGTGCCTTCGTGCTTCACTTCGTCCCCTGGGTTCGGGGCCTCTCCCGCCTCCTCTTTCTCTAGGGAACTTGGCTCTGTCCCATCCATCTCCAAGAGTGAAGAGTGTAAAGCATCTAGTGTCCACTTGGGAAAAATGCCCGAGCTATGGCGCCGGAGCTGCGGGCTGCCCTCCTGGGAGGACACAGGGCTGGGCCTGGGACCAGGGCCTCTGCTCTCAGACTCTGGGCTGCTAGGCTCTGGCGAAGAAGCTGGGCTCCCCCAGGGGCCGGGGACCAAGGTGTGGGGAGCAAATTCCTGGGGACACCCAGCACCACTCTCACCTGAGGAAGAGCAGAGAGTAAGGCGGGTCTAGGCAGGAGGCAGGGGAACACGCTGGGCTGCCACCCCCAGAGGCTCCCTCCCAGGGGCTCCTCCCCTGGAGCTGGGCAGCACGCCCAGGCCTTCTCTCAGGCAGTGACCTCTCCCACACGCCTGAGGCAGCAGGCAGGCTCCCAGGACTTCAGCCTCAGGCAACTGAGGGCTCAGGGCTTTTGCTGAACTGCTAAGACCCAGGTATCAAAAGGGCTGTGTCTTTCATACATCCCTTCATTTACTCTGTGTCTAAAAACCCCCCTGATTGATGAAGTCACAGAGGCAGAGGCAGAATTTAGCCCCAAGTCTGTCTGACTCCAATACAATACAATGGGACCCCTTAATGACACCCATGAATTCAAGAATGACCTTTGTCTCTGCTCTGTATCCCAAAGCCTCCCACCACCCAATTTCCCAGACCCCCATATTGGGTCTCACCTCTGTCCTGGGACGTAAGGAGCACCTGGGGCCGGGAAGAACCCTCTTCTGTCTGCCAGCCCTTGGGGCTGGGTGGAGCCTGTTGAGAGAGAGACAGGTGTTTCCACTCGCCCTGGAGATACTGAGAGTTGAAAGGGAAGGCCAGGCTGGGAGAGGGGCAAGGAGGGAGGGGAAGAATGCCATGGGTATATACAGAAGCCCCTCCCTCCCCACCTCCTCCCACCTATACTACGTGGGCAACAAGCTGGACCCTCAGTTCAGAAGAGGAGTCCTGGATGGGAGAAGACCCACATTCCGGAAGTGTGGGTGCTAGGCCCGGGAAATTGATGGGTTCAAGTTCCTCCTTCACAGGTGCAGAAGGTGAGACCCAGAGGGGGGAAGTGACTTGCCCAAGGTTGAACAGGATGTGTGGCAGGGCTAAGGTCAGATCCAACATGTCCTGTGTCCCAAATCATTGCTTTATCCCCAGAGGGTGCTGCAGGTGGGGCAGGGTCATGCCTGTCGCCCAGAGAAGTCTGAGAGACACAGAGAAAGAGAGAGAGAGAAAGGAGAGGTTTCACCAGAAGGAAATTGCTCCCAGGGCCTTTCCCCCACCCGTGAGGCCCCTCCCTTCTGCCCAGATAAGAGGGGTTATATTTTAGGGAGGACGACAGCTCCCAGGCACTGAGCTGAGTGGGCTCTGCCATCCCAGAGCAGGAGCCAGCTCTCAGCTTCAATGTGCAATAGCTCCCAAGCTTCCGAGGGCATAGTGCCTCTGAGCAAGGTGGTCCTGACAGAATGCACCTCCGAAGGACAGAGCTATGACCGCCCCACACTGTGCCCCGCCAGTGGGTGGAGGGGCTCCGATCAGTACTTGGAAGCTCCTCTGATCTCAGGATTCAGGTGAGAGAGCTGCTCTGGTTAATGGCTCTTCTCCACTGTACTCTGGGAATTGAGATTAGGAGGTCACAGCCTGCCTCTGCCGTCCTGAGTCTCCTTATCTCTTACGCTGAGGCCTCCCTGGGAAAACTGTGCTCCCTGTCATCTCACATAACTTGTCCCCATCCCTAGTTGATATCAGGGTTCTCGCCATTGTCATTGGGCCTCATCTATCAACACTGGACGTGGGGAGAATGCAAAATGCTGAGCAAAAAGTAACCAGTGCTGGAATAGCTCAAGCGCAGACAGGACTCCTAAAATCAACCTTTATCCGTTAGGGGCAGAGGTCACCCTTGCAGGCTGATCCCTGCCCAGTTACGGTTGGGAATGTCTTAGAGGTGGGAGGAGAAGAGTCTGAGAATGGCCTGGAACATGCTGCAATTGGAGGAGCTGTTTGTTCTCCAAACGTATCTGGACATAGCCCCCTGGAGCTGGTGAGATGGAGACATTTGTGGACTTAATTGCTATCATGTTCAGTTGACATCATGACATCGATACAATGTCCTATAATTCTGAAGCCACACTGGTCCTGGTTTCCTGCTATACTACCCCAGATCCCAAAAGGCCCTAGCATCAGGAAAGAGTATGCTGGACCTGGTGACCCCAGAGGAAGACCCTCCCTTCTATGTCCCCAGCACAGCCTGGGGTTGGTTCTAGAACTGGGCTTACCTCATCCTCCCCCTGGCCAGGAGGTGCTGCGGGAGCCCCCTCACTGACATCCGCTGAGGTCCAGCAGAAGGAATGTGGTTTGTAGGTGGGCACGGGGAATGGAGGGGTGTTCTGTCCACTGGAATCAGTGATGTGGTCCCCCAAATCCGGCTCACTTCCCAGTTCCCATAGCACTGTGCCTCCTGGGAGTGGAGGCTCCAGGGTCTGCGGGCTTTCGGATTCTGTCTTCACATCTTTCTGGGAGTCTGGAATCCCCCAGTAAAGGCAGTCTCTGGAAGCAGTGGCCTCTGAGCAAGGGCTCTCCAGGAAGAGGGGGTTGTTGAAGAACACACACTCCTCCTCGGCACCCCACTCCAGGGAAGAGCCTGGTGTTCCCTCCCTTGGCCACGCCTGGTTCTCCCCCTCAGGCCCGCTGCTGTCTTCCCCTGAGTCCTCCATGGGTGGGCTGGGGTGCAGGCCCACATCTCCAGGGAGGTCTGCAGGGACTGTAGGGAGACAGCATCTCAGCCCAGCCCTGAGCCCTTCCGTCTTCTCCAGCTCCTCCTCCAGGTCAAGGACACACATCTGGGCCTGCAGGATGCCCGCCCAGAATGCCACCTGTGCAGATGTGCTCTGGTTCTGCTGTGGGCTCCCCAGAGGACGACTGTCCCCAGGCCACCCTGGTGATGCTGCTCTCTGCCTGTTCTCCCCCTGGGAAGAGCAGCTCCCCAAGAATGTGGGCTCCACACCAGAGCCTTGGAGAGGAACATCTTGCTTGGTGGATTCAGGAGGATCTAAGACCCAGGTTTGTTTCCTGCATGGTTCAGGAGGGTCTGGATGGCTGCACGTTTCCTGCAGCCATACTCTTGGCTGGGGCTGCAGGTTGTCTCCCAAATAGAAGTTGAGAAATTCCATAGGCTGGGGGTGGTCAGAGCATCTATCGTCATCCATCATCCACAGAGGGAAGTCGTGCAGTAGCCCTCGGGGAATGTCTGCCTTCACAGTCCCATTATGTGCATTAGGGGGAGTGCCAGGCGGGGGGGTAACTGCAAATCCACATCTACCCTGGAAATGCCCAAAGCAAATGCAGGTTAGGGAAGGGCTGCCAGTTCCTGGAAGCACATGTCTAGTGTCTTAGACAAGTTAGGAGTGCCTGCCACATCTATACCACTGCAAATGGACACTGTCCCCCACAGCCCTGCTGGGGGTAAGGAGTGCACCATGTATGCCATCTGACCCCAGAATCACAAACTTGCATGGGAAGCACCTGCCCCAGTGACGCCCATCTGTTGGCTGAAGGCGGCCCATGTGGCTTAGCTGAAGGGGATGAACTAGCCAAATGAGATCCTTCTTCTGGAAATTTGGATCAGAGAATGGACGGACCGAGGTAACTGGCAGCAAGAGCAGAAGGCAGAAATGCCTCAAAACATTGTGAAAGCAGCGACAAGCCAAAAACCACACATAAACCAGAGTGTGTGGGATCCAAGCAGAGAGAGACTAGGGGCCAGGAGAACACAGCAGCTCGCAGGAGAAGCAGGCACCCAGGGGAGGAAGGCCACCGCCTGCCTTATTTCCACTTTCCAAGGTTCCTGTCTTGGGGACCTGCACTGTTCACAAGGCTCGCTCACAAGGCTGGTTCTTGGTTCCTTGCAAGCAGTTCACAGTTGTGCAGCTCGGACCTGGTGGAAACAGTAAGGGGCTCTCCACTAAACTCAGCCCAGGCCTCACAGAGGGAGCAGACCACCAGCTGCATGAGGAGGGGGAGGTTCCTGGGGGGAAGAGCACTGCAGGTTGGGCTGCAGGGGATGTGGTGGCCACGTCCGCCTAGGACCACACTGCCTCTACTCAGAACTGCCCTGTGCATTGGCCACACTGACACTCTGGATGGGCTCTTACCAGATGCAGCTGAGGAGCCACGCTGGGTACCTTTCTGCAAAGCCTGAGTCCCCATTCTCTGCACGCAGACCACAGCTCACGTGGCTCTCAAGTGGCCTTGCTTCCTCAGACAACTGGCTTGTTTGGATCCAATGGTCATTGTAAAGCTGGTAAATGGTAACCTGTCTCCCTGTTGGTGCTGGCAGGCTTGGAGGAGGTGCAGGGTTATGCACACGAGCCCATAGGGCATGTATTAAACACACCCCTGGCTTCACCACATCCTTCCCTATTTTCCCTTTGCCCCACTTTTTCACTCACAAGTCTCTATCTTGAAGGATGTGTGTGTGCTTGTATGCTGTATTGAAATATTTAGGGGAACAAGGGTGTTAAAAACACACACATATGCTCCCAGCTCATAATCACGGGTGATTTCCAGCTGCCCAGGAACGGCAGTGCATTTCTCGTGCACAGTTAACCAAGCCCTTCCCCACCCCCTGCTCACCCAACCTGCCAAGCCTGCTGTGTCACAGTCTCACAGAGAGGGAACCAAAGCCAGAGGCTGGCCTAATGGCCCACAGCTGGTGAGGGACTACCCATCTTTTGGTCAATGGCTCCCGACCCTGTCCCTGCTGTAGAGACCTCTCCCTCCAACATGGAGAGAATGCTCCCAGGGAGCTGTCCCCAGTGCCAGCCTCCCTTCCCACACTCAGGCAGGAGGAGGCGAGGGCCTGACCTGGAGTGCGGACCCACCCAGCACACATGACAAACTCATGGGGTAGAGTCCTCCACGCCTGGCAGCAGGAGCACGGGGCTGAATGGAGGACCCACGGACCTGGGCTCAACCCCCTGCCTGGCCTCCTACAGCAGACTGGATGACCTGTGCCCAGCTCAGCGGGGAGCTGGGGTTAACTGATGAGATTTATGGCCAGCCTTTGCCCACCATAGACACTCCATAAATGGTAACCCTCAGAGCTCTCAGACCAAGCTCAGGTAGGGTCCACCTACTGCTTAAGGTCACCAGAAAACACCGCTTTGTGCTTTGTCTTCTTTCTGTGGGCACCTGAGAGAAATGAGTCAGGACCAGTATGCATTTCAGTGTCTTATTCATCTGAAAAGCAGCCTTTTAGGGCTGGCCAGTTAGCTCAGTTGGTTGGAGCGTGGTGCTGAGAACACCAAGGTCCAGGGTTCAATCCCTGTACTGGCCAACTGCCCATCCCCTCACCAAAATATATATATATAATCTCTTTCTAAAAGTCCCTCAGAAATAGGATCCTTTTCTGGGTTGTTACTTCACGCCATCCCAGCCCCCACATTCCCCACTCTCAGTGGAACAAGAACCTGTCATGCAGAACGATGCCTCAGGACTGTGAAGTTTCAGCCCACTGTGAAAAGCCCCTGACCAGCCTTCAGGGCCCTTCTATCATTTAGTCAATAAGTGAGCTCCTCAGAAGACTGGCTTCCTGAAAGGTGGAGCCGTTCCTTATGTTTAATCTTGTATTTGATGCTCTGAATTAAATTGCTTGAATTGATCTTGCCTTTCACTCTTCTCCTGTGGGTCTCCAACCATTGAGCTCAGCCTTCACTCATCACTCTAGGCTCTATCTCCCACCCCATGCACCCACCCCAGGTTATAGGCTGAGGATTTATATGGCTTGCTCCCTAAATCTCGGGGAAGTACCTGCTACCTTGCTCCTCTAAGCAGCTGGCATTCTCTACTCTCAGTGCTCTCTGGGTGAAAGGCCCACGACAGTCCTCCTTCCAAGAGGGAAGGGATGAGTGAGCCTCAGGATCCACTGTCTATACCTGGGCAATCCCCATGGATCCCCAACCTCCCTTCCCAGGCCTGCCTTGAGAGAACAACCAAGCCTGAGTGAAGAGCTGGAACATCCCACAGCAGTAGTCTCCTCAAGTAACCAGTCCACAGGTGACTAGGAAGACATCTCCACTTAGGAGACAGAGGGGAAAGGAGGGGAGGAGCACCTGGTTTACAAGTGCCCGAGCATGGGGCCTCCCCAGCTGCACCGACTGCCTCCCTTCCCAGACCCCAAGCCACCTACCCTTGCTTTGCCCGCCCTGCCAAGTCCTGCTCTATTTGTGCCCATCTGGCTCCTCTCCTGTGTACAATCCCTTCTCCTGCCCTCCTTCCCCCAGCCCCCACACTGCATCTGCCTGTGTGCCAGCCTTGTCCTGTGGGCATCAGAGCATTTTGCCAGGATAGATGACACCAACTCACCTACTCTCATTAGTGCACTCACTTGACAGGAAAAGTTCACGTGCCAAGATTGGGAACGGGAATGATGGGCAGAAATTTCCTGCCTGGAAAGGGCATACTGATTTTTTTTTTTTTTTAATGACCAGAGGGAATCCCACATGACTCTCTTTGCGAATACATACTTACAAATAAATACGTATATGTACAGAAAGCAGCCTACAGGTACATGCTAATGACTGTGCTAGACACAAATGAGTACTGGATCTGCCTTCCCAGAAGAAACCCAGTGCTCTTTACTGGACTCAGAAGGGAAGAAGAGTCCAGAGAAGCTGCAATAGCTTCCCAGAGACTGAAGCGAAGAGAGCAGATCTCTGGGGTCTGAGGAATCTGAAGAGCAGGGGGTCAGAGTCGGGGGTCTGGGCAGTGGAGGGGCAGCCGAGGCAATGGGAGGAGACGGTGCTGGAGACAGATCACAGCATTTGGTGGGGGACTAGCGTGTGGTCTGACAGGGCCGTGCCTCCTCACACCAATCAAGCTCAGCCTGACTCCATTCCACCCTTACTCCGCCCCAGAGCATCCCTCCACGTGTAGTTCCTACGTGTTCACTCACAAGGTTCTAGATGCCCAGGACAGAAGCGCAAGGAAGGCACTTCCTCGCGTTCTCTGCTCACTGCCATGTCTCAGGACGTAAATGTTGAATGACTGAATCGCTCCACATGACTGTTACACCCATTCCCACCCACAAAGTCCTGGGGGCATATCATTATCCTCTCCTTCAAGTGGATCAGAAAGTTAAAGGTGAGCATTGACTTGAGAAGTCCAGGCCCACCTTTGGCCTAAACTGGGCTCTGAACCCAGGTTTATGGCTCTCAAGCATCTCTCTCCTCCCAACCACAAACCAATTCCTTTGGACTTTCATGAATTCCCTTGCGAAGCAGAGAGTCCCTGGAATTCACCCATTTTCCCACTGTCCAGCACAGCACCTGCTTGGCTGTACTCCAGAAATGTGTGTAAAATTAAGAGAAGGGATGGTGGGAAAAGTGGGCAAACAAACGAGCATGCGGACCGGATAGATTCTCACAACACTCCCTCCAGAGCAACCTGGCCCAAGGACTGGGGAGCTGAGGCTTGGAGGGAAGAATCAGCATCATTGTGACAGGACGGTTCCTCCTGGGCCTGTCTGCCCATGAACCATCACCCCCTCTGCCCAGGAAGCCATGCGCTCTGGAGCAGCGCTGTCCCAGAGGCAGGTCGCTGCCAGGCCAGCAGCCAGAATGCCCGTGTGGGTCTCAGCTCCGGGCAGCAGCCTGGACAGAGAGGAGGAGATTCGAGGAGGACACTTTTAATCGTCTCATTTGTGCTCTCTACTTGTGGAGGGGACACTGTATCAAGGAGTGTTTAAGAGGATTCTTCCTTCTTTTTAATTTTAATTGCTCCTCTCTGAAGGGAAAAGTGGGATGACCTGAAGGTGAGGTCACTTCTTATGGCCATCAAGGCAGTCCCACCAGCCACGTGGGGGACAGCAGTGTGACCTAGGAAGGGTCACGGGTGGAGACCAGCCTTTGTTTCCTGGAGGCAGGATGGCACCTCTGAGGTAGAGCTCTGGTCTTTTGTACCTAGAATTTTCTTGGTTTACTTTTTTGTCCACCCCTGGCGTTTAGTAAAATCTCTTTTGAAATGTCCTGTCTCAGGTATCCTAGCCAGAACGAAGGTGGCAGGAAGAGAATCAGCAATGAAAGTATCTGCCACTTGCCTTGTTAGGTGGGTTCTGTTACCTCTAAAGTGGCCCTTCATTTTTCTGAGCACTGTGATGGCTCAGAAAGTTCTGGAAGACAAGGACCTGCTCTGCAGGATGGAGGGTACAAAGGGAGGGAGCAGTGGGGAGCTGGGGGGAGAAGAGAAAGCGCTGTTCCACTGTGTCCCCCCACCCCCCAATTTGAGCTTGCTGACATTTAAGGAATTTTCACCATGGAGGGTGGGGAGGGTTTCTCCTGGAGACTACTGTGCAACCAGCTGGTGGGAGGTAAAAGACACAGAAAGTAAAGGCTGGGGGACCAGGAGGACAGAGGCCTTCCCCCCCCCCCGACCCCACTCTGGGGCTTTAAGGCAGTCCCTTTTTCACAGTAGGGGGCAGGAAGGAGCTGGATTGTACTTTTTCACAGTGGGTTTGCTATTCCCGGGCTTTGGGGATGCAGCCTTGCACTCTGGCTGAAGAACTGGGAGGCCAGGCACAGAGGGTGGGGTACAAGCCTGCCCTGAGTAGGGAGGGTGACAGCCTCAGACACTCTGCAATGACCGCCCTCCCTTGCCCACTTAGGGTCACAGTGGGGAACGCAGACATGGAAGCTCCCATCCTAACTCTACAACTGCAGAGCCATGTGACTCCAGGTGAGAAACCTCACCTGGTTCCACCTCTGTAAAATAAGGAAAGACGATGGAATAAAGCTTCTCGGCAGGTTTGCTATACATCGGGAATAGGGCTGAGCGCTAGCGCCACGCCTGGCCCATGTGCTCGGGAAGTATCATGTCTTGCTCAGTTGAACTTTGTTGCTCTGCTGGTCCCTTTAGAGAAGCCAGAACAAACAAAGACAAACAACCCTCCCTGTCAGGCTCAACCCAGCTCTCAGCCTCCTGCAGGAGCTGTCCCTGAGCCTTCTACCACGAGGTGTCTTTCTCTCTGTCTGTCCCCCTCTGAGCTTCCAGACTGAGCGCAAATATTCCTTCCTTTTATTCTGGAAATATTTTCCTTCCTGTGGGAAAAGCACAAGTCTCCTGGCCTGTCCTGGGACTTAGGAAGTGACCTGCCCTGTCTCTGAGCAACCCAGGCAGGAGCCAGGTTAGACAAGTCCCCAAGGACAGAAACCACGAGTGAGTCCCCCAGCCTGCAGCTGCAGGACAGACGCCCCTGCCTGAACCTGGGGCCCGGGTGCCGTGAGAGAATGACTACAGGAGGCCCCACATCCTGCCCACACAAGGAAGGAGCCTTCATGCAAATGTGCAGAGACAGAGGCCTGTGGTGCTGAGCGCCCTGTCAGGGGAACAGCTGGTGCTCACTCGGGAAGGGAGCAGAGAGTATGGGGGTCTGTTATCGGCAGAGAGAGTGGGGGAGAAAGGGTAGGGGGTTAGAGTGCCAAAGGGCCCCCAGAGCAGCTGCTGCCTGGGAAGGACGGGGCCACCAGGAGGCTCAAGGCCAGGCTGGGTCTCTCCTTCCTCTGTGCTCTCATCCTGCCTCCTTCAACCCTTCCTTGGGTCTCCCCCACCCCCACGAAGCTCAGCAGCCCGGATTCTAACCCCTATGTAGGGTGGGTCTTATCGGTAGAAGGTGGGGCAACGTGATGCTCTATAGCCCAGGAGGCCAGAGGCAGGCCCACTCAGTTCCACTCTTTCAAGCCTGGCCAAGGTCTATCTGTCTGGAGCGGTATTCATTATCAGCGACAGCAGGCCACCCTTCCCAGCCCCTGAGCAGAGAGTGACTCCAACTATGGGAGCTGAGGCCCTAGAACAGGGCAGTGGCTGGAGGCCTCCCTCCACGAGGCTCCTTTTATCAGGAGGATAACCACCATAATTAGGGGGCTATACAGTGGGACTGAAATGGTTCCTGTTGCACATCTGGACAATAGGCTTAAACCAGCAGGGAGGGCCTCCCTACCCAGAAGGCAAGGCAAGGCTGGGAGCCCCCTAAAGGCCAGACTGAGTCTGAGCTCCTGCAGAGACCGCACCCAGAGCCACCCCAGCCCCAAGCCCAGATCTGTCCGGATTCCCTCCCTCCAGGTTGAGGCTCACTTAGGGCCTCTGGCCATGAAAGCCACTACTGGGTCCTCAGGAACCCTGGGAGGCCCATAGGAGGCTTAGCAAGGGGCTTCCCCAGCATGGCAGACCTCCAGGGCTGGGGCAGGGCAGGAAAGGGGAACCAACTGGGCTAAGTGGGGGCCAGGGCAGGGAATCAGAGAAGGGCCAGATGAGGAGCGGTAGACTGAGGGGGGGGGGAGGCTGAGGGGGGAGGGGGACAGAGAGAGGAAGGGGAAGGTGGGGTTCTAGCCCAGGGAGGCCAGGCTCCTGGCAGGTGCACACGCAGTTGGTGCACACAGCATACCCCCTTTCCTGACCACCTGCCCCCGTGCCATGAGTGCCCACAAGTGACCGTCCACAGTCCCTGCTCCCCCCAGGTCCCTGCCAGCCCCACCCCAGGTGGGCCCACCTCGCTCACCTCCAGAGGGCCCAGGAAGGGATGTACCGGGCTGCGTTCCCCAGGAGCACTTCCTGCTGCACACTCTGTCCGCCCTGCCAATGTGGCGGCCAGAGCTTCCGACTTCCGCTCCCCTTCACCACAGACACACACCCCTCCTGCTCCCGGCCGCCTCCCCAGGGCTTGCACCTCACACTTCCTGCCCACAAAACAAGACAAGAATCTCCACTCCCAGGCCCAGAGCCTCCGGCCCCCTTTCCCAGCCCCTCACTCCCTGGAGGCCCAGAGAGACCCTGCCCTGGGTGGGACTGGCCTTCCCTGACAATGGATGTAAGGGCCTGGGACAGAGAAACGGGAAGGTGCCCGCGGGACTGAGAACAGGCCCCACCTCCTTCCTCCTGTGGTTCTGCCCCACATTTTCATCTCTGCCCCAACTCTCAGTCCCCTGCAGGGCAATCCAGTGGGAGACAGGAGGGCCCAAGGTCAGGCAACTTTTCTTTTTCTGTTTTTAACAAACGACATTTCAATTTATGTGTGGCTATGCCTTCTGTCACCGGTAATAATGACACTTGATACAACTGCCTTGTAGTTACAAAGTGTTCCCTAATAGCACCTGCTATGGGTTCAATGTGTCCCTCAAAAGTTCATGTGTTAGAAACTTGACCCCCAGGGCCGAGCCCGTGGCGCACTTGGTAGAGTGCTGCGCTGGCAGCGCGGCGACACTCCTGCCGCAGGTTCGGATCCTATATAGGACTGACCGGTGCACTCACTGGCTGAGTGCCGGTCACGAAAGAAAAAAAGAAAAAAAAGAAACTTGACCCCCATTATAACAGTGTTAAGAGGGTAGAAAATCTGATTATGGTATTTGAAAGGTGGCTTTTAAGAGGTGACAGGATCTTGAGGACCACACCTTCATGAATGGGTTAATCCATTAACAGGTTATCAGGGAGTGGTTCTGATGGCTTTATAAGGAGAGCAAGTGAGCACGTTAACTCTCTCATTCGTGCCATTCTCGCAGTGTGCCACTCTGCATCCCCACGGGACTCTGCAGAGAACTCCCACTAAAACGAAGGCCCTCACCAGACGTGCCTCCTGGACCTTGGACTTCCCAGCCTTTAAAACTGTAAGAAATAAATTTTGCTTTCTTATAAATTACCTGGTTTCAGGTATTATGTTACAGGTAACAGGAAATGGACTCAAAGAGCACCTCAACCACTCCTCGCACCTATTTTTATGAAGCATTACTAAACCCACTACACAGACCCGGGTCCAGAGGCAGGCTCAGAAAGGGTAAGCCACTGCTCAGGGTTGCACAGCTGGGAAGTCACAAAGCTGGGTTAGAATTCAGAGTGTCTGACTACACGAACAGACGGTCATCCACTCCCCACAGCTCAATTCCCAACTGTGTCCTCAGGACACATGCCACAGGTGTCCATGAGTGTGAGACTGAGGCTGGTGGGAAGCCACACTCACTGGACACTCTCTTCTCCTTCTACACATCTGCTGCTTCGGCCTCAACTACCACCGACTTCTCTGCTGAGGGCCCAAAGACCCCACCCCACCCCAAGCTCTAGTCCTTATAAATCCGACTGCCCAGAAGACCCTTCCACTTACACATCCCATAATGGTAGTACCCTCAGACCCAGGCCACCCTGGCCCACAGTTGAGAGGGCCCAGCTCTAGCTCTAGCCCTCCTCTAGCTGCATCCCTACACACATCACAAGGCATCCCCAGGGACATGCCCACCTGGAGCCTGCACCAGGTAGGGGCTACCTGGTGCCCCCTTTTTCCACCACACTCTGGGTGCCCAGGATCCTGGGATTCTCTGCTTCTAGAGCCCGTGTGGCCTCCTCTCCCCGTAAGCACACTGCACTGCTGCTCTGTGAAGCTCTAGACTGGGGTGGAGGGGTCGGGGGGAAGGAGAGCACTAACAGCAAGGGCAGGAAGGGGGACAGGGCTTGGACTTGTGGGCAGGTCACCCACCCTTGTGCACGTGTGATACGGAGGAAGGGTGAAGAGAAAGGGAGGTGGGGCCACAGGCTCGGGGTGGGCTCTGTGGCAGTGGCCACATTCAGAGGGGGCTGATAATCCTAATTCAAACACGGACCTCCAGGCCATTATTAAGGTGGGAGGTGGGAGAATAGGACACACTTTCTATGATTGTTTGTTAGTTTCACTTATGACTTTTACATACCGGGATATATCACATGGGACCTCCACCGGTCACTTTTGGGGGCTGGCAAATGTTAGGAGCAGGCTTATCTCACAAGCACCTCAAACTCAATGTAACCCAAACCTGGTTCCTTCTCTCACCCATGCTGCTCTGCCTGCCATAATTGGAATTTTACAATTCTCTGCCCAGCAGCGCAAGCCAGAAACCTAAAGTCACGCAGACCTACATGCAACCCTCCCCTGAGGCTCCCAGGCTCTCTAGTGCCTCCAGATGTGGCCACAGCACAGGCCTGTGTGTGCTCTGTGTGGTCCCTATGTTAGGAGCTGCTGACCCCCCAGGAATAGAATACACAACCCCGTTCTCAGGGAGCTTCCAGTCTAGTGTCAGAGATGGAAAATCAAAAAGTGGACTAATCAGTTAACACCCGACTATCAACTGTGACACATGCTGCGGAGGGAGGAGCAGGGAGAAGCGAGAGAGGTGAGCTCATGGGGGGTCGGGAGGCCTCTGCAGAGGTGTGCTACACCCACATGGAAGAGCATCTGAAGCTCAGGGAACTGCACGTTGAATTCCCTACCCGAGAAGGGGAAGGTCTCTGCGTGTCCAGGAACAGAAAGCAGGCCAGAGAGTGGGAGATGGGGCCAGAGGGGCAGGGCCATGTCCCGCGGGGTCTGCAACAGTAAGCCAGGGTGCATTTTAAGTGGGAAATGGCAGGTCAGCCTCACCAGCGATCCATGGCTCCCTGCGGCTGCTAAGGCTCTGGTGAGGAGAGGCGAGGAGAGGCACCAGCGATCTGCCCCTCCCAAGCCCAGGCCCTGCCCCCTCGGCTTGCTTCTCGGTCCACATCCTCCCCTTGACTGTGAGCTTCTCCAGGCTGAGGACTGGTCTATTCACTGTACAGCAGAGGGCCTGGCTCCTCATTGGCCCACAACCACTTGATGAATGAATATCGGCTGCTCACGTTTCCTCCTTAATCACTCTGGATAATACTATGGGAGAAGGAGCCAGCCTCTCCCCCCTCCTTCCAGGCAATGGGTCTTGTATGTGTATCCCGTGTGTGTTGGGGGTGTGGGGTGTGGCTAGGGGCTGATTCTTGCTTATACCAACTTCAAGCAGAACCTCCCAGACTCCTGCATTCCCCAGCTCTGTTCTGTCTCCTATAGCATCCATCTCTCTCCCAAAACCCCAACGACCAATGGATAATCCCTTGGTACAGGCAAGGAGGGCTCAGGAGGGTGTTGTGGCTTCTATGCCAAGAACCCCACCAGTGGTGAGCTTTGGTCTGCTGCGCCCCCCACCCCCAATTCCTGGGGCTCCTTCCCCAGCCCACTGCTGCCCTCCCCAGGGCCCAGCAGACACACAGCCTCCTGACCTGACCACTAGAAGGCGGCACACAGCCCGTGGGCATGCAGGTCTGCCAGGCAGCCCCCACCCTCCTCGAGGTGGGCTGCTTCCTGTGTGCCCACAGAGGAAGCAGCTCAGCACAGGTGGCAGGGTGGCTTCTCACATACTGAGCACAGGAGGGGGAGTGGAACCCATCTTCCGGGACAGGGACCCTAGGGACTTCAGCACATAGGTCTGCCCCTCTTGGGGGGCAGCGGGGAGAGGGGAGGGAGGCAATGAAGGAAGAGATGGGCAGCTGGCACCTAACCACTCTTTACTGAGGATGCTCACCAGGCCCTCCATATGCATGCTCTCCAGTCCCCAGGGGTCGGGGTGGGGGGAGGGGCACCTTATCCCCACGTTACAGAACAGATGAGGAAACTGAGGGTCAGAGCAGTCACACAGGCTCATGCAGACAGTAAATGGTCAAGCTGGTGTTTGAACCCAGCCCTTTTGATCCCCAGGCTGCCCCATTACCACTCATGCTGCAGATAAGAAAACTGAAGCACTGAGCAGGCCTCCCTTCCAAGCTATCTGTACTACTGGGTAAGCCTGAACGCATTTCTTCCAGCCCAAAGCTTGTAAAAACTCTTGAGCTAATGGAGCTTCAATACTGTCCTTCCAGAGCACCAGCTCTCAGGCAGGGTGAGAGGGGAGGCCTGAAGCATCTCGACAGGCTCCTGTGCCCCTGAATTTGTCTTTGTAAAAGTTCTCTCCCTCAGGGAAGCCACATGCTCTTTTCTGCAAAAAAGGCCCTATTCCCTCCCAGCTCTCTGAGCCCTCAGGAAGGACAGACAGGAGGACACCTGCCTCTGTTGGGTTAGACATTTACCATGCTGCTGGCCACCCTGACTACGGGCTCCTAGGGATCAGCACAGAGAGCTGGGGTAGGGCTGAGGTCAAAGGCACCCCCTTACCTACAGCCTGTGGTCTTAGAACGGGGGTGGGGGTGGGGGTAGGGAGAAGTCTCCAGAGGCAGGTAAAGAGAAAAGGGAGAACGGTCTAGTGGTAACACCACCACCTCCTCCCCATGTCACCCTCAGTGTCCTGGAGAAAGGCAGGAAGTGATTTCAAAAGCAAATGACCAAGCTTCTCTCCCTGCACTTGGTTGCCCAATCCTGTGGTGGGTGCATTAACCTTAGGAGGCCCTCCCCTGCCCTGCCCATGGCTAGTCAAATGGACACCCCTTGTGTCTGTGGACAGAGGTCCAGGGGCTGGGCTGCTCAGGCCACCCAGCAGGAAAGTCCGCCTTGGCTTTTCTCGCCCAAGGCTCCCCTCCTGGGCTGTCTCCCAAATCAGCTTTTTAGATGAGCACTTTCCCTGCATCCACCTGCCATGGGTCCACCCCTCTCACATGAGCAGTGAGTTGGGCTCTATCATTATTCACCTTTCACTCCCCCAGCCTCCTTGGCACCAGAAGGCACCCACAAAACGTCTACTGAAACACACATGCATGCAATCTCTTATAATGGCAAAAATGCTCACAACCTCAACATTCACAGTAGGGAATCGGACGCATACATTACGTATAGCCATACACCCATGTGGTGAGCCTGGGCAACCTTTAGCTATCTTGTTTTTGAAGAGTATCTAATGAGGTGGAAAGATGCTCATAGTATATTATTAAGTAAGAAAACTGTTTATATGTTCAGTATAATTTCAATTTTTAAAAAAACGTGTTTGTGTATTTAGACAATAAAACATCAGTACACTGATCGATAGCACCTATGTGCACAGTAATACTATACATGATTTTAATTCCTTTATGCTTGTTTGGTATGTACCTAATTGTTTAGAAAAAATATGTACTATGTTTATCATCAGCAAAAAATAATAAATGTATTAGCAAATTAAATGTGTTGCATTAAATAATGATTAGATTTGTCTGCCACTTTAAAGACTGGGAGATCCTTTGATGTCCTCTCTTCCTCCATCACTGGTGGAGGCTGAGAATTACTGTGGGACAGGTGAGGGCTTGAGAGGGTCTACGTAAGTGTTTATTCTTGACTCCTCACCATCGTCACCACCTCCCAAGTGGCGGCCAGTGTGACCTCTCTGATGTAGGTGCAGGGACCTACTCAGAACCCCAGAGTTGGTATGAAGATGCAGAAAGAAACCTTTTTGGAGCTTCCCTTATGTGACTAAAAGCAGCAACTTCTGGGAAATAAGGTTGCCATAAATTCCTTCTTCACGGCAAACCTACTCCTGAAAGGAAGAAAGGAACAAAACCCACCCCAAATTCCTTCTCCAGGAGAATGTCATGTCCCTGAAAGAGACAGAAAGAGCACTGTAGGGAAAATATAGGAAAATGGTCAGGGCTCCCTCGGATGTTTGGAATCTTGCCAAGCATTTGATGTAAATATGCACGTGCACCCAGATGTTCCTTGGTATTCTCTAATGTAATTGCGCATGTGCACCCAGGTTATCAGGCTTAAGTATAAAGGACAAGTGGCTCTGATCCACAGGGCCCCCTCCCCCAAGATGCCACTACTGCTGGAGGCTGTTGCTGCTGAGGAAGCTGAGGACTGAGGACTGAGCTCGTGTCTTCTGCTAACAGCTCCTGGGATCTTTCCCAATTACCTAGCTCGTGGATCTGCATGTGAGGAGTCTGGTGACCCAGCCAGGCATATGAGGGGTCCGTGACTCAGTCTGTACAATGGGTTTGTTGAGTGTGTGGGCCCTAGCCTGACAAAACAATTGGCTACGGATTCCGACAATTAGCCCTAGCGATGCAACCACTCACACCTGTATAGACAAACATTATCACAAACCTTATCTCTTAATTGTTCTAAAAACCATCTGTATTTCTTTTAAAAAAAATTCTTTGTTCTTCCCACAGAAGCCTTTTGCTCCCCTCCCTTTCCCCAACTAAGATAGGTACAAGAGCCTTTAACCACTTAACAAGCTTTTGTTGGCACCCACATACACGTGAATAAACCTTCTTCTCCTGTTAATCTGTCTTTTGGCAGTTTAATTTGAAGGTCTCACTTACTACACCAAAGAAGGGAGAGGAAAAGGCCTTTTTCCTCCTATACAGAAGGTTGAGAGGAAGCACCTGCCCCAAGATTACCTCCTGCATAAATCCACAAATCGAAGGCTGTATTTGCCCGAGTGGGTATGTTGGTACACATAATGAATATTTTTAACAGTTAAGCATTTATTTGAAAATGCATTAGAAAAAATGTAACTGGTGCAACAAACGTGTGCTTTTGTAGATGTTATTGCTTGGATATTGCCTCCTTTGCCATTTTTTAAGTATGTGTATTCAAAGAAAAATATTAAATATTACAGGTGGAAAACTCTGTCAAAAATCATGACAGGGATATGTATGAGAAGACAATTTGTGCAGCTAGATCGGAACTTTCCAGCATTTACTTCTTTGGAGAAAGAGTTGGAAGTCTTCCTTATAATGTTTATTAGCTCTGATCAGCCATTAATCACCAAATAGGAATTCAGGTGTGTATGATCAGCAGGAAAGCAAGGCTCTGGCGTTATAAAATGGAGAACAGGGGTGCTTTGACAAGGTGAAGGAAGAAGACAAAACTCAATACAGGGCATTTCCTGGGCCTCCTGAAGGGTAATGTATTCCCCTGGGGCTGTCCATGCTTATCTCTGTCCCTAGCAACAAAGCCCTGAGCTTTCCAGTGCCCTCTGAGGAGGCCAATTCCTGTTCTATCCATGGTCACCCTCAGGGGACAAAGGGGCAGCCTGGCTTGGCAGCTCCCAGCAGAAACAGTGCTGGAGCCTCTGAGCTCATGCCAGGGGAAGAGAAACCGCACATCTGACCTTCCAGGACCATTTGCCTCCTCTCTGCCTCAGCAGGTGTTTGCATCCTCCAAGGCTGTACAGAGAACCTCCAGGAAGGCAGGGACCGCTCCTTGGGCCTATTGTGTATAACTGCCCCCCTACCACCACCACCTCACCCAGGCTCCACAGCAGCACAGAGTCCATGTGGAGAGGATGCTTTCCCAAGGTTATCTAGCCAGAAAAGGGCAGAGTTAAAAAATGCACGAGGGCTCTTTGGCTGGCTGGGCTGTCTGTCCACACCTCACTGTATACCTGCCCCGGGCTCTGTTCTGGGGGGCCCTTCACACTCTTCCAGGGGGGCCTTACACACTCCCATGTGTTCACCTCCCACCTACTGGCTGAAGGTTCTCAACCCCCTCTCCAGCTCAGAGTCCTCACTGCCAATGGGAATCCTCTGGCCAGATGTGCAGAGGACTTCAGACAGAGCAGCCTGCCCATGTGCCCATGCCTGCCTCACCCAGCTCCTGTCTCATGAATGGCACCAGCCCAGGCCCCTCTCCCCTCATGCCTGCGGTGCCCAGTCCTGCTGGTTCTCCATCCCCAGCAGGCCCCACTGCCCCACCCTCACACAGAGCCCCCTCCTCTCTTATATGGAGAACTGCAGAGACTCCCTGCCTCTCTCAGAATTCACAGCCTCAGTCCACTCTAATTCTCTACCGGGAGATCACTTCTGCCCTGGAAACTCTTTACTAATAGGCCCCTCCCCCATCCCCAACATGGCCCCGCCACTGCTTCTCCCCTGTTGCTTTAGGAACAGTCCAACCCTGGCATCTGAGACCACTCCAGCCTCTCCTGTGACCACCCCCCAACCAGCACCCTGAGCTTAGGTCCCAGCAGTCCACAGGCCCTTCCCTAAATGCTCCTTATGCTGTCTTCTTGGTCAGCTCCATTCCCCTCCCCAAACTCCTTTCCATATATCCAATCCTCATAATGCCACTTCTCCATGCAAGCTTTCCAAACCAATCCAATAAGAGTCAACTGGTAGGATAACTCCCTAATTCGAGCTATGGAATACACCACAGCAATCAAGCAACAAACAAGTGTACACACAGCAGTCAGACAGATCTTTTTAAAAAACAGCACTAGGTTTAAAGAGTTTAAAAAAAAAAAAAACATGATTTATAGCACAATGCAATTTATGTATGTTTAAAATATAGGTACATGTGTATATAAATCAACATCACATATTTTTGTAAAATATGTCCAGATCCAAGGATAAACCTCTCATAAATACATCAGAGTGGCTGCTGCTCATGAGGGGCAGTTACTGGGACTAAGGATAAGGAAGGAAGTAAGACTTTTTATAACTCAATAATGAAAAAAAAAAAAGACCAAAATCCAATTTCAAACATAGGCCCAAGATATGAACAGTCCACAGAAAAACAAATAGATTAAAACGTATGTAAAACTCAGAATGCCACTAACTAGAAAGAAATCCTTATTAAAACTACAGCATGATGACATTTTTTTAATCTGTCAAATTGGCAAGGACAAAAAGTTGATAATACAGGTACAACAAGTTGGCGGAGGGTGGACTAATGAGCATGTTCATAAATACAAGGTCAGGTGTGTCCCTGGAAAGCAGCCTGGCAGCATCAATCAAAATCTAAAATACACATAACTTTTAAGCCATGTTTATGATTCTCTCCTGCTGAAATAGTAACAGAAATGAGAGAACATATAGATACAAGTATGTTTAATGCATTATTGTCTGCCATAGCAAACAAACAACCAACAAAACTGGAGAAAACCTATTTACCCATGGAGGACCGGCTAGATACATATCGTACATCCATTCGATGACACACTCTACATTAATTTACAAAGAATGAAGTACACCTGTATTTCCTGAAGCGGAATGATTAAGTGTGTTAAGTTAAACACAGAAACACTCACACACACGAGGTACAGACCTGAGAATTATTTCCTATTTGTGAAAAAAAGAGGAAAAGGAAGGTATACATAATACATGCTTGTTCACAAATAGAATATATCTGTCTGGAAATATTCTCAAGAAATTGCCTCCGAGGAGAGGAATTGGAGATGAGAGGACAGAAGAGGGAGGGAGATTTTTTACTGTGTACTTAAAGAGCTGTTTGAATTGATATTTATATGTAAAAAGATTTTTAACACATGCAAGTATTACCTTTAAAAATATGTTTAAAAGAGTATTTAACTTGTGCAAGTATTATCTTAAAAACATACACAAGGAGAAAAGTAGAACGTGTTCATAAGGCCTGCCATCTTTTCTCTAACCATCCGCTGTTGTCACACTACGGCGTCCTCTCCACTGTGGACAAACATCCATCAGCCAGACCTGCACGCCCTTGGTCATGCCTCCTGAGGTCCAGCTTCAACCCTGCAGATGCCTCCTGCCCTGCTCCTCTGACAGCACTTTAGCCTTAGGCCCATTCGCCCTTCCCATCCCCACAATCATTCCCAAATTCCAGTTCCTCCAGACCACTACCCCCCACCCTTGGCTAAACTGTGATGGCATCCATGATCCAGGTGTCCCAGCCTAGACTGGGGGAGCGAGAGTGGCAGGAACAAGGTTGACATCTAAGGGGGTGCGAGGACAAGGTGGCAGCTGAGGGGCTGCAACACCCGACAGAGAAGTCCTGGGCATCAGGCTGGGCCCCAGGACTGGGCTAGAACGGACTGGAACCCAACCCACTGACCTAGTGTGCCCTGCGTAGTCTTCACCCTGAACCTTGTCCTCACCATGGCCTGGGACCAGCATTTATGAGAATGAGCCACATGGCTCAACTATTTTACAAAGAGACCAATGTCATTTGCCAATATCTGTACTTCTCCAGAAGCTGGGGCAGCAGACAGAACTCCATTCCGTATATAGAATTTCTTAGTAGTTTGGGTCCAAGGTTGGGTCTCTGACACAACTATAGAAAAGAAGAGCATTGGCTTGAAGACTATACCATCTGACAGCAAATTCTGATTCTTCCCTTATTAGCTGTGTAACCTTGGGCAACTTTCTTAGTTTCTCTGGGCCTCAGTTTTCCCATCTGTAAAATGGGATAGTAATAGTATATACCCCACAGACTTACTGTGAGGATTATGTGTGTTACTATTGCACATCAGGTGCCCAAAGGAGGGCCTGGCACATAGTACATGCTCAGTGCATGCCAATTTTTATATGCTCTCCTGTTGGTTTATTTTTAAGCCTAATGAGATCATCTAATTAGTTTAAGGATGAAAGAATAAATTACTGGAATTTTCCCATTTTCTTTATGAATTTGAAAACCTCAGGGTCTGCCTCCTACTTTAGTTCTCTTTGTTTGGGACCATAGTGTTTTGACGGAGGTGGGGTGAGTGTAAGAAAAGCAAGAGATACCTCTCCTGCCAAGAGACAGGCTCTCCACCTCTGGCAATTGACCTACTTGGTGTAAACCACCACACCTGATCCTGAGTTCAACTGGGAGCCTGTGAATCTTCCTGCCACAGCAGCTGAGGGCACCATCTGTTTTCCTAAATGTTTCCAGTCAACAGGCTGAGCCCCACCCCTGCCTCCTTTAAGGAGAGTCCCAGAGATGCCTGCTCGCCAACCAGAGCAACACTAGCCTCCTCCCATTTCCTGCGACATGTTCAGTAGCGCACGCCTCACATGCCTCGGGGCCTTTGCACTTGCTATTCCCTCTGCCTGGAATGTTCTTCCCTCAGACAGTCACATGGCTGCATCCTGTCATCACTCAGGTCTCTGCTCAAATCTCATCTCCTCGGCATGGCGTGTCCTGACCACACTATTGAACACAGTGCCTGTAACCTTCTAAACCCTTAAGCTGCTTTGCTTTTCTTCATAACATTTATCTGACATGTCGTCAAAATTGTTGTTGCTTATTGTTTATTCTCCCTACCAGAAAATGAGCTCGGTGAGGAGGACTGTCTTGTTCATGGATATATTCTTAAAGCCTGGAATAATACCTGGAACATATAGGCCCTCAGTAAACATTTGCTGAATGAATGAACAAATGAGTGAGTCAAGAGAGCCTGTCTCCTGGGGAAGCTTAAACCTCTGCCTTGGAGTCGCCCACCTCGTTTGAAGTCTGCTTGCCACCCTTTCTAGCTGAGGGCCAATTTCTTTCATTTGTTTCACTGTCACACCTCTTATCACTCTGTTTGGGGTTTTTCCATTTTTGTTTTTACAGCACTTATCGCTCTCTGAAATAAAGTGATTTGTCTGCTTACTTGCTTATATTCTCTCTCCTGCACCCTGTATGAAAATGAGAGCAGTTGCATTCACAGTGCCTATGTGCCTGATTCATAGTTGGCACTCAGTAAAAATTGGTTGAATGAATGAATGAATGAATGACTCTTCTACATACCCTCCACATAAAGGAAATGCCACGTCTGGAAGAAGAATGATTCACTCAGCCCTAGGGCTGTCTAAACCTGACCTTGGTGCTTCGGTAAGGGGATCTCAACCGTTGGCTTGGTGTCGTCAGCATCACACTCAGCCAGTGAGCGAACCAGCCATCCCTATATAGGATCCGAACCTGTGGCCCTGGTGTTATCAGCACCGCACTCTCCTGAGTGAGCCACAGGCTGGCCCAGCGCGTTTCTTATGCAGAGGGGCTCACAGATATCCAATCAGTTGGTAATGGCTCTGGGCCTGGGGAGGGGCTGGGCTAATGAGGTTCAAGGGCAGGTGGAGCCCTGAGTTGCCCAGGCCTTCACTTTGATGCTGGCCTCCTGACCTAGACACACAGGCCATGGACACAGGGATCTGCTGAATGCACTGACCAGGGCAGCAAAATCCATTTTGCATCCTGGAAAATTCCAGCAAAGAACCCACATCCCTGGCTCCATCATCCCACCGAAAGGACAAACTAGACTCTATTCTAAGCCTGGAAAGGAACCCTAGAGGGGAATGTGAGTTTATCAGCTGAGCGGACACTGCCTTCTCAGCAATCTCTCTCAGAGTTCTGGCCAGATGCACCAAGCAGGTCCCAAGAGAGGGGCCAGCATCCAAGGGGGCGGGTGAAAGCTGGTTTCTCCTCCATCTCAGTGCACTCCTGCTGGGCAGCCCACCAGGTCCACCGGCTCCCACCACGTGGGACAGCAGGGAGGAGGGTCCTCCCTGTTCATGGGCACAGGAACCACTGAAGCATGGGACAGTGGGAGAGTAGGAGCAAAGCCCTCAGTGTCATCTGGTTCTCACACTGTGTAGCTCTAAGGGCTCCTCCTGCTCCAACGGGGCTTGGAGCCCAGATCCAGCACCCCAGGCCGGCTGACTCTCCCCTTGGGGCTGAGCCCAGTGACCCCTTGCTGTCTCAGTCCCCACTATCCAGTTAGGCTGGATTCCTAGGGACCCCTGCTGGCTCCTGACTCTCCTGCAGCCTCTTCCTGGTTCCAGGACCCCTTGCCCTCAGTGTCCCAGCCCGCAGGTGATCGCCGCCTAGGTGAGACCTGTGCACCCCACAGTCACTGTCAAGGGCGGCTGCGGGAGCGCCCTGGCCTGGCCCTCCCCACGTGCCCTTACCCATTTCCCGCCGGGCTCCTGCTCTGGCCTCCTGCCTGCCCGGGCGCCCCATGGCCCCGCGCCCCTGGCTCCGGCCGGGGACAGCGAGGGCTGCGGGGCGGCTGCTGCGCGGGGGGCTGGGCCCGCCAGGCTCGGCGCTCACGGGAGGGACTCGGTTTCCGGGAGGGAGGGAGGGAGGGCGGTCGGCGGCCGCGAGGGGCGGGGCTGGGGGGGCAGAGCCGTCCGACTGGTCCGACGGCGGCGGCGCCCGGCTGGGCCGCGGGGCAGGGCGAGGCGCCCCCTGCACGCCCCGCGCCGCGCCGCGCCGCCGACCTGCGCGCTCCCGAGCCCAAAGCTTTAGTTTTTCCAGCGCGCAAACCGGAAACTGAGTCCAGACCCACAAACGTGCCCGCTTGGACGGGGCAATGATTTAGAGTCTCTACAAACCCGTTGTTTATTTACTATTTATTTACTAAGCACGAGAAAAAACTGCATTATTTGAGTCCAGAATTTCAGTTGTCTGGAACGGTTGCTGCTGATTTAGGGATGGGTGGGGTGGTAGCAAATAATTGTGACTTGAAACTTGAACATATTTCAGCAAACGTATCTCCAGACATAGGCTGGCACTGGCAAGAAGCTCTTATTTTCTATTATTCCACTTTAATGGCATTATCCAGATTCTATTTCTGTCCCTACGTGTGAACATTTGAGTTAAGTGATTCCATATTTACTGTGTATCCAGTGATATTTTAGCTCCCCCCAGAGACTGGCAACCTGAAGAAGTTCATCACTTCATTGGATGCTGCCTAAAACAGAGCTCTGGCCAGGCTCTCTACAAGCAACAACAGCCACAAAAACATCTAATATTTATTGTATGCTATGTGCTGGGAATAAACTCTCTATCTGTCTTAAAGCGTGTAATTCTCATGACAGCCCTATGGGGTAGAAAGCTTTTCACATAATGAGGAAACTGATGCACAGAGAGTTTAAGGAAACTGCTTAAGGTCACACAAAGTCAGGAGCCACAGGCCATGCTCTAAGCCATTATGCAACACTGCTGCTTTGTCTTTGTAAGATGGGGCCCTGATGTGAGGTCAGTAATTCCGTAACTTATTCACTTGTTTACAAACATTCAGCGTGCATCTCCTGTATGTATGCCAGGCACTGGCTAGGCGCTATGGGATAGAAGGATGAACCAAACACTCCAAAACTGCAGCCCTAGCAGAGGAGACAGGCAGTAGTGTTGGGGGTGGGGGAGCGGTGGGAAGTTTCTGAGGGGGGAAATCCTGGAAAGCAGGGGAGCCAGGAGGGGAGAAGCCCAACATGTGCATAGAAACTCCCCTCAAATCCTTGGCCCACTTCTGAATGAACACACATGGAGAAAGGATCCAAATGACCCAAAGGAAAACAGCAGTGAGCAGAGATCTGAGCAGTTGCTTGCCTGCTCCTGGGGAATGGAGTTCAAGTCCTGCCATCTTAGAGGGGTTTGGTAAACACCTCGGGCTTTTTATCGAAACCCCAGAATGGCCACACCTAAGGAGGAATATACCCTAAAATTAGGGATAAAACCAAAAGAAACCTATCCAAAGTGCAAAACCAAGTCTCCACAAAACCAAGATAAGCTTCCAACTGATAACAACAACAAAATAATCTGCTCTGACCCGGTCAGCTAAATTACAGTGCCTTGGGAGATCTTGGTTAAGTTAGTAGTCACGTCGCCTGTCCTGGAAAATGTTATCATAAGACCATTTTTACTTAGGAGCAGACATGATGGCACCAGAAAGTCATAAAGTAATCTAGAACGCTTCTTGTAAACCTTACCCATATCTATACATCATGTACAATCAATAGAAAAACTGATGATCTGATTAGGTGGGGCTGCCCCCTCTTTTTCTCTCCTTTGATTCTTCCCCCTTCTTGTGATTATAAAATACTAAGACCTACTGGCCCTCTTCAGAGCACATTTCTCAGGATGACCTGACCTATGTGCTTCCCCAGTTGCAATTGTCATATTGGTTCAATAAATCTTATGCTTTATGTGTTCAGCCTTAGTTTCTTTTAGATCAACACAATAATTTAACTTTCTGTTAGAATAAAACTGGACACTCTTCAGAGGAAAATAACAGAATTCAGAGCATTTACAATGTATCATTCATGATGTTTACTATATAACAAAAAATTCTTAGACATTCAAAGAAACAGAAAAATGTGAATTATAGTCAGAGGGAAAGAAAAGTTAATTGTTACAGACCCACAGACAACCAAAATATTGGAATCAAGGGATAAGGAATTAAAAATAAAAATTATGATAAATATGATAAAGAATCTATAGCAAAAAAATGGGGGGGATGTAATGGGGAAAGAGATCAGGAATTTCAGCAGAAATATGATAACCACTTTTTAATAAAGTTCCAAATGAAATATAAATAAATATGCTCCAGAGAGGTTAATATATCTATCTTTATTACTCTAGAATGAAGGTAAACTCTCAATCTTTGGCTTCCAGAGGTAAGATTAATCAGGTTTGCCAACAGCCCCTATATAAGATCGGGGCCTCCTTATAATGGGGTTCCTCTCCATAATGTAGTACACTGTGTTCAGGTAGCACATGGCCCTCATAACACCCCCTGTGGAAACTGGGTCTTAGGGAGCCTAGGCAGCAATGTTACTCTGCTATTGCTTTGTATAATAAACTGTCTCCTACTATCTCCTGTCAGAATCTATGACATTGTAACAGGTTAACTGGTTAGTTTGCAAGCAGAATAAGAACTCAGACCCTTTTACAGTTATTGACTTAACAAAGATAAAAAAGAAAACTCTTAAAAGCAATCAGAGAAAAAATATACATTGCATATAAGAATGATGGCTAACTTGTTATCTGAAACAATGAAGGCCAGAAGACAATAGAATGCCATCTCTAGGGGCCGGCCCGTGGCTCACTCGGGAGAATGTGGTGCTGATAACACCAAGGCCACGGGTTCGGATCCCATATAGGGATGGCCGGTTCGCTCACTGGGTGAGTGTGGTGCTGACAACACCAAGTCAAGGGTTAAGATCCCCTTACCGGTCATCTTTTAAAAAAAAAAAAGAATGCCATCTCTAAAGTGGTGAAAGAAAAAAGCTATCAACTTATAGTTCTATATCCACTAAAATTTTTTTAATGTTTAACCAAAACATTTTCAAATAAACAAAATCTGAGAGTATTACAAAAAAAGTAAATAAATTCTTCATGATGAAGAGAATAATGCCAAATAAAATTAGAATCAACAGTGAAAGAATGAAGAGCGCTGGGAATGATAATTATATGGGTAAGTATAAAAGACTGTTTCTTGTGTGTATTAAATTATTTAAAAGTTCATTGATTATTTAAAACAAAAATAATAACATATTGAGAGATTTATAACTTATGTAGAAGCAAAATATATAACAAGAAAAGCACAAAGCATAGAAGGAGAAGATAAATAAAAGTGTATTGTTGTAAGATCCTTACATTATATGTGAAGTTTTACAATATTAATTCAGAGTAAAATCCAGTACAGGATATAAAAATAATCACTACAAAATAACTAACCCATATTTCTCTGACCTGAGGAAGACAAAAAACATAAATAACCCAAAAGAGGTCAGGAAAGTAAGAAAAAAATAAAGAAAGAACAGAAGGGACACTTAAATAACTACATATAGAAAATTTATTAATGTTTACATTAAATACTGCAATTAAAAGAAAGAGCTGTCAAACAGGCTAAAAAAAAAGACCCAACTATATTGTGTTTACAAGAGACACTTTAAATATAAAAACACAGACTAGCTGAAAGTAAAAGAATATGAAAATATACTGTGTAATATAAATTTTAGATAAAGTAGACTTTAACACAGGGGTATTACCAGAATTTAAAAGGGTTGCTTTTAAATGATAAAAGGATAAATTTATCAAGATGAGAAAACAATCCTAAATGTGTATGAAACTAACAACAGAATTCCCAAATACACAAATCAAAAATTGACAGAACCAAAGAGAAAAGTAGAAATTCCACAATCACAGTTGGACATTTTTAAATTCCTTTCTCAATAATTAATAAAACAAGTACACAATAAGTCAGAAAGGATGCAGAAGATCTGAAAACACTATCACTCAATTTGAACAAATTGACATCGTAGAATATTACAACACCAGCAGCAAAATACATATTCTTTTCAAGTGCACATGGAACATTCCCCAAGACTGACCACATGCTGGACTATAAAAGATTCTCTAAATTTTAATGGGTAAAATGATCAGATTATATTTTCTGACCACAATATAATTACATTAGCAATCAACAATAATATCCTGTCTAGAAAAATACCCGAGTACTTGGAAATCAAGCAATACATTTCTAAATAACCCATTGGTCAAAGAAGAAATCACAGGAAATATGAGGAGATACTTCAAACTGAAATGGCATAAATATAGAAAAGCAAATCAATGTAATCAAATTAGAGTATCCAAATACAGATCCACACATTTATTGACAAAGGTGTTAAGGTAATTCATGGTGAAAGGAAAATCTTTTCAACAAATGGTGCTGGGACAACTAGAAATCCATATGGCTAAAAAAAATTAGCCCTGGGACTCGTATCTAGTATATGTAAATATATAACCCAATAATAATATGAAGAAGAATGCAATCAAAAAATAGGCAAAGGACCTAAATAGACATTTCTCTAAAGAAGTTATACAAACGGCCAATATACAATGAAAAGATGCACAACATCATGAGTCATCAGGGAAATGCAAATCAAAATTACAATGATATACCATTATTAGACTGACTATAATCAAAAAGGTAGATAATAACAAGTATTGGCAAGGATGTGGCAAACTGGACATCTCATACACTGCTGGTGGGATTGTACAACGATGTAGCCACTTTGGAAAACAGTTTAGCAATTCCTCAAAACATTAAACATAGAGTTTCCATCTGACCCAGCAATTCCACTCCTAGGTACGTACCCAAGAGAAATGAATATATATGTTCCCACAAAAACTTGTACATGAATATTCAGAGCAACATTACTCATAATAGACAAAAGATGGAAACAACCTAAATGTCTAACAATTAACGGAGGGATAAATAAAATGTGGTACAATATATCCATCTAATGGAACACTGTATTATTTACCCATTAAAATAATAAAACACTAATATGCTCTATAAAATGGAACCTTGAAAACATTATGGTAAGTGAATGTATTGTCACAAAAGACCGCATATTGTATGATTGCATTTATATAAAATGTCCAGAAAAGACAAATCTAGACAGAATGTAGATTTGTAGTTGCCTAGGCCTAGACAGTGTGGAAAGAATGGAGCTGGGCTTCGTTGCTAAAGGATATAGAGTGTCTTTTGGGGATGATGAAATGTTGCAAAATTGATTGTGGTTATTATTGTGCAGCTCTGTGCATATACTAAAAACCATTGAATTGGACACTTTAAATGGGTGAATTGTATGGTATGAGTATTATATGTCAATAAATCTGTTACCCACAAATGAACTCTTTCCTCATGCCATAGGCAAAATTTAATTAAAAATGGGGCATAGACCTAGATATAAAAACTAAAACTATAAAACATCTAGACAAAACCGGGAGAAAATCTTGGCATGTTTGTGGAAGGCAAAGATTTCTTAGAAGGAAAAAAAGAATTGATAAGTTGGACTTAACAAAATTTTTAAAATTCTACTCATCAAAATACCCTGTTAAGAAAATGAAAAAGCTGCGCTGGCCGGTTAGCTCAGTTTGTTAGAGCATGGTGTTATAACACCAAGGTCAAAGGTTCAGATTTCCTTACCCGGCCAGCCACCCAAAAAAAAGAAAGAAAGAAAATGAAATGACTAAGTGAACCACAAAATGGAGAAAAAAAATTTATAAAAATATATAAAGATATGTGACAAAAGAATCATATCTAGTATATATAAAACTTCTATAAATCAGAAAGAAGAAATAATAGCCAAAAGACTTAAACAGATACTTTAAAGGACAGACAAGTAGCCAATAAGCACAGGAAATTACGCTCAGTATCACTAGCGCAAATTTAAAATGCAATGAGATTCTACTTCATCCCCACAAAAATGGCTAAAATTTAAAACACTGATAATACCAAATATTGACAAGGATGTGGAGCAACTGATACTCTCACATTTTGCTAACAGGAGTGTAAATGATGCAACCACTTTGGAAACCAATTTGGCAGTTTTTTGAAAAACTAAACATGTACCTACCATCTGACCCAGACATTCTACTCCTAGGCACTTACTCAGGAGAACCGAAACAAATGTCCACAAGATGAGTTGTAAAAAAGAATAGTTGCTTTGTCTGTCACAGAAAAAAGACTGGAAACAACCCCAAAAAGTTTATGGATAAACTGTTGTGATTTATTCGTAAGTTTGAATACTACTCAGCAATAGAAAGAAACAGTCTGCTGATATCACACAACAACATGGATCAATCTTGAAAACATTACGTTGAGAGAGAAAAGCCAAATGTGATTCCCTTTATATGAAGTTCAAAATAGGGCAAAACTAATCTATGGAGGTAGAAATCAGAACAGTGGTTATCTCTTGGGTGGGGAGAATTGATTAGAAAGAGATATAAAATAATTTTCGGAGTTATGGAAATGTTAAACGAATGCATACATTTGTCAAAACTCAGAACTGAACATTTAAAATCTGTACATGATACTGTATGTAAAGTATAGTTCAATAAAAAGTAATAACCAAACCCTTTTACCTTTCAGGTTAAAATCCTTTCATGGCTCTTAACTGCTCAGAATCTAAACTCCTTCCCATAGCTCAAGAGGCCCTGAGTGATTTGCACCACATACAGACCTGATTGAGATAAATAAATGAATTTCTATTAAAAAAAAGTCACCTGATTTGAATGTCACAGACTCCATCTGAAAACAGTGGGAAGGTCATATGTATAATTTTATTGCT
Organism: Cynocephalus volans; assembly: GCF_027409185.1. Classification (NCBI taxonomy): domain Eukaryota; kingdom Metazoa; phylum Chordata; class Mammalia; order Dermoptera; family Cynocephalidae; genus Cynocephalus; species Cynocephalus volans. Next base: position 85,533,681 of record NC_084473.1, read on the forward strand.
CCTGAGTTAACCAGGGAAAAGAGGGTTGAGTAGTATGGTAGGGATTTGTTTGGAGGTAAAACTGTTCCATAGACCTGTACCGCTAGGCTCCTGGGAAAACTCCCCCCTCTTTTTTTTTCATAAATCTGCACACAATAATTGTACATATTTATGGGGTACAATGTGGTATTTGAGTACCTTTATACAATGTGTAATGATCAAATCAGGTTAATTATCATATCCATCATCTCAAACATTTGTCATTTCTCTGTGTTGGGAACATTCAAAATCCGCCCTTCTAGCTATTTGAAATAATACAATAAATTGTTGTTAACTGCAATCACCCTGCAAAACACCAGAACTTATTCCTCCTATCTAGCTATAGTTTTGTATCCGTTGACCAACCTCTCCCTATCTCCCCACCCCCTTCCCTTTCCAGCCTCTAATAACCACTATTCTACTCTCTCCTTCTAGGAGATCAGCTTTTTAAGCTTCCACATATGAGTGAGAACATGTAGTATTTATCTTTATGTGCCTGGCTTGTTTCACTTAACATAATACTATGTAGCCATAAAAAAAGAATAAAATCATGTCATTTGAGGCAACATGGATGAGCCTGGAGGTCATTGTGGAAACTTCCTTCTTTACAGAGATGCCAGAAGAAAGAGAAACACCCAGCTCTAAGGTAGTGGGAAGTCAAATCTTGGACTAATCCTTGGTCCTAATCTCCTTAAAATCTTAGTGTGCATGCTTGAATTGGAAAATTGTCATTTCAAAACAGCAAACAATTTTGTCTTAAGAAAGATGAACGCTTGAGAATGCATTTGAGATAGGTGGATCCTTTGTTCTGAGCAAAGAACGGGATAATTTGATTATGCATCTGCAAAGCAAAAAACACTCTCCAAAGGGAAGGCCTTAGAGCTGTTCTGCAGACAGCATGGACAGGAGCTGAGGACCACTTCGCCGCACATCGCCACCTTGTGTGTCTCTTCTGACTTGACATCAGACTTCGCTGTGCCTCCAAAATGTTGCTTCTTCTTGGGAATGTGTATCTCATTGAAACAAATGATCACAGGTCATGTTTTTTCTCTAGGGACTTAAGGGCAGCATTGAGTGCTATGTGGACACACAAGTGCCACCTAGTGGTAAGAGAGCTGGGGACGAGGGGATTCTTTCCCCTTCTCAATCCACTTGGGCACCTTGGGAATTGGAGGCATTGGGGCTATCTGGAGTCCTTGGCATGGACATTGATGAATAAGAGGGAGAGAAGGGGAGTGGTGGAAGGTTGAGGTGTGGAGAGACCTGAGTGAGGTCACTTCACTGAGTCATCCCAGAAATCCTGGGGAGGGGGCAGGTCAGGGGGCAGTGAGAGACGGAAGAGTGAACCTGGTCAGGACCAGCACATTCAGATGATCCACAGGCTGGAGACATCTGGTAACACTTGGGTTCTAAGTCTGAAGTTTTTATTGCGAGCTTTTACATGCTATTTAAGCATCACAACAACTCCAAGAAGTATTATGATATTGATTTTCCAAATGAATCAAACGTGCCTCAGGAAGCCTAAGGAGCTCATTCAAAATTGCCCAGCTCTTACCTGGTGGAGCTGGACCTCATTCCTAGGCATTCTGACTTCAAACCAGAGCCTGCTTTGTCTCTCTCCACAGCTCTGCCTTTGATGGTCCCCCTCCCCTCTCTCACTGCAGCACAGGTTTCCCAATTGAGTTTCTCAGAAAGGGAAGGCAGGGGGACAGGTGGCTTTCAGGAGTAGTATGCTGTTTTAGACAGGGTGATCAAAAGAGACTTCTCTGATGAGATGCCCCGTGCCCAGATGACTCAAAGCAGAAGGAGAAACAAGCCAGGTGGGTCTCTGAGGTAGGGTACTCTAAGAGAAGAGTAAATGGGCAGTGTAAATGAAATTAATACACTTCACAATGTGTTTTCAATGCATTTTAATCAGTTTCTGGAAAGTGGCCAGGTGCTCCAGGGGTTGCAAAAAGCAAAACACTTAGTCCTTGCCTTGAGGTACTCAGGGAAGGCAAAAGCAGGCACAGCAGGAAAGACCCCAGCAGCGCCATGCAAATCAGGGGTCTGGGCCACAGGACCTCAGGGAGTGTAGAAGAGAGTGGGTCACTGGGGGTTGGCTTGGATAGTCTTCAACCTCTTCATGGAGAAAGTTGCCCAAGAGCCTAGCTTTGAAGAGATTTCTTGTAGGAATTAGATGCTGCAGACAAGGAGAGAGGGCACTTCAAAGTGGGGCATGGGGGAGACTTCAGAGTTTCCAAGGCCTGTTCATGCCTCAGGACAGACTAAGCGCCTTACTACCACCTGCCAGGCCCAGCAGCTTTTAGTCCCTGCCTCCCTCTCCCCCACCCTGTGTTCCAGCCACAGGCCTGCATTGAAAGAAAAGTAAACTTCCATGACTTCTAAGGAATACTGCCAAGGAGAGAAGAAAGAGAAGGAGCTGGTGGGACCCCATGATGGCCCAAGGAAGAGGCGCCTTGACTCTAGGACTTGCACATGACCCCCTCCTGGCAGGGAGGGCCTCGGAGTGGAGGGGGAGTCTCAAGGGGTGGGGGACAGCTTGACGTCACTGGCCACTCAGATCATTTCTCTGCTCTGACTCCAAGTCACAGTTTTCCAAGTCATCCGACTCTGTGTTGACTGTCCCCGGGGAAAGGATGCAGGCACGGCTGTGCCTGAAGGGATCCGTTCCTCATTGTAGTAAGTGTCTAGGCTTCTTTGTCTATATGTCTTTTGTGAGCTCTGTTTATCACCCAACAACACAGGGTTGTCGCAGGCATGCCGCCAGGGTTCCTGGGTTGAGTTCTGGCATGGTGGGTGTTTCCCAGGGCCGGGGGAAGGGTTCATTACACACAGCAATCAATCATCCAGGGACGAGGTCCACAGCAGGAAACAGAACCACAGAAGGTGGACTTTAAGGCAGGTACACAAGACCCTTATAATTTCTTGGAACTCACCTTTTGGAGAATAGTCATTTGTATTAGATAATATTTACAGATACTTCTCCTGGGCCAGGCCCCACACGTAGTACGTTATGAAGTGAATACCTCAAAATAAGATAACTACAGCTTGATTAGTAGGTGAATGAGAATAAACTTTCCTTGGAACAAAAAAAAACGGCTTTTGCTTAGGGAATCCTTTAAAGATTAGACCTTCACAAGTCTGAGAGCATGAACTGAACTAATTATTAGCAGAGATTAGTCAGGCGTGTGTGAGATGCTGCCCTCTCGTGGACATTTATTGAACTTCTTTTCTTACCCCTCATACTTGCTGCAGGAGACCCAGAAGCATGACATTCCTTGGGAAAGCCCACCTTCCCTCTATTTAAGCTTTCTCAGGTTTGAGGATAAGAACCTCAACATGTACTTCACTGTCTCCCCAAGTTTTTCTGAGTGAACTGGTTTTAATATCAAGCACATGGAGATTTGCCACTGTGGCTTAGGGATTTCATAGATATAAGAAGAGAAAACACAAAATTGTTTGGTTTCCCCAAGATTTGCAAAACTTTTACCCCAATTTAACACTTACTATTATGGCACAATTTATGCAAAAAAAAAAAAAAGTGAAGCTTGAAGTGTGTCTTAACCAGTCTTGTGACTGTGAAAGTAGAAAACCTACATTTAACACAAATTAGTATGTAACCCAATGTACTGCTGAAGTGGTAAGGAGCCTTTCTCTGAAGTTAAAAGCCATCTCCCTCCTTTGCATTGACAGACGCCACAAGATGGGAGCAGCAGGGAGGATGTAACCTCAGGGTCTTGAACCAGTAGCCAGCTGGTCCAGAGGGTCTCAGCCCAGCATGCTGATGTGTTTGTCCCGCCCCCAGGCCATCTCACACCAAGTGAATCAGAATCTCTGAGTGAGAAGAGGTCGGGCATCAGCATCATTTTGACAAAAAGTTCCTGCAGGTGCCCCTAATAAGTCCAATCACCTCCTTTTATGCATGAGAAAATAGAGGCCTTCAGAGGGCCGGTTGCTTGACCAAGGTCCCGCAGCTAGTTAGGAGAGAAACTCTGAGTAGACTGTGAAAGCCTAAAAGACTTGAATTCAGTTTTGAAGTTTTGAGTTAGTTCTTGTGTGATTCTGTGGTGTTATAGTTGGTCAGGCCTAGAAGTGACAGAAGGGCTCCTTTCCTCTTAGATGCTTGTCTGTCTTCCCTCCCTGTTCTTTATCCTCCCACCTGCGCCCCTCCTGCTTCCCAGGCACCCTTGCAGTGCCTCCTAATCATACACAAGCCTCACTTGAACATGCCACCCAGGCCAGCTCTCCTGAGCCTCGTCCCATGCCTTGTGTTACATCATGAGCCACAGATGGGTCCTTTGGTTGTTGGTTTCTTTACTGCAGGCTGAGACCAGACCTGTTACCTCGAAGACCCACCACTTAGAGCCTGCCTGCTTTGCGTAACCCATGACATTGTGCCCAATATCTGCTAGCCATGGATGAGCCCCAGGCCCTCAAGGCCCACAAAAGGCTGCTGCCCTTTGGAGCTCTGTGACCCAAAGATTCTCCTCTGTGCTGCTTAAGGACATCACCTAGGCACGTAGCCCTCTTTCCAACCTCCTTCCTCCCTGGGAGTACCCTTGCCCTCCCCCATTTCTGAGTAAGATCCCGCCTCCACGCTGTGGCCTCTGGACAGACTCCTGCTGTGAGGGACCTCGGCAATGCAACCTGTCAACGTATTGCCCAGTAAAGCTTGTGTGTGCTACTGCCACCTAGTGGTCACGTCTTTTTCCTTGATCAACCCCCAAATCCTTCAAAGCCCCTTCTTCCTGGGCCTGATTCTTTTTCTAGGCCTTTTTCAAAATTTCCCTGGTCTGAGTCCCCAGTCTTCTCAATTTATTGGCCAATCTAGTGAATAAATCTCTATTGATATATCAATGGCCAATTCATTTATTCACCAAATATTTATTGAGTGCCCAGCATATGCCAAGCATTGTTCTAGGCAGTTGGGATGTATCTTAGAACAAAACAGATGAAAATTTCTGCATGTGCTGAGCTGACACATTCTAGCAAGATGATGATGGTTTAAAGTTCTTCTTGGGAATATTTTACAGAACACTTCAAGCCAAAGTAAGGAAGTGTAAAGAGGGGAGTTTTCGGTATTGTCAATGAGCTAGTGGGATGGAAAATAAGGACATGGGTTGGGTTTATAATTATGATAATCACTTTTTAAAATATGCCAGAGCTTACACACTGTGTAAGTGCTTCATTTTAAAGCAGTGATTCTCAAGCATTCACCTGCATGGGATCACCTGGATAGCTGGTTGAGATGAAGATCCTGAGTGGTGCTGATAACACCCAGGTCCAGGGTTTGGTCCCTGGACCAGCCAGCTACCCAAAAAGAAAAAAAAGGTGAAGATCCTAAGGCAGTAAGTCTGGCATGAGGCCTGGGAGCCTGCACTTTAACTCCCAAATAATGCTGATGCTGCTGATCCGTGGATCACACTTGGACAACAAGGTTTTAAAGCAGGTTCCTTTGAGCACTGACTCTTCCGGGACTAATAATAGTAATAGTAATATTACTACTTACTGCAGAAGGATATTGCAAAGACTAAATGAGGTGACTCAGCCCTGTGCATTAGCTGTTATCTGCATTTAGAGATGAGGAAACTGAGGTTCCCAGACTTTAACTCATCCGTGAGCTTACGTTGCAAACAGGAGAGCCAGTACGTGACTGCACAGTTGCAGAGCTCATTTGCGTGGCTGTTTTGCTGCCTTGCCTGTCACTAACCTGTAACCCACGCCTGCCCTGGTTTGCATGAAGTGTCTGAGCCTGGGGTTTCACTTTCTGTAACATGAGGGGAGGGCACATGCAGAGCCTCACAAGAGTTAGTAGCCCTTGTTACCTTAAGCCTCAACAGGTTTTCTGCCTTGCAACTCCTCCTTTTACCAGGATTGAAAATATCAACCATAGGTGCTCTTTTAACACTCCCACAGCATTTCACCTGCGTCATCTCATTTCATCCCTGGATTGCCCACATGGGGCAGGTGCGGCTACTCCCATTTAATACAGGAGGAAGAATAAGCTTGGAGATGTTGGGAGACCTCGTTTGTCAGAGAATCCCAGACCAGAAAAAGACCTTAAACATTTTCTCCAGTCCATTGTCTTTTAACCTGCTTAATTTAGTTTGTTTTTAGCAAAATCTTATTGAAAGCTGCAGAGAAAAGCAGCTTTTGAGGTATGGAGCCTGGCCCCCTTTTGGGGGGTCCCCATTTCCAGGGACCTCAAGGAGGGGTCCGAGGAGCTCTGTTTGGAAAAACTGCATCTAAGTCAACACTCTCCTTGAACAAATGAGGAACAGACCCCAAGGAGGGATGTGTCTTAGCTAAAATCAAGCAGCAGGCTCACAGCCTAGCTGAGGCCTGACTCTAGGACTCCAGAGACAAATTCCAGAACTGCAGGGAACCTGTGCAGGAGGAACGGCTGTGCTCTGCTCGCCTGCCTCTGCTAGCTGAGGTTTGTTTGAAAATCCATCGTTCTTACGGTCTCGCACTCCCACCATACAGGGCCAAACTCAATCCTCCACCTGTAAATCTCACAATCTCCCAGACACCCTTCCCTCAAGCCCTAGAGGACAAGAATTTTTATTTTTTACATATTTCAAAATTGTGAAATAAAACATACATACAGAAAACTGCCTAACCACATTCATGCCGAGAAATTGGATGTTGCCGTTGCCCGGACCCTAAAAGCTCCCAGTGCTTCTGCCTGCCCTTCCCCTCCCGGGCTGGCCACACCTGGCTTGCAGAGAGAGTGCACCCTTGCTGCCCTCTCCCTTTGCACCATCTGTCTCTGCATCCCTCCCGCCATGGCTCAGAGTTGCCCTTTTGAGCTTTGTAGAGGTAGAATCAAGAGCTATGCATGCTTTTGTGTTTCTTGTACCCCACATCATGTTTGTAAGTTCATCGGTTTTGTTGGGTGCAGCCAGCTGTGATTCATTCATTTTCTTTGCTGCTGAGTGTTGTTGGCTTGCCTGCAGATGCACGATTTCTGTGTTTGCTCTTCCAAGGTGGGAGTTTGGGCTGTTTCCAGTTAAGGGCTATTGTGGACAATGCTGCTCCACATTTTCCTGGAAAGGAGCTTTGCTGTCATGTTACCCAGGGAGAGAGAGGCCCCAGGAGGAAAAGGATTCTCGGGGGAGAGGGGTCCAGGCCTGGGCCCCAGGTGAGAAAGACCTGTTGTCCTCCCCATTGTCCAGATGCAGTGAGATCACGAACACAGAGGCAAAATAGGTGAGTTTTCAAGGTTTTATTGTTAAATAGCTGCAGTCACAGGGAGGAAGGAACTTCCCACCCAACACATACAACACACATTCATCGAGCACCTGCAAGGGCTGGGCCAGGTGCTCCCTGCTCCCCAGGGCTCACTGTCTGGTGCAGGAGACAGACAGGCACAGCCACGTCTCACACAAGCTCAGAGTGTCAGGACTGCCAAATGCTCAGGGAGCGATTCATTCCTCTGGGAGCCACATGTGCATGTGTGTGGTGATTTGGGAGCTGGGGGAACTTTGGTGGCAGGGAAAGGACTGCAGGCAGCTGTAAAAGGTCTGGAGTGGAGATGGTGTCTGGGGCCCAGGCAGTGGGGCCCAGATTATGGGAAGGTTTCAAAAAGGACAAAAATTAGGGGGCCAACATAACACGCTAACTTTTCATTTTTACTGGTTAGGACATTACAAAAAGAAGAAAGAAAAAGCTCCCACCTACTTCTCACTTTCGCCATCTTTTCACAAGCCCAGGAATATTTTAACTCCTAACCCCCTTTGGAATGAACATAATCTCCAAATGAAAGACTCTCTTCCACATTGAATAAAGTTGTCTGAATAAAAAAAAAAATACCACAAAATCCTCATTTTCTATTTTTCCACAGACTCTTAAAAATTTCCCCATGGAACAGCATCAGTGTATAGACCTGGGTGCAGCAGCCACTTGGTGGGGGGCCAGTGAGTGCCTGATGGATCTGTGGCATCCACACGTGGGGCGGAGGAGTCGGGGAAGCAGAGGGTGTCTGGGCTGGGCAGGGCCAGGATGACATTCTGATTGTGGAGGTGACCATGGAGGGCTGTGAGCAGGGGGCTGCCGTGTTCTGACCTGCACTTTAGAAAGACCATTCTGGAGGCAGCATGGAGACTGGGTCAAGGGAGGCAGCTGGAGGCAGAGTCCTGTTTCCAGGGTTCTGCTGACCCCTTCCAAGGGTCCAGCCCACAAAGGCTGCTCATCAGAGACCCGAGCTGGCCAGGAGCCCCAGGCCGGGGTGGGGAGGCAGGCCCCAGAGTTATCCGTGAGCTGGGCTGGGGCCGGGCAGGTCTGGACAGTGCTACTGGTCCTGTTGGAAGTAGAACTTGGTGACCATCGTGGGTTCTTCGGGCTTGTTGGTGAGGCCGACGGGCCGGTCAGCTTCCAGAGCCGTGCAGAGGAACCAGCCCGGGCAGGCGGCTGACTCGAAGCTGGTGGTGGGGCCGTTCTCTGAGCAGATGAAGGTGAAGCGCTTGTCCTGCTCCTTGTTCTTGTTCAGGTCCGTGATGTTAACTGCCTGGAAGCCGAGAGAGGCGCAGGTGATTGCTGAGGGCCTGGGGAGTCCTGCACTGCCACCTCTTTGTGCCCCTGGCCACTGCCAGACCCTCAGGCCAGCCCAGAGGAAGTGCTAGAGAAATACTGGCCTGGAGTCCCGGGTCTCTTAGAACAGCACTGATACAAAGAGGTTATCCTATTGTCACATCTTGACTTTGGGAAATCTGGCCACTCTGGTCATGGGCCAGTAAGTCTGGCAAACACGTTGCTCCATCAGCAGAGGCCAAGGACTCTGGAGGCAGCTTCTCTGTCAGGGTCTGAGCCCTGAGGAGAGGAGGGGTGGAGAAGGTGTGCAGAGAGCATCGCAGCTCATTTGACGGGTTACACGCAATATCTCAGCCACCCCTACTCCATACAGAATGGCAGCCACTCTCCAAAAATGTGTCCCTGCCTGCTGGTGGAGGAAAGTGGCCATGGTTACAGCCGTTCACATTGGGGTTAAGATCTCGCCCAACAAGCCCCTGAGACAAAGCTGTCTTTTCCCAGGGCTAGGCAGCCTGTTAATATCATATGGGATCAAGGAATATGGGGCCCTGGATGGGCTGCCGACTAATCAATTTGAGTAGATAAAGATTGGAAGAAAAAGGTCCTGAGGGTTGGCTTTGCTAGGAGAGGGCGGATCCAAGTGGGTTGGGGACCCTGGAGCAAGAGAATGTCACACGGTGATTCAGGTCCTGTGGCAGGCTTACAGTGGTGGCCTCCTAGAGTTCTCACCCCTGTGCACTGCCCTCACACTGAGTCTAGACTTAGCCACGTGACTGGCTTTGGCCAACAGGATGAGGCAAGCAGAAGTTTGATAAGCGCTCGCACATCAAGCCTTGTCTCTTTGGAATAGTCCCTCTTGGAAGCCATCGTCATGCTGTGAGGAAGCTCAGGCTGACCACTGACTGAGACCACATGGACAGAGAGCCTGGAGGATACCCCAGGGCCAGCCACATGCCCTGCTGAGTGCAGCTACAAGACTGACCCCAGTGTGTTCCACCATGTGGAATAGAACTGCCTGGCGAATCCTAGTCCACCCTCAGTGTTGCAAGAAAGAACACATTGCAGATGTTTTAAGCCGCTGAGTTTTGGGTGGTTTGATAATGAAGTGGGTCCTTACCTCCAGCTGGAGCCTGGTCTCATCCCCAGACTTGACACAGGACAGGCTCAGCTTCCCTTCGTGGATCCCCAGGAACACAACGTGAGGATCAATGGGCACCACATCTATCTTTTCTGGGGAAGAGCAGAGGGGAGGGTCCAGTGAGCAGAGAAAAGAGGAGGCAGAGAAGGCCAAGAGACCCTCCCCCAGCTAAAGCCCCAGGTCAGAAGGACAGCAAGTCCTCATCTCCCTGGTGGGCATCAAGTCGAGCCAAGCACACTACCGTGTTCCTCCCACAGCACCAAGTCTCCTGGATTCTGCACCCCGTGATCTTTCCCCTTCCTCACTTTCCCCAGGATACCTGTGTCCAGGTGGACAGGTGGTACTGCTGGTGGGCAGGGAAAACAGCACAGGAGGTCACTGTCAGCCTCCACGGAAGCCTGGGGGCCTTTGAACCCACCTCTTCCCCTTAGTAGTCCCCACACCCTCATGCAGCAATAAAAACCCCAGCCACCCTGTGCTTCAGCGTGTTCGTTAGGAGAATCACCAGGACAGGAAAGGGAGGCATGTATGCTCTTGGGGCAAGGCAGGGGGAGAGAACAAGGGAATGGGGAAAGCGGGGATGTGGAGATAATGCCATGCTATAACGCCAAACGGGGAGGTGAAACCATCTTAGAATGCCCATGTTAAAAGCACCTCCCGTCATCCATCTGCCCTCTTCTTATTAAAGGGGAAACTGAGGAATGTAGTGGGTGAAGCTTGTCCATGTTCATCCAGCTTGTTTAGAGCACAGACCAGAATATGACTAACTATGGTGTCCATGAACAAGGAACAAAGGCCAGCCCTATATGTGGTGTGTTAATCTGGTGTGGGGTTAGGGTTTGAACAACTCAGGAACATGGGAGCCTTCATAGGCACAGGAGGAAGGGAAGGGTCCGGCTAGTCTTCTGGTCTCTGCCCCTGCCAGCGGTGGCCCTGGGACCCCTGTGCCTATAGGTGGGGGCTCCTGACCTGGACTCTACCTCTCCCCACCTTCTTGAGGCTGCCCTCAAATGTACCCTCGAGTGGCCAGGCCTCCCCAGGCTCAGACTAGGAACAAAGACCCTGCACCTAAGGTTTGTGGAAGCAGGCCATGATTCTGCAGACCCCAGGGGCAAAGTGACTTGATGCCCACACAACACTGGCTTTCCTGGCAATCATTCACCTTCTAATTTAGTATTTGGTCCTTGCAAGTATCCAGCAATCAGTTGGTTGTTCCTCAGGTAGAAGGTCTTCTGGTTAATGTCCCAGATTCTGAAAAACAAAAGGAATTAGCTGGACTGGACAGTCGCTGTGTGCCTGGTCCTGTGCTTAGCACCATCCTGCGTCCCCTAGAGCTCACCGAATCTACATCTGGCTCGGCCAGGGGTGTGGTATGTTAGTACACCCATGGCACAGATGAGAAGACTGAGGCCCGCACTGGTTAAGAGACAGTCCTGACACACAGCTGGTGAGCAGAGAGCCCATGTTCTACCCCTCTCCTTGCCTTGCTCCTCACTGCAGACTCTCGGGGGAGGCACCCTCTGGGACAAAGCACGCTCTGGGACAGAGCAACAGAACTTTCTGGTTTGCAGAATTCTTCTCTATCCACACTGTCCAATATGGTAGCCACTGGCCACATTTGGCTACTGAGCTCTTGAACTGTGGGTAGTCAAGGATCTGAATTTTTAATTTTCTTCTGTTTTCATTCATTTAAATGTAAATTTAAATAGCCCCCTGAGACTAGCTAATTCACTCCCTGCCTAGGACTGGGAGGGTCTGTCCCTAGAGTCTTTCCTCCATCAGCCAGTGACCTGCTTTGGGTCAGCAGGAGCAGCTGTCCCTGGGAAGGAGCCAGCTTCCTGTCGAGCTCACCCAGTGACCTGTCTGTGGCTCCGAATCCTTCTTCTCAGTGAAGGGTGACTCTAGCTGAGAGCGGGCCTGGCAGCTGTAAGATGTGGTAAACAGCCTGGCCAGGTGACCTCAGACCTGTGCCTCATCCCCTCACCTGTGAAGTGTGGCTAACTACACCCGTCTCATCAGGTGGTTTTGAGGGGCCCATGAGCTCGAGGAGGGGCGGTCAGGCACACCGAAGCACTTTGCATGTGTGAGCGTTTGACGTCCTGTGATCATCCTAGTTCCTGGATAAGTCTCGGTTTGGAGGTATTAAGCATCTCCTGCCAGGGGTCTCCAGGGGCATCTCTTGGAGCTCCCAGCTGATAAGAGGAGGTCAAGGTAAACCAGGAAGCGGACAGTTCCCATGTCAGGGAAAGGAGGCCCCCGTCTTGGGCATGCACACACTCACACTCACACTCGAGTTTCAACCTGTAGCCTCAGGTCCGAAAAACATGGAGGTCAAGGGGGGAGCCACCCCAACCGGACTTCCCTCGTGGGCATCACAGGGCAGAGGGCACGTGTGAGCAGCACTCCCGTGCTGGTCAGCATCACAGCCTGTCATTTTCACAGCTGTGGCTGTGATGTCTCCCAAAGCCCCGACCCAAGTTTTAAAATCGCGAAAGTTTCCCAGCACTTTACAGTTCACAAAACACTGTTACACTATTATTTGTGCATTTAATCTTCACAGCTTGCAGGGAGATCTCACGGCCCACATGTAACAGATGGAGAAACTGAGGCCCCAGGAGACTGGGATCCTCCAGTGTGTTGACAAGGCAGGCATAGCCCACAGTCAGCCTGGGCCTGGGGGGCTGGGCCCCGCCTGTGGTGCCCCCTCTGTTCTCTGCCCAGCACACTCTGCCACTCCTGAACTGCAGCAGTACTCCTCAGTGTGTCTGTCACCTGCTGAGCTGCCACAGTCTCTGGGATAGTAACCAGGCCTGTGGTCCTGCTCTCCACATCTGGGATATTTTTATATATGAGCCCCTAAGACTGTGCATGTGGCAGCCCTTTTTTAAAATGGACATCTCTTCCCAGCCCAAACCCAGTTCTCAGACCCCACAGAGCCGGCAGCCCCAGGAGGCTGTGACGTGTCACCAACTTCCAGCCGTCCACTCCCAAGTCCTTGGGGCAGCCTTACCTGAAGGTTTGCATCTTGTAGGGTCTCTTTCCGGAGGGGTGGCAGATTGCATCTGAATGGAAGAGGAAGAGGAGGAGAGAGATTAGGTAGCTGCGGGAGCCCCTGCAGATTTCCATCCTGCAGCTGCAGCCAGGTGGAGGACAGTGCCATGTCAGGGCCGGAGTCGCTGCTTATAAAGAAAGTAGTCACTCACCCAACTAGGCAGCTGCCACCCTGTCCCATTCTGAGACACGGAAATACCCTCACATTTCCAAAAAGAGAAACCCTTGCTGTTGTCACTTTCAACCCTGCTGAGTGTCGCAATGAGGTGTTGTAACCGATTCCCTCCCCCTTTTCCCCTATGCAATTTCCCCAAAGTTGTGATTTCTATTTCCCCTTCATTGAGTCCCTGGGAAGAAGAGCACAATGAAAACCAAACTCCCTCATTTGCCTGACAGGTACCCTCAGACTGTTGATTTTTTAAAAAACGGATTTGAGCAAAAATGTCCCCCTTTCATAATAAAGCCAAGTGAGGGGGCTCCCAGCCCATGGGCAGTCTTGTGTCTGAAGGAGGGACAGTGTTGGTCTCTGGACCATGGACTGGCAAACACTCTGCAAAGGACCAGATAGAAAATATTTCAGGCTTTGTGGGCCATTCATTTTCTGCCACGATTACTCAACATGACTGTTGTGGTGCAGAAAACAGCCATAGCCGATCTGTAAACCAATGAGCCTAACTGTGCTCCAATACAACTTTGTTTACAAAAACAGGGTGGACCGTATTTGCCCTGAAGTCTGCTGACCCTGGCTCTAGAGTAAAGTGAAATCTCCTCAAGAGGTGCTTTGAAACCAACTCTCTTGCCGCTATCCCACATCTTTAAAGTTATAGTCTCAGAAGAACAGAGTTTACTCAGCATTTAGACAGAAAGGGGTCCAGAATCCACCTCTGCCACTTGCCACTTGACACCCGTGTGACCTTGAACAAGTCACTTCACTTATTTGGGCCTCTGCCTCCTCTTTCTCAGGATCAGGATGTCTTCCTCACAGGTGGAGAGAAGGAAGGAAAGGAGGGACGGAGGGAGGGGGGAAAGATCCCGGTCCATAGTGGGCCCTACACGTTAACTTCCTTCTGTACAGTATTCTGCACAGGGCAAAGGTAAGCAGACTCTCATCTATGGATAGAAAAGTCAAAGAGGGTTTCTGCACCATCCATGTGGTGGGCAGTGCAAGAGCAGAAGCAGATTTTGTAGTGTTTTAGAACTGGACGGGTACCTAGCAATCATCCTATTCCACCTTGGCATGGTTTTCAAGAAGATCCAGAAAGACCCAGAAAGGGGAAGGGACCTGCCCACGGTCACACAGCTTGTTAATGCCAAAGGGTCTCCCAGACACCCAGGTCTCCAGCCCCAGCATCATCCTACAACGACAGTTGGTCTTGATGAGTTTGACTTTACTTTCAATGAACAAGTCAGAGTCTGTGTCTAAATAAGGGTTAAATCCTTCAGAGGAAGAAGGCTACAAATGAATTCCCCACATCTTTAAAGAGCTTGTCTTTCAGAGCAAACGGAACATTTCTGCAAATATCGTATCACCTCCCTGGGTGGTTGCTTTGACAGGCAACATGGCACGTACATGTTCCTGCACTGTCCTCACAACTCTGTGACCCTGAGTGAGTCATTCACCCTTTTTGAAACACATTTAACAAATAACATACCCCTTTGAGGGCAAGGGGGCGTTTTGTTTCTTCATTTCTGTGTTTGTTTTTGTGAGGGCTGGGGAAGGAGGCAATGTGTCTGAACCTGCTCAGTTATTTGCCACTTCCATAATCTGATGAATTAGGGTTTAAAATTTCTGGAACATTTATTAATCATCAGATGCATAACTTTGTCAACACTTCTGCTGAAGGGGAAGGCAGCTAGTACGCAACTGTGTTTGTAGGTTTTCTCCCACCTGTCTTTCTTCTGCTACTTCCAAAGCCCTCCTGAATTTTTAAAATCAGCATTCTCTCAAAAAATGCCCTGAAAGATTGAAGAAGAGAAATGGCTTGCCAAGGTGAGCTGCAGAAGGTCCATTCTGGCCATGGCCCCCAGACAGCATTCCAAGTGAAAGTCCCACCCACATCGCAGCTCCTGGGTGAATGTTTCTCTGACCCCAATCCGAATTCAGAGAGAGAGATTTCTCCTGGAGAGCAGAAGCTCTGGGCTCCCGGACTTTTCCAGGTCTGTGCCCTTTTGCCACTTAGCCCCTGAAGAGTGGCCAGCACAGCCTTTCCTGGTATGCAGGGAGAGAGTCTCTGGTGCACCCTGGGCCTGAATCCTCCTGTGTCATTTATGAGTTGGGCCACCTCAACGTGCGTTGGCCGTCTTGGTCTCAGTTTCATTTTACACCCGTTAGATGAGGCTAATCACAGCAGCCACGTCATGGGTCGCTATAAGGATTAAATGCCACACGGCATGTGATGTCCTCAGCCCTAACCCTGGCACGTGGGAAACAGCCAGCAGCGATTGCTACACCCCCAGGTGAAGTGAGGGAGATGAGTCACAGGGCCCCAGCCCTGCAACCCTGCCCAGTCCAGTCCCAAACCTGCTGGGACTACAAAGGGTGGGTCCTCAGGTGCTCTGGGTTGGGGGAGGGAGGAAAGGGGAGGGGCAGCACCTTCCCTCTCCTCACGCTTCTGGCCACAATTCCACTCTTGGTTCCATCTCACCTCACCAGAACAGTTGACATTCCTATGATTCCTGGCCAGAGGAGATCTCTGACTAAATCGATCCTCAGTTCTGGCTTCTCAGGCCCCCACTCAGCTTCCTGAATGAAGCTTAGTGACCACCGCACGTCACCTATGACTTCCCTTCAAGCTTCTAGTCATCTCAGTGGTATCCAGAGCCTTCTATATGCTGAGCCCTGTGCCATCAGAGACTGGTGGCAGCAGAAGTGTCTAAGACCCACTTAAAGGGGCTTTGGCGAGGAAGAGGGATAGAAAAACCAGGCTGTCCTTGTCTTAGGAGTGGTCATACATGGCTGGGGAGAGAGGCAGGTGTAAAGGGAAGTCCTACTACACACAGACCGTGGGCCCTGAAGCCGCTTCGTAGGAGGAGGTGGGAAGCCAACTGCACATAGGTCTTGGGTTGACGCCTACAAAGCGCCAGACACATAAGGAAGTGTTCAATAAATGTGAGCTATTTCTCAATTCCAGTTAATTGCATCTTTCAGTTCTTGGATTTCCATTTCGTTCCTTTCTTGTAGAGTTTCTAGTTCTCTGCTAACATTTTCAATCTTGTCTATTAAATCTTTGAGCATATTATCCATGGTTTCTTTAAATGCTGCCCCTGATAACTCCATTATTTGAATCCCTCCCTGCTGGGTCTCCTGCTGATATCTGATTTTCTCTAGCACAAAGGTTGTCTTTCATATGCCTGATTACGCTTTATTGACTCCCAGACACTGCATATCAAAAACTGTAGAGATGGGCCGGCCCCCGTGGCTCACTCAGGAGAGTGCAGCGCTGGTAGCGCCGAGGCCGCAGGTTCGGATCCTACATTGGGATTGCTGGTGCGCTCTATGGTTGAACGTGGTGCAGACAACACCATGCTGAGGGTTGCGATCCCCTTACCGGTCAGAAAAAAAAAACTGTAGCAATCATTTGCAGCTCTGGGTGATGTTATCTTTATCCCAAAACAATTCACTTTTGCTCCTTCTGGGCAGTTGAACCAGGAGTACTGCAGCCCCAGGTGATCCTTACCCAAATAGGACGTGAGATTATTCAGAGGTGGGCTTTAGTACCTGTGAGGACTGCTGCATATTTCTGGTTCACTCCTAACCCCTCCAAACTGGGTGTTTATCAAGGCCCCTTCTCCTAGATAGGATGTAAAGAATAAATTTTACCTCCCTCCACCAAGTCTCATGAGTCCTCAAAAGTTCAGCGACAGCCTTTTGAAACCAACAAATTCCCCCACAGCTGAAGGCCCAAATGCCGGGCTTTACCTCTCCGGGCCCCTGCAGTCCTCACAGACTTGGCCATTCCCTGATGCCTTCAAACAGACTTTTTAGAAATCTATTTTGTCTAGCTTTTCTAGTTATTCATAGCAGGATGGTTGGTACTAAACAACCTAGGCCAGAGGTAGAACCTAATGTTACCTATTTCTTAAAAGTCTTGTTATTCAGGATGGCTGGAGTTTGAGTGGCATGTGGGAGGGGGGATGGGCAGCAGAAGTAATTGAAGTTGGGTGTCAGCCAGAGGAGAAATGGCTTTTAATGCAACTCAAGGAGCTAGGAATTCATCTTGAAAATTGAATCAGAGGGTGATGTTGTCAGATGTTTTATTAAGATCATCTAGGGGACAGTGGACAAAAGGATTAGACTTTGGATTGGAAGGACCAAGAAGCCTAAAGGCAGGGCTGTAGTGTGCTGGTAAATGTTAAATACTTGGATCTCCCAAAAAGGTTTTGATTTGTAGCATTTGCAGATTTCTGTGGAGCAAATACACGCACCAGGGATGATTTCAAACCACCCGCGTGACATCACTGAACAGGGAGTTGGGAAAAGATGTGCACAGTCTGATCTTGTTGGCAGCACCCCACTGAGGTGGGGAGATTTGGCTGCACGTCAGCCTTGCTAGAGACAAATTATCCCTACATTTCCCAACTCCAATCCCCCTCCTCCTCAACCCAGGTGGCGCACCCCAAAGGCTCCTTCCCCCCTGCAGAAAACGATCCTTTCTGATAAATCCAGTTTATAAGGAAACCTTAGTGAATCTTAATGCAAAAATTTTTTAGTGGTGCCTCCTGGAGCTGCCTTTGTGCCACCCAGCCACTGTTTGTAAAATTCGGGCTTTGGTGGGCCAGGTGTGCATTCTATGTTGCAATGGCTTGATCTCATATTTAGAGTCTTCAGCCAACTCTTGAATGCCTGAGTTACAGCATACACCACAGAGCAAGGCAATATTGTTGCCCACACTTTGTAAATGTTTACTAAGATAATGGTGCAGAGACACTGATTGCTCTTTTCGAGACATGAGTAAATACAAGCGTACTTCAAAACATTCGTGGAAAAATAGAATTAAAAGATAATACAAATCTTTCTGTTAACTATTTGAAGTACCCTCATATATTAGAACAAAGAGGAAGAAGGGCAAGAAACACAAATTCTCATATAATCCGATGCCTTCTTTTTGTCAGTCTCCACCCACCCAGCCCCCCAGGTAGCCCAGTTAATTTTAACGAAATCCAGCAACTTATTAGAAGCTCCCTGTGGTAGCAGGCCAGGTTTGGAGACAGCTGTCCTCTTGGGCATCTCAACCAACCAAGCTGCAACCCTCCAGCTCGCTGCCATCAGAGTGACCCCATCTGCTCTCCTGGCCCGTGAAGGGCAGTCAGGCAATCGTGTATAAGCGGACTGTTATCAATTGTTGCTTTACAAGAAGCTTGCTGTCTGCCCAGATCTAAGTGATAAGCTTTCTGTGAGGTTCAGAGTCTTCCAAGAAGGTTTTTCCTTCTGCAGTTTATAGGTTTGATAAGGATCTGCACTGAAAGTCATTATTTGTCTAGCTATCTTGTGTTTTCAAAGGTGCTGGTTTGCTCTTGCAATCTTGGTATTGATGATTAGCTTTATGAGGCAGCTTCTCTGCAGGCAGGAGGGGAGGAAGAGGGACAGGAACTCTGGGGGAGGGGACAACTGTATTGCTCACTACACTCTTTTACGCCGATCTCCTTTAGTCCTCATCACAGCTGTGCAAGGGGGACATATTGACACCCACTTTCACAGTGGGTATATATTCATAGTCGCTTCATAGGAGAAGAGCTCAGGCTCAGAAACATTAAATCACCTGCCCCCGATGGCGGCTGAGTACGGATTTGAATTCCGTTTCGTTAGTCCTTCCCACACTAGAGCCCTGCTAAAGAGGCAATGACTTTTTTCTTTCTGCTTCATGGCATGGTTAACACAAGCAAGAATTATATTTGTTCTTACGGTATTTGTTTTGATTTGAACTCACATCTCACCGAGCAACTATTTAGTTCATAATTGCTTGAAAATTGGGAGAGGTTTTTTGGTAGTAAGGAAACAATGATTCTAAAACCTTACATAGATGGTAAGGAAAGCTCTTTCCCTGGTTATGTACTAGGGTAACCCAGTTTGCCCAGGACTTTCTTAGCTTTATTACTGAAAGTTCCACATCTTGGCAAACCCCTCAGTGCTTGAAAAACTGGGTTGATTGGTCACTCTAAACCCCTTAAAGGGCGCTCGCACCGCTGGTGGGTGGTACCACAAATTGCAGGCACAATTACCTGTTAATCATTACACCTTGCCATTTCAGCCAGTTTTTATCGCAGAGATGTGATCTGTTTCATTAGATAGATCACACAAGACCATCCAAACACCTTAATGAGTCTTCTGCTCAGGAAAAGAGACTATAGCAGATACAACAGAGTGATCCATCACCCTCATTCTGATCGAGTTAATTTTTAATTAAGCCATTCTTCTTTTATTTCCTCCAACTGTGTAATCCTGATATTGTCAACACCCAGTAGCTTAAAATTATTTTCAAACTTGGGTCCTAAAAAGGATTTACATTTCTCATCATCATGCCTGCATGTCCCCCTCCTCCTCCTTCACACACATCCGCTGTAGGAGAAGTGGTGGGACCCCACTGTGCAGAGAGAAAGCAGAGATCCTGAGAGGTAAACGGCTCATCCAAGGTAACACAGAGTGTATGCAGGTGGTTCCATCTTCATCCTTGCTCCTCTGTTCTCACTCTCCCAGTTTCCCGGTCTAACCACACATCTCTCTAATGTCCCTTCTCTCAGAGCCCCGATCTCTGCTTGGCAACATACCCCTTGCCTTAGATGGAGAAAATGGGGCCTCCTCCCAGGGAGCATGGTGTCTTCACTGGCCTTACTTGCACTTCTTTCCTGAATTCAGCTCAATTTAAGCTTACCCACATTTCTTTATATGTGGGTAATATAAATATTAAATATTATAAAATGTTAAAAATATTTTAGAATGAACCATTTTTACGCATTGATTTATTCATGATATATCACTACCTGGTAGTGGTTCCAGCATCCTACTTTACACATTTGAAAAATGCTTAAGACCATAGGCTAACATTTTAACAGATCCCACCAGAGACTTCTATGCTCACTGGGGAAAAGAGGAAGATCTGCTGCCCTTTAGAATTACTGCTTGTGGTTTACAAAGCCATTCCCTCCCCATGAGCTCATTCAATTTCTGTGCCCCCATAACACAGAGTGGTGGTTTGGAGACAGACTCCACAGTCACCTCCAGCTCATTCCCTTATACTGGCTGTCTGGCCTGGGGAAATTACTTAATCTCTATATGTTCATTTCCTCTTCTGAAAATGTGAACAATAATAGTTCTTCCTCATATAGTTATTGTGAGGATTAAATGAGATAAACCATGTAAAGAGCTCCGCAGAGCACCTGGCTTGCAGTAAGCGGTATGGAAATGTCCATGAAACCCTGAGAGTTTGCCAGCCTCCTCTTGACATCAAGGAAAGTGAGACCCAGAAGGGAAAAATGGTTTGCTCACTAGGGGCCAACTTCAAATTAGGAACTGGGTCTTCAGGCCAACAATCCTAAGATTTTTTTTTCTTTGCCCCATGCATATCTTAACCAGAGGTTGCAAACCAGTAGCTCATAAATTGAATGTTTTATTTGCTTGGATCACTATTTTATTTAATCAGAACACTACACATAATAAAATCAAAATATCTGGCTGTCTTGAAAAATGGAAAGTTCTGGCCACCTGGGCCTGCCTTCTCATGTGAAAACCATCTACTGGTACTGACTAGTGGCAGCCCCTAGTCCTCCATAGTTCCCACTCTTCCCTCTAACCCCTCAGACCCTGTGGCTGAGTGCCAGATCCTATCAGTATTTCTCATGGAACTCACACTATTCTTTTCCTCACTTTATAGAAATATTTATCCAATTTCTCTGTTTCTATCAACAGTGGAGAATGACCAACAGACTCTAAGGGCTCCGTGACTTTTCTTGCTGCAGGGAGACCCCTCTGTTAACCTGCTGGCCCAGCAGACATTGAGCTTGCAACCCCTGCCTCAGAGCATCTGCATGGTCTCCTCGAGAGGCTCTGGCCTCCCAGTGCCCAGGTCTTCCAGACAGGCCAGAAGCTCCACGCACTTGACATTTTCCTAGAAGCTTGCTCATTAGATTCTAAAAGCATTTGGGAAAGAGCAGTAGTAGACATTCTCCTTGCCCATTTTTCAGATGGAAAAACAGGAGTGGAAGAGGCTTACCTAAAGCCATGGGGAGAACTTGGTAGGCTACGAGGTCTTCCGAGGTCTTCCAGCCTCTGTTTCCAGACTGAGCTGCTCCATATAAAGGAGTGTCGGGCAGTACCTGTGCCACCAGCACCTCCCAGGGTGGAGCTGCTCCTCCTGCCTGACACCTGATGAGAGACTAGGGAGAGGAGCCAGCCTCCCCACCCATATGCCCATGCTGGACTGGCTGCCCAAGGAGGTGGGCAGGATGACGACTGATGCTAAGCCAGGCCCAGCTTCCAGAAGGGTGACTCAGGCTGGCAGAAGCTGAACTGGTTCTTATCTGCATAAAACTGGAGGTCACTTGTGGGGAACTGAGCCAGATTTATGGGGCTAGACCTCTGTGCCCCTCTAATCCCGGCTGCCACCAGTTCATGCATGCATGCATTCATTCAAAAGACAGGAATTGGCCTAATCTGTGTGCCGGGCACTCTTCATGGCACTGGCAACAAGCCATATAAAGTCCCTAATGTTCTAATGGAGGAAAGCAGACAAGAAGCGAGTTAACAAATTAACTTCATAGGGCAGTAAGTGCTATAGGGGAAATAAAAAACATGATATGCTTTTGAGGGACCTAGGGTTGAATGGATGTTTTAGAGAAAATGGCCGAGGAAGGCTTCTCTGAGAAGGTGATATTTGAGCTAAGACCTGAACGATGTCAAGGAACAGGAGGAATATTCTGGGGAGAGAATAGCAAGGGCAAAGGCCTGTGGGTGGGGATCTTCGTGGCTTGTTTGAGCACCACGTGGGGCCAGTGTGGTTGGACCGTGGCTTAGGGGATACTGGGGTGTCCATTCCAGTGACCCTCAGTCTCCACACCGCAGCCGCTGCCGTGAAACCGTGCACACTCTCCATGCACACACCGTGATACTCTCCCCACTGTCTCTGGAAGCACCTGATGTTCTGAACACTTCTCCTCTTTGCTGTTCAGAACGGACCTGCTATAGCTTTATGTCTCGGGACTCTGCCATCAGGGAGCAGACAACTCACAAATGCTTAAGGCGATCAGGGTTGACACATGGGGAGCTGAGATAAGGGCTCCCTGGGCAGGCTGGCCCCCAGGTCTGCAGCTGGCCAGCTGTGTGAGTCTGGGCAGGTCACTTCTGCCCTCTAGGCCTCACTTTGGCAGCTGCAAAAGGGGCCTGACTATCCCTGTCTTACCTCAGACTTGGCGCTGGACTATGAAATGCTTTATAAATCATGTGCATTTAAACAGGGCCTTCCTCCAGGTAATGCCTTAATACACAGGTGAGGGAGAGGATAAAGCGCTAGCCAGCCTGCTGGCTGCCTCTGATCCCGCCACCTGTAGGTCTGTTCCTTCTGATGGAGAAGCACAGTCCACCCTTGCTTGTAGAAGGGCTCATAACTAATCAACTTCTCCACAGGGATCTGGTAGGAGCCCTTCACTTTCCCCTAACTCTGTGTCTGGGGTCTGGACTCATTCTCAGGGTCTTTTCATTCAACCCACAGGGCCCGACATGGGGCTGGGAGGTGCAGGGAGCCTGAGCTGGGAAAGGCTCCCGCCTGGGCTCTCCCAACCACAGGGACTTCCCACAGGGCCTCATTTCCTTCTCTCTTCAGCCCTGGTTCACTGAGTTAGCAAGCCATGGCCTCTAAGACTTGGCTGGGAGTTTTTGAACAACTTATGTAAAGAAATGCCTGTTTGCTGAAGAATCAGGAACTAAATTTGTAAACCTAGAAACTCTGTAAATGCCAAGTTTGTAAACCTGGAAAGTTAGGCATTTGGGCAGCCTGGGAACTTGGTGGTGATGCCCTGCTTGTTGTCATGGTGTGTGTAACTGTCATGTCAACAGAAGGGCATCTGTAAAATGAGGGCAAGACTGTTGCCCACCTCGTGAAGTTGTTGTGAGGGCTCAGCTAACAAATGGAAGGTGCTTGGAACATGGCAAGTACTATTTAAGGACTAGCTATTATTAGCACAAGGTATGGGTTTGGTTTCTTCCCTGGAGAGGCAGGGACCTAGCCTAATCTGAGGTCACTCATGAGAGTAAACAAGGCTGCCGGTCAGGGCCAGAAGATTACAAGTGGATCAGTTTGCGAGGCTGGGCACGTCCAGGGTGGAGGGACCATTTATAGACATCTCTAACCCCCCAGGGCCTGGCCCAGCCCAGTACTCTCCTTCCCAGGGCTTGTCCAAGGCTCTGAGAGGACCAGTGGCCTGGCCTAGGGCTCTCTGAGCGTGTAAGTAGTTTGGACCCCAATGTCCCAGATATGGTGAAGGCTGGGAGTAGTGGGAATAGCTGGCATTTGGGAACTTGGAAATTCCAGGTAGCTGGGGACTCTTGACCACGGGAAGGGCCTTCTGGAGAACTCTGAGGAGCCCCAGCTCACTTCAATTACAGTGAATGACCTCTCGCTGCAGCACTGACCTGCCTTGGACCATCCCAAGGGGAGGAAGGATGGATAGAAGGAAGGGTGCAGGCAGGAGGTAGCAAAAGCAGAGAGGCATGAGGAATGGAGGAGCAATATATTGAGGTTTAGTGTTATGAGAACCCCTCTCTTTGTTTGAGACAGTCCCAGGAGAGGTCCTCTGGCAGGAGAGATCCCAAGGCTCCCAAAAGGAAGTCATACTGTGGGAACAGAAGTCTGGACCACAAGCTGAGCTCAT
The DNA here is from genome assembly GCF_027409185.1 of Cynocephalus volans. Taxonomy (NCBI): domain Eukaryota; kingdom Metazoa; phylum Chordata; class Mammalia; order Dermoptera; family Cynocephalidae; genus Cynocephalus; species Cynocephalus volans. The sequence continues at coordinate 85,557,283 of NC_084473.1, forward strand.
GGCAGGGCCCCTGTGTGCTGTGGGAAGACTAAGAGCTTGGTGAATCCCTCTATGCAGCCAGAGGGAGTCGTGCATCCTGCTTCTTGCTAGTTTAGGCACATGAGGCCAGAACATGAATCGGAGGTTTGAAAATAGATGGGATTGGTTTCACAGTTCTGATGACTATAAACCCTTGAGTTGTTTCTCATGGTTGTAGAGAAACCCTAGAGTCCTTACAGAGTCCATTAAAGTCTACGCAGCCTGGCTCCAGACTCAGCTTGTAAAGCCCCCCTTGTTCTGTGAACTCCACGCACACAGGTCTTTTGGTTTCTGAAATGCACCTCTTCCTCCTGCCTCAATACCTTGACAAAGGCTCATCCTTTGCATGGAACACCCTTCCCTCCCCTGCTCCACTAGCTAGTCAACGATCCTCACCCTTAAGACCTCAGCTCAGACACTTCATTTGTGTGATCCTCTGCGTACTATCTGCCTCTTTGGGCGAGTCACAACAAGGACCGTGTTCTTTTTGTTCACAATTATATCCTCAGCTCATAGAACAGGACCCACCCCATGGGGAAATTGAATAAAGGAATGAATGGGAAACCACCTCCTCTCTCTCTCCCTCTCTGTCTCTCTCTGTCTCTCTCTGTGTGTCTCTGTCTCTATCTCTGTCTCTGTCTCTCTCTCACACACACACACACAATCATATATCTCTAGAGATAAAAGAGACTCCTGAGCATGGCATTCATAAGCGATCACACATTGAAACTCGCAAGTTCACAGGTCATGGCTGATTGGGCCTGGGGTGGGTAGGGTCTTCAGTGGACCCACTGCCAGGAATAAAGAACTAGAACTCAGAGAGGCCAGGCAGTGTGTAACTTCTCTCAAACTGAGGACTCCTAAATCCATAAGCTTTAGGGTGGTCACCTTCCATAGGTGCACAGAGAAACAGAGGAAGCCATTGTGCAGAGAAAGAACAAAGCAGGTAGACAGAATCGAGAACACTGTAGCCTTGGGCAGAGAGGCAACTGTAGCTGCCTTAATTTCTCATGACTTTCCTGTTCCCAGTTAGTGTCTCTCAGGAGGTCCAGCTGCATTTTCTGTCACTGCGTCACGTCTCACAAACTCCCTGTTACAGCCAAAGCCAGCTCAGGCATGTCTGCCTCCTGCAACCATATTTTTAAATAATCCTACAGAAGCAACAAGCAACATGTATGGAACCAAGGAGTTAACTAAGATGAAAACACAGAAAGGAAAGAATTCAGTGAGGTTGATGAATGTGGGGGACCATTTGCTACGTCGTCACAGTGCACTCATATTCACAGAGCTCATGGACGTGAACCCATAGGTCTGTCTGCCCAGCACCCTGCCTCGTGTTGGTGAGCTGCTCCTCCTTTTTTCACTCCAAACATCTTCTTTTTTAAAGCCACTTTAAGGGGCGGGCCCATGGCTCACTTGGGAGAGTGTGGTGCTGATAACACCAAGGCCATGGGTTCAGATCCCTATATAGGGATGGCCGGTTAGCTCACTTGGGAGAGTGTGGTGCTGACAACACCAAGCCAAGGGTTAAGATCCCCTTACCGGTCATCTTTAAAAAAAAAAAAAAGCCACTTTATTGAGGTATATATAATTGACATAGAAAACACTGTATGTACTTAATGTATACGTCTCAAGTATACACCATCAAGGCCATAAACATATTCATCACCTCCCAGTTTTCTTTCATTATTATTATTATTATTATTATTATTATAAATTTTGGCAAGAACCCGTAAGATCCACACTCTTAGCAATTTTAAGTGTGCAGCACAGTACCATCAGCTGTAGGCACTATGCCGTATAGTAGATCTCCACAACTTATTTATCTTGCATAGCTGAAGTGTTGTTCCCTTGAACTGTCCCCTCCCCATTTCCCTTTTCCTCCAGCTCCTGGAAACAGCCTTCTTCTCACTTCTATCAGTTTGACTATTTTAGTTTCCACATGGAAGGGAGATCATGCAGTACTTGTCTTTCTGCGTCTGTCTTATTTCACTTAGGACAATGCTCTTCAGGTCCATCCATGTGTCACAAATGGCAGGATTTCCTTCTTTTTAAAGCCTGAATAATATTCTACTGTATGTATATACCACAATATCTTTATCCACTCATCCGTCGATGGACATTTAGGTTGTTCCCATATCTTGCCTATTCTGAATAACACCGCAGACATTCTCCATCTTATCCCATCCTCAGCCACAGCACGTCTGACAGGACCCAAATCAGACCAATTTGAATCCTCCGGAAATTGTTCAGGCTGAAACTGAAGGAAGAGGAGAAATGCCTCTTCCTTTCACAGGAGATGGTGGAGCTGTCAGCCAGTTCAAGGTGGGGTTTTGTCATATGCAACAAAACCAACAACTATAACAGAAGATTACTCGCTAATATGCATTTCCTCCATGAATGCTCACTCCCCAGCCACCATGCACCAGATGCAGTGCAGATCCTGAGGACACGGAGATGAGCAGGTAGACGTGCATTTGTCCTCATGGGGCTCATAGTCTTCACACCTCCAGAAAATGACATCACATGGTAATATACGGCAGGAGGGAGCGCAGAGGGGTTGGGGAGGAATATGTGAGAGGAAGAAGAGAGTACCCAAACTAAAAGAAAGCATGGCTGGGGAATTCAGACAATAATAAGTAAGTCATCAGAGCTGTGTAACATTCCAGGTGAAAAATAATGTGTGGAGACTACAGGGTAAGAGGGGCTCCTGGCCTCCAGACCCATATCCCTTTACCTTATCAAGTGCCTCGAGCTTGGGGCAGAGTTGGGGGCTCCAGTACTTCTAACAGGGGAGAGCTGGGGTGGCAATCTGGTTGGAAGTGGGAGAAGGGCTAGTAACTCTTTAATTTGCATTTTCCCCCTTCATTGTATGCTTGTTTGAAGGAAGAGGAATTGGGGTGCTGATGATAATTACAGGGTTCTGTCCCCACAAAACAACTCGAGACAAAGAGTGTCTTTGTTTGTTGTTCCATGTAACATGGTGTCTGGGCCCTTGGAAGCCCTGCCCCAAATGCTGGTCACTCAAATAGCTTCCTTTTCTGAGACCAGGGGCTTTCACAGGAAAGTAGAAGCATTCAGACCACAGGATCTTGTGGTGCGTCAGAATTCTTGGACAGAGCGAGCTACAAGCTTCCCAGTGCTGGGTAACAGGAAGGTGCGATCAACCTGTGGTCTGTTACAAAGGATTGCATCACTGGGAGAATGAGGCTGTGACTAGGAACAGAACAACCCAAAGTCTGGGTTTGCTTCAGACCTAGAGGCTGCCTCAGGTGGCTGGGTTTCAGGGCTGGAGGCCAAGGTCATGAACATTGGCCTCAGGAGGGCCTATCTGTCTTGCTCTGTTACAAACACACAAGGTGCACACATAACCCAGACTGGCCTCTTTGCCATTCTGAGAAGGGGGCTTTGTGTGGATATTTTTTTCCAATTTTCTTTATATTTATTTTTTGGGGATATGGTGTGTTGTTTCAATACATGCATATACCGCACAATGATTCCCTTATGGTAGACAGCACAGTTTTGTATCCATCAGCTCACTTCCCTCCCAGCTTCTGGTATTCATTATTCTACTCTCTACTTCTATAAGACACCATACAGTATTTGTTTCTCTGTGCTTGACTTGTTCTAATTTCTTGCTATTTATTTTTTGTATGTTTCTTGTAAGTTTTTGTGTTATGGTTACCATGAGGCTTACAAAAAAAAACATGTTACAGTTTTAACAGATTATTTTAGACTAATGACAACTTAACTTTATATCTAAGAAAAAAGAAAGAACCAAAGCCAACTCTACACTTTGGCATCATTCCCCCAACTTTTTGACATTTTGTTGTTTCAACATACAATTTGTAATATTGCCTATCCTTTATACAGTAGTATTTGTTGTCCTGCTAGGTTTGTCCTTTAGTCTGCACACTAAGGATACAAGTGGTTTAATCAACCCCTCTTTTGATGCTGGAGTATTCTGAGGTTGTCTGTGAACTTACTTTACTAATGGATTATGTACCTTCCGATGTTTTCTTGCTGTTCCTTAGTGTCATCTTCTTTCAGATTGAAGAACTCCCTTCAGCATTTCCTGTAAGGCAAGAAATTGGTGACCTCCCTTAGCTTTTACTTGTCTGGGAAAGACTTTATTTCTCCTTCATATTTGAAGGTTAGTTTTGCTGGATATAGAATTCTTGGCTGACAGTCTTTTTCCTTCAGCACTCAGAATATCATTCCATTCTCTTCTGGCCTGTAGGATTTCTACTGAGGAATCTGTTGAGAGACATGTTGGGGTTCCATTGAATATTATGCATTTCTTTTCTCTTGCTGCTTTCAGTATTCTCTCTGTTTTTGGTTTTTGATAATTTGATTATGATGGGCCTTGGGGTGTTTCTCTTTGGACTGAATTTGACTGGCAACCTCTGAGCTTCCTGAACCTGGATGCTGTTATCTTTCTCCATTCTCGGGAAATTTTCAGTCATTATTCTTTCGAATATGCTTTCTATATCTCTACTTTTTTCCTCTCCTTTGGATGTGCCAATTACTTTCAGGTTATGCTTGAGGGAGTGCCATATTTGTCGTATTTGTTTCATTTTATCTTATTCTTTTTTCTTTTTGCTCCTCTGATTGGATAATTTCATGTGTTTTATCTTCAAGCTCACTGATCCCTACCTCTGTTTTATTAAGTCTGCTATTGGAGCTTTCTATGGAGTTTTTCAATTCAGATAATGTATTCTTTATTTCTAGAATTTCTACTTGGTTTCTTAAAATTGATTCTATTCCTTTGTCACGTTTCTAGTTCTGCTCCTGAATTATTTTCAAGATGTCATTTAATCAGTATATTCTTTTGATTCCCTGAGCACCCTTAAGAGGGTTTTTCTGAATTCTCTGTCACACATTTCATCAATCTGCTGTTCTTCTTCGTCTATTGCTGGTGATTCATTTGGTAGAAACATATTTCTCTGTTCTTTCTTGATCTTTGGATCTGCATTGATGCCTGGGCGTTTGAGGAGATTGCTACCTGTTCTGGGTTTCATAGCTGTTCTCTGGTCATGTTAGACCAAACGTGATATTTACTGGTTAATATCAAAGCTTTGCCTCTGATCTGTGGGATTTTTTTTTCCAATTCTGCTTTGGATTATTATCTACTACCACCACTTAATCTCTGCATTGGAACTAATTTGTTGTTCTTTGGTTAATTCCAAAATTGGGGTAACTTCCTGTGGGGACCAGCACTTGGCCTCTGTGGTTGAGCTAAATTGCTGCTTTGCTGTTGACTCTCTGGGGAAAGCATTTTGTGTGGCTCAGGTTTTAATCGTGGGCCTTTTAATCACTTCCAGGTCTTGTGAAGGCAGATACGTCTGGGCTGTTTGGAAATTCTGGCCTGGGACTGAGTCTTCCCAACAAACAGCACCTCCTGCTGTTCTGTCACCCTCACCAGTCTCCACTGAGTGAGCCTGTGCCAGTCAGAAGGCAGATCATCTACCCACACTGGACCCCAATGTTCCTCTGCAAGTCAGCCTCCCCCGCACTCCAAATGCTTCCCCTGAGGCAGGCTGTGTGATGTCCCTTGAGGTGACTCACCAGCCTCTGGGTGGTTCCTTCAGTTGGTGTAGCCCCTGGCTCCTATGTGGGCCCACACAAACCCTGTTAGTGGCCTTGCTGGCCTGGGGGCTGGCATGGTGCACTCTGAGGCCTTCTTCTCCCCTGCAGACTCCATGCAACTTCATACAAAGGGCACAACTGCAGCTTTTGTTGGCTCCTGCTCTGTGTGCTACAACTTCTTCCTTCCCCTCACCAGGGCCAACCCCAAAGCAGCTGGGGTACAAAATGGTTGGAGCAGTCACTTCTTTCTCTCACCGCAGCTTCTCCCACCTCCCCAAACTCTGCATGTCTTTCCTTCTCTTCCCCCAAGCTCCAGTAGTACCTGGTTTGCAGTCTTTGCTTTTTAATAGTTGTAAATTGATCGGTTGTGGGAGAGAGTAACACTGGGGACTGTCTATTCTGCCATCTTGATAACATCTCCCCTGTGTGGATGGTTTTATGCCTCACAGACAGAGGACGGTTTTCATGGATGTGTACAGAGCCTAGTAAGCAATGGAAATTAGCATGCAGGGCCTTTGTTGGGAAGTTATAGCAGGATCCACACCGGTGTGGGTGTAAAGGAAGAAAGACTGGGCAGGAAGAGGAGTTGAGCTGCAGTGCAGTCACAACACAGGCCTCGTCCCATTTCCCCAAAGCGCTAGAGCTGGGGTGGCCCTGGCGAGAGAGCCAAGATTTTGTACAGTCACTCTGACCAGTCACTGGGTGCAGGCTTCCCTTGGGGAAGGCATGGGTGGGGCAGGGTGGAATTCAGGCAGCACACCACAGTGTCCACTACAGCAACAAGGACAGCTGTCATACTATCATAATCTCACTGAATTTCCACAACACTGTTCAAAATGTATTATTATTATCTTCATTTGACAGATGAGGGACCTGAGACACAGAGCTGTTTAACTCTGAGTCCACTTTACCACAATACCTGCTCCATGAATAAAGCACTAGATAGGTAGTCGGGAAACCTCAGTTCAGAAAACACTAACTTCTCACTTACCCACACACTGTCCCTTAGACAAGTCTTTATATCTCTCTGAGATTCATTTTCCCAGCTCTAAAATGAGGATCCTAATGCTAGACCTACCTCTTATAGAGTTGTTGCCAAGATCAATTAGAAACAAACTCATATATGTGGGTGTGCTTTGTGAACTTTGAAGCCCTATACAAATGTGGGGCAGAATTCTTATCACTCGTGAAAGGAAGTATGTGGTGTCAGAGATGACAGTGTAAGATCTCCTCAAAACCTCTGTGTGTGCTCAGAATGTTAAGCTTTGTGGTTACTCCAACTGGCAGAGACCAAATGAAAACATCTACATTTGGTAAATGGAGAGACAGAGGTCAGCATCAGGGAGGTCTGTAGGCAGAACTCAGTCCATTATTAGTTCCCAGGATCTACGTTCAACACACAGACTTTGTATGGCTCCGATGGCACCACAGAAACATAGGTGGCCCACCCACAAGAGTGTGGACTCCCAGAATGGGATAGGAATGAGGCAGCATTTGTTAAACATCCATCTGTGCCAGGCACCAGGCCAGGGGCTGTGTATATGTTATGTTTTCATCCCTTTAATTACCATAGGTACTTTACAACTGACAAGTCAGAGCTTCAAAGAGGGAAGTAACTTGTTAAGGACACAGAGCCAGGAAAGGGCAGAGCCTTGGCTTTCTCCAGCACACCTGGCTGCCTTCTCACAAGAGGAGGAACTTGCTCCAATGACTCAGGAGTCATAATCGAGGGGGTGCTGGGAGCCATTGGGCTGGCCAGCATCTGAACCTGTTTATACCCAGGAGTTCAAACTGTGTGAGAGAGTGAATGACTTCCTTGCAGCAAGGCCTGCCTCTTCAATTTTTTGATTAGTCTGAGGCCCTATCTGTGGTTAATATGCTAGAGAGCCTAGTGTGGTTAGGCAGAAAAAGTTGCATGCTCAAGAAGCTGGAATAGCAAGCCCCCAGGACTGAAAAAAAGCCTCTGGGCAAAAACAAAGGGGCTCAGATAAGCCCCCGAATGACAGTGGTTTCCTCAAAGAGCTCCAGAGTAGGGCCAGGGATCTGAGTCTTGGCACTACTGCCAGGCTAGGACAGGACTGTGTGTGCATTCACACACATGTGTGTGTGCATGGGTGTGTACATGGACATGTGCAAATGTGTGCATGCACATGTGTGTGTGTGCAAGCCGTGATTGAATGGGGTCAGATGTACCATGTGGCCTCTTTATTCATTTGCAACCAGAGAAGTCTCCATCCACATCTGTCTAAACATGTTTTCAGGGTGACAGCAGTCCTTCAGGAAAGGCACAACATTCCTCATCCTGATGTATGATGCAAGAAAGTTCTCCAGGTGAGGTGTGGGGATCAGTGAGGAGAAAGCAGAGCCCAGAAGAAGCCAAATACAGTCATGGGCAGCATGAGTACGTTTTGGTCAACGATAGACTGCATATACGTTGATGGTCCCATAAGATTACAATGGCTATACCATATAGCCTAGGTATGTAGTAGGCTGTTTGTTACACAGACCACCTAGGTTTGCGTAAGTCCACTCTATGACGTTCGCACAATGAAGAATGCGTTTCTCAGAATGTATCCCCATCATTAAGGTACACATGACTACATAACCAGGTATAACCTCTTTCTCTGTGGGGAAAGTTTCCCCATCTGTAGAGTGAGGAGAATGATACCTCCTTGGTAAATAGGAGAGTGCAATGAACACAGTAAGTACATGACTGCTGAGAGCCGTGGTTCTTCCAAAATTTTACATATGCTGAGATTTTTTTTTTTTTGAAGTCATGCAAATTTAGAAGTGTCATACATTTCTGGTGAATTAAATACTTTGTCACTATGTTATGGCCTTCCTCCTTCCTGTTAGTGCTTTCTCAGTGAAATTCTGCCCTGCTTGATTCAGTGATCCCAGCTCTCTTCTAGTTGGTGCCTGACTGTGTTCTCCCATTTCTTTACGTTCAACTGCTCTGGATTTCATATTTTAAGCATGCATCTTGTAAACAGCATTAAGCGAGATTCTAAAATCCAATCTGACTATCTTTTAGCTAGGAAGTTTAGTTCATGTTCATTTCTCTCTATCTTTAATACATTTAGATTTATTTTACTATCTTAATTTTTAATTTCTATTTCAGCCCTTTTTCAATGCTTTTTTTTCCCTCTTCTCTTGCCTTATTTTTTGGGGGGAAGGGGTTGTGATTGTTATTGTTTTCTTATTTCAGCCCCCCATTTGTTTAGAAATTACATATTCTGCTTCTATTCTTTTAGTGATTACTATTGAAATTTTTCCATGAATATTTTATTTTTCAGGGTCTAAAGTTAATAAATACCTAAATCCCCTTCCCCCAAAATATATGATCTATGAGCATTTTAAAATTCAATCATCTCCCTCTCAACTTATATGTTATTATTGAATGGCATTTTAATTCTGTCCTTTTTCTAGCCCCACATTTAGACTTTTTTTTTAAACAAATCAAGACAAGATTTGTTTAGATTTTCCTACATATTTACTGATCTGTTGGCTCACCATTCTTACTTACAAACCAGATCTCTTGTAGTAAGTAGAATAACGCCCCCCACCACCCACCCAAATGTCCACATCCTATTCCCTGGGGCCTATAACTGTGTGTTATATTACATGACAAAGAGGGCATTAAGGTTACAGATGGAATGAATGTTGACAATCAGCAGACCTTAAAATAGGGTGACCATCCTAGATTGTCTAGGTGGGCCCAATCTAATCACAAGGGTCCTTAAAGGTGAAAGAGGAAGGCAGAAGAGGTCAGAGTGAAGAGGCATGAAATGGACTCAGATGCCGCTGTTGACTTTGAAATGGAGGAAGGGGCCACAAGCCAAGGAATGCAGGCAGCTTCTAGAATGTGGAAGAAGCAAGGTAACAGAGCTCTGTCCCAGAGCCTCCAGCAGCCCTGCTGACACCTTGATTTTAGCACAGTAAAACTTGTATGAAATTTGTGACCTAAAGAACTGGAAGGTAATAATTTTGTTATTTTAAGGCACTAAGTCTGTGGTAATTTGTTACAGCAGCTAATAGGAAACTAATATACCTCCCTTTAGGGATTATTTTTCTTCTTTTTGAAACATCCTGTAGATATTCTTTTAGGAGGTAAATTCTTTCATTGTTTATCTGGAAATGTCTTAATTGAGTAATTCTTGAAAGATCATTTTGATAGGTACCCAATTCTACATTCACAGTTAATTTTTCTTTCAGAATTTTCAAGATGCCGTTCAGTGGTCTTCTGGCTTCCATTGTTATTGACGATCAGCTGTCAGTCTTCTCCTAAAATCATCTCTTTTACTTTGGTGTTTTACAGACTCACTGAAATGTAACTCTGTAAGTTTTTCTTTATCCTTCCTGTAAGCTGTGTTTCCAGGAACTGTGGATTCATTTATTTATCAGTTCTGGAATATTCTCAGACATTGTCTCTTCAATATTATTTTCTCCCCTTGCTCTCTGTTTCCACATTACGGGGCTTTAATTAGATGTATGTTAGGCCACCTCATTCTACATCACAGTGTCTTAACATGTCTGCCATATATTGTCTTGACTTATTTCATTGTTCTGCATTCTGAATAATTTTTTGTTCTCTTCCGGTGCAATAGTTTTTCTTTTTTCTTTAACTACATTCATTCTGCTGTTTAAACTCATCCACTGGAGTGTTTAACAACTATATTTATTATTTATCAAACTCAATTTAATTATTTCACAAATCTACCAGATCATTTGTTATTCTTGTTTCTTGCTCACTTTCTTATTCAATTTTTTACTTTAAATATTTCAAACATCATTATTTTAAATTCTGAATCTGAAAAATCTGAAGTCTCTGAGGACTTCAGTCTATTAGTTTGGTTTCAGACTCTGAAGTTCCCACATGATCACTGGGACCGTTTTTTGCTTGCGGTTGGAGGTCTGAGTGGTAAGGTCAAATTTCCACCTGGGACTTTGAAGCCCACTTAGCGATAACCTCAAAACTCTCAAAACAATAACAACAACAAAAAAAAAAAAGAAAGGAAAAACAAAGCCATATTAAATTATTTATAACATTAAACTTCTCACAGAAAATATAACAATGTGGCTCTTTGTTAAGACAAGTAAACATGAACAATAACTATACATTTTTATTAACGCAGTTATTATGGAACAAAGCTTCTTAACCTGAGGGGGTTTTATGGATATACCTCAAGAGGTCCATGAACTTGTTTAAACTTTATGCACTAGGTCAGATTTGTATTGGGGATAAGGACTCTTATTTCAAAAGGATGTAAAATCTCAAAAAGATAAAGAATCACTACCTTGGAGGGGCTTCAAAAATAAAAACAAACTCTAAGTTATTATTTTGCATCTTTATTCACTATCCTTTTGTCTTTCTTGTTTTTAGTCCATTCTCTTGTTTATTTAGCTTCTAAGAAAGATACTTTGTTTATTTTATCACACATGATTATGGAGTCATACAAATTGGAAAGAAAAATATTAAAATTCCAGCAGATAAGTGAGCAAAAGAAAATGTGCAATAAGTAGAATTCAGAGGGGAAATAAAAATATAGAAAATGCCTAACTTCCGTTATTAACAAGGGAATCATAGTTAAAATAAGGCATTTACATCTAATGAATTAGCAAAAATTAAGAAAAGCATACTTCTCAACATTGTTGAGATTGCAATGAAATTTCATGCCCGTGATAGACTATCATTCCAACTCTTTCAGCAGGCGATGAGTGACGTGTATCTAAAGCCATAAAAATATTACTAATCTTTGGTCCATTAATCCCACTTCAGGAAATGTTTCAATAGAAAATAATCCAAAGGATAAAAACCACATGATTATTTCAGCATAGACAAAAACAGCACAACATTAGAAGGAACTCCAACGAGCAAAAACAGAAAATTAATAATGCTACGTTTATAGAAAATGATGCAGCTATTTCAAACATTTGATTCTGAAGTCTGGATATGAAACACGAAAAATATTTATAACACACTCTTAGTGTCATCTCATCCAACTGAGGATCAGAAATGGGAAGGAGATTTCTGAGGTGCACGGTTCTCAGAAGATATAGCACTAGGATGCAAATTTCATCCTATTTTTAAAAAGCTTCTAGCAGATGGTTGTGCCTCATGATTGGATGACCAAATGGTATGCATGACAAACTGTAAAGCCTGTGCCTAACATGTATGGAGTTTACATTTCTGGTCAAACAATTCTCACCAAGTTACCCTGACACATTTTTAATGACCAACATAATAGTTGCCGAGCAGAGTGAGAAGTAAGCCCAAGCATTAGCAGTTCTCATGAGGGACGCGTATGATCTGCATGGCTCTAGGGCCTCGCTGGAAGTGTTAGGGTTTCCCTTTCACAGGATCTTCAGTCATCAGCTGTGTCAACAGTAGCCCTTGATGTCAGAAGTTCCTGACTCATTGTCATGGTTGCCAGCCAACTCACTCTTCCCAAACGCATCCACCGTCTTCCTGCCCTTGTGAGTGTTTTCCCTCTACCCAGGATGTCCTTCCAGCCAGAAACTCATCCACCCTTGAGCCCAGCTCCGAGGCCACCTCCTCTGAGAAGCCTCCCCCATACATTCCCCTATCAGTGTTAGAGCTTGCTCCCAGGGTCCCCATGCCCTTATTTTTATTTCTACATTGCTACCCTGTGTTTTGGTAACTTTGTGATTCCTGTTTCATAAGGCTACCTGGCACATGCTAACTGTCCAATTCATGTGAGCTATGCACCCAGGCTTGTGAACCATTAAAGCAGATTCAGACCAGAGTGTTCTGGTTCCCAGCTCAGTGCCATACCATACGGATGTGGGGGAGGTGTAGGAAGCCCACAGCACCCCAGCTCCTCAAGCCAACAAAACTTCAGCTCTAGGCCTAGAAACCAGCAGTTGCTTTCCCTGTCTCTTTGGAGCCCTCAGACATTGAGGAAATCCCTTTGCACATCTGCTACCCCCACAGAGAGGAGGCCCAGGAATAGACACGTGGGGGCAGGAGGAGTCAGATCTTCTCCCAACTGCCCAGCCTCCCACTCCTACCTACACTGGGCCAGCAGACCATGAGTCACTGCTAACATCATTCATAACACCCTCTGGTCTTGGAGCCAGTGACCTCATGATGTGAGGAAATTTTCCTTCTGAGAAGCATCTACTCCAGGTTACCAAAGATTGATCTCCTTTCCCACTACCATTGCTCTGACCTTTGCTTACCTCTGATCCCTCAAAGTGACCCCTTCACCCTGACCTTGACCTTGCCTCACCTTCTGTGTTCCTGAGAAGAGCTGGGTCTGTCAGGCACTCTTCCTGTCAGGCACTCTCCTGACTTCCTTTCTCAATGCGGCAGTGGAACCACAGCACCATGTAGCGATGGAAATCACTTAGTCTAGAAGCAGACTGATCCCCCTGGTGAGTCGGAAGTCTGTCTAGTATTAGCTGAGTAACCTTGGTCACAGTTTTTAATCCCTGGCCACTTACCTGGGAAAATCTGGTGAAAAACAAACAGACTAAAACAACCTACCTCCTGGATGTCATGAAGATTAAATAAAATAACACTTGGTGAGAGAAACAAAAACCCTGTGGGTACTCAAAAAATATTATTACCTACTTCTCTTCCTTTCACAATATTGTTGCCCCTTCCATTTTGTCTCTGAAGTTCTAGCCGTTGGATGGACATTTCCCCAATAACATGCCTATGACATCCGAAATGTCCAAAACTGAATCCATCAGCTCCCCACCCACCCCCGATCTCCCCTCACAAGCCCTGTCTTCCCTCTGACTGCTCTAGTCCTGTCGATGGCATAACCCTTCTCGTATTAGTTTCCTCTTGCTGCTGTAACAAATTCCCACAAATTTAGTGGCTTAAAACACAAATTTATCATCTTACAGTTTTGTAGGTTAGAAGTCCTAACCCCCACTGTGTCTGTATTCAGAGATAGGGCCTATAAGGAAGTAAGGTTAAATCAGGTCACAAGGGTGAGGCCTTGATCCCTAGGACTAGTGATCTCACAGGAAGAGGTAGAGACACCGGGGTGCCTGCACCACCTCACCCCCACACATGTGGTAAGGAAAGGCTCCAGTGAGAAGGCGGCCGTCTGCCAGCCAGGAAGTGGGCCTTCACCAGAAACAAACCCTGGTGGACTTTGATCTGAGACTTCCAGCCTCCAGAATTCTGAGCAAATACCTTTGTTGTTTCAGCCTCCAGCCTGCAGTATTTTGCATGATAGCCCAAGCTGACTAGAGCAAGCGCCTTAAGACCTGAAATCCCTCCTCTGCCTGTAACCGTCCCCCAGCTTCAATCTGTCCTCTATACTACTGCCGGGTCTTTCAGAGCAGTGCTTTCAACATGTCGGTCCTTAGACCAGTGCCAGTTTTAATAAGGAGCCAAGCAAAATGAGAAAATCGAGAGCCCAGGGCTTGATATTTAAACATGTCGGGTGTTGCTGTCAATTCTCCTTTCTTGAGGAGGGCAGTCCTTTCTTCTGAGATCATGTCTCACTGGGGGTAGAGTAGACACCACCTGCTACTTTTATTAATGTCCTTGACAAAATAAAAAAAAAATTGTTAGGTTATTAAAGATATCAAAATGGCTGTAAATGGCTGTTTTAAGTCATAGTTCTGATCGTATCTGGCCTCCTGCCCCCAATCTTACAATGTGATGCCTCCCTCCACAGGCGGAAGGAAACCCCCTCACCCCAGTGCCAATCTGGGTCCTTCACTAGGACTCCCACTGCTCTCCCATCCCTCCCTGCTTTCTCCCTGTCACATGGTCCACTCACTGGCTCTGAACCGTCCCCCACCTCCAGCCATCTTTGACTTGTTCTGCTTCCTCCCATGGCCACATCCCCCTTCCTGCACATATTTACCTGGTGAAATCCTCGTGAACCCTCAAAGCCCATAGCCAACCTGTTTCCTTTACAAAGCTGTGGGAAACCACAATGTGCCACCCCCAAATGTGCCTCTTTTGCATCAGGATCGTTGACCTGAAGGCAGTTAAGAGGGAGCAGATACAGGAAAACTCTCTGCCCTCCGTCTATGTGCTCAATAGCAGGACACAGATTTACCAACAGAAGGCGTCCCACCCTCCCTCCTTCTACCAGCGAGAACAAAGATTAACCACTGAAGACACCTTGAGACGCTTCTAGGCTCAGAGCTGGTACCAAAGGAGTCTCCCGTGTATATATGAAATTTACATGTTAATGAACTTCTGTTTGTTTTTCTTGTGTTAATTTGTCTTTTGTTACAGGAGTCCATTCCAACTAAGAACTTAGGAGAGGAAAAAAATATTTTTTTCTCCCCTACAAAGCCTTCCTGATCCCCCAGCCATTTGTATCTCTTCCTCCTCAGAGGTTGTTCGGGTCTTCTTTGCGGTATCTGAATCTCGGCGTGAACACAGATGCTTCTAACCTCAGCGTGATCTCCAGTTTCCCAGCTTTTAAGAAAGAACAGACGGTTACAGCAGAATGCTCCTTCCTCTGTGAATGGCCTCTCTCTCCCTTTCCTTGGCTTCCGCCCCCCTCAAAAAACCTCTCTTGATTTCTGTCCATTTTCTGAACCAATTCTCCAGCCTTCCCATTGATTCTGAGAACAACCTGATAATTTTTTCAATAAATCTTAATACATTTTTTCAAGACGTTTTCAATAAATTTGTTTAAATTAGTCCAAGTTCATTTCCATTGTTTGTCCCACAGAACCCAGGCTGATACACAGAAAACAGTGACTGACTTGACACACTAATATCGTCAACACTTCACACGCCCTTATTATACATTTCTGTTCCTAAAGTGTGTGGTGACTAGCACAGGTGGTACATGAGATAATTTCAGACCTCAGAATATATGTTTATGCTGTACTAGTATAACTATGGGTTTAGTTTAAGACGTAATAAAAGTAAATGTAGTTAGCACACTAAATTTGTGATTTTGTGGATATCAGTGCTCAGGAGGAGGCAAAAGTGGGGAATTCCTATTTTAAAATATATATAATTATACACATGTTCATAGTGTAGCGGCTTTTTCAGTTTTCTATTAACTCAACATGCTTCTTATTTGGAGAGAAATCCCTCACTCGTCATATCTTGGTAGGAGGTGGAGCTCAGCCTTGTACATCATCACATGAAAGAACCAAATATTCCCTTTCTCCCCCCTGGATAGTGAGGAGGGTGTGGGGACATGAGCAAAGACAGGCCAGATGGATGCTCCTTCTGGAGACTTTAATGTGATGAAGTGACACATTGACACAGAAAGCACAAAGTCATCCACGACAGTGAGGCAGCAACGGTTATCCTAATACCTCATTTTACACGTGAGCATTCTGATGATATGAAGCACTGAATGAGATTCAGGACACTGAAGTTATTTGCTTGGGGTCACACAGCTATTGAAAAGTAGGGCTCATGGTGGGACAAGACCTTCTCTTCCCAGTCCTGTGCTCTGCTGACTACACTGCCCTGTGTGGAGAATATCAGATTTGTCATTGTGAGTCAGCCACCACATAAGCACTGTCTGTCCCCAAACATGCCAATGCTAAGTAGGGCTCAAAGCTGCCACACAGAAACCCAGAAAAGGAGTAAGAACTTCACTAGAGAAGAATGCACAAGCATTGGCTCAGATTCCTACCATGGCATAAAGTCCAGCAAACCCTGCACAGTCCAACAGGGTGGCTGGGAGCAGGAGGAGAAACAATCCTGTATAGAGCTTTGACTTATCCCTGCTGTCACACATGGGCCATTTCTAATTGCTGCCATTCAGCAGAAGTGGGAAGAGGTAGTACAGATGGTAGCTTAACTCCTCAGCATCCTACCATCTTGTCCCTGCAGCACCTGCAAAGCCGAAAACCACATGTCTCAGACTCCCTTGCAGCTAGAGTTCCAGAGGTGGTTTCAATTCTGCAAAGCAGACACATTCACGGAAAACCTGAATTTGGAATGTGTTATTTGGGGAAAGCCATCCATTTGCTTACTCAGATTTTAGCAAGTACAGCATGCTTCAGGAGGTAGCTTTCTGATCTCCAGATTACAGGTAAAGCTGTATGTTTCTGGAGCCAACAGCTGTGTGTCCCTGCACTGGGCTCCAGTGGCATGAAGCTGGAGCCAGAAGTATAACAGCATATTCCCAACAGTGACAGAGCTGGCAGCTCCCCAGCAAGCTAGCTCTGGAGTGTCCCCGCATGTCCAGTCTAATGCCCATTCCTCAGGTCCTCCAGCTCATTCTGTAAATACTGAATTCTTTATATGAAAACTTTTACCAATTAAACCAGCTAGAATAATTTTTGTTATCTGTCACTGAACGCTGACAAATAAGCCAACATTTTCCCCTTTTCCTTATCTCCATGCTTTAGCAGGTGTTCTTGGCTCCATCTAAAAATCTCCTTGCCCCAACTCCACCTGGCTTAAATGCCACCCCCTCCTAGAAGACTTGACTGTCTCTGTCCAATCTGATGTAGTCATCGTCCTCCTCGGGTCCATGCACTTGACATTTCTCTCTCTCTCCTGCTTCCTTCCTTCCTTTCTTTTTCTCCTTCTTCCTTCCTTTCTTTTATACCTTTTCTTTTTTCCATTTATTCATTTATCACACATTTATTGTGTACCCAACTGTAAGACAGTCACTGGAGACACAAAAACACATAGGGCACAGCCCTGCTCTTAGTTGCTTACAGATTAATGGAAGAGACTCACAATTCACATATAGTTCGGCAAGTGCCGTGCTGGGGGTGATCCAGAGTCTCATAGCTGCATAGAAACGGGACACTTAATCTGGCTGCAGGGCTATACGTGGTCTCCTCAAGGAGTTGAGTCCTTAGCTTAGCACTGCAGGATGAGTAAAATCAACCAGTAAGTGAAAGAGGAATTATTTTCTAAACAGGAGAAGCAGCATGTGCAAAGACATAGCCTGTGAGAGACCACAGGGTTCTGGGGAACCTGTGAGAAGTTCATAATCACTGTTGCTAAATATGCCACATGTGCAGGGAGCTGTGAAGGCAATGGAGAGATGACTTGGGGGCTTGGCAGCATCCAGAATATGAGAGGTCTTGTCTGTGCTAAAAGCTTGTAGGGAGCTATTGAAGAAAAGGCATGGTAGCACCCAGGTGTAGCAGTGTGGACCAACATTTAGAGCAAGGCAAGGCTTTAAGGTAAGGAGAATGGTTGGGAGGTTGCCTCGGTATCCTACAGATGAGAAGACAAAGGTCTCACTGATGGGGCTGGCCATCAGGATGGAAAGAATCCCCTAGAAATATTTAGGAGGTAGAGCCAATAGGACTTAGTGACTACTGAATGCAAGAGGTGACTACTGAATATGGAGGGACAGCAGAGATCAAGGATATTCTTATTTTTTGGCTTAGATAACTGGAGGAGGGACAGTAGCATCATTTATTGAGAAGATATTTGTTTCTGAAGGCTGTGGGGGATATGGTTAACTCAACTTGCGTTGTGTTTGAGATGCAGATGAGACACCAGACGGAGGTGTCCAATTGTCAGCTAGACTTAGAAACCTGGAAATTAGGAGAGAAGATTGTGCTAAAGATAAAGATCTAGAAGTGATGACGGAAGCTTTGGAGATGGCCAGAAGAGAGAGCGTGGAGTAGACAGTAAACCAACATTTACATTATTTTGTAATGTCATTCAGAAAAATTATCTGTTCTCCCTGCTGGATTATAAATTATAACATTTTTATCTTTAAGTCCCTATTTTCTACGGTAGTATCTTGAACATAATAAGAGCTCAGAAAGTGGGAACAAATGAATCAAAAATGAATTGATTTGGTCATTTTAAAAGGGAAGACTGTAACTATAGCTAGAAAAAATATATCCTCTTCATGACTTCAAGAAGAAGCACAGGTTAAGAGAGAATCAGGAAAGATAGAACTGTAGGCTTCATGACGAAGAAAACTCAGACAAGGAGGTCACCCATCTGAGCCTGAGTGGCATTTCCAATGCCCTGGCCAGTCAGAGCACCAGAGAGGACCAGAGGAGTCCAGGGCTGCTGCTCTTGGGGCCACCTGAAATAGAGTACCCTCCCCGATATCCTCATTTCTCACTGCCAGGTAGTTCCAGCTCTATCCCCTAGCTATTGTTCCTCGTCTTTCTCTAACCTTATTTAGAGATCTATTAAGAATGTAAATTTTTTTCGTTTTCTGACCTCTGGTGAAGTCAAACTTCCTCTTCTTCGTCCTAAAAATGTCTCCTCCGAGCTTCAATGAGTGTCGTGTCTGAAGCGCTAGCCACTTCCCTTTGCTTAAGACCAAGAACGCCATGGCTTCCTGAGCTGTGTGCAAAGTGCCTGGGAGAGCCTTCAAGGCTGACTCCAGCCCCGCACAGCAAGTGTCTGCTCTGCTTCCTAGTGGTTCTGTGACCTGTTGGGGCTCATGAGCAAAGATTACAATTGTCTGTCATTAGCCATGAGGTCAAGCAGGTAGGAAAGATCTTGCACTGACCATTGCCTCCACCAGGGGGCCACAATGGGAACAAATTGCTGTGAGAACCCTGGCAGTTATTCTGCAAAATCACACGTCCCAGGGCGATAATTTGCAAGCCCTAATGTGTTTTCCTCCATCTGCTATTCAGTAAAGCAATTTATTCTAGCAAGCATTAATTCAATAACATCTATCTAGGCTTACCATCAACACAACTCCCACGGCACTCTCTATTCCCTTTGGAGGACACGATTTGTGACAAACAAATCTCTACTTCCTCCACACCCCCCTCTTTATCTATATCTCTATTTTTTTCTGCACAGTCTATCTCACTGTTTGAAATATATGAGTCTGTATTTGCTTAGGTATTTATTGTCTGTTGCCTACCACTGTAATGTAAATTCCTCACTATGTCTTATTTACAGATGCATCTCAGTGCCCCAAACTGTCATACACATAACAGGTGCTCAATAGTTATGTTCTAAATAAATGCATCTATCTATCCGTGTTTCCATTCTCTTTTCCAAGTATTTCCCCAGTTTTTGCAATGGCTGAAACCTGTCTCTCCTCTGGGACCATGCTTCCCCTGCAGCTTTCTCAAAGAGAAAGAGCTCATCCCCCTACCACCCAGATATCTCGGGGCCAGGAAGTTGGGGCCAGCATGGGCTCATCTCTCCACTGACATTTCATCTTTCTACTTCACCCACCTTTGTAAAATGCAAAAACAACCAAAAGAGGCACAAGCCCTGGTCCTTTCAAGTTTATACCATCCTATATCTCTCTTTGTAGCTTTCAGCTACTGACCTCCTGGTCAGCTCCCTCTATTTATTAAATATTTGATACATGGAACCAAGTCCTCCTCTTTGTCCTAAACTCCAGGGGACTTTGGCACCCATCTAGATGGCCAACACTGTGGCCTCTCAATCCCTTGACTTTCTCACCTCTGGTGACTTCCACCTCTACTCTCCCTTTCTGTCCACTCCGAGGGTCACACTTTGTGCCTTGTCATCACTCATAACCTCTTCACCTCTAAAAAGTTCAATTCCAGACACACCCTACTCTCTGGACACAACAGACAGTCTTTATGGCCTCCTCTCTCTCTCTCTCTCTCTCTCTCTCTCTCTCTCTCTCTCTCTCTCTCTCTCTGTCCGTTATTCCCACTGCTCATAAATCTTAGCCACACAGAGTCCTCCTGTCCTTTGATCTATTCAACGTTGCTCTACCACCTCCTCCTTGAAGGTTTTCACCTCCTTCCAGTCTCTCACTTGGACCATGCTTTCATCAACATTCTCCACTGCTTGCTCCTTGGCCTTTCCATTGCACTACTGGGCAGAGCTCTGGATCTGATTTTCAGATGCTACACCAAAGCCACTGAGCACCTCGGGAGAACATGGCAGATCCTCACCATGCACTTTGATGACACCCAGCTGGCATTTATGGTTGCTTAGCAGCCTTTCATGTTTTCATAATTAGCTGGCTGTCCCGTCTCTATAGAAAATATGTCAAATCTTTCCCACTTTCTTCAATCTTTTACCCTACCTCTTCTTCCTTCACTTAACAGCAAAATAACAGAAGCTAGTGGAAGGAGACTTTCTCAAGTCCCCATCAGCCCACATTAAAACCTGTGTGTAGGGTAAATGCTGGACATAGCCCTGTTCCCCCTCCTCCCTGGGAGGCTGCCTCTGGCCAAAGCAGTTACCCAAGGAAAGGCACGTCCCCTTTACAGTAAACAGAATGCCAGAGGCCGCAGGACAGTAAATAAGTGAGCAAACACCCTGGCGCCAGGAGATCAGCCAGTAGTTTAACTTATCTACCCAGCCATATTTCGGCCATGTTCTGAGTTATGTGAGTTGGGTGAGGGTCTACACGTAAGCCTGAAAGTGATTTACATCCCCACTTTGATCTGTTAACTATATAACTGCTGTAGGTACTCCATGGCGATGCGGATTTCTTACATTGGTGCCTCCTGTGAGTCTCATAAACCAATGTCTCTACCTGCTGGACCTCTGGGTAATTTCTTCAGAATAGGTAAACACTACCCAAGTGTCCTCTCAGATTTGGGGCTCCCACGTTACACCTGTGAAATCTTTTTACATTCTTTCCTTTGTTGGGGCTCAGAAAACAATACCCCAAAATACGGTGCTTCGACATGCTGACTCAAGAAGCAGCCTCGAGTTCTCTCTGACCCTCCCACGTCCCCTTCCCATCTCTCCACCCTCTGTCTCCCTCAAAGCACAGGATGAGGCTGTTTTCTGAAGTTCCTTTATTTACCTAGAAACTGAACCCGTCAAAGAGGAACACAATTGCCTTCAATCCCTTCCCTAAAATTTCATTAACCAGACAAGACTAAAACTCATATCAGAAAGAGACTGAAAATTAAACATTGTACCTAGAACCCAGACAAACTTTGTCCCAAACTATTGTCTGTTCTTGGATCACATTGTTCACAAAGAGAATCATTTACAAATGTTTTCTGTTCTTTGGGCCTATTTAATTCTCCTAAAAACCATTTATCACCCCCCAAAATTACCTACATTTCCCCCGTCTCCCTCTCCCCTATGAATAAAGGTGTATAAGATTCTGAACATCGTTGGGTTGCTGGATAATCACTCTCCTGTGATTTTCCCCCAAGTGTATTAATAAATTTGTATGTCTTTTTTCCCTGAAAAGATGAGCAGAGACAAGATGCACCCACTGACTCCTGCCCAACTGCAGATTCACAAGCAGAATAAACACTGTCTTCTTGTTTTACTTTTTAAGCCACTAAGTTTTGGGGTGGTTTATTCCATAGCAATAGATAAATGAAACAGATCAATAAATGGAAAAAATGCTGAAAAAACATTTTCATATCATTAAATGGCATAAATACTGAAAATATTTCCTGTTAAGTCTAAAAAAGGTCATTGGCACTTTTCTCCCTGTCAACTGAAGGAAGAAACTAAGGCAAAGATATAAACCAAAGCGTTTATTTTGGCCCAGGCTTAGAACTGCAGCTCAGGAAAACACAAGCAGTTACAAATTGATTTTTAAAGGAAGAAAGAGAGAAGTTAGGCGCAGTTACAAAGTTATTTGCCAAGAATTGACATTGGTTTACTAAAGTGATATGTGCGACTGACTGGCTATCCATTGTTCTCGGCATCATAAATTCCAGGAATATTGCAACAGAAAAGAGTGGGGGATCACATCATACAATTAGTGAAACATTTGGGTAATCTATCCCTGCAGGTGATGCTATCTAGTTTGGAAACTACTACTAGAACGTGCTTTTTAGCAATTGTCCCAGACAAGTGTGAGGTAGACGTGACTGAGGCCCTGTACTCATATCTCTCTGGGCCCGATATGTTTAGCAAATCACATTTTTTAGATTGTTCTGAGCTACTGTTTTTTCTTTTCCCAGATGCCTCAGGAAAGATAAAAGCATGTGACTCTGTTACACTTATCCTTTTAGTAGTAATTTGAGTGCATCTGTTTATTCACCTTACTCAGATGAGTAGAGAGGAAATTTGAATTCAGGTGGTTTACTGCAGAAACCATGCACTTCCCCACTCACCCCCTCCTGCATCCCCACCCTATTTATTCCACCTGTCCTTCTCCATTATCTCCTTCCTACCAGCTTTTACACTTCTCTAACCCTGTCACGTCTTGAAAATCTCTTCCTTTAGCCCATGTCTCGCTCTAGCTATACCCTTCTCTCTCTCCTCCCTTTCACAGCCAGATTTATTAGAATAATTAACTCCAGTCACTGCCCCCATGTGCTCATTTCCTCTACTGCTGAAGACCTTTTGTTTTAACTTGTGCTCACCCACTCTCCAGAGAGCACCCCAGCATCTCTCAGCTCCTAGATTCAGTGGACACCTTCAAGCTTTACCAGGCTTCCCAGTATAGCAGCGTTCAACACTGGCTTTGCTCTCTTGGCGAGGCTTCCATTACTCCACGTCTCCTGGTTTTCCTTCTACCTCTTGAGGCTTCTCCTTCTAAGACCCTTCATCTTCTGTCTGCCTCTCAAATCTCTGTCTCTCTTGGGCCATCTACTAAATCTCTCCCCATTTCATCCACCGTCTAAGTTCAATTATCTTCTTTGTGCTGAAAACTCCAAAATTTATATCTCCATTCCAAATTGCTCTCCTGAACTCCAGATCTGCATAGGCAGCTGCCGGTGAACCCCTTCCTCTACCTCTGTGTTTATGCACATCTGAAAACTCAACCTAGTCAAAAGCTGAGCTTATCATCTTTGTCCCAAAACTGCCACTTTCTCCTCCATCATTCCTTATGTCAGTGAATAGAAACACCACCATCAATAGTCACCAAAACTAGAACACTTGACAATGACTCCCTCACTGTGCCTGCAATAAATCTCCAACATCTATCGGTTCTTCCTCCTGAATACGACTTAAATCCCTCCACTTCTCTCAAATCTCCTGCAACAATTGGTAGACACTCATCATCTGTCAACTGGATTTGAGGCCAGCAACACTGGAGCAGAGAATCCACTTGAGAGGCTGTGCCCACAATCCGTTCTCTAGTGAGCAGCCGGAAGAACTATGTTGAGAGGGACATCTGATCATGTCATCTCCCTGCTTGAAAGCATCTTGCCCTCCTGATAAAGACTGGGCTTTAGCAGGCTTAATGAATTGCATGATCTGTTGTACTCTTTGATCTAACCACTTGTGGCTCCTTGGAGTGGATTAACAAAAGGCTTCCTTTTCTGCTTTTATTTTCATCAGCTATAAAGTCATTAGAAATAGTGACTTTCTTAGGACAAGGCACTTTGCAGCCAACTGTCACAACATTGTAATAAATAATTCAAGTCTCTGATATAAGAATGTGGATGGCGCCCCCTGGAGTTATACAGTGTAAAACCCACCCATCCCTAGGAAGTGGCCCAACAGCTTCATGCTCACTTATGAGTACACAGACATAAAAATATCAAAGCTCCTTTCCCTAGAACTAACAGTTTGGTGCCGTATAATAAGAATGCTAATAAAGGGATAAACATCCTCCTACTGCCAGCAGCAGATGTGGGGTGAGTGGGAACGTGCACCCATATTCTCTCGTCAGGATCTCCTCAGAGCAAGAGCTCCAGTCACTTTGGTCAAGTAACTGGCCAGGCCTGGGAAGAGGCATCTATAAGGTACGACAAAGCTGTACTCAAGGACAACACAGTAAGGAGAGGGACCCAACCCCTAGAAGAAGGAAGAAGGGAGCATTAACCTTGAACCCTCATCCCAACAGCTCCTGCCCCACACTAGCCAGCCCCAGGCAAAGCACCTCCTGCCCCTAGTGCAGCCTAAACACTCGGTTCTCCTGTCTCTTGTGTTGGGAAGGGACGTGAACTCTCAGAAGCAAGCTTGGCTGAATTTCCATCGCATGTCACCTACTTTGCCTCTCTTGCAGTGTGTGTGCAGAAGCAATGACCGGTGAGCAGCCTCCCATAATGAGGATGATTTTCCATGACCTTCTGTGACTAAAGAACCTGAGCGGAGAATGACATGTTTGGTCACAATTGTGGCACATGGAGAATTATATTTTGATTTTCAACTTCCTGTTTTTGTTATTCCCTTTTTGTCAGGGGAACATGCACATACCGAGAGTCATGTATCCCTTCTGGGATCTAACTTCCGTGGGGCGAACTCATGATTTGTAACATTTTTAAACCTCTGACAAACACATCTTAAAGCTAATGGTGGGAAAGAGAAATGCCATCTATTCAGGGTCAATGGCACAAATGGTTATGGAAGAAGAGAAGGTCAGTCATCATCGGGGACCCTCAGACTCTTCCCAAGAGTCATCCGGAAGCTTCCTAGCAATTGAGCTTCCTGGGCTCAGCCCCACAATTTTGTATCATCCAGTTTGGGGTGGAGAAGGCCCAGGAATCTTCATTTTTAATGAGCATTCCAGCTGATCTTGATATAAGTGGCCAAGAGAATTTGAAAATCTCTGGGGTCCTGAGGGCAAATTATCATCTAACATAGCAAACGTGCAAACATATACTGTCAACAGTGTGAACAGCATCCACAGAGTTGCGCAACATGAAGGAGCAAGCAGTGGAGAGAGTCTAGGATCAGGGTCAGGCTACTCCTGAGAATGTATGTGAAAACATCCTTTGGTCTTCCTGTGGCTCAGAATCATTCAGAGCCATCGATTAAGCTCTCACTGTGTGCTCAACATTGAATTCAGAGCTTGGGAGAGCATGAAAGTGTGACAGGCAGTTCTTGACCTTGAGAAGGCTGGGAAGTCAAACCTTATATAGAGCTCCTCCACAGAAGCCAAAAGAGGATTCAGGAAATACACATGGAAGGGAGGGGGAAAGGAAAAAAAGAAAGGAAAGAAACCTCAGCAGAACAACACAAGTTCCTTCGTTATAATAATATTGCCAGGGTCAGCAGAAATTCATTGCTCTGATGCAGAAGGGATTTCCCACTTCGGAACCCACTTCTTGGGCCACAGACCCTTTGCTTTCTAATGTTCCTCCTCCGGATTCCTTGTATCTGTGTCCCTCCAGCCTTAGTAGCTTGCCTTAAACCCTTCCCTTTTTTCTCCCAGTCTTTCTCCTACAGTGTTTCTCTAGCTGGGCTTCGCTTCCTTCTGGAAGTCCCTTCCAAGGGCCAACCCTCTCCATTGGGTTCCCAGTTAACATTAGAACCAATGAGCAAGATGATGAATATCTGAGAGGGCTTGGATAAGGCTGGCTTTTCCATCTTCCTTAGGAGCACCAGGTATTGGACCCCACTCACTTCTGTATCTCCCATGCCCAGCACTGTGCTTGAACATCAAGGGTGCTCAGTAACTTTTGATGAAGGAGGGAAGAAAGGAAGGAAGGAGGGAGGGAAGGAAGGAAGGAAGAAAGGAAGAGTTTGTTGGCCTACACAGCCCGTGTCAGAGTTTCTCATGAAGGTAGCACACCATGATGGTCAGGAGAGCAAGCTTAGGAATCCATCAGCCTGGGCTTAATTGCTCCTCTTCCACTGGTTCACAGTGACTTTGGGCACAACGTCATTGCAGCTCTTCCCTTCAAGAGATAGAGTCTATTTCTCCACCCACATTCCCTTGAATTGGGGCTGGCCTTGTGACCTGCTCTGACCAATAGGATACAGCAGGAGTGACCATGTGAGCTCCGGAGCCTAGGCCTCAAGAGGATTTGCAGTTTCTGCCTTTCACCTTTTGAAAAGCAGTACTAAGGTTGCCACATAAGGAAGTCACTCAAGTCTATGAGAGGATGAGAAGACACACAGAGGAGAGCCAAGGCTCCCAGCAAACAGTCAGCACCAACCACCAGACATGTGGGCAAGACTATCTTGGATCTTCCAAACTAGCTGACCCTCCAGCTGAATGCGATTGAGTCCAGGCAAAACTAGTAGAGGAACCACCAACCAACCCACAGGATCAAGAGAAATAATAAATTGCTGTTTTAAGTTGCTAAGCGTTGGGCTGGTTTTTTACATGGTGACAGATAACTGAGACACTATGCAAAGTGCTTCAGACATTGGCTGGGAGCCCAGAGACCCCACCCACCCCTCACCAGCTTTCCTTTTGGGGACTAGACCCTTTCGTCACTGCTCCTACCTGCTGCCACAGTCCCTCCTGACAAATCTGGATAAGTGTCATAGTGCTATTCTCCATAGGGCCTGATCTCCAAGTTGAACAATTTGGGGAATCCTATTTGGGCTTCCTGGAACTGAAGTTCTATGGCCCCAGACTAACCAAGTATTCTCCCAACTTACGTGTGCATTCACTCTCTTATTCATTCAGCAAATGTTGCCGAGTGCCCGACACATGTCATAAATGTTTGCGCATGCTGGGTGCTATATAAACAAAGCAGACAAAAACCCCTGCCTGGTGGATCCTGCGTTGTAGTGGAAGGAGAGGGGGGGGAAAGTGCAATAAGTAAGAAACAAATCATAGAGAGTGTTAGAATGTGATAGCACTATCGGTGATTTAGTAGTGCAGAGATTTGAGGAGGTGCGTATTGCAATTTTACATGGAGTAACCAGGATAGGCCTCACTGAAAAATACACAGCCAGGAGATGCCTGAGTCTGCAATCCTCTATGTGTTGTGCCTCACATATGTGCAAGAAACGTCGGCTCTAAGTTTCTAGACAGCCATGTCCCTCTTATCAAGGGGATTCAAAGAAACTTTGTTATCAGGTAGAAGAAGCACACAGAGCTTCGTGAAGTCTTCACGTGATCCAGATCTGCACTCACACACTGAAGCACGTATCTCTTATAAGCGGGGCACACATAGCAGATGCTAAGTACTCAGTCTCTGGCACAGCACTCAGCACCCAAAAGTCAGTGCAGAACTTGATCTCTGTTGCCACCTGCAGCCAGAAGGCCACACTGCAGGCTCCCGGCCTCAGAAACGGACTCTGGGAATCCAGTCTCTGGATTGCTTGGAGTCTGTGCCTTTTAGGATGCGGACTGGAATTTGCTCTGGGGATAGGTAGACTCTTTGTTTTGGTAGAATCATAGCAAACCCTTTTAGTTAGGTGAATGTAGAATCCAACCGGAAATATAGTCAAATAACCCGAATGCCAGTGCTTTGGTCCAAGACATGAATTTGCCTGTTTATGTTTATTGTGCTCATTTCCGCCAAGTTCATTTATGAAATGGTTGTATATTTTAGAGAATCATATTGGGGAAAATTTTATATTCATTGGAGTGTTCTTCACTTTTCTCCACTTTTACTTTTTCCTTCCTAAATCTGGGTTTAGACTTCCTTAGAACTGACGTGTGTCGTGTATCTTGTGGAGTTTCATGTATGACATCTCGAGCAGTTGTTCCTAGGGACTTATAATGACACCCGGGTGTTGGATTGTGAGATGAAAATTTAGGTCAAAGGGAAATGTGACTAGATTTTGACTCCTGGTGGGAATGACTTAGGGTACACAGGTTATAGGAGACCCTGAACACATTGCCCTCTTGTGTAAAGTTGTTCCAGAGTCTCTTGGAATAAAGATGAGGCCCTCTATGAATCAACTGCTAAGTCTGGATCCTCTCGTTGACACACACAGCATGCGCTCACATGCACACACATGGACACACATTCATGCATGCACACATGCACACCATACACATCATATACACACAGGCACAGGCGTCTGTCCTCCCCACCCACCCAGCTCCCTGGTGCTGCCTGATGGAGTGGTGGCCACACTGCATCGCAGTGGCCTGTTTACTCTGTCTCCAACTTACCAGTTCACTCTGAGATGTAAATAATGGACCTAAAGTGTGCCTCTCCCAGGTATTTACATAATAATAGCTCACCTAGCCTGATTGTGGAGTGGAGACTTTGGTGTGGTCTCCAGGGAGGAGAAGGAATTTAAGGGACAAACCCTGGGATGTGGGAGAAGAACATTCTTGGCATCCCTGAATTATACCAGTCAGAAGCTGTTTCCATTTCTCACCCCAGTGCCAGAACATCCCATTACTATTCCTACCAGAATCTTGCAAAATTTTAATCTAAGCTCCCTGAGTGCTGTTTGGAGTGTCTTCTAGGCACTTGCAGAAAGCAATTAATAAATGTTAGCTTTTATTCATATTGTCTGGTCTCCCATCTACACTGTGTGTCATCAAGGGTGGGGACCGTGTCTTCTAAGTCTTTACGTCCTCTTCCAATTCCAAGCACCGACACAGAATTAGCATAGATTCTTGAAATGTTTTTACTTACATAGGCCTAAGTATGCCTGGGTGGCCCATGGCACAGTTCACAAGAGAAGGGCAGCAAAAATGAGTTACCATATGTTAAAATAATCAATTGGGAGGCTTTTAGGCTGAGATGGATCCAGTGCCTTGGGTTCCCACTAAGCAAACTGAAACCCAACTCAGAATGAATGGTCATAGCTTAAGAAAACGAAACTGAAGCTTAACCAGTCAGAGACTTACAACTAACCTGGAACCAGGGACTTTCCACTTTAACCAATCAGATTTTTCTTCCTTCTGTTTCCCAAACACCACCTCCCCCCACGCCCCACCCCACCCCCACACACAGCCTTGGTGGAGCCTTAAACACCCTGCAATTTAGCATTGCCTGATTTATGAATCACGCTCTGCTCAAATAAACTCTTTAAAATTTTAATGTGCTTAAGTTTATCCTTTAGCACAAGTGAAGGAGATGAGATGGCCATGGGAAAATGAAGCAGCGGTCAGGCTGACAGTGGAATCCAAACACTGAAGCTGCTCCCAGGGTGGTGCCCAGTAGAAGGCAGGTGGGGCTAGAAGAAGAGCGGGAAGGAAGGTGAGAGGAGCTGAGGCCCTAGCAGCATCTAGCTCAGTCCACTGCTGATCTCAGAGGCCATGCTTAAAATGCAGGTCCTGCCTGGATGATTCCTCTGGGCCTCCTGGATAAAGTCCAAACTCCTCCTGTGCAAGGCATTTGCAATCAGGCCCCACCCTTCTTACCATCTTAATTTTTAGCAACTCCCCAGCCACAAGCCCTGGGTCCCAGACACGATGACTCACCATGCCCCGGACGTGCTAGGTGCTCTCTTCCAGCACACCTTCCCGAGTTGCTTTTCCTGCCTAGAATGCCCATCCTGTTCTCTGCCTGGAAAGCGGCTTTTTCTTTGAAGCCCAGATTAAATGCCCTTTTCTCCGTGAGCCCTACCTGGCCCTCCCTGTCAGCCACACCTCTGTGTCACAATGGCACCTGTCTACCTTGCTACTGTAGTGCTCCTCACATTGTATCGAGAACGTCCAACTAGAACCAAACGGTCATCACCAATCTGTTCAAGACTCTGCACTTACTCAGCACCTTCTATGTCCAGTAGCTGTTCTGGCCACGGGTAACAAAAATTGAACAGAACATGCCCTCAAAAAGCACAAAGTCCCTACACATAAGTACATAGTTACAATGGGACAGCCCGGTGCTACAAGAATTGGGGCACGCATAGGTATAGAGAAGTAATTCAGGGAAAGAACCTAAATGTTTCAGAGCCATGAAGCCCATCGCGTCGACCCTCTGCTTAAAACCTTCCCGCAGCTTCCCTTTGCACTTAATAGGCTGAAGCTCTTACTTTGTCTTCAAGGCCCCACATGACCCCGCCCTGCTGGTCTTGCTCACCTCCTAGCCCTGCCTCGCTCTCCAGGCTCCTGCCCGCAGCCTTCTGCTGTTATTTGAACACACCAGGCCCTTTCTGTCTCAGGACTGATACATTTGCTATTCTTCTGCCTGGAGAATTCCTAGTCCCAGCTCCTTCCTTTCCTTCAGCCTCAGCTCAAATGTCACCTCCTCAGAAAAGTCAAAAAAAGTCACCTCCCCGACCACCAATTGAATACCTGCTACCCTCACGTTCTAGTTCTATAAATGGCCCTAATTTGTTTTCTTGTTTGTTTATTTGCTTGTTTAGTGTTTTTCCCACTCAATTATCAGCTCCAAGAAAGTTTGGTTTTGTTTGCCATTCTGTCCCCAGCTCCTGGAGTGAAATAAAAATTCGTGGGATGGCAGTGGGGTCAGATGGGTGAGCTCCTACACTATAGCCTGTGTGACCTTCAGAGAGTTATTTCACTTCTCTTAGTCTAATTTCTTCATCTGTCAAATGCAGGTGAGAGTGCGTGCCTTGCAGGGTCGTTGTGAGGATGGAGACATACTGTGCTTAGGGGTTCTGCCGCACAGCGGGAACTCACAGCACGATGGGCGGATGCTGGGTAGCTGCGCACACGAGGGAGCACAACAGCAGCCTGCCCTTCTCTGAGCCCCGAGACCACAGGCTCTCTGCTCTAGCTCGAGCCCCACCACTGATCCTCTAAGAAGTGGAGAAGGATTTGGGCTCTGAGGACAAGTGCCAGTTCCACTAGCAAATTTCCAGCCCTGTATTCTCAGCTATACCAAGTCACCTCAACACAGGGCCTCCACTATAACCTGAAACTCAACATGTCCAGGACAAACTCGCCACCTCACCCTCTCTGCTCCTCCCACTCCTCACACGTCACAGCCAGCAGAGCACGAATGGTGCCAGTCAGCCGGCTGATGACTAATGCATTGTGAAGTATCTGGTAGAAAATCATAAGACTTAAACTAAGACTGAAATTATAAGCAGTCCAAGGCTTCATCTATGGGCAGAGGAGGAGAGCTGAGTTCATCCTGGGGCTCTCTGGTTGTTTCTGGAGGCTCCGGAGCAGACAGACTGGAGGAGAAGCTGTGGGCAGCCTTCCAAAGAGAACCCACCACGTTACCCACACCCCTCGCACCAAACACTGCACACAGGCAGACTGAGGCCCTGTAGCAGTTTCCTCCAGCTGCGTAAGGAATTACCACAAGCTTAATGGCTGAAAACAACACAAGTTTATTATTTTACAGTCTGGAGGTCACCGCATTCCTTCTGGAGGCTCCAGAGGAGAATCCATTCCCTTGCCTTTTTCAGTTTCTAAAAACTGCCTGCATTTCTTGGTTCATGGCCCCTTTTTCCATCTGCAAATTTAGCAGCATTCCATCTTCTGGTCTCTCTCTGCTTCTCACCCTCCTGCCTCCGTCTCATAAGGACGCTTGTGATTCCACTGGGCCCACCTGGATTACTCAAGATGGTCTCCTCATCTCTAGGTTCTTAATCACATTTGTAAAGTCCCTTTTGCCATGTCAGGTGACATATTCACAGGTTCTTGAGATTAGGATGTGGACGTCTTTGGAGCGCACCAAAGATTATCCTGCCCACCATAGACCTTGAGCAGGGGCCCAGGCTGGAACTCAGCCTCTGCCTTCCTACCGACTCTGTTCAAAGTAGAACTCGGTGCGGGCCGAGGGCTCACTCTCCTCAGCGAGACGTACTGGTTGCTGGGGCTTTGCCGGGCCACAGAGGAACCAGCCAGGCCAGGCAGCAGCCTCGAGCCTGAAGGCAGAGCCCAGGCTGCTCTGGAAGAAGGTGAAACGCGTGGCCTGCTCGCCACCTTTGTACAGGTCCTCGATACTCACGTCCTGTGGGGGCAAAGCAGCAACTGCAAGATGATGGCACTGATGGAGATGTCAACCCCAGAGGCCACGGGGCTTGGCCAAAGAGGGACTTGACAGGGCTTTACCCAGGGTGCCGCCTTCTGCGGGTTCCGGAGGGCAAGGGTCTTGGTGCTGGGTGCAGAGGGAGGGGGTGGAAACCTGAGGGAGGGGGGCATGGGGACCTGCCCGGGGAATCAACAGTTGGACACAGAGATGCCAAAGCATTCTGGGGGCCAGGCCGGGTCTGCATTGTACCCCAGAGAGGGGAGAGGTCTCTCACCTCCAACTGCAGGGAAGGTCCCTCTCCCGTCTCCACACATGCCAGGCAGCGACTGCCTCCCTGGATCCCCAGGAGGATGGGGACCTTGGTGCGGTCCAGGCCTCTGTTGGGAAGTACACAGATCTTCTCTGGGAGGAAAGAGAAAAGAGAATCTGGAGATGAGGGGACCCCAGATGGCAAGCTCTTGGCGAGCAAAGGCTTGGGCAGGAAGTGACTGGGCCTGGGCACACCCGGCTGGCCCTGCACGTAGGCTGCAGGAAGAGGCAGGACTTCTCAGGCATCATGCCCCTGTCTGGGAGAGGCTGTGACTGCTCCCTGCCTCTTGCTTGAACCTCCAGCCTCCAGTGGGGAGGGAAGGGAGAGAGAAGGGAGGGGCTGTGCTAGGTGGAGAGTGGGTGAGTGCCAGGGGTGGAGGCACCGGAAGCTCACCTGCACAGCAGTTGTCTGCTTCAGGATCTCCCACCAGGAGCTGGCTGTCTCTCACGTAGACAGCCTTCTGGTCTGCATCTCTAATTCTGGAACAGGATGGCAGTGCTGATGGCCCACCCCCTTCAGGGACCCCTAAGACCCCATCCCCTTCCCCCACTCCCGGCCCCCAGGCTCTGAATCACAACACTGAGCATTTGGGGGACTCTTTTCTCCTCCACCATGAGAAGTGGGGCATGACTCCACCCAGGAGCAGGTGCAGACCACACCAGCCTTCAAGCAAGCAAGGCCGCCTGGGCTCGTGCTTTCCAGAGGCTGCCCTTCCTGCCTTCACGAGGGTCCCTGGAGGAGTAGGAGGAGCCAACACCTCTCATGGAGGGTAAAGGACGTTTCCGACTTCTTGAGGAATGTCCTGGTGGGGCTCAGATGTCTCTGGGATTCAGTAAGCCTTATCCCTGGTTTTCTGGGCCTGCCCCTATTTTTCATAGATGTTTATTATCTTTAATAAAGGGATTAATGGAGTGCATGATGAATTCAGTAAGACTTATCCCTGGTTTTCTGGGCTTGCCCCTATTTTTTCATAGATGTTTATTATCTTTAAGAAAGGGATTAATTGAGTGCATGATGTTTCAGATATTTTGAAGACTTTTTACAGGAGAAAACCCACAAATCAGACCAAAAAACCCTCCTATGTGACAGTAAATATCCAACATAGTTCCCACCCCACTCTAGGCCAGGGCGAAGTATGTTCTCAGTGCCAAATATAGAGGGTGAGCAGGGAGCTGGAGCAGGGCCTGATTCCGGTCATTCGGGAGTGGCCGTGGTTCTAATGAGCAGCCCAGGAGGGTAATACGTGCTGGGGAAGCTGAGAGAAAGCACAGCGAGCATGCAGGACATCGAAGTCTTGCAGGTTATTAGTTCGGTTGCCTGGCTGGTTTCAAAGATTCCCATCAGCAGCTCCCAGGAACCAGGGAGTCTGCGTTACCTCTGAGGGCAGAACCTCTGGACTCACGCCACCACCTCCAGGAGATTTTCTTCTCCCAGTAACAGCTGATTATAATACTGTCAGCTAATGACTGTATGTGTTTGAAGCAGGTTCACTTGTACAATAAATTCAAGGGTCCGCAAAGTTCCTGGGCTTGCCCACGCCATTCCCTCTCCATCCTCAATAGCAGGACCTGACAATGTGCTCGCCAACAACGTACCCAAGCCCAGTGCCCTCGAGCACTGACAGCTGCTTTGTCACTTGTGTGCTTCTTGGCCAGACTGTTCCTTTCTGGAGGCCAGGACTGCCCCACACCTTGTCCAGGACAGCACAGTGCCCATGGGAGGAGTGGAGGAAGTGCATCCTCGAGGTCAATTCTATTTTGTTTTATTATGCCTCATCTCATTCCTCAAAGGGCTTGAGGGAGTTTAGGACATCACAGTGAGCTATACTAAGGATGCAAATCTTGAGTGAAGTAAGATGCAAGTAAGAGCTAGAAGCTCTGACTGGGAGTCAAGGCCGCAGAGGCTTCCAAAGATATGCTGTCATTGAGATTCAACATTGTCTCTAGCAGCACAGAGGATGTGGCATCTGACCCCTTTTGGTAGCTGTGGGGGAAGTTGTTTAACATCTTTGGGCCTCAGTTTCCAGATCTGTAAAAAGAGGTTAGGAACACTCCCCTTATAGATTTTTAGGATAGAGGCAGGACAGAAGAACGCTGGCATCTTGCAGATGCTCAGGAAAGAGAGCTATTGTAATTGTGGTGATAATGAAGCTTAATTATGGGGCTCTTGAGGTTTCTAAGGTGAGAAGAGCCTCATCCCTCTGACTCAGCCTTCCTCCCTCTTCCCATGTGATCCCCAGACCCCCTGATTGAGAAAGTGGGACATGCCAGGACGACTTACATGTAGTATCTTGCCATGGGGAGGGAGCACATTCCTGCAATCAGGGGTGTCTGGTCCTCCCTGAGGGGGAGCAGAGAAGGGCTGTTAGAGGAGGGTGGGTGGGGCTGGGGGCAGACAAGCGCTGGGCTCAGCACTGCCCGGCCACAGGCTGTAAGCGCCCCCCACCTGCCAGAATCCTCCAAAGTTGCCCAGCCCGGGCAGCTCTGCCTCTCCCTCCCGCAGGGCTGCGAGCCTGGGACAGGCACACCCACACTAGTGCCAGTTCTGGGAAAGGGGAGAACAGGTTCCCCCAAATAACTTAGCCAGGACGCTTCCCAGGCCTGAGAGGGGGGTGTGGTGTGCTCTACCTCACAGTTTGGGGATGAGCCCAGCTCAAACCCAGACCCACTTCCCAGCTGGGCCTGAGGGCCACCACGCTTTTGTCCGCCTACCTAGCAAGGGGTCAGATATCCAGAGCCCAGAGGGGAGGGGGAAGAGCAGCACTACGGGGAGGACCCCCAGTGGCAGTGGAGCAGGCAGGATCTCCCTGCAGAGGCAGAAAGCACCATTGCTAGGGACTGGACTCTGCCGAGACTGCTAGAAAGAGCCCACCCAACACTCCCCCATTCTGCTCCAGATGGAAAACAGCACTTGTGTTTTTGAGGGAGAACAACCTAAAGATAGTGCCCTGGGATAAGCTCCAGGCTACTCTGCTCCTTCCCAGTGGGTTGCCCTGGCTTAGAGAGCTTCCCTAAAATGACCATGCTTCAGAAAGGCCATTCCAAAATCTAGCATGGAAAGGAACCCAGAGCCAATCAGAAGTCGGGAAATAGCCCAGAAAAGTAAATGCAAGGATGGCTAGGGCCAAGGTTTACCCAGCAGATCTGATTCTCACCCAGTAAGAAGAGAAAAGAAAAGAAAAATATGTAAGAAAACAGAAAGTAAGAGAAGATGAGAAACAAAAGAAAGAAGGTAGGAAGAAAGGAGTGGGGCTCAGAGAGGGGAAGAGGTGACATGGAGGGACCTCTGGGAAGGCAGGCAAGGAGGACAGATGGATGCTGGGGGCAGGACTTCCGACCACCATGGCACCACTGAGTACACAGTCTGGGCGTCAGAGGAAACAGGGCTGCAGCCAGAGAGGTTTAGTGCTGCATCTGCCACTCTGTCACCTTGCACACATCTTTTTCCATCCCTGGACATCGAGGTTGGAATTTAAGAGTTGGTGGAAGTGAAGATAACAGGGTCTGAATTCTGGGTGGACGTTGGTGTCGCGAATCAGAGTCTTAAAGCATTTCGTATGCTTTGATATCATATGTGTTGCCCTTATTCTAAGGAATAATAGTGGATCGCCCAAATGTTTAGTCACAAAGATGTTCACTGCATTATTTTTTATAATAGTGAGCAGTTGGAATAACCTAAATGTTTAGTAATAGGTAATTGGCTGAAAAAATGATGGCAAATTCAGTAAATAAAAAAGTATGTGCTTGTTAAAAATGATATTGTAGAAGCCTGTTTCATGACTTAAAAGTTTCCAAAAAAGTGAAAAATGCAGGTTATAAATAATGTGTGCATTATAATTCCATTTAAATCCACACACATACATAGAAACAAAGAAACATAGAAACTAATGCTGGGGTTACAGCACTTATCGCCCAGATTATGAGTAATTTTTATTTATTTTTTTTAACATCCCTTAACATTTTTCCTATAATGAACATGAATTTCCTTTGTAGCATGAAGTAAGTTTTAATTTTCTTAAATGAATTGCTCAGTTAAAGTCATTGGCTCCCAAATGTGCCTGCCCATCCAGTTCCCCTGGGGGACTCTTGATAAGTACTACGTGTATTTCCTGGGCTGAGGGTTCTGATTTAGTATGGCTTGAAGTGATTCCAGAGGTCAACCAGGCTTGGGAACGGTATTCTTCTCACTCTTTAATGAACACAGAAATCACCTGCAGCTCTTGTGGAAATGCAGATTCTGATTCCCTCAGTCTGAAGTGGGGCCTGAGACTCTACGTTTCAAACATGCAGCCAGATGATGCTAATGCTGCTGGTTCCGGGACCACACCTTGAGCAGCAAAGGACTAGACGATCCCCCCAGCCCAGCTAGTCCAACAGCAGCATGACCTCGACACAAGCCCTCTCAGTGTTGCGCTCCCTCTTGGTCAAACTATTGGGGCTCCTGTGGTGTGGTAGCAGAAGTATGGGCAGCCTGGTCGATGGGCATGCCAACATCCAGGTGGGGCAAGCCAAGGTGTGGAGACCAAGGGCTGGGCCCTACGTGAAGCTGGACAAGTGGGTTGAGGACTCCCACTCTTTGTCAATGTCAGTTCAAAGAGCCAGCAGAAACCCAGCATGATCCAGTCCAGCTGGATCCCTAGGGCCCTGGAAACCTCCCATCCTGGCACAGCCAAAAATTCCAGTGTCTGTCCTAAAGACTCCCATACCAGGCTCCCTCTGCCTGGCTTCTGGGTGGATGGGGAGCAGTGAGTAGAAGTGAGAAAAGTTGGCTTCTAGCGCACCCTGAGCCTAGGATCCTGGGGCTCAGCCTCCACTGTGGTCCCCTCAATGTACCACACACCCCATCCCCAAAGTTTTCCCCTCCCCATTGTCCTCAAATGGTTTTTCACTGGGCTTTGCCCTATACCCCTCTTTTCTTCCTCTCTGCCTGGACACAGCCTCCAGCTCTCCCAGACCTCCTCAGCTCACCTGTCCTGGGTCAAACACCACCACGTAGCCCCAGGCTTCCTCCATGCTCTTTTGCACACCACACCTGTCCTGTCCTGCCCTCATCTCCTTCTCCTACACATTATCCGTGTGGGTCTGTGATCTCAAGGCCAATATCAACTTCTGGGGAGCCACATCCGAAGACTATTTTTTGATTTTTTGGTATTTGGTCGCTGCCCTCTTGGAAGCTTTGCCATGGATTAACTCCCTTCACATGTCTCCTTCTCTCTTCTCAGGGCAATTGTAGGCTCTGCCTCCTTCTGGGGCTGTCCGTAAGGTGGAGAGTCACAAGACCAATTCCTGAGCACTTCTATCTCATATCCCATGGAACTATGACTCGATTTCTACAGCTGCAGTGATCATCTTGGTCTAGTGCCTCCCAAACCCAGATTGACATCCTACTTTATCTCCAGCAGTTTGCAGGACAACCTCCTTTGGATGTCCTGCCATCACACCCAGCCAAACATATCTAAGGCTGAGCTAATTATCTTCCCGTCCTAACCCACATATCCCTCCCAATTCCATTTCTCTCATGGCAATAATATACCTCTCATCAGTGAAATTCAAAACCTGAGAATCATTCACAGTATCTCCCACTTCTGACTTTATGTCTGAGTTATCGACAAGTCCCAATAGATTATTCCTTTAAAATATAACTTTGTGTTCTTAATCGCCATAATAGCTGTGCTCATATTCCTGGGTTTTCTACCTTCAATCCGACCCAGGCTGTGTGAAGTTCCTGGACTCATTTTCCCAGTACATCTCTCACACCCTGGCCCAGCTCTAATCTGCAGTGGCTGCCCATTTGGTCACCATCTGGCCCTGATTTCCTTGTATTACAGTATCGCACTTCTCCCTGGGCTCTAAACCACCCCTGCAGGCAGCATAACTTCTTTCTCATCTTCTCAGTGGGCATACTCGGAGTTGTCTTCAATTTCCCCGCCTCACAAGTCACTCCTGCTCAACACTGTTCATTCAGATCTTTCTGTATTTATATAACTGGACATGGTGTCAGTATAAATAGCTTTAGTATCTATTTCTGTCAAATTAATTATCAGCTCAGAGTGACAGCTCAGACGTACAGGGTTATGTCGCTTAACCTCCAATTCTCAATTTGAGCATTACATGGTTATTAAGGTTCTTTCTAGGTCAAACTATCTACGATTCAATGACTCAGAGTTTAATGAATCTTTCCCTTACTATCATAACCCTACTCTGAACTCCTACTAAATTTCACTGTATTGTTTAGTGTTGTACCTAAAGACATTTGTCTCCCTCATAAAAGCTAACAAGATCTTGAAGTCATGAAGCATGACTTCTGGCTCACTTGAGGCTCTCCAACCACCTTAACTGACATTCCTTTATTCTGATGAGCAGGACATAGAAACACACACAGCAGACTTGGAACGGTAAGGCCAATCAGAGACCTAGCTCCACTACCAATTGTTCTTGCTACCTTTTGTCCCTGGGACTCCAAATTTATCATCATTGGCATGGGAGGTTGGACAAGGTCAGTATCTTTCAAAACAGTTTTAACTTTCGCCATAAAATTTTACACAGAAACCTAAAGAATGGATAAAGGAGACCTGTTTTAGCTGAAGCGGGGAGTGATACAGACCCGAGAACCCTGCTAGTATTTCTCTCGCTTACAGACACTGGGGACTTCCAGGGAACTGAGGAACTCCCAAGCTTCTCCAGACACTGTTTGAATACCCCTGGCCTACACGATTTCTTCTGAGTTTACTTGCTAAAATTTGTGGTTCTAAACATTTTAAAATCTTGATTTGACTTAGCCTATACCTTCTCCCCAAATCCCTCTAAATGCTCCTAGACTTATTTAGCATGTTCTGTGGAGGGGCTACCTTGTTACCTAGAGATCTTGCCAGGAGGAGTGAAGGGGGCAGGGGTGTGTGAATATCAGAGATATTGACAGAAGGAAGAAGAAAAGAAAGAGATGGACTGCCTGTCCACCACTGACCTGCAGATCCTGGGGGCCTGGAGCTCTGATGCCTGGAACTTCCCGCTGATTTCTCCAGGCATCTGAACTGAATTTATACTGTGTGCTCAGGGTGGGTCAGGCCTGCAGCAATCTCTGTAATTGGCTCCAGGACAGGCAAGAAGAAAAGCCTACAGATTTCAAAATGTCTTTGACACAGTATGGATAATAAGAAGGTGGGGATGTTAATAAGTGTTTGTCAAAGGGGGAGAGGGTCACTCATAAAGCCTTGGCAAAGGCCAGGTACTAGGCCCCCGCTCTGCAGCTACTGTCATTGACTACGTTATTAGTGGTTTGACAGCCAGATAAACAGTGCTGGGGTCAGATGTCTTTGGTGTCCCATGGAGCTCATCCTTGGCTTGGAGAAGTGAATGCAAGAGAGAGTGTGTCTGAAGAGCCCCAGCACAGAACACCCTCTGATGCCTGAAGCCAGAGAGAGCCAGAGTGAAAGCAGGGGCTGATAGCATTGTGAGTGTGGCCCTGTTTGAAAAGATAAGATGGAAGTCTCTGCTTTTCAGTAGATTTAATTTGCTGGTACTAGTCTTGAACATCTAAGAAAACCCAGCTGCAGAAAATATTGACCTTAGATTCACTCTGGGACTGGGCAGGTGCCATGTACCCCGGACTACTAGGGAATAGGACAAGTGAGCAGGGCGGGGGTAAAAAGCATTTGTGTCTCTAACTGACATTACTCAACAGTCCGTCATCCATCATCCATCCATCCATCCATCCATCCATCCATCAATCACAAAGGGCAGAGAAGCTTATGGTATTATGTTCTGCAGAAACCAACGGCCTTATTGTAATTCTCCAACAGCCTTATTTTAATTCTCCGTCTTAGGTCATTTGCAGTTTCACAAAGGGTTTGATGAGGAAGTAGGAGAGGCCAGTCCAAGTCCCAGCTGCCTACGGGATGAGAGATGAGAAAAGATGGGCAGAAATGGGGCCAGATTTCTGCTTTTTAAGGACAATGATCATTCTTCAACCTCTCTCCTAATCTCTCATCCCTCTGTGGGAAGAGTCAAAGCGTGGGGTGTTATATCAGGTGATCATTGAGTGTTGACCAACCGTTTACATGGCCATGTGACAAAGACATGCACTAGACAATCCCTGTTGTTAAGTAGCTTTACAATCCAGCTAGGGAGCTAAGTCATAAACACTTGCAAAGATAATTAAGAAGACCAGACTCTCTAAGCTGCATGTCAAAGATTTGTTGGAGATAATAGTGGCAGAGAAACTCCTTGGGTAAAATAATTCTTAGGATTGAAAGGACATTAGACATGACATCATAGTCTCCCTCCAAACGGAGAAATCCTTGTCATAGCATCCCTGAGAAACAGGCTAATTAGGCTCTTCCTCAACACTTCAGGAATCTCACAACTTCTTGTGGAGCCCTAACAGTGTCTGTGAGCCTTGTGGTTAAAATTTTGGGGTCATATAGTAAAAACAGCCTCCACGTAATTTTCACCCACTGGGCCCATTTGTGCCTGAACTAACAAGTGTATTCTACTTGGAAGGCCTTCAAGTGCTTGAAGGGGGTTCCCTGTGCATTGCTTCTTCAGATAAAGACCCTTAGCACCTTAGCCTCTTTTCTTATGACCTGGTCTTGGGATCTTCTCTGTTCCTCAGCCTCTACAACTGGCACAAACCCCACATGATGTGGGCACACATGGGACCTCTGTAAATACAGGCCCAGGCTGGTGGCCTATCCTGAAGTTGTAGAAATCTCACACACTAAGTCTTTCACTTGAACAGTCGTGATGCCAGGGTTCCCCAGCCCACGCGTTCCTGAAGTTAGCATTTTATATTCTTGCCTTTACTACTGCGTGTCATCCTTGCTAAAACCCCATCATCCTACATATGATGAAGTAATCACTGAAGGCTGGAAAAAGCTTCAAGAATGAGGTGGAATTTGAGTTGCTGTTCCCTTGTTTAGATTTGTGGAGGATAGGGAAAGAATATTTCAGGATGGAAAACTAGTTTACACTCACTGGGCTCCAATTCTTTGCCATGCATTATGCTAGGTGCTCAGAGACAAACTGATGCCACTCTGACCTTGAGGTCATCCCGGGGACCACAGACTCCAAGCCAGCTTACTACAACACAGGAGGTGTGCACAAAGCTTCGCCAGAGCAGAGGGCCAGGGACCTCAGCTCAGCAAAAGCTTCTTGGAGAAGGTGAGGTCTTATCAGGGCATTAAAAAATGAGAGATTTCTCTAGGCAGAGAGGGCGAGTGAAGATCCCCAAAGCTGAGGGAGCGACATGAGGCTATGCCTGGCCCACAAATAGAGAGGGTGTGAACAGTGCCGCGGAAACACAGCCTGGTGCCTGGAGCCAGGGTACTCGGCAGCCCTGAAAGGCCTGTGATAACAGCTGGGCTGCCTGTTCCAGAATTTCAGCTGCATCAGGGCTGGAGCTGCTCAGACCCAGGGAGGCAGCCTCTTCTGTCCTGCACACCTCCTTGCTAATCCGCAGCAGACTCCAAACCTGCCAGGCTGGTCTGACAGGTGAGGTGCAGGTGGAATACCCAGGGCACAGATATGGGCCCCTCCTCTGGCTTCTGCTCTCATCCCCCAGGGTTTAGTTAGGGACACAGGAGACAGTCCCTGGCACATATGACTAGAGGTTCAAAGGTAGTCAAGGAAGACCTAAACCTTACAGAAACAGAATATTCAACAAATTTAGTACAATCAGCTTTTAAATAGAACATCTGAGTAAATAAGAGGGTCATTGTTTATCTTGAGAAGGAAAATAAAAATATTGCAGAAACTTGCAATCATATTAAGATAAAAGCATTTATTTCTATTTCCCTGCATATCAGTTATCTATTGCTGCATAATAAGTTACCCAAAACATGGCAACTTAGAACAACACACATGGATTATCCCACAGAGTTTCTGAGGGGAAGGAATCTGGAGCAGCTCAGCTGGGTGGTTCTGCCTCAGTATCTCACTGGGCTGCAATCAAGCTGTCAGCTGGGCCACAGTCACCTGAGGGCCTGACAGGGCTAGAGGACCTGCTTCCAAGCTCACTTATGTGGCTGTTAGCAGGGGATTTCATTTTTCACCCCAGGGGTCTCTGTAGGGCTGCTCGTAGCATGGCAGCTGGCTTCCCC
Organism: Cynocephalus volans; assembly: GCF_027409185.1. Lineage (NCBI taxonomy): Eukaryota > Metazoa > Chordata > Mammalia > Dermoptera > Cynocephalidae > Cynocephalus > Cynocephalus volans. The sequence continues at coordinate 85,599,624 of NC_084473.1, forward strand.
CAGAGCAAGTGAGCCATAAAGCGGAGAGAGGGAGGGAGACAGAGACAGAGACAGAGAGGAGACAGTGCGCTCAAGTAGAAGCCACAGTGTCTTTTATAACCTAATCTCAGGCACGGCATACCATCGCTTCTGCAATATTCTGTTGGTCACAGAGACAACTCTGGTACAATGTGAGAGTGGACACGCACGAGACATGAATACAGGAGACGGGGATCTTCAGCAGCTATATTAGTTTCCCAGAGCTGCTATATCCAATTACCACAGACTTGGTGGCTTAAAACAACAGAAATGTATTGTCTCAGCTCAGGAGGCTAGAAGTCTAAAATCAAAGTATCAGTGGGACCATGACGCTGCTAAAGGTTCTAGGGTAGAATCCTTCCTTTTCTCTCTCTAGCTTCCGGTGCTTCCCACAACCCTTGGTGGACCCTGGCTTGTGGCAGTGTCACTCCAATCTCTGCCTCTGTCTTCACATGGCCTCCTTCCCTGTGTCTCCTCTGTGTCTCTGTGTCCTCTCCTCTTCTTACAAGGACACCCGTTACATTGGACTTAGGTCCACCGTAATGCAGCAAGACCTTGTCTTAATTAAATGCATTTACAAAGACCCTATCTCCAAATAGGGACATAGTCTGAGGTTCTAAGAAGGATGTGAATTTTAGGGGGACCCTATTCAACCAGTACAGCCACCCTCCTAGAGGGCTTGGAACCCCGGGGGCTGTGACCATTCCAGGAAAGAAGTACAGGATAATTTTGTTTCTGTAAATTCCTTACCTGGGAGATTCCAGCCACATAAACCCACCGCACCCTCCACCTTGTGGCTTTGCTGAGGTCTGTTTCCTGATCCTGCTGCTACTGACCAGAGCAGCAGAGCTCAACTCAACTTGAATTTCACTCTGGGGAAGCAGAGGCCAAGGACAGTCAGAAATGATGTCTGCTCTGCTTACCTCGACATTAATTTCTTTTCTTATAATTACACAAATAATCCATCTTCATTGTAGAAAAAAATAGGAAATACAGTTAAGTGAAAAGAACAACAACAACAAAAAATCACCTGTAATGCCACCACCCTGACATTCCTAAAATTGAAGTAAACTCTTTCAGATCTCTCTAAATATATAGACAGGTTTTTTTTTAAAAAAAAAAAAAAGTAAAATTACAAGGTATGCTACTTTGTAAATTGCTCTTCTCACTTAATACTCCATGAGCATCTTTCCATGTAAATAGAGACCAGCATCTGGAATTTGAACTGTACCTTGGGTTTCTACAAGGAGTGGCATGCCCTGCCATCTTCTGTCTTCTGAGGTGGCACCATCTCCTCTGACACCTCCACATTCTCATTCCCTCAACTAGAGGTCAAGGGTAGAGATGGCAAAGGAGCATGTGGTGGTGGCAGGATTCAAAGGAAGGGGGTGCAGGCTGGGCCGAGGACCTGAGGTCCCTGATCCATGACCACCTCCCTCTCTGGCACAGAGGTGAATGTCAGGACCTCATGTGGGGAGCTGGTGGCCCTATAGTGCTCAGTTGGGGACAGGCAGGCCTGTGGGGCCAGGGCACTGGGTCAGTTACCATCAAGCATGAATGATTCCTACTCCCCCACTCCACCCCCATGGGAATTTTTTTATGTTACTCCCAGTTTATCCCATGTGGTTTTTTACAACAGTCCACACCAGTGGCACCAACCAATGGGGAAGGAAACTGGATTGAGCCCCAAATCTCAAAATAATTTATCCAAACTGGGAACCAGAAGAAGAGAGAGAGTGGCCACCAGTAAGTCAGAGGTGGGGGCCCCAAGAGCAGAGGGGGCGGTCACCCTCCACAAGTCTCTTCCTCCATCCCTGCCCTCTTCCTGAGCTGGCTCTGCCCAGGGAGCTCTGGTGGGCACGTCGCCCTAGTCACACTGCTGGAAGTAGAAGTCCGTGATGGGGGCATCTGAGCCAGTGTCCTCCTGAAGCTGGGTGAGCTGGACAGGCTGGTCCACTTCAGGCATGGTGCAGAGGAACCAGCCTGGGTAGGCGGCTGACTCAAAACGGGAGGTGAGCCCCATGTCCCGCCGGTAGAAGGTGAAGTTCTTGGATTCCTTGGCACCAAAGTAGAGCTCCATGATGTTCACTGGCTGCCAGTAGTGGGGGAGAGGGGCATGGTGGGTGAGGGGCAGCAGCGGGGGTGGGAGAGGGATGGGCTGGGTGAGGGCAGGAGGCAGAGCTGCCATCCACAGAACCCTGCATGGGGCGACAATGACCCGCAGGACTCACCTCTAGCTTCAGAGTCGGTTCCTGCCCCGTCCCACACGACAGGCATTTGCTCCCTCCCTGGATGCCCAGGATGACTGGAGATAGCCTGGCATCCAGCCACCGATTGGGGACAACGCTGATCTCCTCACCTACAGGAAGGAGGCCATATGTACAGGCCTAGGCTGTCCTTTATTCCCCTCTTCCCCTGGACTCCAGGGAGCAGGACCGGTGTGAACATCCTGCCCCCAGGCTGGGCAGAAGGGAAGCTTGGTAGTGGCTGTTGCATGGAAAAGGCTGGACTCTTGCCAACTGGCCCAGAGTGGACATCAAGGCAGGAGCACATTGTACCACCCCCACCCCCCATGTTCAGGGTCAAATCTTCAAGTCTTCTCTAAACCTCAATGTAGATTCAACCACCTCCCTTAATGCCTTTTAGCTCTCAGTCCTATTTTCTGAAACTGAGCCTGCCATCAGAATTTAGACATTTTTTACCTACTATGAGACTCCTGAGAGCAGAAGAGGGTCTCTGTCCTCTCTGTACATCCCTCCGCCACCCCCACACACCCATACACATGCTTGACTATACATACACATTGCACGTATACACACATGCACCGACACATGCATGCATACACATGCACACACGTGCACACAAGACACACATAACCATAAGACATGCACATACGTATGCACAACATATGCACACACATACACATGCAGTGCTCACACATACATACCTGTACACATACACGCACACACACACAGAGCCTAGCAGAGGGATCTGCCTGGCATCTGTGCCCAGTAAGGGTGTTCCAAGTGGGCAGGTGGGCACTGTTTTAGACAGAAGGACCTGTCACAGTGTGTGGGACAGACTGAATAAGGACAAGGTCAGATGGTGCCACCTGTTCTCTAGGTCCAACTTCTCTGACCGAGGACCCTCCGAGATCAGAGGGGACCCAGGGTGGAGAGGCAGAAACCCACTACCGTATGGGACACAGGCATAGGGAAACTGCTTTCGTTCTCTCCTTAGCCTGGCTCTCAGAGAAGTGGACTATTTAACCTACATCTACCTGTGAGGGAATGACAAAACAATTGTCTTGGAAAGTATCCCCACCTCTGCAGAGAGGCTTCAGGTGGCACCAGGGTCTGTTATCTCACTTCACTGGAAGGTGTAGTGTTTTTTTGTCCTCAATCAGAGCTTGGTTTAATGCATCAGGACTGGGGTCTGCGGACCTATGCAATGTGCATGACTGTTGTAAGCCCTCTTCAGGCCCCCCTCAGAGTGTGTAGAGACCCAGGAAAGTCAGTCATGTTTTGCCACCAACCTTTAATGATCTTCCCTGCATGCAGCCCTCCAGCTAGAAGCTGGTTTTCATGCAGATAGAGCACCTTCAAAGCTGAATCCTTCATTCTGAAACACCGGGAAGGGATGAGACACCGTTAGAGGAGGGGGGCGCACCTCAGCTTGCCCTGGTTCCAGGGCATCCCCAGTCTCAGGCATTTTGTCTTCTCCCCTCCCGCTGTGCCTAAAGCAATAACACAACCTTCTCTCCCAGCCCTGCTGGCCCTAAGCCCTACCAGTGAGTCAACCCACAACTCCCCATCTGAGACTATTCAACCTTTTCTACTCCAACCATCTTCTTCATGTGCTTTGAGGGGAGAGAAACTGGTTGTGAGTCAGAGCCCCGGGTCTCATCCCGCTGCTGCTGAGTCACGCAGACAATGCTCTCACCCTCTCTGGGCCTAAGCCTCCCCTTTGCCAACATAAGATGACGGGTCAGACAACACTCAGGCCTCTTCCCATATTAAAATCTGATTCTGCAGTTACTATTAGAGACATCCTGGTATATTTGCTTCCACTTGATTTTATATTCCCTACTAAGTAAGGAATTTCTTTAAATTCAAAATTCTTAACACTTTACTTTCCAATGTTTTTCTCATCTGTGACGTCGATTGATTTTCTGACGTCCCATGAGATGAAAGATGTACCCTAAACTGGGTTTCTCCAGATGTTATACAGGGAAAATGTATGCAGCGTAAAACTTAGTCTAGTGTTTGGCCAAACATGATTAAACAATTTGCATTACTTGGGAAAGCTGCAAAGACACTAATATGCTGAGTTGTGCTTGTTCTCTTATAAAGAGACACAGAAAGCAGCATTTCCCACATTCACTTGATCAAAGAGCTCCACTGTAGAAAGCATCTCATGGGATTGGAGCCCATAGAACACACTTTAGCAAATGCTATTCCAGACTCTGAGTTCAGTGAGAGAAAGGGGCTTTCTCATCTGCTGCTGTAGCATGCAGAGCATAGCAGAGTGCCTGGCTTAGTACATGCTGGTGGATGGACTGACTGACTGAATAGTGGTTTTTGTTTTATTTTCCCCCCAAAGGGCAGTGAGGAGGCAGTGGCACAGAGTGGTGGGCTGACATCCCATCACGGTGGGGGTGGCAGCAGCAGGGCTCTGTGCCAGGTCTCCTGACTCTCATTTTCACTATGGATGGACCAGGATGCAGCTTCAGGCTGGGTGACTCACTTGCCCCCCTTAGCATCATGGAACCCTCCAGAGGTGGCCTGCCCCGGTCCTGCCCCAATCCTCAAAAGGCTAGAAGAACTTCTCTAAGGGCATTAAGGTGCTGGTCACAACTTCCCAGCTGCCCACTCTCCCTGTGACAGCCCCAGCCAGGGCACTGGCAGTCCTTCCTTCTCCCTCCCTCCCTTGCCCAAAAAACTGGACAACTGGTCTACCCAAAATTCACTTCCCCCTGGAGGACACCACCAAATCAGAGGCCCATACACTCACCGGAAACACAGCGCCCCACTCAGGACCATCTTGAACTCCACAGCGTGTAGACTCCCGTATTCTGAAACAAGTAACAGAAAAACTTAGGTGGAGACAGAGCTCAGCTGGCGGGTGCCTGGGTAGCAAGCAGCCTCCTGAGTCCCCCAGCACGTGAGCAGCCTCCACAGAGCAGAGAGTCTGGGTCTGGGGTCAGGAGAGAGCCTCAGTCCTGCCAGCGCTCCCGAGGACACCTCAGAATGCTGCCTTCTCCTGGCAGGAGCCTGTGGTGTCTGGCTGCTCCTCCAAAAATGCCTCAGACTTTTAAGTAATGCACAGGGAGGATCCCTGAAACTGCCACAACCTGGGGAGGAGCAGGGTTTCCCACAGTGATTTCACACCACCCTAGGCCTCCAGGAACACCTGCTGCTCATTATCTCTCTCAGGGAGGGAAGCTTCTGGAGATGGTTTCCTACTAGCAATTCTGAAGAACTTCCCTGGGGCTTTCCCTCTCTTCGTGCACACTCAGCTCCCACACCTCAGGGGCTTCCAGACCCACGGGAGTCAGTGCAGATAGCAGCTCAAGGAAACCAGACGTTGGAACAACCCTCTTTCCTTCCTCACTCTCTCCCTCCCTTCCTTTCTTTCCTTCCTTCCTGCCTTTGCCAGGCCTGTGGGAGATGCTGGAGGTGGGGCTCTCCTGCTTAGGCGATATTTAGACTGCATGCTCATTGTGGAAAAACCTGAAAACCCAGATCAGCAAAAGAGGAAAACCTGAATGCTTGTCTCTGTGAGTGCATCATCAGAAAACCAATGATAACACTCTTTCCTCCACACACATATACAGGTAACCATAGACAATGTTTCACAAAAGTGCATCATAGAATCTGCTTTTTTCAGGTAGCAAAATAGTAGAATATTTTTCCCTACCAAATATGGATAATGACGTCATAAGTTTGAATAGCTAGGGAGTATTTCATTGAATAGCTGTAACATCATTTATTTATACCAATCCACTGTTACTGGTCCTTTATGTTGCTTTCTGTTTGGGGAGGGGTTTTTTTGCTATTGAAAATCATGTTGTGGCAAACATGTTTGTATCAACATCTTTGCTCATGTGTCTGATTATTTCCTTAGGAAATAAAATCTAGCTTATGCTACTTTCTGGTATCTGTCTTGAGAGATCCTAGCAAGAATAGGCTGCCTTTAGTCTGTATCATAGTCTCTTATTCAGCAAATATAGGTTGAAATCCATAAGCTGTAGTAGACTGTGTTAATGCTTTGAGAAAATCTGTTTTCTTTCAATGAAACAAACATTTGCATAGGTTTTCCTGCCTCCAATATTATCCCCTTGATATATGCTAGTGAATGAATGCTGGAAAGGGGAAAAAAAGAATCAGATCTTCTGAGTAATGCGAACAAATATTAGAGAAGAACAAATCCTCACAAGAGAATCCTATAATTCCATATTTTTTATGTTATAATATTTGATTCTTTAATTGATCTTTCTTAAATACCTAATTAGTAAAATAATATGTGCTTGCGAAACTAATGCCGTTTTAACACCTCCATGCACTCTGTGATAAATCTGAATTAAAGGTAAGGGTCAGTGCATAACAGATAATTTAGTTATGTCTTAAGTACCACTGATAACCATTTTTAGTTAAAGCATAAATTTTGAAGAAATGATATTCAGACAGATAGGCCAAAAAGTCCTTAAAGTGTTCAAGAATTCATAAAAAATATTGAGCTCTTCAAAAGGTAGAGAAGAACCAACTATTTGCATAATGTCATTCATATAATAAACACCTTTCAGAAAAATAAAGTTAATGTAGAAGCTGCCTCTTGCAAATTGACTATCAATCGACGAAATAGAAATGACACTGACACAGTTGCAAAAAGCAAAACAAAACAAAACTCCAGAAAGAGTTGGCCTATAGGCAAAGTGGTTTTAAGCAAACAGAGTTTCATTTACAAGGTGACTGTGGGAGAAGTGGATATTGTTTTTCCTAAAAAAGCCATCTGGGCAGAGTGCCATCTGCCCAGGCGGCCTTCCCTGGCCTCTGACCCCAATGAGCTGCACCTGTGTGCCCACGGGGCATGGCTATGGAGCTAAGAAAGCTCTTTCCACATTCTGCCTGGTAGAGAATGATGTCGGCACATGGCTGGCACCCCAGAGGTGCAGCAAGCTTGCTCAGGGGACAGGGAGATGTCTCCACTGGCTCTGTCTCTTCCGAAACATGCTGAAATGGGGCTCGAGCCTGGATGAATGAGTGGAAGGATGCGCGAATGAGCTAAGGCGAAAGTGAGAAAAAGAAAACAAGCCTTCGTTAAGAAAAATCCTCCAGACTGGAAAATAAGACAAAACGATGACGGCGTGTGCATTCGATGTTGTACTGGAACATCATCAAACAGGCCCCGCCATCGACTCGTTCTCTAGGAAACATCCACCTTTGCTTCACATACAAATTGCTACTGATTAGGTCACAGACTCTGTGAAGTTAGATGTACACCAAGAGAAGATTGCTAAATTGCAAATTATTCCTGTCTGATAGAAAAGATAACTCCAAAGGGTGCAGTTTTATTGCCTTGCAATCATAAAGCAGTGTTTAAAAGTGTAACTCAAACCTCCACTCCTTGGATTATCTTTTGATAATCAGCATTACCATCCTGCTGGTTCCCTCACTTCCTATACGTTTGTATAAGAGTCAAGTTTTGAACTTTTGAAACAAACTTTGGCACTACCTAAGGACAATGTTGCTTTGTCCTTTATTCACATACCATGTGTGGTGGTTTTAAAATATGTCCACAAATTCTTGGAAACTTCATCCTTTAAGAGGTGTGACTTAAGTCCACTTTCCTTGAGTGTGGGCTAGAGGTGGTGACTTGCTTCTGGCGAACACGGTGGAGTGACAGTGTGCCACTTCCAATGCTAGGTCACAAAAGGCATTGCAGTTTTCTCCTTGTTCTTTCTTGGATTACTCTATTGGGATGCTCAAGCAGCCCATGGAGAGGCCCACATGGTGAGGAACTGAGGCTCCCTGCCCACAGCCTGTGAGTGAGCGATCTTAGGAGCAGATACTCCAGCCCCATTCAAGCCTTCAGAAGACTGCTGTCCTGGCTGACATCCTACCTGCAACCTAATGAGAAACCCTGAGTCCAAACCTCCTATAGAAGCCAATTTTCTGACTTCTAATTCTCAGTACCTTTGTGAAATAGCAAATGTTTCTTGTTTTAAGCTGCCAAGTTTGGGGATAGTTTGTTACACAGCAGTTGGTAACTAATACACCTTGTTGTCACCATTGGCAGTTTCTACTCCTGTTGTTTTCTCGTTCTCCATCATATTCAGTAGGTATCCCTCCTTCTCAGCAAATATTTCAATTCTTCATGGACTTTGCATGCCTAGAATGTGCTATAGCCTGCAGAGGGGCAATGTTCCCTGCAGTGACTTGTCACCACCTTTGTGAGAATGGCAGTACCCCTGGAGGTAGATGTGGCTCCTGCTCTTGATATAGAGATAATGACCTAATAGCACAAGTGTGCTCACCTGTATGAGTATGTCAGCACAAGCAATTTACTGTAGTAGGACAGTAAGTTCTCATGAGGGAGATACATTTAACAATAATGAAAATAAACAATGTTTATTTGGTGCTCACAGTGTCCCTGGAATTACGTTTAGTGGTTTGCCTGAAATTTTTTTTTTTTTATCCTCCTAACTGTCCTATGTGGTAAATACTATTATTATCTCTGTCTTACAGAAGTGGAAATCTGGCATAGAAAGTTTAACTGTATTGCTATATTGTTTTATATTGGACCAGAAATTAGTATTACAGGCAGAACCAAATCCAGGAAACTTGATCAAAAGCTATTGACCCCAAGACATAACACAGCAGTCTGAGGGATCCTTTTACCACCTGAGTCAGATCATGTCACTCCTCTGGTCTCCATACCTCTGAGAGTAGAAGGCAAGTCCTCACCGTGCCTCCAGGACCCTACACAATCAGGCTTCTGTTCACTCTTGGCTTTATCCTGTCACTGCCCCATGTATTACATTCCAGACCATGGACCTCCTTCCTGCTCTTCTTTGAGCACGCCAGGCATGCTCCTGCCTCAGGGCCTTTGCACTGGCGGTTTCCTCTTCCTGGAAAGCTCTTCAGCTCTCTATCAGTATGGGTCACTCCCTGACCCCCTCAGGTTTTTGCTACAACGTCACCTTCTCAGTGAAGCCTCTGCTCACCAGTCTGTGCTTCCCTCTGCTGCTCCTGCATTCTCCTCACCATGCTTCGTTTCTTTCCGTGGCACTCACCATTTTTTAGTTATACCATATAACTCATCCATATATGACGTTTATTATTTATTTTATTCCCCCACCCAATACTGCTGGGAGACAAATTCACACAAAGAGAGGTGTTGTTTCCTATCAAATTTGTTGGTCCTAAGCACTTAGGGTGGTGCCTGGTATACAGTATATCTTCAATAAATAGACATTGCATCAACATTGAATGAATTATATACTGCATCACATTAAAAAGGCCAGGGAGTTGTCTAACATTTTGTTCATGATTCTTTTGTTCATGATTATTATTTTATTTCTCAGAGATTCTTGTGGGTCTTTGATGCTTATGGGTCCTCATTCTCTTATTACAGTGGTTAAGACCATGGCTTGGAAAACTTTGGCCTATAGGTCAAGACTGGCCCACTTCCTGTTTTATGAATAAAGTTTTATTGGAACCCAGCCATGCTTATTTGTTTACATATTGTCTGTGGCTGCTTTTGCACTTCAATAGGAGAGTTGAGTTTTTGTGACAGAGACTGTATGGTCTGCAAAGCCTAAAATATTTACTATGTGGCCTTTTATAGAAAAAGTTTGCTGAACTCTGGACAACACTGTTTTGGCTCAAGTCCTAAATCTGCCACTTACCACCAGGTGTCTTTGGTCAAGTTATTTACCTTTTGTGTTCAGGAGTTTTCATAATAGTACTTACTCAGGGATGCTTGCTAGGATAAGTAGGTCAGTAGATGTGAGGCATTTAGAACAGCACCTGGTACATAGTAGGTACTCAAATGTCGGCTATATGTACCATCATCACCGTCATCTTCACCATCACCTTGGTGGTCTTCTCTCTGATTTGATGCTTCATTCCACCTCATTTTTGTTTCTCTGTAAAGAGGAGAGTAATGTCCCCATCACTGGCATGTCACAAGGACTGTATGACATAGATAGAGGCTCTGAAGAGCTGGGTCAGCACATGGCACAAACCCACAGTCACCTGTTTCCTGCCCCCCCTGCTTTACCCTCCTCTCTTGCGTTCCTCCCAGGTATGGAAAGAGGACACTAAGTACACAGCAGGAACCAAATTTACTTTGACCTAAATCTGAGGCTGGATCAAGACCAAATACTTCCCTGCATGTGTTTTCAGGGCTTTCCTCACCCAGAGAAGGAGAAGGACCAGACTTGGGCCCAAATCAGCCCAGCCGAATGACTGCAGAATATGTTATAGAGTGTCCAAATTACTGACAAGAAAGATTAACATTTGCTACCTCGTCACTGAGTCAGGCACGTCATCAAAAGGAGTACAGCTTTTGTCCCATCTCATCGTCACGTCTGTCCTGCATGGTAAGTGCTATTCTTATTCCCACTTAACTGATAAGACAATGTAAGGCTCAGAGAGGTTAAGTGACCCACCCATGGTCGCAAAACTAGAGAGGGGGGGACCTGGTATTGGTACTCTGGCAGTTTGATTCCATACTAACTCACCCCCATTCCCCCACTGTGAAAAAAATAAACTGTGTAATGCTCACAGATCCAAGCAATATTGGAATAGAAGGCAGGACTGGAGGCCAGGGACCTCCTTGGCAGGAGTCTGTTTGCATGAAGGACCAAGGGGCTTCTTGAGAAGACAATAGAAACCAACAGGAGAAAGAGGAACCCTCCTACACTGTTGGTCGGTATATTAGTCCATTTTTGTTGCTTAAAACAAAATACCTGCAACTGGGTGATTTATAAAGAAAGCAAAATTTATTGCTTACAGTTTCTGAGGCTGGGAAGTCCAAAGTCCATCTGGTGGTGGTGACAGTGACTCAAGGGTCCCACATTGCAAGATGGTGGAAGCAGAGAGAGAAAGAATCTCCTCTTCTTTTAAAGCCATCAGAACTATGCCCCTGACCACCATTTTTAATCTATTCACTACTGCATGGTCCTACAATCTATTCACTTCTTCAAGACTCCACCTTTCAATTATCATAATAGGATTTCCCACCCTCTTCACAGTCACAGTGGGGGCTAAGTTTCTAATACATAAAACTTGGGGGACACAATTCAAGCTTCAGGGAGTTTGGGGAAGACATAATTCAACCCACTACACTGGGATTGCAAATTAGTGCAGCCATTATGGAAAACAGTAGGGAGGTTCCTCAAACAGCTGCAGATAGAACTGCCATACAATCCAGCAATCCCACTGCTGGGTGCATACCCAAAGGAATGGAAATCATCATGTCAAAGGGATACCTGCACTTCCATGTTTATTGCAGCTCTATTTACATTAGCCAAGAGTTGGAATCAGCCCAAATGTCCATCAATGGATGACTAGATAATGAAAGTGTGGTATATATACACTATGGAATACTACTCTGCCATAAAAAAAGAATGAAATTCTGCCATTTGCAGCAATGTGGATGAACTTAGAGAAAATTATGTTAAGTGAAATAAGCCAGGCACAGAAAGAGAAATACTATAATATGTCCTCACTCACAAGGGGGAGCTAAAAAAAAAAAATCAATAAGGAAGGAAGGAAGGAAGGAAGGAAGGAAAGAAGGAAGGAAGGAAGGAAGGAAAGAAGGAAGGAAGGAAGGAAGGAAAGATGCAACAACCACAATAATTCACTGAACTTTCAAAAGAAGAGAACAGAGCTGAGACCACCAGAGGCGGGAAAGGGGGAGGGGGGTTAACAAGAAATTGGTAAAGGGTCACAAAAACTGATTACATTGTGCATTGCTGAATATACTAATTATCCTGATTTGAGCATCACATATCGCATACAGATATGGATATTCAACGCTGTACCCCACAGATATGTACAATCGGTTATGTTTCAATAAACTTAAAAAAAAAAATAGAAACCAATAGGTTTGGTCCAGAGACAAAAGGCTGCACCTTGGCAATGTGTGTCACACATTGGATGGAGGAAATTCCTCCCTCCCTGGGGTGACTTTTGGTGGCTTAGAGCATCCATAGACCCTTCCTGGCATAGGAGAGATTGTCGTGATGCACAGACACAGCCTCCAGAGAGCTGTGAGCAGAAGGGGACCTCCAACTGCAGCCCAGTACTCCCTCCCCCACACGGTCACATCATAGGCTCATCATAGGGAGTGACGGAGGGGAAGGTGCCCCTCAGCTCATTGCATGTTTGAGAAACTCTGGAACACCTGTGAAGTCACAGGGAGGCTGTGGGCCAGGGCCCGCAGCGCTGCAGCAGGGTGCTGATTCAGTGGCGTGCTGCTTTGCTGCCCTTGCTTGGTCCTGTGGCACCTTCCAGGGTGGGGGGACAGGGAAGGGCCAGTTCCACAGGCTGGGATGGGGACAGTGTGTAGGTGACCCAAAAAGCAGGTGAGGTTCCCTTGTGTGTCACACCCACAGGCGGTTTCTACTGACTGAGTCATCAAGGGCAGAGCCAGAACCACTGCAACCTCTTCACCTGTATCTCAGGTGAGACCCTCCAAAGCAGGTGCAGGTGCTTCCCTTGTCTGTACCTTAGAGGCCTCCAGAGCCTAAGAACTCACTTCCCATGGATTGTGTAGTTTGACCCTTGCTGGAGGAGCCGAGCATGAAATTGAAAATAAGCTAAATGTGAAAAGGAAAAGCCCCGGAGGGGACTGGTCTGGCTCCATTCTCACTGGTCCTGGGCTGGCTCTGTGGGTGTGCCACACTATGACCTCCTCAGAGGGGTGCCCTCGGCCAGGCTGAATTGGGTGGGTCAAACTTGGATGCACCACTCCCAAACGACCACAGGCCCAATCCGTGTGCAGTCTTCCCTCCTCTTCCTCCTCTTTTTACAAAGGATTTGGAGCAGCTCACCCAGGTCATGAGCAGTCACAGCAGAACTAGACAGGGCAAGGTGTGCTGCCCGGGGCTACCCCTGAGGAAGCCCCAGCTTTCCTCAGCTGTGTCCCTGACCTGTGGCACTGAGGGGTTGGGGTCATTGCCTTTCACGTGCTCCTCAGACACAGGGACTATCTATCTATCTATTTTATAGTCTATATATAGACTATATAAATATTTTTTTTTGTAGACTATATATATAATTTTTTTTTCTGTTTTGGTAAGTTAGTTATGATATAGGAGTCTGCACATTTGTCATTCTTTGATATATTTTTAATTTACATATTTTTAATTGTAGGAAAATATACATAACCTAAACATTACCATTTTAACCATTTTTTTTTTTTTTTGTCTTTTTTCGTGACCGGTAAGGGGATCGCAACCCTTGGTGTGGTGTCGTCCGCACCACGCTCAGCCAGTGAGCTCTCCGGCCAGTCCTATATAGGATCCGAACCCGTGGCGGGAGCGTTGCTGCACTCCCAGCACCGCACTCTCCCGAGTGCGCCATGGGGCCGGCCCCATTTTAACCATTTTTAAGCATGCAGTTCAATGGTATTGAATATATTCCCATTGTTGGGCAGCCATCACCAGCATCCATCCCCAGAACTCTTCTCATCTTGCGAAAACTAAAACTATACTAAACAATACCTCCCCACCCCCCTCCTTCCAGCCCCTGGCAACCACCATTCTACTTTCTCTCTCTTTTGAATTTGACTTCTCTATGTAGCTCATATAAGTGGAATCACACAGCATTTTTTGTGACTGGCTTCTTTCACTTAACATAATGTGCTCAAGGTTCCTCCACGTTGTAGCATGTATCAGAATTTTATTTCTTCTTAAGGCTGAATAATATTCCATTGTATGTATGTAACATATTCTCTTTATCCATTCATCTGTCAATGGACACTTAGTTTGCTTCCACTTTTTGGCTATTGTGAATAATGATGCCTTGGACACTGGTGTTCAAATAGCTCTTCCAGTCTCTGATTGCAATTCTTTCAATACTTCCAGAAGTGGAATTGCTGGATCATATGGTAATTCTGTTTTTAATTTTTTCAAGGGACAACCATACTGTTTCCATAATGGCTGCACTATTTTATATTCCCACTAACACTCCACAAGGGTTCCAATTTCTCCACATCCTCACAGACACTTATTTTCTGTCTTTTTGATTGTAGCCATTTTAATGGGGGCAAAGTGGTGTTTCATTGTGGTTTTGATTTGCATGTCCCTAATGACTAGTGATGTTGAATACCTTCTTCTGTGCTTACTGGACATTTGTATATCTTATCTGGTGAAATGTCTATTCAGTTCTTTTACCCATTTTTTAATTGGGTTGTTTGTTTTTTGGTTGTTGAGTTATAGGAGTTCTTTATATATTCTAGATATTAACCCCTTATCAAATATATGATTTTCTCTTATTCCATGGGTTGCTTTTACATTCTGTTGCTAATGTCCTCTGATGTACAGAAGTTTTAAATTTTGATGTTGTAAAGGCTAATTCTAGATGGCAACTTGGTTAGATGAAGGAATGCTGGGAAACTTGGTAAAGCAATCTTTTCAGGTGTGTCCATGAGGGTGTTTCCAGAAGAGATTAGTATGAGAGTCTGAGCGTCCTGGGTGTGAAAAACCCACCCTCAGTTTGGGTGGGAACCATCCAATCCACTGGGGGTCCAGAGAGAACAAAAGACAGAGGAAAGAGGTGAAGCTCTCTCTCCGTTGGAGCTGGGATACACTCTTCTCTCCTGTCCATGGACATCAGAGCTCGAGACTCTTCAGTTTTTGGGTTCCAGAACTTACACCAAGGACAACATCAATTTCCCTGGTTTTTGAGGCTTTTGGACTTGGACTGAGCCATGCTACCAGCATCCAGTTTATAGACGGCCTATTACGGGACATTTCTTCATAGCCATGTGAGCTAATTCCCCTAATAAATCCCTCTCATATAATTATAATGTATCTTATTGATTCTGTCTCTCTGGAGAACCCTGACTAATACAGATGTAGTCCACTTTATCTGTTTTTTTTCTTTTGCTGACTATGCATTTGGTGTTACATCTAAGAAATCATTGCCAAATCCAAAGTCATGAAGTTTTTTTCTATGTTTCCTTCTACGGGTTTTATAGTTTTAGCTCTTACATTTAGGTCTTTGATCCATTTTGAGTTAATTTTGTATATGGTATAAGGTAAGGGTCTAAGTTTATTTTTTTTTTAACATTTATTTATACATCTTCGTGGGGTACAGTGTGTTGTTTCAACACATGCCTATACTGCACAATGATTCACTTAGGGTAGACAGCACAGTTTTGTACCTATTAGTCCACCTTTTCTTTCCACCATACCCCCTGTCTCTGGTAACCGTTGTTCTACTCTCTACTTCTATGAGAACAACATTTTTTTTTTTTTTAGATTCCACATATGAATGATATTGGGCAACATTTGTCTTTTTATGCCTGACTGACCACTTAACATGATGTTTTCCAGTTCCATTCAAGTTTCAGCAAATGATATCACTTTTTTTAATAGCTGAGTAGTATTCTGTTGTGTGTATACACTACAGTTTGTTTTTTTATCTATTCATCTGTTGATGGACATTAGGTTGATTCCATTTCTTGGCTATTGTATAGTGCTGAGATGAATGTGGGAGTGCAGGGGACTTTCTGAGATATTGATTTCATATCCTTTTGTTATATACCTAGTAGTGAAATAGCTGGGTGATAGAGTAGAACTATTTTTAGGTCTCCAAGGAACATCCATATTGTTTTCCACAGTACCTGTACGAATTTATAATCCCACCAGCAATGTAGGAGAGTTCCTTTTTCTACACGTTTTTGCCAACATTTGTTATCATCTGTCTTGCTGATAATAGCCATTCTAACCACAGAAAGATAATATTTCATTGTGGTTTTAATTTGCATTTCCCTGATGATTAGTGATGTTGAGCATTTTTTCATGTGCCCATTGGCCATTTGTATGTCTTCTTTTGAGAAATGTTAGTTTAGGTCCTTTGCCCATTTTTTAGTTGGGTTGTTTGTCTTTTTGCTGATGAGTCATTCAAGTACCTTATATACTCTGGATATTAGCTCCTTGTCTGGTGTGCGGTTGGCAAACACTTTCTTACATTCTGTAGGCTGTCTCTTCATTTTGTTGACAGTGTTCCTTGCTGTGCAGAAGCTTTTTAGTTTGGTGCAGTCCCGCTTATGTATTTTTGCTTTAGTTGCCTGTGCCTTTGCAGTCTCACTCAAGAAAACACTGCCCACAGCTATTTCATGTAGTGTTTCCCCTCTATTTTCTTCTAGTAGTTTCACAGTTTTGTGTCTTAAATTTAGGTCTCTGATCCATTTTGAGTTGATTTTTTTTGTATGGTGAGAGATAGGGGTCCAGTTTCAATCTTCTGCATGTGGATATTTTGTTTTCTCAGAACCATTTATTGAAGAGGCTGTTCTTTCCCCCATTGTATGTTTTGGCACCTTTGTCAAAATCATTTGGCTATAAATGTGTGGGTTTATTTTGTGGCTCTCTATTCCATACCATTGGTCAATTTGTCTGTTTTTATGCCAGTACCATGCTGTTTTGGTTGCTATGGTTTTATAGTATATTTTGAAATCAGGATGTGTTATGTCTCCACCTTTGTTCTTTGTTCAAGATTGCTTTCACTATATGGGGTCTTTTGTGGTTCCATACAAGTTTTAAGATTGTTTTTTCTATTTCTGTGAAGAACGTCACTTGTATTTTGATAGAGATTGTGTTGAATGTGCAGATCCATTTGTGTAACTTGTACATTTTGATGATGTTAATTCTTCTGATCCATGACCATGGGATATCTTTCCTTTATTTGTGTCCTCTTTAATTTTTTTTACCTATGCTTCATAGTTTCCTGTACAGAGGTCTTTCACCTCTTTTGTTAAATTTACTCCGAGGTATTTCATTTTTGGGGTAGCTATTGTGAATGGGGTTACTTTATTGATTACTGTTTTGGTTATTTCATTGTTGGCATGGAAGAAGGCTATTAATTTTTGTGTGTTGATTTTGTATCCTGCCAGTTTACTGAATTCATTTATTAGTTCCAGTAATTTTTTGGTGGAGTCTCTAGTGTTTTCTATGTTAGGATCATGTCATCTGCAAGTAGGGATAGTTTGACTTACTCCTTTCCAATTTGAATACCCTTTATTCGTTTCTCCTGCCTTATTGCACAGGCTAGAACTTCTAGTACTATGTTGAATAAGAGTGGGGAAAGTGGGCATCCTTGTCTTATTCCAGATCTTAGAGGAAAAGCTTCCAATTTTTGTCCATTCAGTATGATATTAGCTGTGGGCTTGTTGTATATGGTTTTTACTATGTTGGAGTACATTCCTTCTATACCTAATTTGCTGAGTGTTTTGATCATAAGGGGGTGTTGGATTTTATCAAATGCTTTTTATGCATCTGTTGAAATGATCAAATGTGTTTTTTTTTCCTTCATTCTGTTGATGTGATGTATCACATTTATAGATTTGCATATGTTAAACCATCCTTGCATCCCTGTGATGAATCCCACTTGATCATGGTGTATGATCTTTTTAATGTGTTGCTGGATTCTGTTTGTTAGTATTTTGTTGGGGATCTTCACATCTGTGTTTGTTAGGGATATTGGTCTGCAGTTTTCTTTTTCTGTTGTGTCTTTTTCTGGTTTTGGTATAAAGGTAAGGCTGGCTTCATAGAATGAGTTTGGAAGTATTCCCTCCTCTTCAGTTTTTTGGAAGAGTTTGGGAAGAATTGGTGTTAGTTCTTTTTTGAATGTTTGGTAGAATTTGGCAGTAAAGCCATCTGGTCCTTTATTTTCTTTGTTGGAAGACTTGTTTTACTGTTTTAATCTCATTACTCATTATTGGTCTGTTGGGTTTTCTAGTTCTTTAGATTCAACTTTGGTAAGTTGTATGCATCCAGGAACTTATCCATTTCTTCTAGGTTTTCACATTTTGTTCACATCTGGTTGTTCATAGTAGTCTCATATGATTGTATTTCTGTGGCATCAGTTTTAATGCCCCCTTTTTCATTTCTGATTTTATTTATTTGAGTTTTCTCTCTCTTTTTGTTCACTAGTCTAGCTAAAGATTTATTGACTTTGTTTATCATTTTGAAAAATCAACTCTTTCTTTCATAGATCTTTTGTATCGTGGTTTTGTTGTTTTGTTTTATTTTTTAATCTCTAATTTATTTATTTTGGCTCTGATCTTTGTTATTTCTCTCCTTTTGCTGATTTGGGGTTTGATTTGTTCTTATTTTTCCAGCTCCTTGAGGTGTAACACTAAGTTGTTTATTTGGAGTCTTCTTCTTTTTTGATGAAGGCACTTATTGCTGTAAACTTCCCTCTTAGAACTGCTTTTGCTGTTTCCTGTAGGTTCTCGTATGCTGTGTTTTCATTTTCATTTGTCTCTATGAATTTTTTAATTTCCTTTTTGATTTCTTCTTTGACCCATTCATTGTTTAGTAGCATATTGTTTAATTTCCATGTATTTGTATGGTTTCTATTGTCCCTTTTGTTGTCGATTTCTAGTTTTATTCCATTGTGGTCAGATAAGGTAGTTGATATGATTTCGATTTTTTTAAATTTGTTGTGACTTGTTTTGTTTCCTAACATATGGTATATTCTAGAGAATGTACTGCTAAGAAGAATGTGTTTTCTATAGCTGTTGGATGAAATGTTCTGTTAATGTCTGTTAGGTCAAGTTGGCCTATAGACGAGATCAATTCTGATTTCCTGCTTAATTTTCTCTCTGGATGATTCGTCCTTTGCTGAAAGTGGGGTATTATAGTCACCAACAATTATTGTGTTGTAGCCAGTCTTTCTAAGTAGTACTGTTTTATATAAATGGGTGTTCTGGAGTTGGGTGTGTATTTATTTAGAATTGCTATATCCTCTTGTTGAATTGATCCCTTTATCATTACATAATGACCTTCCTTATCTTCTTTTATTTTCCTTGCCTTGTTTTATCTGATATAAGTACAGCTTCTCCTGTTTTTTTTTTTTTTTTTTTTTTTTTTGGAGGGGGGGGCTTTCATCTGCATGAAAAATATTTTTCTATCCCTTCCCTGTCAGCCAGTGTGTGTCTTTATTGGTTAAGTGAGTTTCTTGTAGGCAGCATATTGTTGGTTCTTGTTTTCTCATCCATTGATCCACTCTGTGTCTTTTAATTGGGGCATTTAATCCATTTACATTTAGGATTATTCCATTTTGCAATTTTATTCTGGTGTTTTTGTGGATCCTTTTTTTACTTTCTTCTGGTCTTACTGTCTTCCCTTGTGATTGAGTGGTTTTCTCTAGCTTTACATTTTGTTTTTTCACTGTTTATTTTTAGTATGTCCATTCTAAATTTTGTGTTAGTTTATCATGAGGCTTACAAAAAAGAACATGTTACAGTTATAACAAATTATTTTAGGCTAATAACAACTTAACTTAAATACCCACAAAGAAAAAAAAACCAAAGCAAACTCTGCTTTAGCATCATTCCCCCCCCCCACTTTTTGACATTTTATTGTTTCAACATACATCTTTTAATATTGCCTATATCTTATACAGTTGTTATACTTGTTACTGTCTTGTTAGGTTTGTCCTTCAGTCTTCATACTAAGGATATAAGTGGTTTAATCATCTCCCTTTCAACATTGGAGTATTCTGAGATTGCCTGTGAACTTACTTGACTAATGAGTTATGTACCTTCAAATGTTTTCTTGCTGCTCTGTACTGTCATCTTCTTTCAGATTGAAGAACTTCCTTTAGCATTTCTTGTAGGGCAGGTCTAGTGTTGGTGACTTCCCTTAGCTTTTGTTTGTCTGGAAAAGACTTCATTTCTCCTTCATATTTGAAAGTTAGTTTTGCGAGATACATAATTCTTGGCTTTTTCCTTCAGCACTCTGATTATAACATCCCATTCTCTTCTGGCCTGTAAGGTTCTACTAAGAAATCTGCTGAGAGGTGTATTGGTGTATTCTTTGTCTTTGGTTTTTGATAATTCAATTATGATGTGCATCAGAGTGTTCCTCCTTGAATTAACTTTGACTGGCAACCTCTGAGCCTCCTGAACCTGGAAATTGTCATTTTTCTTGCTTCGGAAATTTTCAGCCATTGTTTTTTAAATATGCTTCCTACATCTCTTCCTTTTTCCTCTCCTTTGGGTTTGTCACTTATGTGGAGGTTACTTCACTTGAGGGAGTCCCATATTTGCTGTATTTCTATTTCATTTTATCTTATTCTTTTTTCTTTCTGCTCATGTCCATGATCGAATAATTTCATGTGTTTTATCTTTGAGCTCACTGAATCTTTCCTCTGTTTGATTAAGTCTGCTGCTTGAGCTTTCTATTGAGTTTTTTTCAATTCGGATAATGTATTCTTTATTTCTAGAATTTCTATTTGGTTTCTTAAAACTGATTCTATTCTCATCAAGTTTCTCATTCTGCTCCTGAATTATTTTGCAGATACCATTTAATCTCTTATCTGTATTCTCTTGTTACCTCCTGAACATCCTTAAGAGAGTTATTCTGAATTTTCTGTCAGACATTTCATGGATCTGCTGTTCCTCTGGGTCCATTTCTGGTGCTTTATTTGTTTTATTAGGTGACAACATATTTCTCTATTCTTTCTTGATCTTGGTGTCTTTATGCTGATGTTTAGACATTCGAGGAAACTGCTATTTGCTGCTGATTCTCTGGGGAAGGCTTTTTGTGAGGATTATTAATCACTTCCAGGTCTGGGCTGTGTGGAAGTTCTGGCCCAGAATGGAGTCTTTCATGTAGATTAAGCCTCCTGCAGTTCTATTGCCCTGACTGATTTCCACTGACAGCAGATGCCCATCCTGTGCCCCATGTTTCCTTGATGGGCTAGCCTTTCTCCTGCACTCTAACTGCTTCCCATGGGGCAGGCCATGTGCACATCCCTGGGGATAACTCACTAGCCTCTGGGTGGCTCTCCTTTCCAGTCAGTCATGGCAGTCTGCTCCTATGCAGGCTGGGAGAATCCTGCATTTTATGGCCTACAGGCTGATATGATGTGTCTAAAGCCCGCCTTTGCCCTGCAAACTCCAAGCAGGTTTATGTGAAGGGTGCTACTTTGGCTTTATCCCACTTGTGGAATGGCTGGTCCTGGCCTCTGTACCAGGGTGGCTCAGAACAATAGATGCCATCCTTATACCCTCTTACCATTGTCTCTCATGCCTTCATGATCTCTGCAGGTCTCTCCTTCTCCTCCCCTAGCTCCGGTGTTTCCAGGTTGGCAGCTGTTTTCTTTTTAATAGCCGTAAATTGGTTACCAGTGGGAGGGTGAGGCACTGGAAATCATCTCTTCCATGGTCTTGATGACGTCACTGCCAACTTTATTCTTATGCATGGGGATATCCAATTTTCCCGGTAGGATTTGTTAAATAGACTGTCTATTCTTCATTGACTGTTATTGGAACCCTTGTCAAAAATCATTTTACCATATATGTGAAGGATAATTTCTGGGATCTCTATTCTGTTCTGTTGGTCTGTATGTCTGTCTTTATGCCAGTATCACACTGTTTTGATTACTGTAGCTTTCTAGGAGGTTTTGAAATCCAGAAATGAGAGACCTCTAACTTCGTTATTATTTTGTATTAATATAATTATATTATATTCCTTTGGTGGTGGTGTACTTTCTCAGTTTTAAATATTTCTAGTACCTCTCCATTGGTGTTTGGTCAAGATTATTTTGTATTAATATGATTTTTATCATAATGATAATAGAAGCTTATTGTTGAACATTGAAAAAGTCCATGTAGCAGAGTATTCAGTGATAAAAGACTTATTTCATTTCATTTCCTTTTTATTATATTTTATTTTATCTCACCTAACTAAGTGTAAGATACTGCCACTAACAAGTTAGCAACCACTTCTGTTTCTGATGATGAGAAAACTATGAATCCTCTGGATATTTTTTATGTAACACTTTAAAAACTGCTTAAATAGTTCCTTTGGTTTTAGTTTTCAAGCAATATTCTGGAAAAAGAGTGTTACTTTCTAAAAAAATGTATTTGGTCTTGAGAGATGCTATGTCTTCTAGTTCCTCTGCTTTTCTATATAACTCTTAGAATCATCTGGTTACTGGGGAGGAGTGAGAAAATTTGAAGAGAGGCTAGGAAGGTTTCTGAGATATAAACACCACCACCCTATTAGAGCATAACTGAAGGATTGAAATCAGCTGAGAAAAAAGGACACTACAGACTCAGGACATAGAATGTCTTGAGGGTGGGAAGCTGAATCTAGCCTAACATCACTTCTTCCACCACCTCTGCTGCCACCACCACCACCATCATCACCTCCACCCCTACCCCCTCCACCATCACCACTGTGCCTCACTGCAATCACCATCATCGTCATCACTGCCATTACCTCCACACCACCACCTCCAACATTGGATCCTAAGGACATTTTGCTGAGTAAAAGAAGTCAGACAAAATAGATTATATCTGATGATCCCATTTATGTAACATTACAAAAAAAATGAAAAGATTAGGAAATATATCAGGGTTAGAAAGTCCAAGGCTAAGATAGCATCCTTGGTAGGGAGCTGGGGAGCAAATCTGGAGCCAGTCTCTCCATCAGATACACCAGAGAACAGGCAAAGGACAGTGCAGAGACCATCTGCATCTTAAATGTACAAAAACAGCACCCACTGTGAGAACCAGGCCAGGAGAGTCACCACCCCCAAGAGGCCTGAACCACCGACCCCCAGACCCTGAGGCAGCAGTGCTGAACTGGCACCCACCCCACCGCAGGATCCAGACCAGACAAATCCCCTCCCCTGAGAGGACTGAACTGCTGACGCCCAGGCCCCAAGGCAGCAGCGCTGAACCAGCACCCTCTGCAGGATCCAGACCAGGCTAGTCCCTGCCTGGAGAGGCCCAACCCACTGGCCCCCAGGCCTTGAGGCAGGAACCAGCTAGCTGAGCAACAGCAAAACTCCCTGCCACTGCTGCAGACACCAGGATGGAATGAGTGGACCATGAAACCCTCTACCACAATAACCAAACACCAATGGAAAGGTACTAGAAATATTTAAAACTGAGAAAGTACACCACCACCAAAGGAATATAATAACTCTCAAGTTCTACATCCTGCACAGAACAGGGAGTCCTTGAAATGACTGACAATGAATTTTGAGCAACAATTCTAAGGAAGCCAAAGGAGACACAAGAAGATTAAGTTAGACAACACAACAAACTGAGAAAAAGTATACAGGACCTGAAAGAGGATGTACAAAGAAATCAATGCACAGAAAAAGAATGTAGCAGAGCTTGTGGAGCTAAAGGATTCATTCAATGAAATAAAAAACACAACAGAGAGCTTAACCAGCAGGCTAGAACAAGCAGATGAGAGAATTTCTGACCTTGAGGATGGCTTGTTCAAAATAACACAGGCAGACAAAAAAGAAAGAAAAAAGAATTTAAAAACTTGAAGAAAATCTAAGAGAGAAAACAGACAACCTTAAGCATTCAAATACCTGAATTATGGGTATTCCAGAAGGGGACGAAAAAGGAAATGTCATTGAAAACATATTCAAAGAAATAATAGCAGAAAACTTCCCAGGTATAGGGAGAGATACAAATCTTCAAATTCAGGAGGTTCAAAGATCCCCAAACATATTCAATCCAAAAAGGTCCTCTCCTGTTATAGTCAAATTGGCAAAACTCAAAGACAAAGAGAGAATCTTAAAAGCTGCAAAAGAGAAGCATCAAGTCATATACAATGGAGCCCCTATCAGACTAACATCAGACTTTTCATCAGAAACCCTAAAATCCAGAAGAGAATGGGATGATATATTCAAAATACTAAAAGACAAAGATTCTGCCAGCCAAGAATACCATACCCAGCAAGGCTATCCTTCCAAAATGAAGAACAAATAGTATATTTCCTTGACAAACAAAAATTGCAGGAGTTCAGTAACACATGACGAGTATTACAAGAAATTCCTAAGGTAGTACTGAGTCTGGTACCTGAAAAACAACCATCACTACCATGAATACTCAAGTAAGAACAAAACCTACCATTAAAATAAAAATGCTAACAACAAAGAGGAAAAAAAAATTTATCAGTCATCTCAAGAAACCAACAAGCTCAGAAGACAAACAGTAAAGCAGAAAGAAAGGAATAAAAGATATTTAAAACACACAATCAAAAATCAATAAAATGCCAGCAGTAAATCAACACCTTTCAGTAATTACTCTTAATGGAGAAGTATTAAATTCCCCATCCAAAAGACAGAGACTGACTGATTGATTTAAAAAGATGGACCCAACAATATGCTGCCTTCAAAAGACTCACCTCACCTGTAAAGACACACATAGAGTAAGAGTGAAAGGACAGAAAAAGGTATACCATGCAAAAAGAAACAAAAAATGAGCTGGAGTAGTTATTCTTAAATCTGATAAAATAGACATTAAACCAAAAACCATAAAAAGAGATAAAGAAGGCCACCATATAATGATAAAAGAATCTAGCCAACAAGAAGACATAAGAATCATATATATACATGCACTGAACATTGGAGCAGCCAGATTTATAAAGCAAACTCTATTTGACCTAAATAAAGAGATACCATAATAGGAGGGGACCTGAATACCCACTCTCAACATTGGACAGATCATCTAGGCAAAAAATCAATAGAGAAACACATCTAAACAACACTTTACCAATTGGACTTGGCAGATATCTACAGAACATTTCAACCAACAACCTCAGAATATTCATTCTTCTCATCAGCACATGGAACATTCTCCAGGATACACCACATGTTAGATCACAAATCAAGTCTCAACAAATTCAAAACAATTGGAATTATTCCATGCATTTTTTCTGGTCACAATGGATTAAAATTAGAAATCAATAACAAACAAAATTCTGGAAACTATGAAAATACATGGAAATTAAACAATGTTCTACTTAATGACATATGGGTCCAAGAAGAAATTAAACAGGAAATGAAAAAATTTATTGAAACTAGTGAAAATAATGACACTTCATACCAAAACCTGTGGGATACAGCAAAAGTAGTACTGAGGGGGAAATTTATCACATTAAATGCTTACTTCAGAAGAATGGAAAGATGGCAAGTAAACAGCCTAATACTTCACCTTAAAGATCTGGAAAAACAAGAACAATCCAAACCCAAGGTTAGTTGATGGAAGGAAATAATTAAGATCAGAGCAGAACAAAATGAAATAGAAAACCAAAAAATGATACAAAAGATCAATGAAACAAATGGTTGGTTTTTTGAAAGGGTAAATAAAATTCACAAACCATTAGCAAGGCTAACTAAAAAAAGAAATGAGAAGCACAAATAACAAAAATTAGAAATGAAAAAGGTGATATTACAGCCAATACCTCAGAAATACAAGGAATCATTAGAGACTACTATTAACAACTATAGGACAACAAATTTGAAAATCTGGAGGAAATGGATAAATTTCTGGACACACACAAACTGCTGAGCCTGAGTCAAGAAGACAGAGAAAATCTGAACAGACCAATAACAATTAGAGATTGAAGCTGCTGTCAGCAGTCTCCCAGCAAAGAAAAGCCAAGGACTGGATAGCTTCACTGCAGAATTCTATCAAACCTTTAAAGAAGAATTAGTACCAATTCTCTACAAACTATTCCAAAAAGTTGGAACAGTGGCCATTCTCCCAAACTCATTCTATGAGGCAAATATCACCCTGAACCAAAACCAGACAAAGATACAACCAAATAAGAAGACTACAGGCCAATAATTTTGATGAATGTTGATGCAAAAATCCTCAATAAAATACTAGTTAATAGAATAAAGCAACACATACATAAAATTATATACCATGATCAAGTGGGATTCATCCCAGGGATGCAAGGTTGGTCCAACATATGCAAATCAATAAATGTGATACACCACATCAACAAAACAAAGTCAAAAACCATATGATCATCTGTATAGATGCTGAAAAAGCATTTGACAAAATTCAACATTTGTTCATGATATAGACTCTCTGTAAACTGGATATAGAAGGAAAATATCTCAACACAACTAAAGCTGTATATGACAAACCAACTGCCACTATCATTCTGAATGGGGGAAAGTTGGAAGCTTTTCCCTTAAGGACAAGAACAAGACAAGGATGCCCACTCTCACCACTCCTGTTCAACATAGTGTCAGAAGTACTAGCCAGAGCAATCAGAGAAGAGAAGGAAATAAAGGGCATCCAGATTGGAAAAGATGAAATCAAATTGTCCCTGTTTGTAGACGACACGATCCTATATAGAGAACAGCCTAAAGACTCTACCAAAAAACTCTTAGAGTTGATAAGTGATTTCAGCAAAGTTGCTATATACAAAATGAATACACAAAAATCAGTAGCATTTCTATACTCCAACAATGAACTAGCAGAAAAAGAAATCAAGAAAGCTAGCCATTTACAATAGCCACCAAAAAAATAAAATACCTAGGAATAAAGTTAACCGAGGATGTGACTAATCTCTATAATGAGAACTACAAACCACTGTTGAGATAAATTAAAGAGGACACAAGAATATGGGAAGATATTCAATGTTCTTGGATTGTAATAATTAATGTTGTGAAAATGTCCATACTACCCAAAGTGATCTACTGATTCAATGCAAACCCCATCAAAATTCCAATGACATTTTTCTCAGAAATGGAAAAAACTATTATAACATTCATATGGAATAACAAAAGACCATGAATAGCCAAAGCAATCCTGAGCAAAAAAAATAAAGCTGGAGGCATAACACCACCTAACTTTAAACTATACTACAAAGCTACAGGAACCAAAACAGCATGGTACTGGCATAAAAACAGACACACGGACCAATGGAACAGAATAGAGAATCCAGAAATCAATCCATACACCTACAGCCATCTGATCTTCAACAAAGGCACCAAGTCTACACACTGGGGAAGAGACTGCCTCTTCAGTAAATGATGCTGGGAAAATTGGACATTAGGAGAATGAAACTAGACCCATACCTCTCACCATATACCAAAATCAACTCAAAATTAATTAGAGAATTAAATATACATCCTGAAACAATAAAGTCCTTAAAGAAAACATAGGGGAAATACTCCAGGAAGTAGTATTGAGCACACATTTTATGAATATGACCCCCAAATCACAGGCAACCAAAGGAAAAATACACAAATGGGATTATATCAAACTAAAAAACTTCCGCACAGCAAAAGAAACCATTAACAAAGCAAAAAAAGATAACCAAAAGAGTGGGAGAAAATATTTGCCAAATATACATCTGATAAAGGATTAATATCCAGAATATACAAGGAACTCAAACAGCTTAACAGCAAAAAAAACCAAGTAACTCAATTAAAAAATGGGCAAAGGAGCTGAATAGGCATTTCTCAAAGGAAAATATACAAATGGCCAACAGACACATGATAAAATGCTCAACATCACTCAGCATTCTTGAAACGCAAATCCAAACCACTTTGAGATACCATCTCACTCCAGTTAGGATGTCTAATATCCAAGAGACTAAGAATGATAAATGCTGGCAAAGATGTAGAGAAAAAGGAACTCTCCTACACTGTTGGTGGGACCGCAAAATGGTCCTTAGTTGATGGTGAGTTCAAACTTATTCATAAGTGAGTCATTCTACTCAATTAATTAAAGTGAGACCATTGATAAGAAGGGATCATAACTTAAAAATAAAGCTTCCTTGGTGAATTTCAAACCCCAATGAGTCAGATGAGAAATATATTTTGAGAAAAGTCAAATGACGTTATTTCTGTCTATGCTTAACCCTAGATCTTACCAAGGGAGCATAGGTATGAAAAATATTACTGTTTTTGTCTATTATCTCTGTAATTTAGCCATAGTTGTCGTGCCTCAGTCCCAGAAAATTTGCCCCACACAACACAGGAAATCGAGATTCTATTTTTGATTGGAGACTTTCACTGGCAGTTTGCGAATATAAACCTAACCAGCACATTAGGGAGCATGCTTTGTTTCACTGAAGTGCCATTAATGCTAACTGCTCAGCAAACAATCAAACTATATTTAATTATTCACTATAATGCCTTTTAGTAGAAAATCAAGTTGTCTAGCTTTTATTAGGCTTATATGGCTCTTTGCTGCCTTGGTAGGACTTAGGCTTTTTGTAGAAAACAAATCAATATAGCTGGTGGTTATGAAAAAAAAAATGATCTTTGGTTTTTGGAAAAATATGTTACCGTAAAACCTAGTCATGACATATAAAATTTTGGAGCAAAATGCATTGGGAGCATACTGAGGGTACCTCCTCACAAGAATATCTCCCTGCCTTTCTGTTTTTTTGTTTTGTTTTGTTTTGTTTTTTTACAAATAAGGACATCTTTTAACCCTTGGATCTCTTATTTTCTCCCTTGGTGTGGGCAATCCCATGTGTCAGTTTCCTCTCAAAACAAAGCCCACATGTTCAATGCCATTTATTTTGTTTACTGTTTATTTATTTATTTTTAATATTTTATAATTTTTTTCCAATGTGTTACATCTATATTCTTAAATGCTCAAGTCTTTCTTTCAATGGGCTAACAAATTCTGTGTCTTTTTGAGTGATGCCAAATTTGATGCTATAGAAAAAAAGACCCATTTTCAGGTAGCAAGAAGAGAGAAAGAAAAAAAAAATAGCTGAATTGGAAAGATGGGAGACCAAAGTCAAACCTCTAGGCCTCCAAGGTGTGTTTTTCAGGTTTGAGGGTGCATGAGAATCACCTAGATGGCTTGCTTAAAACCAGGTCCAGGATCCCACCCACAAAGTTTCCAATAGTTGGGACAGGGTCTGAGAATCTGCATTCCTCACATGTTCACTGGTGATACTGAGGTGTCCGTACTGGGGACCCTGATTGGAAAACCACTGCTTAGGAGCATCTTCCTTGCAGACACATATTTTTTCTTATCTTGTCCCATGCAGTGTAGTATTTCACCAGAAATACTAAAAGTCGATTCGGTACTTAAGACCCCAAATATATAAAACTTATAATATAATATGTGAGTTTAGTAGAGTAAACTAATAATTAAAATTCAACTCATAAAAGCCACAAAATAGGAGAAGTTACATACTAATTCGTATTCAATAGGTGGAGAAATTCATTTTAGCGGAGTAAGAAAAAAAAGGCTTCCTTGAAATTGCAATCCAAAAATTCGATGTTAAAACAAGTATGATTTGGGAAATCAGACATTGGAAAGCAGAGAAAATATTTAATTCAGAAGAATTAGCATAGTTAAAGGCATCCATGGTGGGACATTTTATATGTCATTAAATGTATAGAATTTTATGTATAAAAACCCTACAATTTTTATATAATTTATTAAATCACTATGTAAAATTTCTAGTATTGTTTTGAAAAATTAGTACATGAAGTGGGGAGATCAACTCCTTCAGAGTGCCTGAAATAGAAAGGGCATGAAAAATAGTAACGGGAAATAAAATTTCAGTACAGTTTGAGATTATCTCCTGACTTAGAATAAACAAAATTTCTCATGAGTCATTCTGATTTGTACTTCTGAAAACCAATATTTAGCGATTAATTTATTTTTGCCTAAATGCAAAGGCAGTGAGTTACTGTGTCCTGGTACCTTTGGTGGACCAAGAACTCATCATAGTTATGGAAGTAAATATTGATTACAGTAAATGATGTGATTGTGATTTCAGTCCAGAGAAAGATTAAACTGAGCACACCTGGCAGGGCAGGGTGATACATGCTGCAATTACCTGGCACAGATTAACAAGGATTTTGTACAAGAGAGGATGATCTGCTTACTTGACAAACAAAGAATGTATGTTACAGGTCTGATCATGGCAGTGAACTGTTTTGGTCAGATAGTGACATGATGAAAAGCAGCCAAGTGACAAGTGTAATAATGTTCTGTGCTTTTTATAGACATTGTAATACATTTTTACATGGAGGAATGATCAAGTTGTAATTATTACTGCCTCATTTTGTAATTATTTAATGAATTCCAGCTAGCCTTCCTTCAAAGTCCAGTATTCAAAACAATAACTCAAACTCAAATAGTTGAAAAATTTAGCTGATATGTCTCTGGTTGAAAATGAGGAGTCATTCTTTCTTATCATACCAATGGACTCTAATATAATCTGCTTTGATAAACAATAGTACCCAGGTATTTAAACATGCAACTTTTAATTTAAAGCTAGAGTTGAGAAAATTTTAGAAATTTAATGTCAACCTACAATTCTCATCTGTTGCTTTATAATAAAGCACCCCAAGACTTAGGGGCTTCAATGACAGTTTGTTATTACACCTCAAGTTTCTGTGGATTGACTAGTCATAGCTGGGCAGTTCTCACTAACAATGCCTCATGAAGATGGAGTCAGGTGGTTGCCGGAGTTATCTGAAGACTCAACTGGTTTGGGCATCCAAGAGTGCTCATACACATGGCTGCAGATTGATGTGCTGTCAGAAAGGATCTTTTTTTTTTTTTTTTTTTAACAATGCCTCCATGTGACCTCTCTTTATGGCTCGGGCTTTTCAAAGCAAGTGGTATAGTTCTTAGAGGAGGGATCCCTAAAACAAACACACCAAGAGGCAGTACATAGAAGATACAAGTCAGCTAAGGGCTTGCATTAGTTTCTAGGGCTGCTGTCACAAAGTACCACACACTGGGTGGCTTAAAGCAACAGAAATGTGTTGTTTCTAAGTTCTGAGGCCAGAAGTATAGAATCAAGATGCTGGCAAGGCTGCACTGCCTCTGTAGCTGCTGTTTCGTGCCTCTCTCCTGGCTTCTGGTAGCCTTGGCTTGTAGATGCCTGAAGTTTGCCGGTTTGCATCTCGTTGATATGAGGGCTGATTGGCAGCAGCCATCCTGTGTCCGTAAGGGGAAGGTCAAGAGTATTTTTAAAAAGTGGGCTTGAAATACTTATGTTTGCACCAACACCTGAAGCTTTCTGTTACCTAAGTCCTTTGAGCAACCATGTGCACATATGTCAGAACCACTCCAATGGAGACCAGGGCCACTACAGCATCTCCAGACTTATTGTTATATACAGAAAAAAGAATTTCTTACATAGGGATTTCTTCTAAGTTCAGCTAGATGCAATCCTAACTAGTACAAGAGGTAATAAGAGGACTACCCTCCCCTTCCTTTGATATAAAGAAACGCAACAGTAAATATGGTAAAGTCCTACCTCTTATGTTTCTCAAACTGTTTATGCATGTTACATGGCAAAGTCACATTTTTTTATTGAAACATAATTGATTATACATATTTGTGGAGTACAAAGTTGACTGTAAATACCTGTATTCAATATGTGATGGTCAAATCAAGATATTTAGCTCGTTCATCATTAAAACACATAATCATTCCTTGTGTCCATTAACCAGTTACTCATAGATCCCCCTTTCCCACTTCTAGTAACAATAGTTCTGTCTCTCCTTCTAAAAGTTCAACACATTATTGTGATTGTTTCTTCTTTCTTTCTCTATCTCTCTTTCTTTGTATCTTTCTTTATCTTTTACTTACTTTCTTTCTGGTCTATTTGTTTATTTTTTAGTTCCCATTTATGAGTGAGGACATGCAGTATTTCTCTTTCTGTGCCTGGCTTGTTTCACTTAACATAATTTTCTCCAAGCTCATCCATGTTGCTGTGAATGACAGAATTTCATTCTTTTTTATGACTGAGTAGTATTCCATTGTGAATATATGTCATATTTTCCTTATCCAGTCATCCATCAATGGACATTTAGGTCGGTTCCATATCTTGGCGACTGCAAATAGAGTTGTGATAAACAAGGGAGTTTGGATGTCACTTCAACATGATGATTTACATTCCTTTGACTATACACCCAGAAGAGGGATTGCTGGATCTTATGGTAGTTCTATCTACAGTTGTTTGAGGAAACTCCCTAGGGTTTTACATAATGGCTGTACTAAATTACGGCCCCACCAACAGTGCATAAGGATTCCTCTTTTTCTGCATCCTCACCAGCATTTGTTATTCTCTGCCTTTTTGATAATAGCCAATCTAACTGGGGTGAAATGATATATCAAAGTGGTTTTGATTTGCATTTTCCTGATGACTGGAGATTTTGAGCATTTTTTCATATACCTGTTGGCCATTTGTATGTCTTCATTGAAAAATGTCTATTCAGCTCCTTTGCCCATTTTTTAATTGGATTGTTTTATCACTGTTCAGTTGATTGAGTTCCTTGCATATTCTGGATATTAATCCCTTGTTGGATGCATAGTTTGTAAATATTTTCTCCCATTCCGTAGGTTGTCTTTTCATTCTGTTGATTGTTTCCTTTTCTGTGCAGAAGATTTTTAGTTTAATATAATCCCATTTATTTTTTATTTTGTTGCCTGTGCTTTGGGGCTCATATTCATAAAGTCTTTGACCAGTCCTACTTCCTGAAGTGTTTCCCCTATGTTTTCTGCTAGGAGTTTTATAGTTTCAGGTCTGATATTTAAGTCTTTAATCCATTTTCAGTTGATTTGGTGTATAGTAAGAGGTACAGGTCTAGTTTCATTTTTCTACAAACAGATATCCAGTTTCACAGCACCATTTTTTTTTTTTTTTATCTTTTTTTTGTGACCAGCACTCAGCCAGTGAGTTCACCGGCCAGTCCTATATAGGATCCGAACCCGCGGTGGGAGCGTCGCCGCGCTCCCAGCACTGCACTCTCCCGAGTGTGCCACGAGTTCGGCCCCACAGCACCATTTTTGAAGAGGCTGTTCTTTCAGCCAATGTATGTTACTGGTGCCTTTGTCGAAGATCAGTTGGCTGTAAGTATGTGAGTTGATTTCTTGATTCTCTGTTCTGTTCCATTGGTCTGTGTGTCTGTTTCTATGCCAGTACCATGCTGTTTTTTTTACTATAGTTTTGTTGTACAATTTGAAGTCAGGTAGTGTAATGCCTCTGGCTTAATTTTTTATTTGTTCAGCATTGCTTTGGCTATTCTGGGGGTTTTGTTGTTGTTGTTGTTCCATATGAATGAGATTGTTTTCCTCTATTTCTGTGAAGGGTGTCATTGGTATTTTGGTGGATATTTCATTGAATCCGTAGATGGACATTTTCACAATGTTAATTCTTTCAATCCACAAGCATGAAAGTCTTTTCATTTTTTTGGTACTCTCTTTACTATTGACATGGCTGTGGTGGCACTAATTATTCAACTGAGAAGTAGAAAAACAAGATCTGTGACGTCTAGGAACTCACAGTCATAGAGTTCCCCAAGTTAAAGGAATGTCCCTAATAAGGTTCCAAACTTCACCCACCTTTTTCTTCACCTTCTTTAACACCTGACTTTTGACTTTCTGGTTAAAAGATGGTGTCATACCTATAGGAATATCATGTGCATTTCAGTCTGTGAGAAGAGAGGAGAGTAAAGAGTAATACACATTGCTAACTTGGTCAGGGAAATATTCTTTTCCACAGGGACTTGTCCCTCCATCTCCTTGTCTAGAAATGCATACGTAAGTGATTGCACACGTCCAAGGGAGGGCCAGTGCAAGGAAGGCTGGGAAATGAGGGTTTTGATCTGGATATCATGCATCCACAACAAGATCATCATTCCCTTCATATGAATAGAAGGAATTACTATTGTGAGAGTCACTGGTAGTGACTGCTGCAGAAGGCTGGTACAGTCTTCCAGATGAGAGATGATTAGGTCTACAGTAATCAAAAGCTAGTCATTCCTGGCAAGATTAGCTATAATAAAGTGCTCTTTTTGTTTTTTCATTGCAGACCTTATTACTTCCAGGCAGCTAACTTGGGAAGTTGCATGCTGAGTTCACTGCCCACACCTCTGAAAACACAAAGTCACCCAGAAAAAGCATTAACCACCATAATGTTTTTGAGTTGCATTTATATATTTTTTGTAAGTAGATTTTGAGTGGTTCTGACATATTATCTGATGGTAGGAAGAGCCACTGTGGATTGAAATGCATAGAAAAGATTAGAAACAAAAATTACAATTTCCTGAGACCAAGTCTGCTTCTTTTCACTTCCTTATTATAAACATATTTCCACTTCTTTATGCCTATGGTTCTCAATCTTATTTTCTGTAAGTTTCTTAAACCAGTTTTTCCTCTGGAAATTTCATTTAAGAGTTTTTATTTCCTAAATCAAAATACACGTCAAATTTTCTTTTGAGGTTTCTCAGGCACATGATTTTTCCTTACATATCACACTTGAAATAGCATTGTTGGGAGAATAGGTATTATTTGATGTCCATATGTATAATTATAAATTTTTTTAAATATTAGAGATAGAGAAGACCTTAGTTATAACTTTGGCAAGCTCATTCATTTTAAAGAGAAGTGGCCAAAGGTAAAATTAAAGAGAAAATTAACTATATTATTCCTATGTCACCTTCCTTTGTACCCCACTTCTGAGGTTGTTGTATGTGTGAAAA
Source organism: Cynocephalus volans (assembly GCF_027409185.1). NCBI lineage: Eukaryota > Metazoa > Chordata > Mammalia > Dermoptera > Cynocephalidae > Cynocephalus > Cynocephalus volans. The sequence goes on from NC_084473.1 coordinate 85,634,138, forward strand.
TTCTATGCGGTGGTAAAAACCATTCCTAAATAGAATCACAGAGGCCCATGGAAAAGAAAACAGGAAGAATGATCAGAGAAAAGTGCACTATAGTTATTTCACACCTTAACTATAAATAGCTTACTCAAGAACTGATTTTCCAACTGTGCTGACCTTCAGATTGAAAAATACATATTAAAAATGCTCTCATTCTTCTATCTTAAATAAAACAGGTATCGTGGAATGCCCAGGTTCTTGATTTGCTATCAATTAAATTGCTCTGGTTTTTCCTTCCCTCATGGGCAATGGAGAAAAATATTAACAGAATTTGAAGATTTTGCTACAGCAAGGTGTCAAGAGAATAAAGCACACTGTCCTTGGTGTGGGACATAAAAGTAAAAGGAAAGTTATGTTCTTCTAGAAATCAAGGTTTGTGAAATGTGCAAGAAGCATAGCTCTGTTGTAAGATAAATTGTAGTAATGAGTTTTATTTGGAGGCACTAGAAAATATTGAAGAATTATATGTAGAGTCCAAAATGGTAAGATATGGGTTTTAGAAACTTCTCTCCCAGTTGTACATATTAATTTTTGATGGTGATGAGAGAATTCAAGTTTAAGGGATAAACTCTAGTGGAATATAAATAAAAAATAAAATTTTGGAAACAGAGGGGAAAAAAAATTCTGAGTTTGAGGGTACTTCAAAAAGTTCATGGAAAGATTTGTATTATATTTCAATTCTATTTTTCCAAAAACTTTCTGAAGAACCCTTATATAGGAAAAGGCAATAGAAGAGGGAAAATGGAAAAGCAAAATTAGCAAATAGAACAAAATAATAGCAATAAAATTAAATGCAGAATTGATCTAACTAAAGAAGTATAAATTAAGTTTCCCAGTTGGGAGAGCAAATTTCTATAAAATAAAATTCCAGCCCTTCCTGAAGTTTTATACCTACCACTTTCCTCTGCGACTCAATAAACGGCATCATCATTTACCAGCTTCTTAGCCAAAATGTATATATTTGTCTCGATTACTCCTACTTTCTTCTACTTCACATCTAATCATTCAGCAGGATTTGCGGGATCCATTTCCAATCATATCCTCAAAGCACTCCTTTCCTTTATCTCTACTGCAACAAACCTGGTACAAGAAATCACTGTAGCCTGTACCACAGCAATGGACTCCTAGCTGGTCTCCTTTCTTTCACACTAGTCTTTTTTCAGTCCATTCTCCTCCAAAAACAATGATGTTGGTGGGACTGTAAATTAGTGCAGCCATTATGAAAAACAGTACATAAGTTCCTTAAACAACTACAGATAGAACTACCATACGATCCAGCAATTCCACTGCTGGGTATATATACAAAGGAATGGAAATCATCACATCAAAGGGATACCTGCACTCCCATGTTCATCACAGCTCTGTTTACAATAGCCAAGATATGGAACCAACCTAAATGTCCATCAAGGGATGACTGGATAAGGAAAATGTGGTATATTTACACAGTGGAATACTACTCAGCCATAAAAAAGAATAAAATTATGCCATTTGCAGAAGCATGAACGAGTCTGGAGAAAACTATAAGTGAAATAAGCCAGGCAGAGAGGGAAAAATACTGCTCGTCTTCACTTATAAGTGGGAACTAATAGAGAAAGAAGAAAGGAAAGACCACAGTAGTGCATTGGACTTGCAGAGGGAGAGAACAGGCCTAGTGTTGCTGGGGCAGAGGGTGGGAGGGGGATGGGCAGAGGTTGGGTGGGGAAGACAGGAAACAATTGCAATTTGTGGTGATGGGCATGCTGATAGCATTCATCTGATCATCACATCTTGGGTGCAAGTGCTAATGGTCAGCTCTGTACCCCATGAATGTGTATAATCAATTTAAAAGTTTTTTTTAAAAGAGTGATGTTAAAAAATAAAGCTGATGATATCACATCTTGGCTTAAAATCCTACAAGCAACAATTTAATGAAAATATAATCCAAATTCCATTTACGGTTTCTGTTTCCAGCTATAACTTAGTAAAAGAGACCAGATTTACCTTTTCCACCTTACACAGCTAAAAGAGTAGACACAATATGAGACAATACTTTTTAGGCATTGGGAAAACTAGCAGAACAGCAATTGTAAGAGAAGAGAAACCAAAATTATGAGCCCTACAGTTGCTTCAACTTAATGACTACAGGGAATTGCTAGGCCAAAGCACAGGGAAGGAGAATCAAACTGAAATCTGTGGTTTCTCTCAGTTGCAGAAACAGATTTTAGAGATCAGTGTGTTAAGACAGCCAGAATTTTAAGGACAGGAGAAAGCTACCCGGAGATGTCTGAGAGAATTTTCTCTTGAGTCTTTATCTGAGTTCTTATCATCCTTTACATGTCAGGAAATTACTGAGATGGAGAAAGAACTACCAGACAGGATCAGGTGGCACAATCCATAGAGCTCACACAATGCTGGATTTAGTTTATGTTTCCAGCCAGAGTGAAAAGTCTCATAATTCACATCGGGGAGAGTTCTTGTTCTATAGGATCTAGAGTATGAGATTTATTAACTTTTGGTGGTGTACTTTCTTGATTTTTTGTATTTCTGGTGTCTTTTTTTTGGTGTTTATTCATTGTGGCAGGGGGTTTCACAGTCCACCGGTTTGAGACTAATGACTAACTAGGATGTTGCTGTGGTTGCTAATTTGGTATGGCTCCCGCCGTGACTGCTCAGTTGGCCTCTAGTGTCTTGTGTGTGTGGTTGCCTCGGGTCTTGGGCTTCTCCGGGGATCCACCTTTCTGGTCAGCTTGTACTCTGCTGGGCTGGTGGATCACGTACCACAGGGTGTGTGATCTCTGTTGAGCTTTCACTTTCTGTACAGGACTTCTCCCCGTTCCGTGTGCTCTGGCCCAGGCTGTTAGATCGTGCAGTGGCGACCCCACCGGGTGTGTGGTTTCTGTCGAGTCTCCCCCCTCTGTGCACACTGTGCTGGGCTGGGGCGTGTCTTCTGCACCCCTCGTCTATCAGCTGGGCCTTCAAGACCCTGCTCAGCACCGCCTCGCCCAGGAAGTCTACCAGGTTTCTGCTAGGCACAGACGACCGGTCTCTCTGGGTGCCTTTGTAGCACTGTGTAGATCTTTCTCGGGTCTTGTTCACCTTTGTATCCCCCCGGTATAAACCGAGTCTAGTGCCTGCCTGCAGCCTGCTCTCCGGCAGGTTCAAGCGGACCTGGGAACTCTCCTACCACACTATTCCCAACCAGAAATTCGTTAGGCTTTTTTCCAAACTGGTGGTCGCAGAGATGTTATCTGCCTCCCAGTAACAGGAAGTTTACCGGGGCTGGAGTCCAGGGTGTGGTGGAGTGACAGTCGGCCCGCCCGTACTTTCTAGCCCTCCCAACACTGGTCGGGACGCCCCACACCCCCAGCCCCGCCAGAGAACCGCGGAGGGAGTGGGAGAGGAGGCCTGCCCGCAGGGTCCGGAAAGCCCCGCGTCAGGCCAAGCAAATGGGCTCAGTGATGGCCGAGCAGGGCGGAGCTGCCCGCACCTGGGAAAATGGAGGCAGCACCGGGGCAGTGAGTGGCCTGGTGGTGCAGGCGGGAGCCGCGTGGGCCAGGGATCACTCACAGTGCTGTGCCAGGTCGGGCGCTCGCTCTGTCTCTGGTTTGTTGCCTTCCGTGTTCTCGGCGCTGCCGCCTCGGGCTGTTCAGTCGCGGCGCCGCTCGGGCGCTCCCAGGAATCTTCTTTAATGCCGGCCTGAAACCTCGAATCCTGAATAGGGCAGCTGGCCACCTTCAGTGCGGCCCCAGCCTCCGGGATCCTGGCTGCATCCACAGCAGCCCTGGCGCCGTGTTCCCTGTTTCAAGACTCGCTTTTGCAGCTAAGAATCAGTTCTTTTCCTGCTCCACACTTCAAAGCTGTTGCCTGTAAATGAGGCAGCCTCTCCTGCCGGGGGCAGAGTGGCGTTGAGCCCCCACGACCGGCCAGCAGCAGCAGTCCTCCCTTAAGAGATGGCCAGAGGAAGGTCCACAAGTTTCCCGGCTGCCTGAGGCCCAGTGGCCACCTTTTCCACCTCAGCTACTCTGCGCCAGCCTCCGCAGCCGCCGCCATCTTGAAACCCCACATCGGGGAGAGTTCTTAGAATGCTATTGCCTCAGTTGTGGGGACAAAGTAACCCTAGAATAGGGGCTGTTCTGGATCCACCTAAGAAAGTTTAAAAACCAACTATGACAGGATCAAAGTGGTCTCAAGTAATTTTACAATATCTCAGACCAAAACTCAAAAATATTTAAGGAAATACATTACAAAAAAGAAGAGAAAGAAAGAAAAATTCAGCACCCAACAAAGTAAAATTCATAAGTTCTGGCGTTGTTATGCCCTGTGTAGTGTCCCCCTGAAAGATATGTTGAAATCCTAACCCTTGGTACCTGTGAATGTGACCTCATTTGGAAATAGGGTCTTTACAGATGTAATCCGTTAAGATGAGGTCATTTGGGTGAGCCCTAATCCAGTGACTGGCATTCCCATAAGGGATATTTGGGACAGAGACATACAGAGGGAAGATAGTCGTGTGAAGACAGAGGCAGAGATTAGAGTTATGCTGCCACAAGCCAAGGCATACCTGGGGCAATAGAAATCTGGAAGAGACATAGAAGAACACTCCTGTGTAGCCTGTGGAGGGTCATGACCCTGCCAACACCTTCATTTTAGACTTCAAGCCTCCAGAACTGTGAGACAATACATTTCTGGTGGTTTAAGCCACCCAGTTAGTGGAACTTTGTTACAGTTACTCTTTGAAACTAATATGGCAACCGATCAAAAATTACAAAGCAAAGAATTAGAAAAAATATGAGACATAAGAAAGAGTAAAATGAATCAGTAGAACTTAAGACCACAAAAGACTCAGATGATAAAATTAATAGGCAAGGATAATAAAACATTTACCATAAGTGTACTCCATATTACTCAAGAAATTAGAGGAAAGTGTATACATGATGGGAGATATGGAAAATATAATAAGAACTACATCAAAGTTCTAGAGATGTAAATCATAACTCCTGAGGTGGAAAATAAACTGGATGAGATTACCAGTAGTTTGGACATCACAGAAAATAAAAGATTAGCAAGCTTGAATACATGGTAGAAACTCTTTTAATAGTAGAAACTATTAAAAATGAAATTCAAAGAGAAGAGTAGAGAAAATAATAAACATAGCATCAATGATCTGCAGAACAAAATCAAGTAGATGTGTAAGTAATTAGAGCCCCATAATAGGGATATAAAGGTAAAACAGAAAAAAAATTTTTAAACAATGGCCAGATATAGACTTCCAATCAAGATGGTGGAAGAGATGGCCCCCAGCTTCACTCTCTCTCACAATCAACCAATTTACACCTATTAAAAAGTAACAACAGCCAAGCTGAGGCCACTAGAGCTCAGGGAAAGAGGAGGAGAGACCTACGGAGTGCATGAAGGCGGGAGAAGCCACAGTGAGAGAAAGAAAGGATCACTCCTACCATTTATAGCCCTGAACATTTCAAAGCTGGCCCTGGTGAGCACAAAGAGCAAGAGATGGCAAAAGCCAGTGCTGTGCCCTTCGTATAAAGTTACTTGGAAACTTCAGAGGAGAAGAGGGCCTTGGTGGCCCCCAGGCCAGCAAAACCAGTAACAGAGAATCTGTGGAACCACATACGGCTGCAGACAACTGAAAAAAGGAGCCACTCACAGGCCAGTGAGTCATTGCAAGGGACTGGCACATGGCCCACCTCACGGGAAGTGTTTGGAGTATGGGAGTCGGGGAGATGGGCCCACTGGGTGAATACTGGGGCACAGCAAGGACAGCTGATCTGCCCTCCAGTCAGCACAGGACCACTCAGTGGAGACTGGTCAGGAATGCACCCCCCCGTCTCTGCATCCAGCCCAGCACCCTATCTCTCTTCCCTTCCCCTCCCTCTCTCCCAATTGCTCCACCACATCATAGCATATAACAATAATAATAATAATAATAATAATAAATATATTAAGAAAATTTTTAAAAATTAAAATGGCCAAATCTTCCAAATGTGATGCATACTATAAACCTACAGATCTATGAAGCTCAATAAAGTGAAAAGAGAAGACATTAAAAAAAATGCACCAAGGTACATCATAATCAAATTGCTTAAAATTAGTGATGAAAACAAAATAAATAAAGCAGCCAAAGAAAAAAAGACAAAAGAAGGAATGATTGCAGAAGTCTTACTGAGAAAAATAAATGCAGGAAAGCTGCACGATGACATTTTTAAAGTATTCCTAAAATAAACAATCAACAAAAAGAAAAAAACATCAAACTAGAATTCTATACCCAGAAAAATATTTGTCAAACATTATTTTTATACAAGGTTTTAAATTTCAGACAACATCTCTCTTCACTTTGCCCTCATTTATTAAATTCTAGTAAAGATGACCCATTTCCAGTGTGTTAAACATGCTTAAATCCATTCTCAACAGAGTCACATTGTACTTGCTTTCCTTTTGCTTAGAATGTCTACAGCATTTGGTTTCTATCATCAGGATCCATCTCTGTACTATCTACAATCCTGAGATCTGTGATCACATTGGGAAGAACAGAATCGGACCAGGAGCAAGGTGCTGAAAACACAAGGTAGCCACTGGTCAGAACTATCTGTGGGTGCAAGGCAGCTGAAAGTGAGTACTTTATACCAACTACAGTAGAGAAAGGCAAGAAAAAAGAGTGGTGAATGACAGGTAGGTAACTAATTCAGAGTCTGTCCACCCAAAATAAAGCATGAATTTGATTCAAGGGGACATAAAGCAAAAAAAAAAAAAAAAAGGTAATAAGAAGGGTATACTAAAGAAGAAAAGAAAGAATAATGGGATAATAAAAATTACACAAAAAAGTAAGTGACATAAAATTAAGAATGATTCTTCATAATAAATTATTAAATGGAAATCATCCCACAGTCCTGCTCAGTTTAGAACAAAAAAGATAAATAATAAGCATTTTAAATATGAAAATAAATATAAAATGAAATGCAAAACCATCTGAAAGACAGCAAAATTTAATGTGCAATTTCAAATTTTTGCAACTTTTTAAAATTAAGATAAGATGGATAATATTTCAAGAAAACTTAAATGATGAAAATGAATACAAGGAAAGATTTTAAAAACCTGAATAGACCATTAACCAAAGGGAGGGACATGGAAAAGAGAGTCGAATATTTACCTCTCAAGAGCCACCAGCCCCAGATGGCTTTATTTATTATTTTCATAAAATTCTCAAGAAAATGGAAATTTATTAGGTTCTGTAAATGTTCTGGTGGCATAGGTAATAACCATGAAAAACTTCAATCTTCCTTATCTAGGGCCTAATTTCAAAACAAAATTGGGAAAAAAAATCTTACAAATATAGATGAAAACAGTATCATATATTAGCAAACTGATTTGGTATTTAGAAATGACACACTAATCAGATTGTTTCTTTTAGAAATATGAGGCTGGCTCAAAATTGGGAGATCTATTAATGTGCTTAATTAATACATTAAAAATTAAACCAATACAAATCCCAATGGGGGAAAATGATATATTGAAGTTAAAAAAAATGGAGATGTACAGTGGTTAAGAAACATATTCAAAATAGAAGAGATCACATATGTCATAGCTGAGATTTATTTCAGGTCTTTCTGACTTTGAAGACCCTTCATTTGTATTAGATAATCTTTAGTTGTTGCCAGGTCTTGGACAGTCCCGATAAATTGTAAGTTGTCTTAGTAAAATACTTCAAGTGATTAAATCATTTAAGATGTGACAGAAAACCTGGATAAGAGCTTCTCTGTCTTATTAAGAAGGAAAATCTTTCCCGAAAGCCCCCAGCAATCAACCCTTCATGTCTCAGTGATGGTAACCAGGCTCAGTGGATTCCTAAGGCTGCTGGATAAGGTACATGGCTCTTGAAGACTCTCTGTGAAGGACAGCCAGAGAACAAAGCTTTGGAGCTTGCTATTAGGAGACTAAACAATGTCTGCAATGGTGACTTTATTTTTTGGTGGCTGTCAAATAATGACTTCAAACCATCCCCACTTGGGAGCAATCAGCAAAACACAGTACAAGGCGAGAGAAAGCACTGCTTTCAGGCAGTGAGTCCACTCACTTTCAGTCATTTATCTATTCTGAATTATTTCCATGATACATCAGCCTCCATCACGGAGTCACGGAGGCCCATATGAACTGCTAGTTTGGCAAATATGTAAGAATAATCCGTTTTACAATGTAATTATTTATTAGGGAGTCAATGACAGTCTTATTGAATTAGATATATATAAAATAGTTTATAGTTGGAGGACACTGGAGGCCAAATCACTAGTAGTGGTAATTACTCTTGTGTGATGTGCCTCACACATCAGGAAATAAAATAATGTGAATATGGGAACAGCTAAAATGATATATGAGTGTTCCAAAGCCATTGCAGGCAACTTTTCTTTGCCTCACTCTAGAGTGTCACACACTTAAAACAATGTATTATGGATATGTGACATGAAAGGAATACCTTAAGCTACAGGGCCCAATCTATGTTCCTTGAAAAGCTGGTCTTTGCACTATATGACCACAGATCGATCTAGAAGGTGCTTTTCATCAAGTCTGTGTGATCTCCTGTCTTTCACCTAAGTGATCTTCAAATCTGCAGGGGTAACAGAGCCTGTTCCTGTCACTGGTGTATCAACTGTGCTTCAATTTGCTGTGCCGTTCACTGAAAATATTTTTGGTTCGTGTCTGATTCTGACGTTATTTTATAATTTAAAAAATTATATTTTAACAAACTGGGAACCTCCTTTTCTTTAACTAGATCTTCAACCGTTCATTCTCAGTTGGTCATTCAGTGTTGATTTAGGGAGCTGCACTAAATGTGCATTATGGAGAAATCTCAGTTTCTTTCTTCAAGGGAGTGAGGGAGGCAGAGGTGTTAGGGACCTGCTGGACAGACCTCAACTGATCGTTGCAGGTTAGGAAGGTGATCAGATGTTTCTTGCCCAAGGGGCAAATTGGCTTAATTTTTCTACCTTGAATAATTTAAAACCAAGTTATTCTGTTAATGTGGCTCAGTTAGAGTGGGCTGATCCTGTGGCAAGGGAGAATGTGCAAAGAAACTGAAGGTTTGCCATCGCTTTGGCACTATTTTATTTCACTCTCTGCTCTTCTCCTGTCATCCTTGAGTCTCACAGCCAGTTCCTATTCCCTGGGTGAATAAGAATATTCTTATTCTGAGGCCATAGCTGTGTTGTGCTTTGATAAAGGTTTTATTAACCATACTTTTGGTCCTAGGAAAGTGGTGGATGTGTTCTAGTCAAAAGGAACATTAATCAGAAGGATTGATTCCTTTGGCAAAACCCTCTCTCTTCTTCCTCATTGATTTCTTTCTCTGTTTGATTATTTCTATCAGCATACCAACATTTGCTAGTAGTCTCCTATTTTAAAAACATAAACGATAGCTTGGCTCATCACTCCTGACCCCCACACACCATCTGGCATGTCACCTCCTCTCTCTTCCAAGGCCCTATTATCCATCATTGGACTTATTGGATTATATCAGCCTCTGTATCCTTTTTGCTCTTGACTCAGCATCATTGCAATCCATTTGCTACCCAATATTCATAGATATGCTTTCACAAATTAGATCATATCATAATAAATTAAATGCCTTTCCCTTTAACCTAGAATGAAACCCAAGCTCCTTTCAGGGTCATCAGGACTTTATATACTTTTGCCCTTAACTCACGCTCTAATGTTCTCTCAAACCATGCTGCCCTCACTTGCATTACCCCCACAGACACGCATCTAACTCACTATGTTTCAACTGCACTCATTACTCTTCTGTCTCTTGAACATTTCAAGATATTTCTCACCTTAATTTGAATGTTCCTCTCCTTGAACTTTGAATGACTGATACCTCCTCATCCTATCCTTGCGTCTCAGCTCAGACATTACCTACAAAATGTGGGCTTCCTTCCTCTTACCCAATTACAAGTACAGCCACAAACTCCCTCCCTGGTTTGAGTCACTTTCACGGAACACTTAAAACATGTGAAATTATTTTGCTTATAGTTTTCTTGGTTTATAACGGCTTCTATTAAAGTCACAAAATATAGTCACAGACAGACACAAACATGGACACACACACTGACACACACCACAAATGTGAGCCCAATAATGATAGGCCCTTAGTCTAATTGTTCACGTCTACATACCCCAACACAAAACAAAAAAATGTGTGCCACATATTAAATACATAATAAATATTTTAGAAGTGATTCTTCCTTGAAATGAGGAATTAGATGAAAGGAAGATAGTACTGTCAGAGAGTACTCACATTAACAATAAACACTGGTGAGCTGAGGAGACCCGCATGGCACAGGCGACCACAATTCCCTCCTTGGACCCGGAGGGAAGCACAATGCCCTGTGGCCCTCCCCACTGAGGTGAGCCGAGGAGACCTGCATGGTACTGGGGGCTCATTCTATGGCCACAGATTCTGGAACAGGACGCAAGGTGGTGTAATATAGCCACTACCACACCTACTGTCAAGCAAAGACAATTCATCACCACAGTAGCATCCAGGGCCACTCCACAGGTACCTACTGCTCACAAGACTACACTGATATAAGAGTCACCAGTAAAGCCTGCAAATAGAGGAAGAAATCTTTATCCTCATTGCCAACCTCATTGTAATAGAAGAAGCAAACCCTCTACCAAGTGACCAAACGTCAATGGAAAAATACTAGAACTACAAATAAACAAGAATATATGACACCACTGAAGGATTACAGTAATGCTCAAATTTCAGACTCCATAGAACAGGGAATGCTTGAAATGTCTGAAAAAGAATTCTGAGCAATGATCTTAAGAAAACTTGAAGAAATAAAAGAACACTCAACTAGAGAACACAATGAAACAAGAAAAAATATCCAGAATGTGAAGGAGGAAATTTACAAAGACATTAATACCTTTAAAAAGAGTGTAGCAGAAATCCTAGAAATGAAAGATTTACTCAATGGAATAAAAAAACACAACAGAGAGCTTGAGCAGCAGGGTAAAGCAAGCAGAAGAAAGAATTGCAGATCTTGAAGTTGGTTTTTTCAAAATAACCCAGGCAGACCAAAAAAAAAGGAAAAAAGAATTTTAAAAAAAGGGAAAATCTAAGAGAGATACCATACAACCTCAACAACTCTAACATCTGAATTGTGCATATTCCAGAAGGGGAGGAGAAAGAAAAAAGTACTGAAAACCTATTCAAGGAAATAGTAACAGAAAACTTCCCAGGTATAGGGAGACATGCACCTTCAGATCCAGGAAGCTCAAAGGTCCCTAAACAGATTCATTCCAAAAATGTCCTCTCTAAGACACATTATAATTAAATTTGCAAAGCTCAAAGGCAAACAGAGAATTCTAAAAGCAGCAAGAGAAAAACATCAGGTCACCTATAGGGGAGCCCCCATCAGACTAACAGCAGACTTCTCAACTGAGAAGTCTGAAGAATATAAGTCAGAAGAAAGTGAAATGATATATTCAAAATACTAAAAGAAAGAAACTGCCCGCCAAGAATTCTTTACCCAGCAAGACTCTCCTTCAGAAATGAGGGAGGAATAGTGTATTTCCCAGATAAACAAAAGTTGTGGGAGTTCAGCACCACACGACCAGCCCTGCAGGAAATTCTCAAGGGCGTCCTTCATCTGGAATCTGAATAATGATGGTGACTACCCAGGATACACAAGACAGAGCAAAACCCACCGTTCAAATGAAAATGCCGGTTCAAACGAAAATACTGGTGAGAAAGAGAAAGACATGACCCCTCATATTTCCAACTAACATTGAAGAAGAGAAATAAAAGGGGAAGTAACGATCAAAAGATATTTAAGCCACCTAAAGGAAAAGCAATTAAATGACAGGAATGAAGCAACACCTGTCAATCACCACCCTAGATGTGAGTGGACTGAACTCCGCATTCAACAGACGCAGCCTGACTGATTAGATTAAAACGCTGGACCCAAGTGTGCTGCCTTCAACAGACCCACCTCACCTGAACAGACACACACAGACTAAAAGTGAAGCGATAGAAAAAGATACCATGCAAATGCAAACCCAAAACAAGCAGGAGGAGCTATTCTTATATCGGACAAAATAGACTTCAAACCAAAAAACATAAAAAGAGACAAAGAAGGCCACTATATGATGATATAAGGATCTATCCAGCTAGAAGACATAACAGTCGCAAATATGTGTGCACCCAATGCTGGAGCACCCAGAGATATAATGCAAACACTCTTAGACCTAAAGAGAGAAATAGGCCCTAACATGTTAATAGCGGGTGAGCTGAATATTACTCTCTCAGTATGGGACAGATCTTCCAGGCAACAAATCAACAAAGAGACATTGGATTTAAACTACACCTTAGACCAACTGGACCTGGCAGATATATACAGAACATTTCACCCAACAGCTAAAGAATACATTTTCTTCTCATCAGCACATGGAACATTCTCCAGGATAGACCACATATTAGGTCACAAACCTAGTCTCAGCAAATTTTAAAAAACTGAAATCATTCCAAGTATCTTTTCAGACCACAATGGACTTAAACTGGAAATTAAAAACAAGCAAAACCCTGGAAACTGTACAAATACATGGAAACTAAACAATAAGCTCCTGAATGACCGATGGGTCCAAGAAGAAATTAAACAGGAAATCAAAAAATTTCTTGAGACTAATGAAAATACTGCAAAAGCAGTACTGAGAGGCAAATTTATTGCAATAAATGTTTACATCAAAAAAATGGAAAGACTTCAGATAAATAACCCAACGCTACACTTCAAAGAACTTGAAAAACAACAACAATCCAATCCTAAAGGTAGCAGACAGAGAGAAATAATTAAGATCAGAGATCAACAAAACAAAAAGTTGTTTTTTTGAGAAGATAAAAAATAGGTTTTCAATAGGTTAAAAACCACAACAAAAATAAAAGAAGAGAGAAGACCCAAATAACAAAAATCAGAAATGAAAAGAGAGACTTTACAACCAATACCACAGAAATACAAAGAATCATTAGAGACTATTATAAACAACTGTATGACAGCAAATATGAAAACCTGGAAGATACGGGTAAGTTTCTGGACACATACAAACTACCCAGACTGAACCAAGAAGAGACAGAAAACCTGAACAGACCAATAATAAGCAACGAGACTGAAGTAATTGGCAATCTTCCTACAATGAAAAGCCCAGGTCTAGATCACTTTACAGTTGAATTCTATCAAATTTTTAAAGAGGAATTAATACCAATTCTCCTCAAACTATTCCAAAAAATTGCAACAGAAGCCATTCTCCCAAACTGATTCTATGAGGCCAACATAACTCTGATATCAAAACCAGATAAAGACACAACAAAAATAGAAAATTACAAGCCAATATCCTTGATGAACACAGATGCAAAAATCCTGAAAATATTAGCAATCAATATACAGCAACACATGAAAAAAATTACACACCATGATGAAGTGGGATTCATCCCAGGGATACAAGGCTGGTTCAACATATGAAAGTCAATAAATGTGATACAATAAATGTAACGGGCCTGTGGCCAGTATGAATCTGGCCATCACAGCTTGGGCACAAAAGGTGACAATCAGCTTTGTATCCCATGAATATTCATAACCAATAAAATTTTTTTTAAAAGAATAAATGGGTACAGGAGATCTTATAGGTGTGGTAACAATGTTCTAAAACTGATTTGTGGTGATGGCTGCACAACTTGACAAACTTACTAGAACTCATTGAATTGCATACCTGAAATAGGTGGATTACATGATATATAAAATATTCCTCAATAAAGTGTTTTTTAAACAAAGAACATTTCACTGACATTCAGCAGATCCTGAAATACAGCACTCTTCTGCCACTAAATAGCTGAACACCCCTGGACAAGTAGTGCACTTACTGTAGACCTTTGCTTCATTCCTATAAAGAAAGCGTTGGGCCAGCTGAAGCCCAGAGTGTCTCAGGCCTCTTCCCATTGCCACATTCTACGGCTATTTTGGCAAAGTTAGTCCAAAGAGAACACTTTTGTTCTTGGCAGATATCTAAGGAAGGATGCTCCTCTGAAAGAAATTAAAATCGCAAAATTTCCTTTAAAAAATTGCCAAAGGAAAAGTTGATCTCCTAGAAGTAGCAGAATAGTGGTCACTAGAGGCTGGGAAGGGTAGGGCGAGGAGGGGAAAGGCAGAGGTTACAGATACAAAGTTGCAGCTGGACAGGAGGAACTATTTGTACTGATCTACAGCTTTGTAAGGTGGCTAGAGTCAGCACGCATTTATTAGATAATTTCAAATAGCTAAAAGAGAGGATTTTGAGTTTTCCCAACACAAAGAAATGACAATATTTGGATGATGAGTACGCTGATTACCTTCACTTGATCATCACATGTTATAAACATGGATTCAAATCCGGCGGTGGCCCGGCCGAAACCGAGCCGAGGTGGGGGGTGGCAAGGACAGCGTGTGTCACAGGCCTGTGCGGGGGGGGGGCTTGGAACTGCATGGCGGAAGTGACGTCACAAAGGGGCCTGGTTACCAGGGTGCGCGTGGGGGACACCTGAGGCCGATGGGTGCCAGTGCTCCCCGGCTCCCCGCACGGCCAGCTGTGCCGTGTCTGCCGCTGTCACCGGGGCTGGTTCGCGTTCCCAACAGAACACAGAGCTGTCTCAGCTGCTGGTTGTGGCCCGGCCAGGCCGTGGCTACCGCGGCCACAGCCACAGCAACCTCGGCGCCATGGAGGTGCCCAGGGCTGCCCCTCAGCTGTACTTGGGTCTGGTCCTGGGAAAGCTGTGCAGGACTGTGGCAGCATGGCCTGAAGACCTGAGACCGGGCCCTGGTTTTCCATGGGAATTGGTGACATGTGCAGCTCTTACTGGATTGTTGATTCTCTTGTTTTTGTGGAGAAGTGTTCGATCGGTGAGAAGCCGGCTTTATTTAAGAAGAGAGATAAAGCTTGCTGAAGAGCTTTCTGGACTAATTGAAGAAAAATGTAAACTACTTGACAAACTCAGCGTTGTTCAAGAGGAGTATGAAGGCTTAGAGTCAGCTGTGAAGGATGCCAGCTTTGAGAAGGAGTCAACAGAAGCACAAAGCTTGGAGGCAACCTATGAAAAGCTGAGCATGTCCAAATCTAAACTTGAGGATGAAATAGTCTTTCTAGCAATAGAATTAAAAGAACAGAAATCTAAACATTCTGAGCAAGATGAATTGATGGCAGATATTTCAAAAAGGATACAGTCCCTAGAAGATGAATCGAAATCCATCCAGTCACAAGTAGCTGAAGCCAAAATAATCTCCAAAATCTTTCAAATGAATGAAGAACATCTGAAGGTGGCAATAAAAGATGCCTTGAATGAAAACTCCCAACTTCAGGAAAGCCAGAAACAGCTTTTACAAGAAGCGAAAGTATTGAAAGAACAAGTGAGTGAACTTCATAAACAGAAAATAACATTTGAAGACTCCAAAGTCCAGGCAGAACAAGTTCTGAGTGAGAAAGAAAATCACATCAAGTCTCTGACTGAACGCTTGCTCAAGATGAAAGACTGGGCTGCTGTGCTTGGAGAAGACATGATGGCTGATGACTTGGAATTGGAGATGAAGAGTGAATCACAAAATGCTGCTCGCTTAGATGACCCACCAGAAGGAGCTTTGAAGAAACTGATTCACGCTGCTAAGTTACATGCTTCTTTCAAAACCCTAGAAGGAGAAAGAAACCAAATTTACACTCAGTTGTCTGAAGTAGATAAAAGAAAGGAAGAGCTTACAGAGCATATTACAAATCTCCAGACTGAACAAGCATCTTTACAGTCAGAAAACACACAGTTGGAAAGTGAAAATCAGAAGCTTCGGCTGAAACTTCAAGTAATGACTGAACTGTATCAAGAAAATGGAATGAAACTCCACAGGAAATTAATAGTAGAGGAAAAGGACCGGTTAGAGAAGGAGGAGGAACTTTCCAAAGTGGAAGAGAAGATGAGCCATGCAGCTGAGGAACTGGAGACCTACAGAAGGCGAGCCGGAGATGTGGAAGGAGAATTGGAGAGAAGCGTTCGTTCTTATCAAGGGCAGTTGACGGCCTATGAGAAAGAAGCGCATGGCAGCTGGGTGGCAGCTGAGACTGCTGAAAGACACCTCAGGTATTTAAGGAAAGTAAATGTTTACAAGAGACAAAAATTAGCTGAAAAAGAGTTTAAATTTGAACTTTTGAAAAAAGATCCTTCTGCACTTGATGTTCCAAATACAGCATTTGGCGGAGAGCATTCCCCACGTGGTGCCTCACCAGTGGGTCGACCTTCATCCGAAACGAGAGCTGTTCTCTCTCCACTCACACTTGCACCTTTGACTCCAGAGCAAGGAGGAGGAAGAGGCTCAAGAGGCCCAGAGAATACTCTGGACCATCAGATGACCAATGAAAGAGGACAATCGGGCTGTGATAGGTTAACCGATTCTCATGGAGCACCTTCTGGGTTCCTGTCACCTCCGTGGGAACAGCACCAGAGGATGACGATCCCTCCACCAGGCCACCCATGTTCTGATCCAGCTCTTCTTCCACAAAGGGAAGACAGACTTGATTCTAATCCTGGTGGACCATCTGGACCAGCAGATCTCAGAAGGTTTAATCTGCCTTCTTTGGATAAAGTGGATGGGCCACAGTCTTCACAAACGGAATCCAGGAGAAATGATACCAAAGACGACCTTGGTAATGTAAATGTGCCTCATTCATCTGGACCTGCTGAAAGTGAAGCAACTGGCCCTGGCTTTGCTCCTCCACCTTTTCCTGCAATCAGAGGTCCATTGTTTCCAGTGGATATGAGGGGTCCATTCATGAGAAGGGAACCTCCTTTTCCTCCACCTCCTCCAGGAAGCATGTATGGAGCTCCTCGAAATTATTTTCTACCAAGGGTTTTCCCTGTCCGGCCACCACGTCCATTTGCAATGAGAAATGTCTATTCACCGAAGGGTTTTCCTCTCTATGTTCCTCTAAGAGCTGGATTTTCACCTCCACCCCAACATGATGAAAGTAGGGGTGAGTTCCCTTCAGGGTCAATTCCACACCCAAATGTGTCTCCTCCTGAAATCCAGAACCACAGCAAGAAACCTGATGGTATTTTTGGTCTCTCTTCATAAATAGTTTTGACTTAGCCCTCATTTTCAGTTTAAGTAACTACTTTTTTTGCTCAAATTGAAGCTTAATGGAATTATAATTCTCAGGGTAGTGTTTTGTAAATAAAGATGATTTAAATATGAATTTTGTGAGTAAGTGCTAGCAAGTGCTCCATGCATGCTGCAAGGCAGGGGGTGCCTCAGGGCTGTTTCCATGGGAACCAATGGCACAGGCTGGCTCCTATGGGCACCAAAAAGGGGAACTTGGCAGAGGTTTCATGCCCCTGGCTCCTCGGTAGTTTCCCTGGAGGCTGAGCAAATGCCCATGAGCCCTCCTCTCCCAAGGACACCCAGGGGCCCTCACCATCTTCCTTCACCACCGTCTCCCCCCAGGATATCTGGTGAGGTCCCTTAGCTACCCCATAGTTCCAACCTCCGTCCCAGGCAGGACGACGGCACTTGGGGAGGACTCCCATACTACAGGACCGGTGGGGGGTGAAAGGGAGTAGTTAAGGATGGGGGACAGATGTAAGAGGTGGAAGAAGCCCTGGTGATGTGGCCCCAGTGGCTGTCCCTCTCACTGGAGGCAAGTCCCCATCTGCAAGGCCATTGAACCTGGGGCAAGGTCCCAAGGGGAGGACATTCCAGATGCCAAGGACAGGCTCTGGGCCCCTCAGGGAGATCACACCACCTGGTATCTGTGAGGAGGGGCCGCCAGATGGGGCTAGGGCTGCAGGGAGGGGAAGGGCCGGCTGGCTCTGGAAAATGCCTGCAGGAGGCTATCTGGGCTGACTGCGTGCAGCCCCTGCCCCCCCTTGGGGCAGGAACTTCCCCCCGGGCCTGACTCCCTGCACCCCCACTATCCCCACCCTTCGCTGGTGACCAAGAAGTGGGGGGAGAAGACAGTTGGGTGTTAGAGAAAGAGACAGGCATCAGGGGAGGCACAGAGAGAGACACCCAGTGACAGGGGCAGGGGAGTCCAGGAGAGCCAGGCAGAGGGACAGGGACAGGCTGAGAGGCCAGGATTAGGAACCACATCCACAGAGAGCCTGGGAGGGGGACCAAAAATATGCAAGACAGACGTGTGTGTGTGTGTGTGTGTGTGTGTGTGTGTGTGTGTGTGTGTGTGTGTGTGTGTGTGTGTGTGTGTGTGTGTGTGTGTGTGTGTGTGTGTGTGTGAGAGAGAGAGAGAGAGAGAGGAGAGAGAGAGGAGGCAGAGAGGGAGGCTGGAGCCAGGGAAGCCGGCACGGAGGGAGGGGTGGGCAGGGGGCAGAAGAGAAGCTGCCGGTGACAATCACGTCTGGGTCCAGCAAACATGAGGCAGCTGCCAACCGGGCTGAGCAGTCCCATTTGCCTCTGCTGGGCACTGGGGAGGCCAGCAACAGTTTCCTTCTGTGCCCAGGATGCAACCGACCAAGGTAGGCACTGGTGGGGCTGGGGGCTTGCCGGGGGTGGGGAGGGGGTGGCAGGAGGCAGAGCCTTCTGAGGTTTCCCTGGATCAGGGATCCTTGTCATGCCACCTTCTTTGACCCCATCCCCTGCTGTCTCCTATAAGGTTACTTTTGGGAAAGTGAGTGTTGGGGTGTCCTGGCTGGGAGGCTGGACTCCTGGGAACCCTTTGGATGGGAGAGGTTTTAGGGGTCTGGGAGAGGAGCCGGGTAGAGGAGGAGCTGGGGGTCATCCCACAGAGGGTCCTGCTCAGTTAGGTCCCTGAGGCAGGTGCCAGGGCGGCTGACCCTGAGCCTGGACCATTAGTTTCGGGGGAGGGGTGAGAACCAGGAGGGGGTGTCTTACAGCTTGGAGGCTGGCCAATGAATATATCTTTTAATTAGTCACTTAAGTAATGAATAAGTGCTCACTTCTGCTAAAAGAGAGAAAGAAAGAGTTCCAGAATGGGGATTGAAAAGGAAGTTTCTATGTATTTATTTACTTATTTATTTTACTTTCTATTTTTTTCCCCTTCTTCCCTTGGTTTTGGCAAATGAAAGGCTCTAGTGGGTGTGGAATTTGAGAGAACTGGACAGGAGAGGGAAACAAGATGTGTTAACTGATGTTGTGCTGAGTGCTCAGAAACGAATCCCCTTTCCTCTCTTTGCAGAGGTTGAAGTAAGAATTGGAATTTCTTTTCACCCCTTTTTCCTGTTTGGACTGTGCAGCTCTGACAGCGGTACTACTCAGGGGCTAAATCTCAGGGGTCACAGCTCAGCAGGGTTGGCCTTGATGTCTTCTTCAATTGATGACCTAAAATCATTGTATTAAACAGAAAATAGGAAGACACAAATGCCTCTGAGGTGCATTTATTTCTTATCACACCTTATACCCTTAGGAGAGCTCTGATAGTTAAAGCTCTAAAATACCTTCCCCTCTGCTAATATTGTTTTTTTGGCTCAAATCCAAAAATTTTGTGAATGTGAATCAACTTATATTCTCTGAACATTCCTGAAAACAACCTTCTATTGTAAAAGGAATATAATCACATTATAGAAAATTGGGGGGGGGGGAAAGAAAAAGAAAAACACCACGTACAAGAGGACCACCCTAGTACAAACTGCTCAAATGAATACAATCTTATTTTGGTTATTTTCTCTCCACTTTTTCTTTTAAAAAGCCTGGTCATAATTATATCAAATACTTTGCCACAGGTAAAGCACTCAGGTTCTCCTTCCAAGTGCTCTCAGGGTATTTGGGATCTGAGGGGTACGGTCCTTGGTAGTCATTTTGTGTACTTCAGAGGTTTGTATGTCAGGATCAGACTGCCAAATAGTCTGACTAATGTCTGTAGATACCTGTTAATGTGATATCTGTTCATATCTGTTAAATTCTGCAAGTTTAGGAACAAACTCTAAATTTTCCTTAGAAAGAAATGATAAGTGTGACGGTGCTAAGTCAATACAATTTCTTAATGAGACAACCTTATAATGATCATATTTAAAATTATGACGCTGCATATTTGCTCCTTACTTTCTTGTCTGTAGAGCAAGAGGATGGGCCGAGTCACCTTGTCAAGAGGTCTCTACCTCATGATGTAAGCAAAGATATTGGAGTATGTGGAGAGACCCTCTTATTACCCTTTCTCGGCCAAATGTCCTCATTTGTAATAATGGAACTTAATCAGATGATCTCTAAGGTTCTGTTGTATATTCTGAAGAATATGTTCTGTAGAGTCGAAAACTTGCAGTGTTTCCTTCACTTAGCACAGTTATTTTTAGATGGAAATTCCTTCTGTGTTCTTAACACATATTGTGTATGACAATAGTCTTTTACCATTTTTTTCTTATACACCTGCTTGAGGAATTTTGAAAAACTCTATATGCTCTTGAACATTTAAATGGACATTTAAAATTTCTTATTATAATTATAAACAATTATAAATATAAGGACATTTAATATTTCTCATTATAATTATAAACAATTATCAGTATAACATTTTATTATATATAATATATATTATATATATTATAACAAAATATAACATATTATAACATATTTTAAAAGCATTCAGTATGACCTGAAAAATCACAGCAATATGTTAGTAACTATAATCCTTTCAAAAATAGGTGACTAAGCTTTTCACATCAGAAATTTCTCTTCTAGTTTTCTTCATACTTTTTATTTCCATTCCAACTTCCTCCGCAGAATTGTATCCTAAATTTAATATATTTTTATGCTTAAAAATTTTTTATTAATCATTATATTACTCTTCAATAAAAATATGAGCACCCATTTGGGAACGAATTTTTTTTTTAATTGTGTTTATAGGATTGTGGAGGTTAATTCTAGGTGTCAACATGGTTAGATGAAGGAATGCTGAGAAACCTGGCAAAGCAATCTTTTTAGGTGTGTCCATGAGGGTGTTTCCAGCAGAGATCAGTATGAGAGTCTGAGTGGCCCCCATGGGAAAGACCCACCCTCAGTGTGGGTGGGAACCATCCAATCCACTGGGGGTCCGGAGAGAATAAAAGACAGAGGAAAGAGGTGAAGCTCTCTCGATCCGCTGGAGCTGGGACACACTCTTCTCTCCTGTCTGTGGACATCAGAACTTGAGACTCTTCAGCTTTTGGGTTCCAGGACTTACTCCAAGGACACCATCAGCTTCCCTGGTTCTGAGGCCTTCAGACTTGGACTGAGCCACGCTACCGGCATCCAGTTTATAGAAGGCCTATCGTGGGACTTTTCTTCATAGTCACGTGAGCTAATTCCCCTAATAAATCCCTCTCATATAATTATAATGTATCCTATTGATTCTCTCTCTCTGGAGAACACTGACTAATACAAGTGTCTAGCATTTCTTTTGGATTGAGTTTTCACAGCAGTTATTAGTATAAAATTAAACTAACTGCCATAAATGTATTATAAATTTTGATACATAATTATGAAGCAAATGCATTTTTAGGAGGATAAATGGAAACTTTCTGCCAATTAGCTTATGTAGACATGGATGAAAATTACCTATTGCTAGACAGGTTTGAACATCAATTCTGCTCTATTTTTCATCTTTACAGATGGAACAATTTTGTTCACTTAAGTAAGCAGGTGGAAATGGAAGTTTCGTTACAGCAATGTCACTCCGTTCTTTAGACTTGAGTCAATGCAAAAGTTATATATGATCTCTGTGATGATTGTGCATCGACTTGGCTAGGCTATGCTGCCCAGGTTTTTGGTCAAATATGAGTCTAGATCTTGCTGTGATGGTATCTGTGGAGGTGATTAACATTTGCAACCAGTAGACCTTGAGTGAAGGAGATTAACCTCCATAATGTGGGTG
This sequence comes from Cynocephalus volans, assembly GCF_027409185.1. Classification (NCBI taxonomy): domain Eukaryota; kingdom Metazoa; phylum Chordata; class Mammalia; order Dermoptera; family Cynocephalidae; genus Cynocephalus; species Cynocephalus volans. The sequence continues at coordinate 85,656,041 of NC_084473.1, forward strand.
GGCCTCATCCAGTCAGTTGAAGGCCTTAAAAGCAAAGACAGATTTCCCAAAAAAGAAGCAATTCTGCCTCAAATCTGCAACATAGATATCCTGCCTGAGTTTTCAGCCTGCAGGCCCACTCTACAGATTTTGGACTGAAGACTACGACTCAACTTGTACCTGAATTTCCAGCCTACTAGCCAGCCTTACAAATATCAGACTTGTCACCCTATTGTGTGAGCCAATTCCTTACAATAAATCTCTCTCTCATCTCTATTTCTAATCTCCTATTGGTTCCATTTCTCTGGAGAACCCTGACTAATACACTCTCTTATCCATAGTACAGACGGTTCCCAACTTATAATGGTTTGGCTTATGATTTTTTGATTCCAGGATGGTGCAAAAGTGACATGCATTCAGTAGAAATCGTCTTTGAGTACCTATATAACCATTCTATTTTTCACTTTCAGTACAGTATTCGGTAAATTACAAAAGATATTCAACACTGTATTATAAAACTGGCTTTGTGTTAGATGTTTTTGCCCACCTGTGGGCTAATGTAAGTGTTCTCAGCAATTTTAAGGTAGCCTAGGCTAAGCTATGATGTTTGGTAGGTTACTTGTATTAAATGAATTTTTGCCTTACAATATTTTCAATTTATGATGGATTTATCAGGTTGTAACTCCATTGTAAGTCAAAGAGCATCTGTGTTTTTAATAATCTATCATTTGACAATTAGATTAGCTCTTTTTAAATTTTTTTAAGACAACAAATTGCAAGAAATGATTTGTTACCCAGCCTTTCTCAACACCCTGATTGCAAGAAATGATTTGTTACCCAGTCTTTCTGAACACCTACACCAACTTTCAAATAGTGTCTTTGGTGCCCGAGAGGTTTTTACATCTCTAAGGCAATTTCCTTTCTTTCCAGAAGCAGAGGGAGGGTAATTGTGAGAGGGAACCATTTTAAATGGTCTTATTTCCTGAAAGCTCTCTTTGTTCCTATACCCCAGGGGAAGTGTTAGGTAGCCTCGGGGTTATGTCCAGCTTGAAAACTGCTGACATGAACTGGTTATATCCAGTTTGAAAACTGTTGTTATTATCCTCATACTTAAATAGTTTTTTCTGTTGTTATTTATTTATGAACAGCATTTGGACTATGGTAGAAATAGAATTCCCTGAATGATTAAGCCCAGAAATAAGGAAAAAAAGGTCAATGATGATCATTTGTCTGGAAGCTGTGATATTTTAGTGATATTATTGATTTTATTGGTATTCAGTTAAATATATTTCAGCAAAACTAAAGCACTTTGACACTTCTGGTTCATTTGTAACTTAATCATACTTTTTAAAAACATATTTCTAGTTAATACATCAAGCTCAGCTGAATTGTTGATGCTCATCATTTTAGGTTATGCCTTGGAATTACTGATTTGGAGCAATATACTCTGGTTTAGATCATGCCATGGGAGAAAAGATATATAAATATTTCATAACACCGAACCCAAGTGTTTTTGATGCCCAGGTTTTCTTCCAGACTTTGCATAGTATTTGACACATGATAAGAACTTCATTAATATTTGTTGAATCGATTGAATAGATTCTCAAGTATTACATAACCAAAATTATGGCAGTGAGTATTTAAAAGTAAAGCAATCACTTTCGTGAAGTCTTTTTATACATTGACCGGAAAGGTGTTAGAACATGATGACAAATTAGTTGAATAAAAGGCACTATTAATAGCAAAAGATAAACACCCATTACTTGTATTTTACTTTATTTAGATAATTAATCCTACCAATACTGCAGGCTATTCTTACTAGTAAAATATAACCTTAATTCATTAACTTTAAAAAATGCAATTTAAAATTTCCGGTGTGAAGTAAAGTGTAAGTGTTCCATATGTGTTAGTCATCATTACTGTGGTTGTTATCCCTGAGCTCGCTCTGTTCTCTCTGTAGGTGGAACCCAGTCCTAACTACAAAATCCCATGGCAGTGTCTGTTGAACTGCCAGGGTCAATTAACATTTGAGGCAGCATCTGAATTTCTTTCATTCTTAAAATTTTATATTTAAAAACTATAATTTCTTTGGAGAGTTAATGTTGTGGATAGAAAAATATCTAATATGAGGGTACTTCAAAGAGTTTGTGGAAAAATAGAATTAAAAAATAATATGAATCTTTACATGAACTTTTTGAAGTGCCCTTGTATATTTCCATGTTTGTGTGTGTGTGTGTGTGTGTGTGTGTGTGTGTGTGTGTGCGTGCGCGCTTTGTTTGATAAAATGTATAAAACTGAATAGAACAAAATTTACCAACTTTTTAAAAATGATGCCTTATTTAAAAATTTTGAATAGCAATTAAATGACACAATTAGTTAGGGGGAAAGTGAGGCTTCGTGCCCTCTAGTTTCTCTATTAAAAAGAACCCATTTTTAGGTTGGGAGACAGTGTTAGTAAGATCATTTCTCCTATTTGAAAATCATACAAAGCTTTTTGGAGTATCACAGGTCAGGAGTGCAACTGAATGACATCTCCTAACATCTATAAAAGCTTTGAAAGGAAAAGCTCTCAGCATGACTTTAATGTAGCATTTCTAGAATACAACTTGGAAAGCTTTTTTCAGAGCTGAACAGAGTGTAAAGAGAATGGTTATTATCTACCTCATATTTAAAAAACAACAAAAAACAACAAACCAACACAAAGACCTACCTATTGTCTTTAGCCTCTGCTTTCAAAAGAGCTCTTAAAATATTTCTGTAAAATCAGTTTTTATTCTGCAGTTACCTAGTACTGTATCATTGTTTTTTTTCTTGTGCAATTATATTCAACTCTCTCTCTCTGAGGCCTGATGGTATAAATGGATGATATTTCTGTTGTGGAAATTTTTGCCTAAGTAAAAAAATGATTGAACAGAATATGGAAGATTACATTTACCGTAAATCATATGCCATAAACTGCTTGATCAGATGAGCAAGATGCCAATACTTTGGTCAATTCAATTTTGATGCTTCAGGAGCATTTTCCCCTCACAGGTGTGCTGAAACTGGCTTGCACTGACTTATGAGAGCTGATTGTTACATTTTTAGGAATCATGTTGGTAGCTTGAAGTCAGTCACGGAGGGAGTACTTACACCACAGAAACCAGCTGACTTACAAACCATCATTTTTTTCCCTCCGACTGTTAAACACTAAACAGCACAACATTACTTATGTATACAAAATGTCTCTCTCGTGACGTTTGTATGGTTAGGGATAAAAAATTTAATGATTAATATCCAATTGGTTATTCAAATTTTCTGTAAAGTTGTTGTACATCAAATGCGCTATATCCTTGGGAGAAAGAGATGAAGGCTGGCAAAAGATGCATGCCTTGTAGAAAATGGATGAATTTGATTTAGAACATACCGTTCCAGATTATTCTGTCCAATTGAAAACATGTTCAGTGAACATGAATGAGTGGTTTATTATCGCAATAAATAAAAGCTCCTTTTACAACTGAACAACTGTCTTTTTAGGGAAAATTTCTTATAAGATTCTTCCTCTTGCCTCAAAAAAGGACCCTAACTTAGACTCGACTTCTCTTTAATATTAGGCAACGTTTCTTGGCAAAGCAGAAGAATTGTAGCGTGCTTCTGCCAGTGTAGAGTTAGCCTCAAGGCCTGCTGCTGCTCCACACACTGTTACTTATGTTGTCACCAGTTGTAAAGGCCTTCGTTGTCCCTACTGCAGCACAGGCACACACGGGGTAAGCAGGCAGTGTGGGTAGGGTACTTCGAGTTGCACACATGTGCTGCCTGAGCCGTTAGTATGTGCAGCAAGACTGGGTAATGTGGGGATTAGCTCACATTAGCATCGACCATGCCTAAACAGCTTTCACAATGTAATACTGACATTCCTCTCTTCTGCCCCAGAGTGTACATGTTAAAAGTTATTGAATTTAGAGATTACTAAGATTGATATGCAGACCAGCCGAGTCCAAGTTCCTGTCACACGCTACTTATTAATAAACTAGTGAGACCTGGGTCACCGTTCATTTCACTCACATAATTCTTTTCTTTTACACGGACAGCCCTGAGCAATAACTAGAGCTTTATCACAGTCTTGTATAACTTTATCCTTTAGTAAACTAGATGGTGTTTATGACAGAAAAACCATGTAATTAATATGGGAGTAAATTGTTCACTCATGACTGATACAGATACCTATAATCATACGATAATTTGGCTGCTTATCTTTAGTAAAGGGTTTTTACATTTCATTTTTTTACAAGATTTGATAAAACGATGTAGTATATAATCATATTTTGTAAATATTCCATTTGTATTTGAATAGAAAGTATATTTCCTGTCTGAGAGAGCCAACATGAAAGTTTCCTGATATGACCACGGATTTCTCAATTTCTCTATTTACATATTTTAAAGCTATAGCTGACTTTTCCTGCTTAGTAAATTATTCCCTTCATAAATCTGAAATGTTCCTTTTTGTCCTTTTGAATATACTTTTTTGCTATGAAATATTAATACTTCAGGTTTCTTTTTATTAGTATTGACCTGTTTCAGAGGTTTTTTTCGTTTACTATCTTAAATCTTTTCTGTTATTTTTTTTAAATGAGTCTTTCATAAATTATATAAATAATCGTTAAAACTGAACTGTATCTGGGATTTCTTTTAAGAGATAAATTTGAGCCATTAAATTTTTTTGGAATTATTGCCATGTGAACTTGTTTTTGCCACATCACTTTTTGTGCTGGATTTACCATCCTTTTCGTTCTGTGGTGTTTCCTTTTTTACTTATCATTGGGCTGATCACTCGTGCATTTTCACCTCCGTCCATAGTTTAGAAGTTCTACGTTTCTTGTAAATTCTAATTTTAAGGAGTTTCCTTAATTTTTGGAATTTTTTTTTTTTTTTTTTGTCTTTTTCGTGACCGGCACTCAGCCAGTGAGTGCACCGGCCATTCCTATATAGGATCCAAACCCGTGGTGGCAGCGTCTCCGTGCTCCCAGCGCTGCACTCTCCCGAGTGCGCCACGGGGTTGGCCCAATTTTTGGAATTTTTATTGATTTCAAGGCAAGAAATTGTAAATATATAGCTTGATGATTTTTCACACCCAGATGAAGAAACAGAATATCACTAGCATCCTGGAGGGCCCCCTTCCAGTTCTAATGCCCTTCCCAAGAACAACCATTATCCTTACTTCTAACATAATAGATTAGTTTTGCATGATTTAAAAAAAATTTTTTTAGTTTTATTTTATTTTGTCAATATACAATGTGGTTGATTATTGTGGCCCATCACCAAAACCTCCCTCCCCCTCCCTCTCCCCCCTCCCTCCCAACAACCTCCTTTCTGTTCACTTGTCATATCAACTTCAAGGAATTGTAATTGTTGTGTCTTCTTCCCTCCCCCCCCCCCCAGGTTGTTTGTGTATTTATTTATTTATTTATTTATTTATTTATTTATTTTTAGTTCCCACAAATAAGTGAGAACATGTGATATTTCTCTTTCTGTGCCTGACTCGTTTCACTTAATATAATTCTCTCTAGATCCATCCATGTTGTTGCAAATGGCAGTATTTCATTCTTTTTTATAGCGAAGTAGTTAGTCTGACTGGGGCTCCCTCACAGGTGACTTGATGCTTCTCTCTTGCAGCTTTTAAGATTCTCTCTTTGTCTTTGAGTTTTGCCAATTTGACTATAACATGTCTTGGAGAAGACCTTTTGGGCTGAATACGTTTGGGGATCTTTGAGCTTCCTGAATCTGAAGATCTGTGTCTTTTCCTTTACCTGGGAAGTTTTCTGCCACTATTTTGCTGGATATGTTTTCAATGCAATCTCCTTTTTTCTCCCCTTCTGGAAAACCCATGACTCAGATATTTGAGCACTTAAGGTTGTCTGATCTCTCTCTTATGTTTTCTTCAATGTTTTTAATTCTTTTTTCTTTCTTTTCTTTCTTTTTTTTTTTTTTTTGTCTGCCTGTGTTATTTCAAACAGCTCACCTTCAAGGTCAGAAGTTCTCTCTTCTGCTTCTGCAAGCCTGCTGGTTAAACTCTCTGTTGTGTTTTTAATTTGGTTGAATGAATTCTTCAGCTCAGCAAGTTCTGCTATATTCTTTTTCAGGGCATTGACTACCTTGTACATTTCTTCTTTCGGATCCTGTATACTTTTCAACAAATGCTGCTGGGAAAACTGGATAATCATGTAGGAGAATGAAACTAGACCCGTATCTTTCACCATATATCAAAATCAACTCAAAATGGATTAAAGAATTAAATATACACCCTGAAACAATAAAACTCCTTAAAGAAAATATAGGGGAAGCACTCCAGGAAATAAGAGTGGGTACAGAATACATGAATAGGACCCAAAAGCACTGGCAACTAAAGGTAAAATAAACAAATGGGATTACATCAAACTAAAAAGCTTCTGCACAGCAAAAGAAACAATCAACAGAGTAAAAAAACAAACAGCAGAGTGGGAGAAAATATTTGCTAAATATACATCTGACAAAGGATTAATATCCAGAATATACAAGGAACTCAAACAACTTTACAACAACAAAAAAATAACCCAATTAAAAATGGAGCTGAACAGACATTTCTCAAAGGAAGTATACAAATGTCCAATAGACACATGAAAAACTGCTCAATATCACTCAGCATCTGGGAAATGCAAATCAAAACCACACTGAGGTACCATCTCACCCCAGTTAGGATGGCTAACATCCAAAAGACTGAGAACAATAAGTGCTGGAGAGGTTGCGGAGAAAAAGGAACTCTTATCCACTGTTGGTGGGGCTGCAAAACGGTGCAGCCTTTATGGAAAATGATATAGAGGTTCCTCAAACAATTACAGATAGATCTACCATATGACCCAGTGATCCCACTGCTGGAAATACACCCAGAAGAATGGAAATCATCATGCCAAAGGGATACCTGTACCCCCACGTTTATTGCAGCACTATTTACAATAGCCAAGAGTTGGAACAAGTCTAAATGCCCATCACTGGATGAGTGGATAAGGAAAATGTGGTACTACTCTGCTATTAAAAAAAAAAAAAAATGACATACTACCATTCGCAATGACATGGATGGACTTAGAGAAAATTACATTAAGTGAAATAAGCCAGGCACAGAAAGAGAAATACTGCATGTTCTCACTTATTTGTGGGAGTTAATAAAAATAAATAAATAAATATACAAACAAATAAATGCGGGGGGGGGGAAGAAGACACGATAATCACGACAATTCCTTGAACTTGTTAAGACAAGTGAACAGATATGATGTTGATGGGGGGAGCGAGGGGGGAGAGGGAGGGGGTGAAGGAGTTGGTAAAGTGACACAATAATCAACTACATCGTATATTGATAAATTAAAATAAGTAAAAAATAAATAAAGTAAAAAGTCTAAGGCTTTCTAGGAATGCCCTTTTATGTATCCCTGAGTATTGAGAAGCCCTGGAAAGGCAAGAAGAACCCTGCCCTAACAGAGGGTAATGGGTATATTACAACACAGGTGCCAGGTGAATGAACATCCCTCAAAACGCTTTACTTGCTGAAACTCATATTGGGTATCAGAAGCACTTCCTTGTTGTCCTTATGAGTGAAGCCCTGCTCTCTTTCCCCTGGTGTCTTATATCAGATGCCCCCTGTCAGTGCCTGCAGCCCCCTGGAAAAACCTCCCAGCATCCTCAGGGGCGGAGCCACTTCTCTCCTAGGAACTGGGACCTCTTGAGCACAGTCCCAGGGAGCCAACTCATTTTAAAAATTAGATTGTTTAACTTTTTATTGCTTAGTTGTGCAAGTTCTTTATATTCGTCAGATATATGTTGTGTGACTTGCTACTCATTTTCTCAACAGTGTCATTTGATGAGCCTAAGTTTTACTGTATCAAAGTCCAGTTGATTATTTGTTTTCTTTTGTCACTGTTGTTTTCTTTTTTTTTTTTTAATTTTATTTTGTCGATATACATTGTAGCTGATTAATGCTCCCCATCACCAAAACCTCCCTCCCTTCTCTCCCTTCTCCCTCCCCCCCTCCCCCCCAACAATGTCCTTTCTGTTTGTTTGTTGTATCAACTTCAAATAATTGTGGTTGTTATATCTTCTTCCCCCCCCCCCGGTTTGTGTGTGTGTGTGTGTGTGTGTGTGTGTGTGTGAGGAGTTGGAACCAGCCCAAATGCCCATCATCAGATGAGTGGATACGGAAATTGTGGTACATCTACACAATGGAATACTACTCAGCTATAAAAACGAATGAAATACTGCCATTTGCAACAACATGGATGGACCTTGAGAGAATTATATTAAGTGAAACAAGTCAGGCACAGAAAGAGAAATACCACATGTTCTCACTTATTGGTGGGAGCTAAAAATTAATATATAAAGTCACTGTTGTTTTCTGTGGCCTTTGCTCATCCCCAAGTTTCAAAGATATTAGCCTATGTTTTTCACTAAAAGAGCTGTGGTTTTAGCTTTTACGTTTAAGTCTATGTTCCATCTCAGATTAAATTTTTAGTATTGTGTGAGGTAGGGTTTGAGATTCATTTTTCCACGTGAATATTAAATTGTTCTGGCACTGTTTGTTAAGAAAACATTTCTTTCTTCCAGTGGCTCACTTTGGTAACTTTGTAGAAAAACTGTGGGTCTACATAGGCTCTCTGTTCGATTCAATTGTTTTATTTGTCAGTCTTTGTTGCCAGCAAGACACTGCCTTGAATTTTGGAGATTTATAGTACAGATAGTGACTTCCTGTATCATCTTTTCCAAACTTGATTTAAATATTTTAGGTCTTTTGCATTTCTATATAAACTTCAGAATCAGCTTGGCAACTACTACCCCCTCACCCATCCCCCCCCCCCAAAAAAAACCCAAGCCTGCTATGAATTTCATGGAATCCACAGATCAATTTGAGGAGAATTGACATCTTAAAAATATTGACTCTTCCAATCTATAAACATGGTATATGTCTTCAATTATTTAGGTATTCTTTAATTTCTCTCAGCAATGTTTTGTAGTTTGCAGTGCACAGGTCTTTTATACCTTTGTTAAATTTATCCTAAGTGTTTTACATTTTTGATGGTACTGTAAATGGAATTCATTTTTAATTTTATTTTCTAGTAGCTTTCTGCTAGTATATAAAAATGATTAACTTTTCTATATTAAACAGTGTAACCTGCAGCCTTACGCTTATTAGTTCTATTAGCTGTTTCATAGATTTCTTAGGATTTTCAATGTAAACTATCATTTTGTTTGTAAACGAGACAGTTTTACTTATTTTCTGATCTTTATTCCTTGTATACTTTTAGTTGACATCTTGAATTGGCTAGGACTACTAGTACAATGTTGAAATGAAAGTAGAGAGAGCAAACATTCTTTTTTATTAACTTTTTAATTGACATAATTATACATATTTATGGGGTACAGAGTGATATTTCAATACATGTATACAATGTGGAATAATCAAACAGGGTAATTAGCATATCCATCACCTCAAATACTTATGATTTCTTTGTGCTGTAGCATTCAAATTTGAGAGCAAACATTCTTGACTTGTTATCAGTCTTAGGGAAAAAGCATCCTGTCTTTCACCATTAAGTATAACCTGCAGAATTTTTTTTTTTTTTTTTTTTTTTTTTTTTTGGTAGATGCTCTTTAAACATACTGAAGTTTTTTTCTATTCTTCGTTTTCTGAGAGTTTATATCCTGAGTAGGTGTTAATGTTGGCCTAATGCTTTTTCTGTATCTATTGAAATAATCATAAGGTATTTCTCCTTTATTCTGTTAATTAGGCTCTGCTTTACACTTCTTGTCTGCTAATTCCAACATCTAGGCAATTTCAGGGTTGGTCTTCATTTGATTGTCTTTACTCTTGATACAGGGTCACATCTGTTCCCTCGTTCTTCAAGGGAGACTGTAAGGTTTTCTATCAAGAGTTTTAGCTGTTCCATACTGAGCAACTTCGGCCTGTCCTTGGTCTAAAAATCATAAAAATGTAAAATTGACCTATGCAGATTTTTTTCTTCCAAGTGGCTGCTCCCCTCTGAAGTCTGCCTACATGTGTTAGCTTGTGCTCATTCACTACAGTCTGCAGGTTTTCTCCCCTCACCACTCTACCCTCCTGTCCTCCAAGTCTTAGAATTGTTTTTGTGTTGTTTTGGCCCAGTAGGAGCCTACTTAGTGACACCAAAAGTAACTCATGCACATGGCAGGATATTTTTTTTTCTCATCTGTCAACTTTCTTTTAAGGAGAATTCAGAGCCTTTAAATTGACTGTGGTTCCGAACTATGTGTATTTATCTCTGCCATGCTTTCATTTTTCTTTGCTTTCTTTCTGATGTCTTTTTTCTGTTTCTTTTTCTCTTTCCTTTTGTGCCTTCAACTGGATTAAGTGAAGTGGTTTTATTTGTTTTCCCTTTGTTCCATCCTTTCCTCTAGATTGGAAGTTATATACTCTATTAATTTGACAGTTACTCTGTTTTAACAAACCTGCTTGACTTAATGAAATATAGAGATAATCAGTACTTTCAGCTGGGAAACGGTGCCATGGTAAGGGTGGTTGCAGGAGCAGAGTGGTGACCACTTCTGGGGTATCTGATTTTTCCCTCCTTGGGTGCTCCCTGAGTTTTGTGACGAGGGAAAAGGGAGTTATCCACCCTTTAGCTTGTAATGGACTTAGTGAGGGGGCAAGTGAGAGCAAATTCAAAGCTGGTGCCTGCCTCATCCCTCACAGCAGACACTGACTACATTCTTGTACTCCCAAGGTGACTGGAGTGAGTCTGGAACCCAGAGACCAATCTGTATTATGCTGCTTTCCCAACCTACAGAAAGGAGGCTGGATGCAGCAATCTGAGGCTGCTCTACCCTTCCTCCTCCTCCCTTGAACTTAAAGGACGGGACCAGTGATTACTTGCTTTCAGTCTGATGAGAAGGGGAGTAGATCACAAGAGGACATGGCTCGCTGGGTCTGGAATGGACAGTCCTCCACTGAGTCACTGTCAGTGGTAAGTCCCTCACCTGAACGACAAGCACAGATGGGGATTAAACAGTAGAGAGGGGGGCTCTCTCCACCCTGTCTCTGAATTCATAGACACTCTGCAGCTCAACCTTTTGTCCCCATCTCGACCTCTTTGTCTCCTCCTACCACTGCTCCTTGAAGCCATGAAGCTTACATCTTCTCTCAGCATTCTGGAAGCACGCCCTTTCAAAATAACCACCTGCACATCTGAGCTTTGGGCTTGAAGTCTTTACTGTTCTGTATCTTCTCCCACATTAACCAACCTCTTCAGTGTGTGACCAAATAGGACTGAGACTCAGGGAGCTCACCCAGTACTACGCATCTCACTCTGCATAAACTACCACAGCGGAGCAACTATAGGTCACAGCTGGGTTACAGATCTCCTACCAGGAAACTACCTTTCTTATAGGAACTGGAACACAGATTTGCTGAAAGTAAATGGGCATGCCCAGAAACATTTCAGACTTTCCAATATGCAGGAAATAGAAGTCCCACAGGACAGGGTGTGGTCCAGAATGACCATAGTGGACATGGGGCAGATCCCTGAGCCCAGCCAGCAATGAAGAGCCCTCAGAAGCTGAGACCGTGTGTCCGGTCCAGGGTCCCTATCTATATTCAGTAGGTCTGCCTTCCTCCACCTTGTGCAAGAAGAAAAGCATCTTCCCTGTATGGGAAGTGAAAAGCCCAGATCCCAATCTGTCTCCTGATGCAAGTCATCAATAAAATCTATCATCTGGGGATATCTCAGCCCCACTTAAGGCTTTGTAAAGTCCAGGGAGGTGCCTCTGAAGCTCATCTAACCTGAAGAGGAAAAGTACTACCAGACTTCAAGTGTCAGAAACCAAGATTCACCAAAAATCGCTGTCATTTATTCTGTGAAGGAGGGAAATGCCCAGGAGAGTTGTCTCATTGCAGATCTATCCTACTTGTTATGCATCAAACTGGACTAAGAAACCCAAATTATTCACGCGAATTTAGTAGTACCAACCATCCACTCCTTTAATTGGCATGACCAAAGGTCAAATCAGCACATTAAATTCAGTGTATGATTTTGATGAGAATTTACCTCTAAAGCATTAAATTTCTGGTTATTAGGGCCAATTGCTTAAAATGTGCTTGAATTTGTTCAAAACTAGACAAAACATAACAAAACAACCATAAGAATACAGAAGAATTCTATCATTCCTATAGGATATGAAGAATGTACAAAAGCAGAAAGTATAGATAGATGGGGTCTTCTAAAGGAGTGGGGTCTTCTAAAAGCACACAGGGTTGCACTCTCTGCTCTGCTGCAGAGAATCCACAAGGGAGTTCAAGGGAGCTCCTAGGAACAGCAAGGTGGCTTGATGCTGGCAACATGCATGAGGCCCATGCCAGAGAAGGACGTGGACATGGTGGACACACAGCTACATGGATGTTGAGGGCCATAAGGACCTCCATCTATGGTCACAGGTCCGTACAGACTCTCATGATCAGCATGGGGAGGGACAGAGAGAGGTGTTGCATGGTTCTCAGGAACTTCTGTACACAGCTAAGAGTCAGAGGGAGGAATTTAGAGCGAGGGTGCCCCCAACTCTATAATTTGAGGCTGAGTCTTAGCAATTGTGTTGCTGTAGTTACTGTTACCCTGTTACATTCCCCAGGCTGGAGAAACTTAGGGAAGGGCAAATGCCCTACAGAGGGGATGCAGTCACGGTAGGAAATCTACATGGGGCAGTGCAACCCTAGATTTCGTCTGACCCAGATGTAGTCTCTTCTGACTGGCTGAATCACCAAGGCTGGGCCTCCAATATCATCCACCTCACTCTAACCTAGGAAAGACACATCTGGGTTCTCAACTTTGAAGAATCAGGACTGGGCACTCCAGGCAGGATCAGGTGCTTACTCATTCTGTGGCTCAAAGGCCTTTGGAAGTCTGAGTGTGGCCTATCCGGGAACTGAGCTATTTGAGCACTCACAGAAATGTACTCTTTCTGTCGGCCGGAGGAGGAAGTCCCTGTTTGACACTGACTTTGTCACCAGGGAAGATAGAGACTGAGGCAGAATCTCCAACCCAGACATAAAACATGAGCTTGATATCATAGGTTGGATGCCCTCAACTGCATTCATCAGCTATTAGTTTTTTACCTCTAAGTGAAAGAGGAAATATGCCATGGTTTGTGGTTTGAATAAATCCTCTGGGATTTCTTATATTTATCTCCTTAAAGGGGACACAGCCCTCACCCCAGTGAAAAAAAAGAAAAATATTTTCAGAAGAATAAAATGAAGGCACAGAATTGTACTGTTTTAAGTATTTTTATTTTTTTACAACAACACAAGCATATTGCTTTCAAAAGTCAAATAGGATCAAAAAAAATGTGAAACTATAAACAACAGAGCCCTGCCCACGTCTTTCCCCCCAAATGCCTCTCTCCTGAGGCAACCACTTCCCTTCTCCTATTCCAATGCTCAGGTCCAGTGAGGAAAGGCATTCTCTCTGCCAGGGATCTTTGTCATCCCGGGAATCCCCACGCCTCCTTCCCAGATGGGGCGCCCATCCTGTGACGCCTGGGACCTCTTTCTTCTTGGTCTATTTTCTTTCTAACCCATTTTTAAAGTTTAAAAGACCATCAAATCATCTAGGTCCAAACATCAAAAATTTTTTTTTCTTTTCCTCTTCTACAAGCACTACTTTAGATTTTGTTGTATTCACTTGCCTTGCCAACTGTGTATGAGGTCCCCTAACAACATGGCAGGCAAGGTGCCATAACTTTCTTGTCATTTTTTCAGGGTAAGAGCTGCTCAGCATGGTGGGGAGGGGTGGGTGGAATCATGTTCCCCTTCTATTTTACCAGGCCTGATCCTGGGATGTCAGAGGCAAGGAGCTAGGGTAGGAAATAAGAGTTCTTATGGCGCTAGCTTTGAGATTTGCAGAGGGAGGTGTTCCTACACTCTCTGGTGTAGTCTGGTTTCTTCTGATCTCAGTAGGTGGTGAGTGTAGTTGTTCAGAGAGTGTAACCATCAGTATCACCCTGCTTCTCCCCCTCATTAAGTACCATCAGAGGAACCTGAATAGTTCCCAGGTTCAAATTCTTTTGGAGGTTAGACATCCCACCACTTGACACAGTTATCCCTTGGAGAAAATCCCATGGTTCCAACCCTTCTACCAACCACTGGCTTCTTCACATGGAGTCATGAGACCCTTATGTTTTCTACACCCCTAATTGTCTCACAGTTCTGAGTTGGGGTGGGAGTTTCTGCCAACTTCTTCCAAGGAATGTTATCCATAGTCCCTCTAGTCTCTGCTGATGTAGGTGACACTAAAGAGTCTTCGGTCTTTATAAATCTCTAGAATACCCCGCAATTCTGCAGCCCCACATAGGGCTCTTCTTAAAATTCCCTCACCACACCCTGCCTTGGCCGAGGAGCCAGGGTGAGCCTGTGGATCTCTAGGTACATCAGTCATCCAGCTAGGGGCAAAGCTCCCAGTCACCCTGCCTGTCAGAGTGATTCACTTGGGATGCTATATCCCAGATATGGGATGAGAGAGCATTCCCTGGCCCTTCTCCACAAGGAGGGCAGGAACTCACCTCTCAGCACAAGAGATGTCTTCTCTACGAGGCAGCCCGCTCTCTTCCTCTCCTCCCGGTCTTCCTCTTATTTATGGAATACTCCGTTCACTCACTTGTTTATTCAACAAATATGCTAATTCCCATAATGGCTTCAGACACTGAAGACATAATTTCCTGGCCTCATGACAAAACAGGTTCCCAGGGCCCACAGAGCTGGCATTTTGGTGGTGTTTCAATAAATAAATAAACACCTTTCCACAGCCATGGAGATATCCATTCTGTGAAGAAAGGGTTAAGCAGAATCAGGGGCTAGAACATGAGTGAGGGGCCCTTGTAGGTAGGACAGGCCATCAGGGAAGATCTCATTTAGAGACTGGCTTTTTTGCAAATGCATGGAAGATATAAGGGGATGAACAAGGTAGTGATCTTCAGAAGCCCATTCTAGCAGAGGAACAAGAAAGGCTCTCAGCAAGGACCAGCTGACAGGGTGGGAGGTGGGCAGGACCCCAGAGAGGCTAGAGCAGAGAATGGACAGAGATAGAAGGCAGGGTGGAAAGACAAGCAGGGGCCAGATCATGAGGGCTTGGGCAGGCCATGTGAGAGATCTTTGGTTATTATTCTGGGTGTGAAGAGAAACCAGTAGTGGGTTCTGAGCAGAGGAGTCATATGACCATATCTACATCTTTGATCCTGGTCACTGCTGAGCGGACATTTAACTCTCGGGAGATAAGAACAGAGAAGTAGAGACCGGTTAGGGGTTATTACAGTATTCCAGGGAAGAGAGTGGATTTCAAAGAATGGAACCACGACAACTGGTTGGGAGTTACATGAAAGCAAATTTTGGCACAGAATGAGTAGGACTTAAAATTTTAACATTGAAAATGGACCAACAATGTTAGGTTTCAGGGCTGTGATGGTTTATTTTAGGTATCAACCTGACTAGGTTAAGGAATACCTAGAAACCTAGTAAGGCATTATTTTTAGGTGTGTCTATGGGGGTGTTTCCAGAAGAGATTAGCATGTGGGCCTAAGTGGACTGGGTGGGAAAGATCCACCCTCAATATAGGCGGGCACCATCGAATCCACTGGGGGGCTGGAGAGACCAAAAATGGAGGGAAAGTTGAATCTCTCACTCTGCTCTGCTGGAGCTAGGAAACACTCTTCTCTCTTGTCCATGGACATCTGAACTCAGTATTCTTTAGCTTTTGGGTTCTATGACTTACACCAGTGGCGCCCCCAGCTCTCAGGCCTTTGGCCTCACACCATTGGCTTTGCTGGGTCTGTGGCTTCCAGATTTGGACTGAACCACACTATTGGCATCCAGTTTTCAGATGGCCTATTATGGTACTCCTCAGCCTTCATAATCACGTGAGCCAATTTCCCTAATAAATCCCCTCTCATATATCCATATGCATATCCTATTGGTTCTGTCTCTCTGAAGAAGCCTGATGAACAAGGAGTAATGATGTACTTTTACTGCCAATGTTGAGGCTGAGTATGATTTCTAATTCAGAGTCAGAAAGCCACAGGACCTCCAAAGTCTCTCCTACTGTGTGAATCTCCTCTCTTGAACACATTGTAGGTTTTCAATAACCACACTAAATACAAGGCATCCTTTGTGTTTCAGCTAGTGCAGTGTTCAGAAAACCATAACTCAGAGCAAGCACCTCACACAGTGGTTAAGAACAGAGACTTGGCTTCTAACTTGGCTAGATTTGTTAGTAGCTGTATGACTTTGGGTAAGCTTTGTCATCTCTCAAGGCCTCTGTTTTTCTTACATGAAAAATAAAGATTAATGGCTCCTAAAGGGTTGTTGTGAGGATTAAAAGATTACTCAGTAAAGCTCTTCCTACTTTATCAAAAACAAAATAAACTCTCAATATCTGTACGACATGATGTGGTATATTGGGTGTGTACTGTGATTTGCCCAAGATCAGATACCATTGGAGCTATGGCTTCATGCATTCAGTGAATCAATAGAGCCACACCTCCCTCTAAGGCAGTCCAGGAAAGACTCAGCATCTGGCGTGTCTGAATTTCCTCATTGCTTCCTGGTGTTTGCTCTGCTCCTGTCGCTCAGGGAACCCAGATTAGTCATGCCTGTGCTGCTTCTCTGAACTCGATCCAATGTTTCACAGGACCTCTGTGCCAGACCAGCTTCCTTGCCAAAGTGAGCACACCTAGAACCAAGAGGCAATAATCCTTCCTTGCTCATCAAGAGGTCTAGGAGTCCCGGAGCAGCTTCCCAGAGCCCTTCAATGCAGCTAGAACCTTAACTTTGAACCCAGGGACAAGAGCATCTCTGGACAAAGGTAACTTCTGCTGCCCACAAGCCATGTGTGGGGAACTTTTCTTTCATCACTCTGTGTCCTACCTTAAGATGCTGCTGGGGACCTTGGTCCAAAGGTACAGGGTTTTTAGAGTAGCTAGTTCTACTTGGTGAATTGTAGGTTGGTGATTTGCTTACTTCTTGTTTAGGGATAACTATTGAGTTAGGCACTGAGGATCTTCAGGCAGGAAGGGTTGTAAACAACTGGTTCTCATTGTGGACAGTCTGTGATCTCCTTGGAGAACTGTCCTGGTGCACTAACCAGAAGCCCAGAGGCAGGTGTACCCTGATAGTCAAAACACCTAATGGGGTTTGAGAGGCCATGTGCAGGATCCTTAGAGATGACGAATGGAGGAAGATGGCAGGCAGAGAAACAAGTTTGTCGCCAGTTACCTAGGAGTGTTCAGCTTGAAGTCAGGAAGAGCGGCAACTCACAGCTGTGTGGAGGGCTGGAAAGGAAAAAGACACACACTTCTTTCCTTCCTCTAAACCCAGAGACTTGGAGCACGAAAAGGCACCCAGGGTGATGTTCTGGAACCTCCTCACAATCCCAGAGGTAATGGATGGAGGGCATCTCAAGGTCATCCCAGCCTGGAGAACCAGGACCACCCCAGCCACAACGGAGATGGGAGTTTGCATTTAGGGTTTGCTGGCCTTGAGATGTGCTCTTCCCATCCTTACTCTCAAATTAGATCTGGGACAAGGTCTCAGGGAGATTCCTTTTAAAGAATTTTGACAACAAAATTCCAAGGGGAGGGAGAGAAACGCATAACACGTTTTCCTTCTTTCCTTCCCTCACATGGCCAATGACTGACAGCCACCTCTTGACCATTCCATCCGCCTTGTTCTCTCCACAGAAGGCTCTGAAGACATGAAGGCCAGCAATCCACTCTGTAAGTGGGGAGTCACAAACTGGCTTGGAAATCTCTCCATCTGACCTCGCCAAGGACAGTAGCGCTCAAGGGCCCCTGTCACTTGCTCAGCTGCGGATGTATTAGCTCTTGCTACAACTCTCAGATCACAAAACCTGCACTTGAAAATCTCAGAGCATTTAGCTCTTTTCTTACGATCTGTATTTAGAGTTGCTTATTTATTTTGATAAAGAGAATAAAGAATAAGATAATGTACTGCTGACCAATTCAAATATTTGGGAGTTTTGTTATTGCCCAGAGACTTTATCAATCAGAAAAAGGCAAGTCATTGATACCCCTAGAAAAAAGGCGAATCTTGAAAATCTCTTGTAACAATGAACGTATATAGATCCATTCGGATGCCCTGATCCACAAACCAGTGCCTGCCTTATTTTCCCTCTCTTTCCCCCTATAGGCACTCTTTCTCAGAGCAGTAAGCCTGCCCCTAAGAATTCAAAAGCCATCATTACCAGGATGCTAACAATCCTGAAGTTGATAACAGCCTCACGTGTGTTTTGTGTTTTTCTGTCATCTTTCAGGGGAAGAACATCCCAGATCCTTTAGTATCAGGGATCCACTACATATGGTGTGGGTCCTGGATGGAAATACTTTAATAGCAGTACCTGATAGCAGCAACATCCAACCTGGTAAGTGACAATTGAAGCCACTGTTGCTTCTTGAAGGGACACCAGCTCCTCTCGGGATGGAGCTAAGCCTGACTGAGACTGGTCCTAGCCCTTGCCAACTTCTGGGCACCAACCCAGCGTCCACAGGAAGGGCGAGAAAGGGCAGGAAGTTTCCCCTCCACGAAGGAAAACCCATACATGGAAATGAGGTTGTGAGAGATTGGCAGCTCCTCTTACCAAAAAAGAGTATCTTCAGATTAGAAGGGATTACCCTTGCACACAACAGCAGACCTTCTCCCTGGAGTTTTTCTCCTTTCAGTTCTGATCATCACTACCTGTGTCCTCAGATTCAAACTCCCTCATCTTTGCACCACCAACCTACACAGCTTTCTAATTTGGCATCTTCCCTTATAATAATGAGGGAATATTCCTTCCTCCCATGAAAAGTCAGGCCATCTCAGCTTCTTCCCATTTCTCCGGGACATCAATGTTTGATTTAATTCCTTTGCTTCCTGCATATTTCACATTTGTCTATATACTGCATCCTTTCTATAACTGGCAGACATACTGTGATCTAACATCTCCAATCTTAATATAAAAACCTCTTGATTCCCACATTCTACTCCTAGGATCATTCCATTTCCCTGTGCTGGTCACAGCCACACTTCCTTAGAGAGGTGGCTGCAGAACCATCCCCACTTCATTTCCCATTCACCCTCACCTCGAAACATTCTGACTTCTGGGCTGTTGTCTGACTGTTCCCCTTGAGCTCCTATTTTCTTCCTTTTTTTTTTTTTGTTTTGTTTTGACATGATTACATTTTTTTTTTTATTTTAACTTCTCAATATACAATGTAGTCAATTTTCATGACCCTTTACCCATTCCTCTTCCTCCCCTGTCTTTCGCCCCTCCCCCACTACATCATATCTGTTCACTTGTCTTAAAAAAGTTCAAGGAATTGTTGTGATTGTTGTGTCTTCTTCCCCCCACCACCACCACCCTATGCTTGTTTATGTGTTTATTTGTTTATTTATTTTTAGCTCCCACAGATAAGTGAGAACATGCAGTATTTCTCTTTCTGTGCCTGTTTCACTTAATATAATTTTCTCTAAGTCCATCCATGTTGTTGCAAATGGCAGTATTTCATTCTTCTTTATAGCAGAGTAGTATTCCATTGTGTAGATATACCACAGTTTCCTTATCCACTCATCTGATGATGGACATTTGGGCTGGTTCCAGCTCTTGGCTATTGTAAAGAGTGCTGCAATAAACATTGGAGTACAGGTATCCCTTTGGCATGATGATTTCCATTCCTCTGGGTATATTCTCAGCAGTGGGATAGCTGGGTCATATGGTAGATCTATCTGCAATTGTTTGAGGAACCTCCATACCATTTTCCATAGAGGCTGCACCATTTTATAGTCCCACTAACAGTGTAGGAGGGTTCCTTTTTCTCCACAACCTCTCCAGCATTTATCATTCTCAGTCATTTGGATATTAGCCATCCTGACTGGAGTGAGATGGTATCTCAAAGTGGTCTTGATTTGCATTTCCCAGATGCTGAGTGATGTTGAGCATTTTTTCATGTGTCTGTTGGCCATTTGTATATCTTCCTTTGAGAAATGCCTATTCAGCTCCTTTGCCCATTTTTTAATTGGGTTATTTGTTGTTGTTGTTGTTGTTGTTGTTGCTTTTTGCTGTAAAGTTGAGTTCCTTGTGTATTCTGGATATTAATCCTTTGTCTGATGTATATTTTGCAAATATTTTCTCCCACTCCATTGGTTGTCTTTTCACTCTGCTAATGGTTTATTTTGCTGTGCAGAGAAGCTTTTTAGTTTGATATAATCCCATTTCTTTATTTTGCCTTTAGTTGCCTGTGCTTTGGGGGTCCTATTCATGAAGTCTGTACCCACTCCTACTTCCTGGAGTGTATCCCCTATGTTTTCTTTAAGGAGTTTTATTGTTTCAGGATGTATATTTAATTTTTTAATACATTTTGAGTTGATTTTAGTATACGGTGAGACGTATTAGTCTAGTTTCATTCTCCTACATATGAATATCCAGTTTTCCCAGCACCATTTGCTGAAGAGGAAGTCCCTTCCCCAGTGTGTGGACTTGATGCCTTTGTCAAAGATCAGATGGCTGTAGGTGTGTGGGTTGATTTCTGGATTCTCTATTCTATTCCATTGATCAGTGTGTCTGCTTTTATGCCAGTACCATGCTGTTTTGATTATTATATCTGTGTTATATAGCCTAAAGTCAGGTAGTGTTATGCCTCCAGCTTTTTTTTTTTTTTTTTTTTTTTTTTTTTGGCAGCTCAGGATTGCATTGGCTATGTGTGGCCTTTTGTTATTTCTTATAAACGTCTGGATAGTTTTTTTCCATTTCTGAGAAAAATGTCATTGAAATTCTGCTAGGGATTGCATTGAATCTGTAGATCACTTTGGGTAATATGGACATTTTCACAATGTTAATTCTTCCAATCCAAGAGCATGGGATATCTTTCCATCTTCTTGTGTCCTCTTTAATTTCTCACAATAGTGGTTTGTAGTTCTCATTATAGAGATTTTTCCCATCCTTGGTTAACTTTATTCCTAAGTATTTTTTTTTTAGGTGGCTATTATAAATGGGCAGGCTTTCTTGATTTCTTTCTCTGCATGTTCACTGTTGGAGAATCGAAATGCTACTGATTTTTGTGTGTTGATTTTGTATCCTGAAACTTTGCTGAAATTTATCAACTCTAGGAGGTTTTTTGTAGAGGATTTAGGCTGTTCAATGTACAGGATCATATCATCTGCAAACAGGGACAGTTTGACTTCATCTTTTCCAATCTGGATTCCCTTTATTTCCTTCTCTTCTCTGATTGCTCTGGCTAGTACTTCCAACACTGTGTTGAAAAGGAGTGGTGAGAGTGGGCCTCCCTGTCTACTTCCTGTTCCTAAGGGATAAGCTTTCAGCTTTTCCCCATTCAGAATGATATTAGCAGTGGGCTTATCATATATGGCTTTAATTGTGTTGATATACTTTCCATTATCTATACCTAACTTGTAGAGAGTCTTTATCATGAAAGAATGTTGAATTTTGTCAAATGCTTTTTCAGCATCTATACAGATGATCATATGGTTTTTGTCTTTGCTTTTATTGATGTGGTGTATTACATTTATTGATTTGCATATGTTGAACCAACCTTGCATCCCTGGGATGAATCCCACTTGATCATGGTGTATAATTTTGTGTACATGTTGCTATATTCTGTTAGCTAGTATTTTGTTGAGGATTTTTGCATCTATGTTCATCAAGGATATTGGCCTGTAGTTTTCTATTTTTGTTGTATCTTTGTCTGGTTTTGGTATCAGGGTGATGTTTGCCTCATAGAATGAGTTTGGGAGAATGGCCTCTGCTTCAATCTTTTGGAACAGTTTGTAGATAATTGGTATCAGTTCCTCTTTGGAGGTTTGGTAGAACTCTGCAGTGAACCCATCTGGTCCTGAGCTATTTTTGTTGGGAGCCTTCTGATAACAGCTTCAATCTCTTTTATTGTTATTGGTCTGTTCAATTTTTCTGTATCTTCTTGGGTCAGTTTTGACAGTTTGTATGTGTCTGGAAATTTATCCATTTCCTCCAGATTTTCTAATTTGTTGGCATATAGTTGTTTATAGTAGTCTCTAATGATATCTTGTATTTCTGAGGTATCTGTTGTAATATAACCTTTTTCATTTCTAATTTTTGTTATTTGGGTCTTCTCTCTTCTTAGTTAGCTAAAGGTTTGTCAACTTTATTTTTTCAAAAAACCAACTTTGTGTTTCATTTATCTTTTGTATTGCTTTTCAGGTTTCTATTTCATTTAGTTCTGCTTTGATCTTAATTATTTCTTTCCATCTACTAACTTTGGGTTTGGATTGTCCTTGTTTTTCTAGATCTTTAAGGTGATTTACCATCTTTCTGTTCTTCTGAAGTAAACATTTAATGTGATAGATCTTCTCCTTAGTACTGCTTTTGCAGTATTCCACAGGTTTTGGTATGATGTGTCATTATTTTCATTAGTTTCAAGAAATATTTTGATTTCCTGTTTAATTTCTTCTTGGATCCATATGTCGATAAGTAGAGTGTTGTTTAATTTCCATGTGTTTGTATAGTTTCCAGAGTTTCGTTTGTTATTGATTTCTAATTTTAATCTATTATGATCTGAAAAGATACATGGAATAATTCCAATTTTTTTTAATTTGCTGAGACTTGATTTGTGACCTAACATGTGGTCTATACTGGAGAATGTTCCATGTGCTAATGAGAAGAATGAATATTCTGAGGTTGTTGGTTGGAATGTTCTGTAGATATTCGCCAAGTCCAATTGGTCTAAAATGCTGTTTAGATCTTTTGTTTCTCCATTGATTCTTTGCCTAGATGATCTGTCCAATGTTGAGAGTGGGGTGTTCAGGTCCCCCACAATTATGGTGTTATTGTCTACCTCATCCTTTATGTCTAATAATGTTTGCTTTGTGAATCTGGCTCCTCCGACATTGGGTACCTATATATTTATGATTGTTATGTCTTCTTGATGGGTAGATCCTTTTATCATTATATAGTGGCCTTCTTTATCTCTTTTTATGTTTTTTGCTTTAAAGTCTATTTTATCTGATATAACAATAGCTACTCCAGCTCATTTTTCATTTCAATTTGCATGATATATCTTTTTCCATCCTTTCACTCTTGGTTTATGTGTGTCTTTACAGATGAGGTGAGTTGAGTCTCTTGAAGGCAGCATATTGTTGGGTCCGTCTTTTTAATCTGGTCAGTCAGTCTGTGTCTTTTGAATGGGAAACTTAAATCCTTTACATTTAGAGTTATTATTGAAAGGTGTTGATTTACTCCTAGCATTTTACTGATTTTTGTTTAGATGTCTTAAGCGCCTTTTGTTCTTTTCTTCCTAATTTTCTGTTTGTCTTCTGTGTTTGTTAGCTTCTTGCAGTGATAGATAAACTATGGGTTTTTTTTTTATTGTTAGCGTTTTTGTTTTGCTGGTAGGTTTTGTTCTTTCTTGAGTATTCATGGCAGTGATGGTTGTTTTTCAGGTATCAAACCCAGTACTTCCTTGAGAAGTTCTTGTAAGTTTGGTTGTGTGATAGTGAACTCCTGCAATTTTTCTTTGTCTGGGAAATATACTATTTGACCTTCATTTTGGAAGGATAGCCTTGCTGGGTAATGTATTCTTGGCTGGCAATTTTTGTCCTTTAGCATTTTGAATATATCATCCCATTCTTTTCTGGCTTTTAGGGTTTCTGACAAATAGTCTGATGTTATTCTGATTGGGAATCCTTTATAGGTGACTTGCTGATTGTCTCTTGCAGCTTTTAAGATTCTCTCTTTGTCTTTGAGTTTTGCTGGTTTGACTATAACATGTCTTGGAGAGGACCTTTTTGGGTTGATTATGTTACGGGATCTTTGGGCCTCCCGAATCTGAATATCTGTGACTTTCCCTATACCTGGGAAGTTTTGGGTTTTTTTGCTACTATTTCGTTGAATATGCTTTCAATGCCATTTCCTTTTTCTTCCCCTTCTGGAATACCTATGATTCAGATATTTGAGTGCTTAAGGTTTCTGTTATCTCTCTTAGATTTTCTTCAATGTTTTCAATTCTTTTTTCTTTTTTCTGGTCTGCCTGCATTAATTCAAACAGCTTTTCTTCAAGGTCAGAAATTCTCTCTTCTGCTTCTTCTAGCCTGCTCATTAGACTCTCTCTTGTGTTTTTCATTAATCCTTTAGCTCCACAAGCTCTGCTACATTCTTTTCCTGTGCATTGATTTCTTTGTACATTTCTTCTTTCAGATCCTGTATATTTTTTCTCATTTCATTGTGTTATCTAAATGAGTTTTCTTGTATCTCATTTAGTTTCCTTAGAATTGTTGCTCTAAATTCCTTGTCAGTCATTTCAAATACTTCCTGCTCCATAGGATCTAGAGCTTGAGAGTTATTATTTTCCTTTGGTGGTGATGTACTTTCTTGATTTTTCATATTTCTGTTATCTTTCTTTTGGTGTTTTGTCATTGTGGCAGGGGGTATCACAGTCCACTCGTTTCACCCTGATGTCTGGCTTGGATCCTGAAGGGACTGCCAATTCTGGGCAGCAGGAACTAGCCTGGGCTAGGGGTCCCATGATGCCTGTCTTTTCCAGCACAGCTGTTTCAGGGGGTGTGGGTCCAGAGGCTCTTAAGTCTCTGTAAGTGGTGGGGACTGATCTAGTTTGGAGGTCCCATAATGTTTGCCTTTTCTGGTTCAGCTGTCTTAGGGTATGTGGCTCTCAGGCCTCTCTGGGTGGCAGACCCTGACCTGGACTGGGGGTCCTGCAGCACATGGCTCCTGCCTGTTCTGGTGCAGATCTTGCATCTCCTGCTGTTGCTTTTTTTAGTTGCAAGTTGGTTGCTTTTTGGGAGAGAGCAACACTAGGAACCATCTACTCCACCATCTTGACCAGAACTCATGAGCTCCTATTTTCAAGATCACCAATGACCTTCAAAAGTCCAAGCCCAGAGGACAGTTCTTGTTCCTCATGTTATTTGGCCCTCCAGCTGCATTTAGCATAATGGATCATTTCCTTCTTGAACACTCTCTCTCTTCTTCTGTAAGAACATCCGTTCTCATGTGGCTCGTTGGCTCCTCTGCTGCATTTTCCTTTATGACTCCACTTTCTCTCTGAAATCTCCAGATGATGGGATTCCTCAGGTCTTAGTCTGCAATCACTAGGTTAGCCCTGTGGAGGGATGGTGAGCTGATCTCTTGGACCGATTTATTTCCTCTATGCCCATCAGCCTGGCATTTATGCGGCCAACATAGATCTCCTCTCTAAACAGTTTACCCATGTCCTTGTAATGTTCTCTCAGACATCTCTAACTTCACATATCCCAAGTGGAACTTATGGAGCTGCCTTCTCAACACTGCTGACAATCTCTATGAGTGGCACTAGCATCCATTCTATTTCCTCGAGCAAGTGACACAGAAGACATCCTTGATTCCTCCTTTCCCTCACTGTCCATCCACTCCATCCGCAAACACTGATGAGTCTGTGTGCATAATATGCCTTATGTCTAAGATAATATCGTCTCTCACCTGAACCACTGCCCTCCCTCCCACTGTATTTGTGTAGCCTCTCATCCACTCTCCACTCTTCTTCAGAGCATAGTGAGTGACCTTCTTAATATGTTCATTGAATATCATGCCCACGTATTTGTGTTTGGGGGTGGGGGAAGAAGGGAAGACCTCAGATGCACCAGTCTTCTTTCAGAACCTTGAACATACGAGATCTTTTCCGTGGAAGGGCCTTCACATAAACCCTTCCTTTCACTGTAACACTCTCCCTGCAAACCCCCTCCACCTCCCTACCCAATTTCCTCATAGAGTAGCTTCCCCTTAGCTCTAAGTCTTGACTTGAATTTCACCTCTGCAGAGAGGTCTTTCTTGATTTCTCTGTCTAAATCTGGTCTTTCTTCTACTCTCCCAGGTTTTGGTCACTCTCTTCAAAGCAGATATCCCCATTTATTGTGATGTTGGTCATTTTTCTGTTTACATCTTTTTATCTCATTTTCCTATTAGATTATAAATTGCATGGGGGCAATGACAATGTCTCTCTTGTCCTCAGATAAATCTCCAGTGCCCACATCATGGCTTGTCCTGAGTGGGCATTCAATAAATATTTGTTGAATGGATTCATTTCCTGTGCCCAGCCCAGAAGGATAGATGTAAAACACTCAGGCTCCTGAGAAACAGGAATAATCTTAAGTTAATTGGGAATTAAATTCAGCTGACAGTGACAGAAAACCCGCATAATCTGGACTTAACTAGGATAGAAGTTTATTTCCTTCTCACGTAAAAGAGATCCCTAGTAGGCAAGCCCAGGCCGGTGTGGTGGCTCCATGATGTCCCCAGAGGTCAAGGTTTCTAGCTCTCTGCTTCACCAACCTCAAGGTCATCTCAGCCATCACCTAAGTGTTTGAGGCAGGCAATATAAGGGGTATAAGAAAGGAACTCCTCCCAGATGGGTCAATTCCTTTTAAGGCACCTTCTTATAAATTCCACACAACACTTTTATGTATATCTCATGGGCCACAAATTAAGCATATGGCCACATTTAGCTGCAAAGTAGTGGGAAATTTTATTTTTACTTTTGGGAAGCAGTGTGCCCTGGTAACAATTGGCATTCTGATATTAAGGCAGAAAAAGGATGGTGACAGACGGTCTCTGCCACATAGATAATGGGGGAGCCTATCTGGGGGCCTCCTGGATGCTCAGAGCCTAACATGTTCTCCATCTCCCCTTATGTTTGCAGTCACTCTTGACTTACTACCATGTCGAGACACAGAATTCAGCGATGAAGAAAAAGGTAATCTCGTTTACCTGGGAATTAATGGCAAAGACCTCTGTCTGTTCTGTGCAGAAATTCAGAACAGGCCTACTTTGCAGCTTAAGGTGAGTGGTTGTGCAACTAATGAGAAAATTACTGTCCAATGGACTTTTTGTTTTGTTTGATGTGTTCCCGAATAAAAATAATATTCTTGCAATCCTGGGTTATTCATTGTAAGGAAGGAAAACTGAGTGGCTGATCCCCAAATCAGTAAATGCTGCCTTTGGAACGGGTATAGCACTTATTTTAATGTCAGAGCATGGATCCTCTGAAGACAGAGAATGCACCATGGGAATGTTTCAGACAAGCCAAGGAATGGTGGTTTCTGCATTCTCTGTCCTGATCAACTACCTCTTGGAAATCCTCTGAGATGATGGGATGTTCCCAGTTAAGCAAAAACTACTGCACAGCAGAGGAGACAGAGAGAGAGAGATCGTTAATCTGGATACTGCAGATTACATGTTTATGGTCTGTATACTAAAAGAAAGTTTTGTAGTGTTAAAAGAAAAGTTTAGACAAATTAAGTTTAACAGAGTTTGACTGAGCAAAGAACAATTTGCAAATTGGGCAGCTCCCAGAACTAAAATAGGTTAAGAGCGACTCCGGGGCTGCCCCGTGGTCGGGTATCATTTACAACAGAAAAAAGAAAGTGAGGTATGAGTACATACAATGGAAGTGAGGTACAGAAACAGCTGGATTGCTTACAGCTGGGTGTTTGCCTTCTTTAAACCTGGTTTGAGCAGTTTGCTGCCTGTGATTGGCCGAGACTCGGCTACTTGTTACAAAAGGAGGTTACGGTATGTTTGCCTATCAAGTTAGGTTATAATTCACTATGTCCAAAGAAATATTTAGACCAAACTTAATTTTTATGTGCAAACTCACTTGGAGGTTGAGAGTCCGGTGAAACTGGCCTGAACTGCAGATGAATGCACACCAGGAGCACCCAAGAAAGAGCTGTAAACCTCCCTCTCTGAGCCGGGGAGGATAGTGATCAGAATCAGCTTAACTCACGGGATCCTGGGATGGAGCCAGGCTATTGGAAGCCAGTGGGTACCTGTTGACAGTGTGCTGTCCCCCGTCCATCTTCCTCTGTCCCTGCCTTTGAGGGCGACAGTGACTCCCCTGAAGTGCACGCAGGGCTGTGTCCGCTTAGCTCACTCCCCCCAGTCCTCCTCTCTAACAAGTGTCTTTCCCACCCCCAGGAGAAAAAC
Source organism: Cynocephalus volans (assembly GCF_027409185.1). NCBI lineage: Eukaryota > Metazoa > Chordata > Mammalia > Dermoptera > Cynocephalidae > Cynocephalus > Cynocephalus volans. The sequence goes on from NC_084473.1 coordinate 85,684,054, forward strand.
ATCATGGACCTGTACCTGGAAGACAAAGCACAGAAGCCCTTCCTCTTTTTCCACGCTAAGGACGGCTCCACCTCCGTCTTTCAGTCAGCCTCTTACCCTGGCTGGTTCATAGCCTCCTCCGCCACAGCAGGACAGCCCATCGTCCTCACCCAGGAGAGGGGCCTAACTAACAACACTGACTTCTATTTAAGTCCCGTGGATCAAACCCAGCCTAGGCTGTGGATGGCTGATTCCAGGATAGAGAATCAAGCAGTCAGAGAATCTCATGTTTGGTAACCATAGATCATCTTACGAGACCACTGCACCCTTAGTCTCTCAGTTCTCAAAACCGGTGAAGTCAGCCCCCAAATGCTCTCACACGCAGCCCTCCCTTCCTATTTCTTTGCCAACCCATACATTTCTGTTCATACAACCCTGGTCAAGACAGGAATGTTATTTGTTAATTCTATACATGTTTATTATAGACATTATAATATATATCCCAAAAGATAAATCTAGACAACAAGAATAATGTGAAATTAAACATTTACAAGTCTTGATAATCATGATGCATGCATGTGCTTTGGTAAAGATTGTTAACCATGTTGATTGTAAATCAATCCAGATTTCAAAGAATCAGTTTGAGCTTCTTCCGGGCACCTTCTTAGAACTGATTTTGCTAACCTTGTTTCTACTTTATAATGTGGCTGGAAGGTGAAGCGTCAGCTGTGATATTTTCTTGTTATTATTCATGTTTTCTGGAATTTTAGTAGTATATTCAATCTACAATTTCTTTATAAAGATGCTTTTAAGCCAGTTGTCCATTTTGTGAGGGTTACTTTGAAGCCTGTGATTTAATATGAAAATCCACTAACCAAGTACATGTAGACTGCAATACACTAGAATTTCCTGAATGTGAAGGTGAGCACGACGGGCTCTCTGCCCTCAGGAGACCTTGCCCTTTTTTGCACATGACAAGCAGGTATATCAGGTCTTGTAATGGGTACCCAGGAATAATCTGTCTGAAAGCCTATTGTTCTGGTATCATCTCCTGTTGCTTCACTGCCTATGATTCTGTTTGGTATGTTCTTTGAACACCACCCCACATCCTGTTAGCCTACCTTTTACTCCAGTTGGTCTATGCAACCAGCTTTGGAGAAGGTCCAATTTGACAGCAAAACATCAGCAGTACCAAGCATCTCTCTCCCTGTGCCGGGGCTCCTAGAACACCTCGGGGAAGGACACTCGCAGGAACCTGCTTGACACTTCCACAGGCACAAACCCGGAAGTGGGAGCTTCTCCATAGGGAGCCCTTGACAAATGGGGGATGGGGGTGGGTGGGAAACGGCTACTCTCTTCCATCCCACAAGTGGACAATTCTGAAATGCATTCTGCACAGTTCCTCAGAGGGTCCCAGCAGTATTGAGCCATAATTGCCCAGACCCAGGCTGCACGCACCCCTGTACTGGCTTCCTTCATTTCCCCACTTCAGTTTCCCCAGTTCCCTTTCTTGTTCTCTAGGGCCACTTTTCATCAACGGAAGACAGATTTTCTCAAAGCAAACTTTTCTTCTCTGCTAACTACCCCCAACACATTGGATTTCTTCCCTCTGCCTCTGCTCGTGCCTCTGCTTACATCTCAAACACTTCCAGCACTGTGTATCTCGCCTGCCTTTGTCTCACTAACATCCTAAATCCGTCTGAAGTGTTTAGAGGCCTCTCTTCATCTTCCCAACCAAAAGCAACATCTTACCTTCCTTGAGGCCCATAGCATTTTCACCTTTTTATGGACATTTATTCTGCTAGACTTTGTGCTGTAGGTTTTCTCCTTGTCTTTGCCCATTTGCTCTCTTTTCCTCAATCAAATTCTAGGTATATAGGACACAGAGATTTTGTCTTCTGTATCCATCTATGCACTCCCTTTGGATGCCAAATCTTGTCTCCTACCTAACAGTTTCTCAAAAAAATATTGTTGAAACAAATTAACTTTCACTGCATGTATTAGCATGTTTCCATTAATACCAAAGCATTTCAGGGAGGATCTTACATTATGATGGCCAGGGGCAGGCCTCGGCTTCAAGAAGGGTCCAAGGAACTGCAAAGCTCCTCAAAGAATATGGAGAAGGAAACACAGAAAGGCTGCTTAGGAACTTCCCTGTCTCAGTTCTTCACCTTCCTCCTCTGTCATTGTGATCCCAGGGGACAGTGACAAAGCTAGGATGTCTACTCAGGAGAAGATGGCTGCAGAAACAAAGCACAGCCCAGAGCACCCCAGCGGGCCTCCAGCCAGTGTGCACTGCCTCCCTCTCAGAGGGCTCTGTGCAAAGCCTGAAGGTTTGCACTTTGTACAAGCCCTTCTCCATTCATGTGTATGCACAACTGTGTAGGGGCACAGGAGAAGGAGCCCAGGGAAATTCACTGTTGCAATCTTTTTCTCTGACAGGTCAGGACTAAGCACAAGAAGACCCCAAGGATGACCTTGAGAGGCTTGTGTTGAAAATGAAGTTGGACACATAGTAGTCAGGTTTTCTGATCAGGGCTATAAAGAATGTGAGTTCCGTACATAGCTGACTGTATAGAAAGAATGGCATATGGTGATGAAAAATACAGTGTAACTCTGGGCTGAGCTGATAAATATTAGCATCCAGCAATCCCAAGGGCACTGGACATGAGCAGAAGGTAGATGGCCAGCCCTTACACTGCACCACCTGTGCCCTCTAACAGAGGAGGTGAGGACGTTGTGGTGGTGAAGGAGGAAGGAGAGGACGAGGAGGAGAAAACACAGAAAGACTCAAGAGGTGCCCTCTCATATTTCATTGGCTCTCCTGGGTTGAGGGATATGATGTTCTTTGCTTGAATCTAAGCTGGGAACCTCAGGAGGAAGCACCAGAAAACAGACTTCTGGTCAACCAGCATCAGAAAGTAGTTCTCAAACAATGTGGGTTTCTTAAATCTTGTAAGGAGGTAAGCTAATTCCTTATCTATCTGTAGCATGGGGAGAATAAGGCCAACACATAAACATACGAAAAAGAAACAAACAAACAAACAGATGGAGAAAGAGCAACTAGCAGCCTTATTCCCCCTATCTAGTCTCTGAAGTACTAGTTCCTATGGCTTCTTCTTCCAGCCTGTGAGATGCTCTAATATTCAAGGTGTTGATGCTATTGTTGCTTTCTTGAGCTGCGGTCATGGTGATCAAACACAGCCCCAGGACTGTTGAGTGGTGGGGTGTCCACAGGTTGGTAGAGAGGGGGGTTATCCTTGTGACACTCAAAGACAGTTTTCAAACCCTGACTCTTGTCCTGAATGCAAGTCCATCTCAAAGGCTCCTACCCCTTCCCATCCATCCCTCCTTTCCACCTTGCATCAGCACCTATATGTGCCCTTCTTCAACTTTAGTTTTCTTTACTCTTTGGAAGAGAGCATTGTAAAGGCTCCACAAGCTTTCAACTGAGCATCTTTGTCTCTCACTTAGGTCAAGAAGTTTATTTTAACTTTGTTTATGATCTAATGTGAATTAGAGGCAAGAAAACAACACAGGGGTTATCAGTGAGAAAGAAGAGAAGATGAATATGCAGAAAATAAGCTGATCAAATAATGACCTAATTAGTTTGAGTCACGTACAAGCAGAAGATCCTAATTACAAAAAGGATACTCCAGAGTCACTCCAGGCCATATGGTTGGGAAGTAACTCCAGAAATAAGTGGACAAGCCCCATGGAAACCCATGATGTCATTCCCTCAGTGGTTCTCTCCTTGGTCAAGGATGTGACTTAAAATGAGACAGAGACTTAGCAAAATTTGTGCGTAGGATAGAGTGCCACCTCCAATATCTAATACCAACCACTGAAAGACCAAAACCACACACTGATGTTCTCTGTCACTTGTGCACTTTAGCAGCTCTTTGCAGATTAAACCTCCTGTTCTCCAACATCAGCTTCATCTATATTTATAATAGCAGTGTGGCCATAATAAAAGACACAATTGACGGACCAAGGTCAAAGCCAGCAGCAATGGCTTCCCCAAACTCACCAAGTGGTTTGACCCTCAAATACCAGAACTTGTGTTTATTCTTAAAGGGAGCACCAAGATGAATAATTTCAATTATTCAGCAAATATTTTTGAGCATCTCTACTGTTCTAAGTGCTGGGGATACAGTAGCAAGCAAAACCAGGGAAAATATGTCCGTCCTTGTGGAACTGATATTACATTTTGAATGTCTGAGGGTAACAGCCTCTCACACCTGTTTACCATCTGCATTCAGACACATAGAGAATATACCAAGGATAAAATCAAAATCGAAGCAGTGCTTTTATTACTTCTGCAGCTAAATTATGGAAATAAGAAGCACCTTTTAGTCCTCACCTCAGTCTAGACCTCTGGAGCCAAAGCTATGCCACCAACTCTAATTTCATATTCTCAAGCCACTGTGATGATCCATCACTGCCTAGAAGAAGCAAGAGACTAAGGCAGAGAGGAAGGAAAACTCCAAGCTGCTCTCGGCAGCCTGAGCGTGGAGTCTTCCCTCGCACCCACTACCCAATCGGTGGTTCAGAGAATATCAGGGTCTTGCTAATCAGAGAAGTTCTGTTCCTCCCGTGGGGTTAGAAAGAAATGGAAGAATTCCCTCTAGCATCACCACCTGAGGGAGAAGGACAAAGCTTCTCTTCCATGTGGACCAAGGTAGAAATACCAGGAAGAAATGTGAAGTTAAGCAAAGGAAGATTCCTGTCTCTACAATTTTGCAATGGCTTTGGTATCAAGGAAACGCTACAAATGAAATGAGTTGCAGAACTTTTTCTCTTTTCTTGGGTTCTGAACAGTTTTTTTAAAAAAAGACATTATCTGTTCCTTAAAGATTTTGTACATCATACCAGCAAAGCTAGATAAGTTTAAGGCCTTTTTAGAGGGAGACTTGGACTACCTAAACTGTAGATGTGTTTTAAAAATTAGGAAGTCAAGATTCTAATGAAAACTTGGAAGATCTGGTGACACTGTTTCTGAAATCCCACAGAGCAACAAACTACTAGAGCTCAATCTATTCTTTACTTTTCTTGATACATGGGGCACAAGTCCTAGGGAGAGGCAGCAGAATTATTCAGAGCTCTTTACATAATACGCAATTATTTATTAACGAAGGCCTAAAACCCCTGTTTAGTATGTATAACGTAAAGGGAACACATTTCTTTCAAATTTTATGATCTTACACTGGTAAGAAAACTGGTTTTTCCTATCTAATTGTGTTTATAGGATATTATTTTTGTATTACATAATTTCACTCTAGCCATTTGCCTTTAATTCCCATGTAAGTTGCTCTTCAACCACCTTGAAGTATGGACAGAGCTATGCATTTCTACTCCTAGGTAAATAGGATCCCACTGGTTTCTTTTTTCCCCCAATAAGTTATGGCAACATACAGTTGGGGAACACAACCATGGAAAATGCAATCAGTCATTTTTTCCAAGGCAGGATCTGCCAGTCAGAGCAGAAGGGATTAGTAATTCATAGTCTACACCTCTTACTGCAGCCACCAAGCATCTATCCTCTCACCCATTGACTTTCCCAGCATCAGGTGCTAGTTGTCTTGCCAGAAAATGTTCTAGCACAGAGCACATGGCAGGCACCCCAGCCTTTGAGAAACTCACAGCCTCTGCTAAAACTATGTTCTTCACATGCCATTTATTCTTTCCACTTTAAAAAATGTTCGTTTTTAGCCAGCCACCAAAAAAAGAAAAGTTAACTTTCATTGCAGAGCAATAGAGAGAATAAGATCTGGTGTTCTATAGCTATATAGGGAGACTACAACCAAGAAGAAATTACGTGTAACTTCAAGTAGCTGGTTGAGAGGATGTTGAATGTTTCCAACACAAAGAGGTGACAAATGTTTGTGGTGATGGATATGCTAAATATCCTGATGTGATCATTGCACACTGTATAAATGTACCCAAATATCACATTGTACTCTATAATTATCACAGGTCAATCAAGAAAAAATAAGTTAAAAAAAATATTTCAGAGACAGAAGTAGATTAGAGATTACCAGAAACTGGAGGAAAGGAATCATGAAAAGTTCTTGCTTAATGAGTACAGAGTTTATGTTTAAGATGACAAAGCAGTTTTGGAAATAGATGGAGGCAGTGGTTACACAGCATTGTGCACTTAATTAATTCCATGAAATTGTATGTTTAAAAATGCTTAAAAATGGCAGTCCTTATGTTATATATATATATTACCACAATAAAAAACAAAAACTGATAATTTTCAACTGTTATTAATACAAATATTATTGATACATTCACCTTGTACAAAAACAAAAAAGTTGAAACATACCAAATAAATTCAAATTTCTTTCCCCCAAATCCTGGTTCCCTTTGCCCACACCAGTGGTACATCTTTCTGGTCCTTTTCTTATGCATTTACATTCTCATATGCACCTGCTGGAAATATACAGTGTTATTTTGTGTGTGCCTCTGTGAATTTGTGTGTGTGTGTGTGTGTGTGTGTGCATGTGTGTGTGTGTGTGTTTCTCTAATTGGTATGATACAATACATATTTTTCTCCAATTCACTTTTTCACTCAACAGTATGTTCTAAAAGCTGTCTATACTGGTATGGATAGCTCTGTCTCATTCTCTTACAATTGCTGCGGAGTATCTAATAGAATAGTTTTGCTAGTTAGTTGTTTAGCTGTTTCTTCATGGGTGAACAAGTTTTTTCCATGTTTTGTTGTTTTTTGTAAATAATATGGCAAAGAGTTTAGTATATGCCCCCTGTGCACACATGCAAGACTTTCTTTAGAATAAGTGAACTGCTTGACCACAGAGTATGTGTGTTCTTCATTTTCAATAGATACTTACTATCTGCCTTTGGAGGTGGCTTTTCCCATTTGTACTCTTAATGGTGTGTTCATTCTTCCCTGCCGAACACTTATTTTTAAATTAAAAAATAAAAAAAGGTTTGCTGATCCAATGTATAAAGGATAACATCTTATTCTAATTTGCACATCCCTGATCACTAGTAAGCCATTCACTATTCAGCACACTCCAGTCCGACTTCTGACCTCTCCACCTAAACCTTTCTTTTGAACATTGTCAATGACATCTCTCTCTGCATCCCTAATCCAATGGATGCTCTGCTATCGTCATCTCAATTAGCATTAGACACCCCTGCTGCTCTCCCCACATCTGTCTCTCCATTCACATGCTAGGGTTCTGCAACAAGTCGTTTCTGGGTTTTCCCCAGCCTCGCTTCTTCCTTCTTCCCCCCATTTACTGGGTTCTCCTCATGAGACTTCTAAATGTTGAAGTGCCTGATTCAGGACTCATCCTTGAAGCCTCTTCTCTGTACTGTTTCACTGGATGATGCCATTTGTTCTCGTGATTTTAAATTCAAGGTGTATGTCAACAATTTGATCTCTGGCCCAGAACTCTCCTTTAAACTCCAGATTTGCATTTGCAGCTACCAATGTGGAACTTGCAAATGGAATATGCCCTAAGTAAGACCCTTGATCCTTCCCCAGCCTGCCCATTTCCAGACCCAGTCTTCTCCATCTAGGTTTTCAAGATGGAAACCTAGGAGTCATTCTTGATTCCTCCTTTCCCTGAAGCCCTACATCCAATCCACCAACAAGCCTGTCTCCAAAGAAGACAACCTCCAAAAAATATCTCAAATCTACCATCTCTCTTCATCGTCCCTGCCACCCACCACTGTATGCCAGACAACCACAGCTCACCCAGACTGGGTCAGCCTCCTACACTCATAGACCCATCCTCCATGCGGTGCAGGGTTATCTCCACAAGTGGAAATCTAGACCCTGTCACTGCAATTTTTAGACCCCTTCAGTGTTTCCATTTGCACTTAGAGGGAAATGCAAGGTCCTTGCCATAGTTTACAGGCTTTCCTAGATGTTCTGGGCCCTGCCTCCAACCACTCTTCCACGTAACTCTTTCTTTCCATCACTATCTTCAGTTATTCCAATGTCTCTTTTCTTTGCAACATGCCAAGTTTTTTACACCCCCAGGACCTTTACATATGCTATGTTCATACACATCCCTGTACCTGTATTCTCATATTTTGCCTATGTTCATACACATCCCTGTACCTTTATTCTCATATTTTGCCTTTCTGACTCCTTCAAGTTAGCTCCTGACCATCTCCTAAACTGCCATGTCTGAAGTAACCTCCTTCCTCCACTTCTTGTACTTTCTGTCTCCAGCTTTTGATTGTTTTTGTCACATGGTTTGCAGTCACTATATTTATTTGCCTTTATCTTTCTTTGCTTCCCCCATCACATCATAAATTATTGATTGCAGGGAAATATCATTTGTCTGGTTTACCATTATATCCTCAGTCCCTTGCACAGTGTCTGTGCTTAATATTTGTTGCATAAATTAATTAGTTATTAATAAATTAATATGTGAATGCATGAGGAACCGACCTCCTCCCCAGGCAGTCCACCTTCTTTAATAAGACTAGCCTCACTCACAATAAAATCTACCTTCCACTTCCTAAGCCTTGATGTCACCAAGAATGAAGGAGCTTCCATGTCTGCACAAGTCCTTCAGCTTTGTGAAGGCAGCAGTCATGGCCCCCTTTAATCTCTCCTCTTCCTCTGACATAAATCACCAAAGAGCGAGAATAGTTCTTTCCCGCTTCTGATGTTTCCTTTTGTTAAACACCTGGCTTTCTTCCTCCCCCTCACTCACTCTACCCAGGAGAAGGGAAGCCCTTACCTGCTGATGCACACCTGTTGTCCTAGTGTAATTACTGATACCACCCCTTCCACTCTCAAAAGTGCCACATCATACGATACATTATGTGGTCACACTCCTTATGAAAAACTGGGATTGTGTGGCCCAACTGCTATCTACCCACTTTCCATTGAGAGGCAACTGAATTGAAGAAAGTGTCCATTCTGCTCTGTCCTTCGTGATTTGCATTTTACGAGAGCCATCCTCACGGGAGGAGGCCTATGGTGCTGCAGAGCTGCCCGGGCCTGGTGTGACTGTTTTTCTTATGGTCTTATTCTACGTTTCATTTGTTTGCAGAAAGAACCTACACTCTACAATACCAGCTTTATCAGTAATAAATTTATCAGTTAAAAAAATAGTCTCTGTCTTAATTCTCAGTTGGTTCATAACTCAAATGGGAAAGAGAGATACCATCTATTATCCCTCCCCTCAAAATCTAACAATGAACGTGGCAAAAACCCAGTTCTCGATCCACCAGCCAAGGTTGTTGGTATGGATGCCTCCCACTCCAGACAGGCCTACTCTTTGGGTTCAGCCTGAAATGATAACTAAGCCCAAGTGGCACAGCAGTACTGGTGAAGGAGGAGGCGGCAGCAACATGTATTTTAGTCACTCATTAAAATATCATGTTGTGCACTTGGGTCTGTCATCAGGGTCTGGCTGTGAAAGTCCCATGCTTGTTGATCATGTTATCCTAGCTCCATCAGCCGAAAATCACCAGGACCATCTCTGTCATCCCACAAAGTCAGATTTATTGATTTACTGCAATAGGGGAGACTGTCGATCAGGAGCTGTGGGCCGTCTCACCATGCAAAGGAAGATAGAGAATTATTATAGCATTGGGGAGAAAGTGTTTAGGCAAAGTTTAAATGAGGCAGTGCTTTGCTAGGCTCAAAGCAGAGTGGTATGTGGAAAGGAGTCTTCATCAGGTCAGGAGTGTGAAGTGGATCCAGGGTCTGTATCCTCTGAAAGTACAAGTTTTAGACTCAGAATGGTTGTGTCCAGAAAACCTTTATCTGAAGCTGTGTGCCAAGGCTGTAAATCAAGGCTGCCTCTCTGTGGCAAAGTGATTTGTATCCTCCAAGCAACATTGGGATGTTTCATTCTTGCTGTTGTAATTCAAACAGCCAAATTTCTGATTGTCCATGGTTTTAAAGAACAAAGGCTTTTGGTATATGCAGAAGTAGTAGTCACTCAAAGAAGGGGGATATTACGACACTTCCTAGCTACAGCATATCCTTGGGAGAAATATTGCTTCCTGTTTATTCGCAGCTGACTTTATCTGTGCCTTGTTAATCCAGCCTCATGAATGGCCTGGTCAATTTTTAGTTTCTTGCTAAACACAGTCTCTCCAGTCCTGCCCCAGGCCTCGCCGTGCTGTGAGGAGCACAAAGCACAGTCCCACCAACTCACTGCTCAAAGAGAAGCAGCTGTTCCTTTGATTTCAGCACAGACCAAGACCCTTGTTGGTGGCCAGGGCCAGCCCAAGGGCACAACAGTGACCTTGGGATCAGAGATTGGAAGCTACTCTGCATGAGTCGGGCTCAGGGGCCCAGGCCTCACTGTGGATCAGGGTCTTCATTTTCCTCTGGATGTGGCAGTTTCTCTAATAGCCTGCTGTGCTCTGGCCAGCTCAGAGCTTCCGCAGAGCTGAAGCTTCAGCAGAGCTTCTGGCCTTGAGCCAAGGGAGCATGTCAAAGATCCCCTCTCTAGAGAGCTGCTTCCTGGGGAGGCTTCGGGTGCAGAGCCCTGGAAGTCACCAATGTGCTTGGGAAACAGCCTCCCCACATCTTTCTCCAAATCTTGGAGACAAGTAAGAATATAATAGTAAAAAATCACAACGGGACTACACAGAGTAAGTATTTCAGGAATCACCAAATTGCAAAGAATAGTTTTGCCTGATATTCTGCCAGAAGCAATCTTATTTAAAACAAAGAAAGATATGGAAAGAACAAGCCTTCAAAATAAATAGGCCCTAACTGAGTGCAAGCCATGTCAGTGTGTGGTTTGTGAGTTCAGGGGGGAAACCCACAAACCACACACTGTTTGTGAGTTTCTGAGGAGACTCTCAGAAACACTTGCCAGGTGGGGCAGAGGGAGTTTTTCAGCTGTGCACCTGCACTGTGCACTGAAATATAGAGTATGATTTCTATTAATGAAGTCCTATTTGTCCCACCCACCCCAGTAGTGAGGGCTGGGGAAAACCTGGGCTTAGGAAGATATCACCCTCTCCAACAATCTTACGGGTTCCTCTTAGACTTCCTGTGAACCTGCTTTACAAACTATAAAACTCCTTGTAAATTAACCATGATATTCCATTAAAGCCATTCCATTCACAACAGAGCAACTGAAATGACAAAATTTTTGCTTCACAAATTTAATTCTTTATGAGATCCAGAGGTAATGCTTTAGGTGAAAGCTTCATAAACAATAGCAGTTCCTCAACCAATCCAGCACCAGAATATATATACTGCATGGATACATGGAGAGGCAGAAAAATAATACCCTTGGGTAGAAATCCCAACAACAGATTCTCCCTATTCTAAGCTAAGATATTACTGCTCATTCCCTATTTGACCTGGTTTCTCCTCCTAAAAATTGGCTGTGATTGTGGCAACTCTGCCTTTCCTCATTGAATGGGTCAGAATGACAATGTTCATCTCAGAAGCACTTTGAGAACTAGAATCGAGGTGATGAAAGCAAGAATCTCTGCATCAAGAACCACCTCCAACTCCAGACTGACCTTAATCCACTAGAGTTAATCCAAATTCAGTGGTGGAGGCTTTGCCCAGTTCTTGGGTAATAATGAGAGGAGAGCCTCCCGTGGAGCTGACCGCGATGAACCAGCCAGGGAAGGCTGCGGACTCGAAGGTGGACGTACTGCCATTCTGGTTGTGGTAGAAGAGAAAAGGCTTCACAGGCTCAGGTTGGTTGTACAAATCCATTATGTTCTGTTCCTGAAGGGTCAGAAGGAGACCCCCCAAGGAGAAACATAACTGCTTAAATTGTTTCACATTCTTTACACACTGATAATTGGTGTCCAAGATAGCAATCCCCATTCTTTAAAGTAGGCCTGAAGATCTGTTTTATACTATGGGATTAAAAATTATACGTCCCCAATACTTTTATGCATGTTAAGATTATTGTTGAAACCTTAGGCCACCAATTTCTATTGCTCTTAATGGGGGGGGGTCTGAAAGAAGATGATGTTGACATAAAAGTTTTTGAGAATACAAAGCACTGGTTTGGCCATTACCTGTTGCTCAAAAATGGAGAAATTCAAAGAATATTAACCTAATAGTTACCGTGAATTTCAAATTAAAACATAGTTGTTTTATGTCAGATTTCTCCACCCTCAGCACTATTGATATTTTGGGCAGGATAATTCCTTTGTTGTCGGGGGGCTGTCCTGTGCATTATAGAATAGTTAGCAGCATTCCTGGCCTCTACCCACTAGATGCAAGTAATGCACCCACTGTTCCCAGCTATGACAACCAAAGATATCTCCAGATGTTGAGAAACGTCCAGGCAGCAAAATCACCCCTGTTGAAAACCATTGTTTTCTATCTTGTCATCACACTGAGTGTCTGCCTGTGCTTATGTACTGAAAAGGGTCAAGAGGGTTTCTATAATATACGGAGGCATGATTTAATTTTCTTCCTATAACTCATAGAATTTTTAAAATAATGAAAATCACAATTACTAAAATGTTTGTTCCAGAGAATTATATTTGTTCATTTAAAGTTGCAAACTATTTTTTGTCAAAAAGGTGTTGTAATAAGCTCATCCACTTTGAGATAATTAACTGTTAAAAATGCTCTTGCTGATTGTACCCTGTGTGTGTGAGTGTGAGTGTGTGTGTGTGTAGTCTATTGGAGTTAGGGATAACTCTAAAAGCCTTTCTTTTTGCCAAATTACTTTGGTAAAATAAAATAAGTGATTTTAGCAAGTAGTTTCAAAACACTCCTATGATTTTTCTTATTCTTTTTTAATATATGCAAACCAAAAGGAACCCAAAATAGATATGCGTAAGGACAACAGTCTTTTAAAAGATTCTAAAATCGGAGTTTCTATCAGATGAGCTCTTTGTAAAATAAATGGGTTCCTCTCTCCTAGTCAGGTGTTGACAGGACCCTGTTTTCCACACTCACCTTAAGCTGCAGTGTGGGCTTCTCCCCAACCTTTGCACAGAACAGGCAAAGCTCTGGCTCCTTCAGTCCCAGGTAGATGGGGTTCCCTTTGTTTTTCTCAAGAGTCTCCAGATATTTGCACGTGATTAAGGTCACAGTGACTGGAAACACAATGCAGAGAGTGGTGTTTAAGTGCCATTTCCAAAGCAGCATCTCTGAACCTGAGTTGTAAGGGCAATAGAGGCTGGAATCTGCTAACCAACACTCAGGGAGTGGTCGCCGCAACGCCCTCCACCTAACCCAGACACCCAGACACCCAAACTACCTTTGGGGAACTCTTTCCATGAGAAAATTCAACCTTTTCTAGATTCAAAAAGGGGGCTTCTCATAGATCCCCCTCTTCCCTTAGTCTTACTCCTTGAAGTTTCACAGAAAAAGTTTTCCACCATTTCCACAGGCCAACCCTTCAGTCTCCCTTGAGTTTTCTCTCTCGTCTCTGACTTTATGACTACAGTCACAGAACAACCCTGTGATCATCTTCTGGTCATTATTGGCCATGAGATGCCCTTCTCTCCAGATGGGCCCAGTTAACAAGCCTACTGTGAAATAAATGGCTGAGCACAAAACATATAACAGCACTGGCCAAAGGGGCTGCCTTCAACAGACCTTGGCCACTCACCTGGAACATAGTGTTGCTTCCTGGGGACTGCTATGAGGGTCTGGTTCTGAAGGACCCATATCCGATGATTGATATCTTGAATGTTCCCCAGGTGATGTACTGTGGACCACTCTGTAGAGAAAGTAAAGATGCAAATATGTAAGGGTGAGGGCACAGAATATACCCATTTTCCAATTTTTTGTCCTTCCATGAGGATCTTTACCTCTCCCCATCAAGGTGGTGTTGTTTCAGAACGGCCAAGGAGTGAAGTCACTTATGTGCAAACTGACACCAGGACAAGACCTGAGTCAATCCCAAGACACAGTTTGATCCTGCATCAGAAGAAAAGCTAGTGACCAGCCCAATGGTGCCTCTATACTGTACTCCCAAAACTCACCCATTCCCTTACCTTCTTGGATGCAGCTGCACCTATGAATCCTATTCAGACCTAGACCCAGATCCCTAAGATGACAGAAAGTGCCAATGCCAGAGACCCAGAAGCAAGAGAAGATGAGTGGTAATCAGACTTCCCAGCTATAGGCCACACCTATAACCTGTTTTTAGAGGACTCCATGTCCCTACCATTATGAACTATGGCTTTTACCACACTCAGGTGCTCTGAGAGGCTCTAACAGGACCCAGGCCTTTTATCCACATGGACAAGGGGGAGGTTCTACCCTTCTGGGGCCAGGACTGGCTGACACTCTGGTACTGGTCCCAGAGGATTTAGTAAGCCTTTATACAAATAATATCAATTGCATCATGGTTGTGACATATTCAAGCACCCTGAAAAAGGTGGGTATGCTAAGCTTTTATGAACAACAACCAGGAAATACAGTCACGGATATTGAGTTTGAGGAAAGAAACATTATGGGATTGCCCCAGGGATAATGACTGGACTCTGATGCTGTAGGACACAATGGAATGTTTTTCTAAGAGTGGGGCCCCCAGTAAGTACAAGTAGACTGAGGAGGAAATGAGTCTTCTAAGACCTGTGTAGCTTCTAACCACTCTTGCTTCATAGTCACCACATTCTCTGCCTGTCTCAGGCCAGGAAAAGACTGAGCCCAGCTGACCCTCCTCCAGCTGCTCAGAGACACTGTGCATGCTGTTTCTCCACTAAGGGAGCCTCACCTGGAGCAAAGCCAGTTCCTGGTCACCCTGCCCCTCAAATTGACTCTAGATCACTATCCTGTTATGGGTGATGTGGCAGATAGTTTTAGGTGTCAATTTGACTGGATTAAAAAATACCTAGAGAACTGGCAAAGCATATTTTGGGGTGTGTCTGTAAGGGTTTTTCCAGAGGAGGTTGTCGTGTAAGTCGGTAGACTGAGCAGAGAAAATCTCCCTCAGTGTGGGCAGGCACCATCCAATCTGCTGGGGGCCTGGATAGAAAAAACCAAAGCAGAGAAAAGGTGATTTTTGCTCTCTTCTGGAACTGAGATACTCTTCTCTCCTGCCCTTGGACATCAGAACTCTAGCCTTTGGACCTCCAGGATGTATACCAGCAGCTCCCTGGGTATTCAGGCCTTTGATCTCAGACTGAAAGTTATACCGCTGGCTTCCCTTGTTCTGAGACTTTAGGACTTGGACTGAGCCAAGCTACCAGCATTAAAGGGGCTCCAGCTTGCAGCTGGCCTGTATGGCATTTCTCAGTCTCCATAATTACATGAGGCAATTTCCCTCATTAATCCTCTCTCATTTATCTATCTTTCTACATATCTACCTATATATCTATCTATCTATATTCTACTGATCTGTCTCTCTGGAGAAACTTGACTGATACAGGGGGAAAGAGAGCCTGGCTGCAAGATGTTCTGTGCTCTGAGCTTGCAGTGCCTGACATTAGGTCTTCCATGAAGGGAAGCTGAGGCAATGCTGTTGACGCTCTGCCTCATACCCTCAGCTAACCTGCTATGGTTTGCATATAATTTGTCCCTGCCAAGACTCATGCTGCAATTTGATCCCCAGTGTGGCAGTGTTGGGAGGTGGGGCCTAGTGAGAGGTGTTTGGGTCATGGAGGTGGATCCCTCATGAATAGATTAATGCCCTCCCAAGGGGTTGAATGAGTTCTAGTTCTTGCAAGAATGAATGAGTTCCTGTTAGAGCAGGTTGTTAAAAAGAGTCTGGATTCCTCAGTTTCTCTCTTGCTTCCTCTCTCTCCATGTGATCTCTTTACACACTCATTCCTTTTCTACTTTCCACCATGACTGGAAGCAGCCTGAGGCCCTTGCCAGGTGCTGCTGTCCAATATTGGACCTTCCAGCCACCAGAATCGTGAGCCAAATAAACCTATTTTTTTTTTTAATAAATTATCCAGTCTCAGGTATTCTGCTATAGCCACACAAAATGGACTAAGACATCACCTGAGTTTGCAGCTGCTGTGGCAGATTTCAGTACCCATCAGCTTCCCACCTCAAGGGCTTGCATTTCAGGGATAACTTCAACCAATGTGGGAAGAGACCAGTGGATGAATGTCTCAACTTCCCCATCTTCTGGTGGAACAATGCTAAGGTTTCTCAGGGGATCGCCAGTGGTATCCAGCCCCAGCTGCCCATAACAGTAACCAGTTCACTGGCATTCTAATTATTGGCCTTTCTGAGATCATCTCCTAAATGAGCTCCCTGCACCCAGGATCTGCCTTGGAGAGAACCTAAACTAAGATTGCAGTTTAGTGTTCAAAAGCAAGAGACTCGTATTCAAAAGCTGTGCTTATTTGAAATGGGTTTATTCTACTCTTATACTTAATTGATATGTTGACTAGGTGTGGAATTCTGCAGTGGAAATCCTTTTTCTTCACAAAGTAGAAAGCATTGATCCACTGACTTCTGGCTTGCTGTGTTGCTGTAGAGAAGTGCAAAGCCACTGAGGTTTTTTTGATCCTTTGAATGAGACCAGTTTTAGCTCTATGGCAGCTTTTGGAATCTCCTATTTGTCCTCACCCTTGCCAAAGCAACTGCTGTGCTCATTTCTGTCATCGTAAATTAGTTTTGCCTGTTCTTGAATGTCTCATAAATGAAGCTATACAATATGTACCTTTTGTGTCTTGTATCCTCAGTTAAGTTTTTCACATTCATCTAGTTAAGTGTCTATAGCAGTTCATTACTTTTTATTGTTCAATGGTATTGAATACACCACCACTTGTTTATTCACCCACTGGTTAATGGAAATTTGAGTTTTTTCCAGCTTAGAGATATGAAATTTTATGTTAGTATTTGAACATTTTTATACAAATCATTTTGTTCAATTCACTTTAAAATCAGAGATTTTAGAGAAGTAAATGTCAACAAAATCAGCAAGAAGTATACATTTTTATTTACCTCTTTATTTCTGTAGAAGCACACAGGTCATTCCAAGCATGATTAATTTGTATCTTTTTATGCACAAAACTCCACTGGAATGGTCCAGAAGAGTGTTTCTGAAGCTTGGTTAATCATCAGCATTCCCTAAGGTCTTTGGCAAAGTGTGGATTCTTGGGCCCCATCTTAAAAAGTTGCAATTTCTAAGGGAGAGGATTTTAATTTACTAGGTTTGAGGTAAGTCCAAGCATCCAGGTTTTTAGTGCACACCCAGGTTATCCTACTGTCATTTCAAGTTTGGGAAATACAAGTGTGCAATACTTTTCATCACTTATGTCGCTGCATAATGACATTTGGCTGGCCACAGGTGTTCCAGCCTGGTGGCTCATCTGCTAACACCCTGCTAGGTGAGGACAGCCCTGATGGTGGGGGTGACATGGTTCAGACTTTGCTCTGCCATCTTGCTCAGAGTAATTGTTGCTGATTTTCCAGTGTTTCATAACATCCCAACTCCAGGAGACAGAAATTGAAAGACCAAAAATCAAGCATATCATTATTTCCAGTTCTACTACTAAATGTCAGTGCCACCCTCACCAAGCCACATCCACTTCATGTAGCTCCATTTCCACACCTACAAAATGAAAAGACTGAAGGAAATGATGTCATTAAGAAAAATTATCCAAATCCTGAAAAACAGAAGGTAGAAAGATTATTGTGTGCTTTTTCAATGTCATCCTAGAGAATTGTCTAACAGACCCACCTAAGTGTCTTCTCACTATAAATACAAGTTTGCTTGACTTACTATGTGCTGTTGACTTGTAGGAAACAGATAAAGAGCAAGCATACGGTTTTTGTCCAATAGAGATGCAAATGACATCAGTCTGGTAGAGATGATAATGTCTAAAATTGGTAATTCAAAAAATAGCCATAGGCCTGGCTGGTTTAGCCGTGTTATAACACCAAGGTCAAGGGTTCAAATCCCCATGCCAGCCAGCCACCAAAAAAAAAAAAAAAACCCAAAATAAAAAATGAAAGTAAAAGCATACACTTAAGTACATGGAGAAAATTAGCATAAAAAGAACTAAAAAAGAGTTAGAAGTTGCTTTACAGAAATAGGACTGGGGCAGAAGAATATTACTTTTCACCATAGACATGCACTATTTTGGTAAGAATCTATTTTTTGAAATTTTTCCAAAAGTCGAAGAAATAGATTCCAGTCAAGATGGTGGAACAGACAGTCCCCAGCATCACTTTCCCACAATCAAGCAATTTACAGCTATTAAAAAACAACTAGCTGGGGCCACTAGAGCTCAGGGGAAGAGGAGGAGAGACCTATGGAGTTTATGAAGGTGGGAGAAGCCACAAAGAAAGAAAAAAAGGACTGCTCCAACTCTTTCAAGCCCTGGCCACTTCAAGTCTGGCCCGGTGTGCACACAGAGCAAGAGCTGGCAAAAACCACAGCTGTGCCCTTCGTATGAAGTTATTTGCAGGTTGCAGGAGAGAAGAGGGACTTAGTGGCCCCCCGACCAGCAAGATCACTAACAGGGGTCTCATGGACCCACATAGGAGCAAGGAGCCACAACAACTGAAAAGAGGAGTCACTCAGAAGCTGGTGAGTCATTGCAAGGGACTGACACATGAACCATCCCACTGGAAGTGTTTGGAGTATGGGAGGTCGGGGAGATGGACACACTGAGGGAACACTCGGACACAGCATGGACAGCTGATCTGCCCCCCAGTCAGCACAGGCCCACTCAGTGGAGACTGGTCAGGAATATAGAATAGCATGGGGTGCAGTGTGCTGAAAAGACTCAGGCCCAGACCACAGTTCCCACACAACCCAGGTATACTGGAACTCACAGGACCTGGAAGGACAATTAAAACCTGAGCTGCACAAAAAGCCTTCCCCAGAGAATCAGCAGCAAAGCAGCAATTTAGCTCAGCTACAGGGCTCAAGTGCTGGTTCCCTTAAGAAGTTCTCCCATTTTAGAAATAACCAAAGGACAACTAATTAGTTCCAGCACAGAGTTTAAGTGGTGGGAACAGTGAATAATCCAAAACCAAACTGAAAGAAAACACAAAAAATTCACAGATTAGGGACAAAGTTCTGATATTAACCAGTAACAATCTAACACTACCAAAGAACACTTATAAAACTTAGAAGGACCGGAAGGCCCCTGGATTCCAAAGGTAGGATGAAGGAAGCACTGAGGGCCTCAGCCACACCCCCCAATGACCAAATCCAGCCCAGTGGTAACCACAAAGCCACAACCAGAAACGCCCTGGGCTCCTGAGTCAGGGCAATAGGGAGCTTAGGAACTCAGCCACGCCCCCTGACATCCACACCCAGCACAGAGACAACCACCAAGCTACTGCGAGAAGCACCCCAGGCTCTCAAACGAGGGTGGTGGGGGGCCGAGGGCCTCAGACATCTGCCTCAAAGTCTGAGCCCAGCCTAGCGACAACCACCAAGACACTGCCAGAAGCACCCTGGGCTCCTGAGCTAGGAAAGTGGGGAGCCGAGGTCCTCAGCCATGCCCCCTGTCATCTGCACCCAACACTGTGATGACCACCAAGCTGCTGCTGGAAGCACCCCAGGCTGTCAAACTGGGGTGGTGGAGGACTGAGGGCCTCAGCCACACCCCCTGATGTCCACATCCAGCCCAGCAATGACCACTGAGCCAACACTGGAAATGGCCCAGGCTCCCAAGCCAGGGTGCTGGGGGACCAAAGACCTCAGCCATGCCCCTCGACATCTGCACCCAGCCCAGTGACAACTGAGCCAGCCCAGTGATGACCAAGCTGCCACTGGAAGCCCCCTGGGCTCCCCTGCCAGAATGAAGGGGGTGCCACAGGCCTTGATCATGACCCTCCTCTTCCTACTTCTTCCCCACATCCTCCTTCCCCTTCCTCTCTCCCCCTCCCCGCAACTGCTCCACAGCAACATCCTGAATGTAAAAAATAATAATTACTTAATTTTTTTAAAAGTCTAAGAAACAAAAGTTAAGGTTTTATTGACTTGAGTTATTAATTACAACCATTGCTCTCAGCACTCTGAGGCAGCATCGTCAGCCTCCCTGCCCAGTTACTCAGGAGTTATGGGACATAACTGGACCTGTCTTCAGGTCCAGCTTCAGGAAGCAGTCATTGCCCTTCAGTAGTCATGGTTCCAGAAGATATCTGCCCCAGAGCAGCTTGACAGAAAACATCTGCTCAGCTGTTTTCTCTGCAATTGTGATCTTTGGTGGAACAGTTCTTTTTGTTTGTTTGTTTGTTTTCTGGTTTTTTGTTGTTTGTTTTTTTCCTTTTATTTGCATTTATTTTATGCTGAATTCATTCTCATGCCATAAGTTTTTGTTTCTTCATTTTAATCTGGGATATCTTTTTTTCCATGCAACCTCCTCATCTGCTTTAGGAACAATTTGTTCCTTTCAGTGAGGATCATCTTGATGTGGCAGGGGAAGATTATGCATGGGTTATTCCAACCATGAGCTCTGTGAGCACAGTGGCGCATCTTGGGTTCTTTGTTCACCTGGATACACTCGATGACCAGAGAATCTACATCTAAGCCCTTAAATTCAGCATTACTCTCTGCATATTTTGCATGTGCAGCAAAAATTCAGCACTCTTTTTGGGCCACTGACCCTGTGTCCAGCCCCACTGTTTGGCCTAGGCACACCTACCAACTCCACCATTGAAGTGCCAGAATGGCACTCCTTGCTTCTGTAAAGTGACATCTTTAAGATACTTGATGGCTTTTCAGATATGCATACCTTTGATATCCTGGGAAGTTTCATGGATGTTCTTAAGTGAACACGAAGATTTGAACCTCTTGATTTAGATGATTTGGGGTCAAGTGACTAGCAAACCATTTTCAAAGATCACCTTAGGCCACTTACGAGAAGAGGGGCATTGTTCTAAGACCATTAATTCCACCCCCTTTCCCCTGGAATCCAAAAGCCCCTCTCCCAGTGCATCAGGCCATCTATAGCACCCAGTCGCTAAAGGTCCAAAGGAAACAAATTCTTCAATCAATGTTGACCTGGAGCTTGTGCTTCTCAAATGCAAGAGTATATGATACAGCAAATGTGTGAAAACCAGGTATGAAACAGGCCAATCACCTGAAAATGAGTGTCGCTACTCACAGGGGCCTTCCATGGTTTCATACACCATAGTACAGTGTGCTGTTTCTCACACGTGATGGTCCAGGGGCCCCTGGAAGTTTGTGTTCTCTGGGTTCCACGTGCTCTCTATGAGATAATTGTAAATTGGCATTTCCATATGGATTACACTCCAAATATCACCAGAGCCTCTTCTGTACAATCAGGATGACCCCCTTACCCCGGAGCTCAGTCACATGACACCAGAACTCATATTTGAGCTTTTGTTTGAGCACACATCTATGCCAAGTGGCAGTCAGGTGTCATAGTGCCTGCATGAACAAAGTTTTCCACAGTAGAGAAAAGAGGTGGGAACACCAAATCGTCATACAGCCTGTAGTAGGATGGAGATGCTGTAGCACTCAGAACCATAATCATATCACAAGTAAATGTGTCATCAGCTCCCAATGGTCAGATGTAACAAGTGACAATGTAACAACGTAAATTGGCAGAAGTAATAATCTGCCATCATTTATTAGCAGTAAATATAGTAGTAAATATCCAATGACCAATTCTTTTTTTTAATATTGCAAAACTAATGAGCTTCAATTCCCATTTTAACATTGATTTTTATAAAGCCACAATGCTAACACTATATTCAATTGAAGAAGAAAACTTTAGAGGAGAGGGACAGACAAGACAGCATAGTAGGATTCTCTAGCAATCATCCTCCCAGAGAAACATCAACTTCAATAACTTTCCATTCACAAAAAGACCTTCACAAGAACTAAAGAAACCAAGAGAGAGATCACAGTACCTGATTTTAGCATAATATAAGAAAAGACACATTAAAGAGGGCAGGAGGAACAGTTTTACATTACCCATGCTACCCCTTTGCTAACCCCAGGTAGTGCAATGTGGAGAGAGACACTGTCTCCTTGGGGGAAAGAGAGAGAAGTAAGCATAGGACTTTGGTACTGCCTTGGCACACATTACCAGGCCCATCACAGTTAACCCAGCCCACCACTGGTAACCCAGGACCACCACAGTTAACTCAGCACTAGGCAGAGCCCTTTGGCCGCTGACACCAGGCCAGTATCCATGGGCAGATGGAGTCTCTACCCGCCCCAATGCCAGACAGGAACACACAGCCCCAGCAGGACAGACTTGAGTTCTGGCCTGAATCATGGACTGACTATAGCAGCCTCAAGCCCCAAATAAACCTCAGGGGCAGGCTTGCTGTAGTAGCCACAGGCCTTACATCCACCCAGTGCTGCACTGGTCTTGGTGGCAGTGGGCTTCAGGTGCAACCCAGTGCTGCCTTAGCATTGGTGGCCATGGGAGGCCTGAAGCAGCCCTCCCCCAACCCCAGTAAGTGCAGCACAGAGACACTGTTCATTTCGGGGATGGAGAGGGAAGTAGCATTGGACTTTGCCTTGGGACCTAATACTGAGTCCACCACAGTAAAAACCCAGCACCAGGTAGAAACCCTCAGCCCCTGATACCAGACCAGTACTCATGGGCAGGCAGAGCTTCTAGACCTGCCCCAATGCCAGACTGGAACCCATATCCCCAGCAATACAGATTCAAGTTCCAGCTCCTATCACTGCTGTCCAACTATAGCAACCTCATGCCCAGAATAAACTTCAGCAGATGGTAGGCCATAGCAGCACCGGCCTTGGGCATACTCCAGTGCTGTGCTGGTCCCAGCAGCTATGGGCTTCAGATGTGACCCAGCACTGCCTCAGCATCAGTGGCCAAAGGATTCTCTCCTTGGCAGTCCTATGCTTAGGGCACCTCCTAGCACTGCAATGGCTGAAGCAATAATGGGCATAAGACCTCACCAGTCTGCCCTGAATCTCTGGACAGGCTTACTGCTGAGGGAAGCTCCCAAACAAAGCCAGACTGCAAAAACTAGATTAGGTAACTATGTTAATGATCAGACACCAACACACTGCCACAAAGATCAACATCTATCAAGGAAACATAACATCACCAAACGAAATAAGGTGTGAGTGACTGACCCTAAAGAGATGGAGATGGAAGAACTGCTTGAAAAAGATTCAAAATAGCTGTTTTAAGGAAGCTCAGAGAACTTCAATAAAATACAGAGAAACAATTCAGAAATTTACCAGAGAAATTGAAATAATAACAAAAAAAATCAAACAGAAATCCTAAAGCTGAAAAATTCAATGAATAAACTGAAAAATACAATAGGGAGTATAAATAGCAGAATTGATGATACAGAGGAAAGAACCTGTGAACTCAAACACAGGTTAACTGGAAATAAACGGTCAGAGGCAGAAAAAATTTAAAAGAATAAAAACATGATGGAAGCTTACAGGATTTATGGACTAACATCCCAAGAACAAAAGTATGGGTTATTTGTGTTGAAGAGGAAGTATAGAAAGAGAAAGGAGTAGAAAGCTTATTTAAAGAAGTAATAGAAAACTTTTCAAACAGGGAGTAAAAATATGTATATATATATTCAGGTATAGGAAGGTCAAAACTTTCCAATCAGATTCAACACAGATAAGGCTACTGCTCATCACATTGTAATCAAACTGTCAAATATCAAAGACAAAGAGAGGATCCTAAAAGCAGCAAGAAAAAAGGAGCAAATAATACAAAGGAGTTCCAATATGACTAAGAGCAGATTTCTCAGCAGAAACCTTACAGGCCAGGAGAAAATGGAATGATTATTCAAGTGCTGAACACCACACAAAAAAACTGTCAATCAAGACTACTGTACCTAGCAAAACTGTCCTTCAACTGTGAAGGAAAGATAAGAACTTTTCTGGACAAACGAAAGCTAAGGGAATTAATCACCACCAGACCTGTCTTATGAGAAATGCTAAAAGGAGTTCTCCAAAATGAGAGAAAAGGATGCTAATGAGTAACATGAAAACAATAAAACTAAGCACACAGTCAAATTCTGAATACTCTAATAATGTAATGATGGTGTATAAATCACATATTTTTAGCATGAAGATTAAAAGCTAAACCTATTAAAATAATAACTACAATAATTTATTAAAGGATATGCAATGTAAAAAGAAGTAAATTGTGACTTCAAAAATTCAAAATGGGAGAGTTAAAGAGTGAAGTTTTTTCTCTTTTTTTTTTTTTTTTGTAATCAAAGTTAAGTGTTGTCAGTTTAAAATAACCTGTCATAACTATAAAATGTCTTTGGCAAAACTCATAGTAACCGCAAAGGAAAAACCTATAATAGATACACTAAAAATAAAAAACAAGGAATCAAAATATACTACTAGAGAAAATCACTTAACCACAAAGGAAAACTGTAAGAGAGAAAGAAAGGAAGGAAGGAGCTAAAAAACAACTAGAAAACAAGTAACAAAATGGCAGCAGTGAATTCTTACCTATTAATAACTACTTTGAATGCGAATAGGCTAAATTCCCCAATTAAAGGGCATAGAGTGGCTGGATGGATAAAATAAACAAGACCCAACTATATGCTGCTTACAAGAGACTCACTTTACAGTAAGGACACATGTACACTAAAAGTGAAGGAATGGAAAAAGATAATACATGCAAATGAAGATCAAAAGAGAGTAGGAGTAGCTATACTTATATCAGATAAAATAGACATTAAGTCAAAAACTGTTAAAAGAGACAAAGAAGGTCATTATACAAGGATACTTCAAAAAGTTTGTGGAAAAATAGAATTGCAAGAAAATGTGTCTTTTGATTAACTTTTGAAGTACCCTCATTTAATGATAAAGGGGTCAATTCAGCAAGAGGATATAACAATTATAAATTACATGCACCCAACATTGGAGCACTTAGACATATAAAGCAAATATTAATAGATCAAAAGTCAGAAATAGACTACAATATAATAATAGTAGGGGACTGTTATGATCATTTCAATAAAAAGCATTTGAAAAAATTCAACATCCCTTCATGATGAAAAACACTCTCAACAAATTCAGTATAAAAGAAATGTACCTCAGCAAAGTTTATAAATGACAAAGTCACAACTAATATCATACTGAACAGGATAAAGTTGAAAGCTTTTTCTCTAAGATCTAGAACAAGACAAAAATGCCTACTCTTATTGCTTCATTCATAGTACTGTAAGTCCTAGACAGAGCAATTGGGAAACAGAAAGAAATAAAAGGCACCCAAATTGGAAAGGAGAAAGGTAAATTGTTCCTATTTTCTGATGACATCATCTCGTATATAGAAAACCCTAAACATTCAACTAAAAAGCCTTTAGAACTAATGAACAAACTCAGTAAAGTTTCAGGTTACAAAATCAACATACAAAAATCAGTAGCATTTCTTAACACTAATAGCAAACTATTTTGGAAAAAAATCAATAAAACAATCTCATTTACAACAGCTACAAAAGATATTAAAATACCTAGGAATAAATTTAATTAAAGAAGTGAAAAATCTCTGCACTGAAACTATAAAACATTGATGAAAGATATTGAAATACCTAAATAAATGGAAAGATACTCAGTGTTCATGGATTGTAGGATTTAATATTGTTAAAATGTACATACTGCCCTAAGCAATCTACAGATTCAATGCAATCCCTATCAAAATACTAATGATATTCTTTACATAAAGAGAAAAAACAATCCTAAAATTTATATGGAACCACAAAAGATCCCAAACAGCCAAAGCAATTTTGAGGGAGGAAAAAAAGCTGGAGACATCATACTACCTGACTTCAAAGTATACTACAAAGCTATAGTAACCAAAACAGCATGGTAGTGGCATAAAAACAAAGATCAATGGAACAGAATAGAGAGCCAAGAAATCAATTTAAACTTATACGGTCAACTGATTTTCTACAAAGGTGCCAGGAACACTCAATGAAGAAAAGACAGCCTCTTCAATAAGTAGCATTAGAAAAACTAGATACCCACAGGTTTGGGCCATAATCCTGACAATCTAGAATTCCATAATCATGAATGTTGAAATCACAAAAGATCAAAATCCTGAAAATATTTTGGGAAAAAAATTGAAAAATTATTTTAAAGACATTTATTTAAATTTTTTAAAGGGAATTTATAGGCGAAACATATAAAAACATAACAGAACACTTCATAGGCCACTTTGCCCAATAAAATAGGCAGTAATAATATAAATATTTTTGCAAGCACAAACACTCAGGTGTACTAATGACAGTCACAGGAGTATAACAATTATGAGCAGTTGAACCATATTCATAAAGAAACAGGTCAAAAAGTAAAATGTTTAACACATATCACTATGGCTGGTAGTTATGTACACCCAGCTTTATAACTACAGTCATCTGAAATACCATGACAGACAACCTACATTTTTTGACGAGATCAAGCAAAAACCACAATGGATCACTACTGCATATGCAGTCACTCTGAGAGCTCAAGAAATTTTATCCTTCACAGATGCAGATGTACCAAAAGGACATTTCTTCATTTATTGAAAAATGTTTCAACATTTTTACATACATGCACAATATTTACAGCCAAAGTCAACATTGTGGTAATGCACTTTCATGGAGCCAAATTTGCAAAAAATGCACGAAATAAATTCAAACTCTCTAAAAGTCTTTATACAATTTATAGTTCCAATATTTATAAAGTATTGGAAATTATGCAAAGATGAAATATATAGCATAGAAAATTGTGGAAAAAAATAATGCTGACATTTTAAACGATGGGAAAAACTAAAATAGAAAGAAAACAAAAAAACTAAAAAGAAAATTACAGAGACACATTATGGGTAATTGTGTAAAGTTAGTGCATAAGATCTGGCTGACTTTTACAATCATTAACTATATTTTCAAGTCTTGCCTCTCAATGAATAGCTGCTGTTTTTATTTTAGGGCATGGCTCTCCTCAGAGAATATGCTCGCATTCCTTTCCTACGTGGTGATGCTCTTTTTGAAATCCTGCTGTGATTCGGTATACACTGACATGAGCATTCCCTTTTAAATTTGCCCATTTTCTGTGCCATGCTTCTATGTTGCTCTGTGTACATGGAAATTCATTCCACATGCACTCATATACAGACCACAAATTTGGCAGAAACAATATTGGTGACTAAACAAAAACACCATTGCGCAAATGTCTTCTTATCCTACCAAACCAGTCAGAAACTTCACTGTCTTCTTCAGGCAAATGCAGCTTTAATTCATCAAAAGCTCATGGATTTTCATCAACTGAAAGGAATGCCAATGCAGACAAATGGTGCATTTTTAAACTAAGTTTTCTTCATTGCCATATAGGGTAGCCAACCCACTCATCTGAATTTTCCACCAAATGCATTGGGCCAAATGTAAAAAACAAAACAAAACAAAAATTTTATTGTAACACCTTGAAATTCACTTTTAGAAGCCTTAACCACACACCTAATTCCAAATCTGTTATTATGATTTGGAGATTCAATTGAAACCTGTGTTTTTCTGCAAAGTCCACCAAATCTTTAAATAAGTATTTATAAAGTGCTTCACATCTTCCAGTCCTTGAAACATAAACGAGTGGATAAGTTCCAGAATTTTCAGATCCAACAGGGGCATGACTTGTATACAGTTTCTTCATACATAAAATGAGATGATATCAGCCACCCTGATCCCTCTCAGCAATGGTGTGAAAATAACACTGAGAAAATACAGATGAAAACTGTTGGGAACTAGAAATTTTAAGACAAAGCCCTCTGACCAAGCTGCCACTTCCAGGCTAAGTTTAATTCCATATACGTAAATTGAAGGCAGTGTTGTGCGATTGACCCTGGTCTGAAGTTAGGAAGATGGGCTGGCCTATCTCCAAGGAAGCAATGAACCAACCAGGGAAGGCCACAGATTCGAAGGTGGAGGTGCTACCGGTCTTGGCATGATAGAAAAGGAAGGGTTTCACTGGCTCAGGTTGATTGTATAGATCCATGATCTTCTGCTCCTGAAATGTGACAGAGAATACCATGAGGAGAAATAGAAGCTGTTTAAGATGTTCAAAATTATTTGCACACAGTCAATAAATGTTCCAAAGTTTGAGAAAGCCTTATCCATCTATTAGAGCAAGCCTGGAAAAACACATTTCAAAGGAGCAGCAGAGTGAACACACACAAGATTTCACCTTCCAAGTCCCCGCCCTCAAATCCAGAGATGCCATAGGAAGGATACAAGGGACAGATTAATGAACAAGTGGCCACACTTGAACCACAAATGGAACTCTCTTCATATAAGATTTCAGAGATGCAAATTTGCAGCAATAAACCAAGGGTCTTCCTTACCAACACCACAACAGAGAGCCACCACCCTACAAGAGCCACTGCGATGGCAAAGGATGGCCAGGTTGGGGTATGAGTCTCCAACCAATTGCCAAACATACAAGAAAGACCAATACCATGAAAAAGATGCAAGAGGATCTAATGAGTCAAAGGATTTGCACCAAAGGAGCAAAGTAAATAGAGCACTCAGAAAATGCCATCTATATTGTATATAGAAGTATATTTTGTACTTGTATGTGTATGTATTCGTTTATGCATACATTGTATATTTAGGTAAA
Organism: Cynocephalus volans; assembly: GCF_027409185.1. Classification (NCBI taxonomy): domain Eukaryota; kingdom Metazoa; phylum Chordata; class Mammalia; order Dermoptera; family Cynocephalidae; genus Cynocephalus; species Cynocephalus volans. Next base: position 85,712,493 of record NC_084473.1, read on the forward strand.
ATAAGTATTTCTAAGTAAATTACATATGTGCAAGATCTCAAGAGAGACACAGGAGTGGTCAATAATTCAGACACATTCCACCCTGAGTAGGGAGTTTTCTCCCATGGTATTCCCTTGCTCAGTTAATGACATCCAGTTTATTTGATTCTTTGGGTGGCCAGAAACCCAGGAATCATCCTTAATACCTCTTTTTCTGATCCCAGAACATCTAACCCAGCAGCAAGTCCTGTTGACTCTATTTCCAAAATATTTCCTGAATCGAGCCATTTCTTGCACCCCACACACAGCCAACTCCCAATCCAGACCATCACCATCTCTCACCTGGACTACCAGGTTGGATTTCTAGCTGTTCTATTTGACCCTACTCTGTCCTCTACCAACTATTCCTCACAAAGCAGTTGAGCAAATTTTAAACTGAAATAAATAAGTAAGATCATGTTACCTTCTGGCTTAAACTTCTTGCATGATTTTCTATTATAATTACAATGAAATCCAAATTCCTTAAAGCCTGCAAGGTCTACCTGCCCCGGCCCCTGACCCCAGCTCTTGCCCACCTCCCTGCTGGACCTCCCACCGCTCCTCTGCATGCCCATTCTACTCTGGTTGCACCTGACTTCTTCCTGTCCCTCAAAGACCCCAAGGTGTTTCTGCCGAGGGTCCTGGCACCCCTTCTCACCCCACCTGGACACGCTGCCACCACAGCTTCCCATGGCTGGCTCCTGCCCACTACTTAGGTCTCACCTCAGATGTCACCTCCTTGGGGAGAACTGCATCCTAGCCAAAGCAGGTCTCAAATCCCCTTCCTCCCACCCACCACTATCTCATATCTGGGTTATTTTCTTCATTAGTGAGAATCACTACCTAACTTAGCATATTTACCTATCAATCACATAATTATTGTCTGACTTGCTCATCACCGTATTCCTCAACATGTGGAAAAGCCCCTGGCATTCTACTCAATAGAGATTTACAGACTGTTTAATAAGTGAAAGAATGCCTTCTCATTTCAAACCACATACCTCCTCCTGCATCCTCCCCTTCAACTTCCTACTCACTGAGAAACTTGAAGCAATTAAGGGAGAACTTGCAACCACCCACCAATCGCAGGGCCCCCAGCATATCACCCCACACCCGTGCCTCCCTGCCAGAGAAGGACCAGGCAACAGGTCCAATCTGCACTCCCCAACTTCAGTGTGTTCCTCTAGCCATTCTCCCTGCTCTCTAGTACTCCATCAATTTTGCTTTCTCTACTCAATCATTCCCTGTCATTTCCTGATTATTTGCTGTCATTTCCACCATCTTAAAAAAATAACTATTTTGATTACCCACCACCACTGCCGATTCTCCTTTGCAGGAAACTCCATGCTATAGCTGTCTATATTTGCTGTCTCTGATTTCTCTCTTGTAATTCCTCTCTTTGAACTCGCTCCATCCAGGTTTTCTCCCCCACAACTGCACCAACATCAAGGTCCTCCCCAGTGACCCACAGATTGCCAAATACAATGGCCAATTCTTAGTCCTCATCTGAGGACCAAAGCAACAAGAGAAGGGTTACTTAGCAGACAGGACACAGCGGGAAATGTAATTCCCAGTCCTCATCTTACTGATCACGCTCTGTCGGTGATTCCTGTTACCTCCACTTAAAATTTTTTATTTCCACAATCTGATCTGCTTCTTTCCACCTCCACTGCTACCCCTTGGCCCATCAAATCAGACCTAGATCACCTCAAAGCCTCCTGAAACACTTTTTCCCTTGCTCCTTGCAATCTACCATCGACTGGGATCCAGAGTGATTCTTTTTAGAACTAAGTCAATCTGCATAACTCTTCTGTTATGAAACATTCTAAGAGCCTCTCATCTCACTTAGATTGCAAGGCTAATACCTTACAAAGGACTGCAAGGCCCTTTGTGGTCTGCCTTCATCTCTCTGAACTCCTCCTTCCTCAATTCACTCCTGCTCATCTGTCTTCACTGGTCCTGGGACTTGCTCTCACTGGATACCCTGCTGAATAACTTCCCTCCCTCCTTCTATTCTCTTCTAAAATTTTACCTTCATAATGACACCTACCACACTACAGCCTGACTCCACCTGTTTCTGCCTGTCTCTTTATTCTTCTCTAATTGTTATTGTCTAGGAGACATAACACCCTTTAACATAGCATAAATTTACCTACTATTATATTTATTGTTTGCCGTTTCTCTTTTCCTACCAGAAATCAAGCCCCCACACAGTCAGAGCTCTTTGCATGGATGTGCACGGATATATCTCAAGCACCCACATGGTGCTGGAGGCCCAGAAGTACCCACACAATTGCTGGATTGAGTTGAAGTGAACTAAACCAAAGTTTATGGAACAAGAACAGAAAGTTATTTTTTTAAAAATGAACCAACCAGAGAGCTTGGGAATTAAAACCATAAGACTGAAATTTCAGAAAGTGCTATAGAAGGATAATTCAGCAGATGGGAAAAAAGACTGAAAATGTAATCATGAGCTGGGAGATTGAACTATTGAATCTCACCAAAAATTTTTTTTAAAAAAAACCCAGCAATGAAAGGATAGAAAGCATGGATAATTAGATGAGATATCGTGAGACACTGAAGTGAGATCTGGCAGCTCCAGTTATGGATGAAATAGCAATTCCAAAATGAGAATAAGGGAGAGACTTCTACCAAATAAACTTGGTCTAAAAAAAATTGGCTTTCCCCCCCCCCCCACTTTATTTTTCTTAGTCACTCACCTTCAGCTGCAATGTGGGCTTTCCTCCAACATCTTCACAAAACAGGCACATTTCTGGCTTCTGGATTCCCAAATAAATGGGAGACCCTTTGCCTTGCTCAAAAGATGTTAAATGCTTGCATGTGACAACAGCGATAGTGACTATAAAGATAAGAGGGAAAGATGGTGTTAGTTTTCTTTCAAAGTCAAAAAAAAAGGCTCATTGGTTTAGGAAGGCAGTACCTCACAGGTGGAAAAGACACCACTCCAGGTCCACCAAATGCCCAACTACTGTATTCATTCACTCACTCATTCATCCATTCATACCATCTACCAATCACTTCCCTAGTAGATAGAGAGAATACAGAGAGTTACAGATAGCAGACCTGCCCTTGAGATTTTCAACACTCTGCTTGAATACCTGGGGATGAGAAACTCCTACCCCAAATAGGCCCTCTGATTCCTGGAGAGCTCTATGCATTAGCAAGATTCACCTAATGTGATGTTGAAATGTGCTTTCCTGTGGTATACACCTATTTAGCCTTTCGAGGACACTGATGTCAGGCAGAGCAAGCTACTCCTCTTCCATAAGACAGGCCTTCAGATCACTGAAAGCAGCTCTCCTATTCCACAGGAGGCTCCTTGACCATCTCTGATTTCTTTACCCTAGTCTGTGACAAACTTCTCTCTGACTTCTCTTCCCAGGCAGGTTTGAAATTCTACCTGCTCTAGGTAGGCCCCTTTGTCAAGCCACAGTTTAACACGAGGCCAATGCCAGCATCCCAGCTACGCCCATACAAGAAGGGGCAGAGCAGCCATGGGATGGCCACTTACCTGGAGACACACTGTTACTCCGTGGAACTGTCACAAGGGTCTGACCCTGGAGGATCCACACCTGCTGATTCAAATCAGAGACTGTCCCATTCAGAGGTCTAGGCGCTACATTTTGGATAGAAAAAAAAAATAATGAAGAAACTGGTAATCAAGGCTGCTTAACTAGGGGAAAAGTCATTTAATCCAGGCCCTTCAGTAAGGAACGTCTGGGTTTACACACCAAAACTGGCAGTGACCTGTCAGCCCAGCCTTTCTCTCCAGTAAAGTCATGGGCTCTGATAAGGAGGGCAAGGGCTCCCAAGGGTGGGAAATGGTTTAAGAGGGCAAACCTTCCAGACAGAGGGTAATAAGCAGCTCCACAGTACACAAGTGTCAAGGCCCAGCTACCCTCTTTTGTGCCTACTCTGTGCTTGGGGGACAGCTGCTGGGGACTGGAGCTAGCCCCCAGTCCAGTGGTGGTGGACAGGCACCAGGTGGTAAGAGCCACACATGGGGAGCAGCAGAGAATGCTGGGGCTTCCAGAGGACACAGCTGTGAGTGCAGGTGGCCCAGGCCCAGAGAGCCCCATCTCAACATCACCTGCTTGAGCGCTGCTATGCTCATCAGGGACAGAGACTCCTCGAGTGCCTGTCATAGTGAGGTTGTTTCAGAACCTATGGAGACAGAGATAAAAAAGATGAGCTGCAGAAGATGTTTCCAAGACCTTTCAGAACACTGGTTCCTCAGGCTCTCTTTCTGGACAGGGAGCTGGGAAGTCTGGTCTGACACAAAGCTCCAGTAAGGATATCTGAGGCACCTCTTGGGATAAAACTTCAGAGCAGCCTCAGGGAAGGGAGGTCAGGCAGAATTTTCCTCCACCTAGAGATCTGGCTAATGACAGTATCTCCCTACAAGTTCCAAGGCCAGCCATGACTCCTAGTCTTAAATACCCCACAAGCCCCTGATGCCAGAGTCTTCCCTTCCCCAGGCATCTGCTTCTGCCTAGGATCAGGGGAGGCCCCATGCCAGGGCAGCTCTGCCAGTATCCCAGCAACACCCCAGTGAGAAGCAGCAAGCCCCACACAGCACAGGGCAAGGAGCGAGCCTGCCATGACCCCATCCTTTGGTTGAGTCCCAATGCACAGAAAAAAGGGAAGGCTCCAAAGTCAGAGCATTTTCCAGCTATCAGCTGCACCTGGCAAGGAAGGGCCTTGATCAAAAGTCCAGGGGACTGAACTGTGGCTCCAGCAGCTTCCAAGAGCAGTGAAGGGCTCTGACAGGGCCTGGCTCATTTATCTAGATGAGCAGAGAGGGAGGTGCCAGCTTCCTTTGTGGGGCGTGACAAACACGACATGAAAGGAAGCCAGTTCCTCCTGCCAGAAGATCCCGTGAGGCTCAGATGAAGAAATCACAGAATCAGCACAAGTATGACCTGTCTGGGCTCCCTGGGAAACAGGTGCTGAGCCAAGCCCCACAAGATCAACCACAAGGGAACAGAGTGATGACAGACTGTAGGTTTCTCAGAAAGGGGAGACTTAGGGACTTCCCCAGAGCTCAGTTCTGCCATGTCACTCTAGGGTTAGGATGGAAACGCCAGGCACTCACATGTCAGGGACTCCATCGCCTGGGATGGGGGCCTTGCCCTCTACAGTCAGGCTAAGGCAATCCCGTGAGAGCAAAATTAGCTGTGTGCTTCAGGAAAGATCTATATGGCATTTCTGGCTACCCATCTACCCCACCTAGGGCCACACTGAATGGAAGGTCAGCCTTTCATCTCAGATGCATCTCCATCCTCATGGGGAATCACAGGAACTGAGCAGGCAGTCACTTTAACTGAGGCAAACCTGGTCCCAGTTACTCCTAAATACAGTGGACTTCAGAATTGCCTAAGGACTAAAGAGGTAGGTGGTGATTTTTTAAAAACTGAGTCCCAGATCCCAGCTTATCCTCCACCCTCTGCCTCAGTAATGGTCCCTGATAAAGGGTGATGGTTTTTTGGTTGGGAGGGGTGTTTTTTTGTTTTTTATTTTTTTTATATCATGTTTCTTGCACACACACACCCCATCCCATCTGCTGTAATCAAGCATAAAAATTTGCTGAGGCACAGGTTAACGAGTGAAGTGAATTTCAGGAGGCAGACTAGAGGCACCTACAGCTTCATATTCACCTGTCTATCTGGGGGAAAAATGCAAAGAATGACACAGAACCTTCTAGATAAACTCCTCCACGAGTCCCTCTTTCTAGCCCTGAAAAGAGTCTCCTAATTTCCACCCCCACCTTTTTTCTGGCCTTGGAGGAACACGGTCCTTTCCTGTTGAGGCCCTAATCCAGCTTCCTGGTTATCTGTTACCCTAAGAGACAGTATAAAAATGAAATCAGATATACTCCTGTCCTACGTCAGGCTTTAAAAGTGCCACCTTTCTTGAGTCCCCTCTGCCCAACAGTTGAAAACCCCCTCCATGATGCACCAGTCAGCACATCCCCTTTCTTTGGATGATCACCAAAAAATAGCATCTAAAAGTCCCCATCCCCTGACCCCCCAAATCCCTTAGGCCTCTGTTTAAGTCAGGATCTGGTCTGGAAAGCAGAACCTGCACTGGGAAGTACAAACAAAGGAAATTGAATAGAAGGAATTGGGTACACATATGTCAGAAGGCTAAAAATTTTAAAGGAATTGCTGAGGTATCTGAGATAGTAACATAGTAGCAATTGCAGGGAAGAAGTAAAAGGGAACAAAAGAACCTAGGAGTTTGAAGGAGGAATCTTGCAAGACTAATGCCCAGATTTCAGAAGGGAAGGGTGTCTCTGCCACATTGATTCTCAGGCCTCTAAACAAATAGTACAGTCTTGTGGATGCATGGACCACGAACGTGGAGAGAAGGGTTCAATCAGGGGATGCTCAGAGGGTTCAAGGGACACAACCCAGAGAGTTACATTTTCATTGATTCAAAAGCATCTGGGTATAGCTAGGATTTTCCATGCCCAGATGAAGTTTGCAAAAACCTATGTAGTATGGTGACACGTGTCCTCTTCAGCCTCAGCCTCTTATTCCACTTGGTCCTGACCCTGTAATAGCTTTCCAGCATTCAGACGATCCAGCCCTCCCTAGGTTTCCAGAACTCAGCATCCATTCTGAAGTCCCCAGTTTAAACTTTAGTATGAATGAGTATCAGAGAAATTAGAGAGAATAGGAATGATGGCAACAAAGGGGAACTACTGACCACTGGGGTTGATAATTGAAGAGCAGAGAGTCTATCTACTGAAGAAATGGCCCAGAACTGTTAAAGTGGAAGGGATGGATATTATGACTACATGACATACCCTAGCTGTACTTCAGAAGTCGGTCAACATTGATGCTGCTTATAAACTGTAAAGAACATAGTTTTGCTATGTAAACATAATCCAGTTGCCAGATTCTTTCTATTAATGTTTTATTATCATGTAGAACAATGACACTGATGCACATCATTAGGGGTGGCTTGAGTTGAATTCCAGTAAATACTCACAAGGCCAAATTTCCTAGATATGGAAATGATTTTAAGAGAACATTTAGTCCATATTCCAATTTTCAGACTCTAAGATACTATCATCCACCTTTGTTGGTAATAAGTCCTGCTACTTTGGTCACTTAATATGCTCATAACCTTATTAAGTTGAGGGAACATCAATGGACCGCCCTATTTCTATACACTTTATTCATATAACCAGGCTGATGATCATAACGCATAAAACAAAGGGGATCCTGGAGCAGTAAAACTAATCTGGCCCCCACTCTTGCCAATTATACAGAATCAAGTTAGTAGTAGAACTAGACTTAGAATCTGCAACCTCCAACTCCAAATCCAGACCTGTTTGCTGACATATTTGCCAGCTGCCTTGGGGCTCCCAAGAGGACCAAAGCCACTATAGCTTGGGTCCTATCAAGAACTACCTACAAGCAGGGCTGGCAGTCTGGCCTGGGGATTGCCACTAGAAAAGAACTGGCACTCACCTCCATTGAACTGATGAGGAAACACAGTGTGTACCATGAACCACAGAGACCAGCATGGCGCCATTTTTACTCTAGTAGACTTGGGGAAATGCCAAGGAAAATCTTGGGGCAGCCTCTGCAGTACAGCCTTTATCCAATGTAGATGGAATGATGTGGTTTGAAATGCCCAAAAGCCTCTCCTCTCCCAAGCAGCCCAGGCCCATTGCCTAAGCCTTGCTTCCTGTGTGCTGATACATCACATCCTGAAGCTGGTCTCCATGAAACCCCAGGCTTTAGAAAGCGGGCCAACATGCTACTTGACAGCTTCCTCCCCTCACAGAAAAATGTAGGACAAATTAGCACAAATTACTCCAAAGCTACTCACCAAAATGGCAGAAATAAATAGAAGCATTAAAAGAGTTAAGACAAAGGAACTAAACCATACAGGACCATTATAAAAGTCTATTTCTCTAAATTTAAAACAGCTGTTGATCCAATAGTACACATATGTACAAAAACAAAAACGACAAAAGATAAAGCAATAAAATATCTTACTTTGACAGCCCACAGTGCAACACGTAACAAAAGGCTGTAGGTTAAATGCCTAAAGTTTGAAACTCCTGGACAAAGAGCCAAGTCTTAGCCTTCCTCACCCAATGGTCCACATCCCATAAAATGCAAAAACCATGAATGAAAAGATGATAAATTGAATGCCATCAAAATTTTACAACTTTGGACAACACTTGGACAAAACATACCATGAAATAAAGTTAAAAAGACAGGATACCAGGGGAAAAATATTTGCAACACACGTAACAAACAAATAGTTAATATCCAAAGTTTTTAAATAGTTCTTACTAATCAATAGAAGAATGCACAGAATCATATAAGAAAATGAGCAATGGATATAAAAAAAACATTTCCCTCAGTAGAAAATATAAATGCCCAACAAATATAAATAATTATACTTAATCACACTACTAATTAGCAAAATGCAAATCAAAGCAATAATGAGATTCAGTTTCCACCCATCAGGAAGGCACAAATTAAAAAGACGGTAGGAAATGGTGTGTGGAAACAGATTCACTTACCACATGGATGGATGTGTGAATGACCATAGCCATTTAGAAAGAAATTCTCCAGAAGCTATTAAAAATTTAAATGTGTGTACATTTGACCTAATAATTATACTTATAAAAATGTATCAATTAAGTTACTTTCAGCTTCAAAAGCTGGAAAAATCCTATTCAAGTGACTAAAATAATATAAATATTTACTGGATCACACAATTGGAAGTCCAGAAGTAGTGTATGATTAAGGTTGCTGATCTGATACTTCAATGACCTCAACAAGGACCAGCATTTTTTTTTTTTTAATTCTCTCTGGCCTTAAGTTTAATTCACAAGTTAAGACCAGGTTCCTCTGAGACTGTGCCTCTGACATCCCAAACTGTGTGCTCAGTCATTCACATCTTGTAGAAGAAAAAAAATGTCTCTCCCATAACTTTTAAAGTCTTTCAAGTCTGTGTGGGTTAACTTAGGAGCTCTGCTGTGTCAATCAGGGTCCTGACAAGAAACAGATGAAACACTCAAATTTGGCAATTGCAGGTAAGTGTAATTAAGGAGTTATTTATAAAGATGTGGGCAGAGTATAGGGAAAGCCCAAGGCACAGTGCAGAAGCTGAGACCACCAAAAGTGGAGTACACCTCTTACCACCCTTAGGCCTAAAGGCACAAGAGGAGAAAATGGTTACCAGAACCCAGAGAGACAGAAAGAGCTTTGTGTCACTTAATAGGAGCTGTGAACTGTATTAAGAAAAAGTCAGCCCGATGTGATGCTATAGAGAAGGATCCAGGGAAATAGTACCCTGACCTTTGTTCTCACCCTCCAATTTCCTTCCAATACTCTCCCTCAGCCAAAACCAGAAGCCAGAGGACAAGGAAGCTCATGGATGCAGGTCAGCCTCCTGGGGCAGGGAGTAAATGGAGAGGCATAGAGGATGGACATTGAAGGGTAATAAAGGTTATCCAGCATAGTCCATGCTTTTGCTGCTCAGGTTCATATTCTTCTTCTGTGGGTGAGAAATTTGTGTGCCCTATCACAGGTGAAATATAAAAAGGCATCAGTTTCTGAATCATCACAAATTAGGTCAATGTGGACATACTCCCATCTGAAACTTTTAAAGCAACTCCCAGTGTTATCCATATAGGGCAACGAGAGGAAAAGGCAGGAGTGGGAGGAAACAGTTAAATAGTAAGTTGACATACACACTCCTTGATTCTATAGCTACTCGCCAAAGCCAAGTTTTGTACTTATAGCTGCCTTCGCCCATCACCCATTCCATGTTCCCCTTACCCTCTGCCAATACCTCTACTGGATGCTTTTCTTCACCTGGAGGGTAAGTCATCTTCTTTACTGGGTGCTTCAGTTTTCCATTGACTGAAACTACTGGGCAAGGAAGTAATAAGACATGCTCCAGGGAATTCCCTGGCTTCCAGACATAATCCTGTTTACCCTACTGAGTAGTAACAAGCTGGTTTCCCTCTGAGGGAAATCAGAGTAATCAGAATCAATCACTCCAGCCATAAAGGTAACCCCTTTCCACCTGTTTATTCAGTGCCCTGAGGTGTCAAAATGGCCAGGGGGCAATCTCAGCTTTCAATTCCTTAGAATACAATCCTTGACTATATTTTCTGGTGAAAGCTTTTCACCCTCAGGCACTAGAACCTCCAAATCTCCTAAGGTCATAGAACAAGAAGGAAAAAAATCCTACAGTAGATTCTTTGGTTTACAAGTAAGAGTGGCTACTCCCTCCTCCACCCTTTGGTTCTTGAACCTGTGCTCCAGTCACAGGGGAGATAGCAGCAATTATTGACCAGTGGTCTACAGAATACACTGCATCCAGTAAGAATGTACCCTCTCAGAGTGGTGTGCTCCAGCCAGCACACACAAGTCCCCAGTAGACTATTTCACTGCTTTGTCAAGACAGCTGCATCAGGGAAATAGGCCATGAAAGCTAGTGAATCCCGTGAGACTGTTACCGGACCAGATAAGCCTTGAGACTCAGAATCATAGAAATGAACACTGAACCCAGCATATGGTTGAACAAGTGAGATTTATTGAGAGGTAGCTCATGCATGAGGGAGCTAACATGAAAGGGGAGCATTGCTCCCCAAGTGTTCAGCATGAGGGGTGTTTAAAGGCAAAAGAGTGGGGTTAGGGGCTTGGGAAAGAGGGTGAGGTCACTAGTCTCACTACTGGGGTCTTCATCAGTTGGTCACAAAGCGTTCTATCTTCAGCCTCAGCAGGTGGGGGCTGATGGTTCTCCTCTTCTGCTGGGGCCTCCTTGTTGCTTATACAAGAGGGTTAAGCAACCTTTGGTAGTGACATGTTTGTGGGTAGGGGACATACCGGCTTCTTTAGGGTTTATCGTTAACCCTACCTTCCCTGGCATTTCCAGGAACAGGATGTGATCTGTTGTCCTTGGGGTCTCTACTGCATTTCCAACATGTAGACTACCATTGGGTTCTTGGTGCAGACAACAAAATGCAGTCTCCCCTGTCAGCCCCATCCTTACTCATGCCTCGAGTGAACTTGTCACAATTCCTTTACTGAAAAACATATCCCCTACAGAAGTGAAGTTGTGTGGTGCACCATAGGAAGTCATTTAGAAAGCACACAATTGGTGTTGATGGTAGCAATACCATGGGCTTAGAAGGAAAATCACCACACAGAATACATATCTATTCCTGCAAGATGAAAGCATTGACCTCTCTCTGATGGAATGGTCCAATCTATTCAACCTGCCCCCCAGGTAGCTGGCTGGTTTCAACAAGGAATGGTGCCATAGCAGGGCTTTTCTGTTGGTCTCTGCTGATGGAAGTTTGAGCACTCATCAGTGACAATAACCAATCCAACCTTGCTGAAGGAAAACCAAGTAGCTGAGCCCTTGCATAGCCTCCATATCTGTCACCATGACCCACTTCGTTGAGGGAGTACCACTTTGCACATGAACTCATTGAGTAACAAGTATCTGGGAAGACTGACATGCACAGGTTGGATCATCTTGACCTATTAAAAATCTTCTCTGTGGAAGATTCCCTCCGGTAGGCTTTTACTTGGAACGCAAATATCTTCATATTCTGGGCTCATTCTGAGAGGTTCATCCATATACCACCCTCTACAATTCCCTATACCCAATTATCTAATCTTTTTCTTTCCAAGTTCCTGTCCAGCTAGCCAACCCATTAGCTACTGCCCATAAATTAGTATAGATCTGGGCCCCAAGACAGCCATGCCAGAAAAATCAGGCACCATGGGACCTCCAGCCCAGGCCAGTGCCCACCACCCAGAGAGGCCCAAGAGCTGCTGGGCCCAAATGACTTGAGTCAGCCACGCCAGGATAGACCAGTGCTGTGGGACCCTCAGGCCAGTGTCCGCTGCCCAGAGAGGCCTGAGAGTTGTGGGGCCCACATACCCCAAGTGAACTGCACCAGAACAGGCAAGTGCTGTGGGATCCCCTTCCCAGGTCAGTCCCTACTGCCCAGAATTGGCAGTACCTTCAGGATCCAGGCCAGACATCAGGATGAAACAACTGGACCGTGATACCCCCTGCCACTATGACTAAATACCAAAGGAAAGATACCAGAAACATGAAAATCAAGAAAGTACATCACCACCAAAGGAAAATAATAACTCTCAAGCTCTAGATCCTATAGAACAGGAAGTCCTTGAAATGACTGACAAGGAATTTAGAACAACAATTCTTAGGAAACTAAATGAGATACAAGAAAACTCAGTTAGACAACACAAAGAAATGAGAATAAATATACAGGATCTGAAAGAAGAAATGTACAAAGAAATCAATGCACAGAAAAAGAATGTAGCAGAGCTTGGGGAGCAGAAGGATTCATTCAATGAAATAAAAAACACAATAGAGAGTTTAATGAGCATGCTAGAAGAAGCAGAAGAGAGAATTTCTAACCATGATGAAAGGCTGTTTGAAATAACACAGGCAGACGAGAAAAAAGAATTGAAAACATTGAAGAAAATCTAAGAGAGATAACAGACAATCTTAAGCACTCAAATATCCAAATCATGGGTATTCCAGAAAGGAAGGAAAAAGGAAATGACATGGAAAACATATTCAATGAAATAATAACAGAAAACTTCCCAGGTATAGGGAAAGTCATAGGTCTTCAAATTCAGAAGGCCCAATGACCCTCTAACATAATCAGCACAAAAAAGATCCTGTTCAAGACATGTTATAGTCAAACTGGCAAAACCAAAAGATAGACTGTCTCTATCTAAAAAGCTGCAAGACAGAATCAGCAAGTCACCTATAAAGAAGCCTCAATCAGAACAACATCAGACTTTTCATCAGAAACCCTAAAAGCCAGAAAAGAATGGGATGATATATACAAAATACTAAAGGACAAAAATTGCCAGCCAAGAATACTTTACCCAGCAAGGCTATCCTTCCAAAATGAAGGTCAAATAGTACATATCTCAGACAAACAGAAACTGCAGGAGTTCACTACCACACAACCAACGTTACAAGAAATTCCCAAGGAAGTACTAGGTTTGATACCTGAAAAACAACCATTACTGCCATGAATACTCAAGAAAGAACAAAACCTACCAGTAAAACAAAAATGCTACCAATAAAGAAAAATATAGTTTATCTACCACCCCCAAAAACCAACAAATACAGAAGACAAACATTAAATCAGAAAGAAACAAAAGATGCTTAAGACATCTAAACAAAAATCAGTAAAATGCTAGGAGTAAAACACCTTTCAATAATAACTCTAAATGTAAAGGGATTAAATTTCCCACTCAAAAGACACAGACTGACTGGCTGGATTAAAAAGATGGATCCAACAATATGCTGCCTTCAAGAGACTCACCTCACCTGTAAAGACACACATAGACTAAGAGTGAAAGGATAGAAAAAGATATACCATGCAAAGAGAAATGAAAAATGAGCTGGAGTAGCTATTCTTATATCAGATAAAATAGACTTTAAAGCAAAAAACATAAAAAAGGGATAAAGAAGGCCACTACATAATGATAAAAAGATCTACCCATCAAGAAGATATAACAATCATAAATATACACGCACCCAATGTCAGAGCAGCCAGATTTATAAAGCAAACACTATTATATCTAAAGAATGAGATAGATACTAACACCATAATAGGAGGGGACCTGAATACCCACTCTCAACATTGGACAGGTCATCTAGGCAAAAAATCAATAGAGAAACACAAGATCTAAACAACACTTCAGACCAATTGGACTTGGCAGATATCTACAGAACATTCCAACCAACAACCTCAGAATATTCATTCTTCTCATCAGCACATGGAACATTCTCCAGGATACACCACATGTTAGGTCACAAGTCAAGTCTCAACAAATTCAAAAAAATTGGAATTATTCCATGTATCTTTTCTGATCACAATGGATTAAAATTAGAAATCAATAACAAATAAAACTCTGGAAACCATACAAACACATGGAAATTAAACAACTTTCTACTTAATGACATATGGGTCCAAGAAGAAATTAAACAGGAAATCAAAAATTTCTTGAAACTAATGAAAATAATGACACATCATACCAAAACCTGTGGGATACTGCAAAGCAGTACTAAGGGGGAGATTTATCACATTAAATGCTTACTTCAGAAGAATGGAAAGATGGCAAAAAACAACCTAACATTTCACCTTAAAGATCTAGAAAAACAAGAACAATCCAAACCCAAGGTTAGTAGATCGAAAGAAATAATTAAGATCAGAGCAGAACAAAATGAAATAGAAACCCAAAAAACAATACAAAAGATCAATGAAACAAAAAGCTGGTTTTTTGAAAAGATAAATAAAATTGACAAACCTTTAGCAAGGCTAACTAAGAAAAGAAGAGAGAAGACCCAAATAACAAAAACAAGAAATGAAAAAGGTAATATTGCAACTGATACCTCAGAAATACAAGTAATCATTAGAGACTACTATAAACAACTATATGCCAACAAATTAGAAAATCTGGAGGAGATGGATAAATTTCTGGACACATACAGACTACCAGAACTGAGCCAAGAAGATACAGAAAATCTGAACAGATCAATAACAATAAAAGAGATTAAAGCTGTTATCAGAAGGCTCCCAGCAAAGAAAAGCCCAGGACCAGATGGGTTCACTGCAGAGTTCTACCAAACCTTCAAAGAGGAACTGATACCAATTCGCTACAAACTATTCCAAAAGATTGAAATAGAGGCTGTTCTCCCATACTCATTCTATGAGGTAAACATCACCCTGATACCAAAACCAGACAAAGATATATCAAAAATAGAAAATTACAGGCCAACATCCTTGTGAATATAGATGCAAAAATCCTCAATAAAATACTAGCTAATAGAATACAGCAACACATACACAAAATTATACACCGTGATCAAGTAGGATTTATCCCAGGGATGCAAGTTGGTTCAACATATGCAAATCAATAAATGTGATACCACATCCATAAAAGCAAAGACGAAAACCATATGATCATCTGTACAGATGCTGAAAAAGCATTTGACAAGATTCAACATTCTTTCATGATAAAGACCCTCTACAAGTTAGATATAGATGGAAAGTATATCAATCAACACAATTAATGCCAGATATGATAAGCCTACTGCCAATATCATCCTGAATGGGGAAAAGCTGAATGCTTTTCCCTTAAGAACAGGAACTAGACAAGGATGCCCATCTCACCACTCCTGTTCAGCATAATTCTGGAAGTACTAGCCAGGGCAATCTTAGAAGAGAAGGAAATAAACGGCATCCAGATTGGAAAAAATGAAATCAAACTGTCCTTGTTTGCAGATGACTGATCCTATATATCAAACAGCCTAAATCCTCTACAAAAAAAAAAAAAAAAAACTCCTAGAGTTGATAAATGATTTCGGCAAAGTTGCAGGATACAAAATCAACACACAAAAATCAGTAGCATTTCTATACTCCAACAGTGAACATGCAGAAAAAGAAATCAGGAAAGCTAGCCCATTTACCAAAAAATAAAATACTTAGGAATAAAGTTAACCAAGGAGGTGAAAAATCTCTATAATGAGAACTACAAACCACTGTTGAGAGAAATTAAATAGGACACAAGAAGATGGGAAGCTATCCCATGCTCTCGGATTGGAGGAATTAACATTGTGAAAATGTCCATACTACCCAAAGTGATTTACAAATTCAATGCAAACCCCAACAAAATTCCAATGACATTTTTCTCTGAATTAGAAAAAACTATTCTATCATTTATATGGAATAACAAAAGACCACAAATAGCCAAAGCAATTCTGAGCAAAATTAATAAAGCTGTAGACATAACAGTACCTGACTTTAAACCATACTACAAAGCTATAATAACCAAAGCAGCATGGTACTGGCATAAAAACAGACACACAGATCAATGGAATAGAATAGAGAATCCAGAAATCAACCCATACACCTACAGCCATCTGATCTTTGACAAAGGTGCCAAGTCTACACACTGGGGAAGAAAGTGCCTCTTCAGCAAGTGGTGCTGGGAAAATTGGACATTCATATGTAGGAGAATGAAACTAGAC
Organism: Cynocephalus volans; assembly: GCF_027409185.1. NCBI lineage: Eukaryota > Metazoa > Chordata > Mammalia > Dermoptera > Cynocephalidae > Cynocephalus > Cynocephalus volans. Next base: position 85,728,612 of record NC_084473.1, read on the forward strand.
CCATACCTCTCACCATATACCAAAATCAACTCAAAATTGATTAAAGAATTAAATAAACATCCTGAAACAATAAAGCTCCTTAAAGAAAACATAGGGGAAACACTCCAGGAAGTAGGATTGGGCACAGACTTCATGAATACAACCCCAAAACCAAGGAAAAATAAACAATTGGATTGTATCAACTAAAAAGCTTCTGCACAGCAAAAGAAACAATTAACAGAGTTAAAAGACAACAAACAGAGTGGTAAAAAAAATTGCAAAATATACATCTGACAAAGGATTGATATCCAGAATATATAAGGAACTCAAACAACTTAGCAGCAAAAAAACAAGTAAACCAATTAAAAAATGGGCAAAGGAGCTGAATAGGCATTTCTCAAAGGAAGATAAACAAATGGCCAACAGACACATGAAAAAATGCTCAACATCACTCAGCATTTTGTAAATGCAAATCAAAACCACACTGGGATACCATCTCACTCCAGTTAAGATGGTTAATATCCAAAAGACTGAGAATGATAAATGCTGACAAGGTTGCAGAGAAAAAGGAACCCTCCTTCACTGTTGGTGGGACTGCAAAATGGTGCAGCCTTTATGGAAAATGGTTTGGAGGTTCCTCCAACAATTACAGATAGATCCACCATATGTCCCAGCTATCCCACTGCTGGGAATATACCCCGAGGAATGGAAATCATCATGTCGAACGGATACCTGTATGTCAATGTTTATTGCAGCACTATTTACAATAGCCAAGAGTTGGAACCAGCCCAAATGTCCATCCAAGGATGAATGGATAAGGAAAATGTGGTATATGTACACAATGGAATACTACTCAGCCAAAAGAAAGTACAAAATTCTGCCATTCACAGCAACATGGATGAGCTTGGAGAAAATTATTTAAAGTGAAATAAGCCAGGCACAGAAAGAGAAATACCTCATGCCCTCACTCATAAGTGGGAGCTAAAAATTAAATTACTAAATAAATAAATAAGAAAGTGAGAGAAAGAAAAAAGGAAACAACAATCACAATGATATCTTGAACTTTCAGAAGTAGAGAGCAGAACTTGATTAATAGAATTTGTAAAGGGGAAAGAGGGAGGCAGAGTGGGGTCAGAGGGAAGTTGGTTAATGGACACAAAGAATGATTATAATGTGTAATGTTGATGTAATGTAATGATGAGAGTAATGATGAGTAAATTAATTATCCTGATTTGACCATCACATATTGTACACAAGAATTGATAGTCAACTCTGTACCCCACAAATATGTATAATCAATTAAGTTTCAATAAAAAATAATTAACTTTTTTAAAGAAATTAATCAGTCGTGCAAGACTGCAGCACTTGCCAGGAAGTACTGAACTTGGTTTACAGTTATTGCTTCCCTGTAGTCACAAGAAATGAGGGGCTCCTCCTGTCGTTCATTAAGGCTTGCTGTCTTCCATGTTTTTCTCAGTGGGACATTCACAGTTCTCAATTTCTTCTTTCCCCCATGCATGCTCTCTAAAACTGTGCAAAGAGGGCAACTGGCTCCACCATCTGTAAAATCGCCATTATCATCAGAGCATTTGACTTGCTGATGCTTTGCCATCCACCTGCACTTTAGCCTATGCCACCATGATAATTTGGGTAATGTAAAGCCACTGCCTTTTACATTCGGGTACAAGAAATGTCATTCTCATTCATTTACTTAAATCAATTTAAATCTGCTCACTGAGTCCCCCACCGTGACCGATGTTTGGTAAGGAAGGCAAATTTCAGCCATCACTGAGGCTCTCTCCTACACTACGAAACCATGGAAGGGCCTGGACTCCACAATGGTGACACTGTTGCCTCTGTTCTTCCTACTGCTCAATGTGGCTATCTGAGGTACTCACAAAGTCACACAGAGAGGTCCTCACCTCTGCTTTCAAAGCCAGAAAGCTGGTTTCCAGACCTGAAGGTCAATGCTCCCCAACTTTTCTCATTGTTTCAACGTCAGATAAATCGAAGGGTGTTCAGGGACATCTATATAAGCTTTGTGGGAAATTGCATTACTTGTTTCTATTACACAATATTATAAAATTAAAATACAATCTTTTATGGGAAACACTAATACTGAATTTCTATAAATCTTCCAAATACAATGTTTCTAAATTCATAGTGAGAAACTGGAGCTTGCTTCTGTAGGCATCTTTATTTCAAAACAAGTTTTATGCTCAAAATAGATACAAGCAATTTCTGACCAAGACTTTCTAACATGATCTACCTCTTCAAATTCTTGGCTGCCACCATCAATGAGAAACTTTGTTTACACAAGTAAGTGGTAGCAAATGACAGAGTGTTCATTACATTTCTCCTCATTAACAGAATCTTTCTTGCAACTACTCTGAATAGTTTGGTACTATCATCCAAGGGTGTGATCATCCTTTAAATCTACACTTCTCTTTCCTTTTATTGACAAATATAATGTTATACTTTTCTGTCATTGCAGCCACACCATCAGTTCACAGGACCCCACAGAGCTTCAATATTTTATTAGTTTCAAAACATTGAGTTGCCACTTTCAATATTTTATGCCCAAGAGTTTTATTTAGTACTTCTTTGCATAATACATAACGTGCTTCCAAGCATCTCTTTTCAGTAATTCTATTTTTTTTTTTTTTTTTTTTTTTTTTTTTTTTTTGTCTTTTTGTCTTTTTCGTGACCGGCACTCAGCCAGTGAGTGCACCGGCCAGTCCTACATAGGATCCGAACCCGCGGCGGGAGCGTCACCGCACTCTCCTGAGTGCGCCACAGGCTCGGCCCTCTTTTCAGTAATTCTAATCAGTGTAGAAATTCCTCAAAAACTAAAAATAGAAATACTGTATGATCCATCAATTTCGCTGCTGGGTGTTTACATCCAAAGGAAAGGAAATTTGCATGCTGAACAGATATCTGCACCCCCATGTGTATTGCAGCACTATTCACACTAACCAAGGTATGGAATCAGCCTAAGTGTTTATCAACAGATGAGCAAAGAAAGAAAATGTGGGGCCTATATACAATGGAATATTATTCAGCCATAAAAAAAGAATTAAATCCTGTAATGTGCAGCAACATGATGAGCCTGGAGGACATTATGTGAAGTGAAATAAGCCAGGCACAAAAAGATGAATACTGCATGTTCTCACTCATGTGTGGAAGCTGAAAAAGGTAAGCTCATAGAAGTAGAGAGAATTGTGGTACTAGAGGCTGGGAAGCAGGGGGGACGTAGAAAGGTTGGTTAGTGGGTACAAAAATAAAATTAGACAGAAGTAATAAGTTCTAGTGATTGAGAGCACAGTAGGGTGACTATAAATGTATGAGGTGATAGATATCCCAGTTTCTCTGACTTGATCATTATACATTGTATACAGGTATCAAATCATCACATATACCCATAAATATGTACCATTATTATATATCAATAAAAAATAATTCTAATCAGTGTTATCAACTAAGTGCAATACTAATATCTGCTGATTCATAAATTCATAATGGACACTTTTTTTACTCAGTCTTTGGGATTCTGTTGTTTCTATAAAATCTCTCATGATGGCTTCAGGTCTACCAATAGCACTGTTGCAAAATGGAACTTTTTCTTGTTCTTTTACTTCATCGATCCCAAACATGGTCCTGGAAACCTCCATACAGGCTGGTAAAGGAGCAATTCTGCCATCGTGCCTTTAGCTATTAATGGTGGCACTCTGCAACCAATATCTTGAGCTCAGTCTCATAAAAGAATTACATTTCTGATTTTGTACCTGCAAGAATTTTTTATAATTACAATCTTTTATTCATACTTTAAAAATTAAAATGGAGTATTATAGCCCATAGAATGAAATAAATAACCTATGAGTTCATACTGATATAAATAAATAATCCAATAAATAAATAGGGGGAGAAATAACAGCTCTTCCTTACAGAAGAACTGCAATTAATAAATGAAGAAGGAATGAGGGAAATACAAATTTACCATTAAGCAAACACATGCCTGTAATAATCATTGCAGGCAAGAATCATCAACAAATGCTAAACTCAGCAGACAAAAGTCTGGGGAGACACAGGATACTAACAGAGTCCCAAAGTATCTCTCTCACGGTATTCGTAAATTACAAAGGGAAATAAAATAACTTTATAGTGAAGAAACCCAGTAGACACCACCTTAACCAAGTGATCAGGTACATTAGTCTATTTCTGTTGCCTATAACAATACTGAAACTGGGTAATTTATAAAGAAATAAAATTTTATTTCTTACCATTTTGGAGGTTGGGAAGTCCAAGGTCCAGGGAATACACCTGTTGAGGGTCTTCTCTAGCAATGCAGGGTGTCACATGGTGAGAATGGGCTAATCAAAGGTGAGCTAAACTCCTCACTTGCTCTCCTTATAAAGCCAGCAGAACCATGCCCATTACTCCATGAATGGATCCATCTGTTCAGAGGCCACAGTCCTCACTATCTAATCACATTTTAAAGGCCCCACCTTTCAATCAGATTTCTTGCCTTCTCAACACAGTGGGGATTACGTTTCCAACACATGAACTTTTGGGGGACATACTTGACCCATAGCATCAAGGATAACATCACCAGTGACAGGACTTAATGACATCCTGTCAGCCTGATATGATGCACTACTGTGCCGTTCTTGCCAAAAATGTAATTAGAGAAAACATTAGGCAAACCCATTTTGAGAGACATTCTGTACAATAACTAACCAGTACTTTCAAAAGTGCCAATGCTTTCAAAAGTATCATAAAAGATAAAGACAAACCGAGCAACTATCACAGATGAGAGGAGACTAAGGAAATACAACAACTGAATGCACAGGTGGGACAGTGGGATCCTGGATTGGATTTTGGAACAGACAAAGGGCATTAGAAGAAAAAACTGGTGAAATTCTAATAAAGTCTGTAGTTTAATTAATAGCATCTTACCAATATTAATTTCCTGGATTTGATCATTACACTGTGGTTAAGTATTTAACATTAGAGGAAGCTGGGTAAATGCCATATGTGAACTCTACTATTTATTTATAATTGAAACATGATTGATTATATATATGTATGGAGTACAGCATTGAATATCAATACCTATGTGCAATACATGATCCTCAGACCAGGGCAATTACTATATTCATCATTGCACAATGTAATCATTTTTTGTGGCCCTTTACTAATTTCTTTCTCCCCACGTTCCATCTCTGGTGGCCTCAGTGAACTCTACTATTTTTTAAACTTTTTCAGTAACTATTTCTTCAAAATAAAAAGTTTTTTAAAAAAGAAAATATAATTAAAGTATTATGGTAAACTGATAGTTTGGCACTATTGATTCTTTGGATAATGTTTCCATGCCAATAAAATATTTATGCTATCAAAGAGAAAAATTATTGGGGTCGGCAAATCCAAATTTAGATGTTTTTTAATATATTGTCTAAATGGTGATTTAAATTTTCAGCTTTTCCTTGTTTTTCTCCAAGCAAAACAAACAATGGTAGTCTTATGAATCTGAGATATCAAATTTAATCAAAAGTTATCGATTTTAATGTCCAGAAAATAAATATACATAAAACAGCAATTTCTTTTTCACATATAAGGTATATTAAGGCCTTTATGGCTTCAGAGATTTAGTTCTTAAAGATTTAGGTTATCTTCATCCTTAAGGATGTTTAAAAACAAATCACATAAAATACTTGTATTTGATAAATTAAACATTGGGTCAAAAATGTATTTGAAAATAGAATTTCCAAAATATTCACAAGATATCAATATAACATTTTGGACAACATTTTGGAAAAATAAATAATATTCTGAAGCACTAACGCTAATAGTCTCCCATCAATAAATTGATTTAATTAAATTATGTCTGTCTACTTACTCTTCCTTTTCAAAGTTGACTTAGCTATTTGCAGATCTTAAGAATAAGTTTATTGAGGTTTTTTTTTTTTTTAAGAATCCAACCGGAATTTTTCTTGGGATTACATTGAATTTATAAGTTAATTTGGGAGAAATTTGACTGCTTGATAATATTGTCATCTCATTCAAGAAATGATAACATCTCTCCTTTGCTCACATTCTCCTCTATATACTTTATTAGATTTTTTAATTTCTTCATACAGGTCTTGTGTATTATTGGTTGTTAATTTCTAGATATTTTCAATATTTATTGCTATTATGAATGATATTTTTGGATCATATATTCTAGTTGGTTGTTGCTGACAAAGAGAAATGTTGGTTTTTCTAAGTTATCTTTTATCTAGCAACCTTGCTGAACGCTCTTCTTAGTTCTGGTAGTTTTTTATGGATCTTTCTTTGTTATGAGGTCACCAGAAAACAATGACTTTATATATTTCTTTCCAATGTTTATGTCTCTCAATTCTTCTTATCCCAAAGTATTGTGCAGAAACTCCACTATAACATTCAGTAGTAATGAGCACTTTTGTTACTCATTTTTAAGAGAATAAATTTTATTAGGTTTTGTGATGTAGATTTATGATAAATTTCACAGTTTAAAGAAATACTCTCCTGCTATCCCTAATTTTTTAAGAATTTTTTAAAGTTATAAATACACGTTCACTGAATGACTTTAACATGGAGAAATCTAAGTAAGCAAAGTATAGCATGTTCACAATCATTTCCATGCTTCAGAATGTTGCTATTGCTACTGAGTTAACCTCCCCAAATCATGTCACTTCTTCTCCACGACTGACAGCTCTCAGGCTTCCAGTGAACTCATCCTACTAGTTAGTCATATATGATGTTTACAAAGGCGTGAACCTCGAGCTAGATTCAAATTAGGAGCCCCAACAATACCCATAGTTTAGAGTTGGATAAATAAGAGTACAAGTTTCAGTGCCTTGCTCAAGAGCTCAGAGATGGTGTCTCCAGGTAAAATCTTAACTATTGTCCCACTAGGCCACATAGAATGAAGGAGGGGAGAGAGAGTGTAACAGATCAAGAAAACAATGAAATAACAAAGTAAGGTAGACTACAGATAACATGCACTGATCACAATGTAACGAGATCAGAGATTAATAAGCAAATCAGAAAATGGAAAGGTCTTTTCAATAGGAAATTAAAACATTTTCTCTTAGACAACTTTTAGGTCAACGAGGTTATATACAAACAAAATTACAGAATTTCTAGGAAACAAACATAATGAAAGGTTACATGCTAGAAGGTACAGGTTATAGCTAAAGCCATGTCTCAGCAAAATTCAGAGTCTGAAATACTTGATGAAAAAGAAGAAAAGAAAACAAATATCAAGTCTCTGATTAGAAACATTAGAAAAGGGCAGAATAAACCAAAGAAGAAAAGCACAAAATGGGAAGAAGGAAATAAGAAATTGAAAGAATCATAAAACATTGCTTTGTTCATCTCTGCAAAACCTGAATGAAATGAATGACTTTCTATGAAAATGTGTTTATGAAAATAGCCCAGAAGATATGTCGTTTAAAATCCATGTGCCCAATTTCCCAAGAAGCGATAGATAAAGCAAGCAATGAGCTTCCCCCAGAAAATACAGGCCCAAGAAGAACACAGGAATACTACCAAAATGCAAGAATGTAATTTCAGTGCTATTTAATTGTTCTACAGCGTAAGAAAAGAAGGAAAATTCCCAAATTCTTATTATGAAGTGAGTATAAAAATACACTAAAAACTGACAAAGACTGCACATAGAAAGAAAACAAAAACACATCTCACTTTAAAAAAAATACATTATGTCCCAAGTGAGATTTATTTCATAAATGCATAAATTGTCCAGTATTAAGATATCTAGAACTATAATTTATCACATCAATATAAGGGCTTCTCACTGTCACGCCAGTCTTTCCACTTTTTCTAGTCCCTGACTCTCTCCCCCAACCCAAGAAATGTCCTGAGCACAGGATATTGGAGCAGATGGCCCACCGAGAGCCTGAATGACAAGCTTCTAACAGGCCTCTGCATGTTTGAAGAATTGGAAGGAGCAGAAAGCTGGACCAGGGATTTTATTCACACAACCACCCTCAGATCTACCCCTGGCTGATTTGATTGACTTCCAAACTACTCAAAAGGGAATAGCCTTGTGACAGACAGTAAAAGTTAATGTGAAACCATGATCACAGATGTGAATTTCACTTCAACTTAATATTCATGTAACAGTACCTCACTTAAAATCATGTCAGTTTTTTCCATCGTTCACACATAATTCCACCGGAATGATCTAATACATCACTATTCAAGGCATGGTCTATGAGTCAGAAATGCAGAATCTGGGGCCCCACCCCAGGCCTACTGAATCAGAACCTGCATGCAAGGCCCTAGGTGATTTGCATATGGAGGTTTGAGAAGCACCGCTCTAGAGTACATCTCAGTCCATTAGTCATTGTGAAAGGACGCGTACTCCAGTGGCCAGATACGCTGTGTGCAGAGGGCAAGGCTGCCCTTGCCAGGTGAGTCAGCTGGAGATATCTTAGTGGAGGAAGACACGCTCAAGGATGGGAACCGAGGTTTACCTTCAGCCCAACACCTCGTTCCATATCCCTGCTGCTAATCACTGCAATACCTCCCCACATCCTAACTTCAAGAAACAAGAATAGAAAGGCTAGAGATGAGAGGCTCATTGGTTCTGGTACTAAATGTCCATGAAGCCCTCTGGAAGCCACTTTACTTTTCTGTATCTTGGTGTATTTACCTGTCACTGAGGAAACTGGAGTTTCTCATCGCTGTAATAACTTAGAGCCCCAGCTGTCAATGATTTTAGACAGCCAGGATTCAACTCTCGATGACTTTCAACTCTCCATGGCTGCTGCTTTGGTTTTAGTCTTTATCCACAGAGATGAAGGGTTGCAAAATAAGTGCCCATCACCACATTTGGCCATTCTATGCTGTCACTGGTCCACTGTATTTAGCCCCTGGTATCACTTAAGTTCCTACTGCAATCATGCTACATAGCAATTGAACCCACATCTTAGGGACTTACAAATGTTTATTTCATTCTCAGGTCAGTAGGTCTGCTGCAGTTCAGCTGATCTCATCTGGTCTCAGCTGCCCTCCAGGCTCTGAGTCAAGTTCATTATTCTCATATTTGCATTGCAGAACTTGGGTTGAAGGTACAATCTGGAGCATGTTCTTCTCATGGCCAAAGACAGGAGTTCCAAGGAGGCTGGCATAAACTTGCTATGCTTCCTAATGCCTTAGCTCAGAACAGGTTCATTGTCACTTTTACCCACATTCCATTGGCCACATGACCAAGCCCAAAGTTAAAGGGACCAGGAACTACATCCCATCCATAGAGAAGGGAAGCCATGGCAAGAGCGAGGAGAAAAGAAGCCTCATAAGCAAATAATACAATCTACCCTACACTTCTTCACACACACACACACACACACACACACACACACACACGGGACATAGAAATGAATTACATTAGCATTCACTAGGACCCACCTAATATCCTGTGGGCTTGAGTGATTTATGCAGATACAAAATGGGGATGTAGCTGGGGATCCTGGCTAAGTCAATCCTGAGAGTCATATATTTCTGGACATCCAGTTGTCTTCGGATTCACTAGAAGCCTACTCCAGGAGGAAATGAGGAGCCTCACAAGAGGGAAGTCACTCTTAGGGGAGACAAAACAAGGTAAGCTTAACCCACTGACAGCATCTTAGCTGTTAAGTGGAAGGAGGAATTTTGAGTTTAATACAATGTCTGTGACTGGGATCTGTCCCCTGGAGCAGCTCCCACTGGACTCCCATCTGAGCACACTTCTGTGCTCACGTTACTGAGAATTCACATTACTGTGAATGTGAGTACAATGTATATCTGCCTGCATACTGACCACTATCCCTGGGGTTAGACCCAGATGACATGTGTGGGACAATGGCATTGACATTCTTGGAAGACATGGGCAAAGGATGAATGTAGACTACTGGCTTGGAAGCCACCAATGGATTGTGGTCAGCCAGAAGAACCCTACGGGCTGCTTCAGAGCCCTTGGAAGAATGTGCTCGAGGTACAGCAACTCACTCTTACACTCAACAAACATTTTCTGAGTGATCCACAAGCTGGATTTAATGTCGGGAACTGAGCCTTAGTCGAGCTTTCTGGGGATGTTGATTTCCCTATGTGTCTAGGGAATTTGGAAATAAGAATACCTGGAACATGCCCTTTAATCCTCTACCTCAGATGCCACATTTCTAAAGGGATTAAAAAGACAGTCAGTCAGCATCAGAATGGCCCTGGGCATGCTACCTACGAGGTAGCTGAGAGAGTGGAATAGGCAGTGGGAGACCCTAATAAACCCAGTATGAAAAGCATTCAGATCCATGCAGGATTTGTCAGTTCAACTAGGATTGCAGGCAAGAGAGTGAGCAAGAACATCACTAGGCAAAGCAAGGAACAGGAAGAGGTAACTACCCAGAGGTAACCTCTCTTGTTTCAGCTTGCCTTGGGATGATGGTAAAACCAGAGGGGGTAGAGTCAACAAGGTTCAGCCACACAGTAGCCATGAGAAATTGGGGACGTTGCTTAGCCTCACTGAGGCTTTGTCTTAACTTAGACCCTGGACATAGTCCACAAGCTTCGTGGGAGTCAGCCAGATCCACGTTTGTTGGGCATCAGATTCTCCCACCCAATATTCATCCCAGTCTGCATGTCTCAAATATCATGCAAGTCTTTGTTTCCCCTAAAACCAGAGACAGTAGTGGCAGCCCCACCTCCTTCACTGCAATGATGTGCAAACAACATGCAGATGTTACACACGTGGAAGCATTGTGACAGTAGAGTGTTCAACACCAGGGCTGAGCTCTCCATCCCACCCACCATGCTCCATCTCCAGAAGGTCTCCAGACTCCATCATATCCAAACCAAATTCAGTATTGTGAGTGGTCCCCAGGTTTGACATCATGTAGACAGGTTGGCCTCCACTGGAAGGGACCGCAATGAGCCAGCAGGGGAAGGCCACAGACTCAAAGGAAGGGGTCCTGCCCACCTCCGCAGTTTTCCGTGCTCAGCAAACTCTACCCCTCCTTCAGGAAGGCACTTCCCACACTCAAAATTCAGGCCCAGGCTCTGTCAGCCTCCATCTCCACACCCCTGGAGCGGTGCTGAAGCACCTCATAAGGGACTGGAGCACCTGCAGAGCTCTGCAGGGAACGGACACCCAGCATTGCCTCAACACACCCACTGACCCACCAGACCAAGGGGTCAAGGGAAGCATTAGGGCCTTGGAATCAGGCCTCTGGATTTCAGCTCTGGTTCTGATTCTTACTAGCCCTGTGACCTTGGGAAGGTAACTAAAGCTCCCTGAGTTCCAATTTTCTCATCTGTAAAAGGGATGGGGGGTATGCCTATCTCAATGAATTACTGCAGAGGCAACTTTGTAGCACACGGAAAATGGCAGCTAGGTCCTGAGCCCATGGTAGGGGCTCAGGGTGTTTCTTCCCCCAACAAAGGGTGCTGGTGAGGGGCCTTCCTTCCAACTGCCTTCTAGGGAGGAGTCAAGCCCCTGCTCACCTGACAGCTTGTATTTCTTAGGCTTCTTGGCAACTATGTAGACAGGAGGGAAACAGTTATAAGACTGAGGCCACAGACAAGGTCTCCTGCCTCTGGGACTCAAGTGGAAGGAGATCAGGACAGGGATGTTCCAAGGCCAACCCCCCAGAATGCCTTTCTCCTCCCTGGAAACCATTCCAACTTCCCCCACAGAACCCAGCACCTGGTGACTGTCCCCAAACTTCAGGGATCCCAGGTCAGGTTGAAAAATGTCCCCTCTACTGGGAATTCTGCCATCAGCATCATCCATGCTCTCTGGATGGCTATGCTTAGAACCATGTTCTCAAACCTCTGGGCCCAATGCACTCTGACAACCTTTGCACACCTATCACATGCCAAGTACTGTTCTAGATGCTAGAAATACTGCACAAAAAGAAACATCCCTTTCAGAGATTACATGGGTGTGGATGGAAAGTAGACAAAAAATTAAATTAAATTAAAACCAGAAAGCAACTAATGTACTTTTTTTTAAGGTAACAAGTGCTTTGAGGAGAAAGAAGTGGAGAGAGAAAAGAATGATGGGGATCAAATACATACTTTCAGATTTCAAAAAGGTGGTATGGGGAGGCTTCTCTAGAAGGTGATACTTAAGCAAAGACTACAAAGAGAAGAAGGAGAGAAATCATGTGAACACTTGCAGAGGAGCGTTTTTCGGCAGAGGAAACCACAACTGTGCAAAGGCCCCAAGGTGGGGACTGGCAGAAGCACCCACTGCCCAGAGCCCTTTCAGGGCTGGGCAGTGGGTGCTTCTGCCAGTCCCCACCTTGGGGTCTTTGCACATTGCTGTTTCCTCTTGGCACCACTGACATTGTGAGCTGAATAATTCATTGTTATGGGGATTGTCCTGGGCATTAGCAGCATCTCTGTTCTCTACCCACTACATGCCAGTAGCAGCACCCTTCCTCCCCCCACCAGTTGAAACAACCAAAATATCTGCAGACATTGCCAAATGTCCTTGAGGAGCAATATCAATCTTGGTTGAGAAGCAACCCCTTAGAGGATAGACAGTGAGGCAAAATCAGAAAGGAGACCAAAAAGAGTATTTAGAAGAGGAGGAAAACCAGGACAGGGTGGATTGTAGAGCCAAGTAGGAAAGGTTCCAAGGAAGGGACAGTGGCCAATTGTGTCTCAGGGTGAATGTCTGCAGAGAGAGTGGCTGTCCTCCTGCCTGTCCCAAGACAGTCCCAGTTTACACTTCGTGTCCCGGTATAAATGATAATACACTTCCTTTCATTTCTTACAAGTGTTCCAGTTGGGATTGTTGGTCACATGACTCACAAGCCACATAAGCTAAGGGCAGGAAACTGGGCCTTGGATGCGGTAATGTGGAGGTTAGTGACGGCCTCAGTGAGAGCAGTGCAGGCACAGTAGTGGAGAACAAAGCCTCTCTGGAGGGGATTTGGGGAGTGAGTTCAAAAGAGACTAGGAGAAATTACAGAGAATGGGCACCCACAGCACTGAGAGTCCTGCTATCATTAGGTACAGAGCACGTGGAAGACAGGTGGAGTCAGAGAGGGTGTTAGAGGAGGGAGGAACGCCTGCATACCTCGTGCTGTGGGACTGGCCACTGCAGAGGAAGCTGCGAGGATGCAGGAACCAAGGGCACTTGCTGGAGACATGTCCTGAGGAGGTGAGAAGGGACAGGATGGGTGCATGCACGAGAGGGAGGGACATGAGAAGGAGGGACATAGATGGGAGCAGTCATCTCACCCCGAGCAACAGCAGGAAGGGCTGTGTTGGGTACCATGATGGCAGGTGGCCAGACATGGCAGCAGTGTGTGGGATCCATGTGCTGGCTGTTTCTGTGTTCTAAGTGACATAGGAAAGAAGGTCGTAAGCTGAAAGTGAGGCAGAGGCATTGGAGGTCAGAGGAGAGAAGGGATGAAATGGAACACTGAAGGAATTAAGGAAAACACATAATGAGTTGCCAGGCAACATGGAGGGGCACTCGAAGCTAGAGGTCACACATCATGCCCTGTGTGTGTGTGCACGTGTGTGCATGTGTGTACACGTGTGAGGGGGCACATGTGTGTGTGTGTAGTATGTGTTTACAACCTCTCTCACCCATGCAGTTGCTGGCACAGAGCGGGCAGAGGGCTGGACTTCACCAGAGCTGTGCTTTTGCCACCTAAGGACAATGATGTAGAAGAGGGAGCAGTGTTGAGAACAGATGCAAGGGAGTGATTCCAGTGTTGGGCCTTTAAGCTGAGTAGGAAAGAGACTGAGAACGTGAGTGGGGTAAGGAATGGTCAGAAGGTAGAAGATTTAACAGATTTCGGGTCTCGTAGGTCAAAGGACCTCTCGGTTCAGGGATAAGAGTGAAGAGCTGGAATGTGAGGTCACGGAGTGGGATATCAGAAACTGAGACGAGGGAGGGGCTGCAGTTACCGGTGCTGATTTGGCAGTAAGTGGCTGCGGTGAGGGCTGGGCTTCTTTAGTAGATGGAATGTCTATGTGTATATTGAAATCATCAGGATTAGGACAGGGTTTTGTTGGAGCGAGTAAGTGACAGGAAATGTCCAGAAAATAAAAGGGAGAAACTGGAAGGTGGTAGATGACCGCAACAAGAGGGAATGTGATAGGGTGGCAGGAGCTGGAGCAGCGAATAGGGAGAAGGGAGGGAGAATGATCTGGAAGAGGCAAGGGGGACGTTCCTCCAGGAAAGACAGATGGCCACTACTAGAGAGGGCTGCAGGCAAAGTACAACCTCAGGAGGAGCCAGGTTTCAGTAGAGCAGGAGAGTGAAGGGAAGATGCAGAAAAGAGGTGCAGGAATATGAGGAGGATGAATTGAGCTTTCCAGAGGCACCTGGAAGGGCCCCCGGAAGTGGAGAGGGGTGTGCTGGGATTGGAACACAAGATGCAAACAGCCATATCAAGATTACATTGTGAGAGATGAAGATGGCTTGGGGGATTGGTGCAGAGATAAAGAAAACAATAAACTTCGCCCATTTGTTCCATGGAAGATACCGGTGGCAAGGTTATAAGTCTGAGGAAGACTATGCCCCCTCCTCCTACAACACGGTGCACACTTACAAAAACAATACACAAACTCTTGGCCAATAGGCTTCAAAACTGTGAATATTTGGTGGTGTCATATTTTCTTGATTTTATTCATATTTCTAGTATCTTTTTGTTGATGTCTAGTCATCTTGTACAGCAGTTGCTTTTTCTTTTACTCTGGAGTGGCTTTTGAGGAGACAGACTCCCTCCTGTAGATTTGCTATATATTGCCCACTGGGTGGGGTGTTTTAGTTTTGGTTGTGGGTAGACTCAGTAGTTCTGGGGGGTGCCATGTGTGGCCGGGTTCATGCAGGCAGCTGGACAGCTGGGCCCACACATGTGGGTGGGGCCACATGGGTAGCTGTGGTGGCTGGGACTGCATGGGTTGATGGATGTCTGGAGCTGCCCAGGCAGCCAGATGGCTGGTCCTATGTGGGTAGGTACAGTTGCATGGGTGGCCAGGTGGGTGAAGCGGTGTGGACAGCTACACAGCTGGGCCCACATGGACACATGAAACTATGCATGTGTCTGGACAGCTGGATCCAGGTGTCCTGATGGGGCTACATGGGTGGCCAGGCAGTTGAAGTCATATGGGTAGCCCAGGCAACATGGGTGACTGGAAGGTTGGAGCCATGCAGCAACTGGCGCTGTACAGGTGGCTGGGCAGGGACACATGGGCAGCATGGGTCATGTGGTGGAGTGTTCCATGCAGGATGAACCCCTGTGCAGGGAGAAGGACCATGACTCTGGGACTAGAAAATGTCACAGGGCCTTGGTAGTGGTGGGGGCAGGATAGAGCAAGAGCAAGAGGAGAGTTACCACTGGGAAGTGTTCACATCTGAGCTGATTCTTTACACCTCAATGGAGAATTCCATCTGGCTGATCCTGGTGTTGGAGATGTGGTGACTACTGACACCACACGCCTCTTTCTCTACAGCACCCTGCATGGTTTTTGTGCTCCACAAGGTCCTCACCAGGCTCCCCCTGCCCTCCCACACTCTCCCACTGATGCTGTCCCTCCTACCTAGCTGTCAATTCCTCCCCTTTCAATGGGAGGATCACATGGTGGGCACCTCTAGTCCACCATCTTGCCCTGCCTTCTATTCCTCTTGGAATTTTTTAACACTCCCCTGGTGATTCTGAGACAGGGACATGGTGATCCAGGGTTCTGCCAGGTGTGGGAAATTGTTAGAGCAGAGGCAAACCTGGCTGTATGTGAGAATCATCTAAGGTGCTTTAATGGTACAGATCCCAGGGCTCTGCCTCAGACAGCTGAATCAGACTCTCCAAGATGGGGCTGGAACAGGCAGCCACACTCCCCAGATAATTCTGATGTGCAGTCTGCGGGGGGAGCCACCAGAGAGTTATCTTCCAATGACTGGTTGATAAACTCACCGCTTAAGCCTCTGCATTTCACACTACCTGATTTTCTTGCCCCTGTCCTTAGATGGGTCACTTGCTCCCTTCATCCCTGTCCAAAAGCACAGCCAGTGGAAGCACTAATTCAGGCCTCTGCTTGCTTGGGGGTGTCACACAGAAAGGTGGTACTAGGTGTGGGGCATTGCCTGCCATCTACCCACAGATCTGAAAAGCCCAAGGACAACCAGAGCCTAGAAACAAACAAAAAAAAAATAGCAAAGCTTTGGTCCAGTAATGGTATTTTAGGGATCTGGCCAGAGTATTAAGAAGCTTTTAGAAAAATATCTAGAGCAGTTATGTAAAGTGCTTAATTATTAGTAAGAGCTAACATTTGTTGTGTGCTTCCTGTGGGCCAGCACCAGGCTAATTATGTCTCCAGGTATGAGATTATAGCTCCATGTCACAGTCTTATGAGGAGCCACTTATTAGCTCCATGTTACAAATTAAGAAGAGGTTATAAATAAGAAACAATGATACTAGGATTCATATCTAGAGCCCATGTTCTTAAACACTATGCTATGATTTGTGGACTCAAATAAAATTGGTAGCAAAAGCAAGAGTTACATTGGCTTCTGACCATTTGCAGCCAAGATACAGCACGAGAATCAGATATGCCCTCGCACATTAAACAACGTAGAAGTCAGAGAAAATATATAAAACAATGGTTGTCACACATTGAATAACAGGCAGCACAGACAGAGATGCCTGGGAAAAGGGGGAAATGAGGTGAACCCTACAATTGCCCAGCTTACTATGTGGGGCATAGTAAGGGTGTAGCTGCAGCATCAGGAAGGGGAACCCAAGCAGACTGGCCGTTTGCCTGATTTGAGGAAAAGGAGTTGAAATTTTGGGAATACTAAGACAGCTAGATACGTAGGCAAGAATACCAGAGAAGAGAGAGCTGAAGTGAAAAAGAGAGTTTTACGGAGAGCTCCAGGGATCCCCCTCAAGTCATTAGCTGAGGACTGACCAGTGCATGCATGTGGGGAAACTATTCAACATGTGGAAAAAACAGAATGAATGGTGACCGAAGGCCAGGAATAGTTACGTTTTCACCAGCCACAGTGGAACGACCTCATGGTGACTATCAGGTACCGTATTGAGAAGGTCCTTTCCTCAGTAATGGGGTCAAATTGACCTACACTAAAGGCTGGGCCTGCCTAACAAAGCTTTAAAGGAAGCCTCAAAAGGATGAAACTGAGTCCAATTAACTTAACTGTGTCCCAGAGCAAAGCTCAAAAATATTTAAAAAATAAAAATACACCAAATCCAATAAGGCTAAATTCACAATGTTTGACATCCATAAAAAAAATTACAAAGGAAACTACTCAAAGCTGGACAAAAAGCCACCCAAAAGAATTAAAGGGAACGGTGCTCACACAGGGCTAGGAATAGTGCATGTTCTCACCAGTCAGATTAGGAAACCTCATAATTCATGGGGCATATCGGTAGAGCACTCAGGAAGTTCTTGCCTCAGTAGTGGGGAATAAATGCTGTTCTGTTCTCACCTAACTCATCTTAAATAAAAACCCAAAAGGGTAAACTGTATCCAAGTAATTTAATCACATCCTAGAACAAAGCTAAAGACTATTCATAGGAATACAAAAATATCCAGCACCCAATAAGGTAAATTTTGCAATGTCTGGCATCAAATCAAAAAATTTTAGACAGGCAAAGAAGTATAAAATACAACCAATAATGAAGAGATAAATCAACCATTCAAAACTGACCCAAACTAACAAAGATGTTAGAATTAGCAGGAAAGAACATTAACACAGGTGCATTAAGGACATTAAAACAGAGTATTCCATATGTTCAAAAAGCTAGAGGAAAGATTGAACATACAAAGTAAAGATGTGAAGGATATAAAAAGACCCAAAATGAACTTCTAGAGATAAAATACAATATTTGAGATTAAAAAAAATGCACTGGGTGGGATTAATGGTAGATTACAGATTGCAGAAGAAAAAAAAATAGTAGTCTTGACTACATCACAATAGAAGGTATCTAAAACAAAACACAGAGAAAAAAATACTTTTAGAAAATAGAGGATAAGTAAGCCAGTCCCTAAAGATTGGGGGGGTACAGAAGAAATATATGAAGAAATCATGTTTTTTTTTTAATTCCAAATTTGACACCCATTCTAAACTCACAGATCCAAGAAGGTCAAAGAACTCAAGTATGAGAAACATGAAGAAACTACACCAAGGAACATCATAATCAAATTGTTCAAAACGAGTGATAAAGAGAAAATCTTAAAAGCAACCAGAGAAAAAAGACATATTTTCTGCAAAGTAACAAAGAAAAGTGTGAGAGCAGATTTCTTTTCAGAAACAATGCAAGTAGAGCAACATCTTTGAAGTACTAAAGGAAAAAAAATAACTATCAACATAGAATTCTATACCCAATAAATATTTCTTTGAAAACATAGGTGAAATAAACACTTTTTTCAGTAATGCAGAAAGTTAAAACATTTAGCACCAGCAGACCCACATTGCAAGAAGTGTTAAAGTCCTTTAGGCAGAAAGAAAATATACCAGGTGAACATTTGGATCCACATAAAGGAATGAAAACCTCTAAAAATGGTAACCTAATGGGTAAATATATCATTTTCCTTGAGAGGTGAATGGATAAACAAAATGGTATATCCATACAATAGATACTGCTTAGCAATAAAAGGAATGAACTCGTAATACACATAATAACCAGGATGAACTTAAAAACTATTAAGCTGAGTAAAACACACCTGACCAAAAAAAAAAAAAAAAGAGTACATACTGTATGATTCTATTTATATAAAACTGTAGAAAATTCATGCTACTCTATAGTGATAAAAAGCAGATCAATGGTTGCCCAAGGATGAAGAGATATGAGAGGGAGAGATTATAAACGGAAATAAGAAATCTTTAGGGGGTGACGGATATGCCCATTAGCCAGATTATGCCCATTGTTATACATATCTGTATATATTCACAATGGTTCTATAGATGTGTGTATATATAGAAACATATAAAATAAAATAAAATAAAAAATTTAAAAAAGAAACATATATATACACACATGCACAGATATATGTATAAAATTTATCAAATTATATATTTTAAACATTTGCAAATTATTGTTCATCAATTATATGTCAGTAAAGCTATTTAAATTCAATTTTATTTCTATATACTAGCAACACGCATTTAGAAATTGAAATGAAATGCCATTTACAATAACATCAAAAATACGAAATATATTGGGGCAAATGATATACAAGACTTGTGCACTGAAAACAACAAAACATCATTGAGAGAAGTTGAAGAAGATATAAATAAATGGAAAGCTATACCTGGTTTATAGGTCTGAAGACTCAATTTCAATCAAAATTCATCAGGCACTTTTTTCTTTCTCTTTTTCTTTGGTTTTTTTTTTTTTTTTTTTTTTTTTGATTTTGAAATAATTATAGATTCACAAGGAGTTACAAAAATAGTAGACGGGCACCTATACCCTTCACTCAGTTTATCCAAATGGTAACGTTTTACCCAACTACAGCAAATATCAAAAGCAGGAAATTGGGGGCTGGTTAGCTCACTTGGTTAGAATGTGGTGCTGATAACACCAAGGACAAGGGTTTGGATCCCCATACTAGCCAGCAGCCAAAACCAAAAAAAATAAACAAACAAAAAACCATTGGTACAATTCACAGGCCTTTACTCAGATTTTACCAGCTTTACACACACTCAACTGAGTGTGTGTGTGTAACATAGTTCTTTGCAATTTTATCATATGTGTAGGTTTGCGTAACCACAACCGCCATCAAATCGTCACAAAGATCCTTCATGTTATCTCTTTGTAATCACACCCCTCCCTCTTCATCCCTAACCCCTGGCAGCCACTACTATCTTCTTCATCTCATTAATTTTGTAATTTTGAGAATGTTATATAACGGAATAAGGGTATATAAGCTTTTTTATTTCACTCAGTGTAATTCCCTTGATATTCATTCAAATTGTTGTATGTATCAATAGTTTAACCCTTTTTACTGCTGAGCAGTATTCCATTTCCCCATTTACCCACTGCAGAACATTTGAGTTGTTTCTAGTTTTTGCCTATTACAAATAAAGCTGCTATAAACATTCACGCACACATTTTTGTGTGGACATGAATTTTTACTTCTCTTTTTTCTCTCTCTCTCTTCATTACACAATGGAAACATTTTTTGCGGCCCTTTACCAATTTCACCTCGCCCCCTGCCTCTCCCCGCTTCCCACCTCTGGTGGTCTCAGTTCTGTTCTCTCCTTTTGAAAGTTTAAAGAATTGTTGTGATTGTTGTATCTTTCTTTCTTTTTCCTTCTTTTTTCAGCTCCCACTTATGAGTGAGGACATGTGGTATTTCTCTTTCTGTGCCTGGCTTATTTCATTTAGCATAATTTTCTCTAAGTTCATCCATGTTGCTGTGAATGGCAAAATCTCATTCCTTTTTATGGCAGAGTAGTATTTTATTATGTATATATACTACATTTTCATTATCCAGTCATCTGTCAATGGACATTTAGGTTGGTTCCAACTCTTAGCTATTATAAACAGAGCTGCAATAAACATGGGAGTGCAGGTGTCCCTTCTACATGATGATTTCCATTCTTTGGGGTATACCCAGCAGCAGGATTGCTGGATTGTATGGCAGTTCTGTCTGTAGTTGTTTGAAGAACCTCCAAACTGTTTTCCATAATGGCTGCACTAATTTACAGTCCCACCAACAGTGTAGGAGGGTCACCCTTTCTCCACATCCCTGCAAGTATCTGTTATTCTGTCTTTTTGATAAGGCCAGTCTAACTGGAGTGAGATGATATCTCAGTACGGTTTTGATTTGCATTTCTCTGATGCTTAGTGATGCTGAGCATTGGCCCAGCATTGGCCCTGGCCCAACTTGTAGGGGAAGTGACAGGGGATACAAGTCAAGGCAAAGCAGAACATTTTGATGCATTGGCGTTTTTGACACACACCATTTTGTGGCCTGAAAAAAAACACAACATTAACTTTATGGCTTTTTAAAGTTAGCTACCATGTAATATGTGCACTGACATGCTTATCATATTGCTCGGCTTCCTCTTCCAATACCTGACGGACCTTGGAGGCTCAGGCTCACTGTTCATCGCCTGGATTCCTGCTGCTGTCTGCTAATGGTTGCTTGCCTCAAATCCTCGCTGTTTTGTCCTGCTCACTTCAGTCACACAGATCATTCCAGAATATACATCTTCTCTCAATGTCGCCCTGTCTAAAACTATTCAATGACCTCCTTGGGGTCACTGCCTGGAGAATAAAGTTCAAACTCTGTAGCATGAGTCAGGTCCTGGCTGGGGACAGAGAATACACTCAAAAGGGGCACACTGGAGATAATGTAAGGGAGGGAGTATTTATAAAAGGGCACACAGGTGCAGAGGAAGCAACAGGAGATGTGAAGCACAGGGGACTCCTGACAGGTGAAATCCACTACCCCCTCCAGAGGAGCAGGAGCAAAGGGATAGGGAGGCGACTGCTATACTGAGAGAGCTGGAGCTGTCTGAGAGCCACCTGACCTTCTATAGTGGAAGGCAGACACTGTCCAATCTGAAGGGGGCAGGTATCCTCTAACCAAACTCTCCTCTCTCTCTCTAACCTCCCACTGCCTGAGCCCATCTAGGGGACAGAGTACAGGAGATCATAGAAGCAGCCCACAAGGTCAGTCTGGCAAGTACAAAGCAGGTGGAGACACGTGGCATGCCCACCTGAGGCTCCAGGACACCATTTATCACCTGGATTCCTGGCCCAGCCCATAACTGCCCACCTGCCTCAAGCTGCACCCAGTTCCAGGATGACCAACTCACTCTGGTCAAGAAATTCTCCTAAAACACAGATCAGATCACACCACTCCTCTGAGTAAAACCCTTCAGTGGCCCTGCACCATCTACACAGCAAGTTTAAGCTCTGTAGTGAGACCCCAAGACCTTTTATGACCTAACTCTGCTCACCTGCTCACTCACAGAAGCTTTAAGAATGCAAACATGGTTCATCACAAACTCCTTAAAGAACCATCTTCAGCCACTGCCCCCTCCTGGGTCCTCCTACACAGAGGGACTGGCTGCCAGGGAGTCGAGTCAGCCCTTTGGTCACATGTAGAACACCATCAGAGCTTCTAGCTGTACCCTAGCTACCAGGACCAGCAGAGGGTGCTGTGACATCGAATGGCCACACTGGAAGCCACACTCTGGGCATGTGGCTGCTGGAGCTCTGAGCTCAGCCTGGCACCTGGAGAAAAAGACCTGTGTCATAAACATAGAACCATGCTTGTCAACCTTTTTTTACTGAAACTCACTGTTTAAAATATGTTTTACATTGCAAGCCAGCTCATACGTATTATCAATTTTTAATATTAGTCTACCAAACTCTAATTATAGATGGAATTTTATAATAAAATTTTCTAAAAATAAAAAATAGTTTAACAAAATTAAATTTAGCTAATTAATTAAAGTGGACTTTTAGTGTTTGTACCTTCAGCAAACTGGTTTTTAAAATCATTTTGTGTTTATATTACTGAAGCATTTGTTTTGTGAAACATTCATATTTTTAGTTATTGAATGCACAAAATTTAGTATTTCAAAACTTGTTTTTCTTACTGTGTGATTACTTTTGAATTTTTCTTTTTTTAATTATTTATTTTTTGGTTTTGGCTATGATACAAGTCTTAATGTATTTAAAAAGACTAACATCATAGAAAATATGTTCTCTGACCACAATAACAGAAGGAAATGTAGAGAATTCACAAATGTGTGGTAATTAAATAACACTCTCCTAAATAAACAATGGGTAAAAAGAAATATCACAGGGATATTAGAAAGTACTTTGAGAAAAAAATTAAAATGCAACATATCAAAATTTATACATGCAGGCTCATCATGCAAGTGTGTAGAGGAAAATTTATACTTGTAAATACCTATATTAAACTTCTACATTCTTTTTTAAGCTATTAATCTCTTTGTAAATTTCCTCCTTTGTATCCTGGATTTTTTTTTTTCCTCTCTCTCATTTCATTGTGTTTTCTGAGTCTTCTCCTATCTCAGTGAATTTCCTTAAGATTGTTTCTCAGAATTCCTTTTCAGTTATCTCAAGGTTTTCTGCTCTATTGACTCTGGTATTTGAGAATTGCTGTATTCTTTTAATGGTGTCATATTTTCTTGGGTTTTCATATTTCTAGTATCTCTAAGTTGATATCTGATCACCTGGTAGAGCAGTTGCTTCTTCTTTTACTCTGGAGTGGGCTTTGAGGAGAGAGACATCCTCTTCTTTTTCCAGTCTCCACTGGTGACTTTCCTTGTTTCAGTGTAGTTGAGTGTCTGGCGGGCCACCTGCGTGGTAGTTGTGACTATTCCCACGGCATCCACTGCTTTTGCAGCAGCCGTGGCTGTGATGGTGACTGTAGTGGGCCACCAACATGGAAGTGGTGTTTACAGTGTGCTCCTGGGAATGTTATACTCAGCTCCTGCCTTAGGACCCCAGGCATGCTCTGTTTCTCAATTTTTCGAATTTTTCAATAACACTTATTTTGAAACAATCTTTAAAATGTAGATAACATAAGACTCTTTGAAAATGTTTTGATTTTGTAAAGTCACAAAGGCCCACAGTCTCCTTAAATGAAATAAATTTAATTTTTAACCATTTTATTAAATAAATTAATAAATAATTTCATTTACTTTATTTCATGGACAAAAAATGGGTAACATTTTAATTAAAACTAGGAAGTTAACAGATTCACAAGTCATACACAGTTGTAAACAAACAAACAAACAAACAAAAAACCCAAAACTTTGTCGTCAACCCTGCAACATAATAATAATCTCATATTTGGATTCACGCTCCAGATAATTCACTTTCTTAGTTTAAATGTCTTGTTTGAATGAAAAATATATCACAGGAGAAAAGGCCCAAAACAAAAGAATGGAAACTCCTGTAAGTGTCTACGAGTGCAAAATAAGAAACAATGTATGTTATGAGCTTGGCTACACAGTGTCAAATGGAGCTCAAGGAGCTGGTCATAAGAGGGTGCAATTAACTATTAAAGGCAAAACACACCATCCAGTGGCAGAATCATTCCCTTTACCAGCCTGTGTGGAAACTGCACTGTGTGAAGCAAAAAGATTCCACGTACAAATAGTAACTACTAATGATTATTTGGTTAAGGTTTTCATTGCACATTGATAAAAATATGTAAGTAACTGTGCACAGTTAATAGCAATAGTTAGGATCCTTGAAAAAAAATACTACAAAACAAGCTATAATGGGTGAAATATTCAATGAGTATATCGATGCTTTAAAACAAATAAGATATTCCAGAAGCACTGCAGAAGTTTATGTCCTGATGATGGGGCTGCTGTAATAAAAAGGTGATGGCTTCGTGTGAAGTTTTCTGAAAACATTCAGATTCAGGTACTTTTGGTATGTTACATTGAAATGTGTGGCCTAAAGCTGCTTCATACATATTTTAAATTTGGCCTAAAGGTTTCCCCATACACAGTAAAATGTAACCCATCTTAATGTGTAAACAGACTGTAACCTAACCTGGAAGTATGCTCTCGTAACATGTAGCCAAGTCTTGGCCAATCAGCAACTGAACCTCCAGCCAATCAGAGGTTGAATGCTGCCAAAATATGACCATATAAGGCAATCGGGTTGTTTCTGTATGTCCCTTACTTTTCTGTGGCTATAAATGTGATCTGTACTTGTGGTAGACTTGAGCGTTCTGGACTGCTGTCCAATTTTAGAATCACAATTAAATCATAATTAATCATAATTAAAGCCAATGAAGATCTACAAAACTAGATTTGTTGTGATTTTGTTTTTTAACAGGTAATTATTGAAGTCACAGATCTGGGGTATAAAATCTTGCCTGGACATCTAGATTCCACACCAAATAATATTAAAACATTGGTGTGTCCCATAAAACCCAACTGCTTCTAATACATTTTCACCTCCTTGTTAAGACGTGGAAGTAGAATACCCCTACTGAGCGGTGAAAGGAGAGTTTTACCAAGAGTTTGTGAGCGAAAGGCAGAATTTACATTCATAATACAATACTCACTCTTAGTATGTTTAATGGATTCTGATCTTTTATGTTCTATTTCTTTTTGTTTTTCAATCGATGGATTCAACCTCCTAAGGGTCTCACCCTACAGTTGGTAAAGAGCTGTCCAAGAATTCAAGCTGGGAGAAATCAGAAAATTGGCAGTTGGCTCTAGCAGACACAAAGTCCCTCTCCCCTCCTGCAGGTGTTGAACCCATGGAGAGAGCTGAGCTTGAGGACTAGGAGAAAAGAGTCCTTCTGATCCACCCTGGCCCTAACCAAGCTTGGACTACACCAGTGTTTCTTTGGTTACATGGAGGAGCAACTCCTGCCTTTTTTACCTCCATTGTTCTTATAAGGGTCTGATGAATTAAAGTGTAAAGACTAGAGAGAAATGCCCTGCTCTGCATAAGTACATCATCACAGTCACTCAGAAAGGACAGCTGTGTGCTATGTCCTGCTCCTTGCATACCTCCGTGCCTCATGGCCCTGTACATCCAGGCCCAGAGTTATGGCTGCTCACTGGGCACAATCAAAAAGCATACACAGTCCCAGAATTAAGAACACTGTGTCCCACAGGTCTGTTTCTGAGTTCATTGTTCAGAGCCACACTTGCGTAAGCCATGCTGTGGCTTAGCTGGCACAGTACCTAGAGTTAGCGTACCACAGAGTGCCAGCCAAATGTATCACACCATGGAATAGTGCCATTCTATAAGGACCCTTCAACACCCTAACCAGCGGGGGATGGAAGCCGCCTCCCCACAACCTACCTGTGAACAGGTATGTGCAGAAGCACCTGTCATCACTCTTTACCCCACAGGAGGCATCACCCAGACCGACCACTGTTGTCACACTGTGCCTTTCTCCCCTTGTGGACTGTCACCTATTCTACCTACAGGTTGGGACAGCTCTGCTAAGTAGTCACAAGGATATTTTGATCTGGGAAGGTAAAATTGCTCAGTGGAACGGAGCCTTTTCAGAACAGAAGAAACCAAGAATCAAAGTGGCTGGAATTCTATGGGGTCAGCACTCTGTTGGGGGCTTATCTTGTGTTTCCAGTAAAACAACCACTGACTGGCCCTTAGCCTCCACTGCCAACATCTACATACATGGGAGACACTTATGAAGTTGACTGGTCGAATCCACAGCAATGGCAGGAGAGACCAAGGGTTAGAGACACAGCCGTTGAAAGTCATTCCGGAACAGCACTCTGTGCTGGGCCCTGTCTGGGCAGTGCAGATGGGAAGGAAGTGGCACGCCGGCCCGCACACAATCTCTCGCAAAGGCCAGAGTTGCTTCTTTCAACATGATATCACCACCGGCTAGGAAAATGAAATATTAATAACCCCCCCAAAAACTTTCAAATTTCTGTTACCAAACAACTTTTTAAAGTTTTCAGATATATTAAGTCTTACCCTGTGACTACTCTAATCTAGAACTTCCTTTTCTAAGGTTATATTCTAAAGAAGTGTTCACCCCACTGCTGAGTTTCGAGGGTAGACCTCAGTGTCCAACAATATGAAATTGCTTCAATGCCTTGTGGAATGTCCATAGACCACCCCTGTGGAAGCTCTTCTCTTTGCTCCTCTTTGAGCATCTCAGGCCAAAACAGGGTCCATTTGGACCTGGATATTAGCAATACAGAAGATACTGGAGACTTGCCGGAGACGAGGAGAAGGTTTACAGTGTAGCCCCACAGAAAACAACATAATCACCCCATCATCCACTCGTCCCTTCTTTCCATGCCCCACTCTAGTCACAAAGCCACTAGGTGTCCCCTCCCCTGCCCTGCCCACCCACTCCTCTCCCCACCCCTCCCACCCTTGCTCTTCTCCGTCCTCTCATCTCTTCCTCCATCCCCCACTCCTTTCCTCCAACCAAAACTTCCCTGGCTCCAGTGTGGTCCTTCCTTATTGAAAACCATCTTGCTCAACCCTCCTCCCCCACTCCTGCCAAATTCCTCGTCTATTTCAGAGTTCACCAAAACAAAGGCCAGGACGGACTCTCCTTCGAATGCTGTTTAATGACCATGTTTTGTTATTTGGGTATGATTTGAGGGGTCTCATCCCACAGGGAAGTACTAACAAAGAATTCTCCCTACAAAGATGGATGTCTCCTTACTGAAAACTCCTATAATGGCTGAAAAGGGAATGAGGTTCTCTACATATCTATATACATTCAATAAAACATCATGCAAATCTCTCTTGACACATAGAAAGACATTCAAGACACAATGTTAGTGACGAAATATAGGTATAAATCAATTTTTCATGTATAGTTCTATATTTGTAAATGAAAATAAATATATACATGAAAAATAAAATACTGGAAGGATAGACATTCCACATTCATAGTGATTAAGTAGCACAGTAGAATAGTTGGCCTTGGAGATATAAAGACTAAGCAATAGCCCCTCTCCCACATGATCTTGAGCAATGTACTTAGGCTCAAAGCCCCTGTTCCTTCATCTCTATGCTAGGACTGTTTTAAGATTTAAGTACAACAAGACAGAAAATGTGCTTAACGTGTATTACATGCTCAGTAAATGTCACCATAATACTCACTGTTATGCTATGTTTATGGATTTTTCTCTGAATTGACCACTTGCTTTTGGCCTTGTGAAACATATTCATGCCAAAAAAAATTTAAACAAAATCATTAAGGAATATTTACAAGGAAAAATAAACAAATGAAATAAAAAGTCAAATAGCCAATGGGCTATAGAGAGAAGTAAGTCCTTGGGGGGTCTTGGTCTAGGCAAGTCTCCTGAAGGTGCTTCACGTTTTAAAGAAGAGGATGCAGGAAGGTGGAGGGAGATGCTGATTGAGTCTAAATGAGCACCTGGAAGAGGAGATGGGAGAGGCTGCCTCTGCCTGGACTCCCTAGATTGTAAAGAAAAATAAAATGAGAGCAGAAGTCTTCCCTGAACCCAGTCTTGCTCCGTGATTTAATTCCCTTTGCTCTTTTCCTTTCACTCATGGCTACTTTCTGCAGTCACCATGTTGTAGAAGTAGATGTGCAGCTACCTTGTATTTTTTTTTTTTTTTTTACCTCCATCATCATATTTTGGATGATTTCATGCAGTGGAAGATGGTTACAATAAAAGATTACAGAAAGACAAATATTTCTGTTTTCTACTCCTGCCCTACTAACCATCCCCAAACAGTAGCATAAAACAACACTCATTTATTTTGTTCAGGAATCTGCAACTTAGACAAGGCTCAGCAAGGACAGCTTGTCTCTGTTCCATGCAGTGTCAAGGAACTGAACTGAGACTGGAGGATTCTTATCCAAGATGACTCACTCAGATGGTCATAAGTGGGTGCTTACTACTGACCAGGAGCTCAGGCAGAGCTATTGGCCAACAGCCCCAATTCATCTCCACATGACTTCTCCTCAAGGATGTGTGGGTTTCTTTATAGAACAGCAGCTGGATTCTAAGAGCAAGAATCACAACCTCCAAAAGAGGGGAAAAATAATGGACAAGTAGTAGACGAATCCCATGGGAGAGGCTGGCTTAGTAGGGGAATCCCGGATCCATGTGGATCCAAGTGCTCCCCACTGTAGGATCACCAATCGCACCCATCAGAAAGAACTTAAAGGAAAGCCTTTTTATTTTGGAAGACGTCAACAAGGAGACAAAAGGTAAAATCCCAACTATCTCCTCTATCAACTGAGGGTTGGGGGTTATATAGGTAAATGTATCCGGGAGACAGGATGTCTTCAAGCATGATGGACAGCTGCTTCCTGCTTTGAGAGATGTATGGGGCGAGACAGGACATCTGCTTTCAATACAATCTTAGTTAATCATTAAGCGCTAGCTGTAAAGGGAAATCAAAGTCCTACAGTGTATAAATGAGTGTGGGAGGTTTTAAGAGAAGTTGCCCATCTCCTAAAACCTGGGCCCAGAAATTGGCAAAAGCTTCAGTTGTGTCATATTCTACTGATCAGTCACAGAACCTACACTGATTAAACAGGAGGACACCCAGATGGCACCTCACAATGGGAGAGGTGTCATGGAATCTGCATCTACTTTTAGTCTATCACAGTCTGTGATATTATTTATATTCCTCTCTTATGCAAAATATACTCACCCCCTCCCAAGGCCCCAAAAGTCTCATCCAATTATGGCAGGTGTGTCATTTATACATAATTACATGTATTAATTAAGTCTTCTTTTTATTTTTTTACTTCTCTGTCCCTTTCAGTCCAAGCTACTACAATTGTGAAAAATGTTTTGCATTGTTGATTCATAATCAATTCCTTTAGACAAAAAACACACCTCTGTTTCTTTTCAAGACTGCCTTTCTCTGCCTTGGGTCATCTGTGTTTTCTGTAAAACAAGCCCTTAAAGTTTCTTAAAGGACCTATTCCACATGTCCTTAAATCTTTCTGAGGTCTTACAACTTCCCACATTACTTTAGGCAACGATTTTGTTAATCTTCCCACCACTACATAACGTGCATCATTTTTTTCTCTAGCTTTCCATAGTATTTTCCTGTGTCCTTCAACCCTCACTAACAGTTTACCCAGAGGCCTGCCAACTTCCACCTGCCACCCAGACACAAGGCCAATGTGACATCCTTCAACCTTGAGTTACTATAGCACCTCACTCCAATACCAAATTCTGCTCCAGTTATCTGGAACAAACAAGCCCAAAACTTACTGGCTTATTTAGCTCATAGTTCTACAATTTGGGCAGGGCTCAGCTGAGATGGTTTACTCTGTTCCATATTGCTCAACTGGGGCTGGAGGTTGCAGTTCCCCAGCCCATACTTTGACCCCAAGGAGCTAGCAGGCATGGGAGATGGCATTGGTTTGGCAAACTTACAGTGACCATCAGACCCCCCTCCTATTGAGCATCCAGTAGTGATTCCATTAGGAACTGCTTGAGGTCTTCTTGCTCCTCCAGTCCCAGCTCCCAGGCCTCCCTTCCTTCTCACTTCTCTCAGCTTCTCCCTATTCTCAGGTCCTCTGCCTTGTCCTGGCTGCTGCTTCTTTACTAGGCAGATCAATCTAGTCCTCTCTGTCTCCGAGCACATCCCAATCCCACTCTAAGAGCTTTTATCCCGCACCTAAATGCACCATCAAACAGATTTACTAGTCCCAAGGCATACTCTGCCCAAGGAATGCTGCCTGCCACTTCTAAACCAGAGGTTCCCAAACTTTCTCAGTTCACAGTGCCCTTGGTCTCTCAGGAATTTCTTCACAGAGTACTTAAAGCCAAAAGAAATGCCTGACAGTGCCGATGATTATGCAGTTGGGTTGAAACAACTTAATGGCAATGGTTTACATTGGTCTGACAGATGTCACTGTGTTTCCTTCAAAATATTTAAGTTCCTGTGCGTGTGCTACGCTTTGGGAAGCATAGCTCTAAACTAATAATTGGTACAAATGTGACTTCCAAATGTCCCAGCAACATAATAAAACCCTGCGCTGATGATTGCATCTGATGCAGATGGGAAATGAATTTGATGGGAAAGGAAAGGATTTCAGGGCAGTGCTGTCTCACCACCAACTTCAACTGGAATCTGGCACAAACAGGTTGACACTCTACTCTCTGCAGTAGCCAAGAGAGTCATTTTCTAGATTCATCTCCCAATGGGATTTCCAAAAGGTTCTGGGGCTAGGAGAGTATTAGAAAGAAAATAAGGACAGGAAAGTAGTTTGTCTCTTAGTAAAAACTTGTAAATATGACTCATCTAATATCAGAAAATCTAGGAAGGGAACTTTATTATCAGAATGCCAGGTGATCTGATGGTGCAAACTGTTTCCAGTTAGAAGCCCACCCTGAAGCACAACGATTCTCAGCCCTGGCTCCACATTAAAATCACTTGGAGAGTTTTCCAAAAATACCAATACCTTGGCCTCACCCCAGACTAATTGAATCAGTCTCTAGAGATGGGACCCAGAGATCTATTCTTTTTAAAGCTCCCCAGATAATTCCAAGATACAGCCAGGGTTAAGTCCATCTGCATTACCTAGGAGCTTGTGAGAAATGCAGCGTTGGTCCCCCTTCCGGGCATACTGAATCAGACTCTGCATTTTAACCAGAGCCCTAGGTAAATTCATATGCACTTTAAAGTTTGGGAAGCTTCTCCAGCCCCCATGGAATCATCAAATGCTGGTGATTTCTGAGATACCATCAAACCACTCCTGTGTCTTTGGGGGCCCAGGGAGCTTACATAACTTAGCTGTGTCACCCTGCATGTTGGTGGCAGGGCTGAGATGAGCATTCACGTCTGATGACCTCCAGCTTGGTGCTCTCTCCAGCAGGGATTGATGCAGGATGGGAAGAGCATCAAGAGTCTGGATCTGAAGTCTAGGGGCTCTGCTACTTGTTTCTAGCTCTATTCCCTTGGGGCCGTTTCTCAACTTCAATTTCTTCGTCTGTAAAAAAGGAATAAAAATACTCATCCCGTGTCCTTCACAGTCTCATGGTGAGGATTTGCTGACTCATGTATACAAAAGGGCTTTTACACTGTAAAATGCTGTGCAGATCAAAAAGAGAATTGAGATCATGGTCTCTCCTTCCCACAGTAGAGGCAGGATTGTGAGCCTACTCTGCTCTGGGGCACTGGAAGTTGAGCATCTTAGAGCCTTGCTATTCAGTGTAGTCTGTGATCCAGCAGCACCAGCAGCACCTGTGAACTTCTTAGAAATGTAGAAGCTCAGGACCCAGCAGACCTACTGAACCTGCATGTCAGAAAGATCCCCAGATGATTCCTGGGGAATCAGTTCACATGGAAAAAAAAAATATGGGAAGTGACCAAAAATAAATTGTCATTTGATAGGCAAACTGTTACTGAACCCAAGTCCCACTGCCCACCGCACAACAGAAACAAATGACTCGAAAGTCAAATGTTGGTGGAATAGCAAGTCGGCTTTATTCAGGAATGCTCATGATCCCAGGGAGATGTGAGGCTAACCCATCTCCCAGGTAAGCCTGAAGGAGATGGCCAGACTAAAACCATCTAATTAGGAATTAAATCACCCACTAGCCCAATGAGGCAGGGTCCTCAAAGCAGTTCTGGACAAAAGCACCAATGGAAATGGTCCTTGTTCTCTGCCACTTCCCCTGCCCCCGCCTGTGTAAAGCCCCTCTCCCAATGGGACTTGCGCCACTCACTCCCTCCCGGGGAAACAGCCTGAAGGGCCAGCAGCTGGTGGGCAGCAGTGAGGACAGGTGATGGCCAAAGGATTGTCTGAGCTGAAAACAATTTCTCTGGAAGGGTTGGAAGGAAGAAGCAGCAAGAGAATAT
Source organism: Cynocephalus volans (assembly GCF_027409185.1). NCBI lineage: Eukaryota > Metazoa > Chordata > Mammalia > Dermoptera > Cynocephalidae > Cynocephalus > Cynocephalus volans. The sequence continues at coordinate 85,760,909 of NC_084473.1, forward strand.
AGGGAGAGATGAATTACAAATGTACTTGGCTCCTGGACCAATACGGGGATGAGAGCTTCAGCACTTTAAGGAAGAGGGTTCTTGAACCTGAAACTTGAACAGAAAAAAAAGAGATTGTTTTTCTACTCTAGGGCTGACCCAGTTTTCTGACTTTTTCCAGAGACCTTTTATGTGTCAACTTCACACTCAACCAGAGCTAGTACCACAAAAAAAAAAAAAAAAAAAAAAAATCATATTTTTTTTGGCCATCTCTGAAGGGGAACTCTGTCTCTGCTGTGCTGGAGTCAAAGAACCAAAGCATTGCTCATTACAATTAGCTGGTAAAGGCCCACAAAAAAAAAAGATTACAATGTGTAAAGTTGAATATACTAATTATCCTGATTTGAGCATCATATATTACACACAGTTATTAATATTCAATGCTGTACCCCACAGATATGTACAATCAATTATGTTTCAATTTTTAAAAATAATAAAATAAACAAATAAATAAAATCAAGGTAAGAAATCTGGGAAAGAAATTTTCCCTGTCCTTCCAATCCAGAGAAGTGGGAAACCTTAATGCTGAGGCTGAAAACCTAAACTTTAGCAAAGACTACTCTGATCTCTCCTTCTTTCCTTTACTAAGTAGACTGGCTACCTAATAAATTCTCTTTTGTATTTTAGAAAAAGAGCATCAAAGAACTGAGTTCACTGAACAAGGAGGAGTGTCTGCCCTTCACCTTCCTCCAGGAAAACATTGGCTCCTACTTCACACCACAGTCGGCTGCAAGTCACAGATGATTCATCTGCACCTCCAGCGTACCCGGCAGCCTGTGGGAGTGACAAAAGAGCTAGGCAAAGGAACAAAACACTCATTTTCAATTTGAAATGTGAATGTGACTCTCAGTGAGGTAAGAGACTAAATGCACAAATGGGCAACGGCCAGACATGTGTGGCGATAGACTCGGACCTACAGCCCCCACGGCAATTGGCCCAGACAGTCAGGACATGGTCTTCATTTATTTCCATAGAGAATAGCATGTAAGGAAATATCTTCTCCCTGTAACATGTTGCCTTCAACCAGCAAACCCATGGATTTTGTTTCCAGTGTCATCTGTCCCTTTAAAGTGTATGCAGTTTGGGCTGTAGAAAGCAGGGTTCATTACAAAGTTCTAGGCTGAAACACATTTCTGGGGAGCAGTGATCTCAGTGCCTATGGGTTTGCTGCTTTCCTAAACACGTCCAACCTCACCTGTGTGCTTATGTATCTCAAGATGTAGCAAGGCCGTAATGGTGATCTCTTCCAGGAGGCCAGCAGGGTAATGCTAGGCTCTAAAATTAGGGATGCTTGCATGTGGAAGCTGGATGCATTCTAGGGAAGCTGATCTGGCTGCATGTGCAGACAGAAGAGGCTCAGTGAGGTCTGGTGTTCAAGAGGTGTGGCAAGGTACTGTCTCAGTGAGTTCATGGTGGGGAATGTAGGGTGACAGGTGTTAACAGGCTAGAGGAGCAGGTGGTAGGCAGAGCTGGCTTCTGGAAGGCCTGAAAGCAGGCAACAGGACACTTGTCACTCATCTGAGTTTAGGTCAAAAGCAGGACAAGGCCCAGATCCTAGAGCAGGATCCAGTGCCAGGCGGGCAATCAGAACAGAGACTCAGGACTCAGGAACACGGTGGAGGAGGGGAAGGTTGGAAACATTTGCGGGTTTGGTTTCTGGGGTTGCATGGAACAGACCTAATGCTTAAAGTCTAGAGTGATCCCTCACGCACTCAGAAATTGTCATCCTCAACTGGAAAGGCCTGGTGAAGATTTGCGGGTCTGGAGAATGGCACCTCCTTTTGTTCGGTTGCTGATCTTTCCCTCTGTACCCTTTAGAGAGACAAACGCTGTCTGTGTCACCTTAAAACTAAAAGCCAACTATTTACCATAATTTTAATTATGCCTTTCCTTTATAATAAGCTATACAATTACTTTCTAACTGAAAATATTGATACTTACGAAATTAACTTAATTACTCATTTGATTTATCTGCTGATACAGAGTTCAAAATACCATGACTACTATCAATACTAAAAATAAAACGACCTGATGAAGAGCAAGAGTTAACATTTCAGTTGCGCTTTTTTTGCTACACTTCAGTGAGAATGTATGGTCTAATACTTTGTCTTTGCAATGTTTTTAACAATTCTCCATTCTAAAAAACTACGTAAGTATTTATCTAATAATTAATTTCCTCTGTTGGCATTTGTTTTCATTTTGGGAGTTCTAGCAACTGACAGTTCCTGCTTCACAGTGGCATTTAGCTACTGATCCAGGTTGTGAGATACCGCTTAATGATGCTGCCATGAGATAATTCAGAATAAGCTCAGATCAGAAGATCATAAATATCCCCAGTCATAACACCAGTACAGGGGTGGTGGGCAGGGGGTGGTTGAGCCAAACAGTTCATCAGATGGTGGGAAAAAACTAGATGTCAGTTCCTATTTTATTTATACCTTATAAATTTTCTAGTTTTGTGAGAATTTCATAATGTATCAATGTCCACATTTCAAGACGTATCTTCAACTTTATTTTATTGATTAGGACAAATGGGATCAAAAAATGTTTGGAGTCCACAGTTCCGAAGGCTGTTCGTTATGCTCTGTGATGGATAGCTCATTCCCAAGCAGAGTGCAGGGTGGATAAAGATCTTCTCTTTCTGCTCCCAAGACAGCCTTCCTCTTGCCTGCCTCACCCTACCCCAGGACCTTGGATGGGGTCAGAGGAAGGACCAGCTGTGAAAGGAACCTCTGGTTGGGGTGATTCCTGTAGGAGTTTCTGCAGCAGATTAAATGCCCTGACATCACCTTTTGACCAGTTGTAATTTGGGGTATTATGAGTTGAATTGTGTCTCCCCAAAAAGATATGTTGAAGTCTTAACCCCTAGTACCTATAAATGTTACCTTACTTGGAAATAGGGTCATTATAGATATAATCAATTTAAGATGACGTGGCTCTTCTTGCTATATTCTCAAAACACAGATCCTTAAAGTTTGAATAAAAAAAGAAACCCATAGACAAAGAGGTTAGTGAGCAGGTTATGTTTTTCTGCGATGGATATGATTTAGGAAAGCAGAGGGAGGCGTTCGATGGGGCAGTTGCCTATTCACTGACCTCACTGGGGCTCACTGCCGCTTTGCAAACTTTCCGAAATACAAACTCAGTGTGTTTCCTTTTACCAACATTATCTGTCACTCCAACAGGTTCACCAGCCTCACAGGAGGTGCAGATGAACCATCCGGGGTGAGCAGCCGATTCCAGTGTGTTCAGGGAGCCCACCTTAGACCTATAAAAGATGAAGCGCTGGAGTGCTGGCTCCTTCTGGACAGTCAGGTTGGTAAGTTTCTTCTTCTACAAGGTAAAAAGAGATTGATTAGATAGCACAGGCTTTGAGAGGGAGAAAAACCCAGCACATGTGCTCTGCTCCAGGCCTTTGCATAGGAGTGGAGGAAAAGATGGAGGGCAGGGTGTTCCTTGGGGAAGTTGGGGTGTAAATCTTGATACTGGTATTCTAAGAGGTGATAATTAATCATGCCTTCTCTTCCATGCACCTCTTTCCCCCAGAATTAAAAATAAATTGAGAGAAAAATGCAGGAGTCAGATGGACACCAAAATATCAGCTCTATAGTTTTAAAAGTTAGATTAAAGAATACAGCTTAGATCTGCAGCCAGAATTAGGCTTCCTAAGATTCCTCCCCTCAAGTGAAAGGATAACCCATCTAAGACTAAGTTTGCAGAGCAGACACACTGCCTTCTGACTGCTGCCTCACAGCCTCCAACCCTTCAGTGGCACACAGGATCCCACCCAGATGCACTATGGGCCACATGGAGGGCCAGAGCAGGAGAGCACAGCACGCCCAGGGCAGGTGATCCTGGAGAGGAGGGAGGGCTGCTTGCACCTGCTTGGCTCCTCCTCCTGTCTCCCCATCATGCAGAGTCCCTCCTCCTCCTCCAGAAGGGGCACAGAGCCAGAGGAGGGTAGGAAACTTCTGTCTGGTGCTTCCAGAACAGTGGATGCTCCTGTTATACTGGCCAACGTAAGAATTTGCAGGGAGAGCGAGAGGCTCTGAGGACCCTGGTCTTCCACATAGGGGTGGCTGAAGTCGCAGGAAATTGGGCTGGAATGCTTACCTTCAGCTGAAGGGATGGCTGACTTTTTCCTTTTTCCTTGTCACAGCAGAGACATAACTCTCCTTTAGAAACTGCCAGGTGAATTGGACTTCCTTTCTCCTGGTGGGCTGAGCGTACGTGCAAGGCTAATACAAAGAAGGTCTCTGGAAAAGGACCATCAGAGAATGGGTCAGTTCTCAGAGCAAGGAAAATCCCTCCTGTCTGCTGGGGTTTCAGGCTGACTCTCTGGTCAAAATCCTCCTCCCCTTCTGTCATGCTGGTACGAGCCTCTCTTCTTCCACAGTCTGCACATCTGGCTCCTCTTTCTACCAGCCCTTTCAGAAAGACTCCCCTCAGATGTGGTCATTGTCACAGATCCTGGTATGTTCCTAAGGGTCCCTGGGGCTTCTCCTCCCCACTGCCACCATTTGCTGGAGCTGGGGGTGTGGTCTAGCAGAGAGCCGAGCCTACTTAGAGGGATGCCTTACCCTGACTGGGAGGGGACAGAAAACACAGCCAAGGAGAGAGTCACCTGGGAGTATATATTTTTTATCTGGAACTGCCTTGAGGCTCTCACCATCCAGAACGAACACTTTGTTGTCCTGGTCACGAATGCTGAACTTCTCTGGCTCCTTGATGTTCACTTTTGGACCTAGATCAATATAACCAGATGTCAACACTTCACATTGAGAATGAAAGACTCAGCCCTTTGCACCCCACATCTGAAGGGCCCAGCCCCAGCTCTCCACCCTGTCTGTGGGATGGGACTTCAGAGCTGCTGAATATTTCTTCCATTCCAGACTATCTGCCTTGCAGGGAAAAGCAATTTAGCTATGTCTGTAAGCATGTGGGCTCCCGATTTTGACAAATTGATTCAAATCCAAACTCTGTCACTGCTGCTTTAGGACCTAGGACCAGTTACTGAATCTCTTTGAACATTAATGTCCTCATCTGTGAAATGAGGGTAATAACAGCGCCTACCTGAGAGGAGAGTTGTGAGGATTAAAATGCTTACTTGAAAGAGTGGCACTTCTCCCCAGCTAAGAAAGTGTCTGAGAAAGAAGTCAGTAAGTATTAATCATTGTCCTTCTTAACCCTCTTTCCTGCACCCTCTGACTGGGGGCATCACGCCACCAGCAGTGCGTGGGAAGGGGCAGATCCCTGCACTGGCTGGTCCAAGGGAGGAACAGTGGAAAGGGCGGGGTGGGAAACAGAGGCAGGAAATACCAGGAGCCCAGTGTGGTGCAAGACTGACCTTGCACTGCAGAGGCTCTTTCGAAAAGCCACAGCCCTGGGAACATCTTCAAGCAGACAGGACCAGCCACAACAGTAGCCAGGGCATTCCTCACGCTGTGGGCTCTTAAACTCATGCCAACCAGTCCTGCCTTGACTGAGTCCTACACAGGGAACCTCCCCTATGGGCCTCTGATTGGGCAGGTGACCCGTCCCTCAGCAAGGAGCTCAGGCACCTGTTTGAGGAGGCCAGGAGTCTCCATGCTGGGCCAGTGACTGTCAGGGATGGGTGGCTGTGAAATGTGAAATATGGTGATATGATAACACAGTAACCACCACGCTGTGTGATGCTACAATACAGGTATCTGTGATAGGCCATTATAACGTAGAGAATAATTCTAAGCTCTCATTCTCCTCTCATGACATAGGCACACAGCCTCTGGCTGGTGTCTTGGAGGAACGTCCTCCTGCCCAGAGAATGGGGGGAATCCTCCTGCACCACCGGCTCTCCTGCCCTCCTGCCCTCCTCCCTGCACCTGCTCAGGCCCTCTGCGTGGGATGGCTTCCTCCCGGCTGCCGCAGCACTTCACGCTTATCACTCCCCTGCACGCAGGTATTGGCATCCTTGTCTCATCGCCCTGTGGCACTGTAAGCTCCCGGGAGCAGCTCCCCTGTCTGACTTGCCTGTGATCCTCCATGGCCCCCGCCTAGGGCATCATGGACACTTGTGTTTATGAAATGGACGACTGGCCCCAGGCAAGATCCTAAGAACCCTGCAATGACGTGGCGTCAGATAAGATCCGTGGTTCTCAGCCATGGCTTATATCAGAATCTCCTGGGGAGCTTTTCTGGGCCCCACCCCCAGACATCTGAGTTCATGAGGCAGGTGCAGGTCAATTGAGAGCCATCGGACTAGATTAACTCTAAGCCTTTCAATTTCTCTCACTTTGGTGTGCAATGAATCACCTGCAGATTGTGGTTCAGTAGGTCTGGGTGGTGTGAAGGCTCTGCCTTTCTAATCAGCTCCAGGAGCTGTCGATGCCACTGATCTGAGGACAAGGCTTTGAGTGGCATGGCCTAAGGCAGTGGTCTGCAGCTTGGCCGTGTGCTGGGAATCACCTGGTGGGTGACATTTCAAGACCATGGATGCCTGGGCCCCACACCCCTGAGATTCTGATGCAATTGGTCTGGGTGAGACAGGACATGGTGTTATTCAGAAGTTGCATTCTAGCACCAGCATTGTACTTTCCTGCCGGTGTTATTCAGAAGTTGCATTCTAGCACCAGCATTGTACTTTCCTGCCCCTTAAATATCAAATGTTTCTTCAATCGGCTCCCTCTTTCGCTTCTGTTTTCCTCCTCTCATGCCTGACTTGGGCCCTCATCTCCCACTCTGGCTTGTGCAGTATCCTGTTAACTTTGTTCCTGCTCATCACTCCTGACCCTTAATCTATTCTTCAAACTTCTTTCTCAAGGCCACTGCAGAGGTACAAGTGGTTTTAAGGCACTGGTAGTTATTTTCTGAAGGGCAGTGGTTCTCAAACTTTCATGTACAACACAATATCCTGGAAGGCTGGTTAAAACCCTGACCCCTGAGCCTCAACCCCCAAAGTTTCTGATACAGGAAGTCTGTGGAGGGGCCTGAGAGTTTGCATTCCTAAAAAATTTCCAGGAGCTGTTGCTGCTGCTGGTCTGAGGACCATACTTGGAGAACCAATGCTCTCAGATTTGAGGGAGATCCCAGCCCTGACAAGGAGATGTTAGAATGGGCCCAACAGACAGGCTCATGTGGTTGGTGCCACCCAGGTGGTGCACAGTGCAGATCAGGAACCAGCAACCTTGTAACTACAAGACCAAAAACAGCAAAAGCAACAGCAGCAGCAACAGCAGCAGCAGTGGCAGCAGTGAAAACAGCCTCCCTCGTGGGACGGGGGACTTGCCAGGCTCCCTCATGCACCCCATCTCACTTGGTCATAACTACCATTTTAACAGTGAGGAAAGTGAGGCTTGGTGTTCACACATTGACCTGAGGTGCAGTTGGGAGGTCCGCTGACTCTGTCCTGTGCAGAGAGAGGTGGTGGGTCACCCTCCTCTAACACTGAGTTGGGCAGACAGATGTTATGTTACTTTTAAATTTCAGCATCTGTCACTTACTGCCTGCGTCACCTGGGGAAGGTGACCTCCCCTCTCTGCCTCAGTTTCCACACCTGAACAGTGGTGATATTAGCAATTTCCTCCTAGGGTTGTTAGGAGGTGCGCACAACAGCCTACAAGGAAGATTCTGGCTCTGCAGAACCACCATGAGCACTCAGTGGTGCGGGTGTCCCTGCGCTGTTATTCATCAGTGTTGAGAGGTCAGGGTCGCCAGACTTCCTGATGGTGGTCAGACATGGTTGGAAGGTTCCCAGGCACAAAACCTGAGTGTGCTGCTCACCAGGTATGTGTTTTTACCTGCCCCTCTGGAGAGGCAGAGGCCAACCTGGGCTCATCTTTCTTATACACTCTCCTGATAGGATTTGCTTCCACAAAGGAAAAGTCTCAGACCATCCAGCACCCTTAGGTGTCCCCATTCTGTGATTCTCCACCCCCTCAGAGGGCCCAGCAACACCATTCCCCATCCCCTCCTCGCCCCTATCCATCCTATCACCTCGTGCAGGGGCCTTACCTGAATGGGCAGAGCTCACAGAGGGGAGCCTGGGGCCTGGCTCCAGGGGGCTTCCGGCTGGGTCTGCAGTCAGAGAGTGAGGTTAGCACATGCAACTGCAGTTTTTCAGGGACTTAGGGGTACCAGGGACTACTTGATTCTTTGCTTTCTTTGTGTGAGTGCTGAGAAATACTAGAGCAGAGAGACAGTAAAGATATTAAAAATAACTTCCCTGGTCAGAATGTTGGAAAATAGAGATGAAATGGTCAGGGGTCAGCCTCTGGCATGTTACAGGCCTCTGCCTTCACATTCCATGCATAAGATGGTCAGGTGGCTCAAAAGCCTCCTCCCACTGTCCCCCTTGAGCCAACATCCGAGTGCCTTCTTCCATGGGGCAGCTCAGAAGCCCTGCACCTGGGTCATGTCTCCAACCCAGCCTCAGAGCATCCCTTCCCATCTGAGACTTCTTGTCTGCCTGGGCAGGTGGGGACAGAGGAGCTACATCTGGAGGATACAAAACCATCCAGTTGGTGGGTCAGGACTTTAAAACCCTGAACCTCTAGGTGGGGTGATCCATTTTTCTACCACCTGCTGTGCCTGGGCACCTGTGGCAAGACTTCCTTTCCCCTTCTAGAATTTCTCTTGTCTATTTCACTCGCCAGGGAAGTTCTTAATCTCGCTTACCATGCAAGGTCAGCAGGGAGGAACTGGGTCTATGCACAGCACCTAGCAAGGTCCTGCTTTAGGCATTACACTTGGGCCCTGACCTGGATTTTTACAAGAATCTCACCTTCTGAGCAGCCCTGGGCTTCCTCCTTTCCCCCATCTTCAGAGTCCATGTTCACTCTTGAGTTCTCCTCTAAAAGGGACATTTTCAACGTTGATGTAATAACTCAACAGGAGATGGGATGAGTGCAGGACCTGAGCAGACAGGAAGAAGATCAATTACGGCACCTTCTGATCCCAGGACACCTTGCTGGATGTTTCTCATGCTAGACAGGCTGACGGCGTGCTCTCTGCTAGGCGTGCTCTCTGCTAGGAAATACTCACTGCATCCAGGAAGGCCCCATGGGGCCGAATCATGCATTTCTGTCTATCGCTCTTCCAAGGCACTGTTTTCCAAACTGTGGGGTCACAGTGCTAACATACGGGTCACGACATCCTTTTAGTGGATCTTGACAACACTTTATAAAAATGAAGCAGAATAAAAAGGTTCAAAGTGCATTGCTCTAGTCCTATGGCTGGCAAACTATGGCCCAGGGGCCAAATCTGGCACACTGCCTGGTTTTTGTTTATGTAGATTTTTATTAGAACACAGCTGTGCTCTTGTTTACATATTATCTATGGCTGCTTTCAGGCTACAATAGCAGAGTTCAGTAGTTCAGAGACCATTTGGCTAGCAAAACCTGAAATACTTACTATCAGAGCCTTTCTATAAAAAGTTTGCTGACTCTCTGCAGTAGCTGATCTTTGCCTATAAAAGGCAATTTCTTTGCAATCTCTTGTCATAGAAAACTGAGCCTCCAAAAGTCCCAGGAGACAACTACTACCTTGGGCTGACACACAATTTAATTCATTGACAGGGAGTGAAGGAGAGAGATTTATAGATACCCTCCAATTTTTATGCCCTATCCCAGTTGACAAAGAACATTCCTCAACACTAGTCCAGGTAAACACATTGAAGGAAGTGGGGCAAGTCCCATTTCACAGATGAAATATTTGAAACTAAGTGACTTTTCCAGGGTTCTGCCACTTTTAAGGTTGCAGAGATGGGCATTTTGTGTGGAAAACCAGTCTCTGAGAATGGCTTAAGAGTGGGACAAAGGGAACTAAATTGTTTTCCAAAAAATATAAGTGACAAGGAAAGGCTCTAGAGCTCAGCAGCAAGGAGAGGGAGCAGAAGAGGAAGGAGACCACCGGGCAGTTCTGGGGCTTGGGTAGAGCTGCTGGATCTTTAAAGGTAGGGATATCTACTACATGATGTTAAGTTGTTTTGTTGTTTGGCTGAATCCACAAAGCACAACTGCCTTTGAAGTTTTGGGGTAAATCAAGGAACACAGAGAATCGGTGGCACTTTATAAGACAGAGATTTTAGCAGTCACTGAACATCAGAACAAGAAATGTCTGGCAGAGATGTAGGTATCCAAAGACATGAAGATACTGGTGGTGCTGCTGGAGGACAGAGTTATGCCTACAGGCTGGAGGACCTGGGGATAGGTGATCTATATCTATTTATCTATATCAAGATAAATTCAGATAGCTTCCACAGAGCTCCCTAAAGAGGCAGTGCATCCGGACATCTGAGACCCATCTCTTTCTACCTAAAAGTGCCCGAAGTATTGGGTTCCAAAATTTCTTCCGCAAGAACAGTACTGTCTAAACTCTGAAATCAGTCTCCTCAGCCTTCAGAGAAGGTGCAAGAATCACCAGTCAGGGTTTTCAGATTCACTAAGCCAGTGTCTGCCTGGTCCTCCAGCAATGCCCTGCTTATTGGTGGGCATAGCCCTCCCGGGAGACAGCAGACTGCTCTTGGGGCTGAGAGGAAGGTGGTCTGGGCAGGTCTCAGAAACGACATTTAGAAATTCAGGAAATCCATAGAGGGACATGATCTTACTGGGGAAAAAAGCAAGTCGGGCAGCTGGACACTACTCTACCCCCCCCCACCCACGTCAGTTGGCCTCTAAAACCGGGGGTGAGGACCACCTACCTGGGCCAGGGATCCCCGTGGTCTGTGGCTCCGTCTTGGATTCCTGGACCTCTGTCTGTCTCCTGCTCTTAGAATCTCTCATATGTGGGAGCCAGGTCTGGACCTCATTTGGAATAATCAGTCTGGGAATGAATATGCAAATGACATGGCAGCCCTGCCCTATCTAGTAACAAATGGCACCCTGGGTCATCAGTCATCACTCATGGCCTGTTGTTTTCCAAGCCAAGGAAAACTTGCTGTGTCAGTCTGCCAAGGGCTGTGCCATGTCCATTCAGCACATTTCAAGGCACTTGAGATAGACTGTGTGGCTGCCGGTCCAGTATGACAGCAAAGGTGTAGGGAACAGGTGTGAGTGAAGGAAAGAGCAGACTCAGGGTCTAGGTCAGCCAGTGAGCCCGGGAGGTTCAGGGAAGTCCTTTTTCTCATGTTGGTTCTGTGCCCTGATCCCAGAGTTCAGGCAGGTGGAGTCCCCATGTCCCATGGAAAAATGTCCTCCTTGATTGCTGCAAGGTATTTCATTGCCTGTCTAAAGACCTGAGAAAATGTTATTCCCTTGATGGCCAGAATAAAAATCCCTAATTTTCCTGTTAAATTTCTAAGAAGGAAAGACTTATCTTTGGAGAACTTCTTGATAAATCTCTTGGGATAAAGATGACATTGTGAAGGAAAAGATGAAGTAAAAACAGAATAGAGTCAAAACAGCCACTAACTTGCCTCCTAAGGAAGGAGGCAGGTGGGGTAGCTGCAGGCACTTCTGTAGTTCTGACTTCTGGATGAATGAGGATGCGCCAGTGTGGGGGGCAGCCCAGAACTGATCGTGGGATGGGAAGGAGATTCGTCGGGAGGTGCTGTGCTGGAGCAGGTACAGACTTGTAGAGGTCATGCCCAAGTGGTTCCAAAAAGGAAGGGAAATGAGAGAGAAGAATGTCTACAACAGAGGGTGCTGTATAGTATAGTGTGGATGCCTCAATATAAACTCTCACCTGTGTGCCCCATCAAAACCTCAGTAAGTTTGATTATCTGTACCAATACTGATGCAGAAGGGATGCTATTTGTTTGTTTGTGGATGAAGAGAAGAAAAAACAACTAACTTGTGGGTCACATGTAAATGGATCATAATTTAACTAATCCCTAATTTTGAACATTTGAGTTTTACTTTTACACTATTATGTTTGTGGGCATGTGTGTGTATGTTTGTGTGTGTATGTGTTTGTGGTATGTGTGTTTGGGAGGGTCCAAGTACATATGTGTGTATGGTTTTTTGTGGGTATGCTTTGTGTATCTTGTGTGTTTCTGCTGCTGTGCTTGAGAACCACTTCTCTATAGAAAATAAATTTCAGCACCTTAAAACCAGTTGCACCCCAAGGGTGGCCTTGAGAAGGACTTGGTGTCAAGAATGATGAGTGAGAACACCTCCTAGGAGCATATGGCACTAGCCTGAGTGGGAAATGGTGACGGCCTGTGTCAGGCTATGGTAGGAGGGAAGCAGAAATAAAAGGAGGGAACAGATTTCAGAAATAATTAGGAGGTAAAAAAATAAAATGTTAGTTATAGGAATGCAACTTCTTAAAAATAGCATTTTCTAGTCTCACCCAGATCAATTGCATCAGAATCTCAGGTGTGTGGGGCCCAGCCATCCATAGCCCTGAAATGTCACCCACCAGGTGATTCCCAGCACACGGCCAAGCTGCAGACCACTGCCTTAGGCCATGCCACTCAAAGCCTTGTCCTCAGATCAGCAGCATCGACAGCTCCTGGAGCTGATTAGAAAGGCAGAGCCTTCGCACCACCCAGACCTACTGAACCACAATCTGCAGGTGATTCATTGCACACCAAAGTGAGAGAAATTGAAAGGCTTAGAGTTAATCTAGTCCGATGGCTCTCAATTGACCTGCACCTGCCTCATGAACTCAGATGTCTGGGGGTGGGGCCCAGAAAAGCTCTCCAGGAGATTCTGATATAAGCCATGGCTGAGAACCATGGATCTTATCTGACACCACGTCATTGCAGGGTTCTTAGGATCTTGCCTGGGGCCAGTCGTCCATTTCATAAACACAAGTGTCCATGATGCCCTAGGCGGGGGCCATGGAGGATCACAGGCAAGTCAGACAGGGGAGCTGCTCCCGGGAGCTTACAGTGCCACAGGGCGATGAGACAAGGATGCCAATACCTGCGTGCAGGGGAGTGATAAGTGTGAAGTGCTGCGGCAGCCGGGGAGGAAGCCATCCCACGCAGAGGGCCTGAGCAGGTGCAGGGAGGAGGGCAGGAGGGCAGGAGAGCCGGTGGTGCAGGAGGATTCCCCCCATTCTCTGGGCAGGAGGACGTTCCTCCAAGACACCAGCCAGAGGCTGTGTGCCTATGTCATGAGAGGAGAATGAGAGCTTAGAATTATTCTCTACGTTATAATGGCCTATCACAGATACCTGTATTGTAGCATCACACAGCGTGGTGGTTACGGTGTTATCATATCACCATATTTCGCATTTCACAGCCACCCATCCCTGACAGTCACTGGCCCAGCATGGAGACTCCTGGCCTCCTCAAACAGGTGCCTGAGCTCCTTGCTGAGGGACGGGTCACCTGCCCAATCAGAGGCCCATAGGGGAGGTTCCCTGTGTAGGACCCAGTCAAGGCAGGACTGGTTGGCATGAGTTTAAGAGCCCACGGCGTGAGGAATGCCCTGGCTACTGTTGTGGCTGGTCCTGTCTGCTTGAAGAGGTTCCTTCGGGGCTGTGGCTTTTCGAAAGAGCCTCTGCAGTACAAGGTCAGTCTTGCACCACACTGGGCTCCTGGTATTTCCTGCCTCTGTTTCCCACCCCACCTTTTCCACTGTTCCTCCTTTGGCCCACCTAGTGCAGGGACCTGCCTCTCCCCAGGCACTGCTGGTGGCATGATGTCCTCAGTCAGAGGGTGCAGGAAAGAGGGTTAATGAAAATAACAACATCAATGATTTTTTTTTTAAATTACTTTCTCAATGGTTCAGGCATCTTGTAAATACTGTTTATTGAGTATCTATTTTAATTCCAGGAAGAACCCTATTCAGTGGGCCCTATTCCAATCCTTATTTCATGTGTGAGAAGCCTGAGGTTTGGAAGGATTTAGGAAGTTGCTTCAGGTACCATAGCTGAATAATATTAAGTGAGAGAGCTCAGATTTGAACCATCTGCCTAATTCCAGAGCCCAAGTTCTGATGCTCTTGGCAGTCTCAACTGTGACAACAATGAAGGACAAACCCAGCCCTCACTAGGGCTGATGGAGAAAGGTCCAGGAAGTATATTTTTCTGGTAAATGTTCTAGCTGAATGTCTCTCACACTTAACCGAGAGTGGAAGGTGGTTTCCCCAGGGGTCTGCTGACACTTCTCTGTCTTAATGCAAAGGGAAGAGAAAACTGTCCTTTTCCTTCCCCCATGTTGCTTCCTTGGCCCAGAAGATAGGAAGGTCTGCCATTTGGCACCTACTGGGGAGAATATCGTCAGTGTGTATTGCTTGACCCCTTCCTCTGTGACTGTGAGGTCGAGCATCCTGGAGGACGGGTACATCTCCTCCTGCTGCTGATCTCCTCCTGGAATTACCCTATATCAACCCAAGATCATGCTTTCTGGAGGTCTCTGAACAGTCTGGGCCAGGAATTCTCACAATGACTCTGTGCTTTGCCGACTGAAACTCTCTCTTGGGCAGCTAATCCCAAATTCTGGCCTCAATGGAGTGATATGAAACCCAACTGAGTATAGATCCAAGACACATTCTGTAGTCCAACAGTCAAAGAAATGGAGCACTATTTTAATAATCAATTTGATTCCTGCCTCCTGTATCCTGCGTTACCATAAGATGCTGTCATTTTTATCATTTTCCAGGCATGTATAGCAGTAGGGACAGCAAGGCTAATGCTGTGCTCTAGGACTAGCCATGCTCAAGGGGCTGGAGAGTGCTGGGGGAATGGATCCAGCTTCAGATGTCTAATGAAGATATTATGTCTGGTGTCCAGAGCACAGTGTCCAAGGGAGTATGGCAATGCATTGTCTCAGTATTTGGTGGGTGAGGATGGGAGGGGTCCCATTTAGGTAACAGTAAAACTCAATAGGTGGGAGGAGCACAACAAGGAATATGGGTCAGGTGGTAGCCACTGGGTGCTCCAGATAAGCATCCAATCAGCATCTGCAAGGCCCATGAACAAGTATCAAGGACCCCATCACAGGGATAAAGTTCAAAAGACTAGCAATTTTTAAGGGGCCAGGGTATTAGACAGTGAGCAGGACAGAGGCAGAATAAGACATAGAGTAGAAAAGTGGAAAAAAACATGTGATTTCATGTTTACTGTAGGAAGCTTTTGGAAGTCAGTAAAGAGATGGTTGCAATTGCTGTCATTAGTGCTGCTATTAACATCCTCTGAATGCCAGTCTACTCATTTCAATATCACATTTTTCACCAATGCCTGTATGCAAATGTTTGGCATGTATTCAACAATTGTTGGGTATGGTATTTTGTATATGTCCATGAGGTCAGATGTATTAACCCTATTGATCAAATGCTCTCTGTCCTCACTGTTTGTTTTGTTGTTGTTGTTGTTGTCTTAGTCTATCAATTATGTAAGAGCTATACAAAAATCTCCCACAATGATATAGATTTATTGTTTTGATCTCAATTTTGGCTTCATATACTTGAAGATATGTTATTAGGTGCATATAAGTTTAGAATTGTTATATCTCCCTGGTGAATTGAAGCTTTTATCTATACGGACAGATCTTCTTTATCTCTAGCAATGCTTATCACCTTAAAGTCTACTTTGTCAGATATGGATGCCTTCTATAGATTAGTTTTTGTGTGGTATATCTTTTTCCATTATTTTCCATCCTTATGTTTTAGATGTGTCTCTTACAAACAGCATATAGTTGGGTTCATTTTTGCTTTTCTTATTCAGACTTATTTAAAAAGTTTACATCAACTGTAAAACACCATGGATTGTATGGCACAGCAATATTTTATGTATGAATAAGAAAGGGAAACACTACCAGTTATGCCATGACACAACACCAAATGATTCCTGTGATATGCACAAATCAGTCACACCAGCCTCATTGTGCTTCAAAATTTCTTTCATCAATTCTAAGGTATTTGGTAATTTCTCCTGTTTTAAATTGTACATACCTCAGAAACAAAGTGTAGCACTTCTTCATCTACTTCTGGGTAGCTTCTTTTTTAGGACTCATAAAGCTCTTGGTATATGCAAGAAAATATGGAATTGGTTTACTAATATTAAATTTTCACCCTACTGCTCAGTTTCTCTGCCAAAACAAAAGGCATCTTTTTTAAGACATTTTAAACAGCAATTAAACTTAATACATATAATAGCAACAATACACAAAACTCAACTGGACAATTGAACATGTCTGACCAAGTTAACACAAGCAACCAATGGAGCTTGTGTTACACCACAGCCTGGTAAATGCCTCCCAATTTCATAGGTGTAAAAATAAGTTTGTGTCTTAAAAATCAACAAAATGGGGCATTTTTAATTTAAAATCTACCATTATTATGGTGCTTTCTATTCATTATTCCCATCTGTATCTTCTCCCCCCTCTTTCTTTCTTTTGGTTTGAAGATTTTTTATTACTACTACTATTCCATTTCTTTTTACATTATTATTACTGTATTTAATCATTATACAATACAATCATTTTTTGTGGCCCTCTACCAATTTCTTGCTAATCCCACTTCTCCCTCCCCACTTCCTACCTCTGGTGGCCTCAGTTCTGTTCTCTCCTTTTGAAAGTTTAATGGATTATTGTGATTGTTGTCTATTTCTTTCTTTGTTTGTTTCTTTCTTTCTTTCTTTCTTTCTTTCTCTCTCTTTCTCTCTCTCTTTCTTTCTTTAGTTGTTTTTTTTCAGCTCCCACATATGAGTGAATATATGTGGTATTTTTCTTTCTGTGCCTAGCTCATTTCACTTAACATGATTTTCTCTAAGTTCATCCATGGCAGTATTTCATTCCTTTTTATGGCAGAGTAGTATTCCATTGTGCATATATATCACATTTTCCTTATCCAGTTGTCCACTGATGAACATTTAGGTTGGTTCCAACTCTTAGCTATTATAAATAGAGCTGTGATATACATGGGAGTACAGGTATCCCTCTGTCATGGGGATACCCTTTGTGTATATACCTAGCAGTGCAATTGCTGGATAACATGGCAATTCTATCTGTAGTTATTTGAGGAATCTTCACACTGTTTTCCATAACGGCTGCACTAATCGGCCCCATCAACAGTGTAGGAGGATTCTGTATACCCCACATCTTTGCCAGCATTTGTTATTCTCTTTTTTATAATGGCCAGTCTAATTTGTGTAAACTGACATCTCAGTGTGGTTTCAATTTGCATTTCCCTGATGCTGAGAGATGTCAATCATTTTTTATATGTCTGTTGGTTGGCCATTTGTATATATTCCTTTGAGAAATGCCTACTCCACTCCTTTGCCCACGTTTCAATTTGGTTACTCATTTTTTAACTGTTAAGTTGTTTGAGATCCTTATATATTCTGGATATTAAACCTTTGTCAGATGCATAGCTTGCAAATATTTCCTCCCATTCTGTAGGTTGCACTTTTCACTCTGTTGAGAAGCTTTTTAGTTTGATATAATCCCATTTGTTTATTTTTCCTTTTGTTGCCTGTGCTTTTGTGGTCTTATTCATAAAGTCTTTACCCAGTCTTACTTCCTGAAGTGTTTCCACTATGTTTTCTTTGGGGTCTTATATATGTCTTCAATCCATTTTGAGTTGATTTTGGTATATGGTGAGAAGTATAGGTCTAGTTTCATTCCTCTACATGTGGACGTCCAGTTTTCCTAGCACCATTTACTGAAGAGTCATTCCCTTTCCAAATGTATGCTCCTGTTGCCCTTGTCCAATATCAGTTGGCAATAAGCATGTAGGTTGATTTCTGGGTTCTCTATTCTGTTCCATTGACCCAAGTGTCTGTTTTTATGCCAGTACCATGCTCTTTTGGTTATTACAGCACTACAGCTTTGTAGTATAATTTGAAATCAGGAAGTGTAATGTGTCTGGGGTTTTTTTGTTTGTTTGTTTGTTTGCTTGCTTGCTTGCTTGCTTGCTCAGGATTGCTTTGGTTATTTGGTATCTTTTGTTGTTCCATATGAATGTTAGGATTGTTTTTTGTATTTCTGTGAAGATGGTCATTGGCATTTTGATGGGGATTGTATTGAATCTGTAGATTGCTTTGGGTAGTATGGACATTTTCACAATGTTAATTCTTCTAGTCCAAGAGCATGGAATGTCTTTCCATGTTTCTGTGTGCTCTTTGATTTCTTCTAGAAGGGAATTATAGTTCTCATTGTAGAGACCTTTCGCCTCCTTGGTTAAATTGATTCCTAGGTATTTTAATTTTTTTGGTGACTATTGTAAATGGGCTAGCTTTCTTGATTTCTTTTTCTTCTAGTTCATTGTTGCAGTATAAAAACACTACGGATTATTGCATGTTGATTTTGTAATATCCTCCATCTTTACTGAAATAATTTATCAGCTCTAAGAGTTTTAGGTAGAGTCTTTAGGCTGTCCTATATATAGGATCATGTCATCTGCAAACAGGGACATTTGACATCTTCTTTTCCAATCTGGATGTCTTTTATTTCTTTCTCTTGCCTGATTGATCTGGCTAGCACTTCCAATACTATGTTAAAAGGAGTGGTGAGAGTTGGCATCCTTATCTTGTTCCTATTCAAGATGACATTGGCTGTGAGTTTGTTGTATAGGCCTTTACTGTGTTTAGATACTTTCCTTCTATACCTAATTTGTCAAGAGTCTATCATGAAGGATGTTGAATTTTATCAAATGCTTTTTCTGCATCCATTGAGATAATCACATGGTTTTTGCCATTGATTGTGTGGACATAGAGTATCACATTTATTGACCTGTGTATGTTGAATGATCCTTGCATCACTGGGATGAATCCCACTTGATCATGGTGTATAATTTTTTTGATGTGTTTCTGTGTTGACTGCTAATATATTTTTGAAAATTTTAGCATCCATGTTCATCAGAGATATTAGCCTGTAGTGTTTTGTTGTATCGTTGTCTGATTCTGGTATCAGGGTGTTGCTGGCCTCATAGGATAAGTTTGGGAGAATGGCCTCCGATCCAATTTTTTGGAATAGTTTGAAGAGAATTGGTATTAATTCCTCTTTAAAGGTTTAGTAGAATTCAGCAATAAAGTCATCTGATCCTGGGCTTTTCTTTATTGCGAGACTGCTGATTTACTGCTTCAAATTGTTGCTTGTTATTGGCATGTTCAAGTTTTCTGTGCCTTCTTGGTTCAGTCTTGGTAGTTTGTATGTGTCAGAAAATGTATTCATTTCCTCCAGGTTTTCAAATTTGCTGGTGTATAGTTGTTTATAACAGTCTCTAATAATTCTTTGTATTTCTGTGGTATTGGTTATAATGTGTCCTTTTTCATTTATGACTTTGTTATTTGGATCTTCTCTATTCTTTTTTTAGTTAACCTAGCAAACAGCTTGTCTATTTTGTCTATCTTCTTTAAAAAGAACCTACTTTTTGTTTCATTTATCTTTTGCTTTATTTGGGGGTTCTCTATTTCATTTATTTCTGTTGTGATCTTAATTATTTCTTCCCACCCACTAATTTTGGGATGGATTCTTCTTGTTTTTCTAGCTCTTTGAGGTGTAGCATTAGGCTGTTTATTTGAAATCTTTCTATGCTTTTTATGTAAGCATTTATTGCAATAAACTTCCCTTTTACTAATGCTTTTGCAGCATCCCACAGTTTTTGATATTATGTGTCTTTATTTTCATTAGTTTCAAGAAATTTTTTGATTTCCTGTTTAATTTCTTCTTGGACTCATAGGTCATTCAGGAGCATGTTGTTTAATTTCCATGTATTTCTATAGTTTCTAGAGTTTTCTTGTTATTAATTTCTAGTTTAAATCTGTTGTGATCTGAAAATATACTTGAAATAATTTCAATTTTTTAAAAATTAGTTGAGACTTGATTAGTGACCTATCATATGGTCTATCCTGGAGAATGTTACATGTGCTGATGAGAACAATGCATATTCTCTAGTTCTTGGATGAAATGTTCTGCAGATATCTTCCAGGTCCATTTGATCAAAAGTGTAGTTTAAATCCTGTGTGTTCCTCTGTTGATTTGTTACCTAGATGATCTTTCCAGTACTGAGAGAAGGGTTTTCAGGTCCCCTACTACTATTGTAGTGACATCTATCTCTTTCCTTATGTCTAATAGCATTCGCTTTATATATCTGGATGCTCCTATGTTGGGTGCATATATGTTTATGATTGTTATGTCTTCTTGCTGGATAGATCCCTTTATCACTATACAGTGGCCTTCTTTATCTCTTTTTATGGTTTTTGGTTTAAAGTCTATTTTATCCAATATAAGAATAGCTGCTCCTGCTCTTTCTTAGTTTCCATTTGTGTGGTACATCTTTTTTCATCCCTTCACCCTTAGTCTGTGTGTGTCTTTACAAGTGAGGTGAGTCTCTTGAAGACAGTATATATTTGTGTTTAGCTTTTTAATCCAATCAGTCAGTCTTTGTCTTTTGAGTGGGGAGTTTAATCTGTTTACATTTAGGGTTTTTATTGAAAGATATTGTCTTACTCCTGGCATTTTATCAATTTTTGTTTGGATGTTTTAAATATCTTTCGTTCCCTTCTTCCCATTTGTTTGTCTTTGATGTTTGTTGATTTTTATAAGGTGGTAAGATTTAGTTTTTTTCTCTTTCTCATTTGCATTCTTGTTCTACCAGTGGGTTTTGTTCTTTCTAGTGTATTCACGGTAGTGATTATCATTTTGGATTCCAGATGCAGGACTCCCTTGAGAACTTATTGCAGGGCTGGTTGTGTTGTGGTGAACTCCCACAGTTTTTGTTTGTCTGGGAAATACACTACTTCTTCTTCCTTTCTGAAAGATAGCCTTACTGCTTATATTATTCTTGGCTAGCAGTTTTTTTCTTTTAGTATTTTGAATGTATCATCCCATTTTCTTCTGTCCTGTGGTGTTTCTGTTAAGAAATATGCTGTTAATCTGACAGGGGCTCCTTTATAGGTGACTTGATGCTTTTCTCTTGCTGCTTTTTGGATTCTCTCTTTTTCTTTGGGCTTTGCCAGTTTGAGTATAACATGTCTCAGAGAGGATATTTTGGATTGAATCTGTTTGGGGATCTTTGGGCCTCCTGGATCTGAAGGTCTGTGTCTCTACCTATACCTGGGAAGTGTTTCATTATTATTTCATTGAATAGATCATCTATGCCTTTTCCTTTCTACACCCCCTTCTGGAACACCCATGACTCAGATATTTGTGCACTTAAGGCTGTCTGCTAGCTCTTTTACATTTTCTCCATTTTTTAAAATTATTTTTTCTTCCCCTCCCCTCCCCCGCCCCCAGTCTGCCTGGATTATTTTTAAAAGAATAACTTCAAGAGCAGAAATTCTTTCCTCTGCTTGCTCTAACCTGCTGCTTAGGCTCTCAATTGTGTTTTTTATTTTGTTGAATGAATCCTTCAGTTCCAGGAGTTCTGCTACATTCTTTTTTAAGGTATTAATCTCTTTATAAATTTCCTCTTTCATATCCTGGATATTTTATCTTGTTTCATTATGTTGTCTAACTCAGTCTTCTGCCTCTCATTGAGTTTCCTTAAGATTGTTGCTCAGAATTCCTTTTCAGTCATTTCAAGGGTTTCCTGCTCTGTGGATTCTAGTACTTGAGAATTACTGTATTCCTTTGGTGTTGTCTTATTGTCTTGTTTTTTTTTATATTTATAGTATTTCTATGTTGATATCTGGCCATCTGGAAGAGCAGTTGCTTCTTCTATTACTCTGGAGTGGGCTTTAAGGAGAGAGACTTCCTCTTTTTTTCCAGTCTCCACTGTTGACTGTCCTTGTGTTAATGTGGCTGAGTGGATGGTGGCCTGCCTGTGTGGTATCTGTGGCTGCTACTGTGGTGGTGAGCTGCCCTACTGGTGGTACTGGCTGTGGTGGTGCTGTGGTGAACCACCCACACAGAAGTGTTGTTTTCAGCATGTTCTTGCCTAGGATCCTGGGCATGGTCCTTCCTTCTTCCAGGTGGGGGGGTGCTGCCTGCAGCTCCTTCCTAGAACCCTGGTCATGCTCCTTCCTTCTGCTGGGCAGTCAGTGCTGCCTGTGACTCCTTATTATTCCATTTCTCTCTCTACTAGTTTAAAACTTATCCACTTATTTTATACTCTTTTAGTACTCATCCTAGAAGTACTTTATAGATCTTTAACTTATTTAAAAAACTAAGGCTATTGAATAACTTTATTTTCCTCACAGACAATTCAAGGAACACAAAATGCCTCCATCTAACTCAACCTTCTCCCAACTTAAATGCTTCCAATGTCATATATTTTAATTCCATATGCTTTCAAAACCTTAAATGATATTACTATTATTATTATTTCATAGCATGAGTGTTCATTTACATTTGCTCCCATGTTTAGCACTTTCTTTGTTCTATTTCTTCTTGTATCTACTGCCTTCCATCTGGGATCAATTTCCTTTTACCTGAAGTACATACTTCAGAACTGCACTGTTCAATACAGTAGCCACTGGTCACACATGGCTATTTAAATTTAAATTAAGTAAAACTGAATTTAAAATTCAGTTTCTCAGTCTCACTAGCCAGATTTCAAGTGCTCAGCAGCCACTTGTGGCTAATGACTACTGTACAGCCAATATATGAACATTTCCAACACTGCTGAAAGTTCCATTGATAGTACCTATTCAGAGTTTCCTTTCCTGTAGATATTATGGTAGTGAACACCTTATATTTTTGTTTGGTTGGAAATATCCTTATTTTGGCAGGGGCTGTGGGACACTCCACCCATGCCCTCAACCAGGCAAGCAACAGAGCATACCCAGTGTCCTCAGGCAAGGGCCGTGGGCCACCACCCCTACCCACAAGAATACCTGAGAATGCAATTATTAGCCATGTGTGTTTCTTTGGGTTGTGTGACTTGTCTCATGTCCTTCACCAAATTTCTGTTAAGATTTTTCTAATTCATTTTTAAGAATTCTTTGTGCATTAAGGATGTTAGGCTTTGTGTGTTGTTCCTTATCAATTGAATTTAAATTCAATTTGTTATGTTTTCCTTCATTTGTATGTTGAGAAAATAATTTTGTATGTAAACATTAAATTTAAAAAAATAAGAAAATAAAAATCATTCTACCCAAGTAACATGAAAAAAAATAAAATACCCTATTTCATCTACATTCTTAAATTGAGAAGTTCAGTTACCTGAAGATAGCTCCTGTTTCAGCTTGGGACTCTGCCTGTCCCAAGTTACTTCTACAGGTCCACCACAAGGAAAATTCAGTCTCTCTCAAAAGACAGTCTCAGAAGCTCACGTGGAATTTGGATTTTTTCTAAAGAAATAGCCTTGTCAATAGGGTTGGAGAAAAATAAATGCTAATATTGCAGCTGAGAGTTAAAAAGAACTGAGTGGGTTTTTGTGGGGAAGCCAATCGTCACACATTACATTATTTCTGTTGGAAAATGCATCTTAAGTTCCAAACTCAATCACAGATGAACTTTTGGAAGCTAAATGAAGGCTGTGGACTTTGTCCTCTAAGAGAGACCCACACACACAACTTATTAGGAAAGAAAAGCATGTATACAACTTTAAAGTAAGCCAACATTAAAAGTGTATGCTCAAAAATTTTACTGTTTAGGTGACCATGATTAAAAACTGTATGTCTTTTTATGTTTGGGATCATATGATTGCTTCAATTACTTAAATTATTTAAATTTATTTTATTTATTTTACTTTATCTTTAAAATCTTAGGATGGAATGTGGACTGTGGCAAAAGAATCTAACCATATTAAAAATGTATGAGATTCCCTCTCTGAAAGGAGTGAGGGAGAAAGGTGCTAACTTGAAGTAACTTTGAAAATAAGTGGAGTCTGCACGACTAAAGGCAAAAGGAACTGTGTGGTAAAGTTGCTTCCCATAGATACAGCTTTACAGTTTCAAAACATTATACATGTTTACTGGAATTGAACAATTGAGCAAATAGATGGTAGACAGTGGGAGCCAGGTTTCTCACTGTTAGAGTGAGAGTTTACAGACAAGCACAGGGGGAAAAGCTAGAATGTTCCATGTGGTAATGGATTAGAGCTGGAGAAATCAGTATGAACTCATGTTATCTTAATACAGGTATGGATGGCTACATATAGAAATATTTATAGACATTGATATACTAGTAAAATTAGGTAGATTATAGATATAGATATGTACACATATACATATACATGGGTTAGTATTAAACATATAGATGGTTGGTATAACACATATACTTTGATCAGTCAACTGAGAGAGCCTAGAAGCAATAATAACCCAGTAACAACAAGCATACCTCGGGTCCAGATTTGGTTTCTAATACCATCCTCCAATAAAAGGAACAGGGGTCCTTAGAAAAATGGCTGATTCTAGGGTTGGGGGAAGAAATATACAAGATGCACCTAAAGCATCTTATAGCACCAGACAGTAAGGAAGTGCCAAAAAAAAAAAAATTCAATGATGGGAGCGTGAACATCTCAAAGAAACACATGAGTCAGAAGAAAGAGCTACCAATGGCCAAATCTGAAAGTTGAGTAACAAAAAAAAAAAGTGTATAATTAGATTGTAACCCAAATTATAAAATAAATATCCATGAACCCATACTGCCATAAATAAATGTTTAGAGAGAGCAATAGAAAGAAATCACCCTGCAGAAGAATTCCAAGGTAATAACAACGAATACAAATTTTCAGGACCTTATGCCTTGAGATTCTGATTCAGCACGTCCAGGATTAATCTTAGAAATCTGCATTTTTATGAAGCTTTATTTTAAAATGCAATAAAGTACATGATACAGCTGAGAACCATTTGGGTGATTTGGCCCCAGCAATCTGCATTAACAGTGCTTACTCTAACCTCAAATACAGACCATGATGAGAATCCTACTACAATAAAAAAAGAAAAAAACATGACTTGACCCTGAGCAGGGAGAACAACAGCAACAGGGAATAATCTAACACTGAAAAAAGGAAAAAGAAAAAGCCCTGGGTTGCTTTTACAGCACTGCTAACTCAGTCATTCACTCATTCATTCATCTCATTTCATTCCATTTCATTCTTAAGGACTTATGAGGCACTGTACTAGATGCTGGGAATAAAACGGTGAGCAAAAGCAGACACCACCCCTACCCATGAGGGAATTGTAGGCTCGTGGGAGATACAGATGTCAATCAAAGTTTCACACAAGCAAAATGTAAAACAACCCCTAAGGCAAGTGCTATGAAGGAGATGCCCAGCACACCAGGGCTTGTAATAGGGGATGGAGTGACTCTTGAACCGAGATCTAAAGAGGACATTGGAGGTAACTAACTCAAAAGGAGAAAGAGTAACCTTTTCCCCTTTTGGGGGGTCAAAATTAGTTTCTGTTATTAATGTCACAAGAAGCAAAAACAGAGAAAAGGCTGAGCAATAAGGACCCCATCAGTCCCAATGAAGACAGCTGCATCTCTGTATCCGGCAGGTTAATTTGTCTTACAGACCTCATCTAATCTTCATGCCCTCTTCATTTAATCTTTATGTCCTCCTGATACATGAGAGGAAAAGGGTCACTGCCCCAGAGGCACAGAGGGCCCATGACATGCATCTTTCTTCCTCCCCTGCCCCATCCTTTGGCATACATAAAGCCAGTTTCCTGACATAAATGAAACAAATTGTTCATGAAGCAGTCCTTAAGCTCTTTGTTCTCAGGACCACTTATACTCTTAAAAATTGAGTACCAATGAAATTTGTTTTAAAACAATTTTTTAAAGCACAAAAACATACATACACACCTTTCATTAGCCATCAGAGCTGTAACATCATCACATGTTATATAGTTTCTAGAAAACACCACTGGACATTCATAAAACTATGAGAGGAAAAAAGGCTAATAATGTCTTTGTCTTATAATGTTATGAAAATAGTTTTGATTTCATGGACCTCCTGATTCTGCCTTAGACTAAGTTTTCCATGCCACAGTGTTGCCCTCTGTACCCCTCCTCCCCCAACACTGCATGCACACACACACACACACACACACACACACACACTCACACACACACACACATACACACACACACATACAGTCAGCCTCCCTCCCTGGCCTCTCTGCCACACCTAAAGAAGAAATCACACCATTGGCTTTCAGGCAATACAAGACAATCAAATCCCACATAGCCTGATGCTAAACGGTCATTAGTAAGGGGCCAGGCTGAGGGTTGCTTCACCTCTTGATGTTTAAAACAAAACATGAACATCTTGTAAAATAAGTGAATAGATTAAGTAAGACTGCAAGATCTACATGGCCAAATGAACTGTTTTTATGCACCCTGAGGTTCTTTGGAAACAGACAAGATGCTGAGAAAAATAATTGCTTGAGCCATCACACATCACCTTCATGACTGGCAATGACAAAGCACACTCGGCTGACCCAGCTGAGTATCAATGGTCACAAACTGGCCACCCTTGGTAAAGATTAGTCCTACATACAAGTTCATTTGGCCCACACAGTGTTATTTTTAAAATATAAATTAATTCCCAACATTAAAATTTAGGAAATTTCACATAAAAAAATCTTGATATCTGACTTTTTGAAAAAGAAGAAAACCTAGCAATACTAAGGCTGTTTCCTCATGGCATGGAGCACAGTGGTGAGTACTGCCTTCAGTCAGGGCTCAGGTTTCCTTTCTTACCCCAACTCACTCTTCTTAATTATATTACATTTGGTGCTACATATTTGGGGAGCTAAACTTACCACTTTTGTTTAAGAAGTTCACTGATCTTAAGCGCCTCTCCTTTTCTTTGAGCCATATTAGTAAAGTTAGACTCATTCCATTTATTTAAAAGTCAGGCTTACTACAACCTCTACCACCCAGAATCTGAGCAATCTGAAAAGCCAAGAAGAAGGTCTCTAAGAAGCCGAAAGAGTAGGCACAAAGTCCATGCAATTTCTTCTCGGTAAAGGCATGACACTTGGCTAATTTCCTTCTATTTTACACACAATTCCAAAAATTTTTTATCAGATTTTCCAGCCAGAGAGGCAAATAATTAGACACAGAAGAAAACTCCAACTTGCAAACATAGGAAGGAATCTTCCACTTCACCCCACCCCACCCCCCAAAAAAAACAACAACATGGTGCATGGAATTTGAAAAATCAAGATTAATGGTGAAAGGCCAAATGCTTTCCCTCTAAGATAAGGAGTGGGCAAAGATGTCTGCTCTCATCACCGCTATTCAATACAGTACTGGAAGTTCTAGCCACCGCAATAAGGCAAGAAAAATCAATAAAAGACATACAGATTGGAAAGGAAGAAATAAAACTGTTTCTATTTGCAGACAACATGATCATCTATGTAGAAAATCTCAAGGAATCTACAAAAAAAAACTAGAACTAATGAGTTTAGTAAGGTTGCAGGATACAAAAACAAAAATCAACACACAAAAATTTATTGCATTTTATTTACTGAACACAAACCAGTTGAATAAAAAACACAATATAATTTACAATTATTTCAAAGATAATGAAATACTTAAGCACAACTCCAAGGGAACATATACAGAATCTTTATGATGAAATTTTAAAACATTGATGACAGAAATCAAAGAAGGCCTAAATACTTGGAGAGAATCTATGAATCTATAGATCTATGAATCTATAGAATGAATCTATGTTCACAGATTAGAAAAGTCAACCTACTAAAGACATAACTTTTCCATGAATTGATATATAGGCATAATACAATTTCTATCAAAATCTCCATAGGTTTTTTGTAGACATACACAAGCTAATTCTAAAATTTATGTGGAAAGGCCCTAGAATACCGAGAACAATTTTGAAAAAGAAGAAAATAGAAAGAAACACTCTTCCTAATGTTAAGGCTTACTCTATAGCTACAATAATGAAGACAACATGGCATTGGTGGAGGAATCAATGCATAGAAAAATGGAACAGAAGAGAGAACCCAGAAGGAGACCTCCACAAATATGCTCAATTATTTTCCAACAAAGGGGCAAAAGCAATTCAATGGAGAAAATAAATGGCACTGGAGCAATTGAACACACATAGGCAAAAAACATAACCTCAACTCAAACCTCAAGACATGTACAAAAATTAACTCAAAAGGGACAGGGGAATTAAACATAAAACATGAAATTCTAAAACTTCTAGAAAAAAAAATAGAGAAAATCTTCGGTACCTAGGAAGAGTTCTTAGACATAAGAGTTCTTAGACATAACACTAAGAACAAAGAGTTCTTAGACATAACACTAAAACTGTGATCCTTTAAAAGGAAAAATTGATAATTTGAACCTCATCAAAATTTAAATATTTTCTGCAAAAGACGCTGTCAAGAGGATGAAAAAATAAACTACAAACTGAAAAAAATATTGGCAAATCATATATCTGACAATTGACTTGTATCTAGAGTATATAAAGAACTTTCAAAACTGAGCACTTAAAAACCAAACCATCCAATTAGAAAATGCACAGACATTTTACCAAAAGGGATATACAGATGGCAAATAAACACATGAAAAGATGTTCAGTATCATTAGCCATTAGAAAAATGCAAATTAAAACTACAATAAGAGGGCCAGCCCGTGGCTCACTCGGGAGAGAGCAGTGCTGATAACACCAAGGCCACGGGTTCGGATCCTATATAGGGATGGCCGGTTCACTCACTGGCTGAGCGTGGTGCTGACAACACCAAGACAAGGGTTAAGATCCCCTTACCGGTCATCTTTTAGAAAAAAAAAAAAAACTACAATGAGGTCCCAGTACACACATATGAGAATGGCTAAAATGAAAAAATAGTAACAACACTAAATCCTAGCAAAGACATGGAAACGCTCAGACATTGCTGGTGGGAATGTAAAATGGCACAGCCACTCTGGAAAATCATTTGGCAGTTCCTTTTAAAAGTACAAATAAATCTACCATACAACCAAGCAATGCATTCTTGGGCATATATCCTAAAGAAATTAATATTTATGTCCACACAAAAACCTGTACACAAATGTTTTGTGGTCTCTTTATTCATAATAGCCAAAAACCGGAAACTATCCAAATGTCCTTCAATGGGTGAATAAACAAACTGTGGTACATCCACGCCATGGAATTCTACTCAGCAATAATAAGGAAGGAGCTACTGCCAAACACAAGCTGGATGAAATGAGAGGAAATTGTGCTAGGAAAAAAGCCAATCTTAAAAGGATACATACTTTGTAGTTCCATTTGTATAACATTCATTAAATGACATAATTAAAGAGATGGAGAAGAGACTAGTGGTTGGCGGAGGTTAGAGATGGGGGCGGGGGACGATGGGGATGAGGTGGGTGTGGCTGTAGATCATAGCTACAAGGAGTCTTGTGATGGGACAGTTTAGTGTTTTGATTGTGGTGGTTACACAAAGCTACGTGTGTAATAAAATTGGGCAGAGCTACTTACCCACACAAATGAGTGTGAGCATAACTGGTGAGTCTGACTAAGCTCTGTGGAGGTGCCAGTGTCGCCTTCCTGGTTTTGATCATGTGCTACAATAATGAAAGGTATTAACACTGGCAGAGGCTGGGTGAAGGGGGCTCAGGGCCTCCCTGTACATTTCTCTGAACCTTCCTGTGAATCTATAATTATTTCAAAATTTAAAAAATTGTTTAAAGCCTATATCATTTCAATTTTAACAGGCCCCTTTTACTGCTGGAACTCACACCTCTAGATGATCAGCATGAATGGTCCCTGGCCTCCAGGAACTCACAATTGCCACTGATGTGTTTTGTAACCCTGGCCAAGTCATTCCTCTTCTCTGGCCCTCAATTTCCCATCTTCAAAATGAAGACTGACTGTGAAAATCTCTTGCAGTTCTTGAGATGAAGGGCATCAGACAGACTGCAGAGGATATCATGTAATATAAACAGGGGTTTTTTACACAGTCAACCACCCGAGACAGAGAGCAAACACCAAGACATGACAACCAAGGAAGCAATATATGTAAACGAGGACCATTAGACACATGCTCTGGGCCTTGCAGCCCAACTGGTGTGGCCAGATGGTGGAGTATGAGGAAAATGGGGGCTTCTAGAAAACATGTGAGCGGAGATAAGGAGCGAGGAAGGAGGAAGATATGGGGGCAGTGCCAGTGCCAGCCTGAACCAGCCACACTTCATGCAGGTATGTAGGACTGTCAGCCTGCAGGCTAATTCCACCCTGCCCTCTCCAGTCTCCACCAGCTGGGCGGATTTAGTCATGGTCTTGCTGCCCTCAGCTGGTGCCCAGTTGCCAGCATACTTAGGGCATCTCATCCAGCCCCATGGCTTCAAATACTATCTGCTAGCCAACGCCTTCTGTATTTACCTCTTTAGCCCTCACTTCTACCATGGAATCTAGACTTGTTCATCTAACCGCCAATTTGACGTTGACACTTGGCATCTCTTCTGCAAATGGCCAAAACTGAACTTTTGTCTTCCTGTGGCTCAAACCTGCTTCCTCCCCAATCTTCCTCCTCGGGAATTAGCCATCCCTCTACAGTGTACTAATGAGTCCTGTTGGCCCCACCTCCAAGACAGATTCCAAAGCTGTCCTCTTCCCTCCTAGCCCACTGCTACCACCCAGCTCCAAGCCACCAGGATCATAGTCCCCTGCTTGAATCCTGCCCTGAATAAGATGACCCTTCTACAAAGTACATTAGATCCTGTCATTCCCCAGCATAAAACCCTCCAGTGGTTCCCCATCTCAGTAAAAATACAATTCAAGTTTCCCACACTGGCTGACAAGGCCCCATCTACCCTTCTGACTTCACAGCCTCCCCCCTCACCTTACACTCACTCTGCTGCACACATGGCTCCACTTAGGCTCCCCGGGTTCCTCAGACACCTCAGGGCCTTTGCACTCGCTGCTGCCCCTGCCCATAGGGGAGGGTCCTCACCAGACACGTTCACACCTGGCTAGTCATCCACTGTGTTTCCCTCACTATGTAAATATGATTGCCTTGCTTTCCTGAGGACTATTGCTCTCCCGCTGTGACCGCTGTCCTGAATCCTGATTTACTGGCCTGGAATCCTAACCCCCAAGCTCACTCTTAGTCTCCTCCTCTTGGAGGCTGAATCCTAGTTCCTAAACCTCTGGCAAATGGCTGAGACCTAGCTTCCACCCAGGCAGACTCATGCTGAGACCTTAGCACCACACTGCCGGGGTCTAGAGAGCCCCGCTGAGGAGCTCCCACCCCTCGTTAGCTCAGCCTTCACATCCCAGCTTAAATGTCAGCTCTCCGAGGAAGGCTGTCCTCATTCTGCCCCTCAGCACCCACCACACCAGCCTTTCCTCCTTCCTCCCCATCTCCCCCACCTGCAGAGGAGGAAAAGTTGCTAATCTGCTGCGCTGACATGCACTGGGGTGCCTCGGGCTGGTGAGCAGGGTGACAAAGTGCTAAGGGCCCGTGGCTGTGCCCACGACCATGCTCACTCCCTGTGCCCAGGCAGAGAGGGCTCCCTTGCCTTGTTGCAGCAGTCTGAGGAAGAGCACGCTTTTTAGCACAGGTTCTGGTCAAACTCTCTCATGAGAAAAGGCGCAGCCATCCTCCCATCCTCTTTTTCCCTCCTGCTCCCAGGTAGTAAATGCACCTGGTCAGAGCCTTCTGGAAGGAAACCTAGCCATCCCTCACACTCTCCCAAGTCCAGCTGCCATCCACGTGGCTGGAAGTGTGAGTAAACACAGACTTTTCTCCACACACCGAACCATCTAGCTTCAGAGGGAGGAAACTTGAGTGATGCCCTTCTCCAGCCTTGGGCCCACCCATGGGCCCCACCCAGCCCAGATACCAGAGAAGCCCTATATCAGGGTGCCACTGGGTGCTTGTCCAGTCACTTACAAAGTTAGTCCTTGTTTCCATGTTGGGCTATTATAATTTGCACATATAGCTTCCTCCACAGGAAACTCAAGATGGAAGAAGAGATGTGCAGTAGGATTCAACCATCAAATCCTATCCTGAGCGCCTCACACTAAGTACAGTAGGTAGCACGTGTAAGTACTCAGTAAATACTCATCAACTGTGTACAAGTGGAGAGTACAACACAACCTAAGATCCCAGAGGTAGGAAACTGCAGGCTTGGTTAGGGACATCCTGAGAAGTGGGTTGTGTGACTGAGAAAGTCCCCGGCGGCACTCGAGTGATAACAGTAGAAAGTCACCGCAGGAAATCTAGAAGTTTCTAGAGGTTGCTGTTTCATCCCACCAGTGCAGGCCAGCCCTTCCTCCTCTATCTACCATCAGGAGGATCTTCCTTGGGTGAGAACTGCCTGCTGCAATCAGCCCTCAAGGGCTCGTTCTTGACCTCCACCCATGGTCAAGGCTGCTTGTCTGCTGACTCATCGTTGGCTTCACCTGGGCAACCTAACCCCATCTGGCCTCTTTCCAAGCACAGCCTTCTCGTTTCCCTAATCCCTTATGTGTTATCTCACCTCTGCACAGTAGCTGGCCACGAGGCCAAAATCCAAAGGGTGAATGAAAATGATTCTTTTGTCATTTTCAGTCTTGCTTTTAAATTATTATTTCACAATTCTCTTTAGGAAGAGCACCTAAATGAAGATACTTTTTATCTAAGAAATGTTAAAATTTAAAGACATGACCATGGTCTGGGGATTCCCATTAAAACAGCTAGGAGGAAGAAGTCTTACAACAGGCAAAAATATGTTAACAATGGTTGCTGCTAAAATGTGGGAGTAGTAATGATTTTCTTCCATTTTTCCATACTTTCCAATTCTCTACAAAGGCCTTATATTACTTTGATAACCAGGACCTCTGAGAGCCTGCCCCACCAAGTAGAGGGTGATCATTATCTAGGGAAGTCAGCTCAGACAGAGGTACTGGCAAGACACCAACCCCACTGCTAAAAGTGCAGGGCCCAGGCCTGGGCTCCATGGGAGTGGGAGGAGAGAAACTACAGGACACAAGAGATCCAGCAAGAGGGCTGGAGACTGCAGATCCAGAAAGCTAAATGAACACAATTGCCACTATGGTGCTGAGGTTCTGGGTCTCTTGACAACTGAGCAGAAAGCTGCAGAAAACCATCTCTAGACCCCACCTGCAGGAGGGGAGAGTGCTTTTGATCATTTACAGTGCAGGTCCCCTGGGTCTAGAGTGGGAAGTTTACAGTTCATTCATCCAAACAGGTGCTAGTCCAGGTGCTGGAGTCACAACAGGGCATTAGTCTACATAGCTCCTGCTCTCTAGGTGCTCACAGTCTAGAGAAAGCCAGGCAAAGGTGGGTGGATGAGGGCATTTTAGACAGAGAAGGTGCTGCCAGGAGCAAGGCAGAAGCCAGCCTGTTCTGAGCATGGCCAGTGGTTTCGTCCAGCTGGGTTGCCTTGCAGGGTTGGCCTGGAGGTGAGGATGAGGAGCTGGCACAGAGCATTCCGGACATGGAGCCATGTAGTTCCTCAAGAGCAGCGTCCTTCAGGCAGGGCAGTATTGCTTGGAGTTTTTCCTTTTATAATGCTCCTTTTCATGGCAAGGTGAAACATGGGTGTGAGGCAGGAAGCCATGGGAGGCTGAGCCATGAGCCAGGAAAATGAGGAACACCTGAACCCCAGGGCAGGCAGGGGCCTGGAGAGAAGCAGGTGGCTTCCTGAGGTTTTAAAGTGGGTAGAATCAAGACAGTTGATACAGATGGTTCCTTACATGTGGACTGGAATAAGCCCTCAGCCCCAAGACAAAAGAATAGGGGGAGAACAAACCAAGACACAGAGGAGCTTACAACAAACCCTGAGGAATGTGGAGTCAGGAATAGAGTGTGAGACACTGATGATAATCATAAAAAATGTCAAACAAACATTTACATAGCACTTGCTGTTGTGCTTACTTAGAAGTAATTAGCTGGCATCTCAAGTTCACTAGAGCCTAGTTTTTGATCTTATTGTTAAAGTGCAAAATAAGAACCAAATGAAGAAACTAACAGAAGAGCAGGTATGAACCCAAAACATCCCACCATGTGGACACACTAAAGTTTCCTAGGCCCCTCCTCTAGTGTAAGGTGTGTGGAACATCTTCAGAGATTCTGTGCTGTAAATACAGGCATAAGCCCAGCTGGGCTTAACACATCCTGAAGGCTTCGTTGACCCTTACTCCTAGTCATCTTTCTGAAGATTTGTAAACCGATCCAAATACTTAAAAGGCCAACACTCACAAACATGCAAATCAGGGCAGAAAAGGAACTCTAAAAAAGGCCCAGAAATTATACTTGAGAAAAAACAATGGGAATTTGAGGGTGGTGGAAATTTTTTCTCTCTGTGTTTCTAAGTTTCCAAATTTTCTCAATGAGCTTTAAACTGCTTTTAAAATAAGGGAATGAGCAAACATTACATTTAAGAGAAATCAATTTCACGAAGAAAAGGAGGAGGTCTCCCTGGAATTTTGCCAAATGTTTTGCTTCCATGAACTCGTGTTAACAGAAAATGCAGCAAAACATACAATTGTTGCAAAATCAAAGAAATCCACTTTACAACATCACTTAGTTTCCCAGGCAACTGTCACAACCGAAAATACACGTTGTGGTTAATTGCGTGTCACAAATTAGAATGACATGGCAAAAAAAGACAAAAAAAACCACCTCTGATTAACTAATAGCAACCAACACAGATGACCTAAGTGGCTCCACAGTGCTGCTTTATAAAAGGCAGAAGCAGCAGACAGTTTCTGCCACCACAATAGGAAGGGCCTTATGCCCTTAATGAATACATTGAAATTAAGCTTCCCCATTTGCAGAGCATTTTCCCACTCATGATCATATCTGACCAGTCCTATGAGCAGGTAAGACAGGTGTTATTATATCTGACCAAGGACTTTTATACAAAATAGATAAAAAAAATAAAAAATAATTATGGGACTCTCCCAACACAGTTGTAAGACAAACCACCAAATTTTAAAAATGGGCAAAAGATCTGAACAGATATTTCACAAAGATATATAAATGGTCAATAGGCACATGAAAAGACGCTCAACATCATTAGTCATCAAGAAAAAGAAAACTGGAACCACAATGAGATACGTCCTTTATATGCCCACTTAAATGTCTAAAATTAAATAATATAAAAAGTTTTGGCAAAGATGTGGAGCAACTAGAAATCTCATACATTGCTGGTGGGAATACAAACTGGCATAACCATCACAGAGAACTGTTCAGCACTTTCTTACTTAGTTGAACATACATTTATAAATATGACAATCCCATTCCTAGCTTCTTAACTGAGAAATGAAAACAGAAGTCCACACGAAGACTCGTATATGAATGTTCACAGAAGCTCTATTCATAATTCCCCAAAACTGGATCAAATCAAATGTCCATCAGCAACTGAATGGATATACAAATCGTGGTACATCTATACAGTGGAAAACTATTTCTGCACTAGAAAGAAATTAACCACTGACAAACACAAAAACAAGGACAAATCTCAGAAACATTATGCTGAGAATAAGAAGCCAGACACAAAAGACAGTACAGTGCATGATTCCATTTCTATGAAATTATGGAAAGCGTCAATTGAAGCTGCAGTGACAAAAACTAGATCAGTGGTTGCCTAGGGATGGGTGGGTGTGAGGTTGGCTGCAAAGAGGCATAAGGGAATTTGAGAGGGCAGGTGGAAATTTTCTATGACACAATCGGAGTATTATTTTTACAAGTTGTACATTTGTCAAAACTTATCAAGCTGTACACTTAAATGGGTGTTTTACTGTATGTAAATTATACCTCAATAAAGATGATTTTTAAAGAAAATAATATGGCTAAGTGTGACCCTATTTAGGCAAAAAAAATAGTGTATGTCTGTACATATAAACATGCAAAGGAAAGGATTTAACCTAGAAGGATGATAACCAACTAAGAGCATGGTTATCTTGGGACTAGAGAGTGCATTTGGGGTTGAGGGGAGCCATAAAGGGGGACACAGACGTTTTTTTCTACAAGGTCTGTGTTGTTTGGATTTTGTAAATAAACAACTTAGAAGGAGGAGGAGAAAGAAAAGAAGATGGAATTTAAGAGATTTGCCTGGGAGCAAAGGGGAAGACAGGCTTCAAGCCCAGACTTTCTAATTGCATGAGTGGAAGTGTCCCACATCCCAAGAGGAAGCTTGAAAGGAAGATGTTCTCCGTCATCTGTTGCTCATTCTGACAGCATGCAAAACCATATTCAAATGCAACTCAGAAAACTCCCAACTGTAGAAAACATTGACGAATTTCAGTGGAAACACAATGCTGTGGTTTCCAATTTCAATAGTTGAGTATATGTTCATATTTTCACCATGAACTTTTCAAGAATACAAAGAGAGAGCTTTCTTTCCCCTTCCTCCCCTCAGCTGTGGCTTTGGCACAGACAGGCACTCACAGACTCACCTGTCTTAACAATATCCACAAAGTACACCTGAGCTGAGGCTGCAATTCAGCTCTTCCTGGTCCCACCAGGCTTGGTTCTTTGAGCATTCTAGAATTCTAGGCCAAAATATATATACTGTATTATACGCTACAAAATATGAATCATTGCAAATTTCATAACAGCCATCTTTTAATACTCGCCAACTGGGTGCATCTAAAAATGTATTTTCAGTCTTAAAATAGTGCTTTGGGACATACAGGCAGGAGCTGAAAAACAAATGCCAAATTTCTCTTACAACACCTTTTTGTTTTTTTCCTATTGCTTTATTCAGTTTAGTTTTGTTTTGCTAAAGCCTATCACAGACCCTAGTCTGGTAAGCTCAGCACGGAGAAGTTCCCTTGACCTGTGAGGATGCAGCCACTAGGTGGCAGGGGAGCGTCTCCTGCCTGGAGGGTGAACAGCCACTCTGCCCACCTGTCGGGTTAGGCTCCTGGCCCAGCTGCCTGCAGGATAGGCACTGGGCTCTCTGAGGCTCAGCTTTCTGGTAAACACAGGATCTGTTTGTTAAAACCTCCAGAACATGCCTGTCGAATGATGAAAAGACTATACTTCAGAAGAAAATCTTCATGGCAATCATTTTTAAAGATGTTTCCAACTTAAGGCTCTGAATGCACTTTCCAACAAAGCCATTGTTTATCAGACCCAGAAAACCAAGCTTTGCTTTGCTTACAAACTCAGTGTTCTTAAATCAGTCTAGAGCCAAGACATCAAGCTCATCTCTTAACCTCTACTGCAGTATGAAGGATTTGTCTCTTTTGTTGCTTTCTGTTGGCCCATCTCTCTGTGGGGAGCAAGAGTTGGTACAATGGCAATCAGTAGCCCAAATCTGGAACAGTGAGTGGGGAAGCATTGGTGGCAAGAGAAAATGTGAAAATTTAACTAAGGATTTCCCCTATACACACCCATTTATTTTCTTTTGCCCTTTCCCAACTACTCCCTCCTCCCCAAACTTCTCCACCTCCAGCCACAATACTGCTACAGGAAAAACTGACTTGCGGATTTAAGGAAAGCCAGGAGACAGTGTCAGTGTGACAGGTGACAAAAGTTCTCTACTCAACCAAACTTAAGTCAGGCCCCTGAACCTTCTCCTAGGCCCATCTGTGCACTTTCTTATAAAAACTGGTTTTAGCAAGAACCCTGCTCAGTCAATTTAACAAGAACCCCGCCTCCATCAATATCTGATCACACTTGATATCTGATCAGGTTCCTCATCCCCACCATACCCCAGGTGTTCTCTGATCAACCTGACTTGTCATCAGCAAGGATCTTTTTAGGTTGGTTTAGCCAGAATCCCCCTTACTCCTGATGTTTCCTCTTAGTAATTTCCCACCCCTACCCAACACCCCCCACCACCCGTTCCTTAGCTTTAAATTCCCACTTACCCATGCTGTATTCAGAGCTGAGCCCGGTTCCATACCGAGGTCTCTTTCCCCCTGTTGCAATAGTCCTGAATAAAATTTGTTTTTATGGCTTTGACTACTGTCCAGCTCTGGTTTTTCTTTGACAAAGGGTAATTTTTATTCTATGGGTAATTTTTTTCCAAGGGTAATTATTATTCCGTGTGATATTTGCCTTGCCTCAACTTACACCCCTCAGAGCTGCAACTCAATGCATAAGAGACAGACAGCCCTTTCCAACAGACAAGAGTAGGCTGCCCTGATGGGAGAACAGGGGCTCCAAGAGGAAGCAGAGAGCCTGAGGAGAGCCCTGGTACCTGCGACCACCTCCTCCTCTAGGCTTTCTGGGATGGGTGGATGACAAAACACCCAGATGTCTTTAGACATCTGAGGGTGGAAAGGACTCATGCCTTGCTCCCAGAGGGAGCCCGAGGAAGCTGCAAGCCTTCCAGAGACTAGAAATGGCAGAAACCATAGCTAGAAAGGTCTGGACAGAAGCTCATTTTGTGACGTAAAGGCCAAGGGAAGACATCCCCTTCAACCCCCTGAAGGTTCTCTGAAAAATCACCGGATAAACACAGATTAATATGAAGAAAAGGCATAACAAATTTTATGCGATCATAGTTTTACATAACATAGGAGCCTTCAGAATGAAGACCTAAATATATAGAGAAAACTGTCCACATTTATGCAGAGGTTCTGTGAAGCAGAGACAGCCACGTAGAAATGAGATCAGACGAGAAAAGTGTGGCACCACATAATGCTAATGCACTGAGTGGAGAAGCCAGCAAGGTCTGTCTGTTCTGATTCTTCTTGGCCTCACTGTGTAGCATTCATTCCTCCAGGGTACGGGGCAGGACTCTTCTGGAATGAGGGTCTTATGACCTGCAATCAGACAAGGTAGGTCAGAGAATTTCTTTATGGCCAGCTCCAAGACAGAGAGGCAGAGGGGAAGATTAGAGTATACCTATGACCCACCTTGGGGAAGAGACATTCTAGTTTCTATGGCTGGCCTCAGGGGAGAATGAGGCTGAGAGACAGGAGGGCAGGAAAAGGCAGAGGAAAACTGCTTTTGAGGCTGCTTCTCAGGCCTTCACTTTGGGGTGTCACTTTTTGAGACAAAACAATGAGCACAGACACATACGAAGTTTCCTGTGGCCCCAGGAAAATGCAGAACATCTAGAAGCTCCCCTTGTTGCATATCTCAGCAGTGAGAATGGCCCATGGCCCTGGAAGGTGGTTGTCAGGACAAGGACACAAACTGTCCTGCCATGGGAATCATGGGGATCGAGGTCAGTGACCAGAGACCAGATAGGCCAGACGGCTCAGCAGTTCCCAAAGGCCACCAAAGACCCATGGCACTTCCCCACCAATAACTGTATACTGTGTAGACCCCTCCCTATCATGGGTGCACCCAAAGTGGAAAGTGGGGAAGAGATGAGACCCTGACTTGGCTGAGTCTAAATGTAAAATGACTGCAAAATTATTGAACTGCCTGACCTTACATGAAAGAGATTAGATTACGTTTTCTGCTATGACAGGAAGTGAGGGCTTCAATCACTATTCAGGGTAATTATAGGAAAGGGAAAGTTACACTCATATTCCCCTGAGTGTGTAGCCTGTGAAATGTGTTCACTGCACGGGAAATGACCAGAACCCAAGTTCTTAGCTACAGGACTCAGGTTGACTCCTGTTTCTGCAGTTTGCACGAAGGGCAGGGAAATCATGTTTCAGGGCAGAGGATGCAAAGATTAAAAGGAAAGAGGTGACCCCTGCACACAAGCTCCATGATCACAGTAACATTTTACACGTTGACATCTCTGCAAGGCAGGTAGTATAATCCCCAGTTTGCAAAGGAGAAAACTGAGGACCAAAGCAGTTCAATGGCCTTTCCAAAGTTGCTTGGTGGTGGGGAACGGAGCTTGAACACGAATCCAGCAATTCCGTACCTAGAACTGGCTCTTTTCATTGTATCTCATTACTACATTGATGTTTGAAGTGTTTAACTTTCTTCAGTCAAAAAAAAAAAAAAAAAAAAAAACAGCCTTTCACCAGATGGCGCTGAAGGCAAAGGAGGAAGTTTCTGACCCTCCCAAAGCCTTCAGAGCAAAGGCTTTGAAGGCCAAGAAGGCAGGACAAAAAATCAGAAGATCCACACGTCACCCATTTCCCTGAGGCCCAAGATACTGAGGTTCCAGAGGAAGCCCAAAAATCCTGGGAAGAGCACCCCCAGGAGAAGCAAGCTTGACCACTATGCCACCATCAAGTCCCTCTGGCCACTGAGTCTGCCATGGAGAAGACAGAAGACAACTCCTTGTGCTCATTGTGACGTCAAGGCCAACAGCACCAGATCAAGCAGTCTATGAAGAAGCTCCATGATGCTGACACGGCCGAGGCCAACACCCTGATCAGGCCTGGCGCAGAGAAGAAGGCAGTGTTCAACTGGCTCCTGATTATGATGCTTTGGATGTTATCAACAAAATTGGGATCATCTAAACTGAGTCCAGCCGGCTAATTCTAAATATACACTTTTTCACCATAAAAAAAATAATAAAATAATAATTTAGGCTTAACAACTACGACTATCTCATCTCACTTCTTGCTTATATTTTCAGTACCCCATAACAGGGTTTAATTTCAATTCCTTAAGGGTTAGCCTCCGCATTGACACCCAACAATCATCCTTCCAGAAATATTTTTCCATTTTTCTTATTTGTAGACCTGCACTGTCCGATATGGCTGCTGCTCACCACATGTGGCTAATTGAGCACCTGACATGTGACTCATCAGAACTGAAATGTAAAGTGTAAAACACACACGTTTCACAGATGGGGCACACAGTAAAGAATGTAAAATGCCTCATTGACAATTTTCATACTGATTATGTGTTCAAATGATAACATTTTGGATATATTGAGTTAAATAAAATATATTAAAATTAATTTTACCTAGTTCTTTTTATGTTTTTAATGTGGACACTAGAAAATTTTAAATTACGTGAGGCTCACATTTGCAGTTTACAATTCAATTTCTATCAGCACTGCTCTACAAAATGATGTCTATTTTTATGTGACTCTTCATTGATTATTTTCCAAAGTCAATGACTCAACAGAAAGACAAAAGTTTCCTAATGCAAGATTGTGTTTTAGTTTATTTCTTGTTTGTAGGGTTTTTTCCTTATGCTTGTGTGTTGATGGGTTGCCGTGGCTGTTAGGAATGCCAAAAGTCAAATCATGAGAAGGCACGTGTTTACGTGGAAGTGTTGAAAAGATGTGAGACCCTGATTCAAATCCTCTCTACTACTTCTGGTTGACAGGAACCCAGGCAAGTTACTTAACTCCTCTAAGCCTGGTTTATACCCCTGCAAAGAGGGGAGGATTATCTATAATATCCAGTGCTTAATGATGTTGTAAGGATAAAATGAAATAATAATCACGAGGTGGCTGGTAGCTCAGTTCATGAAGATAAACTGAAGATGCTCAGTTCACAGTGGCTGCTGTAATGTGCAGCTTCACCTTAGAAGCAACGGTTTGGGGAGACTCTTGCCGTGCATGGTGTAGCATGTTCACATTGGAAGTGAAAAGAGAGGCTCATCTGAATAGAACAGAATGCATGTCATGTTTTGAGGAGGATTTAATGACAAGTCATCCATGGCTATAATGCGTGTGAATCAAATGAGATAAGGCATGAGAAAAACTTTGTCCATAGTCAGCATTACTACAAGTGAGCTGGCAGTGTTGAGTCAGGGCCTGACTTCCTTCTGTGCCTGGCTGAGTGGTTCTGGACAAGTCACGCCATCCCTCTCAGACATCCTTCCTCATCTGTAGGGATTGGACACCTGAAGCCTCTTCCAGTACTAAAGTCCTTTATTTCTGCTACTTTAGAAATATCTACCTTTTAGTAAATTAAAATAATCAAATAACTGTTTCCTAAAGTTCAAACCTAGCTACAAAACTAGCTCCAGAAACGTCTAAATAAATCATCTAAATAACTGTTTTGATTGTTGAGACTTCTATCATAGCAGCATTAAAAAACTTTTTTTTTTAAACACAAGCCTTCATTTTTCCTGTGGATAAACAAGCCTTCCTGTCTGGACATTAAAATCATGACATAAATGGTTTCCAGCTCGCAAGCTGCGGCAGTTCAGGTGGGCCACTCCTGTATTGCAGTCACCCTCCAGATTTATCATTTCCTGTGTGCCCAGCATGCTCCCCTGCAGCTTAAATGAGGAAAAAGACCAAATCAGCCTCTGAGCCCAACAACCCACTGGAGGCAAAGGCTTCAGTCCAGAGCACTTCACGCTTAGAGCTGGAGAGCCCAGCCCTGACCTTTCCTCCTGGAACAAAACAAGAGACAACAGGTGTTGGCTTTGTTGTGGGTACAAAGAGTGGTGCTTTTCCTTAAATCTTTCTTTGTCAGGAATGCCCCGTCACGGATGCCTCAACATCCATGGTCCCCCCTCAGGTCCCCACTTCCTTGTTCTTGCAATTCTGACTTGCAAATGTCACTGGCATCTGTAAGCAGCCTGTGCTTGGCAGCTCTTGGTGTGCAGGTGGCTGTGTGCACGTCCTCTCATCCAACAGGACACAAGCTCCCCAAGTCAGACAGTAGCCTTCCCTCCCCTTCTCTTGCCTCCCCAATAGCACCAGCATGTGGGGGGTGGGGGGAAGCAGTGAGGCCAAGGCGATGATGGAAAACACCCTGCTCAGAGACTGGGGGCTTCACCCTCAGCCCTGGTGTTTGTCTCGATCCCCCCTCCTGGACCATCAGCATAAGCCCTTTGCCTCTCTCGTTCCACTTGCATAAACTGAAAGTAAGAGCCCCGGGTTCCTTCTGTCATAGGAAATGGGTTTTTCTAAGATTAAACGGAGATGACTCACACAACGAGGATACGACACATGGGCCATGAGTTGAGCTGAGCATTTCTCTGGTCAGGCTAGTTTTGGGGCCGCCCTGGCAGGGCTCCTTCCTGAATCTGCCACTCAGCCTCTCCTGCACCACAGCATGTCCAGCTGTGGGGATGGGGGCCTCCACCTGCTAGAAGTAGAGAGAGAGGGGAGAGCCCCTTCATTAGCTAGAGGGTGTCACTGGTGAACAAGAGAGCCAGCCTTGGAAGAGCAGGCACCTGTTGGTACCTGTGGCCTGGGGCCAAGGTCACGGGATGGATGGGCTCCCCAGGCCCCCTATCTTTATGTACTAAGTACAACACATTTTCCAATATGATAGCCAGCCTCTATGAGGTCCTGCTGACAGAAGGGGAAGTGATCACCCACCTGCCCATGTGTGCTCGCACGCTTACATTCTGGGAGAGTGTGTGCCTAGCTCTGCAACAGGCCTCTCTGACCAGCTCACCCTTCACCCACAGAGCTCAGACCCAGCTGCAAAGGAGATTCCAGCACTGGATGGGACACTACCCAAGAGATGGCTATGGACCTTTCGACCCTCAGCATTTATAGTGACCTGACTCATGGGCACCTCCAGATTCTTCTCTCATCTGTCTGCCATTGAGTGCTCCCTGCCTGGGAGTCTCAGAAAACCAAATCTGCATGTCTGCCCTTTAGCCAATCCACCCATCTGCTGCTGCTGTCAGGCTTCCTCCAGAAAAACTCACACTTGTCTTATCTTGCCCAATATGGCAGGTGCAATATTCTCACACCTGCCCAGTCATCTGTCACTATATAGACCAAAATGAGCCAAGAAAGCTGAGAAGCTCCATCAGGTCCCCGCAGCCTCCAGGTTTGTAGGGCTGCCGTTTTCCACCACCTCTGCCCCCACCTCACTACCTCAACCGCCACCACCACCTCTATCACCTGGCTCCTCTGACGGAATTTCCTGCAGTCCCATAGCTTACTGGCCTCTGGTTTCTGCCCTTTCTCTCTTCCCC
Source organism: Cynocephalus volans (assembly GCF_027409185.1). Lineage (NCBI taxonomy): Eukaryota > Metazoa > Chordata > Mammalia > Dermoptera > Cynocephalidae > Cynocephalus > Cynocephalus volans. The sequence goes on from NC_084473.1 coordinate 85,804,421, forward strand.
AGGAGCCAGCTCAGTGTCTCACAGGCACATCTCATCCAACTCGGCAAAGAGGCACATGGCCCAAAGCCAAACTATTCCTTCCTGAACCCTGGGACTAGAAAACTCCAAAGAACCAAGAGCCCTTCCTTCCTAAGAGCCTCTGGGGATGGGTTTCCTTGGAGGACTCTTCCATGTAGCCTCAGGCAAAGTTAAGTGGGCTGCTACTAACTCCATGCCAGCATTCTCCCCATAGCTGACCCCAGTTGCGAGGGTTTTCTATGCCCAACTTGTGCACAAAACAAAAGGGCCAAGCAGCCAGTGAGTCCCATGGGAAATCTCCCCAATCTGTGAGTATCTTTCTGTGTGTGGGATTTGCTGAGATCAACCTCGATGTCAAGCTTCCTGAGCTGTAAAGGCCATAAACCATCAAAATGGTACACTTGAGGGGGGGAAAAAAAAAAAACTATTGATGGAAGTAATATCTGGGCTGCAATACCTGTCTCTGAGCCAAGACAGAGCATTTTACTTTTCATAATGAACTCCTTTGCACTGTTTGATTTCTTACCCTAAGCTTGTATAATTTTTAAAATCTAAAAAGAAAGAAATCTAGGAATTTCTATATTAATAGTATCCAACTTATATAGCCTGGAATTTCAGTAGCAGGACAAAAACCCTTATTTGGCTATGCTGTAATTCATATATATATGTAAAATACAGCCATGATGCTTGTAGCCAAAGTTAATCCGAGGGCATTTTCTCACTAGCCCACCACACACTTAGCTTTGGGCTGTGGGGATGCTGAAGCAGCACAGGGCACAAGACCCCGTCCTTAAAGAGTCAGAGTAGGACGTTTTGCTTTCAGGAGGCCCGTACAGAAAAGGTGGCCACATCCAGATTCTTAGGGAGGGCCAAGAAGGAAAATTGGAGAAAATGAAGCAGCCCCAGAAAAGCAGATTGATTACCAGCATGAAAGGACTCTGGTTCTGGACATCCCTAGATATTCTGATTAGAGCTGTCCTATCACAACAGCACCTATATTTTGTAGCTGAGTTTTATTGCATCCAAACACTTTGAATGGATATGTTAATTGCGTGATTTAACCATTTCACAATGTATATGTATATCAAAACATCACATTGTACACAGTAAATATATACAAGTTTTATTTGTCAGTTATACTTTAAGAAAGCAGGGCCGGGGAGAGGGAACACTTTGAAGCAATTAATCAAATTCTTAGGTCTAGAACCAACTTCCTACCCCATCCCCCATGCCACCACCACCACCACTGCCAAGTCCTTGCAGAATTACTGGCCAGTGTTCCTGAATGTCACGCAGGATTATTTTGGAAATTAAAGGAGATGGGTACTACAGGAATTCTTAGATTCCTTTGGAGTCTATAACCACCTAAATATTCCAAGGTTTCCTGGAGGGCTCAAGGCTCAAGAATTGGGATATTTTCTCTGAGAATACATTCCCAGCACATCTCAGAGGAAAACCACATGTGTTCACGTTTTCCATCTCTTCACCACTCCTTCACCTGGGCGATCTTTACCTGGTGAACAGTTACCTTGCCTGGCTAGCTCTTCAAGCTCTTCAAGCACAGCTGTTTCAGGAAAGTAAGATTCTAAAGAAGCTGTTTGAAAGCTACACTCCAGCCTCCATATGCTCTCAGCTGACCCACGTGGCTGGGCAGGGAAGCTGGAAGGCCGCGAGACATCACCTTGGGAGGATGGCAGGGCGGGTATCAGAGCTAGTACCAGGGCATTTCCCACCACTCTCTTCTGTCCTCAGAGTGTGACCCAACAATCTGTAGCCATTCCACCAGGGCCTACGTGAGGAGCCGGAGGCATCTGCCAGCCCACTAGAGCTTCTAATCTGCCTGGGTTAGGCAGAATCAGAAACCCAGCCCCAGTGTGAGTCACCCCAACTCATTGCTAATGCCATCCTTTTACATTAATCTGCAATGATGGAAATACCAGTCTTTCCCCAGAATTTCTCCAGGTTGGAAGAGTTTTAAACATTTCCTATGCACGCTGTCCCCAGGGCCTTGTTTCCACTCACGTACCTCAGTACCCATTGTCATCTGGAAAAGTTGAAAACTTTCAGAATTGGGGTAACTCGGTGGGTTGTCCTGCCAGAAGAGGAAAACAAATACAGGACAGTATGGGTCAGGAGATGGAAGACATTGCATAATTGTGGGCAGCAGCTACCTGAGCCTGCTCTTCATCATGCGGGCTTGGGATAAGATGACAGTAACTTGCCAAGCTCCATGACTTTCAATACGATCTCTTTAGGCTGTGTCTTCCTACACTGCTCCAGGATCCTAAGGGGCCGTGACTATGTGGGGATGACACTGGCACTTGTGGCTTGGGGTAGGGTCCTTTGCAAAGTAGGTACAAGGGAAGGAGAGAGAGCTGGGTAGGCCCACAAAGCTCCCTGAGACGCCACCCTCTCTCTACCCTGCACTCTTTCATTCATCCTGCTCTTGCTGAAATTTCTAGAATCATTCTCATTTTTAAAAAATTAGTCTGGGTCTTAGTGGATTCTTATGACTGCATGGCTTAGACCCTGTTCAATCCCATTACCACCCCCTCTTAGCTTTTGCCTGGTTCTCCCCAAAGAGATGGCTGTGGGTCATGCTGGTCTCTCCAGGGCCCTCAGCCATCTCTCTGCTGGCTCCATTCCGATCTGTCCTTCAGGATTCAAGCAATCCTTAGAAGGTTTGTTAGTTTGTTTGTTTTTAACGTGGGTTCCAAAGAGTTCCCTTGCTTAGGAACCAGGTTACAATAATAATACTCATCATGCGCTTATCAAGTAATTCCTACATGTGAGACCCTGTACAAAGTATCTTAAGTTGTTTATCACATTTACTCCTACCAACGTATTCCACAAGGCCAAGGTTCTTCTTATCACTTCACAGAGACTGCTCCAGGCTCAGGGTGCCCTGTTCCAGGTATATACATCCAATCAAGCTTGCTGTTTCCTTACTGATGTGAGTCTGTGTTGTCCATCAGTTACTAAGAAACATACACATTGTAGTCAACCACTGTCTGGAGAGCTCTACCTGTCAACTCCAAAGGCATATCAAATTTAAGTCTCTGAACTTTAATTTGTTAACTTCTCTTACATCATCTCCCTCCCACTTCTGAACAAACAAACAAAGCTGATCATCCCCCTGGCTTCCTGGTGAGTTGAATAATTCCACTTCAGTGGGTCAACCTACAAGTCTCAGAATTATTCTCAATTTTGCATTCTCAACTCCCACCCACTTTCAGCTGGTCACTATATTAGTACGTTTCTGATGCTCATAACAGAAATACCTGAAACTGGGTAATTTGTAAAGAAACGATATCTATTGCTTACAGTTTCAGAGACTGGGAAGTCCAAAGTCCAGGGAACGCACCTGCTGAGGGCCTTGTTGTTCTTGTGTAGTGACTCTTCACAGCAATGCAGGATGTCACATAGCAAGAATGGCAAGAGCAGAGAGAGACTGACCTCTCTACTCTCTTTTTAAAGCTATCGGAACCACACCCATGACCACTGTAAAACCATCCATGGATTAATCCATTCTCTAGGGCATGATCCTCACAGTCTACTCGCCTCTTCAAGGCCCCACCTTTCAGTTACCATAGTAGGATTTCCCACCCTCTTAATACTGTCACAGTGAGGGGGTTAAGCTTCTAATACTTGAAACTTTGGGGGACACAATTCAATCCATAACATTCTGCCCCTGACTTCCAAAGTTCATGTCCTTCTCAAAGGTAAATACATTTATTTCATCCTCAAGTCTTAACTTCTTTCAGTTCAAAAGTCCAAAGTCTCAAGGTCCCATCTGCGAAATCGAAACAAGTTATCTATTTCTAAGATACAAAAGTGGGACAAACATAGGGTACATATTCCCATTCCAAAAGGGAGAAATAGGCCAAAAGAAAGGGATAACAGATCCTAAGCAAGTCCAAAACCTAAATCCCAAAGCTGGTGAATATTGCTTTAGCTCTCCCAAGCTGGTGTTGCACGCTGGTAGCTCCACAATTCTGGGGTCCCTGTGCTGGTCCATCTCACAGCTCCAATAGACCTGGCACTGGTGGTGATTCTCTGCTGCAACTCTGACCCCACATTTCCACTCAGCATTTCTTTAATGAAGACTCTGCCCTTGCGACAGATCTCTTCCTGAGTTCCCAGGCTTTTCCACACATCCTTTGAATCTGGGTGGCACAGCTCTGGCAGTCTGCAAGCCGGCAGACTGAACACCACGGGGACGCTGTTTGTATCTTCTGAAGCTGCAGGTCTAGCCACACCTGGAGCCAATTTAGCCACAGCTGGAGCAGTCAAGACAGCTGGAGCAACCAGAGCAGCTTCCAAGGTGGCCCTGGGAAGCAAGCCCAAGGAGGGCTGCATTGGACCTGTTCCCTGAAACTATTGTCTCTCTCTAGGCTTCCGGGCCTGTGATAGAAGGGGAAGCCTCAAAGATCTCTGAAATGCCTTCAAGATCTTCCTTCCATTCTCTTGATAATCCCTTTCTTCTGTACCAATCTCCCTAGCAAACGGTCACTGGGCTACACCCTTGTTTTCCTATCCCAAATATACCTTTTCACTCTATATGTGGCCAGGCTGAAAGTTTTCCAAATTTTGGCCCTCTGCTTTCTTTTGAATTATAAATTCTGACTTTACGTTATGGCTTTTCTGCCATAACTCAGCATAGGCTGTTGCAAGTAGCCGAGCAGCTTCCTGAATGCTTTACCACTTAGAAATTGTTTTTGCCAAGTACCCTGGTTCAGCACTTTTATGTTCCATACTCCATAAAACTTTTGGGCATGAACAGAATGCAGCCAAGTTCCATGCAAGTTCATTGCAAGGGTGGTCTTTGGTCCGGTGTCCAATAAGCTCCTCTCATTTACATCTGAGACCTCCTCAGTATGGCCTTTACTGTCCATACTTCTTATCAGCATTCTGGTCACCACCATTTAGCCAGTCTCTAAGATGTTCCAAACTTTCCCTGGTCTTTTTGTCTTCTAAACCCTGACCAGAATGTAGGCTTTTTCTAGACTGTTCACCTAAATTCTTTCAGCTTCTGCCCAACACCCAGTTCCAAAGCCACTTCCACATTTTGAAGTATTGTTATAAACAACACCCCACTTCTCTGGTACCAGTTTTCTGTATTAGTCTGTTTCTGTTGCTTATAACAAAATACTGGGAACTGGGTGATTTATAAAGAACATGAAATTTATTTTTTGAAGTTTCTGAGGCTGGGAAGTCCAAAGTCCAGGGAACACAGTTCAATCCATAGCAGTCACAAAGTCCATGCTGATTCTACTGTGAACATAACTCAACTCTATCCCTTCCACACTATTCCCACCACTGCTGCCTTATTTTGGGGCCTTGTCATTTCCCCCCTAGATCACCCATCTCCTTGCCTGAGCCTGGACAACTCTAACCCTTTTTCTCCTACAGTGCAGAAAATAAACTTGCTAAAATGCACATCTGATGACATCACTCAGATTTCCCTTACCTAGAACACAAGGTCCTTCCTAACCTAGTCCCTGCCAACTTTCCCAGTCCAATCTCATCTCTCATGGCTTCCTTGCAGAGACCCTGCCGAAGCCCGTCTGCCCGATTCCCTCTTGTGTACCACCCTTCCCTTAAGACTCAATCAGCTGGCCCTCCTCTTGGTCCTTTGCAGGAACCTCCATGAGAGCATTTGGAACCCTCTATCATAATTATTAAGTATTTTCATCTGTCTTCCCACAAAAACTGTGAGCTCCTTGAGACCAAAGACCATGTCTCACTCAACTTCATATTTTCAGTGCTTATCACAGTGTCCTTCTCATAGTAGGGTCAGTAAATGCACACCCCTCTTCCTTAAGGTTCACTGGCCATGTCGTAGACCAACCAGGCTGAGCCTAGCTCAGCACCCATCATTCTATGTCCTCACTGCTCTCTTTCCCTCCTCTCTACATGTGAGCTGCCAGTTAGGCCCAAAGTCGATGTCAATAGTGTCCATTTTGAAATTAGTTCAAATGATCTCTCAGGCCTGCCTACCCCTTTCAAGTAAATGACTCAGTACTTCTCAGTACTATACAACTCAACTTTTTTGAAGAATCCAAATTATTTTGCAACAAAACTAGGTATAGCTTTGAAATAAATCAAACCCACTAAAGGCAACAGCCTACTCTCCCCAATTTATAGATCTATCAGCTTTTCCAACCAACAGTCCATCTAAAATGTGGGAAATCTTCTTTATAAATGTAAATTGATATTATTAACTCTTGTTTTAACTCATTCACATGAGTCAGGGTTAGTTGGAACAGGCTCCTGATGGATGGGTGGTTTCTGACAGAGTACAATAGAGAATGTTTTGCCCTACCCATTTTCTTGGAAAACTACACTTTATCACCTGATTACATTTTTGCGACAAACTAGGTTTTTATCTTACTATAGAGGACAGAAGGACAAACACTTTTCTGCACATAGACTTTACTGTCTCAGTCTAAGAGAGGTCTTAAGAAACAAATAACCATGCTGTTTAATTATTGCCAGCAATAATTGCTTCAGAATAATTTTCTAAAACCAAATCTATCAGTTATGAAAATATCCCAAACATTCAATCAGCCTAGAACTAAGCTAAACCACCAAGAAAAATACAACAGATCTTTAAAAAGTTCATGGAAAGATTCATTTTACCTTTTAATTCCATTTTTCACTAACTTTTTTAAGTATTCTCATTTTTTTTGTTGTTTGTTTACTTGTTTGTTTTTGCTTTTTTTTTTTTTTTTTTTTGCAGCTAGCCAGTATGGGGATACAAACACTTCACTTAGGTGTTTGAAGTACTCTCATGTTATTTAAAACAGAATTTTTCAAAAACTGCATGATAAAAATTCCCTGAATGATGGCCTCTTTATCAAGAGTCTGCATTAACAAAATTCCTGTCCTCAGTTCCCTATGTGGGAGGTAAATTCAGTTATGCGATGTACTGTAAAAGTCACCAGCAATAACTTCATTATCAAGTCCCACCCGAGCATGATGAGGGTCACTCTCTCACATTGTTTTAAAAGTGGAAGCTTTTGTTTTTGTAACTTCCCCTATTCTTTTTCATTACCCAGGGAGAAGGTTTTATGGTGTAGCCCTACCTTTCATATAATTCCCCATCCCCTGGTTACACTAGAAAAGAAGAATGCTTTGGGGAAAATAGAATAATTTAGTCAGGCTCCCTCAGCTCAGGTCTGGCTGGAGGGTCAAGCAGCACATTTCTCGTAAACAAGTTGTGTGGGTGGAGTTAGTGTGCATGTGCACCCATGTATCTTTCTAGTTATTGCTTTTGTGTGTTCTGCAGTTTATGAAGCAGGCTGGTGGCAAAGAGCTCCCATCTGACAATAGAGCATGTTTACTCTGCTGGCAGCTGCTCAGTTTCAGTTTTTTCTTTGGACTTTGCCAGTAGCAGTTGAGTTTCTGAGTTTCTCCTTTGTACTGCCTAGCTTCTAGGTGTGTGTGTGCTGAATAAAAACTATTCTTTCTTCAACCAAGGCTCCAAGGAACTTTTTGTCCAGTTTCCTAGCTCATAGACCTGCATGTGAAGGGTTTATGAATGGGCTCAATGGATCTGTGAGCTCCAGACCCAGCCCTAGCTCTACAATTAGCATCGTTGGCAGGATTACACCACAAATGCAATGGCCCAGAAGCCAATGAGATGTGGAGTATGTCCATTTACATAAATTCGATTTAAGTAATGGCCACTTATTAAGCACTCACTGTGCTGTGAGAAACATGCAAGTAATAGATCTGCAACATAACCAGCACCATTTTAGACAAGGCCAAGTACAAAACGGTGCCATCCACCTCCTCACCTCCCCTCCCCTGTTCTCTTTTACTAGAAGCCTCATGGTTTCAGAGAAAATGAAACTTTTGGCATTTCTGCACACACAGAACTCTCCCTCCCCATGACCTAACTCAATGCCCACCCCAGAATTACATCACCCAGCTCTTGGTGACAACATACCAATATAAACTCTACCACCCTAGGTTAGCCACTGTCCCCTATTCTCAGGGCAGCCCTGGGCTGTTCCCCACTTTGAGCACAGCCCAGCAGATCCTTTTCCTTTAATAAAGCTTGAACGGTACCCAGCATCTCAGCTCACTTTCTTTCAGCAAGTAAAAGGGAAATGATTCAACTTCCAGAGCACACAGGGTCTAGAAAAGAGGAAAGGCAGACACAAAGTGAAAACTGTGGCACAGGACAGATGTGATAAATAATATAATGGAGGAAGGAAAGAGGTAATCTAGGAAAATGGGAAAGAGAATAGCCCCAAATGGGCATTGTCCTGGAGTAGATGGGATACTAAGATAGGAATTCAATAGGAGAATACGTACCAAGCAGTTATTCCAGGCAGAGAGGATGATTTGAGCTGGGAGAACATGAAATTTGTACGGAGAGAAGTGAGTAGCAGTACGGTATATGCATAGTATATGCATTGAAGTGTGGGGGAAGATAAAGCTAGAAAGGTAGAGGAAGGCGTGGAGACCTTTGAAATCTTTTTTTTTTTTTTTTACATACTAAGGTGTTGTGGAGCTGTGGGAGGGTGGGAGAGAAGGGGAAGAGGAAGGACGGGACTGGCCCACTGCTGGCTCCTTCCTGGCCTAGTTGTGGAAGACAGGGTGCGTGGTTGAGGCCCTCATGCCCCCTCCTTTCAGACTCAGGAGTCCCAGGGACTTCCAGCAGTGGCTTGGATGGGGTAGGGGGGCTATGGCTGGGGCCTGTGCCCCACCCCCACCCCTGCTCAGGAGCCTGAGGGGCTTCCAGCAAATCTTTGAATTGTTGATTCAGGAGTTTCCTTCTGCTTGAGAGCAATTCTTTATGGTCTAGGTGTCTGCTTAACTGTTGCAAATGTTCCACATGAACTTGTGACTAGTATATATTCTTTAATTCTTGATTACATAATCAACACATGGTCATTACATGAAACTTGTTAATAGCATTGTTTAAATTTGACAAACTTTTTGTCTGTTTGACATTTTCGTAATTAAAAGAAATCAGTGAAAATCTCCCTCTGTGGTGATGGATTTGTAAATTTTTTGTTAGTGTCATACTAGTTTTGTCTCATTTATTTTAAAGCAATTTTACTGGGTATATACAAGCGAAACAGAGTAAGACTAGCCTTGTGAACAAAACTGACTCCATTTTCCCTGCAGAGAACACTTTGTTACTTTTCCAATCCTCAATCAGGAGACCCCCAGGGCAAATGATTACCCCATGGGCTGCCCTAATAAAATAGACTGAGATAAGAGAGGAAACAGATATTTACTGAGTTGCAAAACCCCTCCCCAGGCTTGTTTACTGTAATTGTAAAAGTTACAGATTAACCTTAAGACCCCTTTAGGAATTCTCACCTGTGCACAAAGCATCAAGGTGACTGCTACAGTGACCCTCCTAGGGTGACAATGATGAACACCACTGCAGTATTGGACCTACTGATCATGCACCTGTGATGCAACCAGGAATAACAGAATGGACCACCTCCAGTGATGCTGGCCTGTACCCCTTAACTCCTTTCCTTATAAAACACACTGAACAGCTCCCCTTGGGGGGCTAGCTTTACTGTCGCTACTCCCCTTATGCATAAGTCTATCTCCCCTTTTAATAAAGTGTTGCTTGCTTTACTGCTGGGTACATTGTTCATTTCTATGACTTTGGAATCCAAGATCCTAATTTAATCATTGGCGAAAATTGGAAAACTTTGGGCACCAGAGAAGACTCCAGCTGCAAGAGGCAAGTGGCCACTGGGACATTTTGCTCCCATGTCTCTGCTGCTGGTAAGTCTCTCCTGGAGTCTCTGGCCTAAATTCTGACAAGGCAATGCTTTATTCTCTTTTACTCTCCTTTTTTTCCCTTTTCTTCCTCTTTAAAGTGGCTGCCAGACAACTACAGCTTAAACTCCTCTCAACCTGTAAGAAGCATGCTCCCTCTGGCCGCCGGTGGCTTGTCCTGATGCCTAGCAGAGGTGGGAAGGCCAGTCCTACACCATGAAGATCTTGCTTGAGCAGGTTCCCCCTGACCGGGGATTCATGAGAATGTGGGATTCATTCCCATGCCGCACAGTGACTGGAAGTCTGGAAGCTGCTAAAATTCTACCCTTCTCTGATTTTCTGAACCCTCTTCTGCTGTTTGGTTGGATTGTATCTACTACTATGTAGGTGCAGCCTGGAGAGGCTCCCAGCTATACTTTGCTTCTGATATTCCAAGCCCTCTTCTGCTGTTCTGTATAGGTGCACTCTGGAGAGATCCTGGCTATGCTTTGTTTCTCTGATTTAAATCTAGTTGGTACTTTTCTTCTTTGTGCCAACAACAGTGGGGACAACTGCTTTTATCAATTACTGTCAGTGGAATAGGTTGGCCCCACCCATTGGGGCTACAGTAACTGGATCCCACTGCTCCTCTTTTCTCTTTGTTTGTTTGCTTGGTTAGACGTTTAGTTGAGTACCAGTAATCTGAATAAACCTTCCAATCCTTGCACCAGCTTTTGGACTTCAGGTCATTTGTTTAATGCAAGAGAGCATGCTGAGCCTGGTCTGTCAATAACACAAGTTTAAAATAATTGTGGCTTTCTAGTGAATTTAACTTTTCATTGTTCTGTGGTAATCTTCACAATGATGCTTCTTATCTTAGAGCCCAGTCTGGTTAGTACAACTATACTCACCACTGAATGTTTTTGTTGTTGTTAGAATTTGTCTTTATCTTTGAATGGTGATGTAAAGCTCTTTTACCTGCCCCTAATCCTGCCGACTGGGCCAGTTGTTGAGCTCGGGCTGGGTCTGGAGCTCACAGACCCCTCAAGCCCGTTGTCCAGACTGGGTCACAAACCCTTCACACGCCAGGCTGGGTCCCCAGACCCCTCACACGCCAGGCTGGGTCGCCAGACCCCTCACACGCCAGGCTGGGTCCCCAGACCCCTCACACGCCAGGCTGGTTCGCCAGACACCTTACATGCAGGTCTATGAGCTAGGTAACTGGCAAACGGGTCCTTGGAAGCCGTAGGTTGGAAAGCATGGCTGCACGGAGCGGACACCCGAGGCAGATGCCAGCAAAGCCGCAAAGCCGTGCATACACACTAACTCCACACACACAAAACTTGCTTACAAAGAATGCTGCACCACCCCCAGCCAGACCCTGAAGCGAGGGGAGCCTGATTAAATTATTCTATTTCCCCAACAGGTGAGTTTAGTGTATCATTGATATTTCTGGACTTGTTTCTACCTCTATTAGTCCATTTGTGTTGCTTATGCCAAAATACTTGGAACTGGGCAATTTATCCAGAAAATAAAATTTATTGCTTACAGTTTCTGAGGCTGGGAAGTCCAAAGTCCATCTGGTGGTAGCGACAGCAACCCAGGGGTGTCACATTGTATGATGGTGGAAGCAGAGAGAGCAGAGAGAGAAAAGCAGACTCTCCTCTTCTTTTAAAGCTCTCGGAACCATGCCCCTGACCACCATTTTTAATCCATTCACTACTGCACAGTCCTATAATCTGATCACCTCTTCAAGGCTCCACCTTTCGATTACCATAAAAGGATCTCCCACCCTCTTAACAGTCACAGTGGGGACTAAGTTACTAATACATAAAACTTGGGGGACACAATTCAAACTTCAGTGAATTTTATGGGGACATAATCAATCCACTATACTACCTTTTCCTTTCCCCCTTTATATTTTTCCTGCTTTTTCTACACTTTGATTTTCTCCTTCCAAACCTTTTTTTGATTGAGGTTAGTTTTCTTATTCTTTGCTTTTCCCTTGACTGTTTCAGAAGTTATACCCTCTATTTCTATTACTTTTATAGTTATCCTTAAATTTTTACACTGTGTAATTAACAGTCAAAAATTAATATCTTTACTCCCCACCAGAAGGATAGAAGGACCTAGAACTTTAACTTCCAGTAATCCCTCCATGTTTTCCATGCTTTAGTTGTCTAGTATTTTAGTTATGTTCTTTTCTTTAACCCTACCAACTAATTATTAATAGCAGCCTTGTCACTATCATTATTATTATTATTACCTATGCAGGCAATGTATTTTTTTAATTAACCTACAATTTTAACAATTTCTTTGTTCATAATTCCTTTTTGCATCTCAGACCTTCCTTATAGGATTGTTTTCTATCTTTCTAAAGAGTTCTTTTAAAAGTCCCTTCAGCAAATACTTGTTGGTGGTAAACTCTCTCAGTTTTTGTTTATAGGAAAATATTTTTACAGTACCCTCACTCCTTTATGTTGTGTGGATATTTTCTGTAAGGCAAAATGGGTCTCCCACCAAAGCATCTTTTTCATTCTTAGTCTTCAAAGATATATTTGATGTCAGAGGAAGGGTCTGGGAGACCCGATAGCTGGCCTCAACCCACTCTGTCCTCTTACCAGGTTCTTGACTCCTCCATGGGAAAGAATTCAAGAGCAGAGTAACAGTAGAGAGTGAGAACAGGTTTAATATAATGAGTAAGAGATTGGGGGAGGGACAGGCTGGCCAGGAATATCAAGAGTCCTGTTTGGGACACATTAAGTTGAGGATGCATTCGGGACAGCCAGGTGCCTCTGTCAGGTGTGCAAAGATACGAGCCTGGAGCACATCCTAAGCCACCTCCTTTAAGAACACAGAATTTCCAGGCCACTCCCTTGAGTTTTCCCAAATACTTTCCAGGTCTTACTGTATTAATAACTTATGGACTTGAACACCAGATTAAAACCCCACCACATGGCTTTTAAAGACCATCTAAAATGCTTGGCACTTCAAGAAGCCAACTAACGCTGCCTGGTCCTACCACCACATCTCCACTGCATTTATTGGAGAAAATACTTTCTACTTGTCCTAAAGCTGGGTCCTGCACCACTCCCCATCCCCTCCAAATCCTCAGTATTCCTCCTTTCTGGACCAAAACACTCATCCTCTCCCAACATGGATGGGCATTTATATTTGCTTCTGCTCCCCTGACCCCGTTTCCTCCCTGCCCTGATCCTCCTCCTAAGTACCAGTCACTGCTCAGCTCCTGGAGTGAGATAAAGACCAAGAAAGAATACAGAACCCAGAGCCCTTGCTCACTCACAGCAGGGCTGGACATCTGGGAAGACGGCAGTGTCCATGGGGACCCCTGAGAAACCCCACCACTTGCACCCTGGTCACCCACCTGTCTTCCTTGGCAGATTCCCCACACTCTCTTCCTTGCACCCTCTGCCAGTGCTAACTTGCCTGTTCACTCTCCCTAGCATGTCTTCTCACCCCACACCCTTGAATCATAACATTCCCTCCACCTAAACTGCCCCCAGTTACCACATGTGTAAATCCTACCTGGCTGTCAAAGTCTGGTTCAAATGCCACCTCATCCTTGAAAAAGAAAAAAAAAATTTTTTTTAAACCCTCTAAAGTATTAAGAACACTCTTCATTCCAGAAACACTATCTCCTATAATTGTGACACAACCATGGCAGGTAGATGTTATCACACTTGTTTCAGAGGTGAGAAAACAGGCTTAAAGAATGCAAGAGGACACAGCTAGTCAGTGACAAAGCCGAAATTCAAACCCAAGTCTGTTGACACTAAAGTCTGTACCCTTGACCCCTCCAACATTTTACCTCCAAATCCAGTGGCTCTCAGCCCTGACTGCACATTCGGATCACCTGCTGCCCAGACCATGCCCCAGACAAGTCACTGAGAACTTCCTGGTGTGGAGCCTTCCACAGGACACGGGAAGGGTCCAGATGATTCCACTGTGGAACCAGGATTGAGAACCACTATCCTACTCTATCTCCTCCTTTATCTCTTCAAAGTTATTGCTTGCTCCCTCTGAACTCCTATACCACTTTGTTTCTACCCTTAATCATTCAATCACTCATTCATTGACTCAGTGAACAGTTACTCACTGATCCATCCTGGATGCCAGTCACTGCACAGGTGTGGGGAAAATAGGATAATTTAGGCAGGCTCCCTTGGCTCAGGTCTGATTGGGGGTGGAGCAGCACATTTCTTGTAAACAAGTTGTGTGTGGGTGGAGTTAGTGTGGATGTGCACCCATGTATCTTTTTAGTTTTGGTGCTATTGTGTGTTCTTCAGTTTGTGAAGCAGGCTGGCTGGCAGAGAGCTCATGTCTAAAAATAGAGCATGTTTACTCTGCTGGCAGCTGCTCAGTTTTTCTTTGGACTTAGCCAGTAGCAGTTGAGTTTCTGAGTTTCTCTTTGTACTGCCTAGCTCCTAGACGTGTGTGTGCTGAATAAAGACTATTCCTTCTTCAACCAAATCTCCGAGGACCTTTTCGCTGGTTACCTAGCTCCTAGACTTGCATGTGAAGGGTTTGTGAACTGGCTTGAGGGGTCTGTGAGCTCCAGACTCCAGCTCTAGCTCTACAACAGGGCCCTGGAGATCAACAGGAAACAATACTGATGCCTTCTGCCTTCATGGAGCTTGTTCTCCAGCAGAGGAAGCAGGCAATTAAATATAGTAAATGTGAAATGCACACAGTGTAAAAAGCAAAACTTTAAAACTTTTAGTACAAATTGTAGAATAATATCTTTGCGACTTTGGGGCAGGGAGGGATTGCTTACACAAGACCCCAAAGACATAAACAATAAATGAAAAACTGATCGATTTGACTTCATTTAAATGTTAATCTTTTTTCATTAAGAGACACCATTCAAAAATGAAAAAGCAAGCCACAAACTGAGATGCAATATTTATAATGTGTACATCTCACAAACTATAGGTTATCAGAATATGTAAAGAACTCCTACAAATAAATAATAATAATAATCCAGCAGGAAAAATAGATGAATTTCATAAGAATAAATACAAATGGCTAATAAACATTTGAAAAAATGCTCAACTTAAAAAATAGAGAAATGGAAATCAAGCCACAATAAGGTACTATTTGATACCAAATATAAACTTTAATAGTCAAAACTTTAAATAGTCAAAGCTTTTACAACTTTAATAGTAAAAACTTTAAAAGGCTTACTACATCAAGTGCTGTCAAGAATGTGGAGTGGTGGGGCTGCTGAGATACTGTTGGTGGGTGTGTAAATCAGTGCTATAAGCAACTGCAATATAATAAGTATATAATAGGTGGAGCAGGAAGTGACATTAGGATCATCAGCAGGAGGGGCAGGAAAGGTCCAGGAAAGCTGAGAAGTAAGGGATGAATTACAGTTACTCAGCTGAAGTGAGGAAAGGGTGTTCCAGGTAGAGGGAGGATGAACATGATACATTCAAGGCGAAAGAGAAGAGTGTGCAAAGGCCAGGCCAGGAGGACCTAAAATTGTGTCAAAGAGCTTAGACTCTAAGAGCCATGAGAGACTATGGAAGGTTTCTAGCGGAGACATAATCATTCATTTATTCATTCATTCAGCAAACATCAGTGGCACTTGCCATGGGCCAGGTCCCACATAGGATCTGGCTCTACCTGATTGCATCTGTTTTGAAAATATCACCCTGGCTGTGAGATGAAGAACAGGCTAGAGGGTAATGCAACTATAAGCAAAGAAACCACTGAGGGGGTGAGCCAGGAGCAGTTGTGTGGACTAGGGCAGTCACAGAGGCAGAGGACATAAATGCAGAGATGTGAGGTATGTGGGAGGTAAAAGGAACCAGATGTGACGACTGGTTGGATGTAGGTAGAGTAACAAGTGAGAAGAAAGATTGAAGGCGATAGGACATCCATGGGCTAGGAATCAAAGAGGAAGGTGGGGAGCAGATGATATGTACAGATTGGAATAGTTAAAGGGTGAACAGAAGAGGATGATACAGGAGATTGGGAAAGGAATGGCCAAAGGAAACCCAATGTAGTATTGCAGAAAGTGGGGCAGGAGGAAGTTGCAATTGAAGAAGAAAAGAAATGCCGCTAAGAAGTCACATTTAAAAAATGCTGAGAATTATTCATTGACTATGGGGACAAAGATGACCTTCTAGAGAGAAGTTTTGATTAAGTGATAGGAGGAAAGCAAAATTGTTAAAGGCCAAGGGGTGGAAAGAGAAACAAATAAAGTCACTCTTTCCAGAGAAGCAATGCAGCAGGTAGGCAGAGGCACTGCCTTCACTGTTTGGTTTTGTTTTAAATAAGCAAGACTTGAGCAGGTCTGGTGAGAAGGAGCCAGGGGAGAGTACAAAATTGAAAGAGAGAGAGACAGAAAGAGCACAAAACAGCAAGGTCCTTGAGAAGACATTCTGTTTCAACCCCAACTGGGTGTACTGTGATTCAATTCTGGTGCTAACCACCCAAGGTTAGTGTAAACCCCCAGGCTGAGGGCATGGTTCCCAATAAGTCTGCCCCTGCTTTAGACACCAGGCACAATTCAGGGGTCCCCAAGCCACTCACCCTTTTGAATGACTGTCTATAAGTTCAAGGATCCCCACACCCCCCTCAGGTTCAATAATTGGTTAGAATGACTCATAGAACTCAGGAAAGTACTATACTTATTATTACAATTTTATTAGAAAGGATACACATCAGAAGGACCAGCCAAGTGGTGAGACACACAGATAGAGGTCTGGTAAAGAACACAGAACTTCTGCGCCCTCCCCTCACAGAATCAAAATGCACCATCCTGCCAGCACATTAATGTGTTTACCAACCAGGATGTTCCTCTGAGCTCCAGTGTCCAGAGTTTTAATTGGGGTTTCATTCTGTAGGCATGACTGATTAAGTCATTGGCCATGTGATTGAACTCAATTTCCAGCCCCTCTCCACCCTGGAGACTGAAGGGACTGGCTGATATCATGTGGCTCAAAGCCCCAACCTCTAATTTTGTGGTTGTTTTTTTCAGTTACCAGCCCCCATCCTGAAGCTATCTAGGGGCCCTGCCATGAGACAGTTCATTAGCATAACAAAGACACTCCTATTACTCAAGAAATTCCAAGGGTTTTAGAAACTCTGTGCCAGGAACCTAGGAGAAAGATCAGACAAATGTTTAATTATGCAACAATGGGTCAGGAGGTTTGGGAGCTTGGGTGAAAGGAGGAACCTGGGTATGGTGCAGAGCCTCTTTCACTCCGGCAACAGGACAGCAGATGGGGTGGGTGGGAACACATGTTGGAAGTGTGGTGGGAGATGCTGTGGGAGCTCTCTTATGACACCTATTTTCATGGCTGAGTGTGAAGGAGGTAGGTGGGATCAGGATTTGAGGTCAATGGTGAATATTTGAAATTTTTGCTGTGGACAGAAAACTAGGAAAGCTTTGTAGGACTGGTGGGTAGCATAAGATCCCAGTAGATGGTGGTGGTCAGGTATCCACAGTGGCACCCATCCGTGAGGCTGGGTGATTTTCTCCAACAGCCCCTAGTAGCCCCAGTGGAGATACAGAGGAAGCAGACCACCAATACAACCCTGGCCAAGTGCAATGGGATAAAAATTGGAAGGCTTCTGAGGAGACCAGCAAGAAAACGGTTGAAAATACAGAGCATAGAAATTAAGCTGGATGGATAAGGAAGGAAAAGCAGGATGGGCAGATAGAGTGAGGGGATGTCTATGGGTTAGAGGTCCTGATAAGGGCAAAGAATTGGTGCTTTGAGAGGATGGGGGTGAGAAAGCAGGAAGGCAGTGGCTTTGGTCAGAGAGGAGGATGTCTGTGTGCATAATTGCAGAAATAGAGCCATCCTGAGAGGCACCCGGCCATGGGAGTGGTGAAAGGGAGTTCCTTGGATTCAAAATAATAAGTTCCGTGAGGAAAGAAGCCCGTGCTCAGTTCACGCATGTATTGCTAGCAGTACTAGAAATACCACACACTGTCCCGCACTGAGGATGGTTTGACTTATGATTTTTCAACTTTATAATAGTGCCCATACGACCGTTCTGTTTTTCACTTTCACTATATATAATATTCAGTAAATCACATGAGATATTCAACACTTTATTATAAAATAGGCTTTGTGTTACATGATTTTGCCCAAGTGTAGGCTAATGTAAGTGTTCTGAGCAAATCTGAGGTAGGCTAGGCTATGGTGTTCAGGAGGTTAGGTGTAGTAAATGCATTTTTAGCTTACAATAATTTCCACTTTTGATGAGTTTATCAGGAAGTAACACCATCATAAATCAAGGAGCATCTGTATTCAGGAAGCACTGATGATCTTTGAGGAAGGATGATGCTAAATTATTAAGGACGCTGGAAAACTCAGGAAGCTGCTGTGTTGTGAGCCCAATGGGGGGCTCCATTTGGACAACAACCTCTGGGAACCAGCGAACGAAGGGACAGTGATGCACATGGGAACAGCACTTCCCATTCCCCACAGCCCCAGGCCAAGCGATGAGTACATGCTGCCAGTTACTCTCGAGACTTAGCGTGCACACACTCACACCTAACCAGAAATCCCTGCTGGATTATCTCTAACATCAGAGATTCAGCGGCAGCAATGAAAACAAGCCATTCTCATTAGGAAGGGAAGAAAGGAGAGGGAGGGAGGCAAACGAATGTTTCCCGTGTGTCCACCATGGTCCATCTCTGTGTTAGGTGTTTTCCTATGTGACCTTGTCTTGCTGTCCACATTTTAAGTATGAGGACATTGGGCCAGATGTTGAGTAACTTCTGGGGGCAGAGCTATGTCTGGTCCCCTCTTAGGTCTTTCCACCTTACCCACCGAGTGCCCTTGGAATCCTTCAGCCATCTGTTGAGGGCATACCAGGCAAGATGTCGCAGGAGAAGAGGGGGTGGACAATTTTGTCACTGTCCTCCAGGAACCTACATACAGGAGGGGAGGGCCAGTCACTTTCAGATCAACCCCCTACTAACCAGCAAGGATGTTTGTCAACTGGAGGAGATTACATTGAAAAGTTCTTTTCTGGCTATTGAGGTGATGGGTCTGTTTGCTTCTTCATAAGATTGCTTTCTTTCTGACTAGAACTTGAAAGAAGTAGAAGGAAATTTCCCTGCCCTGTGACAAAGTAAACCTGAAGTGAGTCCTATTGCATCTTTGAAATTTTAAAATAGTGTTTCCTATAGAATCAACATTTAGAAGGAGGGAATCAAGGAACTTGCTGGATTTCACAAAGGCTGGATAATTCCTTGAAATCAGTTGCCTACAGGATAATGTTATTAAAGAAAAAATAATTCAACAATACTTGCTAATGCACAGTAAGGAAGACTTTATTCAGGACCACTGCCATAGGTATCAGGACCACTGCAATGGGATTTTGCAGAGGGGGAGAGAGATTGGGCTCAACTTTGAATATAGCACGGACAAGTTAGAATTCATAGCCAAGGAGCAGAGTGGGGGTCAGTGGATAGAAAATTACTAAGAGGAAACATCATGGGTAAGTGGGATTCTGGCTAAACTGACCCAACAGGGTTCTTGCTGAAGACAGGCCAGGGTGATCAGATATCACCTAGGGTAAGGTGGAGGATGAAGAATCCAATTAGACATTGAGAGTGGTCAGATATCAAAGGTAGGGGGTGCCTGCTAAATTAACTTCAAACAATCGATGCTGAGCCAGCAAGGATGAATGGCTTCAGAGCAAACACTGAGGGCTTATTCCCTTTCCCCCCATCTCCACTCATAACAGTCTAGTCCCCTTGCCATTGCAGCCATTTGCCAGACGCAGTCAGGCAGGAGCACAACTCCTAGTGACAGGAGTGAGCAAGTTCCACTGGAGAGTGTGCCCCGAGGCTGTCACTGGGATTGCGAAGTCCTGGGTTTCCCCAAGAGCAGTGTAGCAGCATACCCTCTCTCCATCTGAATGCCCAGTGTGGTTGGAAGAACTATCTAGGGGCTGGCGCCTGAGATGTGCCTGATCTGCTGGCAGGTCTCATCCCTCGGCTATCAACCAACCTTGGGAGCTCCGTCAGAGAGATGAGCAGGTCTCAGGTGCCTTTAAGCCCCTATGGAGTAGGACTCTGCTGGAAAGGTCATCCTCTTGACTGACAAGCAATTTCAGAAGGAATTCCCATGTGGAAGTGAGAGAAGGCAGGAAACTTGCACAGTCAGCCAGATGCAGGGATGTTGCCTTGGGTTGAATGTCCCCCCAGAACTTAATCCCCACTGTAATTGCTCAGGGTGAGAAATCCTATTACGGTAATTGAAAGGTGGGGCCTTGAAGAAGTGATTAGATTGTAGGACCATGCAGTAGTGAATGGATTAATAATGGTGGTCAGCGGCGTGGTTCTGAGGGCTTTAAGAGAAGAGCACATGAGAAGTTAGGCTCTCTCTGCTCTGCCGTTTTCTGCCATGTGAGACCCCTGGGTCACTGTTGCCACCACCAGATGTGTTCCCTGGACTACGGACTTCCTTGGACTTGCCTACAGTTTCCCAGCCTCTGAAACTGTAAGCAATAACTTTCATTTTCTTTATAAATTACTCAGTTCCAAGTATTTTGTTATAAGGAACAGAAACGGACTAATACAGATGTGATCCTCCCACCCAAAGGCATGGAACTAAAATGGCCACAAAATACTTTCCAGGATTCAAGTTCTTTACAGAAGGAAGTAAAACCAAGGACAGGATCCAGCAAGAGCCAGCAAGTGAGGGTTGCAAGGAGGTGGCTCATTTGATCAGCTCCACTCAACAATTCAATCTCCCACCCTGGCCTGGGGATGCAATATGAATAAGTCAACAGGGGCCTGCTCTAATTCAGCACACAGGCTAATGGAGAGACCTGTCAGTAAACAATTAACAGATAAGGGATGATTTCAGATAATGAGAATGAAATTAACACGGCATCATTTGCTAAGAGTGGTAGGACTGGAGGGAGAGAATGAAGAGCTGGAGGTCAGGGGAGACGGTAATAATGAGAGGAGAAGCCAATTTGCCCTCACTTAGGGGCGTGATTGACAGGCTCAAGGACCACAGAGGCCTATGTGCGGGGTGGGGTGAGCAAATGTCAAGGCTGAAAGATGGGAACAGGGAGAGGGGCAGCGCCTACTGGGACAGGGCCTTTAAGAGGCCCTCAGAGGAGACCCCACTTAAACCAACCCATGACACTGCCGTAAGGCCTGCTGAGGTCATGAACTTCTAACCCAAAGCCAGAGAAATGGGAGCAGCTTTTCCCATGAAGAGGGGAAGCAAGTGTCCATCACAGGCATGGCTGAGAATCCCGTGGGCCCCGTTGCACAAGCATCTTGCCACAACAGACACGTGCACAGGCCCCTGGGGGCAGATGGTGAATGCTCAGCTGCAGGAAAACCATCAGCCAACTGAACCAGCCCAGGGTGAGCCAGGCAGGCACATGGGGCCCTCCCATTATTCCCCAGTGCACACACAGGCAGGCACACACAGAATCACACCCCTTCATAAGACTCCTTAACACGGGCCCCACTCCCATTTCCATGTGCCCTCTGCACAGTGCAGCACCTTCCAGCCAATGCAGACTTCCAGGGAGAGGGAAGGTGAACTTGGGTCCCTGAGCAAGATAGGGGCACCATGCGGGGGGTTCATCCACCACAAGCAGTGGGCCCAAGTTTCACTAGAGTTCCTAGAGGCCACATTGCTTCAGTGACCACTGAGAGTCCCCAGGATACTGCCTCTCGGCACCCTTCCTCTGGCCCCGCCTCGGGCTGCCACAGCTGCGTCTGCCTTAGCTGAGCTTACTCACCTGCTCAAGTCAGTCAAACTGCGCTGAGCACCAGCCAGCTGCCAGGCCCTGCTCTAGTTTCTGGGGACACTGTGGTGAGTAAAGGCTCCCAGGCCCCTCCTCACGGGGACCCTTTTTGGGGTGGCTGCTCTGCTGGGCACAGGGGGCTGCTAGGCACAGGGCGGTGCAGACCCAGGGCCCATGTTGTCCCCTGACTGCTCTTGCCACATCGATCCTGGAGAGGGAACATTGTTCTCCCCTAAATCTCTGAGACTGCATTCCTGCCTTCAACAAGGCTTTTCTGAGGGTTTGAGGATGAGGGACGGGAAGTAAAACTGCCAGCATGGCTACTCCCAGGCTCACGCCCCGGGCCCTCCACCTGCCCTGGGCCCTCCACCTGCCCTCCCAGGCTCTCAGTGTGGCAGGCACCAGCTCACTCCCCCGTCCATGTCCCACAGCAGAATATCCATTCCTTTCAGGGTTTCACCTACCACCTACTGGCAGAATGGTCTTTGTAATCAAGCTTCAACAACATTGCATGACAACCCCAGCCACCAGCCCAGGGTGCCCAGGACAGCCCTGCTCTTTCTCACAGTCCCTTCTCCAGCATGAGGGGGCACTTTTGTCCCCCCAGGTCTTTCCTGGTGCTCTCAGGTACTCAGCCTGCTCTGTAGTAAACAACCCTTCCAAGAAGAGCCTGAGGTTTCCCAAAAAGCAGCCCAGTGTGCAGCCTAGAGCATTCTCCATTCACAGAGAGCCGGGCATGACTCTCTCCCTCTTCTGGCCTGGCCATGTCCCCAAGTACGCATGGAGGATTTCTCCCTGGCAGTTGGTTCATACACCTACCACAGCACTCACCATATCTGTCTTCAATTGTGGGCATTCGCCAAAACTCCTTGAGGACAGATATCGTGACCAGCATAGTTTCATTCCCCTTCCCCTAGGCATGCGTGCACACACACACACCTTTCAAACTGGGTGCCTGGTTTGTTGAATGAATGAATAATGGATGTCATTCTACAAGCTACTTTCCTTGGCATGTCATCACCTTTGACCTCATTTTTCTGGAACACCTATATTCTCAGAGGAATTTGGAAAGCCCTCAGAAAACATTTCAAAATCGTTGTATGGAAAAATGGGAGTGTCCAGAAATTTACCTTCTACAGGTATTTCTCATAAGAGCACCACCCCTTCCTAGTTAGTGTCAACTCCAGTTACCTCCCTGTCCCAGAAAACTTCATAAAAGGCTCAGAATTCACCGGCAAGACTCCACTCTGATTCAAACCAGGGTAGCAAGGTGTCAGCTGTGCCTTCAAGGCAAGAACAGCACTTCCCTTCCTGTTCTCCAAGGGGACAACACCCCCAATCAGGCCTAGAACCACTACCCAACCTGGCGGTCTCTGGGGCCTGTCTGCTGCCTCCACATCAACCAGGCTGTTTACTGAGCAGTTTGTTCTGAGCTGGACATCGAGCCTCTGGTGAGTCTCTGCTTTTAATCCAAAAATATTCTTTCCTAAGGAAATACTTGCCTGTTGGAGGAAGTGAGCTCCTGGTGGCAGCCAGGAGTGAGGGTGTGATCGGTCCTGGCTGTCGTTCATTTGGCCAGCCAGGGTTCATGGAGCACTGCCATGTGCAAGTCATGGAGATGAGTGATGTAACTGCAGCGCTGAAACAGGCACATCAACAGGAAGGGAGACAAGCAAACGAAGCACAGTGCGAGAGGCTTGCTGAGGTGTTAGAGACTCACACAGCACAGAGAAAGGGCACCTGCCCCCTAGCTTGGGAAGGGTCTCGTCGTGGAGGTGGTGAAGCATGAGCTGAGTCTTGAAGGACCGGAGTTGACCAATCTACAAAGAGGAGATGGAGTTCCCAGGCAGAAAGAACAAGTTGTGCAAAAGCACAGAGGCTAGAAAGAATATCACGTTCAAAGAACCGCAAACAGTTTGGGAAGGCTGACACATGGGTGGGACAGGAGAGCAGGGGATTCCGTGGTGGGCCTTGCTTACCATGCTCAGGAGCTTGGACTCATCCATTGAGAAGATGGGGAACCAATGATGGGCTCTGAGCAGGGGCTTGATGTCACCAGATTTTGCTCTTTGGAGAGATCTTTGTGTCTGAAGTGTGGGGAGTGGATGACTGGAGCTTCCATGGCAGCCAGGGGAACCAATCGGCAGATGATTTAAATGGCCTAGGTGAAATCGGAGAAGGGCTTGAACTAGAGAACAGTAGTGGGATGGAGAGACATCTACAGGCCCCAGGCACACAGGAAATGCTCAAAAAGACCGTCCAACAGACCGATGGAAGGTGATGAACAATGGGCGCGTCCTTTCTGGTTAAAATGTCTTGTCCAGTTAGAGAAGGAAGGGGAACAGAGGGAGGGGAGGGCTTTCGCTTTTTATTTTAAATACTTTTATATTATTATCTGAAACTTTGAAAATAAGCATGTATACTAACAAAAAGTCTAAGAAGGTTACTTTTAAAATTGTGACTAGTTCTAACATGTAACTTTCTGCTTGCATACATCATTGATTAACTTTGATAGATCCTTTCATGAACTATCATACCAAACATCACTCCTTATGAAAACCTATTTTGAAAAATAGGCCATGTGTGATAGCCTTATAGATTCCTTATGAGACACTGGTAGATTTTTTAACCTTCTAATGTCAGGGAGAGAAAGGAATCCCAAGTCGAGGTTGGCAAATTCTGGAACATCTATCCATAGTATTAAAGTTTTGCCTCTTCACAAAAGTTCAACACCTTTACACCATCAGACTTTCTCATTCCACATTGCTCAGTCATTAGAAGAGATCAGCCACCTAGAGTGGCTCCTAACTTGACCTACACACCCAACAAATCCTGAGTGACCGTGCTGAGAACTTCCTCTTCCAGAAGTTAGAAAACTGAATTCCAGCCAGCAGTGAGGAAGTGATTGAAGAAGTGAAAGGAACAAAGTCCTGGAAGGAAATGGCCAGATCGTCTTTGATTACGTAATAACCAAGGAGTAGAATAGAGACACACAGACGTTGTAGAAGAGACATATTTTTTAGCATCCTAAAAAAGCACACAATTCTTATATTCCCAAGGATAGAAACCCTAAAAAAAATTTCGGCAGTGCTATCATAAAGTCTTAAGGAAGAGTGAAAGGACAACAGAAATCCAGCAACAGAGCTGCCAGTTGCAGATGAGAAAGTATACAGGAATAAGGAAGAAACTCAGAAAAGAGAAGATAGAGAACTAACTGTTTGGGAAGTCCCAGTGCTACCCTGAGGAGGAGAAATAAGCAAATTCACACCGCATGTCACAGCCAGGAGGAGAAAGGAGGGAAGACAAGAGAACGGTTTACCCTAATCCTGAAAGTGCAATGTGGAAACACTTAGGGCTAGAGTTGCTAAGGTGTGTAAATCTGCCAAGCCTATGTAGTGTGGAATATGCTGGATCACTGAGACAGCAGTCCACAGACAGGCCCTGTGTGGAGAGGAGGAGATGGGGGCAATAAATGTTTGTAACAATTAAAAATGAGAAAGAAAGATCTGGTTTGGGTTCAACTAACATATGTTTGAGTTTCGGTTCCAGTATTTACTATTCGTGTGGTCTTCTCTTGGCCTCAATTTCCTCAGAGATGAAATGGGCTAATACTATCTGCTTTTTTTGTTTGTTTGTTTGTTTTGTGGTTGCTAGAAAATTTTATTTGATTTTTTTAAGGATTTTTAAAAATTTTTATTGAATCAAAATTGATTATACATATTTTGGGGGTTCAACATTGAGATATGTTGATCAAATCAATATTACTAGCATACACATTGTTACAAATCATAATTATTGTTTATGCCCCTTGTCCAATCTCTCCCCATCCCCCCTCATCCTCTCCTCTCCCCTCTCTAATTACCCTAGATTTCTTCTCTCCTGAAAGAATAAGAGATTTACTCTGTTGATTTGTTGCCTAGATGATCTGTCCAATGCTGAGAGGTGTGATCAGGTCCCCCAATATTATCATAGAGCAGATGCTTCTTCTGTCACTCTGCAATGGGCTTTGTGAGGAGAGACATCCTCTTCTTTTCTTTGTCTCTGCTGGTGACTCTCCTTGTGTCAGTGCACTCCAGTGCTTGGCAGACCATCTGCATGATGGTTGTGGTGTCTAGCCACTTTTGTGGCAGCCATGGTTATTGTGGTGGCTGTGGTGGGCCACCCACATGGAGGTGATGTTTTTGTCATGACTCCTTGGTGTGCCTGGTTGTGGGGAATGTCTGGTCCGCAGATCCATGCCTTGGGTCCCTGGGCGGGCCCTGAGGCACTGGCACAGTGTGCCCAGTTGTGGGAGGGCGGTCCAGTCCCCTTCTCCATGTGTTGGGTCCCCAGGTAGGCCCCGTAGCACTGGTGTGGTGTGCCTGGTTGTTGGAGGGGGAGTCAAGTCCCCTTCTGCATGCCTCGGGTCCCTGGGTGGGCCCCGAGGTACTGATGCAGTGTGCCTGGTTGTGGGAGGGGGGTCCAGTCCCTGGCTCCAAGCCTCATGTCCCCTGGTGGGCCCCAAGGCACTGGTAGTGTGCCTGGGCCGGGACTAATTTTTTGTCCTTTGGTTACTTCTAACATGGGGGAACTTCCTGTGGGAACCAGTACTTGAGCTGTGTTGTTGAGCTAAATTGCTGCTTTGCTGCTGTTTCCCTAGGGAAGGCTTTATGTGCAGCTCAGGGTCTAATGGTTGACCTTATAGGTACTTCCAGATCTCCAGCAACTCGGTGCACCTGGGTTGTGTAGAAACTCTGATCTGGGCCTGAGTTTTTTCATCAAACTGCACTGCATGTAATTCTGCACTCCAGACCAATCTCCTCTGAGTGGTCCTGTGCTGATTGGGGGATGGATCAGCTGTCCTTGGTGTGTCCCAGCATTCTCCCGATGGGCCTGTCTCCCCCACCACCCATGCTCCAAACACTTCCCATGGGACAGACCCTATGCCAGTCCCTTGCATTGACTCACCAGCCTCTGAACAGCCTCCCTTTTTCAGCTGTTCTGGCTACTCACTCCTGCATGGGTCCATGGGAACCCTATTAGTGGTCTTGCTGTCCTGGGGGCCACCAAGGTCCTCTTCTCCCCTGCTGCCTCCAAGTAACTCCATCTGAAGGTCATAGCTGCAGCTTCTGCTGGCTCCTGCTCCATGTGCCTTTCAGCTCCAGCCTTAAAGCAGTCACAGCTTGAAATGCTCAGAGCAGTTTTTTCTTTCTCTCATTGTGGTTTCTCCCACCTTCATGAACCCCATAGGTCTCTCTTCCTCTTCCCCTGAGCTCCACTGGCCCCTGCTTGGCTGATGTTACATTTTTATAGTTGTAAATTGGTTGATTTGTGGGAGATAGTGACGCTGGGGACCATCTATTCCGCCATCTTGACCAGAACTAATACTGCTTTAAAGGTTATTGTGAAGACTAAAAAAGGTAATAAGGAAAAAGTGCTGGCACTTAGTAGGTGCTCAATAAAGGGCAAGTTTTTCTTAAGTTTTGTTTCTAAAGTAGTATCCAAGAAGAATGGTATAAAACAATGGTATAAGACAGGGGCCTACAACCTATGACCTGCAGGACAAATCCAGCCAAGCCCATTTGTTTACCTACAATCTATGACGGCTTTTCTAAAATAATGGCAGAGTTGAGTAGTTGCACCTAAAACATTAACTATCTGGCCCTTTACAGAAAATGTTTCCAGAACCCTACCAGAGCCCTGGTTCACTCTCTTATACCCATCATGTGTGAAGAAAGCCCTGCTATTCACCTTACCCATCAAGGGCCTTTTTCTGCTGGATCCAAACTAAGAAAAAGACTCTACTGCCTCTCCAAGGTAGAATAACAACTCAGCCAGCAGGAGAAAATGGTGGGGACAGTCATCGCTCAGTACTGTTTTGAGCAAGAGGGTGAACAAGGAAAGATCAGCCCACTGCAGAGAGCAGACATCACCACGTGTACATGCAATAGTATAAGAACTAACCCACAATTATTCTGCTTGTCTTCTTGTTCAAAACTATTGAAGGCCATTAGGGTGAGGCACAGCTTGATGACAGAGGCTTGAAAGCCCAAGATCAGACATAAGATGGTACCAAGGCACTTGCTGCTTTAAGTAAATGCCAGTGTCCTGCCTTAGAGGAATGACCTGCCAGGGTAGAGGGAGGGGAACTTGCCGCTGAGAAGGGCTCGAGTGACTCGAGAGCTAAAGAATTCCCCAAAAGCTGGAGCTCCCCACGACTTCCTGGCATTGCCACCTCCTCACTTCTGCTTGTTCCATTTCCTTGGGTCTTGCCATGTACATCATCATCCCTCCTTCACTCCCTCCCTGAGTGAAACTATTTCTATAGTGAAATGTTTTCTACTCATTGGGGACCGGAAGGATGTTCTGTGGCCCAAGCGGTCTCTTCGGGGAGCCAGAATTTGGTACAGACATTGTGCAATCTGCCTGCTTGACACAACAAGAGGTTTCACTTCCTGAGATGGACAGGATGGTGGCAGGTTTGGGGTCCAGGATACAGGTCCAGGATGAGACATGGCAGAACTATAGAGACTGTTACATCAAGGGGCATTACCCCACTGTTCTAAAATTTCCCTTGAGCAGAAAGAACCCAGGGCTCCTGCAACCTGAGTACCAGCACCACTTCAGTCACACTGTGACACTGGACGAGTCCTTTCAACTCTCCTGGCCTTGAGTTCTTCATCTTCGGTTCACATTCAAATAGCTGTCTGTGTCTTTGTCTATATGAACCCACTAGATCCCACTAGAACAATCGTTAGGGCTCCTTTCAGCTGGCATATTCTGAGGTCCCGGAATGCCGCAATTAGAAGAAGGAGGTAGCTCAAGGCTGCTGACCTACCCCCAAGTCCCAGAAACAGAATGAATGAACTCAGAGCTGATGCTTGGGTCTCCTGCATACCTCCCTTCCTGTCACTGTCTCTCATCTTCCTTTGCTCAACACATGGACAGATCATATCAACAGACCGAGAGCATCTCTGTGTTCTCTGTCAGGAGAGCCCACAGAGCCATCAGATCACCGGGCCCTGCTGGCTGCAGCATGAAGACTCTGGGGAAGATGACAGTTTCTCCAGTGAGGCTTGGGGACCAGTGGTTAATTTGCAAAGTGGATCCCATGGAGGCAAAATAGAGGAGTCCACCAGGGCACCCAGACAGGCCTTTTGGGACATCTGTAGGACTAGACACCAAATTTTATGAGGGCTCAGAGTTGGGAACTGTTTATTGCTTACCAAACTCCCAAGAAACTAGTGCGTTGAGCAGCTTTTAGATTTCCTGTGAAACACGGAACTTACCCAAGATGGAATTCTTGTGTCTGCCTTCCTAATATCAAGGCACTGGGAGCCAAATTAAGAATCAGAAGGTGGCTTGGTCAGCAAGCCCAGGAAGGCTATTTCGCTCATGCCTCAAATACTCTCACCTGTCAGCACGAGGGGCTCATTCCCCCTTGGACAATGCAGACCAAGCACAGTACCTAGCACAGAGTAGGTACAGGGCTATTTGAATGTTAACACTGGCAAATTCCTGCTCACCTCCTCAATTGACAGCAAACCCTTACTGTCAATTTACATGCCAGACACTGTGCTGGACTTGGCTCTAAAAGAGTTCACAACCTCCTGGGGGAACCAGAAAGGTGAGCAAGGTTTCAATTCAGTGCTCTAACAAGTGCTCTACCAAAACATGCCAGAGGGGCTAGGGAAGTTGGTCCTAGACTCCATGTACCATTTATGACCTGGTCACTCATTCATTCTACAAATGGAGGACTATCCTGGGGCAGTACCTGGGAACAGGCACCCCACTGGTCTTTGGGTTAAACAGAGTCTGGTAACTCTTGGTGTTACCAAGAGATATAGTCTGAGCTGGATAGTCTTATAGAAACAGTATTCCACTTCTCAGAGTTCACTGAAAAAAATTCTTTTAGGATCAGAGCATCTCCTCTGCCTTTTAAAAAAGGATTATGATCATGAATGCTTGATTTATCAAACTTTTTCAAAATATGACTTAATTCAGCCTTATTTTGCTGGTTATCCCACATTGATATGTTTTCAACATGAGATTGGCTAGGATGCCAGCACCTGGTCTTCCAGGATTGCATGAGCTTGTCTCCAGGGCTCTCCCATTCCTGCTGGGAACCTGACCCCTGCACATTGTGTTTCCCTTGCCCCATCCAAGGCAGGTCCAGTGTCTCCCCAAAAGCTCCTGAAATTGATGGAGAGCTCCCGAGGTAGAGACAGCACTCTAGATCCAGACAGTGAGGACTATTATCACTTCATTATACCCATTTATCCATCTCCAACTGGGAAGTGTCCTAAACTTAAGTGCAAGGAGGCAAGTGAGGGGATATGTTGGTGTGTGCATATCTGTGTGTCCTCTACTTCATCCCAGAGATCCTAAATTAAAACATTCTTCTAGGAAAATCCAGTATTTTAATATTGACATTATCTGCACCATGGCTGTCAGAAAAAAAAAGTATATTTACATGATGACACATTTGCAAAATGTGTCATAGTTTGCTACTCCTTGCCTTCCACAGACTAGAGAGTTATTTCAGCTTACCAGCCTCCCACCCCAGAAGTTCCCACCAATTCTCTTCCCCCTCTCCCCTCCACACCCTCTTAACTTGGTTGCAAAATCAACTAACCAAAGGGGGAATTTCTCAGCTCTCCACTTCTGCTTTTGAAGCCCATAAAACAGTGAAAGAGAAGCTGGCAGAGAGCAAATCTCCTCGAGGCACAAGGCACAGCAGGCCGCTTTGGGATTCTCTCCAGCCAGTCTTCACTGCTCAAGTATGAGTTTATGACTTTAACTAACTCTTCCTTACAAGCAGGCCCTAAGAGAGTCTCTCTCTCTCTCTCCTACCTCCCCTCCCTGTCTCTCTCCCTCCCTCCTTTCATCCCTCTCTTCCCCTCTGCCTGAGCTTTTTGTAAAAATGCCAGGTGTACTATAATTCTATGACTTGTAAAATATTCTGGGAATGAATACTGCTTACCTAGCAGCTGACATCTGGGAGATCAATGTCAAAGCCTCTGCTCAAGGTCTCCTAGCAAATGCACTGCTGGTTTGGGTTTGGTTTAGCAAATGTTTTCCTCTAGACCCACAGGACAGCTCTTTCGTGCATTCTCTCATTCATTCAGGGTGTGTTTCTTTGCGTGCCTGCCATGTACTAGTTGCTGAGGGAAACTCACAAATGAAGACACGGGGACTGGCGCTGCAAGTGGTCACTTATTTCTCCTCTTCTCACAGGTCTCTGAAGAAACCATGGCAGTGGTACCCGAACTCGTCAATGAAATGATTTACTACAGGTCAGTGAAGAGACTGAGACCAGCAGGGCTCCCCTCTCAAGAGTAGTGTTATCTGTGCTTGGAGACCAGATTTGTCCCCCAAATCATTTCTCTCAGTGGCAAGCAGGGTTCTAAGTTAAACTGTTTATAAACTGGTTTAAAGCCTGCACTGCAAGTCCAGACTTGGGACCCAGAGGCTATCCTGATGCTTCTGCCAGGGCTTCTGCAGATGGCAAATGGGAAGCAAAGACAGCAAGTGGATGGTACCAGGAAGCCTTTTGCAAAGTTTGGCTTGGGTGAGAGTGGGAGCTCAGATTTTAGCTGACTCTGCTGGGCTGGAGATTAGGTCTCATGATCCAACAGAGAAAACCCGGGGTACATACCTGCCTGGTCCAGAATCTACCTCTTAGACTATTCTGTGCATATCACCATGGAACTTGCCAGAAGTCTTCAGGCAGCTTTGAATGACATGCTGTTTGCAGTTTCCTATTAACAATGAAGAACTGCTTGCAGGGAAGGAAAAAATAAACCTCCTCAGGAGACATAATTGAGCATTGTCTCTGTTTTTATTATAGTGGCAACGAGGATGACTTGTTCTTTGAGGCCAGTGACCCCAAACAGATGAAGGTGAGTCTGTGGGCTTAGCTCCCATCCCATGGAGGGGCTCTGACACAGGAAGAGCCAAGAAAAGGGCTGGACCACCTTGTTCCCCTGATATTTTATGATAGAATGACTTTTGCCTCTTCCAGTAAAACAGACAGAGGCTGCACTATGTGCTTTCTCAGCCACCACACAGCTGCCACACCACCCTAGTCACTCCGAAGGCTTGGTGATGATGGCCATGCTTGGGGGAGGGGGAAATCATGGTGATAATGTTTGCTGTTTTGCTCCAGGAAGACAGCCAAGTCTTCAACACAAATTTGATTCTCCTTTTAGGAGATAGGCTCAGCCTACACTAATCTCTTGAGTCAAACTCTGAAATCCAGAGATGATCTTGAGAATTAACATACGTCTACTCCCTTTCGAGTAGATAAGACATAGATGATATAAACAGAAAATTGAATGGGAGTTGAAAGAAAACCATTCACTTGCCATTCAACCTTGGACAAGTCATTGCACCCCTTAGGACCTCATCTGAAAGATAAAGGGAATGAATTATATAATCTCCGAAACCTTCATTTCTGATGTATTTTCAGTGGTAGCTAAGTTTATCCCAGCAAATGGGCATTTTTTAAGCTCTTATCCCTCCAAAAAGTGATGCTGATGTTCTGGTTGTCCCTTCTTTTTTATATGACTCCTGATAACTTTCCTAGGTAGCACATACATCAGCCCAGCTAGGTCAGGTGTGCAGATTAGAAGGCAGCCACTTTTCTCTTTTTTTTTTTTTTTTTTTTTTCCGGTTTATGACAGCCTCCCCTTGTCGCAGAATCCAGTCCTCAGTTCTGTTAAAAGCACATTTCTTTAAGTTTTCAGATCAGCATAAGGGGTTGACTGCAGCCCTGGGTGGGGGGCCTTGGAGTCTCTGCCTGGCCTTGCCCTGCTGCCTCTTCCAGCAGCCTGGCTCTCATTGGAAGCCTCCACTCTGGGCAAGCACATCTGGTGGGTCCACCTTTCCTTTGTGCTGTTAGAGGTCTCTTCAACTGTCCTTCAAGCTTTTGAACCATTATGTCCTAGGGAAACCTCAGTTAAGCCTCAAAGTGGTAACATACGAGTATTTCACAAGTCGTAACCACTCTTACAGTATTGGCAGAATGCCCATGAGACAGTGTTCCACAAAAAAAAGACCTGTGTAGAAAAATTGAAAACTTGTTGAGTGATTATAGGTGAGTAGAAAATGTTATGGTCATCACTGTGGCGAAGAATTAAATGCATAGTGTTAGAGCATTAGAGATACAAAGACATAAAGTGTAAGAAGGTGTCAGCATATAGTGTAGGTACAGCATGCATAAAAAAAGATAAACACAGAAAAAACGGGGTTTACTCTGAAAGAATAGCATATAGGGTGTCAGAAAGCCCACATTCTGCTTTGCGGTCTGCCTCTAACTTGCATGTGCCCTTGGGTAAGCCACTTAACCTCTCAGCTACTGAAAGAAGGGGATTATCATTAGAAGCTTG
Organism: Cynocephalus volans; assembly: GCF_027409185.1. Taxonomy (NCBI): domain Eukaryota; kingdom Metazoa; phylum Chordata; class Mammalia; order Dermoptera; family Cynocephalidae; genus Cynocephalus; species Cynocephalus volans. The sequence goes on from NC_084473.1 coordinate 85,837,315, forward strand.
GTCATCTCTGAGGCCCCTTTCTCCTCTTTAATGCTGCAGGGCAAGTTCGCTGGCCTGACCACCTTAACACGCTCACTCGGTTTCTCCACAGAACTGCTTCCAAGACCTGGACCTGTGCTGTCCAGAGGGGGCCATCGAGCTGCAAATCTCCCACCAGCACTACAACCACAATTTCAGGCAGGTTGTGTCGATCATCGTGGCCATGGAGAAGCTGAGGAAGAAGATGCTAGTTCCCTGTGCAAAGGCCTCACAGAATGGTGACCTGAGCAGCCTCTTGTCCCTCATCTTTGAAGAAGGTACTTAATGAGAGCTGAGAACAAACAGTAGATCTCCCATCGTGTCCTCCTCAGAGTCCATCACTCAACAGTCAACCAAAGTTCCCAGAAGCTGATGCCATTTAAAGGTAGAAGGCCCAGCAAGGAGAAGAAAACAAAGAAACTTAGAGACCAAATCGGGCATCTCTTTGGTTGAAACTATTCTTGAAAGAGGACCTTGATAACTACTCACACTGGCAACCCACTCACTCATTTTCAGAGGCCTTCACTTACATTATCGCTGACAAGTCTCACCACCTCCCCATTGGGCTAGTGTTATTACCATCACCATTTTACACAAGTAGCTCAGTTGCTAGTCCACAGTGAGCAATCACAGAGCTGAAGCTTGAACCCATGTCTTACCTACCCACCCAAACTTTCTCCCCTGCAAGGCTATAATGAAACTTTGACCGTACATGCTCAGATATCCTCCAAGAAACCAATTTCTGCTGCCTTGCATCGCTAAGCCCGTCCTTCTGATTTTCTGTCTAAATAACATGTGTTCCACATTTCAGAATTTGTCATATGGGATGATGCTCATGAATGCGACGCGGTACGGTCGCTGAACTGCACGCTCCACGATACAGAACAGAAATGCCTGGTGCTGTCCGGCCCGTATGAACTGAAAGCTCTCCACCTCAATAACCAGAATCTGAACAAACAAGGTAACCAGGGGCATCTTGGTTTCCTTTCCTGGCCTCCTGACAGCTTACTAATTCTCCATGTTTTGAACAAAGTAGAACGTTAGGGCAAACACAAAAACAAAACATAAACTTGTGTTTTGGTTTTGGCAATGGTACCCGTTTGATTGCCTCAGCATGTTTATTTGTTAGCAAAAGGTGTGGCTGTGAGAAATCAGACTGCTCCAGCACTCCACGGTCCATTGTCCAGCCAAGTCACTTAGGCATAGTGCAATGTCAATGCTTCCATACTGGGTGGTCATTTGATAGAAATGCCCTAACTGCCTGTGGGTTCTTTTTTCCTGTGGTTGAGACTGAAACTAGAATAGTAAAGTGACAACCCGTCCACCCCATTCCCAACCCTGTCCCCTTATCCCTAACATCCTTCCTGCCCAATACCAGATGTTTCCTTGTGGGGAAATTTTACTGCCCAGTAGGAACGTATATCTCTCTGCTGTAACTGGCAAATGTCTTAGGGGTGGCGAGCCCATGATTAGCTGTGGGGACCTGCTGGCATCATGCCACCGCTGGTGAAGCCTGAGTGCAGGGATGTGGGCAAGGGAACGGCTGACAGGGGCAGCCTAGGGGGAAAGCGTCTTGCTCCTGGCCAGGCGAGGATATACCTGTTTGTTTAGAACTGGGTGGTGAGAGTGGTCCCAGGGCTACCAACTTCCTGTGACTAAGGAAGATCAAAATGAGTGTCTCTTTGGAGCCACTTTTCCCAGCTAAGCCTCTCCTCTCCCAAGTTCTTCCTGTATGCTGCTTTCTGTTCCTGAAGCAGCTCTCATACCTGATTTCTTCTGGAAGCCCAGCTTTACCTCTTTCCTTGTCTTCCACATTGACCAAATTGGCCACAATTGTGGATGGGCACACTGCTGGCCAGTGGCAAGATGGCTTCCTTCCCTCCTTCAGCATTTAAAAATTAGGTCCCCTTTATTCTTCATTGTCATTGCTGTGAGGCTCTGAGAAGCCCTCGGACCTTCTTTGGGGAAACCTTGAATCATCCAACTGACCCTGCTCTTGTCTGTGAGAAGCCAAGTTATCTTGTTTATTAGGCCAAAGGAACTTGGCTGTGGGTTCCCACAGAGGGTGTTAAATTGTGTGAGTCCTGCACATGGGGTTCCAGGGTTGGGACCTGCACTGCTGTGTACCTGACCACAAGCCTCTCTCCTTTCTTCAGTGGTGTTCTCCATGAGCTTTGTGCAAGGAGAAGAAAGTAATGACAAAATACCTGTGGCCTTGGGCCTCAAGGATAAGAATATGTATCTGTCCTGCGTGATGAAAGACAATAAGCCCACCCTGCAGCTAGAGGTGAGTGAGGGAGGCTTCCCAGCCTCTTCTGAAACACCCCAACGATCTTGTGCCTCTCAGATACCACCTTCTCTCTGCCCCCCGCCCCTGAGAAAATCTGGGAGCTTGTCGACTTGACAGTTCTGCATAAATATAAATAAATTTAACATACTTTTTAAATGCATGCAACCTTCACTCCTACCACAGAAAATTAAATCATTTTGCTGATGTATTATGTCCTGCCATTGATACTACCCTGACAGATTATATACAATGTTGGGGTTAAAAGTATTAGACATGGTTAGGGTTGCTGTCATTTGACAGATGACACTTCAGGGAATTAATACATTAAAGGGACCTGTCATCATCTGCCCTCCACTCCCACCACCACCACCACCACCACCACCTTCAGCTTTGCAGCAGAAACTTCATTTCCAAGTTGATGTCATTCTAGCCAGGGCCATGGGGAAAAATATGGCAAAACTCTTTAGAGACTAGGTACTTCTAGAGGCTCTAGCTTAATTTTGACTTTTTAGAAAATTCTCATCTACATTATGTTCCCCAGCATTTGGTACTAAGAAAAGTCGAAGGGCTCTTGCCGTCACCACACAGAAAGTTGTGGCTCCAAGGGTAGCTTAGGCTTCTGGCTCCTGGTCCTGTAACCTGCTCATCAGTTCCTCTCCAGCCAACCCAGAGAACATTTCAACCACAGTGTCTTTGTCCCTTCCCTCACAAAAATTCTTATTTCTATTTTGCTGCAGAGTGTAGACCCCAAAATCTACCCAAAGAAGAAGATGGAAAAGCGATTTGTTTTCAACAAGATAGAAATCAAGAACAAGGTAGAATTTGAGTCTGCCAACTTCCCAAACTGGTACATCAGCACCTCTCAAGCAGAAAACATGCCTGTCTTCCTGGGAGATGGCCAAAACGGCCAGGACATAACTGACTTCACCATGGAAGTCATGTCTTCCTAAAGAGATCTGTACCTAAGGGACCCCGTGTGCTGCATGTAGATTCAACTTCTCAATCTGGTGGAAGGGGAATCGAAGGGTTCTGAGCATGGCCTCAGGCTGGTCTTTACTGTTGCCTACACTGATGCCCTGCTGTATTCCCTAGGACAGTACTAGGGAGACCTCCCGCCCACCAGCCAAGAGGAACAGCTCTCTCTCCCGGAGCCAACCCTCAGACCCTCTGCTGACCCAGGCCTCTCTCATTTCACCTACTCACTCAACCATGGCACATTCAGTTCAAAGAAATCCTCTGTCCTTTGCTCCCAGCTCCTGAAGAGCGACCACTTTATTTATTTATTTATTGACTGATTGGTTTGGTCTATTTAATTCAAGGGGCCAAGAAGCAGCAGCGTCTATGAAAGAGCCCCATTCTTAATATCTATGGAATCAATTCAGTTTGGACTGGTATGCTGTCTTTAAATCAAGTCCTTTTGACACAGCTGAAAATACCTAAGCTCAGATTATTTAAATGGGAATATTTATACATGAGGAGGTATGATCACACTGTTCTGATGATTCTGAAATAAATTTCACTGAAAAAAAAAAAATTCTGCCCTAGTCATTAAAACTTGTTTTAGATTTGACACAGAAATGTGAAGCTAAGCGGGGCTGCAAGAGCTCTCTCTTTGAGGGGCTAGAAGCCCACTCCTTATCACGGGGTGCTGCAAAGTAGAAACATCCCTGGCCACCAAAGACAAGCCTCCCCCCTCATCCCTTTCATTTCTGTTTTTCAACAAAAGGATATTTAGTGCACAAGGTTCATCTAAAAAGCAGGATCAGCTGAAGCACTGTAAGAAGTAAGGATTAGTGGTAACAGCTGCTGATGAATTTTCTATCTGTTTACTCAACAAACATCTGCTAAACAAATGCTATGTACTAAGGACCGGGAGTACAGAGACAAGAAAGGTAAAGAGTTCCTAGTTAGATAGGACAGGCAGATATGTACAAGCAAAAATAAGACAACATGACAAGTAGAGGTAAGAGACGGTATGAAAGGAGTAGCCAGGAAGGAGTGATGAGATCTGCTGGGAACGACAGAGGGTCAAAGGGGTGACATACGAGTCAGGTCCTAAAGGGATGAGCAGAGTTCCCAGACAAAAAAGAAAGGAAAGGACACTCCAGGTAGAGGGACCAGCATGAGCAGAGACATGGGGATATAAGTATGACTGATGCAAAAAGTAACCTTTCAGAATTGCAGAAGTCACCAGAAGCAAAGTCAAAACACAAAACAAACCAGGGAAAAAAATATTTGTAACTCATGCGAGATAAAGAGATAATTTGCTTAACACATAAAGAGCTCCCTGAAAATATTAGAAAAAGAAAACAAAAGCAAACCCCCAATGAAACAATAGGTAAGGGATATGAACAGGCTGTTTGCAGAAAGGGAAATACTATTAGATCGTGGACAGAGTAAAAGATGCTGAGGATTACTCATAATAAGAAAGTCAAATTAAAAGTACTTTGAGATACCGATGTTCTCCTTTCAGAGTGACAAAATCAAAAGTTTAACAAAACATCCTTTTGGCAAAACTGTGGAGAAACCCCATGGTTAAACATTACTTTCAGGAGTATAAATTGGTATGACCCCTACAGAGGAAAATTTGATAATAACTATGGAAATCACAAATGCCCTTCCCCTTTGGCCAAGCAATTTCACTTCTGGTGATTTATCCTACAGATGGACATAACCCATGTAAAATCACAAATGATCAAAATTATTCGTTGCACATCATTAGTAACAGCAAAACTTGGAAATAACCCAAGTGTCTATCCACAGGAGATTAGCTAAATGAATTATGTGGCATGGAATACCATGCAGCTATAAAAAAAGAATAAGAAAGCACTCTCTGCACCAATATGGAATTCCCTCCAAGCAAGATATACTAGCTGAAAAAAGCAAGCTGCAGACAGTGTTTGTGGTGTGCTCACTTTTACGGCCAAATTAATTTTTTTTGGTCTCTTGCATAACTGTGCTAACTTTTATGTAACAAAGGGTTGCGGGGGAGGCAATGCATTCTAATGTGCTTGTATTTGGTTTGAAAAATTCTGGATGATGCATAAGAAATGAATAAAATAGTAATGTGGGGGTTGGGCAATAAGATAGATGGGGACAGGGGTGAGAGCAAGACATTCATTCATATACTTTGTATGTAGTTTGATTTTTGAATCATGTGAATACATCACCTACTCAGAAATAAAATAACAATAATTTTTAAAGCCTTTGTTCAAAAACGAAACAAAAGAAGTATATGATTTATTGCAGGAAAATCAACTATTGAAACATGCCAGTCCTCCTCAGCTCACTCCTAGTACTCTCCCTGCCTCCTTGTTCCCAGCTCTCCAAGCTCTTCTCCTAGCTCTGTCTGCTTCCTAACTGCAGTGAAAGGAATACAATGGCTGTTAGGAGCAGGCATGTAGGTGGCACCCATTCTGCAGTAGAGGACAGAGCTGGTGGGAGACAGGCAACTGGTCTGGGAAGAGAGCAGAGGTGCCCCTGTGAGCCCCAGCTATTACACGACCCCCTTTCCTTGGTTGAATGATACAATTCCACCCACACCTCTGAGGTCCAAAGGGGAAGACAAGCCAGGAAGATGACAAATTGCAAAGGCATTTCACCTTGTGAGGAAGCCAGATTCCAAATCTATGTGTGGGGAAATTGGAGAGAAAATTAACAGTGTCTAGTTTTTTTAGTATGCCCTATGGCTCAACAATTACACTATTTGGTGACTTTAAAGAAGCAAGTTCAAGGGTTTTTACTGATACATTGTTTATAAAAATTTAACAAAATCAACTAGATACAACCTAAATACCCATTAGTAGGGAAAAGGTTAAATAAACCATGGTAAGTTATAAAGAAAGGAGATAGTAATGAAATGGAAAGACATCCAGGTAAATCACTGAGAGAGAAAGGCACATCGCAGAACAAGTACAGAGTGATAGCATTTACGTAAAAAAAAAAAAAAAAAAAAGCAAGCAAACAAACAAACAAAAAAAAAAACCACTGTACATCCACAATGCACAACCATGTGCTTCTAAAGGTATGTACAGGCAGAGGGCTTTGCAAGGTACTGACCGGACTGAAAATAGTGGTTACTTGGGGTGGAGAAGGGGCAGGGAAACGGGTCATCAAGAGAAACTTTAGCTTTATTTATAATGTTTGAATTTTTCACATGAAGAATATATTTGTTAATTACATATATATCTCTTTAATTTCTGCATTACAACATTAGAAAGCTTGGGTTCTGATTCCTAGATCTGAGTCAAAAACTAAAATTGACCCTCCAAGGGCTATTCTCTTCCTGATTTGAAGCGAAGTTCTCTCCCTGATAACAGCTCTCCATTTCTCTCACTAGGTGTCCTCGGCCTGGAAGACAGAAATGATCTGCTACTAAATGCAAAGGCTCAGATGATTTGAGTGGGAAAAGCCAAGAATCCTCCCTGAACCCAACCCAGTACACAAAATGCAATCAGAAGAAGGCAATCTTTCCAATGGGCTGGAAAGTCAACTTGTCTACACTTCCAGCAGGTAACACACTACACAGCTCCTAGCAGCTTTCAAGGAGATCCTGTGTACCTACAGAGTGGAAGGCAAGTGCTCACGAACTTGCCTTGATGTCTAAGATTCTGTGACTGGCAGTCCATAGGGGCAGGCTGTGGTTTATCCTCTAGGCTTGCACTGGAGTAAGCAAGTTTCTGGTTGGAGGAAGACAAAAGAGCCCATGGTGTGTAGGAGCATATCTGGTGTGAAAGACAGATGAGGGCAGGGGGCTGCTACAACACCCTAGTCAGAGGTGGAGGGGTAAGTCAGCATGTCTTCAGCACAGACCTCCTCCCATCCCATTCCTTATCCACCTATACAGCCTTGTGAGCTACCCACACACATCTGGTTCAACTGGAAGCTGAGGAGAGGGTGACCTAGAGGACTGGAGTAATGCCCACCAAGGGGTGTGGGACACAGTCGGAGCTCCTCCCAGTTCTGGGTACATCTCACCCACATCCTGGGTCCTAAATTGGCAGTGTGGGAGCAAGCTGTGGGATAAGATTTTCTCACTGGAAAGTCCAAAAGCACTGCTTTTCCTATTTGTATAAGCATGATTATTTGCTTACATAAATAATCATGAAAATGCAAATCCCTCTCAGAGCAGATCATAGAACCATGAAGTGTAGCAGTAGACCAGGATCACTGGGAAGGTAGGATTTGGAGAGATGAGGAATGAAAGGGAGGAAGCAAGCAAGATTCCAGGGGCCCTGGGCTGCTGTCCTAAATCAGGAGTCTCACCATCTCTGAGAATGTCTCGCCTTCTGGCAAATGGGGCAGGTGGGGATACAGAGGTCTAGGGAAGGCCTGTACCTGGGCAGATGGGGTCCTCTGGTGACTGAGGTGTGAGTTGTGACTGATGTGCAGCTACTCCTTGCCAGGTCCTGAGCTTGTTTCTCTCCAGGGCCTCACCTCCACCACCTGCACCCAAAGCCCATCAGCCCTTGGGTGCAAAAGAGGTATGAAATCCTTCATCCTCCTGCTGAGTGGGACCCAGGGATCAAGAAGTGTGGGCTGAGGGAGTCACAGCCACCTCCTGATGCCGCAAGTCACCTGAAGAAGCACCTGGCCAGAAGGGGGCCATGTGGTTTGGGTGTGAAGGTTGGATTTAGATGAGACCTTGGAGCCAGTGGATAGCCAGACATATATAGGAGCATCTTCACGCCCTATGGCTTGGCTTTAAGATAAAATGTACGTGATCCTTTACATTACCACCTGGAAGAGAAGTCAAGCATCAGAGCAGACAGCACAGTCCTCACTAACCTGAGGAGTAGGTGAGGCTGAGCCTCAGTACCCTCCCAGCCTGGAGCATGGCACCCTTGTCCCAAGGGGTAATGTCCTCCTGATGCCCCGTCCACTGCAAGCTTCACTGCCACAGCTGCAAGCCCAATCCCCTCCACAAAAGGCCCTTCCTTAACTTACATACTGCCTAAAAGAATTTCAAAAAACTGTGGGCCCCCCAACCCACCCCACATGCGTACTTTAGGTTAATATCTAAAATTTTTCATCACCATTTTAAAGTTAGTTGCAAATATTATCATTTCTAGACTATGTAAGTATTGACATTTTAAAATAAAATTGCTATTTTAGTGCTCGCTTCGGCAGCACATATAATAAAATTGCTATTTTACCTTTGTAAATGTATCCAATAAAATCCCAGGACCTCAGTGATTGTTTCCTATTGTTATCCATCTAAGTTATACAAACAAATCCGCTTTGATAGCCAGAAAATGGACAGCGTTCCTTTTTGTCCTTAAACTGATATTTCTACTCATTTCCTCCTTGAAATTTTATACTAATGTAATATATAGTATGCTTAAAAGCATTTTATAGTCATCTTAAGATACTTCTTTGCAACAACAAAAATAGGTATTAAATATCAACATGTAATTTATGATATTTTTATGTAAGCATAGGATGCTAAATTTTTTTAATTCTTCTAGATTGAACTATCATTACAATGATGGTTAGTTACACAATTGATCAAAATAACAAACATATTACACATGTTAAGGCTTTTAAAAATTATTTCATATATTTATATATTACTCCTAATTAGAATGAGAGTTCAATATTGATCTTATTTTTATTTTAGTTTTTTAAATGTAAATGCTGAGAAAACTTGTACATATAAATAATAAGTAGATGGGAATGAAAGGAATTTTATTATAGAAACATCATTCAATTCTTTGAAATCTTTCCGAATTATTTGCCAAAAGTCACACAGTCAACTGTCATCAAAATTTTTAATGATTTATTAAATGACAATCAATTCAGATCTTCTTTTGGCATATTGGAAGTAAAGAAATGGAAACCACCAGAGCTACATGAAGTTGTTAGAGTCCTTGACTGGACACAGAACACTTAGACATTCCCTTTGTCTGGTGTCCCAGGGGTTCTGATCCCCAGGGCAATGTAACTTCCTAAGATTAGGGAATATAGTTGTTGATCTTTTGGAGCCTAGAAGAAGGGCAAATTTTTTTTTTATTTGCAATTTCTTTTTTAATATTTACAAGTTTCTTTTTTACAAAGTTCTATACACAAAAATAAATATACAGAAATAAAACCCATCAACTGTCTGCATCAGTAATCCTCACTGGTGGGCTCACCATTTATAAGGAAGACATCATTCGGTGCAACCTGTCACAGAGACTGTCCTATCAGCAAGAACTTTTAATTTAAAAGATCACTGCTAGGCCTCTTTTATCAAGAATGTTAATCATCTGGAGGCCTTTACCTATCGACTAGCAATTAACCATGAAATCAATGAATGCAATCACCTGTCTTTAGGTGGAGTGTGACCACTGACCTAATGCCTAGTGGCAATGTCTATACCCTATGCTGACTGAAGCACTTAAACACTCAGGTATCATTAAGAACAGAAATAAATCCCACCTGCCTTTGGCTAGTCACTATGAAAAGCATGAGTAAGGCCATTGAATCGAGGGTTAGTGACTCATCTTACTAATACTGAAAGCAACACTAGCAAGATTCTTAGCCTCATCCACCAGATGATGGACCTCTGCATCCAGGTCTCCAGGAGCAGGCTCTTCCTCCTTCACCAAACAATGGGAAATTGAGATCACTCTGGCCTTCCTTCCTCTACTCATGCACTGCCTGTCATGGGGGTGTGTTCACTGGATTGAGGGATGCCAGGTGTGACCACAGCTGAGGTTAGGCTATGACTGCAGTCAGGCCACCCAATTGAGCTCTGCTGCATGGGTGGAGGGGGAAGAGTTCTGGAAGGGAAGATCTGGGCCCATCCTACCCCTGACCTCACTTCCTCCTCTGTAATAATGGGGGAGTGGGGGCAAGGTCTAGTCATCAGCTCTAGCATAGTGGTTCAGCTCCTCATCAGCAATAGGAAAATAACCGAGCAGGAGAGCAGGACAGGGAGCCACTGAGGGGTGCCGTGAGAGGCACTGTTGCAAATGAGGTGGCCAGGGACAGTCCCTCTGAGAAGGTGGCCTGAGCAGACACCTGAATGTAGAGAAGATGCCAATCATGCGGAGAGCTGGGGGAACAGCATGCCGAGAAGAGGAGGCAAGTGTGCAGACCTGAGGTTGGAAGCGGGCTTGGCAAGAGCGAGGCAGAGGGACAAGGGAGAGGGGCTGAGAGGAGGACACCAAGGCAGGAAGGCCAGGCCTCAGCATGAGGAGTGTGCACTTGGCGTGTTGTGCAAAGCCATCAGAGGTTCTCAGACACAGAAGGGATGATATCACACATGGTTTTAAAATACCACTCTCGCTGTTGTGTGAGGAATGGACTTGGGAGGTGGATATCAGGGGTGGAAGCCGAGAGACCAGTTAGGAAGCTGTGGCAATGAACTACGCAGGAGAGAACAGCATCCTGGACTAGGGTCATAGGAGAGAAAGGGGGTGAGGAATATATTCTGGGCATAAAGGCGACAGAACTGGCTGATGGTGTAAATGATGCGGGAAAGAGACAAATCAAGGGGGACTCATAGGCTTGAGGGCTGAGTAACTGGGAATAGGGAGTATTCGAGAAATATGGGGAAGCCTGGGAAGGAGGAGGTATTGCTGGGGTGGAGGTCAAAAGCTCTGTGTTGTGGCTAAGTTATACTTGAGATACCTGTTAGACATCCATGTGAAGATGTCAAAGAGTCCACTGAATATAAAATCTGGATCTCCCTTGAGATTCGGATTTAGGAGTAACTGGCATGTAGAAGGCATATAACGCCCTGGGTCTCAGGAGACCACCTAAGGAGAGAATGAGCTAGGAAAGAGAGAATGGCCAGAAACTGAGCCCTGGGCACACCAGCATTAGAGAGGCCAGAAGAAAGGAACGGAGCCATCAGGGAGACTGAAGAGAAGTCGCCAGAGAGGTGAGAGAAGCATCAGGAGAGGGGAGAGAACAAGAGCATGTGGGTCGAGGAGAATGTGGTCAGGTTCAGGGAGCCGAGAGGTTGGGTAGGCACGAGCTGGACCCTGGATCCGTGAGAAGGTTGTTGGTGGCCCTGAAACAAAAGTGCAGAAGAGCTTGAGGACAAAACCTGATCAGAAGGGGTTAAGGAGAAAATGAAAGGAGAGGATATGGACCCAATGAGCACAGAAAGGCTCCCTTGAGTAGTTATGCTGCAAGATGAAGTGGGTGCAGGGAGGGGGTGGGGGACAGGGAAATGCAGGGGTAGCTGGAGGAGCCATGCAACCAGAAGAGGGTTTTTATGTTTAAGACAAGGGTAGTTATGTAGCACATTAGTGGGTTCATACGAGTCATGCAGTAGGAGGAGTGATCAACAAAGCAGGAGGGCAAAGGAGCCAAGTGGTCGAGCAGTGCATAAGGAAGGTAATGAAGGCAGGGTGTATGTGGTACAGAGGCAAGTGGGCCTGCGATTCCAGGTGAGAAACATGAGGCAGCTCCTTCCTGAGGGCTCCTGCCTTCTGAATGAGATCTCACATGGAGTATGCTCAGAGAGGTCCTCACAGTCCTCCCTGTACAGATTTCACGTTCCCCTCCTGGCTTCCTGAGCAGTGCCGCTCTGCTGCCTGGCTCTTTCCCAAACAGGCTGAGCTGCCCTGGCCACTGGCACATCCCCATGGACTCATCCTCTGCCAAACTCCAAATGATGCTTCACTTTACCCTCAACCCCTTTAAGATCCTCCTGGCTTCTCCTAGAAGAGTCTGAATGGCATCTCTGCATACCCATTATCACAAGGCAGCTGTGAGCAGTGGCCACGCTCAGCTGATAAGAGGAATGGGGTGGGGCCATCACAGGCAAGAAATACATAAGAATGCTGATCATTTAGAGCACCCATTAATCAACAGAATGTGTATAGAATTGTAGTCATCAACAAACGTTGTTTTAAAATTTGGGCACTAAAGAAATTAGTTGAGTCTGATAAATAAATGAAAGATATTAACTACCATCCAGCTAAGAGGCACAAAATTTTATCTACTTCACTCTATACCTCATAACTATGTACAATTATTATGTATCAATTAAAAATAAATTCTTATCCATCTAAATCAGGTGAAAAAAAAGTTGAATGCACACAAGATAAAAATTGGGTAAGGATGACATTTGAAAGATATCCATAGGGCTTAGTTATAAAACCAACTCACAGCTGAAAAACCTGGTCTTAGGGCCTGCCACTGACTTAGGAACCTGATCCCAACTCTAAGAATTGCCTCAGTGTATTACCCTGTGGTTTATGTAGACTGATGACTTTGTCTCAGATTCTCTAGCTGATAGCCCTTACCAAGTTCCTGAATCTTTAACCCAAGAACTTCAGGGTCAGAATCTTTGATCCAGGAACTATCTGTGATAGTTGATCTGCAATCTGAGCCCTTAGTTAAGTGGCTTTACAACACCAGGAATTAAAAAAAAAAAAAAAAAAAAAAAAAAGAGCTGATAACGTAAATGAAACCCATAGCAGTAAACACTTTTGTGTTAAGTTTAGATATAAATTTTAGGATCCTCTAGGTGTTACAGGAGACAGGTCCAGCTGCCTGACCCCTTTCAAAAGCAAGCCACTCAAAAGTCAAATGTTGGTGAAAATAGAGGTCAGCTTTTATTCAAGAATACCATGACCTGAGGAGAGATGTTAGGCTAACCCATCTCTCCCGTAAACCTGAAGGACAATGGACAGTCTAAAGCCATCTCAAGCATTCAGATTTACTGAGGGATTTTTAAAGAGAGGGTTCAGGAAATGGAATGTGGGGAATGAAAAGCAGAGGGGAGGGAAATACGAGCTGTTGGGGTGCCAGGCAAGGAGCCAGGTGCAAGGTCTCACCAAGACTCCATCTGGTTTCTTTTCCAATCTTTGCTGTTATCTCAGGGTCTGGATAGTACATGCCTCCTGACAAGTCTGCAGCATCAAGCTGGCTGGAAAACAACTTCACATTTATGTAACTAATGCCATTTTGCCCCATGACTCAGGTTCAAAATATCAAATAACCATCGGAAAAGAGGGAACTTAGTAAAATGCTTGCCAAGAAAAAGCCTGTGTCCTTTTAAAATCTTTTAGATTTTAGAGCCATGCGGTTTTATCAGCACCACACTCTCCCGTGCCATGCGGTTTTAGATTCCAAAATAGTTTCAGTTCTGCTGACTCCAACACAAATGTTCCATCTTTTTATCTAATGTATCTGAAACAATTAAGTGCATTAAAGAATCTGAAATATTAACTTTAAAATTTCAATTTGAAATGTGTAATTGATGTTAGACTGCTTGTTTTATTTTATTTTATTTAGGCTTATTTTAATTCAAAGGGTATAAAACAATGTGGTTTAAGTTGGCAAAAAATGTCTAAATTTTTATAACCTGATTTACTACATTTTTCATTTGCTTTTTCTTTTTTTTAAGAGTTATAGGAATTGCTTAGATGCTTAGAAATATTTTATTCATTAGATTTTTAAGTCTGCCCTGGCAGGCATTTGAAGTGTTTGAACAAATCAGATATGTTAAATTTGCAGATATATCAAATTTGTGGTTTTAAATATTTAAGGGAACTCAATTAATTATGCTAGAAAAGGGAGTTAAGTATTTACTCTCCTTTTTAATGTTAAGCAATGGCATAACTGAACATTAATATAAAGAGATGTGGGGTTTTTTCTCTTTGTCGTACAAAAAAAAAATGGCCTTATAACTAGAATAGCAAGATTTGTAAGTTGAACTTAAAGCGTTAAGAAAATTTAGGTTCTTAAATTTAATTATATAGAGGACTTCTGGGAAGATGATGGACTAGAGGCACCCAGGGCACATTCCTCCCTCAGAAGAAGATAAAATGGGCCCACCACCACTGCCGCTGCAGTTGCCAGAGCCACTGTCTAGTCTGAGAACCATCACCCATTGCAGAGAAGCTCCCCACAAAGCAGCAGTCCTGTGGGTGGCCTGTCGCTGCAGCTGTGGACTCCACAGATGTGAGGAAAGTGGCTGCAACCACTGCTGCCACTCTGCTGCCATGAGTTAACCCCACTGCCACCAAGAACACTTCAGACACAAACGAGGCTGTTGCAGCTGCCAGTGCTGCTGCCACCCCCCTGAAGTAACCCCACTGACCCCAAGGACACTGCAGATGCCAGGGAGGCAGTTGCAGCTGCTGACATCACTACCACCACGGCAAGGTAACCCCACTGCCACTGTGGACATCATAGCCGTGTGGGCTGCCACTGTGGATGCTGTGGCCAAGTGGATGGCTGTTGCACCCATTGCTGCTGCAGTCATCACCACCACCAGCACCACCAAGCAGCCACCATTGTCATGCAAGCTTCCTGCTGCCACTGGAGCCACTGCTGCCACATGGGCAGCCCACCAAAACCAGTGCCACAGGCACCACTACCACAAGGGCATCCTGCTACCACAGAGCAGCTGCAGCAGCCAGTGCTGCTATGCAAGCAGACTGGCAACCTTTCGACTGCTTTGAGACAAAGAGGGTCATCAGTGAAGTCCAGGGAAGGAGAGTAATAGAAGTAATTGCTCTACCAGATGACCAGACATCAACATAGAGATACTAGAAATACAAGAAAACAAGAACATATGATTCCACACAAGGGATACAATAACTCTCAAGTACCAGAACCCATAGAGCAGAAAACCCTTGAAATGACTGAAAAAGAACTCCAAGTAAAAATCTTAAGGAAACTCAATGAGATACAAGAAATGCAATTAGATGACACAATGAACTGAGCAAAACTATCCAGGATATGAATGAGGTAACTTAGAAAGAGATTAATACTTTTTAAAAGGATGTAGCAGAACTCATGGAACTGAAGGAATCATTCAAAATAATAATAATAAACACAACTGAAAGTTTAGGCAGCAGGCTAGAACAAGCAGAAAAAAGGATTTCTGATCTTGAAGACAGTCTCTTCAAAATAACACAGGTGGACAAAAAAGAAAAGAAAAAAGAATCTTAAAAAATGAAGAAAATATAAGAGAGATAGAAGACAGCCTTAAGCACACAAACACCCAAATCATAGGTGTTTCTGAAGGGGAGGAGAAAGGAAAAGGCATTGAGAACATATTCAACAAAATAACAGTGGAAAACTTCCAGGTAGAGGGAAAGAAATGGACCTTCATATTCAGGAGGCTCAAAGATCCCCAAACAGATTCAATCCAAAAAGGTCTTCTCCAAGACACATTACAATCAAACTGGCAAAACTCAAAGCCAAAGAGTGAGAGAAAAGTGTCAAGTCAGCTATAGGAGAGCCCCCATCAGACTAACAGTAGACTTCTCAACAGAAACCCTATAAGCTAGAAGAGAATGGGATGATATATTCAAAATTCTAAAAGAAAAAAACTTCCAGCCAAGAATACTATATCCAGCAAGGCTATACTTCAGAAATGAAAGAGAAATAGTATATTTCCCAGACAGACAAAAATTGCAGGAGTTTACCACCACACAGCCAGCCCTATGAGAATCCTCAAGGGAGTCCTGCATTTGGTATCCAAAAAATGATATTCACTACAATGAATACACAAGAAAGAACAAAACCCACTGGTAGAAGAAACATACAAAAAGAAAGAGAAAGAAATTGTATCTTACCACCTCCAAAAACCAACAAACAATAAAAAGGAAAGAAAGAAACAAAAGATATTTAAAACATCCACCTGAAAAGCAACATACTGCCAGGAGTAAGACAATACCTTTCAGCAACAACCCTAAATATAAATGGATTAAATTCCCCATTCAAAAGACACAGACTAGCCGATTGGATTAAAAAGCTGGAGACTCACTTCACCTGTAAAGACACACACAGACTAAGAATGAAGGAATGAAAAAAGATATGCCACACAAATGGAAACCAAAAACACGCAGGAGTAACTATTCTTACACTGGACAAAATAAACTTTAAACCAAAAACTATAAAAAGAGACCTAGAAGGCCACTATATAATGATAAAGGGATCTATCTAGCAAGAAGACATAACAATCATAAATATATATGTACCCAACACTGGAGCACCCAGATACATAAAGGAAACGCTATTGGAGCCAAATATGATAATAGTTGGGGACTCGAACACCCCTCTCTCGGCATTGGACACATCACCTAGGCAACAAAGAAACACAGGATTTAAAATAAACTTTAGGCCAACTGGACTTAGCACATATCTACAAAACATATCATCCAACGACCACAGAATATACATTCTTCTCATTAGCACATGGAACATTCTCCAGGATAGACCACATCTTAGGTCACAAATCAAGTCTCAACAAATTTTTAAAAATTGAAATAATTTCCAGTATCTTTTCAAACTAGAAATCAATAACAAGTGAAACTAAACAAATACATGGAAATTAAACAACATGCTCCTGAACAACCTATGAGTCCAAGAAGAAATTAAACAGGAAATCAAAAAGTTTCTCAAAACTAATGAAAATAAAGACAAATCAGACCAAAAACTGTGGAATACTGCAAAAGCATCAGTAAAAGGGAAGTTTATTGCAATAAACACTTACATCAAAAAAAATAGAAAGATTTCAAATGAACAATCTAATGCTACACTTCAAAAAACTAGAAAACCAAGAACAATCCAATCTCAAAATTAGTAGATGGAAATAAATAATTAAGATTAGAACAGAACTCAATAAAATAGAAACCAAAAAAAGATTTTTAAAAAGATCAATGAAAAAAATGTCGGTTTCTTGAGAAGATAAACAAAATAGGCAAACTGTTAGCTAGGCTAAGTAAAGAGAGAGAGAGAGAGAGAGAGAGACCCAGATAACATAATTGGAAATGAAAAATGAGTCATTACAACTGATACCACAGAAATACAAAGAACCATTAGAGACTATTATAAACAACTATACTCCAACAAATTTGAAAACCTGGAGGAAATGCATACATTTCTGGACACATACAAACTACCAAGACTGAATCAAGAAGACACAGAAAACCTGAACAGACCAATAACAAGCAATGAGATTGAAGCAGTAATCAGCAGTCTCCCAACAAAGAAGAGCCCAGGACCAGATGTCTTTACTGCTGAATTCTACCAAACCTTTAAAGAAGAATTAATACCAATTCTCTTCTAACTATACCAAAAAATTGACAGAGGCCATTCTCCCAAACTCATTCTATAATGCCAGCATCACCCCGATACCAAAATCAGGTGAAGATACAAAAGAAAAAGAAAACTACAGGCCAATATCTTTGATGAACACAGACACAAAAATTCTCAATAAAACATTAGCAAATAGAATACAGCAACACATCAAAAAAATTATACACCACGATCAAGTGAAATTCATCCCAGGGATGCCAGGATAGTTCAACATATACAAGTCAATAACTGTGATACACCACATCAACAAAATCAAGAACAAAAACCACATTATTATCTCAATAGATGCAGAAAAAGCATTGGACAAAATTCAACATCACTTTATGATAAAGACTCTCAGCAAATTAGGTGTAGAAGAAAAGTATCCCAACACAACAAAAGCCATATACAACAAACCCACCACCAATATCATCCAGAATGATCCTTGAGAACAGGAACAAAACTCTCACCACTCCTATTTAACATAGTATTGGAAGTACTAGCCAGATCAATCAGGCAAGAGAAAGAAATAAAAAGCATCTAGATTGGAATAGACAAAGTCAAATTGTCCCTGTTTGCAGATGACATGATCTTATATACAGAAAAGCCTAAAGAGTCTACCAAAAAATTCTTAGAGCTGATAAACAATTTCAGTAAAGTTGTAGGATACAAAATCAATACACAAAAATCAGTAGCAATTTTATTCTCCAACAATAAGCTAGCAGAAAAAGAAATCAAGAAAGCTAGCCCAATTATAATAGGCACCAAAAAAATAAAAAACCTAAGAATGAATTTAACCAAGAAGGTGAAGGTCTCTACAACAAGAACTGCAAATCACTGTTAAAAGAAATTAAAGATGACACAAAAAAAATGGAAAGATAATCCATGCTCTTGGATTAGAAGAATTAACATTGTACAAATGTCCATACTACCCAAAGCAGTCTACATATTCAACACGATCCCCATCAAGATACCAATGACATTCCTCACAGAAACAGAAAAAACAACCTTAACATTCATATGGATCAACAAAAGACCCTGAATAGCCAAAGCAATCCTGAGCAAAAAAAAAATGAAGCCAGAGGCATTACAATACCTCACTTCAAATTATGCTACAAATCTGTAGTAACCAAAACAGCATGGTACTGGCATAAAAACAGACACATGCACCAATGGAATTGAAAAGAGAACCCAGAAATCAACCCGCATACATCCAGCCAACTGATCTTTGACAAAGGCAACAAGTACATACATTAAGAAAAAGACTGCCTCTTCAATAAATGGTGCAAGATAAACTGGACATCCATACTAGATCAGTACCTCTTGCCATATACCAAAATCAACTCAATATGGATTAAAGACTTAAATATAAGACCTGAAACTATAAAATTCCTAAAAGAAAACATAGGGGAAACACTTTAGGAAATAGGACTGGGCAAAGACTTTATGAATACAACCCCAAAAGCATAGGCAACAAGAGAAAAAACAAAACGAATGGGATTATATCAAACTAAAAAGCCTCCGCACAGCAAAAGAAACAATTAACAAAGTGAGAAGACAACCTACAGAGTGGGAGAAAATATTTGCAAACTATGCATCTGTATTAGTCCATTTTGTGTTGCTATAACAGAACACTTGGAACTGGGTAATTTATAAAGAAAAACAAAATTTATTGCTTACAGTTTCTGAGGCTAGGAAGACCAGTCTATCTGGTGGTGGCAACAGTGACCCAGAGGTCTCACATTGCAAGATGGTGGAAGCAGGGAGAGCAGAGAGACCAAAAGACAGTTTCTCCTCTTCTCTTAAAGCCCTCAGAACCACTCCCCTGACCACCATTTTTAATCCATTCACTATGGCATGGTCCTACAATCTAATCACCTCTTCAAGGCTCCACCTTCCAAGTACCATAACAGGATTTCCCACCCTCTTAACAGTCACAGTTGGGACTAAATTTCTAATACATAAAACTTGGGGGACACAATTCAAGCTTCAATGAGTTTTGGGGGGACATAATTCAATCCACTGCAACATCTGACAAAGGATTTATATCCATAATATACAAGGAACTCAAACAACTTAACAGTAAAAAACAAATAACCTGATTGAAAAAATGGGCAAAGGAGCTGAATGGGTATTTCTCAAAGGAAGATATACAAATGGCCAACAGACACATGAAGAAATGCTCAACATCACTCAGCATTCGGGAAATGCAAACCAAAACCACAATGACATCATCTCACCCCAGTTAGACTGGGTATTACAAAAGGACAGAGAATAACAAAGGCTGGGAAGGATGTGGAGAAAGGAGAACCCTGCTACCCTGTTGGTAGAGGTGTAAATTGGTACAGCCATTATGGAAAACATGGAGGTAACTCAACCAACTGCAGATACAACTGCCATACAATCCAGCAATTCCACTGCTGGGTATATGCCGAAAGGAATGGAACTCATCATGTCAGAAGGGTACCTGCACTCCCATGTTTATTGCAGCTCTATTTACAACAGCCAAAAGTTGGAACCACCCTAAACATCCATTAGATGTTTAGGTTGACAGATGACCAGGTAAGTAAATGTGGTATATTTACACAATGGAATACTACTCTGCCATAAAATAAAGAATGAAATGCTGCTATTTGTAGCAATATGGATAACTTAGAGAAAATTATGTTAAGTGAAATAAGCCAGGCACAGAAAGAGAAATACTGCATGTCCTCACTCATAAGTAGGAGCCAAAAAATAAATAAATAAATTTTAAAGAAGAAATTTTTAAAGATACAACAATCACAATAATATGTTGAACTTTCTAAGGGAGGGAACAGAACTGAGGTTACCAGAGGATGGAAAGGTGAAGGGGGGTGGGGATAAGGGAAGAATCAGTAAAAGGCCAGGAGAAATGATTGCATTGCATAATGCTGAATATACTACTTATCCTGATTTGAGCATCACATATTGCACACAGGTATTGATATTCAACTCTGTACACCACAGATATGCACAATCAACTATGTTTCAATTTTAAGAATTTAATTGTATAAATTTAGGCTCATGTAACTGTAAATGTTATTTCTATGCATACAAGCTCCTCTTGCATATTAAAATTTTTTTAAAAAGTCAATTGACACCACGGAAAGTTAATGGACACCACAGGAACTTCAAAGCTCTCTAAGACAGAAGACCTCAGAGAAAGGACCCTCTCTGGCTGGTCTGTGCCCATCATCCCCCTTCCCAAGGCGTCGATAGTCATTGCATTCTTCATCCTTGCTGGTCCCTTTGAATCCCCGATGGTGGGCAACTGCGCTGCCCAGTCTCAGCACTGAGTCCCAGTCAGGAAAACATCCACCCACCAAACCCTCCCCCCAACACACACACACACATATTTTGGCATCAAGAAAGCAATTTTAAAATAATTCACATTCTTTGCTTATTTCCACAAACCCCATGAAAAGTGTACATAGCTCAAGCAACATTTTTTAAAATCCCCTTTTTCTCTCATATCCATATCCCTCACATGTTTCTCTACCCTTTCTCTTACAAACTCCCTGTTAAAATCCCTACCTCATGTCCTAGATCCCTTGCTCTTTTGCAGATTTGGCATCACAAAAGTCCAAACAACTAGACTGGCTAAGGCAGAAATTCCCTTCTGAGAGCAGGGATGAGAGGAGAAAGGTTAAAACACTATGTTAAGAAAAATTATCCGAAACGTGGGGAAAAGGCAACAGAATATGTGCCTTTGCAGTGTCTAAGTAGCCCACCTAATGGGCATCTGGTGCTCCAGGACAGGGGTCCACAAAGCTTTATTGTGAAGTGCCAGATGGTAAACCTTTCAGGCCTGAGGACTATCAGGTCTCTGTCACCACCACTCAACACTGTGTGTTTTGTAATCTTTATTACAAAAACAGGCAGAAGGCCAGATTTGGCCTAAGGGTCATAGTTTGCTGACCCCTTCTCTAGAGGAAAGTATCTTTCTTTGACTTACTACTTACTACTGATTGAAGAGCAGACTCTGTAGAGTTAGTTGCTAACTGGCAGAAGATTGGCAAGTAATTTTTTTTCAATTTATTTATTTATTAATATTATTATTTTCTTACATTCTAAGATGTTGTTGTGGAGAAGTTGGGGGGCAGGGGAAGAGAGGAAGGGGGAAGAAAATAGGGTGAGAGGAGTAGGAAGGAGGGGAAGCTTGGTTGAGGCCCATGCATCCCCCTCATTCTGGCAGGGGAGACCACGGGTGTTCCAGTGGCAGCTCGGTGGTCATCACTGGGCTAGTTGTGGATGTCAGGGTGGTGTGGCTGAGGCCATTGGCACCCCACTGCCCCAGCTCTGGAACCTGGGGCACTTCCTGTGGCAGCTGGGTGGTAGTCACTGAGCTGGTTGTAGATGTGGGGGTGGGACGTGGCTGAGGCCCTCAGCCCTCTGCTGCCCTGGATCTTGAGCCCAGGGCACTTCCAGCAGTGGCTCAATGGTCATTGTTGGGCTGATTGCAGTTGTTGGGGGAGGGGGTGTGCCTGAAGCCCTCAGCCCCCACTGCCGCAGTTTGGGAGCACTTCCGACGGTGGCCTGGTGGTCATCACTGGGCTGGGTGTGGTCATCAGGGGGCGTGGCTGAGGCCCATGGTCCTTCCTCCTCCCTTGCTTGGGAGCTCAGGGGCCTTCTGGTCCTTCTAGGTTTTATAGGCGTTCTTTGTGTTCTTTTGTGGTGTCAGGCCTTAACTAGTTTATATCAGACTTTGTCTCTGATCTGTGGCTATTTTGTTTTTCTGTCAGTTCTGTGTTGGATTATTTGCTGTTCCCACCACTTAAACTCTGCACTGGAACTAATTTGTTGTCCTTTGCTTGCTTCTAAAATGGGGGAACTTCCTATGGGGACCAGCACGTAAGCTTTGTAGTTGTAAATCGCTGCTTTGTGGCTGATTCCCTGGGGATGGCTTTTTGTGCCGCTCACATTTTAATTGTTGGCCTTGGAACTACTTCTGGGGCTTGTAAGTTCCAGTAAACTGGCCTCTGAATGGGTCCTTTTTTCAGTTGCCTGTGGCCCCTCACTCCTAAGTGGGTCCACGGGAACCCTGTTAGTGGTCTTGCTGACCTGGGGGCCACCAAGGCCCTCTTCTCTCCTACTGTGTCCAAGCAACTTCACGTGAAGGGCACAGCTGCGGCTTTTGCCAACTCCTGCTCCGTGTGTTCAGCAGCTCCAGCCTTAAAGTGGCCAGGGCTTGTAATGGTGGGTGAGGTCCTTCCTTTCTCTCATCACGGTTCTCCCACCTTCATGAACTCTGTAAGTCTCTTCTCTTCCTGTGACCTCTAGTGGCAATTAATTTTTGTCTAGTAAAATAGCAAATAATTTCTGTCCAGTGGGAAAGGTAAATCCAGTTGTTACATTATCACCCTGTTTTGTATCTCACTTTGCTTCTTATTCCAGCATTTTTTATTCCTATCTGTCTACAGAAATATGTATCTCAGTCTCTTGTATCCCCCTTTGATCAGCTTTGCCATTCCGTTGGTAATATTGTGAAGTATGTATTTGGTCTTCATCCCCTGACTACAGCTTCTGTTTCCCAACATACAGCTTCTAAAACCCTAGGAATCTCTGGGGTGACAAGAGTGTCTTTTGTATGTTCATGATAGCTTCAGGATAGGGGCTGGTCACAGGAAAACCAAGGAATGTTTTGACAGTTGCGACTTTCAGCCCCACCCTCTAACCCCCAGGGAGGGGAGAGGGGCTGAAGGTTGAGTCGATCACCAGTGGCCAATAATTTAATCAAACGTGCCTCCAGAAAAACCCAAAAAGGACAGGGGTCAGGAGAGCTAGAAACAGCTGAACACATGGAGGTGCCTGGGGGAGGTTGTGCCCAGAAAGGGCATGGAAGCTCCACACCCCTTCCCACACTCCTCTCCCTGTGCATCTTTGCATCTGCATCTTTAAAATATCCTTTATAATAAATAGGTAAAAATAAGTAAAGTGTTTCCCTGAGTCCTGTGAGCTGCTCTAGCAAATTAATAGACTCCAAGGGGAGGGGGTCATAGGAACACCAATTCATAGGCAGTGGGTCAGAAGTATAGGTGACAACCTACTACTTGTGACTGCGAAGTAGGGGGCAGTCTTGTGGGACTGATCCCTCAACCTGTGGGATCTGACACTATCTCCAGTTAGATACAAAGGTATTTCAAAAAGTTCATGGAAAGATTCATATTGTCTTTCAATTCTATTTTTCCATGAACTTTTTGAAGTACTTGTGTAGCATTGGAATTGAATTAGAAGACACTCAGCTGGTGTCTGCTGCTGGAGGATTGCTTGTGGGGAGAAATCCCCACACATTCTGGTGACCAGAGGTCACAAAAGTCTTCTGTGATGAGTGTTGTGGGAGTATAGTAGGAGAAACAGTTTGTTTCTTCCTTCTGCAACAAGTGAAATAAACTTTGGACACATCTACTGTATTTTACTAAAAGTATCATTTTTTTAATGTCTTGAAAGTTATGCTTTAACAATTTTTATATCAATCGTTTTGTTTTGTTTTTTTCCTGTCCCTTTGGAATCAAAATCACTTGGGTCACCTTAACTGAACTGCCACCCACTCCCCAGGCCTTGGAGGCTTTTGCAGCCTTCCCTCCAGCCCTGACCCTCCTGAAGGCTAAGGCTCCTGTAGTTAAAAATGGACTTGGACAGTGAAGCTGGGCTGGACAGAGTTAGAGGACATGCAGGAAGCAGCATCTGCCAGAGGAATGCCAAACTCCACCTGTCCTGACTCTCTGACCTCACCCAGGGAGCTCGATGAGGATAGGGAGGGATCTCTGCCTACACCTCCTCTGCTTCCTAGACCTGAGTCATGCCAAGTGCAGTAAACCTTGAACAGAAGGGTTCAATTTAACAATGGGATCTGAAGTACTCAAGTCACTTCTCCTTTGACCCAAAATTATAAGAAGTAATTTTGTATATATATCCAATATAATTCTACTTATAAGAAAGAATCAGGGATGTGCAATAAATTTTATGTATTTTATGGATGTTTATTAAAGCACTATTCAAAATAGCAAAATAAAATTGGAAATAAATAGAACTGGTTAAATAATTTTTGGTATAACCACATGATGGAATATTATGAAGCCATTAAAAATTATGTTAAAGGAGAATATTTTAAAACATAGATAGATATTCATTTTTCAGTGTTCAATGAAAATAAAAGCAAATTATAAAATATACAATTTGATTCCAATTTTGATGACTACATACATTATGTAGTCATCAAATATATGTATACATATATATGTTATACATACATATAAAATATGTGTTATATATACATGTCTTATATATGCACTTACAAACACACGTTCATATAATATTTTCTCTAGAAAGCAGAAAGAGACTAGACAAATATGATAGTGAAGACAGATGCATCTACGCTCCTGCTCAGCCTAGAGGACTGGTTTTGAGCCCTTAGGGGAGACAGGTTCAGATCAAAAGGAAAGGCAGCTACTTGTGAGAGTCCTTGTGTTTTATGCTATTGGGGAAGACAAGCAACAGCACACTGTGGAGGCCCCTTCCCACTCATCCTACAGATTGTGGAGCGGCTTTAGGTTCACCAGAGCTCAAGAAAGACATCTGCAGAGGAAAGGAAGCAAAAATGTGCACGGACTTGTCCCTGAGTTCATGGGCTGCACCATGACAGCAGGAAATTCCTAAAACAGTGGGAAAGTCCTTGGAGGAAGGTAAAGGCCTCTCATCAGCAAGTCCAGGCAAGAGCCCACATACCAGAGATACTTCTCTCTCTGGCTGGTGAGGTCTAAGGACATTTGGTCCCAACATTAAGTATCATGAGAGATGTATAAACCCAGTCCCTTGGCCACAAAAAGAAATAAGCATAAACTCTGGCTTGAGGATTTGTGGCATTGAGGAGGGGGAACAGGGAAGGGGAGGTTCAAGAAGATTTTCATAGAAGAGGTAGAATTTAAGCTAGGTCCTAAAAAGTGAGAATTTCTACCAATAGATATATGGTAGGTCAGAAAGCAAAGATAAAAGATGAAGAGGGAGCAAGTGCCAGATGTGACCAGAGCAAGGTGGACCCTGGCTAAAAAAATAGATAAGTCTGGTGTTTGGAAAAACCAGAATGCCAACCCCCAACCCTTGTGTGTCATGGCTCCAAAACAACAGGCGTTTTTTGAGTGTCCACTTTTACCCCACCATTCCCTCCTTGTTAGGAAGAAAAAGAAAGCGGAGGCACAGAGAAGTGCAGTCACTTGTCATAATCACACTGTGATTTGGCCACAAAACAAGGACAAAACTTCACACCCAAAAATGCTGACTTGGTCTTCCTTCCTTGCTAATAGGAAGGTACTTTAAAAAGTTCACGAAATAGCAGAAATAAAAGATAATATGATTCAGATCCCCATACTGGCCAGCCACCTGAAAAAAACAAAATATGAATCTTTCCATGAACTTCTTGAAGTACCCTCATATTTCTATGTTAGCCATTTCAGACTATCTCGAGGGTGACGTACACCAACACCAGCACTTGAACTTCCCCCCCAAAAAATATGCCAAATATTAACCACAAGGCACAGGAATAAGAGCACTGGACTGGGAATCCAGCTTTTATGCAAATTTACTGATTGACCTTGTGGACCATTCACTTAACTTGTCCACTCTATTTTTACCACCTGTAAAATGGATGGTATCTAAGGTTCCACCCACTTATGAAAACAGAAGACGCTATTGCTCTGATTTGCATCTAACTTTGCTACTTTAGAAAAGTGTATGGTCCCGTACATTCTTCTTTGCCAATTCCCCGCTTATCTCTACTTCTTCCAGCCCTTTCCGCAGACAAAACCAGCATGGGCCTTCTCCACCCCTCTCTCCTTAATCTCCTTGGTTGCCTAGGTGATCAGAAGTGTCCCAGATGACAGACCCGGGATGGCCGGGAGGAAACAAGAAAGCACGTGAAGTGCACAGTTCCAATGATGATAATTACAACAATCAACGCTGCAAGTTCTTTTTTTAGTACAGAAGAAAAATATTCTCACTAAAGAGAAAGAAAAGAAAAAGAAAATTAGGATCCCCGAGAAGGCCCACGCAGTGAACGGGCAGCTACCTTTGTGCAGCACTTTCCTGTTCTGTGTACTTGCTTCACATTTGGCCTTCAGAACAATTCACAGGAGTGAATTTAATTTTCAGTCCAGCGCCTAGCACAGTATCCAGGACAGGAGTGTAATAAATGTTCAACGAATAAATGATCCCATTTCTAGATGAGGAAATTGAGGCTCAGAGAGAATAAGCAATATGAGTCCTCCCTTCCATTCAGCCGTCCCCCCTGTACCCCACCCAATGCGGTAGTCCTCAGTGCCCTGAACTTTCCCCTCCTCTGCTTTTTGGACTGGTTCTTCTGATCCTGCTCTGACTCACCACGCTATCTCTCCTGGATGAGATGTCTACGTTTTAAAACAAGGGATGTGGAAATAAAACATTAGTCTCCCCTCCCCACCCCTACCATCCCCCCCCAAAAATTCCTCTCTATAACAGAAACATTTCAGGCTTTCTGTAGGGGAATTTTGTTCCCCCAGAGATGGTAGGAAGGCCCTAACCTTGAACCTTGTACCACATCTATTCATGTGGGGGAATGGGGAATAACATAGGGGGCTCCAACATGTAGCTGTCCTGGGCTCCAGGACAGATGCTTTGCTCCCAAGCTGGCCTTTGACCATTGACCCCCTGTCCACAAAAAGTGAGCTTGAAATGTCTGCCCCAAAGAGGCAGACATTCTCTTATTCTTCACCCACTCTTTGGAAGCAAGTTGGCAGTAGCACACAGTCTGTAGAATGTCTGCACACTTGACAGTCATCTGTTAATCATGACAAATGGGTGGAAGTCAAGCACAGACTCCTTCCTCTTTCTGGACAATGACATTAGGAACATTTGCATCTGCCATCCCAGAGAAAGGTTAAGAAAGACAAGCCTCTAAGCACACAATGGGTGGAGACTCATGTCTGAAAAATGAATTCTTTCACCCACAGCTATTTTTTTTTCCCATCAGTAGAAATATTTAGAGATTGAGCTGGCATACAACAGCCCAAGACACGTGCAAGGAAATTCTGGTTCCTGCTGCTGCTACTGCTACTGCTCCTGAGTAATCACTCTGCACTCACTCTGCCTCCACCAGACCACTGCCGCTGCTTCCTTGGGAATTCCCCGGCACATAGTTTGCACTGTCTTGCTATCTTGCTGTTTCTAAGGCTAGAAATGGAATCTTTGTGGGACTTCCTTTGCATGAGGAAATGGTGACCTTTCAACTTTCATCGAAAGAGAGGAAGTAGGTGCTATAATGAGATTCCTTCCACCAATACCATCCAGCAGGGCTAAGAATTTCTCATCTTTGGCATGACCTCAGCAGAGTCCCTGGGAGGCAGCTGGGCAGTGGCTTTTTGGGTGTCCTGGACCTAAGCCCCAGCTTCCTCTTTCCACCCACCCTCTACTCTCCAGAAGCCTTGGATTCCATTTTCTAAGACCAAGAATAAAAAGGCTCATCAATAAGAACTTTGTAGTCCCCACCTGAGCCTGCTTCCCAAACCTATCCTAGGGATGCCTCTCCATGCCCCCAGCTCATCAGCCTCTTGGCCTCCCTTTGCGAGGAAGGAATTTTCTACCTGGTCACCAAAAACATGCTCACTGAACTTCAGTCTGCTCCTCATGGGCTGAGGTCCTGCAGGCTCAGGCCTACCAGAGTTATCTTCCTGGCTCCAGACCCTGGAATCCCTATACTCAGTGGCTCATCCTTGACTCCCTTCTCTTTTCCCTGCCCTCTCTTCCCTGCCAGGAATGTCCATCCCTAATTGACGCCAGAGATATCTCCATTGACCTTCACACTGAGCTGTAGCATCTCTCTCTCTCTTTTTTTTTTGTTTTGTTTTGTTTTGTTTTGTTTTTTTGGCAACTGGCTAGTATGGGGATCCTAACTCTTGACCTTGGTACTATAACATCATGCTCTAACTGTAGCATCTCTTTTATCCTCACGAGAATCCTCCCTTACCCCTGGGCCGGCGCATTCTGCTTCTGAAAGGTCTCCCAAAGCAGACGCTGCAGTAGAAGGAGGAAAGGAGGGAGGGGAAGCTACTTTTTACTAAATACTAAACATAAGCAATACATTGTGCAATCTGAACTTAGTGAAGTACAAACCAGAAACAGCTTTACTTTTCTCCAGCAACTGCCTTCAAACATGCTCTGTCAGAACTCCCCAACATCTCAGGCCAATGCAGAATTTTCTAGTAAATAGTGTTCATATATGAACAGTCTCAGATCCCAGAAAAAGATTGCAATATGCACTCTTACATCTAATTCTGTTCCTTTCCCCAACCCCATTAAAATAACATTAAAAGATTTTTAAAGGCACAGACCTATAAGGATAGGGGGAAAAGAAGAGGAGACAGCGATGGTGGGGGGCGGAGGGATAAATTTTTTGACCAATCAGGCAATTCTCTGGCATTCAGTTCAGTAGGTGAAATGAATATATACACAGCAACAATTCAAAAGTTCCCAGCCTCACATAGGATATTTTTAACCAAAAAAAAATTTTGAAAGCAGGAAATCAATTGGACAAGTGGTGACTGGTCCTAAACAAGCTAGAGGAAACTTGTGAACTAATTAGCATGTAATACCTTTGAAAGTGGGATTGGAGGAATGGGTAAAATAAGAATGATTGTATGGAAGCTGATTAAGAAATAGAGACCAAAAAACGGTACATACTGTGATTTCACTCATACAAAACTCTAGAAAATATAAATTAATCTATAGTGACAGTAAACAGATCAGTGCTTGCCTGAGATGAAGGAGGGGAAGAGATGGAATTACAGAGACTCGAGGAAACTTATGAACTGATGAATATGTTCATTATCTTAATTGTGATGATGGTTTCACAGAATTTATCAAAACATAAATTGCACAATTCAAATATGTGCAGTTTATTATATGTCAGTTTCACCTCATTGAAGCTGTTTTGTTTAAATGCTTGTAGGGCTGTGGGAAAATTCTCATTTGTTGCTAATTGGTTCAGTCTTTCTGGAGAACAGCATGATACTAATTTAATATCTGGGTAATAATAAAAATGACATCAACAGGGAAAAAAATAAAGGACTAGATTCCAAGATCACCTTTCCCATACCAGCAGAAGACAGGAAGTTTATTCTGTAATGAGTGTAAAACAAAGGGTCTTTGGACTGGGGGACACGAGGCAAAGTTTAAGGTAGGAGAAGAATACTGAAAACAGGATGATAATGAAAGCATTCAGCAGGACGTTGAGAATCCCAGCCCTTCTCTCCCACCCACATGCAGAGGCTGGTAGCCAGGCCCTTCTCCTTCAGGCAGAAGATTTAAAAAGCCTTCCCTGGGAATCATGCCAATTCTAACATTAGGAGCGCCCCAACTCAATGGCATGAGCATCAAGCAGTGACACAGCCGACAAGCCTCACCCATGTCCTCAGAGCTTCTAATCAGCTTTTGAGTTGCCCACTCTCAAAAACCTAAGATTACTAAACATCTGCAGAAAGTTTCTAGCAAAATGGGGGTCGAAACAAACCAACCAAAACAAGCAGGGTTAGGAAAGAGACTATGCAAAGAGAAGAGATCTTCAAAACCAAACAACAATAAAAAACCTATTATGTATATCTTCGGAGTAATAAGATAGTAGAGCTGTGAAACATGAACAAAATACTATAGGGGTAACATCGGCAGGGGGGACAATCCAAAGGACAAAATGTATAAGAGAAATGAAAACTCAGTTAAAGAGTCAAGAGATAAAGTTAAGCAAATCTTCCAGAAAGTAAAGCAAATGGATAAAGACTAGGAAAACAGGATAGAATCATTAAGAATATTAGAGAACAGATCCAGGAGACTCAGAGCTGAAAACAGAACAGAGAAAGAGACAAAAAAAATTTTTCCAGAAAAAGGGATAAGAGGAAAAAACAAAGAGGAAATAATTCATTACTAAAGTTTTCAGAACTTGAAGAACACAAGAATTCCCAGATTGAATAGCCCACTGAGTGCCTAGGACAGTAAATGAAAAAAGACCCACATCATGAAATTTCAGAATGCTGGGGTTAAAGAGACAATCCTACAATATTCCAGACAGAAAAAAAAAAGTCACGTGGAAAGAATCAGGCATTTGAATGGTGTCAGAGTTCAATGGAGCGATGTCTTCAAAATCATGAAGGAAAATTAATTCCAACCTGGAATTCTATAACCAGCCGAACTACCAACCAATTGTCAAGGTGGAATAAAGATATTGCCAGACATGCAAGTCCCTAAAGAAAATTTACCTTTTACATATCTTTTCCCAAGAAGCCACTCAAGGGAGTAAAGCAAGACAAAACTATATGGGAAACAAGAAAGAGATCAAAGGCACAAGTGAGGTGAAGAATCCTCATGGTGAACAGAGATACCAGGATGAAGCTATAGGAGCCACCAGTACAAATTGGAGCAGGTAGAAAGCTCCAGGAATTTTTTTTCCTAAGACAAAAGAAACTGCCTAATACAGGTGAATGTTTTGAGAGAAGATTTAAACAGTCAGTGAAAAGCTTAAGAGTTGAATTGATGATAATCAGAGGCAGATTTACTGTCAAGCTAATCAAGATTAAATTTCAGGACCCTTCATTTGCAAAGACCCTTTCCAAGGCCCTGTAAAATTGTAATTTTATAGTTGTTTTCTTAAAGAGGAACACCAATAGAAACTATGTCCAACCCTAGTGATAAGTACATAGAAAACTAAGCAAACGAGAAAAAAAAAAAAGATAATTATTAACTCAAAGAAAAATAAAATGTGGAACCAGAAAGGAAAAGTACCTAGTTTACCAAATGACTCAACTCTGAATAGCACATATTCATAATAATATAAACACTGATTATTCATCTAACAAAATTAATATATAACTCTATTAGGAAGACTGGAAGGTAAGAAAGGTGGATGTGTGTGGTGGAGGTTGGGACAGGGCAAAAAACCTAAATCCTCATTTTCCAAACTGGGAAAATAATTGTTAACACCTAAAACTCAAAGTTCAAGAAGTAACAATACACGTGTGTCATTAAGAAACAAGAACTGATCGCCAAACTGGATGGGACAGATGGAAGAGGGCACAAATCTGATTATTTTTTGCAGAAAATCTTATAGAACTATTTGACTCTTTACATGCAGAACTCTCATTTAAAAAAAAAAAATCACAATACAACTACCATTTTTTTTAAAACTGGATTTTTAAAAAGAGAAGAAAAACAGTCTCATTTCAGTAATTCAAACTCAATCCAGGTTAGTCCACCCAGTCAAAATCAAAATTTCAAATTTACATTTAAAATCAAAACTTTAGTCTCACATATGACCATTACGCCAACGCCATACTCTATAAAGTAGCAATTTAAAAGAATTCAACATTAGCCTACCTCTGTGTGTGCGTGTGTGTGGGTGTGTGACAGAGAGAGAAAACTATGGATTTAGGAAGATGAGTTTGCAGATGTTCATTACACTCTATTCTTTTAACCTGTCTGTGTATTGGAAAAATGTCATTCTGTCATAATGAGAATTGGGGATGGGGAAGAGGAAAGAAGGGGAACGTGAACCCCACATCTGATTCTAAGTTTCTCACTTCCCTGGCTCAGCTGACCTTCAGCTCTGGGGAAGGGGACATGTCTGCCCTTCACTCTTTCCCCACCTCTTTCCCCTTCTCCTTCTGGCTCTTCCTTCCTTCTCTAATTTGGAGCCTAGGAAGAAGCACTGGGAAGTGGGGAAAGTCATCCATACTTGGGTGGGGCTTGCCAGTGAGACTGCCAGCTAGACAGAGCCCCCGAGGGGTGAGAATGGCCTGCCGAGGCCTGGGTCGTGGCCATGCTGGGCTAGACATGTCCAGGCACATAGGGTGATCTGTGAAGCAAGCGGCAGGGAGTCAATTGTTGGCATGAGCTGACCTGTGTCTGGGGTGGGAGAAGCCACAGAGGAATCGGCCGTGTGGAAACAGCACAGCATCCTTCTTTAGTAGGTTCCTCTGCTCAGCCACAGGAAATCACAAGAAAGGGGCTTAGAGTTGTTATTTTTACTAGAAACTCTGTGAGACATGGGTTTGGAAAAGTGCCCAGGACACAGAGGGGGCTGGGCGTGTTCTCTTCCCTCCTGCACAGATGCAGAATAGCCTCAGTTCCTTGACACACACACACACAAGTTCTCGGAGGAGAGACAGGCCTCTGGAGTGGATGTCAGTGTTCTCTGGTCACCAGCAGCAAGGCCAGAGCTGGGGCCCTCATGAAGCTTCACAGGCAGTGAGCTCTCAACAACAGCAGGGGCAGTGCCATGGGGGGTTGGGGGACTGTGGCTGCTAAATTCATGTATATGTGAGATGGCCTCTGAAGGCCCTCAGATATGCGAGCTGGAGTTGTTCAGAAGGGGACAGGAGCAGGGAAGCTGGAGTTATTATTACTACGGTTCCTTTACACCCACACAGTCAGGAGGCCCAGAGAGCCTTTTTTGTGCTCTTCATTTTTCTAGGTATAGTCTTTTCAAGGCTTTATTGAGGTATAACTAACATACAAAACACTGCGCAAATTTAAAGTGTAATGATAATTTTGACAGAGGTATTCACCAGTGAAACTATCTCCACAATCAAGATAATGAACATATCCATTACCCCCAAAAGTTTCCTCATGTCCATGGTAACCCCTCCCTCCCAACTCCCTGTCCCCCAACGCCAGACAACTACTGATGCATTCTGTCCCCATGAATAAGCGTACATTTGCTAGAATTTTATACAAATGAAATCATACAGTGTGTACTGTTTTGTGTCTGACTCCTTTCAGCATAATTTGAAATTCATATTATTGTGTACACCATTAGCCTGTTCCTTTTTATTGTTGAGTAGTACTCCATTGTACTGATGGACCACAGTTTGTTTTTCATCCACTTCTTGATGACACTGAGTTGTTTCAGTTTTTAGCAATGACAAATAAAGTTGCTACAAACATTCCTGTATAGGTATTTGTATGAACATACACTTTCATTTCTCTTGGGTAAACAAAGACCTAGGAGTGGCAGGGCTGGGTGATATGATAGATATATACTTAACTTTCTAATAAACTCAAATTGTTTCTCAAAGTGGTTCTACCATTTTACATTCCCACCAGCAGTGTGTGAAAGTTCCAGTTCCTCCATATCCTTGCTAACACTTGGTATGGTCAGTCTTTTTAATTTTAGACATGCTAATAGGTTTAATGATGCCTAAAGAGTCTTATGTTACATTTGCATCCTCTTTGGCACCCAAAACACTGTCAGGCATAGGGAAAATACTTGCTGCTTGATTAGTCAGTCTTTTACACTAAGTGGAATTAATTACAGACTGGTAGTTCCACTGTGCCCTGTGCCAAAATATACATTCACAGACACAGAGATAGTGAAGAGCAGAGACTAAGCGGGGACTGATAGGAGGTCACTTGGAGGTCCAAGTGACTCAAGTTCTGACCTATCACCTAGTAAAATATTAAGTAGCCATGGGTAATTTGCTTAATTTCCCAGGGGCTTAGTGTTCTTATCTGTAAAATGGGAACATTGGAATAGCTAATTTGTAAAGGTTCATGTATAATCAAAATTACAAAGATCATGGCATTTCCATGAGAGAAGCAAATTTCCAAATATTATAAGGAGTACATCACGCACAAAGGAAGAGAACCTGAATCTTTTTTTACCAGGAAATTTGCATTTTGTTACATTTTCACAAGCACCTTATGAGGAATGGACATTGAGGATGGTAGAAAACTCCATTCTGTCGGACTCCAAAGCCCAGTTTCTTCTTACTACAGTGATAAATGAAGCAACTAGTTCCCTATAGATGATGTAACCACTCAGGGTCCCCACAAAAGTGAATTCTGTCCCCCAACTGAGTAGTTACAGTTTCATAATACAGTAGTCCACCTTTATCCATGGTTTTGCTTTTCTTGATTTCATTTACCCACAGTCAACACCAGCCCAAAATATTAAATGGAAAATTCAAGAAATAAACAATTCATAAATTCTAAATTGTGTGTCATTCTGAGTAGCGTGATGAAAGTTCACACCATCCCTCTCAGTCCCACCCGGGACGTGAATCATCCCCTTGTCCAGCATATCCACGCTGCAGACACTCCACTACCTGCCCGTTAGTCAGCAATATCATCTGCTCCTGACATCCAGCCATCAACATCGTCGTGGCACGATGATCCAAAATCACCCAAAGCAGGTGACCCTCCTTCTGATATATGGTCAGAAGGTCACTAGGAGCCTAACACTAGGTATCAGTGCCTACATCATTCCCCTCACTTCATGCCATCACATAGGTGTTGTGTCATCTCACATCATCACAAGAAGAAAAAGGGTGAGCAAAGTATATTTTAAGAAACAGAGAGACCACACTCAATAACTTTTACACTTATTGTTATAGTTGTCAATTGTATTATTAGTTGTTGTTAATCTCTTACTGTGCTTCATTTATAAATTAAACTTTATCATGGGTATGTATGTATAGGAAAAAATCTTAACGTATACAGGCTCAATACTTATCTGTGGTTTCAGGCATCCACTGGGGGTCTTGGAACCTACCGCCCAAGGTTAAGGGAGGACAGTACTGTAATCTCTTCCATTATCCTTGACTCAATCCTTAACATAAATGGTTTAGCCAGGTCTTGCCTCTGGAGACAAAATTGCTGAGGAATTAAAAGAAGAAAAACGTGGTTCACTGGAAGCAACTAAAATCCACACCATGACAAGCAGAAAGACCCCACACTGCTCTTCATATCTGGAGTACTCAGGGGTCAACCATATTTTAGCAGAGCCATGTACAGCCTGAGCCTACCCTTCGGAGAGCTCCATGAGGGGTCTACAAAACAATCCCTGTGAGGAGCAGTTGGAAAAGACTCAGGGGGGCACAGAAGAGATGCCATAACTACCTAACGGCTCTCTTGCGATGTCAGACCTTCTGTGCATCTTCAAGGGAATACCTGGGAAAACAGGACTTACAGAGGACCTCGTGGATATTGGTTCACCAGAAGGGAGAACATTCTAATAACAGAGTTGTCCAGCTGCAGACTGGGCTGCTTCACAAAGTAACAAGTGTCCCTCCTCTTGAGTCACCCCCATCTTTGTAGGAATGCAGTGGAAGTTACTTATTCCTGCCCTGAGGAAGACATTGATCTAAGGTGACAGCTCCAAAATTCTAAAAGGAAGCAACCAGAGGCACATACTAGGAGTTTTCTAAAGTCTTTAATGGAACTGAAAGGAGGGACAGGAAATGCCTAATTAGATTGATAGAGACTTGCTTTAAGACAAGGCAAGTGGAAGATAATATAGTAATGAGTTCTAGGGCTTGGCTCAACTGTAGTGGTGAGGGCTGGGCAGGAAGATTTACCGGAATATTAAGTAAGGCTGGGCATTGGGTCAATTCTGTTGACTACATTTGTTTGAAAAGAGCTAAACTGGAAGGAACTTTATACGAGGGTCTAATACCCAAAAAGCCACCAAGAGGTCCAATGGAAGGAGGTGCATCCCTTTGGGAGCCCAGAAGAGAATATTCCCAAGAACTAAGGGCCAAAGAAGATCTCTTTGTAAAATTTTCATAGATAATTGGGGAAGACATTTTTGAAACGGTGGGTTTTTCAGTATTTTTAAGATTTTTTTCTTATTATAGCAAAAGTAATATGTTTGTTGTAGAAATTTTTTTAAAAAAAGAAGAGCACAGAAGAAAATTTGAAACATCTGTAATCCCACCACCCACAAAAATATAACTGCTGTTGACACACTGGTATATATCTGGCCAGTCCTTTTTGTTTTATAATGTAGTATTATAATCCATATACTGCTTGCTAACTGAAATGCAGACCAAAATGGCAAAAAACATATTTGTTTCATCTGTGTCAATGAGTTTACATAATTATTTGATGAAAAGCTCTTAAATGCTAACAATAAAAAGTTGAACACCCTCAGTAAAAAAGGGTAAAAGTCATTAACAAAAAATTAGTAAAAGTTTTTTTGAAGCAAAAATAGCCAGCACTGGTGAAAGTACAAAGAAGTGGATACTTTCAAACAACGCTGGTGGGAGGAGAAAGGGACACAACCTTCCTGGAGGGCAATTTGTCAGAAGAGGACCCAAAACCTTATGACGGAAAAGACCTGTGGATCCTGAATTCCACTTTTAAAGATTCACCTAAGGAAATTTATCCTCAGGATTATCTAAATATCTGCCTTTATTTTCTTCTGGTAAGATTATAGTTTAACTTTTTATGCCTTTAATTTATATGGAATTTAATTTGGTATGAGGAAGACAATGTAACCTTTTTATTTTTTATTTTTTCAAATGGTTTGTTGGTTTCCAAACTCCACTTATGGATTAATCCACACTTCCCCTTGCTGGTTGTAAATCCTGAAAGTTTGGCTTCAAAATGCAATTCGCTGCCTTTCAGGCTCCTTTTGAGGAAATCTGAGACTGAGAGTAGAAGGCCATTTCCTCTCTCAAACCTACGAGGCAGTGAACACGTCACTTCCCCTCTCTCCACTTTATTTCTACGAACTCCTTTCCAAACTCTGCAAGGCCGCTGGTTCATCTCTATAGAAATTCCCAGTGACGGCAGACAAAGCAGAACTAACTGATGGGGAAATCTGGGAAATGCTTACCTACTCGTTAAGCCTACCCTATGCAGTGACTCAAATTGTCTAGAGCTGAAATCATCCTTTTCCTCCCCAAACCATTTCCTCCTCCAGACCTCTCTAGTTCTGTTGTCCAGACTCAAGATCTTGATGTCATCCTAGGGTCCTCTTTCTGCACTCCTACACACCCAGGCCACCATCGCATCTGGTCCTCCGTCCCTCATCAGATCCATTCCCTCCATCCCTACCTCTCGTCTGTTGGGTGGTCCCCTCCAATGGCTTCCCCTAGCCCAGGCTCTCCTCACCATGCACTGGGAGCCTCAAACGGATCTCCCAGCCTTCTTCACTCATTCCGCTAATCTGTTGTGTTCATCACTGTCAGAATCTTCTGCATCACATCGATGCTCTGATCAAAACACCCAAGGGTTCCTCATTACTCATAAATGAAAGCCAAGATGTTAAACTTAGAAGACCCACCACAACCTGGTCCCACCTCACCTGCCTCGCCACCCTTTCTCCTTACTCTGACACAAGCTTTCTGTCTGTCTTTTACATGTTTTGTTATTGCTTTCTTCTACCCCAGTGTGGACTGAATTTAGGGATTTTTTAAATACTTCTTTTAAGTATTGAATAAAGTATTATGATGCCCGATCTTAACTTTTAAAATTTTAAGTTACATTGCACCTAATGACACGCATTTACTTTTTTCAGTGGGTCACTTGCCCTCACAAAAGCCAAGTTCCCAGACACAAGGTAAGGCCCTGCTTTTTCCAAGCTTGTCTTTTAAAAGACACATATGCCTACCACCAGTTGCATCATATTAGGTTCTAAAAATTTTGCATGGAAGATTTTATCAGACCATTTTCATTTAAGAAAGAGCTGGGGGTGGAATAGGGCCCTGGGTGACTAAAGAGAAAGCACTGACACAAGGCCAGAGGAGGCTGCAGGAGCAATGAGGGGCACCAGACGTGAGCCAGTGATGGTTTCAGCCTCACCAGGGAGTGTGGGGCAACCTAGTCGTATCTGCATGTGACAGGCCACAGCCATCAGCCCCCTTGACTCTCAGAACTCCACCCTCTCCACCTACCCTCCCACCTCCCTGGCTTCTCCTTCTCAGATACGCTTACCTGCCCCTTCCTGGGTGTGCACCTGTCAGATACGCTTACCTGCCCCTTCCTGGGTGTGCACCTGTCAGTTGTTGGGTGTGCCTTCCTGCTGCACACACCCCTCCCGGTCATCTCAGCCACTCCAAGACTTTAATTGCTAAGGATTCCACCTCTCCAGCTCTAAACCCTTTGTCTCTTCTGGGATCTAAACTCATGCAGCCGATTACTCCTGCTGCGTTTGCATCACAGGCTCCTCACAACCCACACTGTTGTCTCCAAGTCTGCTTTATTTCTCTCAGAATACGGTGCCTGAGTGTTCCCTGCTCCCCTTTCCAGAATATGTATGCACAGCTCAAATACATGCCCTTCTCTCCATCTCTACCACTACCCCTCAGTGCCAAGCCACCCTCATCTCTCACCCGGATGATTGCAATAGCCTTCACCCACATTTGCCACCACCCCTTTAGATTCCATACAGATCTCTAATCTGATCTTCTTGCTCCCCTGCTTAAAACACTTCAAAAGTGCCTTCAGGAGAAATCCAATGTCCTTAGTATGTTCACAGGTTGGGCATGACCTGGCCTGGACTCCTCTTCAGCCTCGTCTCAGGCCGCTATCTGGGCTTCTGTCTCACTGGCCCTCTTTCAGTTCTCTAATACGCCATGGTCCTTCTAGCTTCTGGGCCTCTGCACGTGCTGTTTCCATTGCCTGGAACTTGAATCTCTCTCCCTACCTCTACCCAGACCTTCATCTGGTCAAATCCTACCCTTCCTGTCCATCATGCTGCCTTCTCAGGGAGACTTTCTCTGATCTTTTAGACTAGATCAGGGTCTCCCTGAATATATCTCCATAGCATTCCACACTACCCCTTTTTTTAATAACCACCTGCTATGGTCTGATCTGAATGTTGTGTCCCCCCAAAATTCATATGTTGAAACATAATACTCAATGTGAGGGTATTTGGAGGTGGGGTCTTTGGGAGGTGATTATGTCATGAGGGCAGAGCATTCAAGAATGGGTTTATAAAAGAGACCCCAGAGATCCAGCCAGCCCCTTCCACGATGTAAAGACACAGCATAACATGCCATCTATAAACCAGGTAACAGGTCTTCATCCAACACAGAATCTGGCAGCACCTGGATCTTGGACTTCCCAGCCTCCAGAACTGTAAGACATAAATTTCTGCTGTTAGTAAGCCACCCAGTGCATGGTATTTTGTTATAGCAGCCTGAACAAACTCAGACACCACCACAACCACCACCTGTGTATACTACACATGCAAGATATAATCATATGAGGTTAGGAACCATGTGTGTCTTATTTACCACTCAGTCCTCAGTTCCGAGCATATTCCTGAATCAAACATCCCCATCTTCTATGAATGAATATATAAAATTATATCCCTTGATAACTGTTCCAGCCTATTATACCTTCTACAGACAAGCTTGCATTCTACTTGGAATTCCTTCAACTGTACCTTGGTGTTTGGCTAGACATATTTGACATTCCCTGCAGTAAATCTAAGCTTTCCATCTTATGTCAAGGAGGAGCCTGGACTAGCAGAGTAAAGAAAAGTCTAACTTCTCTGGGTAGAGGAAAAAGAATAGATTCCAAAGGGAGAACAGACTCAGAAAAGATGTAGAGATGGAAGAATGCTGGACATTTGAAGAAAAGGGAGAGGAAGGCAACACTAGACTGAACACTCTCACAAACACAATGCCACTTAATCCCTCCAAAACCCTATGAAGTAAGAACTGCTATCCCAGTTTTACAGATGAGGCAACCGTGGGTATACAAGTTACGTAACTTGCCCAAGGCCACACAGTAGGAGACGCAGGCATAAAATGTACGCCCTACACCTTTACTCACCCTATTTCCTCAGCCTGGAATATCCTGTCTCCCCTATGCAAATCTGACTCTTCAAGCTAAAGCACAGCTAAATGCAGCCTCCATGAAGGCGTCCCTGCATTAACACTCCATGTCAGCCTCAGCCACTCCCTCACCTCTCTCTGCTCCTGTCTCTACTATAGCACTTCTTTTATTCTGTTTGCATAAAAGTCATCTTCACATGTCTCCCCGACAAGTTAAAGGCTTGTAAAGGGTACATAGCATTCTTTGCTACTTCTTTCCCCATTTCTTCTGATACAATGCCTCATGCATGACAGAGTCGTAAAGCAGGTTACCGAGCTGGCTCCAGGCAGGTTTGCACGGATGGGCCCTGGTTCCTGCTCCTGAGTCCGGCCTCTCTCATTCTGTCCTTTCTCTCTCAGGGTAGTCACAGTACAGTGCCTTTGAGCAACCCTGCAGAGGACAGAATGGCCTATTGGGCACAGCACAAAGACTCCACGGAAGGAAGAGTGCAAAAAAGGGAGAGTTAAGATCATATATTTTTCCTCGGATGTTCATTTTCTTATCAAAATGTTCCAAAGCTTGTCTAGACTTTCAGACTCAGAAACCTAAACTTCCTTTTGTTAAGGGTAATCAAGGGCACAGATTGTCCTTCACATATATCAAGCTTTCTAGAAAACAAGGCTGAGTCATCATCACTTAACTGATGTTGTAAAATGTCCGTTTCCTTCTAATTTATTGCAACTGTTACATATTTCTGGACTAGAAAAAGAACTTATTTCTATTTATACTCAGAGTGACAAATCAAATTTGCCATTGAAGTAATGAAGAAAAGCAGAAAGAGTTTAGCATGTATCTATTTGCAACTCAACTGTGCATGGGATAAAGATTCTATAAAAGGATAGTAAGGAATGAATCTAGTGTGAGTCCTATGTACCAAACACAGTATTTCAAGAGCATGGGAGTGCCGTGGTCATGTTCAGGAGAGTCATAAAATCTGGAATGGATAGCCAGGTCTGGAAGAGCCCAAGCTGTCAGCCAGTCTGATCTCCTTCCTTTATAGATAAGGAAAGCCTAGAGATATGTGGGAATTGCCAAAGGTCACACAGCTGATTAGTATCGGAGCCAGGATGAGGATCCAAGCCTATTTCCTCTCCAGCCGCACTGTATGTCATGCCAGTCTCTCCCTGCCCTACACCACAATTGCTCTAATCAGGGGCCCGTCTTCCCCTGAAGCCAGAAGTTCACACGAAAGGAGGAAAAAGAGAACTGTGCACTGGGCAGAGGACCTTTGCTATTGACTATTTGCAAGCATAAAAGTCAACTTCTCATCAAATTAAATGCTTATATTTATGTTTATAAAAAATGCTTTGAAAAACTGTAAAGAACCGTATAATTGTTAGATTATTAATGTAATTATTAAATGATTGGTTTT
The DNA here is from genome assembly GCF_027409185.1 of Cynocephalus volans. Classification (NCBI taxonomy): domain Eukaryota; kingdom Metazoa; phylum Chordata; class Mammalia; order Dermoptera; family Cynocephalidae; genus Cynocephalus; species Cynocephalus volans. The sequence goes on from NC_084473.1 coordinate 85,878,672, forward strand.
TGAGATATTTAACTCAACAGGACCAGCTTTATTATTGGCCTTTTTTTTTTCTTTCTATTGTAACAAAGTTGATTGTACATATCTGTGAGGTATAGAGTTGAACATCAACACCCACATGCAAAAGGTGATGCTCACATCAGAATAATTATCATATTCAATAATATATACTATTGTTGCTATTTGTGGCCTTTTGCCCATTCCTCCTTCCCCCCTCCCTTCCTTCTTCTAGTAACCCCAGTTGTCCTTTTGAAAGTCCAATGTATTATTGGGAATGCTGTATCTTTCTTTCTTTCATTTATATGTTTATAATTTCAGCCCCCACTTATGAGTGAAAACATGGTATTTCTCTTTCTGTGCATGGTTTATTTCACTTAATATGATTTTCTCTAAGTTCATCCATGTTGCTGCGAATGGCAATATTTCATTCTTTTTTATAGCTGAGTAATATTCCATTGTGTATATATACCACATTTTCCTTATCCAGTCATCTGATGATGGACATTTAGGTTGGTTCCAACTCTTGGCTATTGTAAAAAGAGCTGCAGTAAACATGGGAGTGCAGGTATCTCTTCAACTTGAAGCTTTCCATTCCTTTGGGTATGTACCCAGCAGTGGGATTGCTGGATCATGTGGCAGTTCTATCTGAAGTTGTTTAAGGACTCTCCATACCATTTTCCATAATGGCTGCACTAACTTATAGTCCCACCAACAGCGTAGGAGGGTTTCCCTTTCTCTGCATCCTCCCCAGCATTTGTCATTCTCTGTCTTTTTGATGATAGCCAGTCTAACTGGGGTGAGATGGTAGCTTAATGTGGTTTTGATTTGCATTTCCCTGATGCTGAGTGATGTTGAGCATTTTTTCATGTGTCTGTTGGCCATTTGTGTGTCTTCCTTGAAGAGAGGCCTATTCAGTTCCTTTGCCTGTTTTTTAATTGGGTTATTTGGTTTTTTACTGTTAAGTTGTTTGAGTTCCTTGTATTACTATGGATATTAATCCTTTGTCAGATGCATAGTTTGCAAATATTTTCTCCCACTCTGTGGGTTGTCTTTTTGCTCTGTTGTTTCTTTTGCTGTGCAGAAGTTTTGTAGTTTGATATAATCCCATTTGTTTGTTTTCCTTTTGTTGTCTGTGCTTTGGGGTCATATTCATAAAATCTTTGCCCAGTCCTACTTCCTGAAGTGTTTCCCCTGCATTTTCTTTTAGGAGCTTTATAGTTTCCAGTCTTACATTTAAGTTTTAATCCATTTTGAGTTGATTTTGGTGTATAGTGAGAGGTGCAGGTCTAGTTTCATTCTTCTACATATGGATGTCCAGTTTTCCCAGCACCATTTGTTGAAGAGGCAGTCTTTTCCCCAATATATTTTCTTTTTGCCTTTGTCAAGGATCCATTGGCTGTAGGTTTGTGGGTTGATTTCTGGGTTCTCTATTCTGTTCCATTGGTCTGAGTTTCTGTTTTTATGCCAGTACCATGCTGTTTTGGTAACTATAGCCTTGTAGTATAGTTCAAAGTCAGGTAGTGTTATGCCTCCAGCTTTATTTTTTTTGCTCAAGATTTCCTTGGCTATTCGGGGTCTTTTGTTGCTCCATATGAACATTAGGGTTGTTTTTCTATTTCTGTGAAGAATGTCATTGGTATTTTGATGGGTACTGTAATGAATCTGTAGATTGCTTTGGGAAGTATGGACATTTTCACAATGTTGATTCTTCCAATCCAGGAGCAAGGAACATCTTTCTATCTTTTCATGTCCTCTTTAATTTCTTTCAACAGTGATCTGTAGTTTTCATTGTAGAGATCTTTCACCTCCTTGGTTAAGTTGAGTCCTAAGTATTTTGTGTGTGTGTGTGTGTGTGTGTGTGTGTGTGTGTGTGTGTGTGTGTGGTTACTATTGTAAATGGGCTTGCTTCCTTGATTTCTTTTTCTGCTAATTCATTGTTAGAGTATAAAAACATTACTGATTTGGCCATTTTATTTTCACAGCTAATTTATATTTTATTTCTGGAATTCAAATTTGGCCAAAATGAAAGCATCTAATTAGGTACTTGATTTGTCTTATTGAAAAATTCATCTACCAAAGGGTAGAGAATATGACAAGAGGAATGCTAATCTAGACACAATTCTGTCCAAGAAGAAATTGATTGTGTGAAAGAGGAATTTTGAGATACAGTGTATATCATCTTGGGGTTTGTGATAAAGAAGGGAAGGAGAATCATACATGGTATTAGTCAGAATAGGTTAGGTTATACCGCAGTAACAAATGAACTCTGAAATCTCAGTGACTCACCACAATTAAAGTCTTATTTTTCACTCTTGCAAAGTCTAATACAGGTTGTTCTATTCTCATGCAGTTGCAGCCACACCACCTGGAACACTTGCCTTCCAAAGTTGCTGCATCAGGGGAAGTCACACATGACACAGGCACACACTGGCCCTTGACTGCAACAGCTGAAAAGTGCAACACATCACACATCACTTCCTGCTCACAGTTCATTGGCCAAAACAAACCACATGTCCCCAGTCTAACTGCAAGGGAGACTGGGAAGTGAAGACAAACATTAATTGAGTAATTTGACAGATATTAAATGAGAAGATGGACATTTGGTGAGCACATATATGTTCCCTAGATTTCAGGAAAGCAAATATCAAAAAAGTTCAGAGTATCCCAATTGTTTAAACACAGATTATATACACCTTGAAAAAAGAAAGACTGAAAGGAAATACACTAAAATAATAAAAGTGATTATCTCTAGTTATTAAATTGTTTGTGGATTTTATTTTCTTCTTTATATTTTTTATATTTCCCCAGCAATACTTAATAAGCATGCTTTAGAACCAAAAAAGTATAACAAGTTATTTTTTGAAATTGAGAAACAAGTTCAGACCAGAGATAACCATGACTCTCAGTGAGGAAAATGACTCAAAAGAAAAGGAAATTCCTCAGAAATGCACTTCTGATTAGACAGTCACAATTGGTCAATAAAAAGAAGAGTGAGAGACAGACGCAGACGTTGATTGTTGCCACACAGGAAGCTGTCTGACCATCTCTGATTTTTAAAGAGCATCAATGAGAGACGAAAAGAAGGGCTGGAATGGAAGGGAGACGGCAAGGACGAGGCACAGCCTCTGAATCACCATCTCAAGAGAAGAGAGAAAGGGAACATAGAGACGAAAAGCACAGAAATTAGAGAAAAAATGAACTCAGGCAAAGAGGGGATCACAGCTAAATGGGGATCTGCTGTCCCTTATAATGCAGGCTTCTGCCAACTTGAATTTCTACATCTCCTCCAAGCCACAGCCTCCCCTCTGATGTCTGTGTTTCCAGAGCACCTGCTGTCTTTGTCACACAGTTTGAGTTAAGGCAGCAAGACCGGTTTTTACGCACACTTTATGGAAGCAGTTTCATTTCTCTATATAATCTCTGTTCTTTGTCTACTTGCTTTACAACCTAGACATTGTTTTCAAACGCAAAGGTGATCATTTAAAAGTACAAAGCTGATTACATCACGAACATATATGATCCTTAATGGCTTCCCATTAAACTTTGGGTAAAGACCTTGTGGGGTCCACATGAGGCCCAGCCCATCCGGCTCTTGCTTTCTTTGCCATCCTCATCTCGCCAACCCATCCCCCTGCCCCCGCCTCTCTGAGCTCCAGCCTCAGCAATCTAGTTCGGCTTATTTGGCCTCGTGGCCTTTGTTCAGCCTGGAATGTTCCCTCTCCCACCCCCATTGAACTACCCACTCCCAGTCTAAGACTAGCACCTCTGTTACATGCCTTTCCTGTACTTATCTCGGTTGGTAACTATAAACTTATTTAGGGGATCACTGATGAAGGTCTTCACTGTCAGCTTTCAGGGAGCAGGAAACATAGCTGGTTTTGCTCACTTAATGAATGGAGTTTCGTTCTTTGTAACTCCTTTTTTTACTTACAGGTGAGAAGCCACAGGAGAGGTTATTTTTTGAAGAGCCAGTGTCACTAAGTAGTAAGATATTTTGAACTAGAATTCAAGAAACAGTGGGCTTTAATTTCACTTCCCACTCTCATATGAATTCTCCATGTGACCTTGGGGCCATATTTTCCCTGTAGCCTGTTTCCTCTTTTATAAAAGAGTTTAAACTAAATGGTCTTTGAGGTGCATCTTTCTCTAACATATGATTCTAGGACCTTCGATAGACTAAGACAGAGCAGAAGAATAAAAATTAATTTAAAAGAGCACAAGAGGGGAAGGGGCCACACTACAGAAAAGAGAAGCCCTCGTGGTTGATCGAGTGCACACTCTGGTGTTTGGATCCCATTTAGGCAACTTGGTAACTTTGCATCTTTGGGCACATTGCTTAATCTCTCTAGGTCTTGACTTCCTCTTCTGTAAAACATGACAAGAATACCTACCTCACAGGTCTGATGAGTGGATTAGATGAGATTATGTATTATAACACCTGGAACATGATAGGCTATTATGCAGTCATTTTTTCCTTCTCCTTAACTGTCAATGGAATTTAAAAGCAGATTATAACTCAATAGGGCATGAGTTGAGACTAAAAGGCTCAGTAATCTCTGCATGTGATGGCTTATGTATGCTTTATTTATTTATTTATTTTTTTTTTTTTTGAAGAGGCTTTATACCACCTGAAAAGAAATCATTGCATTCTCTTGAAAATTCACGGGAAAGAGTTGTGCTTTTCTCTACATTCAAATGATTCTGTCAGGTCCAACTAGATGCTACAGTTTTAGAGTTGGTTCCAAAGATGTTTACAAATGTATTCTGTCTTCATGATACAATGGCAAGACCACAACTAAAGTTCACATCCAGACTCCACCACTGACCATGTCCTCTGTTACATTAGTCACTTTCATCCTGTTCCTATACATCATAGAATAAAATGAGATTTCTCTAAAGGAGAAGAAGAGAGAGAGGGGAGATATTTCAAACCTATTCTTTTTTATTTTATTGTATTGTTTGAGGATCCTAGAATCACTGAATGATAGAGTGTTTGATGTGGTAAAGCCCGTAAGGATGGTCTAATTCAGCCCTGTCACTTGGCGTTGGTGGTGATAAGAGACTCAAGCATCTATATGCAGTAGAGTGAGAAGATTGGACTTGAAATCAGAAACTGAGTTCAAGTGCTGTCTCTGCCAGTTCTGTGACCTTACATTGGTCACTTAACCTCTTCAAAGGTCCTCAACTATGAAAGGGGATAGTAATAGCTACCTCTTGTAAGTACAGTGAGGAGCCAATGAGATAGTACATGGGAGAACTTTTTGTGAATTATAAAGCTATTTTCACATGAAAAGCATCACCATGATTCTTTGGACCTACAACCTCCAAGTTTATAAAGCATATCCACTCACCTACCAACATATATTGTCTCATCTTGCATACCTAATTTTGTGGATCATTAAAAAAAAAATGCTGATGCCTGGCAAAACCCATGGCACAGAATAAGTGCACAATAACTTTTTTTCTGAGTGACTTAGATGTCAGTGACTCAGGAAGCGGTTTTTGAGGCCTTCTCAGAGTCAAGAAGTGGGTGCACAGCCACAGGTGTAAAGTCACAGGACAGCCACCCCCCCAAATACCCCAGGCCCCATACAGCCCTGAGCAGTGCCTTCCTCTCTCCCTTCCCTAGAAGAGAGGTCTGGTCAACCTTTGTTCACACTCACAGAAAAGCAGGCTCCCAGAACAATGCAAGGACCTCTCACTCTCTGAACCTCACCTACCCTGTTCTTCCTTTAAAAACCAGGTTCCAAGAAGGTCACCTGAAGGAAGAGGTTGGGTGATAGTCTAACCTGAATTGGCTGTGTAGAGAAAACCAAACTCTCCTTGAGAAATTTAACAACCACTTTTGGGGAATTCTCTACAACACAGGGGAGAGGATGGGGAAAGAATGACATTTACACTAGACTTTCCATCAGTGATGCTAGATGCAAGAAAACATTGGAACAGTATCTTCAAAGGGCTTAGGGAAAGTAAGTTGTACCTCAGAAACCTATACCAGATAAATTATTAATAAGAAAATGGGGGGTTAAGGTATCTGCAGAGAAATAGTGATCTAGAAAGGTATTGCCACTGATGGGGCACCAAGGGCGGGTGTTGTCACTGATGGTGGAACCGAGGGTGTTTCCTGGAGTACCAAAAAGGTGCTATGCATTGCTCCCAGAAATTAAATATCTTCGGGGTTTCAATGGTGGCCTTCACCTGAAAATTTCCTCCCTGATGAAGTTTTCAAACCATTATTTTCATAAGAACTATATTTTGATCTTCAGTGAACTAAGGTGTTATGATGACTGTGCAGGTTCCCAAGTGACTGAAGCCTTCATTAGTAGTGTTGTTATTTTTGTTTAGCTGCATCTCCATAGCAGCCCACATTCACAATGTGTATTGCAATTGTTTCTTAGTAATAGCCCTCACAAAATCCCCAGGAGGCAGAGGGGGTGACCAAGATTAGCATTTCTGTGCTGCCTGAAGGGGAACCAAGGTCAGCAGAAATGTGGAGAGCAAGCTGCCATCACTGCTCATATAGGATCCGTCCTCAGACACTCAAGCTTCTGCCCCAGTCTGTTCCCACACTCACATTGCCTGCATCCAGGATGCCGGTTACTTCTGCATCTCTTGTTTATAACGATGTGACACCAGGTCTATAACCAGGAGAAACCATACTGGGCAACAGAATCACAATCAGAGATTCTGCACCTGGAGTAAACTTTCACAGTCATCTAACCAACCCCATTAGTTACGGTTTAGCAAGACCAGAAAGAAAGCTTTATCCTCCTCATACAAGCCACTTTACTCCCAGTTCTATGTTTTTTATGCATGTTTCTATGCCTCGCCTTTCTCTCTTTACCTTTTTTCTCTCCTATGCCCTCTTCTTCCACCCATTTCCTTTATTTAAAATTTACATGGCTTAAATTCCAACTAGGAAACCTGAAACATTCATTTGCTGAGTCTGGTATTCTACCACCTGAACTGGACTGGCCCCAGGAGACTGAAAAAGTCTTTAATAATAACAACCAGGCAACCCTGATGCAGTGTCATATGTAAGGATCCATGCCTTCCTCCCTGCCGACTTCTGTTCCCGAACTCAGCCCCTGGCTACTAGCTGGGGCTTGCCAATACCTCCCAAAGTCTGCAGCTATCCCACGTTCCATGGGTTTATCCAAGAGAAGACCAGATTTCTCTTGGTGCTCTGATGAAGGGCCACTTTACAGCAGCATGGCTAGGTCTGAGAGTTATCTACTTAAGCTCTGCCACCTACCTCTCTAGGAAATGTGTTGACAATATTCAGAGGAGTAAGAGGATCAAGACTTTTGTGGTCAAATATCACATTTCTTTCCTCCACCCTGCCCTAACCAGGAGGCTGTCTCCCTATACTTAAAGAGTGATTTATGCTTTACTCAAGCAAACCTCCCTCTTTAGAAAAGTTGGCTCATTTTTCCCTCAAATGCCACCCCTTAGCTGACAGAGGCTGCCAAATACTCCACCAATTCACACTCAGCCCTGGGGCACAGTAAACAAATTAAGCCAAAACTCAAACTACAGCTAATAAGCTCCTCCCAACTCTAGCCATCTATAATTCTGATTTCAGGATTTCTTCCTTCCTCTCCCACATATATTTTTAGAAACTTGATAAGTTTCCTGCTCTTCTTCCCTTTTTCTAAGACTATGTGGTTTATAATTGTACAGAACAAAGCAATAAATGAACAAATCAAGGCAATAACTCCTGGAATCTCTGCAAACAACCATATTATCTAGTATAACGTCTGTCATTATTTTAGCCAGTACCAAACTGGAAGAACATAGAAAACTTCAAGTATAACTCTTCCCTGTAAATTCCCCTGACGCACCCTGGCCACGCCCACTCAAGAGAAGACAAATTACAAAAGGCGAAGGCGCCTGACTCAGGCTTACACTTCCAGGCAGAGAGGGAGTCATTTCATTGGCGCTTCAGTCAGCAAAGGTATTGTCCTTATCACATCTCTAGCTTTTAAAATATTTTTGTTTTTTTCCTTGGCTGTTTTCTCTCCGACTGCCTTCTCTAAAGCTAAAGCCTATTCCTTCTTTCTTGTCCCTCTCTGCTGTGGTGTGTGAGCTAGAATCACAGTCCTGAGAAAATGACGCCCTCATTTTACTGATGGGGAGCCAAGGGACAGCAGAACTGGCTTCATATGAGGGCGACGATGGATACAACTGAGCCTTCCCCTGGGAGGGTATCTCTACTGCCAAAAGCTATTAACAGAAAACTGAAAATTTCCAGCTCTGTCTCTCTTTTGCATCTGTGTAAGGCAAATACCTCATTCTTGTGGGGTTTTTCTTTAACTTATCCAAACTTGCATTGAATGTCTATGTGCCGTGCATTGGGTTGGGCACATAAAGAATACAAGATAAATACGACATTCTAAAAGTTTACAATCTAGGAGAGGACACAGATGCATATAAAAATCTATTGATTAAACTGAGATTGCATTAACAAGCAGACAGACATTTTAGGAAAATGATATAAAAATAATCCCAAGGAAAGAGAAGAGCGGAGAAAATGCTGAATGTGGGCTAAGCTGTTCAGTGAAGTTTCTTAAGAAGCCAAAACAGAGGTGCTCCCCCTTGCAGTCGTGTGGTTCAGAGGCTGGCTGAGCTGACAGCCACCGGTGTTCTCTGTTGCAGAAGTCAACATGGCCGAAGTCACTGACCTATTTGAAGACCTGAAGAACTGTTACAGGTAAGGAATAGATTCTCTCCCTTGTTATTTAATGAGGGATTCAAAGCTCACTAGAATCCAGCAAGGAATTTCACTGGGGCCAGGCTGGCAGAGGATACAGAGAAGCAGACTAGCCCTGAAGTCAGGGCAGGTCCAAAGAAGACCCAGGAAAACCAAGAATCCTGCATATTAACTGAGATTACATTGACAGGGAGACGGACATGTCAGAAGAATTATTTTTGAGGTCTGCTGTGTTCTCCATGAACTTCACCCTTGACTTAGACACAGCCTCCGTAGAGTTCACACACTCTGATAGAGAAATGGGAAGGGCTGGCTGGTTAGTTCACTTGGTACAGCATGGTGCTGATAACACCAAGGTCAGGGGTTTGGATCCCCGTACCAGCCAGCTGCCAATATATATATATATACATATATATAAATATTTATATATGTATGTTTGATACAGTAATGGGTTTTAATGGACTGTCTGAGAGAATCCATTCTCAAGAGAACTTGATCTACATCGGGATCAAGCTCCACAGCACTTTAAGCTTGAGGATGCACATGCACAGTCAAACCTCATTCAGACCTAAAAGCAAGGTAAATGAACAAAAAGTTAAAACTATAGAACATTTTAAGCTAACATGATGATAGTTAAACATCATTTAAGCTAATGATGTTCCCATTACCTGTAATAAATACTGACACAAACTAGGCTATCAAAATGCTGCCTGTAAAAATTTGCCAAGTAAAAATTATTAAATCTGTTTTAGTGAATATATGAAAGCAATATGTAATGTATAATTTATTTGGTTAAAATAAAAAATGAGGTGCTTCAAAAATATTTCTTTTCTCTTAAGGAGCTTAACATTTTCCCCTGAAATTCAATTAAAGCTCTTCAATTTGTTAGCCAAGCCCAATTTTTATAAATAAAGCACAGGTAAAGTTTAGGACCTGTCCTGATGATTACTACATCCCAATTAGTGAGGTATGAATTACTATATGTATGTGTCGAAGTCCTTAATTTTGAAGATGACAGTAATGGCTGTGTGTGTGCGTGTTACCCAAAGCTAATGTGCTCATTAAAATAGGTTGCCCAGTGACCACAGTGAAATAACAAACAGAATTTACATTCCCATCCTCTTATTTTGACAGTGAGAATGAAGAATACAGTTCTGCCATTGAGCATCTCTCTCTGAATCAGGTAAACGAACGACTGTAATTTTTATGGACTTGCTATTCTCACACAGTAGTTTCTCCACTAGAAGAGAACAGCAGTGGCTTCTATCTTAGAAGTTTTTGTTTTACCCTCACTAGAGGTCCAGAGACCTGTACTTCTTCATTATAATGAGACTAATATTTGATGGCATTCTTTATGTTCACTGGTTTTTACCAGAACAGAGCAGGACTATCCTGAAACCCTCGGAACTGGATCAGGCTTCATTAGGATGTTAATTATGCCATTCTGAGACAGCTCCTTCAGGCCACTTCACCAGGGGTCTGTCTCCTAGCACAATGTGTGTAGAGCTAGGGCTAGGTCTCACAGACCCCTTGAGCCCATTCGCAAACCCTTCACACGCAGGTCTATGAGCTGGGTAACAGGAAAAGGTCCTTGGGGCCTTGGTTGAAGTAGGAGTAGTCTTTATTCAGCACACACACATCTAAGAGTTAGGCAGTCCAAAGAGAAACTCAGAAACTCAGAAACTCAACTGCTACTGGCAAAGTCCAAAGAAAAACTGAGCAGCTGCCAGCAAAGTAAACATGCTCTATTTTTAGACATGAGCTCTGACTTCTGGCGCTGGTAACAAACTCCAGAACACACAATAGCAACAAACTAAAAAAGATACATGGGTGCACATGCACACTAACTCCACCCACACACAACTTGTTTACAAAGAATGTGCTGTACCACCCCCAACCAGACCTGAGACAAGGGGGCCTGACTAAACTAGTCTATTTTCCTCACAATGTGCTGTGGTTATCTTCTCTGACACCAGCACCAGAGGTTAGACATAACTCTCTAAACGTAATAGCCCTTGAAGCTGAGGTAGAGGAAGCAGGCCAATTCCGTGTGAGAAATCAGCTGCCACTCATCAATCTGTGCTTTTTTTGTTTGGAGACCACAAATAGACAGTATAAGTATTGCCTTGTATGTCTCTGGTTTTAAAAAGTGTTTTAGAGGAGTATTTCTTAAATAATTTGAGCACCATCAAGTAGTTGTTTTACCTCTTAAGGGGGAGCTTAATTGGAAAGCTATCACTCACTAAGATCACTTGTTGATCTATTTAGTTACAACATCTCATTTTTGAGCCTGCATATCGATGAAAACAGTCTTCACAAGAAATCACTTCCTTTTTTCCAGGAAAGAAGGAAAAGGGAGATAGGGAGGAGGGGAAGACTGATAAAATGTGGGCTATCCAAGACCAAAATGGAGAACCTTCTTACAAAGTCTGTTGGATACAGTTCCTACTGAAAAGAGTTTCATTTCATGGCCATGGACAGCCTCTGTTTCCATGTTTCTTCCTCACAGAAATCCTTCTATGATGCAAGCTATGGCCCACTTCATGAGGACTGCACAGATCAATTTGTGTCTCTGAGTACCTCTGAAACCTCCAAGACATCCAGCTCTACCTTCAAGGAGAGTGTGGTGGTCGTGGCAGCCAGTGGGAAGATTCTGAAGAAGAGACGGTTGAGTTTAAATCACCCCATCAGTGATGATGATCTGGAGGCCATTGCCAATGATCTAGAAGAAGGTAAGGGGTCAAGCACAGTAAGGTCTAAGTAGACAGGGACAATAGGGCAAAACAAAACCTGGGGTCATTAACAAGAGGCAACCAGGCATTAGTCTGGTAACTATAAGGAAAGAAAATTAAATTTTGTCCTTCTCCAGAGGGGAGAGATTAGGAGTGGCCTGAGTCTAGAATACTTGTTCATGGGCTCATTTTCTAGCCATAATGGTCATGTGACTTTTTGTGTTTCAGGAGAAAGCAGTTATATATTATTAGTGGCTGACCACTAACAAGCTATGATCCTCTACGATTAACTCTACCTGCTTCACTTATTTGATCTTCCTTGCTTTAGTTCCTCTACTGTGAAAACAGAGATCATCAGAGACCCCACCTCACTGAATTGGTGTGAAGATTAAATGAGTCAGTACTCCCAAACTTCTAGACTAATGTCTGGCACATAGTAAGCACCCAGTAAATGTTAGCTGTTGTTATTATTATTATTGCTACTACTACTATTATGCATACCACCTTTATTAATACTACCAACACTACTAACTTATTAATGGCTGCATTATCTCTAAACCTCATGACAACCCTACATTCTCATTTAACATATGAGGAAACTAAGCTTGTTAAGATAAGTAACCTGCACAAAGCCACACAGTCTGTAAATGGGAGAGCCTCAAATCTGATTCAGTTCTATCTTATTATAAAAATCACGGTTTTTCTCCTGTACCTTTACTGTACAAGCCTCCACATGAAACATGAGCCCAATATTTCTGTTGTTAAGATAGCACTTAAACAATAATATGTGTTCACCTAGAAGGTTTAAAAATACAAGAAAATATAAAAAAGAAAATAAAAAGTACTCATATTGTGACTCAGAGTTTACCACTGCCAGCACTATGGTACATTTCCTTAAAGTCTTTTCTATATACATACACATACATGAATAAACATATTCAACATTATTAGGATCACACTATATTCAATTTTATATCCAGCTTCTTTCACTTAGCAATATATCAAGGGCATTTTAGAGTGCCAACTTTTTACCACTATAAGTAATGCAACAGTAAATATCTATATCAATAAATCTTCATTTCTATCACCATTTATTTCCTTAGAATAGATTCATAAAAGTAGAATTATTCAGAGCCATGAGGATTTGTGAAATTATTAATAGATAACACTTTCCAGAGAGGTGGTAGACCTGCAACCTCTGTGACACATAATTTTTAAAATGTATTTATGTTTTTCTCAGACTGTATTCATTTGAAAATATAGGTGGGGAATACTGGTAGTCTTCCTGGTCACTTAGAAACCTCTAATCAAAAATAAAGTTTTTATTCCTTTTTTTTAAAAATCCCTTTTAAAAAATGACAAAACTATTGCCTGAGAAATTAAAGTTTAAAAAGAAGCAAATCAGTAACCACTAGAATCAACTCTACTGCTGACTGGGTGATTTCCCTTTTCTCTGTCCTCACTTAGATTGGAATATTTCTAATGTCCCTTTCAGAGCTACTTTCTAAACTTGTATTAGAGTGTTTAGATCATTTGTGTCTGTACCTAGACATTAATCTGAACTTGTGATAATGGTTCTAGCAATCATCAAGCCCAGGTCAGCACCTTCCGTCTTCCAGAGCAATGTGAAATACAGCTTCATGAGGACCATCAAACACCAGTGCACCCTGAATGACGCCCTCAATCAAAGTGTAATTCGAGACAATTCGGGTCAATACCTCAGGGCTTTTGCAATACAGAATCTGGATGATGCAGGTAAATGGACGATTCTGTCATCCTTCCCTCCTTTTACTTCCTTAGTTCTTTCAAACTTCCTGCTTTCAAAGAATGAACCTCTCCAGATTCCTACTTTTGCACAATTCTTGCAGAATAGGATGAAGCATTCACATCACCACTGGTAAAATCCCAGGGAAGGACAGAAGTGTCAGCCAAATCTGGAAGTTCTGCAAGAGCTAAGTTTCTTATCTTTGGGAGCACTAAGTGTAGCACAAAGCTCTCTGATGTCCTGTCTCCTTGGTTCGTTTTTCTCTGAATAACGACTTACTCAGACTTACCCAGAAGCCCATGAGGAGCAATCATTCTCCATGAGAAAACCTGATGATCAGACTTATAAATAACGCCAAACTAGGAAGATCTTTGTTATTTTTGATAACATAATTGTGAGGCAAAACAGCCAATAAGCTGCAGATTATCATCTGAAGCATAAAATTTAGTGTCCAAAAAATTTTGTCACACAGGTCCAATTTCCATTGTGGACATGTTTTAGCTCAGGACATGTCACCAGTACACAAAATTATTTTTAAATATACAAAGAGACAACTTCGCAATAAACAAGCATGACTTTCTGATTGGACGTGGTTCAGCTAACATGCTTTCCACTCTATGACATTTACAAACTATTTTGTGTTCTATTTTCCTACTTAATATTATTTCACACAATTTTCTCACATATTGACATAGTATATATATATTTACCATTATTAATGGCACTAGAGTATTCAATCATGTTGCTATGTTGATCCCTTGGGTTTGTTTTAAGTAGCTCTGTTGCAAATATAGTTGTATATATTATTGATTTTTCCCCTATCTGTTATTTCTTTGGAGCATATCCTAAAGTGGAATTCCTAGATCACTAGGCATAAATAATTTTACAGCTATTATTAAACATTATTCTCTAAGGAAAACTGAACTACTCTTTAGTATCATTAGCAACATATGAGTATATCAACTTCCTAAATCCCTCCATTTTAGGTTATTATGAACTCATGACCTAACAAATTGTAGGGTCTTATCTCATTAATGTAATTACAAGAGATTCAGCAAATACTTATTCAGCCCCCAAGCATTCATTCAACACAGAAAATTCTAAAAACATTAAGCAAGTATTTACCTACCTGGAAATATGGCAGATATTGTGAAGGATACAAAGATGTATAGAATTCCGTTCCTGACCTTTAGGTATTTACTCTATAGTTGGGGACCAAACTATTCTCTCTCCTATTCTCTCTCTCTCTCTCTCTCTCTCTCTCTCTCTCTCTCTCTCTCTCTCTCTCTCTCTCTCTCTCTCAACACTTGATTTTATACAAATACAATGAATTTACTTTCTTTTTGGCTCTCCTCTTCACCAGTAAAATTTGACATGGGTGCTTATAGATCAGCGGCAGAGGATTCTAAACTTCCTGTGACTCTAAGAATCTCCAAAACACGACTGTTTCTGAGTGCCCAAAATGAAGAAGACCCCGTGTTGCTGAAGGTCAGTTGTCTTTAGTCTCCAGCATACCCTTGTTTATGCTCTGTATGTTTGTAAATGCTCACAATAGGCAGATGTCCCTAGTAGGGTGGCACAGTCCTCCTCCCTTCCTACCACAGTCTCCAACTGTCCATCCCACCCCATCCGAACTCTCACCTATCCTCAGAGGCAATCCTAGGCAGGGTCTGTGAGAGAGAACAGTGGAGGTGGCAAGAGTAAAGAAGAGGTAAAGAACCTTTCTCTTCGTTTTCCTTTCCCTGCCTGACCCTAGTCAGGCCTGACCTCCTACCCCAGGGCATCCTTTCACTCCATTCATCTTTACTGATATCTCCTATCTGACCTACACAACAGTAGGCATTAGGACAATGGGCCCTGCCTCAGAGAAACTCAAATAAGCTACCTTAGATCAGAGAGGATTGACCACCTGCCAATGGCACAGAGCAAAACGCTGGGAGCGAAGACTCGCTGACTCCAGAGTTTCCCCCTCTTCATTGGTGGCAGCATTATCCTTCATCCCAGCCCCATCTCTACTACCACTGTCCCCCTCAAACACATGGACATACAGAAGAATGCCCACTATAGCCTTAGGCATCTTCTCCACTGATAAGTAGGAGACTCTTAGTCAGTAGATGTGTAATCCAAGTACCCTTATCCCCAACTAGAATTTATGTGGGTGCATGTTTCTCTACTTGGTTCAAGTAAAATAAAAGTGATGTCTATACATTAGGGTAGTAGCTTCATTCATGAAATAATTCAACAAGGACTATTTATTGAGAGACTTCTAGTTTCCAAGCATTGTGCTAAGAGCTATGTAGACAGTGGTGAGTCAAAGTCCCTAGCCTCACAGAACTTAGTCTTCTGGGGGACACAGACAATAGCCAAGCCAAACAACCAACAAAAAGTTCAAGAGGCTGTAAAGAAAATTAATAGAGCACTACAATAGAGAAAAATGGGAAAAGTGCTATTTAGAGCAGAGCTCTCTGTGAGATGAGAGCTGCAGATAGGAAGGAGCCTGCCATGCAAGGGGTGAGTGGGAGTGAGGCCTCCTAAATAGAGGGGTCGGGGGACTTGTGGTCAAGATGGTGGAATAGATGGTCCCCAGTGTCACTCCCTCTCACAAATCAACTAATTTACAACTATTAAAAAGCAATGACAGCCAATCTGGGGCCACTAGAGCTCAGGGGAAGAGGAGGAGAGACCTATGGAGTACATGAAGGTGGGAGAAGCCACAATGAGAGAAAGAAAAAACCGCTCCAACCATTTTGAATCCCAGCCGCTTCCAGGCTAGGGCTGCTGAGCACACAGAGCAGGAGCTGGAAAACGCTGCAGCTGTGCCCTTTGGATGAAGTTGCTTAGAGGCAGCAGAGGAGAAGAGGGCCTTGGGGCCCCCAGGCCAGCAAGACCACTAAAAAGGCTCCCATGGACCCACATAGGACCAAGGAGCCACAACAAATGAAAAAAAGGAGCCACTCAGAGGTCGGTGAGTCATCGCAAGAGACTGGAGCACATCCCATCCCATGGGAAGTGTCTGCAGCATGGGTGATGGGAGAGACCACCCACTGGGAGAACACTGGGGCACAGCAAGGACAGCTGATCTGACTCCCAGTCAGCACAGGACCACTCAGAGGAGACTGGTCAGGAATATAGAATTGCATGGGATGCAGTTTGATGAAAAAACTCAGGCCCAGATCAGAGTTTCTACACAACCCAGGTGCAGCAGATCTCACTAAACCCAGAAGTACCTATAAAGTCAACCATTAAAACATGAGCTGCACAAAATGCCTTCCCCAGGGAATCAGCACCAAAGCAGCAATTAAGCTCAACCACAGAGCTCAAGTACTGGTCCCCACAGGAAGTTCCTCCACTTTAGAAGTAAGCAAAGCACAACAAATTAGTTCCAGCAGAGTTTAAGTGGTGGGAACAGCAAATAATCCAACACAGAACTGAACGAAAAAACAGAGCATCCATTGGGGCCCACCCAGGGTCCTGAGGCTTGCAGCCAGGGACCAGACCCTCTGTCCACAACCAGACACACTGCCAGTGCCATGAGGCCCATGTGGGGTCCTGAGGTATGGAGTCAGGGACTGGACCCACCACCCACCACCAGGCACACCACCAGTGTCACGGAACCTGCCCATGGTCCTGAGACATTGGACCCCCCCCCCACAACCAGGCACACCGCCAATGCCATGGGGTCCACCTGGGGTCCTGAGGCATGGAGTCAGGAGCCACCAGCATCTAGGTAAGGAGCATGTCAAAAATATCACCTCCATGTGGGTGGCCCACCACAACCACCACAATAATGACAGTTGCCATGAAAGCAGCTAGACACCACAACCACTGTGCAGTGGTCCACCGGCCACTGGAGTGCATTGACACAAGAAGAGTCACCAGCAGAGACCAAAGAAAAGAAGAGGATGTCTCTCTCCACAAAGCCTATTCCAGAGAGACAGAAGAAGCATCTGCTCTATGATAATATTGGGGGACCTGATCACACCTCTCAGCATTGGACAGATCATCTAGGCAACAAATCAACAGAGTACCATTATTCTTCCAGAAGGAGAGACAAAATCTAGGGTTATCAGAGGTTGGAGGGGGGAGGGAGAGGGGGATGAGGAGAGATTGGACAAGGGCATAAAGAATAAGTATAATTTTTAACAATGTATATGCAAGTAATATTGACTTGATCAACATATGTCAACATTGAACCCCAAAAATATGTATAATCAATTATGATTCAATAAGAATTTTAAAACTAAGTAAATAAATAAATAGACAGATGGAGGGGTCTGAATACAACCAGACCCTAGAGCTTCCAGAGCTTAGAGGCCAGCTTCAAGAATCAGAAGGAGCTCTCTTGGAGCCAGGGCATTATGCGAAGGAGGAAAGATATGCAGAGGCAATGAAAATCCAGTAAAGGGTTTCAGACAGTGCAACATCCTAACCTCACTTATGTTTCCTAAAATGGAGAATAGATGAGAAGGAAGGCTATGGAGAAAGCAGAGAGCCCAGCTAGGAAGTTATAACAGTAGTCATGGGGTGGGGTAAGAAAAACAGGTGGAAAGAAAATAGTCAGAATTGGATTATATTTTGAAGACAGAACCAACAGGAGGAAGAGGAGAAACTCCATTTACTGAGATGGAAAAAACTAAGAGAGGAATAGGTTTGGGAAATAAAATCCTTGCTGACATTGAAAACCCCAGAGTAAGGAAGAAGGGTCTCAACTTGGAATTTGAAATTTATTTTTTCATGAAAGTATTGTTAGATTGTATTTATACTCATAGGAAGAGTACAGCCTAAAGAGGTTGTATGGAAAGTGTTCAGCTACTGAGCTACTGATACACCTGGGAAGTTGTGTGTGT
The DNA here is from genome assembly GCF_027409185.1 of Cynocephalus volans. Lineage (NCBI taxonomy): Eukaryota > Metazoa > Chordata > Mammalia > Dermoptera > Cynocephalidae > Cynocephalus > Cynocephalus volans. The sequence continues at coordinate 85,896,726 of NC_084473.1, forward strand.
ACGTGTGTGTGTGTGTGTTTATCCTTCAACTACTGACTTAAATGCAGAGATAAATGTCATCTAAATGCTAAATTGCTTTCCCAAAGGTATGATTTACTCACTTAGAGGTCAAAATGTTTAGAGATCCTAGAATCATCAGTACTCAGATTTGATGCAAAATGCCTTATGTCTGTGTTGAATGCAAGACATGCATAATGTTTCACCCCCATCTGCCTGGATATAGCAAGACACTAGTGTTATTGGCAATCTTTATGACTCATTTAGATTTCTCTCTGATTAACTAAGGAAATCAATTCTTATGAACAGACTAGACCATGCATCTAATAGGCATGTAATAAATGCTTGCTGAATTAACAAATGGATGAAGAACCTATACCATCATATTAGAGTCATAGTCCTAACGTGCTGTTTCTCATGAAGGCCAAATGCCAAAGGACTGAGCTTCAGTTCTTTTTCTAGCATCTTATTGTTCTCTAACAGAATTCTGTTCTTCTTATCATAGGAGATCCCTGAGACACCCAAAGTCATCACAGATGGTGAAACCAACATCCTCTTCTTCTGGGAAAGTTACGGCACTAAGAACTACTTCAAATCGGTTACACATCCAACGCTGTTTATTGCCACAAAGCAAGAAGATCTGGTGCACATGGCAAGGGGTCAACCCTCTATCACTGACTTTCAGATAGTGGAAAATTAGCCTTAGCTCTGGAGTCTACCCACTTATGAAGTGTTGACAGTTCGTATGTACCATGTACATGAAGAAATCAAATCCTTTACTCTTAGTCACTTGCTGAGCATGTGCTGAGCCTTTGTAATTCTAAATGAATGTTTACCCTCTTTGTAAGAGAGGAGCAAGGTCTAGTGGAACCAACCCTAACATATGATGTTGTTTGTTATTTAAAGAACACCCTATACTTCGCACAGCACCAATCATTTTAATTATTATTTTTCATAACAATCTTACGAGGACCAGGGCTACTGACTCTGGCTACCAAAAAGACTCTACCCATTTTACAGATGGGTTAACTAAGGCATAAGAAACCTGAGAAATACACACTAGAGCAGTTGGAATGAGAAACCACAGACCCAGGATTTCATTCCAACTGTTTGCTTTCCACTTTAGAGTTGCTGATGGACCCTTAATCAAATATCATAAGTTTCTGGGACCTCAGTTTCATCATTTTTAGGATACAGGAAATACCTATAATCTTCCTGCTTTGACAGTTTTTTATGCCAGTCAGTGAAGTCATTTTAGTAAAATGCTCCTTGAAGCTGGACCTCAAGATGAAGGCCAAGCATGAATGTTATTTTTAAATTATTGTTTATATTTATATGTATTTATAAATGTATTTTAAGATAATTATAACATATTATTATATTTATGGCAGCTCCTTGCATCCTCTGAGTGTGACTAGCCACCCTCAACAACAGCAGACAGTGTTTTCCAGACTTGAGTGAGGTTGATTTAGTTTCACCAGGGCACTTTAGTCCAAGTTGTACTTTTTCCATAGCCATGGATCTCTGAATTCTAATTCTTGGGAGCCCTGTAATTATGTTAATAAATTTATATCAATTACTTTGTTTGAGCTAATAATTGGCCAATCTTTCACTCTTCTGCCCTTAAACTTGCCTTGGCATTCTTGTGTCATTCAATTTCACCTGCAATCAAGTCTTACTAGCTAAATTGGGATGAACTTAACTCTGGCAACTACAGGACCATTGTTATCTAAACTTTCTTTTCTGGGATACAATCAATGTTTTTTCTAGTTTCTAAAAATTGTGATCAAACCATAGTCTTACATATTATCAACAATAATGATTAATGCATTATTACCAATCGTAATTGAATAAAACACAAAAAAATTGATCTGACACATAGAAATTTGTTGTCTTAACCATTATTTTACTACATGGTAATTAGGGACAAATGGTAAAAGCTTGCATAAATAACTATACCTAGGCTACTTTACAAAGCCAAACCCAGATTTTACACTTTTTCTCTCCTCTTTGTATGCATACATGGCATTAAGTATTATAATATTCACAGGTTCAGTTAAAGCTCACATTACACATATACAACATATGTGTTCATATATCCATTCAAACTCACACATGCAGAGCCATATTAAAAATAACTAATGAATTTGTTTGAAAAGCATGGACACCAGATATGTTGAGTTGGAAGAAAGTTAAAATGAAGAGAACTTGAAATTAGATGTGGGAGATATTGATATATTTTAATTGATATATTTTAATGTTTTTAAAAATAGGGAAGTATACCAGCTGCCAAAAAAGAAAAAGAAATAGATAAATACAAAACACTGAGCAAGCAAAACAAATTCAAGAAATATTAAAAAGTATAATAGCTGCTAACTTAGTATTAAAAGTATAATAGTTGCTTACTCAGATCAATACTGAAATATTGAATCATTGTAGAAAGGGCCTTGAGCCAGATATGCATATCTTCTACCTCACCTCCCTCACTGCCTAAATAGTAAGAGAGTCACCATGGAGAGGCTCAACAGTCTTAGCACTGAACTTGTTAGAGTCTACTTCTTTTATTACATTCTTATACATCAGTTTCTATATTAATGAGAGTAAAGCCAAATCCCTGACTTTAAGTCCAAGGTACAGAAGCGAAAAGCCAAGAGGTATTTCCTAACCCTCCTCCCACTGAGTTGCCTCCTCTGACATTTAAGAATATCTACACTTTGGGGGGTAACAGAATTGCTGGGATACCAATAATTATTGTGGTGGATATAAAATATGTTTGTGTATCTATATCTGTTCCTTGATGGCGTGGTAGTTTTACAACTATATATATTTGTCAAAATTCTCCTCTTGAGTCTTGACCAACACTGGCTTGTCAATATCTTTCATAAAATGTGTTGCCCAGAATTGAGTATAGTGCTTAGGATATGGTCAGATCAGCACAGCCTAGAGTGGAATCTTTTCTATTCTGGATACCATGCTTTTGTTAAGACAGCCTAGGCATCAGCTTTTTGAATGCCAACTGACGTTGATTCGTATAGTATTTGTAAGCAACTAAAACCTACAGGTTCTCGACCTAGGTTCAGAACTTTAAATGTAGCTCTGTTGCATTTAATCTTGTTAATTTGTCCCAAGATCTTTCTAGACTGTTCTAGATTCTGATTCTCTTATTTGATACACTGGCTCTTCTTCTCAGCTTGTGACATCTTTGATTTGGAAAGCTGATTTCTATTTTGCTTATAATATATTGTAGAGTATAAAGAACAGGTTATGTATTAGTCCATTTCTGTTGCTTCTAACAAAATACCTGAAACTGGGTGATTTATAAAGAAAACGAAATTCATTGCTTACAGTTTCTGAGGCTGGGAAGTCCAAAGTCCATCTGGTGGTGATGACAGTGACCCATGGGTCTCACGTTGCAAGATGGTGGAAGCAGAGAGAGCAGAGAGAGAAAGAGACAGACTCTCCTCTTTTAAAGCCCTCAGAACCATGCCCCTAACCACCATTATTAATCCATCCACTACTACACAGTCCTACAACATAACCACCTCTTCAAGGCTCCACGTTTCAATTACTGTGATAGGATTTCCCACCCTCTTAACAGTCACAGCGGGGGCTAAGTTTCTAATACATAAAACTTGCGGGACACCATTCAAGCTTCAATGAGTTTTGGGGGGACATAACTCAATCTACTACAGGTTACAACCATTTTTACAGTGTGATTCTATTTTATTCAAAATAACTATTATTTGCATTAAAATGTTTATGGAAGGGTTTACACCAAAATGTTAACAGTCCTTATCTCTGAATGATTGAATGATTTATAAGTTTTATGTAGTTTTGGTTATATATTTTTCTGATTTTTGAAATGAATGTATGATTACACAACAAATACCAATTTACACAAAGCGTATTACTTGAAAATATCTCATTGAACTATACATAAAATGGATGAATTTCAATATGTGTAAATTACACCTCAACAAAGAGGGCTTTTTTTAATTTACAGGAAAAAAATTAAAATATCCCTATTTCATTTTTCCTTTGTATAACCAGATGGTCTTTTTTTGCACCTTCTGTCAGCCCTGGGCATGAGATGTTCACTTACCTTAAAATGCTATATAAGATAATTTCTTTTTCTTGTGAATATATTGTTTGCTTTTTCTTCTCATTCCCTTTCCTATCCTCCACTCTCATTGGCCAAGAACACCTTTGCTATCCCTTCTCAGAAACAAACCTTACCTATTTTTCTATAGAGTGACTGACAGGCAAACAATAAAGGATCTTATGCGACCTTATGAGCAAACAAGGTAAGCCCTGGAAGCGTTTCAGAGTGCGCAGGGTTTTCTAACATTACAGCCTCTCAAAAGTATACGTGCCCAGGCCTCACCACTGCAGATTCTGATTCAGTCAGTCTAGGGTACAGCCTTGAGCATCTTTGTTTTTTTTTAAGCTCCAAAGTTAACTCTCACGTTTATCACTAGTTAAGAACTACTCAATTAAGGCATTTCCAGAGTCAAACATGGTTTATCACAGAGCTAACAATGGCTTCTCTTTGGCAAGTCAATCCAGGGTTAGAAGAGGTAAGAACTCACAAGTTCCATCAATTCAGCAGAGGTCTTCTAACAGCCACAGGGACACAATGGGCCCCATTTGGAAATACAGTACGCACAGTGGAAGTAGCCCCCAATTTCATATATCTATATTTGCACAGAAGCTGAGGGGTCTGGCAAGGAAGTACTTGCCCTTGCATTCACTCTTCCAAAAGTTCTGTAGTGCTCTGCCCGTAGAGGTAGGTCTATGAAATACAGAAGACACAAGTGGACTGTTCCTGGCTTATCCTCTCATCTCTCAATATTCCAAAAGCTAACTTTGGCTCCTAGCATGACAACCAGAAGCCTTGATCTCCAAAGGAACACCCTTCTCTCATCCCCACCAAACATAGAGCTAATTTTCTTCTACACAGCTCCTGTTCACTATTTCATAGATGGTGAAGCCATTTCTTCCTCTTGTGAGGAGAAATGCTGCTACTAATTCTTTTTTAAATGGAAAAGAGAGGATTTGTGGAGATTACAAATAGGCATTCTTGACCTGATTATATTGCAATAATTTAGAAAAGATTATTCAACAGACATTTTGTGAGTACATAGAATAAAATGCTGCAATCACAAAGTCTCAGTCTGGGATCACAGTCATGCCACAGACCTTATTTCCATTTTTGATGGGATTACATGTTCAGTGCCATTGGCAGGTACATCTTTATTGTGGCCAACAGGTAGATTGCAGCTTAATGTCATTAAGCATTTAGATCAGATAGATAACTCCTCTTGTTCTGATCCATACGCACCAAAGGAACTTCTGATTATAAACTGGCTTCCTGCATATTTGCTTCCAGGAAGAGAACTGGCTAGAGGATGGGAGTGCAAGTATCTTCCACAATACTTGCCTGTTGTAAATTAAAATTAGCTCTCTATCTTATAATTCAGTTTCTTGTGAATTTAGAATACTGTAAAGATAAAGAGAACAGACTTTCGAATCAGTACTGGATTCAAATCTCATTCACTTTGTAACTTTGAGCTAGTCTCTTAATCTCTCAATCTGAGTTTACCTGTAAAAATAGAGATAGTAATGACTACATCAAATGGCTTGGTATTAAATGAGATGAAACACAGAAAGAGCTTGGCGCAGCACCAGGGATTTAGAGTTTTTGATTCATTTGTTATTTCATTTAAGAGTAGCTGTTACTGCTTTTATTTAGGGAATTCATCCCAGAAAGACTAATCTACAATCAGGATACCAATTAAATCATGTTCCTGAACCCACAGAGCAGGGAATCTGACCCTGGATGAAGGTGAACACTCTGAAAACCCTCAGGTAAAGTCTCTTAACCAGCCAGTCAGCCATCCTTGGTGACTTCAACCAAGCCATACTCACTTATTTTCAACTTCCACTTTATACCATATTTTGATTTTTACCATGACATTTGGCAAAGTCTCTAATGGTATAGTAGTAGACAAGATGGAAACATATGGGCTAGATGAGCCAGTAGTATTATTGAGTGGACTTGCAGTTACTTCTACACGGTGTGGTTACTGTATTAAAAGAGTCTTTAAAGGGAAAAAGCTCATTCACTCAACATATATTTTTTTGAATTCCTATTTGATGCTAGGCACAATGGATATAATGGTCTTCCCTCAGCTTACAGACTAGCAGGGCAGACGATAAATAATCAAGCTAATCACAAAGTGAGACACAGAAAACTTCCTTGAGAAAAGGATGACTTGCATGAGACTGAAGGATGATTGAGAGTTAAGAGACACTCAATAGTAAATAGACAAATGACCCAATTTAAAAATGGACAAAGGATTTGAATAAACATGCCTTCAAAGAAGATATACAAATAGATGGCCAATAAGCACATGAAAAGATGCTCAACATCATTAGTCATCAAGGAAATACAAATAAAAACCACAATGAGATAGCACTTCACACCCACTAGGATGATTATAATCAAAAAATGGACAATAACAAGTGTTGTTAAGGATGTGGAGAAATTGGAACCTTCATACGCTGCTGGTGAGAATGTAAAACAGTGCAGCTGTATTTGGAAAATAGTCTGTCAGTTCCTCAAATGGTTAAATATGGAGTTACCATATGACCCAGTAATTCTACTCAGAAAGTATATAATGATAAATATGGAAAACATAATGTACACCCAAAAACTTGTACAGGAATGTTCATAGCAGCATTATTTACAATAGCCAGAAAGTGGAAGCAATCTAAATGTTCGTCTACTGATGAATGATAAATGAAATATGGTCTACTCATACAATGGAATATTACAATGGAATGAATACTGATACATGCAACAACATGGATAAACCTCAAAAACAATATGCTAAGTGAAAAAGCCCATCACAGACCTCATATTGCATGATTTCATGTATATGAAATGTCCAGAACAGGCAAATCGATAGAGATAGAAAGTCGATTAGTGGTTTCCAGGAGCTGAGAGGTGGGCAGGACAGGGAGTGACTGCTAATAAGTATGGGGTTTCTTTAGAGAGTGATGAGAGTGTTCTCAAATTGAATTGGTACACTGTAAGAAGGTGAACTGTATGGTATGTGGACATCTCAATAAAGCTGTTACAGTAAAAATAATAATAATAATTAACTAGGAGAAAGGAGGAAGAGGGTTGGATAGAGGATAGAGTGTGGAAAGGAACTGAAGGAAAAGGCAGCGTGATGGGACTACCGTGGGCAAGGGGGTGCAGTGTGGGATGAGGCTGAGAAGTATACGAAGGCCAGGCCCTGCAGGGGCTTGTAGGTCTCTAACCTGAGAGCAATGTGTAGCTGTTAAAGCCGCCAGCATCAAGGCAAGCTACACTGGATACTTTGCTGGATGAGTTGCGATTTTATAAAACCGCCTAGCTTTTTCCCCACATTTTGTGTCCTACAAAATAGTCCTCCAAATATCCAAAGGATAGAGAAAAGGGTGCAGAACTGGCCTATGGTGCACCAACAGACTAGGGCCAATAGCGAGAGGGCTTATTTGAGCTCATTTTAAGGAAACTTTCATAATAAGCAGAGCTCTCTAATAACAGGACAGTTAAGGCAGTTCCTCAATACCAGCAGTATTCCTGCAAAGGTGCGATACCTATATGGGATCTGTAGAGTACTCTAGCATTGGGTGGGAGATCAGGCAAAATGACTTCTAATACTAAAACCCATTCAATCACTAAGATTCTATGAAGAGCAACCGAACCCCTTTCACTTTTCTAAAACTATTCATGAAGAAGCCCCTTTCTTACTCATTAACAAAGAAGGCTCTTTCCCAGTTGCTGGATTTAACCATTAGGCACAAAGTCATAGTCCTAGTCAAAGAGCACAACCTTTCATTAAGATAATTATCAATTTTCCTATTTTAAATGTATTTTATACTACTAATGTAAATGCAAAAATGCATAAATCCAGAAACCCCAGCACAGCTGTCTTCCGAACCTGGGGACAAAAAGAAGGGCTGCTGCAATGGCTTCATGCTCTGCTCTGTACCCAACTAGTGAAGTGACCCTGGCAAACAGGGGCCCAGATGTGACTGCCCCTCCCTCCCCTCCACCTCCTCAGTACCCAGGGAGAGGAACCCTAACATACAAGGTGCCAAGAGCATTTCCCAGACCTCTTCATGAAACCAGAGAATAGCTGAAACGGGGTAAACTTCAAATGAAAAATTTTAGGACTGAAACTAGAGGAATGAGGTATGTCCAAGAACTGAGGACCACAGGGCCTGCCCTCCATCATCGCTTTGTCAGTTAGGCATACACCCAGCTGAGGCCAAATCAAAAATGTACATTAAAATGGAGCCACCCTGAAAAGAGTATGGTTGTTCCTCCAAAGATTAAAAATAGAATTACCACAGGATCTAGCAATAACACTTCTGGGTATATACCCAAAAGAACTGAAAGGAAGATCTCATAGAGGTATTTGTACACCCATGTGCATGGCAGCATTATTCACAACAGCCAAAAGATGGAAGCAACCCAAGTGCTCATCAATGGACGAACTGAAAAGCAAAATGTGGCATATACATAACAATGGAATATTATTCAGCCTTAAAAGGGAAAGAAATTCTAACATACGCTACAACATCGGATGAACCTTGAAAACATTGTTAAGCGAAATAACGCAGACACAAGAGGACAAATACGTATGGTTCCACGCATATGAGGTCCCTAGAGTTAGTCACATTCAGAGACAGCAAGTAGAGTGGTGGTTGCCGGGGGCTGGGGGTGGGGACGATGGGGCAGGGGATGGGGAGTTAGTATGTAATGGGCTCAGGGTTTCAGTTTGGGAAGACGAAGTTCCAGACACGGACAGTGGCGACGCTTGCACGATAATGTGAATGTGCTTAATACTACTGTACTGTATGGACACTTTTAAAAGCGTAACAATTAAAAATGGATAAAATGGTAAATTTTATGTTCTGTATATCTATCTACCACAAGTAAAAATAAAAAAGGAGCAACCCTGCAGTAAGTACGAAGAACCTTTACATTCACCAGACCCTTAGCGAGGAGAGGTAGATACTCGTAAGGAGGCGCCCAACTCAACAGTTTGGTTTTTTCTTATTTTTTCACCGCTCCTGGGAACCTGAGGGTGTGAGACGAGGGAATCGGGCTGAGGCCCCAGCAGCCCGGAGAGCGGCTCCGTGTACGCGCGCAAGGGCTCCGGCAGCGCCAGCCCCACGCCTGTAGCGTAACCGACACCGCAACCGCGCGCCCAGCCCACCCCGCCGACAGCGGCTCACAAGCCCGGGGCCCACTCAGAGGACTGCGCGTTCTTCCAATCAAAGGGCCTCAGGGGAGGGCTCGGAGGGCTATAGCCAACCGCAGAGCAGCTATTTCCTGTGATCCCGCCCTCCCCTGCTTCCGACTGGCGAGTTTCAAACCCGCGGGAGCCAATGAGAGTGCGCGGACGCGGGGCGCGCCGGGCTTGTCTCCAGGCGCGGACTTTGAAGAGAAACTGTCGCAGAGCAGTCATGGTGGGACCCGGGCCCGCCGCCGCTGTCGGTGAGTATGACCGCGAGCCCGTGTTTCAGGAGCTGGAGCATGGGCGGGAAAGTAGGGCGACCCCCGAGTGAATTCTTCCCGCGGAAGTTGCCCGCCCGCTCTCTTGCCTGCCTCAGTTTCCCCCGGGCATTTCCGGTCCTGGACCGGAGACGTCCGGGCCTGGGATGGGGGAGGTTGTGCGCCGCGCCCAATGCCTCACGGGCATCTTATGAGTAAGTGCAGCAGCAGCCCTGCAAAACGATGTCATCACCACGTTCTAGATAGACGGAGGCCCCTCGTGGGTCACAACACCAGTGCGAAGCGGCGCGCTCCTTTGACCCACATCGCTCCAAGCCGGGCCCGGTGTGGTCCTCTGCTCCGTGGTCCGAGCTTTGACAGCTGCCGGGAGGCGGGTCTCACCCGAACCCGGTCTTTTGCCGGCGCCGGGCGCCTTCCTCTACACCTCTCGAGCCTCTGCGGACTGGAAGTTGATTGGTTAAATCTGCACCCGGGGGCTAAGGATCCTGCCTTGACTGACCTCTTAGATATGCCTGGAGCCTTCTCTGCTCTTCAAACCTCTCAGATGCCACCTTCTCCGATATGCACACCGTGTTTCGATAGTTTCGTCAATTACGCCTGCTGATATCTACTAGGCAGTTTACATAACAGCCCTTAACATAGTGTTGACATAAGTCGATGGGCATTTCTTTCCCCACTTTCTAGGCTCAGCAGCAGCAAGACTTTGCGAACTTGCTAGAAGTCACAGAGCTGGGACTCCAACCCTTTATGTCAGACTCCACAGCCCCTGCTGGATACTGCCTGGCATGAACCTAGTGTTCTGTTTCTCTCCTAAGGACGCATCAGAGTCAGAGAATAAAACACATGCAACTCAGTTCACATGAGGTTAAGCATGGATTTGCACCCCTATGGTCTTTCTTTTTTTAATCATTATTTAATTTTAGCCTTTTCCAACCACCTGCTCCCCTCACCCATTCCCACCTCTGAATTCCCATTCTTTCTTTGACCCTCTCTTATGGCACGTAGGTTTTGCCTTATCATTGTAATTATTGTTGTGTTTACGTATCTCCACTATTAGATTGAAACTTTTTGAAGGAAGAAATATTGACTTTTCATCCCCCCCAAATGCCTTGCTTAGAAAGTCAACATGTAGATGTTTTCCATGAGTCGCCTAACCTGACCTATTGTTTCTTAGTCCCAAAAGAAACTGTGTAAGGGTTTGTGGGTAAAAATCATCATCCCAGTCAGAAAAAAACAGTAAGATCAGTCCAGGCTCACCAACTTGGTCGGGCTGAGACAGAACTTCTTCATGCAAAGCATAGTATGTCATAGCTGAGAACAGTGCTCAGCTGAGAACAATAGCTGAGCAAGGTCTCTGGGATTAGATAAACCTGTTATCAAATCCTGGCTTTGCCACATATTAGCTGGGTAACTTTACCTCGTAGGACTGTTGTGTGGATTAAAACAAGTAATGTAAGTATAAAGAGCTTAGTATAGGGCTTGGCATATAAATTATATTGTTGGCGTTGATATTAACTTGAAGGCAAACTTATAGAACTATGGACTTGATAACATGCTGCAAAGCCAAAATCATTACAAAAAAGTGTCATCTTTCTGAATATTAACGAGCTGGTTAAAATCTTGAACTCGAGTTCTGTTTGTTTCTTGCCTGTTTCACAGAAGAGCGGCAGAGAAAGCTCCAGGAGTACCTAGCAGCCAAGGGAAAACTGAAGAGCCAAAACACAAAGTGAGTTTGTCTACCCATAGTTAAGCAAATTTTGTTGGCCTCGTTGCTAATAGCAATTTAAAGCCTTTTGAAAACAGCCCTTTTGCTGGCAGTCTACTCAGACTGCATTGGAATTCTATTATAACTCAAAACGGACATTTCAGTCCAGGCATGACAATAACCCCAAGCAGTGCCTAGTCCACTGGCAAACATGTAAGCATCATTATTGTGACAGTCTCCAAAAGAAGGAGGGAAGGGTCTACAATATTACCCACCATGCTGGAAGCTTTTCCTCTTCCTGTTTTTTTTTTTTTTTTTTTTTTATCCTGGGAAAGTTGATTTTCTGAAGGCAATTTTTGGTCAAGGAAACGGATGACCCTGGTTCTGGTGTTTCTTGCTAAAGCAGGAGAGCCAGTTACAATCAGTCCTCTCTAGTGGCACACTGACATCCTCTAGCCTGACGGTGCTCTTGGTCATTCCCAGTATTTACTCTTGAGATGTGGCAGAGTACCACTTCACTTTTTTATCTTGTCAGCATCTTACCATCTTTGCTTAGCATTTCTCCTTCCTTGGGTTACTAAATTTTTACTTAAAAATTCATTTTTAGAAAATTAGCTTTCACCCTTTATTTTACCTTGGGTTTTTACTCAACTCTATTTTCTTGATTAGATGAACCTAATTCATTTATTTAGTATCTTTAACGTATCAGTCACTTTTTTAAAAAAATTTTATCGAAACATTTATTGTACATAAGAGGTACAGAGTTATATTTCAATACACATATACAATGTGTGGTGATCTAGTCAGGGTAATTAGCCTATTCATCATTGTAAAACAATCATTTCTTTGTGATGTGCACATTTGATCTTTTCTAGTCATTTGGTTACATGCAGTAAATCTATTGATTATAAATTTCTGGGTCGACTGTACATGAATAGGGCTTATTTTTCCTGTCTTGCTGTACTTTTTATGTCCATTGATCAGCCTCTTCCTTCCACTCTCCTTCCCTTTTCCACCTCTATAACAACAGTTTTTCTCTCTCCCTTTAACAGTTCAACTTATTGTTATTATTTATTTGGTTTTTTGTTTGTTTTGTTCTCTTTTTTAGCTCTCACGTATGAGTGAGAACGTACAGTATTTCTTTCTGTGCCTGGCTTATTTCACTTAACATAATTTTTTCCGAGCTCATCCATGTTGCTGCGAAAGTCAGAATTTCATTCTTTTTGATGGCTGAGTAGTATTCCATTGTGTGTATGTACCACCTCTTCTTTATCCAATCATGTGTTGTTGATGGACATTTAGGTTGGTTCCATATCTTGGCTACTGTGAACAGAGCTGCAATAAACGTGGGAGTGCAGGTATCCCTTTAACATGACGACTTCCATTCCTTTGGGTATATTCCCAAAAGTGGGATTCCTGTATCGTATGGAAGATCTATCTGTAGTTGTTTGAGAAACCTCCATACTGTTTTCCATAATGTCTGTACTAATTTACAGTCCAACCAACATTGTATAAGGGTTCTTCTTTCTCTGCATCCTCACCAGCATTTGTTATTTTCTGTCTTTTTGATAATAGCCAGTCTAATTGGGGTGAAATGGTGTCTCGATGTGGTTTGATTTGCATTTCCCTGATGATTAGTAATGTTGAGCATTTTTTCATATACCTGTTGGCCACTTGTATGTCTTTTGAGAAATGTCTACTGAGCTCCTTTGCCCATTTTTCAATTGGGTTATTTGCTTTTTTACAATTGAGTTGTTTGAGTTCCTTGCATATTCTGGAAATTAGTCTCTCGTCAGATGCATAGTTTGCTATCAATCACTTTTGATGCTGGAGATATGGTGTTTAACAAGACAGAGGTCCCTGGCCTCTCAGGGGTTATGTTCTAGATGGGAGAGAAAAATATCAAACAAGTCATGATCAAAGTCTCTGTTAGTCTAGCAATTGTTTTTGGTCCATGGAGATTGAATCCTTCTAAATTCTCCTCTGTTATTCTATCTTTTTCCCTTTTTTTTTTTTTTTTTTTTTCCATTTTCTGCCTCACTAGCTAGATTTCATGGTGTCCCTGTTTTGTTTTTGTTTTTTAAATTATATCTCTTTTTCCCTCCGAAAACCCACTATTTGAAGACACTTAAAACAAGGAAGTTTTTTAAAGAAGCAGTTAGTTGTCTTATTTGGCATTGTATCTCCAGTGTCTGGCACATTGCAATGTTCAAGGAATGATGTTTGAATGAATGAGACTATGAAAATATGAAGAAAACACATATACTCATATTTCATTAATATTGTTAGAACACTACATTTATGCATAGGATGTTTCTGAAAGGATCACAAAAAAAAATGGGTAAGAGCAGTTATGGTCTTTGAGGAGGAGAATACAGGACTAAGGAAGCGATGATAAGGATATTTTTTATTGAATATAATTTTGAATTATTTTCCCATATACAGAAATTCTGAGTTAAAAGTCTAATCATAATTTTCAATTACTATACTTCCCAAGCCTTGCCAGTTCTATAGTAAGGATTAATTTTATTTTGTCTTTTATAGGCCCTATCTGAAAGCCAAGAATAATTGCCCGAATCAAGCACTTTCTAAATCTGTAAGTAGAAATTAGTCTTCCAAGAAATATTCATTTTGGAAGTATGATTAGTAATAAAAATAACAAAGATGTTAGCAACCTAAAGAATATGTATTTCAAAGATATTTCTTATGAATATAGGAGCACTTGGGTTTAATGAGATACAATAATTTTTTGAAAAGTACAACGTATCGTAATTTCGTTTTATTAACCAAGAAAAACCTTAAGTGGACTTTGGTTCTCTTAACAGCTAGCATTTGTTGAATACTTACTGTATCTGACCTGCATTAACTCATTGAGTCTTCACAACCTTATGAGATAGGTACTATGAATAGCCCCGTTTTAAAGATCAGGGATCTGAGTCACAGAAAGGTTAAGTAGCTTCCCAAAGTCATATAGCTATTAAGTGACAGCTCAGAGCCTGTGGTCTTAACCACTTTGGTATGCTGCCGTACAGTTAATTAGCTTAGTAGTCATTAAAAGAGAACACCTGTGTTGGGTCTTCCACACTGCTTAACAAGAATATGCTTCCTAATCAATTCAGTTCAACAAGCTGGTAGATAGAATGATAAAGGGTCCTAACATACCTAAATTAGCCTTCTGGAAGGGGCACAAATTCTTCATCCGCAATAAAATAACCCACAAAAATCCCACCATTCATTTTTAAAACCATAGTTTTATCTAAGCTTTAAAGTGTAACTGAAATTGTGTTGCCCAAAGTGAAACATTGGTGTCAGTTTTAATAAGATTTAATGGTTCATGCACTGTGTATGTACACACACACACACACACACACACACACACACACACACACACACACACACACACACACACACACACATACATATACACACACGAGAGTACTTCAAGAAGTTCATGGAAAGGTTTGTATTATCTTTTAATTCTGTCTTTCCACAAACTTTTTGAAGTGCCCTTGTATATATATATATATGCATACACATATGTGTATATGTGCATATATGGACATGTATATGCCATGTGTATATATGACATCATTAGATACTGGAGAATAGAAAAATATTAGGCAAATTTGGTGCATGATGATGTGAATAGTTGGGAAGCACTTGGTTCAACTTCTGCTTCATGCAGATTGAACCAGTGTAGGATGCAAAGCTTAAAGGAAAAATTTGCCGGAAAGGGCCCTTACTCAGAGTTCCCAGAGGCTTCTCTAGAAGCTAACAGTGCTGACTTTAGTAAATCATCTCTTAAATGGGGGTGATTCCTACCTTATCTGCTTTACACAGTTGTAAAGATAAAAATAAAGTGGGGAGGGAAATTATGGAACTTAGGAGAAACTAAAAGCAGTATACAAATAATAGTCATCACGACAATTGTATAATGCTTTACAATCTATAAAACATCCAGGTACTGGGCAAGACACACATCACCTCAGTACTTAAAACAACCTTATAAGAAGGTTGGCCATATGATTTGATGTTCAAACCAGGACACCTTCAAGAATAAAAGGAAATGCTGTTAATAATTATGTTGGGGGCTGGCCAGTTAGCTCATTTCATTAGAGTGAGCCTTGTAGCACCGAGGTCATGGGTTCAGATCCCCGTACAGGCCAGCCACCAAAAAAAAAAATCTTCCTACAACAAATATTGGGCCAAGAAGCATAAATCAAAACTGTCTTGTGAAAACCAGGACATATGGCATCCTTCCTAGAAGACAGATATTATTATAATTATTCCCATTTTACAAATGAGAGGACTGAGGCTCAGAGAGATTAAGTACTTGGCCAAAATTATATAGCCAGTGTATTAGTCTGTTTCTTTGCTTATAACAAAATACATGGAACTGAGTGATTTATATGAAAATAAAATTTAATGCTTACAGTTTCTGAAGCTGGGATGTCCGAAGTCCAGGGAACACATCTGGTGAGGATCTTGGTGGTGGCAACAGTGACCCAGGGTTCTCACATTGCAAGATGGTGGAAGCAGAGAGAGAAAGACATAATCTCTCTCCTTTTAAAGCCCTCAGAACCACGCCCCTGACCACCATTTTTAATCCATTCACTGTGGCATGGTCCTACAATCTAATCACCTCTTCAAGGCTCCACCTTTCAGTTACCATAATAGGATTTCCCATCCTCTTAACAGTCACAGTGAGGGCCAAGTTTCTAAATCATGAAATTTGGGGGACACAGTTCAAGCTTTTGCAGGATATAATTCAGTCCAGTACAGCCAGTAAGGGTCAGATTCAGGACTTGAATAAAGCTTTTCCAGAGTACCTTACTACAGTGTTACTACCTAAAGGAACTCACAAAGTTGTTTTTTTTGTTTTCCTGTTCCTATCCAAGAGTTTTCACATATTGACTGGGATTTGAAAAGAGTCCTTGGAGCCATGCTCTTAAATTTACTCAAGAAATAGTAACGTACAATAGTTAAAAACTGCCTAAGTCCACATCCTAACTCCTTCATTGTCTAGCTAAATGAGCTTGGGCAAGTTACTTTATCTGTAAAATGGGAATAATAGGAGACATCTCATAGAGTTGTTTTAAAGGATTAATTGAGTTAACTATTGATTTACACTTAAGAATGTCTACACATTGGTGTATGAGTTCCTCTGGAGGTACATGTTGGGTATGCAGGGACACTCTTTAACAGAATCACATCCAGATCTTCAACTTTCACACATGCTTTTACCTAAAATTGATTTGTTGAAGAATGTGCCTCACATACAGTTTCTCCTTTCCCACTTCTCTCAACATTGTCATCCTTCTTCCACTTTCTAATTTTTTCCTTCTCTGCCTGAGTTAGGCAACCACTCTCTCATCACATCCCTAATCTTGATGTTATAATTTACCCTGGGATGGAAATATCTCCAGGATACAAAATCAAGGAACAACTCGAAATAATAGTGTTGACATTGAGAAAATCTTTTGTAGTTCAAGTGGCTTCCAATTCTTTGCATTCAACGTTGTCATCAGATAGAACATTAAAAATTATTTTTTTGCCAAGAGATTTTTAGCACATACCTTTAGATGAGTTCAAAAAATGGAGTGTTACTGCTGTAACAAAACAGTTTCTTGTTCACATTAATAAGTAGATGGGATAAGTTTTCTAATGTTTTTATTTAAAAAGAAAAAGGAAGAAAATTAATGCAGAACACTGTCTCATTCTGGCGATAAATAGTATTGAATACATGAACTAATTATGGGGTACAGAGTTTGTCAAAATTATCTTGGGAGTATATGAACAAAAATATTTGAGAACCACTGATAAAGTGTGCTGTGCAGTCCCTTCTAACTCTACAATAGCCTTATTTTGTTACATCATAATTTTCTTGTGTTTATATCTTTTCTACTAGAACTCCTCAGAGCCAAGTGTCATCTCTCATGTTTGTATCACCTTAAGAGTCTAGCACAGTGCCTTGTATACAATCAGCATTCAGTAAATCTCTCTTGGTTTAAACCCTAGTCCTATCCTTACTAAATTTTCTCCTTTCTCTGTTGTCATATTTGGTACAGAATGAAGAGACCAAATTTGATTTGAATCAATTGTTTCTTCTTATGCTTTCTGTCTTCGGTTTTTTTTTTTTTTTGACTGGTAAGGGGATTGCAACCCTTGGCACGGTGTTGTCTGCACCACACTCAGCCAGTGAGTGCACTGGCCATCCCTATATAGGATCCGAACCTGAGGCCTCGGCACTACCAGTGCCTCACCCTCCCGAAGGAGCCACGGGGCTGGCCCCCTGTCTTCGTTTTTTATCAACTCAATCCATCAGTTCTGAGGTGGGTTGAAAAAGACCAGTAGTTGGAGACCAGGGTACAGAGACTGAATTTCTAACTCTAACCCTACCTCTTACTCCCTGCCTAACCTTGGGCAGCTCACTTTCCCTCTCAAATGAAGGGGCTAAATTTAATGATCTCTAAAGTCCTTTCTAGTTGTAATGGTCTATATTCATATTTTGGTTGCAGGCTATTCTGCTAGCCTGATGACTCTTCTAAGCCCAGCTTTTCTCTCTCAAAGGAGTGCCTAAAACTGCATGACCAGTTCTACTACCTATGATAAGTTAGCAAGGTCAAGCTGATCTAAAATGAAGATAAAAAAATATGCAAGAAAGAAAATAGTTATAAATCGTATATCTGATAAAAATCTAGTATTCAGGATACTTAAAGAACTCTTACAACTCAACAATTAAAAGACATATAACCCAATATAAAATTAGCAAAGGATCTTAATAGACATTTCTCCAAAGAAGGCATACAAATGGTCAATAAGGACCTGAAAAGATGCTCAACATCATTAGCCATCAAAGAAATGCAAATAAAAATCACAGTGTGATACTACTTCACACCTGCTAGGATGGCTGTGATCAAAAAGACAGATAATAAGTGTTGGGGAGGACGTGGAGATACTAGAACCCTCCTTCGTTGTTAATGAGAATGTAAAATGACACAGCCACTTTGGAAAACAACTTGGTGGTTTCTTAAAACATAAACATAGAGTTACCATATGACCCAGCAATTCTACTTCTAAATATAAACCCAAGAGAATTAAAAACATATGTCACATAAAAACTTATTCACAAATGTTTGTAGCAACATTGTTCATAATATCCAAGAAGTGGAAACAACGCAAATGTCCATCAGTTAATGAACGGCTAACCAAAATGTGGTATATCCATAATGGAATATTATTCAACCATAAAAAAGTACTAAAGTGTTTTTGTGGAGATAGGTATATGGGAACTCTGTACCTTCTACTCAATTTTGCTGTTAACCTAAAACTGCTCTAAAAAATAAAGTTTGTTAATTAAAAAAGAATAATGAAGCACTGATACATGCTAAGATATGGGTGAATATTGAAAAGATTACTCTAAGTGAAAGAAGCCAGACACAGAAGGCCACATATTGCATGATCCCATTTATATGACATGTCCAGAATAGGCAAATTGACAGGGATATGGAGACAAAAAGTAGATTAGTGGTTGCCGGGGTCTGCAGGGAGAGGAGAACGGGGAGCGACGGCTAACAATCGCCAGGATTCTCTTAGGGGTGATGAAAATGTTCTGGAACTAGATAGTGATTATCATACACCTTTGTGAATCTATTAAAATATACTCAACTGTACACTTTAAAATGGTCAATTTTGGCTTCACATCAAGATGGTGGAATAGACGGTTCCCTGTGTCACTCCTCCCACAAATCAACCAATTTACGACTATTAAAAAGCAATGACAGCCAAGCTGGGCCGCTAGAGCTCAGGGGAAGAGGAGGAGAGACCTATGTAGTTCATGAGGGCAGGAGAAGCCACAGTGAGAGAAAGAAAGGATCGTTCCCACCATTTCGAGCCCCAGCTGCTTCAAGCCTGGAGCTGGTGAGCACATGGAGCAAGAGCTGTCAAAAGCCACAGCTGTGCCTTTCACATGAAGTTGCTTGGAGGTGGAGGGGAGAAGAAGGCGTTGGTGGTCCCAGGCCAACAAGACCACTAACAGGGTTCCCGCGGACCCACATAGAAACGAGGAGCCATAGACAACAGAAAAAAGGAGCCACTCAGAGGTCAGTGAGTTATTGCAAGGGACTGGCGCATGGCCTGTCCCGTGGGAAGTGTTTGGAGTACAGGCATTGGTAGAGACAGGCCCACCAGGGGAACATTGAGGTACAGCATGGACAGCTGATCTGTCCCCCAGTCAGTGTAGGACCACTCAGTGGAGACTGGTCAGGAATATAGAATAGCAGGGGGTACAGTTTGCTGAAAAGACTCAGGCCCAGACCAGAGTTTTCACACAACCCAGGTGTACTGGACATCACAAGACCCAGAAGTACATATACAAGGTCAACCATTAAAACCTGAGCTGCACAAAAACCCTTCCCCAGGCAATCAACAGCAATGAAGCAGTTTAGATTAGCTCAACTACAGGGCTCAAATACTGGTCCCCACAGGAAGTTCCTCCATTTTAGAAGTAAGCAAAGGACAACAGATTAGTTCCAGTGCACAGTTTAAGTGGTGGGAACAGTGAATAATCCAACACAGAACTGAAAGAAAAAACAAAATACCCACAGACCAGAGGCAAAGTTTGATATTAACTAGAAAAGGTCTAACACCACCAAAGAACACCTATAAAACCTAGGATTGGAAGCCCCCTGGGCTCCCAAGCCGGGCGAGCAAGGAGGGCCAAGGGCCTCAGCCACGCCCCCCTGACATCCACAACCAACCCAGGGATGACCACCAAGCCACCACAGGAAGTGCCCTGGGCTACCAAGCTGGGGTAGTGGGGGACCAGTGGCCTCAGCCACACCCTCTCCCCCAACATCCGCAACCATCCCAATGATAATAATTGAGCCACAGCAGGAAGCATCCCAGGCTCCCAAGCTGGGATGGTAGGGGACCGAGGGCTTCAGCCGTGCCTCCCCAACATCTGCAACCAGCCCACCGACAACCACCGAGCCACTGCTGGTGGCCTGGACTCCCCAGCTGGAACAATGGGGGCCTAGGGCCTCAGCCACACCCCCCTGACATCTGTAACCAGCCCAGTGATGACCACCGAGCCACTGGAAGTCCCTGGTCTCTCCCACCAAAATGAGGGGGGGTGCCACGGGCCTTGATCACGCTCCCTCTCCTTTCTCCTCTTCCCACCCAATTTTCCTCCTCTTCACCCCATCCCCTCTCCACCAGCTGTTCTGCAACAACATCTTAAGATAAGGCTCGGAGGTGGGGGAAGATGAACCCAGTTGCAACTAGGCAAGCTGCTGCTGCTGCTGCTGCCCCAGGACTCTATCAGGGCCTGAGGCATAGAGCCGGGGGAAGCCGAATCCACCTGCACCCAGGTAAAGAGCACACCGATAACACCATTTCCACAAGGTAGCCCACCATAGCCCCCACAATTGCCATGGCTGCCACAAAAGCAGCTAGTCTCTATAGAAGCAGTCACAGCCACCATGCAAATGGCATGCCAGACTCTCAACTGCATTGACACAAGGAGAGGCACCAGCGGAGACCAAAAAAAAAAAAAAAGGTCCTCTCTCCACAAAGCGCACTCCAGAGTAATAGAAGAAGCATCTGATTTACAATAATAGAGGAGGACTTGATCACACCTGGGCAGATCAGCACTGGACAGATCATCTAGGCAACAAACCAACAGAGGAACAGTTGTTAATCTATCAGTTGGAGAGAACAAATCTGTGGTTATTGGTGGAGGAGGGGGTTTGGATAAGGGGCCTAAAGAATAAATATGATTTGTAACAATGAATATGCTAATAAAAAATAAATTTAAAAAACAAACAAAAAATAAAATGGTCAATTTTATGTATGTAAATTACATCTCATTTTTTTGAATATATAAGAAAGCAACTGAAAAATAACACACAGCTGGAAGCTTTCATACCAATATCCCCACCTTTTCAGTAAGCAATGATGGAGAAATCTAAAGCAGATGTAAATGTTGGGTCTCAATGAGTAACCCAAATATAACCATGTGGATATACCTATCCATCTTTCTGTCTCCCACTCCCAACCTCTCCCATTTCACTCCCAATAACACCACACACACTGGTACCATTCCAGGGTAGATATCTCTTTGCCCTGAATGCCAAATGGTCTGGTGACAAACTTCCTTTACACACTCATCAAGTTTACATAGTGATTTCACAATATTGTTGGGCCAAAAATAGAGATGGTAACTCTAGCACTGCCATATCTTCCCCTGGAGACTTATGTTCTATAGATCTCTGCCGAATTCTCCATTCCGGGTAATTGCTTTCACTATGGATGCTCTGGAATCCACAGTGGCTTGCCCAATTATTTGCCCTACCAATTCTAAATTCTCCTCCCTAGTTTTCAAAGTTCTCTGTAACCTAATTCTACCTTTCTTGTCAAAAATTAAGTCACATGACTAAACATTTGCTTATTATAGCATAGAACCTAATCTTAAAACCCTGTCCTGACTGACTTCACAAATATGACTAACTTTCTACTGAGATGTTAGATGATTACTGAGACCTGTTTGAACATATCTCAGGCCTCCCAGCATCTACCACCTATCTATCTCGTCGCTGAACTCTGGGGTGAGACAGCTTCTCGAGTGATACTGTGACCTTTACAAAGGCAGTGGTTTTGTTTTTTACAAAAAATATAGTTTTACAAAGTAGTAGGAGGAACTTGTTGGAAGGTACCCTGCATGCAGCTATGTTTTCAGAGTCCTTAGAAGGACACTTTATTGAGATGTAATGGGCAGTCAACAAGTACTGTTCAATTGAGGCAAATTTCTTTTCAAAACAGCAGCTTTTGTATCTTTACTGCATCTCTGCTTAATTCTGTCAAGCCAAAAGATTCTGATATATTTCTGATGCTAACTCAAGTTATAAAATCACCTATTAGTGAGTCTTGCTTTGCTTTCTCAAGATTCAACTTTCTTCAGTGGAATTCTAAGTAATATAACTAATCTTTTTCTAGCATGTGTTTAAACACAGTTATTTCTATCATTATTTTTAAAACAGTGAACTGTTATAAATTTTTTATATATTCTTTTCTTTGCCTTTTCAGACCATTAGACCAAAAAAGGATGTTACCAACCATGTTGTTTTGCCTATCAGAACTACAAAGTCCATCAGCGTTAAACTCCAGCCCAGAACAGCCAATATCACAGTGTCCCAGAAGCCAAAGTTGGAGCCACCAAAACTTGTGAACAAAAGGCTGACTTCAGGATGTGTTTCTTCTAACCCAAACTGTAAGCCTTCCAGAAAAAGTCATCAGCAACCTGAAGCTGGATCTTCCACTACAGGGGAACTGTCAGAACCCATGGGGTCACGTAGTAGGCAGGAATTGAAAACTGCAAAGCAGCAGGTAACAGATCAAGGAAATGCTAAATGTACAGACTCTGTGGACAGCACCCATGTTAAAAACAAATCTTTGGATGGCTTTCTAAAAGAGATGAATAAAGAAAATTTGCCCCAAACCTTATCAGAACCTGAGAGGAAGCCAGGTCCTGAATTATGTATTATAAGTAAGCCAAAGACTAACTCTTATAATCAAACCAAGAGCAGTTTGGCTCCTAAACAAGCTGTGGGCAAAAGTTCAGTAAATAGTGCTATACTGAAAAACAAAGTTAATAAACAATTTGTTGGAGAAACACAAATTAGGACTCTACCAGTAAAGTCACAGCAACTCTCTAGAGGAGCAGATCTTGCAAAACCAGGAGAAAAACCCCCAAGGACAGTTCCCTCTGGCTTTATTCAAACCCTCAGTAAGACTCAAGCATCAAATAGACCAGTGGTGAAGGACATAAAGAATATAAAGGTTAACAAGGGTAAATGTGAAAGACCAAGTGAAACTAAGGTATGGTCTTATCCTGTTACTGAACAGAAAGTAAAATATGCCAAGCCCAGGACATACCCCAATTTGCTTCAGGGAGGATATAACAACAGACATCCAAACATCAAGCAAGTTCAGAAATCCACTCAACCATGTTTTAGACCTCAGACATCATGTCAAAATCAAAAATCAAAAACCATAAGCCAGAGGCCTAATTTGACAGTTGGCAGCTTTAATTCAGTCATTCCACGCACCCCTAGCATAAGAGCAAATGGAATCAACAGTAGTGAATACAACAGCAGCATTCAACAAAAAGCACAGACTTTAGACTGTAAGTTGAAAAAGGCTCTGCCCCAGAACCATTTTCTGAATAAGACAGCTCCCAAAACTCAAGCTGTCACAACCACGAATTGCAAAGGAGTCCCAAATGGGGCCCAAACTAATCCTAATATTAAAAAGAAGACAACAGCAGAGGATCGAAGGTACTTTGCTTTAATTCCAAAATTTTTGCAATTGAAGATGATTAGGCAAATTGACAATCAAGAATACTTGGTCAGGAAATAAGCCATAAGTAATGGCTCCTAAGTAATTTTTAGCTATAGCCTTGAGAGAAGATTTGAAAGCAACTGTAACAAATATTAAGACTTGACAGAGCTGGGTGGTACATACAGGTGTTATAAATTATTCTCTGTTATTTTCTGTATGTTTGAAATAGTTTATTTTTAATAAAGAAATTGAAGCACAGAGAATAGATGGGTGAGAAATAGGAGATGCAGATGTAGATTACTCATTCAAGAAGTACCCCGCAGGGGCTGACCAACAATAGAACATGGCAGGTTAGAAGGAGCCAGTGTAGTTAGTGAGTTCACATAGCTAGGGAGTGAGAAGGTGGTAGTCCCTTGTCAAGCAGACCAGTGATTAAGTCCAGAAAAGTTATCAGGGAAGAAGGAAGAGGAAGCTTCTGTGAGTCTGAGTGGGCCAAGTTTTAGAAAGTAAGCTAAAGCATAGAGGAACAGTCGGTTCAAATACAAAGTTCAGATTGCAGAAATAGGGATCTCAGGTTGCTGGGGGTTAATATTAACATACATGGTTCTTGAAACTAAGCCAAAAGATTTTCTGCACTTTCAATATTAACATACATGGTTCTTGAAACTAAGCCAAAAGATTTTCTGCACTTTCCACACAGGACCAGACATAGTCTCGTGTGAATGAAACTCCCAGGGGAGGAACATATGTATATCTGGTTGAAGTAGAAAAAAAGTAAATTCCTGACAAGGGTGAAAGGAGCATGTAAAATTGGCTGGTAGCTAAAAGGTGTAGCAGGGTGAGGTGTGGGCAGGATTTAGTCTCTGGACAGCACTGAACACCACCAACAATCTCTGCCCTCCTGAAGATACAGAAAATAAACAATTCAGGGTGATGTGGTCAAGAGAGTAGGGCTGGGATAGCTTCTTTAGGTAAAAGGGTCAGGAGATGTACTTTCAACAGTGACATCTGAGCTGAGAGCTAAGGTTTGGAAAAGGCTGGTGACAAAAATGATAAGGCTTTTGAGCAGAAAGAAGTGAGTGCAAAGACCCTGAGCCGGTGAATGAGGAAATCAAAAGACTGTTCCTAGGACAGTGTGTTGCGTGTTGAATAACATCGTGTTGATTACAAAAGGGAAGGCATATGTGGGGAGAGCTGGATCTGTTCCCTTATTCCTCAGGTGTTCCTTCAGTGCCTGCTATGCGCCAGGCAATAGGAGGTACAGTGGTGAGCACACAGTCAGTCACTGCCTGCACGGAGCTTATTGTTTGCTGTATATATAGAAAGTACTAGAGAAATAAGATTAGGGTGTGACGGCCCTAGGAGTAAGTTAGCTTTAGAGAAGGAAAGTTCCCTTTCTGTTTATGGTCAGAAGGAAGGCTAAGGAGATAGGAAGAATACCAGGAACATAGAAGAAAAGCATGCCAGATGTCTCAACTTGGACCATTAAGTAGGCAGTTAGAGTGAAGGTAAGTGGGGAGCAGTTGTATGGATTGTGCTCTGGAGTCAAGAAGGGAGAAACGAGGTTTAGCATTCATTCATTCTTTTAAAAATCAGTTATTGGCATTCTGGAAAAAGCAAAACTACAAGGACAAACAGGTCAGCAATTGCCAGGAGCTGGGGGTGGGGGACAGGGTTGACTACCAAAGAGCACAAGAGAATTTTTTGGTGGTGTGGGAACTGTCTTATGTCTTGATTATATAACATCGTGAGTTTGTCAAAACTCACAGAATTGCACACTAAAAAAGGTGAATTTTGCTGTATGTTATTGAACACCTGTGCCAGGCACTATGCTAGGCACTGGACATCCTAGGTTTCTTCCTTCATAGAGCTTGCATTCTTATGAAGGAGATAGAAAATCAACACGTTGATTAAATATGACAGGCTAATTACAGATAATTATCTCTTGAGGGATAATTATCCCTGAAGTGTCATTTGTGCAGGGGACAGAAGATGCAAGACCCTGAGGCAGAAATGAATGTGGGTCAAAACACTGAAAGGATGCCAGAGCTCCTGGAGGGTAGCGGGCGAGAGGGAGAGTGGTATGATGAGGTTGGAGAGGTAGGCAGGAGCCAAATTGTACTATGCATTTCAGCCATAGAATACACTTTGAATTCATTTCCCAGAGCCATGGGAAGTCCTTGGCAGTGACATATTCTGGTTTACATTTTAAAGATCGCTCTAGCTACTGCGCTCAGAGTGAATTTAATAAGGGTTGGAATGGGAGGATGTGAGTTTGGAGGCTGCTACGTCATTTCAGACAGAAGGCAACAGTGATGTGGATCAGGATGGGGGTAGTGCAGATAGAAGCAATATTGACCAAATACAGTGAGGTGTCAGATGCGAGGGGAAGAAAGGAACTACTCAAAGACAACTCCTACTTTTGGCCCTAGCAACTGGATGGATTGGGGTGCTATTTACCAAAGAAAGGAAGACTGGGAAAATATTTGGAGATGAACATCAAGAACTTTGTTTTGGACAGTACTGAGTTTGAATTGCCCGTCAGACATCCAATAAAAGATATCAGCTAGGCAATAGGTTTTACAAAGTTTAGGACCCCAGTGCTGAAATGTGCATTTACAAGTCATCAATATATAGTTGTTATTAAAGAAACTAGAGAGCCTATATCCAAACTCTTGGGTCTCCACGTCTTGGTTCCAACAGTGGTCTATGGTCTGCTTAAAAGCAGGAGTGGACAATGTGAACAGTGAGGGAGAGCAAGGGTTATTACTTGTCACCATCAGAAACCAGCTACTTAAGAAAAGAGCCCTACAATTATTGATCTAGTTTATGAAAGAAAGGGAGGTCACATGTGGTCAGGAGAGAGCAAAGGAACTGGGTGAAGTGGGTTACTTTGAGCACCAAGACACTACTGAGGGCAGAATGCAGCTGTGGTTGGTCTGGGTTGAGTGACAGATAGCTTATGGTGGGAGAAATGGAGTGCTGAGTTCGTGACTCAGATGGAGGGATGTCTAAGGAAAGCAAGTGTCAGAGGTAGCATACAGCGAAGTGGAAACTTTCAGAGAAAAATAACAAAGAACAGTCAGAAAGTCAAGGAATTTGAAGACTGAATTTCTGGCCACCTATAGTCCTGGCATCTTCCTTCCAATGGGTGGAAGCAACCCAGTGCTACCATTACCCATTTGTACAATGCTTTTGGATTCTATTCTCCTGACTTTGTCTATAGTTGAAGGTGCTTAGTAATACTATACTTTAGAAGATTGACTATGTTTTAAAAGTATATAAAAACTAACCCCCCTCCCTTTAATTGCATAACAGGAAACAACTGGAAGAATGGAAGAAATCTAAAGGGAAAATCTATAAAAGGCCCCCAATGGAACTTAAAACAAAAAGAAAGATAATAGAGGAAATGAATATTTCATTCTGGAAAAGCATTGAAAGAGAAGAGGAAGAAAAGAAAGAACAACTTGAACTGTCCAGTAAAATTAACAACACTCTGACAGAATGTCTGCAGCTCATTGAAGGGGTAAGTGAGCTTTTAGAGCTTTGGCCCAGAGTCTTGGAGTTTTTTAAACATTTTTCTTAAATATATTATAGGGGAGATAACCTTCGTCTAAGCAGAAATTAGCGTCTCTTTTTAATATAGAATAATAATAGCAATAATAATAATGACATACACTTAAATAGTGGCTGTTGTATGCCATGTGCTATTATAAGCACTTTGTTTATCTTATCTCATAATTACATAATGACCATTACCATGCCCACTTTACAAATCAAACTGAGGCACAGAGAAATTGGGAAACTAACCCAAGCAGTCTGACTCCAGAGAGATCCAAAAAGAACTCTACCTTCTTTGGGTATCAAGGTCCAAAGAGTAAACATTTAACATTTGGATATAAGCTGAAGTCAGAAGGCAAGGTCATATGTAAAGTTGGAGTATCCTAAATACACTGAGTAGCTATAAAGGGTGCCTAAATTGTATCTTGTTCTCTGCAGGTAAGATAAAATAGATGGTAGACAAAGAGTATGATCCTTAGAAGATTCCCCAAAGGAAAAATATATTAATAAAAAATGGTGGTGTGGATTTCTGTACTAAGGTCCTTGCCTAAAGCAAGCCCCATTCTGTCCTTTGGCTAGTATGTTGGACATCAGCAAAAAAAAAAGGAAACCTTCAGTTTAGGTCACTCCAGGCAATATTTTCACAGCATTCAGTTAAACACTATTTTTCCTTTGTGAAATTAAACTTCAGTTCTTATTTTTACTTTTTGCTCTTTCCTTTATTTTCATTGTATTAAAAAAAAAATCACATTCTCATTATTAAAATTATTTCAAACAATACAGATACACACACACACACACACGAGGATACTTCAAAAAGTTCATGGAGGGCTGGCTGGTTCTCAGTTGGTTAGAGCACAACCTTATAACACCAAGGTCATGGGTTTGGATCCCCATACCGGCCAGCTGCCAAAAAAATAAATAAATAAAATTTTAAAAGTTCTTGGAAAGATTCGTATTATTTTTTAATTCCATTTTTCCACAAATTTTTTGAAGTACCTTGGTACTTAGGGATCCCAAGTGTATCTCTGAAGATAACCGCTATTGCCAGTTATCCTTCCAGTTTTTATGCATGTATATACGTATAGGTACATAGAGAAAAGAAGTACAAAGTTTTGAGTTGCAATTATTTCAGATTTTTATGAATGTTCTTTGGTTGTCTTTTCCTGTCTTTTCCTGGTATCAGTGTTATGCTGACTTTGTTAAATATGTTGGGTATTTTTCCTTGTTTCCTATACTCTGCAAATAGTTTGTACAACATGAGAATTATTTTGTTTTTTGAAAGTTTGGTAAGAACTTGCTTATAAAATCATCTGAATCGTGCTTCTTTGGGGGATAGTTTTGTGTATATCTTTCCAGTTTCTTGTATGGTTTTGTATTTCTTGAGTCAACTTTAGTTATCTTTGTGTCTTTTTTAAAATCTAATTTGCCAAAGATTTCTCTGTTAATCTTTTTATTTTTTTATTTTTATTTTTTGTTTTTGGCAGCTAGCCAGTACAGGGATCTGAACCCTTGACCTTGGGTGTTACAAGGTGACAAACTGAGCTCTTATCCAACCCATACACACACACACACACACACACAATTTTTTTTTTTTTTTTTTTTTTGGCATCTGGCTGGTAAGGGAATCCTAACCCTTGACTTTGGTATTACCAGCACCATAGTCTCCCAAGTGAGCTAACTGGCCAGCCCTCTCTTAATTTTTTTAAAAAGCTATGTTTATCACTCTTTTTCCAGCTTTTTTTTGGAAGCTTATATTATTTGTCAGTCTGTCTTGTTTTCTTATAAGTACATTTGATACCATATATTTACCTCTGAATTTTACTTTAGTCATATCCCTTGGATTTGACTAATGCTCTTTATCAGTCAGGGTCAAGTGAGAAAAACAGAAACCACACAAGGTATCTGATTAGAAAGAATGTAATGTGGGGGTCGGTTACACAGTGTCTTATGTGGGTTCCCTAGAAGCAGACTCTAAGAGGAGGATTTCTGTGAAAGTAATTTATTAGGAAGAGACTCCCAGGGAAAACTGGGAGGGAAGCGAAGTTGTGGGACCAGAAAGGGAAAGAAGGCAAGCAAGGTTAGGTATCAGACAAGTTCATAGAGGCTTACTTTGGCACAGTTCCACAGCAGAATTCTGGAGACAGTGTAAGTCACACCTCTCAGAGTCATCCTGATCAGGGGCAAGGAAGCTGCAGTATTAATATTTCCACAGTCATTTGTTAATGTCTGCCCCTGGGGGGACAAAAATTCCTAGACACTACTGAATCTCTGGACACATACAAGAAGGCACAGGTACTGGCTATCGGAAATGAAAGCACACTGTGAACCTACATGCAAAAATGGTACGGGATCAGAGGCAATACAGTGCTACACACATAGACGACATCTGCTACGTGCAGAGCTGACAGCAAAAAGGAGCCTGAGGTGGCAGTGGCGATAACCACAACAAGCAGCTAGTACCTGCTGGATCTAGGGGAACAGAGAAAGGTTGGGGGTCTCAGAACCTAGAAGCTAGGAGAGATGAACTTTGGTAGAATGGGACCCCAACCCTAAGGAGGGCATACTACCCAGTAGATGCTGGTACCAGAGGAGCTGGAGGAGGGCCCCTGTGGGGCTGGGTCTCACACTTTGAAGAAGGATGCTACCAGTTGGTTCAGCTGCCTCTGAAGGAGCACAGTGAGGTGAAATCTCAGAAAATACCAGAAAAAAGGTGAAGGCTAGACCCAACTGCTGCTGCCAGGGTGAGGGACCATTGCTGGGGTGATGAAAGCACATCGGAAGAAGGAAGTCTGTCCTCCCTTCTCCACCCTTGCATTCTCCCTCCCTGGGGTTCAATTAATTTGCTAAAGTGGCTCACAGAACTCAGGGGAAAACTTGCTTATGTTTACTGGTTTATTATAAAGGATATTACAAAGGATACTGATGAACAACCACATTGAAGAGATGGATAGGGTAAGGTATGGGGTACGGGGCTCAGAGCTTCCATGCCTGCTCCTGGTGTCACCTCTCCCAGGGTGACGGAGACGCAAAGGATTACTCAAAGCCCATTTCTCCAGAGCAGTGAGAGGCCCAGAAGGGGTTAATCCCAAGGATGATTTCTTCAAGAGAGAAGAATTCCTAGGAAATAACCCCGATTCTCTCCGTTTTTATTCTCCAGGCAAGAAAGTTATGAAAAAGGATCATAGGTGGTTACAAAAAGAACAATGAGATATTTGTCATAGCAACAATCATTAGGTTTAGCTGCACGAAGGACAATGCTTATAGCAAGGCATTTTTGCTGTGTTACAATTTTTTTTATCTACAACAGAGACTTTAGTCCTGGGAAACTTTTCTGCTTTTCCCAAGCTTAGCATTTCTATGTGCAGTACTAAAAGGTTAGACATTTGCTTTATTAATGTTGGTACCCTCCACAATTGGAGCTCCACCCTTCAGGAAGCTCACTTCGTTTGACTATCTAGAAGCTCATGTGAACTCTGTCCTTTTGGGCTTTTATGAAGGCTTCATTATGTAGGCATAATTTATTAAATCATTGGCTGTTAGTGATCAACTTAACCTTCAGCCCCTCTCCCCTCTCTGGAGGTTGGGGCTGGGGCTGCAAAGTCCCAACCCTCTAATTATGCCTTGGTCTTTCCCGTAACCATCCCCCATCCTGAAGCTACACAGAGGGCTGCCAGCCACCAGTCTTCTCATTAACATACAAAAAGACACTTACCACTGTGGAGATTGCAAGGATTTTAGGAGTTGTATGCCAGGAAACTGGGCAAAGACCAAATACAGATGGTCCCCAGTTTACTTTGTTTCCACTGATGATTTTCTAACTTTACAGTGAGTTTATCAGAATATTATAATGCATTTTCGACTTACTGTATTTTCAACTTATGGTAGGTTCATAGGAACTTAACTCCATCTTAAGTCAAGGAGTATCACGGTATCACGGTATTCTGTTTGTTTACTTCATCTGTTGCTTTCTGAAAGAAATACTTTCAAAACATCTGGCACTGATTAGTCATCGATAATTTCTCTTTGTATTTCTGTCAACTTTTACTTTCTTTTTCAAAGCTTTATGTTTTTAGGTACATAAAGACTCATGATTTGCTCTGATTTCTCTTTTGTCTGATATTAACCTTGCCATACCTACTTTTTGTTGTTAGAATTTGTCTGGTGAATCCTTTTTCATTCCTTTATTTTTAGCCTTCCTGGGTTGATTTATTTTAGGAATGTCTTATATGCATGCGAACAGATGAATTTCTTTTACTTTTTTTTTTTTTTTTTTTTCTTTTTTGGCAGCTGGCCATGACAGGGATCGAACCCTGGACCTTGGTGTTATCAGCACTATGCTCTAACTGATGAGCTAACTGGCCAGCCAAAAGATGAATTTTTTTTAACCAAATCTGAAACTCTGCTTTTAAAAAGCAAATTTAACCCAAATGGATTTATTGTGATTACTCATATGTATAAACTTATGCCTGCATTTTATTTTGTAATTCAATTTACATGAATTCAGGGCTTGCTGGTTAGCTCAGTTGGTTAGAGTGCAGTGTTATAACACCAAGGTCAAGAGTTCGGATCCTTGAACTGGCCAGCTGCCAAAAAAAAAAAAAATTACAAGAATTCTTTTTTGTTTATTTTCCCTCATTTCTGTACTTGGTACAGTTTTCTTTATTTCATAAAGAAAATAATAAATTGAAATCACAAAGTAAAGTGATAGGTATAAGTTCAAACATGGCTTGCAACTTTTTTATTATACTCTACGGTTTTTGAATGGTGTACTTTCTGAGTCCTTATGCTTCTGAAAATGTCATTATTTTGCCCTCATGCTGGAAACATAGTTTGGCTGGGTAAAAATTCTAATTTCAGATTGTTTTCTCTGGAAATTTTGAAATTACCTCTTCATTTTCTCTCTTCAATCTGGAATTGTTGATTTATTAAAGTCTCGTGTCATTCCTCTGTGTGTAATCCTTTTTCTCTCTCTCTGGAAACGTTTAATATTTTCTTTTTATCTCAGTTTTGTAAATATAGTTCTTTTTTCATTCATCCTACTTGATTCTCTGAGAACCTTTCAGTCTGAACAATTGTTTCTTTGTCCAATTGTTGAAATTTTTCTTCTACATCTGCTCTGAGTATGTGTTCAGCTTTGTCCTATTTTTCCTTCTAGAAATGCTCTTAGATGGATATTGGAATTACTGAGTAATAGATGTATCCTCCAGAACTCTAAATTTTTCTTTCATACTGTTCATGTCTTTGTTGCACTGGGTTCTGAGAGAATTCCATGGCTGAATTTTCAGCTCACTGACTTATTCTTCAGTGATGTCCATGCCATTGTTCTGCCCTTCTGTTGGTTCATTGTCATAACAGTCCACTCTAGTTTTATGATAGCAATATCCTCTCTTATCATTCTGAAGATAATGACTGTAGTACTCTTAAAATTTGTTCCTATTTGCTCCAGTATTTATTCTTGTTTGTTGAGTTTTATGCCTCTTTCAGGTTGTGTTGGTTTTCCTCAAACATTGGTGACTTGATTGTGAGCTTACCTTTGTGTGCCCCGCATCTTGAGAGGAGCAGGAGATCCTGCTTGGCTGAGTGTGCCAGCACCTGGGTTTCTGGACATGGTAGTTCCCCCTTCCTCCTGGTCCATGTCACTGCCCTGCTCTGGGCACAAACCAGAAGGGGAACAAACCAGTGAAGCCATTTCAGTGTTCCTTTTTGTGGGATTTAACCCTCTTTCATATACATGTGCACCTCTTTGACCTTTGCATCCTTCATACTGCTGTTAGTCATCTAGAAATTCTGGCCCACTACTCATTGTTCACATTATTATGAGTTTAATGAATATGTAAAAAATGTTGATTACTTTTTGTTTTTGCAGTACATAAAAATGTAGGACGTATTTCTTACCTTCAGCCATGATAAATGTTTTTCTGTCTATTTGGTCTCATGTGACTCTTAAAATTTAATGATCATTGCCAAAACTCATTAAAAATACAGAATTAAAATGTGTGCATTTTATTATATGTACATTATACCTCAGTAAAATTGAAATTTTTTAAAAGTTCAAAAAAATTAGTGATCAGGTGATTTCTACATGCCTACTGTGATAAAATATCAGGAGACGTGTGAGTAATAGTGAAATGATAATAAGTACCTCTGGGTATTTTTTTCCCAGGGTGTACTTTCTAATGAAATATATACCATATTGTCGAGCATTCCTGAGGCTGAAAAATTTGCTAAATTCTGGATCTGCAAAGCAAAGTTGTTGGCAAGTAAAGGTGCCTTTGATGTTATTGGACTGTATGAAGAGGCCATTAAAAACGGGGCAACAGTGAGTATCTGTCTTGGGATGGGTGACTTCTTAAAATTCTCTTTCATGTGGGTTCTTCGTTTGCAAAATGGCAGTTACATAATGTGTTAAACTTCTAATTCATTTCATAAAGTTATACACAAAATAAAAGAAATACAATATGTCCTTTATGAACATTCTGATTAAAATGTTTATAGGAAGTTGTGTTATATGTAAACCAACAGAATCACTTGTCAGGTGACTGTGTCTCACAACACTCATTGTAAAAATATGCACTTATGGAAAGTAATAGCATAGAAAGTTATAACATAGCATCAATATCCAATTCTTGTAAAGTAAAGGCATACCTTACCATAATGAACCTAAAAATATATTAAACTCAACACATCAATATTCATAAGTCAATAATTGAGAGCAATTGTGTGAAATAACTTGTAATTCTAAAACCTAGAAAAAAATATTATGTAATATTTTTTAAATGTACATCAAATAGTTTTATAACTCTTTTCTCTTAAATGTCATTTTCCATGTCATACTCCGTATTCTACAGTACCTTTTCCCATGATTTTTCAAAATCAGAGTTGTACATGGACATAGTTTAAAAAGTCAAATAGTTTGCTAAGTTTCACTCAGTAAGGCCTCTGCCTCCCTATTGTCCCATTTCCCACTTCCCAGAGCCTGATTATTTCTATATCTACATCTATAGTTTCAGAAAATATGCTTATGTTGCTGTTTCTTGATTTTTCAGTTTTAGAAGTGATTTGTGGACTTCTAGCTATGCAGGGTGAGGATTGAACCCTCTTTCACATACACCTGCACAGATCCCCAACACACACACATATACACCCCTGTCTGTCACTCTTGCAGGTCTTTTCCATCTCTCCTACTTCCATTAAAGTCACATAGAAATTCTAATCACTAGTCAGTCTTCACATTGTTATGATATGTAAGAAATATATTAATACATTGAGCCATGTATACCAGAGTACTTCAAAATGTTTGTGGAAAAATAGAATAATCTTTAATTTGTATTCTTGAAGTACCCTTGTGTACTATGATTACTTCGCCTTACAAGCACAGCTGTCTACTCCTGGAATGAATTGGAGTCTTGTTTTGCCTTTGCCTGGTTTTTCTGAGTTTTTATTATGTAATTAATTCCCAAACTTCTCTAATTGTCTAAATTTCTCAATATTTTCAAAGCATCAGATATTCTATTTCCTTTTCTTAGAGACCTTTCTCCTACACCTTCTGTTTTATTCTAGGCTGCACAGACTGTCACGCTTGGGACGCTCTTCACCATCCCCCTCAGATTCCCTAAACATTCTTCTTCAATTGGATGGATCCCTTGTTTCTCAGAACCCATATCGTTTTTTTTTCTTCCTTCATTGTCTGCCTCTTCTCCGATGCTTTTCTTTTCTTTCTCTTTCTCTTCATTGTTGTTGTTATTGTTTGTTTACTTGTATTGTTTTGTTTTGTTCCCTATCATTCCTTAAAGACTTTACTCAGATGCTGGTGAAACTGGGCTGTTTGCATATATAAGAGGTGGGTTTGAAAAAGCTTATTAAAAGCTCTGGACATATGAATGGGGCTTCTGCATAGGGTGATCTGGCTGAGTTGATTGGTTAGAGAACCCTCAATATCAGTATCTTTAGGTCTTTCCTATTAAACCAGTCAGATTCTCTAGAGAAGTCTCTTCCAATCTCCTCCTTGGGAGCCAGAAACCAGGCTGCCAGTGTCACGAGGGACAAGAGAGCTGGGAGTCTCAACCCTCAACATGGAAACTTTCATTTGTCCCCTTTTTCAGGTGGCACCCCACCTCCAGTCTTGCATGATGCCCCCCAGAGACTTGGAGAATATGGTCCCAGTTTTCTGTTAGGATAAAGGGTATTGGACACAGTCACCAGGCTGCGTGGAGTTTAAGGGTATAGGGTGGATTTGGAGGTCTGAATGCTCTTTGAACAGATGCTCGAGTCCTCCTGATTTGGGCCCCACCATCCATTCCTGAGCTCTTCAGAAGCCCTGTGATATGAGTCAGGCTGTTTCTCAGCCACACTACCAGCTTAGGACTCGCTCTCTCAAATTGCTCACCTCTCTTCCTTCTGTATTCCACCTTCCAAAATCTTGTTACTATTTCTTCTCTCCTATTCTTTGTGATTATTGCCTCTTTTTAATCCCTTTATTATCATTTCAGTAGTTTCAATATGGATTAGAAATAAATGTGTATTCAATCCACCATTCAGTATACCAGAAGCCTGTAAAAACATAAAATACACTTGATGAATTTTTTATATAATTCAGACTCTTTGCAATGTGCTCTGTACATTTATTCTCTTTTCATTAAGCTTAAAGCGTAATTCCTTTTTAGATTTTGTAAAAATGTACGGAAAGCTTTGCTTATTATGCTCTATCGTCTGTTTATATCTATTATTTATTTGATACAGAGTCCCAGGCCACAAAGACAAACCTCTAAATACAAGACTGCTTCAAAAAGTTTGTGGAAACATAGAATTAAAAGATAATATGAATCTTTCCGTGAACTTTTTGAAGACACCTCATATTATGTTTCTATAAGAAAGTAGTTTACTTTCTGATATTGTGCTTCATGGCATAATTTACATACCTTTGAAAAGTGAAGTCTATCTCATAATTTTATCAGAAAATTGCTTTTCAATAAAGTTTTTTGTGTTTTTTTGGTTTTTGTTTTTTGTTTTTTTAAAGGTATGTTGTGTTACCAAATAAAAGAAGAAAGAAGGCTGAAGAAAATTGCCCAAAATACTGACAAAGATTGTATTTGAATGATGGGATTATGGGTGATTTCCTTTGTTAAGTTTAACCTATTGCTCAATTATTCTGTAATGAGGTATATGACCTTTAGGATAAAATTAAACAGTGTTGGGCCAGCCCCGTGGATCACTCAGGAGAGTGCGGCGCTGGTAGTGCCGAGGCCGCGGGTTCGGATCCTATATAGGGATGGGCAGTGCGCTCACTGGCTGAGCGTCATACGGACCGCACTGTGCCGAGGGTTGCCATCCCCTTACCAGTCACAAAAATTTTTTTTAAAAATTAAACAGTGTTGATAACACCAAGGTCCAGGATTCCATCTCTGTACAAGCAAGCCACAAAGGAAAAAAAAAAAAACTAAGCTAAGACAGCGCATCATATGTTTTTACATATGATGCCTTTTCTCAATGGCTAGCTTTACATCTTTGAGCCAGAATCTCTACATAGGAACACATTTTCAGTGGCATCATACAAATCAATAGGAAAATAGAGTCTGAATGAGAGAAATTTCATTATAAACAACTTTAAATACATCTCTTCATTAAAGTCAAGTGTGTCAGCATTTAACCAAAACTTCCAGTTTATTTGAAGTTATATAAAGTTTCTTAGCTCATTTTTTCCATGACTATTTTTAATACTATTCATGGATTTTTCTTCCTTTCTTCCAGCCAGTACAAGAGTTACGGGAAGTTGTTCTTAATATTTTGCAAGACCCAAACAGAAACACAGAAGGTACTGTTATTTTTGTATTCAAATTAATTCCCTCTAGCTGTACAAGTGAAAAATATCCAGGACCACATGGGGAAAAAAAGAAAAGAATTACAAGTCCCCTAAAATACCTCTCACTTCTTGGTTTTCACGGCCTGTCCCATTCAGCCATTGTCATCAGCTGATATATTTCTGTTATTGAAAGTAAATACACTGCTCCACGTAGAACAAAGGTGGTTTCCATCAGAGCAGCCTAGACTAAAGTGTCCTGCTTCCCCAGAATCCTAGGTGGGAGAAGACAATGGCTCCTATCAGGGAAGAATGAAGCAAAAGGGAGAAATGTCTTGGCTTAAGTTACATGTTTAATCATAATAAATCCACCAACACTTACTCATCTAACTTCATGTTCTCCCTTTAAAAAGAGCCATCTCAGGCTATTGTTAACCATTACTATCACTGGTTGAACTTTAGAAGACTTCTGTGAGAAATACTGTGCCAAACACAATGAGTGACATATTATAATTATGACACGTTATAGGAATGAAAAGAAAAAAGAAGCTGTCTTTAGAAAATAAAATAGTCTTCTTAGTATCTTAGAAGGTGACAGGTCTTTTTCCTTTAAGAGTAGATTTAACTGGAGAACTGTCAAGTCATGTGAATTACAACTAAGTATCCCACTACTTTTGGGAATAAGGTCATAGAGTAGATATACTCAATGGTAGACTCTTGCTGGGAATGAGGCTAACATTCATATATCTGGTTATATATAACCATATATTCATATATTTGGTTAAAATTCATATATCTGGTAGTGTTCTTCAAAGGACTAAAAAGAGGAAACAGGAATCCATGCCTTTAATTCATGTAGGCCCTATTGACCTCCCATAGGGTCTCAGCCTTTACCTACAGTGTCTGGCTCTCTCAGTCTAATTTCTTTCATTTTGGTTGTTGTGGTTGGGCTGTCATGAAAATTGTGTTAATGCAATACATTTTTCACCCACTGTTCAAAGTAATAGCCATGTGGTCATCCCTGGGTTGGGAAGGAATTGGGAGGTGAGTTAACTGTAGTGAGTTAAAAAAATTGATCCAAGGTATGGTGTAAGGGTACAAGCCCAGTGATTAGTTCCTAAGTCATCTCTCTTGAGAGTGAATAAGAGATTGGGTATGTGTTCAGAGTGTTGAAAGGGTATCGAGGATCAATCTTCAACCATCTGGAGGGCTCATTAAGAGAGTGGCCTGAATCAATCACTCTTTATTTAGTATGTGGAGTCCATGAGGATTATTGGGAAATCATTGTATGTATTGCTTTTTCATTTTATTGATTTTTTAGCTTATGTATTACAATGCTACATCTTACTTTCCCTCCTGACCTTGCATATACAGGAATTACCTCTGACTCTTCAGCTGCTGAAACTAATATAACATTAGTGGAAGAGCTGGCCAAGAAGAAGGAATCTGGAAAGTCTTGTCTTTCTCCGAAAGAGAGGGAACAGGTTACAGCAACACCCCAGATAACCAGGGCAGAACAGGATAATCATCTTGGTATCAAATTACAGATTACTCCAATCCCTAGGTAAGCAAACTCTAAAGCAGGCCTAATTGTTCTGTGTTTCTCAGTTCTCCGCAGATCCAGAGCAGCAGGAGTTTATAGATACTTCTTCCTATGATGTCCACGTAGCCTAATCCATGTTCAGCACTGAGGAAAGAGCTTAGGGTGAGGGGAAGCTGGAAACATTGACAGGAGGGTCTGTGTCTTTTCTCTGCATGCACACCATCCCCCTCCCACTACCCATGATGAGACCTGACCTGCAGTGAGAAAGGTGCTGCCCAGTCAGGAGTATTAAATTGGATTCACTACCCTACCTCCCAGGATCGGTTCTACCACTTCACTCCCATGCATCCTGTACTTGCAGATCCCACCTACCTTTCCTGCCAGTCCTGGCACAGATGGGAGAAGAGGGAGAGGAGTAGGCACAAAGTCCCAAGCAGAGGCCACCTTTAGCAGTGGGAAAGAGGGGCAGCAAATAGCCCTATAAGAAAAGGGAGGGCAGTTGAGTATGTACTGTCAAAGACTGCTCATAATATCAGAAGCCTTTTGTTTTTTAACAAGTTTAAGGCAGAATTGTGGTACTTTAAGGAGCTATGTCAGGGTGTCAATGCCATTTTCAGAAATGTTAGTGTAGTGTCACTCTTCTCTGTTCATGATCTTGAAAGGAGAATTCCAAACAAGAGCACCAGGACAAAAGTCCTGTGTTTTAGTTCCCCGGAAAGCATGGCTGGGTGTCTTCCAGTCCTGAACTCCTCTCTCAGACACAATATTTCCTCACTGCAGTCAGCTCATGGGTGAATGAAAGCAGGCAGTCAATCCAAAAACCACCTAGATTTTATTAGGAAAGCTTTTTAGCAGACTTACCTGTCAGTTTTTTTAGGCTAATCAGCGGTTTTGTGACTTATAGACCAGATTCACAACCTGGAAAGGTCTCGGCATCCTGTCCTCCAGGCTACTTTGTATTGTAATGCACTTACAAGTTTACAAGGAAGATGCCCAATTTGTTCCAGTTTCAATCTGTGGTTTAGTCCACCATCTTAAAAGATATTTTTTGAATAATTCACTGTCAAAGCTAGAAAGAATGTTAGAATTTACCAGTCCAACCAAATTTGGTGTTAGGCCTAATTTCCTTAATGAGTCAACTCTTTTGGAAGTTTATAGAATAAACAAACACCAACTACCAAGTAATTGACTTCAGATAAAAACCACACTTAACATTCATTTAATAAATCCCTATGCATACACCATTCAAGAGCAGGTGGCCACCGCCCAATACATTCTGGAAATCAGGGAAAAGCTGCCTTAGGACAGGAGCTGTTCTAGACGTGTCTCTTGTATCAGCCTACCTTGAAATGTCCATGGTGTTTTATTATGGCATAAAAACAGAAAAGGAATAATAAATAGAATATTTTTAAAAGATATGAGGTTTTGAATGCATCTCTTGCTGTCTCTCAGAATACAGAGGGTGCCAGGAGTGCCAGACATGAAGCTTATTACTCCTGTACGGCGCTCATCGAGGATCGAGCGAGCAGTGTCCCACTACCCACAAACGCTGCAGGAACACGATTTAGTCGTGGCTTCTCTGGATGAGCTCTTAGAAGTGGAAGAAACAGAATGTTTTATATTCCGTAAAAATGAGGCTTTGCCTGTAACATTAGGGTTTCAAATCCTTGAATCATAATTTCTTGATGCTTTTTTTTAAAAAGGTGTTTCAGAGCCTCCATGAGATGAGAAATGTCCTTGTCCAGTTGACCTGGGAAAAGAAATATAATGGAGAGGCATCATGGTTGCAGATTATGGATTCAGGACCTAGGAAGTAATTCACTGGACTTTCTTTCAAATTTTATATCCCCATGGGAAAGTCTTTGGTTTATGTGTTGAAGACTGTAGTTTGCCACAGTTTTACAGCATACATAAATTTTAAACCATTGAATATTAATTTACCCCACAAGTGTGATAAAAATTTGTACTTTATTTATCTACTTTAATCCCAACATAGTTGTTTTCTATATCAGAAGGTTGGTCCCACGTGATAATGAACTTTCTTTTCTTCATCCACCTTAGCAGAGGGGGAAGTTCCTAAAGCATGGAAGAGCTGAGCTTTGAAACTAGCTGGCCAGGCTGGATGGGATGAGACAGACGGCTGAGTCAAATGCCCTCATTTTACAGATGAGTTTATACTAGCTATGTCTTTGCTCAGAGATCACAAATGACATTTATATGTCAGCTTTGACTTCCATCACAGTATCCTCGTAAATGAGGGGTGGTTATTGTCCTTTCTGTGCCAGGTCTCAAATGAAACACAGTCCTGAATTGGGGTAGTCATCTAGCTTTTTATATCCAAACCTAATTTTGCATTTTTTCTTTAGAAATACTTATGTAAAAACAAAAGGGGGCAGGAGAGAAGTGTGGGAAGGGGACACTTGCTTCTTCATTTCAGTTCTTTGCTCTGCCAGGGGACGGCTGGCCTGAGAAGGCAGTGCAAGCCCCAGAGACCATTATAGGTTGCTTTTTCTTCTTCCTGGGCAACTGCACTTGGAAATGTAAAATCAGAGTCAGTATGTATATATAATGTATAGAAAAACCTAGTCAACACATTTTAAATATTAGCTTTCTTAATATATAAGTATATGTAGAACAAAAATAAAAACCATTAAATTTTTGTTCACTCCTGCGTATTTGTTTATCTTATTTATTATAGAAAACAGTAATGATGATTTGGCCTGTAGGAATAGAGTTTTGTCTGGGGAAACACCAATAGGCTATTCCAAGAGGCCTCACAGGGACAATTCATTATCATGGAGAACTTACCTTGATCAAGGGTCTGACTGTCAACCTCACCCAGGAACTGGATTTTTTTATTGTGAGGGAAGCAGATCTATTTCTGAAGGTCAAATTTATAATAACAAGGTTTATAAATCTGAGCTACAAAACCATAATGCCAGCAGACAATAAGAAATAGAAATAGACTTTTGTAACTCAATAGCAGAAAAACAACTTAATTAAAAAATGGGCAAAGGACATGAGCAGATATTTCTCCAAAGAAGACATAAAAATGGCCAACAGGCATATCAAAAGATGCTGAACATCACTAATCATAAGGGAAATGCAAACTAAAACTACTATGAGATATTGCCTCACACCTGTAAGGATGGCTGTTATCAAAAAGATAACAAGGGTGTAGAGAAAAGGGAACCCTAGTACACTGTTGGGAATGTAGATTGGTGCAGCCATTATGGAAAACAGTGTGGAGGTTTCTAAAGAAATTAATAATAGAACTGCCATTTGACCCAGCAAATTCCTCTTCTGAGTATACACCCAAAGAAGATGATATCACCACCTTGTAAAGTTTTCTACACTCCCGTGTTCACTGCAGCATTATCCACAGCAGCCAAGATATGGAAACCTAAGTGCCCATCAGTGAACAAATGGATAGAGAAAATGTGGTACATATACACAATGGAATATTAATGAGCCTTAAAAAATGAGATCCTGCTATTTACCACAACATGGATGGACCTGGAGGACATTAATAAGCCAGAAAAAATTATTTCATCTCACTTAAATGTGAAGTTTGTTTTTAAAGGGGGCTCAAATACACAGAGATAGAGAATGAAACTGGTTACCACGGGCTGGCGGGGATTGAGGGGGAAGGGGAGATATTGATCAAAGGATACAAAATAAGAATGAACAAATCTAGAGATCTGACGTACAACATGAGGACTAAAGTTAATGAAATTATACTAGAGATTTTTGTTAAGTAGATTTTAGCTGCTCTTGTCTCAAACTAACTGAGATTATCAATAGGTCAATAAGCTTCACTATGCTAACCATTTTGCTATCTACATATATCCCATAACATGTTGTAAACCAGGCATAATAAAATTTATTTTAAAATTATTTTTTGAAAAAAAGATTGTCACTACAACTGAAATGCAGGAATCCACACAGCCAGCCCTCTCCTTCCATGTGAAGAGGGTTGCTGAGAGATCACGAAATCTGAACATGGACTGAGAGGAATCAAATATTCAAAATCAGCAGGCTAAGACAGCCTGAAGCAAGTCCCTCCACGTTAGAAATGTTCTTGCCTCGGGCTCAGACGCTCTGACCTCAGGTCCCCGTGATTGATCCCGCACTGCCACCCTTCACTTGTGCTTGTACCTTTTCTTTTGCTTCTAGAATGTTTCGTCCTTGCTACCTAATGCCCTCTCCCTACCCCTTGACCTAGAAGTCAGCTGTCTCTTTATGGGGGTTTTACATACATCTCCTCAAAACCACTGTTGCGATATCACAGCTTAGTTCTCAAAAAAGCAGCTTTATTTTCTTTATTGCCAGTTACTCGCAGGATGTGTCACAGTACCACCCTGGGTACTAACAGTAACACTGTAGGTTGAACTATTAGTGTCTGATAATGACAAATTTTCAAAATGACAAATTGGACATTTTGAACAGCCTGATCAGAGCCTGACAGAGCCTTTTTGGGTACAAAAGGATGTGGAGATGATTACGGATGCTACAGCAAACGAAGAAAATTTCACCCTAATTCTGGGGCTCTTTGTGGATACTCAGTAACCCTTTTGTTTAGTAAATAGCTGTTCCTAGCAGTAGGGAGCAGGAGGAGAGAATAGGAAGGGGAAAATCAGGCCCAATCACTTGGGAGGAAGATCCGCAAGGAATTGTGATGGAAATATGCACCTTTGCACAAATCAAGCCTAATGTTGTTTAGGGACAGTATTTTAGAGGAGGCGAGTGTAAAGCGAGTTTTAAAGGAAGACATACAAGGAGGATTATACACAGCATCACTGCAGAGTGACAAACCAGAAGACAACAGTTCACGTTGACCAGTGTCTCCTATGCCAGGCACTCTGCTGCATCTTTTACATTCTGTAAAAGACTTTTTTGCCTGCCTGGCATGTACTCTTCTAATACAAGCTGCATAATAATTTCCTTAGAACCACCCCTTTCCCACACACAGCCTATGTGGTTTAAGAGCAATGGACTCCATCCAGGAGTGACCATGTGACCCAGGTCTGGCCAACCAGATCCCGGCATCTCCTGGCCAGTGGCACTGACTGGAGGGTGGGCTCGTGTCTCAGTCAGAAACAATGAGACTCCATTTCCCAGACTTTCATTGTTAAGAGACTTTTTATGGCAGAGTTGCTGGAAAGGGAAGATGGAAATCTGGAGTTTGAGGGCAGCTATAACCACATGGACAAAGCCTGCCAGACAATAGTACCAACACAGAACAGACTTGAGAGCTGGAGACAGCAAGGTTTTGTCCAGTAACATCAATTTGACGCCCCAGCTAACACTATGCCTGGAGCTGGCCTAGCCTTAGGCTTTTTCATTATATGAATAAATTCCCTTTTTTCTTAAACTGGTTTCATTTAGGTTTCTGTCAGTTGCTTGCAAAAAAAATCCTGAGTAATGTATATACACACACGTACACACACAAACACACACACACACACACACACACACACACAGTATTGAAAATTCTTATTTATTGCTTACTCTGGCCAAGCTCTATGAATATCACCTCACTACATCCTCACAATAACTTTATGACAGATGTGGAAACAGTAGACAGTCAGTGACATCTATAATTTCAAACTCAGGGCTTTCTAGCACCAGGTCCAGAGCTTTTTAACTCCTCTCTCTAAAGTAAGGGAACGAGGACTAGGACGGTGATAAGGAAAGAGGAAATCTGCGAGAAGGAAATTCTTGAACTGTTTGCAATTTACCAAACAAGAATCACTGTGACAGCCAAAGTTCTGTCATTTCTTCTACCAATAAATGATCACATTATGTAGTTCACTACCCCAGGAATGCTGCTGCTGTTCTCTTCATTTCCTGCCTTCTCAGGACTTGGTGCCAGAGTTAGGATATTGATTCAGCTGCTATAACTAGTGCAAATGGAAATGTCTGTCTCTCACACATCAGCATTCTGAGTGAAAGAGCCCAGTGCTCTTTCAAGAGCCAAGCCCAGGCCACGTCTGTCTTGTGACTCCACCACCCCTAGGGTGCAGCCCCCAACCAAATTCTCTCCCCAGCCAGTGGGAAGGGGGAAGAGAAAGCAAAAGGCATGCCTCTTCTTCCAAGGCCACAATTTGGAAGTTGGATAGCTTA
Source organism: Cynocephalus volans (assembly GCF_027409185.1). Classification (NCBI taxonomy): domain Eukaryota; kingdom Metazoa; phylum Chordata; class Mammalia; order Dermoptera; family Cynocephalidae; genus Cynocephalus; species Cynocephalus volans. Next base: position 85,941,373 of record NC_084473.1, read on the forward strand.
CTTCTGCCCAGGATGGAGGGGCCAGAGAAAGCTGGGAAACCTCTATCAGATGGCCACATGCCCAACTAAAACTTCTTCCGTAAATGGGAAATGATTATCAGTATCTGCCACACACAGTCTTAGGAGTAGTGGTGTACATCTCTAAGGCACAGAAAAACTGGAATATATAGGTGACATCAGGTTTGTTAGAAAAAAAAAAAAAAAAAGCCTGCTGGCCAGTTATCCCAGTGGTTAGAGTGCAGCATTATAACACCAAGGTCAAGGGTTCAGATCCCCATAACAGCCAGCAGCCAAAAAAAAGAAAGAAAGAAAGAAAGGCTGCATAGAATTAATAGCTCCCAAATAGAAGTATCTGTCCACCCTACCCAGATAAATTTCTGAGTTTATGTGAGTTCTAATTCAAAGCTTTGCAGCCTTACCTCTTATCTCTCTTTGTCCCACCCCTTCCCCTGCAGTTCTATAAGCAGACCCAGAATAACAAGAAACTGGGTGGCGTGCTTCATTCAATAAAATATGCAGGACCCTGTAGATGACAGAGATACAACGGTGAGCCAAAAGGACCTGACCCCACGGAGCCGAGAGTCTGGTGGGGAGGGACACATGTCAATCAAAGAATCACAAATGTAAAAGTCCTGAAAAAGAGAGGCCTTCGGGAGAGGGACTAAAGGAACTGATCTAGTCAGGGAGATAGGGAGGCCCCCAGATCTGAGGGAAGAGCAGGCGTGACATCGGAGAAGAGGCAGGGGAATTCTAAAGCAGCAGGAAAAGCCAGGGGAAGGCCTTTGGCTCCCTCTCCCTCCGCCCCCCGTCCCTCCCCCTCTTCCTCCTGACCACTAAGGCACTTCTACCAGGCTGTTTTATCCCTCAGCCCTTTTTGCATTCTCTCTACCCTAGGTGTGAATTCTAAGAGTTGACTTCTGTAGTATTGGCTGCTATGCTATATTTCAGGACCTTTCCAGAAAAGCATGGGCCCTAGGGTCTGACCAGTTTTCCTGAAAAAATACTACCCTCTAACCTTGAATAAGAATCTAGTGTTTAAAGATACATAGGCCAGCGATGCCTGGTCCTTGCCTGGAGAACCTGCCCCTGCAGACTCTGGGGCCTGAAAGTCAATGCAAGGAGAAGGATAGGCCTTAGCAGTGCCAGACCCGGAAGCTTCTGAAATGCACAAGAGATGTAAAAAAATGTAAACTCTCTGAGCACATGGCCTGTTGTCCCTTATTTATCCTCAGATTTTCCAATTGTTGCCGTTGTTTATCCACAGAAAATGAAACCAGTTAACTGCATCAGACCTGTTCCTTCAAGGGTTTGCTTTGTCATTTCAAACATGTGGATTAATTCTAAGCCTTCCTATTAGCCAGTTTTCTGTTGCTTATAACAGAATACCTAAAATTAGGTAACTTATTTTTCAAATAATTTATTTCTTACAGTTTCAGAAACTGGGAAGTCTAAGGTCCAGGGGCACATCTGGTGAGGGCCTTCTTAGTGGGGACTGTCTACAGAGTTGCATGGTGATGCAAGGAGTCACATGGTGATGGTTGAGCAAGAGTGCTCCCACATGATTCTTTTTCTCCTTATAAAGCCCCCAGTCTACTCCCTGGCAACCCATTAAACCAATAACCAATTAATCCATGAACAAATTCATCCATTCATGAGGGCATAGTCCTCACGAACCAATTACCTCTTAAAGACCTCACTTTTCAAATACCATCCTGGGGATTAAGTTCCACGTAAGCTTCGGAGGGGATAAACATTCAAACCACAGCAGCCTCCGTAACGCCAGATACTACCACCAACAGGCAAAAAGTGAACTGTAGGAGTGAATTAAAATCAGTGATATCAGAACAGTGAGGGCCAAGGCTTAATACCACAGAGAAGCTCCACCAAAATAATCAACTTTTTAAATCAAGAGTATGACTTTTAATATGTTTTAATGCACGTATACATCAAGCATAAAGACGTTTGGGCTGCCTCATTTAATATCTTTCATAGTGGCCTGCAATGAGAAAACAGTTAATAAGGCAGTCTCCAGCCCATCATGTTTCATGTTATTACTAGTAACAGAATCAAAAGGGCACGGAAATGCTATTTTTAAAAACAAATGTTTAGAGATAAAGTTGGCTGTGAAACACGATGCAGTCAGGAGAACTGGGTAAACTAATTCCACTCTCTACACACATTTCCAAACGGCTCAAAGGCCAGGGAGGATGCCTTTCTAGAAGAAGAGGAACACTCCTTCCTCCTCCCTGAAAGAAGTGGTTTTTAGGCTCCAAATCTGTTACATTTAGAAGATTTCAATACAGTTGCTTCCTCTCTCTTCCATACTTTCCCTGCTATCTGAAAACTATCCCAGGTGGAAGACGGCCCCTGACACCGGCCCACGTCTAGGATGCGTCCTCCCAGCTGCAGCCTCTCTCTGCCCGCAGCCTTGTAAGAAACGAAGAAAGTGGTTGTGGAAACCTTCTTCCCAGGCTCAGCCCCAAAGACTCCCAGCCAGAGGTAGAAAATGTGTCAAAATGCCCTAAGCTGGGTAGGGATGGGGCTGGGGATGCAGGGGGAGGGATGAAACCCCACACTACCTGGCGGGGTGGCATCCAGCCCTCTGGTGGACTGAGAAGGAACTGCATTGCAAGCTGCTGATGAAAGATCATGAAAGCACTTGAACTCTGAGCCTCTCCTAGGCAGGAGTGAAGTAGCCTACAATTACAATTCATTTTCTGCGTTGTCGTGCATGCAGGAGGCGCTCAGTACGCACCGTTTTGTTGGAAGGAGGCACACTACCTGGTACACACAGCTAAAGGGAACCTACAAGATGGACATTTTAAACAGCAAGCCCCAAGAGAGCCAGGGTAGAAACAGGAAACCTCACGCAGGGTTGGCAGATGCAGAGCCAGGCTAGGAGAGACTGCCACTCATGAAAGCTGGTGTCTCAGCTCAAAGGCGGGTCGGGAAGCACAAAACATCAAAGGGATCTGAAGCCGGAACTCCTACTCATTGGTGTTTATTAAGGCTGTCTGCAGAAGACACCTCAGCTTGGGAGGGCGCATGTCTTGCAACCTCTCCCTGAGGGATGGATTTGTAAGACAGATTGGCCAACAGCAGTCTGCAGGGGTGCAGGGTACCAACACAGTCAGCCATCCCCTGTGGGGCAGAACTTGTGGCCCTAGAGGACCCAATGCACCATCTGAAAAACAAATATTTTCATTTCCCCTTTTCTATCCTGAATTGAAATTCATAGATACCATAATTATTGTCTCTATAATTTTAAAAGTAAATATAAGGCCCTAACTATAACAAAAGAGAAATAAAAAGAAAAGCAATTTATAATAACACGTATTTCTACATAACTACTCAAGAATGACTACACTTGAAAACAAAAAAAGGACCCACAAATTTCCAAATGCCGCTAGGGTTGATACCATCCCATGGGAAACCAATTCTCTAGCCCCTGGCAGTCTCAAGCCACCAAGCTCCTTGACCAGCCACAGCGTGGTGGCTCCTCCCAGCCCTGCCGTGGAGAGAGCCCTGTCGCCAGCCAGCCACTCACCCCCTGGCTGTAGGAGAGGAGTCAGGAGGCAGGGTCCAGACCGGCCTGTTCTTGCTGCACAGCCGATTCATGTGGCATCTGCAGAGACAAATGCAGATGGAAGTGGAGGAGTAGCTCCACCACTGGTAAGGCCTTCCAGGATTCCTCAGCTATGCACAGACCCCGCCATAGCTGCCAGCTTCCTGCCCAACGATGCTGCGGGAGGGGGAGCCTGGGAAGGTCAGCAGGGGAAGGAAGATCCCGGCAGCTGGACTTCATTTCCTCAAAAATCCCAGGCCAGCTCGGTTGGTAAGGCCAGATTTCTTTAAATGTTTCCCCTTGTCACTTGGGGGGTTTTCTTCACCTTTCTGGTCTCTACTTTTGCAATGACGTCTAACAGCACAGATGGCTATGCAGGACCCCCAGCTTTGCCAAATGGAGCTCTCTGTTCCAGCCCATTTAAAAGCCCAGAAATAAGATGAGGCTGCACAGTGAGAGCTCAGGTGCCCCAAGCATGTGGCAGCACAGTGCAAGGGACAGAGCATGTCCCTGGAGTTTGACAGGTTCAAATCCCATCTCTGGGGTCCATTAGCTGTGTGATAGCGAGTTACTTAGATTCTCTGCACTTCCATCTCACCAATGATAAAACAAGGATGATATAGGGCTGGCCCGTGGCACACTCGGAAGAGTGCGGTGTTGATAACAACAAGGCCACGGGTTCGGATCCTATATAGGGATGGCCGGTTGGCTCACTGGCTGAGCGTGGTGTTGACAACACCAAGCCAAGGGTTGAGATCCCCTTACCGGTCATCTTTTAAAAAAAAAAAAACAAGGATGATATAACCTATTTTGCTGGCTTATACTGAGCATTAAGCATAATCAATGAAAAGCGCCCAGCCCAGTGCAGGAAACACGGAAGACATGCAATAAATGTCCCAAAAGGCAGCCAAGGGCTGCAGGAAAAGCAGGAGGCAGGGAGCCCCAAAGACCTAGTTTCAACCCAGATCCTTAACCACAGACTCCACCTCTTATAAAATGGGAAGAAGATGCTTCATGGGGAGGACTGACACATGAGGGGAGCCCCCTGCTGGGAAGCCCCACGGCTCCGCTGAACCCTGCTCAGTGCATCACAGCCCCTCCACCTGCCAGGAGCATCCTCAGGTCTCCCAGAGGGAACAACTGGGGTATCTCCTGTGTCATCTGCTGCTTCCTCCACCTCCTCAGAATCACTTTGTGTTTACTGAGGGTGGAAGCACTGTACCTTCCTCCTTGCAGCTGGTGGCATTTCTACCAAGGATATAATGAGACAGTGTAGTCTCATTTAATGTAGGGGTTAAGGTTGGTGTGAGGAGGAACACCCCAGCAGTCATCGTATCTGTACTATCTTAACTCTTCCCATGCGCTTTTTATGGTATGGACAGTTATCTGCAAGGCTTTGATCTCCTTGCACGTAGAGGTACAGGACTTTGCAAGCTCCTGTCAGGGCTGGAGAGGGATGAGTGGATCCTTCTGGAGTGGATGGTGAGGAATAGCCAGGGAGATTCTGCAGGGACCCACCAGCTCCGGGACTGCCTGAAACAGCGAGCTGAGCAGGTAGTGCAGGAAGTTGAGGCAGGTGGCGTGTGGAGGTCGGAGTAGCGCATCAGCTGGCTGGAGAAGAGCGTCTGGCAGAAGCCGCAGCAGAACGGGCTGCCCCATGGTGCCGTAGCACAGGTCCAGCTCCCGGGTGACCCTCTAGCCAGAGAGGCAGCACGCTGAGTTGAGAGCCTGGCCTACCTTGACCTGCACCACCCGCAGCACTGGCCCCCCACCCTGGGGGCAAGCACCCCCGCTGGGCCAGGCCTGGCCCTGCCCTTGCCTACGCTCTCCCTGGACAACCCAGCCCACCCTGGGTGGCTCGGGTGGGGACATTGAGGCCTGTAACCAGCAGTAGGGAGGAGCTGCATGTTTAAACCCACAGGCCATATTCTTGTGCACTTGGAGGTGAAGCATCTCCATTTTGCCACAGGCCCTGCTCTGGGCTCCCTCACAGTTACCTGCCCCCAGAGAGTGACTCCCCAGGACTAAACCCACAGTGTAATCTACTTTCTGATGCCCAACAGAGGACATGGCAAAGGCCCACACACCCGGCCAGCTCCTGCTCTCCAGACAGGCCCCCGCCCCACCACCAGGCCCTGCTTTTAGAGTCTGGAGAACTGTCCTGACATTGACTGCCAGGGTGACCAACAGCATGCTGCTCCCCCATCTCTAAGCCTCAGTTTCCTCATCTGTAAAATAAAAGTGACAGTCCCTGCCCAGGCTGTGGAAATTAATCAAGTGCCGTGCTTTCTATGCCCTATGCTTTATAATCTGCAAAAGGCTCTACGAAGATCCTTCATTATTGATCCCAGTTGGGCTTGGGATTGCCATGTGGTCTCACTCCCTCTGACCCAGCTGGCCTGTGGGACTCTCCCAGCTTTGGTGGCTGGTCAGTAATGCCAAGAGGGTGTGTGTTTTCCTTTCTACTCTTTTCCCAGGACCCATCTGCTCACTGGCCCTAACGCTCATATTCTCAAGCCACTTATCTGGCTGACCCCAGATGCTGATCACGGCTGGCTAGTCAGTCCCATGAGGACCCACCCCAGCAGACAGGCACGTCTCAAGGCGGTTATTGGTGAGGACTGAGGGACTGGAGGCCAGCCAGCCGCACAAACCAGGCTCAACTCTGCCCTTCAACAGCCACTGCTGTCATTTAGAGCAGAGGCCAGCAGAGGGGGCTGGCTGACAAGGACAGGCAGTGCTGCCAGGGCGGGGAAAATAACTGAGCACCGGGGACCAGGACAAGGCAGATCCTGGCAGGCAGCTGGGGCACAGCTCTTCCCCCACTGGGCCTGTCCCCTCCTCACTTACCACCCAGCTCTTACCTGCATCTCCCCCTTGGTGGAGTTGATGACTTGCAGCCCGCAACTACTCCCATCCGTGTGCCTGGTGCAGAAAGGGCCCACGGGGGTAAGGGGAGGACACCACACAGGCATCCATTGGGGGTACTGGGCTGGGTGCATTCATGTGTGTGAGTGGGCAGGCCCCTGAGTCTGAACTGGATGGGTTAGGAGGAAAGGCCTGGAAGTCAAGGGGGCCGGGGGACGTAGGGGGTCTGAAGTCTAGTGTACTAGGGAAGCCCAGCCTAAAACAGATCTTGATTTCCTGACGACCTTGGCCAGGACCTCGATGCCAAGCCTGGACGTGGGCAGCCACGACTCCATCCCTCTCCCCAATACCTGCACATCCCCAGAAATGCCCCAACTCTCACTGGTACAGGTCTGCCGGGTGCATGTCCAACCTCTTCAGCTCTTCTGAGCGCTCTGAAAAACGGACAGGAGACAGCAGGGTGAGTGACAGCCCATTCACCCACCGGCCCTGCCCACCTTGTCTGCCCAGGCCCGGCTGGGACTCTATGCTCCCTCAGCTGTGTGCATAACATCCATGAGACTTCATCCAGAGCAAAGCAGGGACCGGGTAGTCCCTGTGGGACAGGTGAGGGAAGGCATTTGGGAGTCGCGTGACCTCCCAAAGTCACATGGCGATGACTCAAACCCATATCTTATAACAAATCCCAAATTGTTTAGGCTCACGGCAACTCCCGAGGATGACTTTGAGTCATTCCCGGGTGTGGAAACGTGTACCTTCCACTCACTAAAAGTCATCAGGGCAGGCGGGGAGGTTGGGTAAGGTGAGAAAGGAAGCCCCAGCCAGTGGAAACACCACAGGACTCCCGAGTCAGGAGATGAGGATTTGAATACCAGCTTTGTCCCTGCTGGCTGTGTGACTCTGGGCAAACCACTTAACCTCTCTGGTTTCCCTGTGTATAAAATAGATCGTCTCTCATAAATTGCAGAACAGACAGGATTCCTGGTCACTACTAACCCCCCATGGGAAAAGGGGGAAGATGACGATCGGGCAGCCCTCTGCACTGGCAGCCAGTGCCCCCTGCCCATTCCTGACCCCCACAGCTCACGCTTCTGCCAGGCCCAGATGCCCAGCTCCCGGGACAGCTCAGGAACCACCAGGCAAGTCCGCCAGCTCTGCCGTTTCTTGGACTTGAGAGTGTCCCCAAAGATGTGGTTCCCAATGTACAGGATGTCCTTCCCCACACCCCAAGCTGCTCACACACCGTGTCTGACGAGCCTGCCTCACCAAGGGAGGACAGATTAGGGACACGGGCTCCAGGGTGACTGTGCAGCAGGAGGGGTGAGGTGGGGGCTGGTACCTCCAGAGTAGACAGCACAGTGCTGGTGGGGCCCAGTATAGGTGCCCACGAGGAGCTTCCCTGAGTCCTGGAGGGGGCAGAGAGGGGCCCTGAAGCCAGGAGAACATCTTCTAATCCTGGTCAGGGAGGGCTGGGGACTGGGGATGGCAGTGGTAACAATGAAGTGTAGGGGGAGAAGGCAGCAGAGGGCCCTAAAGGAGACCCCTGACTCCCTGCCTCCCTGCAGAGCCGGTGGCTGCCAAAGGTAGGTCAAGCCTAAGGCGCAGGCAGGCTCCCCCGCAACCATGGTGCACAGGTCAAGGTGGATGAGGCCTCAGTAGCTGCCATTTCAGGACCGTCCCCTCCGCAAATAAGCAGGGCTTCTGGGTGTCCACCACAATCAGGTCAAAGTAGGACCTCCAGGGCCTGGCCAAGGCTCCGGCCTGTGGGGCGGGCATCAGGGAGCGTGTGTGGGCCCACGGGGCCATGCACACAGCCTGGAAAATCTGACACTGCCACAGCCCAGGCACCCGCCACAGCATGCCCCCCACCCTGCCAGCTTCCCAGCCCAGTGAGACACCCCTGGGAACCAGAAGGTCTTGCTCTCCAGCGACCCCAACCAAGCTGGTCAGGCAAAAGTGCTCAAAAGGCATCTGCAGCGGTCAGCGCTGGACACCAGTGCGCTGAGATCAGCCTCCAGGGCTCCTCACAGCGCAGATACCCATGCACAGGACAAAGTCAGGCCCCACCCTCCTGCCCAGGACACCCGGCACAGCCAGTGCCCCAGGGCCTGCCACGCCCATATCTCAACCCCTTCCCGCCCCCTCCAGCACCTCCCCAAGCACCTGACTGCCTCTTTATGGCCTGCGAAGAGGCCCTAGTGGTCATCCCCCTACTCCCCAGAGGCTCCTCCTTGGCCTGGTTGAGGTCACCGACCTCCTCCCCACTGGGGAGCTTCCAGCAAGGCCCACCCAGGTGAAACACCCCCTCACACACTCGGTTCTTCTTCGAGGGGAGGGCGGGATGTGAGCAAGGCCCTCAGCCTTAGGGGGTCGCCTGGCCCTCCCTGCCCTCTGTGCAGCCCACCCCTGCCATGCATGTGACACTCACCTCACCGACGCCAAACAGGTAGGTCATGATGGCCTGGCAGGGACAGGGCATGGGTCAGGGCACACTGGGGCCCTAGGAACAAGATGGTGGGAAAATTGCTCATTCCACTGAGGCCTTAAAAGGCTGAGAAATGGAACCCAAGATGCCAGCCAGGCAGTAGGGGGAAGGAGGGTCTCGGCTCCTCCTCACACCCTTACTGTTTCTTGCAGCGCCTCAGTGTCCCCTGGGGCCACCCCACCCCTCCAAATACACACTCATATCGGTGTAGTTGTAGCTGCTGTTGGTGGCCATAAACACTTTCCCAACCTTCATCTTCCCCAGCAAGATGTGGATTCATGCCTGGGGCAGGAATTAGAGTGACTTCCAGGGGTGGGGCCTCCCAGAGCTGCCCCGGGATCCCCTCCTCAGGTTTCAGCCTCCTGGGAGCCTACCCCCAGCCCAGTCCCCCCAGAGTACATGGGCTCCAGGCCAGGCAGGATGGCCCTGAGAAAAGCCAGGTACAGAGCTCTGTCTAAACCTTGAGGGAGAAGACCAGGGAAAGGAACGGGGGACACAGGGTGGGCCTGGCCATGGCCCTGGGTCTGAGACCACTCACATCCTTCTTCACGTATTTCTCCAAGTCCTCTAGGGTCTTCTCCTTGAGACTGCCCTACAGGAGGGAACAGAATTCTGTGTGCACGGGTGCATGTGCGCATGTGTGTGCATGTGCATGCACATGTGTGCGCGTGTGTATGCATGGGGGTGTACACCTGCCCACGTGCCTGCATCCAAGGTGGAGGGAGTGGCACCAGGCAGCCCAGATCACAGTCCCCAGTAGGAAGAGAAGTGGAAACTGTGGGGACTGGAGGCCTAGAAGTCACCCAGGAGAGCCAAGGGCAGCAGTCAGGAGTCCTGGGCCCTGGACCACTCACCAACTGGTGGATGTTATTCATGGCATCAGTCACATCCTGGAAGAGGCTTCGGAAGGACATGAAGAGGCTGATAGCCAGTGTCACAGCTGAGACAGGCCAAAAGGGGACAGGGGAGGCCAATAAGGGGCCCTGAGGTGACCACCAACTTTTACCAGTGTGACTCCTCCAGCCAGCCATCCTGGGAGGGGCGTCCCCCTGTACCAAGGGTCACCCTGTGGGGCAGCACCAGTTACAGGGTCAGGGGCCACTGCGCAGAGGAGGCCTTCCTGCTGAGCACCTAGAGACCCTCAGACCACTCAGGAGGGGCCTCTGCACTTGGCAGGATGCCTGCATTGAGTTTGGCTCCTGGGAAGCAGCAGTGTCTATTGGTCATACCAGGACTGGGCAGGGAGAGGGATGCACTTAGTATAGTGGGAGCAGCCAGAGAAGTCCACCAGACAGGCACACAGGCAGTCAGTCACTGGCCCAAGGGAGTGAGGCAGCCACCCCCAGGCCACAGCTGGGCCCTGAGGACCACCTCCCCGCACCCCCACCCACCCCTCACTAGGCAAGTTGAAGAGCGTGTTGAGGGTGTGCAAGCGCTGCGGGTCGTCCCTCTGAATGAACTTGCTGGGGCAGAAGCTCCAGATCTCCGCTCTGGGGAACTGGTGGGCCAGGTGCAGCAACGCCCCTCCCCAGCGCCCCAGAGGCCTGTGCAGGCTCTGGTCACTCCTTCCCAACTCCACCTGTCCCTTCTGTCCCTCCCCCACCCGCTGGCCTTTGTTGAGCCTCTAATGAGTCATCCTCCCTCCCTCCCTCTGTCCCCCCCCTTCTTTCCTCCAGCATGAGCGGCCTCCGCTCCCCCTCACCTTCCACCGTCCCCTCCATGCCTTGTCCCTTACTCCGAGAGGAAAGTGAAGCCGTGGGCACCCAGCAGCACGTTCCCGTGGAGGTCCACCTTCAGCAGGTTCCCGTAGAGCATGTCAAACACCAGCCCCCTGGGGAGAGAGCACGGGGTCTGTGGTTGGGGACACCAGGGCCGGCAACAGCCTCCCGCCTGGCCCAGCTCTGCACCTGGTGGGGAAGGCGGGGTCGTAGGTGTAGCGCAGGATCTCGGGCCGGTACCCGATGCACACCAGGTGCTCCAGTAGCAACGTGAAAGCCAGCATCTCATAGGCTTGGGATTTGTAGGCTGCATGGGGCCGAGCAGACCCAGGCTGGTTGGTGCCTGGCTGCCTGCCCCCGGCTACCCCCCAGACCCAAATACCCTGTGTGCCAGCCTTCCCTGCCAGCCCCCAAAGGTCAAGACCCAAGAAGGGATGGGGGTGGAAACCCAGTTGAGCAGACATAGCACCCCCTGCAGCTGCAGAAATGATGGGAGAGGTGGGTCAGGCCGAACCGGGGTCTGTGTTTTGGGTGTCCCCATGCATGTATTTAAAGGAGTCAGTGCATGCTGCTGGGTCCTGTGGGGTGTTTTCAGGCTGAGACTCCCCAACCCCCCTCCCCAAGTGCCCGTCTCACTGCTGGTGCCAGTCCTGCTTCAGGCCTGGAGAGGAGACCAGACCCTCGGACTTCCAGCTGGGCCTCCATGTCTGTCCCCCGTCCACACTGGCCATCCTCACCAAGACTGAGGAAGAGGCAATTTTCCCTTCCCCAGCCCCCTGCATGCTATCAGTGGGGCCCAGCCACTCCCCTCTCCCTGCAAAACTTCAGACACCACTGACCCAGCCAGCCCCACCCTTTGCTCCCATGGCCCCCAATGCTCCCTTTGGAGGGTGGAGTCAGCCAGGACAGTCTCTGTTATCTCATCCCTTCTTCAAGAGAGAATGCAGTTAGGATCACAGGAAGAACAATTCATCTACATTATGCCACCTGCATGTCTAGGGCTTATGCCTCTAAGGACCTTAACTGCCTGGGACATAGCAGAGAACCCAGAATGAAGCATAGGGGTTACAAAGGCAGGGGACTCTGTGCTTTAAAAATAAAAGACTCTTCAATAAATAAATAAAGAACTCAGGACTCTTGCTTTCTACACAATTCCAACACATTTGGTTAACAAATTTCCCAGCTCAAGGCCACTTAAAGAAGAAATTGCTAGAAGCATGCCAAGAACTATAAGAAGTAGCTGGTAACTGGGATCTCAGAATCAGGGGGAAAAGGTACAAAAGGAAGTGTTGAAAAGCAGAGCAACTAGAGTTTGTGAATAGCCCCTGAGGGCCCATGCAACAAAGAATGTGACTTCCATTCAGATCAATGACCTGGAGCATCCAAAAAGACTTAGATGAGGTGGTGTGTGCTCTTTTAAAAAGAAAGAGAAGCTGACAATTTGTTTTAGAAAACTCTGTCTCCAAAATGGCTAAACTAAATGAAATTAGGCACTTTTAAAGGGATAAAAGTTACCTGGGTGGGGGAGCACATCTGTGGAATAGCTCCTTCCTTGACAGTGCCAGATGAGCAGCTATTAGGCTGGTGAGGAAGAGTATGGAGGCTTCAGGAGATGCCCTTTCTCATTGGATGGATGGTGGATGGGTGGAGGGATGAATGGATGGATGGTGGGAGGGTGGATGGATGGATGGATGAATGGATGGAGATGGATGAATGGGTAGATGGAGAGATGGAAGGATGAATGGGTAAATGGATGGATGGATGATGGATGATGGATGAATGGGTAAATGGATAGATGGATGATGGATGATGGATGAATGGATGGATGGATGAGTGGTGGCTGGGTGGATGGATGGAGAGATCGATGGATGAATGGGTAAATGAATGGATGGATGGGTGGATGATAGATGAGTGGATGGATGGAGAGATGAATGCATGGATGAATGTATGGATGGGTGAATGGATGAACAGACAGACACATGGATAGATTCATGGATAAATGGACAAGTGAATGGCAGGCTATATATGGCAGTCTTGAGGATGTCAGAGGAGAATCAAGTTTCAGAAATCAGGAGGATTTCTGGAGTCCCTTCCGTCCATGCTCATCTCATGGGAGCCCTTCAAGCCCCTTTCCCACCTTGGACAGTTCCTCTGTAGATCAGAAAAAAAGAGAGGAGGAATACCTGCTTACTGGAAGTTGCCGGGAAGTTCTTCAGCTCTCCCACTGGGAGTTAAGGAGGCAGGTGTACAAAAATGTAACCTGCTTTTCCTATAGCTGAACTTAAGGTCTATCTTGAACTCCCATTCCACCTGAGGTCAGGGAAGCTATACAGCAATGTTCAGGTACACTCTGTCACTTCAGTGGATTCTCCATTTACTTCTCCAGGTACCCCCCAGCCAACTCCTGGGATTGATTGAACAATTGGGATTTATGCCCAGCCACCCTGGTAGTTGGGTAGGGCATCATTTCTTGGCATGTCCAGTGCGACCAGCACTGGCATGGCTGGGGTGGCTGGCACCTCCCCATGGTGTTGTCTGTTGAGATGGCTCATCCCCATTGGGTCTTCAGTTGGCTTGGTCTCTGCACCATCCCAGGATATGGCTACTTGTCCAGACCGTAGAGCCCCTGGCTAACTACAGGTCCAGCCAGGCAGGGATATGGGCTGTCCCAGGACCCTCCCTGGCCCTGACCTCTGAGCCACTACTACAGGCACTCCTACAGGGCTTGCTGTACTCAGAGCACCTTCAGGAAGTGGAGATTTGTCATGACAATGGCAAGTGAACACTCACACTGTTTTTACTGTGTTCCAGGCCTCGTAACAATCCCACAAGGTGGGCGACTGTTACTGTGAATTTGCAGATGATTAAACTAAGGCACAGAAGGGGTAAGCCACTCACCACTCTCATAAAGCTAGTAAATGGCACAGCAGGACCAAGCCCAGGCAGGCAGTGCTGCTAACCACTGGGCAAAACCCCCTCTGCCCATGATCCCTCACAAAAGTCCCTAGGCTTTTCAGTGTCCTCAAAGACAAAGAAAGGTAAAGGAAATGTTCCAGACTAAAGGAAGCTAGAGAGCCATGGCAGATGAGTGCTATGTCAGAGCCCAGGCTGAATCCCGTTCTGCAGGGGCACAGAGTGCTAAGGACATTATTAGGTCAACAAATAAGATTGGAAGATGGATGGTAGATTAGATGAAAGTACTGCCTCCAAGTAAACTTGTGAAGCTGATGACTGTACTGTGATACTGCAAGAAAATGTCCTTATTCCTGGGAAATACTCACTGAAGGATTTAGGGGAAATGTCACAATGTGTGTAATTTACCTTCAAGTGGTTCAGGAAAAACAGCCATGTGTATACATACACGTACATACACACATACATGCAGAGGTGTGTGCACACAAGACAGCGGACAAATGATAAAGCAACTGGAGTAAAATGTTAACAATAGGTAAATCTTCGTCAAGAGTATAAGGATGTTCTCTATACAATTTTTTATTCTTATAGCTTTTCATAAATTTGAAATTATTTCCAAATTTAAAATTTTTATAAAAAGAGGGTCTGTGTTCCAAGCCCCCGCCCCCGCCCCCGCCCCCCCCCCCCCCCCCATTACAGCCCTGGAGCTCTCCCCTCCCTTCCTTCTTCTTCTGAGCTCCCGGCTGGGCACCTCTCCTCTAAGGAGGGGACATGGGAACATACGAAGCCAGCCAACATTCCTCTTGATTCTTCCACCTAGACTGTGTCTCACTGAAAAAGTGTCAGGGCCAGTGTCTAAGGTCGTCCGATCTGGGATGTCTGGTGGGGCAGGCACCAGGTGTGGGGCATGGCTGTTATCCCTCACACATACCTCCCACCTTGAGTCAGACCCATTATTCCAGATCACCACAGCTCACCCCCAGCAGCTTTAGCAATGTGGGATCTGCGGCCCCAGTCTGGGGGGGTCTCTATTCCCCTGAGCTTGGAGAAACCCTCTTGAGGAGACCAGAAACTTCCCTCTAGACAGGGGCCTCCTCACACAGGTCAGCTGGTTCAGTGGATTGAGGCAGGGACCCAAGCAGCATGCCAGGAATTCTTTCTATCAGAGGAGACTTGGATGAGGTTTTTAAGAAAATGTAGGATTTTTATTCATTTAGAGGAGAAAGGAATTTCACGTAGCCAACAATGAGCCTAGTGCTAAGAGGCAGAAAGAAAACTGACTTTGGGAGACAGCAAAGGATAGAACCCACCTCCTAGGCAATGGCCATCACAGCACAGCCACGTCCCGGCCCCCGCTGTCTCCTCCCATCTCCTGTGGCCACACTGCCAAAGGGCATGTTCTGGGGTGGAGGGGAAGAGCTGGGACCAGATTGGGACCAGAGGTTGGACTCCACTTGCTGGGAAAATCCTGGGGTTGAGTCAGGACCACGGGGCACCGTGATGCAACTCTGCCACACCCTGGGCAAAGGCTGTCCCCTCCTTGGGTGGGGATCACAGAGGGAGAGATCTAGGGTGAGAGGTTAGGAAACTCCCAAGAACCTGTCTCTTCTCCATCAAAACAATGGAAGTTACTGGGAGTTTGTAGTGTGTGTGTGTGTGTGTGTGTGTGTGTGTGTGTGTGTGTGTGTGTGTGTGTGTGTGTGTGTGTGTGTGTGTGTGTGTGTGTGTGTGTGTGTGTGTGTGTGTGTGTGTGTGTGTGTGTGTGTATTGGGGTGGGGGTGGTGAGTGAATGTATGTATGCATATGTGAGTGTGGGTGTGTGTGACTGTGCAGGTGGGCATGCTGGGACCAGGGCTGGGCAGAGGGAATGCCAGTCACTGACCCCAACCTCAGGCTGGAGCCCTTAGAGGACTGCAGCTACAGGGAGGGGTGAGCAGGAAGCAGGGGAAAGGAATGCCACCCACACAGCCCAGAGGAGGCAGGGAGGCCAGGGGCCGAGGGCTCCCCACGTACCATCAATGCAAGGCTCTTTGGAGCTCCTCTTTGAGGTGAAATTTATCCCTCAGGGGGTGAAGCCTCCTTTACTCCTAAATTGGAATCCCAATGGCATCCACAGCTCAGCAGCTGTGCAGCCCTGGAAGGCCGTGGACCTCCAGGGAGAAACTGAGGATCACAGGGGGTGGGGGCTGCAGAGGCTCAGGAGACACTTGTGTCCTGTCCATGAGGAACATGTCAGGGGAGCCCTGAGGCCAGGTCAGGGCAGGAAAGAAAGGCACAAAGGCCATAGCCTCCAAAGCCACTGCAAGCCTGCTCAGCTCCAACTGAGGCCTGGCCAGGGGAGGGCTGGAGCGCCAAAGCCACACCTCCCCAGCAAAGACCCACGGCTCCCCTCACTGCATCCTGAAGAGTCAGGAGGGGACAAGTGGCTACACACCAGGGTCTGGGCAAGATGAGGACAGTCTAGAGCAGAGGGCCCAGGGGGCTAAGGGAAGCTGTGTGGGAGTAAGGGATACTGTGGATTTCAGTCGCCTCCTGTACATAAATCATTCTAGTTAGACAACACGCATTTATTAAGCATCTGCATCATGCCAAGCCTGTGCTAGAAGCTGTGTTTAAAAATTATAAGATGTCTTACTTGTCCTTTAAGGAGCTCACAGTATAAGAATGGTGACAGACAACAGAAATGGTGGAAAGATGAGCTCTTGCCCTTGTGAACACAGGGAGACCGAGGAAGGCTTCCTGGAGGAGGAAGCCTTAGTGGATAAGGCAGAATCATCCAGGCAAGGGCAGGCAGAGTAGCATTCATTCAAGGGTGGCCACAGTGTTCAGCGACAGCCTGATGTGTATGTGGGAATCACAAACAGACAGACCTGGCCAGAGCGGGAGGCACATGCCAGGGATTACAGCAAAGGGCACAAGGGGTCATCCGGGGCATGCCATGGCCAGCCCTCCAGAGATTTAACCTTGTAAGTGATGGGTCCCATTTGAAGGGTCATCAGCAGAAGAGAGACCTGGTCCCATGTGCACTGACGGGTCAATGCTCCTGGCCCAGGGTGGAGAAGAACACGTTGGAAGCAGGTGGACGGGAGGCAGAGGCCAGCTGGGAGACTGTTGACCGTGATTAAGGCAAGGGATGTGGAGCATGTAAACCAGACCTGGGTGGAAGTGATGCTTGCAAGGGAGAGGCTGGAGAAAGCACGTCAGCTTGCATACAGATCGGTGATGCGGGTGAGTGAGAAAAAGCCCATTTGTCTATGTTGAAGGCGTAGTGGTGCTACTACCGGGGCGGAGCATGGAGGAGAGGTGTGTGGTAATTCTGCTCAGGACACAGAATGTGCAATGGAGGAGATTGGGAGGCCATCAGATAAACAGGCCACCAGCAGGGCCAAGGTCTGGGCTGGAGATCAGATTTAGGCGTTTTTGTGGGAAGGGTGACAGAGACTGGGCAGCTGTTCTGGACTCAAGTTCAAGCAATGATTCTCAGGAGGGGATTGTAACAACACTGTAAGGAGAAGAGCTCATTACCCCAGAGTGCTGGGAGCTGTGGTGGGTGGCAGGGAAGAGGCATGTAGGGCAGGGAGATGTCACCCCCCCTGCAGCGTAACTGAAGTAACACTGAGCTAGGAAGTTCAGCTCCTACTAGAATATTCCATTGCAAACCTGGGGCTTTGGGAGCAAAGTTTAGAAGCAGGACAGCAACAGGAGAGTTCTATTTCACTAAAAATGGGCTTGTGTAGGGACAGGGACTGTTCTTAGCCACACCAGGACTGCAGAGAAAATTCCAGTCAATTGCGGGAACTATGAAACAAAGCAGGACAGCAGTCTGTCCTCTGCTGGCTTCACAGACTTGGAAAAAGCAAAGCCAGGGCAGCTGTATTAGTCCATTTCTGTTGCTTAAAACAAAATACGTGAAACTGGGTGATTTATAAAGAAAAACGAAATTTACTGCTTACAGTTTCTGAGGCTGGGAAGTCCAAAGTCCATCTGGCGGCGGCAACAGTGACCCAGGGGTCGCACATTGCAAGACGATGGAAGCAGAGAGAGCAGGGAGAGAGACAGACAGACTCTCCTCTTCTTTTAAAGCCCTCAGAACCACACCCCTGACCATCATTCTTAATCCATTCACTACCATATGGTCCTATAATTTAATCACCTCCTGAAGGCCCCACCTTTCAATTACATTAATAGTATTTCCCACCCTCTTAACAGTCACAGGGGAGACCAAGTTTCTAATACATAAAACTTGGGGGACACAATTCAAGCTTCAGTGAGTTGGGGGGGGGGCACAATTCAATCCACTCCAGCAGCCTTCGCCTGGCCAGTAGCCTTGGCAGGCTTGAGGGCTTCCAGGGATGGCACTTCACCCAGGTGGCCGTGCACAGGTGTGGCTTCCTTCGTGAGCTCTTCCGGGGGAGTAATTCCCTGTCGGGTCCAAGGCTTCTGGAGGAGGCCCTTCAAAAGCCACTGCTGTGGAGCCTCCAAACCCCATAAAATGAAAAAAGCTAAATGCAAGAAGATAGTTCATGAGAAAGCATAGGTCACTTCGGTGCCCAACTAGAGAAGAGCAAATCTGTTATATTTGGCTGTTACACAAACTTCACTAATTGTGGTTAAGAGGACAAACTCAAAAAATGTTTTAGATATCAGTCATGTGGTGGGGGCAGGGCAGAACACAAAACTATTTTCATTAGTATGCTAACTATTTACAGACCAGGACTGGAGAAAATAAAGGAAAAAGCCGTTATATTAAAGCAGCAGAGATACACTTAATTTCTTGTCTGTAGTATCTGAATTTTCTGACACGTGATTCAATGATGAAAATTAAACTATGTAAAATGACATAGAAACTTCAAGAAATGTTTATGCTGAATGAAAACAGCAGAACACAAAATAATATACACACCAATATTCATTCACTTTTTAAATAAAGTAAAACTTTTTTTTTTTAATTTCATGAGCACCTGCCCTGAGCTGAGCGCCCAGCAGTGAGGGACACTCCCCTCAGCGCTGACAGTGCCACTCACCTTATAAGCCAGTACCCAGCACCTGTGTCACAAGCACAGTGCAGTGCTACCCTCCATGGCCAGAAGCAGCCAGAGTGCACAGTCTTTCGGGGGTGAGGGCAGTTCCAGGAGAAAGTGATGCCCACCCTTTTCCCAAAAATGAACAGGAGCTCCCTGGACAGACCACATGAAGAATTCTAAAGAGAGAGGGGATGTAACCAGCCCACCACTGCCTGGGGACCTGCAGGAGATGCCAGACCAGTAAAGACTCCTGTACCCTACTAAAGAGCTTGACCTTGACTCAGTAGGTGGTGGAGAATCCCAGCAGCATTTTGAGCAAGATGAGGATGTATCCACTTTGTTTTTAAAGCTGCCTCTGGTGTCAGCATGAGGGAGCATTGCAAGCTGAAACAAAGCAGAGCTGCTGAGAATTTACTGCAGTGGCCCAGGCAGGAGCTGCCAAGAACCCTCATGAATGGGAAATGTAGGAGGGAGGACAGGCCAGAGCGTTGTTTGGTTACCCAGGGCGTAGGGACTGAATAACTGTGGGGGATCCCAGAGAGGGAGGATGCTGGGACACTGAGGAGCCAGAGGAGTATGCAGCCACCGACTCAAAGACGCCAACAGCAAGAAAGGGGCCTATCGAGAGGGCAAGCTGAGGGGGACCTGGGCTGGGGCAGATTGGGAGTTCTGGGTCCACAGTCCCTGATCTGAAAGTTTTGGAGCCAGATATATTTCAGAATTCAATATTTTCTGAGCGTAAGAAGGTAATGCATGATTTACTGTATATATGTGCATGATCACGCCTTTGGTGGAGCCTGGAGCAGCAGCCTGTAATCAAACACACTGACATTCCTGCAACCAATGGATGAATATTCATCTGCCCAAAGTGGGCACAAAAAGCCAGTAAGTAACTCATGTCAGAGCCAGTCAAGGTTTGCCACTAAATGAGTTTGGAAAGTCCTCTCAGTATCTGGATCCAGGGATCGAGGATGAGGGATGTTGTGTCAGCATCTACAGCAGCCGCAGGAGGGCCCGCAGGAGAGACAGAAGCAGAAGAGAGATTGGATCAGAGCCCCGGAACAACACACAGGGGTAGAGACAGCAGAGGATCCAGCAGAGGAGGCTGGGAGGGAGCAGGCAGAGGAGCGGGAGAGAAGTAGGAGAAAGGGCAGCCTCAGAACCCCAGGAGCAGGGACAAGTGCTGCAAAAAGGCCAAGTAAGAAATCCAAATGTTCCCTGCATTTGGCAATGGGTAAGTCGTAGGAGACCTGAGCCACTGGGATGTCAGTGGTGACATGAGGCAGGAGACAGTGGGAGCAGAGGGCAGGGAAGTGAGAGCAGCAGATGGAAGGTTCCCCTTGCAGGAGCGTTGGCCAGAACGAACTGAGACTGGGCAGTAGCTGGACTGGTGAGCAAGAAATGTGGTGGGGCTGCGGACCAGGCGTCTCAGAGTGTGGCAGACAGACAGAAGGAAGGAAAGTGGGTTCAAAGAGATGGTGTGTGTCCACCAAAAGCCACGTGTAAGAACAGTCGTTGTGTCATGATTCACAGTCATCCCAAACTGGAAACAGCCCAAATGTCCATCAGCACCAGAATGGATAAATAAATGGTAACCTGTCTATCCAGTGGGAGCAGTAACGAAGAAAAGTGAACTCCATGCTACCTGCAATAACACAGGTGAACCTTACAGACATAATATTAGACATAAGAATTCATGTACTTTACAGTGTGCACATTATACCTCAATTTAAAAGAATTAAAGATGATGGAATTTAAGGTTTTGGATGTGGAGCAGTCTGGGGGATGACAAGGCCCAAGGTGTCATCTTGTAGTGTGGGGTTAAGGCAGATCCAGGAGAAGCTGATGGAGTTTGGGAGACAAGGGAATGGTATGCTCCATGGACACAGACGTCACTCCACAGTTTACATGGGTGATTGCAAAACAGCTACGAAAAACTGTGTTTGAAAGTGGATGGTGCTGATTATTTCACAAACAGGCTCTGTCCTGTGAGGCTGCAGCCCCAGCTGTCTCTTCCCTGACTGTCCCCAGTTCTGCCCCCACCTCCACTGCAACTGCCCTGTCCAACTCTGTGGACACTCACCCACTCACAACCGCACACCGCACCTCACACCCTCGCCAGGCCAAACCTGGATAAAGATTTTAGTGAAATAGAAGGCGGGGAGGGAGTAGGCCGGGAAGTCCACACCTAAGTCCTTGCTATAGCGCCAAGTGGGTTGTGCCAGGCTCCTCTCCCGTTGGGATGAGTTTCCTCCCAAGAGGCTTTTCTGGCTCTCATGCAAATTGACTTCTGAGAATTTTCCCCCTCCCCCATCCGCTCATGAGCCACCCCAGGGCTTGAATGTGTATGTGACATAGGACACCCTGGATAGGCCACAAGGAACGATTGACAGTAGCTGCCTGGCACCACGGAACTGTGAATTAATGAATATCATCATCTCCAAGTGGTTAAAATGTTTACTTCACCTGTCTTCATTTTCTATCCAGTAAAGTAGATAAGTCTAAATTAATTTTTAAAGAAGACAGTCAGAGAGGCATGAGGGTTACAGTTCACAATTTCTCAAATTCACATCAAGCTAAATGTAGGCAGAAGCGCAGTCAGGGGCTGCCTGTGAGGGGGTCAGGGTGTCCATGCCTCCATGCGTCTCCTCGGGGTTCCAGACAGCGCAGGCTAAGCCTGTGCAGGGATTCTAGGTTGTCACGAGAGTGACCTAATTAAACACACAGGCTTATTCTTAGACAAGGAGCCCCAATTAAGGCCCCCAGGCAGCCACAGCACAAAGCCACAGCCCTGGTGGTGACCGGAATAATCCTTCTTTTAAAATAGCAGTTACTTATTTCTGATTATAAAAGTAGTACATATACATCATAGTATGTTTGGAAAAATACAGAAAGTACAGAAAAGAAGATGCTACCCAGAAATGACCACTATTTTTGCTTATTTCCTCCTAATTTTTTTATACATATTTACATATTTGACAACTGATGGGAAATGCTTGTTCACACGATGTAAGTGAAAAAAGACAAAATTATAAACAGCATGATCCCAAATTTGTTATGTAAATTAGGACTGTCATATGTACATAGTTCCATATCCTGTTTATTTCACTCAGTATTAAAGCATAAACATCTCCCCCATGTCATTAAATATTCACCTACTTGATTTTCAGTGGCTGTATAGTATACATCATATAGAGTAATAAATAAACTATTCCCCTGTGATGGAGCATTTAGGTAGTTTCTGATTTTTCAAATACCTCTAAGATGAACCTCCCTGTATATCTGTGCTTATTTCTTGAAATAGATTTCTACAAGTGAAAGTTATGTAGGACTCTTGTCCTACATTGCCAAATGGCTTTCTGAAAGTCTGCAGCAATTGGCACTGCCACTAGCAAGTATGGGATGTCGTGGCCTCCATGGCATAGCTCGATTCCTGTAATAACAACCAGAGCTTTTTTATCAACTGGCTGTAGACCCAGATCAGACACATAGAGACCACTGTGAGCCGGTAACCAGTTTCTCAGAGCCACCTGGGCCTCGGTGACTAAGCACAGCCAGCACTGTTTCCAGCATCGGTCTGCTTTCACTAGGCTGGGATGCTGTAACAAACCATCTCAGCCTTGTAGGGCTTACAACAGCAAGGTTCATTTCTCACCCATATTACTCATAAGGTGTGGGTCAACTGTGGTTTGATTCCATGTCTTCTTATTCTGGGACCCAAGCTGAAGGACAGCCGAGCCACTATCTTTTTTTTTTTTTTCTTTTCACTATATACGTAGTTTTTTTGATAGCTTGAATTTTTTTCCTTGTGTTTATATTACCTTTTCCAAAAAAAGAAAAAAAAAAAACTTTTAATTAAAAAATTTAAAAATTGTCCTTTCTCACTCATGTCACAGCCTCTCTGTCTATGCTTCCTCCGTTGTCCACACTGGGACATGCCCTGATTCCCATACCTAAAGCCTGAGAAAGCAGAGTTTCCAGAAAGCACCGGAAACCCCAAGAAGAATAAATACCAAGTTACAAAGCAAAAAAAAAAAAAAAGAGTTCCTGCTCCAACAGGCCGAGCCACTTCATAAAGTTTTACAGATCATTCTCCTTCACCGCCTGCCAGATAAGCCCCTCTGAGCAAGGCAAGATCAAAAGATAGGGTTGCAATTCTTTTCTGTGAGTCAGGAGTCTTGCGCCTGGGAGGGAGATGGAGAGAAGGGGAGATAAGGAGGAGACAGAGGGAGAGCAGCAGCATTGCGCTGGGACTGGGTGGGATGGAGGCCAGTGGTGTCCCCAAGATCAGCCTCTACAGATGGGCTGCCTCCCCTCTCTGCCTTCCTCACGTCCCTACTCCTGCTCCAAAGCTTCAGAAGAGCCTCCCATACACCACATGCTTAGCATGAGTAGTTCCCTTTGTAGAAATCTCAAGGGCTGACATTTACCATCTGGATGCATGGAACAGGGACAGCACTCATGGGAACAGGAGCTGAAGTCAGAGATAACATGAGGACATAGTCCCCAGGGAAATGGAGAGGCCCAGGGAGTACTTTGGACTTCTATAAAGCATGGAATTTGGAGTTCAAACCAAGCTTATGTCTAGATAAGCCTGGAGTGCACGGTGGTCACTGGATTATATAAGCAAAGGTGCTGAAGATAGAATGTCGCTGCATGAGCCATGGAGAGGGTGGCGTGCTCTATCGATAAACTGCTGCAGGGATTGTCAAGAAGCTCACATCCTCGGAGGCCTTCTCTCTACCCTGGCAGGCTCCAAAAGACCCTGGAGAAATGCTGTGTTCACAGCACATTTGCACAGGACACTGTCACTGAGTCACTGATCCAGGACACTTTGCTTGACTACCTTCATAAGCTCTTAGTGCAAGAGCCATATCCAGATGGACTAGCACAAGCTCCTAGGCTCACTGGGTTTGTCCCACAGAACTGAGATCAACAAGGTGGCAGGAGGAGTCTATGGAACAGAGACGATGTGATTAAATAAGTTTGGAGGAAACTGGAATAAATAGGATTTGTGATTGCAGGACTTCTCAGAGCTTTAATGTTCTGATATGCATAATGAGCCCCCCAAGAGTAGAATATAATAGAGAATGTCTCCCAAACTCCTTTGATCATGGAATCTTTTACTTCAGTAGAATATCCCAGCCAGGGTTCCAAGCGGCACACTCTGGAAAATGCATTATCAAGTACGTCCAAGGTCAGCAGGCAACTGTCAGGCAGGACTATTGAAAGCAGACTTTTTAGAATAGGGATCTTTTGACTTGGCTTTTATACCCCAACCAATGCCAGTTTCCATCCAGAAGTGCTTTAGCCAGATCGGCTACAACCTGAGACCTCCAGGTCACACGAATTTGGTTTAGCAAAAGGTACCATCAAAGTCTACACCCCAACCTGTTAACTGTAGAGACTGCAGGTAAATGAGATTAGGATTGGTGGAGGAAACATTCATATCCTACTTTATACACTTTCATTTTGTTCTTTTTTTAAATAACAAGTATGTATTCTTTTTAAGTTTGTACTTACATAATAGATGCTATCCTTCAGGCAAACTCAAAAGAGCATGGATCTTATCAGTCTTGTTCTTAGCTCCGTAGGCTGAGAGAACCTTGCAGCAGTGAAACCCAGCAGCTACGAGCACACCTAGCATCCGAATCTTGGTTTTTCAATATCACTCTCCAATAAAAGGAATCAGGGCTCCTTGGAGAAGTGCTTGATTCCAGGGTTGAGAAAATGCAAATCAGCATGGAGCAGCTTGTGCTACCAGAAAGTACTAAAAAGTAAATAAAAAATAAAGGAAGTATTAAAAAAAATAAAACATAAAAAAAACTGGAAGCATAATAAAAAAAATAGCACCAATCTGAAAGAATTCTCAGTGTTCAAAACTGAAACAAAACAAAGCAGCAAAATAAATAACAAAGGTATTGACTTATAACCCAAAGAATAAAATAAATACCCGTGAATTCCTATTTAGAAAAATAAATGACTTAATAAATAAATAAATGGAGAGAAAGGACAGCTCTTCTATACATATGATTCCAATTAATAAATGTAGAAGTAATGAGGGAAATATTAAAATCACCATTAGAATTCCATAGTAACAATTAAAGCCCCATGCTTTGTTTAATGCTCTGCTGTCTCTGTCTTGAAATTCCTAATACTTTTTCAAAAAGAGATCCTAAATTTTCTTTTTATTCTGAGCCCTACAAATTATGTAGCTGGTCGAGTCTATAGCAAGATCAGCACACATGCTAAAATTAGTGAGTGAAAGCTTAAAGAAAAACAGGATAGGGCCGAGCCCGTGGCGCACTTGGTAGAGTGCTGCGCTGGGAGCGCGCGACTCTCCCGCCGCGGGTTCGGATCCCATATAGGAATGACCAGTGCGCTCACTGGCTGAGTGCTGGTCACGAAAAAGACAAAAAAAAAAAAAAAAAAAAAAAAACAGGATATTTTCATAGCCTCAAAGTACCTCACCCAAAATACTTGTTAATTATAAGGGGGGAAATAGAAACTTTACAGTGGAGAAGCTGGGTAGACACTACCTTACCCAAGTAATCAAAGTTAATATGCATCTTGATATGGTGCACTGAGAAAGGCACATCACTTCTGTGTGATTTGTCCCCAAAATCCATAAAATTAATCTAACCATAAGATAACGTTTGACAGACTCAAACTGAGGGACATTTTACAAAATATCTGACTGTTACTATTAAAAACTGTCCCCAGGTCAGAAAAAGCAAGAAAAGACTAAGAAACTGTCACAGATGGGCAAAGATTAAGAAGACATGACAACTAAATCCTGGATTGGATGCTGGACAGGATGGACATTAGGTGAAAACTAGGGAAATCTGACTAAAATCTAGACATTAGTTAATAGTACAAAGTAAATGGTAATTTTCTGGTTTTAGTAACTGTACCATGATTAAGGGCATGGGGGAAGCCAGGAGAAGGGCATAAGGGAACTCTCTGTACTATCTTTATTTCCTCTTCAAGACTGCAAAATTTAAAAAAATTGAAAGCTATAAAACTTTAAAAAGCGATAATGAAATACATCACAAGCAAAGCCAAAAGACACGTGATAAATGGCAGGGAAGGGAGCTTGCAATTCACATCATAGACAAAGGGTGAATCTCCCTAATATATAAAGAGCTTCTAGAAAAAGATCAATAACCCAATAAGAGAAAAACGAACAAATAATTCAAAGAAAAGAAATACAAATGGCTCTTAAAATATATAAAAAGTTCATCAAACTCACTCATAAGAGAAGTGCAAATTAAAACTACAGATACCAATTTTCACCTAGATTGGCAAAAAATCCTACTAACACACTGTGCTGATGGGTCTGCAGAGAAAAAGGAACTTTCACACATTCTTTGTGGGAGTGTAAATTGGTACAACCCCTTTGGAGAGGTAATTTGGCAGCATCTATAAAAATTAAGATAAATCCTTTGATGCGGTAGTTCCACTTTTATGCTTCAAATTGGCTTGTACAAATCCAAAATGCCCATGCTTCCAAGGTTGATCATTGCAACACTGTTCATAATAGCAAAATCAATAGAGTGTTGGTTAAGTAAAGTAAGGTTCCACCATAATGCAATACCTTATAAATACACAACTGTGAAAAAGAATGAGGAGGTTACCAGGAGGAGGGGGAAACAAGGAGTTGTTGGTCAGAGGGTACAAAGTTTCAGGTATGCAAGATGAATAAGTCCTAGCCATATACTGTACAGCATAGCACAAATAGTTAACAATACTGTATTGTATACTTAAAAATGCATTTAAGAGGACAGTTCTTATCACACAAATAAAGAGGGAGTAAAGGAGGAAACTTTAAGAGATAATGGTTAAGTTTATGGCATTATTATGTAACAGTTTCATGGGTGTATACTTATCTTTAAACTGATCAAGATATACACATTAAGTATATAGTTTTTTTGTATGTCAATCATACCTCAATTAAAAAAAAATGAGGGCTAGCTGGTTGGCTCAGCTGGTTAGAACGTGGCCTTGTAACACCGCGGTCAGGGGTTCAGGTCCCCATACTCGCCAGCCTCCAAGAAAAGAATGAGGAAGCACTCCATCTACTAATAAAGGAAGATCTTCAAGATACACCAATAACTGGGGGACAAAAAAAAAAATCTTGCATGACAAATAATATGCTACATTCTGTATAACACAGAGGGGAATAAGAATCTATATTTATATTTGCTTGCATTTGCATAAAGAAATTCTAGAATAATAAATAAGAACTAAAACAGGATTTCAGAGGACAGGGAAGGTTATAGAATCTAGAGACAGGGAATAAGGGAAAGAGAGAAACTTTTCACAGTACACTGATTCCTATTTTTGAATTGTGAGCCACGTAAATGTATTATCTATTCAAAAAATTAGATTAAAACTCTGAGGGAAATTATCATATAAAGAAAGTGTAACTACAGCCAAAAGCAAAACTATACCTTGAGCATAACAGTCATTCCTTAGAATAAAAGATGTAATTTTAAATTTGTATTGACAACACAAAAGGCATGAATAAGATCCAAACATTTCAAGATAATTTGTCATATAAACACACCAAACCTGAATCACCAAACTATGAGAAACAATGTACATTTTATTTTTATTTCTGTTAGGTTACTATGGAAAAAGTAGAGTTTTTGCTTGTCTGTTCCTTAAATGAAAGAAAAGGAGGGAGGGAGGGTAGGAAGGCAGGCAGGCAGTTAACCCATTGATGGGAACGTAAATTGGGGTACCCTTTTTGCAGGGCAATTTTGCAGTCTATCAACATTTTTAACACACATACACTTTGACCTAGAAATCCCTTTTCTGGGAATGTACCCAACAGATTTGTTCCCACAGCTATGAAAAAGATAATGTGGCATATAAAGATATTTAATGCAGCATAGTTTCTACAGCAAAAATCTGGAAGCTACTGAAATGTTCATCAACAGAGAACTTGTTAAATTATGGAGTATCCTAAAATGAAACCCTCTACAGAAAGAGGTAGCTGTGCCTATACTAAACTGGAAAGATGGCTGTTTAGCAAGTGAAAAATGTTAGCAAGTGAAAAAACAAGTTGCCATTTAGAAAACAGCACGATTCTATTTGAAAATATGATAAAGGACAAGTGTGTCGATAGAAACCAGAAGGATCCGCTGGCATCTGCTGACGATGGGGAGCTGGCAGAGGAGAGACTGGGAATGGGAGAAGGGAAGACCAATCAGAAAATGATTTTTTTGATAAATTATGTACATTCATTACTTTTAGTTTGTTTTCCATTGTGGTAAAATATACATAACATAAAACGTGTCACTTTTTAACCATTTTTAAGTGTACAGTTCTGTGGTATTAAAATTAAGCACACTCACATTGCTGTGCAACCATCAGCACTGTCCATCCACAGAACTTTTCCATCTTCCCAGCTGAAACTCTGTGCACATTAAACACTAGCTCATTTCCCCCACCTCTTTGCTCCTGATAACTACTATTCTATTCTCTTTGTCTGTAAGTTTGCCTATTACTTCATGTAAGTAAAAATCATAGAATATCTGTCCTTTTGTGTTTGGCTGATTTTACTGAGCATAATTTTTTCAAGATTCATCCATGCTGTAGCATGTGTCAGAATTTCCTTCCTTTTTAAAGCTGAGTAATATTCCTTTGTATGGATGTACCATACTTGTTTATTTATTCACCTGTTGATGGATATTTGGGTTGTTTCCACTTTTTTGGCTATTGTGAATAATACTGCTATGAACATGGGTGTACAAATATCTGTTCAAGTCCCTGCTTTCAATTTTGGGGGTATAGACCTAGACGTGGAATTGCTGGAGCATATGGTAATTCCATTTAATTTTTTGAGGAACCATCAACCTGTCTTCCACAGAGGCTGCCCCATTTTACATGCCCACCAACACTGCACAAGGGATCCATTTTCTTCATATCCATGTATTACTTTTCTAACTAAAAATGTATTGAATTTTTTAAATCTCACTCTTTTGACTTAAAATAAGGTTTCAAATTTGTATCTCCCTTAAAATTATTTTTAGATTATAAATTCCTGGAGAACAGGGATCAATTTTTTTAAATGCACTAACCATTTGTTAAAAAAGTGTGCCATCAGTGGAGGCCTTCCAGGGGCAGAAGGAAAGGCCCAGTAAACCTGCAAAGCATTAGCGCCTCCTGAACACAACAGGCTGGTGACAACTGCCCCCACCCGGCGCACAGCCAGGCTCCCCTTGTGTTCACCAGGTATCCTGGTCCTTGGCGAGCATAATGGCTCTGAGTCTATTGCAGGCCCCATGGGTATTCCAGAACGCAGGATGCTATATATATTTTTTTTTCTTTCTTTTTTTTTTTTTGAAAACTCTGGGTGCACAAACCCCAGCCTGAGTAGCTGCTGGATCTGCTGGGGAGCAGCCTGGGGTCTGATGAGATCAGAAAGGGCTCAGCTTGGGGCAAACCAGAAGGTGAGTGGATTTCCAGTGCAAGCTGGGCCAGATTTCATGTTAAACAGGACATCTTTTCTGCCCTCTTGGTCACATGAGTCTTCCAGAGATGAGTTGTTCTCTCCCAGGGCTACCTCATTTTGCCTATTTACCTATTACCTATCTTACTGCCAGGTTGTCACCTTCAGGAGATGCTGACTCAGTGAGTTTACTGGGTCTTTACTCTCACTCTAAGCAGTAACTGCAGATGCACAGGAAGGAAAACCTCACGTGCCTGTTCAGGGCTGAACACCTAATTTCAATGGAGACGCAAGGTGGGGACTCTGGGCATGGAGAGGTGATTGTGGGGGCTGCCTAGGCAGTGAGGGCAGGAGCAGAGCTCGCTGGCACTCCCCTCCCCCCCACCTGTCAGCTTCACTGCAGCTTGCCCATGGCCACTGCCTCCCTCACCCATTTCCACCCATTCTCCAGACACAGCAGGAGGGACCTGCTATGGATGAGAAAAATGGCGTCTCAAAAAATCAAATACCTTGCCTACGTTGCTCTGTCATAAATGGGGAGCTGGGCCCCAAATCCAGATTTTCTGACTTGTCTTTCTTTTTCTCGAAACACCAGGCCTGCGTCTCATCCTCTTACTGCTTGCTCTTTTCTGGGTGTTAGTGATAAACAAATCCAAATGACAGTGTCTAGATTTTAATGGGCTCACAATTTAAATATTTTCTTTTTCTCAAAGGATCCAAAGATCACGTATTAAGCCGGGCTGGTAAGAGAGCTAATTCTAAGCAGAGAGAATTTTCTGGAACCTTCAAATCACGGAATCTCGGTGCTCACCAGCTGAGCCTGCAGGCCCATGTTCAGGCACTCATGTCCTTCCTCAGCACCTCTGCCCTCTCTCCCAGTGACTCACCCTCTCTCTACCTCCCCCCTTCTCAGACCTGCCCATCGCTCCCCACCCAGCTTTACCACACCAGAGTGATCAAAGGCAGATGTCACAGGACTGGGAAGAAACCGACCCCAATCACTAGGGAGTAACTATCTCCAGCACCTAATCTGGGTGAGGCCAAAGAGACTCTGGAGGGAGAGCAAAGGTAGGTTCAGGCAGGGCAGATGCAGAGCCTTGGCTGGCTCTGGCTGCAGCTCCCCGGTGGGCGTGGGAGTGAGGGGGCATGGATGGGACAGGCAGGGCAAGGCCGCTGCTAGAATAAGGAAGCAGGTGCAGCACACCATGCCTGACCAAGGCAGGAGAATCTGGACGATGCAGGCCCTGAGGAGTTGGGGAGGGGCTTACCTGGGGTTACTGTTGCTGCCTCACTGCAGAAGCCAGAGGTCAGGTTCAGGCTTGCCGGTTTCCAGGAACTTGCGCTCTGACACTGCAGTCATTTGGAACTGACAACATTTGGCAGGGTGCCTCTGAAATGACTCAGCTCAGCCACAGTTCTCTGGATCTAGCCTCACTCCACTCAGCCATCAAAGCCCAGCAGAGAGGGTCTGGTTGGCCCAGATGGAGTCACACACCCTCACATCCTGCCTGGTGAGGGATGCTTCCCCTAGAGGGCACCTGACCTTGGACAAAGAATTCCCCTGAAGGAAATGGGGCTGTGCATCCAGAATACCGGGAGGTCAGATGACCAAAAGTCTTCATTCCAGTCCGACAGTGGATGGACAAACCTCTGAATCTATCCCTGAAAGTGAGGATTTGAATTGCTCAGTGACTTTTAAAATGTCTAAGAGATATTGTGCCAAATCGCCAAACAAGTCCCAAGCACTTCCTCTAATTTAGCCATTTCTGGGGCTTTCATCAGGTTTTGTAGTTCTGGGTAATGGCTGCTGGTCACGGTGGAACAAGACGGGCAAAGCTCTCTGTATATAGTTACTGTTTGGGTTGTGGCATTTCTCACCGCAGATTTCCTGCCAAGCCTCCCTCAGGTTTCTATATCCACCCACGAGGCACATGGAGGCTTTGCTGGAAGCAGCCCCTGGGAGGCCCACCCGGCCCACTGTAACTTCACACCAAGGGGTGTTAAGGACTGGAATTCTTCTCCAGCTGGGCTAAGCAATGTCCCTACTTACATAGGCAAGCAATGCACATGCACTGGGGTGTAGCATCGATTGAATTCATAAAGATTTGACAACAACCTAACACTCAACAGGAGAAGAATGTGTTAAGAAATCATGGTTGTTCACTATGCAGCCATCAAGAAGAATAAGGCAGTGCTCTGTTTGTGTGCAAATGGAATGATCTCCAGTCTACACTGCTCAAGACAAGGTGCTAAACATTGTGCAGGGTATGGCACCACTTGCATAAAAAATGCACACATATTTTGGTTCATCTCACATGTATATATGACAGGGACAGAATTATTAAAGAATAACCATCAGAGTTTTCCCCTAAGGAAGAAGGGAGCTCTGCAAGGCAGCTTCAGAAGAGGAATGAGCAAGACGGAGACTCAAAAGACAGGGAACCTATAAAAAAAAGAGAGAAAGAGACTTTGGGGAGCAGACGAAAGACAACATCTTTAAGGAGTTTTGCAGAGTGGCATTGTGGAAGGCAATTTTCATTCTTTTGAGGCATCCAGCATCTAAGCCCCTATGTTAAAGGAACCCCCTCTTCAGAAGGCAGAATTCCCTTCCCGATAGCAACTGAAAAGGCCAGAGACTCATGTACCCACTTTCCCTTGCAGGGAGGGTGTAGACACAGGGCTGCACCATCCAGGGCTGGCTGTCCTAACCAGCGTTTGAATCAGAAATTAGTGGCATTATGCACTCTGTACAACCCAGTCAGTGGGGTACCAGGGGTAGCATTACATCCAGTCTCCAGGACGGCACTTGCAGTGGTCCTCACAGCTAGCAACTAGGGGCCACAGTGGGCATCGAGGTGTTGCAAGCTGCAGCCACTAGTACCCACATCGGTGGCCATGGTATTTTAACCAGACCACCTCTGTGACATAATTTTGGGGACTGGTTTTGCCTGCAGAGCCTCCCAGCCGTGAGCTACACAGAGATTCTGTGAGCAGAAATATTGCCTAATAGAAAACAATGTTTTCTGTTGCTTTCAGCCCAGAATCCTGGCTGAGACACATACACGTGTGCTGCGTGCCTCTCTCTTTAATCTTCTCAAGGGACCCACAGTAGAGACTAAGGAAAGATCTAGGCTATTTCAA
The DNA here is from genome assembly GCF_027409185.1 of Cynocephalus volans. Lineage (NCBI taxonomy): Eukaryota > Metazoa > Chordata > Mammalia > Dermoptera > Cynocephalidae > Cynocephalus > Cynocephalus volans. The sequence continues at coordinate 85,973,546 of NC_084473.1, forward strand.
AAGTGAAGCAAGAATTGTGTTTCTTTTGAACACATCACGGTGCTAAGGCAAGAGCACGGAAGCCCGGTTTTGTTTGGGTTGCGTACGATGTGCATATCGGTCGCTGTAAATGTTGGGAATGGTACTCACCAACCTGGTCGCGGTGGCTGCCCCTGAGAATGATGTGGGGAGAAAGACTTTCTCCTCATTTGACATTCTTCTGAACTGTTTGAATGTTGCTGTTGTTGTTTTTTTTTTTTTTTACCACATTCATGTATTATTTTTAAATGTTTTCAAAGTTTAAAATAATTATTTTTTAAAAATGTCCTACATCTACAAAAATATCAGAGTGTCTACATAAGAGAAAAGATAAAGTAAAATATGCATTCTGGCAAAATGCAGAGCCTTTTGAAGAAGCAGGTGGTGAGGAACTGGCGGTCTGTTAGCGTCAGTTGAGAATCAACGTGGTGGGCTGTCAGGACCACACTTTTTTTTTTTACTTTTTTCTTTAGTGTGTCTTGATGTTGCTTTATATTACTTGTGCAATAAACTATTATTCTTAAAAATAATCTTGAACAACCAGCAGAAGGGTAGCTCTGCTCTGCAGCAGACCTAAGATAAGGCGGGCACAGGATGGGAGAGGAGTCCAAGTTAGCAGGAAGAGGCGGGAGACCAAAAACTCAGTATATCAATATAAAAGACCTCCATTGGCCCCAGAGGTCACTGCCACCAGGAAGGGGACTGAAAAGACCACCTGTTGCAAGGTCAAAAATAAGAGAGCAGTTAAAGAATTGTGATAAGCCCATACAATGAAATATCACTCAGCAATGAAAAGGAAAATGCTACTGATCCCCACAACAATGTACAAGAGTCTCACAGACATTACGTTGAGTGAAAGGGCCAGAAAAGGCCACGTACCGTATGATTGAACTAATATAAAAATCAAGAAGGGGCAAAACTATGGCATCAGAAAGCAGGAGTGGGAGAGACTGCAAAGGGGCAAGAGGGAGTTTGGGGGGATGATGGAAACTTTCTCTAACTTGATAATGCGGATGTTTACATTGGTGTATATGTTTGACAAAACCCACATACTGTCTACTTTAAAAGGATGCATTTTATTGTATGCAAAGTGGCACAGTGGTTAAAAAGTTGATATAAAAAAACAAATAGAGGAGGCGGTTTGGCGTGAGGAACAGCGGTGCAGGGTGTGTCGCCTCCGGGGCGTGCGCTCGGTGGTGTCCACGAATGAACCATCGAGGAGCTCAAGCCCCCGCCGTCGTCCGTTTGCATTCAGGGCGTAGCGAGGCTGAGGCCTCTATCTGTCCCCTCGCGTCCTTTCTGCGGGCACCAAAGGAGACCAGGCCACGGCGAGCAGTGGAGCACCTCTCCTCTCCCTGCCATCCCTGCAGGGCCCAGGTAGGCTCAGGGAAGGAGGGTGACGACCTGCTTGCTGTCACCACTGAGAAGCGCCAACTGTCAGGCCCACATGCATCTTCATCAGTAGAGCACCAGGTGTGGGGCCCAGGTTCTATTTTATTTTCACAATTTGATGTTTGTCCCCCCAGGGAAACAGACGAGCAACATCATGATAAGCAGACCCTAGAAAGTAATGTCCGTGATGGCCAGAGACAGATCCACATTCCCTCCTCGCAGATGACCCAGTGAGTGCTCTGCCCTGTGCAGTTAGAGCCCAGCAGCAGCAGAGTCCTGGGGTCCCTCAGCCCTGCTTTGGGAGAGAGGCCAGAGGGGCCCCTGGCTTTTGTCCTCAAACTATGTTCACTCCAGGGCAGGGGTCCTGACACCAGTCCTACCATCACTGATCACTGGGTCCGGGGGAGAAAAGAGGACAGCCCAACAGACACTGTCACGAACACCTGCCTTCAAAAGGAAAGCAGAGGGCAGGAAGGGTGTGGGGACACGTTATCCTGACTATGGTAAAAGCAGTGGTCAAGAGGACAAAGTTACAGTGAGTTGCAGCTGTAGCCAGCTCCTGGCAGCTAAAGGTAGATTCACACATTCCAGAATGAGCAGGTGAGCTCCGGGATGAAAGCAAAATAGTTTGGTCCTGGGAATTTAAGACTGCAAAGCCTTTTTGATGAGAAGATTCTCAAAGGTTAATATCAGCCGCAGCTTGGTTAAAAGAAAATGAATAATGATGATTAATCATATTAACAACGTACAGGTATTTGTAGCCTCTTGGTTTAGAGAGTGTGTGTTTAAACTGATTCACCTGATCTTCACAGCAACATCAAAGACAGGAAACATTAGCCATGTCCAAGGTCACGCTGTCAAATTTTATATCAATTCAGAAAAGCACTTTAAAGATCTCATTGACTACTACAGTTTGACACTGTTAGATAGACTTGGCTATGTTATTACAGTTACCTAGAGCACATTTAGATCTTTGTGATATTTGTGCAGATGTCTCTCAAGTCTCTGTGGTGAGTGGCAGGGCCAGGCTCAGGCGTGGTCTTCTAATCCTCTGCCCTCCCCCTGTTCTCTTGGCAGCACAGTCTCTTCATGTGTGACCCATGCCCACACCATCACTAGCCTTACATTTTTGTCTATAGAGCTAAGAGTTTATGAGTGGTCAGTATTTGCTTTTACTGTAATAAAGGTTTCATTAGGAAAAGCACCTAAATTCATGGATCACATCAAATCATCTCTCAGTTGGCCACACCCAGGGAAAACCAGCCTGCAGACCCCAGTGGGACTGGCGTGGGGCAGTCCCCCTGAAGGCCAGGAGGGGCCTGCGAGCGGTGGAGACAGGCATTCGGTACAGGAAATAATGTGCATCCACCCTGCCCCCGGGGATGTTGGGTCTAGAACCACAGTACCCTGGGAAGATGCACACTACTATCGCATTAGTATAAATATGATGGTTGTCACTTTGACGGGTGCCTTCTCTTCTGTCTCCCGGGCACTTCAAGTCTCTCTGCAGGGGTCAAAATGCTGTGCGCAGATAAACAGCACGGGTTACAGATATGGGAAGTCAGCAGGCGGGTCCGCAAGATCTCAGGGAATCTGCTGTCGGGGCAGCTTGTTGGGGAGACCTGCCCACCCCAGGCCACAGCTGAAGCCACCTGTCACTAAAGTTCAATTGCCTTGTCCTCTCCAGCCCTCACGGCCCCCTTCCTACTCCAAATCTCCACCACACTGCAGTTACTGTAGTCACTGCACTAGAGAGGAACTTGATTTTTGTCTCCCCAGCTTGCCTGTGAGCTCCAAGGAGGCTGGGACTATGATGTGGAAGGAAGTCGGTATAGTGGGAAGAACAGGGAACAGGGAGAGGGGAGGCTCAGGGCCGGTCCCTGCTGTGCCGGGGAACACCTGTAGTCCCTCTGAGCTTCTCTTTTTCCATTTGCAAACAGGGGGAAATAAATCCCGCCTACTTCACAGGGTTTAGAGCTGCAGTGTCCAATATGGTAGCCACTAGCCACGTGTGCCTATTGAACGCTTGAAGTGTGGCTAATCCAAGCTGAGGTGTGCTCTATGAATACACACCAGATTTCAAGGATGTGGTACCAAAAACTGAATATAAAATCCTGCAATAATTTTGAGTTTGATTACATGTTGAAATAATATTTTTGATATATTGGGTTAAGTCATATGTATTATTAAAATTAATTTCACCTGCTTCTTTTTGCCTTTTTAAATATGGCTACTAGAAAACTTACAGTTACATATGGGTTCACATCATATTTCTATTGGACAGTGCTGGCTTAGAAAACCAAGAAGGCATGATAAAGAGCTACTCAGATGGACGGAGGTATTACAACCCTATTTCTTCTGTTGCCTTCTTCTTGAATCTCCTGGAGTGTGGGCGCAGCCAGGAGGAGGGTTTGTAAAAATCCCTGTCAAATATAAAAGTCTTGGAATTTTTCAGCTGAAAGGGTCAGATAGTCCAACCACTCCCTCCCCTCATCCCCTGAAGCAGATAACAGAACTGAGACCTAGAGCAAATTAAATGATATCCCCTGATGATCAACCAGCAAGAACATCCTTTTCCCAAGGGTTTGAGGACTTTTCTGTCAGATCAGCCACTTCCAAATATCTTTTTTAAATTAGCTTTTACTGGGATAAAACTGCTTTTGTTTCTGTCACTAACAGATTCTTTCTCCCTTCGGACTCTGCCCAGTTTTCTTCAGTGACCTAATAATAAAGCAGCTCTGGGGTTGGCGGAATCCAGTTAAAGCAATCCTGGACAAGACACACTAAACCCAAGCAATGTCCCTTTTTGTGGGTAAATTATCTGTCAGAAACTTGCGAGGCCTTACACTGCTGACTAGAAATGAATCAGAAAAATGAGCAAATGTTTGCCACAAAATCCTCACAGGGCTCATCAGCCTTCAACAGCAGGGACTGCAGACTGTAGAGTCTAAGATCATCCAAGCCCCATTTTATAGATGAGAAGACTGAGGCCACAAGAGCAGAAGTGGAAGGGGCTGGCCCAAAGACCAGAAACCAAGATTGCACACACAGAGAGGAGCATTTCGTACCTGGTTAGTACTCTATAACCTCTTTGCTTTGAAATTTTAAAAATAGCATTCTCTTCTTATCACAACACAAAAACACTTTTAGAAATTTTTGAAAATACAAAAATACACAAAACACATTTTAAAAGTCCATAATGCCCCCCAACCAGACATAATTCTGCCAACTGTTCGGTATCTTTACTTAAATAGTCCTTTTCCTACTCATATGTAAATATCTGTATTTTTTCTTTCACAAAAATGTGATACCGCAACATTTTATAATTTGTTTTCCCCCCCTCAATGAATAGCAAACATTCTTCCAACACAAATATCCTTCTACACTATTGTTACATTTGTCACTAATGACTATATGGTATTCCACCGAATGGTTGTGTAAGTAACCTCTGATTATTGGGCATTTAGGTTTTCTCCAGTTTTGCTCTATTATAACAATGCTAAAACAAGCATTCTTGTGGGGTTTTTTTTTCCCCCACACACTTTCATAATTATTTCCTTTTTAAGGTATTTATAATATTGACAACTGCTCCCCAAAATGTTGTAACTTTATTTTACATGCCTCCAGCAATACACAAGAGTATCCATTTCTTCAACCTTCCCTAACACGGATAGGATTTCATCATTTTTCCATCTTTTCCAGTTTAATAGGTAGAATTTCCATTTCTCCACTTACTGCAAAAAATCAAACATTGTTCACAGGTTATTGACTATATGTATTTCTTTTCTTTAATAGCCTTCCTAGTCATTCATTTCCTTTGCCCATGTTTCTATTGTAGTCTATTGTCTTTTTCTTAACTACTTCTGAGAGTTCTTTGTATATTAAGAATATAAATCCTTTGCCTCACTTTTGTTGTTTTTTTTATATTGTCTGGTTAGTGTTTTTTTCATGATTATGAAGTTAACTCTATTAGTATTTCCTTTATCTTTTCTCCTTTGCATGATTAGAAAAGTCTTTACACCATTAAGAATAAAAACATGTTTTCTTCCAAATATTATTAAATATCTTATTAAAGATTTTACTTATTAAAATTTATCTAAATTGAAATTATTTTAGTTGTGGTACGATTCAGAATCTAACTTTTGTAGGATATTCAGCAGCATCCCTGACCTCTGTCAGATTCCAGTCTCATCCCCCCCGTTGCAACCACCAAAAACATCTCCAGACTTTGCCAACTGCCCCTTGGGAGGCAAAATCACCCCCAGCTGAGAACCACTGATTTATTATTTCCCCAGTGACTTGAAATATCAATTTACCATGCAGTGAATTCTTATATATTATATATACTTGGGTCTATTTCAAGCCTTTCTATTCAGTTCCATTGAGTAGATATCTATTCTTGGACTAGTAGTACCAAACTGTTTTTATTATTGTGCTTTTGTATTAACTTTTAAATCAGTTTATGTTCTTGCTCTCTCAGTCTCCTTTTTAACCCACCACAGAGAATAATCTTATTGAGCAATCAGGTAAGAAAGAAACAAGAGATCCAGGCAGACTCCGGTGCAAGGGGCACCCCACCTTCATGTCAAAGAGTTGCACACTGGGCTGGGCCGGCCGGCACAAGGCTGCCTGAGACTGATAGGAGAAAAGGCGCCTGATAGGACCTGGAAGCCATATCCCCAGCATCATCTGGTGAGACCCAGCAGGAAGGAGCCACAGAAAACAAAAACAGGAAGAGGGGGTAGTGTTTTGAACTGCTGATAATAGGGGAAGGATGGAGGGGGCGGGCAGGACATTTGTGATTATTTACAGGATATATACACTTGTGCTGTTCCATGAGGAACTAAATATAACCTTCTAGGGAATTGGCCCTTTGAGCTACCATTAAGGAAAGGAATCATATCCTATTGGGCATGACCACTCGATGGCAAACTCCCTCAGGACAGGGAACTTAGGTCCCCCACACCTCTGGGAAAGAGGGTACCACCTCTGCCAGGGGATGTTGGGATGAAGAGGTCAGGGCTGCCTCCCCCAGGAGCCCACAGCCCAAGGGTTCTAGCATTTCCAGTTCCATCTGCTCAGAAGAGCCCAACAGTGACTGCCAAGTTGTCTCCCTCTGTGTCAGGGGCTCGGACTATCTCTGACTGTAAAACAGCTCAGATCGAAGTAGTGACTGGCATCCCAAGAGTACAGTTAGGATAGTTTCACTTGGAAGAAATAAAAAACATAACTCAAAGTGCCTTAAACAATCAGAGAAATTTATAAGCCCATGTAACAGGAGAGTCACAGGGAGGCTTCATCCAGTAGTTCGATGATGTTACAAGAACACTTTTCTTTTCTTGGTTCCGCACGATCTTCCTCATGGTTCGTGGCATCCTTGGTGAAGGCCTGGACTCGGTGCTCCCCAGATGGTTTCCTCGGCTGCATGCTTCCCTTTCACAAGCAGTAGAAAGTTCTTTGTCCCAGAATCCCAGCACAAGTCCTAAGACTCACTCTGAATAGACCCGCATTGTTCACACATCCATCCTGGAGGAGGATATGGCTTGTCCTGACTGGCTTAGAACGGGAATCACTGAAGTCCCCACTAGAACCTGTGGCTGCTGGGAAGGGGAAACAGAAGAGGGAATGGATGCCAGGATATCCACAAGTGCCCACTGCACCAGGCTTCCTGAAGGAACACAAAGGGAAGCAGGCTCGAAATAAACACTTGTGTCATTGCAGGAACTTTGCCTCCTACACCCTCAATAGACATATCATTTGTGTTTATAACGTCTTTACAATTTCTTCCCAAGCTAAGAATTCAAACACCCCGTCAGCCCCAGGGTAAAGCTAAAGAAGTGTACACACAAGGCATGCATGTGACCTCAATCAGGAACTAGAACCCCAATGCCAGGCAAAGCCAGGTTCTCACTGAATGCTCTGGCCAGTCCCTCAATAAAGGGCACACACAAAGCTCTAAGTGACACAGGTCATGTAACAGTGTTCTATCTGGGAAACAGTTTGTGACTATTCCAGCAAAAAGAGCCCTGGTGACACAAGCTGGCCTGCCATAGCCACTGCCCTTCCTGAGATGCTTGGCTGCCCCTGGGTGCCAGGAGGGATGGCGCAAGGAAGCAAGCCCCAGGCTGGTGTCAGCCCAGTGGCTTTGCAAAGGCAATGCCTGGAACAGTCTCCCTATCTCTCCAAAACATGTTTCTCATCTGCATGTCCCAGCAATTTAGATCATCCTTCCCCATCAAGTAGATCAGTGACTCCTACCCATGAACTCTGCTCTGTTTAGCAGAAGTTTCTGCAAGGCGGGGGTGGGAGGCATGAGGGTAAGAGATGAGTCCCCTCTTCCACACAAGCTGGGGGCAAACGCAGGCATAGCCTTTTATGGTACCAGCATGCTTCAAGGTTCCTCCTGCAGTCAGGGTAGACCAAGCTGCCACAGGCCATAGGGTTGCACTGGGGAAACCAGCGCTAAATGCCAGGCATTCAGAAAATTGCAGCATTGGGCTGGCCGGTCAGCTCAGTTGGTTAGAGCGTGGTGTTGTAACACCAAGGTCAAGGGTTCGGATCCCCATACTGGCCAACCGCAAAAAAGAGAACAAAACTGCAGTGTTATCAACAACATTATAATTGTGCAGTCACCTGTTTTTAGTCTAGCACTACACTCTGGCTCATTTATATGGAAGATCTTAATGAGAGTATAAGACCCCAGCAACAAAACCCCAGAAATGGAAAACAGAGTCACCTCTACCATCTACAAAGCCAAAAATAACCTCCCTGTGCTTTATTTTCCTTCTTCAATCACTCGTTTATTTTTATTGGCTTTGAAGACCCCAAAAGCACAGGTCACAGGTTTTACAGTAGGGACTCTCTTCTTTGAGCCCATGTAGAAGTCTTGATGGTGTCTTTGTCTCTACGGTACTCGGATCTCCTGCTGGCTGCCAAAGCGCACACCAAAAGTTGTTTCGATGGCCCTGAAGTAATTTTCTGTGCACTCACTCACTCTGGGAGGGGCATCCAACTGGCATTCAGCAGTCTCACTTATCTCAGGTTTGGAAATGCTCCCACCTCACCGGTTAAATGTTTTCTCTGGGTATGGGCACCAGATGAACTGTTCCTGCTGTTTTCACTTTCTCCACCACTGTAATGACACATTCCCTAGTGTGCCAGCTATGTGACCTTGGATTACTTTCCTAACCTCCACAATGCCTTAGTCTTCTCATCTGTAAGATGTAACTCCCTGATTGAGTTATTGTGGGAAGTAAAACAGTGAGAGCAAGTGAGAGCTAAATTAATTATACAAGTTATGACTAATTCTGCATCACCCTAATTACTGTCTGAGTTCCCTTTGGCCAAACCCATCTAAAAATTACATAACACAGGAAATCTAAATTGTATCTATTCCATAATTACATATTTAATTACAAATTAAATATGCACTTAAAGCAAAGACTACAACAACATGTAAAAATGAAAATAATGGATTGGGAGTCATGGGTCAGTGATTTTGTAATATACTGTTTATATAACATGGGAAAAGTAAATTCGAAAGAGTTGTATTCAGTGAACTAAAAATTTTGAAATGCATTAAATATACATATCTTGCAATATCCATGAAGAATAAAAACATCTCTTTAGCTTCTGCCTTGACTGCCTCTGATTATCTATTGTTACATAACAAACTATCCCAAAACTTAGTGGTTTAAAACAAGCAATTTATTTTGCCTGTACTTGGAGGATCAGGAATTTGAGAAGGGCTCAGCTTGGCTGCTCTTCTTTGCTCCACATGGCATCAGCTGCAGTGTCTCCCCTGGGGCTGGATAATCACCTTCCAAGATGGCTTACTCACACAGCTGGCAAGCCAGGACCGGCTGTTGGCTGAAGAGGCGAGGGGAGAGATCTTAGTTCCTATCCATGAATCTGCTTGGGCTACCTCACAACATAACAGTCTCACAGTAGTCAGACTTCTCTCCCCAGAGCAAGTATTCCAAAAGACAGAAAGTGGAAGCTGCCAGCTCTTAAGGCCTAGACCTGAAAATTGGCAGTCACTTCTACCAAATTCCACAGATCAAAGCAGTTAGAACCCACTTAGCTTTAAAGAGAGGGGACATAGATCCCACCTATGGGAAGAGGGTCAAAGAATCTGCAACTATTCTTGAACTCTCAGTTACCCTTTCCTTATGCCAGCCTTATGCACTGGTGCCACAGACCAGCCATTACCAGCTTTTCTTGCCTTACATACTTCCTCATGTGCTCTTTCCCCTGAACCTCTCACTCCTTCCCAGCTCTTGATCCTTTGCCCTCTGCTCATACCTGCCAACACTCATCCCCAGTTACAGATTCAGAAGCTCAACTATGTTCCAATGACTTCATGCTAAGCTAGAGCTTTGGAATCTGGCAGACCTGGGTTAGAACCAACTCTACCAGTTACTTCCCTGGACAAGTTGCTCAATATCTGACACTCAATTTCTTCACCTGAAATAAGAAGTCTACCTCACAGGATTGTTGGGAGAATTAAGAAAGAATGTATTTGCCAAAACATCTTGAAGTCTGACAATATCTACCAAGGGTTGGCAAAAGTGTGGAACTGAAACTCTTAGAACACTGCTGATGACAGTAAAAATTGATTCAATTTGAGGACTAATTTGCCAATATTTGATAACATTAAAGAGAAACATATACCACAACACAGCAATTCTACTCCTAGGTTTAGACCCTAGAGAAACTCTTGCACAGGTGCCCAAGGAAACCCATATAAGAATGCTAACTGAAGCACTTTTTTTGGAGGAGGCAGTAGTTGGTCACTGTAGGGATCCGATCCCTCGAAAGCACTCTTTTTAATTGCTGAAAAATGAAAACCACCTAAATGTTATCCAGGAGAACAGACAACAAACTGTGGTGTGGTCATGAATGAGCCAGAACTCCACATACTAACATGAAGGAATCTCACAACTACAATGCTAACCAAAAATAGTAATTTGTATAAGAATGCATATAGTGTGAGATCATTTATGTATGGCTTAAATATGTGCAAAACAATGTTATACATTATTTAGGGATATATACATGTGTTTTAAAAATCAAAAGAAATAGGGCTAGCTAGTTAGCTCAGCTGATTACAGCACAGTGCCAATAACAGCAAGGCCAAGAGGTCAAATCCTGATACTGGCCAGCTGCCAAAAAAGAAATAATAAACACCAAATTCAGTCAGCAGTTAGTATGCCTGAATGGGACAAAAGGGAAACAATCCAGGCCCTGGAATCTTAGGCTGTGCAGTGGATACCAAAGTGTTTACTATCTTATTCTTTATACCTTTTCTATGTCTGATACACTTTGCAACAAATTTCAAGTTCTGAAGACCTCCTTTATATCAGGTGTGTAGCACAGTGCTGGGAATGTGGTGCAGGCCCCACAGACAGTAAGTAGCAAGTGCTATCAGTTTCCTCAGACAGCCCACTCTGTTATTCACTCCACTTCAGGATTCCCTCCTTCACTCCATCCTTAAGACAGAAAAAGAAAGCCAGCCCTTGGCTCACTTGGGAGAGTGTTGAGCTGGTAACACCAAGGCCACGAGTTTGGATCCCTATACAGGGATGGCTAGTTAGCTCTCTTGGGAGAGCGTGGTGCTGACAACACCAAGTCAAGGGTTAAGATCCCCTTACCGGTCATCTCTTAAAAAAAGAAAAGAAGATGCTGCCATTTTTACAAAAGCTCAAATGACCTGGTGACTAAAGTCAGAAAAAGACTCTGGTTCCCTGGATCTGGACCAGCTGAGTTAAACTGGATTTTGAGAAGTCACCTTTTTTCTTTTTTTTTTGAAGGCAAGAATTCATGGACTGGCGGGTTAGCTCATGTGATTAGAGCGTGGTATTCTAACACCAAGGTCAAGGGTTCAGATCCTCACACCAGTCAACAGCCAAAAACAGGAAAAGTAAATAAAATGAAGGCAAGAAATTAAATCTATAAATATGCCATGTGGTCAAACACTAGCAGTGGACAGATTTTTGAAAGTGCTGATCTGAAAGCAAAACATGCCAATACTATTAGTTCAGTTCCTTCATTCCTAGCCAATGGATTGTAACAGGTAGCATTAATTTAACCCATGTGGTCAAGTTAGACTGCCTGTTTCAGGGTTCTCAATCCTGAATCCACCTGAGAATACCCAAGAAAGCTTTTAGAATCCTGATGCCCAGGATACAACTATACCAGTTAAATCACAGTACTCCAGGCCAGGATCCAGACCTGAGCCACCCAGGTAAGTCCAATGTGCAGCCAAAGCTGAGAACCACTGGTCTGCTTGGTCCTTAGGAGAATGATGACCCTGAAACACCAGATACCACCTGTGAATTCAGGTTGTCTTTCCCCATCCTTCCATATGTAAAACAGTAATTCCTTCTTATTGCTATAAGTTTTTACAATTCATTTCCATCATAGATTCAATTGCAATAATGAGACTGCTCAGGCTTAGCACTGTGACAGAGAAGTGCTAGCTGCCTACACCAGTATCTGTTCTCCTCCAGTCCTTAGTAATAGAATTCTAGCTTTTAGCTGGGTATGTGGCCACCCAACTAAAAATCACATTTTCCAAGACAGGGATGAGGGAGAAAGAAAGCACTTCTTTTTTTGGTAGCTGGCCAGTACCTGGACAAAGCTCTTCTTTATCAAAGAATACCAACTAATAAATGTACAAGGAATGATAAAAATAGAAAATCATTTCACAACCACCTTAGTAATAAATGACCCAGGCATGATTCATAAGTAGACACTAAGGTCACTGAGTGAAAGACAACTGGGATCCAGGAGATTCACACGATCTTAACGTATCACCCCACAGATAATGCACTGATTCCAAAGGGGAAAAGATACTTCTTAAATGGAGAAACCCGGCAGATACCACCACCTGTGTCAGTTGTGAAGCTGGCCTATCTCAGCTTCCAACCCAGCCCTCTATGCCCTGCTATGACACTGGGGCTGGGTCTCTCCCAGCCAGGTTTCTTTGCCAGCTGTTCCTGTTTGCTCTGAGAGGCCCGCAAGGCTGGAGGAGGGAAGAGGAACTCACTCCTTGTCTATTTCCTGTTCCCACAAAGGTCACCTCACATTTCTTCACTCTGACAGCAGCAATGCCTTCTGGTACAGCAGTTGAATCCTGTCTGAGTTCTTCGGCTCTCACAGCACCAGCCTCGGCACAGACCTCTCAAATCACCGGTCACCAGCGTGCCCTCCTCAGCAGCATGGGCCCAGGCCCACAGGACTGTCTACCAAACTGACACAGCAGCACTAGCCAGTCACCCTTCCTCAGGTGCTTGAGTTTCAGCTTCACAAGGTTTCTTCTTTAAGCTTCTTAAGTTTTAGTAATTCCAACCTTTTCTATTTGCTCTTCCAGCCTCCACAGCTGCTACCTTAGTTTCTTGCCTTTTCAGTTCCTGGTTAACACTTTATATCTAGTTAACAATTCCTTTATTATTCCCTGTTAAAAATAACCATGATTTATGTCTCCTAACTGGATCCTGATGCAGAAATTGGTACTAGGAGTGGGGTTTATATCCCAACTTCTAGGATGTTTACTAGGAAATAGCAAGTAGTTTAGATGCTGCTATGGATTGAATGTTTGTCCCCTCCAAAGCTCATTTTGGTAGCTTGATTCCCAATGTGGCAGTGTTGAAAGATGGGGCCTTTAAGTGGTGATTGGATCATGAGGACTACGCTCTCATGAATGGATTAATCCATTCATAGAGTAATGGTAATGGTTATCATGGGTGTAGACAAATGGCTTTATATGGAGAGTAATGAAAATGCTCTTGCCATTCTCACCATAGGACTCTCTGTGTTACCACGGGACAATGTAGAGAGTTCCCTCGAGGAAGGTGGCCCTCACTAGATGTGCCCCCAGTCCTTGGACTTCCTAGCCTTCAATACTATAAGAAATAAATTTCATTTTCTTATAAATTACCCAGTTTCAGGTATTGTTATAAGCAACAAAAAAAAAACTACATAAATGCCTTAGTAAGTGATTTGATCAAACTTAATACTACCAACAATGAGACAACTGACATCTTTGGGTCTTGAGGTGGCAACTACAAGTTGAGGATAGAACAAGACATAAAGTGCCTTTCTACCCTGATGACCACAGAGCCACCACTAATAGCCCTGGGCTTCTTTTACTCGGGAGAGAAATAAACTTTCTCCTTTGTTCTTGAAGTTTTCTGTCATTCATTTTAACCTAACCATAATTAATACAGGTTCATATACTCTGGTCTTCAAAGGCAATCCACCAAAACTAAATCATCCATTTCAGACTTAAGAAACAAAGTTATAGTTAAGTCACTTGTCTCATCACAGTCAGAGAAAGGTGGTAGGGAATCAATGCCAAGTAGAATACTACCATGTCAAGAAAAGTTATATATATGTATTTGAAAAATGAGATCAGTTAATAAACACTACAAAATGCTTAAGAAGTCAGGCAATGTACACATTACATGCATTATTTAATTTAATCCTCATGAAAATCCTGTGACATAAATACCATTATCATCACAAATCTTTAGATTAGAGAACTGCGGTTTAGAAACATTAAATAACCCAGGTCACACAACTCTCAAGTGGTAGAGCTAGAATTAGAACGCAAGCAGGTCTGGTTCCAAAGCATATGCTTCTAATCACCACACTATATTACACTCAGGAGGTAATAAACAGACTAAGATCTCTATGTCTAGTGGTAACTTAGAATTTAAAGTCTTTCTGTATGTTAGACAGCAATTCTCTGTAAACCACAACAAAATAACTAAGAAAAACCAAAGAATCTCTTACCAACTCTGTACTCCCAAGCTGACATTATTTCTAAAAAGCTGGCAAGCCCAACTACACTGAGGCTGATTGGGAGCTTGCCAGAAACCAAGACCTTAGCTAAAAGAAAATTATCTCCCTTCCAAATCAATAAGGTACCTATAAGGCCCATCATAGGACTGTTCAGCTAACAGACAATATTGACTGTCATTCCCAGAAACTGGTCCCCAAAAAATTTTTAATTGAAATTACATTTAATAAAGGTTTCTAGAAAAAGAATTCAAATCAATAGGCACTTGTTCTTATAGGTGGAAGTTAGATCTCTAATGGTCCTTGTACACAGCACAGGCTCTCCCTGACATTTCCAAAGGTCCATTATCCTTAGTGCTAAACTAAACTGTACTAGTTCACTTTAGGAACCAACTAGCAACTCAGATGCCAACTATTATTTTGCAAAGCAGGACACAGTTAGTTGAAAATTATATTTTTCCAATTAGCACAGTGGGAAACACTGCAGAGGCATTCAGCCCAAGCCTGCAATTAGAGAACATTTGCTTGCTTCTAGAAATAGAATGAATGGGAAGTAGAGACCTGCTATCTAGGTCTTTTGCAATAATACCCTGGGAAGGGAGATCTTGCTACAATTTCAGCAGTTCCCAGAAAATAAACCATCTTGCTCCTTTTAATAAGTGTACTAGCATTCTGCACTGCACCATAGTTATGTCCAGAAGAGATTAAGAAATCCAGCACCATCTCTGAATATAACAAAAGGGGCTTACACAAAAGCCCAATCATTAGAAAGGCAAGAACTACTGCCAATGAGCAGGTCTAGTGACTCATTTTAGTAGTTATTTTTTAAATCTGTTAATTTACTATTTGAGATGAGTCTCAAGTTTCCATTTGTTAAGAAAGTAAGTTTGGTATGAGCACCTCCGCAATCTCCAGCTGCCTTACCCTTCTCAGCTTTTCAGTGATCTCATTATGTCTCAGGTGAGACGATGGAAGGTTGAAGAATTTAGATCTCTCAAGTAGAAGTGAAGATAAAGGCAGAGAATAGTATTAAAATGAGAAACGACATTCACACCATTGGGAATGAGTTTCAGTAACCTCATTGAAATTTGGAGCACTGAACAAGATTTTGGTAAGTCAGGAGAAAACCATTGGCAGTTTAGATATTTGCAAATATAACATACCCTGCACAAACATTACAGTGGACAAAGTGTTCTAGCAGACCACG
Organism: Cynocephalus volans; assembly: GCF_027409185.1. Taxonomy (NCBI): domain Eukaryota; kingdom Metazoa; phylum Chordata; class Mammalia; order Dermoptera; family Cynocephalidae; genus Cynocephalus; species Cynocephalus volans. Next base: position 85,988,967 of record NC_084473.1, read on the forward strand.
CATCCCCACACCAGTAGAGTATACAGGAAATGCCACAATCTAGCTTTTCGTGAGTGAGAGTCTTAATTTTGTCACCTTTGGCCTTTAAGTAGTTCGTGTTGCCTAAAGGTGAGTAAGGTACAAGTGAGAACAAATCCTCTTATTTCCTGTCATCAGGAAATGAACTGCTGAAAGCACTAGCTTGGCCTGAAGTTTAGCCCAGCCTGCAACACTTACAGCAACTTGCAATCACCTGCATGATTGTGTAACACCTATCTAGTCCTCAGCTATGATAGGTTAACCAGATGACTCAACATTGACATTTATTGTGTGAATGAAACCATTTAATTTTTAGATACCAAGGGGCCTTTACGAAGGAATAAACAGCTTCATCCCAAAAAGAAGATTCTACAAGTTCTTTTGTGTACATATGTACACATATGCATAGGTGAAATACTTAAGATATGCAAACTACTTACAGTGGTTTCCCTTGGGTAATGGGACTGGGAAGGTAAAAGTAAACAAGGTTCTTTCGTTCTCTATTTTCTACACATAATTATTCAGAAAAGATTTCAATGTAAACATTCCAATAAATTTTTCACTTTTTAAAAATATTACTAAAATATCAATTACTCAAGAACTTCTAGGTAAAGACAGATGGAAACATTTACCTTCACTCCATTTAAAACAGACCAAAATGTGAGGAAGAGAACATTGTAGAGGTATAGTGTACAGGCAAAAGACAAAACCACATGACTGTGGAAACTAGACAGCAGATAGAAACAGACTTGGCAGACCTAGTGGCTGAAGCTAAGCTGGCCCCTATGAATAGCTCGGAAAGTAGAGATCTGGTACCTCGGAAGAGACAATGAAGGAGGAAGCTAAAAGCAGAAAGACTGAAAGTCTACGAAGCAGTTAGGGCAGATGGAATATTAGATGATATTAAAGAATTTACTATTTTACTGGATGTGATAATGTATTGTGGTAATGTTTTTAAAAAAACCCACTGCAACTTTTAAACATGAAGTACGAGGGTACTTCAAAACGTTCACGGAGAGATTCATATTACCTTTCAATTCTGTTTTTCCATGAACTTTTTGAAATACCCTATTTTACAGGTGAGATGTGTCTTGGATTTGCTTTAAAATACTGTAGCAAAAAAATTTGTGAGGAAGAGGAAATAGATGGAACAAGAATAGCAGAAAGTTGATTGTTCTTTCAGCTGGATGAAGGGAAACAGTACAGTGTTCACTGTACTCCTCTACTTCCATGTATATTGAGTATTTCCATAATGAAACTTTTTTTAAAGCAACAGCAGTTAAGTCTCAGGATCTTTTTCCCCACATCACAAAGACAGGCATCTGTCTTCCCCAAGGCATTAGGCTGGAAGTTTGCTTTATAAATGGTACAGAGGGTCCATGTATTGGGAAACCCGAGTCGGACAAGTAATATACAGTGTTCACTTTGAACAGGTGTGGGTCCATAAAAATAACCATGCAAGCTAAAGCCATGCAGAGATCTAATAATCAACAGGAAAAATAGAGCATAACCCAGCAGTAGTGCTAAAAGTTAGCCTGTAATTTCTCTACCTCTGGAAGATACAGAGGCAACACAACCAAAAGCTTTGTCACCTGGGAGTGAACTGAATAAAAGCTGCACTTGGAAATTTTTTTCCCACCTGAACCTTGTTGGAAATTTTTGTACTTTTGCATCCACTTTGAAAATCTATTACAGCTTCTAGCGTTCTAGTGAGAGTAGGTAGAATTGTGACTTTGGATTAAAGCAAATCCATAATCCTGTGTGTTAGTTCACTGCCATTGCTTATAAAAGAATACCTGAAACTTTATAAAGAAATGAAATTTATTTCTTACAGTTTGGAGTCTGGAAAGTCCACAGTCCAAAGTGCGCATTTGATAAGGGTCTTCTTCTTGTGAGTCTCTATAGCGATGCAGGATTTCACATGGCAAGACATGGCACGAGCAAGAGAGCTAAACTTCTCACTTGTTCTCCTTATAAAGCCATCAGAACCACGCCCATAACAACTCATTGCTTCATGAACGGATCGATCCATTCACAAGGGCATGGTCCTCACGACCCAATCACCTCTCAAAGGTCCCGCCTTCCAAATATCGTAATTGGACTTCCAACTCTCTTAACACGTTACAGTGGAGATCAGGCTTCCAATATATGAGCTTTTGGTGGACACGTGACCCATAGCATCCTGTGAACTTTAAAAACCTTGTTAAAGCATTAAAAACTGTTATAAATATACAGAAATGAAAAAAATAGTAAGACTACTGTTTATTTAGTACTTTGTAATTTAAAACATTAGAAATATTGGGTGGTCAAGTGTTTTGGGATCAGCTTCCAACATTTTACCCTTCAGTGTTGTGAAATAGTCTCAGAAGTCCTTTCAAGTTTTGGCCAGCATCACTTCTTCTGGAACATCTGCATTCCCTTCATCACAATCACTTTCCTCATTTTTGTTTACCTTCACGAAGTCCCTCTGGCTGCCTATCTAGAATCTCTCCAACAGCAGCCTCGTCAACCTTCCCCCAGTCAAACAGAATGTAATTTTGTGTGATTTGAAATCTGCAGTTATTTGCAGTGTACTAAGTTTCTGCCACACTTAATATTACGGTTATATTTATGCCACAATGCTTTCGATTTCTTCCAAACCTCAAAGAAATTGGAAGCTCTCGGGATGTAGGATCAAAAGCCTACCTGAAAGGCCATCTAAAATAATAAGTTTTAATAATAGAAATAACCTTTGTTCTTTCGCTGGACTTATGAAAGTTGCTTTTTGATGGTAAAAAGCAGATTTTACCATTTTCATTCAAGCCCCAAGAGAATCTAAAGCATAACCCAACAGTAGTGCTAAAAGTTAGCCTGTAGTTAGCCTCTGGAAGATACGGAGGCAACACAACCAAAAACTTTGTCATCTGGGAGCGAACTGAATAAAAGCTGCACTTTGAAAAGTGACGTCATGGATCAGATTATGATGTGTATCTGTTATTTTCTAAATGTGACTTGTGGACTCAAGAGCTAGCATTGAAGTCTATACTTTATGTGAGCCATGTTGTGTGGGGACTGGTATTATTTAACTAAACTGTGGTAACTGAAATCTGTGCATACTAGAGCCACACGAAGCAGAGACTGCCTGGACTGAAAAAAGGGAGGTTAAAATACATGGGGACCACCTCCCCACTAAGCCCTGGAACTTTGAGCAGTCAGACCCTTCTGAGTCTTCTCCGGGATTCCCCCAAGGAAACACCCCAACCAGATCACCCTCCATCAGAGTCTTCTCAGCCTCAGCACTATGAACATTTCAGGCCAGATAATTCTTTGCGCTGTGGGGCTGCCCTGTGCACTGTAAGATGTTTATAGCAGCATCTCTGGCCAGCAGCATCTCTCAATTGTGACAATCAAAAATGCCTCCCAATACTACCACATATGGAATGAAGGGAAGGATGGGGATTGAGACTAGGGACAGCAAAAATCACCTCTGGTTGAGAACCACTGCCCAAGACAAAGGCCCCACAGTCCCACAAGTGCCACCCACACACTGAGCCAAAAACTGAAAGCTGTGTTTGATGGTAAAAGGCAAACTTTCACATTTTCATTCAGGCCCCTGAGAGAATCTGGAACATTACCCAACAGTAGTGCTAAAAGTTAGTTTGTAGTAGGAGATTAACTTTTTTTTTTTTCCTCAGCTGTCCTACCCCAAGAGGACAATGTCGAGGAGGGTGCTATTCTCTACTTAATCTGAGGACTCTGGAAGAATCTGGGCTTATGAGAGGTCATAGAGCAAACAAGCGGGGAGGCCAGTTCCAGAACTGAGGGGTCTCCTCCCAGAAGCTCAGCTCAGAGCTTAATGCTCAGCTGCCCTTCACCACAGGCCCACCTCTTCCTCAAATAAAAAGTCATAAAGCTGTTTTTTAGGCAGCCCCAAAAGCTACAACTCTTTGCTAACATATAGTATTGGGGAAGTACAGAAGTTCTCCAGGCCTGTTTCATCATCTACAAAGTAAGGCTAAGACCTACCACAAAAGGTCCTGAGGACTAAATGTATATAAAAAGCTTAGTACATTGCCTAACACTAAATGGTGAACAGGGCTGGCAGTTAGCACAGCTGGTTAGAGCGTGGTGCCGATAATACCAACGTCCAGGGTTCAATCCCTGTACCAGCCAGCCGCCAAAAAAATAAAATACAATAAATGGTGAAAATTTATTGAGAACTCTTCAGTAGTAAGATTATTAAAGTGACAACAGGATACAATGGCATGTACTCAACCAGTGGTCTAACCTCTCAGGCATAGCTCAGACTAGGGATAGCCTTATCCTGTTTCTATTAAAATACTCTAAATAACTCAAAAACTCAGAATAGGAATCATCAACTGAGTCTGCAAAGAAATGTGCTTTTCATTAACTGTTCTGATCCAGGGTAAAGAGATAAACGGTCAAGATTGAACAACCCAACACAGAATTTTAAAATAAAGCTGAGCTACAAACACACGCGCGTGCGCACTCTCTTTGTAGCTTTCTATGTATTAAAAAAGCTAGAAACTATCTACACAAAATAAGTCACGGCAAAATAGTCCATTCAAACAAGAAGACTTCAGGTATTAAAAACGAGTAGATCTTTACATGGTAACATGAAAATGTCTAGACTGTGCTATTAAAAAGGAAAGTGCCAAATTGCTACAATAGTCGCTGTGGAGTAATGTCGTGCATGATGTAGGATCACAAAAAAACATAACACCAAGGTCAAGGGTTCAGATCCCCAACCAGTCCACCACCAAAAAAACCCCCCAAAAACAAAACATGAAAACAAAAAGAAACGTAACAGGGAGAAGTAGGGGACTGTAAGTTGCATAGACATTTACGTTCTCCTAAGAATGACAAAAAGCTTAACTGATCTGGAGCCCAGATGATTTAAATATGAACAAAAACCACAAGAACAACTTTTCTAAAAACTGTAGGCTTTTTTATTTAATTAAGAGGTAGACAGATGAACATGGAAGGCTATCCCATTTAACTTGCCCAAAACTCATATTCCACTTCATTCATCCATCCCACACTGCCAGAAATCTTAAATGATCAAGATTGCCAAGTCTTTTTTTTCCTACTTCTTCTTAGCAACAGTTAATGAATTGCCTGTAAAGAAGTTACTACTAACTTAAATTTTCACTGTGTCCAAAGAACTTCGTCCCTCTAAGAATTTCCCATACATGCCAACAGAACTTGCCACTACTGACAGGAGGGCATAATTCAATGACTCTATTTCTACAAGAGACTACAAGGAAAGTTTCAGTTACATTTTTTGTTAAATCCCTGTGCGTGTTAGGGCAGAAGCTGGTGAAATCAACAAAGCAGAGCACGCTATCAAATGACTCTGCATGGTTGTATTAAAAAAAAAAAAAAGCAAACACAAAAACAAAAAACACACAAGTTATTTTCAGAGACAACATTAAAACATAATGGAATTGAAGCCTGATACAAAAAGTAGAGAAATATGTACAGGAATTCACAGCCCAGAAGGAAAGGGATCTCTTTAGGAACGAGTGGAAACCTAGCTATTTTACACAGCTAATTTGGAGACAAGTCATATTTAGCACAAAAGCGATTATAGCACAAGTAACACTTCCCTCCCCCAGCTCCCAAACTTTAAAAAGACTATTGTCAGTCTTCGATAACACTGGAATCATTCTTCAAGGGAGCAGGAATATGTAAGGTGGTCCCAAACATTGACACAAACTTTAATCTCACTCAGCTTCACACGCTGATGACATATTTGAAGACTGCCATGACAGCAGCACTGATAACACCAGAAATGGGGACTGTGACAAACCAGGCCATAAAAATGTTGCGAAAGAGTCGCCAATCAACAGCCTTCTTGGATCGGAGCCAGCCAACGGATACAACAGATCCCACCTAGGAGAGAAAGACAAAGGAAAACTGGTCACTAAAACTGCATGAGACCAACTCCATGAAAGCTGGTTTACAACAGGTTAAGATTACTTGTGGGAAGATGAAGGCAACATAAAAATCCAATCGTTAAATCTGTGCTAATTATGGTAAAACGATATGAAAACACTTTCCTTTTGCCTTCTGAGCTACTAGAATTTAATGAACATGTACTGCTTTTGGTAATAAATTAAGTTTTGGGTTTTCCAAAGATCATTTAGAGGGCAGCTGATATTAGACCTAAAAGATGATCTCCTGCCCAGATATCCTGACGGAAACGATGACTCAGCAGGCTCCATGACGGATGAACTGAAGTTCTCTTAAGGAAGCCAGTTTCTTCCTCTTCCTGTAATTATTATATAGTGACCAAGCAACCTTAAAATTCAATAAGTTTCTCAGTACTTCGATCCTGAGAGGCCCTGAATATATGCCTTCTGTAAATAAACTGCCCTTCCAACAGTCCAACAAGCTTCACAGACTTTTTAAAACCAGGGCTTCAAGCTATCACCCATCTAGCCAGAACCAAACTGCTAACAAGTTTATTAGCACATACCCAAATGACACTGAATGGCTTCCCCCAAAGAAAAAGAACATAATGGTGCTAAGCAGAAATGACTCTTGACATATGAGGGAGGATTAAGTAACAAAGGAAGAGGTCAATAGCCAGAAATCATAGCTAGCTCTATATAAAAGAACTTTCCTAATACTTGGGGAGAATATATATTTAACTGCTTACATAAACAAGAACAGATGCAAAAAATCATAAAACATAAGCCTTTATTCTTGTGGTCACTTGTCCTAAACTTGTGAACTCTTCAAAAGACTCCAACTGCACAAAACTTTCTAGAGCAAAATATTGCAGAAATAAGATAAAAATCCCTACATTATTACCAGAAACCATTCAAAAGATACATTATATTCCCATGACACTTACTTTGCAATGTGTTGTACTGATGGGAAGGCCGATATTTGATGCAATTACCACAGTGAGAGCAGATGCCAGTTCAATACTGAAGCCACTACAGACACAAGAAAATTCTGGTGAAGAATTTAGTTTCATCTTTTGGATAAGCTAACACTACCTCAAGTTAACATAATCCTGCTTTGTTCTACCTAGTGATAAAACCTCCACTGACATCTTTATTTGCTATAACTCCTGAAATCTCGTATAAACAGGGCCACAGGACTCCCCTTTACCCTAACGCTTGATGTTTTAAGTTCTTGTGGAAGTTCATTATTAAAGTTTGCACTTCTATTTTGAAGAATTAAACAGTCTTAGCTCCCAAGTAAAGGCAAATATAAGCCAAGTATACACAGCTATTCACTCTTAGCACATACACTTTTCTCAAAAGTTATTTTGACCAAAATGTTTAAGGGTTAAACAATAAGTAAAATCTAAAAAGTTCACACCAATAATGAGAATAACATCTGGAAACTTGTACTCTAACCAGACTTGTGTGTTAGCACTACACAGTATTACATCTCTTAAAATGAGAGTATTAGCCTAAGACCTGCTTTCCCAACTTACCTAGAGGGTGTGATTGATGTCAGATCCTTTCCCATTGTCTGGATAACTCTCCTTCCCCAAACCCACAGACCAATACAGATACCAACACCACCATAGAGTAGAAGCCATATTGGTGTTGCCACTTTTGAAGAAACATCTCCTGTGTCATAAACCAGATACAAAGCAACCAGAGGACCAATGGCATTGCTGGAAGAAAAGAGGACAAAGAAGATTTCTCAGGAAGAACTAGATCTTAGCAAAATCCAATTTGCTAAATGACTTCCTAGGTTGTCTAAAGCACAGCTTTCAAGCTCATTCAGTACACAAGCCTTTCTTTCAAAGGCAATAAAAAGAATCCCAACATTCACAACAGAAGGGAATGAAAGCTGTTCTGATGGAGGGGAGTGCCAAGCATTTGGGGTCCTCTTTCCTCCTACAGGTAGCTTAAAGCAATTCCTGGGTTCTAATGAACAGTTTACAAACCACAGAACTAAGACTAATGACCTACAAGTTCATTTTACAGGGCAGTGATTTAAGTTTTTCATCTTACATCCCACAATTTACTATCAAAGAACTAGATCACATCTTGATAGGCAAAAGGCCTCTCTGTGAAAGACATCTGCGTTTATATTTAACAGAAGTTTAAAATATTTTTTGTAATCTCTCTAAAGAATAAAACTTTACTGTTTTATTAAGTTAATAACGGCTATTACCTCAACCTATCTACACTATTCAGTGTACCATGGGAGGCAGAGTACTACTATCACAAGCATAGGCTTATAAAAATGATAAGACAGTTTTAAAAGTCAGCAATACTAAGATTCAAAGTCGACTGACCTGACGTCATTGCCACCATGGGCAAATGACCCGAAGCAGGCTGTAAGGATCTGCAAGAACTGGAAGAGGAGAGAGACTTCAGGCTTATCCTGGTCATACCATTCTTCTAGAGAGCCACTACTTCCTTTTCTGTTGCCCAGACCCATCTCTGCCTTGACACTGATGTCCAGCTCAGATGCCGAATGAAGGTCAGACACAGCATTGCAGTAACTGGTGTAACTGTCCATTCGAATTCGCTTCTTGGTGTCTGCATTAGGCCACGTCAGCTTCTCCATTTCTTCACCCTTCTGTTCACCTTCTTTGGCACGGAATGAATCCAGAGGCATGCCACATATTGCCATGGTATAGGAAGTATAGCTATTATTTCGCCTCAAGGGTTTGTCACCAGAGTCTCCCATGCAGTCTCCCACCTTGGCTAGATGTAATTTATGGAGCAGCTCTTTGTACAAGCCAGAATCTTTATGCACGGTGTGATACTGATAGTGGCCACTGGAGTTTATCTGGTTGCTGACGGCTTGACTGAACTGAACAAGGTTCCCACTGGGCAACTGCACTGCACCTAGCCAAGAACAAACAGGTAACATTCAATACAAAGAGCACAAAGTCCAAAATTTCCTCACTTCTATACAGGTAACAAAGTGAAACTCTAGGAATTTCAACTCACTGTCGATGGTGCCATCTATGCTGGTTTCTTCTTTCAGGTCCACGCTGGGAAGCCTCTCTCGCTCTGGAGCTTCCTCCAAATCTCCAAGTTTGAAGGAGACTGTTCTCTCCTCCACCACAGCTCGGAGGGGCACAGTGGTGGGCCCTACCTCAGAAACAGGATTCCCGCTTTCACCATCACCAAGAGACAACTTTGTTTCTTCATGGTCTTCTTTCAAGCTATTCTTTTTGTCCATTAAGGGGCTTTCAGAAGGACTACACTTTATTTCTCCTAGAAGAAAAGGGTTTTTTTGGTTTGGTTTTGACCAAACTACCTTGTTCTGTTCCACACATCTCCCTCCCCTTGTTCTCCCACCCCGAAAAACCCATCTCAAAATAAGAAAGTATGTAAACTTCAGATAAAATTCAGGAGGATTTTCCTGCCTGCTTTATTATTTGCCAACAACTCATCTTTCACTCAAGAACTAGCAATGCAGTACACCCTGTATAAAAGGTAGCAAATTTTTGTTGTAAAGGGCCAGAGAGTAAACATTTTAGGTTTTGCGGGCTCTGATGCATCCCGCTTGTTTTTGTTTTCATTTTTACAACCGTCTCCAAATGAAAGGACTCTCTTCCCTCCCTGCCGACCCATTCTATAGTGGTAGGTGGCTCAAGCATTCCAGACAACTGGAAATCTGCACCTAATTCATGTTCTTTTCAAAAAAGGACTCTCCCAAATTTCAGTCCAAGAGTTCAAAGGGACACAGCTCAAGGTAGACAACTAAAGATGACCACTTAAATGTCCACCTCTATAACAGAGATGTGCCTCACTGTTCTAAATTCCATGACAAGATAGGAATATTTTCTGCCTTTCATGCCAGTGCTCAGTATGTTTACCTATCAGTTCAGCACCTCAAACTAGACGAGCATTAAATCCAGACTTGTCTCATCTCCCAGAGTGATGGAAAAATGAGGTCAGGGAGTTTTTGAAAGCCTCATTCCCACTGTGCACCCGGCACAGCCAGACTAGCACAGATCCTCTCGGAAGCTCCTCAATTCAGCTGCAGTGACACAGCATTCTTCCTAATGCCACTGCAGTCCGTGCATCCCTCCGCTCCCAAAGCACAGACTGTGAATCGCTCGCCTAGCCTTGCAGACAAAAAGGCAGAAAATGACTCTTCTAAAGAGAGCTGGCCAGTTAAAAAAGGAATGCAAGATTTAAATAAGACTAATACTAACCAAAATTTCCTTGCTACTTAATCACACAATAATAGGTGGTAATGGCCTGACTCCTTCACATGACACTTGAGACTGGTTACTTTTAGACTTTGAGCTACAATTCTAGTATGAGTACTGTGTATCTGTATATGAATTTGTATTAAACAACATGGGTATTGGTAATACAACATGTGTACATGTATTCTAGCACACATACACTATCAGATAAACACATTACACTTAGCTTTGCTTGTCTGAATTTGAAATCATGAACAGCGTGGTTGGGGCAAATGTTTCCTCTATGAAAATATTTATTAGGTACCTCAATTTTTTTTTTTTTAATGACTACAATTTCTCTGTATTTACTATGTCACTGGCAACTGACCAAGGTACATTGAAAAAACAGACTAAATGACCTGCTTGTCTTTACCACAGGTCGAATATTCTTTATGACTAGGGCTCAGGGTCATTTTAAGTCCATTTAAGAACATAGCCTGGACAACAAACCCATATCCTCAAATTTCCATTTAAAATCTTTATCAATCTACCCAAATAGATTTTTACAGGTGACCAAACAAAAAGAAATAAGCAGAACATTAGTAGTTTAATTTTTCCACTGCAATTTATTACTTACGTTCGATTTTTCTCTTCATCCTGGGACATACAAAGAACCAGACGATAAGGGCACAGAAAACTGCACAGCCCACCGAGATGAGGATGGTACCCCACAGAGGAAGTTTGTCAAAGCCCAGCACTAGGAGATAAAATGGTGCATCTTGAAAACCCCAGGGCAACGGCCCCCTGCCAATAATATGTAAACCCTCCTCTGGGGACTCTGAGGGGTTCCCCAAGCCAGCCCATCACCCTCGACAGCTGCTGTCAACTTGAATTCCGCAGGGCTTACTGTGCTAATGGCTACACAAATCTGGGAGAAAAATCCAGTGATCATAGTAAACACACCTCAGCTTGGTCCACCTGAACATCTGCTAGACTCAAGTGCTCTAAGCTTTCTCACAAACTACCTCTTTTCCTTTCTTCACTTTAGAGGACAGTGAAGATTGACATACTATATGAGGACCTGAGACTAGCTATGAAAAAGACAAAATCATTCCACTCTCCTGCTCCTGACTGTAACTATCATAACATCTGCACAAACAGATTTACTTTAATGTCAGAAAAGTACGCCAGTAGCCACATTTGTCATGTTGATATAACTCTGTGGAAAAGTTCCCTTTGAAAGCATGACCAAACTAAGATACAGAAAACAGATAATAGTTTAAAGTTTTGTCTTTCAAAAAAGGGAAAGTTTAGTGGTAATTTCACTAATAAGCCTTATCTTAAAAAGAAACTTATCTACCAACACTTTTCACATGGCTCAAGGATCAGTAATAGCCATAAAGTGTTACTTGCATGCCAAAAGAGTCCAAGCTGCTATCCTGTACTAAAGACAGAAACAAAGCATTATACAATCCTATGTAAGCCTGAAAGATGGTATAATGATCTGCAGTTTATACAATAGCTCAGTTACTTGTACTCATTTTGCTCTATTTTCCTTATTAGATATTAAATTACTTTGAAAAATGGAAATTCTATTGCCCCCCCAAAATGATTAATCTTTAAAAATCAGAAATAAATTGAGGTCCCCTCAAAACTAAAGTTCTATGGTGACTGTCATTTCATTTTAACCGCTTTCGATACTGATCACATATTCATACAAACTAAAATATACATGAAATTTAATCTCTAATACAATTTACATCTGCTATGTTCCAAGTCAAAAGAGGAAATGAAAGACTTGTTTTTCTTATAAATGATCCATACAGGACAAAACAAAAATATGAAAGTTTCCATTTTCAAAAACATTTCAAATTTTGTTTCTAATTTCACTTAACTATGAGCTTTGCTGCTATCACATAAACCATAAGTGCTTAGAGGCTCATGGGAGACTTTTCAGTTCAGCATGAAGGAGAACACAATTTACAACAGAATGGAAATTTGGCATACAAGTTTTTTTTCATCTGCACCATTTGGTAAGGAGTCTGGTATCCCATAAGATCGATATTCTTATAAAGCTGTGTTTCTTTCCTGATTATTCCAAGGATAAAGGCAAGGTTAAAAATATTTAGTTCAATCCATTTTGCTCAGTGACATTACTTCAGTGAGGTTTAAGAAGCAAATCACAACCCATTACTCGGAAATGAAATCAATATAGTGAGCCACAATGAGCATTAAAAAAAACCAAAAAAGAGTATTTCAAAATATGAGCACATAGTACATAGTAATAAGTGGCTTCATAACACTATTCCAGTTATCTTTCTCTCTCTGCGTGTGTGTCCTGGGCAGCAACATACAATATATTTCTTCCAGTGGGTCACCATCAAGAGATTAAATGCCACTGACTACACAGTCACAGACCACCAAGCCAAGCAATCCTAGATACCAAAACTGTACTGTCCTGACTGACAAGTTACAAGTTATCTACCTTTTGTAGCTGCTAAATTAACCATGTAGCACCATAATTTAATCCGTGCCTTGCCTTAGTCCCAACATGAAAATAATATTTCAAACATATTCTCACAAATTATTTTTCCTCTCAGCTGCATGAATTCTTCTTCCAAGTGCACTTAGACCAGGTGTTAAACATCCCAACTCTTCTCATTCAAGCAGATTCAGGGAGTAAATTTAGTACTTAGAAACAAAAGTAGCTCCGTTTGGGAGAGAAAAATGAGAACATCCAGCAAACCAGTCCTAGATGACTGACTATTGAAGACCACGTATAACTAATGACTCTTCAGTAGTGGAGATCAGTATCAATTCCAGCATTTTTAGCATAGATAGGAGAAAGGGAGGGAGAAGATCATATTATCGGTGAAATCCTGTGAAGACTAAAGAGGAAAGGTCTGCAGTGATTTAGAATCTGAGCAGGTCTCTTTGGTTGAAAAACTATCTAGGTTAACTCAGCATACACTAGCCTGCAGCCTTCTGAAATGGGTGCAGGCCAGCCACCTTCTAGGAGATTTCAGCCCTGTAAAGCAAAAAGGGGTAAATTGGGCATTTAATGCAAGTTTTGTAAACAACTTTAAATTCACATTTAGATATTTTGATATACACTTACACGGTGCTCCAGTATACATGATGGAAAAGAGGTTTATTCCAATTGTGCAGGCATAGAAAACTGGCAAAGCTCGCAAACCATTAGGGACTGGATTTGCCTGTAAAACGATTAAGATCAAAATCTTAAAAGCTGTAAGTTAACCCACTTCCCACAGGACCTTGTAACGGAGCAGGTTCAGGAATTACAGTGCCATATTACTCTCCACAGTAGTTTCCAAGGCCAAATAGGCTTTTCCTTTGCAGTTGCTCCTGGAAGTCTCCCTACAAATGTTAATTCCACCTTCTAACTACAGATTTTATTTTTTTTGCTACTTTTAATATGAAGTCTACCTATACCCAGTGACTGATAACGTCCTGAATAATCAGTTTCAGTACCCATGTTCTAAGGTATCTGAAGTCCACATGTAAACCTGAGCACATGCCTGAGGTTACTATATTTGTAACAGATGTCAAAAAACTGACTATGAGATGTTAGAACACTGCCTACCTGGCTTTATACTTTCAAAGATTTATTGAAAATAAAACATGGAGAATATACCTGCAACCACCCATCTTATCTCAACATCTGATAAATATGCCATAATTAATGCTTTGCCAAAATGCAAAGATAAAAATCAACTGTGCACTAGGTCATCCACTCCTTCAACAGACTGTGTGCCAAGCACTATTCTGGGCACTAAAATATAGGAGGGAATGAGAACAAGTTCCTGTCCTCACAGAACTGACATTCACATTCTAGTATGAGATAATAAAGTACTGATAAATGCTGTGAAGAAAAATAAAAGGTAAGGTGACAGTGATGGAAGGAGGGGCATATTTTAATTCAGGGGGGTCAGGGAGTGAGCATCAGCTGAGCAGAAACTTGAAGTAGTAAGCCAACAAGCCATCTATATTAACTAGGGGTAGAGAAGCCAGCCAGCCACCTGGCTACTTAGAGGTTGAATGTTCCACATATCTGGAAGTACAGAGGCCCCAAGGCAAAAACTTGAAATGTTTAAGGAACTGCAAGGCCAATATGACTGAAAATGAGTTCCACTTACAATGAACGTACATTAATTCTACAGGAAAACACCCAAGTCAAACATTTAAAGAATGGAAGCACAGGTCTGAATAAATATGATGGCCAAACTCTAAAGACCTTAGCCTAAAGGTTTAATGCTATCATGATCAAAATTCCAACAGAAAATCTTAGAGGGGAAGAGATAGAGGGAAAGACCCAAAGTGATCTAAAGAGTCTGACAAGAATTACCAAAACACTGGAGAGAGGGAGGTACCAGCTTAACATCAATGAAACAGAAGAGAAAGCTCAGAGAACCATGGGTGGAGTTCCGGTGCCCTATCAATCAGGAGAGAAGACAGGCCCTCATTGAAAACCACTGTGACTCAAAGATACAGAGGAAAAAAAAAAAACGAAAAAGCCACTGTGAATTTTACCTCTCTTATCCACTGTTTAAAAGAATGTGAACAGATAGCATGTTCAGCATCCCTGAATAACTCAACAGTGCTGGTCACACCCTGAGGGCAGTTAACAAGGTTATGAACCTGAACAGAATATTTTTCTTCCAAAGACTATCCATAGTTATAAGAAAATTCTCCCAAAAACCTAAGACATTCCCCCACAAAAGGTTAAAACCCACCTAGGGTTCTATAGACATTATGTGGGGACTTCCCTTAACAGCTTTTCAAAGACTATTTGGCAATATGGTTATCTACAAATCAAAGTGTAATTGACTGGTCAGAGTTAAGTAGCCTCTGCTCAATCAAGTATTCCCTAAGGTAAACAAACAATAGTAGTTAGGAATGGGGTAGGGAATGAAAGACACTACAAATAGTTTATTATACAATAGAGGCACATAGTTTGTTTGTTTTTTTAAGTTAAATTTCCTAAGAGCCTAGGAAAAAGGTAAAAAAAAAAAAAAAAAGAAAGGTATCTCTTCTACTCCCTCTCCAGCCTCCTCCCACTCACTACACCAAGAGGTAACCAGGGCTAACAATTTTTATCACCATACAATCCACCTAACACATACTTAAAACTTCACCTGGTAATAATGTGAATACCTCATCTAGTTATGTGGTATGGGAACAGGTCTTCTTAACCCCCCCACCTTCACCGGGATACTTTATTTTATTTATTTTTTTTTTTTTACATATTAGACGTTCCTGTAAGTTTTTGTCCAAAAAAAAGAGAAAACATCCTAAATATATTTTATGTGACTCCTAACAAATGCTGAAAGCCCCGTTTTGTTTGACTAGAATTTAATTATTCAACAGGAAAACTTTTCCTTTCCCCTATATTCCTTTTGTTTAATGCCACAGTCCTTTAACAGAAGTACCTCACCTCCACTCTGCCTTTTCCTACTAGATTACCAACACCCTTGGAACAAACATTCAGAAATCGGAAACTTTTTAAAAAGCAATTTTTTTAAATTAAAAAAAAAAAAGGAAAAGAAAAACACTTTGCACCTCAGGGCACCACCATTCTCCCTCCAGGAAAGAAGACAAGTTTGTTTTGTGCAGATGCCTCTCCAGAATCAGAGTGATCTGCTTCCCAATAACCAACAAAGGGTGAGTATAAACCTTTATACAGCAGGAATCCCTAACAGGCAATCCTACTCATTCATCTGATTCTCTGGTACGTAGCAGGATACAGGGCGTAAACAAGAACACTAAAAAATCTGGTCCATGACTACTGGTGAGCCTCAAAGTTAAGCATCCTATCACATCATACACTGCAGTTGTGGGGAGCAGCAGGGCAGGTGCTAAACATACCTGCTGGCTGAATAAAACAGTACCCAACTTGGAATCAGTCAACATCAATGAGCTGTTAACACCAAACTACAGATATTTCAAATTTTCAAAATGCTACATAAACTGCCAGACTCAGGTTAGGGGCAACAGTGATCAGTGAATCACTTTGCCAGTCATAGAATTTCTACAGAGAAAAGGTGCAAATCCTTCCCTAAAGAAGCTTAAAACTAGACCAGACAAGTGGGTCTGAATACATTCTTACCTCTTGGGATTAAGCTACTTATCTCCCTTGACTCAGATTTCTACAGTTTAGGGGCATTTTTAAGAGCTTACAATGGACCATTAAGAGCCATTCACCTTAGAAAAAGGACAACTTTGTTTCCTGAGAAAAATACATTTATTCTTACTGTAACTCAGTCCAATGCCAACATAGTCCCTTGTTGTCTACATTTACTTTGGAGCCAGCCTCAGACTTCTTGATAAAAGAAATGCTACCACTTCCCTCAGAAGGGATTTTCAAATGGACAGGAAATTAAATGGCTGCCTGAATTTTCTTTTTGTTTTTTGGGGTTTTTTTTTTGCCAAAATCAACTACCTTTACTGATTGTTTTTAGCTAGTCTGAGAAACTGGAGACGTCACTGTGGGAGGTGGAGTCCTCATCTGGAGCTTATAAACTGTGAAGACCCATTTAACTGGGAGCTTAGAAAAAGCCACAGGGGATCTACTGAACCCTAAATTCACAATTCAGATTGGTCTAAATATAATGGTGGTTTACATAAAGCAGTAATCTGCATACAGCTAGGAGAAGCCATCCTAAATAAATTTCCTTATTTTTTCACTCTCCTACTTCTTGGCACACCACAGTGACTCATTCAATTTTTCCTTCCTGAATGCCTTTTCGGGTATTAAAAACTTGTTTCTTTCAGAGAACTCCAGAACATACAAGGTGTATGGAACACAAAGAACTTTTTTAACTTTCCAAGCCCATATATCTACACACCAATCACATCAGCAAGAAGGCCACTGGATCTGAATTCAATATAGTGTTGCCTATGAAAGGTCATTAACAGAGGGCAGATTACCTTACGGAGGATGAATGCACGAACAAGGAAGAATAAAATTCCAGACATGATACCAGAAAGCAGTGGAGAGATGAACCAAGACAGCACTGGAACAGAACAGATTGAGAAAAAACGTCAACTAATGAAAACCAGGAACCAAAAAACACGTTGTTAACTTTCTATTTGCAAAACTCTTAAGTCTGTCCCGCCATTTTACACCATATACTCCCATACACAATGCCACAGTAACCTATAACGAGAATAAAAGTTAAGAAGCCATTCAGAATTAAACATACCAATTTTGATCAGTTCAGACCACTTGACACCCTTCTGCCCATGTGCCACGAAGGAGAAACCAATGGTTGCACCAACGATACAATGGGTCCCAGAAATGGGGAGCTTCAAAAACGAAGCCACTAGTTGCCACACAGCAGAACCTAAAACACAGTCAAGTTTTAATTAAGTGAATGGCAAAATTCTATTATGTAAGCAGTGCCTTCTGAAGGAAATAATCTGAAAAGGTTCACCAGAAAAATGGAACCACCCATGATACACATTTGTTCACCCAACACTAAGAGGATAATACATAAAACTTACCAAACATAGCACTGACGGAGCCGGCCATCAGCAGCGCTTGGGTGGAGTTGTACCTCTCTACGTCAATCAAGCCCTTCCGGATGGTTTCGCTCACTTTGGCCCCCAGTAAGACCGAGCCCACTGTTTCAAAGATGCTAGCAAGGATGCAGGCTTGCTTCAGGGTCACTACACCTGAGCCCACAGCTGTACCAAACGAATTTGCTACATCATTGGCTCCCACGGAAAATGCCAAGACAAATGCAATAATGAAGCCCAGGATGAGCATCCATAGGTAGTCCACCCCAGAAGCAGCAGTAGCAGCTACAGCACTGGTGACCAGCGTTGCCATGGTAGAGGCCACTCTCTAGATTAGTGGTTTTTTTAATGAATGAGAATTACTGAGCGACTTTCAAGATGTGTAAACAGAATATGAGGTATCGAATAATGCTATAATAAATAATATATATTATATAAAATTAAATACTGTAAACTACGGCACGAAAACCGAGCTGGGAGTTACTGCTATACGCTGCGTATGGGCATCTGTTGTCTGGGGTGTCTTTGGCTCTGGAGGACTAAAAGCACGGAGAATTCCATGGCGAAGAAGAAAAAGGGTGCAAGTTCATCCTGGGGGGTGGGGAAAAAAATGACAATAGCAGCGCGCCCCTCGGGTGCCAGCATTGCGTCCCGCTCTGCCCACGCGACCCGGGCCCCCGCCATGACCTCCGCCCGCCACCCTCGTCCCGAATCCCCAGTAGGACGCGCCAGGCGGCGGGCACGTGGCGCCAGGGGCTCCCCAGACCCCGCGCGCCCAAGCCCGGCCCCCGCGCCGCCAGCCCGCGCGCAAACCGGAAAAGGGCCGTTCCCGCGCGCGCCTCCCGGGGGAGGGAGGCGGACGGCCGCGTCGCCAGAAGCCCGCCCCCCTGGCCCCGGGGAGAAGAAAGAGGCTTCTCAGGGCGTCGCCACCACTCACCAGGGGAAACGAAGGGCCGAGCGGCAGACGAGGAGATCGAGGCTGCGGGCGGCGGGCTGGAGCCACGGACGCAGGCACCTGCGCTCGGCGACCGCGCGGCCGGGGACGGCGGCACCGGGGACGACTCGGCGGGGCTCGCGACCCACCCAGGAAGCAGCCGCGGGCACCTCAGCGGCGGAGAAGAGGAAGCACGCAGCGCGCGCCGGCGGCCATCACCCTAGCGGAACACGCCGCCGGCTAGTACTTATAGCCGGCGCCGCGCCCGCGTGACCTGCCGCGCCTCGCGCCGGCCTGAGGCCCCGCCCCCGGGATGACGCAGCCCCCGCCAGCCCCGCGCGCCCGGCCGGGTGAGCCAGACGGTGGCGCTCATTGGTCCGGACTGCGCCGGCGGCCACGCCCCCAGCGGGGAGCTCGTCCACGTGGGGCGGCACGGCCCCCTCCCGTCGGCCTCGCCCGGGCGTTTTCTGTGCCGTCTGTCCGCGGAGCCTGGTTACGGGCAGAGGACCCTCACGCCCCCCCCCCCCCGGAGGTCATCGTGGGAAGTAGCGGAGGCCACGTCGGAGGTCGTTCCTGGTTCCTCCTTCGCGGACCCCGTCTTGCCATGCTGGCGGCTCCTAAAGCCTCACTTTCAGCGCATTTATGACTTGCCGCGCCGGGGGGCTACACCTGGCCCGCTTCCCTCCTGTCCGCCCGGCGCTGCTGCGGTGGAGCTTGCGCCCTGGGGCTCCGGATCCATTTTTGGCATGTCGCACCTGTGATTTGTCCTTGGGCAGATGGGCGCGGTCCCTCGCATGGGGGTGGACGCTCACGTGGTCGCCTTGCTCCCGCAGTCACGCAGTTAGCCGAAAACAGAAAGACTGAAGAGTCACGGGGCCCAGTTTGTCTCCCATTTAGGGCCCAGAGCTACAGGATGGCTGTGGGTCATTAATTTCCCCGCTGCAGACCTGCGTTTACTGTGGTGCAACGGGGAAGGACACTGCTTCGGATTCAAATTCTGACTCCTACTTGCTGCAGTGTGTCACCTTGACCAGGTCCCAGATCTCTCAGTGGTTCTCACGGATGTAAAATGTTAACAGTTGGTACCGACCTTGGGCGGTGATTAAATGAGTTAACGTGTACGACTGTGACTAGAATTGAGTAGGTGTTCAGGAAATGCTAATCTCCGTTTTGCTCCTTTTTTTTTCCTTTTCTTTTCTTTCTTTGGCGGCTGGCCGGTACAGGGGTTAAACCTTGGACCTTGGTGTTATAAGCATCACGATCTAACCAATGCTCTTTTGGTAAATATGCCTATTTTAGGATGTAGAAGACTGTGGGAGGATGTTCTCTTTGAATACTGGAAGCTTTCTTATCCTTTTGAGGTAAAGATTGATTTCTGAGCTCCTACATGGTATATAATGTACTTTTGACATAAGATTTCTTCTGCACATTTGGGGGTATTTCATTATACGCTTCAGGTCAAGACTAACCAATCATACCATGGGAGATTAAGGTTATGGTCTCTTGTCAGGGTTGTAGTGAGATTTAAAAATTCCATCCAGAAATACTTACCAGGCTTAGAATGTTCTGAAGGCTTCCCCGCATTTTTTTTTTTATCTCTAGCAACAGGGCCCTGGATAGCAGAAACAGAGTTGTAAATGGTTGCTATGTCTGAGTTATCCATAAAGGCTTAGACTCAACCAGAGTGTCTTCTGACATACCTTAGAACATCTGGTGGAGTTACAAAAGTAACTTACAAAGCTCTAGGTCCCAAAGTTTTTTCTGAAAAAGAAAGATCATGTCCAGGAGCACTGACCTGGAGTGTAATTCTGGCACCTTAAAATGTTCTGCTCCTGCCACCTTTTACTTCATTTCAAGGTTATGAAAACATTGAATAAAAAGACTGATCTGTTTAAAGGTCCTTTCTGTTGTGCCATCTAAACCAATAATTTTCAAAGTAATTACTTGCAAGGAAATTGCTTAGGACTTTTTCTAGTATGTGTTTTGTTTTGTTTTTTCATTCTGTCGATGGGCATCCTTTCGCCAGTCTGTGGTAGAAGCTCCTCATGTTGACAGACACTTGCAGGACAACCACTGTCGCGCAGCCGTGGTGATTATTTGTCAAGGTGGGAGCGCCCAGCTCAGGCCTCTCCAGGTGGGTTTGCTAGAAGTGGGAAAGCCTTAGGGGGGAGATTCAAAGGGAATTCCTTTGTGTTGTAAATGAATCCTATATTGTCTTCAGACTTTTTAATGGTCATATGATTTCTCCTTAGGAAGGAATCCTTATCCTTCCAACATTCAGAGTTTCTCTGCCATTAGGCTGGAAGGGATGGTAGGGGATTGGGGTGGGGTGCCTCACCTTGTGAGACGATCAGTGGGGGATGCTTTCATCCTCCCAGAGGGGAGGAAAGATAGGGCCCTGGCTGTGGACAGAAGTTAGAGTACCATGAAAATGGAAAGAAAAAGGAGGAATGAGGACAGCCAGTTCATGCATGAATGGCACTGGTTCTGGCTTTGTTATCTGAACACCAGAGAAAGAAGTCAAAGATCTTAAGGATAATCTAGTATCTGTTAAAATTGAGGCATTGGAAGAGTTGGAACCAGCCCAAATGCCCATCATCAGATGAGTGGATACGGAAAATGTGGTACATCTACACGATGGAATACTACTCAGCTATAAAAACGAATGAAATACTGCCATTTGCAACAACATGGATGGACCTTGAGAGAATTATATTAAGTGAAACAAGTCAGGCACAGAAAGAGAAATACCACATGTTCTCACTTATTGGAGGGAGCTAAAAATTAATATATAAATTCACACACACACACACACACACACACACACAAACCGGGGGGGGGGGGGAAGAAGATATAACAACCACAATTATTTGAAGTTGATACGACAAGCAAACAGAAAGGACATTGTTGGGGGGGAAGGGGGGAGGGAAAAGGGAGGGAGGTTTTGGTGATGGGGAGCAATAATCAGCTACAATGTATATCGACAAAATAAAATTTAAAAAAAATAAAAATAAAAAAATAAAAAGCATTTGATAATAAAAAAAATTAAAATAAAAAAATAAATAAATAAAATTGAGGCATTGGTACAAACATGGTCTAGGATCTCAGGGAAGCCATTTGGTTTAGTGGTTAAACACAGACTAAAACCAAACTATCTGCTCTGCTGCTCACTAGTCATATGACCTTGGGCAAATAAGTTTTCTGCCTCACTTTCCTTATCTATAAAGGAGAGAGACAGAGTGCCTACTTCACAGGGCACTTGTGAGGACTGAGTGAATCAATGCATGTAAAGCCCTTCTCCAGGGCACCTTGCACATCTAAGCACTTCTTTATTTAACAACTAGCTGAAGGCTTGCTGTGTGTAACCCACGTTGAAAATGAAGTGCATGTCAGGTGACAAGGCCTTCCCCTTCCCCCTGCCATCTGGGCCAAGTTCTTTCAAACTTCTACCACTGCTGAAAGAAAGTTAGGGGCTGTGCAAAACGGTCTGCTACCAGAGGGGGAGGAGCAGTGTCATGGCATGTTTATGGGCTCACTAGCCTGACCCAGACCCTGACTGCCTACAGGATGGTTGGTGAGTCATTGCCACAGAGGCCATGAGCCCTTGCGTCCCTCACTCACCTTCACCTCAGAGAGGACAGAAAAACTCAACTTACCTCATGCTGCAGAACACCAAGCTGGGACTACGAGTTTGGAGTTTTCTTGGGGATATTTCCATCTCTCTCTAACTCAGTGGGTGGAGTTGAGCTGCTGTGATCTAGGACAGCTGACCCACCAGCCCTTCTAGATCTGCGGAAGTCCGGCCAAAAGGAGGACACAATACCACTTGCGTGCTTTCTGAGTTCAAAGAGACTTGAAGTCAAGGAAATGCATCTGAAGTCATCATTCAGTGTACATCTAGTAAGCATCCTGGAAATAGTCTGCTTGGACGAGGGGGAGCTTCGGTGGGCATGGGAACATGGTGGAGCCAGACCAGGATTAAAGGCAGTTTGAGAGGCCATCCATTAGGACTTGGAGGGAGCAGGGGAGAGAACATCCAGGGAAGAGAAGGTAGGGGCCTTCTAGTAAAAGAGAACTACCTCCTCTCTCCCCACCAGTCCACTCCCCATCCCCAGATGAATGAGGTAATAATAATATCTGCAATGCAATTGCATGCTTACTCTGTATTGAGAACAGTTTCAGTGCTCTGCATGCATTATCTCATGTGACAGTAAACCTCTGATGAGGTACTTCAGTCTTATTTTACAGACAAAGAAACTGAGGCACAGAGAATGAAGCAACAGTTAAATCAGTGAAAAACCTAACTAATTTCAAGATTCTAAGTCCTTTTTTCCCGGATGCCAGTAAGTGCAGAGGAACTATGATAGCCCGAGGTGTTAACTCTTATTTGCACTTATGTTAACACATTTACTTCCCCCTTCTTTCCTCCTTATTTTTATTAACTCCATTGCTTTTACAGCCTGTATTTTAAGCCTCCTCAAACCCTGTTGGAATGGAAAAGGGCATTGCTAGGAGACTTGTGTCTGAGACTGGCCCCAGTTCCCCCAGAGCAGGAAGAGGCAGGAAGCCAGAGTACATGTCCTCTCCAGAAATAAAGTTGATAGTGTCCTGACCATGTCTTGGAGTCACTGAAAATTCTGTTCTATTGAGACTTCTCACAAATTTAAGCCTGTCTTGCAAGTCAAAGCCCACCTATAGGCAATTCCTACAGGAAATAGGTTCAAAATAGTATTTCAAGCAAGGAGCACACGTCACCACTATCACTTTCCCACCTGCTTTGGATGTGGCTGGCCTCTCTGTCTCCAGATATTTCCCATTTCCTCAGTTGCCATCAAACAGGACTGGGCACCCCGTATCCATGGCTGTGCTGCCACAAGGTCATGGGGAAGCTGAGGACCTGGGGATGGGGTGGTGAAGGTAGAGGCAGGGGTGCTTTCAAACACTCAGACAGCCAAGCTTTGATGTGGACACTCACTGGTAGAGACTGGTCTGAGGCCAACATCCCACAGCAAGAAAGAGGCAGATTTTGGTTGTGCCAGGCAAACTGGTCAGTCCATTGCGCTGCTTATACAGCAGTGGGGGATTGGCCCACCCACTCCAGACTTTATGTGCCTCCTCCCACGCTGCTCATCGCCTTGTCCCTCCCTTTGGTTTTGAGTTCACGTGGGTGTGATGGGGTATAGGACCCAGACAGAGGGAACAGAAGCACAGTTCTTAGAGCCTGAAATGACCCAGGTGTTTCTGGTTTTCTTTGAGTAGGCTTCAGGATATCACAGCATTCTTGAACACTTCTTCATAAAGACCTTTCTGGAGACCTAAACTGGGGCTTCCCGTTTTTTAAGGCCCGACTTTCTCAGCTCTTAAACAGTGAAGAAAGGCAACTTGCCAGGAACTCAGGAACTGTGTATAATGAAGATCCTGCAGCAGAAGAGGAAGGGTCAGCCCACTGTCCCCACACCCCAGGACGTGTTGTTTTAGGCTGAGAAAGTGAGGGGGCAGCAGGACGTGAGTCATCCACACAGTCATCCCAGGAGGAAGGAGGGGGACAGTTTCAGGCTTTCCATGGCTTCCCCTCGCTCTTCGTTCATTCGTTCATTTGCTCGTTCTTTCATCAAACAGCCTGCTATGGATCTAATGAATCAACAGGATCGACCAGCCCATACCCTCACAAAACACAAACTCCTTGAATTTAGTTTCACACTGAGGACTGGCCAGGACCACAACAGCCAAGCAGACAAAGTCCACTTGCCGTCCATCCCCCACCAGACATGCCAGCTCTGTACATGCCCACACACTTCATCTTCCAGCATACCCTTATTTACCATTTGGTCTCTCGCCAGACATTTCCAGAGCACAAGAGACCGTGCCAAGCCACTCATCCCATGGTCCACCCCACCCCCGCAGAGGCTCCTGCTCTCCAGCATCTCCTCCCAGCCAGCTGGGGGAGAGGGGGTTAAAAAAGGCTGTCAGGGCCGGCCCGTGGCTCACTCGGGAGAGTGCGGTGCTGATAACACCAAGGCCATGGGTTCAGATCATATATAGGGATGGCCAGTTCGCTCATTAGCTGAGCGTGGTGCTGACAACACCAAGCCAAGGGTTAAGATCCCCTCACCAGTCATCTTTATTTAAAAAAAAAAAAAGGCTGTCTGTCTTAGGGGAGTTGCTAGATCCTGGGACTGCACCTCAGCTTTTTTGGTCTACAAATTCAGGTGTTTGGGGAATTCAGAGGGGCTTCAGCTGTTGGGAACTGCCTCGTGGGAGACTGGGGTTCTGAGCAGAACCCAATTTCTTCGTTTTCAGTGGGGATATTAATTTCCAGTTGTGGGGGTCCTCTTGCCCTCTGCCTAGAGCTGTGCTCCTCAAAGTGTAGTGCCCAGACCAGCAGCAAGGAGGCTTGCAAAATCTCTAACTCCACTGCAAACCTACTGGATCAAATCCCATGGGATCCTGTGATCACATGCATATTACAGTTTGGGCAGCAAGTGCAAGGAGAATAATGATTCTTGTTACTTGTTAAGTTTAGAAACAATATGCTGACACATTCTTTTTCAGTCAGCTGTTGAAAACCACCACCTTTTTCTATACAAAGTCCTACTTTCCTGCGCAGGTGCTCCTGCCGTTTTAGATAAGAGGTAGTTCAGCGTGTGGGATCTGGGGGTCAGACTATTTGAAATTAGAATCTTGCCTCCACCATTTACCTGCTGTGACTTTGGGCAAGTTGATTAACTTCTCCGTGCTTCCTGTTCTTCCTCTGTAAAGTGGAGATAATAGAGTTGTTATAAGGCTTAAATACATAAAGTGCTTAGCACTATACCTAGCATTTAGCCAGCACTCATTTGGATATTAATTGGATTTGGGTGTCCCCAAATTTTGTATACACTACATTTACCATCTTTTAGGACAAAATACTTCTGTAGTTGGTGGTCTCATCCATTATGCACAGGTTCTTCGTTTTATTTTTCAAAGGTGACTTTTATTCCTGAGGGCAACTTACTGTTACCCCAAAATATAACCATTTCAAAACTGTCCATTTATTCAGCCATTCAATACCCACCATCTGCAGGGAATTGAACTTTCTAACTGTGACCTTGGAAAATGCCTCTACCTTTTTAGTGATGATTTATAAAAAATGGTAAATATTTGTACAGGGCTCACCTTCCTGGTTCCAGGTACCTTCAAAAGCATTGTTTCATTTCATCATCCCAGCTGTGCGATGTAGGCAGAG
Organism: Cynocephalus volans; assembly: GCF_027409185.1. Lineage (NCBI taxonomy): Eukaryota > Metazoa > Chordata > Mammalia > Dermoptera > Cynocephalidae > Cynocephalus > Cynocephalus volans. The sequence continues at coordinate 86,014,812 of NC_084473.1, forward strand.
CAAGTATTATTATCCTATCGCAGAGGGAACTGGGAGTCCCAGGGCCCGTGGTCCCACAGCTAGCAAGTAGAAAAGTGGGGCCCAGAATACCCGGCACAGCGGCCCTGGCAGGCACTGGATGCATGAATAACTACAAGTCCAGTGTTCTTCCCACCACCGTGTGTTGCCTCCACATTGAAATCAGAGAAGTGGCTTGATTTATCAGGAAGGGGATGGAACTTCCAGGCCGTTAAGGGAGAGAGTACTTCATTGTGTAAGATGACCTCTATTGCAAATACTGTTTTGTTGTCCCCATAAGAACTCATATTTATCAGACTCATGTTCTGATTATTGAGTTCACAAAATATGGTCACTATACCTCCTAGACTAATAGGGGAATAGTTTAGGGCAAGAGGAGCTCAAGATTTTAAAAAATTACTCTAAAAATAATACATGCTGATGTAAAAGCTATACCATAGAGAAGGGCAGTGAGTTAAAAATATACCTCCTTATAATCCCAACTTTCTAATCTAACCCCCAAATAATTACTGTTAACGGTTCCTTGTGATACACGCACACATAAGGTGATTTATATTTTTCTGTAATACATAATATATACCATTTTTAGTCAAATGAAATGATAGCATGGAGTTAATGCAATTTGTTCTTTTTTTTTTTTGATGTATATCATTAATATATTTATTAAATTAAATTAATTATATTGCAATTATGTAACCCACACTAATTAACCAGACTAGTAATTATATTAATACCACTATTCAGATCCTCATCTTGGTTACCTTTCTGTTGTAATAAACATAAAGCTAAGTAACCAATGCAATTTGTTCTTTGTTCTTTTCACTTCATGTTGTTTGAGATAACTTTGCACATCACTGCGTATAGATCTCCCTGATTGTTTTCTTTTTAATATGTACATAATTGTTCATTATAAAGTGTGTGTGTGTGTGTCTTTGTACAGGTGGATAAGCTGAGTCATAGGCTATTTGAATGTTTTAATTTTATATGATATTGCCAGACTGTACCAGTTTAGGCGCCCACCCAGTACATAAGAGAAAATGCCAGTTTCAAGGCTGGAGCTGTTTGTAGATCTCCTTCAGATCACACATGGTGGTGGCCTAATGGCCCATCTACATCTCTTTTACCAGCATCAACCTCCTTCTTGACATCTCTTTAACTCTTAGTCAAAATGAAACCTTTGGACTGTCACCCTCAACAATGTGGCTTTTTCTTGGCCTTCCCCTACCAGCCCTGTCCTTGTCATTCCTGAGCCAGCCTGTCTCTCCCTTTATACTGGCCCTCTCCATTTAGACTGGGGCCTCTTTCCTTACTCTGTCCATCCTCTTCCTGGCCGGCACCCTCCAGAACAGCCTCCCACAGCCCAGCTGATGAGTGCCTCCCTCCCCTTGGGGTGGGGATGTGTTTGCTTTTCCAGTGAGGTCATCCTCACCCTCATCTCCTTGCTTGTCGATGTTTTTACATCCATTGGTGGCATGGTGGTGGTTACGGGGTCAGCATGGGTCACCAAACCCTGAAGAGACACAGCGTTTCTGCAAGGAACTTGAAATCTGCAGTTACTCACCCTCTCAGCTCAGGCTGGCTCATAGAGCATGCTGCTGAGAGCACTGATGCTTAAGCCAGCGCTGCCCTCGCCTCCCAGGGTTGCCCACTTTCACTTCCCATCCATCTGATGGAGCCTGGGCACCCAGAATGGCCACTCTGTGCTTCACTAATGTTTACAGCCCTCTGATGATTTCTAGCCACCAGTTCTGATGGGGTCCTATGATGGAGAAAGGAGAGAGAACACCGGACTTGCAGTCATTCATTCATCCTGTGCCTTCCGGGGCCTGCTGTGCCAGGTATTCTGGGCCCCACTCCCCTACTTACTACCTGTGGGACCATGGGCTCTGGGACTCCCAGTTCTCTGTGTGATAGGATAATAATACTCGCTCTGCCTACATTACACACCTGTTCAGTGACAAGAGGGAAAAGATCCCAGCCCTAACCAAGAAGCCCCTCACCATCCCCAGAGAGTGCCTGGTCCATCTGCCTGCCTAACCAGGAGAATGAAGACCAGGGAAGTGGGGGACACAGGGCCAGGCAGAGGCTGGCAGACCTGGCACAGATGGAGGGATAAGGGAATGCAGCCCATTGTGAAACCCAAGATTAGCATTTCATTCTGCTCCCTTCGCCTCATCTGCCCTTTGTTTTCTCCTTTATCATTAGCAGACTCAATACTCCTCTCTCCCCGTCTCCTTCCCTCTTGTCCTCAAACATCTGCAAGTTTCCTTTTGTTCCAACTGTCACACTACCAATTGCACGCTCCTTGAGATAATGGTCCTCTGTCGTTCCCTGCCTTCCCCTCCACCTGCTCTCTCTGACTCTGAAATGTATTGCCCCCTTCGGCACCCCTGCTGAAATCCCTATTTAGCTCCTAGCTCCAAACACCCCAACCTCTTCCCGTCTCATTCCTTCAAAACGCTCTGCAGGCGATAGTGCTGGTGGAGCTCTTCCTCCAGGTTGTCTTCTCCACTTGACCTCTCTGTCCGCTCCGCCTCTCCAGTTCCATGGCAGTCTCTTTCCTACATTCCTCTTCCTCCTTGCCCATCCCCAGTGTCTCTCCACGTCTCATTTGAGGGGGTCTCACCTAATCCATCCCTGCCCTAGATCACCACCTCCACGCACATTTCAACCGAACTGCCATCTCCTAGTGTACAGTTCTAAATGCAAGCTGCATAGCTCTTCTATCAAATGTTAACACATTTAAGTCATGATTTCTCAGCTTCTCACCTCCCACCCCAAGCAGCTGCCCTTTCATGCCTTCCCTATTTCAATATCTAGAGCTGCACCTTGTAGATACTCTGAAGCTTCAAGCCTAGTGTCCTTTGAATCTTTCAACTTCCACACTGCGTCATCAGTCTTTATGTCCTCCCAAATCAGTGCCTCTTTCAACTCCCACTCCTACTACCCTTCCTGGGTTGTTTCAATCCTAGGTGACCCAGTCCTTCAACATCACTCCCTTACGCAGACACACAGAGGTCCCCTGCAGCATGTGGAATGAAGCCCCAGTCCAGCTCCTGCGTGTCCTTCCCCACTGTGGAACTTCCCTCTCTGTGGCCATCTCAGCGTCCTCTCCTGCCCGGCCCGGTCTGCAGCTCATCTTTCTGCATCCCTTTATTATGACCTCTGCGAGAGAAGACCTCTTACCTAAATTCAACTCCAGCACACAAATGTCTGGCACGGTCAGCCCTCTTTGCCTGTGTACTTGTTTTGTTTTCCTGACAATGTCTGAAGCTCCTGGAGCACCTGTACATTTCTTCCTGCTCTGTTGGGATGGGGTTGGCGAATTCATGAGCTCATGGGCAAGACTAGGAAGGCAGACACATAAGGTAGACAGGGAGGAAGGCATGTCACATAATACAGAGTAGAAGGGCTTTTGTTGGCCGTACAAAGCCCCTCTGCAGGTTGAATAGACGCGTGGGACACCAGTTTAAAATCCTCGGCCAGGTGCCTTGCCCTGCAGCTATTCCATGAATACCTCTTTATGGTTGATTCCCCAGAAGCAGCAATCAGTCCCGCAGTCCCTCAGCGTCTGGCAGAGCTGATGGGGGCAGGGTGACCTGATTTCCTTGGCTGGGAGTAGAAGGAGCAGCTGGCCTCAGCAGGCCCAGAGGTGTCAGCTCTTCTTCTCACCCAGCACCTGATGGCAGGTGCTGCCACAGGGCTCTGGCTTCCTGTGAGATCTAAGCAGCAGTAGCTTTTCTCAATCACATGCTAAAGAAAGAGTAGGCCTGCCCCTCCTCCACTCCGGACCCACTCACAGCCAACCAAACCGAGTTTACCCAGGGAGGACCCCCTGGACAACACCTTTCCCATCTGGAGCATTTGCTAAGCCCCATGTACATGCTGGCAGGTGGTAGAAGGACGCGAGACTGATATGGGAGGTGGGTGATAGTGGTGGACACAGGAAGACAGGGAGAGAAAGGCAGAGCGAGAACGATGCAAGAGGAAACTTAGAACGTGGAAACCAGGCCCCCAGTCCTGACTCCTGTGGCCCAGCTCTCTCCTGCCCTCTCCCTTACTGACCCAGGCTTCTGAGTCCAGCCACTCACCCCTTGTTACCTCTCACTGTTTCCCAGCCTCCAGCCTTGCTGTGCTGCCAACCAACCTGCACAGGTGGACAGACTAGTCTGCTGAACTTTTAAGAAGCCTTTGCCCACTGCCACTGCCCACAGGACAAAATCCAGACAGTCCTGTCTGGCTGGGGCTCTCCATGGCAGGACCCTCCTCTGTCCGTCCAGCTTCATTTTCCATGCTTCGCAGCAGGAACAATCTGCTCTGCCCACTCTGGCTTGGCACTGCCACCTCCATCCTGTGCACTGAAGCGAGTGGCCGTGCATGGTTGCCTTGGAAAGTTGACTTTCTCAGGCGTGTTAGCTGCCCTCAAGTATACCCCTCATTTCCCTTCTCACACAAGCCTGGGGAGCCCAGAGTCTACAGGTGAGGAGAAAGCAGGGCTCAGAAGTGGTCAGTTCCTTCCCAAGAGCACGGAGCTGTGAGCGGGAGGGCTGCAGTTCAGGCCCTTTTTACTCTGCAGCTCAAGGCCCACCCGCTTTACCTTACTTACATGAAGACTGTAAGCTCCTGGGAACATGGGCCAGGTTCTACTTTTTTTGTTTGGGGCAAACAGTGCATACAATGGTATCTTAGTCCCTTCTAGCTGCTATGACAATACCATAGACTGGGTGGCCTATAAGCAGCAGAAATTTATTGCTCCCAGTTCTGGAGGCAGGGAAATCCAAGATCGAGGTGCCAGCAGATTTGGTGTCAGATGAGGGTCTGCTTCCTGGTTCATAGATGACGGTCTTCTCTCTGTGTCCTCACGTGGTGGGAGGGATGAGGGGGCTCTCTGGGGTCTCTTTTGTAAGGGCACTAATCCCATTCGTGAGGGCTCCACCCTCATGACCTAATCACCTGCCAAAGGCCCCACCTCCAAATACCATCACATTGGAGGTTACATTTCAACATATGAATTTGGAATTTGGGGGACACAAACATTCAGTTTGCTGCAGATGGGCCACAACTACAATATGTAACAAAAGAGAAAGTGCAGTTAAGTAAATAGTTAAGATGAACATTCCTTCTTCTTTTCCTTTAATCTCTTTTTCTTTGCCTTTTGGGGTTTTTTGGCAGCTGGCTGGTAAGGGGATCCAAACCCTTGACCTTGGTGTTACCAGCACCACATTCTCCCAAATGAGCTAACTGACAAGCCCCACTTGTATTTTTGTTTTTGTTTTTTTTTTAATCTATAAAGTGGTTCGAATTCATTTTAAAAATTAAATTTCCTCCCCCTTGGCAGACAGCACAATGCTGTCTTCCTCAAAGGCATTCGATAAGGTTGAAAGAGCAAAGACACAAAGTCGACGGGACCTGGACACAGGCAGAAGCTGGCTGGAATGTTCTCATTGGGATTCCCATCTGAGGTGATGGGCCCTCTGCAGAATGGAGCGCATCGTGCTTGTTGTTTCTTCGTGAAAGACATGTGGTTACTGCTATCAGTGGACCAACAGAATCATGACTTGCGTTTCCCAATGTAATGTGATTTAGGTACCACTTATGTTTCATGATGTGTGTCATTTCTGACAGTTACCCAAAAAGTTTTCTATCTCTGTGATTGCTGTGTTGTAACGGGAGGTAGGAGCCCAGCCTTGTCCACCGTCCCCCAGCCCTATATTCCACTCACCGGTTGCTCAGGGTGAGGCACAGCCAGGGAGAAGGGGAAGCTCTGAAAGATCTGGGGCTGGGTTAACTGGCAGGGGAGCACTAGGGTCACACTTGAGTTGGTTATCACCTGCCATGATTCCCTTCGAATGGCTAATTCACCTGCAACCCCAGCTCTAACTAAGAGCCTTCTTTTGAGTACCAAAGGTCACATCCAAAGCTCGGGTTTATTTTCCTAATTTCTTAAATTGTGAGGTTTCTATACAAAGTGAAGGGATAACTGGGTTTGTGAGTACACTGCCCTGGGCAGCTCCTGCCACCCTGCTCCAAGGTGCTATGCCATGGCCTGGCTCTCCCTGCTGCAGTTCCTGAGCCCATAGCAACCCCTACCCAGGCCACGATAGGGGGGAAATGGGCACTGTAGACCCCAAGAGTGCAGCAGTTCATCTCCTTTCACTCACACACAAATTTCGTCCGCCGGCTTTCCTCCACGAGCTCGGTGGAGCAGCTAACAAGAACCGCATCACGGGACAGGGTGCAGAGCCATCACAGAGAGGTGCTCAGGGTACAGCCGGGGCGGCGGGCAGAGTGCAGGGAGTTCTTTGGGGTGGGGATGCGTGTGTTTAAGGAGTGAAGGAAGATAGAAGGCCCTGAACAGGAAAACTGCAGAGGGCAGGACCAGGGCCCAGTTCTTGCCCAGAGCATGAAGTTCGTCACCATGGTCAGTAAACCTCTACCTCGACCTCTATGTTATAATGAGACCAGACTCTCTTGGTCTGCAAATCAGAGCTGGCTATACCCTCATTTGTTTACAGCTTAATCCTAATGCGATTCTGGCTTGGAAGCAAAGGTCTTCTTCTCACTTGAGCAATGACAGCTTCTTTAAGACTGTGGCTTTCTACCTACTAGTCCCAACAAGCACTTCTTTAAAAAATGAAATAAAAGAGGAAATATTAGAGTGCGTCCAACATAGTAAGTATTACTTTATGAAACTTCTGTTTCGGTTATATGTGTGTATGTGTGAGTCTGTGTAAACTGGATGGTAACGTGAAAGGTATTTCCTACTGTGGGTTAAGGTTTAAAAAGTTTAAGGAGCATTGCTTTAAGGGAAAACATCCATTCATCAAATATTAAACAAATATGACCAGAAACTGTATCTTGTACTTGAGTAAAGAAAAGAGCAAGACTTGGCTCTTGCACTTAGGAAGCTCTGAATCTGGGGGTGAAAAGATAAACATCACTAGGACAGGATGTGAAAACCACACTGGCAGAAGAGTGTCGGAGTGCTTGGAGTGGGGTGGAGGAGCCATGAGCTGCCTGCGCGGGCTGGTGCTTCCTGGGCGGTGGTGCACGGGCTGCTCCCGAAGCTGGCTGGGGAAGGAGGGAGAGCGGTGCTGCAGATGGCCTGGAGCCGCAGGCGAAGGCAAGGGACTGCTCGGCAAGGCTTGTCTGCTGGAGAAGGACACAGGGACAATGGTGACAGACAGAGATGGAAAGATCAGGAGGGGCCAGATATTGACTTCATCCTGCGGGAGACATGGGATTATTTTTATTGTTGTTTCAAAGGGGGTGACAATGGAGGGTAGCAACTTGAGGGCCAGATGTTTGTTTGCCCCCGTTTTAGGGATTTTTCAAGTTTATCTGAACATTGGTCCTGATTAAAACTTAAGATACAGTGAACCAGTGAGTGAGTGGTATGTTAGGAATTATGCATATTTTGGTTTTCCTCATGTTTCCACCTTGCTGTCCAGCTAGGCCCAGGGCTGGTGTCTGATCCCCAGGCGTGGCCTGCTTCCTTTCCCACACAAACGCTCTTGCTTTCCCATTTCCTCTCCTTATTCCTGCTAAGCACCAGACCCTCCAGCTGGGGAAGGGACAAGAGGGGGGAGCAGTGTTTTCCTTGCACACCTTGGAGGCCGCAGGCAAGCTGGCTTTGGAAAGACACGGCAGGGCTGAGAGCCTCATTTTCAGCTCAGCAAACAGGGAAGCACCTCTCTTCCTGCTTGTAAGTCTCTGCTTAGAAAGTAGAGATGGAAGAGAAAAGCAAAAACAACCAAAGGAGCTAGCATTTTATTTCCCCTTAAGCAAAACAATTTTTAGTTGTAGATCCAGAATACAGCATGTGCCTTTTCCTAGATAATCTCTTGGAGCCCAGAGATTGGAAAGCAACTCATCAAATATCAATATGTAGCTATCAAAGAGCTAAAGTTTAGGGACTGGAATTCACCAAACTTACCCCAGTCTCATTGTGGACATCTTCCTCCCAGGACATTCACCTTGACTTGAACTCTAAGAGGTCCCCAGGAGAGTTATCACATGCCCTTCTGTGCTGTCCACACCTAAGCCAACTCTGGTCTACTTCGCTCCCTGAACACCATGCCCCTCTCTGCTCCTTCGTTCCCATTGGGTTCTGCCTGGAATTCCCTCGCCCCTTTTCTACACCTGCCTGAATCCTCCTACCTGTGTGGTTTAGCTCAAATCCTATATTGTCCAGGAAACCAACCCACATGGAGTGCCCAGAATTCCTAAAATCTTTATGACCTTTAAATCTTTACGAATGATAAGGGAATCATTCATTCTCTTATGTATAATCTCATGTTGTTCTATGTTTATCACCAAGATCGTAGAATCTGGAATCCAAGGGACACCAATTCATCCTTCTGTGCCTGGCTCAGAGTAGAGAATGTAATAGGATTTCAGAACTGAGATCTAATACAAATCTGATACAAAACCTGAGTTCAAGTCCCTGAGACTTTGGGAGCTTTTTTACTTCACTAAGGTGCCACTTCTCCTTTTGTAAGCTAGGAGAGTCATAGTTCCTGCCATTTAAGGATGTGGCAAAGGTTAAATGAAACTGTGGGAAAATGTTTAGCACATAGTAAGGGATTAATTATTTTTACTACAAAGTGGTAAGGTAGAAGTCAAAGGGCATTCTTTTTTATTTGCTTATTTCTGTTTATATTCAGTTTTAGGGTTTTCCCCATCCTGGTGAGTTTTATTTTATTGTTATTCATTTTTGAGATGTGAAACATTAAAATGGTTCCAAACGTCAGGTCAGAGCCAAAAGATGTATTGAGAGAAGTCTCACCTCCTTTCATTCTCTTTATTTTTTCCATCCTGTTCCTACCATGGCCTGCAGGTAACTAATCTCATTAGTCTCTTTTTTTTTTTTTCTTTCTCTGTTTCTTTTTCCTTGAACAAACAGGTAAATGTTGTTATTTCGTCCTTTCAAAGGTATTCTTGAGACAGTGTTCTTTTGAGACCAGTTTTTCAGGACCCCATTATCTTTTGTACATGTTGGTGGGGAGGTATGGGGCAAGCAGGAGCCCCGTGACAATGGGGTTAGTTGTGTACTAATCTTCGCACAGTCAGTCATGGTGAGAATGAGCTGACATTCTTCATGTGACTAGCACAATCATAAATACATGCCCCAGTCCCAAAGGAGTTCCTATGATTGGTAATGGGGCCACAGCCCAATTCCTGCCAGTCAGGAGGACACAGCTCAAGTCTCATGCCCTAGTGAAGCATCTCCACCAAGCTCATCGTGGCCTGCTGATTCTCCTGGAGATGGAGACCATGCCAGTATAACACTGGATCTCTGAAAAACCACTCCTGTACTCGCAAAGCTACTATCAAGTACTTGTCATGTCCCTGTGACCACCCATGATGGGAAAACAGCACTTTATGCCTCTAATCTGTATTTCTTTATGAGATCCGAGGAATCGAGGTTGAAAGGCCCTTGGGTACTTCTCTGTAGAACCTCGTTTTAAGGAGGAAAAAACTTGAGTCAATAGAAGCTCCCAGCCGTAGGGAGGTGGCCAGAGGACATGGGATGCCCCTGCTGCAGGTATTCACTGGAAAAAGCAGTAGGAGAGGAGGACTCTGTCTTGGAGTCATGCTGTCCACAAGTCTGCTAGGAAGCTGTGACTCACTCCAAGGAAAAGGAGTGCCCTGTTTTCTGGGAGAGGCAGCTTTCTCCAAATGGGATCTGTGGCCAGGGAAGGAAATGAAGCAATCCAAGACTAATCAGCAGCCATGGGGCAGGCAGATGTAGAAGTCCAAGCCATCCCCAACTATCACTTAATAAGTGCCCTGTGCCCCCATGATACGAACAAAGAAGACCAGATTCGGGTGAAAAAGGCAATGGGGCTCTATCTTAGGCAAGTAGTTCCCCCACTCTGGACTTTAGTTTCCTGTCTACAAGATGAAGGGGGTAAATTAGAGGGGGAGGAACTGGCAGCCAGTGTCCCAGCTCAGCCCAGGGCCATGTTTTATTTCATTCACAGAAAAACAATTAAATTCAGGTCCTTTTTGCACAAAGCTCCTTTCTCCAGCTCAGCATAGCTGCTACCATTTCCTACCATCTCACCCCACGTTGGCTTCACAAATTTAGGCTCCCTGCCTGCCCTTTGATGATATTTGAAATGGCAACTCACGGACTAGCAGCAATCAAGTCCCTTCCAGCTCTGGGGCTCTAGGATTCTATGCTTTGGAAAAACAGATTCTGAATAGTGAGTACAAACAGGGTAAGCAGCCTGCACCAGGCAGAAGGAAATGATCCTTCATCCTAGGACCCTAGAGGGGGTGAGTGTGGCAGGGTGCCAGGGCTGAGCATCTGTCAGGCAGAATCAACACAGCTTAGGGAGAACTCAAAACAGCCTTTTCACAGCCTCCTGGTGCATCCTGTTCCTCTAGTGCCATTGCCGCCAGCAAGTGGGCACCATGCCCAACCTTCAGTGGGCAGTGAGGGGGCTAGAGACCCATCTGTCCTGCTTCCTACACAGGTGGCTAGACAGTAGCGCCCAGTCTCAGGCTGCCCTCTGCTGGGCAGGCACAGAAGCTGCTGTGGGTTCAGAGACAACAGACAAATCCAAAGGGCCCTTCTCCTAGAGTTTCCACATCTGTGAAGTGAGCTTTTGTTTTCCTGCCATCTTCCAAGGAGGGCTTGGGGCTTTCTTTGTGGTCAGTGCCTCCTGAAAGGTCTCAAGAAGATAGTCTCAGTTCACATAAGTCTGCATTTTATTAGAAGGCTTTTTCTGACATAGGGCCCAACCCAACCAGGTGTTCAATAAGTATTTACTGAGTAAATAGCTGGGCCAGCAATTACTTATGGTAAAAACTGCTCCTGTCTTTGGGAGAGCAACTTTACAGTTTATTGCCCCTCTTCCTCAAAACCCTCTTTCTAAAGACACTAACCCCATGACATCTGCTTGTTCCAAGCCCAGATCCTCCTGCTTGGCTCTCCCAGTTCCAAGCTGCTTCTACTGGTGGCCCAACCAGGGGTCACCAAGGCATCTGTCTTCTGATTCCTCAACCCTGGTCTTGGTTCCCTCTGGGATGCTTACAAATCATGTCAGATCTAGTTCACAGCCTCTCCCCTTTCTCTCTCTTTACGTATTTCTTTATGTCTCCCTTTTGGACACCTGGATTCTCATTAGACATTAGTTCATTGGACTTAGAGATAGTCTCTCCTTCCTGAAGCAGCCACAGGCATGTATCTCCCCCCTTAACTATTAGCTGTCCTTACTTGACAATTGTAAATAAGGTGGGGAAGCAGAAGGGCCGGGAAACTTCTGGTTTTCAGGAGGGACCTCTGGAGCCCCTAGGGTTAGCCTGGGGTAGGGCCCAGCTCAGAGTGGGACTGGGCTGGGGCCTTGGATCCAGGCCCCCTGGTCACATGGCAGGATGCTCAGTCAACACTGAACTTTTCTTCAACTCTATCTCAGGTGTTTGCACACAGCCCTAAATGATGATCTAACCAACTTTGGGGACAGGAGATGGTTGTTTATGTTTTTTTCCTATTATGTCTATTTCTCTTCCAACTTGTTTTCTTAAGGAATAATAGGGATCTAGGACTGGCCGGTTAGCTCAGTTGGTTAGAGTGCGGCATAGTCTAAGGGTTTGGATCCCTGCACCAGCCAGCCACCAAAAATAAAAATAAAAAAAAAATAGGGATCTAATTTTTTTTGGCCAGTGAGGGGGAAAAAAAGGTAGGAAAAATTTAAAGGACTCTAGAGAGTTTTTTTCTAGAGAGTTTTTTCTGCTGGCTCCCACTCCTTTCCCATGTCCATTGCCCACAGAAAGTCTGCTGCCATTTTCTTGTGGATCCTTCTAGAATAGTATCATAAACACAAACATATGCACGTAGTCACATTCAGTTGAGGCTGGCTGGTTAGCTCCATTGGTTAAAGCGCAGCCTTATAACACAAAGGTCAATGGTTCAGATCCCCATGCTGGCTAGCCGCCAAAAAAAAAAAAAAAACTTTTTGGTTAGTCACACAGTCAGTCAATCCTTCTGGAGCCCCTGCTATGATCCAGGCACTGTTCTTGCACAAAACATACAAAAATCCTTGCTCTAGAGAACATGCATTCTAACAAGGGGCAGGAGAGTCAGGCAAGAAATGAGATAAATCCGGGCTGGCCAGTTTTAGAGTTGGTTAGAGCTCGGTGTTATAACACCAAGGTGAAGGGTTTAGACCCCTGTACCAGCCAGCCACCAGAAAACAGAAACGAGGTAAATCAGTCAAATGTATATGTTAGATGTTGATAAGTGCTATGGAGATGCTTAAGTAGGGTAAGGGAGCTGGGCCAGGGTCCTGAGTGCCCCCTCTCCCCAACCAGTTGACCAGGTGGGGCTGTGGCAGGCCCTTAGTGGTCAACTGGAGAGCCTCCCAAGCAGGTGTTGGCTGCTCATCTTCAGCTTATATCCTGGGTAAAGTTTCTGAGTATTTTTCTGGCTTTGGTTAAATGTTACCAGCATGCTCCGTCTACACCAGTAGTTCTGAAAGTGGGCCAGCAGCATCAGAGTCAGCATCATCTGGGAACTTGTCAGAAATGCAAATTCTTGGGCCCTGCCCTGCTGGATCAGAAACTCTAGGCTGAGGCCCAGCAATTTGTGTTTTCACAAGCCTTCCAGGTAGTTCTGATGCATGATCAAGTTTGAGAACCTCTCTGCTCTGTGGAAATGCTTTACCAATTCACATGCTTACCAGCGCTGGCCATAAGCAACCATTTTCTACAGTCTTATCAATTAAAAAAAAACTTTTCCAAATTAAATCCTAGGTAATGGGTACAAATTATATGTTAAGAAGAAAAAGATAAATCTTATAGCTTAATTATTTGAAAATAAGCTTTGAGTCATTTGATTCTCTAGGCCTTACTATCCAATCTGTCGTGTAAGAATATTCGTATCAGATTGACCTAGTCCTAAATTCCTATTCCTAAGTTCTATGTTGTTAAAAGAGTGACAAAATTTGGAAGTAAATGAGAATAATTAAAAGTGCATAAAATATGAGTTATTAAAATACTGATGAATAGTAATAGACCATTTCTGTTCTTTATACTTTTCAGGTGAATGGTACTCATGGTTGTTAGGCTGTATTCTGGGAAAAGTGTAAAGCACTTAACGTGTGTAATCTTATCACATCAGCACAAACAACAAAATCAGAAGAATATTTTTCGCTTCAATTTAGAATGAGTAAACAAGCTTAGGGAGTTTAATGATCTTGGCTGACACACACCTAGCAACAGAAAGGGGCAGGAATCAGGTTCTTCAATCTCAGTCTGTGCTCATTTTACTGTAAGCCACATTTGTGTATACTGGTGCTAATCTGAGGCTAATCCCTGGAGTCTCTGAAGTCCATCGGAGAAAGAGAGGCTTAGGGAGATCAGAAGGTAGATAAGTCCTGGCCAGAGTCCATGTCACAGAGGGTTGAGTGGGATCCCAGATACCCCTTATGGCTATTTTGCCAGTCTTGCTTCCCTTACCAGAGGAATGAGGTCTATTATGGTAGGAATGGCCAATTAGAGTCTTTGAAAGGGCTGCTTACAGCCAATATAATAACCTAAAAACAATTCTGTGCCTCTGAGGACACTGCAGAAATTAGTTCCATAAAGATTTAAAAGATTTAGAGCTAGTGATTTCCATAACATCGTCATTTTTCTCACCTATTTGGTGCAAAAGACAAATAGTGGTGGGGAGTGATGTAAGTTAACACAAACATTCTAGGTATGGATTTGCTTGCCCTCCCTACAGCACACCTGCCAGCACCACTATTCATAGATTTAAAAATGCTTATTCAGTTGTAATGGTGTCCTATAAATTATTTGGCCATGGGATGTATTTTTATGATAAGAGATATTGGGCATTGGTCCATGACCACGGGATTCACCGGTCTTACTACGTGCCACATCTCCTAGCAGCAGATTGCTTCACAGGATGGTGGAAAGGCCTGCTGCAGTCTCAGTTATGGTAGGAGTGTGGACTCAATCCTTGTGACTATAGAGCATGTAGTGGACCTGTGAATATTTCCCAGAATCTACTGTCAGGACCAAGGCAGTCATTCCATGAGCTTCAGGGGTGTTGACTGCTAATGACTCACAGTCCAATCCCCTTCCAAGAATTACCAGGAGCAGTCTTACCCCAGGTCATGCACCCTCCCCAGTGTGGGGACACATAGCCTATTTTAATTATGTGTAGTACTTCTGTTGATGATAAGAAATGTTGCCATTGGAACAATGCTACAGTGAGAACAGCAGCAGTGGGATGAGTGCACATCTAGGACCCACCCGGCACGCCCAGCCAACCCTGTGGTGTGGGTGAAGCAGTACAGAATGCAGGGGGGAAGAGACCCCACCAGTGAGAGAGCTGGGAGAGGCAGGCCTGCTTAAGAGCACTGCCCAGCAGGCTGCACAGATGGCCCTCTAGCTCTAATGAGCCTTTTAAGCTACAAGTGCCGGTGACTGGCTACTGTGCAGAATGGTGCTAACCTGATGCTTCCTTTACTCCAGCTATGCTTACTGAATCTGCAGTTATGGATATCGATGGTATTGATCATGAATATGAAGTGACTGCTCCCGAAGTGGTCCTGGCACGGTTAGGGATGTGAGATGTTCCAGGATGGTACTAAAAAAAGCCGAGCTACTTAGGAATGAGTTCAGACATGTGGTGCGTTAGAGCTGGAGGACTGCAGGAACTACTTATACCAATCACGTGGCCATGAAAGCAGAGCAGCAACCCAGCCTGGTGGTGAAGAAACACTTTGCATCTCTTGGCTCTTGCCCGCAGGACACCTGCTTGGCCTGTCATCTCAGAATCCTTTGGTAACCTTATCCCAGACTATCACCACTACCTTCAGCCTAACTGCTGGACACCCATTCTATTAGGAGACCTTAAACTGATGACCACTGATTTTAGAAGTAGAGAACTGCCTAAGACATCAGAAAAAAAAATAATTTTCTGGACACATGTTTCTACTTAGTCTTGATATTGCTGGTATTATCTGGTCTCTCTCTCCCACTTAAAAAAAAGAAAACCAACCAAACAAAAAAAAACTCACAAAATTCCCTTGTATTGCTGAATCTGTCTTACTCTTTCTGAGCCTCCTGATAAATCCTTAATAGATCCTCCTTTGAATACTTTGGAAGTATTTTTCCAGGATGTATTCCTTCTTACAGGTTCTTTCTGTTGCTTAAATTTCCCTTACATTGTTAATCCCAACCTCCAGTCTGATAAGCACTGGATGTTGGCCTCACATCAGCATTCTGCAGCTGCTGAGGTGACTCAAACCTATTCATAGAATCTAATTCATCCTGAGCAAGACACAGTATTGAGACTAGGCTGGGCCATGGTAGCTGGATAGTTACACTTCTAATATAGTTTTTCCCCAAATGAATAGTACTTCTTATGGTGCATATCAGCTGTATAATGGCCAACCACACGTAAACTAGTCTGAACTACCTAGCGTGAGTAGTGATGGATGATCACATTGCCCTGGGTTGTCTGCTGGCCAGCCAAGCAGGGCACCTAAATTAAGGGCATATCTAACTGATTTGGCTCTGGATGGCAAGTCTGGTTGCAGTCTGTCTTCTTCCAAGTGGGCCTAATCATCTTCCTGGCAGTCACAGTCATGGCCACTCTCATTCAGTGTTGCCTAGGAAAAAGAAAACGGATTTGATCCAAGCCCCTCTCAGTACAATCAACTAGGGTATTTGATGGAGTGGCCCATATGTCTAAGAGGAAAGCTTAGCAGGACACGTGGAAGGCCAGTGAGGGAGGGGAACTGCAGAACAGCAGAACACCTCTACCACGGTGCCCTAGCGACCTTGCACGTCTCCACATGGGCTATGCAGACAGTGTGACTCCCATCTTGGAGGAATACCTGCTGACCTTCCTGAAACACAGCATGATAGGCAGACTTCTGAGGGACTGTCACGAGCCAGTTGGTCACTTCCTCCCTGGTTCCAGTGAGGCACGAGGCTTTAAGCCTCACCCTCCTTTGAATACAGCTGCAGAATAGAAAACATTGGCTATAGGTTAGAGTTGCCACCCACACTCAAGGGGAGTTGGTTACACTGGGCATGTACACCAGGGAGTGGACCTCCCTGAAACACCTGCTTAACCTCGGGGTCTTCCCAGATTTGCCTTCCACACGCCCCCTTAGAGCACAGCTGCCAGCTACAAAACTGCCTGGCTGCAGCATGGCATGGGCTCCATCCACCATCCATGCTGCTGTCACATGGCCCCTTTGGTTTTGATGTTATCCTGTGCAAGGGCCACAGGGATCCAACACTTCTGACCACACGCACTTTTGCTGTCTATATAAGTAATAAACTGCTTAGTCTAATAAAAGGCTCACCGTTTCCTACTAGTCAAACATGTGACCCAGGCCCTGCCGGTGCTTGACACTTAGCAGCTGTAGCTACCACGTTGCTGCTTAGGGACTGCACTTGACTGCCTGATGGGAAGATACTGGGTCTGCTAAGGGAGGAAATAAATTTAGACCAAAAGAACTGCAAGACATGGCCAATGTGTCCAGCAGGCACAGGGGAGATAGATTCGGGGCTGGTTTTCCTTGTGCTGTGTCAAGTGAGACAAAACATAACGCTGTATAAACGAGAGTTTATTGGTATGGGAGCACTGCTGTGTAGTACAGGACTAATACTCAGGCAAGGACCTGGAGATGGTGCAAAGGCTCTGCCCGGTCAGCTCATGGAGGCTTGGAAAAAGCAATAGCCCACACTAAGTGAGATGGAACTGTCAGAGCTCCATGCACCTGGTGGGTAAAGGGATCAAACAGCTCAGAGATGTGGGCGTGCTAGAGTGGACATACTACTGAGGACAGAAAACCCACCAGGCGACTGGCCCACAGGAAGGCCTGGGGAACATTCTGCTCGCCGAAGTGATAGGAACGTGCTGATGAAGGGGCCCACCAGCACCAGGGAAAAGCTCAGTGTGGCTGTCCTGTCAACCAGGGCTGACTGCAGGAGATGCTATTACAGAACTGTCTTCCTAATACTAGTGGGAATGATACACTCCGGAAATAACAGCGGCCAGGTGATAACACTCCACTGCCAGAAGGTGGTGAGAGTTCCGCAATACATGGAAGTCAGGGGAGTCTGTTTCCACAGAGAATCACAGAGATGAGAAGAGAACACGGTGTTCCTAGGGGCGGGATATAGCTTAACTTATACAATCAAAGGGAATCAGCAAGGATGATAAGGGCTTAAGGCAGCCATTCCAACAAAAAGTTATATATCCCTGGCCCGGTTTCCAGACCTGAGCCAGTATACTTTGCTTAAAGGGGAGCCCGGACTGCATAAGGAAAGATCCTACAGCATCATGGCAAATGTACATGGTAATGATTCCCTTGAGTTCTTTTCCAAGGAGACACAGGCTCACATACTCAAGGAACAACCAGACATTTCCAGGACCATTGGACACAGGATCTGAGTTAACATTAAAAATCAGAGATTTAAAGCATCATCATTATGGGGGCCAGGAAATAAATGGGATACTGGGCCAGGCCAAGCTCACAGTCGGTCCTGCACGAGCTTCTTGGAGTCCTTTCCCAAAGAAATCACACAGGATGCACTTAATTCCTCCAGCAACGAGTTTTGACAACACGTGTGAAATGTCTCCAGGGCAGCTCATTAGAGACTCCGTGTATAAGGTTTTTATGGGGGACTGGTCATGTAGGCATCCATCCACACACCAAAATTCAAGACACCCAGGGAAAGCAGTTGTTCCATGTAAACCACACTGTACAACAGTTTAGTTCAATGAGCAATTCTTATCAGGGAATGTTGGTTGGCATCTAGGCACAAGATCCAAGTGCCTAGATGCCAGCCAAGGGCCAACCTTACAAGCAGGCTTTTCCAAGGACAGCAATCTCAGGCCTGTCATGTTAACTCTTTTCTACACAGATTCTCAACTTGGAATTCTATATGCAACAAAAATTCTTCCAAGAATTAGGGCAAAATAAAGACATTTTTAGGATAACAAAATAAAGAGTTTGCCCCCCCCAAAGAGCTTCAGTGAATTCTAAAGGATATACTTTGGGCAGAAGAAGAGCAATTCAGGAAGAAAATCAGAGATGCAGGAAGGAATGAGGACCATTGGTGGCGCAGAGCACAATGGGAATGTCTGCGGGTTTAAAAGCACTAGATGAATAATATAGAAGGCGGAGAGGATATGAGGCTAATGTATTCAAATATCTTTGTATGATTCAAAGGACGGTCAAGCTATTAACTAATTTTAGACCTTAATAAGTTAATTGTGAATGCCCAAATATCTAGCATAAAAATTTATTAGGCTAGAAACATAAATCCCACACTTGTATAAAGAAAAAAGGAATTAGAAAAAATATTTAATCAATCCAAAAGAAGCCAAGAGGAATCAAGATAGAAGAAAAGGCAAACATAAAGCACAATATAGGATGGTCAGAATAATCCAAATAGACCACTGATTATCATGTAAATTGTAATAGAATGTATATAATACAAACAACTGAAAATTTTCCCTTAAAAGACAGATTGTCAGAATGGATTACAAAAAATGCGGCTCTATATTGTGGACAAGAAACACCTAAATATTTAATTTCCAGAAAGATTGAAAGTAAAGGAATGCAATGGAATATATTTAGACAAACCAAAGAGAAGAAAACATATGCGGCTATGTTAATATCAGACAAAACAGAATTTAAGGCAAAAAGCATTACGAGGGAAAAAGAGGATCACTCCATTATGATAAAAGGTTTAATTCCCCAGGAACATAAAACAAAAACAAACTTGTGTGAACCTAACTAAATAGCATCAATGTAACTACATGTAAATTAAAAATGGACAGAATTTAGAAGGAGAAATTCACAATGCCATGTTGGAAAAATTAAGGTTTATAGTCTTGTTCAGGCTTCAGAGGCATTGCTGGGCCTCTGACCGAAGAAAGACCCTGTATAGGCTACGGTGCCAGACTCTCAGAACCTGTGTGCAAACCTACAGGACAGGTGCTTGGTAACCATCAGATAAGAAGGAAAGTAAGTTGGAGCTCTTGGACCTTGGGAACCTGGCCAGTTCCCAGGACCAAAGAACATCCCGAAGACTTGTGAGAAAAGATCCAAGCATTAATGAAGTAATCACAACCGCACGTTTGCACACAGACTAATGTTAGCAGTCTGTGGCTGGGCGATATAACCAGGATTTTCCCGAACCGCTCTCTGAAGTCTCACCCGTGGAGTAGACGCCCCCGCTGGGACAATCCTGATTGGGACTCCAGATCGCTGTTCACGGGACTTCCCAGCGCTGCTTGGATCTGGATGTAGGTGTTTCCCCATTTTGGTGATGTAAACAGTGTTTAATTCTTTTTTCTTTTCTTTTTTTTTTTTTTTTTTTTTTTAATAAACAGTACATTAATTTTATTTTATTTTATTATTTTATTTTTTTAATTTTATTTTGTCGATATACATTGTAGCTGATTATTGCTCCCCATCACCAAAACCTCCCTCCCTTCTCCCTCCCCCCCTCCCCCCCAACAATGTCCTTTCTGTTTGCTTGTTGTATCAACTTCAAATAATTGTGGTTGTTATATCTTCTTCCCCACCCCTCCGGTTTGTGTGTGTGTGTGTGTGTGTGTGTGTGTGTGTGTGAATTTATATATTAATTTTTAGCTCCCTCCAATAAGTGAGAACATGTGGTATTTCTCTTTCTGTGCCTGACTTGTTTCACTTAATATAATTCTCTCAAGGTCCATCCATGTTGTTGCAAATGGCAGTATTTCATTCGTTTTTATAGCTGAGTAGTATTCCATTGTGTAGATGTACCACATTTTCTTTTTTTTAAATATGCCTGCGTAATCTTGCTTGCTTTGCTTATTTGCTTATTGCTGTATCTTAATAAATATAATAAACTGGCTTATTAGTGTGACGAGTGGTTTCTTTTACCAACGAATCCTTTGAACCTAAACGAAGTAAAAACTTTCAGCAAAACATGCCACCATCCATGGGATATTTTACACATTGCTTTCTGTAATATCTAAATCAAGATGTTACTATATTGACTAAGCTATGCAGCTAACAAGCTTAACTTATGGGCAGGCATAGAACAGTGCACACAATTGGGGAGTACATATTGATTTTTTTTTTTTGAGTCCATATTGTTTTGAATCTCACATAGAACATGTATGAAAAAGGATCTCACATAACAAGTATAAAGAAGGATCTCACACTGGGCCACAGAGAATATTTCACAAATCTTAAAGGATTAATGTCGTTCCCTGAATGCAATTCAATTAAATTAGAAAATATTAACCAAGAGAAAATTACAACACCATATTTGGAAATTCATGAGACTCACTTCTAAATAACTCACATGTCAAAGAAGAAACCATAGTGGAAGTCGCTTAATATGTAGAAATGAGAAACAATTACAATATTACTGTATCATACCAATGCTCTCTAGATATTTATAGTCTTAAACGCTCATGTTAGAGAAAAATAAAGGCTACAAATTAAAGATTCATGTAAGTGTCCAACTTAAGAAGTAGCAAAAAGGACAAAATAAATCCAAGGAAGCAGATTCATCCCCTGCTGCAAGCATTCATTCACTGTGAACCAGGACCTCAGATCCAGCAGAACCTCAAGTTGCAAGGACGTGAAGCCCAAAGCTGGCAACTGGCTGATCGTGAATGGTGTCAAGAAAAAGCACTCTTACTCAATCTTAGCAGTTGATTGCAGGACTTGTATATTCTGGCTATTGGTGCAAGGCATAGGCTGCATCCCTGGAGAAAAGGGAATGTCCTAACCCTAAAAGTTTTTCCTAAGATGGCACCATGGCTGAGATTTATGTAATGGGCCATTCCAAAGTTTTATCTGGATGGCTGCTTCTGGGTGGTGTGGTGTATGAAAGAACTAATGGATCCAATATTAGGTACCCGTTGTTCTATCTCATTCACACTCAAATGTTCCCCCTGTTCCAAGGTGATACCGTACAGGAACCTGTGTTGGAAGATCAGGCATTCAGTAAGCGTGTACACAGCGGTGCTGGAAGAGACGTTGCAGGCAGTGAAGTACACCCACGTGTGGGAGAGGTATTCATCTTAGTATGGATGACGTGCTGTCCCCTCTGGGAAGATGTAACCAATTTGCCACCGACAGGCTGCCTGATATCCTCAAGGGATGCTACCATACCAAATAGTGCTAGTCCCACAAGCTGGCCGTTGAGCTAGGTCAGCCTTGGAGAGAGGGAGCCCACTCTGTTGGTCCCCTGCGTAAACTGCATCACTGCCACCGTGGCCACATGTCGGGTGTCAATCAAACATGCACTGAAGTTATAAAAGACAAGGGCCCATTGATACCCACCAGATAAGTCATCCTGTCCACATGGCTTCTGAAGTGGATGCCCTCCGGTGAGCAATGACTTGAAACACAAAGACACACACATCTGTGTACAGGCACAAAGGTCTTTTCCTCAGACCTCCTGTCTCCAATCTTCCTATCTCACTCCTTCCATTTCCCTGACCAAATAACCCGGCCATTCACCACAGCTGAGGATTCCATACACATACATACCATAGGCTTCTTCTGTCTCCATACAAAGTGCACAGCAAAATATACTACTTACAGCTCGATTGCTGGAAAAATTGCCTTTCATTGCTATGTTTAGGGCCACCTCAAGTAGGGCTGTAGTGTGTATAGCAGTCCATTTCAGGTCACACCAACAAGGCCTAAGATTTTTCTTCCATCAGTTGATCATACAGACCCACTTGAGGCTTTTATTTTATTTTATTTCATTTTGGCAGCTGGCTGGTTCAGGGATCTGAACCCTTGGCCTTGGTGTTATAACAACTGAGCTAACCAGCCAGCCCCATTTGAGGTTATTCCAGGCATGAACTGAGAGAATGGCTTCAAAGCCTCAGAGGAGGGTGACATGAGGATTTGGGCCGTGTATCCATTTAACTTACTTGTGTTCTCTGGACCTGCTCGTGAATGACCATTTCCATCATACTTGAAAGAGAATTCCACCTGAGAAGTCATTTGATGCCCCACAGTCAATCTCAAAGTCTCTTTTAGGGCCCAGTGGCATGACAGGAGCTAATTTGCAAACACAAATGACAAGTGATAAATAGTTCTCTGTTACAGAAGGCATGACCTTGCTCCAGATCCCCCGGGGTCTGCCGCAACTCTCCTATCGAACCTTCCAAAGACTCCACATGGCATATTTACCTACCATGGATAAACTAGCACCATTGGACCTGCAGGCAAGGAGGCCAAGGGGCAGGGCGATTTGCCCCACACCCTGGATCTGCTGCAGTCTCCCCTTGCTCTGGGCATTATTTGAACTAGGAAATAAATGAGTCAATGCTGTAATGCCAATGTGGTATATGATGCCTCAAAATCCAAAGACTCCTAACAAATCCTATGTCTCTTTCTTAGAGGCGGGAGATGCTTGAGGTCCAGCATCTAGTCCCAGACCAATGGACCCCTGAAAATTTTACTAGTATGGCAAAGCCTCTGAATTTTAGGGGAGGGAGGGTCTTATTTCCCACCAGCTGGCATCTGGCCACTCCGAGTACTTGTCATATTTTGTTCCAACCAAGTCAGTTAGCATCATGTTATATAGAATATCAAAATGATCAAGTTCCCTGTGGATTATATCATGATATAGAGCAGAAGAGTTAACATAGCACCCGGACAAAATAGCCAAGCTATTCTGTTGTCCTTCCCACATATAAACAAAATGCCTTTGAGTCTTTTACTGATTAAGATTGAAAAGAATGCATTTACAGATCAATAGCTGCACACCAAGTGCCAACAGCTGTATTCATCTGTTCAGGTAAAGATCCAAACTAGAGCTGCAAATTGGGGCTGTCAGTTGGTTAAGCTGATGGAAGTCCACGGTCATCCATCACAACCCTATGGTTTTTTTATGCATCTGACCCAAATAGGAATACGATAGGATCCATGCATCTTTAATCTTCGATGGAGGTGCTAATCTGCAATACTTCCCCAGATGTGGTATTGCTTTTTATTTACCATCTTGACATTTGACACTTGGATCTTCCTAAGTGTCATATTGGTATGGGAACCATTATGCAAGTTCTGCTAGCTGTTAAGTATATCCATCCCAATTAGAAGTCTTGAGCAATAACTGTAGGAGGGACCTGTGGACCCACAAGAACCAAAATGAGACAAACCTGAGACTGGACTCCATCACCACCTTGCCTCTGTTTGCCCACTCTAGGCAGAGAACCATTATGGCACTTCAGATCCTCTGGTGTCAGTGTCACCTCAGAACCCAGTATTCTACAGCCCTCGAGAAATCTAGGTATTCCCCTTTCTGTGGTGGACAGTTACTCCAGAACATGTCCATAGGTACTGTTAAGGAAGAACTAGAGCAATATTTGTTGCATATGTTTGCAGTAGCATTGTTGGACCCTTTGAGGGGAACTCGGCTGCCGGTCTGCCAGTGGGGTCTGAGTCCATGAACTAACTCAGATCTAGAAACTGAATGAGGACTTGTGATTTTCATTGTGGTGGACGACATCAGGCTCTGCTCCTCAGCTCCTCATTTCTTCTGGTTATGCAGTCAAATGACACTCCAGTCAGCTTCCCTTCTATCTTCCCCCTCAGTCTATTAGTATTAGATCATACCTTTTTTGTCCAATTTGTACTGTTCTTTAATCACTTTTCCAGACTTTTCCACAGTAACTAGGAAACTAATGTTTTCTACTTCATGTGTCAAATCTGATCCTTAAAAGTTTAGCAGGAAAATTTTTTTTCTTTTTTTTTTTTTTTTTTGGCTGCTGACCAGTACAGGGATTGAACGCTGGACCTTGGTGTTATCAGCACCGCATTCTAACCAACGGAGATAACCGGCCAGCCCAGGAAATATTTTTAATAGAGTGGGACACAGTAATCTCCAGACAACTTCTGGTTATGTTTTCTTTCTAATTTTTAGATGCATCTCCTTTAACCTTTTACTTGCTTTATCCTGAAATATAAGTGCTCTGAAGGGCATTTATATTTTATTCTGAAACTACCAATTTGGGATTAATCTATTTAACTATCTTTTTTTTTTTTTTTGCTTTGTTATAATTTCCTGTTTTATTAACACAAGGTTTTAATTTTACTTATTCCTTTTTTCTACTTTTTGTACCTCAGGAGCTCAGACTTGGGCCAATCAAAATCTTTTTTCCATTGTACGCTGTCATTGCTAGCCTATAAATGGCCTGCTTTTATTTGTGTTTTTGAAGATAATATAATAAACAACTTGTGTAGTCAGACACAAGTATAATGACTACTTATGTAGTCAGTGCACAATCTAAGAACTAGAAGGAAAAAACTATATCTCTATACTTTTAAAATATAGGGATATAGGGCTGGCTGGTTAGCTCAGATGCTTAGAGCATGGTGCTGATTACACCAAGGTCCAGTCCAGGGTTCGATCCCTGTACCGGCCAGCCGCCAAGAAAAAAAAAAAATTACAAAATAAAATATAGAGATATGTACTTATCTGTATGTAATGACTATTCAGTTAATGACTAAAGTTACGCCACTTTTTGCAATGACTCCCTTTTTTCAGTCTAATGACTTTGCCCCAAAACAGACTAAATAAAATACACTATTAGAAGTGATATTTGACCTTAGCGTTTCAAGCAAAAACACATTCACAAATCCAGAACAGCAGCTTCCAGCCGGAGGCTCACGGGAAAGAGCTGCCTCCTGTTGCCATAAGACAGCGCCACCTGCTGGGCATGGTTTGAGCAAGCATCTTACAGAATTTTACGAGCACTTCCATGTAAGAAAGGGTCCTTGCTTAGTCTTAATTATGCTCTAAAGGGATTTGGGGTGTTATAAGTTTGTTTCGTGTGCACTTCGAATGTATGGTAATGATGGGCTTCCAATAGATTGAAACATTGGTGAGGAATGGTGCAAAATGAAGAACGCACCTTCCATCAACTCAACCCCCATAGTCAAGTCCTGTCGTCTTTTGGGAAGGGTAACAAGCCTCCATTACATAAAGGTTTATGTACAATCTACATTTATTTACATTAAAATTGTTGTTTATTACTTACATAAAGTGTTTTCTGTGTTTGGTTGATTTTTTTGTATCTATGAATATTGTTCCAGTGTCTTGGTTTGGGATAAATTATGTTGTAACTTTCCATATTAAAATTAATGAAAGTAAATTTTTTTTCTTTTCTGAATTTTCTTTTTTTTTCTTTAATTGAAACATTATACATATTTGCCAGTTACAGAGTTGACTATCATTACTTGAGGACAATATGCGATGATCAAATCAGGATAGTTAGTATATTCATCATTACAATATGTAATCATTCTTGTGCCCATTAACCAATTTTTAGCTAACCCCCCTTTCCCTCCGCCTCCTCCTTTCCCACCTCTAGTAAGAACAGTTCTGTTCTCTCCTTCTCAAAGTTCAACGTATCATTGTAATTACTGTTTCTTTTTTTCTCTCTTTTTTTTTTTTAGCTCCCATTGTGCGTGAGAACGTGAGGTATTTGTCTTTCTATGCCTAGCTTATTTCACTGAACATAATTCTCTCCAAGCTCATCCACATTGCTGCAAATGGCAGAATTTCATTCTTTTTTTATGGCTGAATAGTATTCCATCATGTATACTGTAGTGGATTGAATTATGTCCTTCCAAAACTCATTGAAGCTTGAATTGTGTCTCCCAAGTTTTATGTTTTAGAAACTTGGCCCCCACTGTGACTGTTAAGAGGGTGGGAAATCCTACTATGGTAATTGAAAGGTGAGGCTTTAAGAGGTGATTGGATTGTAGGACCGTGCAGTAGTGAATGGATTAAAAATGGTGGTCAGGGGTGTGGTTCTGAGGGCTTTAAAAGAAAAAGAGAGTCTGTCTCTGTTCTCTGCTTCCACCATCTTGCAATGTGTGACCCCTGGGTCACTGTCACCACCAGCAGATGGACTTTGGACTTCTCAGACTCAGAAACTGTAAGTAATAAATTTTCTTTTTCTTCATAAATCACCCAGTTTCAGGTATTTTGTTATAAGCAACAGAAACGGATTAATACATATACATACCACCATTTTTCTTATACCATTTTATCTCATAACATTTTTCCTATCCAGTTATACATCAGTGAACATTTCTTGAATATATCTTGGCTATTATAAACAGAGCTGAAATAAACATGGTAGTGCAGGTATCCTTCAACATGATGATTTCCATTCCTTTGGGTATATGCCCAGCAGTGGGATTGCTGGATTTTATGTCAGTTGTACCTATAGTTATTTGAAAAAATTTGATACTATTTTCAATGATGGCTGTACTAATTTATAGTCCCACCAATGGAAATATTTTTTCATGTGTGGGCTTATCATTTAGCACCAGGGTTTTTAGAAATGAATTAGTCATTAAATGAAGGACAGGTGTAAATTAAATATAAAGGTACAAATATCTAAATGATAAAAATGAAAGGAAAAGTTAACATTAAAATGTCAATCGACCCAAGTCTGGCTTGGTGTCCAAAATCTCAACCTACTTCCAGGAAATATTATGAATAATTAAATGATGTAAACATTTGAAGGTGAATTAGAAAAATCAAGAACACTATGGAAAGTAAGTTATTAAAATGTTGATGAAGTGATGATGGTAATAACTGAGGTTTATATTCTCTGGTTATATTGCTGGTTCTTAGGCTGTATTCCAGGCAACATATGAAATGCTCGATGTGTATAATATTACCATATCCTCACAACATTCAGATGACTATTTTTAGCTCCATCTGAGCAACCAGGCTCAGGGAACTGAAAGACACCCCCTCCCCCAGAAAACACCTGGATAAATGTAAGGGCAGGAATTGGGTTCTGGTCTTTTTCAAAGCCTGTGCTCACTCCACTGGAGACTGCGTTGTGGATGCCGGCTCTTATCCGACCCTAATCCCTGGAGAGCCAAGTGCCCCATGGTCCTCTGGAAGGGGAGAGGCTTATGGAGGTCACTAGATAGACTTTTGGCTGGAGCCCATCTCACGGTGGATCAGGTGGGATCTTGAACTAATCTTGTGGTTATTTCCCCAGTCACACCAAATACACTTCACGACTGGCAGAATCCCCACAGCTCTTCCCTGACCCAGAGAATAAGGGCTATTATAGTGAGACAGGCTGACAGAACTGCTCCCTCCTCACCTCCACCACCAAAATACAAAACCAAAAGGTGGGCCTGGCCAGTTAGCTGAGTTGGTTAGAGCACGGTGTTATAACACCAAGGTCAAGGGTTTGGATTCCCATACCAGCCAGCTGCCAACAAAAATAAAAACTAAAACAAAACAATATCATTAAATATCATTAAATAATACAGAAAGCGATTCCCTGTCCCTGGGGGAATCCCTAATCCTTGGTGCCACTATCAAGGATTTCACAGATGCAGAGGTAGAGATTCCCACCACATCTGCATTTTACTCACACACTTGACCTGTACAGAAGCCAAATGATGGGTTTTCACAGGTTTAATCAGGTGGTGACGCCCATGCTCAATTGGGTGCATGCACAAGTAGGACTAGATAGACCATGTATGAGATGACCTGGCCACAGTGGGTACAATGGAGTCCATGCATGGATTCGAGAGGGTGGCCTTCCCCTCACCAAGGCTGCTGGGGCTCTGACACGGCTGAAAATTCAACCTGCCACTAGCAGAGGCCAACAGTGAGCTACAGGAATTCTGGGAAATGTAGTTCATTCTAGCAAAGCTGACACATAACAAAGACATGAATCACATGTCTTACTAAGGTGGGCGGGCCAGGAGGAGGTGACAGAGGTACAGTGTGAAATCTTTGTGAGTTGAATTTTAAGGAAGGCGTTTCAGAGCGCAACAATACCAGATGTGTGTGGATGATAATTCATTGACTATCTGGACTCTCGGTCCATTGTTACAAAAGCCTTTGTACATTGGAAATGTTTCAGGAAGCCAAACATATGACAGCTTACTTTTAAAGTCCACAATGGTGTGCATGGAGTCCACTGATCAGACCGGAACAGCAACATCATAACCTGAAAAAGTGTCTATGGTGGTAAAGCACCACTGGTGGCCACAAGAGGGGTGATCAAAGTCCCAATGTAATCAATCTGTCCTATGTGGGTAGAGCCAACGCTCCCTGTAATGAGCTTCTTCCAATGTGAGATAAACAGGGCCAACTTGTGGCAGAAGTCACAAGTCTGGCATGCAGTGGAGGCTTCTGAACCACACACAGGGTCCTTACTTTGTGCCCAGCACGTGACAGTAGATGCAGGGCCACCATAGATGTAATATGGTCATAGATCCAGGGGCAATCTGGACAGCACAGGTTGGCAGCTTGATCCCAGTCAGTATCATCAGAGAAAGGTCCCTTACTGTGGGCCGGAGATGTTGAATCATCAACCACAATTCGTTTTTATAGTTTGTGGCCCAAAGAGGGGTGTCTTTAATTTGCTAATCTGTAGTTTTCCAAGCCACAGACGAGATGGCTAGACCATTGGGAAGAGTCCAGAAGTCAGTAAAAATATATGACTGGTTCTCAGAGTATCATCTAAGGCAATGGTTTTTAACCAAGAATGATTTTTTTGACCCCCAGGGAACAATTGGCGATGTCTGGAGACATTTTTGATTGTCACAATGGGGGCCGGGGGTGCAATTGGCTTCTAGTGGGTTGAGGCCAGATGCTGTTAAACATCTACAATGGCCAGGGCAGCTCCCCACACAAATAATGATCCAGCCCCAAGTGTCAACAGTGACCGGGTTGAACACCTTGGTTTGGGACAGCTGGTTGTTCTGCCTGGCCTTTACTGCAGTTGTTGCTCCAGAGCTGTCACTGGGACTGGATGACTGTTCCAGCTTATTTTTATATTTGTTTTAAATTCTTCATAATGAAAAGTGCAATTAAATGTAGAGACCTAAGGAACTAGAAGTCTGGGCATTTTCCATTTTTACCCAAACCTCTAGGTAATTCTTGTGCCTTAAGAAGTATGAGAATGTGGCATTGTCAGGCGCCCTGGGAGGTTTGTTTTTCCTGGGACCAAAAGAAAAATTGGCCTAGCTAATTTGGGGGAATAAACTTACCTGCAACCTGCAACCATTTTATTTTTTACAGATCGTCTTTCTAGCACTTGGGCCAAACATTTCTCCTTGTATCCTCTTCTAATCTCTCACCTTCCTGAGAGCAGGGATTTTAGTCTGTTTTGTTATGTAATCTCAGCACTTAAAACAGTTGGTAGCACTTTGTTACAAGGTGGAGCTCTTTGGGCCGAGCCCGTGGCGCACTCGGGAGAGTGTGGCGCTGGGAGTGTGGCGACGCTCCCGCCACGGGTTCGGATCCTATATAGGAATGGCCCGTGCACTCACTGGCTGAGCACCCGTCACGAAACAGACAAAAAAAAAAAAAAAAGAAAAAAAAAGAAATGGACAAGGTGGAGCTCTAACCAACTGAGCTATCTGGTCAGCCCCAGTTGGTAGCACTTTATAGATGCTTAATAAATGTTTGACTGTATGAATGAATTAGCTGGCTTTTTTAATTTGGGGGTTTTTTAATTGGTGAAAAGAAAAAGAAAAGACCATCTCCAAGATCAGAAATTCTTTCTTCTGCTTGCTCTAACATGCTCCTTAAGTTCTTGGTTGTGTTTTTTATTTTGTTGGATGAATCCTTTAGCTCAAGGAGTTCTACTACCTTCTTTAATTTTTTTTTTTTTTTTAAAGATGACGGTAAGGGGATCTTAACCCTTGGCTTGGTGTTGTCAGCACCACGCTCTCCCAGTGAGCGAACCGGCCATCCCTATATAGGGATCCAAACCCATGGCCTTGGTGTTATCAGCACGGCACTCTCCTGAGTGAGCCACAGACCAGCCCTTTTCTTAAGGTATTAATCTCTTTGTAGATTTCCTCCTTCATATCCTGTATACTTTTTCCCCCATTTCATTGTGTTGTCTGAGTCTTCTCATATCTCATTGAGTTTCCTTAAGATTGTTGCTCAAAGTTCCTTTTCAGTCATTTCAAGGGTTTCCTGCTTTATGAGGTCTGGTACTTGAGAATTACTGTATTCCTTTGTTGGTGTCATATTTTCTTGTTTTTTCATATTTCTAGTATCTCTACATTGACGTTTGGTCATCTGGTAGAGTAGTTGCTTCTTCTGTTACTCTAGAGTGGGATTTGAAGAGAGAGGCTTCCTCTTTTTCTGGATTCTGCTGGTGATTCTCCTTGTGTCAATGCAGTTAGTTGAGTGTTCAGTGGTCTGCCTGCATGGTGGCTGCGGTGGGCCACCCCTGCAGTGGTAGTGGCTTGGTGGTGGCTGTGGTGGACCACCTGCGCAGAAGTGGTGTTTGCAGCAGTGGCAAGGCTAAAGTCCCCAGGCTCACTCCTGCCTTCTGTCAGGCAGGGACTTCCTGCGGCTCCTGGTGAGGTGCCCAGGTATGCCCCTGCCTTCTCAAAAACTTAAATTTTTTCTCTTGCTTAGAACAGAATAAAAAGAAAGAAAGAAAACCACTTAAATTTATGTTATTCATGTTTTTTAAGAATACTGCATTGAAATAATCTTGACCCATTTAAGTTAAGTTGCTGATAGAGTTTGGATATGTTGTCTCCCCAAAGCTCATGTTGAAATCTGAT
Organism: Cynocephalus volans; assembly: GCF_027409185.1. Classification (NCBI taxonomy): domain Eukaryota; kingdom Metazoa; phylum Chordata; class Mammalia; order Dermoptera; family Cynocephalidae; genus Cynocephalus; species Cynocephalus volans. The sequence continues at coordinate 86,045,420 of NC_084473.1, forward strand.
TCCTAATGTGGCAGTGATTGAGCTCTTTGGGTCATGGGGGGCAGATCCTTCATGAATAGATTAATGCTCTCCCTGGGGGTGGAGTAGTAAGTGAGTTCTCACTCTATTAGTTCCTGAGGGAGATGTTTGTTTATTGGACCGTGTCACCTCCTCTCTCTCTTGCTTCCTCTCACTATGTGATATCCTTGTACCCGTTGACTGCCCTGCTGTTTTCCACCATGAGTAGAAGAAGCCTGAGTCTCATGCCAAATGCAGCTGTCCTAGAATCATGAGCCAAGTAAACCTCTTTTCTTTATAAATTACCCAGTTTCAGGTATTCTGTTATAGCAACACAAAAACGGACTAATACAGGTGCTACCAATTGAACTGTGCTTTAAATTATTAAATTATGCCTCAGACCTGATTTTGTTTAGAAAAGGTGATCTTTCTGGACTATAAATAAAAACAAGAGAATGACAACATGACCTGAGTGACAGTTATCAAAAAGTTCTTCCAGGTTTTTTATATTTTATGTGTTTATTCATTTTTCCCCAACTTTTTTTCTGAAAATTTTTAAATCTATGAAAAGGCTGCAGGTTGTTCAGCAATTGTTAACTTTTTTCTGTATTTGTTCTCTATACATTGGTAAATAGATAATAGATACAAAGGTGCTTCAAAAAGTTCGTGGAAAAATAGAATTGAAAGACAATACAAATCCTTCCATGAGCTTTTTAGAAGTACTCTCATATATGTTTATATATGTGTCCTCATATACATATGTATATGTGTATATATACATATATGAGTCATGAATATATAATTATATAGATAGATAAATAGAGACATCTAGAGATAGACTATGTCTCTGTCAATATATAATTATACACACACACACACACACACTTTTCTTTTGAACTATCTGAAAATAAGTTGCATTTATTATAAGACTTTACCCATAAACATTTCAACATGTATCTCTAAGGACAAGGAGGACATTCTTCTATATTAACTCATCTTTATCAGACCCAGTACGTTTAACACTGGCACGCCCATTGATGCACCACTCTGAATGATGTAAGTGTGCAACCTGAGTACATTGTAGTTGTGTGTTAACAGTCTGTCTTTGACTGGGTTAGCTGTTGTGCTTTGTATTGAGACAGTGCTAGTTTAGTTTTTAATGTTGTATCATGACCACGTTTTCTGGGAGTTCAGATAATGAAAATGAGAGTGATTACAATACCAGTGTCAGCATGACCCAGACATCACTGAAAACAAAGACCAAATGATTCTGTTGTTTTAATAAGTGGAAGGACTCATACATCTGGATTAGGAAAGTAAGCAACCAAAACAGATCATACTTCTGGGTATGCAGAAAATAGTTTGGGATCGCACATGGTGGAAAAGGGTATGTGAAAGCACATATGGAGACTGAATCTCATGAGTTCAAGATGAGACAGGCAAGTACTTCTAAATCAATCAAAAGTGGGTTGTGGTTTTTTTTGCCTCCCAAAAAGACACAAATGCTCAGTCAAAAATAGTGGCTGCTAAATTAGTTTGGGCACACCACACAGACATGCACACATTATCATATTGTTGCCTTGATTGCTCTATGAAACTGAATAAAGTTATACTTTCTGATTCAGATATTGCAACTAAATGTCCAGTGGGGGAGCAAAAGGGGGTAGTTCTGATAACAGATGTGTTGGCCCCTGCAGAAAAGCAGATTCTGTCAGGTCTTACCAATGACCATACTTCTAGTTGAAGCATGGCAGCAGCAACCACAAAGCATCCCCCTTTGTTTTGAAAAACGGAGTTTCAAATCATCTTCTGGAGTTCTATGAAGATTGAAATGAAACTTCAAAAAACATAAAACAAAAGATTGCTGATATCTCACCCAGAGAGAAACTAGACTTTGCTTATTTATCTGCATATTTGGCAGACAATACAAATGTAAATATTAGCAAATCCCATTCAGTCTATAAGCTCCTAACCAAAGAAAATGAAAAAATCTTACTTGCTAACCGTCCTGGACACCTTGTGTATGAGTTTGCTAAAAGGGATGTGTTTTTACTGCCCTGTGATATTGAGGCTTTCATAACATGCATTTTAGTCATTTTACCATTTCCTAAAAATATACAGAAGCATTTAATGAGATTTTTTACTTAATCACATAAAATTCACTTTGACTTGCAGCTCTGCTCTCATCAAGCTCACACTACACTGATTCCTGGTGCCAGTCCAGTGTGATGACATCAAGCCAAATATCCTCTCAACAAAAGCACCGAGCACGGGACACTTAGATTTTCCAGTTTTACCACTACATACAAGAAAAGAAGGATGCGCTAAAGGCTGCAGGCAGTTTAGAGAAGTATCATTGGAAAAGAAAACAGAAAAAGCAAAAATATCTTACCATATCATGGGACAGAAAGAAATACCCTTTTTTTTATTATTAACTATAGGTAATATCCACTTTAATTAGTTCTTCTGTGTTTACATTTTCACACTTATGTATCTTAAGAACATACAGGCTTCCCTGGGCCTGCTCCCCTGGGGCTTGAGTTCTGCCGGTTATAGATTCTTGGGACTTGTTCTGCTTCTTCACTTTTCTGATCTGTACATCCCTTTTCCCTCACCAGCACCTTGAGCTGCTGTATCCCAGTCATTGTGTTACCATCAGCAGCTTCTCCTAGGAAGCCTGAGGTTCACCTTGGGACTATGCGCTCACAATGTGCGGCAAAACAGCTCCAGCAGCAATGTCCAAGTGTCTGGGTTTGGGAGCCTCAAGAGGTAGGACCCCTCATTGTGCAAACTGTCCACATCCTTGGCATTTTGCTGCTTCTTAATACTTTTCAGGGTCTTCTTCTTAGGTCCACCTAACCTGATACACCATGCAGCCACTAATTTCTGGCTCATCAGAAAAGAAAGGGATTCAAATGATTTGGGTGTGGTCTTGTTTCATATGTCACCACCTCATTGGTAAATTGTCATTGATTTAAAAAAAATAGATACTTTTTGCTTTTCCTCTTGGTCATTAACAAAAAAAAAAAAAAAAAAAAAAAAGGAGATGCTATTGTGACACTCATAGACTCCCCAGACTCTGCAAACTCTATGTATTCAGAGACTTCAGAATAGGTTCAACATCTTCCAGGACCTTATTTCCAAGCAAGTTGATATTATAAAACACAGCTAACCAAAAAGGAGGAATTCCACCAGAGCAGCGGTTCTCAGCCTTGGCTGCACATTGAATCGATTTTTAAAATTGATATTTAAAAAAAAATACCATTGTCTGGGTCTCACCTCAAGAGATTCTGATTTGATTGATCTGGGTGTGGGCTTTTTAAAAAAGCAACACACTTTATAATGGAAGCCAGAATACTTTCTTCCAAGATTATTAACTTCCTTAGAGAATCTGGCTTCTATTTGCATACATTCTGCCTGAAAGTTTTTCACAGCACTAAGTAGGTGCTTACCCTCTGAAGTAAGTATTGACCAAAATATTTCTTATCGTTATTATAGTGATTATGTTTATCAACAAAGTCAGTATGTTCAAGGGCAGACACAAAATCCTCAGTTACAACTTGAAAACCATCAAAGATGAAATGGTGACTCTGCTTCCTGGTTAACATACCCCACCTTCTCACATCCACAGCCTATTGACTGGCAGTCAGAATCCTGAGTGTCATCAGTTCGTTCAGCCACTTTGGCATCTGCACGCCTCCTCCAACATTGCCACCTACCACCACCACTGTACCCAATACTTGCCCATCCTTCAGGCCCACCACTTCTAGTTGGCTTCCTTGGTTGAACATAGCCATTCTTCGTGAAGTGAGGCAGGCATTTTGAAAGATTTCTTGTCATCTCAACACTTCCTCCAGTGGTGGCAGTTGTGGGATGGGGTCTTTGGTGGCAGCAGTGACAAGCAAAAGTGGTCAAGATGATGGTGGCTGCTGCTGAGGCAGCTATGACAGGCTGAGGCCAGGGCAGCTGTGGCAACATGCGGTGGCCTTGACGGTGGCTACAGTGAGGTGACCCCAGAGGGTATGACAGCAGCTGAGGCAGTGACTGTTTGCTGGAAAGCTTTCTCTCCACTAAAGTCCACTCTGCCTGTGTGGGGGCCAAGCAGGAAGTGACAGGAAATGAAAACCCCAGCCCCCCACGTAGCCCCCAACCAAGCGACTGCTGGGGGTTGGTGGATAAGTACCCTCACCCCTTGAGTGGGTACCATATGTTCTACAGTCTCCCAGCATTCCCCAGAGAATTAAGCCATTGCCCACAGTGATAACGTGCTTAGTAACGCACTCTTTATCTGCCACTTTCCCTTCCCTGTGTCACTTCCCACTGCCCAACCAATACTTTCTGGGATCCTCTCCCAAATCCTTGTCTCAGGGCCTGTTTCTGGGGGAACCCAAGCTGAGACTGTGCATCATGAACCAAGGATTATGATTCAAGCACATATGGCACATTAACAAAAACTGAGCATATGCCAAGCCATAAAGTCTCAACAAATTTTGAAAGATTGAAATCGCCAAAAGTAAATTCTGTGAAAAGATTAATAAAATGGATTAACTCATGTCGGGATTGATGAAGAAAAAAAGGAAGAGGGTACCAATAACCAATGTCAGAAATGAAAAAGGGGCTATCACTACAGATTCTATAGACCTTAAAAAGATGAGGATATTATGAACAATTTATGGCAATTTGAAAACAAAGATACTGGGGGCTGGCCAATTACTCAGTTCGTTAGAGTGTGATGTTGGTAACACCAAGGTCCAGGGGTCGATTCCTGTACCAGCCAGCTGCCAAAAAAGAAAAAGAAATGTAGATACTATAGATGTAGATACTATAAAAAATTTCTCGAAAAATGCAACATGCAAAAACAGACACGGGAAGAAACTACTCGATTCTTGTGGTAGTTTTACATATGGGCACAAATTCTTTGCATCCAAATGCCATCAAGAAGTGAAGTCTCCCTGCCCTTTTAGTGTGGGATGGACTCATGACTTCTTTGACCAACAGAATGTGGTAAAAGTGATATCTTTGTGGTTTCCATTTTCACTCTCTTTGACCCCTGAAGCCACCATATAAAGAAGCTGCTCTAGTCTACCAGAAGAGGCCACATAGAGACGTTCTAAAACGTAGTCTGCATCTCCATTTTGTCTGCTCTAACCACTTTTTTTACTTGCATAGAACAGAACTCCAGTCAAGCTTATTCAAGCAAAGGGGTGGGCTGAAAACATCCACCAAAATCTAAGGGCTCAATCCACTTCCCAAGGAAAATGAATTTGGAAATCCAAAGCCACCAGGACACAGGCAGCTCTTTCAAGGACCACAGGAACTGATCACAATCCTCTCTCCATTACCCAGGTCTCCTCCGGTCTTGGCCAAATGGCATCTGGTAGCTCCTGCAACCCTGACTGTACAGGACTTCCACTCTGGCTCCTAAATCAATGGACAACTTCCTTTGTCTTGGAGATTAATCCCCAGAAGGACTTCCATAGGCTAGGTTCATTTTTCCAAGCCAGAGCCCAGGCCTTAGGTTTCAAATGATCAATTACTTCAATTTCCAGAGGTTTGGAGTCACCTCCACGTAGGAGAGACTTGTCTGAATGGTGAATCTGGGTGCAGGGCATGAGCAAGCTCAGTATAGCACTCTGGGCTCTCTCCCCGCTGCATACTTGCCTGTCTGCTCTCTGCTCTTTAGGACCTGACCCTACTGGAGAGCCTGTGATCAACCAGCTGTACCATAGAGCCCGTAATCCCAAAGAGAAACATTACGAAGCTGCATCAGGGCTGGCTGGTAGCTCAGTTGGTTAGAGTGCAGTGTTACAACACCAAGATCAAGAATTTAGATCCCCATACCAGCCAGCTGCCAAAAAAGCAGCTATAGCTACCACTGCTTGTACCTGCCCGGCTCCATTCAGCATCACTTCTGTACACGGAAGGCTGCTTACCTGATCCTGTTACTCTCTGCTCAGGGCTCTCTTCTGATAGCAGGAGCACACTTGGCCCATCAGGGCAGAAGTGCCAGACAGTCAATGCCTATGAAAACAGCCCTCAGTGACAGATGAGGAGGTGGTGGGTAAAAACCCCAATTTACTGGCCCTTTGATGGGTAACTGAGGTATGTTCCATGCATTCTCCCAGAGGTTCCCAGTTGCCCGCAGTGGTAGCTGACTTGATAATGTACCTTTCATTGGCTGCCTTCTTCCCTGTCTCCCTCTCCACTCCCCTACCAAATATACTACCCGCAGTGAAATTCTCAGGGTTGGCTTCTGGAGGAATGCAAACCAGGTCAGAACAGAAGTCGAGTGCAGTAGGTTTCTAAGCCACATCCTTCCACACAGTTGTTTATGATAATAAAGCCATTATTTTCATCTCCATCACCTAACGCCTGTGTCTATTGCTTAACTGGTTTTGAACTCAGCAGGAAAAGAGGTGTGTTATTTATTGCCCCCCAAGCCTCAAGAAAGCTCAATAAAGATCTGGTGAATGGTAGAGTGGAAGGTAAAAAGGGCCTTTGCTCCATGCGTTTGCAGCAGGAGACAGGAAATGGCTGTTTGGCAGTTAACAAGGGAAGAGGGGTCACCTTAAGCCTGGTGAGCAGATGGAGCCTCCTGCCCCTCCCAGACCCTTCCCTGGCACAGCAGGGGGAAGCTGGGGAGCAGAACACTAGGGTTTCTGCCCCCTCAGCTGCAGAAGGCAGGAATCAAAGGCCAGTATACAGAGTCTTTATTTATTGGGAGTCCTGATGTTCAGGGAAGACAGGCCCAGGGCCAGAGCCTTTGTGACTCCATCTGGCCACTCTGCAGGGGTGGGGGCATCAAGTAGTCAGTCACTCATGTCCAGTGTCCCTGCAGTCAAAGGAGTCCTCAGGAGGCAGGAAGCGACTGTGTCTGTGGAGAAAACACAGTAAGAACTACTAACACCTCTTCTGTGCCCGGCCCTGGGACCACTGCTGGGAGATTACGTAGACACAGCATAGACTGCCTGTGCAGAGCCCACGGTCTGGAAGGAGAGGGTGTCAGGTGATGACCTTGGCCATTTGCTATGTGTATAAGTTGGCTGTGCTGAATTGTCACTTGGAGCAGGAAAGGCACCATTCTGCTGTATTTACTGAGCACCTGCTGTGTGTGTGCCCGTATCATTGCTGGTGACGCAGCAAGCAAAAGTTTCTAACTCTGGGGAGCTTATAGTCGAGTAGGAAGCAACAAACAAGAAATCAACAAAAATATGTCAACAGATAAAATTCTATATGGAAAACTAAATCAGGATGAAGAACAGAGGTGTGTGTGAAATGGGACGTACATGTGGCACTTTAAACTGTTGGCTACAAAGCCATGAGATGTTCCACAGTCTTCACATCATGTTGTAAGAGACTGGAATGTTTGTGTGTCTGCTACCGTATAGACTAGAAAACAGAGGAGGCCCAAACCTCACTGCCCCCAGTCAGGAAGGAAAAGCTGTAACCAGCACGTCATCACCAGCAAGGAGGACGACGGTGGGGAGGAGCTGGGTGTTGGTTACTCTGAGTGCACTGGAGAGCCACGAGAAAGTTTTAAAGGGGAGAGATGTGACCTCATTTCCATTTTCAAAAGCTCTTTTGGCTGCCAGGGAAGAGTAGACTGTAGGGGCTAGGGTGGCCACAGGGAGACCAGGAAGGGAAGGAGCAACTGGCCGTGAGATGGGACGGTGGGGTCGTAACTGTTCAGATGCCCAAAAAACTTGAAAGAAAGAAATGTCCCCAACGATGGCTGAGAAACTAGTGTGCACAGTATGTGGTCATTACTGAATGTTTCCTGAGGAGAATTAAATTCCTTCCATTGGTTCCTGCTCTTGGGGCCTGAACCTTTTATTTATCCTTGCCTTTTAAAAAGCAACAATGACTGTAGGGCCTGAGTAGAAGGGTATCTCCCCAGTCTTTAGCCAAGAGCTCCCTTGAAGCAGGCGATGGGAGAGAAGCAGTTACGAGGCAGTAGGATGTGAGCCATGATGGAGGAGGCCTGGGGACCTCGGGAGCCCAGGGACAGGGTTGGGGTATCAGGGGAAGTTTTCTGAAGGAGGTGCTATCTAAGCTAGAATAGGAATTGGCCAGGAGATGGATTAGGAAGGGCAGTCAAGGCAGAGGGAAATAGCTAGACAAAGCCTGGTAGCAGGAGCAACATGCACTTGAGTAACTGTATGTTCACTGGGGCTGGTACATGGACTTTGAGATGAAAAGTGGGGAGAAGTGGGGCCATAGGTCACAGGGGCTGCATCCTGCAGGACACTGCAGGTCGTGCTGGAGTTGGGACTTAGCCTGGTAAAGTGAGCACCACAGAAAAGTTTCTAAGTAGAAGCAGAACATGGTCAGATTTCCTCTGAGATCACTCTGGGACCATCACAGACAGCCAACTGAAAGGGTAAGAGGGAGCATGGGGGCCCAGAAGGCTGATATGGTGATATGAGAGAAAAGACGGGGCTGCAGGGACAGAGAGGACCAGATGATGGGGGTTCAGAGGAGGCTGGTGAAAGATATGACTTTGGCCTTTAGAGCTCATAGTCCAGTGGGGGAGGCAGTAAATATCTAAAGGAAAATTTCTCAACCTTTTTTTCATTATTGCTCCCAAAAATCCTTTTAGATTTTTTCTAATTGCCTTGTCCATGAAATTTTAATATCACAGATATGCTGTATATCTTTTCATATACTGTATACATTAAAAGGAGTAAGATTTTTTTGCCCACCCCACCCAACCCCTCTGCCAAGGAGCAGTGAGAATGAGAGAGTAGGTGAGGGAGGAGGTGGATGAGGTCAGCCTGAGGAAGAACACAGAGTGCAGCAAGGGATTTCCTCCTCACCGTGAATGGGAAGCCACTGGAGAGCTTTAAGCGAAGGTGTAATGTGACCAGATTTTAGTTCTGAAATGCTCGCTCAAGGCACTATATGGAGGCAAGAGAAGAAGTATTCGGGAGACCAGAGAGAAGGCTGGAGCAGGTATTCTGGCAGTGGAGGAATGGGGAATGTGGTTGGACTAAAGCAGGGACATGAGATGACCACGTTCAGATTCTGGATGCACAGGGAAGGCCTGGGTGGGGGGCGGGGGTTGGGACTAGAATGACTCCAAGGTCTTTACCCTGAACAACTAGAAAGATAAAATGGGATGTTAGGGGGGAAAGAGATGAACTGGTGAACCCCCTTACCTCCACAGTCGTGGGTGAGCCTGGCGGCTGCACCTTCTCAGCACACTGCAGGAAGCGGCGCACATGCTCTGCACAGTTGCCCACGGCTGCCTCGTTCTGTCGAAGACACTCCTCAAAGGCCTTGAAAGGCTCAGCACAGGCCTGGCGGATCTGGCGGATGATTGGGCTGTGGGGGTAGGGCATTTCAGGCCATGACTCATCCCCTCCCCCTCTCCCACCCCACCATCATACTTGCCCACACTCACTGGGAGGATGTGCATTGAGCAATGCTCATCTTAAGGTAGTGACAGTCCCGCTGCCATGACTCAGGCTTGGCTGCCACGCACTGGCCATACTGTTCCAGCTCCCGGCCACAGTAGCGAGCAGTGACCTCCAAAGCCGCCTGCCTGTGAGACAGGGTTAGTTGAGAATAATTCCAGGCAGCAGGGAAGAAAGGGAGTTCTGATCTGGGTCTGGGGTAGGACTAGGGGTCCTGGGCAGATACAGGAATCTGAAGGATCCTGGGATGGGGCCAGAGAGGCAGAGGTGAGGCCTGAGTCCTGGGGGTTGTGCAGCAGGGTGGGAGATAAAAGTCCTAAAACAAAGTCTGATTATTCTAAGGCAGGCCTTGGGTATCTTGGAAGAAGGATCTTGGCATCCAGGCATCTTTCAGTAGGCCCAGGGATCATGCGGAGAAGGCTTGGGGCCTTAGATGCAAGATTTAGAGTTCAAGGGAGAGATCCTGGGAGAATTAACTGGGTTTGGAGGTCCTAAAAGTGAGGTTTAGAGATCCAGGAGGTGGAGTTTTGGGTCCTGGGAAAGGGTCACTTGGTCAGAGAGGCTTAGAGATGAGATCTGAGGCCCTGTGGTGGGTTTGGGGGTCCTCGGAGCATAATATGGATGCCCTGGGTAAGGCTGGGGAATCTGGGCTGGATATGGAGAGACCTGCAAGTGAGCTCTTGGAGTTTTGGAGGACAAGGTCTGGGAATCCGGAAGAAGGTTGGGAGGGGTCTAGGAACAAGTGTGTGGAATGTGGGCCTTGGGTAGTTCTGGGGTGAGTTGTGAGTCCTGGACAGTTCTGGAAGGTTCAAACTGTAAGGTTTGGTGATCCAGGGAGAGGGTTGGAGCTCTAAGGACCGGTGTAGGAGACCTAGAGGTCCTAACACGTCTGGAGTCCTAGGGTCTCAGTGTGAGGTCCAGCGCCTTGGGTCCTGGCCCTGAAAGTCAGCCACCTCATGGAAAGGGGGCGGGGCCTAAACGCTTAGAGGGCGGGGCCTGAGTACCAGGAGGGGTGGGGCTTGTGAGAAAAGGCGAGGAATCTTGACGGTCGGATCTCCAAGGAGCAGAGAGGCCAGTCCTTCTTGCCGAGGTCCTCGGCTAGGTCCAGGTCACTGGGATAAAATAAGGGCGCGACTGAAGTACGGGGTAGGAGCTCCCGCTACTCACATCTGGAGGCCGGTGCTGGTGTGGGATCAGTCAGGGAGGAGCGACCCGCCTCTTCCGGTATCAGGTTATCATGGCGGCGCCCACCCAGCCCTCGGTGTTCGTTTTTTCCGGTCACAGAGCAGCCCCATTCCCTTTAGGTCCAAACCGTCATGGCGGCGCCCTGCCTCTTTTTCCGGCCCCGGTCCGTCACGGCGGCGGCGCGCTGTGCAGCCACTTCCGGCCTAGTCGGCTCAGTGGCCTTACCCCCTTCTCCTTCCGCCTTGCCATGGCGGCGTCCAGGGTTCACCGGAAGTAGGCGACCGGAAGTCCGGCGGTGCTTCGGCCCCAAAGCGAGTGCGGCTTAGAGCTGAGCGGCGCCTCGTAGAGCTCAGTGAGAGTCTCACGGGTTCCACGTCTGAAGAGCTGCTGGCGAGCGGCTACTGCAGTCGCGGCCCTTCCACATGCTGCCGTTCGCGGCTTGGTTGGGCGCCGTTGGCTCCGGCTGCTGGGCTCAGGGACAGGGGCCTATCTCTAATGCTGCGCTGCCACCATCGGCTTTGCGCGCGTCCCCACCGCCCTCCCGGGATACGTTGGTGCGCGCGCTCAGAGCCTCGGGAAGGGGGAGTCACCCCAAGAGCCGGATCAGCCCGGCTTGGGCCTCCCATCTGCCCTGCGCGGGTTACCCAGACGTGCCGCTTACCGCTCCGCACAGGCTCTGAAGCCAGGACGGATGTCGGTTTTAATCCTGGCTCTATGCGACCACGGGAAAGTATTTCCTCTCTTTGTAGTTCTTCCTGGCGTAGCGACGGTTCCACCTCCCTTCTCATCTGTCTTTAAAGTGTGAGGTTAGACCTGGGCGTGCGTTTCCCCGTTTATGAGGCTGGATATCCCTTGGTCAGAGAACTGAGCATCAGCCCTGCCATCTAGTATGCAAAGGTCTTCCAAGGCTCCAGCCAAAATGAGAAGATGCAGGTAGTTATGGTGTTTAAAATGAACTAGAGCTATTTGATTGTGAGCAAGTGACAAACGTGCTCACAAGATGGTACCTGGGTGTGTAGGTGATTTTCTAACTGGGGGAGGGTACTATAGATTTGGTGTCTCTGTGCTCGACATAGTGCAGGTGAATGGTTAAGCAGAGTTCTGGATAAGTGAGAGCTATTATAGAAGGCTGTAACCATGAGCTGCCCTGGTTGGAAGTTGGCATCTGATGACTGCGCCACTGGCCATCTGAATCTACCTCAAATGACACTAGTAGGTTTGAAGCCATGGGCACTGAAAGAAAGCTTTTCATCCCATGAGGGGAGGGGCCTTGTATCTCATGCTCACAACTGTATCCCCTTACACAGCATAGGTCTTGGCAGAGTAATACTGGAATGAATAAAACCATATGGTCACAGCATTTCTGTTAGGATAAGACGAAATCCGTTCATTCATTCCTGTGATACTTATTAAGTGCCATCTATGTGTCAGGCACTGGGACAGCAGCGAATAAAGCAGGCAGGAGTTTATACCATAGTGGAGCTAAACATCCTAGTGGTGGAGACGGACAATAATCAAAGTAATAAGAAAGACATATACTGAATTAGTGATAAATGCTAAAAAGAAAGATAACTCTGGGAAGGGAATGGTAAGTGTCAGGAGAGTGGCAGTTTTAGGCAGGGTGTCCAGGGAATGCCTTACTGAAAAGGTAAGATTTGATCAAAGACCTGAAGTGAGTGAGGCACATGGACAAGTGTCCCAGGCAGAGACAACAGCAAGTTCTCTTAGAGAGGAGCACGCATGATGCATGTTCAAGGAACAACGAGGAGAGGCTGGTTCGCTGGAGCAGAGGGAGTGAGGTGGAGAATGATAGGGGAGGTCAGGGCAGTAGCAGGAGGCCAGACGGTGTGGGGCCTTGTGGGCAATTATAAGGACTTTGGCTTTTACTCTGAGCGAGAGCGTGAGCAGGGAGCCCTGGATTCTGTGTTTTCAGTAAGCTTTCCAAGGTAATTCTATCTATGATAATGTTTGAGGATTCAGTGAAAGTGTTGAGGATTCAAATATTTCCACTGAAACGCCTCTTTTAGACTGGTTCTTCTAGAAGTGGGGGTCCTAGTATTGATCCCCTCTTTGAGGGGTATCCTCAAAGCAAAACACTTGAAAACAAATATGCAAAACACAACTCACCCTTTAATTAAAGATATATTTGAGTTAAAGAGTATCTTTGAAAAAAATGCAAGCTCCTTTGGTCAGGGTTAATGATTGCTTTCTTCCTAATGCTTAGTTAGCTGAGCATAGCACTGCAAATTGGAGGAGGTGGAGAAGAGAAAGAGAATCAGCTGTTTCATCTTATATGAGGTTTCCAGATTCATCATATATGAATGAAGGAGGGAGGGTATGGTGAAGGGAATGGGATAGGAGATTGGAAGTCTGGAGATCTCATGGGAAGGGAGATGTGCCAGGGACAGATGAATCAGGGCATGTCAGATTTGATGAGGGGCAGGGAGTGTGATGAGGTGGATGCAAGGTAATGGATGGGAGGAGCACTTAGAGAATGTGGCCAACCCTGAGGGAGTTTAAGTCTAGTGCTTCTATCTCTGGCCAGGTTTGAGACCTGCCATTAATGGCTGTGCAGAAATGACTTTGACCGGATGACCTATGAGCTGGCAGCAAAGGGAGTCCTTGACCCTCGTTATCCTGAAGGGGCTATGTGGCAGGAAGAGATGGTACCTGGGTGTGTAGGTGGTTTTCTAACTGGAGGAGGGTACTATAGACTAGGATAGAGTCTCCTGGGTTCCTAAGGGCTCTTTCTCTCCCCTCATGTTGTTCCACTGCCACCTTCCACTCTTGGATTTTTCCATCCTGTCTTCTTTGGGAAAGCTTTTCCCTCCAGATCTTGGCATGATGGGGCTATACGGGCCAATCCTGGTAGCCCAATACATGTAAAATCTCCAGGTTGTGAGGACAGCGGTGAGTAGATACACCCTTCCAGCCATGTTTCATCTTTCCTCACTAGCCATATGGTAGTGACTTAGAACTTCAGAATCACCCCTCCTCAGGAAATGGTGGCACATAGAATTGTGAGAGGAAGCCAGGTCCTCTGATTCTGAGGGGGTTTCCTGGCTGTTACCCCCACCCCTTTCTCCATGTTAAGCACCTTTGTTTAAAAAGGGGAGGGGGAATTAACCCTTTCCTTGGAGCTTAACTTCCTCTTTCTTACTAGTATCTCCTGGATCTCATGTCTCCCAGATTTACCCTTCCAGAGTGCAAACCCAGCCTTAGGATTCCTGCTTCTGGATTTCAGCCATTTGTGTTTCCAGGCAGGGGCTGGTCAGGCCTGGAGGAGGGTCCACCTGTTGGGTCCCACCATGCTGTTGCACAGGCCTGTATCATGCACTCCATGGTGCTGGCGAGGTAAGACATGGGAAAGAAGTGAAAGCTATGGCTCTATCCCAGAGAAGCTTAACGACCTTCCTAAGAGATAGTGAATTCTGAGGTGGCCTTGTGAGGTTGGCCCCAAACTGTGCCCCCTGGGAACAGCTCCCTCCTGGAGAAGTCCTACGCAGAACTTTGACTGCCCACTCAGGACAGTTCCTTCTCTCCTGCACTGGACGGCTGCCTGGTGTTGGGCTTCCCAGTGGGCCTGGCCTCCTTCTCTGCACTGCCTTTGCCTTCCTCACCTGCTGCAAGTTCATGGGGTTTGAAGATTAAGAGGGAGATGCAGATTCAGAAACTGCAGCTGATGAACAGTTCCCGGTACTCATCTCCTCCAGGTCTTCTGAGCCATGGGCCACAGACGATAGGGAGACATGCAGAAATGTCACACGTAGAGGGCATTTCCCCCACATCTCTGCTTTTCCTTCTAGAAGTTGCATTTGATGTTTCAAGCAGAATGCTGCATCACTTAGGAAGGGAAAAGGAAGTGTGAGAAGAGTTACGAGGCTTGGTTCTCTTACAGATGGTCTGGGCCTCTTCACCTCCCCCTCACCAACCTCAATATTAAACATTCTGATCAAATGAGAGGTATTATCCTGAGGAATTTCCCATTTAGAGCCCATGCTACCTAGGAGTTTGCTCGACTGGGAGTTGAGCCTCAGCTGCATTAGTTTCCTAGGGTTGCCACAACAGTACCACAAACTGGATGGCTTAAGACAGCAGAAATATATTCCCTCACAGTTCAGGAGGCCAGAAATCCAAAATCAAGGTGTTGCCAGGGTTGGTTCCTTCTGGAGCATCTGAGAGAGAATCTGTTCCATGGTCATGTCCCAGTTTCTGGCAGTTGCCAGCAATCCTCGACATTCCTCAGCATGTAGACCCATCACTCTTCACATCACCACCTCCTATGCGTCTCTCTGTGTCTTCTTCTCTTAAAGGGAGACCAAATCCAAACCCCAGGGGGTGTTTTTGCTGGGGTGTTTTTGCCAGTGTCTTTTTGCCACAGACTACCCTCTCTATAATTGTTATTAATGAACACTTTTTATTCAAAAGGCTCATCAGGACTGATGTGAGAAGGAGGGCAGTCTGTGGCATGCTGGGCAGTGCCCGTGCACGCTGGCCTCTCCCAGCTCTCTCAAAGAGATCTCTTCCCCCCACCCATCCTGTACTGCTTTGCCCACACCACAGGGCTGGCTGGGGGTGCCGGCTGGGTTCCGGATGTGCACTCATCCCACTGCTGCTGTTCTCACTGCAGCATTATCCCAACCCCTTACCATCAAAGGAGTACTTCAAGAGAAGTACTACATATACTTAAAACATCTATTTTTATAATACATTTTGTAGAACTAGTTACAACCACTGGGTGTGTGGAATGTTTATTAAATAAAACAGTTTCAAGGGCCACCTTGGAGTGCAGAGTTGACTGACAGGACTGGAGCTGAGAGCAACACCATAACCTGGAGAAGTGTCAACAATGGTGAGGGACCCCTGACAACCCTGGGGTGGGGAGGTCTAAGACTAGATGTCATCCGTCTGCCAGGAGCTGGTGGTACGCCCTGTGATGCAGCCTCATTTACAAGACAAATGGGGGAAGAGTCACAGGGCTGGCATGCAGCAGTGGCTTCTGCATTAGAAACACTTTACTTGAAAGCGGGTTCTGTGACAGTCGGAGGGATTGTGCTTTGTGAATCTACTCGCGTAGTCCCTGGGCTGCATTGAGGAGCTGTGTTCTTTGTCTTTGTCTCCAAGGTGGGCTGGGGCTGTGGGTTTGGTTTCTAGCAGGACTCATCCCAGGAACCAAAGCCTGTTATTCAATTTTGAATTTACTTTTTCCCCTTCATTTAAGATATTTATAAATTTCTTTGTTATGCAATAGTCCGTTTATAGATCAAAGTAACATTCAATTTTATGTCTGATTCTACCCTTTCATTGAAGATATTTATTTGTTTTCCAGCAACACTCTTTGCATAGAGATACATAACATGTAATTCAATCTTGTGAATAAATCTTTGCTTTAAATAGATTTTTTTTTGCTTGTGTTCTAATGCTTCACTTATTAGGATATATGTTCATATAAATATACATGTGCGAACATATACATATATATGAGAATCTTATATATACTCTTCTCATTTGAGTAGATGTATTCATTTGTATTCACGCACACTCCATTCAGAGATACAAAATCCCATTCAGTATTGTATACAGTAATTTGTTTCAGCAGATAATCATTTCTGTTCTGACAGCAATCCATTAATAGAAAAATAACCTTTCATTCAGTCTTGTTTTTAGATCTTTCATTTGTTCATTTCTACCAACACTCCCGATACATGCATTTGTGTTCACAAACACTTCATTTATAGTGATTTAAAAACTTGTCACTGTCTCATTAGATACACTAATCATTGTTATACTAACATTCAATTTATAGAGATAAATAACCTATTGTTCAATCTTGTGTATACCACTATTTTTTGAGTAGTTATACCCATATTCATTTACATTCTAACCAAACTTTATTCTAGAGATTTGTAATATCTATAGTCTATTGGTCTTTTCTTTCAGTAGACACCTTCTTTTCTTGTTTTCTACCAACATCCCATCTATAAGGATATATTTCATATCATTCAGTTTTTTGAATAAATATATCCTTTCTGTAGATACATTCATTTAGATTCACAAACTCTTCATTCCCAGCGATAAAATACATAATTCATTTGTCTGTAGGAATTTATTTTATTTCAATATATTAGCGTTCTCCCAACATCCCACTCATAGAGATACATAGCATATGACAGTTACATGCATATAGTTTTTCCCTCATAATGCAGAGATAACATCGCATTTTACCAATACTGTGTTCTAAGAGATACGTAACAGTTCAAGCTTGAGTACAGATATTTCCTTTAAGTAATTTTGTTTTATACAAACAGCCCACTCATAGATATATTTCATATGATTCCATTTTGAGTATAGCTCTTTTCTTTCATTAGATACATTTCTTTGTTCTATTTGCATAAATAAATAGGATTCAATTTTGAGTATGCAACTTTCCTCTGTATAGATATATTCCTGTGTGTCTTAGCAAACATTTACTTACAGACATAGCTAACATACCATTCCATTTTGCTTATCACTCTTTCCTTTCAATAAATGTTATTTTTTGTTCTACCAACACATGATTTTTAGAGACACATATTACTCAACCTTTCAAAAAGTTTTTTACGAGGAGATACATTCATTTGTGTTCTACCCACAGTCCTTTTCTGTAGCTCAAAGGTCAGCAAACTGTGGCCCTGACCCAAATTCAGTTTTTGCAAGTAAAATTTTATGGAACACAAGCACACCCATTCACTAACCTATTGTATATGGCTGCTTTGGCATAGTTGAGTAGTTGTGACAGACACCATTTGGCCCCCAAAGCTGAAAATGTTCAGTATCTGACACTTTACGGAAAAAGTTGCCTGATCCTTGCTATATATTAACATATATTCAATTTTATGCATAGCATGTTCATTTCAATAGATAAAATTATGTGTGTCTGCAACACCACTCATACTGAAACATAAAATATAAATGACCTTATGTATATAGTTTTGCTTTTGTTTATCTTCTATCAATAATCCATTCATAAATTATTTAATCTTGAACATAGCTTTTGCTTTTAAAACATATTCTTTTGTGTTTTTCAATCATCCATCCATTGAGAGACATATTCAGATTTGCATCTAGCTCTTCCCTTTCTTTAGATATATTCATTTATATTCTAAAATCATTCCATTTATAGATAAATATCATATCACTGATTTATGTTTAGAGAATCTTATTTCAGTAAACACTTCATAACAATCCATTCTTTTTATTCATTTAACTTTTCTCTTATATTGCTAAGATGAGTTTGTATTCTACCAACACTATTTACAGCGGTGTATAATTGAGACTTATTACAGACTTTACCTATTTGTAAATATATTTGTTGGATTTCTACCATCACTTCATTCACAGAGATTTGCTTCATAACATTTAATTTTGCATACTCTTGTCTTTCAGTAGACACATTTTGCTAAACTCTAATCAGCTAAAGACCACGAGGGACAGGCCTTCAGTTTAACACAATCCAACCTACTGAGTCTCAGTGAGGGAGAGAGTGCCAGCGGATCTGTGGAGTGTCACTCCATGGACACTGCACAGACGAGGGAGAATCGAAGCATCTTTTGTGAGGTCTGACTTTCCACTGATGGATTCTGTGTAGGCTCAGAAGAGGGGATCAGTCTGTGTTGGTTGCTATTTTTGAGGAGAGACTGAGAATTGGGGGTTACTAGGGGCTGGGTGCTGTGATGAGTTGAGGGTAATTAATTGGACAGCCCTGGTGATAAATGAAATTGTAGAGCAGGTTTGGGCAACACTGGAGGGGGTTTTATGGCATTTTACAACTGTCGCATGACCCTGGGAGATGTCTATCATTAACTCTGCTGCTTTCTCGATCTGTGTTTGTCCTGCACCTGATTAAAGGCAAAGCTGCTTATTTTATTTTCAGTCTAAGGTGATTTTCACCCTTTCAGTCCCACACAGGTTTTGACTCTTTCAAATTGTTTGTGTTCTCCAATATACTATAATAGAGACAAATAACCTTTGAAGAGTTAAATTTCATATGTATATCTTTCCTTTTAGTAAGTACTTTTCCTTTGTTCTCCAACATTCCATTCAGAGAGATACATATCAGGTGAGTGTGTGTGTGTGTGTGTGTGTGTGTGTGTGTGTATGTGTGTGTAGCACATTCCTTTCCATAGATAGACTCGTGATATACCAGGACTTGTTTTATAGAGATACATAACATGCTGTGTGGTGTGTAGCATTTTCCTTATAAAGCGAAGGTGTTCTGTATTAACACTCCATTCCCAGATGTGGTGGACTGAATTATGTCCCCCCAAAATTCACAGAAGCTTGAATTGTGTCCCCCAAGTTTTATGTATTAGAAACTTAGCCCCCACTGTGACTGTTAAGAGGGTGTGAAATCCTGTTATGGTAATTGAAAGGTGGAGCCTTGAAGAGGTGATTGGATTGCAGGACTGTGCAGTAATGAAAGGATTAAAAATGGTGGTCAGGGGTGTGGTTCCGAGGGCTTTAAAAGAAGAGGAGAGTCTGTCTTTCTCTCTCTGCTTTCTCTGCTTCCATCATCTTGTAATGTGAGACCCCTGGGTTGCTGTCGCCACCACCAGATGGACTTTGGACTTCCCAGCCTCAGAAACTGTAAGCAATAAATTTCATTTTCTTTATAAATCATCCAGTTCAGTGTGTTTTGTTATAAGCAACAAAAACGGCCTAATACACCAGAGATACATGACATGTTCAGTCTTGAGGAGAGCATGTTCCTTTCAGGGAGCATATTTATAACTTGTGTACAGCTTTTCCCATATACTGCAGAGATATGTTCAATTCTATCAACACTTTATTCCTAGAGACACATGATATCATTCAGTCCTGTTTATTGCACGTTCCTTTCAGTCGATATACTTGTGTTCGTGGAGGTATGTAACATGCCATTACTACTGTTTATAACACTTTCCTTTCAGTAACGTATTAATTCCATTAATACTCCATTTACAGAGATAGATGACAAATAATTAAAACCTGTGTATGCTTTCCTTTCAGCAGCTACATTGGTTTGTGTTTTAACAACACTCACTTATAGGAATGTACAATACATTCAGTTTTGTGTATACTCCATCCTTTGAGAATATATGTTGTTTCACCCACACTCACTCCATTCACAGATACACATACCATTCAATCTTATGTATATGTTCTTTCATATGTGGCAGATTCTATTTTCCAGTGATTGCCACAATAGTATCTCCCAGGCTTCACTCGTTGGGTGGAATCTATTTCACCACACATTTGAATCTGGGCAGATATTGTGACTGTTTTGACCAAAAGATTGCAGAAGTGACCCCGTGCCCGTTTCAGGTGTAGCCCTTATCTGGCCTTGTAGTTTCTGCTCCCTTATTGGAAGATAACCACTGTATAAGAAGTGATAAAATTATCATTTGATCTTGGTTTAGCTCTAGCTTTTGGTAGATATATTCTTTTGTAGTATATCAACAGTCCATTTGCAGTGATATATTTAATTCAATTTGCATATGCAAACGTACACATGTGTATATACAAATTTACATTCAATTTGTACATATGTTTGTATAACACACAAATTGAACTGAATGTTCTTTCTGCAAATGGAATGTTGGCCTGTGTATTATTACATTGCATACATTTTTTAGTTACACAAAAACTACAACTTAGAGATAAGTAACATAATCAAACATATATGTCTAGGTCATTCAATTGTGTTCTGCCTGCTAGGGAACATTCAGTAGTGTTCTACCAACAGTCCATTCATAGAGATAACTGCACAGCCTTGTAACACACAGGTCAGTCCTTCCAATAGATACAGCTATTTGTGTTAAAACAGAACTACTTATTTCAGTAAATAACATGTCAGTCAGTCTTCTTATCTTTCTATTGCAGACATGTATTAGGGTCATGCCAACACCCTATTCATAGAGATAACATATCATTCAGTTGTATACCTATCCTTTTAGTAGGAACATTCTTTGTTGTTACACTTACATTCTGTTCAAAGAGAAAAACACCAACACTTCCAACATTGTTCATAGTCCTAACCTTGAATTGCAGATATTTTCTTGTTATACCAACATTATGTTTATAGAGCTAAACATCATCAATATTGTGTACAGCTATCATTTCAGATGATATATTAATTTGTGTTACACAAAAATGCAGTTTATAGAGATAAATACCATAGCATTTAATCTTGACTACAGCACTATCTTTTCAATAATTATTTTTTGTTATACAACCCTCCACTCAGAGAGATAAGTAGAACATCATTCAATCTGTGTACAGTGCTATCCCTTCAGTAGATAGACTGACTTCTGTTGCACAAACATTCCACCCACAGATATAAATAACATTTAAATCTTGTCTATAGGTCTATTCTCTCCACTAGACAAGTTATCTTATATCAACACTCCATTAATAGAAACAGGTAATTTATTTAATCTTGTGTATGGTTCTTTCATTAGAAAACTCACTTTGAGATTGAATGTCCTCATAACAAAGAAATGATTACCCTGACTTAATCAGCACACATTGTACACACGTATTGAAACATAACTCTGTACCATATGAACATGTATGATTGACACATTTCAATAAAAAAGAAAACTTCACTTTTATTTTTATAAACATAATTTAGAAATATATAACATACGGCCTTATTTTATTTCAGTTATTAATTGTTTTATCAATATACAGATATACATAGATGTAATCAACCTCTCATTCAATTTTGCATTTCTTTCCTTTCATTTAAAATATTTATAAATTTATTTGTTATGCAATATTCCAATTCACAGATATAAGTAACATCTTCAATTTTAGGTACAGCTCTATTCTTTCACTGAAGACATTTGCATTATACCAACGCTCCATTCGTATATTACATCTTGTCTATAACTCTATCCTTTCACTGCATATGTAGATTTTTTCACAACATTCAAACAGATACATAGTGTCATTCAGTCTGCTGACTTCTAGCCCAGGAGTCGGCAAACTTTTTCTGTTAAGAGTCAGATAGTAAATATTTTAGGCCATTCAGTCTGTCACAATTACTCATCCCTGCCATTATAGCCACAAGCAGGCACAGACAATACGTAAATAGGTGAAAAAGGCTGTGTGACAATAAAACTTTTTTTTTGGACAATGAAATTTGAATATTATATCACTTTCGTGTAACACAATGTTTATTTTTCCAACTCTTTAAAAAATGTAGAAACGATTCTTAGCTTGCAAGCTGTATAAAAATAGATGGTGGGCCAAATTCGGCTGTGGATTGCCAGCAGCTGCTCTAGGCTTCCATTATCTCAACACTCCATTTCTTTTTTTTTTTTTTCCCTTTTTTTTTTCCCTGACCGGTAAGGGGATTGCAACCCTCGGCACAGTGTGGTCTGCACCGCACTCAGCCAGTGAGCGCACCGGCCATCCCTATATAGGATCCGAACCCACGGCCTCCGCGCTCCCAGCGCTGCACTCTCCCGAGTGAGCCACGGGGCTGGCCCTCAACACTCCATTTCTACAGATAAGTAATGTCATCATTTGATCTTGTCTATGTATATTTTCACTGCAGGTATTATTTGTTATGTTACCTAATTTGTACTGATACTCCATAGAGATAAGTAGCAAATCATTCAGTTTTGTATATAGTTTAGAATTCATTGAACTTCATCACATTTGGAAATACTTTGTTCATTATTCTTGTTATTCTTCCAGAAAGGATTTACTTTTGTTTATGGTAGGCTGGGACCCCAGAAATTCCAGATAATTTAAATCCAGTCATGGGTTGAGATAATTTGGGATTGGGCTGGTCTATTTCCAGTTCACTCTTATTTGTAGGATTCAGCCCTGCATGATCCCAGTGTTAAGCCTGGGATGTTTACCAAGTCCCCTCCTCTCCTTGATGAAGTCTGAATTACACATTTTGTCCCCACAACTCAGCAAGTCTCACTTTGTCATCCTCCCCTTTTTTAGAATTTGCCCTTACCTTGAGGGGAATAGAGGCACAGACTACGGTGCACAGCTCACCTCCGAGTCCCGCTACCCTTGGACCTGGCTCCACAATTCCTCTGTGGAGTAGTATCTCTCTGGTATCTTCACACTGATTTTTTAAAATATTTGTCCAGATTTTCTAGTTGTTCTCAGTGGGAGAGTTGGCTCGAAATAACCTCACCTGCCCTTACCAAAAATGGAACCATCCAGCAATTTAAAAATTTTTCTCTCCCATTTTATTTCTAAACTAACTTTTCACCTCCGTTGTTTTTCTTATAAGATAGTTCTTCTTGGAGCTCGTAAAGAAATCACATATAAAATTTCTGGTAACTGATACAACAGAGAAGAATGTCTGATCTCTTCCTGTTTTTAAAAAAGTCATTTTTTTGTTGTGGTGGTGATGGTAAAATATATCTCCCTTCCTTCCTGTTTTTTTTCACATGTTCCCTACTGTTTCTTTTCTCATTGTTTATCTCTGACTAGGGTCACATCTTTCTGGAAGGATAGCACGAGAAAGGTCAGGAAGGAAGCTGTGACTCTCCAGCTTCGATCTAAATCCGTCTACAGCACCCCCCACCACGCCCCCTATTTCCTTTCTGGGGAAATATGCCCCCACATTTCTGACATTCTGAATTGTGTGGCTCACAGAAAAGCCACAAGTCACAGATTGTCTCATTTTTATCATTTCTTTTCCCCGTGTCACTTGTGGAAGCCCACCTCAAGTAGGTGTCAAGAGCCACAAACCAAATGGCACGCCAGGGTGGCTGCTTCCGTTTCTTAGGACTGAATGACATGCTAAAGCAGTTTTCTCGATCCTTTTTTCATTACTGCCTCCCATCCTCCACCTTTTAGACATTTTTTTCCTAATCTCTCCCCCAACAAAATGTTAGTATCACAGAAATACTGGATAATTACTGGATAACTCTATGTACTGTAGTTATATCTGTGTATGTACCATTTACATGTAAAAAATTTTTGCCTCCCCCTGCCAAGAACCAATTTCTGCCCTCGTGAGGGCACTCAAGAGTGCATGCACCAAAGGGAAATGCTAACTTCTCTGCTCAGCCTGTGCCCCTAGATGTAGTCACTCACTGAGGGACTGTGGACTTTAGTCTTGGGGAAATCCATATTCTCCTCTGTGTCTGATGAGGCAAGCAAGTGCCAGCAGTTTCCAGCGTCACTGTGATTTCAGACTAGACGTTACAAATCTTTGGTGGTGTGCTTGCTCTTTGCTTCTGTTCCAGGAAGGTGTCAGTTCTGCTGTGCCCTTGCTAGTCTCCTTCATCTCGGCCATTTCCTTTTTCTTCCCATTCTGCCACAGTTGCAGAATCAAAATTTCTGAGAAAATGATATGCTTTTAAGACTTCTAGCTCTTCCCTTAAACTTGTTTTCCAGGCTTTCTATACAGACCATGTGTTGTAAAAAAAAAAAAAGGTGGTAGTAGATGAGGCCCTGTGAAGCCACAGCCTTCAACAGCAGACTCTGAACAGATCTCGTTTGTCCTCAAAATAAGTGAACTGGTGGTGAGCAGTGACCTGAAGTTATTTTGTTCCAAGTCAGAACATGGGTCATCCAAATACCCTTCAGATGTATACTGAGGGAAGACTTAAGTTCTGGCTGTATTGTGTCAAACATCTCTCTCATTTTTTATAATTTTTTCACACAAAAATAATTCTCAAACACTAAAATTAGTGCATATGTTTTGATTACCATATTTCTGGGGAATTAATTTCTTAAAGTGCACTATTCATTCAGTGAGATTTTCGTACTCTCTTTAAATATCTTCTTCTGGCCAGGATGGAGTGAAAGGGACGGGATTTACCCTCCTAACATAAACCCTAAAATCTGGTCAAAACGTAAGACAAAGTGCAGATGTTGGAAAACGAGCATGGCAGCTCAGTGATCCCTGAGAGTAAGGACACAAATGAGGTGACACTAATGGCCACACAGCACAGGGGAAAGGAACTAAAACATCCAGGGGTCTCCCTGAGTTGAGACAAAGGTGAGAATCTGGGGAGGCCAAGAGTTCATAACACAGGGTACTGGAGAGCAGAGAGCTGCAGAGTTGCAGAGGGTTCAGCTCGCAGCATGCCTCTGCACTCCAGGAGGCCAGGAAGAGAACGGCCAGAAGGCACAGGCAGAGCAGTCCGCGGGCTCACCATCACCCACGTCCCTCCAGCCACAGTGAACCTCACTGCACATTGGGTGCTCAGATGTTGTCTCTACAGTGACGCAAAATTAGCCCCGATGGCTGCCCTGATCTCACTTAAGTTTAGAAACACTGAAGCATGAAGCAAGCCCTTCAGGTTGAAGGAAAATCCAAGATGAAAAGCTGGTATATACAGTAAGATAAAGGAACTCCAGGTATGGCAAATATGGTGCTAGATATTAAATAACTCATAAATCTCCTTGAAAGGTAATTGACTGCTTAAAGCAAAAGTGGTAATATATTGTGGGGTTCATCACATGTAGAAATAAAGTGCATGACAAAAATAGAACAAAGGCCAAGAGACAGGGCAGTGGGTAGTGTTGCAAAGTTCTTATACTATGTGTGTATGAAGTGACATAATAAATCAGTGTGATAAGCCTAAGGATGTGTACTAGAAATTTTAAAAGAAACAATTAAAAATGAAAATGTAGAGGTAGGGTTAATAAGCCAACAAGGTAGATAAAATGAAATAAAAAACCAGGCCCACACCAGTATGGCCATGTTTTTTGACAAAACTGCAAAATTAAGTCAACGGAGGAAGGAGAGTCTTCAAATAATGGTGCTGGAGCAATAGGATTTCTACAGGCTGAAAGAAAAGAAATTCAGTCTAAAACTCCCTATACAAAAAAATTAACTCTACCTGGGTAAATGGATCACAGATTTATATGTAAAGCATAAAACTATAAAACCTTTAGGAGATAACATATGATAAAGTCTTTGAGCTTGGTGAAGAGCTCTTAAACGTGTCTCCAAAAACATGACCCACCAAAAAATACAAACAATAAATTGGGCTTCATCAAAATGAAAATCTTTTGCCTGCAAAAGACCTGTGAAGAGGATGAAAAAACAAGCTATGGTCCGGGAGAAAATATGTATGAAACACTTGTGTGACAAAGGCCTTTTATCTAGAATATATAATGAAGTCTCAATCCAATTAGAAAATGTGCCAAAGACACAAACAGACATTTCACTGAGGATATACAGATGGAAAAGCATGCGAAGAAATGTTCTATATCTTTAGCCATTAGAGAAATACAAATTAAAACCACAAGGAGTACCAGCCAGCCACAAACAAAACACCACAATGAAATATCACTACACACCTCCCAAAATGGCTAAAATAAAAAATAGTGACACCACCAAAAGCTGCTCAGAATGTGGGGAAAATGGATCACTCATACACTGCTGGTGGGAATGTAAAATGGTACAGCCACCGTGGAAAAGTCTGGCAGATATTTGTAAAATTAAATAAGGCAACCACCACATGACCCAGTGATTACATTCTTGAACATTTGTCCCAGAGAAATGAAAATTTATGTCTACACAAAAACCTGTACATGATTATTCAGATCAGCTTTATCTGTTAACAGCAAAAACTGGAAACAAAATGTCTTTCAACGTGAATGGTTAAACTGGTACATCCATACGTGGAGTACTATGTAGCAATAAAAGAATGAATTACTGATACGTAACAATTTAGATGGATCACAAGAGAATTATTGTTGAGTGGAAGAGGTCAGTCTCAAAAGGTTACACTGTTATGATCCTATTTACATAATATTCTTGAAATAACAGAATTATAGAGATGGAGAACAGAGTAGTGATGACCAAGGATTAGAGATGGGGAAGGGGGTAAGGACGGCTATGAAAGGATAGCATGACAGAGCCCTGTGGCGATGGAACAGTTAGTTCTGTCTTGATTACACTGGTGTCTACCTGCGTAGATCAATCTATACAGGTGATAAAACTAAATGGAACTATATACACACAGCACAACTGAGTGCCTATAAAACTGGTGAAATCTGAATAAGCTTTGTGGATTGTGTCCCAATGTCAATTTCTTAGTTGTGAATCTACAATTTAAAATTAAAAGCTAAAAAAAATTTTTTTTAACAATCTTAATGCTGCTAAAAAAAAAAAAAAAAAAGTGGAGAGACTTGAACAATGGACCTCAGCTATGGGATCACAAAATTAACAGAGACTAGAATGGGGTGGGAAAGTTGGGATTCTATTAATGGTAGAGGGAGGTATCAGCCAACAGATTCAAGGTATTTTTCCTTATTTTTTTCTTTCTTTCTTTCTTTTTTTTTTTTTAACTTGGATTTTTATTTTTTATTTTTTTATTTTTTTATTTTTTTTATTTTTTAAATTTTATTTTGTCGATATACATTGTGGCTGATTATTGCTCCCCATCACCAAAACCTCCCTCCCTTCTCCCTCCCCCCTCCCCCCAACAATGTCCTTTCTGTTTGCTTGTCGTATCAACTTCAAGTAATTGTGGTTGTTATATCTCCTTATTTTTTTCAATTGGTTTCATGAAGAAAAGCCAGGATATACTTTGAATAGATAGATTTGTCTTAGTCTAGTCCCATCTGCCTTATAATTAGTGACAGACCACCCAAAGCCAGACTCGGGAAAGATTTATCTTATGAAAGCTTTTACCATCAAAAAGCAACATGTACTTACACAAGTGTATACAAGTTTATCTACTGACAGCACTGTTTATGATAGCCGAAGAATGAAACAACTCAAGTAGCCATCCATACAACACAGCTCAAATATCCATCCATACAATGAAAAAAAGCGGGGGGGAGCAGCACTCTACAAAGGGACATGAAAGCAGTTCAATATAAGTAAAGTAGAAAAAAAGCCAAGGGTAGGACAGACTAAATAGAAAATACCCACTGGATTTAAGAGATCTAGTATGAGAAAAGAATGTAACTTATCTTAATTTTTACATTAATTACATGTTGAAATGACACTGGCTATATTAAAATAAACAGGTTATTAAAGTTATTTCTAAGATATGGAAACAACCTTAAGGCCCATTGATGGATAAAGAAAATGTGGTATATACATAAAATGGAATATTATTCAGCCTTAAAGAAGGGGGAAATCCTGCCGTATGCTACAACATGGATGAAACTTGAGGACACTATAATAAGTGAAATAAGCCCGTCATTTAGTATGAAGGATAAATACTGCATGATCTTCATATACAAGTATCTAAATTCACAGAAGAGTAGAATGGTAGTTCCTAGGGGCTGGAGGGAAGAGAAATGGAGAGTCGTTCAACAGGTACGAAGTTTCAGTTATGCAAGATGAATATGCTCTAGACATCTCCTGTGCAACATAGTGCCTATAATGATACTGAATTGCACACTCAAAATTTTTTTTTTTTTGTCTTTTTCGTGACCGGCACTCAGCCAGTGAGTGCACCGGCCATTCCTATATAGGATCCGAACCCGCGGCGGCGGCGGGAGCGTCGCCGCGCTCCCAGCACCGCACTTTCCCGAGTGCGCTGCGGGCTTGGCCCCACACTCAAAATTTTAAGAGGATCTTGAGTGTTCTTACCACAAAAAAAAAAAAAAAAAAAAAAAAAAAAAACCCAAAAAACCAAAGGGGCACAAGGAAACTTTTGAAGATGATGGATATGTTTATTACCTTGACTTTGACAAGTGTGTGCATATGTTCAAAGCCAAACTGCATACATATGTGGTGTTGTATAACTACACTTCAATAAAGCTGTTAAAAAAACCTGTTTTTATTCAAATGAAGCTATAAGAAAATATAAAATTACCTATATGATTGGCATTATATTTGTAATGTACTGCTCTGCTCTAGATGCACTAACAGATGTGTGACACTCACTGCGTGTTGGAAGCATGGTATAGGGAACCTGGGATTGGAAAGGAAACTTTTCCTTGTACACCCTTTTATTTATCAAGGTATCACTTTTTAAGAAGTTATATGTGGAATTTTTTTTGAACAAGTATACCAAAAATCAACTTCAGTAGTTGTACCAGAGAGATTCAGAAATTTTGAATTCATAGTTGCCAGGTCTTGGTTGAGAGTTCTAACACCCTTAAAAAACCCAAGAGTAACCTAGTAAGTATCTTCACTGAACTAAAGTTAAATTTTGTGTTAATCTGATACAGCTCCTAACCCAAAAGGCCAGCTCAAGTTAAATGACATCCAACTTCACTTTGATGTTCATAGCTGCCAGTTCAGCTACAAAATACCGAAAAACATAAGGCACAGAAACAGTATCAATAGTGTCACTGCGATTACATAAAGTACAGTTGTATTTTCTGTTGCGCATGGCAGACCAAGAAGGGGGCGGCTTCTCTAACAGTGGAGAGAGTAAACTGCCACACTTCACGCACACGTGGGCTACCGATCGATCAGAGCAGTTGAAGAGGCGGTCATGAAGGAGGAAAGATGTACCATGAGCTAAAAGAGCATCCCGCTCCATCTCCCCAAAACGGATTCCACCCTGGACATTTCTTCCCCCAATAGGCTGGTTGGTGACTTTGTCTCTGGCTCCAGTTGTTCTAACCTGAAATTTGTCTGAGACCATGTGGCGTAAGCGTTGATAATAAACCACACCTATGAAAATGTCTGCTTCCAGTTCTAGCCCACTGATGCCACTATACAACCTTTCGGTGCCATAGAAGTTGTAGCCAGCAGCCTTTAGCATCTCACCAAAGTATTCTAAGGCAGAGTTCTCCTCTGAGAAGATGAAGGGTGTAGCATCATGGCAGAGACCATGCAAAGCTGCAGACTTCCCAGCCATACTCTCAATTAGCATACCGATGGTCATACGGGATGGAAAGCCATGAGGATTGAACAGAATATCTGGGACCATCCCACTCTCAGTAAAAGGCATGTCCTCAGCCGGCCACAATCTGCTCAAAATGCCCTTCTGCCCATGACGACTGGCAAATTTATCTCCGATAGTTGGGTTCCGAGGGACTCTCATCGTGATGCAAACACACTTGAACTTTCCACTCCCAGTGTCATTACTGCACACTTTGATGTTATCCACAATACAATTTTCTTTACTCCTAGGAAAAAATAAACCATATAAAAAGCCACTATATCTGTTTAAACTTATAAAGATACATTTTCTTGATATAATTCGTGCTTCATAAAGGATATTTGCAAAACTTACTTTTTTTTTTTTTTTTGGCGGCTGGCCAGTACAGGGATCTGTGCTCTAACCAACTGAGCTAACCGGCCAGCCCTGTAAAACTTATTCTTACCTCTATTCTCCAATATAAATAGAGTTGGTATCCCGAAAGTATTTATGGATAGGACTACTGATTATTTTCACTACAGAATTATGTTCAAAACAAAGGCAACTGAGAAACTATTATGAAGATCTACTGAAATTTACATTTTGGCTAGGAAACATTCCTAAGAACGTGTATGAGATAGATGATAAAGTCTGAATAATATGCTGGCCAATTAGCTCAGTTGGTTAGAGTGCGGTGCTGATAAATGTCCAGGGTTCAATCCCTGTACCAGCTAGGTGCACAAAAAAATAAATAAATAAAAGGAAAGAAAAACAAAGTTTGAATAATACAGTTTTAAAATAAATCACATATAATCTCATTAACTATAACAGATTGACAAGAAAAGTAGAAAAACAAAGGCTGCATAAGAGACATAGACCTTTGTCTCATTTAAGCAATGCCACTTCAGTTATGACTGAGACAGTAACTGCTATGGTTTGAATGTTTGTGGCCCCTCCAAAATTCGTGTTAAACTTAACCTCCATTGTAGTGGTATTAAAAGGTGGGGCCTTAAGGAGGTGATTAAGCTGAGAGGATGGAGCCTTCATGAATGAATTAGTGACTTTATAAAAGAGGTGTGAGGGTACTGTTTGCCCATTTGCCCTTTCACCTTCTGCCATGTGAGGACATCTAGACAGTGCCATCCATGAGGAACAGGTCCTCACAGACACTGGATCTGCCAGCACCCTGATGTTGGACTTCCTAGGCTCCAGAACTGAGAAGTAAATTTCTGTTCTCTATAAATGACCCAAAGGCATTTTATTATAGCAGCACAAATGGACTAAGACAATAACTAAGCTACCACTTATACAAAGGTACTTCAAAAAGTTCGTGGAAATAGAATTAAAATATGTGGTTAGAGCATTGTGTTATAACACCAAGGTCAAAAGTTTGGATCCCCATACCAGCCAGCCACCAAAAAACAAAACAATACAACGAACCTTTCCATGAATTTTTTTGAAGTATTCTTGTATTTTCTCTAAAAAGTATCCTGTTAGAAAATAATTTTTATTGACTTCCAGCAATTCCACTGAGAAATAGCCTTTAAAATATAGCGTGTCTGGGCTGGCCAGTTAGCTTAGTTGGTTAGAGCATGGTGTTATAACACCAAGGTCATGGGTTCAGATCCCCATACCGGCCAGCTGCCAGGAAAAAAAAACAAAAAAACATACCCTCATTATTACAGAGGTAAGTTAAAAATTTGTTTTTATTTCCTTTTACTTATTAATTTTTTTGTAAGAAAAAGGGGAGGAAAAAAAAAAAAAGCATGGATACCCGAACTTACTTGTAATACATCACAAAGCTTTCCCCCGTGTTGAGGTTTAGATAGCCATAATACGGATCTCCATACTGCAGTTTTGCTCCTATAAACGGCAATCCATCATCATCCAACTTCTGCAAAATCCGTGGGTCACCAAGTTTGACTCCAAACACTAGACTGTCATCTCCTTGTTTAATTTTTTCGGAGAGGTCTATGAAGTCAGACTTGTAGACACTTCCATGGGCAAAGCCTCGTTCCCAAGAGGCCTTATTCACAATCTGTGAGGTCAAAGAATCATTAAGTTAAGAGACTGAGGCCAAATGAGGATTTCCAAAATAAAACTGAGTAGGACTATAATACTTGGTTTAGAACAACTAGCATTAGATTTTAAAACTCTCCCCATACTTTCCAATACTAACTATTAAAACCCAGACAAATATAAACAGCTTAAAACCTAATCATGCATACATGTAAAAGGTAGATCTATCCAAGACTACTTCTGCTCAACACTCACAACATGCACTCAAATCATTTAGTGAACTATCCTTCAAGGCTTGCCCACTTCCGACTTAGACCAGTAACTAAGTGTTTAATAGAATACTCCTGCGCCAAATACTAGGTACTTGGGCACACAGAAATATTCCTTCAGTGATCTCATAGTAAGCAAAAAAATTAAAAAATAAAAGATTGGAACTGCATTTCCAGGTAAAACTTACCATGGCATCTTCCATATCATAACCAGTGTAAGATATCACAGCAACAGTGGCATTTGTCCCAATTGGGTAGTTATCCATGTCATAATAATCATACATGTATGGTCTTACTAAGGGACTCTGTGGAGTCTGAAGGCGATACAGTTTATTATCTGATCGGTCTTGAAAAGTGAGAAGAGGAAAGCCCATAGTTTGCTTACCTACAGAGAGAAAAAACAGCTTGGCATTTTGTTTTTTCACCTTGACTGTAAGGGTGATGTATAAAATTAGAAACACCTAAATACTCATCACAGGATAATAAATGAATAAATAAATCATGGTAGTTATGCTTACTGCAGACTAATACATAGCTGTGAAAATGAAGTAGACCTACACGTACCAACATGAGCAGACCGTGAAAACAGTGCTGTGTGGGAGAAAGTACAGAATGACATTTCACATGATACTATTTATATACATTTGTAACACATCCTAAACAATTCTACACCTAGTCTATGAGTAATGTAATAAAAGCATTAAAAAGGAATATAAAGGATAGACACAAACTATAGACTATCATTACTGGGTGGAGAAAATGGGACAGTAATGATCTAATTACTTTCTTCTACACGCAGAGGAAAATGTTTTTGTTAATTGATTTAAAAAACTAAAATATACAAAGTGGAATTTTTTAAAAATATAGAATACTTACAGCTTTCAGTAATAGAGGACTACTCCTAAAAGACCACCCACAAGATAAAACATCCAGGAAAAAAAAAAGAAAGAAAAGGAAAACCCAACTATATACATATCACTGGAGAGTAACAAAAAGCAATCAGAAACAGAGAAATTTACACCTGGACAAAAGGAAGTGCACTGAGTGAATTTCCAGTTTTTTGTTTCTTTTCTTTTCTTTTTTTGGCCTGATGGTCCAGTCAGTGTAGGGCCACAATTTAGAAACCCACACTCTTACTGGCTTGAAGAATCAAGGATAGGGCCGGCCCCGTGGCTCACTCGGGAGAGTGCGGCGCTGGTAGTGCCGAGGCCGTGGGTTCGGATCCTATATAGGGATGGCCGGTGCGCTCACTGGCTGAGCGTGGTACAGACCCCACCGTGCCGAGGGTCGTGATCCCCTTACCAGTCAAAAAAAAAAAAAAAAAAAATCAAGGATAAAGTTCAGAGCACAACTAGAAAGTAAGAGGGCCAATTTCAGAAATGAGAGACCACAAAGGCAGAGCCTTAAATTCTGCATAAAAACTGAGTCCTAATCTTTGGTGGACTCCTGAATATGGGACAGATCCAACCTGCCCACCTAAGGCTGAAAGAACACGCTTCAACTGCTCTGTTCACTTGAGTTAACTATCACTTAAAACTAAAAACCAATCCTCTTCCCCCGTAGAATTTTAAATGATATGCACTGGGCCAAGGTAATGAATGGGCTGTATATTTAAGGAAAGACATAAAACGAAAAAAATTAAAATGGAATGGGACGTCAAACACCATTAAACAAAAAAACCAGTTATCTTCAGAAGACCATAACAGGATCTAGTCTTTAAGACATATTATTCGCAAAGTCCATGATACAATCCAATATTCCTGGACATAAAAAGAAACAGTAAAATATGACCTATACTCAAGAAAAAATGTAGTCAATGAAGACTAATCCTGAGATGACCCAGACATTGCAATTAGCAGACAATGATTTTAAAACACCTGTTACATATACACTATGCTCAAAAATGTAAAGGAAATATGTCCACAATGGATGAAGGTACGAAATCTGAAAGAAAACAGAAACTATAAAAAAAGAAATAAGTGGAAGCTCTAGATGGAAAAATTCAGTAGATGACAGAATGAAAAGTAAGTCAATGTGATGACAGGTCAATAGAAATAATCGAATCTGAAGAAGAGAGAAAAAAAGGACAGAAAAAAGAATAGAAACTCATGGCTTATGAGACAATACCAAAGGTCAAACATGCATGACTGAGAACTGAAACCTCAGAAAAAAAGGAGGAGAGAGAGGATAGGGCAAAAGCAATATTTTTAGAAATAACAGCAGAAAACTTTCGCCCAAAAAGATTTTTTCAACAGATTTAAGAGGACCAGCAAACCCCAAGTAGGACAAACACAAAGAAAACCACATCTTGGCATATTATAGTCAATCTGTTAGGAAAATAAAAAAAGGAAAAATCTTAAGGACAGAAGAAAAATAATACATTTATACATACAACTGCTGCCTTCTAATTAGAAATGACAGAGGCCAAGAAGAGGCAGTGTAACAACTTTTAATTGCTGAGAGAAAAACAACTGTCAACTCAGAATTGTAAGTTCAATGAAAATTTCCTGCAAGTGAAGCAAAATATATTTTCAGATAAATAAAAACCAAGAGAATTTGTGGCCAGCAACTCACACTATAAAAAAAATGCTAAAAAAAAGCTTTCTAGGCTGAAGGAAAATTACACGTGATGAAAACCTGAATCTTCATCTTGGACTAGGTGCTTGCTGCACAGAAAAAAACTTACCAGAAATATATTTTGGGGACAGGCCAAAATCTGAATGACTATAAAAAAGTATAATAGTATTAAGTTAAGTTTCCTGATTTTAATAAGTGTCCTTGGTTATGTAAGTGAAGTTCCCTGTTATTAGGAAAACATGCTGAAATGTTCAGGGGTAAAGGGCATCATCATGTCTGCAACCTACCTTCAGATGGAAAAGCAAAGTGAAAATGGGGAAAACGGTAACAGAATACAGAGGACGGGTTTATGGGAGTTTTCTGGACTATCCTTGCAACTGTTCTCTGGGTTTGAAATTATTTCAAGCAGTTACAAGCGGGTCGGCAGGTTAGCGCAATTGGTTAGAGCACGGTGTTGGTAGTATCAAGGTCAAGGGTTTAGACTGAGAAAAGTTACACGTCTTTCTTCCGTAACTGTGACTACCACCACCCTCCACCCCACCTTACCCATCTGGCACTGGTACATGTTCCGCGGACTCTGGTTGTGATCGGAGAAGGGAATGAAGTTGGCAATCACACTCAGCAGGCTGTGAGGGAAGAGCTCCTGGTGTGTGGTAACTCCAGCAAAAACCTCATCCTCAAAGATGGCAATGTTCATGAAGATCTGGAAAAGAGGAAGGACGAGGACATTCAAGGCACAAAAGAACCAGGACTGCTCACATACTAACTCTTACTATTTCTTCAGTACTCAAAAACTTGAAAGAAAACCTGCCCGACCCAGCATCATGAATGCTGAAGGAACCCACCAGGAAGCAGAGGGAAACTTCCACTTAGAAATACCACTCGCCTTACATATTCCATTCTAAATCCACCCCAGTCCAGTTGTGAAGAGAAAAAGGAAGAGAAAAACTTTTTCAGTAGCACAAAGCCCACAATTTTGCAACTGCAAAGATGTAGGCAAAGATTATTAACAGTGAATCTAATGGAATGTTTCAGTCTCACCAGCCAAGGCAGAGCTGGGTGCAAAGGAACTCTGGGAGAGGGACAGACAAGAAGGGCAGGCAGTGTGACCACCAACCCCCTCTCAGGCTCCACAAGTGAGTTAAGCCATAGAAACTGCTTAGTGCTTGTCACAGAGAAGGCAGAACTTTCTTTCAAATGTCTGTTACTGTAACAATGATAATGACATTTTAAAAAGTGATAGTTTAGTCTTTGAAAGTTATATACTATACATGCACATATACCCACCCAGCACACACACTATGTACCTGTTCCATAGTTCCAATTAGTTCTTCTTTGCCTAATTCTAAGTTCTGTACAGGCCGTACCAGTCTACAAGGAGTGGTGAAAAGGAACAATCCTGGGTACAGACTTGGTTTTCCTGTCATGGGGATAAGAACCACTTCCATCCAGGGAGGAATTCTTTTTTCTCTCAACACCTGTTTTCGACAAAAAGAGAGTTTGGTAAAGAATAAGTGATGAGTTTTACATGACCCCCATCCTACCCTGCTGGAAGACGGGTAGAATGGGGAAGGTGGCCAAATACGAAAAGCACTATCTTAAGAAATTAAGCTACGCAAGTGACAAACCTAGTGCCCCAAAGTCATGGCTGACCCTGCCAGTCTCACCCCCACATGGAATGGCATTCACCCCACATCCAGAGATGACACGAGCCCTACTTCCCTGAGGGCTCAGCTCCACTGTCACACAAACTAGTAATGACTGAAACTAGAGATAAGGTAAACCAAGAATGTGCATGTAGACATACTAAATAAAATTCTGTTCTCTGATGTTTAAAACATACTGGTTTTATTTTTAAACTTACTAAATGAAAAGGCCCTTCTACCTGGGAATTAAAGAAAAAAACAAAAAACAACTCCTGCTGTAAAGGAGAAATACAAACTGAAATTACAGAAATTTGAAAAAACTAATGAAACCAATGTATCAGAACTTATGGGGATTCACAGCTAAAAGCATTATCAACAAAAATGAAAGGACGTTGGGTAGAGGGGGAAATAGGGGGATGTTGGTCAAAGGGTACAAAGTTTCAGTTATGCAACACAAAGAAATTCTGGAAATCTAACATATAGCATATGACTACAGGCTGAGCATCCCTGCCCTGAAAATCTGAAATCTGAAATGCTCCAAGATCCAAAACTTTTTGAACACCAACATGACGCTCAAAGGAAATGCTCATTGGAGCATTTCAAATTTTCAAACTAGGGATGCTCAAACAGTACATATTCTGCAAATATTCCAAAATCTAAAAAAATCGGAAATCTGAAACACGTCTGGTCCCAAGCATTTCAGATAAGGGATACTCAACTTGTACAGTCATCAGTGCTATACTGAATACTTAAAATTTGATAGAGTGTAGATCTTAAGTGTTCTCACCACACAGCACATATATACACACAATAAATAAATAAGTTTTTACTCTAAAGCTTAAAAAAAGAATAAACCAAAGAAAGCACAAGAAATTATAATAAAGATAAAAACGAAAATTAATGAGGTAAGAGTACAGAAAAAAGATCAAATTAATAAATCATAATTCTTTCTTCTTAAAAATCAATACCCACTAATTAATCTAATCAAGAATGAAAAGGGGGGTGGGGGAAGGATGAATATATTGACTAAGAAATGACAAGGGGAGAAAATTAATGAAACAAAACCTTACAAATTATAGGTCTACTTTGCATATGTCTACTAAACCAAGATGAAATGGGTAAAAAGCAGGTTATCAAAACTGAACTCAACAGAGATAGAAAGCTAAAAGTATTAGAAGTAAAAATATCAGGAAACTAGCCCCCAAGAAAGCACTAGAGCCAGCAGCAGACCAGATAACCCCATGCTTCACAAACTGTTCTTGGGCACTGAAAACAAAGGAAATTCCAAAGATAATTTATTCAAAGAATGTCATTCTACTTGACTTTAAAAACATATTTTCAAGACCTAGAAGGCAACAGGTTATGACCTATGTCTTTAATATTATTGAAATGTCCCTATTTTTAGATCCCTTATAAGCCATTAGTATTAACAAGGGGAAAAAAAGTTAAAATGTGTTGGATAAGAAGACTGGTGCCTCAAGGAAACTACCAAAAAATGCATATGTGTCAAATATCTGTCACTGACCCCAATCAAAGAAGTCAGTACAAGGCAAGACTGCCACCAGAGGGAATTTACAGGCACTTTTGGAATTAGCTTCAACCCCCTGCCTGCTTATCACTCTAGACTGCCCTGGGGCTACCTCACCAACTAGAAAAGGACTGAAAATCTAAGGTCAAGGGATATGACAACTGACAAAGACTCATGATAACCTTAAAATGACGGAGACAATCTGCGATGCCAGGAGCAAGCTCCTTATCGACCCAGCCAACCATGATGCCATCCAGCAGGACTGGGTAGCACTCACTGTATGGTCGATGTGGAGCTCCATCGATGGGAGTGACCCCTGGTGAAGGGAACAAACAGAATGATCGCATCAGAACGCTTTATCCAACACTGCAAATTCCCTCCAGATGGTTCAACAACTGTTTCATCAGTTTAGGCATCTAATCATCCCTGTCTCTAAAACAGATATGTTTTTGTGGTGCCCATACAAGTTTAAGTCACCTCAGCAAGGACACACAAGAAATTAGTAACTCTGATTGCTGTGAGGAGAGTAACTGGAGGACAGGGATAAGGGAGGCTTTTCACTGTATACCTTTTTATAATCTGATTTCTGAGCCATGTAAATGTATTAACTTTTTCCAAAAAAGTCTAATTACAGTTGATCCTCCTTGCAAGTATATGCAGATTCCATATTTGCTAATTTGCCTACTTGCTACATTTTATTTGTAACCACAAAAACAATACCAGGGGTACTTTTGAGGTTATTCAAGGACATGTGGCAAAAAATGATGCACACGCTACCAGCTGAGATCAAACAAGACAACATTCTGCCTTCTTGTTTCAGCTCTCATACTACAAACAAGTGTCCTTTTTGAGGTCTGTTCAGTGCCACATTACTTGCATTTTTTTGTGATTTCGCTGTTTAAAATGGCCCTCGAGCGTAGTGTTAAAGTGCTGTCTAGTATTCCTAAGTGCTGCCTTACAGAGAAAATATGTATGTTAGATAAGCTTATAGAGTTCAATGTTAATGATTCAACAATGTATATATGAGGTATCTTTCAACAGAAACACACACAAAATGAGGCTATATTATATATTGATCAGTTGATGAAAATGCTGTGAACAGAGACAAGAACCTAATCCTGTATTTCCCTCTAGAAGCAATGGTGCAGAATTTGCTAATTTAGTGTTGGCAGTGACTTTACAGAATACAAATACAGCAAACAATGAGAATCAACTATAATTAGATAAAAAAAAGAACTCTTCCATGAACCATAAATACCTTGTGAAGACAGTAAGTGTTTTACAGAGTATCACAGGTTACCCACTCAGTGCTTCATCTGTCACTCTAATATGACCATCTCTATCAAAAGTTATAGTTAGCACTTTCTATTCTGTCTTCTTCCCTAGTGCCAGAGCAAATAACCCTTCCCATCTCTTCTTCTGCAGTGGGATATATTTTCCACCTCTCCATGTTTTTTTCTCCTTTCTACCTTCTCTTGGACTTGGACATTTTTAATCACTGGTAGCAAACAAAATTATTCTTTTCTTTGTGGAGGGTGAACATACAAATTACACTAATTATATCTTCTGAATCTTCATTATTTCTTGATTACTTTCTCTGAGGCTCCCTTTTCATAGGTTTCTCTCTAATTGGGAGAAGTACTTTTAGGCAGAAATTTCCTGACCCTTGACTTAATGCTTTTCTGGTTGCTTGAGAAGACCTATCATCTGACCCCTGTGAACTGGAAGTTTTACTGCATAAACATTAATTCCAGTGGAAAGCCTGCTCACAGACCAATGCACACAAAATACTTATGGTCTACAAATCACTACTGGAGAACCCCAGGACTAGAAGACTGTACAAAGCCTAAAGAAGAAGGTAAACTCAAGCCAACTATCAAATCTGGAATAATAATAAGATAGCTTTCCAGCCAAAGCAGAGAGAGCAGCTGCAAAGCTATCAGGAACAAAATTTATGTGTTATTTATGTGATATCAGGGTACAGTGAACAACTTCTTTTTTAACTGTCTTCCTGCAAACCAACACTGTTTTCTACTTAGAAATGCAAAGGTCCACTAACAGATGTAAGGAGAGTGAACCAAAAAGTTACACAATAGCCTCTATACTTCAATATTAACTGCCAATCAACATCAATGCTTTCACATCTTTTTTTTTCGAAAGAAAAGAACAAAATGCTTACAACATTTAATTTCTTCTTTTCATTTTTCAAAAAATGCATTCAACTTTCTATAAAGAAGCCAAGAAAGCAACCCAACTCCTGCACAGAACAGTGAAAAAGAGTTCTTGCAGGAATTCTGTGCTGAAACTCCAAACTTAACAGTTTGCATCTGTTAAAAACTATATAACCAAACAAGACTGTTTATCGTTGCACACCACATACCCAAGCTGCAGAGCAAAGCTGGAACAGATGTTGTATACACAAACTGTGTGACAACCTCACACACGGCAGTCAAGTGGTTCATCAGACCACAGGGTTCCCCGTCTGGGGTGTGCACAGGACAAAGGAAGCCCCAGGACTCTGGCAGCAGCCTGCGAACTGTGGTGGTCCTCATCTTAGCAAAATCAGCCCCTCTGTGCACACAGCGGAAATGGGAGAGATAGCGTATGAAGTTCAGCTTGTCAGCCACAACACAAAGTCCAGAATTTTGCAGGAAGCCAAGACCTTAATGAAACAAAAGTCACTCAAAAACAGGCCAAACTTGAAAAAAAAAGTCCATTTTCAAGGCTTTAATAAGATGACAAACCCTCAAAGCACTCTACAGATGACAGAGTGAGTTATTACATTTACTCTATTAGCTCTGATGAGTGGAAAGAGTTTGTAAAAAATAATTTTAAAAATCTCCAGGATTCACAAGTCCTATTAGGCCAACTGGGTCACTATCTCCTCAATTACTACTTCCTTTGTAGGAAAACATTAAACGAGCACTAAAATAGCAAGTAATTAAATTCATCTGCAAGGGCTGGATAATACACAGCATATGTCAGCATGCTAGCAAAAGAATCTGCATCATTAAGTAGCATCTAAAAAAAATATATGCAGATTTCTGGGCCCCCAATTACTACTTTTTAAGTTTCCCAGGTCATTCTGATGCAACTGGCTTAGGGATGTGCATATATAGCAACCCCTCCAGACTTCCTGCTATGTATCTCTTCCTCAGAGAGCTTAGGGGTGCTTAGTTTTCTAGGGATCTCCGGAAATGTATTTGGTCATTAGAAAAGGATTTAAGGCTGGCCAGTTAGCTCAGTTGGTTAGAGCACAGTGTTGATAACACCAAGGTCAAGGGTTCATATCCTTGTACTGGCCAGTCCCTCCCACTCCCAAAAGAATTGGATTTAAGCTATTTAGACACCTTGTCTAAAGCCCTTCAGACTAATATACGTTTGTCAAAATTTACCACAACATGAAATCCGTCCTTAGTAAAAGTGAGAGATTTACTTTTAAAAAGAACCTCTCTCAGAAACATGTAAATCCACATTAAGCAAATAACTTGAAAAATAACTAAAATGAAGCCTATCTATTTAATTTCACCTGTTTTAGAACGCAGATTCCCAGTAGCAAGAAGATACTCAAATGGTCTTGTAAGGTCTGTTCCCAGATTAAAAATCTTCACCATATTTTCAGTGTTCATGGATACACTGGTCTTTTGAGCTTTCTTATCAAGAACTATTTTAATAGACACTAACCAAGCTTCCATTTTTTCCTGAAATAAGAAAAATATTTTAAATTTAAAAGAGTATGTGTTTTAATTATCAACAAATTTCATATCTACCCCCACATAATTTGTACAATCCATAACAAAGGCGCACTAATTCATACACTTGACGTGGAAAACATCTAAATCACAAACCTGAAAAACGGCTTTTTAACATATAGACACTCCTCAACTTATGATGAGGTTGCATTCCAATTACCCATCATAAGTTGAAAATATCACTAAGTCAAAAATGCATTTACTGCATCTAACCACCAAACATCATAGCTTAGCCTCGCCTACCTTAAACATGCTCAGAACACTTACATTAGCTTACAGTTGTGCAAAATAATCTAACACAAAACCTATTTTATAATAAAGTGTTGAATACCTCATGTAATTTATTGAATACTGTACTGAAGTAAGGTTTCTACTGAATGCATATCACTTTTGCACCTTCTAACGTATGGTGCAAAAGTGCCAAAACTTCGTAAGTCAAACCACCATAAGTGGGGGACTGTCTGTATCACTGGTCAGGCATTTCTGGAGACAGAAGATGCAAACTACTCTAGATCAAGGTTTCTTAACCTCAGCACTATTACCATTTTGGTTGAAGAGTTCTTTGTTGTAGGGGACTTCCCTGTCATTGTAGAATGTTCAGCAGCATCCCTGTCCTTTACCCACTAGATGCCAGTAGCAGCCCTCAAGTCTGACAAGAAAAATGTCTCCAGATATTTTCAAATGTCCCTTGGGGGATGTGGTGAGAGCAAAACATTCCAGACATTGGGGTGGGGGCAGAACCACTGCTCTAGATTACCCACATTAATGGAAAGAATCAAACTTGTTTGCTCTGGCCTTAGGTAAGCTTTTAATTTAAATGCTCTTACTGGAACAGCTTCAATCCCAGAGTCAGGCAGCAACAACAGCAAAGCTTTGAGACCAAAGCAGCAGTCCCTGTGCCCCCAAGAACAAAAACAACCAAGAAGAGCTCAGAAGTCCCCAAATTATATCCAACATCCAAAACAGCTGACAAACTAGTAGGAAAGACTGACACTATAAAATAAAATCTGAGACATGGCAGAAAAGGAACAGAAGACAAAAAGGCAGAAAAGAAAGAGAACCACAAAGATGAAGAACAGAGCCTGGGCAGGCGAAAGCTCTGCAACCCAAGACAAAGCTGGAAGCATAAGCTCAACGCTCTCCTTTGTCAGAGGTCTGCCTACCGTCTCTTTGTAGTTAACTCACTAAGGCAAGGAACGAGCATTTATCGGGCACACACGGGCACTCTGCATTATTTAACTGGCACTCTGCATTATTCAAGCCTCACAACAAACTTTTCTTCAGGAAGAAGTGCATTATAGGACTAAAAATACTTATGCCAAATGTATTCCAGTGTTAAGAATTTTTCAGACTTTAGAAAAGTAACAGATACATAAACCATATACAAGCGTGTTTCAAGAAGTTCATGGAGAACTGTCCGGTTAGCTCAGTTGGTTAGAGGGTGGTGCTGATAACACCAAGGTCCAACCCCAACAGGGTTCAATCCCTGTACCAGCCAGCTGCCAGAAGTAAATAAATAAATAAATAAAATTGATAATTTTTTTTTTAAGTTCATGGAAAGATTCATACTATCTTCTAATTCTATGTTTCTGCAAACTTTCTGAAGATCCTTGTGTTACCTAACACCCATGGTGGCTACTGAGGCACTGACTTGTAATCAAACACGTTTCTACAGTAAAACACACGAGTAGTCACACCAAGTAGGATAAATAAAAGTTATATGTGGCCTTCTGTTAGTTCAGGTGAGGTTTTGCTGCCAACTCACATTTTTTTGGTTCCAGCACTTTTTGGAGCTGGAATTATGGATGGGTGAGGGGACTTATCTGTGCAGCCTGCACATGTCAGTACAAGCAGCAGAAGTGAGCAAGAGACCTCTAAGAAACCTTCTTATGATGTTCACCAGCCTTCCTGGTAAAGGTGTAAATGTGTAAAGTTGTGCTCATCTGAAGAGATGAACAGACAATGCCTATGACAGAGACGGGGACCCCACAGACGATGAACGGCGTCTACCTTGTCTATTATAAAAGCAGAAAGGGCAGCTCTTCAGGGCCTCTCCCTCCCTCGCCCTTGTTAAACAGCCCTCAGAGCCAATCATACAAGTCACACTTCCGTCTCTATTGCCAGCACTCAGTGAAAGGGCTGAAGTCTGTCACTCGTCTTATGCCACTGTCATGTATCTTCAGAAGATTGTTTTCATGTTTCAAAATCAGAGTTTTAGAAGCTTAAATATCGCTGGTGAAAGGTAAGGAAATTAAGATACTCTTAAGCAATGAATTCTCCGAAAAAGTCCCAATCTTCCCTTTGTTTCCTCCTGTTGCGTAAACAGGTCACCTTAGTAATGCCTTGCTACTAAGGACACATTTCTAACAGTGTGGGATACAATAACTCACCATGCTTCAGTTTAAGGAGATCGGAAATACATTAGCCTTTACTTGAAAGGCTATCAATAACAGAAAACTCTTATTATTCTTTGTTTTTTTTTTTTTTCAGTTTTATTTTATTTGAAAACTCTTATTATTCTGCTGCCTGACTTCAATAGTTAGAATTCCAGGGAAATTCTAGGATGCTGAAATTTTTCAATCAATTTTATGGATTAAACAGACAGAAACAAAAATTATTACATTTCAATAAGAATTTAAGAATTACTGGCTAGAAAAGAAATTAGATTTTTACTACAGGCCTCTCCACCTTCCATCCCATTACATTACCTTTTATTTATTTTTATTTTTTATTTATTTTTTTTGTCGTTTTTTCGTGACCGGCACTCAGCCAGTGAGTGCACAGGT
The DNA here is from genome assembly GCF_027409185.1 of Cynocephalus volans. Taxonomy (NCBI): domain Eukaryota; kingdom Metazoa; phylum Chordata; class Mammalia; order Dermoptera; family Cynocephalidae; genus Cynocephalus; species Cynocephalus volans. The sequence goes on from NC_084473.1 coordinate 86,089,383, forward strand.
CAGTCCTATATAGGATCCGAACCCGCGGCGGGAGCGTCGCCACGCTGCCAGCGCAGCATTCTACCAAGTGCGCCACGGGCTCGGCCCTACATTACCTTTTAGATTACATCTTTTTTAGGGATAATATGCAAAATACAAAATGCCACCGAATCAACTTTCTTATGAATCATTTTTGTGCCATCCCAACTCTCTCTCTATTTACATATATATGGGGCACTTCAAAAAATTCATGGAAAGATTCCTATTATCTTTTAATTCTCCTTTTCCACGAATTTTTTGGAGTACCCTTGCATACTATATACCTCGTATATATGTGTGTGTTTATGCATGCGTGCATGCATGTGCATGCGTGCACACACACACATGCAAAGTCAACTCTCACTATTCACAGTAGTTATGTTCTATGCCACCACTCTGAACACCAAATTAGTGAATACTGAACCGCTGCTCCAATGGGGAAATACAGAGCTGGGTTCCTACAAGTCTCTAGTCATATCATTTTTGTCAACTGATCAATACATAAGCTAGTTTTATGAGTGTTACTATGGAAAGACACCTTATTTAATATATGTACTGTTGATTCACTAACATTGAACTCACAGGACCGGCACAGCCTTCTTGCATTTTAGGAATATTAGCACATCAGCACTATGGTTGGTTGGCAGCCATTTTAAACAGTGAAAATCATCAACAAAAAGCACAAAAATGTGAAAAACATGGCATTAACCAGACCTCAAGGGGACCCTTGTTTACAGAATGAGAGCTGAAAGAAGAAGGCAGAGCACGGTAATGTGTGTGTCAGAAGACCCAAAGTTTTCACTGCTCTGCCTGGGTCTGTGAATGACTTTAAAAGCACAGAGTATTGATACTGGGGTTGCAAATAAATTTTATCGAGTAGGTGAATTTGCAAATACGGAACTTGTGGATAACGAGGATCAACAGTATGTACATATATAGGCCATTTACACTTTATCATTAATGCTATAACCAAGATTTGATGTTGTCTTTGGACTATATAAAAATATTAAACAAATTTTTGAACTTGGTATAAGCTAGGATTTTTGATTAAGTTCCTTTCTGCTAAATGAACAAACAAAAACAGACTATGCAAAATGCCAAAACTAGAAATTATAAACAGGCAGAAAACAATACTGCTTGATGCCATCACATCATTTCACAAGTGACACAACTGGCAAAGGGTGAAAGCAGCATGCATTTACCTTCAGAAACATCAGGAAGAGCTGACCAGGAGTAAGGACTTCTTGATTCACTAAACTATCAGGATTGTCCTCCATGCACTCTCCTTTGGCTAAAGCAAAGAGCTTCCGAGTCATGAGACAAAGCATATAAAACTTTTCAACATTGGATTTCAAGTGGATGCAGATGCACTGGCTGTCAAAATAAAGAGAAAAAGCTTAAAATGATTCAGCTGCTAATACTCATTAATGTCCTATTAACCAAGGTCCCCAGTTCATGTTTACTTAAAATAAAAATCCTTACTCACTTTGAAAAATTGTCTTTAACCTTTACAGACAACATTAGTGAAAATATAGTCACTGGTCTAGAGCTGTGCTGGACAATATGGTAACAAGTAGACATTTGTGGCATTTAAATTTAGTTAAAATTAAATAAAATTAATCATTCATTTTTTCAGCTGCACTGGCCACATTTCAAGTGCTTAACATGTGGCTTGTGGCTACATATTGGACAGCGCTGGTCTGAGTCTGGGCTCTTTTAATAATTATACAGTGGTTACATAAGACAAAGTCCTTGCTTTGGGGAAATAAAGGGACATAATGCCTGCAACTTTCAAACAATAAAGAAAAATGTGTATCTATGCAAAGAAATAAAAAAAGTAAAATGTTAACAATTAGTGAAAGTAAATGTCCATTGTACTATTTGGACATTATTCTGAACATTTGAAGTTATTTTAAAATAAAAGTTAAAAAAAGTATAAAATAAAACAGAACTATCATAAAAAGAGAGAAAAGTGACAATGGCCACAGAAATAAAGCTTCCCCTACTGGTCAGGACCAGAATTCTACCCCCAGGTTCACTGCTTATCAGATGACTCAATCTCCAAAATCAATACAAGGACCACTGCTACCCCTCCACCCCTAACAGTTTAGGCAAAGCACACATACTTAAACAGGAACTCTGCTGCTTGTTCGTTTGGGTACCAGTCAGGAAGATTGAGTTTTACTCTGAAGCATTCACCTAGATAGTTATGGACCTGTTTTTGTGTGGAACAACCCTCTTCCATTACAATCCGTAACATCTGAGAAACAGAGTTCCTAAAGAAAGAATCATCCTCTTTTCCTTTGATGAGCTCTTGAAAAATCTGATAATCGGAAAAGCTGACAAGTGCCTAGGATAGAAAAAAAAGACTTTCTTTTTATTCACTCACTAATAAGAACTAAAATATTTTATTCATTTAGTAACAATTCTCTCTTTTTGTTTTCAATACCCAAGAAAAAGTAGTACTCCATAACTACTGAATCGAAGCGAACTCTCCAAAGTAAAGCATTTCTTGTAGATGGCCCCCAATGATCCTCACCTCCTGGTATTCACAAACTCATACAGTCTCCTCCCACACTAAATCAAGGCTGGCCTGTGTGACCAAGAGAATATGACTCTCAAGGACAGATCACAAAGGGCACAGCGGCTTCCACCTTCTCCCCTTGGCTAACCACCTGCGGGAAGACAGCTGCCTCAAGCCGCCTATGGAAAGGCCCATGTGGAGAGGAACTGAGACCTCGTGCCAACAGCCAGCACTGTGACTGGCCAGCCATACGAGCGAAACACCTTGGAAGGGGATCCTCCCACTCTGGTCAAGTCTTCAAAATGACTGCAATCTCCTGACACCCCATGTCGCAAGTACGTAGCCAAGCCACACTCAAATTCCTGACCCACAGAAACAGAGAGAGGAAGGTTTACTGATGTTTTAAGCTCCTGAATTCTGAGGTAATTTATTACGGAGCACTAGATTATTAGTACACCATGTACATTAATGGGGAGAACCACCTACTCTGCACAGAATCCTACCTCCAATAAATCTCTTCATAACAAATTTCTTCATCCATTAAGTCATACCTTAAGTGCAAATCCCAAAGGAAGAAAAAACAGTTCTTTCCGGTAAATAAAGTTCAACATAACTGTGCCATTTTCCAAGTAGTGAAGGTTCATATTAACAGCCGAATGTTCTTCCCTCACACAGTGTATTGAAACTCCTATTGAAACAAACAGCAAAAAAGCTGAAACTCAGTAACACTATGATTGCTTCGATCATTTTTTTCTGAACTAAATTTTACCCTCTTAGACATAACTAGAGCCAAATCACTAAGTTTAAACAAGACTGGCAACCAAAAACGTCTCGAGACCATTCCAAATGTCCTGTGGGGTACAAAAATCTCCCTGGCGGAGAAACATTGATATAACATAACTGGAGCTATGAATTCAACCAAACTTCAAAGTTTTCCTCCAGACCAGGGTCTGTATCTTATCACACTTAATATCTAGCACTCTGCAGAGCATGGTCATATAGAACTTTATATCCCTAGTAAACTGTGGAGTCCAGTTAGAGATGGTGGCTTGATCTACCAGTACAAATGAAGAAAAGCAGAATTTTAGATTTTAAGTTTATTTCAGCTTCAGACAAAGATTGCTAAGACACACTTGCATGAATTGATACAAAACAATAAATGATTAGACATTTTGTTTTTGTTGGCGGGTGGCCAGTACAGGGATCTAAACCCTTGACCTTCGTGTTATAACACCGTGCTCTAGCCAACTCAGCTAACTGGCCAGGCCCACCTTTTGTTTTGGTATTTTGGTGGTGGAGGTTAGGAGGGAGCAGTCCTAGGAGCTTTCACTCAGCCTGTTTCATTATAGTGGCCCTTATTCTTTGGGTCAGGGAAGAACTGTGAGGATTCTGCCAGTTGTGAAGTATATTTGGTGCAACTGGGGAAATAACCACAAGATTAGTTCAAGGTCCCTCCTGATCCACTGTGAGATGGGCTCCGGCCAAAACTCTATCTAGTGACCTCCATAAGCCTCTCCCCTTCCAGAGGACCATGGGGCACTTGGCTCTCCAGGGATTAGGGTCAGATAACAGCCAGTGACCACAACGCAGTCTCCAGTGGAGTGAGCACAGGCTTTGAAAAAGACCAGAACCCAATTCCCGCCCTTACTTTTATCCAGGTGTTTTTTTTTTATTTGGGGTGAGTGAGCATTCTTTCAGCTCCCTGAGCCTGGTTGCTCATCCACAAAATGGAGCTAAAAATAGTCATCTGATTGTTGTGAGAATATAAGATTATATATGTCAAGCATTTCATACATTGCCTGAAATACAGTCTAACAACCAGCTTTACCATTTGCTGCTTTTGGAAAGAGAATATAAACCTCAGTCATTACCATTACTTCATCAATATTTTAATAACTTACTTTCCATAGTGTTCTTGATTGTTCTAATTTACCTTCAAATGTTTATATCATTTAATTATTCATAATATTTCTTGAAAGTAGGTTGAGATTTTGGACACCAAGATTCAGAGAATACTAATGATTGTTCAATATTTCCAAATAATGAGCTATATAACTTAACTTATATTTTAAACATAGATGTGCACCCCTTACCCTGGTATTTAATTTAGTAAATTATTGTTTTTAAATGTTGGGGAGTGTGTAGGGAATTGTGCTCCAACCATAGCTACTAGGAGTGTAAACTGGGAAAGCATTTCAGGAGGGCAACACGGAAAGACAATGTGACCCGGGAAAATATCAGTATCTTTAACCCAGCAATTCGGCCTAGACATTCATCACCATGAAATAATTTTTAAAATCAGCAAAGATTTAGCTAGAAGGGTTTTATCACATTGTGGTTTGGAAAAGAAAGTGATATAATTATGAGTTTTTAAATACAGAATTGGCTCAATAAGTTTTGGTACACCTATGTAGTAGAATACAGCAGAGTCATTGCAAAGATATTAACAGTATATTACTTAGTAATGTAATATGCCTATTCTCAATTTCATTTAGATTTTTTAAATGTGTAAGTATAGCTAAACATTTTTTATAAAGAAGAACAATGAAGGGGAATCAGCCATTCTGATATCAGAACATATTGTAGAGCACAGTTATTAGAAAAAGGTGGTATCAGCACAGCAGCAGAAAACAGATTAATAGAACAGAATGGATTCCCAAAGTGGGGGGTCACTCCTTTATACAAGTTCATGGAAAGTTCAAAAAGTTCATGGAAAGATGCGCGTTATCTTTCAATTCTATTTTTCCGCAGACTTTTTGAAGTACCCTTGTACATTCGATTTAACCCACGATAGAGGAGGTATTTGAAATCAGTAGTAAAGGAACTAACTTCAATAATGATGTTGGAAGAATAAAAATTGTGGAAAAAGAGTAATCCAGATAGATGAAAGAGCTAAATAGAAAATAAAAAGTGTATTGGAAAAAAAGTAGAATTATTTATTAATGTAAGAAAGTCTACTTTAATAAAGGTAGAAAATGCAACAGAAAGGGCTGGCCAGTTAGCTCAGTTGGTTAGAGCAAGGTGTTGTAACACCATGGTCAAGGGTTCAGATCCCCATACCAGCCAGCCACCCCATGCCAAAAAAAGAATAAAATAAATCCAGAATTTATAGAACAATCCTATAAGTCAAGGATAAAAGGACTCAAAAGAAAAGTGAGACAGTTCAGTAGATAATCTCATTCCCAGTTATCAGCTCCTTCCCTGTATCAATGTTAAATGTCTCCATATGCCCTGTTGGAGGAGGATACTTCCCTGCTCCACACCCAGGGCTGGCTGTGAAACATGCTTTAGCCAACGGAAGGTGAGAGGATGTGACCTATGCCACATCTGAGCAAATGTTTTAAATGTTCAGCCTTTTGTGTTTCCTTTCTATTGCATGGGAGCAGCCTGTTCCAGGTGCTGGGGCCAGCACTGGGAAGATAAACTGAGCAGAGCTATAAACCAACCTCAGCCTTCATGAAAAATGATCAAGAACTAACTGCTTGTTGTTGTAAGCCACTGAGATACTGGGTTTATTTGTTATAGCAGCAAAACCTCTGTGATACAGACAAGAACAGGCAATTCACAAAAGAGGAAAGCACAAGTATGCAACCTTCCTAGCTATCAGAGAAATGTAAATTCCAGTAAGATTTTTGGTCCTTCAGATTAGCAAAAAAATAAATCTGATAATATCTAATGTTGGCAAGAAAATGTGGAAATGGGTACCTCATACAGTGTTGTTAATGATACACCCATTCTGGAGGAAAATTGATGATACATCCCAAACTGCTTATCTTTGTCCTGGCCCATTTGGGATTTTATTTTATTTTATTTTTTTGGTGGCTAAGCCAGTAAGGGGATCCAAACCCTTGACCTTGGTGTTATCAACATCATACTCTAACCAACTGACCTAACCAGTCAGTCCTGACTAGACATTCTGACATGCTGAGATGCTGTTTTTCTAGGTATAGTATATATGGCTACAATTAAAGGCTGCTTTTAATCTCAATTATAAGGATAAATTGTTTAATTGTAGGGTTTGCCCAAGAATATAATGTGTTGTCTTGTAAAGCCAGACATTGTCATAGAGAGTGCTCAAACAGAAACTAGGTGGCTGTCAGCTAAAGATCCCCAAGGGGAGTGCCACAGTTGCCTGAATCAGAAGAATTCCTAGTTCTATGCCCACCTGTGGCCAAGTCAGTTTAGCTTTCATCTTCATAAGCAGTAACATAAATACACTTTCTTTCCCTATGAAAAGATGGTACATAAAAGAAATAGAATACTGTAATAGAAATATTTCCCACTATTAAATCTTTTAAATCTAATTTTTAAAAATTTTAAAATACTTAATTGATAAACTCAAGGTATACACATTGTAATGATATGATATACATTGAAAATTACCACACTCAATTGGAGCCAGTCAAAAATAAAAAAAAGAAAATTACCACACTCAAATTGATTAAAACGTCAATCATTGGCTGCCTGGTTAGATAAGTTGGTTAGAGTGCAGTGTTATACCACCAAGATCAAGGGTTCAGATCCCCGTACCAGCCAGTCACCAAAAAAACATAAAACATCAATCACCACCCAGTTACCATCTGTGTGTGTATGTGTGTGGGGGTTGGTCAGGACATTTAAAATCTACTCCCCTATCAAATTTCAAGTAAATGATACAGTATTATTAACTATAGTTACTATGCTGTACATTAGATCCCCAGAACTTTATTCATCTTATAACTGAAAGTCTGTACCCTCTGACCAACATCTCTTCATTTCCTTCCCTACCCCCATTATGAAATCTTAACACAGAAATGCTTAAAAGAAAAAAAACAAACAAAAAAGAGAGAGAAAAATATCAAAGACTCTATTTAGATGCATCTACTTTTTTAAAAAATGGCTTTAAATTTTCCTAAAAGAACATTCCAATAATCACTAGAACTTACCAAACTGTGTATAGCCAGGCCCTCTGTTTTTCCATTTTGGTCTTATCATTGCAATAGGGAAATTTCTCCGAGGCATAATCAACATTCGGATGACTTTTTCAATGCCATTGATTATAAAATAGCCTCCCATTTCCTGCCAAAGAGATGAATTAAACAATGATACATGACTAACTGTAACATAAGCTTTATTCCTAGCCAGATGCAGTGCAACATGCAAAAGAGGAACACACAAGTGAAAAGGACCACGGATCCCTTGAAAATAGTACAGACACTGTCAGTATGTGAAAGAACAGTTTTCTCACGCACATTAAAGATGTGCAAGATCCTAGGGACATGGGAGAAAAGCACAGAAGGAGAACAGGGCACTACCTTCTACTTGACAGGCTCGATCTAACCTGCCTTTCTGTCCCATAAAATGACTTCAGTATTCAAATGTTATTACAAAAATACTTACTCCAAAGAGAAGCTGAAAGATAAAAACAGTAAACATTTTGCTTCCATACAAATATGATTTCCCAAGTAAGTTAAAAAAACTTTTGAGTATATGAAAGCTCTAAACACCAGAAATTTAGATTAGCTAAACAGCAAAATATTTTTAATAGTTCCGGTCAACAACACATTTCTGTAATAAAGAGCTACTATGTACTAGTTGCCTAGTAAATAGGCATATCATGCTAGGTGCTCTATGTTATCATAACAATTAGTCCTCACAACAATGAATGGGATAGGTATTATGCCCATTTTCAGTAGAGGAAACTGAGGCTTAGGAAGATTAAACTTCTCAAAGCCACACAACTGAGTGTCAAACCCAGACCTGACATGAACACCCTCTTCCCACTGCATAACACAGTCTATCTTTTGAAGGCAGAGTCTGTACATCTTGATTAACTCAACTCAATACTGCTAAGCCACCTTACACAGCTGAAAGAAACAAGGAAGGGAAGGTACAGTTGGTCCCCAACTTATAATGGCTAGACTTATGATTTTTTGACTTTACGATGGTACCTGTACAACCACTGTTTTTCACTTTCAGTACAGTATGCAATAAATTACATAAGATATTCAACACTTTACTATAAAATAGGCTTTGTATTAGATGATTTTGCCCAACTGTAGGATAATGTCAGTGTTCCAAGCATGTTTAAGGTAGGCAAAGCTAAGCTATGATGTTTGGTAGGTTAGGTGTATTAAATGTACGGAATGCATTAAAGGTATATAAATGGCTTACGATATTTTCAACTTATGATGGGTTTATCAGGACATAATCCCATTGTAAGTCAGGGAGCATCTGCATGTGAGCCACTTAACATGCTCACAGAATCTTACTGTCAGTAAAGTCTATGTTTTTGACAATAGTTTTGTGGGATAAAACAGCTTTAAAAAACCAGATTTCTTGGAAGTACATCTCCAGATACATATGATTCAGAAAATAAGGGAAAAACCTACCAGTTCTTCCTCTAAAACAATATTCTCTAATTGTATAGCCATGTTTTCATACTGTCTCATTTGGTAGTCATTAAGAGCCACACACAGTACGCAGATAAGGTATTAATGCCCCACTTTATCCAGAAATGGAGCACAAAAGGAAAAACTGCCTCCTACTATCAAGCTTCTTAGATTCTCACTCCCAACCCAGGCCTCCTCTACTGTCACAGGGCCTGAGTCCCCGCCACTACCTCTGTCTCCTCATGGTGCTCAATGAGGGCTTGTGGAGGAAGGTTGTGTAAGTTGCAAAGCTTGGACTTCACCATGATAGGAACATAGCCAAGGAACTGCTTAACGATTCCTTTTGAGATTCCATTCACTGCCCAACTGATATCCGCCTAAATGAAAATGAGACAAAAAAATTACTTAAAATATCTGTTCCAGCACATGAACTTTGCAAAAAAAAATTTTCAATCTGGATCTACAAGAACAAATGGGTATTTTAAAAGAGTGAGGAAGAAGACCACAATTAAATGGTTTTATGCTTTAGATTCAGAAGACGGAATTTCTTAGATGACAGCACTAAGAAAGCAGAATTCTGGTAATTAACTTTATTAGACACCAGCCCTATTCTCAAAAATGTGCAGTGTGAGGGCCACACAGTATCACTTGTACTCACTGTCAACTTCCCACGGTAGGTACTCCTTCGGCCTCGACATTCTGCTGGATAAACGTTGAGCTCTTTACAGATGGTCCCTTTGGGAACTGTGGGTGGACTGATAACAGCATCCACAATAGTAAGAGAGATGCGCTCATCTTTGAAAGTAAATTCAAAGGGAGGTATGGCCTGAAATACAATTCATACCGTAAAATGGCTTGCATTTCCAACATACTTTTTCTCTAAGACTCTTCCAAATCCCACATGTTCTACAAGCGTTGATGCCTGTCATGTCAATGTGACACATCTAAAAAGACTGTTAAGGCTACATCTAGTCTACTCCTAATTTCATTAAGTTCTTAAAACTATAATGCATGGATTTTTTTGAGTGTCTACTATGTGCCGGATTCTACAGTATAAAACAAAGCTCCTATTCTCCAAACCAAGTGCCTACCTTGTCTACTCTTAACCTCGTGTCCTTTACGTACATAGCAAGACAAATGGGACTGCTGCTGATAGAGCAAGGATATGGAAACATTCTCCTGATATTGGACGGTACAGTTTAGGCAAATATTTGTACATTTCATTCCATGGCAGCCTCATACGGAAGCCAGAGCCACCCAAAGGTGAAGGTGGTGGCAGGGTGGTTTTCCCCCTTCCACAGTGGTTTTTATCTCTGCTCCTCTCCCTGGATGAAGCTCTGCTGTTCTGAGGAAGGGGCAAGTCGAAGCTGTCTTACATATTAACTATGATCAAACGCCTAGCCTTAGCATTAGAATAATGAATTATGCCAAATAAGTGCCAAGAATACAAAGGAGGTTCTCCACCCTCATGTAGTTCAACTGGCCTTTTCTAAATTTTTAAATTTGACCTAAAGCTGGTATTATTTCAGAATTTAATACTCCATTTTAAAATAAAATTTATATTTCATGTTTAAGGATGGAGCATAAGTTTAAAAAAGGGCGATTAAAAGATTTGCTTTTTCAAGCCACAGCTGCACTATCTGTGTCTAAATACAATCATTATTATTCACAATAGTTTTGTTCTATAAAGTTGCCACAAACACTGAATAAACAAATACTGAGTCGCTCCTAGGGGAAATAGAAAGTTAGGTTCCTGTGAGTCTCTCATCACAACATTTCGTCAACTGGTCAATACATAATGTTGCTTTATGTGTGTTTTAGTTTTAGGACACCTCATTTAATGTATATTGTTGACCATTGACATTGAACTTTCGACCAACACACGACAACAAAGCTTATCTAACACACGGATTTTCTCCATAAGGCACAGCACAGACTTAGAAACATTAGAAAGCACTTTAGTAACACGCTTGGGAGACATTTTAAATAGCAAAAACACCAACAAAAAGCAAAAAAATGAAAAAAAAAGTGCACTAAATGAATGCTGCCTTATCGGACCTCACCTGAGAACATGTAAAACTGTAAATGAACAGTATGACTGTTTTTCCCCTTGGCTTTATAAATATCAGTCATTTACCTTACTGTGTTTTATGGGACATTTTCAAACAGAATTACGGTACCAGCAAAGCTGTGGTGTCATTATCTATACAGAGCCAATTTTCTTCATCTACTTCAAGCAAAACAACATATCTCAATAGACTGAATGCAGAAACAGATTTAAGAATCCAGCTGTCTTCCAATAGGCCATTTAAAAGATTTTTTTTAATGCTATTCATCTACTAATTTTTTTTTTTGCTTTAGAAAATATTTTTCACAAAAATGTTAATGTGATTGATTTATTTCTGAATGAATTTGTATTTTTTAATTTCTCAATTTTAATTTCTAATAGTCATCCCTCAGTATCAGCAGAATATTGGTTCCAAGACCCCCATGGATCCCAAAATCCATAGATGCTCAAGTCCCTTACATAAAATGGCATATTATTTGCATATATCCTATGCACATCTTCCCATATACTTTAAATCATCTCTAGACTACTCATAATACCTATACAATGTAAATGTTATATGCATAGTTTTTATGCTGTATTGTTCACAGATTAATGACAAGGAAAAAAGTCTGTACAGCTTCAGTACAGACACAACATCCATTTTCTTTCCCCAAATATTTTCGATCCACAGTTGGTTGAATCCAAGAATGCAGAATCCATGGATATAGAGGGGCAACTGTATTGCAAAACAAAAGTTCTTCAGGGGTCCCTCAAGAATTTTAAGAGTAGAAAGTTTGGGAACTCCCAATCTACATATTACTCCTTCATAAAAATTCTATGTATAGGTGCTCCTTTTTTTATTTTTAGAGCAAGTCTTCCTTGATCATCTCAATCCTGGCCTCTTTTTTCATTATCTCAATAAACCCAGCACCAGTTAACTTTTTTTTTTTTTTTTAAAAGATGACCGGTAAGGGGATCTCAACCCTTGGCTTGGTGTTGTCAGCACCACGCTCAGCCAGTGAGCAAACCGGCCATCCCTATATAGGATCTGAACCCGTGGCCTTGGTGTTATCAGCACCGCACTCTACCGAGTGAGCCACGGGCCGGCCCTAACTTTTAATTAGATGTAGGTTTTCTCACAGACTTGATATCCTAAGAGTCCAGGAATGATACTAGTATTTCTCATCACTCTTCTCTTTCTCAAAAAGGTTAAGGAGTATTAATCATTAAAGAAACCTTAATGGTTCCCATATTATTTGCAAAATAGAGTTAAGTATCAGACTAGCCATGAAAGCTCTCCACACATTATCTCTATGCCTATCTCTCACAACGTAAACCTTACCCAACAAAACCACAGGTTACTGTCCCCTAAGCATGTGGTTCTGCTCCTACCCCTCCCCTGGAGAGAATGCACTCTCCTCTTCCCTTTAACGTGCCTAATCCCCTCTTCCTCACCGTCAGAGCCTAGTGCCTGTAGACACTGGGATGTATCTCCCAGATCTTACCCCACCATCCTCACCTGCCACCACTACCCTCCAGACCGATCATTTAATGTTGACAGCATATGGCATCTAATAATGCTATCACATTTTTCTACTCAATCTCGCTTTTATGACTCATTTATATCTTTCTCAACACCTGCCTAATTCAGAACGGGTGCCCAGTAGCTTCTCTCCTTAAAGCTCTAAGAGAAGTTAACTGAAAGATGGACTTGCACGTCACAGCCCATCTACGAAAAAGTTCAGAGCCTTTTGAGGCAAGTTTTGGAGAGGTAAATCTTCAAGTGATATAAAGGCGTGTACGCTGTAAATGTCTAGGAAGCACATCCCAAACAGGCCACTTCCTCACTCTCACAGCTCCCAGAAACAGCCCTACAAAGCACTAGGGTTCACAAACACATATAAATCCAGAAATCTCAAATACACCGTCCCCTGGTCAACAAGACAAGTCTTCCGAGGCCAAGCCCCGGGTCCAGTTCTACAACTGTTCTGCTCTCCCGCGTACCCACGATGAGCCTGGCACTGTGAAGGAGTAGTGTTTGGAACGACATTGTGGCCTCCCAGCCATCTCTCTGGGACCCACCCAGCCCTTCTTCGCCCGCCTCGAGCTCGGCTTCGCCGCGGGAAGCGGCGCCTGCAGACGCGGGGCCGCAGGGAGCCCGGGAGGACGCCGCGCTCACCTGCACCGCGTGGCTGAGCCCCTCGCGCACAGCGTAGTTGAAGGAGTCCACATGCGCCCGCGTCAGCTCCTGCAACGCTGCCTTTTGCTGCTCCCGCGGGATCCCGTAAGAGGGGTCGGTCAAGTGCTTCAGGCTAGGCCCGCTGGGCAGGTTCCGCCACCGGCCGTCAGGATCCATGCGGCCGCCAGCACACCGGACGCCAGCGGCCAGTCGGCACCCGCCGGAAGGAACTTCCGGAGTCCCGACGCCCGCGGCCTGCTGGGAAATGTGGTTCCCTCTTGTTCGGCCCGCCCTCTGCCCTCCGGTTATATAGAGTCGACTTGGAACCCAAACCGTGTAGTGAATGGACCGCTTAAAACTGTACAGAGCCAAAGGAAAAACAAAAACAAAACTGTACAGAGCCGGAGCGTGGCGGGTCCCCTTCTCTCCGCCGCTGCCCCACCCGTATCCCTCCTCCGCTGATGACACCGAAATTGGGCGTGGGGAACCGCTCCCCGCCCAATTCAGCCTGTGACCTCTTTGGCTCTCATTCGCTCAGTCAAGTCAATTGTGCCCGGAAGAGAGCGGCCTTGGAAGGTTCCTTCTATTCCCCTTGACCGCTTTCTGATCCAGTGCTGCCGTCTACCGTGGGAAGACACTCAGTGGAGTCGTGGCTTCAGGTGTTGTCGGCACCAGCCTCTCTACGCAACTCTTACCTAGTGAAGGCTCATCACTGGGACGGTCAGGCAGTGGTCAGCGCACGCTAACCCCCTCCCCGCATCTTCTGGCCCCAAGTTGGGGACGGGGGAGAAGGTGGGGGGTGTCGGGCGGTCTCAGACGGAAAGTGGGGGGGGGAGGGGGGCCACCAAGGGAACTTACCCTTGAAATCCTTTGGGTCTCTACGATCACTTATCTCCCCAGAATACTGATTAGTCAGGCAATGCCTTTCAGCTTCATCGTGTGTGTACTTAACGGTGTACTGCGGTATAATCGCCATACAATAAACGACACGTTTAAAGTGTATGTCGTTGATAAGTTTTGACTTATGTGTACCCCCTGAGGCCAACATCACAATTAAGACAATGAGCTCATCTACCACTTCCTAAAGTGTCCTGCCCCTTTGGAATCCTTCCCTCTATCAACTTCACTTTTCCTAGTTCAGCTGGTAATTTTCATTCCTACATGGCTTTTTAAAAAAGTTACTTCTGTGTCTATTTTATTTTGACATCACCAAATCTACCAAAGTGCTGTGCAGCTGTAACATGTTCTGCAGTGTCTCGCCCCTTCGGAGGAAAACCCTTCATTCCCTCTCCCCCAGTCAAGGACTCCTAGAAGGCAGGAGAATAAGGGGATTATTGTAGGAGCAATAATTTCCATCAGCCTACAAACTTGCTAGAAGAGCTCTTAAAACAAAAAAACTCAATCATCATCCCTTGTCCCTTTTCGGCGAGCGCACCATTTCTCTGCTCCCCTTTGTACCGTCTTAAAAGTATTGACCATCCTCGTTGTCTCTCCACTGTTTTCAATGCTCATTCATGTTGCAGAGCGTATCAGTACTTCACCACTTTTATGGCTGAACTGTACGTATATCCAGTCACTCGTTGACAGACATCTGGGTTGTTCCACTGTTTGGCCATTTAGAACAATGCTGCCGTGAATATCCGTGCACAAGTTTTTGTATGGACATGTTTTCAATTCTCTTAGGTATTACAGCTAGGAATAGAAATCTCTGGGTCATATGTTAACTCTGTGTTTAACTTTTTGAGGTGCCACAAAACTGTTTTCCAAATGAGCTGTACAATTTTACATTCCCACTAGCAGTGTGTAAGGATTTCAATTTCTCCATATCCTTACCAGTACTTGTTATTGTCTGTCCTCATTATAGCCACCCTATTACATGTGCAGTGCTATCTAATCGTGGTTTTGATTTGCATTTCCCTAATGACTAGTGATGTTAAGCATCTTTCATGTGTTTATTGCCCACTTGTATATTTGCTTTGAAAAAACGTCTGTTTAGATACTTCGCCCATTTTTAAACTGGGTTGTCTTTTTATTGTTGAACTTGTAATAGTTCTTTATTTTATTTTATTTTATTTATTATTTTTTTTTTTTAAGTAAAGATGACCAGTAAGGGGATCTCAACCCTTGGCTTGGTGTTGTCAGCACCACGCTCAGCCAGTGAGCAAACCGACCATCCCTATATAGGATCCGAACCCGTGGCCTTGGTGTTATCAGCACCGCACTCTACCGAGTGAGCCACGGGCCGGCCTGTAATAGTTCTTTAAATAGTCTACCTTGTCCTTGTCAGGTATACGATTTGCAAATATTTTCACCCATTCTGTGGGTTATCATTTTACCTTTGTGATGCTGTCTTTTGAAGCAATAAAGTTTTTAATTTTGATAAAGTTTTTTTCCTTCTGTTGGTTGTCCTTTGATATCTTACTTAAATCATTTCCTAATCCAAGGTCATGAGGATTTACCCCTATGTTTTCTTTCAAGAGTTTCGTACTTCTTACAGTTAAGTCTTTGATCTATTTTGAGTTAATTTTTGTATATGGTGTGAGAAAGACATACTACTTCATTTTTTTTTTTTTTTTTTGCATGTGGATATACAGTTGTCCTAGTACCATTTGTTGAAGACTATTCTCCGCCCCCCGCCCCGTTGAATTGTCTTAGCCTCCTGTCAAAAATCAATTGATCATACACGGAAGGGTTTACTTCTGGACTCTCAATTCTATTCCCTTGATCTGTATGTCTATCCTTATACCAATACCACATAGTCTTGATAAATTTAGCTTTGTAATAAATTTTGAAATCAGGAAGTGTACTTCCTCCAACTTTGTTCTTTCTGCAGACTGCTTTGGCTATTCCTGGTTCTTTGTATTTCCATATGAATTTTAGAGTCAACTTGTCAATTTCTACAAAAAAGGGCAACTTTTTGGTAGGGATTATGTTCAATCTGTAGATCAATTTGGGGCATATCTTTATCTTAACAATAATTGTTTTCCAGTCCATAAACACAGGATATCTTTCCATTTATCTAGGTATTCTTTAATTTTTTTCAAAGATGTTTTGTAATTTTTAGTATACAAATGAACTTTTGTTAAATTTACTCGTATTTAATCCTCTTTGGTGCTGATATAAGTGGAATTTATTTATTTGTTTTTACTTTTTTTTTTTTTTTTTTTTTTTTGGTGACTGGCTGGTACAGAGATCGAACCTTGGACCTTGGTGTTACCAGCACCACACTCTAACCAGCTAAACCAACCGGCCAGCCTCAGCCTCAGAGTTGTTGTTTCTTTTTTTTAAATTTCATTTTCTAATTGCTCATTGGTAGTATACAGAAATACAATTGAGTTTTGTATATTGATCTTGTATCTGGCAATGTTGCTGAACTCCTTTATTAGGTCTAATAGTTTTTGTGAATTCCTTAGGGTTTTCTATATGTAAGATCTTGTCATCTGCAAAGAGAAATACTTATACTTCTTCCTTTCCAATACTTTTTACCTTCCTTCCTTTTTTCTACTTGCTCTTTGTAGAACCTTTGTACAATGTTGAAATGGCAAGAATGGATATCCTTGTTTTGTACCTGGTATTAGAGAGAAAGCTTTCAGTCTTTCACCACTAAATATTAAGCTGTGGGTTTTCCAAAAATGCCCTTTATTGGTTGAGGAAGTTTCTATTTTATTCCTAGTTTGTTGAGTGTTTTTAATCGAGTGTTGCATATTGTTAAATGCCTTTGCTGTGTATATTGATATGATCATATATGTTTTGTCCTTTTTTCTATTAAAACAGTGTATTACATTGAATTTTGTAAATTGAACAAACTTTGTATCCTTAGAAGTCCTACTTGGTCATAGTTTATAATCCTTTTCATATGTTGCTGGATTTGGTTTGCTAGTATTTTGTTGAAGATTTTTTTCATCTATATTCCTAAGAGTTTGTTTTTCTTGTAATGTCTTTGTCCGATTTTGGTATAAGAGTATTAATAGTGGCCTCATAAAATGAGTTAGGAAGTGTTCCTTCCTCTTCTATTTTTTGGAAGAATTTGTGAAAGATTGGTGTCAATTCCTCTTTAAACATTTTTTTTTTTTTTTTTTTAAAGATGACCGGTAAGGGGATCTCAGCCCTTGGCTTGGTGTTGTCAGCACCACACTCAGCCAGTGAGTTAACTGGCCATCCCTATATAGGATCCGAACCCGCAGCAGTGGTGTTCTCAGCACCGCACTCTCCCGAGTAAGCCACAGGCCGGCCCCCTCTTTAAACATTTGGAATTCAGCAGTTAAGCCACCTGGTCCTGGGTTTTTCCCCGTGGGAAGTTTTTAAAATTAGTAATTGAATCTCTTTACTTGTATATTTCTTTATTAATACAGAAACTAAAAGAAAAATTGTTATTGATTTCTAATTTTATTTTCTTATGGTCAGATGACATATGTATTATTATTTCAATCCTTTTAAATTTACTGAGGTTTATTTTATGGCCTAGCATACGATCTACCCCAGAGTGTTCCATGTGCACTTGAGAAGATTGTGTCCGAGGGTACTTCAAAAAGTTTGTGGAGAGATTTGTATTATCTTTTAATTCTATTTTTCCATGAACTTTTTGAAGTACCCTGTGTCCTGCTGTTGGGTGGACGGTTCTATAGACATTTGATAGGTATAGTTGGTTTATAGTTTTCTATTTTCTTATTGATCTTCTGCCTAGTTGTTCTATCCATTATTGAGAACGGGCATCAAAGGCTACAACTATTATTGCTGAATTATTTATTTTTCCCTTCAGTTCTGCCCATTTTTGCTTCAGATATTTTGGGACTCTCTTCCTAGATGCATATATTTATAACTTTTATATCTTCCTGATAGATTGATCCTTTCACCATTACAAAATGTTTTTGTTTACAGTAACAATTTTTTTAAAACCTACTTTGTCTAATACTAGTATAGACACTCCAGCTGTCTTTGAGTTACTATTTGTATGGTATATCTTTTTCCATCCATTTACTCTCAACCTATGTTTCTGAAACTAAAGTGTATCTATCTCTTGCAGATAGCATATGGTTAGATTGCAGTTTATTTATCCATTTTGCCAATCTCTGCCTTTTGTTTAATCCATTTACATCTAATGAAATTACTCATAAGGTAGGATATATCTGCCCTTTTGCTATTTGTTTTCTATGCCTGTCTTTTCCTCCCCTCTATTTCTTCATTACTGCCTTCTCTTTTCTTAAATAGATATGTTCTAGTGTAACATTTTAGTTCCTTTTCTTCTTTTTTATTATATATTTAAAGTTATCTCCCTAGTGGCTGATGCGTCTTGGTGCAGATATCTTTGAGTCCATCCTACTTAGAGTTTATTGAACTTCTTGAGTGCATTTTAATGTTTTTCATTAAAGTGGGAAAGTTTTTTGGTCACTATTTCTTCCAATATGTTTTCTACACATTCTCTCTCCTCTCTCTTCTGGGACTCCTATTATGTGTATGTTGGTATGCTTGATGGTGTCTGAAGCACTGTTTATTTTGCTTTCTTTTTTTTTTTTTAATATTCCTCCAACTACATAATCTCAATTGACTTCAAATTCACTGATTCCTTTTTTCACCAATCTAAACCTGCTTTTGAATCCCTCTAGTGAATTTTTCATTTGCACTATCGTATTTTTCAACTTCAAAATTTCTACTTGATCCTATTTTTTTTTAAAAAATTTCTCTTTATTGGTATTCTTTGTGGTGAGACATTGTTCTCATTTCCTTTAGTTTTTTAAACATATTTTAAATAGTTGAATTAAAGTCTATGTGTAATAAGTCCAATGCCTGGGCTTCCTCCAGGACAGTTTTTTTTTTTTTCACTGACTTTTTCCCCATGTATGTGCAGGTCCCATAACTAGTATCAAAAATTGGAAAATGTTAATAATATCATGGGGCAACTTTGGAAACTGATAGTCTCTCTTTTCTGGGGTTTACTGTTGTTGTTTGTTTTAATGACTTTCCTGAACTATTCTGTAAAGCCTATATTGTTTGTTGTGTGCAGCCACTGAAGTCTCTGCTCCGTTAGCTTAGTGGTTAACTAATGATTGAAAAGAGATTTCCTTAAATGCCTGGAACCAATAAGTCTCCCAGCCTTTTGCTTCAGGGCTCTGGGGGGCGGGGGGCATGCCTTCAATACTGAGGCAGGCATTGTACTGCTCTGCCTTAGTCTTCACTTCCTACATAAGCAGAGCCTCAAAATCAGCCAGAGGTGAAAGCTGAGGGAATTCTCAGGGCTCTCCGAGCCATGTGCAAAGCCCCACACATGTGCAGCCTTCTATATTCTTAGGAATATGTCAAAGCTTTTCAAAACCTAATACAGGCTTCTCATTTCCCAGCATTTCTTCTAAGTTTTTTTTTGGTCAGTTTGTTGTTCCTATTGTCATATTCATAGCCACCTCAGGAAGCTGAGATGTTAAACAATTGCTGCTTGATCATTTTTGACAAATGTACCCAGGAAAAAGGTTGTTCACATTGGGTTAGCTTTGAGTCACATTAAATAAAGTTAAGCCCTAAGAGTGGGGACTTACATGGATCTACCAGAAAGGTCAAATCATAACAACTCTCGGGGCCGGCCCGTGGCTCACTCGGGAGAGTGCGGTGCTAATAACACCAAGGCCCCGGGTTCGGATCCCATATATGGATGGCTGGTTCGCTCACTGGCTGAGTGTGGTGCTGACAACACCAAGTCAAGGGTTAAGATCCCCTTACCGGTCATCTTTAAAAAAAAAAAAAAAAAAAAAAAAAATCATAACAACTCTCTGGTAATGAGGATATGGAGGAATTCCAACCCTATTCTGTATCCTACAATGGATGCTAGGCTGATGGATTTCACCATGACTGTACAGCTGTTGGTTTACAAGGCTACTGTGGAACTGCAGAAAGGAGAATGGTAATACAGCAAGTTAAATATTAGAAAAATCACCGTTCTTACTCAGATGCAACCATTTTTCTTGAATAAATGCTCCAAACTTTGGTTAATTTCTGGAGTTTTCCCAGTGTTCGCATTGCTTTTATGGAAGAGAGGACTTGCAGAAGTTCTTACTCGGCTACTCCCACTGATTCACACGACGTCCTCTCATGTATTTTTTAAAAAGAATTTTGCCTACAGCAATCTTCGAGTTGTGCCATGAAGTTTCCCATACGACAGGGGCTCATTTTTCTTTGCCTTTAGGGATACTTTGGGGAAAACATCTTCAAAGAATCACTGAACCTCTGGGGCCGTGGAAGAACTTAAGGTTCTTAAATGAGAAGGGACAGCTACTGACAGCAAGTAGGACCAGACTCCAAGAGAAGTCTTCCAAAGGCTTTGGACCTGCCCACTCTCAGGCTCCTGTGTAGCTTCCTGCCTGGGTCCCTGTGTGTTTGTCCCTGCACCCTCCATGCAATTTCAGCTGAGTTCAGTGGGAGTGTGTCACATCACATCTGAAATTGACTTGGAGTGGGATGCCTATGCTAGGATTTCTGGCTTGGAAGGACACTTCTCTGTGCCAGATGTAGATTTATGAAGTGAAAGCAGCCACAAAAAGTAGGCCAACTGTACATGGGAAAGGAGTCCAAAGCATTCAGCTTCATCACACAAGAAGCTACAACTAAGTTTATGACAATTTACATAAATGTAGCCTCTGCTACCATAAGACTAAGTGCCTGACATGTGAGGTTTATGGATATTCATAAACGTGGCCTTTGAGAAATGCTTAATAAGGACATCTTAGCCTTCTGGCTAATTATGGAAGTACCCTTATTTCAGAAGCCCCTACAACTCTGTCCCATGTCTGAAGCACACATAACTCTCTTTCACAACCATAGGTCTCACTTTACAATTTGCATCATGATGCAGACAATAGTCAAGACGTGAGAAAGGATGAACTGCATTTTGGCAGCTGAAATTGTTTCTATGCTTCATCCTAGAGCAGCTCACCAGCTTTGAAGGACAATCTGCCAGCTTATGTATTGGGTAACATCCCAGGGTCAGCAAACTATGGCCACATCTGGCCTGTTTTTATGTGGCCCATGAGCTTAGAATAGTTTTTGCATTATGTAAGAGTTGGGGAAAAAACAAATACGCAACAGAGACCCTACATGGCTTTCAAAGTCTAGCAGATTTACTATTTGGCCCCTTACAGAAAAAGTCTGCCTACCTCTGGGTAATGGCATCATGGATTTAAATAACCAGTGATATCCTAAGACAGTCAAGACCCACAATAAGATGATAGCATCAAAGGGAACAAAATCACTTTAAATATCATTACTTTACTTTAATGCTCCAGGCATTTTAAACATTCACAAAATTACCTTATTTCAGAACTCATTTCCTCTAAGGTACAGATTCTGTGTCCAGGATCAGAGACATGTATACCACTGAATTATCTCTAAAGCAACCACATGCTACATGGGTCTCACCCTGGCACCTTGTCTTTGCTGGTAGAGCCCCCTCTCCATGCCCACAACAGGGCTTGATCCTCCACTGCTTGACACAACCTCAACTGTTAATAAAAGCATGCTCTGTTAGCTTCACTGACACTTCCTGGTCCTGTTGTTCCTAGTATATTTCCAGCACTCCCAGATATTCCATGCATATGACCATTATCCTGAGGAGCTAGGGAAACATCATGTCAGCTGGTAAATATACCAGCACCTGCTCCACTAAATCATACAGACACTGAGGCACTTAAGTGTTCTTGGTAAGATGGAGTTTATAAATACCATAGAGTTAAATGTGAGGAAAGGGGCTTTTCTCTCAACAGTTAGTTAATAACCTTAACACATATTTAGCAGATTTATAATTTCATGTCTGTTTACACTTCTTGTCAAGGCTTTATAAGCTGTTTACATAAATGAAAGCATGTTTGAGTTTCCAAATGCTACAATGAGAAGCAAATAGAGAACCTGCTTAGACAACACTTGCTCATACCATGAACACATAAATCAACACCTGGTTGTTCTTAAAGAAATGCCTGTGTTTCCAAAAAGAATTTTTTACAAAGCAGTACACTTTATGTGATTCTTCCAGGGCAATAATGTGTTTTGTCCTTCCTTCTCAAGTAGTAGTTCAAGGCATCTCGAGACATATTGCTGCCTGAGGTTCTGATTTAATTGGCCAGGGGAAGGAGGAGGGGAAAAGTGTGGGCACCAACATTTTTTAAAACCTTCACAAATGTTTCCAGCATGTAGTCAGTGCTGAGAACCTTGGTACTAAAGGCTCTGAGTCTTCCTACTCTCATTTTTCCTCACTAAAAGCCCATGAGGTAGTCCCCAGGTTAGGCAATGATCTCTTCCATGAGATAAGAAACTAAGGCACAGATAAGTTAACGGGCTCATCTGCTACTGTGCAGTCAAAGAACAGAGCCAAGATTAGAACTGACATCCCCAAATCAATAATGCCTCCTCCCCCGGCAACTGGCAGCACTTCCATGGACTAAACACATGAAGACTCACTGGGGGCCAGGCATGCCCATCTGTGCCAAGGGCAACATGCAAAGGCAGAGAACAACTGTGAGCCTACCATTCCACCTAATCAAAAATAAATGCATAAAACAGATACTTATTTGAAACCACATGAGGAATAAAGCATATCTTTCTTTTTTTAGCAGTACTTCCCTCACATCTGTGCCATTGAAATCAGTTTCTTAGAAAATCCATCAAGATTCAGATTTCCTAACATCTGAATTCTTAGCTCTGTCACTGTGAGAGCTGGAAAACTCTAGAATGTCCCTGTAATTTGGTTGCAAAAGGTAATTACAAGCCTGTGTTAGCATGAGGCAGCAGTACAAAAACCTCCATGCTCTCCCCATCACCAGGCCCCAGACTTACCAAGGAACCGGCACCCTACACTTTCAAAATGGGTACCTCTTCCCATGATCTGATCAGATCTCACGCCCTTCTCAGAAGTTCCCAAACACTAACTGCAATGGGCCTAAAGGACTGATTGCCACCACTGTTTCATTTTGCTCCGGATGCAAGCTTTATTATTCGCATTCTAGGTAACCACCAGGACTTTCATTTTGTAATTTCAAATTCCCATGAGAGCCAACCCAGTTGGGCCCTCCTCCATTTAACCCTGACATAACCCCTTCACATCCCATCACCTATTGCTGCAACTGTTAAATAACGTTTACCGTTATAACTTTTTGCACTGTAAGCTCCTACATCTCATCATGTTTGAGGAGGTGTGGCTCCTTCTTCCCTTTTGCAAAAGTCTCACCTGACTGCAGAAATGTTCTCTTGTGCCAAGTAGAAACAAAGAAGAGAGCACACATATGTACAAAGAAACAACACACCGCATTCTGGGGAGGAGTGCAGTTTCAAGGGGTCTGCTGTGATTTCCAAGACACTATAAGAAGGGCCTGTTTGCACAACTCACACTGAACACAAATGACATCATATTCTTCCCACTGCTAGTGACACAACCTCCTGAAGAGCCTACAAAGTGTTAGTTAATCCAGTACATGGAAACCATACCTAACAAGACACAGTGGCTGAGACTTATAGGATGCTGCGTGGAGCTCTGAAACCACTTCTTTGCCATTTTAGAAGACTTTCCCATTTAGGCAGGACATACATTTATCAGAGAGCCTCTCCCCTGATACCTACAGGCACAAGCAGACATAGATCCCAACTGGAACGAAACCTGCCCCTCCAGCTCTTGCAGAAGAAGCTTGGAGCACAAGAAAAACAAAAAGAAGGGAAGGTACCTGTGTCTGGGGAAGGGCCAGAGGTTTTTTTTTTTTTTTTTTTTTTAAAAAGTGAAGAAAAGGGAACTTTGCAAAACTGTCTTTAGAATTCTGGTTAAAACAAATTAATTGAGAATCATCATATTTCAAAGACCCACCACACCCAAGCTATGAAGTAAAGCCTGATATCATGTTTTTTCTCTCTCATGCATATTTGATGCTTACAGGTTCAGGGCAGACTTGCTGCTTTGTTTCTAAAACATGCAGAGAAAGCAAACAGAAAGGACATTGTTGGGGGGGAGGGGGGGGAGGGAGAAGGGAGGGAGGTTTTGGTGATGGGGAGCATTAATCAGCTACAATGTATATCGACAAAATAAAATTAAAAAAGAAAAAAAAAAAAAGTAACTTTGCTAATAGTAAAAAAAAAAAAAAAAAGAAATACAATGAAATATTATTCAGACTTTAAAAGGAAAAAATCCTGTCACATGATACAACAAGCATGAACCTTGAAGACATTATGCTAAGTGAAATAAGCCAGGCACAAAAGGACAAATACTGTACGATTCCAATTATATGAGGTACCTAGGGCAGTCAACTTCATAGAGACATTAAGAGAATGGTGCTTACCAGGGTCTGGGGGGAAGGAGGGATGGGAGTTACTGTCTAATGGGTACAGAGTTCAATTGGAGATAATGAAAAGGGGTCTGGAAATGGATTGTGATAGTGATAGCACAACAATGTACATGAAAGTACATAATGCCACTGAAGTATATGTTTAAAAGGGTTAAAATGGTAAATTTTGTTGTGAATATTTTATAATAAAAAAGAAAAAACCCAAAAAAAATAAATAAATAAATAAAAAAAAAATAAAATAAAACATGCAGAGAGCAGACTGAGAGCAGTGATTGCTGTTCTGGCGCCCAGTCCCCACGAAGCCTGACAGGTGACTGACCAAACACCATCAGGAACGTGATGAGGAGAAGCGCCCTGCCGAGGGGAAACGCACAGCATGAAACTAGGGACTTGCATGCTTGTCCCAAGTCTGGTGGGGCAGTATTGTGGAGGGACGAGTGGGGAATACACGGGCAACCTCCAAAATGCTCGAACGTCCAATCCGTGTCCCAGAGCAGCGGGGTCACAGGTGGGCACACTGCTAAGGCACGAAGGCTACAGCAGGAGGGAAGACGCCAACCAGAGGTCCCAGGAGGACAAGTTCTGCTCCAATGCTGCCTTAGGGTCAAAAGATGTTTTAAAAGGATAAGAACATACCATAACCATATCCCTGTTTTTTCCCCTTAGAAGAATATCTGCCTTCCTCCCAGACACCTGCTCCAGTTTTCAAGCCTCCACAGCACCGGCCAGAGCTCTGCCTGGGAGGCCCCCTGAGCAGCTGGCTCTCAGCGTAGCATCATGTTCACGGCCTCCACCATGGCATCTGTGTGCGCTGTCCGTCTTCCCTGTTTGGCCTGGGTCATCCGCCTCCCCTGGAGCAGGGCCCGCGCTTCTTCTGAGGCAGCTCTGAGCACCAGCGTCTGTCACAGCCTAAGGAAGGTGGCTGGCTGGCTCTGCTGCTGCTCCACGTCTGGGGGCGGGAAGACACTAGATATGGCTAAGTCCACGATGCCCTGGCACAGCTCTGCATACAGCTTCCTGAAATGCATTTCAAAAAATGTCATTGAGGACGTTCATCAAAGCACAAGCAAAAAATCAAACCTTTTTTTGTTGTTGTTGCTGTTTTTAACCAAGATCTGCCCTAGAAATTCCATCTTGTGACCACATTTATAAAACTGGTTTCCATCATACATGCAAATGCTGCAGGAGGCGCCAGATGAAGCACGCCCTCAGGTAACGGCTGCAGAAAGCGTCACAGGTGAGCAAGGCAGACAAGCCTGCTCCGCCTGGCAGGGCGACAGGCAATCTCCTCAGCGCACACGTGCCTTCCTGCCTGTCTGCGAGGCTGCATGTGGACTGGCGGGCACTACCCAGGAAAAAGACCAACCAGTATGGTGGAGGGGACACTGGGGAAGAATCCTCAGGAGTGACAGCTAAGCTGAGACCTGGAGAACGAACAGAAGTCAGACTGAGAATGGACGACAGGGTAGAAAAGAGGAGGGAGGGGAGGAGAATGGAGAGGAGAGGAGATAAGAGGAGACAGAGGTGGAAGGACAGCAGAGGAGAAGAGGGGAGGAAAGGAATGAGAGGAGGGGGGGGGGGACAGAAGGGATAGGAGGAACAGGAGAGAGCATGTGTGAGCATTGGGGGTGAGGGGAAGAGGAGCAGCAAAAAGGAAGGAGAGGCATGCACCGAGGAGAGAGCACTCAGGGTGTCTGCAGAAATGGGTACTACAAATGGATCAGTGCAGTGTAGATCACATACAGCCCTGAGGCACGGCTTCAGCGGTCTGGTCTTCATCCAGAGGCAATGCAACTACCAAAGTGGAAAAGCTAAGGAGGAAAACCTCCCCTCCAGCCTCTCAGGGTAGTTCTGAGGCCCTCCATCTCCTATAGCCACTCACCCCTGTGGGCTTTCTGCCATTTCATGTGGCAGCGCGTGAGGCCCCAGAGCCAGCTGTCTCAGGACTGACTCTAACACAGGGAGAAACCAGACATGCGGTCCAAAGAAGAAACCCACATTTGAGATGATGCTCTGGGCCAGGTTTGTCCACCTACCCAACTCACACAGGACACATTTGGTGGCTGGAGCCGAGGGCAGGAGCCCAGGCCACCCTGCCTGGAAGGACACAGGTCTTTATATCCTGACTATTTTCCAGAAGATGCTATATCCCAATCTCCACCAGTTAGGAGCTCCTCGCGGTCTAATTCCCATCCTTCCCGCTGCAGTGGCAAGCCCCTTACATCACCCTCCCATCACAGAACAACTTCTCCTACCCCTTGCCCTCTGGACTGCCCTCAGCCCTTTGTACGGCCCTTGGGCTGGCACTTCTGTGTTCCAGCCTCCTGCAAGGCCCTCTGGGAAGACAGAGCTCCTGGGCTGCCATGCTTCTGCACTCTCTTCTGGGAAGTCCTCACTGCCACTACCCTTCACCTCTCCTGCTAGGCTCTGCTCTTTCCTCTCTCCCCACCCCCCAACTCTCCAGCCCCTGCCCTTTCTGTCTGCACCAATCAGGTACTGTTTTCAACAGTGTGGTGAGGCCAAACCACTCAACCTCCCACTTCTGAAGTGACAGGGACAAGGAGGTGCATGAGGGAGTGACAGTCATTAGTAAACCTGGGACTCAGCAAGGCACTGAGAGCTACGAGCTGTCAAAGCATGCTGTGTTCAGTATCTCCTGACACTCATTAGCCATTTCTGGAAGCCTTTTCCACATGGGCACTACAGGTGGGGAAAGAAAGTCGAAGCCATTACTCTCACCCACTCCGATTCAACTAAGGAGAGGTTGCTGTCTCTCCACCCTCCCCTCTGCCTGGGCAGCCTTCACTTCTTATATGGAGTAAAAGAGGCAGATCCACCCTTTCCAATATGGAGACTGGAGGCCCAGAGCCTTTAGGGCCAATGGTGAATGAAGTGTTCAATCTCTATGGAAAGTGTTCAGTCTTATAAGGAAGTGCAAAAGATTACCTGTGTCTTGACAAGGATAATGTATGCTCACCATCAAAGAGCTACGCTGGAGAACACTGCTTAGTTAACATCCAGATGAGCTTCAGGCAAGAGAACCGCTTTCCCCCGTGGCCAGTGAGATTACGTATTCCTTTCTACACAATACACTGTATGCCTGACAGCATCTTACATGCTGGTTCGTGGCTCACAGCTTGAGACCTGATGGCATCCCTGTCTTTGATACACTCACTGTGTCACTTAAAGCCCCATGTGTACATTCTCAGAGCTCTCTACAGTAAGCCCTCCCCACAGCCCCCTCCCAGCTGGTGTGCTGAGGGTGGGCCTAACTGATTAACATGTCTTTTGCATTTAAGCACCAATGACACCAGGGAGTAGAGGGACGATATAAACACATCTCCACTTAAATAAAACCAATTACTATTCAGGTGAGTAAAGGTGTTAACCAGGAACATATGCTTTGTTCATTTGACGACTATTTACAGAGAACTATGTGCCAGGCACATTGCTAGGCTGTAGGACTCGATGGATGAGAAAAACAAGGCTACTGCCCTCATGGAGTACACATGCTAGAACAAAAACTAGTTAATTTGATGGCAGTTAGTGCAATAAAGGAGACTACTAAGGCTCTGACTAGAGAAAATCAGAAGTTGGATTATTCAAGGAGGCTTCCTTGAGATGTCATTTTGGCAGAGAAGGAGCCAGCCATGATAAGACTGGTGGGGGGACTCCACACGGAGGGGACAGCAACCACAACGGCCCTATGGCAGATAAGAGCAATTGAGGGGAATGGTGGCTTGGGGTGAAGCTGGAGAGGTGGGCAAGGCAGTGGCCTTGCAGGTGGAGGGAGGAAGTCTGGTTTGTCCCCCAGGTACAACGGGAGGTCTGGTTTCCATTTTATCACTCTGGCTGCTCGGGTGAGGATGGATTTCACAGGGGCAAGAGCAGAAGTGGAGATCCCAGTTAGGAGGCTCTTTGCTAAAACTTCCACCACCAAGGGAAGATGACCTGCACCAGGGCAATGGCAGTGGGAGTAAGAGGGCAGAGGACACAGGAGGCTGGAGGCAGGACCCACATGCCCCGCAGACAGAACCTGAGGGTAGTGGAAGGTGGAGGCAGGATCCCAATCAGGTTATGGCCTAGGATCTGGGAAAGGTGGGCGGTAGACACTGACTGAAATGGGCAAGTCTGGGAGGAGGTTAAGCGGGACACCTATCAGATGTCCACAGACATTCTGGCAGGCACTGGGAATGCAGGTGCAGATACTAGTCTGCAACTCTGGGCTGCGTTAATTTGGTGGTTTTAAAATCATAAAGTTGAATGAGGTCACATACAGAGAGAGTGTGCAGAGGGAAGAGACGGACTCCCAGGGCTGAGACCTGAGGCACTTAATAAGCAAGATGAAGACAAGCTTGCCT
This sequence comes from Cynocephalus volans, assembly GCF_027409185.1. Classification (NCBI taxonomy): domain Eukaryota; kingdom Metazoa; phylum Chordata; class Mammalia; order Dermoptera; family Cynocephalidae; genus Cynocephalus; species Cynocephalus volans. The sequence continues at coordinate 86,118,189 of NC_084473.1, forward strand.
GCACACAGTGAGCCTGAAGCCACAGTAGTGGGCGGTCAGCTGCCTCGGACGCTGCTGGCAGGTCCAGGGAGGTGAGGACAGGAAGGGGCCCCTGGACTTGGCCATATGGTCTTGGACGGTGACCGTCAAAGAACAGTTTCTGTAGGGTGGTCAGGAGGGAAGCCAGCGTGGAATGGACCAGAGCATGGGTGGGAACAGAGGCAGAGGAGAAGGCTGGTGCAGACACTGCTTTCCAGGGGCTCGGCGGTGACGGCAGCAGGGAGGAGTGATTGCTGGAGCAGGAGGTGGCATCAAGGGAGGACTTTTTTTAATAGCTGGGAAAAGCTGTGTAGGCGCATGCTGATGGAACTGCACAGCAAGGAAGGTGACAATGACACTGAGGAAGATGAGAGGACAGGAGGAGAGAGGGCAGGGTCCAGAGCACCACAGAGGCACAAACCTTTGACAGGAGAGACTGGCACACACCTGTCAGTGCAGTGACGGGAAGATGTAAAAACCCACTTTCCTCCACCCCTGGCCTACTTAACTCGCATTCCTCCTTCAGATCTCACATCCAAACATCGCTTCCCAGTGGGGGCCTTTGCTCACTTATATTACCTTTCCACATCCTTTACTCTCCATTAAAGTGCTTGTCCTAGTTTGTCATCTATATTTGTCTGGTCCTCTGTCTTTCCCATAGTCTCTCCCCATTGTCCCTCTTTACTCACCACTGTGAGCCCGCAGCCTGGTGCAGGGCTAGGCGGTACCTAACAAGCACCAGGAACTGCAGAGAGTGACAAATGAGATGGAATCACACCTGTCACAGCCATCAGGCAAGTGGCAAAGGCCCAGCTCCTAACCAAAGAACTACCTGTGTGTTAACAATGTCCTGCGGAGGTATAGGACTTTTTCCTAACCTTTTGAAAAATCACCTCAATTTCTCAATTTCTCCAAGACGTAGGCATGAGAACCTGCAAAGGGTCTTGGCATGATGAAAGCGGATCCTCACAAGAACCAACAGCATAAGAGGATTAAGTCTAAATGACTTGCCCTGACACTAAGGCCTTCCATGGAAGGTCCCAACTTACCCTCTCACCTTCGTCATTTGTTCCTCCAGGACACTGGGACCTCTACAGCCAGGCTTCTCCCCAGGAAGAAGAGAAGCTCCCCAGGGCAGGTTCTGTTCATATGTGCATCTCCCAGGCTTGCATGGAGCCCAGCACAGAGCAAGGTCCCACTGGATGCTGCGACCCTCTCTGAAGGCGCTCTCCACCTCCCTCTGCATCTGAACACTCTTCCCTTGCATCCAGCTCCAGCCCCACTGTGTCTATGATACCTTCTCAGACCCCTTCCTGCCTGGGGAGCCCTGTTGTGGGTCATTACCCATTCACAGGACCCTGCTCACTCAACTTGCTACATTAGAGTCTCTCTGGCATCTACCACCCACTCGAGCACAGACCAATTGCTCCAACACACATGGGGGAAAGGAGAAAGGAAATAACTCAGAAAAGCCCCTGTCAGACAGGGTCCTCCCCAAGCACTCCTAGCACTGTGACATCCTCCCTGATAGCAGGGTCTACGCTTGAACCCTTCAAATGAAAGCTCACCACCTTACCAAGACAGACTATTCCAACTGCACAACTTTCTTAAAACACAATGGCATTCAGGCTTACTGGGCACAAGCAGGGGCGCCATTGACCTCGATGAGCCAGACCTTCAGCTCCTCATCCACCATGAAGTCAAAGCCAAAGAGCTGAAAGCTCTGGTAAGGGAGGTGCTTGGTGCTGATGGCAGGTTCCACGCTCATGAGGCAGCTCCTGCAGGGTGGGAGGGGGAGAGCTCGCTGAGAATGGGGTACACGAGGTGGAAGGAACACCTGAGATGTGCTTGGAAGATTTTACATCAAATGCATATCTAAATCGGCTTTGACATGATTCTGTCTTTTCAATTTATTACCAATAGATTATTCAAGAGAATGCTAGTTATCAAGCAATTTGTTAGAAATCTCTGCAACCTCTCCTGTTCTTCCAGGCAAAGGCCACCTCCCAGGCCTCAAGGAGCAGCACTGTGCCGGGCCACTGCGGCCTTTATAAGTGCAGATTTCTCCAAAAGGTGAGCTGCTGCCACATTTGTTTATAACAAAACATTTCCATGCATTTCTGCCATGTAAAAAATGAACTACCATTTGTTGGAGAGCAGAATTTGCAAAAACAAGATATATTGGCCTCATTAATTTCTTTCACTAGCTCTAGTTCTAATGCCAAATGAATGCTAATTCAAAGATTTAAGAGCTATACACATTGAAACTAAATATTGAAATATAGAATAGAATTATTATTAGCATCAACTACTGTTTGGGAAAAAATGGGGCATTTTAGTGACACAGAAAAAAGCCAAAAGTGAATCTCATATGTGAGGTCTGAGTTCAGGCCAAAATCTCAGACAAGTTTTTTTAACCTCTCTAAGCCAAACTTTGATTTCTTTACCTATAAAGTCAGGGGTAAAAATAGTACTTATTCCTAATGCTGAGACTGTTCAATGAAATAATCACATAAGGAACTTGGCGTAACTCCTGGTACACAGGAAGCATTTAATAAACGTTATTTACATTTAATAAATGTCTTCTCCCATCCATATTTAATCCACATTTAATAAATCTTGTGAACAAGCATATTTTATTGGTTCATCATTAAGTATGATCATCGCAAATCTATTATTTATGAATAATAAATACCTGTTACCTAGTGTAACCATCCCAGAAAACCTATGCCATTTCTGCTTTATGAAGACCTTCTCTGATTTTTTTCCATCAACTGAACGTTGAGGCAAAATATTTATCTTAGTAAATAAAATGTGTCATGATGACTCTAGGATCACCAGAGATAACTATCCTCCACAGCTGTATATCTAGAAGGAAAAAGATGCAGGGAACTGGCTTCCACATAACTGACTGACTCCAAGACGTATCCTTACAGGAAGGTTTTGACTCGTGACTTTAAAAAAGGACTGAGGCCTTGCTGAACCTGGAGTCAGGGTCTTGCTCTCCCAACCCTTCTCCACTCCCGCCCCACCAACTTCAATCTCCTTTTCTTTTTCCCAAAAACTAAAATATTTCTATGGCATGTTTAAACCTTTACAAATAATTTGACAGATTAGCCACTTAAGAACCAATTATAATAAAAACATCTTCTCCCATCCACATTTAATCCACATTGGCAAGCCACACATCACATTTTAAGAAAATATCTTAGCTCTGTTCTACAAGAAAAAATCTTTAGCTTTTGTTTTAATTAAAACACCCTTAAAAACATTATAATTAAGAAAAGTTCAAGTTCCATAGATGCTCATGGTTAAAAAAAGAGACAGAGACAGAGAGAAACCAACAATATTAAAGCATAAAAGGTGAAAGGAGCATTATACGCTTACACGTGAAGGAAAAACTGAGAACCAAGTCAAAACCAAATATTATTTTTTATCTGCTGCAGGCTTAAGATTAATAATTCACTTTAAAGGATGCTTTGCATCATCAGAGACTTTATCTGGTGTATCTTTTTTTTGGCTGGAGTGGGAAGTTAGCGGTTGGCTGGCTGAAGAAAAAGAAAACATGAGAGCTGTGAGGGACATTTATAGTACCCATGTGACAATACTCTCTGACTGCATAGAACAATGTGGAGGGGGTATAGCAAATTTCCAACGTGTCTTTTGCCTGAATAGGAATTTTTTCTCCAGCATATTTGATTTATATGGTGTCAGAATTCTAACCACCTACAATCCCTGAAGAAATGGGACTCCAAGTCCTGTAGTTATTCTGCTAGATTCTATGCAAGAAAACGTTACAGAAAAAGTCTCAGTCATCATGACAGGGTGGCAATGACATGACAGATAAATAGACCAATGGAACAGAAGGGAGATCCCAGGAACAGACCTTCACATAAACAGCCACCTGATTTATAACAAAGGCACACCACAATGCAGTGGGGAAAGGACAGTCTTATGCACAAATGGCTCTGGGTCAATGGGATATCCTTGTGGAAAAACATGAAACTTGAACATACAACAATTCCAGAGAGACTATAGGTCTAAAATATTAGAGATAAAACCCAGATGTCTACTAACTATAGAAAGAACAAACTGTCGAATATTCACACGGTAAAATATTATACAGCAATAAAAAAGGATAAACTATTGCTATGTGCAACAATATGGATGAATGCCACATATACAATATTGAAAAAAGTGGAACAGGAAATACAATATGATTCTATTTACATAAAGTTTAAGAACAAGCAAAAGGAATCTATGGTGATAAAATTCAGAAGGGTGGCTATCTGTGGCAGAGAATACATACTTTCATGGGAGCTCAAAAAAGACTTCCGGGGTGCTGTAAATGTTTTATATCTCAATTTGTATCACAGTTAGGTAAGTGTATGTATAATTAAAAACCACACTTTATGCATGTTATACCTGATTTTTTAAAATCTCTCTTGGATTTAGTAAACTGTAATACATGAATACTGACATTTAGAAACTATTTCCAGGCATATTAAAAAATAAGACAAAGAGAAAAAAACAAAACAGAAACAGAAACAGACCTATACGTCAGAGATTGGCAAACTTTTTTCTATAAAGAGCCAGATAGAAAATATTTTAGGGTTTGCAGGCTACATTCAGACTCTGTTGCATATTCTTCTCCTTCTCCTTTTCTTTTTTTGTTTTTCATCTTTAAAAAGTTTAAAAACAATTCTTAGCTTACAGACCTTACAAATACAGGCTGTAAGCCAGATATGGCCTATAGGGTACAGTCCGCTGACCTCTGTGATGGGTAATCCAGATTTTGGACTTATCAGATAAGGATGTTAAAGAATTGCCATTAATATGTTCAAAAAAATATGAGACACACGGGAGAATTTCATCAGAAAACTATAATGTAAAAAAGAAAGCAAACAGAAATTTCAGAATTAAAAAGCACAATAACTAAAATCAAGAAGTCAAAGAATGAGTTTAACAGCAGACTTTAAAAGCTTTTAACTTTTTAAACTTTTTAATGAGTTTTAATAACCAAAGGACCAGCAAACAGAAAGATAAATCAGAAGAAAAGAATGAGCAGAACCATGGAGAGAGAAAATGATACACAAAAGCCATAAGAGGAGCGTGAGAAACAGTGAAAAGATTAACATCCATGTAACTAGTGACCCAGAAAGAGAGGAGAATGGAGCAAAAGCCATTACTGAAAAGATAATGGCCACGAACGTTTGAAAACTGATAAAAGATATCCAGCCACAGATGCAAAATGCACTACAAACCCAGTGCAGGAATAAATACAAAGAAAAGTCCACACATCTCTTACTAAAATTTATAAAAAACAACAAAAATGTATCTCAAAAACAGAGAAAAATTACATTAAGAGCAATGCTAAGATTTCAGGTGACTTCTCACCAGAAAAGAGACACCAGAAGAGGCTGGTATGCCACCTTCAACGTGGTAAAAGACACTAACTGCTAATCTAGAAATCTATTTCCAGAGAAATGTCTTTAAAAAATGAAGAAAAAATATATTATCAGATAAATAATAACTGAGGTAATTCATCACCAGCAGACCTTACTTAAAAAGTACTAAAAATCAGGGTTTTTTTTTAACAATAAAGTAAATGATCCTAGATCAAAGCAAGGAAATGTAGGAAAGAAAGAGAAGCAACATAAAAGGCTAAAATGTATGAGGAAAATGAAATGAATATTAACTATACATAATAATAAAAATGTCTTGTGAGTTTAAAATATATGTAATATTAATGAATACACATGTACCCAGCATCCAATATCTTTAAGTACATTCCCTGTATCTCTCCTGCCTCCCCTCCAGAGATAACCACTATTTTGAATTTTGTTTTTCATTCCTTTGTTTCTCTTCATATTTTTACCATACGTATATATTTCTCTAAATAATGTATTATTTAGTTTTGCTAGTTTATCAGTTTATATAAACACAATCAATCTGTATGCATTTTGTATATAGCTTGTACTTTTTGCTTAACATTGTTTGTGTAAATCTAGTGAAAATATCTTTCAGAAATAAGGTGAAATAAACACATTTTAGATAATGGAAAATGAAGAGGATTTATCACCAGCAAAACTGCTCTTAAAAAATGCTTCAATCTGAGAGGAAGTGATATTCAGAAATCCAGAATTGCAGGAAGAGCAAAAGAAATGGTAAGTATCTGGGTAAATATAAAAGAATATTTTTCTCCTTTCATATTTAAAGTGGGTCTCTTATAGGCAGTATATAGTTTGTTTATTTTTTTTCCTCAATCCGACCTGATGATCTATCATATGTATGAAAATATATGTAACTGTTGACAGCAAAAATAATCTCCACATTGATCCGGTGATCACATTGTATGAAAATAGAAAACAAAATGCAACTATATGCTGTCTACCAAAAACCTACTTCACATACAGAATATACAGGATATAATATAGAACAGAATAAAAATAAAGGGATGGAAAGAGACATACCATGGAAACACTAATCAAAAGAAAGCTGGAGTGGCTATACTAAAATTAGACAAACTAGAAAATAAGATATAATACCAGAGATAGAAACAAATTACATAATGATAAAATGGTCAATTCCCAAAGAAAAGATCCTAAATATATATGCACCTAACAGATCTTTGAAACATATAAAGTAAAACTGATGAAACTGAAAGGAGACATAGACAAAACCATAATTATATTTGGAGACTTCGATGCTTTTTTTCTCAATAATGAATAGAATAAGTAGAACAGAAAATCAGCAAGGATATAAAAGACTTGAACAATATTATCAACCACCTTGACCTAATTGACATTTATAGAACACTCTGCCTACCTATAGTAGGATATACATTCTTTCAGTGCACACAGAAAAGTCACTAAGACAGACCACATTCTAGGCCACGAAAAAAAACCTTAATTTTTAAAGAAAGGAAAACGTACAAAATATGTTCCTCTGACCATAATGGAATTACTAAAAAATTCCCAAATGTTTGCATACTAAACAAAAATTTCTAAATCACATGAGTTAACAATGAAGTCACAAGAGAAATTAGCAAATACTTTAATAAAATGGAAATGAAAACACAACCTAGCAAAATCTGTGGGATGAAGCTAATGTAGTACTCAGAGGGAAATTAATAGCAATAAGTGTTTATATTTTTTAAAAGAAATAATCTCTCAAACCAATGATTAAAATTTCACCTTAAGAAACTAGAAAAAGAGAAAATTAAATGCCAAAGAAAACAGAGGAAGAAAATAAGGAGCATAAATCAAAGAAACTGATAACAAAAATATAAAAAACAATAAAGCTGAACTTTTTTTTTTTTAAAGACTAATAGGTTAGCTCACTTGGTTACAGCACGGTGCTGATAATACCAAGCTCAAGGGTTTGGATCCCCTTACCAGCCAGCTGCCAAACACACAAAAAAAGATTTAAAAAATCGATCAACTGCTAGCCAATCTAAGTAAAATAGAGAGAAAACACTAATTATCAATATCAGGAATGAAAGAAGTGACATCACTACAGATCCTACAGAAACTAAAAGGAAACTAGAGGAATATTACAAATAATTTTTGCTCACAAATTAGGCAACTTAAGTAGAATAATTCCTTGAAAGGCATAAACATCCAAAGCTCCTTCAAGAAGAAACACATAGCCAAAAAAAAAAAAAAGGTACAATGAAGTTACCTTATTATATGTTTGATTTGTAGTAAGATACTACTTTCCAGGGTAATGTTCAAAGCACTTGTTAGGTACTGGTTGAACTCTTCAAAGAACATTTCATTCCCTTCCTCATACTTCCCATAGTTCTTTGAGTACTCCTTTTGAATGCAGTGATTGGTCAAATGGCAGGTTTTGTCTTGGAAATTATCAGTATGATATGGCTCTGAAGCAGTCCGAAGCACACCCTCTCTATAGAGGTAGATATTATACTGATGATCCAGCAAGACCCAGCTTCTGCAATTCAATAAAAACATGTTTTACTCAAGTCATCCAAAGTTTCTCCATATCATATATACATATTTATATATTTATATCCCCATACCTTGACATTTTGGGGGGATGGAGGAGGTGGGAAGAATAAGAGAAAGAGGTAGTTTCTAAAATTATACGTGGCAAACCATGAGTTAGCCGAGATAGTGGGTTATCACTATAACGAGGCAAACAAAACATTTCACCATAAATGACAAGGAGTCTTTGATCCATTCAAAAGGTGCAGTATTTTGAAGAGATTTGGATGGGCTGGTTTTTAAGGTGAATGTATGAAACCCCCATTTGATCTTAAGAGGAATGGTGTTCATCCTGAAGCTGATCTGATATAGGACTGATGTTCAAGAGGCAGCAAGTCATTATGACGGCATCAAGGAGACCAAGAGTCCTCCTTGAGATGACAGAGAGGCCAAAGGCAAGCTGGTGAGAGGGCTGTGCAGCTTTAGAAAGCACCACACAACCTCTTTCATCATGCCAGGCCCTTTGCTCAGAAACCAGTCCAAAAACCTGAGGAGTGTTCATGAAATCCATGAAAAGTTGGACATGAATAATGGAGGACAAATTATGTGGCAATCTGAATTATGTGTTCTACGCCTATCTCTTAGCTTCTACTATTAAGCAAGCCCCAATATATTTACACTCCTCTCTTTGATCCACAAGTCATTTTTGTAAAAGAGAATACAAAAAGAAAATCCATAATCTTAGTAACATTTTCTAGAAAGAAAAAAAAAATTATTGGAAGAAAAACAGAAAATTAGGTATAGAAGCTCAGGTCCATTCAGCTGCAGTCAATTTTGGTAACATATTAAACACAGTCAAATATTCTCTCGCATTCCATGTCCCTCTCTTCACCATACACCACAGCATTTTTTTCAGGTGAATAAACACAAAAGCTATGGACACTGACGCATTACCTAATGTCAAACTTGCGATGGCCTGGCTCTAGAAGCAGAGGATGCTCGAGGTATTTCTGGATCACATGCACTTGGCCCTGGTTGTCTATGAAATCCAGAAGCTCTGAAGCCTCCGAGGAGATGAGGATGCCTTCACCTGACACAGCAAAAGCAAAACAGAAACTAGTCCAGTTCACTCTAAGAGGAAAAGCCAGGAAGGAAATACTGACAGCAAAAAAAACATACAGGAGGCTTTTAGTGGCCTGCTCTGTCTTCTTTCTCCCTCCCCTTCCCTCCTCCAACCTGTCACTCTTCCCTCTCCCCACGAGAGCACCCAGGGTTATCCAACCAACTCTTTCTCCATATAGGATCGTCAGCATGATCTTGGCAGGCTCCAACCATGAAATTTCAGTTTTACGGATATTCAAAATTTCTAAGAACTCAAAATAAATGCTACTTTACTATTGGTCACTGGCTACCACAATAAAGACTGCATACTGCCTAAGACCAATAAATTCACTTCCAACATTTTACCTTCATAGAAATATCAGGAAGGTTAGGGCATAAAGACAAATGTACAAATACATCCCTTGCAGCATTGCAATAGAATTAACATTAAATAAATGATATCATATTCTTTTTAACAGCTCGAGATGTAACTTACATATATAATTCACCCTTCTAAAGTACACAACTCAATGGTTTTTGGCACATTCAAGAGTTTTGCAACCATTAATGCAATTTAATTTTAGAACGTTTTCATCGCCTTCCCAAATCAACTCTGTATACATCAGCAGTCACTTCCCATTCCCTCCTCACCCCAGCCCCTGGCAACCACTAATCTACTTTCTGTCTCTATGGATTTGCCTCTTCTGGACATTTCACATAAATGGGATTATATAACATGTGGCCTTTTATGTCTGGCTAATTTCATTTAGCATGAAGTTTTCAAAGTTCATCCATGTTGTAGCATGTATCAGTATTTCATTCCTTTCTATGGCTGAATAATACTCCACTGTATGGATACACCACAATTTGTTCATTCATTCATCAATTAATGAACATTTGGGTTGTTTCCACTGTTGTTTGGCTCTTATGAATAATGTTGCTATGAAGATCTGTGTACAAGTTTTTGCGTAGGCACCTGTTTTTCAATTGTCTTGGGAATATACCCTATGAGTGGAATTCCTGGTCATATGGTAACTCTATGCTTAACGTTTTGAGGAACTACCAAACTGTTTTCCAAAGTGGCTGCACCATTTTATATTTCCACCAGTAATGTACGAGGGTTCCAATTTCTTCACATCCTCACCAACACTTGTTATCATCTGCCTTCTTGACGACAGCCATTCTTTTGGTTATGACATATTATCTCACATGGTTTTTATTTGCATTTCTCTAATGGCTAATAATGTTGAACATGTTTTCACATGCTTATTGGCTATTTGCATATCTTCTTTAGAGAAATGTTTTTTCAGATTCTTGTCTATTTCCCAACTGAATTATTTATGTTTTCATTACTGAGTTATAAGTTTTTTATTATTTATTTATCTTTTTTTGGTGGCTGGCTGGGGATCTGAACCTGTGACCTTGGTACTGAAAGGCTGCACTCCAACCAAAGTTTTAAAAAATACATTCTGGATACAGCTCCCTTACTGGATATATGATTTACCTATATCTATCTTCTCCAATTCTGAACAGTTCCATTATTGCACAGATCCCTCATGTTGCCCTTTCAAAGCCACACCTACCTACCTCCCCACCCTACCCCCATCTCTGGCAACTACTAATCTGTTCTCCATTTCTATGATTTTGTCATTTTGAAAATGTTATATAAATATCATTATACAGTATGAATGTTATATAAATAGAATTATACAGTATGTGATCTTTTGGGAATGGCATTTTCCACTCAGCATAATACCCTGGACATTCATCCAAGTTGTTGCATATATCAATAGTTCATTCCTTTTTATTACTCAGTAGTATTCTATGGTATCAATTCATCACAGTTTGTTTAATCATTTACCCACTGAGAGACATTCGGGTTGTTTCCAGTTTGGGGGTATTACAAATAAAACTACCATGAACAATCATGTACAGGTTTTTGTGTGGACATCAGTTGTCATCTCTCTGGGACAAAGGCCTTAGAGTGCGCAATTGCTGGGTTGTATGGTAGTTATGTGTTTAGTTTTATGAGAAATTGCCAAACTTTTTTCTAGAGTAGCAGTAACATTTTACATTCCCACTAGCAATATATGAGTGATCCAGTTTCTCCAGATTTTTGTCAGCATTTGCTGTTAACATATCTTATTTTAGTCATTTTAAGAGGAGTGTAGGGACACCTCACTGTGGTTTTAATTTGCATTTCCCTAATGGTTAATAATATGGAAAATCTTTTAACTTGCTTATTTTCCATCTGTATTGCTTCTTCTATGAAATGTATTTTCATGTCTTTTGCCTATTTTCTAATTAGATTGTGCTTGTTGTTATTTACTGTTAAGTTTTAAAAGTTGTTTATATATTCTAGATCTGAGTCTTCTGTCATATACGTGGCTTAAAAATCCTTTCTCCTAGTCTGTAGCTTGTCTTTTCATCCTCTTAAAGGGGTGTTCCACAAAGCAAAAATTTTAGTTTGTTGAGGTTCAATTTATCAATTTTTACTTTTATAGATTGTACCTTTGGTGTCAAGTTTAAGAACTCTTTGCCAAGTCCTATCTCCTATTTTTTCCTAAAAATGTTATAGTTTTACATTTTACATTTAAGTCCATGATTCATTTTGAGTTAGTTTTTGTATAAGGTGTAAGGTTTAGCTGATGTTCATTTTTTTGCCTATGGATATCAACTTTACCCAGCACCATTTGTTGAAAAGTTTCTCCTACCTCTATTGAATGGTTTTTGCACCTCTGTCAGAAATCAGATGGGCATACTCATATATGTTTGGGTCTATTTCTGAGTCCTCTTTTCTGTTCCACCGGTGTATGTTTCTATCCCTCCACCAACACTACAGTGTATTGAGTATTGTATCCATATAGCACATCTTAATATCAGGTAGAGTGATTACTTCCACTTTATTCTTCTTTTCAAGATCATTTAAGCTATTCTAGTGTCTGGGCCTTTCCATGTGAATTTCAGAAGAAGTCTTATGTCAACACAAAAACCTTGCAGAGATCTTGATAGGAATTCCATTAAACCCACAGACCACTGTGGGATGGATTGACATCTTTACTTCACTAGTTGAGTCCTGCAATCCATGAACATACTGGTATGTCTGTCCATTTTTTTAGATCCTCTTTGACTTCTTTCAGAATCTTTTTGTAATTTCCAGCATACAGAACCTGTACATGTTTCATTAGGTTTATATCTAAACATCTCATTTTCTCTGGAGTGACTGGAAGTGGTATTATGTTTTTAATTTTGGCTTCCCCGTATTCATTGTTAGAATACGGAAAGGCAAGTAAGTGCCTTTTGTGTGTTGCTCTCATATCCTGTCACATTCCCACCTATGCTTTAGATTTATAGTTCATCTGCACTTGAGTTTCATGAAGTTCATTAATCCAATGATTCATCTTTCCTAAAAGTCAACTCCCTTCTCAACTATCCCACTTATGCCATTTGTCCCACCATATGGTTAGCTTCTTAAACAAGAAATTACAAATCAACTTGGAAAAGTTCCTTTCTTCTCTTTTCTTACACACATGACTCATCCTGTTTCATTTCCCTTAAAGAACCACACTCAGATTTTCTGGTTTCTCTTTATTTCCACTTGTCAATTCTTAAATTCAGACTTTAATCTCCCCTCCGCTATAGCACCTTGCAAAATATTTCTATAATAATCATTCTAAAACACCATTTTCCTACTAATGTCCTGAAACTATATCACCTACTGATACTGTGCTCTACTATAATCTGACCCCATTCCCTCCCATATGCTCCAACCTTATTTTGCTTATGTAAACTATTTCTTATTGAAAATTAATATACCTAATGCTAGTAAGTTGGAAAATAATGGGGAAAAAGTAAGTAGATAGATAGATATCCTTTTATAACTTTAAAAAACTATCATTTTAAAAACATGATCTTAACAGGAAATGGAAAAGTTACCCAGTCTTATTTCCTAACATAATTATTTTTATTTTCTCATACTACCTTTCTTTACATATGGGCAATGCCTGATTCAATCACAGTGTACTCATTTCATATTCTTTTTTCACTTTATATTGTTAATATTTTCACTGTTTCTACATTAACTTCACAATGATGTTAGCAGCTGAAAAATATCCCATTGTGTAGACATAAAAAAATCACACATTTGTTTACTGACTGCTGGACAATGGGGTTGTTTCTAAATAATATTTTGCTATTACAGGTCACATGGTAGTAAATGTCTTTGCTGTAGATCATTCTTGTTTCTTTTTAAATATTTCTTTGGACTAAGTTTTCATGAATGAAATTACTGGGCCAAAGGATACGAACCCTTATGGCTCTTGCTCTGCGTTATCCTTTTGCATTTTAAAGGGCTGTGAACAGTCACTAACGGGGGTAGTTCACAACAAACTTTCAGCCACAGTGTAACTAAAAGTTTTTGTTTTCTTATTTTGTAGGTGTAAAATGATACACAAAATTTAAATTTATTTTGTGAGTTTTGGAAACTGGTGTAGCACGCTTCCATATGTTTGTTAACTGCATATCGTATAGCAAGCACTTACTTGTTCATATTTTCACTAACGAGGAAAAATTATGAAGGAACTTTGGAAGCTTTAAGGAGCTTCAAGGACACAGTATTTTTGTTGTTCTTTTTGTTATTGCCATCTCAACTCTTAGCTTATCTGGAAATAATGGATCTTTAGCCTTCTTTCTGACTAGATTATGGGCCCCTGAGGGGAAAATATCAAGTCTGTCTTACTTATTCCTGTATCTCCAAACATTCATTATTTCCTTGTTTTTCATTCATTCATTCATTCATTCATTCACTCAATACTATGTACACTGAACCTTTCTGGGTGCCATGTGCTGTCCTGGCACAAGAGGAGACAGTGCTGAGCACAGACGTGACATGGTCTGAGATGGCCTGACTATGCTTTAGTAAAATCTCTGTCTGCCATGTTGTATGTAGACTCTGGAGAATGGCCAAGAGCAGAAGGACAGGGAGCAAGCCTCCAGGTGAGCGATGAAGGTGGCTTGCATCAGAGGTGGGCAGTGGAGGTGGAGAACAGTGGCTTGATGCTGGATATGGTCTGAAGGCTGAGTCAGCTATGTAGAGTATGTCATAGGTACTAAATAAACATTTGTTTAACAAGAATAAAAGACATTCATTCATCCTATTGGTTTCACTTTTTAGTTCCTAAACAAAACAAATATACACCCTTTCTCTCCTCAATTCATAAAGCAAAAATTTTTTGTTTGGCATTTTGTTCTCTTTACCTCTCCCTGCTTCTTGGTGTGCCTCCATGTCTTGTTTTGGTGAGGGCCCAGGGACCACCCATGTATCCTCACAATGGCCATTCTGACTCCAAGCCCATCCACAGTAGGAATGTAGAACACTAAGGATGTTTATTTCCTCTTCCAATTCCCCCATCTAACATCAGAACCAAACTAGGGGCCAGTACTTGGGAAGAGGTCACAAGAGGGTAAAGGGAAGTAGGTGAGGTACCTGGCTTGTGGCAAGAGTCCAACTCTCCCACTTTCAGGAGATTCCAGGTGATGCCCTCCTGTCTCATGGTTGGTGGAAAAGAAGGTGAGGTCCACTGGACCAGGAATAGAAATGAGTACCCATGGCCAGATGGTCTTCCAAGGCAATAAAAGAAGAAGTAAGTTCAAAATGGAATGGTTTCTAAAAGAGCATATGATGGTAGTTATAGAGAAAGACTGTTCATGTGCCCATTACATTGGGAACTGCATCTACTTTAAGCCTGAGTTAAAATTATAAACCTCACCTCTTCTAGGTATTCATTCAACATACATTTACTGAGTGCCTATGAGGAGGGTACAAAGATGAACAAGACAGAAAGTGTGTTTATATGGAGTTTACATATGATGGGGGAGATGGGCAGATAAATCAGTAATATTGTGCTAGAAAGAGGTCAGTGCAAGAAGGAAAAACAAGGCAGGGGAAAGGGACAGAAAGTAATGGGCATATAGGCTATTCTAGACTAGAAAAGCCTTCTCTGATGAGGCAGCATTCAAGCTCAAAGAAATGGACAATAATCCATGTAAGCACAGTCCAGGTACAGAGAGAAACTTGGAGTATTTGAGGGACACTAGGCAGTCTTTGTGACTACAGTTCAGTGAGCAAGGCTGAGAACAGAAGGAGATGAGATCACAGATATAGGCAAATGTCAAATGGTGTAGGCTACCGTCAAGAATCTGGAGTTTATTCCAATTGTATTAGGAAGCCAGCTGGTAAATGTTGAGCAGGGAGTAACATAATCAGATTTATATTTTTAAAACATCACTGTCTGGGAGGAGGAGAAGGGCTGTGAGCAGCACTGTAATAACACAGACTACAGAGAATGGGGGCTTTGATTTAAAGTGGAGCAGTGGAAATGGCAAGCAAAAGTCTCAATCAGAATATATTTTGAAGGTATAGCTAGCAGGACTTGCTAATGCATTAGGTACAGACTGTAAAGAAAGAGCAGTCGAGGGTGAATCCCAGTGCTGGGCTTCAGAGACGGGGTGAACAGCAGGATCATATACTAAGTGGGAAGACCGACAGAGGAGTGGGCTGGGGTGGGCAAAGTTGGGAAGGAAAAATAAAGAGTTCTATATCAGACTCGTTAAATCTGAAGTGTCTTCCAGAGATGGTGAGGGTGCTGTTGGATCTGGAGCTTAAAGGGAAGGACCTAGACTGGAGACATTTAGAAGGCACCAGCACATACATGGGTATTTAAAACTCTGTGGCTAAACATGGTCTCTACCCTGATGATTCAGACTAAAATAGAGTCATTCATCTAAATATGTTTGTAAATCTAACGTACCATTTAACAAAGCATGACAGGAATCTACAGAGAATAGGGAAGGGGACAACAATGCCAACTCACCTTTGGCACCAGCTGATGACTTTGCAATCCAAACATTGCCCTCTCCATCTTCTTTCTTCCTGTTA
Organism: Cynocephalus volans; assembly: GCF_027409185.1. Lineage (NCBI taxonomy): Eukaryota > Metazoa > Chordata > Mammalia > Dermoptera > Cynocephalidae > Cynocephalus > Cynocephalus volans. Next base: position 86,134,191 of record NC_084473.1, read on the forward strand.
AAAGATGCCAGGAAGAATTCCCTTTCATCTGTCCTTGAGTTATTGATTGGTGGCTGGATTCCATTCTGCGCTGGAGCAACTGGAGTCTTGAGATTGGTTGGATAAATCACATAGGACTCAGGGAACCACGTGCAGGACTCGGCCAGATCTGGGCTTGTCTTGATTAGCCTGACAGATGACAGAGGGTCAGTCTCCTTTCTCTGTGCGCTCTGCCACTCTACTCAGAAAGGCCACTGCTTTCCCCTAGAGATTTTCAAGGAGGCAGGCATGACCTGGTCTCCTTCTAACCCCTCTGTCTGCTCTTGGTCTCGCAGGACAAAGCTGTTAGATGCAGCTTTAAAGGCATGCCCCAGGTAACTCAGAGGCTAATGTCCAGAACTGTACCTCTTTTAAAAAACCCATCTCTAAGGAAACTCAACTTGACATAATCCTGAGCCAACACCTTTTTAACAAAAATGTTGCAGTTGAGCCAGACTAACACTAAAAAATGAAGTGGGGAACACAGGAAAATATTTGGATAACTAGCAAAAATACTATCTTGGCCCAACTCTCTGGTGGAGAAAAGGCTACTTAGGAATCTGAATTACCTAAAGACTTTTAAAAATTCTTCATTTCTTGCTTTCAGCTCGGCCTGGCTTCAGTGACAGAAGAAGGACTCTTTCTAATGGGACATAGGACACCAGTGGTCACAATGAAACATGCCTCTTGCTCCCAAAATAACATAATACCACAGAAGATAAAGCCTAGCCCTGGGCAAGGAACTTAACAAAGCTAAGGGCCACTGTATCTACTCTCCAATCAGACCCCCAGAGCCATTGGCACTACCATCACATTTCACAGATTAGGAAATGGGTCACAGAGAAGTAAACTTCTCAAGATCATTAAAGTAGTAAGTACCAGCCAGGAAGCAAGCCCTGGACCGCCAAGTCTATCTCTAAATCTATCCTTACTCCCAAGGAATCAAAACCAGCGAGGACCCTACCCACAGACACGTGCAGGTGCTAATGCACCTCCTTCATCTGTCTAGAACAGAGCTGTTAGTGTTAAGATTCACCTACCAAACCCAGTCTGTGAGCAAACGGCAGAAATAATGAAAAGAAACTTTAAATGGAGATTAAAAATAGAGTAATATTTAAATTAAAGGCAATAGAATTTGAAAGTTACTTGAACTCAAAAAGGAACAAAAAAACAAAAATAAACTAATTTCTGAGTCACTAACATCCAACTCTATATCCACACTGTCCCTTATGGTGGCCATGAGCCATGGCTACTGAGCATTTGCAATGTGACTCAGAAAGTGAATTTTAAACGTTATTTCATTTTAATTTAAAAACTGATGCACTGTAAAATATTCTTCCATTAAGCACAATTTTATTGATTTGGTAAGATGACATTTTACTTTATGGTTGTATCGCAGCATGCATGTCAGGCCCACATGTCCTTTCTAGTATCACATACAAACACATTGCTGTTCTAGTCAGGGACAATAGATTGATTCAGTTCAAGTGATTTCTTTCTGTGCACTGATGAAACATTATGCTGTGTTTGTAATGCAGAGAGCACAAGAGACAGTGCTGGCTAGTAAATCATAATTGGTAAATAAGGTGAAAAATAATTCTTTTCCTAGTTAAAAACATAAGTATGAACAAATCTTAAAATTTAAAACACAGGCATACTACTGATGCAGAATTGAATAGAGACACAGAAACTAGAACTATCACCAGGACAGTAAAGGGAGAGAAAAAATAACTGGAAGAAGGGATGTCACAGATTCACAATGAATGGGACCTGCAATATGCTGTGGCTGAGTAAAGAGAAAAAGCATTTTGCTGTTTAAAGGAGACTTTCAGCAAACACACAATAAATTTCATTAGCATTTTTCTCTCAAAAAAGAATAAATGACATTAGTGGCTGAAATCACAACTAAATATCCAACAATAAAAAATTTTAACAAATTTTTAGCAGGATCTGAGCTTATAACTTTGATCAACTACAGAATGGCTTACATTCTTTCACCAAAAAAACCCGTTTTTGATGAAAATATGCTGGAAGGAAAAGACTTAAAAAAGATATTTTCCAAAAGTCAATAATCTTCAGCTAAGCCACAATTTCCCACAGACTACAAAACCTTTCTAACTAACAGTATCAAAGATTGATTGAAAATTTGAAAAATATTTCATTTTTTTTAAGCTTTAGATGAGTTGTGTGACATATAAGATGCTGCCCAATCAATATTTTGGATATGTTTTGTCTAAAAGGATTTCCGAATATGAGGGTACTTCAAAAAGTTCAAAAAATTCATGGAAATTTTTAATTGAAAGATAATATATGGATCCCCATGCCAGACAGCTGCCTACTCTCCACCAAAAAAGATAATACGAATCCTTCCATGAACTTTTTGAAGACCTCTTGTATATGAAAAAATATTGTCAAATTACAGCCTAAAAAATATGAAACTCATGGTGCAGGTATCTTGAATCTTCTACATTTGTCAAAGAATTTCACCTACATGAGAAAAATTACTTACTATCATGACAGACAGGACTAAGTTGTATTAAAATATGGATTTGCTGGGATTTTAATAAACTCATGTTTCCTTTATTACTTCATTCTACTGTATGATACATACTGGAAACACTGCACTGTGTGATACATATTGAAAACATTGTGCTCAGTTTTCTGAGGCAGACTATGACAAGTGCTATGGATACAGCTGTTGAAATGGTTCAGTATATACTTGCAAATGTTACAATGATCTGCCAGTTCATGGAACTGTTGAAAGAAACAAAAGACAGTGAATTTAATGATACTGTGTTCTTTGCCTATACTGGTGGACTGACAGATGGAAGTTTTACAAAGATTTACTGTACTGTTAACTCCAATTCAGATTTTCTTGAAATTAAAGGAATGTTCACCAAATCATTATTTTCACTCAAAAATTCATTATTTCATTCAATAATCAAAGATAAAAAATGGCAGCATTATTTACATTCTCTCACTATATCCACACTGCATATGAAGAAGCTAAATTTAAAGCTCCAAGGGAATGAAAGGAAGACCTTATTTATGATCTATACAGACAGGTATGAAAGCTTATGTTCCAACTTCAAGTCAATAATAATACAAATCAATAATAATAATAATATAACAAACACAAGTCAATAAGAATAATTTTACATATTTTTATAAAATGACTGAATATGAGAAGATTTTATTTGTAATAGACAGCATTATGAAAATTGGCTGCTAAAAAAATGAAAAAACGCCCTGTTGATATTGATAAATTTGGAGTTTTCAATATATTCAGTACCCCCTGGAATATGATAGTAACAATATTGACTTGACACAAGAGTAGGTAAATTTACATAACTTGGACAGAGTTTTGAAAATGATATGCTTTTGCTTAAAAGTCAAATCAATTTTCCTAAAAAAGATGAATGAGTTTTCGCAATGTATGTGAATACCAAAGGAAAATGATATTTTTGGTTCTCAGTTTAGTTACTGAAAAACTTTTTTGTATGTGGAAACAGCTTGGGTATGTAAATCTACTTCTTCAACCATAAATTTTTTATAAAATCTAAATTCAGATCAAGGGTTTCCAGTGAAAATGTAGTGTATGGATTAAGATATACTACAAATGTAAAATACATACCAGATTTTGAAGACTCAGAATTTAATATATATATATATATATCTATATATATCTCATTAGTTGTCAATTGTCATGTCAAAATGTCAAAATAATAGTATTTTGGATTTATTCAGTTAAATAAAATAGCTTAATTTAATTGCACCTGTTTCTTTGCACTTAATGTGGCTACTAGGAAGTTTAAAATTACATGTGAGGCTAGCATTCTATTTCTGCTGCTGGACAGCACTGGTCTGTAAGTGACCCTCATTTGCAAGCCCTGACTTCCTGCACAGAACCAGGGCCAGGCTCTGCAGCAAATCCTTTGTAGTTGTTCCATTTCCTCATCAGCCCATTTGGGAAGCCACCGCAAAGGGAGGTCTATTCACAACTACAAGGGAGTGATGCTTACAAGAGGAAAAGAAAGCCTCCAATTTGCGCCAGGATAAGAAAAGCCCTTCAAGGCTCTGAGAAAATGGCCTGGGGGCCTCGATGAATTTCTGAAACTCCCCGAAGGGACAGGAGAAAGGAGTGGGCTGTGCAGGGTCCAGCGTAGAACCCCACCGAGCCTCTGGGAAGCCTTCTGAGGGCACCCAGTCACACTGCCCATGGGTCCCATTTGTACAGATTAGAACTGTCCTGGCTCAATGCAAACTTCTGTGGCTGTGGGCAACCTGGCTGTCCTCTATAAGCTGAGATTTTGTCCTATAAAATGAAGGAGATTACATTTCTACCTCTCTGGAGTCCTTTCAAGCCATACAAAATCATGGGAGAGAGACACCCTGACAAAGTAAACCATCATCTCCTGGAATTACTACAGTCCCTTGCAGGACACCTGACAGAATGGAGGAAACTGATGAGGATGATGACAACCCCAGCCTCCACGTCATGTCATCATTTATAAGGTGCCACCACAGATCACGTCACATGCCACCAAGGGGCAAAGCGCAAGTATTGTCACCACCACCCATCCCCATTTTACAGATGCGACACTGGGACTCAGAGTGGTACTGTCCAAGGTCACAGATATCTGCTCAGACCTGGTCATGACTCTAGTCCTGTACTCACTCTGCCTCATTACAGTTACTAAATATGTAAATATGTAGAAAATTGTTTTACAGCATCCTCTGCTTCCTACTTATGAAAGAAAAATTCTACCTCTCTTTAGAGAAAAAAAAAATCATAGTAGAAAAGACTAAATAAACATTTTATAAACATTTCTAAATGAATAATATGGGGCCGGCCCCGTGGCTCACTTGGGAGAGTGCGTCGCTGGTAGCACCGAGGCCGCGGGTTCGGATCCTATATAGGGATGGCCGGTGCGCTCACTGGCTGAGCGTGGTACGGAACACACCAAGCCAAGGGTTACGATCCCCTTACCAGTCCAAAAAAAAAAAAAAATGAATAATCTGAATAAACAATCATGTCCCACTTCTCCTGACTGCAGTGAAACTGTTGCGTGCATTCTAAGTATACGAATATGTCATAAGAAGACTTCAGGAAGCTTCACGTGTCTTTAGGAATGGCTGACGAATCACAAAAACCCATCACAGAGAAGAGTGGCTGTGTAAGTTACCAGGGCCAGCGACTCTGAATAAAAAACGAAATGTTCCTGTGAGAACTCAACCTGGTGAATATCTAGAGTCCAGACAGAAACGTTAGTGGGAAAGAGTTTTGCACTGAGTCGTACTCTCCAGTGTCTTCTTACCTAACTCACCACTTTGGCTACACATACATGTTCACCAGTCACCATGGAAAGAATACTGGAGACCTACTACAGCCCTGATGTTAGGGCCCATACCCAGTGTCTCCCTATTGAAACAATAGCAGTAATAGCAATGACAACCATAATAATAGGAATAAAGAGGAGAGCTTTCATTTGTATAGTGTGAACTACAAGAAAGGCATTATTCAGAGCCTTTACATAAATTAACTCAATCCTCACAACGACCCTGAGGTAGTTACTATTATTATCATCCCCATTTTACAGGGAAGAAAACTAAGGCACAGATTCACACACATTATATAGCAGGCCACTGTGCTACATGTACTTTACACACATCGCCTCATTTAATCCTCACAACCGCCTTATGAGGGAGGTTTAGAGGGATGAGATTTGCCTGAGCTAACAAGAGGAAGAGCTGGGGTTAAAACCCAAGCTGCTGACCTTAGATTTTAGCCACTGTATAATACTGTCTCTTTCCACCTTATGATGCTGTTCTTGTGATACCTGCTATAACCCACTACTTGGAGATGGGCGGTGGACTACATACTGTTATGCCTTGCCCAGACAGCTTTGGCAGCCTTTCTGAAGGCCCCCTAGCTGCTATGAGAGTTGGCTGCTAAGGGCTTTTGCATGCCCTTTTCCAGGGAACAGGCCCTACACAGAAATGCATGGGAAACTATGTCTTCTGCCTCTCCCCATGGCCGATGACTGACTGATACTGGAATACAGGAGTCGGGTCCCCTTGCCTCAGGATGCGACAACTCTGGGGTGCCATTCGCTCCAGTGCTCCGTGACGTCAGGCTGAGGCAGGACTTCAGCTGAAACTAACTCTTTGCTTGGCTTCTCCTTTGCCTTGCCCTGCCCTGCTCAACTTGCTTCCTGATGGGCTTCTCTTAAGAGCCCTCCCCCAAGAAATCACTTACACAAGAAACCCTGAGTCAGGCTCTGCTTCCAGTGAGCCTCACCTCAGAGCAGGCTTTATGAAGCACCGGACAGCAACAGTTTGGAATGCCACCAAAGCAGCTTAGAGGAAGCTTCAGAACTGATATTTGCTGGCTTTTTAAACAAAAGAATTTTTGCCCTTTAAATAATCCCACATTTTTGCTTAAGTGTTTCAGGATGAGAATTAAAAACATTTATATGAAAAACTGGAAACACAGGTCTTAAAGAACACTTACTTCACTAAAGAAGCTTTGCGACACAGTTTGTCAGCACCCCTGTAGTAATTCACCAACTGCACCAGCCCAGGCTCGTGACCTATGAAGGAAATAGGAGGCTTAGAAGGGAAACAGGACAGGTGGGGATGCCAGCATCAGCACCAGCACGCAGGAGAGAGAACAGTTGTGTTATACCCAGCTTTGCTTTCTCTCATTTCAAGACTGGTTGTTAGAAATGGAACATTTTTGTTCCTCTGTCCCTGAGGTCCCTCTTTCTCGCAGTATTCCCCCCTCCCACTTTATAGTGGATATTATAATATCAACATCACAGGTCTGCCAAAGACCACTATTCCTCTGCTTTTTCTTGTTAGGGTAAAGGGTATTGGGAGTATTTTCTATTTCACCTCCCCCTGATCCCACCACACTCCTCTCTTGGCTTAACACATACACTCTTGTAATCTCTGTACACTAAGGCTGCTTCAATAGACCACGCTTTCCACATCTCCAACCATGCTTCCTACAGCCATCAAGGAAGGCAGCAGAACTACGATGCTGTTGGTCTCAAGCTTGTCTACCTCTGCAAGCTTCTAGGAGAGCCACTAGAAGGCAAAGGAAGGTAGTGGAGAAGCCATGTCTATAAAAATCAGAAGCCCTGAAAACATCCTTCTGTGCATCATCCCACAGGGAAACTCATTTTCAACAGTTCTTGTTATATGTTCCCTTCTCTATAACCTTAGAGCAGGAAAGATACAAAGACAAACAAATCTGTATTTATAATTAAAAATGTTTTGTTTAAAATCTTAACAAAATGCATTTCATTTCCAGTAACAAAACTCAAAGTAAGACCAAACAAAGGGATTTTGAGTTGAAGATGCCAGAGGTAAGAAGAATTCATCTGAGAATGGCATACAATCAAACCACAAGTTTCAGATATTAACTGGCTCTCACTTCTCCCTAGGGCAGACAGACCTGACTCGTACCTTCTCATTCCCAGGTACTCCTGAGCCTTACCCCAGCTCTGTGAGCCTTCTCCTTGGGTTTCACACAGTGCACTTTAGGCAAAAGGTAAATATCTCTAACAATGATGGTACATAACCATTTTGGTTGTGGGATGATGTTTCCTTTCTCATAAAAACCAAATGCTTGCTGATTGCTGAATTTGTGGTACCTGTTTAGGATTAGGACTCTGTAGGTTTCTGTTCTCATCCCGAGGCTTGAGCACCCACAGCAGTGCCAATCACCTTTGCCCCAGCCCCGGAAGAGGCATTTTTGTCTGTTGTTAACACCAGGATTCCACTTTAGCTTTCACAGTCAGGTCCAAAGAGGAAAGTGAGTCAGGAAGGGAAGTGGACGAAGCAAGGAGGAAATAACTGTTCTCAACTGTAAAAACGGGTTATCCTCCTCCTCCTTGCAGGGAAGGTATTCCCTTTGCTGAGGCTTCTTGCAGAGACAGTTTAACAAAAGGGACTCTCCAGGTACACTCCCCATACTGTATTCTAAGATTTCTGGGGGTCTGAATCAGCCCTTCCATGGAGACACCACTGTACATCATAACTGTGTATAGCAATGCAAAGCTGTTCCCAGTACTATCCCAAAGGAAAAAAAAAATTCACTAAGGTTATGCCACAACACCCTTCATTCCTCAAACCATTACAGTTTTACCCTCGCCCAAATGCTCTATGCAAGCTCACCAATGGCCAGTCAATTCCGAATGACCTATTTTCAGTCTTTGCCCATTCATCCTCTGACCACACCTATTTTTAAAAACTGTCTCCTCTCCTAGACATAGAACATTATTCTCCTTTGGTTGTCCTCCAAAGCAGAGATCAGTATCAATTTTCCCCTTCTGTCCTTGGAATACAATTGTCCCCCACCCCAGGGGCCTTTGGCAAGGAACATGACTACTCTGAGCCAAGCTGCACCTCCCAGATGACTGTGTAGTGAGGGGAGGCCGTGAGACTATGCTCAGGTCAACGAGATATGAGGTTAAGCGATCTGGACAACTTCTGGGTTACATCCTTTAGAAAGGAGTAGAGGGCTAGCCGGTTAGCTCAGTTAGAGCGCGGTGTTGTAACACCAAGGTCGGATTCCCGGTCGCAAAAAAAAATAAAAGGAGCAGTTCCTTTCTCCTGCCCCTTCCCTGGCGGGTATGGTGGTGCCAAACCTACTTCAACCATGTGCACGAAGGTAATTCCCACGGGGACAGCAGGGCAGAGACAGAGGGCGAACGCAGCCTCACGCAAAACCTTAATTCAGTGCATAACTGAGAAATCACGTTCTTTGCTGAAAACAAGGAGAGGTTTAAAGCCAGACCCCCCTCCACCCTTCCCTGGGCTAGGGCCCCCCGTGAAGCTCCCGCTTTTGGAATCCGGAGGTCTTTCCCAAGTCCTCTACCCTTCATCTGAGCCTCCGGGTAGCAGATCCTCCGGGGGTTTAACACCTACAAGTCCCCTTCTTGCGCCCACCCTCGGCAGGGCAGAATCCTCAGAGCAGAAAAGCGGCAAGATGACTCCCGCCGGATGTCAGCCACCGGCTCTGCGGAGCCTGCCCCGCCCCAGCCCCGCCACCTGCCCGATGGGATGTGCGGGCGCCGCGCCGGGGGAGCCGGGACACGCGCGGCCTCGGGTCCCAGCCCGGCGGCCGACGCCCCCGGGCTGCAGGCACTAGTCACTGTCGGGAGGCAGCTCGGCCCCGGGCGGCCGCACCGCGACTCGGGCTCCGAACCGACTTAGGAGACGAGAAGACAGTAAAAGCGGCACGTTTGGATCTTCCCGGATCCATTTCTGACGTGCCCGAGAAGCCCCGGAGGGAAGATGTAGGCCCTGAAACAAAAGCGCCGCCCAGCGGGCGGGGAGGCGCGGCGGGGCTCACCCAGCCTCCCGAAGGGCAGCCGGTTCCGCTCTCCCAGCATCAGGTTGAACCGGGGGTTGTCCCGCCGCAGCCTCTTCCAGCGGCCGGTGGCGAGCAGCAGCCGGGCGACCTCGGCGTAGACGCTGCTGTTCTCGTCGCGCACCACGAAGGTGTACATGGCGGAGCGCCGCGCACCGGCGGCCGCCGCAGGGACTAGCCGGCCCCGCCGCTCCCGCCGCGCTCCGGCCGCGCCTCCCCGGGGCCCGGGCGCCCGCGCCTCCGCCCAGACGCCAGCGCCGCGGGGACGCCGCGTCCGCCCCCGCCCCCGGCGCGGCCCCGCCCCTGCCCGTGATTCCGCGCGCCGCCGCCCCGCCCCCGGCCCGCGCGGGCTGCGGAGGGTCGGGGGGTCCGAGGGGCCGGGCGCGGCTGCGGCCGCAGCGCTTGCAACGAGCAGCGGAGACAGCACGGGACACGGCAGCGGCGGCGACTCCTGGCGACTCCTGGCCGGGGGCGGGGCGGCGGCAGATCCCTTTCCGGCTCGCCCCGGCGCTTCCACCTGTTCCGAGACGGGGTTTTCTGGGCGAAACCAAAAAGCCGTAGGCCCTTGGTGCGGCCGCGGGCCGTGCGCTCCCCTCCCTCGGCGCCTGCCGACCGCTGAGGGCTCGTGCGTCTGAGGGGTAGGTTTTGCTGAGCGCTCGCGTCATCTGCCGAGACCCGCTGGGTGGCGCCAGGCCGGGCAGGGGCGGTGACTTCAGACTCCGCTGGAGGGGACCGTGCGGGACAAACCCCGGGGAGCCCTGGACTCCGCTCCCCGTCCCGCCGTTTCCCGGCGTTGGGCAACTCGCTTTCCTTCTCCAGACTTGGATTGCGCCCTCCGAGTGGGGGCAGTGGGACTTTGACGTCCCTTCGGTCCCGATAGCGCAGTCTAACTTCCTCTTAGAAGACCGTTTGTGGTGCATTTTGAGGGACACAGCGAACAATGACTATTAGGTTTCCCGCAAAACTTCCTAGATTCCCTCAAAAATGACCCAGGTCAGCCATGCGCCTCACATCTTCTGCTATTCAGAGAAAGAACACCCTGGGACCCCTGCCCAGCCTGTTCTCCCGGCGCTCACGGTGTCCACCGCGCGTGCTGGGAAAGCGCCTTCCTCTCGCTCCCCCGCCCCTACTCGATGGGGCGGGACTCGCCGCTGTTGCGCACCCGCCTGCACCCGCGGGCATTCACCACTAGCTGCTGCGGGAGCTTGCTCAGAGCAGGAAGGAGGCAGGCCCAGAGGTGCCGGGTTCCTTCCATCAGTGAGGTACAAAAGTTGGGCGGTAATGCCCTGGGTACCTCACACCTCCAGTGAATCTGCAGGGAGGCCGATATCCTAGGCTGTTTCAGTGGCTCTGCAGGAGGGAGCTCCAGTTGTCCACAGCTGTAACTTGCTCATCAGTACACCTTATGTTGGCTTCCTTACCCTGACTCACCCACTACCCCACACGTCTACAGATGTTTTTTGGGATCACCTCTTAAATAAACGACTTGCACTCAAATCCTTGTTCCAGGGCCACTTTTGGGGGGAACCCAAGCCAGGGCACTTTCTGCTGCTTATCACAGCTGATCATCTTTAAAGTGACATCCACTCTCACCGTGACCCATCATTCCTCCATCCACTCATTCCTCCTGCACCGTAGTTGGCTTCTCTCTCTCCACACCACAGCCATGGATCTCATTAGGGACACCAGTGACCTCTGAATTTCCAAATCCAGTGGTTACTTTTCTCCTTTTTCTCATTTTGCAGTGAGCATTATTTTGTTTATTTTACTTTTAGTTTTTGTACAGTACTCTTTATCCCCTCTTTTTGATAACAGCACTCATCTTTTCCCTTGGAACCCATTTTTATGTGGCTTTGGTGGGATTAACTCTGCCCATTGTGGGCACAGGAAAATGAATATCCAGGTTTGACCCAACAGGATTACTCCATCCCTTTTGTGACTGCTAAAACAGGAAAATGATCCAAATCAGGCTGATCTGATTCTCTCTGGGATTTTTCTACCAGAGCTACAGAGGAAGACTCTCCGTCTCACTGCGTCTGTCTCTCCCTCTCTCTCTTTTTTCAGCTGGTGTTGCTTAAATGAAAAACTATCTGTGTGGAACAACTGCAGCTATTTTAATATCAGGGAGGACCCTGTCTGAGAATTCAGCTTCCCATCCCCCTTGCATTAGGCCTGGCCATGCGGATATATGAATATATTGGGTAAGTGATGTGCATCAGTTCCTAGTCCAGACCCTAGAATTTGGGCGTATCTTCTCCTGGAGGCAGGACATCCAATCAATAACAATAATAGAAATAAAAAGATGTAAGGAATTTACCATAATTGACTATATGCTTGCTCCTAAAGCAAACTTCAACACATTTCAGAAGATTGAAATAATTGTGAGGACTTTCTCTACTGACAGTGGAATTGAGCTCCTTGGAAATTAAGCAATACACTGCTAAATGACACATTAGTCAGTGAAGAAATCACAATAATATGAGAAAATATTTTTTAACTGAATGATAATAAAGACATGGCATATCCAAACTGGTAGGGTACAGCTAAAGCTGAGTTTAAGTGGAAATTTACAACCTAAATTACATATATTAGAAAAAGAAGAAAGACTGAAAATCAATGATCTAAGCTTCCATCTCATAAAATTTGAAAAGGAATAACAAATCAAACCCAAAGTAAATGGAAGAAAAGAAACAATAAGGGGAAAACCCAAGGAAATAGGAAATAAATATACAATAAAGAAATCAGCAAAGCCAAAGGAGGCTTTTTTTAAAAGACTATTTAAATTGTTAAGCATTCAAGACCAACCAATAAAAGGAAGCACAAATAATCAATATTAAAATGAAAAAAGGAACATCACTAGATATCCTGAAGGTATTAAAAAGATTAAGATACTATAAACAATTTTTGCCAATGAATTAAACAGTTGAACAAAATAGACAACTTCCTTAAAAAACCTAGTTTGCCAAAAAAATACAGAAAATACAAAATCTGAATAATCCCATATATATTAAAGAGATTGATTCTGTTCACAGGTGACATATATGTAGCAAACCCTAAAAAACAAACAAAAAAACCTAAAGATTACACACAGCAAAGAAAAAATGTTAGAACTAGTAAATAAATCCAGCAAAGTTGCAGAGCAATTTGAAAGGGAAATTAAGAAAACAATTTCATTTATAATAACATCAAATAGCCAGTTCAGCAAGGCAAAATTTGAAAAAATAAATAAAACTGTAATTTTTCACAGATGACATGGTTGTATACATAGTAAATCCTAAAAAATCCACAATTTGAATGAATAACGGAATATAGCAAAGTCACTAGATACAAGGTTAACATACAGACATCAATTGTAATTCCATGTGTCAACAACAAAGAAATAGAAAATGAAATTTTAAAAAGACACAATTTACAATAGCATAAATAAATGTCAAATACTTATGACTGTCTAATGAAAAATGTGCAAGACCTCTACACCAAAAACTACAAAATGTAATTAAGAGAAATTTTTGAAGCACAGAATAAATGAAAGAATATACCACGTTCATGACTGGAAGACTCAAAGTTGTTAAAGTGTGAATTCTTGCCAAATTGATGTGTAGATTCAATACAATTCCAAACAAAATCTCTGCAGAGCTATCCGTGGAAATTGACCAGGCAATTCTAAAATTTACACAGAAATACAAATGACCAAGAATAGCAAAGGCAGTCTTGAAGAAGATTGTTGAAGGACTTACACTACCAGATATTGAGACCTAGCTATAAAAGTTATGGTATTTAAGTACAAAGCTATTGTAATTAAGAAAGTGTGATTTTTGACATAAAGAGAGACAAACAGGCCAATGTAAAGAAACCCACATATCTATGGTCACGTGGTTTATAACAAAGGTGACACTGCAGATTAGTTGAGGAAAGGATGGTCTTTTCTAATAGATGGAGCTGAGTCAATGCATATCCATATGGAAAACAAAATTAATCTTGATCCCTTCGACAGGCTTTACACAAAAATCAGTTGCAGATGCATTATGATCTAATACATCTAAATACGAAAGGTAAAGCAATAAAGCTTTTAGAAGAAAGCAGGAGAAAAATTTTTATGATCTAACACTAAGTAAAGATTTCTTAAAGAGGATACAAAAATCTCTATGAATAAAGGAAAAAATTCATGAACTGGCAACCTTAAGATTAAAATTTTCATCTATTAAAAGACACCATCAAGAGAATGAAAAGGAAAAAAAAGAAAAAGAAAAAGAAAGGAAAGCCATAGAGTAGGACAAGATATCTGATATATGTATATATGTGTATATGTATTTATACATATCTGACAAAGGACTCATTTTGGGATATAAAAAGAATTACAAATTAATAACAAACAAACAAAGAAACAAAAAACTGGCAAGCCAATTAACAAAAGACCTGATCTGGATATTTATAAGGGACAACCTAAGAGGTAAGCTCCCAGCAAAGAGAAGATTTAGAGAAGAGTCATACTGAGAAACTAAATAAGGAATATGTTTGGCTAAAAAGCAGTCTCACATCTAATAGTTGTAAGGCAAGAGTACAAATGAGAGCCATATGTCTAAATGTCTACTGTATGTCTAAATATTTAAAAGCTATAGGCTAGCCAGTTAGCTAAGTTGCTTAGAGTTTTGTGCTGATAAAACCAAGGTCCAGGATTTGATCCCTGTACTGGCCAGCTGCCAAAAAAAGAATAATAATAATAAACTTAAAGTTATAAACCAAGCCAATAAACTGCTAAATAAAATGTCTGTCTTTCTACCTTACAAATATACTGTTATTAGGATGACCCGGAAGGCGAGGAGTTTTAGATTTCTTAGACTCATAGTTCCATGCCGGAACTTGATACTACTGGGAGAGATGGCCCTGACCGCTGCCTATGGCCTTCCCTCAGTTCTTTCCACCCCAGACTTCATCCTGCACTGCAGAGGCCATGCATGAATATGTGTGGACACCATAGCCAGGAAATCCAATCTCCACCCACCCATCACCCCTTACAAACTACTGCCCTTTGGCCACTGCGCAGGCCTAGGGTACACATACCAGCAGTGCCATTGACCCTTGGGAGAACGGACCCAGGGAAGAATCCCATGCAGGTTCAGGAGACAGGCTTGGATATTTGGACAGTAAATTCTAGTTCCCAGCATATTCTAGAAAGGGTGAGGGTTACAGTCTCTGGGTAGCCATAGCTCCTTGACCTCACAAATGCCTCATCTGTAGGGAGGAACACGGCTGGAGTGGGGCCAGAGTGAGAGCCTCTAAAGCTTTCTAACATGGGCCTACTTGCTTCCTAAGAAACAAGCCTCAAAATCCTGAACCACCCTTCACCCCCTCCCCTTTTCTTTGTGACCTGTACTTGGACACCAAAACAACTCAAAATTGTTTTTCCCCATTGTCTCTAACACCACCACAGTCACTCCATGCCTTGGTTACTGCAACTACCTTATAGCTGCTTTTCTTGCTTTAGCCACTTCACCAATCTTCCCTGAACCCCATTACCAAATTGATTTCTCTAAAACATGCCATTCATCACGTCCAGCCATACATCAAGCACTGCAATGGCTCATGGAAGCCAGAGTCCTCGGTTACAAATTCAGGGCCTTTCCTTAAGTCTTCCCATTGTATCTGTCCTGCCATATTCACCACACTCCGTCAGCCAAAGTCTTTGAAGTGTCCTAGTCATCATCAAAGTTAAATTACAGTATGTCAAATGGAGTTCTAATGCTGGAAATGTATTAACTCTCAAAATGGGTGAACCATGTACCAAATAGGTCATAAAATCTATATTAGCCAAAACCTTTAATTACCCAGCATTTTTTATCTCACAGTTGCACTGAATAATATGATTTATTATTTCTTTAGCCTCCAGAATGGGGGAGACCTTCATCCTTCCATAAACACTCCCCCCCCATGCACCTCTCCCAAAGGTCTCAGCCCCTCTGGAGACAGTATCCTCAGCTCAAGCAACTGGTCCCCTTTTTTTTTTTTTTTTTTTATTCTCTTACCTTTAAAATTCTTCAAAGAGTGGCTGGACTTCCTCGAGAGTATGTTCTAGGCCACCCAGAGCTCCAACCATAGAGAGGGGCTTTGAGCTCCACAACCAGGTCCTGGGTTTTAGGATGGTGTTGTTTAAAAATCATGAGGCCTGAGGTTTTCATGAGGTGGACAGAGCTTGGAGCCACTTTCATTGGAAGGTGACTGTATCTGGGCTTGTTACTCTGCACAGGCCGTGTGATAGAGAGATGAAGACTCTGTGGCTCTGGGGCCAGCCAGGCCTGTACTAACATCTCAGCTCTGCAAGTTTTACTCTGTGTGACTCAAGACAAATTACTCAACCTCTCTGGGCTTCGAAGTCTATCTCTGAAGAATGAATAATAATGTGACAATTATGAGGATTAAATGACATGTAAAATGCCTAGCACATGCCTGAGATATAATAAGTTCTCCATAAATGGGAAGTTACCAAGTTTAGATGCTGCACTTACATAATAGACTAAAAATAATATTTCTGATAGAAAGAAAGCAGAGTATGTAGAGAGGGGTTATCCCTGCTGGTGAGCTTGAAAACTTTCATTTACTATCCAAGAGGAGGCATCTCCAGGCACATAGGTAAGTTGGTGAAATTCAACTTCACACATCTTTTAACACTTTTTCTCCCCTGCCCCAGCCTAGATCTTCAGCCTTCATCCCCTCACACACACCACCCAAAGCCCCACTGCATGTCCCAGGTGCTGTCCTTTTAAGGACAGCTCCCTCCCCACCAGATTCCTACCTGACTCTGAGAGTGGGCTGAGTATGCAGGTTGTGGCCCATGAACACAGACCAGGAGGGCACCTACTTCCAACTACAGAAGAGACCATACAGAGCAGTGGAAATGGGAACAGCAGAGCTTGGGATGGTGTCTCTCAATTATGTCTATGGAACAGAGGGATTGGTAGAGGGTACAAAGTTTGTCAGTGGTTGGTAATACAGGGGTTGTGTTGTTTCATTGCATTCTATGTTAAGATTCGTGCCAAGTTGTCTCTGCTCGAATGACAATATCATAAGTTAATATAAATTAATATAAATATAATACATTAAGTAATATATAAATATTTGCTGAACTAATCTGTTTTTTTGGTGTCATACTTTCCTGTTCTCAGGCAGCTCACTCAGGAAGCCAACGAACAACAGTTTGTGAGGTCATTCAAGACAGGCGCCTTGACTTTGTGTCCCTCCACGTATTTCTTAAAACTGGGACAAAAGGATCTTCCACTTGAATGAACTTATTAATGCTGTGGTTACAGTAACTGGTATGCTGTCCTTTCTAGCAGCATTGATTGTTGAACACAGACTCTTGAATGCTGGAAATGACTTACTCTGAAGGCATGAACCATTTGCTCAACATTTAACAAGTATCAATTCCGGACAATGTTCTAGGCATGGAAAAGATAAGACAAAGTCTCTACCCTTACAGAGCTTACGTTCCTAGGGATTTAGTGGACGCTAGGTAGAGGGATTTTTATGGGGAGGAGCACATATTCCCATTGTCTGTGCTGCTGGAGTTCTGGGTTGGGGGTGACAGATGTGGGAACATGAATTCCTTCTGGAAACCCTCACATCTCACCATGTAGGAGGAAACTACTGATGTCCGTGTGTCACATGAGTCATTTTTTCCTTTTGTTTTCTGTTCTTTCTGAGATGAATGCAATGGTTCCCACATAAAGATATAGGAAAACAACCCAATGGGTTGCATCCAGAGGACATTGTAAAAACTTCCTAGGGTGACAGGGTGCCAATGACTGTAAGGTGACACCTGTGCCTCATGTCCAGAGGCCTCTCATGGAGCCCCACATTCTCCTTTTGCTCAGGTCATGTTTGCTACAATGTGATGCTTGCCCAGGGTTTGCACACAGTGTAACAGGTCTGTGAATCACCAACTTATAGATGTTGGGGCATCTTTTAAAACAAAGACATCCAGGAAGTAGCCACTCCACATACCACCAAAGAATTAGGCTTCCTGTTTCAAGGGGAAAGGCCTAAACTGTTAAAGGACATATGCACAGAATTTTAGGAAAGAACATGCCAGACTATTCTTAAACTGTGGAAAAGTAAAGGCATCTCAGTGAAGACAGAATGTAACATACATGCCAGTTTCCAGTGTTGCTTATTTCCCACAATTGGGCATGGTGCCAGAGAAAGAGAGCAAAAGAGGAGGATGCTGACGTCGCACCACACATATCACCAGTCAAAAGCAGTCCAGTGTCATGGGGCTGGGACAGCCAGCTTTTAAACTGGCCCCAGAGATCCCAGCTCCTGGTATTCACACCTTTGTGTAGCCCCCTACCGCATTGTACCTGGGTTTGTCTGCATGATTTATAGAATATGGCAGAAGTGATGATAGGTCACGTCCAAAATTACGTTAGAAAAGACATAGTTTCTCTCTCTCTCTCTCTCTGATAACTGTCTCTGGGGAAGCCAGATGCCATGTTGTGAGCAGCTCTAGCAATAGTTACAATTATATTATTATTATTTCAGTAGATAATGTCTGCCAGCCACTGTGCTAGGCATTTTACAAGTTTTTTTTTCAGTTAACTCTTACTATAGACCCATGAGGTAAGTACTATGATTATCCTATCCATATTACAAAGGAGAAAATGAGGCCCCCCAAGAGTTAAGTAACTTGCTCAGGGATTGGTTCCTACCTCTCTTGACTCCAAAGTCCATGCCCTTAACTCCCACTGTGCTTGGGCAATAGTGGCAAAAAAGAACACGATCTCATAATCCAAGCAGTTCACAATTCAGTGAGATGAAGCACACACAAAGTAAACAATGAGAGAAAAATTACGAATGAAAATACAGGTTTAAGATAACTTGCGCCCCTTAAGCTATAATAACTGGAGATGCTAAGGAAATAGGAATGGAAGACGCATATAAGAGAGGCAGGCAAATTTCTATGAAGAAATTAGTTTTGAGTTAGATTTAGAATGGAAGGCAAATGCATACCATCTGAGCTGGTTCCAACATGTAGTGACTGGAGGAAAGGCCAAAGGCAGCGTCTTCCTCTACCCAGTTTATCACTAAAGCTCATCTGCCTCTGGGCATCGCAAGGTCACATCAGTGATTAACATCGAGGTTTCACTAGTTCATTCCTTCACCTATGTAATTTCAGACTCTGCCACCTGTGAAGATCTCTTCCCCTCAGATACTCCTAGGACTTTGAGAGGGTGCTGTCTTCTCAAGCCAAGCCTTGCTAAGCCTGCTCTGTGTTCCCCCACCCTGCAGCCGCACCTCAGGGTAAATCCTCTCCTTCCTGGTTTGTGTTGCCTGGTACACACCCTAAGTTAGAGAGACCACCCATGTGCCCCAAATGGACAGTATCTCTCTCTCTCCAAAGAGGTCATACCCAGCCTTGGAGCAGAATTAAGGATCAATTCTCATACTTTCTCCTCAGAATCTTCTACTGAAATTATCATTTTTCAATTCCAAGCCTTTTCCACTTTGGAAACCAGGCCCTTGCTCCCCCAGGCAAATTACTTCACATCCTGTTCAGAATACCAATGGAGGCTCAACTCAAACGTCCTGGTTCACCACAAAGCAAAGCTCAAAATAAAAATCTGAGGGGAAAGGCCCAAAATGTTTTTTTGGATTAGTCACTTGCATTTTTTTCTTTATCTTAGAGATCTTTAAAAGGGAGAGAAGTAAAATCTATAAAATCTGAATACGCTTTGTGAATTGTACCATGTCAATTTCCTAGTTTTGATAATGTACTGCAGTTATTCAAGATGTTACCCCTGGGAGAAACTGAGGAAACGGTAGAAGGGACCTCCCAGTGCATTTTCTTTTACAATTTTCTGCAAATCTATAATTATTTCAAAATAAAAAGTCATGTGTGGTTTGTTTGTTTAAGGTGGGGTGGCAGGGAGAGCTATTTCCCAGGTGTGCCAGTCAGTCATCTAATGGCTGTTAACTCCACTCTCACCCTTGTGTGTTTCTCCATATCACAGGGGTGGGAAGCCTGCAAACTACATTTACTAGACTCTCTTTTCATCTGGCTTCTGATTTTAGGTTCTGCCAGTGGGAGGCTTTTTCTTTCTGTTCTTGATGCAGTGGTATACCCCAGCAGCTTCAGCAGCACAGTGACTGGGTGCTAGAAAAGACCTTTCCTTCTTCCGTCAATTTAAGTGGATGGTGGCCCCCTGCAGTCACTGATCTTTGGGTAATCCCATTTCCCCTTTTGGTCCTTCAGCCCTTTCAACATTTTAACATAACAGCCTTATTCAGATATAATTCACATATAATAAAAGCCATTTGTTATAAATGACTTTACAATAATTTTAGAGTTACAATAACTCTGTAAATTTACCAAATTGTGTAATTGTAAAACTACAATTTAGTTTTAGAACACTTCATCTCCCAAGAAAAGTTTCCTCAGCCTGTTTACACTGAATCCTCATTCTCACCCCTAGCGTTCTGGAACCACTGTCCTCATTTCTGGCTCTATAAATTTGCCTTTTCTGGATATTTTGCATAAATGCAATTTACAAAATGAAGTCTTTTGTGTCTGGTTTCTATTATTAGTATAAAGTTTTTGAAGTTTACCCATATGTTAGTTTGTATCAGTTTGCTCCCTTTAGTTGCCAAACAGTATTCTACTGTATGGAAATGTTATGTTTTGTTTATTCTTTCATCAGTTGATAGACATTTTGGTGTTTCCAGTTGGGGGCTATTAGAATTAATTCACACATATACATCTTTGCGTGGATATATGAAGGTACTTCAGAAAGTTTGTGGAAAAATAGAATTAAAAGATGATGTACATCCTTCCATGAACTTTTTGGAGACCCTGTATATGTTTTCATTTCTCTTGGGTAGATTCCTAAGAATGGAATTGCTGTGTTGTACGTTAATTTATGTTTAGCATCTTAAGACACTGCCAAACTGTTTTTCAAAGTGAATCTACCATTTTACATTCCCACCAGCAGTGTACAAAGGTTCCAGTTTTCCTGCATCCTTGACAGCACTTGGTATTGTCTGTCTTTTTTATTATAGTCATTTAATTGTCTGTGTAGTGGTGTCTGGTGGTTTTAATTTGTATTTCTCTGATAATTATGTTTTTGTTGAACATCTTTTCATTTGCTTATTTGCCATTTATGTGCTTTCTTTTGTGAAGTGTCTATTAAATCTTATGCCCTTTTTTAAATGAGTTGTCTTCTTGTTATTAAGTTTGTGAGTTCTTTATAATTTTTGGATGCAAGTTCTTTATCAGATATATGATTGGTAAATATTTCTCCCAGTCTGTGGTT
This sequence comes from Cynocephalus volans, assembly GCF_027409185.1. Lineage (NCBI taxonomy): Eukaryota > Metazoa > Chordata > Mammalia > Dermoptera > Cynocephalidae > Cynocephalus > Cynocephalus volans. The sequence continues at coordinate 86,154,894 of NC_084473.1, forward strand.
TATCTTTTCATTTTCTTCATGGTGCAAAAGTTTTAGATTTTTATTAATCCCAATTATTTCTTTTATGAATCATTCTTTTGGTGTCATATCCAATATATTTTTGCCCAACCCAAGGCCATGAATCTGCTATGTTTTCTTCTAGAAGTTTTATAATTTTAGTTTGTACAGTCAAGTATATGATCCATTTTAGTTCATCTTTGTGTGAGGACAGGATCTAAGGTCATTTTTTAAGTGTCAATATCCAATTATCCCAGACTATTTGTTGAAAAGATTATTCTTTCTGTATTGATTTTTCTTGGTACCTTTGTTAAAAATAAATTGACTATAAATGTAAGGACTGCTTTCTTTTTTTTTTTTTTCATTGATTACACATATTCATGGGGTACAAAGCTGACCATCACACCTGTGCCCAAGATGTGATGGCCAGATCAATACTACCAGCATGCCCATTATCATAAATTGTGATTATTTACCATGTCCTTCATTCAATTAATCCCTCTCCCTCCACCCTCTCCTTCCCCACCCTGTAACCCTAGGTATGCTCTCTCCCTCTGCAAGTCCAACTCACCACTATGGTCTTTCCTTCCTTCCTTCTTTCTCTCTTAACTCCCACTTATGGGTGAAGATGTGGTATTTTTCTCTCTGTGCCTGGCTTATTTCATTCAACATAATACTTAAGTCTTTAAACCATTTTGGGTTGATTTTGGTATATGGTGAGAGGTGCAGCTCTAGTTTTATTCTTCTGCATATGGATATACAATTTTCCCAGCACCACTTATTGAAGGGGCAGTCTTTTCCCCATTGTATGTTTTTGTTGCTTTTGTCAAGTATAAATTGGCTGTAAGTTTATTGGTTGATTTCTGGGTTCTCTATTCTGTTCCACTGTTCCAAGTGTCTATCTTTATGCCAGTTCCATGCTGTTTTGGTTACTATAGCTTTGTAGTATAATTTGAAGTTAGGAAGTATTATGCCTCCAGCTTTATTTTTGTTGTTGTTCAGGATTAATACTAACATTCATATGGAGCAACAAAAACTTATTTCTGGACTCTCAATTCTGTTCCATTGATGTATATGCCTGTCCTTGTGTCAATACATCACAGTCTGGAGAAATTTCTCCTCTATTCCTGGTTTGTCAAGAGTTGTTATTATGACTGGGTGTTGGATTTTGTCAAATACTTTTTCTGCATCCATTAAGATGTTTATGATAATATTTGTCCTTTATTAATGTGGTGTTTTATATTCACTGATTTTTTTTATATTAAATCAACCTCGCATTTTGGGCTAACTCCCACTAGGTGATGGTGTATAATAATCTTTTTTTTATATATTTCTGTATTCAGTTTGCTAATATTTAAAAGGATTTTTACATCTTTGGTCACAAGGGGTATTGATCTGTAGTTTTCTTTTTCTGTAATGTCCTTGCCTGGCTTTTAGTTGTTAGGGTAATGCTCGCCTCAAAAGATCATTTATAAAGCATTCCTTCCTCCTCTAGTTTATTGAAGAATTTGTGAAGAATTAGTATTATTACTTCTTTAAATGTTTGGTAGAATTCACCAGTGAAACCATCTGGGCCTGGTCTTTTATTTCTGGGAAGATTTTAAGTTGTCAATTCAATTATTTACTTGTTACAGATTTATATACATTTTCTATTTCTTTTTGAGTCAGTTTTGCAATTTATGTTATTTTAGGAATTTGCCTATGATGAAAGTTGTCTAATTTGTTTACATAAATATGTTTATACTATTCCCTTATATTCATTTTAATTTCTGTAGGGACAATAGTGAAATGGACCATTTTATGCCTGATTTCACTTCTTTTTCTTCTTGGCCAGTCTAGCTAATGTTTTACTAATTTCTTGATTTTTCTCTATTATTTTTCTGCTTTCTATTACACTGATTTCTGCTCTAATCTTAATTATTTCTTCTCCTTACTTTGGATTAAGCTTACTCTTCTTTTTTGACTTTTTAATGTGGAAGCTTAGGTTACTGATTTGAGATCTTTCTTCTTTTCTTTTTTGGGTGGCTGGTCATCTTTTCTAATATAGGCACTTAAAGCTGTAAATTTTGCTTTAGCTGCATCAAATATATTTTGATATGTTGTGCTTTCTATGTTTATTCAATTCAAATGTTTTTCTAAGTTCTGGTTTCTTCTCTGACCATAGGCTATTTATTAATGTATTATTCCTTGTCTTAAAGTCTATTTTGCCTTATAATAACAGAGGCATTTGCATTAGTTTTTTAGGGCTGCTGTTGTAAGTTACCACAAACTGGGTGGCTTAAAACAACAGATATTGATTCTCTCATGGTTCTGGAGGCCAGAAGTTTGAAATCAAGTGTCATTATGGCCATGCTTTTTCTCTAGGCTCTACAGAAGAATTCTTCCCTACTTCTTTCTAGCATCTGGTAGTTGCCAGCAGTCCTTGGTGTTCCTTAGCATGTAGAAACATCACTCTGATCTCTGCCTCTGTTATCATAGGACATCCTCCCCGTGTGTCTCTATGTCCAAATTTCCCTCTTCTTACTCATATAAGGACATCAGTCATAGAATTAGGGCTCATTCTAATCCAGTATGACCTCATCTTAACTTCATCATGTCCAAAAGTAGATAAACTGATTACCTATTTCCAAATAAGGTCATGTTCACAGATTCCAGGTGGACATGAATTTTGGGAAGACACTATTTATTTAAATCAATTAAAAGAAAAAATAGAAAAATATGTGTATTGTCTTGATGATTACTTATGTGAGTACCTCTATAGGAACTCTTCATTTCTTTCAGTTTGTTTGAGTCACCACAGCTGCTTTGAAATCTTTGATAAACCTAACACTCATAGGTCACTCAGAGGAAGCATCTGTTGACCATTTTTTCCCCCTGAGTATGGATTACACTTTTCTGTTTCTCTGCGTGTTTTGTAATTTTTTGTTTAAAACTGGTCATTGTAGCAACTCTTGATTCTGATATTTTTTCCTGCTAAAAGTTATTCTCGTAGCTGTTTGTTTAGCATTTTACCTGGACTGTATCTGTGAAATATTTCTCCCTATGGTATGCAGCCATTGATGTCTTTGCTCCATACTATATTCTTGTTTTTATTCTTAGCCTAGTTTCCTAGGGTTGCCTTGTGTCAGCCAATGATTAGAGGGACTGTGATCAAACACCTAGAATCAGTCAGGCTTGCATCCTCTGCTGATGCTTCTGTATATTGATAGGGGAGCTCATTCAAAGCTTAGGCTTTTCACAGGTCTCCCCTGGGGTCTACTTTGTGACGGGCCCTTTTTAGTCTTCAGTGCTCATATCTAAAGCCTTAAAGTCAGCCAGGAATGTGTAAATAGCTTAGGGATTCTCAGTTTCTGCTATACATGTGCACAGCATCAGCCAGGAATACGCTTGCCCCAATCACAACCTCAACCACAGGTTTGTAGATATGAGACCTTGGCCCTCCCCCAATCCCCTGCCTCTGGGAATCACTTTCACTGACAAGGATCCTGGGTATCAGTGTCATCCACTGCTCCTAATAGAGCAAGCCCCCTTCAATGGCAATAAAGAAGCTGCTGGTCCTCATGTGCTGCCCTCCCTGATAGAACCCCCATGCTGTTCAGGCTGGTGGGGTGGGGGGATAGGTGGAATCAGCCCCAGACTAGAATGCCACAGATCTCCACAAAGACCAGCAGGTGCTCAAGCACAAACACTTCTCAGATTGTTGCATGCCTTTGGTCAATTCCCAGAATGCTGAAATGGTTGTTTAGGGGCAGTTTTATCCATCTTTATAGTTGCTTTTAGGGAAGATGGTTTGATGATCTCCTCACTAGATCATAGGTGGGAGCCCCACCTGAATCACTCATCCTCCCAATTCTTTCGTAATTAATTCCCTGAATCAAATCCCCTCTGTTGTAAATACCTAGAGTGGTTTCTGTTTTCCTGACCAAACACAACTCAAACACTATAGTCTTCAGAAACTTATTGCAAGTCAAGGAGTAAATGATAATTTGAATAGGAAATAATTCTCACAGGTTTGGCACCACTTATATGCTTCAATCTTCACACTCACACTTACACACATACACACAAATGACCAGACTTTCGTATCACCCATGTGTAGATTTAAATCCAGTCTCCATACACTCATTAGCTTTGAGACTGTAGTCAAGATGGTGAGCCTCTGTGAGCTTTGGTTTCCTCATCTGTAAGGTAAAGTTAATAAAACGTATGTTAAATCAGCCATTCCACAATATAGACATATATCAAAACATCATGTTGTATGCCATAAAACATACAATTTTTTACTTTTCAATGAAAAAAATAATAAAATACTTTAATAAAATTGCACTGGGGAATAAGCATGATAAAATATGGAAAACACCTGGAACACAGTACACACCTAATATATATTTTAATCTTTTTTTGTGTGTGTGTGTGTGACCGGTAAGGGATCGCAACCCTCAGCATGGTGTCGTCTGCATCACGCTCAGCCAGTGAGCACACCGGCCATCCCTATATAGGATCTGAATCCGTGGCCTCGGCACTACCAGCACCGCACTCTCCCGAGTGAGCCACGGGGCCAGCCCTATTTTAATCTATTTTCTCTCCAGTTTAAGTCCCTGTATTAGTCGATTTCTGTTGCTTATACCAAAATACATGGAACCAGGTGATTTACAAAGAAAATGAAATTTATTGCTTACAGTTTCTGAGGCTAGGATGTCCAAAGTCCAGGGAACACAGCTGGTGAAGTTCTTGGTGGTGGTGACAGTGACAGCAGGGTATCACATTGCAAAATGGTGGAGCAGAGAGAATAGTTCCTCAAGCACTCTACTTTTTTTTTCTCCCTTAATTTTATTTTGTCGATATACAATGTGGTTGATTATTGTGGCCCTTTACTGAAACCCCCCTCCCTCCTCCCTCTCCCCCCTCCCACCCAACAATGTCCTTTCTGTTTGCTTGTCGTATCAACTTCAAGGAATTGTAGTTGTTATGTCTTCTTCCCCCCCCCCCCGGTTTTTTTTTTTTTGTGTGTGTGTGTGTGTGTGAATTTATTTATTTATTTTTAGCTCCCACCAATAAGTGAGAATATGTGGTATTTCTCTTTCTGTGCCTGACTTGTTTCACTTAATATAATTCTCTCAAGGTTCATCCATGTTGTTGCAAATGGCAGTATTTCATTCGTTTTTATAGCTGAGTAGTATTCCATTGTTAAGCACTCTACTTTTAAAGCCCTCAGAACCACACCCCTGACCACCATTTTTAATCCAATCACCTCTTCAAGGTCCCTCCTTTCAATTATCATAATAGTATTTCCCACTCTCAACAGTTACAGTGGAAATTAAGGTTTTGGGGGACATTCAACCCAAGGCAGCTCCCATTTCCTTTATTGTTCCTAAGAAACGGCAGCCTGAATATTTACTCACAAACCAAATTCTTATGAAAATGCACACATGAGGGAACTAGAAAGAATCAGCCACATTAATTAAACTGCTCAGTGATTCATCATCTGGCTTTTATTATTAACAGTACCTAATTTTCTTTCAGTTCCAAGAACAAAACGTTTTGAAGACCCACAGCTGAGCCTTATCTTTACAACTGGATTCATTAAAACTCAGCCTCTTTCTCAGACTCTAGTCAGTTATTTCTGTGAATAAGCACAGCCTTCCATACTGCAGAAACAGCAGACCTTCCATAGCTTCATGCATAAGTTATGATGTTTGCTTGTTAGCAATGCTGTCTGTGACGTCAGTAGTAGAGTCAGTTAACAGTTGCTGGGAGATGCCACGGTTTTGAACCATAGTGTAGATGGAGATAGATTCCTATGGCTGGTAAAACAACTGGATTTCTTACATTTAGGGTGAATCCAATGACCTGATCTTTCACTTCGAGAGTGAAAAGTGTCTTCCCATCAAGGTAAGTAAAAATGTCCATGTTTCCCCTTGTTGGTTCTCTATAGGTGACTACACTGTCATCATTATCAATCAGAGATGGATTATAGGATTTTTACAACTCATGCTCTGAATAAGAAGGTGTTGGCTGATCTCCAGATGTATTCAGAAGCAAGAATAATCACACGCCCCTTTCTCTTACGTGTTAAACTTGTTATCTGGAATAGTTTATTTTATAATACACTTTGGTGTGTTAAAATGTTTCATTATCAGAGTTTATGCTAAAAACATTGTGTGGCTTATCCATTTAAAAATGAGTATGTAAGATGTACCAAATTAAAAATAAAAATACATTACTAGATACAACCACCTCTCTTTTTGAATAATTAAGAAGCTCTGTCAGGATTCTGTATGTCCCCAAACTGAATGTTATGGGATGCTATGGACAGAATATTTGTGTCCCACCTCCTCCAATTCATATGTTAAAGACCTACTCTCCAGTGTGATGGTATCTGGAGGTGGAGCCTTTGGGAGTTAGTTAGGGTTAGATTAGGTCATAAGGATGGAATTAGAGCCCTTATAAAAAGAGGAAGAGACATAAGATCTTTCCCTCTGTCGTGTTAGGATACAGCAAGAAAGCAGGCATCTGCAATCCAGGAGAAGAGCCTTCACCAGATATCCAATCTGCCAGCTCTTTGATCTTGAACTTCCCAGTCTCAAGAACTGTGAGAAATAAATGTTGTTTAAGCCACCCAATCTATGGTATTTTGTTATAGCGGCCCCAAATGAGTAAGATATGGGGGTACAAAATGCTGGCTCTTTGCCTCAAGGGGAGTAATTCTGCAACATGGTTTATGCTCCAGAGATCTCTCCCATATGTCAGGCCAAGAAGTTGTTTGTCTCTGTCCCATTCCCTATCCTGCTTTGCTCTCTCAGCAACTCACGTACACACAAATCCCTATCTCCTGCTCTGCTTCAGGGAGCCCAACCTGAGAGGGTCAGTACCAGGAGTGGTTCTGGGAAGCAAATGCTAACGACAGGATTCTGGGGTCGGATCACTCACCAGCCAGGTGGTAGTGGGCACCGCATCTTCACTGCAGGTGGAGTATTGATAGCCCTGCTCTGATTTAGCAGTGTAACTACTGAGACTTTCACCTGTGGTGAATCAAGACAAGGAACGACCAGATGCACTTCCTATGCAATGTCACTGGATTTTGAGGGGTACAGGAGGATTGGTAACTATGAGGACAGTAGAATTGATTGGGTGTGACTGAATGTCATTGATTCTTTGAAGAGAAAGAATGACTGTCTCAGAACAATCAAATATCTATTTAATTTGCATTTCCCTGATGATTAGTGATGTTGAGCATTTTTTCATGTGCCTGTTGGCCATTTATATGCCTTCTTTTGAGAAATGTTTGTTCAGGTCTTTTTGCCCATTTAAAAAAATTTATTTATTATTAGCATATTCATTCTTACAAATCGTGATATTTCTTTATGCCCTTTGCCCAACCTATCATTTCCCAAGTCCTCTCCTTCCATCCCCCCATCTCTAATATCCTTAGGTTTGTTCTTGCCTTTTGAAAGTTCAACACATTGTTGTGGTCTTTTCTTTCTTTCTTTCCTTCATTCCTTCCTTCTTCCCTCCTTCCCTCTTCCTCCATCCCTTCCTCTCCTCCTTCCTTCCTAGCACCCAGTTATGAGTGAGCACCTGCAGTATTTCTGTTTCTTTGTCTGGCTTATTTCACTTAACATAATTTTCTCATCCATGTTGCTGCAATTGCAGAATTTAATTCCTTTCTACAGCCACTTTTATGTAGTATTCCATTGTTTAGATATAGCACATCTTCCTTACCCAGTTGTCCATCAATGGACACTTAGATTGGTTCCGTATTTTGGCTATTGTAAATAGAGGTGCAATGAACATGGGAGTGCAAGTATCCCTTAGACATGATGATATCCATTCCTTGGTATATATACACAATAGTCTTTAATCAGGGATTAAAGACCCTGATTAGCCAAAGCAATCCTAAGCAAAAAAAATAAAGCCCCACATAACACTACCTGACTTCAGATTATACTACAAAGCTATTGTAACCAAAACAGCATGGTACTGGCATAAAAACAGACACTTGGATCAATGGAACAGAATAGAAAACCTGGGAATCAGCCCACATACTTACAGCCAACTGATCTTTGACAAAGGCAGCAAGAACATACATTAGGGAAAAGACTGCCTCCTCAATAAATGGTGCTGGAAAAATTGGACATCCATATGCAGAAAAATGAAACTGGACCTATACCTCTCACCATATACCAAAATCAACTCAAAATGGATTCAAGACTTAAATATAAGACCTGAAACGATTAAATTCCTATAGGAAAATATAGGGGAAACACTCCAGGTAATAGGATGGGGCAAGACTTTGCCCATTTTTAATTGGGTTGTTCTTTTTTTTGCTGTTGAATTCCTTTTGTATTCTAAATATTAGCCTCTTGTCAAATTGTAGTTTGCAAACACTTTCTCCCATTCTGTAGGCTGTCTCTTCACTTTGTTGATTGTGTCCTTCACTGTGCAGAAACTTTTTAGTTTGACGTAGTCCCATTTGTCTATTTTTGCTTTAGTTTCCTGTGCCTTTGTAATCTTGCTCAAAAAAGTGCTGCCCACTCACTTTCATGTACTGTTTTTCTTATATTTTCTTCTAGTAGTTTCATAGTTTCAGGTGTTAAATTTAGGTCTTTAACCCATTTTGAGTTGATTTTTGTGCATGGTGAGAGATAGGGATCCAGTTTCAATCTTCTGCATGTGGATATACAGTTTTCAAGGCACCATTTGTTGAAGAGGCTGTCCTTTCCCTGAAGTATGTTCTTGGCATCTTTGTTGAAAATCAGTTGGCTGTCTGTATCTATTTCTGATTTTTGTTAATAGAGTAAATATTTGCAACTATTTAACCAAATTTTCTTATTAAGATTTTTTTCTTTTCTTTTCTTTTTTTTTTTTTCTTAAGTATCTTGAATGGTTTTGCCTATTTTCCAGTATTTACATTGATTATTTCATTTTATGGTCTAATTATGTTGAGTAGAATTTATTCCTAAGTATTTGATCTTTTTATGGTACTGTAAATAGCATTTTTTAAAGTTTTCACTTTTCACAGTTTATTCTCAGTACATGAAAATACAACTGATTGTTGTGTATGGACCTTGTATCCAGTGTCCTTGCCAAATTCACTTATTAATTCTAGTTTTCTGTAGGTTTCTTTGGATATCTATATATGCAATCATGTTATCTGTGAATAATTATAGTTTTATACATCCTTGCCTCATTCCTAGTTTCAGGGGGCACTTTTAATATTTTTCATTAGATACAATGTTTGCTTTCAGTTTTTGTGAGGGAGAATATTATTTAGCAGACTAGGGAAGTTCTATTCCTGATTTGGTGAGAATTTTCGTTTTTAATCATGAAAAGGTAATAGATTTTATCAAATGCTTTTGTGCATATATTTAGTTAATCACAAGTAAGGTTTTTCCCCTTTATCCTGTTAATGTGGTAAATTGCATTTGTTGCTTTTAAAATGCTAAATGTTTGTTTATTTTTCCTTTGGTTATCTGTGCTTTTGGGGTCATATTCATGAAGTCTGTATCCAATCCTACTTCCTGGAGTATTTTCCCTGTTTTCTTTAAGGAGTTTTATTGTTTCAGGGTGTATATTTAATTCTTTAATCCATTTTGAGTTGATTTTGGTATGTGGTGAGAGGTATGGGTCTAAGTTCATTCTCCTGCAAGAGTAGGAACCAGCCCAAATGTCCATCATCAGATGAGTGGATACAGAAACTGGGGTATATTTACACAATGGAATTCTATTCTGCTAAAAAAAAAAGAATGAAATACTACCATTCACAACAACATGGATGGACTTAGATAAAATTATGTTAAGTGAAATAAGTCAGGCACAGAAAGAGAAATACATGTTCTCATTTATTTGTGGGAGCTATAAATAAATAAATAAATAAATAAATACACAAATGGGGGGGCAGGGAAGAAGACACAACAATCACAATTCCTTGAACTTGTTAAGACAAGTGAACATATATGATGTTGTTGGGTAGGTGGGGGGGAGGGAAGGAGGAAGGAGGAATTGGTAAAGGGACATGAAAATCAACTACATTGTATATTGATAAAATAAAATAAGTAAATAAAATAAAATGCTAAACAAAACTTATGTTCCTGGGATAGTCTCATCTTGTCATGATGTATTATCTTTTTATATACTGCTGGATTTAATTTGCTGACATTTTATTTAGGATTTTTGTATCTATACTCATGTAAGAGCGTGGCTTATAATTTTTCTAACCTCTGGCTTTTGTATCAGGATAATGTTGGCCTCACAACATGAGTTGATATGTGTTCCTTCTTCTTCCATTATCTGGAAGAATTTGTATAAGATTGATATTTTTCTTTCTTAGATGTTTGGAAGAATACATAAGTGAAGACATAGATTAAATTTCTTTAGTTATGATGTATTTTGGAAGAATTATGTCCATTTTATTTAAGTTTTCAAATTATAGATATAAAGCTGTTCACAATATCCTTTTAACATATTTTTGGCATCTGTAAATCTATAACGATGATCTCTTTTTAAATTTATTAATAATCACTACATATTCAATCTATGCATTCTTGATCTGTCATATTAAGGGTTTAGCAAGTTAATTAATCTTTTTAAAAACCCAACTTTTAAGTTTTGTTGATTTTTTCTATTATACCTTTCCCTCCCCTTTTTACCTTGATTTTGCTCTTTATTAATTCCTTATTTGTACATTCTTAGGTTTGCTTTTTAGCTTTGGAGATAATAGCATAAATAATTGAATTTGACCCTGTCATATCTATGAAGTAATACTCTTCATCTCTAGTAATACTTCTTACCGTAAGTCTACTCTGTTTAACATTAATACAGCAGCACCAGTCTTCTTTCAGTTAGAGTTTTCATTGTATGCTCTATTTTATTTTCAACCTCTTTGCCCTTAACTATGTCTCTCATAAGCAGTTTATGTAGATGAAATTTGTTTCATCTAGAATGAAAATTTTAGTCTTGTACTTGATGAATCCAGTCCATTCACATTTAATGTACTTACTGATATATTAGCCTTTATAAATTACTGGGATGTTTTCCTATTTTTGCCACCTGTTTTTTTTTTTTTTTTCCCATTTTCTTCCTTTACCTGCCTTTAAAAATAATCAAAATTTTAATGTTTGTATTAATTCTGTGTAATAACTTTTTAATTAACATTATTTCACTTTTCCAGTGGTTACCCTGGAGATTATATTTGTCCTTGCCTTATTATGTCCTAACACAGATGGATATTTTTAGCACTTTCTTGATGATGTTGTAACTCTAGAACACTTCTCCTGCTTTCTGTGTTATGGTTGTCGTACATTTTAGTTATACACTTTTTTTTTTTTTTTTTGGCAGCTGGCCAGTATGTGGTTCTACACATATTTTAAACTCCACAAGGTGTGGTGTTATTGTTTGCATAAGCAATATTCTTTTATATTTACCTGTGTATTACCCCTTCTGGTCTGCTTCTTTTCCTTCTTCATTTGCTTCCTTCTTGGATCATCTTCCTCCTTCCTGAAAATCTCCCTTTTTTCTTTCAGTGCAGTCCTACTGGTAATAAATCCCTTCAGTTTTTGTTCACCTTAAATGCTTCTGTTTCACCTTTATTTTTCCATTAAAAAATTAACTTGTAATTTGTATGCACTAATATTCAGTTCTGCAAGTTTTGACAAATGCATACAGTCATGTAACCACAATGATCAAGATTTAAACAGTTCTATCACTCCAGCACATCAATTTTTTAAGTGGTATTTTCATTGGATATACTATTCTAGGTTAACTGTTTCTTTTTTAACTTTAGAGCTGCCATTCCATTGTCTTCTTGATTCTTTTGTTTCTGAAGAAAAGTCATCTGTCAAATTTAATACTGCTCCTTTAAAGGTAATCTTTTTAGGGCTGGCCAGTTAGCTGAGTTGGTTAAAGCACGGTGTTAAAACACCAAGGTCAAGGATTCAGATGTACCAGCCAGCCACCAAAAAAATAGTAATAAAAATATAAATAAATAAATAAAGGTAGTCTTTTTCTCCAGATGCTTTAAATTTTTTCTTTGTATTTAATTTTCAGCAGCAGGACTATGTAATGTGTCTAAGTGTGGAGTTCTTCTAATCATAAATTTTTTTAATTTGTTTTCTCCAGCACTGGACTTCTGATTGGTCCAGGCTCTATTCCTCAGCCTGTGCCCAGAATCAGCAAATGCCCCTAAAATAATAAATAGTCATTTACACTATTTACACATTTCATCTCTGAAAGATTCTTTCCTTGCTGGAAAGAATCTCATGATCCTCGCTTCCACACTCTCTGATGTTTTTTAGAATGTAATTTTTGTAATTTATCTGACTTTTCCAGACAGTATAGCAGGAACTTTGACCTGTTGTAATCTATTATGTCCTAATCAGAAAAGCAAGTCTGAGCCTTCCTCTTTTAATCACTATTAGGGAGGAGATTTTTAAAGAGAGGATAACATTGAACAAATCAAAAAGTTTGGCACTGGAATTTTGTTCACCCACTCCCACAATACTTGAAATTTCTATATAATACCCTCAAGTTGTCATCCAGCTTGGTATCCTGCCAGGGGAAGAAAGTTTATTATATCCTCATGTACTCCTAGGATCTCTAAGAATTTTGCTCTGAGATGCAATTTGAAGGAGACCTTTCTGTTGCCACCTTGTTCTGAGCAGCTCCATAGAATAAAAGTTAGATAAAAATCTGTTCCCTCTACTGTATGTTGTACTATGAATAAGGAAGACCTCAACCACGTCTTCATAATTAGATGAAGAATTTCTTAAACATTTCATACAGTTTGTGGTTCCATTTGCCATTCTGTTTGCCTTTCTCTGAACATATCTCATTGTGTCTTTATTCCACTTCTTCACATGTTTCAGCCACAACCTACCCCATACTTGAAAGGTCCTGAAAATAACGCCTACTTATCCCTTTAATATGTTGTATTAAAAGAAGTAAAATTAGATGAACATCAAATCAAAAAGAAGTAGTTTTGAATGTCAGTCATCACGAGCCACAACCATGTCACAACTTCTGTTCACAGACTAGAAGAGATGGAGTCTTTCCTCTTGGATGACATCGGCTCGGTGACACAGAACAAGGGCATTGAGAGAATCGTCTCCCCAATGATTCAGCTTTGCCATCTGCTCATCTCAATGGAGAGGAAAGATGTGCCTCTTTGGAGAAAATGGCAGAGGAATTGGCTGGAGCTAGTGAAGACTTTGGACAAATTCCCAAAAGGAAATACTTTCAAAGAACTCAAGCTCTTAACTGACAAATTTGCAGAAGAGAGAAAGTGTAATTAGAGCTTTATTACAGTCTTCTTAAATGCTTTTGGAAAGAAGTTAGATGCAAAAAAAATAAATTGACAAAGCACAAAGCAAATCTATTTCATATGTTATTATTTATTACTTGGGGTGTAATTTAAGTAATGCAAATATTTGAGAATTAGTTGGATGAGCTTTCCACTAAGAAGCAGTCTATATCCCATCAAAAAAGTTTCTAGATTCACTCATTTCATTTCACAGATTAATTATTTTTTATTATTGGGACAATGATTTTCAGAGTTGTCTAAACATAATTTTCATGTCTGTCATTCAGTGCATTAGGCCTGAGTCTTTATTACTAAACCTGCATGCAAATTATTTCCATATTCAAGTTCCAATTTCAGGGTTAATATAAAGGAGCAGTTACAACAGCAAAACCAAACTCTGTAGACGAAAACTGAATACTACCACAAAAGTTTTACATTTTCACTGCCCCAAATTTAATGTAGGTGCTAGAGCTAGACTGCCTGTGTTTAAATCCCACCCCCACCATCAATTTAATGCAATCTTATAAAAATTCCACAAGCTTTTTAAAAAACAAGCAGGATGTTTATATTGTCTCAAGGTATCTTCTTGCAAAGTTTCTGTTAATTACAAAAAGGAAAGTAGTAATTTTACAGAGGAGAGTCCTGGTAGGTATCACCTTACCCACGTGATCAAAATTAACATTACTGGGACAAAAACAACATCACATGCTGATGTGATACAGTGAGGACACAGTGTCACTTCTGGAGAATTACTTCCCAAAATGTATAACCTGAATCTATTAATAAAACATCAGAAAAACCCAAATTGAAGGACTTCCTGTAAATAATTGGACTTTCTACAAATACTCTTCATAAAATATCAAATGTCAAGAAAGACCGAAAAAGTTCCAGTTTAAAGGAGATTAAAGAGATTTGTATTCATTTCCTATTCCCATGGGAACAAGTTATCACAAACTTAGTAACCTAAAACAGCACAAATTTATAACCTCACAGTTTTGTAGGTTTGAAGCTGGTGAGCTTGGATGGTTCCTCTGTTGCAGGTCTCACAGGCTGAAATTGAGGTGTTAGCCTGCCGGGCTCTTATCTAGAAACTGTGGGGAGAATCTGCTTTCAGCCTCATTCAGGAGGTTGGCTAGCTCTAGCTCTGTGTGGTTGTAGGACCGAGGTCCCTGTCTCCTTGCTGACTGTCACGCAGAGGTTGGCCTTTGCCTGCATTCCACGTGGCCCTCTCCAGCAACGAAAGTCAAGTTCCTCTCATACTTCGATCTCAGTCTTCTTCTGCCTCATCTCTCACTCTTCTGCTCTTAAAGGTTCCTGTGATTACACTGGGCCCACCTGGATAGTCCAGAACACCCTCCCTATTTTAAGGTCAGCTGACTAGCAACATTAATTCCATCTGCAAAGCCCCTGCACAGCAGTACCTAGATTAGTGTTTTTACTGACTAACAGAGACTGTAATCTTGGGGGTGGGGGAATGGGAAAGGGCTTCTTTACAATTCTGCCACCACTGGACTTGACAGTTAAATGTAATGCACATTCTCAGATGGGGATAGTTAGCAAAATTTGAATGTTGGATTTGGATTAGATAATAGTATTGTACCAATGCTTAACTTCCTTATTTTGATGATTGTTTTGTAATTATGAAAGTGAATGTCCTTGTTCTTAGGGAATCCACACTGAATCATTTTGGGATAAAGGGGCGTCATGCCTGGAACTGTCTACACACACACACACACACACACACACACAGAAAGAGAGAGAGAGAAATGATAAAGTAAATGTGGCAAAATAATAACAATTAGTGAATTTGGTTGAAGGTTATATTGGAGTATGCTGTACTATTCTTGCAACTTTTATACATTTAAAATTATAAAAAAATTAAAAGCTACGAAAATACTGTTGAAAAAATACTTATGCTCAAAAATTAAGCAAATTAATAGAAAGAGGATTCAAAACTGCACATGGGTCCTCAAAAAAATAAAAAATAGAATTAACGTATGATCTAACATACCAGTTCTGGGTCTATACCCCAAAGAATTGAAAGCAGATATTTGTACACACGTGTTCATAGCAGCTTTATTCACAATAGCCAAAAGGTGGAAACAAAGCAAATGTCCATAGATGGATGAGTGGATAAACAAAATGTGGTATATTCATACATTGGAATGTTAATCAGCCTTAAAAATGAAGGAAATTCTGACCCATGCTATAACATGGATGAACCTCAGGGACATTATGCAAAGTGGAATAAGCCAGACACAAAGAAAGCAAATACTGTATGATTCCTGTGTGTGAGGCGCCCAGAGTAGTCAAACTCATAGAGACAGAAAGTGGAACGGTGGTTGCCAGGGAGGCGGGAGAGGGGAATGGGAAGTTGTTATTTCATGGGTGTTCCAGTTCGGGAAGATGAAAAAGTTCTGGCGATGGACCGTGGTGACAGTGGCACAACAGTGTGAACATACTTAATGCCCCAGAACTGTACACTTAAAAATAGCTACAATGGTAAATTTTATGTTATGCATATTTTACCACACACACACACACACACAAAGATATGGATCCGGGGTGGGGAGGACTGTACATGGTATGACCCCAATTAGGTAAAAAGAAAAAAAAATCATGGAAAGAAATTTGCCAAAATAGTTATAAAAATTTATTTAGGAGTTTGAGAATGGGGTGATTCTACACTAATTTAATACTTTTTTGTACATTCTAAGTTTTCTAACACAATGCATTTTTTTTTTTTTTTTTAAAGATGACCGGAAAGGGGATCTTAACCCTTGACTTGGTGTTGTCAGCACCACGCTCAGCCAGTGAGCGAACCGGCCATCCCTATATAGGATCTGAACCCATGGCCTTGGTGTTATCAGCACCACACTCTCCCGAGTGAGCCACGGGCCGGCCCCTCACAATGCATTTTGTAATCACAAAAAAAGACACTAAATTTTGAGAGAAGTTTAATATCCTTTTTGTCGGTTTCATCGTAAATGCTTTTGCTGTATTGCCTGTTCCTGGCAAGGTAAATTATTTATACAGAGAATTACCCGTACTTCTGATGATGGGAAACAGTCCAGCCCATCTAGGGCAATACTGCAAATAATTCATATTTGGACTTGAGCTTGGCTCTGCCGGCTTTCAGAGCAGCCCCTGGAGCAGTTCTCAGGGAAGGCAGCAATCAGCACAAAGCGTGCCGAGTGTTAGGCTGGCAGCTTCGAGCCTTCTTCTGTGCTGGGTAAGCTCTCGGGAGGCCAGAAAGAACTTGCCACATCAGCAGCCCCTGGACCAGTATTTGACAGGAGGACAGGGCTTCAGGCAGGATCCTGGGAGAAGTGACCAACGCAGCATATGATTTCTTTTATTTAAAAATACATCATATGATGAACATTTAGAAAATATAAATGAGCTGAAGGAAGAAAGAATTACCCATGAGCCTACAGCCTAGAGATAGCCACTGAGAACATTTTGTTATATACTTATTTCAGATATTTTTCTTTTCTCTCCTTTTCACTCCCTCTTCCTGTCCTTTTTTCTTCCCCATCTTTTCATTTTTCCTTTTTTTAAAACTCATATAAAGATATATCTGTGTGAGTATATCTACCCATATACATGTATACATATGCATATGCATGTACATGTGCATATACAATATGGGTCATATTGATTGGTAAACAGGGAAGGGCTCCGGGCTGCACTTCACCCAAGGGTATCATTCACCCCAGGGTCCATGTGGGCAGTGCCTCTGGGGCTGGACAGTGCACAGTGGGCACAAGCATCGCAGCAGCTCTGGGACAGATGGTGGCTTCCCACATCTTCTCCCCCCCACTTCCAACTTCAGCCTCTGCTGGACACGCAGTGGGAGATTTTCTAGTCATCGTTTTGCTCTTATTTCTAGAGTAATTGTACTATGGTCCAATAAATACTCTATATAATTTTTAGCCATGTTTTGTGGCCCAGCATTTGACCTATATTTGTAAATGTTCCATGTATGCTTGAATAGACATGTACATATTATAAATTAACTGGGTTATAGAGTTGGGTATATATAATTTGGGGCAAATTTACATGTTCAAATCTTCTATCCCTATGGATTATTTATTTATTTATTTATTTATTTTTGGCGGACAGGAGTGTGCTAAAAATCTTGTACTATGATTGTGGATCTATTTCTCCTTCTAGCATTGTTACTAGTTGCTTTTGTATATTGCACTTATATGATAAAGGGCCTACAAATTTAGAATTGTTATTTCTTCCTGTCGAATTGGCCCTTTTATCAGTATGAAATGTACCCCTTTATATCTAATAATTCTTCTTTAGAGTCTGGTTTGTCTAAATACTATAGGTATCCCCAACTTTTTGGCTAGTGTTTGCATGGTACATCATTTCCATCCTGCTTTCAATTGGTCTGTGACCTTATGTTTCAGATATGTCTCTTCCCCTAGTCTGACAATCTTTGTATTATAATTGGGATATTTCTTACAATTGTATTTCATATAATTTCTGAAATATATGAGTCTCATCTATTCTCTGTTACTTTTTCCTTTCCTTCCTTCTTTTGGATTCCTCAAGCATATTTTATTATTTTATTTTTCTTCTATTAGTTTGGCAGGTATGCATTTTAAAATTATTCTTATAGTGTATACTATGCATGAATTAGCTGATTACAGCATGCATCCTTGACTTTTTGTACTCTAAAATAAATTAGCACTTTTATCAATTCACGGACAATGCAAGGACCTTAAACATTTTAACTCCGTTTATTTAACTCCCTTCCATTCTTTTGTGCTACTGTGGTCTTATATTTTAATTCTGCATAAACTTCAACCCCCCACAAGACATCATTATTATTATTTTATCTGTTAATATTTATTTAATTTTTCCCTTTCCAATGTTCCTCATTCCTTCCTAGATTTCTATGATCATTTCCATCTGCCTGAAGAATTTCCTTTAATACTTCTTTTAGTGCAGATCTACTAGTTAAGAATTACTGCACCTCAGTTTTGTTTTGTTTTTTTTGTCTGAAGTCTTCATTTTGCCCTATTTTTCTAAACAGTTTTATTAAGGTATAACTAACATACGATAACCTGCATGTATTTAAGGTGAACAATTCGACCCATTTTGACATATGTATATGCTCAAGAAACCATAACCATGATCAAAATAGTGAACATACCTATCACCCCCAAAAGTTTTCTAATGCCCCCTTGTGCTCTCTCACACACACCCTGATGACCACCCCATCACCCGCCCCCAAACTGATCTACTTTCTGTCACTATAGATGAGTTTGCATTTTCTAAAATTTTGTATAAATGAAATCATACACTATATACTTTTTTTTTGGTCTGGCTTCTTTCACTCAGCATAATTATTTTGAGCTCATTGATGCAAGTATATTCCTTTTTATTACTGAATAGTATCTGCTATATGGATAAGCACAATTTGTTTATCCATTCACCTGTTGATAGACATTTCAATTGTTTCCAGTTCTGGCTACTACAAAGTTGCTAAGAACATTAGTGTACAAGTCTTTGTTTGGACATTTGCTTTTATTTCTCTTGGACAAATACCTAAGAATTCAATACCTAGGATTTACGGTAGATGAATGTTTAACTGTTTAAGAAACTGCCAAACTGCCAAAGTGGATGTGTCATATTATATACAGCAGGGTATGAGAGTTCCAATTTCTGTACATCCTCTCCAGCACTTGAAATAATCAGTCCTTTTCTCTTTAACTATTTTAGTAGGTATTTCACTGTGATTTTAACTTGAATTTCCCTAATGAGTAATATCACTGAACATCTTGTGTGCTTATTTGCCACCTGTATGGCTTCATTGGTGAAGTGTCTTCAAATATTTTTGTAGTTATTGATTGAGTTATTTGGTTTCTTATTTTTTTAGTTTTGAGAGCTCTTTATATATCTTGCACACAAGTCCTATATGAGATATCTGCTTTGAAAATTTTTCCCAGTCTGTGTCTTGGCTTTTTATTCGCTTAACAATGTTTTACAGAAATTCTTGATTTTGATGAAGTCCATCATGTCAATAATTCCTGTCCATGAATTGTGTTTTTGGTAACGTACCTAAGAAATCTTTTGCCTATTGCAAGGTGACAAAAATTTTCTCCAGTGTTTCCTTCTAGAAGCTTTGTAGTTTTGGATTTTACATTTAGATCTATGATCCATTTTGAGTAAAATTTTAAATACGATGTGAGATACAGATTGTTTCATTTTTACAAATATGGATACCCTACTGTTCCAACATTGTTGAAAAGACTATTTTCTCTGCAGCCTTTGCACCTTTGTGAAAATCAATAGACCATATAAGTGTGGGTCAGTTTCTGGACATTTTATTCCACGTGTCTATCTCGATATCAATACCACCCTATCTTGAACATGGTAGCTTTATAATAAGTCTCGAAATCTGGTAGTTTAAGACCTCTAGTTTGTTCTTCTTTTTCAAAGGTGATTATTCCAGGTCCTTTGCATTCCTATGTGAATTTTTAAATAAGATTGCTAATTTCTATAAAGAAAAATGGCTGCTGGGATTTTAATTCAGATTATGTTGAAGTTCTAGATCAGTCTGGGATAAACAATATTTATTCTCTCTACTCATGAACATGAAACAAAATAGAGTCCAGAAGTAGACACACATATATGGACACTGATTTTTATAAAGGCACAACGGTAATTCAGTGGAACAATTGTATATTTTATGCAAAAAAAAAGAAAAAATGAACTTTGGACCATATACAAAAATTAATTCAAAATGGGCCAAAGACTTAAATGTAAATCTTAAGCCCATAAAAGTTCTATGAGGAAACATTGGGGAAGAAATTCTTTGAGATGTTGGGTCAAGAACAGATTTCTTAGATACAACACTAAAAGCATAATTCATAAAAGAACAAATTGGACTTCATCAAAATAAAAACTTTCACTCTTCAAAAGACACTACTAAGAAAATGAAAAGAGAAGTCAGAGACTAGGAGAAAATATTTTTACAGTATATATATGATAAAGAACTTACATCCAAAATATGTAAAGAACTGTCAAATCTCAAAAGTAAGCAAACAAACCTAATAAAAAAGGTTTAAAAGATTTGAACTGACACTTTATCGAAGATATGCAGATGGCAAGTAAGAACATGAAAAAATTCTCAACATTGTTAGCAATTAGGGAAAAGCAAATTAAAACCACAAGTCAGCATTATACACTTATTGGAATGACTAAAATTAAAAAGACTGCCTATACCAAGTGTTGGCAAGGACACGGAGGAGCTGGTACTCTCGCACTGCTAATGAGAACGCAACATGGTACAACTGCTTTGGGAAACATTTTGGCAGTTTCTCTAAAAGTTAAATACACACCTACTACTCATAAGTATTTATCCAAGAGAAATGAAAGCATATGTCCATACAAAGCCCTGTACACGAATGCACATAGAAGCTTTATTTATAATAGCAAAAACTGGAAACAATTGAAATGTCCATCAGATGAATGGACAAACTGTGACCATAGGCATACGATGGAATACTACTCAGTGATATGAAGGAATGAACTATTGTTCTACAAATAACTTAGATGAATCTCAAAAGAATTATGCTGTATAAAAGAAGCCCTACCAGAAAAAAGTACATTACATTTTTTCATTTATATAGAACTCTAGATAATGCATGTTAATCTATAGTGACAAAAAGCAGACAAATGATTGCCTGCAGTGGGGTGATGGTTTCACGAGTGAACACACGTGTCAAGCGTATTAAATTTCACACTTAAATATGTATACGTCAGTTATACTTCAAGAAAGCTGCTAAAAAATGAAGCAGATTTCTGATACACCCTTTACCTGACTTTCCCTAAAGTTAACAAGTTGTATATCTATAGTGGGATTTTCAAAACCAGGAAATTAACATTGGTACTAGTGCACTACAGACCTTATTCAAATTTCACTGGTTTTTCCCCTTATGTTCTTCTGAGTTCCAGGATGTGATCTAGGATTCCACAGTGAATTTAAACGTTGTCTCTCCTTAAGCTTTTCCAATCTGTAACAGTTTCCCATTCTTTCTGTATTTCATGACCCTGACACGATGATAAGCACTGTTCAGTTATTTTGTAGAATATCTATCAGTCTGGGTTTATTAGATTTCTATTCCATGATTAGATTTGTGGCAAGAATATGATAGAAGTGATGTTGTGTCCTATATGCATTTCTGTCGTGATGTTGATATGTCTTATTACTGGTTATTTTAAACTTTATCATTTGGTTGATGTGTTGTCTAACAGATTTCTCTATTATTTTTCCCATTGTAATTGATAAATATCTTAGTGGAGTTACTTCTGTAGCTGTTCTGTTTCTCCTCAAACTTTCATCCATTGATTCTAGCATAGATCAGTGTATCTTGCCTACAAGAATTGTTACTATGGTGTTTGCCAAATGATAATTTTTTTATTTCCCTCATTCCATCTACATCTATTAATTAAAATTCTTCTGTAGAGAAGTGTTATTGTTTATCTCCCACTTATTTATTTATGCAATTATTTATTTATACACTATTGACTTATGGATATGTATTTAATTCTATGGGCTGTCATCTAACACTGTCAGTATATCTTTTATTGTTCAATTTGTTCCAGCTTTGGTCATTGGGGGCACCTTCCAATTGACTTCTGTGTCCTTGTGACATATCTTCATTCTTTTAAAAGCATTTCCTTATTTTCTAGGCTTGATATTCAATTAAAAATAAATATGTTATTAGGGTTATTAGCCCTCAGTCTGTCACATATGTTGCAAATATTTTCTCCCAGTTTTCTATCTGTCTTTTGACTTTTTAAAACAGTGTCAATTGTCATTCATTCAAATTTTTAAGTTTTACATGCTTAAATTTATCAGTCTACTCTGTTATTGCCCTTAGATTTTGAGTCATAGAAAATTTTCTTTATATCAGGATTACAGAAGAATTTACTCATGTTGTCTTCTAGCACTTGTACGATTTGAATTTACTTTTAGATCTCTAATTTATTTAGAATTCACACTTCTGTATGGTTTGAGATATGGATCTTTTAAAATATTTTTTCCAAATGGCTACCCAGTTTTCCCAGCACCATTTATTATAAAGTCTATCTTTGCCCCAGTAGTTTGAGCTGTCACCTTTATCTTTCATGTGGGATAATTTTTTTTGACTTAATACAGTACTGTGTGTGTCTCAGTCCATTCAGGCTGCTACAACAAAGTGCTACAAACTGGGTGGCTAATAAACAACAGAAATTTATTTCTCACAGTTCTGGAGGCTGGGAAATCCAAGATCAAGGTGCCAGGAGATTCAGTGTCTGGTTAGGTTCTGCTTTCTGGTTAATATATGGTCGCTTCTAGCTATGCATTCACATGGTGAAAGGCGCAAGGAGACTGCCTTGGGCCTCTTTTATAAAAGCTCTAGTCCCATTCATTAGGGCTCTGACCACATGACCTAATCTAGTCCCAAAGGCCCCACTTCCTAATGCCATCACCTTGGGGGTTAGGATTTCAACACATGAATCTCGAAGGGACAAAACATTCAGACCATAGCAGTGTGTTTGCAAAGTTTTAGTGGTTCTAGAGAGTATTACCTCCTTCCAGAAAGATTTAATTTTATTCTGGTGGGTAGTTAAAGTAGGGACAAGTCACTGTTATCCAGAGAAAGCCTTGAGATGATTCAAGATTAGTTTCAGTCTCTGTGAGGGGATGTTTATTTCCAGTATGTTCTTTGTCCTAAGGGATTGATTTTGGGGGTATTGGCTGAAGGCCTGGAGTGTGTATCAGTTTCCCTCCAGATTGACAAGACCTACACTCTAATTTTTGTTTTCTCAGCACCATAGTACGACTGGTCTCAGCAAGCCTGCCACTTTCTGCATAGCTTTTCTGCCTCTTGGTGTGTGTTACTTAGGAATAACTGCTGACTGCCTTGTTTGCTCTTTAGCACCTTAAACCGCTGGTGCTTTAAAAAATATATATTTCGTTCATCTTCCACAGGTGTTCTTGGTGGAAGAGGTGGTCTAATACCTTCAAGGTTTGAAGCAGAAGTTTGAAAATGTTACAACTCAAATTAATGGTCTGAAAGATCATGCCAACAGTATAATTCTTTTTTTTTTTTATTTTTTTATTTTTTTATTTTTTTATTTTTTTATTTTTTTTATTTTTCTTTTTTTTAAATTTTATTTTGTCGATATACATTGTGGCTGATTATTGCTCCCCATCACCAAAACCTCCGTCCCTTCTCCCTCCCCCCCTCCCCCCCAACAATGTCCTTTCTGTTTGCTTGTCATATCAACTTCAAATAATTGTGGTTGTTATATCTTCTTCCCCCCCCCCCCCCGGTTTGTGTGCGTGTGTGTGTGTGTCTGTGTGTGTGTGTGTGTGTGTGTGAATTTATATATTAATTTTTAGCTCCCACCAATAAGTGAGAACATGTGGTATTTCTCTTTCTGTGCCTGACTTGTTTCACTTAATATAATTCTCTCAAGGTCCATCCATGTTGTTGCAAATGGCAGTATTTCATTCGTTTTTATAGCTGAGTAGTATTCCATTGTGTAGATGTACCACATTTTCCGTATCCACTCATCCGATGATGGGCATTTGGGCTGGTTCCAACTCTTGGCTATTGTAAAGAGGGCTGCGATGAACATTGGGGAACAGGTATACCTTCGACTTGATGATTTCCATTCTTCTGGGTATATTCCCAACAGTGGGATAGCTGGGTCGTATGGTAGATCTATCTGCAATTGTTTGAGGAACCTCCATACCATTTTCCATAGAGGCTGCACCATTTTGCAGTCCCACCAACAATGTATGAGAGTTCCTTTTTCTCCGCAGCCTCGCCAGCATTTATCGTTCATAGTCTTTTGGATTTTAGCCATCCTAACTGGGGTTAGATGGTATCTCAATGTGGTTTTGATTTGCATTTCCCGGATGCTGAGTGATGTTGAGCATTTTTTCATATGTCTGTTGGCCATTTGTATATCTTCATTAGAGAAATGCCTACTTAGCTCTTTTGCCCATTTTTTAATTGGGTTGCTTGTTTTCTTCTTGTAAAGTTGTTTGAGTTCCTTATATATTCTGGATATTAATCCTTTGTCAGATGTATATTTTGCAAATATTTTCTCCCACTCCCAACAGTATAATTCAAACCAGAGTGTAAAAGCAGAAATCATGCGTGAAAAGAGTAGAATCGGAGGATAGATCTAGGAGACTCAACTTGCAAATAATGGAGCTTCTAGAAGGAGAAAAATGAAGGTTGAGGAGAGACAAAAATTAAACAAATGGTAAAAGAAAATTTCTCCGAGCCAGTTTATGATTCAAATCTGTAGATTAAAAACTGCACCCTGGGTTCTAGGTGAAATTGTGGAGAAAAGATAAAGCATACATTGGTAAGATTCCTGAATTCCTAGTGCTTTCAGACAGAAAAAACAAAAAGCCAAAAAACCACAAATTACTTACAGAGGAAAATCTCTTAGACTGGTATCAGATGGAGTGGCCTCAGGTTCGTCACCTGCAGCCCTGGAGGCCAAAGATACTAGAATTAAGTCTATAGGCTGCTGAGAGGGAAGGCCTGAGAGTCCAGTTGCTCTACCCAGACAGCTATCATTAACCTGACAGTGAGAAGAATATAAATGCAGATCTGCTAGGACAAGAGGAAATAAAGGAGAGAATGTAAAGGAAGCTAGTGTACTATCTTGGAAGGATTAAGAGTCAAAATTCCTGAAAGAGAAGATGCAGAGCTATGGGAAATTCTAATTGCATCCTCAAATCAAGAACATTAAACTACCTCAGCTAAATCTAAAAGTAGGCGTGGGAGTGAGAGGAGAAAGAAGAATGAAAAACGTTTTGAAGTTCTCAGGGACGGGGGAGGAGAGTGGGGACAGGCCATCAGAGGATTATTAGCCGGTCATGCAGGGTTTCTACTGACTTTCGCTGTGTGATGTGCCTTGTACTCAGGTCCTGTTAGGACATAGCCATTGAATTGCCTCAGCGCTGGACTCCACACCTCATTTCATACCCACACCCTGATCCTCTGAAGCTTTGTTTCTTCTCTCCTCTCCATTTTCACGTTGAGAAATCAGAAAAGTCAGGAAGGTAGGCTGCCTGGGTGGGGGCCCCAGCTCTGCAGCTGAACAGCTGCCAGGATACGGTATAAAGTCCTATTCATGGGCTGAGGGACCTGAGTGTCAACTGCAGCTGATGTGCAAATTCTCCACAAGGAATTAAAAGTAAAAGAAGGGAAGAGACAGCTGACATGCATTCTCTGCCCTTCTCCACTCCCCCCGATGTTTCAGCATTTTTGCCATGCTGGGTTGTTTGGTGTTAGTGGTGTGATTCTACACGCTGGGAATTCGGGGGATATTTCACATGAGAGTAGCTGGGATGTTTGGGGTAGGAAGGAGCCAGGGCTGTTGAAACGAGATTGCCACTCGTTAGGAACCAGAAGCTGGGAGGAGCTTCTTGTCAATCACTCGCACTGGCACTCCCATGTCCTCCCAGCCCACAATCCCAAGGACACACAGTTCTGCCTCATTTCTAAAGAATAACCAACCATTCTAAGGGTGGCAGCTGGAAGGAGTGGGATTTCTGTTTTGCTTTGTAGGGTTAGGTATTACTATGGAAAGAGAAATGATTGAGATCACATGAACCAAACACTTGCTGTGGACATCTGTGATCATTCATGGAAATTGAATTTTGTTACATAAAATCTCTCTTGACAGCATGGATTGAAATGAGATTCCAGACATTGTTCTCTTTCTTTAAAAAATAGATATATTGCTTTGTAGTAATTATACAAGTTCATTGCAGAGAAAATCAAAGCAATTCAAAAAGGAACAAAGCATATTTTAAAACTCCAAGCTATAACCACATTTTGATGATTATCCTTCTAGATAGATACTTCTCTGTGTAGATCTGTATACAAATGAAAACAAACGGGATCTTGTCACACATGCTATTCTGTAACTTGGTGGGTTTTTGTTTGTTTGCTTGTTTTAAACTGAACACTATGTCTTGGAGAGGTTCTATGACCAAAAATATGAATGTATATCTCCATTCTAACGGCTGTTTAGTGCTCAGTAGCTTCTTTGTATCATAATGTCCTTATGGGTATGTTTCCTTTTTTGTCACATAACATGTTACAAGTGTAACCTGTCTGGGCAGGCTGGCTGGAGACTCTGAGGAGGAGTGGCTCAGGGAGGAGATGGAGCCTGCTGCCCAGTCTCTGATCCTGTCTGGAAGCAACATCATGTTGGTGGCTCAGAAGCTCCATCTTCAACCAGAAAGTCAGTGCCACCGGGAGGAGCTAGTGACCATAGCTCAGCAGATCCTGGTGAACACCACAAAGGTTAGGCTGATGTCAGAGCTAGCTGGCTGGTTGGTCTGGACAGAGAGCTCATTTCTGGGGAGCATGGGTGGGGCATGTTATTCCTATAAGGGACACATGCCCTGGAGAGAGAAACCTGCCCAAGTTTCTGCCAAGATCACGGGCAAAGAGTTCATTACCAAAATGATAAATGCTAAATGTGGAAGTTGCCATAGGGAGCTGGGTAGAAACACTGAGTTAGGGTCTCTGATCTTAAGCCCATGTCAGCCCCCTCATTCCCCATGCTTAGCCACCAACCTCTAATGAAAAGATGTCACCAAAGTGGTGATTGTCCACCCTGCCCATATCCAGGAGCTATGGGGAGAGGCCACTGACACCTCTGCCATTCTCAACCTATCTGGCAAACCTGGCTCCAGAATGAAAGCCTTGTTGTGTTGTCCTACAGCTCTGCAAGGATCTCATGAAGCCAGGATAATGCCTCAAGCCTCTAAATACGCCCCATTGTCTATCCTGACATTCCACCATTATGGCATAACTCTTTAGGGACATAACAGATTCTCTCTGTTAAAATCTATATGCCTTATATATTATGGGGTATTACTGTTCATTATGATAAACTTTAGTAGTGTGGGTTGTTGGGAGGAGGGGTATTTGTAACTTACAGCTCCTTATTAAGGGAAGGTTGGAAACAGGGAGACAGGGGCAGAGGGCTTTGGCCATCTGCTGGAGAGAGGAAGGACAGGCTGTTGGAAGCATCTGGGTGCCAGCTCGGTTGAAGGGGTGCATCGAACCGTCTGGGAGCGGCAGGGCCAGGCTAGGACAGATTTCTCAGAGGCACTTCCTGGACATGCCATTCCTCCAGCCCCCATTACCCTCATCCAAACAGAAAGTCCTCGCTAAACACTCTTCTTCCCTGACGTGCGGGTTCCCACGTAGACGGCTCACTGCTCCACCCTAACCTGCAGCTCTGCACTCCAGACCCAGGTTGGGCCCCACGTTAAACGTATCTCAAATTTCGGAGGCCGTCCATTTTCAGTTAAGTCAGATGTCAAAGACTGTACAACCTTTAGTCTTGGGAGGTGTGGGGACGCTGATCTGTAAAATTGGAGGAGGGACGTTTCCGCGGTTGCTCTCACCGTCGCTACAGCAACGGCAGCATCTCCAAGCCTCCCTTCCCCTGACTGCCGAACGGGTCCTGCTCCTGGAAGACGCGGCGACGGCGAGGAAGACTGTGCGGGCGGCCGGCTGGTGCCTGACCTGCCTGCACGCGGCCCCTTCGCCGACCTGGCGGCGGCGCTGCTGCACCTGGGCGGCCACCTCCGGCATCCGTGCGACCCGCCGCTGGCCGCCTCCCTCGGCGAGCTCCTGCGGCGGCCGGCACGCGGCACGGCGCGCTCACCCGGCACTTGCGGCGGCTCCGCCTTCCCCGGCACTTGCGGCAGCTCCGCCTTCCTCGGCACGGCGCGCTCACCCGGCACTTGCGGCAGCTCCGCCTTCCTCGGCACTTGCGGCAGCTCCGCCTTCCTCGGCACGGCGCGCTCACCCGGCACTTGCGGCGGCTCCGCCTTCCTCGGCACTTGCGGCAGCTCCGCCTTCCTCCGCACGGCGCGCTCACCCGGCACTTGCGGCGGCTCCGCCTTCCTCGGCACTTGCGGCAGCTCCGCCTTCCTCGGCACGGCGCGCTCACCCGGCACTTGCGGCAGCTCCGCCTTCCTCGGCACAGCGCGCTCACCCGGCACTTGCGGCAGCTCCGCCCGGGCCCGAGCACCTGCGCGGCGGCCGCGATCCTGCACTGCGTGCGCCTGGCCGCCTGCTCCGCGCCGCGCCGCCCGAGAGGCTGCGCCTAGTGACCCGCTGCGGAGCGCCGCGACCGAGGCCCTCTCCCAAGGAGTCCGCACCGGGCTGATACGCCAGATCCTGGACACATTCACGGACACTCAAAGTCCTCTACAAAGGCTGGTCCAAGCCGCCTTGGCGACTCCCCTTGGAAGATCCTCGTGGGGTAGCCAGGCCTTGCCGAAGAGCCTCCAGCTTTTCCTGGCTGATTTCTGTGACCACGCCGAGCAGATGCTCAGAGTGGCTCACTTGGTCTTGGTTGGTTGCCCCCGACAACAAACTGGCAGAGACGTGGAGGCCGCCCTGGCAGGCCTTTGGGGGCTTGAGGTCAGAGTGCAACAGCTTTTCTCGCAAAGCCCCCAAGAGTCTGGTCTGGACTGGAGCCCCACCGCCCTGCAGGCCCTGCTTAAGGCCTGGGCCAGGGCATCTGAATGCCTGTTGGCATGTTTTGATGATGTTCTCAGTATTCCTGAGTTCCTGAGCATGTCCATCCAGGAAATGACCAAGCACTTGGACTTCTTTACATGGGCTTTGAGGGATGGAAATTCCAGGGAGTTTTTTGGACATGTGGCATATTTACAGGGTCGAGCCACACACCTAGTGCAGGTAATGAAGAAGGTTTGTGGCCCAAGATCGAGATCCCATTTTCCAGAATGGCCTGAGAGTCTTGATCCAGCAGCTGGAACAGTCTTCTCAGGTCTTGGGTGCAGCCACTGAACACTGTTCAATTGGGTATGGCTCTCGGGACATTGATACATTTTTAACGATGGCAAAACATCTGATCTACTCAGCTCACAGCATCCAAGAGTGGCTGGATGGGACTAACCATCCAGATATACTCAGCCCCCTTCGAGACCAAGTCCAAAGGTTTGACATTGCTAAGGGACAGCCTTATTTCATTCTCCCCAGCCTCCAGAATTCCACAGCTCCTGAGTTAAAATATCAGAGAGTGCCTGGATTAGGGGAAATGACCCAAGTACCTCCTGTTCACCAATAGACTATCCTTCCCACCCCTTGGTTCCCAACAGCAATCCACAGAGGAAGGGCTCTCCATTCAACCTTGCTGTAGAGAGCCATGACCACCAGGCAGTGATCTCGGCTTGCACCAATGTGCTGGGACAGGATGTAACTGTGGGTGCAGCTCAAGAGGACCTGGCTGCGGAGGGAGCACTGGGGTCAGAGAGGATGACGGGATGCCAAGAAATCTCAACACTGGCACCTTCTATTATTGACCTGCCAAGGGAGATAGCACAATGTACAACTGCTAGAACAGATGGGCGTCTGTAAGTGGCTCTCCAGCTGTCGGGGAGTACCAGGGAAACCAGGCAGGGTTTGGTAGCCATGGCTGGTGACTGGTACCTTTTGTGTCAACAACTATTTTGCTGTAACCCAACAGCTGATCTGCCAGGGAACATGACAGTGTTCATGGAGCTTCAGCAGAATTTAGCCTCAATGGTTCAACTAGCAGCTGAAAGTGGGCACACGGATTTGGATAAGAAGAATCCTGACTCCACTGGGCATCCAGAAACACTTTTACAAATGCAAAGCAGATTGGAAGAGGTGGAGACCCGTGCTAAACAGCTGTTGGACAAGGTTCTGGCCTCTGATGGGCTTCAAGCCCTCAGATCATGGGAAGAGAGCATTGAAGATGAATGCCTTCTGTGGTCAGTGGCTGTCCAAGACCTAGTCCAGTACATGGAGATGCTCAATGGGAGACAAGGCCTGTTCCTGCTTCTCTTGAGACAGGCAGTGAAGGACCAGCAGGGGCTGCAGGAAGGGTTGGATCAGACAGCAGATGTTTCTCAGAGGCTACAAGAGGCTGCCAGGCTGTCTGGCCTGCTGTGTGGTGATGAGCAGGTAAAGGGTGAGGTCTCCTTTCCACACAGGGAAGTTCACGTGCTCACAGATGCTCTGCTGGATGTGGCACAGATCCTGGCCTCCTCCCCCAAACCATCTCCCAGCCTGTCTACACACTTTGAACTTCTCTACTTGGAGCTCACCCTTCGTGCCAAGGTCCTGACTGGCCACCTCAGCAGCATCAATGCAGACTATGAATGTGCCCTCCAAGATGCTGTCTGCCCAAGGCTCTCTGTCTGCAAGGATCCCCAGACTGGCCCAGAAAGCTCCCTGGAAATAATGGTGTCTGGTATCCAAACTGTTTGGGGAATCATGGCAGGAAGTCAAGAGTCCGGAACCTGCCAGGATGACCTTCTTATGGCTCTTAAGAGCATTCTTGTCCTCACTAAGGAGGTGGCCCAGAGAGTCCCTGTGCTCTGAGAACACTCAGTGGGAGTGGGCAGCCAAGGCCCACTCTGCCATGGCCCAGCTCCAAGCCTGGAAAGGTGGTCACACCAAGACCTGGAGACTCCTGGCCCAGTGCTTAAAACCTGGGGAGGAGCCAGCAAGAGCCCCAGAACAGGACCCTATCCAGCCCCAGCTCCACAGCAAGGAGGGTGCAGCAGGAGCTGCTGTGGTGGGCAGTGTGGATTCTCAGGGCCCCAGAAGTATTCCAGATAGTTCACTGGGGACCTGCACTGCTGAGCCAGCCATCATCGGGTCAACCACAGCGGACCTGGGCATGGTAAGATACTTTGCATCCTTCCTTCACTCCCACCTCAACCCTCTTTCTAGTAACCAAAGATCCTGCCAAGTTCCAGACAAAGCTGTCTTGGTGTCCATATGTGTAATTCACATCAGGCACAGCAAGGCAGCTTTAAGAGCCCAAGCTCAGGAATCAGATTGCCTGTGCTATGCCTTTCTCTACCATTTCCTACCTTTGAGACCTCAGAGAAGCTTCATGGCCTATTTGGACTTCAACATTTTAGTCTAGAAAATGGGAACCTTCATAATTTCCTGATGGAGGGTTGATGAAAGCATTCATGCAAAATATCTGCATCTGCCTGGCATGTAGTAAGTATCCTATAAATAGTGGCTATAATTATTATTGTCTTCCACGAAGACTTCCTGATGACTCACTGGAAATAATTCCGTTGCTGTGACTGACAGATTCCTCTTATGGATCAGGCTGCTTCATGCCACCTTGACCTCTCTGAATGTTACCTTATCCTCCAATCACAGGTCTTTTTTTTTTTTGCAAATGGCAGCAGTCCAACTTGTATTAGCATAGGCAGAAAGAAGGATTTATTGGAAGGATGCTAGGTATATTGAACACCTTCTACACAAAGTCATTTCCTTCCAGAGCCACAGGCAGGACACTTAGGTGTTGTGGATCCCAAACATTTGATTTACTTTATTGACCATGACCAAAGTCAGTGGGAGATGCAGAAGGTTGGCAGTGCCTGAGCAGCTCCCGAGCAGACGTGTGCAGCCCAGCATTTGATGCACGGCTTGGTCTATTCCCTTTCTGACCTCATGCTTGGCAGCACAGACCCTCCCCAACCATTCCCTGGGCTGTCTCCCAAGATGAAACCCCCAGACCACGTGTTTCTCCATCCCATTACTCTATTCTCCTCCTTAAAATGTCATTACCACAGGAAGGGACCCTATTACCAAAGTAGCCAGGAAGAGAGCAGGTTTCCTTTCTCCCTGCAGCCTCAGTCCTCTTTGCTGAGACTCCAGCCCGTTGTCTAGCCTCACCTTGCTCCGTATTTCCTGGTCTCATGAATAAATATCCTGCAGGATCCTCCTTTTCTTGTCTGTTTCTCCATAGGGTCTTTCTGACACATACTTAATGCCACTGGATTCACTGACAACACATTCTGTTTCTGTCAATTCACCCAATACATTCCCCTTCTCACCAAAACCTCTCTATAGAGTGTCTCCCATAGCTACAGGGCTGGGTGATGCTGGCTGCCCAGGTCTCCTGGCTTCTGGAATGGAGAGAACACAGCTGGTTCGGCCCCCATCACAGCCCCTGTCCAGGAAGCTGCAGCATCTCTCGTGCTGGAGACCAGCCTCCTCTGGGCGGAGAGCAAAGCCTCTCATTCCAATGTTTCTGCCTTCTACACACACAGTTCCAGTTTTGAGAAACCACAGGAAGAAGGATTCTGCCCCGAGGGCCTGCCCTCAGGTGTGTGGGCAGTCACAGGAGGGGGACGGCCCTCTGGGGTGTGTCTGCTCCGCTCTCCCACTCCTTGGGGCTCACATGGTAAAGAGCCATGGCCTCAACTCACCCCAAAAAGCACCTCAAACAGCCGTCAGAACCTGCTGAGGGAGGACATGGGTTTGGGAAGGGGCCGTGCATCTTCTGGGAACTTGTAGGTCACCACCTGGAAGTTATTTTTTCCAGCTATGGGGATCTCCAACACACAGTCCTAGGCCTCTTTATTCTTGATGAGGCTGGAGACATTTCCAGCTTTGGATACTTCAGGTCCCTGACAGTTAAATATAGGACAGGAGTTGCAAAGGATATTTCCCAGTTTCTTAACCCTCAGCTCAAGGGCCACCAAAGCACATTTGCCATTTTCTGTCTTCTTGCTTTTCAGTCACTGCAGCCGAGTCTAGCATCAGCTGAGTTCCCTCCCTTCTCTGCTATTCACCTGCTCCTGGGCCCCGAGTTAACCAGTCCTCTCATCTGTCACGTGACGACTGCTCACTTAAACACCCGAAGTAGATGATCCACTGACCCCTTCCCTAGATAGATGGTCTCCTGGTGCCACATCGCTGGCCACAGTGGCCTTCCCGTGTGCTAGGCAGTGAGGGAGGAAGACAAAGATCTCGCTGGCCAACAGGGTAGGGGCAGAGGGACAAGAGCCACACAGCAGGTCTGTCCACAGGGGCTGGCACAGGCATCCTTTGATTTCCATTTCTTTCTTGGTGAAGTATTTGCTACACTTATAGCCTCGGACCAAATAGAATCATGAACTTCTATCTCCCAATTTACGATCATGTTTGTGATCTCGCACTTCACAGCAGTGGTGTCATTTCCCTTTTGAGGCATTAGTATGCCACACTGGGGTATTTGGGGAGGAAAAGGGGTGGGGGAAGACCCAGAGGTTCCTCCTGCCCATCTTCCATCTCCCACCCACACCTAGGGCTCAGCGCCTGCACTTAAGGAGCTCAGGGTCCAGGGCATGAGGCAAAGAGACAATCGAGGACATTCTTGACCCTTTGCTATGGTATTTACCTCCAAGCGCAGAACAACTTGTCTTGATTCTGGGGTGTGGAAAAGGCTTAGAGGAGGCTCCACTAAAGGTCCTCCAGCTCACCTCCACATGTCAGAGGCTGCTTCTTTTCTCTTTCTCACTGGAAAGTAACAACAGACAAGCTAATGGGGAAAAAAGGTATAATTATTCACACTACAACTGTAAAGTCTCTTCTTCTGGAATAACTGATATGAAAGAGTTTGGGTTCCCAAAGTTGGAACATTCCAGAATCCCTGAATTTCTTTGATTCTGCAGGTTCTCCCTTCTCCCATATAAGGCTTGAAAATACACAGGAAAGAAAATGTGATATTTTAACTATATTGGGATCTGAGTGTACCAGGTTTCAGTTTACGCAAATCCTGGATGAATGGAGCACAAATTAATAGAGAATCCTGATATCTCCTCTTCTCACTGTTTTCCTGCATATCTGAAGATTGCCAAGAGCTGGTGGCACATGGGGAATAAGGAAACCCTCCTGATTTCACTCCTCTTTCTTTAAAAAGTGATGAAAAGACCTGACACTCAGGGAATTTCACTGGCTCTAACCTGCCGTCTTCTTGCAGCAGCAGAGTGACACCTCTGGCTCCCGCATCTGTCCGGCCAGGCTGCACTCTGAGCTGGGCCAGCCTCTTCCGGAGGATGGCAGCGTGAACAGTGAGAACAGAATCACCCAGGTCACTCAAGAGATGGCCAAGGAGGTGCTCCTGATGGCTCCGAGTCTGAGGAGGAGAGGATGCATTCTGGTACTTGGGCTTCAGCAGCCGTGGTGGCGGGAGGACTGAGGCTCCCACTGCTGCCCCCCCAAGAGCTGGGGCAGCCCGGAGCAGCTCCCGGGAAGGAAGGGCCACACTCGGGGGTGGGGGGCATTCTGCACTCAGCATTTCTGCATGTTCTCTTCATTTTCTGTCTGGGTATATCATAAAGCTCACCTCACCTTTCTTCCCCACCTCATTTAGGGTCCGTGTATTAGTCCATTTCTGTTGCTTATAACAAAATACACAGAACTGGGTGATTTATGAAGGAAATGAAATTTATTGCTTACAGTTTCAGAGGCTGGGAAATCCAAAGTCCAGGGAACACATCTGGTGAAGGCGTTCCTTGGTGATGACTTCAGTGACAACAAGGTATCACATTGTGAAATGGTGGAGCAGAGAGAGCAGAGAGAGTGACAGACTCTTTGTGCTCCCCTTTTAAAACACTCTGAGCCACACCCCTGACCACCTTTATTAATCCATTCACTATGGCGTGATCATATAATCTAATCACCTCTTCAAGGCCCCACCATCAATTACCATCATAGAACTTCCCATCCACTTAACAGTCACGGTGGGGGCCAACTTTCTAATACATATAACTTGGGGTACACAATTCAAGCTTCAGTGAGTTTTGGGGGGATATAATTCAATCCATCCACTACAGTCAGTAACTAAGGCTTTGTCTTATTCCACCAGGGAAGATAATTTCCCAAAAGCTGTGACTTAGTAATGTCAAGGACTCATTCATATCCCAGAAGGATGAACTAAATGGGGGCCATTCACATCTTTAAAAAGTCCTCAAAATAGAGGTAACGAGGACTGCAGCCTCCAGAAGAAAGCCATTAAGGCCAGCAGAGTCTGGAAGGGAAGGGGGCTGCTTCCCACTGGCTTTGAGGGGGCCAATTTTAATCATGTGTGGCCTGTTCTAATTCTCTTTATCCCTCTTCTTTATTAAGTTTATCTAAGCATTGTTTAATATCAACATACCAACAGTAAAAAAATAGAAGTCCATTTACTGAGTGGGTGGACCAAGAGGAAGAGATAGAATGGCACCAGGAACCATTTAGAAAACTCCCTCCAGCCTGGGTCTGCTGGATACCAATGGCTGGGCTGCGTGGGGCCCCACTTTTTCATCCTAGTGTGCAGGGGAGTCCACATGAGAAGGGTGGATGCCAGGCATCCCCTGACTAGGTGACTCAAAGCGAAACCCAGCAGCCCCTGCCACACCCAAGACTCAGACCTTCCATCATCCCGTCCCTCCTCCCAACCCCCACCCACCACAACCCGTCAGCTGCTCCCTGGAAGTTACCCCAAAGCCATTAGGTCGGAAGTGAGTGGTTTCCTCTTCTCACTGACTCCCCTTTTCTTTCCAAACATCTCAGACATTCTAAAGTAAGTAACAGTTGGGTGCTGGCAGGGGTGTGTGGCCCAGGGATATGCAAACCCTCCACCCCTGGGGAAAATGTACACATGAAAGGAAATGACAGGAGGAGAACCAAAGGACCATTTTTAATAGTGAGGCTAGTACGTGGCAAGATGAAGTGGCTGTGCAGAATTCTCCCCCACAATCCCCAAATGCTGACCTTAATTCCTGCCAGATTTTAACAACCAAACTACATGGTGCTCTTGAGTAAAGCAGAGAAAAGAGTTTAAAATGGCTGGTTAGGGGCAACTGGCCATTGAGGAGTGGGGGACCTAAGGTTTCTTGAAGCAGCACAGTCAGATTTTAAGACACCATGTATTAGTCAAGGTTCTCCAGTGAGACAGAATCAACAGGATATGTTATAATTATATGAGAGGGATTTATTAGGGGAATTAGCTCACGTGACTAT
Source organism: Cynocephalus volans (assembly GCF_027409185.1). NCBI lineage: Eukaryota > Metazoa > Chordata > Mammalia > Dermoptera > Cynocephalidae > Cynocephalus > Cynocephalus volans. Next base: position 86,191,047 of record NC_084473.1, read on the forward strand.
GAAGAAAAGTCCCACGATAGGCCGTCTATAAACTGGATGCTGGTAGCATGGCTCAGTCCAAGTCCAAAAGCCTCAAAATTAGGGAAGCTGATGGTGTCCTTGGTATAAGTTCTGGAACCCAAAAGCTGAAGAGTCTCGAGCTCTGATGTCCACGGACAGGAGAGAAGAGTGTGTCCCAGCTCCAGCGGATCGCGAGAGAGAGTCACCTCTTTCCTCTGTCTTTGTTCTCTCTGGACCCCCCAGTGGATTGGATGATTCCCACCCACACTGAGGGTGGGTCTTTCCCACACAGGCCACTCAGACTCTCATACTGATCTCTGCTGGAAACACCCTCATGGACACACCTGAAAAGATTGCTCTACCAGGTTTCCCAGCATTCCTTCATCTAACCAAGTTGACATCTAGAACTAACCTTCACACAGCAGTTGAGAGTCTGCCATATTAGCATCGCTTCAGCCCTGAGGCCAGGGGTAGAGTTGGAGAAAGCAAGGAGGACAGTGGGAACATGGGAAGAAGATTTCCTTTGGAGAGGCAGAAAAGATAAGCATCTCCTTTCTTGGCAGAGGTCTACACAAGACTATTCTTGTGTGGTTTGAGTTTTCTCTGGTACCCTTGAGACCCAGGTTATAAGTTCCGGAATATTCCGGAGTGACCGCTTCAGTGGAGCACTTCCCCTTCACACATGGAAGTGATCTTGCTGAAGACTTTCTACAACATCACGATAGCTTAAATCTTCGTTTGTTCCACAGGTACTTGTTGAACACGCTCTGTGTGCCAGCAGAGAGCAGCAGCCCTTCCTGAAGTCACTATCCCAGTTAGGGAACTGTAGCGTTATGTGTCACAACACACAGGAAAACAGGTGGGAGCGGGGAGGGCTGTCTCTCACCCTTCCCTTCCTGATCCTTGGAGTATTCCTTTTTATTCTTATCCTAAAGGCCAATGATTCTGAAATCAGACAATCAAACCCACATTTAGTACAGGGAGAAAACTGGCAGATGCAGAGTTTGCCCAGACCCAGGCCTCATCCAGAGAGAAGAAAGGTATATATTTTAGGACTTGATCAATGATTGGGGTGCCATATTGTAAAACAAATTCTCAAGGGTATGAGGACTCATGTATTCCCCCAGGACGTCATAAAGAAGTGGTGCTGCCTTGGGTATTTTGGTTTGGGGGTGCCACATCAATCTTTAAAAAAGGAACAACACAGTGCCAAATGACCTGGTGCAGGTCTAGCTAGTTTAAAAACAACTACTTGAGTCCTGTGTTTCAAAAAAGCTTTGCTTGTTTCCAAAGTCTTCTCCCACTGGCCTGCCATGGAGCTTGGAATTGCTTTGAGTTAGACACTGGACATGCCCGTATTCACTCCCTTCTGACTGGAATTGCAAACATCTCTAATAAACTGAGCCTCTAACACTAAGTTTCTTAGGATTACTTTCTTTCTGACTAGAGAAGCATGATCTGTGGAGGAGAAGGATCCAAGAAGTGGGTCTCCACCAGGTCCAGCCATTTTGACAAGTACAGGAAAAGGAAAGTTAAGTCCTGTCCATTAACTTAGTGTCCACTCCTCATGGCATTAAGGGGTCCCTCAACAGGGCAGGTAAATAGTCTGAGCCCATTTTTGATGCTTCATTCCTTCTTCTCCTCCTCCTGCCCCACACGTGGGCAAGCCAATAAGAAAGCCCAGACCCTGCCTCCTGTGGCAACAGTGGGAGGTTCAAGCCACATAACCCCTGGCCTGTGGGTGGAAACCCTCATCCCAGCCCCAGCCCCTAACCATCATAAAAGCCGAGCCAGTCTTCTTTCCCTGCTCCCTCAATCCATTTTCAGACCTGGTTGGGAGCCTGACCTGATCTCCCCAGATAGCCTCATTATGCAAATAATAAACCTTTTTATACACTTCCTGGTTTACATGTGGCATCATCAATCTTGACATCTGAACGAAATTTTGAGAAGGGAACTCCATCTTAACTCTGCTGGGTGGCCACAACAGCAGGACTTGTGACATTCCCTGGAGTTACCTCTTCTGACCTCTGCCTACTTTCCTGTGGCCTGTTAATGAGCAGGTGAGGTTTGGTTGGGGCTGGCTCTGTATCTGCTGGAGCATCCCATCTTCTGTTTGTGTTAGTTGCCTCAACATTAGCCATTACGTTTAAGATTTTATTTGAGTAAAGTGTTCTGTTGCTTTAAAAAAAGAAAGAAAGAGAGAAAAAGGAAAGGAAAGGAATGGGAAACTGTTGATTTAGTCCAAATTTCTCTTTTCAAGTAATGAAAGGTGAGGCCCAAATCGGCTAACTAATAGGTGGCTTCTGTCACCTGTCTATTAATTATAAATCCCCATCTGGGAAGCTCTACATGTGACTGCTGTCCTTCACACCTTGGCCCCAGCCAAGATCCCCTTCAATTTGGGTGTTCCTCACATGCAGCCCTTCTTTGGGGCCTCATCGCGCGGCCCAGGGCCTGCTGAAAACAAACTGGAAGCACAGTGCAGGCCACAGCTACTGTGCAAAATGGGTTAGATCATGACCAGGAGGCTGGGCTGCGTTCCCTTCAGTGGACCCACACAGATGGATGGTCCCAGGCCACCTTGTTCTGCTGGTTTTCAGGAGAATAAGCTTCTCACTAACCCAGGAGTCTCGTAGCCTTTGGAGGAGGTTCAGGAAATCGTGATTTAAGCTACAATATGTTCATTTTGGGGGCTGAAGTAAGATATGCCAAACAAGTCTTGGATGCTTTATAGTTCGCCACCCATTTCTTGGGGGAAACCTGTGAGGGCAGTGTTCACCTACTTCTAACTCTTTCATTTTTTTGCTGTAGACCAAAGATCAACTCATTATCTCTGCTAGGAAAATTGCGACTTCTGGACAAAACTTTGCCAAACTTATCTGCATCATTGCTAAGAACTGCATAGATCAAAGATGTTCTTGGGAGCTTTTGAGCGTGGTAGAACAGATTCAAACAATGAGCAGCCAGCTCCCATCATCTCCAGGGAGGAGCCTCTTTGGTGAGAGCCATGAAGCTCTGCTTTCCCGGGACCTGGAGGCAGTGGAGGTGGGGTCTGTTTCCATATACTTTATTTTGATTTCTTATCTTCCAAGGGTTTACATTTATTTGGGGAATATTAAACAAATGTTGAAAATATAGAGAATCATTACAGAGCACAAAAACCAAGTTAGAGCCATTTCTCATTTTATCACAACTATATTATATCTGATAACGCATATAAGAAAGAAAAAAAAAGATTTAACATGGAAAACTAGTTCTTTTTTTTTGTTTTGTTTTTTTAAAGATGACCGGTAAGAGGATCTTGACCCTTGACTTGGTGTTGTCAGCACCACGCTCAGCCAGTGAGCTAACCGGCCATCCCTATATGGGATCTGAACCCGGGGCCTTGGTGTTATCAGCACCACACTCTCCCGAGTGAGCCACGGGCTGGCCCAGAAAACTAGTTCTTGAGTAGGTGTAAACATAAAGTAACCATGCAAGGAATTTTTAAATTAGAAAATTTTAGTTTAGAAATTATGTTGCCCTGCAACAATTGTCCCTCCTCCCTTGACTTACTCCAATGACACTGCTGTGTTCACAGCACTGCAGGGTTAACCACATAGATGACTGATCTCCTTACTTTAAAACAATGTCTAAATTTTGACCATTAGTTCTCCATTTGTTTTTACACTAATCATATCTAACAACAACAAAAAAACCCCAATTATCTTTTGTCGGGCTCTTTTACCTGCCCGTAATCCTGCTGACTGAGCCAATTGTCGAGCTAGGGCTGGGTCTGGAGCCCACAGACTTCTCAAGCCCATTCACAGACTGCGTCACAAACCCTTCGCACTCCAGGCTGGGTCCCCAGACCCCTTACATGCAGGTCTGTGAGCTAGGTAACTGGCAAACAGGTCCTTGGAAGGTTTGAGAGCATGGCCATGTGGGGTGGATGCCACCCAAAACAGTGGCGCTGTGCATGCGCACTTACTCCACCCACACACACACAATTTGCTTACAAAGAATGCGCTGCACCACCCCCAACTGTACCTAAGGTGAGGAGGCCTGATTAAATTATTCTATTTTCCCAACATCTTTAAAGACATTTATTGCAAAGTGAAAGCACTGTGAATGTCATCTACCCAAGAAAAACTGTTCCTGCACAGAATTTATGTTAACATTAATCCATTTAATATGCCCAAACTCTGAAATTGAGCAGTTTTCATTAATTGCCTACTTATAGCAACTTTCCTGTTCATACTATAGAACATCATAATATAATTATGGAATGGTTTCATTTCAGTCTGAGTCCCCTAGTACCTGCAGTGGCACATTTACCAGTAACAAACTTCTGTTAGTAATTTTTTTTTATTTGCTGGCTGATACAGGGATCAAACCCCACACCTTGAACCAGGGATCCTTGATACAGAGCTCGAACCCAAGAACCTCTAACCAACTGAGCTAACCAGCCAGTTCCAGTAATATTCTTATTTAATGGAAAAGCCTGATAGTTAAAACTATTATCATTTGTTGCGAGGCATAGAAGTACAGAAGTAACATTGCCAAAACCAGGGTATATAAATTGTTTTAAAATTCAAAATAAAATCTGGCTGCTGTTCTCCAGGAAATAATATTTTAGGTACATAATTATTTCAAGATTTACTACCACAATTTTCCTACTTAAGATACAGGAATCATAATTAATTTTAACATTTCAAATATGGGTATTGTTGTAAGGATACCTGGGAATTTCTTTAATCAGGTAGACATGGAAATTAAACACACAGACATGGAAATGACCATTATAAAGAAAGAAGTTTTTGTACTCACAGATTCCTGGAAACAGGAGGCACAGCAAGCCAAGCAGGCACACGTGGAAGCACCAGGGCTGTCAGAAGGAGGGAGGGGAGATCATGGGCGACATTTATTGTGGTTTTCACGGGAAGGAATGGGCAAGGCAGGGTAAGCAGGTTAAGCAGGTTTAGGTTGGTTCGTTTGGATCATTTCAGTGGGCTGGCTTTGGCACATAGGGATTGTCTCTAGTTGTGAGGCACCTGCCCTGCGATGATTAGGGCAGATAAACAGTGTCTGGAGTGTAAGGGCTGGATAGAGGACGTGCGGGGTGTTGGGGCTCTGGATTGGCTCGTTTGCATTTGGAACGTGTGCTTGCAGGCAAGTCGTCTACTATCTCTAGGAAGTAGCTAGCCTTAGGAGGGGCAGGCTCTCCAATCGCAGCAAGGCCTCGCGATGTGAAAGCATAGAAATACAGAATATTAAAAGGCATGATCAATACAGGTGTATTTATCAAGCTCTCAATCTTCTAAAGGATCTCAAAGTCCAGACATTTTGCCAAAGTTAGTCACTTATGTTTCATGGTACTTTCATTTTCAATGGTAGAAAACAACTTGTCTAACTAAATTTAGTTACATTCAGTTTAAAACAAATACCATTGAGGCAGGTAATTCAATTAGGAAGTACTAGTCTGATCTTTGATTAGACGTTTAATCTAAACCCCGAATACAATTTCATACAAAATTTCTCATTCCCTTTCATTATGTGCGGCAGCCAGTATTTGTTCTGCTAGTTCTCTTCAGTTATTTTCATTAAAAACAGACTTCTTGTTAATTTATATATATTATGTGAGTCATACTTTCTTAGTATTAAAACAAAAATTTTATTTTAAAATGTTGAATTAGGCCTTCAGAGCATTCTTTCTTGTAATAGCCCCACAAAGTCATCTCAATTTTCTGGAAGAGGCTCACATGGTAAAACCTTCTGGTATTTGTTTATTTGGTACTGCGTCTCTTACCTGGTGTAAGATCTGCTTTCATTCTATAAATTCCCAAGTGTAAAGGCCTCCCTAGCAAGAAGCAATTCCTCTGAAGAGCTCCTAGTAGAAAATGCACAGCAGCTCCTCCGGGTTGTCTTCAAGACTGTTAAGAGCTGCAGAGGCTGCAAGTCTCCAGGTAAGTGCTGACCCCGAAGGTGGGCCTGGGCACAGAGTACACATGCACAGCACCATGGCTCAGGGTCACAGGCCTGCAGGAACACGGTAAATTGCAGACAGTCACAGAGATGTCTACCTTCTTCTTAGCTATTAAAGTTAACTTCATTCTTTCCCTAAACCTGTCACCTGATTTCTTGTGTTTCAGTTTGGCTAATTTTTTAAAAATTTATTTATTTTTTTAATTGACATGTATTAATGGCACATATTTGTGAGGTAGAGAGATATTTCAATACAAGTATACAATGTGTGATTCAGGGTAATTAGCATATCCATCATGGCAAAAAAATTATCATTTCTTTGTGGTAAGGGCATTTGAACACCTTTCTTCTAGCCATTTGAAAACAAAGACACCTAGCACTGCTGTGCACCACTAGAACTTATTGTTCCTTTCTAGCTGTAATTTTGTATCTATTAACCAACTTCTCCCTATCCCACTTCCCCCCTACCCTTACCAGTCTCTAATAACCACAATTCTACTCTCTACTTCTATAAGCTCACCTTTTTTTTTTTTTTTAACAGTTTGGCTAATTTCTATCAACCTACATTCAATTTCATTGAGTATTTCTCCAGCTGTATCCAGTGTGTGGATGAGCCTGTCAATCATTCTTTATATTGGCTACCATGATTTTTCTTATTTCTAGCATTTCCAGTGGATTCTTGTTAGTAGTTTTTATCTCTTTGCTAAAATTCTCCATTTGTTCATGCATTTTTGTCTGCTTTTTCCACTAAAGTCATTAATACATTACTCATGGTTATTTTTAATTTCCTGTCCGATGATTTGGTTTGTTTGTTTTTTTTAATTGTTTTGTCTTTTGACAGTGGGTTGGTTTTTATGGGGTTTTTTGTTTTGTTTTGTTTTGTTTTTTCCTTTTTTGCATTTCTCGTAATTTTCCGTTGAAAATTTGACATTAAGCGTAGACTGGTAGAGAATAAATGTGTAGCATTTATGCCTAAAAATGGGCGTATCTTTTCTAGGCCTTCAGTGTGGTAGGTGAGTCACTATGGTCAGGAATTTGTCTGAGTTAGGGTTTTATTGTTGTTATAGTCACCATCGGTGCACCACCGGCATCAAACCTGCTAGCATTGCCTTATGTCTGATTTGCTATCATTTCCTCAGTGGCTTATGGCTTTTGTCCCATCAAGGAGACAGATCTTGCAGGGATTTGTGCCTTTGTGGCAGTGGTGCCTGCCCCCTCCCCAAAGCCGGCACCACAGGGAGGCATTCCCAGTCTCTCGTCCTGTCCCAGGCCTTTGTCATGGGCACCAGGTGAGGCCCTAATCAAAAACCTGTGAATAGGTGTGGCCTTTTCTTGTGCTGTGTCTGCCATGGGTTCTATACACTCACAGTAGTCTATACTTGGCCATTAGCAATTTGTTAAAAATTGTAACTAAAATCTTATCAGATTATACAGTATCCCCATCTTCCTCCTGTGCTCTGTACTAGGTAACCTGGTGCTTATCCCTGTCTCTCCTTGGAGGTGTCTGTCTTTTCTTAGATTTTTGGCTAGTTGCCCTTCAACCTCAGCTCTCTAATGGGTTCAAGAAAAGTGACGATTTTGTGGATTAACTGACTTTTTCTTGTTAGCGTGGGAGCAACACACTTTCCAGCTTTCTGTATCCTAAGGGGAAGCTGGAAATGGAAAATATTCGAGTGCGTAAAAGAACACCTTGCGTAGAGCCTGTGTGTGCTCTTCTACCTGTGTGAGACGCCCCCCACTCCCTCCGCTTCCACCAGATTTTCCCAGGCCTGACCCCTTCTCGTCCTTTAGACCTGAACTTAAATTTCACCTCCTCAGAAGGGATGAAACACCTTCACTATATCTAAACTAAATCACACCCAGTTTCCACTATTTTTGTACCTTGCATGATTCCTTTCTAGTATAAATTTGTTTTCTTTCCTTGCATTTATTTATTTGGCTGGCTCTTTTATTAGAATGTAAACTCCATGAAGTCACAGATCTAGACTAGTGGGCTAGTGCATAGAGGTGCTAAAAAATAGAGTGAGAATTTTCATTTCAAGTTTGAAGAAACTTTGTACCAGTTAAGTTCAGAGTACATAGACTGAACGCATTCAGTTAAAAGCATTCAAAGAATGTGCATATCTCAGCTACAAGTTCCAAAGCCCCTTGAATAAAAAAAAGGCTGTGAGAAAAACTCAGTCCTAGCCCCTGTGGAGCAGTGGCTCTCCCTCCCTGAGAGCCATGGCCACAATCCACAGCCTTCTATTGATCCGGTAGCACCAGCCGAGCAGGGCCACTGCCCACCCTCCAATCTCCAGGCTGAGTGTTGGCAGCGTGCACCTGTGTCCTGGCTCTGCTTGGGCCTCTGGCCTAAAGACCAATGGATATTTTGCATCAAGCGAACCGAGTAAAGCAAGATGCAAAGGGAAGCAGGATCTAGGGTGGAGAGAGAATTTTTAAAAATTGGCTACATTCTCAGAACATCCCACTATGACAAATATAAATAAAACCCTTTGTTCTGCTTTGCTTCTCCTTTCAGAATGGATGGGCTCCAATTCAGAGGACCTCTCCAAACACAATTCCTTATCTCTATAAAATTAGGGATAGAACATCAGAAAGCCAGTCCCAACCCCACTCGGAGGAATCCCATCAGAAAGAGCTCCAGTCAGCTGACACTGCGAAAGCATGCACAGTGTCACCCAGTACGTAATTATCTTTCTCTCCTCCAGGGTTTGAGACAACCTTCCTCAGACCCAGAGGAATTGGAAGTTGCTGCCTTCTGCATGCAGTGGAGGAGAAAACTACTAAGGCACAGACTTCAAGAAACCACAGACGGGAACTGTGATGAGCTGGGCCTGCAAAAATCAAACACTAACCCCCCCCCAACTCTTGCTGCCTTGCTTCAGGAAGCGTTATAAAAGCTAAGAAATGTTCTCCAAGTCAAACTCTTTGTTGACCTGTACGCTGGCCCTGAGACTCTGGCAGCCCGTGAGAAGTACCTTTTAGGCTGAATCAGCTTGTGGGGGCACAGGGTGACACGGTGGGTTGTGTGGGTGCAGCGTGGCCAGGGCCCGGCCGTGCACAGAGCTGCCCTGACAACATCACTTGTAAGAGGACGTCCCTGGGCCCTTGGTGAGACCGATTTCCTCCTGGGAAAGATACTTACTTTCTGGATTTAGAAGAAACATTACATATAAACTATGGAAGGAAGGGGGAAACATCCAAGAACCATTAGCTTAAGCCTCTATTAAGATGTTGCAATGTGAGAACAGTCCCAGAGAGCCAGGAGTTGAAAACTTCAGAGGTTAGACTGGGGATTTCAGTAAGAGTTCACCTTGCTTAGATATTTAGGCACTGTTCAAATTCTGAAGATATGGGGAAATGGGCTGTGTGAGTTAGGGGGTAGGATGCAAGGACTGTGAGTCTGGAGCTGTTGGGCCGTTTCTTGGTGAATCAGGGTTTAGCCTTTGAGATGGAGATAAACAGCTGGGAGCTAAGGCCTTCCCAGAGTCAGTAGGAATTTTTCAGTTCTTCAGCATCTTTCACAAAACCTTTTTGGTAAAGGATTCAGGAAAAGAAGATCAAGGAGACTAAGTGATCTTTACTTCAGAGGCTGAACCTGAAGGGCCCAGAGCAGAGGACTGAGTCTCAGGCCAGGGGACTGGGCAGGGGTGCCCCAGAGGTGGGGACAGGGATCTTACTTGTTTGCAGGGCACCATGTAAGCCTCCTAGATTCTGATGCAGCTCTCAGGGAAGAGGGGTCAACACTAGATGAAACTGAATTTTCCTCTATCCAGTGGGATAGTGGCTTGGATTTATAGTAAATAAAGACAAGCATTTTTTTTTTCTAGTTTTTTTAATAGGGTACAATTTGATGAGTTTTGACATGCATACCCCTGTGAAACCATCACCACAATCAAGATTATGAACGTATATGGTATACCCCAAAGTATCCTCATGCCCCTCTGTAATCACTCTCTTTTGCCCTTTCTTGCCTCCAACCCAGTCCCTATAATGACTGCTTTGCTTTGACATTTAAGCATTAATTTACATTTCCTAGGATTTTTATAAACATAGAATAATCTTACGGCAGGTATTCTTTCTTTCCCTTCTGGCTTCTTCCATTCAGCATAGTTATTTTGACATTCTTCCATGTTTGCTGTTTATATCAGTGATTCATTCCTTTTCACTGCCTAGTAATCTTTCATTAATTATATAAATATACCACAATTTATCTTTTCATTTGTTGATAAACATTTGAGTTGCTTGCAGGTTGGGGCTATAACAAATAAATCTGCTCTGAACATCCTATGCAAGTTCTTGTATGAGCAAATGCCTCTGTTCTTCAGGAAAATGTCTAGGAGTGGAATGGCTGGGTGGTAATGTCAACAAATGTTTAGCTTTTAAAGGAACTGCCCAATTGTCTCCTACCGTAGCTATACCATTTAACATCCCCTTCAGCAGTGTATGAGGGTTCCAATTCCTACACACCCTTGCCAACACTCTATGATATTGCTCTTTTCAATTCTAGCCATTGTAATAGTAACAGGTAGGGGCGGTGGTATCTCATATGGTTTTAATTTGCATTTTCTTAATGACTGACGATGCTGAACGTCTTTTCATGTACCTATTTCCATCTATCTCTCCTTGGTGAGGTCACTTTTTAAATTTATTGCCTATTTTTTCCAATTTTTTGTTGTTGTTGTTTTTCTTGTTGAATTTTGAGAGTTCTAAAAATATATTCTGTGTACGAGTTCTTTGTCGAGAATGTGATTGCAAGTGTTTTCTTCCAGTGTGTAGCTTATCTTTTTCCCCATTTAACAGTGTCTTTAATTTGTAAGTATAGTTTATCTTTGTTCCTGTTCATGGATCATGCTTTTCGTGTCCTAAGGACCCTTTGCTAAACTTAGGTCACAAATTTTTCTCCTGCTTTCTTCTAAAAGATCAATAGTTTTACATTTTACATGAAGATCTGTGATCCACTTCAAATTAATTTCTGTTAATTTTTTATTATTATTATTTTTTAAAGATGACTGGTAAGGGGATCTTAACCCTTGACTAGGTGTTATCAGCACCACACTCTCCCAAGTGAGCCACGGGCCAGCCCTTAATTTCTGTTTAAAATGTAAGGTAGATGTCCAAGTTTGTTTGTTTTCTGTATGTGAATGTCTAATTGTTCCAAACACTATTTGTTGAAAGACTGTCTTTTTTGCATCCAATTACATTTGCACCCTTGACAAAGAACAACTGGCCATATTTGTTTGGATCTGTTTCTGAAATCTCTGTTCTGTTGTGTAGATCTGTGTGTCTGCCTGTTCATGGATACCACACTCTCTTGATTCTTATGGCCTTATAGTAAAGGTTTTGGCTAGTCTAGTTCCTTTGTCTTTCATATAAATTTTAGAATTAGTTTGTATCTTTAAAAAAATATGCTGAGATTTTGATTGGAATTGCATTAAATCTATAGATAAGTTTGGGGGAAATTGACAACTATATTGTGTTTTGCAATCGATGATCACAGAATATCTTTCCATTTATTTAGGTTGTTTTTCTTTCATCAGCACTTTGTGGGTTTCAGCATAGGATTCTGCATGTTTTGTATACAGTTGTCCCTCAGTCTCTGTGGAGGATTGGTTGCAGGACCCTCTGTAGTTATGTCACCTCTCTCATTCTTGATATTGGAAATTTGTGTCTTCACTCCTTTTTTCTTGATCAGTCAACCTAGAGATTTCTCAATTTTATTTATTTTTTTAAAAGAAACAAACAATTCTTTTTCTTTTTCTCATATTAGTTTTCTATTTCATTGATTCCTTCTCTTATCTCTAATATTTCTTTTCTTCTGATATGTTCGGGTTTAATTTGTTCTTTTTTCTTCAAGTTTCTTAATGGAAAAGAAAAAGTCATTGTGTTGTGACATTTTTCTTTTCCAGTATAGCTTTTACTGCAATGCATCTCTAAGTGCTACTCTAGCTAATCCTAAATTTTGAATTTGATTTTTTTTTTTCTCTCTACACGTTCTCATTTCTCTTTTGATATCTTCTTTGACCCATGGGTTATTTGTAACCATGTTATTTAGTTTTAAAGTATTTGGGAAATTTCTAGAAATTTTCGGGTTTTATTTCTAATTTAATTCTTTCGTGGTCAGAAAACATTCTTTGTATGACTTAGGTTATTTAAATTTATGAAGACTTATTTTGTGGCCTGGGTGATGCTTTATCTGAGTAGATCCATGTATGCTAGGAAGGAATGTGCACTCCACCTGTTAGATGGAGTGTTCTGTAGATGTCAGTCAGGTTAAGTTGACGGGTGCTATTGCTCAAGTCTTCTGTGCTCTAACTGATTTTCATTCCATTTGTTCTAACAGTTGTTGAGAGTGGAATATTGAAATTTGCAACTATATTTGTGAATTTGTCTATTCCAAAGTTCTATCAGGTTTTGCTTCACGTATTTTGAAGCTCTGTTATTAGGCACATAAATGTTTACGTCCTCTTGATGAATTTATTCCTTTATCATAATGAAATCACCCTCTTCATTCTTGCTAATATTATTTACTCTGGAATCTGCTTTTTCTGATATTTTTATATTAGTGTTTGTATGGTATATCATTTCCATCCAATTACACTCATCCAACTTGTGCCTTTACATTTAAAGTGGGTTTCTTACAGGTAGAACATAGTTGGATCCTGAGGCAAGACCCTTCTGTGTACTCTACCCAATGGCTTTGAACCATGAGGTTTCTCCATTCTGTCTGCTGGGAATAGGTACTCTTCCTGACCCTGTGTGAGCACAGGGCACTATTGCCTCTAATCTTTTCAGATGGTTCTTTCCCTGACCTTAGGTAGTTTCCTCACATGCATACACTCATCAGTATTTCCTTGAAACTCCTGCAGATCCCCAGAGTTTTCCTTCTATGCATCTCTCTTCTCTCCAGTACTCTGTCCTGCAAACTTTAGCTGCCTTGGTTTCCTTGGTCTTTCAGATCTGTCTCCTCAACTAGGGAAACTTTCCAGGCTCCTCCCGGGTTTCATCTCCCTGCAAGTTTTCTTGCTTCTTTGTATGCCTGGTAATCTTTTGGAGACCAGTCATTGTGAATTAAACTGGTATGTGCTGGAAATTTTTCTGTTTCTATGAATATCCTTGAATGCTGTTCTGGGATGTATTAATTTATCTAGAAATAGTTTTATCCTTTTCAAGTCTTGCTTTTAAGCCTTTTCTTTGGATGGGATAAGAATAGCATTTCTTATAGGATTTATTTTGCCCCCCTACTGAGGCCATACTTTTCTGAGCACCCTACCTGCTGTCTCATTGATTACAAGGTTTATCCACTCTGAATGGTAGAAACACACTGGAGTTACAGCTCTGTTTGAGCTCTAGGGATTGCATCCTTTAATCCTTTCCCTGACCTTAGGTAGTTTTTTCACACACATGTGCTGATCAGTACTTAGCTGAAGACTTGATGGGGCCCTTGGTGTCTCTCCAGAGTTTTCTCTCTGTGCATCTCTTACCTTTCGCATGCTCTACACTGCAAACTCTAACCACCTTGTGTTCCCTGGTCCCTCAACTCTGTCTTCTCAGCCCGGGAGACTGCTGGTTTCTGCCTGGATTCCCCCTCCTTGCACTAAAACTCTCCAGGAAGTAAGCTGCGTTAGTCTAAGAATTCACTTTTGAAGTTTCCTTTCTCTTAAGGATCACTGTCCTATGCTGCCTAATGTCCAGCATCTGAAGACCATTGTTTCATATATTTTGTCCAGTTGTTTTCAGCTTCAGATATGGAGGGGAAGGGACGGAATCTGCTCTTTGTCACTCCATCTTGGCCAGCAGTGAGACTAATCGCTCTCTCTTTTTGAACTACCTCTCCCCAGTCTATAGACATGCTTGAGTCTCCTTTTCTGTTGATAACATTCCCTGGATTTTCTTCCTCCATTTACAACTAAGTTCCCATAGCAATAGTCGATTGTTGTTGTTTTGTTTTGTTTACCATACACTAATTCAAAAATGTGGCTTAGCTGTCCATTTTTTCCTATTTGTCAGACCCAATGGGCTTTTCCCAGAAGTCAGTCTCTGACCTCCTGACCCACCCAACTCCAGCGACCTCTTCCTTCCTGACACTTTCTCCTTATTGGCCTCTCTGTGCAGTTTTTTTCTTTGCTGTCTAAGGCCTTCTGTGCCCTTTGCTCCATCGCACCTCCACATATTATATTCTCCATTTTGCTGCCATTTTAACCTCTCTAATTTACAACTTTATTCATGTCTCTTTCTGGCTTCAAACCTTTCAGTGGCCTTAACTGAATATGCGACACACTCCAGAATCTTTTGCCGGGCTGACCAAGCCTGCCGTGAATTATCGGTGCTTTCCCTTCTCCCCACCCCCTAGACACACACACAGACACACAGTTTCACCTAATGCCCACTGTGTGCTCTGGCGTAACCAAGCCACCTGGTGCACCCCGAACAGAAATGTTTATTTCACACCCTCACGCTTTTGCTCTCACTGTTTCCTCTTCATAAAATGCCCTGTTCCTGCTCCAATTCACATATAAATATAAATTTATATTTCTCTTACAGGACTCAGCTCAATCGTCTTCTCCTCTGCCGGGCAGTTCTTTAACCCTGACACACACTAACACTACTCAAAATCAAAAAGGCCTTCTGGTGCTTTGTCTTGTGCCCTTCACCAACTTCTCCAAGTTCTCAACACTAGCCACAAGACACCTTTCGATCGGGCTCCTGCTTCCCTCGCCACCTGCACCTTCCCACCCTGTCCCCCCTTCTCTTGCTCAGATCCAGCCATGTTGGCTTCATTTCATCTCCTCAGGTATAGACATGCCCCTTTCTGACTCAGGACTTTTGCACAGCTGGTCCTTCTCCTGGAATGAGTCGCCCCTCAGACATCAGATTTCATCTTTAAAAAATCACTTTCTTAGGAAGTCTTTCTTAGTCCCCCACTCTAGGTAATGTGCTTCCAAAGTACTGTCCGTTGTTTTTTTTTTTTTTTAAGCACTTGACATAGTTTGCACACACACATATATAGGTGCGATCTTGTGATTTCCCTTCTTGCCCCTCCAGACTGTGGGAACCACGAGGATGGGTCTGCATCTGTTTTTTGGTTTTGGTTTTGATTTCATCTTACCATTTCACCCCTAGAACCTAGCACTGAGCCCAAGGCACTCAGTGAGTGAGTGTGGAGGACAGATGTTGGTCCGCCATGTGCGCGCGTTTATTCAGCGTGGCCTCCAGATGGCGGTCAGACTCTCTCTCGTGCCTACAAGAGGCTGAAAGAAGCGTGGACTAAGCTGCTCACTGGAAGGAGGGAGGGTGTACTCTGTGGCTCAACAGGCCTGAGAAGTGGCGCTCAACTGTGAATTCAAAGCCCATCTACCCCCTTTGCTGCTGAATCCCCATAAAATACCCTCCTGTATAACTTGCACACAGTGCAGAAAACTATGCTGATGGACTCCCCATTTTTCTTGCATATATAGTCAGTAAATGTACATATCATTAACACTCAGTAGCAAAGCTCCAGATTTATAGAACTGTGAGTCTTGTTTCCTTTATTCCAGGATATTTCCTGTATGTTTTCTGGATGGGAAGTTGAGCTATGTGATGACCTTCATAGGGCCTAGGAACTCTCACTTCCAGAGACCCCACGCTGTCACAGAGTACAGTAAAGTGCACCGTGTTCCACATTGTGTGTGTGTGTGTGTGTGTGCATTATTAATTATATGTAAATATAATGAAAATATTTAATAACTTTGCTTTTGAAATCATACATTGACCTTCACAGTGTTCTTAAGACACTTTGAAACTAAAGTCCTTTTTACAGTCTGAAACATTTTTGTAGGTTTTTGAAAAAGCTGTAGGACCTGGGAATATGCACACACCCCATGCATAAAGGCTCTTGATTTGAAATCTCAGCCTGGCATGTCATAGTGAGTATTGACTAAGCTCCTGCTGAGAAATAGACACTGTGTGAGGTCCTTGGTACGTGGAGGCAAGTAGAAAGAGCGCTCACAGTGCAACAGAGGAGACAAACATGTGGCCAGTTAAAATGGAATGTGATCAGCATCATGGGAGCACACAGACAGAACCATCAGTCCTAACGTGCTGCTCCAGGGGTGTGACAGACTGAGTGGAGAAGGACTGGAAAAGGAGCCTTGACTGCCAAGCCATGGAGTTTGGACTTCTCATACAGACAAAGCAAGTCACAGAGGGCTTTTGAGTTAATGCACGGCAGGGTAATAGCTGCATTTTGTTACCAACTGTTGGCTGTGTAGAGGACTTAGCATCTGGTTCTCACACTGAATTCCTTGCTCCTTTGAGATGATTCAGGAGTAGGATCCAGCACCCCCATCCCAACTCCAGCCAGAATTGCTCTGCTTTCATCCATTTCGTATACTGGGGTTTTACATAAATATTTCATTTGGAAAATGTAGACTATAAACTTTCTGAGGACAGTCTTTTTGTTCACTAATGAGCCTAGAATTGGCCCTGAGTAGGTAGATGCTCAATAAATATTTGCTGAATGAATATGAATATTTGATACAGGAAAATCGATTTCAGTGTTGTGATAGTCGGGGCTATTATTGAGCAATTATTCACCCTGCTACCCCTCCCACTGTGGACAGAGTATACTTCCCTGGATCAAGATGTTAGTCTTAACCATGTAAACTGCCTTGGCAATGGAATGTTAGTGGATACAATATGAGCAAAGGCTTGAAAAGTGCTCATATAGTTGGGCTTCCCCTTTTACGCTCTTGCATTTTACATTAAGAATATGCCTTAATTAGCTGCTGGCCAAGAAGAATAAGATCTGGACATTAATTGCAGCTTGACAGATGTATACACCTGTGTAACCACCCACAATCAGGCTGTAGACCATTTCTCATATCCCCAAAAGTTCCCTTGTGCCCCTTTACAGTAAAATTTCTCCAATCCTTGACCCCAGTCAACCACTGATCTGCTTTTAGTAACTACAGATTAGTTTTATCTGCTCTAAAATTTCATATAAAAGGAATCATATGATAAATACTGTTTTGTGTTGGAATTCTTTTATTCACTTTTGATTAATATTTTTGAGATAAATCCATGTTGCTTTGTGTATCAGTATAGTAGTTTGTTACTTTTTATCACTGAATAGTATTTTGTTTATGGACAGAGCATATATTTGTGCATTTGCATGTTGATAGATATTTGGATTCTTTGCAGGGTTTTGCTATTTTGAATAAAGTGTGAATGCACAGGATTTTGTGTGGACATATATTTTTATTTCCTTTGAGTAAAAACCTAGGAGTGGAAGTGCTGAATCAAATGGTAAGTGTATTCTTACTTGTATAGGAAACAAACTATTTTCAAAAGTAATTATACCATTTTATATTCCTACTTCTTTTAATTGCCAGTCTTTATAAAGTTGTTCATTCTCAGTGGTCTGTAATGGCATCTCATTGTGGTTTTAAGTTGCACTTCCTTGATGACTAATAATATTGAGCATCTTTTCTGGTACTTATTGGCCATTTGTATATCTTTATTTTTTCTTTGCCCATATTTTTTGGTTGCTTATTTTCTTAACAATGTGTTACCTGTATACAAGTCCTTTGTATTGTGAATATTTTGTCCCCATCTGGGGCTTGTCTATTTGTTTTCATAGTGTCTTATGAAGAACAGAAGTTAACATTTTTTGGTAAAATCAAATTTATCATTTTTTCTTTTACTATTTATGCCTTTGTGTTATATCAAGGAAATCAATGCCTACCCCAAGATTGCAAAGATTTTTTCCTATGATTTTTTTCTGGAAGTGTTTGTGTCTGTGTGTATGTGATTTTAGTTTTTACATTTAGGTATAAGATCCATTTCAAATTACTTTTTGTATATGGTTTTAAACAGGTTTATGGTTTATTCATTTATTGCATATGAATATCTAGTTGTTCCAGCACCATTTGTTGTAGTGACTATCCTTTCCCCATCAAATTACTTTGGCATCTTCAAATGAATTCAGTTTGAGTGAAATCTGTTTCAATCTTTGAGTGAAAATGAGTTAACCATATATGTGTGGGCCAACTTCAGGTTTTTCTATTCTGTCACATTAGCCTATATGTTCATCCTTATGCCAGTCTCATACCCTCTTGATTACTATGGCTTTATAGTGAGTCTGCCAATCTCTGTAGTTTAATTGAAGTGTTTAGACCATTTACATTTAATGAAATCATAATATGATTTGATCTCCTCCTTTTTCTCCTCTTTTTTCTGCCTTCTTTTGGATTACTTGTGCATTTCTTTATAATTCTATTTACCTTCACATTGTCTTATAAGCCATATTTCTCTAATTTCTTTTTATATTAGTTGCTCTGGGACCTACAATGTGCATTGTTAATTTATCACAATCTGCCTTTAAATAATATTACACCACTTCATGTATTTTGTATTTCTCAATAGTTTTTCTATTTCTCTTTTCTCTCCTATATGCTATTGTTGTCATACATATTTCATAAACCCCACAATCTACTGTTACTATATTTGCTTTAAACAGTAAAGTATCTTTCAAAGAAATTTAAAAGTCTGAAGGGTTTTTTTATATTTACCATTTCTGATGTTTTATATTCCTTTGTATAATTTACTTCTGCCCAAAGAACTTTATCTAACATTTCTTAACATGTACGTCTGACGGCAACAAATTCTCTCAGATTTTGTTTTTGTAAAACCATCTTCATTTTCCCCTCATTTGTGAAAGGTATTTTCACTGGTTACCTAATTCTATATTGACAATTTCTGTCAGTCCTTTAAAGATATCCTTCCATTGTCTTATGATGTGCTTGGTTTGTGAAAAGAAGTCTGTAGTTATTATTAGGCTTATATCTCTGTACATAATGTCTTTTGTTTGTGTCTCAAGTTTCTCTTGATCACTGATTTTCAGGAATTTGACTGTGATGTGCCTTGGCTTGTTGTCTTTCTGTTTGTCCTGCTTGGGACTCATTGAGATTCTTGCATCTGAGGTTATAGTTTTCAAATTTTTCTGCTGTTATTTTTTCAAAAATTTTTTTCTGCTATCCCTCACCCTGCTGATCCTGCTCCTGGGAGTCCAATTACATCTCTGTCAGATTGCTTGATATTGTCATATGGGTCACTGAAATTCTGTTCTTTTGGGTTTTTGCATTTATTTTTTCTTTGTGCTCCATGTTCCTTTTTGAATACTTTCTGTTGATATATCTTCAAGTTCATTAATATTTTCTTCTGCACTGTCATCTGCTTCTAATTTCATGAAGTAAAATTTAATTTTAAACATTGCATTTTTCAAAAAATACTTTTTAAAAAAAATCTTTAATTTCCTCCTGAATTGCATGTGTTTTCCCTTAAATACTTGAACTTATTTATAATAGCTGTTTTAAAATCCTTGTATTCTAATTTTATTATGCTGTAATTTCTGGGTATGTTTCTATTGACTGTCTCCTGGGTTTGATGAAATTGTAACAGGCTGAACAGAAGTGATTCCATTTTGTTAAACTTCTAAATTAAAAAGTTGTTTTTCTTACTCTCGTAACCCAAACTGCATAGTTTGTAGCTGGACATTAGAATACAATGATTCTTGTTCACATAATGACTTTTGCTTACACTGTACACAGAATAATTATAGAAGAAATTATTAACACAGATGGCCATTCTTTACTAGCTTACTAACTAGATCTTTCTGAGGTTAACACGAACTGAATCTGCGACTTGACTTCATGAAGGGTGGTAGCCATGAATTGGCTCTCATCTGAGAAGTTCTTTGATGTTTATTTGCAATTTTATGATTATGCTTGCACGTCCTTTCTTAGATCACCATGAATCAGCCCCCCCCACACACACCTATCCCTATAAAACCTTTTGGTGGAGACTTCCAGTCAGGATGGAATAGACAGTCCCCTATGTCACTCTCTCCCATATATCAACCAATTTACAACTATAAAAAAGCAATGACAGCCAAGCTGGGGCCGCTAGAGCTCAGGGGAAGAGGAGGAGAGACCTACAGAGTACATGAAGGCAGGAGAAGCCATGATGAGAGAAAGAAAAAAACACTCCAACCATTTTGAATCCATGCTGCTTCCAGGCTAGAGCTGCTGAGCACATGGAGCAGGAGCCGGCACTAGCAAAAGCTGCAGCTGTGCCCTTCGGATAAAGTTGCTTCGAGGCAGCAGGGGAGAAAAGGGCCTTGGTGGCCCCCAGGCCAGCAAGACCACTAATAGGGTTCCCGTGGACCCACACAGGAGCAAGGAGCCAGAACAACTGAAAAAAGGGAGCCATTCAGAGGCCGGTGAGTCATCACAAGGGACCGGGCAGGGTCCGTCCCATGGGAAGTGTTTGGAGCATGGGCAGTGGATGAGGTGGGAACACTGGGAGAACACTGGGGCACAGCAAGGACAGACGACCTGCCCCACAATCAGCACAGGACCACTCAGAGGAGACTGGTCAGGAATATAGAATTGCATGGGGTGCAGTCTGATGAAAAGACTCAGGCCCAGACCAGAGTTTCTACACAACCCAGGTGCACCAGATTTCACTAGACCCTGAAGTTTCTATGAAGTCATCCATTAAACCCTGAGCTGCACAAAAAGCCTTCCCTAGGGAAACAGGAGCAAAGCAGCAATTTAGCTCAACCACACAGCTCAAGTGCGGGTCCCCACAGGAAGTTCCCCCATTTTAGAAGTAAGCAAAGGACAACAAATTAGTTCCAGTCCAGAGTTTAAGTGGTGTGAACAGCAAATAATCCAACACAGAACTGAAAGAAAAAACAATGTACCCACAACCAGAGACAAAGTTTGACATTAACCAGTAAAGGTCTTATTTCACCAAAGAACGTCTATAACACCTAGAAGGACTGGAAGTCTCCTGGCCTCCCAAGCCAGAAATGGGGGAGGGCCAGGGACCTCAGCCATGCCCTCGAACACTCACAACCAGTCCCAAGGGTGGGAGCAAAGGGCCTCGGCCACAGCCCCCAACACGGGCAAACAGCCCAGAGACGACCACCGAGCTGCAGCATGAAGGGCCCCAGGTTCCTGAGCTGGGGTGGTGGGGGGGCGAGGGCTTTTGCCACAGCCCCCTGACATCTGCACCCAGCCCAGCAATGACCAAGCCACCGCTGGAAGCCCCCTGGTCTCCCCTGTGGGAATGAGGGGGGTGCCACAGGCCTCCATCCCACCCCTCCTCCTTCCCCCTTCTTCCATCCCATTTCCTTCCCCTTTCTCATCTCCCCCTTCCTCCCAACTGCTCTGCAACATCATAGAATGTAAAAAAAATAATATTAATAAAAAAATAATAAAACAACAACAACAAAACCCTTTGGCAAGTCTGGAAAAGTGGAGATGGTCTTTGAGACATAGTTACACCATTTCCCCAGGCTGCCAGCTTCCTGATTAAAGGCTACCTTTCCTTACACCAACACTTGTCTCTCAATTATTGGCTATTGAGCAGTGAACAAACGGACCTTTGGGGTTTTGCTAACAAAATGATGCATATATTTCCTTGAGCACACTGCCTATCACTTAACTAGCATATATTGAGGTTTTACTGTAATTATCATAAACACTTTAGAGCTCAAAAATGCTGGGCAGACTGATGTGCCATTGCAGAGGATGAAGTCAAAGGTGCAGAACCACCACTAGTGTGAGGATTGTGAAGATGGGCATAGTTTGATTTGAAAAAATTATGTAACACCACATCCACCATACTTTTTTTTTTTTGTCCCTTGTGGTTTCTAAAATGTATCTTTGTGGGCCGGCCCGTGGCTCACTCGGGAGAGTGCGGTGCTGATAACACCAAGGCCCCGGGTTCGGATCCCATATACGGATAGCCGGTTTGCTCACTGGCTGAGCGTGGTGCTGACAACACCAAGTCAAGGGTTAAGATCCCCTTACCGGTCATCTTTAAAAAAAAAAAAAAAAAATGTATCTTTGTGTACTTGATAATTTGATATTCACCACAAAGCAGTGTGACTCCACTCACTTTGCAGTAATACGTATTCAAAAAAGCAGCCCATCTTATCCATCAGCCTGTAACTCCACACCTGATAGCATATGCTAAGGAGAAGGGTTCAATTTTTCTTAAGTGAGTGAGTGAACCACATTTTGTAGATGACGAAAGGGATGCTCAGTGAAGTCCTGACTTGTCCAATATCACATTGCTCAGAAGAAAGGGCACCAGGACTAGGCCATGCTAGCTCTCAAGGAAGAAGCTTCTGACAGAATTGCTCAATAATTAAATCCAATAATCTACCAAACTCTCTTATTTAAGACAGTGTGTTCTTGACCACTGAACATATTAAAACAGAAGCTAGAAAATACCTTTTAATGTTGTTTCCTGTCCTTTGAGAGAAGCATGACCAATTGCTCTTTGAGAGCTTCCCTGCAACGAGATCCCATTTTGATGCCGAAGGGTTCCTGCTCTGCTCTAAGCAGCACATTTGCTAGCACCCTCTCAGATGCAGAAAATTAATTTAAGCTGACATAAGAGATGCTTCTTGGAATGAAGGCAATATCAGGAAATATGGCCTTAAATGCTATTAAATGAAGAATAATCTCTGTGTACTAAGGACAAATTGAAAGGCGAAAAGCTTAATGCTCTCCCCTTCTTTCAGAAAGATTGGGGATGGGTTCCATTCACAAGTTCTTACATGTGCTTGTGGCTCTCCTATATTCTGTCTTTAAATGCTGAAGATTTATTAAAGCAAAGCAGCACACTGCCAGACAGATATTAGAAACATTTTTATTTAAATTCAGACAATAGAAAGGTATCACAGAAAAAAATACAGAAATTTGCAACAACAGAATGTAACTTGGAAAATTAGCTAATGAGAAGAAGATATTCTTATTTTTATCAAGTGATTTGTTAGTTTTTAATAGAATAATTTACCACCTCAACAAAGATACCCCTTGCTGGTATCTTTTGCACACAGATTGAAATTGGTATCTGCTAAAAACCTTCCAAAGTGAAACAGTCAAGGCAGCATCTCCCCAATATTGAGATACGACTTGGGGAATTGAAATGGTAACACTGGAAAGTTAAAGAAAAAATAAAACAAAAAACACCCCTGAATTTCAGCCCACAGATAGTGTTTGTAGATCTGATAGAAATCAGGCAATCCTAAGTCTGGACTGCACCCACCCACCAACCCCCCACATCCACCCACCCACACACACACACTACATCCTGGGGCACAAGTGCCATCGATGCCCTTGCCATGTGCAGGCACAGGAGCCCTAGATTAAAAACAAAAAGATATGGGCCCTGGAACCCTGAATCTATGCTGAGGCCTTTTTGAATCCTGGGTGGATGGGGCAGTGGATAAGAAATGTAAAAACTTTTACAACTTTGGCAAGTTTAAGTATACAAATCACTATTTCTTGATTGTCACTTTTGTAAGGAAATATCATTCTACCTCTTGAAAAGATATTCTCCTGTCTTTTGACTTTCCTCTCAAAAATTTGGAGGGCAAACTCCTATAAAATAGAGGTGAACTAAAACCTTTTACTAGTAATAATAGTTTAGTTTATCGTTTTTCACCTTTTCTATTTAAAAAGCATATAAAATGTATAATCTAACATTGACAACCCCAAGATGTTGCTGGTAATGGAGGGTTGGGAACAACATAGTTTTAAAAAATTGGGCCTATATACATTAAATTGCTTTATAGTAAATTGTACATCAGACCTCATAAAATACTAGCTAATCCAAATTTCACCACTCCTCTCAATCTTAATACCCGTGTGAAGGTATTAAAATCAGTACTGAGCCAAGAAGTATGGGGCCTGATAATTTGCAGAGCTGATTTTTCTAAAATGCTATATAATTAGCTGTATGTTCATTTTTTTCTTATAAACTCTAAGTTTAAAAAACAAGAGACTTTTAAGAATAATCAGTGCTATAAAATACTATTCCAAGAACTCACAATCTTCTTTGAAGTTGAGATTTTATTTATGCTTACAGTGATTTTGCTACCTGTAGTACATGATTATTCCATTCCAAAGGGTAATGAAGGGTGTTTAAAGACCAGACACAAGACCCCAAGTTAGAATTCAATCATAAGTTGAAAGGGTAAATTTCTGTTCCTGGTGTCAGGATAAAAGGAATTTTAAATGCTCTTGATGATTTACTATGTTCAGCCTGTCTTTGTAATTTTGGATGAAATTTTGAGGAGAATAGGAAGAGAAAAATTAGATACATTTTAAAATAAAAATATAAGACTCTGGTTATGCAGTTCCTTTTCTGGTTACTGAAAGAATCCTTCATAGATCTATAGGAATAAATTATTAATGTATCCAAATTTCTACCAGTAAGCAGAGTAAGCAGAGTTATCTTGTAAATCTGGAGGACACTTAGAGTTATGAATTATCATAGAAACACTTAACTCCTAAATTGCCATGACCCTGCCTGGGCTCATGCTTGGGGGTGTTGGTGGAGACAAAAAAAGAGAAGGTGGGTTCCCTGTGTCTACTGAAGGAGGTATGATTGATAAGTTGTATTCTTTCTAATATGACCATGGAATGCCCTGCCACGTCTGTTCTAACAGGTGACAGCTATAAAACTGACACTTGGATGGACATCAGGAAACAATACATAAGCAGCTAACAAAGCACCCACTGTATGCCTAGAACTGGGCTAGTCGCTCCAGGGAAATATAAAAATAGGAGACACATCTGGGTCCTACCTCCAAAAGCATAAAATATGATTTAAAATGTGCTTTTTTATTTCTTATCTAAAAATTAGAAATTCTAAGTAATGTGTTTATGTTAACCTAAAGTCCTTTCTTAGTTCTGTATCCTTCCCAAGGAAGGCAGGTTAATTTGAGTGTTGTTACAACTGGCAGATACTGCTGATAAATAACATACTCAAACACAGAATCCAGCAACATAGCAATTGGTAGCCACTGAAACTGTTTATGCAAATCACATTAAACTGCTTGGGGAAATGACATCACATAAATACTAAATCACAGCACGTAAGTGAGGAAAATAGCTTCAAACACTCAGACCTTGTTTGGTTACATTTTGTCAAGGCTTAGATTTCCTAAACTAAGTCTTATTTAAACTAATTATAGTTTACTGATGATGCTTATATATTCTACTGGACTTAATTTTCAGCATAGTATTATCAAGCACTGCTGAACCGTTTCTGAAAATATAGCTACAACTCTTCATTTTAGAAATTCACAGAAAATCCAAGTACTAAAGGTTACAGGGGCCCTATCTGTGGACTGCTTGACTGCAGACCACTTCTCCGAGGCACAGTCTTCTTCAGCACGGACCCCTCTCCAAGGTGTAGCCCTCAGCACAGAAGGGTGAACTCAGGTAAAACACCTCCTCCATAAGATTTTGTGCAAATGGAAAGATTTTGAAAGCCCCTCTAAGACCTTAGATCCAGGTCCTTAGGAACTTCCTCAACTCTAGCTGCCATTTAACCAAAGGAAAACGATACCTTTATCAAACAACTGGTCCACTCAGAAAGGCTTCAAAGTCACATGCCTGCAAAAATACATACTAAGGGGTGGAAGTAAATATATGTGTTGTTTCTAAGAGCCAATGGCTCTTATAGTGAATAGAGTTGGCCACTTTGCCCACATAATTATGATTTAAGAAAACACAGCATGCGACATAGACTATCACAGCATTTTTAACCCTCTATCAATATCCAACATGTATAAAACATGCAAAGATGATCTTGAAGAGACACTACATGTCTATACAGATTTAAGGTAGGAAAGTTCTGTGTCTTTCTGACACACAAATATTTAAGGAAATTGCTAACTTGATGAGTTAATATTCTCTGAAACAACTTCTCAGGCAATTCTATTATTGTGTCTTCAATGTACATTACCTGAAACTTCAAAAAATTGGTAAGCCACACAAACCATATCATGTTATTTTGGAATCTGCACAATTTAACGCACCCTAACGGGAGCATAATGATTATGTTCATGAAAGTCATAAAGCAATTTTATATTTACAAGTACTTTACAAAAATAATTCAAAACCTGTAATCAATCAAAAATTTCCCCATTTCACAGATAATGAACTAGACATTGAGATAAACTGCCTACAAAATCAATTCAAATGAGAATATGAATGTGTTGTCTTTAAACTTCCAGCCCTTAGAAGTTCTCTCTGCCTCTCTTTAATTAATTCATCAAAGTGGCTTAGTTGAAAGTTCATATAGGATTTCTTTACTAATCAACTATTCTTCCACTCTTAAAATAAGTAGGACTAGTGAAGAACACTACTATTTAAAGTCCCATGGCAAGTTAAAAGACAAACAGAAACGTAAGCAAACATCATTTCACAATTAGGTTGCAGCCTAATTCTGGGGTTTGGAGCATTCAGCCAGGAAACACAGAGCATCCGTACAGAAACAGACCCAATTGCCCTGACAGAGATTGATATTCCAACATCTGATTTGTTTTCAAGGTTCAGAATGAGGTCCTAACTAAGATATGAGAAAGTAATTTCTTCATCTAAATTATGATGATCTTCTGGCTGTCCCAATTCAACACTCTGATATATCCTACTATATTCAACATCAAAGTAAACAGGTAAAAAAACTTGTCACATGGGCCGGCCCGTGGCTCACTCGGTAGAGTGCGGTGCTGATAACACCAAGGCCCCGGGTTCGGATCCCATATACGGATGGCCGGTTCGCTCATTGGCTGAGCGTGGTGCTGACACCAAGTCAAGGGTTAAGATCCCCTTACCGGTTATCTTTAAAAAAAAAAAAAAAAAAAAAAAAAAAAACTTGTCACAAACCAGTATGAATAGTTAAGTTACATCTCAATCAATGACCCTATCAAGACTCTAAAGACACAAGCTATTTCTGTTATCTCCAGATGGGTGGCTTCAAAGAAAAGGGACATAATGTACTTTCCAATGTAATAGTGTAAATCAAATTACATGGATTTTAAGAATACCAATTCACCTTAAAGAGCTTATTCATTGAGGAAAAGGACTACTTATTAAATTTTTGTGAGAAAATGAAAAAAAATTAAACTAGGCTATGTTGACAGCATATGACAGAATATTCCCAAAGCTGTTGTCTCAATGGAAAACATGATAAATAAGTCATTATTTTAAACAAAAAAAATTTTTTCATATAAGATATACTGTCAAGCTTGAAACTAAATCCAAACTTCCCTGTAAAATAGCCTCTAGGACACTATCTGATGTAATAGGAACTCAAGAATACCGGATAAATAAATGTTACATAATTTGCATTAATGAGTTTTAGATCTTACTTTTTAACTGATCTCTAACATCTCTTTTAGTTGTTAAAAAAGATCTTCTGTTAAGAGTTTAAATTCTATTTTGATCTTTAACAAGCCTAATTATCTTTTTTGTATGATATTTAAAATGTAAATAGCATTACTTAACACAGTAATTATAAAATACATAAATCAAAGATTTGCTAAAAATTTCAATTATTAAAATTCAGCAACTTTACTGATTTTATCTTGATAAAAGAGTAAATTATACTTTGAAATATATATATATATTTTTTCCTGTCAGCTTTATCTACTTCATTGACTTTTCAATTAATAATAAAGTTTATTCAAACAGTAAACCAGAAAATACTCATACTTCCTATGGTGGCCTTAAACAGCATTTTTTAACCCCAAAGTGTTATCCAGAGCCATTTCAGGCAGCAAATGTAACCAAAGTATAAACAGTAAAAATTCACATTCCTTTGAATAACTGTCCTTCCATTTAGAAAACAATGAACTTCTTAGGTAGGCAGTTCTTGTTCAACTCCATGTTAGCATGGAATTGAAGCAAAAAAAAAAAAAAAAGTAAAAAGTGAATAGAAATAATATGCGTTGTTATTAAAACATATGCTATCTGAATGTTAGGTTCCCACAGAAATATTTTGCCATACATTTTTAAAATCACTTCTCAAGGGTAGCTGTTTTCATTTGAGGACTAATTTCATTATCTATTGCCATTTTATAATGAAGTGCTCCATGTCAAGTTTCTCATTGGAGTTACCAGCAAACACTGTCACATACCTCCAGTTCAAGATATGAGTAACAGTGTAACATTTAGTTTCAGGTATAAATTATATATGTATAAAACAAATAGAGTTGCCATTATTTATATACTGCAATAAATACCCAAGAATGAATACAAGTTATTTTTCATAAAATACTATTTCTAATCAATTTAGGAGATTTCCAAACTATGAGGACATTAAATACTCAAATCACCAGGTAATCCCCTGTTACAGAATGCCAGTCAGGTGAGATCTGAAGAGATTCTTTTATTGGTAGCCATATACAGTTGACTATACCTGCAATCTCTGTGTTTTTTTACTATTTAAGAAAAAATATATAACCTTAGTCATTTAAAACATCATCAATGTAATAATCACTATGGACTCTCACTGGATCTCTTAAAATTTTGTTAAAAATTGCCAAAGTCATGATAAACACAATTATTGCAGCTACATCATTTGAAAAAGTAACATAAATTATGCTGCTAAAGACAAAAAACATTGAAATACATAAGCATCACAACATAACACAGCAGTAACTCATAACTATTTAATATGAAAAATTAAATTTAAAAAGCTATATTAGAGAACTTGGGAATTTCTCACTTTTGCAAAACATTCCATTTATATACCTCCAACTTCTATGATACAGTATACAATAAAATACTTTTAAAAGATATGACATTCCAACGATTCATTTATACAAATAATATTGCCAATACTAATAAAAGCGATGCCCTTAAACATGAACTGTTCTGCTAATTATGATTTTAAAATGTTTTTTTCATTTTACATTTTAGTTATCAGTTAGCATTACATATTACTCAGTTCTATGCTGACAGAGAGGGTCCTAGTCAAAATACTGTTTCTCAAAAGTAATGTACATCATATTGCTTGAAACTAAACAACCATATAAAAGTGGATTAGTAATCATTTATCTAAACATTGATTATGAAAGACAACTGGCATATATTCAGGCAGAGTGTTAAGTTCATGATGGTTTATTTACAATAAAAGTACTTTTACTGAAGCTAACATGATATATAAGTTTCTATGTCAATTACTACAGTCTCTTAAAGTTATAAAAATATTATATAAAATACCACAGGCTTTAGAGGATATAACTTCATGTGGTTCTGATACTAGCAGCTGAAAAGTGTTTATAATTTAAAAATAAATAAACTATAGAGGTAAACCAGTTAAAAACAGCAGAGGACTGCAATTGTCACGAGAGTGAAAAGAATTGCTTAAATACACAATTAACAAAAAGGTGAAGCAGTTGGATCAAAAGTTTTAAAAACCTCTTTCAGAGATTTGTCATCTGTTTCTATACTGGGATCATTATCTGGGGTTGGGCTCATTTGTCCTGGCTGCTTTGACTGCCTTGGATCGCTGTACTGGGGTCTAATTAAGCCTGTTAATGCCTGAATAGGAAGACTGTGCACTGCGGGGACCTGAACCTTACCAGAGCTCCTGAGAATATCTGCCTGCGGGTCAGCTGGCTCATCAACAGACACTTCCACGTGTGGAGTGGTTTTCTGTAGCAGGATAGCTTCTCCAGGAGAAGGTTCATTTTTGTCACTACTTTTAAGACTACCACTTTTTTTCTGGTTCTCTGTATTTTCTCCTACAGAAACTGTTGCTAGCTCTGATGTAGATGATGAACCATGCTCCCTAGGGTCATACAAGCTAATACCACTAAGAACTGAACTTGGAGTTCCCAGTGGAAGGCCAGCTGAAGATAAGAGTTTAGGAGCATATGGAGGCAGAGGCCCAGGACTAGCACTGCTACTTATTGCCCCTGAAGGCTGTGATGAACTAGGGTTTGATCCGGCTAAATGAGGGGCAGCCTTTGATGTATGTGATTCCTTCATAACCGCGTGATGAGACTCTGTGTTAGGCAGTCTGTGAAGCCTAGGATCAAAGTTTTTTTGCAGCCTAGGATCTCCTAATTTACCTCCTGAACTATGCAAGTCTCCAAACTGTTCCAGGTAGCTTTCTCTGTTTGTGTTAATTTTGGCTTTGCCTGCTAATTTTGGATCAATGGACACTGTGTTTTGAGGCAGATCACTTTTTGTGTTCCATAACCTATTTAGCCTCTGGTCAGCTATAAGAGGGGGCAGAGGTAAATTAATTGAAGATACTGGGTCAGGTTTAGGTAAAGGTACTGGAAGTAAGTCTTCTGGAGCCCACACGATGTGTTTTGCAAAGTTTGGTTTGGTTAGGATAATGTCCATTTTAATGTGACTGAACTGTCTCAATTGTGACCTTGGATCCTGGAGCATTATACCAGGTGAAGAGTCCAAAGGTATTAAGAAAGCTTTTTCTCTCAGTTCTCTTTCTGTATCTTCATCATCATCATCTCCTCTTTTGTGTTTGACATTAGTGACAACATTTGCATGATGTAAATCATACTTTGCTCCACCAACAGAAGAGCCTACACGACTGCTTCCATTCCCTCTTAATTTCCTGGGATCCCATGCAAGTCTAAGATCCAGTGGGGCAGACTCAGAAGGTTTTCTAATGTCTTGCCTTGGCATAGTCCTAAGTCTAGGGTCAACCATTTGATTTCCTTTACTTTTCTCTTTAGCGAGTCTCGGATCAGTAGGAGTGCTGAGTTCTGAGGAGGGTTGTTGCTGATTCCTTAAAGTTTCCGTTTGTTTCTGTAATGTTTTCAGTATTGACTTGACACTGCTTCCTTCTTCCTCTTCACTACTGGAATACCAGTTAACTGTATCATCTAAATGCAGACAAAAACTTATGGTAAAGAATGAAGCATTCATATTTGGCCTTAATTAAGATTAAAAAAACACATAGTATTACTGGAATAAGTGTAGTCTACCTTCAAGAAAATGCAGGATAGAAATGCCAGTTTTCAATACTGGAATAAGATTAGATGTGGAAGGGCAATTATCAATTCAGTCATCATACTCCATAAAGGAAGAGGTGTGATATTGGAATATGTGTAACACTCTTCCAGTCAGAGAAAAGTCAGCATCCTTCACGTCAACTGGCCAAAGGGAATTCAGAAGAGTGTGTGGTACATATGGCAGAGTTGGAGGAGAAGGGAAAATAGTCTTGGAAAGGCATTCTAAAATGTTTTGGGTCTCTTCAATTCAAGGAATCCTTAAGCTTCACAGCTCTGGATTTATCAAGGTAACAAGGGAATGGAAAGAAAACAAAACAAAGCACTAATAATGATGGTTAAGAGAGCAATGGGAACTGAGCAAATGAGGGACGAGGTGGAGACTTTTCATTTACACTTTTACTATATTCTTAGATGTTTTTGACTTATGTGAATATATTAGCTTTTCAAACATTAAGTTAAAAAATAACAAATAAAACTAACATCCTAAGATTTATATACTTAAACATTAAGC
Source organism: Cynocephalus volans (assembly GCF_027409185.1). Taxonomy (NCBI): domain Eukaryota; kingdom Metazoa; phylum Chordata; class Mammalia; order Dermoptera; family Cynocephalidae; genus Cynocephalus; species Cynocephalus volans. Next base: position 86,222,375 of record NC_084473.1, read on the forward strand.
AAACACTTTGAGCCTTACCTCATGTGTTAGACACAATTTTAAGAAGCCTAGCTATTAGAGGTCTTCTCTCTAGTGGAGTAGAAAGGATTACAAACTGATGCTTCACAAGGGTGATTCTCTTTTCTCTCCATTAAAAGATACATAGGTTGGCTCTGAATTGGCCACAAAGTATCTACTCTTTACATTCTTGTCAGAACATAGAGTATAGATACATATACTTCCATCCTGGAATATCTTGGATCAGTAGAATATCCAAGATATTCTCATTTTTATTTCATCTCATTGCTCACTAATGTGTTTCTACTACTTGAAACTTCAGTGTTTCAGGCTTAGTTTGAATGAAGCAGTGCTTACAAAACAAGCATGGGTACTTAGGGTGGGATGTGGCTTAAAACAGCATATAGTATGTCATAATGGCAAAAGGTTTTACTCAAATCTCAGTGTCTGAAAAAACTACTTCTAGACACTAGATCTGCCTAGAGCTGGGCTTGTGGTTCACTTTTACCAGTTGCAGTTATTTTAAATATTTCTGTATAGTAATTTCATTCCTCAGAGTATCTGTCACTTCTATCCTTATTTTCTTTTCATTTTCAAAATATTTTATAAGCACTCTCCTTTTGGGAATGAGAGTGAATATAGTAACAGAAGGAGAGTAGGAGAGTAGATATAGGCCAATGGAAAACAGATATTAGATAGGAAAGGATATTTAACTGCTTTTTATCAAAAGAGAGATAAAATTCATAAAAGCATTAAAATTTATAGAAATGAACACAAACAGAAAAAAACCCTAGCTGTTCGAGATTATTTCTGTGTACAGAGCAAACAACCCTCATAGAACATTACCAATTGTACAATATTGTAGTATAAAACTTTATATCACTTAGATGCTTTAATTTTCTTGTTTATGAAAACATAAACCTCTGTAAGACTTTATAGAAAGATTTCCATTAAAATGGTTGTTTTTAAAAATTAAGTTTTAGTATGTAAAGGAGTAAATTTAAATTGTACAGGAAATTCACTTATTAGGAGTCCCTCATTTTCCTGTGACTTTAGATAAATGAAGAGTTAGTGTTGCCTTCTTTGAAAATGTAAAAATAATATTCATATAATAGCTTGTAGCTACTGAGTGTTATCTAGTTTTTCATAATTATTCATAAATTTCATGTTTAAGAGTTGCCAAACATATCAATTTTGTAAATCATAAAAACAATTGGATGTTCTAAACTTTTCTCTCCTTAACTGAATTAACTAATTGCTGTATAATTATCAATATTGAAAATACTAAGGTAAAGTTATTATTTATATTAAAAATAATATTTCTTAATAATATAACAGAACCTTAACTATACAGCCTATGCCCGTAAAAATTTCTATAATAACTGAATTATTATGAAGTTGGGCTAGAAGTCAAAATCAAAGGTGTCCTTTTCCTGTTCTATATCTTTTCTTCCAAAAAAAAAAAAAGGCTTAATTGCTTACAAGTCTGTTCACCCAGGTCTTGAACTCTAGCTTCAGATCTATTCACTGCTTCAAGTCAAACCTTTTGCAATTAATTATCAACAAATTAATGGCACCGAAACCACAATCAATCCCAAGAAGATAGGCACTATGAGGTAAGTTAAAAATAGATAGTTTGGAGGAACTCATTTTCAAACTTTAACCTATCCAAATAGGTGAAATGCTATTATAACACATGTCACACCTTCTTCCTTGCTTGGTGCCCTATGAGGTTGGGTGCTGGCTGGATCTTCATCTTCTTGGTATCTCTGAGTAAGTCTGACAAAAAGAGCTCTCTGCACTGCAGGAAGAAGACCTGGTACAGGCAGAGGGCTGTGGCTTGTCCTGTTGCTGTTGTTATCAGACCCACTCCCGAAGTTAGGTGAGTCTTGAACAACAGGAAGTTGCTGCTGGGCAAATTCATCATGCCACATCCCATCTACAGACATAACATAAGAAGAACAAACACTGAATGAGCACAGAGCTCTACCAGAGTTATAAGCAACTGAAGTTCTAACAATAACCACATTTGATTATCAAATTATTATGTAATTTAAAAATATTTTTACAAGTTACTTAAAGTTCTATTGTTTCAATAGTTTGGCTAAATTGAAAACATATTTTAAAGTTTTAATTTCACCAATTTTACTTAGCTTTGTTTAAAACATACATTCCTGTCATACTTTTAATAAAAAATAGATTAAATATTTTAAGTGAGAAATGAGTTATTTCAAAACATAAACTTACCACCAGAGTTACTGGGTAGCTGAAAATCATGTACATTATGCTGTGAATAGTAATTATCATAAAACTCAGTTGGGTTTTGTAGGGACTCATAACTGGTGTTGAGCTGCATTTCACCAGGACTTTGCTGGTATGATGAACCTAGAGAACAGTGATTCTCTCTGGGTACTTTCGTCACGTGTCCTGGAAAGCCCGGGGAGTGGTAAGCCCCACCCATGGTCGATGTTGTCAAAGGTGTATCTTGTTGAACAAGTACTCCAGCTTGATTGTGAGGGCCTACAATTTCAGGTGGACCAGGTGGCAAAGGTGGGCTCTGTGGCATTGGTAAACCAGGAAGTCCTGCACATGGGTGATGTCCAGGGGATCCTGGATGCATCACCGGACTACTGCATCCCTGAGACATATTAGGTCCAGAACCTGGACTTGACCCAGAACTATAGACATGTTGACGGCATGGGCTGCTTCCCTGAAATTGTGGTACTGGTGGTGAGGCACTGTTATAAAATGCTGGTGGCCTATAGACAAAAAGAATAATATTTCTTAAGTTAAAGAAAAGAGACAAACAAGAATGTTACACGTTTAAATAGATACTGGTTAAGAATGTTTTTCTATATCAGAATAAAATACTATGTATTTTAGAAGAAATTTATTCCATATTATCTATAGGTGGAAACACCACTAATGCCTCTTGCTTTCACTTTAGCCCATAGTTTTCCTAATTGCTGCTTACTATCAGCTGTTTTAAAACTTATCATTACAGATATTTAAAAAAATACAGAAAAGTGCAAAGATAAATAAGAATTACCTCTAATCCCATTTCCCAGAGATAAATTTTTTGACAGATTCTCTCCTAGTACTTTTTCTAGGCATAGACTTTTTTACAACAAAATGAGAATTGTTCTATATAAACACACAACTTTTTATTACAATTTCTAATTGGCTATTGCTGGCATATAAAAAGAACTAGTTTCTGAATGTTTCTCTTCTTTCTAGATATCTTGCTAATTTAATTATTTCTAATAGTTTTGTCAGTTGATTCCTTTGGGTTTATTGAGGGAAACTGCCCGAATGAGTCTGCCTCTCTACTTCTAATCTTTATTCCTTTTATATCTTCTCTTATTTCATAGACTAGGATCTGATATTACAATATTAGCAAAACAGTGGACATATCTGTCATCTTCTTGATTTTAATAGAAATACTTTCAATTGTTCATACTGTGATGTTTGCTATAAATTTCTCGTTCCTCTAATTTGCTGAGACGTCATTGCTTCCCTGAGCATTTAGGGTTAAAAGAATCAGCAACAATGCAACATAGGTGCCCGGGAGCCCAGACCCTGGGGGATGAGCAGCAGGACTGGCATAGTGGGTGTTATCAGAAAATGAAAATCTGGATCCAGATTACCCAGAGGTTTTCCTCTAACAGCCTAAGGAAAAACTTTTCAAAAAGAACCAAATATGCTAGAGTTGTATTACCCACTATTTGAAGACATTCATTATCAAAGACAAGGCAGCTTCATAATCAGGTGAGAGGAATGCCAAATCCATCCACCTGGCAGTGTCCTTGAGGATTACTGTGCTGAGAGGTTTCTGAAGCCATTTAAGTATTCCGGAGAGAAAAACACTGATGGTGGGCAGCAGAAGGTGAGGACAAAGAGGAAGGGGGAGGCAGCAATCTGTGTGCATGCCAGACATCTGCCATCTCTATCCAATATCAATTGCATGATTAACTTGGTATACAAGTTAGTTTCTCAACACAAATTTTTAGGAAAAATATTTGCTGCCATTTTGAAAGTTTTAACTTACTTCTTCCCAATCTTATGTGCTAAGTCCACAGTAGGTTTTACAACTATTTCAAAAAGAGATGGAATTTTCTTGAAATCATCAGAGAGATCTGTCTGAAAATCATCTTCAGGATCCGAAAAGGGAAAATGCTCTGGTGGGGTTGGCAGAAGCCCAACTCCTGGAGGTGGCTTGGGAAGAGGAGTTATGCCACGCTTTCTAAGTTCTTCTAATTCTCTTTCATCTTCATTTATAAGTTCTTCATCAGTATTCAACACCTACAAATAATTGGCAAAGATTAGCATTTTAAGAAGGCTCTCTTTCTCACATTTAAAACTGTGAAGACTTTAGTAAACTAGTTTTGATAAAAAATATGATATTAAAGTTGAAATAGATCGAGATAACCAACTCCTCATTTTGGATAAACAGAACAAGGTTCAAAGAGGTAACAGATATTGCTCAAAGCAAATTAGTTTTTTTAATGGCATAACAAGGATAAGAACCAAAGACACTTAATTCCTATTTCAATATTTCTGTTTTTCCAACACACTATATTAATAGAATAAAACATAAAATAACAAATCCTCAATTTCTCAGCAGAGTTTCATAAGATATAATTTATAAAATATGATTCAAGTCAAATGAATCTGTAAAGAGACCTAACAAATCATCAAGGTGCAAAAATACTACTCACTTTGTCCAAAAGTTTCTTTGTTTCTTTAGTCAGATCATCATGGGAAAATTTACAGTTGTCTCCTTGGTAACATTTTGCTCCACTATGATAGAACTTGCATGGAAATTCATGTAAATAAAATATTAAGGAACAGATCGAGCACAATCAAAGTCTAATTTTTTTTAAAAAAACATAACTGTTACACAAGATGATTAAGTTCTAGAGATCTGTTTTACAACACTGTGCTTATAGTGAACAAACTGTATTTTACACTTAAAAAATTTAAGAGGGTAGATCTCATATTAAGTGCTTTAACCACAATAAAAAAAAAAACTGCTGAACCAGTAAGACTATTATTACATATTATACTGAATTTCTTATAGTCATGTTAGATAATTTATTTTTTATTTTATTAAGATTAAATATTTTAATTATGCAGAAACATTCAAAAAGTTTTTTAAATCTCTATTAAAACTAGAAAACCACTTTTAAATGAAAAAAATTTATAATTATTATAGCAAATACTATAGTATTTTAATTATGTAAGCCCTACTACTTTCCATAATAAAATAAAATATCATGTAGAACAAATATATTTTATAGCAAGAACTTATATCTATGAAGAAAATAAAGGGGCTTCATATATCATGTTAAAGGCAAAATTGCAACAATTAAAACTGCAGAATAATGTAACCTTTTTGTAGACAAACTCCTAAAGAAAAAAATAAATCCAGAATACAGTAAAAAATACACCTTTTTCAGGTGGTGTATGTGCAGGGAATACCTGGGTGTTTTTAGGAAATTTATTACTATAATCATATTGATAAAGTCAAAGGAGAAAAATCATTTGATCATCTTCACCGATACAAAAGGCAAATGATACAAAAGGCAAATGATAAAATTCAAAGTAATTTTTTGATTTAAGAGGAAAAAAAAACCTTCTTGGCAAAATAAGAATATAATTCCTTAACTTGACTTTAAAAAATTTATCTTAAAACTACAGCCATAAGCCAAAACAAAAGGACATTATCATTAAAGCATGTATTGTCTGCCACAATAACTATTATTTAACATAACTCTGGAAGTGTAGCTAACACAATTAAAATTAAATAAGAGGTACAAATATTGTGAATGAAATAAAAGTACCATTATTTACGGATGGCATGACTATGTGGGAAAAAAAAACCTTAAGAACAGACTGACAGCTTTTAGAAACAGAGCTCAATAAGGTATATGGTTTCTAAAGAAATATGTCAAGTCTGAAAAAAATCTTATTTATTTTTCTTGAATGGGACAAATTTATTATAACATTTTGATAAGGAAGGGAGGAGTATGTGCCCTACCAAATATCAAACATACTCTTATAGAGGGAAATAGTCAAATAACACAATGGATAAGAGTAGTATAGAAGCAGAACTATGTAAAAAGGAAAATTAGGATCTGGTAAAGGTGCCATTTTAAATCAGTGAAGATGAGACAGTAAGTTAAACATCTGGGAAAAATAAGGTCCTTACTGTACATCACACATTAAAATAGAGCCCCTACAAGTTAAAGACGTAATGTTAAGTAAAAAAAATACAATCTTCACAATCATTATAGACAAATCTCATTTTTGTAAAAAATCATGTGTAAAAATATATAGACATATACACATCCACTCATACATACATACCTTAGTACAGAAAAAAGTCTGAAAGGTTTCATGCCATACGGTAAGCATGGTTATCCCTGAAGGATGACATTGCTTAAGATTTTTTTTTTTAAGTTACTTCAAAGGTTATCAAACATACACCAAAGTAGAAAGAACAGTAAAATGAACTCCCTCGTGCTGACCACACAGGTTCAATAATTTCATCATCTGGCAATTTTGTGAGGTCTACATCACCCCTACATTCTCTTCACAACTATCGCTCCAAATACTAGAGTATTTTAAAGCATATTCCAAATACATTTCATCTCTAAATATTTCCATACCTACATAGAACAGATAAGGAATACTGTTTCTTACCAATCATGACCTCATTATCAACCTGACAAAATTAATACATTAATTTCAACTGATACCCAGTCAACATACAAATTTTCCAGACTGTTTAAAAAATGTCTTTTTATAATTGCTTTACTCAGATCAGGATCCAAACATGATCCACAAATCCTATCTAGTTAGTATGTCTCTTAAGTTTCTTTTATTGATCTCTAGAAGCCCCTTTCCCTTTTATTTTTGTATCATTTATTTGTTAATTTTAATATTGGTAATACATGATATTTAAATAGTCCCTATTGCATCAGATCAGGAGGCATTTAATAATTGGTTGTTTCTTTTAAGTGATCAGTTCTTTCAGGTGTTGTCACAGCTCTATCCATCAATTATAAAGTTCCTCATCAACTTTTCATCTAATGATTTTAGCAGTCAGCAGTAATCATTTCCCAGATCTATTAATTGATTAGAATTTGCAAAATGGTAGGACTGCTAGGTCAAAAGGCATACATGTGTAATTTTGCCAGCACTGCCAAGCTCCCCTCCATAAGGTTCACCATTTTGACATCCCTAGCATCAAGGGATGAATGTATTCATTTTCTTATGACCTTGCTAACAAACCTTGCTGTGACACTTCTTTTTTTTTTCAAATCCAATAGCTGCAAATGTTATCTCAGTGCAGTTTAAAATTACATGCCTCTTATTATGAACAAGACTGAGCATCTTTTCATATTTTTTTTTTTTGGACTACTCTTTCTGTAAATTATCTGTATCTCCATTTTTCTTGTCAATTTTTAGAAACTCATATATTAAGGGTATTATCTCTTTGTGAATCATATAAATTGTAAATAACTTTTCCCACTTTACTATTTATCTTTTTATTTAGCTATGTTATGTTTTTGTTATACAAATTTAAGCCTTTTTATACAGTCAAATTTTCTATCTTTTCCCTTATTGCTTCGGGATTTTGAGTCACAGGAAAGTTTTCTGTTCTCCTGGGTTATAAAGGTATTCATTAGTGTATTCCTCTGGTAATTGTATGGTTCCATTTTTTACATTTAGATCTATGATAAAAGGAATTTCCCACTTTCCATTTTATTTGCTTTTTTAATTTTTTACTTTTTTTTTTTTAACTTGACAAGACTATTTAAAATTTTATCTGGAAAAATTAATGTGAGAATCTACCAAATATTACAGCGTACTGTTGAGGCAGAAATAATCACAGCAAAGCAACGTAAACATGAGGGCAAACAAATCCATTGAGCCAAACAAAGTTCAGAGAAAAACACAGATATAAACATTTTGTCTATGATAAAGCTGAAGTTTCAAATCTGTGGGGAAAGCTCCATTAGTCATAAGTGATAGTGAGCAACCAGCTAGATACATGGGGGGAAATTAACATGGATAGATGTACTATATATATATATACACACACACATATACATACATATACATAAATATACATATGCACACACACATACATATATATACACACACACACATATATATATATGCACTATACATAGTGAAATCCAAATTTGGGCAGGGGCAGGGACAAAATTTAAATGTATATGTTTCCAAGAGAAAGACTATCCAGTTTTTATCACTGGGTGATAAGATTTGATGAGACTTTGATTTTATAATTTTCAACAATGATAATTTATCACTCATGAACCTAAGTAAAATAATTAAGTCATATAATAAATATTTTGCCAATTACTCCTTCAGGAAGCACCGACTATTTAAATACTTTAAGATGATTATATTAAATATAAAGTACTTTTACTTCATAGAATTTTTATCCAACAGGAAATTATTTCATTTCCCTAAAGAATAAAAGTCAGTTTGCCCTTTTAAAGTACAAAGTCTGACAAGCCTGGGTTTACGTAAAGTGTTGTTTTACATTTAAAACCAAACTTGGCTCTCTGGGTTGTATTTATGATTTTTGAAACCTCAATGATGCTTTGATACCTCAATATTTTGGTTAACATACCTATTTAATAAAGGATATTATGCATGTAAATACAGTTCTCTCCTTTGGTACAATATCCTTGTAAATAAAATTTGCAGATTTCTTTTCTCTTCTCCAACTCTGCATCATGATCAAATTTACACTGATCTCCCTGTTCACACACATCAAAAATAATAAAAAAGAAAGAGAAAAAAAGAAACAACTGAAAATTTTCCATAGTATTTCATGGTGAAATTATAGTCATTATCTTCAGTCTTTAAATAATGAGCTAATAGGAACTTAAACAATCCCTTAGGGCTCCTGCCTAAGACAGTGGATGTGGCTATGTGCAGCAACACAGATCTGTGAGCAGGGCCTCAAAGGATACTGCCTGTGTTCCACCAGCACTCACTATTTCTAGCTGAGATATTGTGGGAATTTATTTAATCTCTTGGTGCCATGTACAAAATGGGGATAATAACAGTAAATATTTTGCAAGGCAATTATAAGGATTAAATCATTTAATATTAGTTGTACTTTGAAAAGTATTTGCTACACAGTCATCATTATGTGTTCGTTAAAATAAAATCTGATTTCAACAAATTATGTTATTGATCCAGGAAATAATTAAATGAGCTCTAATGTACAGTATTTCCATGCAAGATACATTTTAAAAAAACAGTTTTATTAAAACTACATGAGAAATCTTAAAAAGTTAACCATACCCCAAAAGACTAAATTTTAAAGGTTACTTTGGAAGTTAAAATGATTTATGATACCCCTATAAATTTACCTTAATACATCTTCCTTCCAGAAAGTATTTACAGATTTGTTTTCCTTTGTGTTCCACTGTGTGCTGATTAATAAATTCCTGAGTCATAACCTTCCATTTTTTTCCTGGTTTACTATACTGCAAGAAAAAAATTTGATTTGAGTGCAACATATCAAATATTAATAGGTATTAAAATGTGTAGTTAAATGGATCCAGAAACCAGTAAAAATTCACTTAAAAGTGATCAAGATTGGACGTTCTGATGCTATTCATTTATTTAGCAAGAGATATGTTTCTAGTAGTCTGCTTACTGCTACTGGTGGTTACAAAGAAGCCTATTCCTTTCCATTTTAATGAGTATGCATAACTATACTTTAAAAAGAAAATTATAAAAAGCTTGAAAATTCATAATAATACTGAGTTTTGGCAAAGGTGCAATAAAATATGCACTCTCATGTATTGTTGATAGGTATGTGATAAAAGACTATAATATCCATACTGTTTGACATAGAATTGGCACTTTTCAGGATTATTCTGAACGAATTATCAGTGAGACACACAAAAATTTATTCAGAAAAATACTACAGAATTACTGACATAGCAAAGCAAACAAACAAATAAAACTAAAAATACCCTCCACATCCAAAACTAGGAGACTGGTCAAATATATTTAGGTGGTGGAATATTATGCAGTCTTTAAAAATCAGGTGATAGAAAGACAACTTGGAGACATAAGAAAATGTTTACAATACTTTACAAAGTAAAAAAATTAATCTCAACTTTATGATAATAAATAAAGGCAAATAAAAAAAGACTAAAAAGAATATACCCCCCACCCCATTTTACAGTGTATGTCTCTGGATGGTGGGATTAGAGATTTTTGTATGTGTGGCTATTTTGTACATTCTTTAAGGAAAAAAAGCAAAGAAATAGGGAAGATGTATTACCTTTAACTTTAATTTAAAAAATTAAGAAAGAGAAATACATTAAGAAAAATTAAGAAATCTCACAGCCCTACTCATGTCCCTTCATTCTCTTCAGTCTCCTATTCAACTTTTGCTATAAGTCAGAGTATGATGCTTAGCTATCCTAAGGGTAATGAGTTATATTCACGGACACCATCAAACAACATTGTTTTCCAAGAACCTACAACACACTGTGCTTCGCACCTCATAGGAACTCAATAACTATTTACTCTTCAGTTTGATTTCAGTTTTTCGTTTTCCCTTAATTTGCTAGAAGATGGAACACAAAAACATAATCTACCAAAAATAGGAAATTGCCTCTCAGCAAAAACTCGAGGCAATAGATGTCTAGATTGAAATCTGATCCACAGTGCTCACAGCTAAAATTATATTTTACTACAGGAATTCTCAAAAAGGTACAGAATACAAAACAAATAGAGAATTGTAGAGGTTCTTTTTAAAAATAAAAGTATACCCAACTTGACCACAGGAAAACACAATAAAATTGCTTATAATATACTCTGATAGAATCATTTAAAATGTCTTAACCCTACATTCACAAACATTTTTATACTTATAAATTCATTTAGAAGAAATAGATGTACAGATATAAATGACCAGCTCACATATGCCCTCTGTACAAAGAGTCGTGGCTATAATAAAATAAGCAGCCAATAAGAGTGCATTACACAAAGTCAATGAGCCAACTTAAGGAATATAACTCTGTAATAAAAAAGTAAAAAAATTAGGTTATCACACACATAAAAAACCCTAAAAAATGCAACAAGTTGTACCTATGTTTCATTAACAACTCATACTTTCTGTTTGTCTACATTACTTTCTATAATGCTTTGCTGTTTTAATAGAGAACTGTTGGGGGGGGTGTTTTGTTTTGTTTTTTAGTTTAGTTCAGTTTAAACAAGTAAAAAGTGACTCAGCATCCATCATTTTGAAAAACCTGATATAATCAAGGTACTCTACAAAATCTAAAGCAACTTTAACAAACAAAATTTTAGGACAAAATAAAGTGCCTAGACGATCTGACTTTTTAAGCTTAAACCTACAGAGAAACCACAAATGTTCTCTATCCCTAAGATGTCTTGTAAGAGCTGGAAGAACCAAAAAAGTAATCTAGTCCATCACCCTCACTGGACAAATATGAAAACTGATGATTAGAGAAGTCAGTGACATGCCAAAGGTCATATGGTGAGTTAGCAGAGTCAGGACAGAATTCAGGAGCTGTACCTTCCAGCTCCATGTTCTTTGCCTTATACCACACTACCACTAATGACACACAATACAAGAAACGAAAGATGAGGAAAGATGGAGGGAGGGAAAACCAAGCTACCTACCTAGTCATCTTTTAATTTATTTACTTTAGAAGATATATTGATAAGAGCATAAAATATTAAAACATATTTGGAAGGAAGAAGAAATGAAAGGATCTACCTGGAAAAGAATACATATTTACAGAAAATTTAATAGCTACTATAAACACTAAAAAAAATGTTAAGAGTTCTTATGGCCAACAGAATAAGTCTTTAAAATCCAGCAAAAGTTTGCTTGCTCTGTAATTAACCTTGAGTTTTCAAGAAAATAAGCGTAGATCTGAAGATAACCCTGAATTTATCTGTCCTTTGGGGAATCTCACAGTCCCTGAAAGGCCTAGGATGGAGATGGATCCATGTTGGCCACTCTAGTATGGCCTGCATGTTTACTCTATTCTGAATGGACCTTCCCCAGACCACTCCTGAATATGAGCTGCTTTCTTGGGCTCTAGAACTCTCCTGGTTTTTTTCTGGAATCATAAGAAATGTCTCTCATGACAGTCAATAAACTGACATAGTTGATAATTTATTTTAATCTTGATTTTTCTATTACACAATAAAGAATCTTTTAGTTATAGTCCAGATCTATAGACATCTAACATTTTAGTGCTTGAAGAGGCCCTTAGAGTTAATTTAATACTACACACTCATTTTACAGAATAAGTAAATTGAGGCCCAGAGACAGGTAGTAACTTACTGAAAGCCACACTTTCTTAGAAGTGATAGGGTATAAGGTATAAGTATTTAGGTATAGGGTATAAGTATTAGTTTATAGGAGCAGGCTTACTTGGAAAGCATTCATAGTAGTTTGGTTTAGGGAAAGTAGCATATTCTAGAGGTCTGCTGGTGTCTAGGAAAATAGGCAGGTTATAATCACCCACTAATTCTAAAATAATAATAACTATAATAATTCCAAAGTTGTTATTTTATGGAACAGTGAGTGGCTCAGTGAATGTTAATGGGAGCTGGGGGGGAAGAGTTCATGGTCAAGTAAATTTTGAAAAATATAGTTTAAACAAAGTAAAATGGGTTTCTTTATGCCTAACATGCTCAGAACCTTTAATACATTAATTCCACTGAAAATCCCCCAAAGCAGGGTTTCACAAATTTATTTGGGCCTGAACTTTTTTTTAGGTCACACCTGCTAACATCTCCTTAAATAGTATATTAAGGAGTTTGTATTAAGAAACCTCTGCCAATTATCCTTAAACTCTGAGCTCAGAAAACCAAACATTTTCAAATTACAGCATATAGTTACCCCTCAGTTCCCACTGAAGGATGCAGCTTTTAATAACCCACCCTTGCCTCTGCATAATTCGATCAAAATCCCACTGGAACAGTGATAGAATACAGGACTGAACCACTCTAATCCAGAGAATCACTACAAGATCAAAATGTACATGTTAGGGGTTGTAGTAGATTGAATTATGTCCCCCAAAATTCACTGAGGCTTGAATTGTGTCCCCCAAGTTTTATGTAATAGAAACTTAGCCCCCACTGTGACTCTTAAGAGAGTGAGAAATCCTATTTTGGTAATTGAAAGGTGGGGCCTTTAAGAGATGATTGGATTGTAGGACCATGCAGTAGTGAATGGATTAAAAATGGTGGTCAGGGGTGTGGTTCTGAGGGCTTTAAAAGAAGAGGAGAGTCTGTCTTTTGCTCTCTCTGCTTCCACCATCTTCCAGTGTGAGACCCTTGGGTCACTGTCGCCATCACCAGATGGACATTGTACTTCCCAGCCTCAGAAATTGTAAACAATAATTTTTTTTTTCTTTATAAATCACCCAGTCTCAGGTATTCTGTTATAGCAACACAAAACGGACTAATACAGGGGTTCAACTCAATTCTACACATACTTATTGAATATTACTGCATACAAGGTACATAAATTCATTTTTCCAACCATTTATATCCCCTTTTCTTCTCTTTCAATGCTTTTGACTCTAATAAGAAAGTTAATTTATCACTGCCTCCCTTCTTGGCCCTGTTACATATTGAGCTAATTAGCACTTTATTGCCATTTGCACTTGGGGAAGATGACTCCTAGGAAAGCACAACAGAGGATCAATAGAGAACATATTCTTGCTTTTAAACATATCAATTTTATTTTGAGGTTCTTCTAAATGTTTCGATTTTATTTCAGGGTCACCTAAATTTGCACCTCTATATTAGTATCATGACTAATTAAAACACAATTATTTTTGGAGTTTATTATATACTCCTTTGATCTGAGCTAGAAATTTTTCATTTACTAGGAGAGTGTTATTAAAACCACAGTGCTTTCTTTGCAACCAAATAGATTAAAAGATAGTAAAGCTCTTCTTCTCCTTATATATAAAATCTCAGTACCTCTTGAAAGTCATCTGTTCCTGAAAAAACATTAGGCCCTTTATTGGCTCTTCCCCCACGGTCTTTTCGTTTGATTTTCTTCGGCAAACCTCGTCCACGACCAACATTAAAACTTTTAACCCTCTGTTCAATACCTAAAAGAGTTAAAATGTACTTCAAATATTATAGAAAAACAGTATACCTGTCAATCTATTAGTTTACAAGGAACAACATATTTTCAATAGTCTGTAATATATAGGACATTCTCTTTTTTCTTCCTCTAGAATCAGTGAAAAAAATAAATTTTTACATTTTATTTCCCGGGTACTGCTTCTTGTTCCTTTGTTTTTTAAGGGACTTTGACAACATAGGAAGGCAAGGAACAAAGATATATATGGCTAGAGAAGCCCAATCTAGTTTTATTCTTTTTAATTTTCCTTAGGATAAGATAATTAACAAGACTTACTGATTTTAACAGAATTAAACATTCATATTTAAGGAAGACATTATGTTAATGGTTAATTTGTAGCAAACCGAATTTCTATTTGTAATTTTGAGTAAATACATACACATATATCTCCATGTAAAAATTATAGTTGCTTTTTGCTTTTGAAAAACTTGGCATTTAAAAGTATCTAAAAAGATAACCAAATTACAAAAATTATATGTTAGGGTAGTAAGTTATAATACAAAGTAATTTCTCATTTTACCAAAGTGATACCAAACTAGTAAGTTTTCTAATAACCTTAAAACCTATAAAACTGTCAATAAATATATGAAAAAATGTTTTACTTCATTTAAAAAAACCAAAGAAACTAAAATTTAAAAACAACATGCCAATTTCCACCTCAAAGAATAATAAAGCTCATTGTTGGTAGAGATTTGGAGAAACTGGCATTGGCAGGAGGAGAGAAGTGGTTATAAATTGGTACATCACCTTTTGGGATATCAACATGGTGCACAGATCAAAAATTTTCAAATGTGTGGCTATGTTTTTTTGACTTAGCAATTATACTTTTCAAAATTTATTCTCAAGGAAAAAAATGCTTGCCAACATATATTCTGAAATACGTATAAATGTGTTTATTGCACGGATAATCACAGAATTGGAAAAAAAAAAAAAAAAACTGGGTACAACTTAAATCTCAAACGATCACTACCAAACAAACCTAACAATTTGTTAAGACAAATTATGGTATATCTATTTAATTGGATCAAATGTAGGTATTAAATTCACTGATGTAAGAGTGACTGAGATGGAATTCATAGCTAAGAGGAGAAAGATAAGTTACAATAGTATATGGTTTCTTGATGAAAATAATGGTCAGAAAAATTCTGGAAGAATGTATACCAAAAATATTAATAATTAGTACCTCTGGGTGGTAGGGATTCAAGTTTGGTTTTGGGGTTTTTTTATGGCAGCTGGCTAGTATGGAGATCTGAACCATTGACCTTGGTGGATTTTTATTTTATCTTTGATTATTGCTGGGTTATCCTTTCTACAAACCAGAAAAATTTTCTGCATTTGACTATATACTAATTTACAACTCGGGGGAAAAATGAATGTCAAAAATAAAATGCAATACTCAATTCTTTAAAAGGACAAACAAGGAAGAGCCTGAAAGGAAAAACCCCAGGTGGGAAGGATTTAGCAAGTCCTCTACATTTACCATTATTTTCCAACTGGGATGATCCCTGATACCACTACATCTAGACTCCGGAAACAAACTTACTCATTACAATAACATTCACATAGGTAAGTTCTTGTCTCTTTAGTTCAACCAAGCCTCGGTTCATATTTTTTGAAGGAATTTTGCTAGAAAATCAACAAAGAATAAAGCTATAGAAATAACCAAATTTACTCATAACTGATTCCTTTATTCAAAGATAATTAAGGGCTAGTGACATAGGGTGTGGCTGCTCACTGCTTCATCTCAGCCTCACGTTGCTCCAGTTTTCTCGAAGCACACATACCGACTAGCCAACACTTAAGGTTGATTTGACCCTTACTTAACCCACAGTTTCTTCACCTATTGTCACCAACTAGTAACTTGCCCTGGCTTCTCCAGGGACCATGAACCTCAATACACTAGATAAAAAATGACCACTCCAGAAATTTCTTAGTTATGTTCTTATTTCCAATCTTAAAGGATGTCCATAGTCCTAGGTACATTTGCATAGCAAAGATGATTGCCATATTTTAAAGCCTAATAAAAGACCACTTCCTAGAATTCTGTCTTTTTTTGTCTAAATTATAAAGTAATAATACATAGAGTAACACAGACTACTGCATACTGACATCATATAGAAGAAAGGCGAAAAAACATAAGAAATCTGTATTACATTTGTATATATTTTTTAAATATTAGAATTTTTTAAATTAAAATATTAAGATATAATGCAGATTGAAATATTTATAGATATCTGTCTTCAAGATCTATAAAAATAAAGGAAAATGAATTTAGGTACCACAAGAATTAAGCTAACCTGGAGAAGGGGCTAAGAAATTTCTAAGTTTTCACTCTATAACTACTTTTTTTAATAGGGTTCTCAAATTCTATAACAAATTTTAAACTTACCTTGCTGAACTCCTTTCATTCTCTGTTTTTTCCCTGGTTCTTTAGAAAATGATGATCCTAAAGCAGTATTTGAGGTTTCTTTAGCTTGTCTGTATTGTTTCAGCTGATTCGCAAAATCTTCCTCCATTTCCTGACTGTAGCTACCGAAGTTGTCATCACTGTAGTTACCGAAGTTGTCATCACTGTAGGTACTGTACTCATCATATTCTTTACTTTTAAATTTTTTGTTATGTTGACCCTTCTTTGATGTCATATAGCTTCCTGATATATGTCCATGCTAAGGGAAAATGGACAATCATTATCAGGATTTTTCAACCATACATAGCAGTTGATAGTAATACAGGAAGGACATCTATTTTCCCCCAGAAAGTTGAGAGAAAGGAGGAAAGATAGTTATTAGAACTGAATCTTGATTAGTACTTATTCATGACAATATTTAACACTAACTTCGGAAGGCTTGATGCTACTCTGATATTCTTAAACATTATAATCTTTATGCTTTAGCTTTTGTTTTCATGTTTTATGTCTCGATATTTGTATGCACAGGAACACTTAAAAATCCACATCATCATTCATAAATTCCTTCTCCAAAAAAAAAAAAAATAAAGGTCTTTTTGAAAATAAGGAAAATGCAGTAAAATAGCTTGTGGGGAGGGGAGTGTGGAAAAAAATAAACATTCTTCTAACATTGAAAAATTCTCAAATGACATTATATTTAATAAAAATAATATGTGTGAAAACTATTGTAAAAAGAAAATGCTTATATCTAAGGTCCAAGAGAAAAAAACAGAACTTTCCCTAATAGTGAAAAACATCTAGTGAGTAAATTGTCCATTAGCAACTGTTTATTACAACAAACATTATTAATTTTATTGCTTCCTTACTAAAGCATGTGAAAACAAAGAATACCCTTTAGTCCTAGAAGTTTATTTAATGATAGTATTCAAGTCTTGTCTCTATTCACTGAAAAATTTTTATTAGCTCTATAATATCCTGTCAATTATTTTATAATGAAGCAAGAAAAAAGTTGCACATAATTATAACTTGAGGATTTAGAAAAACCCAGATCATGACTCATTTTTAACTTAGTGCATTTTGAATGTGATATAAAAACACTGCCCTGGCAAAATATCAGCAAGAGACTGTGTTTTTAATTAAATGCGGTAAAATATTAAATCTTTATAATTACAAAACAGATAAAAAGACATAACTAACCAACAGAATCAATTAGCTCATCAATTTAAAATTTTAAAGACACTATTAGATTTCTGATCTGTTTTAAGAAGTATTTTTAAAAGTTTATAAACTCCATTCTTAGTCTAGCACCTCAGAAATTCAGAAGAAGGAGATTTACAATTGCAGCCAAAAGGCAATGTTTCTGACATTTTTAAAAAGCCACTACACCAGGGCTGGCCAGTTCGCTCAGCTGGTTAGGGCACAGCCTTATAACAACAAGGTCACCAGTTTGGATCCCAGTACTGGCCAGCTGCCAAAAAAAAAGAAAAAATATTGTGTCCATAAAACAGGAACAGGAGGTATAAAAAAGAAAAAAAAAATGAACAGAGAATAAAAAGCCACTATGAAACTAAAGCAAACCAAAAAAATAATTGCTTAGATTAAGTTGAAGATTAATTAATTAGCTGAATGATGCTCACATTTCCTTTTATAAAAAATGTGATTATATTAATGCTTCAGTGATACATTTCAATACATTATGATTTAAGATTAGTCTATTAATGGATGAGTACGAATTTTTCTCTGGAGATTAGATGCTTGTCATAAAAGTTTTTAATTCTTAATATTAATTCAATTCTCTGATTTTTCACAGCTTTACAACAATAATCTCCATATTCTTACCTTTTTAAGTAGAATTATCCCTCTCTAGTTTCCCAACAGCAAATATTCCTAATAGCCCCCTAAGGATGCAAACAGTCCATCTCAGGGTTCTTTCTGTGGTGAAAAACTTCTAATGTGGACTGCTGAGGTCTTTAGCATTTGGATCAGAGTGTCACTCATGCAGTGTGACCTCTCCAGGAAGCATTAAATGGATGAAGGGTTACAGAGCAGCCCCAGTTCTCTAGAAGAATAGTTCCTTATGGTTCACATGTTCATTACTGGAGTAAACAAAATGCACTCACCAGCAAGGATCTGGCAAGTATTTTTTCAAGCCCTACTGAGAGAAGATAAAAGAAATTAAAAAGACTATAAATTCTACTAAAAGATATAGTTTTTCTGACCATTTTGCTGACTATTAGGCTATATACACTGCTATAACATCTGTGGGGGCAGACTTGGTTTCTGTAAAATAGAAACTGGCCACACAGCAATAACTGAAAACATGAAATAAGGGAGTAAGAGGCTCTGAATAAGGATGAGGAAAAGAGAAGCTATATTAAGTCCTCTAATTTAACTGCTCAATGTTAATACTATATTCTATTTCTGGCATGTAATTGCAGAAGTTATATAGCAAATACCTGTTATCTAAGAAAACAGGATTTTTAGGATGTAGTTAAGATATTTTCTAACTTTCAGTGAGTCAACTCTAAAATATATGTGGAGAAAATGGTACTGAACTTTCTCTTCTTGTAATGGCAGACTAGGTTATTCAGATCAGTCATCCCCCTAAAAAAAGTTGAAATGATAGACAAAAAAAAAATTTTTTTTTTAATGTTCTTGTAGACATCAAAGAGCTAACAAATTAGTGAAGGACTACTGGACCAATACCCATGGAGCAGATAAAAATCCCAAGAAGTGAGCAGCATTTGGAGCTGCTTTTACTTTGAGAGCATCAGCCCAAAGTAAGAATCAACGGCACCTTTGACTATCCCTTTAGTCTATGGCAACAAAAGGCAGAGTCGAGAGTATGGAAAGCTTAGTAATCCCAGCCCCATGTGATGGGGTGATCTCAAAACATAAGCCCAGCCTTCAGTTATCTGGGCGGCCTAGAAAAGTCTCAAATCCTAAAACTGGAATAAAGTTTGTAAGGGTCAGCAAGAATCTGGCAGAAGCAAGTGAAAATTCTCTCTGGAAGAAAAGAACACCATCCTAGGCCTCAGGTTATTTCTACAAAATGCACAATATTTTCAAATACAATGCCTAACATACAACAGGGGGAAAAAAAGCCTTTTGAGGAGTCTTTAGAGGAGACAAGACCATACGAAAGAGAATCTGTAAAAACAATAGGCAATACAGACTCCAGATACTGGAATTCATGTGACACAGATTTTAAAATATTCATGCTTTATTTTCAAGTAAAAGACAATATGAGAATTTCAGCAGGGAACTGGAAAACTATAAAAATAATTCATAAGATCTGAAAAAGAATCAAATAAATTTCTAGATACAAAAAATACAAAAACTGAAATTAAGAACTTAATAGATGGGTTCAAAGGCAAATTAGATCCCTCTGAAAAGAAGACAAGAGAAGAGCAATAAAGGATTAAGTAAAGCATATGCAGTAAAATGTTAAAAATTGGAAAATCTGGGTGAAATATAAACAGGAATTCTTTGTACCATTCTATAACTTTGCTGTAAGTCTGAAATTATGAAAAAATAAAAAGTTATAAAAGATGAAGGTGAAATAAACACATTGCCCAGTAAATAAAAGTTGAGAGAATTTATTGACAGCAAACCTACACTATAAGAAATGCTAAACAAAGGCTAAATGAAGAATAGTACTTCAGGTTAAAAGCAAATGATACCAAATTGATACTCAAGATCTATGCAAAGGATTGAAGAACACTGAAAATGAAATGTGAATAAATATTAAAGACCATCCTTTGTCTTAACTTCTTTAAGTTTTTGAAGCAAAAATAACAACATATATGGGAATACATAATGGTTAGAATTATATTAACAATACATATTTATTTACAATAACTGTATAATGTTTAAAAAAATATGAGACACTTAAAACGAATGCACTATTGCTTATACATACAAATTGATCTTGTCCTTCACAGTGGTCCCACAGAAGGCTATGTATTTATTACAATAATACTGCCACTATTTTAAATATTTGGAACCTCCTCTTTAGGGGTTACTTGCAATGACAATTTATGAATCAAGAATTTATAAATCTCATTACTTGATATTTTCAAATTTCTTGTTATCTGAAATAATAAATCCCATCCTGAGCATCTTTTCAGCCATTGTAAGAGTCTCCAAATGACTTCTGAGTATTTCTAAAAAATAAATCTAACAGCAAATAATGAAATGCAGGTATCACATCAGTGTTTGCTGATCAGTGATTTTGAAATTTTGTCCTTAGTGGTAAAAATAATTCTAATGAACAGTTTAAAAATGTTCTGAGAAATGGCAACACCATTGACTCCAAAATCACTACACATATTGAATATATATGCATTCTAACTAATATTTACCTAACTAGATAAAAGAATTAACTAGAGTATAATTCTTTTCAAATCTTAAGATGTGACCTTTTAATAAAACCTCATTTATGTAACGGTCATCTAGCAACCTCAACTATACATAAGGTAATGGAAAATTAGACTAGACAAGTGACTCTAACAAACATAGTAATTTAAATTAGACTAGACAAATGACTCAAACATAGTAAGTTAGTTTCTAAACTCCCAAGAGATTGGGAAAACCAAATTAGGAGAAAGAATAAAGCTCTTGTAAGCAAGAATAATGACAGATTGGCAAAAACTGAACATGAAAAGACTGGGGCTTTTCAGATAAATGTACATTGACCTAAATACTTTTCAGTGCTTCTGAAAGAAAGCATCATTACTTTCCTAGCAAAAAATAATAATATTTATAATGAGAATTTTGCTCATACAGTGCAATATATTTAAGAAAAATATAAAGTATATCATGTTTTAAAATCCTTTCTGTCAAAACACTTCAAACAATTTTTGCACTTAAGGAGGTGTATGTCACCTATCTTTAAAATTTAATACTATTATTATTTCCTCATCATGCTGGATAAAGTGTTGTGATGTGTTACAGGCTGAATTGTGTCCCCTCAAAATTCATATGTGGAAGCGCTAACCCCTAGTGCATCAGAATGTAATTATATTTGGAGATAGGGCCTTTAAAGAGGTGATTAAGTTAAAATGAGGCTGTTATAGTAGGCTCTAATCCAATTTGACTGGTGTCCCAATAAGAAGAGGAAATATGGACTCCAGCGGTTCTCATACACAGGGGCACAACCACGTGAGGACAAAGCAGTGAGAAGGCAGCCATCTACAAACCAAGGACAGAGGCCTAGAACAGATCCTTTCATTATGACTCTTGGAGAAAACCAACTCTGCTGGCACCTTGATCTTGAACTTCTAGCCTCTAGACTGAAAAAATAAATTTCTGTTGTTAAGCCACCCAGTCTGTAGTATTTTGTTATGGAAGCCCTAGCAAACTAATTCATAATATATTCTTTATCTTCAAAGATTTTAAATTTGTAGCATATGTCTGATAAAACATTTTTTTCAAAATATCAGAAAGCAAAGAATAAAACTGAAAGTTTTATTTTTCCCTTTAAAGAGCAATACCTGAAAACTACAGTGCAGTATCACTCCACACCCATTTTCCATTTTCAAAAAAAAGGAAAATAACAAGTGTTGGCAAGGATGAGGAGAAATTGGAATCCTCAAGCACTGCTGGTGGAAAAGTAAAATAGTGTAGCTACTGTAGAAAACAGTTTGGTGGTTCCTCAGAAAGCTAAATGTAGAATAACCATATGATCCAGCAATTCCACTCCTAGGTATATACCCCAACAAATTAAAGGAAAGATTTCAAAGAGATATTTGTACACCCACACTCATAAGCAGCCTTATTCACAATAGCCAAAATGTGGAAGCAACCCAAGAGTCCATCCGCAGATGAATGGATAAACAAAATGTAGTATATACAAACACTGGAATATCTTTGACATTAAAAAGGAATGAAATTCTGACACATGCTACAATATGTATGAAACTAAAAAATATTATGCTAATTGAAATAAGCCAGATACAAGAGGACAAATACTATATGATTTCACTTATATGAGGTACATAGACTGGTCAAATTCATAGAGACAGAAAGTAGACTAGTAGGTACCAGGGGCTGGGGGTAGGGGGAAATGATGTATTTATTGCTTAATGGGTAGAGAATTTCTGTTTGGGATAACCAAAAAGCTCTGGAAATGGATAGTGGTGAAGGTTACACAACATTGTGAATACACATAATGCCAATGAATTGTACAGTTAAAAATGGTTAAAATAATAGATTTTATGATGTTATACATGCTTTATCACAATAAAAAGAAGGCAATACCTGAGGAAATGGAATGTCATAATCCCTGTAGAAACCAGTTCTTTTTTTATGGGAACTTTCTGCATGTTCGACATCTGAATCAAGGCTGTAGTCTGAACTACCGTCGCTAGATGGAGAATTATGCTGAAGGGAGGGAAAAGACAAATGTGTTACATTTACAAAAGGAAGAAAATTTAACTAGAAACTACTAGATAAACCTGTTTCAGCCAGAGATGACAACGAGTACATTACATAATTCTAGTAGACTCTGAAGAACTATTGAAAAATTCCTGCCCCAAAGGCCACCACCACTCCAACTTCTCTGAAGTTTTCTAGGGGGAAAGTGTATCATCCCCTCTGTACAGAGACTTTATGGCAGCATTTTCCTCATCATCCCTTTGGCCTAAGGACTTCACACAGAAATACTGCACTCCTATGCTCTAAAATGATCTTACATGTAAGCTAATTTTTAAAAAAGTAAAATTGGCTCTTCATCACCAAAAAAGGTCCTAGAACATGAGTATTTATTAATTTATTTTTACCTAAAATGGCTTTAGAGTTCTTATTCTATTGCATGAGTTCCCTAATACTGTAAGATACCAAAAATTCCAAATTACATATCTGAAATAAATCCAGCCCACAAAATTGAACAAAAGTGAAATGATAACCACAAATAATTGATAACTGACAATTATCAAGAGTAAGCTTTTTCAAATATGCATACAATTTCCAAAAAAATCTCACCAAATCTCCAAATCTCCTCAACCTCTCCCAGTTTGAACACCCTCTTTAAAGAGCTCCTAAAGTTCTTAGCAATGAAAACACTGGCTCTGTATTTTATCATCCTTGCATTCCCAGCATCTGGGTCTCGTATAAACTCAATAAAAATGTGCTGAATTGAATTGAACTCTGATGTTCTTACAGCGGAAGGATCTGTTCTCCTCTATTCCATTCTTAAATGTCCTTTTAGGGAAGACA
The DNA here is from genome assembly GCF_027409185.1 of Cynocephalus volans. Taxonomy (NCBI): domain Eukaryota; kingdom Metazoa; phylum Chordata; class Mammalia; order Dermoptera; family Cynocephalidae; genus Cynocephalus; species Cynocephalus volans. The sequence continues at coordinate 86,246,206 of NC_084473.1, forward strand.
ACTGCTTTCTTCCTTTTTGGTCCTAAATGCTCTGTGGTTTTATTTTATGGTGGTGTTAGTTTTGTTTTTGTTGATTTGACAGGTGATATGAAGAACTCTTTTTATAATTATACTGTCAAAGGCTCCAACGTTAAGTGCCTAATCATTGCTGGTTAGAGTTTGAAATAAATACCGCATTTTCCATTTAAAAACCAAGTTTGCTCAGTCACTATCAGAAGTCAACTACAGCCCTAAGGAAAACCTTTCATTGAAGAACACAACACTAAAGGGATAAGACTTGCTCAAGAAGAATCTCAAAGGAAAACACTGCTTCAGGAAGGACAGAGAAGAGAAGGTTCTGCTTAAGGGAGAAGATTTTTCAGGCTATTTCCCCAAAATGAGGCTAGATCATAAAGACATCGTGGCTCATACATAAGAAGTAATTATTGACCTGAAATTAGCAATAGGAATATATTAAGAATAGCTGGAAATGGTACAGACTAATTAAAAGTTACCAAATTAAGTGAAAACATATGGAACATTTTTTACTTGAGAATCTTTGTGTTTCCTTTTATTCCTGCTTTGGGTGGGGGTGGGGGTGGGGAGAATATTGTTTGAGTTATTTGTTTAGTGCTTAAATGTATTGCTTTAATTTTTGTTATTTTACCTATAATACACTGGTGGATTATTTCCTTCAATGTACTTACGTTGTCAGTAAGTACTAAAAGTTCAAGTCTAGGGCCGACCCCGTGGCGCACTCGGGAGAGTGCTCCCACCGTGGGTTCGGATCCTATATAAGGATGGCCGGTGCGCTCACTGGCTGAGCACGGTGCGGCCGGTCACAAAAAGGCAAAAATAAATAAATAAATAAATAAATAAAATAAAATGGGCATATACATTCCTGGTAGGAGGCTGGCAGATTTCTCTAAAAAAAAAAAAAAAAAAAGTTCAAGTCTAAATTATGTTCTCTACAGAACTCTTAACAAACAACATCACATCACCCTCATGGTGAGTAATGAGGGCAAAAGACATATAATTCAAGGACTAATTAACAGGAAAGCTACTCAGTGACCCCCTTAAGCATTCAAATAGTGACAAAAAGAATTTAAGGACTTAGGTGACTTCCTCCAAACATGCCATCCTTTTCACACTTCCCAGCTTTTGTATTCTGTGTCTCCCTGGACAACTAAGTAATTCCTATCCTTTAAGATTTACCACAATCTCCAGTCCAACAGTAAAAGAATGATTTACTAAAGTTTAATACATATAACAATCAATTAAAATGATATTCTGGAAGATTTTACAGTAACATAACAAAATGTTTACCTTGTAATATTAAGTGAAAATGCAAATATACAATAACCAATATTATCTCTAATATGAGTATTAACAAAAACATACACACACAAAAGACTTGAAAGAAATATACCAAAATTCCAAAATGTTAACAGTGGTTACTCTAATAAGTTTGATTTTAGGTGGTTTCTTTTCCATTTTGTATTTCTAAATTGTCTAATTTTCTTGGAGTACATAACTTTTACCTTAAGAAAAAAGACAGTTATTTTTAAGACCATGTTCAAAGACTGGAACTTTTTTCTGACTTCCTCAACCACAAAGCAGATATATTCATCAAATATTTTTCAGAGGCATACTGAATGCTATTTGGAATGTTTACAAAGTAGAAAAGGTTTCTCATACTTCTGAGGTCTCTCCTATCTCACCGTATACTGCTTTGCTCTGTGTCTAATGGTTCTGTTACCTTCCCCCATTCCCTGGAGAAAGCACTTTCTTAAAGCTTCAGCTCTCATGGACCTTTCAAAATTACTCCCATGACTACATTTCCACTGGAAATTTCCTCCCTGTATCTCCAATTCATTTAGTATAAATCCCTCTTGATTTTTCACTTTTGCCTCAAATTCATTATATTTCAATTAAAATCTATTATCCTTTTCCCTAAACTAGCACTACCTACTTTGACATTTATCTATTAATAACACTACCATTCTCCTTGGCTAAAAATGGGGAAGTCATCTTCGATTCCTCCCTCTCACCCCTTTATAAGTTTCATCAATTCCTCCTTCAGGATATTTCTTAGATTTACCTATTTCTGACCATTCTTACCACCACAAACTTGGATCAACCTCTCATCCTCCAAAATATCAAACAAATTCCAATATAGTCTGACTAAAACAAAGCCTGTATAGTACAAATAAGAGCATTATATGTTAGCACATGCATAAGAATAGTATCTGGAGGACTACATAACCACAGTTATTTCTGAGGAATGAGATTAGAGGAGCCTTCTCCTTTTATTTCTGTCATGATTGAATTTTTAAATAATTAACTTCATGTTTCTTTGGTAATCATGAACAAATAGTACACAAATGTTCTTTTATGGCCAACTAAAACAAAGGAACAAACAAACAAAACTGCCCCCTGTACTGTCTGCCTCGCATCTCTCAGAGGGTTGGTGAGAGGTTGATTAACCAATACAAAGTACAGCACGATATGAGGAGGAATAGCTAGTGTTCTACAGCACTGTAGGGTGACTATAATTAACAACAATTTATCATGTAATTTCAATTAGCTAGGAGAGGATTTTGAATGTTTCCAACAGAAGGAAATGATAAATGTTTGAAGTAATGGGGAAAAAAATCAATGGTTGCCAGGGTTTCAGGGGATGAGGGAGGAAGGGAGAGAGGGAGGGATAAATAGGTGGAGCACAAAGGATTTTGGGGGCAACAAAAATATTCTGTATGATACTGTAATGCTGAACACATGACATAATGCATTTGGCAAAACCCATAAAACTGTACAATACAAAGAGAGAACCATAATGCAAAGTTAGGTAAGTGATAATATATTAGCATTGATTCATAATTGTAAAAAATGTATCATATTAATGTAAAATGTCAATAATAGGAGAAACTGTATATGTGGATGTGGGAGGATAAAGGAACTATCTGCATTTTCAATTTCTCTATAAAACTGAAACTGCTATAAAAATAAGGAAAAAAAAGAAGAAAAAAAAATATATGTTCCTCAGACTAGCACATCATTATTTGTGTCATTTTCAAGACCTCCCCAAAACCGGCTTACCTCACCTTTAGTTCTGCCTCCTTTACAATGAGAACATGCCTCAATACAGCTCATCTCCATGAGGTCCCTTTCCAATACAAAACACTCCTGCAGACTCTGTTCTTGATATTCCTCATTACTGGAAACATTTCCTTCTTTTCTCTTCTTTTCAAATCCCATTTTTTTTCACATCAACTCTATTCTTTACTGCTCTCCTTTTTTTAATTGTATTTTACATATATTATTTGAACTGCACAATTAGCACAATGCAAAATGCCTAACTGTATCTCCACACTACACTAGTTAGCACTTTATTACATATTATTTTTTTGATAATTGTTTTATGCTTTTGATCTAATGTCACCAAATAAAATCAAAGCTCTCTGTAGACAATTATACATTTTTCTTCTTTAATAAAAGTATTTATCGTAACACTACCCAATAAATGCTTATGCATTACCTGATTAGTTCACACTAGTTGAAGAACTGTAGACAAATAAATTAACAAATCTTACAGGGAGAAAGTTTAAATAAAGTTAACCATAGGTAAAGCGGTTTGAGGACTAGCTACAGTGTTTCCTGAGAAAGAGGAATTGATCTCAGCCTTCCTACCTTAGCCTGTGTAACCTTTTAGCCTAGAAAGGAGGGGGAAAAAGACTCCTCCAGCAGCAGCCAATAGGAGAGAGACCCAGGCTGCAAGCAAGAGAGAAGTACATTGAGCTGGTACAATGTCTTACTATGTTCCTAACAAAAGTTACAAATGTTCTAGCAAAATAAACACCAGAATGTACCCGGCTTCATTAACAGTTGTGTTACTGTAATTGCTTTCTTATGCAAGATCAAAGAAATGTGTGTATTTTGAACCAACAGGTAAAAGTTGTGCATTCAGTAGAAATGGATCCTCTCATACTCCCAGTGGAGAATTTGTGCTTCTTGCCACTGAAACTTTAAGGTTCTGCTGGACTGCAGATCTTGCAGTGAGAAACAGATGGGGGATGCAAATTCTTAATTCAAAGGACACAGTAAAAGTCTTTTTTCTTGTATGCTTTTTTATGTAGGAAAGTTTATTAATTCCTTAATGTTCTCTGACTCTGGATCATAGTTAAAAAAAATTCTTCACTCACAGGTAATTGAGGACCTTCACCCATGTTTTACTCTAGTACTTCTATAGTTTTTTTTTTTTTTTTTAACATTTAAATCTTTGATATATCTAGGACTTATCCTGATGTAAGGAGTGACTCTACTTTTATGTCCACATCACCATCCAATTCTCTCATCACTGCTTATTAAAAAGTACATCTTTTCACACTGGTTTGAGATGCTCCTCCATCATACACTAAATTTCCACATGTGTAGGGTCTATTTCTAGGTCTTTCTTTTCTGCTCCATTGGCCTGTTTATTTTTCCATGCACCAATATCAGATGGACTGTTTAATAACAGATGCTTTATTGTGCTTCAATATGTTAAGGTCACCCCACATCTTCTTCAAGTTTTCCTATCTATTCTTGGGTGGTGGTTTTAAAGATATGTCCACAAATTCTTTAATACACCTCCCACCAAGAGATGGAGATTAATTCTCCCCTTGAGTGTGGGCAAGACTTAGTAACTTGTTTATTGGAAATAGAACATGTCAAAAATGATGGTAATATCACTTCCAAGATAATAAATTTGCTTTTATACAGATTACATTGAAATGGGAAGGAAAGAGGCAATAAACAAAGTAAAATCAAATGCTATCCAGAAAACAAAAACATCCAGGGTGCTGGGTGGAGGAAAAGTGGGTATGGGGTGAGGAAGAAGAGGAACCTGTGCTGACACAGAAATCAGGGTAAAATTGGCAGCAGTGACAGTGATGGGGTAGTTTTTGAAACTCCCTGAATTTTCCCCAGAAAAACACAGCAATTAGCCCCCAGCCTACAGTATAAAGGCTTCCACAGTAAGTACACAGTAACACATATGAGTGAATAAATAAATAAATGAATCGATGAACAATGCCAATACTGCTATCTGTATCTGTACAAAATAAAACTTTCTTTCCTTAACCTTCCAGTATCCTGGCATATAATCTCCCATCAATTAAAAGATTATTTTTAACCTGAATTAAGATTTACCTCGATTATTTTTAAATCTTCATTTTAAGATAATTCATATCATCTTTATATTTAGAAAATTTGTTAATCACATAAATAAAAATATCTAATCCACGTTTTATAAGAAAATAGGCAACGCCTTATACTTTCTAATTTTCATTATTTTATATTTCATAAAAATTTACCAAAAGAGTAAAAAGTAGATTCTAACTAACCTTATGTTTCTCACGCTTTCTCCTTTTGGATTTTTTTTTCTCTCTTTCTTTCTTGTGCTTTTTTCTTGATTTTCTGTAGGTTTTCTCATTTTTCTGCTTTTCATCTTCTTTTGCTTCCTGTTCTTGTGTTTCTTCAAGTCCTGCATCATCTATTTCACCATCTTCTAATTCACCATCTTCTCTGTAGAAGACAATAAAAATTTTAATTTTTGAACATCAATTCTAAAATCTTATAGAAACTTTTTCAAAAGAAAAAAAGCATGTGCCAAGAATTTAAGCTATATCCATTTACATAAGGGATTAAAAAACTTTTTCTATAAAGGCACAGATAGTAAATATTTTACATTTGCAGGCCATATATGGTTTCTGTTGCAACTTCTTCCTTTTTTTTTTTTAAAAAGCCAAAGTTTGCCAATACCTGATTTAGGTTAAGATCACTGACTCTCACAAAATGAATGAATAAATGAATGAATACAATGCTATCTCAAAGTATTACAACAGTTACCATCTACTACTACCTTCAAAAAAGAAAAGTTAAACTAAAATATTTTAGGAAACATTCTAATTGCAGGAAGAAATTTTTAATTTAGTGGCTCATATGTAGACAGCTATAAATAGCTTTAAAATAAAAGCAACCTACGTTAATTCTTACCAACAAAGTAAACTTCAATAAGCAAACAAATTTCAATTTACTTATTACTTATGTATTGGATAAGTAACAAAATCCAAGCCACAAAGGGAGAAATGTAAATTTCTCAACTTGAACCTGTAAAAAATATTCACAATAAAACTATAAATCTGATTCCGCTTTCCAAATACTAGTATCTTTGCTATTACAGAGACTGAATCCTAGAAACAAACTAACTTTTATATCATGATACTTTTATGGTTACAGAAGCCAAAATATTCATTAATAGTATTTTTAAACGCAAATAAATCAACTTATATGGGAAGAAGAATACATAAAACAATTTCAACTTTAATCATGCTTTCATAACACTACAATTTGAAAAAATGCAAACAACTGCAAATAGCACATAGTGGTGCAGAAGGACAAATGTATAACTGGCAGCTAATAAGAAACATTCAAATCATAATGTATATATTTTAAAGGTAACTCAGAATTACTAGGAATGTGTAATTTCTAAAATGCAAAACTGATCATGTCATTCTCCTGCTCAAAATCATCAATGATGATGTGATATCTCAAATCTATTTCAAAATAATCCACTGGGGACAAAGTGGCCTCGGTAAGATTGGCCATGAGTCGGAAATTGCTGAAACTGTGGGATATGTACACTCTACTATTCTTTATATGTTCGAAGTTTTTTATAATGAAAGATAAACTTCAGTGACTCCCTTCTGACCTGAGGATATCTCCTTGATATTGCCAAAAAGCCCTTTATAATTGAGTCCCTGCTTACCCAGCTACTTAAAATTTTTCTAGTCTCTAAGCCTTAAACATTGCCTAAAAACTTTCACTGCCCTGCTCACCTCAACCTCCTCCCACCCCCATCCCTTAGATGTCATTTCTTCCAGGATGCCTTCTCTTACTATCCAGGTTTAGGTGAGATGCTCCAACCTAAGTACTATCCTAAAATAACTCTCATTTCTCTTATCACTCCACTCTGCACATTAAATTCAAATGACTTGCTTATTGGTTGGTGAAAGCATGGTATAGGACTCTTTCACAGATGTATATCTAGAATCTAGCATAGTACCCTGCTGTTTACCTAATGACTGAATTATAGTATCCATAACTCTTGCATATACAACAGACACATGATACCACCCTAAATCAGCTGTAAGTCATTGTCATTTCTCTCCACCTTCTATGATAAAATCAAAGATACACACGCACACACACACTTAGATGGACTCGAACATTTCTTGCGAGGCAGGTGTGGAATTCTGGCTATTTTAATAAAAATGTTCTGAACTTTTATAAAACTATAAACTTTTTTTTTTTTGGCAGCTGTCCAGTATGGGGATCCAAACCCTTGACATTGGTGTTACAACACTGTACTCTAACCAACTGAGCTAACCAGTCCCTTAAAACTATAAAATGTTATGGCCCAAGAAAATAAATGCATATATTCACCAAAAAACAAGCATAAAAATGCATCTACCGGCTTTAGTCATAATAGTAAAAAATTGTAAACAACCCAAATCTCCATCAAATGGTGAGCAGATACATAAATTGTGCTTTATTTATATAATAGAACACTTTAAAGAAAAATTACTGCTATACAAAACAATATGGATGAATTTCACAGACATGATGAGCAAAAGAAGTGAAATACAAGACATTATTTTATAATTTCATTTATATGCACTTCAAGAACAGACGAAACTAATCTAACCTATTGTAACAGAAGTCAGAATAGTGATTACCTCTTGGAGGAGTGTAACCGACAAAAAACGGGTACTAAGGAGACTTCTGGGATGTTGAAATATTCTATATATCGATCTATTTGGTAATTACTATACATACAATATCCATGGGTTCAACCAACTGCAGATGGAAAGCATTGGGGAAAAAAATTGTGTCTGTACTGAACATGTACAGCATTTTTTTCCCTTGTCATTCCCTAAATACCACAATATAACAATTATGTACATAGTATTCACATTGTGTTAGGTATTATAAGTAATCTAGAGATGATTTAAAGTACACAGGAGGATATGAGTAGGTTATATGAAATACTATGCCACTTTATATTAGAGACTTGTGTATCCATGGATTTTGGTATCCATGGAAGGTCCTGGAACCAATCCCCCCAACATTGAGGGACTACTGTATATATTTGTAAAAATTCATCAAGTTGCACATTTAAGAATTGTGCACTTTACTGTCTACATTTACACCATAATAAAATTTAAGATACAAATGACAAAAAAATCTAGTTTTTCTTTTATTACCTCTCTCCCCCAATTCGAACTCCTTAAAGCATAAAAAATTTTATATATGAATATTACTAATTCATATTTAGCTTCTGACTAAAGCTATTTAAAAACAAAGTACTCAAGCTGAAAATGGTACATATGAATTTATGTCCTACTTTACATAAATTCTTTAAGTATGAAATACGGTCCATTTATATTTATTAGACATAAAACACTGCAAGTTTTAAAAAGTTTTCTCTCTTCTCCCTTGGACTAGTTATCATTTCAGCATTCATACAGTAACAGATTTAAACCTGTGAATTTCTGTTTGGTTACAAAAAATGAGAGAGAAAGAGGAAATAACAATGATCCATACTTCCATGAACTACTTCAAATACTTTTAAAAATCAGCTTTGGGCACATATGGAAAGCATGTATGCCATAATGGAGAGAAGATCCTTAATGTGAGGAAGGCTAGATTTTAATTCCAATTCTGTCACCAAAATCAGTAAAATAGAGCTTTCTTGATTGAGCACCTAATTAGGAATCAGACACTAACCTAGTTCTGTAGTCTTGAGAAAAGCCAACCATGGAAGAGAAAATAGAAGCAATTAAGAGTGCTTTGCATTCTCTAGGTTTTGAACTAGCTCAACACTATTATAAGGTTTTTTGTTTGTTTGTTTGTTTTACTAATCCCAAGATATTTTTAAAAACTTAATAAATCAAAAAGTTCCTACATCAGTTACACAAAAGTACTTCAAAAGTTCATGGAAAAACAGAATTAAAAGATAACACAAAACTTTCCTTGAACTTTTTGAAGAACTCTCGTATATAGGTGACTTTTTATTAACAAAAAAATAATAGTGATTATGTCCTTTTCAGGAAAGCAGCATATTTGTGTTCATGTATCAAAGACTGGTAAATAACTATCCAGTTAATAAACAAAATTATTTTTAAAAGAGTTTATCTCTTAGGCAAATCCATAGAGACAGAAAGTAGATTAGGGGTTGCCAGGTTGATTAGAGGAAAGAATGAGGTATGAATGCCAATGGGTACAGGGTTTCTTTCAGGAGGGATAAAAATGTTCTAAAATTTGACGGGGGGGGGGGGCAACTGCACAACTCTGAATATACTTAAGACCAATGACTTGTACACTTTAAAAGGGTGAATCGTATCTCAATAAAGCTGTTATTTTTTAAAAAATAAAGTTAAAAAGGGTTTTTTTTCTCTAGATTTAAATTCCTAGATTGGAGACAACTGAAGAAAATCATAATACACTATGGTATTAAAGACTCTAAAATTATCCACTGTCCTCACTGTCCATTTGTTTTTACTCTGAGGTAATTTTTAATTTCTAATTACCTCAGAATAAGAATATATTGAATCTTTATAAAGTATAAATTAAATCCTTATAAGTTGATATGCCTCCATAGAGGATTCTATTTTTCTCCATTCTGATACTGTTAGCTATTAAAATAAATTAATCTAAACCATTCAGTCTTACCTCCACAGGTAGTTTCTGCTTTTTCTTTATGCTTGCCTAAAAGCTGCTGTTAAAAGCTACAGATCAGAAACTGAGTCTTCCGGAAAAAACACAAAATCCTCAATAAAAGACTATACAAGTACTCCTGATGGATGATATTACAAAGACATTACTCATGAATACAAACTTCCTGAAATAAGCTGATACAGTCATCACAAAAAGGCATTTTTCAGAATGTACCAAGTGACTGTGTCAGGATTTCCAGGACTTTTTTATAGTCCAGGAGCAGACAACTTAATAGAAGTAGATCGTTTGTTATAAGACCAATAGAACATGAATTTCCTAGATGCTTGAAACTATTACTTGTAACACTTTTCTTTTCATGCTATTGTACTAATTCACGCTGTCATTTCTCCCTTTCCACAGATGATGAGGTAAGGGAACTGCTCTGTTCTGGTGCCCTGGCAACCATGCATGTCTCCACAAAGGCCACTTAGGCAAAGCTCAACAACAGGCTGACCTAAGCCTTGGGAGAATACCCTGTGATCCTCCAGAATACAAAAAGACAGGCAGTCTTGTGAGACGCTGCTACAAGGTTATTTCTCAAACACTTCCTCATTTTATGTGGGAAGCTTCTCTGAGGCAGTTTCTCATCCACCTTCCCTAGTTCCAGTAAGGTGTGAGATTTACCACCTTGCCCACTACTTAGGATACAGCTGCAGGCTAAAAAAATTGCTTAGCTACAGTATGGAAACTGTTACTTAGCAACAGAGTGCTCACCACTCATTTTGCCTATCATCTGGCCCCTCTGGTTTCAGAGTTATCCTGTGGGACAAGGGACATGAGAAGCCAACACCACGCTGGCCATGCATTTGTTGTCTATGTGAGCAATAAACTGTCTGAATCCTACTGGCCGAATCTGTCAGCATGCTTGACATATAACTTGCTTGGGTCTAGGCTTTACCCATGCATACTCTGATCTTTTCCCTCAAACTAAATAGCATACATATATATGGTCCTCTTGATTAAGCTTTGAACTAACTTCCTACCTTATACTCCCCAAACCAGATATTTCCCCTCAATGAAAATACTGTCTGGTCATACTGGGGCCATGGAAGAGCTACCTGACATGAGTTTTGAAGATTTTATGTTGATCTCAAAACTGGACCTTGGACATTTACATCCTGCATGGCTTATCTTACTTCAGTTTCTCTTTACAGTTTCAGAAAGTCTCTCTTACAAATTACCAGTGGTAAAATCTGATGAATACCTATAGCCATCAGAGCACTTTTATCTTTATCCTTCATCCAGTATATTCTTATACCCTCTGGAATGGATTTAGCATGTAGAAACCCATCTTACCCCTTTCTGACTACCTATAGCCATGCAATTTTACTTGGTTTGTTTTACTCCTCAATCCAATCTTAGAATTTGTCAAAGCCTCAATCCAAATACAAATTCCTTCAGGAATGGGACTTAATACAAATATATAAGCAGTATTATAAATTTTAATTAGCCTTACATTGTTCGTAATCCTATGATAACCTTTGCAAATTTTCACTCAAAAGATATCTCAGATATAAATGAAAATTCCTTTCTCACTTTTGTTACAAGTAATTCCTCTTTTGTTTTTGAAGCCGTGTGTATGTGACTCTCCTAATATTTATTTCCTGAACCAATAACATATTTACTTATATTTGCCTCATAAAAACCTAATTTACATATACATGTAACTCTATGTAACAATGTAATTATTACATGATTTTAGATACTTCCTTCCCATGTCTTTCAGGAGACCATGTTTCTCTGGGAGTGTAAGAAGGGACACTGATTTCCCTGGATGGGGGTCATATAACTTGAAAAAGTTATCAAAACTTTAATAACATTGACTGAAAAGATAAATAAAGCTGTAAATCACCAGAAGTACAAAAAACTAATCTAAAAATCATTGATCCATGTGGTTGCAGATAACAGCATAGTGCCAGATTCCTTGCTGCCAAACCAAGAAAAAAATATGAAATACTGCTAACACTGGCTCCTGTGTGTGGAGTTAATAACACAGGAAAGTTTGACCAATATATAGTCAAACTGAAAGAAAAGACAACTTAGCTATCAGAAGTGGATTCAAAAGGACTGTTGAGTTCTGATCTCCTGGTCAAAGTGAGGGAATCTTTGGTCATCAGCCTAAAGTGCTTTCCAGTCTCTCCTTATAATAGTCATGGTCATTCTTACTTGTCTCATAGTCTTCCAATGCCTGGTCTCCAGAGTTATATATGCTTCTGCAGAGCTGTTATTTCATTGACGGCACAAAAATTTATTTTACAACAGAAGGAAAATAAAGGGACTCTGATATTCAGTCGGGCTAAAGGTCAAGGCCTTCAGTCAGAACTCCTACATAGGTCATAACCCCATACAGCAGTGACATGTAAATTTCTGTTCTATATCTATAGGACTAATGGAAAATAAAAAGGGGGGGATTGTTAAAGTAAAATTCTGACAAGTTCCTAATATGCGCATATAAAAGTGTTCACTCCCTGAGCCTAACAGAGACTCATATCCCACCTCAGACTTCTTGATTAAGCAATGCCCGGACTTCTCCAAGTGCGTGAGCTTGGAGCCTGCATGCGTGGATTGATCGCTGCCACGGTCTGCGTTAGCTCCGGAGGTGCAACCATAGGACAGATGAACAAGTTCTGGGGCCCGCGCCGCCCTGAACCAGCATCGTGCAGGTGAGCCCCCCGGTGCCAGCCAACGGAACCGCGGCTCCACGCGGCTCCCTCACCCGGGCCGCCTCGAACCCAGTCAGGAGGGGAGCTCCAAGCCCTGCTGCTGTGCCCTCAACCGGCTCCGCGCAGGGGGGCCCGCTGGAAGCGGCCAGCAGCAGCACCAGACAGTGGAACCGGGCGGCTACACGCGACCCCCTCACCCCGCAGCCTCGTACCCAGGCAGAGGGGGGAGCTCTAGACCCCACCCCCGTGACCCTGAACCGTCATCACGCAGGTGGGCACATCAGTGCCAGCCAATGGAACTGCGGCTCCCTCACCAGAGCCGCCTTGAACCCAGTCAGGTGTGGAGCTCCAGGTCCTGCTCCTGCGCCCTCAACCGGCTCTGCGCACGTGGGCCCGCTGGAAGCGGCCAGCAGCAGCACCAGACAGCAGAACCAGGCAGCTACACGCGGCCCCTCATCCCGCAGCCTCGGACCCAGGCAGCGGGGGAGCTCCAAGACCCGCCCCTACGCCCTGAACTGGCACCGCGTAGGTGAGCCCACCTGGGGGGCGGCTGGCAGCAACACCAGCCAGTGGAACCATGCGGCCTCCACGCAGCCCCTCATCCCACCTCAGACCCAGGAGGTAGCACCAACCTATAGTTCCGACCCACCAAGTTTGGCCCAGCAGAACTCCATGGTGCTAGGGACTCATTCTGCGACCACAGAGTCTAGAACAGGAACCAAGGTGGTTTAACATAACCACCACAACACCTTCTGTCAGCAAAGACAAATTCACCCCCACAATAGCAACCAAGGCCACTCCACAGCCAACCACACTGTAACAGAAGTAGCAAACCCCCTACCAAATGACCAAGCATTAGCAAAAAAACTCTAGCATAAACAATCAAGAAGAAATGACACCACCGAAAGGATACAGTAATGCCCCAAAGTCAGACTCCATGGAACAGGGAATCCTTAAAAAGTCTGAAAAAGAATTTCGAGCAATGATCTTAAGAAAACTTGAATAAATAATGGAAGATTCAATTAGAGAACACAATGAAACAAGAAAAAACATCCAGAATATGAAGAAGGAAATCTACAAAGAGATTAATACCGTAAAAAAGAGTGTAGCAGAACTAAAAATGAAAGACTCACTCAATGAGATAAATAACATGACTGAGAGCTTGAGCAGCAGGGTAAAGCAAGCAGAAGAAAGAATTTCAGAGCCTGAAGATGCTCTTTTTCAAATAAGTCAGGCAGACAAAAAATAGGAAAAAAGAATTAAAAATAATGAGGAAAACCTACAAGAGATAGCAGACAACCTCAAGTGCTCTCTAACATCCTAATTCTGGGTATTCCTGAAGGGCAAGAGAAAGGAAAAGATATCAAAAACCTACTCAAGGAAATAGTAACAGAAAGCTTCCCAGGTGTAGGGTGACATACAGACCTTCAGGTCCAGGAAGCTCAAAGGTCCCCAGATTCAACCCAAAAAGATCCTCCCCAAGACATATTATAGTTAAATTTGCAAAGCTCAAAGACAAAGAGAGAATTCCATAAGCAGCAAGAAAAGCGTCAGGTCACTTATAGGGGAACCCCCATCAAACTAACAGCAGACTTCTCAACCGAAACCCTACAGGCCAGAAGAAAGTGGAATGATATATTCAGAATACTAAAAGAAAAAAACTGCCAGCCAAGAATTCTTTACCCAGCAAGGCTCTCCTTCAGAAATGAGGGAGAAATAGTGTATTTCCCAGATAAACAAAAGTTGTGGGAGTTTGCCACATGACCAGTCCTGCAAGAAATTCTCATGGGATCATTCATCTGGAATCTGAATAATGGTGACCATAATCACAAATACACAAGAAAGAGCAAAACCCACAGTTAAAACAAAAATGCCAGCAAGAAAGATAAAGAAGCTAAATCATTCTGCCTTAAATTCCCAACTCACATTGAAGAAGAGAAATAAAAGGGGAAATAATTATCAAAAGATATTTAAACCACCTAAACAAGTAGCAATTAAAAGACAGGAATTAAACTACTCTCAGTAACTACTCTGAATGTGAATGGACTAAACTCCCCATTCAAAAGACACAGACTAACTGACTGGATTAAAAAGCTAGACCCAAGTATATGCTGTCTTCAAGAGACCCACCTCACCTGTAAAGACACTCATAGACTAAAAGTGAAGGGGTGGAAAAAGATATACCATGAAAATGGAAACCAAAAATGAGCAGGAGTAGCTATTCTTAAATCAGACAAAATAGACTTTAAACCAAACAACATTAAGAAACACAAAGAAGGCCATTATATAATGATAAAGGGAACTATCCAGCTAGAAGACATAACAATCATAAACATGTATGAACCCAATACTGGAGCACCCAGATATATTAAGCAAACACTCTTAGACCTAAAGAAGGAGATAGGACTTAATACATTAATAGTAGGTGATCTGAAAACCCTTCTCTCAGTATGGGACAGGACTTCCAGGCAACAAGTCAACAAAGAGACACAGGATTTAATCTACACCCTAGACCAACTGGACTTGGCAGATATATACAGAACGTTTCACCCAACAACTAAAGAATACACTTTCCTCTCATCAGCTCATGGTACATTCTCCAGGACAGATCACATATTAGGTCACAAATCTAGTCTCAGCAAATTCTAAAAAACTGAAATCATTCCAACAATCTTTTCAGACCACAATGGAGATAAAACTGGAGACAAACAATAAGCAAATCACTGGAAGCTATACAAATACAGGAAAATAAATAATAAGCTCCTGGATGACCTATGGGTCCAAGAAGAAATTAAACAGGAAATCAAAATTTTCTAAAAACTAATGAAAATAAAGATACATCATACCAAAACTTGTGGGATACTGCAAAAGCAGTACTAAGAGGCAAATTTATTGCAGTAAATGCTTATATCAAAAAAATGGAAAGGGCCAGTCCCGTGGCGCACTTGGGAGAGTGCAGCGCTTGGGAGTGCAGCAGCACTCCCGCCGCGGGTTCGGATCCTATATAGGAACGGCCGGTGCACTCACTGGCTGAGCACGGTTTGGGCGACACTGAGCCAAGGGTTGTGATCCCCTTACTGGTCACAAAAAGACAAAAAAAAAAAAAAAAAAAAAAGGAAAGATGCCAAATAAATGACCTAACACTACACCTCAAAGAACTAGAAAAACAACAACAATCCAAACCTAAAGGCAGGAGACAGAAAGAAATAATTAAGATCAGAGCAGAACTAAATGAAATAGAGACCCAAAAAACAATAGAAAAGCTCAACAAAATAAAAGTTGACTTTTCGAGAAGATAAATAAAATACACACCATTACCTAGATTAACAAAAAAAAAGGAGAGAAGACCCAAATAACAAAAATCAGAAATGAAAAGGAAGACATTACAACTGGCACCACAGAAATACAAAGAATCATTAGAGACTGTTATAAACAACTGTATGACAACAAATTTGAAAATCTGGAAGATATGGACAAGTTTTTAGACACATATAAATTACTAAGACTGAACCAAGAAGAGTTAGAAAACCAGAACAGACCAGTAACAAGCAAGGAGATTGAAGCAGTAATTAAGCAGTCTTCCAACAAAGAAAAGTCTGGGTCTGGATGGCTTTACAGCTGAATTCTATCAAACTTTTAAAGAGGAGTTAATACCAATTCTCATGAAACTGTTCCAAACAATTAAAACAGATGCTACTCTCCCAAACTCATTCTATGAGGCCAACCTAACTCTGATACCAAAACCAGATAAAGACACAACAAAAAAAGAAAATTACAGGCGAACATCTGTGATAAGCCTAGATGCTAAAATCCTCAACAAAATATTAGCAATTAGAATACAGCAACATATCAAAAAAACTATACACGGAGTTTCAAGATGGCGGCGGCTGCGGCGGCTGGCACGGAGTAGCTGAGGTGGAAAAGGTGGCTACTGGGCCTCAGGCAGCCGGGAAACTTGTGGACCTTCCTCTGGCCATCTCTTAAGGGAGGACTGCTGCTGCTGGCCGGTCGTGGGGGCTCAACGCCACTTTGCCCCCGGCAGGAGAGGCTGCCTCATTTACAGGCAACAGCTTTGAAGTGTGGAGCAGGAAAAGAACTGATTCTTAGCTGCAAAAGCGAGTCTTGAAACAGGGAACACGGCGCCAGGGCTGCTGTGGATGCAGCCAGGATCCCGGAGGCTGGGGCCGCACTGAAGGCGGCCAGCTGCCCTATTCAGGATTCGAGGTTTCAGGCCGGCATTAAAGAAGATTCCTGGGTGCGCCCGAGCGGCGCTGCGACTGAACAGCCCGAGGCGGCAGCGCCGAGAACACGGAAGGCAACAAACCAGAGACAGAGCGAGCGCCCGACCTGGCACAGCACTGTGAGTGATCCCTGGCACAGCTCTGTTCGGGGGGTGGATGCCCACGCGGCTCCCGCCTGCACCACCAGGCCACTCACTGCCCCGGTGCTGCCTCCATTTTCCCAGGTGCGGGCAGCTCCGCCCTGCTCGGCCATCACTGAGCCCATTTGCTTGGCCTGGCGCGGGGCTTTCCGGACCCTGCGGGCCGGCCTCCTCTCCCACTCCCTCCGCGGTTCTCTGGCGGGGCTGGGGGTGTGGGGCGTCCCGACCAGTGTTGGGAGGGCTAGGAAGTACGGGCGGGCCGACTGTCACTCCACCACACCCTGGACTCCGGCCCCGGTAAACTTCCTGTGACTGGGAGGCAGATACCATCTCTGCGACCACCAGTTTGGAAAAAAGCCTAACGAATTTCTGGTTGGGAATAGTGTGGTAGGAGAGTTCCCAGGTCCGCTTGAACCTGCCGGAGAGCAGGCTGCAGGCGGGCACTAGACTCGGTTTATACCGGGGGGATACAAAGGTGAACAAGACCCGAGAAAGATCTACACAGTGCTACAAAGGCACCCAGACAGACCGGTCGTCTGTGCCTAGCAGAAACCTGGTAGACTTCCTGGGCGAGGCGGTGCTG
The DNA here is from genome assembly GCF_027409185.1 of Cynocephalus volans. NCBI lineage: Eukaryota > Metazoa > Chordata > Mammalia > Dermoptera > Cynocephalidae > Cynocephalus > Cynocephalus volans. The sequence goes on from NC_084473.1 coordinate 86,263,631, forward strand.
AGCAGGGTCTTGAAGGCCCAGCTGATAGAGGAGGGGTGCAGCAGACACGCCCCAGCCCAGCATAGTGCGCACAGAGGGGGGAGACGTGCGGCCAGGGAGGCGGAGACTCGACAGAAACCACACACCCGGTGGGGTCGCCACTGCACGATCTAACAGCCTGGGCCAGAGCACACGGAACGGGGAGAAGTCCTGTACAGAAAGTGAAAGCTCAACAGAGATCACACACCCTGTGGTATGTGATCCACCAGCCCAGCAGAGTACAAGCTGACCAGAAAGGTGGATCCCCGGAGAAGCCCAAGACCCGAGGCAACCACACACACAAGACACTAGACACCAGAAATACAAAAAATCAAGAAAGTACACCACCAAAAGTTAATAAATCTCGTACTCTAGATCCTATAGAACAAGAAGCCCTTGAAATAACTGACAAGGAATTTCGAGTGATAATTCTAAAGAAACTGAATGAAATACAAGAAAACTCAGCTAGACATCATGATGAAATGAGGAAAAGTATACAGGATCTGAAAGAGGAAATATACAAGGAAATCAATGTCCTGAAAAAAAATGTAGCAGAACTTGCTGAACTGAAGAAGTTATTCAGCGAAATAAAAAACACAACGGAGAGTTTAACCAGCAGGCTTGTCGAAGTTGAAGAGAGAACCTCTGAACTTGAAGATGGGCTGTTTGAAATAACACAAGCAGACAAAAAGAAAGAAAAAAGAATCAAGGACATGGAAGAAAATCTGAGAGAGATATCAGACAACCTCAAGCGCTCAAATATCCGAGTCATGGGTATTCCAGAAGGGGAGGAAAATGGAGATTCCATTGAAAACATATTCAACAAAATAGTGGCAGAAAACTTCCCAGGTATAGGAAAAATCACAGATCTTCAGATCCAGGAAGCTCAACGATCTCCAAACGTATTCAACCCAAAAAGGCCTTCTCCAAGACATGTCATAGTCAAATTGGCAAAACTCAGAGACAAAGAGAGAATCTTAAAAGCTGCAAGAGAGAAGCGTCAAATCACCTATAAGGGAGCCCCAATCAGGTTAACATCAGACTTTTCATCACAAACCCTAAAAGCTAGAAAGGAATGGGATGATATTTTCAAAATACTAAAAGACAAAGATTGCCAGCCAAGAATACTCTACCCTGCAAGGCTATCCTTCCGAAATGAGGGGCAAATAGTATATTTCTCAGACAAACAAAAACTGCGGGAGTTCACTACCACAAGACCACCCTTACAAGAAATCCTCAAGGGAGTACTGGGTTTGGTTCCTGAAAAATAACTACCACTGCCATAAAAACCTAAGAAAAATCTAAACGCGCTAGTACAATAAAAATGGCATTCATGAAGAGAAAACAAGCTAACAAAAACACTATCTACAACCTAAGGAACCAACAAACAAAGAAACCAAACAGTAAATCAGAAAGCAAGGAACAAAAGACACCTAAGACAACCAAACAACCAATAAAATGCTAGGAATAAATCAACACCTTTCAATAACAACTCTTAATGTTAAAGGCTTAAATTCCCCAATTAAAAGACACAGACTGGCTGACTGGATCAAAAAGCAGGACCCAACTATATGCTGCCTACAAGAGACCCACCTCACCCATAAAGATTCACACAGACTAAGAGTGAAAGGATGGAAAAAGATTTACCATGCAAACAGAAAAGAAAAACGAGCTGGAGTGGCTATTCTTATATCTGACAAAATAGACTTTAAACTAAAAACCATAAAAAGAGACAATGAGGGACACTACTTAATGATAAAAGGACTGATCCATCAAGAAGACATAACAATCATAAATATGTACGCACCCAATGTTGGAGCAGCCAGATTTATAAAACAAACTCTATTAGACCTAAAGAAGGAAATAGACACTAATACCATAATAGCAGGGGACCTGAACACTCCACTGTCAATATTAGACAGATCATCTAGGCAAAGAATCAGTAGAGAAACACAAGATCTAAACAAGACTCTAGACCAATTGGAATTGGCAGATATCTACAGAACATTCCACCCAACAACCTCAGAATATTCATTCTTCTCATCAGCACATGGATCATTCTCCAGGATAGATCACATATTAGGTCACAAATCAAGTCTCTATAAATTCAAAAAAATTGGAATTATCCCATGTATCTTCTCAGACCACAATGGATTAAAACTAGAAATTAATAACAAACAAAACTCTGGAAACTATACAAACACATGGAAATTAAACAGCATTCTACTTAATGACATATGGGTCCAAGAAGAAATCAAGCAGGAAATCAAAAAGTTTATTGAAACTAATGAAAACAATGATACATCATACCAAAACCTGTGGGATACTGCAAAAGCAGTATTGAGGGGAAAATTTATTGCATTAAATGCTCACTTCAGAAGAATGGAAAGATGGCAAGTGAACAACCTAACACTTCACCTTAAAGAACTAGAAAAACAAGAACAATCCAATCCTAAAGTTAGCAGACGGAAAGAAATCATTAAGATCAGAGCAGAACTGAATGAAATTGAAAACCAAAAAACAATTCAAAAGATCAATGAATCAAAAAGTTGGTTTTTTGAAAAGATAAATAAAATTGACAAACCATTAGCATGGCTAACAAAAAAAAGAAGAGAGAAGACCCAAATAACCAAAATTAGAAATGAAAAAGGCGATATTACAACTGATTCATCTGAAATAAAAGGAATCATTCGAGACTACTATAAACAACTATACGCCAACAAATTTGAAAATCTGGAGGAAATGGATAAATTTCTGGACACACACAAGCTCCCAAAACTGAACCGTGAAGATGTAGAAAATTTGAACAGACCAATAACAATAAAGGAGATTGAAGCTGTTATCAGTAGGCTCCCAACAAAGAAAAGCCCAGGACCAGATGGATTCACAGCAGAATTTTACCAAACATTCAAACAGGAATTGACACCGATTCTTTACAAACTATTCCAAAAGATTGAAACGGACGCAAATCTCCCAAACTCATTCTATGAAGCAAACATCATCCTGATACCAAAACCAGGTAAAGATATAACCAAAAAAGAAAACTACAGGCCGATATCCTTGATGAATATAGATGCAAAAATCCTCACTAAATTACTAGCAAACAGAATACAGCAACACATACGTAAAATTATTCATCACGATCAAGTGGGATTCATCCCAGGGATGCAAGGTTGGTTCAACATACGCAAATCAATAAATGTGATACACCATATTAATAAACTCAAACACAAGGACCATATGATCATCTCTATAGATGCTGAAAAAGCATTTGATAAAGTTCAGCACTCATTCATGACAAAGACCCTCTATAAGTTAGGTATAGAGGGAAACTATCTCAACATAATTAAAGCCATATATGCCAAACCCACAGCCAATATCATCCTGAATGGGGAAAAGCTGAAAGCTTTTCCTTTAAGAACAGGAACTAGACAAGGATGCCCACTCTCACCACTCTTATTCAACATAGTGTTGGAAGTACTAGCCAGAGCAATCAGAGAAGAGAAGGAAATAAAGGGCATCCAGATTGGAAAAGATGAAGTCAAACTGTCCCTGTTTGCAGATGACATGATCCTATATATCGAACAGCCTAAAACCTCTACAAAAAAACTCTTGGAATTGATAAATGATTTCAGCACAGTAGCAGGATACAAAATCAACACACAAAAATCAGTAGCATTTCTTTTCTCCAATAGTGAACATGCAGAACGAGAAATCAAGAAAGCCTGCCCATTTACAATAGCCACCAAAAAAATAAAATACTTAGGAATTGAGTTAACCAAGGAGGTGAAAAATCTCTATAATGAGAACTACAAACCACTGCTGAGAGAAATTAGAGAGGATACAAGAAGATGGAAAGATATCCCATGCTCTTGGATTGGAAGAATCAACATAGTGAAAATGTCCATACTACCCAAAGTGATATACAAATTCAATGCAATCCCCATCAAAATTCCAAAGACATTTTTCTCAGAAATGGAAAAAACTATCCAGACATTTATATGGAACAATAAAAGACCACGCATAGCCAAAGCAATGCTGAGCAAAAAAAATAAAGCTGGAGGCATAACACTACCTGACTTTAAGCTATACTACAAAGCTATAATAACCAAAACAGTATGGTACTGGCATAAAAACAGACACACTGACCAATGGAATAGAATAGAGAATCCAGAAATCAACCCACACACTTACTGTCAGCTGATCTTTGACAAAGGCACCAAGCCTATTCAGTGGCGAAGGGACTGCCTCTTCAGCAAATGGTGCTGGGATAACTGGATATCCATATGCAGGAGAATGAAACTAGATCCATCCCTCTCGCCATATACTAAAATCAACTCAAAATGGATTAAGGATTTAAATATACACCCTGAAACAATAAAACTTCTTAAAGAAAACATAGGAGAAACACTTCAGGAAACAGGACTGGACACAGACTTCATGAATACGACCCCAAAAGCACGGGCAACCAAAGGAAAAATAAACAATTGGGATTATATCAAACTAAAAAGCTTCTGCACAGCAAAAGAAACAATTAAAAGAGTTAAAAGACAACCAACAGAGTGGGAGAAAATATTTGCAAAATATATATCTGACAAAGGATTAATATCCAGAATATATAAGGAACTCAAACAACTGTACAAGAAGAAAACAAACAACCCGATTAAAAAATGGGCAAAAGAGCTAAGTAGGCATTTCTCTAAGGAAGATATACAAATGGCCAACAGACATATGAAAAAATGCTCAACATCACTCAGCATCCGGGAAATGCAAATCAAAACCACACTGAGATACCATCTAACCCCAGTTAGGATGGCTAAAATCCAAAAGACTATGAACGATAAATGCTGGCGAGGCTGCGGAGAAAAAGGAACTCTCATACATTGTTGGTTGGACTGCAAAATGGTGCAGCCTCTATGGAAAATGGTATGGAGGTTCCTCAAACAATTGCAGATAGATCTACCATACGACCCAGCTATCCCACTGTTGGGTATATACCCAGAGGAATGGAAATCATCAAGTCGAAGGTATACCTGTTTCCCAATGTTTATCGCAGCACTCTTTACAATAGCCAAGGGTTGGAACCAGCCCAAATGCCCATCATCGGATGAGTGGATACGGAAAATGTGGTACATCTACACAATGGAATACTACTCAGCTATAAAAACGAATGAAATACTGCCATTTGCAACAACATGGATGGACCTTGAGAGAATTATATTAAGTGAAACAAGTCAGGCACAGAAAGAGAAATACCACATGTTCTCACTTATTGGTGGGAGCTAAAAATTAATATATAAATTCACACACACACACACACACACACACACACACACACACACACACACACACACACACACACACACAAACCGGGGGGGGGGGAAGAAGATATAACAACCACAATTATTTGAAGTTGATACGACAAGCAAACAGAAAGGACATTGTTGGGGGGGAGGGGGGAGGGAGAAGGGAGGGAGGTTTTGGTGATGGGGAGCAATAATCAGCCACAATGTATATCGACAAAATAAAATTAAAAAATAAAATAAAATAAAATAAAAATAAAATAAAAATAAAATTAAAAAAATAAAAAAAAAATAAAAAAAAAAACTATACACTATGATCAAATGGGATTCAACCCAGGGATGCAAAGATGGTTCAACACATGAAAGTCAATAAATGTGATACATCACATCAACAAGCTCAAGGACAAAGACCATATGCTCATCTCAATAGATGCTGAAAAAGCATTTGACAAAATTCAACAATCCTTCATGATAAAGACGCTCAACAAATTAGGTATAGAAAGAAAATATCTTAACACAATAAAAGCCATTTATGACAAGCCCACTGCCAGTATTATTCTGAATGGGGAAAAATTGAAGGCCTTCCCTTTAAGGACAGGAACAAGACAAGGATGTCCACTCTCACCACTTCTATTCAACATAGTACTAGAGGTACTAGCTAGAGCAGTCAGGCAAGAGAAAGAAATAAAGGGAATCCAGATTGGAAAAGATGAAGTCAAACTTTTCCTATTTGCAGATGACATGATACTATAAATAGAGAAACCCAAAGATTCTATCAAAAAACTCCTAGAGCTGGTTAATGACTTCAGTAACGTTGCAGAATACAAAATAAATGCCCCCAAATCAGTAGCATTTATATACTCAAATAATGAATTAACAGAAAGAGAAATAAAGTAAGCCCATTTACAATTGTCACCAAAAAAATACAATACCTAGGGATCAATTTAACCAGGGAGGTGAAAGACCTCCACAATGAGAATTACAAACCACTTCTGAAAGAAATTAAAGACGACACAAAAAGATGGAATGATATTCCATGCTCTTGGATTGGAAGAATTAACATTGTGAAAATGTCTATACTACCCAAAGCGATCTACAGATTCAATGCAATCCTCATCAAAATACCAATGACATTCTTCACAGAAATGGAAAAAACAATCTTACCTTTCATATGGAAAAACAAAAGATCCCGAATAGCCAAAGCAATCCTGAGCAAAAAAAACAAAGCTGGAGGCATAACTCTGCCTGACTTCAAATCATACTACAAAGCTGTTGTAACCAAAACAGCATGGTACTGGTATAAAAATAGACATTCAGACCAGTGGAGTAGAATTGAGAACTTTGAAATCACTCCTCAGGTTTATAGCCATTTGATATTAGACAAAGCAACAAAAATCTACATTGGGGAAAAAATTGCCTCTTCAAGAAGTGGTGTGGGGAAAACTGGATATCCATATGCAGAAGAATGAAACTAGATATGCATCTCTCACCATGCACTAAAATCAACCCAAAATGCATTAAAGACCTAGGTATAAGACCTGAAACTGTAAAATTACTAGGGGAAAATATAGGTGAAACACTTTGGCAGTTAGGTCTGGGTACAGGCTTTATGAACATGAGCCCGAAAGCACAAGCAGCAAAAGAAAAAATAAACAAATGAGACTATATCAAAGTAAAAAGTTTCTGCACAGCAAAAGAAACAATCAACAGAGTGAAAAGACAACCTACAGAGTGGGAGAAAATTTTTGCCAACTATGCATCTGACATGGGACTAATATCCAGAATATACATAGAACTCAAGCAATTATACAATAAAAAAAAAAGTGACCCAATTAAAAAATGGGCAAAAGAGCTGAATAGACATTTTTCAAAGGAAACCATACAAATAGCCAACAGATACATAAAAAAATGCTGAACATCTCTAGTCATCAGAGAAATGCAAATTAAAACCACACTGAGATATCACCTCACTCCAGTTAGACTGGCTATAATCAAAAAGACGGTGAATAACAAATGCTGGCGAGGGTGTGGAGAGAAGGGAACACTACTGCAGTGTTGGTGGGACTATAAATTAGTACAACCACTTTGGAAAACAGTTTGGACGTTTCTCAAACAACTACAGATAGATCTTCCTTATGATCTAGGAATCCCTCTTCTGGGTATATATCCAGAGGAATGGAAATCATCATGTCGAAGAGATACCTGCACTCCCATGTTTATTGCAGCCCTGTTTACAATAGCCAAGATATGGAACCAACCTAAATGTACATCAATAGATGATTGGATAAGGAAACTGTGGTATATATACACTATGGAATACTACTCTGCCATAAAAAAGAATGAAATACTCTCATTTGCAGCAACATGGATGAACCTGAAGAAACTTATGTTGAGTGAAACAAGCAAAGCACAGAGGGATAAATACCATGTGCTCACTAATATGTGGGAGCTAAGAGAGAAAAGAAGGCAGGAAAGAAAGACCACAGCAGTGCCGTGATCCAACAGAGGGAGGGAACATTTCTAGGGCTACAAATTGGACTTGGGGGGGGGAGGGGAGAGAGATTGGGGGATAATTGGGAGGGGACAAAGGGTACAAAAGTAATTTCTGGTAATGGATATGCCCCCAGTATGAATCTGGCCCCCACATCATGGGCAGGAGGGGGGACAAACAGCTTTGTATCTCATGAATATTCATAATAAATAAATAAATAAAGCAATGACCATACTTTTGTGACATATGCAGGTTCATAGTGATTATGGTGACAACAGAAAAGATGATGCAAAGTAACTAAGAAAAGGATAAATCAGTAACTGTCTAATAAAACTGGAAGGCATGCCATATATTTTATTTACAAAGGGTTCCTTCAAAAAATGTTTTCTATAGAATTGATTTCTGATAATAAAACATGTTAATGCTTAATTCCCTGCCCTCCACCCAATGCCAGATGGAAGTACTGCTGTACATTAATCTAGGAAATTAAGACTTTTTAAATATATCCTTAAGCTTGTATGTTTGACATCATGAAGAAAAACCAAACCATTCCTCAAATATCCATTATGCAGTAAGCAAAGACTATGTGAATAAACCAAAACTGTGAATTAGCTTGCTGTAGTTTTGAGACTACATTTTTAAAATTATTTTTTTATATTTCGTTTATTCTTTTAAACATGTAACTAAACTAGAATTCATTTACTTTCATTCCCTTCCAATTTATCCTCTTGATTTAGGCTCTGCGGTATAGACTGGAGAAGCTAGAAATTCTACAGAAACAAATCTCAGCTAATAAAAGTCCTTTAGAATATGAGTGTCAGAAAATAATCTTCTAGGGGTCATGATATCAAAACAAAATTTGAAAAAGTCAGTGCTTTCCACAACATTTTCATATAGTAGTTCTCTAGATATGCTTGTTGGACGAATCTACAAGGAACCAGGGTGAAATTGTGGAGGATACTAACATTAATAAAGCACATGTACTTCACAGGGCCTTAACCTTTATCTTAGTAGGACCACAGTCCTTAGATTTTAGTAGGGCCAAAGCCCTTAGCATAGGTAGTAGCTTAGTAGGGTCACAGTCCTTAGATTTTAGCAGGGCCAAAGCCCTGTAGTTTAAGGTATAACCTAACTTTTTAGAATTACACATAGAAATGATAAGTTTGGGAAAAACAGAAAACTTTCTCAGGACTAAAGTCTCTGTTGTAGATTTAAAAAATTGTAACACAGCAGAAGTGATTGCTCTAAGGGCAGTTGTCCTTGGTGCAGCTAAACCTAATGATGGGAAAGTATGTGAGCTAAAAGCTTCAAGGTTAATGGTTGGGGGATGTTCCTTATCTCACCTTCAGCTGTTTCTTTGAGTTTCTTAGAGAACTACGTGTTGCCATGACGATTATCTCATTGTTTCTTTCTGTACTTCATATAGCTTAGTTTTTTGACTCCTACTATGACTGATTAACTACCTGTGTTCTTTTCTGTAACTTTCTTGCCTGGACAATAAAAACTGAGAGAAAACCTGATTTGGGGTTACTCCTAGGAATCCTTCTCTCTTGAAGGAATTGCTCCCGAGATTAATACTTTTGGGCATCTCATTGCTCTGCAGAAATGGGCTTTGAGTAATCTTTTCTGTCTCTGTCACTCTGGGAAAGGTGACAGTAATTACCTGTCACCTACTAAGAATCCAAAAGGGCACTTGGTTCATAAATGTCCAATATCCTAATACAGCATCTAATATCAGATTAACTATAATTATGAGGTACTAGGGCTCCAGGATTTCAGGGTTGTGATGGGGGTAGATTTTTTAAGAGATGTTCCAAGGTACACTTTGGCCTAAGTATTCAGCAAAAGTATGCTTCTCCAATTCTGCCTTGGCCTGCCTCAAGTCATTTCTGGTATCCCTGAATGTCACATGATCAGGGATTGAACAATCATTTGGTTACCATTATATCTAATCAGTATAATAAGGTCAAACATGGAAAAGCCATGTCATTTAGATTTACTCTTGGTATCTGAACATTCATTTTCCAAATTAAGAAGGTGTTTCAGGTACAACCTGGAATGAAAATCTCCTTGTGTGCTTTATATGTTGAAATTTTATCAATTAGATAAAGTATAAATGTACATTAATGCAAGAGGAAAATGTTGCAATTAATGATTATGAAATCTATTTTACGTACAAAAGAAATTAATAGTTTTCAAATAGTCAAATAAAAAGTGTGATAATATTTAAGAAGAAGATTATATCCTTTTTCAGCTAATAAATAATTATATAAATTTTAATGAAAAATACAAAGCAAAATAATAGAGATTATATATCATCATTCTAACTTGTTCACTTGTTTGGCATACTAATATTCATAACATTAAACAAAATCACTTCAAATACTATGTGTAATTTCTAGTTATTTTATTCCACAGATCTTTCGAAAAAAAATCTTATTTGGAGATTCTTCACATCTTTTGTGGATGTGTTAAAAGCAAAACATTAATTTTGCTACTTCAAAATTTCATGAGAAAAACCTCCAAAGTTATGTATAACATAATCATTTTTGTTCCAGATATTTTATACACACACACACACACACATGAAGATGTTAGAGGAAAAAAGTCCTCCAACTATCTTGTATTCCACTAACCTCAGTTGAAAGTGACCTTCTGTTTAGTACCTGTACTGTGCATAACTGGAATCCCAATAATCTAGCAATAGGCAACGCTGAGAAATTATTGCTACTGCACTCTAATGTCCTACTCTTAAAATAAGACTGCTAATATTTCTAACAATAAATTGTAATAACTTCAGGGATAACATTTCATGTTTCTTCACATATGCCAGAACCGTATTCCATAATGATAATATATACTTCAGCCCTAGTTTTGGCCAGATACTGGTTTGTACACTTGGCCATTTGGAATTTTTTAAAAAAGTATATTTGGTACAATACATGTATACCCAAAATACATAGGTTAATTCTTACTTCAATGCATCATTCATTTCCATTTTCATTTGTTTATTTTTTTTAATATAATTTTTAAAACAGAATCTTACATATTCCAATAACGTAGGTATCAACCCATAAACTCCCTTATGGGTCTAAAAGGAGAGTTTATAAAGAACTCAACCCCACCCTTAAGCACCAGTGATCTAACAACCTTTTATTGTAAACTGCCAGTAATCAAGAAAAATCCGAGTAAAAGAGGTGTTGGTTCTTCTAATCTCTATGCATTTTCAATGAATTCCCTTAATAGGCTGAAACTTCTACACAATGGAAGAATTCCTGTTTTCCATAGATAAAAACTTGCAGATCTAAGTTAGCTAAATTTAATTGATTTCATACTACCTTAAAATAAAATGTTTAGACAATTTTATTTATAAATTAACATTTAAAAATTTTAAGATTTAAGTAAAGGTGTCATATAAAATGAATTTATGATGAGGTAGGACAAAAAATTATCTGTGATTCAGTAATATATATATAAAAAAAACTCTGTAAGTGTCCAATATCCCAATCCAGCGTCTAATACCAGAATAACTATCATTTTGAAGCAATGGAAAGAGTCCCAAAACTGAATGCCACACATAGGTTGTGGTTCTCACTCAGCTGCTTAGTCACCTTGGACAAGTTATTTACCCTCTGCGTCTGTTTCCTAAACTATAAAATGAAGTTATTAATACCTGCTCTTTCTATATGTACCAAATTAAGTAAAGTATGTGAAACATAATCTGTGATGCATGTAAAATATTGAGTATCATGAGAGTTCCAAATCTAGCTTCTTTATTTTCATACTAACTTTATGTAGACAGCGATTGATTTTATGTAGCTTTATGTTATACTTTTAATGATAATTAACTTAGGACAGTCTTTAAAAATACTTGTGATATAAAAACGAATGAAATACTGCCATTTGCCACAACATGGATGGACCTTGAGAGAATTATATTAAGTGAAACAAGTCAGGCACAGAAAGAGAAATACCACATGTTCTCACTTATTGGTGGAAGCTAAAAATTAATATATAAATTCACACACACACACACAAAACCGGGGGGGGGGGGGGAGAAGATATAACAACCACAATTACTTGAAGTTGATACGACAAGCAAACAGAAAGGACATTGTTGGGGGGGAGAGGGGGAGGGAGAAGGGAGGGAGGTTTTGGTGATGGGGAGCAATAATCAGCCACAATGTAAAAAATAAATAAATAAATAAAAATAAAAATATTTGTGACCTGTTCTGGTTATTTATGTATTACTCAAGAATGTGGGTATAATTTATAAAAGTTTAAGTATTAAAATAGTTATTTGAAGTTTAATGTTAAGTCAGGACTCACATTAAAAACAAAGCTAACCAAAAGTAAGCAAATATAAATTATATATATAACTATAAATATATTATTATTTTATAATAGCAAAAGCTTGCTCTTTGCCAGCAATAGTAATAATCTGCTGAAATTGTTCTTGTTAATGTCATTTAATGACTACCATCTTGGTTGGTACACAGCATCGATTGTCAAGTAACATCTCCCAGAACCCAACCACCCCGCAAAAAATATTGAGAACAAGAATGTCCTCAGAAAGCTCAATCATAAAACCAAAAGAAGATTACCAAAAACAGAGATTAGGAAGTCAGGCACACAGGATCAACTAAAAAATGACCAACTAAATTTAAAATATTAACATGCAAAGAAATGTTTCCACCAGAAACGGGGGTGGGTCATCAACTGAAACAATGAAAGCCGAGAGGTGCAGAGAGGAATGTGGGCAGTGCACATGTAAGCACTACACAGGAGACAGGATATTCTTCTGTAAGTCAGACAGATGCAACTAAGTGCTTGACAGGTACATTATGAAGACAGAAATACGACTTTATCAGAGCCTGATGCCTCTAGTCATTTATAACCAACTCCCTTGTTCTAATTCTTTTTTTGTTTGTTTGTTTTGTTTTGTTTTTTGACCGATAAGGGGATCGTAACACTTGGCTTGGTGTTGTCAGCACCACGCTCAGCCAGTCAGCGCACCGCACCGGCCATCCCTACATAGGATCCGAACCCGCGGCGTCGGCGCTATCAGCACCGCACTCTACCGAGTGAGCCACGGGGCCGGGCCTCCCTTGTTCTAATTCTGTTATTGTTCATTAGGCAACTTTTGATCATTTGGTTTTCCACACAGCATTTAAAATGGAGAAAATACTCTCCCTGATACGAACATCTAGTCCTCATTTTACATGAATAAATTGGCAGTCTCACGTACATACATTCTCCTGTGATGGGGATGTATATCCACAGATAAAAGTGTGGGTTCTGGAGTCAGGTTACTTGAGTTCCTACTGATTTACTTTGTGACTTCGGGAAATTTACCACTTTCTTAGTGTTTGTTTCCTCATCTGTAAAAACGGGGACTAATAACAAAATCTACTTCCTAGGGTTGTTGTGAGGATTAAATAATTCATGTAAAGCACATAAAATAGTACATGTCACATAGCAAGTGCCAAATAAATGTTAGCCGTTGTTATTTGTGAGCATGAATTAACATTCCTGAGTATGATCAACTCTGAGACTGATCAGTTTCTAAATCTGGAGTGGTGTTGCACCACTCCAGGGGGCATCAATGCACAGAAGAATACTCTGGCAGCCCCGGACTGAAGGCTTGACCTGGGAATTCAAGGTCACCCAGCAGGGTGAGGCTCTTTGGTAGCCAGTCTGTCCAGATGAAAACTTAATACATAATAAAGGTTCACAAACTCTAATGCTATAGTGGTCAGGCCGGACACCTAAATGAGCGAAGCACAACCTCAGCGGTGTTTGCACAGTGTGAATGATGAGACTGTGGGGGATGGAGAACACATGTCAAGCCTCAAAGTAATTCAAATGTGAATATTTGAAAACATCCCATCAGGCAAACAACAGTGTGGGCAGATTTTAAGCCTGAAGGCCACCAGTTTGCAAAACCTACAGCACCCTTCCATTCAAACACTAAAATGTTCAAATTTAGGATAATGTATATCTATCCTGTGACCTATTTTTAACCCTTATTTTTCTTTACTGCTCTGTGATCACCCTTTCCTTGAAACTTTCTCCTCCCTTGGCTCCCAAAAACATCTGTCCTCTTCTCCATAATCTACAACACACATACCTGGTTGATCTCATTCATTTCAATTAACAGCTCAGCTAAAAACTCCCAGATATTTATCTCCAATTCTATCAATGCTAAGAAATATCTCATAAATTTTACCTTTTTTGGTTCCTCATGGCCAGTGTCTTTGATCAGGTCCTTATCATCTGATTTCTAGACTTTCACAGTAGCTTTGGTTCATCCTTTTCTCTCATATTCCACATCTACCTACCAGCAAATCTGTTGGTTCCACCTCCAATCAAACTAATTTCAAAATCCATTTTCACCCCCAGCCTAAACCATTATCACCTGTCACCTAGATTACTGTAGCAGTTTCCTTTTTACTGCTTTAAAAATAGCATGATTCCATCCCTCCTCTGTTCAAAGCCCCCAGGGGCTCCCATATTACTTAAAAGTGAAATCAGGGTCCTTAACAATGGCTAACAAGACCCTACACAAATCACCCATTACCCCTCTACATTCCTTTTTACTCTCCCTCTTGCTCACTCTTTTCTCTAGCCATACTGCTCCCTTGTTTTTCCTTAATCACACAAGGTTCATTCCTGGTTCTAGGCTTTTTCCACCTCCCATTCCCTTTATCTGGAATGCTCCTTCCCCAAATGTCCTGGGCCTGGATTGGTCTCTTATTTCAGGGCTTTGCTAAGATGTTACTCTTTCAGTAAGTGCCTCCCTAAACACATTTGTTTTTCATGTGTGTTTATTTATATTCTCTCTCTCCCAAGAAAATGTAAGCTGCATTACAGCAAGGATTTTTTTCTTTATTGCTGTATTTCCCGTGCTTAGAACAATACATATCAAATATTAGGTGCTTAATGTTTAACAAAAATAATTGAAAAGCTTCTTAATTTGTCTTTCTCTTACCGATCTCCCCTTCTATAATCCATTCCCCCTAGCTCCCAGGTATCATACTAAAAAACGCACTTAATCATTCTCCTGCTTAAAAAACTTTGATGGGATCCCTACATCCTTCAGGGTCTGGCCCCAAATTTATTTAAGCCTTTTCCCCATTCCCCAAAATAGTTGTGTGCTTTCCACAGACTAACACTTTGATCATCCTTGAACCTACTGTGCCATTTTATTTCTCCATGCTTTTCATATATCTCCATCTCTACTTGGCCAAACCTTTACTCAGTCATCCTCCAGACCTAGTTATTCCATGATGCCTCCCTGAATCCCTCATCCATACCCCTACTTCACTTGGTTCCTCCACCATTGTACTTATGCTATTACTGTGTATTAACCAATCTGTTTCTCCAACTAGATTATAAGATCCTGGAAAGCAAGTTCATGATGTTGTATCCAGATTTGTTTCACCAGTGCTTAACACTATACTTAGAGAAGAAACACTATGTCTGTTAAATGAAAATGTAATGAATGAAATTTAAAAGTGAATGAAAGAATCTGTTTATGAGAGGATAAGAAAAAAAATGTCTTTTTAAAGTGGGAAAAGAAATTGGAGATAATCTAGTTCAACTACCTTACTTCACAAATGAGAAAAATAATCATGAGAAAGAGAAGAGTATTAACCAAGTTAGAAGAAAGACCAGGATCAGAAACTGGGTTTTATTCAAAATGGAGGGCTCTCTCAAATGTACCATATTACAATTTCAAACTACTCAAGAATTAAAGGCCAGAACTTAACTCCATTACTGTCCTGTGTAAACTTAATGAAGAGTGAAAATCATATTGCATACCTGCGTTCTTATCTAGGATGTATTTGTGGGATACCAGACAAATCACTGAACCTTGTAATACTACCTTGATTACCTACCACATAGGGGTGTGGGGGGGGGGACTGTAAACCACTACAATTCCAATTAGTTGAAGTTTTATTGTTCTTGTTTTACAGGAGGAAGAAAAGTAAGGAGAGAAGGGAAAGGAGGTGGGGAGGTTGTTTATAATGGGCAAAGAATAACCTCCCAAAGGAAAGTATTATTTATGACTCCTATCAATTAAAAACTCTTTGAAAATCACAGGCTCTTATGTTGTTTATGTTAAAATTATCTTTTTCCCCAGTGCAGACCCTGAAAAACATTTTACAATTATTAGCATATTTCAGAAAATACTGTAATAGTTACTTGGATTATTTATCTTTTCCTACTCTACTGTAGATGTGTCCAAAGCAGGGACTCATAGTAGTTAGCCTCCAAGAGTTTGTGAATTGTTTTAACTGAGTCAACATCCAGCTGAAATATAAAGGCAGGTGGCTGGGGTTGTGCCTGAGAGAAGTGAATGTAAGAGAAGAATTGAATGAAGAGAGACAAGGATTATCCCTCTTCCTTTGACTTCTCCCAACTCCTTTCTCTCCATCATCTCTTTTATTTATTCCTAAAGACCTTTGGAAACTAGGCTCCAAGCTTAGCAGAAGTCCTCTACTCACATTCTACACAACCACAAGTTTATTTATAGGTGTTTTTATGTTATTAACACTTTATAAAAAATACAATGTTTTTGCTCCAGACATGAAAATATTTAAAGGAAAATATACCAAATGGATTTTTATTATTCACTTGGCAAAAAAAATCTTGTGCAAAATGTTCACTATATAAAACATGCACAATATTTTTTAAAGGAGAAAAAATTATGCATTCTGTGAATTCCATTTACATTTAGAATCTCACTGTCATGTATTTACTACTTATAACAGTAATATTTTAATTTGTATAAAATAGGTTGTAAATATCAATCAGATTTTTTCCTGCATGCACAATATGCCTTAATTTTTTTAAATGTCAGAAAAAGAATATCCTTGAGACAATGCCTAGCTCTATATCCAGATTTCATATACCCTTCTCCACCTAATTCATAGAAACTTTTATTACAGTATAAACTATAATATGGAAGTACAGAATATTTCGGGAGCCCACAGACTTAGTCCATTTTTTCCCCCAAATTTCTTAAGTATCAAGGCAGCTTATTAAAAATACAGATTACCACAACCCTCCCCTTGAGATTCTGATTCAGTTGCTCTGGGCAGGACAAAAATTTTTATTCCTCAAGGTGATTCTAATGATTAGCTAAGATTGGGAAACACTGATCTAGAATAGTGGTTCTCAATTTGGCACATATTACTTAGGGGAGCTTTCAAAAATCTCAAAACCCAGGCTGAGGTCCAGATCAATGGAAATGGCATCAATACTTTAATAAAAGCTCTCCAGAGAAGGATGAGAATCAAAAATTCTCATAGAACCCTCTTATTAAGAAACTAGCCCTGCACAAGTTCACAGAGCTACATGGTAGCAAAGCTAGAGCTAGAACCATTTCTCCTGACTCCTAGTTCACTGTTTTTTGATGTACACAGTTGTTTTGCTTTGCATGTTGGTTGACCAAAAAAGTATGAAAAAGTTATCTTATAAACCATCTCTTTTTGCCTCAGAATAATACTGCCCCTTAACAACTGGATAAGTTAAAATGGAGCTAACCTCTTTGTTTCAGAAATCACTAGAAAATATTTCACTCTTAATTTAAAACAAAAATAGACTAGCTATCACTACACTACCTAATCTTTAGTTCTTATTACTAAACTATTAATGTATCTTAAGAAGAATTCTTTCACATCTTCTTTGTAACCGCTGACCAGTATTTTAAAATTTCAAATTATTTTTAAGGTCTTGCATCACAGTTCCTTCTTAGAAAAATTATTTTGATGCCCGAATTCGGTGACATGCCTTCTTCATTGTACAGAATACATAATTCTACATATTGAAGTTACTCTGTGCACTAATAGATGAGAACAGATTTCCTTCTTCCATATGAAAGAATGAATTTTAGGCTGCATTAGCAAAACCCCATCATTGGTTTGTCCACAGATATTCAGAGTAGGAAACTTCTCAAGATATTAGTTAATCCATTCCAAGAATTTTCTTTTTAGTAAAAAAGATAATGTTAAAAAAATAATGAAAAATGGGTAAGTGCAAGCTCATGCACCCATAATTTTTAAGAGTGCATTTTACTTTCTAAAAATCACTAGTTTGATTCACTTGACTTCTAGGGACCCATTTTTATTATAGTACAGAAGTTGTTGACATATTACTTTTATCCTTCTCAAGACTGCCATATATTTAGATATTTCAAATTTCAGCGATGTTTGTGATTTTTACTTTTGGGTTAAAAAAAAAGTGTTTGGAATGCTTTACCAAAAGCAGATCACATTACTCGACAGGTAAAACTTCAGCAACTGGTATATAAGTGTATATTAGAGTACAATGTATATTTTAATTACTTCTATTCACAAAGGAGTGAGAGTCTAGATCTTCAAATTAATATTCTAAATAAGAATCAGATGCAATGGATTTTGTTCCAATAATTTTAATGAATGAAAGCTCTCCTTTTAATAATTTAGATACGAACATAAATTTGAAATCCAACCAAAACTTAAGTATGCTAAAGTATACTCTAAACACCCCCAAACCGTTAAATGGAGCCAAGAATGTTCCTCGTAAGGCAAAGCAAAAATAAGTCAGAACCTCAGTTAAATTTTGAAGTGATATACAATATCTAGAAAATCGGGCAAGACTGAATAATCCGTGGAGTTTTCACTTCACGAGAAAATTGTGGTACACTAAGCTTACCAAAGCCTAAGGATTCTGTGTTAACATATTTAATTTGAAATCTGCCATTTCAAGTTCCAAAGGGGTAAGGCTGTATACAACACATGGCCTTTAGGGATTGCTTTAAAATTTCCTAAAAATCAAATGCGTTTATTTTTAGAGGTGTACTCGGGTAGTAATCAAATATCACAACACCAGATACTGAAAATTCTTGGCTGCTCCTACTTGGCCGCGAACGCCGGCCCCTGGACGGTGAGACGGAGGACCACAGCACCGTAGCACCGCAGCACGGAGCCGGGGCGCGGAGAGCAGCCCCGCGCAGACCGAGCCCGCCGCGGGCGGGGGGCTCGCACGTGCCCGGCCGGGGGCGGGGCCGGCGAACGGCGACCCCGGCTCGGAGAGGCGGGCGCGGCCGGGCCGACCTCCCCCGCGGCCGCGATGCTGAGGTTTACATAAGAGTGCGCGTCATGGAAGTGATGGAGTCACACAGAGACGTCTAAGTCATGCAGGAGGCGCCCGGCCCCGGCCCGCTCCCGCCGCCCCAGACCCCTCCTCTTATCCGACAGAAAGACAGACAAGAAGGGTTCCCGACCTGTCGTGCCCTGCATGTTCAGAGTCTGTCATGTTTGGTCAAGAACGGGGCGGGGCTGGAGGGCAGGTCTGCGAGGCCGGCGGCGGCGGGGCGCGGGGAGGACCCCTGCGCCGCCTGCGGGTACCTGCTCCCGGCCGCCGCCGACAGGTGACGAGGTGGTAAAAACTCACGGTTACTAGTGAGCGACACAGACACAGACTTTCCAGTCTATTAACAACCACGCCAGAGAGATGGGGCTCTAACTGCGAACACTGGGCAACGGCCTCGCGCTGCAGGCGCTGCCGCTCTAGTCTCTATTCGCCGCCGGTGGCTGAGGCGTGGGAGCGGGCGGGCGGCGTGCAGCGACGCGGGGATTTGGACAGTGGCCGTAACGGTGATTTCTCCTCACCAACATGGCGGCACCCGAGACAGGCAGCTCGAGAAAATGGCGCCGGCCGCAACACCTTGCCCGGGACTAAAGGGCAAGAGAGATTCCTCCGCCAGCCGCGGCCCTTTCCCAGCCCCGCCGGGACCGAGCGCATTGACCATTGGAGGGGCTGCCCGTCAATCACCTCCAGGGGCGGGCCTCCGCCATTCTCTGTGCAGTGGCGGAGGCGGCTGCTTGGTGGCAGGGCCGGGAGGCCCGAGACGGAGTCGGATGGAACCTTGAGTAGTTCTGGGCGGGGGAGGCGGCCCATGGCCCCGCGCGGCCCACTGATGCCTTCCGGCCCGGCCATCCTCTGCCGTGACTTTCCCTGCGAGACGCTAAGGGTTTCAGTTGCACCAGACAAATGGCCTCCAAAACCATTATCTGATATGGGCGTGTTGTTAACACGAGGCTGTCGAGTCGTCTTTAAAAAAAAAAAACCCCAAAAACCTTCGTTGATAAAATAATGGGGAAATGTACTTGGTCCTTAACCGTTGTAGCAAGTATCTCCTTTCGTAACGTTTAGTGCTCAAAATTGCGTTTTAAGGAAAATAGCTTGGCAGCAACGTTTTCTTATATCTCATACCAGAAGTATCTACCCAATCATTACTTGACGATAAAATAAGACTATTAAAATAGTTCTATAAACTTTACATTATTTTGTAAGAATATTTTATATGTAAAATGTATGAGAATATCTTAAAAGCAAAGCGTTACATTTCTTTACACTTATGAATGTGGCCTTTAGAAATAATTTTTTAATGACGTGTTTTGGACTATTTAAAATAAAACTTGATTATGAGGCAAGCGTCTTGCTTTTAAATGATGTACTTAATGGTTAATCCTCCTGAATATCTGACTTCCTTTGTCTTTGCTCAATAACGCTTTCAGCTAATCCCTAAATGAAGTGAATTCAGAAGCAACTGCAATGAGATTAAATTTGAAATTAAAAGTTTCGGATACGTACATTGAAAAGAAAAAATACCAAGCTTTTTTTGTTTTTTGTTTTTTGTTTTTCAGTTGAGTGCAGCCGTTGACAGGACCTGTATACTGTCAGGTAATTCTGCAGGCAGTTGCCACTTTTCACCTTAATACATTTCCAGGAAACTTTTTAGGAAAGCGGAACTATTTTATCTGTAGGAACAATGTTAGCCTTTGAAGTTACATTAGAACTCAGGACTTTATTGTAACTATTTTACTCAAATACTTAGTTATTATTTTTCTCAAGTTAGGTCTTACTGTAGCTAATTTGGATAGCAGATTTCTTTGAAGTTTTCCAAAGGCATTTGAGGTAAGCAGTGCTGTTTTCCTTTCTTGCACTTGTTTTCCCTGTGCCCTGTATCTGGAGGCGTCAGAATTTCTTTCAAACCTTCTTTAAGGTCTTTGGTTTGTTACAGTGTGAAACAATGCAGTTTTCCCTAGATGAAAAGCCTCCTTTCCTAATAATAGATCTGCAACATAACCAGCGCCATTTTAGACAAGCCCAAGTACAAAATGGCACCATCCACCTCCTCCCCTCCCCCGTTCTCTTTTACAAGAAGCCTCATGGTTTCCGAGAAAATGAAACTTTAGGCGTTTCCGCATATGCAGAACTCTCCATTCCCATGGCCTAACTCAATCTCCACCCCAGAATTACATCACCCAGATCTTGGTGCCAACATACCTGTGTAAGCTCTACCACCCCCACACCTGGTGCTGTCCCCCATTTTCAGGGCAGCCCCGGGCTGTCCTCCATTTTGAGGACAGCCCGGCAGATTTCTTTCTTTCTTTCTTTTTTTTTTTTTTTTTTTGTCTTTTTTCGTGACCGTCACTCAGCCAGTGAGTGCACCGACCATTCCTATATAGGATCCGAACCCACGGCGGGCGCGTCGCCGCGCTCTCCCGAGTGCGCCACGGGCTCGGCCCAGATTTCTTTCTTTAATAAAGCTTGAACCGTACCCAGCATCTCAGCTCAGTTTCTTTCACCTAACCCTTGGTGTGCACCACTTAGGAAGTTTGATGCTGAAGTATGGCATCAGGCCCTGGTCTTTTTACTTTGGTAACAGAAAGAAAGGTGGGGGGGGGGTGAGTGAGCAGCCGGTATGCAGGACAGAAGGGCAGTGCTCCTCTGAAGCTGTGGGTTTAGAATCTGGAAGTGTGTTCAGAGATAAAAAAATATATATATATATATTTTTTTAAGTTAAAGACTAAGCCAATAGACTTTAGCTAACAATGACATGTAGACCACAAAAACCATGGAATTCACGTAACAGCTCTGTCCAAACTCTACACTAATAGACAACCAAACTCTAGCATGGCTTGTAGAAGTCATGTCCCTAGGAGATGACCCAGCCCCACATTAAAAGGCCTGCCCGAGAAAGCTCAATGTTGCAAGGAGAATTTACTGTTTATTTCAGCCAACACCTGTCCATAGGCCCCTGAACTCTCTTAGAGCATTTACTAAATAGGGTTTACAGTTGTAAGTCCTTCTCTGTCCCTTTGAGATGCATATATATCTCCTATAACTCATGAGTGTCTTTTTCAAGGACCTGAAAGCCATTCCTTTGAAGTGTTATCAGGAAGGATAGGGCTTCTGTCTCTCAGTCTGGATGGAGGGATAGAATCCTAACTTGATAATTGCCAGCTAGCAGACACAGCTGGTCTGTTATAATCGACAAATTTTAAACTTTAACTGATTTTATTCGAGCAGTGAAAACCGTAACAAAACAGTAAAGCAAAAAAAAAAAAACCAAAAATGATTCAAGAATTGGGCCAGCCCCCTGAACCAGACAGAGCAGGTTTAGATCTGACAACCAATAACATGATCTGACAGCATTTGTAGGAAACAGAAGTGCAGTGTGGAGACAACTTTAATTGGCTACAGCTTAATTGGTTAATTGGTTACAGAGCCTCTTGCAATTAACTAAGGCTCACTTACTGTAGTTAAACTCTATATTCCTCTGCTGTTAGGCTTAGTGCAGGAGCTTAGCCCAAATCAACAGCCTCCCACAAATTTTATTTAAAAGGTCTAATCACATTTATACTGACCAATTCTTAGTAATTTTTTATTTGAACCCCTGCTGTCTCTTCCTCCCTCATTCGCACTTTAAAATGCCCAGTGACCTCAGCACAAATTGGAAGGGAGCTCAGCTCTTGCCCCTACTGTCAGAAATTACTGAATAAAATTGGTTTTCACCACTATAACTAATGTCCAGTTTTGTTTATCTTTGACAAGTATCCCCACCCCCAATGCATACAAAAATTGTAATTGATATAAAGGTACCAACTTTCTTTTGCCAAATAGGGACATTTAAAAAACTTTATCATGGTTATCTTATACAAGAAAGGACATTTTAAAACCAAGAAAGTAGAAAGGTGTACTTACAAAAAAAATATTTTTTAAAGCTAATTCCTTTAAATTGAATATGTTCGGCTTTAAGAAAAATTCATTTCATTGCCCTTGTTTTGCCCCCGACTGGTATGAATAAGCCCTGCCATACTAGAGTTCCCAATACTGGCAAAAATTACAGTGCAACAATGTGACACAGGAGCAGCACATCATCAGACACTCAAAGGTCAAAGCTTGGACAAAAAAAGGATCTCCTAGGGGATCATCTTAAATGGAAGATTAGGGGGCCTTTTCCTCACCCTTCCTGGTAGCTTGTAAACTTCCTAAACGTACCTGGGGCCCTAGGCAGGGGGAAGCAACCCCAGTCACAACTGCATTTTCTGCCTGCCTACCAAAATAAGGGGCATAGATTTGAACTCAATTTGGAAAAAAAGTTTTTTTTCCTGTACAGTACACTTTGTGGTTACAAATGAATACTTGCTTTTTTTTTTTTTTTTTTTTTTTTTTTTTTGTCTTTTTCGTGACCGGTACTCAGCCAGTGAGTGCACCGGTCATTCCTATATAGGATCCGAACCCGCGGCGGGAGCGGCGCTGCACTCCCAGCGCCACACTCTCCCGAGTGCGCCATGGGCTTGGCCCGAACACTTGTTTTATTCACATTTGTTGGAGAGTCTACACAGTCTCTCTCTCTCTCTCTCTCTCTCTCTCTCTCTCTCTCTCTCTCTCTCTCTCTCCCCCCAAAAATCTGGACCTTAATACTTGCTTTATTCACATTTGTTGGAGAGTCTACACAGTCTCTCTCTCTCTCTCTCTCTCTCTCTCTCTCTCTCTCTCTCTCTCTCCCCCCAAAAATCTGGACCTTAATACTTGCTTTATTCACATTTGTTGGAGAGTCTACACAGTCTCTCTCTCTCTCTCTCTCTCTCTCTCTCTCTCTCTCTCCCCAAAAATCTGGACCTTAATACTTGCTTTATTCACATTTGTTGGAGAGTCTACACAGTCTCTCTCTCTCTCTCTCTCTCTCTCTCCAAAAATCTGGACCTTAATACTTGCTTTATTCACATTTGTTGGAGAGTCTACACAGTCTCTCTCTCTCTCTCTCTCCAAAAATCTGGACCTTAACCATATCTTTGAAAAAGTACTTTTAAAATATTGTTTCCAAACAAGATTAAGATACAGTTGGCAGGCTCCATCTTCAGGAAAGATTGTCCCTTTGAGATAGGAGGTGCTCAGTTTTCATGGGTGTAGGTTTCCAGACACTCCTCTGGATTTCAAGCCACTCCCCAAGGCCTCAAGCCCCTCCTCTAAGCCCTCCTCTAGAGAAGAGTTACTGTTGCCTGTTGGACCTATTTTCAGCACCAACATGCGAAATTGAGACCTAAGGAAGTTGATTTACACAAATCCAGTGGCTGGGCATGCTCAGTAGAGAGGGGTTGTATAACTGATAGCCTAGCATGCCCAATTAAAGTGGAGTTCATCCTTGGAATAAATGAATATGTATTAGATAACAAAACTATAGGAATGAAATCCCAGCAGAAGGTGGGGCTGTTGCTCACTCTCTTGAAGCCAGCCCCCACTTTGCCTGAAGTGTGTGTTTCTTTTTCTTTAGCAGGCTGCTGCTCACCCTGGGGCCAGCCTGCTCTTTGTCTGTAAATGTGTATTTCTTACTTTTGTATTAAACTTGCTGTGGTCGTTGCTCACTTTCCTAGAGCCAACCCGCACTTCACCAGCTGAGTTATGCATGCTTTCTTTTGTACCAAACTTACTTTCAGCAAGTGGCTGCTCACTCTCTTGAGCCAGCCTGCACTCTGTAGTAAACTTTAAGTGTATATTTCTTACTTTTGTATTCAACTTGGTGCAGGCCCTGCTCAGTCTCTGGAGCTCAGTTTCACTCTCTGTGAAATCTGTACCTCTTATTTGTTACATTAAACTTATTCTCACTTTCTGCTGTGACTCTGCCCTTGCATTCTTTCCTGTGGTGGAGGACCTGTTTCTTGAGAACCTGGTAAGAGGACGGGGTGGGTTGAGGCCAGCTCTTGAGTATCCCTAGACCCTCTCTTCTAGCATCACCTTCTCTAGTTCTTGTTCCCTGGCGACTTCAGAATGGAAAACATCTGATGTGTATCCTGACTTTGTTTAGCCCTTTACTCTTAAAATTTAATGTATAATTTAGAAATAGTTGCTTAGAATTTAGGATTTAATATAAATTTTAGAATTATCAAGTTCCATGATCGAATCTTGTTGAAATTTTTATCAGCATTGCATTGAATCTATATAGGTCAATTGGGAGAGAATTGGCAATTGCTTAGTTGTCTTTCATTTGATGAATATGTAATATTTCTCCATTCATTTAGGGCTCATATCTCTTAATACAATTTTGATAATTTTTCCTATACATGTCTTGCATCTTTTACAGTTTTATTTCTAAGTTTTTGGTTTGTTTATTACTTCTCTATGGCTGCATAACAAGTTACCAGAAACTTAGTGTTTTATTTATTTTTTCAAGCCTTTGGACTCCAATTTCTTTTTCTGTGCTGGCTAGGATCTCCAATGCTAGGACATTCAATACAGTGTTAAATAGAGGTGGTTATAGTGGGCATCCTTGTCTTGCTCCCCAATTTTGAAGGAGAAGAAGATAGGATTATATCTAGAAATTTTATACATATTCTATTAGGTTAATATATTTTCTCTTCTAGTTATAATTTACTAAGAATTTTGTGGTAGATGGGTATTTTATTTAAAAATTTTTTTTTGCATTTCTTGAGATGATCATACTGTTTTCTTTTTTTTTTTTTTTTTTTCGTGACCGGCGCTCAGCCAGGGAGTGCACCGCTCATCCTTATATAGGATCTGAACCCGCGGCGGCGGGAGCGTCGCCGCGCTGCTAGCGCAGCACGCTACCGAGTGCGCCACGGGCTCAGCCCAATCATACTGTTTTCTAAATGCCATTCATATCCCATCACAGCATATTCAAAGGAACGATTGAAGATAGTTTAATGGTGAAACTGTTTGCAAAGACATGGGCAGGTATGAATGAACCAGAAGGGATGATAAAGCAACCTGTCAACAGCAGGAATCCATTACCAATCCTATGCCTGAAGGGATGACATAAGGGCATTATTGCCAGAACCTGGAGATAATTATAGTTTTGGGAAGAGGGGCTGACAAGGGCTATGGCATTGAGTAAAGTGTAGTCGTTGCCAAACCAAGGCCTTGCAGGAGATGGAAGGTGTAGAATAAATCTCCTTCTCTCCAACCTCCTGTCTGCCTACCACTGGCTGAACATTGGCAAAGGAACACAGAGGTTAGTCTCCTAGGATATATAGAAGGGTGGAGAAGTGAGGAGAGTAGATCTGATGGGCAAATGGAGAATATCCAGTAAAATCCATCAATGTTACTAATTACATTTATGTATTTCTCTATATTAAGACTTCCTAAAGAAAAGCTTGTTCATGTGATAAACATGATTTAATTGTTCTTTGCTACATATTTTTTAAATGTGTTGTATTATAGTTGCTATTTTGTTTATATTTTTTGCATTTTGTTTATATTTTTGCATTTATATTCATGAGTGAAATAGGTCTGTAATTTTCCTTTTGATATTTTTGACTATATTATCAGGGTTTTTTGTGCTTTGTAGAAATGAGTTGGGGAGTGTTCCCCTTTGTTGATCATCTGAAAGAGTCTGTATAAAGCTGGAATATTCTGTTCCTTGAAAATTTAGAAGAATTTGCCTATAAAATTGAACATGGCATTTTCTTTGTGGAAAGATTTTTCAAACCATCGCTTCCAATTTCTTTTACTAATTAGAGACTATTCGAGTTTTTTGTTTGTTTTCTTGAGTCAGTTCTAAGGATTATACATTATCTATGGACATTTTACCTAAATTTTCTAAGAATTTACTCATGCTATGTAAGATTTCAAATATAGTTGTTAATAGTTTTCTATTATTAACCTTTCAGTCTCTATTAATTTGTAGTTATGTTGCCTTTTCATTACAGTATTGATCAATATCATCAGAGAATGTTAATTTTTTTAAGAATTCACTTTTTGTCATATGTCTTTTTTTCCTCATTTTTATTGTGTCTGTTTCATTAATTACCACTCATTCATGTCTTTACTTCTGGTTCTTTTGGGGTTATTTTCCAACTTCTTCATTAATTTTAATGCTTCTATTATAAGCATTTAAGCCTATAAATTTTCATTCAGTTTCAGTTATCTTACAATTTTCTTTATAATTCAGTGTTTAACACATTAGTTACTTAGCAGTGTTTTTAATTTCTACCTTAACTGTCATGAGGTCATAAATCATGGTCTGTATAATACTTATTCTTTAAAATGTGTCAAGGCTTTATGTATAAAATTAATTTTTTGTAAATGTTCCATGTGTGCTTAAGAAAATGTAAATTCTCTCATTGTTGGATGTAGAACCTTATATATGTCTATTAGGTCAAGACTATTAACTGCAAAATTCTTATTTTCTATATCCTTGCTGATTTTTGTCTGTCTACTTGATAAATCAATCAAGTAAAGTAAATTGAAATCCCTCACTATGATGTTGGATTTATCCATTTCTTCTATAGTTGTATCACATTTTGCTTCATACATTATAAGGGTATTTTATTAGGTGCATAATTTCTAAAGTGAATTATTTAGTAACTTTCTCCATTTCTAGTGATGCTGTTAGTCCTAAAGTCTATTTTATCTTTTCTTATATTCATGTAGCTACAAAAGCTTTCTTTTAGTTTCTGCCTGACTAGTTTTTTTTTTTTTTTTTTCTTTTCACCTCAGCATTTCACAAGTTTAAGGCTCTGTGCTACCCTGATTTTGGTCTGGAGGACACCTGTACCAAGTGTGAATTACTGTTTGTCCAAGGCAGTGGTGGGGGAAGCAAGGGCATAATTGGAATAATTTCTTTTTTATTTTCTCCTCCCACAACCTTCCCAAGTTGCTTCCTGCCCCAGGACCAAGACACCAGCTGCTATGATTTGAATGTGTCCCCCAAAATTCATGTGTTAGAAATTTAATCCAAATGCAACTGTGTTAAGAGCTGGGGCTTAATGAGAGGTGTTTAGGTCATAAGCATTATGCCCTCCTCAATGACTAATATCTCTATAAAAGGGGCTTATGGGAGTGGGTTCTTTCTCTTTTGTTCTTCTGCCATGTGAGGACACAGAGTTTGTCCCTCTCTAGCCCTTCTACCTTCTGCCATGTGAGGACGCAACAAGAAAGCCCTTATCTGACCAGATGCTGGTGCCTTGATCTTAGAATTCCCAGCCTCCAGAACTGTGAGGAAATAAATTTCTGTTGTTTGTAAGTCAATCACCCTCAGGTATTCAGTTATAGCAGCACAAAACAGACTAAAGACACCAACCCATAGACATCAGTTCAGAATAGCACCTAGTCCCACAAACTCTACCATCACCCTTGAATCAACAGAGGTTTTTCACCGTTTTCTGGTTTTTGTTACTTTGTTAACATTTTACTATATTTGCTTTATCACACTACTAGCTACCTATTCTTCCCTCTATCTATCCATCAATCCATCTTATTTTTTGACACATTAAAAGGTAAGTTGCAAACTTTACCATACTTCACTCCTGTTTCAGGTTGCCATAACAAATTATCATATACTAGGTGGCTTATAAACAACAGAAGTTTATTTTTCACAGTTCTGGAGGCTGGGAAGTCCAAGATTAAGGTGCTGGAAGATTTGATATCTGGGGAGGGCCCCCTTTTTGGTTCATAGACAGCTGTCTTCTCACTGTGTCCTCAAATGGCAGAAGGAGTAAGGTAGCTCTCTTAGGTTTCTTTTCTAAGGGAACTGATCCCATTCATGAGGGCCCCACCCTGTCTCTGAATACTATCACATTGGGGATTAGGTTTCAACATGTGAATCTGGGGGACACACAAACATTCAGTCCATAGCAATTCCTAAAAATTTCAACATGCATATCATTAGTTAGAATTTAATATTTTTTGCAGTGCTATTTTATGGTAAATGTTACATACAGTGAAGTACAGAGTCTCGAGAAAACCACTTGATGAACTCTGACAAATGCATAAAATATATACACCTGTGTCACCCCACCCTTATGAAAATATGTAACATGACCATCACCTAGAAAGTTCTCTCTGTCCCTTTCCATTCAATCCTCATCTCCAAGAGAGGCAATTACTCTTCTAACTTTTTCCACTGTTAATTAGTTTTACTTATTTTAAACCATCATTGTATGATTCATAATTTGAATAAGTGCTGTGTTGTATAAGGCTTTTTTCACTCAGCAGAATGATTTTCTTCATTTATTTTTTATTTTTAAATTTTATTCTTATTTTAAAGGTTGCCTTATTTTTAGTTTTTATATCTCTTGCCTTGGTCAAAATCTTACAGGGAAAGCATTCAATCTTATCAAGTGTGACACTAACTGTAGGTTTTGAGGTACCCTTTTCAGACTGAGGAAATTCTATTTCTGGTTTGCTGAAAGTTGTTACCCTGAATTGGTGTTGAATATTGTCAAATAATTTTCTGCATCAATTGACGTGATCATATGGGTTTTCTTCTTTTAACTCATAACATTTTGGATTATACTGGTTGATTTTCAAATAGTGAACCAGCGTTATATTCCAGGGATAAACCACACTTGGTTGTTTTGTATCATTCTCTTTATATTGCTGGATTTGATTTCTAATATTTTGTTGAGGATTTTTAAATCTATGTTCAAGAGGGATATTGGTGTGTAGTTTTCTTTCTTTGTGTCGACTGTTTTTGGAATTGGGTTAATGCTGGCCTCATAAAATAATTTGGGAAGTGTTTCTTCCTTTTCTATCTTTCTGTATGAGATCATGTAGAATTGGTATTTCTTTCTTAAATGTTTGGTAGAGTTACCCAGAAAAACCACCTGGGCTTTGGGTTCTTATTTTGAAAGGTTTTTAAAAAGCTATAAATTTAATTGCTTCAATAGTTACTGTTTTATTTAGATCATGGATTTCACCTTAGATGAGTTTTCATAGCTTGCAGTTTGTGAAGAATTTAATCCAAATTATCAAATGTGTGTACATAGAGTTTTTCATAATATTGACTTACTGTTCTTTTTATTGTTTCTGTAATCTGTAGTGAAATCCCCTTTCGCTTCTGAAATTGGTAATTTGTATATTCTCTCCTTTTTCTTTTCAGTTTTGCTAGAGATTTATTGATTTTATTATCTTTTCAAATAATTAACTTTTGGTTTGATGAATATTTTCTGTTGTTTTTCTGCTCTTGTGTTTCGTTGATTTCTGATCTTGTCTTGAATACATTCTACCTTCTGCTTTTTTTCCCCCTAATTTCTTAAGATAGAAGCTTAGGTTATTGATTTGAGGTTCTTTTCTAATATAGGTATTTAGAGCTCTAAAATTCCTATCAACACTGCTTTAGCAGTATCTCACAAATTTTATGTTGCATTTTCATTTTCATTCAGTTCAAAATATTTTCTAATTTGCCTTGTGAATTCTTTTACTCATGGATTATTTAGAGATATGTTGTTTAATTTCCAAGTGTTTAGAGACTTTTCTGTTATCTGTTATTGATTTCTTGTTTAATTCTGTTATGATTAGAGAACATACTTTATATTATTTCAACTGTATTACATTTGTTAAGGTATATTTTATAACCCCGTATATATAATTCATCTTGGTCAATGTTCCATGTACTTTGTATATTTTGTACATACATAGTTAGGATTATTATGACTTCATGGTAAATTTACTTATTTAAAATTATGTAACATCCATCTCTTTATCTCTGCTAACTTTTTACTCTGAAGTCTACTTTGATATTAACATAATCACTCCAGTTTTCCTTGGTTAGTATTTGCATGGTGTATGTTCTCTCAGCCTTTTACTTTTAACCTACCCATATCATTACATTTAAAGTGAGGTTTGTTTCTTTCGTTCTTTGTTTTGGTGGCTGGCTGGTACAGGGATCGAACCTTTTACCTTGGTGTTATCAGCACCATACTCCAACCAACTG
This sequence comes from Cynocephalus volans, assembly GCF_027409185.1. Lineage (NCBI taxonomy): Eukaryota > Metazoa > Chordata > Mammalia > Dermoptera > Cynocephalidae > Cynocephalus > Cynocephalus volans. The sequence goes on from NC_084473.1 coordinate 86,294,457, forward strand.
AGCTAACCAGTTAGTGCCTTAAAGTGAGTTTCTTATGAAGAGCATATAGCTGGATCATGTTTATCCATTCCTACAATCTCAGTTTTATACGGTACCTGTACCTCATTTATATTCAGTATAACTGTTGATATGTTTGGTGCCTTGGATTGAATGTCTCCCCAAAACTTGACCCCCATTGTGACAGTGTTAAGAGGGTGGGAAATCCTATTGTGGTAATTGAAAGGTGGGGCTTTCCAGAGGTGATCAGATTATCAGACCATGCCTAGCGAATGGATTAAAAATAGTGGTCATGGGCATGGTTTTGAAGGCTTTAAGAGGAAAGTGAATGAGGAGGTTGGTCTCTCTGCTCTGCGGTTTTTCGCAACGTGATGCTCTGCTGTTACTGAAGTCACCACCAAAGAAAGCCTTCACCAGATGTGTTCCCTGGACTTTGGACCTCCTAGGCTCTAAAACTGTAAGCAATAAATTTTGTTTTCTTTATAAATTACCTAGTTCTGTGTATTTTGTTATAAGCAACAGAAATGGACTAATACATTTGGTTTCAAATCTATCTTTTTTTAAGATTTTGTATTTATTCGCTTTTTTGTTCTTTTTTCTTTTCCTGCTTTAACATTTTTGTGTATTCCACTTTAATTTATTTATTGTCTTTGAATATATCTTTTTATTTGTTCTTTTAGTGGTTGCTCTATGGGTTACATTACAGAGTAATAGTATTATAATGTTACCAGTTCAAGTGTTGTGTTAAAACCTTACCACCAGTTTGTTCTCAGTACCTCCCCCTGTTTATGTTATCATTATCTTATATATTACATCTGCATATATTGAAAAAATTACTAAAATTATTAAGTTAGTACAACCACTGTGGAAAACAGTATGGAGGTTTCTCAAACAGCTACAGATAGATCTTCCATATGATCCAGCAATCCCACTTCTGGATATATACACAAAGGAATGGAAGTCATCATATCGAAGGGATACCTGTACTCCCATGTTCATTGCAGCTCTGTTCACAATAGCCAAGATATGGAACCAACCTAAATGTCCATCGATGGATGATTGGATAAGGAAAATGTGGTATATATACACCATGGAATACTACTCTGCCATAAAAAAGAATTAAATTCTCCCATTTGTAGCAACATGAATGAGCTTGGAGAAACTTATGTTGAGTGAAATAAGCAAAGCACAGAGGGATAAATACCGCATGTACTCACTCATAAGTGGGAGCTAAGAGAGAAAGAAGGAAGGAAAGAAAGGCTGCAGTGGTGTGTTGGACTTGCAGATGGAGAGAACGTACCTAGGGATACAAAGTGGAGTGGGGGGAGGGGGAGGGAGGTTGGGGATAATTGGGTGTGGGACAAGGGGTACAAATGCCATTAGTGGTAATGGACATACTGCCAGTATCTATCTGGCCTTCACATCTTAGGCACGATCAGCTTTGTATCTCTTGAATATTAATAACCAATTTAAAAAAAGAAAAAAAGAAAACCCTATCAGAAAATGTTTTAATTTTTGCATTTAGCCATCAAACATATTATAAGAAACTCATAGGGACAGGAAGAATTTATTGTATTTACTCAGATATTTACCATTTCATTGCTCTTCAATTATTCCTGGTATTTTATATATTTTTTTGTAGTATCATTTCCCTTCTATCTGAAGAATTTTTTTTTAGCATTTCATTAGAGCAGTTTTCTGGTGATGAATGCTCTTAGTTTTTCTTCGTGTGAGAGTATCTTTATTTGACCTTCATTCTTGGAGGTTTTTTTTTTTCTGGATATAAAATTATAGAGTAATACTTTTTTTCTAGTACTCTCCAAATGTTGTGCCCCTTCCTTCTGAACTTCTGGTTTCTGATGAGAAATCTGTAGTCATTTGGATCACAGGTTCTGTTATATTCACAGGGGTTGTGTTATTTTTCTCTAGTTGTTTTCAAGATTATTTTTGTCTTTAGTGTTCAGCAGCTTGACTGTGTCTCTGGCTGTGCATTTCTTTGGGTTTATCCTATTTGATGTTCACTGAACCTATTGAATATGTAGGTTTATGGGGTTTTTTTGCCAAATTTCAAGATTTTTCAGCCATTATTTCTTCAAATTTTTTTTAGTCCCACACTCTTTGTTCTCTCCTTCTGAAACGCCAATGGTACAAATGTTAAACCTTTTGTTACTGGCCCCAAATCTGAGGTGCTGTTCTCCCCCCATACTCCACCCCCAATTTTCTCTGTTGTTTAGATTGGATGATTTTTTATCAACTTATCTTCAAATTCACTGACTCCTCTGTCATCTTCATTCTGCTACTTACTTCTGCTCACTGACCATTCATTGAGTTTTTTATTACAGTTTTTGTACTTTTCATTTCTGAAAATTCTATTTGGTTCTTTATGTCTTCTCTTTCTTTTCTGAAATGTTCTATTATTCCATTCGTTTCAAGACTGTTCAGTATAGCATTTTTATAATAACTGTTTCAAAGTCTGTTGGGTTATTCCAACATATAAGTCATCACAGCTATGGCATCTGCTGATTATCTTTTCGCATCCAATGTGAGATTTTCCTGGTTCTTTCTTTGTCAAATAAGTTCAGATTGTATCCTGAGTATTCTGAGTATTATGTTATGAGACTTAGGATCTTATTTAAATCCTATGAAGAATGTTTATAATTTTGTTTTTGCAGGTAATAGGCTTGTTTAGGATCAGGCCTCAATTTCTAGTCCAGTTCTCTGCACTGTGGTTCCAATGACTGTTCAATTGAAAGCCTTTGCAATGCTATTCGAATCTGTCTTGCATGTGCACTACCCAGGGACCTGTCTAGGACCTGGATAAATTATGTCTATTCAGGTTTCAGAGGTCTTTGGCATCCTGAGTAGGATCAGATTTATGCCTGTGCAGCTCAGTGGTAATCCCATGAGTTCAGAAATTTATGGTTTCACTTTTCCAAGTTCCTACCTCAATGTGATCTCCTAGAAATTTTCCAATTCCCTGTGGATCCATTTCCTGGTTGTCCAGCCAGAAAGTAGAGGTTTAGTTACCCCACTTCTGCCTATGTTTGCAACTGTGCCTGTGTCTAGGGCCAAGTGGCACAAGGACCACAGGAAAAAAAAAAAAATAGAAAACTCACAACCAGTTCAGCGATATTTTGAATTCTGTTCTTCATCACCAATCTGCCTGCTTTAATTGCTTTTCAGAGTCTTCAAACAGTTGTTGCATGCATTCTATCTAAATTTACGTATATTCTGGGGATGTAATGTGCTTGCTCTATTTTATCCAGAACCAGAAATCCCATTGTATATTTTAAAATCCTGAAATACTTTAATACAGTAATATTGTCTTATTCGGTAAATATTCATTTCGAATGACCACTTTCTTCATTCTACATTCTTTCTTGTACTCAAAACTTTCATTTGAGATTTCCTGTTTATCAGATTCATTCTTTCTAATTTCTAGATTCATTTTTTAGAATCTCCTAAATAATTTGCTCATAGTATCCTCTGTTTTTGTTTTCCTAAAAATGTTTTATAGATTACCTCCATTTTTGAATGATATTGTTTCAAGGCATTTGAAAGTTTTCTTTTCTTTCAGTTTATTGAAGGTATCATTTCATTGTCTTCTGGATTTCCTTGTTGCTGTTATGAAGGCAGCTGGCAGTCTAATTGTCATTTTTTTGAAGGTAATCCTTTTAATTCTTTTCCATGGCTGCTTTAAAATTTTTCTCTGCTTTTATGCAGTTTCAGTATGATGTTTCTTGATGTGGATTTCTTTTAATTATCCTGTTTGGTATTTGTTTGATGTCTTGATCTGTGAATTGGTGCATTTCATTAGTTCTGGAAAAATCATAGCTTTTTCTCTTCAAACATTTCCTCTGACTCATTCCTTTTCCTCTTTATCTTCTTGTGATTATGATTAATTACATGTTAAATATTTAATCTATTGTTTTGTTTCTAATAATCTCTTTTGTAACTTCTGTTTTGGGGGCAGTAGTGTCTGATGTACTCTGGATAATTTCTTCTGACTTGTCTTCCAGTTCACTACTTTTCTCTTGAACCCTGTCTAGTCTTCTGCTAAAGCCACTGTATTACTCAAAGTGTAATGAGAGAAGCAGAATTACTAGGAGATAGACAGATTGATTGATTGATTGATTTACAGGAACTTGGCCTTATGCAATTGTGAAGGCTGTTTAAAACAGTCTTTGGGGGAGAGGGGAAGGGGCAAGGGCAAGGAGGGAGGGAGGAGCCAGTGGGTGGACTCCTCCTGGGCCACCAGGAAACTCGGCCCAGCTGGGACAGGGGCCCATGATTGAAAAAAAATAAAATAATAAAATAAAGAAAAATAAAAGTCTTTGTGAAGCTCTTGTCTGATACTGGAGCTTAAGATCTGTAGGGCAGATTCAGGAAGGGAAATAGGATATAAATTGGAAGAGAATGATGATAAACTGAAATCCTTGAGGACAAATGGGAACCTGTATAAGTTTCTTACTTTGTCCATCTTTTATGATGTAGGTGTTCTGCAGGCAAATCTTGTGCCCTTTATCATGGAGCTAAACACATACCTGGCCCAGAATTTGGAGAATCTGAATGAGGATATGGGGTGAGGTGTGTCAACCTCAAGTCTGGCTGTTACTCCATATCAATAAGGTGAATCACCCGACAAATGACAACATGCATGAATTGCAACAGTATCTGCTGCCCCTTCACTGACTTCCTGAATGTAAAAAACATTATGGCTGTTGTTTCACTTTTACCTTCCAAATTTTGTGCAAAATCTCTTTTATGGTCACCCTAACTGGAAATACACAGGATAGGAATCCTGGAAAACATAGTTCAGCCTAGCCAATATGACAAATTTCAAAATCACCAACTAGACACTTTTCAACTAGGCACCCATATATACCTCTTTAACCTAAACTTAGCTTCCAGATGAAGACAATAGCAAAGTCATGCCTCTACCTAACATGACTCAACTATCCCACATCCAAAACACGCTACATCCAAAAACATGCTAACCCTTCTCCCTATAAAGAATAAAAAGACCCTTTTCCACCTTTGGGTGATGTTCATTCTTCTTCTCATCATTCTTTTAGCTCAGTCACACACCTCCTTTCATATCCTATAATTTTAATAATGAGATATAAAGTTAACTACTATTAACATATCTTGTGTTAGATAGTAGGGAAATAGGAGGGGGAAGATTTTAAATATATATATAAAGGTACTTCAAAAAGTTCATGAAAGGTTCATATTACTTTTCAATTTTATTTTTCCATGAACTTTTGAAGTTCCCTCATATATATACTTCCACACGTACACACACACACACACACACATATATATACAAATTTATATCAAATTAAGGATGAAACATTCATAACTATTACAATCATTTTTGCTACCAGTCATGTGGTTGTAGTTGGTGTTTGTATAACTACCTTCTGCCTCTACTGTTTGCCATGTTCCTTGTTCCCTCAGCTGGTCTTGGCTCCTTGCTTGGTGGGTAAGCAAACCTTCATTCCTGTAGGGTTTGGGCCATTAGAAGTGCTGCCTGTCATGTTGTTTTCTATCGACTTTAATCATAGGATATAGGGTTACTTAGTGCTGCCTTCTACCCCCCAGGAAGTTTCCCACATTCTAAATATATTCTTCCTTAACCTCATTGTGTAGTCAGGATAACTTGAGAGGATTAATCACCCCTGCCAGTTTAGTAAGTCCCTTCTTTACCTGTTGATTCTCTAGCCCGAAGACCCCTAAGTGGCAAAATGGCAGTCTCATCTTCAAGGTTAATGGAGCCATTGTCATGTCCTTCAATGGAAGCATTACTACTTTTGGAATTGGTAACTCTAGACCTGTGGCTCTCAGCTGGGGACAATTTTGGCAATGTCTGGAGACATTTTTGGTTGCCACAACTGGGGAGCAGGTGCTACTGACATCTAGTGGTAGAGACCAGGGATGCTGCTAAACATTCTATAGTGTATAAAACTGTCTCCAGTAACAAAAAATTATCTGACCCAAAATGACAATAATGCTGAGGTTGAAAACCCTACCCTAAATCAGTAGAGCCCAAAGCTGTGGGTATAGGAAGCAATTTTTTTCTAGGGTGTCACTAGGGATAACACGGAGAGGATTTACTCCCATGATTCCCAGACCCCTTGATTCCCAGATCCCATGAATCCTGATTACGGGAGAAAGAGCACCATAAATCAATGATTGCTGATTTATAGCATATGCCTACAAGGTATTGCACCAAGATAGTGCTGTAGCTGGAGTCCTCAAGAGGCCATTACACTATCTTATCATGCCAGGTGCTTTCTTTTTTTTTATCATGGTAAAATATATATGACATAAAGTTTGCCATTTCAACCATTTTTAAGTGTACATATTCAGTGGAATTAGTTATATTCACATTGTTGTGCAACCATCACCATTATGTGTTTCAAATTTTCCATCACCCCAAACAGAAACTCTGTAACTATTAAGCAATAACTCCCATTTTCCTCTCTCTCAGCCCCTGGTAATCTCTAATATATTACCTTCTGTATCTAGGAATTTGCCTTCTCTAGATATTTCACACAAGTGGAATCATACAATATTTGTCCTTTTGATTCTGGCTTATTTCACTTGGTATACTGTTTTCAAGGTTCAGCCATGACGTAGTATGCATCAAAACTTCATTCCTTTTTACAAATGAATAATATCTCATTGTACGTATATACCACATTTTGTTTATCCATTCATCATCAGTGGATGAACACTTGGGCTGTCTCCACCTTTTGGCTATTGTGAATAATGCATCAATGAACATGAAGGTACAAATATACATTTGAGTTCGTATTTTCAGTTCTTTTGGGTATATATCAAGGAGTGAAATTGCTGAATCATATGATAATTACGTATTTAGACCAGCTGCCTTATAATGATAGGGAACATCACTTATCTATTGCTACATAGCACACTACCTCAAAACTTTGTGCTTTAAAACAATAAACATTGATCTTATTAAATTCTCTGTGGGTCAGGAATCCAGGAGCAGCTTAGCTGGGTGGTTCTGTCTCAGAGTCTCTCAAGAGGCTGTAGTCAACATGTCTTCTGGCTCATCTAATGCTGAAAGAACTGCTTCCAAAGTGCCTCACTCACATGGCAGCCTCAGTGTTTCATAACATGGTGACTGGCTTCCCTCCACACAAATGACCCAAGACAGTAAGGCAGAAACTGCCATGTCTTTTACGACCTGGCCTCAGAAATCATGCACCCTCACTTTTGCCACATTATTCTTGTAATAAGCGAGTCAGTAAGTTCTGTCCACATTTAAGACAAGGGAACTAAGTCTCCACTTCTCGAAGGAAGAAGTGTTGAAGAATTTGTGAACATATTTTAAAACTACCACACCATCCAATGAATTTTTAATTTCTACAAGATTCACTTGGTTTTTCTCCCCCCATTCCTCTGTTACTTTTTATAGTTTCCTTTTTATTAGTTAGATATTTTTGTATAACAAACTACTTTAAAAGTTGGTGGCTTTCAACAACAACCATTTATTTAGCTCACAGTTCTGTGGGTTAGTAATTTGGACTGGGATCATCTAGGAGATTTGTCATTTCTCTGCCGGAATCCATCATATGTCTGTGGTCAACTGTGTGTTGGCTAGGTGGCTTTGCTTTCCGGGGTTTGCTAGCTGTTGGCTGAGTGTTTATACTCTCCTCCTTTAGTCTTATTCGCCACATGTCTCTTATTTTCAGCAGGGTAGCCTGGGATTGTTGTCCTGAAGAAGGCAGGAGTTCAAAAGAACAGAAACATAGAAGGCTTCTTGGGGCCTAGATTGGTATTAATAGGCTATTTCACCTTAATTTTAGTAGCCAAAGTCAATTCAGATTAAAGAGGAGGTGAACACTGGGGGGCTTGGAAATGCTGCACTGGGCAGCGGGCCCCAGGCTGGACCTGCTCTGTCCTCACAAACTGGTGTGTTTTCAAGAATGAACAATAAACCGTTGAAAGATGAAAAATAAATAAAAATAAGGAGAAGGTGAAATAGATTCTACCTCTTTATGGGAGGGGCTGAAAAGTCATATTGCAAAGGATGTGGGTACAAGGAAGACTGAAGAATTTATGGCCATTTTTGAAATCAGTCTACCATAAAAACATGTAGCTTTTTATAATCTTTATCTGAAAATGCTGGTTTCTGATGCCTTCGCAGGTCCGTTTTTTTTTTTTTTTTTTGTCTTTTTGTGACCGGTAAGGGGATTGCAACCCTTGGCTTGGTGTCGCCCGCAACGCGCTCAGCCAGTGAGCGCACCGGCCATTCCTATATAGGATCCGAACCCGCGGGCGGGAGCGCCGCTGCGCTCCCAAGCGCTGCACTCTCCCGAGTGCGCCACGGGGCCGGCCGCAGGTCCGTTTTTTTGTTTGATATTTTGGCTGTTTTTTACCTATCAATCTAATTTCCTTTTGTGTCTGTTATCTTTTGCTGTATGCTGAACATTTTTATATTAAATAGTATATATGATAATAATTTGAGGTTTATAATATAGTTCTGTCCTCTAAGCAGAGGGTGCTACTAGTTTTTAATCTCCTTAATTCAATTTTTCTCTCAATTTTTAGTAATGATTTATGTACAAAAGAAGGTGATTGCCTCACGAGTAGTATGAATGGGAGAAAGTAGAATTTCCCTGGGGAAGATGTCCAGCTTCAGAGAGTCCCCATCACTTGTCTGTGGAGTGGACCATAATTCAAACCAGAAGCCAAACAGTCAAAAAACCTGACTTACAGAAGCAAGTCAGGTTCTCTGTCACTGGCTCAAACTATAGTTTGAGGCTTCCTTTCTACTATTCCCTTATGTGGCATTACATTAAGGAAAACTGAACATTTCCCTGTTTACCAAACGTGTGACCTATTTTCTTGCCTTCATACAGTTCTCTCTACTTGGGATGTCCATTTACCCCAACTTCATCTCTTCCTGTGGAGCTAAGATCCAGCTCAAATCCCTTTCAAGAAGTTTTCTCAGCTGTGTGTGCTTTTTTCCCTCTTCTGAATCCTCTCAGCACTTGGTATTTTTAATGGGATTTTCTGCCTTTAAGTTACTTGTATGTTAAATATATATTTTAATCTCAATTGTAGAAACCCTACCAGTTACATTTCCTGTCTATACTTCTGTTTATTTATCTGAAAAATATAAGTGGTAACAATACACATCATTTAGGACTATTAGGAGGATTAAGTCAGCTAAAATTTGAACCGTTATTTCTAAAGAACGGTAGTGGAGTGCTCAAATAAATGTTAGTTGTTGCTACCGTCCCTTAGAAATATTGTGATTTCGAACGAAGAGTTTTTACCAAAATGGAAGAAAGGAGAATCCTAAGAACTAAGTTTAAAAAATTCTACTAAACAGCTCAGAAAACGGACGAAAAAGAGCATAGAAGCGTATATATAGCATAACTACGGCGCCTGCGCCTGCGCAGAGCCGCTGAGGCGGGAGCGAGAGCGGGCGTGCGCAGAGTCGCGGAGGGCGGTGCGGCGCGTGCGCGGGTCGAGGGGCGCGTGCGCGGGGCGGAAACTGCGTCCTTTTGAGCGGACCAGGAGGGCGCTTCATCCGCTCTGGTTGTTACCCTGCAGCCACCCAGCTCGCGGGACGCAGGCCTTCGCCTGGGTTATGGATTTTGAGAATCTTTTCTCAAGACCCCCCAATCCGGCCCTCGGCAAAAAACCGGCCACGGACTCTGACGAAAGGTGATCCCACATCTTTTCATCCTTTAAATGTAGGGTCCCTGGCTGGGCTCCGCCTCTCCGTTCTTTCTGGATTGGAGGCTGCCTGCGGCCGCCTGGCCGCGGCGAGGGCCCGCGGGGAGCGCGTGGGCCAGGCTGCCTGGGCGCGACGGTCGGACGTCGAGAGGTCGTGCGGGGGGGATGGAAGCCGGAGATGGGGCCCAGTTCGTAGGCCGCTAAGGCCAGGGGTGACGAGAGCCTGGGCGAGGGGAGCGATCGGGGTGGGGGCGAGGAGGCTCCAGGTTGCTCCCCATTTTCTGCGCACCTACCCCTCTAGGACGGTTAGGAGCCATCATCTGTGTTCCCATAGCACTGGGACTTAGCCTTTTGCCAGCTTCCATTTGACCATAAGCTCCCAAGGGACGGAAATCATTTGTCGTTTCCCAGTGACACATGCTAGTCTCTTTTTTGTAGAAAAGACGAAACCACAAGTTCAGTAAACGGTAAAAGATAAGTAGTGAATTCCCTGCAACTAGTCCACTGATTTTCATCAAAAGACCTTAAAGCAACAAACACCATTTGGACTTAATTTTTACTTTAAGCTGGAAAAGGAAATAAGATTGCTGGCCAAATGGAGCTAATTTGTTGAGCTCATTCTTGGAGACGGGTATAGTGCAGTTTGTTTATACCCAGATATTCGTTTACTTTTTATTCTTTGACTTTGAAGTGCTAAAAATCATCCTCTCCTAAAAATCTACGTCTTCTGTGTTCCCTTAAGCTGAAACCTTGACACACATTCCTTATTTCTTTATCTCCCTCATTCCACATATATCTTGGATTCTGGTTGATTTTTACCTTTAGATATCACTCACATCTGTTCACTTCTGTCTGTCTCAGATACCTTAATTGAAAGTATTTCATTAATTCAGGCCGCCATCAAGAACTTTACCATGTGCTTTCCACGAAATATGGAATTTAGTCCTCTCAACAACCTTGAAGATGACGTCCTTGTTTTACAAATGAGAAAACTGAGGCACAGAGAGGTTAAGTAATCTGCCAGGATTGCACAGTGTAAATGGTTAAACTGGAATTAAGTTGCCCTGTCTGACTCCAGGACCCATAATTTCACCGTGGAGCTTCTAGTACAAAATGATTAAAATAAAATAAGACCTATAAATATTGGGAAGAGACAAAGACATTAATTACTTGCAGATCATATGATCATCTACTAAGAAAAACAAGAGGACCCAATTAATAATTAAAATACATAATACAATTCAGCAAGGTGAATCATCCCAAAAAAGACAGTAGCAACATATAAAAAACCAGTAACAGCCATGAATTTGAAAATGGATAAAAGATTCATTTACAAAGACTTGGCTGAAATACATAAAAGGCACTTGGAATTTTTCAAGGATGGTATGGAAATACGGTGAAATGTCTGTTTATATCATTTGCCCATTTTTTTCTTTGCTTGTTGGTCTTTTCTCTTTCAAATTTTAGGATTTCTTACCTGCAAATATTTTACTCTCAATTTGTCATTTGACTTTTGACTTTGCTTATGGTATTATTTTTCAGTTCATAATGGTGTGGGGTTTTATAGTTTTGTTTTATGCAGATGAATCAGTCTTTTCTCTGATGGTTTCTTGTTTTTTTCCAAGTAATTTTTTGATAGAAATACTTATTCATTTGTTCATTCAAAAAATATTGTTGAATACCTGCTGCGTAGGAGACATTATTCTAGGCCCTGGGGATATAGCAATAAATGAACAAAAGAAATAAAACTCCCATTTTTATGAAACTTACATTATTGGGGGAAGGGGAGACAGATAATACATAAATATATAGTGTTTTAAGTAATGTTAAATGCCATGGATAAAATGAAAGCAGGGTACGAGGGGGGGAGGGGGGAAGAAGTCTGGTGGGATGGGAGGCTGTAACTACTTTAAAGAAGGTAGTTAAGGAAAGCCTCACTGATAACACTGGCAACTAACATTTGAATAGGGACCTGAAAGAGGTGAGGGAGGTTGATATGGGGGAGGAGGGGTGTTCTGTGTAAAGGTCTTCAAGCAGAATGAGCTCTGCGTGATTGCGGGGCAGGAGAAAAGTGGCCAGAATGACTACTGGAGTGGAGTAAGAATGGTAGGACTTGAAGTCTGAGAGGTATTGGGATGGGGTTGCAGGAGGCAGATTATGTAGGGACTTGTAGGTGCCATGATAATAAGGACTTCGGGTTTTACTCTGAATAAGATGAGAGGCCATTGGGAGGTTTTTGGAGAGAGTGATATCTGACATATTTTAGCAGGGTCATTCTTGTGTTGAGAGTAGAATGTAGGGGAACAAGGGCAGCTTGGATTGTTGAATTGGTGCCAAAAAGTGGTCAAATATATGTATGTTTTGAAGATGGAACAAACTGGATTTCGTCAGATTGGATGACTTTAAGGTTTTGGGCAGTATTGTTAGAGGGATGGAGTTGCTGTTTAAGATAGCAGGAGGATTAGGTTTCAGAGAGAAGATCAAGAGTTCAGTGTTGAATATATTACGATTATGTCTGGTAGACATCCAGGTAGAGAAGTTGAATAGGAAGTTGGCTCTGTTTGGTTTTAAGGGGGAGGGGTCTAGGTTGGAGACTTGGATGTTGAGATATTCAAAGCCATGAGATAGGGGGAGATAACCTAGAATGAAGGTACAGACAAAGAAGAGAAGAGGTGTAAGGACTGACTTTTAGAGCTGTAAAGATGAGGATCCAGAAAAGGAGACTGAGAAGTAGCAGCCAGTGAAGGAAGAAGAAACCAGGAGAGCTCAGTATCCCTGAAGCTAAGTAAAGAACATGTTTTACAGAGGGGAGGGTGATAGCTCAGTCACATCCTGCTGATAGGTCAGGTAGCATGGGCGCTGAGAATTGTGGACCTTAACAGTGGAGTGGTGAAAGTGGACACCTGTTTAGAGTGGGCAGTATGGAATAATAGGGTGTGGTTGTAGGGTACATACTTGGGAGCCTGTCTGCCTGGGCTGAAATCTCAGCTCCACCTAGGACTCTGACAAGTTACACAACCTTTTTGTAATTTGGTTTTCTTATCTGTAAAATGGGCTTTTCAACAGTACTATGTATGTCTTAGTGGTGTTGTGATGAGTGTAACATGAATGGAGCAGCGCCTGGCACACTTAAGCATTATTCAAGTGTTGGCTACTGCTATTTTTGCTGTTGTAGTTGTTATTGTCATTAATGCTCTGCGTAAGGGGAGGTTGCCTCCTACTCCATAAGACGATTCATTACTGGAAACTAAAGCAATACAGGTTCACAAGTATTTGGGTTTTTTGGCCCTTGTAATGATGGCTTCTGCAGAGGGCTCACAACTTGGTACCTCATCTGGTGGATGTAACTCAGAAGCACTGAGATCAGTGTAAACTGTTGAATTGGATGAAGCCTTGAAGCCTGAGTTCCTATAACTTTGAAAGAAGCACAAAGCCACTATTCACATTTTCCTTGTGCTAGCAGTGCTTTCCACTTGCAACATGTTCTCTGGAGAATGGACACATTGCCAAGTCCTTGCCTTTGCCTGGCCAGTAACTCATATTTTTTTTTTTTTTTTTTCTTTTTTTGTCGTTTTTTCGTGACCGGCACTCAGCCAGTGAGTGCACTGGTCATTCTTATATAGGATCCGAACCCGCGGCGGGAGCGTCGCCGCGCTCCCAGCGCAGCACTCTACCGAGCGCGCCACGGGCTCGGCCTCAGTAACTCATATTTTTAATTCAAACCTTTTTCCAGTCTTGTATTCAGTAGTCACTACTTACTGAAACACTGTTTTCTTCAGTCCCCCATATTGCTAGCATCAACCATTATTTAGATTCACCTACAAATTTTATTGGCTTCTTTGTTCACCAGTTTCTTGTATTTCCCGTCTTCATCTTTCTTGGGTTCATTTTTAGTTTTGCTGGAATATCCTCAAGTAATCATCTCAGATGATGTCTATGCATGGTCAACTTCTTGGTCCTGAGTCTGAAAACAATTTTTCTTTTCATCTTCACACTTGAATATGTTTGTGTCTGTCCTAAGCTCAGAAGAATGCCTTCTCCCTTACATTCCTCTGTGTTTAATAAGTTACTTACCTTTTAGGTTCAGAAAGCCCCTGGCCCCCAAGTCTAGGTTAGGTGTTCCTTACATATGCATCTACACTTATCACACCATAATGAAATTGTTCTATTTTTTTTTCCTCCCAAGGTCTGTCTTTTTATTGTTATATACCAGGATGTAAGGCCCAGAGCCTGGTTTATGGTGGATGCTCAGTATTTGCTGAATGAATGGAATGATGGATGAATGGATGATTTATATAGCTGCTGATTCTTGAACATTAAGGTTATGTAATCTAAAATTTCAATTTTATAAGTTATTCATAAACGTATTGACATTTACTGTTCATCATAATTTTATACATTATTTCTCTGGAGTATTTGGATAGAATTTGACTTTGGAATTTCTTTGAGGGCAAGTTTGAGACAAGTCAAAGCAGTGAATTTTAATGCTGTGGTATGAACCCTTTTCAGGTTTAAAAAACCTTTTTGTGTTATTTGATATTTTTGCTGCAGAATCGATGATGAAATAGATGATACAGAAGTTGAAGAAACACAAGAAGAGAAAATAAAATGGGAAGTAAAACTGGAGTGTGAGCAAATTCCCAAAAAAGTAAGATAAAGTTGGCATACTCAAAAAACAGATAGGAATGGATGTGAGGAATTAATGAGGGATCCTGTTTTTTCATTTTAGTCAGCTTTTGGGACCCAGTTACTTACATCAAGGAAACTTAATTACACATTTTGAAAAATTTATTATTCAATAACTTTGTTGTCAATTAACATGAAATGTTTTTAGTAATTGCTTTTATTTTGATTTTCCCTATTTCTGAAATGGATTGTAAACTGTTTTCAAAACTTCTTTACTTTCAAGTTAGATTAAAATTTTTAAGGGTTCTGATTTGCTAACTTAACCGAGTTTAGTGATTTATAGCTTAAAGCCTGTATTAGTTTTCTAGGGCTGTCATAACAGTACCACAAACTGGGTGGCTTACACAGCAGAAATTTATTGTCTCACTGTTCTGGAGGCTAGAAGTCTGAGAACAAGGTATCAGCAGAGTCGGTTCCTTCTGAGGCTGTGAGGAAGAATCTGTGCCATTCCTCTCCCCTAGCTTCTGGTGGATTGCTGGTAATCTTTGGTGTTCCTTGGCTTACAAAAACATCAGCCTGATTTCTGCCTTCATGGTCACATGTTTTCCCTGTGTGCCTGTGAATATCTACATTTCTCCTTTTTATCAGAACATCAGTGATATTGGATTAGGGCCCATGCTAATGACTTCATCTTAATTACACCTGCAATGGCCCTGTTTCCAAATAAGATCATATTTTGAGGTACGGGGGTGAGGCTTCAACATAAGAATTTTGGGAGGACGCGGTTCAACCCATAACCAATATCTGCGCCTCTCTTGCCTCTTTCTCTTTTTGAACTTTTTTTATAATTATGAGTTTTAACACACTACAGAAGAATGGGTTTGAATCGGCAGTGAGATTCATAGGACATAAATAGGCCTTAATAGGATACTCTTACTTAGCTTTATAAAAGGATACAGGACAGAAGATACAGCAAGTACAGACAGCATCTTCATCTCCTTGGGGAGCCTCTCAACTCCTGAGATGCAACTCTTCTGCGCATGTACAGTTGCCATAGACAAGATCTGAGGTTGACACCGAGAAACTAACTTCAATTTCCCACAGATTTTTGCAACTGGTTTAGTCAATTTATAGATCCTTAGGGAGAGAATTGAAATCTTTAGAATATTGAATTGTGCAATCTTTAGGTCTTTTAAATTTCTCTCAACAGTGTTTTATAGTTCTCTTTTTAGGTATCTTACATCTACACACCTTTTGTGACATTTATTGCTAGGTGTTTAATGAAGCTATTGTAAATTACATCTTTTATTTAAAGTATCGTTTTCTCAGTTGGTTTCTCGGTTGGCATACACCTTATGTAAGAGTGCATGGGACATACATTTTTAAGTTCTTGTTAGTATCTTAAGATATTTCTGAAAATATCTTGAATTGATCCTCTTAGTTGATAGATAGTTTGGCTGAAATAGAGTTAAGTTTGAGGTTATTGTTCCATTGGCGTCTGCTATCTATTGTTGCAAAGGTGAGGGCTTAACAGTTTGATTCTATTTCCTTTGTAAGTATCCAATTCTCTCTTCCTTTGTAAGTATCCAATTCTCTCTGAAAGCTTTTGGGTTCTTCTTTTTATGCTTGGTGTTGTTAAATTGTATGAGACTGAGTCTTTATTCATTCATTGTGCTTAGTGCTATTATGGTGAGACTATTTACTCACATCCTTCATATATGAGATATTATGTTCTCTTTTATTTTTTATTTCTTTGTCTTTTTTCTTATAATCTGAGAAATTTCCTCTATCATTATGTCATAAATCAATTATAGTTTAAGTATTTAAGAGCTCCCTCTTGTTCTGTTTCGTTGTTATAGCTTTCTAGCATTGTTTTTTGAATATAATATCTTGAATATCCTTGTATATTTATTTTTTAATTTTTGAGTTCTTTTTCCTTGAATTATATTTACTTCTTCTAGATCAGTTTTTTTTCTGCTTTTTGATTATATTTTCTAGATCAGGGGTCAATAAGCATTTTCTCTAAAGAACAAGATGGCAAATACTTTAAGCTTTTCAAGCCAAGAAGCAAAATTGAGGATATTGCATAGGTACTTATGCAATGAAAGAGAGAAAACAAATTTCCACAATTTTTTATTGACAAAATTTAACACACAACAGTAATTCAGTTTTTGTAGTACAGATCTACTACTGACAAGAATGGGATTCTTCTTTGTGGGATAATTATTTACTTAATTGGGGTTTAAAGTTATTGCTCCCTATCATCAAAATTGATTGAAAAGATTAATCTGTTATGCTGATACATAGTGAGATTTTATCTGTTTCATCTCTGAAGATATCTTTTCACTACAGATAGGTATTACCAAATACTGATATCAGTTTACCAGCGTATGATTTTAGTTAGCATATTCATTGGCTGGAAGGCATTTATGGAACTTTATTATATTCTTCTCTTGAGAGTTGTCTTTTTGCATGTTGTTACATTGCAGATTAATCATTTCCAACTGAAGGTTAGGTGGAAGCTCCTCAGTTGTACAGGTAAATGGATTTTAAAATGGCAGTTTCCTTTGCATTTACAGTAATGTCTAAAAAAAAAAAAACTGCTGGAACTGTAGTTTGAGTGTGGAAAATATGTCTGCTGCGAATTAGTGTGGGAATGGTGATCTTGCTCCTGTTTTAATTTTGGACAGTGCAGTGATGCTGAGCAGTTTCAGTAACTTCTGTCAGCTCATCAAGAACCAAGAAAAAATACTTGAAATCATTGCTGAAGTTCCTTCCAATTTCCTCATGTCTTTGACCAACTATTTTAGCCAAAAGGCCAGTTGTCTTAAACTAACTTTATTTCCTCTGGACATATTTTTTCAGCTGCTGCAATTAAACATGATTTAATTAACCCAACATCAGCTTGCTTAGATTGGCTAACAAATGAGCCACTCAGAAACTTACTTTGATTGTAGCCTTCTTTTCATTTTTATTTCCGTAAAGAAAGAAAGCTGTGAGGAAATAATCTGTTTTACATTTTCTGTTAAAACTTATTTTTCTTGCAAGCTGGGAATACTGTGATGAATGCTTAATGTAATATCAACATATATCGTGTTGTTCTAGCACTACTATATTATCATTATGTGATAACCACAATGCTTTGCTTATTTGACAGTAAAATAATCCACACCTAACTCTACCTTTAAGTACATGACATTCAGAGTCTGCTTCTCATATTTTGACATGGTGGGTATACACCAATAATGAAAAAAGTAAAATAAAATGGCATGAGCTACTCAATGAGGCACTCAAAGTGCTGTCGAGTTGTGACTGTCACTGTAATTTGTAGTGCACTGAGCATCCTTGTGAAGTGATGAGAATGCCAGGTATTGTCTCTTGCAACTACTTAACTCTGCTGTTGTAGTGCAGAAGCAGCCAGTGTAATACATAAACGAACAAGCGTGGCAGTGTTCTTTATTTGCAGACACTGAAATTTGAATTTTATTTGATTTTCACATGTTATGAAATGTTATTCTTTTGATTTTTTACTGTTCCAACCATTTAAACAAATGTAAGTATCATTCTTAGCTTGTGGATTATTACAAAAACAGGTGGCAGGATGGATTTGGCCCTTAGGTTGTAGTTTGCCAACCCTTGCTCTAGGTTTTTGTCACCTACTTTTGTGTTCCTTTGTTGTCCCTTCATTTAAGAAAGGCCTGGAGAGTTGATGGATGTCCTCTGCTGGTGTACTGGTAGGTCTATGTCACTCTAGGCCTTTCCTCTAAATGGGAAGCCTGATTGGATGTCACGTAGGTGGGTAGGCTATGTGGATAAGTAGGTTTCCCAGCAGCATAACAGTTCTTAACCTTCCTTGTGCCATGCACCCCTTCTTAGAATAATATTTTTTTAAGTGTATACAATAAAATATGTTAGATTACAAAAGAAATTGATTTTATTGAAATACAGTTTATCGCAATATTAAAAACAAATGTAGTAAGAGTAATATGTTCTTTATTAATGCACTAAGTAATAAGACCTAACAGTGGGTCAAATAATTCTAATTTTGAGGTAGTGATGAACATAAAAGATATTTTTAATCTGCAACAACTGTAATATGATATATGAAAATACCTATGATTTGTATTAGTGACAGTCATAGGTATTGCTTAAACTTCTATGGGTTGTTTCCTACGTTTAAAACAGATTAAAGTACTAAATGTCAGTTTGGAGGTTGATGAAAATATGTGATTTTCTTCCCATCTAAGTTCACTGAATATTCTTTTTTTAAAATTTTTACTTAATTTTTATTTTTTTTTCAGTGAGTTTTCTGAATTCAATCCATAGACTCTTGGAGGGGTCTCTGGACAGCAGGGTAACAAACCCTGCTTTAGGGTGTGTAGGATAGAGTATTTTTCTGGTAGGGGTTACTCCCAAGTGCCAGTATGTGGAAGACTTAGTACCCATATGAAGATGGCCTTAGTACCCACATGTGAAGTTTTCTTTTTGTTTTTTTTTTTTTGCTGCTGACTGGTACAGGGTCGAATCCCGGTCCTTTGTGTTATCAGTACCACACTCTAACCAGCCAAGCTAACCGGCCAGCTCCCCTTCTGTGAAGTCTTAGCTTTTACTAGATCTTGGTTGATTGTGTTTCGGTGAGGGGTGGGGCAGAGAGAATTTGTTTTAATAGCTTTGTTTGCTTTTGTGTAGAATTTTAATTCATCCTTATTTATAGCCCTATTTCTCACATTCCAAACTAAGCCCAATCTCGAGAGCATAACATCCTTTTTTTGTTATTAAAAATTTGTCGAACTCTCTGAATTAATAATGAATGCACTTCATACCCCCCATACACATGCATACTGTTATCTGTACTTTTTTCCTGGGTGGTGGCAAGAGGCCACATAGTTGAATAAACCATTCTGAATCAAAATCAAGAAAATTTTCTGCTTGGAAAAAAAAAATACTACTTTATTTGGACTCCTCTACAAAACAAGAAAAGGGTTGTAATATCATGTTTGTGTAGTTTCTAAATTATACAAAAAACAACAAACTTCAGCAATGAGTTTATAGCTAGCTAAATGAAAAAAAGTACTCAATCATTTGTATTTTATATATTTTGGTGCCCTCTGAAAAAAATCACTAGTAATGATTGTCTCTTCTATATAATAAAACAACATGATTGATGATTTTCCTGGTTTCATTAATGTTGCTAAATCATCTCATGTCTTAATTCAATACAGATTTAATAGAGTCTGCTTCAGTACAGCAGGCCTACATGTTTTTGTGCAAGTGGGGGGCATATTTGGATCATCCATTTGGATCACTGTCATATTTTCATTCAGATACACTGAACAGAACCTCATCTCTATGTATTTGATTAAGCTAAAGTGCATGGGAGCTTCTGTATATTGAACGGTCTTTTTGGTTCCCTCCATGCCCATTAAATAAAGGCCAAAACCAATGTAAACATTGTAATCTATTACATGAATCTGCCAGTTTTTTCCTATAGGACTAGGTAGTGAGTCTTTTTGACTTTGTGGGCCATATTGTCTCTGTCACAACTAGGCACAACTAAGAGAATACGTAAATGAATGGGTGTGACTGTGTTCCAGTAAAACTTTATTTGCAAAAGCACAACTCCAGGCTGAGGTTTGCTGACCCCTGATCTATCAGTCCAGAAGTTATATTTGCAGGTTTATTCTATGGTATTAGTTGGAAAAAGGTACTCTTTCTGGAAGACTGGGAGACCAGGAATTTGGTGGCCTGAAGATTGTTAGATTGATTGGTAGTCTTATATCTGGTGTAATGAAGATAAGGTGTACATTGAAGCCATTGTCAGATCAAGAAACTTACTCAGCTTGTTTGGATTCTTTAAGCAGGGAGAAAGTTCATTTTCTAGGTTTACAACCATCCTCTGGTGGTGTGACTCCTAGCTTTGAAGTAAACCGTCAGAGATAAACCATTAAATTGGACCACCTAGTGTATGAGGGTACTTCACAGAGTTCATGGAAATAATCATATTATCTTTTAATTCTGTTTTTTGTATTTTATAATAGTGATTCTTCTGTTTTGTTTTGGTTTTTTGTTTGTTTTGAGTTTGCTGCCTTAGTCAGTTGTCCTGTGAAAGTAGGTTAGAGACCAGGTCCCAGAGCATTCTTTGGAGCAAGATCATTGGACAATGTAATGATAGGAATATCATTTCTTTCTGACGTCAGAATAGGTATTTGGTATTTGGTCATTTTTAAAAAAATAAACTTTTTGATTAAAATGTATCATACATACTAATTATAATTATACAGCTTGATACACCTGTGTCACCAAATGTAGACACCTGTGTAACCAATACTTGGACATTTTTATATAGAAATTACTTTAAGTCATCTGCTATGATCATCTTGGGCTCTTCCAGAATCAGCTCCCATATTTGGGTTTTGGTTCCAGTGAGTGCTTGGGTTCTCCACTGTTGCCTTGGGGCATCTTCAACAGCAGACTTAGAAAATTATTTCTGAAAGTAAAGTTGACTTGATTACAGAGAACAGGGCAGTTCTTTCTTCCTTGTCATCATTGCTGCCACCTATATTGTGAGTTACAGGAGAAAGAGTAGACTTTGGTAAGTGTAATATCTTAAGTGTAAGTGGATTTTCAGTTGGGCCATTACATTTACTTGGTGCTTTATGAAATGAAGAATTATTCAATCAAGATGTTTAAAAATATTGTCAGTGCAAAGGAAGAAATGCAGTGTGAGAACTATTATACTGTAATCCCCTTATGTCAAATAATTAAGATTTAGGAGCTTAGACTTTTAGTTCAGTAAAATACATATAACATACAGATTCAAAATCTTCTCTCAAATTATCTTTAAGGATGGATATGTCATGCTGGTCTATTTTTAATTCTGGAAATTTTCAAATATGTTAAGAGTGGAGAGAATAGTATGTGAACCCACTTATTCATTACCCAACTTCAACCATTCATGAACAATCTTGTTTCTTCTGTATAACCAGATTGTTTTGAATCATGCTAGATTTTTAAAATTGAAAATTTAATTTTTATTTAGTTTAGGCACTTTGGAAACTCTACATCACCGAAGAGTTTACTGCGTAGAAAATCAAGAAGTAAAGACTATGATGTATGTAGTGATAATGATATCTGCAGTCCTGTATCAGAAGATAGTTTTGCCAAAGAGCTTCAGCAGTACATACAAGCTAAAGAAATGGCAAATGCTGCTCAACCCTTACCATTTCTTGAAAAATCCTTGAAGAAAGAGGGAGTAGAAAATACCCAGCAAGGTAAGGGTCAAACTGTTTTATTGTTTACAGTTTATCTAGAGAAGCAGTACAGTTGTTCATATATGGACAGGGAGTTTTTTGCCTGCATTTTATCTCATGATAAGATCATGGTTTTCGTGGATCTTTACACCAGATGTGAGCTTGCATCTGAGACCTGGCCACCTGGTGTGTCTGTACTCACTGTTTGCAGGAGGAGCTGGGGGGGGGGGTGCGGGTGGGTTATCAAAGGCCATGGCTATTTCCAAAGGGAGAGTGCTAAGTCCCTGGTCTCTGTATGTATGAAGGACAGAATATACTTGTTTGTATTGCTGACATTTGAAGAGGAGTTGATTGAAATGGTTGTAAATAAGACTGTAACTCAGAAATACATTCTTTTACGTTACTAAAATGAGATTTAGCCATAGATGCGAGGAGAAATGACAATCGTTAATTAAATTCTTAATGCTCTCCTTTTACTGTTTTTTTCTGTTTCTTCTATTTAAAATGGATCTGTTGATAAACTTAATCCAAAATGTTTTCGGTGAAATACCTGAGAGTAATACATAGGTCATTTTAAACATCTGGAGCTTTTATATAGTGCTATGGCAATTTCTAATTAGATCATCATCCTCTGACCACTTCAAAAGGATCCGGCTTATGGCTTGCAAGATTAATTGCCTTAATTATCTTGCTTTTTTCCTGACAATACCTTATATTTTTTTCAAAAAGAATGAATTGGGAATCCAGAATGTATTATCATAATTCTCTTTTTGGGCTCTTAATCCCAGAACTTGTAGAAAAACAGGTCAGTATCATAGCAGTTTTCACTCATTGAGCTGTTGAGAACTTTTCCTGGGTTGTTATAAGACATTCTTCTTAAGAGTAAACTGCTATTGTACTTTTACGTCATTTAAAAAATTAACTTTCTTGTTTTTAGCTGCTAAGCAAAAGAATAAAAATCTTAAATCTGGTCGCAAGAATGGTAAACAGAAGAAAATAAAGCGAAAATGGCCTGACACTGGAAAAAAAGGATCCAAAGCTTTACAGAGGAACAAAGGCCCACAGGAAGAGGTACAAGAACGTGTGTTTGTAAGAGAACACCCACTTGCTTTTGGATTTATGTGTTATACTTCAGTGGCAAGAAGTACTAAGTGGTATGCAGAGGTGGGAGCATCTCCCCAAATCAGGGGTATCTAGTGTTGAGAATCCCCTCTTTCCATCAGTGAGCTCTCCATGTTCTTCCTTCTTACCATTGCAGCTTCTTTCCTTCTTGCTCATTAGCTGCCAGTACTCGTTTTAAGCCTTGGTATTCTCCCAGTTGTGCGTAAATACATGCACACAAGCCCCTTGATTTTTGAGTATTGTACTGTCAATGACTATGGAAAAACAAACAGCAGAGAGAAGATAAAATAGTTGTGAAAACATTTCAAAGGTCACAGAGTCTTATAAAGTTTTTACTGTTGCTGTCCCTTATTTGCTATTGGTTCCTGACTCCCTCTGGAAATTAAAAAATAATATTTCTGAGCACTGGCCTTAACAAATCTCCTTGCCCTCCCTACCCTCCTGGTATTTAGATTTTACTTTGTAGAAGTTCTTTTCCTTGGTCTGTAGTTGTAAACAGGGTAGGACAATAAGTGGCTTCTCTGGACTCTGCTTTTCTGAGGGCTTTTAAACTAGCTGGCAACCTTTTTATTAGGCTTGGTCACAGGGGACAAGGGTTAGGGGTGGTAAAATATTAGAAATACCAAATAGGATAGATTAAAGCACACTCATATAAAATCTGTCCCTGCCTTCATGTTTTACAAGTGAGGAGTCTGAAGCCCTAGAGTTTAGGTAACTGCCTGTAGTCCACACAGGGCCGTGCCAGGGCTGGAACTTTGTTTCCTGACCCCTAGTCAGTATTTCTTTTCATTTGGTTTATATGGACTCAAATGATCATTCAGTCAAAGCTGACAGCCTTTCTGTATAGAACAAATTCTATATGTTTAATAACGTAATCAAATGAAATTAAGGATTTAAACTGACATATTTATAAGACATGATTTTGATGGTGCTAAGTGAAAATTTGACATTATTGCAAAGCAGATCACATAAATAACTGTATAGTGAGCTCCCTTGTTTGTACATAATGTATTACTAAAACTATTCAAAAATTTGGCGTGCAGAAGCTGTAAGCTGTACCACAGTTAACACATTAACAATTGTTTATGTGTCTGAAAAGGGAAAATTACAAAATTCTCTTTCTGTTTTTTATATAAAAATCCCCTTTTGTCTTTATACCTTTATCACATTAATTTGAGCTCGTCAGTGTACTCAGCTCACACCCAGTGAACATCTCATTGAAACTATAAATTTCACTGCTTTTGGTTCACCCTGTGATTTCCAGCTTTCTTTACATTGTTCTAAAGATTTTTGTTTTTATTTTTTATTTTTTGGCGGTTGGCTGGTACAGGGATCAAACCCTAGACCTTGGGGTTATCAGCACCATGCTCTAACCAACTGCGCTAACTGGCCAGCTCAGATCTTTGTTTTTATTTTATTTTTGTCTCTCTTTTTTATTATTTATTATAAGCATATTATTATTACAAATTGTGATTTCTCTTTATGCCCTTTACCCAACCTATCACTCCCCTGCATCTCTAGTATTGTTAGGTTTGTTTTCCCCTACTGAAAGTTCAGCATATTGTTTTGGTCTTTCCTTTCTTTCTTTCTTTCTTTTCTTTTTTTTCTTTCTTTCTTTTCTTTCTACCCAGTTATAAGTGAGAACATGTGATATTTCTCTTCCCTTGTCTGGCTTATTTCTCTTAACATAATTTTCTCCAGACACACCCATGTTGCTGCAAATGGCAGAATTTCATTCTTTTTTATGGCTGAGTAGTATTCCATTGTGTATATGTACCACATTTTCCTTATCCAGTCATCCGTTGATGGACACTTAGGTTGGTTCCATATTTTGGCTATTGTAAATAGGGTTGCAGTGAACATGGGAGTGCAGGTGTCCCTTTGACATGATAATTTCCATTCCTTTCCATATATACCCAGTGGTGGGATTGCTGGAGATCTTTGTTTTTAGACTGTGCTTTTTATGAGAAGAACTAGCACTTATATATATTTTTTCATCAATTTTACAAAATAAGGGCAAAGTATGATCAAATACTCAAATTGCACAAACACTAATATTCAGTGATAAAATACTTTAGAAACTGACAAAGCATTCATTTTTAAACTAATATATAAAAGTCCAAATCTTACACACGAAGGCCAATTTAAAAGAGTCACTTTTTAATGTTTTAAACGTGGTTTAAGATAGTTTTGTGTAATAGAATAAAATATTTAATTTTCTGTTTCTTACATTTAGTTTTTTGTTTCTAAAGGATGGTAAACCTAAAGAGAAGCAGCAGCATGTGAGAATGAGTCAAGGATTCATCAACCAACATACAGTAGAGTGGAAGGGAAAGCAAGTTTGTAAATATTTTCTTGAAAGGAAATGCATTAAGGTATAAAAATGTGTAAGCAAAAATATACTAAAATGTAAGGTATAGTAAAAATGTGCTAAAACAAATTATTTCCATTTAACACTCTTTTAAATCATACCTATAGATTTTTAAAACTGTTTCCTTCTGGAAAAGTTTCAATTAGAAAATTTTGGTGAAATATTCTTTTATGTTTAAAAGAGTAGATAACCTAGATTTTTTTTTCAGAAATGCTTTATGTTAAAAATGTTTAGGATTTAAGAAAATTCTAGGCAGATAATTGTGATGTGGTTATAAGATAACTTTTTAAGAATTAGACCATACTGCTTCTAAGACTTTGGTTTTCTCTGGGGTTCCAGATTCATTTGCTTGTTTAAAGTTTAACAGGAGTTAAATTGTAATGACTTAACTATGAAAAATAATGGTTTTTCTTCATTTTTTCTTTTGGCCCAGGGAGACCAGTGTAAATTTGATCATGATGCAGAGATAGAGAAGAAAAGGGAAATGTGTAAGTTTTACGTACAGGGATATTGTACCAGAGGCGAAAATTGTCTGTATTTGCATAATATCCTTTATTACAAGATATAATAACTTTACTCTTCATAGATATTTATATTTAAATCTGCAAAATTTTTAATGAAGCCAGTGTTTTAGTTATAAGAAAAGTATACTATCCAAGCCCAACTTAGTATGTTAGTGATTAAATTGTACTTTTCATAAGAAAGAAAAGAAGAATCCTTTAGAAAATCTGTCAAATAACGATCCTTTCTATTCAACCTGGGTGATATAGTGGGTTAATGGACCTATTCAAGTCCCAGAAAGACTGTCAGAATTTCTACTTTGACATCGATTAACTGAATCTATATTTGTATAAGTTACTTCATTTAAAAAGGCAGGGTTTGCATAATTTATGAGTACTTGGTTTCTGTATATTCTGTACCGTACAGAGATTCCTTAATTTAAAGAATGACCTTAGCTCTTCAGTGTGAATGGTACAGACGTGTAAAAACATGTTTAGGGTAATTGTATCTTTGGTCACCACAAAAGTTGTTTTTATTCAGTCATTCAGTATGAGGAGTCTGAAACTCTAACTTGAAGATTTTTCTTAGAAAACTATATTGAAGTTGTATAAATTTATTCTATTTTAAATAAGCCTAATATATAAAGGATTCAGATGTATAAAACAAATCATTACCATTGACTTTGATTCCCCCACCCCCAAAAAATGCTTTAAAAAAATCACATTTCTCAAGGTGTTTAAAAATCTATATCCCTTTTATATATCAATGGAACATTGTAGTCTATTATAATAACCAGTACAAAGGAAAAAAGTGTCCTGTGATAGTAAATTTGACTTATGTCATTTTTCTAAAATCAGATTTTTCATGTAACCCAGTTAATAATTTATTGTCACATATTTTAAATAGAGAATTCATACATAGGAAAAATACAGTAATTAAATTTATAAATTATTATAGTTGGATTAAAATTATTTTATTCCTTAACATTTGGGTTACATGAATATCCTTGCAAGTTTTACCATACAGGAACAAAGTGTTATCAGGGAGAATATTGCAAGTTTTCACATGCTCCACTGACTGCTGAAACACAAGAACTGTTGGCTAAAGTAAGTACAATCATAATCTTCTGTTTTCCCTTTTTTAAAAAAGTGTTTAAAAGTAAGGACAAGAATTTGAAAAGATACTGTTCTTTAAGGAGAGTGTCTCATAAATTAGCATATGGAATATACTAGGACATGGGACTGATAGTGAAATAAAAAGAATTTAGGTTTAGAAAATTATTTTTCATTTGTATATTTTTCCTTGTAGTTGAATCAAAGATTTATACCTTTTGCTGGTATAAATTGGAATGTTCTTAAAACCTTTAATGTAGCAGCTTTAATAGCTACACTAAACGAAGGAAAACAAAGGAAATAAGAGAAATAGTACTTCTGTTATAAAGACTCTCAGAAGGTAAGATAGGAATCATGAGTTAATAAACATTTTAGAGTTATATCAAAGAATAGTCAAGTGGCAATTTCAAAGTGTTTTCTTCAAACATTCTTTTAGTTTGTGAGAAAAGATTGTTGAAAAATTATACTTGTTTATATTCTTTCATTTCCCATATGTTAGTTGGAGCTAGTCCCTTCAAAATTAAATTGAAATATATGTGAAAATAAGATTCTTTTAAAATCAACCATACCATCTTGTGGCAGAAGTTCCCTTGAGTACATTCAAATATTAGAAAGTCAAAGGTTCTTATTTCTAGATATTTTTAGGTTATAAAATATGAAAGCTGACTCCAGAATTAGAAGTTGTTCCAAATATTTAGTTGTTTATTTGTATGAAATTATATGGAAAAAATGATATAAAATTAGTTTTTCAGTTCCTCTTGTAGTAAATATTATTAGATGATTATTAGGATGAATGTTATTAGAATCACTTGAAAATTATGAGTATGACAGTATACCAGAATTAGACATTAATGCATAAAAATGATTATGTGATTTTTTTTTTCATATTAGGTTTTGGATACTGAAAAGAAGTCATGTAAATAAAATAGACATAAAAAGGTAAAATTAGAATTGACTATATTTATCCTTCTCGGAAACTCTGTAGAAATTATTATGGCAACCTTAATAGGGCTTTTTTCATTTTCTCAAATAGAAGTGTTTATCTCCTTCTCCCCCACTAAATTATAAAATATTTGATAAATACATAGATATGTGGATCCCACTGGCCTGCTTCTACATCTGAGTTTGTCTATCATTTATATTTTATTCTTGTTTCTTTGTAAATTTACCAAATGTGTATAATTCACTAAACAATATATTGAGTTTTGTTTATGTTTGGATTTTACTTAAGCAGTATCACACTACACATAATACTATATGTATTAATTGGTGACTTGCTATTTTCACTCATTAAGATTCATTCACGTAGATGCATGCAGCTGTCATTCATTCATTTTTACTCCTATGTAGCATTTCATTCTATGAATATGTTACGATTGAGTCATTCTACTGTTGTTGGACGTTTAGGTTTAATTTTTTAAAAATATAAGCTCTTATAAATATTTATATACATATATCCTAGTATATATGTGCATGAGTTGTCCAGGGAATATGCCAAGGAGTAGAATTTTTTTTTTTTTTTTTTTTTTTTTTTGATGGCTGGCTAGTATGGGGATCAGAACCCTTGACATTGATGTTATAACACTGTGCTCTAACTAGCTGAGCTAACCAGCCAGCCCTCTAAGAAGAATTGTTGTATCATCTCAAAATTTAAGATAATACCAATTTTTTCTAAAGTAGTTATAAGTTTGTGCTCCTGCAAACCGTAGAAGAACTCCTGTTTTTCACACTTGCCAATACTTTAAGTTGTTTTTATCATTTTACTGAGTGTAAAAATGGTGTCTCATAGCTTTGTTTGCATGACATATAGCCTCTTATGCTTGTTGGCTTTTGACTTTCATCTTTGGTGAAGTGCTTGTTAATGTCTTTTTGCCCATATTTTTGGTTGGTGTGATTGTCCTTTACACATTTATTTTATATATTCCTTTGTGAAGTATGTGTGGCAGATCTTCTCCCATTTTGTGGGCTGTCTTTTCACTTTTTTTGAGGCATCTCAATGAGCAGAATTACTTATTTGGGCAATCTTTTTGTTTATGGTTGGTTTTGTTTTTTGTATCTTATTTAAGAAATCCTTCCCTATCATGAGGCCGTAAAGTAACTTAACATTTTTTTTTTAAGTTTTGAAGTTTTGCTTTATACATTTATATTTTAATCCATTGAAATTGCATCAGTTAACAGTTGCCTCAATAATGGTGCTTTACTGCAAGACTCTAGTGGCATTTATTTTTTATGCATCGACAGATTGTCTGGGACTTGGCTGATTTAGTCTGGGCTTGGCTGAGTTGCCTCTGCTTCATATGGCCAGGTCTGCTGGGACAGCTGTGCCCCATGTTGGTCTGATTCTCCTCCTAGGACCAGTGGACTACCTGGGGCATATTCTTCTAATGATATTAGCAGAAGTTCAAGAGGGCAAAGCCCTATTTGGATCACAGTTATTTACAATATGTTGGCCAAAGTAAGTCCCATGGCCAAGCCCAAAGTCAAGGGTCAAGGAAGTACACTCAAGCTTTTGAACTTTATATGGGGAAGGAACTGCTAAATGACAAGTAAAAGAGTATGGCTATGACTATAGATAGAAACGGAGAAGTAAGACTAATTGAATCCTTTTTTTTAAATGGGGTGAGATAGGACCTTGTATCATTCTTTTTTATTTTTCTCTCCTGTATGGATAAACAATCTCCCAAGCACCATTTTTTTTTTGAAAAGACTGCCCTTTCCCCACTGATCAAGTTTCCATTAAGCCAAGGTCTGTTCTTAGGACCTGTTCTTCTCCATTTGTCTTTTTCTCTAATACTATACTGCCTTAATTACTGTAGCAACATTTATTATTATCACTCATTTTGATTATAGCTATTCAAGTAGGGGTGAAGTGGTATCTCATTGTAATTTGCATTTTCCTAATGACTAAAGATGTTGAGCATCTTTCCATGTGCTTACTGGCCATTGGTCAATTCAGATCTTTGTTAATTTTTTAATTGGATTTTTTTCTTATTATTGAGTTGTGAGCGTTCTCTATATATGTTGAATGCAGGTCCTTTATTAGATATGTGATCTGCAAATATTTTGTCCCAGTCTGTGGCTTGTCTTTTATTTTATTAATGGTGTCTTTTGAAGCAGGTAAGTTTTCATTTTGATGTGGTACAATTTATCAGTTTTTTCTTTTATGGAGCATGCTTTTGGTGTTATATTTAAGAACTCTTTGCCTAAGACAAGGTCACAAGATTTATTCTTCTGTTTTTTTCTAAGAGTTTTGTAGTTTTAGCTCTTACATTTATGTCTATGATTCATTTTGAGTTAATTTTGGGGAATCATGTGAGTTAAGAGTCTAAATTCTTTTTGCATGTTGATATCCATTGTCCCAGCACCATTTCTGAAAAAGGACTACCCTTTTCCCACTGAATTGCCTTGGCACCTTTGTCAAAAGTCAATTGAGTATAAATGTGTGGATTTATTTCTGGACTCTTAATTGTGTTTTATTGGTCTGTATGTCTGTCCTTATACACTATCACACCCTTTGATTACTATAGCCTTATACTAAGTTTTGAAAAAAAGAAGTGTAAGATATCTAGTTTTGTTCTTGTTTTCAAAGACTGTTTTGGCTACTCTGGGTCTTTTGCTTTTCCATATAGATTTTAGGATCAGCTTGTAAATTTCTGCAAAGAACCCCATGCTTAGAATTTGATAGGGATCACACTGAATCTGTGGAGAATTGCCATGTTAATATTTTAGGTTTCTGATTTATGAACATGAACTGTCTCTTCATTTATTTAGATCCTTTAGTTTCTCTCTGAGTTTTGTAGCTTTGAGTATACAAGTGTATAGTGTACACTTTTTTTGTTAAATTTATTCCTACATATTTTATTCTGTTTAATGCTATTGTTAACGGAATTGTTTTTTAAACCTCATTTTTGGATTATTCATTGGTAGTATAAAGAAATAGAATTCATTTTTGTGTATCTGTTTCTTGAAACTGCTGAGCTCATTAGTCTTTATTTTGTTTTTGTGTGTGTGTGTGTGTGTGTGTGTGTGTGTGTGTGTGTGTGTGTGTGTGTGGATTTCTTAGAGATTTCTATATACAGGATTATGTTATCTGAGAATAAAGACAGTTTTACTTCTTCCTTTATAATCTGGATGCCTTTTATTTCATTTTCTTGCCTGATTTCACTGGCTAAAACCGCCTATACAAGGTTAAATAGAAGTGAGAGCAGACAACATTGCCTTTGTCTTGATTTTTGGGCAGAAGCATTTAGTCTTTCACCATTATGTATTTTAGCTGTAGGTTTTCTATTAGGTATACTTTATTAGTTCGGGAAGTTCTTTCCTATTTCTAGTTTATTGAGAGCTACTGTAATGGATGGGTAATGGATTTTGTCAAATGCTTTTTTTGCGTTTATAGAGATGATCACATTTTTTTTCTCTGTATTGGTTGTTAAGCCAATTCTGCATTCTTGAGATAAATCCCACTTGGTTATGATGTATATAATGAGTTTTATATATTATTGGATTTGGTTTGCTACTATTTTATTAAGGATTTTTACATCACTATTAATGAAGGATGTTTATGTATGCTTTCTTTTCTTGTGATGTCTTTTTCTGGCTTTGGTATCAGAATCATACTCACGTCTTGTAGCTAACTCATCTTTATTGATCTTTCAAAGAACCATCTTCTGGGTTTGTTGATTTTCCCAATTCTTGTTTTTTATTTTATTGATTTCCACTTAATCTTTATTATTTTCTTCCTCTGCTTGCTTTGGGTTTAGTTTGCTCTCATGTAGATTTTAGAATCAGTTTGCTTTGTGATATCATGTCTTTTAATCCATGAATATATTGTCTATGGTCTTTCAAAATATCTTTTGACAACATTTTATCATTTTCCCCAGTGGGTTGCATATTTTTGTTAGATTTTTTTGCCCTAAATACTTCATAATTTTGGATGTTACTTTCTAACTGGTATTTTTTAAATCAATTTTTCTGAATTAGCAACTTTGCGAATCTCTGTTAATTTTAATAATTTGAATGTAAATGTTCTGGATTTTTTCCTATGGACAGTTCTGTCACCTGCAAATAATTATTTTTATTCTTTCCTTTTCAATTTCTTATTTCTTTTTGTTTATCTTGTCTCACGGTGCTGAATAGGACTTTTACTACAGTTTTTAAAAAATCAGCTATTTTGAAGTATATACATTACATGTAATAAGTTGCACCCATTTTAAGTTTATAGTTCAATGAATTTTGACACATATGTACAGCCATGTTAATCACTACCACACTCAATAAATAGAACATTTCCATCACCCCAGAATGTTCCCTCATGAGACTTTATAATCCATTCTTTCCCTCTCTTGGCCCCCAGACATCCACTGGTAATCTTTCAGTAAGAATTGGTTAGTTTTGCCAGTTTTAGAATTTCATGTAAGTAGAATCCTATAGTGTGCACTCTTTTGTGTCCAGTGTCTTTTGCTCGAGCATAGGGTTTTCCAGTTTTGTATTTTTACATGTATCACTAGCACATTTCTTTTTATTGTTGGATTGTATTTTTTTGTGTGGATATGCTTAAGTTTGTCCATTCATCTGTTGATGAACATTTGCCTATCACTAGTAAAGCTTCAGTGAGTATTTATGTTTGAGTCTTTGTGGAAGTACAATTTGAAATGAAAGTAGTGATAGTGCACTTTTGTCCTTGGTTTTAAAGGGACTGTTATTAATATTTCCCCCACTGATTATAATGTCTACTGTAATTTTCTGGTAAGAATTGTTGGGCTTTTTGTCTGTTTTCTTGTTTTATAATCATGAATAATTGTTGAATTTTGGGGAGTTCTTTTTGGCATAATTATAGGGTTTTTCTTTAATCTGTTAATGTGACAAATTGTATGTGTGTGTTTAAAGATTTTGAGCCACCCTTGCATTCCTATGAAAAACAAAATTTTCTAATTTAAATGTGAAGTTTTGAAATGTTTTGGCATAATGTTCATGATATTCTCTTTTCTTCTTAATGTCTAGCATCTATGGTATGTCTGCCTTTTTATTCCTTATATTGATTATTTGTGCCTTCTACTTTTGCTCAATTTGTCTAGAGCTTTGACAGTTCTATTATCCTCTGTAAAGAACCAACTTTGCTTTTCTTAATTCTGTTTATATTAATTGTCTCTCATTAATTTCTGTTCTTTATTACATCATCTCTTTTACATTCTTTGGCCTTATTTTGCCCAAAGATTGGTTGTTAACATTTTTTCTTTTCTAATACATATATATAAACCTATATAAATTTCTCTTAATATATTATTTTTACTTGTATCCCAAAAGTCTTATTGTTTTCACTCTTTTTTTTATCAAGGTAATATATACAGATGGTTTAAAAAGTCAAGAAATTATAGAAGAATTATGGAAAAACAGTAAAGTGGCAGTCTGTGATTATTTCTGTAGATGCTGAGAAAGCTTCCTACAAAATTCAACACTGACTCCTTACTTTACAAAAAATAAAAAATTAAAGAAAATAGGAATGAATGGATTTTTTTTTTTTTTTTTTTTTGGTGGCTAGCCAGTACAGGGATTGAACCCTGGATCTTGGTGTTATGAGTACCACACTGTAACTAACTGAGCCAGCCACAGATGGATAATTTTTTAAAGTTTTTTATATTGTGCTAAAATACACATAATATTTACTCTCTTAACTATTTTTAAGTGTTCAGTTCAGTAGTGTTAAGTACATTAATATTGTACAACCATCACCACCATTCATCTCCAGAACTTTTTTTTAAATCTTCAAAACTGAAACTCTGGGGCCAGCCCATGGCTCACTCGGGAGAGTGTGGTGCTGATAACACCAAGGCCATGGGTTTGATCCCTATATAGGGATGGCCGGTTAGCTCAGTTGGGAGAGTGTGATGCTGACAACACCAAGTCAAGGGTTAAGATCCCCTTACCGGTCATCTTTTTTAAAACAAAACAAAACTGAAACTCTATACCTACTAAAAAATAACGTTCCATTCTCCCTGGTCCCTATTCCCCTGGCAACCACCATTTTATTTTCTGTCTCTATGATTTTGACTACTATAGATATCTCATATAAGTGGAATTATACAGTATTTGTCCTTTCAACTGACTTATTTCACTTAGCATAATGTCCCGAAGGTTCATCCACATTGTAGCATGTCAGAATTTCCTCCCTTTTTATGGCTAAATAATATTCTCCTGTATGTATATATTACATTTTGTTTATCCATACATCTGTCAGTAGATACTTGGGTTGCTTCCATGTTTTGACTATTATTGATAATACTGCTATAAACATGGATGTACAAATATCTCTTTGAAACCTGCTTTCAGTTCTTTTGGGTTCTATTTTTAATTTTTTGAGGAATCACCATACTGTTTTCCACAGTGGCTGCACCATTTTACATTCCCATTACTAGTGCACTAGGGTTCCAGTTTCTCCATATCCTCACCAAAACTTGTTATTTTCTGTTTTGCTTTTTATTATAGTAGTCATCTTAATGGGTGTGAGGTAGTATCTCGTTGTGGTTTTGATTTGCATTTTAATGATGTTGAGTATCTTTTCATGTACTTATTGGCTATATGTATAATCTTATAAGAAATGTTTATACAGGTCTTTTGCACAATTTTTTGTTTGTTTGTTTTGGTTTTGTTTTTGGCGGCCGGCTGGTCATGCCCATTTTTGAATTGGGATGTTTGTTTTGTTCATGTTGAGTTTTAAGAGTTCTCTGTATATTCTGGATATTAATCACTTATGAGATATATGATTTGCAAATATTTTCTTCCATTCTGTAGGCTGCCTTTTCACTCCATTAATAGCGTCCTTTCATGTACAAACTTTTTAATTTTCATGAAGTCCATTTTTTATCTATTTTTTCTTTTGTTGCCTGTGCCTTTGGTGTGATACCCAAGAAATCCAAATCTTAGATTATGAAGCTCTTCCCCTGTGTTTTCTTCTAGTTTTGTAGCTTTTGCTCTCTTATGTTAGGTCTTTGGTCTATTGTGAATTAATTTGTACATATGCCTGTATATACAAGTACAAGTTGAGCATCCCTAATCTAAAATTCCAAAATCCAAAATACTTCAATATCTGAAATTTTTTGAGTGCTGACTTGATGTGCAAAGGTCATGCTCAAAGGAAATGTTCCTTGAAGCATTTTGGATTTCGGATTTTCAGATTAGTGATGCTTATTTAACAGGTAAGTATAGCGCAAATAATTTCAAAACGGCAAAAATCCAAAATCTGAAACACTTCTGTTGTTAAGGGATACTCAGCCTGTGTTGTGGAAGGTAAGGGTCCACGTTCATTCTTTTGGATGTCCAGTTTTCCAAGTGCTGTTTGTCTTTTTCTCACTGAATGGTTTTGGCACCTTTGTCAAAAATTATTTGAACATACAAGCGTACTTCAAAAAGTTCCTGGAAAGATTTGTGTCATCTTTCAATTCTATTTTTCCATGAACTTTTTGAAGTATCTTCTTATATGTGAAAGTTTATTTCTAGGCTCTCTTTTCTGTACCATTGGTCTGTATGGCTTTCTTTATGCCATTACCACACTGTTTTGGTTACTGTAGCTTTGTAGCATCTGTTGAAATCAGGAAGTATAAGTCCCCCAACTTTTCCCTTTTTCAAGATTGTTTTGGCTATTCAGGGTCCCTTGAAATTCTGTATGAATTTTAGGATGGATTTTTCTGTTTCTGTGAAAAGCATTGTGTGATTTTGGTAGGGATTGCACTGACTATGTAGATTGCTTTGGGTAGCATTGACATCTTAACAATATTGTCTTCCAATACATGAACATGAGGTATCTTTCCATTTACTTATGTTGTCTTTAATTTCTTTCAGCAATGTTTTATAGTTTTTATTGTGTAAGTCTCACTTCCTTGCTTAAGTTAATTCCTAAGTATTTTATGCTATTGTAAATGCAATGTTTTAAAAATTTCCTTTTCAGATTGTTCATTGTTAGTGTTTAGAAATGCAACTGATTTTTGTGTATTGAAATTTTCTACATATAATGTCATTGGATGGATACTTTCTTAACATGGTACAATGTGTTATACCTTAATAAGAAAGTTTCCATCATATTTAATGGGGAAACAGTAGAGGCATTTCCACTAGAAGAGTTTGTGTACCAATGGGACTGTAACAATGGGACTGTGTCTGGTGCCAGTTTTATTTAAGAGTGTCTTTGATGAAGCAGTATATTAATGTTATTAAACCTCAATTTCTACAAGCTTTTCAATATTATGTCTTGCAAAAAGGGAAGAAATATAAAGTACTTCTGCACACTAAAATGGTATTCTCAAGAAAAAGCACTTGTGCTGTTATCTGAGCTTCAAGCTGAATTAGCTGTTTTTTCGTGAATAATATTTTTACTTGAAAGAGCAACTGAGTGGCAAACTGGTTTCTTTCAGAGATGGATGTTTGGCAGACCTTTTTCATCTTTTCACAGATGAATGAGTGACTCTGTCACTTCAGGAAAGACAGCTGAAAAAATTTGTTATCAATGATAAAATTCAAGCTTTTGAGTGAAAATGATCATTTCAGAACATTTGATCTGCCTCTGTGAGCTTGAAAGCTTTTCTATACCTAAAGACTTTTCTGGTAAGATTAGCTGGTGATATCAAAGAAAGGTAACAATAAAGAATGTGGTTTTTTAAACACTGTATAATAAAACATTTGTAAGATCTGCATAAATTACTTAATATTTTCCAAGTAATACATTATGTTATAAAATTATGCATGGGTAAAACATCCATCCAACCTACCATATAGACTAATGGATTTTAATGTAATAGTACAAATAGTTAATTGATGTGGTTTCAGAATCTACAGTGTAACTTAAAATTTGTTTCAGTTTGCTTTTTTGTTGTTGTTTTTGTTTTTTGGTTTTTGGCAGCTGGCTGGTGTGGGGATACAAATCCATTTGCCATGTAATATTCACGGTGGGATTTTGCTCTGTGAGCTAAACGAAAAATCTTTTTCTTTTGTTAAGTGAATTAAAGCCCATTCACATTTATTGATATGACTGAACATTTGGTTTAGTTTCTGTCATTTTACAGTTACTGTGTTACATTTGTATATTTTTCCTCTCTAAAATGTGTTTTCTTTGCTCTTTATTAAATTTTATTTTATCTTATTTTTATTCTTTTTGTTCCTTTTCTGCCTTTGCCCAATAACTCATTATGTTTCCATTTAAATCTATTCTTTCTTGTAGTATAGTCTTCTTTTTTTTTTTTTTTTTTTTTTGTGGAGGCTGACCAGTACAGGGATCCAAACCCTTGATGGTGGTGTTATAACACTACACTCTAACCAACTGAGCTAACCAGCCAGCCTTCATTTTTGATATTATTGTTTTTTCTTTTTCTTGTATTATTTCTGAGGTCAGCCCACATTTGTTTTTTTATTTCCATTTTTTGTTCAGTTCTAGTCTTTAGTTTTTGAATTTCAATTTAAAGTGTTCTTTCATTTTCTCAAAGAGGGGTATTTAATTCAGTTTGAATTTTTGTGTTACAGTTTTCTTCCGTTGCATGTTTTTTCCAGGGGGAGCGGGCAAGGAGGGAATACAGGCAGCTAAGTTGGTAATTTTTACAAGCTGTTGTGTTTTTGTTCTCTGTTTTCTTCTGTAGCTTTATATAGAAGAGTGCTTATGCCTATGCCTGTTCAAGACTGTTCAAGACTGGTGATTTGGAGTAGTTTACAAGAGTCCTCATTTAAAGCACCCCCTTGTGTCTTGTGACGAGGTGCATCTTCTCTAATGGATGGCTCAGAGGGATGGGATCTGGTGTGTAAGCGAAGGGGTTGGTCTTCACTGAGATGTTCCAACCATTGAAAAGGGAGAAGAGCATATGTGGCAGAGATGCTGGTTGGTGGGTATATGTTGTGGTAGTAAATTGCAGAAGTCTTTTCTGGTGATTGAGTTTTCTCAATAAAATAAGCAAGGGTAGGCTGAGTGAAGATGGGTGAAAAGGTGTAGGAGGTTTGAGGAGAGAGAACTGCTATGAAGACATTGGGGTGATAAATGGACTTTAAAAGCAGAGTTAGATCTCTTCATGTCATTCAGTACTTTCATAACATTTTTAGTGGTTGCTTACAGTTCCATTTTATGTCTTAAAATAAATATGGTTCTATAATTTTTTAAAAATAGTTTTATGTTATTGGTCATCTAAGTTGTTTCCAGCTTCTTACTATTATAAAGTAGAGCAATATCTTTTGATATACTATTTCTAAACTTGGAATTCTTAACTTTTCTGTTGTTAAAATATAAGAATATTTATCTTTCTCATTGGTTCATAAACTAGTCAGATTCTACACTTATGTAAAATATAAATTTTAGGAGAGTGATGATGTCTTTAATACAATATTCAAATACAGAATTTTCTAGGTACAAATAATAATGAGATTCTAAATATGCACTTTTATATAGTAGTACTGATTATTATTAGACAAATTCTATGAAACTGAAACTATCATAATATGTTGTTTTATTGCTAGTAAAAGTAACAGCATCACTAAGTTGCTATACATATTGAGTACACCAAAGCTAGTGACACTTCTTAGCAAAGTCCTGTTTGAAAATATGAGTCAAAGTTATTTTGGTAGTAACCTAATCCTGCTAAATCAAGAAAGGGAACTGCATATACTCCAAGCAAAAGTTTATCAGACTTTTTTTCCTAAGAAAAGAGGAAACAGGTTAGATCCTGGGCCCTTAGAAGCAAAAGACCGTGAGCCGAGAGTGAGTCATCTCTCAGTGCCCTGTTGCTGTCTGCGAGGTTGGATGCTCCACTCCCCAGCTGTGTCTAGGGGGAGGGCAAGGCAGCTCACTAGAAGCTGCTCAGAGGAAATCACAGAGGAGAGATGCTGAGTTGGCACTTTAAAGGGTCTGTTCAAAAACATTTGACAATTTAATGAAATTGTGCAAGGGAGAGGTTATATTACCCATAGAATAGATATTTCTTTAGAGATCATATATAATTAAGGAATTCAAGATCCTGTCGTAGCTCACACTTGAAAGTAAATTTTATGACAAACCTGTACGTAAGCTAACATTGGCCAACATGAACAATAAGCTCACCTTAGTGCACACTTACCATGTGCCAAGTACTATGCTATTTTATTTTACACTGTTTACCTTTCTTATTTAAGCCTCCTAACAACCATATGAGGTAGATAATGTGATCCACTGCATAGAAAGGGAATAAATAGGATCATTTACTTTTTTAAAATTTTCATGAGCCCTGTAAATACTTATAATTAATCTTACATGGCAGTCTAACAATTTATTTCCTAATATTACCTCATTATAGTTTAATACTTCTGAAGTAGAAATGTTTATATGTAAAGTGTATGTATAAGAGAAAAAAACAATTCATATATTCCCAAGGCAGTAAACTTAAAAGACCCAAGGCATGCAGAAGTTTGAGGGACATAGAAGTCAAATACAGAAGTTTAAAAATCTCGTATTTTACAGCTGATTTATTTTGAGGAGGGGAGCATATCTATGTCAGTGAAATCTCTTAACGTGTTATTCTCTTGAATGTGCCCTGTGCACCTAAAGCAGCCATTAGCTGTGGGTCTCTCGTACCTGGGTTATTGCAGCACCTTCCACTGATCACCTGCCTCTGTTCTTTACTTTCTTCTCTACAGTTCCCTCATTTAGAGCAGATTTCCCAGAGCACTACTTCAGCCGCACCTACACTGTATAGTAGCCCAAATCAAGATCCATTTGTCATCCTGATTTTCAAAGTGCTCTGTAGTCTGGCCATCTCAGGTATACCAAGCTTTTAGCTCCTACTTCTCTCCGCTCCCTCTGCCTCCCCTTTGTTCCCTCCTGTGAGGTAAATCTCACTGACGTTTTATGCAGCTCCAAGCAAGTACATGTATAATAAAACCATAGTTTAAAAAATTCAGACCAGGGGAAATGTAGGTAAGAAAGTTGTATGGGAAAAGCTGTACATGGATTTACATGTCATTTGGCCAGCATGGTTATTATGGCTATATGAAATTTATCTCTGATCTTTTTTGGAGCAAAACAAAAAGAACGAAGTAATCAGCTGCTTAACCTCTCATTTTCAGAAAGGAGGTGGGATACAAAACCTCTGCTAATAATAATTTCACAAAAGCAGTTCTTATGTGGGTCTTCATTATGGAAATCACTGAAGAGAATAGACAAAACTCTCATCTCTAAAATTCTGTGTAAAAGTTTTCTTATGCCTCTTTTTTGTGGTTGGTTACCAAAAGCCACATAACAGTAAGACTTTGTCATTTGGTAAGATAATATAGGTCAAGTACATAGTTTTTGGTTTTTTGACCTAATCCAATTATAGAATTTAAGGAATTAAGACCAAAAGATGTTGAAAGATTGTCCCCTATCTTATTAGGTTTCCTGACTTCCAGCATAATTGTCTCAGTTCACTGACTAGTTTCTGATAAGCATAACCATTGGGGGGTTACATTCAAAGATTTCTTCTGAGCTTGTTGCTTGTTGAGGTCAAAGGTGATATGGTGATGTGGCCTAAAGAGTATGGGGCTCCTACTGTCAATTAGAAGCACAAATACCACATTTGGGTTTTGGTGAGATCAGAATATCTCAGTTTAAGCATTTGCATAGTAATAGTTATAGTAATAATAAAAGTGGAAACCGTGTCTATAAGAAGGCATTACCTGCGCTGGGTCTCCATAGCTTATGTTGTTAGTTGTGTACCATTATATATGTTTGCTCCCCTTCCTAATGGAATTTCAGTTTTGGCTAGGTTCTGCATCCCCCTCTGTGGAATCATCTGTGCTTTGTGGATGGTGTGCCCTGGTCCCAGCCCTAAGGGTTGTATCAACAGGAGTCTAAAGCTATGGTTCTCAACCTTGACCTCACATTGGAATCACCTGGGAGCCTTTTTTCAAAAATACTCATCCCTTGATCCCATCCCAGAAATTGTTGATTTTGTTTTGTTTTGTTTTGCCTTTGGTGTAGACGTGAGATTTTCAGTAGCTCCCAGCTTGTTCTAAGATGTAGCCAAGGTTGAACCACTGGTCTCAGCAAATAATGCAAGTGTCATTGTCAGTAGTTGATTTAAGCTTGAAATATGAATACATGCCCTCTGGTGTACTTCTGGGAAAGTTACCTTTCCTCTTGAGATACATAAGGAGGAGGCAGGACATTTCCGAGTCTAAATATAACCTGGAACTGTGATGCAGCTGACTTAAGACCCCATTGGGAGCTAGCTAACCAGCTGAAGATGACGGGAGGGAGTTGCAAAGAAGATGGGTCCTTGATCACAACTGAGCCATGGAATTAACCAACCTTAGAGAGGAGGTACCCAGCCTTCAGATTTCATGTCATGCCACTTGAAATAGTATTATCTTCTTTACTGCTTATGCCATTTTGATTTGGGTTCTCTGCTACCTGCAGTCAAAGGTAAACTAAAATAAAAGTGAACCAAGAATCAAACCTACACTTTTCTATCCATAGTCCTTATTACTCCCCCTCACCAAACTCTTAAGAAACAGGTATAAGAAAGTGTTGTGCACTGAATGTTTGTGTCCCCTCCCCACCCCCAATTTCTATGTTGAAATCCTCACCCCCATGTGGTGGTACTAAGGAGTGGGGCCTTTGGGAGGTGATTAGGTCATGAGGGTGGAGCACTCATGAATGGATTAGTGCCCTTATAAAATAGGCC
Source organism: Cynocephalus volans (assembly GCF_027409185.1). Lineage (NCBI taxonomy): Eukaryota > Metazoa > Chordata > Mammalia > Dermoptera > Cynocephalidae > Cynocephalus > Cynocephalus volans. Next base: position 86,335,819 of record NC_084473.1, read on the forward strand.
CCAGGGAGCTTGCTCTCCTTTTCATCATGTGAGGACACAGCAAGAAGATGGCTGACTGTGAACCAGGAAGCAGACCCTCACCAGACACATGAATCTGCCAGCCTGCCCACACTCCGACACCCTGTGCCAGGCTGCCACCATCACTACTCCCACCTCAACATCTCTCATTCCACTTGGGGCTCCAGCTCCACCTCCAATGGATGCTGTCTTTGTCTTGCTTTCCCCTCAGCCTCCAACACCCTAGGCCAGACTGACCTCCTGCGCAGATGTCTTCTTCATCCTCTTTCAGCTCTGATACCCTCTTCTGAGCCACTCTTCTATGCAGATGCCTTCCTCGCTCTGCCTGGGCTCTAACACTCTTGTCAGGCTGCCTGCCATTCTGTGGGGAGACCCCTGCTCACCATCTGAGGTTCCTGCACCCTGGTCAGATTGCTACCTTCCTTTTGTGACTTGATTTTTGGTCTAACTCCATCATCCTTGCCCTGCTCAGGCTCTGATGATTCCCCACACTTGATTACCCTCTTAACATTGTCAGGTTCTGACACCCTGCTCAGGACCACTGTGTCCCTGTCTCCCCTTCCTTGTTCTGGGGACACCCAGATTCCTGGGCCTATTAAATTATTTTTTCACTCCTTAAGTTTATGGTACATTTCTTCATATGTATAATTTCTGATTGTCAAAGTAAGCCTATGAGGTAGATGATGATACTGCCATTTCACACTAGAAAGCTAAAATGGTTGAGGAACTTTTTCCAGAGTAATTCACCAAATAAATGATTGAGCAGAGATTTGAGTCCAAGTCTGCCAGACTCAGAAGTTCCAAAGCATTCTTCATACCAAAGCACCTCCAGGGAAGTGGCTAGATGTGCAGATAAAGGGGGTTAGTGGGAGAAGTAGACTATTCTAGCAGAAAGAGCACAGTGTGTGAATTAAGAAGTCTTGAGTTTGAATCCCATCCCCTTCACTTATAAGCTGTATGACATTTGACAGTAAACCTCCCTGAAACTTAGTTTCTTCATTAGGAAAATGGAGCTAAAATACAATACAGTCTTGATGTGAGATTCAGATGAGATAATGAATGCTGGAACACTGAAAATTTTAAAGAACTATTCAATGTGATTTGTTAAATATGCATTTTTAAGGGAACCAAAAGAGATCTTGGAGAGTAGGGGAATTGTCCAAATCAAATGCTACATAATCTTAACCTTTTTTGGGGTCAGCCATTCACTCAAGATAAGTTCAGAGGATTAATTTGGATACTTAGGACTAGCAATATACACAAATTATTACAAATGAAATGATCCCCAGTTGTCAGAGGTATTTGAAATTATCACTTTTTAAAATATGATTTGTTTCAAGAATTCTTGGCTGGAAATACAAATTTGGAAATCATCAGCATGTAGATGATATTTAAAACCATCAGATTCTATAAGATTATCTGGAAAGTTAGTAGAGATTTTATATACATATAATATTTATATTTACACATGGGCACTTCAAAAACTTCATGGTAAATGGAATTAAAAGATAATATGAATCTTACCATGAACTTTTTGAAGACCCCTCGTTGCATATGTTTGTATATATATAAAGAGCAAGAAGGAGAGAAGTGATGCAGTACTGAACCATAGCGTACTCCAAAATTAAGAGTCTGAGGACATGAGGATGAGAAAAAAATGGCTAGTGAAACAAGAATGAAGAAGTAGAGGCATCAAACAGAATACAAATAATAAAATGTATGCCTAAATCCAAACTTGATAACTACATCATATGTAAATGACCTAAACTATGGCCCAAGAGCCAAATACAGTCCACCATGTATTTTTGTAAATAAAGTTTTATTGGAACACATCTATGCCATTTGTTTACATATTGTCTATGACTGCTTTCACACTTCAACAGCAGAATTTAGTTGGTGCTACAGAGACTGTATGGCCTGCAAAGCCTAAAATATTTACTCTCTGCCTTTACACAAAAAGATTGTCAGGATGAATTTTTTTAAATGATCCAACTATATGCTGTCTACAGTAAACTCATGTTGGTGAAAATTAAGAGAATGGGAAAAGATAAACCATGCAAACACTAAACAAAACAGCAAAAAAAAAAAAAAAATGAAAAAGCTATGTTAATAATAGACTTCAGAACAAAGACAATTATAAAAGATGAGTCATTGCATAATGATAAAAGGTGATTCATTAAGACATTACAGTCCACAATGTGTATGCATCTAACAATGCTTCAAAGCATGTGAAGCAAAAACTGATGGAACTGAAAGGAGAAATAGACAAATTCACAAATATAGTTGGAAATTTCAACGCTCTTCTCAGTAATCTATAACTAATAGAACAAGGATATAGAAAAACTGAACAACAAATCAATTAATTTGGTCTGAGTGACATTTATTGAACACTCCACAAACGAGTAAAATATGCATTCTTTTCAAGTGATCTTGGAACATTCACCAAGATGAACCATATCTCCTGGTTCATAAACCTTGACAAATTTAAAATTTAAATCATTGAAGTATGTTCTCTGACCTTAATGGAGTTAGATTAAAAGTCAATAAGGGAAAGATAATAGAAAAATACTAAACATTGAAAAATTTGAAAACACACTTCTATTAAATAAGTCTCAAGGGAATTGGAAAATATTTGGAAACAAATGAAAATACAGTTTATCAAGATTCGTAAGATGCATCAAAAGCAGTATTTGAAGGAAAATATATTGCACTGAATGCTTATATTAGAAAAGAAGATAATCAGTAATCTAAAATAGATTAGGAACTAGAAAAAGTATAGCAAAATAAACCAAAAGCAAGATGAATAAAGGAAATAAAAAATAGAAGCCAATGAAATTTAAAACATAAAAGTAATAGAGAAAATCAATGAAAACAAAAGCTGGTTCTCTGTATATGTCAATAAAATTGATAAACCCCTGGACATGATGATAAAGAAAAAAAGACAACAATGTGCCAGTATCAGGATTGACAAAAGGGGATATCACCAGAAATCTTGTAAGAAATTAAAGGGGTAATAAAATACTGCAAACAGCTATGTGCACACAAATTTGAGACTCCAGACAAAATATGCCTCTTCTAAAACTACAAATGACCAAAACTCATAAAAGGAAATAAATAACCTGAATTAGTCCTTATAATTATTGAAGACATTTAATTCATGGTTTAAAATTTTCCACAAAAGTAATCTCCAGACCCAGTTTCATTGGCAAATTCTACCAAAATCTAAAGAAGAAACACCAATTGTACAAAATCTTAATACTGGGGAGATGCCAGTTCCCTCCAAATTGATCTAGATTAAACACAACTTCAATAAAAATCCCAACAGAATTTTTTTTTTGTAAATATAGCAAGCTCATTCTAAAACATATGGAAATGCAAAGGAACTAGGAACAGCCAAAACAATTTTTTTTTTTTTTTTTAAAGGAGTAAATTTGGAAGACTCACACTACCAGGGTCTATTATATTACTAAAAGCCATGGTAATCAAGACAGTGTGATATTGGTGAAGTGATATCAATTTTATGTAAGCCTCTTGTCGGCTCCTACTGGTAATACCACCTCAGGAAGTTGCAATGTTAAATAATTGCTGCTGATTGTCTTTGACAAATGACCTGCCAGTAGGGCTGTTCACAGAGAGTAAGCTCTTGAGTCTGGTCAAATGAAGAAAGGCTCTGAGAATGTAGCTTTTCAGTGAGCTGTCAGATCAAATAGTGACAATTTTGGGGGGATGGGGTTTTTGAGGAACTCTAAACCTGGTCTACCCACTCCAGTGGACTACTAGGTACTGGTTTTCACAGTTAATAAGGTTGCAGGGCTTTTGGTTTCAAGACTACTATGGAGCTGGAGAGAGGAGAGTGAGATTAGGGGAAATTAAAATGCCATGAGGCATTTCACGAAGATTCAGCTGTTTTGCTTGAATAAGTTTTCTTCAAATCGTCACAAGCCTTTAGTAATTTCCAGAGTTCTGAAAAAGTTGAGTTTGACTGTTTTTGCCGGTGTTCTCATGCCTTTTGTGGAAGAGTGGATTTTTGAAGATCCTTACTCTGTCATTCCAGAAGTAGAAACCCTGGTTTACTTTTAAGCATTGTTTGACATCACGATACCTTCTTTTAAAAAAAAGTCTGCACTTTAGAAATATATATACGTATTCTAAATATATTTCATATACTGACAGTTCCTGACTTACAATTTTTGACTTTATCATGGTGTGAAAGCAATACACATTCAGTATAAACTGTACTTCAGTACAGTATTCAGTGAATTACAGGAGATATTCAATACTTTATTATAAAATAGGCTTTGTGTTAGGTGATTTTACCCAACTGTAGGATAATTAAGTGTTCTGAGCATGTTTAAGGTGGACTACTAGGTTAAACTGTGATGTTCAGTAGGCTAGGTATAGTAAGTGCATTTTGACTTATGATATTTTCAACTTAATGATGAGTTTATCAGAATGTAACCCCATTGTAAGTCAAGGAGAGTTTGTATATGTATATATATAAATAGAAAAAAATATATATATGGAAATATGTATAAATAGAATATATATGTTAAATATAAATATTGTGTGTGTTTATATATATTTATGACTGGTGTGAAGACCGAACATGTGCCATCTTCTAGTACTTTAATTTCAAAATCCCCTTTCCTTGCCTGACGTGTCCAGGGACTCATCTCCCTGGGGAATGCATTTGCACCCAGAGGAACAAGACAGTAAACAGTTACCAGATAAAGTGCACATGACTTTTGGCAGGAAGCTTTTTTGTGAATATTAGGGACCTTTACTCATTGCTTCGATTTTTATTTTTTTATTTTATTTTGGCTGCTGGCTCGTACAGGGTTCCAGACTCTTGACCTTGGTGTTATAACACCATGCTCCATTGCTCCAAGTTTTTAAAATACCTTTTTAAGAGATTCCACTGACATGGTCTTATTTACCATTCCCATAAGTCTTAAATAAATATAAGCTTTATATCCCAGCTGTAGCCTATGCAAAAATATTTTAAATTTATTTGCCTCGATGTGTTGCTTGGCAGGAATATTTGTTATATGATAATACAAACTGGGCTCTAATCTTGGACTTCCTGAACAAATTTGTGATTCAGCCCCGTATCTTCTGACACACCAGCTCTTTTCAGCCTCCCGTGTGCCCGTGTACTGCAAGCCAATTTAAACTTCCTCGTGTAGCTGAACTCAATTAGGTAAACCTGGAATCAACAGAAATGCTCCTTATTTCAGCCAAATGCACATGAAATAGTAATTTCAGTCCATGAAGAAGGAAAGCCTGGTTGCTGTGAATTGCTTATTGTCTCAGAGACTGAATGCCTGTCCTTGTGCTGCTGTGAAGGGTTCTGTGTTCTCCCCAAGCTGGGGAGATGATGTGAGCGGCCCCTTAGGAAACAGAAACCTGCCCAGCCTCCCCTGGCCCCTGCCACTCTGGACTGCTAGGAGTTCTGGAGGGCTCTGTTCTTTGGGATGCACCCTACAGCTAAATCTGAACCAGGAAAAAGAAAGAAGGGAAAAAAATGCCGTTGACATTAAATGGCATGTGCAGGCATTGGTCTGAGGCCTAGAAAGGCAAGGTAGGGGAGGGGGTTCCCTGGAAAAAATGGGGAGATCTAAGAGATATTCAGGCAGCACCAGAAACCCCCTAATAGTTTAAAAAGTCAGGTTTATTATTTGCTGCATCAAGAGAGATTGCATATGGGGGGAACTGGGTGAAACTCAACAGGAGGGAGTTAAAGTAACAGTGTGTTTGAGACCAAAGAAGTCATGGGATGGACGTGGGAGGAATGAGTTAGATTTTGTAAACTAGAGAGAGTTGCTGGAAGAGTTAATGGTCTTGTCTTTGGCTGGCTGTGGGTGAGCGGATGTTAGGAGAGTTTATGTTTAGATGGTTTGTGGAGAGTTTATGTTTGGATGGTTTGTGGTGTTCGTGTTCTGAATGGATGCGTTTTATGGGTTTTATGAGTCCTCGCACAACTCATTTTGAAAAGTTGTGTTTTCTGTTTCAATTCTCAGTTCTCCCCAGCAGTCTTGCTGCCAGCAGGTCAGTTTTTCACTCTATCACGGGGAAAGTGTGGCAAACGAGAGAGATAGAGGGATGAAATGACCCTGCTCACCTGACAGTTGTCTCCCACCAGAGTCGAGAAGGAGAGAGTTGCACGTGGGGATGCCAGCTGAGACAGCCGGGGCAATTTCACAGATATGGGAAAGACCCTGATCTGGGAGGAATTTCTGTGGAATTCCTGCCCATTTGCCTTTTGACTCACTTTTGATCTAGATTAAAAATTGCCTTTTCCTTCTATTTGCCTAAGAGGCTAAAAAGGAAATGTGGGCCATGCATTCTGGTTCTTAGGGCAGAACCTGACTTTAATCAGCATGTGGATGGAACCCACACAGTCCTTCACCTGTTCTGTAATGTCACGTGAAGTTAATAAAAGGAGAGAGCCTGATGGGAGTTTTGTTAGCATGACGCATTCACTAGTAGACCATAGAGGAGGGAGGCTTCCATGGCTTTACAGAGGGGGTGGGTATCTTACTCCATTTGGGCTGTTCTAACAAAATAGCATAAACTGGGTGGCTTATGAACAACAGAAATTTGGGATGGCCAGTTAACTCACTTGGGAGAGCATGGTGCTGATAAACACCAAGGTCAAGGGTTCAGATCCCTGTACCAGCCAACTGCCAAAAAAATTAAATAAAAATTTTAAAAATATAAAGAATAATAATAAAATTTTTAAAAAATAAACAACAGAAATTTATTTCTCACAGTTTCAGAGGTGGGGAAGTCCAAGATGAAAGAACTGGCAGATTCTGTGTCTGATGAGGGCCTGTTGCTGTGGGTTAAATGTGTCCTCCAAACGTTCATGTATTGGAAACTTAATCTCCATTGTAACAGTGTTAAGAGGTGAGAAATCCTATTATGGTAATTGAAAGGTGGGGCCTTTTAGAGGTGATTAGATTGGGAGGACTGTGCCCATGTTGCATGGATTAATCCATTGATGGTTTAATGAGTGGTCATGGGCATGGTTCTGATGGCTTTAAAAGGAGAGCCAGTGAGGTTAGCTCATTCTTGCTCAGCCCATTCTCACCATGTGATACCCTGCATTGCTGTGGAGAGTCACTACCAAGAAAAAGGCCCTCACCAGATGTGTTCTCTGGGCTTTGAGCTTCCCAGCCTCCGAAACTTTAAGAAATAAGTTTCATTTCTTCGTAAATTACCCAGTTTCAGGTATTCTATTAAAAGCAACAGAAACTGACTAAAACAGCCTGTGTCCTGGTTCATACATGGTGCCATCTCACTGTGTCCCCACATGGTAGAAGGGGCAAGGTAGCTCTCCAGGGTCTCTTTTTATAAGGGCACTAATCCCATTCATGAGGGCTCAGCCTTCATGACCTCCCCAAAACCCTACGTTCTAATACCATCACTTCGGTGATTAGATTTCAACATATGAATGGCGGGGGGAGGGTCACAAACATTCAGACCATAGCAGGGAGCAGGAGCCACATCGTCTTTTGCTTCAGGAACATCGCTAGAGAGGTGGGAGACTGGGGGTGTGGGGAAGGAGGGGTGGGGAGGGGGCTGTTTTTGATCCTACTAATCTTGAGGAGAGAATGGCTTTGATTTTGTTTGCAGCTAATCCAAGATTGGGTTTAAGAGTCTAAATTCCTTTCTAACTCTGGAATCAATGAATCTCTTTATTAAAAATGCTGACTGAGCCCTTTGTTTCAGCTTTTACTGCTGAAGTAAGTAGAATTATGTCATTACTAGTTATAAAATTAGCCAACTTCTCTTTCAGAAAAACAAAAAAGATCACAATATTTGAAAATCAGCCTCCTAAATGTCCCAGCATGACTCCACATTTATTGCAAAATGGCCTTCCTCTCTGGTTCTAAATTTAGCAGCAATTACACCAATAAAGTCAAGATTATTGGCAAAGAAAAGGATGGCTGGGCTAGGATGTGGGCTTTGGGAAGAAGTAAGTGTCTGGTTGGCAGTTGGTGCCTGTTCATGTTCTCTGGGATGGGGATGAGCCCTCCCCTAGTGAGGTGAGGTGACTGACCCTCAGCTGATGTTTGGAGGGGAGGTTGGCATACTAAATATGTTAGTTTCCTAGGGCTGCTGTAACAAAGTGCCACAAACTGAGTTGCTTAAAACCACAGAAATTTATTCTCTCAGTTCTGGAGGCTAGAAGTCTGAAATCAATGTGTCTGCAGGCCATGCTGTAAGGGGTGATCCTTCCTTGCCTCTTCCGAGCTATTTGTGATTGCCAGCAGTCCTTGGTGTTCCTTGGCTGTGACAGCATAATTCCAATCTCTGCCCTCATCTTGTTTTCCAATGTGTGTGTCTGTGTCTCTGTCTTCTCTTAAGGACACCAATCATTGGATTAAGGGCTCATCCTAATCCAGCATGACCTCATTTCAACAATTAAATCTGCAAGGACCCTATTTTCAGATAAGGTCACATTCAGAGGTACTGTATGTTAGGACTTGAACATATCTTTTGGGGGGACACAATTCTACTCACAACACAAGGCCTATTATGTTCCCAAGGCAAGAGAGTGGGATAGAGGTGGGGCTCAAGGATCTTCTCAAACTCTTCCATTATGCTGGGAAGGCTACTCTAATCTTTTTTAAAAAAATAATTAATTATTTTAATTAAATTCCGTTTTATTTATATTTATTTTTGTGGTGTACAGTGTGTTTCAATGCATGCATATCCTGTACAATGATTCACTTAGGGTAGATAGCATAGTTTTGTCCCCATTAGTTCACCCTTAACCTTTCTACCAGGTGGGTGTTGGGCCAGCTGTGTTGCTGGCCTGGTGGGCCTCAGCCCTGCCCCTGCCACTGGCCAGCAATGGAGCCAGCCCCACGCCTGCCCAGGGGTCCTGAGAGATGGGGGCCATGGGCCTGAGCCCTGCCCCTGCCACTGCACATCCAAGCCAGTGATGAAGCCAGCCTGATTACTCTAACCTTTGAGATATATCATTCTAGCTCAAGTTTTGCAATTTAACAAATAAAAAAAAAATTTAATTAAAAAAAATTTTTTTAAGATGAAGCAAGTATAGAGAGCTAAATGCATTCCACCCCTCACTCTGGTAATGAATGAGGCCCATAGGATTCCCCTTCACCATCAGCCAACATGTAAAAGGCTGACTTAATCAGGGTAATCTCTGACCTGTGTGGCTATAGGATACCCAATCACACCTGCCAGCTAGAACTTACAGAAAATGATTTTTATTTTAGAAGACGTCAACTGGGAGACAGTGGGTAAAGTCCCAACTGCCTCTCCAATCGACTGAATGCTGGGGTTCATATAGGAAAATGTGTCGGGGAGGCAGGATGTAGAGTCTTCAAGTGTGACGGATAGCTGCTTCCAGATATTATCTGTGCCAGGGTCTCACCTGGTTTTGGTTCTTTGATGATATCTTTGAGAGATGTATCGAGCAAGACAGGATGAAGGGCCCTCAAGTGTGATGGACAGCTGCTTTTGATACAATCTTAATCATTAAGGGCTATCTACAAAAAGAAGACAAAGTTAGCTCTATAGTGTATACATGAGTGTGGGGGCTTTCTATGTTTATAACTCCATAGCATTATCTCATCAATGATGAAGGGATTCTCTCATTTTATTTTTTTCCTTTCTGCCCTGAATCAGTCAAGATAGTTATGCTGGAGTAATAAACAACTCTAAAATCTCCAGGACTTAAGACAACAGAGGAACTTTTTTTTTAATTCAAAATATTTTAACATTTACTTGTGCATATTTGTGGGGTCTAGTGTGTTGTTTCAGTACATGCATATACTGCACATTGATTCACTTAGGGTAGATAGCATAATTTTGTACCCATTAGTCTACCACTTCCCTCCTCCCCTGCCCCCCTGCCTCTGGTAACCATTATTCTACTCTCTATGAGAACCACTTTTTTTTTTTTAAGCTTCCACATGAGTGATATCATGTGGTATTTGTCTTTTTGTTCCTGACTTCACTTACTATGATAGTTTCCAGTTCCATCCATGTTGCTGCAAATGATAGGGTATCATTTTTTTAAATAGCTGAGTAATATTCCGTTTCATATATATCCCAGCTTTTTTTTTTAATCCATTCACCCATTGATGGACGTGTAGGTTGATTCCATCTCTTGGCTATTGTGAATAATACTGCGACGAACATGGGAGTGCAAGTGTCTTTTTGATATATTGATTTCACTTCCTTTGGGTATATACACAGTAGTGAGGTAGTTGGATCATAGGGTAGATATATTTTTAGTTCTCTGAGGAAACTCCATACTGTTTTCCACAGTGGCTGTATCAAGTTACAGTCCTACCAGCATTGTAGGAGAGTTTCTTTTTCTCCACATACTTGCCAGCATTTGTTATTTTTTGTCTTGATAATAGCCATTCTAACTGGAGTTAGATGATATCTCATTGTGGTTTTTTTTTTCATTGCATTTCCCTGATGATTAATGATGTTGAGCATTTTTCATGTGCCTGTTGGCCATTTGTATGTCTTCTTTTGAGAAATGTCTGTTCAGGTCCTTTGCTCAGTTTTTAATTGTGTTATTTGGTTCTTTGCCAATGAATCACTTAGTTCCTTATATGTTCTGTATATTAGCCCTTTGTCTGATGTGTGGTTGGGAAACGCTTTCTCCCATTATATAGGTTGTTTCTTCACTTTGTTGACACTGTCCCTTGCTGTGCAGAAGCTTTTTAGTTTACTGTAGTCCATTTATGTATTTTTGCTTTAGTCGCCTGTGCCTTTGTAATTTTGCTCAAAAAAGCCCTGCCCACTCCCATTTCATGTAGCGTTTCCCCTATGTTTTCTAGTAGCTTCATAGTTTCAGATCTTAAATTTAGGTCTTTGATCCACTTTGAGTTGATTTTTGTGGGTGGTCGGAGATAGGGGTCCAGTTTTAATCTTCTGCATGTGTATACTCAGTTTTCCCAGCACCATTTGTTAAAGAGGCTGTCCTTTCCCCGTTGTATATTTTTGGCACATTTGTTGAAAATCAGTTAGCTCTAAGTGTGTGTGGGTTTATTACAGGGCTCTATTCTATTTCATTGGTCAATTTGTCTGTTTTTGTGCCAGTACCATGCTGTTTTCGTTACTGTAGATTTACCGTATATTTTCAAGTCAGGAAGTGTGATCCCTCCAACTTGGTTCTTTTTGTTCAAGATTGCTTTTGTTATATGGGGTCTTTTGTGGTTCCATACAAATTTTAAGATTGCTTTTTCTATTTCTGTGAAGAATGTCATTGTTATTTTGATAGGGATTATGTTGAGTATATAGATTGCTTTAGGTAATATGGGCATTTTGATGATGTTAATTCTTCTGACCCACGAACATGGGATATCTTTCAATTTATCTGTGTCCTCTTCAATTTGTTTCACCTGTGTTTTATAGTTTTCATTATAGAGGTCTTTCACCTCCTTCATTAAGTTTATTCCTAGGTATCATTTTTTGGTAGCTACTGTGAATATACTTTCTTGACTTCTTCTTTGGCTATTTCACTGTTGTTGTATAGGATGGTTATTGATTTTTGTGTGTTGATTTTGTATGCTGCCACTCTACTGAAATCATTTATTAGTTCTAGTAATTTCTTGGTGGAGTCTTTAGGGTTTTCTGTGTACAGGGTCATGACATCTGCAAATAGAGATAGGTTGACTATCTCCTTTCTTATTTAGATGCCCTTTATTGCTTTCTCTTGTCTTATTGAACAGGCTAGAACTTCTAGTATGATGTTGAATAAGAGTGGAGAAAGTGGGCATCCTTGTCTTGTTCCAGATCTTAGAGGAAAAGCCTCCAATTTTTGTCCATTCAGTCTGACATTAGCTGTGGGTTTGTTGTATGCGGCCTTTATTGTGTTGAGGTACATTCCTCCTGTACCGAATTTACTCAGTGTTTTCATCATGAAGGGTGTTGGATTTTATCAAATGCCTTTTCTGCATCTGTTGAAATGATCATGTGTTTCTTTTTTTCCCTTCATTCTGCCGATGTGATGTATCATGTCTATAGATTTGCACATGTTGAACCATCCTTGCATCCCTGGGATGAATCCCACTTGCTCATGGTGTGTGATCTTTTTAATTTGTTGCTAGACTCTGTTTGCTAGTATTTTGTTGAAAATCTTTGCATCTGTGTTCATTAGGGGTATTTGTCTGTAGTTTTCTTTTTTTGTTGTATCATATTTCAGTATGAGGTTAATGCTGGCCTCGTAGAATAAGTTCAGAAGTTTTCCCTCATCCTCAATTTTTTTGGAAGAGATTAAGATGAATTGGTATTAGTTCTTTAGATATCTTGTAGAATTCATCAGTGAAGCCATCTGGTTCTGGGGTTTGCTTTGTTGGAAGACTTTTTATTACTGCTTCAATCTCATTACTTGTTATTGGTTTGATTATGGTTTCTAGTTCTTCATGATTCAACTTCGGTAAGTTGTGTATGTCCAGGAATTTATCCATTTTTTTCTAGGTTTACCAGTTTGTTTGCATACAGTTTGTAGTAGTCTCTTATGATCCTTTGTATCTCTGTGCTATCAGTTGTAATGTCCCCTTTTTCATTTCTGATTTTATTTATTGAGTCTTCTTTCTTTTTTTTCCTTAGTCTAGGTAAAAGCTTATCAGTTTTACCTTTTTGAAAAACCAGCTCTTTGTTTCATCGATCTTTTGTGTTTTTTTTTTAATCTCTAATTCATTTATTTCTGCTCTGTTATTTCTGTCCTTCTACTGATTTTGGGTTTGGTTTGTTCTTGTTTTTCCAGCTCCTTGAGGTGTAACATAAGGTTGTTTATTTGGAAGATTTCTTTTTTTTTTTTTTTTTTAAAGATGACCGGTAAGGGGATCTTAACCCTTGACTTGGTGTTGTCAGCACCACGGTCAGCCAGCGAGCCAACCGGCCATCCCTATATGGGATCCGAACCCGGGGCCTTGGTATTCTCAACACCGCACTCTCCCGAGTGAGCCACGGGCCGGCCCAGCTTTCTTCTTTTTTGATGTAGGCATTTGATGCTATATAGTTCCCTCTTAGAACTGCTTTCACTGTATCCCATTGGTCCTGGTATGTTGTGTTTTCATTTTCATTTGACTCCAGGAATTTTTAAATTTCCTTCTTGATTCCTTTTTTGACCCATTTGTTGTTTAGGAGCATATTAATTTCCACGTATTTGTACAGTTTCTAGGGTCCCTTTTGATTTCTACTTTTATTCCATTGTGACAAAGGACATTTTTTCACTCATGCTTCTGTGCATCCTGGCTCAGCAGTTCACTGTGATTACTCAAGCACCTGAACTGACAGGGGAGCTTTTACCCTGAGTGGGGCCAGTTGCCATAAGAGAGAGGAAAGAATTCCAGGGATTCCAAAATCTGCAATGAGATACTTGGCCTAGAAGAGACTTGTACCACTTCTTAGCCAGCATGAGTCCCACCACCACACCTAACCACAAGGGGGCAGAAGTGCCAGCCTATCACAGGCCCAGAGGTGGGAGAGTGGGTAATATTTGGCCAAATTTGCTAAGGTCTGCCACAAAAGCCAACTGTTTTATTTTGTGCTTGTTTGTCACCTGGCCCATGGAGCAGGCAGGTGCTGGAGCTATCTCAGTGAGCATGCAGACAAGATGCCTATTCTCATGAAGCTAGGATTCCAGCAGATTAGATCTGTAAGGATGCTGTGGGCTGTGGACAACAAGAACTCCATCTGAAACCCTCTTAAACCATGACCACGTTATTTCATATAACAGGAAGCCCAGAGGCAGGAAAGATCCCAGGCATGTTTCACCTGGGACCCCAGCTCATTTCCCTTGGCTCTGCCTGTCATCAGGAGCCCTTTCCTTATACTAGCTTCCTTCATTGTTAGAAAAATGGCTTCAGCAGCAACTGTGATGACATATTTCCTCTCATTTAATGGAAAGCAAAGAGATCATCCCAATCATGCAATAAGAAATCCCTTTCCTTGACTCTTCCTGGGACAATCCCTGGACATGTAGTAGTCACCCTAGGAATGCCATTCATGCCTGGCCCTGGTCTGGGCCTCTGCCACTCTTTGGCCAAGGATGATTCATGGTGGTTGCCTTACAGCCTGGAGGGTTGGGGGTGGGTAGTCACCTTCCCCTAGGACACAGACTGGAATGTGAAGCATATTAATTTTCTAGGGCTGTACCACATTAGAAAGTACCATAGACTGGGTAGCTTAAACAATGGAAATTTAAATTTATTTTCTCAATTCTGGAAGCTACAGGTCTGAGATCAAGGTGTTGTCAGGGGTGGTTTCTTCTGAGGCCTCTCTCCTTGGCTTGTAGATGGCTGTCTTCTCTTCCCTGTGTCTTCATATGGTCTTCCCTGTGTATGTGTTTGTGTCCTAATCTCTTCTTGTGAGGACTTCAGGCCCACCCTAATCACCTCATTTTAACTATTTACCTCTTTAAAGACTATCTCCACATAGAGTCACATTCAGAGGTATTGGAAGTTAAGACTTTACCATATCAATTGGGGGTAGAGGGGAGATTCAGCCCATAACAAGGAGGGAAGGGGGTCTGAGCAAAACAGTCTTCTCAGAATGTGGAAAAGGGAATCGGATACTGGATGAGTAACCAACAGGGTCCATGCTATGGGAAGAGAGCAAAAAACAGGTAAACAAATACAGTAATTTCAGATAGTGAAAAGTGCTTTTAAAGAAAATGAAACACGGTAAGGTCATCAAGAAGGACTGGAGAGGGGTGAACAGAATCGGCAAGGGTAGTTGGGGAGGCCTCTCTGAGGAGGGGACATTTGCGCCCCCCAAGTGGAGAACTAAGGGGAAGCAGCAGCAAATACGAAGGCCCTGAGGTTGGAGTGAGCTTGGCAGAGCCAAGGGCAGAAAGAAGGCTGGTGTGTTTGGGAGCATCATGAACAATGGGGCCTGCTGAGGCCCAGGAGGTCAGCAGGGGCCAGATCACTCAGGGCTCTGGAGATTTGGGGTTGAATCCTAAGTCTCGCCTACATTTGGAAAAACACAGTGATTATGACTGAACAGGGAGTTTGTGACATTACCAATGACTGGGTAATTCTACAGAGGTACACATCTGTCCCATGGACACAGACTGCATAAAGCCAGCATTGGCATGAGAAAGACTGTCTAGAGGGCGGTGCTCTTGTCTCTGCCAGCTTTCAAAGCCCAGCCCCTAACCAGAACTGGCACTGCCTGTGGTCTGAAGGTAGGAATGAAGGCGTGGGCACGGTAAATTACCTCACCACTCAGGACCCCAGCAAGGGGTGAGGAGCACTCTTCCCATGATGGAGCTTGGCCTGGGTTGCAAGGACAACTGAATCTAAAAAGCATCTTTATCTACAGTTACTGTCTGACCACTCAGCCAACTACAAGAAAGTAAGCCAAACTATTGTACAAGTGCCACCATGTGGCCATTGTGAGTCCTGGCATAAGAAAGCAAAGTATCTGATAGAGCCTACTTTCCCCTAAAAGAGTATATTTAAAGAGTTTCATGAAGATAAGGAACTACACTGTTAACATCTAATTTTTCATGAGAAGGTAGTCAGATTCAGAAAATTCCATCAGTCCAAGCCTAAGTTTCATCATGTCATGCTTTCCTGTTTGCAAGTCAGCTAACATTTCTGTGGTTTTGCCAATGCTGTATTTTATTGGAAATCCTCCTCGTGACCTGGGGTATACCAGGATGTGGCCTGTGTTTCCCATTAGATTTCCTCTAATAAGAACCATTTCAATGCCAGCTTCTCCGTGAGCTGGTCCTGATCCTTCCAGTGGTTCCTTTACCACAACCTCTGACCTTGGTGAGTTTGCAGCACTATGCACACTGGATTTTAACTCTGTCTCTACAGTTGTCAAAGTTACCCACTCGTGACTTACTAAAGATCTTATTACTCAACTTGAGTACTTAGGCAGGGATCATTCACTTGAAAAGAATTTCAAAAAAGCTTAAGCAAAGGAAGACTGAAAGGGCACAGGGCTGTTTTATAAAACCCACAGGCTGGAAGCCTGGTTTCTTGAGGCACTGGAACTCTGAACAGGAAACAAGGAGTGGCAGATGAAAAACATGGCCCTAAAATCTTTTGAAACATCTCAACTCAACTCAGTACTTACTAGACCATGTCCACTTTTCTTGAGTATATAGTAAATGTATACCTACTTGCTATGGATCGAATGAACCCCCCAAACTCATTGAAGCTTAAAATGTGTCCCCCAAAGTTCTAGGTATTAGAAACTTGGCCCCCACTGTAACTGTTAAGGGTGGGAAGTCCTATTATGGTAATTGAAAGGTGGGGACTTGAAGAGGTGATTAGATTGCAGGATCATGCCTACATGGATTAATAATGGTGGCCAGAGGTGTGGTTCTGAGGGTTTTAAAAGGAGAGCACATTAGAGTCTCTCCCAATCTCTGCCCTGCCATGTGAGACCCCTGTATTGCTGTAAAGACACCACCAAAAAAACTAAAAAAACCCTCACCAGATATGTTCCCCAGACTTTGGACTTCTCAGCCTCTGAAACTGTAAGCAATTAAATTTCATTTTCTTATAAATTACCCAGTGCCAGGTATTTTGTTATAAGAAACAGAAATGGACTAATACAGAAAATTGGTACCAGAGAAGTGGGGTGTTGCTTATAACAAGTACTTGAAAATGTGGAAGTGGCTTTGGAACTGGGTGTTTAGGAGAGGCTGGAGAATTTGAAGGAGGGGGCTAGAAAAAGCCTAGCTGCTGGTGGGAGATTAGAAAACAAGAAAACCAGGGAAAGTTTGTAATGTTTTAGACACTGGCTAAATGGTAGTGACCAGAATGCTGATAGAAATATGGACTGTAAAGACCATTCTAAGGAGGTCTCATGTGTAAATAAGGGACTTATTGGAAACTGGGGCAGAAATCACCCTTGCTATGAACTGGCAAGGAACTTAGCTGCATTCTGTTCAGGCCCAAAAGTTTTGTGGAATGTGAAACTTAAAGGTGCTGACCTGGAGTATTTGGTGGAAAAAATTTCTAAGCAGCAAAACATTCAGGAAGCTGCATGGCTACTTGCAACAGTCTTTGCCGAGTTATGGCAGAATATATAATTAAAAGGGAAGCAGAACATGAAGATTTATAAAACTTGCAGCCTGGCCATGTGGTAGAGAAGCAGCGAGCATTTTCAGAAGAAAACTGCAATGGTGCTAGGAAGATCAGTACAAAAGAAAGGGATTGTCAAGAGAAAGGGGAAAAGGTCCTGAAGGCATTGCAGAAGCCTCTGGGGCCAACCCTTCTGTTACAGGCCCAGAGGCTTAGCGAGACAGAATGGTCTTCGGGAAGAGGTCTGAGGCACCCTCCACAGGCTCACTGCCCAGGGGATACTGCTCCCCATACCAGCACCCCAGCTGTTTGGCTGCTCCAGCCATGGCTAAATTGGCTCCAGTTGTGCCTGGATCCACAGCTTTGAAAAATACAAGCTGGAAGCCTTGGTGGTATCCATGTGGTGTTAGGTCTGCAGGCTCACAGAGTGCCAGAGCTGTGAAGGCTTGGGAGACTCCAACCTGATTTCAAAGGAGATATATATATATATCTATAAATAGAAATATATCTATATATATATATAAATAGAAAAGCCTAGGGACCCAGGAAGAAATCTGTCACAGGGGTGGATTCACCACATAGAGCCTTCGCTGGAGCAATGCCAAGCGAAAACACGGGGTTGGAGTTGCAGCAGAAAAAACCTATTAGCGCCATGCTTACTGGAGCTGTGAAAGCAGGACCACCATGGAGACCCCAGAATTGTAGAGCTACCAGCTTGCAACACTAGCCTGTGAGAGTTAAAGCATTGCCTGAGATCAGGAAAGCCTAGAAGCAAAGGTGCCTGAAGACTAGAGGACCCAACCCCCCACACCAGCGTGCAGAGGATGTCGAATATGGAGTCAAAGTACATGATTCTCCAGCTTCGAGATTTAATGCCTATATCCTGCTGGGTTTTGGACTTGTTTAGGACCTGTTACCCCTTTCTTTTGGCCTATTTCTCTGCTTTTGAATGGGAAACCCTGTGTTTGTCACACCATTGTATCTTGGAAGTAGATAACTTGTTTTGACTTCACAGATGGGACTTTGGACTTTGGACCTTTGAGCTGAAACAAGTTAAGACTTTGGGTACAAAATGAATGTATATGTATGTGAAAAGGACATGAATTTTGGGGGGCCAGGGTCGGAATGCTGTGGATTGAATGTCCCTCCAAACTCACTGAAGCTTAAATTGTGTCCCCCAGAGTTCCAGATATTGGAAACTTGGCCCCTACAATGTGACTGTTGAATGTGGGAAATCCTTTTAAAGTAATTAAAAGGTGGGACCTTGAAGAGGTGATTAGATTGTAGGATCATGCTGTAGTGAATTAATTAATAATGGTGGTCAGGGGCTTGGTTCTGAGGCCTTTAAAAGGAGAGCACATGAGAGTCTCTCCCTCTCTCCATTTCTACCATGTGAGACCCCTGGGTCATTTGGCTACCACCAAGACCCTCACCAGATGTGTTCCCTGGACTTTAGACTCCCCAACCTCTGAAACTGTAAGCAATAAATTTTGTCTGCTTACAAATGACCCAGTTCCAGGTATTTTGTTATAAGCAACAGAAACTGACCAATACAATACTATATGTAAATATATCAACAGAGTAGGGCAGTACATTCTCTGTAGACAAGTGGCTTTCCTTTGTGCACATGAACCCAATATGGTCATCCCAGGCTTTTCACTACTACCTCATTCAAATCCTCAAGAGAGATTCTGAGTCATAATTTCAAACACACAGGAAATAGGATCCAACTATCACCACACACAATTACAGTGTTTGCAACATCCAAGTGACATGAGTGGTATATCTATGTATAGTATACGTGTATTCACTGCATACAACCCTCTTTTGCTTTTATTTTTATAGCACTCATCCCTCTTTGAAATTACACACTTCCCTTTTACAGGTATATTGTCTGTCCCCTTGCTAAAATGTAAGCTCCATGAGGTCAGTGTCTCTGTCAGTCTTGTCATCCATTGTATCTTCAGCAACTAGAATAATGCCTGTAACACAGTATATGCTCAGGAATCTTAATGCAGCTTACACGTAGAGATTTTCATATGTACTAAGAGTCATAAAAGTTCCTCTTTCCATCCCTGCAGTGAGAGCTTGGTAAAGCTGAAGCAGTGGCTGGTGGAAAGTGACCTATTCAATTCTCTGACTTTTTCGTTTCTCCTTGGCATATGCTCAGATTCTCAATAAACCCATCAACTTTACTGTGATGATGTCATTTTGCTTTAGGCTTATTTTCCTTTTTGTTTGTTAATGTTAGAGGTGTTATACTTTCTTAAAAAGTGATTTTTTAAAAGTCATCCAAAATCTCTGTACTGGCCAGCTGCCAAAAAAAAAAGGAAAAAAAAAAAAAGTCATCCAAAATCCTAGCTAACTTTCCCTTGCCCAAGAGCCCGTGATCTACTTGGCTTGCCTCTCATCTTTTCCTGGTGACTGTTGACTGCTAGTCAAAAGTCCAAGACAGGCATGTGGGATAGCTTTAAAATAGACCTCCACTCAGGCTTCTCTGTCCTTCCAAAGGAGGGTCTGGTGGGTCGGACAGATGTGAGAACCAGGGGCAACACTTTGACTTTCTTTGATTTAGGAACAAGAACTCTCATACATTGCTGTTGAGGGTGGAAAGTAACATAAATTCTAGTAGGAGACAAAATTGGCCCCAGAGATACAAAGGCAAAAATACAAAAAGACATATGCATATATTGCTGCAATATTTTTAATAGTAAAGAACTGGAAACAACTTGAGTGACTGCTTGAATAAACAATAATATGTCCTCACAATGGGGCATTTTATAATGGAGAATATACTGTATGGTTCTATGGAGTGATATCCAATATATTAAGCCAAAAAAAAAAAAAAGAAAGAAAAACAGGCTCAAGAAAAGTGTTAAATAGTATGCTATCATTTGTTTATATTTTTTAAATGGAAGGGTAAAAGGGAAAAATTGATTATTTACAGCAGAAAGGAAATAGGGTGGAGGGGACTTGGTTAGAAGATAGACTTCTCTGAAAACACCTTATTTTGTGGATTTGACTTTGGAATCATGTAAATCGTTTACATAATTATAAAACAAAATTCAAATTAAAAAGCAGTCTCTAAAAATTTCAGATAAATGAAGTGAATAAAGATAATCCTGATTATAGTTTGGAGTATAACCACAGAAGGAAGAACTACTCTGAGTGATTTTATTTTATTTTATTTACTTTACTTTAATATTTTATTTTATTTTATTTTGGCATCTGGCCAGTATGGGGATCCAAACCCTTGACCTTGGTATTATCCAAGTGATTTCAAAACAGCAAGTCAACTTTACATCCCTAATGGCAAAAAGGACAAAAAGAATTTCAAAAGAAACATTTTAACCATTTTCAGTTGATATTTTTGTAGTAGTGTTAGCATTGTTATTCTGAAGATTTTTTTAAATGCGTAATTATTTTGGTGATGTTGAGAAGCAGGTTTTCAGAATGAGAGGAGAGCAGATACAGAATCAATGAAGTTACATCAAAAAATGAAAACAAAAAGGAAAACAGAGCAAAAAACAAAAACTGTAGTCCTGAACTGAATTGGAAGTATCAGTGTAAACTCATGTGGTGTTTTGTTTTTAAAAAAATACTAATAATACATATTTCCTAGGTCTGTCCACTAAAGCCAAGAAATAATGACCTAACCACTACCAGTGCGCACTCCTAGCACCCAGATCCTGATCTCTAATTACCATTCCCCACCAGAATGAACTAGGGATTCTGAGGAAGAAATGGCTGATTTCAGAGCTGGGGCAGAAAACATATGAGCCAGACTTGAGACATCTTATCACACAAGATAACTAGGAAACCGTCAAAGACTACTAAGCTCGTGTTGAAAGAAATCAGCCAACTAAAAGCAGCTCCCTTGGGCCAAAGATAGGACAATTTGAGCAACAATAAGGATAATAACTGCAGTGGGTTGAAACACATCAAATATGTTTCAGCCGTGAGTTCAGATGTACTCAGAGAAGAAAATAGCTCTCACTGGACATCTTGGAAAGATGTCAGGCAACCACCTCATTTTGAAAACTGGAAAATAAAGCAGGGAAAGTCAAGAATTCATCCTGCCTTCTTTATATATACCAAATTTCAGGGTAACCAAATAATTGATTAAAGGAAGCTTCTGTTTATAAGATATGACAGCTAATAAACAAAAAATAACAGCACTAGAGTATTAATTGCAAACCCTAAAGAAGTAATGGATCTATGCAATAATCATCAATGGCTGCTAACATCAGAAAAGAAAGGCAACCAGATATACTATGTGCCTCTCACTGGAAGTATCTATCACTGCCAATAAAGTAGTTTTGCCAAGATAAATCTAACTAGAGTCTGATTAAATCTTTAGGTATAACTACCAATTTATAAGAAGTAGAGAGGACAGTAGAATATGTTAAAAGATACCACAGAGATGTACTCAGGAAAACCCAGACTGTGAGGAAATTCTACAGTATAAACAACCCAACATTGTCTTCTAACAAACCTCTAATAATATATGCTGAAGTGTGAGAACCACTGCTACGGATTAAAGGAGACTTAAGAGGCATATCGGTACGTACAGTCATGGACCTAATTCAAGCAAACAAACAAATCATTAGCCACCCAGAGAAATTTGAACAATGACTATTTGAAGGTATTAAGGAATCGTTAATTTTTTGGATGTGAATGGTGTTAAGGTTATGCTTTTTTAAAAAGTTCTTATCTTTTAGAGATACATGTTGAAATGATATATGTGAGATCTACTTCAAAATCATGCGACGGGGTGAGAGCATATGAAACAAGATTGGTCATGTGTTAATTGTTGAAGCTGGTAAGACATGGGGTTCATTATACTGTTCTGTCTACTTGTATATATATGTTTGCAACTTGCATAATAAAAAGTTTTAAAGCTCCCTCCCCCAATAATATGAAACTATATTACCTGGAAAGGGGAGCAAATTAATACCTGTTATCTACTAGCTACTCTGATTTAGCACAGACTGGAGCTATGGAAGGACAAAGGAGAAGTTGGTTTCCATAGGCGAAGTGAGGAGAGAACGTATAGAAAACAAGGTATTACCCAGGGTGGGCAGGGCCCAGCCATAATCCACAAGAGGAGTCCGAAGCAGTCAGGCATTCATATTTTGGTGCCATGGGGACTGGGGCTTAGTGTGTGATTTCATAACTGGGAAGCAGATTTGATGATGGCAGGTTTTGGTGATGAAAATTATTGCTTTAGATTGGACCTGTATAGCATCAAAGTCATCATCATATACAGTTTAGGTGGGGCAACTGTTCTGTAGACTCCTAAATCACCCCTCACCTGTTGGGGGGTGATAGGTTGTCCCTCCAAGCCACCCTCATTCCCATAAGGAAACAAGAAAGAGCCCACGGCTGTGACATCTCACTTTCAGGAACATGGCCAGGCCCTTGGACTTTTCCACCCGGGGACTGGTTCACACAAAGGACTGGGTGGCGTGCGCTTATGACCCATCTTAGCACCATTTAGAAATATAAGGCTGTGGATAATGTTTTAATAAATTCTTGAAACAACCCAGAAAAGCAGACACTTTTTCTCTTGTTAGAGAGAGGTCATAGAGAAGGTCATGAGAGAAGAAAAATGTTAAAAACAACTCTTGACTGTGCTCACTCTTTGTCTGACAAAAGAGGACAAGGATAAACCATCCTAGAAACCACCTGGATATGGAGCTCAGTCACCAAAATGGTGACACACTTCCTCTGGCTCCATCTCATACCAGCGCAGACACAAAGTATTTTTAAATATGTGTGAGGAAATCTCATCAGTAGATTAACATGTATTTGGTTATTGAAACCTCCTCACAACTCAGCTAGCTTTTCAGTTTTAACTTGAATGGTCTCCCCCACCCACCCTCAGCCCTGGCCAGTGTTTTCCTTCTTCACTCACCTGGAGGTGAGCACTCCTGCATTCTTCTGTCAGAAGTAGAAGGCCATGGAATCAACAACTTGAGCATTTTTCTAAACTCTCCATGGCCAGATGTTGCCGTTCCCAATCTCCCATGTGGCCACAATAAATTTGTATTGGTGGAGCAATCCCAAACATCACTTCTGTGCCTTCTCTCTTATTCATTTATCCTTGTGTGTCCAGCCCAGACAGGAAAAGAGCCAGCTGTCCCCTCCTCGAGGGAAGTGAGCTATCTCATGGTCAGGGAGAACTCAGGTGGGCAGGGAGGAGCAATAGACTTTATTTCTTCAGTTATAAAGCCAGGTTATGTTTTGGGGATATGATTTCTCAAAAAGGAAGTAATTCAGGTAGAATCTATGCTTTAATGTTTTCCTGGTCTAGAAGGATCTGTGTGCGGTTTATAGGCCCTCCTGGCTCTCTGATGGGGAGGCCAGCAGGCATGTCACAGAGGGGAATGCAGACAAAAACATGTTGGGTCATGGGAGGACACTCTGCCTCCTATGCCACAGGTGCACGGGGCCATGACTTAACCCTCAGCATAACTAGAACCACTTCATTCATAGCAAGGCTTGACTGTAACAGTGCAGAAGAGTTGACAATCATCTGATACACAGCATGACCTTTTCTCTCACCAGCTAGTGAAAACTCACAATGCCATTCACACAGCATTTTGAAAAGCTGCCCATCCCCTAAAAAAAAGGTTTGAGAGAGTTAGTGCATAATCTAAGGAAAGGGCCTTAAAGCAGAAAAAAAATGTGATGGCAGCAGTTTGGGTTTTGTCGATGTCCTTCTGTGCCATTCCATGGGACAGCTTGCAGCCCTGCCCTAGAAGCCTGGGTGAATAGGCAAGTGGGTAGAGGCAAGGCAGGAAGGGGTAGAAGTCTGTGAGTGCCCCAATGAGTCTTCGGGGAAGAGAAATAAATGAGCCCAGATCTCCACACCCCAGTGCCCCCATAGCACCCTTAGAAGTCAAAGGGGGACACGAAGATGGTGACCTTGGACACATGGTTGGCCTGGAAGGAGCGCTCCAGGTATTCTGACATGTCAACGTCCACCTCCAGTGTCTGAGGCCCCTCCAGGGTCTGGACAAGGATCAGCTCCCCTGTCTGCCGGTCTGAGCGCTGCATCACAAAGTGGCCACGGCTGTTCCCACCCACAATCCCAAACCGCAGACTGTTGGGCCCAGGTCGGCCAGGGGCTGAGGCCGTGGCCATGCGGAAGAGTGTGATGGGCGTCTTCAGGTTGGAGGGCAGAGAGAGGTAATGGAAGGAGATGGTCTTGGGCATATGGCGGCAGGGTCTGCTGTCCATGGGGCAGGGGTTTCGCTCACACTGGCTAAAGCAGAGAAGCAAAATGGAAGCAGTCAGCTGTGGGAAAACTAAAGAAGGGCTGCTCTGACCTGGCTGTCCCACCTACCCTCTTGCAGAGGCCACCTGGCTGACCTTTCTCATCCATGAGTCCCTCACCAAGGAGCCCCAGAGCTGCAGGCAAGTGAATGTGGCTGGTGTCAGACATGGCTAGGGGAGGGGTGCTGATTTGTTCCTGTTTCTAGGTGCTCCCCTGGCCCGCCTCTGTATGCATGTGTGCGCACACAAGGTACTTCAAAAAGTCCATGGAAAGATTCATATTATCTTTAAATTCTATCTTCCCACAAACTTTTTGAAGTACCCTCAAATATATGCCATTATTATAGTTGTTACAGAACAAGAAAGCCTGGGAAGATTAAATAATGATGGTGATTCTGGTATTCAAACGGGTGCCCTTTCTACAAGTGCTGAGACCTGTCTCAGTCACGGTGGGGCCCCAGCAGTTAGCTGGCAACATGCTGCAACATGGCACTCTGAGCACGCTGAGCTTTCCAAGTACAACGATGCTTATTAAAGCAGGAAACCCTGTCTTCCTTTACCATTTGGAGTCAGGGTCTTGTGGAAATGCTTTAGATAGTTCTCTACCTTATCAAACATAAAGGACAAATATAATTTAGCATATTTGGTGATTCTGTATCATCGTGATTATGCAGATCAAATACCACATCCAGCTGTTAATCTAATGTTCCCAGAAACTATGATAGACAGGTTCTCTGTCTGTTCACTAAGTGACTCCTTGAGGAAGGTTCTGGTATTTTCCTTCCAGTAACTGCCACTCTTTAGTGCCACTGACTTACACTACTTCCAATCTGCTTTAATCCAAAAAGCAATTCAAATAACTAAGCATATGAAGTCAGTTCTCTTCATTTTAAAGATTATGTTAGGGCTCTCATGATCTCTTTTTGAGGAGGAAAAGCATGTGCTTTGTGATAGCTGTACAAGGGCACTTCAAGAAGTTCGTGGGAAAATTGAATTAAAAGATAATAAAAATCGTTCCATGAACTTTTTGAAGGCCCCTTCATCTCCTAACTCAAAAAAAAAAAAAAAGAAAAGAAACCAAAAAACCCCCTATTTACTGTTTAAGTGCTGAGGTTACTAGACGCTGAACCTTCTAGTACCACTGAAAATGCAGAGTGATATAATGCCAAATGCATGGGATACTCAATGTACCTGGAGTCTACCAGTTACTAGCTATGCGAACATGAGAAATGATCCTCTCCCACATCAGTGTGATATATGTGTACCTGCCTCCTGGGCTGCTGTGGCATTTACCAAGGTAACGTCATGTCACCAGTGCCTCTTCCCTCCAGTGGCCTGCCCTGACAGTGCTGCCTACAATGGGCTACAGTCCCATTATCCAAGTAGCAGGGGAACCGTTGGTACCTTACTCCCATCAGGGCAAACAGGGTTCCTATTGCACAAGAGCAAAAGCAGTGCACTAAATGCAACCACTAAAGGGAAATGGAAGCTCAGAGAAACCAGACTCCCAGCTTCCTGTGTCTCCCCTTTGCTATGACAAAACTGTACCTTCTTCCAGGAGCCTCTAGGAAGAATCAGGCCCAGCCACACTGGGAGGCCCGGGTGAGGGATGTACATGCCCAGCTGTGGGCAGCGCCGGCTGTACTCACAATGGAGACGTCTTCACATAGCTCACATTGCCACTGCCCTCAGGGCATTCAGGGCTTACACACTGGAAGCCTCCACCGGTGTTGATGCACATTGTGCCCCGGGGGCAGATGTGCTGTGGGCTGGCACACTCATCTACATCTGAAATACGAGAAACACAGCAAGGGTGAAAACCCCGGACTTTCCCTCCATCACAGACAGAACCACATAAAAGGCCCCCACAGGTACTGGAATGAGATGCTCCACACATGCTGAACTTTCCAAATACCCGATGCTTATTCTTAAAGCAGGAATCTGCTTCCTTCACCATCTGGAATCAGGGTCTAGAGGAAGTGCTGCAGAGCCGTGCTGGGGAACACCCCTCCCTAGGGTCCTGTCCTTCCCTGGGGTATGGCAGGTGACAGGGGTGCTGGAGAGCACCCTAGGAGTGTTTCCGGTCACAATGCATCTCTCAGACCTGTCCTTCTCAGCCCAAGTGTCCCCGAGTTTTCTCTGTGGTTGTTATGATGCCCTTTAAGATTCAAATCTTCCAGAAAGCCTTCCTTATCAGCCTGCCCCATGCTGAAAGCAGCTATCACCACTCCATCATTTGTGAGTCCTCTGCTCCTTTGCATGCATCCAGTGAGCCTGCCCAGTTGGAGGCTGTCTGTTCCAGCCCAGAGCACTGTTTCTGGGAGGCCTGGACTCTTTCTCCCAGCTCCCAGGCCCTCTGGCTTCCAGTTGGGTTTGGCAAGTGGGAGGCCTGAGGGCCTGGGGTGTTTCTTCCCCTGCCCCATCCCTGCCTGGGTGCAGTACAGGTGGTGGCTGGGTCCTCCATGGCCACAATCTGTCAGGCTCTGATAACGCCTCTCCCTCCTCTTGCCCCTCAAGCCCAAGGGTAGTAATGGGCCCCCACTCTTGCCAGTCCCTGGGTGCTCCACCTCCCTTGTTGCCCTCAGCTAGCCATCAGTCAGGGCTGGTGCTGTGCAGCCTGACCACACTAAGGCATAAGTGTCTATATGTTGCTGTACCTTTCAGAGGTGGGCTTGCACGTGCCCGCACAAGGCCACAGAGAAAGTGTACTGTACCAAGGAGCCTCGTGGACTCTTCCAGATTGCACAACACGGGTGGCTAACTGGCTTCTCTGCCTTTGGGTCCAGCCCTAGCCGAAGGCATTGCTGAGTGGGTGGAGTGATCTGACCCTGAAATCAGTTACTCACATAAGATAGGAAGAGACTATTTGCCAGGATGAGCGATTCATTTCCTACTTATGTAGACAATGCTGTTGCCTGGTCTTTGAGAAACTCTTGACGGTGATTTTTCAAAGATGTAGTGTGTGAGACTGCCTCTTCTACCACCCCACTCCCAGCTGTGAGGTCCTGGGGGTGGTGGTCACTGAAGCAGCAGGTGACAGTGTGGCTGGAGAGCACCCTCATGCCCACTCACCTGCCTCTGTTGCAGTTTCACTCACCCTCACAGCTCTTTCCGTCGGCCAGGGTCCGGTATCCGCTGGGGCAGGCGCAGCGATAGGAGCCTGGGGTGTTCACGCAGGCATGCATGCAGAGCCGGGGGTGCCCGTCCTGCCCGTAGAGCTCGCACTCATTCACATCTGCGGACAGAGGTGCCCGCTGTGAACCCAAGAGCTATGCAGTGGGCATTGCCCGGCTGTACCTCTCAATTCCTGGGTTCTTTGGCAGCTGCAGCTAAGTGGCTGGGCCCCGCGTGGCCTCAGAGTCCTATCCCCAGCAGAACGCCTGCAAGAGGAGCTGGTGTGCTCCCCTTTTACCTGAGCCAACGCCCAGAGGGCTGAAAGGAGTGAGAGGGAGCTGATGCGGTAGACCTAGAGGGGCGCCTCTAACTAAGGCTGAACACTTAACTCGGGAGACCCTGCAAAGGCTGGTCAATCAGGTGAGCAGCCCAGAGAAGGGCTAGGTCCTCCGCCCCATCTCTCCTCACCTTTGGGAATGGAGCAAGAGGGTCTCTCCTTTCTGCTGCTGTAAAATGAGACCGTTAGCATCAACTGACCAAATCTCAGTTTTGAACTCTGGTTTGAGTTGTTTGGGGAAGGAATTCTGATAATCAGAAGAGATTAGCACAAGTGGCCGTTCAGTAAAGCTAAGCTCAGAGGGAACCAGGGAATGAGTCCCACCCAGTCCCTGCACATCGCGGGCACCCTGTCTACCAGCACAATGATTCAAGCTCCTCCCTGCCACCCTCTGATGTGATCCCAGCCAGGATGGAGGCGTTCACGGGGCCAAGGATCTTCTGGACGAGTGTGCATGGCTTGGGCATAGGCCCGGACCCTCCCGGCTGCTTTCTGTAGTCTTGCTTTCTTATGACCGCCCCTGATGTCTACATATTAGCTACATCCTAGCAACCATTAAGTCAACACTTACCTGAAACGCCAAGTGGGCAGGGCTTTCCGAGACCGCGCCCAGGAAGCCCCCCGCCCACCCCCCGTACCCGGGGCGCCGGCAGGTTGCCCGCGTGCAGGCTGGAGCGCGGCGGATGGGAGCCCCTTCCCCAGCCCCCGTGTTGTCCCCGTCCCCGGGTGGAGCCCGCGCCTACCCTGGCAGACGCTGTCGCCCGCGGCGGCGCCGCTCAGGTGGAATCCGGCCTCGCAGCTGCAGTGCTGCGCCCGCTCCACCTGCGCACAGCGCGGCGCGCGGCTGAAGGCGGGGTCGCCGGCCACGCTGCCCTCGGGAGCGGCTGCGAGGAGAAGACACCGTCAGTGGCGGGCCCTGGCGCACCTGCCGCGGGCCCAACCTTCGGTCGGGGGCGGCAGGAGAACCCAGACGGGGGCACGGCCCCTTCTCAGAGAGCTTACTCTGGAGTAGGGAAAGACAAATAATTAACCATCAACCAAGCAGACCGGTCCAGGGCACACCCAGAGGGGACGGAGGACAGGAACGCACCCGAATACAAGTCTGCCTGAAGAAACAGGCCCTGCACTGCACGCACAGAAGGCCCGCGGTGCTGCTAAGTCACGTTTTAAGTCACACGCTCAATCCCAAAATGCTAACAGTGATCACAAGCGTTAAAACTTTGGGGCCACTACTTTCTTTTCCTTTGGGGGGAGTATTTTTTTTTTTTCTAAAATGTTCACATTTTTGTTTTCCTTTTTACCAAGAACATAGATTACTTTTCTAATGCGGGAGTGGGGGGTGAGGGGAAGTCATTTTTTAGAAATTTTCAGGGCCGAGCCCGTGGCGCACTCGGGAGAGTGCAGCGCTGGGAGCGCAGCGACGCTCCCGCCGCGGGTTCGGATCCTATATAGGAATGGCCGGTGCACTCACGGGCTGAGTGCCGGTCACGAAAAGGACAAAAAAAAAAAAAAAAAAAAAAATTTTTCAAAGGATGTAGAGCTCTCATATGGTTGGGGGAGATTGAAGAGGAATAGGTGGAAAAACGAATCAGAGGCACAAGAGGACAAATACTGTGTGATTCCACTTATCTGAGGTCCCCAGAGGAGTCAAATTCATAGAGACAGAAAGTAGAGTGGCGGTTCCCAGGGGTTCGGGGCGGAGGCAATGGGGAGTCGTTGTGCCATGGGTACAGCGCTTCAGTTTTGCAAGATGAAAAGAGTTCTGGAGACGGGTGGTGGTGATGGTGGCACCAGTGTGAATGTGCTTAATGTCACTGAACTGTACACTTAAAAATGGTTAAAATGGAAAAAAAAATGGTTAAAATGGTAAATTTTATGTTACATATTTTTACTACAATAAAAAATAAGGTGAATGGATTTTTAAAAAGTAATTGAAGGGTGGCTCCCCCAGGGAGCCGGAAAGACACTGGCCAGCTGATGGGAAGGAAGACTCCAGGCTGACGCAGCAGGTGAGCAAGAGCTCAGGTGTCTACTGAGTTGTTCAAGGATACTACGGACTAGGACGCAAGCTGGCCTCTGACGCTCCTGCTCGCTCCCTCCTTCCCCTTCCTGGTGAGGATTCCTGTCGTGGAATACTTTATAAAGTGCCTCCCGGACTCAAGGAACAATGGCCTCAAAGTCCTACAGCAGGGGATATCTGGACAAGCAGGGTTTAGAACATTGTGTCCAACAATGGCACATGCATTTGGGGTGAAAGGGAGCCCATTTCTTTTTTCCTCTTGCTTTTAAAGAGGGGGAGGGCAGTGGGGCTGTCAAGAAGACCCTGAGTCCTGCCTCTGTTTCCACAGACAGTAGCCCCAGGGAAAAGAACAGGGTCCTGTGCGACCCCAGAGGGCATCCGCATTCTGAGAAAGTGCCAGCAGGCTGACTCACCTAAAGTGAATCAAGGCACGATAAGCAGCAAATCTCTGGGGGCACTATTTAACCCTGACCTTGGACTGGCTCCAACGCGAAGATATCAAGTATTGAGAAAGCTCCTACTCTGGACACTATGCTAACCACCAGTGCCCCCTCCCTACGCAGAGTTTCCACACCAAAATAAAGACACCCAGAACATGCCAGGCTTTTCTGGCAAAAGAACAGTACATCTTTTGGGTTGGACTTTTTTATAAAAGAAATCTTCATTGCAGCATAGTGTGGGAATCTGTCCATCCTCCATGGATTCCTTATCATTGGATTTTCTTGCCATTTGCAAAACCAGCCACTGTGTGACTTCTTAGACTTTCTGGCTAGGGATATGTTGGGCCTCAAGATGTGAATAATAACCTCATCACCAGTTAAATGTCCAGTTATCCAGTTCTTAAAATACTTTTGGCTGCATCAATAACTGGTAATTTTGCAGGATGTGATGGGAACATTTGAAAGGAAAGACAGTTCTGTGGTGGAAGAAATGCTGATCAAGAAGGCTGTCAACATGAAACTTCTCAGGACAAATTCCAGTCCACAGAGTTTTTAGGTTGGGAATCAGTCCTTTCACTCATGTTATCTTCCATCGAGAGCAATCAAAACTCTGGTTACACAAAAGAGCTAAGCTCCATCCAAGTGCCCACCTTAGGGAACCAGAGGAATCAATGGATATGAAACAGAGAGGAAAAGCCTACATCTGAGGGAGGGGGGTGGGCACTGAGCTCCCAGCATGTCACTTTTGGTGAACCATGACTAGGGCCCTCCCCTCCCTGCAGCAGAACATCCTCACCCAACCCCACAGTGGCTACGTACCAGTCTGGGCCTGATGCTGACAGCGGCTCCCAGTCCTTCCTGGAGGACAAATGCATCTGTACTGGTTGACTCCTTCTACACATGTCCCACCATTTTGACAAGGCTGGCTGGAGCATTCACTGATATCTGGGAAGATAGATAATCCTCAAATACAAGTATGTGAGTTCTAGTTCTACCACAAACAGAAGACACTGGTGGGTTAACTTTCTTTACAGTGTAGGATGGCTCCAGCTTTCTACCTGCCCACTAGCAAGAGCTGCACAGGGCCAGTGGAACTAAGAGGCGGCCCCAGTGCTCCTCCGTTCAGCACTCCCTGGAGCCTGGCACACACTGTGCCTACCTGGGGCTCTGCCTACAGGGCCTCAGCCATCACCCGCCCCACTCCACCCAGAGGCACCCTTTTCTAATTTGCAAAGGTGCAGTGTAGACAGCTAGCTGGCAGAGGAGGCTAACTGTGGCCATTTGCCCACACTGCCTTTGAGTCGGGCCCTTCTGCCCACCAACTCTGCCTCCATCAGTCAGACGCCAGGTGGAACACCTTTTACACAGGAACGAAATTCAGGGGAGTTATAATGGGATGGCCCATTGGAATGTCTAGGGAGGGCGAAAAAATAACTCTCCAAATTCCCATTCAGAAGCCCTCCTACGCTCGACCAGGTTGGAGTTTCCTGACATTTCCTCGGTGATGTTCCTTGGTCACATACACAATTTTATGAGAAAGCTATATGGAGAGAGAGAGAGAGATTTTAAAGGCTCAAGTAGATTTTTCTCTGAGTGGTGGGCTCACAGGTGATTTTTCTTTGCTTATTTATACTCTTTTGTATTCTTCCATTTTTTCGACAACAAACATTTATGTATTTTTTTATTTAGAAAAAAATGATTTTTAAAAAACCCTCAGGCCACATGTGCTTAGTGCACAGACACAGGCCATTTCCTCCAGCAAGAGGGTTTGTCAGTTCACTTACTTGTCCAGAGCATCTTGGGAAAGAAAACTGAAAACATCTTGTTGGCATAAGAGCACCCTTTCCTGCTGTGTCTATCAAGAGGAAGAAACAGGTGCTTTGCTCCTAATGAGAACAACAGCCTTGTTTTGGGTGGATTGGAAGGGACTTTGGCTTCCCTTAAGCCTCCTCGTGATTGGAATGTTATATAGATTGTTTGGTGGTTTCTATTCACTGTGAAAGGACCCAGACAGTCTAAATGCTGCTTATCCCTGGGGAAGGAGCCATTTCAGTTTCTCAGTAACCTCAGCCTGCTTGCGCTGTCCACCATACATTGTTTTCAGATGACCAGTTTCCAGGAATGTGTTTGAAATGACACTGCACACAAATGCCGCAGAGCTTGGTATTCCCATCTCTACCCATTGCCCAGCCGCATCACTGCTCACCAACCTCATCTGAAGGTGGGCAGATCACTATGCCATGAAACTGTGGGCAGAGAGCCAAAAAGTGTGAACACTGATATCTTTCAGCTTGGCCCCAGTGGGACCGGCGCCATTGTCTCTCCTTTGCTGGGCCTCCAGTGGAAGGCGCTGGGCGTGGTCTGCACCTCGACCACGTGGGCAGGGGCTGGGGGGTCATCAGCTGGACAGAGAAATGTTGCTCTCTGCTTCCCTCTCTGGGTCTGCCCAGGGTATTCATTTCTAGACAGGTTCCGAACAGACTCTCTTTATTTCTTATCTTGATATGTAGCCAGAGGCCTTCAATGGCCTGATGCTAGTCTGTGGGCATCTGTGTCCAGATGGAAGCACAGTTGTCATCACGTTCACATGTGTCCCAGGCTGTGGCATTTAGTAAAGTGCATGGCGACTTCAGAGCTGTAAAGAGGGCACTGGCAAGCCAACGCAAGGATGACAGTCCTGTTTTAATCTACTACTGAGTGAGCACTTACTGTGTCCATGAAAGCAAGCTAAGTGTTTTGTATGCCTGACGTGTTGTGGGTTTTGTTTTTTCTGATTCTTTCCAGTATTCTGTCATCTCAATTTTTGCATTTCTACAATCATCTCATTTCTGAGGTTTTCTCATTTTTATTTATGCCGCTCTTTCATAGTTTTTATCTTTTAAAAATTTCTTTTAGCTTGTTTTGAAATATTGGGTTACAGTTGTCATCTGTTTTATGGGCACGTCTGGCATTTCTTAATTGTCTGTAGAGACTTTATTCTCTTTTTTCTCATAATAGCTTGTATGGCATTTGACAAGAGTCCTTTTCTAACATTCGTGTGTAAGTGAAATAAGTTTTCCCATATAGCTTTGCTAACTTCATGACTCTAAAACTCTCACTTGTTTTTTTTTTTTCAGGGTGAGCAGAAACAGGGCCTCACATTCTCAGCTCTGCCTCTTCTGCACTTTTATCTGGACAATCATCTCTTTCGTTTGCACCTAATTTTTTTTGCTGTGCTTAACCGGGATTCTCCTGCCGCTAGAATCTCCTCAGTATTGGGGCTTCAACCTGGAAAGTTTGGCGGGTTCCAGGGGGCAGTCTGCTCTAGCAACTGAAACTTCCTATTGAAACAGTGATCCCCACACCTGAGAAAACTGACCTAGAAAGGCTGGTACTGAGACAGATCCTAGTCACAGGACTGGGTTTTAAAGAAAAAGAAAAAATTCCTTTGGGCATCCAGGTTAAAAGACCAAGATAGTTATGATGGAAACAACAGCATCAGTTCCGACAGAAGACATAGAGTAACTTATTTAAGATACTTAAGGAGAGAAAAATGTGAGGCAGGTATTTTATATCCAATCAAACCGGCATCCAGGAAAAATGCTGCACACTTTTCGGAAGTGGGAGAACTCAGGGAATTGCCCCCCGGAGTCCCTCTTGAGGAAGTAACTGGAGAGACATCAGCACCAGGACCGCAGCAACGCCCACCAAGACGTAAGAGACGCGTCAACCAACCGTACGTCATAAAATTAATTTGGACCCCAATTCAAACAGTGTTAAAAATATGAGACAACTGGGGAAATTTGTATCCTAATTAGATATTTGATGGTATTAAGGAATTTGCTGTGTTGATAATTACTGGGTTTTAGGTACATAGGTTATTCTACTATTCTCTGTACTTTTGTGTGTTTGAAATAAATTTTCCATAATGAAAAAAATGTTTTAAGATGCTTGTCTTGGCATTATTTCTGATTGTGGAGACCTGGAAGCAATAAAGAGATCATTCAGTAAGGTGTAGAATAACCCTTTGAGAAATGCTTCATAATCATAAAAAGTTATATTTAAAAAGAAGTAATGGAGAATTGCTCATGTTAACATCTATACACAGATGATATTAAATATGTGAAACTTACATATATTTGCTTAGATAAAAGATTGGAAGGAAATTTGGTTTTAAAATATAATCCCTCATTCATTCATTCATTCAGTAAACCAGGCAGCCAGTCGATTACTCACTATTAAGTGGCTGCTATATAAAAGGCAGCTCTTTCTATTCAAATCCTTTTTTTAAAGGTCTCTGAGGAAAGGTCTCATGATAAGAAGAGGAGATGAACTGAAGCTGAGCTCCATTCTGACTGCAAAATAATCTTTCAAGCCCTCAATCCAGTGTCACTGACCCTGCTTTTCTGCAGCCTCCTCGTGGTCTGCCTCTGAGGGCTCTTCCTGTCTCCTTTTGCCTTCTTCCTCCTCCACCTGACCCTGCATGCCCTTCAGGTCTCTGTTCTGAGCCTCTTTTCTGTCTCTACCCTTTCCTTGTGGGTGCCCCATCACTGTCCATGTATTTAAGTATTATCTTGTGCTAATAACTCCCAACCGTGAATCTCCAACCCTCCTCCCTGGAGCTCTAGACTTTACCCAACCGTCACCTGACATGTCCATGGGCTGAATTAATGGATTGCCACTAGGGTGTCATACAACCATTTTAACTTAACGTGTCCAAAATGGAATTCCAAGCAATGATACATATAGGCTGTTTAAAAACAAACCTACATCTGTCACTCAGTCTTCATTATCTCCTTAAATGACACCTTGCACTCGGTGACCCAATCCCACGTCTGGGAGCCTTGACGTCTCCTTCTCGCTCACAGCCCACGCAGGATAGCAGCACATTCCATCAGTTCTGTCTCTAAATACACCTTGAATCTCCTGTGCCATAACCCCTTCCCTGGACTTCAGAAGCCACCTACATGGGTTCCGAGCTTCCATTCCTGTCACCTCCCATGCATTCCCTCCTCCTCTTCTTAAACCTGTTTACTGTGCTCACAGCTAAATCCCCCCACCACCTGCATGGCCTCCACGACCACAGGAGCTGGCTGCGTGTCTCTCCACCTCGCCCAGATCACGCAGCTCACGCTGATCCAGCAACAGGGCTCTGTTGTATTTTTTCATTTCCTCGAGCATGCCAAACCTTCCCATCCTTGGGGTCTTTGGGTGTGTTACTCCCTTTTCCTGGGATGGTGTCTTCCCCACACCACCCACCCCCCTGCTGTTTGCATGACTAGATCCTGTTCATCCCCTCATCTCAGCGTCCCCGTCACCTCCTCAGAGAGGCCCTCACTGTTCCTCGTCCCAGGTTATTGATGCTCTGTCACTTGTTAGATCCTGTCAAACCATTTGCCCTGTTGATTCCTCTACCTTTGTGCTTGGCCATTTCCTTTGCTGTGTCTCCCCCTAGGACATGAGTCCACGAGGCTGATGAAGTGTCTGCAGGACGCAGCACAGAATCCCCAGCACTTGACACAATGCTTTGCGCACAGGTAGTGCTCATTGAAAATGCATTGAATGATCAATTGGTGAAAAAAGAAAAAAAGAAAGAAAGAAAAGAAAATGGGTTGAATGAATGAATAAAGATTAAAAAAAAAAAGGTGGGATGACTGACAAAAACACTTTTCCCTAGCATGGTGGTAAGTGACAAAGGTATTTATTTCTCTCCAGTTTTTTCTTTACTTCCCCATGTTGTCACAGAAATAAAGCCTCCAGCTGTGTTTCCCCAATTCAGAAATCTTCAGATCTTAAAAACTTGCCCTTCAGAGAAAGAAGGGGGAAAAGGAAAATAATCCAGGAAGCCAAGTGGCTGCTTTCCATTCTGGGGTTCTGAAGCTCACTTCTGCCTGCTGTGTTTTTAATGGCATAATTATGTGTAATTTCCTTCCATGCCAAGTTGGGTTCATCACCCTCTTTCCAAGCAGTTGACTAGGGGTGGGGTGAGGGACGGTTACTAAAGTGCTTCCACATTTTTCACTGACACTGACACTTTGGGTCTTAAAATGAATCCTCCATAATTAAGAAGATTATTTTCCTCTTGTGGTCAAAACACACAGTGACAAGACTGGTGATATGGAAAATGAAGTGGATGCACTCAGTGGCTGCTGATGAGATTGCAGGGCTGGTCACTGAATTGTTGAACTCCAGCCAATGTCCCATCCACACTCCTCATACTGTCACAACTGGTCATCAAACAGCAGATGGAAGCACTGTTTCTCCCTCTTGACAGGCTTGGTTGGCACCATTTTGAAGCTCTTACTGGAGACATCCATTGATCAAATAAATTCATGCTAAGAACAGAAGTATAACGCAGGCACAGGCTACTAACGTGGGTTTGGTTGTGACATGCAAGTGTTTTTGTTGATCACCATGGGATGTATTCCCACACCCAGTCTACACTTAAAGAGATGAAAAATATCCATCTGAGATCTCATCTTGGACTGGCCACCGCCTTGTTCCCTGAGCTAATCCTTCCCAAGTTTTAGATGGTATATATGGCCCCAGGGGAAGCTCAGGGTGGCTGCAGCATGCAGTCCTCGGTGTGGAGATCAGGTAAGAAGGATAAATGGCCAGGAAGGAAGCTGGGGAGAGGGGAGACACAGAACACAAGGCACATCTTTAATGAGCTGTAAGTTCAAGGGCAAGAGTCAGCAGGGGTACTATAGTGGACCATGAGAAAGGTCAGCAAAGTTGCTGGCTGGGTGGCAGGTAAGACCATCTGCTCCACATAGTGGTCCTCCAGGGAAAGT
The DNA here is from genome assembly GCF_027409185.1 of Cynocephalus volans. NCBI lineage: Eukaryota > Metazoa > Chordata > Mammalia > Dermoptera > Cynocephalidae > Cynocephalus > Cynocephalus volans. Next base: position 86,372,850 of record NC_084473.1, read on the forward strand.
CTAACCTACAAGTCTCAGGACAGGGAAGTCTGCTCAGCAGGGCTGGGGGTTCTGGTCTTTGCAAGGGCTGGCTTGGCCTTCCCAAAACATCAGGAGAAGTGGCAGCGTGCATGCACGGGTGTCTTCCCTGGCCGGTGCCGATGCGCTCAGTCTACTGTCTGCTTGAGGCCGTCAGCCATTCAGATTGCTTAGGGCCCAAAATGCATCGTCACTTCGAAATTTCCAATATCTTTTTTGTTCTGGAAACAGCAAGAACAAGTAAAGTAGTGTTTCTCAAAATTTAGTTAAGTATTACCAGGGAATATATTAAAAATATAGATTTTCCGGGTCTCATCTATAAAGACCCTGACTCAATAGGCCTTTTGAGGCCTCAGTGTTTGCCTTTTACAAGCCTTCTTGGTGACTCTGGAGCACCTGATAGTTTGAGAACCATGAGACACAAGTCAAGATACAGTAGGACCTTCTTTTCCACTGAGGGAGTCCTGCTGCAGGAAAGAGAGGTGCTTATGCATGAATAAACCATCCAAGGTCAAGAAGAAAGCTGGCAGACATGCCCAGGAGCCTCTGGGAGCTGCTAAGATAGAGCTAGGCTGCAGGGAGTGTTTTGGGTCCCTACCTGTGTCAGGCAACTGCTTCTGATGACTATGTTCCTGGGGCTCCAGTGTTTTGTATCTGCTTTGGTTTGAATATGGTTTGTCCCATGAAAACTCAGATGGGAGCTTTAAGAGGTATTTGGGCCATTGGGGATCCGCCCTTATGAAGGGATTATCTGGGGAATGAGTGAGTTCTCTCTCTTGTGGAACTAGAGTAGTTACCATGAGATTGGGTTGTTATAAAGTGAGGTTGTCCCTCGTGTCTTGTCTCTTTAAATGCCCCCACTCACCACTCACACGTGGTCCCACCATGTGATGCCATCTGCCACGTTATGATGCCGCATGAGGCCTTCTCCAGATGCAGCCACCTGACCTTGAACTTGTCAGCCTCCAGAACCGTGAGCTAAATAAACCTCTTTTCTTTGTAAATTACTCAGGCATAGCAACAGAAAACAGACAGTACCTATCTGCCTAAGAACACATTCTTTCTGCTACCTTCTCTGATGAACTCATCTTTTCATTTTATCACATGATGCTCATTATAAATGTCTATCACCATTGAGCACAGAATATCTGGATAATATCTGAGCAGAAAAGAGAGAGCACTTGGCTAAAATGTGTTTCTGCACAGCACCACTGGGGGTGCACGGCTCAGGAGGCCCTTGTGAAGAGCAGCATGGCAGTGCTCAGGTCAAAAAAGCGAGCTTGCAGCCAACAGCCCCCCACTCCAGCCACAGAGGCAAAGTGGGGAGACGAGAAGACCTTGTCAGCACTGTTTGTGGCAACAGCAGTTGACTGCAATTAGGTGTCCATGACAGAGGATAAGATGTGGGGTACACCCCACAGAGGACGAGGCAGCTACCAGAGGCACCAGAGTGGACTGCACATGGCAACACAGATGGGTCTTGAAAGTGCCAGGTGGACCGAGAAAGAAACCAACTGGGGTCTGTAACTCAATCTGTGAGTTCAAAATACAGACACCCAGAGCAACGAAAATAAAATGTCTTTGTGCACCCACCTCTGCTGCCCTGGCTTACCACCCATGGGGTGCTTAACCTGGATTGAGATCGTTCAGGGTCAACAGTAAATACCGACATTGGCATTTCCCCTGATGTGTTTGCATGTTACATGACTTGTATTTCCTGACTGGTTCCCAGCAAGGTCCAAGAGCTGATACCTGCAATCGTTCTTCCCAGGAGACTGGAAAGGGAAGCCTAAATCTGTGACTCTGCGCTTCTCACATCAACCCATGTTCACCTTTAGGGATGGCATATTTTCTGGGGTTCCTCTATGTTGTCAAGTTACTTATGCATTCAAAGTCCTCTCTGTGTTGCTCTTTGCAACCTACTTATTTACATAATATTTCTGTTTCCCCTTCAACTCTTTAGCTAACATCATGAACATTCTGCAGACATCCCATGAACCTGAGAATGCTCTGAAAATGAGTGCTATCTGTGATTTTTTGACCATAGGCTTTTGAAAGCCAACAAATTAAGTGCGCCAAGTGTGATTTTCCATTACATCAAAAAAGTACTGATTTCAAACCTAGAGCAGAGAGGAGAAACCTTTTCATGCCTCCCCCTCACCCCAGTGGTCTGTCCTGGAGCCTGTCTATGCCAAGTCCCGGTGCAGACAGAAAGGACACCAGCAGCCTTGCAAACAAACTTCAGTCCCCGAAGGGAGCAGCCATGAGGAGCATTTCCCAGCAGTACCTTCCTCTTGTCCCTCTCCCCAACCTGCAGGCGGCTTCTTGCCCTCACATTGATAAGAACCAGTCGCCAGCATCCAGAGCAGAGTGAGATGTTGAAAAGCAAAGACTCTGGGGTCAGAGTGTCCAGGAGTAAATCAGCTCAGCCTGCCGCCCCCCCAGCTGTGTGACCATGTGCAAATTCCTTAGCCTGTCTGTGCCTCAATTCCCCATACATGAAACAATACTAAATTGTCGTGAGGGTTTAGTGAACCCATGCAGAGACAAGCCCAGGCCTGGCATGGAGGTGAGTGATCAGACACACTAACTGCTGTTCTGTGGTTAAGAAATGATTAAGGAATCAGGCAGAAAGCACCCCAAGGAATGACCCTTTCTATTCAGCAGACCCTTGCTGCACTGCAATGGGTCCAGCCTGTGGAATGGGAAGGAGGGGTGATACCTCTGCAGTGGGGCTGCTCCCCTGTCCAGGTACCATTGGGAAGACACACCACGCTGCTGGGCCCAACCAGCCGGAACCCGGGGTTGCAGGCAAAATGCACTTCGTGATCCACTAAGTACTTGCTTCCAAACTTTCTGCCATCTGGAGGAGCGTTCAGAGCTGGGCAGGAAACTGCAAGGAGAAAAGGAAGGATTAGAAGCCCCTCATCCTGGACCACAGCTGTTTAGACATCATTCTCGATGACAAGACTTTCCCCTGTGTTGAGCGCCTGCTGCAGGCGGTGTGCTGTGCTGGACATTGTAAATGCTAGTAAGACGCCTACTCAGTGAAAGACAAGGAGACCGGGCTCATAGACACTGAGCATCCATGTGCAGGGCATGGGAGGGGCAGAGCTGGGACACCCTGCAGGTGTGGCTGGCCCATCCCATCACTGTCCCCTACTCCCTCTGCTTTCTCAGAGCTCCAGCCCCACTGGGTTTCTCAGTTCTCCTGAACAGGCTGGGCTCAGCCTCACCTCCAAGCCTGGGATTTTTTTTTTTTTTTTTTAATTGAAACATAGTTGATTGTACATATCTGTGGGGTACAGCATTGAATATCTATACCAGTATGCAATGTGTACTGCTCAAATCAGGATAATGAATATATTCAACATTATACAGTGTAGTACAATCCCTCTCTTACCCGCTCCCCCTCCCCCTTTCCCACCTCTGGTAACTTCAGTTCTGTTCTCTTCTTTTGAAAGTTCAATGTATTATTGTAATTGTTGTATCCTTCTCTTTTATTTCTTTATTTTATTTTATTTTTATTTAGCTCCCACTTACAAGTGAGGTATTTCTCTTTCTGTGCCTGGCTTATTTCACTTGACATAATTTTCTCTGAGTTCATCCATGCTGCTGCAAATGGCAGAACTTCACTCTCTTTCAAGCCTGAGCTTTTGCTCTTCTCTCAGCCTGGAATGTTCTTTCCCCAGAATTTCTATGGCTGGCTCCTTCTCACTCCTCAGGTCTCCATGCAAGTGCCACAACAGCCAGGGTGCTCCCTGACCACCACACCTCGCTGAGAGCTCCCCAGGCACTCTCTGTCCATGAGACCACTTCGTTTTCTTCTTGGCATTTGTAACCTTGGGATTTTCTTGCTGATTTGTTTGTTTCCCCATCAGAATGTGTCTGGCCTGTGTCCCTGATGTACCCGCAGCACCAGCCCAGTGCCTGGCTCACAGTGAATGCTCAATAGATCATTCTTGAACAAATAAATGAATGAGACATTATTTATTGAGTTCTTTCTATGTGTCAGGCACTATATTAAGCACTAGGGAAACATCAGCGAATAAGAAAGAGAAAACCCAGCCCTCAAGAAGCCCACCTTCTCTCTAGCAGGGGAGATGATTGATAAATGATCAACAAGAAATGGCAGAGTGTGACAAGTGCCACATAGAGAGTGAAAGTGAGGAACGGTGCTGCAGACGCCGGAGGACGGTGCCCAGTTTTGAATACGGTGGTCAGGGAAGGCCTCCCTGGAACAAAGCTGAAGGTGAAGTCACAACCATAGGGGGAGTTCTGGGGAACAACCAGGGCAAAGGCCCTGAGGTGGGAGTGAGCCCTGCGGGCCTGAGGAATGCCAAGGACACCACCAGGGCTGGAGTGGAGTGGACGAGGCAGAGGGTGGAGCTGAGTCACACAAGCAACAGGGAACGAGGGACAGCAGAGTTACACAGGGCATCGGAAAGGAAGGCGGAGGCCGTGCAACTGTTCTCTGCATGAGATCGGTCCACTGGAGGGTTGAGCCGAGGCAGGAGGTGGCCGGCTCACAACATCACTCTGGCTGTGGCCTGAGCACAAAGTGCAGGGTGCAAGAGAGCGCGGGGAGGGAAGCGCAGGCTGGGGTGGTAGCTGGGAGCAGACGGAGACAGTGCGAACCCTGGCTGCACCGGGAAGGCAGAACCATCTGGGTTTCCTGAGGGACTTTAGTGGCTGGAGGGAGACGGAGGCGAAGCAGGCACGTCCCGGTCAATGCTCATTTAATGAGCAAGTGCCCATAGCTGGGAGGCCTGGAGGTGGGTTCAGTTTAACTGGAAACTCGGAACCACTTCTAAAATGCTTTCAATGTAAATTCCAAGTGTCATTTATAAAAATACTTGTAGGGTTTTTTAGACAGATGCAAACGAGGCTGCTGCTTCGGCTGTGCTGGTTAAAGCGAAGACTCACTCCGCATCCAGCACGAGGGGTACGTCTGCCAGCCCATGTGTCAGTGGCACCCTGGGCCTGAGGCCGCGACAGGTGCTCAATGGCCTTCTGCCCCAGAGGGTAGCAGGTGGGTCACTGAGGCTCTGCCCCCAAATCCCACCTGGGCCAGACACAGCCCAGGCCCTTCACCCAGCGGCTATGGCAACCCTGGCTGGCAGGAGCCAGCCCCTCTGGGTACTCTCAGTGGCCCTTGGTCATTGAGAAATATCTGACCATTTCTATGTCCCTGTCTTTAGTAAAACTCCAAGCTGGCATCCGGTGGTAATAACCTTGTGAGAAGGAACTAGCAGGAGCTCACGCCCCAATGCTCAGCCCCCAGGGTGCTGCCTCAGTCCCTGAAATAAATGACGTTACAGTTCTTTTTAAAAATTTAGTACTCTGTTGTGTTAAAAGAGTGTAAAATACTTTGTCGGGGAAGGAGTAAGGTCTCTTTGGGGATGAGAAATCTTTAAAAAAAAAACAAAAAAAAACAATGGAAAATCACCTGTTGGAGCAACTCACAGGTAAATCATACCTGGATAGATTGAACAGTATCTGGCACATAGCGGGTGCTCCATAAATGTGAGTGGAATTAATGAAAGCATATGAATTAATTCAAAATTGATTTGCAGTCACAGCCCGGATGGGAGTTGAAGGCCCCTGCTCCAGTGGAAGGAGGAGGATGTGCCCCTTTGCTGATTCATTCCACCACAAGCAAGTCCTAATGAGTCTGTGGGGCCACAGAGAAGCTCCCTGCACCTTCCAGAATGGGGTTAATGTGTAAGGCATGAAACAAGCAGTGACTTGGGAACACGAATGGAGTGAGGGAGGCTGTGCTGGATGGGCCCTGAAGCTGCTCATTGTGATGCTCCCAGGAAGGAAAGGCTGCAAAAATTGGAGGGAGATACTTAGTATGGAAGCCAGAAAGAGGAAGACCAAGAACGCTCCAGGACTAGAAACTATTCTTCCTGAGGCTCCTGGTCAAGATGGCGGAACAGATGGTCCCTAGCATCACTCTCTCCCACAAATTAACCAATTTACAACTATATAAAAAAGCAACAACAGCCAAGATGGTGCCACTAGAGCTCAGGGGAACAGGAAGAGAGACCTATGGAGTGCCTGAAGGCAGGAGGAGCCACAATGAGAGAAAGAAAAAACTGCTCAGAGTGTTTTGGGCCACAGCTGCTTTAAGGCTGGAGCTGAAAGGCACATGGAGCAGGAGCCAGCAAAAGCCACAGCTGTGCCCTTCAGATGGAGTTGCTTGGAGGCAGCAGGGGAGAAGAGGGCCTTGGAGGCCTCCAGGTCAGCAAGACCACTAACAGGGTTCCCGTGGACCCACATAGGAGCAAGGAGCCACAACAACTGAAAAAAGGGAGCCATTCAGAGGCTGGTGAGTCATCACAAGGGACTGGCACATGGGCTGTCACACAGGAAGCGTTTGCAGCACAGGTGGTGGGGAGGACGGGCCCACCGGGGGAATGCTGGGACACAGCAAGGACAGCTGATCTGCATCCCAATCAAAATAGGACCACTCAGAGGAGACTGGTTGGGAATGCAGAATTGCATGGGGTGCAGTTTGATAAAAGACACAGGCCCAGATCAGAGTTACTACACAACCCAGGTGCACTGAGTCTCTGGAGAGCTGGAAGTACCTATAAGGTCAACCATTATAACCTGTGCTGCACAAAAAGCCTTCCCTGAGGAAGCAAAAGCAAAGCAGCAATTTAGCTCAACCACACAGCTCAAGTACTGATCCCAACAGGAAGTTCCCCCACTTTAGAAGTAAGCAAAGGACAAAAAAAAAAAAAGCTCAGAAACACTGCCAGTGCCTCAGGTCCACCTGGGACATGAGGCATGGAGCCAGAGATGGACCCCCTCCCACAACCAGGCACACCGCCAGCACCAAGGAGCATGCCAAAAACATCACCTCCATGTGGGTGGCCCACCACAGCCACCACAATAACCATGGCTGCCGCAGAAGTGGATAGACACCACAACCACCACACAGATGGTCCCCCCAGCCACCAAAGTGCATTGGCATGAGGAGAGTCATGAGCAAAGATAAAGAGAAGAGGAGGATGTCTCTCTCTACAAAGCCCATTTCAGGGTGACAGAAGAAGCATCTGTTCTATGATGATATTGGGGGAATTGATCACACCTCTCAGCATTGGACAGATCATCTAGGCAACAAATCAACAGAGTAACCATTATTTTTCAGAAAGAGAGAAGAAATCTAGGGTTATTAGAGGGGGAGAGGGGAGAGATGGGGAGGAGAGATTGGACAAGGGGCATAAAGAATAATTACGATTTGTAACAATATAGATGCTAGTAATATTGATTTGATCAACATATCTCAACGTTGAACCCCCAAAATATGTATAATCAATTTTGATTCAATAAATTTTTTTTTTAGAAAAGCTTTAAGTGGGACAAAAGGGTCACTTTAAAACAATAAAGGATAAAATTCACAATTAAAAAAAATATATTCTTCCTGACTCCCAGAAAATGCCCTTAAAAAAAAAGAAAAAAGAATTTTCCCACCGCTTGCCATGTGATCTGGGGCAAGTTTCTGGCTTTCCCCCGGGCGCAGGCGCAGCCCCCTACCCACCCTGCAGTGGGATCCTGACAGCCCCCTGCCCTCTGCAGGGTTGTCACAGGATTAGCCTCTGTACATGTGAGGTACCCATCACAGTGTCAAACACATATTGTAAGAGACACAATACAATTAAAAAAAAAAAAAAGAATTTTCCACTTTTTAAAATCTAGCATGTTTCAAAGAAAGACCCTGAATCTGGGAATAAGAGGATTAATAATGTAGTAATAGCTACCTTTCCATCTGTTTAGTGGACAGGGGCCTCTAACATGGACAGGGCAGTTTTATGAATTATTCCCTGCAGGCTTTTCACTAAAACTCCCAAGGACGGCAGGCAGCTCTGATCCCCCGAAAATAGGGAGGCTCTGTGGAGTTGAGCCTGTAGCAGGAAAAAATAATCACTAGATCAGCAACTTCTGACTGCTAACTCACTTCTCTTGGCCTCAGTTTCCCCATCCGTAGCAGGAAGGAAGGATGCCTGCCTGCTTCATAGAGTTTGGGTGTGTGGAGCTCCCCCGAGGGCTGGGGCCTCACAGCGCCTTGGAAAGTGTGAGGTTTGGCTGGCAGGTCTAGTTCTCTACACAAGAGCCAAGGAAAACAGGAGTCAACTTGGTGCTGTGGAGACTCTGGATTTGCTACCACAGTCTCTGACAAGGTAGGAAATCCAGCGCCTTCCCCAGGAAACTTCATCACACACAACAAAGAAGGCCCTTGATTAATGTGTCTGCAGAGAGTAACTGATGTCAGATGTTCCACAGGCTCATGACTTAGAACAAGCATGGACTGCTCCCTGCCCCTCAATCCCCCGAGGAGAGGCCAGAGGAAAACTGGCTGCCCGTCTCTGGGCCTTGACAGTGCAAAAGCTGCTCTAATAAATAGTCTATGAATTAAAAACAAAATAAAAACAAAAACAGAACTGGAGCCAGCTGCTGACTACCTGGAGAGGGATGGGGCAGGAAAAGCAGCCCATGCTATTAAAGTGGCGCTTTTCAACAATGCTGTAAAGAGAAACGCAAACATGACGGTTCAGCCTAGAAAGAAAAGGCATAAGAGGCAACGGGGTGACATTCAGACTGGGGGAGAGGAGAGAAGGTTGAGGCCTTTTCAATGCACGTGCATACGGCCATAGAGGGCAGGCAAGGCAGGGAAGCTGAGGCATGGCCCAGGGGACGCACTTGAGTATTGTCCCGCAGCCCCGGCGGTGTTGACTTGGGGACCCACCTGGGGGGTGGTCTGGGGCCACCCTGCTCACAGAGTTCTGCAGCGCGGCCAGCCGGCTCTTCATGTTGCGGATGCCCTCGGCGAAGCGGGTCTCCTGGCCCTTCAGCAGCTGCTGCAGCTGGCGGATGGCCGTGAGGAGCTGCTGTTTGTTGAGACAGTTCTGGGGAGAGAAGAAATCAGTCCCACCCTGAGCTTCCAGAAGTCACCCAAACCGCAGGTCCAAACCTCCCGGCGGCTCACTAAGCACAGCATGAAAGTGGCCTCCCAAGCGCCCTTCCTGCCCAGTGCTGCAGCTGGATGGCAACGCCTGCCAAGCTCGGCCAGCCCCAAGCACACGTACCACAGCCCCAGTTCACCCCTCAGCAAAAACAAAACAGGGCAGGATGGATGACGCTAAATGTCTGGGAGGCTGAATGATCATTTGAATCCAAAGTGTCTTATAATCACTAGTCTGTTACTCCAAAAGACACTCTCCCTAATTCTTCACTCTAAGTTAACGCCCTGAAATCTGGGCCTTGGTGAACTTTTTCTTTCTCCCCTGGACATTTTTAAAGCAAATGAATGATAAAACAGGCAAAACAGGAATACCCGGCGGTTCCTGTACTTTCAAACATATAATAGGGCAAGTAAGAAAAAAACTCAATGGAGTTAAGAGGCGTTCCATAAAAGGAAGTGTCCAGTTCTGGTGATTTTTTTTTTAAAACCATAAAAAACAGAAAAAGGAGGACTGGGCTCATCATTGATAAAGACTGTCTTATTTAACTAAAAGAGACTAAAACGTCATATTTAATGATTAAAAACTCAAGGTTTCCAATTTCAATTGCCTTTAAGAGCCAGGATATGGAAAAGAGTAAAGGAGGGGTAGATCCACTGGGGAGCGATAGGACCTTGGCCTTGTGGGGTGAGTGGGTCTCTGCCAAGGTCGTCCTCATTGATGTGGGGGCTGTGTGTTATAACAGCACAGCTTCATCTCACCTGCCCTGAAGAAAGGAGACAGATCAAGACGATGATGGTGGTTATTTTTAGGGACAGACTAATGGATCACTTTTTATTTTATTTGTTATACTTAATTTTTTCCTACAATGAGTATTAGTTTTATAAGTTTTTACAACTGTCTAAAAGCCAGTGCGGCGTCTGTGCGGCTGGAAGGCATGTGGCCTCAGCAGCTTGGGCAGCTTCCAGCCTCGCCAGTGGATGCCACCACCACAGTGGAAACGGACCCACTGCCACACTCCCAGGGAGCCTGCCAGGCCGCTGCACCTTGGAGAGTTCACCAAACAGATGACTCACTGGCCGGATTCAATGGATGCCTTTGACAAAGTTGAATCCCCAGTTGCCCCTGGAACTCATTAATCCATGGGGCTCCTTGGCCTCCACCATAACCAGGGCCTGACGAGGCATAGCCCCAAACGCAATTGCTGGGAAGAGGAGTTTTGTTTGTTTTCCTTCCTCTTACCTCACTGTGGTCCTTCCCACGCAGGTCCTGGGGCACCCGGACAGTGACTTCCTGCAATCCCCTACCTGCCCGCAGCACAGGGCCATCCCACCCAAACCTGATTTGCCACACCCACATCCCCTCCCTTAAGGGAAAAAAAAAAAAAAGCTGCTGCTTTTATAGATGGTTTCATGGCTTATGTGTCAATTGCATTTATGAAATACTTCACAGTTTATGAAGAGCTACTTTGCTATTTCAAAGAGTACTGGCTGGCAGCAACCCTGTGGAGAAGGTGGGGGATGTCACATTTCATAGATGAAGGCATGGAGGCCGAAAACCAAATGACTTGCCCCAAATCACAGGGCTCAGGAGTGGCAGAGCAGGACTGGGAACCCTGTGACTCCCAGCCCCCAACCACCCCAACGGGCTGTCTCATTTGTTCTCACACACACCTGTGCATGAATGGTCTTACTGATGGATTTGCACGAGGGATTGATACGGCTGAATCAAAATACTCCATGGTGGATGAGTAACTCCTGTGCGCATTTCAGGCTGAGCAGCTTGGGCAGTGGGGGCAGGAAGTGGGGAGGGAATGTGGAGGGAACCCGCCTCACCACACTGAGCCAGGCCAGCAGCTGCCTGCCTCTGCTGCACCTGGCCAGGGCCGAGACAGCTGGGAGAGTGCTCGTTGGGCCTCAGCTGCCCAAGGGGCCATGGGAGGGCTCAGCTTTGAAGCGGGGAGAGATCACTGCCAAGGACTCTGCTAAGAAGGGCAGACACTGCCAGGAACCTGGGGGTGGTGACTTGGGGCTCCAGGAAGTCAAGACAGAAGGGGAGAGTGCATGCAGTGAAAGGGGCCTGTTTTCCACTTGGCCACTAGACCTCAGTGCTGCTGGCTTCAGGCACAACCGTCCTTTCTGCTTCTAGTGACACTTCCTGCACCGTGGACACACCGTGGACACCAGCTGCTTTCCCCAGGTGCTCTTTAGAAATGACATGTGCTCATCTTGCTAGTTGCAACTGAAAAGCCTTAAAAAACCTTCATGACCAAGCCAACCAAGGCCACATTCCAGATAGGGATGGAGATGGAGGGGTTGTGGGCAGACTTCCTGAGGGAAGGTCGGGAGGCTCTGGCCCATCCCTGCGTCCCACCTCTCTAGGGTGATGCTAACCACACAAAGTGTGGTGTGCAAAGAAGATCCTTGGTGCTCTTGGCAAACCAGTGTGCCGGGGACAAAGCCAAGTGCCCAGGAAGCATGGAGAATTAGTGACTTGGACATGAGGTCAGACAGTCCATGCTGTGGCTGCTCCTAATGGGAAAGGTCCTTGATCCCAGAGAGCTAGCAGTGGAGCCCTGGGGAGCCACGCTCAGAATCTGTCACCTGTAACCGGCACAGCCGTGGGCATGACTATGCTCATCTCCAGAGCTGGGTGATGAGCCTGGAGTCCTTACAGACCAGGTCAAGTGCTCAAGAGGCCTGCATTCTGGGACAAATGAGGTCATGGGCGGGGGACTGACAACCCAAGTGTTTCTCCTTTTCAAACTGAGAAAGCTATATCATTTTGCTTGTTCGGAAAAGGAAAGCGTGCTCTGCAAAACAATCCACGATACAGAAAGACAAAGATCAAGGCCCATGCCCAGAGGCACCCACTGTTAGCTTTCATTCAGTTTTAGCTTCGGAGTGGATGCACATGCACAGGGGCACGTGTCACGTTGCATGTGCTGGACCACAGGACACATACATGTCAGCTCTTTCTCCTCAATGCTGGTAGCATCGTTTTCATGTCAAGGGAGAAGAGCAACCTGCCTGCCGCCGGGTCTCGATTTCACTTTTGTTCCTCAGTGCGTTCTTTTCATTCTGAGGAGGGGGATCCTTGCTTCCCCCCACAATTGTCTGCCCACTCCCCTCCCACACCCACCACCACCTCGTGCGCTGAGCCAAGAGGAGCCTGGCATGGGAACAAACCGTTTCCGTCTCTGCAAATGTAGCTGAGGTCAGCCTGAGGGGGCTGTGAGGGGCTGAGGGACAGGAAGCAGGCTGGACCCTCAGGCTTTGGGCACCCCCTTTCCACCTCAGGGGCCCACATCCCAGCTGTAAACCACGAGCTCCACACACCCTTCCAGAGCTGACCTCCCCCAGGGTGGGAAAACTCACCAAAGCTATGACTGGGTGAGGCTGAAATCCAGGCTGGCCTGGCCAGGGGACGACCCCACGGCCTGGCGAGGGGAGGGCACATCTGAGAGGCCGGCACCTGGAAGCTGAGGAAGCTGCGACGGGGCCTTCACTTTCACAGGCCTCTTCCAGGGCCCTCGCGGGGCCTTCCTTTTCCATCTTTTTCTTTCAAAGATCTCAAATGGCATAAGTTTCCATCCCTTCAAAACCTGGCTCCACACCGGGTTTGTGCCATTGACAATAAACAAAATAGCTCCCATTTATTTGAGTTAATAACTTCTTTGAAATGGAACCAAGAAAAGACATTCAGTGAAACGCTTCCATCTTTGAGGAGAAAAAGTTCAAGATTTACCGTTTCTGTTCTGAAACTCTTTAAAGGGGTAGGCACTCCATCTAACTCAACACCAGTGGCGGTGTTTGCCAGGAGATGTGTACCAGTTAGAGAAGCGACAACAGACATCACCCCATCCAGCTCTTCCCAAGCTGGGGTGGAAGTAGCATAGAGGGTTCTAGAACACACAGGCCAGTGCTGAGAGCTGGGGAAGTGTGTGAGGGGGTCTTGTCCCAAGACTCTTGGGAGCAACGGGTTCCAAAGAATTCTCCATCCACCCCGCCCCAGAGAGGTTTTTGTCCATCTTCCCCCAACCCTTCCTCTCACAATATTCACTCCACTGGATCTACTGGAGACTCCTCAGAGCCTATGATGCTCCCATTTCTCTGAGAACTAACCAGCACCCCGGGAGAGGTGAGCCTCCAGAGCTGCTTTCCACCCCAGCCCCCACCTGCTGGCCCAGACGTGGACCCAGCCAAAGGCAGGTTGTGTCCCTTCACCCCCAGCTCACCCTGTCCCCAGCCAGAACCCCATAGGCCTGACCCCTCCTACTCCATCCAGGCCTCCTTGCTGTTTGGGCTCAATTTATAAATGAAGTGCAAGACCACAGTCTGCTCTTGAGGCACTGAAAAGCATGGGCGAAGCTTCAGGGCTGTGTGTGGGGGCACATGGGAGTGGCCCTTGAGCTTTTTGTTTTCACGTGACCAGCTCAACGGTCTTCTTCACAGTGACAGTCCTGGCACGGTGACAACTTCTGAGAGCCACCTCCATGACAGCAGAGCCCTAAGACCTGAGGCGGCCGCAGATGACCCCTCAGACTTGGAGGGGCTGTCTCTGGCGCTGGTTTCTCCTAAGCCACAGCTATGCGTCCTGTCAGCATTTTGTTAATGGGAACACAGATGTTTTGATGCCGTTAGGTCTATGAAAGGACATGTGCCTGCTAGCCAAGGCTTGAAGCCTCGGCGTCTGAGTCACGTCCAACTCCAGCCTGTGCTTGCTGCAGAACTTATTTTTACTTTAGACTCCTCGACTCCTCTTCATCCCACTGACCTCCTCAACATCCACACGTAAGGGGAGAGAAAGTGGATGCTTCTGGGGGAAGTGGGAATTTTACCTGGGAAGTTGCCCAGGGCCCTTATTAGTCAGGGCTCTCCAGGGAAACAGAAACTATAGGAGATACATAGGTGATATATATGGGATAAAACATACATATGTAATATTTGTTATATATTACATAAATAAATAAATACATGTATACACATAGAGAGAAAGAGATTTTAAGGAATTGATTGGCTCACGCGATTGTGGACGTTGGCAAGTCTAAAATGTGCAGGGCAGGCGGCAGGCTGGAGTCCCAGGAAGAGCTGAGGCTCGGCTCCTCCGAAGGCAGCCTAGAGGCAGAATTCCTTTCTTCCCAGGGGATCCCATTCTTTTGAATGAGATGTGATGCTAATCACATCTAAACAATATCGTCCCAGCAACATCGAGACCTGTGTTTGACCAAATATCTGGGGAGATGGCTTAGCTAAATTGATACACAAGATTAACCATCACAGCCCTCCAGCTGGAGCCGCCCTTTGGGGCTCTGAGCCCTGTGATGCACAGGGCATTTGAGTTGTTACCATGCTGGTTGCCCACAATTCTATATTTACATCCTGAGCCCCCTTCTTGAACGATGACAACAGCGGCAGGAGCTGAGAGCCAGCACTGCAGCCACACGTCCATCACACAGGAACTCCTTAGGTGCTCACGGCCACACAGACTGTGGCACTGTTACTACGCCCCCTTCACAGGTGTGGAAGCCAAGTGAGTCCCTTAGCCATGGTGACATATCCCAGATTTAACCCCAGAGCACCTTCGCCAGGCCCTGATGTGACAGGATGGCTGGACCCACTCTAGAGAGGGGCTCCCAGAGAAACTCCATGAGTCCCCTTTTGTCCATTTCCTGGATCCTCTCATTTTACAGCACCCCCTCACCAACCTCGGTGTTGTCAGCACCACGTTTTCACAAGTGAGCTAACCGGCCATCCCTATATAAGGATCCGAACCCGCGGCCTTGGTGTTACCAGCAACGCCCTCTCCCGAGTGAGCCAGAGGCCGGCCCCGCCCTTTGCATCTTGAGGGCAGAAAACACATTTTAGACAATTTGGAATCCTTGTCACTGAGCATAGGATCTGATTATACACTAGATGCTCATTTGAATGAACAAACAAATGAATAACAAGGAGTGGAGGAGTGACGTAGGTGTGAGCCCAGGGCAGTCTCCTGTTCATCTGCTACCCAAACCCACCCGCCGCTTTCACCTGCTTGCTGCCCACCTAACCTTTGTCCAGGTGCCAGATTCACCTGCAGACCCATTATGCCTTTAATGGCACCGGCATTATCTTCAGCAAACATCACATTCCCCCTGATGCCCAAGCACATTAAAAACCAAGCAGGGAGCTCGGTTCCCACACACGTGGCATCTGGCAGCAGCAATCCCCAACTGAGTACCCAAGCTTAGTACATGAGCCTTCCCCTCACATCTTTTCACAACCTGAGGACCTCCTTGCTGCAGAAATGGGAGCGTGTTTTGCTTATTTCCTTTTGGGAGTTAACCCAATATGAATATAGTAGGGAGAAAGCTTAGGAATCCAAGGAGGCAGCGATGGGAAACGAATGCATTCTGGCAGCTCCACTGTGAGGAGCTCCCCTTTATTCTCATGGGTGGGGGGGCCATTCAAGGGGTTAAGCAGGGAAGTGATGCAGTCTGGCCTCTGCCTCTGTCTTTGGGAAGCATAGATTGCAAGAGGGCAAGCGAGGACACAGGGAGAGGAGGTGGACGTGAGCACCGTGGGATCATTTCCCACGAGGATCATTTCAGCTGCACCATTGCTACCCACCTAGAAACACTTGAGATTTTCCCCTCGAGAGCAAAGGAAAATCTGAATGCATACCCCGCATTTTATTCAGCTTTCCCCACCATCCAGGTTAGTTACTCCAAGAAGAGGAACCCAAGGCTCAGAATCCCCATGCCGTGCCCAAGCGCACAGCAGTCATTTCCTCCCTCCCTTTCGCGTCTGCCCATGCCACCTGCCAGAGCCAGGCCCTCTCTCCGCACACCTCAGCTAGCTCATTTCCACCACAGGGCCTTTGCACAGGCTGCTTCCTCTGCCCAGAGTATCTGCCCCTGGTCCTCCACAGCAGGGCTCCTGTCTTTCCACTTTTACTCAGAGTCCTTCCCTGCCTGCTTAATGTAGAGTAGCCTCTTGGCCACCCCCCAATACAGCGCCCCATTTCACCTGCCTGCCCTCTGATACTTTTCTGGCTTATCTTGTTTTTCTCTCCCTGCTTTGTAAGCTATGTGACAGCAGGGACCGTGTCGGCCTCATTTTTCTGTCCCTCGCACATACTGAGCATTTGTTATGGGTCTGTTCTTTGAATTTCATTTATTTTCTCCTCACTACGACCCCATGAGATGGGAATGTCTATTGCCTCCACTGTTCAGAGAAGCAAACTGATTCACAAGGGGCAGGAACTTGCCCCAGATCACTCAGCCAGGAAGAGTCTGAGCCGGCATGTGGACCATGCCTTGGGAGTCCACCACCTCCCCAGGCCCTGAGCAGCGCCTGTCCTGACAGCATACTAGCTTCTCAGGACATAGTTGTTGAATGAGCACATTATCTTGCTCCTTAGATCCCCACCAGGAGAGAAAGCTTTATCACACAATCAGAAAAAAAGTTAATTTTCAGGAGCCCCGAGGTGATACTGACACATTCAGGTGATACTAACATGTTTGTATGTTTTCACACTGCAGTGCCAATGACTGGTGTGAGGCTTCTCTGGAAGCAATTTTTTTTTTTTTTTTTTTTTTGCTTTTGATACTACAGACACCCCCATCTTGGAGCTCAGTGGCCCTTTCTCTTTCTTCAAATCGGCCTGGGAATCTCCTCTGCTCTCAGATCCCCTAGGGCAGGTGAGGCTCCCAGTTGCTGGTCTTGCTCTCTGACCCCAGCCCCTCCTTCAGCCTGGAGGAGCAGAGGGCAGGGATCCTCCAGGGCTCACAGTGCACCCTCCCCTGCTGTCTGGGGTCTAGAGGCAACCGAATCTCCAGCAGAGGGGCAGGTGTCTGAGTCAGTGTCCGACCAAATGGCAACATTGGAGCCAAGTCCCCACCAGCGTCCCTTATCCCTTCAGTCTTCGATTTGAATGATTGTCATGTCTCTGTCTTAGCACTTGGAAACCCAACCTCAGGACGAGGTCCTCGGGTCTCACCTCCCACCGAGGCTGCCTCTTTAGGGAGATTCTGGTGCCTGCCCAGACTGTCAGAGAGGCACACTTTCTCCTATACAGAGGGGAAAAATTATTACTTCCTTGAGATACAGATTTTACTCGCTGAAATGGGTGGGTTTGGGTCCTGTCAAATTATGGTGCCTATTTTTTCTTTAATGAAAATGTGTCACGTCCTTATTTTAGGACCCAGGTAGTTTCTGAGAAGCACTAGAAGGCCCTGGCAGGGGGCTTGAAAGGAGGTAGAAAGTTCTGCCCACCCAGGGAGGCTGCCCTGTTTGTTGTTCCTGGGGCCCCAGGGCTGCATAGCCGCAGGAAGGTTGGCAGAAGCCTGGCAGCCCCACCATCGCCCCTGTGCATCAGGGGAGTGACCAGCACAGTCAGGCCTCTGTCAACAGCTGTGCCTGAACAATGGATGCTCCTGATGGGGCAGCAGGCTGGGAGGCAGGTCTGAACATGCATGTGGAGCAAGGGCTGGTGCCCAGAGGCAAGGGGAGCAGCTTCACAGGCATCTGGCTTGGTCTGCCTGGAATCAAGTCTGTTGTCAAATAGGGTCCTCCAGGCCAGTCCAAGAAACCACTGTGCTGGCTGGCTATGGCTCAGGCCACACCCTCAGCACTCACTGCCCAAGGGAGCAAGGGGCCTTCATTCTTCTCTGCAATCAGGGCTGCCCTTGACAGGACCTGTGTCCCATTCCTGAATGTGCCAGGGAGAAGAGGAGGCTGCTAGAGGAAGCTGACGAAGCCTGGAGGGCCTCCCTGTCACCCGCCCTGCCCCGACGCCACCCATTCATCTAAACACAGGTGCCTTCTGGGTCACTATGATGGGGGATTTGCAAAAATGGCCACAGTCTTCTCCCTCCCCATGCTCACTCCCTTTGCAACAGGCTCTGCCGCTCTTCCCCTGGAGAGGGAAGTCTGTTTCCCCACCTTTTGGATCAGGGCTGGCCTCATAACTTGTCTTGGCCAACGGAATGCAGTGGAAGTGATATATCAGTTCCAAGGCTGGATCTCAAGAAGGCTGTGCACTTGGGCTCAGTCTTGGCCCTCTACCACTACCAATGCCAAGTGAAAAGCCCCCGCTAGTCTGCTGGAGATGAGAGGCCACGTGGAGCAGAGCCGAGATGCACCAGACAAGCCACTCCAGACCAGACAGCCTTGGCTAACTTGGCAGCTGACCATGGGCCAGTGAGCAAGCCCATGAGTCCAGATGAGCTGAGTCTTGTGTGATGAGCAGAACAGCTGAGCCTAGCTCACATGGCCACCCTGGTCTGCCAACTCCAGATACAGAGCTGCTCTTTCTAAATCAAAAGCAGGGTCCTTGTCTGTTTTGTTCCCAGTGCCCTAGGCCATTGTAGGCACCAAATATTTGTTTTATGAAATTCCCCATTTTTAATCTAGATGATTCATAAGCTCCTGTTATTTCAGCTCATCTCCATGTATTAGTATAAAAATCCCTCCAGCAGGGTTGGCAAATACTCGTGGTGCTATGATTATGGCAGATACCCCTAATCAATTATGCTATCCTTCCACGCTGAGCCCTGACATGACCAACCATCCATCTCAGCCTGGAGTCTAGGCAGTGCCACGCAATCTATCTGAATTGGCAGGGAAACTGACACCGATGGGCTGACCCAGGTCACACTATGCTGGGAAGGAACATGCTTTAGTTTTCATTTTTCCACCCTTCTTCTCGTGCGTTCTCAGACCGAGGAAGAGGACTCAAATCCTGCCCCCAGTAAGAGGCACCGGGTTCTCTGGGAAGTCCGTGGGAAGGAGAGCTGGCACGCAGTCAGCAGCAGAGAGTGTGATCAGCTTTCCTCCCCCACTTCCTCCTCTGGCCTTGCTCCCAACTTTCGGATTCAGCTGCCACTTTCTTGGCCACATCAGATCCCCCACCCACAACATGGGGATAATGTTGCTACCGCTGACAGCTTTAAAGCTTCAGTACAGAAAAAGGGTAATATCTGCAGTGGAAAAGTGATTGGACAAGCCTAACAATAATGGGTCAAAAACAATTTGTCTCAGGAAATAAGACAGTAAGCCAAGAAAAAGGAAGACATATGATCTAGAAAACGGAGATTCCAACTCAGGAGAGCAGGGGCGCTCTCTCCCAAAGCCTCTGGGATGTAACGGGGCCACGAGCCCAGATGGGTCAGCAGGATCGTGGCAGAAAGGCAGAGGGCTCCAGGGGAAAGCAGGACCTTTAATAGGAAAGCAGCTTTGGAAACACTGTGTATATGTAGAGGACAAATGGGGCAAAAGGGGAAAAACTCCAGGAAAATTAAAAAGTTACACAAGAAAGGAAGCTGACCACAGGAGACTGTTTGGCTCTGCAGTCATCAGTGGAACAAAGTATTCATCTGTCATTAGAGGAGACTAGTTGTTTAGAAACATGGAGTGACCTCCAGTGTATTTAAAAGGAGTTGCCTCAAGAGAGAGGGGCTGTGGAACCATGTCTTGAGTGATACAAACTACCAAAACTCATCCAAGGGAGGAAAAAGCTAACCTAAATACTTCCATATCTATCAAAGAAACTGAATTTATAGTTAAAACCTTCCAGAAAAGAAATCTCCAGGCTCACATGGTTTCATTGGTAAATTCTACCAAACATTTCAAGAACTGGCACTGATTCTACACATCGCTTCCAGAAAACAGAAAGTCGACCTCAGTAACAGACTAAAGACAAACCACAAAATTATATCAATTGAAGCAGAAAAATCATGGGACAAAATTCAACATCCATTCATAATAAAATTCTATCAAAGGAGGATGAGAAGGAAAACTTAACCCGACAAACGGCACCTACAAAAAACCTACAGCTAGCATCACACTTCATGTTAAAAAACTGAATCCTTTCTTTCTAAGTTGTAGAACAAGGTAAGGATATCCACTCTCCTATTAAACATAGTACTGGAAGTTTTAGTGCAATAACGCTAAATAAATAAATAAATTACACATAGATTAGAAAAGAAGAAATAAAACTGGCCCTATTCACAGATGACATAATTATCTACGTAAAAAATCTGAGAACATCTACAAAAAAATTCCCTATAACTAATAACTGAGTTCTACAAGGTCACAGATACCAGGTCAACACAGAAAAGTCCATTGGATTTCCATATAGTAGGAATATAAAATTGGAATCTGAAAAAAAAATTTTTTTAATAGCTCCAAAAATGAAATACTTAGGTATAAATCTAACAAAACATGTTTATGTTGAAAACTAAAAAATGCTCATGAAAGAAATCAAAGAAGATCTAAATAAATGCAAAGGCATATTGTGTTCACAGACTGGAAGAGTCAATATCATTAAGATGCCAATTCTTCCCTAAATGATCTATATAGATTTAATGCAATTCCAATCAAAATTCCAGTAGGATTTTTTTGTAGATATAGATGAACTGATTCTAAAATTTTAATGGGAAGGCAAATAAACTAAAATAGCCAGAACAATTTTGAAAAGGAATAATAAAGTTGGAGGATTCACTTTACATGATTTTAAAGTCTACTATAAAATTACAGTAATCAAGATAGTGCATTATTGGCAGAAATAGTCCCATACGTGTACAATGAATTGATTTTTGACCAAGTTGCTAAGATAATTCAACGTAATTCAGCAGTCTTTCAACAAGTGTTGGAACAATTAGATATCCATTTTCATATCTATATGAAAAGTAATTCTCAACATAAACCTCCCACCTAATTTTTAAAAAGTAACTCAAAATAAATCATAATAAAAATGCAAAACTATAAAAATTTTAGAAGAAAAATTTCATGACCTGGGATTAGGCCAAGAGTTCTATCTGACTCCCAAAAACAGTTCATAAAAATAAAAAATTGATAAGTTGGACTTCATTAAAACCTTTGCTTTGTGAAAGACACTGTTAAGACAAGGTACAAACTGGGAGAAAATATTTGTAATTCACATATCTAAAAAAGGACTTGTATTTAGAATATATAACAAGCACTCAACACTTAATAAGAAAACAAAGTCCATTTTAGAATGGGCAGAAGGCTTGAACAGGCACTTCTAATAACAGACAATTCATATGGCAAATAAGCAGATGAAAAGGTGCCCAATATTATTAGTCATTAAGGAAATGAAAATTAAAGCCACAATGAGACGTCACTGCATACCCATTAGAATGACTTGGAAACAAACAAACCTGGCGATATGAAACGCTGAGGATGCAGAGGATCTGGGTCTTTCATTCATTGCTGGCGGGAATGTAAGATGTTACAACTAATATGGAATATTAGCAGTTTCTTACAAAGTTAAACATACGTTTACCATATGACCCAGCAATCCCACTCCTCGGTATTTACCCAAGAGAAATGAAAATTTCCACTCACACGAAAAGCTGTATGTGAATGTTTATAGCAACTCTATTCATAATCGCCAAAAGCTGGAAATGGCACCACGAGTGTCTATAAAGCATCCATGCGGTGCAACACTACTTAGCAAGAAAAATCAACCTAGAACAGGGATGAATCTTAGATGCACTGTGTTAAGTTAAAGAATCCAAACTTAAAAGGCCATGCACTCTCTGATTCGTTTATGTGACATTGCAGAGAAGACAAAAGTTTAGTGATGAACAGATCGGTGTTATCAGGGGCTGCAATAGGTAGAGGCTTTGACTTCAAGGGGCAGCATAATGTGGTTTTGGGGGTGACGGAACTGTTCTGTATCCTGATTGTCGTAGTGGTTACTACATATGCAATACACGGGTACTTCAACAGGTTCATGGAAAATAGAATTAAAAGATAATATAAATCTTTCCACAAACTTTCTGAAGTATCCTCATATGGTTAAAATCATGGAAATGTACACCAAAAACATTTATTTTTATTTAACTGTAAAAAGCAACATATAATTCAGGAGGAGGCAACTGAAGGAATGAATCTCTAATGGTGGAATTTGGAACCCTGTGACATCTGATTGGAGGAAAAGGTTGGGGGAGGGGAAGCCTTCTGAAACACCACAACCCACCCTACAGGCCACGAGGAGGCCAGCAGCTGTGGAGTGGGGTGTTAAATGTTCTTGTCTCCCCAGCAAGGCTGTTTCTCTTGCAGTGGGAGAGCCACAGACTGGGCATAATGTGGAGAAAGGGTCCTCGCTCGTGGAATCCCCACACTGCTCGACCTCCTGCTCTTCATCAGCTGGTCACAGAAAAACTGCAGAGTGACTTGGGACAGATGTGCTGACAACAGGGCACAGTGGAAAGACGTGGAGGACAGCAGGAGAAAGAGATATTACTGTCCACACCACAGGATCACTGTTCCAGACCCTGCAGAAAGCACTACCCTGTAACCTACATGCACGCACACACATACACACACACCATCACACGCAAAATCACGCAACCATTCACACAGACACATACACGCACAGCCACACATATACACACAATCATGGGCACCATCACAGAAACACACGTGCACACACAATCACACATACACACACCACAGATACACAAACATATATACCCACCACCACACACACAATCACGCATTCACACAGACACATGCACACACAACCACAGGTACCAACACTGAAGGACATGTGCACACACAATCACACAGACACATACACTCACACTGACACGCACATACACACAGATACACACCCCTCATGTTACTCTTGGGCTGTCACCTAATACACGAAGTGAGCACATTTACCAGCAAGCAGAGGAACCGCAGACACGGTTGTGGACTGCCCCCTCCCCTGGCAGGAGCTCCTGCTGCCTCTGCCTAGAGGTCCTTGGGGTTGCTGTGTCACTGGCCCTTTGCAGGTGGAAGCCCTTCTCGGTAACTCTTGCCCCAGCCATTCTATATCCCCTGTCGCGAGAAATGGTTCTTCAGGTGCAGTTCACTCTCCAAACACGTGATGAGTCTCCACCAACCAGCAGGTCCTGCTGCTGAGTTCAAGAGCCCTGGGGTTCACACTGTTTTCAGATCAGGTAAACTCCAGGTACACTAAGTCAGCTCAGGTCCTCATGATCCTGAGCCTGTGTCCACTGTGAATTTCCCTGCCCTCAGCCCTCTTGTAGTCCACAGCTGTTAACTCTGAAAGCTGGGTTCCCCTGGGTCTCAGGCACCCACTCTATTAGAATCACTAGATGCTCGAGACTCACCCCAGACCAATTGATTCAGGATCTCTGGGGTGAGGCTGTCATCAGGATTTCTAGAAGGTGCTCTGATGTGCAGTCAAGTTTTGCCCAGAGACTGCCTAGCAGTGCTCTCCCCAGACTAGCACGAACTGCGTTCATTCCTCTGAGCTCCTACTATGTGCTGGTCCCTGAGTAAAAATCCCAGATGGGATCCCTGCCCCTGGGGCCCTGTAGTGGGGAAGACAGATAATAAATCTGAAAGTGGCCAAAATTTTCCATTACAAACAGTGATCTGTCCTATGCCAGAGCCCTTCAGGAGACTTGAATAGAACATACAGGGACAGGGAGGGGACCACTTAGAGTTGGGGCTGGGAAGGCCTCTGCAGAGTGGCACTTATTTGAGCAGAGACCCAAAAGACAGAAGGAGCCAGGTAAAGCTTGTTCCAGCATGCACAGGGGCCCTGGGCCTTCCTTAGGGTTCAACCATCAGGCTTGCCCAGACTAAGGCTGGGTGAGGAACAGGAGATCCCCCAACCACATAGAACTGGGTGGAAGGCAGTTTCACTAGAATTTTTAAATGAACTTCTGTGGACAATTCCTTTTTGCTCCCTTTCCCCTCACAGAGCACCTGAAGCAGGTGCTTTTGCAGGAAAAGAAAGCAAGGTTAAGCAATAAGGAACGTAAGAAAGCCTGTGTGTGGCAGGGCAGGGACTGGATCCAGATCTCCTGGGAACAGAGTCGGAGCGAGCTCACCTCTGCCTCTGTAGCAGCCACAAACATGTGAGAACTGCTGCCTTCCCACCTGATTTCTGGGTGACCTCGGGTGACAGGTGACAGCAGCTAAAATCAGGTGGCAGCCGGGCTCCCGAGCACAACTCTGTCTGCAGTTCCTTTGCTTGCTGGTAAATGTGCTCATTTTGTGTATTAGGTGACAGCCCAAGGGTAACGTGATGGGTGTGTATCTGCATGTGTGTGCATGTGAGCATGCGTGTCTGATTGTGTGCACGCGTGTCTTGGGGATGCACCTGCTTGTGCTTCTGGCATTGAGCTCTGGGCCTGAGGTTGGTTTGGTTATGTAATCTGCTAAGTTGATGGGAGAACCCATTATTCTGTTGTCTGGGTTCACTGTGGCCCCACACTGGGCCCCTGCTGCCTGGTTGCTGAGAAGCCTCCTGCAGTGCCTGCTCACCACCTTCTCACTAACATCGCCATGTCTGGTTTGAACCAAATTCTCCTTGCCTGGAATCCCTTCCTGCACCCCAGGAGTTTCTAGGGGCCCATGGGTATGCCTGCAGGGTCCAGGAATTTAGTCTCAGGGCAGGAAGTATAAACACAAGTGTGCAGGCAGGGGGAAAGGCTTGGAGCCCAACAAGAGAAACTGAACTTACTTCATTCCTTGCTGCATGACCTTGAATAAGTCACAACCTCCCTGGGCCTGGGTTCCCTCATCTGCAAAATGGGGATGACAATAGTCCTTCGGGTTGCTCTGGGAATTAAGCACCTGGAAGACACTAGCAAGGAGCCCAACACACATCAGGCACTCAGTAGGCCTGTGCAGGCTTTCCTCCACCTACCGCTGGTGTCACTGCTGTCCTTGACATTGCTAGGGTAGCTGGTCGCCTGTCCTCAGGCCAGGCCCCTCATAGAGGGAAGGAGTCTGTGGCTGCCGGGGGCTAGTCTAGTAAATGCTGGCACTGAACTTGGCAATTCCAGTTCCACCTTCAGAAAACGCATTTGAATCTGCATTCTTATCTTAATTTTTAAGATCAGTTCCTGATGATTAATATAAAAGTGAATCTGGTCAAGTAAATGAATCCAGGGGGACTCGAACAAGTACTAACGGCAAGAGGAAAACTCAATAAGCTGCGTGTGTGTGTGTGTGTGTGTGTGTGCGTGTGCGTGTGCGTGTGTGTAAATACAGTCGCTCACGATGAGACTGCTTCAGAAACCTCCCGGGCCACCTCTGCCTTGGAAATGCTACAAACTGCTAAGGAAGTCCCGTGCGTGTTTCAGGGGTGGCGGTAAGAACATTTCGGTTAGAAGTGTAAATGTTGGAGGCTGGAGGGCGGGGACATTCTCTAAGCTACTTGGGTGCCCGGGAGCTCTCACGGGGACCCAGGAGACACCCGGAGCAATCCTCCTCCGACCTTCGGTTCTCACGCGGAGCCCTCGCCCCCGCGGACCGACGCGTGCGCACGACCCCCTCGGGTACAGCAGCCCGGCTCCTCCCGGACGCCTGGCCCGCGACGCGTCTGCGATGACAGACGGGGGACCCTGCACCTCTCTCCGAAACCTGATCTCCAGCCCGTGAATCGCTCCAAGCCCCAACCCAAGCGTCCAAGCGGCATGTGGCAAGCCCGGGTCCCCGGTCTTGGCGTTGCCTGCCCCGCGAGCGGGACGCGGGAGAGGCGGGAGGGACACTGACCTGGGCCGCCCGCGGCGGGGGGCCGGCGAGGAGCAGCAGCAGGAGGAGGAGCGCGCGCGGAGAGCTGGGCACCATCTTGCCGCTCGGGAAGGGGAAATAACTTTGTCCGCCTTCCCTGCCAAGTTGGTCCCCGCGATGCCGCGGTCGACCCCTGCAGGGTGCGGGGCGCCGCGCGGCCCCGGAGCGGCTCGGCCGGGGGAGGGAGGCGGCAGGCCCCGCAGCGCAGCGCGGCCGCGGGGATCGGCGGCGCCCGGGCCGCCTCGCTCCGGAGGCGCAGACTCGGGCCAGGTGCGCCGCGCGCCGGACCCGGGAGCGTCCGCCGCCGCCCGCACGAGACGGCCCCGGCCGGCCGGGGAGGCGCCCGCCCCTTGGCCCAGGCCGAGGAAGGAGGGGCCGCCCCGCCAGGAACGCGCCTGGGAGCGCGCCCGACCCGCGCGGCGCCCCGAGGACGAGCGCGGGCATCCCTCGGGCCCCGCACACGCGCGGCTGGGGGGCTGGGAGCTCCCCTGGGCCGGTCCACTGCTGACTGTCCCCGTTGCCCAGCGAGGAGACTGAGACTCATGCCACCCGGTGACAAGGGGCAGAGTGGAGATCTAAACCCGGGTCTGTCCTATCTCAAAGCCCCACGCAGGGACACCTTCCTCCAGGACGTTCCGAGACCAGGACCAGTCTGGCCTCATAAACTTGCCGTGAGTTGCACTGAGTTCTCCATCCAAGGGTCCCTGTAAGTGCTGTAGGGGTGCAAGAACACACACGCACCACAGGCACAGGGACTAAGAATCTGCAGTCCTGCTAATTCACAGTCGTCCACTTCTCAGAGGGAAGGAGAAACCGTTTGAAACGGACTCGGGTTATCGGAACATTGGACGCTTTGCTAAAGCTGGGTTAGGGCATCCCACGGGGAAGGGCAGACACGAGCAGTCTCGAGTCCCCTGCGTCCAGGGGCTGGGGGAGAACCCGGTGCCCTCAAACCCAAGCTCCTGGAAAACGGGATTTACTCCCGACTGGAGGAGGATTTCCGAAGTCAGCGCTGCAGGGGTCGTGGTGCAGCACGAGCCCGGTGAGGCTCCAAACCTGTTTTCCCTTTTCCACACCTCCCTCGGCAGAGCCCGCTCAGAGCTTGAAGGAGTGGGGCTCAGAAGCCTGCGGCCTCAGAGCTGGAGCCCTCTTCCACTGGAAGGCCGAAAGGAAAGCTGGAGACGTGTCTCAGTCCGTTCGGGCTGCTATGACAAAATGCCATGACCTGGCCAGCTTGTAAACCACAAACATTTATCTCTCACAATTCTTTTTTTTTAATTGAAGCATAATTGATGATACATATTTGGGGGGTACAGTGTTGACTACCATCACCTGTGTACAACGTGCAATGACCAAATCAATATTATTAGCATATTCATTATTACAAATCGTAATTATTCTTTATGCCCTTTACCCAGTCTCTCCCCAACTCCCCTCCCCCTGTCCCCCTCCCACCACTAGTAACCATGGATTTGTTCTCTCTTTCTGCAAGTTCAACATATTATTGTGGTCTTGTCGTCCTTCCTTCCTTCCTTCCTTCCTTCCTTCCTTCCTTCCTTCCTTCCTTCCTTCCTTCCTTCCTTCCTTCCTTCCTTCCTTCCTTCCTTCCTTCCTTCCTTCCTTCCTTCCTTCCTTCCTTCCTTCCTTCCTTCCTTCCTTCCTTCCTTCCTTCCTTCCTTCCTTCCTTCCTTCCTTCCTTCCTTCCTTCCTTCCTTCCTTCCTTCCTTCCTAGCACCCACTTATGAGTGAGGACAAGTCTGGAGGCAGGGACGTCCAAGATCAAAGGGCCAACAGACAGGGTGTGTGTCACGTGAGGGCCTGAGTTCTGGTCCACAGACTGCACTGCGCCCTCACGTGGTGGAAGGGCCAGGCGACTCTCTGAGGACTCTTACAGGGGCGCTGACCCCACTCATGAAAGCTCTGCCCTTATGACCTGTTCATCTCCTAAAGGCCCCACCTCCAAGTACCTTGATGATTAGGTCTTCAACATATGAAATTTGGGGATACACAAACAATCAGGCCCTGGCCATCCCCAGAAAGCACGGGGCATGGCACAGGCATCTGTTCCCCGGGAGGTCCCACTGAGCTTCCGCCTCCACTGTCCTGTCTGGGGAAGTAGAGCAGGGCCCTTGGGATCTTATGTTGCATTCCTGGTTGAACGTCCTGAAGAGAGACCTGGTCAGGACACTGCTGTCCCTGTCCAGGTGGAGAGGACGGGGCAGCAGAAGCCAGTCCAGGGCAGCCTGTGGAGACTGTGGTTTTCTGCCTCAGTCTCTCCTGTGTTGCTATCTTTGCCAAAAGCCCAGCGCCCCCTCCCGCTCTGCGCTCTCCTCTGTTCAGGGTCCACGTGGCTGTGTTTGTTCTGTGTCTCAGCCCACCTTGTGTTTACATGGTGACCTCCTCTGGAACGCCAAGTACTCTCAGCCCCGTTCCGGCTGTGCGCTGGGAACCAGACATGGGGCAGACGCAAGCAAACCTTGTTTCCTCTTCTCTGCCCTTTCCGTGGAGTCGTGAGGCTGGAAGAAACTCTTGATTTCACAGATGAGGAAGCTGAAGCAAAGCGTGGTTGAGGGGCTTGCCCAAGGTAGGTGAACTCGGGCCTCGAAGCGTCCTCCCAGAGCAGGGCTGTTTCCAGGACAGACTGCCTTTGACCTTATCCCACCTTTCACTTTCAGGGGTGCTATGTCACTTGTATTAAATACATGATCATAGGATTTCAGGAATTTTATTGACAGGAACAAGGATTCTTCTCCTTTTTTCCCCAGTTTTCTTCTTCGTTCTTTATTTTTTGGTGGCTGGCAAATAAGGGGATCTGAACCTGTGACGTTGGGGTTACAAGGCTGCACTCTAATCAGCTCAGCTAACTGGCCAGCCCTCTCTCTCTCTCTCTCTCTTTCTGAATGTTTCTAAGTTCAGCAGAGTTTTTTTCCTATGTACTAATTTCCATTTGCTCCCCTTGCCCTATGGCTGCCTTCCATTTACTGCTCTGGCATCTGGTCTGAATTAACCTTTGTAAGGTCTGACTGCCCCTTCTCTCTCTGTCCTCAAGTGCCCTGGATCCGCAGTCATTAAGGCAGGCTTTGGTAGCCCAGAACCTGCCAGGGTCACCTAAAAGCAGACAGTCTGTCAAAATAAGCCGGGGCTCCACATTCAAGCCTCTAAAACCTCACCTTTGACTTAATAAAGTGGGACTATCAGCTATTTTATTCCTTCTATTTTCTCTCTATTTAGTTTCAAAAGAATATCCAACATAGTGTTGGGGGATTGGTTTGGTGGGGGTCAACATGTCTAAAGAAAGTATTTTTAAAGTTCTTTGGCAGGATCAGTGGTGATCTCCTGGGATCAGTGCTCTGATACACTGATGTTCTCTGTGTGACGTGGGAATGAGTGAGAGGGGGAGACTTGCTGTAGAAGTCTGTGTTTAAGACCTGACCAGAAGCAGCATCCAGCTGGAAACAGTCATCCCAGAGCTGTCCCGTGAGGTCCTCTGGGTCCCTCCTGGTGCCTCGCCCATGTTGTTTGCCTTTCTGGGTTTGTGGGCTTCTCATTGATGCACCTATGGCTAAATCTTGCTGTCAGCTCGTTCACAGCTGCTTCTCTGCCTTTACCTTCTTTACCCCACATCCGTCTGTGAAATGTCATCAGCCCCCAGAAAGCTCCCACAAAGGGTCCCAGAGACAAAGCCTAGCATGTTAGCCTGACCGGGAATGACAGGACAGGAACAGGATAGGGAGAATGGTCTAACAGCAGTGCAGTGACTTCATCCAATTCATTCATTGCACAAATATTTATTGATCGCCAACTCTGGCATGGCCCCTGATCCAGACACTACATCATCACATTATATCTAGAGCTTTAGCCAACAAAACCACACAGTCCTGTGTTGAACATTGAAGAGACTGCCTGCTTGTGTATGATGTCAGGATAGTAGAAAAAGCCATTCCTCCCAGAAGACCATTTCCGATTTTATGAGATGAAAGCCTGTAAAAAAATAGATTTCATTGTGCCGTGATTAAAGACCAAACGCCAGTTAACATCTGCCAAAAGGAGAAAAACACTGAAAAGCCAAAATACCATTGCACATTGAAGTCAAATGCCTATGGAAGGAGCAGAGTGGTGAATACAGTCAAGAACACACAGTACTTGGGCCGACCCCATGGCTCACTCGGTTCGGATCCTATATAGGGATGACCCGGTGTGCTCACTGGCTGAGCCCGGTGCAGGTGACACCAAGCCAAGGGTTACGATCCCCCTACCGGTCACACACACACACACACAGGAACACACAGTACTTGAAGTCAGAGATGGCTGGGAATAAAAAAATTTTTTATCAAAGTTATTATGAGATTTCAAAATAATAAACTGCCTAACACAATGCTTGGCATCAAGTAGGTACTCAGTTAAAGGGACATTGCTCACACTGATGCTGGTGGTCCTTCATACAGGGACAACATAACAAGGGAACCAACATTTCTTGAACATCTAGCATAGAGAAGTCCCTCTGCCAAGTACTTCACAAGTGTCTTCATTTGTCCTCATAACAACCCAGTAAAATGGATCCCATTATTATTCAAGTTTTATAGATTGGGAAACTGAGGTTTAAAATGCCCAAGTAAGTTGTCCAAAATTAAACTGAAATTTTGAATTAATGCTTAACAAAAGGGGAACCCGGATAAATGGTGTAAGAGAACCCTCTGTGCTAATTTTGAAACTTTTCTGTGAGTCTAAAAATATCTCTAATTAAATAAATATCTGTGTGTTTATAAGTTCATATTATATTTCATCTTATAGCAGTTACAATAAATTATTGTTTTCAAGAAAGTTTTCATTTTATCTGATTTGTCAAATTTTTTGGCATAAAATACTATTCTTTTATTTTTTAAAAATATCTGTAGGATCTGTGATGATAGCCCCTCTTTTATTCCTGACATCGGTGATTTGTACTCTCTCTCTCTCTTTTTTTTCTCAATCATTATAGCTAGACATTTATCAATTTTGTTTATCTTTTCAAAGAGTCAACTTTTGGTTTTGTTAATTTTTTCTATTGTTTGTTTACAATTTCACTGGTTTCTACTCATATCTTTATTTGTTTCAATGGTACCTAGCATTTGTTTTAATCAGGTATGGTAAGACATATTGACATGAAAATAATTGCCCTTGAGGAAGAAGTTTTTATTATGTTAACAGTCTGTTAAAAATGAGAGGTATGGGGCTGACCCCGTGGCTC
Organism: Cynocephalus volans; assembly: GCF_027409185.1. Lineage (NCBI taxonomy): Eukaryota > Metazoa > Chordata > Mammalia > Dermoptera > Cynocephalidae > Cynocephalus > Cynocephalus volans. The sequence continues at coordinate 86,403,617 of NC_084473.1, forward strand.
ACTCGGGAGAGTGCGGCGCTGGGAGCGCAGGAGCGCTCCCGCCACAGGTTGGGATCCTATATAGGGATGGCCGGTGCGCTCACTGGCTGAGCGTGGTCACAAAAAAGGACAAAAAAAAAAAAAAAAAAAGAGAGGTATGGTGTACCATGCAGGGCCATGTACATAGAGAAGGGCTGAGATGAGATGAGCAGGCAAAAAGAGAGAGGAACTGTGGGCAAGAGACTTTATCGTGGTTTTCACAGGAAGGAATGGGTGAAGCAAGGTAATAATGCTAAGCAGGTTTAGGATTGGATGGTTTGGATAGTTTGGGCAGGCTCTGGGCTCTAGGGTGGTCCCTAGTTGTCTGGTACATAATCCTGTGGTGATTAGAGTAGGGGGATAGTGTCCTAGGTAAAATGAGGCAAGAGTGTGATAAAAGGACATGGCAGGAGTATGGGCTTGGAACTGGTTGTTTTGCATGCGAAAGGTGTGTTCAAAAATAAGTTTACTTTCCTAGGAATTAGCTAACTTTGTGAGGGGTAGTTTCTCCCAGGTCAGTAAGGCTCCAGAAGCAAGCACACCAAGAGAACAGAAAATATAGCTAATACATTATTATTTTATTGCTTTCACTTTCTTTGGGTTTATTCTTTTTTTTTCTAACTTCTTAATATAGAAATATAGATAATTGACTTTATACCTTTCTTCTTTCCTAATATAAATATTAATAAAAATTATAAAATTCCCTCTAAGCACTGCTTTAACTACATCCCACAAATTTTGATATTTAGTGTTTCCATTTTCATAGTTCAAGAGGCTTTTTATTTTCCTTCATAATTTTTTCTTTGATCCATGAGTTACTTAGAACTATGTCATTTAATTTCCATGTATTTGATTTTTTCCAGATATGTTATTATTTATTTATAATTTAATTCCATTGTGGTCAGAGAAGACACTATATGTTGATTAATTCTTTTAAATTTAATTGGATTTATTTTATGGCTCAATGTATTGTCTACTTAGGTGAACATGTAATATGTACTTGAAAAGAATAGATATTCTGCCATTATTGGGTGTAGAGTTCTATAAATGTCAATTAGGTCAAAGTGGTTTAGTGTTATTCAGATATTCGATATATTTACTGATTTTTTTCTCTAGTTCTATCAATTGCTGAGAGAAGAATGTTAATATATCCAACTATAATTATGATTCATGTTTTCCTTTAAATTGGTCAATTTTTGTTTAATGTATTTTGAAACTGTACTAGATGTATGCATGTCAATGATACATTTTCCTGATGAATTCACCTTTGTATCATGAAATTTCACTCTTTATCACTTTGCTTTAATGTGTACTTTATCTGACATTAGTATAACAACTTCAGTCTTCTTGTGCTTACTGTTTGCATAACATGTCTTTTTCAAACTATAAGCCTTCAACCTATCTGTGTTTTTGTACTTAACGTGTACCTTTTTTAGATAGCATCTTGTTTTTTATCCACTATGAAAAATCTCTGCCTTTTAATTCTGGTGTTTGGTGCATTTACATTTCATGTAATTATTGATGTGGTTGAATCTAAGCCTACCATTTTATTGTTTATTTTCTATTTATTCCCTTAATTGTTTTATATCTCTGTTCTTCCTTTCCTGCCTTATTTTAGATTAACTGGTTAAATGTTAAAAATTCCGTTTTGATTCTTCTATTGGCTTTTTATCTATATTTGTGCATTATTGTTAAAAAATTTTTTTTTTTTTTTTGTCTTTTTCGTGACCGGCACTCAGCCAGTGAGTCACCGGCCATTCCTATATAGGATCCGAACCCGCGGTGGGAGTGTCGCCGCGTTCCCAGCGCCGCACTCTCCCGAGTGCACCACGGGCTCGGCCCTTGTTAAAATTTTTTAATGTTTGCACTTGGATCACAATATACATTCTTAATGGATCACAGTGTCCTTTAGAATTAACAGTGTATACATTATATAAAATATAAGATGCTTGAAACCAAAAGGGCCAATTACCAGCTCCTGTCATTTATATTATGGTTGAAATATATATGAGGGGACTTCAGAAAGTTCATTGAAAAATGGAATTAAAAGATAAAAATAAAAAATTTAAAATTTCTTCCTCAGCATAAGCTCCATCAAGTTCAAGATACTTTTGTAAGTAATGATACCAGTCATTTAGTCCATCCCTGAATAACTGGGGGTCCTGAGAATTTAACCATGTCAATGCAGTCTTTTCTACATTATTAACTGAAGAAAAATGGGTGTCTTTTAAGTATTTCTTAACATTAGGAAACAAAAGGAAGTCAGAAGGAGCCAAATCAGGACTGTCGGATGAATGCCTAATAATTTTCTATTGAAATCCCTATAGAATTGCCTTTGTTTGATGAGAGGAATGAGCAGGAGCATTGTTGTGGTGGACAAGACTCCCTGGTGAAGTTCTCCTGGGCATTTTTCTGCTTAAGCTTTGGCTAACTTTCTCCAAACACTCTCAAAATAAGCAGATGTTATTCTTCTTTGGCCCTCCAGGAAGTCAACAAGCAAAATGGCTTAAACATCCCCAAAAACTGTAGCTATGACCTTTGCTCTCAAGCAGTCCACTTTTGCTTTGACTGAACCATGTCCACCTTTTGGTAGCCATGGCTTTGATTGTGTTTCGTCTTCAGGATCACACTGGTAAAGCCATATGTTATGTCCTATTAGAATTCTCTGAAGAAATGCTTCAGGATCTTGATCCCATTTGTTTAAAATGTCCGTGGAACCCTCTGCTCTTGCTGCAGCTGGTCTGGGCATGTCAATTTTTGCTCCCATTGAGCAGAAAGTTTGCTCAACCATAATTTTTCAGTCAGAATTGTATAAAGTGAACCAGTTGAGGTGTCTGGGGTAGCTATTGTTTCCACTGTTAATCCTTGATCCTCTTCAATTAGGGCATGAACAGGATTAATTTTTTTCCTAGAATATTGACGCAGATGTTCTGCCACCACATGCTTCATCTTTAACGTCATCTGGTCCATCCTTAAAATGACTTATCCATTTGTAAACTGCTAATTTCTTTGGTGGGGGACAGGGGCAGCTGGCCAGTACAGGGATTGAACCATGGGCCCTGGTGTTATCAGCACCACACTCTAACCAACTGAGCTAACTGGCCAGCCCTAAATTGCTGATTTCCTTAGGGCATTGCTCTCATAAACTCTTCATAAAGCATCAGTGATTTCACCATTCTTCGACTGAAGCTTCATCATAAATTTGATGTTTGTTCTTGCTTCGATTTTAGCAGAACTTATGTTGTTTTGATAGGGGCTCTTTCAAACTGATGTCTTGTCCTTCTTACCCCAAACTAGACCCTATTCAGACATGTCATAACAAGCTAGTATGAGTTTATTTTAGTATAAAAAAATTTTTTGCAGTTCATGCATAGTTTTTTCATAGTATGCATTTCTATGAATTTTTTGAAGACCCCTCGTATAACCCCATAATGTGATATTATAATTTTTGCTTTAAATAGTCATGTGTGTTTTAAACAAATCCATAGTAAGAATACTTTTTATATTTATGGATGTATTTACAACTTCTGATGCTCTTTATTGCTCTTGAAGACCCAAGTTCCCTTCTGATATTTTCCTTCAGCACGAAGAACATTTGTTAGTATGTTTTGTTTTGTAGGTTCACTGTCAAACAAATTTTTAAAAATATGATTGATCTGCAAGTGCCTCCATCTTGACTTTGTCCCTGAAGGATATTATTGCTAGATACAGAATTCTGGGTTAAGGGTTTTTAAAATTCAGCACTTTAAAGATGTCATTGATCTGTTCTCTGGCCTCTTTTCTTTCTGAAGAGAGGTCAAATTCATTTCCACTATTGTTTTCCTGTATGTAGTGTGCTGTTTCTCTCTGGCTGGTGTCAATGTTATATTTGTATCTTTAGACCTCTGCAGGTAAGGCATGCCTAGGTGTGGTTTTCTGAATACTTACTGTGGTTAGAGTTCACTTAGCTTCTTGAATTTACAAATTTGTATCTTTAACCAAATTTGGGGAGTTTGAACCACTATTTAGACAAATAAATTTTCTGCTCCATTTTCCTTTATTTGCTGTATTTTCTGGGTTTTTTGTTTGTTTGTTTGTGTGTTCTGGCTGGCCAGTATGGAGATCTCAGCTCATGACTTAGATGTTATAAGGCTGTGCTCTAACCAGCTCAGCTAACTGACCAGATGACTCAGTTTCCGTTTTTTAAAAAATACTTTTCTCTGTTGAGATTTCCTATTTGTTCATTTATTACAGACATTTTTTTTTCTTTAAGGACTTGCATAGTTATAACTATAGTTTTAAAATACTTTTTTGTAAATTTATCATCGGTATCCTCTCATATTCACTAATTGATTGTCTTCTGAGTATGGATCACTTTTTCTGGTTTACTGGTATGCCTAGTTATGTTGGATTGTATCCAGGGATTGTGAATGATATGTTGTAGATGCTCCTTATTCTGTTATGTTACTCTGAATATAACTTTTTAAATTGAGCTATAATTCACATATTTTCTGACTAATTTCTTTCATTTAGAATGTTTTCAAGAATTATCCATGTTGTAGCATTTACCAGTACTTTGTTAATTTTTATGGCTGAATAATATTCAATTGAATGGATATACCACATTTAGTTTATCCATTCATCAGCTGATGAATATTTGGGTTGTTTACAATTTATGACTATTATGAATAATTCTACTATGGGCATTCATGTACAACTTTTTGTGTGGACACCTGTTTTTATTTCTCTTAAGTTTATACCTGGGAGTGGAATTGCTGAGTCATATGGTAACTCTTTAATTATTTGCTGAACTGTCAGACTGTTTCCCCAAAGGGCTGTACCATTTTACTTCTCACCAGCAGTTTAGCAGGGTTTCAATTTCTCTATATCTCCAACAACATTGGTTATTTTCCTTTTCTGTTATTTTTATTGCTATAGCCATGTTAGTTGGTGCAAAGTGGAATCTCATTGTGGTTGTGATTTGCATTTCCCTTATGATTAACGATGTAGAGCACCTTTTCATGTACTTGTCAGTTGTCCTTGGTAAAATGTCTATTCAGAACTTTTTCCATTTCTTTGGTTGGATTATTTGTCCTTTTATTATTAAGTTGAAGGAGTTCTTTATATGGTCTACATACAAGTACCTTATCAGGTATGTGACTTGCAAATAGTTTCTCCCATTCTGTGGATTGATTTTTCATTTTCTTGTTGGTGTCTTTTGAAGCACAAAAGTTTTTAATTTTGACAAAGCTCAATTTACCTGTTCTTTTGCTTGTTGCTCATGCTTTTGGTGTCATGTTTAAGAATCTTTTGCCAAATCCAAGGTCATTAACATTTATCCATATATTTTTTTCTTAGAGTTTTAAGAAACTACCTTGTATGTTTAATTAGGTCTTTGATCCATTTTGAGTTAATTTTTGTGTATATTGTTAGGTAAGATTCTTGCTTCATTTTTTGACATGTGCTATGCAGTTGTCCCAGCACCATTTGTTGAAGAGACTATCCTTTCCCCATGAATTATCTTGGCACCTTTGTTGAAAATCAATTGACCATAGATGTATGGGTTTATTTCTAGGCTCTCAATTATATTCCATTGATCTATATGTCTATCCATGTGCCAGTACCAGACTGTCTTCATTACAGTTGCTTTTATAATAAGTTTTGAGAATGAGATGTGTGAGTCCTGCTACTTAGTTCTTTTTCAAGATTATTTTGGCTATTCTGGTTCTCTTGAAATTCCATAAGTGTTTTAGAATCAGCTTCTCAATTTCTACTCAGTTTCTTCTCAAGTCAGGTGGGATTCTTATAAGGATTGCATTATCAGGATCTGTAGATCAATTTGGAGACTATTGCCATCTTAATAATGTTAGGTCTTCTAATCCATGAACACGGAATTTTTTTCAATGCATTTATATTATATTTAATTTCTTTGAATGATGTTTTGTAGTTTTCAGTGTACCAGTTTTGCACTTATTTGGTCAGAATTATACTTAAATATTCTATTCTTTTTGATGCTATTGGAAATGGATCTTTTGAACTTTCATTTCTGGATTATTCATTTCAGATGTGTAGAAATCTGATTGATTTCTGCATATCGATTATAATAAAAACAGTTTGAAATATGACAAGAATTACCAAAAAGTGACACAGAGACATGAAATGAGCACAGACTATTGGAAAAATGGCACCAATAAACCTGTTTAATGCAGAGTTGTCACAAATCTTCAACTTGTAAAAAACATTGTATCAGCAAAGTGCAATAAAGCAAAGCACAGTACAAAGAGATGTGCCTAAATATCTTTATACATTATGTGCCCATCAACTTAGATTTATAATTATTTCTTTAATGCAGATTTTTAAAAAATCTGATGAGAGCAAAAAATAGTTTTAAACAAAAAATATATTTATACTGTATTTTATATTTACCTACACTATTACCTCTACTGTACTATTTATTTCTTCATATGGATGCAGGTATATGTTCAGTGTTCTTTCATTTCAGCCTGAGGGACTTCCTTTAGTATTTCCTGCAGGGTAGGACTACTAGCAACACATTCTCTCAGTTTTTATTTATCTGAAATTTCTTGATTTTCCCTTCATTTTGGATGGATAGTTTGCCTGGATATAGCATTCTTGGCTGACAGTTTGTTTTCCTCAGTACTTTGGATATGTCATCCCATTGTCTTCTTGCCTCCATGGATTTGGAAGAGAAATCAGTTGTTAATCTTATTGAGGCTCTCTCCTATGTGATGAGTCCCTTCTCTCTTGTTGCTGTCAAAATTCTGTCTTAGGCTTTGGCTTTTGACTATTTGATTATGATGTGTTTCAGTATAAATCTCTATGAGTTTATCTTGCTTGGAGTTTGCTGATCTTCCTGGTTGTGTAAATTAATGGTTCTCATCAAATTTGGGGAGCTTTCAGACATTATTTCTTCAAATATTTTTCTTCATCTTTCTCTGCTCTCCTTCTGGTACTCCTATAATTTCTACATTCATATGCTTGATGTTGTCCCTCAGGTCTCTGAGACTGTTCATTTTCCTTCGTTTTATTTTCTTTCTGTTCCTCAGACTGGACAATCTCAATTCACCTATATTCAAGTTCACTGCTCTTTCTTCTGCCTATCACATCTGCTCTTGAGCCTCTCAAACACATTTTTTATTTCAGTTATTATATTGCTCAAGACCAGAGTTTTCATTAGGCTCGTTTTTATAATTGCTATCCCTATACTGATATTCTGTATTTGGTGAGACATTGTTTTCATATTTTACTTCCATAGACATGGTTTCTTTTAGCTCATCAAACATATTTAAAATAGCTTATTGAAAGTTCTTGTCTCGTAAGTCCAACATCTGGTCTTTCTCAGGAACATTTTGTTTTATTTGCTTTTTTCTCCCCCCTGTGTATGGACTGATTGTTTTCTTGTTTCTTTGCCTGTGTCTTCTTTTCTTTCTTTCTTTTTTTCTTTTTCTTTCTTTTTTCTTTTTTTTTTGGTGAAAACTGGACATTTTAGGTAATAAAATGCAGTAACTCTGAAAATCAGATTCTTCTCCTTCCCCAGGTTTTGTTGTTGTTGCTACTTGTTGTAGCAGTTTTGTTTATTTAGTGACTTCTCTGAACTAATTCTGTAAAGTCTGTGCTTTTTGTAATATGTGGCCATGGAAGTCTCGACTCGGTTATCTAGTGGTTAGCCAATTATTGGCCAGAGATTTCCTTGAACTCTTGGAACCAATAAATTTCCCAGTCTTTGCCAAAATGCTTTTGTGTGTGGTGGAGCACGCCTTTGACCCTCATTCACGCAGTTTATGACTCTGCCTTACCCTTCATGTCCTGCATGTGGTTTTGCTGAGTGTGTGCAAAGTCCTCTTGCATACGTGTGGCCTTTTAGATACATCAGAGGTTTTCAATGCCCTTGTGGTTATCTCATTCTTTAGTTTTCCCTCTTAAGGTTTTTGGTGAGTCAACTGTTTGCTTTGTTATTAATTGCCTCAGACAGCTGCAACATTAATACATGTGTCTGTGAGTGTTTTTAACAAGCATCCCTTGGAGAGAGGCCTTCAGCATTGGGAAAGCTGTGAATCAGGTCAAATAAAGACAAGCCTTTCTAGTGGATGTTCTAGGGAACCACCAGACAAATCAAATAGTGACAATTCTTTGGGAATAAGGCTTTGAAAAAACTTCAACTTTTTGTCCCCTACAGTACTAGGAATATGGGCCATTATCTTTCAAGGCTATTGCTGAGCTGGGGAGCAGGGCAAGGAGCCAAGACAAGTTAAAAACACCACAGTGCTTGCTGTTCTTACTGAGATTCAGCATTTTTTTTTTTTTTTTTTTTTTGAGTAAATGCTCCTTGGGTTACTCTAAGACTGGTTAATTTCCAAAGCTCTGAAAAAATTGATTCTAAAAGTCTTTACCAGTTTTTTTTATTTTTTTAAATAAAGGGGCAAGCTTTCAGAGGTCCTTAGTATGCCATTTTCTCTGATATACAGCCCCCCAGGCCCCCATCCCATTGCTTGTTTTTTTAAGCAAGCGATTTACTTGGTTGAAACCAAGCTCCAAACTTTGTCTTGTGTGGGTGTTAGCAGACCCTAAGTTCCACTCTTTTAGCTTTAGATGGGTTGCACAGAGTCTGCACCATACACACATAGTTCAGGGTGAGCCAGTGATTTGGGAAGTTTATACATAGAAGTTGGTGCTTACCTTCTTCGGCTCTTTTAATCTGTTTGGGCTGCTATATAAAATAAAATACCATACACTGAGTGGCTTAAACAACAAACATTTATTTCTCTTCACAGATCTGGAGATTGGAAAGTTCAAGATCAAGGCACTGGCAGATTTGGTGTCTGGTGAGGTCTGCTTTCTAGTTCATAGATGGTGCCTTTTCACTGTGTCCTCACATAGCAAGAGAGTTCTTGGGGGTCTTTTTTATAAGGGTACTAATCTTATTCATGGGAGCTCCACCTCATGACCTAATCACTTCCCAGAGGCCCCACCTAACTATCACATTGGGGGTTAGGGTTTCAAGATATGAATTGGGGGGGTCACAAACATCCAGTCCATAATTCTTCTTCAGTAATTCTTCTTTTACTTCCCAGCTGCTGTAATTCTTCTGATATCTATCTTCCAGTTTTTCAAACCAGTGAAATAGCTGATTTTATATCTGAGTTTAATCTCCCCACTTGGCACAAAGTAGGGCCTGCTATCAGTGTAAAAGTCATACAAATGGGAAATTCACCCAATGTAGTTTATTTCACCCAAGGATTGAGTTCCCTTCAGCATCTCCCTGCTTCTTGTCTCTCCAATGTCTTCGGGTAGCTATTATCTAATTTTCTCTAGAGTTGTCATCTGTGGGAGGGGTTGGTCCAATACAAGTTACTTCTCCATTATCAGAACTTGAAATCTGCAGCTGTGCTGTATCAGAATAAATTCATTATTTATGTAAAAAGCAAGTGTTTAGTGAAAAGACCAATTTGTTCATTCTCCTGTTCATACAGATGTCTAAAATAATTCTTTGGATGGATATACGTTAATGCCCAAACTTTCTTTTTTTTTTTAAAAGAAAGATACAATTTATGAATTAGGATGTTTTATTTTCAGTATTTTCAGTGGCACTGAAATGAAATAGACACTGTTGCCAACTCTCTGGATTCCACTATCCCAAAGAAATCTCCACTTATCAAATTAAGAAGCAGAGAATCAGAATTATGACTCTTTGTGTAGAGACAAGAATTTGGGGCCTGAAAGGTGAGACGAGAAAGTCACATGAAATGTGGTAGCATGGGGGAACCAAAGCAGATAAAGTGTATTTCAAGTTTTGATGCGGATTTCACCCCTCCTGTGGTATCTGTCTCCCTCTGACCCCAAGGACCAGAGGTGAGAAAAACAAACTAGGAAACAGGTTTTGACGCTGGTCTGAGGGAGCTGTGGCCAGGGAAGCTTTTCTGGTCCTCCGTCTTCTTGTCTGTAAAATGATCTCAGAGGCTCCTTCCAGCTTTAAAGTTCTAGTTCTGAGGGAGACTAAAAATATACCAAAATAACTGTTTGGCCAGGATAGTGGTACTGTGAAAAATTTTAAAGATTTTTTTCTCTTTCATCCCCAAATTTACTTAATGGCATTTAGTGAGTAAAAGTAAACTTACAAATTTTTTAAAGGCAAGAATTAGAGACCAAAAATATTGAGATTAGAACTCTTCAGAGACATGACTTTGGCACCACCTGCTGGATCACTTTGATATTTTTCCTGTACATAAACTTTCATGGCAACTTATCTTTTTTGCGCAATGATTATAAGGAACTATTGTCAAAATTATTTACATCTGAATTCAGAACCAGGCCAGCCTATGTTAATGGAACTTGCCCAGGGTAACTTCATTTTCACACGAATAAATCAGTCCTAGAATGTGTTTGAATTTCACATCGAGTTTACTTCCACTGTCTCAGTCTTTCACATCAACCTTAGCTGCCTTACGAAGGCACATGCACCGGGTGGTTTAGACACACACAAGCTTACTTACCCCTCAAACAGGCAAACGTATTTGTTAAATGAAACTTCCCCTCTGCCCAGGACTTTGAAGACAACCCTTCAAGGATGACTCCTACCAGTGTTACACCAGCCTTACCACTTGCCGAGAGGGTGGACTTTGGCTAGTTGGTTAACCCCCCTCTGTTTTCTTATCTATAAACATAAATCTTATCAATGTAATTTCCTATCTATAAAGGGAAATGACAGTACCTACCTCACTGGCCACTGTGAGAAAAACTCATAACAAAGCCTGGCACTCTGCATGAACTCCCAACATTCCCTAAGCTGTCATCACGGTTACTACAATAGCCCTTGTATTTCCTTTGGGACTACCCATATTGTCCCTCATCCTACACCCCAAGGCTTTGAGAATGTCCATAAAGAAAATTCTCCATGTTCCATCTACTTATGGCAGAATGGATTTTGTGAACTGAGACTTTCTAGACTTTCTGTTATCATATAGCCTAGTTAAGGCACTGTGATTTCTTACATGTTTATTTTTCAATGTTTACCTTAGAGAATTAGGAAAACATAGAAAGGCAGAAGAGAGGTTAAGTCTCCCATAGTCCATTACCCATAATAATCTGGCAGAGGCATTAGTTGTCCACCCCAATTTACCCTCTCCTTCCATAGAACTAGAGTAGTAGGCAGACATGGGGCTATTGACATTTCCCAGCCTGACTGGCAGCTTGGTGTGGCCATGTGACTAAGCTTTCACCAGTGTGCCAGTGCAAGATGCTCAGAAGAGATGGTCACCACTTGCCGGTCTAGCCCCATCACCACCCCCCCAACCTCTCAGGCTGTCCTTTCCCTTTCTGCTGGTTGACTGCTAATGACAGGCCCCAAGGGATGGCAGGCCCATAAGGAGGGTTGCCCTCCCCACCTTTACACCTACTCCAGATCTTATCACATGAGCAAGAAATAAACTTATATTCAGAAGTCTTAACTTCTGAAAGGTTGGAATCAAGCTGTGATCACAGCCCAGCTGAACGTCAACAGTAACCATGAGTGCCATTTCCACTCAACCCTCTCTATTTTGTTTTTACATAGATAAGAGTTCACTTATAAAAAGTATTTTTATTAAATATTCTTCATGGTAATTAAATGGCTACAGTATTCCATAGATGTTTAGATCGTAATTCACTTCCTAAGCTGGTCTCTAATTTTATCTCTACTTTAATGCTGTAATAAGCATTTTTGTGCAAAAACCCTATTTTGTATTTTAAATCATTTTTAACACATCACCAGAATTGACATTATTCAAAGGCTATACACACATTGTTGAACTGCTCTTCAGAAGATGGGACTAATTACATCACCGTCGCTAATGTGTGCACATTTCATCAGTCTTTATAGGCAAAGAGATTTTACAAATATAGTACACAAACTTAGGTTGATCTGATTTTTTAAAATTTCCCATCTTTTATTTTGCGTTTCTTTATCACTACTGAGGTTGAGCACATTTCCATGTTTAATTAGCTGTACCTCCTCTTTTAAGAATTTTATGTCCTATACAGCACAAATAGATGTAATCAAGAATTAAACATCCAAAATTTCAGAAAGCACTTTATTTAAAAAAAAAAAAATTAAGGCACAAAAATACATCAATTTTTCAAACAAATATCCTTCAAATAGTTATGTCCTACATTCAAAGAAACTTCTTCCAAATTATAGGACAATTTAACCTTTTTAAATAGAAAAATAAAACTTCGTAAACCTCTAACTCTCTCCAAATAAATTAATGTTTTCCTAGTTCTAAAGAAGTTTCCTAATGCAGTATTGAGCTCCTGTATTATAATCTACACTTCCTTAAAAATCTAGTTTTGCCACTTATATTGGATGTTTAGAACTTTAACAAATACATTAAACTTCTTCTTATAAGGCCAGGTGTTTTGTATTGCTTATTGCATGCTATTGATCATACAAAGACACAAGTACCAGAATTAGTGATTTATAATCTCTCAAATTCAAACTAGTCTTGTATAGCCTAGTGCAACAGATTCAAACCTCATTTTAAAAAATACAAAAAATCAACCTTGTATGTACTTTTAAAAATATTTTCAGTCTTGATAATACAGTAGTGCAAACATAATGTACTGTAATATAGGGCAAAATGTGGGTATTTTCAACAGGACATGAAAGATTTAATTATTTTCGTTACAGGAAAAGTATGGAAACATTGTATCTCTCCAGGCTTAAAATATTCACATATTCACCTATTTTTCCTTAATTTTGAAATAAACTACCCTTTAAAGCAGATATTTAAATACTCATGTAACTCAAATCATAAAAATTCCCTTTTAAGCAAATTTCACACATCATATAAATCTAACATGAACTGTGTTACAAGAACACGTAAGCATTTTTACCTAGAAACACATAAAACTGAACCCTTATCCTCAGAATCCTTCATTAATAGAGACCCATCCTGACAGCATCCTAAAAATAAACTGATCTGAGCACCTCAAAGGCCCCGATGACCAGTTTCTGGAAACTCTGTGCAGAGTCAGAGATGACAAGCCATGCAGTGGCCCTGCTGTAACTTCTCCCCAGTGTCCTTCATCTGAACTAAGCTGTGGCTCTAGGGAGTCCTCTCCTGTGTATATGAGAGGCTGAGAAGGTCTTCTACAGGGATGCTCAATGCAGGTCATTAAACATCACAGATGATAGTTATCACTGAAAGTGACAAACATAGCACATGCCCTTCTAGGTACAATATTTTTGATGAGGTTGTTAGGAAGGAATCCTGCTTTCTCTGCATAAAGAAAAAAGTTTGCATTTCAGCCTGTAGCTGAGCTACACAACTAACATCATTTATCCTTCCGGCTGTAGAAAGTGTTTTTGAGGTTATGTCAGAGGCAATTTCCCTTATTATCACACTTACCATCAACTCCCCACTCCTGCACCACTAAATTTGCAGCTCCCTACTAGCTGCAAGCCCAATATTCTGCATTTCAAAATTTGACTAGAGCCATATGGTGAGCTGGGGGTCAATCTGCCTCAAAACTTAGGGAGTGGGGTATTAGATTAAACTGTTAGAAATAAGAAGGCAGTGGTCACCTCCAGCTCTGAAACAACTGGGCTAAGGGCAGAGTTCACCAATACTAGAATAGACATAAATGCTGGGAAACACGGTGGGAGGGAGTGAGCCCATTATTCCAGCAGAAACTGAAGGAATGGCATCCACAACTGTTAAATGAGACATTCTTTTCCTAGCAAGGATGTCCCAAAGCAATGGCATCTTGAAAACCACGCCTTTCTCAGTAATGTTTGCCCACACTGTCCACTTTCCAAATGTTCACTATTGAAAACACATTTGCAAGTATCTTTCAAGAGACTATCAGAAATTAATCTTCTTTACTAACTTCTCTAAAATGAATAAATAAGAAATAAATTCAGAAGGTAGGCTTTTGAAAGAAAAAATTTCGTTTTGTGTCTTCACAGTACAAAAAATTAGACATTAATTGTTTGTACTGGTTAAATTAATTGTTTGTACTGGTTAAGATTTAATAATTTCTCAATCAAAATTCTTTGAAGTCATTCTCAATTCACAAGGTTAGAACTCCTTCAAAGAATGCGCTGGCCGGAGTGTGGCACTGGGAACACCAAGGTCAAGGGTTTAGAACCCCATACCGGCCAGCTGCCAAAAAGAAAAGACATGCAAGATTCTAACTTTAATTACCATAATTAATTACTATTCTAAATGTCCATAGCCCTGTATCTTTGGTCACGAAAGCAGCAAACACATTTTCGTCACACTACATTCAACTGCCTTTCAGGTTTAGAACATTCTACATTTTTAAAAACATAGTAAAACAAAAGATTGCAAATTACACATTACAAATATATAATGTAACAAAATAAGGTATAAAACATAATTGAAGGTTAAGAAACTAACTACAAGATTAGCAGTGATGGACCATGCAGTTAAATATATATTTTTATTATGAAATGGAATATGCCAAGATTATGTAAAAGACAGTTCTAGTTTCTACAAGGTTCACCAGTATGAGTCTCCCAGCTTGCCCAGTAGGAAGTGCTCTGGGGAGCCATGTGGCCAGGTGTCTACCACCTGCCCCCAGCAGATTCAGCAGCAGCACATGTACACACAGCACGAGTGAGGGGACACTGGCAGAGCAAATCTTTGGAAGTGACCATCAAGACTTCTCTCTCTGTGTTCCCCTGAGCTCAGAGAATACCTACTCCATCATTTGATGTGCATGGTGGTACTTACAAACAAGGGCTTTGTGCAGACAAAAAAAAGAGGAAAAAATTAAACATGTAAACACATCCATGTTTCAACATTAACCAAGTTTTACTTAATATCAAATCACTTCAGTATAAAAGTCAAAAAAATTATTATTGCACCTAGGATATATAAACCCAAGAGATGGAGACACGGATATACTACACTTCAGCAGAATAATCTATCTCAAAGGTAAGTGGAAAAAACAGTAGGAGTGCTTATTTAAATTCTTTTTTTAAATCTGGAATTGTCATATTTTCCAGAGAAAAGAAAGTGAAGACAAGTCCACAAGCCCGCCACGTGTCACCAAAGAGGCATTTGTGCATGTATCTTCATAATACTTCTCTCAGATTATTCACAAATCTAGGCCATTCGATGGACAATAAACTGACATTCAAGAGTCTGCTCTAAAAGGATTACAAAATCCTCCCACCACCTAAATCCTTCGTTTCCAAGATAACACAATAAAAACTTATTTTGCCATATCCAAACAACACTCTTTCAGTCTTGATGAAGGACAGTCCTTCACCATTAACTAGGTTTCACTGATGTGGGTTCCAATCACATTATCTTTTCTGAAGAGAACATTTTTTCAGCCATTTCAGATCTGGTCATGATTTCCTGGGGAAAAACAAAAAAAAGATGATGATGACATGTCAGAATGTTGATGCTGCTTCCAGAACCCTAACAAAGTCTTCTAATACTTCAATAGTCACAATTCAATCTTTTCAATAGCCACAGTTCTGGGGAACTGTGTATATCCTGTAATACACAAGGAAGTATCAGATACAGAAAACATAAGCCATGTATAATCCACATTTTCTAATAACACATAGTCAATTTTCGGCTGAGAAGTTCAGAAAACTTCAACTTCCTGCCAGCTAGAAAATATGTCAAGTTCAGAATCTCCAGGGAGAGGCAGAAATGGAGCTAAATGGATTTCTTAGCATAGCTCATCTAGAGATTTGCCTCACCTCACTGGATTAATGTATTTTTGAAATTATAAATGAACTATTTACCAAATGAGTACTTTAAATGCCTTTACGAGTAATTCTACAGTACATATTTCTGTAGAGTTATAAACCTTGAAGTTTAACTGTTTTGTAGCAAGGCCTTCTCAAACCTTCCCATCCTGCTATGCGCAAATCAACACACTGATGCCAAAATCATTTCCTTATCTTTCAGTGAGTACGGCTCGAGCTCCTCCCATCTTCCATAGACCCCATGTAAATGCCTACTTAGCCACCACTAACTTCCCTCTGTCCTTCCTTTGTACGAGCTAACATTCCATGCAGACACCATTTCACTCTTATACTTCAGACTTCTTCCTGCCTTGGGCCACCATTCAATGTCCAGCGAATGCACAACTAATTTTTTCCCCCAAAACTTCCCTAAATCTACATCCTCTATTTTAATGTCCTACTTAGTAAAGAAGATAGAAATTTTATTTAGTACTCCAGCAAAATATCTACAAGTATCAGAGATTAATTTAGATAAACTGCAATCTTAAAATCTTCTAAACTCTTATCTATATACAAGATCTTCGAAAATCATAGAATCAAAATCTCATAAAACAGTCCATCCCTTCTTTCACGCCAATAAGCGCTTATCTTGCTCCTCTTTGAAGGTAGGACGTCGCCCACAAATTCTTTAAACTTTATCTACAAATCAATTCATAGTGTCTTTCCATTTGCTCAATTTGTAATCATTTTAAAAAGTAACTTTCAGAATTTCTTCCTGAAATACATTTCTACTTTGTGAAAATATCAGCTTCCAGAAAATAAGCAAAAATATATTTTACCTCATCTGAATCCACTAACACTGGAAGAGCTCTGAAATAAAAGAAAAAAAAAGCGACAATGTTATTAAAAGTAAGGCCACTGTATCTATGAAAGCCAAATGCGGGTGTACACCATGGCCCACAACATCTCACTCCTAGACAAACAGCTCAGAGAAGGGAATGCCTAGGCTCACCAGTAGACATAGAGAAGAATTTTCACAGCATCACTGTTCTCAACAGCCCTCCACTGAAAATAACCCAACTGGGTAAATTGTGGTATATTCATAAATGGAATACTATACAGCAAAGAAAATGGATGATCGACTGAAGGATAAAATTTTAGAAACTGACACAAAATCAACAGCTATAGATGTCAGGACAACAGGATCTCTGGGAAAGTGGGCTCCTGATTTGGGAGGGAAATAGGGTTTTTAGGGAACTATGCAATATTTTATTTTTTTATCTAGGAGCTGATTACACAAATGTGCTTATTTTAAAATTTACTGAGCTATATGCTTAGGATTTGTGCACTTCCCAGAATGTGTGTTGCTTGAAAAAGTGTTCAGTTAAAAGTTAACTGAAATATTTAATTATAATTTCAAAATGGAAACAACAAAAACAAAGCAAGATGAGCAATCCTAGAGCCTAATATGTTGGAGGACTATCAATGACTAAAAACATATACATGAATAATTCCAAACACAACTGACATCCAACTACATATTTATTTTTGAATCCCTATATTTTACGTTGAATAGTTGGACAAGTATCTAAGTGGTGATCTACCATCTAATTAGCAAACTCACATGTCATGTGCTTTTGTGAGTACTTAAGAGGGATGAGTAAACACGTTATGAAAAGTGATATTTATAGAATCAAGCATTTGTTTAACTACTGTGTCACCATTACCACTGCCTGGATGTCTATCAGTGACAAGTACGAGAGAGTAAGTTTACAACATAACCACTGCTCAGGAAAGATAACATGGACAAAAAGAAAAGACAAATGTATAAAAATGTTCAGTAAGTTTATTCTAGCCTCAATGTGCGATAGAGCTTTGAAGGGGAGAGCCTGACGGAAAAGTCTATGTGCCAAAGTGACATGAAAATTCTAACAGTGCACAGCTCCAGAGGATGCTACTTACACTACAGCACATGGTGAAGGAAGAAGAAAGAAAACTGGGAGACTAACCAGATGTGAGAAAGGAGCCAAGGCAGATTGTTTGGAACAATACAATTAAGGAAAATCCAGGGGAGAAGCCTGCATTAGGGGAAAGATGAACCTTAGAGGCCCAGAAGACAGTCTGTTGGGTGCTTAGCACCTTGTTTAGAGATACACACTAGCAAAACCAACAACGGTTCCTTCTATGAGGTTGATGACTACTTAAATCTTATTAAGACCTATTCAGTGCCTTAAAGAGGGAGGTGAGCTATGCTAACCTGAGCTTTATGGCTTATCAGAGATGAGGAAAATCCCACGGATGTATTAAAAAGGTTTTTCTCCATGTATGAAGTCTAGATACTAAAGTTGCTATGTAAATTATACATTAATTTTGGATAGCATTGTGCTAAATTTCTCATGTTAAAGTTTTCAGAAGTGAACACGTAATGGTTCCCTAGAACCTAAAATTTTGGAAATTATTTTGGATTATATTTTTCTATATTCCAAAGGAAATTTTGTAACCAAGATATTTCTATTGACAGAAAGAAAGAGTACAGGATGATGGCTTTTTCCCACATAAGAGAACTACCCAGAAGCCTCATTGTGTTCCACCAAGAAGTGGCAGCACCTTGTGGGTGAATCTGCTTAGATCATTCTCTTCTAAAATACTTAGCTATGAGTTTCCAAATCCAGAAAATAATGGTGGTCACCCAATCTGAATCTGTCCACACACTCTTACTCAAAACCATAAAATCATTAAGGATTGCAAACAAAACCACACACAACCCATGTCTTCAGCATTACCAGAAAAACACGACAAACTTTAAATTACATGTAAGTACAGAAATAAATACCAAATTCCAACAGATTTCCCATTGTCTCTGCAAGCTCATGGGTACAGAGTGGGGAAAAGAAGCTTGAGAGATTGTATAAAAAATAGTAAAGGGACTCAGACGAGGTACAGACAAAATCAACCCCTATAAAAAAAATGTCCAACACTAAGTACTAAATACTAAATACTGAATAAATGCCTGTGACTTGGCAGTTCACAGTACCTGCTACAGATAAGGGTCTTAAATGAGCAGAACCAAAAGTAGCAGCCCAAACAATCACTGTTCCCAGGGGAGAATCTTATACATAGAGTAGTATTCCTTGGAGATGTGATAGTGCAGTGAATAAAAAGAAGGAAGTAAAAAGGGAAAATTAAGGATCCTGAAGAAATAAAAAAACAAACAAGACAACACCAACCTCTCCCCCTCCATACTCCTCCATCCAATGAACATTATCCATAAAAGAAACTACAATTCACGCAAACTGATGGAAGAAAGCACTCAAGCTAGGAACCCTCATCACAAAATGCCTAGAAATGGAAAAAATAAGTAAAATCAATTCCATATAATGGGGCAGGAAAGAACAAAAGAAACTGAAAATCAAAACATTTTGCAACAGAAGACAGCTACAGCTGTAATACAATATTCCATATTAAATAAAATAACTTAGAAAAAAACTTAAAAACTCAAGAAAATAATTAAAGAAAAAGACAAAAATCCTGGTAATTAAGAAAAAAATTACAAGATACCTAACCTAAGGGAGAATAAAAGAAAGAAGTAAAAAGGATGATTGATAAAATGACTGAAATAAAAGACAGGAGGTCAGATGACTCCTTCTACAGAAACATTTATAAAACCTGGACAGAAGTAAGTAGCTGAAACCAACTGAAAATGACCAAGTCATATGGATCTGGGCAGCTCAACAAATCCCAAAAATATACAAAAAGAAAACCACACCTAGGCACATCATAGACACACTGCAGAAAACCAAATATATATACGAAAAAAAAAAATCTAAAAAGCAGCAAAAGATAAAAGACACATTATACACACAAGAATAAAAATACAATGACTGACTAATTTCTCCTCAAAAACAATAGAAGCCAGAAGATATTAGAAGGATATACTGGAGGTACACAACCAAAAGTCAAGCAAGATTTCTATATCCAGCAAAACTATTCCTTAGCAAGGAAGGCAAAATAAATACATTTTCACATAAATAAAATTGACAGTTTGTTGCTAGCAGACCTATGCTACAAGAAATACTAAAGAAAGACCTATAAGAGGAAGGTCTTAGCTTAGATATACAGGGAGGAAAGAAGGAGTAGTAAATACTATTTGCTATGGGTAAACTTAAAAGAAGATATACACACATATTTTCCTTTTCTGACTACTAGAAGAAAAAATTATAATTGCGCATTGTTAGCTTCATAATGTATAGACAGTTCTTACTTTGCTTGGATCTGATATGCATGAATTTCAGTTACCACAGTTTAGCTAAATGACACCAGTCCCCCAACAAGACAGTTCAAATTCCAGTTACTCAAAAACACAAAAGAGATCTCACTTCATAGCCACTAAGAGGGCTAAAATCAAAAAGGCAGATAATAACAAGTGTTGACAAGGATGTGGAGAAATTGGAACCCTCACTGCTGAGAGGACTATAAAATAGTGCAGCTGCTATGGAAAATAGCTTGACATTTCCTCAAAATGCTAAATAAACATAGTGTTACCATATGATCTGGCAATTCCACTTCTAGGTAAATAGCCCAGAGAAATGAAAATATATGTGTACACACACACTCCCCTATAATCATCACATTCATAGTGATGAAAACAAAAGATAAAGAGAAAATCTTGAAGGTGGCCAAAAAAAAAAAAAAAAAAAAAACCCCACAAAAAACCAACCATACAAAACCCACATTACATATGGAGGAACAAATTTAAGAACAAAAGCTGACTTCTTTCTGAAAATATGAAAGTCAGAAAACATTCAAGTGACTATCTCTGAAAGACTGAAAAAAAAAAATGTCAACCAAGAGTTCTACATCTAGCAAAAATATCTTTCAAAAGAGGTGAAACAAAGACTTCTTTAGACAAATACAAATCTGAGTTATTACCAGCAAACCTGCACTACAAGAAATGTAAAGGAAATTCTTCAGGTAATAGGAATAGCATACTAGACAGAAACCATCTAAAAGGAACCAGATGGGGTCAGGGAAAGGAAAGAATATGTGAAAATGTTATAACAAGTAGGTGGCTATTCTGACTTTAAAAGGGAGGAAACAGCTATCTGGAATTCTTGTATAGAACAGGACAGAGATAAAGATGAACATGAATAGCTCAAAGTTCCCAGAGAAGATTCCTGTACACTCTGTTTTCCCTATGTCATGTTTTTCCTCCAAAAGCTTCTTCACAATACATAGTATTGTGATTATGTTTTTAAAAAATGTTTTCCATATGTTTGAGGTTTTCCATAATAGAGAATTAAAACAAAGTAAAATGATCCTGATCTTGGTAACTGCAGATCAGAAAAAGTTAGAGTTGTTGGTAGAGTTTAGATATGTAGTCCCCTCCAAAGCTCATACTGAAATCTGATCCTCAACCTGGTAATGCTGGAAGTGGTCTGGGTCATGGGGGGCAGGATCCCTCATGAATAAATAACACCCTTTGGGGAGGAGGGTAGTGAGTGATTCTCACTCTATTAGTTCCTGTGACACCTGGTTGTTTAAAGGACCCTGGCACCTCCCACCCTCTGTCTCTCCTGCTTCTTGCCATGTGATCTTGCACCCACCGCTTTCCTCCATGAGGAGAAGCAGCCTGAGGCCCATGCTGGATGCAGCAGTCCCAGAATCGTGAGCCAAATAAACCTCTTTTGGTTATAAATTACCCAGTCTCAGCTGTTTTGTTATAGCAACCCAAAAATTGACTAATACAGGTGGTTATAGGCCACTGGCATTAAAACAGTTGTACAGAGAAACAGAAAGGCAAAGGAGAGCTAAGCCAGGACTAAACTAGTCATTCAGTAGGGATAGAGTCTACAAAAACGCATGGAGGTGTGAGGTTTGAAAAACACAAGACAAAGCCAAAGAATGAGAACTACCCCTTTACAGCCTAAATTTTAGACTCAAACTTTTAACAGAGAATATTTACACATCTGTGAATGAAGAGGGAATATTTTCTTCCACCCACTTCAAATCTTCATCCTGTAGAAATAAATATTTATATTCAGCATTTGCTTAATATCACCTGAAAACAGTTTTTTAAACAGAATGCATGCAAAATTTTAAGTATTTAAATTCAAATGCCTAACATTTCTTTTAGATTCTACATATGTCCTAAGAAGTTGGCATTTATGCCATGCAGAAATGATGCCAGTGTTTTCTTAAACAGGCAAACAAAAATTGGATTTCAGCTTTCTGCACTTATTCTTAGTTTTAGCTAGATGCATAGGTGTTATTTTGTCCTGAGAAACTACAGTAAAAACCTAGAGTTGATATATAAGATAGAAAATAGCAAGAATATTGACTTGCATTGTTTGCTCCCCCAAACTCACTATGCCTCCTAATTTGTTCAAGTCTTTATATCACAAGTTTATAATTTTTTAACAGAAAAAAATGATGATACAAATATTCTAACTTTAGAAAAATCTACTTATTTGTATCATTCATATTTGTGCTCAACTCCCTACAGGAGACAAGAAAAGGAAAGCTGGTAAGCTAGGGTATATAGAAAAAAATGCATATATCTATTTTTTTAAACAGAAACTTGCTTATAAGTTATTTAACTGAAAGTAGGAAAAATAAAATGTATAGTGCATATTTTGGATTGCAATGTAAAATAAATCAAAATTTTTCTTTGTTGTCTACCTGGCTATAAGGAATGGTCTGGTTCTAGTATTAATTACAATTTGCTTACCTAGAGAGAGACAAAACAACTAAGCCAGTAATAATAGAATCCTCAATTCTCTGAGTGGATCTCAAGTAGAAATAAATCAATGAGAAGTAAGGCCCCCAACTTCTAATCAAGAGCTGACTATACTTAATTTATTAGAAAAATGAAAAAATATTCCCCTGATATGTCTGCAAATTCTGAGCTTTAAAATAAACTGAGATATATCCATAATATAAAAGGAAAATACCTAATAAATTAAAAGTGTAATAGCTCTAACACCAGACAACTGAAACTGTTTTAATTTTTTAAAAGTTTAAATTACCATAAAACTACTCAAAGAACACATTTTAAAGAAACACATTACCAGAAATAAAAATTAGAGAATTTGCCAAATCCAGCAAATAAAAATGTTTTCATACATCATCTGTCCTGTCAGAACATGTATGCATATATAAATTTTTATATAGAATTAATCATAGCAGATATAATTGTAAGAAGCAAAGTATAGAACTGTATGACAGGCATTTTCATTTTGCTTCATTACCTTCACAATTATTATTATTATTATTATTATTTTTTTGTCCTTTTTTGTGACCGGTAAGGGGATCGCAACCCTTGGCTTGGTGTCGCCCGCACTGCGCTCAGCCAGTGAGCGCACCGGCCATCCCTATATAGGATCCGAACCCGCGGCAAAAGCACTGCTGTGCTCCCAGCACCACACTCTCCCGAGTGTGCCACGGGGTCGGCCCTTCACAATTATTTTTATGCATAAATAATATGCATAAAATATTTTAAAATTCATCTCTGCCCAATATTATACTATTTTATTCAAGTTTCCATGGTTTATTTATTTATTTATTTATTTATTTATTTATTTTTGTCTTTTTCGTGACCGGCACTCAGCCAGTGAGCGCACCGGCCATTTCTATATAGGATCCGAACCCGCGGCGGGAGTGTCGCCGCGCTCCCAGCACCACACTCTCCCAAGTGCGCCACGGGCTCGGCCCAAGTTTCCATGGTTTAAAATAAATTTTAATTTATTAATTTTGGTAACTGCACAGGTAAGACATAAAGTCCTTTTCCCAACAGATAACAAAGGTTATTTAAAATGGCTTCAATAATCACTTTAATTCAGATCCTCATTCTGGCCAGCACCCCCCCCCCCCCCCCCGCCAAAAAAATAATAATAATCACTTTAATATGCTGAAAAGTTAACACAAGCTTTTAGTATAACAAAGCTTTTCAATCTTTAACGTGCACAGGCATTATCTATGGAAGGTTTTAATAAAGCAGATTCAGATTCAGTAATGTCTGAGGTAAGCCTGAGATTCTGCATTTCTGACAAGTTCCCAGACAATGTTCATGCTGATGGTTCAAGAACAGAAGCTGAGAAGTAAGTATCTACAACAAAGATATTACTGTTATGGGACTTAACTAGTATCACTGCTTGGTATAACAAGAAACCTTAGGAAATACTGTCCTCCTGACAGTCAATGAATAGATACTCATATAGATTTGGAAAATATTAAAGACCGAAATTCTATTGAATACATACTATACTCACAAAATTATCAGAAGTAGCAGCTTTAGCTGTTCCATTGGAAACCGTTTTTGAGACTCTTAATTTTATTCCTTCAGCTACAATGAGAAACACAGAGATATACAAAATTATCAAATATTTTCCTTTAGAGCCTCACATTTAATAACTCAATAAGGAAAAATACTCTTTTTTTGTAAAGGAGAGTTAATAGTGAAAACTTCAGAAATGTAAGAAAGAGGTATGGAAAAGTTAATAGATTTTGACAATTGTTTGTCAGAACAAACAGGTTTTCAAGTTGCTAGTTTGAATCCTAGTTTTAAAGGAGTTTAAACAAACACACATACATACATATTTCCTTAGTTTCAATACATTTTAAAGTTTAGGATTTAAAAACCTACAGGATTGATAGTATCATGCTGCATTCAAGAATAAAACACATCTTTGGGTATGCTTTTATATCCCTGATGTTTAAATTGTTGGAATGTGTTTATAGTACAAATAAGACAGGGAAGAAAAAGATTTTCTTCATACTTGACCAAGGCTCTTCTTTATGTGGGCAATCTCCGTGCAGTAGAGGTTAAGAGCTTAGATCCCGGAACTAGACTGCCTCACTTGGAATTCTGGCTCTATTGATATAATCACAGGCAAAGCAATGAACTTTCTGTGACTCAGTGTTTCTAACTATAAAATGGGGATAACTCAGTGTCTACCTCATAGAATTCTGGTGAGCATCAAACACATTAGTGCATATAAAGGGCCTGACATATGATCTGTGCCTAATAAGTAATGATTTTGTTACTACACTAATTTGCAAACATTGCTTCTCCATAAACTAGGGCAATAGGTACATTATGATGAGATAAACAGCATAAGCTGATATAATAAACCAAAACGAGCTTCCTCAATCTAAAAGTATTTCTATGGGGAATATGAAATCCAAACATTTCTCTTAGAGGGGCAACATACTGATACTTTAAAAATAGAAGTATACTTATACATAATAAAATATCCAGATATTAAGTGTATAGCCTGAAGAGATTTGACGAACATACACTTATGTAACTACCATCCCAATCAAGACATTTAACATTTGCATCATCACAGAAGATTCTTCCAGTTTCTTTCCAGTCAATCTCTACCCTACCAGAAGCAACCACTGTTCTGATTCAGACAATCACAGCTTGTTTTGTCTGTTCTAGAACTTCATATATAGAACCATAATCTATGGACTTTATATTCTTTTGGATTTGGCTACTTCTATGCAACATAAAAATTTTGAGATTTATTCATGTCATAGTTGTTTTTTAAAACCAACAAATTGATAACATTACTGAACAGTATTCCGCTGTATGGATAAATGACAATTTTTTATCAATTTACTAAACATTTATGTTATTTCCAGTTTGGGACTATTAAAAATAAAGCTGCTGTAATCGTTAATGTCTTTCTGTAGACATCTGTTTCTGGTTTAGACTAGCTAGAAGTTAATCCGTTTTTACTAATCTTTTCAAAGAAATAACTTTTGGATTTGTTGATTTTATTCATATATTCTCCCCTTTTTAAAATTTACTCACCTATATACTATTTCTGGTGCTTTTTTTTCTTTCCTTCTTTTTCTCAGGGGGAGTAGCTGGCAGGTACTGGGACCCCAACCCTTGACCTTGGTGTTATCAGCACCACAATCTAACAAAGTGAGCTAAAACTAGCCAGCCCCTATTTTCCCGTTTTCTATTTCATTGAGGTATACACCTAACTTTATAATGTCCTCCTTTTCATTGCTCTGGGTTTAATTTACCCTTCTTTTTCTAGCTACTAAGTCACTGATTTTGCATGTTTCTTTCTTCCTTCTTTCCTTTTTTTCTTGGTAATACTGGCATTTAAAGCTATAAATTTTCCTCTAAGGACTACTTTTCCCTACAGAACTTGATGTGCTGTGTTTTTATCATTTAGTATAAAATATTTTCTAATATCCCTTGCAATTTCTTTAATCCATGAGTTACTTAGAAATGTACTGCCAACTTCCAAATATTTGATTATTTTGTAGATATCTATTGTTATTAGTCCCTAATTTAATTCCATTGTGGATCACAGAACATATTCTGTTTGATTGCAATCTTTTGAAATACATGGAGACTATTTTATGGGCATACATATGGTCTGGTCTACCTTGTTCAATGTGATCTTGAACAGATCAATTAAATTGATGGTTTTGTTCAACTCTTGTATATCATTACTGATAACTCTACTTGCTTTATTACTCACTGAAAAAGGAGTATTAAAATACCACACTATGACTATGGATTTGTCTATATCTCTCTTGAGTGCTTCAAAACACATGAAGCAAAGTCTGAAGGAACTGTTATTAGATGTATACACATTCAGGATTATTATAGATTCTTGATAAATTCACACTTTTATCATTTAGAAATGACCCTTTTTTAAATCTCTGGTAACACTGTCTCTTGAAGTTTACTTTGTCAAACATTAACATAGCTTTCTTCTGCTTAGTGTTTTCATGGTATATCTTTTTCTGTCCTTTACTTTCAACATATCTGTGTCATTTTTAATGCATCTCTTATAGACATCATGGAGTTGAGTTTCACTTTTTCTTTTTTAACAGTATGACAATCTCTGCTTATTAACTTGAGTATTCAGTCCACTTGCATTTACTATTATTATCAAAATAGTTAGATATTCCTTACTGGCCAGGCCCCCTCAAAATAAATAAATA
Source organism: Cynocephalus volans (assembly GCF_027409185.1). Lineage (NCBI taxonomy): Eukaryota > Metazoa > Chordata > Mammalia > Dermoptera > Cynocephalidae > Cynocephalus > Cynocephalus volans. Next base: position 86,430,315 of record NC_084473.1, read on the forward strand.
ATAAAATAAGTTATGTTTAAGTCTACCATATTGCTATTTGTTTTATATTAGTCCCCTCTGTCTTTCTTTCCCTATGCTCTTTTGGGTTAATACCATGTTTTAATATTCCATTCTATCTCCTCTGTAGGCTTTTTAGCTATATTTCTTAATAGTTTTTAATTGGATACTCCAAAGATTCCAATGTTTCTTATCACAATCAGTAATAGAGTACTGATTTCATTTATACCCTCTCCTGTCCTTTGTGCTATAGTCATATATTTTACTTGCACATATTTTATAAACCTGACAATATGTCTTTACTATTTTTGCTATAAAAGGTCAATTGACTTCTAAAAGATTTTTTTTAAAAGGAAAATAATCTTTTCCATTTACCCATGTATATACCACTTTCAGTGCCTCCTTTCTTTCATTCAGCTTCCTTTATAGCTGAACTTCAAACTCACAGCATTTATCTTTAGTGTGAAGAATTTCCCTTAACTTTCCTATTCCAGGTATGCTAATGGCCAATTCCTGGAGCTTTTATTTACCTGAAAATATCTTTATTTCACCTTCATTTTTGAAAAAACTATTTTTGCTGTGTACAGAATTCCACGTTGACAAGTTTTTTTCTTTCAATGTGTTAAAAATGTCATTCCACTGTTTGCAGGACTCACTGCTTCTGAAAAGTCTGTCACTGGTTTCTCAAGTCTAATGTATCTTCTTTCTCTGGCTTCTTTTAAATTTTTTCACTGTTTTTGGTTTTCAGCAGTTTGACTACAATGTATAGATGTGCTTTTCTTTGTATTACTCTTGCTTGGGTTCACTGACTGATCTGTGGGCTGGCCAATATTTTTACAAATATTTATTCCCCATTCCCTCTTCTCCTTATGTATATTTTAGATAGTTTAATACTGTTCCATAAGTCACTGAAGTTATGTTCACTTTGTTTTCAATCTTTTGTCTCTAGGTTTCAGTTTGTAAAATTTCTTTTAATTTGTCCCCAAATGTTCACTGACTTTTATTCTGTTGCATCCAATCTATTCACATACTGTTAGTCCCATCCAATGAATTTATTTCAGATACTCTATTTTTCAGTTTTAATATTCCTACTTGGTTCTTTCTTTCTAACAGTTTCCACATCTCTCCTGAAATTTCCCTTGTCTCTTCCAATCTTTTCCTGTAAATTCTTTAACATATTTATAATAATTATTCTTAAAATCCTTCTTACCAATTGTAACATTCGGGTCATCTCTAGATCTCTATTGACTGATTTTTCTGTTAACTATGTCTCAGAGTTTCCAGTTTTTTCCCATGTCTAGTAATGTCTTACTGTATACTGGACATTGAGAATGATATCATACAGACTTTGGATTCTCTTGTCTTCCTCTGATGATTCTTGCATTTTGCTCTTGCAGCCATTTAAATTACTGCTGGATTACTTTGATCTTGTAGAGGCTTTTAAATTTTATTAAGGTGGGTTTGTTTCAGCTTAGCTTTAGTTCTAGGGTGAATCCAGTGGTCCTAGAATATGGTCTTCCCTTCTAAGGAGTGGCCCTTCTGGGCTTTCAATGGAAAGCCCAAACCCTTTTAACTTGCTGCAACTTGAACTCCAAACTTGGCAGTGGACAGCTGCTGAAATCTCTGTTCTGCTTTTAAGCCTAATGGTTATTGTTTCCCCCCGGGCCTCTTGGAGTCTCACTTTGCATATGCCCAGCTAAGGCATCAGTTAAGATTTAAGAGACTTTATAGATTCTGGAGTTTCCCCCTTTGTGGCTCTCTCCTTTCTAGATTTCTCCCCTCGATTTCCAGGCATTCTTACAGCCCCAAACTCCACCCTCCTTTTCCTTACATCAGTAAGACTGCACCTGTCTCCTGAGCTCCAGCCACTGCACTGTCACACCAGCTGAGAATGCACTCAGGACAAAAGCTGTGTCAATGTGGAACTTATGAAGAGTAAGGTTTCCTTCTTTCAACAGTCAAACACCTTCCAGTCTCTATCTGCTTTTCTCTTGCTCCCCAGTGCCTTCACGCAGTTTTTGTTTCTCCCCCAACATTCTGTCCAGAGTTTGTACTAAATACCGGCAGGAAGGTCATTCCCATACAGTTCACCTCATCATTACTGGAAGCCAGAACCTTAACACACTGAATATTAATATCTTAACTGTGAATAAGCTTTTCAGGTTTCCTTTCTTTAAGAGGAGAGTCAGAAAAACATGAAAGATTTAGTTGTAGGTGAGAGTAAGATGAAAAGAGGTAAAAGGAAGTGGGGACACTGAAGACATCTGAGTTACTCATAATGTTGCCTTAACAAGCGATTAATTAGATTATGGTAAAATTAATAAAATGATAAAATGATATGTAGAAATTAATACAAAGAATAAAAATAGCACTAAAACTATAATCAGAAATGCTTTGGGCATGACCAGGAAATTACAGATATGCATACTTTTAAAAGAGCAAGAGGCAACTCGAAGGAACTTAAGATCATTAAGGAGATGAACCTGAATCAGGTGCTAAGCACAATATATACCAACCTGTTCTTGTGAAAAACAGTGTACCTACTTCAGTACTTTAATAGCAAATGAGTAACAAAAGCTCAAACTACATCAACAGTCTTAAAAATTTCATCACTGACTTTTCTTTTTATTACTGTCCATCACAATAGAGGTTTCTGTAGATAAAGTTTTTAAAATATTTTATAGGAAAAATTTGAAACAATGTATGTGACCTTCCATCACAGGTAAAGGTACAAGATTTCTCTGTTACAACCTGAACAATGGTCATTAAAAAGATAACATACAACTCACTTAAATTTTCAGATGTTACCATGAATTCTTCAATTTCATCATCAGAATCATCTATTAAGGGCATGAAGGCATATCTATATCAAAAAGGAATAGTTTTAATAGCATGTTTAAATCTGTTCAACTTTCAGTTTACATCTAAGAATCACTGTAGACAAAAATAACCTACATCATAAAGGTTTCTTATAAATTAAAATAATGAAATTTTTTTACCCTCAAATTAGCTAAGATTATTGTGAAGACATTGTGAAACTAGAGTTCTCAAACCCTGTTGGAAAAAGCATAAATGGATAAAATCTTTCTGGAAAGCAATTTTGCAACAATTGAAACCTTACAATATATAACATTCAAAAAAGGGAACTTTCTGCTGTTCTTCTTTCTCCATGTCAGGTTTACCTCCCTGCCCACCACTTTCTAGCTTATCCCCTGTGGAGGATTGAATTTTGCCCCCCCCAAAACTCACTGAAGCTTGAATTGTGTCCCCCAAGGTTTATGTATTAGAAACTTGGCCCCCACTGTAACTGTTAAGAGGGCAGGAAATCCTATTATGGTAATTGAAAGGTAGAGCCTTCAAGAGGTGAGGGGATTGTAGGATCATGCAGTAATGAATGTATTAAAAATGGTGATCAAGGGCGTGGTTCTGAGGGCTTTAAAAGAAGAGGAGAATCTATCTGTCTCTCTCTCTGCTCTCTCTGCTTCCACCATCTTGCAATGTAAGACCCCTGGGTCGCTGTTGCCACCACCAGATGGACTTCCTAGCCTCAGAAACTGTAAGCAATAAATTTTGTTTTCTTTATAAATCACACAGTTCTGTGTATTTGTTATAAACAACAGAAACGGACTAATACAACCCCTAATGAACGTGAGTTGCTAATCTGATTGGTGAAAATAAAGCCCACTGACTGAGCCACATTTACTATGTGATAAGATCACACACCCTCCTTTCAAAAATGGTGCTGATGTAGTGTGAATCCAGACAACCTTTCTGGAGGTCTTCTGGCAATCAATATCTATCAAAGTAAAGATGCATTTACCCTACATTACACAAATAAAAGTTTGCCAAGATAGATGTCCAACAGCATTCAGAAAGTACTATTGATAACAGCAAAAATCTAGAAACAAAATGTCTAATAATTGGGGATTGCTTAAATAAATTGCTACATCCATATTATGGAATGCCATATAGCCATTGAATACAATGTGGCATATCTATACATGATGATATGGAAAGATACATTTTAAACAGGAAGGTACAGAACAGGGTATTTATATATGTATTATTATTATTTTATAATTTTTAAAAGGGACAGAAAAACCCACATACTGGTATATGCTTTCCCATTTTTTCCTATTAACAGTTCTTTTCCTTGATGAAGAGGGATGAGGCAAGAGAAGGTGGGGCTTTCTATCACATGGTCTAAAGTACAGCTTTGTGAACTTGGCATTCAAACCCTTTACCATTTTGGTTCCACCCTTTCTTTCCAGCTTCATCTCCCTCCACTATAAGTAGTACTAACCCAACTGCATGCCTCACTGACCCCCAAGGTCTACCACATCTCTACTACCCTAGAAAATGTATTTTTTCCCAGCTCAGTCTTTCACTGTACTACTCCTCTTGCTCAGAGTATAACATAAATGCTGCCTTTTCTTGGAGTCTGCCTCATCCCTCTTCCATCTTACCCTGGACTCGTTTACACACTTCTAATTTCACTGTCCTGCATTTGTTATGTTTGCCTCCCTACTTGACGGCATATTACTTAAAAGCAAGGATCACTTCCCACAGTGATATAAAACTATAAATGTGCTTTTGACACTATAGAAGGAGATCAACAAATGCTTGCCACCTTGAATTTTCCTGTTAGGTACCTCTGATTGTTTGCCGATGGCCTCCACAGAAACATTATGACAAGAAGGATAAGTGAAAAAAGGAAGCTCCAAAATGCTTCATCAACCCAGCGTTCCATCCAATCCTAAAATAAGGACAATTCAAACATGAAAAGTTAATTTTCTGATATAGAGATTTCCCATTCAAATAGAATACAATGACAAGAACTAATGAAACCTTTCAACCAGTAAGTCTTCCAAAAAAACAAGCACATATTTTTTTCAAGGAATCTATACTGTTTCTAAATATTTCTATAGGGCTGTGTAATGTTATACATACTCATTTCCGTAAAATTTAAGGGTTAATGGAAAGATTTAGAAAACAAAAAATCTAAAACATATAGTTAGAATGGCAAGTGGAAAATACTTAGAAGAGGGGAAGAGAAAAAAATTCTAGAAGGTTCAGCCTCTTCTCTCATTAAGTTGTTTCTAAGGCAGAAGTTCAGGATTTCCAGAGGGTTCTTTGCAATTGTTTATACAGAACTAGAAACCAGCTCCAAATCTCAAGAAATCTGAAACAGAGAGACTTTTTATATCTTAAATCTAAAAATTGTATCTTCTTCCAACTAGAGAACCCATGGAGACCATCTCCCAAATGTCCATATTGAACATATCATCCCAGAAACATGCCGGGCTTAAGGTTTCCAGTCCCATTCAGATACAAAACCACCCAATTTTATGGTGTGCAGGAAGAAAGATTTCCTGTTACTTTAAACTATATAAGGACAGAATTCTTTTTCAAAATATATAAATAGAAGTTAAGAAAAGGGCATGATAAGAAAAGAGTATTTAGGAGGAACTTTTAAAGATTGATTTAGAGGAGGCAAAAGGTTTTACAATTCTGTACAAGATAGTCCAAAGTGAACAGAACATCTCCACTAAAATTACCTATATTTACAAACTAACTTCTTCAAAATTCCACAATATAAAATAGTATAATTAAAAATGACAACTGTTTAAATAAGATTATACTTACTGATTGGCATTTCGCAATTCTGAATGTCTTTGTTGTCCATACCATAAATACTACAGAAGCTGAAACACACAAAGTCACCTTTGAAGGAACATGCAATACTAAAATAATTTATTATAATAAGAAAAATTAAATAGCTTACCCAGCACAGCAAAGATAAGTGTATTTGTAAAATGCCTGTATAAAGAAAATTTCACTGTATTCTTTCTCAGCCTCAGAGTCTTCATAGTTTGTGCTAAACTTATAAAAATGTGAAAACAGTTAAGGAATAACACTTCAAATAGTAATAAATTGTTTAAAAAAGTAAGAATTTTCTATTACATTTCTAAAATCAATACTGCTAAACACAGTTCCCAAAATTTGAAGCTAATGAAAACACAGAAAATATTATCTTAGCCAATACTGTACAATTATTATACTGACTTTATCATAGATTTCACTTTACAACTGACCATTGTCTGAACTAAAAAAACAATGTAAGCAAGAAGACCTATGTGTTCCTTCAATGCCAGCCCTGCAACACAGGACAGGGCAGTGCACTAAATCCGCATCCTCCTCAGATCATATACTCTACACAGATCACATTATGACATGCCATTTGGCTTGTGCTTTTTTTTTCTTTTTCTTATTTTGTTCTTTCTAGTCTACTCTTGTTTTATTCTCTGAATGACCTTAATTAAGAAGGTAGGTCACCTATCAATTCCATTTTATAAGTTAAAAAATGGAAAAATGTCGAATAAGGCAAATCTGGACTTAGGTATGGAGTGGCTTTATCTGAAAGAGTAATGCAATGGGGGAGAAGGATTACTGCAATAGGAAGAATACTGTGCCTGTAAGAAGTCCAAGAATCTCAAAGGTCAGGCACAAAAGGGCTTCTCCTTTAGAGGGAGGACTAGGCAAAGCTAGAAAGAAGCAGGTGTGGGGAGAGGGTGGCGTGACTGGACACACTGGTCAGGGAATGTCTTTCCTTGGGGTCTGCAGATTCACAGGGGCCCTTAAGGAGGGCTGTGTGCTGGCACCGGCTGATGGTGGGAGAAGGAGAATGCTTAAGGTTTGGTCCAGTCAGTATTTTGTCCAGGCCAGACAGTGGGTACAAAGACTTCAGCTAATTATTCATAAGGCAACGAATAAGAATCTGGAGGGTCTGTGTCTGGCTTTGTCACAGGTAAGTAAGGGGACAGCAGGAGTCTTCCCAAAGTCCTGTGGGGAAGGGGGTTCTCTGCAGCCTTTTCCCAGAACACAAATGGTAGGGGGTTTTCTTAACCCTGGCTGTTTTCCAGGAGCACAGGGCTTATCTAAACTTCAATCACCATCAAGTGTAAAGAAGCAAAAAGAAACTTTTCCACTGACTCCTCATAACCTGAAGCTGGGATTCAGATCTCTCTGCTCTTAAATCTGAGTTCCTTCTTCTGGAGCAGCCCGACAAGCTTTGTTTATAAACCAAACGAACACTGAAAATAACACTTGAGCAAAAGAGTGGCAGTGGCAAGTTTCGTGTTTATGTCTACTTTATACTACATGCTTCATTAATCAAAAACTTCATATTAATACTAAAACTAATTTACCATGTTTTGTAGTTGCTCTTTCTAAATGACCAATAACTTACAAAAGAAGATCAATTTCTAAAGTAACACATCCCTACCAATTAAGGCCACTGTCAGACTTACAAAAATGCAAATATACTTTATTCCTTAAATCTATCAAGACAAAAACTTTTAACAATTCCTGACTAAAACAAATTTTCTACATTAAAAAAACCTGATCTTTTTAATAATTAAAAAAAAAAAATTTTTTTTTAAGCCAAGGAATAAAAAGATCAAAAGCAAATTCGAAACTGCCTAAGCCTCCACTTACCTAGCCACTGTTAAATTTAGGTAGCACTTAAATCATTCCTCCCATTAAAGGAAAGAAGAGACAAAAGCAAACAGGCCTTATCATCCTGACGTGAGAAGCAACGTGAGGAAGCTGCTGAGGTAGGAAAAGGATATCCACCAGCACAAGCCAGAGTCAAGGAGAGAGAGAGGGAGGCTGGCCAGAAGCACAAGGTCAGAATCATTTGCCTGCAGCAAAACAGCAAGAAAAATAAATAAAACAAACCAGCAGTAATAAACGGTGGGGAGAAGGGGAAGGTAGCACGAGAAAGGCTGCAGCTTTTGAATATTTCTATTATTTTCTGTTATTTTAGAATTAGATTCTTATAGGATTAGCTATATTAAGTTCATCCAAATCAAAGGAAGCAGGGTCATTATCAAAAGCATTCAATTCTATATATATCCATTCCTACTTCTTTTGCTTGTCGTTTGTCATCATTTAGGAAATCCACTACACTTTTCTACAGAGAAAGTAGACTTTTCATTTTAGTAATGAAAATTACCAAACAGCAATATGAAAGAAAACTTCACAAATTCAGGTTCAAGCAGGAATGGATACTAGATTAGCTTTCTCTCACAATGAAACACTAACCAAGATAATTTTAATTTCTGGATTTCTTTGTAACTATTTCCTCAAATATTTTTATTACAAATATTAATAATTAAGGAAACTAAATCTTTGATCTTGTTTCCTGAACTCACTACTCCAATTTGGCTCAACGTATGTATCATAAAGTACTATGGGAGAGCAAAACATCAAGAGCCCCAAAATGTTATTTCTTTGACATATTTCAAGAAGGCTAAGTCAAAAGGACTGGAAAAACAAGATTAGCTAGAAGGCTGTTTCTTTGTGAAAAGAAATTTCATCTGTAAATTCACACAGACATGCTTCCTCTGAGGCCCCCTCCTTTGGCTACTACCTATTCTTTCTGAGGGCAGCTGTGAGACTACCTAAAGTACTTTCATCTCATACAAGATGTCTCTATTTAACTTTTACTTCTGGACTTCCTTCTTTCACCTGTGATGACACCTCCCCCCAGAGCTTCAGAGAACTCTGGTCTCAGTCAATTGTTCTGGGGCTTGTGCCTCCCCCACCTTCTCTCTCATGGTATATAACTTTTGTACCCACACTGAAATTTGGGACATTTGGGACATTACTCTCTGCTTTGCCTTCTTCCAGCACATTAAATAATAAAATTTGTTATGACTTTTCCTTCATATTCAGCTAAATTTGTCAATGATCTTTATTAGTGAAACTTTAGGGGTGAAAAAATTTTCCTTTGGCCCCCATAATACCAAAGTACCAAAGTCAATGCAGTCCCTGAAAGTGGTAAATTACCCTCATTCAAATCCAGATGGAATTAGAGCTTCTAGAAGCTGTGTTTCTTTGGAATTTTCTGCCAACTTGCATTACTGTTTTTCCCAGTGAACTACCTTGTGGATGGTTAAGAACAAGACATCTTTGAAATACATATCTGTAAATTACCAGAAGAAAAGGTAGTACAATTTTTTTTAATGCAAAGTCTATAGTTTAATTCATTGATTTAAGGACATGCTCCTTAACTTGTTAAAGGCTCCAAGCACACACAATTTTGGAAACAAGACAATTTCAAATTGAATAGATATCTTAACCTCATTTTCTAAATACACAATGACAATGTAAGACATTAAGATGCAGAGATAAGGCTGGCCGGTTAGCTCAGTTGGTTAGAGCACAGTGTTATAACATCAAGGTCAAGGGTTTGGATTCCCATACAGGCCAGCCACCAAAAATAAAAAAGATGGAGAGACAGTATTGCCTGTTAGCTCAGTTGGTTAGAGCGTGGTGCTTAGAACAAGTCCAGGGTTCCATCCCTGTGCCATCCAGCTGGCAAAAGAAAAGAAAAAGGATGTAGAGATTGTAATGCTGAGGCCAGTAGTTAGGTTCATCTCCACTGCAGTTCTGCCTCTCCCAATTCTAGGTATGTTTGTACTTCCCATCCATTCTTCTCAAGAGAGGCGAGCATCCCTAACATGTGATCCGTGCAGCAGCACAGCAAGGCCTACAGTCTCTGAGAATGAGCTCTCACACCAGGACGACTGTTCACATGCAGAACTGAGGAATATACTTCACAGTTTTAGCAGCTGACGTCTTTAAATGTTTTTTAATGTAAAACTATAAAAAACTACACTAGAAGACCTTCATATCACACTCCAAAAAGATCAGAGTTATTTAATTATAATTTCTTTCAATAAACTTGGATTCTAAACTAGTGGCTCTGAAAAAGCAGAACACGATTTTCACTCTGAAAAGTGAGTTTAGTCAGAAACAACTCCTTAAATAAGGTATTATTTCTTAATCAGACACCTAGGTCTCTAACCTTCTCATTGTAAGCAAAACTCCTTGTGTGGGATGTGTCTGTATTAGATTTTCAAAGGCATCTCTGGTTCCAGTACCCAAACAATGCTGAGAACCACGCTCTGAAGAGTAAGGATGATAAATTAAAAGTTTTTGTTTTTTTAAGTTTGAAAGCATACTGAGAATTCACAAATAGGGAATTTAAATAGGTAGACTGGGCTTAGAAACCATCCTACAGGGGACTCACAAAAGCCTATTAACAGTGCTACACTTGCTAGCACACCTGCAGAAAGGGAGACCTTCCATGTAGAGAAGAGACAGGCAAGTTCAAACCTCTGGCCCTTCCTGTGAGACACACAGTGAGCAAATAGAAACACAAGGAAAACAATAAAAGAAAATTTAATGTTAAAAAGCTAAAAGACATAAGTATCAAAGACAGTGGAAACAAAAACAACTTGGTAAAAATGAAATCTAACTACTAGGAAGCGTTTAAAGAGGACATAAATATAATAAAACAGATGAAAACAATGTTCTGGGCTATCCATAACCCTGCATTCTGCTCTGACCAGCTCATAGTCTCTCTAGAATTCCTCGCATTCCCGTAAGTGCCGCCATGGAGAAACACATAGTGGGGATTCAAGTGGAGTCACTGAATCAGAGAGTCGGACCCTCTAGATCCGGTTACCACCACCCCTAAAACTGCTTTGAGCCTCAGCCCTGCCACCCTGCACAGCATCTGCCATCTCCAGCCCATTCCCACCCCCAGTGACCAAAGCCTGGTGCACATTGCCAGGCTGCCGCAGGTGGCCACCCCTCTCCCCAGGACAGAGCTTCCTGGTTCTCCCACCTGCCTTCTCCCGGGTATTCCTTCCTGCTGCTGCCTTCTCCTCCCCTCACTCCCGGGGTCATCCTAGGCTGCAGCCTTCTCCCACATAAACATGACCTCCACTCTTCATCACCAGTTCCGACTCCTCTCGCAAACCCACCTGCGATTTCTAACTCTCTACACAGTAATGCCCTAGGCAGCTCAGACCTCAGCCATGACCAGCACTGCACTCTCCCAAGTGAGCCAACCTGCCAGACTCAAACCTCTCCCGTTACTGCCCTCCTCCATGGTCACCACCTGGAGAATGGCAGCACTACCCCAGCCATCCAAATGACGTGCAGGACATCTTTGGGGCTTTCTCCCCTCCTTTTGCCAACCATTTCTAGCAAGTCTATCACTTGGACTCTTTCTCATTTCCTCTGCCCTACTTCCCACCCTCACCATCTCTTCTCTGGACCACTGCAAATGACCCCGTACTAGACTTCCTGTCTCTGGTCTCTCCTTTTCCAAGTCATCTTCCTTTGTCATGCCCAAGTTCTTTCTAACACAGATTTCATCACCCTTGTTTACTCACTAGCACAGCTCCAATTCCCCCCTACTTCCTGCCTTCAGAAGGAACTCTAAGCTCCCATCTTTCCCTTCTGGCCCCACCTTCCATGATTCTCCCACCCATGTTCATCTGCAGCCAAGCTACCCTAGGACATTCTCCCACTGTCCCCTACATTTTCATGCTTCCAACAATTTGTTCCCCACAATTCTTCCAAGAATGCTGATTCTGTTCATAGTAACCCCCTACTATCCTCCCAGTCTCAATTTAAATGTTGCCATCTCTGTGAAGTCTCTCCTGATTTTTTATGCCAGAATTAGTTTCTCTCTTTCCCCTGTTTGCATAGCACCTCTCTAAAATGGCAATTACTATTACCATAGCTCAGCTAGTTATGTATTTGTCTCCCCTACCAAATTGTGAATTCTTTAAACACAGGAACAATATCTTTTTCATCCGTGCCTCATCAATATAAGCACTTAAACATTTGCTGAACTAAACAGAAAAATAAAGATATTCCTTGTTTGGGAGTTGTTACTTTTTAAACTTCAACTAAACTCCTCTACTGGGGTAAACAATAATTCATAACTACATCTCTTTCTATTGTTATTACAAATTAAAAGGAATCTGATTTTAATGATACAACAAACTATTTCGGAAAGACATAGTAAAGGATATGAACCATACAAAAATGGAGTCAATAATTGCTAAAACAATGTCACCCAAAATAACAGCTAAATGGTTAGAACCCTGAAAGATAAAAATAGGGGGGAAAAAACCTGAATGTAAAAGTTTTATTATATTACAGCAATTATCATCTGATATAAAGCAACTTAGATTACATCATTACTTTACAAAGCCACAAAAAAGGATTTTATTTTCTAATAGAATTGAGTTTAAGCACTTGGAAATTATCCATTTTGGCAACAAATTTTAATTTGCCATCAGCTTACTTGACGATGGTAACATAAAACTGTACTATGTAATGGCAAATAAAAAGCATCATGTCCCCAACCTCACTAAGGTCAACCATTTCAATCTTTTCTCCCCACACCAAACCTACAGCCAGGGCTACTAATGAAACGGACTCCTGATCATTCCTGATCATGTTGTGAAGGGACATTAAAAAAAAAAGTAAAATAAGGGAGGGGAACCACGTGGAAGGATATAGAAAAACTGTAGATTAGACATTTACTCTACTTAAAAGTTACCATCTAAACTGCTGACAGTAAAATTTTAAAGCAATATGATGTATATACTACATTTAAATGTGGGATATTTATCTTTTCTATTTTCTTTTTAACAAAGACTAATTCTGGCAAATTACATATATAAACGCAGAGTTCTTCATGATAATATAAAGGTAAAAATAAATATACTCAAAGATGAAAAGAGCAGCATGTCTAACAGAATGCAGCTGTATCAAAGACCATAGGAAGAGGAATGAGGCTTTTTTAACATTATTGGACAAATGTCTTGCTTTAAGGGTCAGATCAAAATACGTGAAGTAAACTTATGTGGCACCTTACAGATAAACCACTTTGTGCACAGTGATCTGATTAATATGTCTAATCCAAAAGACATCTGGGGTAAAATGACAAGGTTCTTTAAATCAGGTAAGATATAATAAGCTTCTTGGTCACTCAGTCCTCAATCATTTACTTAGAGTGATGAAATGTAATGTTTGTATGCCTGGAGGGTGAAGTGAACTTTCTGTTCACTTGATACATTTTAAAATCCAGGGTTAAGGAAGATATTAATGTATACAGAATGCATAACGATAAAGACAAATGTTCTTTATAAAGGATAACCATGAACATTTCCGGGACAGAGCTAATTCCTGGGATGATATCAAGTGGCCTTCACAGTCAATCATATCATTTTCAGAGGTACTCTGTTTAGCCTTTTCTTTTCAGGAAGTATTAAAAACTGAAATATCCCATAGAAAAAAAGGTCAAATTGGGCTTTTTTCATAAATTTCTATCTTTAAAAATTCTTCTTAGGAGATGTAAAGTAAAATCACATTTCATAGAAACAACAAAAAGAGGTGGTAGTAGAATTAGGTAGTTTTTACCCCAATAACTCTCATCACGCCTTCGATAGCTGCAAAGATAAAATAAAGAAGCCCCAGTCCGATCACCCGGTGCATGACTGTTCCTAAACGCGGCCTGGAATGAGTAAAAGGAAACAGAGAAAAAAAGAAAAAGCATGGGTAAGTAAAATACATCCGAATTCAGTAATCGGCACCCTTTCTAATACCAGAGAAGTCAATATCTAATCAAATCAGTCTGCTTCTGTCTTTGAGGTATTTTGTTTTAGGGAACAGTGATAGTCATCCCTTGGTATCCGCAGGGGATTGGTTCCAGGACACTGCAGATACCGAAACTGCAGAAGCTTGAGTCCCTTATATCAAATGGTGTAGTATCTGCATGTAATCTATGCACATCTTCGTGCATATTTTAATCCATCTCTAGATTACTTATAATACTGAATACAATGTGAATGCTATGTAAATAGTTGTTATACTGTATTTTTAAATTGTTTTATTTTTTATTGTTGTATTGTTATTTTTTATAGTTTTTTTCCCCGAATATTTTCGATCAGCAGTTGGTTAAATCTTTGGATGTGGATCCAGCCAATACAGAGGGCCAGCTGTATTTCCTGCATAGCAGAACATAACAGAAACAGACCCTGGAAAAACAGGTCTCTTCTTCTAGGACCTGAAGCTGTACTGATGGCCATGAAGCAACACTTTGAGTCCACAAAGGTGCCAGAGAATTTTGTTGCTGAAATTCAAGCAAGATAATCAACATAACCCAGGTACTATTTCTACAGAATGGAAAAACAGATTGATGAAACCTAGGAACGTAAGTGCCACCTTCTCAGTGCCATTGGCAGAGATTATAATTCAAGTTTCACTCACATTAATTACAAGCTGTTCTGTGATATGCCTTGATAGAGATAATCCACTGATCTTATGATTTGGACAGAGAAAGAACAGGGTATTAGGAGATTTAGTAACTTATTTCCCTTCAGATCACTGCCTCTCAATACTCAGAACAGAAATGCTAACAGAATTTAGTTTTTATTCTTTAAATTGAAAAGAGTTAAAATAACATTTTTGACTCAAAATATAAATAAGTTGGGAAAATGCAAAGATGGTGATTTTCACAATTAAATTAAAAAGAGTGGAAATTTCATGAAATTTGCAAATCAGAATTTATTGTACATGTTTTAGTATACTCAAAAACCCTCTTAGAGTAATTAGAAGGAAAAAAACTGGTCTTGAAAAAATATTTAACATTGTCATTTTTAAACAAAATCTAAGTAAAAATTAAACTGAAGTCCATAGCTCACATTAGACTATTTACCTAATTTAGTAAATCTAAATTCTGATTCATTATAACCAGCTAATCAGAACCCCCAAATAGCCAGAACTGTTACTGTCCTCACTTTATAAGAGCTGAACAGAACAAGCTAACAGTGGAGGGATCCATTCAGAAAGGGCTGTGCCCTTACCCATCAGCTCAACCACCTATTCCTCTTGCAGCAGCAACACTGCACCCACTGGTACCCGATGTTCATAACCAGAACATAAGGTATTGCAAGATTCCCCAACACAAGGGCTTCATGCTCTGTACACTGTACTGAGACCACACAAAACATCTGAGAAGGAATCTCAATAAAAGTCCAATAAAAAAGGTTTCTTGGCTGAAATCCTGCTAGCTACACCAATCCAGAGCTCATAAGCACACATGCATGCATTCAATGCATATTTACTGACTGCCTACCATGTGCCACGGACTGTACTGGGGCCTCAGGGTCAAGGATACAAAACAGGCAAAGCTCCTACTCCATTGGACTCACATCCAAGTGAGAGGACAGACAATAAACACTAATATGTACATCTATATATTATAAAAAGGATGAGAGGACAGGGTGATGGACAGCATGTATGTTCCGTGTTAGGAATCCTGACAGGGCTATCCTCCCTGGGAGGTGACCGTAGAGCAGAGACCTGAGAAATACCAGGAAGAAAAGTGCACCCAGGATGGAGGCTTCAGAAGCTGCTTACAGACAGAGGCACTTACTGCATCGTGAGGAAGCGTCTGCTGGGCTTCCAGAACAGGAGTGACAAGAAACCCACCAGGATGGAGCCGAGAGTTCAAAAGGGAGACTGGTGGGAGATGAGGTCAGAGAAACAGTTGGGCACTACTTTGGAAGAGCCATAGAAGGGAATTTGGGTTTTACTGAATAAAATGAGCAGCGATGTTACAAGATCTGAATTACATTTTTAAAGGATCATCTTGGCTGCTGCTTCAACACAAAAAAACCGACAAGGGGAAGAGATAGGGAAACAAGTTGGAGCCCACTGAAGTGGTCCAGGCAGGGGAAGACAGTGGCCTGCCCAGGGTGGCAGCTGTGGAAGGGATGGGAAGAGGTCATTTTGGATGTGTTCTGAAGATGAGAGGCCCGAGCCTGACTCCCCAAGGCCGGAGCTCAGGAACACGAAGAGGGTCTGGAAGAAAAGACCGGGAAGGAGCAGCCAGTGATGTGAGAGGGAAAAGGAAGACAAACTCCTGGAAACTGAGCAAAGCCAGGCCTCCATGACTGAAGCTGCAAGGCAGGGCAACTGGACGAGGGGTGAGCAGGGCCATGTGGTTTGGCAAGGGGAGATCACAGGGACCTTGACAAGAGCAGTCTCAATGGAGCAGTGGGGCAAAACCTCACTGGGGTGTGTTCAAAAGAGAATGAGGGAGGCTGCGCTGGCAAGTGCAGATGACTCATGTGAAAAGTTATGCTGTGCAGGGGAGAGAAATGA
Source organism: Cynocephalus volans (assembly GCF_027409185.1). Lineage (NCBI taxonomy): Eukaryota > Metazoa > Chordata > Mammalia > Dermoptera > Cynocephalidae > Cynocephalus > Cynocephalus volans. The sequence continues at coordinate 86,446,356 of NC_084473.1, forward strand.
GTCAGCAGCAGAGGAGAAGGCCACGTGAAGCTGAGGGAGGACAGATGGCAGAAATAATGGCACGCCCGTGGGACTGACCCATCAGAAGGGAAAACTGATGATGCAGGGGAAATGGAGCCAACTGCCAGAGCAGTTTCTCCAACAGCTGAGGGCACAAGGGTAGGGATGGTCCGTGCATCTTGGGAGGAGGACAGCACCGCATGTGCTCAGCCATGGGACAGTGACAGGATGTGAGAGCAGCAATGTGGCAGAATTCCCTGCTGATGGCTTCTACTGACTCGGTGAAAAGGAACCAAGGGCAGCTGAGAGGGGGTAGGGTGTGGGAGGTCTGAAGAGAGAGAAGGGGTAAATGGTCTTCTGCAGAGAGAGAGCGAGAAAAAAAGTGGCAAGGGATCCAGGAGAACTGTCACTAGCACTAAGGCAGTCGGGGTCATGAACTGAAAGTGTGCCCAGGCAGTGTGGTGCGGTATTGTCTTGGGGTGAATTCCCCTGCTCAGGTGTGAGCCTGAAGCAAATGGAAAGCTGGATTTATCAAGGCTGGGATTTTGTCAGGAAAATGGCAAAGAGTAAGGCAGAGGTTTTGGATGTTAGTACCCCGCAGAACCAAGGAATCTAGGAAGCTCAAAGAAGAAGGTGAAGACATAAGATGGGAAGGCACAGTGGGTGGTGCTAGAGTCAAAAGGCCAGAGGCCATACTAGGGTCAAAAATGACTGAAGCTGATCTATTAGACAAAGCAAACAGGAACCAGAAGAGGTGACGGGTGAAAAATGCACCGCTTAAAACTGAGGTTACAAAGATGGTGCCGTTATACATAATAAGGTCTTGAAAATGACCCTGGGAATCTGTAGCTGAAATGAGGTGAAAAGCAGGAGAGGTGGGGAGGTGAGATCAGGTTACTTAAAGTATCTTCAGGTGAATACCACAATCATAGGGAATTCTGCCCAACAAAGCGGTGAGGAGAGAGACTGTGAGCAGGCGCTCAGAGTTGAGGGGTGAGTGGAGAAAGCCAGATGGCCACAGACGACCACAAGAAGAAGATGCAGCAGGAGGTCCAGTCCGGAGGCTGAGGTTCTCAGAATCAGAAGGTTTTAGGAAGAAGGAAGAACAATGGTCTGAAGAAAGCAACAAGGATAAAGAGAACAAGGTGTCCAATACTCACGCCCAGTGATTCGCAGGTAAGAGAAAGAAAAGACCTGCCCGCAAGGGTCCAGAAGAAGTAGGATCCTCAGGGACAGATGGATTCCTGAAATTTTGTTGACTTGCACTCTCTTAATTGTATTGTGTAGAAAACAGAAAATGGTTTGAACTTCAAGAATCATTTTCGATTTTCTGTTATCCTTAAAGTTGGTTATTTATTCATCTGACTATAAAGTTACTAAAATTCAAATTCAGGATATTTATTTGAAGATCAGTAAAATAGTTCATGGAAATGTTTAGAGAACATGTTCTTGTAGATTTTTCGCTAAAGGATTTGTATTATGATACTACGAAGTTTCCCGTTTAACAAAGGCCAAAAGGTAGATGGACCGAATCACTAGACTGGAGGGAGACTCGGTATCTTTTCAACATGCCAATACTTACTTCACAATGCCATAACCCAAGCTCACGATGATCACAAGGAGGCGGGCCAATGTCCTCTTGATCGCAGATATCAACTCCGCAAATATCAATAAACCTTGGGCTGAAGGTGGAAAAAAAAATAACTCATTTTGTGTACATCTGGAGGCCTGCCAACAAAGATTCCAAACATGCACTGTGTACAACTACATTCTAACTTCAGACTAACTGGCTACATTTGATTTAAAAGTCATCTCATCCAGCTGATGTTTGAAAACCTCACTGAAGGGGAATTCACCACCTCCTGAAGAACTCACTGTGTCTCTAGTTGACCAACTCTGCTGGGCGCAGCTTCCTTCCATCAGCCTGAAACCCGTCTACCTAAGCCTCCCTCTGCTTTCCTTCTTTGCCTTCAGGCTATACAGACCTGTATCTGTCTTCCTGTCCTGTAAATATCTGAAAACCATGATGCCCTCTAGAGTTCTTTTCTCCAGAATGCCTTCAGTGTTTATTCATTCAAAATGTATTCGTTATGTTCCCACACACGGCTATGATGGTAAAAGAGACACCTTGATCCCTGCCTTCATGGAGCTTGTTGTACTCTGGTTAGGTCAAGTAAATAGACAAAACGTACACAGTAAGTGCTATAGGTAACAGCACTCCTGGGACTAGGAACAAGGCCAATCTAATCTACACTTGCGGGAGTTAGAAGTAGGTCCAGAAAAGCTCAGAAAGTGACATCTGAGTCAGGATTCAAAGGCTAGTAGGAATTAAGGATTTGAAGGACAGAAAGGGCAAAGCAAAGAAAATGGCACACACAAAGGCATGGAGGAGACAAGAGGAAAAGCAAAATGAGTTGCAAGGAGTGAAAGTTCAGTACCTCTGCAGCACAGCGTAATGGAAGATGTTAAGAAAAAAGACAGAAATAAAGACAGGGACCAACTATATGAGGTTTGGGGCCCTGTTATGGAGTCTGGATTTGATGCTATGAGCAATGGGAAGTCAATAACACTAAACAAAGAAGTAAAAGAGGGATTGGTAAAAAGGCCAGATCTGGTCCCCCATCTGTTTTTGTAAATGAAATTTTATTGGAACACAGCCACACCCACTTGTTGTCTGTTGCTGCTTTTATGCTACAATGGCAGAGCTGAGTAGTTACAAATGAGACCGTACACTGCAAAGCCAAAAATATTTACTATACGGCCTTTACAGAAAAAGTTCACTGACCACTGAAATAAAATGGGCTTATTCTATCAATATTGCTCTCCCTATGATGGCCTGGAGAGGAACAGGACTACAGGCAAGGAAAATGCTCAGGAGGCTATTCCAAAATCCAGGTAAGAGATGAGGAGAGTATTGGCAGTGAGGATGGAGAGAAGAAAAAACATATTCAGAAAACAGGTATGGTTTTAAAACCAGTTGTGAATCCACTAATATTTCCAGTCCCCATTGTTTTCAACTCCATTTTGTGTGCAAGAAATCACAACAGACCTTGTCATATGCCTTGTACGTAGAGCTGGAACTACAGGGAGAGAAGAAGAAGAAAAGAAGGATGGCCCTGAGGTCTATGGGCAATGCCATCCAGGGAGAGGAGTTCCTGAAAAGCAGCAGGTTTGGGGTGGGGTGAGCCAAGCACAAGGGCTGACACAATGGACAGGTGGTTACTTGCATGCGCTATTTACATATGGTTGCACAGCCAGTGTGCAGCTCACACTTCTCCATCTTTTCCACAGGAAATCACAAGAGACCTTGTCAAATGCCTTGAAGTTCAGCTATACTAAGTTTACTACATCTTCCTAACTGCTAATCTAGCAGTCCCAGAGGAAGAAATTCATCTGAAATGACCTACTTTTAATGTATCTATATTGGGTCCTAACAATCACTGCCTTCCATCCCTTTAAAGATTTTTCTAAAGTCCATCCTTCCAGGATGAATGCTGAGCAACATAGCCCATGTTACAGAATTCCCACTTAGGAAGATCAGAACAGAAAAGACATCAGCCATGCCAGTCTTTGGGCACCTCTCCTATTGAACAGGACTCCTTAAAGAAACTAACCTATATACCCATTACTCATCAACATTGTGCCAAATTTGTTTCACCTGTATTCCAACTCACTATTTTGCTGGAGTATTTAAAAATAAATAGCAGAGACAACCATGCCCTTTGAAAATTAGTATCAAGATATTTGTAACTGATCCCTCAGAAGTACATTCTTGAGCATTTTCAACCCTTTTGGGCTACCTCCATTTCCAAAGGTTCAGCAGTGGAACTGTACCTTTACTTCTCCAGGCTTTTTGAAATCTACCTTCTAGAAGTCTGGGGCACACATCCGAAGTTGCCCGATTGTATGCCCTCCTGCTTCACACATTCCACTGTGTAAATGAGGATGGTGCCTCCATTGCAAGAATAAAGAGGTAGAGAGAACGCAAGAAGGCTGTGGGCACCATCCACTCTGGCACCACTGATTTTACTCTCTAGGGCCATATTTCCTTTCTTTTCTTGTTTGGAGAAGGGAAAAAAAGATGGGGAAAAAAGTAGAAATATGTTAAAAGGTTTGGCAGAACCTGAAGTTCCTCCATCCAGAACTTAGTATTGTTTTAATACAAGCTGAACCTTAGGGAATGGGAATTTTCTTTTTCCCAGGAGGAAAGTGAGGGGAAAGTTAACAAGGAAAATAGAAAATGAGGAGCACACACATGCTAGCCCAGATCAAGGTCCTACTCTGGCCTTCTTTTCTTAGCTTCCCTCTTCTTCGTCTGCAATATGGCTATTTCTAAACGACTGAACAAAGGGGGGCCTCCGACCTCTCTGCTCTCACATGCTAGGAAACTCTTGGGTCATACTTTATCTATGGAGACAGTCAAAACTTACTTGACAGTCCAGTGCTGTTGATGTTTTGGTATTCGGCATAAAAAACTGCTTTTTCAAGCATTCCCAGGAAAATAACAGCTGCAATCCAGAACTGTATTCTTAATATATCTTTCCAATAACAGGCAGACCACATCAACCAGAGTATGCCATATAGTATATAAACAATACACATCACCATGTAAAACTGCAGGAAGAGAAATCAATTTCAGTCAGTTAGGCCTTTTGATCATTTGAAAGTTGGCATTTCTACATTCAAATATCCAATCCTTCATTTTCCGGTCCCTCTGGAACCAGAAATAGAGGGTTTGTCAAAGCGTTAGCTACCAAGGCATTACTACCACTGAGCTTGTAAAGTTTTTCAATTTTCCAGTTAGGATACAAAATTAATTTTTTAAAAAGGAAAAAAAATGATGAGAAACACTCACAATCATTAGAGGCCAATCTGCTGCAGAGATATATCCATGAGGCCCCTTCATAGAAAGAGAAACTGGTAACAGTGATGGCAGAGACAGAGAAGAAATGAAAGAGTTAATTAAGAATCAGTCTTTCTCAAACTCATTTAAATATTTAAACATAAGCTTATTTCCCAGAAGGGTCCAAGAATACAAACTACACTAACAAATGCTGAATTTTTATCTAGCACACACAAGGTAGTTGGATAATTATTAATTGTTTGATTATGTAATCTTATCAAAATAAGATACTTCTATTTGTATACATGCCTATTATAAAAACCTGTGCCAAATGTGATCTTATACAGAAAGCAAAGTAGCAGTGGCTACCAAATAGGACCTCAGACTAGTCCCCTTGCCGATTCACTGATCTCACTGAGGACCTTATCTTCCTCAGTGTAACTTAGGATAAATTACTGAACAAGCCTCTAAATTGGGTTTTGTCTGAAAAAGCAATAACAAATAGAGTGCCAGATACAGTGCATGACATGCAGCGTTCAGCAACAGCTCCAGTTACTCACTAGGAGGGCTTAAAACTGCCTGCTGGTGTCAGGGGAAAAGACACAATGCCTGGGAAAGAAGAGGGCACAAGGCTAATGCTATCATCTGAATGCCCCCCAAAATCATGTGTTGAAACTTAATCTCAATTGTGATGGTGGTATTAAGAGGTGGGACCTCTTGGGAAGTGATTAAGTCACGAGGGCTCTGCCCTTATGAATGGATTAGTGCCTTATAAAAGAACTGGAAGGAACCAGAGTAGGCCATTTTTTGCTCTTCTGCCTTCCACCATGTGAGGACTCAGGATTCAAGGAGCCATCTTGGAAGCAGACACCGGGGCCCTCACCAGACACCAAACCTGCTAGTGCCTTGGTGCTAAACTTCCCAATCTCCAGAATCATGAGGAAATAAATTTCTGTTCATTATAAATTACCCAGTGTCAGGTATTTTGTTACAGCAGCACAAACAGCCTAAGACAGCTAGGCAGCAGAAAGGCATCAAGGTCCCTGCTCCCTCTATTTGGCATGATCTGGCCCATGCTGCTGTCTCCAGGAGGAAGCCCTACTTCCCACTCTTCCAGAGCAGCCACCTCCACCAGCTTCCCTCTGCGGGCCCTGTGGTACACCAACTCCTTGCCTCCTCTATGTTGATGCCTGTCTCGCCTCATTGGTTTCTGGCCCCCACTGGACTGGGCACTCTTCAGAGTCAAAGCCTGGCTTCACTTCTGTATCCCCAGCAGATGAATCAGAGCAAGATACAAATCCCCAGGACCTTCACATGCTGTGTGGCAACTGGTGGCCCAAAGATACCCACGCTGGAAAATGTCAGCCAGAGTAACTCTAGGATATGTGAAAGCATTCATTCCCTTGAAAATGACTTATTGTGAGCTCACTCTCATGGGCACTGGGGGACTATAGCTGAGTGAGCACAGAGGATCTACCTCCCAGGGTGGGGGGAGCCTCACAGAGCATGGAAGTCACAGCTGATAGACATGCCACTTCTATCCTAGGCTACAGACAGACCCTTTAATATAAAACTTGTCAAATGGTAATTTTAAATGTCTGATGATGGTCATTTTCAAGAACTAGAGAATATAATCTACTTCAAATACGGTTAAGATGTTGCCTACCCATTTCTTCATGTTAAAAAATTTTTTTAGTCAGAAAGGATAGAGAATTTTATATCCTACTATGAGGTTTGAAATTTTAAAAATTTATTTTCAAAGAACAAAATTCTCACTCCATTAAAAATATATATATTAGCATTAAGATACGCAAGAAGTTTTAAGTCCCCCAAATAATCATGTGATTAACAGAAATTCATTTTTGAATGATGTGTTTGTAACAGAGTATTTAAATTCAGGTCAATGACAAAAATATAGAATATAGAAAATGCAGACAGTAAACATGCATGCAGTTTAACTATACCATTCAAATTCCAGGGTGCATCTGTTTTTTCCGCTTTAATAGAAACAATAAAGATATGATACCCATCTCTCTCTGTTCTGGCTACAACATCCTGAAATAGGGGGAAAAAATACTTTATGTTATTTTTAACAAATTGCTATATAAGATATAGGTAAACAATTGTTCACATTTTAAAACAACTTTTGGTAACTGAATTGGGTTACTTTTAAAAAACACAAACAAATAAAACAGAGAAAACAAATCATAAGCATCGGAAGGAAAGATATTTCCACCATATTTTTTTACTACCATCCCTCCCAAACCCAAAAGGGTAGAGAAGAAAAAAAGCTTTTTCACTCTTTAATGTTTTCTACTTTTTATATTTCTACAGGTTCCCTTCCAATAATTCCACTCTATGTATTGTTTAATATTATAATTCAAATACTGTTTCTAATATTACTATTTTCATATTTTATCCTAATATTATCAAGCATTCAGTTTTTAATTATTATTTTTTTATTGAATTGGAGGAGGAGGAGGAAGTCAGAATAACATTGGAGAAATGACTCAGATTAAGTATACAGGCTAAACGATTCAAATTCCCTAAGGTACTATGTCACTAGGAGCCCCACTAAGGAATAAAAGAGCCCAACATAATGCCCATGAATCTTCCAATGCCCCCACATAACTGGACCAATCTTTTCATACTCCACCTTCCTGAACATTCCCAATCCCTTCCTTTCATTTCCTCTTCCTCCATGGGTGATGGAATTTGTACAGAGAGTTTGTCCTGGGCACTGCAGAGTGAATACCTTCCCATAATTATTAATCCTCTTTAAGATGGCTGAAGAGGAAACATGGGGAGTCATGGTATAAAAACAAACATTAAGCTGTCCTAAACTGCTTTCAGTCCGTCCCTACGCATAACTCCTCCTAACCCTCCTGACCTCTTTCTCAGTCTTCTAACTTTAAATAAATCCCCCAAATACCAAAATCTCCTTCCCCCCATGCTATATTCATAGTTTCATTTTTTTTTAAAGAGGCAAAGGATAACTTTTTAATATAGGTTACAATTATCAGGGAGATATAATTTTGATAAGCATGTAGCTATCACATACATTTTTATTACGACATTAACTATAAACTACCATTTATATAACATTAAGAGAATTGGAGAATTGAATAAATAAACAATTAGATGTATTAGATGACATCAATAAACTGTCATTGACTGACCTGGTAAATAAAAAATAATCTGAAAGATAAAATTAATAGCCTTGAGTTAATCACATTTATTAAATTTTGTACTCAACAGAATTCACCTTCTTTTACGGCATTCTTCAACATTTAAAAAATTTAATTATTTATGGGCCACCAACAAAATTCAATAAATGTGCAACAGAATGAAACATACAGTCACATTTCTGATGTCATTATAATACACCTAGTAATAAATAAAAGAAACAAAATTTAAATACAAATATTAAAAATATCAAATAATTCTCAAGTCAAGGAAGAAACATAAACTGCAATTATTGAATATGTGTTAGATTACAATAATACAACTGCATACAAGTAATTTTCATCATCTTTTTGTCAGTTTGCATTTAAAAATTTTCCAACAAAAGGCATGTATGTCCTTTGAGGTATCCTAAAATGTAGTACTTTAACTTTGATTCTTTTTATTTTTATTAATTTATTTTTTTTCAAAGCACAACATATCAAAATTTATAGGATGCAGGGCTCATGCAGTACTTAGAGGAAAATTTATACTTGTAAACACCTATATTAAAATGCTACATTCTTTTTTAAGGTATTAATCTCCTTATAAAATTTCCTCCTTCATATCATGGATTTTCTTCGTTTCATCATGTTGTCTGAGTTTTCTCCTATCTCAGTAGGTTTTCTTAAGATTGTTGCTCAGAATTCCTTTTCAGTCATTTCAAGGGTTTCCTGCTCTATATGGTCTGATATTTGAGAATTACTGTATTCTTTTGGTGGTGTCATATTTACTCGGGTTTTTGTATTTTTAGTATCTCTACATTGATGTCTGGTCATCTGGTAGAGCAGCTGCTTCTTCTATTACTCTGGAGTGGGCTTTGAGGAGAGAGACATCCTCTTCTTTTTCCAGTCTCTGCTAGTGACTCTCCTTGTGTCAATGTAGTTGGGTGCCTGGTGGGCCACCTGCATGGTAGCTGTGGCTACTGCCATGGCATCTACTGCTTTTGCTGCAGCCATGGCTGTGGTGAGCCACCCACACAAAAGTGGTATTTTCGGTGTGCTCCTGAGGATGCTGCCCTCAGCTCCCACCTTTGGATTCCAGATATGACCTATGGTTTCTATCTACTTCTTCACATCCTTAATGGCAACAGGAGCCCAACACTATGCTGTCTTGCACGTTTAGGAGCAGATTTTATTTTTTAAAGAAAAGAAAGTTTGCATAGAAGTTAATTTTAAATTACAACTTTAAAGAGATTTGTTAAACAAAGACAGAGACAGTATATACAAAATTCATGTAGACACCTACAAGAAAACATACTGTTTTAAATAATGTTTCTTTTTTCTTTCCCAATTCTAATAACCCTACTTTATATTACTCTCCAAGTATCTATCCATTAGCAGATTTTTTTCAGTCTTACTATATAACTTGTGTCTATTGGATTTAAGGACAAATAAAATGGCTTACCATTGATCTTTCCTGGTTTGAGACATTTCTGCTATTTATTAGTTCTTTATTCTGAAAAAAAAAGAGTACGATAATCCCATTTTATATTGCTACATTTCGATGGAGAAAAATGGTTTTAATAATTAAGAAAAAACATGTTAGAAAAAAATAAAAATTTTAAAACTGAGCACCAGAGAACAAACTTCATTGTACCCTGAACATAAATAACAAAATTCTGCCTTTGAAAAATTACTTCCTTAATGAGGACATTGGTGGGGAAAGTGTTAGGAACTAAAAGGAGGTTTTAGGTGCTAAAATGTTCTGTACTTAATCTGGGTCTAGATAGTCGTGCTCAGTTTTTGAAAACCCCCTTTATACTTATGTGTACTTTCCTGTATGTTTATTACACCTTAACACAAATTTCAAATAGAACTCCTTTAAAACTTTTACTATGGGCTGGAGAGTTAGCTCAGTTTGGTTAGAGCACAATGTTAGAAGACCAAGGTCAAGGTTCAGATCCCCAAACCAGCCAGCCACCCACCCCCCCGCCCAAACAAACCCCAAAACACTACTAAAGACATATTTTAATTTCAGAATATACAGAAGAACAAAAATACGTTAAAATTACCCACAACCTCACTACAAAGGGATGACTGCTGTTAACATTTTAGAATCTAACCTCCTAGACTGGGAAAAAGAAAGCGCATAAAGGAAGAGTGCTATGGATTTAATTGTGTACCCCAAAGTTTCATGTATTAGAAGTTTAATCTCCACAGCAACAGTGTTGAGAGGGTGGGAAATCCTATTATGATAACTGAAGGTGGGGCCTTGAAGAGGTGATTAGATTGTGAGGACCATGCCCCAGTGAATGGACTGATCTCTTCATGGAGTAGTAAGTTGATGGTTTAATGGGTGGTAATGGCATGGTTCTGATGTCTTTAAAAGGAGAGGGAGTAAGGAGTTAGCTCTCTCTTGCTCCTGCCACTCTCACCATGTGATACCCGGCATTGCCAAAGAGTTACCACCAGGTAAAGGCCCTCACCAGAAGTGTTCCCTGGACTTTGGACTTCCCAGCATCTGAAACTATAAGGAATATATTTTATTTATTTATAAACTACTCAGTTTCACATATTACATTATAAGCAATAGAAACGGACTAATACAAAGAGAGTGTCCAAATGTGCTAAATGCTAACGATAAGTCAAGACATTTGGTGAGAGTAAAAGGTCATTGGATTTAAAAACATGGAGGGTCACTGATGACCTTGACTAGAGCTGTTTTCATGGGATGATGCAGGCAAAGGTCTGACTAGTGTATGGAAGAGAGAATGAGAGATGAATTAGAGACGGTGGATCATAAACGACTCTTGCAAGGATGTTGCTACAATGGGATACAAAGAAATAGAAACTTGTGTCAATATGTACTTTTATGTACTACTACACACACACAAAGCTAAACCTAAAAATTAACATATTAAAGCACTTTTATCAACATACTGATAAAACATTATTTGAGTTGATACTTGTATTCAATGGGAATAAAATAAACTCTGTTTTAACATGACAAAACAGATACTCACATTCAGCGAGGGAAACACCTGTAAATCACTGTTGCAATCTAAGTTTTCATTTTTTGTTGTCCAACATTCAATGTTCTTAAAATAATAATCACAAAAGTCTTCATCAACACGAAGTTCATGTTTTTGAGACTGCTCCTACCCAAGGTAAAATTCTATGTTATAATTTATGTCCACACTCCTTATCCCAGAAGATAAATAAAACTTAATATCTAAACAATACTAAAAGTTGATTCAATTTAGAATATAGTCATGAGCTGCATAACAGCATTTTGGTCAACACCAGTGGTAGAGCAATAGACTATACCAGACAGCCCAGGTGTGCAGTAGGCTGTACCATCCAGGTTTGTGTTAGTACACTCTACGATGCTCACACAACAGTGAAATCACCTAATGCACTTCTCAGAGCATATCCCCCCCTTTAAGTGACACATGGCTGTACCTGAAAATATCTAGTAGAAGACCAAAGAGAAAAAAGTTTTGAATATAATTTTAAGTATAATTGAGGTAAACATAACATTTAAGCCATTCCAGTGTGTTCAGATACAGTAATACATAATACAAGCATAATCTTACAGGAAGAAAGCGATTAAGACACTATCACAGGGAAATAGTTCCCGGAAAAACAGAACATACTTTGTCCTGAGGCTATTTCGATTTTCTCATGTGTTAGAGACTTTACAGAAAAAAGAAAGCAGCATGTAAGTACAAAGAAAGATAAACCGAAGACTGCAAGGGAGACACTCATTTATATATCAACAACCTGAGGTTCTCTGCATCCTAGAATGGATGAATAAACCATGCTCCTAATGGCAGCTCACAGTCATTAAAAAAATTAAGTTGGCTTCCCCAGACCAAATATGGGACAATTTGAGCAAAATAAATAAAAATAGTAGATTATTACCTATAAAACAAAGTAAAAATCAGTGAGGTGAGTCCATACTGACCATTGACTGTTTGGCATATGCGTAACATAGGCAGAGAAAAAGGAAATGCTCTTACTGATAGCAGAATGCTAATGCAGAAGAAAATATGGCATTAGAAAAAAACCATTTAGCAATCATCACAGTAATAAATGATTCACCAGGCAAGAATCATGAAAGGATGCTAAAACAAGTGGATGAAGGTTTGATGAAAAACAGGATATTTGCGTAGTTTGAAAAGTTATTTCCTCACAAATCGTTGTTAATAACAGAGAGAAAAGTAGTAACTTTATAATGAAGAAACCTTGCAGATACCCCCTTAACATCACCAAAAATGGGACAAACCAGTACTGTGTGGTATTTCTGCTAAAAATGTATAATCTGAATCTGACCATGAAGAAAGATCAGAAATACTCAAATTAAGGGACATTTTGCAATAATAAATGACTTGTACACTTCAAAAATATCAATGCCATGACAGACCAAAAAGGAAAAAAGAAAGTTCTTGATTATCAGCAACTAAAAGCAAAAACAAAAAACGGAAGGGGAATGTAATATGATCCTGTATTGGATCCTGCACCAGAACAAAAACCTGCTATAAGAGACATTATTAGGACATTGGTGAAATTTTAATAAGGTCTGTATATTAGATAATAGTATTGTATCAATGTTAAATTTCCTGAATTCAGTAATTGTACTGTATAAGCTAAGTTAATAACTCTGTTCTTAGGAAGTACATACTGAAGTATTCAGTGTGAAGGGTTAAAATATTTAGGGAGAAAGCTAAAAACGCAGTATTCAAGGAAAATGGTATCTTTCACTCCAAGTGGAAAAATAAAATAAAAATATGGAATTTTTTATTCCATAACGAATAAAACTATGGAAACCCATTATTCAAACTAGAAGCTAAATAGGTAACAGGGAAGCTGAAAAGGAAACAATTCCAAGCAACTATCATGAGAACCATGAAAAGAAGCACCTTGCTGAGTGACAGGAGGGGCCCAGTGCATCCTCTGGGAGGAAGGAACCCAGGCTTCAGAGCAGGGGCAGAAGCCTGCATTAGCACGACCTCCTCTTCCTTCTGGCTCACCCACCTCTGCCTCTCTCCAGATGTTTCCTTTCTTCTCACCTCTTTGAGATCTATTTGTATTCACAAAAATTCTATGCTCCCTATAAGTAATTGTTTGAATGAAGTGAAACATTTAAATTTCTTTCCCAGATTAAGTTTATTTTTATTTGCATGTGACCCATAGTTCCTTTGTCAATGGCTCCTACATGTCTGATTTAAATATTAACTAACATTTTTCATAAGATACTCACAAGGAAACTAAAAGGCTTATAGTTTTCTCAGAAAGCATATACTTTGATTTACTGCCTTATGTAAAAAAAAAAGAATCTGTGGTCCTTCTAAAACTACAACCTTATATTGATTTTATCATCATATAACATACACAAATACTGATAATCAACTCTGTACTCCATAAACATGTATAAATAAAAATAATTTAAAAAAATAAAATAGATACAAATTAAAAAAAATAAAATATGTAAAGTTAGCAGATAATTAGCTTTTAAGAACTTTTTTAAAAAATAAAATTAATGATTAGTATCATATTAGACCAAATTTAAATTTCATAAATTAGTTCCAGTTAAAAGTAATTATTTTGATTATCTTGTTTTAAATTGGATGTTTGCTGATATTATTAGCACAGTATGTGCTAAAGCCTCTGGTACAACATAAAAGCTATAATAAAATCTACTGTAAATCATTAAAAAAAATTTTTTAAATAAAACTACAATCTCTATTTGCAGCCTCCTCACCTGATAAGCTAATAAATCTTTATCCTCTAATTTTTCCTTCATAGCTTTACATATATTAAAGATTTGTGTTTTACTTACTTCCAGCTTTTTATATTCATTTTGACAGGTATGATGCTTCAAAAGCCACTCGATGGTAAACTTCACAGGCCTGGAACAACTGAATGACTTAACTATTTAGAAAAAGAAAATCTCATTTTATATTAATTATATATATACTCTAGTATAAACTTAAGGTTTCAAGAATGCAACTTAAAATAGGCTACTTTAATGTAACAGTGAGTAAAATATTATCTAATTTCTCCAAAAAGACACGGCAAAATGAGACACATAAATTCATTAAATTATTATAGTTAACCAAAAATTTCTGTAATACTATTCATTTCATCTATAAGTCCAATGTTAAAATAAACTGAATAGCCTGATACTCTAAGTTACTGCTTATTTCACTCTAAAATGTTCTTCTCACCCACTTATTCATTCAAAATTCATGAGCTCCTGCAGTGTGCCAGGAAGGGATATAATGGTAAACAAGAACAATCCTTGTCCACGACCAAAGAAGTACTGGGGCGTTGAGGGGACTAACAATTAACCAGATACTTTCAATAGACTAAGAGACTGAGAATAGGGTTTCGAGGAAGAACTGGGCAGGACACCTAACACAGTCCAGGAGAGCATGAAGAACAGGTTACCAGCAGGCTTGCTGGAGGAAGAGACCTGTAACTTGAAGGAAGAGCAGGAGTTAGCCAGATGAAGAGAAGGGTTGACAGTATATGCAAGGGTCCAGAGTGAGAGCATGACATGGGTATGATTACTATGGTGAGGACACAAATTGGGGAAAGGGGGAAGAGTTGAAGCTGAAGAAGAGTGCTGGGGAAAATTACAAGAGGTCTTATGCTTTGCTAAAGAGTTTGGCCTTTATTTTGAATATTAAGAACCACCAAATGATCCAGGTAAGAGGTGACATGATTAAGACAGACTGAAAAATATAAGTCTAGAGTTAGAGAAAGCTCTGTTGGGAGTATACTCACAACATGGCAGCTGGTTTCCCCAGAGAATGGGTGATCAGAGAGAACGAGCAAAGAAGAAGCCACAGTAGTTTTTATAACCTATCCTCAGAAGTGATGTGCCATTATTTCTGCCATATTCTATTGGTCACTCAGACCATCTGATATAATGTGGTAGGGGACTATACAAGGTCATGAATACCAGGAGGCAAGGTTCATTGGGAGTCATCTTAAAGAGTCATAATCATCAAGAGGGAATGCAAACTGAGCCCAGAGATTGAAGTTCAAGAGGCTGAGGCTGGTAGAATTTCTGTGGTATAGTACCCAAGAGATGGGAGATGCACAGAGAAAGAGTAAAAGAAATGTGCCCAGTGGTCCCCCTGGGTCTCTGGCTAAAGAGCCCATGCACATGGAGCCAAACAATCTCATAGCCCACAAAGAGCTGGGAACTGTTTGAGTTTTCAATAGCCAAAGTGGAGAGGCCTTATCAAACACACCAAGCATATAAGAAAGATACAGAAAGACCACAACTTAGAAGTGCTGCTAAGTTAGTCCTAGAGTAAAGCCTACTCCAGATCCATCCTAAAAGAAAAACAAAATTAGGAAATATCAAACTGATCCATAGGAAACCAACTATCTTCTAGAACAAAGTAGTTAAATGACTACAACATCATTCAGCACTCAAGAATGTAAAATTCACACAATATCCACCATCCAAAAAAGATGGAAAAAAACCCCAAAAAACCCCAATATTCAGCATCCAAACAAGAACACCAGATAAACAAAGCAGAAAAATTTGACCTATAACCATGATATAAATTAGTCAATATGACAAGGATGACAAAAATGACAAAGATGATGGAATTAGCAGATAAGAATGTGAAAACAGACAACATGTTCCATACACTTAAAGGTGTAAAGGAAAACATGAAAATACTAAGGACAGAAATAAGATATAAAAAAAGAACCAAACTTCTGGAGATTTAAAAATATGTATATTCAAAATAAAAAGATCACTATATGAGATTAACAGCAAATTAGATACTGCAGAAGATCAGTGAACTTGAAAACAAAGCAATAGAAATATCCAAAATGAAGCACAGAATGAAGAGACTGAAAAAATTAACAGAGCCTTAGTGACCTGAGAGACAATATTGAGTAGTCTAGCGTATGTATAAATGGAACCCCAGAAGGAGAGGACAAAGAGGAAAAGGGT
Source organism: Cynocephalus volans (assembly GCF_027409185.1). NCBI lineage: Eukaryota > Metazoa > Chordata > Mammalia > Dermoptera > Cynocephalidae > Cynocephalus > Cynocephalus volans. The sequence goes on from NC_084473.1 coordinate 86,462,347, forward strand.
GTCTACCTCCATGATCTGAGATTTTTTTTCCATATGGATATCCACTTGTTCTAGCATCCTTGTCAAAAAGACTGTCCTTTCTCCAACAAATTATTTGGCACCTTTGTTGAAAATCAATTGACCTTATAAATATGGGTTTGTTTCTGGACTCTCTAGTGTGTTTAATTATTCTATATATCTGTCCTTATGCCAGAGCCACACTATTGCATCATGTTAAGTTTTGAGATCAGATAGGAAAAGCCCTTCAACTTAGTTCTTTTTCAAAATTGTTTTGGCTGTTCTAAGTCATTTGTATGGTCACATACATTTTAGAAATAGCTAGTCAATTTCTACATAAAATCCTGCTTGGATTTTGATTAGGATTAAATTGAATTTATACATCAATCTGGGGAGAATTGACAGTATGATGTTAGCTATAGATTTTTCATAGATGTCCTTTATCAGGTTGAGAAAGTCTCCTTTTCTTTCTAGTTTTCTGAGAGTTTTTAATCATGACGGCGTACTGAACTATTTCAAATGCTTTTTCTGTACATTTTGAGATGATCATTTGGTGTATTTCTTTTATTCTGTTAATATTGAGAGATTTTTTAACACTGGCTCCACATGACTGCATCTTGAAAAATCTAGCAAAAGAGGGGTCACCTGGGGAAAGCCAGATGTCTGATCCCTAAAAAAGCATGGACACATATCCAAGGCACCAGTCCTCAGCTTTGCAGGCACTAAAATCTTGTACTGTGAGAACACAGATACTCAGTCTCACCCTTTCCCCACCTCACCAACGTAGATGTAAAACTAGAATGCCCAATTACTCACTTATAATGAGATGTAAGTATAAACTGGATGTGTAATGACCAACTAACTCTCCTTTCAGCATGCCTCCCTGGAAGCCCAATGGTGATGAGAAGGTTGTTTGGTGAGCCTGGCATCAGAGCAAAGAGGTTCAGGTGGATGTTGCATCCACACCTGCCAGACACATGTCATAGCAGTAATAATGGCTCAAGACCTCTCTCCCAGCAGTATTGTTGGACACTGCCAGCATTTACCTGACTAAACCCTAGAATTGTTATGCTTTTGTTCTTAAATCCTTTGTGCTCTCCCTTCTTTCTTTAGATATAATAACACATCTTGATTACAGTCTACTCTTGGGCTGATCTCTGTCATTATAAAATAATTTCTTAAAATCAAATTCTATGTTTCAACAGCCCACATTACTTTTTTCCCCATATAACTTTTTGTTAGCACCAGTCTCAGGTTCTTTTAAATCCTATTTGTTTAGACTTTGAGACAGAAATTCATTAAAGCAAACAGAGGTCAAGGTGTTTTCCTCACCCATGTGGGACTTCAATCTCCTCTTACCAAGCTCTTGTCTCCACTGATGATCTATGATATCTCAGGGCTGTTCTAAACCACTTCTGCTTTCCAGCTGTTGGCTGGCCTAACTTCCCTCAGCACGGACCCCCAAATGGCAGAATCGCCCTCAACAGGTGATCAGAGCATGGAATAACAGAAAAAAGGGGTGTGGTTTTGAATCCTGATGAAGCCAGTTTGCTCTATCCAATGAAAAATTGCTCCTTATCCTGAGACTTTAACTCTGTCAACCAACTCTCCTAGTCAAGTTACTGGAAAAGACAAGGGGAAGCAGACCACTGTGAATAAGACCCAATGTAAACCCACTAAAGATATTAAAAACCTTAGTGGTCCTGGTACATCGGTATTCATACAGAAAAGACAGTCCCTACCTAACAAATATTTTCACTTTCATAAGCCCTAAAATGCTAGTGTCTAGCAATTTTTATTTCATACTATCATATCATGTACATTTATAAAAGTTCTAGGAGAATAAAGGGTTTCTCACAATCATGAAATTTCATATATTCATAAAAGGAATTTATCTAGTTTTAAAATCTGGGACTCAAAGTCAAACTTCACAGAAACCAAATACTTTTTTTGCTGAAACCTACTTTATTAGACTTTAATTGTAATTTTGAAAGAATGATTCATATAACATTTTTTAAAAGAAGATAAGAGAAATCCATTCTTGCAAACAACCAAGTCCTGACTGAAACAGAAGGAAACTTAAAATATCAGAACCACTTAAAAACAAAACATTTGCTTAGTTTATTATATATAATATGTTACATTAGTTTACATTAATGTATTCATTTAGAATATATATTACGTTACATTTGCTTATATTATTGTATTATTATTATATTATTTTATTATACTTACCAGAAAACTTGATATCAGTATTGCTAAACATAGTTTTGCTAAATACCAAAGGTCCTGATTTCTAAAATGAAAAACAAATACAGAAAGATCGTTAAAAAATTTTTCTCTACTGTCTAAGAGTAGTTTTACCCTATAAAATAGAGTACTAATCCTTGCACTTCTCCCTCAGACCAGAGTATTTTTTAAAATGTAAACTGATCACATCGCTCATTTGCTTAAAACCTTGTCTCGTGTCTACTCCCTGCAGTTGATGTGAGGCTCAGTTCTCCTGCCTCTAACGGTCTCAGCCAGGAGCCACTGACACATGAGAGGTAAGGGCTGCTACAACTACAGGATTAGTACTGCTGGGACATGATATGAACTGTCTGTGCATTTCTGCATACTGCTCTCTTGCTATCAACATAAATGCACTTTTGATAAACAATTATCTCCCCCACCTGCCCCAAATTGCTATGGTTTACTACTGCAATTACAACAAACCAAAATTCTTACCACAGCCTATAGGATCTTGCATAATCAAAGCCTACCTACCTCTCCAGCAACTTTTTTCAGTTCTTGAAAAGCATGATAGTCCTTTCTGCGCTCAGGATCTTAGGGGTTAATGTGGAAATTTATTTACAAACCCTCCCTCTGACTCTTTCTTCATCTAGTTAGCTCCTTCTTACCTTTCAAGCCCCAGCTCTAAAGTCCATTCTCCTCGGGAATACTTCCCTGTGGCCCACCCAAGGCCAGGCCCTCCCTTGTACAGTCTCTAGCACCCATTCTTCTTCACAACCCTTACCACAATTAAATCTAAATAATTGATGAGTTTTTTAATGTCTTCCCTCCCCAAGGATAAAAATCCTGTAAGAAGGGACTTTGTTAAATGAATAAGTGATTAGAAATTACAGAAAAACACAGACAGCACAAGTGGTAACCTTTTCCCTCTCCCCAACATAGTTTTAACAACAATAACAATTAAATTCCCAGCCTGGATCCCTCCTCTGAGCTCCAGATCCACATACCCAACTGCCTAAAGGACACATCCACTGGGATGTCCCTCAGACACACCACAATAACTTGTCCTAAACCAGACACACTCCTCTCTGCTCACCAACTCTTCCTACACTGTCCACCTTGGTTGAAGGTGGTACCACCTGCGGTCACCCAAGCCTCCTTCCAGTCTCACTTCCACTGCCCAAGGCATGCCTATTTTATCTCACAAACACTTCCCAAATTTAACTCTTCCTCTTCATCCCTGCCACCACTGCCCTAATTCAGGTCCTCAGCATTTCCTGCCTACACTTGGGCAATAGCTTACCTGCCTCCAGACTTGAGCCTATAATTCATCATTAGATAGAAGCCAGAGTGATTAGCTTTTATGTCTAAAAACCCTTTAATGGCTCTCCCTCATTCACACCCTAAAGTAGCTACTGGGAGAGGCTAGCCAGTTAGCTCAGTTGGTTAGCACATGGTATTATAAAACCAAGGTCAAGGCTTTGGATCCCCATACTGGCCAGCCATACACACACACAAAAGTAGCTACTGGGAGCTTGGGGGGCTAATTCAACCTATAAATGGGGGTTATTTGGCCCTCAAGAGGCTCTTTTTAAAGTTCTGAGTTAGTTGACATAAATATGGATTCCAGCTTCCCTTAAAAAAACAAGACATGGCAATTCTGTGCCTACTGTACCATATGGAGTAAGCTGGAGCTGAATCTCAGCTCCCCTCTTCAGGAGGTGCATGCAATCTGTAGTCTACCGCTTTCCCCACTAGCCCCTACAGATCTGGACCTAGCTCATTTCACTCATTGACATGACCTGCCTCAGCCAGAGCAGGTCCTTGAGTTTGAGACCCCTGGTCTCAGGCTCAAAGCCAAGCTCAGGCTTGGAAGGCTTGCAGTGAACTGAGGCCCCTCTTACGCCCCTGTCAGAATTTCACTCAGCAGAAACACCATGAACACCCTCCACTGCTGCTGCTCCAGTCCCCTCTTTCTTTCACCAAGGTAACACCAAGTCACCTTTTAAGATCCTGGCAGGCACCCCCTCCAGGAAGCAAGGTTCGATAACCTTTTCAGTGCTCCAGTAATATCCCAAGCATACTACCATGTAAGTAATTATCTACTCTTGAATCTATTGTCCTTACTGTTGTGTGAGCTTCCTGAGAAGGGGCTGTGTTTAAAATTCATATTTGCAACAGCAATGACCAGTCTAGCAGTGCATGGCACAGAGTAGTGCTCAAATTGTTTCCTGCTTTTTACAATCAAAAGAACCATATCTTGATAGATCTTCAGAACAAATAAAAAAAGCCCCACTCTCCCCTCCTGTTCGGACAACCTGAAATGAGAATAAAGCAGTCCACTCTTTGCAAAGAAGGGCTTTTATACTTCTACCGGCCTGAGTCACACAGGAATAAAGTTAGCCTGACTGAAGATTATGCAGCACCCAAGGGACAAACTTCTCTTCCTCATGCAAGAAGCAAGGTCATTCTTCCTCCATATCCTCTGGATTCTCACCATCCAAAGTATACTTGACAGAGATCTTTACAGTTATGCTCCAGTAGTCTAACCATAAGCATGCAGCTGCTTCATGGTACTGCCATTCAGTATGGTAGGAGCAAGAAACCATGAGCGTGGTTCACTGAGTTTTACTTTTTATTGTTCAGAGAAATTCAGTAATGGAGATGCAGGCTTATAAAAACTGGTGCACAAAATAGGTCAGCAACTCAGAAGAATCCTGGAAGAAATGGCTACAATGGGTGTTAAAGATCCAGAAAGATATCTAGACTGTTCCTCTGACTAGCTTTTGCGTTGTAGGAAGTATTTGTGGCCTCTGGTACTATTTTCTTTTTCTAGTTAAATAAAAATATAAGTCTCAATTTGAGAACCTTGACATCATTTCAATGCATGTGAAAAATATCCATCCCAAACAGAGCTGGATGAGTCATCTGACCGTAGAGAAGCAGGAGATAATGCTTCTTTACAGACTTCCTGTCTCTCTTTTGCAAGACTTTTCATAATTCTGCTCCTGCACCGCTCCCACATCATCTCCTCTAACTACTGGATGTCAAGTTCTCTATAAAGGTTGCTCTGGAAAGCAAGAGTTTCCACTCACTCATGCTTCCAGGCTTGTTTTCCAAGAACTTAAATCACACGTCCCGCCCCTCCTACACACACACTGTGGAACTGTGATAGGAGCTCTAGAGAAATCCAGGAACCCAAGAAGAGGGAAAGAGAGGTGACTATGGCATGTTCCCTCTCCTCATTTACAGAAAAAAGCGGAAGCGGCATATGCTGGAAAGTCCTCATGGGCGTGGACCCTGTGGCTACATCTGGGCAGGAGGAGGGGTTGAATCCCAAAGATGCCGCTAGGTGTGCCGAGAGATGACGGGCTCGGGTCTGAATACACGAGAACCGGATCCAGCCAGAACACTTCAGCAGAGCGAGGGCCAGGGCTTCGGGAACGGTGATGCATGAGCAGAAGAGCGCTTAGACGGGACAGCGTCCCATGCACAATCTTGACAGCTCTTCCCCGCTGCCCAGGTCGGCTCAGAGGAGGGGGCGCTCCCCACACACTGTCCATAACAGACAAAAGGCTCGGGAGCGTGTCAGGGGAACGGGGCGTGCCCGGGAGGGGCCAGGTGAACAAGCCCGTGGCCCGGCCCGCGGGGTCGAGCAAGCCCCGCGAGGGCCCTGAGAGCCCGACGTGCACCACACCTCGGTCCCGACACTCTACTTACGTCGTTGACCGTCTCTTCCCAGAGCCCGAGCTCGGGGACGGCGCCCACAGACGCTGGGGCCCAGCACAGGAGGCAGAAGGCGACGCGCAGCAGCGGGGCCCCCGCAGGAAGGCCGCGGCGGCAGCAGGGCGGGAGACCGGCCCCGGAGCGGCAGGGGGCCGCCATCTTGACGCGGAAGCCGCACCTGGCGCTCGGAGCCGCCCGCCCTCCCGCCACGCACCGGGTCCGCACCTGGCGCAGCTCCGCCCCCGGCAGGCAGGCCCACGTCGAGGAAGGCGGGCTCGGACTGGGATGTGGAGGGGCTCGGTCCTAGAAGGGGAGGCGCGGTGCGGGCCTGGTGTGTGGGGCCGGGATGTGGAGGCGGGGCTCAGGGGACAGCCTGGGAGTGGGGCTAGAGGCGGAGCCCGACGGTGGAGACGTGGTCGGAGCGTGTAAGGGAGGGGTGGAAGCCGAGCGTGGAGGCGGGGCTCGGGGCGGGGAGGCGGGGCCTGGCGGGAAGGAGGGGTGTGAGCCGGAGGCGGGGCTCAGGGCGGGGAGGCGGGGACGGACAGAAAGGAGGGGTGGAAGCCGAGCGTGGAGGCGGGGCTCGGGGCGGGGAGGCTGGGCCTGGCGGGAAGGAGGGGTGTGAGCCGGAGGCGGGACTCAGGGCGGGGAGGCGGAGCCGGGCTGAAAGGAGGGGTGAGAACCGGGGCTCGGGACAGGGAGGTGGAGCCGGGCGGGGAAGTGGAAGCGGGCAGGAAGGCGGGGCTCAGAACCGGGCTGGAGTGCAGAGGCTGGGCTGGGCCGGGAGGTGGAGCCCGCCCCAAGCGCAAAGCTCGTGTCAGTGAGGGCTATGGATAGAGTGAGGGCTAAAGTTCCGGTGCCCGGCTGTCTGTTTCTTACATCCTCTGCACCTGCCCCTGCCCTGACTTTCTCAGCTCTGGGGAAACAAATCGTTCTTTAAATTCATGGAATGTATCTGGAAAGTACTTTGAGGCCAGGGCCAATCGAACACGGCTTTGTGTCGTGAGCATTAACGTTGATAGAACAGTTAATAATTTTCAGAACAAATAAAGTTGCCTGACTGCTTAATGCTCAGGGGAAAGGGCTTGGATCTTATTGTGTACTTTGCCTGGCATTTTCGACTGTGAAAGTTGAATACATGTCTTGCTGTCAAAGAGAACTAACATTCATTATCAAATGTAATGTCCAGCGGGAGAATAGAATCCCGGGTTAATATTGCAATTAATGTAAAATTGGATCGATTTATAGTCAAGAGGTCTTGACTACCTCACCCCAATCATTCTCCAGTAATTATTGAGGACCTGCTATGTACTAGAGATTGCATGTGCATCCGTGCCCTTCCCAGCAAGCAGTGTGTGACCAATTCTATGTCGGTGGGAATAAACGTGTCACAAGATCACACGGTAACATCCACCAGAGATTTAGGAGCTAAGTCAGGTGCAGAAGAAGAAAACAAGAGATGGTATTTAAGTCTTACAGGAAGAGTTAAGGGTAAGTTAGCTGTGGAGCAAGGGGTAGATTCAAAGGTGTTTTAATTGAGCGAACTGGAGGAATGGAAAGACATTCCAGATAACTGGATATTGATGTGAGATGGGGAGTGACAAGACTGGGAATATTTTCAAAGTACCAGAGCATACAGGCACTCCTAAGCTAAGTTAGAAAGATGGCACCTTTAGTCTAAGAACATTGGAGAGGCAATGAAGGATAAAGTGACCAGAAAGATCATTTTGGTCGTTATATGAAAACTGTGTTAAGTGAACAATGGGATGACCTGTTAAGTATATTACAGTAAATTGCATGACCAGTTAAGAATAAGTTACAATAGTTAGGAGTTGATGGCCTCAACCACAGAAGCAGCTATAGAAATACAGATTTGAATGAATTCCAGAGATAATGAGGAAGGAGATTTTAAATAAAAAAAGCCTTAATGACTGATTAGATATTGGGGCTTAGGAAGGAGAGGAGCTCAGGCTGGCACACAAGTTTGTGGCTGGAAGAACTGAGATGTGGAAAACCAGGAGGAGGAGAAAATTTAGACAAGTTGAGTCTGAGTTGCCCATGACATGTCCAAGTAGAGCCATACAGTAGACAGGTCTACATAAGAGTCTGGCATCAAGAAAAGCAACTGGAGTGTGGCTGTCATCCTCGTGTGGGTAGAGACTGAAGCCATGGGAGAGGCTGAGACTTGCAAAGGAGACCAGGACAGTGGGAGGAGAGGCGAACTGGAGGCTAAATCCTGAGGAACAAAGAGTATGGGAAGGAGTAATTACAGCAGTTAGACCAGTAGGTCTCAAATCTGGTTGCAAATGAGGAGCTTCATACACTGTCTAGTCACCAATTCTGGAAAGATGGTGGCACGGTAGACTGTTTAGTTTTTAATCTATCTGGATTCTCCCATAATCCTCCAATAGGATAGTATAACCCAAAACTCACAGGCAATATGCACAGCACAATCAGGACAAAGTATCCCCACAAAATCCCAAATACAAGTGGGTGCTGTCAACATCTGGAAACAATATGTATCAGATGGACCTGAGCACAAGAGAACCCCAAATCCCCAGCAGGTACTCAGTGGAAACCCATGAATGCCAGCCAGAGCAGAGAGGGAGCTCTGCAAGATCCAATTTGCAGGTGAGGGCAAAAGGACCATGAGAAAAGTTTTGATGGTCCTGGAGGAGTCCTGGCCTTATAAACTCTTCAATCTAAGAAATGAAAGCTGCCATCCAAAGCAAAGTCCAACCATGAAGAGAAACTATTGGAAGCAGAATCCAAATTCAGCAGGACAGGAACAATACGAGAAAAGGAAAGAGAAAGTTCAGATAAAAGTGAATGAGGTCAAGAGAGCCAAGAAAGCTGAGTAAGTTCAAGGCCATTTTCTTAAAGTATTTTATAAAAATACGAGGAAGCTCTAGAAGATGAAGCTAAAAAAATTATTCAGTTTAGTATTTCTTCATAAAAGTTCAGGAAAACTAACTCCTCATAAGGCAAGCAATAGTAATTATACTTATAAAGTTTTTATAACATCAAAGAGAATATGGAGCAGGATATATCACTTCAGGAAATAAAAGCATGCCAGAAAGACATGCCCACCAAAGAGGTGAAAACTGCAACCTAATTTTTCTAGGTGATTTAAAAGAGATTAAGAAAATGATAGGAGGTGTGAATATGCCACATAAATCAGAGTTAGAAAACTTGGGAGGGAAGGTGATAGAATTCAGGGAAGAATTAGAAATAAAAATAAATAAATAAATAAACACTAAACTAGAAGAAATGCAAGAGCGAATAAAACTAAATGTTTTAAAAGATATAGAAGGTAAAAGTGACATGAATATTAAAACCTAAAATAAATGAAGAAGGTGATAATAAGAACTCTTGAGGAAATTTCAGACACAAAAGTTAGGCAAAGAAGAACGAACATTCATGTAACAGAAGACCCTGAAGAAAAGAGCAGTGCAGATGAGCAAATACTAAAAAAGTATAACTCAGGGAAACTTTCTCAGGGCCGCCGGGTTAGCTCAATTAGTTAGAGCATAGCCTTATAATGCCAAGGTCATGGGTTCAGATCCCCAAACCCACCAGCTGCCAAAAAACAAAAACAAATGAACAAAAAAGAAAACTTACTTGAAATAGAAAGACTTGAAACTACATAATGAAAGGGGGAGGAGGGGGAACTGACCAAAATAAAACATATTTGAGTAAAACTAACTAGACTTTTAAAAAAGGGAATATCCTTTGTGCATCCAGACCAAAATATAGAGTGTTTATAAGAAAAAATATCAGTTTGTCACAAAAACAGCTTATAAGAATGCTTATGCCAGAAGACAATGAAGGAACCTATTTAAAATACTCAAGGAAAGAAAATGAGTTCTGCAGGTTTTTTTATTCAGCCAGAAATGTATACAAAAATGTTGGTAAAAATTAGTCCGTTTCTGTTGCTTATAACAAAATATACGGAACAGGGTTTTTTTAATAAAGAAAACAAAATTTATTGCTTACAGTATCAGAGGCTCAGAAGTCCAAATTCCAGGGAACGCACCTGGCAAAGGCATTCTTTGGTGGTGACTTCAGTGACAGCAGAGTATCACATTGTGAAAAATGGCGGAGCAGAGAGAGACAGACTCATTATGCTCCCCTTTTGAAGCCCCCCAAACCACGTCCCTGATCACCATTTTAATCCATTCACTATGGCTTGGTCCTACAATCTAATCACGTCTTCAAGTCCCCACCTTTCAATGACCATAATAGGATTTCCCACCCTCTTAACAGTCACAGTGGGGGTTAAGTTTCTAATACATAAAACCTGAGGGACACAATTCAAGCATCAGTGAGCTTTGGAGGGACATAGTTTAATTTGCTACAAATAGTATTTGCATCAGCCCCAAACAGGAAACGACCCAGATGCCCATCAGCAATAGAATGGATGGACAAACTGTATCACATTCATACAGTTGAATACAATACAGCAATGAGAGTGAATGAACTACAGCTGCACATAACCACGTAAATGAATCTCACAAAACAAAATATTGAGCTAAAGAATCCAAACAAAAAGGATACATACTGTATGATTCCATTTATAAAACATTTTAAAAACAAGCAACTAATCTGTAGTGTTAGGAGCCAGGATTGGATCCAAGTGAATTGGATCTCACAGAGCCCTCTCTCAGTTTTAGCCACTGTTCTCATCTTGGTCTCCCACACTTTCCAATAAGTACCTGTTGGGGAGTTGAGGATTCTCCTGTACTCAGATCTGTCAGATGTCACTGGGGGGATACCGGTTGAAAGAGGGATGAGAAGGATTTTCTAGGTGCTGTCAATGTTTGCTTTTTGATTTGGGTGCTGTTTATACGGGCGAGTTCAATGTATGAAAATTCACTGATGTGTGCACGTCTCATTTGTGCACTTTTCTAAATAAATGTTAAGCTTTAATTAAAATTGACTTTAAAATACCCATGGACACTCACCATCCCAAAGCAATTACATCCTGATCCTGGGGTTGGGGTCTGGGTGTTGGTACCTTTTAATCTCACTGGGAAATTCTAATGTGCAGCAAGGGTTGAGAACTCCTAAGAGGGAAACCAGGAGAGTGTGGCATTGAGATGCTGAGGAAAGAAGAGGGAGGGTCAAAAGTGACAAACACTGCTAAGAGGTCAGGTAAAAAAAAATGAGTGCTCATGGACTTCAACAGAGAGACAAGAGGGTGTTGGGGCAGAAATCAGGGTGGATTAAAGAAGGAATGGGAGAGAACAGCACAGACAAGAAGATGAGATAGCTCTTGTCAAGGAGTCTGCCTGTGCAGAGAGAAGGAGGGTGTCCTCTCACGAGGGGATGTTTGTCTGTACAGCCATGTTTCCCAGATTCACTTAGGCACATTTCTTGGATATTCACTGTTTGAATTACCCCAGCATTTATGACACATTTATTATGTGCCAGATTTAGTGCTAGGCAGTATTTTCATATCCATTATATCTTCTTATATTCACAACAAACCCATGAAGTTATTTTTATGCCTATTTTATAGATAATAAGACTGACAGTCAAAAAGTTTTAGTTCCTTGTCCAAATTCACACAGCTACTAGATGTTGGAGCTAAGATTCCATTACAGGCTTGCTACCTAAATGCTCTTTCCACTATTTTTCATTGTGTTTAATGCTGCGGGAAATAAGGACATGATCAAGGAAATTCAGCCCATCTCAGATTACAGTCGAGGGCGTAAGGGGAATTTGGAGCTGCAAAAGAACGTGGAATGCAGGGCCTGCTCCCCCAGCTACTGGGAGTGCTGCTGGAGAAAGCTCTCAGCTGGCAACATTCTGTGGGGACTTCCTCCGCTGAAGAGAGCCTCCTCACCTAAGGTCACACCCCCTTACCAGGGTGGTCCACATGCAATGACAGAGCAGCATGGAGTATCAATCCTTGACCCCTTACCCCAAGTCAGGACAACTCCAAAGGGTTCTTCCAACTTCAGAGCTCCCGAAAGGGACCACTGAGGCCACTGAGACTGCATTGCTATGTCATTTCTCTTATCTAATCTTGTTTCTTTACCTTCCTTCCATAGGTGTAGATCCCCAAAGCACTCCCTAATACACTTCGTGCATGCTAATTTTCATCCCAATCTGCTTCTTATGGAACCCAATCTACATCATTTGGTGCCAGAAGGGGTCCAGGAAAACAGACACTGAGATAGGGTTTTATAGCAGGACTACCTACTGCCCAGCAGCAATGAAGACCCCATCACTGGTGGTAGTTGGAGCACAGAGAGCACCTGGCAGTAGGCTATCAGTAGCAGTCTAGTTGTTAAAACTGTCACGTGGCAAATTGTGAGGGGACCCAGTGGAAGAGAAGGCACTAGCAGGTGCAAATACCCATTGTTTGAGAAATAGGGGGAAAGAATAACTGTAAGGACAGCAGAACTTGGCAGCTCCTGCTAACCTCTATTGACATCAGGAAAAAGGTAAGGAAGAACTAAGAATGATTAATCTGCAATTCAGTGTTAAGTGTGAGAACTAGAGGGCCTTTTTTAGTATATATCTCCTGCAGTGAAAGCACTGAGAAAGCAAAGAACACAGCCCAGGACTTAATCATAAGATTAGCTAAATCCCATAGAATATTAAAACTCCCAACTAAGGCAAATCTTTCTAGTTGAGAAAGAATGAGACTCTGAAATATGGATGGGGACATCTGGGTTGATACCCCTGAAATTGTTTGAGTCCCAGACCCTCTGTTTCCTCTGAGCCTATAGATTTATCCTACTCCTCCCCCACTGACAACTAGCACTGCTCCCTTGCATGAAGACAAGACCTCCTCCCACTACAACACAACAGGTGTTCGCATCCCCCAGGATCTTCCTCACTGGCCACTAGGCCTATATTTAGGGTTGGGTGATGATATCACCTAGGTATACTGACCAGTATATACCCAGCTAATACTGAATCTGATAAGATCGTAAAGGGATTACACCCCAAAGGAGCTGCAGGACCCGGTAAGCATGTACCAATAAGGTAAATGCACATGGGACTTGGATTCTGAGGGTGCTAGATCAGGAAGTCAGAATAGGAGGTTAATTAAGGGTAGTTTAATTGAAGGAGATGCCATTACAGATATGGGCTCACTGATAGTGATGGGGATAATAGGTCTCCAAAACAATAGAGGCCAGGTAATGGTGCAAAAATATCAGAAGCTAGGTGGGCACAATGATCATAATTAGTGATAAGGTCAGAGGGACAAACAGGCATCTTGACTTGCAAAGAGTTAGGTAGATGGTTAATAGGACATCGTGTCCTTAAGGGCAAAATAACATGAGCGGCCCACAAGGGTACTACTTATTCTCTACAATCAAAAGAAGTCAAGGAGGAATGGTCAGGAGGTGAAAGGAAATTGCTCATTTTCTTAAAAATCACAATTCCTTGCTCTGTTTCTTAGCCTAAGACAGTTTTCAGACCCAGAACTGAAGGAGAAGCTGAGTTCCAGATCCCAGAAAGAAGGACCTTACAACACCACAGCAAATGTATAAGGACATGATCCATTCTTTCCAAAAGGCTAATTTATTCAGGTAACTATAAACTGGAGAAAGGGGGATACCCAAGCAACTCAAGTACTGTTGGATACAGAGTCTGAGTTGATGTTGGCTCCCTATTAGAATGGAAGGCATAGGAGCCAGGTAATGAATAAATGGAGTCCTGGCCCATCGGTGGATCCACTGAGACCACAGGCCCACATGGTAATAATTGCCCTGGTCCTAGATTGCATAATCAGAATATATATAATTGGTAATTGGAATACCCTTATGTTGGTCCTTGGTATCTGGGATAATAGTTGTCATAGCAGAGAAGGCCAAGTCTGTGGCCCTGACCAATAGCATATCAAACCAATATTGCCTCTGGGGAGGAATTGCAGAAATTAGTGCCACCTTCAAAGAAAAGAGGACGTAATGGTGGTGGTTACCCTCACATCACCAATCCATACTCCACAAAAAAGCAGTCAGGTCCTAAGATAGAACAGTAGAGTACCGCAAACTCCATCAAGCAGTAGCCCAATTGCAGCTGCTATATAGCACATGTGATGTATTTACTAGATTAATTTAGCACAGCCTTGGATATGCAGTGTGCAGCCATTGATTTGGCCAATGCGTTCTTTTCCATCACTATCGGAAAATAGGATCAGAAACAATGCTCATATATTTGTTACATGAGAGGTTCTTTTACTTTCCTGCCTTCTGCCATAGTATAATCAATTGGAATATATCTAGATTAGATGAACACTACCCAGAATTTCACATCGATGGCATCTTAGTAAAGCACTGTGTAAGCAAGAAGTGCTTTCTCAACCTCAGCATTACTGACATTTTAGGACAGATAATTTTTTTTTGAAGTTGGGTCGCTCTGTGTACAGTAGCATCCCTGGTGCCCCGACCCACTAAGCGCTGATAGCATCCCCGCCTGCCAGTGGTGACAACCAAAAAGGACTCTACACATTGCCAGATGTCTAGGGGGAGGGGGTTGCAGGGCAAAACCACCCCCAGTTGAGAACTACTAGGTGGATACGTTGAAGGCCTTGGGAAGACACACGCACTCCAGACTATGGGAAATCAACTACGGGTGACAGGGGTCTTCCACATCAATAAAACTTTAGGCACCCCAGGATGTGGGATATGCTGGAGCATACCCTCAAAAATAAAGGACAAATGGTGACATTTTACACCATCTACCACGAAAAAAAGGGATGCAGAATGCTTGGTAAGTCTCCTCAGTTTCTAGAGGCAGTACGAATCACACCTGGGAATCTAGCTTCAACCCATGCACCAGAAAACATGAAGGCTGCCAGTTTTAAGTGGGGTCCAGATCAAGAAAGAGCTCTGCAGCAGGGCCAGGCTGCTGTGCAAGCAACACTTTCTATCATATTGGAGGTATCGGTGGAGGTGAAATATGTCATGTGGAATTTCTTCTAATGGGAGAAACACAGTGCAGATCCCTAAGGTTCTGGAGCAAGACCATACCATATGTCAGAGAATAGCTCTGAAATAACTCTGGGCATGCCACTGGGCTTTGATAGAAATGGAATGCTGAACCAAGTGACCATGAAGCTATCATAAGATAGGTTCTGTTAGACCCACCATATCCTATGGTAATATCTGCCCAGCCACAGTCCGTCGTGAGATGGAAGTGATTCCTCCAGAATTGTGCATGAGCAGAGTCAGAGGGCACAAGCAACCTGCACACAGAGGTAGCCCAGACCCCCTTGTCAGCTGCCACCACAGTTGCACAAGTGCTTCTCCCTCAGCTGACTTCTGTGGCTGCACGGAAGGTCCTATTTATGTCCAGCTGAGGGAGAAGGAAAAGGCCTGAGTTGGATCATGGATGGACTGGCTCAGTATGTAGGGGAAGCTGAAAATGGACAGCAGCTGCCGTCCAGCCCCACGCAGGTGTGGCCTTGAAAGGCAGGTGTGAGGAAGACATCCTCCCGGTGTCCCCTGGATGAAGGAGCAGAGCTTCAGGCAATGTACCTGGTTGTCAACTTTTTGTGGAAGGAGAAGCTGTCCAAAGTTAGAATATACATGGACTTATGGGCATTGGTGAAAGGCTTAGCCATTAGCCAGCTGGTTGGGGAGATGGAAGGAAGAAGATCTGAAGACTGGGGACCAGGAAGTCTTGGACAGAGGCATGTAGGTAGGTCTATGGGAAAGGACACAAAGTATTCTTTGTTAACACTCACCACAGCACACCTGCGATGAAAAAGGCACTGAATAGGTGGACACAAGCAGTTGGTCAGTTGACATAAGCCAGTCCCTTCATCAGCTGTTCTGGTACTGACATGGTGGGAACAATAAGGTAGTGCCATGGTGGCAAGGATGGAGGCTATGCATGAGCCCAAAAACAGTGTTCCTACTTATCAAGGACAATTTAGCTACTACTATGCCAAATGTCTAACTCATCAGCAACAGAGGCCAATGCTAAGTTAAGTCCCCAATATGACACAATCCTGAGGGAGGCCAACAAGCTACTTAACTATATTCTCTTTCAGCCCAAAAGGTGCAGTGATTCATTTTTGGTGGGTATAGACACATATCTCAGGTATGTATTTGTCCTGACCACGGGGTCTCAGCCTGTACCAATATCAGAGTTTATAAGCATTGGCATAGAATCCCACAAAACATTGCATCAGACCAACAACCCATTTTACAGCCAAGTAGGTGAGAGAGTGGATCCTATGCCCGTAGGATCCACTGGTGATATCCCATATCATAGCACCCAGAGCTGCCAGCCTGTTAGAGCGACAGAACGACCTATTGAAGGCACTGCAGAAATGCCATCTTGAGAAGGATGCCTTGCAAAGATGGGGTGCCATCTTTCACAACACAGGATATACTTTAAATCAATGACTGATGTTTGGTGCTGCATCCCCAATAGGTATAATACACAGGTCTGAGACCCAAGGTATTGAAGCATGAGGGCCCCACCTACCATCCCTCCCAGTAATCCACTTAGAAAATGTGCGCTTCCTGTCCCAGTAATTCTTTACTCGGCAAATGAAAGGTCCTCTTCCAAAGGGTGAATGCTTCTGCCAGAGAACAGACAAGAGTCCTATTGAATACAGTGGCTGCCACCTGGACACATTGAGTTCCTCATGCCAGAGGACTAGCCAACAGGAGTAAATGACATTGATCATCAGGAGGAGGCAAGACTGCTGTTACACTGGGGACAGGGAATATGTCTGGTGCCAAGATGACCTACTTGGGTGCCTCTTGGTACTCCTTTGCCCTATTCTGATGGTAAATAGACAAGTACACCTCCTTCTGCCTAGTCCTATTTCTTTCCATTCCCTTCCACAGGTGCAGATCCCAAGAGCATTCCTTAATAAACCTACTGCTTGCTATTCTCCATCTCAGAGTCAGATTCCTGGGAAACCCCACCTGTGACAGGCATCTCATAGACATCTAATTTCTTTATCCCAGTGAGCACACTTCTATAAATTCCCTTGAAAATACACCCCCAACAATATGAAAATCAGATCACTGGAAACAACCCAAATGCCTATAAACAGGAGATTGGTTGAATAAACTGTGCCACTTTTACACGGTGGAATAGTCTGCTGCTATAAAAAAGATTGAAAGAGATTTCTATGAACTGGTTTGGAGTAATTTTGAGGATGTATTACTAAGCTAAAAAACCCAGTGCAAAAAAAGTGTATGGGATATATTACGTTTTGTATGAGAGAGTGGAAATATGAAAATATACATGTGTCTGCTTATTTTTGTAAAAAGAAACAAAGGATAAAGCTGAAATAATGAGATCGGTTAGCTATAGGGTGTGGGTTGGAATAGGATGTGAGAGCTGGAAACATGGCAATACTTTTAGTATACTTTTTTGTATAGTTTTAACTTTTGAATCTTGTTAATGTTTTACATACTCAAAACATAAAATAAAATCAACAGAGAGGAAATAGAGTGTAATTAGAAACAAATAAACACACAAAACTATTTCAAATTAATAATATGCCACACACAAGGAAGAAAACAAAGAACTATTGCACGTAACTTTTAAACACAGTATTTTTGACTATAAAACCTCAGACAAAAGGGACAGAAAACCTGACTATAAAATGACAAAAAGAAACAAATATTAAGCTCTAGTCATTGTATATAACTGCCAGAACTTACTACAAAGCAGCTGATTCAATGCAAGGGGTGGGCCACAGTGGATTCTCTAGATGCCCAGATACCCATTCTGGAGTGGAGAATACTTGTATATTTACTAGTGTACTTGTGTTTCATGGTGATATGGGGGAGCAATGCTGGGATTAATTACTGTGTATTTCAGAAGTAAATATATTGAGGTTGCAGGAACTAGGTTTCTCACTGTCAGAGGAAGGAGTTACACATACAGAAATGAGGAAAGCTAGAATGAACCCCGCAATGTTGGCTTAGCACTGAAGACATTAGTACGAACTCAAGTTTTTAATTTAGATATATAAATAGGTGTAGATGTGTGCGCATGTATGTATGCATTTGTTTTTTCATATTTCCTTGCTCTGATCACCAGGAGGACCTAGAAGCAGTGACACTCCAGTAGCAATGAGCACATCTAGCACCAGATCTTAGTTTATAAATACCATTACCCACTAAAATAAACCAGGGCTCCTTGGAGAAGTGGCTGAGTCCAGGGATGGGATAGGGAATGTCACAGTGAACTTGGAGCATCTTGCTTTGCCAGAAAGTGGGTAAAAATGATGACATGTCAAAAAGACATAGAAGCCAGCTTGAAGGGGCTCCCTTCACTGACCATAGCTTGGAAAATTTAAGCACCCAAATAAATAATAATAATAATGGATTGTAACTCATCGAGTCAAATGAGAACCCATGATTCCTACTGATATAAATAAATAAATAGGAAAGAAAACTTCCTTACCATAAGAAGACTAACACATGTAGAAGGAATGATGGAGTTAGCAAATTACCATTTGGCAAACGTCATCGTTATAATTGATTCAGGAAGAATGATGAATTCTTTTCTAAAATTAGTAGGTAAAAGTTTGGTGAGAAAGTATCTCCCACAAATGGCTTATTAACTACAAAGAGAAAAATAGTAATTGTACAGTGAGGAAATCAGGCAGATACCAACTTAATGATCAAAGTTAATATCACAAGGAATGGGACAAACTGACATGATGTGTCTCCTGACATGATGCATTGAAAAGAAACAGCGTCACTTCTGTGTATTCCTGCGATAAAGCACTGCCTGAATCTAATCACCCAGAAACAAACAAACCCAAATTGAAGGGCATTCTACGAAGTAACTAGCCAGTACTCAAAAAATGTCAGGATTGGGAAACAGAATCTGAGTAATAGTTACAGATTAAAGGAGACCAAAGAAACACGATCACTAAATGTGACTTGACAGCCTAGATTGGAGCCTGGACCAGAAAAATACATTGTTTTTAGCATAGAGGAAATTATTGGGACCATTGGTGAAATGTAAATAAAGACTGTGAACTAGAAAATAGTATTGTATCAATGTTAATTTCCTGAACATGAAAAATGTACCATTATCACACTAAAGTATTTAGGGGTGAAGGAGCATCATGTCTGAACTTATTCTGCAGTGGCTCAGAAAAAAATTTACATATTATATTTATACACACCTCATATATGATGTATTAGGTATCATCTATATCTATCTATGTACCTATTTATCCATCTATCTATCAAGAGACTGATAAAACCGATGAGGCAAATGTTAACGCCTGGGAAATGTGAATGAAGACTACACAGGACGTCTTTGTATTTTTGCAACTTTCTTTATGTTTGAAATCACTTCAATATAAAAATTTCCAAAACTGGAAAAGGAGGTGGGTATCTCACATCTCCCATATCCCACGCGGTGATCCAACTTGGTGTCCTCCACAGTAGATGGAAAATAATTTATGATCACTTAGTAAAAATGGATTGATGTTTGATTGATTGGTTGCCAATCAGAGTGATTCACTCATTCTCTTTTAGGTCTTATGTTTTGATTTTCTTTTTAAACTAGCTACCATATAATTTTTAATTTACAGTATTAAGTCCTGGGACAAACAAAGATTGTCCAACGAACAAAAAGTAAGCAGAGAATTTGTCAATAGTTGACTGTAGGCTAAACTGAATGATTCCCACCATTAGACCAGACTTTTTCTAGTAGAGTTTATTGTAAGTGATGTAGAACTGAATCAGGGTTCAGAGGTTGCCGTGGGGTGAAATGAAAAGGCAGTTGAAAATGCAGCTTTGGTCTGGCTGGTTAGATCAGTTGGTCAGAGCACGGTGTTGGTAACACCAAAGTCAAGGGTTCGGATCCCCTTACTGGCCATCTGCCAAAAAAAAAAAAAAGAAAGAAAACATGGGGCATCATGAGACCCTGAAATTTAATACTGTCAACGATTGACTTCAGGGTATGGTTTACACCAAAAATGAACAGGTGCTATTGTTGCATAAAAAGCTGTACATTTGATTTATTACCTTTATTTAAAATATTTGGATTATATGTATGAAAAGTTTTGAAAGATTATTATATAAAGCACTTTTTCCACACACTTCCAGTTGCTTCATTTAACTCTTCTCCCCCTAAATCAATGCTCTGATTTTAGTGTTGAGTTAAGGCTTGTGTATGTATATGTAAACCTGATGATTATATTTCTGATATTTCCTTTTCACAGGCAACTTGTAATCAGATATCATAAAAATATTTTTTATACTATGTTGAATCTTTTGTTTACTAATTCTTCATACAGAACATTTGTTATATAACCATCAAAATTCAACAGCACTAAGAAACAGAATTGTTTCTGGAATAGTAGCCAATTCTTACCAGTAGGTGACACTAGCAGCTTGATGATATTTTATATAGAATGGTTTCTTCCCTAAAGTTCTTTTTTAGTGTAGTTTTCAGCTTCTAACTTCAATTGGGGGTGCTATATATATATATATAATTTATTTATTTATTTATTTATACTTAAATTAATAAACTTTATTTTTGGAGCAGTTTTAGGTTCACAGCAAAATTGAGCAGAAAGTACTTCTTTTTTTCTTTTTGTGACCGGCCGTACCGCGCTCAGCCAGTGAGCACACCTGCCGTCCTTATATAGGATCCGAACCCGCGGCAGGAGCACTGCTGCGCTCCCAGCGCCGCACTCTCCCGAGTGCGCCACGAGGTCGGCCCAAGCAGAAAGTACTTCTGATATTTCTGATATTTCCTCTGTTCCCCCCTGATGCACATACAGCTTCCTTTAACATTCCACACTACAATGAGTATCTCTAAATTAAATCATTAAAACATTAATTGATTCAAAAGACATTGTGTGCCTTACTGAGTATTAGGTAATACACAATTGTATGGATTGCTAGTAATGGAACTCAGAATGGATTTTACAGTACTAAAGAGCAATTGTTTTGTTATTTAGATTGTTTTCTATTTTGTTATAACCTAGTTTTCAAGGAATATTAGAACTAATGTCATTTACTTAAGCAAATCAAGCAGCATTTGGTATGTCCTACATCTGAGGCACTGCCTACATGAAACAATCTGTAAAACATAGTGCCTGCCTCCCTGGGAAAGGATGCACATTTAAAGAGCTAATAATACAAGGCAGAATGGGTGAAATCCTGATATTGGACTGTGGTTCTGTTATTGGATATTAGGAGTGATTTAGGGGTAATTTTGTTTGTTTGTTTGTTTTCAAAAGAGTTCTTATCTTTTAGAGACTTTTATCATTTGCAGACCCTGAAATGAGAATTTGAGGATTTGGAAGGTGTAGTATGTCATAGGCTGAATTATGTTCCCACCAAAATTCATATGTTAAAGTCCTAACTCCTTGTATATCAAAATGTGACAGTATTTGGAGATAGGACTTTCAAAGAGGTGATTAAGGTAAAATGAGTTAATTAGGGTAGGCCTTAATCCAATATGATCGGAATCCTTATAAGAAGAGGATATTAGGACACAGACACACACAGAATGAAGACTATGTGAAGACACAGGGAGGAGAAGACAGACATCTACAATCCAAGGAGAGAGGCCTCAGAAGAAAACAACCCCGCCGATAACTTGATCTTGAACTTCTGGCTTCCAGAACCATGAAGGGATAAATTTCTTAGATGGGCTTAGACACCCCATCTTCTGATACTTTGTTTTGGCAGCCATAGAAGACTAACTCAGACAGTGAGCAAAAATGACAGGGGAGGGGATGCAGATGCCCCGGGCTGGGGCATCATCAAGTCAGCTACCACTGTGGGCAACTGGGAAAGGTGAGACAAACGCCTCAGAGGTATCTTGCACAAGGGAAGAGGGAGCTGGGACATTTGTATGCTCACCCCTGCTAGTCCGTGCTAGGGGGCCACCCGGGGGAGGGCATCAATTGCACTGACAGTTCCAGCCTGCTCTGAGCAGGGCAGAGTGCCTTTTCCAAGCTTTGAGGAGAGCCTTCAAGCAAAGAGATGCAGATTGTGATGGCTGCAGCCAGCTCGGGCACACTTGAAAAGGCAGGATGGACATGGGTGAGGCATTGACAGGGACCCCTGCAGAAAGTCATCCTGGAATACTTACAGATGAGCTTATATGATGTCTGAGATTTGCTTCAAAATAATACAAGAGGGAGAGAAGTATGTAGGGGCACAGATAAAACAAGATTGGCTCTAAGTTGATCATTTTTTAAAGGCTGGATGTGGACACATGAACAGTCACACAACTATTCTGCCTATTTATAAGTTTGAAATTTTCCATAATAAAAAGTTTGTAATAAGTGCATTAAACACTTCTGCCAGATGGAGTAAAAGGGACTAAATTTTTACCCTCCTGCCTAAAACAATATCAAAAAACCGGACCAAATATATGAAACAACAGTTTTCAAGACACTGGACATCAGGAAATTAAAGACAGTTAACCCTGAGAAAAGGGAAAAATAATTGATTCCTATGATTACTCCAGCCAAGTGACTCAGAAGGATTTTCAGGCCATAGCACAGGGAGGAAGAATCCAAGCAGAGCCTGGCAGATACCCTGAGCTGAGAAGACAGAGCTGAGAGTTCAGAGTGAGTAAAGCAGCTAGAGTTTGAAGCACAAAATATGGAGAGGATAGGGCCATATAGAGAGTTTCTGAGATCTGCAGAAGTCCCCCCTTAAAACTTTAGCATAAGTTTATCAGCCACTGCATGTGAAGAAACTACAGGAGGCTGAGAAAAGAGCCAACCAAAAGAATAAAAGGAACAGTACCACAAGGGACTGGGAAAAGTGCCTGTTCTCTCCAGCTAACCTAGAAAACTTCCTGATTCACAGGGCGTTGGGTAGAATACTCAAAAGTCTTGCCTCAATAGTGGGCAATAATTAACTTTAGACTAAACAGGGCTTGAGTCTCAACTAACAAATCTTCAAAGCAAAACCCCAAAAGAGTCAGTTTCCAATTAACTATATCCTAGAACAAAGCTCAAGAAATTTATAGGAATACAAAAATCTCGAACACCCAGCAAGGTAAAATCACAATATCTGGCATTCAAAGATCTTCAATCAAAGATCACCAGGAGCAGGGCTGGGCAGTTAGCTCAGTTGGTTAGAGCATGATGTTACAAAACCAGGGTCAAAGGTTTAGATCCCCATACCTGCCAGTCACCAAAAAAACCCCCCAAAACAAAAAACAAACTAAAAAACTGTATTCCATATGTTCAAAAAGTTAAGTAAAGACATGGAAAATAGAAAAAAAATGAAATCCAAATTTCTAAATATGAAAAATACAATGGCTAAGGTAATTACACTGGGTGGGATTAATGGAAGATTGGCTATTGCAGAAGAAAAGATAAGTGAACTTGAATACATAAGAATAGAAAATATCCAAGATAGTTGAGTGGAAAAAAAAAAAAGAATTAAAAAAGTTAACAGACTGAGTATTCAAATGGTCTAATACATGTGTAATTAGATCCCCAAAAGAGTAGCGTGATGGGAAAAATATTTGACGAATGGTTGAAATGTTCCTGTACTTAATGAAAACTATAAATCCACTGATTCAAAAAGTTCAATTAAAGCCAAACAAAAGAAGTATAAGAAAACTACATCAAGGCATGTCATAATCAAATTGCACAAATCAGTGAAAAGAGAAACTCTTAAAAGCAGTCCGAAAAAAGAGTGTTAGGTACAAAGAAAAAAAAGGTAAGGATGACATCAACTTCACGTCAGAAACAATGTAATACCAAAGAAGATAGTGGGGGATCACCTTTAAAGTGCTGACAGAAAAAAGTCTGTCAACCTAGAATTCTATACCCAGCAGAAATATCTTTCAAAAACAAAGGAGGCAGTGATGTCAGCAAAATGGCAGAACAGGAAGTTCCATGCTCTCACTGCCCCACAAAACATTGGAAAAACAATCAGGAACTGTCTGAACCAACTTTCTAGGTGCTCTGTAAAACAGTCAAAAGTTAACAGCGACCAAACAAATTCCCAATCGAGAAAAAGATTTCTTCAAAGTGGCTGGGAAGCTTCGTAGTGTTTTTGCTTGCCGTTGCCCAGCTCATGCAATGGCAGTCCTGATCTTGAAGCTGCAGAAGCTGGGTTCCCAGTTCCCTCCCTCAAACCAAAGGGAGCAGTGCAGGCCTTATTTGCAAATTATTGTGTACACTGTTCTAACCTGTCTGGGGCATACCTGAAGAAGTGACACAAGATGCACCTCTCTGTTTTCCCTAACTCAGAATTTTGGCAGGAAAAGTGACAGGCATTGCTCGTAAAAACTGCAAGGTGGCTACAGACCTACAGATGCCTACGGCAAGAGATTATGGGTGGAAACATACAATAGACCATCAAAGGTCTGAAAGAGAAGCTGGGGTGAGACTCTGGGAAATTACGATATTCGAAAGCAGCAGTGTATACTGGGGAATTTAGAAAGCCAGTGCACACCCATAGTTCCATTTAAAAATGCTTGCTCAAGAAAAGACCTGAGAAGACGTTAGACTTTCCCTTGAGGCTGACCCTATGCTCACAATGAGCCTTGCTAAGTGTTGAAGGAGTGCCCCAACGTAGAGCCAATCTGCAAAGACTGGGGTAAGTGGTTGGTTTTTGTTTTTGTATTTTTTGCTTGTTTTTGTTGTTGTTTATTTTGAGTTTTGTTTATTTCAGCTCCTGACATTCAAGGAAATTTCTGCCAAGACATATATATCTAGTTTTATGAGAGTTTTTCTCATAAATAACTTGATTTTTACAAATGTTTTTTCTGTGTCTACTGAGATAATTATGTGGGTTTTTCCCTTTATGCTATTAGTATGGTGTAATTCATTAATTTTTTTTATAGTAACTAATTGAGTTATAATTCACATATCAAAGATTTCACCCTTTTTGTTGTGGCAAAATACGCATAACATAAGATCTACTATTTTAGTTATTTTTAAGTGTACAGTTCTGTGGCATTAACCTCATTCACGTTGTTGTGCCACCATAACCACCATCTATCCACAGAACTTTTTCACCTTCCCCATAAATCCCACACTTTGTTTATTCATCTGTTGATGGACATTTATGTTCTTTCCACCTTTTATCTATTGTGAGTAGTGCTGCTATGAACATTGTGTACAAGTTTTTGCTCAAAAACACATTTTAATTCTGTTGGCTACATACCTTGGAGTGGAATTGTTGGGTCATATGGTAACTCTATGTTTAGCTTTTTGAGGAATGACCAAATTGTTTTCTAAAGCAGCTGTACCATTTTAAAATCTCATCAACAATTGTATTAGTTTGCTAGGGCTGCCATAACACAATGCCATAGACTGGGTGGCTTAAAGAACAGAAATTTATTTTCTCACAGTTCTGGAGACTAGAAGTCGAAGATCAAGGTGCCAGCAAGGTTGGTGTCTGGTGAGGGCTCTCCCCTTGGGTTGCAGGCAGCCACCTTCTCGCTGTGTGCTCACATGACCTCTTCTTTGTACATGTGCAGAGACAGCACAAGTGAGCTCTTAGGTGTTTCATTTTATAATCCCATCAAATCAGAGTCCTGCCCTTATGACCTCATTTAACCTTTACTTCCTTAGAGCCCCCATCTAACATAAATATGAGTACAGCTGGGGTATAGGGCTTCAACATATAAATTTGATGGGGGGACACAGACATTCAGTTTGTAACAGCAATGTATGAGGGATCCAGTTATTCCACAACCTTGCCAAAACTTGTTGTTGCCTGTCCTTTAGATTATAACCATCCTAGTGGGTGTTAAGTGGTATCCATTGTGGTTTTAATGTGAATTTCTCTAATGACTAATATGTTGAGCATCTTTTCATGTGCTTATTGGCCATTTGTATACCTTCTTAGGAGAAATGTGTGTTTAAATCCTTTGTTCATTTTAAAATTGGGTTATTCATTCTTTTATTGTTGAATTGTAGGAGCTCCTTACATATTCAGGATATATGTCTCTTTTTAGCTAGCCTGACAATCTCTGTCTTTCAAGTGGAATGATCAATCCATTCACAGTAAACTATCCCTCGCTAAACAAGAAACTTATTGAACACAGGGATGACTTGTAAACTTCCTGAACTTGGAATACATTCTGCAAGTCACAGACAGATCCATCAATGTGGTGTCTTACTGGCTCCAGATATTTAAGTACAACACTTGACCAATCATTGGCTTTGTACTAAGCTATGCTGACTCAAGGGTGCTTGATTGAAAGCCAATCTGAAAAAATAAAACCAAGGATAATTTTTAAAAAGCAGCTGAGCAGAGACATCAGCAGTCATACACTGCAGGAGAAACACAATCTACAGAATTAATCCAGGCAAGTCACTAAATAAACAAACAGAAATAACAACCACCTCTGGGAGAGGGGAGCATCAGAATCCAGAGTTTCTGCAATATATGATCTGAAATATTCAGTTTCCACAAAAATATATGAAACATACAAGTAAACAAGAAAGTTATCCACAGTCAGTAGAAACTGTCCTTGAAGAGGCCTAGATGTTAGACTTAGCAGAGAAATACTTTATTATAAAAAGTATCTATTTATAAATAAGTTCAGAGAACTAAAGAAAACCATGTTTTAAATTTTTTCATTTAAAATCAAATAGAGACTATCAATAAAGAAACACATTATTAAAATAACCAAATGGAACTTCTGGAGTTGAAATTATAACTGAAACTAAAAACTCATCTGAGGGGCTCAACAGTGGACGTGAGCTGGCAGAAGAAAAAATCAGCAAACTTGAAGACAGATCATCAGAGATAATCTAACCTGACGTATAGGACAAAAAAATAAATTAGGGAGCTACACATTTTACAGTGAGAAACTGTGTTAAAACAAGCCATTAGTACTCATGGAGTAAAAGCAGCAACCTGCATTCCGTTGAACTGCTCAGACTGCTTGTGGTATGTGTAATGGAATTTCGGTTTTCAAACCCCAACTGATGGCCTTTAATTTTCAGTCGTAGGGGCAGGACCTTAGAGCCTGCTTCCACGGGAGGCATGTGATGTCTCGTTCTAAGTTTTCGTACAGAGTCTAAATGGCGTCTCCTGGCTTGGCTCATCTGCTTCCCTGTGGTATGAATGGACTTCAATAAAATGCGCAAGTCAGAGCATTCTGAGGAATGTTCTCTAAAAGCAAACAATTCATTTGAAGCTGTCTGCTCCCTCTTCTAGCAGACTGCTGTTCTTTGCAAGATCCCAATGCCCAGAACAGAGCCTTCCTCTTGGTGAATATTTGTAAATGGATGAGTTGACTGTATGACTATTATTCAAAAACACTTTTTTGGTTAGAATTTATAATGGTGTAGTTTAAATAAGTCCATTAGTTAAAAATCACCATGTCCTTAAGGGGTAGGAAGGGTTAATATATGTCACTCTCATGTTTCTCTTTTAAACATCTATACATGGAATCCCTTTTTAATAAAAGACATTGTACATGAAAATATTCTGAAGTAGTGGTCTATGGGTTACAGTTTCTAGAAATAATCATTACATTTAAGTACCAAAAAATTAATTAGACATGCTATTTTAAAGTTAAATAGAAGGGTAGTTTTGCTGCTGTTCTGACTTACAGCTTTAAAAGGGAGAAAATAAAATCTAAATATGGGAACATTGTACATTAGTGAAATGTCCATTAAAGAAAATAAAACTTCCCGTTTTCCCATTTGTCACCGAAAGTAACTAAACATCTTTAGAGAAGTTAAGTTGCTGTCGTAGCTGTTTATTTTGGGGTCAGTTACTTTCCCGTTGACTCAGCAGAAGTTCCAACTTGCTGTTGCCCTTGACCAGGAGAAGTTACAAAGGTCTAGACTTTCATGAATCAGAACAGGTCTGGCCAGAATCAGTGTGGTCTCTGGGATGAGAGACTGTGGTTTGGCTCAGTTCCTGACTGGGGAACCTCTGCTTGGTCTGGCAGACATGGAGGCAGAGAATCTCTCTTTCCCGGGCTGGTACTCTGACCCACCTCATTTCCCCACATCCCATCGGTAAAGCCACCACTACTCGCCATACCCATACACTGGCAGAGGGACACTGAGGCTCACGTAACTGGTAACTAAACCCTGGGATGAGATCATAAGGAGAGGAAGGGGGTTGCTTGCCTCCGAGCCTGACTGCTGTTGTCAGGGATGAGGGCCATTGTCCCTCACCCTGAGCTTCCCCAACTGTGTGCACCACTGGCTAAGGCAAAATTCTCTTTCTAAATTTTAGAGAGAGTTGGTATTATCTTGGAGGCAGCTGATGACACAATCAGGAAAAATATTTCTAATACACAAATGTTGGTGGGCTTGTACTGCATAAGAAATGATGCCTCAAATTGGGAAAAGCCTCTAGCAAGTATGCAACTCTTCAAAGACCTTGTCTCCTCCCCTTTTTACACAGGGTGTTGCATCGGTATTCTTACTGTACACTTAAGGAAACTTGGGTTCTAGAAAAGTCAAGTGATCTGCCCTATAGCCCAAGGAGACCTGGCAGGTCTAGCTCCCGGCTGGACCCTCCCTGCCTGTGGCCACGTGGCCTGGTGCTTTGATTTTTTTTCACAAGAATTGCCCTGACTCTCCTTTCTATTCATTAAGAAAAGCAAGTAAAAAAAAAAAAAAAAGAAAAGAAAGAAAGGAAAAGCCTTCACAAGGCAGAGCTAGTCTTACCCGGTAGGTCACAAGGATTTCTGGTATTTGTTTATTTCCTGGTCCTCTTGGCCTCCCAATCCTAGCTCAGCATGGGTGGAGACAATGGCCCGACTTGTTCCTTCCTGTTTTCTCTCTCCCACTGTTTGCCTGAAAGAGCCACTTACAAAAGTAACTGGAGTTTACACAAAAGAGAATTTGAAAGGCTATTTTCAGCTTATGCTCAGAAGACAGTACAAGAGTTTACCAATGATTGGATAGTCTGAAAGTTAGCTTTCCCCAAATCTTCAAACATTCAAATATGGCTAAGAAGAGCACTGTAATTCCAAAGTTCTCAGCAAGGAGATTGAAATGTGCTGAGAGCAGTGGTAGTCCAGCCTCACTCTCTCTCATCATGCCATTATTAACGGATGTCCTGGTGCATTGCTTTGTGGTGGATGAGGTGAGTTTCTTTGCTATGTTTGTTGATGTCTCAAGAAAAGCCAGAAGTCACAGCTTGCTCCGCTTTCTACACTCTCCTGTGGCAGGATTGGACCAGGCTCCCCAGCCCCTCTCAGGTCACATGAAAAATACTGAGTATTTGGAGGCTGTGGGTGTTTGATGAACTATTCATTATATATTTTTTATATCATATAATTACAATTAGAAATATAAGATACAAAGCATATTAGTTTAGATATTTAATATTACATCTGTATAAAACTTCCAAATATCATTTTTTCAATTTCTATAATTACTTATTTAGCTCACAGATGTAAATATACCTTTCTATATTCAGGTTTTTTGTTTGAATCAGTCACCGTCAATTCCTGAACAAGACTTTAATGATGAGTTCTTCAAATTCTTGATTGTCACCAGCAACAAGAAACTTTGTTTATGCGAGGAGGTGATAAAAATCTTTTTATTGATTTTTTTTAAAAATTCAATATTTTTCAGCAGTATAAATTATCTTTATAGGATCTGACAGCCTTTTTTTCTTCCACTGATGAAATGCAACCTGGCATTTCTTGTCATGATGCAAATTCTTTTCAGATCTTTAGAACTTTTTCATATGGAGCATTTCACAGGAACAGAGGAGCTGACACCCCCTGGAGATTAGGTGCCTGCGCTGGCAGCCAGGACCGAGACTGGGCTATGTGGGCTGCATCCTGGACCCTGTGTAGATGCTGATCCTTGAAGGCTGTGGGAGGCCTGGGTGCAGCTGTTCACCAGCGGGGAGCAAAAAGGCCTGGGCATGCCACTGGCCCTGGGCCTTGCCATCTGCCCTGAGGACTGAGGGGATCAACACTTCAACTGACCACAGCAGTCCACTGCCCTTACTAATGGAGTGTGTCACCTGCTGAACCCATAGCTGGAATCGGCCCAAAAGTGGTGGCAGGGGAGGTCCCAACCCTACTGAGGTGGGACTGGTTGGGATTCCAAAGAAAGAAGCACTAGGTGCCAGGGTGATCAGTCTGAAGCACGTACCAGGGGAACTTGTGCAGAGTACTGTGGTGTATCCTCATGAGGGACAGTGACAGAAAGGATGCTCCACCTAGCTGTGTCACAGCAAGGGGGTCAGAGGATAGAGTTCATGTGAGGGTTTAAGGAATTTGGCTCAGGGCGGGGGCTAGTTTCTTTCGGTATTGTGGACAACAACCTAGACATCTTAATTGGTGCCTGGGAATGTTCAAGGCCCTGGTTTTGTTTCAAGCCTGCGAGGAGGAAACTGCAGCTGGCTGGGTCACAGAGGGGTCAAGGCACTGTGATTTCCAGTCAGGACATAAAATAAAGGGAGCTGGGGGACCCCACACAGAGTAGGGAGCCTCTTCCCGCCTCAGTCTGCCCATCTGTGAAGTGGAGGTAAAAGCAGTACCTAGTTGGGGGGCTGTTATGAGGAGTAAATGAGCGCTGTGCCTCGCAGCAGTAAGTGCTACCTACATGTTAATTAAATAAAATAAAAAGGTTGAGAGGCTCTAGAGTAGACCCCCAAATCCCATGCTGAGAACCAGCCAGAATCAGATGCTCTCAATTCTGGCTCCACCACCCTCTCGATGAGGGACATATATGCAGGTTGCTCAACCTCTCTGAGCCTTGGTTTCCTGGCCCAATGCGTAGTGATGGGACTAGTACCCATGGTATAATGATACACAGGTTAAATAGGACAGCTCCCATAAAGTGCTTGAAACATGACAGGTGCTCAGCAAACAACAGCTACTAAGAAGTGGCGGGGCCAGGACATGAACCCAGCTTGCGGAGCTCTAGAGCCTGGGCCCTGCACAACTGCCCACCCTACCTCCTGTGAGTTATGTCCCCCAAACAGAAAAGTGCTTCACCTGCCGAATTCTCTTCTATTCTGCAGTTTATTTTGCATCTTTCCACTCAGATGGCATTTTTCAATCCTTTAATATTTTGTGTTCCTCATCTATGGACTCCTGGAGTATTTTTTCCATATCTCTAAAAGCAGTGCCAAGAATGGTCACAGGAATGGCACTGAGGACCAGGGCAAAGGAATTCTTTTGCAAAGGCACCATGGTTACTGTGACCACTGTCTTTCTCAGTTTGAAGTAAATTCAACACATCCTTCCTCATTCATACTTTATTGGGAAGCCATATCAGAAAATTAATCAGTTATAAAACTTTAAATATTAAATGAATCATTCTTATCAAATGCATGATTCATGTAGGAATATCAAAATCTCTCGTGAAGACCAGAAGCCAAGTTAAATACGGCATTTCATTTTACAAATATTTTTATATTTAATAGTCATGGAAAAAAAAGAACTGTAATAAACAACTTTTGACTCTGTACAAACGTTAGCATCAAGGAACAGCCACAGATTAAATGTTAAGATCTGCAAGATAAGTGAAATAAGTCATCTTTTATTAAAATATATCTTTGTCTTTTTCCACCATATACATACATATATTTTTTCTCCTTAAATAAATATATATTATGCATTTTTAATGATGACTTACTTGACAACATTCATTTGGTGCTTTGGGGCCATGGAGTTTACCGCATAAGAAAAACAAATACCAAAAACATCAGGCATAATTGGATTCTCCTAAAACAGATGAATTTACTTGGGTTTGGAATGTCTCCTCTCAGCTCTCCTCACATCAGGATTTCTGAGTTTTCTGAGGAGTCATCAGCAAATAAAAGTTCATCTGGCGATGGGCCACCCAAGGGCAGTGTGCTAGAATGGCACCATGAGACCCCGTTCCTTACAAGTCTGTCCTCGGGTAAAACACCATCCTTCCCAGCAGTGACTGTGGCAGACAGGGTGGACGCCAGATTGTCCCATTCCTCACCGCCCCCATTCAGGATATACCTTTCTTCAAGAGGCTTGTTCTCGTGAACTTCTGCTGTGACCACACTGATGGCAGCATTGGGGGTGCATGAAGCAATTATAGAGTTGGGATCAATGTTCATGTCCAGCCGAGCAAGTGAAGGGCCCTCGGCCAGGTCCTCACAGCTCTCTAGCAACTGTGTGTTGATATAAATGACATCTGCTTTGTCCTGAACATCAGGCAAACTTTCCAAGAGCTTTTCTAGATGCAGCCTCAATGCTGAAAAGGTGGGTCGTTCCAAGGGATCAGCTCTCCAGCAAGAGAACATTATTTCATACCTACAAAAAAAGAAAAAAAAAATTGAATTATCTGCTGGTATGGCACCCAGATCCCTTAGTGCAATCTACCCGTTTTCATCTAATCTTTGATTTTATCACATTTTAATCAGTATTCATTCTACTTTTTATAGGAATTATTGAGACTTGAGTGTTTAAGTTCCTTTTCTTTATACAGGGGTTGGCAAACTATGGCCAGTGGGCCAAATCTGGCCCATCACCTGCTTTGTAAATAAAGTTTTATCAAAACACAGCTATGCCTATTTGTTTACATGTTGTCTATGACTGCCTTTGCCACAATGGCAGAGTTGAGCAGGTTCTACAAAGGGTCCACAAAGCCAAAAATATATACTATTTGCCACTTTACAGAAAAAGTTTGCTGACCTCTTTTATACCATCAGACCAGGCTGTTACCATGAAAGCTGTTAGATGGGACCCTGAGGCTAGGCTAAGAAGGCCAGGAGCTGCAATGGGGACTGGGTGATGAATGTACGGTGTGTCACTCCACCTAATCTTCTCATCAGCCCTATCATTGTCATTTTGTAATATAAATGAGAGTGGGCTCAGGGATGTTACAGAACGTGCCATGGCCATGTGGGTATTAGGGGGCAGCAAAGCAATCAGATTCAGACTGGACAATTCCTATGCTCAGGTGCTCCTCATAACCCTTTCTGCTGTGTTCTATAGGGGACCCTCTCTTCTGGTAGTTTCT
Source organism: Cynocephalus volans (assembly GCF_027409185.1). Classification (NCBI taxonomy): domain Eukaryota; kingdom Metazoa; phylum Chordata; class Mammalia; order Dermoptera; family Cynocephalidae; genus Cynocephalus; species Cynocephalus volans. The sequence continues at coordinate 86,495,192 of NC_084473.1, forward strand.
TCATTCCCAGTGTCCAATGTAATTAAGAGTGACAATGGAGGGACATTTAAAGGAGCACAATAAAACAGATGACAATTAGAAGTCACTAGGCTGAGACAAAGGGTAAGTGTTACCATCATTTCATTTTGATCCTTTCCTGTTTTGAGAAATTGATATTCATGTTACTAGATAAGAAACTAACCTGAATTTAAATCATCTGACACATGCAGTAGATTGCTGGTATCTTATTACCTTTGGCTAATTCTACTAACATGTGGTACTTCACACACAACGTACAGATCTCATTCATGTAGCTGTATAGTATCTTTTCACTTGTCTGCCTTTTCAGCCTTTATCAGCCTTTGCACATGCTTCCAGAAGGTGGAGACTGGCAAAGTGCCATGGGAGGAAGAGGCTGACCGTGAGCACAGGACCCTGAGATAACAGCGCGGCACACTTCCCTGCCTCCCAATCCTGACTCTCGTCTCAGGCTCAGGAATTCTTTCTGCTCTCCCTGCATCACCTTCATTAGATCGTCACTTGGACTTGGTAAATAATTTTTGAGGTTTTCATGGTTTAAATCAATTTGCTTGACTCCCTGTTTTCCACAGAGCCTTGATTGTTTGCAGTCTGAGATGAGCTTTGAGAAATTCTGTCCTTAGGAACATAATCTCCTTTCATTACTTTACCAATGGGTTGTGCTATTTCATTTACTTTAATTTATTCCATTTCTTAGGAGAGGGTATTTAAATAATTCTTTTTCCATGTAGAATGATAGCAATATCACCTTTAAAACTTATTTTTCTTTTATGTTCAATACTTTATGAAATATATAAAATGACTTTTAAAGACATGATGAGCATGTATACCATCTAACTTACTCCCACAAGACGGAGATTTCATGTAGTGAACCAAGGGGATTAACAAGAAACCTTCTATACCTCGTAAGGAATAGGAGGGCTGTGATGTTTAGTGGTTTAAATTCTATGGCCGGAAAGAAAAAACTTTGATAATTGCCCTTGTAAATGGTTATTTTTGTTTTCCTTTTGAGATTTTATAAAAGATGCAATCACATAGGTTGCCAGGGGCCGGGGGAGGGGAGAACAGGGAGTTGTTTAATGGGTAGAGAGTTTCAGTTTTGTAAGATGAAAAGAGTTCTGGAGATGGACAGTGGTGGCGGTTGCACAATCATGGAATGTACTTAACACTACGGAACTGTACACAGTGGTTAAGATGGTGACGTGGACTGATTTGTGTCCCCCAAGTCCAAGTATTAGAAAGTTAAACCCCACTGTGACAGTGTTAAGAGGGTAGGAGACCCTGTGATGGTGATTGAAAGGTGGGGCGTTGGAGAAGTGATTGGATTGTGCAGACCACACTCCAGTGAGTGGATTAGTAAATTGATGGTTGAATGGTGGTCATGGGTGTGGCTCTGAGGACTTTAAAAGAAGCAGTGAGGAGTTAGCTCTCTCTGCTTCACCACTGTCGCCATGTGACACCCTGCATTGCTGTAGAGTCACCTCGCCAGATGTGTTCCCTGGACTGAGGACTTCCCAGCCTCCAAAACTGTAAGAAATAAATATTGTTTCTTTACAAATTACCCAGTTTCAGGTATTTATGTTACAAGCAACAGAAATGGACAAATACAGATGGTAAACGTTATGTTACGTATATTCTACCACAATTAAAAAATGCACTATGTAAATTTATAAAATTTACAGATTGATGAATTTCAATCTTTATTACCCATGTCTTTCAAGCACCTGGCTCTGAGGATGGCTGAGCTCGGTGCTGCAAGTGTGCTCAGAGAAATGCCAGCGCCTCGCGTTAGCCATGCATGTGTCTCTACCGTGCTAAGCCGGGGTCTGATCCTAGCTCCACCAGTCGGCCAGCTGTGACTCCCGTCTTTGGGCCTGGGCTGCCTCATGTGAAGTGGAGGGATGGATCATAAGTAGAGGAGGGTTTCTGAGAGGAGGAGAAGGGGTTTGACCTGGGGTCTTACGAGCAGACGAGCCTCAGGCATGAGTTGGGGCCAGCTCTGCGCCTGCCAATGTTCTGGCCCTGGGTGCAAGGAGGAACGAAAGCGCAAGGTCGGTGCTGGGGCTGTCAGGTGCGTGAGGATGAGGGCAGTGCTGTGGCGGGTGGCAGGTGGGCCCTGGAGAGGAGCCCCTGGATCTGAGTGGCTGTGGCCTCAAGGTGGCTGGCATAAACGCCGTCCCCCTCACAGACAGGGCTTAGAGAAGAGAGGGACTGGCTGAAGTCGCACCAGCAGTCAGTGGCAGCGCCCACTGCATCTGACATCAGTGCCCCTGCTCGTAGCCATGACCTCTACCTTCTTCACTAAAAATAGTCATGGCTGCCTTGCCTTCACGGTTACTATTTGAGCCATCCTGCAAAATACTTTTATAGACAATAGCTTGAATCAGCACAACCACCTCATCACACAGTAACTATTACTCCCTCTTCCAAATGAGGAACCTGAGAGGGTGAGGCTTTGCCCCAAGACGAGGGTGAAGCCACTGCCCAAATTAAGAGGTGTCTGGTGCCATGGCCCAGGTTCTTAACCACTGAGCAGCCTTGCCCGACATGGGTCAGATCCTGACAGATTTGGAATTTACCCTATGGGCAAGAGAAACCATAGAAATACTATATGCAAAAGCATTCCATGATCAGATTATAATTTTATAAAGATTGCTTTGGTTGCCACCCAAAGGACTTATTAGGAGTATGAGGGTGAAGAGAAGGAGCCAGGAGCCAGGAGGAAGAGTCGGAGGACCCACACTATTGGGCAGGAAATGATGCTGATTCTGACCTACTCATTCACTTAGGTACACTTTGATGTCACTGTGGTGAGGGTGTGAGAGTAGATGAGCCAGTCCCAGGCCAGCCCTGGCGCTTATGCTTTGACAAAATTAATGGTGGGAATGGAAGGGGAGGGGACTCTGAGGGACACTGGTTGGCTGATGGGACCCCCTGGAATACAAAGAGATCAAGGTAGCTCCCAAGTGTCATGCTGGAGGTTGAGGGGAATGAGTGTGGGGCCATGACCCGTGGTGGCCAGCTGGTGGAGAGTGTCCTGAGGGCTGCAGTGTGGCCATGATGGGCTCATCTGGGGAAATGCCCCATGGAGTTGACAGTGGTATCACAGAGAATGGCCCCTTGGGCAGTGGGAAGCAGGGCCTGCAGCCTGGTCCTTCCGAGATGGGGGTGATGTCACGAGGAGAGGTGGCAGGAAACATACATATGGCTGACTTTTAAAAAAACAAGGGGCAGCTAAACACAGGAGTGAGCCCATCTCAATCATGTTTAGGCAGCAAACCTAGATGAGAAGCTCAGCAATATTCATTTCATTTGTAGAAGAAAATGCCCCAGAACTGGAAACACAGAGACCTCTTTGGAGAATGCTGTTGCTTGCCAGCACCCAGAGGCCAGCAGCTGGGGAGGAAGGCCTGTTCACCAGCATGTTGGCCGCAGAGCCAGCAGCAGCACAGGGCCATAGACCTGCCTGCTTTCACCTGACCTCCCAGCCCCATGGCACGTGCTGACTCTGCTGCTCTGTCCCCTGAAATGTCTCAGAGAAAACCGACTCAGCATTGCCTCTGCAGGCACTAAAAACCACAGTGTGACACAGCTTAGAGCTTGCTAAGACCCAAGATAATCACTGCAAATATCAATTTCTGCTGGCACACAGGGAATGCTAAGAAACTGCAACAAAACTCTTTTCAGTCAACACCGTTGGACTGAAATGCTTCCTTATTTCCACAAGCAAACATTTTTTTAACATGGCCCTTTTAAAAATGACCATGAAACCCAAGAACTAATTTAATTAGGATTTCGTGACATTTTAAAAGGATTTACAGTGTTTGTTTCTGTTCTTAATATTGCACATCTACAACCACAACGACCACCACCACCACCAAGCAGGGCGAGACTCTGATCAAAATTGCTTCCTTCTGTTTGGCTTAGAACCTGGGAGGCCATTATGGAAATAGAACAAGGTTCTCTCTCCCATGTGAGGCATCAGGGTCTAAGAGAGAGAGTGTGTGTGTCTGTGTGTGTAGGGGGCCCTGCACATGCCACCTGCACCAATGCCTGGCATGGTGTCCCATGATAGAGCTACAGCAGGCTCATGGTTCTGAAATGTTCTTGCTAAATATGGTGAGAATGCCCCTCTCCAAGCCCATCACCCTGATTATACAGGGAGGAGACTCACTATTAGGAAGGTTCAAGTCACCAAGCTATAGCAGCACCAGAAAAAACTATTTGAAAAATGTCAGCAAGGTGCGTGGGTGAGATCTACTCATGATGAGGCTATTGATAACTGGCATCACCATGTGAGCATTTACTCTGTGTGCCTCCTAAGGCTGAGCATCCAGACACTTTCTTATTTAACACTCATGATATCACTCTGAAGGACAGATGACTATACTTTGTTGAGGCTGACAACATAAGGCACAGAAAGGCTGTTGGTTGCCATGGCCACATGTGTGGCTAGTTAGGAGGCAGAGCCTGGCCTGCCCGACTGCTTGAGGACAGAGGGCCTGTGGGGATGGGATGTGAACTGTGGTCCTGCATGTTTCGGAGCTGGGAGCCCTCAGGCCTGGCCCAGCCCACGGGTTCTCAGGGGGCATCTTAAAACACACATTCCTAGGCCCACTTTGTACCAAAAGCATCACAATCTCCAGGCACAGGGCTGAGGCATCACATTGTCAGAATAAAACCCCAAGCAATTCTGATGACCAGACTGATCTCAAACTCACAGGCTTAGATTTCTAAGTTTCCTGATGAAGGGTATTACTTATGGGTGTGTTTGAAATGCTATATAGAAAGAGAAGGATAACTGGACCAAAAGAGAGTAGGGAATCACTCAAGTAGCTCATACGTTACAAAGTGAACTTATTTATCTATAGAGTACATTTCCTAGAGGTGCTTAAGGAATTTTAGAACATGTGCCACTGTCTTGTCTTTACAGCACCCCTTGATCGAGGCTGAGGCCTTCTGGATGAGTGAGCCACGGCAGGCTCACTGAAGATGTGCATATGCCACCTCCCACACCAGGAATGGCTCCTGGCCTGGGGATGCCCACAGGGGCCACCCTCTGCACACGCTTGCCTGGCTAACAGCAGTCTCCCCTCCCCCAGTGGGTGCATTTCCCCAGGTCTTTGCAGAGCCACAGAGTACCCAGTGACGCAGAGATGCCCACTCACAGTTCATCCAGGCAGTCCTCGGGCTGCTTCAGCCTGTGGCCGTGAAGAAGGTAGTCATACATCTCATGGTTCTGCACTCCAGGATAGGGAGTCATTCCCCGCGTAGCTATTTCCCACATGGTCACGCCGAACGCCCACTGAGAACAAAGCAACAACAAGTTGGGACGCAAGTCTTTCCACAAAGGCTGAATGGACTTTTTCATTGGGAAAGGTCATTTCTTTAAAACCCTGACGATGGTGCACAAAGCTGTCAGTTCTGTGTGAGACATGCTGCTCTCCCCACATAGCCATATCATGGGGTCAGAGTGCCACGGTTCGCCATTTCTATGAAAGCTGTTCTGGGAAACATAGTAAAGGCAGAAACAGCCACATCATACACTGAAACTCTGATTAATGCTCAGCTCCAGTGGTGTTGTGGGGTGTTTTCTTTTCCCAGTGTTGGGTCACGGGTATAATTACACAGCACCTTTCACATAGTATTTTGGTTCCAAAGAGCCACCAGATGAACTCATTCAACTTAATGTGCATATGAAATATCTTAATTGCAGGCAATATGTCACCCATTTGTAGCAAAGAAAAATGGGAATAAATTAAGGGCCTATGCAAAGCACAGATCTTCTGAATGTCAGAACACTTCACTAGAATCTACTTTCCACCTGAATTAAAGTATCTAGGAAAAAATAAAAGAGATCTGAACATGCTCTCAATCCTCAGTTTATGAAAGAGTAAAATTTCTTGCAACACCCCTGTTGGAAAAATAGAATAGCTTGGTTAGGGCCCTTGCTTCAGTCCCGTTGGGTGTGGTTTAGCACATCCATTGTAAGCAAATTGTGTGTGTGTGTGTGTGTGTGTGTGTGTGGTTAGTGCACATGTGTGCCAATGTATCTTTTTAGTTTTGCTGCTATTCTTGTGTGTGGGGGAGAGAGAGAGAGGTAGAGAGAGGTAGAGAGAGAGAGAGAGGTAGAGAGAGGTAGAGAGAGAGAGAGAGAGAGAGTTTTAGTGAATCAGGTGGGCAGGCGTCTGCCTTGGGCTTCCGCCCGGCACAGTTATGCTTTCCAACCTATGGCTCCAAGGACCTTTTGGCCAGTTACCTAGCTCATAGACCTGCGTGTGAGGGGTCTGGTGACCAAGCCTGGCGTGTTTAGGGTTTGTGAATGGGCTTGAGGGGTCTGTGGGCTCCGGACCCAGCTTTAGCTCAACAATCGGCCCAGTTGGTGCAGGATTACCAGCAGGTAAAAGAGCCCAACAACTAGTGTGGTAGCTTAGTTTTACAATTGGTGTCAAAAACAGGATTAAGAGCACTACAATTGGCGACGTGGGCAGAATTCTGACATTAGCCAGAGCCCCACAACCCCCTTAAGTCATGTCTTTCAGTGTGCCCCTGTCTTTGCAATGTGGGCCCCATATCAAAGCTCTGTACGTACCACGTCACTTTTACTTGTGTAGACTCGGTCTGCAAGACTCTCAATGGCGATCCATTTCACAGGCATTTTAGCAATGCGGCCTTGGCGGTAGTAATCACCACTGTAAATCTTCTTAGACAGGCCAAAGTCCGCAACACAGACAGTCATGTCATCTCGCAACCTATAGAAAGTGAATTCATGTCCTCAGTAACCTCAGAGGAAGAGCTTGAAATCTGCATCAGATGCAGATGAAACTTTCATGATAAGTGACCAAAAGAAGATAGAGAGACCCTATAAGCCTGTGAGGGTCCTGCTTTGGGAAGAATGACAGAGCAAGTGGAGGAAGCCAGAAGAATGATAGTCCTGCATCACTCTGGGGCACCTGTGCACAGTGGATGGAGACCCTGGAAGGAACACCTGCATGGAGGAGTAGAAAGAGCAGCAGCTCAAAACCAGGGCCTTCTGGTAGACTGGTCTAGTGCTCTGGCAGCCTTCCTGCCTGCGGTCTGGAGGCAGCACTGGCTCTGGGGACCAAGTAATCCTCCTGAGAAGCTGGGGAGGTGGGGAAGTACATCCAGTAAAAGACAGATGCTGTGCTTGATGCTAAGATGGCTAAGTGGGTGCTTGAGGAATTAATTGGAAAATTAAAGGGATAATATTATGTTTATAGCCCAAGGTATTAAAACAGATCCTAGACAAGGAGGAAGAGGAGGAGATCTGGAGGTAGGTGACAAACTTGTTCCTGTTTGCCTGATGTTGACTTTTAAAACTGAAAGTCCCATGTCCTGGGAAATCCCTCAGTCCAGGGCAAACTGGACAGCTGGTCACCCTATCTGGTGGTAAAAACATGAAGGAAATATAAAGGAAAAAAAAGGTTTCCATGATTCTCCCTCCATGGTAGAAAAAAGTATTTAAATTCAAAAAAATAACAAAGCCAAAACTCTTTTGGGGTTTTCAAAATGAGGTGAAAGAGTTACAGGCCAAGGGGTGGGATCGGCTAGGAGGAGTGACGGAAAGGCCATGATGTCACATTTCTGACTATGAAAAACATATGACAGCAATACATTTAAGGACCACTTCTTCTTTTCACCATAGTAAACATAAAGTCCAGAAATAGTGAGAACTTAAATCCAAAGTTCTTGTATGATAAGCCCTCGTCTGCTGTGAAAGGAAAGCTTGCGTGCATTCAAAGCACACAACTTCACAAGGAAGCATCATGAAGACTGAGGAATGCAACCTTTATGATTTTCATTACTGTCTTCATGATGAGCTGACTTACTAATGACTTTGGACCCATAACTCTAGGTCCAGAGCTAGGTGACTGCAGTGGGGAAGGATCACAAAGATCGTGCCTGCTCTTCTAGCCGAGTACAAGCGTGACCATAAAGAAGTAATCACAGGAGAAAGCTGTGGATGCCACCTGACTCTTGGAGGCAGAGGCAGTGACTCCCAAGGAAGACTCCAGCCAGCAACGAAACCAGGGCAGACACCCGCCCCTGCCCCCCGATTCCCCCTGACTGTTCCCTTGAGCCCCATCAGAGTGGGCCTCAGCGAGGAGAAAGGGGAGATTGCAAAAAATCTGTTGAGCCGAAGTGGGATGGCTGAATTCCCAGGAAGAGCAATACGTTCAGAGAACAATAAAATAGGGGTAGAATTAAACTTTCACTTGCTGGTAGCTGTTAACTTCCCTCTCAGTATCCCTTGTTCCTCTAATATAATTGATGTCCGGTTTTCTGTCAAGCTAGAAGAGATGACCCCAAGATCCCCAGGGTAGTTTTTGAGGTTTTTCTTGCTGAAGAGAATGAAGGCTGTCAGAGAAATTGCGACCACTGGATGATCCAGCCCCAAGCTGCCGCTGGCGCCAAGGAGCTGAGTTACCTAAGATCTTATCTGGAGTCAGAGAAAACACACACTTTCCTCGAACCTCCCCAAGGCTCCCCTTCCCTCACCTCTTAGCCCTATAAACCCCTTGCCTTCTGTTTCTCTTGTAAGACGGATCAGAGAAACACGGGCTCGCCTGTCTTCTCTCTTTGGCCAATTCCAATAAACCTTTGTCAATCTCCAAGCCCCGTTGTTTCAGTGTTTGATTTAGATGAGCATTGGGTACCTGAACCTGGAACTTTGGGGTCCTGGTAACAGTAATAGGCCATTTCCCTTCCCAATCACCAAAGATCAAACATCAGAAAGCCCAACCCCTTCCAGGATGGCCTGGGACTCTTACATGCAGTTTCGAGCAGCTAAATCACGATGAAGAAAATTCTTGTGGCTCAGATACTCCATTCCCAGGGCAATATCCACCATGAACTTCAACAGTATCTGCAGAGGGATATGCTGGGAGGTAGAGGAAACAAGAGAAAGACTCTTTTGTAAAAGGAAAACTTAGCAAATTATTTCCAGTTGAGGGGGAAATGCTGTTTTTATTTGTTAAGGTGTGGTGGCGAAACAAGAAAACAAATCTTCCATTTCCATATCACTAATATCACAAATAAGGTTTTTAAAAAGTAATAAACAAAACAACCCTAAAACTTGTTGGCAATATCACATTCTCTTCTCCCCTTCTTTAAAAGCATTTACAGTGAATGACATTGTGTTTCTTTTCACAAGTTATGAGGTCACATGCGATCCTCTACATCTTTCTGGGTAGTAACGGAACAGGACACCAGGCCATCCAGGAGAGGGGATGGGACCAGTCTGGCTTCAGTGGGGATGGGGTGTGTGGGGGGCAACTAAAATTTTGGAGGCAAAAAGCCCACCTGGTAAGAGCTGTTTCCAAAGAGGCACCTGTTTCTGCTATCATTTTACTTTGAAATGTTTGGAAAGATACTTTCCTTTTTCTGGACAGAAATTAGGATAGTCTTCACCCCTTATCACAAGACCAAAGTACCATAAGTATGTATTTGGGAATTTTCATTTTGTTTCTCTAGGGCCCTCCAGTAAGTTTCAACAGTCTAGTGTTTTCTCTATGCTGTAAAAACCAAACTAGCCTACTGTATTAGAACACCTGTCACTGTTAGAATTGGTCATGAGGAAGACATCTAAGGAAGATGTCCACATAGTAACTCATTATTCTAGTGTAGTCATGACCCTAAAGAAAAGGGTTTACCACAAGTTCCTGGCAATGGGCCCATCCCTGATATACTCTCCCCAAGGCACTGGATTTTTCACGGCTTATTCTCCATGGAACATAAGTTTTCTAAAACAGTATGCATGAAGACACTCATTTTTAGTGATTTATGTTTCCCAACCAAGATACAGTCAATTACATACTACATATATAAACAAAATAATTATTCTTACCCTTAAGTAATGAAGTTACTAAAAAAAAAAAAAAAAAGGGTAAACAAATCAGGCATGAAAGTTTCATGCCTTTGTTCTGTATATTTGAAGCATTTGGTTTTCTGGATGCTAATTTTCAGGAAAGGATTCTGGTCCTAAGAAATATCAAATCCTGCTGTCATTCATGAAGGTACAATGAGTATTAGGAACTATTCACTTGCACTATTTTTTCCTTGAACAATTATGTTATTCTTGGAGACTGTGACCAAAAGTCATTTAAAAAAATAATTGTGTGGTACAATTAATAAGTGAGTTCAGCAAGGCTGCAGGATACAGGATGGATAAAAAAAATTAATCGTATTTTTATACACTAGCAACGAACAATCTGAAAATGAAATTAAGAAAACGGTTTCATTTACAATAGAACTGAAATAAAATACTTAGAAATAAATTTAACAAGGGAGTGTAAAACATATTCTAAAAACTACAAACACTGAAAGAAATTAAAGAAGATCTAAATACATGGAAAGATACTCTGTGTTCATGGATTGGAGGATTTAATGTTGTTATGATGGCAATATTCCCCAAACTGATCTAACATAAATCCCTATCCAAATACTAGCTGGCTTCTTTGTAGAAATTGACAAGCTCATCTTAAAATTCATATGGAAACTCAAGAAACCTAGAATAGTCAAAACAAGCTTGAATAAAAACAAAGTTGGAGAACTCACACTTACTGATTTCAAAACTTACTACGAAGTGACTATAATTAAGACAGTGTGGTATTGGGATAAGGATAGAAATATAAATCAATAGAATAAATTGACAGTCCAGAAATAGATCCACATACAATCAATTGACTTTCTATAAGCATGTCAAGACCATAGACAATAGAGAAAAAACAGTCTTTTCAACAAATAGTTCTGGGACAAGTGAATAACCACATGTAAAAGAATGAAATTTGACCTCTCTCTCAAACCAGTTACAAAAATTAACTCAAATGATCAAAAGATAGATGAAAGACCTAGACGTAAGAGCCCAAACTATAACATTCTTAGAAGAAAACATAATGGTAAATCTTTGTGACTTTGGATTTGTCAATGGTTTCTTAGATATGATACCAAAAGCACAAGCAACCAAAGGAAAAAAAGATAAGCTGGACTTCATCAAAATTAAAAGCATTTGTGCTCAAAGGACACCATCAAGAAAGTGAAAAGAGATAATATTTGCAAATCATGTATCAGATAAGGGACTTACATCCAGAATATATACAGAACTATTACAAATCAATAATAAAAAGACAAATAATCCCATTAAAAAATGGGCAAAGGATAGAATACACATTTCTCCAAAGAAGATATACAAATGGCCAATAAGTGCATGAAAAGATGTTCAACATTATTAGTTGTGTTGACATATGTCAACACAAAAATTTGTGCACAAATATTATGAGTATTATTCATAAAAGCCCCCAAATGAACAACCCAAATGTCCATCAACGGATGAATAGATAAACAAAATGTGGTATATCTGTACAACAGAATATTTGGCCATTAAAAGGAGTGAAGTGCTGATACACGCGACAACATGGATGAACATTATGCTAACATTATGCTAAGTGAAAGAAGCTAGTCACAAAAGACTACAGATTTATATGATTCCATTGATATGAAATGTCCAAAATAGGCAAATATAGGGAGATTAAAGTAGGTTAATGGTTGCTTAGGGCTGGGAACAAGGCAGGGTAAAAGAGAAGAACATTATACAAAACATTATGCTAAGTAAAAGAAGCTAGTCAAAAGACTACGGATTTATATGATTCCATTTATGTGAAATGTCCAAAATAGGCAAAGATAGAGAGATTTAAGTAGGTTAATGGTTGCTTAGGGCTGGGAGCAAGCGGGGATACAAGGGATTAAGATGTGACAGCTAAAGGACATGGGGTTTGTTTGTTTTAGGTGATGAAAATGTTCTAAAATTGATTGTAGTGATGGTTGCACAACTCTGTGAATATACTAAAAACCACTGAATTGAACACCTTAATGTGAGAATTGTACATATTTGAATTATATCTCAATAAAGCTGTTACCCCCCCCCCACAAAAAAGCACTATTCCTGGAAGAGAGAGAGAGAGAGAAGAGACAGACAGGCTTCTCTCTTTTGTCTGCAGGGGCTGGTGTGTAAGGACGTCATGTCTGGAGGAGCTGCCGCTGTGTGCTGACTGTGTGGAGTGCCGGCTGCAGATGAAAAGCAGAAAGATGGAACAATTCCAGACACTTGGTCATGTTGTTGAGGACAGAACTGGCCAACTCTGGAGCTATGCTACCTCTGGGCTTTAGTGTGTGAGATACTGTATCTCCTTTTTCCAGGTCATTCTGAGTTGGGTTTTGTTTGATTACATGCTGGTGAATCATCCTACCTTTTACAAACCCCAACTCATCTTTCCTGCTATCACCCCTCCTCCCATCCTTCCACTGCTTTGCTTTTGCCACATGAGACAACGTGCTTTTCCTAAAATACATCTGTCCTCTCAGATTGCTCATTCTGATTTTGGCCATGTGCTTCTCTTAATTTTCCATTTTATTCCTTCTGCTCCTTTGAGGACAACCACAATGGTGCTGTGGAATATTTTTTAAATGTTTCCAGTCAGAATTGATTTCTTCCCTGAAGCTCCAGAGCAGGTTGCATGCATCTCTTCTTGATGCATGTGTCATCACAGCCTCCATAAGAACTTATGTCCTGCCATCTGTCTATCTGCTCTGCACACTCCAGGGATGCTGCTCACACAGACAGAATGGTACCGTGGGCCCTGCTAGAGAAGCTTGTTTACATGTCCTGAGACCTAGTCTTGGGTCACTCTAGCAGGAACAAAAGGTATTTATTCTCAGGGAATTGACTAAACAGGCAGCAAAGAAAAGATCTGAATAAAAGCTTGATTTTCCAGTTTGTCTATGTACTTTGTGTCTTCCATCTTTATCTGAGGCTACTAAGTATCAAAATAGGAAAATACATCCCTTTTTATATTTTAATACTTGGGAGTTATTTTCCATCACTGAAGATATACTTGTATTTTTGCACATAGAAACTATTCATTAGTCAGTAAAATGCTGTATATTTGTTCCCCTCACTTGTTATTTTGTTCAAAAGAATATAAGATCACAGCAGAACTTTTGGCAGGCATAGACAAGCTGATTCTAAAATTACTAAGGAAGGGCAGTGAAACTAGAATAGCTAAAACAATTCTGAGCAAGTAGAATAAAGTAGGAAGAATCGTATGACACAATTTTAAGACTTACAATAAAGTTACAGTAATCAAGACAATGTGGTAAGGGCAAAGGATGAGCACGTAGCTTAGTGGAACAACACAGAGAATTCAGAAATGCCAGTTGCTTTTTGACAAAGGTGCAAAAGCAATTCAATGGATTAAGGACAGTCTTTTCACAAATGCTATTGGTCACCTGTACGTAAAAAAAAAGTGAACCTTGAACTAAATCATAAACAAAAAATAACTAAAAAATACAAAAAATAACTCAAAATCAGTCATGCACTTAAATGTAACATGTAAAACCAGAAAATTTAGAAGAAAACAAAGGAAAAAAAATCTTTTTTTTTTTTTTTTTTTTTTTTTACCAAGGGTTAGGCAAAGAGTTTTTAGACATAACAGCAAAAGCAAGATTCATAAAAGAAGAAAAAAACTGAACAATTGGACTTTATCAAAATTTAAAATTGTTTGTTCATGTTAAGAAAATGCAGACAAGCTACAAACTGGGAAAACAATCTTTGCAAATCACATATCCAACAAAGAAATTCTACCTAGAATATATAAAAAGCTCTCCAACCTCAATGATAACAAAATCAACAACTCGATTAAAAAATGAACAAGACTTAGACACTCACCAAAGAGGATTTAAGGATAGCAAATAAGCACATGACAAGATGCTCAACATCCTTAATCCTTAGGGAAATGCAAATAAAAACCATTTTGAGATAGTACTACACATCTATCAGAACAGCCGAAAATAAATTAAAAAAAAAAACTACTAACAATATCATGTGCTATAAGAATGAGGAACAACCGAATTCTCATACACTGCTAGTGCAGATATAAAATGGTACGGCCGAAATAGAGTAAGGCTTGGCCTGTGAAATAAACTGACTCCATTTTCCCTGCAGAGAACACTTTCGTTATTTTCCATTCCTCACTCATGAGACTCCCCCCCCACCCCACCCCCAGGGCAAATGGTTACCCCATGGGCTGCCCTGATAAAATAGACTAAGAGAGTAAACAGATATTCACTGAGTTGCAAAATCCCTCCCTGAGGCTTGTTTACTGTAATTGTAAAAATTAAGTTATAGGTTAACCTTAAGACTCCTTTAGGAATTCCTGCATGCAGCAGGCGCACAAAGCTTCAAGATGACTGCTACAATGACCCTCCTGGGGGTGACAATGATGAACACCACCACCATCTTGGATCTACTGAGCAGGCGCAAGGACCAAAGCCCTAGCTGAGCATGAGCCCATGATGCAATCAGGAAGAACAGAACGGACCACCTCCAGTGACGCTGGCTTGTACCCTTTAACCCTTTCCCTATAAAAGACACTGAACAGGTCCTCTTGGGGGGCTAGCTTTACTGTTGCTACTCCCCTTATGCATAAGTCTATCTCCTCTTTTAATAAAGCGTTGCTTGCTTTATTGCTGGGTACATTGTTCATTTCTATGACTTTGGAACCCAAGAGCCAAATTCAGTCAATGGGGAAAATTGGAAAGCTTTGGGCACCAGAGAAGACCCCGTTTGCAAAAGGCAAGTGGTCACTGGGACTATTTTGCTCCCATGTCTCTGCTGCCGGTAAGTCTCTCCTGGTGTTCCTGGCCTAAATTCTGACAGGGCAATACTTTTACTCTCTTTCACTCTCCTTTCCCTGCTTTTCTTCCTCTTTAAAGTGGCTGCCAGACAACTACAGCTTAAACTCCTCTCACCCTGTGAGAAGCTGCTCCTTCTGGCCGGCAGCAGCTTGCCCTGACAGGTGACTAGCAGAGTGCAGGCCAGTCCTGCGCTGTGAAGATCTTGCTTGAGCAGGTTCCCCCTGATGGGAGATTCATGAGAGTGTGGGATTCATTCCCACGCTGTGCAGTGACTGGAAGTCTGGAAGCTGCTAAATCCTCTCTACCTTTCTCTGATTTTCTGAGCCCTCTCCTGCTGTTTGGTTGGATTGTATCTGCTACTATGTAGGTGCACCCTGGAGGGCTCCCAGCTATGCTTTGTTTCTCTGATATAAATCTAGTTGGTACTTCTTTGTGCCAACAACCGTGGGGAGAACTTCTTTTATCAATTACTGTGTCAGCGGATTAGGTTGGCCCTGCCGATTGGGACTAGGATAAAGTAGACCCCACTGCTCCTCTTTTCTCTTTGTTTGCTTTGTTAGACATTTAGTTGAGTACTGGTAATCTGAATAAACCTTCCAATCCTTGCACCAACTTTTGGACTTTCAAGTCATTTGTTTAGTGTGAGAGGGCAATCCGAGCCTGGTCTGTCAGTAACAGCCATTCTGGAAAACAGTTCAGCAGTTTCTTATAAACATTCCCTTAATATATGACCTAGCATCCTATTCCTGGATATTTACCCTAGAGAAATGAAGACTTCACACAAAAATCTGTGCATGAATTTTTATAGCATTCATGATTGCCAAAATCTGGAAGTAACCATTACGTCCCTCAGCAAGTGAATAGATAAACAAACTGTGATATATCCTTGTAATGGAACACTACCCAGCAATAAAAAAGAAACAAAGTATTGATATACTCAATAATTTGGCTGAATCTTAAAGGAATAATGCTGAGTGAAGAAAGCCAGTCTCCAAAGGTTATAAACTGTATGATTCCATTTATATGACATTCTCAAAAAGACAAAAGTATAGTGATAGAGAGCAGATCAGTGGTCACCATGGGTTAGCCAGGGGATATAAGGTGTTACTACAAAGGGGTAGCAGGAGGGAGTCTTTGTCAGGTGATGGGACTCTTCTGTATCCTGATTGTGATTATGGGTACATTAACCTATACATGTGTTAAAATTCATAGAACTATGTACCAAAAAGGAAAAAAAGGTTAATTTTACCATTTGATTGTTTTAAGTTTTTTAAAGAATATAAATGGTCCCTCTATTTCTCTTCTACAAAGATTCAAGAAAGACATCCAATATGATGCTCACTATATTTGCATACAGGTCCAGAAAAGGGAGGAGAGTTAAGCTTCACAAGTAAAGACAGACAATGTTTGGCTGTCAAATAGCCCTGTGTATTTTATTTTTTTACTACAGAATGCTCTCTTGTACAACACGATATGCACATCCTTCCCCAAAATTATCAGGAAAATCGTACAACATACAGAAAATTAAACACGAGTAAAACCACCCATCAATGTGAAACAGAATCCATTGAAGAAGATGAGGTGCAACCACTCACAGCGAACTGTCAGGGGGCTGCCCTGTCAGGGAGGGGTGCACATGGGGGCGAGGGTAATCAAGGCAGAGCTGAAGGCACAGGGTCTGCAGCCTGGGGGCAAGTCCTGCTTCTACCACTGCCCCTTCTGTTCCTCAGTTTCCTCACCTGAGATTCTATTAGTAATTAATTCCTGGGGTTGTTGTGCCATTAATGCATTAATACATGCAAAATACAGGCTGGCCTATGCTAATTGTTTGAGAAACATCAGCCACTGTGTCCTATGGGCATTGTGCATGTAGCGATCACAAGCCTCTGAGACACGTGGGTGTGGAATAAATGATGAGAGGGGAATGTCTGAAGTTGCCAACAATTGTGCTAAAGTGTTGGGAACTGCAGGTTACTTTTTCCTTCTTTTCCAGGCTTCTTATAAAGCTATCGCCTTTCTTTTTGGAAGAAAAAGAGAAAGAAAAAACTCAGCCATATCCATAAAGGTTCCCTACTTTGAACTAGGCCCTTCACCTCTTTGGAGGAGCCTCGGAGATTTTCTAATAGTTTCGTGATACGGCTGCAATTTCCTATCACTATGGTTAGTGCTTGTGCTGGTAAAGACTTGAGAGAAGCCACGTGGAAGGGAACAGGAATAAGTCTGGGCACGGGGACATAAGAGGAACTAGAAAAAAGAAAGAGGCTCATTCTCCTGTTCAGGTCGTTAGACCTTCCCTGGGAAGAACAGGGAAAAAAGAAAAAAAGAAAAAAAGAAAAAAGCAAAGCAAAAATACCCTCCCATACAGGGGTCGGCAGGACACAGAAAAGGAGGCTCCAGGATATGTGTCCCTAAACTGGGTTTCACGTTTTTGCCTGTTTGTTTCAATTGCCTTCCACAATATTAAATAAAGTCTGTTTCTGCAGATTTACCTGTCTCTTGGGATGAGGACTGGTGTTTTTTAAGTTGCCTTCTCCCCACGAAGCCCCACCGTCATCGTTTTTGCTGCCGCAGTTCACCGTAACTCCACCAGTCACCTGGGACCGATGGTCCACAAGCCAGAGGTTGTGGCACTGCAGTCTGCGGTCCTGTTTCTGTCTGGTTTCTCTGTGCTGTGGGGATGCAGGGCGGGGGGGCTGACCCTCTTATGGGCACTGGTGAGGGCAAGCATACTGGCCCACCAATTCCCAACACACCCTCTCAGTCTGAGGAGTAAGTCCAACCCCAGTGTCCCTGAAAAACAACTCCATGTGGCCTCCGTCTGGGAGCTGAAATGGATCCTGCATCCAGGGATTTCATATTGAACAAGCCAAAAAGAGAGGACTCCAAAAGGAGGAGTCTACTCTGAAAGCACGCAGGGCCCACACACCTTTTGGATGGAATGAGCCCTGTCCTGCTCCAGCTTCAGCCCAAAGACACACGATGACCTGGCAGAGTTGGGGAATGCACGTTCCTCTCCAGCATGCTCCTGCAGGCTAGAGGCCTCCAGATCATCAGGGGAATTAACATTCCGATCAATAAGACTAATCTCAGACTTTACACTCTACTCTGCAACTGCCAACATCTCTCAGATGACTGAATTGGGGAATTACCAGCCGCTGCCACCATAGTCACCCTGAGATTCTCCAGCTGTGCGCACCAACACAAACACACTCAATCTAGTTACCCCGACCCACCCTGCCATTGCGCCTCCACTGGCCTGCTGGGCAACTGGGCCCCTCTGCTTCCTGTGCCCATAGCAACCCTACCTCTTCCCCTTTACTATGAGGAACGAGTTGTCTGTGTCCTGTTGACCCCTCACCTACTAGCAGTGTCAGTTCCATGGGGCAGCAACTGCGTCTATCATGTTTCCTCCAGTGTCCCCAGAGCTCAGTGCCCAGCTCAGAGATGGCACTTGATTGAATGAACTAATGAACTTAATCAACCTTCCCTGTTTGAGTTTAAGAATTTGTGGGTGAGCCCTATGGCATCTCTTCACTTTGGGGAAATGACCAGGCTGACCCCAGGCCACTGTCACCCCAGGTCCATGGGTACAGGGGAGTGTGCAGAACTCCACTGTGTTGGTCATGCATAGGGGCATTTCTCCTCTATGGCTTGTCTGCAGAGCCAGTTGGAGTGGGTTTTTAGGGTCCCCAAGAAATTTTCCTGCACTTTCATCCAGTAGGCTTATCAGACCATAAAGTGAAAGCAGCAGAATTCTTTTCAGGAGTTAGGATGGTAAGGAAACAGGTATTTCTAATTGCACTCATCAGAGAGTGCAATTAAGCTGTTAATGGCAGCTAGGGGACAAAGGAGGGTTGTGTCAGAGATTGTGGAGGTGTAGACAGAGTGGTGCAGTTCCTTCCAAGGACCTGTGCTTTTTACAGCAGTGACTTAGGCAGTGTTAGCCTGGAGTGACTTCTGTCCTAATATGGGACAACAGTTGACAGAGGCCAGCCCCTCCCTGTGCCTGCATGTGTGTCCAGACCAGAACCCTACAGGATCACTGCCTTCTCTAACTGACAGAGAAGGCAAGTGGAGGGCAGAATGCGTGGACAACTTAGCCTGGCATGCAGTCAGGACACAACTCACACCTCCTGTTCATAGTCCACCCGTCTGTCTGCAGGAAACATGACAGGAGAGGTGGTTTTCATTTCAAATAAGGAGGCCCAGGAAATGAAGAACACAATATCCCTAACGACTATGATTCTCAAACTCTACAACCTTTGAAGTCAGTACTGGAAATGGACCCTAAAGAGGGCAAGCCTCTAATTCCAAGGTCCTAAATTTCATAACTGCCTCTACAGCTACGTTCCAAATCACCAGGGCTGCACAGTCCTCACAGCTGGTAAGTCAACAGAGGGAGCAAAATATCACACATTTTAAAGAACATCGGTTGTGCAGTCCTCTTGGCTCACCATAATTGACTTTAACTCATCTGAATAGATTAAGACTATGATAAAAAGTATTTATTCAGAAAAAATGAGCACACTTCTTCAAAGTACGGAACCTAGAAGCAGCTCTGTAAAGTTCCTTTTAGGAGAGCTGACTTTAATGACCTTCCCATTGCCCGTGAACATCTCTCTGTGAGCTCTAGGGAGTATCTGGCCATGAAGGGTGTGAAATGCAGGACAGTGAATCTGGTCCAACCCACTCCAGAGTCAAAGCCATGAGACTGCGTACTCAGTCAGCTTCTTCCTGCCATAAAGCAGTAATAACGACCCCCACCAGCAGACCTGTTGTGAGAACGGATACTATATTTCAACCCTCAGGTGCACAGTGAATGCTGCACAAAGGTCAATATCCTCTCCTTCACTTTCAAGGTTAGATGCTGGCACTGTCTGGCTCTGTCACGTAAGCCCTGAGAACCGTTCAGAGGCAATGCAAGTAGATTGTTACCTTTGGTCCTGTCTCCAATCGAGAATAAAGTAAGTAGGTATGCAGATCCCCGTATTTCATGAAGGGTAAAATCACCATAGGCTTTGGGATGCCTTGAGAGCTCATTTCTATACATACACCTGAAATTAAAAACAGAACCAGTTACAAAGAGCCTTTGTTATGTGTGACTACAAGAGCACTGGAGGACTACAGGCCAAATTGAAACCACGTGCTTCCAAGTTAACAGTTTAATAACATGAAAGCTCCTAACTGACACACTGTGTTCTAGCCATCTAGAAACCTAGGAGTTTTTTGTTAGACTGAGTCTAAGAGGTAGTGACCTCATTAGAACTCAAGGGCAAACTAGTTTTATGTGATAAATACCTAAGTGTAGGAAGAAGTCCATTGCAACCAAATGCTTAGAACTATTAAAAGAATTTTGAGGTCCTATTGGTAAAAATTCACGTCCCTAAATTTTAACAGATATATAAAGAGAAGCTGCAATACCATTTATCATGGAATTCTAGAAGTAGAGATCATCGCCTGACTTGAAGCTTGCAAAGTGCTTGCACTTTGTAGTGTAATTACAAAGTATAACTGTCTTCCTAGTCTGCTAAACCAACAGCTGCACATGAATAACAGTAATTTCTTTGACATATATTAGAGCCAAACATTAGCTTTCACATCTCTCTGCAATGTCAATCACATAAAACTTTGAATGATCCCAAAAGAATTTATCACGTATCAAGTCCCAGGACAGCAGGAGAAAAAAAAAAAAAAAAGGTCAGCAGAAAATTCAATTATTTCCAGGTTTTCCAGATTGCTCTTCTGACTTGGAATAGTGTCACTTATACAGCACCTACTTGACAGCTGGGTTTTTTTTGTATTTTTTAGCTAATAGAGTTGCAAAGCCAAAGTACGTTAAATCATATTCCATGAAATATGATTTAATATAATCACGTTTCATGAAGTGTTAAATCATTCTGTAAAACTTTCAATGTATCACAATCATAATAAATAAGGATTTTCGAGTAGATTAATAAATTATTCCTTAGAAATGATCTATGGAATTTGTCTACTTTTATAGCTTTACCCCACTGGTATCTGATTCATGAAAAACCTTAAATCAATAAAAATTATAACATGAGCAGCTCCTGTGTCTTGTCTTTGAGTAACTGGGACTATTTTAATTGAAAGTCTCCTAGAACTCTGTGGACACATTAACCATTCCTAAGCCCATCAGTGCCCAGGAAATGCAACCCCATTTTCACTATCAGCCTCAGAAAAAGTAATCATAAGGAGAGGCTTCTGGATGAAAAACCCAGTCTTATAAATGACTTTTGGGTTTTACAAAGTGTAAACTTATCTGGACCAGAGATTTTTTTCCTTTGGCACAGAGTGTATGAAGCGAGCTCCCTCGGCCACCCAATCCTGCCTTTCTCTGAGGTACCTAGCAGTCGGATGACATTCGGGTGGCTGAAGTCTTTCATGCATGCTGCCTCACTGAGAAAGTCCTCGATCTCTCGCTGGGAAAAGTTGTCCACTAAAGGAAAAGATGAAGAATGTTAGGCATGAATAATTTATGCAGTTAAGGGGAGGGGAGGGGACGGGCAATAGCAATGCTGTCACCTAAAACTAAAGTAAGGAAAAGGCAAAACTATAGGCACTGTAAACAGATGAGTGGTTGTCAGGGTAGGTGAGGGCTGAAGGGAGAGAAGAGAGGGACTAATAGGCAAAGCACAGTGGATTTTTAGGGCCATGAAACTATTCCGTATGAAACTGTAATGGTGGATACATAACATTATACATGTGTCACAACCCAGACACTGTACAACACCAAGAAGGAAACCCTAATATAAACTAAGGACTTCAGCTAATAATAATGTGTCAGTACTGGTTCATCAACTGTAAAAAATGTACCACACAAATAAAAGATGTTTGTAAAAGGGGAAATTGTAAGGGGGAGGTAACTCTCTGCACTTTCTGCCCAATTTTTCTGTAAACCTAAAACTGCTCTAAAAATTAAAGTCAATTAGTGAAGAAAAAAACCCCACAAAAACTAAAATCAATTCCAACTGATCTGTGGCAATTATCTTTGCTTTAAAAAAAAAACCCAAAAAACCACACCTCTTCCATTCTCCCTGCAAGTCTGGGTGCTCAATCACACTTCGTGAGCTGGATGCCCTTGCATACCACCAAGTTTTTGAAATTAAACCAATTTAAGAAAGACATTTAAAATTCTATTTTATGCTAAGTGAAATAAGCCGGTCCTAAAGGATAAATACTGTATGGTTCCACTTATATGAGGTAGCTAGAGTAGTAAATATCAGAGACAGAAAGTAGAATGGTGGTTGCAGGGGCTGGGGGAGGGGGAAATAGGCAGTTACTGTTTAATGAGTACAGAGTTTCAATTCTGCAGGATGAAAAGTTCTGGAGTGGGTAGTGGAGATGGTTCCACAACAATGTGAATGTGCTCAATGCCATTAAACTGTACACTTAAAAATGGTTAAGATGGTCAATTTTAAGTTATGTGTATTTTGCCACAATTAAAAACAAACAAACAAACAAAACATAAAGCCAGGCTTGCCTTAGGGACTTCGGTTAAACGGGGTGTAACTGAAGATTGAAATCACATATGAGAGCAGTGAGCACGATGTCTGCACCGTCTCGTGGGCTTAAAATATGAGGGTACTTCAAAAAGTTCATAGAAAAATTAAACTAAAAGTACGACTCTTTCCATGAACCCCCCCCCTTTTTTTTTGGCCGCTGGTCACGTGGGTGGAAATGCCATCTTGTTCTGCCACTATCACCTGGTAATTTTATGCTAATGAAGAAGTCCAGCACAATCTTAGACAAGTCACCAAGACACTATAGATAGTTTTAGTATAGACATTCACAGATTCTAGAGTGTCCTAACTGGCATCTGCTACTATTTTTGTCAACACTGTAATTCGTTCTCTCCCACACTGCTGAGACAGAATAGTGATGGGACTCAGGGCCATCTCACCCCTGACTACAAAGGGCTGAGACAAATAGTTTCCCAACTACAGGAATCCAACTGCTGTGGATTCAGTTGTGTCCTCCAACGTTCATATATTAGAAGCTTAATTCTCACTTTACCTGCGGAGGGCGGGAAATCCTATTATGTAACTGAGAAGTGGGGTCCTGAAGTGGTGATTAAATTGTAGGACCATGCCAGTAGTGAATGGATTAATAATGGTGGTCAGGGGCATGGTTCTGAGGGCTTTAAAAGGAGGGCATGTGAGAGTCTCTCTCTGCTCTGCCATTCTCGCCATGTGACACCCTGCATTGCTGCAGAGTCACCTCACCAGATTGTGTCCCTGGACTTTGGACTTTGCAGCCTCTAGAACTGTAAGCAATAAATCTTGTTTTCTTATAAATTACCTCATTCCAGGTATTTTGTTACAAGCACAGAAATGGACTAATACACCAACCCATACTCAGATAAGGGGAAGGCCAACCATGTATCTCTTAAACAGTATCTTGCAGGAATGTGGGAGCAGGATGTTTATCCAAAGGAGAAGACCCAGCTGCAGGAACTGTACCCAACTGGCCTGTGCCAAGATGGACTCCAGTGCTGACATTTCACCGAATTTTTCCCTTATAATCACACCCAGGGGCGGAGACTTAACATGCTAATGAGACATGCGATGCATGAAGAAGCATGACCTCCAAGTGCACAGGCACCAAGAAACACCCCCTCTACATGCTTAAACATCACCCCTTTCCCACTTAAGCCCCTTTAAGATTCTCCCTGAACTTCCCCTTGTGGAGCCAGCTGAAGGACCCTCCCTTCCATGCTGTCTGCCTTGTGCCTGGGCACAAGATCAAATAAAGCCTTGCTTGAGCAGACTGATCGACCCTGTGTTAACTTCTATTACACCTGGAGTCAATGAACCCAGTTTGATAACCTGCCACACCAATGTGAACTTTCTAGAATGTAGCCTGCTCTGTTCCTCATTTGCTTAAGACTCTTAATAGTGCTGTACCCCTTATAGGATAAAAGCAGATTCTTTGCTACGACTTACAAGGCCCTTCCCTAGTTGCTGCAGGCTCTCTTTCCAGCTTGCCTGGAGTTTGTAGCTTCTGATAGCAGTTCCTCCTATGCCTTTGACCAAAGAATATTTCTCCTCTCTCTGGGAAACTTACTTTTCAGGCAGCCCACAGATTCCTGAGGGCCATGCAACCATCCTCAAATGAGAAAGTGGTCCACCAAGGTAGATCAGATGACCACCAAGCTAATCCCTGGGTTCAGACACTGCCACCACATCGGCCCTGCTTTAGAAATTACTTTGGAGTTCTTAGCTCTGCTAGATTATAGAGAAAGAGAGAGAGAGAGAGGAAGAGATAGTAAACGTAACAGGCATTATTGCCTTGAATGTAAAGAATATGTATGAAGAGCTCATTATGATAACTTCCATTTGGTGACCAGTATTCTTCACTACCTCTGACCCATCAGTGGCAGAGATCATGACTTATGAATGCCATCACTGGCCTCATGGAGCACCTGACAGTGAAGTAACTGCCCAGAAGAATGGCTTTAATCATCAGTAACTCACACTTCATGGTCTTCACTGCCACTTTCTGAGAGGTTCCATCTTGCTGCTTAAGATTTCCTTCCATTACAGACCCAAATTCTCCTGTAAAGTAAAACAACATCTATATGGACACTGTGCAAAATCACCCCTGACCACAGAAACGCTGTAGTGCAGGAGCTACCGCTTGCATGTGGTCCGAGGTGGAGCCTGCCCAGGCCGCCCTTGCTCCCAGGCTGGGGGCACGTGCCACGCACTAGTCTCCTGCTTGTCATGAGCTTGGTCAGCTGAGACTCAGCTCAGCGCCGTACTAAGCGTGATATCTGACCCAGGACACTTACAGGAGGACACGGAAGATGTGACCGAACTGCACAAGACTCTTAATACCATCCCCATTCGTCCTAGGAACAATTTAGCAAATTAAATACATATTTTCACCTTTGTTCCTACTTAACTTCGGAAGGTGCCAAGAACAATAAACTTGAGAACTAGAGGAATACATTTAAAATAAGTAGGAAACTTACCAACAAGTTGCATGTGTTTCAGCGAAGGAAAAGAACTAATATTTTTCACGGGTCTACTGTGTGTGCTACGCACTGTCAAGGCCCTTTTCATGGGCCAAAATCTGAGTTCCCAAAATCACTATTTACTTTAGCACTTATAAATTATAAAATAGAACCATGTGTACTGTAACTCAAAGTCATAAAAATGGTATTTTATTAAGTACACATTCAAAAAATTCCTCTAAACTGCTTACTTTCTTACCCCATATTTTAAAAGAATTTATTTATTCATTCATTCATTCATTCATTCATTCATTCATTTTTGTCAGCTGGCTGGTTTGGGGATCTGAACCCGTGACCTTGGGCTGTAAAAGAATTACTTTAAACTGCTTACCTTCGCCCAGAATTTTCCCAAGAATTAGAAGATTCCTGTCAATCACAACATCTTCTAGTTTATTCTGCAGTTCCTCGCTGACTCCCAAGCTATGTACTATAAAAGGAGTAATAGAGTATGTGTAAGCGTTGTCAGTGTGCTTTCTTTCATCTAAACATGATTGAAATTATATTATTTAAAGTCCTGTAACATAAACATTTTTTAAAAAGTTTGTACCCATAATTTCTCCTCCAGAAATGGCAGTAATAAAACATCACACACTTAATTCTATTATGATTAAAGTGAGTAAAATGAATCCTTTCAGGGCAGGACTAATACTGAAGAACTATAAAAACGAGATCCATATTCCTCTTCCCCGTGTGGCAGCAGCAAGAGATCAGATTCACAGAGGGGAGGTCTGCCTTCGACTTAGAGGAAGATAAGTCAATAGGCACTTTCTAGTGGATTATTTACTATTATATCCCTAAGGGCAGGGATACAAAAGAGCCAGCAGGACACCTCCCCTGCCCTCCCATTCCAGGCACGAAGTCTCATCAACTACAGGAAACACTTAGAGAACAAGTTGTTATTCTATACATGATATATGGAACCTTTTCATAACGACATAGAAAGTGCTATATTGAGTACTTTAGGGAACTGGAGTACCAGATATTCTACAATAAGGTATGTAATTTAATAAGGCATATAACAGATATGTGGCATTGACAATAAGTGTTGGCAACGAGAGAAATTAACCAGGAGAGGGAGACCAATTCAGTAACTATTTGTCAAATGATTCCATTTTAGCCATAGCTGAGGCATGAGCAAGCCTTTGTGGATAATTAGAAGGTCCTCCAATAAACGAAATAAATTTATCTAAAATAAAGAATTTTTTAAAAATGCAAGAACAGAGACATACAAATGAAAGTCAAAAAATGTATAGATTAGAAAAGTAAATAATATGGTGAATTTTTATTTATAGCAATCTGTATTCCATCATTCTCATGTCTTTTTTTGGGGGGGAGGGGGCAAACGTCCAGAAGCATGAATTTAGCCATATTTGCATACTTTCTACACTCCTTCTGAAATTATTCACAAACACTGCTACCTGTTTATTCCCGCTGACAAACTAGAAGACCCTATCTCTGATTCAATAAAGCTTTAACCATAATCGCTACAAAGCACGTTGGCAAATCGTCCCGAGTTGGTTGCCAGGAAAACAGGAAATGAGGCTTGAGTTTATGTCCATTGCTTTGCTGTTCCCTTTAAGTCCCTGACCTCTACCCATCTCCTACCACCTCACAAGGTTCCTGTTTCTCTGTGCTTTTCATGGCACTATGGGTCTGTAGCCCCAGTGACTCAACCCCAAGACCGCCTCCAGATTTCCAGTAGACCAGACTGCAAGGATGTGCAGGACAACGTCTGGTTATTTACTTGCTGATTCCTAAAGACATTTTGTACATTAAAAATATTCATTCTTTGACTCCTTTAGCTTTTACAGAAATGTCCATTCACCTGTTGTTCTTTCTTTGCTTTCAATTATTTTAACTTTTGCCAAAAAGGGAATCAAAAGTCGACTTACAGGTGAGTTCAATGGCTCGCCGGCAGAAGGACTTCTTTGCTATGTACTTAACGACTAATTCGGAATCCTCTTCTGTGAACGCATTCCTGCGTCAATGAGAACAAAGACAGCTCACTATAAAAACAGGGCTACAGAGGCAGGCACTGATCCCACAAGGCTGCTACGAAGCTGCCACCTTTTTTTTTTTTTTTTTTTTTTTTTTTTTTTTTTTCGTGACCGGCACTCAGCCAGTGAGTGCACCGGTCAGTCCTATATAGGATCCGAACCCGCGGCGGGAGCGTCGCCACGCTCCCAGCGCAGCACTCTACCAAGTGCGCCACGGGCTCGGCCCGAAGCTGCCACCTTTTAAAAGGGCTCTTCTACAACAAAAACGTTTCCCACTAGGAGAAACACTTGCATGTTTCTATCCTTAGATCTATTTTAGGTTTACCTGGCAACATCAAAACAATTCTGTCCAGGTACCAACAAGAGCAGAAAATACCTGATGAGCTCTCAATGGCCAAAGCTGTAACAATCTGAACAGTGAAATAAAGCAGTACTGGATTATAAGTATAAAATGAATATCTGTGAGCACATACTGATATAAATACGATTGAATAAATGAGGGAGAAGAAACAAGTCTCCTTTGCAGAAGAATTCCAAGTATTTTATGCAGATACTGCCTTCTTAAAGGCAGTATTAAAGTATCTCAACCCGGCAGATACTATCTTAGTCATATGATGAAGGTCGGCGTCAACAGTGGTAAGTCATGTTTATAGTCTGCACCCTTGACACGATGTGATACTCCAGCAGAGGGGATCCCACAGAACACCTGACCAGCACTCCTGAAAACTGTCCAGATCACCCCAGACAAGGAAACCGAGAAACGGTCACAGCCAAGAGGATCCTCAGGAGGTATGACGATCAAATGTAGTGTGCAATCCTGCCTGGGATCCCAGAATCAAAAGGGACATTAAGCAAAAATTAAGGAAATCCGAATGAAGTATGAACTTTAGTTAATGACAATGTATTCATATTGGTTCATTGATTTTAATAAATGTAACATGCTAATGTAGGCTATTAATAATAGGGGAAACTACGTGTGGGTATATGAGAAGTCTCTGTACTATCTGCTCAATTTTTCTGTAAATTTAAAACTGTTCTAAAAAATAGTCTATTTTAAAAATCCATTTAGTCCTAATTTTAGACTAATTGGTGAGAAAGTATTATGAGTTAGTGAGTTTAAATCATAAACTTAGTCTCGCTTTATCTTGAGTATTAGATTTTTTTAAAGAGATAACACAATGTTGAAAATAATGTATATGTATGTAAGGCAAAGCACTGAGAAGTGTGTATGCCGAAATAGTGACTAAGACCATGGATGAGCCCCAGGGTTGCAGGAGGGCTGTACCTTCTACCTTCAACTATTTTAAAAACTATAAGAATGTTACTTTCATAAGTACAAAATAAATGTATTTTCATTTGAAAATGAACAGAAAGGTGCTTCTACAAAATAAACCAATGAGTAGGTCTTGCAGTGAGTACTCATGGGAACTGACTTTAGTACAGACAAAAATAACCTGTTATTAGACTTCCACTTGTGTTAAGCTTCTGCTGAGCTGAATGGTTTCTGGATACAGTTTTATAGTTTATATTTGAAATTGTACTGTAATCCTGTTAATATATTTGCTGTATTCAGCAGCCCACTTTTTGGTAAATTCTGTTAACTTTCAACCCCAAACTTTCCCAGATTATTACAACCAGGGCTGTGTCAGGAAATATCAAAGATCCACTTTAGTGCTAAATTTATGAGTTATTGGAGGCCGAGCTGATAGTAATATTTCAAAAGGTACTGAATTTCTGGGGACTGGGAAGAATAGCGTTACTTGTGCTGTTCCTAAAACTCTTGGCATAAGTTTCAAAAGACAGTGGAGCATCCTTTTGCTACTGCACCCCACTCTTCCAGCATCATCTGAGCTGCACATGCTAGGAGCCCTTACCAGGCCCCCAGGGAGTTCAGGACCTCTGAAGAGCTTGGGCCATCATTTTTGTTGTTTTGTCTTTATTGAACCTACATTCTTGGAATACAACTATGAATCATTCTATAACAATTATTCTTTCAACAACGCTCACCATGAATTCCCACTTGGTAACACAAACTGCATTCTGCCACTAATTCTTGAAGACATCAGCATCTCAAAAGACTCAATATCTCTGAATGCTGAACTGAGTCTAAAAGTCTCAATTCAGAATCATAGCAATTAGAACTAGCAGTGACCTTGGAGTCCATTCAAAGACAGATAATACCAAGGAAGCCTGGAAGTTAAAAGGCTTGTCTAAGGGACAGAATTAATGCTAGAACCCAGGTGTCACAACTTCCAGTCAATGCTCTCCTCTCTGTATGTGCACCATAGGGCCTTTGCATGTGATGCTCTTTCTAGCCGGAATACTCTTCCTCTTTTTCCTCACCTAATGAATACTGCTCTTTCTTCAGATCTTAGCTCAGGTCATCTCTGCAGGGAGGCCTTCCCAGGCTTTCTTAATACGGTCAAATCCTCCTGTTACACATTCTTACCCCTTTATAATATAGAATCTACCACCGTTGCCATTTCATGTTTATTTGTGTGACTGCTTGACCACTGCCTGGCTCCCCATGAACTGTGAGCCCCATGAGGGCAGGATTTTGTTCATCATTATATCCAGGCTACCACAGTGCCCAATGCCTTTGATACATGTTAATGAGCTATGCTTGCAACTTCTGCAGAGGTTCTCTGTCCTTGTTTCATGATGAGCCCACATACCACACTGAGACCACCCTGGGATGTATTTTAGTCAACTATATGTTCAAGATATAGATCAGATTTTGTGCACTTCTTTAAAATAATCATTCTTAGAATTCACATACTAAGATACAATAATTACAAGGATAGAGTTCTAAAGACTGAAGGTAACTGATTGCTAAGACTAGGATGAACACCTTTATGGCCTGGGGTCAGGTGGCTTCCTCACTTAGACCAGTGCCTCCAAAGGTAGCCAGCAGCAAAAGCCAGACCTGAAAAGGGCTCCCCATATTTTTATCTGTAATAATTAGGGTCACTTTTAAGGTGTCCAATAAAAGTCCTCATTGAACAGCAACCCGGTTTGAGTAGTGAAGCCCTATTGATGCTCTTCTCTGTAAATGAGCCCCTTTGGGGGCTGGCTTTTGCTGCTGGCTGCCTTCGGAGGCACTGGCCTAAGTAAGGAAGCCACCTGACTCCAGGACATGCACTGGGTAGGACATGCACATTGGCTCCCACCCGGCTGCAATGTGAGGAGCAGGGCTGACAGGAAAGGCATCATCACTTGGCATAACAACCTCATCCAAACCACTGAGCAAAACATTTTTAACTGGGAAACTTACCCAAACTTTGTCTCCTGGATTCTTTTTCTGATGGACAGAGAGATATATGAAACCAACCCAATCAAAATGAATCCACAGAAGCAGCCAAGGATAATAAGCACAGGCTCCGTGTTGCCAGGTGCCGGAGTTGACGAGGGGGCATAATCTATCCCACCTGGAAAATACCAGTAGACCACACTCAAAACAGCTCTTTGGGATTCAAAATACGTAAGAAACATTGGCTTATAATAGGGAAGAACAAATAGTCAAAAGCTTTTAGAACTTAGTTAAATCTTTT
Source organism: Cynocephalus volans (assembly GCF_027409185.1). Lineage (NCBI taxonomy): Eukaryota > Metazoa > Chordata > Mammalia > Dermoptera > Cynocephalidae > Cynocephalus > Cynocephalus volans. The sequence goes on from NC_084473.1 coordinate 86,525,506, forward strand.
CTCTTTCGTGATCTACAAATGCAGGCAGTCCTCATTTTTTGCAAGCTGAGATCATGTGGAGCGATCTTAACAATCAATGAGAAACGACCTTCATTTAATCATTCCACAATGAATGCACACAGAATATTGAAACATCATGTTGTACTCCATAAATATACAGTGGTTCGTCCATCAATTAAAAAAATAGGAATTTAAAAAATAGTCAATGGGCAAAATCTCTTTATGTTGGCATAACTGTACAAAATAAAGGAAAAAATAGTAAAACTAATATTCACTTGGTACAATGCAATTTAAAATATTAGAGACATTAAGAATTAAAGTGTTATTTCTTTTTAAAAAACCTATCCAGAGTAGTTTGAACAGTGTTTGCCTTCCAGTCATATAACTTATATAGAGAAAAGATATTTTCTGTTTTGGAGAAATACCACTCCTTTCAAAGTTTGGATTAACTCGCAACATTTTCTCTTTTGAGCTTTTGATGTTGTAAAATGTCTCTGAGAACTCCTTCAATCTGAAGCTTTTGCTGGTGTCACCTTCTCTGGGACATTTTCATCCTTTATATCACAACCACTTCATTTATGCCACTAAGTTCCTCAGGCTGCATATCTAGAGTCTATCCCATGGCACGACATCAATGTCCCATGGTCTGCATACAATCAGTTCAAATTCCACTTCCAACACCATTGCTTTTTGTTTCTTTGCTGCACTTTCTTCTTTGTTCACTAATTCCCTCTTTCAATTCTTCATTTTTGTAAAATGTCACGTGGGTTTGTCGCTGACGGACAGGGAGGCAACATAGTCACATGCCCCTGCTAGACGTGCATGAACTGAATGTGAACTAAATGAGGAATGTGCAGTGGCCAACCACCAAGAGACTCTGAGAAGTGGCGTCATCGGTTACCATCATAATGCGCATTTGTTATTTATGTGGTGATTCCTGGACTGAAGAGCTAGTGGAGAAGTTTATGGTTTATGCAATTACAGTTAATATATGATAGTAATTAAAATTTGAAATATATTGTTAGGAAACTGGTGTTATTTAAACTGTGGTGAATGAAATTTATACATACTGGGGCTGTGCAAAGCAAGGACTGCCTATATAGCAAAGCTTTTAAAAAGTTTAGAGAGTTTATTATACATGAGGATGAAAGCTCTGTAGTCTTAAACTCTGATTTTCTAAGCTGTGCCTTTAGAATTAGAACACTGTCTTTGAGTCTCTACCAGGCAGACACACCTTGTGTCCCCATCACGAGTTACTAATGTTCTCTGGGTACTGAGCCCACAGGCTGCAGGAATGTAATATTGCTCCACTTCAGCACTGAAAGGGAGAGCACGTTTAAGGGTCACTGGGAACAGACAGACAAGAACTCATCCATATACTCACAAGTCCTTTCTGCTATTGGGTACAAAGGCCATGTTTGGCAAGAACTTGTTAATGTACAAGTCACGCTGATATAGATGACTGTGCATGAATTTTACGACAGCAGTTTAACATCAAACAACCTAAGGCAGGTCAGAGTCAAACGAATGTGGCTCCACTGCTCTATGGAAGCGAGCACAGCATTTGGGCCACTTGTGGCACCTTGCCCGACATTCCAGCAACATGCAAAGCCAGCATGCATGGCTGGGCAATTAGCTCAATCAGCCCAGGGCAGTCTGAGGATGGTTTCCGTAGGAAACACCTCATGTTTGGTGCAGACCATATCAGCAAGCACATTACCCAAGGCTTGAACTGGTAAAAACATGGCAAGCAGCCCTGCTGAAAACATAGCAAAACAAACACTAGCAAATAAACAGACAGTGCCAATTATAGAGAACTAAGGATTAGCCATACTGCCTGTCCAAATACAGTCATGTATACATCATTTACACTAAATTCAGGGCTGGCCAGTGGTCCACTTGGGAGAGTGTGATGCTACCACCAAGGTCAAGGGTTCAAGATCCCCATACGAGTCAGCCACCAAAAAATAAAATAAAATGAAATAAATTCAGTAAGTAAAGTTTAATTTGGTACTCTGAAAGAACTAATCTTCCTAGTCAGTTATTACTATTAATAGTAATGATAGCAGGAGGACTCATGGGTATCGGTCGTTCTGTGAAGTGTGTTATTATATCGACTATCTTTATCACTGCAGGAATTCTTTCTGGTCCTTAATTTTCATTCATCAGCTGTCCACCCACAGGTTACGCTTTGGCAACCTGTGCACTGCCTGGACTGCCACATTCTATCAGCTGCCAAGGGCCCCAGATCTCACCGTGTGCAGGGATAAATATTTGCACTGGGTCACTGAAAGGCCCGACTCCCCCTTTCGTGATAGCTGCAATCCTCACTGTGCACGTGGCGTTGTGGACTTGAACAGAAATCTGAGCACGGCTGCCATTCTGGCCGACTTCTTCAGAGAGCTCTTTCTGGGGACAGAGAAAAAAAGGAAATGAAACACTGGGGCACCACGGACGTATTGCCTGCTTGCCCAGTTAGTTCCTTCTAAGGAAGCTGAACCACCCTGTCCCAGGGGCAGTGGCCCTGTTTCCACAGTGTGCCTTCCTCATTCAGGCCACAGCCAATGGGTTCAAAAGGCAGGCAGGGACACAGGATGGGCTGGCAGCAACCTCAGGCCTGGGGGCCTTGGCAAACTAGGATCCTGAGGTCATAGAACTTAGAGTGGTCAGTAAAGAAGTTTCTGGGAGACAGGAAGAATGTAGCAGATGCACCCAGATGGCAAGAGCAAGACTGACTCCTCGAGACCCTCATCCTCAGAGCCACCCACAGCACAATGCCCCAGGGTCACACTGTCCCTCGACACTGCCCACCTGCCAACTGCCCTTGAACCAGCCAGCACGAGTGGGCTCCTGTTCCTTGAAATTATAATAGTTTTGACTAATAGCTACATGCACTATTTTTTTTTTCTTTCAGAGTGACAAATGTACAACTTACTCAGCTTTCAAAATGCTGATTTTACTTTTACTTATGTTGTTTTGAAGCCACTGCCACGCAACAGTGAGCCATTAAAACACAGGAAAAATGACCAGAACTAAGTGTTTATACAACTCTTCCCCTTTGTTTCCAAACCTCGACTGGCACAACGGTTCTCTGGTGCAGGAAACTAATTTTTGTTTGGGGCTAGCTGGAAGCCATAGAGATTGTGAAGGCTGAAATGAAGCCCTAGGAACATTCAGTTTTATCACTGAATTTTGGAAATCTGATTTCACAAGGAGAAAGAGAAAAATCAGGTCATGCGGGGCACAGATATCACAGATCATAGATGAACAGCAAGGGCACGGTTTTGGTGATAACTTTGTCCCCGGTCACTCATTCTCATGTCGCTCACTTCTCCCAGAGACTGTGCAGGGTGGAAGCAGCTTAGCTCTCAAGGAGAGGGCTGTCCTGTCACTCACGACGAAGGGGGCACCTGGGCTGGCCATCCTGTGACTGTTTCTAATTCTAAATAGGTAGTGACCATCAGGACCCAGAAATGCCCCCAGACAAGAGATGAAAGGGGGAAATACAACCTTAAAATTTTTTGGTTTTTTTTTCTACTTCACTAAACCTTGAGGCTATAAGATTTGCCATAGGTTTTTGTTAAGTAAACATTAATAATCAACAACCTTTTGAGTATATTCTGGCAATACATTTTTTTAGAAATAGAGCATTTTATTTATGGCAAACCCAGTTTTGAATATGGGTTAGTTGGTCATTCTGTATTTATATTGTGGGGGTAGGTAGGTCAGAACGTCATCAAGTAGAGTAACTTATGGTCCAAACCCACAGTCACAGAGCCCTGTAGTGACCCAGGCCTATAGCTGAGAAATAAATAACACATCTACTCCACAGTTTAGTATCTAATAGGTCTTCAAAGTACAAGCCTTTGTGCCTGACAAGGAACAATGAGCCTGCTTCTGGCTGCATATTTTTTTCCTATAGAGACTCAAATACAATGCATCATTTATGAGTGAAATTATCTCAAAATTAGAGGAAATGCATGACTGGAAAAGAATTAAATGGCTAAAAGAACAGAAATCCTAACAAAAACAAAATTAGTTTTTTGGAAATAAACATAAAAGTGGTTTATAATATCTATTCACTTAGGGCCTATAACTCACTATGAAAACCCAGAGATGTTCCTTTTTTTTATTACCACCTCTTATTCCTTATGTGCATTGACAAATGTAAAGTGCTAACCTTGTGTAAAGTGCTTGGAACAGTGCTCGGCGCAGAGTAAATGCCACCCAAGTGTAGCAATGGCCACCATCACAGCTGTCATCATTCTGAATCTCGAAGCATGGCGGTGATGCTGGCCAATGCTTCCTGGTAACACATTTTGAAAATACGTCTAGAATTATCCCATTTTAGGAGTGAAATTATAATAAATGCTGACTCGTTATTAGAAAGATATATAATACATAGTTTAGTGGAACTTTAACAATTTTCTCTAAGAATATCCTTAAATGACAACCTTAAATATAGTTTTAAAGTGACTCATGTTTTTAAAAATGAATGTAATTTATTCATACTGTTTTAATGCCAAGTATGTTAAGAAATGTGTACCCATATCCATATCCCCAAATATTTATTTTAATTCTGATTTTGAAAGTTATTGAAGAAGTCCATTGAAAATCAGATGCACATAGGAGCTGCCCCATGTGCATTATCTCTGGTGCTGTCAGGGTGCAGACATAAGGTGGGGCCGTTTCTCCGCTGTGAGGTGGTCTGGTCATGAGGTAAATGCCACAGGCCACGTGCATATTTCTCATTTAGTGAGCTTTCAGTTTTCACCAACACAAGGTCCATATCCTCACCGACTTAAAAATCTAAGAGCATCTTTAGGTAATGTGATTTTTAGTGTGATTTATAATGTGGCAGTTGATTGCAACTTTACTTACATATGAAACAAGACACAATGGACCTTGATGATAGGGAAAGTAACAGCACATCTTTGGAAAGACCATTTCTTTTTTCTTGGGTGTGTGGCATTAGAGTTAGACAGGGCAAGTGCAATGGAATTTGTGTTTAGTGATCAAAAGACTTCAATATCCCCAACTACTCTATGGCCCATCTTATAGCCTCAAAGAGCAGTAACACTCAAAGAGCAGTAACACTCAGTGAGGAAGAAACTACCAGATAAAAGTTTCTGTTATGTGACCACAGAGGTGACTTTTCAAAAGGGCTTCAAATTCACAGGCACCAACGCAAAACTCTCTCATCTTAGTCCAAAACACATCCCGCTCTCACTTCTTTCTGCTGGGAGGCCACACTGTGGAATCTGAATGAGACACTGTATTATGAAGAAAGCCAAAGGTACCTGGGAAAGAGTAATGGGCCTCTGAAAAGCACTGGCTTTGGAGTCAACCAGCTCTGCCAATTCCAAGCTCTGTGACTCTGGGGTAGTAATTCAATGTCTCTGAGCTTCAGTTTCCTCAGCTGAAACCTGAAAATAATATCTTTCTCACACTGTTTTTGTAAGGGTTAAATGAGTTACTTTACGTAAAACACTTAGTTCATGGCTTGGCACACCGTAACTAATCAATGGTGGCTGCTACTACCCTTGTATTCAACGAGGTACTACACACTAGGGTCTTCATTCCGTATAAATATAAGGCCCTCTTACAGAATTGGCCTCGCAGTATCTTCCCAGTCTTGGTGCATTAGAGAAAATCATCAAGGTTGTCTAGTTCCCCAAACCAAGAAGTTTATTTGACCCATTCATGGAGTTCACCTCCTTTGCAGGTTTCTCCTCCAGGCAAAACGTACAATCAATCTTTGATTGATCCCTGGGTTTTAGAAGTGGTTCAGATTCCTGTCTTATGAGAACCTTGCCTGTTCTTCATACCTTAAAATAACACCAGCTCAAATGTTCTGCCTTCCACTGAGAGTGAGAGGGAGAAATGAAGAGCACAAGAGGCGGCAGGCCCATGCCAGCATCTATGCACACATCTCTGCCACCATGGCAGAAACTGGAAGGTTCATTAGGATGCAGAGGTCTAGGGTCAATCTTAAGTGCAGATTCCCTGGGTCTTTAAAGAAGTTAGTTCTACATATTATATTATCTGCTATGAGACTTCCTTCTAATATAAGACCTCTACCCTTTACAAACAGAGATTAAACCAGCACTGGAGCTATAATCCCAAAACAATAAGCTCCATAAAAACCACACATATAAAAATGAGTTTCTGTTTAATGTTTGGGCAATTTTGGGCCAGAGTTAAACAGGTTTATTTACTGTAGAACATCAAAGAGGCTTGAACTTGCCAGTGTACACCACGGGTCTTCAAGAAGGGAGGATAATATGCAATATTTTATAAACTCATTTGTTGACTGAACTCTTTTTTATGGAAGGTCTACTGACATTTTATGGGAATGGAGATGGGGTGGGAAACACTCATCCGCACTTATCAAGAGACTGTCACATTCAGAGAAAGAAATTCTCCACCTGGTATGAATGGTGAAGCTGGGTCCATGCATCCAGTTCATAGTGCTATAAATGCCTAAAAAGTAAGTACAAGACCCTTTGTTCAGACAGTACAAAGATGAGCAAGACACAGCTCCAGCTTCAAGGAGAACGGATTACTTGCTCCTTACCTTTGGATTTTGAGCTCTGATTTGGAAGGCAAGGGATATCATGAGGCATAGAACAAAAAAAGTAGACATTTTCATAGAGATATAACAAATGTCCATATAGTATAAATATCAGAAGTTTCTTAGTCTAAAAGTGATATAATATTTGATGGACAACAAAGGTACAAGCCTGTCTTCAGCTTAACTGCAATAACCCACCCAAAGATCAATTCCAAGAAAGTTCTGAAATTGCACACACACAAAAATCCACCATTACGAGTGAGAAATATCTTTCAAAAATACCCAATTCCCCTGCCTTGCGTAAAGAAGAAGTAGCTTCAGTAACAATTTTCTAAACATGGAAGTGAAAGGACAATTTTGAAAGATGAAGGGTGTCTAAGCCTTGTCCTTCAAGATGAAGGGAGTTCAGGAAATCGAGATGATGGATGCTGAGATTTTCTCAAACTTCACTTGGGGCATTGGTTTTGGGCTCCTCCCAGAGTTGGCCATTCTTCAGTGTTCTTATTTGCACCCAGTTGCAGATCATGAGCTCGAAGCTTAGCTGCACCAGAGAATGCTACCCAAAGTAAAGTCAGCCACTAAGTCTTTTGTGGTCACAAGACCATCACGATGCACAAAGTATAGCATGAGTACAATGCAAATGACTTCTTTCTTGGGATGATCTGGTGTCTCTGAGGAGGTAAGTGACTGGAAAGGTCACAGCTCTAACTGTAGTGATACTGTTCTCACTGCAGAGGGGACCGTTCTGAACAAAGGGCAGCAAGAATGCAAGGCGTAGCTGAGTTAATGGAATTTGGTGCACTAGGCTCCTCGGCCATGGTCATTCGTGGGGTTTTCATCACTACTGTCCTTCAGCAAGCCTCAGCTCAAGAGGTCCCCTCTACAAAGGCAGCTTTCACCCACCCTGGAAGGAGAAGGAGGAAAGATGATCGCCTGCAGCACCTCTTTTAACAAACTACTTTGTCTTTTGACTGCTCAAGTGTCTGCTGGTAATCACTATTTTCTTCCAACCAGAGAAAGATAAAATTCCTACTAAATTGAAACCAATGAATACCAAACCTTTATGTATGTCTCCTTAGCAATCAGCACTATAACAAAAAGCCTTTTTCCAAGAGAAGCATTTGATTCCCCCGACTCAGCCAATGGGGACATGCAGTTAATGCAGAGGCCACTTGCACAAACGCCTTGGGACAAAAGACCAGGAAAGGAGAGGCTGCTTTAAATGGGGTTTTTAATGCTACAAGAACACCGTTATCATTTACTGTGATGTAGAACACCATAGACTCTATACCCTCTGCTTTTTCCTCTACTTCCACCACCTACTGCTTCTAACAATCTGTTTCCTGATAGGTAAACTGAGGGAGGAAAAGAAAAAGTATAAATCCCGATTGTCCTTTGGGCAAACAGCAGCACTGATAAATGCAGGATGACATGAGGTTGAAAACTAATCGAAACAAAGCTTAGACATCATCAGAGGGTGTAGATATTTACCCCTTCACTCTGTCCCTCCCTCCTGCCAAGAAGCTGTACTGCTTTTATGTAATGTCTCATAGAAATGCCATAAAGATGCTGACACTTGGATCTATCACCAGGGTTAGATGGATCAGGAATATGACAACGCACAACAAGCATGCTTTCCATGAGCACAGTAAAAACAAAAGAGAGCCGTGATAATGAAGTCAGTGCACCTGACCTTCCATGGATGTTCTATGTCACAAAAGGAGTCAGGGTTTCCTCAACTCTCTTCCTTTCCTAGGTGGAAGGGGGCTTGTCTGGAAGCTGCTCACCCAGCCACACTCAGGAGTCATCACTTAGCTGTCTCTTTACCTCTGTCTTCAGTCCAGAGTTCCTAGCAGAGCAGCGATCTTTAGCCTTCACAGAAATCAAAATCACATGTCCCTCTGGGTTTGATTAGAGTCACACCTAACAAAGCCATTGGAAGAGCACTGCTTATACTTAGGGAGGCAGTCACTGCTTCACACACAGATCCCCTTTGCCTTTTGTTTGCTATTGTGAAATGAAACTAATTCTTACACTAGAGAATCCTTACTGAACAAAAGAGGATCGTGCCAGCCTTAGGTGATAAGGCAGGAGCTATTGGACATATCGATGCATTGCCATCCAGTTCCAAGCACATACACATGCTCAAAATAAACACTGTTGACATTATGATATACATTCTCAGTGGGCAAGAAAACCTCCCTAGAGAGTGGCAGGAGCCAGCTGCTGAGTTACCTGGACAGTCTTTGTAGACCAGAGTTGGTCAGCTCTGGTGGAAAGAAGGCAGATTTGAAGGTTACTCAGACCAATAAACTCAATTTTATTGTTCATCAAAGAAGAATAATATAAGCCATCTTCATAATATATGTCTCAAGTATATTCCTGGGCTCAAACTTTTCATTGGCTCCCTTGCTATGTACCCAATTCTGTCTGCCATGGCCTAACTTTTAGGGTCCTGCATACTGGTGTCAAGATTTCCCAATCCAGCTTCATCTCTCACAAAAGGATTCATGTTCCAGGCTTTCAAATGATCGGGATCCCCTTAAAATTGGCACATTATGACTTCGCTCATGGTATCTTTCCCACCGGAAACTCTTCCATCTTCATCTGTTCAAATGATTCCAAGCTCTGACGGTTAATTTCATGTGTCAACTTGACTAGGTCACAGAGGTGCCCCTAGACTTTATTTCTGAGTGTGTGTGTGAGGATGTTTCTGGATGAGATTAGCACTTGAATCAGTGGACTCACTAAAACAGATCGCCTTCCTCAGTGCGATGGGACTCATCTAATTCTGAATAGAACAAAAAGCAGAGAAAGAAGGAATTCTCCCATTTTCTCCTGCCTGACTGCTTGAGCTGAGACATTAGTCTTCTCCTACCCTTGGACTGAGATCTACACCACTGCTCCCCCAGTTCTCAGGCCTTCAGACTCAGACTGAATCACACCAGTGGATTTCCTGAGTCTCTAGCTTGTAGATGGCAAATTATGGAACTTAGCCTCCCTAACTGTGTGAGCCAATTCCTCATAATAAACCTTTTTAAAAATATATAAATATAATTAAAGACAGTTTATTATTAAACGAGATTATTGACAGATGAGAAGGGATCTACCAAATGAACAAAATTAAGAAGACACTCATGGCAAACAGAACATCAGCCACAAATATTTATGAGGCACCTACTAAATGCCAGGGTTTTCTAACGCCTATAATTTTTTTTTAATGTAAAATGTGAGGGTACTTCAAAGAGTCCACGGAAAAACAGAATTAAAAGACAATACAAATCTGTCCATGAACTCCTCGAAGTACCCTAGTACATAAAGCACACAAAGTCCACTAATCTTATGTGCCCAGCTCAAAGAACTTTTACACAGGTGTACACTGTGTAACCATCACGCAACATCTCAGAAGCTTTCTCACCCATAATAAATCTTTATGCATATGTGTTCTACTAGCTCTGTTTCTTTGGAGACCCTGACTAATACACAAGCCCAGATCAAGTACCACCTTTGCTGGGAGAGGCAGTCTGCTACGGCCCCAAGCATCTTTGCATATCTTTGCTACTTGCGCCAAAATACAAGACCTAACCATACCCTGACTCTGAGCCATTCTGGGACTGGTCACATAGGCAACGAAGTAGGTCAAGGTCATCACAGCATGAATATGATGCACCGGCACAGAAGCTGGGCTTGTCTGTTGCTCGTCATGCAAGGTGTCGAGCCCTTGGTCCTGGGGCCCTCAGCTGCACAACCCACCATCTGAGCCCCTCACATTGACCCATGGGACTTGAGAGCAAGGAACCTGTGCCACCAGGCTGAGGTTCTGCTCTGTGCTGAGCTGTTCTGAGTGACAAACTGCCTTGCTCTGGTCCACTGAGTCTTGTGTCTAATTTTGGCTCCTACAGAGCAGTGCCAGGGCAGCCAGCTTGCTTGCTCAGTCCTCTCCTTTGGAATCTGTTTATCTCTTACCATCCTCTATGAGATTGGCATTGTTCTTTGACAAACTTTTTCAGAAAACAGTTCCCTGAAATTTTTAAGAGGCTATGAATTGCTGGACTGCTAAGCTCTATAGCTCCCTAAGCTTGTGTTGTGATTATCTAGGTAGTCCACACTGTCTTCCTACTAGAGCCTAAATTTCCTACAGGTAAGAGTCAGGTGATGATCAATGATAAGTTCTATACCTATTTACTGAATAAAGGAATGAAATGAATGAATGAATGAGTGAATGAAGAAAGCCCCAAAAGACTCCTTAGAATTTTGTAACTACTCAGTCACCTCTAATTCTTACTACATTGTCTACATCCCACCAAAAGGTGCCTTATCTAACTCAGTGATACTAGGTCTTTTCACAATAAAATGAAAGCTTCTAAAACAGAATTAAGTGAGCAAGTCAAAAGCAGATGGTTAAACGCACTTTTAGGGTTCAGACTTACGGAAGTCCCTGTACTCTGCCACATGTGAGATATCCGGTAGCCCACCAGGTCCCCATCCTGCCGCTTAATTGGAGGCTTCATCCATCTGACGTCCACATTATCACCAGATTCATTCAAAAACACAGTGACATTTAATGGCGCTACTGATGGGGCTACAAAAGGAAAAGGAGAGAAGGATGAGGAACCACAAAGAAAAGCACACACAGATTCATTCTCTTCTTGGTTTCTGAGTGTTTGGTTTTCAAATGTTCTCTGTAAAGCATTCAAATGAAACTAATACTAATAGATTTTCACCCTCTTTGCAAGTAAGGACCATTGAGATGTCATGCGAATTTAACAAGTAAGCCCTTTCAGGCTACTGAAGCCTCAAGATTCATTTCTTTTGTTGAAATGTCACAAACTCCCAAAGTAAAATAACAAAGAAGAGAAAGGCAGGGAAGAAGGCAGTGGTGCTCATGGACTTGTGGGGAAAAAGAACAGACACAACTGGAAGAGTGTTCTCCAACAGAAATCTGTGGGGTGGAAAGTCAACAAGGCTCCTGGAGATCAGTTCTGTGCATCTGAGATGGGCAAGGCAGGAAATACTGCTGAGCTCAGAATGGAGCTGCCATTTTAAAGTCCAGGTGCAGGTTACTGATGGTCTAAATAGAACTAATCAGTCAATAGACTAAAAACTGTGTATATATCAGGGTACTTCAAAAAGTTGATGGAAAGATCCATATTATCTTTTAATTCTATTTTTCCATGAATTTTCTGAAGTACCCTTGTAAGTGTGTGAGTATGTATAAAATAATTTGGGAAACAAGTCAAGATCATTACTATAGCATTTTTCGGGAGAGAGAAACGACTAAACCTATTAAAAATTAAAAATAATATGTACTTTGACCAAGTATTTTATTTCCAGGAATTTAATCTATAGGTGGTATTATATTCACTGTAGCATTAATAGTGACAAAAAAGAATAAATGTAATGCTAAGTCAATAATTATAATATACATTTTGATATAATTTTCAGTGGAATACTCACAACCTGACCACTGAAAAGAATTAGGTATATCATGTGTATTGATATGAAAAATATCCAAGGAGGGGAAATCAAATTACGACAAGGCATATATTTATTCATTTTAGAAATTAAAAAATAAATGTTTATATATAGAAGGAATAAAAATGATGGGCATAATATACACGAAACAGTTGTCTGTAGTTGTCTACAGGGGAGACTAAATTATATATTTCTGATATGTCTAAAAGAAAAACAAAAGGGTACTATAATCCTCTTTGTCTCTGCTGTTTCCAGAAGCAGTAATCAGGAAGTTAGAACGAATTTCAGCTCGGGTCATACAGCTAAACTGTGCCTATGAAATCAGTCACACACTCTCAAATCTGTTGTAGAATTTACGGATAAACATGGCTGACTCAATATGTCTACATGTTTGCCTGAAATCCCTAAAACCTCTCTATGACAACAGTAAGGAATTTACAAGACAGAGTGGCAACTTGGCTCCTAGAACATCAGCAACCATGTTTATATTTCTGGGACAGGGAATAGTAAACTTATTTTCTAGATGAGGTGAGTGGCCACAGAGGAAAGAAAACCAATTTTGACACTTGGGGCTATCTGAACCCAAACGCTTAGATTGCACCCCAATCACCCAACAGTGATGCCTCCAAGCCCCGCCCATGCTCACAGAGGTCCAATCAAATTGCTGATTCTTTACTCTTCCGCAGGAGTAGAGAGCAGATCAGCAGAGGTCTGGGGAAGCATCTTTCATGAATGTTAGGGACCAAACAAACACACAGGACAGTAGGCTCAGGGGAGACAAATACAGAGTAGGGAACTAGAGGAAATGAAAAAACAAATAAACAAAACAATAATTAATACAGCCAAAGAAAAGAAAAGGTTCTCATGATTGAGAACCAGAAAAAAAAACTGTCAATTTTTTGACAGAAGAAGGAAACTTGAAATTAGCAATATAGTAAGTAAAAGAAAATACCTAATAAAAGAATTGGAAGATAAATCAAGTAAATTTCCATGAAAATAGAATAAGAAGGCAAAGAAAAGAGACCATTTTGAGAAAAGAAGATAAAGGCAGCAATGAATGAGGGCCAACAACTGTCTAATATAATTTCTGGGAAAAAACAGAGAGCAGAACATTTTCAAAGAAAAAAAATGTATAAGGCAAAGTCTCAAGACTAAAGTACCTGCATTTCCAGATGCAAAGGGCCATTGAACGCCCATGATGACAAGTGAAACAAATTCTACGTTATAGCTTACGACAGCAACAGTATTAAGGAGAAAAGATATTTTTAAAAACTGAAACTAAAAATTAGTTCACACAGAAAACTAGGGCATCAAAATTCTGCACAGCAACCCATGAAGCTAAAAAACAATGCAGAAATACCTTTAAAGTTTTGAGGGAAAATAATTTCCAACTTAACATTCTGTATTTGGAAAAATTACTAACTCAAGATGACATCAGGACACGTCAGTTCCCATAGTCTTTACTCTTTACACATACTTTCTTTGGAAACTGAGAATGTGCTCCATGAAATGAGGAAGTAAACCAAGAAAGACAAATATCCAGGAGAAGACAACAGAGTCCCCAGGATGTCTCTCAGGGAAGACATGGAGAAAAAAAAAAAAAAAGAAAGAATTAGAGGTAACAGTGCCCAGGCCTAACCGAGGGCCAGGAATAGGGCCTGTTCCCATCAACCAGACTGGGAAATAATAATTCAAGAAGCATTGGGAAAAACACACAGAATGGTCTTGTCTCAGCAGTAAAAAAAAAAAAAAAAAAATGACCCTAAACTGAGCACTGCTCTGATCCTGCGTAATAGATCTGAAAAGCAAGACCAAAACAATTAAACTGTTTCCCACTAGCTTAATTGTGTTGTGAAACAAAACTCACTATTTATGGGGAGGCAAGAATATCTAGCACCCAACCACGTAGAATTCTCAATATCTGTAATCCAATCAAAGATGACCAGGCAAGCAAAGAAATTAGAAACTACTATCTATAGTGGGAATATAAATGAATCAGTTGAAGCCATCCCAGAAATAACACAGATATGAGGAATAGCAAACAAAGAGATTAAAACAATCAAACAATTATAACTGTATTCTATATGGTCCAGAAGTTAAGAAGACACATGAACGATATAAAAAGGAGACAAAAATTACAATGTGAAAGATGAAATATGAACTGGATAGGAATAACTGAAGATTAGATAGTGCACAAGACAAGGTTAGTGAATGTGAATAGAATAGAATTTGAATAGCAATAGGAGCTATCCAAAATAAAATGTAGACAGAAAAGAAGGGGAAGAAATTAACAGAACACCACTGAGTTATGAGACAACCTTAAATAGTCTAATTTACATGTAACTGAAGTCCTTAAAAGAGAGAAGAGGTGGAAACAGAAAAAATATTTGAAGAAATAATGGCCAAAAATTTTCCAAATTTGATGCAAACTACCAATACAGAGACCCAAGAAGTTCAGTGAACTCCGAGCACAAGGAATATAAATAAATTTACACAAAAGCATATCATAATTAAATTGCTTAAAATCAGCGATAAGGGGAAAAACAGGGACAAAAGACCAATTACATACACATTAGGATGACTACGGATTTCATGTCAGAAAAAATGCAAATAAAAAGATAGCGGGGCAACATTTTAAACATGCTGAAAGGAAACCCCCCCCACCAAAATTGTGAACCTAGAATTCTATATCTAGTAAAAATGTCTTTCAAAAATAAAGGCAAAAAAAAAAAATTCACTTCAAAAGTAAAATAAGTATTTTTTCCCCCAGACACACAGACGCTGAATTTCTCACCAGCAGATCCACACTATAAGAAATGTCAAAGAGTCCTTCAAGAAGGAGGAAAATTATACCAGATGCAATAAGGGGTCTACACCTGTATACGAGTCTACACCCATAAAAATGAAGACCACCCAAAATGGTAAATTACATAGGTAAATATGTTTTTCCTTATTATATAAATCTCTCTGAAAGATTGACTGAACCAAAACAACAATGTAGCATGAATTTATAACATACATAAAAAATAAACCACATGACAACAGTAGCAAAAATATCAGAAGGAAAAAAATGGAAGCATACGATTGTAAGGTTCCCATAGTATATACAAAGTGATAGTGATAAGTTAAACACATATGCTATAAATCCTAAAGCAACTCCTAAAAAAAAATAGAAAAAAAAAGAATTGGCTAATAAGCCAACAAAGGAGGTAAAATAGAATCATAAAAATATTTAACTAACCCAAAAGAAGGAAGAAACAGAAGAAAAGGGGAAAAAATTACAGACAGAACAAACAGAAAATATGACGGACTTAAATCTACCCATTTGAACTATCATATTACATTGCAATGGACTAAATACCCCAATTTAAAGGCAGAAATTGTGAATGGATTAAAAATCAATGTGTATTCTGTATCTATATAAAACAAAGTATGTGCTGCTTAGATGGAATAACGCACAAATATAAACATATAATTAAAAGTAAGGAGGAAGAATAAAAATTGCTCCATGTAACCAAAAGAAAGCTAGCGTGGTTATATTAATATTAGATAAAGTAGATCTCAGAGAAAATAATATTACCCAGGATAAAGAAGGCAATTTCATAATGATCAAGTGGTCAATTTATGAGGAAGATGCTGGCCAGTTAGCTCACTTGTTTAGAGCATGGTTCTGATACCACCAAGGTCAAGGGTTTAGATTATCTTACTGGCCAGTGGCCAAAAAAAAAAAGAAAAAAAAGAAAAATTAGGAAGGCATGGTAATATTAATCATGTCTATACAAAATAATAGAGCTTCAAAACACTTGAAGCAAAACCTGCTAGAACTTCAAATAGATATAAATAAATCCACAATTATAACCACAGATTTCAATACCCCCTTTATATAATTGATAGAACAAGTACACAGAAAATGGATAAGAATATAGATTTGAAAAACGCTACCAGCCAACTTGGCCTCGCTGGCATTTATAGAACACTCCACCCAATAAGAGCAGGATAGTGCATACAGAATATTTACCCAGATGATCAAATTCTGGGCCATAAAACGTATCTTAATAAACTTAAAAGCACTCAAGTCATATAAAGTACGTTCTCTGGCTCCAATTGAATTAAATTAAAAATCAATACTACTAAGATCTCTGGAAAAAGCCCAAATATTTGGAAACTAAGTTACACACCTAAATGACTAATGAGTCAAAAAAGAAATTAAACATTTTCTAGAAAGTATTTTAAACTGAATAAACATGGAACTACAACCTACCCAAATTGTTTTCAAATGCTCTACTTTTTCATTTGAGAAAAGAAGATATTTTACAATTTTGGCACTAAGATTTGTGGAAGGATCAAGCCCTCAAAATTTCTGATCCAGACCTTTCCCACCATCTGTATTAAGACTGGGACACTGATTACATGAGGATGGCAGGGCCAGAAAGGGAGTCTGAAGAAGCTCGAGCTCTAAACTGGAGGAAAAACTGTGCAACCCAAAGTTAACAGAGCTGCATCGGTCATTCTAATAGTCACAGAAAAGGAAACATATCTCCAAAATCAAAAGCGACACACAAAAGCAACATGCTTTAAAGATGTGAGCAAAATCTGTTTTGAACAAAATAATATAGAGATAGTAGTACCTACTGCATAGGGTTGCTGTGAGGATGTAATAACACACGCAAAGCACCTAATATGGTCTCTGGCATGTAGCGGGTGCTTGGTGAATGTTAGCTATGCTCACAGCACACGTTTTCTTGAGTTTGATGCTACGAGTAATAACTTTTGTGTATTATTACATTTTAATTAAGAATGACATGTTTCAAAAAGTATGCTGTTATCTTCCTATGTAAAACAAAATGTTGCCCATACATAGTAAGTATAAGTTTTGTCACTAAACCCTTTTAAAGTATAGAAGGAAATATCTTCTTTCCCATTTTCACTGGCCACTTTAATAAAATTCTCCTCTAGACATCAAGTCCAAAGAAAGCAAAGTTCACACTCTAAATCAGGCCACTGGGAAGGGTTTGTTTAATCACATGCCATCCGGGGCAATATTCACTCTGAACCTCTGGAATTACCTCCTTCAGTTGTGCTGGCCAGAATCCAAGGGCTCACTGCAGACCAGCCTATTTCATTCATGCAGGAAACGCCAATGCTGTAATTAGCCAGGGCTTGCAGCTGCTCAATTTGGTACAGATGTGGTGAGGCAGAGGTGTTAAAAATCATGACTGAGCCATTACTCAGTGGATCAACATCCTTGACCTGAAGAAAGAGTAAAGATGTGGACCAGGCGTTAGTAAGGTGGTGGGAATGTTAGACATGGGCAACACACGTGCTCGGGGCATGTGGCCCTTCCTCTGAGCTGAGGGGAAGGACCTGCTTCCTTCCTGGACACACACGAATTTCCCCACCAGCATTAATGTGTGTGACTCATGCCTCTTGAGCCACAGCTGAGGACCTGAGGAACATGCCCACAATAAGGATTCTCACTGTGGCAGGTAACAGAGCAAATAATTGTCATTATAAAGTTATGATGATTATAATTCATATTATATTATAAAGTAAAATAAAGTAGCACCTTCTCTCTCAGAACTACCTCAATTCTTGGTTTATTTCCGCTGTTTTACAGAATATGCAACAGAGACAACAGACACTGCATGAATCTGGCACAGCCTCAAATATTTACTATCTGGCCCGTTAAAGAAAATACATTTCTTTAAATTTCCTCTGTATCCACGGGGAATTGGTTTCAGGACCTCCACGAACATTTTCTACCTGTGGTTGGTTGAATCCATGGATGGGGAACCCATGGATATGAAGGGCCAACTGTATTTCCCAAATACTGCTATAGAAGATGGACTTCTTGATTTTTTTATTTTTTTAATCTGCATTCTTTGCATTCTGTAACCTGAGGATCCCTGCTCTTGCCTTCAGGCTAACTTTAGCGTGTCTTTTATTCTTAACCCCCTTCACCCCAGAAATTCAACTCCAAAAGCATACACACATAGTAGATTTTATGGCATTTGGGGGGGGGTGGGAGATATAGGAAAGAGTGGTTTGCATCTCACCCAGCAAACTTTTCTCCCAATCTCCTTTAAATGTACCTCCTCACCTTTCCCTCCATAAGCTCCACCAGTCTCTCCACACCCTCTCCCAATCTCTGTATGCATAAGCAAGAGAGGGGGATTCCCAGCAAAAATCTAGTCCTAAACCAAACTTTTACCTTTTTCCTTAAGCATACCTCCTGTCTGGGAATGGGTCCAAGAGAGAGTGTAGGGTTTTTTTTCAAAATTTCTACAATATGTACTTCAAAAAAGTTCATGGAAAAATGGAATTAAAAAATAAAATGAATCTTTCCATGAACTTTTTGAAGACACTTCATACTTATAAAATCAGAAAAGACAAAATGGTATCAGGTAAAACAGAAGCAACCAGAAACAGTTTGGGAAAAAAAATTTTCACCCACAGAATGTATTCCTGTGAATAATGGGCTTGCAATTATTGGGTATGGATACACATTGCTGTCACTTTAGGATATGTGTGTTTGATACTGAGTCCAAGGGACCATAAACAAACATTTTGGCATTCCAAATCCCCTGGTGGATACCATGAGGGTGGTACAGAGGCTGAGTTTCACCTCTCTGATCCTGTGGGTGACAGGAAGGTACCAAATGGCCTGAGGAACCACCAGAGGAGAAATAAGAAGCTGTGTGCTTATCTTGGTGGTGACTGTTAGCAGAAATTACTTTTTGTTTTTTCACGTTAGACTATGCATCTACTTCCTGGTGACCAACCACTAAAAGTAAGGTGGAGGAAACCTTTGGCTGTCTGACCCCACCCTGTTTCCGGAGCCATGTGAGAAGCATTTCCAGGCACAGGGACATTCTTTGAGAGGACGTTCCCCAAAGATTACGGAATTCCTTATAACAGCCCTTCTCAGTGGGTCCTAGGGGAAAAGAGGGCATAAAATGGCAAAAAGTACGTGGGAGAGATAAAAATAGAAATGGAATATGTGGCCCAAAAATGGGTGAAGAAAGGAACTAACATCAGGAGCAAAGGAAGTGACAGGGTGTGCCCTGCTAGTGTGTGGATCTGAATCTCATCCAAAACATTCATTTGTTACCAAGTCAGAGTTTAAAATTGTAATGAATTATAAAACCATACTTGGTCCCTTCAGCAATGGGAATACATTGTTAATTACCAAAATATAAAAGTCGAACTTCAAGAGCCTGTGCTGACCAACCCTGCTAGGACTACCAGAGAAAAATAAAGGATACCCAGTTAAATCTGAATTTCAGATAAATAAGAAACAATGTTTTAGGTATGATTTTTGATAGGTATATCACAAGATTAACTCATGTAATTTAACTGGGTGTCCTGCATTCTTATTGCTACATCTGGCAACTCTGTCAGAGATGGAAAGGCGAATGGGTAAAGGGAGGTTGAGCCAGCGGGTGGGACAAGGACAGAATGACCATGTACAGTACCACCAAATCCAAGGTAGGCAAGAGGGGCCTGTCATTCGGCTGTCTCAGGATGATTTTCCATGTGTGCCACGGCCACCCAAATACACAGCAAAGAGAGAGCAGGTGAAGCTTGTGGGTGAGCATTTTCTACCTTTAGGGGTGCCCTTCCAACCATCCTACCCCACCTCATGTCTGCCCTAAGACCCACCCAAGGTGGGGGCAGCTCTCTTCCTTAGAGTCTTCCTGAAGTCAAGCATCCATTGTGGGAAGGTGCCTCATGTCCTCTTAGAGTCTTCAGACAGCTCAGCAACTTGGTAACAGTTTTAAAAAGGACTAGCCTGTGCTTCAGTTATGCCCATATATATTGATGTCTACTTCCAGGGAAATGGGTCTTGGTTGCTTCTAACAATGGAAACCCAAAATACATAAAGCAAAAATGGATAGAACTGAAGGGAAAAACAACCAATTAAAAAATAAGAGCCGATGCCTCAATTCTCCACGTCCAATGACAGAGCCACTAGGCAGAAGATTACCAAGGGAACAGAAGACTGAAACCAACTAGACCTATAAACCAACTAGACCCAACAGACATATGAAGGGTCTTCAAAAAGTTCATGGAAAATGTGTATTATAAAAAAATTATGCATGGATTTCAAAAATCTTTTGCACCAACATAAACTTGTACTAACTGGTTATAACATATCTGAACAGGATCTAGTTTGAGGCACAAAGAAGGATAAGACATCGGTTTGAAAAGAGGCCCTATCAGAACAACATGAATTCTGTTAAAATCGAAGCAAGAATAAACATCAAATTTAAGGTGAAGCTTGGGTGGAAGAATGGTGAACTCACTGATGCTTTACAAATAGTTTACGGGGACAATGTCCCAAAGAAATCAGCAATTTACAAATGGCTAACTCATTTTAAGAAGGGATGAGACAATGTTGAAGATAAAGCCCACAGTGGCAGACCATCCACATCCATCTGTAAGGAAAAAATCAATCTTGGTCATGCCCTAATTAAAGAGGACTGACGATTAACAGCAGAGGCAATAGCCATAGACATTTCCACTGGTTCAGCTTACACAATTCTGATTGAAAAATTACAGCTGAGTAAACTTTCTCAGTGGGTGCTAAAATCATTGTGCTCAGATCAGCTGCAGACAACAGCGGAGCTTTTAATGGAAATTTTCAACAAGTAGGATCAAGATCCTGAAGCATTTTTTCAAATAGTTTTAAGAAGAGATGAAACACGGCTTTACCTATACAATCCTGAAGACAAAGCACAATCAAAGCAATGGCTACCAAGAGGTGGAAGTGGTCCAGTCAAAGCAAAAGTGGACCAGTCAAGAGCAAAGGTCATGGCAACAGTTTTTAGGGATGCTCAAGGTATTTTGCTTGTTGGCTCTCTGGAGGGCCAAAGAAAGACAACATCTGCTTATAATGAGAGTGTTTCAAGAAAGTTAGCCAAAGCTCTAGCAGAAAAATGCCCAGAAAACCTTCACCAAAGAGTCCTTCTCTCCCATGACAATGCTCCTGTTCATTCCAATCATTAAGCAAGTGCAATGCTGTGAGAGTTTCAGTGGGAAATCATTAGGCATCCACCTTATAGTCCTTATTTGGCTCCTTCTGACTTCACTGCCTAATTTAAAAAAAATCTTTAAAGGGCACCCATGTTTCTTCAGTTAATAATGCAAAAACAACAGCACTGACATGGTTAAACTCCCAGGACCCTCAGTTCTTTAGGGATGAACTAAATGGGTGCTATCATCACCTACAAAACTGTCTTAAACTTGATGGAGCTCATGTTGAGCAATAAAGTTTATATTTTTAATTTTTATCTTTTAGTTTCATTTTTTCATGAACTTTTTGAAGTCCTCAAACACTTCACCTAACAACAGCTGAATATACATTTTTTCTCAAGTGCACATGAAACATTCTCCAGGACAGAATATATGCTAGGCCATAAAAGAAGCCTTATTAAATTTTAAAGGATTAAAATCATACTAAGCATATTCTCCAAACACAATGGAATCACATTAGAAATCAACAAAGGAAAAAAATTTGAGGAATTTACAACTATGTGGAAATTAAACAACACACTCCTAAATAACCAGGAGGACAAAGGAGAAATCACAAGGAAAGTGACAAAACATTTGAAATGAGCAAAAATAGAGCAAAACAAAACCTTATGAAATCCAGCTAAAGTGATGCTTAGAGGGAAATGTCTGTATTAAAAAAGAAGAAACCTCAAATCAATAACCTAAACCTCCCCCTTAGGAAACTAGAAAAAGAAGAGCAAACTAAGCCAAAGCAAACAGAAGAAAGGAAATAAAGACTAAAGCGGAAATGAATCAAATAGAAAAAATTCACATAACCAAAAGTTGGTTGTTTGAAAAGATCAATAAAACTGACAAGCCTTTGCTAGACTGACCAAGAAAAATAAGAGAGAAGACTCAAATCACTAAAGTCAGGAATGAAAGAGGAGACATTACTACTAACCTCAAAGAAATAACAAGGATTATGATGGAATACTATGAACAATTATATACCAACAAATTAGATAGCTTAGATGAAATGATCAATTTCCTAGAAACACACAAACTACCAAAACTGACTCAAGAAGAAATAGAAAATGTGAATAGACCTATACCAAGTGATGGCGTTTGGATGTGTTGTCCCCTCCAAAACTCATGTGGAAATTTGATCCCCAATGTGGCAGTGTTGGAAATTGATTGAGCCATGGGGGCAGATCCCTCATGAATGGATTAATGCTCTCCCTGGGAGGGGGGAGAGTAATGAGTGAGTTCTTGCTCTATTAGTTCCTGCGAGAGTTGGTTGTTTAATAGACCCTCACACCTCCTCTCTCTCTCTCTCTCTTGCTTCCTCTCACCATGTGATCTGCTTGTACCCGCCAGCTGCCTGCCACTTTCTGCCATGAGTAGAAGCAGCCTGAGGCCCATGCCAGATGCAGCTGTCCCAGAATCATAAGCCAAATAAACCTCTGTTCTTTATAAATTACCCAGTCTCAGGTATTTCTGTTATAGCAACACAAAACGGACTAATACACCAAGTAAAAGGATTGAGCTAACATTCTAAAAACTTCCCACAAAGAAAAGCCCAGGACCAGAGGGCCCTGGTGAATTCTACTACATATTTAAAGAACTAACATCAATCTTTCACAAACTCTTCCAAGAAACAGAAGAGGAAATATTTCCCAGCCTACTTTATAAAGCCAGTATTACACTTATATCAAAACCAGAAAAAGCAATCACAAGAAAACTACAGACAAATACCTCTTACAAATATAGACTAAATTAGATAGGGATGACGATTGCACAACTTAGTGACTATACTAAAAAACACTGAACTGTACACTTTAAATGAGTGAATATTATGGTAGGCAAACTATATCTCAAAAAAAGGTGTTAAAAATAGGATATTCCTGGCGAGGAATTGTAGACACAATAAGAATTCCTAACACTTACCAGTACCTGAGAGGTTTACAAATAAAGTTAGGCAAGAATTAAGCAAGGCTCGGGGTGGTGGGGTGAAGGTGGAGGCTATTTGGGGGATAACGCATGTTTTCACTCTTCAGAGAAGGAATGGCTGTTTCATAAGAGTGGGAGGCCTTAAGAACAGGGAAATTGATTTCATTTGGTATTACAAACATCTAGTTGTCAACAAAAAATTCTTTGGAAGTCACTTCTCTAAGCTGAGTTGGCATGACTGGCCTTTGTCAGGTTAGCATGGTTTTAACTAAGACGACAAGACGTTTAGGAAACTAGGAGCAACCCAACCCTACTGTACGACAAAGCACAAGGCAGAACGCATTCATATTTTCAGTGGATGATGCCTGTGGTACAATAACCTGCTCCCACGCTCAGCGTCTCTCCTCACACCCTACAGAGCAGAGAGTTCTGAGCTCTGCTTTTGGCAGCAAAACCTCCTGGGCTTGAATTCCAGTTCTACCACTCATGGGCTGTGTGAGCACTTGGAGCTTGCAGTGCTGGTGTGCTTGCAAAGTCCCTGGGCCACTGTGGGCCCTCAGTGAACAGTTGTGTTAGGGCTACCGTTTCCATTTTTATGGACAATAAGAGCAGATCTTATATCACGGCAAGGTACCGTTTTAGGACGGCCGACCTATATTTTTTACAGCATTGCTTCATACCAATTTTAGGTAGTGGTTAACAGTGGCTGAAGACTACAAGGTCTGTAATCCCTAGGTTTCCCCGGGAGACAATGGCTAAGGTGCTACATTCAATAGTGCAGATGACTTGTCTTGTGCTGGCCCATTTGTCCACGCTGGGGAGTGCCTGGCTTCCTGAATTCCTAGTCACAAGCCAGCCCTCATTTAGGGATGTGCTTTTGTAACTTAAAAATTAATTCTCCCTGGTCTCATGATGTTCTCCCTTGGAGACATGTTTCTCTTCTGGCTGGGCCCTGGACTATGCAGGGAAAGGAAGCTGCATCCCAGGACAGAGCACGTGAAATGCGCATGCACGGTGGACACTGAGCAGGGGGAAGCCAAGGGACTCTGAACAGAGGTGAAGAGATGCCCTCAGCGCCTGTCCTCAGTAGGAAGAAAAATCAGACCCACAAGCACCAGACAACTCCCTCCCTCTACATCCCGGAGGTTTACCTGAACACTGCAATTCCTGAAAGAGGAGTATCCATCAAAACCTGGCACCCAGGAGACCAGAATGCTGTGTGCAGTACTGCTGTGGACACTGACTTCAGTTGGCGGGGAGGGGATTGCTACATAAAAACAAAGACACACACACGAAAACACAATTATAAACCACAGGAGGCCACCGCGACCAAACATATAAATGCATTAATACCAAGACTGTTTTTTGTTTTTTGAGATTAGCAAAAGGAAACACGTTTTCAAGAGGAGGTACCATATGCTTGAGGGTAATCATGTTTAGCCTGCAGATAAGTCTTCCAGTGATAGGATGGTTCTGCCTGTGCCTAAGAAGTGGAACACAGACCCGCTTTCCTGCTCACTGATAAAATGAGGAGACTTTTTAAGCTGGAGAAGGATGTGGAGCCATACATGTCTTTCACTGAGCGTGTGTTCATGACCCTACTGTGTGTGGCCACTTGGTTGGGCAACTTGTGCACTAAATGGTGATGAAGAGCCATAGCCCTGGCCTCATGGAGTGCATGGCCCAGTGGAGAAGACCCACATTAACCAAGGATGAGAGTGCCCTGTGCCCAGAAGAGAGGGGTGCCACAGGAGTGGGAGTATGAGTGTGTGTAGGGGAAGAAGGTTTCAAGGCCAAACAAACAGGTGAGAGTCACTGCAAGCAAAAGCCAACTGCATCTGCTGGGGGAGGAGGGTATGGGCACAAAAATGAAGGTGCAGTGACCTTGGCCACATGTGGGGCAAGGATAGCTATGTCAATTAGAATCTATTTCAATTAGAATCTGAAGTTTAGGGAATCTTATTTCGTTGTGCTAAATTTAATTCTTAAAAATGATTACACTTATCATCCAGAAATGATGCCTAACATTTTTGGGTGCCCAACACTTTACGGACTTCATCATTACCCATATTAGAGAGGGAGTCTTGCAATCCCCATGTACAGATGAGAAAACTACGGATCAGAGAAGTTAAAAACCTGCCAAAGGACACAGAGAGGTTTTAAGCAGGAGAACAGAGACTTGAACTCAGATGCACGTGATTCCAGAGCTTGTGCCCCTCAGCAGAACACTGGAGGCCTATTGTGAAGAAGGGCGAGCAGGCTGGCATGAACACCGGCAGGAACCAGAGATCTGGTCTACCACTTAACCAGCTGAGTGGCCCTGGACACGGGACATGCCCTCTCTAAAAACAGTTCCCTCTGCTATAGATGGGGATGATTATGGCACTGCTCCATGGGGCTGTGGTGAGGAACACATGAAGTAACACACATGAGGCCGGGGGTACGTATGGTGGTGGTAAAGGTGGTGATAGGATGGCAGGAGATCCAGGGAAGGTGGGCTGGGACCACACTGAGCATGCACTGGGCACCATCTTCAGGAGTCTTGGTTTCACTGGTGGACCCAGAGCTCGGTGAGTGGGGAAGAATCAGCATATTGTTTGACTGATGTCCCTAAACAGATTATTTGTAGAACTGCCCTAAAGTATCTGCCTTTCCAGATAAAAAACTTGACCAAACAGAGCACAGTATTAATAGATTAGGAGTCTCGGTTGCTTTGACATAAAAGCCAAAACATAAGTTTTGGAAACGGGATTTATCAAAAAAAAAAAAAAAAAAAAAAAAAAAAATCTTAGCTGAGACTGTGTCTGCAGCATAAAATTAAAGAAGTCCTTCTCATTTTATACATTTTTTAATTTTAACAAGTTTAGATTTTATGAAAATGTCTTTACAAACTTACACCCACTCAGGAATTTCTGAAATTCCCAACATATCTTTTGAAAATTATAATAACGGGATTCATAATGAAGGAAGGAAGTTATATACTTCCTCCAGTAGTAACTTTTAGTTTCCCCATTCTCTTTTTTTAAAATTCCAATGAACTGTTAAAAAATGCCTTTTCATGATCTTCATCTGCTTGCTTTGCTGAAACTAAAATCAGCACATTTTTTCGAGTATAGCTTCTGTATTTCTGAATCCATTTCTGCATATACCCACCCTTTAACTCATTATTAAACATATTCTGCTTCTTCCTTGCATTTTTTCCCTAAGGATAAGATGAAAGAAACAGGAACAAACGCAATATTTACTTCTCAGTACTTAAATTATGATCAAATAGTAAAACACAAAATTTGCTTGAATTTCTATGAAAATAAAGATGATTTGAAAAAAAATTAAAAGGCAGTATTTACTTGCAGGTTTTCCTTTTCTTTCAAGTTTCAGGTTTAAATACCTTTGATCACACTGGAGGGAGAGAACAAGGTGATGAAGTAGATTGGAATGTCTCAAGACCCGCCTGGGGGACCTTCAAACTCTGTCATTAAACCTGTTATTATAATGAACTGTTATTATAACCCTGTTATTATAATTCACTGCCAATTCAGCCTTAGTGAAAGCCCAGCTCAGAGGAAGCAAGAAGAAGAGGGAGATTAGGAGAAAGAAGGAAGCAGCATTGGGCCCCTTCAGAGGAGTGACTCTGACCTGCTGTCCTATCCCCCAGTCCCGAGTCAGGAGCTGGCAGAGATTGTGCCCAGCTGCCCTGAGGAGGACAGAGTCCATTCCCTTGATCCATGCCCCAAGCTACCACCACCTGCAGGGCTCTTCAAGAGTTAATGAGGACTAGTTCGGGGTGGAAGAGGGAAAAGTGAAAATAGGAGTTAATACAATCAAGGATAAACATTTTAGCTTATTTTCTTTTTGGATTAAGCAGAACTACACTAGCTAATGTTTATCAAAGACTTAAGTGCCAGGGAGTGTTGTGAGTGCTTTTACTTGCATTAAATCATCAAGACTCAAGCCTCAATGATAGGTAGATTCTGTAATTACCCCCATTTTTCAGCGGAACACGGAAACCAAAGAGGTAAAGTGAAATGTCCAAGGTCACAGAGAAAGTCAGTGGGAAAGCCAGGACTCCTACCCAAGGAGCTGGCTGCAGAGCTCAAATGCTGAGTCCCCCACCAGCTCACAGACACTTGTGCATGGTACCTGGCCTTGCTGCTTACCTTTGATGTTGATTTGCACTCCCTTGGACACGGTCAGCCCCTTGTCATTGTGGGCCTCACAGCTGAAGACTGCCGTCTCAGCCAGACCTGGAGTGGAAGGACACCTGTAAGACCAGTGGCAGAGAAACGGACTGCTGTTCACCAGAGCCTATGCTGTCTTAGCATTCGTTCATTTTGGGGTTCATTGCATCTAGTCATAAATGCAAAATTAATTTCAGAAGTGTGCTAGCAATAGAAAAGCAAACCTGGGATTAAATCCTAGGTACCGAGAGCAAGGCCACCATGGGCACAAAAGGCAGCTGTTCTTATTCATTCAGACCTTGAATGGTGAGAGGTTGGTAATAAAGCTGTATTGTTTAGGCTTTTAAATTGCTGCAAGGAGATAGGAGAACCGCTGGACCCCAAATCAAGAAAAGTGGGTTCTGAGGCTCACCCAATCCCTTGTTGCTTACCCCCAGCACATACTGTGTCGCTATGCTATGGACATTTCAGAATACCAGAAATAACAGGATAAAAGCCACACTTTTTAAAATTTCAGGTAATCTGTTGTAATGAATCCTTTCTTAAATAGTAAAAACTGGTCAATTTACAAGGAATTATATAAAAGCAAGGCATTATAACTACTCAAAGAAAAGACACTAGTGCTAAATGAAAAATTCTATCATTTCAGAGGACTGAGGACATATTAGAAATTTTAAAAATAACTGATTCATTAATTTAATTAGTTTATTTTTTTTGGCGGCTGGCCAGTAAGTGGATCTGAACCCACGACCTCAGCATTTTAAGGCTGTGCTCTAGCCAAATGAGATAAACAGCCGGACTTGATTCATTAATTTTAAATAGAAAGGAAGAAAGGTTACCCAGAGCTTGATTTCTAATATCCTTCTCAAATAAAGGGAACCAGGGCTCATTGGAGAAATGGCTGATTCTTAGATTGGGGCAGGAAACATATAAGATGAGCCTGGGGTACACAAATACAACATGCAACACACACACACACACACACACACACACACATTGGGGCAGGAAACATATAAGATGAGCCTGGGGTACACAAATACAACATGCAACACACACACACACACACACACACACACACACACACAGGCAATGATATGTCAAAGAGACACAGTAGCCAATTGAAAGAGTTCCTAATGGCCAAAGCTGGAACAATTTGAGCAAAATAAGGTAGCATTAAATTGTAAACCAAAGTATAAAATAAATACGCATGAGTCTATACTGATATAAATAAATGATTAAAAAAATAGGGGAGAACAGATAAACCTCCCATGCAGAAGAATTCCAAATACTTTTTTGTGAATACTCCACCCTCACGGGGGTAAAACATAACTCTCCACTCCTATGGGCTGCACGTAGTGACTTCCTTCCAAAGAACACAGTACGGAAAGGAGGAAAAAATGTTAGAGTGGAGAAACTGACCAAAGCTGCCTCAGCCAGATGCCTGGGGTTCATGCCAACAGTGACAAGTCATGTTGATAGAATGTACCCTTGATGTGACGTGATGAAAATGGCACTTTCCCTCTGTGGCCTTCTCGCCCAAAACATAAAACCCCAGTCTAGTCATCAGAAAAATATCAGACAGGTCCACACTGTGGGATATTCTACCAAATCCCTCACTAGTGATCCTCAAAACTGTCCAGGTCATTAAAAACCAGGAAGGTGTGAGCAATTGTCATATCCAAGAGGAGCTTAAGGAGACACGGTGACTGAATGTCATGTGGTATCCTGAATGAAATCCTGGGACAGAAAAAGGATAGTAGGTGAAAATTCAGGAAATCTGAATAAAATGTAAACTTCAGTTAATAATACTGTACCAGTGTCAGTACATCAACTGGAATGAATGTACCACACTAAGGTAAGATATTAATACTAGGGGAAAGTGGAGGTGGGGTTTATCGGAATTCTCTGTACGATGTCCACATTTTTCTATAAATCTAAAAGTATTCTAAAATTAAAAAGTTATATTTTTAAAGTACAGCTCTATATACCATTTAGCTGAATCTGGAAACTTTTATATCTGTGGCACACAAAAACGTCATCTGGCACACAATAGCATCACCATTGACTAGAGAAGCACAGACATAATTCTTGAAAATACACCACCATTTGCTTCTTACCTGAAAAGCTTATTTTGTTTTCTTCTAACCATCTACTTGTGTAGGAAACTTTCCATCTGATATTTCTAAATTCAAATCAGTCGCTAATGAAGTAATTAAATATTTGGAAAATGGGAGGGGAAAAAATAGCCGAGGGAAGTTCAGGAGGTATCAGCCCGAAAAGGCTATTCCAGGTCAAATGCCCATGTGACCCAGGCCGCACCGGGGCTAGGGCCAAGTGGTCACTACATGGCAGAGAAATGCCTCTGGGAGAAATCGTAAGAAAAAATGCAATTCTGATCCCTTTTATATCAGCACTTCACAGTATTTTAATTTTCTAAAATGAGGAGTACTTCCCCCGGACTGGAAGATTGTTTAACTAAATTCTCTTGACAATTTGAAGTGCTAAGAAACTAAAATTTGGGGTAGGAGAGAATTTTATCCTAATGGCATATGTGTGTGTTTGAAAGTCTTTGATTAATCACCCTGTGATACTCTTGGCAACAAAGATACATGTACACACTGAAATTGGAAAAAAGTTTTCTTCTGGATTGATTATACTTATTATTAGGATAACTGATCAAAACAATATAAGTAATTCTTAACATAAGTACAATTTTATCAGAAGGGCAACACCTTTGCTGGAGAAAATTTGGAATTTTCTGTCTATGCAGTAATCTGGAAAATTCCTAACCCCAAGATTTGATTCTCAAAGTGCGGTCCAGAGACTACTGAGGATCCCCAAGACCCTTTTATGGGTTCTCAAAGTGAAAACTATTTTCACAATAATATTATGTTGTTTGCCCTTTTCATCCTCATTATCTCAGGAATGTATGATGGAATTTTCCAGAGGCTGTTTAACATGCGAAGATGTCATAGCTCTGTTAAGCAATGGAATACGTGCTTGTGTATTCTTGTGTTTTAAAAGTTTTCAGTTTTAATTTTTAATTCAGTAAATGTTGATAGATATAACTTGCATAAACAAAAATTCTATGGTTCTCAATAATTTTTAAGTCTGTTGAAGGAGCTTGGGACCAGAGCATTTGGGAGCTGATGCCCCATAGCAATTTCACATAGGTGACAGAGAAATCTTTTTTCTTTTGTAAAGCGAGGGAGAGGCGTGAGGGACACAGGAGGTGGAGAAGCAGCACTGGTGTGGCATCTAGACTTTGGGCACTTTGTCAGGCATTGGTTTTAGGAAAGAAGACACACACAGGGTGAGGGTCAAGACACTGATCCCTCTCAGCCACCACTTGGGGCCCGTGCTCTGCATCACTATTTCACAGTCATCCCTCTGACACTTTGATTTTCATGCTGAAGCACCACTTTTACCCTTCCAGGTCCTAAGCTTCCACATGAGATGCCCATTTCACCAGGCCCTTGAACTTGCAAAACTTGACTTATATTTAGAAAAACTGGCTTTTTTTTTTTTGGCTCAGTCAGAAGACACAGGGCGTTCCTTACTAACTTATATATTTTTATACACTGGAGGAGACATTTGCAGGTTAAAATCAGTCACTTGACCTCAACACTCTTATCAAATTCCTTAGGAAACACTTGAGTACAAACTACAAAATCACATTTCAAACTGGTCCAGACGGGATACCTGGTTCTGT
Organism: Cynocephalus volans; assembly: GCF_027409185.1. Taxonomy (NCBI): domain Eukaryota; kingdom Metazoa; phylum Chordata; class Mammalia; order Dermoptera; family Cynocephalidae; genus Cynocephalus; species Cynocephalus volans. Next base: position 86,556,389 of record NC_084473.1, read on the forward strand.
GGTAGAGCAGGAAATTTATTCCATCGAGATCCATTACCCAGGTATAGATGCTAAAAAAGGACAATTCGGCCCCACTGTTCTTCAGTCCTGTAAGGCTTATCAAGGCTGAAAGTGAAACCAGTTATCGTGGGACCTGATTTTAGGTCAAGCAGGAAGTCATTTTTCCTCTCTGTGTTTCTTTTCAAACTGCATGCCAAGTCAGGAAAATGATCTATAGCGAACGTCCTAGCACAAAACACCCACCCCAATTCAGAACAGCCTGGCAGTAGTCAAATGACCTGTCTTCCATGTGGTCAGGTAGTTAATACCCACAGGCCAAATGGATGCCAGCAGAGAGAAGCAGAAACTGGTTCAGACCAAAGTGAACTTTTTCCCAAACTAGACAGGCACTTAAGGACAAATATAGTCTTATTTGCTTATTTTTTTCAGTTAAACTTTTTTGGTTTAATGGCACTAGCTTCCCAGTTAGAGACTCATTTATAAGCCTGGGCTGACTAGAGCAACAAATGTGCACTAGGAAAAGACTTGCCCTCTCACTTGCCCGTTCTCCCTCTGTGGATGAACAGTAACCACCAGACTGGAATAGACCTTGACATTTTATAGCCCAAACCCTTGTGGCTTTCCAGGGAGAAAATCATCCACCCCCCAAGTCTCCACCCTCCCACCCACTCTATCCTGAATGCCCCTGGGGACCAGAGCCAACACAGCCACCCTGAGCTGAGTTCTCTTCTAGTGGGTTGTCGCCCGTCCAACAAGTTTTCCTTTTCATCGAACTCTATTATGATGGTGCATGCCCCTCTTGCGTGGTCCTCTGCTGATGTGCAAAAAGAGCCTATGACACAGCCCTGAAAGACATGTTTAAGGAACATTCAGTAACAGGATGTTCCTTTGAGGGAAGGTCAATCAGAATTGCTGAAGAAGCAACTTCTGAGAGCATTTAGTCCAACGCTGAGTTCTGAGTTAAGCAACACTTCAAGTTAACTAGATAAACAACCCCCTCTCTCTCTCTTTTTTTCCAGTGTCCATCTTTCTACCAAAGGAGGTAACAAAGAGAACAACACTCTGCATAAACGAAGCAGCTTATTAACTTGGAACTCTCTATCTGCCCTGTATTCATTCATTCAACAAATACGGGGCACTTCAAAAGTTTGTGAAAAGATAGAACTAAAGGATAGTACAAATCTTCCCATAAACTTTTTGAAGTACTCTCATATTTACTAAGTACTTACTATGTGCCAGACACTTTTTCCAGGAACTTGGGATGTACCCATGAATAAAACAAACATCACTGCCCTTATTAGAGTTTACATTTTCACAGAGGGAAATGTGCAATAAATAATAACCTTGAGAAATAAGTAAGCTGCATGCTGTATCAGAAGGTGGTACGTACTATGGAAAATAGAAGAGGATCAGAGGGTGGGTGGGGAAGAAGACTGTAATTTTAAAGGGGGCTGGGGGTAAGGGCTCAGAGGTGGCTCCTTGAGAAATGGCCTCTGAGGAAAGACTTGGAGTGGGCCAAGTTGACACTAGGGGGCTTGGGGAGGGTCCCGGCAGAGTGAACAGGTGGCAGAGGCCTTTGCCTTTTCCTCTGAGTTGGGTAAGAAACCCAGAGCTTTCAGCAGAGGACTGACATGACCTGACTTGTGTTTTATCACTCTAGCTGCCTTGGAAAATAGACTTTAAGCTAGCAGGTCTCTTAATAGCTCCAAATTTCTTCCTGATGTGTAAAACGAGTATTAAAAATGCCTACCTTTATCACAGCTTGCTATGAGATTCGAAGTATATCTTTATAGAAAGAACTGTGAGAATTATGAACTGAATGGTATAAATTTTAGTTATTATCGTTGCTGTCATTACAAGAATATTAATAACTACGTCCAACGAACTAAAACAACAAGTAGCTCAGCTGTTTTCTAGATGTGGATTTAAATATAAAATGAGTATTTTTCAAAATAAAACTCAGAAAGGTCAGCACAAGTCCACCACTGTTAACAGAAAGGCAGCTGGAAATTGATGGTGAGTCAGTAACCAATGCATATAAAAATAACACAAAAAGTTTGCAACAAGTAGCATTTCAATCATACCCGTAGGCTGTCCCAGTACCAAGGGTTTCATTATTTCACTGAATCCTCATAAATATTTTATGAAGTAGACACTGTTGTTATCCCCATTTCATATAAAGTAGTTGAGTAACTTGCCCAGGGACACACAACCCTGAAATGGCAGCAGCCTACCTGCCAAAGCTAGAGATCTTAATCACTCACCTGTAACGCATTCCACCATTACACACCATGCCACAAAAGTGTTTTTTTTTTTTTTAAGGTTCTCCAAAATTTTCTTGTAACACAGGACAGTAACAAAATATAAGCATATACATCAATATTTGGATTATATTCAAAACATATTACAGCTTTAATTTGTGAACAGAAATGTCCTGTCTTTTCTTCTTTTTCCTTTCTGTTTTCTTTGCATCGTTGATTTGCATTTTTGCTTGATCTTGTAATTTAGAAAAGAATGCTTGAGATGACTTTAAGTCCTTGTCTTTACCTTCATCCCTCAGCAGGGACGCCCTGCCCGCCTTGGCAGCCGTGGTAACTTGGAAGCCGCTGCTGTACTGCGTCTCCCTGCCTGATCTGGATTGCTCTTTTCCAGGAGTTTTCTCCGCTTCTCCTTCTCTTTTATTTTCATACACTTTTGAAGTTCCTTTTGCGTCCTTTCTGGTTTCTTCTCTGTAGCTGTTTCCTCAGCAGCTGTCTCTACATCTCCAGCTTTACTTTCCTCCTTGAGCTCCTCCGGAGCCAGGAGCAATGCAGTGCTAACACTCATGGGGGCTACTTCCTGTGTGGTGATGGCCGGCACACTTGACAGAACTTCAATGTCTAGTGCAGGCTTGTTGAGTTTGATTTATTCCTAATCATAAATTTCTCTCTTTTTTTAAAATTGGTTTTGAATATTCATGAGATACAAAGCTGATTGTCACCCCTTGTACCCCAGATGTAAAGACCAGATTCATACTGGCAGTCCTGATCATAAATTTCAACAAGGCTCAATTTACTCTTCTCATGGTCTAAGGTTATATGCTTTTTATATTCATACACATCCTCTTTGGGTTTTTCTTTACGTACTACATCATCCCAAGCCTGATATCTTATCCTTGATTTAATGATAGTTGAAAGGTGAAGGGTGGTTTCCGCTCTGATCACAGGTGCCATCCTGACGGTATGCTCAAAGTTCAGGGTTTCCTCCAGAAGGCTGTTCTCTGGTTGCTTCTGTGCAGTCACTTGCCCTTGATGCTTCCAGGGCTTTTTGTCCAACAACTCTTTTTCTAAAGATGGAATTTTTTTCATTTATCTTTTCCTGACTTTTTTAAAAGAGGATTTCACTTCATCAGAATCTTTCTTTACATGTGAAACATGTGTATCTTCAGTTTCCTCATCATCTGCTAAAGAAAAGGTCACTCTTTTCAAGGTTTCCTTATGTTGTTTAATGTCTTCACTGTCTTCAAGGTCACTGTCTTCAACCCCAATGGGCTCCCGCCAACACCTGAAGCAGCTGCGGCAATGGTTCTCAGGCTGTAAATCCCAGGTTGCTCCTCCTGTCACCTCACTGAGGCACTGCAGGAGGCTGGAGGACAGTGGGACCCACTGTCGATGGAGAAACTTTTTTTTTTTTAAACAAATAACACAATTAAAAAATGGGCAAAGGCACTAAATAGACATTTTTCAAAGGAAAACATACAAGTGGCCAACAAGTACATGAAAAAATGCTCAACCTCATTACTCATCTGGGAAATGCAAATTAAAACAACACTGAGATACCTACCACCTCACCGTAGTTAGACTGGCTATAATCAAAAAGACGGTGAATAACAAATGCTGGCGAGGGTGTGGAGAGAAGAGAACACTCCTACACTGCTGGTGGGACTGTAAATTAGTACAAACACTACGGAAGGCAGTATGGAGTTTTCTCAAACAACTACAGATATATCTTCCATACGATCCAGCAATACCACTTGTGGATATATACCCAGAGGAATGGAAATCATCATGTCGAAGGGATACCTGCACTCCCATGTTCACTGAAGCTCTGTTTACAATAGCCAAGACATGGAACCAACCTAAATGTCCATCGATGGATGACTGGATAATGAAACTGTGGTATATATACACCATGCAATACTACTCTGCCATAAAAAAGAATGAAATTCTCCCATTTGCAACAACATGGATGAGCCTGGAGAAACTTAAACGTTGAGTGAAATAAGGAAAGCACAGAGGGGTAAATACTGCATGTACTCACTCATAAGTGGGAGCTAAGAGAGAAAGAAGGAAGGTAGGTAGGTAAGACCACAGTGGTGCATTGGACTTCCAGAGTAAGAGAATATTCCTTGGGCTACAAAATGGAGTGGGTGGGAAAGAGGGAGGGGCCGGGAGGTTGGGGATAATTGGGTGGAGGACACAGGGTACAAATGCAATTAGTGGTAATGAGCATGCTGCCAGTATGAATCTGGCCTTCACATCTTGGGCATGAGGGGTGACAATCAGCTTTATATCTCATGAATATTCATAACCAATAAAAAATTTTTAAAAATGAATTTCATAATATCAAAAAAGTAAAGCTCTTTCATTTTGAAATAATTTTAGATTCACAGGAAGTTGCAAAAATAGCACAGAGTTCCTATGCACCCTTCATCCAGCTTTCCCGAATGATGAGATCTCATATAATCACAGTACAATGATCAAAACCAGGAAAGTAACTTTGGTACAATATCATTAACTAAAATACAGAGTTTATTCATATTTCACCAGCTTCTGTTTTGTTTCATTTGGGGGAGGGGGCAGGAGTATATAGTTATATGAAATTTTATCACAGGTACAGATTTGTGGTTTCAGAACTATTCCGTCACCAAAAAGAAGCTCTCTCATGCTACCCCTCACAGGAACATTCTATACCCGAACCCAACCCCTGAGAAGAGGCAGTCTGTTCTCCACCTCTACAATTTTGTCCTTCTGAGAATGCTATCTCAATGCAGTCATAACATATATAACCTTTGAGATTGGCTTTGTTCATTTAGAATAATGTCCTTTTTGTTTGTTTGTTTGTTTTGTTTTTTGTTTTTTTTGACTGGTAAGGGGATCACAACCCTCGGCACGGTGTTGTCAGCACCACGCTCAGCCAGTGAGCGCACCGGCCATCCCTACATAGGATCCGAAATCGCAGGCTCAGCGCTACCAGCACCGCACTCTCCCAAGTGAGCCATGGGGCCGGCCCCAGAATAATGTCCTTTAGATAAAGCACTTCTTTGCTCATGTCTCTTAAAAACGGCTCTCACATCACAGAGGTGAAAAAACCAAAAACTAGTATCAAGAGGGAAAAAGCATATGACCTTCCTGTACATAAATATTCTTGCTCAAATCAGTCCAAACAATCAGGGCTATTTAAACCACTTCCCTACTTAGCATTTTCTCAGCAGAAGAGATCAGAAAAGTTTACTTTGGGTTGATTTCACCATTGGTTTCCTTTGCACAGGGGAATAAGAAGTCTTTCACGTTTTGCTTTGGTAAGTCCCTGTCATGTGAACGTTTTACATTGGATATGTATTGCATATTATTTGTGTAATAGTATGGCTGAAATTAATCTGCACATGTATTATTCTGATTGGAAGGAAATCACATATATATGAACACATATGTACTACAGAAAAGTTTGGAAGGAAATACATGGGTGTTTTCATTGTAATTATAAATGTGTAATAAGATGTGAAAATACTTTTCTACATCTTCCACATTTTTGACATAAGATCATCTAATAATCACGTAAAATAAAGTTTTCTTTAACTTTTTATTTTGAAATAATTATAGATTCACTGAAAGTTGCAAAGAAATGTATGTGGAGATTTCATGTATCCTTCATCCTAGGTCCCCCACTATTAACTTCTTACATAAGTATTGTATACTATCAAAACGAGGAAATTAACATTGGTACCATCACACAGATTATTTAGATTTTACCAGTTTTGCATGGATTCATTCATGTGTGTACATAGCTGTGTGCAAGTTTATCATGTGCAGCTTTGTGCAGCCACCATCACAATGTTATTTTTCAAAGCATACTATTAGGCTACAAGTGGCTCAATTCTATCTTCTCTATAAAGAAAGTAAAGTATAAATTATAAAGAACTTAATATCTAAACTAGGTGGAAGTCGTAAGGGTGCAACTGGCCATTTAAAAATAAACCAGATCTCTAAGCTAAGACAAATTATACCCTTTGGTTTTAAAGGAATTTGCAGATCTTATCACAAAAACACACTTTAATTTCTGAGAAAACATACAGTAAAGGAAAAGTTCTAGACAGAGATTTTGTCCCTATTTTTATAGAACATACAAAATCTATTTTCTATATTCTAATAGTAAACAACTGAAAAATGAAAGCAAATATGCTATTTATTGGCACAGAAGTACAAATTAGTGCACACTGATTGGCTGCACACTGTTGGTGGGAAAATAAATTGGTATAGTCATTATGGAAAACAGTATGGAGGTTTCTCAAAAATTAAAACTAGAACTATCATATGATCCAGCAATCCTTCTACTGGGTATATATCCAAAGGAAATGAAGTCAATATCTTGAAGAGATATTTGCACTCCCACATTCACTGTAGCATTATTCAAAATAGCAAAGACATGGAAATAACCTGTGTCTTTCAACAGATGAATAGGTTTAAAGGAAAAAAAAAAAACACAATGTTGTGAGAGAGAGAGAGAGAGAGAGAGATAAAATGGAATATTATTTAATCTTTAAAAAGAAGGAAATCCTGCCATTTGCAACAACATGGATGAACATAGAGGACATTCTGCTAAGTGAATAAGCTAGGCATAGAAAAAAATGATCTCATTTATATGTGGAATCTAAAAAAGTTGAACTCATGGAAGCAGAGAAGAGAATGGTGATTGAGGGTGAGGATTGGTGAGGTGCTGGTCAAAAGGTACAAAGTTTAGTGATGCAGCATGAATAAGCTCTAGAGCTAATGTACAACATGGGGAGTACGAGAACAATACTGTACTGTACACGTGAAATTTCCTAGGAGAGTAGATCTTCAGTGTTCTCCCCCCACCGCCACACAAATGGTAGCTATGAACAGATAAGCATATTAATTAGCTTGGCTTTAGTAATCAGCTCACTATGTACATGTATATCCTGTACACCTTAAATACATACAATCACAATTAAAAACTATAAACAAATGTACCAAATAACAAGACCTCTACCCCCAAAGCCATAAAAATTGCTGAGATAAACCAAAGAAGACCTAAATAAATGGAGAGAGATAATGTGTTCATAGATTGGAATTATCAATATTGTAAAGATGTCATTTTCCTCTAACTTGATCTATAAATCCAACACAACTGCAAACAAAATCACAGCAGACACTTTGTAAAAACTGTGAAGCTGATTCTAAGATTTGTATGGAAATGAGCAAAATACCTGAAATGACACTTCACCAAAAAGGATATGATTGGTTAATTAGCTCAAGAAAAGACACTAAAATCTTTTCTAAATTTAATCTAAAATTAGACAGAGAAATGAAATGCATATTAAAACAACAATCTACCATTTCACATCCACTAGAATGTCTGAAATTAAAGAGACTGACCATATCAAATGTTTGCGAGAGTGTGGAAGGAGCAACTGGAATGCTTATCCGCTGTCTCTGGGAATGTTAACATGATACAATCACTTTGGAAAACAGCTTGGTGGTTTCTTTAAAAGTTAAACGTACATCTGACAGATGACCCAGAAATTTTTCTCCTAGGTATTTACTGAAGGCAAAATAAAAACCTATTTCCCCCGAAGGACTTGCACATAAATATTCACAGCTGCTTTGATCATAACAGCTGACAGCCATAAACATCCCACATGTTCACCAGACAAGTGGATAAACAAAATCAGCACATTCATATGATAGAGCGCTATCAGCAATAAAAATAAGGCACTACTGACACACACAACATGGGTGAACCTCAAAAACATCATGTTGAGCGAAAGAAGCCTGACACAAAAAATTATACACCTATGATAGACATCAGAACACAGTTGTCCAGGAAGTGGTGTCTAGCTGGGAGAGACCATGAAGGGACTTTCTGAGGTGACAGCATCTTGATTCAGGTGGTAGTTACATGGGTGTCTACAGCTACGCTTACCAAAACTTGAAGTTTTATGCTTAAATTCTATGTATTTAATTGTCAATCTTTATGGGGTTGGCCCCGTGGCTCACTCGGGAGAGTGCGGCGCTGGTAGCGCTGAGGCTGTGGGTTCGGATCCTATATAGGGATGGCCAGTGCGCTCACTGGCTGAGCGTCGTGCAGACCAAACCGTGCCGAGGGCTACGACCCCCTTACCAGTCAGAAAAAAAAAAAAAAATCTTTATGGAACTTCAAAGAAAACATCCTAGAGCCGGTGGAGTGTGTTTTTTTAATTGATTTTGAACAAAGAAGTCACTTGATTAGCAATTCCTTGCATAAACTCAAAGAATTTACATGGAAGCAGAGAAGACTATAACATTTCTCCTGAAGTCAGGGATCAGAAAGTGATTCCAAGAGGACCCCTCAGGACTGGCATTTGTTAGCTGATCCGTCCTCTCCATAAATACTCACTGAGTGCTACTATGTGTCACGCATGCATTAGGCACTGGGAGTGCAGCGGTGGAAGGGAGGGACAAGGTCCTTGTCCTTACTGAGTCCTTCTCTAAGAAGATAGATAAGGAGACCAAACAAATAAACAGGATCATTAGAGACCGGAACAAATGCAGTGAAGGAAGTACACAAGAGTATGCGATTAGGAGTCACAGGGGTGGGGAGGACCTAGAAGCCTTAAGAGTGCTCAGGAAGGCCTCTCTGAAGAAGTGGTATTTGAGTTGTGTCACAGGACAAAGGGCAGACAGAAGATCACTGCAGGCCGACAGGAGAGAGACTGCAAATGTCCTCAGGCAGGAAGGAATGTGATGAGTCTGAAGACATGAAAAACCGTCAGTGTGGCTGGTGTTCAGAGAGCAGAGAGGTGAGAGTGGGATGGGTTGGGTTGGAGAGCTGGGCAGGGGCAGAGCATGCGGGGTCTGTGGGCAAGGGCAGGAAGGACTCTGGGTGATGGTCTAAGATGACCGGAAGCTACTGAAGGGTGTTTGGCAGGTGGTTGACGCGATCTGCTGCTGAGGAGGGTGGATGGAAGTGGGAACAAGGCTGGGAGCAAACAGACCAGTTAGGAAGCTACTGTAGTGGTGTTGGCAAGAGCTGGCGGTGACACAGGGTGCCAGCAGCAGAGATGGAGAAAAGACAGATTTCAGATATGTTGTAGAAGCAGAACTGGCAGAAAAAGGAAGATGGGAAAATGGTGATTCATTTACTAAGATGGGGAATTCTGGGGTGGAACAAGTCTAGGGGAGAAATCACGAGTTTCATTTTAAGATGTTTACATACCCAGCCAGTGGACATGTGAAGAAGGCAGCTGGATACATGAACCTGAAGCTCGTGAGAGAGGTCTGGGCTGGAGAGGTAAAGGCCGAGGTTACTGTCACACAGGTTGTAATGAAGCCACGGGCTAGAGGAACCCTCCCTCGCAGGAGTGTCTCAGAGTGAAAAGAAGGGAAATGACTGGGCCCCAGGGCACCCCAATATTCAGAACTTCTCTGAAGACAAAGGAGGGGAGGTGAAGTGGGAAGAAAGCCAGGACTGTGCTTCCAAAGTTCACCACTGTGTTCTCAGGGCCCCAGACAGCCTCAGGCATACGCAGTCCCTACTAAAGCACTTGCAGAACACATGGAGAGGAAGGAAGGAGGGAGCGTGGTAACCTTGCCCATGTGGTAACCTCGCCCATGTCGCTGAAAGATGCAATCAAAGGAGCTGCAGAGGAGCCACAGGCGAGCCCACCGGCATCAGCAGCAACAGCATTGACAACCAGCACTGGCATTCCTATCAGTGGCGTGAGGGACCAAAGCCAGGGCACTCTCATTTGGATGGAAATCCAGATAACCATGGAATGTCCGTTCAGCCACAATCCCACAAGGACTCACAAACCTCCTGCTCCCCGTGACCAATCCACTTTGTTGCTGTCAAACTCCACTGAGGTCTTTGTATCAGTGGTTCTGTAAGTGCGAGACCTGCCTGGCTGCCAAGTCCACAGCCACAATGGGAGACGTGAGAGCGGGGCTCCACTGTCTGGGCTCAGGGACTCTGGCCACTTGGTCAACATAACCACACACACACCCCTGCGGAGCCCTGACCCGCTTCCAAGCCCTGGCCTGTGGATTCTCACACTGGTGACTCCTACCTGCCCTCTCCCCTGCTGCCCTAGCCTCGGCGGCCACACCTGCATCTCCATCCTTGCCCACCGCCCACTGGTGGCGCACAGGGGTGCTACCAAGCTTTTGATCCTTTCCACTGTTAGAGAAAAAAATAAACAAACGAAGAAAGAAAGAAGCACACCACCTGGACTTACCAGGAACAGTGAGCACGGAGGGGGATTTTTCAGGCCGTTCGTGAACGCGGCTGCTGTTTTGAACCCAGAAAATGCTGACGGGCTCAGGAGGGCCCACGGCCTGACAGGTGAGGTTGAAGGCTGTGTTTCTAGTGACATTCATGCTCTCCGGCTGCTGAGTGAAGTGAGGAAGTCCTGCAGAGAAAGAGTGAAAGGAAAGCATGCTTCAGATCCTACCACAGAAACACGCAAGCTGGACCAGAACTTCGCAACAGATTTCTTCATATGCCACCTCAGGTCTCAAATGGCCAGTTCTCACCACCTTAAAGTTGGGTAACAAAGAGCCCAGAGGCTAATTCCTCCCAGTGTACCTTAAGCTGCTTTCTAGGACATTTTCCCAGAGGGGTTGTAAAGGGTGATTCAGAACTGGTTTTACCAGAAGGGAGGCCACAGACAGGTTTTAAATCAGGTGTTGTTCAAACTCCTGGGGCTGGTTGGCAGGTTTTCAGTATTTCTCACCAAAATAAACCCAGAGTGAAATCAAAGCTATAGAAAAGGTCTGCTTGTGTTTGAGGACAATCTATCTGTGTGTGCCTTTCAGATGGGTGATAATGAATTTTAAACTTCACCAGCTCGTATAGGGCTGAACACTGTTCAATGCACATTCTCATGAAAACAGGATAGACACAGTTACAAAGTTACAATCCTAAAATCTCCTACTGCAATCCCCAAATCAGGGCTTATGAGGAAGTTTAGGACTATCTCAGAGAAAACCAGTCAGCACTTACGTGAGGCATGTGCCAAATACTGAACAGGTCAAGCTAGGTGCTCTCAGGCATTTCAAGTGTGTTCTTTTGGGACTGGGAACTCACAGACCTGGTTCCAGCAGGAATGATATACGATTTATGTGACATAAGATTCTTTACTTCCTATTTCAAAGGCTTTTCAAAACTCCATTTGGACTTAACGTTCCTATTCTGGCATTTTTCTGGGATTCTGACAAGCAAAATGTCCTCTAAATATTTTTCCCAGATTAGCAGCAAATGTTGGAAACCCTCTCCTTGATGCTGACGTCACTCTGAGGATATAACAACCCTGTCCAGCCTGGGATGGCCTCAAGTGAGGGTCTGAAAGAGACTCCTCTGACTGACCCCCTCCCTGTCTCTTCCCCTCTGTCTCCCCCCCCCCCACTTTCCTTCTCCTTCCCTCCTCCCTTAGGCCTCCTGCCACATCAGTGAGGTTCAAGCAGTAAGCCGAAATAGCTCAGTTGGGAGAGCGTTAGACTGAAGTGGGGTTCAAGTAAAGGCTCACAAAAGAACGGGCAGTAGAGGAGTCTTTCCGTGATGCTAGATAAAAATGATCAGAGGCCACTGTTTTGGGCTAAGTTCCTATACTAGGCCCCAACAAACCAGACTAACCAACATGGAGTCACTCCTGCTAAGATCCAAGTCACTTAGATTGTGATTTGACCTTCCCAGAAGTCAGGAGAAAGAGATCACAGCCAATTTCCCAAACAGGCCAGTTTTAATCTTCAATAGGTATGATAATGAAGTTCCCTCTGCTGTGATTCTTACACAAAAGAGACAGCCAGAAGTAACATGATGTTATTTTTCTATGGTTCTGCCTTCCTATCCCCAGCTTACTAGGAAAGTAACAGTGAAATCACCAAATCCTCTTTCTGTTCTTTGTTTCTGCTTTCTTCAGCCTTTTTCTGTGTATAAAATCATCCTCTTCTGCTGGGCTCAGTGGAACACTTACTTTATTTCATGAAATAATGTGTTGCTCAATTCTAGAGTTGCAATAAAGCCAACTGAGATCTTTAACCAAATTTGTTGGAATTTTATTCTTTGACAGTGGCAGACACTTTGGGTTGAAAAGCTAATCACCTGCTCTAAAGTCTGTGATGAGGAGGGTCAGGAGACAGTAGAAAAGACAGGTGATCTGGTGGCTGCTGACAGGAGCCCCTCAGAGACCACTTGGGGATGATAATAAAGGCACTTCCTCCTTGCAACCTTTCTTGACAGGCCTGGTATGCAACCGCCCAGACCCAGGACCCGGCTAAGCTGTGCATCAGCTCACAGTCCCCACCAGAGTTCAACTCCTTGAGGGCACAGACTGCCTTTTCCTCACCTGCTGTTTCACTCCTCACTGCCACCGACCCCATGAGATGTTACGGAATTTCTCTGACCCATGTGCTGACAGATCCCAGGGCCCAAAGGAGTCCCAAGCTGAGCTGTTGACCAGCCCAGTAAACCACTCACCCTTCCATGTGTCACTGTCCCCACATGTGGGATAGGAAAAGATTCTGAATACTAAGCAATCAGGTGAGTGGTGCTGGTGCCAGCACTGAGAACTGGATAACTGAATGTATTTTCCTTCCTAAAAAGAAGTCTTCTGCTTTTTAAATTATAAATATGAGGTTACTTCAAAAAGTTCACACAAGGATTTGTATATTTTTTTAATTCCATTTTTCCACAAACTTTTTGAAGCACCCTCGTAAACTGTAGACAAGTCCATAATCTCTTTTTATTTCACTTCCAGTGCCTGGAATAGAGTTCACACTTTAAGAACTGAATTCACTTCATTATTACTTAACGTCTAAAAAGAGGATCACCTTATAAAATTTCAGTGCTGATGTATTTGCAAGGTTTGCATACAGAGTTATAAAGGGGCAGGCCAAACTCTAGAGTGTTATACACAAAACATTTAACACAGGCTCTAAAGCAAACAGTTCTCCAGCAACAAGACACTCTTACCTTGTACTTCGATGTAGATGGGATCAGACACGATTTCTTCATTGTTTATTTTCATCTTACAGATATATGACCCATTGTCTGAACGCTGCACACTGGTTATGCTTCAAAAAAACCAAAACACACACACATAAAGACATTGACAGTAACCACCCTTTGATTCCCTACTACAGACACAGAGAATTTCTTCATCTTCTTTGTCATGTGCTGTGTTGGTTAATCTTATGTGTCAACTTAGCTGGACTGTGTGGTACCCCGGTGTTTGGTCAAACACCAGTCTAGGTGTTGTTGTAACGGTATTTTTCAGGTGTCGCTGAGTAAAGCAGATTGCCCTTCACAATGTGGGCAGACCTCGTCCAGTTACTTGAAGGCCTTATAAAGACTGAGGTTCCCTGAGGAACACGGAATTCTGCTTCCAAACCACTTTAGAACTTGACACTGTGACATTAGCTCTTTTCTGGGTCTCCAGTGACATCCTGCTGATTTCCCAGTCCCCAAAAGCGTGTGAGCTAATTCCTAAAAATAAATTTCTGTCTACACACACACACACATACACACACAAGGGCCCTTCAAAAAGTGTGTGCAAAAATAGAACTGAAAGATGATATGAATCTTTTCATGAACTTTTTGAAGACCCCGAGTGTGTGTGAGCATCTCTTCTTGGTTCTGATTCTCTGAAGAACCATGACTAACACCTGTGCTGTCACCTGTCTGGATTTCTGCGGTAGACTCTACACTAGTGTATCTCTGTATTAGGGTACTGCCCGCTTAAGGCATTTTGGAAATTTGTGGAGTTGTTTTTGGCAGTCACAATGGGTCACAGGACACCATGGCTTTTAGGGGCCAGGAGCAACTGTCCCAGATCCCAAATAACCTTCTGAGACTAGAACCTAATTCCATTTTACATACAAAGTTTTTCGCATGGTTTTAATATCCACCTAGTTTTCCAGGACTGAAACTACCATGAAAATGGAGAGCTGGGATTTCTTTGTCTTGTTTGCAACTTTCTGGTGCCCCAGTCATCATTCTGGAAGGCCAATCACTGACAGCATCACTGTATTGGCAGCTGTCATGTGTCATATGTGTGGGGGAGCACCAGGGTGCAGGTCCCTGGGTACTTAATTGTCTCTCCTGGGGTGATCAAGCCCAGCATTTTCATGCTGAAATTCATATTATCTTATTATAAACCGCCTTTCTTTTGTTTTCCTTATATTACAGCTAGAACACTGTCTGTTAGAAAATATCTGATATAAAATGGTGGCCTTGGCTCTAACAGGTGGACAATCCTGTTTTCCACCTTTCTAACGTGTTTGCCAACAGCAAGTAACACAACACACATAAACCCTGCACTTAGCTGGGGGTGTGAAGGGCAGAGAGAATGAGGGACATTTTGAAATACTCTCAGATGCTCTCCAACAGAAGACCGTGTTATTGGCCCAGTGGCACTGCTCATTAGACACGGCAAAGAAGACCATGGCTAGGGGAAGGGAAAAAAAAAAAGAAAAACATGAAGGTCCCCCTTCCTTCCTAGTAGTTTGCTTCCCTAACACAACTTATGTGTCTTAAAGCAAAACAAAACCTATCCCTCAACCATGGAGGGCTGAGGCTTAAGGCTTAGATGAGATCAGGAAGCTGTCAAAAGGTGTGTGGGGGGGGCAACTGGCCCATGGACCACCCAGGCAATGGGTGGCAGATGCAGGGGTCAGCACAGCACAGTCCACACCTGCGGCAGACATGTGGCAGGGAGGGGGTCTCCAGGCCTCCTTGAGACTCAGCTCCCTTAGGCAAAGTAGTTTTTGGAACAAGCTTTGAAAAACATTTTATTTTTTTATTTTTTATTTTTTGGCAGCTTGCTGGGTGCAGGAATCTGAACCCATGGCCTTGGTGTTTGTTATAAGGCTGCATTCTGGCTTCCAGTCAAGATGGTGGAATAGATGGTCCCCAGTGTAACTCTCCCCACAAATCAACCAATTTACAACTATTAGAAAGCAATGACAGCCAAGCTGAGGGCTCTAGAGCTCAGGGGAAGAGGAAGAGAAACCTATAGAGTTCAAGAAGGCAGGAGAAGCAACGTTGAGAGAAAGAAAGTACAGTTTCCACTATTTTGAGCTCAGGCTGCTTCAAGGCTGGCGCTGCTGAGCTCATGGAGCAGGAGCTGGCAAAAGCTGCAGCTTGGCCCCTCGTATGAAGTCGCTTGGAGGTGGCAGGGAAAAAGAGGGCTTTGGTGGCCCTCAGGCCAGCAGGACCACTAACAGGGTTTCCATGGACCCACACAGGAGGAACCACAACAACTCAAAAAAGCAGCCACTGAGTCATCACAAGTGAACAGCACATGGCCTGCCCCGTGGGAAGTCTTTGGAGTGCAGGAGGTGGGGGAGATGGGCCACTGGGGGAACACTGGGGCACAGCATGGTCAGCTGATCTGTCCTCCAGTCTGCACAGGACCACTTAGTGAAGACTGGTCAGTACTACAGAACTGCATGGGCTGCAGTTTGCTGAAAAGTCTCAGGCCCAGACCAGAGTTTCCACAGAACCCATGTGTACGGGACCTCATGAGACCTGGAAGGGCTTATACGGTTAACCATTAAAATGAGAGCTGCACAAAAAAGCCTTCCTCAGGGATCAGCAGCAAAGCAGCAATTTAGCTCAACCACACAGCTCAAGCGCTGGACCCCACAGGAAGTTCCCCCATTTTAGAAGTCAGGAAAGGACAACAAATTAGTTCCAGTACAGAGTTTTAGTGGTGGGAACAGTGAACAATCCAACACAGAACTGAAAGAAAAAAACAAAATACCCACAGATCAAAGTCTGATATTAACTAGTAAAGGTCTCACATCACCAAAGAACACCTATAAAACCTAGGAGGACTAGAAGCCCCCCTGAGCTCCCAAGCCCGGGCAGTGGGGGATGGGCGGTGGGCCTCAGCCATGCCTCCCCGACGACCACACATGGCCCAGCCATGACCACCCAGCTGGTGCAGGAAGCGCTCCAGGCTCCCCTGCCTGAATGAAGGGGGCGCCACAGGCCTTGACCAAACCCCCCCCTTTCTACTTCCACCCTATTTCTTTCCCCCCTCCCCCTCTAACCCAACTGTTCTGCAACTTCTTAGAATGTAAAAAAATAATAATATTAATAAATTTTTTTTTTAAAAAGGCTGCATTCTAACCAACTGAACTAACTGGCCAGCCCCTGAAAAACATTTTAAATACAACTTCTCCCCAACAGTATCATTTTGCAGATCCTTATTAGCCTGTGATAAATAGAATAACTAATATACATGTCAAGAATGGCATGAGTCAGAACTGAGGGGATCAGAGCTGCTCAGGTAAACTTCGCCTCCTTATTGTTTCTGGGACCCAGTAACATCACAGTCCCCGGTCACCTGCATTTCCTGATATGTAAATCTGAGTCCCTTTGATTTGGAATACTCTTTTCCCCTTTCTTCTCATTCCTATGTAGGAGCAATATAATGCACCTGACGCATGAATGGTAGACAAAGGGGAAGACCCAGGGTCAAGCAAAGCCAGCTCCTTGCGTGCTTTAGGGCAGCAGCTGAATGTCACAGTGCTTAGAGGTCACCAGGAGACAGAAGGAAACCTCACACGACCTACGTCTCTAAAGAAGGAATTAGCTGACCTCCCCTGGTAACTCCCTGCATGTCATGGTGACAGGCAGGGGCAGAAGAAAGAGGGAGAGAGTCCTGTGTCAAGAATGGCGCTTGCTCATCATGGGTAATAAGTAGTGGTTGAATGGTGATCCTGGATTTCAGCAGTTCCTGAAGATTCTGCACAGCTGAGCAGTCTAGTCTTCTTTGCAGTTCCAAGGCAAACCAAGGCTACCGAAGAGGCAGTCCTTTCCGTGTATTTCACAAGTCCACTTTAGAAGAGGCATCATTTCCTTGAGGGAAGGCCCCGAGGCTTGACAGAGCAGAACATAAGATTGAAAAGGCTGGGGACACCTATGCCTTTGAAGTCCGGCTCTGGCTCAAGGTCCCAGAGTGGCTGCAGGCTCACAGCACGACTCAGGGAGACAGGGACCAGAAAGAAAGAAGGCCAGAGAGGGATGCAGGACACAGCCTCAATGACGCAAAGCAGACCTGTGCAGAGCCCAGAGAACCTGAGATAGCTGCAAGCACCAATGACAGTTCAGTGGCGCACAGGGGACTGTGGAAATCAGACCGCACAAATGTGCGGGAGGACCTTAAGCCCACCAGTGGGAAAATTCAGCCCAAGAATGGAAAAGGATGATGCAGAACCCAAAGGGAGCACGAGCAAAGCTCTTGTCACTCTTGTCCGGAAGAGTTTAGCAAACACTCAGTGAGAAGGAATCGGTGCCTGCATTAACTAGCAAGTCCAGACCTGTTTCACCTACAGTACAGTAAGGAGTTTCCATAACTAATCCTACTTGCTGCCTTCTAGACATCCAGGTAAAGGCTCCCATTGTGAAGGCAGGGTGTGGGTGGGGCTGGAGACAGGAGGAGTGGCTGCCTCCTGGTCTCCTCAATTTTTCCAGCAGAAGGAGGAGACTCAGTCTCTGGGGAGACTCGACTGGAAAGTCTTTGAGCTCAGAATAGCAATCTAGGCAGCCCAACAACTGAGTAAGAGGAGTTCCAGAAAGAATACAGAAAGGGGAGGGCAATAATTCAAGAAAATGTCTCAGAACTGAACATACAGGTGTTTCCTGACCAAGCTCCTGGGTGGGCGGCACAGTGGGAGAGAAAAGACCCTGCAAGGGCTCCATCAGGGAATGTTACAACTCCAGCAGAAACTGAAGATCCCAAAAGCATCCAGAGAGAAGAAAAGCAGGCCATTCACGGTGGCTCGGACAGCACCGTACTTCTCCAGAGCCACTCCGGGAACTCAAAGGAAATCTATCAATGCCTTCAAAATTTCAACAGGAAATTATTTTCCTTTTTGAATTTTGTATTCAGCTAAACTTTATCAAGGTGAGGGTGGAAAAAATGGCATTTTCAGACATGCCAGTCCCAGGAAGTTAGTGGAGGATGGGTTCCATGCCCAAGTGAGGGAGCAAAAGCCAAGAAAGAGGACCTGGGCCCCAGGAAACAGGAGCTGGGATGCAGGAGGAGGAGGGGTCCCCAGGCTGCAGGCAACCTGTCCAGACTGAGGCAGAAGGAGAGAAGAGCCAGGCCAGGCAGCTCCAAGAAAAACTCAGTCCTGATCATTTCATCATTGTGAAAAGAGATGCATATTTTCCTTTAGAGTTTAGGAAACAATGAGTGATTGATAATTAGAACACTAAGCAAACTAACAAGCAAGGAAAATCAAAAAAGCTTTTCAAGAAGAAAAATGTAATTATAGTCTATTACATGATTCAGCTGAAAATAGAATTTCCATAGCCACAAAAATTGTGAACTCTGGGTATTGATTTAACCACAGCTATGAGTAACACTGTTAGATTAACACACCATACTGGAGACTGACACTCACATACTGACACATATAGGAGTGCATATGGACTGAATATCTCTGGAAAGATGCCTAAGAGATGGGTAACCTCAGCTCCCCACAGGGTGAGTTGGGAAGAGAATTTTTGAACAATTGGAATGTTTTACCATGTGTATGTACTGCTTAAAAAAACGGTATAATAATCTCATCAGATTTTGGTCAAATACCAACATCTCAGCCAGGGAGGATGAAAGAAATGATACAGACTCAGCCTCAGTGTCTAGACAGGAACCACCTGGCCACAGCCACAGGGCCAGCAGCTGCAAAAGCCCCTCACACCAGGGCAGTACCAGCTGGGTTAGCCCGAGGACATCCTACAAGCACACAGTGCCTCTCAGTCCTCTCCATTTCCTCCGTTCCCCAGCCCTACCACAGCAAGGCTGGCCTGCTCGGAAATTTAAAAATTTTTTTTAAAGAAATACACAGATCCACTGATAAGCTTCCTTCTTTCACTTGCCACTATTATTTCACCTGATAGGATATAACAGAGAACCCAAGTCCAAGGAACTTTGAGCTGAAAGGAAGTCTTGTAAGTCTAAAGCAAGCCAGAGAGCGTCAGGCATCTGTGGTTCATAATAACTTTTCCAGCTGATGGTTTGGCTCAGAAATTATGTTATTTTCTGAGTGTTTGCTGACTGTTCACATATGATTCCACCTTTGTTGCCACCAAGAGCAGCAGGATAAAGAACTGACAAGGAGCATCAGTCAGAACCCAGGAGGCAGGGTGTGGGTGAGAAGCTCAGCTGGAGCCCACGCAGAGACAGGGCCTGGGGCAGGTGCCCTCAAAGCACACAGGACTCTAGGGGACCCAACCACCCATTTAACATCTTTATGAAGAAAATTTACTGAGAAATAAAATCCTTCCAGCTTTGGAACTGGAAACTGCCAGAATTTATTTATTTATTTTTATTATTATTTTTTTTTAAAGATGACCAGTAAGGGGATCTTAACCCTTGGCTTGGTGTTGTCAGCACCACGCTCAGCCAGTGAGCGAACCAGCCATCCCTATATAGGATCCAAACCTGTGGCCATCATGTTGTCAGCACCACATTCTCCCGAGTGAGCCACGGGCCAGCCCTGGAAACTGCCAGAATTTAAAGAGCATGGGGAATCCCTAGACTAAACAGAAAACAAACAACAAATATTTTCCCTTCACCCCAGACCTCCCAGTAATTCAATCTGCCAGCTTCAAGTTTTTGTTTCTGCTTAAGAGTTGGTCTCCCCAGTCTTCCAATCTGATGGCTCCCGCCTTTCTGGAATGCTTTACTTAACAAAGGAACATCTAAGCTAGAGGGTTTCTCACACGCTATGTACCAGACATTAGAGCTAATTCTGTCTCACAGACTACACTCTCACTGGGAACTCCCAGAAAAGATCTTGGCCAAGCAGTGTCCTGGCCCTGGATGAATGGATGTGCTGCAGTTACAAGCTGAGACGGGATGCAGAGGAGGTGAGATACTGGTTAGAGAACCAAGGGGGAGGCGCAGCCCAGTGACTCATGGCCTGCAAGGAGACCAGTGAGCACTATGGAGGGGAGGGGATGGGGAGGACTGTCCGTATTAATCACGGAGCCATCAATTACAATGCAATATCCCAACCTGCTAGCAGACACTGAGTGTTCTATATGCCTCTTAATGAAAGACGACTCTTGGCTCTACCAACAATAGCAGACAGCCAAGTGGACTAGGAAAAAAAAAAAATAAAGTGATGTATTAGCACAGAATAGACCTAAGTCAAGAGGGCCACTGGACTAAACTCACAGTCTCCAATTTTACATGTTATACTTCTGGCTACCTCGAATGCTAATTCTGTGTTCCTGAGGAGAAGCATTGGACTGGCTTATCTTGGGTCAGCTATTCGATCCTGATCCCATCAACTGTGTGTGTTGAGGAGGGGATGAAGTGGGGTAGGGTGGGAGTAGCTCTAGTGAAAACACAGCCAACAGTGTTTAAGACAGTGTGGTATTGAGATAAGAGCACTGCCTCTTATCAAAAAGTCAGAACCCTCACACTGCTGATGGGATGCAAAATGGGAGAGCTGATGTGGAAAACAGTCTGGCAGTTCCTCCAACAATGAACTAAGCATATGACCCAATTCTACACCTAGGTCCATACCCAAGAGAAATGAAAACATGTCCACACAAAAAGTTGTACACAAATGTTCACAGCAGCATTATTCATAATAACCCAAAAAAGGAAACAACCTCTATGTCTATCAGTTGATGAACAAAACTTGGTAGATCCATACAATGGAATAATATTCAGCCATAAAAAGAAATAAATTACTGCTACATGCTTCAACGTGTATGAACCTTGAAAACATGCTAAGTGAAACAAGTCAATCACAAAGGATAACATAATGTATGATTCCATGTATATGAAATATCCAGAATAGGTAAATCCATAGAGACAGAAGGCAGATTAGTGGTTTGCAAAGGCTGAGGGGTTGAGGGGAACACAGACTAACTGCTTAATGGGAATAGGGTTTCCTTTGGGGGTGATGAAAATGTTTTAGAAATAGATATAGGTGACAGCAGCATGAAATTGTGAAAGTGCTAAATGCCATTGAACTGTACACAGAAGAAAACACATATAGTATGATCCCATTTATATAAAATGTCCAGAATAGGCAAATCTAAAGAGACAGACAGTCAATTCGTAGATTCGTGGTTGCTTAGGGTATAATATCAATTATTTCTCCCCTTGTATATGCCCCCAACCTAGGCATTTTGAAAATAATTTTCAATGTTCTCCCTTTATAGTTTCATTTGCATCTTCTATATTTGCTTCTGTTTCATGGTAGCAGATTAAAGTGGTATATACCAGCCATTAAAGTATTTTGAAGACTTTTAATAAGGTAGAGAAATATTCATAAGATAATGTGAAATGAATGAAACCAGATACATAGTCTATGTGATAAAAGACTAATTCTATTTCAAGAATATTGAATTTATATATGCTTGGAAAAATTGTTTCAGAGTTGTGGGATTATGGACTATTGTTCCCTTCTTTGTACTCATCCAATATTTTCTAGGTTTTTAGCAAAGTACATATATCACTATTAAAATAATTTTAAAAACACACACACACATACAAGAGATATGACAAAGTAGTTTCAAAAGTCTTTCAGGGACAATCCCATGCATGATGCCAAATGTTTAATCTTCCAGAGTACATGAGATTCACACTTAAATGCCCCTGAGCTCCTATCTTTTCCATCTTTCCCCCCCAGTTTCAATTAACTGAGGTTTGACTATAAGATGTGGTCACTTCTGAGTGGCAGAAGTATAGTTCCCCTGGTCCTGATGCCGGGTCCTCCTCGCCTAAATCTACACTTCATGGTCAAGTCTAATAACTGAAGGTACCTTGCCATTTCTGCACTTGACGTTTGATTCTGCCCTTCCCTCCGTTCTGTCCACAACCACAAGCAGGAGGACAAACACCAGGTCTGCCCTCCATGTCTCAAAGTCCAGTTATTCGTTTAACTGTGCAGCCAACAAAAAACTGATTGCCAGCAGATGCCTTCACGAGCAGGCTGGCCGTCTTTATAACCGTGTGTAGTTGTCTACGTGTTGTGATTCGGAAAAAAAATCTCTCCTCTTTGGTGTCTAGAATGATGTCACTAGTGAATGTTAAAGCTTCCTTTAGTGTAAACTATTCGATCACATTGCTTTCTTCCTTTGGAGTAGAGGGAGCAATATGACAGCCAAAAAACCTGCTATGGTTTGAATGTTTGTCCCCTCCAAAGCTCATGCTGAAACTTAATCCCCAGTACAGTATTTATAAGGTGGGGACTTTTAGAGCTGATTGGATTGTGAGGGCTCTGCCCTCATGAATGGGTTAATAGTTTACTGGGGTCTAAGGGCATAGAAAGGGAGCTTTATGAGGAGAGGAAGAAAGTAAGTAGAAATGTGCTCTTGCCAGCCCTTGCCATGCATCACCACAGGACTCTATAGAGTTTCCACCAAGAGGAAGTTCCTCACCAGATGTGCCCACTTGACCTTGGGCTTCCCAGCCTCTAAAAGTATAAGAAATAATTTCTTTCTTTATAAATTACCCAGCTTCAAATATTCTGTTATAAACAACAGAAAACGGACTAATGCAGGCCACTGTGGGAAAGAGGGTGTCAGAGCAATGTAAGGAGAAACAGAACCCAAAGCTCTGGTGCATTAAATCTGCACACCTCCTAAAGTGCACCTTCAATTATCACAGGTGCTGCTTTAGGATCAAAGACCAGATGCTGGAGCAACCCTTGTTTTTAGAATGAGGAGTTTGGGAGTTGAAGTGTGGGGTAAGCATGAGGCAAGGTTTGCATGACATAGAAGAGAAAATGTGAAACCAACATGAGGCTGTGAAAGTTAAACACAGTATCCACAATACTGTCAATCTCTAGCAACTCACAACTGAATCCTGTTTAAAGAATGAGTGGAGGTATGAACTGTGGGGTCCTCAATCTGGAGACCTCATTGTTTTCAAAATTCATGTAAATTCTTTTTCTTTATGGAAATTTCTACATGGGATCCCAACACCTTGTGTAAAAATGGACCCATGACCTAACACAAAATACCATGTGTTTCTCCCTAGAGCTCCTCTGACCCATGCCAATATGGAGAAATCTATATTTTGTGTTCCTTTCCCCTCACATGACTTCATTAGCACATTCCTTTGAATAAACTATATTGTTAATGGCAACTCCAACAAAATTGCAGGCTAATGAGTTTCTAATAAAATTGCACATACTGAGAGCTTAGAACTATTCTTTAACTCTTCGCTGTTCCTGGGATGAAGGGTGGGTTTCCTTAGGGCCCATAAATGCAGGTTCCCTGCTTAAGAAAAACTAGCTCACTTAGTAAGGCTAGCTCACTGTCTGGTGACCCTGGGCAGGTCACCTACTCCTAAGGCCTTCATGTCCTCACTTAAAAGATAGCAAGTTTGCAGTCTCCAACATCCTTCTCCCTTGCCAAGAAGCTATTCAAGGATTTATAATCTTGATTAAGTCACCATAATTTACTTCACTGAGTCAATCAACAGCCACTATGCCATCTGAATGTTACCTTAATAAAATAAAAACTATTATAAAGGAGGATTTGGTATTGTCCTATATGCTACCCAACTCAGCTGAATGTCCACCATCTGCAAGAATTCTGATCACTAAATTTGCTTTAAAGCTTAACGTGGAGGTCAAATAAGATTTTTCTCCTTCAGAATGAGTTTATGAACAATAAGCTGAATATATGCAAAGAATAAATTCTACTCTAAAATTCTCAAAACGTTACCCAGGCTACCTTCTGAACTCTAAAGGCACAAGTCCAAAATAAGACCCTGATTACTCTAAGTTTCAAAACCCTCCAATTTAAGTTCTCTTTAACTGGCACCTTAGAGCAGACCTGGAGCTGGCAGTGACATGGTCCAAGCCCATCTCTGTCTTTGGAAAAAAGGCAGGAGCTCACCACAGTCACGGGGCTAGCTGAGCCCAGAGAGACAACAGGACTATGCGGAGTCCCTCCTAAGTGACACCAGATGAGACCAAAGAGCTAGCTTTCTGCTTCTTTAAGCCTTTAAACTACTCCTCTGTCACTCACTATTAAATGATTTTACTTCTCCAATCAGAAGCAATGTCTATACAACAGTAAAACATCTGCTTTTTGTAGCTGATGCAGAAAAAATATAGCCAAACCTCCTGAGCCCACGAGACCCAGCCAGAGTTTAAGTCAACCAAGGGAAAACATGGAAGTTGTTTTCTTTGCCTTGAGGCTAAGGGTTTATCCACTGACTAAGCCTACAACCTGGGGAAAAAAATGCAAAAAAGGCTTATCTTGTGGAAGTGTTGACACAGTGAACTCTAACCAGAGTCCTCGGGCCTGTGGTGGCTGCGAGGTGGTTTTCTACAAAGGAAACAAAATGATTCACCAAAAGACATGCCACAGTATGGGACCGTGCCAAGTAACAGGTCAGAGAAAGTGAAAACGTAACAGATCAAAGAGGACTCCGCTCCAGAGAGGAGGTGTCGCGTTGACTCTGCATGGCTCTGACCTCATTTTGAGCTTTTAACGACCACAGGCCAACCCAGATTTAAAACTGTACATGCAAAGAAGTCCTGGTGCAAATAAATAAAAAACCAAACCAAACTAAACAAAAACAAAACAAAACTTCTTGGAGAGAGTAGAACACAAAAGGGGTGGTGAGAAGAGAAGCAGCTGTCTCACGGGCACAGCATTCTGAACATGATGGCTCAGTCGCTGGGAGAATGGAGTCTTCCAGATACATGTCCTGGCTTGGATTACCCACCCCAACTTATTCGGCTTGCTCCTGCCAAACACAGAACACTGAAGCAGTGACCAAGCCTCACATCCCCAGACGTTAAGACTCTGCAACACTTCCCCACCCCAGTTTGCATGAGGGCTATATCAGGGCCATGATACCCATGATACGCAGAAGCAGGGGTGCTGGGGAGGGGCGGAGGTGGGCAAAGGGGCAAATGACAGGAACCATGGGGTTGCTTAAATAGAAGAAAAAAGGCTGTTTTTTTTAAACTACAAGGCTTTTGCCTTTGAGGCAGCATAAACATAACAACATTAAGAAAGAAAGAACACGTACCTGAAGGATGCGATGATTGCTGTGACTTCATCGTCTGGGTAAAACTGTGTAATTGTGTGATGAGCCCCAAGCAATTCCTTCCCATCTTTCCACCAAGAAATTGTAGTGTCCTGGTACACATTGGGTACCTTGATCGAGCAATTAAATTTGACATCTTTATGTTCAGAAAGTATGATGTGGCCAACCGTGTGATTAAATGCAAGAGGCAGCAGGCGCTTTGTCCTGGCAGAGGTCCCCTGGCGCAGGGCTGCGCTGCCCGTGTGTGGACTTCCAGGCTGGGTTGGTGAAAACACCAAGGCAGGCTGGTACCCGCTGGCATGAAGAAAGGAGAACGGTGTGCTGGCAACTGGCAGGCTCCCCGGGAAAGGTCCTGAGGATGGCAGGTGGGGCTGGGCTTCCTCCCTCTCCTCGGCAACAGCTATAAGACAAAACATCCCACTTTGAGCCTTATATATATTGGAAAAGAGTTTTCTAAGTCGGTCCCAACATCTTAGGCCACGATGAGAGAGGAGGGGCATCCTCAGTGCCCTCAGAAAAGATGAGCAGAATTTATTTATTACACACATTGACAGACATTCTCATCACGAGGTCGTTCATTCATTCGCTGGCCTCCTTTTAAAAGAGTGCTTAGGAGATCTAATTCCCCCCACTAAAAAATTTTGTAATGGTGACTCATTCCAAGTCCTCTATACCCAACTCAACAGCATAACTGGAAGGTGACAGCAGAGGAGGGTTCAAGATCACTTTCCCTCCTGTCTGCTCGGTCACAGACAATGCCGCAAATCTGGCCAATAGTCTTGAAAAGGCTGTGATTGGTCACACATTGCTTCAACATAAAAAAGTGTGTCTATGCTACCAGCTACAGAATGACTTGGAGCTCCCAGAAAAATGCCTGCCTGCTGGAAAGAGCCTAGAAATGTTTTTATTTCATCGGGTCCACAACTATTTCTAAAAATATAGGCTCACCATAGTTGTACTTTCAGCTTTTTTAAGGGCATTTTTGGAGCAATCAACCTTCTATGATGGTTGTTGTTTATTCAGATATGTTGCCCACAAGTGGGTGAGGCAGGCAGGTAAGAGAGACACAGGCCTGGAATTTTACACTGTGGGTTAGTGCCTGGGGTGCACAGAGGGGCCCCATCCCTGCTTAGGATGCCTCACCCTGCTGGGCTCCCAAGTGTGTGTGAGGGTTGGGGGGGAAGTCTCTGCTTAGGGCTCTGCTAGGTTTAGTGAATGAGGACACAGGACACCCGTTAAACTTGAATTTAAGATGAACAACAAATAACTTTTAGTAGAAGTATTCAGCTGAGTACTTAATTGGCTAATGGAGGGTACATGCAGGAGATCTGAGGGCAGAATGGGGGGTTGGGAGACTTTTTTCTACCCTCTCCCCTGCCAATTCCCCCTGGACCCCACATGTTCCTCAACTGAAGGCCACAGCTCCTGTCAGGAAGCCCTCTCCATACAGCTGTCTCTCCCATGTCAGAAACGGTGTGCTCCCAGGCCCCTTTCAGGGTTGGGGGGTTGGTTTTGGGGATCAACTGACTGTCCCTACTGCCTTTGGGAACTGCCTCCATAGGGAGTTAGGATGACTGCAGGTAGAGGACTAGAGATTTCACTGTAAGAATCCAGGAAGGGCTCACTGCTTCTTCCCCAGCTGAGATCTCAGTGGGTGTGGGAGTGGAGGGTTCTCTGTGTGTTTGGGGGGAGGGCCATGTGGGGCAGCCACGGGCTGGCCTTGAGCCCAGTCGTCCAGACAGATGAGTGTGCTGTGAAGGGAGCATTCATTTAGTCCAGGGAGTGGAGGTCAGAGTGACTACAGACAGGGGCCCTTGCCTCTCCTGTCGCCGCACGTCAGGCAAACCTTATTCACAAGTGTGGGCCTGTGCTCTCCATGGGGGGGCCTCAGTACCTGGGTCCCATCCAGCTCCCCCACATTCCTCTGATTTGGGGATGCTTTCATCCATAATGAATGCTCTGGCTGTCTATGTCATGCCTGTGCACTGCCTCCCACCAAGGGTGCTCTACGTATTCTCTATTTTTTACTGGCACAGGGATCGAGCCCCAGACCTTGGTATTATCAGCACCAGGCTCTAACTAATTGACCTAACGGGCCAACTGCACTCTGTTTATCTACATAGACTTTAAAGCCTTTACAATTCACTTTTACCTCTTGCGTGGGCAAACTCACCTATAGTTCTTCCTATTCACTGAGCTCCACAGGACTCGGGAGTCAGAGGTTTTGTCCAAATAATTTTTTTTCCCTTCAGAATATGTCCTTTTCTCAGAAGGCAAAATGTGGGAATGGAAGAAGCAAATATGTTCTTTGGTTTGTTTAATTTACTTGAAAACATTGAAAATTTCCCATTATAAAGGTAACACAGTGTGATAACACCAAGGACAAGGGCTGGGATCCCTACACCAGCCAGTCACCAGGAAAAAAAAAAAAAAAAAAAAAAAGGTAATACAAGTTTATATATTTATAGAAACATATAGAGTATAAAATGGAAAGACATTCTCTAATCCCAACCCTACAAGACAACCTCTGATTAAAACTTGGGGTATAACCTTCAGTTTTCCGAGCCAAGCTGCTGATTGAACAAATGGCAAGACTACCCCCTCAGGTGACATCGCCGAAGTCAGATGGACCCCAACCCCCCTTGTAATCACTCAACCCTTTGGACTGTGATTGACGTCCTGCGATTACTCATTCAGTTCTTTCTGCTCTCCTGGACTGAAAGCCCATGAGACCTACCACCCACACAACAGCCCGTCCACGGGAGATGCTCAGCACAGGTTTGCCGAATGAGTCTATGAAGGCACGGATCTGAGGAGGGATGAGGAGGGCGGACAAGGTTTCCAGGGCGAGGTGGTGGGAAAGTGGAGACAAAGGAAGTGGTCCTACTAGCTTGGGGACAGCAATTGAGCTTTGGAGTGGAGCTTCTCTGTTAGAACAAAAAAGGGAGATAAACTGGAATCAGGCTGGGTGTGGAGAGCCCTGAATCCCAGCTGAAGCAGGAGGAATTCCTGGAAGGTTTCTGAGCAGGGGAAGCAGACGATCAGAGCTGTGCTTGGCGAGGCACGGTCTGGCACCAACATCTGCCTGAGTGGAAAGACGACGAGGAGGAAGGGAGAGGCCAGGAAGTGACAATGCCACCAGGAAGACATTGAAGACCTAACTATAGGGGTGGCCAGAAAATGGGAAGGATGCAGGGGACAGAGAAGAAGGGACAGACAGCAACAGCATCCTCACCGCTGTCAACATCTCACAAAAGAAAGGTCATTTCGACACCAAACATTTAGGAAAGATGTAACTCGACAATAAGGAAAGTTTTCAGGAGTGGACAGTCGGAAACCTGAGGCTGCAACAGGGTCACTCTCCTCACAGGGAAAATGGGGACGGTGACGATGGCACCCACGGGGTTGCTGTTAGGAATAAGGAGTTATTACTATGTCTGACTCACAGGAAACACTCAATAAATATTAGCTGTTATCATTTCTATTATTTTCTCATTTTATTGTGAGCCAGTAAAAACCTTTGATGGCCCACCACTTGAGAACTGATGATTTACAGTGATTGGTAGCGGGGCCAGACCCCCCCACCCGCCGTGGTTGGTGAGGTTGGCGAGGTTCTCACTGTACAGCTCTGGGCGGGGGGGTACCTCCCATTGTCATCATTCCCATTGTCATCAGTGTAAACGGTTCTCTAGAGCTATGCAACACATCACCTGACCAGCCCCACGCTGGGGCACCGACTGACTATGGAAAACGTGAAAGAGGCAAAACGAAAACCATTCCAAGCTTTCAGACCTAAGAGGGAATGATGAATTAGAAATTACATCTTCGGCTGCTGATTGTTCATTGTTTCAAATACTTTGGTTGTGTAATGTACCCCACCCCTTCCGATTTTCCCCAGAAGTGAAATACTTTCAAAATTATTTTTGGGTAGTGATGGTGGAGGATGAGTTCAGATGCAAAGACTTACACATCAGAGACTTAGTGCACATTTGGTCCTTTCTACACAGGACACATGGAAAAGGGGGCTGCCTTTGGCTGTAATTTGGGTGGAATTCACCTTCCCCCTTCCACCTTCCTCTTGTGTGGACTGGATAAACAGCAAAAGGGGGAGACTTCCCTTCACACACTGAATGCTGCTGAGCAGTGCGGGATCAACGGCCTCCTGCTCAAGCCCAAAGGCAGTCATCCAGTGGCTCCAGTGGCTGCACTTGCCCACTCGGGGCCACGGCCGTCCAGTCCTGGAGTTGCATGCAGGCATGCTCCTGCCACAAGCCCATGTGTTTCCAGTCCCCACTCACATTGACCAGAGTCCACACATCAGCTTTTTAAAGACAGGGATCTTGTGTTTTTCATCTTCCCCAGTGCCCAGCCCAGGAGCTGGCCTGTTGGACATGATCAGCAGATGTTTATTCATCCAGTGCATAAACTGCTTAGGTATGCTGTCTATTGTTCCGTGTGTGGCTGCCTGTTGTTCTGAACAAATCTATCGCTTCCTTGAAGGCTGGAGGTGGCACCCTCTGAGTGATGTATGGTACGGAGCTGACATGCAGTGACCATGTACGGGACACATGGGTGTGAGGGTGAGCAGGGAAGAGAGGTGGCCCAGGGAAGGACACTGCTGTGGCTGAGAGGGAACTGCAATGGGACCGTTGGCACGCTTCTGAAGTGGCACCTTTTCCCCCACACACAAACTGCACTGGCTCACACATTTAGGGATTTCATGAATAGTCTCTTAGAATTGGTCGATTAGTGGATGCTAGTATAGAAGCTATTTTCTGTGATCAACTAGTGCTCCTACCCTTAAACCCATGAATATCTGGTGAGCATTGCATGTGTTAGCAGGTGGGCTGGTGGGCAGTGCTGCTCAGTGGTTAGCCAGCAGCATTGCAGTCAGAGCCAGGCCCGCCCAGGCCCTCACTGCATCATCGAGACATGGCCTCAGGAAAGCTCCTTCTCTCTGCACTCCTTGTGGATAAGAAGACCTTGGTGGCAGGAGGTGACGTGCATCGGGTCCACCAGCACATGCCACAGATGTTGGCTGATCTGGTAGCTACTGCCTTATGGCTGAACTCTGGCCTGGTGGTGGCTGAAGCAGGAATTTATTTCTCAGGCCAGATCTGGGCCTTGTGGACATCTCGAGCAACGCCTGGGGAATGGCAATACCGGGGCAGCATAACTGCCAGCCCTAGTGGGAGGCAAAAAAATATACTTCGGGCTGGTGATGCCAAAGAGCTCTTGGCTCTAGGGAACCTCTCAGTCTCTCTAGGGCTGGTCTGCACATGCCCTTCCTCACATGAGCTCCTGCTGATTTTCTTGAAGCCTTTGATCACAGCCCAAAGTAGACAAAGGAAGCAGCAGCAGCTGACATAGCAGGTCCCAGGGTAGTGGGCAGGGTGGCAGCAAGCAGCCTCCCTGTCCCTGGAGTCTCGCCAAGCTATGGAAAAAGGAATGGGCAGGGCAGTGGCCTCACAGTATGGAGAGGTCTGGGTGGCGAGCCCTGCTCAATTCAAGCCACCCCTGGAAGTCATGTCCATCAGCCTGATTTTTACAATCCCAGGTACCTGGGAGGGAAGGCGAAACCCCTGGGCCAGAGTGGTGGAGTATGGACGGGCCTGACGTGCCAGCCCAAGGGACCTACTGCTCCTGCTCAAACAATGAAATGGGCAGAGGTATCAGCCAAGCTCTCTGATACTCTGCCTCAAAACTGGAGGCCCAGAGGAGGCTGCAAGGGTGAGCACTTATCCTTGCTTCCCCCCCATGAGCATCTGTGGGATACATGTGGGCACGTGGAGCATAAGTGGGTGGCCGGGAGATGTGCCCTGACCCACCCAGCGCAGGCAGGAGGAAAAAGGACTCCTTCTGGAGTGGGTTTGGGGTTTCTAGAAAGGCTTCTGCATCTAGAATCCCACTGATGCCTGTGCCCCTGTCCCCACCCTCCCCAGGAGCAAGGACCAGATTCCAAACTGGCGCACCCCCTTTCTGGGTGCACCTGCCAGGCTGATATTTGAATCATGTCCCTGGGCTTCCCTGTCATTCAGGTTAAGGACTCCTCCTTCCCCCTCAGCCAACCCAGCTAGCTGAGGCCAAACCCAGAACAAACAGAAATTTTCTATTTAATATTTGCTTGACTTTATGCAAATGTAAAGGATTACTGATTGATTAATTTCAGGAAAAAAATAACCTTCAACCAGAAATCACTTGACCTGATTGATAGTTCCTAAATTGTAAATGGTAATCATTAACTTTACTGGAGTGAATGCCCTTGGACTACCTGGAGAAAGTTAAAGAAAAAAAGGACTTTCATGGGACAAAAGGGGTTCCTTGGAGCCATGCAAGCAGGAACCTGTGTGGCTGACCTTGGAAAGGAGTAAGTGGTAGGGGGCATCGTATGCCCTAAGAGGTCACAGCTGCAGAAGAAAAGCCCAGGTGCCAGCGAAAACCCAGAGAAGCCTGCACAGTGGGAAGGAAGTGAAGTCGTCTACAAAATGTGTTATTGGCAGGATTGGCCCACAGCCAGCACATGGATACTGGAAAAGAAAGAGGACACTCTTCACACTTAACTTTCAGATGAACAATGAATATGCGCATATGCAAGACAGACCCAGAATCATTTAGTCAGAACCAGCTGTAGCCAGAGCGCCAGCCAGTTCACTGCTTCCCTTCCCACAGGTCAGCGCTGGGTTGGGCTTACAGATGGTGAGGAGTGGATCTGGGGGAATAGCTGGGGACCCCAGCACACCATGCAAGCTCTCCAACTCTCTGAACCCTGGCTTGGAGGAGCATGAAGGGGCTTGAATCTCTGAGCAAAAACACAAGGGGCTTATCTGGGTGAACTCCCTACTGCCTCTGCCCCCTTACATTCCTTTCGGATTAAAAAAAAAAAAGAACTGACATGCCTCTTCCCTTGGCCTTGAGCACATACTTCAGCAGTGGAAGCTCCAAGGGCCCCCTAAAGCTTCCCCCTCATGATCCCCACTTTTTGACAAGGACATCTGACTTTTTCTTGGGAGAACTGCTTTGCAAAAAAAGCTTCCCAAGCACACTGCACACGGCCCCCATGTCCCTTCTGTAGGGGGGCACCAATGCAACCAGAAAAGAGCATTCCAGAATCCGACTGTGACTCTTCACCACCTTCTTCTAACTCTCCCACCATGCTGGTAAACACATCAAAACATCAGAATCGTCCATGCAAGGTTTTTCAGCTTTTGATGCTTAGGCCCCACCTGGATGACCTTGAAGTTACTGGCCTGGGGTGCAGCTTGGGCACTGGGATTTTTAAAAATCTCCTCTTGTGATTCTAATATGCAGCCAGGGACAGAATCCCTGCTCTAAGGAATGAATCCAGTGGCACAAATCACACTGAGGTGGGGGGAGGGGTATCCTGAGCATCCTGGCCTGAGCTCCAGAATCCCCACGCAGAAGGCCCAGGTTTGACTGCATGTGGCTTGGCAGATGGGGAGGACACAAAAGGGACATGGCAAGAACAAGAACTCTGGAGTCACAGGGGCAATGCTTAGCCCCAGTTCAGCCACTCAGAGGCCAGATCACCTTGTGTAAGTCACCTGTCCATCCAAGACTCAGCCTCCTCATCTGTAAAGCGAGACAGATAACAACACCTTCATCTCTGAGTTCAGAGCAGAATACTCCACGTAAAACGCCGCACACAGTGCCTGGCGTACAAGGACCTGCAATAAATGGCAGTTATTATTTTCATAACATGAAACATGTGATCTGTCCTTCTTCAAAGGTGCGACGAGTCAAGCCTGGACTGTCAATGCCAAACATATGGAAACGATCATGCTGACTCAGACCATTCAACCTCTTGCAGTGAAATATGAATATATAATGTTTACTTAACCAAGGGTTTTCCTTCTCTTTCCCCTTTGGCAGCGTGCCAGATATCACAAAAAATCTCTGAGGCAATGTTTTCTGGACAGGGTCAGGAAGCAGCTTTCCCCTCTGCGGGTGTGGGGTGCATTCTCCCCAGGGCCCAGATGTGGTTTTCACGAGACTCTCAGTCTCTCCTCCAGTTAACTCCTCTATCGTGCTGCCCCCAAAACATATCCTCCCACCCACTAATACTGGAGTTCCCATCCCTAAAAAGCCATTCTTTAAAGGAAAAAATTATTTTCTTCTAAAATGCGACTCTCTCTGAGACCACATCCCCTCAGCTAGAATAGTTTGGTAAAATCTTTCCTAAGAGGTGGAGAGCAGAGAAGTCCCTCCAAAAACAGAGGAGATGTACGTGCCCCTCTTCTTTCCACTAAAACACTGGACACTGTATATAAAACAAACACTTAAAAACCTCTGACTTTGAGTAGTCAAACTTGTAGAGACCAGAAAGTAGAATGGTGGCTGCCAGGACCTGGGGAGAGGGGACACGAGGAGTGACTGTTTAAACGGGTACAGAGTTTCCATTTTACAAGATTAAAAGAGCTCTAAAAATGGATGGTGCTGATGGTCTCACATTATAAACGTACTTAATACCACTTAACTGTACATTTAAAAATGGTTAAGATGGTAAATTTTATGGAATGTGCATTTTACAACAATTGAAGAAAAAAACAACTTTGAAAAGCAGAGAGGAGGCAGACAAACTAGAAACCTCAGGACCCAAGAACAACTGGGTTTTCTTCCTGCCCCAAATGTCTCAAACTTTTAGCTGAAAAAGCCAGCAACCTGGAAACAGGTAAAGACACCCCCCCCACCCTGGCCCCAAGAAGAAAGTTCCAATAGAAGCCTGCTGTCTCTAGTCAAAGGACCTGGAAAAGGCAGCCTAACCAGACAGAAAACCTTTAGGCAATAAACTGTTCTACCCAAGGCAAGCAACCCAGAAGGAATCATGGCCCCATCTGCACGCACACCAGCAAAGGTCAAGTGGAGAACCTAGACTTCCACCCTCACAGGCCAGCCACCAAAAAAAAAAAAAAAAAAAAATAGGGGCAGGCTGGTAGGCTAGTTAGCTCAGCTGGTTAGAGCGCAGCCTTGTAATACAACTGCACACGAGGGTGGTATCAGAGAGGGCCTACAGAAACAGAGCTGGGACTCTCACCTCCACTGACTGGTGTTAGTAAGGACCATGTGGGGAGCCTGGACTTCCATCCCTGCCTGCCATTAACAAAGCAATGAAGCATCCCTCCTCCCCACCACTGGGGCCTGTAGAGAGTCAGGGCTTTCACTGTGAACCAGCAAGGCCATCCCTCCACCTACCTAGTGTCAGTGGAGGCCAGATGGGAAAGAGTTGAAACAGTCATGAGGTACTGTTAACCCCTCACAGCCAGGGAGGTATCAGTGAAGGCCTGGCTGGGGGTTGGAATTCCCACACCACCTCTGGCCAGCATTAATGAGGAACCCCCACACTCAGATGCCAATGAAGGCTAAGTGAGGAACCTGGAATTCTACCCCCACCAGGCAGTAATGAGGCAGCATATTCTCTTCCCCAGCCAGAGCAGTTCAGAGGAAAACAGGTAAAACAGAAGATTTAAATAAGATCCCAAGTCTTGTAACATAATATACCAAGTGTCTAGGCTTCAATTTAAAAAATTCTGGTCTCAAATGGAATGAAATGCTAACATCAACGTGACAGAAAATTATCTGAAAGAGAAAAAAACTGAAAAAAGAGAAGCAATCATAAAAATACTTCAATGAGCAATTATGAACATGCTTAAAACACTTGAAAATAATAGCCTCAGAAAATAAACACGAAGTCTCAGTAAAAAAAAATAGAAGACGTAAAAAAGGAACCAAATTAAAATTTGAGAAATGAAAATTACAATAACCAAAATAAAAAATGGATGGGCTCAATAGCAGAACAGAGAGGGCAGAGGAAAGAATCAGTACAGTGGAAAACACAGCAATAGAAAATTATCCAATCTGAACAAAAAAGAGAAAAGAGACTGAAAAAAATAAAGAGTCTCTGGGACCCGTGGGAGTAGTACTAAAGACCTAAGTTCATATCACTGGAGTCCTGAAAGGAGAGGAGAAAGACTGCAAGGCTGAAAGAGTGCTTCAAGAAAGAATGGGTGAACACTTCCCAAATCTGGCAAAAGATATAAACCTACCGATTCAAGAGTCTGAGTAAACCCCAAATAGGATAAACCTCCAAGAAAACCCATAACAAGGTACATCATAGTCAAACTTCTGAAACTAAACAAAGAAAACACTTTGAAAGCACTTAGAGAGAAATGACACCTTACTTACAGAGAGCAACAACTGAATGACAGTGAATTTCTCATCAGAAACTATGCAGGACAGAAGAAAGTGGCACAATATTTCTCAAGTGCTGAAAGAAAAGAACTGTCAACTCAGAATCTTTCACAAATGATGGGGAAAGGAAAATAGTCTCAGGTGAAGGAAAACTAAAAGAATTTGTCATCAGTAGACCTAACATAAAAGAATAGCTTGAGGAAATCCTCTAAACAAAAAGAAAACAATAAAGGAAGCTTGAAATATCAGGAGGGAGGTAAAAACATGCAATGCTAAAATGTGAATAAATAGACTTTCCTCCTCCTCTAGACTTTTCTAAATTGTGTCTAATGGTTGAAGAAACATTGTAACACTGTCTGATGTGGTTCAGTACAAGAAGAGAAAATATTGAAGACGATTACATTATAATGGAGAAAGGTAAAGAGACCCTATAGAGGAACTCTATAATTCACCTGAGCTGGTAAAACATCAACACCTAACATATCAATAATTACATTAAGTATAAGTGATCGAAAAACATCTATTAAAAGATAGAGATTGGCAGAGTGGCTTAAAGAGCATGACCCAATTATCTACTTTTACAAGAAATTCATTCCAAATATAATGACATACTCCATTGAAAGCAAAACGATAGAAAAAGATATATCGTATAACCATTAATCAAGAGAACACAGAATAGCTACATTAATATCAAATAAAGTAGATTTAAAAGCAAAGAAAAATAATGATTACATAATGATAAAAGAGTCAATTTGCCAGGAAGTCATACAAATCCTCAATAAGTACACACTACAGCAAATAGCTGTAAAATATGTGAAGCAAAACATGATAGAACTGAAAGGAGAAGTAAACAAATCAACAACTGCAGGTGGCTACTTTAACATTTCTCTCTCTCAACAATATGGATACAACAACTAAACAGAAAATAATCAAGAACATAGAAGAACTCAACAGCACTGCTAATGAAAAGAATCTAATTGATATTTATAAACACTCCACCCAGCAACAAATAATATGCATTCTTTCCAAATGACCATGGGACATAAGCCAAGATAAACATCATCCTAGGCAATAACGCAAATTTCAACAAACTAAAAAGAACTGAAATCATATAGTTTGTGTTCTCTGACCACAATGGAAATAACCAGAAATTAATAACAGAAAGGTACCAAGAAATCCTCCCAATACTTGCAAGCTAAACTTCTACAAATAATCCATGGGTCAAAGAAGAAGTCTCAAGGAAAAATTTTAAAAATATATTAAACTAAGTGAAAATGATAATAGAACACATAAAAATTTGTGGTGCTAAGGGGAAAATTTATAGTACCAAATGAATACATTAGAAAAGAAATGTCTCAAATCAGTCATCTAAGCTCAGAACATAGACAAAGAGCAGAACAAACTCAAAACGAGCAGAAGGAAGAAAATAATAAATATAAGAAATGAAATTGAAAAAGAAAAGCAACAGACAATCAGTAAAACAAAGAGCTGGTTGTTTGAAAAGACCAATAAAATTGACAAATATCTAGCAAGACTGACAAAGAAAAAAAGAGAAGACACACATTACTAATATCAAGAACAAAACGGGGGTACTGCTACACTCTGAAGACATCAAAAGGATTATAAGTGAATACTGTAAATGACTCTATGCACAAATTTGATAACAAGAGGAAGTGGACTAAATCCCTGAAAAACACAAACTACTACAACTTAACCAATGTGAAACAGACAATTTGAACAGCCCTATAACTATTAAGGAAATTCAATTCATAATTTTTAAAACTCTCAAAAAACAAGTCTCCAGGCCCCGATGGTTTCACTGAAGAATTATACCAAATATTTAAAGAAGAATTAACACCAATTCCACATAATCTCTTCCACAAACTAGAAGAGGAGACAACACTTCTTAATATATGAGGGTACTTCAAAAAGTTCATGGAAAAATAGAATTAAAAGATAATATGAATCCTTCCATGAACTTTTTGAAGTAGCCTCATATTTTATGAAGCTAGTATTGCCCTGATAACAAAATCAAAGAACAGGATAGAAAAAGAGAACTATAGACCAATATTCTTTATGTACATAGATGTTAAAAATTCGTAAAATATCAGCAAAAGGAATTCTACAATATATAAAAAGGATTACATACCATGACCAAGCAGAATTCATTTCATGAATAGAAAGCTGGTTCAATATTTGAAAAAATCAAAGTTATTTACCATATTAAGAGGCTAAAGAAGAAAAATCACATGAGCCTATCAATCACTTAACAAAATTCCACATCCATTTATGATAAACCAAACCAAACCAAAAAAGTTTCTAAGAAAAATAGGATGAGAGGGGAACGTCTACAACTTGATAAAGAACATCTACAAAAAACACAACACCTGTCATTATACCTTTTAGTGAAAACCTGAATGTGTTTGCCTTAGACTGGGAACAAGACCAGGATATCTGCTTTTCCCATTCTTATTCAATATATTACTGAAAGTTCTAGCTAATGCAACAAAGCAAGAAAAAGAAATTTAAAAACATTAGAAAGGAACGATCAGGGCTGGTCAGTTAGCTCAGTTGATTAGAGCACAGTGTTATAACACCAGGGTCAAGGGTTCTGATTCCTGTACTGGCCAGCTGCATAAAAAGAAAAAAAAAAAAAAAAAAGAGAGGAAAATGGTCACTATTTGCACATATAATTATCTACATAGAAAATCCCAGGGAATCTACAAAAAAAACTCCTTAGAACTAATAAGTGATTTCATCAAGTTCTCATGATATAGATAAACATACAAATATTGTATTTCTATGCTAAGCAATAAATACATAGACACTGAAATTAAAAATACAATGCCATCTACAATCATCCAAAAATAAAGAAATAAGTTTGGCTGATTAGTTCAGTTGATTAGAGTATGGTAGTGATAACACCAAGGTCCAGGGTTCAGTCCCTGTACTGGTCAGCCAGCAAAAATAAAAATATAAAAATAAAAATAGTGAAACACTTATGTATATATTTAACAAAATACATATTGAACTTGTACGCTAAAAACTATAAAACACTGATAGAAGAAATGAAAGATCTAAATAAATGGAGAGACATACTATGCCCATAAATTGGAAATCTCAACTTAGTAAAGATATCAATTCTTCCTTAAATTGATATATAGATTGTGGTATAATAAAAAATATATTTTTGGTCTTTCTTCCCATTCCTGGCACAGAGCTCCCGCAATCCTCAGAAGTTCCTGAGTGATAGGACTGCAGTTTGTTATTCATACCCAGCTCTTTTGGAATGTATCTGAGTCCATGCTAATGACTCTATGTGGGGCCTATGGATAGCTTCAGGTTAGTGGCTAGTTGCTAAGAACTAACCATGGGATTAGAGGGTTAGAACTGTTTCTCCTCTAACCTCCACCCACCTCTGACCTCAGGAGAGGAGACAGCGGCTATAAATTGAATTTGATCACCAATAGCCAATGATCTAATCAATCACACCTGTGTAATAAAACCCCATAAAAAACCCAAAACAACATGGTCAGTATCTTGGTTTTAATATTGCATTACAGTTTTCTAAGATGCAGTGTAACTAATTGGGGAAAATTAGGTTAAGGTCACATGGAATCTCTCTGTATTATTTCTTATTAGAAATAGCATGCGACCTGTCAAACTAATTTTTGGCAAAGGAACCAAGAACATACATTGGGGAAAAAACAGTCTCTTCAATAAATGGTGCTGGGAAAAGTGGAGATCCATACGCAGAAGAATGAAACTAGACCCCTATCTCTCATCATATACCAAAATCAACTCAAAATGGATTAAATACTTAAATATAAGACTTGAAACTATAAAACTTCTAGAAGAAAACAGAGGAGAAATGCTCCAGGACATAGGACTGGTCAAGAATTTTAAGAGTAAGTCCTCAAAAGCATAGACAACAAAA
Source organism: Cynocephalus volans (assembly GCF_027409185.1). Lineage (NCBI taxonomy): Eukaryota > Metazoa > Chordata > Mammalia > Dermoptera > Cynocephalidae > Cynocephalus > Cynocephalus volans. The sequence continues at coordinate 86,595,835 of NC_084473.1, forward strand.
GCGATAGTAAACAAATGGGTTATATCAAACTAAAAAGGTTCTACACAGCAGAGGAAACAACCAACAAGCAAAGAGACAACCTGCACAATGTGAGAAAATATCTGCAAACTATTTTTCTGACAAGGGATTAAGATCCAAAATATACAAGGAACTCAACTCAATAGCAAGAAAACAACACAATTAAAAAATGGGCAAAGGAGCTAAATTAGACATTTCTCAAAAGAAGACAAACAAATGGCCAACAGGTAGATGAAAAAATGTTCACCATCACTAATCATCAGAGAAATGTAACTCAAAACCACAGTGAAATATCATCTCACCCCAGCTTACAATGGCTATTATCCAAAAGACAGAAAATAACAAATGTTGTTATTTAAAAATGTGAGGATGTGGAAAAGGGGGAACTCTTATACATTGCTGGTGGGAATGTAAATTAGTGTAGCCATCATGGAAAACAGTATGGAGGTTTCTCAAAAAACTACAGATGGGACTATCATATGGTCAAGCAATCCCCCTACTCAATATATATCCAAAAGAAAGGAAATCAACATGTCGAAGGGATACCTGCACTCCCACATTTATTGCAGTTCTATTCACAATAGCCAAGATTTGGAACCAACCTAAATGTCTACCAACAGATGACTGGAAAAAGAAAATGTGGTATATATACACAGCAGAATACTACTCAGCCATAAAAAAGAATGAAATTCTGCCATTTGCAGTAACATAGATGAGCTCGGAGAAAATTATGTTGAGTGAAATAAGCTGGACACAGGAAGAGAAATGCTGCATGTCCTCATTCATATGAGGAAGCTAAAAAAGTTAATGTCATGGAAGTAGAGAGAATATAGCAGTGGTTACTAGAGACTGGTAAGAGGAGGGTGGAAGCTGTATAAGGAGAGGATGGTGAATGGATACAAAATTATAGTGAGATAGAAAGAAGGTCCAGCATTCTATAACACTGAAAGGAGACTACAGTCAGCAATGAATTACTGTATAACATCAAGTAGCTAGTACAAAGGATTTCGAATGTTCCCAACACAAAGACATGACACATGTTTGAGGTGATGGATATGCTAGTTACTCCAGTATGATCATTGCACACTGTATAAACGTACCCAAATACCACATTGTACTCCATAAATACATACAATTATCATGCATCAGTTATAAAAAAAACAAAAAGAAAAAAATTCAGAGACAGAAGTAGATGATTAGAGGTTACCAGAAACAGGGGGAAGAAATAATGGGAAGTTATTGCTTAATGGGTACAGAGTTTATACAGAGTTTATGTTTAGGATAATAAACAAAAATGCTTTGGAGATAGAGGTGATGGTCACACAGCACTGTGAATGTAATTAATTCCACAGAATTGTATGTTTAAAAATAGTTAAAATGGCAACCTTATGTTGTATATATTTTTTGCAAATATTAGAAAAAAAAAAAGAAACAGCATGTGAATCTAAAATTATCTCAAAACAAAAGGTTTCATTTTAAAAATTCAAGCATGTTGAATATCTTCTGTTGGGTAAGAGTCAAAGGACCTAGCACCTGTATCGCTCCCTCCTGCCCCACCGCCTCCAAGCTCACACACTCCAGCAGCCCTTTCACCTACATGGTCTTCTCTAATACTGTGAAGGGACTGTCATGGTCCCCCATTCGTGGGTAAGGACCCTGAGGCTCACAGGTGCTAAGCAACTTGTCTAGGTCTGTGAGGATAGGAAGGAGTGAAGGGGGCTTCTCACAGCCCACCCACTCTCATCCTGCCATCCACATACAGGCCCCAGATACTGAGCCCCTGGCTATGGTTAGTTCTGAGGGCTGAACAGAAGGAGGTGTCAGCGTGCGAGAGATGAGGGTGAGCATGGGTGCTGGTGATAAGCCTGGGAGGGTCAGTGAGTGACGCCAAGATGGCCTCAGTCTGCTTTACTGTGGGGTACTGAATAAGCAAGCTGACAAAGTCCTTGCTTTTCTGGGGAAGCCAGCAGGGCTGGCACCCCTTTTGCCTACTTCCCCCCACTTCCCTCCCTTTGAGGTCTGACCTTTGATTGAACCCAGGACCCTGGAAGCTTTGTAAATGAGAAATGTATGTTCTTATTTTGTTGATAAGTAGTTAGCACTGTGGCAGCTGAAAATGTTTTGTTCTATAAAGAGCTTGGTAGCAGATATAATTGATTTAATCAATATGATTTATTATTTTCACTGGCTAAAATAAACTGAGATGCCTTACAGGTCAGCAGCCTGCAAGGTCCTCCTGATCCCATAAAATAAATCGTGTCTTCCTTCATTTCCCACCATCTCCCCTCGGGGTACTGGTCGATAACACTTTACCACCCTGGACCTGTCTAGAGTATTCTGGGGAAGAAATATCTTAGCCCAGATCTTCCACGGCAGTAACCTGCCAATAAAATGTGCAGAACTGGCAATATCTAATGAGGCTGAAATCGTACGTAACCTACAACTCATCATTTCTACCCCTAAACACTAGCATATGTCCATAGGGACAAACGCAGAATTTTAGGGGCTATCTTGACTTGGGTAGTGGTTTTGCCGCATATATTTTTCAAACACTACACTTAAAATCTGTGCATTTTATAATAGCAAATGAAACCTCTATAAAGATTAAGAAGAATGTTCATGGCCACATTGCTCATAATAGAAAAATTCAGGAAAACCTACATGGCCATTAAGAAGAGACTGGATTAAAAAACTATGGTATAATCACATATCTGCCTACAAAGATAAATGAACGAGGGCTACATTTTCCAACCCAGATGAATCTAGCAATCCAACACAGAGTGAAAAAGCAAGCTGAGGAATATAGCACACTAATTGTATAAAATTTTATAATGTGCATGGCAACCTGCTGCTAGTATCCTGCTCAGTACCCATTCGCCCTTCTTACTACAAATGTGACCCAGTCTCATTCAGGGTGGCACCATGCCCAGCTAACGCACTTGATCTGCCAGTCTCCCTTGCAGCTTGGGGTAACCAAGGACATGAAAGCAGAAGTCCACAGCATGGAGCTTCACATAAAGTTATCACCTTCTTGATAAAAAGGACAGACTCAGGTGGCATGAGACCATTTGTCCTTTGTCTTTCTGGCTTCTTTCTGCCTGGAATGCAAATGGAAATGCTTGGAGGTGCAGCAGCCATGTTGAGATAATGAGCTTTAAAACCATACACTAAAGATGGCAGAGTAAAGAGCCAGGTCCCTGACTCCATCATGGAACCACTATGCCAGTCCCAGCCTGGTTGCCCTCAGACTGCTTGTTATATGGAAAAACACCCTCTTTTGATTGAGCCACTGAAGTGAGGTTGTCTGTTATACACAGCCAAATGCAAACTCTAACTGACACGGTGCAAAACAACCCTATGGAGTGTTATCAACACAATCATATGTGGTCAAAGGATAAAGAGATGTATGGGAATTAACACCCAGTGTGGGATAACGGTTTTCTCTTGGTAGGGGTGAGGAGATGAGACTGGAGAAGGGAACAACACGAGAGACTTCAACTCTATTGCTAATGTCTGACTTCTTATGCTGAGTGTTGAGTACATAGTTGAGTTTTATGAAGCTGTTATATTCTTTTGTGTACCCTAAATATTTTATAACAAGATTTGAGTATAAAGAATAAAGATTAGGTGAGAAAGAAAAAATATAATGGTAAAAAAGAGAAAATCAGGTCTACTTACTGGCTGGCTCCCCTGATCAGAATGATGATATCCCTACCTGAAGGGGCTCATAAAAAAGCTGCACCCTCCTTCCACCTGTGGGTCCTAAAATCGTTAGGGTACTTGACTTGAGGAATCACCCAGGCTGCGGTTCTCACCCTTGTCCCAGACTTGCCCCTTTCCTTGGATAAGCACCACCATCACCACCCCTGGCCAAGAATCAGACATCAGACACACTGGATCAGCGCAGTATGATGAGAGACGTGACCCAGAATGGCTCGGACACACACTGGGCAGGGCCGCATCCTCAAAGACTGAATCCACAGGTCCTGTGTGGGATCTAGCCTTCTGCATTTTGAAAAAGCTTCCTAGGTAGTTGTAAAGCACATCTCCTGTGGAGAACTCCTGCCATAAATATTTGACTTTCTCCGTATCCTCCTAGTCAAAATACTTAGGATCTTTACTTTCTACAATTCAAATAAAGTTTTTTTAAAATTTCCAAACATAAAATTATATCATAATATTGAGTGAATAGACTTTATAAAATGACAACATTCTCCCAGCATCCTGAAGATTCTGCTGTTCCCCCCGGGGGTACCAACCCCAGAAAACTTTAGTCCATCCCCCCTACCTTCTACACCCAAGAGTCCATGCTCACAGCAGATTTGACACGAAGAGGTCACAATTTGTTTGGAGAGGTGCAATATTCTTAGAAATACACCTCTATTTCCAGACTATTCTATTGGCCGAGATAGAGCTGGAAGGGGTGCTTCATGGGGTACAGACAGCCCAGGTGGCAGAGAATGGCAGCTGCCAACAGTAAAGAGCCCACTGGCAGGACTCTTTTTTTGAAATGTATTGATTATACAAATTTGTGGGGTACAAAGTTGTATTTCAATACATGCATACAATGTGTGATGATCATATCAGGGTAATTAGCATATTCATCATAACAAAAGTTAATCATTTCATTGTGATAAGGATGTTCTATCTCTTCTCTTCTAGCCATTTGATAACATGCAGCAAATTATTAATTATAGGTACCTAGCTCGACTGTACACCAATATAACTGATTTTTTCCTATTTAGCTGTTTTGTGTCTATTAACCAACCTCTCACTATTCCTCTTCCCCCTTGCCCATTTCCATTGCTAGTAACCACAGTTCTCCCCTCTCCTTCTGAATGTTCATTATTATTATTATTATTGTTTGTTCGTTTGTTTTTAGCTCCCACTTATGAGTAAGAACATGCAGTATTTTTCTTTCTGTGCCTGACTTATTTCACTTACCATAATTTTCTCCAAGCTCATCCACACTGCTGCCAATGGCAGAATTTCATTATTTTTCATGGCTGAGTAGTATTCCATTGTGTATACATACCTGCACTCCCATGTTTACCACGGTTCTATTCACAGTAGCCAAAATATGGAACCAAACTAAATGTCTATCAACGGACGATTGGATAAAGGACTCATTTTTGAAGAAACACTTTGCTCGGTCTCTGTCTCTGTTTCTAGGCTGATGCCTAAGGACATTCCCATCCAGAGTGAGGCACAGGGTTGGAGGTCAAACTCATGCTAAGCCACTGTGTCCTCAACCTCGGTGCGAAAAAGTGTCGCCCCACCTCCTTCCCCTTCAGAAGGAATATGTTTTCTGCTCAGAATGGGCCCCAGAATCATCCATCTACTTTCCCATTGGACAAGTGGGGATTTGAAGTTTCAGAAAGATGAGGAACCTGCAAGTGTCCCTGCAAGTGAATATCAAAACTGGGATGAGAACTTACATCTTTGGACTCGCAAGTGGTTACTTTTTTTTTTACCTAATGCTAAATCTAATGAGCTTCCTTTTTAAATTTTCTCCAAAACTTTCAAAGAACATTGTTTTCATCAACAAATCCTCAACTCATGTGCCAGAATTGTAAAAAAGGCTTAAAGGCTCGTCTCACTTCCTGTGTGGGGGCAGCCTGCCATTAACTGTCGCTAGTGGAAAACCAGCCTCCAGATACAGGCAGCGCTTCGGAGTCCATGAATATTTATCACCTCACTGGGAGTTCACTAAGTAGTGTAGTGACAAAACAACTTTCAGTGAGTTTGAGTCTGCGTTCTAATTTTCTTTACTAGGACAGTCTGTTCTTACTTGCAAACATGATTATTTTCAAACCCATAATGAAGCCAGTCTACTATTAGTAGCTTCAAGACCGTAAGGCTTAAAATAGCAAAACAATCCCTTCTCCAAAATAGACAAGGCTTTCCTTTGTGTATCTAATGAGAGGCAAGACCACAGCTAAAGCAAATTCTAAGATGTTTACGGTCCCTGAATGCTGAGGTAACTGGAGCCCCAAAGAAAAAGCAGATTACAGAAAAAAAGGATCTATCAGAAAGCATTTGTTTGATTAAGCACCAACCTGAGACCTAAGTCCTGAGGATGGGCCCCCTTCCCAGGTGAGCTGGGGCAGGACACTAACCCTCCGGCTCATCATCAGATCAGGTTTGGGTCATGGGGCTCCTGCTGCAGATGCTAGACTGAGAAATATCTAGAAGACGCTGGCTGAGTAAAAGGAGAAACACACAAGCATAAAATGTGCTGCCACAAAAATCAAGGCATCAAGCTTATGAAATGAAATAGGTTTTATCTAAGCATAAAATCTGTCAACTATTCTTAGATTTTGGTGTAAAATCCCTTATATAATCTCAGTCCAAACATAAAGCCAACATCTGTTCTCCCTCCTTTCTCTTTCTCCCTCTGCCCCTTCTCCCACCCCCAGGACTCATGGAAAATCCATTTACCATTGAGTGAAAGAGGCGCTAACAGGTGATGAAATAGGCAAGAAAGACGAAAAAAATGCTTTCGAACTGAGTGTGGGTTTCTCAACGAAGTGTTCAATACATAGTCGCCCTCTTGTCATCACTTTCAAACACCAGGATCTGAGAAGATGACATGGACATGGCAGTCCAGGGCTTCTCAAGGGGACCATGGCTATGGACCCTGCTGCCTGATAGAGGCCAGGGAAGACTGGGAATGATGCAGCTCCCAAGAAGGGAGCACTCACTGCCCAGCTGCAGATCTCACAAAACTGCGGAAGACCCGGGTTATCGGGGTCTTCTCTCACTGTATTAAGAATCTAGCACCCAGTCCTACAGCCATCGTTCAGACCAGGAAAACAGGCCAAGGAGGGAGAAAGTGCCGGGTTGGCTTGTTCTCCACAAGGAGCCTGCAGATCCTAATGGAATTCTCCAGCCCTGCTAGGCTGCATTTTCAGTAGGTTAGCTGGAGGGAGGAAGGCATGAAGGGAGGGTGTAGGGAAAATATAAGAAAATGGTCATGGGCCCCTCAGATGTTCAGAATCTTGCTGAGCATTTGCTGTAAATACCCACGTGCCCCCAGGTGTTCCTTGGTTACTATGTAACGTAATTGCATATGGGCACCCAGGTGTCCTCGGTTATGGATTTAAGTATAAAGGAGGAGTGGCTCTAACCCACAGGGGCCCACCTGTTGGCCACTACTGCTGCAGGAAGCTGTTGCTGCTAGGGCCTCTGGAACCCTCTGGGAGGCCGCCACCACCACCGCTGTTAGAGGCTACTGTGGCTACTGGAGCTGCTGCTGCTGACTGACCTTGTGTCATCTGCCTAATAGTTCCAGGGGCCTTTCCCAATTACCTAGTTTGTGGACCTGTGACCCAGTCTATACAATGGGCTTGAGGGATCTATGAGCCTTAACCCTGACAATACAAATGGAAACTTATTATAACTAAAATACTGCAATGTTTTGCCTTTAGTTATGAACTACCCCAAGCAGGCAATTGGCGTAGCTATTGCCTCAACACATCAACTGGCATAGTCGCGTAACAACGGCCCTAGCTGTAAAGGGAATAGGTTTAACTCTGGCCAGGCGTTGGCCAACACCTAGAGTGCAAGGGGGAGAGGAGCCAGGGCTTCCCCTGGGTACCTGAGGGCTAGCCCATGCACCACGCAGAAAGCATCGGGAGCCAGAAATGCACCCGAGCCCACCACCCTTTCCATTTCCTACAAGACAGACACACACACTTTGCTCTAAGATCCAAAGCCTCATTTTCTCTCTGCTACATCCAAAATACTTCATTTGGAAAACCTAGTTTGAGCTGGTAAAAGGAAAAGGAATTATCTGGATGTTTATACTCAATGCCGAAAACGAATGCAAAAATAAAAAACCCACACCCACTTTGGAGTAGGTTTACGTGGGAAAAGTTCAGTGGGAACTGGACTTCATTTTTATACCTTCCTGAGAGGCACATGACAGGAAGCTATTCCTGTACTACGTGAAGTTTGAACTCAACAAGTGAAGGGACGCAAGGGCAGGGTAGGAGGGGGTGGCAGTCTCATTCGAGGTCTGCTTGATCCTGGGTGGGTTTTGATAGAACTACTGGGAAGCAAAATTCTGAAGAGATGCAGCAAACGACTTCAGCACTCTGGAGCAGACACCATACGGCCCCTTCACCAGAGGACATGAACAATGAAGGGTGGGCCACAGTGCTGACCTCATATTTCAAGAAGCAATTTAGGATACATTTCAGTGGGGAAAGAACCCTCCCCTACACCTTTTGTCTAGTAAAAACAATTACCCCAAAGTTTTGAGTTCAGAAGAATGGAAGAGAACCACCGATTATACCAGCTAATATTTTTTGATCACTTACCATGAGCCATCAGCTCACTTCATCTCCCCAACTGTTCTATGACAGTCCTACTGTACTAAAAAGGAACCAGAGGTCATGAGAGGCCAGCTCCTGTTAACACTTTCATTCCAGTCCTAAAAAGCATACATAGCAACCCTCTTTTTTAGGGGTCTGGTTCTTCCATCCCATTCACAGATATTCACTGAGCTCCTGAATGGTCCACACACTGTGCTAGCAGTGAACCAGACAGCAGCCCTGCCTTTGGGAGCTCACCTCATAGTGGGGGATGGCAAATGGAAAAACAAGTAAAGAAAAAAGTAAACAGCAACTCATCAGGTAATGATGATCCTTATCAGGAAATTAAATATAATGGAGAATGGAGTGTAGGTGTGTGATGTGGTGGGGGAAGGGGGTGAGGGAAGGCCTCTTAAGGAGAATGTCTGAGCTGAAACCCAAACACTGAAAAGAAACTAGCTTGCTGAGATCTGGGGCGGGGGAAGATGCCAGACAGAGATAACAGCAACTGCAAAGGCTGTTCCAGTGCTAGAAAGAAGGTGCAGGTAGCTGGAGTATGGAGAACAAGAGGGAAGTGTTTGGAAATGAGTCAAAAGAGGAGGGGGAGGCTCTGGGGGTCTTTGTACACTCTGGAAACCACTGGAGGATTTTAAACAAGGGGAAAACACAATCGGATTCATTTCCAAAATCTCATTCTGCTATTACGTGGAAAGCAGCTGTTTGCCATGTGTGTTCAAGGTCCTGGCTCAGCTTTTCTACCTAGCAGCACATTCTTCATTCACAGGTCTTGAAAGATTCAGCCTCTCCTTACCAACACTGACTAGTCACTCACTGGCCCTTCTTCTAGGATTATCTGGAAATTATTTCAAAAATTAAGATTTCAATGCCTAATTATTGTTAATTTAAAAAATAATTGTGTTCCACTTGGCACTTTAAGAAAATGAGTCAGAATAACTTTTTAAAAACTTATTTGTTTTTTTCTTTTTAACAAAAATTACTTATTTTTAAAATATGTCCTGCTTACTTCCATAAAGCATTTGAGGTGATTGGAATAAGCCCATAAGCAACAGGACAACTTAAAGTTCTCCCCAGGAAAATCTTTACAATGTACTGGAATACATGTTACAGTATCAGTTTGAAACAGAAATATTAACATTAAAGAATTTTAAAAGCCAAGAGCCCTAAGAGTTGAGTTTAGCTGCACACACAGCCTCATCATAGGCTAAGTCCTCATAATGCCTTCACTTTTATCCACTTTTATATTTCTCTTCCTCCATCTTCTTCTTGGCTCTCCAGAGAGCCACCCTGGTTTCGCTGCTCACTGGCACCTCCATCAGAGACTGAGCAGAAAGGAAGGTTTGGTAAGTCTTAAACTGACCGCCGTCAGGCAGTTCCAGTTCTGTGTGTGCATGTCTTCATGAGATGGTGTCTGTGTGTGGGCACGGGGTGGAGGTGGGGATTCCTGAATTAAAGTGATGCTTAAATTTTAACTACTTATCCATTCCTTTGCATTAGAGTCTACACACACATTCACACCCTTTCTCTGTCTCTCTCCTGTCTAGTCAGCAAACCACACAGACCCACAAAATGCAATACGAAAATCTTAAATCTATATGAAGAGTCTAATTTCCCTTTTTAATCTCTTCCTACAACACCCTTTCTTCTGCTCTAACTCTGCCTGTGAGAATCCCATTCTTTAAGCTTTTCACAAGGTAAGATGTACCACTCTCACATCTCACAGGTAAAGTTCAAAACAAAAAGCAAAAGTTCAAAACAAAAAGCAAAAGGTAGAAGAAGGGAAACTGGAGAATCTTTTCATTCTTCCTCCTGGGTGAATTTTAAAAGGTGTTTTATGATCATCTCACTAAACCTGATTGTCAGCTACAAACATTTTACTACAGCTTTAAAAAATTTTGCAAGAGAAAACACTCCAATTTTTAAATATCTTACACAAAAACGATTCTTCCATTACTTTCCCCATAATTTTCACCACATTCACTGCCCTGACTATTTATGACCAGCCCTAACTAGTAGCAAAATATAACGGATTTGCAGCAGATTAATGAAAAATGGAATTGGCAGAAATGCTGAGGAATTTTTGAGGGTTTGGTGGGGGAAGGGGTGGAGAACAGAACTGCTTTAGTTTCTTGCTTGATTTTGGCTCTTGGTATTTGTTTCAAATGGCTCTGTTGCCCCAAATTATGAATTGCTTATATAATTCAATGTGCAAAAAGAGGGTACATTGATTGCTTAAGAAGTTTTCATTCGATTTACTGAGCTTTCAAAGGAAACTCTCAAAGGAAAAATTTTAAGTAAGTTGTTTGACTATAAACTCAACTTTCCAGGTATTCCTAAAAAACATTTTTCACTATAATAGGTGAAAGCTAGTCAACCATATTCACGGTTAAACTCCACACGCTAAATGAAAATAGAACCTTTTAGCTAAGGGGAAATACCTGTGATGAGTTTATTTAGCATTCTTTTTTTTTTCCTTCCAGTTTCTTTTGCTTTTGGGTAAGGCAGTAAATTTCTTGCAGCTTCCTCAAGAAGTGCATCGGAGATCAATGTTAATCCACTTACCCTCCAAAGGAGTTGTTGATGCGTCACAGAATCTACCTTAGTCGCCTCCACTTATCAATCTTATATTAAAACGACTGTAACAACACTTGGCTGAATCGAGATAAACCTAAACGCTGCCCAAGCACCTTAGGTTCTGTTTTGCCATAATAGGGGTGAAAAGAATGCACCCCTTTTTTCCAGGCTCCCACACTCACAGGATGTCCCTGAGAGGGATGCTAATTTGCCCATAAAGGCCCAGTGCGAGCGGCCGGAACGACCGTCCCTTCCAAGCCTGACGCCTGGCTGCACCCGAGCTGCGACTCCAACGCATCTATCTGCCCTGCGCCGGTCCCTCAGGAGAGGGGATCTGTGTCTACCAGAACTCCCGCCGGAGCGGGGCCCAACCACGCAACAGTCTCAAAAGGAAAGTGCTCGGCTCATTCCGGACCAGCCCTGCGACCTACGTTCCTCTCGGCAATAAAACTCTGGGATGTGCAGCGCGCTGGACGAGCCCGATTTGCTCCTCTGCGGTAAAGGGGAGCCCTGGGTGCCCACCTCCACCCAGCTCCACCGGGACGCGCATCCGCGACCCAGCCTGGGCGCCCTCGGGACACTGGGCTCGCTGGAGGCGCCCCTGGCGGGGGGAGGAGGTGTTTGCAAACTTGCCGCGCAGCCGACGCGCTCCCTCCCCGGAGCCCCAGCCCGAGCCCCCAGCTCCCCGCCCGGCCCCCGCACAGCGCACTCACCTCCACTCCAGAGCGCGGGGAGCAAGAGCCCCAGCAGCAGCCGCGGCGGGGCCAGCCCCATCCCGGGGCCGCGGATCTGGAAGTTCTCTCCGCACGGACGGACAGATGGACGTCCCGCACCTGCGAAGCGCCCCAGCCCCGGCAGCCCGGGCAGCCGGCGCCGGAGTGGCGGAGCCCAGCCGCAGGCGGGAGGCGCCGAGGGCTGGAAGGGGTGGGCCGGGGGCCGGGCCGAGGCCGGCCGGGGCTGGACAGGAGGGACGGGCCTGGGGCCGAGTCCCCGCGGACCCGAGCAAGTTGGGGTGGGAGGGGGCGGGAAGGGGGACGCGAGAGGAGGGGCGTGACGGGGCAGGAAAGGGAGGGGGCTGCAGCAGAGGGGCGGGGCGGGGGAGGGGCTGAGAGCGGGGGCGGGGGTCGGGGAGCAGTAGAGGGGAGGGGCGTGTGGGAGGTGGGCGGGACGGAGCGCGGTGATCGCGGGGCTGCCCTGGCGTCACACACGTGCGGCTGGGGGGCGACAGGGGAGCGGAAAGGCGGGACAGGAGTGGAGGGCTCCGGAGACGGCCTCAGACCCACGAGGAGGGTCCGGCGGCGCCCTCGCGATCCAGGCTTTGCGGACACGGAAACTCAGGCAGCAGCGCCCCCAGAGGCCACGGCCACCGTGGCAGCGCTCCCTGCTGAGCGCCGCATCCGTTCTGCTCCCGGTGAGCGCCTCCTGGGGACCCGGCCCGAGGTGCCGGACCCAGCCCTGGCGTCGAGGCGCTCGCCGCCTCCAGGGGAGGGGTTCCCGGGAAAGAAATCTTCGCCCTACTCCCGTGACGTGTCAGAGAGAGGCGACACTCACGGAGATGAACGTCAATGACAAAGTGCAGAGTTGGAATGGAAACGGGCAGCACCGCCGTGATAAAGTGTGGTGAGTTCCAGAGAGCAGTGACTCGTAACTCAAGTGTAACCCACCTTTACTAGTAATCGCAACAATACCTTACATTTGTGTACATACTTTCTTAAAGGAAACACTTTGAATGTATTTTAATGTAATCCTTTGACAATATGAGCCAGACCATGTCACTCTTCTGCTCAAAACTCCCCAAACTCTTCAGTGGCTCCCACTTTCTCTGTGTATGAGAGCCAAGTCCTGCAGTGGCCTACACGGTCCTACATGACCTGGTCCCCTTTCCTCTCTGGCCTCATCTCCTTACTCTGCTTCCATTTACACTGCTGTCTTGTCAAGCAGTCCCTGGACCACAAGGCTGGCTGGCCACTTCCTATGGATTTGGCTGTAAGGAGACAACCAGCCCAGATGGATTTAGACAGGTTATTGCTTATACTGACAACAAAAGCAAAATCAGCATGGTGTCAGCTCCATGTGTCCCTCGTCCCAAAGGATGACACCAAACCAGAGAGGCCAGATGAACAGACAACATGTGCAGTGGGTCACTGTGCTGCTGAGCAGCCAGATCTAAATTTCAGCTAAGCAGTTTTACAGACTTACTATCCTTGGGGGCCATGGCGCAGGAGATGGAAGGAAGTAGATTGAAAGTCCTACAGTCAACTGAACCTGTGGAGAAGAAAGAGGCACAGCCTTGCAGAAGTCTCCCACAAGGTAGGCATATGAAGCTGCCTCCCAGTGGCTCCTCACCAGGTTTACCTATCCGTGCTCCAGGAGGAATTACAGGGCAGTCCAACAAGACTTGGATAGGACCGTGGTCAAGCCTTGTCTACATTGCCTCTGTGGAGATGTGCAAGATTGCCAAGGCACCTCAGCAGAGCTGTTCTCCTACATTTCCTTGCTGTTGCTCCCATACACCAGGCACTCATCCACCTAAGTGTTTTGCACTGGCTGTTCCCTCTGCCTGGTATGCTGTTTCCCTAGACACATATGCTCCCTGTTAACTCTCCCCCTTCACGTCTTTGCTGAACTCTCCTAACGAGGCCTGCCTTGTACAATACTGTTTCGGTTATCTATTGCTGTGGGACATGTTACCCCAAATGTAGTGGGAGTAAAACATCATCCATTTCGTTACATTCATGGATTCTGTGCCTTAGAGATTTGGACAGAGCACTGGAGAGATACTTTGTCTTTACTCCTCTATCTCTGCCTAGGACTTTCTGCTCAAATGGCTGGGGATTAGAATCATCTAAAGCAGGGATCAGCAAACTACAGCCTGTGGGTCTATGGCCGGTTTTTGCAAATAAGTGTTATTGGAATACAGCCATTCATGTGCATATTATCTATGGCTGCTTTTGTGCTATAACAGCAGAACTGAGTTGTTGTGACAGAGATTGTGTGCCCACAAAGCCATATAATCTGGCCCTTTGCGAAAAAGTTGGCTAACTCCAACTTTGGAGAAAAGGTTTGCTCATTCACTCACATAGCTGATGCCTGCACTGGGATGACTTGGAGACTAGGGCTGCAGACTGGAGCACCTAAATGAAGCTTCTCCACGGTGGCCTTGGTGTGGTTGGACGTCTTGCATGGCCGTTCAGGGCTCCAAGAGCAAGCATTCCAATGAATAAGGTGGAAGCTGCATGGCCTTTTATTACCTTGCCTCAGAGGTCACATAGCTCCTCTTCACCATACTCTTGGTGGAAGCAATCACATGAGAAAGAGCCACAGACCCCAACCTCATGAGAAGGAGCCATATATGCTCAACCTCTTGATGATGGAAGTATCACAGAATTCATTGCTAGGTTTCAAAACCTCCACAGATACTAAAACTTAGCTAAAATGTGGGTATCAGCTCTAAGGTATTAATTTTGTACTTGCCATCCACCCAAATGACATTGCAATTCAATGTCCTAATTATTCAAGTGATCAAAATATGTAAAGGGAAATGTGAGCAAAAAATAAACAAATCAAAAAAAGGTCAGACCTTATATTACACAACTTATTTTCATACTTACAGGACCTCTGCCCAAAAGGTTACATTAGTGCAACTTCAACAAGGAAACACTCACCTGGAACCCAAACTCCAGTGCCCATTGTGTCTCCTGTATCAGCTAAGACTGTATGTTACAAGTAGGAGCCCCTAGCATTTATTACCTAATAAAAAGAGGGAATGTCAAGGGTCTGCAGCAGTGTTGATCCAGGGGCTGGGGAAGATTACCCCCATTGATACAAGTATAGAAGGACTGTAACCAAAATAAAGTGGCATTGTGGTCACAATCTATGCATTCAATATGCTCAACATATCAGTGACTTAAGTTGAAGTGACTTCCAGTTGCAGGCCCCATGGGAGCATGCCAGAGCACACATGAAATGTGTAAAGACTCAGTCCTCAATTTCCCCGTTCTAAACCACATCCTGCTCCTCTTTGTCCTCCTACTCCTATGTCCTACCCCCTTCAGCCTTCTTCCCAGCTATGGCCTGTAACTTACTTTCCTTCCTGCTTCTAGTCCACCACGTGGACACCCAATTCGCCTCCATCAGGGAGCCTCTATTCCATGGACCCTAGTGCCAGTCAAGGCCTAGACCACTCTGGCTCTCACCCACCCAGCTTCTATACTATGGTAGCAGCACCTCAGTTTTCCTTAGGTGAACCATGCCTTCCACACTCACATTACCTCCTGTCCCTGAGCCTGGAGAGGGCATTCTCCTTGCTGTCTTAAGACCATTCTCTCAAAAGTCTCTGGCCTTGAATCTTATGTCATCAGCCTATAGGCTGATATAAAATAATATACCAGCCCTGCTTGCTGCAGCCACCTGTGGACGCCTGGGTCTCTCTCTCACATTCGTTGAAGATTTCAGTACCTGCATCATGGTTACTCCCTTCACATTATCTCTGTCATAATTCTTGGTTTCAGTACCATATCAATAACCCTTCAACCCCACAGCTTCTAAACCCTTTGACCTCTTGTCCGCCATTCAGTGTGCTGAGCAATATGTTCTTGAAGTTTGCTGGGGAACTGGGATGGTGCAAATAAAAGAGTCAACTCAGCGTGCCAGAGATCTTAAGGGAAGTATGAGGGTATTTCAAAAAGTTCACAGAAAAATAGAGAGCTCATATGTATCTTTCCATGAACTTTTTAAAAATTTATTTCTTGAATTGAAACATAATTGATTATACATATGTATGGGGTACAGAGTTGACTGTCAGTATTTTTGTGCAGTACGTGATGATTAAATCAATATTATTACTGTTATTATTTTTTGTGGCTGGCAGTTTGGGAATCTGAACCTATGACCCTTGGTACTACAAGGCTGTGCTCTAACCAACTGAGCTAACTGGCCAGCCCTCAAATCAATTTTATTAGCATGTTCAACATTACAAATTGTAATTATTCTTGTGACCCTTAACCAATTACCCTCTGACCTGCCTCCTACTCCCCCTTTCCCACCTCTAGTAACTATAGATCTGTTCTCTCCTTCTGAAAGTTCAATCTTTTATTGTAGGATTTCTTTCTTTCTTTCTTTCTTTTTTTTTTTTTTTTTTTTTACCAGTGAGAGGATCGTAACCCTTGGCCTGGCGTTGTCTGCACCACGCTCAGCCAGTGAGCTCACCGGCCATCCCCATATAGGATCTGAACCCGTGGCCTAGGTGCTACTAGCGCCGCACTCTCCCGAGTGAGCCATGGGGCCAGCCCTCTTTCTTTCTTTCTTTCTTAGCTCTCACTTATGAGTGAAGACATGCAGTATTTCTCTTTCTGTCCTTGGTCTATTTCACTTGAAATAATTCTCTCCAAGCTCATCCATGTTGGTGTGAATGGCAGAATTTCATTCCTTTTTATGGCTGACTAGTATTCCATTGTGTATATATACCACATTTTCCTTATCCAGTTGTCCATCAATGGACATTTAGGTTGGTTCCATATCTTGGATATTATAAATAGCACTGTGATAAACATGGGAGTGCAGGTATCCCTTTGACATGATAATTTCCATTCCTTTGGAGATATAACCAGAAATGGGATTGCTGGATTGTATGGTAGATCTATCTGTGGTTGTTTGAGGAACCTCCATACTGTTTTCCATAATGGCTGTTCTAATATAAAGTCCCACCAACAGTGTAGAAGGGTCCCCTTTCTCTACATCCTTGTCAGCATTTGTTATTCTCAGTCTTTTTGGTAATCGCCATTCTAAGCGTGATGGGATGATAGCCCAAAGTGGTTTTGATTTGCATTTCTCTGATGATTAGTTACCTTGAGAATTTTTTCCTGTATGTGCTATTTGTGTGTCTTCCTTTGAAAAATGTCTATTCAGCTCCTTTGCCCATTTCTTAATTGGATTATTTAGTTTTTTACTGTGAAGTTGTCTGACTTCCTTGTATATTCCAAATGTTAATCCCTTGTTGGATGCATAGTTGGCAAATATTATCTCCCATTCCGTAGGCTCTCTTTTCACTCTGTTTATTGTTTCCTTTGTTGTGCAGGAGCTTTTTAGTTTGATATAATCCCACTTGTTTATTTTTTCTTTTGTTGCTTGTGCTTTTGAGGTCTTACTCACAAAGTCTTTGCCCAGTGGTACAACATGAAGTGTTTCCCCTATCTTTTCTTCTAGGAGTTTTATAGTTTCAGGTCTTATATTTAAGTCTTTAATGCATTTGGAGTTGATTTTGTTATAAGGCAATAGGTATGGGTCTAGTTTCATTCTTCTACATGTGGATATCTAGTTTTCTCAGCACCATTTACTGAAGAGGCTGTCCTTTCCTGAATGTATGTTCTTGGTGCCTTTGTTGAAGATCAGTGGCTAAGTACCTGGGTTGATTTCTGACTTCTCTATTCTGTTCTGTTGGTCCATGTGTCTATTTTTATGCCAGTACTATGCTGTTTTGTTTACTATAGCTTTGTAGTGTAGTTTGAAGCCAGGTAATTCAGTGCCTCCAGCTTATTTTTATTTATTTATTTATTTATTTCTGAGGATTGCTTCGGCTATTTGGGGTCTTTTCTTGTTCCACATGAATTAGGATTCTTTCTTCTACTTCTGTGAAGAATGTCAATTATATTTTGATGGAGATTACATTGAATCTGTACAATACTTTGGGTAGTATGGACATTTTTACGATGTTAATTCTTCCAATCCATGAACATGAAATGTCTTTCCATCTTCAGGCATCTTCTTTAATTTCTTTCACCAGTGTTTTGTAGTTCTTATTGTAGGGATCTTCCTCTTCTTTGGTTAAATTTATTTCTACGTATTTTATTTATGCACCAACAATAAACAAGTAGAAAAAGAAATTAAGAAAGTGAGTCCATTTACAATAACTACCAAAAAATAAAATACCTAGGAATAAATTTATCCATGAACTTTTTGAAGTACCCTCATACAAGCATCGTGTAGTTTCTTGGGTAACATAGATAGTGCATGGAAGAGACCCCATTCAATGTGCTCAACAACATATTGGGAGTACAGGTATATGGGGACTATGTTGTAGGTAATGTAATCCATTCAGAATATTGAATCAAACACAAGTGTACAACTGCATTGCTAAAATGACTAACCAGATCCAAAATCTATAGTTTATTACAGAAAGAGGATACAATACAGCAAACAGTAGTAAAGTAAAAATACACATCACAGTCAAAGTCAAAGGCTATTTATGATAAGGAGCCCAGAGAGCCACGTGTAGGATCCTTTGTCCTCTCTTCTGTAAGGAAAGTGGCTGGATGCACTTTCTTGGATCAGGAAGCACTGATGTGTGCATGGAACACCTCAGAACCAGGGAGCCTGAAATGGAGGCTCAGCTGGGGATTTTTATGTTTTGCTGGTCACATAGGCATATTCCTAAGGCATAACCAATCTCAACAGCAGAGCCCTGTGGGGGTCTCACTGAGACAAGGTACAAATGATCTATCTCACTCTTTTCAATAAACAATGCTGATGAGCTGGTATAAATCTCCCTGAACCTCCTCAGACTCATGATTAAAAAGCAACATTATTAATCAGTATGCCTCATATCCTTTCTTGGCCAAGGATGAGTGCCATGCAGAAACTTTAGCAAAATAGCTCAGCCTAATTCCAGGCCTCCTGGAATTAACCTTCACAGCACAATAGCTTTTACAGTTGTTGCAATGTAAAAGGTTACAAGTAAAAGACTCCATTCAGCACAGTGAACATGATAGTGGAATAAAGGTATTTCCTTTTGTAGTTTCTTGGACTCTCTTGCAAGATAATCCATCCAATAGGCCAAAAAAACTTACTGGAAGTTAAATTATCTTGCTCCTATCCCATTCAAAATGGGATGGTGCCATTTAAAGATGCCCCTTCGTATATCAAATGATGTATAGAAAGCCAATTGCTGAGCTTTTGTAGTTTGTTGGAGAACTAATACTGTGCATGTAAGAGAACCCATTTGGTGTCCTGGAAAACGTATTAGAAGTGCAAGTATCTAAGCATTACAGTTTGTTAGCAAAATGAGATGGTATGTGCTTTTATTGTGCTGAAAAACACAATGGAAGTTCCATTGTCTGGCACTTGTCATTTGATATGAAATTGAGGATTCTGGTATGATTCTTTATTCAACATGCTTTACCATATCCTAGAAGGCCAAGTGCCCCATTATTAAAAGATGAGGAAACAAAAGGAAGTCAGAAGGAGCCAAATCAGGACTGTAAGGTGGATGCTTATGATTTCCCACTGAAGCTCTTGCAACATTGCCCTTGTTTGAAGAGAGGACTGAGCAGA
Organism: Cynocephalus volans; assembly: GCF_027409185.1. Classification (NCBI taxonomy): domain Eukaryota; kingdom Metazoa; phylum Chordata; class Mammalia; order Dermoptera; family Cynocephalidae; genus Cynocephalus; species Cynocephalus volans. The sequence goes on from NC_084473.1 coordinate 86,615,091, forward strand.
AGAATTATGGTGGAGAAAGATTCTCTGGTGAAGCCTTTTCTCCTAAAGCTTTGGCTAACTTTTTCAAAACACTTTCACAATAAGCAGATGTTATTGTTCTTTGACCCTCCAGAAAGCCAACAAACAAAATGCCTTGAGCATCCCCCTAAAATGTTGCTCTTTGCTCGTGATCAGTCTGCTTTGGCTTTGACTGGACCACGTGAACCTGCTGGTAGCCATGGCTTTGATTGTGCTTAGTCTTCACGGTTGTACTGATAAAGCCATATTTTTATCTCCTGTTATAATTCTTTGAAGAAATGCTTCAGGATCTTTATCTCAGTTGTTCAAAATTTCCATCAAAAGCTCTGCTCTTAGCTGATCTAGGTACAGCAGTTTTGGCACCCATTCAGCAGAAAGTTTGCTCAACTGGAATTTTTCAGTCAGAATTGTGTAAGCTGAACTAGTTGAGATGTCTATGGTGTTGACTATTGTTTCTGGCATTAATTGTTGGTTCTCTTCAATTAGGGCATAAACAGTATTAATTTTTTCCTTGCAAATTGATGTGAATGGTCTGCTGCTATGGGCTTTGTTTTCAACATTGACTCAACCCTTCTTAAAACTAATTATCTATTTGCACACTGCTGATTTCTTTGGGGCATTGTCCCCATAAATTTTTCATAATGCATCAATAATTTTACCACAAATTTAATGTGTGTTCTTCAATTTTAGCAGAATTCACATTGCTCAGATAGGGCTCTTTTCAAACTGATGTGTTATCCTTCTTAGTGCCTCAAACTAGATCCTCCTGTTCAGACATGTTATAACAAGTTAGTACAAGTTTATTTTGGTGCAAAAACATTTTGAAATCCATGCATAATTTTTTCACAGTACACATTTTTCATAATCTTTTTGAAGACCCTTTGTGTATTCTGGATAAAAGTCATTTCTCAGTTTTGTGATTTGCAAATATTTTTTCCCAGTTTGTGGTTTATCTTTTCTTCTTAATAGTGTTTTTAGAAGAGCAAAAAAAAAAAAAAAAGTTCATTTTGATGAAATCCAATTAGTTAATTTTTTTCTTTATGAATGTGTTTTTGATGTCTTACCTAAGAACTTAAAGAAAAGAGGTTTACTTAGATACAGTTCACATACAATAAAATTCTCCCTTTTAAAGTGTACAGTGAATCGTTTTTTAGTATATTCATATACTTGTGCAACCAACAGCACTGTCTAACTTTAGAACATTTTCATCATCCCCAAAAGAAATTCTGTACCTGTTAGCAATCACTCTCTATTCAACCTCCCTACCCTGTCCCTCAACTCCACGCAGTCACTAATCTAGTCCCTGTCTGTATGGATTTGCCTATTCTGGGCATTTTATAAAAATAGAATCATACAATATGCGGCCTTTTGTGATTGGCTTCTTTCATTTAGCATGTTTTCAAATTTCATCCACATTATGGCATATATCAGTACTCATTCCCTTTTACAGCTGAATAATATTCCATTATATGCATATAACACATTATTTTTATCCATTCATCAGTTGATGGGCACTGGGTTGTTTCCACTACCTGGCTATTATGAATAACGCTGCTACGAACATTCACGAAGAAGTTCTTGTGTGAATATATGTTTTTAATTCTCTTGGGTATATACATAGGAGTGGAATTGCTGGGTCATATGTATTTACCTTTTTGAGAATCTGTCAAATTTTTTTACCAAGTGGCTGCACCATTTTACGTTCCTGTAAATAATGTACAATGGTTCCGATAACTCCACGTGCTCATTAGCACTGATTATTGTCTGTCTTTTTGATTATAGCCATCCCAGTGGGTGTGAACTGGCATTTCATTGTAGTTTTGATTTGCATTTCTCTAATGACTAGTGAAGTTGATCATCTTTTCATGTGCTCTTGGGCCACTTGTATATCTTTGGAGAAACGTCTGTTCAAATCCTTTGCCCATTTTAAAATTGGGCTGTCTGTTTACATTGAGTTGTAGAAGTTTTTCATACTTTCTGGATAATAAGCTCTTGCCAGATATATGATTTGCAAATATTTCCTCTCATTCTGTGAGTTGTCTTTTCATGTTCTTTATAGTGTCCTTTGAAGTACAAAATTTAAAAAATTTTTATGAAGTCCAATTTATCAATTTTTTCCTTTGGTTCCTTGTGCTTTAGATGCCAATACCTAAGAAATCATTGCCTAATCCAAGGTTATGAAGATTTACGCCCATGTTTTCTTCTAAGTGTTTTATAGTTTTACTCTTACATTTAGGTGTTGGACCCATTTTTAGTTAATTTTGGTATATGGTGTGAAACATAGATCAACATTCATTTTTTTTTTCATATGGATATCCAATTCTTGCAGCACTAATTGTTGAAAAGACTTTCTTCTACTGAATTGCTTTTGCGAAGTTTGTAAAAAAAAATCAATTGGTCCAACTTCTTAAGTGAAGGCTGCATATATTGTCTTCCTTCCAAAAAGTACAGTATGGCAGTGGGGCGGAGTAACTATACAGTACAGAAACCTGACAATCACAGCCTCAGCCAAGTGATCAAGGCTAACGTCAATAGTGCTAAGTCATGGTATGTACCCTTTACATGATGTGATGAAAAGGGCACTTTATCTCTATGGTCTTCCTCTCCAAAATCCATAGTCCCAGTCCAATCATGAGAAAATCATCAGACAAATTCCAGTTAAGGAATATTCTACAAAATACCTAACCAGTATTCCTCAAAACTCCGAAGGTCATCAAAAACAAGAGGAGACTAAGGAGATAAGATGGCTTAATGTAATATTGTATCCTGAATGGAATCGTGGAACAGAAAAAGGATATTAGGTAAAAACTAATGAAATCTGAATAAAGTATGGATTTGAATTAATAATTGAAAGAAAGTAAGCTGAAACGCCAGGTACCAATCCAGCTTTATTAAAGGAAGAAAATCTGCAGGGCTGCGCTCAAAATGGCATGCAGCGGCAGCTTAAGGGAGTGAGAGAGCTTATATGGGTTGCTGGGCAGGCAGAGACGGGGAGGGGGTGCTGGTGTGGAGGATAAGGCTGACGTAACCAGGACGGGAGGTTACCTCTGTGCGGAAGTAGAAGAGTTTCTTTGTCTCAGGAACCATGAGGTTTCTTGTAAGGTAAAGACTGGTGGCCATTTTGTACTCAGTATGGTGCCGGCCACTTCCAAGATGGTGTTAGTCACACCTAAGATGGTGCCAGTCACATCCAGGATGATGCTGGTTGCGTCTTAGATCCATCATTCCTGCCTTTTAAGTATAAAGAAAAGGGGAAAGGGGCGAGGGTCTCATTCCTCTGAAGCTACTTAGTGCTGAAGGTGGGTGAAGAGGAAAAATTTGGCCACACAGAAATGTCATGTGTTGTTGTGGGGCGAGGTCTTCTAAAGGGAGATGGTTGGTTTGGAGAGGTTGATATTTATGTTCCATGAAGAATTTGGTTACCTTTTGGTTGGCAAAGTCCTGCATACAGTCCTGCAAAAAATTGGAAAAACACCAGAAAAGGCAGGGGCCAAACAGCAGGAGAAGTCCCAGCATGGTAGCGGTACCAGCAGGGGCATTAGCCAAGGGGTCCATTTCCATAGCCCGCTCCACCCTTCCCAAGAATCAGTGGCAGCCTGTCTCCTTTTTGCATTTGGTCACAGAGTTGCTGGGCTATATTTCTAACAATGCCAGATTTATTGGTGTAAAAGCAGCATTCTCCTCCTAAGAATAGACAGAGACCTCTCTTCTCTGCTGTTAACAGGTCTCGTCCTCACCTGTTTTGTAAGACGACTTCTGCTAGGGAGTCTAATTGGTCTTGGAGGGCTATCATAGTTTGGACTACCTGTTCAATTCCATCAGCCAGTTCTTGGGTTATTTTATGGTAATAAGATGTCGAGGTAGCTATGCCTCCCACTCCTGTTCCTACTCCTGCCACTATACCGAGCCCGAGGAGCAGGAGAATGACCTGAATGGCTTGTTTTACCTGGGTATGAGCCACCAGAGGGATCTCTAAAATTTGGTTACCAGGAACAATGTTAATCTGGGGAGTTAAAATTGCTGAGGTACAAATTCCCATCCAGTTTTCTGGGAGGCATTGGTACGAGAATGGTCCACAAAGTAGACTCTCTTCCAGGGGCTGCAGGTGATGTTTGTGTTATCCTTTGGAATTCAATCTTTTGTTGTAAGATTGCCCACTTCTATGTTGCCAGTAAGATCTGTTAGACAATACCCTGCCGGCTGAGGCTGAGTTAAGGTGATGTGGGTGGCCACCACACCCAAGAGAACTGAGATACGGTTGTTTGTAGGCCAATTAGACAGGTTGAAAGTAGATATGGGTGTAGCCTGATATTGGGGAAGGGCTGATCGTAGGCAAAGCCAACATCCTCCTGCTAACGAGGGGGACATATAATTAAGTAAATGGTGGGTGGCGTTGAGGAGCTGTATAACTTTGGGATCCATTTGAAATAGATATCAGGGTTAAGGGAGCTGGAGAGGACATCAGTTTGGCTGGGTGGGAGTAAGGTTTTTTTTTTTTAATAAGATGACCAGTGAGGGGATCTTAACCCTTGGGTTGGTGTTGTCAGCACCATGCTCAACCAGTGAGCCAACTGGCCATCCCTATATAGGATCTGAACCCGGGGCCTTGGTGTTCTCAGCACCACACTCTCCCAAGTGAGCCACGGGCCAGCCTGGGAGTAAGGTTTTTAATGATTTGTTTGATTTGTTTTTGACGTGTTTGGTCCTGGAGTCCTCCCCCATCACTATAATCTAGGTGTGTGGTCCTGGTGAAGCATACATATTGGCTTCTTGTAGGGCACTGGGCTCCAGCAGTATCCCCCTTGGAAAGAGCCATTCAGTAGTCCCTTTTTTCATGGGAACATGGTGTGGCTTTGGAGCTATCATAACAGGAAGCTGGAAGATGTGTAATAGAGGTGAACCTATTTTGGACATTCGCATACCCGAGTCTAGCTAGTGCCTGTGCACCAACTGTCCATCCTGACCCGAAGGTCCTGATTTGGGTAATGCACTGTGTGCATGGTGAAGCAGAAGCAGGTGTTAACGGCGAGAGCAACAGAAACAGGAAGAGGAAGAATGTAAGGGTGGAGGGACCAAGAGAACACATAGTAGGAAAAAGGAGTAGAGGGTGAATTCATAAGGGGTGTAATCGCAAAGGACGCCCTGCCAGGCTAGCTCAGTCACCCACTTAAGGATGTTGTTCACATCAAAGGAGGCAGGCTGGGATCTGTCTCGGGTTAGATCCTGAATAAATGATGTGAAATGGGCAATAGCAGGTTGGGATCAGTCTTGGAGTGGCTCTTGTCTGAGTAGTGTGAGGTAGGCCTGTAAAAGCGAGAGGATGATTGCTAGGAGGAAAGATGATTTTTCTTCTGGAATTGAAGGAAGAGTGGAGGTCCTGGAAATTTTCAATTTTGTAGGTCCTAAAATAGACTCCTCTGGCTTGGTGCTAACAGATTTTTGGGTAAAGTCGTAGGTGCTCATTTTATCAACAACCAAGGGGCCTTTCTTAGTACTTTTACTGCCATGGGGGTGGTGAGAAGTACTGTATATGGCCCTTCCCAGCATGGTGAGAGCAGCTTTGGGGTCCGGGTTTTAATGTATATTTGTTGTCCTGGGCTTAGTTTCAAATTTGAAGGGTAGTGGGGAAAGGATGAGGTAATAAAAGGTTGGCTTGTTCATGAAGAAGGTCCCTAATGAGCAAAAGAGTAGGGAGATACTGGCCTAAAGGTGATGAGCTAGGAGGTAGTGGCGTAAGGGTGGAAGGCCTGCCATATATGAGTTCAAATGGGCTGAAGCCAGTGGGTTTACGGGGGGCAGCCCATAAGTGAGCTAGTGCCAAAGGGAGGAGCTGTGTCCAGGGAAGAAGAAGCTCCATAGACAATTTGGTGAGGTGTGTTTTAATGAGATGATTAGCCTTTTCTACTTTGCTGGATGACTGAGGCCAATATGGTATGCGAAGGTTGCACTTGATGTTTAGGGTTTGGGCTGTGAGTTGTGTGACTTGGGAAATGAATGCCAGGCCATTGTCTGACAGTCAGGCTAGTGGGTAGGCCAAAACGGGGATGATTTCTGAGGTGAGAGCTCATGTCACTGTGGCTGCATCTTCTGAAATGGAAGGGAAAGCCGCTACCCATCCTGTGAAGGAATCTATTAAGGTTAAGAGATAGTGCATCCTCTTGTGGGGAGGCATGTGGGTAAAATCAATTTGCCTATCTTGGCCAGGTGTACAGCCTGTAGCCTGATGGGTGGGAAAGGATCGGACCTGGAGGCCACCCTGATTGGAGCAATGGAAACAAATAGGGCAGTTTTTGGTGATTTGTTTAAGTAATTTAGTCATGTGGGGATAATAATATAAAGGCTGGAGGAGGTGTGATAGGGGCTCATAGCCTATGTGGATTGTGTTGTGGAAATCTAAGAGAATTTGTTTTGCCTGTGTTCCAGGGAGAACATAATGACCAGAAACAATATACGAGCCATTTTTCCTTTGTGCCCCCAGTTCTAGGAGGTGGTGCACCTCTTGAGGGGTGTACTGGGGTGAAGGCATAGGGGCCATAAGAAGAACCTGAGTTGGGGAAGTGTGGGGGTCTGATGATTGAGCAGCCTGTTTTGCAGTTAGGTCTGCCAGTTTGTTACACTGAGTTATGGGGCTGTTGGAGGTCTGGTGCCCCTTGCAGTGTATAACTCCGACCTCCTTCGGAAGATGGGCAGCCTCAAGAAGCATCCTGATGAGGTGTCCATTTTTTAAGGGCCCTCCTTGGGTGGTCACGAATCCTCTCTCCTTCCATATAGCTGCACGAGAATGTAAAATGTGGTAGGCAAAAATTTTAAAAAAAAAAAAGGTGGTAGGCATATTTAGAGTCTGTGTATTTATTGACTCATTTATTATTGGCCAGGGTGAGAGTGTAGGTGAGGGCGATAAGTTCTGCTTGTTGGGAGGTGGTGTTAGGAGCAAGGGGAGCAGCCTCGATGGTTTGTGTTAAGTTTACTATGGCATATCCCACCCATATCCCACCCAGGGGGCCGTTGCAGAGGTGGCGCTCCCATCTATGAACCATGTGTGTTGGTGCTCTGTAATGGGGTGTGGTGAAATGTGTGGAAAGGGATTGAGAAAAAGGTCGAGGGCCTCCATGCAATTGTGTTCTACGGATCAAGAGTGTCTTGGAATGAGAGAGGCTGGGTTTAAGGGAGGACAGGGTTTAAAGGAAAACTGAGAATTTTCAATGAGAGTAAGGTGGATGAGTTGTAGGTGGGAGGGGGAGAGAATTAACTTTGCCTTATGACTGACAAGGTCTTGAAGATGATGGGGGGAACAAATGACTGTTTGCTGTCCAAAAGTTAATTTAGAGCTTTCTTGTACTAAAAGGTTGGCTGCTGCCAAGGCCCGTAGACAAGGGGCCCATCCCCAGGCTGTGGTGTCTAGTTGTTTAGATAGGTATACCACCAGGGAGAAAATATCTCCTGCCTCTTGTCCCAAAACCCCGACTGCCAATCCTTGGGTTTCGGTGACATATAGGACAAAAGGATGAGATAGGTTTGGAAGACATAGAGCTGTAGCTGTGAGGAGAGCAGCTTTTAATCACTGGAAGGGAGAATGAATGGGCTTTGTAGAATCCAAGGGAATGGCAGGATCCCCTTTGGCTGCCTCATAAAGTGGCTTTACTAGCACACCAAAGTTGGGAATCCATAGGCAAAGACACCCTGCAAGTCCCAAGAAAGAAAGGATTTCACCTTTTGTGGTAGGGGTAGGGAGTTCGAAAATTAAAAGTCTTGTGATCCACCGTAATGTCTCTGGTGCTGTGGGGGAGGTGGACTCCCAAATAGGTGACTGAAGGGGAAGAAATTTGGGCCTTGCTGGGGGATACTCAATATCCCCTGGAGGCCAGGAAACTAAGGAGAGCAACAGTGTGGGCCTGTGAATCCTCACAGGAGGGGCTACAAAGGAGGAGGTCATCCACATACTGTGGTATAGTGCTGGAAGTGGGTGGAAGTTCAGAAAAGTCTCGAGCTAAGGCTTGGCCAAAGAAGTGGGGGCTATCCTGAAACCCTTGGGGCAGGACCATCCAGGTGAGTTGCTGGGATCGATGTGTGTTGGGATTGGTCCACGTGAAGGCAAACAAGTCTTGACAGAAGGGGTGAAGGGGAATAGAAAAGAAAGCATCTTTGAGGTCAAGCACTGAAAAGAAACGAGTCGTAGTAGGAATGGTGGATAAGAGGGTGTAGGGATTGGGAACAACTGGGATTATGGGTAAAAGGGCCATATTAATGGCTCGGAGGTCCTGGACCAAGCAGTATGAGCCATTGGGTTTTTTTACTGTCAGGATGGGTGTGTTGTATGGTGAATGAGTGGGTCGTAAAAGATTGGAGGAAAGGAGTTTATGTATGATGGGCTTTAACCCTATGAGATGATTGAGAGCAATGGGGTATTGAGGTATGTAAAGAAAAAGGGAAGGATCTTTTAGAAAAACCTGTATGGGGGAATGATGAGTGGCTATAGAGGGGGAAGATGTATCCCATACAATCAGGTTGACCAGGTTAGAGGAAAAGAGAAAGGTGGAGTTCGTAGAGTCCTGATCTGGGGTGCTTGAGCCAACAACAGAAAGGAAGGTGTTTGATCATATAAGGTTAAAGTTGCCCTGAATTTTGAAAGAATGTCATGCCCCAATAAAGGGGCAGGGCACTGGGGCATAACCACGAACTTATGTGAAAAGTGGGTGTGGTTAAGGGTGCAGGAGAGGGGTAGTGTCAGTTCAGGGTGGTATTCGGATCCTGTAACACTCACCATGGAGATAGAGGATGGAGTGGTGGGCCCCGAATATTCAGAGAGAGTGGAGTAAGCGGCCCCAGTGTCGATAACAAAAGAGACTGGCTTACCTGCTACAAGGCGAGTACCCTAGGCTCACGCATGGTGATCTCTGTGGGAGCCTCAAACCCTGGGCCTCGTCAGTCCTCCTCCTGGGCAAAGTCAAGAAGTTCAGGCAAGGATGGTCTTACTGGTGGGTTGGGGATTGGCCCACTCCCTCTCTGGTGAGCGGGGAAATCGACCTCCCAATGACCCTCCTGTTTGCAATGTGGGCAGGACCTGGGAGGGGGCTTAGGGTTGGGCAGGCTCAGGCTCAGTGGCCTGATTGGCCACACCTGAAACAGTTGCCGGGTGGCACATTTCAAGGTTTGGATATGTGAACCCTTTGGGTAGGGGATCCCTGGATGGCATCAGCCAGAAGCTGGTATTTGGCCTGATCTCTTTTGTATCACTCCTTCTTTTCTTCCTCCTCTCTGTTGTTAAAAACCTTAAAAGCCAGATTGAGGAGGTCTCTCTGGCTGAAATTGGGGCCATCTTCAAGTCTTTTTAATTTTTTCCAAATGTGTGGGGCAGACTGAGTGATGACATGAGAATGTAGGGGAGCCATTCTGGCCGGTGAAGAGGGATCTATGTGGGTATGTTTTTGTAGTGCCTCCAAGAGATGGGTTAGGAATTCACTGGGGTTCTCAGTGGGTTATTGAGTAATTTCTCTTAATTTATCATAATTAACTGATTTGTGGGTAAGTTTTTGTAAAGCAAAATGTATATGGGTGACCATTTGATCTTGGAGATTATGGTCCCCATGTCTGCACTGATAATTCCAATTGGGGTCAATACGGGGAAGGGCTTCAACACCTGTAGGCAATCTATTGTTCTGCGCATGAGAGTCATCTGCATGTTGTTGGGCTGCACCCCAGACCTGTTCTCAAACCTCAGACAAAAAGGATATTTGTAAGGATCATGAAAATATAATGCCAGGTGAGGGCATAGGATTGTGTGAGATATTTAAGTTCTTTTAAATAAGTATCAGGGTTAGTTTGGAAAGATCCGAGATGTTTTTCAATTTGGGAAAGGTCAGAAAGAGAAAAGGGAATGTGAACGTGAACAATACCCTCTGTACCGGCAACTTCACGAAGGGGATACAGGGGGACTGGTGGCTCAGGAGGGGCCGGATGGGTGGAAGAGGCATCCTGAGAGTGGATGTGGGGTGGTGAGGGGGGAGGGGTTGGCACAGGCAAAGGGGTTGGGGGGGAGCATATGGTGGAGGCCTGGGTGCAGAGTGATCTGAGGGGTGGAAAGGAGGGTTGGCTTCCGGCAGGGGAGGTCAAGCGTGGGCAAGGAGGATTTGGGACATAGTACAAGCCTGACAGAGGGAGGGAGGAGACCAAAGATAGAAGCCTGAATGTAGGGAGTCTCTCCCGCCTTGCTGCTTCTGTGACAGAAGTTGTCAAGATCTGTTAGGGTGGCCAGATTGAAGGTGCCATTTTCTGGCCATTGGGATCCATTATCGAGTTTCTATTTTAGGCCGGACTTGATTGCAATAAAAAAGGAGATGTTTGGGTTTTGTATCTCCTTGAGGGCTGAGAGGTTGTAGATTGGACAAGAGGCATCCCAGAGGAGTAGATCAGGAGGGTTTAGTCTGACAGGATCCCATGCTGAGGGTGAGAAAGGGGAGAAATCCCAGTAGGAAGAGGGTGGGAACAACAAGAGGTGTCCCTATTGTTGTTCTGCCCCCTCGGATGGAGGGCAGCCACCGGTGTGAGGGCGTCCCCTGTAACTGGGGTGAGAGAAGGGTCTTCTCGGCCAGGGCCTGGTCTTTCGAGAGAGACCGTAGTCGTAGACTGAGGATAGAGAAAAACCCATAGGAGTAGATAGGAAAGAACTCTTCTAACTCACCCCAAACGAGGCTGGTGGTGGATGTGTCGGTCTGAAGCAGCAAGGCGAAGGCGAGAGTCCCGGGGGCCACCTGGTTTGGCAGGTCTGGGAAAGGTGGTCGGGAGGGCCAGTCACCCCACAGGGGATCATCCAGAGGTCCTGGCCAAGACCCTTCCCGGGTTTCGGCACCGAAATGAAAGAAAGTGAGCCAAAACGCCGGGTACCAATCAAGCTTTATTAAAGGAAGAAAATCTGCAGGGCTGCGCTCAAAATGGCATGCAGCAGCAGCTAAAGGGAGTGAGAGAGCTTATATGGGTTGATGGGTGCGAAAATGCAGGCGGAGAGCGGGAGGGGGTGCTGGTGTGGAGGGTAAGTCCAATGATTGGTGTTGCTGTGGAGGGTAAGGCTGACGTCACCAAGATGGGCGGGTACCTCTATGCGGAAGTAGAAGAGTTTCTTTGTGTCAGAAACCACCAGATTTCTTGCAAGGTAAAGACTGGTGGCCATTTTGTACTCAGTATGGTGCCGGCCACCTCCAAGATGGCATTAGTCATGCCTAAGATGACACCGGTCACATCCAAGATGGTGCCAGTTGCGTCTTAGATCCATCAGTAATAATGTATTGATATTGGTTCATTAATTTTAGCAAATTACATGAATTTACGTACTAATGTAAAATATTAATAATGGGGGAAACTGGGTGTGGTTATGTTGGAACTCTGAACTATCTATGCAATTTTCTTGTAAATCTATAAGTTTAAAAAAATAAACTTTCCCTAAAAATATCAATTAACTACATTTGTATATATTTATTTCTCAATTCTACCTGTTCTATGAATCTGTGTTTCTTCTTTGTCCTATAGTCCACTCTCTTGACTACTGTAGCTTAATAATACCAAGAGGAATCAGTTCCATGGGTCCTCCAAGTACTGTTTCTTTCCTGCAATCTTTTTTGTTTTCTCTGGAATTAGTAATTGTCTTGGTTTGCTTGTTTATTTGTGTGTTTCCTCAGACTACTTACTAATTCATCCCTCAGGTCTTCACTAGTTTAAACCTCCACTCCAAAAAACCAAACATTTTAAGAATATTGTCAATTTCATCTTCCTAAAGAAGTCATTCCTAATTGTTTTTTTAAAAAAATTTTTTGCAGCTGCCAGGTCTGGGGATCTGAACCCTTGACTTTGCTGTTACCCCTCAAATCTTTTTTAAAGATTTATTTTACTTGTACATATTTGTGAGTACAGTGGGTTGTTTCAATACATGCATACCTTGTACAATCATTCACTTATGGTAGACAGCATATCCATTACCCAAACGTTTATCTTTGTGTGATTACGTTCAAGGTCCATTTTTCTAGCTATTTAGAAATATACAATATATTATTAGCTATAGTCAGTCTAGAACACCAGAATTTATTTTTCCTATTTAGCTGTAACTTTGTACCCATCAATTCATTGCCCCCTTCCTCCCTACTTCCCTCCCAGTACCTGGAGACCATTATTCCACTCTCTATTTCTATGAGAGCCACTTTTTTTTTTTAGATCCCATATATGAGTGAGATCATGCAGTGTATGTCTCTCTGTGCCTGGCTTACTTCACTTAATATGATGGTCTCCAGTTCCATCCATATTGCTGCAAATGACAGGATTTCATTTTTTAAATAGCTGAATAGTATTCCATTTTGTATATATACCACATTTTAAAAATCTGTTCATCCGTTGTTGGTCATTTACATTGATTCCATTTCTTAGCTATCGTGAATAGTGGTGCAATGAATATGGGAGTGCAGGTATCTCTTCAATATATTGATTTCACTTCCTTTGGGTATATACCTAGTAGTGGGACTGCTGGATCATGAGGTAGTTCTATTTTTAGTTTTTTGAGGAACCACTATACTGTTTTCCATAATGGCTGTATTAATTTACATTCCCTCCAATAACGTATGAGAGTGCCCTTTTCTCTGTATCCTTGCCAACATTTTTTATTTTCTGTCTTTTTGGTAATAGTCATTCTAACTGCATTCCTAAAATCTTTTGATTTACTACTTTTTGGACTGCTTTCCCTTAAATAGATTGTTCATTTCCCTTAAATGTTCCAGTACCCAAGGGCCCAGGAGGTTAGGATTTGCTCAGATCTGTATGAAGCCCGTCTTGTATCACTTCTTACTAGAGTGACCAGTAGTCCTGGTTTGCCTGCATTATCTTATTTTAAAACTGAAAATCTCATGTCCTGGAAAATCCCAGTCTTGGGAAAATGGGGATGGTTGATCACTGTACTTCAAATATAAATCCTAACCCTTATGTATGAGTTGACTTCAAGTTTGTGAATTATGTATTGGAAAATTGAATAAATTCATAAAATACCGTTATGTTATAGTTTATTTATTGTATCTGTTGTTAACCACTTACCATGGAAATGAACTGGCAGTGAACTCCTTATTTTATTCTTTTCCTTTTCCGTTGCCCTACTCTTTTGTTGCCCCTTTTTCTACAACCCTGCAAAATTCAAGTATGATTTCAGGTTTATGAGAAAGCAGACTGTTTTGCCTGTCTCTCCTTTGCGGTAGTTAGAAAAGCAAAAACTTTGCTTTAATAAAAGTCCCTTAGATAGGTCGTAAGACTCTGAGATTGTTGAGAACTAGAGGGCGAGATGGGATCAGCCATGGGCCCCTGTGCAAGCCTGTGAGGAAGGGCTGAGGAGAAGAATCTGCCAGGGCGTGGAAGGGAGAAAGAGCCTGGCAGACATGTCACCCTCGGCTAAAATGAGGAGTTTAAGGCCTTAAAATGACTTATCAGACAGATTAGAGACTGTAGTAAGCTGCTTCTGAGATGGCCCCCAGTGATCTCTGCTTCCTTCCCTCCGTCTTGAGTGTGACTTTCTTCTAACTCTCAAAGGTGATGCGACGTAGATGCGTGAGATTCTGACTTACTTGTCAGCGGATCTATTCCCTTCTTGGCTTGCATTCTTGTGTGATGTTGGGGAACCCCAAGTGGCAACTGATTGTGGGTGGCCTCTAGTTGTTGAGGGCAGCCTCTATCTAACAGCCAGCACAATACTGAAGCCCTTACTCCTATAACCGTAATAAATTAAGGATGGTGTAAGCACAGACCCACTCGTACTCAGCGCAGTCTTCCCGCAACTGCGCAGGCGCCAGGACCTCTGGGCGCCGCGCGCCCCCCGCGGTGCCCCGCCCCGTCGCGATGCACGACGGGAAGGCCAAGATGGACGCGTCCATTTGAACGTCTCGCACGCCTGTCTACTATTAGCAGTCACACACGCTGCTGTTTCCCGTTCTTCCTCCGGAAAAGGGCAGGGAAAGGGGATGAGAAGCTGCAGTGGCCGAGGAGTAATCGTGACCGAGCCCGCTGGTGCCCTCGGGCCTCCTCGGCCCCCGCGCCTCCGGGGAGCAGCCGGGGCTCACCGCGCCTGACGCGTCCCGAGTTACACAGGTGCGGGCCAGGGCCCGCAGCGCCTGGTGGTCTGTCGCGCGCCCCGTGACTCTCGCACCGGTCCCGTGGACGCCTCTCACCCGGTGACTCCAGGGTGGGCGCTCTGCGGCTCCCTGGGCTGAGGGGCTCCCGGCCTACGGGTTGGGCTTTCCGGGGTGCGCCTTCACGCTCACTCCTCGCGGACCAATTTCCTGAGTTAAACGCGGCGTCCCCTTTTTCGCTTCAGCTTCTAGATTGGCCCAGTAGCCCCTCTGAGCGGGTTTTCTGAGTCCTAGGCTTTTTTGTTGGTTTTACCACCCCCTACAGAGGCTGGGAAGCTCTACCTTTTTTGTGGAGACTCCAGGTCCCGTGTGTGTGCATTTAGGTCACCTCTTTTTGGCATGGTAGTTTTTGTTCCTGGTATTCAATGCTGATATTTTGATTTATAGGATATCAATTTAATATAGTACTTTTATGCGTTGCTCTTTATGTTGCCCCTAACAATTAAAAATAAATTTGTAGGAGTTTGAGGCACTGTAAAACTATTAAATATGTTGTCTTAGTCAGTACAAAAAGATACTGTACTGTAAAAATAATTCTGTGGTTAATAATTCTGTAGTTTTCCCTCAGAGTTATAAGGGAATAACATTACAGAATCATATAACTAAAGTTGGATAAAGTCACAAGTTCTTTAACGTTGGTTGTCCTATTGAGTAGAACATAGGAAGTCCAGCTAAGTTTTGTTGTTCTCTTGTAAGTTTTATAAGGCACTCTAAGTTATGTCCCAAGTTGAAGTGTTCTCAATACTGATTTTTTCTAGCAGGAGGGGGAAAACCCTTGTGTCATATTTTGTGACATATAGTTATCTCAGGAATAGCATTTAATTCACAGGGAAATAACTGCGTTTCTACAGGAGCTGCATAAAAACTACATAGGCTTTAAGGTGTTTGTGCAGCAAAGAAAACTGATGGCAGAATGACCTCAGATGAGAAATCCAAGTCAAATTTAATTAAACCTTTTTAACCTTGAGTCCTGTCTCACACACTCTAAAGGTTGTCTATAGTGCTGATATCAAATGTTTGTTTTGATTTCTGTGTCTGAGGATTACAGTTTAAATGTGATGCCATGAAACTCGTTTTTATTGTAGGTGTTTCAGAGACAGAATTAGCAACCACCTTTTATACGATGTTATACAGTGTCAGAATTTTACTGTCTGTCACTTACTATATGTAGAAAGAAGTGTTAGGGAGGGACAGTGGCATATTTCCACCTACAGGTCATCCATATCTTTGTGGTAATAAACTGTAGTGTAATTGATTATATTAATTAAAAGTTAAGACTCTTAAACCTGTTACAAGCATGACTGTTCCATGGCTAGTTATTCATGTCTTGGTTCTGTGGGCTTAGTCCAATACTTGAAATTGGTTGTAGTTATATATTTAGGTGGGATTGGGGTGATGAAACTACTTATGACATTTGATAACTTATTAGGTCTTTTGTGGATTGGTCAGTTGAAAGCTGTAATTCAGACCTCTGATGAATTAGAATAATATGTGGTTCTTTTTGTTTGTTTCATTCCAATATGCCAGTAATCCCTAAAGTGTACTTTTCAAATGAGGTTCCAGCATCTGAACAGAAATGACCTTAAATGTTGAAAAGCCAAATATCATGGGACTGTAAAGTACTTGTCTAAATACTTCATATATGAAGTGTGGAAAAATTAGCATATAATAGTAGGAAATGTGGGATAGGTGTTGTGGGACATAAGTACTTGTCTCAATTCAGTGTTTTCCTACAGTGGTAACTGTCTGTTTGCCAGTTAGTCTCTGATGAAAATGTGGTGATAACCACAATTGCCTGAAAGAGTCAGGTCTGGAATGCTCTTTAATGGTACAATTACTTTTACACCTACAATATGATAGGATTATTTGACACTTATTTAAGTACTAATGACTCTTATGTTTATGGTATTTTTATTCTGGTTTTGACTCTAGACGCTGACCAGAATGTGTTTGAATTCATACAGAAATAATGTTGATATTTGGAACCGATGTCGAACTTCTATGAAGAAAGGTCAACGATGATTGCAGCCGGGGATTTGCAGGAATTTGTTCCTTTTGGTCGAGACCACTGCAAGCACCACCCTAATGCTTTGAACCTTCAGCCTCGCCAGCTGCAGCCAGCCTCTGAATTATGGTCTTCTGATGGTGCTGCTGGCTTGGTGGGATCCCTTCAGGAGGTTACAATCCATGAGAAACAGAAGGTTCCATTAAGTTTCCCATTATATTTTTGAAATGTAGATTGATATAATCTACTTGTGATTTAAGGCTACCCAGATGCAACTGAGAAATGAGGATGATGCTACTTCTAGGGTAGAGGTTAAGGTTTTTTTTTTTTTTTTTTAAGATGACCGGTGAGGGGATCTTAACCCTTGACTTGGTGTTGTCAGCACCACACTCAGCCAGTGAGCGAACCGGCCATCCCTATATGGGATCCGAACCCGGGGCCTTGGTGTTATCAGCACTGCACTCTCCCGAGTGAGCCACGGGCCGGCCCAGAGGTTAAGGTTTTGTAATTTTAATCCATGCTAAAATAATGACTTTATAACAGTGACTTTATTGTGTCCTAGTGTCATAGGTATTTATGTAGACATAGTATATAATTTGTGGTTTTATAATGAGAGTCAAGTTCAGTACTATGATTATGGTCCATTTTAAACATCTTTTTCTTTACTTAGTGTGTAGGGACCAGATTTCTTGTTATTTGATGTTTAAATGGTAGAGATTAGAAATGGTCCCTGCTGCAATCTAGAGTAGAGGAGAAATGCCATATAAGTATGTAGAGTAGTACTTAAATAGAGGAATGAAATGTAAGTGTGTATCAGGAAATCAATCCATCCTGCCTCATTCCATTTTCATATCCCTTTGGGATACCAAAATCTCAAGGAGGGAAAGTCTGTGTAGCTGGAAATTGAAACATCTCTTTTTTCCATTCATTTCAATGGGTGGGACAAGGGAAGGAAAGTGAATGTATATGTAGCTGTGAAACAGTCTGCGTTGTGTGTAAACTCCCCCAGTGATTCCCATGTGCACCTCACTTTCCCATCCCCCCAAACGCTTAATACATCTTTTTAGTCTCCCAAGCATGTAGTTTCATTTTGAGGTCTAGAGATAAGGTATAATTTTTATTCGTTTATATTTTTGGCAGAGAAATATAGAGGTGTAATAGAAAACATTTAATATGGAAAATTCTTGAGTAAATTCTTGTTAATGAAATCCTTTAAGATATACTCTACATATTCTACTTTGTTAATCACTGCACTAGCTCTTGTAGGAGTGGGGCTTGGATTGCATCTTAATCCATAGGCGAATAAATCTTGCTTCAGACTATTGAAAAAGAAAAAGAGTGCTTGAATATGTCTTACATGTGTTAATTTTTAAGGAAAGCTGGCAGTTAAGGAAAGGCATAAGTGAAATTGGAGAAGAAGCGGACTATGATGAGGAACTCTATGTGGCTGGAAATATGGTGATCTGGAGCAAAGGAAGTAAAAGCCAGGCACTGGCCGTTTATAAAGCGTTTACAGTTGACAGTCCTGTTCAACAGGTGAGTTGATTTGAATTTTAGCATTTGATTGACTATTCTGCTTCTGTTTTAAAATTAACAGAAATGATAAAAACAACATAATAATCCCAGCACCTGGGTATACATTTTAACATGTAGTGAAGATAATGGCAAGAAAATAAAGATTTCATTTTTTTTTTTTTTTTTGGCACCTGGCTAGTACACAGGTCCAAACCCTTGACCTTAGAAAGAATTTTTTATTTCATATATCATCACTTTTTTACACTATCCTTTGCCAATTTAATGATAATCTTTAGATACTCTGCTCTTGGGTGATTAAATTTATTTTCATCAAAAACTTATAAGACATTAGGGTACAAAAGTATTTTAGTACATGATTGTAATTGATTGCTAAGTACTGAATAAGTAAAAACTGTTGGGTTCATGGTGATACCCAAAAAAAGAAAGGAAAACAAACCTGATTTGCTTCCATTGCAGTTGGCTATTACACCTAACTCTGCTCTGAATATTGGTAATTAAAAGAATTAAGCATTTGCCATATCTTTGCAGGAAAATATGTAGTTCATCTCCATTTCATGAAGGAAAACTTACTTATAGAATAATGCCAACTAATAAACGTAGAAGGAATTGATAGAATTAGAAAATCACCATTTTGTAACCTCCAGCATAATAATTGATTCAGACAAAGGTTTTGAGTGAAGGGATGTTAGCATGGCACGAAGGTATCACTCTGTGGATTACTTGCTGAATATGAAGGAACAGAGATGTACTTCTACTTGGGAGTTATCTGTTGGTCTCCACTTCAACCAAGTGATTGAGTTTAGCATAACCCACAGTGGGATGAAAGAATAGTATGTATCTCCAGCCATAATGCCAGATGAAGTACATGATGTGTTCTACTAAGTTTTTTTCCCCAGAAGTATTTAACCTGAATGTTTAGATCGAATGTGTAGTTAATAGGAAATACGGGGACTAGAGGATTCAATTTTAAAATATCACGAGATGAGGAGTGGGTTAGAGGTATAGGTGAGATAAGAATAGTTGAAAGTTGATAATTATTGAAGCTGGTTGATGGGGACTTATTATCTTATTCTGTTTACTTTATATATATTTGAAATTTTTCATAATAAAAAGTTTAAAGAAAAAATAGACATGAGAAAATAATTAGACAAACCCAGAATATGGGACAGTCTATATTCTAGTCTCTTTCAAAAAGTCAGTCATGGAGAAAAGAAAAAAATAGGAACTATTCTAGATTAAAAGAGCTAAAGGGACATCACCAAATGCAATATTATTTGAACCTTGTTAAGTGAACTTTGATTGAATTCTGGTTTTAGGAAACTAGCTAAAAAAGACTTTTTAAGGAAAATTTGGGAAAGTTGAAAATGGACTAGATATTAGGTGATGTTAGAGAATTTTTATTATGTTTTTTAGGAGGGATGATGGTTTCATGGTTTTATAGGAGAACGTCTTTATTGCTAGGAAGTGCATGATGAAGTGCTTAGGGGTGAAGTGTCATGATGTGGTGCAATTTATTTTCCGGTAGTCAACACTCCCCCTTTAAAGAAATCCTACATGCACACACATAAATATGGCAAAATGTTAATGATTATTGGATTTAGGTGAAAAAGATAGTCATTGTATTATTTCAACTTATTGAAAATTTTTAGAATAGAAAGTTGGGGGGAAAAACTAATACATTTATTGTAGTTGAATTAGGGATTAAGCTGTTGACATGAGGTTTTAGAGGCTTTGACTAATGTTGAGTTCCTTGTTTGTAAAAACTGAAATCTTTTTATTGTACTTGGACATTGCACCCCACCCCGCCAACTATTTCCTGATGAGCATTGTACTCTCTCACTACTTATTGGAAAGGATAAACTGAGTTATTCTAAAATTTAAGGGCATGTGTGTAAGCATTTCTGTACAGGAATGTCGAAGCCAGTGATCTTTTTGATGATAATTTTTTCTCTATGTGACCCATGTAGTTAGTATAGATGTGAAAAGTGGATTTGATGATATCCAAATAGTTCTTTGCTTCTATGTTTCCATCTTAATTTCTCCAAGGAACAATTGCTTGTTTACTAGATTCCATGAATGTGCAGTTACATGTATTGTCTCCTTTATGTTAAGTTGCTTGTTAGTTGTAATCATAGGATTTAGAATTTCAGTCCTTTTGGTCCGGAAAATATATTGTTACTTAGTCTTCTTGCTAATATGAAGAAAGATAATTTTATGTTGTGGTTAATAATACCAAGTGTATATGACTCAGATTCTATTTGTTTATTTTTATTCATTCTACAAGTGTTTGGTGTCACTCTGTTTCAGACATTGTACTTTGTGCTGGGACTACAGAGATGAATATACAAACCAAACATAAACTAAAGTGCTATATTCTGAGTGATTTATAATAAGTGTGTCCACAGTGTAGTAAGAGGCTGAAGAGAGGGTTTTTCAAAGATGATGCTATTTAAATTGGAAATTGGTGAAAGAAGGGCGTTCTACGCAGAGGGAATTGCAACAAAAAGAATTATGGTAAAGCATGACTTTTTCTAAGTTCAGAATGGCTGTACACAAGATGTGGGTGTGGAGAGATGCAAATGGGTGCTAGATGGATCCAGACTGAAGGGCCTTGTATATAAACCAAGGAATTTTGATTTTTTTTTTTTTTTTAAAGATGACCGGTAAGGGGGTCTTAACACTTGACTTGGTGTTATCAACACGACGTTCAGCTAGTGAGCGAACCGGCCATCCCTATATAACCTGTGGCCTTGGTGTTATCAGCACCGTACTCTCCCGAGTGAGCCATGGGCCAGCCCAGGAATTTGGATTTTAACTGTATGCAGAAGGGAGCCTACCAAGGATTTTTAAATGGAAAGTAATCAGATTTGTATTATGAGAAGAGATTTCTTTGATGGCAGTATATAGGATTGATTGGAGAGTAGGGAGACTTGTCAGGAACACTATTTTGTGGTAATTTAGGTGAAAGAGATTGGTTCCTTGAAAGGGAGGACAGGTGAGAAAAAAAGCTGAGAGAGATGTGAAATGGACTAGTTGTCTTTTAGATATCAGGGGTAAAGGAGACATTAAAATATTGAGTTTTAGAGACTGAGAAGATGGGATTTCATAAAAAGAAGTTGAGACTATAATAGCTGCAGTATAAATTTTGGACATTTCAGATTGGAGTGCAGCTCTGATGCATGTTTTTCTTCACGAATTTTCATTTGCTAAAATGCTATTCAAAACTTCTACAACTCAACAGCAAAAAACCAAAAAACTCAGTTTTCAAATACGGCATTTAAAAAGGATTTAAATAGACATTTCTCTAAAGAAGATAGAGAAATGACCAGTAAGCACACGAAAAGGTACTCAACATTACTATTCACTAGGCAAATGCAAATTACAACCATCATGAGATACCATTTCACGCCCATTAGTTTGGCTGTTATCAAAAAAACCAGAAAAATGACAAGTGTTGGTAAGGATGTCCAGAAATTGGAACGCTTGTGTATTACTGGTGCTGTGGAAAACAGTGTGGTGGGTTCCTCGAAAAGTTGCACATAGGGTATCATGTAATCCAGCAATTCTACTTCTTACAGAATTGAAAGCATGGACTCAAACAGATACTTAACACACCAGTGTTCATAGCAGCATTATTCATGATAGCCAAAAGGTAAAACTAGCTCATGCATCCATTGACAGATGAATGGGTAAACAATTTGGTGAATATATGCCAATGGTGGAATATTATTCAGCATTAGAAAGAAATGGAATTATCATCCATGTTACAACATGGATGAAACTTGGAAACATTATGTTAAGTGAAATGAACCAGACACAAAAGGACAAATAGTGTGTAATTACACGTGTATGAGGTTCCTAGCATAGGCTAATTCATAGGGAAAATGGAATAGAGGTTACCAAGGCTAAGGGGAAGGGAAATGGGGAGTTATTGTTTAATGGACATGGAGTTTCTGTTTGGGATGAGGAAAAAATTCTGGAAATGAATAGTGGTGAGGTTGTACAACATTGTGAATCTATTTAATGCCACTGAGTTGTATAGTTAAACTTGATTAAAATGATAAATTTTATGTTCTGTATGTTTTACTGCAATTAAAAACACATACAGATGCCATTAAATAATTTCAATAAGTGATTGTCAGGCATGTCAGTTAAAGTTGAATGGCTTTTCCTAGTACATGTTTTCTAGGATGGGTCTTTAAGAAGGGGAGATGTTTTTCTTAGTATGTTTTCTAAAGTGAGTTTAGAGAGTGTAAGAATGATAAGATCAATCGGTAAGTCTGGAGATTATAAAGTAGCTTACCAATTTTAAATTCTTTAGATAATCTTTAGCTTTGTATAGGATATAGGGTTTAATACAAGTTGAGCCACTACTTGAATTTTTGCTGCAAGTCTTCTATCTAGTAGGTTTTTTGATTTTGTTTTCCCTTCTCTTTTCATAAAAGTTAATTGCAAATAGTTTATCTTTCCTTATAATATTTATCATCAATTAGTCTAATTTTATTTTCTTAAATTCTTTTTTGTTCTTATGGTGTACATATTAAGCAGAGGAGGAGGGAAAGTTATTATGTAAATGCCAATATTATTGTTTAGATGTCATTAGTTAAAAGGTTATTATTTAGATACAGTTTTCTTAGGCAAGCATTTTGTTTTGATTTTAGGCATTGTGGTGTGACTTCATTATATCACAGGATAAGTCTGAAAAAGCCTACAGTAAGTGTCTTTTTGAAATTTTATTTCTCTTATGATGAATCCAAATGTTTATCTTGTTTTTTATCCTACATAAGTAGCCACTAGTAATAGTGGTTTAGACTAATCATTTTTATATTGTACATTAAAGAATTTGTGCTGTTAGGATTGAACTCTTTTGGAAAAAAAATCTATAAATCTTGTTGTACCTTTTCTTTTTAGGTAGCTATGAAATAGAAAAATGCATATGTATATTGCAAAGCTCATGTATTAACATGCATAGCATAGAAGGAAAGGATTACATAGCTTCCTTACCATTTCAGGTAAACTTGGGTTTTTTAATTTTTTTCATGTGTTTTTTGAACATTCTTTAAGTAATTGGTTTCAGGTATGTCTTATGTCTCATGTCTTGTAGTAATCAATAATGTTACTTTACTCAAATAAAATAACTGTATTTTGGTAGCTTTAGTGGCTTACTGTTTTTCTGTTCTTTACATAAAAGATAAGTTATTTAAAGAAGTGAATTATGAAGTCTTTTATGAGAGGTTTTTGTCAGTTTAAATGATATACTCATATGAGAAATGATTTTGGTCATATTAAGTAAGACATATGAAAAATACTGGTTTTTTTCCTGTTGCTCATCGTGTTTTTAATGCCTGATATTGTTAAAATTTTATCACCTTGTCATTTTGTTTCTGATACTAGCCACTTGCAGGAATTTCATATTGAACTCCTCTTCCTTAGATTTGATTTTATGTTAGAGTTGCTTGTTAGAATTTCTTTTTTAAAAATGTCATAGTTGGGCCGGCCCCGTGGCTCACTTGGGAGAATGCGGTGCTGGTAGTGCCGAGGCCGTGGGTTCGGATCCTCTATAGGGATGGCTGGTTTGCTCACTGGCTGAGTGTGGTGTGGACGACACCAAGCCAAGGGTTGCGATCCCCTTACCAGTCAAAAAAAAAAAAAAAAAATGTCATAGTTAACGTTACTTTGTAAAGCTCCTACTAAGCTGCAAGAAAATCTAATGTTCTGTAATGTTTTTAAAAAATATTTTATAAGGAGTAGGTTCTCTTACTTCTGTCTTCTCCCACCTTTTTACCTGATAGGTTGCAAATGTTTGGCCCACTAAATATGGATTGTTGTTCGAACGAAGCACTTCACATGAGGTACCTCCAGGTCCACCCAGGTATTCATTTTATTCGGTTCAGAATATTATTACTTGAGCTTTTTTTTGTGTTGGTTCTGAGGTAAAATTGTTTACCTAAAAGTTTGGGATGGTGATAACTTCCATGCTAACAACATTGATTTCATATGCCATTTTCTCTCATCTCAGTATTATGCACTCATGAGCACTACTCACTTGGCAGTTAATTATCTACAGCTTTTTTCCCCCCGAGTAATAAAGTTAAGCAAGCAAAAAGCTTAAAGATAACAAAATTCAATTCTTAGTGCTGCTTTTTTTCATTGTGCTACTTTGGCCAAATCATTAGAACTTTCTTAGCTATAGTTTCCTTATCTGTTACAGGATTACTGCCATTTACCTTCTTGGATTTATGCAAAAATTAAATGAGCTAAATATACATAAGCTTTGACATAGGGCCTAGTAGGTATTAGGTGCACAATAAATAGTAGATGCTTATCGATGGTGTGTTTATCTTGCCTTGCTATAAATTGTGAGGTCACTGAAGGACAGGAACATATAGCACCTGTCATAGTGTGGTCTAAGAGGTAGACACTTGCTAAGTTTTAAAAAAAGTGCTTATCGAATTTAGTCTTTCTTTATTGATAGAGAAAGCCTGTTTTTGCCTTTTTTAAAAAAATCACTTCTTAAAAAATACAGACTTTTTATTTACTTGAAGTGTTTTTTCTTTTTCTTTTTTTTTTTAAGTGCACTCCTTTGTAAGCAAGTGTAGGAGACTAAATTTCTTTCTCAGCTTCCATAGATGCACTGCCACTAAGAGAGATAAATTCAAAAAAAGACTGCTTTGTGTCCATATTCCATTGGTACTGTAATGTGATGACTGCTGTTTACAGATATTTCCTGGGCTCTGTTGATTTCCCTATGTGTGTGTAGGTATGTAATTACCTAAGTAAGAGGAGAGATTTCTGGGAATGAAATAGAAGATACTGTGAAAAACAGTACATAGAGAGTTTAGGAGAGAGCTTAGGTTGCTTTTTGAGACAGTAAGTTTCTAGTTGCTTGTGGAATCTGGAGAAGATATTTCTTTGTAAGGGAAGTGCAAAATTTATGTACAAACATAGTCATCTTATATTGGTGATTGTTTGATTATTTATTTGTTTATTGCTAGAGAACCATTACCCACTATGTTCAGCATGCTGCATCCACTAGATGAAATAACCCCACTTGTTTGTAAATCTGGAAGTAAGTGTATTTTTATATTCTTTTGCATAAACTCTTTCTTTGACTTTGGGGACGGGTAAGATAAAAAAAAAAGGAGCTTATATGGAAACTGATTTGTTTTATAAAAATAATATAATTTAAGCATTTTACAGGAATAACTTCTATTATGAAAGTAATTCATATTAAAGCAAGAACTTGAATACCATCATATTAACTGTTCAGCAGTTATTCTAGTAAAAAGAAGGCATATAAATCAATCAGGGATACTGATATGTTTACTAACCTGCCTGTAGATGGCTCTGTTCCTTAATAACTAATAAGTGAGTGAATGCTACTTGGAGGAACTGAAGGTTTTTCTTTTTTTTTTTTTTAAGGGCCTTATGCCTATAGTGTGTAAATTTTAACATTTCATTTTTCCTGCTCTTGATAACATAATTATCTGGGGCTCAGAACTTTTAATATTTCCTACAACTATTTCTAGATGCTTATCTTTAAATTTTAAGTTTGGCTAAACATGATAGATAATTATAAATAATTATAATTGGACTTGAAGGCTGAAAAAATATTTATAGTCCTTGATGTTTTTATTGTTATGACTTTATCCCCAGTACCAATGGCATTTCCTTGCTTATATTCTGAAATACCACTGAGGTTTTTATCTTCTATGTCACAGGTTGGCAAACTACAGTCTGCAGCTTGTTTTTGTAAAGCTTATGAGTTAAAAATGGTTTTTACCTTTTTAAAAGGTTGTAGAAAACAACTAAGATTATGCAACAGAGTCAGTATGTGGACCACAAAGCCTAAACCATTTACTCTTTGGCCTTTTACAGAAAAAATGTGTTGGCAATTTTATATTATGTTGATAACAATTGCAAACAACCCAAATAAACATGTTAGAGCCTAAGATTAAGTGGTATGCAGCCATTATTGACTGTGTTTTTGAATAGTATCTAATGACCTCAGGAATTTCTTATTCATAATGTCAAGTATTATACAAAACTGTAAATACAGTATGACTCTAATTTCGTCAAAACCTATGAAGTGTGTGTACAAGTATAGAAAAAAATAGGGAGAAAAGCTTGGTAATGTATTAATAGTGGATATTTTGAGATAGTGGCAAGAGTGATTTTTATTTATTTCTTAAAAAGCATTTCTTATTTTTGTGAAATCACATTTTCTATTTTTCAGTTTTTTAACTAAAAGGGAAGCATTTAGCTGTTATGTAAGGATATAGAAACCAGTATTTGAACTTTAGAAGTAAAAGCTGAACTCACTAGGAAAAGACTTGTTTTGCACGTGTAACCGAAAAACAGAAACAGTAGTGTACTGTTCAGCATTGTTTAAATAGTTATTATGAAAAACAGATTTCATATAGAAGAAAAGAACAAATAAGAAAGTCAAACTTGACAGAATAGTTGATTGCAATTTATGAATAAATTGGTTGTTGGAGTTGTGGACCTTTTACCTGTGGCTGATGAATTTTAACCGTAAATCAGCACAAATCTTCCACATCTAATTGCATGTATGTGAAATTGACACTTGTAATACTCTAATCTTTAATGTATTTTAAGGAAGTTGATGCCCAAATTAAATTTATTAAAAATTTTGGGGCGGCCCTGTGGCTCACTTGGGACAGTGTGGTGCTGGTAGCGCCGAGGCCGCGGGTTTGGATCCTATATAGGGATGGCTGGTGCGCTCACTGGCTGAGTGCAGTGCGGACTGCACTGTGCCGAGGGTTGCGATCCTCTTACCTGTCAGAAAAAAAAAAAATTGGGGGTGAATTATGTAATATATTAATGGATTTTGTGTTTTAATTGGCTTGGTTTCTTCTTTAGGAATTTTAAGAACTCAGTTCGTAAAGATTAGTTTTCTAAAACCCATTGTTCTCTACCTGATTGTTTCTGTTTTATTTTTGAGGTCTTTTTGGTTCATCACGGGTGCAATACGTTGTAGATCATGCAATGAAAATAGTTTTCCTCAACACTGACCCCTCCATTGTAATGACTTATGATATTGTTCAAAATTTGCATTCTGTGTGGACTCTTCGAAGAGTCAAACCAGAGGTAAGAATGAAGGCAGGTCACCTCTCCTTAATATGAAGTGGTAGTTAATACTGAGTACATTCGCATGTTTTTGGAAGAAATGTGAAATAGATTGAGCTCCTTAGGAAAAAAGAAATATTGTGTCTTTAATGACAGTCTTCTACCTGCATTCTCAAAAGGAAATTGCCCTTTTATTCTAATTATTGTCTTTTTTTTTTTTTTCTTCCCTTCATTTTGACTTAAGGAAGAGAATGTTGTTTTAAAGTTCTCTGAACAGGGGGGAACCCCACAGAATGTAGCCACTAGCAGCTCCCTGACGGCACATCTCAGAAGCCTCTCCAAAGGAGATTCCCCTGTGGCTTCACCTTTTCAGAATTATTCCTCCATTCACAGCCAGAGTCGCTCAACCTCATCACCCAGTCTACACTCTCGCTCACCTTCTATTTCCAACATGGCAGCTCTAAGGTGGAAGTGTTTCCTTGTTTTAAATAAGCTATCCCAAGCAAAAGCTACCTTCTTTTCAAACTTTCTCATATGTTTTGGATGGTTTAAAATTTCTGTTGATAGCTCTTGGGGAGATTTTAGGGAAAATAGCTGTTATCCCAGTTATGCTACTTTTACTAATAATTTCAAGTATATCATGTCACTTTTTTTCCGTGAGTCAAATTTAGAAGCTGCTTGTGCTTGTCATAAGATTGGTTGCCTCGTTTCTACCACTGCATGGCAGCAGTTTGATGAATATTAACTCCAAAAATATTTTGGTATTATTTTCTTTTGCCTTAATTAATATTAGTTTTTTCTTTTTGGTTTTGTTAACTGGTATCTCTCTCTATAGATATATTTATGTAGATATATTGAGTTATAAATCTGTTTTTGTTGATATATATTATATATACACACACACATATATTCTAAAAAGTTCATGGAAATATTCATATGATCTTTTAATTCTATTTTTCCGTGAACTTTGTTAGGTACCCTGGTGTGTGTGTGTGTATTTCTGGTGTTACAGGGACAGTTTTGTTGGTATGTATATGTCCAACTATATAGGACCACAGTTTAGACCTTTTTGAATAATATAAACAGTTCATTTTCTGAGGAAGAAAATGAACTAAGTTTTAGTTTTAAAAGAATGAATTCTTCTAACGAGAATTCTGAATCTTTATAGAATATAGTAAAGCACATTGACATGAACTGTAAATAGCTACCCATTTAAAAATTTTTTTTATTTCTGGCTGAGATTATGCCATGAATGCTATTCTGTATATAGACTTTTGGGAAGGGTATTGAAATGTGTTTTAATTATGTAAACTTGCATTGCTAATTGTGCTATGCTCTCTTCTGTTTATATTGCAGTCGTGCTCATTCTCCTGCCTTAGGAGTACACTCTTTTTCAGGGGTGCAGAGGTTCAACATTTCAAGCCATAATCAATCTCCAAAGAGACACAGTATTTGTCACTCTCCAAACAGTAATTCTACTGGTTCCTTTCTTGCACCAGAAACAGAGCCAATTGTTCCTGAGCTGTGTATTGACCATTTGTGGACAGAAACAATTACTAATTTAAGGTTTGGAGTATATGTATATTTTTTTCGTTTATTTGTCTTTAGCTTCTGGCCAGTAGAGGGATCTGAACCCTTGCTCTTGGTGTTATAACACTGTGCTCTAAACAGCTGAGCCAACCAGCCAGCCCTATATTTTTATATTCAAAGAAAAATGTTGCTAAAAGTTTTGGAAAATATTTGATATTTTGATTAAGCTTTCTTCTAATATAATCAGTTTTTAATACATATAAAAATATATAGAGATCTATATTAAGGCCACCTTAATTGCCTTCAGTTTCAGTAAGAGGATATTAATGATACCAAAGTGATTATAAAAATATAATTTTGTTATTTGATATTTCTTCCTTAACTTAGTAGTAATGACTTCTCAGATTTGAAGTGTTTGATATTTTAGGAAGAAACAACCCATTTCTGTAGATTAGGAAATTTGGGATTTTGAAGTATTTTTCATCCGTTTTCATGTTAGTTGAAACATGAAAAACTCTACTTTTGGGAAACACAGTTCAGACCTCTGTTCTATGTGACCTTTCTCCTTCTATGTTCTCTTTAATAATTTATTAATTCAGCCGTACGCCTGTGTGTTTGTGCTGATTAACAGCTAATAAGTCATTGTCTCTGTCCTCAAAAGAGAGACAAGTAGTTGAAGGATGTTCTGCTGGTAGGGCTTTGGAAAGATGAATAGATATTTGCTAGGCAGGTAAGTGGGGAATGCCACAGTTAGCAGCTGGGATCAGAATAAGAGTTCATAACTGTGAGTGTGTGGTATATTCAGGGAATTGGAGATGCTCTCACTTTGGTTTGTGCAGGGGGCAGGGAAAGGGCTGAGAAAATGGAAGCTTGAGAGAGCGATTGCCCTTTAGGCCTGTTCTATTTGATGAGAGCTGGCTGTAAGAAGGCACTTGATATGCAGGTTGTAAACTCGGCAGAAAGAACAGAGCAATAAATGTGGGAGTTATTGGCTTATAAATGGTGACTGAGGCAAGAGAGTTGGATTAGAATTTAAAGAGTGTGTAGAGGTGGGATACATGAGGTTCCAAGAGGACCTGTGAATGAGCTTGCAGTTGCAGTGATTCTGTTAACTCTGTGGAATTGTATTCAGTAATCGTGTGTATGTGTAATGTTGTAGTGTATGTGCCTTTTCCTACGGAGAAGGTTTTTACATTCGTTAGATTCTCAAAGGGATCTGTGACCTCCAGATAGTGAGTCTATACTCAGTAGTGCAGAATCAGAAGATGGCTAGGATGGAAGTCCTGCAAACTATAGATTTTGGGGGTGATAGAGAAAAAGCCACTATAGAGAGACAAAGCAAGGGAGGTCAGATGAGAGAAAAGCAGGGAATATCATAGAACACACAAAAAGAGCATTTCAAGAATAAGGAGGTGCCAGTATTGCCAGGTGCTGGTGAAGTGTGGTCCTGAGAGGTGAGCTGAGATTGGAGGTGCTTGGATGGCAGTGATTTCACTGGTGACCTTGCCCAGAACATTTTAGGCTTCGAGGGTGGTGGGGGGAAGTGGGGTAGAAAAAGTAAATGGGGACTGAGGAAGTGAACATAGGCATATAAACTGTTTTAAGGAGTTTGCCTTTGAATGAGGATTAGGATACAAAACTAGCTAGAGGAAATCTCAGGGTCAAGGAGAGTTTTGTTTTTGCTGAACTATATTAAAGAAAATTAGTCTTCATGGCATTTTACCCCTAAATACCTCTGTGTGGATCTCTAAAAAGTTAGAACAGTGTTTTTTCTACCTAACCACAGCACCATTTTTCTATCCACTCAAATTAACAATAAGTCCTTCATATTTGGGTATTTGCTGTCCTCAAAGAGGAAAAGCATTGAAAATCCAGGGGAGAGGAAATGATTTATGGAACAAGGAACAGAAAGGAGCACAAGTGGTATATTGACAAAATAAAATTTAAAAAAAAAAAAGAAAGGAACACAAGTGGAGAGACTAGCCTTGGGGAGTGTATTAGTCCGTTTCTGTTGCTTATAACAAAGTATATGGGACTGGGTAATTTGTAAGAACATGAAATTTATTGCTTACAGTTTCTGAGGCTGGGAAGTCCAAAGTCCAAGTAACACAACTGGTGAAGGTCTTGGTGGTGGTGACAGTGACCCCTCCCATTGCAAGATGGTGGAAGTAGAGAAGAGAGAGAGACTCTCTTCTTCTCTTTCTTATCTTCATTTCTTTTCTTTTCTTTTCTTTGCGGCTGGCAGGTTTGGGGATCTGAACCCTTGACCTTGGTGTTATCAGCACCACACTTTCCTAAGTGAGCTAACCAGCCAGCCCTCTCTCCTCTTCTTTTAAAGCCCTCAGAACCATGCCCCTGACCACCATTTTAGTCCATTCACTACTGCACGGTCCTACAATCCAATCACCTCTTCACAGCCACACCTTTCAGTTACCATAATAGGATTTCCCACTTTCTTAACAGTCACAGTGGGGGCTAAGTTTCTAACAGATAAAACTTGCAGAACATAATTCAAGGTTCAGCGAGTTTTGGGGGGGACATAATTCAATCCGTTACGGGAGAAAGAAGGATTCATCAGATACATTGAGCAGGAGGTTGAGCTTCAGCCTTGTAGCCTTGTTTTCTCTGTGAAAGGGAAGGCAAATGCATGTTATTTATTAGAGGATGGGAGTGGGGAATAGGTAGTCAGGAAAGCAGAGATGTAAATACAGGTTGATCATTCCAAATCCCAAATCTAAAATGTGCTGAAATCTGAAACTTTTGGAGCACTGGTGTGCCACAAGTGGAAAATTCCACACCTGGCGTCATGTGACAGGTCACAGTCAAAACATAAGTGCACAACACAGTTTATTCAGCACCCTCAAGGAAACAGACCCTTCTAGCCTTCTTCAGCTGTGATATATCTTCTGTGCATACCCAGATTGCCTCACGCAAGCACACCCACAAATGGTAATGAAATGGCACTTGTGCAGGCTGGACACGCCAACAATAGGTTTCACGTGATGCCATACGTGAGGCCAGGACCTGTGTGGGTAATACAGTGGCATCTTTGCTTTCTGATGGTTCGATGTAAACAAGGTTTGTTTCATGCACGATATTATTAAAAAATACTGTATAAAATTACCTTCAGGCTATGTGTATAAGGTGTATGTGAAACATAAGTGAATTTTTTATTTAGACTTGGGTCCCATCCCCAAGATATCTCATTATGTATAGGCAAATATTTTAAAATCTAAGAAAATCTGAAATCCGAAATACTTTTGGTTCCTGTTGAACTAGGTTCTCTCTGTTTTTGTTCCTCATGTGTATAATAAAATTTCTGTCATGTAAATTTAGCCCTTAAGTTTTTATTTCTATGTTGATGTCTATATAAAAGGAATAAAATTTTCTCAAGTAAAAAAAAAATTCCTACATTTAAAAATCCTTTTTCTTTAAATATTTTATTGGTAAGTTGAATATATCACAGATCCCTCTTATACTTCTGTACTACTTTAGAAAGAAAGGTTTGGGAATTAAGAGGTATGGTTTAAAAAAGAGGAGTGAAGTGGGGCCTAATCTGAGAGAGAGAGAGGTTAGAGAGGAAAGGTCATGTTATAAAAAATCTGACCCTTTAGACACTTTAAGTGGTAGGAATGCAAGTTTGCATTTCTTTATAATTAGGTGGCTTGCATAGTAGTATGGAATTAAAAAGTCCATTTAAATAATAATTAAGTTTATTATAAATTTTCTGAAGAAAGCTATGTAATGGGCTCCCAATCAAGGAGCTGGAAGGAATCTTAGTGATCATGAAGTTTAATTCTCAGAAGTGCCTTTGTGTCTTCCAGTTATTTCTTGACCCAAGTAGTTTTTAGATGTCTTGCAGAATATATTCAGAGACTTAATAGTTACTGTGGTAGATTTTTGGACCAATGCTGACAATGTTTTTATTAATGTATCAATTGCAGAGAGAAAAATTCACAGGCCTCAAAAGTGTTTATTACTTCTGACCTATGCGGGCAAAAGTTTTTGTGTTTTTTAGTAGAGTCCCAGCTCCAGTTACGGTAAGTGTATAGATGTCCCATTGTTTCTGTGTAAATTAGAGCTGCTTTTTCTTTTATTCTGGCTTGGGTAGCTTTATTGAGAAATAATTTCTAATCATAAAATTAACATGTTTTAAGTGTATGATTAAATGACTTTTTGGAAATTTATAGAGTTGTGCAACCATCACCGCAATCCAGTTTTAAAGCATTTCTATTACCGTAAAAAGATTCTCTTGTGCCCATTTGCAGTCAGTCACGTTCCTGTTCCCAGCCTCAGGCAACCACACTCTAAAGGCTTTCTGCCTCTGGAATAGTTTTTTCTGGACATTTTATTTTACTTTCTTTTTTTGTTTTTTATTTATTTATTTATATATATATATATATATATATATATATATATATATATATATATATATATATATATATATATATATATATATATATTTATTTATTTATTTATTTTAAATTTTATTTTGTCGATATACATTGTGGCTGATTATTGCTCTGTCATATCAACTTCAAATAATTGTGGTTGTTATATCTTCTTCCCCCCCCCCCCCCCGGTTTGTGTGCGTGTGTGTGTCTGTCTGTGTGTGTGTGTGTGTGTGTGTGTGAATTTATATATTAATTTTTAGCTCCCACCAATAAGTGAGAACATGTGGTATTTCTCTTTCTGTGCCTGACTTGTTTCACTTAATATAATTCTCTCATTTTATTTTACTTTCGATTACAATACGTAGTTTTTTTGTGTTAGGCTTCTTTCATTTAGTATGATGGTTTTTCTGATCTAGCATGTTATAACATGTTTGAGTACTTCATTCCTCTTGCTGTTTAGTATTTCAGTGTATAGATATACCACATTTTGTTTATCCATTCATCAGCTTATGGACATTAGGTTTGTTCCCACTTTTAGACCATTGTGAATTATGGCACTGTGAACGTTCGAGCAAAAGTCTTTGTGTAGACATACATGATTTCATTTTTCTTGGGTAGATTCCTGGAAGTGGAATTGTTGAGTTGAATGGTAAATTCATGTTTAACTTTTTAAGAAATTGCCAAACTATTTTGCAAATATGTTATACCGTTTTGTATTCCCACTAGCAATATATGAAGGTTCGTTCCCCTTTAACCTTGACTCTGTTGGATAATTGTCAATCTGTGGAGCCATTCTAGTGGGTATGAAGTGGTTTTCATTTGCATTTTCCTAAAGGCTTCTGATGTTGATCATCTTCTCATGTGGTTATTAGCCATTCATTTGTCTTCTTAGGTGAAATGTCTTTTCAAACCTGCCCATTTATTTATAATTATTTTGAAATAATTATAATAATATAATTATATTCATTATAATTATATATTTATATTAATATAATAATTTTGAAATAATTATAGATCATCAGAAAGTTGCAAAATAGTAGAGATGTACCCTCCACTCTTTTCCCCCCAGAGGTAACATCTTGCATAACTGTTGCACATTATCAAAACCAGGAAATTGACATCAGTACAATCCACTCACCTTATTACAGATTTCATCACTTTACATGTATTCATTTGTGTGTGTATATGGTTCCATGTAGTTTTCTCACATGTGTAGATTTGTGTAAATACCAGTACCACCACGATTAAGATAGAAAATATCTTTACCATTAAATATCTTCCTTATGCTACCTCTTTACAGTCACACAACGTCACACACAGTTACACATATAGCCCCCCGCATCCCTGCCACCCTTCAGTCCCCAGCAGCCACTAGTCTGTTCTCCATCTCTGTATTTCTGTCATTTGAGAATGTTGTACAAGTGGAATCATACGGTATGTAACCTTTTGAGATTGCTTCTTTCCATTCAGCATAATACCCTTTAAGACTCATGGGTTATTGCATGTATCAGTGGTTTATTTTATTTTATTTTTTATTTTAATATTCAGCTGTGTGAAGTTTCAAGAGAGTAATGATAAAACCCAGCTCATCTTTGGCTCTGTGACCAATATACATGCAAAGGGTGCAGCACCAGTGGAGGTAAATGCAGGCACATTTCTTGAGAAGTTGAAAATAATTATGCTTCATCAGATTTTTCAGCTGAAAAATCTGCCAATGTGCTCAGATTGGAAAATAAATTTTTTTGTCTTTTTTGAAGAAAATAGGCACAATGTTGGTACTGGAGGGCACTGGAAACCTGGTGCTGTACACAGGAGTGGTTCGGGTAAGCAATAAGTACCGCTTTCATGCTTTTAGACTGCTCTCATTATTTTTTAATGTTATTTTAATTTGATATTTAAAATATGTTGCCCTCCTGCCTGCACACTTTGGCAGAATATTTTTGTTAAAAGTTGAAAATTAAGTTTGCACTTTATGTTGGTCCTAATTTGGAGTGCCTAAGGCTCACTGCCATCGGATGCATTGGTACTATGAACCTGACACAGATGGGGAGCCTTTAAAGTATAGGTAGATAATTAAAAAAAAAAAAAAAAAGTTAGTTGAACTGTTTTGAAATTGGTGTATGGATAGCTTCTATAAGTTCCAAAATTTTGGTGAAGTTTTATGTATTAAATGTGATATCTGTTGGCTACATCTTTTTTTGGTTAAACATTTGTGAAGTTTACTTACAGAATCATATAAATTTTATGAATTTAGATTATGAAATTTAAATACATACAATTTGAGGAAGAGCAATGACGTGAACATTCATATAACCACTACTCAGGTTATGAAATAGAATATTGCCAGTATCTTTATCTTTATTATGTTATTTTCTGATTCTATCTCCATCTTCCTCCCGAAGATAGGTACTATTCTGACTTCAGTGATAAATCAGTCCTTTGTTTTTTATTACTAGTTTTTGCAATTAGATATGTATCACTAAACAGTAAATTGTTTAGTTGTCCTTGTTTCCGAATTTTTATGTGATGGAAATCATACTGTGTACTATTCTCTGACTTGCTTATTTTGCTCAACATTGTACTCTTCTTAGATTTTTCTGTGTTGATGTGTAGTTGTTGTTTGCTCGTTGACTGTTATAAAGTATTCCATTGTATCATTATACCAGAATTTTTACTATTTTACTGGTCAGTAGAGTTGTTCGTGTTCTTTCTACTGTTTGCTCTGATAAACAGTGCTTTAAAAAAAATTTTATGTATGTCTCCTGATTTTCAGAGTATATGCGTATTTAACTTGGCCACATTGTGCCAAATTGTTTTCTGAAATGTAAATTGTACCAATTTACAACATTTCTCTCTACTTCTTGCCTTCAGGAGTGTGAGAGAGTTCTCAGTACTTTCTTTCTTGCATTCTTGCTAATCCATAGTACCATTATTTTTTGGAGGGGGGGGAGTGTTTCATTTGTTTTTTCCAAATTGGTGCCTTGTTACCAGGTGAGGGTGGAAACCTAGGCCTTTGCTGGTAGGACTAGGGGTGGGGCACAGTTTTTTTCATAGTGTTTGTCTAGAGTATGTTGGTTATTGTGTAAAATTTTCTGTCTTTTTAGGCTATTGCCTTTGTAGTTCTTTGGCTAGGGAGAACAGGATTTCTTGGGCCCTTTTTTTGGTGTGCTCCCATTGGTGTTTCTGGGTTGCCAGCTTGGCTAGCACCCAAGCTAGGATATATGAGGCAGAAAGAAAACCCAGGAAACTCATCATCATGTCATTTGTTGGGTCCTGAGGTATCTAGCTGGTCTGTCTTCTCTCTACCTTTCAGAATCTTAGGTTTGTTTCATATATAATGTGTAGAATTTTTAGCTGTCCTTAGCATGAGGAAAAGTGATCTGTCTGTCTACTCTGTCTTGTCCTGTCTGCTGGGATTTTCATAGGGGTGGGTTGAATCTATAGATAAATTTGGGAGAGGATTGACATTTTCCTATATTTAGTCTTTTGACCCATAAAGAAGATATGTCTTTCCATAATTATTTACATCTATTTTCTGTCAGTAGTCTTCTGTATTTTTCAGTATACTGGTCTGATATATCTTTTGTCAAATTTATCCCTAAGTATTTCATA
Source organism: Cynocephalus volans (assembly GCF_027409185.1). Lineage (NCBI taxonomy): Eukaryota > Metazoa > Chordata > Mammalia > Dermoptera > Cynocephalidae > Cynocephalus > Cynocephalus volans. The sequence goes on from NC_084473.1 coordinate 86,651,423, forward strand.
GTTTTGATGCTATTGTAAGTGTTAACTGTTTTTTAAATTTTAATTTCCAGATGTTCTTGCTTGTGTATAGAAATAGAATTGATTTTTGTATATTGAATTTATATCCTGCAACTTTGGTAAACTAACTTATTAGCTCCAGTGGCCTTTTTTCTTTTCTTTTTTTTGGTGAGTGGCTGATATGGGGATCCAAACCTGTGACCTTGGTGTCGTAAGACTGTGCTCTAACCAACTGAGTTAACTGGCCAGCCTCTCTAGTGGCCTTTTTGTAGATTCCTTAGGATTTTCTACATAGATATACATAGCATTAGCAAATAAAGACAGTTTTACTTCTTCCTTTTCAATCTGGAAGCCTTTTATATATATATATATTTTTTTTTGTCTTTTTCACAACCGGCACTCAGCCAGTGAGTGCACCGGCCATTCCTATATAGGATCTGAACCCGCGGCGGGAGCGCTCCCAGCGCCACACTCTCCCGAGTGCGCCACGGGCTCGGCCCGATATCTTTTCTTTTTTTTTAATTGCACTGGCTAGAACCTCCAGTACAATGTTGAGTAGAAGTAGTGAGAGCAGTAGCCCTTGCCTTGTTACTTATCTTAGAAGGAAAGCATTCACCATTAAATATGATTTTGGATATAGGTTTTTCTTGAATTCCCTTCGTGTGTTTGAGGAAGTTCCCTTCTGTTCCTGGTTTGCTGAGAATTTTTTATCATAAATAGATACTGGATTTTGTCAAATGTTTTTTTCTGTATCTGTTTAGATCTTTGGCCAAATCTGGCTTGAGTTCTACTTTTGTACAGTCTATGAGCTAAGAATAGTTTTTACCTGTTCAAATGGTTAAGGGAAAAAAGAAGAATATATAATAGACTGTATGCGGCCCACTGAGGCTAAAATATTTAGAAAAAAACATACAAAATTTGCCAATCCCTGATGTAGATGATCATATTTTTTTCCTATTTTATACTGTTATTAATGGTTAATTACATGGATTTATTATCAAATGTTAAAACTTACGTTGCATTTGTGGGGGTCATGATTTATTATGCTTTTAATCAATTTTAGTGATTTATTTTTCAGTAAATCAGCCTTTCATTTCATTGGCTTTTATTTTTTTGTTTTGGTTTTATTTCTGCCCTTTATTATATTGTTTTCTTTCACTTACTCGGGTTTAGTTTGCTTTTATTTTTCTAGTTTCTTAAGGTAAGTTTCACTCATTGATTTTAGACCTTTTTTTCTTTTCTAATATAAGCATTTAGTGCTGTAAAATTTCCTATCAGTAATGCTTTATCTGCATTCAGCAAATTTGATAGAGTGTAATTTAATTTACATTGAATTTAATTTCTGATTTCCTTTGTGACTATTTTGCTCATAAGATTTTTTAAATGTTTTGTTAAATTTCCAGAGTTTGAGGGATTTCTTTTCCCTTGTATCTTCTATTTTATTTCTCTTAAGTTTAGGAAAATGATTTGTATGCCTTTTATTATTTTGATTTTTTAATTTTTTCAGTTTGTTTCGTGTACCAGAATATTGTTTATCTTAGTGAATCTTCTGTGCATTTGAAAACAATGTGCGTTTTGATATCATTGGATGGAGTATATTCTAATTGTCAATTTGTTCAATTTGGTCGATAGTGTTCATATCTTCTTCATCCATGGCAATTCCTTTTACTTTTTGTATTGGTAACAGAGAGGAGTTTTGAGGTATTAACATGTCATTGTGGTTCTATCAATTACTTAAAGAGGGTATTGAAGTCTCCAAGTGTAATTGTGGATTTGTCTATTTCTCCTTTCAGTTCTGTCAGTGTTTGAGTCTGTCATTTTTTTCCTTTGTTCTTTCCTTTACTTTGCAACTTTCTTGTTTGGTGCGTACACATTTAAGATTTCTATTCCTTCCTGGTGATTTGGTCCATTATCTTTAACTAAAGACTCTCTTTGTCCCTAGTCATTTTCTTTCCTTTGAAGTCTACTTTATAGCCACTCCAGATTTCTTTTGATTAGGGTTTGCATGATATATATTTTTTCTATCCTTTTACTTTTTTAAAATTTAAAAAAAATTTTTATTTATTTATTTTTGTCTTTTTTTTTCGTGACCGGCACTCAGCCAGTGAGTGCACCGGCCATTCCTATATGGGATCCGAACCCGTGGCGGGAGCATCGCCGTGCTCCCAGCGCTGCATTCTCCCAAGTGCGCCACGGGCTTGACCCCATCCTTTTACTTTTTAAAAATAGTTATACAGTATCTTGCTTTTGTTTTTAAAATTATTTATTTATTTATTTTTAGGCAGCTGGCCATTACAGGGATCCGAACCCTTGACCTTGGTATTATAATACCATACTCTAAACAGCTGAGCTAACAGGCCAGCCCACCATCCTTTTACTTTTAACTTATCTATGTCATTATATCTGAAGTGAGTTTCATGTAGCCAACATATAGTTGGGCTGTATTTTTTTTAATCCTTTCTTCCAGTCTCTGTTATTTAATTATTGTGCTGTAAATACATTTAATATGATTAGTGACCTGAAGGGATTTAAAGTTTTCATTTAATATTTTTTTCTGTTTGTTCCTGGTGAGCTTTGTTCCTCTGCTTCCCTTTTTCCTTTTTTCCTATGAATGACTTGAACAGTTCTTAGTGTTCCATTTTTATTTATCTATAGTGTTTTTGAGTTTCTTAATGTTTTTTGTGGTGTTACTCTAGAGTTTACAATATATAAATAGTCTATCATTGTCTGCTCTTATGAAGATAATACCATATAGGTTTCTTTACCCTCCCCCCTTTATGGTGTAGTTGTCTTAAATATTACCTGTACAAACACAGAGAATCACATCTGATAATATTATGGTTTTTGGTTTCAAATATCAAACATAAATAATTTCGAGATTATGCATAAATTATTCTATGTTCCAGGTTTTCTTTTTGTAACCATTTCCTTTCTTTTTGAATCATCATCTTTTGTCATTCTTTTAGTTCATGTCTGCTGGCTAGAATTTCTTGTAGTTTTCTTTTATCTGAGAATGCCTTCATTTCACTTTCATTCCTGAAGAATAAGTTACTGACACACAGAGTTCTAGGTTGACAGGTTTTTTCTTTGGCACTTGAAAAATGTGCTACTTCTTTCCGGCCTCCATGGTTTCTATTGAGAAGTCTCCTGTCTTTTGACTTGTCCCTCTAGTAATGTTTCTGTTTTTTTCTACTTTCAAGATTTGTTTCCTTTGTCTTTTATTTTCAAAAATTTTATTATCATGTGTGATTTCTTTGGATTTAGTCCTGGTAGGGGTGCACACAGCTTCTTTAATCTATAGGTTAACTCAACTTGGGAAGTGTTTTCACTTTTTTTTTTTTTTAAAATATTTTCAGCTCCAGTTTTTCTCCTTTCCTGATTCTCCAATTTATGAATGTTAGATACTTTGTTTTAGTCCCACATACAGGTTCCTGAGGCACCATTTATTTTTTAATCTTTGTCCTTCCTTGCATACTTCTGTCTTATTATAGAGTGAGGATGAAAGCCAGGGCCCTTCCCCCCTCACAGTTGCACAAGATGGGAGGTAGTGAGCTGCTCCATCCTGGCAGTCAAAGATGGGGCTCTATCCGCAGTCTCTGCAGCTGCAGTGCCTAATGAGGAGGGGGAGAGATGTCACCTAGTTCTGCAGAGCAGGGATGTAAGCCTGGCCCACAGTCTCTGTCTGGCGGAGGGGTACCCCCTGGTCCATGTATTGTAGGGCTGAAAGATAGGACACTGCCCACAGTCTCCAGGCCATACCTCCTGGTGAGGAGCGGGGGAGGGCTGTGGCTTTTTTCGTGGTGTTTGCCTGGAGTAGGGAAGATATGGTTTGTTTGTTTCTGTCCTACTTGGTCACTCTTTTCCCAACACTGGTTAGAAAGAGTAAGGTTTTCTTGGGACCTCTTTTGTCTGGGCTGTGGGTGTGTTTGGGTTGCAGGCCCTTTAAAGTCCAAGGCCTGATTATGTAAGGGGTTAAAAAAGCAAAAACCAAAACCAAGGGAATTCGTCGTTAGGTCATCGCTGTGTCTCAGGTCTCTAGCCAGTTTGTCTTCTTTTCCTACCTTTCAGAGTCTTCTGTTAGTTGCATTATAAATTGTGTGCTGGTTTTTTTTTTTGTTGTTGTTGTTTTTTGTTTTTTTGGTAATTGGGGGAAGAGTAATTGGAATGTGCATATTTCATCTTTTCATGAACTGGGGGTTTCAGATAGCTTTTTAAAAACTTGTAATATACTAGGTTTCACTGTTATTTTTGTTTTTTAAACCTGCAGATTTTATATGGGTGACTTCTATTATGAGCTTTTGAGTGTATATTAACATAAATTTGTATGTTGTTAAAATTTCACTTTAGTTTTGAGCATCTCCTTTTAGTCTTAACAAGTTTTCATCCTGTGTAGATATGAATATCTGTTGTGTTTTTCCTGAGAACTCTACAGGTAGGTAAAATAAGGGGTGGTTAGTGTGGATTTTCAACTCATTCTTCTTAAGGTCAGTGAAGAATTTATTCTATTCTATGAAGAGCTTTATCAAGGAAGAGAGTTTATGGTGGAAAGCAGAGATGGTGAGCTACAGAGCACAGTTTGAATTAGATTTAGTTTCTTGAGCATCATCCATCCTCATTTTTCTAGCCCTTGGGGAGTGTTTGGTGTTCTTTGTCTCTGCCTTGAGACTTAGTTAATAAGATTGCTTAGGGACACTAAGCTTATCCTTTGTAAGCTTAGTGTCCCTTTTGTCTTTACTACCAATAATGTAGAAAAATTTATATAATATATGGAATTTTGTATAATGTCTTGACTATGTTAACATTCTCCTCTTTCCTGCAAAAAAAAGTTCCTCAGTAATGAAGAGAAAAATCAAACCAAGAGAAATCCTACAAAAGTATTTGCAGTTGGATGGTGGCATTTGATAGATTATTAAAATTTTAATTCCGATGGTGTTTTAGTTGTGTTTGTTGAGCACGAAGTTTGAAATATCAAAAGAAATATGTGCTACATGCCTTAACATTTATTTAAGGATATGATGCATTAAAGCCAGTATTTTCTTCCACGTCTTTCTATTGCTCAAAGGTGGGAAAGGTTTTTATTCCTGGACTGCCGGCTCCTTCCTTGACGATGTCCAACACAATGCCTCGGCCCAGTACTCCATTGGACAGTGTTAGTACTCCTAAGCCTCTTTGTAAACTACTTGGATCATTGGATGAGGTAAGAAATGGATCAGGTGTTGCCAAAATATTAATATTGTCTTACAGAAATTTGGGCAAATATGGGTTCTTTCCATGGTTGACTTAATTTTAGCTAATACTTGTAGAATAAATGTTTTCAAACACAAATGAGTCAGTTAACGCACATTGATTTCCCTTGTGATGTGTGTGGTACTGTTTGAACATGCTAGAGAGAAGAAAATTATGTATTCTTTTTCACTCTAGGGATTTCACAGTTTACTTGGGTGGAATAGATGCATTGTCTGCATGAGAAATTACAATTTAAGGTAGACTGTTAAGACTTATGAAGGAGGATCCAAAAGTACCAATAGTAGATTCACCGATGGGGTGATACATCCTGATGAGATGATGTGGCAAAACCAAAGCCTCAACTCTGAGGGACATGTCAGATGAGGTTTAGACCTTGAGGATACGTAGGGTATCTGTAGGTAGAAAGGGGTGTTCGGGGCAAGGAGGAATCACACATGCACAGGCATAAAGGCAGGAGAATGCAGAACCTTTTTTTAAATGCATAATTGTACCTCCATCTCCTAGAATACAGTTTAAGGACAACATATCTGAAAGAATACTTATAAAAGTACAAGAGGTCTGTTGGGTGAGGCAGGGCAGTGGGTGGGATAATAACAACAACCTTTTTTTGTGCATTTTCTATGTGGTAGGCACTGTTCTAAGTGCTTTATCATTATTAACTCATTTACTCCCTTAGAATAGCTTTATTGAGAAGATGCTGCTGTGATCCTTGTTTTACAAATTAGTATATAGAGGTACACAGAGGTTACTTGTCTAAGGCGATGAAGCCAGTAAGTGATGTACCTGGGACTTACACTCTTACTGATGTGCTCTTAAAGGGATTTACACTCTTACTGATGTGCTCTTTTTACTGATGTGAAAAGGTGGTTTTATTCTGAATGCAATTGCCAGGCATTACAGGTTTCTCAGGAAGGAGTTATGAGTGTTATCTGGATTTTAGATTGGCTTATCTTGAGATTGAATATAGGGAGACCAGTTAGACTTGAAGTGAGGTTGTCTGTGTCAACCTAAGAGTTGTGAAGAGGGTCTGAGCTAAGGCAGTTTATGTGGAAAGGAGGAGAGTGACATGAGAGGCCTGGAGAGGTGGAAATGCCAGAGTCTGTCAGCTGTTTGGTTTTGTGCTGCTAGGCTGGGGAGAGGCGATGTGGAACAAGGCTCAGAATTCTCTGAGTGACCTGGATAGGTACTCTTGCTTACCACGTTAGGAATCCTGGACAAAAGTAGTCTGTATTGGAGGGACAGCTGAGTGCAGATGTTTAGGGGCATTTCAAAAGGAAGATTAGTGCTGGCAGTTGCATTGGGTAATGTGTAGGACCTGATTTGAACTTTCTTCCTTCAAGCCAGCGCATTTGTAGAACTTTCAAAAGGGGAGCTGGAGAAGTATCAGAGAGTTTTGTGTGATTTGGAAAAATTTCTTTTATAATAAATAGTTTCCAATTTTTAGAATTCCTTAAACCCAGGACAGATTGTGTCTTTTTGCTAGCTGTGAGGTCACAGGGACACCATAGTCTTAACACATTGGCTGATGGCTTTCCCACTTCTCTGACAGATTGTGCTGCTAGGCTTAGAGTCAGGACAAGGGGGGCTGAATTTTTCTGGAAACTGTTGGAGTAGAAGCTGGAATGTTATAAATACATTTATATATTGGCTCTCAGGGTTGACAAGATGTTCTATTTAGAAATGTCCTATACAAATTTAATTATGGGAATATAAAGAAGATCATTGGAGATTTAAAATTGAAAGCATCTGTGTGTACTTAGTAACTAAGATCATTTAACTATTTTTGTTTGTATATTTGCAGTTAAATAAATAAATGCTGTTCTTATTTTCAAATAAATATTTGCTGATAGGAGAAATACCACCAAATATTGGTCACGCTTCTTTGATTTTTAATTGCTCTCCTTTCTCCCTGGGTTCTTAGTTCTTCAAGTCATGTCTGTCTTGTCTTCCTGAAATTACAGTTTATGTCTCTGGTCCTGTAAAATTGCCAGAAGTCTTGCTACCTCCCTTCCTCTTAGCTGTGGCCTTCCTTTCACATTTTCCGGCTATCGCTATGCTTCCCCAACGACCCAAAATGCAAATGCCCAGAGCAGGAAAAGCAGGATAGGAATGTTGGCCCTGCTCTCTGTGGGTCCTGTTTCTCCTAGATCTTGGTCCCTCAAGTTGGCTAGCCTCTACAGCTTTCCAGTACCATTAATCAGATGTTTTGCTGTTTTATCCCCCTTGTCTAGTTGTTTTCTGTGAGCACCTTGGTCTCCTGCCAGGTACTTCATCATAGCTGGAGCAGAGTGATTTTAAATTCTTACATATAATTGTTTGTTAGACCATATGCAAAAAAGAAATAGTTAAGTTTTTTTAGTACTTAATTTCTCAAAAAAATACTTTATTTGTGTTGTATTTATGACTTTTACAGGTTGGTCTATTGTCTCCAGTTCCAGAACTCAGAGACTCTTCAAAACTTCATGATTCTCTCTATAATGAAGATTGTACTTTCCAACAGCTTGGAACTTATATTCATTCTATCAGAGATCCTGTCCATAACAGAGTAACTCTAGTAAGTATATTTTAAAAAAATCAGGTAGCTTTCTAAGAAATATATTTGTCAGAATGCACAATTTTGTCTCAAAAATGAGAACATATATTTATCATGATTTTAAAAATGTGTTGTAGTATGTCATTTTTTGTTGCATTATTTTACCTTTATAAAGTAATTCTGCATGTTTTCTAAAGTTTCTATCTTATTAAAAATTTATTGAAAACAAAAGCTTGTTCAGTTAGTTGAATCGTATATTGACATGATTTTTGTCATCTCTTTGAGAGTTGTCTCCTTTTGAGGATCGTGTCCCTTGTGTCTGTATAAAAGTTAGACACTTTTTATTAAAACAAGGATTTTTGAAAATTTTTTTCACATAAACACATTTACAGTTTTTGAAAGTTGGAAGTGTTCAATTCTGTTTGAAAAATACTGTTTTTCATTTATTTTACTGTATTTTGCTTTGACAGGTAAATAGTCTTGTACAGCACCAGCTGTTTTTAACACATTCAAAGACTTAGAATGCACAAATTCCATTTACTTTCTCTTGTTTGTTTCCGTTCTTTTCACTAGGAACTGAGTAATGGCTCCATGGTTAGGATCACTATTCCTGAAATTGCCACCTCTGAATTAGGTATGATTAAGAGTCAGACCTCACTTCTGTGTTCTCAGTTTGATTTATAAGATTTGGAGTACAGTCATCCTCCACATAACATTTCCATCAGTGATGGACCATGTATACAGTGGTTGTCCCATATGATTATAATACCATATTTTTACTGTACCTTTTCTATGTTTAGATATGTTTAGATATGCAAATATTTACCATTGTGTTACAGTTGCCTACAGTATTCAACTGTATACTGTACAGTACACTGTAACATGTTGTACAGGTTTGTAGCCGCCATAGGCTATATATATAGCCCTAGGTGTGTAGTAGGCTGTACCGTCTAGGTTTGTGTAAGTACATTCTGTGATGTTCATACAATGACAAAATCGCCTAGTAATGCATTTCTTAGAACATATCCCTGTTGTTAAGTGACACATTGTTGTAATTACTGGTTTATTTTAACATTTAGGGTTTAAAAAATTATTTTGTTATTTCTGAAGTCACCAGATCAAGTTTTTCACTTTGAAGAGAAGGTGTAAATAGCTGGGGAGTGCTTTGTGATGTCCACCCTGTTTGCTGTAAGGCGGGAATACAGTTGAAGGATATGCTAATTCTGTTTCTCTGAGTCTTAAGTCGAGGAATACCATGTACATGCCTCTTGTGAAAAAATATGAGAAACAGGAAGCCTAAGTGACTGTTTCTTGGCATATTCAATGATGTTTTTAATCCTAAACTAAATTTCTCAATCATTAGATAATTTGTGAAATGGACATATAATTGAATAATACTTAGTATTATAGTCAAAATACAATCAGAAGTGCTTTAATAAATATTAGAGTCTGCTTGAATTATTACTGAAATGCAGGGGAAGATACTAGGGGAGAATATTTCTGAATATAGCATAGTAAGCAAAATGTTAGAAATTTAATGGTTTACCAACGAACGTTAGGAAAAGAATGCTTATATGGGTATAAAAAAGTTCATGACATTTATTAGTTTCAAAATCTAAATGCCAAAGTAAGGCATTGGCAGATTGTACATTAGAATGATGTTTTCATTTTAGGGGTTTTCTTTCATGGTTGTGGTAAATGATATTCTAAGTTGATATACTATGGGTCTTCAAAAGTCCATGGAAAGATTTATATTAACTTTTAATTCTATTTTTTCATGAACTTTTAATGTACTCTTGTAGCGATTCCTCGCCTTTCTAAAGTACTTAGAAGTATTATAATCCTAAATAGAATATGTAAAACCAAATATTAATGGATGAAATAAAGTAAATAAAAACAAAATAAAATCTTAACCCTTTATAGACAAATAGAATTCACATGGTTCATGCATACAAGCTTATGCATTTTACTTAGAAAGGGTTCCTCAGACCCTCAGGCAGCATCTGGTTTATACTTACTTTGGATTCAACTAGACATGCTTGTTCATTTAGAACATCTTGTAATGCTAGCTAAGCATTGCTATTTGTGGATGCGTAAATTGAATATTATTCATTTACTGAAGTATTTAAGCAATATTTCATATAAATGTACTTACATAGAAATTGTAAGTTTCTTTTCTAGAATAACCTTTAATTTATTGTCCAAACTAGGACATTTTTGAGAGTGAAAGAGGGAGCAATTATTAAGTGCTAGGGCAGTTGATGTAAGTCAGGAGTGTCTCAGGTAAACTGGGCTATTTGGTCACCTTATTTCTGGTCCAAAATTAATGATTGAAAACTGCCCTCAGACCTCTTGCAAGCCCCATTTATTGGAGAATACAATAGTTGATGTAAGTGTCATATGACTGGCGAGGTAATGTTTGCATCCTTTTGGCTCTTTAATGACAGTTCTCTTTTCGTAGTAATTGGCCTTTACATAGTAGTAGTTTAAAAAGTTTTTTATGGAAGGGGGAAAAAAATGCATGCATAGGAAACATACTAAAATTAATCTTTGCTTTTAATAGTGCAAACATGTTTGCAAGCAATTAAGTTAATCCTGCCAAAAGAAATAGCGGTTCAGATGCTTGTCAAGTGGTACAATGTCCACAGTGCTCCAGGAGGACCTGGTTATCAGTCAGAGTGGAATTTATTTGTGACTTGTCTCATGAACATGATGGGTTATAACACAGACCGCTTAGCATGGACCCGAAATGTAAGTAAATATAATTGTTTCCTTCATGAGTTGTTTTGTTATCAGTGGAATGTTTGCATAATTGGTAATACAACATTCAGAGTACATAACAGATAAATTTAATAATATGCGTCCCTTATTCAAATTAATGTACTAAAACTAAGGCTTATTGTATCTATATATTGTAAATCAAATATTTAATATTATTAAATATTTGATAATAAATAACATTTTATTAGTAATTACAATTATTGAATTTTTGTAATGTATTAATGCACATTTGACTGTTATTTCTCATTTCATCTTTGTAAAATGACTGCACGTTATGCTAGGATTAGTAATCTTGGTTTTGTTGATAAACCAAATCACAAGGAGATCAGACTTGTGATTTGCTCAATGCTGAGACTACACTGTATCTTCTGACTCATTAAGATTCTTTTCTAAAGATAAGACTTTCTTTTTACACACATATTGCTTGGTATTTGAGGAAGAAGGTTCAATTTGAGGGGGATTGACAGTGCCTTAGCCTAAGTATGTACTCTGTGAATGGTATAAAGCTGCATTCCTCACCCTCTTCCTTCAGAAACCTTCTTACAGGCCCTTAATACATTATTTACAAAATCAAAAGGGTTGTGCTTTCATTGTTGGTGATTTCCTTTTAGCTCTAGAGATCCCTCCCAGGACAACCGTGCCTGGGTTACTCTGAAGAAATCACTCTAGAACACCTTCCCTTTGATTTTGGAAATATACATTATGAATAAGTGCACTTCAGCTTTTTGTAGTTTTTGTGCATAGCTATCCCGTGGAACTCATTGAAGAATATAGATCATTGTGCCCTAGTTTCAGGCAGAGAATCAGTGTCCCTCACATTTTCGTATTGTGGGGGTCAGTGAGCATCCACCCTTTTTTTCTTTTGTAAATAAAGGCATGGTTTTCTGACCTATGTATTTCTGACCTAAAGGAAGGAAAGAGAATGAATTCTTGAGGCCGAGTTGCTTTGACACTCGTTTAGAGGAATATATAGTTAAACCCTTGCTAACTTTTGTCCTCCCAGTTAAAGCTCAGGATGAAATGGCCCTCACTGACAAATTATTTTCATTTTGCTTTGTCCAGATCTATCCATTTTCTTGTTTTCATTTAAATAATGTAGTAGAGAGTACAAATATTTTTGGCATTTCTTTGCGCTTTTTCCAATTTACTGATGTGTTCAATGAGAGCATTGGATGGTACACTCTATGAACAGATACATTTGGGGTTAACTTTTTGTGTCCTTTGGGATGCTCATGTTTTCATTAGGTATATATTGAGCCCCCTGCTGTGAGCTAGGCACAATACCAGGCTTGTCAGATATACACTAGGAAGACAGACTGTTCCTTTCATGGAATTGATTGTCTTGGGAGAGACTAATAATAAATATTTTACATACGGGTTATGACATATCAAGGGTGGGGATCTACAGGAGCATATAACAGGGTTGGCTAACCTGAGACACTTTAAAAGAATGAAGATAAAACAGATTTGTATATGCCACAGAGAGGTATTGCTATCAGGCAGTCTCTGCTCTTCTTTCCCATAACTCCAGGTCTCATGAATCTGATAACCATAGCAGGGACGTTCTTTTTGACTGTGATTTAGACTCTGTGTGTGTGCGTGTGAGTGTGTGTGTGTATGTGTGTGTGTGGTATTTTGGTGAAGTTTTAGATATCTCTCATTTCACCTGTTGCTTAGATTTCACTGTCATTACCAGTTTTTGATTATATTGTGTGTGAATTTGGCTGTTTTTTATTTGAATGCTTCACAAGCAAACCTTTTCTTGATAATATTCACTTTAAAAAATTACTTTATTGCTGTCTATGTTAATTTTTTTATAGAAATCATCTTTCAGAGGAATGAGATTGATATATGTGTACGTTTTTATAGTATAGGAAAATAACCATTACGATTTATAGAGTTCTGGTTTATTAGTTGGTAGTTTATTGCCCCTATGAAGTAGTAGGGGTGGCATAGGTTATGCCAGGGGGAATTGAAGAAAAGTGACTTTTCGAAAACTGCTTTTATGTAGTTGTATTAGTTAGGATAGGCTAACTGTTGTAACAGAAAGACCTCAAGAGATAGAAAGGCTCAGATACAGTAGAAATGTCTATCTTGCTCATATAAGTGTGCTTGGCAAGTAAACAGGCCAACCTATTATTCAGGACTTAGACTGATGTAGGATCTGCCATCTTTAATGTGAGTCTCCAAAGATTGCCTTGGGGTTGACTCCATTCTAATCAGGTGGTGGAAGGCGCAAAGAGTCTGGAAGAGCAGATGTGGGAGGTTTTTTTCATGGACTGATCCTGGAAGTGGTGACATACACTTTCATTCGTGGTCACTCTGTCACACCTAATTTCAAGGAAGTTAGGGGCACACCCAACTTCAAGGGAGGCCGGGGTATGTTGTCTGGCTTTGGGTCCAGGAGAAAGAGAACAAAGAACAAAGAGGAGAAAGAGTAGCTAACTGTCTCTGCCATAGAATTGTTAGATGGTCCACTGTAGATGTTAAATAAATGTCTGCTTTGTTCTAACATTTGGCTAATCTTGGGTTTATTCTTTGAGAATTGGCATATTGTGGTATGCCTAAAGAAAGATGCATACCACATTTGTTCTGCTAAAGGTGTGATATACTCTGTGTTATCATAGAAGTAGGAGAGGAAAGAAAACTACTATTGCAGTGCTGAGGCTCTGTACTAGATGCTTTGCATATATGATTTTATTTCGTCTGTACAATGATCTAGAAGAAAGATATTTGTGCCAGGATTTTCCAGATGAGGAAGTGAGTTTGGTTGACTTTCCTTGGTTTCCTTTATTGGTAAAACTGATTTCTGAATCCTTTAAGTTAATTAGTGGACTGTAATAAATTAATGATTTTTGTCTTCTCTTTTGGGGTTATTTTCTAGTTTGACTTTGAAGGATCACTTTCCCCAGTCATTGCACCCAAAAAAGCAAGGCCTTCTGAGACTGGATCTGATGATGTAAGCATTATTATTTCTTGCTAATATAAATTGATTTGTGGGTACTCATACTAGTCTCCCACTTCAGTGGTATTCCTGTCATTTGTCTGTATTTCCAACACCTTTTGCTCTATTTATTTTAATACTGCACAAGTTATTTTGAAGGGTAGGATTTGTTGTTTTGTGTGCATTTATTCACTTTTGACTTTAATGATCATCTAAAAATTATTGTAGACATATGTATTGCTGCATGATTTCAGTTTGGGTTTATAGATATTTTATTGCCAAATGATCACCTAAATTGACAGCATTTCCTTTTGTTATGGATTGTTCCTCTAATTTAGATTCTCAGACATATCAGATTCCAGGGGTATATTCTTAAGTCCCCCCCAAATTTTTTAATTTGAGGTATAATTTACATAAATGAGATCCTCATATCTTGAGTTTACAATTTGATTGGTTTTGACATATACACACTCATGTAAGCCACACTCCCATCAAGATACACAACATTTCCATGACTCCATAAAGTTCCTTCATGCTGTTTTTAATCCATCCCTTTCTCTTCTTTAAGCAACTACTGATCTGAATTCTACTACCATATGTTAGTTGTGCCTGTTCCAGAACGGGATGTAAATGAAAATAATGTAGTATGTAATCTTTGGTTTAAGGTTTCTTTCACTCAGCATGATGTTTTTGAGAGTCATCCATGTTTTTGCAGATATCAGTGGTTTGTACCTTTTTATTGCTGAGTAGTATGAATTATACTGTAGTTTGTTCATTCTTCTGCTGATGGATATCTAGGCTATTTCCATTTTTTGACTTTTATGAAAAAAGTTGCTGCCAACATTCAGTAACAAGTCTTTGTGGACATATATTTTCATTTCTTTTGGATAAATTCCTAGCAGTAAAATTATTGGGTCGTTGCTGGTTCCCAAACTGCTTGTACCATATGACACTCTGACCAGTAACATATGCAAGTTCCTCATGTTCTGCAGCTTTGTCAACATTTGCTGTTGTCAGTTTTTTTAATTTTATCCATTTCAGTGTGTGTGAAATTTTTTCTCTTAGTGGTTTTAATTTTCTTTTCCCTGATGTCTGCTGACGTTAAACACTTCATGTGCTCATTAGCTACTTATATATCTCTTTGTGAAGTTTCTGTTCAAATGTATTACCTATTTTTAACTGTACTTTAAAAAATATTTTTTAAGCTATGGGCATTCCTTTTATATTCTGGATATGAGTTCTTTGCCATATACATGTATTGAGAATATTTTCTCTTTGTATGTGGCTTAACAGTGTTGTTTTTCATGAGGAGAATTTTGTATTTTGGTTATCCAGTTTATCAGTTTTTTTGTGTATTTGGTCCAAGAGTTTTTAAGGTAGAATAACAACACACTGTTTTAAGGCTTATAAAATTACCAGTAAATTCCAGGATCTGGACATAATATGAACTACATTCTTTGAACGCAATACAGTAGATCACAAATAGAAAATCAATAGATCCAATGCTTGGAATGTATAATCACTCCTAATATAAAATTCCGTTGGTTATTGGATCATTGTTCTAGCTCCAGCATCTCATAAACATGGAAAGATAAATATACCAACTAAATACAGGTAGGTCTTCTCTCTTACTGTAACATGGATCAGTGTAGTGGTTGCTAGACCTGCCTGTCCACACTGCCCATCTTTTATTCTTTACTATTGGCTTCATAAAACACAGTCTGAGATAAACTTAAGTTTTTTCTCTCAATCCCTACCTAAACAGTAGGATTTTACTTGCACAGTCTGTTCCCTAGAAGAGATGGTTTTCAAATGGTTTTTAAAGGTGGCTTATCTTGGGCTGGCCCCATGGCTCACCACGGTAGCGCCAAGGTGTGGGTTCGGATCCTATGTAGGGATGGCCAGTGCGTGTGGTGCAGACGACACCGAGCCAAGGGTTGCGATCCCCTTACTAGTCAAAAAAAAAAAAGAAAAAGAAAAAAAAAGGTGGCTTATCTTAATGTTTATCACTGGCATCCGGAAATTGCTTGACTATTTTGTAGTTTTTTTTTCTTTTTCAGTATTGTGATTTTTTTCATATTCTTAGGTTGACTTAATGTGAAAATGGATCTTGAATTGTTTTAAGTGAATTTGAATTTCTTTTTTAATGATGAAATTACAAGGAGGCGTTATTTAAAAAAATATATCCTTTTTATTCTTCTCAGGACTGGGAATATTTACTGAATTCAGACTACCACCAGAATGTTGAGTCTCATCTTTTGAACCGATCCTTATGTTTGAGTCCTTCAGAAGTTTCGCAGATGAAGAATGAGGATGTTTCACAGAACCTCAGTCTGGATTCTTCTACACTTCTTTTTACTCACATACCTGCAATTTTTTTTGTTCTTCACCTTGTCTATGAGGAGCTGAAATTGAATACGCTAATGGGAGAAGGAATTTGTTCGCTTGTTGAACTTCTCCTTCAGTTGGCAAGGTAAATGTTGTTTGTGGATTAGAAACTTGCAAGAGGTTCTTATGTGACTGTCTTTTCTATATCATATAGGAAGCTTATAAATAAGTTTCTGAAATCTACCTTCTCCGAAAACCAGAGCATTTTCTGTAAACCACAGAATTGTTTGAAGATACAGGTTATGTAAGGACTTGTGGGCCATGCTGGGAGTTTTAGTCTTTGTTCTAAGATTAGTGGAAAGTCAGGAAAAAACAAGATGACAAGATGACTGGTTGGCTACACTGTGGTGGAAGTTGTACAATAACATTTGCTCCTTTTTAATAATACCTACATTCAAATAATGCTTTATAGTTAATAAAATCATAGTTTACATATAAAGTTTCAAAGTAAGTATTATGATCCCCATTTTAGTGATGAGGAAACTTGCCCGGATTTGCTTCTCAGAGCCCAAGTGGTGTTTGCTCGTTGTGGGCTCTTTTTGCTGTGCTTTCCTTGTTGCAATCTGTGGTCATTCCTGTCTGTCAGGCACTTATAGTGGATCCACAATAAGATAATGCTAATAATATGTATCAACAGCTTTTTTAGCACCTTGTGTTTGACTCTGAATTCTAAGAGTTATAGGTGTCATTTGAACCTTTTGTGACCCTTTGTGATAAAGAAATTGAATTTGAATGGACATGCCAACCTTTGAGTTAAGATTATAGCACATTTTCTAATTTCTGTGGTCTTCCTTGAGATCCTGAAATTCCATTCTGAGACATGACTGCTTTAATTGATGGTCAGTATCAGTTATGCCAAATCATTACTATCATGGAAATTCTTTTTTAATTAAATAATTTCCAAGTTGTAATCATGGCTCTCTGAAATAAGTAACATTTGTCTAATGTTTTACATTTGGTAAGGTGTTTTTCACATATATTATCTTATTTAATCTTCAAAACTTCAGAGTGTGTTAGCTGGTGTTCCCCCATTTTCTAGCAGAAAATACTGAGGATAACAGAATGACTCGCCTAAGATCACACAGCTAATAAGTAACAGACGAAGAACTAGGCCATTGTGCTTTTACTCTAGTTGTACCTCCACAAAATGTATGTGACAAAAGGACTTTGAGTTGCATTTGTCACTGGGAAATTTAAAGTCCAGAAATACAATAAAGAAACTAGATTTGATTATCTTCTTTCTCATAAGTAAGTTTTTTAAATTGAAAAGTTCAACTAATAAATCCTTCTAATTCTGTGGAAAGAAGATGCTATAATACCTTCTGTTTTATATGCTCTTATTGTTTTAGAGACTTAAAATTGGGGCCGTATGTAGACCATTACTATAGAGACTACCCAACGCTTGTCAGAACTACCGGACAAGTGTGCACAATTGATCAAGGTACGTGTTTGTGTGGTTAAAAGGTTTCTGAACAGGATAGTGACATTTGCTTCTTTCTAAGTGAATGGCAGAAGATGTGTTTCTTACTATTAGTCTCTAAGTCAGGGGCAGCATCTTTTCACTAAGCAGATTTCAGTTGTAGCGCTTGATCTCTGACTTATAGTAAGCCATAACTTCTTCAGTGTGTAGGGAAAATTTTACCTATCCCTAAGGTTCTGACTTGCAAAAGCTTAGAATTTTCAGTGCCAAGGTTGCTTTAGCCTAGACCTGTGATGTCCAATTAGTAGCCATTAGCCACATGTTAATAAAATAAAATTAAAGATTCAGTTCCTCAGTGCACTAGCCACATTTCAAGTGCTGTTGGACTGCACAGATATAGAATTTTTTTTTTTTTTTTTTTGTCTTTCTCGTGACCGGCACTCAGCCAGTGAGTGCACCGGCCAGTCCTATATAGGATCCGAACCCGTGGCGGGAGCGTCGCTGCGTTCCCAGCGTCGCACTCTCCCGAGTGCGCCACGGGCTCGGCCCGATATAGAACATTTTAATCATCACTGTACTGAGTCCAATTGTTGGAAAAGAACTGAATCCTGGGTGTCTCTTCTGTCTTTAGGGTGAGGCCAAAAAGTTTTGGTAAGATTTTTCATACGGCTTGGGCATAAGAATTTGCTAAATTTCATCCAGGAGGAGATAAAATAGAAGTCATTTAAATTTTGCATATGATAATATAGTCAGTTATTTACTGTGACAGAAAACATGAAGCATTTTGGAGAATACAGAAAAATGTTATTCTGATTGTTTCAAAGTCACTTGTTATTGTTGATCGTATTCCCTTTAGAATAAAATAGTACTGTCTTAATGGGTTCTTGTATCTTTATAAACGTTTATCTAATTTTAAAGGTCAGACAGTGTTTATGCATCATCCATCATTTTTTACTTCTGAGCCACCAAGCATTTATCAGTGGGTGAGTTCTTGTCTGAAAGGTGAAGGAATGCCACCCTATCCTTACCTCCCTGGAATCTGTGGAAGAAGCAGACTTGTAGTCTTGGTATGTATTTAGAGTATTGCCTGTCTTATTTAATTTTTTTCTTTTTCTTTTTAATTTTAATTTTAAAAATTACCATACAGTAAAATTAACTTTTTTCTTTCTGTGTACATTTCTGTGGATTTTAGCACATGTATAGATTCATGTAATCAGCACCATAATTAGGATATAGAACATTTGCATCACTCCCAAAAATTCCCTCATGATTTTGAGATTCATCCAAGTTGTTGTCTGTATCAACTATCAACAGTTCATTGCATTCTATTGCTTACTAGTAGTCCATTGTATGGCTATACCACAGTAGGTTTAACCATTCAGGATAGTTGTGTTTGTTTCATTTTCTAAGAATTATAAATACAGATGCTGTAAACATTCAGGCTTTTGTGTGAACATAAGTTTCCATTTCCCTAGAGTAGATGCCTAGGAGTAGGATTGATGGGTTCATATAAAAAGTGTATATTTAGTTTTTAAAGAAACCATTAACTGTTATCTAGTGTGGCTGTTCCATTTTACATTCCCACCAGCAATATTAAAGAAATTGTTTCCCTGAGTGCGCACGCTGGGCGTCCCCGGCTCGCTCGGGATTCTCGCCCGGTGAGGCCGGGGGAAGGTGAATTCTGTGGCCCGCCATGTTTTTCTCCATGGCGCTCCGGGCCCGGGCGGCTGGCCTCACCGCCCAATGGGGAAGACATATAAGGAATTTTCATAAGACCGTCGTGCACAATGGAGCTGGAGGAGCCTTATTTGTGCACAGAGCTACTCCTGAGAATAACCCAGACACTCCATTTGATTTCACACCAGAAAACTATAAGAGGATAGAGGCAGTTGTAAAAAACTATCCAGAAGGGCATAAAGCAGCAGCTGTGCTTCCAGTCCTGGATTTAGCCCAAAGGCAGAATGGGTGGTTGCCTATCTCTGCTATGAACAAGGTTGCAGAAGTTTTACAAGTACCTCCAATGAGAGTATATGAAGTAGCAACTTTTTATACAATGTATAATCGAAAGCCAGTTGGAAAGTATCACATTCAGGTCTGCACTACTGCACCTTGCATGCTTCGAAACTCTGACAGCATACTAGAAGCCATTCAGAAAAAGCTTGGAATAAAGGTTGGGGAGACCACACCTGACAAACTTTTCACTCTTATAGAGGTGGAATGTTTAGGGGCCTGTGTAAATGCACCAATGGTTCAGATAAATGACAACTACTATGAGGATCTGACACCTAAGGATGTTGAAGAAATTATTGATGAGCTTAAGGCTGGCAAAATTCCAAAACCTGGGCCAAGGAGTGGACGCTTCTCTTGTGAGCCAGCTGGAGGTCTTACCTCATTGACAGAACCACCCAAAGGACCTGGCTTTGGTGTGCAAGCAGGCCTTTAATTTACATTCAACTGTAAACATGTCACAGAGAAATAAAATATGAACCTCCTAAAAAAAAAAAAAAAAAAAGAAAGAAATTGTTTCCCTGCCTTCTTGTCAGTGTTTGGTATTGTCGCTATTATTTATTTTTGTCATTCTGATAGATGTGTAGTGATAGCTCATTGTGATTTTAATTTGCATTTCAGTGATAGCTAATGATATTTTGAGAGTTGTAGATATGAGGTTTAGTGAGATGACATGGTTTGCAGACTTTTCCATCTGGTTTGTGGCTTGTTTTGTCTCATTATTCTCTTAGTGTTTCATGGGACAAAAGTGTTTAATTTTGATGAAGCCAGTTTATCAATTTCTTTTATAGATACTGCCTTTAGTGTCATTTCTAAGAATTCGTTGTTTAACTTCAGGTTAAACAAAACATGAAAACAACGAAAACATGAAAATTTTCTCCTATGTTTTCTTGTAGATGTTTTGCAGTTTCACGTTTTACATTTAGACTACTGATCCATTTTGTATGTTTTCTTATAAAGTGTGATATTTAAGTCGAGGTTTTTATTATTCTGTTTGGATATCCAGTTCTTTAAACTTTTTGTTCACCATTTGTTGAAAAGACTATCCTTTATTGTGTTTGCACTTTTGTCAAAAATCAATTGACTGTATTCTTGTGGGTCTATTTGTTACTTTCTGTTCTGGTTCATTGATTTATGTGGCTGTCCACACTGTCCTGATTACTGTAGCTTTACAGTAAGTGTAAAAATTAGCTAGTTTCACTCTTCCCTCCATTACTCTTCTTTTTCAAAATTATTTTAGCTTTTTTGACTTTTCATATTAATTTTATAATTAGCTTGTCTGTAGCTGCAAAAAACAATCCTGCTGAAATTTTTTTTCAAAGAAACACATCTTTATTTTTAGAAATTAGTTTGTTTTGAATGGTTAATATATGTCCAAGGTCAAACCTTTGCATAGAGCCAGAGGGTGTAGGTAAAGGTGACTTCCTTGGTGCACATATCCCTCAGTCTCCCCATCCTGGAGCGGCCTGCTTATAGGCCTCTTGTGGATCTTTTCAGAAATGGGGTCTTCCCAGTCTCACAGGAGAACCATCCCTTTCCCAAATGTTAGCAGACTATAAATGTCCTCATATTTATCATTTTAACTGTTTTCGAGTATATAATTTATTGGAGTTAAATACATTTGCACTGTTTTATAAGCATCACAACTATGTATACCCGAAGTTTTCCTTATCCCCAACATAACCTCTGTACCTATTAAACAGTAACTCCATGTTTCCCCATTTCCCCAGTCCCTGGTAACCTCTGTTCTGTTTTGATGAATTTGCTTATTTTAGGTTCCTCATATTACTAGAATAATACAATATTTGTCCTTTAGCATCTGGCTTATTTCACTTAGCATAATTTTCAAGGTTCATCCATGTTGTAGCATCTATGAAAATTTCATTCCTTTTTAGGCTGAGTAATATTTTATTGTATAGATTACCACAGTTTATCTTTTCGTCTGTTGAAGGACATTTCGGTTGTTTCCGCCTTGGGGCTATTGCCGATAACGCTGCTATGAAACATGGGTATATGAATATCTTTTAGAATCTCTGCTTTTAATTCTTTTGTGTACATACCTCGGAGTAGAATTGCTGGGTCATGTGGTAATTCGATGTTTAACTTTTTGAGGAACTGCTGAACTCTTTTTCAGTGGTACACCATTTTACATTATTACCAGCATTGTAGGAGGGAGGGTTCCAATTTCTCCACATCTTTGCCAATACTTGTTATTTTCCATTTGTTTTTTTAAGTTATAACCTTTCTAGTAGGTGTGAAGTGGTATCTTATTGTTATATTGATTTGCATTTCTCTCATGATTAGTGATGTTGAGCATATTTTCATATGCTTATGAGCATTATTTCATATGCTTATCTATATCTTCTTTGAAGAAACATCTATTCAAGTCCTTTGCCTATTTTTGAAAGAGGTTGGTTTTTGTTGTTGAGTTATAGGAGTTTATATACTCTGGATGTTAATCTCTTATCAGATATATGATTTGCAAATATTTTCTCCCATTTTTTAGGTTGTCCTTTTGCATATGTATTCTCAGTAAAACTGGCTTCAATGCTCAGTTTACCTCTCTGGCCTTTGTCTTCATTTAGTTTTTATCCTCTCAATGTTTCTTTATAACTTGCCAGGTCACAGATATATTTATAAAAATATTTTTAAAAATCACCAGAAACCCTTGTTAATAGGTTTTGGTTTTGTCACTATGAGTTTTAGTAGATTTAATTTTTTTTGATATACTGTTTAGCTAATGAGACATTTGCAGCAACCTGTACCAGACCTTTCTAGCTTTCGGTGGCTCTTTGCTATTGAGTCACTTTTATAAGTGGAGATGATATTATTTGTTTACCATTTGTTGAAATAAGGGACGGGAAAGTAAGGAAGTGATCTAACATTTATTGGGGACTTGTCATCAAGGAACTTTATAAATTCTCATTTAATGGAATTTGTCTATAGTTATTACTGTGGTATTTTTGAATAATGTGATTAACAGGTAAAAAAACAAGGTTAAAAAATGTATTTTTGTGTTTGCATTATATGCTAGATATTTTAAACTCTTTTTGGAGAGTTTTTGCCTTTTATCTTATCTATATTTTTTCTTTCCTTTTCAAATCAAATACCACTACTACTCCATACTACTAGATACCTGTTAGATACTCCTAGAATACTACTAGACCTGTTAGGATGACTGAAATATTTTGGCGAGGATTCAAAGCAACTAAACATTGCTGGTAGGACTGCAAAAGTGGCATAGCATTTTGAAAAACTTGGGCCGAGCCCGTGGCGCACTCGGGAGAGTGCGGCGCTGGGAGCACGGTGATGCTCCCGCCGCGGGTTCGGATCCTATATAGGAATGGCCGGTGCACTCACTGGCTGAGTGCCGGTCACGAAAAAGAGACAAAAAAAAAAAAAAAAAAAAGAAAAAGAAAAACTGCTTGACTGTTTCTTGTCAAGTTAACTGTATATTTACCATAAGACAAAGCGGTTCTACTCCTGGGTATTTACCTAAGAGATACGAAAATATGTACCTGTACAAAGACCTTTATGCTTATGTTTAGAGAAATTTTGCTTATAATTGCTACAAACTGGAAACATCCCAAATGTCTATTAGATTTTGGTACATCTGTGTAATGGAGTGCTACTCAGCAGTAAAAAGGAACAAACTACTGATACATGCATGTAGTATTATGCTAAGTCAAATAAGTAGGACAGAAAAGACTACATAGTTTATGATTCCATCATTTACATAACATTTTAGGATGGACAAAATTATAGCACAAGAAAATAGGTGAGTTGTTTCCAGTGCAGGGTGTAGGAGGAGGGGATTGCCTACAAAGGGCTCAGAGGAACTTTTTAGTGTGATGAAAGTATTCCATATTGTGAGCATGGTAGTGGTTACATGATTGCATAACATTTGTC
The DNA here is from genome assembly GCF_027409185.1 of Cynocephalus volans. Classification (NCBI taxonomy): domain Eukaryota; kingdom Metazoa; phylum Chordata; class Mammalia; order Dermoptera; family Cynocephalidae; genus Cynocephalus; species Cynocephalus volans. Next base: position 86,674,649 of record NC_084473.1, read on the forward strand.
AAAACTCATATAGCTGTATACCTAAATGGATGAAATTTTCCTATATTATGATTATTTCCTAGTTATACCTCAGTAGTTTAAAAGGTAATATGTTTACTTTCTCCTTTTGCAGAGTATTGCACTCTACATACTTGGTGATGAGAGCTCCGTTTCTGGTGAAGCCCCACAGTATTTATCCAGAATAACTCCCGGTAAGTTGATGTCGTGGTCGGCCTCCAAAACAAATTCTTATAAATGTTAATATCACAACTGGTAAAAGAAAATTAAAATTTTCATAATTGTTTGCTTTAGAGGCCACATCTTGCCTGTTTAGTACTGTTATAGTCTATAGTCCGCAACCAATTTTCACACACCAGGATTACTTAAAATCTAACAAATTTTATATTTTCGGTATGGCTAAAAAGTTGTGTTTTAGCCTGAAGGAAATTATTGTTATTTCTAGCCTGCTGCAGAACTGCTTATTTTATTACTGTTTTAGAAGTTGTTAATGAATGATTTCCAAATGTCTTCTACATGTTGTATGTTTTCTTTGCTAGGATGGCACTATCAAAATAAAGTTTCATTTTGTTGCCTTTTTAGCCCCCCAGAAGTCACAAGCAGAACAAGAGGAAAATAGGTGACTTTTATTCAGATTGTGCTTCTATATTAAATTTTTAAAACAGTATTACGTTTTACTGTTCTGTTTAATAACTTTATGTTTTCTTCTCTTATAGGTTTAGTTTCAGGCATTCTACATCAGTTTCTAGCCTAGCTGAAAGATTAGTTGTCTGGATGACTAATGTAGGTAAGAACTTCTTTGTTGCCTTCTAATTAGGCCCTGCTCCGTACTAGCTAGAACTGAGACGCATGAGGAGAGAGGGGCTCTGGTTTTAGGGAAAAGTGTCACAAGATTGAGATTATGGTTCATTGAGCCATACTTCCTTTTCCTGACAATCTCACAACTTCCATGTAATAATATCTGAGATACCAGCTCTTTATCTCTTGGTGCGTAAGAAGTCTTTATTTTCCATTTGCCTTGGACCAGTTTAGGCTATGGCTATGTAAACTGGTCTCAGAATGGAGAACTCTAATTACTGCACATCCAAACTTGAAGCCATTATGATACCAAATATCAGAAATGGGTATTCTGGCCAAGTCTGAAAGTAATTATATAAACATTTCAGGGTATGCTTTTTTGAAGGCTTAAGGTCAGAGATTTTAGGCACCAGGGTGAACATTCAGCTGGGAAGAGGAAAAAGGGAGGAAAAGAGTTCGGTATTCTCTATTCCCAAAACCTGTGCTACTAGGTTTTAAAATAAAGGACATACTAAAGAAATTTTTTTCAAAAAATAAAGAACTGGAAAAATTAAAAATTACTGATATAAAGATATCAAAAAAAGATGTCGTATAGAATAGAATGTTAGAAAGTAATGTTTTAATGAATATTACAAGATGTTTCTGAATTTTTACCTAAAATGTATTCTAAATGAAGTTCTTCATAGTTCTTTTTTGTATCCCACCTTGAAAATGACAATAATCATCATGTAGTATGCATACAGGACACCTGCGCCAAAAAATACTGGATAAATTTTATCCATTTGTATATCACATATGAGGGTACTTTAAAAAGTTCATGGAAGGATTTGTATTATCTTTTAATTCTATTTTTCCACAAACTTTTTGAAGTACCCTTGTACATTTAATAAAAGTGTTACTTTCATATAAGGAAAAATTTTTTGCCTCAGTAATTACTCAGCTTTCTATATTATAAATAAGGCATAATAATAATAATATTGTAAAATTTAGAAAATCATTATAGGAAAAATAAATTTTAATTAACTTAAAGATTCAAAAAATTTTAAATATGAATATACATACAAAAGAATGTATAAAATGTATGTGTTTAGTTTAGAGAATAATATAAAGGGAGTATTGATGTACTGGTCACCTGCCTTTCGATATAGGACATTACTGGTGTAGTAGAAAGACCCCTGTGTATCTGCTCCTGGTGGTACCCTCCTTATACACGCTCCACTCCTATAGGTAACCACTGCCCTACCTATATTTTATATTACCTTACTTTTCTCCATAGTTTTACATCTTTATATGTTGCTTAGTGTTGTATATTTTTGAGTTTTCTGTAAATATACATATATAACATGTGTTCTGTCCTATTTTATTTATACAACATTATTTTTAAAAGATTCATACATGTTGACTCATGTAGCAGTAGATTATTTGTGCTGCTCTACTATTTCATTGTTTGAATATATCACAACTTGATAATCCATCTGTTGATGATAGACATTGAGACTCGCTTCCTTCCCTATCCCTTTATTTTTTTTGCCATAATGAAACAATATTTCTAATGAATATTTTATACTTGTGTCCTGGTGCACATGTGCACAAGTTTCTCTATAGGTATTGATGGACAAAAGGGGTATGTACCTACCGTATATACCAACTGTTTCCCAAAGTAGTCATACCAGTTTATACTGCCATTGTTTATGGATGAGGATTACTGTTGCTTTACATAGTTACCAACACTTGGTATTGACTGACTTTAATATTTGTCCAGTGAATGTGAAATTATATTTCCCAGTGGCTTTAATTTGTATTTACCTGATCACTCATTAGGTAAAGCATCTATTCATATGTTTATTGACTGTTTATATTCCCTCTTCTGGGAAATGTCTTTTTGTCTGTTGTGGTTTTTTTTTTTTTTGTTTGGATTGTTTGTCTTTTTCTTCAGGTTTCTAGGCATTGTTTTAAAGAGACCTTTTACATGAATCCCTCAGGTCAAGATATTAGTTTGGTAGTAAGATGAATAAAATGGATTTCTTTCTTATTTGTCAGGATAGGTGTTTATTATAACTTCGATCAAGATAATTGGAGCAAGTCTAAATTAAAATTTTCTCTCTTCCTTTCACCATAAGGATTCACTTTAAGAGATTTAGAAACTCTTCCCTTTGGAATTGCTCTTCCCATCAGAGATGCAATTTATCACTGTCGTGAGCAGCCTGCTTCAGACTGGCCAGAAGCAGTCTGTCTCTTGATTGGACGTCAGGATCTCTCCAAGCAGGCCTGTGAAGGAAACATACCCAGAGGGAAATCTGTGAGTGTCAACATAGAAAGTTCAGTGTTCAGTTTTAGTCTCAAATAAAATCAGTGCAGAAATTCTTTTTCATTTTCCTTTAAGTCATTTTGCAAGTATGTATATCAGTTTGTCTTTTATATTATATGCCTTTTGGGGTTTATAACTGGACACATCTTATTAATCATAAATTGATTATGGGAACAGGAGATTTTGTGAATGCCTTGGTTTGCTTCGATGCTCCTTTGCCTTGAGTCAGAAGAAGCGCTGAGTCAGTAGGGCAATTACCATGAATATTTCTCTACTTGTACCATATTAGTAATTAACTACTTTGTAGTTATTACATGGGAAAAGGAAGGACACATAGAACCTGAATTTGGATAATTAATATATAGCTACTTTCTCTTTTATACGTTTGATGTATTAAGTTTCTTGAATTTAACCTTTTAAGTAGGCATAAACATTTGTTCAATCACATAAAACTGAAGCCCCAGGAAAAAGATTTTTTTCACTAGAGCTGTTTAGAAGATATCCTAAGTTATCCCTCCTGAAATACTGTCCTTCATCAATCTATAAATCTTGGTTGTTTTTTTTTTTCCTGACCGGTAAGGGGGTTGTAACCCTTGGCACGGTGTTGTCTGCACCACGCTCAGCCAGTGAGTGCACCGGCCATCCCTATATAGGATCCGAACCCTCGGCCTTGGCTTTACCAGCACCGCACTCTCCTGGCTGGCCCTATAAATCTTGTTTTTTAAGAATGGGTTCTAAGAAGCTGACAAATAGAAAGTGAAATATTTTATTACTCTCCAAATCTCTCTCTTTTTAAATCAAACTTTCTTAAACTGAAACTTCTAAAACTTCTTGTATAATTCTAACTTTTAAAAAATAGATGGTAGCACCTCATTAAGGACGATTCAGGAATGATTATTTTACTCCTGGTGACTCTTCTACTTTGTTCATGTTCTGAGAAAACAGTGGGAATGTGGCTTATCTCTTATTAGCCTTTGAATCAGTACATAGTAATCAATACATTATAACTATTTATGAGCCGCTTAGGCTATTAATGCTTCTTCAGAGCCTGTATCAAAATGTATTCCTAACCCCAGAGTTGCCTAATGTGGACTTGTGCCAGGATCAGTTTCCATGGGATCCCATCTCCAGCAGGGTTGTTCCAGCACATATCTCTTTTAACCTGCATCCAAATAGCAACTGTGTTGTTTTTGTCTTGTTTTAAACAGAAAATCAATCTTTCTTGCTAGTAATATGGAAGTTCTTTTCCTTGACCAAGAAACAGCTTTAGCATTTAGATCTCTTTGTTACTATGAGAGAGAGCTGCTCAACACCATTACACTAAAAAACCCATTAATCTGTATTTAAATGTCATTTAAGTACTTCTATCTAAATTCAATTTGTTCAGTTATTTGAGGCTACATTTTATTACTACTTCCATATAAATTCAGTTTGTCAGCTACTTGGGTCTGTATACTCACCCATTAGAATATAGTTTCTTTTAAAATTAGATATTCCATAGGAATCAAAATGAATTTTTGTGAACTAAGAGTGATTATCTGGTCATATTTGCTGTTTTTTTTTTTTTTTTTTCCAGGCTAGTGTTGTTGCTTCCACATTAAATGTTGCAAAACTTTTAGCATTTCAGCTAGGAGTTAATCTTTTGTTAAACAAGTATAAAACATTTTTGAGAGAAAATGAAAAGATTCCATGCAATTCATATCTGTGTTGCAGTCAGATTGAATGATTTGGACTGGGAAGCCCCATATTAAAGCACATGCTGAGCTAATGAGGACCATCAAGGAATTAACCCCCAAATTTGTTTTCTGCAGTTTAATCCCTTGACTTCTAAGAAATTTTTATTTGAAACATACTTAGGAAAAAAGAAAGGTGAAAAGAAACCATGATCCATTCTACCTAAAGTACTGAAGTAAGAAAGTGTTACCCAACTTCCCCCAACCCTTGATGTATATCTTTCCAGGTCTTTTTCCTTTAGCTTCTGTAGTCAAATGCTCTACCACTGAGCCATACCCCTGCTTTTTCCTTCTGCTTCTGTGCATCAGCAGGCATATTTAAGCTATTCTTTAGTGAGTCGAGTTCATATTCCACTTGGAGTAATTGGTTTCCTTTTTTTTTTTTTTTCTTCTTTCTTCTTTTTTTGTGAATGGCTGCACCGTGCTCAGCCAATGAGTGCACTGGTCATCCCCATATAGGATCCGAACCCGTGGCGGGAGCGCTGCTGCGCTCCCAGTGCCGCACCCTCCCGAGTGCGCCACGGGGTCGGCCCTAATTGGTTTCCTTTTTAAAATGATTAGTTTTAGTTAGATTTTTACAGTTTATTTAGAATATTTCTCGCAGTAGATTTAACCTCCTGTTATCCTTAATTTAAGCTTTTTCCCTCAGTTTGATAAAGAATGTTTTCAATTAGGCAATATAATACTTTTTAAAAAGATTTATAGATTAGGCTCAATATACTTTGGGAACCCAACCCAGCCTGGCTTTGAAAATACATGTTTTCTCTGTACTGGTGTAGTCATGGTACATCAGCCTGTATGTATATCCTCATTGTTCAGTAAGTGTATGTTGACTGCTTTTTAAATTATTACAATAAAGTCTGTTCCTCAGGTGCTCTCATCAGATGGTCCTTCAGGAACAGAAGCTGAGGAGGAGGATGATGGCATGAATGACATGAATCAGGAGGTTATGTCATTAATATGGAGTGAAGATTTAAGGGTGCAGGATGTGCGAAGGCTTCTTCAAAGTGCACATCCCGTTCGCGTCAATGTGGTGCAGTACCCGGAACTCAGTGACCACGAGTTCATTGAAGAAAAAGAAAACAGGTAAAGGAAACATTGTTGGGTGTCTCTTGTCATGTTTTTGTGTTACATTTGGGACTTGTTCATATTTGTTCTTCCTTCCTTTACGTTTTTAGCATTTAAAACCCTAAAAAGATTTAAAAGATAATTTAAAGTTAAAATGTCCCATGTGTTTAAGTTTTCATCCAACCTTAGTAAACACTACATATTTTAAAAATATCTTTGGCTTTCCAGACCATAGTTGTATTTCAGATCCTCATCCTCTTAATACAGCAGTGTACTGTTTCGAAAGGGTGAATCTAAGACCATTTTGCTGGTAGTTACCTTAAGAATTTACAAACAGAGCAAAACACTGGAATCATTCTGTGTCTTGATCAGGAGCAGATTTTGACTTTTTTTTTTTTTTTTTTTAAGTTTAGTGTAAATTTATAACAGTATTTTTTTTTTTTTTTAATGTGATAGGTAGTACTCTCCAAGCCTTTCTCATGTCACTCTGTAACACATCGTATCTCCCTTGATAAAGTGTAAGACTCAGTAGTAACCAACATCATATACCTGGGACATTTCAGAGCTACTGCCTTGGGATACTTCAACTGTTATTTTAAAATTCTCTCCTGTCCTTTTATCTGCCTTGTCTTTATTATCTGCCATTCCTCTGCCACTGTTTTCTAGTTCTCCTTCAAGGGGAAGGGCCACCCACTCTTAGCCACAGGCTACTGAAGGTCTGAGTTAGTCATCATTTCTCTATCACTGTTTCCTCTCCACTTGTTCCCAGGTATTAGTTACCTATAATGACAGACAAATTGAGTATAGAGCATAGTAGTTATGAGCATGGGCTCTAAAGCCAGGTTTGGCACTATCTGCTGGGTGACTTTGCTTTCATTTCTTTTTTTTTTTTTTTTTTTGGCGGTTGGCCGGTATAGGAATCCAAATGCTGGGTGACTTTGGATAAATTTTTTAACCTTTTGCTGCCTCAGTTGCCTCACCTATGAGAGTATGCTTGATTATAGCATTCACACCTCATAGGGTTGCTCTGTGTATGAAGTGAGTTATTTCTACATAGCGCTTAGAATATGCCCAGTATATAGTAAAGCTCAGTGTGTCAGCCATTATCATTAACAGAGTTCTTTGATTCTAAAATGCTAATTTTTTAGCTTTTTAATGTCTCTGAAATTAGAATGTTTCTTTTGGTCAATAGATGTCATAGTTTAATTGGCAGCACATTTTCTTTCTTAGTACCTCATGATATGATGCATGTTATAATTAGTGGTATTTTAGATTCAGGGGATACATTATTATAATTTTATGACTTCTGCAAGGTTGAATTGGATTATGTGTAAGGTTTTCTCTAAAGAAGTTCTATGGGATGCATCCTCTTGGTCTTAAATTTCCCTGGTCCCAAATTAATGTGGGGGCAGTGTTCCCAAAGAATCTTTCAAGCCAATGGGCTTGAAAAATAGTTCTATGTGTGTATGGTTAAAGAGAGATCATGATTGCAAATAGCTTTCTCTGCAGAGAAAATGTAGCCTCTGAAGGAATATTTCTCTGTCTTCAGATATAACTTGTATAAGCATTTCCTAGCTATAAATTCTTGTACTTCTAAAATTTGTTAGATTTTTGTCTTGTTTTAAGGGGCTATATGGAATGTAATTTATTTTAACAGAGAAGCAAGATAAAGAATGGTGCAGTATAGCCTATAGAAAAGCCATTTTAATTTTGAGCACACCTGATGTAAGTCCTGTAAATCCTAGCTATCATGTAAGTGAAACTAATTCTGTGTTTCCTCTGGAGACACCATGAAATCAATTCACCTCCAGTATAGAGACTTCCTTTTTTTCCTTGTGTAGAGGCCATAGAGGTGGCGCTTCTGAGACTGTATTGGCAAAAGGGATGGGAAGAGGATCCCATATGTACTGAGGGCAGCTAGACTGAAAATAACACAATGACGAAACCCAGAAAGTATTATTTTCCTTTGAGAAGGTTAGCATCCATCAGAGTAGAATTTTAAATTTCTTTTTTTGATTTGGCTTGGTTTATAGACAAGCTGGTTTTAATTCAAAGCAAATATGCAACAAAACAAAGGAAAAGTATCTTCTCCTTAGAGTCTGTAATGGGAGTGAGAGTATTAAAATGAGAATTATTGTGTTTGTGTGGTTCATCCATACCTTTGTGTGGATTTACTTTGAGGTGACTTCATCGTACACAGTATGCCTTCTTTTAAAATACTTACCTATAGGTTATATTCTGGTTATGCTTTGTTTTAAAATTTTTCAAATGTTGGTTTTTTTAATTATAGGTTGCTCCAGTTGTGTCAGCGAACTATGGCCCTTCCAGTAGGACGAGGAATGTTTACCTTGTTTTCATACCATCCTGTTCCAACAGAACCTTTGCCTATTCCTAAATTGAATCTGACTGGTATGTTAAATTCTGGGCTCAGTAAGAAAGGAAAATGATTAAGTAAATGCATAAGTGGAGTTCTTTTGAATAATTTAAGTTAAAACCAAAGGAATGCTTCTTGTATCCTCAGTGATTTTAAATATTATTAATAGTCACTATACTGGTTATCAAAGCTCAAAGAAATCAAACTAAACATTGAGGGAAGTGGAATATAGCCCATTATTTATTTTTGCTTTTAAATGAGCTTATTTCAAGATACAAAAGTCACTTGGAAAAGTTCAGAAAGATATTACTAATAATGGTGAGATTATTGAATTTTAAATAATCTTAAAGTGTAATATGTAAAGATATTTAGTCTTAAAATGTCTCATCATATTATGAATATATGGTAATAGTACAAAAACAAGGAAATATATACTAAGCAAAAAGAGAAAAAATGGTCACTTATAGTAATCCCACTGTCTAGTGTCACTACTGTTAACATTTTGGTGTATACGTTTCCCAATTTTATTTCTACATATTTCAATTTTATATTTGTTTAATTATCAGAAAATTTAAATCTGTTTGAGAAATTGTTTTTATAATTTATTCTGTAGTGAGCATCCTTCCATATCTAGCATATATATATGTATACCATTATGTATGTATTTATTGTGTACATATATTTTTAATCAGCACCTTTATTTTTATTTGCTTCAGAGTTTTTCATTCAATGAGTATATTGTAGTTAATAGAAACAACCTTGTATTGTTACAAATTATAATTTTTTTGCTATCATAAACATATTGTTGGGGCATATTTATCCTATATATTTAGGCTAAATGTTTACTAGAAGTAGAAAGGACAGCAAGATGAATGGTTTTAATTAAGTCTTTGATGTAACATGTTGTCAAGTTGCCTTTCTGGTTGCTTACATGCGTTTTTACTACTGCCACATATAACTGTGTCCATTTCCCAATATTCTTTATTACAATAGGTTTTATAGTGCATGTTCATCTAATGCTGGTTTGAATGTGTTCTAAAGATGACAATTGCATATAGTCGAAATTATCACTGAAAATCCCTTATAGTTTATGTGTTTTTATGAAACCTGTACAAAATGTATATATAATGTGTGCAGTAGTGAATAGTATATATGCACATATAATCGAACAGTATTTTAGAGTGTATACTTCTAAAAGTCCAGTCTCACTCAGATTTGTGAGGAGCTTATGCTCTGAGCAGCATGCAGGAAATGAGGAGCTCCTCTGAGGGCAGAGTGCATTCCCATCTCCCATCTCATTCCTATCCTGGGCCCTAGTCCCAGTGAGAGGCATAGCAAGCAGTTACTTTCAGTATTTAAATTGTCCTCTCAGAGATGAAGCAACTATGGCAAAATCTGAGCAATTATTGAATCTCAGTGGAAGGCATGGTATATAGGTGTTCATTTTTCTAGTCTTTTCAACTGTTTCTGTGAAAGTTTTTATATAAAAAGTTTGGGTTGAAAAGAATCTCATGCAAAATTGGCAAATGTTAAAATGTGTTAAATCTAGGCTATTTAATACCCAAGTGATACTTGGATGGACATTAGAAGGTAAATACACAAATTATTATGTTTTCTTTTTTTCTGAGTACATTTAGTTAAATTTTCATGATTTAAAATGTGTTCAGAATATTACTCCACTGTTTTATTCTTTTAGCCAAAAAAAAAGGGCAAAAACAAAACTAAACAATTATACTGTTTTAAAAATAATTTAGGAAAAAATACTTTCTAAAAATAGTTCCTTTATCCATACTGATGTGGCCTTGTTATACTTTTGTATGTTGTTATTCTTATTGAAGAAAACTTTCTTTACCCTTTGCCTGTCATTTTCTCTTGTGTAAATGGTATGTCTTACGCATATCATGAATGAATGTTTTAGAAAGTTTGCTTGTTTTTTCAATATTGATCTCTGTGCCCTTTTTGAGAAAGTACAAGTACTTGCATAACTCATGAACTTGTTACCCATTTTTGTGCTAACACTAGCAGTTGAGTTAGCTTTTAGGTACAAAAAGCAAATGGTAAAGACAAATATGTTTTATTTTGTGCTTGTGCTTTGTATGCGTGTGTATGTGTAAACACTACAAATTAGACAATATGCATATGTTTAAAATTTATTTTGCAAAACTTTTTAGAACTCCTTTATAAAAACTATTTACAAAGCTCCCGTGAAATGGATAACTTTATATAATTAGAACATTTATTTTATATATTTATCCATGACTTCAGCTAAGACAGAATATTCAAAATATAAAAAGAATTCAGTATCTGCCTATGCACAATGTAGGCCCAAACCAAAAGAATCGAGGAAAAAAATCAAAGAGAACATACAGCATCTTGAACGTTTAATTTATTTTACTCTTAAATGGACCATAAAATTAAATTTAGTGAATGCTGTTGAAGTTCACTGGATAACCCACGTCTATAAAAGGATGTTTTTTATATAGCTGTCTCTGAATGCAATTTGGCATTTTTAACACTAGTATAATTAGATATCTAGATACATAGATAAAAGTTATACATTGAGCAGATTTGTAAAGGTCTTTATCTCTTTTTAAAATGTCGTTTTTCCTTAATGTTCAGAGAAAAATGCGGGGGGATGGAATAGTTGAAATTAACATTAGTACCATCAATCACGTTGAAGTTTATTATTCATATAGGTTAACTGTGATGTTAATGTTCATTCTGATATCTAATTAAGCTCACTGCTATTTGAAAGAAAGATTTCAAAACAGTGAATATCCTAATTGGATCTGTATAAAGCTAAATTGGAATCAGTTATCTTATAGTGTTCATAGAGACCTAACATTATTCCAGGCATTATGGGGTTAAGGGTTTTGAATATAGAAAAGGTAATCTTGTTCTCAAGGATATAAATTTAATAATTATGGTTCTGTGAATTTTTATTTTCTCAATGTTAAATTTCATTTGGCTGGCTAGGGCGGGCCCCTCCTCGGAACACAACAGTAGACCTTAATAGTGGAAACATCGATGTGCCTCCCAACATGACAAGTTGGGCCAGCTTCCATAATGGTGTGGCTGCTGGCCTGAAGATAGCCCCCGCCTCCCAGATCGACTCGGCTTGGATTGTTTACAATAAGCCCAAGCATGCTGAGTTAGCCAATGAGTATGCTGGCTTTCTCATGGCCCTGGGTCTGAATGGGCACCTTACCAAGCTGGCTACTCTCAATATCCATGACTACTTGACCAAGGTGAGAACTTGTGCTCCCAGCGCCTGCATTGTGCCTCATTTGCCTACTGAAGTAGCTCCTAATTACTCTATTTGCTCTTCCTTCTTCATTAGTCTCACAGCACACAGAGTATTTCTAAAATGTAAATCAGAGTATGTCACTTCCCTGGTCAAAACCATTATAATGATCTGCTGTTGCTCTTAATGTACATCCTAGGAGTCTGTGTGATCCTATTCCCTTCTCTAGCCTTACTTTGCACCACTCTTCCCCATTGCTCTCCACACTGCAACCATATAGATTGGCTGTTTTAAGTCCCTGGCAAACCAAACTCTTCCATTTCAGAGCCTTATTTTTTAAAAAAGCTTAATACATATGTATACACACATACATACATATATATATGTATTATATAAATATGTATTTTATATATATATATATAATTCACATGTCTCATGATTCAGTGGTTTTCAGTGTATTCACAGAGTTGTGCATCTATCACCACTGTTAATTTTAGAATATTTTTATCACCCTGTAAAGGAACCTTGTACCCATTGGCCATCACTCTGCCACCCTCGTCCCTGGAAACTATTAATCTACTTTCTGTTCCTTTGGATTTTCCTATTCTGAACCTTTCGTTATAATTGGAATAATACAATATGTTATATTTTAAAATGGCTAAAATGAGCCAGTCTTTTATGACCAGCTTCTTTCACTAAGCATAATGTTTTCAGAATTTATCCATGTTGTGCATGTATCAGCACTCATTCCTTTTTGTTGCTGAATAAATATTCTGTTGTATGAGTATACCATATTTTATTTATCTGTTCATCAGTTGGTGAACATTTGGCTTGTTTCTACTTTTTTTTATATTTAAAAAATTTTTTTTATTAGCATATTCATCATTACAAATCATACTTATTCTTTATGCGCCTTTTCAGTCTCTCCTTCCTACCCCTCCTTCCTCTAATAACCATAGATTTGTTCTCTCCACCTGATAGATTAACTGTTCCTCTGTTGGTTTGTTGCCTAGATGATCTGTCCAGTACTGAGACGGGTGTAATCAAATCTTCCTCTGTTAGTGTACATTAGATGCTTCTTCTGTTACTCTGGAGTGTTCTTTGTGGGGAGAGAGGACTCTTTTTTTTTTTTGGTCTCTGCTGGTTCCTCTCCTTGTGTCAATGAAGTTGAGAATCTGGTGTCCCATCTACACAGTGACTGTGACTGCTGCTATAGAGACTAGCTGCTTTTGCTGCAGCCATGGCAATTACGGTAACTGTAGAAGGCTACCTGTATGAAAGTGGTGTTTTTGGTGTGTTGTTTACCTGGTTGCAGCGGGGTTTGGCTTCCCTTGGCTGCATGCCTCAGGACCCAGTGGGGCCCTGGGGTGGTGGTGGCAGCAGCTTGCCTAGTTGCGGCTGGGTTTGGCTTCCCCTGGCTCCATGACTCATTCTAATATGTTGTTGCAGGGCAGTTGGTAGGGGGAGAAAGAGAAGGGAAAGGGGAGGGAAAATAGTGTGGGAAGAAGGGGAAGAAGGGGGAGCATAATTGAGACCTGTGTTCCCCCGTTCATTCCGGCTGGGTAGACCAGGGGGCTTCCAGCAGCGGCCGGGTCATCGCTGGGCTGGATGCAGATGTCAGGGTGGTGTGGCTGAAGCCCTCAGCCCCCCACTTTCCTGGCTTGAGAGCCTGGGGTGCTTCCTGCAGCAGCTCAGTGGTTGTTGCTGGGCTGGTTACAGATGTCGGGGAGGTGTGGCTGAAGCCCTTGGTCCCCTACCATCCTGGCTTGGGACCCAGGGCGTTTTCTGAAGCGACTGTTATTGTCACTGGGCTGGTTGCAGATGTCAGGGGAGTGTGGCTGAGGCCATCAGCCCCTCATCACCCTGGCTTGGACCCAGGGCACTTCCTGTGGTGGCTTGGTGATCATTGCTGGGCTGGTTGTGGATTTTGGGGGATCATGGCTGAGGCCCTTGGACCCCCACCTCCCTGGCTCAGAGCCCTGCGGTCCTTACTGTGGCAGCTCAGTGGTCATCACTGGGCTGGTTGTGGATGACAGGGGTGTGGGTAGGGCCAAGGGCTTGGGTAGGGCCAAGCCTGTTCCAGGCTTGGGAACCCAGGGGGCTTCCAGTCCTTCTAGGTTTTATAGGTGTTCTTTGCTGGTGTTAGACCTTTACTAGTTAATATCAAACTTTGTCTTTGGTCTGTGGGTATTTTGTTTTTTTCTTTCAGTTCTGTGTTGGATTATTCGCTGTTCCCACTACTTAAACTCTGCACTGGAACTAATTTGTTGGCCTTTGCTTACTTCTAAAATGGGGGAACTTCCTGTGGGAACCAGCACTTGAGCCTTGTAGTTGAGCTAAATTACTGCTTTGCTGCTGATGCCCTGGAAACTTTTTGTGTGTGTAGCTCAGGTTTTAATGGTTGACCTTGTATGTACTTCCAGGTCTTGTGAGGTCTGTTATACCCAGGTTGCGTGGAAACTCTTGTCTGGGCCTGAGTCTTTTCAGCAAACTGAACCCTCTGCAGTTCTATATTCCTGACCAGTCTCCACTAAGAGGTCCTGCACTGATTGGAGGGGAGATCAGCTGTCTGTGCTGTGCCCCAGTGTTCCCCGGTGACACTGCGTATACTCCACACACTTCCTATGGGATGGGATGTACACCAGTCCCTTGTGATGATCACTGGCCTCTGAGTGGTTCCTTTTTTTAGATTTTTAAAATTATTTTTATTTTTATTTATTGATTTTATTTTATCAATATACACCATAGTTGGTTTTCATGTCCCTTTACCGATTCCTCCCTCCCCCATCCCTCTTCCCTCTCCCCCTGATCAACATCATGTCTGTTCATTTGTCTTAACAAGTTCAAGGAATTGTGATTGTTATGTCTTATTCCCCACCCCGCCATTTGTGTATTTATTTATTTTTAGCTCCCACAAATAAGTGAGAACATGTGGTATTTCTCTTTCTGTGCCTGACTTATTTCACTTAATATAATTTTTTCTAAGTCCATCCATGTTGCTGTGAATGGTAGTATTTCATTCTTTTTTATAGCAGAGTAGAATTCCATTGTGTAGATATACCACATTTTCCATATCCCTGAGTGGTTCATTTTTTCTGTTGTCTGTGGCTCCTTGCTCCTGTGTGGTTCCACAGGAACCTGGTTAGTGGTCTTGCTGTCCTGGGAGCCACCAAGGCTCTCCTCTCCCCTGCTGTGTCCAAGAAGCTTCATAGGAAGGGCACAGCTACGGCTTTTGCTAGCTCTTGCTCCATCTGTTCACCAGCTCCAGCCTTAAAGTGGCTGGGGCTCAAAATGGTAGGAGTGATCCTTTCTTTCTCTCATAGTGGCTTCTCCTGCCTTCACGTACTCTGTAGATCTCTCCTCCTCTTCCCCTGAGCTCTAGCAGCCCCAGCTTGGCTGTTGTTGCTTCTTGATAGTGGTAAATTGGTTGATTTGTGGGAAAGTGACACTGGGGACCGTCTATTCTGCCATCTTGACAGGAAGCCCTTGTTTCTACTTCTTGGCTATTATGAATAATGTTGCTATGACCATTTGCATAAATGTTTTTGTGTGGATGTAGGTTTTCATTTCTCTTGGGTACATACTTAGGAATGGAATTGCTCGGTCATATGGTAGCTCTTTGTTTAACTTTTTGAGGAACTGACAAACTGTTTTCTATAGTGGCTGTACCATTTTATAATCTTACCAACAATATACAAGGGTTCCAATTTCTCCATATTCTTGCCAACACTTGTTATATTGTGTGTCCTTTCAATAATAGTCATCTTAGTGGGTATGAAGTAGTATCTCACTGTGGTTTTGATTTGCATTTCCCTGATACTGATAGTGTTAAAGCGTCTTTTCATATGCCATTTGTTTTTCTTTACAGAAATGTCTATTCAAATCTTTTGCTTATTTTTTAATTGAGTTTTCTTGTTGTTTGTAACAGTTGTTTATGTGCTCTGGGTACTAGTCCTTTAACAGATACATGATTTGCAAAAAATTTCTTCCATTCTGTGGGTTGTCCTTTCATTTTCTGATGGTGTCATTTGAAGCACAAAAGTTTTTAATTTAAGTGATGTTCAATTTATCTGTTTTTTCCTTTGATTGCTGTGCTTTTGTTATGTAAAAAGTCATTGTCTAGTCCAAAGTCACTAAGATTTTACATTTGTTTTCTTCTAAGAGTTTTATAGTTTAACTCTTACATTTAAGTCTGTGATCCATTTTAAGTTAATTTTGTTTATGATATAAGGAATGGATCCAACTTCATTCTTTTGCATGTGGCCTCCAGTAGTCCCAGCACTGTTTTTTGAAAAGACTATTATTGGTAACCTGGTGGTCAGTTAACCATTAATGTGATATTTATTTGTGAATTACCTCAGAGCCATTTATATGCTATTTTATCACTAGAAAACATTTTTCTTTACCTTCTAAACTTGAGTGCTTTGCTTCCTACCTCTTTTTCCTAGATAATTTGTACTCATCCTTCAGGTCTTATTATAATTTCTTTATAAAATCCTCTTTAGAGATTCCTTTCCTAATAATCCTCCAGTCCCTCCTAATCTAAATTAGGCTCCTTTAAAATACTCTATATAGTTTAAAATAATGCTTTGTACTTTTCTCATTATACTGCTTTTTGATAGTGTATTTGTGTATTTTTAATTTAACCCTTTTTTTTTTATTATTAGGGCACTAACTCCATGAGAACAGGGACCATGTCTGTTTAGTTTACCACTTTATTCTTGGTGTCTCTCACCAGGCCTATCACATTGAAATTGGCAGACAATATTTTATTTAAAACTGCATATTTATATTGGTGGTGATTCTGAAGTTTCATTCTATTTTCTGTCTTAGGGCCATGAAATGACCAGCATTGGATTGCTACTTGGTGTTTCTGCTGCAAAACTAGGCACCATGGATATGTCAATCACTCGGCTTCTTAGCATTCACATTCCTGCTCTCTTACCCCCAACGTCCACAGAGCTTGATGTTCCTCACAATGTCCAAGTGGCTGCAGTAGTTGGCATTGGTCTTGTATATCAAGGGACAGCTCACAGACATACTGCAGAAGTTCTGTTGGCAGAAATAGGTATGGGATTAATAGTGCTGCATCTTATAGGCATACATTTGCTACCCACGTGAACCCAAGTAAAATGGTAATTACAAAAATTAAGGAAAAACAATAGCCTTTGTGAGCACATATACTCACAAATAAAAATAAAAAAAATTACAAGTAGTGTTTTCCAAGACTAGTATTACTGTGTAGGTTATTAGCCTGGATATTTATTTGACCAGCCCATTACTGAGTTCCAGTGGCTACATTTAATGAGGTACCTATGGACTTAATTACATATGAGCATGCTGTTTATCCTGCTGTGTCTTTACCAGACAGTGTCTAACAATGGCCTGCACTTAAACTAAAAGTTGATTGTTTTGGTTCCTAATATCACAGTATTCATTCTATTGGACAGCAGCACTTCCAACAGAATGTAAGTGATTGAGTCCCACTTTCTTTACATGCTGGTGGGTATGTTGGTGATGAATCTGGAAATGGTGAGGCACACATACTTCAGTTAACATTTTCTGTTTTTCTTTGAGTCCAAATTTTTTGGAAATCTGTGTTATGTGTTATCATTTTTTCCTAACAAATGGAAATGCTGCTGGCATTATTAGTATGCTCAGCAATGCAGATACATACTTATATATCCTGTTCTTACCTGTTCAGGATCCTTTCTTCATGTATTTCAGAATATATTATTGAAGATATGTTATGTTTTAGTATGATTGCATCAGTTAGCTCTTGGCACAGAAATTCTACTTAACAAACACCCACAAAATGGGCCTGAGCAGTTCTGCTTCAGGCTGTAGATCTGTGGGTTGGCTGCTCTGGTTTTGCCTCACATGCCTTATTATGGGACCCAGACGTGATAACAGATGCGTAAGAGAGAGAACCAAATAATGGAAGTGCACTTCAGGCCTTTGCTTACATGATGTCAGCTAAGATCCCAGGGCAAAGTCAGTCACTTAGCCATGTTCACTATGAGGCATTGTCAGGGATATGGATGTATACTACCATTGTTAGGGAGGTGAAGATTGGGACAGATAATTTTACTTTACTGTAATGATAAATTATTCACAAAGCTCAAATGTTCCTATTACCAAAATATATAATAGCTTAAGTTATTGATCTGTAAAACACTTATTCATAAGATTCTTAACATTGGTTGTTTAAAGCTTATTCATCTACAGAGTAATTTAACATTCTTTGGCTAAGCATAATAATATCTAATGATGTCATCACACAGTTTCAGAGCCATAGCATACCTCTTTCATATTGTGTACAGAGGATTTCATCTTCAATTACTGTGTATTTGCTCTTTTATATAATTACTGTCACAATGTACATAACTGTTTTTATTCTGCCCTTTTAATGTATCATTGTCATAAATGGTTTTTTAAATTAATTTTATAAATGTGAAATATCTCACTGATGTTTTGTAAAATGCCTATTTTTTTATTTTTATGAATTTTTAGGTTTTTAAAAATTCTTTCCTATTATGCGTAAACATCGCACTGATTACCTTTGCATAATTTTTGTTTTTTTAATTGCATTTTTTTTCTGGGGATAAAATTTCAGGATTGTGAAGGTTTTTTTTGGAGGGAAGGGTCTTTATACATAATGCATTTTGTTTCCCTAAAGGGTAGAGTTAGAGTTATGGGGTGCTCTTTAAAATTATGAATTTTACATTTAGCCAAATTTAGGATTAATACACCGAAATTCTACTATAGTAGAGTTCATTATTATATACAATCCAAATAAATGTGTGAAAACAAAATTTAACACCTTAAAAACATAAAGTGTTTTTCCTATTTTATCAGTATTTGAATGTGTTTCACCATATCTAATGAATGGATTTGAAAATAACAAAACAAAAAATGCAAGAGATTAAAAATTAAAGCTTTTTTTGAGTACTCTTCTCTTAAAAATTTGTCTACTTGGTAGTAGTTTTTTTGGTAAAACTCAAGATTTCACACTATTCAAACGTCATTGCTTATAGAGGCTTAAACAGGCAAATAAAAAGAACCATTTGGGGGCTTTTTTGGTAGTAAACTGATAGTTGTGGACGCCATTTGTGATAGTATTATAACTTTTTGAGTTGAGTTATATTGAGTCCGTATCTCTTATGCAACTTACTAGGAAGTTAACACTTTAAAATTTGTGAGTTGGGATTTTAAGAGGCTAGCTTGAGCTGTGTTGTTTTCTTTTTTACAGGACGGCCCCCTGGTCCTGAAATGGAATACTGCACTGACAGAGAGTCATACTCTTTAGCCGCTGGCTTGGCCCTGGGCATGGTTTGCTTGGGGGTGAGCGTAATATGTGCCTCACTATGCTTTAGTTACGACATCTGCATGTTGAGACGAATAACCTTGACACTTAACTCTGAATACCACTGCCTTACTGTAACTTAACCTGATTCCCAGCTCTTTCTTCTTTTTGGATATTTTTCAAAGTACTAGATTTGTGAATGGAAAGAAATTGTAGTGAAAAGTGGGGCTTTAAGATTTCCTTCACCTTGGCTTGGATATAAGTATTCATGAATGAACTAAGGGAATGAAGTTTCTTGAAAAGGGTTTAAGACATAAGATGAAGAAGTGACAGCCCACTTGACAGAAAAAAGAAGATAGTGAAAATGTGTATGATGGGGAAACTTAGTCTGCAGTAGTTGCCAAAAATAAATCCTTACTTCTTTTGCCACTCTGGTGTTCACTATGTATCACAGAACGATGCAATAATAACATTTGCTTTGTGACAAAATCCATTATCAGGTTGACTCATGTTCTCCTTCCAAGGCATGTGCACAGAATTACCAGAAGCATTTCATTAAATGATTGTTTCACCTGGAATGTGATTCTCTTAAAGAATCACCAATACGGTGTTATGGTCAAGCCAAACGATATAAGGAAATTACAATGGAAAAAGTTTTTTCTTATGAGCATTCAGAAAATCCACCTTGTGTTTGACCATCTTTTGAGGTTTTAACTTCACATTTGGCACAGGAGGAGGTGGTACAATGGAAAAGCATCCACTGGGAATTGGGACCTGAATTTTGGTCCTGACTAGTAAAGTCTAGTTGTTTTAACTACATTATTGTCTATTGGTTAAGAAGCTCCATGAACTGTTGAGCCAAATCGCCTTGTTTTATGTCTAACCCTGCTGTTTACTAGCTAGGTAACCCTGGGGTTAATTCAACTTTGCCTAACTTTCCTTTTTTATAATATAGGGTTCTTACTAGTAGCTATTTGATGGGAATATTGAATTAAGTAAGTTAATTCATGTTAAACACACAGAATAGTGCCTGGTACAGAGCATGTATTCAATAAATTATTATTATAATAATTATAGTTAATATTGCTGGAAAAGCTCATAGGCACAATAATTAAAGTATTCAGATTTTCATAGTTCAGGTTTCAATGACATAGCTAATATTTTCATTTATTGTTTAGTGTAATTACCTATTTTGAGGCCTTCATGTATTTTATGAAATGAAAGTACTTAAACTTGAACCTACATGTATTATAATTTTTATGAGAATTATTGTTAATAGTTTGAGTAGTAACTCATGTGTGGTCTTTATTTTAATTGGAAAAATAGCAAGCCGGAAACCAAAATACCCTGCTTTGAAGTTAGTTCATTCTTGTATTTGTCATGGATCTTCTTCCATAAGATTTCTGTTTACATGTCTGTTATTTTATTTTCTAGCATGGCAGTAATTTGATAGGTATGTCTGATCTCAATGTACCTGAGCAGCTTTATCAGTACATGGTTGGAGGTCATAGGCGCTTTCAAGCAGGAATGCATAGGGAGAAACATAAATCTCCAAGTTATCAAATAAAAGTAAGTCCAAATCAAAGTAACAGATCAAGATTCTGGAAGCTAAGAAGTTAATTTGAAAATAACTTTCATATCAACAATTTAAAATACATTAATTATAACCATAGGATAGTATTCAGAAGAATTTTATAATAATTCAGAACTCTTTTATGTGAATCAACTTTTTTTTCAATAGGAAGGAGATACCATAAATGTGGATGTTACTTGTCCAGGTGCTACTCTGGCTTTGGCTATGATCTACTTAAAAACCAATAACAGGTATTTTTACCCCCCTACCCCTTGCCATGACAGCACAACATCCTTTCTGACTTCAGTAATAAAATCAAGTTAGCATATGTGTTTATTTACCCTGTTACATCAACCTGATTTTCTCTCAAATACTGTATTATACAGATTTTATCTAGAAATAATACATTTTGCTATTTTAATGCTATTTGACAGTAGAAAATTGTCACTGGCATCCAAGTTCCTTTTTTATTAATTTTGCATATTGTTGTGAGGACTGGTTAAGCCAGACGTACTTAGCATTATTCTGTTCTTGGTTACCATTTATAGAAACGGTTTCTGTTTAGTTGAAGAGCTTTCCTAATGACCAAAACTTCTTCTTTCCCAACTCCCTAGAATTAGTGCTGACACTTAAAAGTAGACCTTTGGCATTTACTCTTAGACTTTGCATAGAAGAATAAGTTGGGTAGGAGATGTTATACCATGTTTTAAGTTTTTAATTTAAAAAATATTCTAACATTCAATAAACTTTTCAGTGTTCTAAATTCTTCCCCTTAGAAAAACCAAATGTGTGCAGAATTAACAAAGTTGTTAAAAATAGACATTTATTCTTCTACTATTTGGATGAATTTGTATGTCAGTGCTTTCTTGGTACTGGGGATATTTTAGTGAACGAAACAAAACTAAAAATATCTGCCCTTATGGAGCTTATATTATAGTAACACATATATAGGTACATAATGAATATTATTTTAAAGGGAAAGAGAATGAAGCAGTGGTGGAGTGGGGAGAAAAGTTTTGAAATATGTCTTGAGATTCTTGATTATCTTGCCTTCTACTTAACCTTTACTGTTATCTCCACGAACAGATCCATTGCAGATTGGCTCCGAGCTCCTGATACCATGTATTTGCTGGACTTTGTGAAACCAGAATTTCTCTTGCTTAGGGTATGGTGCTTTGTCATTTCTCATTTTTGTTAACATAAGGAGTCTATTTGTGGTTCTCAAATTTAGCTTGCAAATATAAATGTCTTTACAAGAGAGGCTTTTACTTCTACTTTTAATCTATCATGTAGATCTAATTGGCAGTGTTCTTTTGAAATTTTCCGAATACAATTTTAGGAATTCCAGGAAAGGTAACCACACTGATACATAATACTTGGAGTGACATTTCAACTTCTTCTATTATAATTCAGAACTTCCTTATAAAGCAACACGTGACTAGGAATTTATTATTTCTTTATATTACATTTTTTGATTTCTATGAACGGCGTAATAGTACTCTTAAGGTCATATTTAAAAACAATAACTGCTGGACATAATTGCCTTAAATTTTCCTTCTATTCTTTTGTTTAGTGTTTAAAGTTAGCACATGGAAACCTGTCTACGGAGCTCTGGTTCTTGCCTTTGTGATTTTTCTTTTATAGTGCAAGTTTTAAAAAGTCCTCTATCCCCTATAAACTTCGATGGTGATCAACTCAATTATAGTTTTTTTTGTTAAAGTATAAATCTTTAGTTTATTTTAATGAGTAGCTTAGGTTGGTAGTCGTCCCTTGCTATATGCAAGGGATTGGTTCCAGGACTTCTGAGTATAGCAGAAACCACAGATACTCAGGTCTCGTAGTTGGCCCTACAGAACCTGTGTATATGAAAAGTTGGCCCTCCCTATATGCAGATTCTGCATTCCAGGAATACTCTATTGTCCGTTTGCGATTAGTTGGAAAAAATTCCACATATATGTGGACCCATGTTGTTCAAGGGTCAGCTGTACTTAAAATTGTCATCTGTTGGGAACTGATTCTTAAACTGATGTATTTAATATTATCATTGTTACAAAAGCTATAGAATTTGCCTGCTGTAATTAATTTTATCTGTATTGCATTTTTAAAGACACTTGCTCGATGCCTAATTTTATGGGATGATATTTTACCAAATTCCAAGTGGGTTGACAGCAATGTTCCTCAAGTAAGTACATATAATAAATATTATTCTTTAATAGCATAAAATTATGATTTCTTGTGGGATTTTTCAAAATCCTATAAAATATTATTTCTTATGAAGCCAGCCAATATTGATTATAAGGGTATCTCTTGAAGACATAGGAACTTTCATTTTAAGATTGTGTACTGACTAGACCACAGCCTTCCTGTTTGGTCGCAGATCACTAGAAATTGTAGTTTTTAGAAATTAAATATACTGAAGGTACTCCAAAAAGTATTTTTGACATTTTTATCCTTATTAAGTATACATTTATCTAAGACGCTATTTTACTTTGTGTAATTTTAGATCTCTTATATAATAACTTGTAAATTAAAACAATTACTTTACAGCATATTTATTCAATAAGTCAAGCATATTAGTTAAAAAAAATAAGCAGACCCTTGCAAAAACTCAAAGTCAAATATTGTAACTAACCATTGCTTTTAGTCAGCTGTTTGTGTCTAGTGGTCTCAGTTCATTTTCATTTGGAAAATAAATCTATTTACCCTTGATAATATGAGATTATTTGTTTCCCCAAATATTTTCATAAGAAAAATCTCAAACCAAAGAAAGGTTGAAAGAAGTAATATATCACCAGTAGATTTTACAATTAATATTTTACTATATAAACTTGTTTAATCACCTATCTATCCACTTATTTCTCTAATCCGTCTTATTTGATGAATTTCAAAGTTAGTTGCAGATAGTAGTAATACACTTCTTCCTAATATTTCAGCATGCATATCATTAACTAGAATTCAGAATTTATTTCCTTTTTTTTTTCTTTTAGGATAAAAATTTATATACCATGAAGTGCACAAATCTTAAGAATACTATTTGATAAATTTTGACTAATGCATATGCCATGGAAACAACCTCTGTTCCTACCTTCCCACTCAGGCTACGTACACCCCCCCCACCACACCAAGGCAATCAATATTCTGTCTTTTCCTCTAAATATATTGATTTTCCTGATGTAGACCTTTATATTAATGGAATCACGTACAGTATATACCATTTTGTTTAAGATTTCTTTCACTCAGCATGATTTTGAGATATTATTGAGTGTATCAGTAGTTCATTCTTTTTATTAGTACTTGTATTACATTATATTGAATATGTATCAGTTTATTTTTTCATTCTCTTTTGTTGTACATCTGGGCAGGTTTCAGCTTTTGTCCATCATGAATCAAGCTACCATGAAAATTTTTATACAAATATTTTGTAGACTTATGTTTTAATTTTGCTTGAGTAAATACTTAGGATTGGAATTACTGAGGCATAGGGTGGATGGTATGTTTAGTCTTATAAGAACCAATAAACCTTTTTGGGGTTGTACCATTTTACACTTTGACAGTTTTTGAGATTGCTTGCTGCTGCATATCTTGCCGATATTTGGTGGTGGTAGTTTTTTAAGTTTTAGCACTGCTGATAAATACATAATGATATCTCATTATGGTTTCAATCTGCACTTTTCTGCTGGCTAATGATGTTGATAACCTTTTCTTTAGCTTATTGGTCCTCCATGTATCTTTTTTTATGAAGTGTCAAAAGTCCTTTGCCTGCTTAAAAATTTGTATTATTTATCTTTTTATTACTGAGTTCCTAGAGTTTTTTAATATATTATAGAAACACCTTTGTTACACATATTTTGCAACTATTCCTTTCTGTCTGTGGCTTGCCTAATTCATTTTCTTGATGAGCAGATGATCTAAAATTTTTAATAATGTCTAATTTGTCAGTTTTTTTTCTTTCATGGTTATTGTTCTCTGTGTCCTATGAAAAAACATTTGCCTAACCCCAAGTCATGAAGATAATGTTTTATACTTTTCTCTAAATGCTTCGAAGTTTTAGATTATATGTATAGTTGTGTAGTTCATCTCAAAGTAATTTTGTGTATGATATGAGGTAGGGATTATCTATCACAGAAGTTTATTAGAGACTCAGCGCCCAAGATTTTTATTGGGAGCTGACATGTAAGGACCCCCTTCCTTGCACTTACCAAAATTGCAGACTGTCAGAACAGTGTGTGTTAGCCTAAACCACATAGTTTGTACAAACAGTTTAGACACAGTGAACTACACTTATCATTTAGGGAAAATTTTGTGAGTGTATGGAACTGTTTGCCATTCAAGTTCCCAGATGCCAGCCAGGAGTCAACCTTGGAAACAGGCATTTCTAAGGATAGCATTCTCAGGCCTGCCTGCTGTATGAGCTCCTTTCTGCACAAGACTGTTAATTTTTGCTTTTTTGTTTGTTTTAAGCACATTACAGATGTTCCATTGTCTTTTGTCTGATGTTGTTTCTGATGAGATTGAATTTTCTAATTATTTTTTTACCTGTATGTAATATACCATTAAATTCTTTAGCTGATTTTAATATTTCCTCTTTACATAAGGTTTTCAGCAGTTGACTGTGATGTGTTTAGTTTTCATTTTTTTTGTATTAATCCTTATGAAGATTTTTGAATGTAAATTTATGTCTTTGATTAAATTTGGGGGAATTTCAGAAATTATAGCTTTAAATTTTTTTTCTGTCTCATTCTATTTTCTCTTTTTTGGACTCCAATGATCTATAACCTTTTGAAATTGTCCTAGAGCTCCCAAAGACTTTTTTTTTCTTTTATCCTTTTTTTTTGTCTTTTCTATAGGTTGTGTAATTTCTATTGTTCTATCTTTATGTTCAAAGACTCTTTCTTCAGGCATTTCCATTTTCCTAGTAAGTCCATGAAATGAATTTTAATTCGTTGTACTTTTTAGTTGTAAAATTTGCATTTTTCCTTTTTTATAATTTCTACTTTTTTTGATGAGATTTTCTGTCTTTTCATTCATTGTGAGCATATTTTCTTTTGTATACTTCTAGTTACAAGAGCTGTTTTAAAATCCTCTTCTAATGCCAACAGTAAGGCCATTTCAGGCATGTTCTCCGTTATCTTTTCTCATTATCTCCATTATGATACATATTCTTGTTTGTTCTTATGTAAAGTAATTTAAGTTGTATCTTGGACATTCTGAATGTTGTTTTTTGGAGACTGGATTGTTTTGTATTCCTCTAAACATGTTGATTACATACATTTATGTGTGTATATATGTATGTACACACACATTTGTTTTAAAGCAGGCACTGAATTTACTTGGAATTAAATGTCAAGCTCTGTTTCTTGGGTGTTAGCTCTAATCTCAGTTCATTTTTTTTAATCCTATGGGCTGTTGGAGTCTGCCCTATGCATACATGGTTTGTAGATCAGGCAGGCATTTGTTCAGAATTTAGACACAGAATTTGGGTTTCTCTTTCTGTGACTCTCTCCTTTATAGTGTTCTGTCCTCATCTCCTAATGGCTCTGGTTTTCTGAGCTCTCTATTCTTGTTATTAAAGCCAAGATGATTGTGGGTTTTTAATTGGAGTTTTAGCCATCTCTTATGGCCCAGACTGGGACCTGCTTTCAGCCAGAGACATAAAAAAGGAAACTTACCCAGTGGTGTTCTTGTCTTCCAAGTATCAACACCACTCTAGAATCTGCTTGCTTTTGTCCACCCTCCATTGCCTGTAGGTCAGGAGTTGGTGAACTACAGCTTATGCATTGTTGTAAATGAAGTTTTATTGGAACACAGCCATGCCAGTTTGTATACTTATTGTATATAGCTGCTTTTGTGTTACAAATGCAGATATCAGTAGTTGCTACAGAGACTATATGGCCTGCCAACCTAGAATGTTTACTGTCTGGCCCTTTTAGAAAAAGTTTACTGATTCCCTGTCATAGGTAGTTTGGTTTTTATATTTTGTTGAGAGTTTATACTTGTTACCTGAGTCAATCTGGTAGGAGTTTTTATCCATCCATTATTTGAATAAGTAGAACTCCTAGGTTTGTTTTTATTTGTTTAGTTCTATCGGTTTTGTTAATTACCGATGTGAAACAGATGAGGCAGTTGTTTTAATTAACTTATTCAGTGTCACCAAAATTTTAACTCCTAGCACATTCAGATGGCAAAGATGTCAGTTTTTTCGAAAGTGCACTTTAAAATGTATATTGTTGGATGAAATTATACTTTTTCTACCATTCCTTCATTCAGCGCATACTTGTTGATCTTCTGAAAATGCAGGACATTGTGCTAATAAATCCTATAATATATTAAAGGTGCATCTGACATGTAGGCTGCTCTCAAACTTTAGTTTACTAAATTTACTAAGTGAGATTAAACATGTACACATAACTGTATTCCAAAAGAGAAAGTGTAAATTAATGTCAGAGTTCACTTTTCAACTTTTGTGAAAATATGGACCTTCTTGGACTTTATTATATAGAGTTCTCTCTCTGACATTTTTTTTTTTTTTTACTTCAGACTTAATAATGTTAAATTTGGTCTTTATTACATTAGAGAAACCACAAATAGGACATATAACAAGTTCACAGTTCTAGTCATGATACTTCCCTTCACTTTTCTACATGTTCTCACCCACTCATTTTGTTAATTCTGTAGTTGGGCCCCATGCAGTGAGCAACATGGCATTAAAAGGAGGATTTTAAAAAGGTCACTTTCTAAACTGCTTATTTGTTTGAACTTAAGGCATGTGTAAAATAACAATTAGCATCTTCATAACACTTTTTCCTTCATAAAAAGCTGTACAACCTTATATTACTTTCACTCAGTATTGTGCTAAAAGTGGTTCAAGTATTGCCCCCACTGTATGGGTAGGAACAGCTATTTTTGATTATCTGTATTTCTGTGCCTCCATTAGACTGTTAACTCGTCAAAGTCAGCTACTGGGTCTTTTCCATCTTTTGTTCCTAGCAACTAGTATGCAGTACCTATAGCTCAGTGCATCACCATTACGTGGAAAGAGGACAGATTAGTCCAAAACTACCCAGCTAGTAAGAGGTGGAGTAAAACTGAAACCTAGCTATCAGGATTTCAGATCTTGAGATTTTTGCATTGGACCCTGTGTAAGACAGAGGAGTTTGGTAGTCTTTTCTTACTCATTTCCTATGTGCCTTAACCTACTCTTAAGTGATTACATTTCTCCCTTTTATTACTCCTTATGTTTTGATTTTTTTTTTTTTTTTTTAACTTTAGAAGACCATAGAAAGATGACAAGGACCAGATTCAAGACGGTTTTCCCCCCACAGTTATTTACAACTGAAGTTCTTAGCGATGCTTTTAAATAGTTAATGATCAAGTGTGTTGTTATGCCCAAGGGTGGTACAAATTACTAATAGTGACAACAACAATAACAATAGCTAACATTTACAAAGGACTTAATATATGCAAGGCATTAATTTTAAGAGCTTTGAGTAGATTTAGTCATCTAATTCTCACAGAAACCCAGAAGGTGGGTGGGAACTTCTGTTATGCTCATTTTACAGATGAGGCACAGAGCAGTCAAGAAGCTTGCCGGTGGTTACAGAGCTTGCAGGTGGCCCTGCTGCGATTTGAACCTAGGCCTTCAAGCTCCAGGTTACATGCTCTTTTGAAGACTCAAAGGAGCTTAGAAATGCCTGCTGTCAAAATAGAAATAGGTAAACATGTTAGTGTATAGGGATGTATAATCAGTTTATACATGTGTATATAGATTACTCACTTTGGAGTTACATCAGTTCTTCAGAATGTCACTCAGTTTCTGAGTAAATAATATTCAAAATTAAGAATAAAGACCGGAGAGGAAGGAAGATGGAAGTAGTTATCAGCCTGTATTGCACAGCTAATATAATTGCTTGCCTCATTAAGATTATGAAAGAAAAAAGGTATTTCAAGTTTTTGATTTGTTGATTTTTTGTACGTGAGAAAACAGTATTATAAGTGACTTCTGAATATATATTGCTTTTTTGAGAGAGCATCCTGAAATGTTACTTTCCCAAGCAAACTTCTAAAAAGAATTAAAAGAATAAATCTTCAGTGTTTCACTTGTGTTCTGTGTACTTGCGTTCGTGTGTTTATAAAATACATAGCTTTTTCTTTTTTATTTGTATTTTTTAAGAGAAAAAGATCAGATCTGTTCTTGGTTGTTAAAGCTCTGTGTATGTTTTTTGATAAATTACTAACTACCTACAGTAAAAAGAAAGAAAAGATATCTTTCTAAACAATAGTTACAGATTAATATATTGACAGCTTAGTTTAGTTTGGGTAATTAGCGTGCTGACTAACCTTACCTCTGGTAGGTAGGCAGGCTTAATGCTACGAAGAAGTATATATCTGTGATTAGAGTTCTCTCTAATTGCCTTTTTCTTCTTTTCTCACTTCTTCCTCTTACCACTGCTCTAATTCTACAGCCATCATCTTTGCTTTTCGGCGGACTGGTGTGAAATTTGATTACTCTGTTATTGATTCAGAATATATGAAGGGTCTTCAAAATGTTCATGGAAAGATTCATATTAAATATCTTTTTTTTGAGCGGGGAGTGGCTGGCTGGTATGGGGATCTGAACCTTTGACCTTGGTGTTGTAACACTGCACTCTTAACCAACTGAGCTAACTGGCCAGCTCCTGTATTATCTTTTAATTCCATTTTTCCATGAACTTTTTGGAGTACCCTTGTACTTAAGTCCTCCTGTTTATATTCTTTCACCCCTATTCAGTTATCGTTTTTATTTAGCCCATCTGAGATTTGAAATTTGATTGCATTCAGTGTGATTGAAATATAGGCCTTTGAATGAAATAGTTTGGTAAAGCTTACTTTAAGTAAATATGGGCATGATGAGTAGTTTTGTTATTCTTCAAATTATTAAATATTTGTAACTAGAATCACGATAATTTGTTAAATTTTCAAAAGGAGAGAACAACTGAGGCCACCAGAGGCAAGGGGGGGACGACTAGTGAGAAATTAGCAAAGGGCCACAAAAAATGATTACATTGTTTAATGTTGAATATACTAATTATCCTGATTTGAGCATCACATGTTGCACACAGGTATTGATATTCAATGCTGTACCCCATAGATATGTATAATTATGTTTCAGTAAAAAATAAGTAAATAAGTATTTGTAACTAGAACATTGATGTCCGAGTATTCTTGCTTTCTCTCTTGACAGATTATAAGAGAAAATAGTATCTCTCTTAGTGAAATTGAATTGCCTTGCTCAGAGGATTTGAATTTGGAAACTTTGTCGTAAGTAATATAATGTATAATACAAATTAGCTCTCCTAGCATCTGTCAGATAAATAAATTGAAATATACTGTGCAGTAGTCATATTGTCCCTGATTTGAATTATTCTCAGTTCCCCATTTTTCTAACCATTGTTTAGCATGTGTTCACAAGGTTGGGTTTTTTTTGAAGCTCTCTGAAGTATAGAGTTTTTGCCCTCAAAAAAACGATATTGGAGATTTAACTTGTACGTATTCTTTTATCCTTTCAATTAAAAAAAAGTTGAGAACCATTTTTCTTTTTTTGTTTTCCCCCCCGACTGGTAAGGTGATCACAACCCTTGGCACGGTGTGGTCCACACCACGCTCAGCCAGTGAGCGCACCAGCCATCCCTATAGGATCCGAACCGGCGGCCTTGGTGCTACCAGTGCCATGGGGCCGGCCCAAAATTGACAACAATTTTTAAAAATTATCTTTTTTTGCTGCATGTGAAACAATACAGGCAAGAGGCCCACTTCATCAGTAAGAATTACATAGTGTTCCTGCTGGAAAAAAAATACACAGAAATCTGCTGATTGAATAGGGGCATATACTTGAGCATTCCCAGAAGTATATAAACTAGTTTAGAGTATAGGAATGTTTATTATTTTTATCCTAAGATAATAAATAGATAATAATGAATTTTAAAGCAAAATATGACAATATTAACTTTCTTGTAATCTGTTTCAGGCAAGCACATGTCTACATAATTGCAGGAGCCTGTTTGTCTCTGGGTTTTCGATTTGCTGGCTCAGAAAACTTATCAGCATTTAACTGTTTGGTAAGAAGTATCTTAGTTTATTCTGCTTTGTTTTCTTTTTTCACAAAGCCTTATGATGCTTCTTTTAACTTTGGATTTTTTTCTTTTGTTTTTACAGCATAAATTTGCAAAAGATTTTATGACTTATTTGTCTGCATCTAATGCTTCTGTAGTAAGTCTTTTTATGATTCTTCTTGGGAATAAAATTAAACTCAAAGAAAATTCATGGATACTCCAGTTACTAAAATATGAGTATTTCTGCTGTTTGTTTAAATTTAGAATGGGAGATTTTGAGCACTGGCTCATCTTCTTGTTCTGGGATATTAATTAGATGAGAATACAGTTACTCTTGAAGGATGTCCAGGTATCTAATTCTTGTGACAAGAGAATAAATAAGAAAGGCCATAATGTTCATGGATTGTCATACCTTTTGTAATTCTGTCTCAGTACTGAATATAGGGGATTTCCTTTTAAAAAAAATTAGTACTTAGTAAAAGTTCAGTTGTTTTTGAGGCATTGCTGCTGTGATGACAGGAAAACTGGAAAATTTTATTTCCTGGTAAAGACCACACAGATTTATGCAACATTATTTGTAATAGGGTAAAATTAGAGACACCAAAAAGTCTAAAGTAGGGCTTGCTCACTTGGCTAGAGCATGGTGCTGATAACAAACAAGGTCAAGGGTTCAGATCCCCTTACCGGCCAGCTGCCAAAACCAAAAAAAAGAAAAAGAGTCTAACAGTGTTAAATTTGATTATGGTATATCCATACATTCATATACATTGGGGCTATCAAAGTCATGTTGTATAAGAACATTTTGCAAGTGAAGATTGCTTATAATAAATTATTTAAAAGGTAAAAACTATTGTGTATAGTAATATCTCAATGTAATTTGAAAAAAATATGTATAGGTACAGGAAAAGATTCAGAGAAAAAAAACTCAGAATGTTAGTACTTTGGGTGGTGTGATTCCAAGTAATTGTTATTTCCTTCTTGGTAAATTTATTTTTTAAATTTTCTTCATTGAACTTTTATTTCAGAACCAGGGAAAATATTTGTTTTTACAGATTTTTTGAGTCACAAACATTCGTAGTCTTCTACTGATGGCTAACTTATGATAATAAAGAAATGTAACATAACAGTTATAGTGATGTCATCTTTTTGCATATTCAGACAGGTCCTTACAACCTAGAAACTTGCCTTAGTGTGGTGCTGCTGTCTCTTGCTATGGTAATGGCTGGCTCTGGGAACTTAAAGGTTTTGCAGCTTTGTCGCTTCTTACACATGAAAACAGGTGGTGAAATGAACTATGGTTTTCACTTAGCTCACCACATGGCCCTTGGACTTTTATTTTTGGGAGGAGGAAGGTAAGTGAGTATTTTTTTCTTCTTTTCTCAATGAAAACATCTCATGAGTGAGAGCTATGGGTTACTTATTTTGATTTCAAAGGTACATGAGAATATTAAATTCTTTTAGCTTATCTAGGGGCAATATTACACTTTAAAGTCTTCTTTATAGTTTTAACCATCATTTTATGCCCTGCTCAGTGGAATCACCATCCCCTCTCTGACATACTTAGCATCACTGCATTTTTCAGAGCAGTCTGTACCTAGTATTTTAGTGTATCACCTCCGGTTCCCAAATGTTGAAAGATTTACCCTTCTATTAAACTGCTTCCTCAAAAAGGTAATGAACAACATTGGTCACCAAATCCTACATTTTCTTGGTTTTCAGCTTTCTTGCTCTCTTTCCAGCATCTGTCATTCCTGACCACCTCATCCTTTGTAAGACTGCCCTGGCTTTTAGTCTGTGTTGAATAAAAATACATGTACACAAAAGTGTACAAATCATTGGAGCACAGGTCAGTGAACTGTCTACCATATGAAAGTCTCTTTGTTACCATGTAGATCAAGAGACAGAATAGCTCAGAACACTTATCTCCACTCCTGCCATGCCCCTCCCAATCACTATTACCTTACTTCTCCTCAGAGATAGTCACTGTTTATTCTAACGCCTTTGATTGGTTTTGCCTGTTCTTGAAATCTAAATGGAATCATACACTATGCTTTTGCACCTTACTTTTGCTCAACATTATGTTTGTGAGATTCATTCATGTTGCATGTAGCAATAGTTCAAGTTTCAACACTGTATTATATTCTACTGTATAAACCATACCACAGTTTATCGATCTACTCTGCTATTGATGGATATGTTTGTTGCTTCTAGTTTGGGGCTATTAGGAATAATGCTGTTATAGACATTCTTGTACATGTCTTTGATTTTGTTGTATATAGATCTGTGAGTGGAATTGAGTCATAGGGTGCATGTATATGTTCAACTTCAGTAGATAATACCATCAGTGCTCCAAAGGAGTTGTACCATTTTATATACCCATCAGCCGCTTATGAGGTTCTAGCTGTTTCATATTCTTGTCAACCATTCTTATTGTTACCGTTTTTTAAATTTTAGCCTGCTGTCTAGTGGGTATGTAGTAGTATCTTATTGTAGATTTAATTTCTCTGAATAATGATGTTGAGCACCATTTTATATCTTTATTTTCTGTTGAATTAATTTTAAAAATTTTTTTATGAGCATATTCATTGTTACAAATCATAATTATTCTTTATGCCCCTTATCCAACCAGTCACTCCCCAACCTCCCTCCCTTTCCCCCATCGCTAGTATTCTTAGGTTTGTTTTCTCCTTCTGAAAGTTCAACCATTTTATATCTTCAATAATCAACCACAAATCTTTTTTTGTGATGTGCAAGTCCCTTGCTACCTATTTGTCATATTTATTTAAACATTTTTTTGTGATAAAATACACATAAAATTTATCATTTTAACCATTTTTAAGTGCTCTGTTCAGTAGTTTTAAGTATATTCAGATTGTTGCGCAACCAATCTCTAGAACTTTTTTGTCTTGCAAAACCGACACTGTACCCAGTAAACAACTACCTGTTTCTCTCTGCCACCAGCCCACCATTCTACTTTCTGTTTCTGTGAAGTTCACTAATCTACATTGATTTAACTTTGTATTAATTTGAAAGGATTCTTTCAACTTTATCTTGAGCCCTTGGTCAGTTTTGTGTGTTGCAGTTGTCTTCTCCACTCTGTAGTGTCTTTTGATGACAGAATTATTAATATTTTTTTATGGCTTACGAAGATTTTCTAACCCTAATGAAATGGAGACATTCTCCTTTTTTATTTTCTAGAAGTTTTTTTAGCTTTTTCTTTGACATTTCAATCTAAAATTTACTTGGAACTTATTTTTCTGTGTATGTTCCTGTATGTTTTTTTTTTCCCTGCTGCTATTGAAAAGTTTATCCTTTCTCCATTGTTCTGCAGTACTTTTATTATTTAAATTAAGTGTCCAAATACCTGTGTTTATTTTTGAGCTATTAGGTTCTATTAGTTTATTTTTCTATACTTGCACCAATGCCGCACTTCCATAATTATTGTAGTTTTTCCCTTCAAAAGTGTGTTTTTCTGTTCTCGCCTCTTTGCATTTTTATATAAATGTTGGAATTTGTCATTTTCTATGTTAAATAACCTAATAAAATATTGATTGGAATTGCATTGATTCTATACATCAGTATGAGGAATTGAAATCTGTTACAGTATTGAGTCTACCAAGGTGTGTATATGTTATATCCCTTCTTTTTTTTAAAACTCTGTCTGTGACCTTGGCTAATTACAATTTCTATAAGTTATGTAAGCTTATTTTCCCCTCTTCTTCAAGACTGAGCTAACTATCGGAGCTCATTTTTCCAGAAGTATAAAAAGTAATTATTAGAAAATGGGCACTTCCTCCTTGAATGTTTTGTAGACTTCTTTCTTTAATTGTCTAGAATTAAGAATGGTTAAATAAATATTACTATGAAAATTCTTCTCCATTTTATGATTTTTGAAATTTTTTTCTTTTAAAATAAACCCCTACATTTATTTCACTCTTTTCAATTTCTTCTTTCATCATTCCACACTGTATGACTCCACTTGCTCTTTTTTCATATGGACTAGATTTTCTCCCATTCTACCATTGCTCTTACACTGATTTTTGGTTTTTAAATGGTTATGTGTACTCTGTAACAACATTTAAACTTCTATCATAGCATAGTGACGCTATTACATTTAATCTCCAAATTTCTCATATTAATATCTTAACTTTTATCTTTGAATTTTGGTTTATCAAAGTGGTACAGGGAGAATGGCCTATGTTCCATACACGTGCCAAAAGAGATGTATTTTCTTGCTTGAATTTTGAAATCTTTTTTCTAATTCATTAACTATGTAAGTATGATGAATGCTAAGTTCTTATTTGATGTTCTGTTAAAAATAGATAGGGACAGAGATTTGGGTATATGTGTATATGTGTGTGTGTAATAAATATGCATATTTATGTTGAATATCTACAAAAGTGGTTTTGTGTTATGTCCTGTACCATCTTTATTTTAAAATATTTGTAAGAAAAACTACAGAACTTTAGGCTAATTTGCCTGTTTGCTGTGCTGAATTTGAGCAATGGTAAAATAATTTAAATTAGGGAAATGTCAAAAGATCCTTTACTAAGAGAATATGGCCTTTATAAAAAGTTTATGATATTGATAAGAAAAAAGATATATATTTAGAAGAATAGTTGTTTATACATTTATTGTAACGTTTTAATAACTTTTGCCTTGTTTATTTAGTTCATCGTTCTAAGTACTCATGCTTTATAGAAACAGAAAAAAAAAAATGTTTAAGATACCCAGTAATAAACCCTGTATTTTTAAAAGTCAGGTTCAAAATCCTATATATAGTCATATATAAAACTGAGGAAGGTGGCGTACTTGATCCACAACTCTTCCAATATTTATAATCTCTAAGATTGCATTCATCGTCCTCACTACTGTGCTATTAAAGATTAAAGCCTTGCTTATTAATTCAAGGGTTGAGATTAACACTTGTGGGATGTTGCTTCTGTTTTAAATAGTAGATGGTCTTGAAATGGCGTAAGGACTTAACCGAAAAGTGAAACGTTCACACCATTGACACACTTCTGTTTATCAAGGCATCTCATCTGTATGCCCCAGTTTCCTGATTCTCAAGAATGCCTTGAACGTATGTGCAATATAATTAGTAACATCTGTCCCTACCAAATTTGCTTTGCAGGTACTCTTTGAGCACCTCAAACTCTTCCATTGCTGCTCTTCTCTGTGCCCTTTATCCACACTTCCCAGCTCACAGCACTGACAACCGGTGAGTCTAGTGATTCTGTCTTCAATGTGATATTTCTTAAGATCTCTAAGGGGATAATTTGGTTGTGTTTTGGTTTCATGGACTTATTTCTATTTAGTATTGTTCTGTTCTTGAACTTAGTTGTCTTCCTGGCTAAGTCTTTTAAGAAGTTTCTCTCACAAAGTAGTAGACCAAAAGAGAACTTTGGACATCTGATGACTGACCAGCCTTCCACTTTTCTCAAATCTCCAGAACCGTTCTAAACCCAGAAGTGGGCCAAACAAGGTTATCTTGAGGGAAAATGCATCCAGGAAATGTTAGTAGCCAAGGGAAGTTCAAGAGAATACCTTCTGTGCTATAATTGTTTAATTCCAAGAGAACATTTTGTCTGATTTAGTGGCAATGTCTGTAATGAATCCCTTTTCACCCTCTTGTACGTAAATGCTGAGAAGCTTTGTGTAAATGACAAAGAAGGGACAAGAAAAGCAAAATGCAGCAAAAATATCAGACAATATAGAAGTGGCAGTGAGCAGTAGAACCTCAAATCATATAGAAGCAGTCAAATAATACAAAAGCTCTGCATTTTAGAGCACAAAAAACCACCAACACTTCAGTTTCTCTAGAGGTTTCAGATATAGCAGATCTTTCTTGCATATGGGGGAAGGGAAGAAAATAGCTCCTTATAGCCCAGTGACATCAGACATGACCACTATGCTCTATTAAAGTCACCCCTGTTGTCTGCCCAGAGAAGCGTCAAGAGCACTGATTGTGTAGTACAGAATGATCAGGAGCACCATTGTGTAGTAGAGAATGGTTAAGAGCACTCACTGTGTAGTAGAGAAGGGTTGGGAGCACCATTGTATAGTAGAGAAGGGTTATGAGCACTCACTGTGTAGTAGAGAAGGGTTGGGAGTACTCACTGTGTAGTAGAGAAGGGTCAGGAGCACTCATTGTGTAGTAGAGAAGGGTCGGGAGTGCTTATTGTAATAACCTCAGCCATCATTTTAAACTACAGTATAATGTGTAACCAGTGATAGAAGAAAGATAGCTGTTTTACAAAAGCCTGATCTGAAATTCAAACTCTGATGATAGGTGGAGCATAAGAATATTGTTAAATTAATACAACTCTGACATGTGGTCTTGCACCTGTCATTTAGAAAAGATTTTTGAGTTGTTAAAGTTACTTACTAGTTAGAGCACAATGGAGAGCCATGCTTACATATTGTTGGTCATAGTGTTAATTAATTTAGCTATTTTAAACAAAGCAATTTGGTGATAAGCATTAAGAATCTTTATGTAATTGATAAATATCAGGGTTTTTTTTTTACTGTATAAGTAAGTTTATAATAAATTTACTATATAAGTAATCTACGTATAAGTATATAAGATTTTATCTTTAGTAGACTTACAGAAGTGGATGGATTTGGGTGGGAAGAGGGAGACCATTGTCTGTAACTATGATTTTTTAAAAGATTGAAGTCTCATTTTATCCCATTTTATGGGATCTTTAAATACAAAAATTTTGTTTTGTGTTTATATTCTAAAATAT
The DNA here is from genome assembly GCF_027409185.1 of Cynocephalus volans. Taxonomy (NCBI): domain Eukaryota; kingdom Metazoa; phylum Chordata; class Mammalia; order Dermoptera; family Cynocephalidae; genus Cynocephalus; species Cynocephalus volans. The sequence continues at coordinate 86,711,887 of NC_084473.1, forward strand.
GAATTTTAAAGTTTAAAAAATTTGAGAACTCAGAAGCACACACAAAGAAAAATATTGTTGTAATCCCACCCATAAATTTTTGATGTGCTTTATTTCAAGGGTGTGTGTGTGTGTGTGTGTGTGTGTGTGTGTGTGTTTGTGTGCAAGTATGTATATGTACAAGAGCGTTGCTATCTGACGAAAACTGGCATCCTTTCCTCCCATATCCTCCCTACCAACCCTTAAGAAAAAAAAGAACTAGCAGTAAATTCATGAGAAGTTGAAAAGAGATTCCTTTGTTGAGCAGAAAGGGATATTTGAGAGGGACTAATTTTATAAGTGTTTAATTCATAGTAAATATTTTCATCTTAAGACAATTTTTACTTCCCTGTAAAGCCTCTTAACTGAAAACTCAGGTAAAGAATTCTTGGGTCAAGGATCACATATATGATTTTTTAAAGAGAATTTCTCCATTACTTTTTATTGAGTCTTGTGATCTTTTAAGATTGCTATTCATTTTAAGACATTACACCAGCTTCTGTCCTCTTCTGGCTTGTAGGCAACAGCAGATTGTAGAGCCCATGCTATTGCCATGTGTTGGTTACCTACTCTCCGTATTTTCTCTGAACAGGTATCATCTCCAGGCCCTCCGGCACCTCTATGTGCTGGCTGCAGAACCAAGGCTTCTAGTGCCTGTGGATGTAGATACAAACACACCCTGTTATGCCCTCTTAGAAGTTACCTACAAGGTAATTCTTTCTCCTTATCATTTATTTGTAATTTTGTTACCACTCATCCATCTTTTCAGGACAAAATATCTCAAAAGTATTGTCCAAAGTTCTTGTACATCCTGCAAGCCATTCAGGCCCATTTATAGCCTATGGGTGTAATTTTTTAGGGATCATCAGCTATTCTTTTGTCTTTAGAGCTTATAGGTTGAAAATGTCACTGTAAGTTTGCATGGCTGATAGTAGTGTTCTAAAAAATTAACTGAAATACTACCCAAAGTGATCTACAGTTTCGGTGCGGTCCCTATCAAAATACCAATGACATTCTTCACAGAAATAGAAAAAACAATCCTAAAATTCATATGCAACCACAGAAGACCCCAAGTTGCCAAAGCAGTTCTGAGCAAAAAGAACAAAGCTGGAGGCATTACACTACCTGACTTCAAAATATACTGCAATGCTATTACAACCAAAACACCATGGTACTGGTATAATAAGATACATGAACCAGTGGAACAGGATAGACAACCTAGAAATAAATCCATGTATCTGATTTTCAACAAAGGCATCAAGAACATACATTGGGGAAAGGACAGCTTCTCAATAAATGATGCTGGGAGAACTGTATATTCATGTGTAGAAGAATGAAACTAGACCCCTGTCTCTCACTATATACCAAAATCAACTCAAAATGGATTGAAGACTTGAAGACAGAAACAGAGTGAAGAGGCAGTCTACAGAATGGGAGAAAATATTTGCAAACTGTTCATCCAACTGATGCCAGAGGAAGGGTCTGGAAGGCTCAATAGCTGTTCTCAACCCACCCATCCTCTTACTGAGTTCTTGACTCTGCCACAGGAGAGAGTTAAGAGCACAGATACAGTAGAAAGTGAGAATAGGTTTAATGTAACGAATAGAGACACAGATTTCGTAGAAAAAGTGTGGCATAGCTCCTGAGACTGAGCAGGGCCCACTCCAAGTTTAATACAAAATTAAGAAATGCACATTCACAGACAAAGTGCAAGCTGGCTCTACAATGAATAGCATCCTGCTAAAGGCAAGTCTGATACAAAAGAAAGAACTATGCACTCCACAGGCGGAGTGTGGGCTGGCCCCAGAGAGAGTGAGCAACAGCCCTACCTTCTGCTGGGATTTAGCTTTTATAGATTTGCCACCCAATACATATTCATGGCATCTAATACATATTCACAATACCCAATACATATTCATGATATCTAATAAATATTCAACCAGGGGTGGGCTGCAGCCCTCCCCCTTATGTAACATAATCTTGCACATGCTCAGTTGGTCTCCTTTTGAGGCATGTTCATTGGTCAAATTCTATCACATGCACCAGACACATTCAAGAATATTCTGTGCTCTTTAGCACCTCTAGTGGGAGGTCATTCAGAGGATTAAATTCTTTTCCACTGAGCATGCTTGGTGACCTGGGTTGTATAAGCCTCTATAAATTTATTTTATTGAGTATACTCAGCTACTAGGTTTGCATAAGTCCATCCCTGTGGTCAAAATCTCCCTGTGTTGGTACTGAAAATAGGTCCAACAAGCAACAGTAGCTCTCTTCTAGGGGAGGGCCTAGAGGAGGGACTTAGAACCTTGGGGAGTGGCTTGAAACCCAGAAGTGTGCCCTGAAACCTGAACCCATGGAAACTGAGCATCTCCTATCCGACAACAAGGGATTAATACCCAAAATATATGAGCAACCCAAACAATGGCAAGAAAACAAATAATGCAATTAAAGAATGGGCAAATGGCCTGAATAGATATTTCTCAAAAGTAGGCAATCAGATGGTCAGCAGGTACGTGAAAAAAATCTTTAATATCAGTAAGAATCAGGGAAATTTAAATCAAAACCACAGTGAGACATCATTTACCCCAGTTAGAATGGGTATCATCAAAAGACAAAAAATCATAAATGCTAGCAAGGATATGGAGAAAAGGGAACTCTTATAAAATGTTGGTGGGAATGTAAATTAGTATAGCCATTATGGAAAACAGTATGGAGATTTCTCAAAAAACTAAAAATAGATCTACCAGTCTCACTGCTGGGTATTTATCCAAAAGAAAGGAAATTAATATACTGAGGAGACACCTGTACCCCAATGTTTATTGTAGCACTATTCACAATAGCCAAGATATGGAATCAACCTAAGTATCCATGAATGGATAAAAATTGTGGTATATATACACAATGTACTGCTATCCAGTCATTAAAAAGAAAAAAAATCCTGTCATTTATGACAACATGGATGACCCTGGAAGACATGTTAAGTGAAATAAGTCAGGCACAGAAAGACAAATACCACATGTTCTCACTCATGTGGGAGCCAAAAAAAGTTGAGTTTGTAGAAACAGAGTGTAGAATTGTGGTTATTAGAGGCTGGGAAGGGTAGGGGGCAGGAGGGACAGGCTGAGGTTGGTTAATGAGTACAAAAGTATACCTAAATAGAAAAAATAAGTTCTAGTGGTCTATGGTAGTGCTAGGTGTCTGTAATTAACAGTAATTTATTGTATGTTTTCAAATGGCTAGAAGAGAGGAGCTCAAATGCTCCCATCACAAAGAAGTGACTAATTTTTGCAGTGATAGATATGCTAATTACCCTGATTTCATCATCACACTTATACATGTATTGAAATATAACTCTGTACCTCATAAATACGTACAATTATTATGTCAATTAAAAAGTAATAATAAAAAAAAAACCCCAAAACGAATTGAGTCAGACTAATCTTGGATTTGTTGGCTGAGTACTTTAAAGCCCAAAATTGTTTATTTGGTGAGAGATCTTTTGTTTAGATGCACAAATAGATTACAAGTCATATATCCTTACATCATTCAGCAAATTATGAGATACCTTCTGTATATCAAAACTGTGCCAGGCTGGGGCACAAAAACGAGATGGTATTGTCATATTCCTTAAGGAACTTTCATTCATGGGGGAGCCAGGCATGGATGCAATGAGAATAGAGTGTGGTAATAGGAGGTTATGTGTGGGATGCAGAGGAGCAGAGAAGTGCCCTTGTCTAACTGTGTGGGTTTGTGAGGCTGTTTGGGCTGAGACTTGCCAGATGAGTGAGGCTTGTTCTCAGGGGAGAAGACAACATGTGCAAAAACCCTGAGACCTCGGGAGTGGGGCCCTTCACTACTGCTGGCCTGGAAGGGCAAGGCTCAAAGTGATGGGAGGTGATGTGTGCCCTGTAAAGGAATTTAGAATTTCGTTCTTCAGGACTTGAGGATCAGAGACCACTTAGCAGTTTCTGTACAAACTGTGGGGAAGGGGGAGGTGAAGAGTGGAGATGTTTCTTCTTTGTAGTTTCCTCTGATTACCTAGTGAACTGTGGCTGTACTTTTACGTTTGTAAAGGGCACTCAGTGGTATGAACAAACCAAAGAAGAACTGATGGCTCCTACCCTTCTTCCAGAACTCCACCTTTTAAAGCAGGTAAGTTAGGCATGACTTAGGGAGTTCTATCCCAGGGATAAACTCAAACTAAACAGCATAGCGTTAAAGATAGCAAAATAAAAGCCTCTGCTTTCTCCATGTTTTGTAGAAAACAGAAAAGCAGCAGCAGGAAGAATAGTCATGAAGAATAGAGAAGGTCTTGTCTTGGAGACCTTCACTGATGTTTAGATGGCCTCATAATATGGTTCACATACAGTTTGGTCTGGAAATGGAGCTTGTTAACCTTTCAGTGTCACTTTCCAGCTCAGTTATTATTTCTTCTGAGAAGCATGGGTTTCAGTTTGTCACACTAGTACTTTTTCAGCTTTGGGTTGACTATGTTTACATTTATCTCGGCAGATTAAAGTTAAAGGCCCAAGATACTGGGAACTGCTTATAGATTTAAGCAAGGGATCACAACACTTGAAGTAAGTATATTGAATTTCTCAGATGTACCTTTTAAAAAGGAAGTGAATAAAAAAGGCATAACTTATAGATGATTATCTAAAATGTTGCTTGTCACCCTTTGATCTTATCCAAGACAATATGTATTGAATAAAGTGCCCTTATCTTTGAAACATGGTTTGTATTAGCAAATGAAAGTTTTAATTTAGAAATCAAGCCCTAAATATTTATATTTATTCATTGGGAAACTTAAACTGACTTAACTTGGTACAGTAATGGAATTGTCTCTTGGTTCAAAAATGTAACATTTATTTTAAGAAAATAAAGCTGATGTGTATGTCCACAAAGGAAACTTTATTATAAAAATTGATGTTTTTCAGACCACATCTTCTGTTGCTTCTCTTTACCATTCTCTTTTTAGAATGTTTCATAAATTTAACATTATAGTAGATTGCTATTAGGTCAGAGTAGTCATATGCAAGTAATTACTGTAGAGTGTTAATAATTTTATAGTTTAGGTAGTGTGTAAACTAAGTCATTAGATTTCCAAAAAGTTTAACATGCATGTAAAAGCTTTTATAGTTTGTTGCTAATTTATGTTTTCCCAAGCCATTTATATAGTAGCTATTTTGTATATTGTTCTGTCTTTATTTTCTTTCTGCTTCAAACTAATTAATAGATACTTAGTACCTCCAGTGTCCCATGCATAGTGCTAGGGAATATAGGGAATACAAAGAAGTGTTAGATAAAATGCTACTTTGAAGCTTATACTTGAGCAGATAGTCAAAATGCGTTCTCATTTAATAATTTCCATGAATCTAGACACCAAGGAAAGGCAGAACTTTATTTTAGGCTTTCTTGTAGGAACCAGTTTAATTTTAGACTCAGTAAAATGGTGTGGAAAATGGTAAAGGTTTCATCTCCTATGAGCATGGTATTGGAAAACACTATGTTTCTAGCCAAGAAGTGCCCATAATACCTCATATTAAATTCATTCTTTTTTCTTTCAGGTCCATCCTTTCCAAGGATGGAGTTTTGTATGTTAAGCTCAGGGCGGGTCAGCTCTCCTACAAAGAAGACCCAATGGGGTGGCAAAGTTTGTTGGCCCAGACTGTTGCTAACAGGAACTCTGAAGCCCGAGCTTTCAAGGTTGGTTGGTAAAAACTGAAAGATGAGAGGAAATAGTTGCAAATCCCACTAGCTTTCTCTTATTGCTGTAAATTGTAAAGGTGGATCTGTTTCCTTTCTCATCACTGTAGATGATAAAGACTAATTAACCTTGGGTCTGTTTGTAGTTTTTTGTGACAGCCATAATAAAATATGGACCATCCTCTAGTACCCTAAGTAAGATTTACATTTAGTGGCAAGGACAGTCACAATATACCTTAAAACTATAAAAAGTATTTAGTTTAGTAATTTTAGTTATTAATCCTCAAATCCGTCAAGATTTACTTAATTCATAGCAAAATTAGAAAAATATTCTTGCAAGATAGCAATTCCATTTTTAAACTGTCATTTGTTTCTTAAATCTTGGTGAGATAAAATGATGAGAGATTTAGCCTTTTTTTATTAGTTTGCTTTATTATTTGCACAAATGAAGAAGTAGTTAAAATAAGAGTATATGAAACTCATTCTCATGTGGGCGTCAGTACATATTTTTTCTATATTCTAGAACTCAAATAACTTTCTAATACTAGAAATATGTTCCATAATCTGGCATTAAAATTTCTGAATTTAACCCCAGTATTTAGGAATTCCATGAACATATGTGTTCCTGCTGAAGATACGTAGAAGAGCGGTCTAAAGTAGTCAGGACCCAAAAGGGTAGTTAGATACAGCAAGAATGTGGCAGATAGACTAGCTAAGTGGCAGCTGGAGGACTGAGTTATCACTCTTTGTTCTTCCAAGTAAGGAGGTAGCAGTTTATTTTTATTTGACTTGCATTTCATTTCAGATCTGTTACTTATGACTGAGCCTTTATAAAGTTCCCAGGGTTTAAGTATATAGATAGTTCCCAGGGTTGACATCAGTCAATTTTGTTTGGCAGTTTTTAATAGATTGTCTGTGAAATACTTTTGAAGGATTTTCAGACAAAGCTTAATTTAAATTAGCACTCTTGCTTCTTCTAAAAATTAGAGCCTATCTCAAAGACTCTAGTCCAATTTGTAAAAAAAATAGGTAAGTTTAGACTTGAGTTTGAATGGGAAGAGTATATGAAAATTAAAAGACATCTCAATTTCCTGGCTGCTGGAAGTTCAGAAATAAAATATAAACCTTACTGGAAAATACCTTCATAATCCATTTTCAGTCTTAAACCTTGAGTGCGATTCTATTTTCTTCCAATTTTTTTATTGTGGTAAAAATACACTTAAATATAAAATTTATTGTCTTAATCATTTTAAAGTGTATAGTTCAGTGAATGAAGTACATTCATATTGTTGTGTAGCCATCACCCACCATTGATCTCCAGAACTATTTCATCTTGCAGACCTGAAACTCTGCACCCATTAGACACTAACTTCCCATTCCCCCTCCCCCAACCCTTGGAAACCACCATTCTACTTTCTGTCTCTGATTTTGACTACACTACATACCCTCATATATGTGGAGTCATATGGTATTTGTCTTTTTGTGACTGGGTTATTTGTTATTATTTTTCCCTTAACCTTTTCAGTAACAATTCTGGTTTCTAGTAGGCTTTTTAGTCAGTGAAGGAGGAGGAAAGCCTTTTTTGGGTAAGTTGTGTAAGAAAGAAGACCTGTTTATTATTGGCCTTTCGATAAATCAGTAGCTCAAGCGTTGAGCAAGAAGCTTGTGCAAAAAGCATCTTGTAACTTCTTAGCAGAACAGGCCGATGAAGATTTAGCAAGTTTGTACCACCTTGGTTTTGTGGGAAGCCTGTGTGAAAAAAGGGGAGGTAGAATTCTTAGAATAAAACTGCATTCATTACAATTTCAGCGGTAAGGAAAATAATCTTTTATTACCTCATTTATGTTGTTGTTTGTTTGTTTAGCCAGAAACAATTTCAGCATTCACTTCTGATCCAGCACTTCTATCATTTGCTGAATATTTCTGCAAGCCAACTGTGAACATGGGTCAGGTATGTATTAATATGGTTTGCTGATCTCCAGGACTAGAATTTGTTATTATTTTTATCTGTGGACCACTAAAAACATCTATAATATTTGTATCTATCTTTGAGATTGATGACATGCTTCAGGCACATTGGATGATTTTTACTTGACAAACATAGTTTTTCTGTAGCCTAAAACTATTAAATTCAGTAACTTCCTACTTTGATTGAAGAAACAACTTAAATTTCTAAGACATTAGTACTGATAGGTGATAATTTCTTATGTCCATACTTGTACTGATTTATGTATTCAATGTTTTCCACCTTTCTCTTGTTTTTATGTCATTTTATTAATTTTGTTTCTTCTGTATATTATAATCCTTCTTTCTGTTGGTCATATAACTACTCTCTTCAGGATTCCAAAGGTACCTAGCAGATCTTTGATTTAATCCCCCAGGCAGACAGGGAAAGATTGGATGTAGGAATTAGATGATCTGGAATTGATAGCCTGTTCTCTACAAGTGTGTGTAGACCTGGGAAAATTTCTCAACCTCCCCAAAATGTAGTTTTCTCATTTCTAAAAGTGGGATTATAATAGAATCTACCTTACAGTGTTGTTTTGAGGGTTAAGTGAAGTAACCTTCCCCTCTCTTATTTGTTGCATCTTGAAGACTCCGCTAAGTACTTTATGTAATTTTCTCATTTAATTCTGACCCTGAGGGTAGGTACTTAATCATTCTGGGTTTACAGATGAGGAAACTACCACTCAGAGATATCACGTGTCCAAAATCACACAGCTAGTATGGGCTGGGTGTGCACTCATGGCCACAGGTCTCTTGATATAGCCCATGCCTGTCCCTAACACCAGCTGGACTTGAATCTGTTGCCTCCCCCAAACTTGTTCTGGCCAGTGTTTTCTTCTGCATCTTTGTTGGTGTGATATTCCCTTTCTGGATCCTACTCTTCCCAGCCCAACCCAAGGCATATCTCTGTGATGTCCTATCTGCTCATTTTACACTAGTTTGATTCATTGCTCTCCTCCATAACACTTACTGTCCTTAAGTGTCCCTTGGGACTTAATATTTATTGTTTTTTATTGATTAATGTTGCACATGCTCTGATTTTTTTCTTTTTTTTAGAATTGGTGCATTTATTTTATTTTATTTTAAAATTTTTATTGAATCATAATTATACATATTTTGGGGTTCAACATTGGCATATATTGATCAAATCAGTATTACTAGCAATATATAACTATATTGTTACAAATCATACTTATTCTTTATGCCTCTTCTCCAATCCCTCCCCATCCCCCATCCCTCCCCCCTCTAATTGCCCTAGATTTCTTCTCTCTTTCTGAAAGAGTAATGGTTACTCTGTTGATTGGTTGCCTAGATGGTCTGTACAATGCTGAGAGATGTGTTCAGGTACCCCAATATGATCGTAGAGCAGATGCTTCTTCTGTCACTCTGAAATGAGCTTTGTGGAGAGAGACATCCTCTTCTTTTCTTTGGTCTCTGCTGGTGACTCTCCTTGTGTCAGTGCACTCCAGTTGCTGGTGGACCATCTGCGTGGTGGTTGTAGCATCTAGCCGCTTTTGCGGTAGCCATGGTTATTGCAGTGGCTGTGGTGGGCCACCAACATGGAGGTGATGTTTTTGGCATGCTCCTTAACTAGTTGGTGGTGGAAATGGCAGTGTGCCTGGTTGTGGGAGGTTGTGTGGTACCTGCCTCCATGCCTCAAGACCCCAGGCAGGCCCCATGGCTCTAGCGGTGTGCCTGGTTGTGGGTGGAGGGTCTGGACCTCGGCTCCATGCATCAGGACCCCAGGCAGGCCCTGTGGCACTGGCAGTGCACCTGGTTTTGGGCAGACGGTCTGCTACTTGGCTCCCTAGGAGTCTGGGTGGGCCCCGTGGTGCTGGTGGTGTGCCTAGTTGTTCCCTCTTTCTGTCTTGATAGCCCAGCTGACATCCGGTCCTTCTAGGTGTTATAGGTGTTTTTTAGTGAAATAAGACTTTTACTAGTTAATATCAAACTTTGTTTCTGGTTGTGGATACTCTCTTTATTCTTTCAGTTCTGTGTTGGATTATTTGCTGTTGCCACCACTTAAACTCTGCTGGAACTAATTTGTTGTCTTTTGCCTACTTCTAAAGTGGGGGAACTTCCTGTGGGGATCAGTACTTGAGCTCTGAGGTTGAGCTGAATTGCTGCGTTGCTGTTGATTCCCTGGGGAAGGCTTTGTGTGTAGCTCAGGTTTTAATGGTTGACTTTGTAGGACTTTGAGGTTTAGTGAAATCCAATGCACCTGGGTTGTGTAGAAATACTGGTCTGGGCCTGAGTCTTTTCATCAAACTGTACCCCATGCAATTCTATATTCCTGGCCAGTCTCCTCTGACTGGTCCTATGCTAATGGTGGGGGGGCAGATCAGCTGTCCTTGCTGTGCCCAAGTATTCTCCCTGTGGGCCTGTCTCCCTTACTTCCTGTATCCCGCACTGTCTCTGGTTTGTTGCACCAGTGCTGCAAACACTTCCTATAGGACAGGCCATGTGCTGGTCCCTTGCAATGACTCACTGGCCTCTGAGTGGCTCCTTTTTTTCAGATGTTGTGGCTCCTTGCTCCTATGTGGGTCCATGGGAACCCTATTAGTGGTCTTGCTGGCCTGCGGGCCACCAAGGCCCTCTTCTCCCCATGCAACTCCATCTGAAGGGCACGGCTGCTGCTTTTGCGGCTCCTTCTCCATGCACTCAGCAGCTCCAGCCTGGGAGTGGCCGGGGCTAGAAACGGTCGGAGAGATTTTTTCTTTCTCTCATCGTGGCTTCTCCTGCCTTCATGCTCTCCATAGGTCTCTCCTCCTCTTCCCCTGAGCTCTAGCGGCCCTGGCTTGGCTGTCGTTGCCTTTTAATAGTTGTAAATTAGTTGATTTGTGGGAGAGAGTGACACTGGGGACTTCCTATTCTGCCATCTTGACCAGAAGTCCCCTGTGACCTCTTCAAATTCTCTGCCTATGGGACGTAGGGAGAGGAGACAGGACCCCACCAGGCTCAGGTGGCGAGAACGGCAGGAGGCAGCAGCCCAGTGGGAGGCTCCCCTGGAGGGCAGCTGAGCCAATGCCAGCTGGCGTGGGCAGCGAGGAAACGTACCTTGGCCACTGCTCCCACCGGCTGGCCGGGGCCACTCTGGGCCCTCCGGGGCTGCAGGCTGGGGCAGAGCCGGCTCCAGGTACCCTGGCCACCACTCAGTCGAGCACCCAGGTCTGGGGTAGGCTTCAAGTCTGAGGTCTGCTGCCTCCCCACCTGGGCTGGTCCTACCCGGCCCTTGCAAAGCCTGAGCCGCAGGTCTCTGGGATCCCACCACCTGCTGCTGGAGCAGCTGGCCACCTTCAGAATTGGTGCTTGATTTTCTTTAAAAAGAGATTGCTATTTTACTTTTGTATCATTTACTGTAGAGTTTAAGAATGAGCCATAGTAGTTGCTATACAATTGTTTCTTGAATTGATTCTGGAATATACTTGGTGCTACAAAAAACTTCTGATTTTCCACAGAAACAAGAAATTCTGGATCTCTTTTCCTCAGTACTCTATGAATGTGTTACTCAGGAGACCCCAGAGATGTTGCCTGCATATATAGCAATGGATCAGGTATGGTTCCAAAACCTGTTCTAATTCTAATGAGATTTATCCTATATTCAAGTAACCTACTGAATGGTGTGGCAAGGTTCCCAATGTGTCCTTCCTTTCAGTTTTTTGTTTTGCTTTTAGAATTTTAAAAAGGAAACCCTATCAAAGTTGGAAGCTGTGTATATATATACAAAAGCTTGCACTGTATGATGACAGGAGTGCCCCTTGGGGGTGCTGTCTTCCTCTAAGGGTTCCCAATCTCCCCGTCTGTCTTCCTCCCCTGACTAGGAGAGGAAGAGAGCGTTCTGTCCCTCTCTTCCTCAGCATCTTTTTGTGGTCTCTTGCCTTTCTCCTGGCAAAGCCTCTTTGTGGGAAAGACGGTACATAAGCAGGAAGTGAACAAATAGTGTCCTAACGACTGCAGTAATGTGAATGTACACCTATGTGTTTAAGCTTGCAAGAGGTTACAGAATCAGTGTGTAGTGATTTAGAGAAGTTGGAGTTCATTTTTAAATATTTCTTGTTACTGCTGGTTTAAAAGAGCCTAGAAGGAGTAATGCAGAAAATAATGCTTAACAGCTTTCCTAAAAGATTGGACCAATTTATTCACTTTAGGTTATTAGTAACACTTATAGGTTTTTAAAGGTGTCATATGTTTCAGACCCAAATTTGCAGTTAAGCTAAGCCAGTAGTAAAGGCAGGCTGAAACTTCTGGAATCTTAAAAATACAGGTCCTCAAATCCCATTCCATATCTACTGAGTCAGAATTTCAGGGGTAAGATCCAGAGTCTGTAGTTTTAAACAGCTCTTCAGTGAATATGATAGAATGAGTTTATGGATCAGTGTTTGGGACTTACTGTCTAAAGCCAAAGAAATAACCTCTAATGGCAAAATAATCTGCTAGAAAGCTGAGTGGGGAAATACAATTTGGCAGAGAATAATGCCCCAGAACCTGCAAATCGCACTGTGTTAAGTAACGTGCTTAATTAAAAGCCAAATTCCAATACAACCAAGTAGGCCCAGAATGCTCTTGTTGTCTGGAGCCTCCCCCGTTTTTGTAAGTATGAATATATGGTATCCATGCTGGCACTGCTTCTCACAGTGCTTCTTTGTATAGCAGCCAGGTAATGGGTTGTGATTTTTCGTTGCTGGCTGAGAGTGTGTCCTCTTTTTTCCCTCTGAATCCTCCCCCATTTGCAGTCATGGGCAGGTCTCTCTGGATGAGCACCCCCTCAGGTTGCAGCTATGGTGACTTTACAAATGGATCTCAAGAACAGTATTATTATTATTAATAGCATTGTTTTTGACTTCTGTCCCCTGAGATCCTGGCCTGATCCCTGCCGGGTCATTTTACCCCACCTAAGTCTCCCAGAGGTGACTGACTGCAGACCTGTTGGGTCTTGATTATTTGGAGCTGTTGAGCCAAGAGTGAGTGCATTTGCCTTTGTTGCTTTCACCTGAAAGCTGCTCATGTGGAGGTGGTATTGAAGAGAGTGACGCCATGCACCTGTACCCAGTGCAGGGCTTTTCTGTGGAGAGACTGCATCAAGACACAGGATGGATCCCCCCTGCTCTTTAGGGATCTTATGAGCCATATTTAAAAAGTACTCTAGGATACAACTCTGAGGAAGAGGTGGTTAGAGCACTTTACGCTTGCATTAAATGGTTGCTGTTCCTCTTTCCTCTTCAAGGCTATAAGAAGACTTGGAAGAAGAGAAATGTCTGAGACATCTGAACTTTGGCAGATAAAGTTGGTTTTAGAGTTTTTCAGCTCTCGAAGCCATCAGGAGCGGCTACAGAACCACCCTAAGCGAGGGCTCTTTATGAACTCTGAATTCCTCCCTGTTGTGAAGTGCACTATTGATAATACCCTGGACCAGTGGCTGCAAGGTATGGTAGAATTGTGTACTTCTTTGTACTTTTGAGATACACTGGTCTCAGGCTTTTCTCTTTTAACATTTTTTTCACTGGTAAGCAAGAAACATATATGTGAGTATAAGCCAGAACGGCTGTAGATTTAACGTGTCCAGTTAGATGAATTAGACTCTGATTGTCTACTTCAACTTAAAAAAAATACATTTAACCCTGCTTTATAAATCATGCAGAGACTATATGTAGTATTTTAAATACCGCTTGACCCTTAGGACCTTGTTTTATCTTCCCTAGTATCAGATCATGTTTCCTTTCCAGTGCCTTTGTCTTCTGTTTCTTAGGGGTATAGCCTGTCGCCTACCTGAGGCCAGTGGCCATTTTCTTCACTTTTCTGTATGTCCACACCTGCACACTCTTGAGTGAATGCTTGTTTTACCAGCTCCGTGTGTCAGTGAGAACCTGGGACATTATGTAACAGTGGCTTTCTACCAGTAGAAGCACTGACCTGTGATTGTAAGGAAATGGTAAAGCTAGTGTAGAACTGATTCTGACTCATGAGGCAAATGATGGGGGCTTTTGATTTATGGAAACGTATTTTTTGTGTATGCCTACAATTGGTTTTTGGTAGTAACTCCTTTTTCTTTTTTTTTTTCTTCATTTTTAGTTCATTCAAATGCTTCCAACAAATATCTGACAGCAGCTTGCTTTGAATACTGAACCTAGTAATATCAGTAGTAATGACTTTTACTTGATTATTTAAATTTATTAGTAATGAATAGAAGTTAGGAATCTGAATATAATTCAGTTAAAAACTATCTATCTGTAACACTAGGAAATAAATTTCTGAAAAAAACTAAATTGTAAACCTGATTGTAAGGGATCTACATGGAAAGTAGCAATTTCAAACTCTCAATATTTATATTTAACAGCTGCATCCAGTCTATCATTTCCTCTTAGGATTCAATAGATCATGTAGTTTAAAAACTTTTAATCATTTTTATTTTCAGTTTTTGGGAAAAATACAAGTTATTTCATATGTTTCAGTGTTTTGTTTTTATTCAGGTTAGCATTTGATCACCTATAGCAGACTTTTGTTATTGATAATAAATATGTCCTTAAATCTCTGCAGATTTTCTGCTTTGTAAATTTCATATAATGTAATGAAACTTTGGCAGTGACTGGAACATTATCTAAAATAGTGCCCTTGATTGTCTGGTTGCTTTTTAGAGCATTTGGTCATTTCCGGTATTGCTCTGAGCCGCCACCAAATTTGACTTGCCACTCTGACCTCACAAAAATGTGTTTATTTTCTAGTGAAGAACGATTGTTTTAAAAATTCTTAAATATATGGTCTCCTTTCTCACAGGCACTGGCAGTTGCTTTGGGATAGAGAATAATAAATTAAATGAAGATGTAGAGCCTGGATATCAGCATTGGAAAATGTCATTCATATTTGTGTCTCTGTAAAAATCACAAATGCTTCCTGTGGACCTTTTGGGTCATTCATTCATAACCCAAACTATGCTCTTAAATCTGAAAATTCAGTGGATTTATCATACTATTTAAATGTTTCGTGTGTGTATCTCCTCAAATTATAATCTTAGGCAAAGAAAGTAGGTTTTAAGTTTAAGCACTTAAAACAGTTAATAAAACTTATTTTTTAAAAAATTTTTATTGAATCAAAATTGATTATACAAATTTTGGGGGGTTGACATTGAGATATGTTGATCAAATCAATATTCCTAGTATATATATAGTTACAAATTGTAATTATTATTTATGCCCCTTGTCCAATCCCTCTCCATCCCCCTCCCCCCCCATCACCCTAGATTTCTTCTCACCCTCTGAAAGAATAATGGTTACTCTGTTGATTTGCTGCCCAAATGATCTGTCCAATGCTGAGAGGTGTGATCAGGTCCCCCAATACTATCATAGAGCAGATGCCTCTTTCATCACACTTGGGAACATGTTAGAAATGCAATTTTTCTGGCCCCACCACAGACCTACTGAATCAGAAATTCTGGGAGTGGACTCCACCCATCTTTTTTTTTTTTTTTAACAACCTTCCAGGTGATTCTGATATTCATTAAAGATTGAGAACATCTGGCCAAGACTAATCAGGAAATAGTACTGGAGTTGAAGTCCCCACAAATGTTGTTACAAAGGGAAGGCTGGTGAAATGGGTGTTTGGGGAGATATCGGCAGTGACCACTACACCTTTACAGCATTCATCTCAGTTTGTAATTATGCATTTGTTTATGGCATTATTTCTGTAATCTCTCTCTCCTGCTGACACTCTAAACTTTACGATGAGAGGCACTCAGTCTAATTTACCACAGTAGCCTCAATACCCAGTATAGTGCCTGCCTGGTATATGCTAAGTGCTCAATAAGTTCTTGATGAAAAAGTAGTAAAAATAAGACATTGCTTGTGCCTCTCAGTTCTGTCATCAGTTGGTTCAGTTCCATTTGTGCTTCTCTCACAGCTGGGGGTGATATGTGTGTGCATGCCTACCTCAGTGGGCAGCCCTCTGATGAATCTCAGCTGAGCATGCTGGCCTGCTTCCTCGTCTACCACTCCGTGCCTGCTCCACGGCACCTGCCATCTATAGGACTGGAAGGTAATTGAGTATCTTAAGTTTTCAGTACCTCTGTTACCAACCTACTTTTGTTTTTAGTTTCTTGGTAGGAAAAATTTGTAGTGAGTTACTTTCTCTAGCTTGGCTTTCATCTTCATATATGTTTTAGTGTCACTGTTGAGAATTTTTTCTGGGGGGAAAAAAAAACTACCAAATTTACACATGCGTGAACTTTATATTCTGAAAAGGATGGCTTCTTCTTCACAGAGCTTTAACACCAGTTTACACCAAAACTAAATGTTCGTATTCTTCTGTACTAATTGATTTTTAAAGTTATTTTTCTTTATTTTCTTTTGGGTTTTTTGAGGGTGGGGATGGCTGGCCAGAATGGGGATCTGAACTCTTGACCTTGGTGTTAAAACCAGCTGAACTAACTGATCAGCTCCAGTTTTTTTTTTTTTTAAATCACACAGAATCTTAATTTTTTTTTTTTTTTTTTTTTTTTTTTTTGTCTTTTTCGTGACTGGCACTCAGCCAGTGAGTGCACCGGCCATTCCTATATAGGATCTGAACCTGTGGCAGGAGCATCGCTGCGCTCCCAGCGCCGCACTCTCCCGAGTGCACCACAGTCTCGGCCCTTAATTTTTAAAACTATAAAGCTTTATAAATTAACAGGGACCAAATTTCATATGTGTTTGAATTTTTTTATAATAGAGAGTTAAAAAAGTTAATAGTGTTATTAGCACCTGACTATATTTTGGAGAATATGGAAACATACAGAGATTGTTCAATAAACTGAATAATAGAATGTGATGAATTCTAAGCACCCATGTTTGTTTATATCACTTTCAAATTGCTGCCTCTTAATTGAGGGTGAAAAAATATTTTTGACAAGAATGAAGATTGTTCTATTTATCATTTAAACTTAAAGTTTACTGACATTACTAGTTTATTGCTGTTTTGGAAACCTCAGATAAAAATATACTATCTAGAGTCTTCTAGCTATAGCCACAGTGGTATTGCTTGTATTGGACTGATTCTCAAAAACAAATATAAAAGCTAGATAGGATACATTAAAAAGCTGTTTAAAGGAATCTGCTGCCAGGACTTGATTGAGGGGCAACAACCTGTAAGAGAAGGGAAGCCATGATGAAGAGAACTCCATATTTACCCTGGCTTTTCCCACAAAGGCATCTGCCAGTTCACAGCACAAGAAGTAGAGTCCCAGCAAAAAGCAGCAGTGCTACTGGAATGAGGAGACAGAGGCTGGGTTTATGATTTCCCAAGAGCCTAGAGCTTGAGGAGCAAAATCCCAGATATGAGGGAACAATAGGAATAATAAATCAAAAACCAGGATGCTCTCTTGCCTTTGCATTTACCAGATCTTAACCTGCATATGCACAGGTTAAGACTTAAAGAGATTTAGCAGAAGCCAGAAGGCTAAAAATGTAAGCAAAAATTTCAGCAGCAGCAAAGTGCCAAGGAGACAAAGGGTAGGGTTTAAGGTCTGCTAACGTGAAGTGGCTGTGGTAAGCATTTAGACATCAGGTGAAATAATAGGACCAAGCCCTATGAGTAAAGGTAAAACTGGAGCAGACCAGACCTAAAACTAGCCTAGAGCAGAATTGAGGATATCTGCTTACATTCTACCTGCACAATAGAAGAAAACTTAACCTTCAGAGAAAGAAAACATCCAGAACCTCTGTAATTTTTAATATATAGTATTCAGTGTTGAATCAAAAATTATAACACATAACAAGAAAAAATACCAGATAATAGAAACAGACCTATATGTGATCCAGATATTGGAGTTATAAGACTCAGGCTTAAAATAACAATGACTAATATTTCCAAGAAAATAGAGGGAAAGAGAATTTCACCAGAAACCTGGAATCAATAAAAAAGAGTTAAATGGAAGTTCTAGAACTGAAAAATACAGTAACTGAAATTAAGACTTCAGCATATGGGTTAATAAACTGGAAGACAGTTGAGTAGAAAGTAAACAGATTGAAGTACAGAGAGAAAAATGGATGGAAATTACAGAAAACTAACTGAAAAAATTGTGGAACAGTGAAAAAATCAAACATGCATGTGGTTGGGATCACAGAATAAGAGGAGAGAGAAAATGAGGTAGAAGCAATATTTGAAGAGACAGAGGCTAAGAATTTTAAAAAATGGATGGTGGATATAAACCCACAGTGAACCCTAAGCATAAAGAATACAAAAACAAAACAAAACAAAACACCACCACCTAGTCACATTGTAGTCAAACTACTAAAAATAAAAGAAAAAAAGTTTCAAGCATAGAATTCCCTTTCAGGCCAGTATGGTATGGAGTAACAGGGACCTGATTTATTTTCCTGCCTGAAACCGAAAACACTGGACCATACATATGAACCAATGGCTTTTGAAATATTGTATATCAGATAACAAAGAACAGTGATCCTTGAGAGATGAGAAAAAAATGAGATGAGCTTAATGGTTGTCTTAGCCTACTGCTTTGAGAGAGTTTCCAGGTGTTGAAGGAGGGAGAAAAAAACCCAGGCAGAGCCTGGAAAACTTTCTGAGTTGATGAGATGTAGTTGAGAGTACAGGGAGACCAAAAGAGCTAGCATTTGCAAGATGGAGTACCAGAAGAGAGAGCTACACAGAGAGAGAATGCCAGACATCTGTAGAGGGTCCCTCTCAAGTATCAGAAGAGTACTTTCTGATCATGCATGTGAAGGAATTGTCTGAGGCTGAGGGAAAAGCTGTCAAATGCATTAGAGGGCACACCGTTGGTTCACACAGGTCCAGGTGCCTGGTCCCACAACATCATAATTCTACCTAGGGGGTCTTAGGTAGAGTATTTAGCAGGGTCTTGCCTCAGTTGTGGGAAATAATTAGCCCTAGACTGAGCAGAGTCTGGTCCCACCTAACAAATCTTAAAAGCACAACACAAAAGGATTAAACCATTTTTCAAATAAATTAACTATATACCAAAACAAAGCTCAGTAATACAGAAATACAAAAATATCCAACACCCAAGAAGGTAAAATTCACATCTGGCATACAATAAAAAATTACAAGGCATACAAAGAAACAGGAAAATCTGACCTTTAATGAGATAAGACATCAATTACAACTGACCCAGAATTGGCACAGATTTAGCAGACAAGGATATTATAATAGTTATAACTCTTCCATATTTCAAAAAAGTAAGAGACATAAAAAGATGTAAAAAGATTGAACTTTTAGACATGAAAACTGCAAAGTCTGAGATGAAAAATACACTGAATGAGATGATGGCAGATTAGACATTACAGAATAAAAAGTTAGTTAGCTTGAAGACATAGTAGTAGAAACTATCCAAAATGAAATGCAGAAAGAAAAAATAATTGGCAATAAAAAAAAACCCAAAAAGGGAACAGACCATTAAAAATGAAGCAGCCTGTGGGAATTAAAGCACCTAATTAACATGTAATTAGAGTCCTTGAAGAAGAGGGTAGAAACAGGAAAGAAAAAATATTTGAAGAAACAATGGCTGGAAAAATTTCCAGATTTGATAAATACTATAAATCCACAGATCCAAAAAGTAGATCTTGTAGATCAATGAACTACAAGCCCAAGAAACATAAAAGCTACAGCAAGGAACATCATAACCAAATTGCCCAAAACCAGTGATAAAAAGTCTTAAAAGCATTACTCTCATTAGATCATCACATAGTATGTGCATGTGTTGAAATATAAATCTGTACCCCATAAATATGTGCAATCAATATGTTTCAATAAAAAATAAACTAAAAAGAAGTCTTAAAAGCAGCCAGAGGAAAAGACATGTTACAAAAGAGAAACAAAAATGAGAGTGACAGCATATTTCTTGCAGGAAACAGTGCAAGTGAGAAGTTAGTGGAGTAGCATCTGTGAAGGACTCAAAGAAAAAACTGTCCAGACTTTAATACTGAGCAAAAATGTCTTGCACAAATAACCATAAAATAAGGACTTTTCAGAAACAGAAATTGAAAGAATTGCTCACTTACACATAGAAAATGTTAAAGTAAGTCCTGCAGGCAGAAAGAAAGTAATATCAGATAGAAATTTAGTTACATGAAGGAATGAAGAGCATTGGAAGTGGTAACTACATGGATAAATATACAAGGTTTTTTTTAAAAAATCTTTTATACAATGTACTATGAGATTTGTAACATATGTAATGTAAAACACATGACAGCAGTAGCTGAAAGGCTAAGACGGAAGCAGTGGAAGTACTGTTGTAAGGCTTTGATGCTGTATGTGAAGTGGTATAATCGCACTTGAAGATAATCTGTGATAAAGTAGTACACTGTAAATTATAAAGTAATCACTAAAATAAGAAAACAGAATTATAGCTAACAAGTCAACAGAGGAGCTATAATGGTATTATACAAAATACTCATTCCAAAAGAGGCAGAAAAAGAGGAAAAGTGGGAACAAAGAACAGACGGAACAAGTAGAAAACGAGCCAGGTGATAGATTTAAACTAACCGCATCAATAATCACGTTGAGTACAGAATGGTCTCTTAGATTCCGCAGTACATCAGAATATTGGAATTGTTTTTATGCCTCCTTGAATGTATTTATTCTTTGTGCTTGGGGTTAAGCAAGGTTTGGGGAACACTATGGAGTAACAAATAGGAGGAAATTTGTCTTAATTCCTGTTGAGGTTTATTAAACACAACTTATTCACAGCTAACTGGCAGAGCCCAACACAAAATACTTAGGAGAAGTAGCTGCCCTCCCTATACTCTGTGTAGCAGTAGAACTCATTCTTGTGTTAGAAAACCACTCTACCATGTCATGAGACTCTTCTCTGCTCATCTTCATGGGATCCTATGAGCCACTTATACCCCTCTGCTGCCTGCATGTCTTCTAGGATGCTTGCTGTGGGTTGGAGAGTCATAGGAGTCATATGTGTGTATATGTTGGGGTGGAAGGGAGTTTTGGGCAGTTGTGTGTGGTGGGATGGAGGCGAAAAGGACGATGGTGCTTAATAGCATTTTAGGTAATTCACTTCCCACTTCCCATTGGTGCTGTGGTTCTTGACCTTGGATGCACATCGTAATCACCTGGGAAGCTTTCAAAACTCCAGATTCCCAGGCCACACTCCAGATGAATTACTGCAGAATCTCTGTCGGACCAAGGTTGAGTGTCTTTGCTTCTTAGAGGAAGAGACATCAAACCTCTCCGTTACTTACTTTCAGCCTATGTTCTTTTTTTAGGTAAAGTACTGAGTGCATGGATTAGGAATTAAAGTATTAGAACCAGTAAAAAATCACTTCGATAGTAACTGAAGGTAGATGGCACATTTACTAATTATATTTAAATAATATATATAGTTAAGCAATATTAATAGTTTCACAAAAATTATAGATCACTTCCTGAAGTACAGAATGGATGTTTAAATTTTTATATCAAATCATGTATTAGAATACATTAAGGAAATTCATAATTTAAATATTCTCTTCAGGTAATTGTTTTCAAAGGGTAGAATGACTGCTTTAAGCATAATTGTGTCTCTGAAGCTTCCTTGAAAGGAAAGTATGGCTGAATTTAGAGATGTGACCTTTTCCACCCATTTTCATTTCTTTAGGGAGCACAAGCTTTGCTGAACTTCTCTTCAAATTTAAACAGCTGAAAATGCCAGTGCGAGCTTTGCTAAGATTGGCTCCTTTGCTTCTTGGAAATCCACAGCCGATGGTTATGTGACCATGTCTTTTGGTAAACTTACCGTGAAAAATGTCTTCTGCGCAAAAATGTGACCAAACATCAAAGCTAAAGAAACATTGATAACTTTTATAATATAACTAGGGGGAAATGAACTGCCTAAACCTAGATGTATTTTAAAATTTATGTGTTTTAAATATTTCAGAGAATCTGTTGCTGTCAACATTAACATTATATGATATATAAAAATGAGTTAAAATTTACCTTTGTAAATAAAGTTTTTTGTTTTGTTTTCAAAACTTAATTACTTTAGTTTTGGACTTCAGAGATTAGAGCAATGGGGGCTGGGGTAGATACTGGCTTTTTAAAGTCTTTGAACTATAGTGGTTCAGGTGGACTGTGCTCAAAAATGCAAAGTTTTAAATGAAGCTGTGTCAAAGTTTTACTTTCATGGCAACAAAAGAACTTTTAGCATTTCCTAAGATGTCACAGTTGTACTGTCTAAAATGTTTGTACTTCCTATGACAGTGCCCTCTCATGGTGTGATCGCCTTAAACAGGAGAAGATGTATACACGAGTGAAGAGCATGAAGTGCTCATTGCCCAGCATGAAGTACTGTGGACTGAATTGTGTCCTCCCAAGATTATGTGTTGAAGCCCTAACTCCAACATACTTGTATCGGAGATAGGACTTTTAGGAAGTAATTAAGGTTAAATGAGGTCATAAGGGTGGGGCACTAATTCAATAGAATTTGGTGGCCTTATAAGAAGAGGAAGAGAGAGATTTTTTTCTCTCTCTCTCTGCAATGTGAGGACACAGAAGACAGCTGTCTGCAAGCCAGGAAGAGAGCCCTCACCAGGAAACGAATTGGCTGGCACCTTGATTTTGGACTTCTAGCCTCCAGAACTGAGAAATAAATTTCTGTTGTTTAAGCTACCTAGTTTGTGGTATTTTGTTATGGCAGCCCAAAGAGACTAATATATCAAGTCTGCTGTAAATAGATAAAACATGAAATTTCCACTACCAAAAAATTTATAGAAATTGTATTTAAAAATAAAGCAGTCCATTTCCACCCAAGATGTAGAGAATGTATGTCTGTATCAGTGGTTTCTGCACTTGATGGTGATAAAAGATATTCATATAAAGGTGTCTCCAGCTTCAAGTTTCCAATACAAGAGGAGGAAAGCTCCCTATTGTCCAGAGTCTGACCTGTGCCATGCTTCCTGGAAGGCCAGTGGGACCATAAGCTGGTAGGAGCTACACAATCTTTATCCATTTATTTTACATTACTTCCACATCCTGAATTGTCTTGTTTACCTCCATATAAAAATTAAAGCAAATAGAAATGTTTCCATTAAGCTTTTGGCAAAAACCCCTGTGGCATTTGCCTCTGCAGAGAGTCTTGCATTTAGAAGGCATGCACCTGGAGGCAGAATGGTTCTCTGCATATTCCATCTGTGTGCCTGCTCCAAGGCCTTGCTCCTGGATGGGAAGCACAGGCAAGATGTGGCTGACTAGGAGGGCCAAATGTGCTTCCCTTCACACTTAAATAGTTTTTCTTCTTAAAAATAAAAGAAAAAATTTCAGTGGTAGATTATGAAAATTCCATTTGAATCAAGACTCGAAGAACTCAATGTTCAGGTAACTATGGCTGTCTTCACTCTCAGTTTATGATTGCTTGTATGCTTTTACCTGAATAAAGAATGACAAGAGATATTTATTTAGTCATTTGCACATAAATTAACTCATGAGGGAGAACAGTCATTAGAATGTTGTCAACAAAAGCACATACCAGGCTTTGAAAGAAAGGATGGAATAAAAGACTGCAGATGGTCTGGGAACAGCATTTTAGGGCCTCCAGATGAGCTGGCAGGGAACAAAGAGGAGGCTCTGGGCAGGTGCCCTTGAGCAGGCATGCTAAGATCATCAGGGAAGTCAATTCCAGCTGTTTATGGGCTCTTGGAAAAATCTTGAGGGGATGGCTCACCATCCGGAACATCAGCCGCCTCAGAGCCAGGGCAAGGGAAGAGCTGGAGAAACGCATCTGTCTTTTTAGAGTTTTGGCCCAGAAGTGGGACAGACCACTTCTGGTTAGATCCCATTGGCCAGAAGTAGTCACATTGCCCCCTGTCACGTGCCCATGACTGGAGGAGAGGCAGATGCTGTGAGCACGAGCAATTTTGCAGTATGGCTTCTAACTTCCTAGTAACTCTCTGTGTCCATCCTTTCTACTTACACAGGAAGAAACATCTGTCATTGTACAATTACACGCGCACATACACTCAGATTATCGTTTTTTCCCCAATGAACACTGATATTTGTCCTCCCTTGAGTGTCATAAAGGTGGGGACTTGTTGGCAACTCTGAGGCATAGATGCCAGGCCTTCCTTGGCCAGAGGAGACTGCAGGTTTAAACCCTACAGAACTTCCCCGCTGTGCTGCCTAATCTTACTTGAGTAAAGCCATTCTCACCCCTTGTCTAGAAACCAGCCAACTCTACAGCTTATGATGAGGGGCATGTCCCAGCTCAGAGAGTTTTGTGACATCCCAGAGGAAGCAAGGAGGAGGGTGTCTCTCATCTCTCAGCCTGATGACCAGTGTGCAAACCCACTTGGGGGGCCAGAGTGGGAGACAGGATTTGGAGTAGAAGCCAGAGCATGTGGAGCTGAGGCAGGAATTGCCAGAGGAATGGATTTGTGTTGATTCTGAGGAAGTCCAAACCAAGAAGACTTTGTTGCCTTCCCCCATATAGGGTTGGGGGCCCCTTTTCTTGTACTGACAAAATTTTGTGGGAAATGCCTCACTGTGTGGGAGGAGGGGAAAAGATCTGATCACCTTTACATCACTAGTGTTGCAAATTTCAGTCAGCAGTGGAGGGAAGCAGAGGTGAGGTCAGAGCAATGGCTGCTCTGGAGGATGTGTCTGGGCTGGCAGCTTTTCAGCATTTATGGGCACCCTGCAGATACCCACACAAGTTTACAGAGGTTCCTAAGTGACATCTTTTCCTGCTTCCAAGTACTGCCCAGGTTCCTCCTCCTCTGAAATATATCAGTTGCTTCTTATTACAGTCACAAGCTGCGGAAAAGTCCATTTTAATAAAAGCTTGTAAAACCACATCCTTAACTCTTGCCTGCGGGTAAGGATGGACTTGCCTGTTCACAATCATCTTGCTTTGCTCTGACGACCTAAAATAAAAGTGAGGCTCAGATGGGGAGTAGGGGCTGCTTACGAAGAGCAGGACCTTCAGGCGAGGAGATCCTGTTTATCAGGCAGCTGCATAAAATGTTAGTGCAGGAAGCTCCCTTTGATGGTGTCTGTCTTGCCCTTAGTTCTACTGCTGAGACCCTGGAGGCTCAGAGAGAGGTGGCTGCCCAAAGCTGCACCACCCCACATCACAACCCTAACCAGGCTGGGCTCTGAGACCACACTTCCTAAACTCCCACCCTGGACCTGGTCTGTTACCTTCTGCCTTACTGGTCCAGTAGACTCTTACGAGGAGGCAATGATTCAAAGTTAAGAGGACTTTGCACCATGCTGAGTTTATGATGATGTTAGAAAAGCAGGCAAGTTAAACTTCCTTTCTCTGTGCATCTTTGGAAAAACAAAGGGCCTTTGTGTAATTTCTTGGAATTTGATTAACTGAATTAGTCTGTGTTTTGCTTTCTTGGTCATGTTATTTATAACTACCATCTTAAATTTTTTTTTTTTAGCTAAAAATATTTTTCCTTATTTTGTGTACTACATTATAACATGAAATTGGAATTTTAAAATAAGAATTTTATACTAAATTCAATAAAATCTGTAACTGCTTTTACTCCAATACATAGGTGTAAAGTGTGTTGCCTTTTCTGTGTCATTACTGGATCCATCTCTAGTCTCATATTCAGGTACTCTGCCTTGGGAAGCTATAGACCATGTGCTTTAAGAACCCAGACATGCTTGATCATGTTCTAGAAAGTCACTTCAATAGAACTTAACATAGAGACAGAGGTTGGGAGCTAGTTAGTGGTGCTGTGTCTCTCATTTGTTCTGTGTTCATTTTTTTGCATATCTTTCACCTATCAAGGATATTTTAAGTAAATAGCCAAGATATGGAAGCAACCTGTGTCCATCAACAGATGGATGGATAAAGAAACGTGGTATATATACATAGTAGAATACTGCTCAGTCATAGAAAAGAATGTCATTCATGGCAACATAGATGAGCCTGAAGGGCATTACATTAAGTGAGATAAGCCAGGCTCAGAAAGATAAATACCGCATGTTCTCCCATAGAAGCTAAATGAGTTGATCATGTATATGTAGAGAGCGGAATAGTGGTTACTAGAAGCTGGGAAGGGTCGGGAGGATGCGGGGACAGTAGAAGGTGGTTAGTGGATACAAAATTACAGCTAGATAGGAAGAATAGGTTCTGGTGTTCTATAGCACTGTAGAGTGACTATAGTTACCAACAGTTTATTGTATATTTTCAAATAGCAACAAAAGGATTTTAATGTTACCAACACAAATGATAAATATTTGAGGTGATGGTATGCTAATTACCCTGATTTGATCATTACACGTTGTATACATGTATTGAAATATCACACTATACCCCATAAATATGTGTAATTATTACATGTTAATTAAAAATAAAATATTTTAAGTATTGCTTATTGTACCATTTCAGATATTAAGACAGTTTCATCAGCTGGAAATGTGGGTAAACGCATGCAACTCCGAAGTTGAAGGAAGACTCATTAGCAAATTCACTGTGATTAGCATACCTAACTGCAGTCTCCTTGCCCATAGGTCTAGATGAGCTCAAACTCTCAATGTCCTGCGCAAATTTCTGCAAGTTCCCAAAGCAGGGTGTGGATGCTGTCTCCAGTGTCAGTTTGCTCCAGACCCCTCTGTGCTTTACTCATTCCCTTGGGGGTCATCTCCCTGCACCTGTACATGGGCTGGATGTCACCTCGGCATCTTTGCCATCTCCTCTTCACTCTCTCCTTGGCCTGGTGGAACTTTTCCACGTGGTGCCAGGTAAGAGACTGCCTGTGGGAGATGCTTGATTGAGGCCTGGAGAATGGAAGAGGAGATGGAGCTGTTACTCTCCTGTACTGGTTGTAGCAGACCTATGGCAGATGGCACACTCCTGGCTTCAGGGAGCTAATAGCAGCTGGGACAGGTGTCTCCACCCCTGAGTTTCTGGAAATTTACAGGGGCTTCTCCATCCTCTGCTTCTCCCCTCTGATTCTCTCACTGCTTGAATTCCTGAGCAGACCCTGTTGATGCCATGTGAGATGTGGTGATCCAGATATAAACTCAGACCCATCCCTAAGTCCCACCAAAACCCCTTACCACCACTCAGGGACTAGGTTTTGCTTATAGAATGTCTAGCCTCCTAGTTACCTCCCATGAGCTCCCAGTGCTGTTCACATTCCGTTTTCATTCTCAAACCCCAGTTGCTATCTAAAACTCCCAAATTTCTTTGCAATCCCATAACCCAGCAACAAATAGGACTCAGCTGACATCTGGAAGATTTCAGATGGACTGGAGCCTATAACAAGTAGGTGAAGAGAGGGGCACTGCCAGGCGTTGAGGACCCCTTAAGTGAAGCAGCCAGTGCCTTTCTCTGTGATTGGCGGGGAGCCTTCTCAGGCTTTTGTTTGGGGGCAGGAGTAACATAAGCAGAGCTAGTTCAGGGAGGGGATTGGCTAATGGAGAGGGAGGGGAAGCCTTGGGATACCTGTGGGAAACAGTTCTAGGACAAGGAGAGACAAAGGACCCCAATCTGAGCAGGAACAGCAAGGTGGGGGGGGCACTGGGGTCAGCAGTTAGAAGGGGAAAGATGGTGAAGGAGAAGCATTTTCAACTGCAGTGGAGCCACACTTTGTCTAGTCTGTGAGTTTGATCCATTTTCTCTATTTGTCAGGTCAAGGAAAAATTTCATGTGTGTGTGCGTGATTTTGTTTTTAATTACCTTAAGTCTTATAATCACATAATT
The DNA here is from genome assembly GCF_027409185.1 of Cynocephalus volans. NCBI lineage: Eukaryota > Metazoa > Chordata > Mammalia > Dermoptera > Cynocephalidae > Cynocephalus > Cynocephalus volans. The sequence goes on from NC_084473.1 coordinate 86,739,269, forward strand.
TACAAATTTGTGTATATCTCTTTTACTTTAATCCTTCCAATGATTTGGCAAAAGTGCCCTTACCAATCATACATACACGGTAGTTCTGAAGTTTTATGTGTTTTTGCATACCTGTCTAAAGACGATCCTAAATTATAACTGAGCTTGACTCAGTAAAGAATTCAAAAGTAAATTTTAGGGACTTACGATCAAGATGTCAGAATAGATGGTACCCAGTGTCACCCTCTCCCACAATCAACCAATTTACAACTATTAAAAAGAAATGACTGCCAAGCTGGGGCTGCTAGAGCCCAGGGGAAGAGGAGGAGAGACCTATGGAGTTCATGAAGGTGGGAGAAGCCATGATGACAGAAAGAAAGGACTGCTCCCAGTGTTTCAAGTCCTGGACACTTTAGGGCTGGAGCCTATGAGCACACAGAGCAGGAGCTGGCAAAAGCCACAGCTGTGCCATTTGTATGAAGTTGCTTGGAAGCTGCAGGGGAGAAAAGGGCCTTGGTTTGATAGAAGTTGCATTAAGTCTTTAGACTGATTTGGGGGGAATTGACATATTTGCTATGTTGAATATTACAGTCAATGAATATGGTATATCTCTCCATCTATTTAGGCCTGTGAGTTCTTCCATCAACATTCTGCAGTTTTCAGCATCAAAGTCCTGTATATTTTTTTGATTTATGCCTAAGTATTTCATTTTCTTTGGAGCAATTGTAAATTGTATCACTGTATTTTAAATTTCGTTTTCCACATGTTCATTGTTAGTATATAGAAATGCAATTGGCTTGGTGCTGTATACTTGCTGAATTCATTTTTTAGTTCTAGGAGCTTCTGTGCAGACTATTTGGGATTTTGTACGTAGACACATGTCATCTGCATATTAGAATGATTTTATTTTTTCTTTCCAATCTGTATGCCTTTTATTTATTTTTCATGACTTATTGTGCTGGCTAGAAGTTCCAGTGCTGTGTTGAATAAGAGCATTAAGAATGAACATCTTTACCTGTTCCCAATCTTAAGAAGGAAGCATTCAGTCTTCCATCATGAAGTATAACGTTAGCTGCAGGACTTTTGTCATTGTTTTGTACAACATTGGTGAAGTTCTCTTTTATTCCTAGTTTTCTGAGAGTTTTTAAAAAAATGATGAATGGATATTAGATTTTGTCAAATACTTTTTCTGCATCAATTAATATGATCACATAATTTTTCTTCTTTAGCCTATCGATATGGTGGATTATACTCTTCGATTTTTGAATGTTGAACCAGACTTGCTTCCCTGGAATAAATTCTACTCGAGTCATGCAGTATATATAATTCTTTTTATATATTGCTGGATTTTATTTGCAAATATTTTACGAAGGATTTTTGCTCCTATCTTGTAAGAGATATTTGTCTGTAGTTTCCTTTTTTTTTTTTTTTTTTTTTGTACTTTTCTGTCTGGTTTTGATATCTGCTCCATAGAATAAGTTGTGAAGTATTCTCTCTTCTTCTATTTTCTGGAAGAGATTTTCTAAAATTGTGTTAATCTTGAAATTTTTGGTAGGATTTCCTCCAGTGAAACCATCTGAACCTAGACATTTTTTTAAGATGAGAAGCTTTTAAATTACAAATTCAACTTTTTATGTAGTTACAAGACCATTCATCTTGGCTGAGTTTTGGTACTTTGTGGTTTTTGAGGAATCAGTCCATTTCATCTGAGTTGTTAAATTCATGAACATAAATGTGTTTATAGTATTCCTTATTATCCCTGTACTGGCTGCAGGATCTGTAGAGAGAACCCCTTTTTCATTCTTGAAATTGGTGATTTGTGTCTTCTTTTTGTTTTATTGATTTTCTCACTTGTTTCTGTGTTTTCAGTTTTATTGATTTCTGCTCATGTTTTTGCTATTTCTTTTTGCTTGCTTTGGGTGTCGTTTGCTCTTTTTCTAGTTTCTAGAGGTAAGTACTTAGATTATTGTTTTAGACCTTTTCTATTTCCTAATGTAAGCATTTAGTGCTTTAAATTTCCCTCTCAGCACCGCATTACGTTAGCTGCATCCACAAATTTTGGTGTGTTGTGTTTTCATTTTTATTCAGTTCTATATATTTTTAAAATTTATTTTGAGACTTTATTTTTGACCAATGGATTATTTAGAAGTATGTTGTTTAATTTCCAAGTGTGTGGGAATTTTCCTCTTGTCTTTCTATTATTGATTTCCAGTTTGATTTCATTATGTCAGAAAACACTCTGTATGATTTCAATCCTTTTAAATCTGTTGACTTTTTAAGAAAATTATATTTACAGAAAATTTTATTTAACTTTAGGACCTGAAGCACAAAAATAATCTTAACTTTTATTGTTAACAGTCCATCAATGTGTGTATAAATAAGGGTCTTTTATTTTGTGTATTATCTATAATTCATTTATGCATTAATATATTTTTAAAAATAATAAACATCTATCTATTAACTCACTGTTCAACACAAGAACTAGAATATTGCCAATAAATTTTAAGTACCTATGCATTCACATATTTTAAGTCTTTATTTTATTTTATATTTATAATTTTATTTTTTATTGAGACATAGTTGATTGTACATATCTCTGGGGTACAGCATTGAATATCAATACCTGTGTGCAATGTGCTGCTCAAATCAGGATAATTAATATATTCAACATTATACAATGTGATTGATTTTCATGGCCCTTCACCAATTCCTCCCTTACCTCCTCCCCCTCCCCCACCACTGGTATCCTCAGTTCTTGTTTCTCCTTTAGGAAATTCGATGTATTATTGTGATTGTTGTATCTTACTTTCTTTCTTATTTATTTGTTAATTTTTTTTAGCTCCCACTTATAAGTGAGGACATGCAATATTTCTCTTTCTGTGCCTGGCTTATTTCAGTTACCATCATTTTCTCTAAGTTCATCCATGGTAGTATTTCATTCTTTTTTATGGCAGAGTAGCATTCCATTGCGTAAATATACCACATTTTACTTATCCGGTTGTCAGACAATGCACATTTAAATTGGTTCCAACTCTTGGCTATTGTAAATAGAGCTGCAATGAACATGGGAGTGCAGGTGTCCCTTCGACATGATGATTTCCATTCCTTTGGGTATATACCCAGCAGTGAGATTGCTGGGTCATATGGTAGATCTATCTGTAGTTTGAGAAAACTCCATACTATTTTCCACAATGGCTGCACCAATTTACAGTCCCACCAACAGTGTAGGAGGGTTCTTCTTTCTCTGCATCTTCACCAGCATTTGTTATTCTCTGTCTTTTTGATAGCAGCCAGTCTAACTGGAGTGAGATGATATATCAGTACGGTTTTGATTTGCATTTCCCTGATGCTGAATGATGTTGAGCATATTTTCATGTGTCTGTTGGCCATCTCCAGAACATTTCTATTTTTTTTTTCTTTTTTTAAATTTATTTTATTTGTTGAATCAAAATCAATTATACATATTTTTGGGGTTGAACATTGAGATATGTTGATCAAATCAATATTACTAGCATATATATTGTTATAAATCATAGTTATTCTTTATGCCCCTTGTCCAACCTCTCACCTTCCCCCATTCCCTTCCCCTCCCCCCTCTAATTGCTCTAGATTTCTTCTCTCCTTCTAAAAGAATCCTGGTTACTCTGTTAACTTGTTGCCTAGATGATCTGTCAAATGCTGAGAGATGTGATCAGGTCCCCCAATATTATCATAGATCAGATGCTGCTTCTGTCACTCTGAAATGGGCTTTGTGGAAAGAGACGTCCTCTTCTTTTCTTTGTCTCTGCTGGTGACTCTCCTTGAGTCAACGCACTCTAGTTGTTGGCAGATCATCTCCATGGTGGTTGTGGTGTCTAGCCACTTTTGTGGCAGCCATGGTTATTGTGGTGGCTGTGGTGGGCCACCCACATGGAGGTGCTGTTTTTGGTATCCTCCTTGGCACTGGTGGTATGCCTGGTTGTGGGGTGTGTCTGGTCCCTTTCTCCATGCCTCTGGTTCCTGGGAAGACCCCAAGGCACTGGCGCCATGTGCCTGGTTGTGGGAGGGGTGTCTGGCCCCCTTCTCCATGCCTTGGGTCACTGGGCAAGACCCAAGGAACTGGCATGGTGTGCCTGGTTGTGGGAGAGAGGTCCGGTCCCCTTCTTCATACCTTGAGTCCCTGGGTGGGCCTCAAGGTGCTGATGTGGTTTGCCTGGTTGTGGGAGAGAGGTCCGGTCCCCTTCTCCATGCCCTGGATCCCCAGGCGGGCCCTGAGGTGCTGGTGTGGTGTGCCTGGTTGTGAGAGGAGGATCCGGTCCCTGGCTCCATACCTTGGGTCACTGGGCAAGACCCGAGGCACTGGCTAGGTGTGCCTGGTTGTGGAAGAGAGATCTGGTCCCCTTCTCCATGCCTTGGGTCACCAGGTGGGCCCCAAGGTGCTGGTGCGGTGTGCCTGGTTGTGGGAGAGATGTCCAGTCCCTTTCTCCATGTTCTAGGTCCCTGGGTGGGCTCCAAGACACTGGCATGGTGTGCCTGGTTGTGGAAGAGAGATCTGGTCCCCTTCTTCATACCTCGAGTCCCTGGGTGGGCCTCAAGGTGCTGGTGTGGTGTGCCTGGTTGTGGAAGGAGGATCTGGTCCCTGGCTCCATGCCTCGGGTCCCTGCGCTGGCCCTAAGGCGCTGGCACAGTTTGCCTGGAAGTGGGAGTGGGGTCTGGTCCCCAGATCCAAGCCTCTGGTTCCCAGGCAGGCCCCAAGGTACTGGTGGTGTGCCTGGGCTGGAACTAATTTTTTGTCCTTTGCTTCTAACATGGGGGAACTTCCTGTGGGAACCAGTACTTGAGTGTGTGGTTGTTTAAATTGCTGTTTTGCTGCTGTTTCCCTAGGGAAGCCTTTCTGTGCAGCTCAGGGTTTAATGGTTGATCTTATAGGTACTTCCAGCTCTCCAGAGACCTGGTGGATCTGTGTTCTGTAGAATCTCTGATCTGGGCCTGAGTTTCTTCATCAAACTGCACCCCATGCAATTCTGCATTCCCAACCAGTCTCCTCTGAGTGGTCCTGTGCTGATTGGGGCGCAGGTCGTCTGTTCTTGCTGTGCCCCAGTGTTCTCCTGGTGTTCCCATCTCAGCCACCGCCCATGCAACAAACACTTCCCATGGGATGGACCCTGTCCGGTCCCTTGTGATGATTCACCAGCCTCTTAATGGCTCCCTTTTTTCAGTTGTTCTGGCTCCTTGCTCCTGCGTGGGTCCATGGGGGTCCTATTAGTGGCCTCGCTGTCCTGGGGGCCGCCAAGGCCCTCTTCTCCCCTGCTGCCTCCAAGTAACTCCATCTGAAGGGCACAGCTGTGGCTTCTGCTGGCTCCTGCTCCATGTGCTCAGCAGCTCGCGCCTTAAAACAGCTGTGGCCTGGAACACTCAGAGCAGCTTTTTCTTTCTCTCATCGTAGTTTCTCCCACCTTCATGAACTCCGTAGGTCTCTCCTTCTCTTCCCCTGAGCTGCAGCGGCCCCAGCTTGGCTGATGTTACATTTTTATAGTTGTAAATTGGTTGATTTGTGGGAGAGAGTGACGCTGTGGACCGTCTATTCCACCATCTTGACTGGAACCCATTTCCAGAACATTTCTATCGTCCCAAACTGAAACTCTCTACCCATTAAACAATAACTCCTCATTCCTCCCTCCCCAGCATGTATCACAATTTTATCCTTTTTTAAGGCTGAATGATATTCTGTTGTATGAACATATCACATTTTATTTGTTCAGTAATCAGTTGATGGACATTTGAGTTGTTTCCACTTTTTGACTACTATGAATAATGCTGCTATGGACATATTTGTATAAGTTTTTCTGTGGATACATGTTTTCATTTCTAAATTGGGTAAAGGTAATTTGTCTTTTTATTATCGAGTCATATTATTCTGTTTTCTTAACAGTAGATGATATTTTGTTGGGTGAATGTATTTGCATAATAATAAATACAACATTTTTTCTTTATATATTCTAAATGTAATTACTTTATCAGATACATGATTTACAAATATTTTCTCCCATTCTGTACACTGCTTTTTTACTTCAGTATCTTTTTGAAGCATCAGAAGTGTTTAATTTTGATCATGTTTATTTGTCTCTTTTCTTATTTTCTTTGGTTGCTTGTGCTTTTGTTGTCATATCTAGGAAGGTGTTGCCCAATCCAAGTCCATAAAGAATTATGGCCTACGTTTTTTCCTGAGTTGAATAGTTTTAGCTCTTATGTTTAGATCTTTGATCCACTTTGAGTTAATTTTTGTATATGATGTGAAGTAAGTACTATGGTTTAAAAGTGTCCCCCAAAGTTCATGTGTTGTAGACTTGATTCTCAATGTGGTGGTGCTGGGAGGTGGGACCTTGGGAGGTGTTTAAGTTATGCAGGCTCTGGTCTCATGAATGCATTAATGCCACTATTGTGGGAGTGGGTTCATTATCAAGGATGAGTTCAGCTCCCTTCTTCCTCTCTCTTGCCCTCTTAGTCTTCTCTTGCCCTTCTGCCATGTTACGATGCAGCATGAGGGCCCTCACCAGATGCCAGCACCTTGACCTTGGACTTCCCAACCTCCAGAGCTGCAAAGAAATAAATTTCTGTTTATTGTAAGTTACCCAGTCTAAGATATCTGTTATAGAAGCACAAAATGGACTAAGACAGCAGGGGTTCAACTTCGTTTGTTTGCATGTGGCTATCTATCCAGTTGTCCCAACACCACTTTTAATTTTAATTTTTCAGTAATTTTTTATTGGATGGGAAATCTAATGTTTCCAAGGAAAATCACTTAGCTTTGGGTAAATAAGGGAAGCAAGAAATCTAACTCCTCAGACTGTGTACACAAATAAATTCCCCTAAAGGATTTAAGAGTCATGTATCACAATATTAAATCATAATAGAAGACATAAGTAAATATTTATAAAACGTTCATATGGAAGGTTAGGATGTTCTAAGCTTAAAAGTATTAGAACAAATCATAAAAAAAAAGTCAATGTATTTGACTACATAAAATATATAAATTCCTGTATATCTAAAAAGACCCCAGCCAAGACCACATTAAAGGTTAATAGCATGTTGAGCTTATGTTGAGAGATAAAGTTTGTATTTTTTATTTTTGTATTTTAATCCCATCTTTCCATAAGCTTTTTGAAGGTTGCTGTGTTTTAGTGCAAAGTGGACATGAATGCTAGGTAAAATGCACAGAATTTCTCAATTTTCTTTCAGTATAATGGTCTCAAACTCAAATGTCAATAATGACCAGAAGAAAACTTAAATATATGAAGTCAGTGGATAAATAATTATAGGAGGGATGGGACATTGCCAACAGACTGGAGATCTCGAACTCAGTATGCATGTTTTCAAATTCAATTTTTAAAACATTGTGGTGGCCACATAATCACATATGACCACGAGTGGCCAGAAGGTGCTTCAGTATAACTTCTGCTTGGCTTGTCTATGTTATGAACCCAGAAATTAAGATCGGCTGTATATAATAAAAACACAAATATTAGCAGCTTATATAAGGCAAAGTTGTTTGCTTCTGGTTAGCATGTAGAAAGATGTGAACACTTTCTTCCCAGTGATAACAAGAATGAACCATAGAGAACAAAACTCATATGTTTCATAGTGCTTTTGAGGATTGTTAGATGTAAGGAAGCTCTGATGAACTGAATTGCAGAAGGCGCGCCCCATACACATGAGCAAAGAGCCCTGGAGCTCTCTGGGTCAAGTGCCTGAATGAGCCCCTGTGGGAAGAGCGACAGGCCGTCCACAGAAGGAGCATCCTGGGTACAGGGGCGAGATGAGGGTCTGGAAAAGTTCCAGATGCAAAAATCCATTTCTCAGCCCAACCACTGTCTCTGTTCCCTGGAGTTTTGCTGGGAAAGTGGCACTGGGGAAGGGGCTGGAAAGCAGTGTGGATATGGACAGCCTTACTCATGCTTGTGGTGCTTGGGTTCTAGAGCCCTGCAGGAGGTGAACCTAAAGGTGATCTTAAACTACCTGAAATAATGGCCAACTTCAGCCCCAAAGAAAGGAAGAGATAAGAGGCTGTGAGTGACAGCAATGCAAGTGGCTGGGGTTGGGCCACCAGAGGTTCTTACACTAACTGTAAAGTGGCATGATGTAAATTCAAGGGACAGACTGCAGACAATGGAAAAGAAAGACCCAAGCTTACGTTACTTATGAAAAAAAAACCCACCTTAAATATGAAAACACAGATAAGTTGAAAGTAAATGGATGGAAAAGGAAAACACGGCCATGTCCAGAGTCAATGTGAGAGGAAACTAACATAGACATATGACTCATTGTCCCTGGGAGGGTGGGTCATGGTCACTGGGAGGGTGGGTTGTAGTCACTGGTAGGGTGGATCATTGTCACTGTTGGGGTGGGTTCTTGTGTCTGGGTGGGAGGGTCATTGTCACTGGAGATTAGGTCACTGTCACTAGAGGGTGAGTCAGTGTCACTGAGAGGGTGGGTCATTGTTACTGCATGGTTATTGTTACTGGTCATGGTCACTGGAGGATGGGTTGTTGTCACTGGAGGGTGGGTCATTGACACTGGGAGGGCGGGTCATTGCCACTTGTAGAGAGGATCATTGGAGGCCATGTGGCATTTGAGGTGTCACGGCAGGCTGGGTGGGGAGGGAGAATCCTGGGCTTGGGAGCCTTCTGTTGTTCCTTGATTCCTCCTGTGGAAACGGCTGCTTGTTCTTCCCCAAGGGAGGCTGAGAAACGCCCCCAGCAAACAGGTAACTGGGAACCTCTAGACCACCAAGGACATTCTTCTTCTGTGACCACTTAGGGCTGGATGTTCCACCCAGTGGAGGGAACACGGCTGTGGTCTTAACCAGGCCCCCTTTCCTTTTCCCATCATAGATCTTTGAGGACTGGAGAAAGTCCAGGAAAAAAGAGTAGCTCAAAACGTACTGTTGTTCCAGGGTCTAATTACAAAACCAGCTTGGCACTGAATATGAATCCGTGAATTTTTGCTTCCTGTGGTAACGCAGTGAAATCCCATTTCCTTATCCATGATGTGGGAGTAGCAATCCCTATCTCCTGGGTTGTTGGGCGGACTGGCTGATTCAGGATAGGTTTGTAAACTGCTCAGGCTTTGCCAGGTGCCTGTGTCAGGCACTGATGGTGGCAGTCAGACATGCTTAGGTTGGCTTGGAGTGCTCCCTTGTGGGAAAAGTCTGAAGAGCAGCATGCAAGCATCCTTGTTACTGCGCAGAAATGATCCAGGACAGTGTGTTCAGAGGACGTATATGCTTAGGGGATTTGTACTTTAAAAGTATTGTAAAAATGTCACCATCTTAAGTTGTTAATATGCAGGAATTTTGTTTGTGTTTATTGTAAAGCTACTTGCCTAGCTATCTCATGTGGGTTTTAAGGGACTATCATAATGTATGGGAGAGCATTTTGAAAGGGTAAATGAGGAATTTGTAATACTTTAAATAGAAATAATGTGTGGTATTTATGGGACAATTTACCAAGAAGCTCAAATGTAAATATACACGTCGATTAACCTAGGGCCCATCTCTCTTTCAGAGAAGCTGGTGAGCATTTTATATTCCTGGCAGCAGAGATTGGGTCTGGGTGGCGTTTCCTCTTCAGTGGGATTTTTGGTTATATAATGGTCAAGGTGAGGAAGGGCTGAATTACAATCCTGAATTACCTTTGCTGGGCCATGCAGCCTGGCGTTCCTATAGGTAGATATTGTGCCCAGGGTGGTCTGCAAATTAAAGGGTCCTTGGGCAGGGTCAAGGAAAGGGCCACTGAAAGTTCTGGCTGAAGAATGGGGCATCACTCTTGAATATGATGTGGTTTTCTCTTTGGCTACTGCTGAGCAATGACATGGCAGGAAGACTGAAGTTTTATTTACTTGGTCCTCTATTTACTTGAATTAAGAAAACACTTGTTCAATGAGTTGAGTTCAGTTTCCATTTCTTATTTTTCATTCCATTATTCATCACAATAATTTAGATACATGCCTGGGTTTACGTGCATGGAATGAATTCGGTTCCTACATGCTGGGTTCTTATAAAAGCAGGAAACCACCCCCAGATTATGCAGGCACACAAAGGTCACCCTTCTCAATACGGCATTGATGGGGGGTTCCCGTGAGGGGACCGTGGGTGGATGGAGAGTGGAAGGCAGTAAGGGCGGGCGGATTGGAGGAAGCAGGGCTGGGTAGCACAGCTGGGGTCCGCTGCAGGCACTGAAATTAGACGGGAGTGAGTGGGAGGCAAGGGTGGAGGGGGCTCCAAGCAGTCAGAGGTGGCCAGGCTGGGGCGGAGGGAAGCTGTCCTCATCGTCCCTGACCTGGCCATGCGGCCAGTCAACAACACGTGGCTCTAGAGAAGGCAGCAAAGTGGCCTTTTGGTGGGTTCAGAGTGGGGAGGAGAAAGTGGCAGCAGCCCCCATCTGCCCTCTTGTCTGCCTCCTCCTTCAGCCCAGGGCTGCCTCTGCCCCAGGCAGGGTCCACGTGGCTGGGCGGGTGGAAGCTGGGACTGCACTTGGTCTTTCTGTTTCTTTCTGGAGGTGAGAAGTCACAGGGGGTCCTGTTGGATTTTAGGATGTCAGCTCAATGTGGAGATGGTGCCAGTCACAGTCTCATCGCATGACCTGGGCTCAGATCCCCGCCCGCCCCCACCCTGTGAAGCCCATCTGTCCTGGGCTCCTGTCCCCTGGTGCGCCCCTTGGCGGTCATTTGGGAGAAGAGGCCCTACTCCTTATGGGTCTCTACTCCTAAGGCTGCTCATTCATCCCAACGAAGGCCGCGTTACTTTGCTTCAACTGCCTCTTCTTGTTTGGAGAGACGAGTTGAATCACCCTAGGAATTAAATACTGCTGTGGTCAAAACTCTCAGCATTCTTTTTACTCAGTGCAGTTCATTGAAGGCTAAGCCACACTTAATACCTGAACCCCAGTAAGCTCTGAATGACATTTGCCTGTGCCCCCAGCTCAAATTATGTAGGAATTTTGTAGGAATTATGTGGGAATTTCCTGTAGGAAACTCCCTTCAGGGTGGAGAAGAGAAGCCCATCTGCAGAGTCCAGGGAGACGCTCCTCTAGGGAGGCACATTGCAAACCTCTGCTTTGTCAAGTCCACATGCCGCATGGCCAAGCCCAGCAGGGGAAGGGGGATACACTCCACCCACCACGAGGCCATGACAAGGACATGCATGGATGAAGGACAAGGGCGGGGCCACGAAGGAGTAGATCCTTGCTTCAATCTGCCACACACATTTGAAATGTCTGCAGAGCTCAAGAGCTCAGCTGCCTGCGGGTCGTCTGCTCTGTGGTGGACAGGGACAGGCTCTGCAGCTTTCTCCCGAGCCTCAGACTCGAGGAGTCACTGAAACACACCTCTGCTTCCAGACGAGATGGAGTAGCAGGCTCTGGATTTTATCCTCCCACCTGAAATAATTGACACAGAACAAAATAGATGGAAAAAACCCCCCAAAAACAAACCCCAAAGCCAAACAGTTTTCAAGACACTGGACATCAGGCAGTGCAGCGCAGTGGTCCCTGAGAGGGCAGACAAATGAGGAGCCCTGTGACAGAGGGTCCTGCCCTGCAGTTTCCAAGCGGGGCCCATGGAGGTGGCCACTGGCATGGAGTCCCTTCACGGAAAACATTTTATTGGGGAGCAGCAACATTCTTTCTGATTTTTCTGATGCCAATCACTGTTTCTCCTATTGTTCAAAAGGAGGCAAGGACGCCCTGTGCCCCATCCTTCCTGTAGTACAGCTCGGGTGGCATAACACATCTCCCCTTTTGTTTTTTACCATGTGGGATGAATCACCGAGCCTGCCGTGGTGTAGCTCCCCAAATCTTTTCAATACCTTCTTCACCATTTAATAGCTCTCCATTGTGTAAATCCTGCCCTCCAATGTGGAATTGCAAAACATTACATTTCACAGGGTTTCTTATCAGGTGCAAACACGTGACTTAGGGTCCAGTAATCACACGCACCCACTCGAGTTTCTGAATCTGGACAGTTGCCACTTGCTGCTGTAGATTGTCGTGGGGGGGGGGGTGACAGGGGCTGGCAGCCATGGCAGTGGCTTCCTGATTCAGCCACGTTAAGATGGTGCCAGAAACTGCTGGGTCAGTTCTATGGTGTGGCGCTGGTAGATCTCTTTCTCCAGCATTCAATGATTTGGTATGCTATCTTTATCCAGTAATAAATCATTTACTACTTAAACTAGCTGGAGGGGATTCTGCTGTCTATAACTAGAAACCCTGACTGGTGCATTTGTTGTTTTTAGCTGTTAGAAGGGAAAACCCCCAACTCAACAGGCCTGAACATGACATGAGGCCCAGAGCAGGTGGCCTAGGGTGACTGATTTAGCAGACTAGTGGCATCATGAAGAAGCCAGCACCTCCCATCTTCCCACTCATGGTTCCACAATTTCCACCCCTCCCTTTGCAATCTGGAACATTCCCATCTCTAGTCTTTGGGCATCTCTTCTTTTCCCTATGGTGCCAAAAGGCCATAGATCTTGGCCAGGGAAGGAACTGATGTGAGCAGGCGACATAAGTCCATTCAGAGGAATCAGCTTCTCCTTGGAAGCAGAATCTCCCCTTTCGTATCTGTGAGGAACGCCAGAAGGAGAACTTGAACTAGAATCTGAGGGCTCTCCCTCTCTAGCACTCGCCAACATGCCCACTCTGGCCACAAGCCACAGACCCCTCTTCTTTCATCATTGCACTTGGATATGATTCAGAGGTTGCTTTTGCTATTCCCTATTTGGGCTGCATGGTAGGTTTCTGTCACTTGTAGTATTTTCACTTGGTGATGTTTTCCAGCTTTGGTGAAGGCCACTCAGACCCTGACCTCAGAGACTTCCCGTGCAGGTTCCTCATCCCATTGCAATCATGTTGGGTTGCAAAGTCAGGCTTGCATCTTGGAGAGCTTTCTGGTCACCCTTCCTGAGTTTTGTGTCCAGCTCTGTGGATGGGTTCCTAATAAATCCTGTGGATGGAATCTTCTGGCTGCCTCCAGACTTTTCTATTCTTCTGCTACACCTGTGCAGGGGGGGAGGGTGAAGTCCAACATTAAAGGAGCCTGTGTCTGCTCAATGAAACTTCTCACTGAGGCCAACCTTGGTCACACTATGTGAAATTTAATCGTAACTTCCTCCTCTTCCCAACAGGCATTTCTAATCCTCCTTACCCTTTTCTGTTTTTTCTCCATAGCGCTTACCATTTACTATACTATGTAGCACATTATTACTTATGATGTGTCTCCACTTCTAGAATATAAACTCCTTAGTGGCAGCTATCTTTATCTCTTCTGTTCACTCAGGTGTTTTAATTGCTTAGAACAGTACCTGGTACATAGCAAGTGCCTACTAAATAGTGTGTGCATGAGTGAGTGAATAAATATTCAGGATTCTTAACAGTATAAGACCACCAAAAAAACCAAAAAAATAAATACTGATCAATTTTCCAAAAAACTGGAAATCTCAGGTGAAATAATTCCCTATGAAATGTGAGAAAAGCATAGATTTTTTTTTTTTGCATTTGCTTTTGCATTTGTATTAAAACATACATACTGGGAAGTGCCCAAATCATAAAGGCACAGGTCACTATTTAGCCAGACCTTTGCTGGTTTGTCCTTTTATTTAAAAAATTTTTAAAATTTAATTGTACACATCTGTGGGGTACAGTGTGCTAGTTCAATACCTGCATATACTGTCCAAGGATTCACTTAGGGCAGACAGCATATCCATCTGCCAAACATTTACCTTTTCTTTGTGGTAATTACGGTCAACATCCCCTTTTCTAGCTATTTAGAAATACACAATAAAATATTATTAGCGCCACTCAGCCTAGAACAAGCCAGTTTTTTCTTTTTGGGTATGTTTAGCCATCATGTGCCTGGGTGGAGTGCTCAAGGAGGGACCCTCTGGGGCCATCCAGCAAAGTCCCCCATGCCTTCCTTAGTTATTCCATCATCCAGACACCAGCACCAGTGTCCATGGCCTTGGTGATCCTAAGCTCTGCTGGTTCCCCACCTCCCGGGCCACCCTTTCTCGTCTCTCCCACCTCCTGACCCAGACGCTGAACATCCTCGGGACTGTTCTACTGTATTTTCTTGCTGTGTTCTCTTTCTATTCGGTTCATTCTTCCCCGTGTCTCTTTTTACCACCTAACACCACGTGCTGAGCACACCCAATTTCATGCCCCTGGTTGCCCCCTTGGTGGCCTCGCACCTCCCAGACTAAGTGTATCCAAGACTGTGCTCACACCCTCCCTGCCTCAGAATTCACCTCCACGGTCCTCCTGGGGGTTGTGTTGACAATTTCCCATGGTGTCCCCTCATCTCCAGTTTGTCAGCATGTTCCCTTGTACTGACTTTAGGATTTCCTAACTCCTAACATCTCCCGGAACCTGCTCACTTCCACCTCCCATTTCCCCCAGACTGAGTCCCCACACCTTTCACTGGGGTGACCCAAGGAGAAGTTACATGTCACCCCTTTCTCATGCTCACTCCAGACATGTTCTCTACCTCAAAGCTGGAGTGGTTCTTGAAAGCTCACATCTGATGTGTCTTTAATGAGCCCCCTTGGTGAGTTTGGTGTGGCCTCTTTGGTGGAGAAGGCCATTGCAACTCCTCCCCTTCCCTCCTGTGCTCCAGCCTCCCTGACCTCCTGTCCAGTGGGACTGAGCCGAGCCCCCATATGAAGGGCTTTCCTGGGGCTCTTCCTCTGTCTGGAACACTCCTCCTGCCTCACGTCACCTGGCTGACACCCACATATTTACCAAGTCCTCCTTAGATGTCACCTCCCCAGGGAAGCCTCCCCAATTCCCCTGCCATGTGCTGGCTCAGTAAGACCTCTCTTTCTGTATCCTGCTTCTTTTATGGGGAGTTCCACGCTTGTCCTTAAATAGCTACATGTTTAATGTCTGCACCTGCCACTTGACTGTAAGTGCCACCAGGGCAGACTCTATCTAGGCTGATTTGGATATTGTGTTGCTGAATTTACAGGGCTGGCACATAGTAGGTACTCAAAAAACATTTGATGAATGAATAGATGTTTCAACGAGGGTGGAACTTGCGGGGAAGGTGGTCTTTCTGATCCTCAGTGTAGACTCCAAAAGCCTGTGCTGCTGGGTGCTGCTTCCTCTGAAAGTCTTCGGTGTGCCTCCTGAGACTCTGCTTGAGGCGCCACAGTCTCCACTGACAGCTGTCCTTGACTCCACTCAGGCCACCATCTCGCGGCCTTGCCACTTTCCACATATGCAGCGTCCTCTAGCTGTCGGGCAGTTTGGCCATGGTCACTGGGAGCTTCTGCCACTGTGTCCCCTCACCGCCTGCTGTCCTCTCTCGCACGTGGGAGTTTGTCACCTGCTCCCCCATTTCTGTGCCTGCCTCTCTGCAGCACTGTGAATTGCCGACTTTACCTGAGGTCAGAAAGAAGCTGCTCGTTCATTCTGGCAGAAGCACAATGGAGGAGAAAGGGACCACGGAGACTAACCTTCTAGTCTTGTCGGCATCCTGGTGCCTTCGTGATTTCCCTTCGTTCTTGGGCATTAATAGGTGTCACAAAGCTGGAGTGACTTTGGGAAAATGACTTAACCTCTCTGAAAGCTGTTTGGTCATGAGGATTGTGGGGGGTATTGGATTAAATTCCATCGACAACCATTGCCATCTTCAGCTTTGCAAATTAGAAAAAGTCACGGTGCCTGGGAGAGAGGCCTCAGCCCTGGTCCCATTTCTCTCTCTTGCCTCCTTCCTGTGGATTCAAGCTTCTTTCTTTCTGTCAAGTGGGAAGTATGAGAATGGAGCCAGGGCTGGTATTTCCATCCTGATTCTGCCTCGAACCCGGGCAAGCATCCCAAACCCTCTGCACTGCTGTCCTCTTGGGAGCCACGATATCCTCCCCACAGTCGTCAGGGGTTAGCAACAGAGATCTAGTGTGAAAAGGGCCTTCAGAGAGTCTCATGGATATAAAGCACTAAACAAACACACGCGGGTATTAATTTTTTTTTTTTGGCAGCTGGCAGGTCTGGGGATCCAAACCCTTGACCTCAGTGGTATAACACTGTACTCTAACCGACTGAGCTAACCTGCCAGCCTTGTTACCATCCACTTCACCATGGGAAAGTTGAACATACTAATTTTTAATCTCTGCTATCGGCAGGCTGTGCCCCCCCAGGCAAAATCTGAGTATTTGGAGCCCAGAAACATGCACTCTGACTCCCTCTTAGAACCTGGGATCTACTCTGGTGTCATCTGGCTCTCCTTGAAGGCTAACTGCACATGGGACTCCTGTCTCCAGCAAGTTGACTGCGTGAACAGGAGTCAGTGCCATGCCACCTCAGACTAAACCAAGGCTGCCTTTTTCTCTTGGAGTAAGGAAGTGGGTCTGTCCCTGGGGAAGTTGCCATGCCAGCTAGTTTTTTTCCTAAATTTCAGGATGCTACTCATTTTTTTTAAAAAAATGAATCTATCAGGACATACATTTTCATGGGTGTAACCCTGTTTGAAGTGGTCACACTTGGAGATTTTACATACTTGCTCCCATTATTGCTCAAAATTCTGTGAACGGACTTCAGGATGTGACTATCCTCGGTGGCAAATTTTAATGATTTAAGATTAGTTTTTATTTGAGAAAGAGCCAAATGTTTGTTGGCAACAAGAGTGCCACATAAGGTAGGTGCTAAAGCAGCCCACACCTGCTGCGCTATGTGGAGCCTGGAAGACGGCCAGCTCGTGTTCATGGAAGCGAACCAAGAAATGAGACGGTGGCTGTGATAAAGACGGAGGTTCTCACCTGCTTATGACACTTGTAAACAGGATCTTCCAAGCTGTTAAGACAACACTTGGATGTCTTTATGATGGTATGTTTGCTCTGAAAAGTAGACAGAAGAGAGAACCATCATGTCACAGTTCCAATTCCCAACAACAGGCCCAGCAACACTTCACGTTATTCTGTGTATCAGAAAGGCACTTAACCCAATAATCGAACCTCTCTGTGCCTCAGTTTCCTCACCTTTACCTCATACAGCTGTTCATGAGAATCAGAGGAGATAATATTTGTCAAATACTACAGAGCAAATGCTATAAATACAAGTTGTAAACTATGGTGGGGTTCACTCCACTCACGCCCAAGTCTGAACTCTCATGTGTAATAATGCCACAGTCTATGGTCTCTGTGTCCTGAAGTGCCCTTCTTCCCGGCCCTTTACAGAGCAAGAGATCCAAGGAGCTGTTTCCTCGGATAATAGCTTGGGTGATTTGAGCTTCTGGCTTGGGAGCACAGGTCTGGAGATGGCTCCAGTGTGGGCGGTTGGTTGGTCTTATTTCCCAGTCACCTCCTGCTACGCAGAGCGGGCAGGACTGTGGCTCTGGCCCGTTCATTGGCAGGTGATAAAGCCATGTCCTGTCTTTGGCACTGGGTGCCTGATACCGTCCGTGGCCAGCAGATGGCAGAAGTTGCACACCACCGACCACCGCCGCTAGCTTTGTTCCACTCAGGCTTTCCAGAAGGGAAGGATCTATTTCTAACCCAGCAAGGCTCTATGGCAATGCTTAATCACATGGACAGGAACATGCAGTAACTACTGGTATTTCTGTAAACATGCATGCTAAGAAGCAGCTGCCAGTTGGAGATGAGGACGAGGGAACACTCAGTGAGAGGTCTCCCGAGGACAATCTATAAAAGGAAAACCCTGCGGGTTTTTAAATTTGAGAGCCAGTTAACCTTCGTGACTCATTGCAAGAAGCATTTACAACTCGGAAGGATGATGATAATACGCTTTATGGATTGTACCCTGGTCCAAGGTCCACCCTGTGCCCTTAACCTTCCACCAAAATGTCGAACTTCGGAAGGAGAGAAAAGATCACCTTGCACAGAGCAAGGATGCCCACCTCACAACCCGCACAGGGGGCAGCACAGGGGAACACCCTCTGGTCTGGCGCTTGCTTATTTCCTTATTCTTTTGTCCTGGCAAGTTGCCTGCTTCTTGGGTTTGTCCTTTCTCTGGAGGAAAGTTTATTTGAATCTCATTCCACCATTAATGAAATTGGCACCGGATGGATATGAGGCCGAAGAAGAGACACACCACAGCAAAACGAAAAGTGGAATCTGGTCAACAAGGGGGCAATGAGGATTTTCGTAAATGTGGACACTTAAAAAATTTTTTTTAAAAATTGTGGTAAAATACACATAACGTAGTTTACTATCTTACCCATCTTAAAGTGTTCAGTTCAGTAGTGTTAAGCACATTCACGCTGTTGTGCAGCCAATCTCCAGAGCTCTATCCATCTTGCAAAACTGCAACTCTACACCCATGAAGCACTAACTCCCTACTGCCTCCTCCCAGCCACTGACAATCACCACTACTTTCCTTCTCTATGAATTGGACTAATCTAGGTACCCCATTTAGTAGAATCATGCAATATTTGTCTTTTTGTGGGTGGGTATCTCACTTAGCACAATGTCCTTAAGGTTCACTCATGTTGTAGCATATGTCAGAATTTCCTTCCTTTTTAAGCTGAATAATACTCTATTGTAAGCGTGAGGGTTAATTTTATCTGTCAACTTGACTGTACTAAGGGACGCCAACTAGCTGACGACACGTTATTTCTGGGTGCGTCTGTGAGGACGTTTCCAGAATAGACTAGCATTTGAATCATAGACTGGGTAAAGAAGATCCCCCTTCACCTATGTTGGCTGGGTGTCATCCAGTCTGTTAAGGACTTGAATAGAACAGAAAAGGTGGAGGAAGAGTGAAGTTTCTGTCTCTCTCCTCCTGAGCTGGCTGGAACATCTATTTTCTCCTGCCCTTGAACACTGGAGCTCCAGGTTCCTAAGTCTTAGAACTCCGGGACCCCCTTCCCCACTGGGTTCTCCGGCCGTCAGCGGAGTGGGAACCACACCACGGCCTTCCCTGGGTCTCCGGCTCACAGATGGTGGGGATGTTTGGCCTCCATAATTGGGTGAGCCAGTTCCCATAATAAATCTCCTCGTGTCTATATAATCTATTGTTTCTGTTTTCCTGGAGAACCCTGATTAAAACAGGGTTCCCCTGACAGTGGTGTTATGATGAAGTGTGTATATACCACATTTTGTTTATCCATTCATCCATCAGTGGGTACTCGGGCTGCTGCCTTTGGGCTGTCATGAATAGTGCTGCTATGAACTTGGGTGTCAGGTATCTTTTCAAATCCCTGATTTCACTTCTTTTGGGCATATACCCAGAAGTAGAATTGCTGGATCATGGGATCTTTCTATGTTTATTTTGTTGTGGAGCTGCCACACTGTTTGCCATCGTGGCTGCACCATTCTGCATCCCCACCAATAGCGTGCAAGAGTTCCGACTTCTCCCCATCCTGGTCGGCACGGGTTACTTTCTTTCTTTCTTTCTTTTTCTATAGTAGCTATCCTAAGGGGTGGCATGTGGACACTTTGCTTTTCCTGGGACTTTTTCTTGAGCGGGTGAGGCCTGATCTCTTCCTGTGACAGTGGGGTACAATAAAGAGGATGTCTCCCCCTCCGCTTCTGTGTGTGACAACATCTAGGTCGGCCTCTCTACCCCAGGGACTTGCACGAGAGTGGCTTCATTTGGAATAATTTTAGTTCACTGGAATTTTCTAGGATGTCACCAGACCACTGCTTTGAGGAGTACATAGCTTCAGATTCTCTGGGACAGGGGCAGGTGATTTATTAAACACCCTGTGCACGTTCCTGCCTGGCCCAGAGTTGGACGGCCCCAGCAGCCCCCTCACCAAAAGACTTCCTGGAAGTTGGGAGGTTCCCAGTCCTCAGCCTGGCCACCAAACTTGGAGGCCTTTGAATACCCCATGACATTGCTGGACACATGGTATATCCACATTTATCCAAAGGGGGCAGGCGTCTCCAGCAGCGTCTGCCCACAGTACCCCTCAGTCAACTCCCAAACATTCTCTTGAGGCCAGTCACCTGCCAGGTACTGTGTGTGTTACCTCTCATGCAGATTCATTTATTTGAAAAGTCTTTCTCGATCCTCTCTGAAGAGGGACCTTCCGTGGCAGATGCAAGCCGGCACAAAGCTGCCTGCTCCGAGAGCTGAGTGTCAGCTGGGGAGATGCATGCTTGGGGTGCGGTGGGCTCTGCAGACAGATCAAGTGCTGTGGTGTCCGGAGGTACCCCACGTGACCTGTGTCTGAGGCCCAGAGCGGCCACTGATTTGCTCTGGGTCCTTGGGCAAGATCCTCCCTTTCTCTGTGCCTCAGCTTCCTCTTCTGCAGTGATAACTGCATCAGAGCCATTGGGAGGCTTAAACGAGCGAATGGCATGCATAGAAGTGTCTGGAATAGCATCGTGCTCTTCAGGGATCACCTCTTTCTCCGTGAGCTGCCTGCTCAGCACGGGATGGGGGAAGAGTGTGGGAGCCACTGTGGGCAGAGGGGAGCCAGCAGGCAGCGTCTCACCCTCCCACGTTCCATCGGGAGCCCGTGGTGGCAGCTGTCAGGAGGCAAGGGCCCCTGCCCTGGAGAGAGCAAAGGGCCCAGCTGCAGGGCTCCAGCGGCAGGACCTGGCCAGTGATGAGTCCCCACACGGTCACTTCCACTTTCTGGTTAAACTGGGGGTTCAGACTCCGGAAGGGCTCAGCTTTGCAAGTGAAGGCCCTGCCCAGATCTCTATTTTATTCTTGCTGTCAGCCAATGGCCCAGCTGCCCAGAGGCAGGTATAACTCCTTCAAGCGCAGGAGAATTCCAATTTTACTATTTAAAAAAATCACATCATTCATTGAGTATAGTAAGCTTTGAGATACAGTAAGCTTTGAGATAGTAAGCTTTTGAGATATCCATTGATAGCAATGAATGGGCTATTTATTAAGTGGAAACTAGTAACCTCAGTAAGGAGGTTCCAGTAGCAGTCTGGGTTAACAGTTTGCAGTTTGCCTTTCACTGATTCATTCTTTGCAATACGCTGGTGTGACACAGGGCATCCCATTTTGCAGATGGGGAAACGGAGGCAGGGAGGATGGAGACAGGAAGGCTGTGGGGGCAGACCTGGGGGTTCCGAGGACGAATGCATTCTAATCATGACTTGCCACAGCACACTCATCCCTACTTCTGGTCACTTGGCTGCTGACTAGAGCTCAGCTTTAGAGCAGTCGATGTAAAGTACAGCCTAATCACACCTGCGATGGGGCATGCAGGAAGGCCGGGAGGTGTGCAGTCCCCCGGATGCCACAGCACGGGTGCAGATCAGGTCTGCCTCTTACAGCCTACAAGACCCTGCGTGTTTTATTCCCTGGTTTGAATCTTTCCCTTTCTCACAGCTCTTATTCTGCTAGTTAACCATTCCTTCTCTTGGAGGGGTAAAGGATGTGGGTGAGGAGCAGAAAGTGGGGTCAGGGCATCTTGCCAGGAGCCCTGGAAAGTGTGCTGAGTTGGGGCATGAGCTGCCCTCTTCCGTTTTCTTGTGAATTCACTGGAGTTGGGTTGCAAAGACCCAGCACCTTCTTGTGGCTTTTAAAATTGGGCATGTGGGCAGCATTCAGCAGAGACCGGGCCACAGCAGGGGTGCCCCTGTGCGCTCCCACGCCTGGCAGCTGCAACCTTTAATTTGGGGGCTTTTGTGGTATTGTTGGTATTATTAGGGTTTTGGCTTCAAGAGGCTCTGTGATGATGTCTTTGTCATTTCACAGAAGTTGGTAGCAGTGCTTGGCACGTATGTGGTAGTGCTGGTTTCCTTGTTTGCCCCCAGCACCTTTCCAGGGAGTGAGGCTGCAGGCAGGGCGTGGGGTCAGTTGCTGATCTGTAAACACTCCTGTAGACACCTCAAACTCTTGCTCAAGAATTTTCCCAGGCTCTGTGCATGTGCAAATTTGTGAAAATAACAAAGTCAACCTGTATCATTTGTTCCCTAAATAAGAAGTAGCTTCGTGGTTTGTTTGCTAGTGAGGAAGAAAGAGAGATTTTGGTTCTTCAGAATCTGTCCGACCTTACAGGGATGGTTCTCAGCACTCACATTTGTTGTATTCCTGTCCCTGTGACCTTCAGGGACTTGTCTTATTCCTTTAAGTTACTCCCTGAGGCAAATGCTCATGGCTCATGCTCCTCAAGGTCCTTCATGTTATTTCTGGTGAATTTCAGGAACCCACAGGGGATAGACTGAGTCATCTTTGGGGTGGAATGCTTTCTGTGTTTGCTTTTCCTGGAGACGCTGGTGCCCAGTCTGTGCCCGACTGGCTTTCTGCAGGTGTGTCATGGTCCAGCCATGCATCACTCTGTCCTAGAAGGGACAGGACACCTGGAGTTCCCTCCCAGCCTCCTGTTCCACGTAACCACCGCATTCTCTGGCAATAGAGGTGCAGACCGCAAGTCAGATACAGAAGGACAAGGACAGGGTCTGTAGACTGATTTTTTTGAGTAAGGAGGTAGGCCCTTTTAAAAATATTGAGGTATAATTTGCATCAGATAAAATTTACCTATTCTTCGTGCACACAATGAATTTTGGTAATTATGTATATACTTGTGTGACTGCCATGGCAATTGAAACAAAGAACACTCCATCAATCCCCTGTCCCCGAAATTTCCTTGAACCTCTTCGTAGTTACTTCCCTCCCCTTGGCCCCAGCACCAAGTGACCTGTTTTCTATCACTATAGTTTTGCCTTTTCTGGAATTTCATATAAGTGGAATCAAACAGTATGTACTCTTTTGTGTCTGGCTTCTTACACTTAGCATGATATTTTTGAGCCTTGTCCATACCACTTTGTGTATCAACGGGGGATTCCTTTTTTTTTTAACCACCACTTTAAAAAAAATTTTTAATTTATCAGTGAACAGTGTAGTTGATTTTCATGTCCTTTTACCAGTTCCTCCTTTTTCCCCCTCCCCCCCATTAACATCATATCTGTTCACTTAACAAGTTCAGGGAATTATTGTGATTATTGTGTCTTCCCCCCCCCCGTTTATTTGTTTGTATATTTATTTATTCATTTTTATTAGCTCCCACATATGAGTGAGGACATGAAGTATTCCTCTTTCCCTGGCTTATTTCACCTAACATAATTTTCTCTAAGTGGTGGACTCTTTTTACTGCTGAGTGCAATGCGTTGTGTGGATGGACCATGGTTTGTTTTCCCAGTCACCGGTCGGTGGGCATTTGAGTGGTTTCCAGTTTTTGGCGATTATGAATAAAGCCGCTATAAACATTCATGTGCAGGTCTTTGTGTGGACTTCTGTTTTCATTGCTCTTGGGTAAATACCCAGGAGTGGGATTGCTGGGCCATAGGGTAGCTGTATGTTTAAACGTTAGAAGATACTGCTAAACTCTTTTCCAAGGTAGCTGTACCATTTTGTATACAAAGTGGATACTTTTAGTCCAGGACACATAAGTTGCTTTCCTTGAAATCTAGGGGAATCTATTTGAGCAATGGCTTTAGAGAAGTTTTATTGGATCTCTCATGTAATTAAGTTACCTGGCTTTTAGGCAAAAGATAATAACATGTCTATGGGTGAGATGACCCTCATTCTGAACTCTGGGGCACTATACGAAGGTTTGCATTATCTTACTCTAGAAGAAAAACAAATACGTCCTACCACGATGCATGTATGAGTCAAGTCTCCTGAGTGTCCTTTGAATCCTCATATGTCAGTTTTGTGTGTGTGCCTCTGACAGCAGTTTCAAGTTCATCCTGTGTTGAGATAATGCCTGAAGGCGAGAGGAAAAAATATCTGTGGCTGTCAAACCGGGTGGGAAGTGATTAATCATGGAGACATTTATGGCACGCTGAATTGTTTTGTTTCCTGACCTTTATCCCACGTGCGTTAGGGGCCGCCAGGTCAAGTTTAAATCCAAGATGACAACTGTCTGGGGCTGCAGAAGATTTCTGCTGAATGCTTGGCTTGGGGTTAATGGCTCTGTGTCTCACACCTGGTGAAAACTGACTCCCAATGAGAAAAAAGTTATGGCGGTGAAACACTTGTTGACTTGGTCTTGGGTTAAAACTTCTTGCAAGGATCTTAGACCCGATGCCTCTTTTGGGTGTGTTGGGGGCATCCTGGTGTGTGGCGGCCCCTTAGTCATTGTGCTTTAGTTTGGAAATTGACTGTCTGCAGCTTTTCTGTACCTTTCCAAGTGCAAAATGTTTGCTCCTCTGGAGTCTTTCAGGACTCAGTTTTGTCAGCTGGAGTTTGCTTATTTCACAGCAGGCGCATGTTCACACCTGTGTGCTCCTTGTTGTCTCCAGAGGATGTGATGTATGGGATTTAGACAGCGTTGCTTACTAATCACTAAGTCCGGGGTCAAGTTTAGGTGACGTGCACTCCATCTAAGCCTTGTTTTGGGGGGTGGAGCTGTATGCAGTTTTTTATCCAGAGACGTGACTAGACACGAGAAAGTGTCACCGTCATAAATTGTGGACTACAGCTTGTTCTATGAAAAGATCTGAGAATCCCGTCTTCGTGTCGGGGGACCCTTTGAGGCCTGCCCCACCCGCCCAGTGGGCAGTGGGCAGCTGGATCCCGCATGTGGGCCTCCTACCCCCAGGTGCCGTCTCCGTTGGGGTCATCTCCTCCTGTAACCCCTGCTGGTCTAGTGACATAGTCCCCACCGACCTTGGTGTGCTCTCTGGCGTGCCTTTGCCTCGCTTAAAATCCAGTTTTCAGAAAGAAGAAAGAAAGAATAAACGATCACAACAATACATTGACCTTTCAGAAGGAAAGTTCAGAACAGTGGTTACTAGAGGTGGGAAAGGGAGGTGGGTAGCAAGAAATGGGTTAGTGGACACAGAGTGATTAAGCTTTGTAAGGATGGGTATGCTAATTATCATGATTTGTACACAGGTATTGATATTGATATCACGCATTGTACACAGGTATTGATATTCAACTCTGTACCCCACAAATATGTATACTTACGTTTCAAGAAAACAAACACAAAGTAAAATCCAGCTTTCAAAATCTCTCTAAAAGAGAGCAGCATGCAGTGTTACCTAATTTGTTTTTAATCCAGCAGTCCTAGGATAATCCTGCAGAGTCGAGAGATCTCCTGTACACATTCTGGATTACTCAATAAAGGGCATGTTGGGAAACGGCAGTATTTTTCTGTTTTAAAATAAGTAGGTTTGGAAGGAGCTGGGAAACTGCGGGATTTAGTTACAAAATGACTATAATTGTGGGAGAAGTATTTTTCTTTTTTCAATTTTGAAACACATTGAACAGGATATACCATTTAGAAATGTTACAGTTCGAGGAAGTCTCTTTCATCTGAGAAGGGGCATCTCTCCTGGCTGGAAGGGAGGGCACAGGGCTGTGGAATCGGGCCCCAGGGCAGCCTCTTGTTTTCCTCTTTCAACGTCAGTGTGGCCACATGGAGCAGATAGTCATGGTGTAAGAGGACAAAGCCTGTGTTCCTTCCTCTAATGAGGGGTGGGGGTGGGGGCAGCTGAGCACCGGTTATCAGAAAGGGAAAGCTCACCTGCTGGCAGACTTGCTTGAAGCTGGCTGCAGACAAAAAGGCCACCGAGGGGCTTTGGTCACCTTGGGCACCACGAGGGGTGGCTCTTCTCTGTCCCCACAACTCTCATCAGCATCATCAGCAAACGTCTGCTGAATGTCTACTCTGTGCTGGGTACCATGCCAAGAATAAGGGAAGCTAGGACCTAGAGACATAGTCCTCACCCTCCACCAAGAGAGAGAAACAACCCCTATTCCGGGACACCATACAATCGGTGCCCGGTTAGTGGTGAAGGTCAGAATCCAGCCTGGCCAGGGAGGGACTGTCACAGTGGGCTCGGTGGGGCGGGGCTTACCAAAGCGTTCACAGGACAGATAGGGCTTGGACAGTCTTGGAGGGTGTAACAGGAGTGAATCAGCAGAGAGCAGGGGCTGGGGGAGACCCTCCTCCGAGGGCACATGGGAACCCAGACACACAGGGGTGACAAGAGAGCAGTGAGGGTTGGGGCTGGCCCGGTCGAAGGCTCGCAGGGAGGGCATGGCAAGTGGGCTTGGGAGGTGGATGGATGACCAGGCTCCGTGTTCCACGGAGATCAGCCCCAAGTGTTGGGACATAGGGCATCTTGGATGGTCCTTGAGGTTGAAGATGTGAAGCCTTGTTTTAGACGCACATGCTAGAGAGCCTCAGGCTCATTTGCAGGACTTCCTCCTGTTTCTCCACTCGCTTTCTAAGGGAGGAGCTCGTGTCTGGCTTTAGATTCCTTCCACATGCTGCCATCTATCTGCCACCAAATATCTCTATGTTTTGTCAAGTATCTGAATGTCAAACACCTATACCACTACCTGTGATGTTTGCGTGCGTGTGTGTGTAAACATGTCAGATACACACCACACACTCTCCACCGCTCAGTGTACACCTCTAGTCTGGAACCTCCCTGAACCCCACGTGCTTATAGCCAACTGCCTACGTCACATCTCTTACTGCTTCTCTCTTAGGCATGTCCAACTCGACATATCCTAAACTGAACTCTTTAATGAGGCGGGGTGTATCGGGTTTACTCTGTGAGTCCACAGACAGGCTCTGATCCTAGAACGGCTCTGTCCTGAAACAACAGGGAATTGTGGAACATGTTGCTTGGTGCACAAGGCTTTCTCTCTATCAGTACTGCAACTTGTGAAGTATTTGCATCCTGGGTCTCATTTAAAAGGCTCATTTTCACAAGGTGCCTTTAGTGGCGCACAATATCCAGGAAAGCTGTGTTTCTAACCTCATGCTGTTTACCTCATGGGCAAACGGCCTTTTCAGATGTAGGACTGGGCAAAGACTTTATGAATAAGACTCCCAAAGCACAAGCAACAAAAGAAAAAATAAACAAATGGGATTATATCAAACCAAAAACTTCTGCACAGCAAAGGAAACAGTCAACAGAGTGAAAAGACAACCTACAGAATGGGAGAAAATATTTGCAAACCATACATCCCATAAGGGATTAATATACAGAATACACAATGAACTCAAACAACTTGACAGTAAAAAAACAAATAATTCAGTTAAAAATGGGCAAAGGAGTTGAATAGACATTTTTCAAAGGAAGACATACAAATGGCCAGCAGACACCTGAAAAAATGCTCAACATCACTAATCATCAGGGAAATGCAAATCAAAACCATATTGAGATATCATCTCACCCCAGTTAGACTGGCCATTATTAAAAAGACCAAGAATAACAAATGCTGGTGAGGTTGTGGAGTAAGGGGAACCCTCCTACACTTAGTAGGACTGTAAACTAGTGCAGCCATTATGGAAAACAGTATGGAGATTTCTCAAACAACTACAGAGAGAACTGCTATACAATCCAGCAATCCCCTGCTGGGTATATACCCAAAGGAATGGAAATCATCATGTCAAAGGGACACCTGCACTCCCATGTTCACTGCAGCTCTATTTACAATAGCCGGGATATGGAACCAACCTAAATGTACATCAGTGGACTACGGGATAAGGAAAATGTGGTATACATGCATAATGAAATACTACTCAGCCATAAAAAAGAATGAAATTCTGCCTTTTACTGCAACATGGATGAACTTGGAGAAAATTATGTTAAGTGAAGTAAGCCAGACACAGAGGGAAAAATACTACATGTCCTCACTTATAAGTAAGAGCTAAGAAACAAAGCAAGAAAGAAAGATAATAAAAAATCCTTGAAATTTCAGAAGGAGAGAACAGACCTATAGTTACTAGAGGTGGGAAAGAGGGAGGGGGAAGGAGGTTAGGGAGTAACTGGGTAAGAGACACAAAAAGTAATTATGATTCATAATCATGTATGTGCTAAGAATATTGATTTGATCATCACGTACTGTACACAAACACTGATAGTCAATTTTGTACCTCATAAATATGTATAAATGAAAAAAATTAAAAATAAATAAAAACAAAATTGTCGATATACTAAATAAAACAGTATATATAATGTTAAATTTATTATATGAGTGAAGAGCACACAACTTTTAAAAATAAACAAACAGAAAGTCACATCCTAAAAGACAGAACAAAGAAAACAAATGGCCTTGTCCACACCATTGGCTAAGCTCAGTGGAAAATAGTATCCTGGTAGGGAAGAGGTGGGGCTGCCATGCTGAAATAACTACATGAGCTCACCTGTTCAGGTAGGATGTAACTTCTCATATCAACCACAAATGGATTTTGGACATTTACACGTAGTGCAATAAAGGCAGTGGGGACTGGTTTCTCTCCCTTTCCCCACCCCTTCCTGAGGCCTATATGTAGGTATCTGTAACACACACACACGCACACACACACACACACACATGCACACACACACGCACATGCACACACACATGCACACACACACACGCATACACACACACGCACACATACACGCACGCACGCACACACACATGCACACACACACGCATACGCGCGCGCACACACACACACACACACACACACACACACAGAGGATATTTTTGAAATACTACAAAGAAGTAGTATTTTGAAATATTACAAAGACTTAATGATACAAAGAGGCCCTTTTATCACAAAAGCACCCAGGAACTCTGCTATGGTGAGTTTAATTTTGACAGTATGATTGTCTCGTGGTTACTCTACCCTATGCCAGACCACAGTGAGGACTTCCCTCCTTCCACCAACCACATCAAAGTGGGGGAAGGGGCCATAGGGAACCAAGGAAGAGATTTCCCCCTCACCCATGAGCGGGTGACCACAGGAGCCTGACTTGAAGGTCCTGGGGCATGGGTTGGTGACTGGTTCTAAACCCCTGTCCCTGCAGATTCTGTAGGGTTGGAATCCATGGCCTAATATTCAGTAAAGCATGGTCCTGGGCATCCACCTGGACTTTGAGTGTGCTTATCCTTGGGGAATGGTCACTGTTGAGGCAGAATGCCTGGTGACATTGCTAGCTAGCCAGATAACATATTTTTTTGCCCAAACAGCATTGTGAACTGGGGAACATTTCTTTGACCTTTTTCTAGCACATTCTTCTCCCTTACCTAGTTTCCTGTCCTCTCCCATCTACTCATTCATCTGGCAATACACTAAGTTAAATATTTTATAAGTGAGTCTCATAAGGCCCTGTTTTGGGAGCTGTGGATTCAAGTGCAGAACGCAGATTCCTGTGTTTTGAATCTCTCTCGTTATTCAGGAGGAATTGACAATTTATAATATGACTGGGGCTGTCGGGACTTCGTAGGTTCTATGGCTGTAGGTTTTTAGGGAGGCATTACAGCTCTGCAGCTGAGTGCTGGGCTGGGACGCCAGACAGGCTCAGGCTGGAACAATGGCCACGTCTTCATCTGAAAAATGGGACGATGATGTCTATAATGTCTGCCCACAGGGCCACTGTAAGGATTGTATGGGAGCCCCCCCCCCCCCCGTGTCTGGCTCACCGGAAGGGAGTCGTAGTGACGGGTGGCCACTGTATGGTGGTGGGGAGTGCAATCACAGTAGCAGGCTGGGGTGGTGCACAGGCCTGCGGAGGAAGGCCCGCATGGAGCCTGGGGGGTGGGGAAGAACGTTCCCTGCCTCCGCTCAGCAAGGGAGGAGCAGTGAGGCCCCCAGGCACCCGGGGCTCTGTGGAGTGTGAGTCCTGGAGGTGACTCCTCAGGAGGAGGAACCAGATGGAGACGAGCCAGTAATAAAATGGGGAGGGGGGAGTGAGGGAACACAGACCCTCCTGCCAAAAGTGGGTGTTTGACATCAGTGGGCTTCTTGTGGGACAGTGGACTAATCTTTAGGTCATGTGCGGTGGCCTTAGAAGGCCAGCCCTGCCTCTCTTGCCTCAACCGATTCTGGAGTTTGTGAGTGATGAGATCACAGTCTTCCAGCAGGACACTCCGGGGGAGACTCGTGACGAGGCCTCATGCAGTATTCAGAGCAGGGTGAGACGCAGGGGCCACGGGCTTTCCGTGCTGGAAGAGCTGTGCCTGGCGGCCCTCTGTCTCTGGCCCCACATCCTCAGACTTGCCCATTCTAGTGGCCCTGTGGCATACACCAGCTGAGGTCTCCCTGGGGAACTGGAGTTTTAGCTGGAAGGATGTAGAATGTGAAAGCAGTATCTGTCTGTAACTCAGCTCTGAAGGGAGTCAGAGGAGTTCTAGCTGGAAAGGGGCCATGGGGTGATCTACGTCTCCTCCCCTGGCCTGGGTCATTTCTGAACTGAAACTCAGCTCCGGCCCTCAGGTGCACCCCCACATCACAGGCACCTGCCATCGTGATTCCCTCCCAGGCTTCTGGCTAAGTGAGACAGGGAGGGTGGCCAGCATGTAAAAGAAGCTATTGACATGGCTTCATGAGTTGTACAAGCATACTTCTAACAAGCCCTTTATCAGAAGATCTTCGTGACAAATTGTTAAAGAATGCAAGTTGTAAAATGAATATGTAGCTTATGTTTATTACAAATGTATGCAAATATTTAAAGTTTTGGAAGTTTGCACAGTAAACCAATGACAGAGACTGAGAGTAAAGAGCACTTCAATTTTTCAGTCTATAGGCTTTTCTCCCTCAGAAATTTTAGATACTCTTGAAAACGCAGTTTATCACATTTTGTATGTATATATACATACAATTGTGCTTCCTTGCCATTTGAAATGCCTCAGAAAACAAAAACCCAACCTTACGCTAAAAACCTGTACTGAATCTGATATGAAGAGACCACATATTCTCAAAATGTCTAGTTCTCTCCATAACTCAGCTATCACTCCTTATTCCTATAATCGCTATTTGCTAATTTCTTTCACCATCATGGGCTTCATTATTGTCAATTCTTAATCAAGCCTCAATTGTACAAAACCATCCTTTACATTTTAGTACAGGAATTTTGGCAGGTATTTTGCACAGTGCCGAGAAAAACATCTAGAACAATACAAAGTCAACATTAGAGGGGTCTCACGATGCTTTCGATGTTTTTTTCGATTTTTTTCTTCTGATGCTTTTTCATGGTAAGCTTCTTTTGTGTTCAACCGTGCACGACCTTATTCTCATACGCTTTGATTTTTAAAAGAAACCAGGTTACTAGATTGCTGTAAGACTGTCCTGAATGCAGAAGTTCTCTTGAAGTAGTTTCACCACTTAACTATTCTCTGTTGATGAACGCATTACAGCCAGGTTCTTCTATCAGGGCTTCACATGCAGTCGGAGCTGTAGTAAATGTTAAAATATCAAAGCCACCCTCTGAGGATTCCCCTGTTATTTGGCATCAAACGCTGCTTCCCTCGCTCTGCAGACTTACACAGATCGCCCGGGGCCGCCTTCAAGCTTCTGTATTCTGCCTGGGGCAATTGGGTTATTAATTCCTAAGACTCTGATAAGTGGGTGATGGAGGTGGAGATTTGGCAATGCACCTGGGAAGGGCAGTTCAGGGGCCTGGACCCGGGCGCATTCCCAGAACCCTCTTCCTTGGCTGCTCCTATAACAATGGGGTGGCCTCTGCCATTGGGCATTCCCCCGCCCCCTCAGGCTGCACCACCCCAGCTCCCACCTCCCCTAGCCTCCTTCTACCTGCCAATGTCTCTGTCTTTGGGCAGCTCAGACCACAGGTCAGCTGGGCCTCTCCCAGAAAAACTGGAACAACAAGATAGCACAACAGTGGGTGTGCACATGCCCTGCTTATCTCTATACACTTGCATATAGTTCTCATGAGTGAGGACTTATCTATTACTCGAATATTTAATACACTTATAAAAAGAATAAAGAGAGAGTAAGCAGCAGGACGGCAGATGGCTGAGTGTCACTGGGTGGTGTGCCCTCCAAAGCCTGGCCCCTGGCATCTGGGAAAGCTGCTCTGCCTTACGTCCTGCTGAGAACACTGCTCACAGCTTTGACAATTTGTTACTGTGATTGTGGCTGCCGTCCCGGATCTCACTGAGAAGCCAGAGGAGGGTTGTTCCTTAAGGCATCTCTCCTTCTCCTCCCAGACTCATCATCAAACCAGGGGTGGCCACTCTGAGAACCCACGGAAGTGCTGGATCTGCCACCAGTGAAAATGCACTGATACCGCACAGCGTGCAGGTCATCTTAGGGGCCATGGGCCTGGGTTAAGAGCTTGTGCCTTAGGAAGTGCCTCCTCCTTAAGCAATGAGATCTGCCCTCTGCCCTCCATCCCCTAGGGACTTAGAGCTGTGAACTCCCACCAAGAGAAAGCAGGACTGGTAATGAAGGTGGGGATAGTCCCGGATCCCAAAGGCTGCTGGGGCTGTGGGGGCTGCTGCTGGCAGGATTCCAGGAGATGTCCAGCCATGGGGGAGCCAAAGCACAGCTAGGAGCGTGCACACACAGGCATTTGCTGACATGCACTAGTGGCTGCTGCAGATGGCAACCAGTCAGCTCACACAGGGCAGGCTGCAGTGGGAACCAGACTGTGGGAGATCACGTCTGCCCCTCTACATCACCTCTTCTCTTCTCCTTCTCCCTTCCTCTCTCTCTCTGGCCTCAGCTGCTGTTGCATCGCAGGAATTGGGGATACTGTTGGTTTTGTACTTAACAAAGTCCGTGAGGGTCTTTTCTGACAGTTTGGCAAGAAGGGCCCGGAATGCACTTTGCGTGATCCACCTCCATTCCCAGCCACGTCATTGACACTTGCAGTGAAGAAGTCCTTTGGTGTGATTTTGCTCCAACTTGCATTGTGCTCTGCGTTGAGCCTGGGCGTCTGGCTGGTTTCTGTATTCACTAGACATCAGGGTGTGGTAGTCTCCCGAGACATTTCAGTACAACGGGGCGGTGAAAGCCCTAGGATTTGGAGTGCACCTGCCTGGGCTCAAATTCTAGCTCTGTCATTTGTCTTTTGTGTGACCATGGGCAAGTTTCTTAACCTCTCTGGCACTTTGGCTGTCAACGGGGATAATAGTAGAAGCCACACTACAAGGTCACTGAGGACAAAATGAGGTCATTTTTGTAGAGGTAGCTCAGTGCCGGACACATACAAAGTACTTGGAGTCATTAGCTCTAATTCGTGTTTAGCCGGCAGTTCCGATCCTTGGTCTGAGTAAAGTTGTCTCTTCATGCCCCTCCTTTCCCTAAGGTGCTGCACACAGTTTTCCTTTAAACCTTTGAAGTGTGTTTTATCCTACTAGGGAATTGAGTCCAATGACTCAACAACTTCTTCATTAAGCACAGTGATGACAGATGTGCCGTGGTGGCTCAGCAATCACTTCTCGAGTAACTGCATGCGGCTGGCTGTATGTAACGTGCAGGGGACCGGGTATTCCAGAGAGTCCCGAGCGAAGCAGCCTTGAGGCACACGCTCCTTCTGGGGCGGACGTTTGCTCGGCCCTTGTCAGCCTGGGGCGGGGTGGGCGGTTGTGTTGGGCTCATTTAGGACTCATGGGACCTGGGTTACGGCCATCCCACCTGGGGTGATGAACTCTTCCCTTCCCTGGAGAGTTCTTTTCAAGTGTTAGCAGTGGGATGAAGACGTGGTCCACGTGCTTTCTCCCCACACTGACTCACCTGTGGTTTTTGTTCCCAGAACCTCCTCTGCTGTGTTTCGGTTTTGGGGGAGTCGTGCACATGCCTTGCCTTTCCCACGACCGAGCTGGGCCTGGCCTCGCCCCTTGGACTGCACCCAGATCTTCCGAAGAAACACTCTGTGTGGGCAGCGTGCAGGTTTCTAGCTGTTGAGAAAAGAAATGGAGAGTGACATGCTATTTTGCATTTTTAGTTCAATAAAAACAGCAGTACACAAAAACCGACTTTCCACTTAACTCACCTTTTAGAAATGCTATGAAACCTCCTGAACTCAGCCGGCATGGTCCCCCCTCCAGCCTCTGCCCATGCATACCCTGCTCACACTCGGATCTCGGTGGCCGTACGTGCTCCGTTGAGTCCTCCCCAAGCCGCCAGCCCAGAGCTTCCTTCCCCGCACTCTGCCCCCTGCTTGGCGCTGGTTGGGGTGGGCTTGTTACCTGTTTCTGCTTATTAGCTTTTGGTACATTGCCCCAACTTGTTGGTGAACCCCTGAGGAGAGGGATTAAACCCTGACCTTTTCAAAAGAATTTTGTAAAAGCAGATCATGCCCACTGCAAATTAAAATCGTTCAAACACAAGGGAGAAAGTCAGTGTCAGTTGGAACGCAGCCCCTCGGAGACAACCACGGCCCCGCTCACTCTAACACCCACTGGTCTGCTCTCTCTGCACCTGTTCTACATTGTGACACAGGTGGGATCTTAGTAGTCACTGCAGTCATGGGGACTGACCAATAGTACGCTGCTTTGTCATTTCTTTCCTTCCTTTTTCCCTTCCCAACCCTGGGGACAAGTTTTTAGTGTAATATGTAAGAGGCGGGTACTCTAACAAACCTTGATGGATTATCCAACACGTATTTCTTGGATAAGTGGTTAAGAACCCAGGCTCAGCAGCCAAACCGCCAGCGTTTGAAACTGCCTATCTATATCTAGCTGACCCTGAGCGAGTAATGCAAACCCTCCATGCCTCAGCTTCCTTATCTCTAAAATGAAGATTATAATAGGACCAAACTCAAACATTTGTGCTAGTACTTGATTGTGTTTTAAATAAGGCCTGGCCCATGGCAAGCATTCAATGAAAGTTATGTTGACTACCTGCTAATGTGAGAAGCCCAGAGTACAAGGAGTAAAGGCCACAGCGGCTGTCATTCACGGGACGCACATAGCTGACAGCACCATGAGGGCCGGTGGGCAGAAGGCAGCTCAGGACTTCTATCCACAGTGGTATTGAGGAAGGGCACTGAAGCCAGCCTGAGAGGGGCAGGGGAGCGTCCTCCTGCAAGAGTGTGTCAACTTCCTTCACCTCCCCACCCATATCGAGAATAACATCTGAACCATACACACTGGGGGTGCTGGTGGGACGAGGCTGCTCGTGGCTGAAGGGGACCAGGAGAGCTCTGGCTTTCTCTGGGCATCCTTGTCTTGCCTTGCACAGCCCCCATTCGGGGGTGGGGTGGGGACTCTGATGGTGTACGTCACGTCTGAGCATCTTGGGTGGGGAGCTCTGTTTGGCCCTGTCTCTCTTCCCCTGCTGCCGTATCCTTGACTTCAGTCCATCAATCCTATGCGCCCTTGTCTTTTTCTCCTTGCATCTTCTTAGTGGCTGGTGATTCCAAGTCCAAGGGAGCTTGGAAGTTTATTTCTGTCCAACATGGAAAGATGATCAGTCCTTTCGTTTTCTGTCTAGATAACAGAGAGGAGATATGGAGAACTACAATGTACTTTAATTGTACCCAGACAAGTTTTTTAAAACAGTTCACACGGAGCACCTGTCTTGTGAGCGTGCTAAACAAAACACTCTCTTCAGGGCTTGCCCTTTGTCCTGGACCACGACGGGGATGTCCATCCACATGCCCAGGGGGTGGCACCGGAATCTAACCATGAGCCAGTGGGTGGGGTTGAGCAGAGCATCTGCAGTGATTTCCCCAGTCTGCTGATTTGTTTGAGTCCCTTGTTCTGCCCGCTCCCTAAAGGATCAAACCATCACAGAAACCAGTGCTGAAAGGAACTGCCCTGTGAGTGGTTCAGACAATACGTGATCGACACGTATGTTTAGCATCGGGACATGTAGCCAAGGTTCTGTTGCAAAATTGACTTATGTTCAATTTGGGGTAAGGAAGGGGGGTCTTACTGAGTGAGAACGTGGCTGGGGTGTTGGGAAGTTACGTGGGAGGGGCAGGACACCTGGGTACAGGTGTGTCTGAGGAGGAGTAGGCAGAGGTCTGGGGCTGCTCTGACTTTGAGTACAGGTCACGTGACCTTGGGCAAATTCCCTCCACCTCCTATAGCTTCACTTTCTTTTTTAAAACTAGGAACGGTAAATTGTGTTCCAGGTGCTAGTGGGTGTTTCCCTGAGAGGGTTCTATGGTCAAGTACGTCTGGAAGACACCGGCCTTCTGTGTCCTCTCAGTTACAGATTCATTAGCACATTAAAGGCTCTGCAAATACCTGCGGGAAGAAAACTGCCCAGTGTTCGGCAAGCGCTTTCCTTGCTTTCTGACCACACAAACCCCATTTTTGTGGTGATGGTGGTGATTAGAGGATACAGTTTGGGATATATTGGTCTAGGGGTCCTTCCTGCTCTTAAACCCTGTGATGCAAAAATTGTTGCATACAAAGCACGTGTTGGTGACCTTGGCCTGAGCTGGCCTCCGCCCAGACCTGCTTCAGGAGGGGAAGCCTCGGGCATCCTCACAGAACTCAGCCCCACCACCAGCTTCCACAGCACAGCATCCAGCTTCAGTCCCAAACCCAAACTTCATTGTAAAGCAAGTGAAACCATTGAGAGTCCTTGGGGGTGTGGAGCACATGACACGGTGTCTGCAGTGTCTCCTGTTGCCCAGCCTTGTATGCCCCAGCAGCCCCCATCCCCGGACCTCCCCTGCTTCCCCCTGGACACTGTCATCAGCCCAGCTGACTCGCAGCCTCTTCCCTTCCTCTGCACCCCCACCCCCACCCCCGGCTCCGCTCTTGGGGGAGCCAGGCTTTGCTGAGCAAGTGGCCAGCATGGGGAAGGGGCACAATTGCTCCTGTTTTCCTTCCCTCCCCATCCTGCTTCCTCAGCCTGAAGCAGGAAGCATCCAGCTCTTAACTTCAAGGCACCCATGACTGCATCTGCGTGCTTATTACTTTCTATGGTTTGAAACAAGATTTAAAAAATCAAAATAATCTGCATTTATGTAGCTTTTTCACTCTTCCAAGTCTGCACTCATGATCTTCTTTGTCTCAAAGCTCCAAGGGTAAATGGGTTGAGGTTTTATAGACCCTGCAGCCCACAGAGCAGAAGAGGTAGAAAGAGTCCCTCACGTGGTCCTGGCAGTGGTGCGGGTTCCGAGTGGCCTTCCTTCAGGACTCCCTGTGCCGCCGTGACCTGGCCGACTCCATAGACTGAGGCCTCGAAGCCATGTCCCCTCCCTCCAGAGGCTTGGGAGTGAGGGGTGAAGAACGCCTTCCATCAGGAACAGGGCCTTCCTTCCACGGCTTTGTCAAGATATTAGGCACGTGCTTGAGTCTGAAGCCAAGTTCTGTGGCCTGTGTTGGAGGAGCCAGTTTTATTATCTGAACGCAGGCAGTGGGAGCAGAGGAAGCCAGATGGGAGCGCTCTCGGGGCACGTGGGTGAGCATGGAGTCAGGTGCAGCCGTGTTATGGATGGGTCTTCAGTGCTGCTGGGCTCTTCACCAGGGAAGACACACCTTCCTGTCCTCGCTGGCTCCACCAGGGACATGCTGACTGGTCCTGGCTCTCTGTGCTGCAGCCATGGGGCTTCTGAAGTCTCAGCCAGAGCTGGAGATGACCAGAGATGTCATGGGAGACGGAAGCTGTTGTCTTCCTCATACCCAGCACTGGGATGGAAGAGCATTTGCAGCACCTTCATGTATCGTGCAGCTTATACCTAACACCTTTTTTTGTTTTGTTTTGTTTTAAATCTCTCAGTGCAAACAGAGTAATTATATAACCTTCTCCTGCAACCCATTATTATATTTAAAAAAACACTGAAAGACACAACAAACAGCTGGATGTTCTAAGTCAGGTGTGCTGAGACCTTTTGTTTTGAGTTTCAAGCATTATTGCAATCCTTTGCTGCTACCCCTAACCCCTGCCCTGTTTTGTTCTTGGGAACAGGCTGGCATTGTGCACCAAACTTGACTCCACAAGGGCAAAGCCAGACCGGGGCAGAAGCTCTTGATTCTTACAGCAGCATTTAGCTGAAATTCCACATAGAGAATGTTCCTATTATAGTTATGCACCGCATAATGACATTTTGGTCAGCAACGGACCGCATATGTGACGGTGGTCCTATACGATTAAAAGGGAGCTGGAAAATCCCAGTTGCTTAGTGACATTGTAGTCGTCATAACATCTTAGTGCAATGTATTACTCACATAGGAGCCACAGGCTGTACCATGTAGCCTAGGTGGGCGATAGGCTATACCATCTAGGTTTGTGTAAGTACACTGTGATGTTCACGCGGTGACGAAATTGTGTAACAATGCATTTCTCAGAACACATCCCTATTGTTAAGTGACATGTGACAGTAGTTCAAACTTGCACCATTCACTATGGTAATTTTTTCTTGCAATTTTTGGTGGGATTTTCTTTTCAGTAGTTTTTTAAATTAGAAAGGCAACAAATAGAAAACAATAAAGACACAAAAAGAAAATAAAAATGAACCCTAATCTCACCATCTAGAGACAGCCACTTCTGACGTTTTGTTCCATCTCTTTCCAGTTCTATGTATATGTACACATACGTGTAATTTTATTGTTGTTTTGGAATTCATGGTGTATATAATTTTGTACAATAGCTTTCCACATAACATTGTATCATTGCTATGTTTCTGCATCATTAAATAGTTTTGGAAAGTACCATCTTGAAATCACTACAGTATATTTCATCTTATGGATGTACCGTGTTTTTTAACCATTCCCATATTGCAGGACAAATATACTGTTGCCAGCTTTTTACAACCAGAAATAAAGCTTCAATGAACATCTTTGCAAGTAAGTCCAAGTTTCTGACTCGTTCCTTCCAATGGTTTGCCAGAAGGATGATTGCCAGGTGGAAGGATATAAACTATTTTTTTTTAAGGTTTTTTAACCCAGATTGCTGAATTGCTTTCCAGATAGTTCTTCCAAAGACAGACAAGTGAGTCTGACAGCACGTCGGCAACGTCAGCTGGGGCTGTGGAGGTGAGGAGAACGTTTTTGCATTTCACATTCTTTCTGTGATTCCCGAAGTAGAGAGAGAAGTCCAGGTTTGACTTGTTACTTAAAAGCGCTCTAGGCCGAAAAGGAGGAAAGAAATGAGTGAATGTTGAGAATTTGCCCTGTGTCAGACCAAGTGGAAACAACGATAATAATATGATGCCTGGGGGGGAGCTTTTTCTAGAACATTCCATGTATTTTCTTTATGTATTAGATTGAAGTCATGTAAGTCACCCACGTTGTGATAAGCAGTAATGTCCAGTGGTGTGCAGACCCCTGGATTCCTGCCTTTGTTATTTCTGGCTTTCTGCTTGCTAAGTGCTAAGTTCAAAGCCTCATGGGCGAGGTAGATTCTGAGTGCTGGAGAAGCAAAACATTCTAATTATCAAATTAGTCTTATTTCTTTTAAATACCCATAAGAAAGATTTGTAGAAATGTCTTAGCTAAAAACCTGACATCTGCAGGCCTGCTGTCCTCAGCCAGTGTCCAGGATGCCAAAGTCAAGTGCTAGGCAGCGCCCAGAGAGGCTGCCCAAAGGACACGTTCCAGGGGCAACCCCCCTATGGACCGCTGCCACCTCCTCCTGCCAGGTGCCGTCTCCAGAGGTGCCTGTGTTTCCAGTACCACCCTGGGGCAGAGGCGCAAGCATCCGACCCTGTAGACCCTCCTCTCCTGGGGCGCTGGCCTCTGCCAGGTGCCTGCAGGGAAGTGAGAAATAGTCCGTTCTGCTGCATGCGGCGGGTGATGCCACAGGACAGCGACTGTAGTGTCTGATGTCCAGGGGCTTGAACTGGGGTTCCATGTGGCCCGGCAAACATTCTTTAATCTCACTCAGCTCAAGTTCTTCAGCTATAACGTGGGCTCATAGAATGGCCCACCTGTTAGGTTGTGATCAATGATTGGAAGGTCATGCATAGAAAATGTAGGGACAAGCTTAGAAGGTACTGGATGAGTGTCGCCTCCTTGTGCCTCATCCCACAGAGTGACCAACCCAGGAGCAGCGGCATCAACCCAGAATCATCGAGGGAGATTGTCCTGGGGGATTTTTGGTATCCAATGCCCTGATGGTGCTCGTACCACAGGCACCATGTGGGGTGGCTCCTACACATGGGGTGTGGAAACACTGCCCTTCCTCTCCCTGGCGCCCCAGTCAGCTCCTTCATATTTCTGTCCTTCATGTCTTCCTTGAGATCCTAGCTGCTGCCTTGGCAGTGATGCCTGAACACTGTGCCTATCGGTCAGTGTTAGGGAGCGGGGGTGTTCCTTGGGCAGCTGGGGACTCACAGGGAGGCCAGCCGGGACACAGGCTCTAGAGGCTCAAGGGCACTGTGTGCAGAAGAGGAGGGGCTGTCCCTCTCCTGCCCCTTCAGTGAGGAAGACTCTGGCAGGGTCAAAGCGTCCCATCCCTCCCAGGGCAGCCATGTGGGCAGCATTCAGGAACACCCCCAGCCCTGGGCATTTGTCACCCTATGGAAGGCAGCTTTGGCTGTGGCCAGCGCCAGTCCCGACAGGTGTGACCACGAGCACCGTGCTGTGTGTGTGATACAGAGCATGGTGGCTTTCACGCTGGCCACCTCTTCTAGGGTGTGATGGGGCCTGGCCAGACCCTGCATTCTCTGGACAGCTGGGCTTGTGACGATTATTGATCAGGCATGGAAAGGGCCTTGACTCGTGCCTGGCGTGTGGCAACAGGAGGTTTCCAAGTCCAGGCCTGAGTTGGAGGTTCATGCACTGGTTTCTAGAACAGTACATGTGTTGTGCCTCTCCTGGAGGCTATGCTTTTCTTTCTTTCTTTCCATTTTTTTTTTAAAGAAAAAAAAATATTCTCGGGGTAACTCCTTACAGCAGTTCTTAGTGCATAGAGTGACCATTCTTGTTTTTTCGAGGTTTCTTAAAGGAAATCTTTCGCCCTTTTTCTTGGGTGTGGCCCTTGGCTGCTGGGAACAGACACAGTTTATCTTGCAGAGAAAACTGTTTTGCAAGAGGTTTCCCACAATTATGGTCTGAGGGAGGGTCCCTGCCAGCTTTTCTTAGTCACTTGAGCTTAGGGGGAAGGGTATTTTCTTTTTTCTGAAGGCAGGAGCCATCTGGGGCAGGGCACACATGGGTAATTGCCCTGAGTGAGGGAGACAAAAGGACTGCTGATCAGCAGTTCTCAGGGCCTCTGCAGGTGGCTGATGGCTTTTGGTGGAATGTCACAAAGTACCCAGGCTGGGGGTGAGTCAGAAATCCTCAGGTCACTTGTGGTTTTCTTTCATGGTTTTGCTGTGACGATTAACTTGTTTTTACTTAAGAAGAAAAACAGGTGTTTGAGTGTCTGTTTGAAACCGTGCTGCCCTGCCTTTAGCAGCTTCCAGTAGTCAGAAGACCTCCCCAGCTGGGGAGACACTGAATATACAACTGGAATTGTGGAGCATCCTGCAAACCCTTTAAGGAGCCGAAAGTGAGTCCTGTGAGAGGGAGGGGAGTCCCTGGGCACAAATACTGACCCTGGATTTTATGCCTTTAAATTGAGCTGGGAGTGAATCAGTTTATCAGTCTGAATTGCTCACTTATTAGGCCAGCCCCCAGCGCCCTCGCAGACCTCTCTGGAGGTGGGCTCCCCGCTTGGAAGTGAGCATGCATGTTCAGACCTTGCCTTGGCTTTTGTACATGTGGCCCAGATGAGCGGACAGCTCTCACCTTGAGTTCCGTTGCTTTCTGGATTGACATAAAAGCAGCATGGGTGTCGAAAACTACTTTGAGTTGTCTTTCCACCTGGCCAGGCGGTCAGATGCTGTAGCTTTTCCATTCTAATGTCAACGTATGCACCCTTACCTGTACCAAGAGACTTACAGGAACTCCTGCCTCCCCGGCTGCAGGTGCCTGCTACTTCCTTTGGGTCCTTAGGCCTGAAAGGATGAGTGTCAGGCTTTCCTGCCCTCAGAAATGAGAATATTTGGCTCAAAACAAGTCAGCTCCATTCTGAACAGCTATGGAAGGGAAGGGAGGCACCAGCTTGGCCCTCGAAGTGGCTAGGATTTTCCAGAAAGACATAGACCAGGAGATAAAGGTGACCGAAATGTCCCTCATCCTCACTGCGTCTGCATCATAGCTATGTCTGTGGCCTGCAGACACAGATCTCGGCAGGGTTGGGGCTGTTATCTGCAGCTTGGAGCACAGGTGGTTGGAATGCCAAAGAGTGATTACCCAGTGCACAGCCTTCCCAGTCCCCTGCCATCAAACAGATCCCAAGGCTGAAGGGACCCCTGGAAATCATGGGATGATTGGACTCTTTCCACTATGGCTGGGAGCTCCAAGAATGTGCTGCCTTGCCATACCACTTCAGCTGGTAGGGAAGAATCAGAGCGCAGGGTGAGTCATGCTCGAGTCAGCAGAGATGAGTGTCTCAGGGGTCCTTTCAGACAGAGATGTCAGCACCATGCTGCAACCGGCAGCTCTCCAGGAGGTGCTGCTTGCATAGCAGGTAGAACACAGTAGCTGCGAGAGGACTTTCCCTCTTCCTTGCTGGGTCCCCAGTACCTTGACATGCCCAGCTCACAGCAGACAGCTTGTCTGTTGGATGAATCCGTTTTTCTCTTTTTGCAAAGAAGGGATGGACCAGGATTGGAAGCCTATCAGTGCATCGCTGTCGCTTCAAGGGGTGTCTCCATTCATGTGCCTCAGATGGGGGTGTGTGGGCCCTGGCCCCCCCCTCGCTGGGGGGTGGACTGCCATGGCAGGGGGAACTTGGAGCTGGCTGCAAGCGAGCCCTGAGCCTGCTGTGTGAATGACCAAGCAGGCTAGCTTGTGGATGACATGATGTTCTGTCCAGCACAGCCTGGCCAGGGTGGAACTTCATCAGGACATGGCCCAGCATGAATCGGAAGCTGTCCTTGAGGCAAATGAAAGACTCCTTCAGTCTCTGCAATTTCTGCACATGTGGAATGAATGTGCTCCAGAGGCCTGTGGTGAAGAGGGCAAGGTGGCTCGTCACCCTGGCTAAGGAAGCTTTCACGAGCTACCGTGCAAAGGACCTAGGGGCTCCCGGCACAGGTAAGGTGCTGGGAGACCAGAGGCTTCTAAGCATGTGGATGGGGCTGGTAGGTGGACGTCACTGCTCTGACTGTGCTCAGCAGGGCAGTCAGCTCTGCTCAGCCCTCTGGCCACCAGGAGGGACCAGAAAATCATGGGACCTGGAGGCTCAGGGTCAGAGGTGGACAAAGGTCTTAAAATTCACATCAGCCAATCCCAAGGCTTCTCTTGATTTGACTAGAATTGACTGAGCACCTGTTGTGTACAGGGAACTGTGCCAGGCTCGAAAGGATGTGTCTGCAGCTGGTAACAGATGAGACGAGGCATCCAGACAGGAGCTGCCGTCATGCTCTCTGGAGCCTGAGGGTGTTTTTAGGGAAATAGGGGAGGCCCTCGGAAACCCCCACAGATGAGAAGCACTTTTTTTTTTGTTTGTTTAAATTTTAAAACATCCAGTCCCTGGTGGTGTTTTTCCATCTGGCAGTAGCTACAGGAATTTATCACCCCAGCTTGCTTGCCACTTGCCCGCCCAGCTTGATCCTCCCATCTTCCTTTGTGACATGGACACGAATGCAGAGGGTTGATGCCCAGAAGAGGGGCCAGGAGGAGGGGAGACCCCCCAATGCAGTCTGGTGCCCTCCTGCTGTGTCTCCCGGCTTCTGGGGAAACCAGGTGCGTCTGGGCGAGCCCCTCTCCTCCTGGTGGTGGGCAGTGATCCCCTCTCCTTCACCACTCACGTCGAATGACAATGACGTTTCCTTCCTTCAGAGTCAGCACCTCACCAGGACGAGTTCTCATTTGGTGTGAAGCAGCAGCGTGTGGCCAGGGGAGAGACAGGAGCCCCGCCGGCTCCAGCCGAGCTTCTCCTCCCAGCAGCCGAGCAGTCAGGAGTGCTCGAGTGTGGACCCTGGGGCTGTCCTGCATCGCCCGCGCCCCTATCCCAGAACAGCAGCTCCGTCTCTAAGGACAGGGCCAGCTGGGAAGGCCGCTTTGACACGAGTGTCTGGGAGAGAGGGGTGGACTGACAGCACCTACAACCCTTTTCCTTTTTGTAATTACCATCGTTATATATATTTACACACACACACACACTCACACACACACACATTTTATTGGGTACGGGGTTATATTTTAGTTACATGTATACAATGTGCAATGCCCAAGTCATTGTAGTTAGCAAATTCATCATCACAACAATTTATCGTTTCTTTGTGATGAGAACATTCGAGCGCCTCTCTTTTAGCCGTTTGAGAACACACAATAAGTTCTGGTTAATTATAGATGTCTGGCACTACTGTGCACCACTAGAACTTATTTTTCCTATCTAGCTGTCATTTTCCGTCCATTAACCAACCTCTCAGTGTCCTCCCTCCTCCACAGCTTCTAGTAACCCCAATTCTACTCTCTACTTCTAAAAGTTCAGCTTATTGATTGATTTCTTTATTTAGCTCCCACATATGAGTGAGAACACGTGGTAGTTATCTTTTTGGGTCTGACGTATTTCACTTCACATAATGTCTTCCAGGCTCATCCATACCTACAACACTTTCATAGACATCGGTGTGCGGTTTTCTTCCTCTGCTCTCAAGTTCACATGGTGGGGAGAAGACTTTCTGTCCCCTC
Organism: Cynocephalus volans; assembly: GCF_027409185.1. Classification (NCBI taxonomy): domain Eukaryota; kingdom Metazoa; phylum Chordata; class Mammalia; order Dermoptera; family Cynocephalidae; genus Cynocephalus; species Cynocephalus volans. The sequence continues at coordinate 86,783,497 of NC_084473.1, forward strand.
CCCCAGAGGGGCAGTGTTGGGGTGAACGCTTTGTTTTTCTCCATCCAATTTGCTCACCTGCCTGCAGGGAGAGCTGTGTCTTGTCCGATTGGGGAGGCTGGTGAGGGCCTGATGCATGCTGGGTCCCCTGTATGGGGACGTGGCCACTGTGTTGTTTTCAATAATCTCCTTTCTCTTCGTCACCCACGGGCCACCACCAGGAGCCTCACCCCTGGAAAGAAGGGCCAGGGCTCTTCTCTCAGTTTTCTATTACATATACTCTTAGAAGTGACCAACTCATTAACAAATTTGTCATCGAGGTCCCTGTAGTAACATTTTACGAATTGCCTCGCTAGCCAGCTCTGCTCCACAATGTCTGGGGCCTCAGCTGGTGAGACGCAAAGGCCGAGCCTGGAATCACCCAGAGGCTCGCTTGAGTTTGTGGCTCTCGGCTGGGACTTCGGTTGTGGCTCTTGGCCAGAACACCCACATGTGGCCTGGACTTTCTCTCAGCATAGTGGCCTCAGGGTGGGGTTGGGGAAGTCAGATTTCTTACTTGGAGCTCAAGAGTCCAACTGCCGAGGTGGAAACTGCATCTCCTGGCATGACCCCGCCTCAGAACTTCCATGGGACACTTGCTACACTGTTTTGGTTGCAAGCAAGTCCCAAGCCTGGCCAGATGTGAGAAGTGGGGAGTTAGATCCCACCTCCTGGTGGAGGACAAGGGTCTACAAGAGCACGTGGGATGGGAGGTGTTCTCGTGGCCACCCTTGGAAACACAATGTGCCACAGAACAATAGGGGACAAGGAAGTGGTAAGTTCTTCCCGCTGCATCTGTCCGCTTCCACGGGTGGGCATGAGGCTGAGCAGCACGAAGCTGGCAGGAAGACGCTCACGAGCAGCCGGTAGCAGAAGGAGTTGCGGATTTCTCATACATCGGGCCAGGACACACCCATGTGCAGCTCAGGGGGCTCAGGGACCCACGCTTTGGGGATTGCTTGCTGGCTACACACGTTGTCCTGGACTGTCGAATCTGAGCTCTGGCATTAAGCCGGAAATACTGCCACAAAGGGGTTGTGATAGTTTTCCATAAAAGTGCTTCGTGCAGTGCCTGGGACCTAGTATGTGCTCCGCGATCGAGGTTCTCACTGTCCTTGTCTGACTCTCTCATGATCTTTGATGAGGGCTCTACACAGGACACTTGGGGCTGGGGAGGGAGAAATTGGTAAAGGGCCACGAAAAGTGTTTACATTGTGTAATGATAAAATAAAATCAAAAAAAGAGTGCTCTATACAGAGGAAGGGCGGTGGGTCCTTTCGCTTCTTTAGACCCAAAGATGAAATATATGAAGGTTTCTACCCGACCACTCTCCTGAGGATTTAGGAAGGCCAGCCCTCACCCTTACCAGCTCAAGTTCCTGGGGCGAGGAATTTGTAAGAAAAATTTTAATATTGCAGTATCTATTCAAATGAGTAGAGAACTGTCTTATTTTTAATACTTTAGATTCTTAGTATTTTTTATTACGTGTTTTGGGCATCTTGTTAAGTAAATCTTCTGTGTGGTGAATGCAATTATTTAGAAATATCTGTGACTCAAGGATCCTTTAATATTGTCTTCTGGGGCCTTTAGGCTGGATGTCTATCACAGTTCAGGTAGGAAAGAAAGTTAATTTGTTCCTCTTTGGCCAGGTGGCTTCAGGGCCACAATCACTTTTGTTGTAGGGTTTTTTTTTGTGTGTGTGTGGCTATCATGTTTGGATATTTAGATGCCTAGATTCAAAGCAGTAGCTTTCTGGGGACCTTGTGCATGATGGAATGGCAGCAAACGGCCACACGTGGGTGCACATTCTTCATTTGATGGCTCAGAGAACTGGAGAACACTGAGGTTCTGCCAGCTCAAACCCAACTTCAAGCAAGCAGATGGTCCTGGCAATGTTTGCAGCCATTAAAAAATCCCGTTTTCCAAGAATATTTAATGACAGAGAGAAATACGATCGAATGTGAAGTGAATTGCATCAGCACTCCAAACTGTTGCCCAGGATGGGCTGGTGAGTCAGCAATAACAACCACAGGCAGGAAGCAGGAAGCAGAGCCAGCCAAACCCTGCTTACTCATTCCTGCGAGGGGGAGCCGGGGAGGAACCTCCAACAGAAGGTGTGGAGCCCAGGGGGCCAGCTAACATCTGACTGACATGGTCAGAGGGGTGGAGCATTGTGACAGGTGGCACAGAGGTGAGGCCGCCGGAAAAGGACCGGCCGCACCATGGGACAATTTCATCCTGTGGATCATTTTCCGTGAGCCAACCCTGGTCATGTCAACCCCAGCCTGTCCTGCCCCTTTGATTAAAGGCCATCCATTGTTGACCTCCTGTTTGGCAGTTCCTTTAGGCTTCCTAACGTTGTGTCTACATGGTTCTTATTTTTATTTTAAAGTAATATTTGAAAGGCAACTTAAATGCAGTTTAGTGCCATCACTGGAGGGTCAGCTTAAACGAATCTATGGGGCTTCATGAATACATTGCAAATGTGCTTTTCAGTTGTCATGGCTAATAGTTACAGGAAGCTTGCTTTGGGAAGGATTGTTCATCTCTGGGTTTAATAAGTCCCCATGAATGGAGCTGATTAATACAGATTTGTGTGGCCTTTGCAAACAGTAGTATTGATTTATTTACACCCATTGGCTTAGATAGAAATGAAAAGAGGGAAAGTGGTCTGTCTCAAGAGGGTAAGGAAATGGAAAAGAGCAAGTTCCGGCTGCGAAGGGATGACTTTCCACGTGCCGTTTGCCTGTCGCTGCTGCCCCAGCAAGCTCAGGATCCCCTAAGGACAGGGGAGGAGCAGTGAGGGCTTCAAATTCTCCTTCGGGGCCTGGCATTGTGGAGGCATGGCCCTGCGGTGGCTTCTGGTGTTCAGGCAGAAGCATCCTAACTCTGGCGTCTCTGGGGTCTTTCTCCACTTCCTCCAACAGTCATGAATAGACATCACTGCGCAAAGGGGCGCTTGTCTGAATTCCTTCTGAGGGCAAAGTTTTGCATATTCTTGTTAAAAAAATAAAGGAAAAGAGAAAAGGAGAGAAAAGCTTGTGTTATTTCAGGAGATACACATGTTTGTTGTTGAAAATTTGTACATTGTTTCTGTGCAATAAATCTTTCTGGTTATTATTTTTAAAAAATGTATTCTGAAATAATTACAGATTCAAAGTTAGTACGGAGAGGTCCTGGGTACCCCCCCCCCCAGTTCACCCCATTGGTTACATCTTACATAATTATAGTACAATAGCAAAACCAGGAACTTGGCACTGGTGTATCGTGTGTGTCTAGTTTCATGACATTTTATTACATATGTGGATTCTTGCAACTACTGCTGCAATTGAGATGCAGAGCTGTTCTGTCACCACAGAGAGCTCCATTGTGCTTGCCCTGTGCAGTCACCCCCATCTTCCCTCACCCCTGGCAACCAGTCATCTATTTTCCATGTCTATATTTTTGTTATTTTGAAAAGGTTATGTAAGTGGAATCATATAGTACATGAACCTCTTGAAACTGGATTTTTTTCCCTCAGCAGAATTCTCTTGAGACCCATCGTGGTGTTGTATCAATAGTCCATCTCTCTTTACTGCTGAGTTATTCTATGATGATGATTAACTTTATGTGCCAGCTTGGCTAGGTTGTGTACCCAGGTATATAGTCAAACATTATTCTAGATGTTTGTGTGAAGGCACTTTTTAGATGAGATTAACATTCAAATCAGTAGACTTTGAGTAAAGCAGATTATCCTCCATAACATGGGTGGGCCTCATCAAAACAGTCGAAGGCTTTAATAGAAAAAAGACTGACCTTTCCAAGGAAGAAGGAATGCTGCCAGCAGACTGCCTTTAGATGTGAGCTGCAACATCAGTTCTTTCCAGTCTGCCAGGCTACTCTGCAGATTTTGGGCTTGCCAACCTTGACAATCATGTGAGCCACTTCCTTAAAATAAGAGGAAGTGGCTCACATCTCTCTCCACACACACACACACACACACACACACACACACACACACACACACACACACACACACACACACACACACACACACACTCACACACACCCTATTGGTTCTGTTTCTTCCTGAATCCATGATATGAATGTATCACAGTTTATTTAACCATTTTGGCTGTTTCCAGTTATTGGCTATTACAAGTAAAGCAACAATGAACATTTGAGTACAGGTTTTTGTGTGAACATAGTTTTTAGTTCTCTGGGATAAATACACGGGATTGTAATTGCTGGGTTGAAACATATGTTATCCTTTTTAAGAACCTGCCAAACTATTCTCCAGAGTGGCTGTACTGCAGCAGTGTGGGAGAGGCCATTTCTTCACATGCTCATCAGCATTTGGTGTTGCTGCTATTTTTATTTTAGCAGTTCTGATAGGTGGGTAGTGATATCTCACTGTGGTCTTGATGTGTATTTCCCTAATGGCTTGTGATGTTGAACATGTTTTTATGTGCTTATTTGGCATTTGTATATTCTCTTTAGTGAAATGTCTCATTTTCTAATTGCAATTGTTTTTTTTTTTCCTGTTGAGTTTTGAGAGTTAAAAACAAATATATATATATATATTCTAGATGTGAGTTTTTTGTCGTATATATGGTTTATAAATTATTTCTCCAAGTCTGTGATATGCAGAATTTTAAAGATGTCCCCCAAGATTCCTGTTTCCTAGTTATTATAATCAAACAGTAATATAGATGCTTCTGTGAGGGGATTTTCAGACACGATTGAGGTTACTAAGCAGTTGACTTTAAAACAGAGAGATTATCTTAAATTATTCGAATGGACCCAGTGTGATCACATGAGCCCTTAAAAGTAGAAGAGGAAGTGGTCAGGGAGAGATGGGTGGACAGGGAGGGCAGGAGAGATGGGCAGAAGAGGTTAGAGTGACACCAGATGTGAGAGGGATTAAACCTGACATTGCTGACTTTGAGATGAGGGAGATAGCCACAAGCCAAGGGATGTAGGAGGCATCTAGAAGCTCAGAATGACCCTGGGCTGGCAGCCTTAAGGAAATGGGAACCTCAGTCCTTCGACTGCATGGACTAAACTCTGCTGGCAACCAGAATGAGCGTGCACGTGGCCGCATCGCCCACAGCTTCCATGAAGGCTCATGGCCTTCCTGCTGTGGGAGATTCAGGGCAGAGAAACAGCTGGGCCTTGTTCAGACCCAGAAGCAGACTTCTGACCTGCAGAGCTGTGGGATGATAAATGGGTGTTGTTTCATGCTGCCGAGGTGTGGTAATTTGTTATGGAAACAACAGAGAGCTAATACACAGTCCGTAGATTGTTCTTCCTCTTAAGATCTTTCACAGAGCAAAAGTTTTAATTTTGATGACGTCAATTTATCAATTATTTTTCTTTATGGATTGTGCCTTTGGTGTCAAGTTTAAAAACTCTTTCCCAAGCCCTAGGTTCTGAAGATTTTTCACTTATGCATTCTTCTAAATGTTTTATAGTTTACATTTTATATATAAATATATGGTCTCTTTTTGAGTTAATTTTTGTATAACATGTGAGGTGTAGGTCAAGTTTCTTTTTGTTTTCTTTTTCTTTTTGGTCTTAATATATCCAGTTGCTTCAGCTCCAATTTTATTCTTCTTCCATAGAATGACTTCTGTGCCATTGTGAAAAATTAGTTGACTGTTCTTGTGTGGGGCCATTTTCTGGTTTTTTCTGTTGCATTGGTCTGGGCGTCCATTTCTGTCAGTACCACACAGTCTTAATTACTGTAGTTACATAATAAACCTCAAAATTGGGTAGAGTGATTTCTCCCATTTTCTTCTTCAAAATTATTTTAGCTATTTCAGTTTCTTTGTTTTCCATATAATTTTTAGAATAATCTTGTGTGTACGGAAAAATATCTTGCTGGGATTTTGATAGGAATTATGCTAAACCTGTACATCTGTTTGGGGAGAACTGTCGTCTTTATTATGTCGTGTGTTGCAATCCGTGAGCATGTTGTGTCTATTTGTTTAAGTCTTCTTTGATTTCTTTCATCAGCATTTTTCAGATTTTAGCATACAAATCCTGTACATGTTATGTTAGATTCATACCTAAGCATTTCATTTTTTTGAAGGATTGTAAATGGTATTGTATGTTTAATTTTAGTTTCCATGTAATCATGCCAGTAAATAGAAATGAAATCAATTTTTCTATGTTCGTCTTTTACCTTGTGACCTCACTGAACTCACTTATTTGTTCTAGTTTTTTCTTCTTTTAGTAGATTTCATAGAGGTTTCCATGGAAGTAATTTCATCTGCACAGAGCAACACTTTATTTCTGATCTACAAGCTTTTTACTTATGTTTTTGCCTTATGGTGCTCCTAGCACTTCTGGTACTAAGTTGGTAAGAGTGATGTGAGCAGACATCCTTACCTTCTTCTTGACCTTAGATATTATTCTTTTTGTGTGTTGCTAAACTTTATTAATATTTTCTTAAGGATTTTAGCATCTATATTCATGTGAGATATTTGTTTGTAGTTTTCTGTTTTGTGCTGTGTTTGTCTGGTTTTATATCAGGTAATACTATTCTCATGAAATAAATTAGGAAATATTCCCTTCTTTTTTATTTTCTGGAAGAAATTGCATAAAATTGGTGCTAAAACTTCTTTAAACATTTGCTATAATTCCCTTCCATGGAACCATCTGGGCCTGGACATTTCTTTTTAGGAAGTTTTAAAATTCTGAGCTAAATTTATTTATTAGTTACAGGGCTATTCATAGTATCTATTTCATCTTGGATGAGTTGTGGTAGTTGGTGATTTTCAAAGAATTGGTTTATTTCATCTAAGTTGTCAAATTTATGCATGTAGTGTTTGTAGTATTTCCTTATTACCCATGCAAGGTCTACAATAGTTAAGGATTTATCTTCTGTTTCATTTGTGATATTGGTAATTTGTGTTTTCTCTCTTTTTTCTTTCTTTGCCAGTCTTGCTAGAGGTTTGTCAATTTTATTAACAGTTTCAAAAAGCCAGCTTTTTGTTTCATTGATTCTCTCTTTCCAATTTTATTGATTTTTGCTTTTTCTAATTTCTGGTGCCCTTCTCCCACCCCCCAGCAGTAGAGGTTGAACTGGTTCATGGAAGTAAAAGGGGAGAAGTGGGTGGGGGTGAGGAAGCTATTTCCTTTCTTACATTTAGGAGGTTGCTGAAGGAAGGAGTGGGTGCAGGTGGTAGAGAACAGACCAAGTAACTGAGAGGGGATGTTTGCAGACAGTGTGGATTCACTCTCTTTATGGCTCCAGGTTGCATGAAGAATGAGCTGGGGAGAGGCTGTGAGGAGGGCAGCCCCACCCCAGGTGCTTGCTGGATTTGGCAGGGCTCTGGGTTCTTGGGGGTCACTATTCAGTTTAAACTCCATAAACCCTGACAGTAAGAAATGGACCAGGAAAGCTAAGACTCTGTTAACTTCTATGGTGGGGAATGAGTCCCTCCCTCTCACCAGATCTAGGGCACTCAGAGACTCTTCATTTGCATTTAAGGAAAGCTAGCTTGGCAGGATTCCTTCTGAAAACACTTGCATCGGGCACTTGTCTTAGTCCATTTCGTTCTGCTATAACAGAATACCACAGACTGGGTGATTTATAAATAACAGAAGTTTATATTCACATTGCTTAACAATAGGGATATGTTCTGAGAAATGTGTGCTTAGGTGATTTCACCATTGTGTGAACATCACAGAGTGCATTTATGCAAACGGAGATGGTACAGCCTACTACACGCCTAGGGTGTATGGTGTAGCCTATTGCTCTGATTACTGTTGTATAGGTTGTTGACAGAAATGTTGTTATGTGGAACATGAGTGTATTTGGCTCATGGTTCTGGAGGCTGGGAAATCCAAGACTGAGGGGCTGCATCTGGTGAGGGCTTTCTTGCTGCATCATAACGTGGCAGAAGGCATCACATAATGAGAGAGATTGTGAGAGAGGGCAAGAAGGGGCTAGACTTGCTTTTATAACAAATCCACTCCCATGATAATGCCATGAACCCACTCAGGAGAGCAGAGCCCTCGTGACCTAAACACCTCCCATTAGGCCGTACCGTACACCCCAACACTGTTGCATTGGGGATTAAGTTTGCAACACCCGGAGGACACATTCAAACCACAAGAGCACTCAAATCTCATACCTGGGTCAAGAGTTCTCTTTCGGAAGTGGAAGTGATGTGGACTGGATGGTGTCCAGTCTGACCTCCTGCTCCACAATGGCCTGGGATGCATCTGCTCTAAAATCTGCTCACATTGTCATGCAGCAGGGTGAGTACAGCGGCTGGCAGCACTATAGGACCTTCCATGTAATAGGAGAGCCCAGGCTGCTTTTCACATATGAGTATACAAGGGGAAAGTTTCCCAGACCCTTTTGGAGTTTAAACGGCTCTTATAAAACAGCATTTTGATGAGCTGAGCATAAATGAATTGGAAACATTCAGATAACATTTCCCCAGAGTTTAAAAATTGAGGACAAGAGTGCTTGGCAAAGGGTGTGAGGGGCTGGGCCAAGAGTTTGAAAAATGATTTGAGATGTCGTGACGAACCCAAACTGCCACCAGCTTCTCCTGTCTCGGCTGCTCCAGAGAGCCCTGGAGAGTGGGCCTTAGGCGGAGCTGCTTTGTCTCCTGGGGAGTGGCAGGAGCCACTTCGAAACCATGGTCACCTATGTGGGACTTCCCACCAGGGCTGAGTTTGCTGCAGCATCCATCTGTCCATTTGTCTGTCTATCCATTCACCTGTCTGTCCAACCACTCATCTGTTGTCTGTTCTTCCATCCGTCGATCCATCCATCCATCCAGCACTTATTAAATACCCACAGAGTGCCTGGCTCTGGGAGGATGGCAGGTAATGATGCTCAGGTGCTGTCCTGGCAGAGCTCAGTGTCATGGTGGGAGAACCTTGTACACAAGGCCTTGAGGACAGACAGAAAACTCCAGAAGCCCAGGGGATAGTGGCACCCCATGAGACTATCAGGGCAACAAAGTTGCTGAAGCTTCCAGTGTCACCACAGCGGGGTGATAGCATGCCTCCAAGTTGGACCAGGGACTCCCAAGATGAGATATCATTTAGGATGGAAGGTGAAGGAAGGGGTTCACCCTTCCCCTGAGCCCAAAGCTGCACCAAACCTGCTCCGGGACAGTGGGATTTAGACATCATAGCAGTGGGTTGCTCATCTTTGCTAAGGGAGAGCCTCCTTCCTCTAAAGAGAGCTCTAGGACCATTGCTTGCTACCCCATGCAGCCCCTACCGCAACCCCGTGGGGTAGATACTCCTGTCCTCCCTCAGGAAACGGAGGCTGATGGGGAGCCTGGCTAGGCAGGGGAGAACTGAGACCTGAATCTGGTCCCATTGACCCCTGTACTAGGTTATGGACCTTCTCTCCGGCAGGTAGAGCAGAACCAGGGACACATCTGTTTCTCCAAAATCCAGGCTCTGTCATGGGGCTGGAGGTGTAATGTTTGACCTTAACCATGAAGGGAAGTTGTTGAGAACAGCGCGGCTGTAAACTGCAAGGATCTGCTCACCCAGGGAGGTCTCACAGAGAGCCTAGGTCCTTCTTGGTGCAGGAGATGGAATCTTGGAAGGGATTTGGAGGCCGTATGACCTGATTTCTGATTACACTGACCCCAGCCTGTCCCCAAAGGGAACTTTCATAACATGGACTTTTTCCTATTTTGGATGCAGTTATCCTTTGGATTGGTGGTGTACATTTAAATGTTGGGGAACCTAAGATAAATATTTGAGTCTTCTTTTCCTCAATTACCCCTCTAAATCACTACCCAGAAAAACCACTTGACAATGTGCCCTGTTGGTGAGGGGATTCTCTGAATGACATCTGTACCCTGGCTTGCTTCTAAACATAGAATCACAGCCTCTATGTGGTAAAGACATGCTTCCCTCTTTCTCGCTGAAGACACATGACCATTCTAGAAATCTAGAAACTTCTGAGGCTCATCCAAATTTAGCTCTTTGAAACACAATGTGTGAGAGTGGTTTTCTTGGACAGGGGATATTTTTCTTTTTATGCTGCTTAAAATGAGAAAATGATAGTAGTATTCCAAAACAACAATCTTTAAAAATACCCTCTAAAAATGGGTGCTTTAGAGGGCCAGATGCTCTTAACCCCAGCAATGGTACTGGTAGCATGACTTATATAAATGTTGCCAACTTCTAAATATGGGAGTGTGAAATATCATGCATTTTACAAGGAGCCCCAACCACCATGTGGATAAAAGGCAAAATTCTGTCTTCAGTACCCTTGGTATATCCTCTGTTGTCCACAGCTCCTTGGTCACAGCTTCTGGCCAAAGTTGCCACCCCTGGATTTTCCATGGGGCTTGAGTGACAGCAGGAGAAAGCACTCAGGCTCTGCTTTGGTTTCAAGGTTTGTCCCCCTGCAACTCATGTTGACACTTAATACCCAGGGTGGCAGTATTGAGAGGTGGGCCTGTAAGAGGTGATTGGGTCATGAAGCTCTGTCCTCATGAATGGATTAATTAACGGGTTAATGGATTAATGGGTTGCTGTGGGAATGAGACTGTGGCTTTATAAGAAGAGGAAGAGAGATCTGAGCTTGCACACTCAGCCCCCCTGCCCTGTGATGCCTTCTTCCATGTTATGATGCAGCACGAGGCTCTCACCAGAAGCCAACCAGATGTGGCCCCTTGATCTTGGACTCTCCAGTCTCCAGAACTGTAAGAAATAAATTTCTTTCTCTCTTTCTTTCTTTCTTTCTTTTTAAATAAATTACTCAGTTTTAGGTGTTCTGTTATAATCACACGACAGAAAAGGGACTAAGACAGGCTCCTTAGCTGAATAGCAGTTCCGAGAACTCCAAGGCATTTGGATCCATAGGTGGGATCCGAGGGTGATGGGATCAGGGGGCCTGTCTTCATCCAGGCTGTAATTCTGTCCAGCTGTCACTGGTGTCCCCAGCAGGGGCTGGGGGCAAAGCCAGGAGGCATCCAGCACCCACTGTCCCAAACTCAGTTCCATCCATGAAAGGAGACCCAGTCACAAATCCAAACCTCCTGGGAGCTGACCCTTTGCCACATGAGGAAGTTTGTTTGCATATAAAAAGTTTAAAGCTGCCCCTTATGTACATGGTAAGGTGACAGGGGGGTGTGGAGAACAAGAAAGATCTGGAAAGCTGGTTTCTCATGGGGTAGGGGTACTTAAAATCACTGACAAATTCTGGGGCCTCCGTCAGTGGTGGGCTGTGCTCTGGAAGCCTCCTACTAGTGAGTAATCCCTTCATAGCTCTGCTCAGGCCAGGCAGTGTTGTGAGCACTTCACATACACAGGGAGCCCACGATGCAAGCCTGCTCCTTCTGATCCAGGGCAGGTAGTTGGAATTTGGACAGAGAGGGATACCAGCTCTTCCCACACACCACACCCTAGTCTATTCCCTCCCTCGGGTGCGGCGGCAAGTGTTGGGATGCTGAGAGTGTAGCGAAGGTTGCACTTTTAGTCCCTGCAACTCTCAATCTTCTAACTCTTGTAATCCTTCGATGCTTTTATTCCTCACCACAGGCTTGTGAGGGATGTGCTACGAAGGCCCTCAAGTTGCACACGAGGAAACTGAGGACCAGGGAGGTTATGTGACTTGTTCATAGTCACACGCTGGGAAGTAAAAGTGCTGAGACCAGTAGGCAGATTGCCCGGCTCAAAGCCTGCAGGCAGCAGTGCCAGCCTCATTCTGACAGACGACAAGCCTAAAGACACAGGTTCTGGGACTTCCTGGCCATGGAACCCCGTCACTCAGCCCCAGGCCTTCCCCAGCACAGGCCCCTCAGTAAGTGGGCATTGGGACGAGCTGGCAACTTGGGAGATAGGTCAGTGCTCGCAGTGAGAGCTGAGGCCCCCCAGCCCTCCTGTGGCCTCACCATCTGTCGGAAAACCCACCATTAGAGAAAGGGCTCCAAGGCTCCTCAAATCATGTTCTGTCATCTCAGAATGCATTGAGAACAGGGATGGCCAAAGGGTTTCAGGGGCCTTTAGAACACCCATGTACTTTCCATCAGTCTCCCCAACAGTGGCCTGGAACGTCCTGAGTACCGCTCACCAGGTAGTCTCCACTCCCTGGTGTGGCAGGCTGGCATTTCCTGTTCCTTGTGGCTGGGTGGAGCATGTGACCAGTTCTGGCCAGTGAGCTGTGAGCTGCAGGGACACTGTTAACTTAAGTGCTGGTGCGAGACCCCCTGGAGCATTCTCTTTCCTCCAGTACAGAGCAGACAACACTGGAGGTGGAGATTCCTCTATCAGTTGGGGTCCCTGAGTGACCCCAGCCAGCACCAGAATTGGGGCTACAGGTGAAAATCAAGGTGTTCCCAGCTCTGGTAACTCTGGGGTACCTGGCAGGGAAAGCCAAACCAAGAGCATTGGGTGTCTAAAGAAAATATGGCTCAGAGAGGTTAAGTGCCATGCCAAAATGGTCATATGGCTAGCAAGCGGGGAGGATTTGAACACAGCACTGCTTCCAGAGTGCGGGCTTCCTCCCTCCCAGGAACTGACCATGGTGGGATGCACGCACACATTCATGCAGACCGCTATGAGGTAATGATTAGGAACTACCAAGGGGTCAATGGCAGAGGCTGCTTCCCAGATTGCCCAGTTCTCTGGACACACAGTGGGTCTATAATTAATTGGGGCAGAAGATGTGCCAAAAGGGTGAACTGAGCATCAGCCTTGGATGACTCGGAAAGCGTTATCAGTTAGGCAGTGAGCTGCTCGTCTTATTCTCATTCTCTCTCTCTCTGCCCTTTATTGGGCATTGATTCCATGCCAGGATCCTGACCTCCGACCCTGCAAAGGCAATACGTACCTTCCCTGGGTCACAATGAAGGCCTGTGAGGGTCAGAGGGTCAGAGGGTCAGAGGGCATGATCTGGGTCAGCCCAGCATTCCCCTATCCTTGGTTGCCGTTTTGGGCCTGCACAGCAGGAAATGGGAGTGATCATAGGAATAATTGCCTGTGTTAACAGAGTCCTCTAGCTTGGCTAAATATCTTAGTCAGTTTGTGCTACTGTAACAACCATAGACCAGGTATTTATAAACAATGGAAATTTATTTCTCACAGTTCTGGAGGCTGGGAAGTCCAAGATCAAGACAGGTCAGTGTCTGGCGAGGGCCGGTTCCTCACAGAGAGCATCTTCTACAAGGGTGCTTCAAAAGCTCATGGAAAGATTCATGTTATCTTTTAACTCTATTTTCCACAAACTTTCTGAAGAACCCTTGTATGTGTCCTACCATGGTGGAAGGGACAGAAGGGGGGAGGCAGCTCTCTGAAGCCTATTTTATAAGGTCATTAATCCCATCCATGAGAGTGGAGCCCTCATGGCCTAATCACCTCCCAAGGGCCCCATCTCTTAATACCATCACCTTGAGGATTACGTTCCAACTCATGTGCTTTGGAGGGACACATATATTCAGACATTCACTAGATATAGTGTAGACCTAATCCGTTATCAATCCATTATCATCCTGAGCAGGGATGAATGTAGAGATGTGCAGAAGAGGGGGCGAGATGCTGTTCAGTCCACACCAGGTCTTCAGTGCATTTTCCAGAGAAAAATGACTTATTTCTGGTCCTTGGGCATGTGGTTTACACCCATGCTCCTCCAATTTGAATGTGCACATGAATCATCTGGAATCTTGTTAAAAGGCAGATTCTGGTCCAGCAGGTCTGTGGTGGGGTCTGCGATTCTGCATTTCTTTTCAGCTTGCCTGTGGTGACCATGCTGCTGCTTCAAGATCACATTTTGAGCAGTGAGGGTTTCAGTGACCACAGAGCTCCTTCTAAGAGCAGTGAGTACTGGTGAGACCAGCCAGGCCCACTTGTGCAGGCCCTTGGCTGCCCCTGGAACACCTGAGGTGCCTCACTGTTCTGATGGTAGGAATAACTGGTAAGACTTTAATACTAGGCCCTGCACAAACAGGCTTCAGAGTCAGCCAGCTTTTATTTGGTTCTGAAATTTTGCCAATTTGGCCACAGGATAGTTTGTCAGCTCCAAGATAAGTTTCATTTTCTAGCATATTGAACTAATTAGAAGTAAGGGAAATTTTCCTGCTCTTTTTGAATAAAGAAGACAATGTGCATGGGAACCAAGGCTAAACCACTGTGGTAGGTGGGATCCTAACACGGCTCCCAAGATCTACTCCCCTGGTGCACACACACCTTCTCCCAGCCATTCAGTCAAACACTAATCTAGGTGCTGGAGGGAAGGGATTTTGGTCCCAAATAAATTGACTTGAAGGAAAAGAGATTACCCTGGGTGAGCCTAACCTAGTCAGGTGAACCCTTTGAAGGCGCTGGGCTCTTTGAAGTGAAGGAGGGACTCGATGTGAGGGCGATTCTACATTGCTGGTTCTGGAGATGGAGGGGGCCATGTGGCATGGAATGCAGGTGGCAGCCAGCAAGGAAACTTCAGCTTCCCTGTAGTCCTGTATGGACTTTGGTCCTACAACTCATTCATCCAACAACCTGAATGAGATTGTCAGAATCTTCCCTCGAGCCTGTAGAAAGGAACACTGCCCATCTGGTACTTTGATTTCGGTCTTGTAAGACCCTGAACGGAGAATCTAGCCACACCTTATCCAGACTTCTGACTCAAACAACTGTAAGTAACACATAGGTGTCGTTATAAGCTGTTAAATTTGTGATAATTTGATATGCAGCAATACAAAACTAGTGTGGTCATAAGAGGAGAACTTTATGACCTTAGCAGCACAGGTGGAGGGGCAACCCTGTGGAAATGTGTTGATAGTGTTTTTATATTGACCTTATGGGTCAGAATTGGCACAAATTGAGGGCTTGGGATCTGAAGGACATAGTTTTTCTGCCTTAAAGCTCATTTCGTATGTAAAATTTGTTTTTTTTTCCTGCTATGGTTTGAATGTTTGTGCCCTACAAAACTCATGTTGAAACTTAATCCCCACTGTAACAGTACTAAGAGGGTGGGCAATCCAACTATGGTGTTGGAAAGGTGGGGCCTTCAAGAGGCAGAGCCCTCATGAGTGGGTTAATCCATTCGTGGATTAATGGATTAATGGTTTATCACAGGAGTGGAACTGGTGGCTTCATAAGAAGAGGAAGAGAGACCGTAGTTCACATGCACAACCCCCATTGCCGTGTGATTCCCTTTGTTGCCTCAGAACTCTGTAGGGAGTCCCCACCAGCAAGAAGGCCTCAGCAGATGTGCCCCCTTGACCTTGGACTTCCCAGCCTCCAAAACTGTAAGAAATAAATTTTTAAAAAAATTACCTAGATTCAGGGATTCTGTTACAATCAACAGAAAATGGCCTAAGACACTTCCCTTTTCTATGTAGGAAAAAACTTAAGACCATGTACTAAGGACAGAACTATTGTTTCCTTAAAGTTGTTGTGTCTGGTAAAGACAATGGTAATATTTGAAGTATGATATTTATGTTTTTCTGGTCAGCCCAGTAGGAAAAATATGGTTTGAAAATATATGGTTAGCCACGTATGCTCACTGAGGGAGGTACGCAACGGGGAGTGGGGTAGGGGTGCTGACACTGGTCAGAGTGTTGTCACACACTGCATGTTGACTCTCCCGGTCAGTGTTATGCAGGTTCCTAAAGGAGATCTCAGTTGCTCAGCTAAGCAGTATACACTACTCAGCTGTATGGCCCAGACGTGTTGGGGGCCGTGTTTCTCATCAGAGCTTTGAAGAAAGATTCCTCAGGTGCAACTCATTCCTTGGTCCTTCCCAACTTGTCACCAGGGAACTCCCACCTGGCCATGATCCAACTTTAAAGACTCTGAACCGATCTCAGTGATGGGATTTTTCATGGATGATCTTGTAAACCTCACAGGCTCAACATTGCTTTTAAATAGGCCTGTTATTGTTATCTCCAAATTGTGATGATGACTTTAGTGTTTTAATGAGGTCCCAGATGTGTGATTTCTGGGAGAGTCCAAGTCCTAGTCTTCAACCCCAAGTTGAAGTTTTTCAATAGAACTGGCTTAATTTTGGGGAATAGTTCAGCCCCTCTTTGCTACTTACAAGTTGTTTGTAACTTCGTCTTTCCTCAGTCTCAGTTCTCTTACTGATCAGAAGAGGGTAATGACTAAACCGAACTCTAGGGTGGGATTTAAGGGGCAATTTAGATAATCCATGTCAAGCACCTTGACTCATTTGTTTTTTGGGGTCTAGACTTTCTCCCATCAGGAGAAGATTGGGGGGTAGTTGGGGAAGGAGTGAGTGGACATGCCTAAGTGGGGAGTTATGTGACCCTATCTGAGTTATAGCAAGTGCCATCTGTGGAGAAGTGCAGAAGCATTAGAGACCAGGGAGCAGGGGCCATGTGGAGGTGATTGCTAAGCCCCACTTCAGAGAAGGGAACTTGGGAGACAGAGGTCAGGGACTGGGTGATGGGTTTGATGTGGGAGACATGGGGGAGAGAGGAGGTGGGCACGATGACAAGGCTTCCAGCCTGGACATGTGGGTGGAGGAGGAGCAGGAAGGGGTGTGCTGTGGGTCAAATATGTACCCCCAAAAGTTCATGTATTGGAAACTTAATCTCCATCGTAACAGTAAGAAGGTGGGAAATCCAATTATAGCATTTGAAAGGTGGGGAGTTTAAGAGGTGATTAGATTGTGAAGACTGTGCCCTCGTGAATGGATTGATCCATTCATGGAGTACTGGGTGTGGTTCTGATGGCTGTGTCAGGAAAGCAAGTGAGCAGGTTAGCTCTCTCACTCAGACCATTCTCGCCATGTGACACCCTGAGTTGCTGTAGAAGAAGGTGCTCACCAGATGTGCTCCCTGGACCTTGGACTTCCCAGTCTCTGAACCTGTAAGAAATAAATTTCATTTCTTTATGAATTACCCAGTTTCAGATATTCTGTTATAAGCAAGAGAAAACGGACTAATACAAGGTGGTTGGTGGAGGCATGAGTTAGGCACCAGTATTGATGTACTTGATGACATGAGGACAATCAGCTGGAGAGACTTAGAGTCTGTTGGAAAAATGTCTAGCGCTAAGGAGAGAGGCAGGGATAGATGACAAAGAGCCACTAGTAGCTATATGTTCTTCCATATTCATTTTTATTAACCTTCCCCTCTGACCATCCCCTTCTGTCTTAGTTCCCTAGAGCTCCTGTAGCATATTACCACAAACTGGGTGGTTTATAACAACAGAAATTTATTCTCTCACAGTTCTAGTGTCCAGAAGTCTGACAGCAAGTTGTCAGCAGGGCCACGCTCCCTCCAAGGCTGTAGAGGAGGATCCTTTTCTGTCTCTTCTAGCTGCTGGTGGTTGCTGTCAATCTTTGCTGTTCCTTGGCTTGTAGCTGCATCTCTCTGTTCTCTGCCTCCATCTTCATATAGTCTCTATGTATCTCTTCACTTCTCGAGAGGAGGCCAGGCATACTGGATTCAGGACTCAATCTAATCGAGTATGACCTCATCCTAACTAACTGTATCTACAAAGACTATTTCCAAATAAGGGCACATTCTGAGGTTCCAGATGGACATGAATTTTGCGGGGGACACCTTTCAACCCAATATGCCTTTCTTACAATGTACATTTCAAATTTAGGATATGTAAAATGTGGTTAGTAATTTCTAGACCACCACTGCGAATTATGTGATAGTAATAAAATTTGCATGCATAGCCCCAGGCTATCCAAAAGTTGGTATTGGCCATTTATGTGATGTGAGTTTAATGCAGGCTGCCTCTGGTACTTGTATTTTTCTCCATGTGAGACCAGACACAGAACTCAGTGACTTTCTAGCTCCCCCCAAAGAAGCCACTCATACAAAAGCTTTATGTGCCACAAACTTCACTGAGAATTTTCAAGGGAGGAGGCAAGGGAGGTTTGCCTCATGCTGCTTATAGCCACTAGCCAATACACCTGCACTGGACCCTAAAGGGCTTTCTTTCTGACTCCTCCGCACCCCAGCCTAGCCTCAGTGGCTCCTCTCATCCTCCAGGACTTCCTTCCCCTCCCCGGGAAGTCTCTTGCTTCCCTTCCATCATGTGGCCTTGCGGTATGATGCAGCTGCCCAGCCAGGGCTCATGTCCCCAGTCCCCCTTGTATCTAGATGGGGCCCCTTGACCAGTTCGCCTGGTGAGATGGGAGTGGATGTGATGTGGTCACTTCTTGACCTAAGTGCTTGTCCGCTGGGGGGAGGCCACCATGAGTTGGAAGGATCCTGGATCCCTGAGTTGCCACATGGAAGGCTGCCTGCTGAGCATTCACTCTGGACTGCCAGTGAGCAGGAAAAAACTTTCATTGTGAGACGTCTCTGAGACTGGAGGTTCATCAGTCACAGCACTCTGCTCTCACACACCTCCTGCCAGCTGCAACAACTTCATCCTTGATTTCCAGGAGCAGTTCAGCTCCTGCTCCCATCCCACATCCCAGCCTGTCACGGTGCTGAGCAGAACTTGTGGCTGCCCAGGGAGCAGGGCCCTCTCCCTAGAGGGTGGTAGGTTATAAACAACTCAGAATTGTTCTGGGGAAGGTTAAACTGAAGCAAATGTGATGCTACAGGACTAACTGAGGATGGGGGTGAATCCTGCAGCTTTGAGGTCCTGGACGATGCTTGACATTATCCAGCACGTGTGCCAAGTCCTGCTCATCTCTGTAGCTGCCCGAGTGTCACATTTGGTCATTTAGAAAAGGCTCTGTATCATTTTTACCCCTGACGTGGACTGATTTGACTAATTCCATTCTGTGGCAGAGCACGTGCTACCGCAGTGTGTTTTTTGGAGGTGAACTTGATTTTTTTCACCTGCTCACCTGATAAATTTAGCCCTAGGTGCAAGACTATGGTACCGTAGACGTGACCAAGATGTTCCACACCACTGCCACCTCATCTGGATTCAGGATAAGTTCCAGTGGATGCTGTCACCAAGAAGCCTCTCGTTAGCATCGGATCGTCACGAACGCACATGGCAGTACTTATTTCAACACTTTGTCTGTGATTTTTAAAAATGATGATGCGAACCTATGGTTTTTGATCTTAGCGTCCTTTTAATGTAATGTCTTCTTAACTGTGGACACTTCCCTTTTTAACTGAGGTGCTTTCATTTACTTTATAAAGCATCAGTTATTTCAGCAATTTCATTCACTGATTCATTTACTCGACAAATATTTATCAAGCAGATTTCTTGCAGCAGGAACTATTAGAGACGGGGGCACCTAGCAGTAAATGAAACAGACAGAGGTCACTACTCCATGGCTTTATAGTTGACTTGAAACACAAAGTTCGTTTTTGTTTTGTAAGTAAATTTACAGCATTCTTTCTTCTATGAACGATTACATTCTGCAGCTGTGTTTAGAGCTGTGAAAAGGTGACTACTTTGGAATCTGGCAAATGTGGGCTGATGTTGCCCCTCTGCCCCGACCCCAGCTTGTCCTGTGCGTGTCCTGGGGCTGCTGCCGCCTGCCTGTCTGAGCTTCCTTGAGGAATCAAGGTGACCATGCAGGCCAGGTGCCCAGTTAGTGATGGCCAGTTGGCGAGTTACTTATTTTGCATCAATAATGCATGACTATTCTGCATTTTACAAATCAGCAAATGTAGTGCACACGAATCACATTGTTTTTGGTTCATCAAATACCTAAATAAATCAGTCCATTTTCAGAGGCAATGGTGTCCTGGTCCCTCCACCCCTGACATTGCTCCTCCTTCTATTCCTCACCTACTCACTCCCCTGACTTAGCACCCTTAGACCAAAGAAAAACTAGTCAGGAGAAGAGAAGCTAAGGACTAGATTCGGGGGGAGGGGACAGTCCCCACCAACAAGGCGAAGCTTCTGTTTTGTCTCCATTTGGAACAGAACTACTGTCATGCATTTTCTTGAGGCCCGTACTTACTCTTACAGAGCTGTGGTGTGGACAGGCTGGCATTTTCATATTTGCATGTGCAGATTTAAAACTGGAAAAGGTGTATTTTTTAAAGCAGTCAGGCTGTAGTTATTCTAGCTGTGATTACTGCACACGTCTAAAAACATTTCTTCTCTTATGGCTGGGCTCTGTACCTGGATACCCCAAGACTCAGAAAACTTTCTCTACCCTTGAACTGGTTTAATTCTGCACATGGTGATATCTTCCAGTGCAGTTTTGCAGGCACTTGGTTCTCTGAACCCTATTCCATGTCAAACTCTCGTGAATGGGAAATGGTGAAATCTAATTGCCCCCAAAGTTACTTCACTCACTTTGAATGGATAAGTCTTTATTCTTTCCCGGGTTTACATTTTCCAAAGACAAAAATAACATATGCCCACTTTTTGAAAAAAAAGAAACTCAGCCAAGCACCAGGAAGGAGGTAAAAATCTCATGTGACCCTGCTCAGGATTTGCACCCTCGCCAGCGCTGCTCCGGGCTTCCTAATCCACCTGTCGTTCCTACCTTCTCCCTCTGGCTCTTCCAATCAAAGCACTGTCTTCCTTGAAGTCTCCCGAGTACCTCTGTCACCTCTCTTGGGATGTCTCTCCTGCTGAAACTCAGGGAGGGGAGTGATCCCTGCGTTCTTCCCCAGAGGTAAGCTTTGGGCCAAGGCTGTGTGGAACGCACCCCCCCCAACCCCCAGGGAAGACAGACCTTGTTTTAAAAAAAGGGCATTCAGGACAGCTCCCAAGGAGAGAAGGAGGCAAAGGATACGCCCATGAAGACGCCTCCATGAGTGCTGCTCTGAGAGAATGAACTCTATCCCCTCCTCTCCTGCACCCCACCCACAGGTGCCATGATTGCCCCATTTGCAGATATGAGGGGGAGTTGGGATGATGCGGGAGCACCCTGGAGGGGCTCCCTGTCATAGGTGTTGGCTGATGAAGACGACGCCCAGCCTGCGTGCCCTAGTATCTGCCACTTTTGTATGGTACCTGAGTGCCTGGAAAATCACAGACACTTGCTAAATAGTTATTCAATAGCTAAATGTATGGTGCTTTTAAAATAACAATCAGTAATTAATGGTACTGTAGGATATGACCCTGTTCCTATAGAGGAAAGTCCCCATGCAACTCAGCCCTGGAGGCACACCTGCTAAATCCTTCCTCTGGGCTCTTCCATTCATGTCTGTGCAGGGTGATCAACAGTTCTGGTTTCTCTCGGTTTGTCATACCTAAACCTCATACACCCATATGTGGTTGGGTTCCCCCAAGGCCCGTGGTACTGATGTCGGAGGAAGGGTTTGGGGAGGCTTGACAATCGGCCTTAACCTACCCTGTCCTCTTACCCGGTTCTTGACTCTGCCACAGGAGAGAATTCAAGAACAGAGTCACAGTAGAAAGTGAGAACAACTTTAATGTGACAAATAAGAGATACAGATTGCACAGAGAGGATGTGTCCTAACTCCAGACACTGAGCAGGGCCGGCACCAAGTTTAATTAAAAAGTAAGAAATACAGACTTAAAGTTTAGTACAGAGTGCTGGGTGGCTCAAGAGTGAACAACAGCCTGCTAAAGCCAAGTTTGATACAAAAGGAAAGAAATACACACTCCACAGGCAGAGTGTGAGCTGGCCCCAGGAAAGTGAGCAAAAACCCACCTCCTACCAGGATTCCACTTTTATAGTCTCACTAGCTGATACATATTCATGCTGTATAATGAATATTCAACTAAGGGGGTGGTTCCCAGTCATGTAACATAGTCTTGCACAAGCTCAAGTGGTCTATTTTTAGGTCATGTTCATTGGTCAAATTCCATCACATGCATTAGACATATTCAAGAATATTCTGTGCTCTTTAGCACCTCTACTGGAAGGTCATTCAAGGGTTAAGCTCCACTTTACTGAACATGCTCAGCCAGTGGATTTGCATAAGTCTCCAAGGTCTCAATTTCCCCATGTTGGTGCTGAAAATAGGTTCAACAAGCAAAGTAACTCTCCTCTAGGGGAGGGCTTATAGGAGGGGCCTGAGAATTTGGGGAGTGGCTTGAAACTCAGAGGAGTGTCCTGAAACCTGAACCCATGGAAATTGAGAACCTCCTGTCCAGTAATCTGGTGGCCTGTGTGGCTGAAGCCTAAGTCACCTGTATGGCTGAGTGCTAAGTTCCTGGTCTTTCCTGCAAGTGGCTGGGTGAGCTGGGCAGGGCCTACATCCTTGGCTCTGAGGGATATTACTTTCCATGAGCTGCATAAGCTCTTGTTTCATCTTCCTTTGAAATCTGTTTTAAAATTATTTTATTGTGAAAAACTGTACACAGAAGAACAGAGAACACACCAAGCCCCGTGCTTACATCACCCAGATTTGGCAATTGGTACTTGTCTCATCATTTTGCCTCCCATCTTTGTTCTTATGGTATACATAAGGCACGCATGTGAGAAGGAAGTCCTGTTGCCTCTCTCTGCCCTCCTCAGGCCCTGCCCTGCCCCAAGAGGCAGCCACTGTAACCACTAGTGTGTCCCCTTCCAGCCCATTTCTTACACTGCACATACAGGTCACACATGCACATATAGGAGAGAAGTTTGTACCGAGCCCATCTACCCAACAGTCCACGTCTGTGGTTATTACAATTTTACTACATTTGCTTATTTTCTTTTTACCCGCTTTGCTGAGGTATTTTGGAACCAATTCAGTTATCAGGTCACTTCATCCTGATACCTGTCTGTATACAGTGCTACAAGGTATGGACTTAAGAAAAATAACCACAAAGCTAGTAATCAAATGTAACAAACTTAGTGACAATTTCTTATCATCTGACACCCACTCCATAATCAGATTTCCCCAATTGTCTCCAAAATATCTTTTTATAGTTGGTCTGTTTGAATTACAGAATTCCATATGGAGCATCCCTTTCTCCCCCACTTTATTTTTATGCAGTGAAAGTGAAGAAACCAGGTCACTTGCCTGGAGAATGGCCCCCATTCTGGAGTCTCCTTTTGCTTTCTGGGGGTGTCATAGAACCTGATACTCCATTGCTTTACTTCCAACAAATGGAAATTTATCTAAAGGCTGGACTAGAAGGAGTTTTAACATTTGTGACAAGAATTCTTCGTAGGTGGAGACTTTTATTTATTTATTTATTTTAGCTCATCGTTGTCACGTGTATCTTTCTGGAGTTTGATCCTGCTTGTTCCCTTTAGCTGCTGAATAAACCATATTCTACACCTCCATTCTGCCTGTCTTAGTCTATTTGGGCTGCAAGAACATAATACCATAGGCTGGATGGCTCATCAGCAACAGAAAGTTATTTCTCGTAGTTCTGGAAGCTGGGAAGTCCAAGATCAAGATGTGGCAGAGTTGGTGTCTGGTGAGGGTCTGTTTCCTGGTTCATAGATAGTACCTTCTAGCTGAGTCCTCACATGGTGGAAGGGGCTGGGGAAGTTCAAGGAGTCTCTTTTATAAGGGCACTGATATAGTTTGGATATGTTTGTCTCCCCAAGGCTCACATTGAATCTAAACCCCAATATGGCAGTGTTGGGAGCTGTTCAGTTCAGGTCACGGAGGTGGATCCTTCATCAATGGATTAATGTCCTCTCTGATGGGAGCAGTAGTGAGTGAATTCTTGCTCTATTAGTTCCTGCAAGAGCTGGTTGTTTAAAGGAGCCTGGCACCTCCCTCCCTCTCTTGCTTCTTCTCACCATGTGATCTCCTTGCACTTGCTGGATGCCTGCCATTTTCCATCCACGAGTAGGAGCAGCCTGAGGCCGGCATCAGATGAGCTGTCCCAGAATTGTGAGCCAAATAAAACTTTTTTCTTATAAATTATCCAAGTCTCAGGTATTCTGTTATAGTAAGACAAAAGCAGACTAATACAGGCACTAAATCTCATTCATGAGGGCTCCACCCTAAGACCTAGTCACTTCCCAAGGGCCCTACCTCCTAATACCATCACATTGGGGATTAGGTTTCAAGACACAAATGTTGGGGGACACAAAAATTCAGTATATAGCACTGCCATTCCGTTATTTCCACCTTCTGATATTCAAGCAGAGCTGCAGTGCACACCCTGCCTTATGCACATGCGGGAGAGGTTCTCTAGGGGTTTTGTCTGGGTATATAATTACTATGCATAAATTCTTTTGTATGTGAGTAAAAATAACTCATTACTTATGAAAGATATCTGAGTCCATGGCACCAGTGAGTCCAAACATTGATATTTGTATAGTTCAGGTCCACATTTAAACTGGTGTCCTTTTATCTCTTGTTTTTCAAACAATGGATAATCATTGTTTCATTTTCAAATGAAGCATACTCATAACAAAAGTAATCAGCCAATAGCTTAATTTATAAAGTACAAATCACCGTAAAACCTACTCTTGCTGTAACCATGGTTAATAATTTGTTTATAGCCCTTCCAGACTTTCTTTTATTTGTACACAAACGTATACAAACATGAGCATTCCATTTAAAAAAACAGGGGCCCCAATATGCATGTTTTTCTGTGGCTGGTTTTTTACCTAAATGTTTCATGGACATCTTTCCAAAGCAATGTGCTCAAATCTAAATTACTTCTTTTAATGTCTGGGTAGCATTTAATTGCCCAGAGATGTGGCATAATTTACTTAAATATTCTTTTATTTAAGGGCATTTATGTTTTTTTTTTTTCCTACAGTTTTTTGTTTTAAAAAACAAACTCACTGATCATTCTTTGTATCTTTGTGCCCTCAAGAACTAAATGTGTCTTTAGCATAGATTCCTCGGAGTGAGATGACACAGTAAAAAGATATTTCAGATTTTGATAAAACTGCCAAACTGTCCTCCAAAAAAAGTTATGCTAACTTATGTGTTGACCAACAGTGCACCTGAGCTGGGCCTGACTTTCTTTGTCATGATTTTAGGAGAAAATGCAACTATCTGGCCTCCACGATAATCACTTGGAGCTTTAGAACACAGGTTGCAAACGGGGGCCTGCTGGACAACTCTGCCCACAGACAGGTTCTATGTGGCCTGCAGTTTGCTGTGTCCCGAGCCTGTGCCGACAAGTAGCAGGTGCACAAGAAAGAGTTGCAAGCAGAATGGATGCTGCTTTATTTTTAATGGTTTGACAAAATGCTTGTGACTTGATTTTAAATTAAAGAAAAGAATCAAAGTTGAGCTTGATTCCATAATAAAAACCAAAACACCCCCCTACCCCCCATTATGTTCCCATGCTCACGCGCACACACACAGCATGAAAAAAGGTGAAATACCAAAATGTTAACTGTGCCTGATTCTGCTGGTCAGACTAGCGATGACATTTTTTCCTGTTTTTTAAAAATAATTTTTAATATTTTCCAAAATGTCATCAATAAGTATGTGCTGCCTGTATCACATGGCAAATAAATTTAAAGTAAACAAACAAAAATTCATATAGTTCACATTTTCTTTTTTGTGTAGAGTAGAGAGTCACAAAAATCAAATAAACGTATAGAAGAGCGGAGTCCTCAGTGGTGGGGAGCACCCGGCTTAGGTCGCACTTCTGTGACTCAGTGGTTGGAGGTGACTTTGGAGAAGAATAAATATATTTTTTGTTTATGGCCATGCCCCTAATCAAATGCGCAGTTCGGTGCAGGCAAGCGGGAAACTCAGCAATTCAGAAACAGGTGCAGGGGCTTCCACCAGCGTGGCCTGCCCCTGTGCTCGGTACGTGCAAGTTTGGTTCTTTATTGTTGAGGCGGTTAATTTTATGTCAACTTGAATGGGCCCCCAGGTGTCCAGATTAAACATTGCTTCTGGGTGTGTCTACCAGGGTGTTTCAGGATGAGATTAGCATTTGAATCAGTAGATTGTCCTCCCCGCTGTGAGTGGACATCACCCAATCTGTTGAGGGCCTGAATAGAACAAAAGGCGGAGGAGGGAGGAATTCACCCCTTTCTCCGGCCTGCCTGCTGGAGCTGGGCAGCTCACTTCGTCTCCCCCACCGCCGGCTGGGATTTACATCGCCAGACCCCCTGGTTCTCTGCTCTTCAGACTCGGGCTGAATTGCACCGCTGGCTTTGCTGGGTCTCCAGCTTGCAGACGGCAGATCTCAGCCTCCGTAGTGGCATGAGCCGATCTGTCATAATAAATCACATATATCACACACGAGGGCACTTTGAAAAGTTCACGAAAAGATTGGTGTTATCTTTCAATTCTATTTTCCATGAGCTTTTTGAGGAAAACAAGTTTGTATATACGTGTGAGTGCATATATATTCTGTTTCTCTGGAGAACCCTAAAACAGTCGTGTAGCCCCAGATCTGCAAGGGAACAAAACTGCGCACTTGACATCTTAGCCACATTTCATTTGGAGTGAAAACAGAAGGCGGGCAGGAATCACCGTGCACAATGAAATTACTGAAATCTGAGGGAAAACATCCTTGTCAGGCGTATTCATGAATGTCATCAATGGGACCACACCTGCTGCTGTCCTCAGTGCTTAACATGCCTCCCAAACGGCCACTGAATGGAATTCCTTATGTCCTCCTGCTCCCTTGGAGAGCTGCCGGTGCAGGGAGAACCGGGCTGGCTGGGGCTGCCCCGGCCCCTGCCCCAGGTCCGCCCTGTGGAGCGCAGGTCCTAGTGTCTGCCTCACACGGTTGTCACGAGCTGCTGAGGGCTCGACACACGTTGCCTTTCTATTTCCTTCTTCTTTCGGGATGGGGTTGGTATCTCCCTTCCTAATTTGAGGAGGCTTCTTCATCCTTCCGTCCTCTGCTATCTTTCCCTTTCGTTTCAAAATACCTTTGTCCCTTTCATCAAAAGTTTTCCCTTTTCTTTCTAATATGTGTCCTTTGGGCTTAAGGACATCCCAACAGAAACTTTTGGACCAGCTGTTTCTTTTAAGACACAGAAATCTCAAATTAAGTTACATATATTTAGGGCCGAGCCCGTGGCGCACTTGGTAGAGTGCTGCGCTGGGAGCGCGCTGCGACGCTCCCGCCGCGGGTTCGGATCCTATATAGGACTGGCCGGCTCACTCACTGGCTGAGTGCCGGTCACGAAAAGGACAAAAAAAAAAAAAAAAAAAAAAAAAAAAGTTACATATATTTAGTACATACTATGTGCCTTTGTCAGTAATATGTACACCACTGAGAAACATACATGAATCGCAAGGTAATGCTTTTCAAAAAAGGGTTTACCTTCTTATTTTCCCTACCATGGTGCCTAAAATTAATATTTTAATACAACCCTTGTTTTAATAGAATCTTGGCTGTACCCAACACTATGGTTACCACCATTACCACTGCCACTGTCACCACCACCACCGCCATTAACACCACCGTCACCACCACCACTGCCATTAACACCACCATCACCACCACCACCGCCATTAACACCACCGTCACCACCACCACCACTGCCATTAACACCACCATCACCACCACCACCGCCATTAACACCACCATCACCACCACCACCACCGCCATTAACACCCCCAGGACCCCCACCACTGCCATTAACACCACCGTCACCACCACCACCGGCATTAACACCACCATCACCACCACCACTGCCATTAACACCACCATCACCACCACCACCGGCATTAACACCACCATCACCACCACCACTGCCATTAACACCACCATCACCACCACCACCGGCATTAACACCACCATCACCACCACCACCACCGCCATTAACACCCCCAGGACCCCCACCACTGCCATTAACACCACTGTCACCACCACCACCACTGCCATTAACACCACCATCACCACCACCACCACCATTAACACCACCATCACCACCACCACTGCCATTAACACCACCATCACCACCACCACCGCCACTAACACCACCACCGCCCCCACCACTGCCATTAACACCACCATCACCACCACCACCGGCACTAACACCACCATCACCACCACCACCACCATTAACACCACCGTCACCACCACCACCGCCATTAACACCACCACCACCACCACCACCGCCATTAACACCACCAACAACACCACCACCGCCATTAACACCACCATCACCACCACCACCGGCACTAACACCATCGTCACCACCACCACTGCCATTAACACCACCGTCACCACCACCACCACTGCCATTAACACCACCGTCACCACCACCACCACTGCCATTAACACCACCATCACCACCAACACTGCCATTAACACCACCATCGCCACCACCACTGCCATTAACACCACCATCACCAACACCACCGCCATTAACACCACCATCGCCACCACCACCGCCATTAACACCACCATCGCCACCACCACTGGCATTAACACCACCATCGCCATCACCTCTACTATTAACACCACCATCACCACCACCTGTACCATTAACAGCACCCTCACCACTATCACCGCTCCCCATCCCACCGTCACCACCACCGCAATTATCCTCACCACCACTATTGCCATCCCTGCCACTACCATCACTTCTGTCACTATCTCCATCTCCTCCATCACCAGCCACATGTCATCGCCCCCACTCCCTATATGGACAACATTTCAGAGCAGAGGTTTCCAGATCACATGTGTGAAGCCCTCAGACCCCACGGGGTGGAGAAGTGGGGATGTGGGGGCGGCTGAGCAGGTGGGATTCTGTGCCCACCCTCTTACACTCATGCCTCCACTTGGGCCATCCTCATTGTTTTCACATTGTGATTTCTCATAAAATTTCACCTGAAGAGAGTTCCAGACCTTAACAGCTATTTAAAACCTTGCATGCATGGTGCTTCGTCACACTTGATCACTCTAATAAATTTTTTCCAGGAAGCATTTGTGAAATGTAAGCATGCTGCCTCAGAAGGGTGCACAGAGAGGGGAGAAACACACAGATTTGTGTGTCACTGGGGAGCAGGGTTGCCGTGGGTGACAGTGGGGAGAGGACAGGGCTCCACACTGCTGGGCTGGCATCAGAAAAGGAGCTGGAAGGAAGCAAAGCGGAAAGAAAACTCAATGCCAGCAGAGTCAAGTACTGTTTTTGTTTGCAAGGCATGTTCAGGATGAGATGGATCAGTCTGAGTTTAGGACGAATGGCTGAGGAGGCTGTGAGACTCTCATGCAGGACGCAGTGTGCTGACAGACACTCCCTTCAGGTCTGCGGCCATCTGCCAGGTCTCCCCACCCCAGTGCCGGGCCCAGCAGGCTTTTCTGGAAGACTTTCTCTCTCCACTCTCATTCCTGGCACATCTTATCTTTGGGGTCAATGGCATGAGTCTTGTCTCTTTTAGATAATAAATGTCAGAGAGCCTTATTGGATAATTCTGTCCCTCGAAATTTTCTCTCTGGGGAAAAATACGCACTCTCCGTAGACATGAAATGCATCACGTTTTGCTAAAATATGGCACAGAAACAGGTCTGAGACTCACAGAAAAGTTCATTAGTGATTCTGCATCATTTCTTTAACAATTGGAGACACGGTGAGGCCCAGGTTGGCATTCCAACATTCCAGATGCTAGGTGAGGTTTGCTTTCTTTTTCTGTTCTGAGGTGTGACTGAGTAGGCATGGGGAAGGGTGCGGTGGGGGAAGCTGAGGCAGGAGAGGGATATGTCATGAGAGATCCAGCCTCCATGGCCTGCTTCTGGGGCCTGGGTGCAGATGCCTACGGGCAGGCAGGTGGAGGCACAGAGCAACGGGGAGCGGGTGCTGAGAGCATGGAACTCATGCCCCTCCTCCATGGAAGAAAGCCTCTCAGCTCCAGCCAGATTTTGCCTTGGGAAAATGAGGGCCCACTGCTGCCAGATTTTCTGATTTTTGTTTGTTTCCAAGAGGAGCTAGAATCTGGATTTCTAAAGCACAAAAATACCTGATTTTAAAATGTTGACAACTCATTACTTTTTAAAAATTATAATAGTGTGCAGATCAAATGAACACATTTGGGAATAGTACCTGGCCTCCAGATATCCGGCTTGCCTTCTCTCTTCTATCCCAAAAGCAATTTCTGGAGATCCAATCAAGATGGCAGAATAGACGGTCTGCAGCATCACTCTCTCTCACAAATCACCCAATTTACAACTATAAAAATGTAACATCAGCCAAGCCGGGGCCTCTGGAGCTCAGGGGAAGAGGAGGAGAGACCTACGGAGTTCATGAAGGCAGGAGAAACTACGACGAGAGAAAGAAAAAGCTGCTCTGAGCATTTCGGGCCGTGGCTGTTTTAAGGCTGGAGCTGCTGAGTGCCCGGAGCAGGAGCCGGCAGAAGCCACAGCTGTGCCCTTTAGATGGAGTTACTTGGAGGCGACAGGGGAGAGGAGGGCCTTGGTGGCCCCCAGGCCAGCAAGACCACTAATAGGGTTCCTGTGGACCCATGCAGGAGTGAGGAGCCAGAACAACTGAAAAAAAGGAGCCACTCAGAGGCCAGTGAGTCATCGCAAGGGACCGGCACAGGGCCCGTCCCATGGGAAGTGTTTGCAGCACGGGCGGTGGGGGAGATGGGCCCACCAGGGGAACAATGGGATACAGCAAGGACAGCTGATCTGCCCCCAGTCAGTGCAGGACCACTCAAAGGAGACTGGTCAGGAATATAGAACTGCACGGGGTGCAGTTTGATGAAAAAACTCAGGCCCAGATCAGAGATTCTACAGAACACAGATCCACTGGGTCTCTGGAGAGCCGGAAGTACCTATAAGGTCAGCCTTTAAACTCTGAGCTGCACAAAAAGCCTTCCCTAGGGAAACAGCAGCAAAGCAGCAATTTAAACAACCACACACTCAAGTACTGGTTCCCACAGGAAGTTCCCCCATGTTAGAAGCAAAGGACAAAAAATTAGTTCTGGCCCAGGTACACCACCGGCACCTTGGGGCCTGCCTGGGAACCAGAGGCTTGGATCTGGGGACCAGACCCCACTCCCACTTCCAGGCAAACTGTGCCAGCGCCTTGGGACCAGCACAGGGACCCCAGGCATGGAGCCAGGGACTGGATCCTCCTCCCACAACCAGGCACACCACACCAGCACCTCGGGGCCCTCCTGGGGACCCGAGATCTGGAGAAGGGGACTGGACCTCTCTCCCATAACCAGGCACACTGTGCCAGTGCCATGGGACCCACCTAGGGACCCAGAGCATGGAGAAGGGGACCAGACCACCCTCCCACAACCAGGCACACCATGCCAGTGCCTCAGTGCCTGCCCAGGGAACCGCCCAGGGACCCAGGGCATGAAGAAGGGGACCGGACCTCTCCCACAACCAGGCACACTGCACCAGCACCTTGGGGCCCACCTGGTGACCCAAGGCATGGAGAAGGGGACCAGACCTCTCTTCCACAGCCAGGCACACTGTGCCAGCACCTCAGGGCCTGCCTGGGGACCCAAGGCATGGATAAGGGGACCGGACCTCTCTCCCACAATCAGGCACACCGTGCCAGTGCCTTGGGGTCTGCCCAGGGGCCTGAGACATGGAGATGGGGACCGGACCTCTCTCCCACAACCAGGCATACTGTGCCAACACCTCGGGGCCTGCCTGGGGACCCGGGGCATGGAGAAGGGGACCAGACCTCTCTCCTACAACCAGGCACACCACGCCAGTTCCTTGGGTCTCGCCCAGTGACCCAAGGCATGGAGAAGGGGGCCAGACACCCCTCCCACAACCAGGCACATGGCGCCAGTGCCTTGGGGCCTGCCCAGGGACCAGAGGCATGGAGAAGGGGACCAGACATACCCCACAACCAGGCACACCACCAGTGCCAAGGAGGATACCAAAAACAGCATCTCCATGTAGGTAGCCCACCACAGCCACCACAATAACCATGGCTGCCACAAAAGTGGCTAGATGCCACAACCACGACACAGATGGTCTGCCAACAACTGGAGTGCATTGTCTCAAGGAGAGTCACCAGCAGAGACAAAGAAAAGAAGAGGACGTCTCTTTCCACAAAGCCCATTTCAGAGTGACAGAAGCAGCATCTGCTCTATGATAATATTGGGGGACCTGATCTCACCTCTCAGCATTGGACAGATCATCTAGGCAACAAGTTAACAGAGTAACCAGGATTCTTTCAGAAGGAGGGAGGAAATCTAGGGCAATTAGAGGGGGGAGGGGGAGGGAATGGGGGAAGGGGAGAGATTGGACAAGGGGCATAAAGAATAATTACGATTTGTAACAATATACATGCTAGTAATACTGATTTAATCAACATATCTCAATGTTCACCCCCCAAAATATGTATAATTGATTTTGATTCAATAAATAAAATAAATTATTTAAAAAAAACAAAAAAAAGAAAAACAACCAAACAAACAAAAAGCAATTCCTGGTCTCTAAGTGAAGGTACAGAAGAAATGTCAGAGCATCTTTGTCTGAAGAGGACTTGTTTAGTGAAGAATCATTTCCCCCCCCGCTGGGAAACTTTTGGGAACATGCTGGGGAGGAGCGAGCCCCGATCCAGGATGGTTCTTGTGGACCAGGATGTTCAGGGCACCTTTCCCAGGGCCAGGGAGCAGTTTGTGTTCAGACCACTGGTTGTGGCATGCATGAGTCCATTATTTGTTGATTATAACAGAATACCTGAAACTGGGTAATTTATAAAGAAATGAAATTTGTTTCTTACAGTTTTGGAGAGGAGCATCTGGTGAGGGCCTTCTTCTTGGTGGTGGCTCTCTACAGCAAGACGGGTGTTGCATGGGCGGATGGCCTGAGCGAAAGAGCTAACCTCCTCACTGGCTCTCCTTATAAAGACATCGCAACCATGCCCAGGACCACCCGTTAAAGCATCAACCCCTCACTCCATGAATGCATCAACCCTTGCACATGGGCACAGTCCTCACGATCCAATCACTTCTTAAAGGCCCCGCTTTCCACCACCGTATTGGGGGTTAAGTTCCAACATGAGCTTGGGGGGACATTCAAACCACAGCACGGGGTGAGAGGACTGTTAATGCTAATCACCCCTGCTCCCATTACCTGTTTATTACGTATGAAATGGCAGAATGGGATTGGGTTGGGGATTTCTGAGAGAGAGAGAGAGACAGAGAGAGAGAAAGAGAGAGAGAGAGAGAGAATCTGTGTTTAATATTTTTACTCAAAACTCAAAAATCCCCAGCCAATGAAGCAGACGAGTGAGCAGTGGTTACAGTTTGAGGGTGGGGTGGGGGGTCTCCAGCCTCACCCCTCCTTTCCCCCCCCAGGCCCTAGAGTGGTTTATCAACCCCTGCTTGTCTTTTCCAGATCCTTCACTCTGAGTCCATTTTTCCTCATGCTCCTCTAAAAGCCAAGTTTTTGGGGACACAAATTTGGGCAGATGCCCTTAACGAGGAGGACTTGGCCGGAGCAGATTCTCACTTAAAAAGTATAGTGGAAAATCCAGATCTCGAAGCAAATTCTGCTCCAAAACGTAAAGAGTATTTTTTTCTGATGAGTTAAAACTCCCACTTCTCCTAAGAAAAGAAATACAGCCTAAAGGAATCTTCAGAAGTAAGAGAGACCGTCTTGAAGGAGGCATGGGGCCAGGCACTGCTTGGCTCTGTTCCTCGTGGGTGGAAGATCACCAGCTCAGGCCGTAGGACGCGCATGGAAAAGGAGAGGTGGATCCCATCCTGCACCGGGCTGGGGAGTCACGGTCACGTCCAGTCCAGCTCCTCCTGCCTGTGCCTGGCCTTCACAGAAGCACTCACCAGGAACAGCGAAGGGTGCAGACCGAACTTCGGGAGGGTGTGAAGACCTGGCAGAGGGAGACAGCGTTCAGAGTGGCCTCGTTCAGAGTTCGCAGCATTCTCACACGTGTGCTGTGGGATGAAGGGCGGAGCAGGGAGCCTCTGAACAGCGGTAATAATGATGATACCAGCTGTCTTAAGCTGTAAATGGATTCTCTCATTGAGACCTTATGACGACCCATTGAACAAAATACTTTGACAAATGTCACAGGGAAGGACCCCAGGATCACAGAGCAGCAGAAGGGGTGGAGATTGGGACCCTGAGGCCCTAACTGATACTCAGGCCATGCTCAAAGCCCTTGATGTTCTTAAGAAGCCAATTCCTGTTTATCCCACTGATGTGTCGTGTCTGTGGAGGGCTCCTGACATTTGGTTCCCAGCACTCATATAGAATCCTTGCTTCCTAGGGGTGGATACAGAGACACAGCGTGGCAGAGGTGGCCTCTGGGGTGGTTGCCAGCTACAGTTCACAGAGGCTGTCCTGCCCTCGCTGCTGGTTCCAGGGGGATCTGTGGTTTGCTCCAATCCTGGCTGAGCTTTGTTGAAGTCCCTGCTTTGTCCTCTCAGCTTCCCCTTCTCTGGCAGATTCTGGGTTGACTCAGAAGCTGAGTATCAACTGTGGTCACAAACAGTGGCCTGAATGCCTGGGGCTCCATTCTGCAGGAGAGAAATGCAAAGCAAGTTCACCCTTTGTTTTCCCTGGGGATCCCTGGGACCTGTCACTTCTTGGATCTGCAGGAGGTGGCCACGTGGGGCATCATATTCCTGAAAGAAAGAGAACCAGGTCCTGGTGGTGAGAGGATCTAGGTCCTACTGGAGGCTCCTGGGATCCACAGGCTGACTGGGATGTGAGGGAAGGAGGAAGTTCTGGACAGGGCAGGAAGGGGCTCCCTGAGCCAGCAGGAGCCAAGGGAAGGAAGCCAGAGGACAGCAAGGCTGGTGGTTCGAGGCCTCAGCCCAGCTTGGAGATGGGGCCCGGGTGGATACTGCCATCCAGCACCTCGTATCTGTGATTCAAATCTGGTCCCAGTTTAAACATCAGATGTTGCTCTCAGACCAAAACCACATGATGGTTTTGACAAATGAAACAAAGTGAGTCTTAGGAGTTATTATCCCCGAGAAATGACATGTGCACCTCCCTCTTCCATCCCTTCTTCAGTCACACTCCCCAAATTACAGTGAAAATCGTCTCAGTGCAGGGCTTTGCACGGATGTTACATGCACTGGCAGGAAGTGCAGTGTGAATCACATCTATCAACAAAATCTGAGTCTCCTACCCTGTGATTTTTGGGGCAGAAGGCTTGTCACAAACTGGAGAACTCTAAAGAGGATCACAGCATTTCTGAGTTGAGATGGGTCTTGGAGATCACCTCCTTCAATTCCTTTATTTCGTAGAGGAGACCTGGAGGACTGGCAGAGCAAGCAAGGCCAAGGCCACATGGCTTGTTCCTGGTGCGGACCAGCCACCGGGTACGGTAAGAACCCCACCGGAGTCATTGCTGTGCTGCTTAGTAGTGATGTCGTTTTGGGAAACCCACCTGCTTTGTTTAAAACTCAGTTCTCTTGAGTGCAAAATGGGAATAATAATGTCATGTACTCAACCATTTTGGTGAGGATTAAATGAGAAAAACATGTTTGACCTTTGTGCACTGCCTGGAGTAGTGCTAGTTCTTATTCTGCTATTATCAGTGGTTTCGGTGCCTTATTCATTTAAACCATGAGTTACTCCTGTTTATGGGTTTATGATTCAATTGAATTTTTATTGGGCCCATACTATGCACTCAGTAATTAGGCCAAACATATGAAAAATCAAAGGCCATAGCCCGACCCCCTGGAAACCTGCAGCCTCCACACACAGGAGGTCTAAGAGCTGGCAGTGTGCGTGGTTTTGAGTGCTGAGTGCTAGTGGGGATGGGGATGGGCTGGACCTCAGGTAACAGGAGGTGCCAGGGGAAGAGGCTGGGAAGGAGTGATCCTTGCAGTGCCAGGAGAGCCAGGAAAAGGGACGGGCGTGAAAGCAGGAGAGAGATTTGAGAGGGAGGAGGTGGTCAGGGCTGTGAGGAGCAAGTAGAGCAGCAGGTTTTCTGGCCACAGACCTTGAGTCCATCAACCTCACGAGGGAGAATATTGGTAGGAAGGGTCCGGGAGAGGGAAGTAGCTGGCAGAGACATGCACGTGTCTCCTCATGCCACTGGGTCTAGATCTGTTGCATTATCTCAGGGAAAGAAGGCAGTGTGGGGCTTGTCTGGAAGTTTATATCCTAGATGGGCACCCAGGATAGGAAACCCCAGGCAGGGAACCCATGGAGGTGACTCTGCACTCAGGGATAAACAGCCTGGCTCTGCCAGTCACTCAATATGTGGTTCTAAGTCATCTCTTTGGCTTCTTTGAGCCTCTGTTTCCCCATCTGTAAAGTCGATCACCAGTAGCACTGGTCTCATAGGGTACTGAAAGGACCCAGTGGGGAAATACATGGAATGACTAAGATCCATGCATAATAAATGTTTAATGCATGCTTGCTATTATTTTTGAAGCTTCAGTTTTCTCATATTTAAAGAGGAAGATGGCAGCAGGTTTTCTGCTCTGGAAAGGAGATGAAGCAGGGCATTGTGTGTGAAAGTAATTTGGAAATGTAAATGTGCAATGTAGTGTTATTGTTGGAGGAGCCTTCAGTTCACTTCTGCTGGGGAGGTGGAGGGAGCATTAGGGACATGGGGAATTTTATGTGTTGAGTTAGGAGAACAAGAGAATCACATGCTGGGTTTCAAAAGAAAAAAAGTGGTCTTAAATAAAACTGTGTGTTTTCCCAGCAGATTTGTGGAAAGAACATAAAATCCCCTGTTATTGGCCTCTAGTTTAATGGAAGGAAGGGAAATTTGATTTAAAGGGCCTGCCGACCATATCAACAACACGTGGGTAACATCAGTGAGAGTTGGAGGAAATCATCTAGGGCAAACTTGACTTTCAAAATAAAGAGCAGGCTCCTTATGTCCCTACTCAACTACCAAAGTGTACTGATATTAAAGGTAATCTATTAAACATTTGTGAAACGAACGTTTCACGCTAGCATCAATAGCTGAGCACACACTGCTGAATGGAGATTCGCTGTGCTTTCTGTCCATCACATTATTGATGATGGGTCTTCCAAAGTTGTGTTTCAAAATGTTTCAATGTGAGCATAATGCTTTAGCCAGTTGGTATAAATTGAGAACACTTTTTATTTGGGTGGAGGGGAGATAACCGCCTTTTGGGTTACTCATTGTGTATTTCAACCTGCTGCAGGCTAGATTATCTGCCCCTCAGTAATGAGGTCACCTAGTTAACCCCCTCTTGGTGCTCTCTTAATAAACTGGCCCATGGTAAACACAAACAGGAAGCATTAGAGTTGGAGGTGTGTGCTGGTTACACCATTGCATGGAAAGACAGGTATATGATCCGAGAGAAGCTGTTGAGAACAGAGGCTAGAGAACAGAGTGAGGATTCTTCATCCAGGGTCTGGGAGTGTAAGGGCATGTCCCTTCCAGTGCAAATTCTGTGACACCAACTGAGTGTCCTACAAGTCAATTCGTTTCTGACGTTAACTACTCAGAGTTAGCATAGACCCCACAGGTTAATGGGCTCAGTTCCACAAGACTGTCCCCACTTTAGACCAGTCGCAAGTCCTGGGTCCCCAGGCTACTCACACTTCTGTCCAATTTGGCTACAAATTAGAGAGTTCCATGATCCACTGTAGGCTCCATGATTTGCTGGAGTGCTTCACAGAGCTCAGCAAAGTGCTATAGTAGCAATTATGATATTGTTGTAAGGGAGACAAATGAGCATCCAGATGAAGAGATCCACAGGGCAGCAGGGTCTGGGGAGCGAGTGGCAGGTGCAGGACCTTCTGTTCCGATGCAGTCAAGGTGGGCCACCCTCCCAGTACATCAGTATGTTACCAACTAGGGAGCCCGCCGAGTTGCAGTTTTTGTCTGGGTTTCTCTACGTGGCCACACTTGATCAAATCATTGGCCACATGATTGAATTCGATCTTTAACTCCCTCTGCTCCCTGGAGAGTGGGCGTGGGGCTGAAAGCTCCCACTTTCTGATCATGTGCTTGGTCTTTCTGGTGTGGCCAGCCTCTCCTTTGAAACTTTCTAAGGGCCACCCTATTAACAAGAACTCAGATACGAGTTATATAGGGGACTTCTTATGAATAACAAAAGACACTCCTATCACCCAGGAAATTATGAAGGTTTTTGAAGCTCTGTGCCGGAAGCCAGGGGCAAAGACCAGTATGTATCTTTATTATACTGCAGTATGGGTCAGCGTGTCTCAGAGTCCCAGGTT
The DNA here is from genome assembly GCF_027409185.1 of Cynocephalus volans. Taxonomy (NCBI): domain Eukaryota; kingdom Metazoa; phylum Chordata; class Mammalia; order Dermoptera; family Cynocephalidae; genus Cynocephalus; species Cynocephalus volans. Next base: position 86,821,321 of record NC_084473.1, read on the forward strand.
CAGGTCCTGGCTCCTTCTTGCTAGATAGGGCTCTGCCCACTCAGAACCTGGTGCTCTTTACTAGTAAGATGAGGATAGGGACAGGACCTGCCTTTGAGGCTGGTAAATGCTTGCTGTAGTGCCTGGCACTGCACGAGATCAAGAAAAGGCAGGATTCAGGGTGGCAGTGGTACTCAGGGTAAAGGGAACTGCTGGCACAAACTCTACACAGTTGACACATCCCCAAACAGCCCTTAACCCTCTAAAAAGGTAAGGTGAGAACAACCAACTTAGCCAATGTTTGGAATTTGTTTTCTTGAGAGAAGATCTTGATTGAAAATGCAAAGTGTTTGGAAATTGATGCGGATGGTGGTCACTTGCACCAGGACTGAGTCCTAATTGGCTATGGGAAAAACAAGGACATGTTAGGGTCACTTCCCTAACAGTGCTGAGAGGAAAGGCCAGGTCCTTTGTCCAAACATCTCAGGTCCAGGACTGTGAGTGGCACAGTCTGGCCTGAATAGCCTGTGGGCTTAACCCTGATGGCTTTTTCTTAAGAGATTATAATCATCTTTATTATACTTTGTGCTTTTCTCAGGAAGAATGAGGTCTGAAAACTTTCCCATATTTCAATCTTAGGAGCTGGGGTTGTGACTAGAAGTATCCCTTGGATATAGAACACATATCAAGTTGAACCAGGTTTTCTCCCACTTCATCCTCACTGGGCGATTTTACTGCTGGGACCTTTGGTATAGGACCCCCAGGACTGCCCAAAGTGAGGCAGAGCTACAGGCCTCAGGCAGCTTGGTCAACAGACAGGTGTGACTTCTGATTCCAGCTGTGCTGCTACAGGTGGGAGCACCCTTGGAAAACTAATTTCCAATTCCTGGGCCTTGGTTTCCTCATCATAAAACAAGAGCATTCGACCAGGTGGCACTGATCCTTTTTTCCAGCTCTCACTGTGCATGAAGTGGATGACCCCACCACTGCCACCAATGGGACTGTTGATTGAGTGTTTGTTCTGCCCCCGGCCCTGTGCTAACACTTCCCACACCCTGTCTCATTTCTCCCTCCTAGGGAGTTAGACCTTTATTATCCTTATTGGCCAGGTGAGGGAATTGAGGTCAGAAGCTGAGCAAGTTTTCTAGGGTCTCAGCTATCTTCATATGAAGGGAGCTGGGTTGGAGATAGTTGTGCCTGAGTCCACAGAATAAAAGAGAACCAGCAAAAGAAAGAGTTAAGAAGAAATGGCTTCATTAACAACTGAAGACTGGTAGAGAGAAGCCCCAATGGAAATGTCAGAGTAGATATGGTATAAGACACCTGGAAATCTTGAGAGAGAGAGAGAGAGAGAGAGACACTTGCAGTCTCCTGCAGGAGAGACGTACATCGTCTTCTGCCCTGGCTCAGGGCTGCCACGGGTGTCTTGGTCACTTTCTGCTCAGGAGTGAGGGATGATCCCATGGTCACTTGGGAGCGTGATGGATGACAGTGCTCCGTGAAGGAACCATTTAGATTTTTATCCTGTGGCTGGTAATAAAATAAAGAAACCTTCAAATAAGGTGACACAGAACAGAAGTAAGAATCATGGCGTGGTTATCCTAAGAAAAACAGAGCAGGTTTGCCTGTGGGGCCGTGGGAGGCCCGAGTGCTGAAGATTGCTAACCTGCATGGGTCCGTCTGCCCCGAGTTATCTCGAAGGCAGGAGAGAGGAGAGTGAGCAGGGAATTGAAACCATTTGGTCTCGGGGCCGAGATTGTGTTTTTTAGACTTGGCAAAGACATTTGCAGTGATTACTTTGATTAACCCTTGCTGGGAAAATAAGGGGCAAACCGTGCATGTTGTCCTTTGCTGTGGAAGGAGGGGCAGGAAAAAGCAGGCTCAGTCCCCTTCTCGCACCACACCCGGGGAACCTCAAAGAGCTCCCTTGGCAGGGGGACCCATACCTTTTTAATAGATGACAGTGTTGTGTCCCCGCAGCTGGAAAGTGGCCTCGATGCACAGATGGTTGCAGAAACAAGAGGTTTTTCCTCTCTGTCTTGCTTCTCTGAGTGGCTTATGTCCCTATCTTGTGTTTTTCCAAGACAGAACCCCTTTTCTGTCCCCCCACCTTACTCCACCTCCTTGTCAACAATAAACATAAACCCACCCAGCAATGGTTGTACTTTCAGGCTCCATTTGAAGGTTTGGGTCAGATCTGGCCTATGCCATGCAGAAGTCTGTGTGCTTTACTGGAGGTGGCAAGCCCACAGGTCTTTGGGTTGTGGCAGGGCCAAGCCCATTGAGCCCATTGTGGGGGCACTGGCAGGCCCAGCAGCACACATTGTGGCAGTTAGTAGTGGCTTGAAAAATGCAAAATGAAAATAATAAGATGCCAGAGAAAGACTCTTGGGGAGAATGATTTATCCATAGCATTGTCCATAAGCATCAATAGAAGGAGGGAAAAGCTGAAGTCAAGTTTATTAAAGACATATGGTGTTTAATAAAATTCGTAAACCTCTTCACCAACTGAAGACCCTCAGGGAGTGAGGGGCTTGAAACCTCTTTCAAGAGTCTTGCCAGTTGCATTCTTGGATTTTCTGTTTTCTCTGGTACAAAGACTGAACTGTCTTTATGTTTTGTAGCACATATCGATCAGATTCGGTAAAAAACTCAAAACTGTTCTCTCAGGTTGACAGACTTCTCTTTCCTTTCTAAAAAATGAAACTCATGCATACCAAAAGTTGGGGCAAAATAAATAAAAGAGTGATGATGTTTCAGACAGAAACCCAATGACAAATCAATGGTCCAAGGTTGACAGCCAGTGCCTGCAGAGGAAGAAATCGAGCAGCTACAGCCCACAAAGTAACATCTGCGGGCCATGGGTTGCTCTAGAAATCCAGCAGAGTGGTCTGAGGCTGGCCACCGAGGGCACTGGAGCCGGATTAGCTGTGCCCTTATTGACAAAGAATCACTGGAACAACAGTGCTGAGCAGAAATACATACCAGAGCCCTGGTTTCCCTTCTCCTAGGGGATGGGAGTGGTGAGTGGGAGGGGTTGAGGGTGGGTTGGTGCAAGGACGTTAAGAGATGGAAACATGCCCAGGCAGGTCCCTTCTTTCCATGGCACAGCCATCTGATGGTGTTTCCTGGCCATGTCACACTCAAATGTATGATGGGTGCCCTGTGCTCACCACTGAGCTGGGCTTGGTGTGCTAACTTATTTAAATCTCACAACAATCCAGTAAACAGACTTGACTAGCCAGGGGTTACAGGTGAGGAAAGTGAGGTTCAGAAAGGCTGAGTGCCTCTTTGAGATCCCCTCGTGGAGAACAGTGAAGCTGGGATTAGGCTCAAGTGGTCTCCCCGCTTGCCTGGGGCTGATGGGCCTAAACAAAGCTCCCCCACTCCCACGTTCTTGTTTTTAAGGCGGGGTCTTTGAAACCAAAGGCCAGGAAGCCAAGCAGGTGTTCAGCCCTAGGGGTCATGTTTCCGGTTGCCCCAAGAACTTGATGCATGCCTTCCTCATCAACACCAGAGTGGGGCGTGAGTGAGAACGTATTAGCCTTCCTTTTCGTGCTTCAGGATTCAAGGTGCCTAGCATTTTTCCAGCATGGGAGCTGGGTGTCAGGCTCTAGCTAGATTATGAGCATAGAAGCTCTGTAGGAGTGTGTGCATCAGAATGCAACACTGTGATTAACAGAACTATCAGAAATTGGAACAATTGTTTTGTTTTATGTTTTGCACTTGTTTGGACAACATTTTCTTTTTACACAAAACTTTGGATTACAATGATTGAGACATGAAATTTTGTAGAAATGATCTGGAAAGGAATAAGCGTGTGCACCAATAGTGAAGACCCACTTTCCCTTCCTCAGGAGGGTGATCCTTGAGGCCACAGCGCCACCAGCCCTACGTGTTGGGCAGCCATTTTATCCCTTTTTATTTCTTTCTTGTCCCAGTAGAATTGACGACTTCTACCCTTAGCATAAAAAGGAATGTTTCCCTTTGTGGTCATAGTTTTTGAAGGAGCTGGCTCCATCAATTGTGAAGAGAGAAGGGTGACTATGAATGACTCGAGAGGGGCACTGTACACTAGAAAAGAATGGGCTTACTAACCACCACCTCCTCTGCAGTGCACATCCTCTGTAATGTGATCTGCAGCACATTCCAAATTGTGCACCCACTTCTTTACCACTACTGAAAGGTGATGTCTACAAATCCCATAAGTGATAAAGACTTGATCCTTTTTGGAAAAGAAGCAGCTATATTATACCTCAGTGCAGGCTGCTGTGGATTGGATGTCCCCCCAAAGCTCATTGAGGCTTGATCCCCACTGTGACACTGTTGAGGATGGGAAATCCTATTATGGCAATTGAAGGGTGGGGCCTTGAAGAGGTGATTAGATTGTGAGGACTATGCCTTAGTGAGTGGATTAATCCATTGATGGGTTAATGGTGGTCATGGGTGTGATTCCAAAGCACACTATCTTGCTCTCTGTGTTTCTGCCATTTCACCATGTGATACTTCGCATTGCTGTAGAGTTACCACCAAGAACAAGGCCCTCACCAGATGTATCCCTTGGATTTTGGACTTTCCAGCCTCCAAAACTGTAAGCAATAAATATTGTTTCTTTACAAATTACCCAGTTTCAGGTATTTCTGTTATAAGCAACATAAATGGACTAATACACAGGCTTTTGCAATGTGGAATAGTTAAGGATCCAGTGATTTAGGAAAGGACCCCTGGGCCAGTTTACATCTGTGCTCCCATGTTCCAGCCCTTAGAAGCAGCAAGTGCCTGCAGCAAGTGCCTGTTCATTCACATGAACCCCCATCCATAAGCCTGCCTCTGGAACACTCCAGATAGCGGGGAGGGAGGGGAAGGAAGGGGTCACAACAGTACCAGCTCAGGGGACAGTTCTCCTGCCATGTTGATGAGCTGCTTGTGAAGGCAAGAGCCTAGCTGCTCCTAGTGGTGTGGCATCACTGGCTGCCAACAGGAGTGGTTAGAAACCCAGCACAGACGATTTTCCTTACTAGCAAGTTTGCCCTGGAAAGTCCTCAAAAAGGGGAAAACATTTCTCTAAGGCTGGCGGTCATTCAGTTTTATAGAACAAAGAGTAGGACTTGAGGCTGGGATTGAATCAAATTTTCCAAAGCATATGTAAACCTCTTGAAAAGAACATCATTTATAGTTGATGAAATTTTGTGTTTGTGGTCATTTCCATACAAATTTTGACATTTGTCTTTTTATTAGCAATGTGATGTCTCTGGGAGGAATCAATCAAAACTGCAGCATTTTCCTCTGTAACATACATTTTACCATCTATACGGATGGGTTATGTGCATTGGATTTGAATTCTCCAGAAATGAACCCAGTCTTGCAGAAGCTGCCCTTGGTGATCTGCAGAGGTGATCTGGATGGATCCTGTGTTATCAGGAGGTGGTAGAGTGTAGGGCGTGGGCCAAATCCCAGCTGCACCACTAACTGGCCCTGAGAACTTGTCAAGGTGACTGTATTTTTGTACCTCAATATCCTCATCTGTAAATTGGGGATGATGATGGTAAAATATGCTTCATAGGCTTGTTGTGAGGATTAAGTAGGTTACTACTTGTGCATATCAAGTGTGCAGCACTCTGCCTGATATGTGGAGCCCACTCAATTGTGCTGGTTAGTGGTGCTGTTGAAGGGGCTGTGACAGTTCCAAGATGCAGGAGAATTGTGTGTGGGGATTTCAGTGGTGCCTAGTATATAACCCCGGTCATCTTCAGAGACACTTTTTGTCAATGCTACGTAGGCACATTTCTTCTTTTTGTGCTATCAGGAAGGAATTGTGGGGAGGAGGCAAATGAGATAAAATTTTTCATGTGAACAAAGTCAGCTTCTAAATGTCCCTGTCTCTGGTGCTCAGAGCAGCAGCTGCTCCGTTTCAGCAAGACCAAGCACTCGGTTCCTCCTGGAGACTTTGATAAGAGGAATCCAGACGTGCTTCCTGATGCTGCATGCAGGTTCTGCTCAGCCTCACTCTCACCTGCACTGCTTTTCACTCACACTCCTTCTGGCACTTTCTGGATGACCTCTCTTGCCTTCCAGATGCTTTTTTCTGGTAAACCTTTTACCATCTGGGGAACCACACATACGCCATGATGAATTGTTAAACACACCCATGTATGCCCCACCTAATAAAGATATTGAACATTACCAGCACTCAGTATGCTCCCCAGTGCTTCCTGCCAAACACTACTTCTTCCAATTCACTTGCGGTTTCGTGTGTGTATGTGTGTGTGTGTGTGCGTGCGCATGTATGAGGATATAAACACATAACCCTTCCAATGCACTTGCTGTTTCTTTATATATGTGTGTGTGTATGTATGAGTTTATATACACACACACATATACATATGTCTCAACAACTGCATAATGGGAGTCCCATAAATAAATAAATATGAATAAATATATACTTATTTTTATATAAGGTATATTTATATAAAAACTAAATAAAATAACACAAATATGTATATGTTATTTTCTTAGTAGTTGTCCCAGGAATTACCATTAACATGTTAATTTATAACAACCTAGTTTAGATTAATACAGAATCAGTTTCAATAGTATGTAAAAACTTTGTTCCTATATTTTGTTCCCACTTCTTTACGTTCTTATTGTCACAAATTACATCTTTATATATTGCATGCCCGTCAACTTAGACTTATAATTACATTTTGCAGTTTGTGATTTGATTCCTATCAAATCACATAGGAAAAAAAGGAATTATAAACAAAGAATGCATTTATACTGTCTTTTATGTTTACCTACGTATTTAACTTTGCTAGTGCTCTTTATTACTGCATTTGTATTCAAGTTACTTTCATTCCACTTCAGCCTGAAGACTTAGTTTAACATTTCTTGGAGGGCAGGTGCACTGGTGTTTGCTTATCTTAGGTGTCTTAATTTTTCCTTTTTTTTTTTAAAGGATAATTTTACTGGATATAGAATTCTTGGCTGACATTTTTTCTTTCAGTGCTTTCAATATATCATCTCACTGCCTTCTGGCCTCCATAGTCTCTGATGAGAAATTAGCCATTAATCTTATTGACAGTTTTTTGTATGTGATGAGTCACTTCTTTCTGGGTGCTTTTAAACATTCTCTCTGTCTTGAGCTTTCAACAGTGTCATCATGTATGTCTAGGTTGAGATCTCTTTGAGTTTATCCTATTTATAGTTCATTGAGCTTTGTAAATATACAGACTAATATTTTTCATAAATTTTGGGAAGTCTTTGGCCTATTTGTTTAAATATTATTTTTATACCTTCTCTTTCTTCTCTTCTTCTGAGAATGCCATTGTACATTTGTTGGTACACTTGCTGCTGTCCCATAGGTCATTGAGCTCTGTTCATTTTTTCTTCATTCTTTTTTCTTGCTGTGCCTCAGATTGGATAATCTCAATTGACCCTATCTTCCAGTTTGCAGATTCTTTCTTCTGTCTGCTCAAATCTGCCCTTTATTCCTTCTCGTGAATTTTTCATTTCAGTTACTGTACTTTTCAACTCCAGCATTTCTATTTAGTTCCTTTTAATAATTTCTCTTTATTGATATTCTCTATTTAGTAAGGCACTGTTCTCATACTTCCCTTTAGTTCTTTAGACATGCCTTCCTTCAGTTTTTTGGACTTGTTTAAAATAGGTGATTTAAAGACTTTGGTAATTCCAGTGCCTCGATTTCCTCATGGACAGTTTCTATTAATTTCTTTCTCATTGTGTGTACCAGTCATTCTTTTATTCATGTCTTTTTCTTGTCTCATTTTATTTTTTGAAAAATCAACATTTCAAATAATACAGTGTGACAACTCTGGAAACCATGTTCTTCCTCTCCCGAGGCTTCCCTTAGTAGCTGTTCATTTGTTTAGTGACCTTTATAAATTAATTCTGTAAAGTCTGTGTCTTTGTTGCACACGTCCACTGAAATCTCTATTTGCTTAGCATAGTGTTCAGCTAATAATTGGACAAAGACTCCTTTGCCTGTAACCCACAAGTCTCCAGGTCTCTGTGTCTCTGCTGAGTACATATGTGTGGGGGTTGGGGCACTTCTTAACGCTCAGCCAGGCAGCTGAACACTATGCTTTAGTTTTTACTTCCTGCTTGTGCAGAGCCTCAAGGTCAATCAGAGGTGAGAGGTTAGAGCCTCCTCAGGTGTTTTCCTGAGCTTGTGCACGGCCTTACGCATGTATATTTCTTCTAGATTCTTAGGACTATGTTGGAGCTTTTCAAAGCCTACAGAGGCATCTCACTCCTCAGCTTTTCCTTTTAAGTTTTTTTGGTTAGTCTATTGTTTGCCCTATTATCTATCCCCTCAGGTAGCTGATGGTGACATCGTGATGTCCAATGTATTTGACAAATGCCACAGAGGAGAAGCGAGTGAGAGTGACACCTTTCTCCTGTATCTGCCAGGGAACTACCAGATAGGTCAAATAATGGCTTCTCTTTGGGATGGAGACTTAGAAGATGCTCTGGCCCTGTAATGCTCCCTCTGGCACTGAGAATGTGGGCTGTTAATTTTCAAGGTTGCCACAGAGTTGGGGAGTGGGGGATGGGATTAGGGTATGTTCAGTTGCCACAAAGCTTGCTGTTGTTAATGATATTTAGCCATTTTTCTTAACTGAATGTTCCCTGGGTTGCTGCAAGTCTGGATAATTTCCAGATTTCTGAAAAAGTTGATTTTGAGAAAATTTACCAGTTATTTATTTTTTTTTAGTGCTTTTATGGAGAGGCAAACTTTGGAGTTCCTTACTCCTCCATGTTTGCTGATGTCACATCAGTCTTTCAATTTGAACATTTGTTTTATCTCCATTTTATATAATTATGTTTATTCTATTATTTTTTTTCCATTTGTGTCATCTGTTTTGTTTCCTTTTTTCCTTGCCTTTTTTGTATTAATTGAATAATTTTATTATTTAATTTCCCTTTTTCCATTAACTTTTTTGTTTTATATTCTTGGCCAATGACACCCATATATAAAAGAATATTTTTTTACCATTTCCCAGACAATGTTATGATCTAGAACACTTTATCTATATTTACCCCTCTCATGCCTTTGTGCTGTTATAGTAATCATGAATTTGAATTCTACATACAGTTTAGTTTCTGTAAATCATCATTATTGTTTTGTACAATTTGTTTAGATTTACAAACATATATGCGCTTTTCCTTTCTACATTGTGAGTTATTTTCTTTTAGCACTTAAAAAAATCATTCCATTGTTTTTGGCTTCCATTGTTTCTACTTGAAAGTTAACTGTCAGTCTCATTGTTGCTGCTTTGAAGGTAATACGTATTCCTCCTTCTAGCTGCTTTCAGGACTTCCTTTTGTCTTTGGTTTTCTGAAAATTTACTCTGGTATGTTGTAGAAAATGCTGTCAATGCTCCACATGTATTCCTTTGGATGCTTTTATCAGTATGCAGTTATATTGAAATCAAAGCAAGGAAATACCAAATGACAAAAAATTTACAACACTTCTGATAATTAGTCAATTTAAAATAGCAGTAATGAAATTCATTTCTGTATGAATTCTAGAGCCTTTCGTTCTAGAGAGATGATGAACCACACCCAGTTCTTGGCATATAATTAATGTTCTGTAAATGTTTCAAAGAAATGTTTCAGTAAATATTTCAGTGAATGAATAAATGAATGAATGAATTAGGTCAAATTAATGATCAGGCCAAATTGAAGATAAATATTCTTCAGCTTTTGATCTGACGCTCATCTTGTTCTATTGAACAGGTCCCTGAAATTCTCTTGGGGCCACTTTCTTCAGGTTATTTATTCACCTAGAAGCAGCTTCCCAAGATGGCCCTGAGCATCAAGCCTGTGGATGGCACCTCAGACTTGTTCCCCAAGAACATTTTGTCTCCCTAGGCCTTTGGGCCTGAAATGGGAAGGTTAGTCCCAGAGGCTTCTTCAATGCATTCAGGTCCTTTTCCTCCTTCTCTTGATAATCCCTTTCCTTTGTACTAGACTTCTTAGCTAATGGTTGCTGGACTGCACCATAGCATGCTCTCTGCTTCTCCACCACATGGCCAGGATGCAAGTTTTCCAAACATTTACACTCTGATTCTCTTTTAAATTCTGGCTTTATGTCGTGCCATAAACTCAGTGTAGGCTGTTAGAAGTAGCCATGCAGCTTCCTTAATACTTTGCTGCTTAGAAATTTCTTCTGCCAAGTACTCTGGTTCACAATTCTTAAGTTCCAACTTCCACAAAGTCCCAGGGCATGGACACAATGCAGCCAAATTCCTTGCAGCAAGGGTGATCTTTGCCCCAGTTTCTGATAAACTCCTTATTTCTATCCGAGACTTCCTTAGAATGGTCTTTACAGTCCATATTTCTATCAGCATTCTGCTCACCACCATGTAACCAATCTCTAAGACATTCCAAACTTTCCCTCATCTCTTTGTCTTCTTCTGAGTCCTCAAAACTCCTCCAACCTTTGCCTAACATCCAGTTCCAAAGCTGCTTCCACATTTTCAAGTATTTGTTATAAGCAGCATCCCACTTCTTTAGTACCAATTTTCTGTATTAGTCCATTTTGTGCTGCTTATAACAAAATACTCGGAACTGGGCGGTTTATAAAGAAAATGAAATTTATTGCTTACAGTTTCTGAGGCTGGGAAGTCCAAAGTCCATTTGGTGGTGGCAACAGTGACCCAGGGGTCTCACATTGCAAGACTGTGGAAGCAGGGAGAGCAAGAGAGAGAGACAGGCAGACTTTCCTCTTCTTTTAAAGCCCTCAGAACCACATCCCTGACCATCATTTTAAATCCATTCATTACTGCACAGTCCTACAATCCAATCACCTCTTCAAGGCTCCACCTTTCAATTAACGTAATAGGATTTCCCACCATCTTACCAGTCACAGTGGGGGTTAAGTTGCTAAATACATAAAATTTGGGGGACACAATACAGGCTTTAGGGAGTTTTGGGAGGACATAATTCAATCCACTACAAGTGTTGACCATGGTCACCCTGCTGTGCAATAGAACATCAGAACTTATTCCTCCTAACTGCAATTTTGAACCTTTTGGTCAATCTCTCCCTGTTCCTTCCCTCTTCTCCTCTCCAGTCTCTGGTAACCACTCTTCTGCTCTCTGGCTCTATAATACCATTCTTTTTTTTTTTTAAGATTCTGCATATGGGTGAGATTGTGTGGTACTTATCTTTCTGTGCCTGGCTTATTTAATTTAGAGTAATGTCCTCCAGGTCCGTCTGTGTTGCTGCAAATGACAGGATTTCCTTCTTTTTATTGCTAAATAATATTCCACTGTGTCTGTATACCACATTTTAAAAATCTATTCATCCACTGATGGAACTTAGGTTGGTTCCATATCTTGACTATTCTAAATAGTGCTGCAATAAACATGGGACAGCAGATATCTTTTTGACATTCTGACTTCATTTCTTTTCAGTATATACCCAGTAGTGGGATTGCTGGATCATATGGTAGTTCTATTTGTGGTTTTTTGAGGAAACTCCATACTGTTTTCCATAATAGCACTCCTAGTTTACACTCCTGCCATCACTGTGTACATGTTCCCTTTTCTCCACATCCTCGCCAGCACTTGTCTCTTTACTTCAGGAATCACAGGAAGATGGTAAAGTGAGAAAGCTGTCATTTCTGATGCTCTAATTGAAGAGGACTGATGATTAACAGCAGAAGCAATAGCCAGCATCACAGATTGTCTCAGTTGGCTCAGCTTGCACATTGTGACTGCAAAATCACAGTTGAGCAAACTTTCCAGTCAATGGGTGCCAAAACTGTTTATATTTTTAGTTTATACCTCTTAATTCCATTTTCCCACAAATTCTTTGATGTCTTCTTGTATATATGAGTCCTTTGACTTTTTTAAAAAAGAATTCTTAAATTATTAATTTTTTGGAGCCAGTGGGTTTGATCTTCCATGGTAGGGAGTGGCGGGGGTGCAGACTTTGGTTCTAACATTTTCTTAAGCAGCACACTCCTCTTCTCTGTGATGTTTTCTTTCCCATTGGAGTGGCTGCTTAACTTGGAAACCCTCTTTTCTAGTATATGTCAAGTGTTACCAGAACCTAGAAAACTAAAAAGTTTTGAGTAGTTTCATAATTAAACAACTCAAGCAGACATTGCTGTAAAGAGATACTTAGGGCCAGTCACACAACAATGGAGTAGCAAAAGAGGCCAGGATGTTACTACTGTTTGTGTGTGTGTGTGTGTGTGCATGCTTTAGAGGACTAGCAGATATTTAGTGGCTCTGTGCTGAGACCTGAGATCTGGGGAGACACCACTGCATAGTGGCTAATGGACAACCTCTGGAATCCAACCAATTTGGGATGCAATCCCAACTCCCCATTTATAGGCTGTATGACCTAGGGGAAGGGACATAGCTTCCTGTTATAGGATGAATTGTATTCCCCAAGTCCCTATGTTGAAGTCCTAACCCCCAGTACCTCAGAATGTAACTGTATTTGGAGACAAGGTCCGTGGGTGCTTTTTTACGGCAGCCCTAGCAAACTAATACCTCCCATTCTATAAAACAGAGATGGTGATGGTGGTAACCCAACAGAACTACAGCGAGACTGAACAGGATCAGTGCAGGCCTGATGTGACACATGCATTATTTATATATGTGTTACTTTCTACTGCTGCTGTAACAAACTACCACAAACTCAGTGACTTAAAACAACCCCCAGATCTACTCAGATCATCTTATGGTTCTGGAGGTCAGGGTCCAACAGGGATATCACCATGTGAAAATCAAGGTGTTGATAGGGCTGCGTCCCTTTCTGGAGACTCCGTTTCCCTGCTCATTTGGGTTATTGGTAGAGTTCACTTCTGTGTGGTTGTATGTATGGCTTCCCCATTTTCTTGGTTGCTATAAACTGAGGGCCATTTCCAGAGGCTGCTGCATCCCGTGGCTCATGGCTCCCTTCCTTCATCTTCAAAGCCAGCACTGGTGAATCGAGCCCTTCCCACATCACATCTCTGACCAACTCTCCTGCCTCCCTCTTTTGTTTTTAATAGCTCATGTGACTAAATTGGGGCCACTGGATAATCCAGGACAATCACCCTGTCCCCTGATTCATAACCTTCATTCCTTCTTCTGCGGTCTTAATTCCTTTTTGCCACGTAGCCTGTAATCCTGCAGACTGTAACATACTCACAGGTTCTAGAAATTAGAAGGGAATGTCTTTGGGGGACCATGATGATAAGTACTGCCCCACCGTAGCCATCTTCCCCATCCAGGATGAGTTATCCTTGGGTTACAGAGCCACCTGAACACGTGGAAAACGTTGTACTGAAGGCAAAGGGTAGGAAAGAGGCTGGATTAAATCGATTGCCTTTGGAACTAGCTAAGAGGACAATTCTGGATTTTTAGGTGGTGAGATGTGGGTCGAGAGCCCAACCCCTTGGTGGCTAAAGCGATGCTGGTCTCTACCCTCAGACTGGTTCTCACTGCACGGCCTCGCTTCTCAGTCCTGAGTCTCTCCGAAGAAGGAAGAATGTATGGGCAGCTCAGCTGGCATCTCTGTGTGTGAAAGTTGGTTCCGTGGAGACACACACACACACGCGCCCCTAGAAAATATGAACCATCTGGAAGAGTTAAAAGAATTGAGACTGAGTACAGAAGATTGATAGTTTTAAAACGTACCGAGCATGCTTATTTTAGAGTGACACTAGTAAGGCCCTCCTTCTGTGTGTCAGGCTCAGGAACAGGTGCTCTCTGTTCATTGCTTCACTTAGTATTCCCTGAAACTCTGCAGGGACTCTCCCCTCACCTATGAGAAAACTGAGGTGCAGAAAGGGGATAGGTGCTGCTGAAGGCCCTGCAGCTTGTAAGTGGTGGAGCCGAGGCAGAGCCTTTGCTGAGCGTGAGGAAGAGATGACCTTAAGATGCAGTACAAAGTATTTAGGTTAGACATGATATTAATCTGGAAAAAATAAAGCTCACTGCAAGACTTTGCAATGGGTGATTAGGAGCCCATGGAATCTTCTGGATGCCTTTAGAAATATTACGGTTTCTCAATGGCCAAAAGGTAGAACCAACCCAGGTGTCCAAAGATGGATAACCAGATAAACAAAATGTGGTATATACATACAATAGAATATTATTCAGCCTTAAAAAGGGAGGAAATTATTCAAAAAAAATTTTTTTTAAATTTTATCATTGCACAATGAAAACATTTTTTGGGTCCCTTTACCAATTTCTCCCTATCACCTGCCCCCCTCCCCGCAAAAGGGAGGAAATTTTGACACGTGCTACAGCATGCATGAACCTTGAGGATATTATGCTAAGTGAAATAAGCTAGTCACAAAAGGACGGATACTGTATGATTCCACTTATATGAGGCACTTAGAGTAGTCAAATCATAGAAACAGAAAGTAGAATAGTGGTTGTCACCCTCAGGAGGAAGGAGGAAATAGGGAGTTAGTGTCTAATGTGCACAGTTTCAGCTGGGAAGGCGAAAAAGTTCTGTGGATGGACAGTGGTGATGGTTGAACAGTGATGCGATTGTACTTAATGCTACTGAACAGTACACTTAAAAATGGTTACAATGGTAGGTTTTATGTTATGTGTATTTTAGCACAGTTTGAAAAAACAGGATGGTTAAGTGTGGTAATTCATGAAGGTGAGAGCTGGTCCCCAGGGCAAGTTGTCATGTCCTCAGACAGTGTGTGGCCTGCTGTGAGTGTGGTATAGCTCTCGTGTCGTCTGCTTTCCTGGCTCATGTCTGCTAGCTAGTAATTCTGCTTCTTATGCTGAGCTCGATGGGTCACGTGGTTGAGAGCTCTCCACCAGGGCTCAGCTGTTTTGGGCCCCCTGGGAGTGGTGTTTTTGCGGGTAAGCCTGAGTCTGTGGTTTCTAAGACGTTGACTAGGTTTCGTGTTGCAAGCCTGGAAGAGGCCTGGGTGCTTCTTGCATGAAAAAATGTTGTGCCTGATTGACAGGTAGGTGAGTTTTCAAGAGTAATTGCACGTAAGACTCACTGTGGAACATGTGATCCATGAAAGAAGACAAAGTGCAATCTTGTTTTTGATGCAGATGGACACATAAAAGAGTTCGTGCTCCTCGGAAAGTTCTAGAAATTTTGAGGCACAACATGTGGTGGATCAAAGAGGTCCTTTAAGTCAAGAATCAGATTTTGGTGGGACATACCCTTGGATAACACTCCTTACAGCACACCGAAGTTCTTTTTTTCTATCTTTGTTTAGCAAATCTCCTAGAAGGGTTCAAGTGCACTCTGTGACTTCCTCTCCCTTCTCTCATCCCCACAGCCCGGTGGAGGTGGCAGTCCTTCGTGACTGAGGCTGGGCATCTTTTTACATGCTTAATGTCTGTTTGTATTTCTCTCTGTGTAAATTGCCTGTCCACATCCTTCTGTTTAAAAAAAGGATGTTTTTTTTTTTTCTTCTTAAATTATTTATAAATTGCTGCTTTTTTCTTATTAAATTGTTTTTAAATCCTGGATGCTGATTCTTTATTTGCAATGGGTGTTCCAAGTATTTTGTTCCAATCTGTTTTTTTCAAACTGTGGTTTTGTTGTTGTTGTTTAATAGCACTGAAAAATGTGTGTAGTTCTTTTCTTTATAGCTGTTGCATTTCATTTCTACTCTTACTCTAAATTTTCAAAAATGGTATCTTAGGGTTTTTGTAATGCTTTTATAGTGTGTTTTTTTGTGTTTGTTCTTTGATTCATTTGAAATTCATTTTTGTGTGTATAGTGTGAGATGGGGTTCTAAATTTTATTTTGATCCAGGTAGATAGTTGATTCTCTGAGTAAAATTTATCTAATTTCCTACTGATTGGAGATCCCATCATTTTTATGTTCACTTGCTTACACACACACACACACTCACCTTCTAAATTATAAAAATTTTTTTGTTTTTTTCTTTTATCTGCTTTTTTCTTAATTTTTATTAGCATATTCCTTGTTACCCTCATTCTTTTTTTTTTTTTTTTAAATTTTATTTTGTCCATATACATTGTGGCTGATTAATGCTCCCCATCACCAAAACCTCCCTCCCTCCTCCCTCCCCCCTCCCCCCCAACAATGTCCTTTCTGTTTGCTTGTCGTATCAACTTCAAGTAATTGTGGTTATTATATCTTCTTCCCCCTGCCCGTTTTTTTTTTTTTTTTTTTTTGTGTGTGTGTGTGTGTGTGTGTGAATTTATATATTAATTTTTAGCTCCCACCAATAAGTGAGAACATGTGGTATTTCTCTTTCTGTGCCTGACTTGTTTCACTTAATATAATTCTCTCAAGGTCCATCCATGTTGTTGCAAATGGCAGTATTTCATTCATTTTTATAGCTGAGTAGTATTCCATTGTGTAGATATACCACATTTTCTGTATCCACTCATCCGATGATGGACATTTGGGCTGGTTCCAACTCTTGGCTATTGTAAAGAGTGCTGCGATGAACATTGGGGAACAGGTATACCTTCGACTTGATGATTTCCATTCCTCTGGGTATATTCCCAGCAGTGGGATAGCTGGGTCGTATGGTAGATCTATCTGCAATTGTTTAAGGAACCTCCATACCATTTTCCATAGAGGCTGCACCATTTTGCAGTCCCACCAACAATGTATGAGAGTTCCTTTTTCTCCGCAACCTCGCCAGCATTTATCGTTCAGAGTCTTTTGGATTTTAGCCCTCCTAACTGGGGTTAGATGGTATCTCAGTGTGGTTTTGATTTGCATTTCCCAGATGCTGAGTGATGTTGAGCATTTTTTCATATGTCTGTTGGCCATTTGTATGTCTTCCTTAGAGAAATGCCTACTTAGCTCTTTTGCCCATTTTTTAATTGGGTTGCTTGTTTTTTTCTTGTAAAGTTGTTTGAGTTCCTTGTATATTCTGGATATTAATCCTTTGTCAGATGTATATTTTGCAAATATTTTCTCCCACTCTGTTGGTTGTCTTTTAACTCTGTTAATTGTTTCTTTTGCTGTGCAGAAGCTTTTTAGTTTGATATAATCCCATTTGTCTATTTTTCCTTTGGTTGCCTGTGCTTTTGGGGTCGTATTCATGAAGTCTGTGTCCAGTCCTATTTCCTGAAGTGTTTCTCCTATGTTTTCTTTAAGAAGTTTTATTGTTTCAGGGTGTATATTTAAATCCTTAATCCATTGTTACCCTCATTCTTTATGCCCTTATCCAATCTCTTCCCTCCTCCTTCCCCCTCTAATAACCATAGATTTGTTCTCTCCATCTGATAGATTAACTGTTCCTCTGTTGGTTTGCTGCATAGATGATCTGTCCAGTGCTGAGACAGGTGTGATCCAGTCCTCCCCTATTATCGTAAATCAGATACTTCTTCTATTACTCTGGAGTGTGTTTTGTGGAGAGAGAAGACCTCTTCTTTATATTTTTTAATTTTTAATTTTATTTAGTCTCCACTGGTGCCTCTCCTTGTGTCAATGCTACATTATAAATTTTTGACTCCTGTCTCCTTGTTTAGAGTTATTTATTTAGACTTTTGTCTAGTGTTTGAGAAAAGCATTTTCGTTTTCATTGAGCATCTCTACTGTCTTATGATCTCAACTTTATGCTTTTGTATTTATTAATTCTGTACTTCTTTCTTTTGGTACTTTTTTGCTTCTAGAATTGAATGCTCAGTGCATCCACTTTCATTTTTAAAATGTTCTAATTCTTACATTAAAGACTGTAAATCTTTTCCAGAAAACCTCTCTGACTGCAATTTACAGGTTTTGATGTGCAGCCCCTGTGTTTGTTTTAAAATAGTTCACAAGTCTGTTGGAGTTTTTCTGCGTTTTAGAAGGTTGTCTTAAAGTTCTCCCACGAATGGAATTTTTGGCTGTCCTTTTAGCTATTAATTTATGTCTTATGGAATTTTTTTGTCCAATGAAGTTACCCGGTGAGACTTTTGCTTTGAGAAATGTGTGAGGTTTTCTTTGAAGACTGACAGTGGCCAGTTTGGGGGAGGGCTTCCTGTGTTTGAAGTGAGTGAGTATTTTCTGATTGTTAAGTACAAAGTTCTCTATCAAATCATTCCTCTTAATTATATTATTAAAATTTTCTTGATTCTCACTTTGTTTGAGTCTACTCAATCTGTTGATATTTGCAAGAGTTGTGTTAAAGTGCCCATTATGAGGTGGACTAGCCCATTTCTTGACTTTCTATCAGTTTTTATATTGAATATTTTGGAGTTAGTTGTTACGTGCATAAAGGTTCAGGATTGTTATATAGATTTTACTTTTTTATTTTTTAATTTTATTTATTTATTTATTTATTTTTAAAAGATGACCGGTAAGGGGATCTTAACCCTTGACTGGCTGTTGTCAGCACCGCGCTCACCCAATGAGCAAACCGGCCATCCCTGTATAGGATCTGAACCAGTGGCCTTGGTGTTATCAGCACCACACTCTCCCGAGTGATCCGTGGGCTGGCCCAAGATTTTACTTTTTTATTAATTGGAAATATGTTTTCTTTGTCCATTTAGATGTTTTTATCTTTGAATTCTATTTTCTAAAATTAATATTACGGCTCCAGCCTCTATTTTTTAGTGCTCGCCTGCTATGCCTTTTTTTTTTTTTTACCTTTTCTTTTTCGCCTTTTTGAATTATTTTATTTCAGAAGTGTTCCTTATTTTCAGAATTTCTGCCTTTTTAGAGGAATTTAACCTTGAATTTTTACTGATTAATGATCTGTTTGAATTTATTCCTGCCGTGTTATTTTATGTTTTAGCTCTAAAATGGTGCATGTTCCTCTTCGTCTTAATTAAAAATCCACTTGCACAAAACTTTCTTGTCTCCTGTTAGATTGACTGTTTCTTCCTTTTCTTGCTTTTTTTCCCTAATGGTTTGAAATTAATATATCTCATTTCTACCTTCTTCTAGTGATTACCCCTCAAACATTTATTTACACATTAACCCTTACTTTCCCCTATCAGTGTTGATTTAATTACATGCATACTCCTCATCCCCTACTGTCCCATCAAGACAAGAACCTTCATTTTCACTTTCTCTGTCATCATCACTTCTCATTTAAGATTATATGGAATAATCATCAAGATTATTGTTAATTTTTTTCTTACAATCAATACCTATTTGCATGTAACTATGTATTTTACTCTTTTCTTACCACTTAAAAAAGATTCTTTGACCATCTCTTGGATTGTACTGCATTTTGCTAAAGGACTGCCTCTAATTATTCTTTCAGAGAAGGTGATAGAGTTTGGATGTGTTGTCCCCCCAAAACTCATGTGGAAATCTGATCTCCAAGGTGGCAGTGTTGGGAGCTGTTTGAGTTATGGGGGCGGATCCCTCATGAATGAATTAATGCTCTCCCTGGGGAGTGGGGGCAGTGAGTGAGTGCTTACTTTACTAGTTCCTTTGAGAGCTGGTTGTTTATAGGTCCCTGGCACCCCCCCCTTGCTTCTTCTTGCCATGTGATCTGCTTGTACCTGCCAGCTGCCTGCTGCTTTCTGTCATGAGTAGAAGCAGCCTGAAGTCTGAGCCAGATGCAGCTGTCCCAAAATTGTAAGCCAAGTAAACCTCTGTTCTTCATTAAATTACCCAGTCTCAGGTATTCAGTTATAGCAACACAAAAATGGACTAATACAGAAGGACTCTTAATAATAAACTTTCCATGTTTCTCTAGTAATCAGGTGTTGCTACATTAATGCCATACAACAATTAACACATGGCCCAGTGACTTATAATGACAAGCACATATTTTCCTTGCTTGTGGGTCCATGGGTCAGCCGGAATTTGGCTGCTTCTGATCAGGCTTGGTTGGGCTTGGCTTCAGCTGTAAGTTGGATTTGGGTCTGCTCATGTGTCTGGTTCTGGGAGCAGTGGCACCCTGGGGAGTACGCCTTCCATGGCAAATCACAGGAGCTTAAGGGCCGAGCAAAACCACACAAACACATCTCAAGTTTTTGCTCGTGTGTCATTGGCCAAAGCAAGTCACAAAGCCAAGCTCAAAGCTAATGGGGTGAGGGTGCATACTCATTATTCTCTGCTGAGAGGCCCTTCAAGGTCCCACAGCTGAAGGATTGAGTAAAGAACTGGAAACAACAATTCAACTGACCATGACATAACTGGAAATATTTTTGTTTTTCTTCACACTTGAATGATAGTTTGGTTGGGTATATGATGTTCTGGTTGTTTTTTTCCCCCATGTTTTTCCTTTTTCTTTCTTTTCTTTAAGTAAAACCTATTCTCTCTTCTACCTGGAAGATTTTACTTGTGCTCTTTTTGGTACTTTTTACCTTAAAATATTGTAAAAGAATGTGTACCTATGATTGACACCAAATTTACTGTGTCTACTTTTAAGTCTCATCTTGTTTCCTCTTACTCCTTTGTCTGGACAATTAATTTTTCCACTTATGAGTCTGATACTTTTGTTCTGATGATAGTTTTCCTTAAATACTTGTGCTTTAGTGGATGTGTTTTCCAGTTTTGTATTGGAGATTACCTGAATGTTGTTTCCCCTTTACTACAGTCTAGTGACAGGAGTAGGTTGGGGGCAGGCCAAGCCTTGGGGGGAGTAGGCTGTCTGTGTGCTGTGGTTTAAATGCGGCCTCCAAAGTTCATGTGCTGAAAACTTAATACCCAATGCATCAGTGCTGAGATGTGGGACTTATAAGAGGTGATTAGGTTATGGGCTCTGCCCCATGAATGGATTGATGGCAACTATAGTCAGAGTGGGTTCATTATCTCAAGAGTGGGGTCCTTGTAAAAGATTAGTTCAGTCCCCTCTCTCACTCGTTTGATTCCTCTACTATGTTATGCCACATCAATAAGACCCTCACCAGATGTGGACCCTTGCTCTTGGACTTCTCTGCCTCCAGAACCATGAGCCAAATACACTTCTATTGTTTATAAATTGCCCCAGTCTGTGGTATTATGTTTTATCGGCACAAAATGGATGAAGACATTGTGGATGTGGTCTCTGCTGTCCATCTGATCTCATCCATCAGGGAGTCTTGAGAGCTTTGAGTTCTGTGAGCACTTCCTTCTGGTTATCTAGTCTAGGTAAGGATTGTTTTCTTTTATAAAGTGTACTTTATTGTATGCTAGGGATTTGGGATGAGAGGCAGACAGGTATGCACACTCTGGCTAGTTTCTTCTTGGTTGCTTTTCTGGAAGTAAGTTTTAAAAGGAAAGAGAGAGCCTAAGGACCCAGAGAAAGAGCAGGAAAGGCAGTCCCTTCCTGCAGCACAGGCCTAGCTCAGGCTCTGGGGACCATCCCTGGGCAGGGTGCAGATAAGGTCTGCTCTTTCCTTCCTCCTCCTTTGACCTCTCCCTGCCTGCAGCTCTCCTGTAGTAGGGCAGGTTGAAGGAAGAAACTGGCCGTGGCTATACGCCATTCTCCCCTGGTCTTTGCTGGCCCTAAGCACCCTCTGCCTGGTTGCCATCCACATGGTGGACCTCTTGGGAGGCTCTTTGGAGAATTCAACAGGCTCCTCCACTGGCCACTTCCCTGATGTGGGAGATCCCCTTGGGCTCAAGCTATTCTTTCTAAAGTATCCCTTATTCAAGGAAGAGCCTGGAGTTCTTTGCAAGCTGAAAGGTGTGTTTATTCACTTGTCAAACATTTGTTGAGTGTTGTTTTGTGCTGGGTCCTTTGGTGAAAAGCTGGACATACAAGGATAATTTGCAGAGTTCCCACCTTGCAGGGGCTTTTCATCCATTGATAGAGACTTTCATGTAGGATTATAGTACTTATGAAATAGATGATGTGGTGTCATTTCTGCTTGCTGAGGTGAGGAGATGAATGGGCTGGTTGGAAAGGTTTTATAGAGGATATGGGTCTTAAATGAGTCTTGAAAGGTGAGCAGGCATTTTTGGTGCAGTGTAAAGAAAGAGGACTATGGAAAGTGAGGCTTCAAGGAGGACCATGAGTCTAGGCCCCCATTCCAGACAGAGGCAGTGAGTTCCCCAAAGGGGCTGGACAGGGGAGATGTGGCTTCCCTTGGTTTATGGTTTCAGAAAGACCCATATGGTAGATGTGAAGAGCAGGGCTTGGATGGGGACAGTGCTAAGAGGCTGTTTGGAGTCCTGAGAGCTGGTCATGAAGAAAGTGCCTTGGAGGGCCATTCTTATTTTGGAAGCCCCATGCACACACACACACACACAACTGGATGCAGAAAATGGAACCATTGCTCAGGCTGGAGCCAGGCCACATTTGCCATGGAAAGATAGAGTCCACAGAAACAACAATCCCCGAGAGCCAATATCCTTCAGAAACTCCTCTCCTTTGAGCCCTGAAGGGAGAGACACATCTGAGTCTGAGAAGGGAAGTAGGGCCCAAGGATGGTGTAACTGCCCACATCATTTGTCAGCAAGGTGGGAAAGGGACGCTTTAGCACAGTTATACAACCATTTCACAGGGCAGGACTAATTAATCAGTGTTTTGGAGAAGGATGCTGGATTCTCCAAATATCTCTTTCCATCATGCATGAGAGGGAAACAGAAACAAGGAAAGAAAGAGTGGTTTGTCTGGTCTTTATATGTGTGTTGTTAACAAAGATTTAGCAACGTTGGCAAAAGGCCATTAGGAAATCAGGATATCAGATTATTTTAGGGACCCATCTTGGCTTCAAACAAGTGAGTTTAGAAGTATTTGACAGTCCATTATTTTTGTCCCATTAAGTTACACTTGTCCATTTACCAGCTCGGCCTAATTCCAGGGCCTGTGGTGTGGCTTCCAGGTTTTCTTCATAGTGATAGAAGGTCCCTGGCGCTGAGCCTCATAATTAAAATGTAGGTCTAGGATAGGAGTGTTCTACATTTTGGAAATGGTGTTATTCGGTACAGAGTTAATACTAATTATAATGGGATTTAATTTCCAACAAAGCTCAACTGAAATCCCCTTCTGCCTCCCCACTATTTCTGGTAGAAGAGCTTAATTAAGTTACTCACGGATCGTCAGATTTCATTTTTGGTTGAAAGGTCTCATGTTTGATTTTGGCACAGAAACAATTTCTTACTTTCTTGTACTGGAAAACTAGAAAAAGTATCTTTACTTTTGTGTATTCTACCCAAAAAGAGCTCGAGTCTGTGTCATGAGCTTTTAAGTGTTAGGCATTGTTTGAGGGGAGGTATCATTTGCAAAGAAAATGCAAAAATGCTTGATTTATCTAGAGGTCACTTTTCTGGCAGCTTTGATTATCTGGAACACAGCCAACTACAAGAATGTAGTGAAAACACACTGAGCTGCCAAAATATTACCAAAACTCTCAGTGCCCAAGCTCTAGCTCACAACACACGTCTCTTAGGTGCTCCTCAAACAATCTTGGTTATAATGATTTCCTGGATCCTCAGCAAATGAGAAGTAAGGATTGAAATGGGGAGCCTTCCAGAAGTAGGCACCCTGATGTCAGAGAGACTGCTGGCAGGCTGGTGGCACAGCTGGGGAGGGGAGAGGTACAAAAAGCAGGTGGAAGAGAGACCCACTTACTGAGCTGGCCCAAGGTAGGAGGCAGAAGTACAGCAAAGGATGGAGGGGAGTTCAGATTTTGAGCCATTTAGTGACTGTGCAATACACTGAGAAAACTTTTCATCTTACAAAATCAAAATAAAAGCAACTTTGAAACTTTGCATTAAAGGAAAATTCACGTTTGTGAAACTTCGTCTTTCTCAACAGCTACCGCCGAGAAGCCAATAGCCTCACAGGAGACGCGACCTGCTGTCACGATCCAGGCAGGTGTCAGAGTCCACGTGGGTCTGCCCTGTCTGGTTAGCCACGGAAGCTGTGTGCAGTCATGCCTTGCACTGAGTGGGCATAAAAATATGTGCTGGCCCCTCCAGTTCCAGAGTTAAGATGGCAAAGATTCAGTTTCTCCTCTCTCAATGTAACTAAATACCCTGGAAATTATTCAACAGACAATTATAAAAGGACCCTGAACACTTCAAAGAAGAAAGACACCTCAGGCCCTAAAAAATGACAATATGGTGAGTTCCATGTGTTTTCTTTTTATTGCTCAGATTGGGTGTCTGAGAGGTCTGCAATGTGAGACTGACAACCCACATAGATTAAACAATGACAACCACAAGAAAAGCTAAAGGACTAGGAAAGGGGATGCCCAATGAGACTAGTGGGGACCCTCAGCCTCAGCTCTGTGACCAGGGCCCCTGCGGGTGGTCTGACCTTTTTGCAGTAGCAGAAACAAAGTCCTGGCCATTCAGTAGTTGGAATCAATGGGTGACCCCATCTTTCCACAGTGGCAGTGAAGTCCTGTATCAGTGTGGGACTGAGAAAATACTGGAAGAAATAATGGTAGAAAACTTCCCAAATTTCACAGAAGACATAAATGTTCAGATTCATTAAGCTAAGAGAACCCCAAACAGGATAAACCTAAAGAAGTCCATGTCAAGACATATCATCATCTAACTCATGAAAACTAAAGACAAAGAAAAAAATGTTAAAAATAGCCAGAGAGAAATGATGCATTAGCTATAAAGAAAGCTCAATTTGAGTGATGGGGAATTTCTCATCTAAAACCATGAGGGCCAGAAGGAAGTGCAACATTTGTCAAGTGCTGAAAGAAAAGAACCGTCAGCCCTGAATCAAATATTCAGTAAAACTATCCCTCTCAGTTGAAAAGAGGAATAAAAACATTTGCAGAGGAAGGAAACCTAAGATGATTGTTGTTAGCATAGCCACTGTTAAGAATGCCTGAGACATCTCTCCAAACAGAAAGAAAAAATTTTTTTTCTTTTATTTATTTATTTATTTTTATTTTTATTTTTTTCCAATATACAATGTGGTTGATTATTGTAGCCCATTACCAAAACATCCCTCCCTCTTCCCTCCCCCCCTCCCACCCAACAATGTCCTTTCTGTTTGCTTGTCGTACCAACTGCAAGGAATTGTAGTTGTTATGTCGTCTTTCCCCCCTCCCCTCCCCGGTTTTGTGTGTGTGTGAATTTATTTATTTATTTTTAGCTTCCACCAATAAGTGAGAACATGTGGTATTTCTATTTCTGTGCCTGACTTGTTTTGCTTAATATAATTCTCTCAAGGTCCATCCATGTTGTTGCAAATGGCGGTATTTCATTCGTTTTTATAGCTGAGTAGTATTCCATTGTGTAGATATACCACATTTTCCATATCCACTCATCCGATGATGGACATTTGGGCTGGTTCCAACTCTTGGCTATTGAAAAGAGTGCTGCGATGAACATTGGGGAACAGGTATACCTTCAACTTGATGATTTCCATTCCTCTGGGTATATTCCCAGCAGTGGGATAGCTGGGTCATATGGCAGATCTATCTGCAATTGTTTGAGGAACTTCCAAACCATTTTCCATAGAGGCTGCACCATTTTGCAGTCCCACCAACAATGTATGAGAGTTCCTTTTTCTCTGCAACCTCACCAGCATTTATCGTTCAGCGTCTTTTGGATTTTAGTCATCCTAACTGGGGTAAGATGGTATCTCAGTGTAGTTTTGATTTGCATTTCCCGGATGCTGAGTGATGTTGAGCATTTTTTCATATGTCTGTTGGCCATTTGTATATCTTCCTTAGAGAAATGCCTACTTAGCTCTTTTGCCCATTTTTTAATTGGGTTGCTTGTTTTTTTCTTGTAAAGTTGTTTGAGTTCCTTGTATATTCTGGATATTAATCCTTTGTCAGATGTATATTTTGCAAATATTTTCTCCCACTCTGTCGGTTGTCTTTTAACACTGTTAATTGTTTCTTTTGCTGTGCAGAAGCTCTTTAGTTTGATATAATCCCATTTGTTTATTTTTCCTTCGGTTGCCCATGCTTTTGGGGTTGTATTCATGAAGTCTGTGTCCAGTCCTATTTCCTGAAATGTCTCTCCTATGTTTTCTTTAAGAAATTTTATTGTTTCAGGGTGTATGTTTAATTCTTTAATCCATTTTGAGAGGACTTTAGTGTATGGTGAAAGGTATGGGTCTAGCTTCATTCTCCTGCATATGGATATCCAGTTCTCCCAGCACCATTTGCTAAAGAGGCAGTCTCTTCCCCAGTGTATAGGCTTGGTGCCTTTGTCAAATATCAGATAGCTGTAGGTGTGTGGGTTGATTTCTGGATTCTCTATTCTATTCCATTGATCAGTGTGTCTGTTTTTATGCCAGTACCATACTGTTTTGGTTATTATAGCTTTGTAGTATAGTTTAAAGTCAGGTAGTGTTATGCCTCCAGCTTTATTTTTTTTGGTCAGCGTTGCTTTGGCTATGCGTGGTCTTTTGTTATTCCATATAAATGTCTGGATAGTTCTTTCTATTTCTGAGAAAAATGTCATTGGAATTTTGATGAGGATTGCATTAAATTTGTATATCACTTTGGGTAGTATGGACATTTTCACTATGTTGATTCTTCCAATCCAAGAGCATGGGATATCTTTCCATCTTCTTGTATCCTCTCTAATTTCTCTCAGCAGTGGTTTGTAGTTCTCATTATAGAGATTTTTCACCTCCTTGGTTAACTCAATTCCTAAGTATTTTATTTTTTTGGTGGCTATTGTAAATGGGCAGGCTTTCTTGATCTCTTTCTGCATGTTCACTATAGGAGAATAGAAATACTACTGATTTTTGTGTGTTGATTTTGTATCCTGCTACTGTGCTGAAATCATTTATCACCTCCAAGAGTTTTTTTGGAGAGGCTTTAGGCTGTTCGATATATAGGATCATGTCATCTGCAAACGGACAGTTTGACTTCATCTTTTCCAATCTGGATGCCCTTTATTTCCTTCTCTTCTCTGATTACTCTGGCTAGTACTTCCAACACTATGTTGAATAGGAGTGGTGCAAGTGGGCATCCTTGTCTAGTTCCTGTTCTTAAAGGAAAGGCTTTCAGCTTATCCCTATTCAGGATGATATTGGCAGTGGGTTTATCATATATGGCTTTAACTATGTTGAAATACTTTCCGTCTATACCTAACTTATAGAGGGTCCTTGTCATGAATGAGTGTTGAATTTTATCGAATGCTTTTTCAGCATCTATAGAGATGATCATATGGTCCTTGTGTTTGAGTTTAATAATATGGTGTATCACATTTATTGATTTGTGTATGTTGAACCAACCTTGCATCCCTGGGATGAATCCCACTTGATCGTGGTGAATAATTTTACGTATGTGTTGCTGTATTCTGTTTGCTAGTATTTTAGTGAGGATTTTTGCATCTATATTCATCAAGGATATCGGCCTGTAGTTTTCTTATTTGGTTATATCTTTACCTGGTTTTGGTATCAGGATGATGTTTGCTTCATAGAATGAGTTTGGGAGATTTGCGTCCGTTTCAATCTTTTGGAATAGTTTGTAAAGAATCGGTGTCAATTCCTCTTTGAATGTTTGGTAAAATTCTGCTGTGAATCCATCTGGTGCTGGGCTTTTCTTTGTTGGGAGCTTTCTGATAACAGCTTCAATCTCCTTTATTGTTATTGGTCTGTTCAGATTTTCTGCATCTTCATGGCTCAGTTTTGGGAGCTTGTGTGTGTCCAGAAATTTATCCATTTCCTCCAGATTCTCAAACTTGTTGGCATATAGTTGTTTACAGTAGTCTCAAATGATACCTTATATTTCAGATGAATCAGTTGTAATATCACCTTTTTCATTTCTAATTTTTGTTATTTGAATCTTCTCTCTTCTTTTTTTTGTTAGCCATGCTAATGGTTTGTCAATTTTATTTATCTTTTCAAAAAACCAACTTTTTGATTCATTGATCTTTTGTATTGTTTTTGGGTTTCAATTTCATTAAGTTCTGCTCTGAACTTAATGATTTCTTTCCGTCCGCTATCTTTAGGTTTGGATTGTTCTTGTTTTTCTAGATCTTTAAGGTGAAGTGTTAGGTTGTTCACTTGCCATCTTTCCATTCTTCTGAGGTGAGCACTTAATGCAATAAATTTCCCCCTTAATACTGCTTTTGCAGTATCCCACAGGTTTTGGTATGATGTATTATTATTTTCATTAGTTTCAATAAACTTTTGATTTCCTGCTTGATTTCTTCTTGGACCCATATGTCATTAAGTAGAATGCTGTTTAATTTCCATGTGTTTGTATAGTTTCCAGAATTTCATTTGTTATTGATTTCTAATTTTAATCCATTGTGGTCCAAGAAAATACACGGGATAATTCCAATTTTTTTGAATTTGTTGAGACTTGATTTGTGACCTAATATGTGATCTATCCTGGAGAATGATCCATGTGCTGATGAGAAGAATAAATATTCTGAGGTTGTTGTATGGAATGTTCTGTAGATATCTGCCAAGTCCAATTTGTCTAGAGTATTGTTTAGATCTTGTGTTTCTCTGCTGATTCTTTGCCTAGATGATCTGTCCAATATTGACAGTGGGGTGTTCAGGTCCCCTGCTACTATGGTATTAGTGTCTATTTCCTTCTTTAGGTCTAATAGAGTTTGTTTTATAAATCTGGCTGCTCCAACATTGGGTGCGTACATATTTATGATTGTTATGTCTTCTTGATGGATCAGTCCTTTTATCATTATGTAGTGTCCCTCATTGTCTCTTTTTATGGTTTTTAGTTTAAAGTCTACTTTGTCAGATATAAGAATAGCTACTCCAGCTTGTTTTTATTTTCTTTTTGCATGGTAAATCCTTTTCCATCCTTTCACTCTTAGTCTATGTGAGTCTTT
Organism: Cynocephalus volans; assembly: GCF_027409185.1. NCBI lineage: Eukaryota > Metazoa > Chordata > Mammalia > Dermoptera > Cynocephalidae > Cynocephalus > Cynocephalus volans. The sequence goes on from NC_084473.1 coordinate 86,849,899, forward strand.
ATGGGTGAGGTGGGTCTCTTGAAGGCACCATATAGTTGGGTCCTCCTTTTTGATCCAGTCAGCCAGTCTGTGTCTTTTGATTGGGGAATTTAAGCCTTTTACATCAAGAGTTGTTATTGAAAAGTGTTGATTTATTCCTAGCATTTTATTGATTGTTGTTTGGTTGTATTAGGTGTCTTTTGTTCCTTGCTTTCTGATTTACTGTTTGTTTTCTGTGTTTGTTGGTTCCTTAGGTTGTAGATAGCCTTTTTGTTTGTTTGTTTTCTCTTCATGAATGCCATTTTTATTATACTAGTGGGTTTAGATTTTTCTTGGGTTTTTATGGCAGTGGTAGCTATTTTTCAGGAACCAAACGCAGTACTCCCTTGAGAATTTCTTGTAAGGGTGGTCGTGTGGTGGTGAACTCCCGCAGTTTTTGTTTGTCTGAGAAATATACTATTTGCCCTTCATTTTGGAAAGATAGCCTTGCAGGGTAGAGTATTCTTGGCTGACAATCTCTGTCTTTTAGTATTTTGAATATATCATCCCATTCCTTTCTGGCTTTTAGGATTTGTGATGAAAAGTCTGATGTTAGCCTGATTGGGGCTCTCTTATAGGTGATTTGACGCTTCTCTCTTGCAGCTTTAAAGATTCTCTCTTTGTCTCTGAGTTTTGCCAATTTGACTATGACATGTCTTGGAGAAGGCCTTTTTGGGTTGAATACGTTTGGAGATCGTTGAGCTTCCTGGATCTGAAGATCTGTGGTTTTTCCTATACCTGGGAAGTTTTCTGCCACTATTTTGTTGAATATGTTTTCAATGTAATCTCCTTTTTCCTCCCCTTCTGGAATACCCATGACTCGGATATTTGAGCCCTTAACGTTGTCTGATCTCTCTCTCAGATTTTCTTCAATGCCTTTGATTCTTTTTTCTTTCTTTTTTTTTTTGTCTGCTTGTGTTATTTCAAACAGCCCATCTTCAAGTTCAGCGGTTCTCTCTTCAACTTCCACAAGCCTGCTGGTTAAACTCTCCATTGTGTTTTTTATTTCGTTGAATAACTTCTTCAATTCGGCAAGTTCTGCTACCTTTTTTTTCCAGGGCATTGATTTCCTTGTACATTTCCTCTTTCAGGTCCTGTATACTTTTCCTCGTTTCATCATGATGTCTAGCTGAGTTTTCTTGTATCTCATTCAGTTTCCTTAGAATTATCACTCGAAATTCCTTGTCAGTCATTTCAAGGGCTTCTTGTTCTATAGGATCTAGAGCTTGAGATTTTTTATCTTTTGGTTGTGTACTTTCTTGATTTTTCTTATTTCTGTTATCTTTTCTTTGATGTTTATTCATTGTGGCAGGGGGTTTCACAGTCCACAGATCAGATGAAATGGGCAGAGTATCTTCTGTTCCACTGGCAGTCTGATGAACACAGCAGGCAGACTCAGAGGAGAATTTGGGGCAGGGCGCGGAGAGCTCAGTCCGAGTGCGGCCGCTGCCCGTAGGCTCCAGCTCCGCTCGATATGTTGGGGCGCCTGGGTCTGGAGGGCCCTGATGTTTGGGTGAGGAGGGGCCGCCGCTGCTGCTGGGTGTGGAGGCAGTACTGCTGCTAGAAAGAAAATTTTTTAAAAAAGCTGGAATCTTCAGAAAGGAAAGAATAATGAAATGGATAGAAATAGAAACAAATATTATAGACTATTCATCATCTCATGAGTGTCCTTAATTATATTTTATGGTTTTATGGTTGAAGCAAACGTTACAACACCATTTGATGTCATGCTCAATGTATGTGTAGGGAATACTTTTAAGATGACTATATGTAGTAAATGGAGGTGGTAAAGGGCTGTTCCACACTTCACTTGATGTGGTGAAACATCCCATATGCAGTGATAAGTTACATACGTGCATAGTGATAGCTAGAGCAAACACTGATTACATGAATATAAAGCAATATTCTCAAAAATATTATTATTAAATAATAACAAAATTCCAAAAAATGTTCAAATAGCCCACAGAAAGCAAGGAAAAGAAAGAGGGGAACAAGATATAAAGGGGACAAAAAGAAAACAAGTAATTAAATGACATTTTTTCTGAGATTTTCTGCCTGGACAGTCATGTCATCTCAAACACTCAGGAAGTATTTCTTACCTTCTGATTTGTAGACCTTTTATTTCATTTTCTTGCAGCAAAGCAGTGGCTGAGACTTCCAGTACCGTGTTGAATAAGAGAATTGAGAGCAGACGCCGTCTGGTTCTTGGTATTAGCATCTGAAAGTGTTCAGTTTTTCACCGTTAAGTATAACGGTAGCTGTAGATGTAGGGGTTTTGTTTGTTTGGTTTTTTGTACATGTTTAGTGTAGGTTTTTTGTAGATACTTTTTATTAAACTGGAGAAGAGGAGACTCTGTTTCTAGTTTTCTGAGTTTTCATCATGAGTGAGTTTTCAGTTTTATCAAATGCTTTTTCTGCATGTATTGACATAGTAATGTGATATTGTAGATTATCTTGATTAATTTTCAAATATTGAATACATCTGAATCCCTGGAATAAACCCCACTTAGTCATGGTGTATAATTCCTTTTATATATTAACAAATTATATTTGCAAATGTTTTGTTAAGGATTTTTGCATCTATTATATTCATGAGTAATATTGGTTTATAGATTTCTTTTTAAAATACCTGTACTGTATGAGGGTACTTCAAAAAGTTCATGGAAAGATTCATATGGTTGTTCAATTCTGTTTTTCCCAAACTTTTTGAAGTACCCTCATATTTGTCTGGTTTTGGTACTAAGGTAATATTAGATTTGTGAATCAATTGGAAAGTATTCCCTCAAATTTTTGGAAAAGATTATGCAAAATTGTTATTAAAACTTCCTTAATGAAGTTTTTTTCTCCAGTAAAACCATCTGGGCTTGGGGATTTCTTTCCTTGGGAGTCTTTAAATTATGAATTCAATTTCCTTAATAGTTGTATTTCGTTTTGGGTTGGTTGTGGTAATTTGTGTGTTCTGATGAATTGGTCCATTTCATGTAAATTGCTAAATTTATGCACCTGGAGTTGTTAGTAGTTTTACTCTTATTAATCTTTTGATGTCTGAAAATCTGTAGTGATGGCCTTTCTTTCATTTCTGATATTAGTAATTTGTGTTTTTTCTCTCTTTTATTTTTCAGAATTGCTATAAGCTTGTCAGTTTTATGGATCTTTCAAAGAGCCAGCTTTGTTTCATTAATTCTCTACTATTTTTCCATTTTAATTTCATTGATTTCTGCTCATTTACATACTGTTTCTTTCAAGAAAGAAAAATATTTTGTTCTTTTTTTCTAGGTTCCTGAGATGGAAGCTTAAATTGATTTGAGACTTTTCTTCCTTTGAATGCATGCATTTAATGCTATAAAATTTCCCCTTAGCACTGCAGTAGCTGTATATCATGACTTTTGATATGTTGTATTTTTATTTTCATTCAGTTAATGTATTTTTTAAAAAAAATCCCTTGAGATTCCCTATTTGACCTATGGAATATTTAGAAATGTGTTATTTAGTTTCCAAGTGTTCTGAGATTTTCCTTATTGATTTCTAGTTTGATTCCATTGTGACTGAAGAATACACTGTACGATTTCAATTCTTTTAAATTTGTTAAAGTTCGTTTTATGGCTCAGGATATGGTCTGTCACGGTATATGTCCTGTATACAATGTGTATTCTGCTGCTGTTGGGTGGATTATTTGTAAATGTTGATTAGATCTTGTTGGTTGGTGGTACTGTTCAACTCTTCTATACCCTTGCCATTTTTCTGCTTAGTTGTTCTATCAACTGTTGAGAGGGGGTTGTTGAAACTGTAATTCTGGATGGGTCTATTTCAGTTCTATCAGTTTTTGCTTCACATATTTTGCAGTTCTGTTGTTATACACACATTCATAACTGCTAAATCTTTTTGGCAGATTGAACCTTTTGTTATTATACCATGTCTCTCTCTGTCTCTGATAATTTTATTTGTTCTGAAGCCTACTTTATCTGATATTAATATAGCCAATCTTCCTGTCTTTCAATTTTATATACATATATAAAATCTCCATTCTTTTATTTTCAACCTGGCTATATAGTGTTATGTTTTAAGTGAGTTTCCTGCAGGCATTATGTGGTTGGGTCATGTTTTTTAACCCACTCTGCCAATCTCTGTATTTTAGTTGGCATATGATAACCATTTACACTTAATATAATTTTTGCTATGGCTTAAATCTGACATTTTGTTTTTGGTTTACTGTTTTGTTTGTACTTTCTGCTTGTATTTCTTTTTTTCTTCCTTGCTTTTCTGTGGGTTATTTGGACATTTTTATTATTCAAGTTTTGGTTTAGTTACAGAGTTTTTGAGTGTATTTCTTTGTATGGCATTTTAGTGGTTGCTCTAGGTATTATATTATATACACATAAATTATCACAGTCTATGTTTCTCCAGTTTGTAGTGAAGTGTAGAAATCTTATCTAATGCTTTATGTTCCTTTACTACCCCCATTTATAATATAATTATGTGAAATATTTCTGTTACATAATTAGAACCACATCAGACAGTGCCATGATTTTTGCTTCAAATGTCAAACGTAGTTTAGAAAATTCAAGAGAAGAATGTATGTATTTACCCATATTTATGTTTGTATTGTATTTACCTATATTTATATTTGCAATTTTTTCTTCCTTCTTGATTTTCCAAGATTTCTTCTTTTGCTATTTCTTTTGCACTTGTAAAACTTCCTTTAGCCCTTCTTTCATCATAGGTCTGCTTGCTACAAATTCTCTTAGTTTTCTCTCATTTGGGAATGCCTTGTTTTCCTTTCATTTTTGACATTTTTTGCTAGTTATAGGATTCTGGCTAGACAGTTCTTTACTTTTGCTTGAAAACTATCCCACTTCTTTCCAGACTCCATGGTTTCTGATGAGAAGTATGCTGTCACCTGAACTGATTTTTACCTATGGATAAAGTGTCCTTTCTCCCTTACTGCTTGAATTTTTTTCATCATTTTAATTTTCAGAAGGTTAACATGATAGATATTTGTATGGATATTTTTGGTTGGATCCTGTTTTTGGCTCGGTCAGCTTCCTGAATCTGTAGGTTTTGCCAAATTTGGGAAATGTTTAGCCATTATTCCTTGGATAGTTTGTCAGCCCTGTCCCCTCTCTCCTCTCCTTCCAGAACTCAGATAACATGAAAGATATATCTTTTGCTATAGTCCCACAGATCCCTGTGGCTCTGTTTATTACTATGTTTTTCAATCTACTTTCTCTGTGTTGGTCAGATTGAGTAATTTTTATTGTTCTACCTTCCAGCTCACCGATTTTTTTTTTCTGTCCTCTCCGTTCTACTGCTGAGCCCATCCGCTGAGCTTTTTATTTCAATTATTCTATTTTTCAGTTGTACAATTTCAATTTGGTTCGTTTAAAAATACCTTCTCTTTCTTTGCAGAAACTTTCAATTTATTTGCTGAGAGTTTCTCTTTCTTTATTGGTTTCATGTGTTGTAATTGCTCATTGAAATATTTTAATGATTGCTGCTTTAAAACCTTGGTCAGATAATTCTATCATCTCTGTCATATCAGTATTGTATCTATTGATACCTCCCTGGCTGAGAGGGATGGGAGTGACTCATTACTGCTCCCCACCTGCCCTCCGCTGACACCACTGGTTGGGGGATGGGTGGTGGCCCTATTACTGCTGGGCTGTGGTGATAGTTTTTATTCTCCACTCTCCTTTGATTCTGCTCTAGCAGGGAGTAGAATTGGGTGGAAATCCAGACTCCCCAAGTGGTCTCCAATGGCACTGTGTCAGGGCAGGGGGTGCTTCTTGCTGCTTTTGGGGGATGGAAGTAGTCACTCCCTACTTAGCCTTCTCTGACTCCCCCTTACTGGGGTTTGGGGAGCTCCTTACAGCCTGGTGAAAGTGGAAGTCTAGGCTTTCCACTCAGCTTTTGCTGGTATGGGTAGTTACTGGGTCACAATTTTTTCCATGGTGTTTGGCTGGAGTAGGGTGGTTATTGTTTGACAGTTTTCTGTCTTGCTAGGCTGTCTTTTCCTGGGCCTTTGGCTATGGAGAGCGGGCTTTCCTCGGGGCTGTTTTTGTGTGTGTACATTTGTTCACAGTTTGCCAGCTGCTTCAGCCCCAAGTCTGGGATATAGAGGCGAAAAGGGATCTCAGGGAACTACTCATCATTTTGTTACTGGGATCCTGAGGTCCCTGGCCTGTCTGCCTTCTTCTCTCTACCTCTCAGAATCTTTTCATGTATTTTACATATAATGTGCAGGGTTTTTAGTTGTCCTTAGTGGGAGGAATAGGGACAAGTACATCTCCTTCATCTTCCCATGAGCTCAAACTCTGGCATTGCATTTTTAATTATGAGAAATTTGATCAATTTAACTAACCTGACAAATTTCAGCCTGGTAGGTCATTAATTTTGCAAATGTGATTGAGATCCAAAGACCATAAAAGCATCACTGAGGGGGCTATGCTCTATATATCACACACCAAGTGTACTTATTTTTACAACTGTGACTAGCTTCTGGGTGCAAATCTTGTAATTGGAACCCTTGTAGTTTTCTTCTTAAAAATCTGTGTTGTGAAATACTCTGCTGTACCAGGCTTAAGTGAGATTAGCATCTGAACATGTTGCTTAACATAGCTACTATTTCCACAAACTGATTTACATCAGGAAATCGACTTTTGACAGTTCTTAAAGGAACACGACCAGCTAATTCATGGCAAACACACACCTGGCAGACTTGGGTTATAGGAGGGGGAAAAGTCATTCTGTAAAAATTGGTGGGTGTGATAGGTGTGAGAAGGATGGAAGGTGCTGGAAGATGAAAAAGAAGTTGTCTCTGATCCGAGAATTCACTGTCTAGTGGGAGAGAGATATACAAAGAAATGATTGTAGGGCAGTGGGATAGGAAGCAAGAAAGAGTCCTTGAGGTGCCGTGGAGGGGAAAGCTACTGGCAGAGGAGAGGGATGGGGCACAGAGAGACATTGGCCAGGCCCGATAGAGAAGTGAGAAGTGACGTCTGAGCTGAGATTCTGGGGACGGGGATGGAGTAGAGGGATCAGTGGGTGCTGGGGTCATGGAGGAGAGTCCATACCACTGAAGGACAGAGGGGGTCTGGAGCAATGTCAGAAGACGTGGCTGGATGCATAGGCAGAGACAGACTGCGAAAAGATCTGGATGCTATGGATTTAGTGAAAAAAATCTCTAAAGAATTTTTAAAGAAAAAATTGGCTTTGAGGGGAAAATGCTCGCTAGGCCTTGTTTTGTAGCTCTAAAATAGTTAAAAATGTGAAGGCAAGACTAGGGTGACGAAGAGATGGGAAATTTGCTGCCTGTGGAAGAAATAGAGGTGATACTCTCCAAAGGCATTGCTGAGCCTAGGAAATGGGAGATGGAGCAGGTTGGAGGTATCTGCACATTGATGGGGAATGTTCCATGAAAGAGGCCTTTCCGATGTCACTGGGTGGCCCCGAGGCACAGACCCAGGCTCAGTGGGGAGCCACAGTCGGGCCAATTTCTCTTTGCTACCATGACTTTTTCACAGGGCTGTGCCCAGACGCCCAAGTTACCTCATGAAGGAGCGGGTTCCTGTTCCTGGAAGCATGTGGGTGTCAGGCACGTTGACCAGCCACCCACTGGGCTAGTGAAGTTGTCTGAGAATTTAAGCTTCTATAGGTCACTGGATGAGATGGTCTCCCAGGTCTGCTTTAGTCCTGAGAATGTACAATTCATATTTTCTAAAAGACCAGGTGAGCATCACGTTGAGATCAAAGTGTGAAACACACTCGTCTATCATTACATACTCTGAGGGAATTGGAAACTTTGCAGTTTCATTATTTATGTTTTCTCTACGCATCTCTCTTGGTGTAAGGCACTTTTTCAAGCCCTCCTCAGAATTTTCAGCCCTTCCATGATTGGTTTGATTCCTTCAGAGCTACACAGGGAACCTGCTATGGGCTTAGCTGGGTAAATGGGTCCTCCACGTGAATCTAGAATGGACCCTATCCCCAGGCCTGCCCCAGAATCAATCTGGTTCCAGGCTGAGGTTATGTAATCTGGGGCCATTCTAACCCACCACAGATTCAGTCTTTTCAGAGCTAGGCAGGGGCTCAGCCAGCCATGGCAGGGGACAGAGGCAGGCACACACAGTGCAGGAAGGGCGTGCTGTCCCTCACTGACTGTCTTCTCAGGTGTGCATTCTCACACTCCTCTTTTACCCACCCCCGGGGCTGAATAATAATAATAATATTGATAAAAAGCAATAGCTCATTATTGGATATTTGCAATATTTTAGACAGTGTGATACTTACCTAATCTCCTTAACAATCCTAAAAGAAGGTTTTATTACCTCCACTTAACAGATGAGGAAGTTGGGGCCAAGAGTGATTAGGGAACTTGCCCAAGTGTGTAGAGCTGGATGGAGCCTCCGACTCCTGATCTTGAGCTCTTCAGGAGTCCCTCTTGTGAGCCTCATCTGATCTCTTTTAAAGGTTCAATCAGTGATCTCTTTTCTTTTCTACAAAAGGCAGTAGCGGGTCCCTATTTTCCCACCCCCAAACCGAGATGCATGGAAATGTCCTGAGGCTATGTCTGTGAAAAATGTTCTGTCATGAATATGAAGCTCAATGATTTCCACAAGCTGAACATGTCCATGTAACCCCCCCCCCGAGATCAAGACACAGAAGACGAGCAGCTCCCCAGATGCCCACCCCACCCCGTGACCATTACCCTGACTTCCGTCATCGTCCTTAGCTTCTCCTATGCTCGAACTCCGCATACGGGGTCTTTTCTGTGTGGTTATTTTTGCTCGGCATCTGTAAGATCCATCTGGTGGTGTGCTGGTCAATCAGCTCTCAACAACCAGAAACGAAAACCAAAAAACAAAACAAGGCCTTGATTTTAGTATTTACCAATTACAATACTCCCACTATGTCTGATCCCAAGTTACCAATGATTAAACAACCAGCTTGCAAAATTCCAGAATATTTCACGGTCAGCTCTTGTGAGCTGCTACGAGTGGCCTCACCACGAGCAGGATTCATTCATACTGCAATGTGCCATGAGTTGTATGTCATTCATTGTTACTGCTGCTTACTATTCCAGGTGTGAATATGTGTGGGTTCCATTTATTGTGGCCTTTTGGCAACTCACTGGTTTTCAGAAACAGCCTCTCAGGGGATCACATTTTTGTGGTTCACTGATGCTTGGCAGAGGCCTGAGTGCTGGAGTCAGAAACCTCTAGTTCCAGTCCTGTCTCTGACAATTTCTCTCTTGACCCCTACACTCATCCTCATTTGTAAGATGGGAAGCACCATACCTGCCTTGCAGGCTTGTGAGTTTACTGAGTGCTCAGTAGGTGCTTAATAAAGATTTCCTCCATCCCTTTCTCTTTTTCATCCCAGGGAGGATGACTATACCTTGGGTAAGATTGCATGGAGATGTAGGGATCAATGTCCCTGCGCAGATCTTTGAGGTATTTTGCTCTGACACCCAGAGCATCTGCAGGATCCTCCAAGAAGGAAAGGAAGGAAGGAGGAAGTGAAAAAGGATGAAAGGAGGAAAGGAAGCAGGGAGGGAAAGAAGGAAGATGGGAAGGAAGGAAAGAGGAATGGAAGGAAGGAAGGAAGGAGGAAGGAAGGAGGGAAGGTGGGAGGAAAGGCAAGCCTATCAGTTGTGTCCCTGTGGCCTGGCCTAGAAGACTCCTGTTGACAAATGGATCAGAAGACCTTCTCACACATGAAAATGATGTTCATTTTGTCCCAGAGCTGCCTTTCTGCTTCTAAATAGATCTTCACCCCCAGGCATCCTCTGGAGAGATGCCCTTCCCTGGTGGGACATGAAAGGAAGGTCGGCTGTCAAAAGACCAAAGATGGACAGTCTGTGAAGGCAACGACTTCAGGGCGAGGGGAGGTGAGGAATTGGCTGTAGCCGAGAGCCGAGGGCCTCAGCCTGGCGGGGAGAGCCGCTGACACCGTCTCCTCCCGACAGGGCCGGGCATCGCCCGCCGGCAGCTCCTCCTGAAGTGTGGGCAGGAGCCCTCCTCTGCCAGTTGGCACAAGCGCGCTTTCTGTCCACTACAGGCTGGAAAGTCACCTCCTGCCTCCCCAACTGTAAAAACGGGCCGGTCGTGGCCAAGTGAAACAAAACGCCCGTCCCTGCACGCGAGTTCAGTCCATGTCCCTTCAGCAGCTGGCCTGGACGGAGTACACCATCTCCTTCCAAACCCATGACCGTTTTCTTTGGATCCCCCTCCAGCACCCCAATTTCATGACTTGGGGCCTCCCTGTGAAAGCTGCTGATGTCTGTGACCTCTTGGCTGGACTCCTTGTGTCCCAAGGGCAAAGACCATGTTCAGATCCCTAAACTGGGCCCCCACTTCTCGGCCACCTGTCTGTGGCTCATGCTGCTGCCGCCTCCCCAGGGCTATTTGGATGATAATCTAAAAAGAGGCAGCGTGGTGTGCATGAGGGAAGAAAAATCAATTCTTCTGGAACTGGCTGGTCTCAATGTTTTCAATCCTGGCTCTGCAATGTGCTGGCTAGGCCACCCTGGGCAAATGCTAGCCACCACATGTTGGGCACAGTGTAACTCCCCTGAGAGCCCTGAGGCTCAGAATGTCAACCCCACTTTCCAGGGGTGGAGGTGGAAGAGCTGCCGAGGCTACCCAGCCATGGCGAGAACCAGCTGAGTGGGAACCCTCTGCCGCCTATTCCGCGCTCTGTGCCGCAGGCTGGGAATGCACCTGGAGCGCTGAGTTCCCGCAGGCCTCCTGGCTTTTCCTGTGGGGTGCGGGGGCGTGAGGGGTGCAGAGAAAACCCTTCCTGCCCGGAGAGGGAGCTGCATGTGTGTGTGAGGAATGCAGTCTGTTCATGGTGTGGCATGTTTATTTAATTATTCCTTTACAGTTAGATGTGAAGATTGCTTCCAATTGCATACTACTGCAAACAAGGCTGTGTAAAACATTTGGGATCCTAAGTCTTTTCCACATCCCTATTTCCTTATGAGACATAACTAAAAGCTGAATTACTGTCACAGGATATGAAAATGTTCAGGCTTTAAATATAATACCTGTTGCCAAATTGCTCTCAATAAGGGCTCTGGTGGCTTATACACGCCCCGCCCGCCCCCGCCCCAGCCGTTTTCCTTATAGCTGGAGGCCCTTTCTGAGTTAAGGTCAAGGCCCTGTTGTTTTGCTCTTTGGTTAACACTAACAAAATACCCGGTGTGTACGTGCGTGTGTTGGGGGAAGGGAAGGCTGCGAAATCATGTTCTATTAACAAAGGGTGTCCTCAAAGCCTTCTCTTCTGTTTTCCTAATCTATTGTTTAAATCCCTTAGTGCATGGGCAAATGCACAGAGAATATGAGGAAATTCAGGGGGGAAAAAATAAAAAACAGAGGAAAAAGAAAAAAGAAGACTCTTGCTTGAGATGGTGAGAGTATGGAAGGTTTTCCTTTTCTTGTTAAAATGTTTTTACAATAAAAATGGGCGGGGAGGGGGAACTCAGTCTTAACCAGACCGTGAACCCAACTCTCCTCGATGTCAGACACTTTGTTATAGACAAGACCTTCCAATTAACTTTTGAGTTGGAAAACTTGGAAATCCTTTTGATCCACTTGGAAACCAAAGTGCAAACATGGCCTGTGTGTCCTCTGGCCAGGGAGGCTGGTGATTTTCCTCTCCAGCCAAGCGCCTTTGCACAGGTGCCTCTCAGGTGTCATGCATCAAAGCAAAGTCACTCTGACTCAGCCTTCAGAAGCTGCCTTGGATTTACCCTGAGGGAAGAAGGGGAGGGCTCCAAGGCTGCTCAGTCCAGTGCCCCACTGGCTGAGGCTCTGGCACTCAAGCTCTGGTTGACGAGGGCCAGGAGGGAAAGAGCAGCAGTAAAGAGAGATGGTATAAAGACAGATGATGACCAGAAGGCCTCAGTCCTCAAGCTCCCGGGACAGTGGCAATGGATTTCACCTGATCACCTTCAGATTCTGCATAGGACTGATCACATTACTTGGGGAGGTGCTACCATTCTGTTTTACTACTTGCCTCCTCGGTTATTGGCACCGGTGATGCCAGGAGTTGCCCGGGGCAGCGGACTGGACACAGGGCCAGTGGTGATCCCCTCTTTGGGCTCTGGCCTGCACTCTCCAGATAACACGTGCTTTATGCACAAATAACCTTCATGGTGCTCTATGTTTTCTTTTGAAATCAATTTTATAGTAATGTATGTTCATTGGGGAAAAAGTTGGATAAAAAAATAGAAAAGGTTAAAGAAAAATGTAAAAACGATAATTTCTTCAATCAGAGAAAACACTATTAATATCTGTTATGGGCTGAATTGTGTCCCCCTAAAATTCATATATTGAAGTCCTGATCTCAGTACCTCAAAATGTGACTGTACTTGGAGACAGGGCCTTTAAAGAGGTAATTCAGTTAAAATGAAGCTGTTTGGGTGGGCCCTAATCCAATCTGACTGGTGTCCCTATAAAAAGGGGAAATTTGGACACAGAAAGGAAACACCAGGGGTGCTCGTGCCTAGAGGGACTACCACGTGAAGAGGCAGCAGGCGGGTGGCCGTCTGCAAGCCAAGGAGAGAGGCCTCAGAAGAAACCAATCCTGCCGACACCTTGATCTTGGACTTTTAGCATCTAGAATTGTGAAATTAAATTTATGTTGTTTTAGCCACCCTGCCGGCACCTTGATCTTGGACTTTTAGCATCTAGAATTGTGAAATTAAATTTATGTTGTTTTAGCCACCCAATCTGTGGTATTTGTTATGTCAGCCCCAGCAAACTAATACGACCATCTCTCATCTCACACATTTATTAAAATTGGAGTCATTCTGCACGTACAGTTTTGCATTATGCTTTCTTCACTTGCCTTTGCATTGTGAGCACTTTCCTACGTTCATGGTCCCCTGCTGACCAGGAGGATAATGTTCGAACATCATAGCGAGGCATTCACGATCGTCCATGGACAGCCATTCTCCTGCCCACCCATGCTGGTTTGTTCACTGTTTCCCAGACTTTTCTGTGCCTGTCACCGCCCAACATCCATTAAAAGTGATTTCCCCTGCTGTCATTCAAAGCTTGGTTCACACCTAAACCTGTCTCACCATGCAGCCCACTGGCTACCTCAGGGCAGGACATTTATAAATTCACCTGTGTCTCCAGCAATTACCATGATCCCCTCTAGTATATACTATGTTTTCACCCAGCTTTAGGTGATAATGATTTTTTTTTAATGAGGATTGAGAATTATGGGCAGAATTAACTTATGTATGGGCTCCAGTCTCCTGTTTCCATCAATATAAGACAAAGGATATACATCTTGTTTAAGATGGGTTTATCCCACGAATGCAAAGTGGCTAAGCAGTAAAAATTCAATTAATGTGATTCACTATATTAACAGAATGAGGGATTAAAATGATAAAATCTTTTCAATGGATGCAAAATGCAAAAAAGCATTTAAAAAAATTCGACTCCTGTTTATTATAAAAACTCTCAGCAGACTAAGAACACTAAGAAACTTCCCCTGAATGATAAAAAGCAATTGCAAAATTCCTATAGCAGCAACATACTTAATGGTGAAAGCCCGGATTGTCTGCTAAGCCCATGTACTCCTCTTCAGGGCAGCCTTCCCTGACACCCAGTGATCCCAATTGCAATGTAAAATGTATTTGTGCTGCTGTTTGGTTAGTGTTTGTCTCCTGGTCTAGGCAATGAGCTCTGAGCATGAAAGCTTTCTGTGGGTTTCTGCTGTCCCATATCCAGACTGAGACAATGAGTATATAAATGACAGGTGCCAGTCCTGCCTGCAGCATCTAAGGGCTGGCAAGGGGAAGAGTTAGTCACCTAAACACATTGGTGCACAGGAACTCCACAGCCAAGACAAGCACTTGTAGTTCTTTCTGGACCACTCTCCCACGTAGAATAGAGGTAGAGCATTTTGTTCTTCTGACTTGAGAAGTTTGGGGGCTGGAAGAGCCACTGAGGGCCCTGTATAGGTGAGGGCACTAGGGCCTGAGATCTGAAGCAAGAGAACATCACGTGAACCCAAAGCCTGCTTCAGCGTTGGCAGTAGTGAGACCTGCAGAGGCTGGGTCTGTGTGGGGCAGCAAGCTCATCTGGGGTGGCATTTCTAATCAATGCCTTGTGACCAACTTCTGCAGCTGGAAGCATCTGGCAGAGTGCTGCAGGCTCACAGCGTCCTGGGCAAAGTCCAAACCTGCGAGGCTGTGGTGGGGCTCAGGACAGGCTACTCCAAAATATGGCACCTTGGCATTTGAGAAAACAGCAGAAGTAGGAAGTCCACTCTCACCTTCCCCTCACACTTTTCCCCTGAAGCAGGCTTAAAACCTAGCAGACCTTCCCCTGAAGCAGGTCATAAGATGAGAGGTGCACACCCTATACTCAGATGAAAGAGAAGCAGAGAAGAATCTGAGCAGGCCTTGCTAAGTTCCCCCAGTTTATTACCATGAGATCATACCCCTTCTGTACAGTCATACTTCTCCACGACTGTCCACTTCTGCATCAGACTTAGACTACAGATGCACAAGTTTCTGTTTCTTTGAGTCTTAATTTCTCCCGTGTCACATAAAACTTATACAAGGGTACTTCAAAAAGTTTACGGAAAAAGTAGAATTAAAAGATAGTAAGAATCTTGCCATGAACTTTTTGAAGTACCTTTGTACTAAATATATTTGTATGTTTCTAGTTAATCTGTCTTTTGTGATAGGGGCCTCAGCCGTGAACCTAGTGATGGGCGAGAAAAGAAATCTTTCTTCCCCTGCAGGTGCTTGTCCACTCGCCTTTTGCTCTGATTGGCTGAAATCTGGCTTCTCTAGTCCACAGTCACCTGGCCAGGATGTAGCCTCTGGCTTAAGCTCTTCTGTTCAGAAGCAGACTTTCCCTTTCTGTGCAAGGACTAGTAGGCAGATCTTCATGGATTAAGGGGGGCAGTGACAGCTCCAGAATGTCTCTGTCTGGTGGCTGTTCAGGTGGGGGCAGGGTCAGGAAGCTGGGCTGGTGCAGGCACGAAAGACAAGATTGAGAAGGTGGCAGCAGCCGGCACTGAAGAACTGGCAGGGTTGGGAGAGAGCTGGGAGTGGCTAGGGGGAAGCCAGAGCCTCTTCCAGTCATCCCTAGTTGAGTGCGTGAGGGGGGGAAGAGGCCAGCCAACCAGCAAATGAACAGATGAGGATGGGCAGGGACCCTAGCCACTCTAGGGGGACACCCAGGCATGGGCTTCACCTCCCCCGACTGGGCACGCTTCTCCACTGTTCCTTCGGCATTGTGTCTCATCCAGCTGCAATCTGCGGGAAGGGGATGGAAGAGAGGAAAAGCCCAGGGTGCATTCGATCCGCCCCTCAGCTGTGTTTGTTGATGCAGCTGCCTCTCTCCTGAAATCTGCAAAAGGGTTATTTTTTAAAGGTAAATTTATGACTTTATACAAATGTAAAATGAACACATGCCAAAAATGTTATTTAATTCATTAAATAGTGGGGGGAACCAGTAAGATGCTACAACCAGTCTAGAGGAGAATTAATAATAGATAGGCAAGTAGAAATGTGAAATGAATTAACAAGTAGATGCGAAGTTGGGAGTAGCCACTGGACAGGATGTGTCTGCCTGTCTATGCACAAGGATGGTTGCATGCCTATGGATATTCTAAAACTTAGAGTTATCAGAGAGCTCAAGACAACAAAGGGCAGAGGAACCAGGATGAGTGCCTTTCCAGTAAAGACTTTCCATTGTAATGTCTTTCACAGATCGATGGCTCAGCCTCTGAGTGGAGAGGGCTGGGAGCAGAAGGGAATGTGGATGTTTACTTTGAACCAAAAGGAGAGCACTGCAGCCAGAGACAGGCTTAAGACAATCAGTGACAAATGAATGTGCTGGATGCCCTCACGGGCATGTGAGGAAGAAGTAGGAGCTGGGAAGAGGGAGCAAAAGGGAGTAACTGAATGAGTGAATGAACACATACATACATACATAGGAGTTAAAAGGCCGCCTGGAAGAGGTAATAGAACTGTATTTGCTCATTCACTCTTTCGTTCATTTTTCATTCATTCACTGAACAACGTTTTGGGCACTGTGCTAGATCCTGGAGTGCCAAGACAGAATCAGCTGCACAAGACCCTTGCTGGAAAGACACACTGTGTACTAGGCTGAGTTATTAAAATAAAGATCTTGAGGTGCAGAGATTGTTCTGCATTGGCCTGATGTAGTCACAAGAGTCTGTATAAGAGGGAGGCAGGTAGTCAGAGCAAGAAGGCAATGAGATGACAGAAGTAAAAACCGGAGTGATGCGGCTACAAGCCCAGGAATGCTGGCAGCCTCTAGAAGCTGAAAGAGGAAAGAAACAGATCCTTCTCTTGAGCCTCCAAAAGGAACCAATCCTGCCAACAACTTGATTTCAGCCCTGTAAGACCCACTTTGGACTTCTGGCCTTCAGAACTGTAAAGCATAAATCGGCGTTGTTTGAAGCCACTAAGTTTGTGGTAATCCGTTACAGCAGTCATAGCAAACTCATCTATACTCAGAATAATTGCACTGTAGCATGATTGCAATGCGGAATGTTTTTAATTATTTAATTAATTTTGTATTAATCCAAACTTTAAAAAGAAACAGTGTCTTTTTCGCAGTTCTTTGCAAATCACACAGTTACATAGCAAGCAGGGTTGCAATTTTGATTGGTGAAATTGAGGCAGTCAGGGAGCCAATGCTAGGTGTTCTAGAGGAAGAGATTTCCTGCTCAGACCTGAGAGCTTTGGAGGAGATAACCTTCAGGGAGTGGTGGCCTTGGGAGGGTGGTTTCACAGCATACACCAATGAGGAAAGACCTGACAGAGGTCCTGAAGCAAAGCTTTCTTATCCTTGAGGGTAGATGGAGGCTGGAGGCTGGGCCATTAACTTGTAGCCATGGTGGCCTATGTGAATGGGTTACAGGCCTAACCCCATGATGGGGGGAAATTGCAAAGGAGATGAAGTCCAAAGTCTTTTGGGAGTCATTTAAAGGGAGATGGAAGCTATATAAATCCCAGATATTTTAGATGAAGGGCTTGAAACCATTATTTAGTCAACTTTGGTGAGTGTCACCATGGAACTAGCTGGTGGTTTCCCTGTGAAAACAGTCTCAAACTCCCTTCTCTTGATGTCCTTAGAAGATGTGAATTTAGAGGTATCCATGTTGCTTGACAAAGTCTGTTATTATCTGGGTAAAAATTTACCACTGCATTGATCCTGGGCCTTGCCTACAATTCCCTTAAAAATCTGTGAAGCTTTTCACTCATCTGTATGTTCTTGAAGGTCACAAAATTGGAAGCCTAGCAGCCACGTGCCCACCACACAGCGCATTTGAGATCTTTCATGAGACCATTTCAGAAATAAGGATTGGCCAAGTTGTATTTCCTGTGATACTTGGAGCCTGCAAACTCGTTTGCTGGCTTGTGAACACATGTCGTTTTCTCCAGCCATTTGAGGTCTTGGCTTTTTATTGTTTTTTGTTTGTTTGCTTTTTAGTGCTCAGATATTTTCCCATGATGAGTATTTGTGAGCCAAATTATTTGGCAAGAGCTTCTGGTGCCATAGCCAAGTGGAGAGCAGCAGTCAGCGTGCTTTTAAAAAGCTCTCTGCTCTTCTGCCATTGCCTCCTGCCCACATAAACTCCTGCGTGGGCTTGTGCTTTCTCCCAGGCTGGGGGGTAGGGGGGTGGACCCTTCACTTAAATCTCCATTTCTTATGAACCTGCATAATTTGCAGCATTGATGCTGTTTGGGAGATGCCCTGAAGGGCTGTGTCCAGCCTCAGAGTGAGAGAGGTATCCACACTGAGTTCCCATGGAGGTGAATTTTGGATGATTTATTACTCAGTACAGTGGGAGAGCCCAGAATTGAGGGACATATGCCAATATGAAAGACCTGCAGCTTCCAGGGCCCTCTGCTTGCAGAGTCACACGTGGGCGAAAGCAGCTCACCTTGTCTGTGCCCTGTGAAGTTTGCTCTAGATGTTCTGATGAATGTTTAACTTTGGTCTCAGTACCAGGGCCACGTCCTGCAATATTCCTGAAGTACCACCAGGTGTCTTCTTTCTGTCACCTGCTCATGTGACAAGCTGAGGTCGAGCATATTCCACCCATAGTCCGGGTTCTCCTCCTTCCTGTTGGTCTGAATGTGTTGCTGGTCACTCGGGTCAGCCCGATCTGGACGTCAGCATTCCTTAGAAATGTGGCAATGAAAATAATTTCCAGACATCAGAAAACACAATATTTCGCTCTCTGTTTATTAGGCCATACTCTTATCTAGAGAATTATGTTTTCCCCTCTAAGAAGATGGAATAGATTTTTCCATCTTTTGCTTCATCCTGCCTTGGAATGATAATGAGGCATCAGGAGAGGGGTTTCTGATTTCTGCGGGCATTTGCATTCAGCTCCACATTGTCACAATGTTTGCTCCTGACAGCCCATGTTCAAACAGATCTCCTTTAATGCAGGGTGACTTTGAATGAAGCTTGTTGGACACAGGCCATCCTCTGTTACCCGTATTTGTTGGATCCCCAATTTAGAAATGATTTCTTGGCAACTCTAGTCCTTTTGAGCATGTGTGCTGTGGTTAAGAAGGCACAAGAATTTTAGAGTCCTGGGGACCAAAATAGAACCAGCGTGCATATGTTCTCATAAATAAGTAATATTTTGCAGGATTCAGTTTTTTGCAAAAAAAAAAAAAAAAAAACAAAAACAAAAACGTGAGCTCCCAAAGGTCAAGGGCTTAGCCTAGAGGCTGGCGATAATCAGATGATCTGAATTAAGGGTGCAATTTAGGAAACAGAATCCAAGAGGGATCAATGGGCAGTGTCAATCTGTGGCCTCAGAGAGCACTTTCCTGACTCTGGCTTTTTGACAGAAGGTCTGTCTGACTGAGGTTTTACAAAGCCAGATGCCATCCATACAGTCCCACAAAGAGCCAGGAGCTGTGGGCTGGAAAAAAGGTGAGACATGCTGGCCTCTCCAAGGTCCCGTCCATGTGCCCCACCTCCAGACAGGAGCAGAAAGGGCGGCTTGCTTAGGCTGCAAATAACGGACAATCCCAATAGCAGAGGTTTAAAAGAAGTGGGGTTTACTTTTCTAACCACAAGAAGTTTGAAAGTTGGAAGTCCAGGGCTGGGTCAGAGATTCAGGGATGCTGGAGCTGAGACCTGGATGGCTTCTTTGTCCTTTACCTTGGGGTCAGTCAGAAGGTGGCTGATGTAGGTACAGTGGGGCTGGGGCTGGAGGGAGCTGTGGGCCATGAGGCTGGCATTTCCTTTTGCTGGCGTAGGGATGTTTACCAGGAGGCCTCCCCTCCTCTATGTGGCTGCCCTGCTGCCCGTGCACCCATTGCCAAGAGACCAGACTTAGATTCCCAGATGAGAAGGGACAGCCCGAGGCATGTGGGACCTTTGGTGGGACTCATGCATTCTGTACTTCTGTGAGCGACTTACTGACCCAGGTTGAAAGTCCAATATTGTCCCTTCCAAAATGATCACCACTCAGTATTCTCCTTAACACCCAAATGTACCCAGGGCCAAACCTGTGACCTTATGAAGCTCTTTTTTTTTTTTTTTTTTTTGCAAACAACATGATGTTGAGATGGAGCAGGAAGAACTGGTGACATAGGAGGGCTCCAAATCCCTGATGCTCAGGATTTGTCATGGGGAAAGATGGCAGGACCACCCCCATACCCTTCTTTACCTGTTGCTTTTGTTTGCATTGCTTTCAAATCTTTGACTCCTTTGCTCCCTACCACCTCTTTCTTGAACTTTTTGGTTAGAGCCAGGCTGAGTTACTACATGAGGGGAGTTCAAAAAGTTTGTGAAAAAGTGAAATTAAAAGATACAAATAAAAAATATGAACTTTATTTTTCAACATAAGCTCCATCAAGTTCAAGACACTTTCGTAAGCAATGATACCAGCCATTTAGTCCATCCCTGAAGAACTAGGGTTCCTGGGAATTTAACCATGTCAATGCCGTCTTTTTTTACAAGATTAACTGAAGAAAAATGGGTGCCCTTTAAATGTTTTTTAAGATTAGGAAACAAAAAGAAGTCAGAAGGAGCCAAATTAGGACTGTGAGGTGGATGCCTTATGATTTGCTATTGAAACTCTCACCACGTTGCCGTTGTTTGAGGAGAGGAATGAGCAGGAGCATTGTCATGGGGGAGGAGGACTCTCTGGTGAAGCTTTCCTGGGGTTTTTTTTTTTTTTTTGCAAAAGCTTTGGTCAACTTTCTGAAAACACTCTCATCGTGAGCAGATGGGATTTTTCTTTATCCCTCCAGAAAGTCAGCAGGCAAAATGCCTTAAGCATCCCAAAACACTGTTGCCAAGACCTTTGCTCTTGGCTGGACCACTTCCACCTCTTGGTAGCCATGGCTTTTATTGTGCTTTGTTTTCAGGATTGTACTGATAAAGCTATGATTCATTTCCTGTTAGAATTCTTCAAGAAATGCTTCAGGATCTAATTCCTGCTTGTTTAAAATTTTCATTGAAAGCTCTACTCTTGTCTGTAGCTGATCTGGGTGTGTCTGTTTTGGCACCCGCCAAGCAGAAAGTTTGCTTAACTGTAGTTTTTCAGTCAGAATTGTGTAAGCTGACCCATTGAGATAGATGTCTCTAGTGTTGGCTGTTTTTCTGCTATTAATTGTTGGTCCTTTTCAATCAGGTATGAAGAATATTAATTTTTTCCTTGCAAATTGATGTGTATAGTTTGCCACTGCAGTCTTTCTCTTCACCATCATCTTGTCTCTTCTTAAAACAAGTTATCTTTGTAAACTGCTGGTTTCTTTGGGGCATTGTCCCCATAAACTTTTTGTAAAGCATCCGCAATTTCACCATTCTCACACCCAAGCTTCACCATAAATTTGGTGTTTGTTTTTGCTTCACTTTTAGCAGAATTCATGTTGCTCTGATAGGGGCTCTTTTCAAACTGTGTCTCATCCTTCTGAGTGCCTCAGACTAGATCCTGTGCAGACGTGTTATAACCAGTTAGTACAGTTTATTATGGTGCAAAAAATGTTTGCAATCAATGCATAGTTTTTTTCATAGTGTGTATTTTCCATGAAGTTTTTGAACATTTTCCCTTGTATATCACTGCGTCTTGGGGGCAGGCATACATCTCAGACCCAGAAGCCAGGGGTGCAAGAAATGCATCTTGGCTTTTAACATCATCTTATTTCCCAAGCTCCTGTTCTGCATGGGTAGAGGAAAGTTACTCTTGGGGGCTGGGCTGGCCACCTGATCCCAGGGCTGGCTTCTGTTCACTTGGGGTCTTGAGATTTCTCCTCTATTCTTCAGTTGTCAGGCCCTGCTGGTCACTGTGTTGTGTCTTGTTCTTGCCCCACTCTGACTCTGCTTTAAGCCTACTCTCTGGGCCACAGCCACCCTCTTGGAGCTCCTGGGAAGTTCTTGGGGGCCCCACCCATCCTGGAGGGAATCCATGTGAAATTGGGTCTGGCCTGTTGATTCTGAATCACCAAATAGGTCTTTGCTCTGCCTGTTTCTCCTGGGGGAACTTTAGGGTTTTTCTTTCACTCTGGCCTTTGCCTTGAGGTCTGAGATGGAATCCTTCTGCTCAGTGATCCCCAAAACTGCACAAAGTGGGGATGGGGTACACTTTGGGGCACAGGCCTTTCCTAGAACCCTGCATCCCTCTGCATTGCCCACTGCCCCACTTGGGAGACCTCTGTGCAGCTGAGGGCAAAGACGTCCACTTCCTCTGCTCTCTGCAAAGTCGACTTTGGCTGAGGCAGGGAACAGGGATGATCCTGCTGCCAACCTGGGAGAAGACCTCAGAGAGAGACAAGAGCCTAGTCGACATCTCAAGAAATCCCGCCATATCCACTCACAGGGAAGAAAAGGGAAAGGAGGAAGAGAGATTTTTCTCTTTTAATATAGTGCAGACTAAATTTTAGGTAAGTACTTTTTGGTTTTTGTTTTGTTTTACATTTGCATGCTTTATATGGCAGAAAATTCCAAAATATATTAGTAAAAATAAACTCACTTTTCAATGCTCTTGGAATTTCTTTGAAATGACCAAAAGTTATATGATTTTACTTTTTTTTTTTTCTTTAACATTTAAAATTGTCTGGTAGCCTAGCAAGGAGTTTTCAGTACTTTTTAGGTGCATAACAGCCTATTTTTGAAACCACCGCATTTTACACTTTCACTTCCCGCGTACACCAACTCGGTGACAAGAAACCGTCTGAAACAATGTGCAAAATCGAGGTTCTCGGAAACATGCCCGGGACCTGTCACTCTGCAGTGTCTGGCTGCTTCTTCTGCCTGACGTGTCTTCATCCTGTGCCCCCCGCCTCACTCCTGCCCTTCCCCAGGGGATGGCTCTTTCCCCAGCAGCATGCCTCCTCCCGGAGCAGAAGCGCTTGTCTCACCCGCGCTCCATCCTGCATACGGCCTCTCTCACACTGCGTTACAGAGATTTGGTCACCTGAGGACCTCCTTCCTCTGTGCTGTTGGAAACTATGGTTTACACACCTCCTAGATGTTATTTCCTAAATTTTCAGCCTGCAGGATCTGAAAATGTTCCCCTAACCTTACCTGTTTACCTGTTGTAAAAGGCACTGGTGGATTCGGGTCCTGGGCATCTGGACCTGCACTGTCTCTTGTCTGTTTTACATGGTTACAACTGTGATCACAGAGGTGGATGCAGCCGTGAGCTTCCCCACTGGGTGGCAAGCAGCTTTACTCCCTGTGCCACGTTTTACTTATCTCTCTCTCCCTGGGGCTAGTGCTGTGCTGGACGCATAGGGTTGAAATGTGTACCCCCAAATCCGTATGGTGGAGACTTAATCCCCAGTACCTCAGAATGTGACACTTTTTAGAGACAGGAACTTTACAGAGGCAATCAAGTTAAAAGGAGGTCTTTAGGTCCTAATCCAATGACTGGTAAAAAGGGGGACATTTGGAAATAGATATGCACAGAGAGCGAACATCCTGGGAAGATGAAGGCAGAGATGGGGAGATGCCTTTACAAGCCAAGAAATGCCAAAGGTCACTGGTAGCTCACCGGGAGCTGGGAGAGAGGCCTGAATGGATTCTCCCTCATGGCCTCGGAAGGAACCATCCCTGCTGACACCTTGATCTTGGACATCTAGCCTCCAAAGCTGTGAGATGATACATTCCTATTGTGGAAGCCACCCAGTCTGTGCTACCCTGTCAGGGCAGCCCTAGCTAACTCATGCAAGAGGCAATCTGAAAGTTTCACACCCAGAGCAGAGGGTCGTTTGGAGGAGGGAGCCCAGCGGGAACTTTCATGCATATGCACATCTCCCGCTTAACGTCACAGTTCTGGTCCATCTGAGGATTCTTGCAAGTGCCCGTGAGAGCCACCGTGGCCACAGCCTTCTGAAGTCACCTCAGAAGTATTTGTTTTCAACAGCAGTCTTTTCTTTGGTAGTTTTCTTCCCTTCTCCTTTTGCTTCCTTGGCATGTCCCTTGTTCCCTCTGGCAGGTAGGCTGCTGCTACTCACGATGAGAAGCATGTGCTTTGGTCTGGGCTCTGATGCCCGGTGGCCGGGAGGCTTGTGTGTCCCTGGGTTGGAAGCTGTGGAACATGCTCATGGCCTTGCCATCTCCTCAAAGACGAAAGCAGAGTTGTCCTCTGGTTCTGTTTTCAGCTTGCCCTGTGAGGCCATGAGACCTGGTGACAGATGAAGGGGAAGGCCAGAGCCAAAGGACATTTTGCTTTCCACTGCAAAAGGGCTGGATCCTGGGGTCTGCGCAGAGGGAGCTGTGGACGCTGGACTTTGAATCTGGCCACTAGTGATCGGCTGATTGAATCAGAGAAGGAACAAATCTACTGTGCCCAAAAGAAAAAGAGTGTTTTCCAGCCTTGCTGAATAGCCTTAGAAACCCAAATACACATGCATTCTCATTAGAACACAGAATTTAATTAGCTTCACCCCAGTTAG
Source organism: Cynocephalus volans (assembly GCF_027409185.1). NCBI lineage: Eukaryota > Metazoa > Chordata > Mammalia > Dermoptera > Cynocephalidae > Cynocephalus > Cynocephalus volans. The sequence goes on from NC_084473.1 coordinate 86,873,849, forward strand.
AGAAAGCCGGACTGCTGCCTGCCTTCCTGAGCACGGACTGAGCTCCCACCACGTGCTGGGAGGTTCAGGGACCTCATAGGAGTTTCACCATGGAGACCCTGCAGATGAGAAGCCATAAGCTGGAAGTCAGAGGTGCAAGCGAGAGAGCGCTCACTCCTAGTGCCAAGGCACCTCCTCCTCAGACGTCATCAGACATTTCCTCCCTGTCAGTGCCTCCTCAGACCTGCAGCGAAGGGGAACCCAATTCCACTCCACAGTAACTTACAAAAATCCACAGGTACAAACTCTTTACAGAATTCTATGAAGTGAATGAATTTCCATCATTTTTTAAAGCTTACAGGCTATTTTATTTGTGCTGATAAATTGTGTCTTTCAAAACCTGTCTTTTCAGGACCTACTGTTTGTAAGCATTGGGCAAGGCCCCCAGGGAGGATAATTATGTGTGGGGCATGGCACCTGTCCTCAGGGGTGCCACCTCATGAGGGAGAGATGCCACACATGGAACGATTAGCCACAGTGGGCAGCATGGTTTATGGAGGACGGAGCAGGGAGAGGCTGGTGCCAGGGGAGGGCAGTGCAGCCTCAGACCCACAAGAGAGGGGTGATCTCGCCCAGGGAGGGCTGAGGGGCCCTCCAAATCTCTACAGGTAGGGAGGGAGACTGTAGAGAGGCTTGGGGGGCATTGTGGATGGAGGGATGTTATAAGCAAAGTCTGGAGGCAGCTGTGTGTTTGGGTTCACTGGGGTATTTGGAGCAGATGTCTCGTGGTGGAAATGGTGGGATGTGAGATTGGAGACATACACAGGCAGAGACGATTTCTCCCTTGTGGTAAACAAACAGGTTTCAACTGTGTCTTCTGGGCCTAGGCAGTGAGGAGGTGTTTGAGCCTTGAGGTGATATCACAGGACCAACTTTAAGGAAGGTTGACTCGGTGGGAGGGTACACTGAGCCAAGGGATGGAAAAGAGAAAGGAGAAATGCACAAAGGAAAGACACAGGCCTCTGGGGCCAGCTGGACACACAGGCCTGGAGGAAGGGAAGGATGGAGGGGGTCCCCGCCAAGCCTCCTGCGTTCTTCTTTTTTGTATTGGTTATGAATACTTATGAGATACAAAGCTGATTGTCACCCCTCATGCCCATGATGTGAGGGCCAGATCCATACTGGCAGCATACCCATTACCACAAATTGCGTTTATACCTCATGTCCCCACCCAATTATCCCCAACCTCCCTCCCCCTCCCGTTTTCCCCTCCCTCCACTTTGTGCCCCAAGGAATGTTCTCTCCCTCTGCAAGTCCAATGCACTACTGTGGTCTTTCTTTCCTTCCTTCCTTCCTTCTTTCTCTCTTAGCTCCCACTTATGAGTGAGTACATATGGCATCTATCTCTCTCTGCTTTGCTTATTTCACTCAACATAAGTTTCTCCAGGCTCATCCATGTTGTTGCAAGTTGGAGTATTTCATTCTTTTTTATGGCAGAGTAGTGTTTCACAGTGTATATACACCACAGTTTTCTTATCCAATCATCCATCAATGGACATTTAGGTTGGTTCCATATCTTGGCTATTGTCAACAGAGCTGTGATGAACATGGGAGTGCAGGTATCCCTTTGACATGATGATTTCCATTCCTTTGGGTGTATACCCAGAAGTGGGATCGCTGGATCTTATGGAAGATTTATCTGTAATTTGAGAAACCTCCATACTGTTTTCTATAGTGGTTGTACTAATTTACCGTCCCACCAACAGTGTAGCAAGCCTCCTGCATTCTCGACCAAACTTGACATGTATGACATTAGAATATACCGAGGTTGAGGCCTATAGATGCTTATCCTTTTTCAATACGTGATGGTATTTTTTAAACCATCTCCTGGTTGTATAATGAACAGGGGTTGAATTTCATGCACAGCAATGAGTGTTTTGTTTGTTTATACTTGTTGAATGGAAAACAGCATTAAAAGACATTTAAAGAAACCAAAACTCCTTTCCCATTTATTAGTACTGTATTAACTTTTCTTTAGGAAACAGGAGCACACTTAAATACTATTTTCTTAAACCTCCCTAACAGCACAGAGGTGCACACTAAGGAATGTGGGAACCTCTATTTGGCAAAGGGAGCTTCTCCTTTTATTCCCAGGTAGGAAGAGACATAAATTAGGGGAGAGCTTGCTCCTTCGCTAGATTTCTGTGGTCCATGGTTAACAGTCTCTTCAAGAGAACTTCAAATTCTCTTGCCAATGAGCTGCAAAAGTACTTAAACCATTTGTTTATTCTTGTCCTGAAATCAGAGTTACTCAGAAAACTCCCAAAGTGTCCCAAACCGTGAGAAGTCCCTGGTAAAATGACATGTTTAAAAGTTGCCATAAATGCTGGCGACTGGACATGATGATAAATCTGAGCCATTTTGCATGGTCAGTTGGGTCAGTAATAAAAGACATGAACTTAAAATATATTTCCTCTTGCCCTTCATGGCTATAAAGATTAACAAATTTTATAAAATTTCAAGATAAAGTGTGAGACATTTTGAATTTTACGTGAATGACTTGCATGGTTACTGTAACCACATCCTGGCCCTTGGAGCAGGAGGTAATTTACTGTTGATGTCTTTTTGGCATAATATATATGTATTTGGGGGGTAATATTTTAAAATCACCCAGCACACGGGCTCTGATAAGATGCATAACTCAGGTCCAGAGTTGTTTTATAGGAAAAAAGATGCACGCACACTGCGCAGTTACGATCCAGGCACGTCGCTGCTCCCCGGGGAGTTTACAAGTGATGGAAACCTGGCTCCTGATGGGGAACAATAAAGATTGCCTGTGAAAGACAAATCCTGGACCCAAGCTTGGGGCCAGAGTGCTCCAAAGTATAGGCTCTCCAGGACTCAGGTTGCATTTGTTTCTGTCTGGGCCAGTGACACTTGACGCTGTGGGGTTGGGCAAGGCTGGGGAGGGGGCTGTCAGATGTGGTATCACCCATGCCAGTGGGCTCCTCTCTGCCACCCTCTAGCCAAGCTTGAAGCCTTACTCTCCAATGCTGGGTATGAGAAGTCCAGGGAGAGAAGGGACATTTGCCATCACAGCCAAGTTCTGATTAAGGTGGAGGCCAGTGTTCTTTTGTACAGGAGGGCCACCGTCCTGTTGAACAGAGGGGAGAGGCAGCAGTCAGACCCAGGCCCTCTGGCTTGCTGCGCACCTGGTTCTTAGGAGCAACAAAAGGGGGACTGTGCTATGCCTGTGTGTGTGTATGTGTGTGTGTGTGTGTGTATGCTTGTGCATTTGTCTGTGTCTGTGTATGTGTGTCTGTTTGTGTGTCTCTGTGTGTGTGTGTGTGTGTGCTTGTGCATGTGTCTCTTTGTCTGTGTGTGTGTATGCTTGTGCATGTGTCTCTGTCTCTGTGTGTGTGCTTGTGCATATGTCTCTGTGTATATGTGTGTGTGTGTGTGTGTGTATGCTTGTGCATGTGTCTGTGTATGTGTGTCGGTTTGTGTGTCTGTGTGTGTGTGCTTGTGCATGTGTCTCTGTCTCTGTGTGTGTGTGCTTGTGCGTATGTCTCTGTGTATATGTGTGTGTGTGTGTGTGTGCGCGTGCTGGGCAGCAGCTGCTAATGTGCTCTCTTGCTGGTGGTGGCTGCTCCTCCTTGAGACAGCTCTCTTTCCAGGTGCAGAGTGAGCCTGGATACTGCCAGATGCAGTGCGTGGCAGAGGAGCAGGGCCTGGAGATGTCACAGCTTCATTCGGCAGTTCTTATCCTGCTTCTCCTGAAAGGCAGGCTGGGCCTGGAAGCTGGGGGCACCACAGAGAGCAAGTCTCTATTTGGGGACCTCACCTCCTAGAGAAACAGCTTGCCCATTTAACTATTCAATCTTAACTGGCATTTAATGACAGCAATGAAAGTGGGCATAGGGAGCTCTGAGAGGTGACAATAATAGTTAGATGGGGGTGAGGGTGACAGTCAGGGGTCTTGTGTGATGTCTGAAATATGCTGTAAGAGATGTAGGGAGGAGTCCCAGGTGGGGCCGGCAGTGCCCGTGATGGCCCTGGGCAGGAAGGGGTTTGGCATGTGGGGAAGACCGAGGCGGGTGGGGGTGGGCACAGGGAGAGAGGGCAGAGGGGTGTGGGACGAGGCTGCAGAGGAAGGTGGGACAAGGCATAGGAGCACTGGGTACTGGCGACAGATGTCAGTAGGGGAGGGACCTGAGTAGACCTGTGTTTTCAAAAGATTGCTCTGCGCAGAGGATTCTTTGAGCAGGGAACTGTGTGTGGTACTAAGGCGGTGGACACACGGTGGTGTACATTTGTCCAAACCTGCAGAATGTGCAACACATTCTACAGTGAGGCACACTGTGGCCCTCAGGTGGTGATGACATGTCAGTGTAGGTCCTTCAGTGGGGGCAAATATACCCCTCTGGGGGGGATGCTATTGTCGGGGAGGCTGGTGGGGGGGGCAGGAGGTATATGTGGTATTTCTGTACCTTCCTCTCAATTTTGCTGTGAACCTAAAACTGCTCTAAAAATAGTATTAAAAAAAATTAGAAAAAAATTTTAGATTCCTCTGGCTCCTGGATGGGGAAAAGATTGGAGTGAGAGTGTGGCTGAAGAGGAAGTCGTGAGGCCGGCTGGGGCCACTGCAGTAGACCACCAGGAGATTTCAGGGCCTGGACTCAGAGGGCGGCCTTGGACAGGGAGGGGGGTGGAAAGTTCAGAGTAACCTCGGTGAGAGAATGGACAGCTGTGGTTGGTTCTCGGTGGGCTGGTGTCTGATCGTCACCTCCTTGCCTCCCTCTTGCCTGATGACCATCACATCTACTTTACTCGGCTTCTGCTTGCAACAGGGTTGCCGGTCACACATCCTCAAGGGTCTGTGCCCTCCACTTTCCCCCTATCCTTGCGTGTCTCCCCACAGCATAGACTTGTAAGTCTTGAGGTTGCCGGTGAAGGTTTGTGTCCCCTCAGGTCCCTGTATTAGTCAGGGTGGACTAAGTTTTGCTGCAGTAACACATTTTTCCAGAATCTCAATAGCTTAATGGAACAAAGGTTGGTGGATTGTGAATGTTGCCTGTTCCACAGTTGCTCAGGATCCAAGGCTGACCAGCCACCTCCTTTGTTAGGCCGCACCCTCTGGAACATGTGGCTTCCTTAGCCTCTGCAGTGGGGAAGAGACACTGGACCCTCATTCAGGAGCTTCTCTCCTTCATGTCATTGCCTCCCGCTCTTCATTGGCCAGAACTAATCACTGTGGCCTTGACTTACTGCAAGGAAGCCAGGAAAAGCAGGGGAGCCCACTGAAATACCTGGTGATCCAATAGAGTGCTAGGTGGCGTTTCTGCCACAAGCCCAAATTCAAGGCAGAGGAAGCCTGACCAGAGGGAATCCAGAGAGCTGGTGGAAATAAGATAGCAGGCACTCAGTTTCCCTGGGTTCCAGTTACAGGACATGCCACTCCCCAAGGTTTTAGGCCCCTCCTCTTGGACCTCCCCTACAAGAGAGTTATGTTGCTTGTTGGACCTATTTTTGGCACCAGCAGGAGGAAATTATGAACTTAGGGGGCTGGTTTATGCAAATTCAGCAGCTGAGCATGCTCAGTACAAGGAATTTATACCAGTTTCTATGGCCCCCGTGACTGAGCATGCTCAGTGGAAGGGAGTTTATCCTCTGAATGACCTTCCACTAGGGGTGCTAAAGAGCATAGAATGTTCTTGAATACATCCGGTGCATGTGATAGGATTTGGCTGATGAACATGCTCCAAAAGGAGACCAAGTGAGCAAGTGCAAGACGATGTTACATATCTGGGAACTACCCCCTTAACTGAATATTCATTAGATAGTGAAACTATAAAAGCTGAATCCCAGCAGAAGGCAGGGCTGTTGCTCACTATTTTGGGGCCAACCGGCACTTCCCTGGCTGAGGTGTGCACGCTTTACTTTTGGGTTAAACTTTTAGCAGTTGGCTGCTCACTCTCTTGAGCCAGTCTGCACTCTGTAATAAACTTTAGGTGTTTATGTCTTACTTTTGCGTAAAACTTGGTGTGGGCCCTGCTCAGTCTCTGCAGCTGTGCCGCAATCTCTCTGTGAAATCTGCATTGTTCATTATATTAAAGCTGTTTTCACTTTCTGCTGTGACTTTGCTCTTGAATTCTTTCCTGTGGCCGAGTCAAGAACCCAGTAAGAGGACGGGTGGGTTAAGGCCAGCAATCAGGCCCCCCAGACCCTTCGTCAGGCATCAGAAAGGACTAACAGCTGTAAACATCAAGTGAAAGCTATTCTTTTTCAGAGGTGCTAGTTTCCACAGCCTACAGAAAAATTCCTGGTTCTCAAATAAAGACCCCCACGCTACGTCTCCTCCTCCTCTTTTTTGCGTCAGTTCACAATATTTAGCAATAGTTTAATTTTCTTAAGGTAGTGTGTAATTTCCCCTATGTTAAAGACATTTCTGGGGTGGGGTGGGGGGGCGCAGCAGGCCTCAGTGCCCAGGGTCTGTACTGAGCCCCTGGCCACCCTTTCCCAGACATGGCCTGGCCTGGTGCAGCCCTGTGCCTTGCCCGTCCCCACGTGGTATCAGCTTCCAGATGGCCCTAGGGATTCTCACCCTGTGTTACTCTCTCCTCCAGGCTGATCATGAAAAAGAAGGAGTGTGACTTCCCAGGGTGGGTCATACAAGACAGTGCCCCTTCCTTCCACCGTGCTCTCTCCTGAGCAATTTACTGTGGGGGACACCGGCCACGATCTCATAAGGACACTCCAGCAGCATCCCACACCTGCAGAGATCCACACCTGAAGAATGGAAGCCTCCACCAATCATCAGCATGAACCATGTGGGAAGTGGTTCCCCCCGCCCCAGCCAAGCCTTCAGATGACTGTAGTCCCTGCTGGCATCTGCCTGCAATTTCAGGAGAGACCCAGAGCCAGAAACATCCAGTAAAGCTGCTCCTGAGTTCTTCTCTCCCTTTGCAAGATAGTAAATGTTGATCGTTGTTGACATCTCTAAGTTTTGGAGGAATTTGTTACACAGCAGTGGAGAAGACATGCACCCAGAATTCATCAGAACTCTCCTTATCTCTTTACGCCCTTCCTCCGTGGCACGTTCCAGATTCTTCAGCAGAGTAAACCGCTCCAGCCTGTGTTCCCACGATGTGTGGCTTTTTCCTTGAGTTCACCTTTACTTCTGACCTGCACTAAGTTGTATCTTTCCTTGCCAGCTCTTTCCCTTGATGATGAGCTCCTTGAGGCCAACGACTTGGTCTGGCTCATCCTTGTAACCCTTGTATTCTGTGGCATAGTTTGGTGATAATAGCAAAGACCTATGATGGAGTTTGGATGTGTGGTCCCCTCCAAAACTCATGTAGAAATTTGATCTCCAATGTGGCAGTGTTGGAAACTCATTGAGTCATGGCGGTGGATCCCTCATGAATGGAGTAATGCTCTCCCTGGGGAAGGAGGGGTAGTGAGTGAGTTCTCACTCTATTAGCTCCCGTGAGACCTGATTGTTTAAAGGACCCTGGCACCTTCTCTCTCTCTCTTGTTTCCTCTCGCCATGTGATCTGTTTGTACCCGCCAGCTCCCTGCTGCTTTCCGCCATGAGCAGAAGCAGGCTGAGGCCCGTGCCAGATGCAGCTGTCCCAGAATCGTAAGCCAAATAAACCTCTTTTCTTTATAAATCACCCAGTCTCAGGTATTTCTGTTATAGCAACACAAAATGGACTAAAACACAAAATTGATACAGAGGAGTGGGGTGTTGCTAAACAGATACCTGAAAATGTGGATGCAGCTTTGGAACTGGGTAATGGGCAAAGGTTGGAGGAGTTTGGAGGACTTAGAAGAAGAGAAAAAGACGAGGGAAAGTTTAGAATGTCTTAGAGACCTATGTGGTGGTGAGCAGAATGCTGATAGAAATGTGGACAGTAAAGGCCATGTGGATGATGAGGTCTCAGAAGTGAGGAACTTATTGGGAATTGGACAAAAGATCACCCTTGCTACACCATAGCAAGGAACCTGGCTGCATTGTGTCTGTGCCCTTGGACTTTGTGGAAGTTGGAACTTAAGAGTTGTGAACCAGAGCATTTGGATGAAGAAATTTCTAAGCAGCAAGGCATTAAGGACGCTGCATGGCTACTTCTAACAGCCTGCTCTGAGTTATGGCAGCAAAGGCATGATGTAAAGCCAGAATTTAAAATGGAAGCAGAGTGTAAAGATTTGGAAAATTTGCAGCACAGCCATGTGGTAGAAAAGAAGAGAGCATGAAATGGTGCAGCCCATCGACCATTAGCTAAGAAGATCAGTACAAAGGAAAGGGATTATCAAGAGAAAGAGAAAGGCCCTGAAGGCATTGCAGAAGCCTCTGGGGCCAACCCTTCCATTTCAGGCCCAAAGGCCTCGGGAGAGAGAATGGTATTGGCAAACAGGCCCAAGGCACCCTCCATAGGCTCGCTGCCCAGGGCCACCTGGAGAAGCTGCTTCCAGCCCCAGCACCCCAGCTGCTTTGGCTTCTCCAGCTGTGGTTAAATTGGCCCTAGGTTTGGCTGGACCTGCAGCTTTCGAAAATACAAGCCGGAAGTCTTAGCAGCATCAATGTGGTTCTAGGTCTGCAGGCTCACAGTATGCCAGAGCTGGGAAGGCTTGGGAGCCTCCACCCAGATTTCAAAGTATGTATGGAAAAGTCTGGGGGCCCAGGAAGAGACCTGTCACAGGGGTGAAGTCACCACAGACAGCCTTCGCTAGAGCAATGCCAAACAGAAATGTGGGGTCAGAGTTGCAGCAAAGAAACCCCAACAGTGCCATGCCTAGTGGAGCTGTGAGAGCAGGACCGCCATGGAGACCCCAGACCTGTGGAGCTACCACAGTGGAACACCAGCCTGGGAGAGGTGAAGTGTGGCCTGAGACCAAGAAAGCCATAGGAGTGGAGCTGCCCAAGGACTTGGGGACCCAACCCCCACACCAGTGCGCAGAGGCAGTTGAACATGGAATCAAGGTACCTGATTCTCCAGCCTTGAGATTTAATGCCTGCCCTGCTGGGTTTTGGACTTGTTTGGGACCTGTTTCTCCTTTCTTCTGGCCTATTCCTCCCTTTTGGAATGGAAATGTATACCCGATGTCTGTTCCACCATTGTATCTTGGCAGTAGATAAATTTGGTTTTGTTTTTCAGGTTCACAGCTGGAAGGACTTTTGCTTTTGGGCTCAGATGAGACTTTGGACTTTGGACTTTTAAGTTGGTGCTGGAGCAAGCTAATGCTTTTGGGACTCTTGGGATAGAATGATTGTATTTTGTATATGAGAGGAACATGAGTTTTGGGGGGCCAGGGGCAGAATGATGGAGTTTGGATGTGTTGTCTCCTCCAAAACTCATGTGGAAATTTGATCTCCAATGTGGCAGTGTTGGAAACTGATTGAGTTATGGGGGCGGATCCTTCATGAATGGATTAATGCTCTCCCTGGGGGGGGAGGGGTAGTGAGTGAGTTTTCACTATATTAGTTCCCACGAGACCTGATTGTTTAAAGGACCCCAGCACCTCCTCTCTCTCTCTCTCTCTTACTTCCTCTCGCCATGTGATCTGCTTGTACCCGCCAGCTCCCTGCCACTTTCCACCGTGAGTAGAAGCAGCGTGAGGCCCGTGCCAGATGCAGCTGTCCCAGAATTGTAAGCCAAATAAACCTCTCTTCTTTATAAATCACCCAGTCTCAGGTATTTCTGTTATAGCAACACAAAATGGACTAAAACAACCTACGTGGCTCTTAATTCATGACAGGCAAGATTCTGAGAGTTTTACATATGTTAACATATTTAATTCTCCCACACCCTTACAATATGGGTACCTTTATTAGCCTGTTTTACATCTGAGGAAAAGGAGGCACAGAGAGGTTAAGTAACATGTCAGAAGTTGCACAGCGAGTAAGTAGCAGAACCAGGAGTGTGAACTCCAGCAGTCAGGCTCCCAAGTCCCTGCTCTTGTCATGCTCTGCCTTCTAATTTTGGACAGTGTTTCTTGGGAGGAGAGTGAAAAGATATGAGGCAGGCTGAGGCCTCGAGGGACTAGGACAAAAAGAGTTATCAGAAGGAAAGTCAGACAGGGAGTGACAGGGAAGGATAAATGGCTAGAATCCCAGAGAAGTAAAGAGACTTCATCTTGCGTGGCAGAATAGCTTTTCCAAATTCTAGATTAGAGGCTTGATTTAATCAGTTTGCAATGAAATCAATAAGAAATGCAGACAAAGGGTGGATCTCGTGGACTGTGAAGTCAGGGAAGTCTGCAATAAAATGGAAATGGCCAAAAGGAAATCTTTCTTCTTCTTTTTTGTTTCCACATATGTCTGGGTACAAAAGTATGTGGGTGAGTCATCCTAGCTCACTGCTACCTGTGGAAGCACAGAGAGCGGACACAGGGGACATGGGACATGCCTGTGATGCTTGCTGAGCACAGTGCAGGGCACTGCTGTGCAGCCGAGAGTCAGGAGCATGAGGCAGTGCCTGGCACGCAGGGGAAGTTAAGGGCTGCAGCATCAGCAGAGGAATTCCCATGGAGGACACAAAGCAACCAAGGGCAAATCAAGGTCGGAGACATCATCTCTTTGCAGAGTCCAAGTTCTTCCAGCATTTCGTCCGGGCTCCTAAAAGATAGTCACCCCATAAAACATTTCAGAGGACGTGTTAGCAAAGTTGAAGGGGTAACGTAATTGTCACCACGGCCTAGGGAGAGTGCTCCTGGGTAGATCATCTTCGGGGCAGGACAGGCTATGGGCAAGACTGCAGGGAGAGGAGTTTGCTTGAGCTGCAGACTCCACCAGCTGCAGAGGCTGCCTAATCCATGGCAGCAGCCACAGATGCCATAACTGGTGAGTAGCTGTCACCTATGGAATGAACCATGCATGCTGGGGTCTTACTTTCTAAGCCATCAGTGGCAGCAAGAGTTGACTTTGTGAAGAGCTGGACATGTCTTGATGGTGGGGTGAGAGAGGGGGACCCTCCATCTCCCCAGCAACAGTGGGCAGAAGGAAGGGAAGGACCCATGTCCAGGCTGAGAGGGGAGCAGCAGGTCCACAGGTCACAATGAATGGGGGCTCCTGCCCTCAGCAGTGGCTCCAGCAGCTGCTGTAGCCTTGAGTTGCCTCCACAGGCCAGGCCCTCACATCATGTCTCTTCAACAGCATGTTGTTAGCAGCATCGTGCCCAGATCACTTGAGGTTAACAAGGGCAGTTTACTTTATGAGGGCACAGGATACATAGAGGTAGAGAACTATAAACACACGAGGTCCATGTTGACCTCACTGTTTTGCTACCCTTAGAACAGCTCGTCCTGCACTGGGCTGTGAGGCAGTGCTGTGTGCACGCACCTTGGGGGAGCTTGGGAGGAAGAGCTGCCCGAAGCTCTCTCTTGTGTCTTCTTTAAGGACACTGTTTGGGACTCATCTGCCATGGGAGGAACGTATAGGGATTCCTCCATGAGTCAGCACTGAGCCGATCTGTCTCAGTAAGAGATGCCTCTTCCAAATGACTCTTTCTTTGTGTCCAATGAGTGGTCTGAATTGTAAAGCTGCATGGGTTTCCTTCTTCACAATGGCTGCTGGGGTGCCCAGAGCCAGAGCATGGCGTGGCCTGGCCCAGCAAGTGTCCACGGTGTGCATGCTGTCACCTGATTGGCTTAGTCTTATATTTTAATCATTTCCTCCTTTGTTGTTTATTCTGTTGTATTGTCTGTTTTTTGGTAAGCTGACTTAAAGTCCTTCTGGGACAAGGTGGGATATAAACCAAGAAATAGGTAAGAGTTGTGATTTAGAGGCTGGTGATTATAGAGTCCTTCCTGGAGAGAGTGTCTCCACTGTTATGGATGTGTATCTACGCATGAAGAAGTGATTCAATTCCTTCTCTCCTGGCTAACCGTACGCAGCCTTTGACTGACGGATTCATTGAGTCTCTGATTGATTGCATGGGTACGTACTATGTGTCAGGCCCTGTGCTAGGTCTGGGGCAGGCTATGGAGTCTACATTCCAGTGGCATGAAATAGGCAAAGATATTAGATAAGATACAAGTATTTATAAAAGATAAAATATGTAAGTGGGCAGTGACGTTGATTATAAGTGGGGACTGCTGCCTTGAAGGAAGAGGTCAGCAAGGGGCAGAGAATGAGGATGGGGAGCGTCTTAGCTTCTCAGACAGCTATGGCAAAATCCTATAGACCAGGTGGCTTACACAGCAGAAATTTATTTCTCACAGTTCTGGGGGCTGGAAGTTCAAGATCAAGGAGTTGCAAGGTAGGTTTTATGCTGAGGCCTCGTCTCTTGGCTCGTAGGCAGCCACCTTCTGTCTGTGTGCTCACATGACCTCTTCCTCGTGCTTGCACAGAAAGAGAGACAGGAAGAGAGAGCTCAAGAGATCTCTGGTATCTCTTCTTATAGGCCACTAATCCATTCGGATCAGGGCTCCACCCTTATGACCTTACTTAACTTTAATTACCTCCATAAAGGCTCTAAATATTGTTACACTAAGGGTTGGGGCTTCAACATATAAATTTGGGGGAAGGGAACACAAACATTCAGTCCATAACAGGAGGGAGTGGACCTACCTTCCAAGGAGCGATGTGGGAAGCCCACTCCAAGGAGGGCGACACATAGGCTGAAGTCGGAAGGATGACAATGAACTGGCTGTGCAGATGTGGGAGGGGAAGGATGTGAGGGACCAGGCAGAGAGCAGAGCCAGGGCGGAGGCTCTGAGGCGCCACTGAGAGACTAGTGAGGCTGGTGCTTGCTCAGCAGGTGGCGCGTGGCATGGGGGTGGGGTGGGGTGGAGAGATGGGCCGGGGAGGTTGTACAGGGCCTTGTACAGCAGCTGTGGTGAGAAGTTCAGGCTTCACATCATGTCCAGTGGGGAGTCATTAAAGGGTTTTAAGCAGAGCAATGTCATGATCTGGGTTAGACTGTGTGGGGAATGGATTGGAGGGATCGGGAATGGAGTTGGGGAGCTGAGGTAGGAGACTGTCCATCAGTTTAGGTAAAAGGTGATGGTGGCTGGGACCCAGGTGGTGGGCAGCTCCTAGGTTCTAGGCTGAGCAGTTAGGTGCATGGTGATGCTATGTACCGTGATGGGGGAGTGTAGAAGGGAACAGCGACAACATGTGCATCATGGCTCATTTTATGTGTCAACTGACTGGGCTGAAGGATGCCCTGATAGCTGGTAAAACCTGATTTCTGAGTGCGTCTGTGAGGGTGTTTCCAGAAGAGATTAGCATTTGAGTCAGTAGACTGAATGAAGAAGACAGCCCTCACCAATGTGGGTGGACAGCATTCAACGTACCGAGGGCCCCAACAGAACAAAATGGCCGAGGAAGAACAAATTTCCTCTCTCTCTTCTTGAGCTGGAGCATCTACCTTCTCCTGCGCTTGGACACCGGTGCTCCTAGTTCTTGGGCCTTAGGACTCAGACCAGGGCTTACATATCAGCTCCTCTGGTTCTCAGGACTTTGGACTTGAACCAAATCACACTGGTTTCCTGGGTCTCCAGCTTGCAGCGAGCAGATGTGGAACTTCTTAGCCTCCATAATTGAGTGAGCCAATTCCCATAGTATATCTCGTTTTATCTGTCTATAGATATCTTATTGGTTCTGTTTCTCTGGGGAACTCTGATTAATAGAGTGTGTAAAGCACCCAGTCATAAGGTTGGCTATCTTTCCATTAATGCCTTCGTTCCAGGAGTTTCTATAGCCTAGACCCTTCTTCTAGGGAAATCCTACCCCCTACTTGTCCCTTCCACATGGAAGTCTCACAGACATCTCACACCTAACCTGCCCAAACCAGCAGGGAACTGGAGCTTCAATGGTAACAGCTGGCACCTGTTACTGTGGGCCTGCCATTGTCCTAAGCATTTTACACCCATGACCTCCCCTTAGAAAGCCCCTAAGGGAGGCTTAGGGAGGTGTGTACCAACAGTACTCATTTTGCAGCTGAAGGAGTAGAGGTACGAATGGCCCAAGGAACCTGGATTCACCTGGAGAGTGTGTGTGGGATGAGGAGTTTGGAGGGCCCAGCCTGGGCCAACACTGAGAGGCTCCTGGACAGGTGGTGACAAAGGAGGGAAACCAGTGGGTAGTGGGTGGGCATATAAGGAAGGAGACCATGAGTGTGTTGAAAGTCCCAGCAATTTGAGGAAGGTGAGGAAAGAGGGCCGTACACTGGGCCTTGTGGCCTTGGGAAGGACAGTTCTCTTGGCCCTGGTACATGTGGGCCAAATCCTGAAGAAGCATGGACGCAAGGTGCTCAGAACGCAGAGTCTGCAGGTGTGGGCCCAGTGGCAGCCACGCGGTTGCATGGGGCTCACAGCTCCATGTGCTGCTGTCCCTAAAGCAGCGGTGGATGCTGCATTAGGTTTATGGGGTGGGAAGAACATAGACCCAGAGTCCAGAGAGTGGGGCTGGGCTGGCTGTGAGAACTGGGGAATAGGATGTGACTTCTCAGAGCTGTTATTCCTTGTTCTCGGTTTTTGTTCAGCAGGGCTAGTACCACCAGACTACGGAGGAGAGGCCGTGGCTGTGAGAAAGGACGGAATGAGCCTGCGGGTTGTCATCATGGGCCAGTGCTACACGTGGAAACTCCTGTGAGTGTCAACATTCTTCTCAGCTAGCACTGGAGGGATCTGATTTCCTTAATACCGTAGTAACAAACATGACAATGTGAACATTTCCTTCATATTTAAGCCACTGGAGTTATAGTAAAATAAGACATTTAGATACTGGCTTTAATTTTAATAACCAACCTCAGAAGGAAAAAGAACAAATTTCACTGTAGGGCCCCTGTGTTTGTTATAAACTTGCTAGATCATCAGCTGGGTGTTTTTGACGGCTCTGGCAAAGTGCTCCACGTAGTAGATTTAAAATTCTTGCCCTGGCTTTAAAGTTCATGGTTTTATCAACTTAGGTGAAATAATAAATTCTTATTAGTTACTGTAGTGGTTTTTATTTTAGCCTCCACTTATAGCACAGGAGTCAAGATGGCCCTGGGGTTTTACTCCCAACCCCGACAGTGTGACCCTGGACAGGCTCTCTCCCCTCCTGAAGCCCCTGATGTCCTGTGCACAAAACAGGTATAATTGCTTCCTTTGAGAGCTGTATGAGGAGTTTAAGAAACAATGCACGTAGAAGCACTCAGATCAATTCCTACTATTTTGGTTTGTTTCTACCTCATCTGATTACCGAGGTCAAAAGTTTGCTTGGCTAGTAGAAAACAGGAGACCCAATTCTTCCAAGTGGGACAGATTCCCTAACTGTGCTATATATACTGGATCTGCTTTTCATCATCTGGCCGTGGTCCGTGTGGCCACTGAAGAAGGGGAGGTAAAGTAATGCATGAGGGAGATGGAAGATGCCGGCCACGCACCAGCTGAAGGATGACATTTCCCAGGTGGGTTTGCCGCTGGATGCTGTCAGTGAGATGTAAGCAGAAGGGTGTGTGGCAATGTTGCTTAAGGAAGGCTGATCTAGCTGGGTGGGGCAATTCCTCTTTGGCCTCTCCTCTTTCTCCCATTCTGGATTGTAGACATGATGGCAGGAAGCACAGATGACCTTGAACAAGGAGGTTGTATGCTGAGTATGGTGGAGCGGAAAGATAGAAGTGGCTCAGTCTCTGATGACCTTGTAGAACTACTGTATAGACCTGGACTACCCACTTTCTGTCCTTTATGTGGGCTGTGGTTTGAATGCTTGTCTCTTCCAAAGCTCATATTGGAACTTAATCCCCAATAGAGTATTTGAAAGGTGGGGCCTTTAAGAGGTGATTGGATCATGAGGACTGTGCCCTCATGAATGGGTTAATTCATTCGTAGATTCATGGGTCAATGGTTTAGTGGGGTATGAAGGAGTAGACTGGGGGCTTTATAAGGAGAGGAAGAAAGCACGTGGGCACACTCTTGCTCAGCCCTCGCCATGTGACGCCCTGTGCCCCCAAGGGACTGCATAGGAAGTCCTCAAGATGAAGGGCTCACCAGATGTGCTCCCTGAACCTTGGACTTCCCAGCCTCCAAAACTGAAAGAAATAAATTCAGTTTTATTATAAATTACCTTGTTTCAGGTATTCTATTATGAGCAACAGAAAACAGACTAATACAGTATGAGAGAGTAAACTCTACTTTCTCTCTCTCTCTCTCTTTTTTTGCATTCTCTGTAACTGTTGGCTGAATTTAACTCCTAAATGAATGTGTCTGCCAAATTGTTTATGTCAGAGATAGTAATGGGAGCAAAGCAGATCCATTTAGGTTTCCTTGCCTCTCGAAGCCCCACCAAGTTCCAGGAGGTGGTGTGTTTCTTCTCTGCTGTTGCTGGCAGAATCTACCTGGTTATCAGTGGACAAAGTCGGAACTGCTGTCAGCCCATGTGGAGCCTTTGTGCAAATTAGAAAAAGGCATCCCTTTCCTAAGACACTTCCCTGTCATCTGCCTGAAAAATGTCTCCATGCAAATTGATGATGCGTGTGATGGGAATGGAAGCTGCCCTTTAAAGTGGCCCCATGCATGCTGCCACCTGTACCACCATATGTTGGTCCCTGGGGATGTAGACCTATTCTAACCAAGCCCGACAGAACAGTTCTGGAGCTCTCCTCCCTGCAACTCTGGGACCTCTCTTTATGCCCACAAGAGCCCCCAGCCAGCTGGGAGCAAAGATGCGCCTTATTTCTGGTCCTCTTTTGTTCACTACTTGACTTCAACTGAACTCAGGCTGTTTCCAGAAAGTTTATCTACCCTCGAAGGACAGTGTGCCACCATTTAGGATAGTCATGAGAGAGGCCACAGTCTTGAAGCACCCTCCAAAGTACAGTTCAGAAGTTGTCCTGAGCAATGGAAACGTCACGTGAATGAGTGAAACGTCACTCAGCCTCCCGGAGTGAGAGTGTTGATGGAGAACACTCTGAAAATCCAAAGGCAGATGTGTTTTCAAAAAGCAGCTCTAATAGTGGTCTGTGCTCCTACTACTGGGAAGAGCAGAATTGGCCCTCCCAGACCACAGGAATTAGACCATGAAACAGGGAGATGTTGCCTGTGTGTTCACTCTAAATGGAACTTGAATCAGAGCTGGAAAAGGAACTTCAAACTTTTGTCAGTAATAAAAATCTTCTTATGAGTCACATGCTTGGTAAATACTTTGACTAGTTGAAGGAAAACGAATCACATGTTGAAAGGATTGTATTTTCATTAAAATGCACATGTGTAAAATTAAAGACGGGCAGCTGGGGAGGAAACATCGAGCCCAAGACTTTCGGAGTTTGATTGAATCAGATGCTGGAGCAATTGGAGGCATTTCTGGAAATTGGTTTGTGTTGTGATGTCTCAGCCCATGCTAGGTCCATGGATTTGGGGTTCTGATATTTGGAAGAATAAGCAGACACAAGGGATTGGGTCTCAGGCAAATGCAAGGGCCTCCCAGAGACCCATAGCAGGAGGGATGAGTGGCTCCTGTGTCCATCTGTCCATCTTCCTTCTGTCTGGCGGTCGGGATGTTCTCTGGGCCTGTTCAGTGCTCTGGTGGCTGGGGGCTCCCGGGAGCAGCCAGGGCATCCACCGGTTTCTCGTGCTCGATGGGTGGTACTCAGAGAAATGCCTTAATATTCTAAGTTTCTGAAGAAAACTTCCTTGGAATATTTTTGAAGAAATAAAATTTTAATGCTTTCTAATTTATACACCAACTCATCTCAGAAATCATTATGAAATGGTAATAATATAATAACGATACTACTACTTATAATAACAGGTAGCATTTGCTGAGTGGTGGTCACTGGTCAGGAGTACTGAAGGTGTATTTTCTCATTGGACATTCATGAAAGCTTTGTGGTCGATAGATCGATATGTTATATAATTAAAGCACTAAAATAATTGAAAAATTTATTTAATCGTAGCAATAATGTTATTAGTATACTTTTCTGAATAATGAAATATGCAATATTATATTATACTCAAGCACAGGTGTGTTAAGCAAACATGCCAGAGCTTGTTGACATCCATGATATAGTGTGTGTTATAATATGCTGTATTGACATCCCCATTTGACATTGGAGAACATGAGCTCTGGGGAGCTAAGTGCCATTTCCCAGGCTACAGCGCACAGCGGGAGGCAGCTTGAATCCAGGCCCTCAGGCTTTCCAAGACCTCCGTAGCTTGTCGGTTTCAAAGGTGTCAAAGAGCAGATAATGTAATTTATTAATAGCAGCTGTTTATACACAGAGTCATTTCTCAGATGCTTGAAAATTGTTCTCCTAAGCAGGGAATACTTTTTCCCCAAACGATTTGTGTTTTTAAAAAATTTCCTTCAATTTGAAGGGATCCAACCGAGAAGTTGTATTTCCTATACACAACAATCTGTACGCTTTCCTTGTACAATGGCCAGCTTCAAAACAAGGCTGTGACTGCACTGGTGCCTCAGAGCCCGAGGACACCCCGGGCAGAATCACACTGGGTAGGGTGCCCTCTGCTGTCCTCTGCACCCATCCCCCTGAAGCGCTGCTCTTGGCTTTCCTGGCAGCATCATTCATGTCAACAGTTAAATATGCAGTCAGCACCAGGATGGAGAAAATGGGGTGGCCTGGGAGCCCGTCCATATCCTCAGATGGGGTCCCTGGCCAACGAGTGAGGCATCATTGCACACATGTTAAAAGGTTGTTCACGGAGATTAAAATGATAGAAAAAGAGGATTTTGTATCTGCGTGGTAGCAGTGGAATTTAAGAAGGAGCTCCAGAAATCATTTAGCATGTACCACACTCAAGGACCATATAGACTGTGACGTGTTCTCCTAGGGCGGTTGGTGAGTCTCTCCCCTGCTTACCTCTCAGGTCCTCCTGAGCTGCCGTGCCCGTGCTGTGTACTCACCAGCCCTGGATCTGGCCGTGCAGTGCCTGGGGGACCATGTAAGTGGTGTGGATGGCTGGGTAGGCAGAGCTGGGTGCACAGCAGCCTCATAGCCCTCTACCAGGCTGCCACCCAACCTTGGATTCAGGTCAAACCTGCCCGGACTCTGCATCACCTGGAAAGATGCTGCCTGGGTCGAAACAACTCACATCTCACCCAGAAAATGGGCCTCCTTCACTTTCTCCTTTGAGGCTCTGGCCCTCCAGCCACACTTTTGTCTTCTCTGTCCCTGTGGGCTCACATGCCCCTTTCTCCAGGGCTCGGTTCCTCCCTGTGCTCCTGTGGTCCCCACTGCACAACAGGACCCTGTTCTCACTGTGTGGTATTGAGATTCCTGCCCTGTGCCTGCGCCCTTGTTTCTGCCACCAGGGCCTGTGTCTTCGTTACCTTTGCTTTCCTGACTTGCAGGAGGCGGTGGTCACTCGCTCTGCTTTCTTACCTTACCCCAGTAGACTCAGCCCTTTGTCCTGCTAGTTCCCTGGTCCTCAGTCATGAGCAATGGCATTAGGCTTTGGCATTTTGGTGAGAGATGGCCTTTCTGACTTCATGCCCCAGCCATGGTGCCAGTCTTCTGGATCTTTCTCAGTGGTGTCCTGACACTGTGTCACCCCGCACCCATTCACTGAACCCCTGATTGCAGTCTGCGGCTGATGTGACTCCATTTCTTCCCCTTCCTCTCCCACCCCTCTTTCCATTCCTTGTCCTTCTTTCTCCTTTTTTCTTACTATAAGCTCTTTTTAAAAACCCATTCATTATTTGCCTATATTGTCTGTTGGCATCAATCTAAAAAGCCCCAGGAGTCATGTCCCTGCATGTAAATGCCAGAGGCGTTGACTGCACGTGGCTTCCAGGACCTATAAACTCCTCCCAGCTGTCATTCTGTCATCTGAGTTCTAGGTCAGACCCCACTCCCTGTTCCGAAGGAAACGGGATCATTCCTCCCTCCACACACCCCAGAGGAAGCTCTCCAGCCATGCTTGCTAGCGCCCTCCAGGTTCACAGCACCCCCCCAAGAGTGTGGGTGCCACGGAAGCCGGCGCCCCGCTGATCCACAGGGGAGCTGCGCAGCCAGCGATGGCCTGTGGGCTGCCTGGAAAGGAGCCGGCAGTTCCCGAGTGCCTTTCTCGAAGATCTCTCGCTTCTTCTCAGTCTGAGATTTCACAAGGCAGAAGCTGGGTCTTTGAGGAGAGACCAACTAATGAGAGGCAGAGAACACAAAGCTCGTGTTTTGAGGGAAATGAAGAAACTTATACAACGTGAGGACACATTAAGAAGGTGCCATCTATGAACCAAATCTGCTGGTGCCCTGATCTTGCATTTCTAGTGTCTGTAAGCCACCCAGTCTCTGGTACTTTGTTGCAGCAGCAGGAACAGACAGTGACAGGGAGAGATGGGGTAAATGCGGCAAGATGGGAGCGATGGCACCACCCCAGGAGGAGAGAGAGAATGGGAAGCATGGCAGGCGCTCATTGTCAACGTCAAGGTGAAACCAAGCCTGCCATTGTGTGGAGAGCCGCGGCAGCACATGCAGAGGCCTGAGAGAAAGGGGGTAGTCCCAGGGCCTTCAGTGTCTTTTTTTCCTGGACTTCTCTGTAGTCATTTTTTTTCTTCTTTGTTTTTTAAAAATGGAAACATAATTTACCTTCAAAGAAACAAACATTTTAAGTGTAAGGTTCAATGGGTTTTGACAAATGCATACACTTGCGTAGCCACCATCGCAATTCAGACATGAAACGTCTTCACTCCAGAAAGTTCCCTCATGCCCCTTTCTAGTAAAGTTCCCCCCATCACCCCCTCCCCCATCTCCCCTGCCCCAGAGGCAGCCGCTGTTCTGATTTCTATCACCACAGAATAATTTGGTCTCTTCTTTGGATTCATGAAAAAGGAGTTGTGTGGCGTGCTCTGTGGTGTCTGGTGGCTTTAGTTTAGCGGGATGTTCTAGAAATACATCCTTACTGTTGCATCTATCAGTAGTTGATTCACTTGCTGAGCGGTATTCCATTGTGTGAATGTTCTATGACTTCTTTATTCATTCTCCTGTTGTACACTTGGTTTGTTTCCAGTTTTTGGCTATTGCAAGAGAAAGCATTTGTAACAATACCACTAGCTAGGCCTGGGCATCAATTTCTCACCAGAACCTGGGAAGGGCCATCAAGGTCAGGACCCATGGATCCGACCTTGAGCTTGCTGACCCTTGGCTGCCTGGGGCTGCAGTGGCCCAAGCCCTACTCCCCACCTTGGGGGAGTTAGAGAGGAACCATGCAGTAATCACTATAGTGCAGGATGTATGGCCTCAATGAGCAAAGCTCGTGGACAGAGGTCAAGAAATCTTTCCTCCCTGGAGAACTGTAGGGTTTTGTGTCATTCTTTCGTTCAGTGTCAAGAGAACAACACCTCAACTCAATGCACATGAGTCCCTGAATGCTTGTTCAAGGAAATTGGAAAGGTGGTGGGCAGCCCTGCACAGCAGTTACCCAGGCTCTGGACCGAGGAAGGCATCTTACAATACCCAACTTGACAGCAAGGAAAGGAAACATTAATTAGCTCCCTGAAACCTCACAATTCCACATCGTCTCCATTTCATAGGCAAGAAAACTGAGGTTCCCATATGTTCCATAATTCATCCAGGGACATCAGTTAGTGTCAGAGCCAGTTCTTAACAACTGACCACATGAATACACAAGTCACAAAAGACAAAATACAAATTAAGTAATTAACTAATTTAAAAACATTTATTACATGCCTGTTTTATGCCAAATGCTTTTCTTGCCATTTGAGGGTAGAGCAGTGAAAAAGCAGACAAAAGTGCTTGTCCTGCTGGTGCCCAAGGGCAAAATGGATGATGAAAAGGTGAACAAGTATAGAATATTCTAGAAGGTGGTAAGTGCTATGGAGAAAAATAAAGCAGGGAAGGAGCAGGGGGTGCTGCGGTTGCAGGGGCAAAGTTTGCAAGAGTAAATAGTTGGATCAAGAAAAGTGAAAATCCTTTTGCCTGGTAGAAGAACTCTGCAATTACTCCTCCATTCAGCCTCTTTACCTGTGTGTTTAGATAAGGTGTTTCTGGTTAGTTACTTCATACCAGATTTCTAGAAGAACCAGATTAGAAGAAACAGGATGAAGGCCAGAGGAATGAATGAGATTTTGCTGTTCCTGAAATTTGAATGGAGGTCCTAGAAGCCATGAGAAGAAAGTCTTTCGTATTGGAGAGAGCTCTTGATAGTTCGAAAGCCCCTGATGATTCAAAATTAGAGATGTTTTGGGGATGTTGGATGCTCTGCTGGTTGAGTGAAGAAAATCCGCCGGCATCGCCTGAGCCCCGCTCCTGAGAAGGGCGCTGCTTACCCCGGGGAGGGGGACAAAGATCCCCGGCTGCAGGCCCATGAGGATATTGCCGTGAAAGGCTCAGCAGCTGCAGCAGGAACCAGACCCGGCACCGGAGAGGCAGCAGAGGCGGCAGCAGCAGCAGCAGCAGCAGCAGCAGTACCGCCTCCTCACCCGGTGGCGGCAGCGGTGGCCCCTCCTCACCCGAACATCAGGGCCCTCCAGACCCAGGCGCCCCAACATATCGAGCCGAGCTGGAGCTGACGGGCAGCGGCTGCACTTGGACCGGGGTCTCCGCGCGCTGCCCCCGATTCTGCTCTGAGTCTGCCTGCTGTGTTCATCAGACTGCCCAGTGGAACAAAAGATACTCTGCTCATTTCATCTGATCTGTGGACTGTGAAACCCCCTGCCACAATGAAGAAACATCAAAGAAAAGATACCAGAAATACGAAAAATCAAGAAAGTACACCACCAAAAGATAATAAATCTCAAGCTCTAGATCCTATAGAAAAAGAAGCCCTTGAAATGACTGACAAGGAATTTCGAGTGATAATTCTAAGGAAACTGAAAGAGATACAAGAAAACTCAGCTAGACATCATGATGAAATGAGGAAAAGTATACAGGACCTGAAAGAGGAAATGTACAAGGAAATCAATGCCCTGAAAAAAAATGTAGCGGAACTTGCTGAACTGAAGAAGTTATTCAGCGAAATAAAAAACACAACGGAGAATTTAACCAGCAGGCTTGTGGAAGTTGAAGAGAGAACCTCTGAACTTGAAGATGGGCTGTTTGAAATAACACAAGCAGACAAAAAAATTTTAAAAAGAAAAAAGAATCAAAGGCATTGAAGAAAATCCGAGAAAGATATCAGACAACCTTAAGCGCTCAAATATCCGAGTCATGGGTATTCCAGAAGGGGAGGAAAAAGGAGATTGCATTGAAAACATATTCAACAAAATAGTGGCAGAAAACTTTCCAGGTATAGGAAAAATCACAGATCTTCAGATCCAGGAAGCTCAACGATCTCCAAACGTATTCAACCCATAAAGGTCTTCACCAAGACATGGTATAGTCAAATTGGCAAAACTCAGAGACAAAGTGAATCTTAAAAGCTGCAAGAGAGAAGTGTCAAATCACCTATAAGGGAGCCCCAATCAGGCTAACATCAGACTTTTCATCACAAACCCTAAAAGTCAGAAAGGAATGGAATAATATATTCAAAATACTAAAAGACAGAGATTGCCAGCCAAGAATACTCTACCCTGCAAGGCTATCCTTCCGAAATGAAGGGCAAATAGTATATTTCTCAGACAAACAAAAACTGCGGGAGTTCACTACCACACGACCACCCTTACAAGAAATCCTCAAGGGAGTACTGGGTTTGGCTCCTGAAAAATAACTACACTGCCATAAAAACCCAAGAAAAATCTAAACCCCCTAGTATAATAAAAATGGCATTCATGAAGAGAAAACAAACAAACAAAAAGGCTATCTACAACCTAAGGAACCAACAAACACAGAAAACAAACAGTAAATCATAAAGCAAGGAACAAAAGACACCTAAGACTACCAAACAACAATCAATAAAATGCTAAGAATAAATCAACACTTTTCAATAACAACTCTTGATGTAAAAGGCTTAAATTCCCCAATCAAAAGACACAGACTGGCTGACTGAATTAAGAAGGAGGACCCAACTATATGCTGCCTTCAAGAGACCCACCTCACCCATAAAGACTCACATAGACTAAGAGTGAAAGGATGGAAAAAGATTTACCATGCAAACAGAAATGAAAAATGAGCTGGAGTAGCTATTCTTATATCTGACAAAGTAGACTTTAAACTAAAAACCATAAAAAGAGACAATGAGGGACAGTACATAATGATAAAAGGACTGATCCATCAAGAAGACATAACAATCATAAATATGTACGCACCCAATGTTGGAGCAGCCAGATTTATAAAACAAACTCTATTAGACCTAAAGAAGGAAATAGACACTAATACCATAATAGCAGGGGACCTGAACACCCCACTGTCAATATTGGACAGATCATCTAGGCAAAGAATCAGCAGAGAAACACAAGATCTAAACAATACTCTAGACCAATTGGACTTGGCAGATATCTACAAAACATTCCATCCAACAACCTCAGAATATTTATTCTTCTTATCAGCACATGGATCATTCTGCAGGATAGATCACATATTAGATCACAAATCAAGTCTCAACAAATTCAAAAAAATTGGAATTATCCCATGAATTTTCTCAGACCATAACGGATTAAAACTAGAAATCAATAACAAACGAAACTCTGGAAAATATACAAACACATGGAAATTAAACAGCATTCTACTTAATGACATATGGGTCCAAGAAGAAATCAAGCAGGAAATCAAAAAATTTATTGAAACTAATGAAAATAATGATACATCATACCAAAACCTGTGGGATACTGCAAAAGCAGTATTAAGGGGGAAATTTATTGCATTAAATGCTCACCTCAGAAGAATGGAAAGATGGCAAGTGAACAACCTAACACTTCACCTTAAAGAACTAGAAAAACAAGAACAATCCAAACCCAAAGTTAGCAGACGGAAAGAAATCATTAAGATCAGAGCAGAACTGAATGAAATTGAAACCCAAAAAGAATACAAAAATCAATGAATCAAAAAGTTGGTTTTTTTAAGAGATAAATAAAATTGACAAACCATTAGCATGGCTCACAACAAAAAGAAGAGAGAAGATTCAAATAACAAAAATTAGAAATGAAAAAGGTGATATTACAACTGATTCATCTGAAATACAAGGAATCATTCGAGACTACTATAAACAACTATATGCCAACAAGTTTGAGAATCTGGAGGAAATGGATAAATTTCTGGACACACACAAGCTCCCAAACTGAGCAATGAAGATGTAGAAAATCTGAACAGACCAATAACAATAAAGGAGATTGAAGCTGCTATCAGAAGGCTCCCAACAAAGAAAAGCCCAGGACCAGATGGATTCACAGCAGAATTTTACCAAACATTCAAAGAGGAATTGACACCGATTCTTTACAAACTATTCCATAAGATTGAAACAGACGCAAATCTCCCAAACTCATTCCATGAAGCAAACATCATCCTGATACTAAAACCAGGTAAAGATATAACCAAAAAATAAAACTACAGGCCTATATCCTTGATGAATATAAATGCAAAAATCCTCACTAAAATACTAGCAAACAGAATACAGCAACACATACATAAAATTATTCACCATGATCAAGTGGCATTCATTCCAGGGATGCAAGGTTGGTTCAACGTACGCAAATCAATAAATGTGATACACCATATTAATAAAATCAAACAAAAGGACCATATGATTATCTCTATAGATGCTGAAAAAGCATTTGATAAAATTCAACACTCATTCATGACAAAGACCCTCTATAAGTTAGGTATAGACGGAAAGTATCTCAACATAATTAAAGCCTTATATGATAAACCCACTGCCAATATCATCCTGAATAGGGATAAGCTGAAAGCCTTTCCTTTAAGAACAGGAACTAGACAAGGATGCCCACTCTCACCACTCCTATTCAACATAGTGTTGGAAGTACTAGCCAGAGCAGTCAGAGAAGAGAAGGAAATAAAGGGCATCCAGATCGGAAAAGATGAAGTCAACCTGTCCGTTTGCAGATGACATGATCCTATATATCGAACGGCCTCAAGCCTCTACAAAAAAACTCTTGGAGGTGATAAATGATTTCAGCACAGTAGCAGGATACAAAATCAACACACAAAAATCAGTAGCATTTCTATTCTCCAATAGTGAACATGCAGAAAGAGAAATCAAGAAAGCCTGCCCATTTACAATAGCCACCCAAAAAATAAAATACTTAGGAATTGATTTAACCAAGGATGTGAAAAATCTCTATAATGAGAACTACAAACCACTACAGAGAGAAATTAGAAAGGACACAAGAAGATGGAAAGATATCCCATGCTCTTGGATTGGAAGAATCAACATAGTGAAAATGTCCATACTACCCAAAGTGATATACAAATTTAATGCAATCCCCATCAAAATTCCAATGACATTTTTCTCAGAAATGGAAAGAACTATCCAGACATTTATATGGAATAACAAAAGACCATGCATTGCCAAAGCAATGCTGAGCAAAAAAAATAAAACTGGATGCATAACACTACCTTACTTTAAACTATACTACAAAGCTACAATCACCAAAACAGTATGGTACTGGCATAAAAACAGACACACTGATCAATGGAATTGAATGGAGAATCCAGAAATCAACCCACACACCTACAGCTATCTGATCTTTGAGAAAGGCACCAAGCCTATACACTGGGGAAGAGACTGCCTCTTTAGCAAATGGTGCTGGGAGAACTGGATATCCATATGCAGGAGAATGAAGCTAGACCCATACCTTTCACCATACACTAAAGTCCTCTCAAAATGGATTAAAGAATTAAACATACACCCTGAAACAATAAAATTTCTTAAAGAAAACATAGGAGAGACATTTCAGGAAATAGGACTGGACACAGACTTCATGAATACAACCCCCAAAGCATGGGCAACCGAAGGAAAAATAAACAAATGGGATTATATCAAACTAAAGAGCTTCTGCACAGCAAAAGAAACAATTAACAGAGTTAAAAGACAACCGACAGAGTGGGAGAAAATATTTGCAAAATATACATCTGACAAAGGATTAATATCCAGAATATATAAGGAACTCAAACAACTTTACAAGAAAAAAACAAGCCACCCAATTAAAAAATGGGTAGAAGAGCTAAGTAGGCATTTCTCTAAGGAAGATATACAAATGGCTAACAGACATATGAAAAAATGCTCAAAATCACTCAGCATCTGGGAAATGCAAATCAAAACTACATTGAGATACCATGTCACCCCAGTTAGGATGGCTAAAATCCAAAAGACTCTGAATGATAAATGCTGGCGAGGTTGCGAACAAAAAGGAACTCTCATACATTGTTGGTGGGACTGCAAAATGTTACAGCCTCTGTGGAAAATGGTATGGAGGTTCCTCAAACAATTGCAGATAGATCTGCCATATGACCCAGCTATCTCACTGCTGGGAATATACCCAGAGGAATGGAAATCATCAAGTCGAAGGTATACCTGTTCCCCAATGTTCATCGCAGCACTCTTTACAATAGCCAAGAGTTGGAACCAGCCCAAATGTCCATCATCAGATGAGTGGATACGGAAAATGTTGTATATCTACACAATGGAATACTACTCAGCTATAAAAACGAATGAAATACTGCCATTTGCAACAACATGGATGGACCTTGAGAGACTTATATTAAGTGAAACAAGTCAGGCACAGAAAGAGAAATACCACATGTTCTCACTTATTGGTGGAAGCTAAAAATAAATAAATAAATTCACACACACACACACACACACACAAAATAACCGGTGTGTGGGGTGGGGGAAGAAGACATAACAACTTCAATTCCTTGAAGTTGGCACAACAAGCATACAGAAAGGATATTGTTGGGTGGGAGGGGGTGAGGGAGGAGGGAGGGAGGTTTCGGTGATGGGCCACAATAATCAACCACATTGTATATCCACAAAATAAAATTAAGAAAAGAAAAAAAAAAAAAAGCCTCATGAGAAGGAATACTTGAGAACAGACTTGAAGTGGGGTAGGCGTTCCAGGTGAGGGCATGGCAGTGCAAAGGCCATGTGGCAGCAGTGTGCCAAGTCTGAGAAACTTCAAAGGCCATGTGACTGAAGTGAGTGAGTGTGAGGGAGTCATGAGAGCCGAGGGCAGAATGGGGTTCATGGGGGATGAGCTCGGGTGCAACCTTCTGAGGCACTTGATGAGGAATGATACCTTTATGCTGAGTGAGCTGGAAAACCACAGAGGGTTTGGAGCAGGGGAGTCACATGCTCTGAATTGTGTTTTAACAGGATCCCTCTGGTTGCCGGATTGACAACATTTAGTTGGGGGACAAAGAAGTGGGAGTCCCATGAGGACATTATTGCAGTAATTCAGATGGTTATTTGGGCCAGACCAGCAGCACTGCAGATGATGAAAAGTGGTCAAACAAAGGTTCAGTTTTGAAAATGGAGCCAAAGGATTTGCTTAAGAGTCAGAAGAGGGGTGTGAGAGAGTCATTTCTGACTCCTGGGATGGTGAAGGTGTTATTCTTCACCAAGGGAAGAGGACAGGTGAAGCAGGTGTCGGGGGAGATCAAGAGCTTGTTAAATAAATGTGTTACACTGAGAAATGCCACCTCAAGATGTTAGGTGGGCTGCTGGACATGAGCACGGTGTTTGGGAGAGGTCCATTCTGGAAATAGAAACGTGGAGTTGTCAGCATGTAGGGTGTACTTCAAGCACGAGACTGGAGGGGTCACCTAAGGAGAGACACTTTGAGGTTGGGATACACATAAGGAGGAGACTGGGGAGGGCACCCAGCAAGGTGAGGGGAAACCAGGAGAGCAGAGAATGGAATTCTAGGGGGACTGGAGGGGCCTGGTGGTGCCTCATCTGTCTGCTCTCAGGACAGTAATCTGGGGGATTTAGCAATGTGGAGATCATTTGAGCAGAGATTTGGGAGCAAAAGTCTGAGCAAGGTGGATTCAAGGGAAGAACTGGAGACCATGAATACAGACAACTGCAAAGGTGGGAAGAGGCTGTTATTGCTGGATGAGGGAGGAAGTGGGTCAAGAGAAGTTTTGTCTTTACTGAGGCAAATTGCAAACATATGCAGACATAGGCTGGAAGAATGAAAGTCCTGTCCCCATCATGCAGCTTCAACAATGACCATGACCAATCTTGCTCCATCTCTACCCAACCCACTCCTTCCCCTGCAGATTACTTTGAAGCAAACCCCAAACACACATGCTAAACTGCCTGACATCATCCCACAGCTCACCAAGGCCCTGAAAAATGTTTTCCCTCCTGTTCCCCTGTGCTTCCTTTTGGATAGGTTCTATTGCCCTGCAGTCTAGTTTGCTGATCTTTTCTTCTGCAGCATCTAATATGCTGTTCATCTCATCCAGTGAACTTTCCATTTCTGATATTTTACTTTTAATTTCTAGAAATTTTATCTGGGTGGTTTTCATATCTTTAATTTTTCCCCCAACACCTTCATGTCTTCCTTTCCACATTTGAACATACTTATAAGGTTAAAAACAGTTGTTTTAAGGTCCTTATCTGATAATTTCATCATCTCTGTTATTTCTATTAATTGTCTTTTGAAAAAATCCAGTTTATGGGTCATAGTCTTCTTGCTTCTTTGTATGCCTAGTAGTTTTTGATTGGATGCTGTATGCAGTGAATTTTTCATTGTTAAGGGCTAGATTTTGTTGCATTTCCTTAAAGAGTGCTGGACTTAGTTTTGAGATGCAGTTAAGTTGTTTGGGACCAGGTTGATAATTTCAAGGTTTACTTTTATGTGTTTTATGGCAGGCCTAGAAGCAGCATTTAGTTCAGGGCTAATTTAGACCTACTGCTAAATCATGACCTTTCTTTCCGAGGACTCTTTCTAGTGATTGTGTAGTCTGAGGTCTGTCCAATCTGGTTGGTGACAATGGACATTATTCCCAGCTCTGTGCATTGTTCAGCCTAATGCTTTTC
Source organism: Cynocephalus volans (assembly GCF_027409185.1). Lineage (NCBI taxonomy): Eukaryota > Metazoa > Chordata > Mammalia > Dermoptera > Cynocephalidae > Cynocephalus > Cynocephalus volans. The sequence continues at coordinate 86,903,672 of NC_084473.1, forward strand.
AGTGACTCTGACCCTGGCATTGTGAAGTTTTATCTGAAATATGTGCATGTCAGTACTCAGCCAAAGATTCGTGGAGACCCCTCTGCAGATCTCTGGGGTCTTTCTGTGCATCAACCTCTTTTCTTTCATCCTTCCCAGCAAATTCTAGATGCTTCAGCCTCCCTGAACTCTGATCTCTCTCCCCTCAGCTAAGGACAGCCTATGGGCTGAGTGTGGGTCCCTTCTCCAGGCAGGAAGCTGGGGTAATTGCAGGACTCACCCTGTGTATGTCCCTTTTCTCAGGGATCACACTCCTGAGCTACCTGTTGCCCAATGCCAGGAAACAGTTGTTTCACATGTTCTGTGCAATTGTCTAGTTGTTTATGCTGGGGATGGGGATGCAATTCTTGCGGCAGTTGAAAGCAGAAGTCTCATACTGTATAGAAAAAGCTTCTTCAGAAGAATTAAGGACTTAAGTATACAAAAAGCCCCCCCACTTTTCTAAAACAACATTGTCTATAAAAACATTCAAGTTAGCTATATTAAAGTTAAAAACTTTTGTTTATCAAGCAATGCCTTAAAGAAAGTAGAGATAAGTTATGATCTGAGAGAAAATACTTGCACCTGTCAAGAATCTTTGCACCTATCAAGAGTATAAGAACTTCTACAAATTAATAGAAAAAGCACAAAACAAGCCAACAGAAAATTGGACAAATGAATAAGCATTTCACAGAAGAGGAAATAAATATACCTAAGATGAAGAGACCATTGCCATCATTAGTGATCAGGGACTTGTAAATCAGGACCACAATGAGACGCCATTTTATTTCCATTTCAATGCCAAAGTTAAGCAAAATTAAGTATTGATATTGCAGGTGGGAGTGTAAATTGAGGTAATGTCTTTGGAAAACAGTCTGATACTACTTCCCAAAGTTAAACACTCCCATGCCCAATGACCTAACAATTTCTTTCCTAAGTTTAAACCCCGGGAGAAACTGCTGTACATCTGTGAGAGAAATGTACAAAAATGTTTGAAGCCACACTATTCCCAAAGCGAAGATCTGGATATAGCTCAAGTGCTCATAAATGGGAGAACAGGAGAATGAACCTGTGGTAACATGACAGAATGTTAAAAACAGCTAAAACAAAATAAGTATACTTATAAAGAATACATGTAGATGCACTAAAGCTATGTACAAAGGAAGTGAATTAACGGCTAACTAAAGAAATACATGTAGACTGTGCATAGCACCATCAATGAGTGTGTATCATGAACCAAGAGTTTATTAAAAGGAGAAAAAGTAACAATGGAGGTAGTGGTTGGAGAACATCTAATTGAAACAGTGGAGAGACTGCAGTCATGACAATGTCCACTTCTAGGGCATGGCGTGGAGGGTGTGGCTGACACAGTGTGGAGGCGCACAGGGTGTTCAAGAATCTGAGAGGCCAGTATAAGGAAGACCATCTTCTGACAACTGAAATCACCAGGCACTAAATCTGTGGGTCCTTCCTCTCTCCATTCCTTCTTTCATCCCTTCCTTTTTTTCTTTTTTTTTTTTTCAAGATTAAGAAAGTAAAGAACTAAATTCCATGCATGATTTTAGATTGGATCCTGGATTGGTGGTGGTGGAGTCTTATAGAAGATATTATCACGACAACTGATGAAATTCAGATTTGTACTATATTATCAATACATAGATGTTAAATCTCTTGAATTTGATCATTATTACATTGTGATTATATGAGATGATTCATTGCTCTTAGGAAGGACATACTGTAGTATTGAGAAATGAAGGGTTAATTTACCTTCAAATGGTTCAGCAAAAATATAAAGAGAGAGAGAGCGAGAGCGAGAGAGAGCGAGAGAGAGAGAGAGAGAGAGAGAGAAAGAGCTAGCACAGATGTGATAAAATGTTAGCAAAGAGTGAATCAATGGGTGTTCATCATACTAATCCAACTCTGGGATCCCAGGAATATGTACTCGCTAGGCTAGTCATTCAACCTGCTGCTCAGGAAGCCGGTCTGGAGTTTTGTGTGTTGAATTTATTGACACCACTAGTCCTGAGTTTATATACACTGAAAAATGGGAGTGGTGTGGTCAGCAGTGGGAAATTCCATATCCACACTCTATCTGCTCTACCAAGTGGTGGGTCTGCATGACCTGGGTTGTGAGCGAAGCTGTGTTTCCTTCTCTGTGGGACCCACATGGGCTCAGATGACATAGCCTTGGGTATCTAAGAAATTAAATTTTGAGAATCTCGATGATTTAAAATGGTTGATCTCAATAATACATCATGAACTCACGTTGTTTTGAAAAAAAATAATTGTAAAGATGACCAAGAGGAGACTTTAATACTGGTCCCCAAGTAGTTAGGTCACCCAAGAATTCCAGTCTTTGGTGCACTGCCCTGACAACCAAAATCGCCCAAACTGTGACCTCTGTGGCTGTTCTTCAGTTTTCTCTGAGAGTACTTGTGTGTTCTCAAACCTACTGCTGGATAGGATATTGGGTAAGAATGCCTTATATGGGTACTAGTAAACATTTAGCATATGTTATCAAGAAAAGCAACACTGTAAGCCTGAGAAATTTAGAGGTTTTCATATAGAAGGTGATGATGAAGCAAAATGGTGAAAAATCTGGCAGATGGGATTAAGATCAACCAAAAGAGGGCATCTGGCTACAGTGAGATATCATTTCACCCTCACTAGTATGGCTAAAAAACCCAATAATGACATGTTGTTAAGAATGTGGAGACAGTGCTGCTGGGGTTTTTAAATGATGTAGCTCCTTTGGAAAACAGTCTGGCAGTTCCTCAAAATTTTAAACATAGAGTTACCATATGGCCCAGCACTTTCACTCCTACGTGTATACCCCAGAGAAATCAAAACATGTCCCTGCAAAAGAAAACTCATGCGTGAATGTTCATAGCAGCATTATTCATAACGGCCAAAACATGGAAACAGCCCAAATGTCTATCAACTGATTGATAAACAGGTAAATGAAATGTGGTATATCCATACAATGAGCTATTCTTTGGCAATACAAAAGGAATGAAATACTGATGAATGTGACAACAGGAGTGAACTTTGGAAACAGGCTAAGTGGAAGAAGCCAGACACGAAAGGCCACATATCATCTAATTCCATTTACATGCAACATCCGGAACAGGCAAATCCATAGAGACAGAAAGTAGATGAGTGGTTGCCAGGGGCTGGAGGGGAGTGAGTGCTAGTGGGTATGGCGTTTCTTTCTGGGATGATGAAAATGTTCTGAAATTAGACAGCAGTGATGGTTGCAGGACTCTGAATATACTAAAACTCCCTGAATTGTACACTTCAGAAGGGTGAATTTGAAGGTATATGCATTGTATCTCAAAAAAGCTTATTATTGAAAATACTAAAAGGGGGCCGATGTGGGCACTGAATTGTCCCTTGTTCCTTTGATGAGCTGTGCCTCACCGCTGGTACGTCTGTGCTGGTCTGACTGTTGCCTTCAGCCTTGGGCCACTCAGCACTGACTGCAGAGTCCTCGGCAAGGCCCAGAGCTCCAGGCTGACGCTTGGCTTCTGCACGTTCTCATCCTTGCATAGAGCCAGGTCACCTCTGTGTGGCCTCCCCGGCCACGCAGTGACTTCTCTTTCATTTCCTGCACCTCCCGCGCCCTCCCATGTCCGTGCCAATTCTCCTCAACTCCACCGTCCTTTGTCCTTCCCCGTGTGTCAGCCCACAGGGAAATGTCATTTAAAGAAGCCCAAATCCACGGCTAATTTTTCTTTCCTCATCACTCCTTGGGAAATGTTTGCTTCTGTGTTCTCAGTGAAGGAAAGCTCGATTTTGTCTGCTGTTATATTAGTCTTTTTAGATTTAAACATCACCAGTCAATCACCTGTGAGGCTGGGGTTTGAAACTACAGCACTTTGAGTGTGTGGGGGCAATGGCACCACGGGGCATGTACTGTCATAGTCCTCGTCTTACAGATGGGAAATCGAGGCACTAAGAGGTTTGTAAAGGGCTTGTAAAGGGCTACACAGTTAGTAAGTAGGGAGCCAGGACTTAAACCCAGATAATCAGACTCCAGAGAGCAAACTCTTACCTCCTGAGTCATGAGAAGGAAGGGGAGAAGAGCAGGTGCAAAGGCCCTGTGGCAAGAGGAAGCATGATGTGTACGAGAAACAGCTGGCTAGAGCAGTGGAGGGGAAGGTGGGAGGACACAAAGCTGGAGAGGGGACCTAACCATGGCAGACAAGGAAGGGAGGTAAATCCTTTGCCTGGCAGTGGGAAGAGGTGCTCAGTTCTCTATGGCTGGGGGGTGCCACACTGCTCAGGAGCTGCAAAGGCCATTGTCACACTGCTACCCTTGGAAAGAAGCACCTCTATCATTGACTGGCATTTCACAGTCATGGTGGCAGGTTTATGGTGATCCATCCACTCCTGGACCTGGCCTGTGAGCAGCATCTGGCATTGGCAAGGGGTGTGGCCAGGAGTGGGAGCATCTGTGGCTCTGGGACATGGCAGTGTCACCCGGCCCACAGGATGTGAAGATGGCAGCCAAATGTGCTCCAGATACAGCCTGCGAGGCTGTGCTTTCAGCCCCACCTGCCTGCACTTCTGCAGCTTGGTAACCTCACCTCTCACCTCTCTGCCTCCCCGCAGAGCCACATGGGCACTTCCCAGCTTTGGGGGCAGGAGATTGTCATAACGCATCTGGGCATGGCATGGACAACTCTTTCAGGCCTTGTCAAGAGTAAGTCCTGTAATTCCCGTGGACTGTAAAACACAATAGTGACAACGTCTTACACACAGGCCTTGACCATTTACCATCTATGATGTTCACTTTCATCTAAAGTTTTTAGTACAAACATCTGTGCCAAGGACCACAACATCCAACACAATTTTCTTTTTCTTTATTGACAAAGAAAGTATTTCGAATTTTATATACTATTAAAAAATCTTCTACTATTTGACAGATCCCATCATGATAAACCATATGGCAAAACTACTTATTCATTTAAATATTTTAAAATAGGAAATAGAATCACATAATTTCAAATTAAAACAATAGGAAAATGTATATAGAAACAAGTTTTTCTCCCACCCATTCCATCTGCCCCATAGTCACCTCCCAAATCAGGCAACTAGTTTTTATTAGTGCCAGTCGGAGTTTCTCTACGCAAACATAAGCATGCAAAACTACGTTTGTGTTTCCCCCCTTTCACACTGTTTTGTGCCTTCCTTTTTTCACTTACTGTATCTTGGAGATCGTTTCATATCATTATATTGAAAGCTTCCCCCTTCTTTGTCATAGCTGCGATAACAGCCCAATGTCGAGATAAACTGTTTGGTTTCACCAGTCTCCCGTGGAAGGATCCTGGCTGACTCCTGTCTTTTGTTACTACAAACCTTGCTGAATGACCTCACAATAAAAACTCATTTCAGACAAATGCAGGAAGAGCTGTAGGACAGTTTCCCAGGAGGGGAATTGCTGGCAAAGGGTAAATCCCTTTATAACTTTGGCAGACGTTGCCAAATTGCTTTCCATGGGGTTCTGTCAACTGCTGGGAGCTCCCATCAGAACTGAGTGAGGGTGACTGCTTCCCCCAGGCTTTCCAACAGAGCACCTTACCAGCATTTGGGATTTCTGCAGTGGTGTGTTGGTAAATGCTTAATAACCACCTCTCAACACCCACCCCCCAACTCCCTGCCCCCAAAGCCCTAATTGTAGTGTCTGCTGATTTCCATGGTGTGAATACTTCCAGCCAGGCCAGCTGCAAGCTACCAACATCATGTCTCTGAACACAGAGCTGGGAGGAGCAGAGCTGTAGCATCTCTTGTGCAAGGATACCTTGAAAAGTTCATGGAAAGATTTATATTATCTTTTACTTCTGCTTTTCTATGAACTTTTTGAAGTACCCTCCTATAGTATTTCCATCACACAGATATACGAGCTGTAAGCAACATCGACAATAGTGAAATGCAGTAAAATAACAAGGAAGTTGAGTTTTATCACCTTTGTTTTAAATATAATTTATTTAGTTATAAGTTTATATAATTAACATTTTTAGTAATGGCTGCATTTAACAACCAACTCACAATACCAGCTCCTGAAAATTTAATAATTATTCATTGTGAACTGTCGGGATCCAGCACCGGTACACCAGTTTTGTCAATCCAAAAAGTAGTGAAGCCTATAGTTTTAAGTTTTATTGTGGTTGTTTTATCTACATTTAAGGACCATTTGTATTTCCTTTTCTGTGAAATGTCTGTTAATGTCCTTTGCACGTTTATCTATTAGGTTCTGTTCTCATTGATTTCTAGGATCTCTTTATACATTAACTCCTTATCCATATCTTTTGTTTGTGTTATAAATTGCAATGTTTTATCTTAGTTTGCTATTTATCTTTTCTGTTTGCTCATGGTTTTTTTTGGCCATGAAATTGTTGTTATTATTGTTTTTTTTTTTTTTTTTTTTTGTCTTTTTCGTGACCGGCACTCAGCCAGTGAGTGCACCGGCCAGTCCTATATAGGATCCGAACCCGCGGCGGGAGCATCGCCGCGCTCCCAGTGCTGCACTCTCCCGAGTGCGCCACGGGCTCGGCCCGTTATTATTGTTTTTAAATGTAGCTGAATCTTTTCATTTTTTTTTTTTACAGCTTCTAAATGTTGAAAAATAACTCAAAACAACTGGATTACATATAATTAAATTTTTTTCTAATTCTAATCAAGTCCCACACGTTTAAACAAGTTTTCTCTACTCAAAGCAATCTGTACAATTCCTGTATCCCCTGGGTGTTCACTGTATTGGATTTTGCTTTTTTTCTTCTGAGTCAGGTCATTATAGTCATGCATCGATTAACGACAAGGATACATTCTGAGAAATGCGTCACCAGGCAATTTCGTCATTGTGTGAACATCACAGAGTGTGCCTACGCAAACCTAGATGGTATTTCCTACTACACAGCCTAGGCTATATGGTACAGCCTGTGGATCCCAGGCTATAAACCTGTATAGCATTTACGGTACCAGATACTGTAGGCATTTGTAACACAGTGGTATTTGTGTATCTAAACATATCTAAACATAGAAAACATACAGTAAAAATACGGTATTATAATCTTATGGGTCTGTCGTTGACCTAAATGTCATTATGAGGTACATGACTGTATTTAAAAACCCTTTGCACTTAGTGACATCACAAAGATGCATGAAGTGCTAAGGGTGGGCCTGGCATGCTTCAGCTAAAAGGAAGTGCACACAGAGGTCATCAAATATTTATCAAGCTTTACATCACTAGTTCGGTGGCGGTTAGCCCACCACTTTTCTCTGACTAGTATTATTTCCTTCATTTACACTTGACTTTCCATGTGGGTGTGTACTGGCTTAATCCTGTGTTGCTCTCTCTAGAAGACCCCATGGGCTCATAGCTCCAAGTATGACACTGGAGTGTGGTTTGTGTTTAAGAAATATTAGCTGAGTCACCAATTTCAAAGGTGTGGTCCCCTCAGGTAGATTTTCATCTACATCTTCCCCATCCCTGACAATGTCCTTTAACATTGAGTCACCAGCCACACATTTCCATGGTCACTTGGGAAGCTGTGTGTGTGGTCTACATGGTGTAGTCTCAGAATACAGTTGTTTGGAAAGTTCTAGCACAGTCTTTCTGAAAGCCTCTTGACCATTTACAATGAACTTTTATCTTTAGCATCTCTTTTTTGATCCTGACTTCAGAAGTGAGGAACCTCAGATATAAGTGGTTTTCCCAAAGTTACCACATCGCTACTCTGACTTCTAGTAGTGCCTCTGGCACATAGTAAGTCCTCAATAAAATGAAGAGCATTTGAGATGACATGATTTTCCCAACTCCCAGTTCAGGGCTCGTGCCACTGTACTATGACAGGCATAGTCTGAGATGGTGGTCGTTGGCTGGTTTCCTCCTGAGACACTCTTTATGGGATAGTTAGCAATCATTCATGCCAACACCTTGCACATATATCCTGGTCTCCCCCTGGCTGGTGAGCCTCATTCTCTCAATATTTACCATTAGAAAAGCGTATGACAGGTATAACAACTACCCAATGTTGAGAGTGTACTCTGTACCAGTTAATGCGCTGTGCATTCAATCCTTACCCAGCCCTGTTTGATGTTGGTATTATTACCATCACTTTATAGAGATGGAAATTGAGGTGCAGAGAGATTGCAGGATGAGTTCAAGGCCAGACAAAGGCAATGGACAAGCCAGGTGGAAATGTAGGATGGTAGAGTCCAGGCATGCAGTTTCCCACCACACGATCATTGTATAGTCTTCAGACACGAGTCCTCACACGATGAGTCCTCATGTTCCTTTATGCAGTAGGAAGTGCTCTGAGCATGAATGACTCTGGGGGAGAGCTCTCCTTCCCCTTTCCGGGTCATCTCTGATCGAGACAGCCTTGAAGTTCTCTGTGTCTGCAGGAGGGAAGGAGGGGGAGTTTTTCACTTTTGCTGCCATAATTAATTTATTTAGGAAAGCATTGTGCCTTTTGAGGGAGAATTGTAAATGCTGGGAGAATAAATGGACCTCAGAGTGAGCTGTGTGGGCTCCAGACTTCCCCAGCATGACTGACAGCTTCCTGACCAGCGGGGCTGGCGCTCCCTGGGCTCCTGGGACAGACGCTGGCTGGGGGCCAATGTCTGAGCTGAATGGCGTGGGCTGGACAGTGCTTCTTCCCAGCCAGTGTGGCAATGAGCCCACTGCTGAGAAGGCGCCTGGGCTTGGAAAAACACACTGCGCATGAGACGTTGGCACCGCAGCAGGGATCCGAGGCCAGACACATCGCCAGGCACCTCTGGGAGGCCCAGCTTTGCAGCTGGCGCAACTACTGTTCTCGGGAGAACTGGGCCCAGCTTCGGAAATGTCCTATTGCCCAGAAGGAAACCCGATGTCTAAGAACTGATATAATTAGGAGACTGCTAAAATCTAGCACGAGAACTGGAGGGCCTAGATGAGGAGCCATGATGTTTACTTTTCTTTTAAAATAGCTTCTTGCTGCCCTTCTCTAATGATGAATATGCTTCATGCTCATCTATGAACACTTTTACAAGTAAATGAAAATCTCTCACAATTATTCCACGGAGAGATTTCACTTGTACTATTTGTTTTTTAAAGATATATCCTGCCAATCAAGTTATTTTGTAAATCAGACCTCAGGTGCATGAAACTGGCTTAATTGTGACTCCTGATTTATGGTACATGCTCATCACTGGACCACATGATGCTTTCTCTTATTTGTTTGTATGTTGTTTCTAATAATGAGCATTTCTACCCAGTATGAAAAGTAGGCCCTTGATGATGATGTATGAAACCTCTTGGCTCAATGCTTTTCCTACAAATACACATCACTTTGTCTATCCGTATGTGTGTGTGTATATATGTACATATGTATATTTGCTTACTTGAGCACACGCTGTAGATGCACATTCGTCTGCCTCTCAGGGGGTTTCAGTGGTGAAATGTCCTCACTCAGATGGATTTCCACTGCACTGCCCTTTGGATCTCAAAATGGACTGTCCACTTATCTCTTTCTGTGTAAGGACAGTAAGGGTCTGGAGAATCACCTGGATACAACCCTTCATTTATCTCTGGGGCTTTAGCAAAACCACCCCCAAGCCCAGATGTAAGGTCAGCTCGTCCTTGAGGGTCTCTGGTAAAAGAGAGGACTCAGTGTCCAAAATGGCCTTCATGAATCGCTGTGGTCAAGAGTGCATCCTGGCACACTGAACAGCAGACGCCGTGCAGTCGGATGATGTCATCTGGAATACACTAGGAAACAAGCAGTTTTGTTCCTTCAAAATAAGAACCAAGACTCAGAGCTTTTGCAGAAATGAATTCGCCCTGACTGGACTATGTAATTGGTCATCCTGTCCCCTGGCACATAGTCAGTATGCCACTATCAAAGAAGAGAAAGGACAGTGTTTGTATATGAAGGTTATAGAACGGACAGCTTTTCCTAGGTGTCTCTGGGAACGGGTCCTGCTTAATAAAAACCGTGAGAAAGCCCTAGCACAAATAGATGAAAATCTAATTTACTGGCTCCATTACATTTGACATAAATGCGGAGATTCACCAAGATCGCCCAGTACCTAATTCGAATTAGAAAACTTACTCTAAAGCGACAGAAGAAACTTGTTCCTTTGAGTAAGAAGGTGGAACACTGGGAGTAAAGGAAAAGGCAGTCATAGTTGCTCAGCTGGACAACGCCATTGAGGAGGAATTACTGCAGAGACTGAAACAAGACGCATATGGTGACACCTACAACTTCCCCATTCATGCCTCCGGCAAGGCCTTGGAACAACAGGAGGCAGAGAGTGACGCTCCAGATGCTGAGGAACAAGATGATGAGGAAGATGATGAAGACGACATGGGAAATAGAGAATTTGTGGAAGGTGACGAGGTGGATGAGAGCAACGTAGGTGATTCTGAGGATATGGATAAACAGGATGTCAGCAGGGAAGATCAGCATGATAAATCTTCCAATGAGGAGGAAGAAGAACAGGCCCTTAGTGCAAAACACAGAGGCAAGACACCCTGGAAAGGACCTTTGCAGAGGAAATGAGCCTAGGTAGAGGTAGAGAGGAGCCGGAGACAGAGCCCAGGGCCAAGGCCTAAACGGCGTGATTTCCCTTCAAACGTAAAAGAGGACTGAACATTTGGAACTTCTTTTTTTTTTTTTTTAATCTTAAACATATACACACCTCCAGTTTTTGCTCTTTCGTTTTGTATGTTAACACAATATTTTTGTTTTTAATATTTCTGCCACTTCAGTGGGACAAGAAATCTGGAGTGGAAGAAAGCCTTAAGTTGTGAGCAGAATATTTTTCTAGCATATGTGTTGAAGTAACAGCTCGCGCCCAAGCTTAACAGATGAGTTCTTGAAGCTGGGATGAGATTGTGGGTGTAAATATTTCTAAATTAAAAAAAAAAAAAAAAAGTGCATCTTGCCCTCTGAGCAACCACCACCTGATTTAAGAAATTCATATTTGTTAAATATTTGGAAGAAATTTTAAAAGCTGTTATTCACCAGGAGGTAGTTGAAAACCATCTCAGCCTTCTCCAGAATTCACTTCTCTTTCTATCTTGTCTCTCATCATTGCGTTCACCCTTTGAATGCTCTTTTTGTAGCCTTCTACTTTCTTGAAGGTCTCTAAAGTTTCAGGCCTGGATTTTGGATGTGTTCATGCTCCCACCTTCACAGGGCGATGACTCGGGGTCTCTCAAGAGCCAGCAGAACTGTTCACAGTTGCAGGAGGACGTCCCCTCCTCCCCTGCCCCCGCCGCCTTGTTTCTTCTCTTACAGATTTTCCCAGCCCTTCTCGGCCCCACGTCCCTTATGCCTGTCCTTCCATCCTGGGTTTGCGGTAGAGGACCCAGTCTCAGATGGGTCATAAGCCTTATCTAGTGAAAATCTTGTCTCACGGATGCCGAGAGCTACTCATGCGTGCATGAACTATTTTTGATGCTCATTTGAGATTGACAGATATCAGGCAAAATAGTAGAAGTTTCACAGGATTGGTACAAATAAATGTGACTTAAAAATTTGATTAAAAAAACAAAATAAAACCAACCAAAGCACAAACAAACAATCTTTCCTATTGAGATTAGCATTTTAACTACACTCAACATGAGCTTTTGACTTTCCAGACACTATGATCACAGGCGCATGGGGCTCAGTTTTGTTCCTCCTTGATTATGTGCTCTCCTTGTTCCCATCTTTGGTACCTGTGCTATCCTCATCTGAAATCAGCCCAGACCTCCCCACGGTATGTCACGGTCAGGCCAGGTCAAGGCTGGGTACAACAAAAGGAGCTGATGTGGGAGGCCCTGTGGGGAATTTTGTTGGATCTGTGAGCTTAACACATGGCCCAGCCCCTCTGACTTTTCCAGAAGAGACAGACCTGAGTTCTGGCCCAAACCTGCCACTTATTAGCTGTGTGATCTTGGAAAAGTCTACTAACCGGTCAAAGGCTGCATTTCGCATCAGTCTGGTGGGTGAGCAGTGGTCTCCGTGTCATCACATTGTTGTGATGGATTAAATGAGATCAGGTGTGCAATATGTCACCACGGTAACTGGTAAAAATAAGTGTCCAGTGAATGCTGACCATTTTTATTATTAACACTACCACCACCACTACAGGTAAGGAACAGCCCCAGCCAGGGGTCAACAGGCACCGTGTAGGTTGCACGGGCCACTCACCCTGTCTGGATGGTGGTTTCCCGCTTTCCTGCTCCTCTCTTTGTTCCTAGACTGTTTTCTCCAGGACTCTGCACTGAGCTCTGCTGCTGTTTGGGCCTTCCACTCAAGGTTGGCCCCTGCATGCTGACCCATCCCTGGTACCTTGCAGCCACGCCCCCCAACACCCTGTACAGCCTGTTCTCTGGCGACCTGCTCTGCTCTGTGCTCCCAGGGAGCCCAGGTGCATGCTCCTGTCTTTAGGCTCACCATGTGTTCAGACAGCCAGTGCCTTGAAGGCAGGAATAGTGTTCCTAACCCACTCCCCCACCCCTGGCAGACAGCTGGCGCAGGATATCATCCTCCAGTGCTCGTTAGCCAAATGCACGAAACACTGAATGAAGGCAAGGAGAAGAGGTAGACAGGAAACTACTCTTCCTTTGTTGAATCCAGCTTTAGTGGGATGTTCCTTTCTGTTGCAAGTCCAGAGCAATTTATGTCAAACACTTCATTTTAACATATTTGTTTTTCTTGAATGACCCCACAAGCTAAAAATATATCCACCTTTGAATAGTTTCATTAATTCCCTTTGAAATTACTTCAGTTGATTTCAACACAATTCAATTGAGCAAATACTTGCATGATGCTCATTATGTGTTGGGAATTGTTATGGACTCATGGCTGAGAAGGGATGTCAACTGTACGGAACTAAAATTCTACCATGGAGAGAGTCGCTGATCACCTAGCCAATAAATACACAGGGTAATTTTATTTTGATAAAAGCTTCCAAGACCAATACCATCACCACAAAAAAGAATCAGGTTAGAGTAATGGGCCTCAGTTGGTGGTATGTGTGGGGAGGAGATGGGGTCTGAATGGTGAGGGATAGCTGGCCTGTAGAGATCCAGAGAAAGGCATTCTAGTAGAGAAATGGCAAGTGAAAAGGCCCTGGGGTAGTAGCAGATTCACTGTGTTTCAGTGCAGACAGGAAGCCATTGTGCAAGAGCACCATGGCAAAGAGAAAAGGATGAAGAGGTAGGCGGCATCTCAAGTGCAAGGAGCACCGCGTCTTCTCTGATGCCCGGTCCAGGGCATCCTCTTGGACACAGTGTATAGTGCTGACAACTGCCATGAACCTTGCAGCCGTTAGCCTTCACAGCAGAGGACATTTCCAGAGTGGAATCTAAGTAAACACCCCCCAAATAAAGAAGACACCCTCTTCAAAGTATGTGAAAATGGATAACAAATCAGAAAATCTAAATATAAGCACTTTGTGGAAAAGCATGTTTCCTTCACTTGCCTTCTGTCATGATGTCTAAAAAACCACAACAGGACATTAAAGATCTGGGAGGGATAATCGAAACACTTCTAGATAAGATATAGTTACCTTCTTTCAAATAAACAGGAAGCAAAATTGGCAAAAACCTTGGGCCGAATTTCTCCTGTATGATGCCCAGAATCAGCAAGTACTGCTGAAACCACTGCAGCTCCTCCCAGGCACAGCAGGCGATGATTTACAGCTCCAGGCTCAGTCTGTGCAAACAGGGAGAAATTATACTCGCAAGAGTCATCAAGGACCGTGGATTAGATACTGTCTTCAGCATCAACAGCCACAGCCACAAAGAGTTGCTTTTACTCAAGAAGTCAGACACTTCTGGAAGAGCTGCAGGGAAGACAGCTGATACATGGAAAACAAGTTGTAAACTCAAAAAGCCTTTTGGGAAGGGGAGGGCACGGTTGACAGTCGATGGCAGAGACACTGCTGCATCAGTCGAGCAAGCGCCTTTGATGGATTATTCTCTCCTGGAGCACCAGGCTTTTTCTAAGGTGGATAAGCTGTCTAGCACCCCAAGCAAAGCCAGCTTAAACCAAGAATTCAAACAAATGGTAATAAAGATGGTAGACTTGCAGTGCCTCTCCATGTGAAAGAATAGAAAGAAAGATAATGGTGGGTGTGGCCTGCAGGAACATGACGATTTTAAGCTGCTCTTCTAAATTGGCAACGTTCTGAGTAGACTGTCACAGTCAAGGTATTCCACTTTGTGGAATAAGAAAGGATCACACCTAAAAGAAAGGAAGAAACTCCGGCACTGGATCTGTTCTGCCCGTTATTGGAAACCTTTTTAAAAGTGATGCATGCTGCTCGGGAGGAGCTCTGGGAAAATAACGTGGAGCAGGATTTTCAGTGTGAAGAGGCCCCGGAACAGAGCAACAGCATGTGTTTGTGTCCGAATCACCCCACCACCCCTCCAGCAGTAAGTGTCGCATGTCGAAGCTAGCTGCAAAATGGCATAAAACAGAATATGACACAGCTATGTTCACATACTGATAAACAGGGTACGTTATTGACGTTTCTGAATATGATGTAATTATAAATGAAAGTGACTTGGAAGAACTACAGACTTCGATGTGAGTTTTTACTTTTAATTAGGATAATAGTGCGTCTTTCCTCAAAAAAAAAGGCAGATACTGTGCTTTCTCCAGAAAAGGAACTGAAGAAAAATGGCCTTTATTCGACACTTGCTTGTGGCTCTGGCCTAATAACAAAAACAGGTCACAGAAGACCACCTACAAATTCAAGCAAAGACCCTGTACTACATTCTTTTTGAGGAGACCGGGGGATGTGGCACCAAGAATGTGGATGGTTTACCTTCCAGGAGATTGCATTGAGAGGGGAAAATTGTCTTAGGAAAAAATAAAAAAGAAAATCTGAAACCCAAAATGAAATTCCACATAAACAAGAGAACTTCTTATCACAGATGAAGAAAAGGGATAAGTGATTCACCAGTGCATTCCTTACTGGAACTATATCAAACTTGCTATGAGAAAGCAGAGTTTTGAGGGTTTTACATGTTATGCTGAAAATAATTGTACATGTGATGTTTTAGACATAAAAAAATTAAAATAGTATGTTGGCATTGTTTTTTTTTTTTCCTTTTTGACTTTAAGTTTTGCTGATTTTTAGTGTTTAAAAAAGGCATATTTGTACTTCTAGTTCCAGCCAAGATAAAGTAGTTCTATTCTCTGGGTCCTTCCTTTTATGATGAAAAACAACCCTGACATAACACAGCAAACACAGGACAGCTCTGGAAGGGGGACAGAAGAAGGTGGAATGCATGGGGACACTAAGACTAGAGGAAGGGCGGGGCAGCGAATTGCCTGGGTTTTCTTTTTGCCTCCTAAATGGGACAGAGTACTGGAGAAGTCTGTAATGCAGAACTACCAAAGACACAAACAAAAAAGCTTCAAGAAAAAAGCCTGGCCTTCTAGCCGGAGGACTGGGAATGGGGGGGGGGGGTCAGGGGGGGCAGCCGAGCAGAACAGAAACCTTTACGTAGTACCTGCCCTACACCAGTCAAACACCAGTGGAAAAACCCTGCCTGTGGAGTAAGTGATACACTCTGATTCCTCTGCTGGGAGTTGATCTTCCACCCCAAATCCCCACCTGGTAGAAGCAGCCAGCACTCTGATTCCCTCACTGGAATGGTGCTGGGGGGCCAAGTGGGGAGCAGATCTTCTACTCTCCAACTCAGCAGAAGCAAGTGGTGCCCTGATCCTCCCACTAACAAAGTGTCAGTGGAGTCCAGGGGGCACCTGGGTCTCTACCCTCACCTGGTAACAGTGAGACTGAATGAGGCTATGTGAGCAGGGTTAGTTAGGGCTCTGCTCCTCCCTGCCTGGTGTCTATGGGGAGGAGCTGGGCCTCTAACCCCATGCATGTCAACAAGGCAGAACAAGGATGTGCAAAATTGTACAATTTGATCCTTCAATTTTTACTCCACTCCCACCTCACTCTGTCAGTTGAGCCCAGCTGACCTCACAGTCCACTGAGTGTCAGTGCTCTGCTTTTGCCACAGAGGCATTAGCAAGCCCAGGCAAAAAGCTGAGTATCCACTCCTACCCAGACCTGTGTGCTACACTTAAAAAGGATACCTACTTAAAAAAATCAAGCAGTATCCAGAGGCTCAAAACATATTGCCCAAATGTCCAGAATGCCATTGAAAATCACTTTTCTTACCAAGAATGAAGACAATCACAACTTGAATGAGAAAAGATGATTAAATGCCAACACTCAGAAGAGTTACATGTTGGAATTATATGACCAGGATTTTACAGCAGCCATCACAATGTTTCAGTGTACAATGATAAACACTCTTGAAACAAATAAAAACACAGAAAACCTTTGCAAAAAAATAGAAGATGTAAAAGAAACAAAAGTTATAGAATGGAAAATTACAGTAACCCAAAAAGAGGACTTACCGGACAGACTTAACAGTAGATTGAAGAAAACAGAGAAAAAAATCTGTGAACATGAAGACAGATCAATAGAAATTACCCAAAGTGAAAAACAGTAAAAAATATAGACTGAACCCCCACCTCAAAAAAAACAAAAAAAACAAAAAAACGAAAACCAACAACAACAGAGCCAAAGGAACCTGTATGCCACCAACAAAAGACCCAATAATCATATCATCTGAATCTCAGGAGAAAAAAAAAAGTGAGGATAAAAAAAATTCAAAGAAATATGGCTAGAAATTTCCCAAATTTGGTAAAAGCCAGAAATCTACTGTCAAGAAAGTGAGTGAACACCAATTTGGAGAAACCCAAAGAAATCCATGGCATGACACATTATAATCAAACTTCTGAAAACAAAGAAATCCATGGCATTACATATTTTAATCAAACTTCTGAAAACAAAAGACAAATAAACAATCTGAAACAAGGTTAGAGAGAAATGGTACATTACATATATGGAAACAGTGACTTGAATGATACTGATTTTTCATCTGAAGTTATGAATGACAGAAAGTGGCACAATATTATTCAAGTGCTGGGGAAAAGAACCCAAAACTGTCAATGTCATATTCTATATCCAGCAAGAATATTCTTCAGGAATGAATCAAGGCATTCTCAGATGAAAGAAAACTAAGAAATTTGTCACCAGCGGGTTATCTATAAAGGATGACTAAAGGAATTTCTCTAAACAGAAAGTAAATAATAACAAAAGGAGGCTGGGACTTCAGGAAGGAAAAAAAAATGCAATGGGTAAAACTTTTGCTCAGGAATTTAAAAAATTTTGTTGAAGCAAAAAATATAACATCATCTGATGTGACGTTCAGTGTGTTTAGTGAAAATATTTAACACATTTTATTTAAAAACAAGGGAGAGTAAAGGGACCCAGAGGAAAGTAAGGTGTCTATACCTTACTTGAAGAGATAAAATGTTGATATAGTTGACTGTGATATATTATATTATGTTGTGATACATACAGCAACCAATAAAAAAAACCTTACAAAGAGGTATATTAAAAATGTATTATGGATTAGTGTACCTACATATATTTCCTTGCTCTGTCACCTGAGAGGGCCTAGAAACAATGACACCCCTTTAGCAATGAGCACACCTAGCACACAGATCTTGTTTCCTAATACCATTCTCCAATAAAGCAAATTAGGGATCCTTGGAGAAGTGGCTGATTCTAGACTAGGGAAAAAACACGAGATTAGCCTGCAGCATCTATAGTGCCAGAGTGTAAAAAAATGCTGAGTATATGTTAAGGGACACCAGAGCCAACTGAAAGAGCTCTAAATGCCCAAAGCTAGAATAATTTGAGCAAGAAAATAAAGCAGTATTGGATTATAAACCAAAGAATTAAATAAATTTCCATGAGCCTATAACTGATACAGATAAATGATTAAATAAATAAATAAATGGGGGCAAAGAGATAAATCATCCAAATAAAAAATTCTAAATAATTTGTATAGATGCTATAACCTTGAGGAGGGGAAGCATAAATCTCCAATCCTTAAGTATGGACTGTATGTAGTGACTTTCTTCCAAAGAAAGAGGGAAAAAGAGTAACTTTACAGTGGAGAAACTTCACAAACACTTCCTCAGCTGGGTGATCAAGGTCAATATCAACTGCAATAAATCATGTTTATAGTATGTATTCTTGATAGGATATGATGAAAATGACACTTGACCTCTGTGGTCTTCTTTCAAAAACCCATAACCACAGTCTAATCATTAGAAAAGCCTCAGAGAAATGTTAATAATGGGGCATCTTAGAATATAACTGACCAGAAATCTCCAAAACTGTCAAGGTCATAAAAATGAAGAAAAATTTGAAAAACCGTCACAAACAAGAGGAGCCTAAGGAGATATGCTAACTAAATGCAATATGGTATCTTAGATAGGATCCTGGAAGATAAAAAAATTAACATATTAGGGAAAACTAAGGAAATCTGAATAAAATATGGATGTTAGATAATAATAACATATCAATATGGTTCATTTATTGTGCTAATTGTACATATTCATATGTTAATAATAGGGGACACTGAGAGAGGAAGTATATGGGAACTCTCTGTATGATCTCCTCAATTTTTCTGTTAATTTAATTTGTTATAAAAATAAGGTCTATTAAAACATTACAAGTAAATCAAAATAGAAATCTAAAAAATGTTCAAGAATTAAGGAAAAAAATCCCCATAGGAGTGGGAAACAGAATGAATGAAAAGAAAACAAAGAATAAAATGACAGACTTAAGCCCTATCATGTCACTAATTGCTTTAAGTCTTGTGGTATAAGGTTGAAAAACAAGGCCCAATATTACGTGTGTCTTGATATCTAGGACAACTGAGAGGGCCTCAAATGGTCTAATCGCAAGTTCCATCTTGCTAGTGTCCCTGTAGATAAGGTCCCTGAGCTAAACAATGCCCCTGACCTGGGAACCAGGCACTGTGCCTACTTATCCCTGAATAGAAGGCTTCAGATCTTTGCCAGCCTACGGGATTGTTCAAACAGGCCAATCACATCCTTTGGCAGAAACCAGTGGTTACCTCATCCTCTTATTACTACAAAGCCTGCTTCCCACAGCCCTTGCTTGTTTACTCTGTTTGAGTGAAACCTCTATAAGGCCCTGCATGTCATGATGTCCTTCCCTAGACTGTGAATGTATGTGACTAATACACTGCAGTTAATCTCACCTGTCCAGTGTTGGGTGTCATATGCCTGGCCGTCCCCAGGACCCTAGGATAGAAATCTCCTCATCAACTGGGTAAAGATGAGGTGATCAAAACAAATATAAATGGTTTAAATTCAACGATTAAAAGACAGAAATTGGCAAGATAGATAAAAGACAAAAAACATGAAACAACTGCATGCAGTTTATAAGACATTCGTATTAAATTTAACCGTATAGGTAGATTGGAAGTAAAATGACAAAAAGAAAAACAAAAAAACCCCCCAAAAAACAACATGGAAACATTACAAAAAATTGAGAGATTTGTGAATATCAGACAAAGTAGACTTCAGAGCAAAGATTACAAGGGATAAAGAGAGACACTGAATAATGAACATTGAAATTCTAAATGTAAATGCACCAAATGCTAGAGCTTCAACATAAATTAAGCAAAACCAATAAAGCTGAAAGAAAAAATTAACCCACAATTACAGAAGGGGCTTCAACATGCTACTCTCAGCAACTTATAGAACAACCATAGAGACATTCAGCAAGGATACAGAAGAACTGAAAAATATCACCAACCAGCAGAATCTAATTGACATTTATAGAATACTCCATTTAATGACAACAGAATACACATTTTTTTCAAGCACCCATGGAACATTCACCAAGATAGACCACATTTTGGGTCACAAAACAAACATAAACCAATTTAAAACAATTGAAATCATACAGAGTATATTCTCTGACCACAATGAAATGAAATCAGAAATGAATAACAGAAAATTAACGGTAAAGTCTCCAAGCATTTGGAAACTTACTGGTCAAAAAGTAGTCTCAATGTAATTTGAAACAAAAACTTTTGAATGAAGATGAAAACAAAATATCGCAATTTGTGGGATGCAACTAATGCAGTGCTGAGAGGGAAATTCATAGCACAAAATGTTTTTAATAGAAAAGAGGAAATATTTCAAATTAATAATCTAAGTTTCTACCCTCCACAGAAAAAAAGAACAACAAAATAAACCCAAATTAAGCAGAAAGAAGGAAATAATAATGATAAGAGCAGAAATTAGTGAAATTGAAAACAGAAAAATAGAGAAAAATCAATGAGACAAAAGCCATTTCTTTGAAAAGATTAATAAAAGTGTTAAAATTCTAGCAAGACTGACAAAGATAGAAACAAAGAAGACACATATTACCAATATCAGAAGTTAAACAACAGATTTAACTATAGATCTTGCAGTTGTAGGGAAGTTTTAAACTTTCCATCTAAAGGCTCAATCATTGAGTTTGTTGAAATGAATGACAATAGACAGATTAACAAGAGAAAAGGCATACAAATTTGTTCATGTGCACTTGTGCACAGGAGCCACACAAAACGCAAGACTCAAAGAGGGCCAGATGGTTGAAATTTAAATGCCCTCTTCATAGAGGAGATGGAACTGAGAGATGTAGGCAATTTTAGAGGAAGAGTAAATGATTTTTAGGGGAAATAAGTGGACCCAAAGAACAGACAATAGTCTGGGACAAAGTTCCTCCCGGCTCTGCGACAGGTGGCAACAAGTTATGGGAAGGCGAGGAGTAGAACTGTGCTGTGGACAAAGGTTGTCTTATTATGTAGATAACGCCTCTCAGGTAATGAAAGTTGTTTCAGAGCAGCATTCAGAAGAACAGGCAATAGCCTGTCCGGGTGTGATGATGACTCTTAATCTCCTTTTTGTTGACTAATTTTCCCTGGTTGTTTGATGAGTTTTCTGAAGAGGGGCTTTAAAATAATTACATTCCTTCTGGAAAAACTTCCCTTAGTTAGATAAGAGAACTTCAGAGAGACCCCTTCTTGAGCTTTGGGAGGAAAAGCATAGGCAGCAGAAGGTCAGCGAGAGACCTTGGTTCTGAGGCTTATTTCTGATGCTTTTTAATCTCCTTTGTTCAAAACACTCAGCATACTAAAGCATCATATTTTAGAATATTAATTCTCTGAGCCCCAACACAGTCATTAAAGTATAATCAGGGGACACTGAGAATAACTTTACCCAATCAATCCAACAACTTAGATAAAACGGACTGATTCTTTGAAACCCATAAACTACTTCAACTCATCAGTATGAAAAAGATAGCCTGAATATGCCTATAGATATTAAAGAAGTTGAATCTATAGTTAAAACGCTTCCAAAAGGGAAATTTCCTGGATCAGATGGTTTTACTTGAGAATTCTGCCAAACAATTAAACAGCAGATCATGGATTTAAACATAAAAGAAAAAAATATGAAACGTTTAGATGGAAAAAAAGCAGAAAATCTGTGGAACCTAGGGTGAGGCAAAGAATTCTTAGGACACTAAAAGAACTATCCATAAAGAAAAACAAAATGAAACAAAACACCAAAACCAATACCCTGGGGTTTATCATAATGAAAAACTTTGTGTTATAAGGGACTCTGATAACGGATGAAAAGATAAGCTGCAGACCAGGAGAAAATATTTTCAAACCTGTATCTTACAAAGACAGATGTAAAGATATCTCACAAAGAGAGATATAAAAATCTCTCAAACTCAACAGCAAAAATCCCTGAAGAAAACAAAGAATCCAATTAAAAAATGGGGGAAAACATGCATATGCATTTAGCCAAAGATAATATACAGATGGCAAACAAGTACAGGAAAAGATGCTCAATATCATTAGCCTTTAGGGAAATGCACATTAACACCACAATGAGCTATCATTACACACCTATCAGAATTGCTAAAATTAAAAATAGTGACAACAGCAAAAGCTGGCAAGAATGTGGAGAATTTGAATCACTCCTACATTGCCAGTGAGAATCAAAAATGTTATCATCACTATGGAGAACAGTTTGGTAGTTTCTTAATAAACTAAATATGCAACTATCATAGGATCTGGCAATTACACTCCTGGGCATTTATTGCAGAGAAATGAAAATGTATGTTTACACAAAAATCTGCACAAGATTGTCTATAGCAGCTCTATTCACAATAGCCCCAAACCAGAAAGAAGCCAGTGTCCCTCAGTGGGTGAAAGGTTAGAGTAACAGTGGTACAACCATCTCATGGAATACTACTCAGCAATAAAAAGGAATGGACTATTGATATACACAAAGCCTGGGTGAATCTTCAGAGAATTATGCTGAGTGAAAGAAGCCAGTTCCAGAACGTTACATACTGTGTTAATCCATTTATTCAACATTCTTGAAATGACAAAATTATAAAAATGGAGAACAGATTAGTGGTTTCCAGGGGCTGAGGAGTGGGCTGGGGGCTGGGGGCGGGGAGGGATTTGGATGTGTCTAGACAAGGGCAACATGAGGGGTCCTTGTGGTGACAGAGATGTTTTGTAGCTTGACTGTATCAGTCAGTATCCTTGCTGTGATATTGTACAATAGTTTTGCAAGATGTTACCAATGGGAGAAACTTGGTAAAGAGTATATGGGGTCTCTATTATTTCTTACAACTACATGGGAATGTACAATTACCCAAAATTAAAAAGTTTAATTTTAAAAATGCTTAAAAAAACCCTTTTCCTTTTCAATGACCTTACTTACCCCATGCAGATATTTTTACTTATTTTGATTGTATTTCTTTGGTATTGACTTTCATAGTTTTATATCATATGTTTTAATTGCTAATCCTTGATTTATTAATTGAAGATAATATTTGATAGATCTGTATCTATTGATCTATATATCTAGTAAAATTTAGTTATTGAGGCAGAATTTTAATTTTAAATTTAGTTACTGGTGTTTCAAATGTTTCCTTCTGCTTTCTGCATGATGTCTACTTCTTCTGTGTCTCTTTTGTTCTCTTTGTTTTAGATTTTCTCACACTGAGAGATTTTCTCAATGTTGGGTAGCCATGACTCTATCTTTTCATTTAAGAATTAGGAACTATACTTTTGATTGGAAGCCATGTGTATTAGTGTGGGATGGGGAGGGGCCAGGGCTTGTTGGCCGGTAGGTTGCCCTATAAGGTAAGTAGGCAGCAAATTGGTCTTTTATTATGAACCCCCAAGTGTGACAATGTGAGCATTTTTCAGTCAGAGATGGGGTAAACTTATTCTGGCTGCTCTGTACTGGGTCATGGTCAGGAAAAGATTGTACCATCTTTATGCACGTGTCTCACATCACATCTGGTCATATCTGTGCATAGTGGACCACTTTGTATCTTCTGATGGGGGGGCCTGAGGCTTAAGGAGGGGATATGTAGCCCTCTACACAGACTACTGTCAGCCCTGTTTTTATCAGCACCATCCTCTAGGGGACCTGCTGCCCCTGCTGCTGAGCCCCTTGGATGGTCCACAAGGGATTTGCACCCTCCTGCTGGTGCCCCCTTTCTGCAGGCACATAGACATGTAGGAGACCAGAATATGCCACTGCCAAATATGTAGAAGACCAGAATATTCCACCCCATATATGCCCTCTGACATAAGAATGATTTTGAGAAATTACAGACTCAGGAAGAGCTCTGAAAATAGAGTAGAAGTTACCCTTTTGTAAGGAAAATTTACTTCTGTAAGGGAAATATCTATTTGTGAGGGTGTCTCCCTCCCCTAACAAGGAAAAGAAGTATTAAATCAGTAGAGACTCATCCACGGAGAAGGCAGTGTGGAAATCTGCATAACAAACCTCACCCTTGTTTATTGTGCTTTTTCTGGGTGTCTTTCCATAACTGGCCATCCCTCATACCCTGCTTTTTTTGTTTCAGTGCATGATGGTATCTAAACTAAGCCTCAATTCAAAGATGCTTTTTTAGGGTTTATTCATTTCTCTGGGTATCTCACATTTACAAGTGAGGTATACATGTTCTTAAACTGCTGTTTGTTTTTTCTTGTTACAGGGTATCCCATAAGAACTCAGACAGGGTACAGAGAAAATTATTTTTCCCCCCTATTGTTGGCAACTTCCTCACTCTTTTTCTAAAAACTTCCCTCCTGTTCTCTTTGACACTCAATGGGTAACAGCTCTTTTTGTTTGTTTGTATGTTTTTCACTGTTTTCATGGGGTTTGGCGAAGGTGAGGAGGTTAACGTGTGATCCCATGATTTTCACCTGTAGTAAGTCAAACAATGATCACATTTCCTGGATTTTAAGACACGATCGTTCATTTAATAACAACAACATTTTCAGGGCAAAAGGAACCATTACCACATCCAATGTTCACATTATTAAATCAAACTAAATTTGGGCTTTAGAAGCCTCTGTAGAGTCCTTTGTAGTGAACTGCACCCTAACTCAGTACATAAGCAAATTGAAAATCCAGCTTGGGAATATGCCTTTGTAACAAATAGCTGAGTTTCAGCCCATCACAGCAGCTGAGATTCAGTCAATGGCTGGAGACCAACTGTTCGAACCAGGTTCAGTTTAGGCAGAGGCCAGGCTGCAACCGGTCAAGCTGTCTCTGTACCACGCTTCTGCTTTCCGCACGTCCCGTCCTTGTGTCCAGCTGTAAATATCACCTGCACATGTGGTGGGGTGGAGCATTCTGAATTGCCCAATTCTAGAATCGCAAAACCAAGCCAAGTCAGATCTGCAAAACTAGATTTGTTGTAATTTTGTCTCTGGACAACATTAATGATAAGATCATTCTGATTTTGACATGGCCAAACGTTTCTCTTAAACTGGAGGAAACGTGGTAAACCCTAACCTTTCTCTGTCTCTGAACTTCCCATTTCTTTTGTCTTCCTTGGAGACTGGGACGCGGTGCTACTCTGGATGGGAGGGAAAAAGGAGCAGAAGAGAGACCTCAAAGCACTGAGGACCGCGGCAGCGAGCTTCTGCTCACGCCACCGTTCTCCTCCCTTTGACTGTGCTGGAATTTATTCCTCCCTTTCCCCTGAGACAGAAATCAATCAAACTTTTAGAAACCAATTTTAGATACAAATAACTGAGAGTTAGAATTGGCCTAAAGCCAGATGGGCTGAAACCTTCTGGCTATGCAGGGAGAAGTAGCAGAGGATCGCTGTGTGCCTCCAGGGGCCACAATCCCTGCAGACCCGAGCTATGACCCATACACGTGGGCCCTCAGGCAGGATTGTCCTTGGGTGGATCAGCACAATCTCCAGCTGTCACAGGTAGAATGTTTGACATGTAGAGTGAATCTTCACACTGAAGCAGCACAAAGGGGCAGATGTGTGGGGGAGGCTCCACTCAACCAGGGTCCCTCACTGGCTATTACAGCCGGGACAGCGAGGCCGAGGCTGGGGTTTGCACAGAGAAAGGAGATGTGAGTCAACTAGGTGGGATTCACGTTTCAGCTTCTTTGTAGATGAGGTGGAGGCCAGGTTGTGAAACGCTGTCGGCAACTTCTGGACAGGAGAGTGATCTTATAGCCTTTGTGAAGAGGACGTCTTTGTCTGTCTTACGGTGTAGGAGGAAGTATTTCCAAAGAAAGAAACAGCACATCTTCCTTTTCAAAATAGTGATGACTGGGAATACTGATTTCAATGCATTCTTAGCAGTAATTCCTGCAGATGAAGGACTATGAATGCGCTTTTTGGCTTCTTTTTCACTTGCATGTACTTTCCACATTTTCTATTGTTGAGGCTCAGAAAATGATGCCACCAAATATGATGCTTTGACATGCTGAACTAAGAAGCAGTCTCAAAATCTGTTTGACCTTCCCCTGGCCCCTGTCTCTCTGATCCACTTTCTTTCCCAAAGCACCAGGAGGAACTCTCTCTGGAATTTCCTTATCTGTCTAAAAAAGCTTCTTTTCAAAAGGAAGCAATTGTCTTAAGACCCTCTCCCTAGGAATTTCATCAAATAACCAGGAAAGATTAACCACTGGAGAAGAGAAGAAACTGGGAGTCACCACCACCTCCAGACAGACTTTTCACTTAATTTTCTGAGGGCAGCTCCAAGAGATGCCTGGGGGACTGTACCTGCATAACAAGACAACCTTTGTTCACAATGCAGTTCCACCCCTCACCTTTACACACCTTGTGCACATGTCCACAAGCTCTTGTCCACCCCTTAGTTCCATTCAGTGTTCTAAGAGAATCATTTACAAGCCATCCATTTACAGACGCTCCATTCCCCCTCCCCAAAGAAGACGACATTTAAGGGTCAACTATCTGACCCTTTGGATTTTCATATTTTGTATGGCTCCATGCGTGTGTATGCACATAATAAATTTGTTATGCTTTTTCCTTATTAACCTGTCTTTTGTTGTAGGGGTATTGGCCATAACCCTTCATGAGGGGGAGGAAAGAGATCATTCCCTTTCTGCCCCTAAAATATCATGAGCATGAGATTATTTGATTACAAGAGAGTGAAGCAATGCAAAAACAAATTTCAAATCTTGCATGTCTTGCCTTAGTTTGGCCCTTAGCATCCAGTTCTCTTGTCTGTAAATGGGATGATAACAATAATACCAAATTCATAGGCCAAGTGACGGTCCGACATAGGCACCTGGCACCGTGCCTGCTCGGGGCAGAAACTTGTTTTACAACTTCACCTTGATGCCGGTTGCCCTGGTGGCCTGTCCTGAGCCATGAAATGAACTGTGTGCCTAGGAATGTGTGGGGTGGCAGGAAGCCCATGAGGCCAACTGTGTCGTAGGAACTTTGTCTAGCCTTTGAGGTAAGAGTTGTGGCTAAATTTTACAATTTCATGGTAAGGAGATTAAATAGGCCTATTTTGAGGGTTGTCAGATTTTAACAAAAAACCCCCAGGATGTCCAGTTTAATTTGGATTCCAGATAAATAATAATTTTGTAGTATAAATATGTCCTATGCAATATTTGGGACATGCTTACACTAAGCATTCTTTATTGTTTATCTGGAATTCAGTATAACTGGACACCCCGTTTATCTGGCAGTTCTCTCATCTCTCCATGCCATGCATTGGCTTGTCCCAGCCTCTGCTCTGCTGTCAGCTTCTGTGCTGGTTGCTGCTCTGTGAGGGTGTGAGGCTTGAGGATTCTCAGAAGTGATCTGGTCTGGGCCCCTCCTGTATTCATGAGTCTCACAGCAGACTGTGGGCAAGGCCAGGCTAGAGCTGGCCCTACTCTACTCGGACCCTCTTTCCCAGATCCTGACAGTTCCATAAGCCTTGTTGTGAGTCTTCTTTTGATTCTTTTGCCCTAGACCTGGGTACCTTATAAGCTGGGCTGGCCAGAAGGCAAGGGAGAGCAGGTCTGCTAAACAGGGCAGGAGCTTGGGGTCTCCTGGGCTATGTACTCAGTGTTCCTGCTTCATAAATGTTGGGGGTCCTGTTAAGGAAAGTTCAGACCCATGAGAGAGGAGAATGTGGGTCCAATGTTGGCCATCATTCTTCCTCATCTCCCTCTTCCCATGTCCCCTGCCTACAACCCAGCATCGTCAGCCTTTAGAAATTCCCAGTCAGCCCCTTGATCAGGGCTGGGAGTCCAGCTGGTGAGCTCTGAGAGGTGGGGGGGCCAGAGTTACTGCCTCTTCCTGGGCCTTTCCAGTAGGCTTTGCTGCTCCCCCAGCCTCCTTCTCTTGTGCTTCAGTTCTGTCCTTCTAGCACATTCCCACAGTCAGATTCTTTCAAGGCCTGTTGTAGGAACATCCCAGAAATTCCCAGGGGGTCCCCGTCTGGCCAGCATGCTTCCTTTTCTCAAGTGTACGTGGGAACAGGAGCTGTCTGCTGGGATTAACAGCACATGCAATTTCCCAGACTCTTGCAGCGCCTGTTTCCTGTTGGGAGCCCCTGAGCTCTGAGCCATGTGGTTCCCATGTGCCTGCAGTGCTGGGCATGGCAGAGGCCTGGGTGGGTGCGGCAGAGGCCTGGGTGGGTGCGGCAGAGGCCTGGGTGGGCTTTCCTGAGCAGCAGCCACACATCTTCCCTCCTCAGCAGACACTCCAGGTGCTGGGGCTCATCAGAGCTGACTGTAAAATCTTCAGGAACTTTGTGAGCTGGTTGTGAACTACAGCTGTTTGTTACCTCCAGGTAAACAAATTAAATAAAAAAATGAAGGTAATGAATACTCAACACTTACCACTTTCTATTTTAGTACATTTTACTATTACCTGTGCTCTTGAGGTTTTTACGTCTATTGCCTCTGTATGGTGGAAATACTATACTGTACCGCAGTGTGTGGCTGTGCATCTCTTCCCAGTTCTGACTTCAGTGATGTCATCGTGTTGATGGCTTGAAATGGACAGTGTGGGAGTATTTACACCATGGAAATCAGCAAATGTTGTAAATCAATGCTTCATTATTTAGGGAGCTGGTTGTTAAACACTTGCCAGCACACCACTGCTTGGGTGCTATCAGTTTGTTTGTTTATTGAATTAAAAACCAAGTCCTTTAATCACATTGTTCAATCACTGTGCAAAGGGATGCAGGCCAAGCCCACGTCATCGCTGGTTTAAATCAGAGCACTTCCGCCTGCCCCCTGCCTCCTGCCCTGCTCCTGAGCTCAGCTCTCCTTTAGCCCACGCCCCTCGCCCACCTGCCCTCCACTCAACCGCTTTCCAGTCTCCCTACCTGGGCAGGTTTTCGGACCCTCTCCCCATTTCATGTCTCAAGTATTTATTATGTAGCTTCCCCGAGCCTCTCAGCTAAGTGCTTCCTCTCTTCTTGCCACTGCTTGAGTTTCATCTCTCTCTCTGCCCAATCTCCTGATTCTTCCATCACAAAATTCCCTGGGCATGCTTTAAATATGCTCATCTGACCTTCCCATGCTGTGCTAACAGTACCACCACGACTGCCACTGCGGAAACTAGTGATATCTATTTATACCTGTCTGTGTGCTACCTGTGTGTGCCACTCTGGGGTCTCCACAGCCCACCCATGAGCAGGTCTCATTTAATGACATCTCCGGAAGCAATTAATATTCAGGGACATGGTTGAATTTTAGTGCTGGAAGAGAACTTTTCAAACTGCCCTAAGTGAAATGTGAAACCTGAGGCTTCTGTGACTGTGCCTTGGGATTCTGAGTAGGCAGGGGGAAGAGGTGACACGGGAGAAGATGGGACTCCACCCACATCCCTTCCAACTGCACACCAAGCAGAGCATTTCACTGTCCAGAAATGATAGTTGAGACTGGCCGCAGGAGCAGTGTTGTTACCTGGCTTCACTACTCTCACTAGCTGAGGGACCTTGGGCACTCTGTGCCTCAATTTCCTCCTCTGAAAAATGGGGATAATATTAGTTCTTGCTTCATGGCATTTTTGTGAAGTTTAAATGAGTTAACACATAAAGTTCTCAGAACAGTGCCCAACTACTAACTGTTAGCCATTATCATTCATGGGGCTATGTGCAAAATTGTATTTAACAAAATAACTCTGCTAATAAGAGGTTGCAAACCACTTATGTAGCTCTATGGCCTTTATTTACACATAATAAAACTGATGCTCAGAGCTAAGAGCTAGACACAGCTATTTAGCAGCAGAGTCAGGACTAAATCTTTCTCTGCTCTGAATTTTCAACTAATGGCTTTAATCCTCTTCTGTGACCTGGCAGGGCTGCTGAGGCCATGACACCCAGCACATTCAACACTCTTGTGCCTTTATTATGACTCAAATTTTGTCTTTAAAGAGATGAGACTAGTCTCCAAAGAAGCAGGACAGAACCCATCTATTCATTTTCTACTGCAAGAAATGAAGTTCCAAGACCTTGGTGTCTCATTTGAGACCTCACAGCTAGTGATGATCGTGAACCGCATTTTATACTGAGCTGCACGAACCCCTCTTGGCAGTCCTCTTGGCTGTGAAAATTTTGGGTTGAGCCATGGCCATCCCAGGTCCCCAGGAAGCTTTTATCAGACATGGGAGGGCAGCCTCCCCGTCTTCCCTTTCTGTCCTGATCTCTGTGGACAAATGCCACATTGCTCAGGCACAACCAGAATTGTCACGTGAGCTTGCTTTCAGTGTTGGGAATTCCTAAGCACACTCTGCAGGCACAGTATCAGCAAGCAGCTTGGGCCGGGTCTTCTTCATTCTCCCTCATGCTCCTCCCTGACCACTGCCCCACCCTGCCTCCTCCCCCCGGGTGCTATGTACAGTGGAGCTCAGGTGCACACCACACGCTCAACCTCTGGTCTTCCATCTGACCATGCACTCTGCTGCCAAACCTTGTGGCTTGCAAGGTGAGATGAACTGACGCCATGAGTTGATGGTGTCCAAGGCTGCAAGGAAGCTGCCTGTGCCCGTGGGGAGCCTTTGTGGCTTGTCTCTGTGGGTGCTCATTGGCCCAGGAGGAGGCTGGTGATCAACAGTTCCCTAAACTCCAGGGGCTTTTTCATCTTGAGGTGTCCTAAACCAAACCGTCAGCCTTTAAGCCGGGTGCTCCCTTCCCTTGGGCATTTGATTCCTGCTGTTGGGGCCACATCCATCCAGCCTCCAGTGCTGTCTCTGGGCAGCCCTTCACTGCTCCGCACATTCTAGGCAGCCTGGGAGCTGGGGTCCTCTGGGGGCCACCTCCCCACACCAGGCCCACTCCCTCTGGGCTGCTGCTAATAGTCCCCTCACTAGAGCAGAAGCAGAAACCAGCGGCCTGGGCTCTCAGCTCTGCTCTTTCCTTTCTGTGTGTGTTTCAGTATCCATGTCTGTATAGTCAGAGTGAGCATGTATACCCAAAAGGCTTGCCTCGAGGATTAAATGACAAACAAACAAATTAGCAGGACGGTGCCTGACGCATGGTGGATGCTGCGTGAATGCCAGTTCCCTGCTCCTCTCTCAAGTGCATGCTCATGCATGCCACAGGCAGAGCTATGAGTGTGAGGGAAAACGTACTTGTTACTAATATCCCCCGATCTTCTTCAAGATCCGCTTGCTTGGCAGGGGTAGCGGTGTGGGGGTGAAGTGGGGCCGAGTGCAGCAGTGGTAGGAACCGGTGGGGTGTGTGGGGTGGAGGTGGTGGGGACAGAGGCCAGAGTGGTCAGGAGGCAGCTGGAGGGGAGAGCAGCAGTACCTCACGGGGGATCTTTAGGTATCTTTGGGGGTTCCGTGCCCTCCCTCCTGTATCCCACGAAATCCTTAAGAATATCCACATCACTCACTGAGAGCTGGGCTTGAGTGCCAGCTCGGCCTCTTCCCCACTGTGGGGCATGCATTTGGACTTCACCTGGAAGTCTCTGTCTGTAACTTGGGTGACGGTCACTTAGAGCACGGAGGTGTGGGAAAGTAGGTGAGTACCCTGTGGGAGGGATGGCTTGGGGCCAGTCCCCATGGAGCACTGAGTGGCTGCACCTATGAGAACAGTGACACTGATGGTAACTAATAATGCCCGCTGCCTGAGGTATTGTTCTGCGCAAGTGTGGGAAGCTCTGTACTCACACAACTTAGAGTCTAGTAGGGGACAGAGACAGTAAATGAACAATTGTGGTATAACAGACTACCAGGTCACAATAAGACTCATAAAGAAAAATCACACCAGGGCAAGGGGCTAGAGAGTGGCAGGTGAGGGGGCCAGGTGTCTGAGGGGCCCACCTGACCCTCTGAGTCTCCCCCACTGGGCCCAGAGCCAAGCAGAGGGGACCAGTAACTGTAGGCATGTTGGCTGATCCCTTGCCTACTTCTCCCCCAGCACTAGTAGTGTCTCATTCAGGTCTGCTCACAGCACCTTCCTGGGAAGGAAGTTAAATGTCCTTGTAAGGTTGCAAGCCTCCCCTGAGCCTGGGTCAGTTCTTTCTTGTATGCAAGCCCCTCTAGCCATGCACTTTGCACACCAGTCTTCAAAGACAAAATTACAACCAATTTAGTTACAGACCTAATGGTCTTCTTTCCGTGATTCATGAATGGGGCAGCCTCCATTCTGCAAAATAGAATGGGAGCTCCCACGGGGCAACAGCAGAACAGTGGATTTTGTAAGAGGGAAACAAGGAAACAGAACAACAGAAAAAAAGCTGATTGGTTAACATCAGGTTACTTCAGGTTACTTTTCTGTAAAGGTTAGAGCAGACGAGACTTCCTTATTATGCTGACTTTTTCTTAAAAAAATTTTTTAAACAGGAAAAACTGGTGGGTTTTGGGATCTATCTGCATCCCTAAAGTTTCAGTTTGATCATGTGGCATTTGGCATGAGTGACTCCATTTTGGTTTGATCTGGTCTGCTGGGACTTGTGCAGGAGTTCAGTCCAAAACAATGCCCTCTCATAATTTTGCTTAACCCTGGTGAGCATTTCCTAGGGCTACCCTCCCTGGGACGCAGGACACTCCACCGACCCTCTGAGGGGTGGGGTGATTTGCAGTGAGATCTGTACAGTTCAATTACATAACTTTCAAAGGAGGTGCCAATTTATAATATTTCCTCTCATTCATTCATTGGTGCTGAAATATCTTCATGTTATACAAAGAAATGTGATAATATGGTACTGGCGGAGAAAAGGATATGTTTTGCAAGTTCAGGGCGAGGATTGCTGCATGTTTTGCACACCACATGCACCACTTCCCCCTCAAATGACTCTGACGCTATAGTTTGGACAAATTTTGTCAAAATGATCACAAACCGTGAGGGCGCAGGCTGTCAAGGGCTTAAGCTGCAGTGGCGGTGATGGACGGCGACACTTGCCCTGATGGCTCTGGCTTTTCTGCCCTGTCTCCCATGCTGGATGGCTGTGATGGATTGTGCAATGCCCAACTCAGACTCTGCCAAGGGCCCCTCTGGGTGCTATCAATCACCTCAACTGTGGAGTGACCCTCGCTGCCCGGGCCTCCCCCTTGCCATTTCCGGGACACCTGCCAGCTCCAGTGCTCAAGTGTTTTCTTCAGAAGCCCCCTGTTCCACTCCCAGCCTCCTCCTCTCCCATACTCTCTCTTCCCTTTGCCCACCCCTGCAGATGCCTTGTCTTTCTTGCTCAGCAGCACCACCCCCACCCAGCCCAGGCTCTTGCATTCTAAACACTCTCCTGTCCTTCCAGGTGTCTGCCTCACCCAGGGCCCTCAGCAGGCCTGTGTCGTGCAGCTTGGGGCAGGGTGAGGTGCCTGGGCTCCTGCCACTCCACTCACACAGGTGCCAACACAGGTGGAGAACCTCAGGGCTGCCACTGGTTGCTCTGTGCTCAGTGGCACTTGCTGGGTCCCAGACAGTCTGTTTTTGTGGAGCATTGAGCTGCCTCTGGAAGGGATCCCCTTTGCACCGGAGAATTTCTTGTGGTTGATAGTTGTTTGCAGATAGTTCTGATGGCAAGATGCAAATGTAGATGAGAATATAAAACAAGAGGATGAATGAGCCCCTCAGGGGGCTGTAGCACATTCCAGGGAAATCCAGAGACAGTCAAAATTGGAGTGCATTGTCAGAGAGTGGTGAGGAGGGGCCACCCACCTGGTGTGCTGGGAGCAGACAGGGAGGTGGCCAGGCCCTGCAGTGATGGTTGGGTCACTGGGGCTACCTGGCTCCAGACAGGAAGCCCTCACAGCTGAGAGCGCTTGGGAGTGGTGTCTCTCCTTCTGAGGTATATTGTGTGGGTCCGGGGGAGCAGAATACCTGGTGGTGGGTCCTCTTCCTCTTTGGGGTGCACTTTCAGAGAAGGTTTGCCACACTGCATGGGATGGGTCAGAATCTTTAGTCTGCCCAGGCATGCTGAGGCCTGGAAACCTGGGAATCCTTTTGGAGTGAGGGTGGGGAACCACAGGAGGGACCCCTGACTCCCTGGTGTTCTGAGAGGTCAAGGGCTACACAGCTCAATAATGGAGAACTTGGCAAAAACAAAGACAGGAGCGCAGCTCCTACCTAACCAGCGTGGGCATATTTTACATGATTTTCAGTAATGGTGATTTGAAACTTTTAAAATAATGCAAAATTTCCTTAGTTGAGAAACAAAAAAATTATACAACTCCCAAGCTGTGTAGAGGGTGAGGTGGGGAGCAAGAATCGTTCTCCATCTGAGCGGGTGCACAGGTGGACGGAAACGCCACTGTCTTTGTTTGGCTGGAATGAACCATGCTGTTTATGCGCTTCCTGCCTCCTGTGCTTTTGTGATTATTGTGTGGTCATTTTAACTTTTGCTGCGTTATAATCTTTAAAACAAATAGTATATTCTATAGCAAGAATGTCTCATTGTCATCAAGGGATGATTCTGGTGCTTGTGTTAAAAAAATATACAGTAGCTTCGGAGTGAAAGTTAGGAGAGATAAAATGTCACGAAGAAGATGCAAAAACACCAGGAAATATCGGTGTGCTAATTCTAGAACAAGATCCTAAGAAATATTGGAGATAATGCTGAGAAACTAAAAACAGCATGAAAGACCCACAAATAGCTCCCACACCCCTTACTTTGCAGTTAATCTGAGGGAAAATCACTCCTGCATTACATGAGCCCCTTCCTCATCTAGAATACCCCATCCAGCATCCTTACAGTAAAAACTCCCAGGGTGGATTGTTTCCTGACAGCTGTGGCTGGATTAACACCAGGTGGGACAGTAGCTTCAGAGCTCCATGTCAGCTCCCTCAAGCAGCCCCCATTCCCACACCTCTAGCCATCACTATATCCATTGGATGGTCACAGACAGCAACTGGAAGGTGCTACCCCCTCACCTGGGGGACGGTGCACACTTCTGGGGTCTGACATTTCACCTGTACACCTCTGAAGCTTTTGAATATCTACAATGAGTATATACCTATAATTTTAAAAGCAGTCTATTAAAAAGAAAAAAGAAATAAAGGAAGAGAGGCTGGGTTCTGCTGAGGAAACTGGGCCTATTTAGAAATCAAGAAGGATGTGCCTGGACCATCCCAATACGACGTGGCTGAGCATTTGCCCCAGCAGTTCTGGTGCTGCTTTACAGGAACCATCTGTGAACAAAAGGCAGCGTGTGCCTCCCTCATTCTGCCCTGCACACCTGAGCTCACGGTCCTTCAGCAGGGACGTAACTCACCCGGCAGGGAGGCGGGGCATGTTAGGCGTCTTAGTCCTTTGGGGCTGCTCTAACAAGAGATCATAGACGGGGGGGCTTAAACAGCAGACATGTATTTATCACAGTTTTAGATGCTGGAAGTCCAAGATAAAGGTGCCGACATATCTCAATCCATTTCTGTTGCTTACGACAAAATACCTGGAAATGGGTAATTTGTAAGAAAATAAAATTTATTTCTTATGTTTTTGTTGGCTGCGAAGTCTAAAGTCCAGGGAACACATCTGGTGAGGGCCTTTTCCTGGTGGTGACTACAGCTGCACAGGGTATCACATGGCGAATATGGCACAAGCAGAGAAAGAGACTAACCTCCTCACTTACTCTCCTTTTTTTTTTTTAATTGAAACATAATTGATTGTACATATCTGTGGGGCACGGAGTTGAATATCAGTACCTGTGTACAAAACGTGATGCTCAAATCAGGACAATTGGTATATTCAACATTGCACAATGTCATAATTTTTTGTGGCCCTTTACCAACTTCTCGCTCACCCCGTCTCCTCCTCCTCCTATCACACCTCTGGTAACCTCCATTTTGTTTTCTCCTTTTGGAAGTTCAATGTATTATTGTTTGTTTGTTTGCTTGTTTCCTTGTTTGTTTGTTTCTTTCTTTTGCTCCCACTTATGAGTGAGAACATGCAGTATTTCTGTGCCTGGCTTATTTCACTTAACATAATTTTCTCTTAAGTTCATCCATGTTGATGTGAATGGCAGAATTTCATTCTTTTTTATGGCAGAGTCATATTCCATTGAGTATATATACCACATTTTCCTTTTTCAGTTGTCCATCGATGTACATTTAGGTTGGTTCCAACACTTGGCTATTGTAAACAGAGCTGCAATAAACAATGGTAGTTCAGGTATCCCTTCTACACGATGATTTCCACTCCTTGGGGTGTATACCCAGCAGTGGGATTGCTGGATCGTATGTCAGTTCTATCTGTAGTTGTTTGAGGAAACTCCATACTGTTTTCCATAATGGCTGCACTAATTTATAGTCCCACCAACAGTGTCGAGGGTTCCCTTTTCTCTGCATCGTCACCAGCATTTGTTATTCTCTGTCTTTTTGATAATAGCCAGTCTAACTGGGGTGAGGTGATATCTCAATATGGTTTTGATTTGAATTTCCCTAATGCTTAGTGATGCTGAACATTTTTTCATGTGTCTGTTGGCTATTTTTGTATATCTTCCTTTAAGAAATGCCTATTCAGCTCTTTTGCCCATTTTTAAACTGGATTGTTTGTTTCTTTTTTTTTTTTTACTGTGAAGTTGTTTGAGTTCTTTGTATATTCTGGATATTAATCCCTTGTGGGATGTATAGTTTGCAAATATTTTCTCCCATTCAGTAGGTTGTCTTTCCACTCTGTTTGTTGTTTCCTTTGCTGTGCAGAAGCTT
Organism: Cynocephalus volans; assembly: GCF_027409185.1. Taxonomy (NCBI): domain Eukaryota; kingdom Metazoa; phylum Chordata; class Mammalia; order Dermoptera; family Cynocephalidae; genus Cynocephalus; species Cynocephalus volans. The sequence goes on from NC_084473.1 coordinate 86,940,051, forward strand.
TTTAGTTTTATATAATCCCATTTGTTTATTTTTTTAATTTTTACCTGTGTTTTTGGGGTCTTATTCATAAAGTTTTTGCTCAGTCCTATTTCCTGAAGTGTTTCCCCTATGTTTTCTTTTAGTAGTTTTATAACTTCAGATCTTATATTTAAATCTTTAATTCATTTTGAGTTGATTATGGTATATGTCAAGAGGTGCAGGTCTAGTTTCGTTATTACACCTATGGATATCCAGTTTCCCGGCACCATTTGCTGAAGAGGCAGTCTCTTACCCAGTGTATGTTCTTGGTACCTTTGTCAAAGATCAGTTGGCTGTAAGTATGTGGGTTGATTTCTAGGATCACTATTCTGTTCCATTGGTCTGAGTATCTGTTTTCATGCCAGTATCGTGCTGTTTTGTTTACTATAGCTTTGCAGTATAATTTGAGGTCAGGTAGTGTAATGCCTCTGGCTTTATTATTATTATTTTGCTGAGGATTGCTTTGGCTATTCATGGTCTTTTCTTGTTCCATGTGAATGTTAGGATTGTTTTTTCTATTTCTGTGGAGAATGTCATTGGTATTTTGATGGGAATTGTATTGAATCTGTAGATCACTTTGGGTAGTATGGACATTTTCACAATGCTGATTCTTTCAACCCAAGAGCATTGAATGTCTTCCCATCTTTTTGTGTCCTCTTTAATTTCTTTCAGCAGTGATTTGTAGTTCTCATTGTAGAGATCTTTCACCTCCTTACGTAAATTGATTCCTAGGTATTTATTTTTTTTTTGGTGACTATTGTAAATGGGCTTGCTTTCTTGATTTCTTTTTCTGCTAATTCACTGTTGGAGTATAAAAATGCTTCTGATTTTTGTGTGCTGATTTTGTGTCCTGCAACTTTACTGAAATCATTTATCAGCTCTAAGTTTTTTGGTAGAGTTTTTAAGTTTTTTACATATAGGATCATGTCATCTGCAAACAGGGACAGTTTGACTTCATCTTTTCTAGTCTGGATACCCTTTATTTCTCTCTTGCCTGGTTGCTCTGGCTAGTACTTCCAATACTGTGCTAAATGGGAGTGGTGAGACTGGGCATCCTTGTTGTAAAGCTAGGGCTGGAGCTCACAGACCCCTCAAGCCCGTCGTCCAGACTGGCTCACAAACCCTTCACATGCAGATCTACGAGCTAGGTAATGAGGAAAGGTCCTTGGAGCCATGGGTGAAGAAACAATAGGCTTTATTTTAGACAGAAGCTCTGCTGACCAGCAGTTCAGAGCTGCTGCCTCACACACTGAAGAGCACACAAAAATAGCACAAGCAAAAGGATACACAGGCACACATGCGCACTAACTCTACTCCCACACAGCTTGTTTACAAAGGATGTGCTGCACCACACCCAGCCGGACCTAAGGTGAGGGGGCCTGACTAAACTACTCTTTTTCTCACACTTGTCCTGTTCCTGTTCTTAAGGGAAAGGCTTTCAGCTTTTCCCTAATCAGGATGATATTGGCAGTGAGTTTATCATATATGGCTTTTTACCATGTTGAGATACTTTCCTTCTATACCAAATTTGCTGAGAGTCTTTATCACAAAGGAATGTTGGATTTTGTCAAATGCTTTTTCTGCATCTATTAAGAAAATCATATGGTTTTTGTCCTTGATTTTGTTGATGTGGTGTATCACATTTTTTTGACTTGTGTATGTCGAACTATCCTTGCATCCCTGGGATGAATCCTACTTGATTATGATGTATAATTTTTTTGATGTGTTTCTGTATTCTGTTTGCTAATATATTTTGTTGAGGATTTTTCCATCTATGTTCATCAACAGTATTGGCCTGTAGTTTTCTTTTTCTGTTGTGTCTTTGTCTGGTTTTGTATCAGGATGATGCTGGCCTCATAGAATGAGTTTAGAAGCATGGCCTCTGTTTCACTTTTTTGGAATAGTTTGAAGAAAATTGGTATTAATTTCTCTTTAAAGGTTTGGTAGAATTCATCAATAAAGCCATCCAGTCCTGCACTTTTCTTTATTGGGAGACTGCTAATCACTACTTCAATCTCATTGCTTGTTATTGGTCTATTAGGGTTTTCTATGGCTTCATGGTTCAGCCATGGTAGTTTTAAAAATTATTTATTTATTAATTCTTTTTTGAAACGTAACTGACTGTACATATCTGTGGGATACAGAGTTGAATATCAATACTTGTGTGCAATATAGACTTGGTAGTTTGTATGTGTCCAGAAATTTAGCCATTTTCCTCCAGGTTTTCAAATTTGTTGGCATATAGTTGTTGATAATAGTGTATAATGATTCTTTGTATTTCTGTGGTATCATTTCTTATGTCTCCACTTCCATTTCTGATTTTTCTTATTTGGGTCTTCTCTTTTCTTTTTTTAGTTAGCCTAGCAAATGGTTTGGCTATTTTGTTCATCTTTTCAAAAAATCAACTTTCTGTTTCATTGATCATCTGTATAAGTTTTTGGGTCTCTATTTCATTTAGTTCTTCTTTGATCTTAATTATTTCTTTCTGCCTAGTAATTTTGGGATTGAATTGTTCTTGTTTTTCTAGTTCTTTGAGGTGTAATATTATGTTGTTTATTTGAAGTCTTTCTATTCTTTTGATGTAGGCATTTATTGCAGTAAACTTTCCTCTTAGTACTGGTTATGCAGAATCCCACAGGTTTTGGTATGACGTGTCTTTATTTTGATTGGTTTCAAGAAATTTTTGATTTCCTGTTTAATTTCTTCTTGGGCCCATAGATTGTTCAGGAGCATGTTGTTTAATTTCCATGTGTTTGTATAATTTCCAGAGTTTTGCTTGTTATTGACATCTAGTTTTAATCTGTTGTGGTCTGAAAAATACTTGAAATGTTTTCAATTTTTAAAAATTTGTTGAGACTTGATTTGTGATCTAAAATGTGATCTATCTTGCAAAATTTTCCATTTTCTGATGAGAAGAATGTATATTCTGTAGTTGTTGGATGAAAAGTTTGGTAGATGTCTGCCAAGTCCATTTGGTCTAAAGTGTTGTTTAAATCTTGTGTTCCTCTGTCAGTTTGTTGCCTAGATGATCTACCCAATGTTGTGAGAGGTGTGCTCAGGTCCTCAACTATTATCGTATTAGGGTTTATCTCTTTCTTTAGGCCTAACAGTGTTTGCTTTATATATCTGGGTGCTCCAGTGCTGGTGCATATATATTTATGATTATTATATCTTCTTGCTGGATAGATCCTTTTATCATTATATAATGGCCTTCTTTGTCTCTTTTTATGGTTTTTGGTTTAAAGTCTATTATATCTAGTGTAAGAATGACTGCTACTCAATTTTGGTTTCTGCTTGCATGGTATACATACTTTCCCTTCACTTTTAGTCTCTGTGTGTGTGTGTGTCTTTACAGGTGAGGTGAGTCTCCTGTAGACAGCATGTAATTGGGTCTACTTGCTCTCATTTTAAAGGCACCAGTATCACTCCCACTATTCCAAGAATGGATCAATCTATTCATGAGAGTACCATCCTCACAATACAGTCATCTCTTCAAAGCACTACCTTTCAGTTACCATAATAGGATTTCCCACTCTCTCAACACTGTCACAGTGAGGATTAAGTCTCATTGAGCTTTGGGGGAACATTCAATCCGCAGCATGGCAGATCCAGTTTTTGGTGAGGAGCTCTCTTCCTGGTTTGCAGACACCACCTTTTCTCTGTGTCTATGCATGGTGGAGACAGGGAGAGCTCTGATCTCTTCTTTTCTTATAAGGGCACTAATCTGTCATGAGAGCCCTACCCCCAGGACCTCATTTAAACCTAATTACTTCCCAAAGGTAATTCTATTGGGGGTTAGGGCTTCAACATATGAATTTGGTGGGGGCACACAAACATTCTGCCCATAACAATATAAAAGGAGTCAGGATCTTTGAATGGGGGTAACTGTCCCTTAGGAAAATCACCCCACAAGAGGCTGCTCTGGGTTGTGTGTCCACCCCAACTTGCTGCCCACAAGACTGTAGGACAGGGTGGCAATCCCCCACCCCAAGCACGGCCCTCAGCTTGTACATACGCTGGTCTGGCCTCCTGCAGAAGTTCAGGGGGAAGTGGCAGACAGGGTCTGAAGGACAAAGAAGGAGATAAGGGTGGGGAAGAGACCCCCCCCAGCTCCATTCTGAGGAGAGGCCCCTGGGAGGAACCTAGGCAGACCCCTTTGGCACTGGAATCACTTGAGGAGGTTCACGACTGCCTTGGCCATTGATCACTCCCTGGGAAATGGCCATCAGCTGGGAATGTGGGACCTTTGTGTCCCTGTGCCTGGGGGAGTCCAGGAGGGAGGGAGGGAGAGAGAGAGAGAGAGAGAGAGGAGAGAGAGAGACACTGCAGTTATTGTTAAGTGGCTTGGCTGGACAAGTCAGTCTTCTACAAGGAGAGACTGACCCCAGGCACTTGCTGGGCATAACCCAGGGAAAAGCCAGTGGAATTCAGACCTTGCCCCATCATTGCAAGAGGCTCAGAGGTGCTACCTTGTGGAAGTGGAACTAGGGGACACATCCTGACACAAAGTGCACAAATTTCCGCTCATCAAACAGCCATCGTTTTTAAGAGCTGCAAGATAAGAAGATTATTCGTTGATTTTTCTTTTTTCTTTTTCTTTTTTTTTTTGGCAAAAGGTGTCACAAAAAGAGCTTACCCTAAAACTGAAAGGATTAATTCTGTGTTACCATAATTTCGTAGGTTTTAGCTCTCGTCTGTGGTCAGTTTTCAAGCATTCCCTCCTCCCTTCCCCTTTCATTTATAAAGCAACCTCCTACATGGTGCTATTAAAATAAAAACTTACTCATATGCTTAGTCAATGCTGAGCAGAATCTCTTTCATAGGTTCCCTGTGAATGAGTTCTGAAGTAACAGGTTTAGAAAATGAAACTGCTCGAAAAGAATATGAAAATGATCTGAAGAGGTCCCAGAAAATACTTTGAGTGTGTGTGCGTGTGCACGCACGCGGGGGTGGCGGGAGCATCAGCTCGTGGCAGTGTTCCAAGCCCTCCAGCTTATGACGGCAAATGAACAGTCTCAATCGTTGATATGAGAATAAATGATCCAACTTTGAAACGGGAGCTTCCCGTCATGGACACCATTAGGACACTTCTAAGTGAACAGCCTCATGGCTGCCTGTTGAGTACGTGGGTGTAATCAATGCCTTGGCTTTGGGTGCCAGCTTGACTATTTACTAGCTGTGTGGCCTGGGTCAAGTTGCTTAACCAGCCTGAGCCTCAGTTCCCTTTCCTGGAACATGCAGATAATAACCACATTTATTCCACTGGACATAGGACCCCCACCCCCACCCCCCCGTTCCTTGGAGTTCAAGAATTAGATTAATCTTGATCCTTGATCATAATAGCCTCTACCACGGGTCCATATGTGGCTCTCTTTGTCCTTTATTTAGTTATGTGATTAGTTATTTCCAGTAGTGTTATGAGCATCCAAGAATTGACCACCCCAAACCAAAGCTAAGACTAGGATGATAACTTACATCTCACCATCTGGTCCCCAATATCTCATTAACACCTTTTCTTCACTCCTGAGGTCACCACCATTTGGAGTCCTGTGTTCCTAATGCCTCCGCTTCCCTTTTTATTTAGTTTTATGCTTCTGTATGTATTTCTAGAAAGTATGGATATTTTTTATCTTAATTGTTCTCCTCTTTATAAAAATGGCATGCTACATGTAACTTTTGGGTAACTTACTTTTTTTCACTTAATGCTATCCTGCTAAGACCCATCCATCGCATTGTGTGTCACTGTAATTCATTTGTTCTGACTGTGGCATACTAGTGCATGAACACATCGTAGTGTGGTCACCCACTTTCCTGCTGATGGGCACTTGTAAATAGAGAAGGTCCAAATTTCTGCTAATTGGAATGGTGCTGTTATAATCCTACTTGTTCAACTTTAGGAGAAAATGCCAAATCCTTTTCTAAGGACTTCGACCCAAATCTGTAATGCTACAAGCTTTATACTCTCCAACACTTAATTGTGTTAGGCTTTTTACTTTTTGCTAAATGAATGGTTATAAAATGTTATTTCATTGTGATCTTGATTTTCATTTTTCTTCATGAATCTCTTCACAAATTCATTGAGCATATATGTTTCCTCTTCTGTGAAATACCTGTTGGTGTTTTCCCCCCATTATTACACTGAGTTGTTTGTGCATTTAAAAAAAAAAATTGCTTCGTAGCAGTTCTATATACCAGGTTACTTGAAAAAGTTTGTGGAAAAATAGAATCGAAAGAAAATACAAATCGTTCCATGAACTTTTTGAAGCACCCTCGTGTATTCTTGGTACTAAACCTTTGTGGTTGGTATTATGAATATCTTGTTCCAGTTTCTACCTTGTCTTTTCACTTTTTAAAGGTATCTCTTGGTGAACAAAAGTTTTTGATTTCGATGCAGTTAAGTGTATCATTTTATAGTCAACAATTTACAGGCTGGTTTAAGAAAGTCTTTAGCTACCCCAAGGTATAAAAGATACCTGCATTATTTACTACAAACTTTAAAGTTTGTTTTTGACATTCAATTACTTAATCTGGGGTTATTTTTCAGATGTGTTTGAGAGCGATCCCCAAGTTCATCGTTTCCCACGTAGATAATTGTCTCTTCCAGCTCCGTTTGTTGTTCGTCACTCCTCTCCCCGCTGACCCCCGTTTTCCTCCGTCAGATACCCGACTTCTTCCTAGGCATGGGCCTTTTCCTGGGATCTCATTCGTATTCCATGGTCAACTTTTCTGTCCATGCACCGAATGAAGCACTGTGTAAGGCAGCTCATAAAGAGTTGGCAAGGACGGCCTGCACTGTGTGTGTAAAATCTGACCTTGGGGTAGCCTTCGGTCGGCTGTTTCCGCGTGGCGCCTTTCACTTGGGACGCTCATTGAGTGACTCCGGGGAGGTCAGGTCCTGCTGGGTGCCGAGGATACGCGGTGGTGGCTGCTGACTGCGAGAGCTCCCAGAGCAGGGGAGAGACAGCTCCGGCGCCGCTCCTCTTTGATGCTCTTGGTGATTGCTCTGGGGAGCAGGCGGGTGGCAGCAGGCAGGGAAGGACACAGACACCTGGCCCCGTGCAGAGGCGCCGTTATTCTCCACATTTTGCATGTGGGGGAACTGATGCTGGGGGAGTTAGCTAACTTGCCTGAGGTCACACAGTGACCCCGGCAGACCTTGAAAATAACTGGCAACAGACTTCCTCTAAATTAAATTTCATTCGGGCATTCACAATAGAACCCTCTTCACAAAATGGGTTCCACACTTTTCCGTTACCGATAAGCACTGGGCAGGTGAGGCGCGCCGGGCAGGTGAGGCGCGCCGGGCAGGTGAGGCGCGCCGGGCAGGTGAGGCGCGCCGGGCAGGTGAGGCGCGCCGGGCAGGTGAGGCGCGCCGGGCAGGTGAGGCGCGCCGGGCAGGTGAGGCGCGCGCGCATGCTTCCCACGCCCCCCGGGCCGGCTCTGCTTCCCCCTGGCTGCTCAGAAACACTCCTCCCCTGTGTTTGCAACAGCCACCCTTGTTCTCTTGTTGCCCTGAACCAGCAGAGGTTGCTTCTGTCCTGTCTACCTACGAGACTAATTGGGACAAACGGATGTTGTCAAGTGATGACTGTCCCTGTCCCAGGCAGATGTCAGCTTCTTTCTGCAGAGTTTGATCCTCCTGGAATGCTTTGGTTTTTAGTTTTCTAAATCCAGTCAAGAGGCTGAAGTGTTTTCTTAATTCAGTAAATAGATTTCTTTCCGCTGGGCCCATTTGTTTTTGGAATCTGCCTTTTGACTATGGGAAGAATTCCGTGGGAATGGCAGAGTGCCATGGAGAGCCCATCCGGGCCTGTGTCACTCACCGGCTGTAATTCAGTGAAGTTCAGCTCGTGCTTAGGGCACCTACTGAGCTCAGACCCAGTCAGTCCTCAGGGAAGGAGAGTTGGTCTGTATGGGGAGGGGGCAGAGACACAGGAGTTCTTTCTGTTTAACGTGGCAATATAAGTTCAGGCCCATTAAACAGCTCAGTGGGGTGTGGTTTTGATGGTGAGGGTGACAGAGCAGTATTTCTGGAACGTATTTCTGAATGCCAGGCACTGAGCGGTGTGCCCAGTCACATGGAATCCTTGGGAAGAAAGCAGAACCGAGAGACTAGAGGGGAGGGAAAGGGAGGGAAAGGGAGTAGAGAGGGAGGGCTGTGTTTAATGCAGCGGTTTCCTTTTTACAAGACAAAACCCATGTCATTTAGATATATGCAAACAAATCTTAAGAGTTAAAGGAAGCCGGGTTTCAAATTAGATAATTGTCTCTGAGAAAGACATTCATAATGTGTCTTGTAATGTGTTATTTTTAACTTTTTATCATAGAACATCTCAAACATAGACAAAAATAGAATATTGTAATGAACTCCCATGTATTCATCACTTGGCTTCAACAACAATCAACTTATGGCCAGTTGTGTTTCATCTATAACCCTGCCTTGTCACCCTCTGGATTTTCTTTTTAAGGCAAATTCTTAACATTGCATCATTTCATCTATAAATATTTCATATTTCAGTATGTGTGTTAGTCTGTTTTGTGTTGCATTAACAGAAATACCTGAGACTGGGTGATTTGTAAAGAAGAGAGGTTTATTTGGCTTACAATTCTGGGACAGCTGCATCTGGCATGGGCCTCAGGCTGCTTCTACTCATGGTGGAAAGCAGCAGGCAGCTGGCAGCCGGCGAGTACAAGCAGATCACATGGCGAGAGGAAGCGAGAGAGAGGAAGCAAGAGAGAGAGAGAAGGTGCCAGGGTCTTTTAAACAACCAGTTCTCCCCATGACTCAATCTGTTTCCAACACTGCCACACTGGAGATCAAATTACCACATGAGTTTTGGAGGGGACAACACATCCAAACTCCATCATTCTGCCCCTGGACCCCCAAAACTCATGTTCCTCTCACATACAAAATACAATCATTCCATCCCAACAGTCCCCAAAGTCTTAGCTTGTTCCAGCACCAACTTAAAAGTCCAAAGTCCAAAGTCTCCTCTGAGACCAAAAGCAAAAGTCCTTCCAGCTTTGAACCTGTAAAAGTCAAAACCAAACTTATCTACTGCCGAGATATGATGGTGGAACAGGAATTGGGTATACATTCCCATTCCAAAAGGGAGGAATAGGCCAGAAGAAAGGAGAAACAGGCCCCAAACAAGTCCAAAACCCAGCAGGGCAGACATTATGTCTTAAAGCTCCAAAATAATGTTCTTTGACTCCAAGTCCTGCATCCTGGGCACAATTGGGCATCTGGGCCCCCAAAGCGTCAGGCAGCCTTGTTCCCACAGCTCTGCCAGGCACAGCCCAGTGGGCCATGCTGGTGCCTGTGGCTTTTCCAGGCCTGTGTTGCATGTTACCAGTGGCCCCAAAGTTCTGGGGTCCTGGTGGCAGCCCTGCTGCATTGGCTATACTAGACATTTCCCTGGTGGGGGCTCTCTGTGGGGGCTCTGACCCCACTTTCCTGCTTGGCATTGCTCTACTAGACGACTTCTGCTGTGGCTCTGCCCCTGCGGCAGGTCTCTGCCTGGGCCCCAAGGCTTTTCCATATATCCTCTGGAATCTGGGTGTAGGCTGCCACACCTCCACTGCTCTCATGTTCTGCCGGCCTGCAGACTTAACATAACGTGGGTGCCACCAAGGTTTCAGGCCTCTACTCTCCAGGGATGCTGCACAAACCACACTTGGGGCCGCTCTAGCTGGAGCAGCTGGGATGCAGGGAGCAGGATCCTGAGGACAGCTGCACCCCAGGTCTGTCCTTCGGGATAACTAAGTCTTTCTAGGCCTCAGGGTCTGTGATGGGTGGGGCACCCTTCCAGGCTTCTGAAATGCCTGCAGGGCTTTCCTCTCATTTTCTCCACTGTTAGCATCTGGCTGCCTCACCATCAAGATAATGTCTTTAGCAACCAGTTTATCTGCTTCACCCTTGCATTGTTTTCAGGCTCTCTTCTTCTTTACTGCATGGCCAGGCTGCAAATTTTCCAAATCTTTACGCTCTGATTCCCTTTTAAATTCTGGTTTAACATCATGATTTTGCCACCATAACTCAAAGTAGGCTCTTAAAAGAAAACGTGCAGCTTCTTTAATGCTTTGCTGCTTAGAAATTTCTTTGGCCAAATGCTCTGGTTCACAACTCTTAAGTTCCACCTTCCACAAAGTCCAAAGGCATGGACACAATGCAGCCAGGTTCCTTGCTATGGTGTAGCAAGGGTGATCTTTTTTCCAATTCCCAATAAGTTCCTCATTTCTATCTGAGACCTCATCATCCACATGGCCTTTACTGTCCACATTTCTATCAGCATTCTGCTTGCCACCACATAAGTCTCTAAGACGTTCCAAACTTTCCCTCATCTTTTTCTCTTCTAAGTCCTCCAAATTCCTCCAACTGTTGCTCATTACCCAGTACCAAAGCTGCATCCACATTTTCAGGTATCTGTATAGCAACACCCCACTCCTGATACCAATTTTCTGTATTAGTTGATTTTGTGTTGCTGTAACAGAAATACCTGAGACTGGGTGATTTATAAAGAAGAGAGGTTTCTTTGGCTTATGATTCTGGGACAGTTGCATCTGGCATGGGCCTCAGGCTATTTCTACTCATGGTGGAAAAGTGGCAGGCAGCTGGAAGGTATAAGCAGATCACATGGTGAGAGGAAGCAAGAGAGAGAGAGAGGAGGTGCCAGGGTCCTATAAACAACAAGCTCTTGAGGGAACTAATAGAGTGAAAACTCACTCATTACTCCCCCCTCCCCCAGGGAGACCATTAATCCATTCATGAGGGATCCGCCCCCATGACTCAATCAGTTTCCAACACTTCCACATTGAGTTTCAAATTTCCATATGAGTTTTGGAGGGGACAACACATCCAAATGCCATCAGTATGTATCTCTAAAATATGGGCACTCGTTTTCCTTAGACATAACTATAATGATCATGATTTTAAGGAAAATCAAATCTGATTCAGGAGGTTACCCAAAAATCCCAACATTTATTACTCTTGATTTTAAATGACTCTTTCTCTTGTTTAAAGCTTGCTTTGCAGTCCAACTTTTCAGAAACAGCTCCTAGAGAAGTTAGAGGTGCCATCTGAGGCTGAGCCACGTTGGGCTCCAAGCCTCTGGGTTCTGGAAGGAGTTGAGGCCACCCTCTGACCTAGAGTTTCTGGGCATGGCTTTGTGAATGCACCTGCCCACTTTATTTTTGCCCATCTGCCCATTTATGTCTACAGAAAATCCTCAAGTGCAGTGGAGACAGGACAGAAAATTGAGTTACTGTCCAGTAAAACAGTAGGTTGAAGGTAATGTGTCTGTCAACACAATCTTTGAAAGAATGAAGAGTTGCCAAAATATGAGGTGCATCTGACATCCAGACACTATTAGGTGATTGCTTCCCAAGCAGGAGTCCGCTGTCTACAGAGATGCCCTAGGTAGCTGATATGAATTGCAAGTATGCTGTGACTAGATTAACTTATAACAGTCAGAAATTAGGAAGTTCCTTGGTTGTCATACTCAAGCTTAATAACTAATTTGATTTTTCGTGGGTAACTGGATCTGGGATGATAGTGCACCATTCTCCAATGGTCACAGAAGACATGGTAAAAGCTGTCTTTATGTGGTCCTGGATTGGAGGTCACAGGTGTGAAAGATGTTGTACTAGGGAGTTGTCTCAGTTTATGGGGTCAGATATTTCTGAGAACCTTCTTCCCTGAGGTTTACAGTCAGTTTCAGAGGTGAATGAACTGTTTCAGATGATCAGCAAGATGCACTCTACCAGCTAGTATGCCCCAAAGAACAACCTTTTCTTCTGCAGTTACATTAAAGCTAAATTTTGCTGCTAGAGTAGGAGCCAATCCATTTTATTATAATCAATGACATGAATGTTTTGCTCAAGTTCAAATATCTAATAACAGCCATTTTCTTTCCGAGGGAGTGTTATCAGTTTCATGAACACGTGCTCTGTATTTCATTAGCATTCTTCTAGCAAAACATGATTCTGAGTCATTTCTGAAATACCTGCTCTCGCCTGCAAGTTGTTTCTCAGTTTTTACAAAAAATGCCTTTTCTACTTACTGGCAGAAAAGTTTAATACCACAAGAGCCTAAAATGGGTATGCTGAGAAAAAACATAGCACATGTATGGAGTTGTGACCGCAACAGTGCATCGTTCTCTAGCCTGCAGCATCGATCAAGATCAAGGTTATTCCATCTCCACGGGGCAGAGCCTCAGGAGGGAAGGGGGATTTTGGGGGCTGAAGGTAAGGAGTCATAATATGGATAGTCACCATGATGGCTTTCTCAGGTTTTAAGCCAGAATGAGGTTTAGAGAGCTTGTCAGAAGATGTTGAATGAACCAAAAGGAAAATTGGAACCAGTATGCAAAGAGCTGCTTTATGAATCACAATCAAAGAGCTTGTGAGTCCCAGCCTCTCAGCAGTTTAAACACCACTCACTTGTTTTCAGCTGAGAGCAACTCTGGCCCAGCCTGGTCTCCTGTCCCAGGGGACACTTTCTCTAGAATGAACAAAAAAAGATATTTTCCACTGTACTAGCTATTAATGTGTTTCAATCAAAGGTATCTATGTCTCTCACTGTACTAATTATTGTAAACATTGTCTAGCTTGTCCCTTAGAAGCCAACCAAAAGGAATCCCACTTTGCATTGTCTGCTGTGTCCTTTCACAGCAACGATGCAGTGCTGTGTCTCTGTCCAAAGTGATCACATTTGTTTTAATTCCTTGCTTTTCAGACACTCAGGGATGGGCACTGTTCCATGACTTGACTCCATCCCAATTCCATGGAGGTGTAAATCTTCCATCCCCAGCAAGGTCCAGCTGCTTTTCAAAGTGTGTGCCTTTGAGATGCATGCTCTTGACAGGGTTTACTCTACCTTTGCAAGTAGGACTTTGGCAGACTCAGCCCAGTGCATAGCCATGAAAGGACCCCAAAAGCTTCCAGGAACTTCTCATTCACAGAGGCTACTGGAACAGTGTAGATGGAATTGTTAGTGGCTTTGTCCTTTGATGGGAGGCTTGGTCTTTTGAGGCCAAGATCAGAGGTAGAACCTGAAAATTGTGTTCCTGGATCATCTCCAATTCTTTTCAGGCATTAGATTAGTGCCTGTGATGCCTGAGAACCATGCACAGAGATCATGGGACAGTCACTTGGGGAGAGCTTCAGAGGGGACTTCAGCGTGGGGACAGGAGGGCGGTGTCACTGGCACCTTCCAGATTCAACCAGCCCCTTCTTAGGTAAATGAGTATTTCCAAGACACTTTTTAAAAGTAATTGCTTAATGTTGTTTCGCTTGAATATGCTTAGTATCATGGAGCCTCAGTTTCCAAACTTTCCAGGCAGACCACTCTGTCTTATCAGTACATTTGAGAAAGAACTTGACTCCCCTTGCTTCAAAAGTGCCCTTGCTTTCAAGTTCAAACCAAAAAGAAGCAGTGCGATTATTCTTCAAGCTGATCCAGTGCAGGGTAACCACAAATACCAGCCCTGGCAATGGTTTCTAATTGAATATGACTTTCTTTCTTAATGCCTGTCCTTGCCCCCAGCAGCAAACTGACAACTAGGACCTGCCTTCATAAGCTGAAATGATGTAGCTGATAACCAACAGCTTGTATTAATTTTTCCTGATAATCTCACAGTACTTTTAATGAGATCGGTGGCAAACATGCCATTTCTGGGGCAAATTAATTTATCCTTGCAAAACAGAGTGTCAGCAGTTTTTATTTCCTTTGTGTCTGATGTGAAACGGGCTGTGTTTTCAATGGCAATTGATACAACCTAGTACTTTGGCTGCACTGCAGGGAGGACAAGATTTTGCCAAGAGCAATAAAATCAGCACAACCACAATTAAAGCAGATGATCAGCATTTGGAAAATGGTCGGCTGATGTTTTTCTTTTCATCTTCCATGTTGAGGGAGGTTGTGGTTTAGCAAAGGGCCGCTGCTCGGCCTCCCTGTAGCCTGGCCACGGAGAAGCGAAGTGGATGTGAAAATACGACCCTCTGTCTTTTATGTGCTTTCACGCACTGTGTCATGAACCAAAGTGTGTGCATTCACCGGGCAGGACTGTGTGGTGACCTGCATTTATGCCACTTTGCATTGCCGAAGCCATGAGGGTAGAGACTGGAATCATAGTCAGGAGAAGATATCACAACCAACTCTCCCATTCTCTCATTTCCAAAATATTGTTGCCTCCCCGCCCACCAAAGAAACAAAACCTAATTTTCTGTCATAGTTGGAAGGGTTTTGGCCACAATATCAGTCATTATGGCAGTTTCTATCTTCTTTGCTATACATTTTTATATCACCCCCTTTAATCAAAGCTTAGGATGACATTTTGAACTGGGCAGTTCATGGAATCACATTGAAAATTAACCATCTCTTTTTAAAGCTAGATAGAAAGGAACTTGCATTAGAAATTCACTATTGCAGTTTTCAAATGGTAACATTCTTAGAATTTTAACAAGGGCATTTTCTGCTTTTAGGGCTCCCATCACAGAAGAGAAAGGGTTGCTAATCTCTTTGATGAGCTGTGGGATCCTGGGGAATGCTGAAGACCTGCTGTAGAGCAGAGTGGGGTCTTTTTGCTGACACCAGCGTGAAAAGCAGGTGGGTTTTGCAGATTTCATTCCATCCTCTATTTCATCTCATCAAGGAACTAGTTAAGAACTAGGGAGGCTCCTGCTCCCAGAGCTTCTCTGTCCTGTTAGGGGTTGCCCTGAGGGCGTGGGTGGCTATAGATTAGAGCACGCCTGCTACAAATCAGCCAAGAGTGCTGACGTTGGGAACCTTGAACACCACGTAAAAGAGGGTAAGGACAAATTCCTTCTCTTTCAACTTTTGATTGGCAACCTACCGCAGCTCATGGGTGACAGCTGAGCAGAAGAACATGTATATACTCCCTGGAACCCAGATCTCAGTTTTATTATTCCTAACTTGGGGCTAAAATAAGCAAACCATACAGGTAAATTATCATTAGGTGGAATGGCCTAGCTCCCACGTGGGCAGGACTTTCCTGAGTCACACAGCCTGTGTGCCCCATGCTGACATTCCTGTGTAGTTGATACAGGTCACTAGTCATGCTGGCTCTGAAAAAGGTTTTCCAGTTCCAGATCATCATGTTCAAGACCGGTGTGTGGGTCAGCATTCTGGGTCATGAGTCTTATCTAGGAGCTTTGGTTAAAGTGATTTTGAGGAAAATCCAGGTCCTCTCAGATTCCCACAGGCCATGTGGATGTGGAACTAAGTTAGTCTTTTATCTGAGTGAGAATAAAAAACTTAAAAAAATTTTTGGAATAACCTGACAGCTCTGTTTCAGGAACTGCAGTCGGGAGTTCAGATTCAGCAGGCAACAGTGCTCGAGTTCCTTGGTGCTGCCCTTGGCCCTGACCCATTCTCTGTAACATGGGTCCCCTGATTCCCTCGGTCATAGGCTTCTCTCAGGCAACATGTTTTTTGCTTGAATGTGAACATAGCAGGGTCACCAATGATGACAGCAATCATGGCTTGGGATAGGAAGGGATTTGTGGTGCTATGCATAGGACAGCATACAATTTTGCTTTTGACCTAAGGCTCTCAGGTCACTCATGCTTTTGTTTATCTTCATATTAAAAAAAAAAAAAAAGGATAAACAAACTGCTTTCTCTGCTTAGTGGTTTGGCTACCTCAAAAACCAGTGTCTGAAGTTGCTTCCCAGCAGAAGAAACTGTGTTTTGCCATATTCTCTATCTGAATCTGTCCCTGACTTTCAGGTTCTGGCTCAGGATGTCGGCGATGGCTGCGTCCTGCATGCCAGGTCTTTCCTGCTAGACTAAGACCAAACGTTTTTCCTGGTGCACACGGAGTCACATCTGTGACTGAAAATGCACAGCTCTGGAACCACGAGAATGCTCAGAGGCAAAGAGTAAAGCGTGACGTTGCCCAGCAAGGGCACCGTCAACCCTCTCCTCAAGTGTCATCATTTGGCGGTTATGCTGAGTGATCTTAGGACTCTCCTCATTTCACCCATGCAAGTCACCTATCTTTATGGGCACATCGATATCAGTGTATTTAATATAATAAATATTAATGACACAAATATATAAACATGTACAGATAAATATAATTAATGGAACGAAGTATGACTATTTTGTATAGGTACATTATTATGAATATACATTTATGAGTATAACAGAAATATCAATAAAATTTTTGTTGTGTGAATGAATGAATCTTTCTTTAAACCAGTCGAAATATCTTAAGTAGTCTCCATGATTTGCTCACTTCACAGAAGCATTCTCTTTGTATGTAACGAATACTTATGGCAAATTGATTTTTATTTAGCCTCATGAAATATAAAAATTGCTTTCTGATATTTTGACTATCCTAAAGTTAAAATAGAACAATATTATAATTTTAAGGTATATAATTTTTTCCTCCCCCAAAATTAGTACTTTCTAAATTCCTGTTTTTTTAATTTTAAAACAAAAAGGACAAAAATTATGACAAATACTACTAAATTAATAGTTAAATACCAAAATAATATATAAAATAAACCTTCTAAAAATCCATTCATGGTGGATGAGAGACTTAAACGGGAATGGTAAAACAATTCTGTTTTTAGAAGAAAACCTAAGAGGATGACTTCATGATCCTGGCAAAGGCAAAGATTTCTTAATTAGGACACAACATGTACCATAAAAGAAAATAATGGGTAAAATAAGTCACTGAACTAATATTGGGCACAGATATTAATTTACCCCACCTGGGTGAAAAAGAGGGTTATGAAAATCAGAACAGAAAAAACCCAGGGGTGGCAGATTTCCCTCATCTTGGAAAGGCAGGCCTCAGAGGGGAGTGTCAATTGCTCACTGATGAAGAGCTCTTGGAAGGAAGAAAGTTCCTGGGCAGCACCAGTGGCTTTGTCATCATGCATGGTCAGCATGCATTGGGTGGCTCCTTCCCTGTCTCTTCTGGACAATGGCTCCTGTTCGGCCACATATTCTGTTTTGTTTAATTTAGAGCATGGATCCACTGTTTGACAGAAAAATCAGGACCTAATTTAAATTCTAAACAAGGCAGATATGTAGAGAAATTGCCCTGTAAACTTTCCTTACTTGTAAACTATATTTCCAGTGGAAGTCTGCTCATTTTAAAGATCGTATGACACAGCTGGGGGACAGAGACCAAGGAGAAAGCCCCTCCCTTTAAGATCCAAGGTAATTCAAGACATCATTTAACTACTGAGCGATTAGAAAAAGGCATTTTGGAGGGCTGAGCCCGTGGCGCACTTGGTAGAGTGCTGCGCTGGGAGCGCGGCGACGCTCCCGCTGCGGGTTCGGATCCTATATAGGACTGACCAGTGCACTCATTGGCTGAGTGCCGGTCACGAAAAAACGACAAAAAAAAAAAAAAAAAAGAAAAAGGCATTTTGGGAGCTGGCCCCGACCTAATATCCTCAAATCTCCTTCCTGTCCATGGTGCCACACTTCATGTTGCCGGCGGTCAACAGCTGTAAGATTTATGAAGAACGAGATAATTGCACTCATTTTGGAATCTTGGGCCATGAGCACTTGAGCGTGTTAATATCAATTAAAAACCCCAACACCCATCTGGTAAGGTTAGTGCTATTAAAAGAGTCAGGGGTAAATACCTGGATATGAGAATGTAATTTAGATATGTGCTTTTAAAGTTACCCCAGTGACCAAGACTCAAAAAGAAACTTCCAGAATGAATGTTTAAACTTCCAGATTGAATATATTGTCCATGAGACGGAGGGTACGGATACAAATCTGTAGGACAGGTTTAGAATATATTGCTTGACGTGTGTGAGCTTGCATGCATGTCTGTGTGCACGCATGTGTGTGTGTGTTTAAACCTCGACAGTCTCAGGGATGTGAGCAGAGTTCTGTTAATGCCACAATTTCTCCCTTCCTATTCAAAATGTGGTCTTTGGACCAGCAGTCATGGCATCCCCAGGAAGCTTGTTAAAAATGCAGAATCCCTGGCCTCACCCCAGAACTACTGAATCAGATCTGCATTTTGCTGAGGCCCTGGGGGAATCTGAATGCGCACAGGCATTTGAGGAGCTGAGAGGTACTGCCCCAGACCTCTCTTTTATTCTCTTCAGTGCATATTTCTATGGGTCTTCAGATCCTTGATTTGGTGATTTTGTAATTAAACATTTTAAGGACTGAATGTTTTAAAACTCATTTGGCTTTCTAATGTCTGTGTGACATCATATTTGGAGTCTGGGGTGCCTTGGTTAGTTGCATTCCTTACCACTCTGTTTACCTAAAGATCTTTTCTGGAGAGAGGAAGATTTACAGACAGAATGGACTTTGGTAGCCAGAATGAAAAGCTCGCAGGATCTGGTCATGGGTGGGGTTGTGTCCACGGCCATAAGACGGATTTTCTCTGGGGACAAGATGGCCCTGCCCCAGCCTGTCCTCAGGACTAACAGGGTATTTTAGCAGCATATTTGGAACTGAGCTACAGTCCTGCCTTCAAGTCCAGTGGTTGCCTACACTTGTAACCACGTTTTTGTCTGATAAAGCAACTCCCCCCCAATCTAGATAAAAAACATCTTAAAATCATGTTATGACACAGACTTTTTACATAAATGACTAATGAATTTAAAGGCTGGGGAGTTATTAGGATCCATTTTCCTTCTCAGATTCATCCTGCTATTCCGAGCTTGATTTCCTTGAGTCTTCTCAAATTTGCTGCTTGTAGGCCTAGTGTGAGCCCAGGGCAAGTCTCATTCTTAGACCCTTTTCTCTCCCTCCCTTCTTCCTCCCAGCAGCCCTACCTGCTCATCCCCAGCCCTCATGCTGATGGATGCCCTGTGCCCAAATGTTCTTCACTGGGTCCTGGGTCTCCTGTTGTAGGAGGAAAACCCTGGGAACCTCAACTTCATGTTCAGCAACACTAAGTGACCCCATTACGGCAACAACTTTGCTGCTTTTGTGACTCGCTTGTGGGAGTGTCATGCTGTAGAGTGCCCTAAGAAAGAGCCTTGCAGGGATCCAGTGGCATTTCAGATCAGATTGTGATGTAGGAAGCTCAGTGAGTCCTTGTGGAGGAAGTGTGCCCCAGCCTCGACCGCTTAGAAGCAGGGGATGAGGGGAGAGGCCTGTGGGGGCTTCAGGGTGAGCCAGGGCCCTCTCGTCTCCTGTGAGAACCCAAGTACACATTCATGATGCAGGCAGCACATTCTCAGGCTATATGGAAATCAACATTGTTACACAGAATAATATTTTTATTGCACAGGGCAGGGAGCTATCTTTGTAAACGAATCCAGCAACTGATCATTTGTACAATGGGGAACCCACCTGTGATGCAAATGCACCTGACTTAATACAAACCTACATTTATCTTGGAGTTTCTTAAAACAATGCACACAGCACACACATACGTACAAATACATTTGCAGAAACACAGATCTATCAGGTGGAATAACGCCAGCCACTGTACAAATAAACCCGAGTGTACCAGTGGCTTAATGCTCATGTGTCGGCAGGCCCTCTCCTTGCCCTGTGGTGCGGAGACCCTGGCTCCTTCTACCTCAGGGCTGTCTGCTTTCTGGGACCTCGGAGGCTCTGCATCCGGCCAGCAGGTGGCAAGAGCAGAGAAACCCCACCTGCTTCTCAAAAGCCTCGCCTGGGTGAGACCCAAACCACTTCCCCTCAGCCCCACCAGTCAGACCTGGACCCAGGGCCACAGCAGGCTGCAGGGGCCCGGGCCGTGCAGTTTGGGGCCACCACTCCATAGCAGGAAGGCAGAGCACTGCATTTCGGTTGACAGATGCTGTTTCTACCACATCATATGTGGTTATGTGTGGACTTAACAAATGAATTGCCCCTCTGAGGTGCCGAAACTCCTACATGGAAGTTTGAGTGACTGATGGTATCTTTGGTTCATGGAGAGTGAATTGAGGCCCTAGGGAAATTTATTTGCATTTTGGTGATGTGGGAAGAGAAACAAAGATCCCAGGGACTTCCTGTGCTTTGCAAAGCCTGCTTTTTTATCACGATGGTATTGAGTTTAATTAAAAAAAAAAAAGAAAGAAAGAAAAGTAAGCGGGTGAGGAGTAAACTGCACAGGAGCAGTGTTGTGTCTTGGTGTCTAATGAGACCATCCTGGGGGATGTGGGGTCATGGGCCGCACCTCTCACGGGGCCTCGGCTATACACCTACACTCTATTTTATCTTGGGCCTGATTCTGGCTTCCCTGGGTTCCAGAGGTGTCTCCAGCCTTTGTAGAACTGACCCAGGGCTTAGGCCAGCTCTGCACTGTGTATACTTCCCTAGATTGCACAACTTTGCTGGAACCTGAAAATAGTTTTGTTTTCCTAAAACACAGATGTACCAAGTCCTTGTGAAACTAAAAGTAATCCAGTAACCAAAACCCATCCGCAATCTTATTTATCCTTGCCCCCATGGTAGCCAACATTTTCTTGACAAGGAATAACTACCTGTTGTCTTACTGAATGCATTTTCCCTGTGAGAGACGCCACACGGGAGGAGTGATGCACAGAGGCCCGTACAGTATCGACCGTGGGAGACGACCAGCGTCCCCACCATCAGCAATGGCATATTTACGTACTTTTCGCTTCTAGTTTAGCTGCCAACATAAAACTAATGCGTTTGCTCTTATCCTATGTTCTCAAGGTGGCTTTTAGCTATGGAAACACTAGCTTATATTGCCCAAGTGAGAGGGACTTCGACATCTTAAAACGTTATCACAATGTTGGTTCCTGGGGTTTAACAGTGATCGTGTACCGCAGTCGTGGGAAAAATTTCACTTCTTCATTCTGTGCAGCTCAGTGAGGTTGTAAAAATTACATGAAATACTGTGATTTGGCATGCTGGATGGCTTAAGCTGCAAAAAGGGTGGTGAAATATTTTGTTTGTTAGGCCTTTTTTTTGCAGCAGGAAAGGGAAAACTCAGAAAACTTGAGCTTGTTCAAGAGAGAGGATTTATGGGAAGATGCAGGAGTATTTCACAGAATAAGAGAGCCTTGAAACATGAATCCTGGGAAGCAGGGGAGACCAGGTCAGCCCCCCGCTGGCCCTGAGCCCAGGGGTGCAGGGAGACCAGCAAAACACAGCCCTATGCTGGTGACAGTGGTGGGCATATCATTTTATAGATGAGCAGTCACCCTCCAGTATGCATGACATGAATGTAAACCAGCTTCAGAGAAAGTGCTGGTAAAGGAGAGGTTTGGTTTTCATGAAAGAATTTCTTCAAGAAAGAATGCTAAGTCACAGAAATGTCAGGAGGAGGAAGTGAGAATAGACTGATATTTTGAAGGACAAAAAGGGGCACGGGAACGAGGCTCCTTGACCCTTCAAGATAAGAGACCCAGCCCCTGCCTAGAGGGCGGCTTCCCTGTGGACACTGGTAAAGGGCTGGACTACACGCCACTCAAGTCTCTTCCAGCAACAAACACATGATCCTCTAGTTTTCGACAGGATTGGGGGGTCGACTATTTCAAATTAATAATGGGATTGAAACTTTGTCCTAAGTCAGTTACTATTACATTTTCAAGTAGTTTCAGGGACACATACTTTGCATACCTCTGGATTTCAACTTGCACACCTGGAGATGTCACTCTTAGAAGCCCCTTTGTCGAGTGCATTTGATCTCAAGTATTCCAGATCTGGGAAAGGATGATGTTCAGACCGCAAAGTTTGGAGAAGCCTAAAGTTTGGAGAAACCCTAAAGTTTCGACTCTGCCGAAAATGTTCTGACAAATGAAATGAGAAGGGGTTTGAGTTTTGGGCCAACCATGGATCCGGCTCAGTGTCTGATATTCTTCTTTGAAGACTGAGGATGTGGCCTGATGGTGTTTTTTTGTTTGTTTGTTTTGTTTTGTTTAATTGCATTTTTTTTCTGGCTCATTTTCCACAGGCTTTCCATGGCCTCTCTCTGACTGGGGGGACTGGCCGTTTTCCCAGGCACAGCACCTTGGCCTGGGGAAGCCATGAGAACTGATGAGTGCCTTTTGAAGAGACATTTGGCTTCTGCAAGGGAAGAATCTTGGTGCGTGGGGAGCCTGGGAAGTTTTCCTTTTGCCTGCTCTGGAAAGAAGTTATGTAATTGGACTGATAGACCCGAGGAAAGGGACAGTTCTTCCTGCTGGTGGGTCCTCTCCGGTGATGGATCCAGAGCAACGGGTGGAACTGTCCTGTGACACGACTCTGCTTATTGCCTGGAACTGAGCAGCCACGCAGTTGAGGAATTCCTCTGGCAGCGTGTGTCAGTCAGGGAGTGGGCAGAGATGTTGAGCTGGTGTCACCGAGCGAGTCTGGCTTCCCAGAGCATGTTGCCCTCTGCAAGAAGGAAGATTTAAGAGATGATTTCTCAGTGTCAGCTATTTCCTTGAGTAATTTTGTGAACCGCCCTTCTCCTTTGAGTCCAGCAGTAGAATTTAGTTATGTTTCCAGGACGTTGCTACTTAGGATAAAATTCTCTCTGAATAATACAGGCGGCGTTGCTGTGCACAGAATGGGAGCCCTGATCCATCGACCTATAAGGCCTTGTCCTGAGGGAGCTGGAGGGAGACAGGCCTGGGGGGAAGACGTGGGCACTGAGAGGATGGAGGGACTCAAACTGCTGCCAAAATAAACACCAGACAAAGCTCCCGGGCCCCTAGATGGGTAGAATTTCCTCTCTGCTCTCTGCAAGACCCCAGTGACAACCATTCGTCTACTTAATGCACTGAAGCAAATCATATAAAAAGCCCAGACAGGTTTTTCTCTGAATGTAAAATGGATTTAGCGAGTAGATTAAAAAATCGCTTCCTCGTCATGTAAATGACTTTTGAGGGAATTGTGTCCCCTCTGCATGGAAATGCTGTGGATCTGGACTGTAAATATTTAGAGTGTCCTTCCTGCTCTTCCTGGGGATGCAGTCAGAGTCAAACGTGGAGCCCCCACCAGTCCCCCCTCCGGTCTACTGTTCACCCCTCTTCTTGCCTGTCCTTTCCCCTCCCCATGGCCACCCCCTCCAGCCAACATACATTCTATCTCTCTTTATTCTGCAAAACCCTTTTACCTTAACACCTCCAATATGAAACTAGAATTTGCAAACAGTCACATGTTGGCACAAAGCTTTTAAATGGACCTACTTTAGATTAAAGCATAATATGGGTTTTATAGTTTGCCTCGGGCTACCATTTAAGTGTCTTGGATAATGACATGAAAAACTGTATGGACTGTAAGAGTCCTGTCTGCATTCGACATCTCCTTGCCTCTCAAACAGCTGCGATCATCGTAACCACAGCGACATCTCCTTGCCTCTCAAACAGCTGCGATCATCGTAACCACAGCCCTTGAAGCTGATTCTGAAATCAGCTTTTCTGCGTTAATCCATAAATTATCAGGGAAATTAGTGAGTTTTCCCTTTTAATGTCAGTCTGTTCTTTTGACTTGTAGCTTCTGGCCTTAACACATCATATTAATGTATTGTTTAGTTGAGCACAGTAATAAATAAAACTTCTCTTTACTTTTATACCCAAAGATAAATGTCGAGTGCTATTAAATACTCTTCTAACTTAATAAGGCCTCCAAAGAGAAATCTGCCTCCAGTAAATCACAAAACTGAGGCTAAAAGTGCCAACTCAGGTAAAACGACGGGGTGCGCTAATCATATGGTTGGTATGATGCACTATGTTATTTTTCTTTAGTCTTTGCCTGTGTGCTTTGTTTAACATTTATTGAGGCCACAGGCTCTGTCGTTCATTCATTCATTCATTCATTCACACACCCATCCCCACTCATCTGTTTGTCCATTTGTCCATCTGTTGAACATCTGCCCTGTGCCTGGCACCATGCCAATCATTCTAATCAGCAGCCAATATTTCAACGAGAATGGTGCAAGCTAAGACATGCAGTGGAAGACTTAGAGAATGACACTAACTTGAATATTAACTCAAGTAAATCATTGTGTGGAGGATATATTAGTTATGTAAAATGGGCTTAAAACAACACACATTTATTATCACATTTTCTGTGGGTTAGGGATCTGAACATAGCTTAGCTGGATGTTTTTGGCTCAAGACCTCTCATGAGGTTGCAGTCAAGCTGTCGGCCAGGGCTTCAGTCTCATCTGAAGGCTCACCTGGGGTTGGGGAGGGTGTCTGCTTGCAAGCTTACTTGTGTGGTTGTTGGCAGGCCTTGGTCCCTCACTGTGTGGACCTCTCCATAGGGCTACCTCATGACATGAAACTAGCTTCCCCCAGTGTCAGCAGTCCAAAAGAGTGTGACAATGTTCAAGACAGAAGCTACAGTCTTTTCACAACTTAATCTCAGAAGTGACATTCTATCACTTCTGCCCTATTCTTTGTTAGAAGCAAGTCTGTAAATCCAGCTCAGACTCAAGGGGAATGATTCCACTGAGTGTGAGTACTAGCAGGTGGGGAATTCAGAGGCTGTCTCAGAGGCTGTGGCCACACAGGGTGTGTCAGCTATAAATCAGGTTCAGCTGCTAGTAACAGATTTGACCTAAGTGGCTTAAACACATATGGGTTTTTGTTCTTTGTGACCAGTAAGGGGATCTTAACCCCTGGCTTGGTGTCGTCAGCACCACGCTTAGCCAGTGAGCAAACCAGCCATCCCTATATAGGATCCAAACCCATGGCCTCGGTGCTATTAGCACCGCACTCTCCTGAGTGAGCCACAGGCCAGTCCCTAAGGGTTTATTTTTCTAACATAATGAGAAATATGGAGGCAGATTGGTTCTGGCATTGGCTTAGAGACTAAGGGCATTGTTCTACTGGCCTTTCATTTACAGCCCCAGGATAGCTGCTGTATCTCCTGCCATCATGTCTGCACTCCAAGCAGCAGAAGAGCAAATGGAGAATAGGGGGAGAAGGTGAAGAGGGCACCAGCCCCCTGACCATCCCCTTAATTGCAGGAAGTACCACTCAACAAACTCAATTCATATTTCCATGGCCGTCTCTAATTGCTCAGGAGACTGGGAAATGTAACCATATACACTCTTATCCCAAAGTGCTCACTGCCTCCAGCCACTTTCCACCAGAGAGACCTGACCACTCTTTTTTTAATGCCATGCTGCCTGCCCCTCAGGCCAATTTTGTGCCCCTGAAGCCAGTGGTGCCTTTAGTAATGGCTGTCTTCATCTTTTATGAGTTTGTGTGACTGGGTGGGGGAGACTCCACACCCCTCCACCCTGCCTGCTCTCATGCCAACAAGGAAGCCAACATTAGAGTCTTATAGCTATGAATCGGAGCACAGACATCCCGGTGCGAATGCCCAAGCACAGGTCAGGAAGCCCAGCTCAAATATTTGAAAGCAGCTTGGGGAAGTTGGTGGCATGAAATGTCCTTGAGAACTGGGTCACTTGTGTTCCATTCAACAGCTATCTTCTGAGTGTCTGGAGTGTGCACGGCACTGCCTGGGCCACTGCAGTGAGCAGGAGAGACAAGCAGCTCCATGACTTTGAGAGATCATCCCCCGTGCTTTGCTGCCAGAGGCGTGCGAGGCAGTCATTTTCCATTCAGGTCAGAGTCCTCGTGTCCCATCTGCTTCCCTTCTGTCTTCCCGACAGTGACGAGGGGTTAGGGGTCCAGGCCCCAGAGAAAGACTGTCTGGGTATGGGTCCCTGCCCGGACACTTCTGTGTCTTCTTGGGTGAACGGCTGAACACCTCTGGGCCTCAGTTTCCTCATTTATAAAGTGCCTGCCTGTTGGAGGAGTACAGAAGAAGACGTATGCTGCTTAGCACAGAGCCCGGCGCATAGTAAGAGCCTGACACGTATTAACCACGTAGGTAATAGCGATGATGGTGACGATTCAGTTTCTAT
Organism: Cynocephalus volans; assembly: GCF_027409185.1. Classification (NCBI taxonomy): domain Eukaryota; kingdom Metazoa; phylum Chordata; class Mammalia; order Dermoptera; family Cynocephalidae; genus Cynocephalus; species Cynocephalus volans. The sequence goes on from NC_084473.1 coordinate 86,965,876, forward strand.
TTCAGAGTTTGGTTACAATTTTCTTACTTTTGAGGGTATGCTTTTCTGTATATATCACTGCATAGTGTCGATTTTCCTACTGTAGAGGAGACACTCACACTGCGGATGAACCCCTTGGCCCTCCTGTCTCTAGGATGGGGGAGATTCCAGAATAACTCTTGATTGATCCAGATGCTCATATAATTCCACACACAGGCCACACCCAACATACGAGCACACGTGTGGTGCGAAGTCAAAACCGTCACTGCGTCTTCCCAGGAATGCAATGACATACACTGCTGCTCACTGAAGATGTATTTAGTCCTAACCTGTGTTCTGGGTTCTGGGAACCAGGGGGAGATCAGAGAGTAAGAAACAGAGGAGAAGGGATGTGAAGCAGATGGATATGCTGAAGCCAGCTTTCAAAATCGAGATGTTTGTCTCTGGCCACTTACACCTTCGTCCCTCGGTGTAATGTCCACATCTCCATGTCCCTCTGCCTTCTTTTGCGGGAGCCACATTCTCCTTCCCATGGGAGCAGGGCAGTGAAAGGACAGCAAGCCGAGAGAGCTGACCCACACCCAGGAAGAGTGGCCGCTCGTCGCGTATGTATCCCTGGTGGGATTTGCTCCTTTACAAGAAAATGCTGTGAACTCAAATTGCATTCTACTTGTCAACGTTCAAAGGTGCTTGTAAGAAGAGACATCATTTAATAAACTATACCAAATACTACAATATGTGCCAGGCATGCTCTAGAGGCTGGGGACACAGAGGTGATCGAATAGGCAAGCCCCTGTCTTTGTGTCACTTCATTTCTGCAGAAAAGATGTTTTACTTCAGAGAAGCCAAATCACATCCCAGGAGCCTGGCCCGGAGTCCACTCTGGGGTCAGTGGCCAGGGTGGCTCAGCTTGCTCGTCCTTGTCCTCAGACTGTCTGCAGCCTCAAGTGAGCTGCTGTGGGGGACAGTGGGGGTGATGGTGGCTGGGCTGCCTTCGCTGTGCCTGAGTTAGGATGACTCTTTTCTCTTCTGGAAATTAAAATGAGCAGTCTCACTATCTCCCCCACAACCGCTGGCACAGTTTACTTTTTCTTTTATGTCTGGATTTTTCCCCCGGGGCTGTTGCGGCAGTGGGCCTGCCTGCTTGGTTCAAAGCCAGTGTGTGTTGTGCAGGAGAGGTCTTCTGGATCGGTAGGGCTGCTGACTTAGCAGCCTACGCGGGGAGCGAGCTGGCCGCTGAATGAATCTCGGCCTGTCCTTCCCCTCCCTTAGTTCTGCTTCCTGTTCCATAGATGAAGAGCAGCCCACGACTTTGGGCAGAACGTCCTGGAGGTGCTTATAATTTGTCTTTGTGTAATTGACTGGGTGCAAGATCCCATTTAGGACTATCTAAGCTTCCCCATGAAAATAGGCCTCAGCTCTGGCTACTAGGGAGTTTTGATAATATGGGAAAATGCTTATGTTGTAATATCAAGTGAAATAAAGCAGGATACAAAGTTATGTATACAGTGCTAATACAGCTATGTAAACAGAGAGAGTGAGAGGGAGCGTGAGCAGAAGGAAATACAACATGTTCAAAGTTCTCGGCTTTGGGAGGTGGGATCGACACTCTCTTCTGTATTTTCTTCATTATCCCCAGGGAGCATTTATAACTTTTATAATCATTTAAAAAATAATAGAAATATTTATATTAAAATATATGTGTTTTTGCCGATTCTAATACTTCCCTCCAGCTTTAAGAACATAGGATAGAAGAAATTCCTGTTACTCTAGCAGCAGCTGCTATCTTGGTTAATAGGTAGTCTCTTGCTGTTAATAAGACACACGTTAAACAGAAACTGGTGGGAGCTGTTGTCCATTTGGTAATCAGTCAATGCAATTGCCTATAAAATGAGAACAAAACAAAAACAATATGAAAACAAAAACAAAAATTTCACGAACTCCATCAGAAATGAAATTCCTCTTTGGGACATTGCTATGATTTGACTCTCTCCTCCAAAATTCATGTTGAAATTTAATTGCCAGTGTGACATCTATTAAGAGGTGGGATCTTTAAGAGGTGACTAGGTCATAAGGGCCTCACCCTCCTAAGTGGATGAATGCCGCTGTCGCAGGAGTGGGTTAGTTATCACGGGAGTTTGACCCCTTTTCTCTCTGTCTTGTGCACTCTCTGGCACTTCCACCTTCCACCGTGAGCTCAATCAGCATGAGGACCCTCGCCAGATTCTGGGTCCACCTTCTTGGACTTCCCAGCCTCCAGAACTGTGAGCCAAATAAATTTTATTCATTATTAATTACCCAGTTTGTGACACTCGGTTACCAGCAGAAAACGGGCTAAGATAGACATGCTAAAAAATATCTTGGGTAAAATTAAAGTGTTTTGCAATTGTTATTCAAGCACATGTTGTACAAAAGAATACAGTTATCAATGCCATTTTTCTTTACTACTTTCTAGATCTGTTTAGAAACTCTGGTGGCCAGGAAGGCAGGTTACAGGCTCAGGGATGACCATCTTGCCTGAACCTGGCAAGTTCTTCACTGCAACTTCCTAACATGAAATTGTGGGATCAGTCCGCTGGAAACTTAGTGGCCTGGTCAGTTTTTGAGAGGTCCAGGAGGATGGTGGGGTTAAGGCTGCACCACAGCGTCTCACGAGCTGGTACCTCACGAGCTGGTACCGAGTTGACTAGGATGCAGCCCACGGTGTCAATTACAATTAGGGTTGGCTGCATGTAACAGAAACTTACCATAACAAAGGCTCAAATACAAAACGTTTTGTTTTCCATGTAAAAGAAATCCAGTGGTAGGGGGTCTAGGGTTCCTGGGCAGCTGCCCATCCTTGCTAACTCTGGCTTCTTCCTGCTCATCATCTCCACCCAGGCGGTGGCCATACCCACCTCCAAAGGAGATAACACAGGTGGAATTGCTCTCGGAAGAATTGTTCTAGGAAGAATGATTTGAAAGTCAGGGGCTTGATTATTAGGGGCAAAGGAAAAAGCAGATGTGGGGTTAGGCAGTCGCTGCCATGGCCATAATTTGAGCTATGTTTGGTAGAATATTCCTGGATCTCCGGGTGGTGTATGGCAGTCTTTCAATAGTGTCCGACGTGGCCTTTCTTGACCTAGAGGCCCATAAACAGATAATAAAACAGTAAGATAAAGCAGTGGACTAGGGACGGATTTGACAGCACTGCATTCCCAGAGGGGACGTGGGGACGCACACGGGGGCCCGTCCCTGAAGAAATGTGAGGTCCTCCCCTGAAGTCTTCAGGTTCTTGTCTCTGGGGAGCCTCCTACCCATTTTTCTCTGAGGCTCCTGGCTTGTGCTCAGAGGTGCCCTCCTGTCCCATCACACTGGGTAGCTGTTTCTGCTGTGGGATTGGGAACATGCCCTTGGCGGAGGCTGCACAGCGCCACCAGCCCACTTCCTGTTGCTGAGAGGTTGGGGGTCCCACAGTCCAATAGTGCAGTGCTTGTTTTTATTGAGGTGAAATTCACATAACATAAAATTAACTGTTTAAAAATGGACAACTCAGTGGCATTTAGTGCAACCACAACATTGTATAAGCACCACTTCTATCTAGTTCCAGAACATTTTTATCATCCCAAAAGGAAACTGTACATATTAAGCAGTTGCTCTGTATTCCCGCCTCCTCCAGCACCTGGCAACCACTAAACTACTTTCTATCTGTGTGGACTTGCCTATTGTGGGTGTTTCATGTAAATGGAATCACCCCGCATGTTCCCTTTTGTGTCTGGCTTCTTTCACTCAGCATAATGTCTTCAAGATTCATCCACACCGTGGCATGTGTTAATACATCGTTCCTTTTTATGGCTGAATGCTATTCCACTGTATGTATAAGATGCCCTTTTGGCTCATAGTTTCTTTGACAATTCAGGTTCCATAAAAACATAGTGGGCTTCTGATCAACTTGCTTCTAGTCAAGTCCACATGGCTGCAATCATATCAAGTTCTTGCCAAGACATAGGTCCCAGCCCTGCTTTCTTTCCTCCCTTTCTTGTCCCTTACCTTGCTGTCTTTTGATTGAATGGTGGCCATGTTGATGCTCCCTGGAATACAATACGGGCAAAGCCAGGCTTTCCTTTCATCTCTTTCTGAGCCACTTTGGCCTTGGCCACTCAAGAACCAGCCCAGTCTCATCCTTACTATTGAGATTTATGAGTTGACTTTTCTGACTTTGCAAGGCCCTGAATTTCTGAACTCTATTCTTTTCCTGATAATAACAATTCTATTGACCTCTAAGCAGCATCGATTGCAAAACAGCATGAGTTTTTGCACCACTAAGAAAAATCAAATTCTGCCAATTAAGCCATGTCATGCCATATATAGCATGAGTGCTGTTACAAGGTGAAAAAGAAATGTGCATCGCACAGTCAATGGCATGCACTGAAATAATATTAATACGAATGGCTAACGCTAATTGAGGTCTTACTATGTGTCAGGCATTGTGAATTACCCCTGGAGAGAGGTATTATTATTATTCTCTCTCTTTTATAGAGGAGGTGGTGGAGGCAGAGTGACGGTGCACACCCAGCAGTCCTTGCTCAGAAGACTCCTTTTGGGGTATTGCCTGCACCTGCCAGAGCTCAGCCCTCTTGCTGTTCGTTCAGTCACCCAGTGACACACATTTATGATTACCTGTAGGAGTATGTGTGGATAAGATGAGAATTTTCCCTCTAGGTCCTTTCAGTCTAGTGGAGGGGTAAAGGACTGCAGTCAAATATGACAGAGGTCATTAGGACATTTAGGAACTCGAGCATAGGGGAGCTAAGAACAGCTCTGTGGAGGAGGTGACATTTGAGTCAGGTCTTCAAGGCAGCCCTACTCCAGGTGCTTGCACTCTCCTTTCCCTGACTCCTCTTCATCTGTGTGCTGTGCCTTCTGCATGGTGGGACCATGTCCCTCCAGACCATGACCGATAGGAAACAGGGGCCATCTCTTCTCCAGTGTCTTAGACCAGATCCCATGGAAGGGCACTGATGGCCTGGCCTGGGCCCCATGCTGTATCTAGTTTCCAACTGATATCCCTTCTCCTCTTCTTGCTTAATTGAAAAACCCATTGTATTTTATGTGAGTGTCTAGAAAAAAAGACTACATTTCTTGGACTAGCTTGCAGCTAGAAGAGACCATGTGATGTAGGTGCATATGTGGAACTATTATGTAGAAATTTCAGTAAAGCTCCATAATGGCAGGGATGGGGGTGGTGGTATGCACATTTCTGTTCTCTCTCACTTCCTCTTACTGTCAACATCAAGACAATGGGTTCGCTGGCTGGAGTTCCAGCAGCCACCTTGGACCGTGAAGTCACTGAGGAGGACAGCCAGTCTCCAGGATGGCAGATCAGAACCCAATGTCCTAGTGATACTTTGGGGCTGCCACATGGGCCCATGCTCCCACACTGCTTTCATGTGGGAGAGAAATGCAGTCCTCACTTAAGCTACTGTTACTTTTTTGCCAGTAATGTACCTCCAGACTTAATGCTAGGTAGTATAGGGTGGGAGATATGCCAGGATGACAGAACCACAAGGACCACAGAAGGGGGAAGGGGAGGGCTCCAGGAAAGGGTGCTGCTAGATTAAATGGCCACACAGTCCCTAGAGAGCTGCTGTTTGTCAGGCACTGGCTAAGGGCCTAGCCCCTGCTGACTACATCACCTGCATCATCTTACTTAATCCATACCCGAATGTTGCCACGAGAACTCTCTTATGACCATGGCTGTTCTCAGTTTACAAACAAGGAAACGAAGGCTCAGGAAGGGCACTTTGCCGAGGTTGCTGAGTTGGAAGCTGGGTTCCAATCTGAGTCTGTCTGACTCAGGGACAAACCCTTAAACCCCACAGGGACCCCAAGAAGCTGCAACTGTGAAAGCTGGAGAGTAGACTGTCAGATCTGTGGCTTTGTGTCATCACAAAAGTGAAAGAGGCAGTTCAGAGAGGGGAGTGGAGCGTGGCAGGCTAGAGGCAGGAAGGACAGGCAGACGTTGCAATGACAGGGGCCGCACGGAGGCAGTGCGCAGGAGGTTGGGGACAGCGCAGGAGCAGAGTGCTCAGCTGGCCGTTGCCTCTCAGGCACTCGGTTCCATTAAGCCCCACTATAGATTAACGCACTTTAACAAGTTCCTGTCTGATTAAATTCAACCTGCCAGTGGCCATCCAGAAGTGTGCTGATTTTTTTCAATACAGTTAAAATTTTTAATTATGAGATTTTCAAGAGGGCAAACTTGGTTACTTGGAGTATATGTGTCTTTGTAGTATTTTTGAGGGAATCATTAGGGGCACAGGATAATGAAGTGAAAGTTAGGAAGCTAATATTACCACTAAAAAGTCACTCAGCTGGTATACCAGATGGTGTATCACAGAACAGGCTCCATTTAATCTCTTGACCATATGTAGCAGACTGAAGAATTATTTACATATTAAAGGTTTTGTTTGGTTTTGTTTTGCTAGTTATCAAGCCTAAGAAACTTCCCAGTTACACCAAATCATGCAAAATAATGAAGACTATCATCTGTCACTCTTTACAATGGGAAGAAACCATTCATAAGTTATTCCTGTTAGCCCAAAATGGAGAATTTTAGCTGCCTTGGCTCTTCATCTTAGTTTTGATTTATGTTTTTCCTGTTAACATTTCAGAAGTGTAGTCTGTCTTCACCAAACTAGAGACAGCTGATACAAATAGTAACCTCAGAATATCATTGCTGTGTGTGATGTGATGATACATATTTTGATTTTCGTCTACAGTTCTTGGGTTGTTCTAACCTTCCCTTACCTTTTCGTCTTGGAGCTGGCCATAAATTCTCTGACATGTTATCTGATTGCAGGCCATAGACCCTCATTTCAGGAGGGCCCTGCCCCATCCCCAGGAGAAAGGAATGCTAAACAGAGAGGACAAGAAAAATCTGAACAGAGAGGACTTGCTAGGTCCCCCCCCCGCCCCAGTGTGTTAGTGTTAGATCACACCCTTTTTGTCCAGTCACATTTCTACACACTTGCCTGTGCTTCAGTCATGCATACACGATGAAGCTTCCAAAAAAACCCAAAGGACAGGGTTCAGGGAGCTTCTGGATAGCTGCATGTGTGGAGGGTTCTGGAGGGTGGTGCCTGGGGAGGGCACAGAAGCTCCGTGCCCCTTCCCCCGTGCCTTGCCCTATGCATCTCTCCATCCTTCGTAATACTCTTTCTTTATTACAAGCCTTCATAGGTAAATGCAAGTACATGTTTCCCTGAGTTCTGTGAGCTGCTCAAGTAAACTAATCAAACCCAAGGAGGGGGTTGTAGGAACCCTGATTTATAGTTGGTTGGTTGGAAGTTCCAGGGCCCTGGACTTTCGACTGGCATCTGAAGTGGGGGGCAGTCTTGGGGACTGAGCCCTCAACCTGTGGGATCTGATGCTATATCTCCAGGTAGACAGTGTCAGAACTGAATTGAACTGGAGGACACCCAGCTGGTGTCTGCTGGAGAATCTCTTGTTTGCTTACCAGTGGGGAGAAATCCCCACACACGTGGGCACAGAATTCAGTCTTCTGTGTTGAGGATTGTGCTGTGAGAGCAGAGGAAGGATGGTGTGTTTTTCCCACTTACCGTGCCTGCCAGGACTGAACAATGTCACTCGTGGATCATGCACTCTTCACTCGTACCCACCACCCCCCTGTGGTGGTGCCTTCTCTGTTTGCAGGACCACAGGATGGCTCACTACACTCATGACTCAGAAGCTGGCGGGTGGAGCCCAGGCCTCTATCACTTCATGGACATCGCCGTACTCAGTCCTGCATCCCCTGCTACAGTTGTCCGGGGGGTGCTGCACCCACTCCCTCGGCTCGCACTCCCTCCCCACCCCTGCAGCCAGCCTGCCATGGCCCACTCACAGAGGCTGCCTGGGCTGTCTCCTGGTCCCCATGGCCTCCCCACGGCCAGGCGAGCATGCCTCGCTCTGCTCCCATCTGACTTGACCTCTCCCCAGCACTGGCTAGAGGACCTTGTTTGCTTTCTGGAAACCTTCACACCTTGGCTTCCGAGAGCTGGTTTTCTTGGTTTTCCTCCAGCCAAGAGCGCTGGGGTCCTTTCTCATGTCTCTCTACCCTTTCTCTCTCTCTCATCCAGGCCAAGTCTTTAATTCCAACTCTATCACTTAACTCTGCCCTGAACGTTGTAATTCTTTCCCCAGAATTCCAGGCCTACTTAGTATCTCCACATGCTGTCTGGCAGTCACGTCCAGATTAAGGTGGCCAAATGAGAAACTATAATTTCTTCCCAGCCCACATGGTCTCCTCTCTCAACCTTCTCATCTCCGGAGATGGCACTACTCAGTTGCTCAAACCAAAAATCTAGGGGTCATGCTCAATTAATTTCTCTTCATCACTGTCCCCAAACCTAAGCCATTCAACAGCTCTACCTCCAAAGCATTACTCAAATGGCTCCTCACCTTCCCATCTCTGCTGCAATCATCAGACTCCAGCGGGACCAGCTAGACCCCCTGGTTTCCACTTGGTCCTACCCAAGTGCTCCAAACTCAGCGGTAAGAGTTATCCTTGCAAAATTCAAGTCAGGCCTTGTCACTGTCCTGTTTAAAACCCTCCAGTGCCTCCTCATCACAGTTGGCACAAAACCCGAGCTCCTTTCTTGTCACCTTCCCATCCCCATTTTCTCTCCCCGTTGCTCACCAAGCAGCAGCATGCTGGCCTTTTTCTGGCTCCTTTTGCCCTGTGGGTCTTGGCATTAGCTGATTCCTTGTCCTGGAATGCTGCTGGCTGGCTCCTGGACACCATTCAGATTCAGCTTCAATGGACCTCTCCAGAGTGGCCTTCCTAGATGGCCCACCCATCTCGAGCACTTTCCTCTTGCCTTAGGCTAATTTATCACTAGCTTGTATTTTTCTCATGTGCTTTCTTCTATCTCATCCCCCCAGAATATAAGCTTCATGAGAACAGGGGCCTTTTGTGTGCTTTTTTCTGCTGTGTCCCCAGGACCTGAGTCAGAGTTTGGCATCTGGTGTGCATTCGTTAAATATTTGCAGAACAGTTGAGTTCCAAACATCCTGTCTTTCCCCCTCTGTATTCTTATATCTCCTTTATTACAGACTGCTTTGTTAAGTAATGTTTTATGATCATGCAGCTTATTCATAGGCACTAAGTTTTGAAAGATGATGCATATTTGGTGTGTGATTCATTTTTTAAAAAAATTCTAGACTTTGGGCTGTGGCCTGTGACTCAAATACTGTATCGGTAAGAAAAATTTCAAATAATCAACCACACATATGTGGCTTTTACCAGCTCAATGGCACCTATGAATAATAGCCAATACTTGGAGATAGTGCTTATTATTTTTCCAGGCACTTAATGGATATTAACTTTTAATTCTCATGTAACCCTAGAGGATGGAACTCTTGTTGTCCCCATTTTGCAAATGGGCTGAATGTGTCAGTTGACTAATGCTGTGTAACAAATTACTACAAACTGAGTGGCTGAAAACAACCCCTGTTGATGAGTTTGCACTTTTGTGGGGAAGAGATGTAAACTTGGAATTAGGATTCCTTTTGCACCTGTTAGTTCCTAATTCGTCAGATGTCACCTGTGCCATGGTCCATGAGAGACTAAAGTTTAGAGCTGGAGTACACCTTTGAGATCACCTGGTCCAGAGATTCCAACCCTGACATGCCCGGACACCTAAGGAGTCCAGAATTAGCACAGAAAGACTCTGCACAAAATGTGTCATGTATATTTTCAGTGCTGTTTCTGGAGAGCCCTCTGTGGCTTTCATCAGATTCTCAAAGGAATCTTTAACCCAAAGTTAAGAACAACTGATCTAACCTAACCCTTTTCAAATGCAGAAATAAGTGCCTCCTTGAGGATCTCAAACAGGTGACCAGTTAGTTTCTGTATGAAAAACTCAAAGGATGAGGACAGTTGGGGGGTTTGGTGATGGGTGGGCACAGTGGTGTGCTGGCACTGGCTTGTTCTGGCTTGTGAGAGCTAATTTGCTCACCTCTGCTCAACTCACTTTCAGTGACAACATGCTGGTAGCTTGAAATTGGCAATGGTGGGAGAATTTACATGAGAGAAATTGGCAAGTGCTACAAAAAGGGTTTGTTTTATTCATTCGTACTTGGAGAACTGGCTGGTAAACATTTACCAGCACCTCCCTGGGTGGTACAAGGTGGCAAGGGTCAGGAGAGCCCTGGGTTTCCAGCCTCCATATGGACTGGGAGCCTGGACTTTCTGGAAATGCCTGTGGGGACACAGGGGGAGGGCCTCTATGTCAGCTCTGGGAGAATGGGCCCTGTGGGCTGGGAGGCAAGTCTCTAAATAAGAGAGAAGGGAGGAGATCCTGGCTTGGAGTCTTGACAGCAGAGGCAAAGGGGAGGAGGAAGAAAACGGTCAGGGGCTGAGGATAATCTGAGCACTGGAATCATTGCACCATGGCAAGGGGCTGGTGTGAGCAAACCGCCACCTCAGGAATTCCCTAAAGAGGGATGGGTGGGAGTGAGGGGCTGCTTATTTGCCATAGTCGATGCACCCTAGTCTGAAGACTAACAGGGAGAGGGCATCGTGTCCTGGTAGTGGTATATAAAATAACGTCTATAGGGGTTAATATGGGACCTTATGAAGATGATAAAAAGACATACTGAGAATGACCAAACCCACACTCTGTAACAAAGATAATTTTTGCCTCATGTAGGTAGAGACACCAAGCTATAAACACCATACACGAAGACCTAAACCAACGGAGAGACATGTCATGTTCATAGACTGGAAGACTCAACATAGTAAGGATGTAAATTCTCCCCAAATCAATCTGTAGGATTAATGCAATTCCTTTCAAAATCCCAGGAGAATGTTTTGTAGATACAGATGAACTGATAGTAAAATTCATATAGAAAGAAAGAAGAATAGCTAAAACAGTTTTGAAAAAGAAGAATAAAGTTGGAGAACTCACTGTCTCTGAGTTTAAAACTCAACATATAGCTGCAGTAATCAAGACTGCATGATACTGGGGAAGTGTAGAGTATGCATAAAGCAAATGTACTTCACAGGGCCTGGTTTTCCAAAGCCTTGCAGTTTCAAATATTGACGTTGCAAAGGACAGGCAATTTTCCCCAGGCTATAGTCTCTGTTGTAAGATAAAGAATTGTACCACAGCAAGGTTGTTGGCTCAAAGACAGATAGGTTACTGATTGATATGTAAAGATACTGGGAAATTGCTGTAAGAAGAGAATGCTTGCTAAGGTCAAGCTTTTGCTGGTGGATCAACTTAACTTCCTGAAAATTGCATTACGGAATGTGACCTTGCCTGTCTTACTGAATGTTACCAGCTTCTATTGTCAAACTTGTTAAACTGTACTTAGCAAAAACCCCACCTATGTTCTCTTCCTGGAACTTCCTGGTCCTGGAGAATAAATGTGGGAAGAGAACCCCAATTTGTGGTTAATATCCCAGATGGAAGGAATGCCTCTATCTTGAGGGTTCCAGGAGATTAACCCCTTGTCAGGGCTTCTCACTGTTCAGAAAAGATGGGCTTTGAGTAATCTTTGGCGGCTCCATCACCCAGGAGAAAAGAGGTGACAAATCCATGGGAGGCAAAGCAACAGGGAAGGAACATAGATCAATGGAACAGAATAGAGAGTGCAGGGTTAGATATATACAAATATTGCTAAGAGATATTTTCACAAAGTTCCAAAGTAAGTCAATGAAGAAAAGACAGTCTTTTCAACAAACGGTGTTGTTATTGAACTTCAAAAAGAACTTTGATCTAAACCTCACATACTGTAAAAAGTTAACTTAAAATTGATAATAGATCTAAATACAAAATGTAAAACTAAAACTTTTAGACAAAAACAGGAGAAAATTCTTACTGCCTCGGGTTAGGCAAAGATTTCTTAGATAAGAGACCAAAAGCACAATCCATAGAAGAAAGAAATTGATCAAATGTCTGCAAAAGATACTGTTAAAGAAGATGAAAAGACCAGCCACAGACTGGGAGAAAATATTTGCAAATCATATGTATGATTTAAAAAGGTGTATCTGGAATGTATAAAGGTGGCTCTAAATTCAACAGTGAGAAAACAAACAATCCATTTAAAAGGTAGACAAAAGATTTCAACAGACACTTCACCAGAGAAGATACACAGGTGGCAAGTGAGCACATGAAAAAATGCTCAATATCATTAGTCATGAGGGACATGCAAGCTAAAGCCACGAGGAGATACCAGGACGCACCGTTAGAACAGCTGAACTGAAAACACTGACAAACCTGCCAGGGCAAGAGGAAGAGCGACTGGTCTCTCCTGCCCACACTTCTGGTGACAGTGCTGAATGGATGGTGTGGTCACTCTGGGAAGAGCTTGCCAGTTGCTTATGAAGATAAACCTAGAGTTACCGTATGACCCAGCAATCCCACTGCTGGGTATTTACTGTAGAGAAGAGAGAAACTTACATCTGTACCAAAACCTGTACACTAATGTTTACAGCACCTTTATTTGTCATAGCCAAATGTGGGAAACAACCCAAAGTTTCCTCAACAGGTGAATGAATAAACAACCTGTGGTATATTCATACCATGGAATAGTTCTCAGACATAAAAATAAATAAAATCTCACCTCCCCACCCAAGGGGACTTCAGTTTGATCAGTCATATTTTAAGGTTTTTAGTAGACAGGCTACATTTGTGTATTACTTGTCATTGGATTTTTAAAATTGATGTCCTTTTTAGTTTATTACAGATTATGCAAACTATAAGAGTACATAGAGCATGTCCATATGGCGGCTCCCTGCCTGGTCCTGTTCTCTAGGTCGGTGGTCCCTCTCCAAGGCCAACATGTCCCCTTGAGCAGGAGGTTCTGGCCCCTCTGTCTGATGCCACCAAATTTCCTCTTGTTCTCTTTTGCATCATCAGTTTTTCCCTTTCTACTAAATCATTTATATCTGTAATTATACAGATGGGCTATATTTATCCCATTTTAGCAAAAAAGGAAATCTCTCTTGACCTCATTTCTCCTTCCAGTTATAGTCGCATTTCTAGAAAGTGGAGTCTGCTCTTACTATCTTCTCCCTCTCTCCCCCTTTTCTCACCTGACTCCATTCAGACCTTCCCTCCTACCCCAACAAGGATCTCCCCTTGCCAGATCCTCAGACACTCTTCCGTCCCCACCTCACGTGGCCTCTTAGCACCCATGCAGGTGACTGCTCTCCTCCTTAAAGTGCCTTCCTCACTTGCCTTCTGAGCTGCCACACTCTCCCGGCTCCCCCCATCTCACTAGCCCCTACTTTCGCACCCCCCTCTTCCCCAGCCCCCACTCTGCTGGCTCCTCCTCCCTGACCTCCTAAAGCCAACGGGCCCTAGGGCTCAGTTATTGCTTCCTTTCTCTACAATCACTCCCCCGGTGAGCTCATTTTTACAGACTATATTACATCTGATTTAAGATGCCCTCAACTTTAAGAAGCACCATTAAGTTAATGCCCCAATAAGGAAGAAAAAAAACACTGCTAATTAGATTCTCGCATCCCATCATCCCAATTTTGGATGTTTCTTTGTTCTCAGAGTCAGTGAACTGCTCTGGGGTGAGTGACAATGCCTCTCAGTCCCAACATCTCTGTGCGGGAGCAGGGTTCAGGACTTTCTTTCTATCCCTTTCCCTCTGACTCTCTTCATCACCACTCTGTGGGATCCTTATATGGTCTTGGGGTGGTATCACCTCATGCTACACCCAGCTCTGCCACCTATGGATGGGCATATCATGGCCTATATGAATTTACTCCCTGGGGTTGTGCAGTGCACAACCTGCATGACTGTACGTGGTTGCCTGACTTAACCCATTTTTGCAAGCCTTTTTTTTTCTTACTCTTCATAATATACTGTCCTAGACTTTTGAAACATAAAAGCAGGAATGAGGCTCTTTAGTTCTGTGCATTCTTCCCTGAGGCAATGACTATAGTCCTGGGCTTTGCTCTAATCGGGCATTCTTGAGCCCATCACTGTGGCCAGAAGTAGCATGCCCTAACTGACAGAGGCCTGGAGCCCACCTAGGAACCATGCCTAGTGGTAAGGCATGGTATTCCCCTGTTTTGCTTAGCCAATCAACTCTTCCTTGGGAATGGGGTGGAGTCAATCCCATCCAAATGTCAAGGCTGCTACCAGTGGGGAGGGTGGAATGAATGTGAGGGCACCTGCTGGGTCAAAGGCAGGAATGGAGTTACTGGGGTGAAAGAGACTTGCACCTGTGTTTATGCACACGGATAAGAAGAGGTTAAAGATGGAAGGAAAGGGCCTAAATTTGATTAGGACCAAAATCCTAGAGAAGAAGTGAGATTGGGGGTGGGGGAGGAGCTAGATTTGCAATGAGGGGATGAATCTTCTGATTTTTTTTTTTTTTTTTTGTCGTTTTTTCGTGACCGGCACTCAGCCAGTGAGTGCACCAGTCAGTCCTATATAGGATCCGAACCCGCGGCGGGAGCGTCGCCGCGCTGCCAGCGCAGCACTCTACCAACTGCGCCACGGGCTCGGCCCGGGATGAATCTTCTGGATGGGAGCATGGTTCAAGGGAAGGAAGGGCTATCAGGGCTTCTGACCACCCGTGTCCTCCGTGTGGGAGGAGCAATGCAGGTGGAGACATTGGTGGCATGTGCAGAGTCATAGTACTTTTTGGAAAAGTGTCCAATGTGAAATTTTAATTGAATTTTTCCATTAAATGAAATTTGATATTGTTTTAAGGGATAGGTCACTGCAAGTTTAGGATTTTAATTTATTTCTCAAATGAATAGTAATATTCTGCCTCACCTCTATCTGCAGAATTTGGGACAACACATCATGAGTTAAGGAAGGGTATGTATATGCAAAGAGGTTTACAAATTCATTCGTGGGAATTTGCATGGCCTGGTGGTGAGGGATGTGGACTCTGAGGTCAGGAGGCCTGGGCTCACGTTCAGGCCCTGCAACCTTGGGCAGGCTCCTGGACCTCTCTGTGCCTCGGTTTCTCTGCTAGAACGTAGGCAGGATGTCACTACCTTCCGTATGGGCCTGTTTTGAAGATCAGAGGACTTAATCCCTGTGTGTGTTTAGGAGAGTTACTGGCACATATTAGATACTCTTAAATGTGAGCCATGTGTACTATAAGAATTTCATGACATGCTAGAATGCACTGTCCTCAGACCGTGCACTGTCTTCAGAAGTGAAACTCGTTTTGTTTTCCTAATTTAATGAAACCTAGATTTTTACAATGCTGTTTTCTTTGGGGAAAGAGCACGTAGATGTTTACATGGTGTTTTCAAAGTAGCGATGTTTAAAATGTCATCGTTGTTTCTTTTCTGGAGGAATATGCAGAAATGAGCCAGCTTAAAGAGAATTCACTCCAGAAAATTCCATATTAACAATCATGTGGTGGGAGGGGGGTACTTAAATGTGAGTGATTTATTTATTAATATATTGGAAATGGCCTCCTTCTTATACTAACACCCTCTTCCCACTTTCCAGCCCAAATGAGAAGAGCTGTGGGAAGGAAGGGCCAAGCAGAAATGGACTCAGCATTGCTGGGTTACCTAGTTCAACTCTGTATAGGGAAGACACAGTTCCACTGATCCTCCATGGTGCTACCTCAAATTGCTGCTTTGGGAGAAGGCCCAGCTATGTGTCTAAGGCCCTGCCCTGGAATGTTCCAGAAGGTTCATCGTAACAGTGCTGCTGTGGAAGAAACCTCTGCTGAAGTGGCAGGAGGGCATGTCTGTCACTTGGAGCCTATGTTTACCAACCATTTAAAATTCCTTTCATTCATCCCTGGTGTTATTTTATTATTATTATTTTTATTATTATTTTCCAGCTCTCCAAGGGATTAAAGAGTTCACTTAATAAAAGTCTTCATCAGTAAGGTAAAGCCTGGCTTTCTACAAACGTAACAACCCATAACCCCTGCTGTACTAGCTCCTGCAGAGCTCCTGGGCAGTGCATTTTTCTCGTGGGGCTGCTGCACCCCTGCCACCTAACACATCCCTTATGAGGACCCAGAGATGGACTGAAGCCAATCTCCGAGGCTGCTGCCCAGCCCAGTTCCCTACTCTTCCCCTAAAGAAAACATACTGCAATGATTGCACAACAAAGATATTCCTACATTCCAGAAAACCAGCAGGCTTTCCACTCTCCTGGGGAAAAAAACTAAACAAACAAACAAAAAAACCAAAAAAAACAAAAATGCAAGGAATAAGAATATTTGGCCAAATGGCTGATATGCTACAACTTTCAAAGGGAACTCAAAGCAGTTGGTATTGTCTGATGAAAAATGCCCTGATTTTCCTGATGAAAGATCTGAGATACAGAATAATGAACAATATTTTTCTCCTAAGATGAATCCAGCTGTCCATGGAGACTGGGGCTCCCGACCCCTCCAGGGCAAGGTCTACTACATCTACACAGATGTCATTCTGCATCTACCAGGCTCATCTGGGCCTTCTATCCTCCTCCAAAATGTGATCTCCTTATTTGCTCTATAACCTTTAAGATATCAGAATGTGGCCTGTGTAGCATCAGGTACTAAGTCAAAAAAGTCTGTTGGGGCACCAGTGTTCATCTGTGACCTTGCGTGTGTCAACCTCCGGAAACACGGGTCTCCGAGTGCAATCACAGCAGCCCTGCGTGGCTTCTCCAGAGGCTGCCGAGCATCACATGACTCTTTGCTTGCCCGGTGCTTGTCATAATTTAGAAATGCTTGAAGCTGCAGAACACTGCCCCACCCTCTGCATCATTCAAAAGAAAATTGGGAGACAGAGGCTACTCTCACTTTTTGCATGTGAACATTCATCAACAGTTTTTTAAAATTTGGATTTGCTATAACTTCATTTAATTCCTTGGGACGTTACTATTCAAATTAAAGTCTGAAGGACGTAAGTCACTTAAGTCTCAAAACAGGGCACAAACCCAACAGCTCTGAAGAGATGGTGATTTTAGATCCTGTGAATTATCATGTCAGAGGGATACTTGTATGCGCAGTAGAAAGCGTGCCCTGAAGCAGGATTATCAGGGCAAAGTAAACCCAGACACCTTAAAGAGTAAGACAGCAGCCCATTCTCCTCCCTTCCCTGAACCGCCTTGAAAAGAGCCAGAGTTTGGTACACAAGCCTTGTGAGAACACGGAATTTCAGTGTGTATTTGAAATTCAAATGCTGGGAGGTTCATGCATTTATTTTCTAGTTGACCCAGTCTCCTAAATAAAGAATGTCCCCTGTGTCCAGTGATCCCTGGTTTCCATGCGGGGTCAGTGTTTGGGTCTCTCTGCCAGGGCCAGGAAGGTCATTCTTCCAGGAAGGGCTGCAGAGACCCTGGGAACCGGAGCAGCCACGCTCGCAAGTATGAAGAGAATGTCGGGAGAGGAAGTGGCGGCTCTGAGTCAGCATGAGTCATCGCGTTCCAATGAGAATGAAGGCTGAGGTGTGCGCCTTTTTTTTTTTTTTTTTTTTTTTTTTTCAGTCTTAATCGTGTGGACATCACTGGGATGGAGGGAAGTAAGAGACTGCTGTATGGGCGCTGCTTTGCAAGTTTCAAACCGACATAGCAGGCTGGCTGTGCCTGAGCCGGGCACGTCTGTCGCCGGTCTTCTGCGCAGTTCCTGGGAAGGTGCAGCCGTCAGCCTCCCCCTGGTGAGTAGGTGTCTGTCATTTTCATGATCACTTCTGCAGATGCTTTGCAGGCTGAGCTGTGGCCAAGGCTGCTGCGTCCTGGAGTGGACGCTGCATTTCATTCGGACTCTGAAGATCTGTCATGTTAGAAAAGTGGCTCCCTGTACCCCCCACCCCTTAGTGGCTGTATTTGAGCCTGGCCGTCGGGAAGAGTTTTAGTTGTGAGCTGTGAGTTGCAGATGCTTGTCGTGTGTTACGTTGTCTAGGAGGAGACAGCGGTGCTTGACTGGGATATAAGCAGCTGGAGACTCACCTCGAGAAGCCAAAGTGAAGTTCAGAGATGGAGGTGGGGGAACTTGTGCAAACCCAGGGGTGCTGAGGTTGGGCTGGCTTCCGCTTCTTAGAGGTGGAGGAAAGACAGCGCCTGAGCGATTTCTGGTCTTGTGGTCCGAGCTGCCCATTTTCAGTGCAAAAAATTCAATAGAGAGGCAGGATTTGGGCTTTCTCCTCTAAAAGCATATGAATGGTTCCAGGAGCTTATTGTACATCCTTTCCTTTTCCTTAACGCCCAAAGTCACAAAGTATGGTAAAATCAGAAAGGAAATAAATATGCTGGGGGGCTAGAGCTGGGGGCCAGGAGTCATCGAGGCTTGACTTGGTTGCTATTTCTCAAGCTGTTACTATTCTGATGAAGCTTAGCTTTACTGTCAAGTAAAGTACAGGAAATGTTTTTTTTTTTTTAATGTCATTCTAGTTACTGTAAATGAAACGGTTAAAATGTCATAAATACCTTATGATAAACATTTTTCGAATTTGCTTCAAAAGCAGCACCTTGGTGAGCAGGGCATGACAAGGAGCTTTTTCAGTACAGTCATTTGAGTGCGTGGGCTTCCTGGGTTAATAATGAGTCAGCACCCACTTTCTAAAATTGGAGCAGGTAAAGAATGTTCACTCTGCCCCTGAGCATGGCACAGTGGCTGATACCACCCCCCCACCCCCCCAGGAAGGTTTGGCTCTTTGGTCTTTGGTGTAAATCAACTTCGGATCCCTTCCCTGGCTGACTTGCCGCTTTGGTCCTGGCCCCTCTGTGCTGTGGCTGAGATGTCCGCTTTGCTAAGGGATCTGTCTACGTCAGGAACAACATGTTTAGCTTCTTCAGTGTCTCCTTGGTTGATGCTGATGATTTTTAGTTTCTGCCTTGAGGGAACTGGTTAAGCACACAGTTTGTTAAATGAAGAATGCAGTGTTTTATTAGGGGCTGGGTTGGCTCAGGGCTGCAGCTGCATCTGGTGTCCTGCAGCGTGCTGCTTATGTCACACTCACTGAAGGACTGGGCGGGAGAGTTGGTCACGGCATGAACTTCAAAGGTGGCATTCTGCCTGTGACGTGTAGTGTGGGAAGATTAAGTCTGCTCAAAATCAAAGAGCAAGATTCCGAAGAAGAAAACCTCCCCAGAACCTTCTTCTTCTGTGGATAAAATGAGAGCAATACTGAGAAATTTTTAAAAAATGAAATAGCTGGGGTTGCAGACTAGCAGTTCAAGGGCCACATGCAGCCCTGTTTGAGTCCACCCCCCTCATGTTCTGCGTGGCCTGCACAGGATTGTTTTTGTGTGTTTAGATAAGTATGGGTGGGGTCCAAGCTCCAGATCACAGCCCTGCCACACCCTGATGCCACAAGGCTTGGATAGCATGATTAGAGGGGAGGCCCAGAAGCTAGCCCCACAGGCCCCAAATCCTGCTGCCAGGCTTCCGGACCATGACACTGCCTGCTTCAGAGGGCTGCTGGGGCACTCAGTGAGTTAGCCTCTGCCCAGTGCTTAGAACAGGGCCTGGACACAAAAGCCATCAATGTTAGTTCTGCTGGGTTCTCTTGTTTATCTGGACCCTGAGTTAGCTCCATGACTTGTTCAAGAAAGATCCTGTGATTCCAGTGTAGGCAGCGGTTGTTCCAAGAATCACAGCATCAGTGAAGAGCCCTTGGCAGGACAGACGGCAGGCATTTCCAAGGTTGGAGGGCAGCCCTGTTTGTCTCTCTTGGTGAGCAGTCTGCGTAAGTGCTCAGAGAAATGCCACCTCGTGGAGACAAGAGCCCACGAGAGGGGGATGCCTCGAATGGTGCCTCAGTGGGTCACGTGAGCTGACACCGTCTCATCCTCATTTTGGAGAAAGTGCCCGGTTCTGCATGTGTGCTTATCGCTGGGCCCCATGTCTTGAGGTCCTCCCATGAGTGTTGTTGGGAAATGGTTTTGAGGCGGCTGATTTTCATCCAGACATTGTGTTCTCACGTGTGGAATTTGGGCAGTTGTGTGGATGCTGGAAGTCCGGTCACCTCTCACCCATGAGGAGCCAGCCTGTGGCGACCTGATATGATCACTTTTGTAATCAGGAGAAAGAGTTCTTTAGAAAAGAAATAAGGCCATGGCCATGTCTGAAAATAGTGCATTTATTAACATGCTTTGCTGTTTGGTCATGTTTTTCCAGCTATTGGGAGGAGCTGGTTCTAAATGTTGGTGCAGGCAGGGGTAAGGAGGGAATGTTGTATGCCAGCAACTGTGCATGGATTTTAGAAGGACTTCTGCTGCAAAAAGAAAATGCTGACAGTGTGATGACATTTGGAAGTTGCCCAGTGTCCTGTTGTCATGGTGCCCTCAGCCTGGAGACCAGCCTGTGGCTTGCTGGCCTTGTCTCCCACGTTCCACCTCTCATCAACACTCAGAACTGGGCTCTCAGTACCTCCTGCCTAGAGGTTCTGCAGTACCTGGCCAGTGTCCCCACTACTGCAATACCTGACTGGTGTCCCCACTACTGCAGGACCTGACTGGTGTCCCCACTACTGCAGTACCTGACTGGTGTCCCCACTATTGCAATACCTGACCAGTGTCCCCACTACTGCAGGACCTGACTGGTGTCCCTACTACTGCAATCCCTGACTGGTGTCCCCACTACTGCAATACCTGACTGGTGTCCCCACTACTGCAGGACCTGACTGGTGTCCCTACTACTGCAATACCTGACTGGTGTCCCCACTACTGCAGGACCTGACTGGTGTCCCTACTACTGCAATACCTGACTGGTGTCCCCACTACTGCAATACCTGACTGGTGTCCCTACTACTGCAGGACCTGACTGGTGTCCCTACTACTGCAATACCTGACTCGTGTCCCCACTACAGCAGTCCCTGACTGGTGTCCCCACTACAGCAGTACCTGACCAGTGTCCCCACTACTGCAATACCTGACTCATCTCCCCACTACAGCAGTACCTGACTGGTGCCCCCACCACGGGTTGACATGAAGTGAGCTCACCCTGTCTTGTGCAAGTTATTTGACTGCTTGGTGTCCCTCCTTCCTCCTTGTGAAATAAGGATAATAGTAGCATGAGTCTTGTGAGTTCTTGTGAAGATTTTATTAGTACACAAGTTACAAGCAGACTCAATAACTGTTAAGTACATGTGCACATATTCAGAAATATAACCAGACACCTGCGTAGGTCTACCTGGGTCTCTCTGCCCTGTGGGAATCCATTAAGAATGGATTTTCCTGCCCCCTGAGTGAGATCCCTCCTGTGTCATCAATTATGTGGCATGTTCTGCATTCACAGGAAATTTATTTATTAGGCCAATGGGAAATCCTTTTTCTCTCCAGAAAACCTTGGGTTCCCAGATGTCATCAGCATCATTATCATCATCATCGTCATCACTGTCGTCAATAACATCACATTAAGAACAGCTCTCATTTTATTCAACCCCGACCACATGGTAGTAACTTTATGTACATCCCTTAACCTCCTCGTCCCCCACACACCCACCCTGGAAGGTAGGAGGAATGGCAGGTCACTCGACTCCCTTAAGGTCCCCAGCAGGTATCAGGCATAGCAGCTGCTTCAGAAAGTAACAGGGGATGGGACAAGCAGGGGACCAGGAGGGTTCTGTGTGTAATCTAACCAGACCAAGGCCACAGGCCAGAAACTCCAGGGCCACCGGCCTCAGACCTGCCCCGAGGGTGGAAACACCTGGATTCTGTCTTCATACTTCCTGTCTAAGTCCAGCTACAGTCTACTCCTAGTTATCTGGATTTTGGTTATTTGAAAATCATCACAGTATAAAAAGATGACTCATATTGGAAAAATTAAATAAGATACACTTAAAACTAAAACCAGGGTGAGCATAACATGGTCTCCCCTTGCCAGTTCTGAACGTAATTCAAGATCGTGCAGTGCCTCAGGAGCCATATCCTCGCACCCAATCTGCCAGGGTCCAGAAGACGGGCCACTGTGTCCTTTTGGTCCCTCTGCCTTCTTTGGTGTTGGCCACTCAGAGCAACCTGTCCAATGCTTTACATGTCTCCGTTCTGACTGTTTAGGCTTTGAATGCTGAGAATCATGAGCCTGTGTGGGTGAATTGTAGATGGTGCTAATTTGTGGAATTTGTCACTGCCACTTGTGCCATAATCCAGAGGACCTCTCTGTCCCGCAGTGCCGTTGGGAGGGCAGTGGTGTGCTTATTAGTACAGGGCTGCAGGGCAGGGATCGGGCCCCCTACAGGTTCTGGAGGGTTCTGGTTAGATCACAGAGTTCAGGCAAGAAAAAGCCAGCAACGGATCAGAAGGAAGCTGGGCCCACAGGAAGAAGGAGTGGGCGGGATGCTTGGCTGGTCTCAGAGGATTCCTTCTGATTAAAAAATAGATGTTATTGCATTTTGTGTAATCAGAAAAGCTAAGGGCAACGGCAGATCTTATCCATTGTGGTTTCCTGCTTATCTGTTGCTTTCAGGATTTATTACCCTGCAAGTGTGGGCTTCTGCTACAGGGACTTTTAGCTCTTCCCTCTATCCTGTCCTTTTTAAAAGTCATCATACTAAAAATATTGGAATTTTTAAAGAGGATAGAAATGTATTATATCAACTGTTCTCACTGGACAAATCACACATTCATGAGTGTGACAGGGATACATGGGTTTCTATCAGTTCAGCTAGAAATAAAGGAAGATTTTATAAAACAGCAGTGGCTCCAAAAAGAATCAGGCTTATGTTCTCTCACACAGAAAAAGGGTTCTGTTCCCCTGTCTGTCCTGTTCTCAGACAGGAAGCTGGTTGTCTAGGGTAACCCATCCTTAGCACTGGTTTCCTTCCTCCACATTGTCTTGTGACTACAACAAGGCTGCTGGAGCTCCAGCCATCACCTCTGCATTGCAGGCGGGAGGATGGAGGGAAGTGGGGGGCAAAGGGTTAAGTCTCCTAGATGTCAGGCTCCTTTAAAGAGCTTTCCTAGAATCTCCAGCTAACCCTTTTATCCTACATCTTCCACTGGCCACCCTGTCTGTAAAGGAGCTGGAAGAGGAGTAATGCGAGGCCCTGAGATGGCACAGAGCAAGGAAAGCACAGGAGGGGACAAAGGGCCAGGGGGAAACATCAGCAAACCCCCTCCCTCTAAAACCCATCGCGTCCTCATGAGTCCTTTTGGTCCTGATTGTGCTAGTATGTGACGGGGGGATGTGACATTTTCATCTTCCCTGGCCTTTGATCAGGCTGAATTATGTGAATAGACTCCATGTCCTTGGAGCTGAACCTCTTCTGAAAATTCTTTGCTGGAAGGTGGCCTGGCCTTTGAAGCCAGTCTGGACGGTTTCCTTGCTGTAGCCCTGGGCCTCGAAGGGCATGGTCCTAACTCAGGAAGAGCTAGCTGAGAGGGAAGAGGTGAGTCACAAACCCAGACATAGCTGACATTCCTGGTGTGGGGGGAAAGGATGCTCAGCTCGGGCCCGGTTCTGTGATGCTTCCTGTCTAGGCAAGAGGTGCTGCAGAAGGTGAGGCAACCCCATCTCCCTGGGGACACTTATGATGGCCTTACACGATTGGGCTTACATCTATTTCACCAGAAAGACAAAAATAGGAGGGACTTTGCCTGCCAGTTCACCCCCGCATCCCTGGGGTCTTAGAGCCAGACTGTTGGTTCAAAGCTGGGCTCCTCTGCTTACTAACAGTGTGACCTTGGGCATCTCCCTTAACTCTTCTGTGTCCCAAATTTCTCATCTGGATGACGTGGATGATAATCATAGAATCTACTGCTTATGGCTCTACAAGGCCTAAGTGAAGACATAGTGCAAAGGATTCAGAAGAGTCCCTGGCACCAAGTAAGCACTCAATTAACAGAACAGTGTTTGGATTGTCCCTATTGTTTTATTGGATAAATGAGAAATATTTGCTAAAGGCATGAATGAAAAGAAATCCTATTTGATTATAATACAAAAATCAAAAGCATGATTTCTGTCCCTTTGAATTTAGTCCTCTAAGTTGTTCAAAGCCCCTAAAGTCACAGTCTCTTTAGTGCCCTTCCTGATACCTCTGGTAAGTGCAATGTGATTATTTCAAAAAATAGACCCTGGTCAAAGAGGAGCTAAGTGATTTGTCCCCAGGTCCACTCATAGGACAGAGAATGCTATAAAATATAAATCCAGTTGTCTTCAGTACCCTGTTGCAGAGACTTCTAGTTGCCCATCCTACATCCATTCTTTTTTGCTTCTTCCTGTGTTGTCAACAATTCCTATGTTGTCAGGGACAGCAATGTGTCCACTTAAAAAAAACTGTATTTCCTACCCTTCTTTACAGATAGGCTGGCCAATGAAAGATGTAGGCTGAAAGGGTTAGCTGGAGATTCTAGGAAAGCTCTTTAGAGGAGCCTGACATCTAGGAGACTTAAGCTCTTGCTTCCTTCTTCCCTCTTTCCTTCTGTCTGGAATGCAGAAGTGATGGCAGGAGCTCCAGCAGCCTTCTTGAAGCTATAAAACAACTTGGGTGAAGGAAGCCAGTGCTAATGTCAGAGTAGGCAATTGGTCACAGGCCTTTGGCAGTCCAGGCATTTTCCCTGGCGATCTGACTATTTTTGGAGTGGGTTTACCTGCACAATGCAGTAGTGGGAGGTGGGAGAACTTGCTGCTGAAATTCAATCTGTATGTCAACTAGGAGAGTCTGTGGGGGTGTCAGGGTTCCCTCTGTGTGGAACTGCCTTTCAGGTCTCTGATATAGGGGGCAAGGGCTCATAGCATCACGATGACTCCCTTATTATGACTAAGATGGTATAAAGATAAATGTCATCCAGGCTGGGTTTATTATTATACACTCATTTTCATTACATTTGCATTTTCCCTCTAACTTTAAAATAAATGAAAAAAATTAAAACTTTTCTGGGCCCCTAAAAGTATCATGGGCCCCATGCGCTATGCCCTCTTTGCCCAGTGGAGACATGGGCCCTGGGGAGGACAGAGAGCAGCCACGGAAGGGTCGCTCCATGGAGGATGGAGACTGGTCTCTCGAGGGGCAGCTTCTGAACTGCAGATGATCTGTAGTGGCCTGCAGGAAATGTGCACCCAAATCCTACCTCTGGCGATGGCTGGCAGGTTCGGCTTTCCATGCTGTTGTTGAGCCTCAGCGTCCTCAGCACTTACTTCAGCTCTGGAGCTGATGATAGGAGCAGACTTGTCTGTCCTGCCCCCATGGCTCTTCCATCGTCCCTCATTCCCCCTCAATGTGTTTGCTTAGTGGGTAGGAATTTCAGTCTGCAATGCTAAGGTATCAAAAATGTAACATTCCTTTATTCTCTAAATCTCTAAGTTTTATTAAATCTGCTCCAAAGCTCATCCTGCCCCACCTCACCCCTTCCACCTGGCTCTTGGCAAATTCAGATTCTGTCATTATTGGAGATCCATGCTTTCCCCAATGCTCCTGGTGTCCTCAAACAATTTGGGGCTTTTGTGGTGCCAGAAAACCGGGGTGGGGGTGTGCACTGTGAGGTGGCTCCTTATCACTTTCATACCTGGAGACTCAGTGTGAGGGCTTCGGGAGCTGTTCAGGGCCTGCTCCAGCCATGCAGGGGCCCCCACCTCCTGACCGAGGGCTGTGCTATGGAAATATGTCGCTGCCCTCTTGGCCATGGTGTGAGCTCCAAGCCTCTGCAGATGCACTCCGCAGTGTCTGATGGGGCCCCTCTGCGTGTCTTGTCCTGCCTGCTGCTGGGATCCTCCTAGCCTGGGCCTCCCATCTCAGCCTCGGGGCAAGAAATAGCAGTGACAGCAGAGGAGGCAGAAACAAAACATTCTTAGGGGACCTGGAGAAGTCACAAGATATCTTTTGTGGCTTCCCAAGCCCTCTAGAGAGCACTGTCCAACAGAATCTTCTGCAGTGATGGAGATGTTCTGAATCTGTGCTGCCCCAAAGCAGTGGCCACAAGCCTCTTGTGGCCATGGGGCAATTGACATGTGGCTAGTGTGACTAGAAACTGAATTGAAAGTTTCACTTAATTTCAATGAATTTAAATATAAATGTCCATAGCTACATGTGGCTAGTAGCTACAGGGTTAGATAGCACAGGTGTAGAACATAGATTCCTGATCTGGTGGCTTTGAAAGACGGGCCATACCCT
The DNA here is from genome assembly GCF_027409185.1 of Cynocephalus volans. Taxonomy (NCBI): domain Eukaryota; kingdom Metazoa; phylum Chordata; class Mammalia; order Dermoptera; family Cynocephalidae; genus Cynocephalus; species Cynocephalus volans. Next base: position 86,991,884 of record NC_084473.1, read on the forward strand.
GACTAGGTGAAGCACTGAGCTGAGCACTGCGGTGTTCTGAGAAGCAGGTTGTGGCTCTCAGCAGGTCCTCAGAGAGATTGGTGACCCCTCCAAGGGGGACAGCCTCTGGGCCAGCCAGATGGGGGTCCCTGGCCTCTGCAAGTAGCCTGTAGTGGAAGTCTCTATGTCCTCATCTCTGGAGGAGGAAACCTCAAGCAGGCTCTCAGGGACCCTTGTGCTCCATGGAGGAGCTTATTAAGGCTGTCCCAGCATCCAGAGCATCTCTGCCCCTTGTGCTGAGGGGACCCTCGGGTTGAGGGCCTCAGGCGAGGGTCACACACTGCCAGACTGTGCAGGCTTGTGATATCTGCACGTGCACTTTCCTGTATGGGGATAGACACCCTTATCCTTATTGTGTAAAGTCATTCTGGGGACCAACTAGATTGGCATAAAGAAACCTTGGGCTTGGTTCTTATCAGTGGCTTACAAATCCCCCAAGCTTGTCTTGACTTTTGTTTTTTTTAAGGAACAAGCATTAACTATGTTCAGGCACAATTGACAAGAAACCCACAGGCTGTGGGGGGATGAGCTTCTGGCCCCAAAGACCACACCCAGGTGGGGCCCCAGGCCAGAGCCCCAGTCCTCCTCCCTGCTCTGCCCTGATCCACCTGGCTCTCCCCAGCACAGCATGGGCTGTCTCCAGCACAGATGGTGTCCTTCTGTGTGTGTGAGATCACAGGCTGAGACACAGGCCACCCACTGCTGAAGCTACCCCCAAATTCCAAGATTTGGCACCTGGTACACCCCCAGCACGGTGCTGTTTGCTCTAATTTCATGGACTGTCTGTCCTTGGGGAGGCCGTGGAGTCCTGGCAAATTACTCAGTGCCTACTGGCCTCAGTTTCTTAATCTGTAAAATAGGACTACAGGAGCATTTACCACAGAGGGTTGTTCTGAGGATGAAAATAGTTATTGCATGAAAAACGCTTTGGAAAGTGCTGCACATAGTAGGTGTTCAATAATATTAGCTATTCTTTTTGCAATTAGTACCTTTTTGCCATTTACTCCTTGACCTAGGAGCTTTTCCCTGGGCCCCAGATCTCCAAGCCAGCAGTAGATCTATCCACTTCAACTCTGCATTCGAGGTATTCCACAATCCTGCCTCTGGTGAGTTTCATCTGCACCCACCCAGGGGCAGCAGAGCTGTAGAGCACTGGACATCAAGGGTAAAGAGATGCAATTGTCATCCCCTCATTCATGCATTCTTCATACGTGTTTGCTGAGGCCTGTGCAAGCGGGTGATGAGCAAATGCGGAAAGCTGCCAGCTGAGGGGATGTGGCAGTGCCGGTCCCAGGGTCCCCATAGATGGGGCAGTCCCTGAAGGTCCCTCTGATGAGAACACATTTGAGCAGAGGTCTGGGAGGAGTGAGGTTTGTGTATTCGTGTGTTGTGGTTTTCCTGTACGGATATGGCAGCTTGAGTGGCGTCAGGGAGTCTGGGGAAGCTAGGAGTGGGGTCTGTGTCCGACATGGAGTCAGAGTCATCGGCTGAGTCCTGGCTTCCTCTTGCTGGCTGTGTGGCCATTAGCCATCACTGATCCCTTTTGCTCCTCTATAAGGCCTAGGTGACTCACAATGGCAGATGCACCACAATCCAGCGTGGAGCCATTGTCGTTACCGAAACACTCCGCAGCTTGGATCAGGGGTTCTCTGAGTGTGAGGGGCACTTCTCACCCTGGAAGCCCCATGAGGGGCTGTCTAATCTATACATAAGCACCTGCCCTCCTTCCAGAGGCAGCCCAGCCCATCGCTGCCAAGCACCGACGGAGAAGACTTCTGTAAATTATCCAGAGCCTGTTTTCTGGCACTTCCACATTTTGGACTTGGCTTTGCCCCTGCAGCCGCTCAGTCGTCATCGTGACTGTAATGATGGTGGTAACTCAGCACACATGCTAACATTCATGGAGCGCTTCTCCTGCCCCAGAGCTGCTGAACTGTATGTACATAGCGTGAGCCCTGGCATGACCACGCCAGAACCTTCCGACTGCAGGGATGCCAGCATGTGCCATGAGGTGCTCAGTCGCCCTTGATGCCCCCGCTCCTGACCCCCTACCACTGCCAGGTGGCCCTCCTCACCGTGGACTCTGCAGCTCCCCACGTCCCTCTTCACGGGAGCACAGTGGCCTCTGGATACCAGGCTGAGGTTTTGGCAGCCACACTCTCCTGCTGGACCCACACTGTGCTCACAGCCTCTGTGTGTGGGGACACGCTACAAGGCCACATGTCCCGCATTCTGCATTTGAGGTGGTGACTTTTTGTTTGCTTCTAATTATTTTTTAACCTCAGTAGAACTTTACTTAGTTATCCTTAGTTTAGTCTTTTAGATTTGGCCCACGTATTCTCTAACATAAAATATAGAGCTTCATGTCACCTGTGAGTTGTACAGATGTCTCCCTGACACCTTCACCAGAAGACCATTCGGATCCATATAGAGCAAGAGCAGCGGCCCGTGGCACGCCATGAGGGATTGTCCTCAAGGCTGCCAGGATTCCAGCACTCTCGGCACCTCACCAAACATGAACAGCTCCCCTTGCTGCACAAGCTTCCCGATGGGGGTGAAGGGGACTGTGAAATGTCTCATAGTGATCCACAGACCAGTGGGGCAGGTGGGGACAATTTAGACGCTCAGCCAGCCTCCTCCTGATGTTGTCACTTCCCTCCATCCTCAAGCACGGGAAGCTTTTGGTGAGGCTGGCTAACTCTAGGGCAGCTGTTCATTTGATGCTTCAACATCTAGAATGTTTGAACACTCGGTGGTGGTTGGTGTTTTAGCTGTTTATACATAGTCACGTCCTCAGAGTTTGTGGACTGGATGTATTTGATTTGATTCAGATATGCCTTTCAAGCTGGCGCCACTAAGCCCAGCCTGATAGATGGGTGGCTCTTCTCATCTCCATGTGGTGGTCTCTTTCAAGTCCCCAGAAGCACCTGCTCAGATGAATCCTCGTGGACGGGACAGGTGAGACACAGAATGAGTGCAGACTGCCACCCAGCAGCAGGAGGCTACAAGCCTGAGGCTATCTCACCTGTCCAATGTGTGCATCTCCTGCTCTGCAAGCAGGCTGAGTTCATCACAGGGGACATTTGGACAGGGCAGGGGTGGTCACTCGAGAAGGGGACAAATGGCTACCTTCCCCCCTCGTTACAGGGCCTTAAAAGTAATGCAGCCTCTCTTAGCACAGCCTTACCTCCACTTGCCTGCCAGTTGCCTAAATTAATAGAACCGTCAACTCTAATTTTTACCATTCTCTGTGAAAAGTCAGGGGCAAGGGATGGACACTTTACAGAAATAAAAATTGTTCTTTATACTTCAGAAAATAGGAGTCTCAGAGTTATCTGATCAAACCGATTCAGATCATTACAATGACTCAGTCCTCTGCTGGTGGAAAAGTGGAACCCTTTGGTTCTCATGTTTGAGGTTTTAATTTGTATCTCACGCAGGATTTAGGAGAGCTCTACCATTCTGCTTAAACTGTATGTAGTGAATCGATTTAATTTTGAAAGGGCCCCCCGGCAGCTGCTGGGGATAAAGAAATTAATATTTATGGAAACCTTCAATGGGCCAGGTGCGTGTGTGTGTCAGTTACCCTGTTTAACCTCCATATCCGTCCCACGAGGACTGGGCACTATTAACCTGTGTTGCAGGTGAGCAAACTGGGGCCCTTGAGAACGTGAGGGTGCACAGCTCAAGGCAGAGCCAGGATCCCCAGCCTTATCCAAGACACCACGAATCTTCAATGGCTGCATGTGTTCAGCTTTGCTGGATTCTGTTTTCCAAGACTGCATGCAGATTAGAGTCTTTCAGGATCATTCGAACAAATGATTTCCAAGGGAAGACAACTTTCTTTGTAACCCCTGCCCGAGTGGCTCCCCATGGCCTCAGGGAGTCTCTCTGGGGCCTCCCTCCCACCGCGGAGGCTCTGCCTGGCGCTACCTGGAAAGGGGCTCTCACGGGAGCTGGTGCCGATGTGTTTCAGCATCTCTTGAGATGCTCATAGTGAATGTCTCTTTTTATCCTACACATGTGTTGAATAAGGGAATAGAATTTCCAGCTTTAACTTTTTTGAATAAGATTCAAAAATGAAACTATATAAAGAGGTATCCAGTAAAAAGCACATTCCTACCAAAAAAACCCTTTTCTTAGTTTCTTGTGTATTCTTCTGGCATTTCTTTATGCAAATTTAAGCAAAGAGGAGTGGGCCTTTTCCTTCTTTATTTTCCACAAAAGCTTTCACAACAGTTTTTTAACGCTAAACCACTTTTGTGTTCTGGAGCTACTCTGCTGCGTGTTCTAAGCACAGCTGCGCTGGTTTGGGGCTGCTGAATGTGAGGGCTCTGGGGAGGCTGGCTGAGTGTCTCCCTTACCCCTGTCCAGTTAATGGGGCCCTGAGCTTGTCTAGGCATCCCAGGGGGGTGCGGATGGATGGATGGGGCAGGTCCTTGCAACTGGGGAAAGCACCATGTGTGGTCTCTGGTCCCAGCGAAGCTGTAGGAGCCCAGTGTGGTGGTGCCCAGTGAGGCAAACTCCCAGGGGGCTGGGACTCTGTTTCCCAGGGAGACCATCTGAAGCCAGCAGAGGGTCAGAAATGAGGCTATGACACGGACGTCCTGTGCTTCATGAGAGTGCCAGGCACCCCAGAGTCACCTTGACACTAAATGGTGTTTACAAAACAGATGGATGAGGAAATGGAGATTGGGTCTTGAAAAGAATGAATCTCAGTTGTTTTTAAATAAACCTCTCCTAGTGAAAGCAAGTGCCCTCACAGTGGCAGAAGGCACTGCAAGTAGCCAAGGTTGACTTCACAAGCCCCTCCTCTGGGCTGGGCGCTGTGCTAAGGGTTCCACACACCTTAACTCACCCTACAAGATTGTCCCCATTTCTTACAGAGGTAGCAGAGCCAGAGGTCACCCAGCTAACAGGTGGGGGAGCCAGAGTTCCAGTCCAGGCAGTCACTAGGCCACCCATTGTCCTGTCTGCCCCAGCCTGCATCCCCTGGTGGCACAGCGGACACCTGTCCTTACAGGGGCACCCCCGGGGGCCCATAGTACTTCCTGGATTTTACCTTCAGAGCACCCACTAGGTAAGAGTCAGAAAATGACATGGAGGCACAGGGTGGCTGGGTGTCTTTGCTGAGGCACAGCGTCTCAGTCCCATCTGGCCAGCCCTGTTCCTTCCAGAACCCAGACTAGCTGGGGGACCTCCCTGAGAGGCACTTCCTAAGGAATACCATATAATCAGCAGTAGGATTTGGAGCTGCATGGAACTCCTTGTTTTAACAACCTTTAATTTGACTCCTTAGCCCAGATGTCGATGCTGATGCAAAAGGAAGCAAATGGACTGTGCTTATTGGGAGGCGAACTTGTTTTCAGGGGAATGAGTTTGGGGGAAGAGGACAGGTGGAGGAAACAACAAAGAAAGTGAGTGGGAGTCCAGACGTTTGTGAATCATCGTTTAGGGCCTCTGTGTGTGTTACGGGTTGACTCGTGTCTCCCGAAATTCATATGTTGAAGTCCTAGCCCCCAGCAGCTCAGAATGTGACCTTATTTGGAAATAGAGTCATTGTAGATGCAATTAGTGAAGAGGAGGTCATAATGGAGTAGGGTGGGCCCTAACCCAATATCGCTGGAGTCTATATAAGAAGAGGTAACGCAGAAACACACACACACACACACACACACACACACACAGTGTGTGCGCCATGTAAAGACTGGAGCTGTGCAGCCACGAGCCAAGGCACCACCAGAAACAAGGCTTGGAGCAGATCTTTCCCTTTGGAGAGAGCATGGTCCTGCGGACACTGTGATCTCAGACTTCCAGACTTCAGAACTGTGAGAGAACAAGTTTCTGTTGTTTAAACCACTTAGTTTGTGGTACTCTGTTATGGCAGCACTAGGAAATTAACACAGAGGGCGTCCTTACAGATGTCAAAAGAGGCTGCTCCAGTCCCAGGTCCAGCTCAGTCAGTGTGGATTAGCTACTCAAGAGATGTCTGCTGATAGTGGGTGAGCAATCAACCTGTAACCAGGAAATCCTTTTTTGTTTAAGTGAATGAAATGTTCTCACTTTGTTTTAACTTTTCCTGAGCGGCAGAAAGTCAGAGGTTCGAAAACAGTATTGGATCTTTACATTTGCTAAAAAAAAAAAAAGAAAGAAAGAAAAAAGGGAAGACCTGTTTCATCTTTATACGGGATGTGATCCATGCTCTGGTGCGTTCAGAGCAGGGACCATTTAGGGATCTCACCTCCAGGTTGGTGGCTGAGCCTTGGTCCCGATGTGAGCAGAAGAGCACAGTCTCCCCGCACCTCAAGAACCTCCCTGACAACTGGAACTTTTACCTACATTGCCGTGTTCCTCCTCCTTTCCTCTCCTCCCATGTTTACATCAGTCACATGCGTCACTCCAAGTCACGGTTTACAGAGACAGGACGGCAAAGTTGCATTTTATGTGGATATTTTCCTAGTTATTGAGCAAAGGTGATTGGGAGCCTAGCAGAAGTGGGGTCACCAAGCCATTCAGAAAAACAGGAACCATCAATTCATGAGAACTTAAAGAAAAAAAATGGTTTAAAGAACTGAGAAGTTGCCACATTATAGTGAAAGAATGTCAGGTTTTGGAAATGACAAAAAAAGAGCAATTTTCACCTTGAAAACCCAGTGGAGTCGGTTACACAAGACATAACCGCACACAAACACGGACATTTCTTATAATATAATGGCATTTACAGTCAAGAAGCTTCTTTCAGAGTATTTCATGGAAAGTTATTTTAGTAGCAAGGGTAGCCTTAAAGCAGTGAGTATTTGTCAAGAGAGTGAAACCTTAACTTCAAAGCCCGGAGGCGGAGGAGCAGGACTCAGAACTGGAGGCGGCCGGTGGGTCGGTGCCCACGTGCAGCCTCATGACGGTGACCCAGGTGCTGGGGAGTGGGCCATGGGTCCCTGTCCCCTTCAGAAACGTGATCAGGCAGCTGGGGCATCAGACTTCACTGGCACACCCTTGTGGCTGGGTAGGGGGTGCTTCTACCTTTGGGACCCCCAGCTCACCACAGCTTGTGATAAGTGCCAGCTTTTAAATTTTTAAATAATTCTTTTATTGTAAAATGGAGGGCACTATCTGAAGCAAAGCAAATGCTATGTTAAAAAATATGAGTGTAGGATCTGAATAGCTTGTTACTTTCAGGAAATATCTGGAGAAAATATAAAAGCGCCCTGAGGGCAGAGGTTCCCCTAAGGCTCAACTGCCCCAGGACAGAGAATGGGCTCTAGGGTGACCCAGGGGCAGTGCCAGGCCCCTGTCATGACACCAGGTGTGGGGTTTTAGAAGAAAAGACAAACAAATAATACTCATCCATGTTCCTGCCACTGAAGCTCCCTGCACTCCCGTTCAGGCGTATTTCCTTCCAGTCCTTTTGCTCTGTGTATACTTGTATTTGACAATTGCATAAGTAATCTCTCATATAATTAATATCCTTTAAAATGTAGAATAATATCATTGTTAGAGTAATGCAATAAGCACACAGGATTATTTAGAATCATTTTTGTAGTCACCTTAATTTGCAGTCATGTGCAACTGGTCCCTCTTGAGAAGGGCTCTGCATTTAGGGGTATATTTAAAATTTGCCCTCCATGCTGAAGAATTTTTATGGTGTAAATCCAATAAAATTGTAGTTATGCACTGAAAAAAAAAAACATGTGAAGGAATAAACCTGCCCTCTAGAAATACTGATTTAGGAAAAAACTTAGCTAGCACGTTCTTCTGGGGAGAGTCAATTTGAAGGAGATGGCTCTGTGGCCTACAGATTGCACTCATCAATCTCCTGCTCCTGTTTTTGCCCATTTCTCCCCTTCTTTTTCCTTCTTCCCTCCTTCCCTTCCTTCCTTCTCATCTTTTTTTTTTTTTTTTTGCTATTTAGGATGTCTTCTAATACTCTGAATTTTAAACCTTTGGTATATACGCTGCAAATATTTTCTCCCAGCCTGTCTTTTTACTTTGTCTACTGTGTCTTCTATATTATAGAAATATTTAATTTTTAGGTAGTTATTATTTTCCTTCTTAACACCCAGCTTTTGTTTTACTTAGAAAGTCTATTCACACCCCCGAATTACAAAAGTGCTCCTATATTTTTTTCTTCTGATTTTTTATAATTTTGTTTTAGAAGTTTAAGATATCAAATCTATTGGAATTTATTTTTGTTTGTGATTTAAAGGGGGTCTAATTTTTCTCCAAATGGGCAGCAAATTTTCCCAGACTATTTCTGAAATGGTCTACCTCTTTCTGCTGAAATTGTGATATTTTAAGTTCATAAGTTTTTTGTTTGGAGGGAGGGGTGAAATAGGCGATTTTAGTTGGAATGTGGGATTGATGAGCGCTTTAACGTGACATCTCCCTCTTTCATACTCCCTGTGACTTCAGGGCAAAGGGATCGAGCTTAGAACTTTTAGAGAATATGAGATAGAAACACAAAGGGGTCGGGGTGGATAGCTGGGGGCACATGGGCAATGAGCACATGGGGGCATTGGAGCTGGAGCAGAGGAGAGATTTCAGGAGGTGCACTTAGGAGAACCTCGGCGTGAACAGATCCAGCTGCGGGTCAGCTCAGGGAAAGGCAGATGCCCAGTGCTGGACAAGGCCAGGCCAGGCAGGGCCCTTGGGGAGACTCATGGGTACTCGGAGAATCAGGTTCAAGTATCTGTGCACTGAGAAAATTTGACCTCACGTGTGAAAAGCAGACAAGCAACTCAGGTAGAAAATAGACCTGATTTTTTTCTGGAGCCCAAAATAAAGAGATCAGTGGAAATAACCTCAAGAATAAGAGTGGACACAACCCACAGGAGACCAACCCCACCCACGTGTGTAGGTTGAGTCAAGCCAGACACTTAGGGGCTATTTAGTCTGGCGAGGACTCCGAGAGGATGAGGACCTAAGTGGGGCACCGGAAGGCCAGGCTGAGAGCCCCCTTTTAAAAAAGGCTTTCCAGGATACTGTATTTCTGTCTTGCCATCTTGAGGACCTTAAGACCGAGACCATTAAGTCCCAGAACTCTCCCTTCTGGGCCCATGGCTGACATCGGGCTGGGCCAGCCTCAAGGGTGTGTGCTCTGTGGAGTCAGGTAGAGCCCTATGTTCGGTCAGAAGGGCCCAGCTTGGTTAAATGCAGTTAATCCTGAAATTCTTAATAGTTTTGTGAGCACCACGCTCAGCCAGTGAGCGAACCGGCCATCCGTATATGGGATCCGAACGCGGGGCCTTGGTGTTCTCAGCAAATTCTTAATAGTTTTGAATAAGCATGTTCACTTTGCACTGGGCCCCACGTGTTATGTGGCCAGGCCTGGATACAGGGTCCCAGGGGGTCCCAGCCCCTTTCCTGCTGAGCCCAGAGGATGCTTCCAGGCCTCCAAAACAGCGCCCCAGGGAGCCTCTGCCAGAAGGCGGGGCCAGCCCAGATGAGATGTAGTTGTCATTCGTGACTTGGACTCTCCTCCACTGCTTTACGTAACAGCAGATCCTGATTTATGAAATGTGGCTTAAAAGCAGCTTACAGAAATGAAGGGGCAAGGATAGAATGTGCAGTGAGCTTCTGCCCCATTGAAGAGCCTCCAGGCCCTGACTCGCTGTACTTGGGCTGTGTTATAAGTATTAGAGGAATCCACAGAGAGAGAAGGCTGCCAGCAGGAGGCCTACGTGCTCCACTGAACTGAGATATGCACTTACCCGAACGGGTTCCCTGAACTAAGAATCCAGGGGCCCTGAAGGTTGTAGTTGTAGAACTCTGTTGCAGTCTGAGACAAGATCCTTGGGTAGAGCTGTTGGGCAACCTTCCCAATATACCCACCAATCCTGGGGATCCCTCAGGATTGAGGAACCAGGTTTTGTATTTGGAAGTCTTCTGTCATTATCCATGACCTGCCACTTTCGGGTCCTCCCTATATGGTGCGCCAGCCTGGACTCAGCATTCAGGGACTTGAGACAGCACCAGCCAGAGGTGTTTTCCATCACTGCATGCATATTAGGTCCATGCCAGCAGTGTACACGAACACCCCCTTAGAAGGAAACTTGCTGTCCAGTTATAAAGAAAGCACCAGGGGGCCAACCCATGTTCCCAAACTCTCCTAAACCCGCAGCTCCCAGGTGAGTTCTCCTTCTGGACTGCATGGATAAGGCTCCAGCCAAGGTGAGCTCATGGAGGTCAGAGCTGGCAGCATCTGGTAGCTCAACCCACATGATGCCTTATGAAATGGGACATCCAGCAAGTCCAGCTGCAGCTGCCCCACAGGAAGCAGTGACTCCAATTAAACTCCCTCTCTGCTGTTTTTATGTTCAGGCCACCTGTGGGTCAGTCATTCAGAATGTGGTGATGCCTGTAGAGGCAGCACTGGACGTCAGTGAGTGGTGTGAGCATAATAAATTCTGTGTCCCAGAAGAGTCTACAGTCAAATGCAGAATGGGAAAATCCAGATGATCCAAGAGAAGCACCTTTAAAAAACATACACACATACAAAACTGCAGGACTTCTCGAAGCCTTTGGCCATGTATTGTAAATAGTCAAACATGTGCTTTGAAAATATCCAACATGGCATAAAATATGCAGTATATGCTAAATGTAGATGACGGTGGAACCCTCCACTTTTTTGTTGTTGTTGGAGAATTTCATGGGACCAGAGTTCCAAAGAACCCAATTTAGGACAAAACATATGAATGTTCTAAAAGAGTAGAAGGAATAAATTATTATGGGCTGAAAGATAAGTGACATTTGAATTGAACTTTTAAAAATGGGTAAAGATTTCCATATGGTAGGAGTGGCGTAGTCAGAGGCAGAGCGCAGCGGCTGTGGTCCACCCAGGGCGGCTGGCTTGGGCAGGCCGCGGTGGAGCAGGAGGCTGGAGTGTTTGTGTGGAGCTCATCTGCCAGATCACGGTGTTGGGTCTATCGCCTGCAGGCAGCGTGTGTGTATGTATGTGTGCATGTGTGTGCATGTGTGCGTGTGTGCGTTGTGCGTGTGCGTGTCACTTAAAGGTTTTTGAGTGGGGCTAGAATGATGAACGAACAGTGTTAGAGTAACAACTTTGTGGGAAGAATTGAAGTGAAGATACTGGAGATGTGTAGCCCTCTTAGAAGTCACTCTTGGCACTGGAAGTTTGGCATGGCTGGGAAGGGATGGCCTGGACCACGGGAGGTGACGGAATGGACCCGCGAGAGCTGCAATCAGGACAGAAGTGTCAGGATGGAGAACTGGCTGAATCGTGAAACTGCAGGCCACCCACGTCACACTCAGAACAGATGGCAACACCTGGGCCCCTCTCTTGCAGATGGGTCAGGAGCATGCGACACGTGTGGGGGTGGGCACAGACTGGTAGCGGTGTCTCTCACCCAAGCGTTAAGAGTATTGCAGAGTAGAATTATTGTTATACAATCGGTGAAGCTCCTTTAGGGGACTCTCCCTCTCTCCCTCAAGTGTATATTGGCTGAGCAGCCACTGATAGCAAATTGGAGACACTTACATGCCAAGAGCGCCCCCTTCACCACTGCAGTGAGGCCGTGTGTCTGCAGGCTGCCCACATGGAGACCATGTAAGTGACCAGGGCCCAGGGCTCTGGCACTGTGGAGAAATGGGAGGCTTACCATTGCTGGTCAATAGCTACAATCCCAGGTAGTATTAGGTAATATACAATTAATAAAGAATATTCTAACTGAATCTGGCTCTTTTGAAACAAGGAAATTTACTGCTACTTGGAACCAGTGAAATCCACTGCTCACTGAATCACAGGTCCTGGAATCTCACAAATTTGCACATTGTAGTTGCGAATAAGTAGATAATTCAAATAATCCCTGTGGTTTGAAAGTCACAGGTTTTGTTGCTTAACATTCATACATGAGACAAAGAACATTTGGGAAATATCCCTTGTTAGATCAAGGCTTGATGCCTGGGTCAAGTGCAGCTCCTGCAGACCGTCTCCCAGAAAGACTCAGGCAGCTTCCATTCTCTGTACCGCTCATCTGATCGCCTCATCTCACGCACACATCTATGCGTGTCCATGTTGACGTGTGAGCATGCTCCAGCGTGCCCTCACGTGCAGACACTTTGCACATGAAATTTAAGCCCTCTTCCATCAAGGCATACAATAGCCAGGACAGATGGATGGGAGGATTGGTGTACTTAGAAGGGCAGACATGAAAGTCACTGTACATTATAATGAACACCAAAAGCCAGTTTCCTTTGGAATCTGCTGTTAGAAATATTTCTGCATTCAGATTAGGAAGTGATGAGATTCAAAGGATGTGAAAAAATCACAGATATAAAACTGGGCACCGTTGGGTAGGTACTGATGAGGGTACAGAGGTGAAGCGGAAAGGAATCCCAGTGGAGATGACTTATAGCCTCAGAAGAGTGAAATGGGAGCATAAAGGAGGAAAGGGGAACGCTGAAGGGAGCCTTGGGCAATGTGATCGGAGTTCAGGGAGGGATGGTGACTCGCCCATAGGGACGGGTGCTCGTGAGGGGGCAGTGTTTGGAAGAGACCTTGAGAGGCAGGTGGATTTGGCTGTGAAGCGGTGGTCCAGGTGGGGGTCAGCTTGTGCAAAGGCACAGAGGTGGACACGTGAAGGCTGCGTGGATGAGAGGGGTATGGTGTGTCACATAGGGAGAGATGCACCACTTGGCAGGGAAGGTGAGTTTGTGCTGGTCAGGCCTGCTATGGCAGAAATATGCAAATGAGTGCGGTCCCTCACGGCAGTGCCCTCCTGACACACTCTTCCGCTGGGGTTGACATTGCTCGGATCATGGCTGAAACTCCTTTTGGGGGATTACCTGAGAGCCCATTTAGAAGCCACGGTGAGAAGAGCCCTCACTGCTCTAGCTTTGACCCAGCCAGGCCCCCACCTGGCCCACTTCACCTGACAGTTTCTAAAATCTCTCCCATGGAATATGTCACTCTATTAAGCATCCATAGAATGCACCGTGGGCCCGAAAAGTTATTCCAAAAGAAGAGCTTGAAAATCGAACACTGAGCAGCAAGACTGACTTCCAAACCACAGGGTTTGTTTGAATTATCAACTTAGTCCTTTATTAAGAACTTCGATGTGCAAATTTGCAAGATTCCAGACAGGCAGTTAAGTGAACTGTGGATTTTGCTGTTCCAAATAGCAAGAAAATTCCTTTGTTTTAAGGAGCCAGGTCCATTTGGATATTCTTTCTTTACACGTATTCCAGCATTAATATGACTCCAAACGCCTAAGTGGAGCCCTTTTTGTGTGTGACACTGGGCATTTCCCATACCACTGAGGGCTTGCCACGGTGCTCAGCATGGATCCGATTGCTTCTCTCCACAGCCCCCCCTGGCTAACTGTGCTGTGTGTGTGTGTCTGTGTGTGCTCTTGTGTTGGTGCTGGTGATGTCCTGGCTCTATACCACTTTCCTTAGTATTTAGAGTTCCACTGGGAGGACATCACTGTTTTGTGGAATCAGTCTTCACATATTGGCTGAGATCATGTGGCCTGAGTGTCCTCTGAGCACTTGCAGGCTGGGCTGCCTCAGTTGTGTCCAACGGCCTGCTAGACAGAAAGCCTGGACATCTTGCAACAGTTTGCAACCAAGTGGAAAAAACTAAAGTAGTTTTGATTTGTGCATTGGTCTGCTTTGTGTTGCTAAAAATCCCACAGACTGGGTGGCTTAAACAACAGAAACTGGCTTTCCCAGAGTTCTGGAGGCTGGAGGTCCAGATCAAGTCATTGGCGGGACTGGTTTCATTGTACAGCCTCTCTCCTTGGCTGGCCGAGGCTGTCTCTCCCTGTGTCGTCACTCTGTCTTTCCTCTCTGTGTGCTCGTGTCCACGTCCCAATTCCCTTTTCTCATATACACCACTTGGACTGGATTAGGGCCACCCTAATGACCTCCTTTTTCCTTAATTACCTCTTTAAAGACCCTACCTGTCTCTAAACACAGTCCCATTGTGGGGTGCTGGAGGTTAGGACGTCAACATATACATTTGGTGGGGGACACAATTTAGCCCATGACAGTTTGTTTTGTGTAATGCATTTGAAAGACCCATTTTCATTCATTTATCTTACCCATGGATGAATTATGCAGCACGTGGCTAGGTGAAATGTTTGCCAATTAACGTAATCACGTTCAATTACAGATTCTGTGCTTCACAGCTGGCAGCTACAAAAATTCAGCATTTTGCTTGCAGGTGTGTCAAATCTATTTGTGGTTTCAAACAATATACTTTTCATCTCCAACAGTTCTGAACCAGGGTCACTAATTGCAAGTATGTGGAATATGATTCTTATGCATGTGGGAGGAAAGGGCTCCTGGCTTTCTGGTCATAAGGGCTACATCACCTGACGCTTGGCCTGTCTGGTTCCTCTCACCTCTGTCAGGGCCCTTGGGGTCTGCTAAGGCCAGTTTTGGCTGTGCTCGTTGAGACCTGGTCATTCTGTAGACCCAGCCTCTTTCTCCCATGCTCCTTCTCTAAGATTTTCTAAAGCATTATTACTGGCAATCCACTTTAGAATCTTGTCAAGGGTAAATATAAAGTTCAAGGTGTATGGAGTTACCTTCTTGCCCTTTCTGGCCACCAGCATTTCCCATGTCTTACAAATGCCTGAGAAGCTCACTGTGGCGGCTTCAAGAGCTCAGCTCCTGGCTTCTGGGCTGCAGGTCGCTGGTGCAGAATCAGAACTCAGTTACCAGGTGCCACTTTCACAGCCTCCACCCCCACCCTGGGCTTTAATTGCTTCACATGATGTCTGTGGTCCTTTTGATAGTTAATTTTATGTCAACTTTGCCAAGCCATGGTACCCAGATATTTGGTCTAACATTATTCTAGGTGTTGCTGGGAAGGTATTTTTAAAGATGAGATTAACATTTAAATGAGTAGACTTGGAGTAAAGCAGATTGATTATCTTCCATACTGTGGGCAGTCCTCATCCAATCAGGTGAACACCTTGATAGAAAAAGACTGACCTCCACTGGAGAAGAAATTCTGCCAGCAACATCAGCTCTTCACTGGGTCTCCAGTCCTCCAGCCTGCCCTGCAGATTTTGGACTTGCCAGCCCTCATGATCATATGAGCCAATTCCTTAAAACAAATCTCTCTCTCTCTCTCTCTCTCTCTCTCTCTCTCTCTCTCTCTCTCTCTCTCTCTCTCTCTCTCACACACACACACACACACACACACACACACACACACACACACACACACACACACACACACACACACACACACAAGTCCTGTTCGTTCTGTTTCTCTGGAGAGCCCTGACTAATACAATCTTTTCCCCAGTATTAACATTATTTTCTTTGACAGAAAAGATGAATAAAATAGGAATACAGAAGTTCTGTTTTCTCTCACGTCCAAGCTCTTCTATTTCTCTTTAGCCCATTTAGATGTGTACCTTCCTGAGAGTGCTCTACCATGGTGGCTCTGTTGAGTTCCATTTAAAATCACATATTAAGCACCTACTATATGCTGGGCACTGGCTCCCAACAGGCAGGTGGGCACCTTCTCCCCCATGCACCATCTTTCTGTATTTTACCTGGCCGTTTCCCTTAGATCTCTACCATGTGGCTGTGCTAACTTCTTTAAGCAGCTCTCCCTTCTTCCTGACTGTCCAGACTGATACACCCCCTAATCTCTCATGTCTAAAATCATGGAGCCAATCACTTCTTTAGATCTGTAGTATATATAAATAACATTTATTTATATGTATATATTTATATACATTTGCATACATGTATATAAATACATTTAAATTCCTAGAGACTTGTTTGAGGGCAATGTTTTTAAATGTTCCAGTTTAACTTCCTACTAAAAATAGGAATTTTGGCAGGGGGTGAAATTGCCTGTTCTGCTCACAGGGACTGTAATTGGAAAGTGGTTTTGAGTCCGGGGCACTATAGAGAAGTGCTCAGCACGTGACCCCGGGCGGGATGCAGGGCTCCCCAGTGCGTGCGGAGAGGTAGGAGATCATTCCCTGCACGATGCTGTCGTGGTGGAAAGGAGGTGCCATCGCAGGCTGCCCAGTGGAGCTTCCGAGAAAACTGTCTCTGGCCACTTCTGTCCTCCTGCGCGTCCTCTACCTGAGGCAGCGTCCTCTTGCCACCTCTCCCCAGCACATCCCTCTTTAGCTTCCCTCTGAGTCACCCCCGTGTCTCCCCTGTCAGCCGACTCAAGGTCCTGCTGTCTGGGCCTCTCTCTTTTCTCTTAGGCAGAGGGCAATTGTGCCTTCTTTGATTTGCTCCAACTTTTATCTCTTCTCTTAAAACCTACCCATGGTCACCTTCAACATCATCAGAATCCATCTTCCTTGGAAGGGACGAGGAAGGAGATTTTTTTGTAACTCGATTTAATTTTTCACATCTTAAATGATTAGATTTTTTCTGGCAGTGATTGGTGTTGGATTCTGAACTGTCTTTCCTATCCCAAAGAATGAAGTCCCATCTACTCGATGCGATGAAGGAGTTTCCACTTTGAGAGCGGGTTGTTGGCCAGGTCTGGGGATGAGCTGTTAGTCTGGACCTCAGCACACTTACTCACAGAAGACAGGTTGCAGGGGAGGTCCCCGGGTGTCCAGTGAAAGCTCGCTCAGCCTCCCTGGGGGACTATGAGGCAAGAAGAATGGACAGTCCCATGACTCTGAGCACCAGCATGCAGCACTTCATACAAGTTTACGGGAAGACCTATAGATGTTTCCAGCGGGAATGCAGGGGACCCTTCTCCCTTCCCGGCATTAGCCCACAGCTATGGAACGGTAATTTCCAAAAGCTCCCCAGGAAAGAAGGAAGGGAAGGGAGAGGACAGAGTCCCCTGCAGAGTGAGAAGGGGACATGCATTCTTGGATTTCTATCCAGGGCCAAGAAAGGGTAAGAGGTTCTCTGCAGGCCAGGAAACTAGGTAGAGTCCTGAACCAAGAACGACTTTTTCTTTTTTATTAGATATCAGCTACTTTTATTGACAGAGCTGTTGGAGACCAGGGATTTGGTGTGTGGAAACAATGAGATCCCTAACCCAGCAGCCCAGGACTAGCCAGATGTGTCCACACAGACCAGAAAGGGCTGGGCAGCCACCAGCCTGCCTGTGCACGACAGGGGAAGATAAGCCCTTCTTGAGTAAATGGTGTTCAGAAGTTGGGCAAAATGTGTGCATCTGGTGGTTTTGTGCTTCCATAGACGTAATACTGCACAGAAGTCAAAAGCAAACGCCTTGAATTCTAGCCTTTTCATTGGGCAAGTTACTTCGCCTTTCCTAAGTCTTGGCTTTGTCATCTACAAGCAAAGACGGACTCTGCCTCATAGTTCCACACACAGTGCTGTGGCGGTGCTCAGGCCAGTGCCTGCAGGGAATTAGTGGATAGCCCAGGTATACTTTAACTGAGCAGGTTTCCTCAACCTGACCTTGTGTCCATGACCTTTCATAGAGGTGGAAATAGCCTCTAATTTTGTTCAGAACCCTTTGCAAAGAAACATGGACTTGCTCTTGGCTTACATTTGAGTTGGTCTTACAGTGAAGACCTCCAGCCATTGCTGTCGGTGTGTGCCTGTTTCAAATCGAGGAACAAGTCACTAAAGGATTCTCTGGCATCGGTTATTACTATTCAGGGTTTTCTGAGAGGGGTCAGTGTCTTTAGTTTTTGTCTTATAAAGGTTTCCCACCTGCAGTTTAGTTTACAGTTATTTTTAAAGCTTTTTATAAACTATCTAGATTTTCTTTGTACTTGGGGTAATTGACAGAGTAGTCAGTCACTTCATTGCAGCTGTGAGCTTTACACAAACCTGCAAATGCACCTTGAAAATGAAACTGAGTATAAGTGGGGACCAAGGAAGAATGTCTTTGAGGGAAATAGAAATTTTTATCCTGAAAATGCCTCCTCCTGTGTGTCTACTGAAGGAAACCCTTGACATCTTCTAGAAAAAAAAAAAATGCAAAATCATTCACCAAGAATATCTGAATCTCATAAATAAAATGATAATGATTACAGCTTAACACAGAATTATTCTGGTCTGAAATTCATATAAAAATATATCTAAACAATCTACTTCACATGATAGTAAAGGAAACCATGCCATGTGGCCACCCCTGCTCTCCACCTCCTGTCAAATTTTGCAAACACTGTTTCTGGGCTTAGAAGTTTTTGTGTGAGTGGATGTTACTCAAATCACAGGAGTTAAACAGAAAATGCAACAGGCGTAACGTGGATAAAATGACTACACACTCCAATTTCTAGAACGTGACTTGAATGTGAACTAGACATTTGTTTTCCTAAACCCCAGGAGACCTGAGGATTCTAGACATGTGTAGAGCTGATCTGCAGGCGCTGAAGCTGTCTGTCCACTCTCAGGGAGGGGAGGTGGTGTGTGTCCCCTTGGATCAGAGTGAATGAGTCGGCACACCCCCCAGTGGTCTCCCTCCTTCTGTCTGTATAATTCCTGGCACGTGCATTTTAACGCTCCATTTATGTTAGAAGTTTGGTGTTAGCCTCCGGGCTTTACTCTTGACACTGCCACTAATTCTCTACTTTATATTCGTGATTGCCCTTCTGAAAGGAGAATCTTGTTTCAAAATTGCACCTGGGCATTTTAAAGTAAATATGATGCAAATACTTAGTTGGCCTCCTGTGTACATTAACTTCAGAGTGAAGAATGAATATGTAAGACTGGTTGGGGGAGAGCAAAGAAAATAATTTGCATAATGGTGTTTGCTGCCTGGTGAAACTGAAACCCAGGCTGTGTGTGTGGGTGGGACCTTGTTTCCTAACGTCAGCGCGGCTGCCCACGAATGCCCCCACCAACGCGCGGTGCCCTCCAGCCGCCCACAGAAGCAGAGCGAAGGCAAGGCGAAGGGGCTGGGGCCACCAAGCATGAAACCAGATGAAACACCTGGAGCTCAGGCTGGCTGCAGGCTCCCTACTGTCACCCTGTGAAGAAACACACTTTTTCTTCTGATGCATATTGAAATCCATCAGTGGGCTCTCAACTTGTGTGACATGGCAGATCTTGAAAATGGGGGTAAACTATTTCTAAAGAGCTTCTTCTCCCCACCTCCCCCCATCTTGAAAGTCATTTTCTGAGTCAGCTAAAATGTTCCAGAGCCTTGTAGAATGTTCCAGAGCCAAGGTTGAGTGTGTGTAGGGCATGGCCCACTGTTACTAGAGTATGCTCAGCCCTCGGGTGTCACAAAGGGCACTTCATGGAGCAGTACCTTTCCCCCACTTGATCTGTACTCCTGAAGTGCTGCAAGGCATTTCTGATTAGTAGTAATTTGAAAATGATTTGATCTTATATCTTCCATCATGTTTGGCTAGCTAATGTCTCTAACTAGCAGGGTGATTTTTTATTTTTTATATTTTTTTGACCGTTCCAGAATGTTGTTGATACAGGACGGATTTGCTTTAAGGACCAGATTTCCCACTGTAAAATATATATGTACTCCTTACAGTGCTGCAAGAGTAGAAGCCTTTCACACCCGTGTTTCTTTCTGCTCTGTCTTCAGCCAGCACTGGGTCTGTATCTTTGCTGGTAGAAAGAGAGGGAAAGTTCTCCTCGAGGAGTGGTTCCCACCCCAGGGGCCTCGGGTCCCTTCCATGATGCTCTCAGGGGCTCTGAAATCCACCTGCCTGTCAGCCCTTGTAAATAACAAGTAACTAACAGCCCTAGCATTTATGTATTCTGTGATATAGGAACTCTTTTGATGTTAATAATACAAATTCTTGTATATGCATAATTAAATTCTCATTATGGTGTTTCTTTAATTATCAGAAAATAAAAATATAATATGTGTGTGTTTGTGGGGGTAGGGGTGACTTAGACTCATGAGGTGAGCATTACAGCCTGGGGCTGGCGTTGGCCAGGAGAGCCACGAGGAGATGGCGTTACGCTGCCAGCAAAGGTGACCTCCGGGAATTTTGGTTGCTGTTTATTTGCCCCCAGGATGAACATCATGGAACTGTTTTTCATTCTTCCATAATGAGTACAGCTTTTCACCATCAACTTCATATCTGACAGTATTTGTCTTTATGAGAACAGGACGAAGAAGACAGTCTGCTCATGTGCAATTCTGTCAGGGGTTTGTGCGTTGCTGGCACTCAAAACCTATGGATGAAGCCAAAAGACAAGGACAGGGGCTTTATTTAGTTAACTTAAAATTTTTAATTGGTCTGTGTTGTTTTTCCTGTTACGCTTTCGAATAAGGAGGAAAAACTAGTTTCAAAACTAGAATTGAGTTATTGCATGTGTTTATTTCCACAAACATTACCTGGGTGATTATTATGTCCTGGGCACCATGCTATCCTAAGGCATAGTGCCCTTGTCCTTGGGAAGTTCACAGTTTGGAAGATAATGTGATATCAACACTCCTGTTTCCTGACAGCCAAATATGTGCCAGGCTCTTGGCCAGGTTCATTGTGTGAATTATCTCATTTCATCCTCACACAATCTATGAGCGAGGTACTATTATGATCCCTATTTAACAGATGAAGAAAATGAGGCACAGAGAGGTTAAGTAAATTGTCCAAGATCACACAGCGGGTAAGTGACAGGGCCCAGATTTGAAGCCGGGCAGTTAGATCCCAAAGTGCATTCTCTTAATTCCCATGCCACAAAGCTACTCTGTGAATGAAGCACTCTGGAAACTCAGAGAAGTACTCAGGGTTCTGTCTGTGAGAATCTGGGGCACCTTCAAAGAAGAGCCAATCTTTAGCTCAGCCAAGGGCTGGGCCCCGGTGTTGGATACACACATAAGCTGGTATTTGCTGCTAATGACAGTAGAAGAAAAGTGAGACGGGGCCGTTTGTTCACAAGTAAAGATGAGCCAAGCTTTGAAGGACGCTGGCTGTTTTCAGCTTTTTTGACTTGCCTCCAGCGTTACATGGTTAACATTGGTGAGCATGGCATTCCTGTCCCACACAGCAAGACGTTACTCCTCATGCACATAATTCTGGGCAGAAAGTGAGTAAAAGTATCAGACTTAAAAGAATATTTCATCAAGATGTGCTGACTGGGGATTTCACTCTTTGACACTAGAATGCCTTTGCATTTGGGAACACAATGAAACAGGTGACAGTCGCTGAAAGATGCCGAGATGGGTGGTGGAGAGGTCAGAAGCCCCGAGCTGCCCTCTGGCGGCTTTTACCAGTTAGAAAGCAGAAGAGGAGAACATTTTATCCCAGGAGGATAAAATATTTGTTTGGAGCCTACTGTGCCCAGCCCAGCATTAGATCCTCTGAGCACTTGTTCCTTGAGAAGTTCATGGGTTCGTGAAGGCCACGTGCAGAGGAGGTGCTCAGCGCGGTGGCAGCCCAGGAGGGAACTCGTCAGGGGCGTCGGGGACTCCATGGAAAGGAAAGACGTGGCTGAGCCTTGAAAGACTGAGGAGATGTGGGGAGGAGACAGAGCATCAGAGGCTGCCAAGTGGAGGCAGAGGCTGGCACTGGTGTGATCGAGGAGAAAGTCTGGCCATCCTCCTCGGTGGACAGTGGGATTTTATCTGTCCAAGAGCAGTGGCTGTGTCGTATCTATCTCTGCCCCCTTCCCCGTCCCTTCCTCTCCTCTGTCTCCCATCCCATGGCATCTTATTGGAGCTTGTTATGGGCTGAAGTATGTTCCCCTCGAATTCATCTGGTGAAGTCCTAATCCCCAGTACCTCGATGTGACTGTACTTGGAGACAGGGTCTTTGAAGCGGTAATGAAGGTACAATGAGGTTGTATGGGTGGACCCTAAGTAAATATGACCGATGTCCTTATAAGAGGAGATTAGGACCCAGACATGCAGAGGGTAGACCATGTGAGGACATAGCACAGAGGCTGCTGTCTATAAGCCAAGGAGAGAGGCCTCAGAAGAAACCAATCCTGCCGACACTTTGATCTCAGACTTCTAGGCTCCAGAACTAAGAGGAAGTGTTTCTGTTGTCCGTCCGTGATCCTCTGTTCCAGTAGCCCTAGCAAACTAACGCAGTGCTCAGTGCATTTTTGTTGAATAAAGCATGAAGAGATGGAGGGGAGGGAGAAAATGTTGCATTGCTGCGGCAGGAACCAGCCACAGAGGAGGTCTTTTTCAGCGAGGGCAGAGAATTCAAATTCCATGTCGGAGGCGGCAGGGAGCTCTGTAGGTCCTTGAGCAGGGGGATTCCATGGCCAAAACTATGTTTTAGGAAGACTGGTGTGTTCAGGCTTGGGAGCTCTGGATGAGTCAGAAGAACCAGGACTAGGAGCCTTAAGGAAGGGTTAGTGGGTGACTGATGGGTGCTGGCACAATGGAGGGGCTTCTTTTGTTCCCTTTATGCCAGTATTCTCTCTTGGAGGGGCAGATGAGGACCTCTGATGGACCAGGAAATTGGAATTCTACCTGGGAGAGAAGCCCATGAAGGCCCTGATTGGACAGAGACCAGCTCCCCTCACCTGTAAAATGAGAGTGAATGAGCTGGTCTCTAGGGAATTCAGAATCCACACCTGTGGAGTCCCACAGGGTAGGTGAGATTTTAGGGGGACCAGGTGTGTCCTCAGAGCCAGATGGAAGCTTTCACCAAGGGGCTGTGGCACCCTAGAAATATCTCCTGGGGAAATGAAGGGAGGCTGAATTGGGGGCTCCACAATCAGAATCCATCCAGAGACCAAAGAGGCCAAGAAAGGTGAAGCCCGTGGGCAGCAGTGGGCTTGATGGCCCCTGGCCTGACCTGGCCACTGGCTTTCTTGTGCTCTTTAGCCACCGCCAATGGGAGGCTGGTTGGCATTCCTTCCATGGTCCTTAGATTGAGTAGATCTTGGTTTCGCATTAAATTCTAAGCTCAGTGGATGACATGACCCTTTCTGTTTATACTCAGAGCTGCACAATGATGGATGAATGAATGAAAGATCGGGTCAGATCAAATGTCAAACCTCAGCAGACATCCCTGAAGTTAGAGTTGTTTCTGTGAAGAAAATCAAAGCTTACAGTATCAAGAACATTTTTAAAAGTGCACTCTGATCAAATGGATTCATAACTCTTTTTGTTTCTAAGTGTAGTCTGTGTGAATATATTTTAAAAGCCCTTATTATGCTGAGCTATTCTGAACCTCAGTAAGAAACCAACAATTCTAAAAAATACCTGTAAATATTATTTGTTATAATATAAAAATCAAGAGCTCTTCAAACATTACTCTGTCCTAGTTGGCCAAATTCCATAGCAAAAAACACTGAACCCCAAAGAAAGTAAGGTTCCTGGGGTGGAGGGCATTGGTGTCTTATCAAATGGCTGACAGGAATAATGTTGAAAATAGAAAGAGGCCTAGTGATTATATCGTGTAGTCTCTTGTCGTTACTTACTCTTCTGTTTCAACAAACCATTTAATTGGGTTTGCTATTTTTTTCTGGATGCTTTAACTTCCATTTTAATTTCTGTTATAATTGATGTACAATTGTAAAGGGGAATCAGAGGGACCCACCTTGGCAGCCCAGGGTAATGTCTCTGGGAGTAGGATCTCCCAGAGTTTCTTTAGTGGGTCACTTATGTCATTGAGTGAAACCTTGTGGACATCTGGGGCTTGCTTCCCTGGTATCTCATTAGCAACCTTCAGAACTCCACCCCAGGAGAGGAGCGGAAATATGGCTGGTAAATCAATCAGGACATCACAGTCCTCTACTGTTTGTGATTGGCTCATGGATAGGCACGTGACCTCGGCTGGTCCAATCAGAGTGGTCCAGTCAGTTTCTAAAGTGTTGACTTCACCATGCTAAGGAGCAGAGACACTAAGAACTGCTTTCCACTTGATTTTATTGGACGTTTTTGTCTTTAGTTAGGTGGGATGGACTGTTGAGTAACACGGAGTACTTTATGAAGGAAGAGAAATCTATACTTATAGACCCTCTCCTTTGGGCGTGGACAGAATATAATTGCAGAGGCATTTCTGATTTAAGTTTTTTGTTTAAAAGTGACAGAAAACCTCACTCAAAGTGGTTGAAGCAAAAAGGCTCCTGTGAGTGAACAGTCTAGGAATAAGGTTGGCATAGATACAGCTCAGGTGAAGTCAAACTGTTTCAGCGTCTTTCTCTTCTCCTCCTGGCTCACTTTCTAATATGTTGACTTCATTCTCAGACAAACTCAATTCTCAGAGTCTCAAGGGGGCTGCCATTCGTCCTTTCTGTCCGTCCCAACATTCCTGTAAAAATGTTGAGATGCACTCTGATTGGACCAGCTGAGGTCACGTGCCTATCCTTGAGCCAATCGCAGACAGTAGAGGACTGCGAGCTACTGATTGATTTACCAGCCATATTTCCACTCCTCTCCTGGGGGAGGATTTCTGAAGATTGCTCATGGGACACTTAGGGAAGAAAGCCACAGATGTCCACTAGGTTTCACTCAACAACACAGGTGACCCACTAAATTTAAGCTTATTGGTGTGCAAAGGAGCCGTTTCTTGACTTGCAAGTAGCCACCTACTGCTTACTTGCTGCACTAGCTATCCCTTTTGCAGGCAAGCTGGAGGAGGAACCTCAGTAGCTTTCAAGGTAGCCCCTGACAAATTTAGCATCATGCCCATCATTCCTAAACCCAGTGTGAAATGGTGGCAGCAGACAGCCCCTTCACAGACCGCCTGCCCTTGTTCTGCCACCCTCCCTCCCAGCAACCCCAGCTCCTGGTGCCTCGTGTCCAGTGTCTTCCTTACTGGTGCATTGTCTTTTGTGTGAGAGGAGGACTTTCTTATTTCATGCATCTACGTTTTCTTTCTGTGGTGCAAACATAGCAGTTTTTATTCTATGTATCACTTAGTTACAGCTAATGAGTTGCTTCGAAAACACTTTCCAATGCGGGTGAAATGTTTTGTCCACTTTTATGCCCAAGGAACAATTCCTCCCTTAGCAGAAGTTAGCACATAAATATTCATCGATGCCTTTCTTGCCAGTCAAGAATGCCACAAGGTCAACCTAAGTGTCCATCAACAGATAAATGCGTAAAGAAAATGTGGTATATAGATGCAATGGAATACTACTCAGCTTTTAAAAAGAGGGAAATCCTGTCATTTGTGACAACATGGATGAATCTAGAGGACATTATATTAAGTGAAATAAGCCAGGCACAGAAGGACAGGTACCGCACGATCTCACTCATATGTGGAATCCGAAAGAGTTTAACCTGTAGAAGTACAATGTAGAATGGTGGTTAATCAGGAGCTGGGGGTAGGAGGGCAGAGTTGGGGACATGTAGATCAAGGAACACAAACTTTCAGTTAGAGAGGAAAAATAAGTTCTAAAGATCTACTATACAACATAGTGACTATAGTTAATTACAATGTATTGTATTTTTGAAAATTGCTAAGAGAGAGGATTTTTAAGTGTTCTCTCCACCAAAAAATGATAAGAATGATAAGTATTTGAAATTATGCATATGTTAATTAGCTCAATGGAGCCATTTCACAATATATATTTTAAAACAGTGTGTTGTACACAGTAAATATATACCATTTTTGTCAATTAAAAAATTTTTAAAAAATAAATTACAAAAAAAAAAAAATGCCACAGGGATGTTCTCTCCAATAAGGGTCCCCCTTCCTAGATGTGACTGGTGGCAGGGTTGATCAAGGCCACTCGGCAGAACAAAACAACCCACATTCCTTTGTCTCCCATGGTCAAGACACATGTGGTGAGCTCTCACTGATTACAAACAGCAAGCGGATG
This sequence comes from Cynocephalus volans, assembly GCF_027409185.1. NCBI lineage: Eukaryota > Metazoa > Chordata > Mammalia > Dermoptera > Cynocephalidae > Cynocephalus > Cynocephalus volans. Next base: position 87,017,561 of record NC_084473.1, read on the forward strand.
ATGGCTGCTGTGTTATTTGGTGACCTTCACTGTTTATTATGATTGTTCAATTCGCTTTTCGTCCCTCATGGCACTTTCAACCATTTAGGAAGACTGTATTTGTTCTGCTACATGTGCAGCCTGTTTCTGATTAGTTAAATTGGTCTTGACCAGTGCTAAGTTCACATTTCAGCTTTGATTTATGCCTCCCCTATCTGCAGATAGGTTTCTTGTTACCCCGTCCATTAGAAGGCCTCTTCTTATTTACTCCTTTTCGTTGTCATGTGAACACGGTAATTGGTACCAGGAAGGACTAGGCAAGGCCATGCATGCTCATTTCATAAGAGTCCGGGACATGGAGGGTAAATAATAACAAAATCCCTGATTCCTGGGGCGTGAAAGAAAATCTGAGGCAATTCCCTGAGTTGATAATCCCAAATTTCTAGGTGTCCTTGAGTAGGGAAAACTTGACGTTAGAACCATTTAAAACAAATGGGATGATGGTATTTAGAACAAGAGATATAAAAGAAGGGTCCCCTGGAACCGTTGCAAGGCCTAGGCCTTCGATGAATGCAGCCCACAGAGGTAGACTGCACATGCCAGGCTGTTTTCAAGAGAAAATGTGGCCACTGAGGCCAACAGTTTAAGTCCTGTGGCCATTCCTTGCTTCCTCAATCTTAGTGGCCCTGTGCTGTGTGTAAAAAGTGGACAGTGAAGCAGCCCGAAGAACAGCCTGGCGGGCAGGCTAGGGAAGAAAGAGCATTCGCAGGAGTCACTGACAGTTCTGTCATGACTTCATGTCTTAGCTGGAGGTTCCCTAGAGGAGACCCTGTTCTTACGAAGAGAAATGCAGGTGTCTCCAAGCTTCTGTCCACCTCTGAGCTTGGGAACCTCAACGAATGCACTTTACCTTGACCACATACTGTCATTCTTCTCCTGCACAACCAAGCTCTGCAATAAACATTATGGGAGACATTTGCATTTTTACTGTATTCACGGGGATTTCTAGCAAAAAACCAATTTCTTACTGATAAAATATGGACTTTTCCAGTGTAGAAATGAATGCTGACATACCAATATGCAGAAAACAAGCCCACTCATTTTTTTAAAATTAAAAAATTATGCTCTTATAAAATAATAAATTCCATTTATTTTGTCTTAATTTTTGTCATCAGAGACGTTTGAAGGCCTGAGGTGGGTTCAGTGAAAAAACACCACCCAACAGCATTGAAAAGACGGTGTGCATGTGTGCTGTGAGCAGGACTCTGCAGTGTATTCATTTGTTTTCTTTTCCCCCATTTATACAGACTTTTGTTCTGCTCTTAGATAAAATACTAATAAACAGGAAGTTGAAAAAAATGTCGTGCAATTGTTCTGAATGTTGTTTTTCTTGTAGGGCTTTCTGGGCCACGCCACCCCCTCCTATTCAGAGCAGGCCCTGTAGGTGGTGGTGTTACTAAAGAAGTGAGTCTGTAGACGCCTGCCTCTGCTCTGCGGCTCCTCGCCTCCTGCCGAGGCCTCAGTCTTCAGGACATTCCAGCAATTTCTTCATTTATTTGTCCTGAACCAAGTTGTAGAATTTTAAGGAGGTGAAAGTAAAGCAATTTCCAAGGGAAAATGTATTTTTCTTCTTTACTCCATTGAGTGCACAAGAATATTTTATTTCCCCTGAATGTTCATTGCGTGTGTGTGTGTGTGTGTGTGTGTGTGTGTGTGTGTGTGTGTGTGTTTGGGTGCGTGTGTAAAAAAGAACCAGGAGCAAACAATTCAGTAGGAACGTGCAATCCTTTGTGTACCTTTAGGACTCTTAATTTGCTACAAACCAGAATTGTTGCCATTTGAACAAGTTGTTCAGAAAATCTGCCATGTTATTCTCTTTCTAAAAAGAATGACTTGAATAACCATGCAACACTTGCTCGGTTTCATGATCCACTCCGAGATTATGGGCAAGAACAGATACTCCTGAAAGTAGCCCTCACCTCTCCAGGCCCTCTGCCCTCAGCAAGTCCTGGCCTGTGTGAGCTGAAGGGTCTGGAAGCTCCAGCCTCTAGGAGTGACCAGAGGCCAGACAGGGAAGCCCTGGGTTGTGCTGATTCTTGAGCAGCAATTGTCAGTCACAGTGTAGTGCCATCCCAGTGGTCATCCAAAACACTGTGCTGGGTTTTTGTCTCTTCCATCGCCTCCCACCTCTGTGGGAGGGCTTGAGGACTAGGCCTGGAGTTTTGGACACCCCTGGGCTTTGCCTTTTGCCCCCCGCTATGGTGCCATCTCCGTGAGTTTCCCATAGCAGGGGGTGCTATGCAGGAAGCAAGAGTGCAGAGTGTGGGGAGGGAGAGCAGAGGACATAGGACCTGCTAGGGAAGGGCCAGGCCAGGCTCTGTCCCCCACGTATCCAGGGTCCCTGACAGGCAGGTAGGGGCAAAGAGAATGACTCACTTCCACCCTCCCCAGAGGCACACAGTGTGCCCCTTGCCACTGTCACTCCAGGCTCTTCACTCACACTGAGCCAGGCCTGGTCTAGACCCCTCAAACCTGTTCCAGTCATGCCTGGCCTATGGCTGACGCCTCCATAGCCCCAGACGATCCCCTGGCCTGGGCCAGTCTCTTGTATGCTTTATTTTTGTGTTAATTACCAAGTGAAACACCAGGTTAAAAACTAGAAGAAAAAGATAGAAACTCAGGTACAGGAGGGTGAGGCTGGGTAGGCGCAAAAGAGAGGGGTCCTAGGGCTGATGTTGACTCTGTCCCAGGGATCTGACAGCCTTGAGCTCTGATGCCATTAAAACAAGTTGTCACTGTTTATATCAAAAAATAACATCTCTCCTCTGTTATTCTTCACCTGGAGAAAAGCAAATCCCTTGGGCATCACAGGCTCTCACCAATTAGATATCCCAGGAAGACTTTTCTGGCTTTAGCCCATTTCAGGAAGAATGGGGCTATGTATAAGTGAACATTCACCCAGGTTCTGGGGAAAGGTACCAGAGGGGAAAAGGTTTCCGTGTTGAGCTTTGTGTTTAAGGGACCTTTTATGGCATATCCAAAAGAAGCCCAAGTTTCACAGGATTAATCATATTTCCTTAAGGAGTCTGGTACACTGGTCGTTCTTGGAGATGGTGAGCAGTATTTCATGAACACATCACACACTCTAGGGTTGACTACAAAGATATTCAACACTCTCAATACTATTTTTAACATTTTATTTTCTGTTCAGGGTCAAGAACTTCAGCCATCCAAGTCAGCGCCTGTCTCTACATAAGATATTCCAGCAATGAAATGTGAACTTAAGATATTTGGATTAAACCCCCAAAGTCAAGTCAGGGTCAAAGATTCTGCAAGAAGCAATGGGCTACTTTTGTATATTTGGGCATAGTTTTCACGAATTATTAAGGCTTTCTTAGATGACTGAGCTCCGTGGTTAGAGAGCAGATAAGTTATTTTTCTCTTTAAAGCTGAGCATTTCACTGATTTCAGTCTTACTCATTAGAAAATGCTGTGCTCACCCACAGATGCCAGAGGTTCTAGAACACAACCACTCTACCTTCTCCTGTAGACATTTTAGATCATTTTCCCCTCTGACTGTGGCTTTCAAAGTCAAATGTGAGTTTGACTAGCAGTACCGTAATTTGTGAGCGGTATTTTTGGAACGTGCCCACCCCCACCCAGCCACAGTATTTGGTGGTCGGGAAGGGTGTGAAATAAAACATCCACCCCAGAGTCCTGTGAGGATCACACCTCTAAGGATTCTGCCATTGGGACATGGGATTTTGGACATTATTATCAGAAGATGCAACATGTCTAAACACTGGTTTGTTTGCCACGGCTCTTTTTATCTTCTTGTGAAATTGTAGTGATTTCCGTGACAAAAGCTGTTTTAGTCATTTTAAAACCTCAGTGCACTGAGCCGAATCAGCATATTTTTTATTTTTGACATTTTATATTTTAGAAGAGATTGAAAACTAATTTGATTTTTTGTTTGAAACTTCCCTCAAGGTCATTTCAGCAGCTTTTAGACCAATGTTGATAATGCTTTCATTTTAAACATATTTATTTTCCCTGGTTTAAGTGATCACTCCTTGCATGATATGTGGTCTGGTGACTTGTTGATTTCAAAACCCTACGGTGCAAGCGGGCTGGGACACCGAGCCTGGCTTGGTGTGGCCGGGCTGCTGTCTCTGCCCATCCCTCAGCCTGACAGCATCAGTGTTTACTTTTGTCCGAAAGAAGGAAACAGAAGACTCAGGGTGGTGTAATTTTAGAGCATCAGGATTACATTGTGGGATCAAAAGATCCATTCCCTTCTATAAACGATTACATATGTACTCCTTCATCCTCTCCCTCCTGATAATTAAGAGAGCTTACAATTGATTGTGCTGAACCAAGAATTTGCTTTTCTGCATTATTTTTTCCCCCCTTTACCCAGAAAGTCTATTAATAAATCTTCTTAGTTAATATAATATTTATATGTGTATTTACATATTTGTATATTGTATATTTTATGTAGCTAATATATATAAATAAACTATCTGAGGCTTTTAAAAAAGAGAAATAGTATTAGTTAATTAGCCTCAATTTCTTTTCAATTTCAAAGGGGCATTGTGTAATAACCCCAACAGGAGAGGATTCAGAAATGAAAACAAGTTGACTTTTGCCCAGATCTGGATTAAAATGCAGTAGTTTACTTTCATATTGTTTTCTCTGTCAAGCCTTCATTTTTGCACATTGTCAGGCCTTTTTAGATCTAAGGTAAATATGATTTAGAATTATATTTCAAATTAGAACTGTCATATCCCACTCACATGTTTTGCTGCTGTTTTGATGTAATAAACAATGCTCTGTAATCAATAATCACATTCTGGGTCAGTGATTTTTTTATCTCTATATTCACCCATATTACATGACATCAATATTTCATATTTGCTTACCTGTTACATTAATATTTCATATAAACTTACCTATGAAATTCATGTTTCATATTTGCTTGCCCATGAAATTAATTTTTCTGTGATGTTACAGCTCATTTTGTAGCATACAAGTTGAAAAAATTAGCAAGTTGCATGTAGTTCCTTATCGTACACAACAAATGACACATGCTGTCTTTATAACAATTTTTGATTTATTTACAGATGAATTTTAAAAGTAAAACTTGCCTTTCCTTTTAACAAAGAAAAATTTTCATTTTCTCCTCTTACCTCCCATTCCCATTTTTGTTGATTCTTTTTTATTTTTAGAAACTATATAAATAACCAACTTTGGCAGTCCCATCTTCAGGGGAGTTGCTCACTGTATTTTCTGCTTACAGTCACGGGGGCTAATGTTGGGATCCATGATCAGTTTCCTGTTGTTTCGCATAGCTTTTCTCAGTGGTAAGAGAGAGATCATGTACACACAGTGGGTATGAGACAGCAACCTGGTTTGTTTTACTTCTGAAATGACTTTTAAAATATCAGTTTTAAGTGTGTTTTTTACCAAACCAATAGAGTGTGTCCCTCATGTTTCTCACTGAAAGCTATCGCTAGAAGTATGCTTCCTATGCAGTAGAAGTTTGGGCTCAACTTCAGTTTTTCAAATCTGTGAAACTATTGCTTGTGCCATCGGCCCTGGGGAGGGCCACTCTGTTTTAGCATAATTTACATGGAGCAGGACAGAAGGACAGTGTATCAAATAAGCTATAATCCTGTGTACTTTTGATGCTGAGGATGTTTGTGAATATAAAAACATATTGTAGGATTTCACTTATGTGAGATACCTAGAGTAGTCAAATTCATAGAGAAAGAAAGTAGAATGGTACTTAACAGGGGCTGGGGGGGAGAAATGGGGAATTAGTGTTTAATGGGGACAGAGTTTCTGCTTGGGTTGATAAAAAATTTCTGGAAATGAACGGTGCTGATGATTGCACAACAATATGAATGTACTTAATGCCACTGAACAGTACACTTAAAAATGATTAAAATGGTACATTTTATGTTGAATCTATTTCAGCACAGTAAAAAAAAAACCCCACATATTCATGGCATTTGAATCATTATATATAATAAAGTTAGAAGCTAGATGTGATTTGCAAGGAATTATAGAAATTATAGGAGGAAAAAAATCTCAAGAGCCACCATCTAGTCCAGACCTCTCATTTTACAGCTACAGGAGTCGAGCCTCAGAGAGACCATGTGCTTTGCCAGTGATAGGAGCCCAGACGGCAGGAGCCCAGAGCAGGGCTCTTTGCTGACCTTTACTGCCTCCCCCACCCCTTCTTGTTCTGAGTAAACGTGCCGCCGATTAGATCAGCTTCATGATTAAGACTTGCAGCAAGGATGTCTGAATCCTTTAATCTACACAGTTCACTAGTTCCACTGGTGTGTCTCTGGAGCAAGGCTTCCAGACCAGAGACCGGTCCTACTGCGCCAGGACCTCAGAGCACCATTAGAGGGGAGGCCTTTATTTCATGGGAAAACCGTGTTTGAAACAAAGTGGCTCCCTGGCAGTTTGAAGCCCACTGGCTCCTCACGTGGACAGCACAAGGCTTCTCATGGCATGTGGACAGCGTCACTTTAGTGAACTTTGAGCTTGGCAGGGTCTACCCGTGCTTTTACAACCTTCATTCTGATTTCATTTACATTTACTATTCTTAAAAGCACCAGTTTACTAAGGGAAGTATATATGTGAGAATTATCCATATGATTTTTGTTAGTGGTTTAGATTACCTTGGGAGCTAAAATCTCATGAAACAAGTGTCAATAACCGCCCTCTAGGCTCAGCGTATCCTTTCCTGTACCTTTTTTTATGGTATGCATTTATTTTTGACTCCAATATGTCTCATCAACCAAGTTGATGAGCCATATTTGATATTTAAAAAAAAAAACTCCACCCCAGTGGAACTAACACTAATTATATTTAATTCTGCACAAGCTATTGTCCTGCTCGTAGACAATTTACCTGCTTTCTGACAGCAAACGCTGTATCAGTGAGAGGTTTTATTGTAACACATTTGTGCCCAATGCTGGCATTAATAATTCTGCATGGAAGTGGTGGTGAAATGAAGAAATTGCTTGAGTGGGACCGCAAGTGTCTTAATGTGTGAGATGAGCATGTCAGTGACACAAAAGCATGAGATGCTTTTTCTTTCCAAATGAGGCAGCCCCACGGCTCAAAAACTATTTCACCTTTCACTTTCTAAAATACATCTTACTAGAGAAAGCGGTTGATGAATCCCATCCATTGCCTGGGGAAATGCTATTCAGGAAAATATAGCACGAGTGACTGTGTGTCTGGTGGGTTTGTGACTGGAAATTGCACACCATCCCAGTGTGAAGCCTGAAGCATCACATTCGATGTTGGGCTCGTTCCAGGCTATTTCTGTGGTTAGTTTTGTAAATTCAACTAACTGAGCATTTTAGGCTAAAGTAGTTTTCTCCTAATCTGATAAGTGTTTTCCTGATTCTAAGCTCCTTCTGACATGGGCCACACACATTCAGTTGGGATCACTTAGATGCAGAAAAGAGAAAAAAAGAGCACCCAAAGTAGCTGGAGGAAAAGTCATAGAGAATAGTTTAGTGGCGAGAAGACTCAAGAATTAAATATGTTGAGTTTGCCTGAATGGAGCTTGGGCAGGGAATGATCATAACTCTCACATCTGTGAAGGTTACTGATACCCAGGAGGTAAAAGAAGTATTTAGCATGCTATAAAGAAGGGTAACCAGAGTAATGGGGTGAAACCAAGGGAGGACGTCCTGGAATGTAATATTAGAAATAGACTTCCAAACACAGGAGCGTCCATCAGAGTGTGAAATGGGCTTATCAGGAGAAAGCTGGCAATGACATTCCATTGACATTGCAAAGGTTAGGACAAACAGCTCACAAACAGGAAGAAGAAAGGGGCAAAGGGGCTGTGTGCTGAGAGTTGGGCCAGGCTGGGGCTGCTGGCCCGAGGGACAGTGGTGGATTTTTTATGGTGCATCCTCTGAGCAGCAGGATAGTCAGGGAGGCTGAGTTGACACTAGCCAACCTACCCTGGATCAGAAGCTGTTGGACACTCGGGTAGCCACCCCCCCTCCCCCATATTTCTGTTCCTGAAGTTGGGCTATTTGTCACTTTAGGATCATAGCTCCCCAAACCTGGCCGTCAGTGTTCCGGCAAAAGCCTCCTTGTTACTGTGAGGTAGTGTTTATGGAGTCACAACTGAGGATTAGGTAGAAAATCATAATGAGTGTATCTTTTGTTTTTTTTAACCGTCTTTTGTCTTTCCATATAAATTGCACAGTTATCACCAATATTGACTCATTTTCCATTAAAACTGCAGTTTATTAAAAGTGCCGAGAAGGATGCCCCCTGCTGCCTCCCCGAGTCACCCCTTTGGATTTATTCTTCTCCTGCAGGCAAAGAGATTTATTTCCATAGCAGGGGTTTCCGATGTCATGTTTACAGTCTTGAGATAAGTCTCACTGGCTTTGTATACTGACCTCCTTTTAAAATAGTCCTCCATGATGCTGGGTGGCAAAGTAATCCTTTTATAACAAGACAGTAGGGACATTTCCCGAAGTGAAAGGACGGTGCTCCATAGAAGAGTGAGAGTCTGGGACCAAAGCACATTTCCCCTTTAATTTCCCCAGCTGCTTTCTAAATGTCCCATGAAATAAGTATCTGAGTCAAAAGGGAGGCTCTGGCTTCCTCCAGGTTCTCTCTGAATGAGGTCGGCATCTGTCGTAATTTCCCCTCCTTCTTTCCTTCCCTCCCAAACTTTTTCTCCTCTTTCCTTCTGTTTCCTCCTCCTCTTCCTTCTGGATCCTCATTTTCCCTTTTTTTTTTTGCATTAAAAAAATACATGAATTGCTTTTAAAAGAAACGATTAGAAAAAGGATTCTTACATGTTTTTCTTTAAAAACAAAAGACACGAAGTCAAACAGTGAAACCACCCTTCATACCTTAGTCTACAGGAAGAAAAGAAGACCACGGTAAGAAGCAAATCACAGAAGTACAACTCTTATTTTTCCAATAGTGCAGTGACTCAAAGAGGATCCCACTTCCACCAAGTGGGTGCCAAGCATCCTGTTTGTTGCCACGGACAGGCTAGGTCAGAATAGTGACAGGGCAAAGGAAAAGATGCCCTCGGTGGTCCGAGAGGGGAGGCCACACGGCGCCCCCCCCCCATGACCACAGCCACCCGCTCCCTCAAAGGGAGACTCTGAGCCAAGCGAGAGAAGAACTGAGCAAGGAAAAACAGCCCAGAGCTCCCCTGGGAGAAATCTTGTAAGCCGCTTGCTGATGAGACAGGCCTGTTCCCAAATACCACCTCCCCTTCTCCCCATAATTTGACCCCAACTGAGGCCTGAAATAGAGCTGTTAGAGTTTTACAAACACACTCGGGAGCCTCCTCTAGGAGTTCTGTTAACCACTGATCTGGGAGGCAGAGCTCAGTGACCCAATGTCACAGACGGCCTCCCCATCCTTTCTAGGGGAGGGGGGGTTAGGGAGAGTCAGGGAGGGGGTGGGGTGGCGGGAGGGAAAGGAGCTTCTGGGTAGTTGTAGGAGATGAAGCGAGCATGGGGTGAGAGGGTCCCCAGGAACACTTACGACCTTGCCTGTAGGAGCCGAGGGGGTCGGGAAAGTCTAAAGTAGGCTCGACCCAGGAAAGGGAAATAAAGCTCTACTATTCTTTTTGCCTTTTTCTTTTCCTGTTAGACATAGTTTTCTGCTCTCAGCTCCCAGAATTTGGGCTGGTTCTCCTAGAGCTGTGATGCTGAGGGGGAATGTGCCTAGGAACCTGATTACCGGTGTGTGTATATGTGTTAAGTAAACAACTGCACAAATGAATGGGCCTGAGCCTGTCTGCCTTTCCTGCCTCCTGGGCAGTTCTGAAGTTTAGATGAAGTTGTCTCTATAAAAGCTCTCATGAAGGGCCAGCCCCTGTGGCGCACTTGGGAGAGTGCAGCGCTGGTAGCGCCGAGGCCGCGCGTTCGGATCCTACATAGGGATGGCCGGTTCGCTCACTGGCTGAGCACGGTGCTGACCACACCATGCTGAAGGTTGCGATCCCCTTACTGGTCAAAAAAAAAAAAAAAAGCTCCCATGAACAGGGAGATATTTGCAAACCTAAAGGGGTTAATAATAATAACAGTAATAGTTTTATAAAATTATAATAATTTAAAATAATAATGCTATTGATATAATCAATCTAATATGTCTCCAATTTCTATGAAAAATACATTGGATTCCTTCCTTGGCATGAAAGCTTCTGTTTCCTCCCATACACCCAAATTCCCTGTGATACAAGGATTACTGTACTTTAGAATAGACCTGGTGTGACAGAGAGGTGGCTTCTTCTGGTCTTCCAACAGCCGCCCTCATTAAGGGTGCCCACGTGCTTTTCTTCATCTCTGCCCACGAGAATTTTTACAGAACATTGGATTAGGTGTGCCAGACATGTTCTAGTCTTGATTATGAAGATTATACACATGTAAACCTCCAAAGATAAATATTATTTAATTGGATAAACAACCTTTGTGTAGTTTTGCTTTTCTGTCTTATTTCAGGGTACTGCTGACATGGCTAGCAGGGTGATTTTTAAAAAGATTTTTATTTGAATGTGCATCGATGTGAAAGGCATTGTACTTGGACAGTGGAATAGGTAAATGAAGGAAAGCATTAGTAAATTAATATACAGGATGATTGTGAAAAGGCACCCCCACCCCGTGCCCAGCATAATCACAGTGAGAGTGACAAGACTTCTCTAGGTCTGCCGATTTCTTGCTCTTAGTAGAGACTCAAACACCCAATGCTGGAGACAGTTTCCTCTTTGGTTTAGAAGGCCTCATCTGCAGGGGATGGCAAACCACTTCTTAAAAAGAGAGAGTCCTGTAAACACATGCCGAGGTCCATGGTGTTCCAGGCAGGCTGCTTAGTGCTGGAGAGACAGGGTGAGCTGAGCTGGCCACAGCACCTTTCATGAAGAAGTCACAGTCCAACCAGGCAGGCAAGGGTGTGGACCGGACCCACAGTCTCTGGGGAAGATCTCCATGGGCTGTGGGGTGGTGGCCACAAATGGCAGTGAAGGCAAGAAGGTGGGCTAGGCCGACAGACATCTGCAGTCCTTCCCCCACTCTTGACTTACTGTCTTCTGCAGCAGGTTAACCCGGCTCTGCTGACTTCCCTCTCTCTAATGAGGATAATAAGAGTATTTGCCTCAGAGTGCTGAGCAAACCTGGTAACTGACACAACGTGCCTAGGACAGTCCTGGATGAATGGTAACTGTCAGCACAGCTCATCTTGCTGTGCCCATCTGTGCCCACCCTGGAGCTGCAGTTAGTCTCAAGCCAGGACATCGATTCAGGCTTCTCCACCCCCCACCCCTGGCCCCCTTGAGTGCATTCAGCAGATTCTCACCCAGTGGCAATTCTGACCCAGACACCATGTTGGTGGGCTTACAGTGAGGAGCACAGACCCAGACCCTGCCCTTCTCACCTCGCCTACCCCAAGGGGAGCCTGAAGCATGAGTCCTGTGTGTTGCCCAGTGACAGGTCCATCCTGCCAGTGAGAGGGAAAAGGAGGTGGCTTTCAAACCACAAAGTGACACTTGGACTTCTGGTTTAGTGTGGGGTGGTAGCGCCAAGAGAGAGGGCCACTTGCTCCATCTCTCCTGGCTAGTTATTGCCACCAGCAGTGACCAGACTCTGGCCACCCCCATGAAAGGCACATAAAAGAGCTGAGGAAGCCCACATCTCAAGGATCAAGGTGAGTCAAGGTTTGAGGACATAGGTTGCTCTTACCACGGCCAATAAGCAAATACTTGTATAGATAATCGGTACAACTACTATTTTATACTTCTAAATGAGTACTAATGAAAAATGACAATGGTTTCCAAGTTACTTCTTGGAAATAAGTTGTGGGTAAATAACATCTGCTTAAAGCTTGGAAACTCAGTTTCCTTTGGTTTGTCTTTTTAAATGCTTTGACGTTGTGGTTTGCTTTTTTCTCCAAGAAAAAAAAAAAAAAAAAGTAAATAAAGGCTGACAGCTGAGTGAGATCCACAGCCAAGCTATTCTAAGAGTCTGCAGTCATCCAGGGCACCCAGGTTGGTGACAAGGGACAGAAATTCAATATGGAAATAAGATCCACTCCAAATGCACCACACCCAGCATTATGATGACGAAAATGTCTATTTCATTACTGGTGTACGTTACCATCATTCTAAGGGAAAATGTAAATGAAGATTTTTTAAGTATTATTTTTACTTTGTCACCAAACTGAGACATTTGTGCATGCTCAATGCCAAGTGAAGATTCTGCTGCCGTTGTTCTCTCGATGATTAAGGTTCATTCCCTAGCAACAGGCAACAGCAGAAAGAAAGCTTTGCAGGCAGTGTCGCCTAATACACGCTGTGGAAACAGTGTCAACAACAAAGGCAGTGATGGGGTGGTGGGTGGGACGCCTGGGGCCGAACACTCACTGGCTTCTGGTCTGTGCCTGTGGCTAGAGGCAGGTGGGAAGAAGACCCTGACAGTGTGGGAAGTCCCTTTGATTTGCTGAAATGGAGGATTTCACATTTTATTTGTGTGGGCTAGCATTGACATTCTGGATTAGTTCCGTCAGAGTGCTTTAGCGCTGTATGGTAACTCTTTCTCTACTTGCCCTTCTCAAAACCAATCCATAGAGCAAACTCACTGATCAGCTGTCCCTGGGACTTCTGTGTGCTGGCTCAGAACCTCAGTCTAGTGTTCAAAGGAGCTGGCAGAATGGCACCTCTCCATGTGGAGAATCTGGAAGCCGAGCTCCCTGGTGCTTAGGGGAGAGTGAAACCCCTTCATTTCACTCCTTGCAGACCAGCTTTCCTGGTATTCATGCACCGGATTTTGTATCTTCTCAAATGAATGCCACGGCTCAGGAAAGTGAAGGAGAGCTCTTAATAAATGAGTCTGGGTGATTTGAGTTTATAAAATAAATCAGAGTTGCCATTTCCTGCTAAGAAGACAGGTGCGGAGCAAGTAATGGGTCATAATCATTATTGTCCCCTGTAGGTTCTCTGGCCCCGTGTCCTGCTTCCTTTTCTAGCTGCTCTGTTAGACACCGGGTGGGGACTTCCTCTGGCCTGGCTCTCTTGGGATTGAATGACAACCTATGTGATAGATTTTATGCCACAGGTTTTTTTGGTTTTTTAAAACAAGATGATTAACAATGAAAGAGTTAGGTTTGGTGAGAAGGCCTTTTAAAAACAAACCATGGAAATAATTGACGTGTAGTGCAGTTGCATAAAACATTTTTTCCCCCTGTAAGGCTTTCAAAACTATGTTGCATGCAAATTGTATCAGTATCCTGGCTGGTACCTCTTGACCTCTGTAATACAAATTAAGGTAGAAGGGTTGTAAGAAACAGAGTTCTATTTGAATGTCTATTTTGTCCTGTAACATTAATGACCTTTTCCTTTTCCATTTGATGAGGTTCTGTGGTTCAGGGGTGCTATTGCCTACAGATGGGGATTTCACTTGGGTCTGCTCTGGCTTGTTTTAATTTATCTTTTAGAGCTTCATTTTTATTCCCAACAAATTAGGCAAGATGGAAAGTGACATTTGGGAAGGAGTAAATGAGCAACTAAACATTTACTGAACATCATTCTCGTGACCATTAAATGGTGGTGACTCACTTATCCATCTCTTGATAAAATATGATGCTTTCATTCTTAGTTGCTAAACAAACTGACAAAACTACTGACCCGTGCTCCTGGTTGAAGATACCTGAAGGCAGATGTTTATCCAGGATCTTTTACTGCTCCTTTGATAGGACTTCTATTGAGACAGCTTTAACCAAGGTGAAGTGCTCGGTGTCACTGGGTTTTCCATGTCGTTGACAGTTTTTAAGCATTCACTGAAGGAAAGCCCGTCTTGTCAGAATGTTCTTTTCTAAACAAGTCGCAGTGAAGTAATGGGCTATTTCAGGAATCACCCCGCTTATCGACAACTCTCTCCCCAGTGTTCTGGTCACTGTGGTTTGCTCGCCTCTGTCACCATCCTTGTGACTACGCTTGAAAGTGGGCTTCTGTTCCACTTGTCACCTGCGGCTCCACTCTCTTTTTAATAGATCTTAGGTAAGGAAGTGAGAGGACATGGAGACGCTTGGCGTGAAGTATATACGAGTTAAATCTTTTCAGATTTCTAGGCTGTGAATCAACAAAATGAGATCTGCTGGCAGGAGTGGTTACATCTCCACTTAAGTACAGACTGTAGATAAATCTGACAACCTCTCACATCTTTAAATGTCAAGCGCACTGCACATTGCAGATGACATCGTACCTAATGATCAAACTCCCTTTAAAATATACTTCATGTAAATACATTTTTGTGAAACCACAAGCTGTTTCTCTCAGTTTTGTTTTCAGCTGGCTTTGATAAAGAGATTGGTTGGCATCCTATAGCTAATTAAACAGCTTTCCATCCAACATCAATGAAACGTTGTAGGTGACTCTCAGGGATGCACTGCACTTTTCATGGTCCAGGGGTATCCACAATGCCTTTTAATTGTGCTAATAGACCCTGTCAAAGGAGAATTATCTAGCTCTAATTTGAGTTTACAACCAAAGTCATCCTGTTTATAGAGTTATAGATCCAGTCTCTGATCTATTTTTTCAATCCCCTACATCCCCAGCCCAGTAGGTTGGATTCATGCTACAAGAAATGCAATGTACCTTTCTGTGTTTGCTTAGCTATATTAGCATTTAACATATTGTAAATTTCTTATGCCTGCCACATATTTAATTTCATAACTAGAAACTGATTTTAATTTTTCTTTGTGGGAAATAGAAAACGATATGCGAGAGACCTTCATTTCTAGGGCAAGAATTCTGAGTCTCTGGGCTTTTCTCGCCCTTGTCTATCTGGCATTTTTCTCTTCTCCAGTTGCAGTTATTTCTAGATTCTGGAAAATTATTCCTTGCTTTAGAAAAACAAAAACCGAAAACCTGATCTTCTAATTCTACAGTTGAGCCAGTCCTAACCTCTGAAGCCAGGCTGCGTTAACAAAATTGTTGTCATCATTTCACATGTGATAGATTGGCTTTAAGTAGAAAGGTAAATGAGGGGGAGAGGGCAGAAATCATATTTTACTTACACTTAGAAATGCTTCTAAAGAGTTTTAAAATCTTGGTGTTACCAGTGCATTTTGTGAAAAAAGGAAGAAAAAATTATTTAGGTTGCATGTGAAGTAATCATGCTAAAAACATTAATTTTTAATATAGGAGAGCTCCCATTTTGATTCATATACTTGCAAAAGAAGTGAGATTTTTTAAAAGAATGCTTTGACTATTTATTCAGTGAAAGCTTTTGTTCTGTACCACTCTGCTCTTGAGAAATTCCAGGGTTACAGACTCAATTGAGGGTGAACTTGAATTTGTTCCGTGAGCACGGCCTTTTCTGTTGTGGTAAAACAGGGTTAAAATGACAACAGTTCTTACAGAAAGTGCTTCAAGACTATGTCATGTTTCACTATTTCCAGATGACTAAAATCACCATCATTTCCCAAGTGTTACATCGGGGGAAGGGGATATTTGTGGTTTAAAACTGTGTCAAGCATTAGTTAAGGTCAGGCTTTTTCTGAATGTGAACATTCGGTTATACTGGATTAGGATGGGATGGATATTCTAAGGTAAAATTCTCACACAGAGAATGTCTGAAAGTAACAAATTAAGGTGATTACCATAGTTCTCTCATTCCCTATCATCTTTAATCGTGATGTTCTTTCAAGGTTGTTTTGTGTTTGTTTTTAAATGCTGTTGTCTTACATAAGTCAGTCTACTTGCTTTAAAGTCTCAGAACAGTCCCATAATACTGAAAGAACTGGAACCTAAAAAAAATGAGGTGTAAATTCTGAATCACATGTTTTAGGTATGGTGTTAAACAACATAACATGCTATCGTGAATGGAAGATGTTATGACATTGATTTTTGTCATCGGTTCAAGTTTACCAGAAGTGAAGTCGACCTTTCACTGAGAACCTTTTATACTGACCACAAATGTGTCTGTTCTTCTAAATGATTTCAAATTCCTCATGCTAGGTTTTCTATTGATCCATACATATTTTTCATTGTTCTTGCTGAATTTTATTTGGTTTTAGTCCTTTCCAACTGTTTATTTGCTGCTATATGTTTATGAAGAAATCTACTTTGAGAAGGAATGACTTATTCTCTTTGGGTGTTTCCTTTCTTTACTACTTTAAGAATTTTCAACTATGAATAGATTATGAGAACACATATTGGTACAAAGAACATAGGGAAAAGAATTAACCAATTTTTAAATTGTTTGAAATCAGGGGAATACTGTGCTGACTTTGCTGGTGTTTTTCAGAGTGTTCCTTAATTTAATTAGCCAAAGCACTGAGTAGTACAGTATTTCCTTCTAATATAGATATCAAAAACAGCTTAGCTTTTCTAAATGTAAATAGCAAGGACTAATGCTCAAAGAATTGCCTAAAAAATCTAGAAATGCCTACAGGCTGTTGTGAACAATTTTGTCTCTTTATGGAGAGTTGTTTGGGCTTTTTAGAAACTCATTAATTTGATTGTAAGTGCCTCAGTGTTATCAGGAAAAGAAGCTTTAGAAAATGGTTTCATAATGTGTCATTTTCTCCTTGGTTTAATCTGAGACAGTGTGTGGGCATACTGGTATTTTAAAAGGCTAAAAATGTTGTACATATTGCTGTGCCTTCAAATATGAGGAAAGATTACAAAGAGAGAAGAGTTTTCTTCAGTCCTCGGTCTGAAATTCTGCTTTTCTTTTGAGTAGTAATTCGTGGATTTTTAGGAAAGAATCTTTCATTCTTTTTTCATTTTCAATTTGTTATTGTAATCAAGCAAAACAAATTTTAAAAAGTCATGTCAGCTTTTCATTATTTTGATCTTAATATTTAATACTTTTAAAAATAAAACCCTGTGTTTTCATTTTAACTAGTTTCATTATTATTTTTTTTTTTTATGAAATGATTTGCGGTATAAGACTGCCATTTGGTTTCAATATTAATATATAACGTGAACTACGTGGGTGTCATTTATTTTCAGTAGTAAATAACTGTTTAACCGATTATTTTAGCTTAGCATAATTCAATTGACTCCTTTAGTGTCTCGGTCTGCATCTTCAAACAATATTTGCTGTGTGTTTTTATAAAATAACAATTACATGTTATGTCATTAAAAGCAAGTTTCATGGTGTCACGGTGGTCAGAATCAGGGAATGCCATGTAGCTGGTTTCAAAATTCATCAGTAGGTTAATCATTAATTATTCTTTTTCCAGAATTTGAATTTACTAGAATTCTTTTTTTCAATTTTTTTCTTTTTGCATTTTAACCTTAAAATGGGTTAATTTGGTAAGAAGATGTACCTTTTCTGTTTGTATTGGGGCTTGTTCATTTTCTCATAAACTGTATTTGGTAGCTAAAATGTTGCAAGCAGTTTGGGAACAAAATGTCTGCTTAAACCCTGACAAAATTGGCCACAATTTGCCGATTGGGCTGATAACAAAAGCCAGCAATACAAAATAGGTAGAAAAACAGTTTGTTCGGTGATGTGAGACCGCTGAAGATCGTTTTTGCATGTTATTTTTTTTTTTTTTCATTCTGATGTTTATGTTGTGATGGAAATACAGAAGAGAAGTTTCTGCTCACCCCTAAGTTCTGATTAACCATTTCACCTTTGGATTTCTTTTAAATAAACTTCAGAAAACAAGCTGTACCTGGCTTCTGAGACACATTTGAGTTAAAAGCCAGCTCTGCACCTAAACCCCATGTTTCATCCAGTCTCCACCTGGTCAAACATCTTACAGCTCATCATTTGATCTTTTAAAGCAGTATTTAAATTGCATTTTTTTCCCCCAAGTCTTCAACATTGAATTGTATGGCTATTACCACACTTTTGCAAATGTAAAACAAAAATTGTAGTTTGCAGTTAAGGAAAAAAAAAAAATCTCTGCCTGAGCATTCAGTTGACAAAACTTTTAACTAAAAGTACATATTGACTCTCCTATTATCTTCACAGACTGTAAACAAATATTAACGTTTAACATGAGACAATACATTTTCAAATGACAGAACGAGGTAACAGCATCCTCTCCCTCGTTCCTGTTGTTTTGACTTCTCGTACCCTGTATGTGTGTGTGATGGTCTTCTGTTTCTTGTCTTAAAAATCAGACACTCCAGGACAATAATTAAGATGAGGTTTATGTTCCTACTTATCTAATCTTTGTTTTCACAAATAAATACAAATAACTCAAAGTGAAACTTGATAGCTTTGCTGATAATATAATAGCAGCCACGGGGAAATTTTCTACATTTTAATGTTCTTTCACAACCCACATTCAGTTTCGGTAGGAAAATTATGAACCTTTCAACAGCTTGCTAAAGCATGGGTTTACAATATACTCCTGAGTATGATTTGCAGGTTTTAGTTCTATTTTGAGATTGGGGTATACAGAGTTTTTTCTCTTTCTTTCTTTCTTTCTTTCTTTTAATATCAGTTGCTTTTTTTTTTTTTTTTTAAACAGAGATTGTTATGACAAAATCATTTAGTTGATATCTTTTCAATGTGTGCGCATGAAGTATTTGTATTTATTTTTTATTATGGAGAGAGGGATTCCTATTTCCTATTCTCTTACTGTTTCATTCTATGAAAGAGGAAATGTTCTTTAGTCTCAATCTTTTTTCTCCATTCTAATCCTCTTGTGGAGGTTGTGAATCCCCCACCCCCATTTTTTCAAAATCCTGTTGAGCCACATTTCACAGAGGGCAGGTGGCTCCATGTGGGCACCAGATCTGACTCCTGTCTGCCTCGTGTGGCCTCATGTCATTGTTGGTCAGACAAAGCAAGCTGGCCGTTTGGGCTTGTCATCCTGAAGGACTTCACAGTGCCAGGCTTAGATGTCAGGCCTGGGATGTGGCATTTCCTCAGCTGACTGCTTTAGGGCTGCGACTCTGGAAGTGTGTGGGAAGGAGGTAGTCATGATCTTGTAACTCTTGCTGCTCCACCTGAAACACACAAGAGGGCAGAACCTGGGGCAGGAGAGGTGGGTGAGTGGGAGGATCTCGGATGGCAGTTTCTGTTGCAAGTGTCCCCTTCTCCAAGTCTGGCTGGGACAGCCACACCTGCAGGGAGGGCTCTGAACAGGGACGGCTCTGAACAGGGACGTGGTCCTGCTCTGCGTCTGCCAAGCCTGTGCCTCACGCAGTCACCGTCACCCCTGTGCTTCATTGCCACCCTCACCCCCACCCTGGGCCCTACCCTACCTGTTCCCACCATCCCTGCAGAGTTGACTATGAAAACAGAGGGACACATCACACGTTGTATCTGTAACAAATGCGTGCGCTTCCAGTGTCGTGCCTGGGTTGTGTTTTTTTTTTTCTTCTTCTTCTCATACTTCCTGTATGAGGTTAGTTTTTTAAAATGATAAACAAACTATTTTTTTCAACTTTTTTTGGCCCAGTCTTATGTTGCCTCCTACCTTTGTGAGCATTTGGCGCTGCTCTCCACATATGCACAGAGGTCGGCTTTGCCCCCACTCCAGCAAGCAGGGTCGAGTTGGTGGAAAGGTCTCCATTGTCCTATTTGAGAGAAAAGCCAGTAGACATCACAGCTCAGGTGTTCTCCACAGGCCAAGCCTGCCCGCACTAGTGAGGGAGGGGAGGAAGGCAGCCATGGGGGTGTGAAGCTGAACTAGAAATGTGATGACCGGGGAGAGACCACTGGAATAGGCTTCATGCCCCCTGTGCTCAGCCCTGTGCCGTGCAGATGAGAAACATCCAGAAAAGGAGATTAAGGGATGAATCATGCCAACATTTCTTGAAGTCACCCCAAGAACTTGTTGAAAGTCCCAATAACTTCTGAGCTGCTTGCTCTGTCTTCCCACCGTGGGGGTCTCAGGAGAGAGCCACCTGGTGTGTAGTGTGCTGACTCACTAACCCGTGAGCATCAGTAGACAATCTCCCTGCAGTCACAATGGCCATGGCCAGCAGGGACCAAGCCTACGGCCCCACGTCCAAGAGTGTCACTAGGAGCAGGTATCACCTGCCACCCGTGTTCCTGCTGTATCTGACTCACCTGGGGGCTGTGAAAACACGCTTGCCCGGGCCCCACCCCAGACTCTCCAATTTAGAAGATCTGAGGCAATGTGATGTGAGGCTGCTGGTCCAGAGACCCTGTTAGACCCACTGCCTAGGGCCATGGGTGATTGGAATGCCCAAAGGACCGTGTGTAATGGTGCCTGTGGGTCATCTCTAGTTTCCTTCCAGGATGAGGCTGCCCTCATGTGTTGTCCCAACACAATCTCAGAGGTAAAGCTAGCCTTCCAGAAGGCTCTTTGCATTTCTCAGCAACTGTATACAATGTTACCTATAATCTTGGTCTTTCTCAATGTCAACCAGACTTTACATCGGCTAAAATGTTTTTGTGAGTCCTCTGAAAAATAGATTTTATCTTACAGATAGAGAACATGGCCAAGGTAAGGGATGTGTGGCATCACTGAATCAGGAAAAGACCTAGTGAGGGTAGCTGTGGGCTGCTGAGCCCTGTTTGTCCCCACCTTTGGTATGAACTGAGAGAGCTGTTACAAACTCTTCCTTGTACCAAAATGTGGGCGAACCTACCAGAGCCTCTGGGGCTCAGGTTTTTGAATCGTCTATGAGCTCCAGGCCCTCCCAGAGGGCAGCAGAGTGTCACCATCAGGGTGCTGGGCTGAAAGCTGGGTGCTGGGCCTGCTGGTTGTTGAACTCGCCCTTCCTCAGGGTCTGGGTGAGAGAGACCACCCTGATGGCCCCCACCTGAGAATGCTGATGCTAAGGTTCCATGAGAGCACGCATTGGGGGCAGTGCCTGGCATGGGCATGTGCTCCATAAACGGAGTCGAAAGCACCTGGGTGAGCTCTAGGACAGCCCTGGCACAGCCTCACTCTCCGCTGTCAGGGCGCTGAAAGTCCCCGCACAAGGATGCAGTCTTAATGAACCATGTGTAGGTTTGTAGTGACACATGAAACACTTTGCAGAAACTGCTTCTCAGGGGAGGTCCCCCTGGACAGACTCTAAGTCTGCTCAGAGATCCGTGGCCATGCTGCAGCCCCAGGTGCCCCCATCAAAGACAAGGGTCGGGGGTGGAGGCAAGTGTCAGTGCCTCACTCCCCTGCCTGACCTCTCCAGCAGCACAAACGCCCAGTAGTTTACACATCTCACCCATCCCTATGATTAGTCTGTGATAAACAATAAACATTTCTGTAGTGTGCCCTCTAGGTCTTAATGTTCTGAAAAACAAAAACAGTGGAGACCTGAGAGCTGAACACCTTGGTGTTACTGAGCAGGCCCATCCTCCTTGGCCACTGTTTCTAAATCTCAAGCTGGCTTTCAACGCTGTTGGCCATCGATGTGAACCAACACGAACCAGGTGTGAGGTCCTCAACTGTCCTTTTCCTATGCGTTGATGGAGACTTTAGGGCTGCCAGGGGGCAGAACAGTCTGTGTGTCTCTGCATGTGGCTGGCTGGGGGCTGTGCCTGGCATCTCAGTGGTGAGCTATTGGCAGTGCCTTGGATGTTACAACAAACCTAAGTTTGTGGTCTTCGTGACCCTCTGCCTTGGTACTTGCTGCCCGTGGAGTAGAGGCTTGGATCGTTGATTCTAGGGGCAAAGCAGCCTGCCCAATCCTAGGGTGGGATTGGGGGTGGGCACCTGAGCTACTGCTTCTCTCCCCTCCCAGTTTCCGATGCCAGGAGCCTTTCCTCTGATTGCCATCAGGAACAGAAGAAACATGATTTGGGAGCTAGCTCAGGAGCAGAAAGAAGATTGCCTGGCTGCATTTCAGGTCCCTGGTAAGGGCTTGCATTCAGTGTGAAGTGTGTGACCCCAAGGCCATCCCTCAGATGCAGGGGGGAGTGAAGTTGTGTGCCACAATGGGGACAACTAACTGGGACCCCATGAATGTTAGAGACCTGCAAGAACAGCATAGTTCAGGCGCTCCAAAAGTAAGAGTGGCCCTACATGTGACCAGAAGCCCCTTAAAGACTGTCCCAACACTGGGAAGGTACTGGACGTCTACACCCACACCCAGTGTATGATGGCATATGGGAAACCATATGCATGATCAGCTCTGAATTAGAGGCAAGCCTCTTACAGTTCCTATATAGACCATCTTCGATTTTTTCAATAATAACTAGATAGCTAGGCCCACATACAGTCCCTAGAAATTTTATTCATCTATGCAAAGTCTCCCTGACAAACTAGCTCAGGCCTTGAGGTAGAGAGCTGGAATTCAGAATCTTCTCTGCTGTAGCCACTAGGCCACACGGACCAGGTGGGGAAGACCCAGGTCCAGCCCCACTGTATCCTTTCCTCCTGGGTGCCTCGCTTTCCTCACCTGTAGAACACAGGGTGATCAGATGACCCTTTAGGCCCTCCCACCTCCCACTAGTGATGTGTGTCCCATACTGTATTCTGCCTGGGCTATCACATTTTGATTTTTCACCCCACTCAGGTGGGTAGCTGGTGAGAATCACGGGCTGGCAAGCCACCTCTCCACTTCAATGGTGAACCTAAGGAGCAGGTTTCCTTCTACCCATGTTGGCCACTGAGACATCACTTAGTTCTTGTTTCTCTTTGCCCACCTAGGAGGGCACTGTGTATGAAATCCTGGGCTCAGATGCCAGTTTTTAAGCCGCATTAGCAAATGCTAGCTCATAGGACACCAAACGGGAAGCTGGTTTTCCTGACAGATTCATCTGGACAGTGTTCCACTCACAGTGTGTAGTTTCCCTGAGCCAGGCACATCAGCTCTCAGAAAGCCTGGTTTTCACTGCCACCAGCAAATGAGGCCTTTAAGAGAAAATAAAGGCCACAGGAGTTTGTGTGAATCAGCTAACTTGTATGTACAAGACATTGGGGACAGATGCTGGGGAGAAACAATACAGAGTCTCAAAAAATAAATAGAGACTGTCACAATTGCCGTGTGTTCTGACAGCAAGGGCTCTGAGTGGAAGAGAAGCATCGCTCTCTGTAGCCCGCAGCCCTGGGGACAGTCCCCAGGAGGAGGAACGCTTAACCCAGGCTGCGCAGGCTGGGCAGTCTGCCCTCAGCGGTGTTTCCTGACACTGCTCAGCGATTCCTTGGGGGCGAGGGCCAGTGTACACAAAAAGGGGTGTGCCCCACATATGTTTGGGGAGCACATGGTAAACTAACGTCGACAGCTTTCTTGATTTTCTAACCTCTCTGGGTCTTTTGTGTGCTATCGTGCACGGCAAATGAATCTCAAGGGGAAAATGAAGCTTTTCAAAAGAACACACTGCACTCACCTTCTCCCTGCATGAACCAGAGGGAATGGCTGGTGAGCCAGGGTCACATCTGGGGCAGGTTGCATGTGGAGGGGAGAGGTGGGTGCCCAAGAAAGCTCTGAGTGGTCATGGGTAGGGTCCATCCTTCTTTGGCCATCGATGGTGCCTGGCCAGAGAATACAGCCAGAAATAACGGGCCAGCTTGGATCTGACCTTCCTCCCAAGGGAGTGCTGCCTCTGGTCTTCTCCTGGAGAACCGGCTTCCTCCCCAGAGGTGTCTCAGCAGCAGAGTTAAGTACAAAGCTGGCTCTGTGGGGCTACACTAAGGACTCTGGGGAGATGGCGCCATCCGTGTTTCTGAATCTACCCCTACCTCTGTCTTTGTCAGTCTTTCGTTTGTTTGGGAGAACTGAGAATGATCTTCCCCAAACAGTGTGCCGCTTGGAGCCAGACCTCACTGGTCTCAAGCAGCAAAGCAGTTATTAATAGAGTCACCGTTTTTCTGGAGCTGTCCCCAGGGCCTTTGCTTGGTCAGGGGCCCTGCTTCTTGTCTCTCCTTCCCTCTGCCTTACTGAAACGGCTCAACGCAAACTCACCTGCTTGTGACTGTGGGATGTACCTGGGAGGCTCTTCTCTCCTGAAATGGGAAGCGGAAAATCTCAGAGCCTCATTGGGCTGGAATTCCATGGTGCCCTCTCTCCAGGTCTCTTTGGGACTTTGGGGAGCAGAGCACAGGGCATCACCTGGGCAGACACCTGGGTTGTCCTGTAAGTCCCTGTGTGACTCTTCAGTCAAGTCAGCGGGAGCTCACAGGGGAAGAGACTGACCAAGAAGTCAAACAACTCCTGCTTTTCATTAAACACGCAGAGTGGCCCCAAGTGGAGCAGTGGGCTTCTAGGAATATCTGCCTTTTTAGTTTCTTCTGAATGATTCTTAAATGGATGCCCCACGCCACCATCACCACCCGCAATTTTTGTTGTGTCACTATTTGAATCGGTGCTGATAAATTGATCCCCTGGCTTACTGTGGCACTTACGATGTGTCTCTCCCTTTTCAGTTTCCATGTACTAGAGTGACTGTCTCTCAATGCGGTTGGCAGTGACCTGTGTTTTTCATGCATGTTTTTGTTTCAGAGTAACTGGGAGATGAAACAGGAAGCTTTATGACACAGTCGATCGAAAATGACACAGACACAGACAAATCAGGACTCGTCCCCTCTGGCACCGCTGCCTGCTGCCCACTGCTCACAGTTGGAAGGCAGGTGAAGGGTTTCTCCTGGGACCTGATTTTAACTGCTGTGGACTCTAAGGTCTCCAAATTGGTTGACGATATGTCTGCAACATCTTGGTCGCAGTCTAGTCTGGTCGGTTTCCCATTTTCCTGCCCGGTCTCTATGTGTCTTAATCCCTTCTCTTTCATTAAAAGCACAACTAAAGAAAACTGAATTGTTTGCTTCTTAGCTATATGTATACCCTAATATAAAGGATACCGAATAGTACTTGACATTAATTTCTGTAAGGCCACAAGTAAACCCTGTCATAACCACACGGATCATCATGATTCTTTAAAAGTATGTTGAACTTGAATCTCTTACTACTCAGCCATGCTTGACTTGCTTCTAGCTACACCTCTCTAGAAGATCTCTCTTGAGTCAGTACTGGCAGACTGGCATCTGAGAAAAACACTGCAATTTATCTGGAAGTCATTCCACACCCACCCTGATCACGCCTATAAACTGTGACCCTAAGATCACCCCTAACCTTGATCTTTCATCTGGAGACCTCTGCTGTCTCTGCAGCCCCCTCCCTGCACACATCCATCACCCCTTCACTTACTCATTCCATAAGGATTTTTGCGTGCTGGGTTCTGTCCCTGTCTTGCCAGCTCCTCTGGCCCACCAAGGGGTGGACATTGCTCCAAAAGTGTTGGGGAGCCCAGTGCGGTTCATCTGAGATAGACAGCTCCATCTCATTTCATTAGATGGCCAGATTTCCTAAATCTACCCTTCAAATCTGAGACTCTGGAATTGGCACCTAAAATGAGTAAATGTCAGAGCATTCCTTCTATGGAGTCCCACTTTCTTCCCCAACCTCGACAACTTGACCCTCCTGGGGATGTCAAGAGGCCATTCACAGGTGTCCTCCAGCACTTTCTGCCAGTCTTCACTAGTAAGCTCTGCAGACATCCAAGAATAATTTTAAATGACCGTGTTGTACCGTTTGACACTTCTTAGAATTAGATTACCAATAGGCCGTGATGATACTCACCTCTGGCCCATGTGCCTGTATTGCAATGAATGTCCAGGGCTCAGCCCAGATGTCCTCTGCTCTGGAAAGCCTCCCTGAGGACCATGTCCTGAGAGAATGCTCCATTCCCCACCATTTCTTTCTGTCTCATGACCCTACTTTATTTCCTTCATAGAACTTATCAATATCAGCAATTTTCCTGATTGCTCATTTATTAATTATCTGTCTGCCTCTCACACTGCCCACAAAATTTCCACTCTGTAAAGGCAGAGTGTAGTCTTATTCCCTAGTCCATCCCAGCATCTGGCGCTCTATTCAGTAATTATGTGTTGACTGGGCCGATCATCCTATCGCTTCGTAGTGACACTGGGGTGCTGAACAGCCCAGCATTCTGACTGCTATTTGGTGGATGAGGAAGCTGTGAATCCATCTCTGAGGCTGCGAAATGGAGTAGCCGGGGTGAGGGCCCAGGCTTTCCCCTGGGACAACACCCTGCCGAAAGGTTGGTCGTGAACTGTCTGCTCTCTGGATAGTCAGATTCTTATCAGAAACCGAGCTTTGCCTTGCTAATAGATATCCTCAAATTCAAGTACATGTGCTCACATTCCTGGAAGATTAAAGGCCACTGTGTTGTGGAGGGATGTGTTCTCAGCAGGATGTCTCTGGAGGCTACTTCCTCAGCAGAACACTAAGCAGACCAGATGAAATGAGCACAAAGATCCCACCCTGTCCTGGGATTCTTATTTACTTTTCTCTGCTGTCTCTATTTGTCCAGGTTCTAGCGGAAGAGGAGGAAGCACGAATTGGTAACATGGGTGCAGGAACAAAGCCCCTGAGGGTACTGAGAAGCCCAGGCCCAGTGGTGGTTTGCAGACATGTCAGTGGGGTCCCTTACACAGACCCAAGTCCACCTCCTCTGGACATCCCCCTGCCCTGGCGCAAGGGGTTCCCACTGGGAAAAGCACCTCCTCCCAAGTGGTTACCTATGTACTTGAGCAGAACGAAACTGCACCCTCTGCCTATTTCCCAGTCTTACCTCCGAGGATTATTTATGGCCTCAAAGAAATGCAAGTCACAGGCTCGGGAAGAACCAGAAATAACCTATATGGTATTCGTAGGGTGCTTAGTTCACCAGGATAATGCGAGAAAGAGCAAAGGAGAATTGACACACAATTCTAGATGGTTACAGTGATAGTTCTGACCTTGGCCACACTTTAGAATTACCCAGAAGTTATTAAAAAAATCCAGACTCCCAGGCCCCACCTGGACCAATCACATCAGAATTGGGAGAGGGGGGCAAATGTCAGTATTTAAAAAAAAACCCAGGTAATTTGAATGCATAGCCAAGGTTGAGAAACATTGGTTTGGGGCTGCACTGTCCAATACAGTAGTTGTTAACCACTAGCCACACGTATCTACTGGACACTTAAAATGTGGCTCCTGTAGCTGAGGAACTAAATTTTTAATTTCTTTTAATTTTAATTAATTTAAATTTAAATATCCATGTGTGACTTTTGGCTGCCATATCAGACAGTGAAAATATAGAACATGTCAATCATCACAGTGAGTTCTACTGGACAGTGCGGTCAGGGGAACCCTGAGTCCTGTGAGTGCCAAGGGAAGTTATGCTGCACCTGAATGGAGTTTAAGGTAACTCTCTGTTAACTCGACTAAGGCCTGCCCTCCTGTCTCATGCCCACCATATATTTTTCTCCTGTGTTTTGAGCTGGAGCTTGTCTGGTGGCAATAGTGATATGCTTTCCAAGCATGTATTGTAGGATTGAAAGGAATTTGAAATATCTGCAAAAGTCTAGGGCCCAGACCTAAGTCCTTGGGCATTCACTCTGAGGTTTACTCTGTTTGCATCTTTGAAAACCCAACTCTGGAAAGGGAGCTTTGTGAATTATTATTTAATTATCATAATCCAAGAATTTAGGACAGTGCAGGGAGAACTTTTGGAAAAGTAGAGCCCCAGAAGTGCCACTTTTTGGAGGAGTTAAGTCTTCTGAAATGGGCTCAGTGAGGTGGCTCGGTTTGGGGTTAGAAATGGAGAAATAGAAGCCAAAGCTGAATCATTTTCTGCTTATCACTCACAGACTGTCAGATTTTCTTTTTTCATTGGAGGGAAAGCACCTTACAACAAATAATAATACCATTTTGAATTCAGAGCTTTCCCTTTTTCAAAGCACTTTACACTCTCTGACTTATTTTGTCCTCACAACAAGGTCATAAGATAAGTAGGGGAGGGATTTTTAGCACCCAGAACCCCAAGAAAGAGCTCAATATTGCAAAAAGAATGAAAAAGTAAAGGTTTTTTGTTTTCATCCCTGGCCGCTCCCAAGTACTTAGTGGCATAACTTGAGCAAATGCACACAGATTTTGTACTCCTACAGTGGATTGTGTTTTTAATAGAAGCATAGGGCTTCCCACTACTTCTTTCTTATTTCACTCCAGCTTCCTAACCCTTGTGCCTTGTTTCTTTGGGGCCATTTCTTCCTCAGAGTTTTGTGTGATCTGCAAATTTGGTGAATATGCCCTCAGTGTCTCCTTCCAACTTATTGTGAAAATGGCAAGTAGGAGAGAACACAGGACAGAGTCCTGTGGATCTCCATGAGAAATTTTCCTGCTTCTCTCCAAAAGACATCCTGGTGCAGAACCAGCCACAGGCTGACACTGTCACCTTGGGCCACCTTCTCATGTGTACAGCTGCATAGAGCCACTTCAAATCACACTTGCCAGTGGACAGAAAGTACTGAATAGTGTGTCCAGCTGAGATCTCCTGGGTGGCCGGGCCAGCCTGGTGGTCTCCAGCCACTGAGGTGGGAGCAGAGGTGGCAGGACTGACATGATGCCATCAGTCGGCCCTCTTTGGGGATGGTTGTCTTACCAGTCATGAACTCTTCTGGTCATGCCAACATCTGGCCCATCTTTTGCATCTTACATAGATAGGATATGATGAGAGGTTTTCAAATGCTTTACTGAAAGCAAGACACACTTTCTGGGGCATTCCCCTAATCGACTGTTCTGGTGAAGCTCGTCAAAACAGGAAATGAGGTTAGCATGGAATGACTTTCTCTAAGAGAACTTGTGATGCCTCCTAGAGACCACCACTTTCTTCCCAAAAGCTTGTGAGCTTTGCTTCATGCCTCTCCTGGGTTTTCCTGGAAATTGGAGGGAATCTGCTCTTCTGCAGCTTTTAGAACCCTCTCACTCCTTTGAAACACGGTGGTGCTATTTCCCTGTTCCCAGTCTTCCAGACCTCGCCCTTTTACTCCAGTATCTCTAAGATGTTTGCAAGTTGTTCTGAAGTTAGATCTGCACATTCTTCAACGGTAGCCAAAACGTGGATGAGCCAAGTGCTTGTGCACTTGCCCGGGCTGGAGGGGTCACGCACGGGCTCCCCGGCACGGGCTTTGTTTGACCTGCATGGTCCCACTTTATCAGAGACGCCGGTAAGAGAAAACAAATCCGGTAGGGATGAAAAGTTAGTGGGAGCCATCGGCTTCCCTCCCGGCTCACATGTGGGCGTTCGGCTCAGAATCTGCTCTGATGCAGCTGGGCCTGGCTCATGTCAGCAAACTCCTGTGCTGGTTCTTTGACTCAGTTGTCAACAGCAGTGAGGATGTCATCATGGAGGCAAGCGGCATCATGCTTACCTTTGCTGGGGCTTATCTAACATGGGCTCTACTTGAAAATTCCAGATTTAAATGTCTTTTGAATTAATACTAGAGTACTTTTGAGTCTCATTTGATTTTATGCAGAAGAAGGGCGTCATGCTGAGGACGTGCCTGGCCTTGACTCACAGGTGTCTAGGGAGGACTGCCGTCTCCAGACTCGAGACTTGGACTGAGCTCCAGCAGTCCGGGCACGATGCTCTTGTGCCTGTAAACATGGGTCTCTTTCTTTTTTTTTACCTGGCTGAGCAGGACCTTGAAAACCATCCTGAGTTCCCGTGGCTGGACTGGGGCGGATTCCGGTTCCCCCTCCTTCAGTCCTGGAGGGACCTGCCTTACTCTAGCCAGGTCTAGAGGTGCTGTGTTTTCAGAGAGTATCACCTGCTTAGCCGAATCTGTGAATGTGCACCTTTGTGATGACCCCAGCTACCATCGGAGGCGCTGGTTTGCTCTGGATACAGCTTTTGGTGGTTTACATTATTTCCAGGCCTCATAACAGGCCCAGAGGCAGGATTATCATCCTTGTCTCCGTTTAGAAAACTGGGTTTTAGTGAAGAAAGTCAATTTGCCCCAAATCCCAAAACTAGCAACATGCTGGTGTGCCCTGGACTTAAACCCAGAGTAGCCTGGCCTCGGAGCATCTCTCTCTTATGCTGCCTCTTTGTATTTTGTAAATATGTAAAAGCAAATGCCATTTTTTCCTTTAAAAGAACTCCAACTGGTAAGCAACAGTTGGGAAGAGAGACACCAGAGGGTAGTTGAAAACAGGGGCGACTGGAGGCCAAATGACCAGTGCCAGGTCCTCAGTCCCCCTTTTTGCTGTCGCCACCTGAGCCTCCTTGGCATTTACATTGGTAACCCTCGTGGTCCTGCCCCCTGCCAGGTTGTGTGAGGACCCACAGGGCTGGGATGTGGGCAGATGCTGTTCTCTGAGAACTGCCGACCACTCTAAAGTAGAGCCACTGGGCTAAAATGGCAGAGGCCCCGCCTGGCATCCTGGCACCGGGATCTGCATTGCAATGACATCCCAGGGGACTGTGAGGCAATTGCTGGCTCTGCTCTTTCCAACTGCCTGAGTACCTGTTAGTAAAGTGAATTTGGTCTTTTTTCTTCTGAGGTGCTAGTCAGAGGGACAGGGAAATCAGTTAGACAGAGGCTCCTGTGGGGGATTTGAGAATCAACAAGCTGGAGACAGGAATGGGCTGAGAAACCATGAAAAGTTCCTTCCACCCGTAGATGGGGTCGCTGCTGCCATTGCAAGAGGGAAGGCAAAAATAAGGAAAATATGCCTTCAAAAACCAATACTATTTTATCTCCAGCCCTCACCACCTGTTCCTATTCCATTATTTTTATCTTTGGAGCCTTGAGCCTCGATGGGCTATAATCATTGTCCCTGGTCCCTTTAGGCAAGGTGACCATGTATCCCCGTGTGCTCAGGATAGGTCGGTTTGTACCTATTAGAAGGTACAACATCCCTTAACTCCTTTCAGCCTTGTTTTGAATAATACCCACTGATTCGGATACTCTCTTCTTAGGTTACCTTATATCAGCTTTTTTGTCTTCCCAAGAAGTCACTGTGCAAACACTAACTCCTTAATATGCCAGTCATCTCCTTAAGAAGGAAGGGCGTTTGGCACAGTTGTGGCAGGGCTGCCTTAGAACAAGCAGGGTCAGCCGTGCAGGAGTGAGAAGTGTGTGTGCGCCTAAGCGCGTGTGTGCATATGGGGGTGTGATATGGTCATGTGGCAGTGTGTGCGTGCATATTAGGATATGGGGCGAGCGTCTGGTGTCTGTGGTGCCTGTGTGTGTGTGGGTGTGTGTGGTGTGTGTCTGTGGTACTGTGTCCGTGTGTACGTTTGTGCATATGTGCCTCTGCTTCGTGTGTGTGGTGTGGCATGGTGTGTGGGGATGCATGGGTGGATATGAGTGTGGGTGGCTGTGGTAGAAGTGTGTGGTTCATGAGCTATGTGTGTGTGTGTGTGGCGGGAAGTGGGTATGACACATGTGTGGTGTGGGTGTAGGTGTTTGTAGCTCATGTGTGCATGGTGTGTGTGTGTGTGTGGTATGTGTGCATTGTATGTGGCTGGGTATGGGTGTCTGTGGGGTGTGCATGTGTGGTGGGTGTGTGGAGTGGCACGGCTGTGGGTCCCCGGCATGATTCCGGAGCTTGTGAGGGGAGCAGTGGCAGGTGTCCTCTGGGGTAGACTCACTGCAGACCTCCTCAGGGCTCCACAGGTCACCACTGGTAGTTACTGTGGCCATGGCCGTGCTCTGGGAAGCCACTGGGTGCAGTGGCTTCGCTGTGTAAGGTAGGACCATGGGCCTCGGGTGCAGACCTTATCCACACGCACAGAGCCCTTGAGGGCAGGCCCCGACTGTGTTGTTCCCGCCCAGCAAATGCCTGATTGCACAGTCAGGCCTCAGGAAGGATGTGCCCAGGGCGGAATCACCAAATGGAAGCCTTGGCCTCCTGCCCTGCTCAGTGACACAGGGTACACGTGGATGCTTGTGTGGCTGCGGTGGTTATGGAGAAGAGATGAGCTCCCTCCTCCAGCCTTCTGGGCTGCTGGGTTCCCAGTATGCTTTCTCCTGGAGACCCTGCAGAGGAGGTCAAGCCCAAGCTGGTGGGGGCCCTGCCTTTTGTTACGGCCAGACGTCCACAGTGATCTGCTCAGCTACAAGATGCGGGTGGGTGGAGGTGGCCCACCTGGCCCCCTGGAGGAGGGACATGCTGCCCACTATAGCCACAACCCCCAGTCCCAGCCCTCACCTGTTGTCTCCTCTTAAAGAGCCTGGCTCATGGTAGCTAAGGGCCCCCTGACTTTCTTTGGTCTCTCTCCTCCCGAGACAAGAATGACCCAGGAAAGTATTTCTGAAGACATGATCAGTGCTGGGGCCCCTCTTTCAGAGTTGAGGAAATGGAGACTCTGTAAATTATAGAACTTGATCAGGTGTGCCCATGTCTGGTCTGCATGGCCTCCCAAAAGTTGTTTGATGTCTCTGAGCCTGGTTTACAAATCCATGAACTAGGGAGAGTAGTACCTACCACACCAGCACAAGGGGGTATTTGCAAGCACTTAGCATAACATGAGCTACTTGAAAAAGTTCATGGAAGGATGCATATTACATTTAATTCTATTTTTCTATGAACTATTTGAAGTACGCTTGTACCTGGCACAAAGTATAGCATCAATAAATGGTGGCTATTATCATTATTATTTTAATTCATAAAAATTGAGTGGTTTTTAAAAAAAAATATATCAGGAAGGAGTAGAAACTTACCGTCAGTAAAAAAAAAAAAAATACTCTGATGGGGTCCTCATGATCTTAGCCATGAAATATAAAATATCAAGAGGATGAAAAGATCTAGAAAGAGGGTATTGAAGCAGTCTCAAAAAAAAAAAAAAAAAAAAGCAAACAAACAAACAAACAAAAAACGGTGGTAGAGAGTGAGAAAACAGGAGCAAACGTGGCCCGCCTGCCAGACCGCTGCTTCCCCTGCCCGTGCAGGCAGGACGAGGCTGCTCTGAATCTGCAGAGCCAGATGGGGTATAGGAACAGTGATTTGTTTCAGTGTAAATGTTGGGATGTCTGTTTTTTCTTGAACTTTTAACCTTGCTGGTAAACAGGGTACATACAGTAAATGAATTGTTTTTCTGAGAACTGACTTTTGAGGAAATAGGAAAAAAAAAAAAAGAAGGATTTTTATTAGCTAATTGTCAGTCTTTTGCATGATTAAAACCCTTACTAGTATTTTGCTTCTTAAGTCTGCTTCAGGAGACATCTGACCACCAAAAAGTAGCTTTAATTTATAAAAAGAAAAGCCATTAAAATGTGTAAATACACCAAGCCAAAGATAGCAAGACTTAGAAAGACAAAAGAGGGGGAAGTCACTTTGCAGAAGGTTTCTGAGACAAGAAAAACAACCAATCTTAACTCCAATTTGTTGTTTCTCATTGAAACTCCTCATACCCCATTTCCCTGCTAACTCCGATCCTACCCTGACCTCTTTGCTCCACATTCATCTGCTATAACCTCTGAAATACTGTAATGTAAAGAGCAAACCTTAAGATCTGCTGTTAATATCCAAGATGCTACCTTTTTTTCTTCAGGCAGGAGGCTGACAGAGCCGTCTTTATTTACAAGTGCTTTTCATGACGATGGATGGTGCAAGATTGTTTTGTGATAACGTGGAACAGCATAGGACACCACACCAGAACAAGGAAGTCCTGGATTCTACCATTAGCTTTTCACTTGCAAGTGTCATTTCATCTCTTCCTTGTAATTTCCTTTGCTGTTAAGGGAAGACATGACTTCTTGGCTTCTAAGCCTCTTGGAGGTGTTAAAGCACGAGGTCTGGAAGGTGCTTTGAAATGTTTGGAGGAATAAAGAAACCCTCTAGATTCCAAGTTGTGATGGAGTCTCATCAATATGGCAGCAGGTGACGGAGAGCCCTTGAGAGTGGGTGAGACCTGGAAGCAACCCCCTTCTCTCTGTGTCCTTACTGCGTGTACCCACAGCATTTGTGTCTGTCCAGTTGAACGTTGGCAGAGTCTGTCTTTCAAATAATGCTCCCATGGGAAGGTAAACTGAGGGCATTGAGAAAAAATATTTCAAGTCTTCTAAGATATATGGCAGTATTGGAAGGACCTCAAGAAAGTTTCTACCTGTTGTCTTAGGAGAAGGAAGAGGAGAAAGCAGAAAAGATGAAACAAATCACTGTATCTTTTTAAAGATGGGATTGAAATAAACCACAAGCACGTGAAAAGGGGCAGCTCGTGGGAAGTCAGTTCCCAACACTCTCAGTCCCATCCTCCTCCCCTCCTTTTCCTTTCAGAATAAATTAAAAAATTGGCTAAAATCCAAGTTGTGTGTGTGGTATCTTTATCTGATTGACCTCATACTCCTAATCATATCTTATCTGCTTGTAAATTATTAACGCCCCTCTTCCTGTTATTTCTTTAAATGTTATGAACACACACAGAGATGCAGAAAAACAGCTACCCCGAGGTCTTCAGTCAGTCTGCAATTCGTTTGGAGAATTGGTCTGGAAGACCTTAGCTGCTGTTACCAGTAAACTGTTCCACACATTCCAACAACCCTGCAAATAGCCACTCCCCCAAGGCAAACGAGGTGAGACATCAGGGAAACACCGAAGAATGAAAATTCCATTCATTTTCCTACCTGCATCCTTTCTAGTTGACAGAATATCAGTCAGTGCAAAATTTGTTGAGATGATGTGAGGATTCATTTGTAAAGCTGTTGTAATAAAACATTTGAGAAATTCAGTTGCCTGTGGTTAATGTTCTTTTCTTCCTTAATCCATTTCAACCTACTTAAATTGGAAAGTTGTGTGCTACTATAAGATGCAGTTACGATCTTGAAAAACTCATTTTGCTGTGATGGTGTGGTTTGTCGCATGCTCGTGTTGATTGGTTGCTTCTTGTTTCTACAAATCCCTCCTCTCTGGGCCATGTAGGTAACGACTAAGCCAACCGATCTCTAGCCAGATAATGAAGTAGGAGTCTTAAAGCCAAAGACTGCATGAGTAGTGTTACTAAAATAGCTCCTGTGTGTGTGTGTGCATGAGTGTGTTTCCGTCTCAAAAGTTCTTTGCAAAATGACACAAACACTTGTAAGGTGTGTTGTGCACATGAACATGCCTCAAAGATAGATTTTAAAGTTTTCTTCCATTGGTAAATAAATCTTCCCTAATAATAGGTCATTACAATCGCTGTCACCTTCAAAACTCCTTCAAGCTCTCCATCCCCAACCCCCGCAGGGAAAAGGGTTCCCTCTAGTTGTAGCAAGTTGGATGGATATTTCTCTGAGTCTAACTTAATGTTTCTTGTATTTAATTCAAACCAGGAAATTGTCCTGTTTATTGGGGGAGGGAAAAAAAAGAGAGTCTACTTTGAATCTGTTGCACAACACTGGTTTAAATAACAAAACAAACAAACACACAAGACTGGAAAGTCAGAGACCCTCTTAAGGAAACGATTACACAATTACAGTGGCCACCTGTATTAGTCCATTTCTGTTGCTTAAAACAGAATACCTGAAACTGGGTAGTATATAAAGAAATTAAATTTATTTCTTACAGTTTGGAGGCTGGGGGTACATCTGGTGAGGGCCTTGGTGGTGGCGGCTCTACAGTCAAGCAGGGTGTCACACGGCAAATGGACTGAGCAAGAGAGGGCTAACCTGTTCACTTGCTCACCTGCTTACATGCTCTCCTTATAAAGCCATCAGAACCACGCCCATTACCACCGTTAAACCATCAACTTATTACTCCATGGACGAATCAATCCATTCACTAGGGCATGGTCCATACAATCTAATCACCTCTTAAAGGCCCCACATTTCAATGACCATAGTAGGATTGCCCACTCTCAACATGGGGATTAATACATGAACCTTTGGGGGACACAATTCAACCCTGTAGTACCACCTTAGGCAGGACTTTCAGATCCTCTAAGAGTAACACCTTGGGGTGTCATGAGGATCCCCCAGTGCCTGTATAATACAAAGTTTTTTTTAGCTTGATTTATGCCAGTATTTGTGACTTTGTTATAAGGTATGGTCTCTCCTGATCCCTTTTCCCCCTAAATTCAAGAAGAAATGCATCTTTCTATCAAATTGAGACGGGATCTTCACATTTATTGAAAATCTGTGAGCTTATATTATTCTAAAAAGCACTTGCAGACACTCATGATAGCCCAGTGAGGCAGGCAGTAGCTTCATTACATTTCAAGATGGAGAGATGGAGTTTCAGAGGGGGCAGCGACTTGTCCAAAATGACCAGCTTAGGAGGTAACAAAGTCCATACCCAAAATAGGTTTGTTCAACCTGACTGCTGAAAACGTTAGCTTACTTTGTGAAACAATCCTGTGTGGTTGGTATTATTAGCTCCAATTTACCACCCATGCACCAGGCCCAAGGCAAAGTTACACAACTAAAAACCAGCCTAACCAGAACTGGAACCCCTCCCTGCCTGAGTCCCGCTACACCTGCGCCGAGGTGGGAGAGACGACCACACTCCTGAAGCATTTTCAGAGTCAGGCCCTCTGCTGCCTCCCTGTCAGGTGCAGCATGAACGCTCCCTGTGCTGCGTCTTACAGAAACCCTCTTCTGGAGTGGGCTTCCCATCTGAGCGGCAAGACCCAGTCACAGGCCGATGCTGTCCCCTCACTATGAGGACACTCGCTTTTCTGAAGTCACCTGCAATCAGCTCCAAGGACTGTAACCACAAAGCACGGGAAAGCAAAACCCTCACCAGGGAACGTGGAGGCTTTCTCCAGGAATTGTCTGAGTCCCTTGTAGGGTGACACCATGGCCAGGTGTAACTGAGTCAGCACCGCGGCCTGCGGGGGGCTCTGTATAGAACACCCTGCGCAAAGCGGTGGTCTCACAGACAGCTCGTTCCATCCCTGCCCACGTTCTCCTCCTGCAGCTGAGCTCAGGACAGGGAAGATTAAATACAGCATGCTCTTATCACCCTGAAGACTTTGTTTTTGAAAGCTCTGCACACTCACACAAAAATCAGGAACTCGATCACTGCGGGCTGACAATATGTTTTGAAAAGGCAGGGGTGGGGGGTGGGGAATGATTTTTCCCGGAGAGTTCCCATCCACTGTTGAGTAAACATCATAAATCTATCGCAGAGAGACAGGCTGCCCATACTCAAATTACCTCCTGCTACAATTTTAGCTTCAAGTTTTAATGCCCTAAACATGAATAACGTTGTATCCCAGCACAGGTCTGATTAATGAGGCAACTTTGCCAACTTCAGGGTCGGAGAGCAGCTCCCCACCCCCTTCTCTTTTTTTCCCTGTGGCTTAGTAACCACTTCAGCAAATTTCCCTGTTAAATATACAAGGCGACTGAGTGCAATAAAAACTAAAGGATGTGCCAGATAAACACCAGCGTCTCTCTGGGCAGACCTCACCAGCTGACAGAGAGCAGGTCTGCTCAGGTGTGCCCCAAGGAATCCAAAATGTTCCATCATTAATTCCAGCATAAAAGTCACGCACAACCTGACATTTGCCCATGGATCGTCTTCAGTCTGTGGGTTACACCTACAGGACCATGTGTTTCCCAGGTGGTTATGCGGTTTATACCTGGGGCAGCTACATGTGCCTTACTTGCATGTAAGATGACCACTGCCCACACATTTGAGAACATGGCTGAGGATCACACTCAGGTAGTGACCCAAATTAGCAGTTATTATCCAACCAGGAAAGAAAGGGGATTTTCTCTTGCACAGATATTGTCTGTCCCCAATGTGATTGTGAGACCCTTGAGTAATTCCTGGATAGGAGTCATTTCATTGAGTACTTCATACATTCCAGGTGCTCTTAACAGCAAACATGGAGGCATTCCCAGGACTTGTTGGGTCTTCGGTGAGATGGCAGAGGTGTTCTGCATACATGATCTCACTTACTGTGCACAGCAACCCTTGTAGTCAGCGGCAGTATCTCCCTGCTTCTTACATAATCAAGCTGAGGCTTATAGAGTGACACAGCTTGCCCATTGATGCAGCTAGAATCTCAGCCTTGCTCTGGCTCCAAATTCAATATTCCTAAGCAATAAGGCTTTTCTCCTCTCTCCCCATGTTCTTCCTCCTCCCAGTCTCTTCATTAACAACCCCCCCCCATCTACACTTGAACCCTTGTTTGGGCCAGTTACATCAACAACATAACCACAGCAGAACCTGGATTGGTCCAAATTACAGAGATTCAGAATCTAAATTTCCCATGCTATTGAGACTTTGTAGAACCAATCCTTCAGGTGAGTTTTGATTTTCTTTTAAATGTGGATTCAGCAAATTTTTTTTCTAAAGGCCAAAGAGTAAATATTTTCGGCTTTGCGGGCTATATGGTCTCTGTCACAACTACTCAGAACTCTGCCATTGTAGCACATGGCAATTGTAATAAAGGAATGACAGTAGATGTGTTCCAATAAAACTTTATTTAAAAACAAACAAACAAAACAAACAAAAACAGGCAGTAGGCCAGATTTGGCCTATGGGCCATAGTTTGAGACTCTTAGGTTTTCAACCCAAGCCATGATTAAAAGTGTAATCAACATGCTATGGTTTTAGACGCTGGATCTGTCTAACCTTTCAGAGGCGGGATTGGGGCCAGGGCCATTGCAGTTAGGTAGAGGAAGTTCACAACTGCTAAGAAGCACATGGGCCGACATTGCTCCTTACCCCCCAGGTGGGCCAGGCCAGCATCTCAACATGCATTCCCCAGGGAGAGAGCAATAGTCGTTTTGCTAGAAAAAGTTCTCTGGACTAGTAAGTTTGGGAAACCTTGGGCTAGATCGTCGAACTACTTCCATGACTGCAGGACTTCTCAGAGCTTTCAGTATGCTGATGAACATTATGAATCTATATGAAGAGAAGGTTGTTCAAGTCTCCCAAGCTTGCCTGACTGGGGAGTCCTCTGTGTGCAGAGCACGTCTGAGCCGCATTCTTTGGGAACAGTGCTCTGGACCCCAGTCCTAGCGTTTTTCATGCTATCTTCATTGTCTGCCGCTTCTCTGGACTGTTTCCACTTGAAGGTACCAGCCTGAGTTGCTTCCACCACACAACACCCCTCTTCATCCTCAGGGCCACACTGTGGTCCCATCAGGGACTTGGTGGACGTGCTCAGTCTAGAGAATGTGGGAAGGGCACGGTTGGGGTGGCAGTTGTTGTGTCTCTTTCCTTCATTTCTACAACCAGCTGCTGGTACCATCATTGCTTGAAGGGCTGGAATTTATGACCTCCTAGAATCTCCCAGAACCTCGCAAGTACCCCCAGGCTCCTGGCTTGAGAGACTGGATGGAAAACCCCTTCCCATGAGAAGAGGTCCAGAGCTCCATGAAGCCTTAGGCAGGAGCAGTTGGCTCTGGTCAGGGAAAGCGGAGACTCTGATGGGAGCATGGATGTGGGATATTCAATGCCTGGAAGGTCACCACAAGTCAAGGCCCTGGGGAGAAGGCAGGACTTGGAGATAAGGAGTGGCTGCTATAGTAAAAAAACCAGCCAGTGTGGGGAGTTTTGTGTAAGACTCTTAATTCAGTTCATCATCTGCAAGATGGAAATACTGATGCCACCAGACGGGGCTCAGTGCGTGGGGGCTAGCTGGGAGGTGTGTGAGACAGCTTCACAAAGGTGGCTGGGCACAGAAGTCTGAGGCGTTATCTGCAGGAAAGCTTTGGGGGCAATTTGGACCATTGTGGGCCCCGCTGAGGAGAGAGGCATGGTGGCAGTTTGAGATTTGACTTACGGGTTGCACTTCTTCAAGCGTATGCTTTAGCCACCAGCACGGAGCTTGCTCTCAAAAACTAAGTAGTAAATAACGAAAAGCCAAGAAGATTCTATCCAGTCTGCAAAGACCCACAGCAAGCAGAACAGTGGTTGGCCTGGGGAAGGCCCCTTGTTCCAGGCAGCAGTCAAGGGGCTCTTATTTATAATGCTGTAATATTTTCCAAGGGGGCCTTATTTCTCAAATTGAAAGTTACATTTTAAAAAGACAATGACAATCAGGAAATAACGTGAGGACATCAGGCCCAGATCTCCTTCCATTTCAACAAGATGAGCAAGGACGGTGGAAACGTCAGGTTTGTTGAGCCGTGTGTGTGCGCGCGCACGGGTGTGCTCCTCTGACTGTTTTCTGGTCGTGATTACTAAGAAAACTCCTAAACCAAAACAAAACAATGACAAAAACCAAAACAAACACACAAACAAAAACCCGAGTCACCACCAGCACAATTCAAAGCCTCCTGGCTGGGGTTGCCATTCTGGCAGGCTGCGTTTGCGATTCAGAGTGGCCTGCCTCCTTTCCTCT
Source organism: Cynocephalus volans (assembly GCF_027409185.1). Classification (NCBI taxonomy): domain Eukaryota; kingdom Metazoa; phylum Chordata; class Mammalia; order Dermoptera; family Cynocephalidae; genus Cynocephalus; species Cynocephalus volans. The sequence continues at coordinate 87,057,562 of NC_084473.1, forward strand.
CTCACTTCCTGGGGTATCCCTGAGAATCCCTCCTTCTTGCCCCAGGACCTAAAAGGAGACACTGGTCTAGGACTCACCTGGGTCTTGGGCCAGCACATTTCTGGGAGACAGTGGCCCTTCCCCTCCTCCTCCCCTCCCCTCCCTACCCCCCAGGAGGAAGGCCCTTCCCAGCTGAGGCTTTCCGTCCATCCAGGCCAGGTGCCTGGCCCTGCAGACAGGTTTCAGCAAAAGCCTTTTGTGATTGTCTCCCTCACCTGGGGAATAAGAAGTCTTTCAGATGAACCTCTTGTGGCAGATCGACCCCTTTCTTACAGGGAATCAGTCCCTAGGAGGACACTATCCCATCAGCAAGGCCCTGGTATTTTCTGTCTAGAGAGCACAGTCCCCTGTTTCCTTCTGGGACGTGAGAAATTGGTTCTAATGCTTTATCCCCACCTCACTTCCCCAGCCCTGACTTATAAACAGGCCCAGAGAGATTCCAGGCCTCTGCACGACCCAGGCAGTGAAGGTGACTGAGGCCTCCCCTCACTGCAGCGAGCCAGGCAGAACAGTGCAGAGCAGGTAAGAGCCAGACAGGCGAGAGTTCAAATCTCAGCCCTGACTCTGACTAGCTGTGTGATCCAAGGCAATTCACCCAACCTCTCTGGGCCTCAGTTTCCCCACGTGTAAAATGGGGACAAGACCAGCCCCTGCCCCATGGGGTTGCTGTAGGGAGAAGCGAAGTGGTGCCTGTGCGGGGCCAGTGCCCGGTGAAGGGGCTTCCGTGTGGGGCCTGCAGGGAAGGCTGCTGACGTCCATCCCAGGGAGACGGTGGCAGATCAGAGGGAAGCTCAGCAAGCCACTTGAAAGGGACCTTGACTCATTTTGTGGTAACTGAATGTGCAGATCAGGAAGTGCTTCACAAAAGTGAACTGGGCTCCAGCCACCCCCTCGTCCCCCTGCCCCCTGCTCAGGACTCCCTGTGCAATGATGACGTCCAAGTGGTGTCCACCTGATGTCACCTGGTGCATCAGCAGTGTGGACGGCAAAAGGCAAGAACCGCTCAAGCCACTGAAGGCTGGCGGGTGTTGGCTGACGAGCAGACCCCCCAACCTTCTGGGTTCAAATTCCAGCTCTACCCCTTAGGCCAGGAGCTCAGCCTTCCAGAGCCTCAGTTTCTTCATCTGTAACTGGTATTCACAGGTGCTGGGCCCAGCACTGAGTCCTTGACAACCCTGTGTCATTTAATCCTCACAAGCAGCTCTACAGGAAAATACTAAACTTCTCACCATTTATGATGAGGAAACTGAGGTACCCAGAGTTGTAAGCTATGCCGGGGCACGTGGAGGGTTGTCCTGGGGCTGGGACTGGAACCTGGAGCATTGTACCCTGGAACTTGCCCTCCTAATCACTGGCGTCCAGAAGCTGGCACATAGTAGGTCTCGGTGGTTCCTGATACTTCCCACTAACCACACACTGGATGCTGAGTGAACTGGGGAGAAGTGTGTGAGGTATCTTCTAGCCCCGCTGCTTGGCTGGCAGGTGGGAACATGGTTCTGAGGGTGGAGAAGCCTCGGGGCAGTGCCGCCTCTGCCTCCCCAAGGGCTCCGAGAGCCAGCTGCACCTGCTTCCCTGGGGGTAGCCATGGCCGTGCCTGCTGCACCCACGTGGGCTTCCAGTTCCCCCAGAGCCTCTGACTGGATGCTAATGGGCAGGGGCAGCAGGAGCCTGAGGGCAACCAAGGGGGTCCCTGTGAAAGGGCCAGGCACCAGCACCTGGATGGGCTAGAGGGAGGTGGGTGAGAGGAAGGGACTGCCCTTGTGGCTAGCTGGACCCACCCACCCACTTCTTGCCCTGTGGGGTTCTCAAGGAGAGGGGGAAGAGGAGGGGGTTGAGGTAGGAAAGTGAGTGGGCACCCCCAGCCCCGTGACAGTGCTCGTAGGTCCTGAGAAAGGACCCTTTTCTCTCCCTGCTCTATAGGCCTGGGGACAGAGAACTTGGTAATAAGTTGAGCAGTACCCTGCTGGGAAATGAGCCTGTCTTAGTTCCTCATTTAAGGCTCATACCCTAATTCCCAAGGCAGTTAAAAGCCCCAAGTTGCCCAACTCAGTCAGGGGAAGCCTGTCCATCGGGTCCCACACACCCCAGACGTCTCTCTGGACTCAAGGCCAGCAGGGATGGACTTTGTGTCCTGGAGCCCACAAGTCGAGGAGGAAGCTTTGATTCTGATGGCCCAGAAACATCTGTTTCTCATTTGTCATTGTCAAGTTCTGGTGCCTTTTAGGACTAAGTTTGGAGGACAGCTTCTACCGTTGTAACCAAAAAAGCAAAAGGAAGCAAACAATTACAAGCCCCCTTTTTTGGGAGTTTTTTCTTTGTCAGTAGAAAGCCATTCCAGTAAATAGGAACTGTTCCCGAATGTCACCCCACAAAGTCTCTCTAAAGCATCTCCCTTCCCCTGCTTCACACCCACCATGCTGAGAAACAGAGACCGCTCCCTCTGGGCTGAGGCTGGAACTGAATGAGCCAGCAGGAAGCACTTCGTTTTCACCTGGGCTTGTTTCTGCGTCTTTTGGAGAATATCTGCAACCCACAACCTAACCCAGTGTCCCCCCTACTCTGTGATAAAAATGCTCTAGTGACAGTGGCTGCTCTAGGAGAAAAGCACCATGGTTTGCCTTCTGAGCAGCCACCACTCTGATCCGGATGTTTCCCGTAGGTGCTTGTTCTTGCAGCCCACAAGCCAGTGACTGACCTCAGGCTCACAGGAACTGGGGAGGTGCCTAGACCAACCCCACTGTCTCTTACGGCCCTCCCACTCCGGCACACCATGTCCCCATCTCCACACACACTCCAGCCATCAGGGGCTCCCCGCTGCTGTGGAGGCTATGAAGCTGGTCCCAGATGCAGACAGGTATAAAATGCCCACTTGCTGGAGCTGATCCCAGGGCCCTGCTGGACCCCAGAGGACTTTGGCCATTTTCTTTTTGAGGATTTAGGGAGGTGTCCCAGGTTGGGTGAGCAGGAGGATGCTTCCTAGCAGGAGGCAGAGGTTTGGGTTCCTGGGACATGGCTCCTCAGGGACTGAGCTGACTCGGTTCCTCTCGCCCTCTTCTTGCTTTTCTCATGCAAAGGGCACTCTTTTCCCATGGCTGCTGTCACATTAGTGGTGGCTCAAAACAACACAAATGTATCCTTTTGCAGTTGTGGAGGCCAGAAGCCTGAAATCGGTTCACTGGGCTAAAGTCAAGGTGTCAGCAGGGTTCTGGGGTAGAATCTGTTCGCTTGCCTGTCTGGCTTCTCCAGGCCATGAGCATTCCTCGGCTCATGGCCCTTCCACCATCTTCAAGTACGTCACTCCACTATCAGCCCCCATCACCACGTGGCCTTCCCTCCTCTGGCCTTCTTTTGGGGACATTGTTCAGCCTTGCACAGAAAGTTACCACAAAGACCCCAGGGGCAACTTCCTGCATCGCTGAGCAGTCCTTGATGAAACCTAGCAACTGAGGAGCAGCAGAACTCGCCAGGAGGGCTGAGTATATTTGGGGAACCCTACATTTACCCCCATCTCTGCAACCCCCTGTTTCCTCTGGGGCAATGCATGTTACCTTGGGGAGAGAGTGAGTCCGAAAGCCAGACTACACAGGAGCTAGGGAGCCAGTTTTTCCTCTCCTTTCTCGGTGCAGCCGGGAGCAGACGTGCCACCAGGCTTTGTCACTGGGATGCTGTTCCCTGAGACTTGGGTGCTTATGTCGTTCAGCTCAGCAGTGACCCCCTGACCACATCTCTCCCACTTCATGCCTATCTTTGCTGTTCCTATTCTCTGGCCCTGCAGATATGCCCATTCCTAAACGCGATGAGCCAGCCCTCCCCATGGCTCAGAGAACTGCTGACCCTCTTAGCACGTAGGTCCTTTGATGGAATTTGCAGGTGCCGATTCCTTTCCTTGCACTCAATACCTATGCCACGAGAATCGTCTGCTATGTTGAATTCATGGGGGACTTAAGGATTCACTGTCGTGCTACCTTACACATGCGCTGGTGTCTTGGTAACCTACGTCAAGGCCCTGGCTTTGATCAGTGAGGGGTGTGCCTGGAGTGTATTGTGGTAAGTGTGGTGATGGAGGATGGTGTTGGCTTCACCGATTTCTGTCCCTGGTTATCTATTGTGAAACTGCAAACTCTTCTATTCCATAAGATGGCAGCATTATTGCCAGAGCCCTATATTTGTTTATAAAACTCCCGTTTATGCAGCAGGACCCATAGGATATAAATGGGCATGAGGTTTTAGTAGTGGTGGATCACAGCCCCAGTAAATGCTGGCGGGGTTTTTGTTTCATCTCAGAAGCACCTAGACATACAGTGAGTATTTGTTGAATGAAAGAATGAATAAATGGACGCTGCAGTCCAGAGCATCCTCTTGCTGGTGGGCTGACGTGGCCATGTAGAAATGTAGTCACCCTTCAGAGATAAACGTCTGCAGTGCATCTGAAGAGCTGTGAACATCACCCATGTTCTTTTTTTGCTGTTGCCATATTTCACCCCACAGGACTCAAATGGACCAGAAACAAAACAAAAAATCAAATCCCCAAATTTGGCTTTTACTAGAGGCTAAGAGAGCTCTGAGTAGTGAAGTGAATGTTGGTGCCATATAATGTTCAAGCATTTTGGAATTATATAGCTCTAATTCAGACAACAACAACAAATAAAAGATATTCTTTATCATCAGAATTGATAGCTGAGTAAATTTACAGATAACTCACAGGTGTTAAAATAACTCTCTAAACTCTGGGTCCTCTTGGGAAGTAGCCTGGTGTCATCCGACTAGAGGTGGCAAGAAGAGCCATGGCAGACAGATTGTGGTTGAGATCCACCAAGATCCAGGGTGGGTGGGCAGCTGGCATGGGGGTTGGTATCAAAGATTACATAAAGCTGAAGGGACCTGCTGGAGCAGGCAGGGTGCAGATCACTGTACCAGAAACCCTTCAAACAGAAGCTCTGGGAGAGGAGGCAGATGACCAGCGTTGCGGCTTGGGGTGTGACGGTTGGGGCAGTGATGGGGGAGGGCCTCTGACCTACAACTCTTTACTAATTGGCAGGGGACCAACCATCCCGGTTTGCAGTTGTTGGGGATTGAGACATTTCCTGAGGTTTGGGACTTTCATTGCATGCTGAGACTAGAATAGCCCTGGGCAAACTGGGACGGTTGGTTACCCAAGTTCCAATCTGCATCTAAACTTCTGTGGCTATGAAAGACATTCACCCCTTTTTATCTTGTACCTGACGTCATCCAGATGCCCCTCTCATCCATGGTTATTCTGGTGGTGGGTACAGTGGCAGAGGACGGAGGGGACGATCACCATACCGGCCCCTCTTTGAGCAGAAGACAGGGCTCACCCAGGATTTTGGACTCTAAAGTGGAAAGAGAACACTTAAAAATCTTTAGGATTCCATGAGAGTAATAAGGTTTTATTTTAGCAATTAATGTTAATATTTGACAAAATGCAGACATATCATTTCTCAGAGCTGATACTGAGTCAGTGTGGAAAATACTCTTTCTCTAGGGTCAAAATTGCACTGGAGTTAATTTGGATTACAAAGGGAGAGCGGTTTACCTTAAGTTAACACTGCTCAATGAAGCATGCTGTAGCATTTCTTATTATGGGAAATATACCTCGGTGCAAAGAAGCCCCAAAAGGCTGCACGTGGAGTCCTTGAGATCTCAGGCTGCTCAGAGTTCCCTTCTCTTATCTCCTCTTATAGGCTGCTCCTCTCAGGGCTCATCTCTAATATTTAGATCCTGTAGGAATACACTAATAACTCAACTGCATGTCAAAAGTGAACAAAATATAACTCATTTTATAAATATATACTTAAGCTCATCTTATACTCAAGGCCCCCTTCCTATTGGTGGCAATAAAATACTTCATGCAACTAACTGAGGGTTTCTTAATCTCTACTGTTTTAGAACTTAGGCACAGTGTAAGTTTCTGATGCTGCCCAAGGTTTCTCCTCTCCTTGTCCTTCCCAAAATGCAGTCCAGATGCAAGAGCAGGAGGTATGTGTGCCCAGTGGTGTCTCGGGAGAAGGGTCTAGCCTCCATGGCAACCCTTCCTGGTCTTCAGGCATCTACTTCTGACCTCTCTGTGTCCCTGGCCACAGTGTCTGTTGCTGGACTTATTGGCGGCTGGTGCTTACCACAGGCCTGGCCCTAACATTTGCTGTGACGTGCGTGTATCCTCAGATTGGTTGAGAAGTTATTCATTGATGATGACACCTCAATTTGTTTAACCATTCACCTGTCGATGACCATTTGGGCTATTTCCAGTTTTGGAGTATTATGAATTCTGTTATCATGAATCTGTTAAAAACATGTACAAGTGATTTTGTGGACCAGTGTTTTTATTTCTCTTGGGAAAATATCTAGGAGAGGTATTGCTAGGTCATCCTATAAGTTTGATTTATTAGTAACTGATAAACAGTTTTCTAAAGTGATTGTATGTTCCCACCAACAAAGTATGAGGATTCTAGTTGCTTTATGTCTTCACCAAAATTTTGTGTGGTCAGTCTTTATGCTTTTGGTGCATGGGAAATGGTACCTCATTGTGGTTTTAATTTGCATTTCCTTAATTTGCATTTCCATTATTGAATCACCTTTGCATGTGCTTATTGGCCATTGGTAAAGTATCTGTTCCAGTCATTTGTCTATTTTTATATTGGGCTGTGTATCTTTTATTATGGATTTATAGGAATTCTTTATACATTACAGATATGTCCGTTGCCAGCTAATTATATCATAAATATTTTCTTCCAGTCTGTGGCTTTTCTCTTTTTCATTTTCATTTTTTTCTTTCAAAAAGAAGAATTTGGTGAAAATCAATTTATCATTTTAAAACAATTTTATGATTAGGGTTTTTTGTGTCTTGTCTAAGAAATCTTTGCCTACCCCAAGATTGCAGAGATCTTCTGTGTTTCCTTCCACAGGTTTTATAATTTTAGGCTTTTACTTTTAAGTCTATATTAATAAGCCTAAAAGTGTGTTGCTTGATTTTTATTTGAAGATTTTCTAGATATTTTATTGTTGTTGATTTCTAATACCCATATGGTCAGAGAACATACCACATATGATATAACACAGACAACACGCAAAAGCAATAAGCAGCTATGTTTTAAAGTACAGAAGGACAGAAAGAGTAGTATTTTATATTTACTCACATGTTTATCATTTCTGGTATCTTCTTTCCACACCAAAGATCAAGTTTCCATCTGGTGTCATCTCTCTTCAGCCTGAATAACTTCCTTTCAAATTTCCTGGTGACAAATTCTCTCAGCTTCATTGAACTGAAAATGTCTACATCACCTTCATTATTTGAAGACTATATCTTACTGAGCATAGAATTTCTGTATTTATCATTCCATTATCAGATCATTCCATCATCTCTGGCCTCATTGCTTCAGACAAAAAGACAGGTGGGATTCCTATCATTAGTCCCATGTATGTAATGTGTATTTTTTTCTCTGGCTGCTCAAGATTTTTCCCTTCTCTTTATTTTTCAACAGTTTGACTATGAAGTGCCTCTGTGTGTGTGTGTGTGTGTGTGTGTGTGTGTGTGTGTGTGTGTGTGTGTGTGTGTGTGTGTGTGCGTGCGCACGCGTTCATCTTCTGTGGAGTTTATTGAGATCCTTAGGTTTATAAGTTAATGCTTTCCATCAAATGTAAGACATTTTCAACTATATTCTTTCAAATATTTTTCTACCCACTATCTCCCTCTTCTGAAATTCCAATTACATGTATTAAACTGTTTGATATTATACCAAAAGTCACTGACATTCTTTAATTAAAAAAATTTTTCCCCCTCTATGATTTTAAGATTGCATAATTTATAATAACCTGCCTTTTGGTTTACTGACCCTTTCTTCTATTGCCTCCAATCTGATGTTAGGTCAATCTACTGAATTTTCTGTCGGAGTCTTGTATGTTCTAGAACTTCCATTTAGTTCCTTTTAAAAAAATTGTTTCTATTCCTCTCCTGATATTCTCCATCTGTTCACTTATTATGGCAATGTTCTCCTTTATGTCTTTGAACATATTTATCATAGTTACTTTAAAGTTCTGGTCTACTAACCCCAACATTGATGGTACCTTGGAGTTTGTTTCTATTGAATGATTTTTTCCCCCTTGAGTCACATTTTTTCTGTTTCTTTGCATGTCTATAATTTTCTTTATTGTATATTGTTTTTTGTGGATGATAGGTTAAGAGATTCTGAATTCTATCATCTTCTTTAGACAACTTTAAGTAGTTAATTATGAAATATCACCTTGATGTTGTAGAAGCTTGATTTTATACTCTTTGTAGGTTTATTTAACTTATTCCTTAGTTTGAAGGAAAATCTTTAATCCTGGGGAAACAGTCTTTGCTCCTAGGTATGACCCCTTTCCTGCACCCTCCAACCACTGGATTTCCTTGGAAAGTCCAAGATGTTTACCAAAGCTCTCTTGGAAAAATTGGCAGGATTCAAACTCTAGACTGTTTCTCTCAATGAGTAGGCAGAAGATGAAATCTCTGCTCAGCTTTTAAACCACTTAGCTCCTTCCAGGAGTTACCCCCATGCTGGCAGCCCTGACCTCTGTCCTCTGACACCTCAAACAGTAAGAGTACAGCTTCTGCCTGGGAGACTGGAGCGAACCCTTAGAGGAAAACAGTTTGCTTAGACCTCACCAAGTGCAGTTCCTTCTTTCAAAGGTCAATGTCCAGTTTCTGACTGCTTCTGGTTGTTCTCCAATGCTTTCAGGTACTTGGGCTTTTTTTAAAGAAAATGTTTTGCTCAGAGTTTACAAGTCTTATCTTTGGAGGATTAGACCAGTGGGAGCCACTCCATCATCATCAAAACTGGAACTTCTTCTATACCTATTTTAAAGTTTTTGAAATATATTACAGAACTGGCCTCCACAAAGATTATACCAAATTACATTCTCACTGGCAGTAGATGAAAGTTCTTGATGTCCTCCCCTCTTGGCAGCCAGAATTTCTTAGGCTAAATATTACAGAATGCCAGAATCTGAGAAAACACCAGACCCAGTACTTCCCAGCTCAAGGCCCCTGGATCCCAAAAAGATCCATGAAGGTAGGACAGGGTTGAAGGGCAGTTTTTATAAGCTATAAACATTATTTTCAAATATGATATATACAGTTATCCATAACTCAAACCTAAATGCCATTACTTTTGGTTGGATTACATCATATTTTTCATGGAGACATTGGTTTTCTCTTGCTCATCAGGAGCACTGCTTGATAGTTAAGTATATTTTTGGTCAACCTGAACTGGCAAAATGCATTATTATTGATAAGTGAAATGTGGCTTTTAGGACTCAGGGAGAAAGTTAATCAGAGGAATTCTTGGTGGTCCTGGGCACTCTGAGCAGTGATGGGTGTTTCTGGCTGACGAATTTAGACTTCTTCATTGGATCTATCTTTGTCCTCAAGAACTGCTCTAGCACTGGTTCCTTTATTTACTGAAGCCCAAAGAGATGAAAGAGCTTGCTGGGAGTCATACAGACTAACTCCCACTGTGGGTACAGAGATCAAAACCCAAGATCAGACTTTGTTCTGCACACAGTGGCACATTACAACTGTGAAGGAGTAATTCTGATATCTACCATGTTTCACAGAGAAAAATATAAAAAGGTAAACTCAGAGAAGAGCAGTTCAGAGAGGCATCCAGGGAGAATGTTAATGATTGAATGGACAGTCATGGTCTTTTGAAGTGCCTGTGATTCTCATTTCATTAATTTACCCACACAAGAATGAACTGATAAGAATCCAGGTGATCAGATTTTAATTGAGCACAGATCCATTATATCTTGTTAGGTTTTCCTTTATTTGTCTACGGCATCCATCTGTGTGGATTCACATTAACCACATCTACTAGATTTCCAAAAGCAAAGGCTTCCCCTCCTTCTGTGATCATGCAGGAAATGGATGGCATGGCACAGACATGCAGACTACTTTCCCTCCACAACTTCTCTACTGTCCAGGCAAATCTTATGTATTCCTTGATATATATTTGCTGCAGCAAAACTTAGGCTTTTTTTCACCACATTTTTTCCCAGAAATGTTGAGGTCCAAATTTGAGGCAGCAATTGTGAAACCAAGGTGGATTTCATCAAAGTCTCAGTGCTTCAAAAGGACATGGATCAACCTTTAATTACCTCCACCTGGTGAGGCTTGGTGTGTTTTGCTGTATGGGTATGTGAGTGTGTGTGTGAGGTTAAGTGTGTGTGTATGTGTGATGTTGAGTGTGTGTGAGTATGTGTGAGTGCGTGAGATTGCATGGGTGTGAATGAGATTGCATATGTATGAGATTGAGTGTGTGTGTGAAGTTGTGTGTTTGTGTGTGAGGTGTTGTGTGTGTGAAGTTGAGTGTGTGTGTGTAAGGTTGAGTATGAGTGTGTGAGATTGCATGTGTGTGCATGAGGTTGCATGCGTGTGGAGTCGAATGTATGTGAGTGTGTGAGGTTGCATGTGTGTGTGTGAGGTTGAGTGTGTGAGGTTGAGTGTGGGTGTGTGAGGTTGGGTGTGGGTGTATGAGGTTGAGTGTGTGCATGAGGCTGCATGTGTGTACGTGGAGTTGAGTGTGTGTGTGTGAGGTGTGTGTGTGAGGTTGTGTGTGTGTGTGAGGAGGTTACATGTATGGGAGTGTGTGGAATTGAGTGTGTGTGAGGTTGCATGTGTGCGTGTGAGGTTGAGTGTGTGCAGGAGGTTACATGTATGGGAGTGTGTGGAATTGAGTGTGTGTGAGGTTGCATGTGTGTGAGTTAGCTATGCATCTCCCATGTCTCCTCAGAGCCACTGTCCTTCCCTTATCTGGGGCCTGGCTCTTCTATGAAGAGAACTTAGTGGGGAGCAGACGTCACCAGGGTCACCTCTGTTGTGCAATGCTACTGCTGAAAGCAGGGCCAGGCTGAGATAAACACAGAGCACTGCTACTTGCAGATAAGATGTGAAAGGGGTCTGTTCCTCGTTCCAGGTCCTGCAGCCCTCTTTGCAGAGATGCAGGTTTCTAGCTGGGGGCTTGTCTTAGTTTGATTGGGCTGCTATAACAAAATACCTTAGAGTGGGTAATTTATAAATAATAGAAATTTACTGCTCACAGTTCTGGAGACTGAGGAGTCCAGGATCAAGGTGCGGACAGATCTGGTGTCTGGAGAAGGCTTCCCTGTGCTTCAGATGACACCTCTTGCACCATCCTCATGTGGTGGAAGGGGAACAGCTCTTTTACAATCATTAATCCCATTCATGGGGACTTTGCCCTCATGATTTAACCACCTTCTGAAGGCCCCACCTCTTAGCACTGTCATGCTGGAGATTAAGTGTCAACACAAATATTCGGCCATAGCGGGGCTTTAGGTCCTGTCCCTCCACCCGACTCTCTTTCTTTCCTCATCACTGCTCTCCTGAAGCGTCAAACGAGAAAACTTCAGTTTTTGCCTCTGCTTCATCTTTGTCACCATTTGTGATAATTAAAGGAATTCTATGTGTGGCGAGAATGGGACCATGGAAGCCCTTGGACTTCAGTCCTGTCCAGGTGGATCTGTAGTTGTGGGTTGTATTTTCTCTACTTTCATCTGAGTTCTTCAAATAAAAGGACATATGTTGTAGAGCTGTAGAAATGTGTGATGGGCTCTGAAGCCAGACCATTTGGTTTGACTCCAAATCCAACACATACAAGCTGTGTGACCTTGGGCAAGTTATTTAAACTCTCTGAGCCTCAGTTTCCTCATCTGTTAGATAAGACAATGATAGTACCTATCTCATAGTGTTGTTATTAGGATTATATTAGCTCTTGTATACAAAATTCTTAAACTGCTCTTGGCACATAGAAAGGACTATGTAAGTGTGAGCTGTCAGTACTCTCATAACTATCAATTTGCTTCTTTTCTTTGTTCATTGCACATTTCAATTTCTAGAAGAGATCCTAGTCACTTTATTATTAAGATGAGAGGAAAGCCTAGCTCTGCCTCCGCATGCTCAGCCCTGGCCTGCACATACTCTGCACCCTTGCTTTTCTTGCTGGAGCCTCAGACACCAAACTCTTGTCCTTGCGCCTAGGTAGAGATGTTGAGATACAGGCAGATGTATTTACAAGACTATGGTTTGGGTCCCTGTATTGTCTTTCAACTCGTAAAGTGTCTGTATAAGTATTTTTCATCATCATTAACAATGGCATTCCTTAGTTATTATTTTTTGAAAATTAATATATGCACATTGTAAAAAATTTCCAAAGGCCAGTTTCCTTCCCCTGGGGCCAGCCCCCACCATTTGCCAAACCTCAAGCTCCCTATTTAATATAAGGGTTGAATCCAACGAGTGTCCAGAGACTAAGTTAGCTTTGATTCCTCCTAGATTGTTTTGGCAATCCAGAGCAGTTCCCGGAGAAGATCATCTCTAAGTTTCTTAGAGGGTGGGTGGCAATGGAATAACAATAAAAACGGTGGTCAACATTTCTGGGCAGTGACTATATGCCAGGCACCGTGCCGGGAGCTGTACGGGAAGATCTCATGATCCTGTGACGAGCTGCAGAGGCAGACACTGCCGCGACCTGTGACTGAGACGCCCAGGCTCAGGACCAGAAGCAGCTGATAAGGCCTTACTAACAAATGGGGGACTGGCATTTAATCCCAGGAAGTCTAATTCCAGAGTCCTTACACTTGGAATCTGAAAAACCCCATGAGGGCCAATCCAGGAGTGCCTCAGAACAGAGCTGCTTTCCTTGAAATTTCCCTTTCTACAAATCTGGTGAAGGTTTTTCTTCCCTGGAAATTCTTAGTTTTCTGTGGAGAAAGAAAATTCACAGTCCCCTTGGTCCTGCCTAGGCCCCTTTGCTGTGGGCTGAGAGGGAGTGAGAGCGGCTGTTGCCTGTGGCCTCTGCAGGTGGCCGCCACGTGTCCTTGGGCTTCCCCACCCACCCCAGCCTTGGTCTCCTCATTTGACAAGTGGGGAAGGAGAGAGGTCACCTGGATTTTCTCCAGAGTTCTTTCTATTACTTGAAGTTGATCTAGCTAAACATGTTTTAAAGACTGTCTGTTTGCGACGGTGAGCTCACAGCCGTGGTAGAAGGAGGGACGCGGTTAAACAAGAGCCAGGCCCTGCCTCGTGGAGCTCGTGTATGGTTGGACGGGACGCACAGCAGCTCTGGGACAGGCACCGCAGACCTGCCTCTTGTCTGCCTCACCCCTGGTGGTGCTTCCCTTATCTTATCTCAGTGGCAAGTGCCCAAGAGTCCTGTGAGTGGCTGACCCCGGGGAATGGGCTGTGCCCTGTTGCAGGAGAGGCTAGGAGGACACTCGGGCCACTTCTCAGCCATGAGTCCATAACTGCGTTTTAAAACCTGTGTCAGATTCGCCATAGATGACCCTCTGTCCAAAGATGAGGAACTCTGAGTGGTAAAATACATCAGATCTTCCCCCTTAGGACTTAATATAGCTATTTTCACTTTGATTAAAAAAAAATCACTCTAAAGCACTTCTTGTTGTTTTTTAAATGGTCTCTAATGCAAAAAAAGGCGGCTCAGCCCCAGCCTAAGGCAATGCTCACTTCCTCTGCTTGCCAACATAATGATCATAATGATGATGATGATGATAGAACAAAAACAGGAGCAGTGACATGAGTCGCCTCCTGCCAGCTGTGAGATTGTGTTTGCAGATGTCTGGGGCTCACTGCTTTCTCAGGGGGGAGTGGTGACTGGGGCCCCCAGTACTGCAGGAAAACCAGTGACTAGGATGTTACCCTCTAGGGTCTCCATCTCCAGAAATGCGGGTCCAGCCACCATAGGCACAGCTCAGATCAGGGCAGACATCACCACCGACCGTGTGGAACTTGGAAACGAGGACAGAGCTGTTCACACATTTGTGGGCTGTGCAGAGAGACTGTTCTCACAGGGACAAGCAATCACATCTTACTGCTTTTGTTTGATTGTAAAACACTGAAGGCCCCTGATGTCTTCTCTCCCCACGCCCATTTTTTAAACCTCAGTTCCTCTTTGGAGCTACCACCCAGGATTCTGGTGGCCAGGATTGCTCCTGGGCTGCTTTGAATGGCCGTTTCCCCCTCATCCTGTCCTGATTTCCAATACCCAAGCCCTATCTCTTATTTTTCTTCCTTACAATCTGTATTGCTCCAAAGACTGGGATATAAAAACATTAGGATAATACATGAATGTAGTTAGGTAGAAGGATAACAGTCAGTTTTAATGTCCCTTTTGCTTTTCTGTATTTCCAAAAGTTCTACAATGGACATCTATTGTATTTGTAATCAGAAAAATAGTCCAATAAAATGCAAGTTGGGACCTTGAACTCGAATATTTCGGTTGAATGTTGGCTAAGGATCTGGCTTCCCCAAGGTTAGTTAAAGGCTTTTTCTCCCTTCCTATAATTGCTGAAGTAACAACCCAACCCCCCAGGTCATGAAATTGCAGAGGATTATCTTGGTCTGGAGCTCCAGACCTCTGTGGCTCCAATGTGGTCAGGGCTCTCCTGCTTTGGAGTCTCAACAGTCCCCCTGGCTTCCAACACGTTTTAGCTGCAGCATTTCTTTAGGGCCCCTGAGCCCTCGCCAGCTGGCACCCCTACACAAAGCCTCATGCCATCAGGACTGCTGCTGTGCCCCAGGGGCCTTGAGTGCCTGTCCCCATCTTCAGAGACCAGTGCCCCACTCTGAATGGCTCCTCTCACCCCAGGCTTCCAGCACCGTCCCTACTGGGCACCTTTTCTGTGTGGCGTGTTTTTCTTTCTTTGGTAGCTCATAAAATCTTCCTGTCTTCACTGGGCCTCTCAGTCTTTAATCTTCAACCTCTGCTGGAACGGTCCCTATTTCTTTTTAATTATGCCTCCTTTTTTTATGGAAGTTTCCTATTGAATTTTTATAACAATATAGAGACATGGATAGACTCCAACACAAATGAAATCTTCATGGAATAGTCATTTCTCTCCTGGAGACTTCTGACAAATGTTCCTCTGTGGATATATTAGCCTGTGTTTGGTGGGGAGTGGGGAAGTCCCCTTGTCTTGGCTGGAGTGCAGCAGGCTGAGTGGCAGGCGGCTGAGCTGGGTATGATTGCAACATTGTGACCGCCGGGGACGTGGTGGTGTGCAGCCCAGCCAGGAGGAGGAGGGTGACATGAGATATGGAAGAGAAGAAGTAAATCTTTCCTGTGTACAATCCCTTTGTCTCGGTGCCAACCAAATTAGCAGGGCTTCCTAATCCCAAGCAATCTGGCCTGGCTTCACATGCGTGGGGAAGACATGCCACAGTAGCCCTTACCCGGCACTTCCTGCTCAGGCCCCCCACTGGCCTGCGAAGCCTCTGTCTTTGGGCCTAACACCCTACATGGCTGTCTGAGTCACTGGATCCTAGCAAGTGTCCCTTATGCCAGTTGCGCAGTGTGGTTTGGGGTGGCTCTGGATCCACAGATGGATGTCCAGGGGGATTAGGGGCCAAGGTTGCTTTGCAGGGTATGAGTACTTGTGCCAGGGTGGGAAGGGGCAATCATTCATTCACAAATAGCCTCTGGGAACCACCCATATTGAGTGCTGGGCCCAGATCTGGGCACCGGGGATTTCTCAGTCATGGCCCCTCATCCCATGGAGCTGATGTTCCTAAAGAAGGAAAGAGGCGAAAATTTGGCATGCATGTAGGTGAATGAGATGACTTCAATTGTGGGGCCGTGGGGCAAACAGGAAGGAAAGAGAGGACTGCCGAGGGGCGGCGGGGGGGCTCTGCTTTGGACAGTGGCCAGGAAGGCTGCCTGCCAGGGTGACCCTGGAGATGGGATGGAGTGACGAGGAGCCAGCAGGCTCAGATCAGGGGAAGAGCATTCCTGGCAGAGGGACCGGCAAGTGCAACGGCTCTGAGGTCGAATGAGCTTGTCAAATTGAGAAACAGGAAAAAGGCAAATGTGGCCATGGGGGAGTGACCACAGGGAGAGTGGAGGGACACAGGTAGGGTCAGGTCTGGTAGCTGAGTCAGGTTTGCTGATTAATAGCTCTTGTTCCCAATGCCTAAGGACACCATTGTGACTGCTGGGTAGAGAATGAACTATTGAATTGTGTTAAAAAGCAGAGGTCAAGCTTTTGGAGCTGCAAAGAAGGCAGCTAGATGCACCTGCCCTCAGGGGATGCAGGGAGAGAGAGGTGGGCTTATTGTTTATTTGGGTTGCTTGGATTCAGAGTGGTTCTCTTAAGTAGCAAGGCCTTGGCCTAAGTTTTGAGGACAACTGAAAAGTGGTATTGTTGTTTGCCTCCCTGCAGAGAATAAATTCTCAGGACCGGATGGAGCACTGTAGATCTCACACAAGAATTTTGTTAAGAAACAGACGTGAGTTTGCCAGCTGTCTACTAAGGGGGACGAACAGTCATAAATGTCGTACTAAGAAAGGAAATGAACCTTCCTATTATGTGGTGGTCTCTATCCCATGTGTTAGATCCTGTAACTCACAGCTGCCCTGAATAGTACTGTTACATATGTGTAAGTTGCCCAAGGTCACACAGCTACTAAGAGGCAGAGCTGAGGTTTGAACTTCAGTCTGCCTGACTCCAATGCCCTTGCATCTGTCACTCACCACCATGGCTTTGGACAATATCCATGTGCTGAGGGGTTCAGTGGTACCCTCTGACAAAAGATATCATGGTTCCTTAGAGAGACTGGGGAGCATGCTGTGCGAGGCTGGGGCACCTCGGGAGAACCTTCTGCCATCAGGGTTCTTTTAAGACCTTTCTAGCCACCAACTCATGGGCATAAGGTCTACCCATGGTCTGCAAGATTTCAAAAAATCATGCTTGACACTTGAACAAAAAATTGGTTTCAAAACATGAGAAAGCTGCAAAACCACATTAGTAATTTAGAACAATTAAGAATAAGAAAAATGAATTACCTATTATATCTTCATTTATTCCTTCTCCCATACTCATCTCTGCTTTATGCAGATCCAGGTTGCTGATCTATAGAATTTTCCTTCTGCCTGGGAAACTTTAAAATTTCCTGCAGGGCAGGTCTGCTGGAGATTAATCCTTTCACTTTTTGTTTGTCTGAGAAAAATACTTTCTCCTTCACTTTTTTAAAAATTAAACTTTTTTTATTTTTAAATAATTGTAAATTCATATGCAGTCTTAAGACATAAATCAGAGAAATCCTGTGTGCCCTTTACCTAGTTTCCCCCAAAGGTAACATCTTGCAGATCTATGCCACACTTCCTCCTTCCTTAATCCCTGGCAACCGATAATCTGTTATTCATTTTTATAATTTTGTCATTTCAGGAATATTATGTGAATAGAATCATGGCGTGTGTGTCTTGTCTGTTCAGCATCATTCTCTGGAGAGTCACGCACATTGTTGGGTGTGTCACTAGCCAATACCCCTTTTCACTGCTGAGTAGTTTTCCATGGTATGGAGGTGCTGTGGTTTGATTAAGTAGCTGCGGACTGTGCAGCGTGAGGGCGGAGGGGATGGCAGGTGAGAGAGAGGTGAGGTGGGGACAGGGAGAGAACTACGAAAGGTGGAAGGCTGCAGGTATAGAATCACCCCCCACAGACTCCTCAAGAAATCTGCAGTAAGACCGACACTCAGACAAACAAAACTCTCTTGGTGGACTATTCTTCTGGGAAAAGATGCAACACGAACTGATTCCGATCATCTGCCCACACACACACGTGAACACCAACATGCAACCTCATGTGCTCAGGCATACACACGTTTGCACACACACACAAGGACATGCCCGTGAAGAGGCCAGCCCCAACGTGCAGCGGTGTTGTAAGCGGCTCTTTCCTTCCTCTGCTTATGCGATGATCCTGTAAACATAAGGGGGTGGCATTTTCTTATGTAGCTGTAATGTTAATCACTCCTGGCCACCACCCCCTTGCCCACTGGTGCCTCTTGGGGGTGGGGTAGGCAAGGGGGACAGAGCAGAGCCATCTATTCCTGGAATTCTAAATTAGAACTTAGAATTTACTGACCACTAGAAACAATGGATGGGGCATAGGGTTTTAGGATTGAAGTCTTTTGTGGAAGGTCACAGGACTTCGATTACCCCAAAATATTGTGTCTATGGAAAAATGCACCTTGAGTTCCATCTTGTAAATGGATTTGTATGGGTTTGGATTTTATGTAAACTTTTCACACTATCGTAATGATATATGAGGGGACTTTAAAAAGTTCATGGAAAAATGGAATAGAAAGATAATATGAATCCATCAACTTTTTGAAGACCCTTTGTAGGTTTATTGAAAAGAAAACTTAGAGGATAAAGACAAAAGCAAACATTACCCATAATTTTTTACTGCATACATTTTTTCTTATAAAAATGTTATATTGCACATCTGTTTTGAATCACTCCTGTTTTTATTTAGTAATTGTATACGGCAGAATTCTAAATATGGGTCCCCAAGATTCTATGCCTTATCCCTAGAACCTGTGGATATGATGAACTGTCATGTCCACTAATTAGTTACCTTAGACAGCAAAAAGGATCTTGTGGATCTAATAAAGGTCATTAATTAGTTGACCTTGATTTAGGGAGATTATTCTGGATTATCTGGGTGGGTGGCCCAAGGTAGACCCACATGCCCTTACAGGCAGAAGAGGGAGGTCAGAGAGATAAGAAACACAGGGGGTTTGATGTATGGTCACTGTCTTTGAAGGTGGAGAGGCCACAAGCCAAGGACATGTGGGAGGACCCCAAAAGCTGGGAATGGTCCCCAGCTGGCAGCAGCAAGGAGACAGAGCCCTCAGTGCTGAAATCGCAGGGAATTGATTCTCCCAACAACTTTAACAAAGCTGTAAGCGGATCCTTCTCCGGAGCCTCCAGATAAGAGTCTAGGATTTCAGCCCAGTGAGACCCTGAGCAAAGCATCCAGTTGAGCCCACCTGGACTTCTGACCTACAGAACTGCGAGATAATAAATGTGTGTTTTCTTAAGCTGCTAAGCTGGTGATAAATTGTCATACAGCATTAGAAAATGAATATGGTAATAGACCACCAGCTTTTTACATGCCAGTGACCTTTTTGACATCTGTCTTAGTGGCTGCCAGGTATTCCATTACGCAAATGTCTCATACATTGGCAAGAGTCCCTTAATGATGGACACTAAATCATCATGGCGCTTAACGCCCTCATCCACAGACGGGATTCCCAAGCCAATCCTCATGTATCTTGCTCTCATTTACCAGGGCAAAGTGTTCTAAGAACTGTCCTCTCCATCGCGGATGCAGACAGAGCAGACGACTCACTGTTTCCAATGCTCGCTGGGTCTTACTGTTACCACACCCTGACCTCAAGCAACCACTGTCTATGGCCTAACCCGCCTTAGAAAGATTCACTTTTAGGAAGCAGATCCTCCAAATTTCTAATCAAGGCCAAAAGGCGTTAAGAGGAAACAAATTTATCCTCTTACATGAAACAAACAAAAAATGACAAAAATATATGACTCTATAACAAATTACTAAACTGCTCAGTGAGTTTAGAGAGGATGCAAGATATAAGGCCAATATAAAAAAATCAGTTGCATTTCTATGATTAGCAATAGACAATCAGAAATTAAAATAAAAAATGCCATTTACGAGAGCCTCACGAATATGGAATACTTAGAAATAGATCTGACAAAAGATATGAAAAAACTGTATACTGAAAACTACAAAGTATAGCTCAGAAGAATTAAATAAAACCTAAATAAATAAAAAGACATACCATGTTCTGGGTCAGAAGACTATTTGTTAAGATGGTAATTCTCTCCACATTGATATGTGGAATCAACACATCCCAGTCAAAAATCTCTAAAGGCTTTTGTTTTTATGGAAATTGACAAACGGATCTTAAAATTCAAAAGAAAACACAATAGAACTGGGATAGCCAAATCAACTTTGAAAAAGAAGAACAAAATTAGAGGATCAAACTACCTGATTTCAGATCTTATTATAAAGTTGCAGGAATAAAACAGTGTGGTATCGGCAAACACATGGACAAATAGAACAACGAAACAAAATACATATTTCAGAAATAGACCTACATATATATGGACAATTTATTTTCAACAAAGCTGCAAAGATAGTTTGGTAGAAAAGGGACTCTGTTTCACAAATGGTGCTTGGAATAATTGAATATCCACAATGCATGAAAAATTGAACTTTGATGAATACCTCACACCCTATACAAAAATAACTCAAAATGGATCACAGACTAATTTTAGAACCTTTGACTATGAATGCTCTACAAGAAAATACAGGAGAAAATCCGTGAAGCAGTGAGTTAAGCAAAGACTTTTTAGACATGAGAAAAAAAGGAAGACATATAAAAATATGATAAATTAGAATTAATAACATTTGAAAACTTCTGTTCTGGGAGAGACATCATTAAGAGGATGAAAAGATAAGCTGTTGACTAAGAGAACATATTGCAAATCATATATCTGATAACAGACTTGAATGAGAATATTTTAAAAAACTCTCAAAATTAATAATAAGAAAACAAGCAACCTAATTTTATAAATGGGACAAAGAACTGAACACGTGTTTCACCAAAGAAGATATATGGATAGCAAATAAGCACATTACTAGTTACCAGGGGAACGTAAATTTAAACAATGAGATATGATTACACACCTATTAGAATGTCTAAAATTTAAAATACTGGCCACACCGAGTGCTGGTGAGGGTGTGGAGAAACTGGAACTCTTACTCACTGCTGGTAAGAATGCAACATGGTACATCTACCATGTTTTAGAAAACAGTTTCTTAAAAGTTAAACATACATTTACTGTATGACTCAGCCATGCCACTCCTAGGTATTTACCCAAGAGAAAAGAAAGCTTATGTCCACACAAAGACATTTACGTGAATGTTAGCAGTAACTTTATTTCCAATGTTTCAAAACTGGAAATAATCCAAAGGCGTGTGGCAGGTTCATGATAAACTGTGGTGCATCCACATGATGGGATACTACTGGGCAATCAGAAATAGCAAACATGCAAGAACACGGATGAATCTGAAACTAATTATGCTGAGCGAAAGAAGCCAGAGGAAAAAAGATACAAACAGTATAATTTTATTTACATAAAAGTTTTAAAAATGCAAGCTAATCTATAATGACAAAAATCTATAATGTTAAATTCATATATTAGGGGAAAAAAGATCTAAAATCCATTATACGTTTCTATCCTAGGAAAACAGAGAAAGAATAGTAAGTAAGCCTTAAGAAAAGAGAAGAAAAGAAATAATAAATATAAGAGCAGAAATCAATGAAATTGCAAGCAGAAAAACAATAGTGAAAATCAGTGAAACAAAAGCTGGTTCTTTGAAGACATCAAAAAAATTGATAAGCATCTAATCAGGCCAACCAAGGGAAGAAAAAGGAGACACAAATTACCAGTATCAGAAACGAGAGGGGTCATCATTACTGATCCCATGCACATTAAAAGGATAATTAAGTAATACTGTGAACAACTCTATGCCCACACATATAATTAAGGTGAAATAAATCAATTCCTTGGTAGACATGAACTGTCAAACTCGTACAAGAAGAATAATCCTATATTCAAAGACATTGAATCAATAATTAAAAAGTGTTCAGAAAAGAAAGCACTAGGCCCAGGTATTCTCACTGGTACATCCATCAGAACACTTGAGGAGGAAATAATAACAAGCTCCACAATGTCTTCCAGAGAACAGAGACACAGAGATTGCTTCCTAACTCGTTCTTTGGAGCCAGCTATCTTAGACCATCAGGCTGCTAAATACCATAAACTGGGTAGTTTATAAACAACAAAAATTTATTCCTCACAGTTCTGAAAGTTGGGAAGTCCGTGACTGAGGCACTATCAAATTCTGTGCCTGGTGAGGTCTGCTTTCTAGTTCATAGAGGTGCCTTCTAGTTGTGTCTTCACATGGTAGAAAGGGTACAGGGAACCTTTGGGGCCTTATTGATAAGGGTGCTAATCCCATTAGTGAAGGTTTCACTTTTATGACCTAATTACCTCCCAAAGACCCACACCTCCTAATACTATCACCTTGGGGGTTAGAATTTCAACATATGAATTTTAGGGGGCCAAAAACATTCAGGCCATAGAACCAGCATTACCCTAATACTGAAACCTGATAAAGACATTTTAGGAAAGAAACTACAGGCCAATATCTCTCATGAACATAGATGCAAAAATTCTTAACAAACTATTAGTGAATTATATTCAACAATATATTACATAAATTGTACACCACAACCAAATGAGATTTATTCCAGATATGCAAGGCTGGTTCAACATTCAAAAGTCTATCATTGTTATCTACTGTATCAACAGGCTAAATAAGAAAAACCATATGATCATATCAAGTGATGCAAAAAAGCATTGACAAAATCCAGCAGCATCCATCCATTATAAAATATCTCAGCAAACTAGGAATGGAAGAGAACTTCCTCAACTTGATAAAGAGCATTCACAAAAAACCTGCACTTAACATCATACTTAGTGGTGAAAGTCTGTAAGCTTTCCTTCTAAAATCAGGAACAAGGCAAGGATGTCCTCTCTCACCATTCCTATTCAACGTCATGCTGGAAGTCCTAGATACAGCAATAAGATAAGAAAAAGAACTAAAAGAAGTATACAGATTGAAAAGAAATAAAAAATGTCTTTATTAGTAGATACATGATTGTCTGTGTAGAAAATGCCAGATAATCTACATAAAAACCAACCAACCCACTGACCAAACAAGAAAACCTCATGAAACTAACAGGATACAAAGTCAGTATACTAGAGCCAATTGCTTTTCCATGTACAATGAACAACTGGAATTTGAATGAAAATCACATTACTATTTATAATAGCACTCAAAAAATCAGTACTCGGGTATAAATTTAATATGGGATCTATATGTGGAAAACTATAAAATACTGGCAAAAGAAAAAATCTAAATAAATGGAGGGATAGTCTATGTTCATGGATTAGGAGCGTTGATGTTGTTAAGATGCCAATTATTCCTAACTTGATCTGTGCAATCCAGTTCAAAATCCCAGCCAGCTATTTTTTATGTATTGACAAACTGGTTCTAAAATTAATATGAAAAGGCAAAAGACCTAGAATGGCTAACACAATACCAAAGAAAATCAAAGTTGAAGGAGTCACAGTACCCCATTTCAGGAATTACTGTAAAGCTACAGTAATCAAGACAGTGTGATATTGGCAAAAGAAAGGCCACATGAATCAGCAAATGGAGAGGCCAGAAATAGACCCACACAAATAAGGTCAACTGGTTTTTGACAAATGTGCAAAGGCCATTCAATGGAAAAAGTAAAGTCTTTTCAACAAACGGTCCTGGAAAAATTGAATGTTCATTTGTTACATACATACATGCATAAATCTAGCACCAAGATTTATGTGCATATATATTTATGTACACATTGCACAAAAATTAACTCGAAATGGATCATAGACCTAAATGTAAATTCAAATCTGTAAAACTAATAGAAGAAAACATAAGAGAAAATCAATGTAACATCGCATTTGGTGATGAATTTTTAGATATGTCACCAAAAGCATGATTCATTAAAAAAAAAAAGATAAGTTGGACTTTATTAAAATTAAAAACTTCTGCTCTGTGAAAGATAATGAAAAGGCAAGCTGCAGACTATGAAGAAATACTTGCAAAACATGAACCTGATTAAGGACTTGTATCCAAAATATATTAAGAAATCTTAAGGCTGAACAATAAAAAAACAAGTATCTCAATTAAGAAATGGATAGAAGATCTACAAATGGCAAATAAGCAGATGAAACACCATCCATCATTAGGCAAATGCAAAAAATACAACAATGAACTATTGCTACACACCTATGAGAATGGCCAATATACAAAAAACCAACAATACCAATTGCTGGTGAGGATGTAGAGAAATAAGAACCTCATTCATTGCTGGTGGGAATGCAAAATAGTACAGCTACTTTAGAAGACTCTTTTGCAGTTTCTTACAGAGCTTAAACATAGTCATACTATGTGATTCAGCAATAGCACTCCTAGATATTTACCCAACTGATTGAAAACTTATGCTTACAAAAAAACCTGCATGTAAATGTGTGTAGCAACTTTATTAAGTGCCCCAAACTGGAAGCAACCAGGATGTTTTCCATAGGTGAATAACTGGATAAATAAACTGTAACACATGCATGCAATGGAATACTATTCAGAGATCAAAAGAGACGAGCTTTCAAGCCATGTAAACACGTAGATGAATCTTAAATGCATATTGCTTACTGAAAAAAAGCCTGTCCATACACGACATTCTACAAAAGGCAAAACCTTATAGAGACGGTGAACAGACCAGTAGTTTCCAGGAGCTTGGGGAGGTGGAAGGGCTAAATAGATGGAGCAAATGAGATTTTTAGGATGGTGGACTATTGCATATGATGATACTGAGGATATGACGCTGCCTTTGTCTAAACCTGTGGAACTTTACTCCACAAAGAGTGGACCTTAATGCATGCAAATTTTTGACAATCATATAAGAGGTTGGGGGATTCCAGGATGGAATGCTGTATATGACAAAAGAATCTCACTGTGTTACCAATGTATGAAATAACCTCACTGAAGGGGTGGGGGTAAAATATACTGACCAAATGGCATTGAAAATGAGGGGAGACTGTAAAATTAAAAGCAAAAGAAATTGTGCATAACACTGTATTCTAGTTGATAAAGTTGTCTCCCATGAGGGTATGAGTTCTGAAGCCACTAGGCACGTATTCAGAGAAGTTAACAGATGGATGGCAGACGGTGAAGCCAAGTCCCTTGTTGTGGGGGGTTGGAGGTTGTAGATAAGCAGAGGGGGAAGGTTGGAATGATTCATACGGTAATGGATTAGTGTTGGAGACATCGGTAAGGAATCAAGTTTAGCGTAACATAGATACAGATGGATACATACAAAATATTTATAGATTGTGTATACATGTATATTTCCTTGTTCTGTCAGCTAAGAGGGTCTAAAATAAATGTCACCCCAGTAGCAATGAGCACACCTAGTGTCCAGAGCTTTAATACCAATCTTTATATCATTTAATAGAAAGAAGTAGGCCTTCTTGGAGAAATGGCTGATTCCAAAACAGGAAGGGAATATACAAGATGAGCCTGGAGCATTTCACCATGCCAAAAAGTAAGAAAGAGCTCAAAAAAACAAACACCACCACATATGTCAAGGGGACACAGCCACCATTTCAAAGAGCTTTCAATGGCCAAATCTGGAACAATTTGGGCAATAAAGTAGTATTGGAAATACTGGAAATAACCCAAGTATAAAATAACATGCATGACTCCGTACTGATATATATATAATCATATATATGATTAAATAAGTGATTTTAAATGATATAATTTAGATAAATTAAATAAATTTAAATAAACTGAATTAAAGTAAATAGACAAATCTCCAGAATGCAGTAGAATTTCAAATAATTTACGTAGATACTCACCCCCAAGGAGAGGGAGCATAACTCCCCGCTCCTGAAGTGTGGGCTGTGCACAGTGACTTCCTTTCAAAGAATACAGTATAGAAAAGGGGTGGGGAAGAAACTTAACAGTGCAGAAACCCAGCAAACACTACTTCAGTGAGATGATCAAGGTCAGCATCATGAGTGACGAGTCATCTTGACAGTTTGTACTCTGGATAGAATGTGATGCAAGTGGCACTTTAGCCCTGTGGTCTTCTTCCAAAAATTTATAACCTGATAGAGTTTGGACGTGTTGTCCCCCAAAGCTCATGTGGAAATCTGATCCCCAACTTGGCAGTGTTGGGAGCTGCTTGGGTCATGGAGGGTGGATCCCTGATGAATGGATTAATGCTCTCCCTGCGGGGGGGTAGTGAGTGGGTTCTCGCTCTATTAGTTCCCACAAGAGCTGGTTGTTTAAAGGACCCCAGCACCTCCTCTCTCATGTGCTTCCTCCACCATGTGATTTTGCACCCGCTGATGCCTGATGCTTTCCACCATGAGTAGAAGTAGCCTAACACCTGCACCAGATGCAGCTGTCTCAGAATCGTGAGCCAAATAAACCTCTTTTCCTTATAAATTACACAGTTTCAGATATTCTATTATAGCAACACAAAAATGGACTAATACATAATCCCAACCTAATCGTGAGAAAAACACCAGACAAATCCTAATTTAGGGACATTCCACAAAACACTTGACCAGTACTCTTCAAAACTTTCAAGGTCATCAGTAACAAGGAAAGTCTAAGAAACTGTCCCAGCTAAGAAACGTGACAACTAAATGTAATGTGGGATACCCTGGATGGGATCCTGGGACAGAAAAAGGACATTAGGACTTTAGGTTAAAAACTAAGGAATTCGAATAAAATATAGACTTTAGTTAATAATAATGTGTCCATATTGGGTATTAATTGTGACAATGTGCCACACTAATGTAAGGTAGTAACAATAGGGGAAAATGGGTGTGGTGTAAATGGAAACTCTCTGGATTATCTTCTCTACTTTTCTGGAAATTTAAACTATTCTAACATAAAAGGCTTATATTAAAAAAAAGAATAAGCAACTCTTCTCTTTCTCCGCATCATCTCCTCTCCTGTTCTCCCCTCCTCCACCCGCTCCCTGCTCCTTTCTTCTAAAAATAACAATAGCATCACTCATGAGTCCAGTACCCTGTCCTTTTCAGCTCTGCAGGAGCCTGGCCACGATGCTGTGCTGTGTGTAGTACACTCCAGTTCACAGATGGGCAGACAGGGCCAGGGAGGTGAAATGACCTGTCCAAGGAGGTAGTGGTGGTGCAAGTGGTAGCCCCAGGACCTGCTCCCTCTGATCACAAACCATCTGGGACACAGTGTAAGTGCTAGTCTTGATGTGTAGATTGGAGGTACCATATTGTTGCTCCTCTTCCTTGGAGACAACACATCTTCTCAAAAAGAAGACAACGCAGAGCTGGCAGTGGTGGGATAGTGAAGTCTTCCCAAAATACCATGGGAAGACTTCATTATTATCTCCAGTTGCGGGTGAGATTACGGAGGCAAGAAAGTGATCACAATTGAATGCAAACCCTCTCTGTTTCCTCATCGCCTCTCTGCCCTGACTGTGGCCCTGATTGGCACCAACCTGGCCAAGGCCCCAGGTAGAAGTTGCCCGTTCCCCCAACTGTGACCTCATTTACACTCACCACCCTGGGCGGCTTGATGTGGCCTTGCTAACAAGCAAGTATCACCTGCTCTGTGCATGTGAATGTACCATAGGGAAGTTATCAAATCCCAGATGAGAAATTACATCCTCTGGGAGACATATCTCCAGTGAAATGACCTTCTTGTGTTCTTTATCTGTTCTTCTGGACTACAGCTGAGTCCCCAGGAGTGCACTGCGGCACTAGAGAGTGTGGGCAGAGATACTTCTGCTGAGTGGGATGAAACGTCTCAAGTGCTCTGAGGGTTGCGACTTTGAAGAGGTTGAGATCTATGAGAGCTGAAGAACGTTTGAATCTCCCTTTGGCTCCCTCTACCCCAACCACAGACCTCCTCTTGATGTAAAACATGTGTTCAGACTGAAAACAATGAGGCTCACTTCTATGCCAGTAAGACTGTTTTGCTTTAAGCTTCCTCAGTGGTTGGAAATAGATCTATCTCTGAGATTTGCCTAACACTGTAAATGGAAGTCAGTCCTGTCAGTTATATCCCTGGATCTGCGAGAGAGCAGGAGACAGCATCTCTGCCACTCAGCAGAGTCTGTGCCGCCTGGTGGTGCTGGTGGTCGGCCACTCGTCCAGCTGCTTCTGTGGAAGACCTGCAGAGAAGGGGGGGCAAAGGTGCTTTGACTTACCTGGAAGCATGTTAAGGTTAAACCGAAGTGTTTAAGAGCCAATAGAGGGAACCCTCCAGAAAAAGCGCACGACTTGACCCCTCTCACCCTATGCCTGCCATACAGATGGTGTCTTCATCTGCATGAGGAACAACCTCACTTCAAACCAGAACATCTGGTCTCTAGTCTCCTTTCTGCCATTTCACCAGCTGTGTGACCCTGGATGAGCCACATGGCCACTTTTCAAGGAAATGGACTCGATACTTTCTAAAGAACCTTCCAGCTCTGAATGTCTTTGTCACTGAATTAACAGGAAATTAGCTATGTGGAACACTCCTCTAGATTTGGACTGAGCTAGGGGATACCAACATCTGTAGATGGGCTGACCAAATGTCTAAAGTGGGAAGGATTTGAGGACCAAAACAGGTAACGAGAGTAAATAAACACAAGAATTCGGGTTGAATCAATCTTCAACAAATCTTTATTGAGTAACTTCTACACGTAAGTCACTAAACTGTGGGAGGGGGGATGGATAAAAGTGTCATTCTCTAAAAGCCTAAATTCTGATAGATGCATTAAATAATGCTCAGTTGAACCTAGGACTTATATCAATAGTATGATGCTGTGGGAAACAGTAAGGCATTAGAGAGGCAATTGTAGGGCTACAGGTAGACTCAGATATAGATTTATATATATATATATCTATATAATTTATATAGATATAGATTTCAGGTACAGAGCAACGAAAGAAAAGGAAAAAGAGTGGCATTTAAGCATGATGTCTAATAATTCATAATAATAATAATATAAAAATAATACAGCCTTATTTTATGGTCCACCTGAGAATTTAGCCCTAGAAACCAACATGTTCAAAGCTCCATCATGAGGAGGAGCAGCCAGGGTACTGGGAATGGTGGCATGTTCTGTGAGGACTTCCCTACGCGAGAGGACATTGGAGTTGCTGGGCTGCAGGGACCCTGGAGAGACAGGCATGGAGCTCCACGTTGCCACGGGAGGCCAGGGCCTGACGCAAAGGCACAGGGGTGCCGGTGTTGATGGGCCAGGAAGAACTCCCACTAAGTGGGAGATGTTTCACATTAAGGACTACGTATCTAGCCAGGGTATAAGGCAAAGTGGACCCCCCACCCCCATGCACACCTACTTACTGATGCTCTCTCTGATCTCCCCCCCCACCCCCGGGACAGCTAACACTTCAAGCTCTTAACTCATTTATATTTTAGCCATGTGAATACATTTTTAGATCTTCTCTTGAAAACAAGTTGGGATAACGGAGGGGTTAGCAAGAGGCTGGGCATCTAAGTTAGTTGGGAAAGAGGGAATCTTCTACATCACCATTTGCATAGGGTCCCACCTTTGTCCAAAAGAGGAAGTGTGTGCTTGTCTTACTTTTGAGACACTTTAGGAAACTGAATAAAGTAGGGTTAGGATTTGGAGAAGAGAGACCTTTCCTTCTGTCTGCTGAGGGGATGGTCTGGAGCAGAGAACTCATGGACTGCGTTTCCGATTGCACAGTTTTACTCTTTGTTCAGACAACAAAACAGAATAAGTGTCTGCAGAGAAGAGCTGGAGAGGGCTTCAACATTGGTATTAAAGATAAACTAACCCCAGAGGCTATTTGCCCTCACCTCAGGCTTCTCAGCATCTGGCTTGGTTTGCTTGGGCTGCCATAACGAAGTACCCCAAACTGGGGGCTTAAGCAACAGAAATTTATTTTCTCCCTGTTTTGGAGGCTGGAAGTCCAAGGTCAGTGTGAGCAGGATTAGTTCCTTCTGAGGGCTGTGAGGGACAATCTGTTCATGCTTTTCTCTGGCTTCTCGTGGTTGCTGGTGCTCCTTGGCTTATAGATGGATCCCCTCCATCTCCACCTTCATCTTTATGTGACGTGTGTCTGCATACAAATCTCCTTTTTTTATAAGGACACCAGTCATATTGGATTAGAACCCACCATGATGACCTTGTCTTAACTAATTACATCTGCAACAGCCCCATTTCCATGTAAGGTCACATTCTGAGGTACTGGACATTAGGACGTCAACAAATTTGGTTGGGAAGGCACAGTTCAACCCATAGCAACATCCTTTCTATATAAGGTGCCAAGTTTGAAAGCCCATCAGGTTACAGGCAGGGAAAGGGGATGAAATGTGCAGGGTTCCTCAATGTTTGAGGCAGCCCTGGACATGCTCTGAGCCATTGTCCCCACGTTGCAGATGCATCTGAGCCCACGTCCATGGCAAACCCGATGTGAAGGGAGAACGCTGGATGCCCACCCTGAGGAGAGCAGAGTGGGCTACAGCAGGCTGTGGATGGCTCCATGCTTCTGGCACATGCACCGATATGAGAGCCGTGCCCCGCACCACAGAGAGCAGCCCATGAGGTAAGCGCCTACAGAGGGCTTGTCTGCGGCTGCTCTCTGAACCAGCTGTCCCTACCCAGGAGAGCTGTGGCCTCATGGTGCCTCAACTTCCTCCTCTATGAATGGGGGTGATGCTAGGCCCCGTTCTGTCCTGCCCACCTGGGATCAGATGAAGCCCCAATGGGATAACAAGGTGGAATGGCTTTAAGAAGACCGATGCACCATGGCGACCTGAGGGATTATCATTATGACTATGGATGCTAGCTGCCTGTCTCATTTCCTTGAGATGTCCTGGGTGCCTACTGGTGGGGATGATGTCTAATGACAAAAGGACACCTGGCCTCCCTGTGCTCAGCTTTGCATGCGCTGGAGGCTCAGCCAGTCCTTGCTGGCAGCCTGCCAGCCTGCCCGGGCTGCTCAAAGTAGAGGCTGAAACCCACCTGAGCTGCATTCCAGGAGTCCTGGCCTGCTCTCCCCACTTGGTGAGCTTCAAGCAGAGCAGCCTGGATTCTGGCCAGAGGAGAGGATCCCGGGTATACACCTGTGGCTCAGGTTTCTTCCTTGTGGCCCCCCTCTCTTTCCACTGGCGTTTCCCTGAACGCCTCCGTACCGTAAGATTGACAGCTCCCTCTTGGTTGGGAACAGAGTGTAGGAAGTGCTCATTCCAAACTTCCCTTGCAGCTCCGCCTGCCAGAAGCCCCACCTCTGGTTGCCTTATTTACCCTGGCTGCCAGGCCTCTCTCTGGTGTCCTAAGAAAACAGATTACTGTCCAGAGCAAAGTCCTCCTGTGTTTCCTTTCTGGAGGTGGATCAAGTTCTGAAAGAAAGCTTTCCTGCAGCCCATTACACCATTTTGGTTTGTTTTATCTGTCTCCACCTGTGGAGCAGGGAGTTAACCTGCTGCCCAGGGCTCAGGTGAAGGAAAGTGAAGCTCACGGTTTGCATTTCAACAACACACGCGGCCTTGTTCTCCTCAGCTGAGCATTGTGCCTGAGGCCCAAGCCCGAATCTGAATAGGACTCTCTGTAACTCGATCTGTTTTCTTTCTCAGCTGTAGTCTCAGTGTGCCAAATTTAACTGTGCCCAGGTCTGTGGTCTGTATATATAGTGTAGTTGTAGGAGGGCGGGGGATGGGGGTTGGGGGGTGGGGGGAGAGGTGGACCAGAGGAGATGGGGGAGGGGGAGTGTATTCTATCTTCCTTTTTTTATTGCTTGCCTGCTTTATGATTGTCTGCTATATATAACTTAAATGACTGTCCTCACCTCTTCAGAGTCATTAACCCTTTAGAGAGAATGAATATGCATTGTGTCCCCCACGTGCGCCTTCACACGTGCCCCCAAGTGCCCTGTCTGGGAAGCGTTGGTACTGTCAGAGTTAACAGCAGCCTCTGGAAACGTGAACTTCCCCAGAAGTGCTCGTGCAGCAATTAGCAGGGCCCGACTGAAATATGTAAAAATATCCTCTTGCTTGCAGACAAGCAGCAAAGGGCCTCAGAGCCAAGAGTCACCACTGTGCTAAAGCCTGTGGCAGGTGCCCCCTCTTCAAAAGTCTTGTTTCCTGTACTTTCCAAAAAGGCTACAAAGCTGACGTTGCAGCAAGGACCCCAGGGAGACAGGAACCCATTGTCCAAATAAAAGCCTGTCAGGGCTGGGCCTCTTTTCTGAACCAACCCAGGGGCAGTAGAAAAAGTTCCTCAGTGCTGGCCTGGGGTGATGGAGACCCCTTGAACGAAGACTTGCTCCGCTTTGCTGGAGGGAGAGGGCAGGCTGACACATATTTTGGTACCTACTTAAAGGTTGTTGCCAGTGAGAGCTCCTCCCACAGGGCCAGCTTGCCTCGGCTCTTTCAAAGAAGGGTTGAATGTTGTTCCTTAGGACCCAGAGTCCAGGGGATGGGGGTGACGGGCATTGGGTTTCACTGTTCATTTTTCAGATATCACAGAAATGCTGAGAAACACAGAACCATGGATCTCCTTGCAAGGGGAAGATGTCTTGGGTCATCTTGGGCTATATTTAGAATGGAAAGTGTGCTGGGCTGGGGAAAACTGAGTGTGTGTCCTTTTCCCAGCAGGGTGCTCACACCCCACCCATGGACCCTGACACCCCTCCTCTTCTAGAGAGTCTTCCCAGTCAATGTTAATAAGAACCCCTGTGTGCAAGGGTGGGAGCTCTGCTATGTGCCTGCCTCTCCGAGTGTGAGTGCTGGGGGCAGGCAAAGCAGGGAGTGGACACAGGGGTCCCGGCCTGAGGGACAGTCGCTCAGTCCAGCTTGCTTGTGCTCTGGGACATACCATCAGCACAGACACAGCGGGCTCCTCATGATAGCAAGGATTTGCCCCGTCCACGTCAGCACCCTGTCCACTTTCTTTCCTTAACCATCAAAATGTTAAAGCTTGGAAGCTCATTGCAAAACTATTTTGCTCATGGAGCTGCACGTGATTTCTAAGAAATATCATTTCAAACCCTCCCCGTCACCCCTCTCAGCCAGGCCCCACTTCCTACTTTGCTGGGGCCGGGGGTCAGAAGTAGCCCAGCCACAGACAGATGTCCGTTCTCTGTGCTTGCAAAGACAAAGGACCCTCACTTCTTGGGTAGCCTTGTGGGCCAGTCATGGCATGCGCCATTTCTAATCTTCACAATGGCTCTGAGAGGCAGGAGTTACTGGGTTCTTCTTCCCAGGGAGGAAACCCGGGGATTAGATGGATCTTCCGCTGCCCCTGCCCTTGCCCTCCTCACCAGCTCCACACCGTGCCCGGCTGGGTCTACCTGTACAATACGTCGTGACTCCACCTCCTCCCGTCTCCCATCCCACGTCTCCCACCTGGCCCGCAGCCCAGCCCCTTGACCCTACAGACTCCTGCTCCAGATAGAAGCCGGCATGATCTTTGGGAAATGCACGTGGAACCTGACAGGGGCTTCCCATCGCTCTTAGAACAGAATTTGGCCTCCTCCCTGAGCAAGGCCAGCACCTCCTGAGGTGAGAGCTGTGGCTCACCCCCTCTGCACTGGCCTGGTTCAGCCTCAGGGCCTTGAATTTGCCATGCTAGACCCCTGGTGTGGACCCTGGACGCTGAATGCCTCTGGTGTCTTTGTTAGGGGGATGGAAGCAGAAGCTCCAGCTCTCACACTGGGGAACTGGTACCTTCACCCCCAAGACCCAAATCCTCCTGGAAGTGGGGCAGGCCTCACCCGGCACCCTGTAGTCTCCTCCCCTGCTCCAAGGGTGAGGAAGTCCATCAGGGGCTCCCAAGGCTGGGCCCAGCTGCTTCCTTCTTGCTCAGGCTCTGGTGGATGTGAGTTTTCCACCAGGGTCCCCTCGGCCAGAGCTCAGGACTCTGTGGATGGGGCAAGACGGCTACTCTTCAATGGGGCTTTCGGACATAAAGCACACAGCATATCCTAGAGGCTCGTCCAGAGAGGATGCAGACGATTTTCACCTACTTCACACAGCCTTTCTTAAAACCAGGCATTGACATGCTTTCAGCACTTAGCTTTTCCTATCATTTTATTACATCATTTCAGAAGAAAATTCTCTTATAGTTCCTGAAACCCTGGCTGGGTTAAATATCCACTGCTTTCCCATATGCCACTAAATCTATTGCTTCAAAATAGTTTGCTCTCATTTAGGGAACCTACTAAGAGGGCCTTCTTAAACCAGTCACCTGGAAGCAGCACCAAGTCTCTTGCTCCAAACAATGCCTTTTCAAGGGCCTTTCTAGGGTAGCCTGGGACAGTAGCCATTTGTAGGTGGGTCTTTAAGACAGCTGGTCCTTTGCGCAGCCTGGCATTTGAGGACCTCAGAGGGCAAATAGGGATCTACCTTCTTAAGTCCCACCAAGTTCCCCACCTCAGATTCTGTACAGCTTGGATTATGGCCCTGCTAGTTCATAACTGCAAGTTTCAAATGAAAAACAAAAAAAGACAAATGTTAAGCAACATTGAGGAGATAATTGAGACAATCTGTGAACCATACTTGCCTTCCTGAGTTCTTTAAAAGCCCTCGTGTTACATCTTCCTTGCCATCAGTTGAACACACTAACATTTCTTAATTAAAATTCAGTATTATCAAACAGGTCATAGAGTGTGAGCAACATTCTCTTTGTTCTAAAAATCCAAATGTAATGAAGCTGTCATTTGTGATTATTTTCCACGAGGCTGCTTATTTAAAAAAATAATTTTCGATGTACAGAAATAGGTGAATTTTCACAGCATGGGGTCCTCCAGAAATGAAAACCTTACCAATCACAGCCCATCCCCTGGGGGTGCAGTGGGGGATGTTGTCAGCTGTCAATTTTGGCTGATTGTTTCTGAGGCCATGTGACTGCTAGTCCTGTGTCCTGTGGTGCATCGTATAGACTGATGTCACTTTTTAGAGATAAATTATTAGATAAATGTTTATAGATGAATGCACATTTTGCAGTGTGCCAGAGTTGAGGAGGCAAGGAGTCCAGTGAAGTTTAGAGGGTGACAGGCCAGATGCACTGAGCTGTGGCTCCTGTTGCCTGTGGCAGAGGCCTCCTACACTGGAGGCAAGAATCCTCTTAGGCAGACCTGCTGGCCCTGTGGATATATGAGTGGTGGACTTGCCCCAAGGCATATTCAGATGGGAGGAAAATTTTTCTTCCTTTAGAGCACCTCTCTGTTGGCATGACCCTGGGCAAATCTTCCAAGAGCCTGGAGCCTCATAATCTATAGTGCAGATGACGGTGCCACTTCCTAGGCTGGCTGGGGCTACCACACAGGGAAAGACTTCTGAAAGAGCACAGTGCCTGCACAGAGACCCTCAGCAATCGCTCTCTCCCTGCCACCTGCACATCCTCAGGGGACACCGGTGTCCTTCGGCCTCTCTGACAGCCACAAGAAGACAGCTGTGCACTCTCTGTGTGAGCGGCCTGCACTCTGTCTTCCTTCTAAGCGGCTTGTTGGGGGAGTGGGGACAGAATTACTCAGAGAAGAGTGATTTCCCGGTTGCAGACTCCCCTCTGATAACAAAGGACTAGGCCCAGATTGGAGGCAAGGCAGGAATTATGTGCTGCAGAAAGGCTGTTGGGACATCTTGAGTTTGTTTGCAACTAATCTCAAATAATTCAGACCTTTCTAATTCTCAGCAAATCCGACTCCCTCAACACATCTGTGGTAAAATGCTAGGAGCATGTGTGGAGACCAAGTGTGGAGGGGCTTTTTTTTTTTCTACCACCAAATCCATAGTTCCCCTCCAAGTTGTAATCTTATCATATTTAACTGGTTCCACATAAACAGATCTATGTATATTTTCAGTAGTTTCAGCTGAAACCTGTTAAGAACAGATGTGCAAGCAGTTCCCCGGCACTGGTCCATTTAAATTCATTTTTCCATGAACAGCTTTTTCTCTCTCCCCTCCCTTGAGGAAGGAAAAGAACAAGAAAGTGGAACCATCATTAAAGTGGGTACTCTACGCTTCTGGGTTCTCTGCAACCGGTTTTTGCTGGTGGCTTCCAAACAGCAATTTGGCACGTGAGGCTCTGAACCCAGAGCACATGTCTGATGGACAGTGTCTGTTCTGGACCGTGTGGCTGGGAGGATGGGCCAAGAGCTCTCTCTAGCTGCCGCCTGAGCCA
Source organism: Cynocephalus volans (assembly GCF_027409185.1). Lineage (NCBI taxonomy): Eukaryota > Metazoa > Chordata > Mammalia > Dermoptera > Cynocephalidae > Cynocephalus > Cynocephalus volans. Next base: position 87,093,332 of record NC_084473.1, read on the forward strand.
GGGCCAGCCTTTCCCTGCTGCTGGGGAAACAAGCAGCCCCTGACCACCTCTGTGATGCTTTAGTTTTTCAACTGCCAAAAATAAAAAAAAATTTAAAAATTAAAAAAAAAACACTGTGGCAGGGGCAGGGGAGTGCTGCTGGGAGATAAAGAACTCCTTTAACTCATCAGCAACAAAAACAAACAACCCAATCAAAAAATGCACAAAGAATCAGAATAGACATTTCTCCAGAGATGCTACACAATTGACCAACAAACATGTGAGAAGTTGCTCAGCATCACTAGTGATTAGGGAAATGCAAGTAAAAACCACAATGAGATATCCCCTCACTCCATTAGGATGGCTAATACAAAATAAGCTAGAAAATAACAAGTGTTGGAGAGCACGTGGAGAAGGTGCAACCCTGTGCACTGTTGGTGGGAATATAAAATGGTGTAGCTGCTGCGGGAAACAGTATGGAGTTTCCTTAAAAAATTAAAAAATAGAATTATCATATGATCCAGCAATTCCACTTCTGGGTATGTATCCAAAAAGAACTGAAAGCAGGATCTCAAAGAGATATCTGCACTCCCGGGTTCATAGCAGCATTATTCACAATATTCAAAATGTGAAAGCAACACAAGTGTCCGTCGGCAGGTGAAGGGATAAAGAAAACACGGTGTGTATGTACACACATGCAATGGAACATTATTCTGCTTTAAAAAAGGAAACTCTGATACATCCTACAGCAGGGATAAGCCTGGAAGACACTGTGCTAAGTGAAACTAGCCAGTCACAGAAGGACAAATACTATATTCCATTTATATAAGGTCCTTAGAGGAACCAAATCCATAGACAGAAAGTAGAATGGTGGTTGCCAGGGGCTGGGGGAAGGGGCAAATGGGGTGTTGTTGTTGAACAGGTACAGAGTTTCAGTTTTGCAAGATGAAGAGTTCTGGAGATGGGTTGCACAACAGTGTAAATGTACTTAACACTGCTGAACTGTGCACTTAAAATGGTTAAGATGGTTAGAAAGAAAAAGAAGGGGAGCGTGTCTAATGATACCAACGTCATAGATGGATGAGGGGATTCATGAAAAGTGCACACAGCCAGACGTGGGGCCCCCTCTCTACCTTCCCTTCCCCACCTGATGGTTCCCCAGGCCTCCCAGGTCTCAGTCACCGCTTGTAGCCATCTTCAGGAGTGTCCTCGCTGGGCAATGTGGGCCTTGCTCTGTCCATGACTCCGAAGAGCAGAGCTCTGCCCCGCTGACCTATGTTTCCCCAGTGGCTGGAACAGGGAGCTGCGGGGTTTCCATGCCAGCTGGGAGAAGCAACAGCTCTTCCAGTCTCAGGCCTGTCACCCCTGGCAGTGAGGCCCTGGGAGAACCACTTTGCTTCAGTTCTGCACCTGCAAAGGGAGAGTTAGGGCAGGGTTGGGCTTCATCATCTGTCAGGGTTCCAGATCTGCGGGGGGCTCTGTCTTCCTAAATTCTATCCAGCCTGGTGGCCTCCACAGGACCCAGTATCAGGGAAACATAACAGGCCTGTGTTTCTTTCTTCCAATGGGACATCAGGGTTGAGAATTATTGCAAGTGCCCGTGTTCTCACATGAACTGGGGCCCGTGGTGGCGCACCCCCGGCCTTCGAGAGCAGCATGAGGCACGGAGAGGCACTGACCTGTGTGGGAGCCCTGGTAGAAGGGCCTGTGGCAAGGTGGGCATTTCTGCCACCTGACCTGAGAGGACCGCTCAAAGGGACTGGGCTCAGCTGAGCAAACAAATGAGCATCTTCCTGGGAGGTGGGAGGTGAGATCAGCTTCCTGGGGCAAAGTGGAACCATATTTGTCTTAACGAGGGAGAAAAGAACAAAATCAAAGCATTCATTAACACTTCAAAGAGGATAGAAGAACACACTTGGTTCTCAATTATTGCCCCCTTGGCCTGGCAAGCATCTGATGGAGAATCCCACTGTCCTAACCCAGGGGAAGAAGTCAAGGGCTTCTCTTGCTGGCTGAGAACTGTGGAGAACTCTCTGCTCTGGGAGGGTCTGCCTGTGGGATGATCTCCAGCCCCACGTAGACTTCAGATCTGTTCAGGAGCTGGTTCCAGTGATTCGTTCTTGTTTGTGAAAACCTTGATCTTCTCCAAGTTTGTTGTATCTCTTTTGCGTTCCTTTTGCCTAACTATATACTGGCCTGTTACTTTTGTTGTATTTTTCTTTTCAATAGGGAACCCTCAGAGACCTTGATTTCTATAATCAATTCTGGAGCTTCCAGAAGCAAAAATCAGTAGGCTCAAAACTCAGTTCCTTTATACACTTGGCTCAAACTGATTTGGGGAAGCCCTTCTGAGCCCAAGCCGGAAACCGTCAAGAAGGGGTCTACTGCCTGAAATCTTGGAGCTCATCCAGGAAACCAGGGACCAGCCAGCAAGTGAGCAAGATGGCTCTGACTGGCCCAGGAAGATTTCAGTCCAGCACTGTCCCATCCAAAGAAAGTGACCAAGGTGGGACAGGTCAGACTCTCCCACTCTATCTGCATCCTTCTCTCGACTGCTTTTAGGTTCCCTTCACTTGCTCATGGTGCTGCCTCTCATCCACTAGGGTTTCAGAATCTATTCTCATTTTTCTACCACTCTGATTTCTGAATATTCGTGTTATCATTATCAATATAGTGGTGCTTCCCCCAAATGACTGCCAGCTCCGTGACCTTTCTTTTCAGCCACAAATAAAAGAGGACTTAAAAGATATATGTGTATGTGTGAGTGCATGTGTGTTGTGCATGCCTGGGTAGTGCACGTATTCCTCATAAGAAACAGGATAAATTACAGAGGATGGCGACGTAATGATGACAGAAAGGTGTGTGAGGCAGAAGCCATGAGTGAGTTACATTTGCTCAGAGCTGAGATACAGGCAGGCAGAATAACATGCCTTTGTGCTGGGACGCATTCAGCTGTAGCAATGACTAATAATGCAGCCGAGGATCTGTTCACATTTTCTCTTTTGTGCCTGTTTTCATAAGTTAATAACTCAAGCGTGAAAATTGTTTCAGGCTGAAAACTGGTGGTAAGAGCTGATCAAACTGTGTAGGAAACAACTTTTTGTTGTTGTTGTTACTTAATTTAGTTTGGCTGTTGTTAAGTTAGAGGAGTGGAAATGTCCATGTGAGTTTTCTCTAGCAATGTGTTTGATTAAGCCCAGGAACATTTGGGATTTTCTTATACAAGGCAAATTTTTAATGACTACAGATAGCAGCTCTTCTTCATGCCGGTGTACATTTCTGTTCAGTACAGGTTGGGATGGTTGTGGGGGGAGGATGAAATCAAATCGAAACATGACAAGGGGCAACCTCCTGGCCTCGACGGCCTTCCAGCTAGAAAACTGCAATCCCACCAGCAAATCACACAGCCCTGTGAGCCATCGGCTGCCTTAGACAAACAGGGGACAGGAGGGGCAGAGCCCACTGCTGGGTTTTAGTAAATTCCTAGAGAAATGGAAGGAACAGGAGCATGGTGAACAGTGAAACACCTCTTGTTCATACAGGACCTAAGTTTCCGGAGCATTTTCCTGTACACAGAATCAAAGAAAGCCCAAGTGGATGGGACCAGATTTCATACAACCCTTTTCTCTTCTTTCCTCTTCTTTTCTTTTATCAGGTGGGAGACTTTTTAAACATATAGGCAAACGTAGAGAATAATATAACAAATATCTATGTACCCACATTCCAAAAATAACAAATGTTAATATTTTATAATGTTTACTCCAACTTCTTTATTTTTGTGACTGGTAAGGGGATCGCAACCCTTGGCTTGGTGTTGCTTGCACTGCGCTCAGCCAGTGAGCACACCAGCCATCCCTATATAGGATCCGAACCCGCGGCCGCGGCGCTCCCAGCACCACACTCTCCCGAGTGAGCCATGGGGTCGTCCCTACTCCAACTTTTTTAAAAAGAAAATAACTGAAACACTACTGATAAAGTTGCACTCTTTTCTTTATTTCACAGACAAGCAAAGGGAGGAGCAGGAAGAGAAAGGACCACCAAGGTCTGCAGCTGCCAGCATCTTTCCCATCCTTAATAGACTGGAGCCTCACAAGGAGACTATCAGACTGGTAAGAAAAGCATTACTGTGGGTCCCCAGGGGATGGGGATGAGGGTCTGTCTCCCTTGTTCTGGGCCCTGTGCTGGACTCAGGGGACAGGGCAGCAGACAAAGGCCAAGGCAGCCCAAAGTAGACACCATCCCAGCTGGAGGGAGCAGTGCAGAGCATGCCTACCTGGAGGAGAAGAGATTCCCTCTTCCAGCCAGGCAAGTGTTACAGAGGCAAGCCAGGAAATGCTTAGGGAGACATTTCACAGAAATATATGTACTTCATTGGGCACATTTTAATCCATAAATCAATCATGGATCATTGCAAAAGGAAACAAAAATATCCTGCCGCTAATTTGCCACACTGTGAAAACGATTTGATGATGTTTATTTTGATTAGGAGATGGCTCCATTTATAAATCTTTGATATATCCCTTCCCCCAAAATAGCATCTGGATCTTTTGAGAGTTTTTTTAAAAAGTGAAATTAGACCACAGATGAGAGCTGGCCTTCGGTGCGTCTTGGAGCTTCTCAGTCCACAGCTTGGTGTCTAGCATCAGTTAAGCCCACATACCCTCTCTGTCACACGCCCTACAGTCACATGCACTCTGAAGCTACAAGAGCCCCAGCCCCATAGGCCTGCTGGAGTCTCAGAGAGAGCCGACTCTACCAATACGCAGCTCTATGGATGCATGCTGGCCCAGGGGACTGCTAGACTGACAGCTCCAACTATTGGTTTTTAAAAAAACAGCGGGTCTTTTCTGTGTTGATTCATTTTGGCTCCAGAGAGATTTCACTGGTCATTTCAGAGTGACTGAAACTCCTTTCTCACAGCTCCCCAGAACAGTTTTAGGAAAGGCAAAAGGCAGCTTTTTCCATTACAAAGTGAATCAGAGCTAGCAGCCTGGCTTTGTCACAATCTGGGGCTCCTGTGCGCCCAAGACACCCAGCCTCGCCCTCTCAGCCAAGTTCACTGCAAGGCTGCACCCCATCTGGGCTGGGCTGGGCTGGGCTGCCAGGCCTGCATAGACCCACGGGACCCCCAGCCTAGAGGCTGCCTCCCTCTGCCCACCCACGGAGGGCAAGAAGCCCGAGGAAGCTGCATGGAACTTGACAGTTAAAACATTTAAGGGAGAAAATGGGGTGCGGAGTTTGCCTGAAAGCCCTGGGTGCTCAGGGTCTCACAGACGGCTGTGTGTGAATTGCTTCCCCTGCGTAAAGTACAAAAGGACCACACTTTAGGGGGAAAGTACCTCTTCCTTCCTAGAGAGTGTCCGCTCCTCCCGAGGCCCCACGGGGAGAACATCCAAAGATAGTCTGGTTGCTTCCAAAGACAGAAAACCACAGGGTTCCTGGCACAGGGCTTTGGCGTTATCAGCAACAACAGAATTCATCCTGGCCTCAACCCAGCCCCTTCCTCTGACCATAGGCAGAGAGGCAAGCAGGCGGTCAGAGAAGCACACACTCGGGCTCTGACACACACACAGTTTTGTTCAGTCCCCAGAAAGCCGTCCAGAGCAGATCGCTGATAGTCGTGGCGCATTATGCCTTCCTCTCTTCCCTTCAATTGGGCACTGCGCTGCCTTACAAGGCACCGCAAAGGAACCAACAAGCAAATCCAAAGAGGGCTGGGCAGACTATTATTCAACAGTCTGGTGCCTCATGTACTTCATAGTCTGGTACCTCAAGGAAAACACCAGGAGGATTATTTCTAAGCTAGAGCCACCCCAGAGGGCTTGGAGTGCAAAGCTTGCTGCCGCTGGGGTAGCCTTGGGAGACGCTGGCAAGCTGGCTTTGCAATGGCCCTGTGGAGAGGACCACTGAGCGGAGAAGAAATAAAGACTGTGATTCCTTTAGTGGGGTTTGAGAGATTTGCTTAAGGACAGCCCCATCAATTCTAAAACCCACTGGCAGTGTGTGAGCGATCCATTTGCTCCACATCCAAGTGCTTGCTAGGGTCAGGCTTTTTTATTGCCGTCATTCTAACGGAGCATAGCGTTATCTCAGTGCGATTTCGATGTGCGTCTCCCTGATGACTAACGATGATGGCAGCTTTTCCTACATTTGTTTGTCATTTATATATCTTCCTTGGTGAAACGTCTGTTTAAATATTTTGCCCATTTTTGAATTGGGTGGTTTGATTTCTTATTAGTGAATTACGGAATTTATTCCCGATACAGACTCCTGATTAGATATATGATTTGCAAATATTTTCTCCCAGTCTGTAGCTTGTTCTTTCACTTGTTTCACAGTGTCTTTTGTTTTTAATTTTGGAGAAGTCCAATTTATCAATGTTTTCTTCTACAGATTAGGCTTTTTGTGTAAAAAATCTTTGCCTCGCCCCAAATCACAAAGATTTTCTCCTAGAATTGTAGATATTTCAATGTATGATGATCCATTTTGAGTTAATTTTTGTATATGTTGTCAGGTATGAATCAAAACTCACTTTTTTGGCATGTACATAACCAGCATTTGCTGAAAAGACTATTATTTCTCCACTACATTGTTTTGCACATTTGTCAAAAATCAGACTACTTTTGGACACTTGATTCTAAAATTATACTGATGTTTGTGCATAGTTTTGCTCTTCTGTCCTGATTTGTGTGTGTGTGTGGCTTGAGACAACAGGTTATTATCATCTCTCACAATATTAGGGGTTGGCTGGGCTCAACTGGGCACTGCTTACTTGTAATGCATTTACAGTCTCTCGTGCATTTACAGTTGGATGATGGCTGGAGCAGGAATTGTCTGCAGTCCCAGCTAGGCTGAAGGCCCAAGGTGACTTCTTCATTTCCATATCTAGCACGTGAGCTGGATTGGCTGGAACAGCTGGAAGATGATTGGGCATCTACCTCTGTCCGTGAAGCCTCTGCATATGTCTAGTTTGGACTTCCTCACAGTACAGCATTCTCAGGGAAGTTAGGTTTGTTAGTGGTGGCTCACCCTAGAATGAATTTTGCAAAAGCAAATATCTCCAGAGACCCAGTCAGAAGCTGCAAAGCTTCTTACAACCTAGCCCTAAACATCCTATAAAGTCACTTTGCCATATTCTATAAAGAAATCAAGTTACTAATGACCAGATTCAAGGAGAAGGGAATGAAATTCCACCTCTTGATAGCAGGAGCACTATTACAAGGAGGGAAGAGACTGTGGGTTTCCTGGGTGAGATAAGCAGTGCTCGTAGCAGAAGGCTCCACTGTCCTGATTGTTACAGCTTTATAATGGTCTTGAAATCAAGCCGTGTTAGTCTTCCAACTTTGTTCTTCTTTGAGAAGTTGTTTTGACTATTCTAGGTCCTTCGCATTTCCATACGAGCTTCAGAATCAGCTTGTCAATTTTTTTCTGAAAAAACAAAAAACCAAAAAGAACACCCTGCTTAGATTTTGATCAGAATTGCATTGAATTCATCGATCAATTTGGTTAGAATTTACACCTTAAAATTTTGAGTCTTCTGACCCATGACCCATGTATATCTCTATCTATTTAGGTTCTCTATAATTTCAGCAATTACATTATAATTTTCAATGTATAGATCTTATCTATCTTTTTTTCACATTGGCCCTAAATATTTCATATTTTCTGACATTACTCTAAATGGTATTTTTAAAATTTCAATTTCCAATTGTTCATTGCAAGTGTGTAGAAATGTACTTGATTTTAGTGCATCATTCTTGTGCCCTGTATCTTTGCCAACATCCCTCTTTTAGTTCTAGTAGCTTTATGGTTCCATAGGATTTTCTACATAGACTCCCATGTCATCTGCAAATAAGGACAGCTTTACTTCTGTATTTCCAATCTGGATCTTTTTTAGTTCTATTTCTTACCATGTGGCACTGGCTAGCACCTTCAGTACAATGTTGAATAGAATGGGTGGGAGTTTCTGATCTTGGATGAAAATATTCAGTCTTTGACCAGTAAGAATGATTTAGCTGTGAGTTTTTCATAGGTGCCCCTTATTGGGTTGACAAAGTTCTCATCTATTCTTAGTTTGCTGAGACTTTTTATCAGGAATGTTTGTTGGATTTTATCAAATGATTTTTCTGCATCTATTGAGACTTACCAGAGTCTACTAGTGCCATCATTTTACAAGTTTAAGTGAGGCATAGAACACTTAGTTCTCTTTATGTCCATTACCCTCTCTGTTATACTATAATTGCTTAAATATTTCCTCTACTTATATTTAGGATCATATTAGACAGTGTTATAATTTTTGCTTCAACCCTCAACGTAATCTAGAAAACTCAACAGGAGGAAAGTCTACTGTGTTTACCAATATTTTTGCCTCCTGTGTTCTTTCTTCCTTACTGATGTTCCAATATTCCTTCTTTTATTCTTTCCTTTTTGTTTAGAAAACTTCTTTTAGCCATTCGTTTACAGTGTCTGCTGGTAACAAATACTCTTAGTTTTTCTTCTTCTGAGAATGTCTCGAATACCCTTCCTTTTCACCGGAAAGAATCTTTCAGCTGGATATAGGATTGTGTATTGGCCGTTCCTTCCTTTCAGCACTTGAAAGTGCTCTGGCTTCCCTGGTTTCTAATGAAAATTTGCTGTTTTCCCCCTATAGGAAAGGTGTTATTTCTCTCTGCTTTCAAGATCTTTCCCCCCGCCCCCCTTGGTCTTTGGTTTTCAGAAGTTTAACTAGGATGTGTCTTAGTGTGGATTTCTTTGGGTTTATTATGTTTTTAACTTCTTAAATCTATAGATTAATATCTTTTGCCAAATTTGGGAAATTTTGAGCCATTATTTCTTTAAGTATTTTTCTGTGCTCTTTTCCTCTCCTTCCAGAACTCTAATGCCACAGAACTTAGATCTTTTTTAATAGTCCCACAGGTCCTGTGGCTCTGTTTATTTCATTTTTTCCAGCCTATCTTCTTCTCTGTGTTGTTCAGGTTGGATATTTTCTATTGTCCTTTCTTCTGGTTCACAGATTCTTTCCTTCGTTCCCTCTATTCTGCTGTCAAATACCTCCGCTGAGTTTTTCAAAATTTTGGTTACTATATTTTTCAGTTATAAAATTTCCATTTGCTGCTTCTTTATATTTTATCTTTCTGTCCTGGGACTTCCTGTTTTTTTCATTTGTTTCAAGAGTATTGTCATTGCTCTTTGAAGCATTTTTATGATGGTTGTTTTAAAATGTTTGTCAGATAACTTCAACATTTCTGTTAACTCAGTGTTAGAATTTATTAATTGTCTTTCTTTTTCCATTCAGTTTGAGATTTTTTAGTACGATGAGTGATTTTCTCTTAAAACCTTGACATTTGGGATATTATGTTAAGAGACTCTGGATCCTATTTTAATGTTCTCTTAACTGGCTTCCTCTGACATTGGTCCAGTAGGGGAAGGTTGGGGGTGGGGTACACCACCTCATTATTGCCAGGTAGGGATGGACGTCCAGGCTCCCCACTTGGCCTCTGCTAATAGAGGTGGGGCTGCAATATTTTCTGTAGTGTTTGGCTGGAGTGGAACGATTATTGCCTAAAACTTTTCTGTCTTGGTAGCCTGCCCGTTTCCAGGTCCTTTGACTAGAGACAGCAGGCTTTTGTTGGGGCTTTTTCGGTCTGCCCTAATTTGAAATTTCTGAGTGCCCAGCTTTGTCAGCTCCATGCCTGTGTTATACATGACAAAAAGTCACCAAAGAACTCACCACCATGTTGTTCCCCTGGTCCCAAGGTTCCTAACCAGTTTGTCTTCTCTCCACCTTTCCGAATCTTCTTGTGTTTGTTTTCTGTATAATACCTAGAGTTTTTAGTAGCACTTAGCAGGAGGAATGGGACAAGTATGTCTGCTCCAACATTTTGGGAGTGAAAGTCCTCACCTCACTTTTTGGATACATTTCAAAGTAAGTTGCAGATATTCACTCCTAAACACTTTAGTGTGCATATCGTTAACCACAGTTCAATATTTGTTTATATTTTTCATTTTTTGAGATAGAAATTATACATACATCAAAATGCACAAATCTTAACTGGACCATTTGATGAGTATGACTCACCCCTCTGTCAAGATATAGAACTTGTTCACCACCCCAGAAGTTCCCTCATCCTCCTTCCCAGTCAGTCCCTGTCTCCAGCCACTCCCAGAGGCAAAGAGACAAATGTTGTTATTGTTATTTAACATCTCGGATTAGTTTTACCTGTTCTAGAATGCTGTATGAATGGAAATAACGTCATGCACTCTTTTGTGTCTGGCATCCTTCTTTCAGCATCATGTTTTTGAGATTTATTTGTGTTTTGTAATTCATTCCTTTCTCTTGCACAGTGGTATTCCATTGCATAGATATATTACAGCTTGTTGATCCATTCTCCTATTGATGGACATCTGAGCTGTTTCCACGCTTTGGCTATTATGAAGCAAAGGAGAGCCATTTCGGTTTAGGGCATTTTAAAAAATGGTCTGAATAAACTTTCATTTGAATACAGGGTTTGGTGGAAATAATGTTTAAAAATGTCATTTACAGCTCTGACATGCTGAGTTTGTAATTTTCTTAATTGATACAGTCATTCCTTCATTCACTTTTTCATTCAACTACTATTTAGTGAGCCCAGCCTCTGCACCAGGAGTCATTCTAGGCTCTGGGACTCAGGAGGGTGGAGGAGAGACACAGACTTCTGTTTGGTGCAGCCTGTCAGCTGGGCAAGACCATAAGCCAAACAAGAAATAGACATATAACATCACTTAGCAATAAGTGTTATGAAGGACAAGTAAAGCTGGGTAAATGGGTAGCATATGAGAGGTGGCCCAGGGGTAGGCAGGGCAGCGATTTAGTTCTGGAGGTCAGGGGAGGCACTTGGGGAAGGTGGTAGGGGGAAGGACCTTCTAGGAGGAAGGTAAGGGGAGGATTTGGGGGAAAGGTTAGGTTTATAGAAGACACAGGATCTTTTTTTCAAAAGTCTGTATCTTTAAAGCTTCTTCATTCCTGGGAGCTCAATGTACTTCAGAACTGATTTCCAAGTCATCCATAGAAGGTAGGGAAGACCCCAGGCCCAGAGTGGGAGCACTTGGCCAAGGTTGCCCAGTAAGTCCTCAGTGGCAAGGCTGAGATTAGAGGTCTGTACCCAGCACCCACCTATCAGGGGACAGACTTTCTCCTCTGTTTCCTGATGGGGGACTTTAGTCCTGTCACAGCCCCGTGCTTCTCCAGCCTCCTGCCCACCCCTCCCCACTTCTGCAGGTGTTTCCCCACAGGAAATGGTAACTCAGAGTTAGAAAGCCACATCTATACCATGGGTTCCTGGGGCTTTCTGGTTTGTGTGTCTTTGAGCAAGTCCTGTCCTGATGTTGAAGGATTCTTACAGTCAGAAGTCGGGGAAGAAGTGTAATCTTGGTGGTGGGACATCCACTCACATGTCCTCTGAACCTTTTCACTCTTGTCACCACATGCTCAGCAGAGCTGCTTCTCACCTGCAAATGCACCTGGGAGCTCCTTACGTTTTGTCTCCTTCAATTCTTACAACCACCCTGTGGGGTTGGTAGGAATGCAGTGCTCTCTGTTTCTACAGACGGGAAACTGGAGTCTTAGGCTGAGTAATTTTCCCAAGGTCGGCAAGAGGCTAAAGTAGAACTCTAAGCCACGTTTGTCTGGTCCTTAGGCTCTTGCTTTTAACCACCACATTTTATTGGTTGCTCAATTCTGAATAGGGGGGAAAGAGTGTCCTTTGGAGATCAGAGTTTGCAGAAGTCAGAAGGAAGTTTCCAGAACAAAGCCATTTTCTAGATTCCAGGAGAGAAGAGGGTGGCGAGGAAGCTGAGCCAGTTCTGGGTGTTTAGCTGAGGGAGAAGCCTCCTGTGGGTCCCCACACAGAAGGGAGACAACGGCGGGGTTTGATGGAAGAGCTTGGATTCTAGAATTGGAAAAATCCAGACTCCACCACAAATCCCACAAATGGTGGGAGTTTGGGCAAGTTGTTGAGGCCCTCCCAGCTTCCGTTTCCACATCTGTAAAATGAGGTGCTAATGGTATCTCCCTTGAGGGTTACTGGGTGAGCACCATGTGAGAATGCATGTAAAGCACTTAGACAATACCAGGCTTGCAGTAAGTGCCTACTAAGTGCTGGCTGTTGTTTTCATGGGCTGTTGTTCTGAAAGGGGAAGGCACCACAGACACAGAGGGTCCAGAGTGGCAGGACAGCAATGCGTTCTAGGGTGGGGGCAGCCCAAGCTGCCCAAGGCCATGCCCTGCCCAGAAGCGGGGGGGACCTGGCAGAGCCCAGGACCACGCAGGAGGATATTTGCAGAGACCCGGCTTCCTGCATCAGTGGGACTGAGTGACCTCTGGGGTGCCCTCCAACCTGGGGAGTTCATTTCAAATCTTAGCTATGGTCTTGGCAGTGGCTCCAGCAAGGGAGGGAGAAGCAGTTTCTGCTGACTCTCAGCCACTCCAACTGTCCTCTTTAGGAACGTGTTTACCTGCCACAGAGGAAAGAGGATGACAGAGAAAGGAGGTGAGTGGAGGATGGCACTTTACAAACAGTGACCTGCCTGCTCCAGCACGCTTGCCACAGACAGCAGCCAGGCCAGTGTCCATGGGCGGTGAGCCCTGCACACCCACTGCACCAAAGAAAGGTGTTCTGCAAACCTGCTGTAAACAGATGACGTTTCTTATCCTAATGTGGCTGTTGGCTACCTGCCTATGAATTTCAGCCTCCAGGAGAAAAGCAGCAGCTTGAGCTGAGTGTTCCGTGCTTTTACTTTCCACACGTCACTCAGGGCTCCTTCCAGTGCTTGCTAATCCCATCTCCCTCCCTCCCTCCCTCTCTCTCTCTCTCCTTCTTCCTTTCAGAAGGTCCTCCTGCATCTCGTGCTTCACCGAGAAGGCTGGAAGCTGTGCTTCCTGCCCAGCACTGGCCAACAGAATCCTTTCCTCCTGAGCCAGAGAAGAGGGCACAGAACGAGTGTCCAGGCTGGGCCACTGGGGGTCCACAGTGTCACAGGCACAGGAGGCCACTCTGTCTCCATGGACCCTGGCGGATCCCCCGCCATCTGGCCAGGCAGCCTCTCTGCCCCAGAAAGCAGTTCTGCTTGCCCATCCTGGCACCCAGATGTTTGGATGGCAGGGAGCCACTTGTTCTGGCCTCTGTGCAAAAAGTGGAGGAGGGGACCAGTTCTGGAACAGGATTCTAGGCAGACCAGGGGGTAAAAGTGGGCAGCTACAGGGGGTACACTCTCGTCCTCCTGACATAGTGATACATGTGCACACTCTCACCCACATTCATTCACGTGTGCACAGGCTCATCCATGCTTATGCACACTCCCCCATGCATACCCTTGTGTACACACACATACACATACACACACAAGCTCATCCATAGGAGTGGCTCCAGGCCTCCCCTCAGTACTTTGTTAGCTCATGTGAAAAATAAGGCTCTCTGGCCATTTGTAAGCACAACCACCACTGCCTGCCTGGCTGTCCAGGTCCCCACGGGGCAGGACCAGCCCTCTGCTGAGGCTGCCTGACCGCCTGCCTGATCAGGCCAGAGGGAGGGCCGAGAGGGAAGGAGCAGCCCCTCCAGAGGGGCAGAGCAGCCTCTGGCTCCTGCGTCCAGGGACGAGGGAACCCACTGCAATGCCAGTGGGCAGTGGGCTAGCCCTCGCAAGGTTGCCACCTCCTACACAGTGGCAGCAGGGAGTGTGCTCGCCCAGCCTCTCCCGAAACCAGAAACGAGTCTGTTCTCCACCCTGGGCCCCTGTTGGAGGAGCCACGGAGCAGAGTGCCAAGCTGGGCCCACTGGAGCCTGGCACGAGGTGGTCACCATGATTGCCGGCTAGTGCAAAAGACAGGCTGGGGCCAGGATCTTGTGTGTGGTGATGCTGTGACAGGGCACGAAGCCACAGCACACTTGCATCGCTGACAGAGGCAGCTGGGCCTGCCATGGGCTCACCCCTCTCAGGACCCAGAGTCCGCGGGTGTTTTTAAGTGGGGTGGGGCGAGAAGGGCAAATTATGGGGGTTTATTTTAAACCTGCACCGAGGAGAAGTAAAATTAGGTGACCTGCAGCTGTGAAAAGCGCCCTGGTCATAAACACATTCACCATCAATTAACACCTCTGGAATACCTAAGCGGTGCCAGCAACCACAACATTTTAGTTATTTAAAATTTAGCACCTGTTCTTCTCTGCCTGCCCCCCAAGAGGATTTTGAGAGGCTACCAGATTCATTACTAATGCGTATTTATTTATCCTCAAGGAGATGACGGAGTGGGCGGGAGGCAGGCACCAGACATGGCGTGACGGACACAACTGAGCAAGGACGTGGTTTCACATCGAGGATAGCTGAGGCAGAACAGGACCCTCCGCCCATCGTCCTCTCACCCTGGACACTGGCCGAGCAGAGTGACTGGCCAGCAACAGAGAGGACGGCACCTGCCAGGACCCAGCTACTTGCCTGCTATATCTGGCTGCCCCTGCAGAGAAAGAAGGACACAGATGTTTTACCTGTTAAATGTTAAGAAGTATTATTAATAGATAACCTTTGCACATATTACAGAATGTCAAAGATCCAAACCAGTGTGCTGAGAAGGGTCTCCCTCTCACCTCTGACCCTCAAGAATCTGCTTTTCTACCCCAGAGGCAACCACCCTTATCAGATTCTTTGGGACTCTTCCAGGGTATTCTTTGCAAACACAAGCCGGGACACTTTATTTTGTTACAGAAAGGGCAGCACACTGTATCACTGCTCATTTAACCAGTTGCAGAATGTTAGACATCTGGGTTGTGCTCAGTCTCTGGCGAATACAAGCGATGCTGCCTAAATATCCTTGTGGGTATATATACAGCTCGCCCTGTGCGGGAATAGCTGCAGGTGAATTCACAGAAGCAGAGTTCCCAGGTAAAGGGATAAGTGCATTTGTAGTTTTGATAGGTATTGTCAAATTGCCCTCCATCAAAATTGTACTATTTTACAAACAAGCAGGATGCGTAAGGATGCCTTTTTCCAAACACCTTTTGGAACAAGGCACATGAGCAAAATTTAACAGTCTGAAAGATGAAAAATGGCACCTTCGTGTAGATTTCAAATGCGTTTCTCCTGCAGTGAATGTTGTGCATCTCTTCAAATGCTTAAGGGCCATTTGAATTTCTGTCCTTACATCTCTCATCAGTTCATATCCTTTGCCCACTTTTCTATTGAATTGTTCGGTCTTTCATTGCCTTTTAGGAGTTTTTATATATTAGGGATATTTGCACCTTGTCTGTGATAATAGTAGTTTTTCCCAGGTTGCCATTTACCTTCTATGTTTGCTTATGGTGGGTTTGGCCATGCAGACAAGACTCGATTTGTTATGTAGCTATTTTCGTCATTTTTCCCCCTTTTTGGCTTTATATTTTATGCTTATGCTTATACAAGCATTTCTCCCTCTAAAATGAAAAAAATAATTATTACTTTCTTTTAGTACGTCTATGGTTTCAGTTTTTGCATTTAAATATTTAATCCATGTAGACTTTATTTGGATACATAATGTGAAGTACGGATTCGATTTTTTTATTCAGGTGGCTGCCCCATTGTTCCAGTATTATTTACTGAATGTTCTGTCTTTCCCCACTGATTTGAAATGCCACCTTTATCCTATCACGAAGTCCAGGCTTTCTACCCTGAGGAGCAGGGATGCTTTTAAAGGAGTGGTGCATAATGCAAGACTCAGAACCCCAGATGGAGGACACAGCCCAAATGGCCTTCCTTCTCATCCGTGGTTTAAAATCCAGAGAAAAATATTTCTTGCTTTAGAAATATTACCTTTTCTGTCTGCTTAACTTCACATGCTATCACAGGTTCAATCTTCTTTCATCCACCCTGCCCACTCCCTGGCAGGCAGGCCCCCCTGGGTTGAAGATGGGCATTCATGCTGCTCACCCTGTGTAAAAAGCTCAGATATTTGGGCTGTGGGGAAAGGAACCTCAGTCAGAATAGCTTAAGAGAGAAATGTATTTGGTCTGCATCTGAAAAGCCCAGGGCTGGCTGGACTCGGTGATGTCAACAGGACTGGGTCTCGGCTCCACCTTCCTGGGTGCTGGCTCCCTCTTGGGGGCCTCTTAGCAACCCGGGTGACAGATGTCCTGGGAATAGCAGTGATGGGATCGGCTGCCCATCCTGGGCTGGTCACTGGGACTGGGACATGGAATGTGCTGGTTTGTGGTTTTGGGTCACTTGCCCACCTCTGGATCAAGCATGTGGGCCAGGCATGGGAGGATTCTGGTGCCAGAAGAAAGAGGATTGTATCCTAGATGGTGGAAACAGCAGATGTCCCCCTCCTCTATGGCCTGGGGGCCAAGACTGCACTGCCCCTGACCGTCAGTACATCCATTCTCTTTCCTGTTGTGCAAGCTGCAGCTCTCCCCTTGCTGAACTTATGACCCTGTTCAAGTGACTTAATTTCTCTGAGTCTCAAATGAGGATAGTGAAAGACCCTCTGCACAGGGCTGTTGTGAGGATCAATTAAATAATATGCCTCCAGTATCTGGAACTGGTGCCCAGCAACTCACAGCTCATTTGTTCAATTAGGTAAAAGATTCTGATCCCAGCGTCCCAGGACAGAAAGACCTCCTCCAGGTGTGACCCACCTCAAGAAAAATGGCAGGTGAACAGCAGGCAGGAAGAGCAAATACAAAGCCAGAGTTCATCGCCATAAGCCAACTTAATGCCATGGGGACAACTGTGGACAGAGCTAGTCCACTGAGAAACTATTAAATCTTATTGAATGTGATGAGGCAACTTCTGGGCTAATTTAATCTCTGCTACAGGATGTCACAGAGTGGCAGGGTGGCAGGTCTCAGAAATTAACCCAATGTTCATTTTTCTGGGTGAGATAGAACATTCCTGAGGACGGTGTTAATTACTACACTGATGATTACACTGGCTCCTTCTCTTTGTCCCATAATTTATAATTTTACAGGTTTCCATCTTAAAGAGAGAGAGAAGAAAGAAAGAAACAAACAAAGAAACAAAGAAAGAAAACTATCAATCCCAAATCCCATGCAGAGCAGGAGACCTCTTCAGGGGACCCCCAGAAGAGGTGGGTCCATGACTGCTCTCCTGGGCTGAGATGCCCAAGAGCAGCTGGGAGAGTCTCCCGAGGGCTCAAGCGTGGCCCCAAGTTCATTAGGACACACTAATCTTTCTCCCTAGAGGGTCACATCATTGACAGGCAGGTGATGTGCGGTTTAAGAGGACAAAATCGGGACATGGCCTGCATGACATCCATCAAATACGTGCCAACAGGTGTCAAGTCTCTGAACAACCTTATCTTTTCCGGGCCACACATCACCATTTCCTCCAACTGTTTCAGAAAAAAATGAGGTTTCCAGCAACCTAAACATGCCAGTTGCCACTCTCAGGACAAGCTAGAGAATATTTTGCTTT
The DNA here is from genome assembly GCF_027409185.1 of Cynocephalus volans. Classification (NCBI taxonomy): domain Eukaryota; kingdom Metazoa; phylum Chordata; class Mammalia; order Dermoptera; family Cynocephalidae; genus Cynocephalus; species Cynocephalus volans. The sequence continues at coordinate 87,110,747 of NC_084473.1, forward strand.
GTTTTGTCTTTGTTTGGTATCAATACTATTTTCCAAATTCTTTTGTCCTTATATGTTTTTTATTTTTTTCTAGAAAATACAGTCACTGTAAGCCCGTCAACTGAGATAACCACTAGACAGAAATAAACCAAAATTTCAGCCATTTTTTCCTATATGGAAAAAAAGTATGTGTGTATTTTCCTTTACAATATCAGGATCATAACATCTATAGCACTTTCCATTAGGAAACAGTCTTCAACTATATGCATTTAATGATATGTTTAATGTCTGTGTAATATTTTATCTTTTAAATGTATCATGATTTATTTAAGCACTCCCTGATTGTTTGCTTCTAACTAGAAAAAAGCAATCTGTAGAGTGTCACCATTGGGTTAGAGTAATCTCAGCTGATCCTTCTGACAGCCATGTGAGACAGGAATTATAATTATCTTCAGTTTACAGACAAGGAAACTGGTGGTGAGGAAGGCTAAATAAACTCCTCGAAGACACATAGCTAGTAAGACCAGCGTGGAGAGTCAAGCCCAGAGTGACTAATTAGCACTTCCTCCTACGCTGCTGTCCACGTCCCTGGACGTTTGTATGTATTATCTTCTTAGCCATCCTGAAAGAGAAATGTTAGCTTACTGTTTCTGTTCTCATTTCTTTGGTTGCCTGTGAGATTGAGCATCTTTTCATTTCTGATAGACCATTTATTTGCATTTATTTTCCTGCAAAATGCCTGTTCATTTCTTCTGCCCATTTTTCTGTTAATTTTGTCTCATGTATACATGCACACAGATATATATAATTAGCCCACTATCTGTCATGTATATTTCCCAGCTTTTTCTTGCCTTTTAGTTTTGTTATGGTGATCTAGGACTCAGAAGTTTTAAATTTTTTATGCCTAGCAATATTGCCCTCTGTAAGTGTTCCCATTATTTTCATGCTTAGGAAGCTTTCGTCCCTCCCAGGTGCAGATAAATGTTCATTTCTGTTTTCTTTAAGTTGTGCAGTGGGTTCCTTCTTCATATTTAATTCTTTACTCTTTCTGGAAGAGTTACTGTTAATTTCCTTCTCAAAAGATCAATCCAGAAATGCCAGAACAAGCTTGTGTGGGGTGGTCACCCCATTACCTGTTCTATCACACCTGTTACTTGGATGAGCTCCCATCTCATCATCCAGGTACCAGGCCTCTCACACCTGGTGCCTAGATGGGCCCCTGCATGGAGCACACACACTGGAGACATCATACTTCCACTGATACAAACTAAAGCCACGTCAGCTTTTAGCACTCACATCCCACTATTGGCCGACATTAAATCCATGGCAACTAAAATTGCCGGATTTTCTTTTGTTCTGGGGCAGTGGGTACAACTTTTCGAGAGAACATCTATCCATAAGACCTGTTGATTACTCTAAATTTGCCTCTAACATTTCTACATAACTGTATCAATCAAGTAGATACTTTTAGTGTTCAGCTTTTCATCTCTAGCATAATTTCCATTCATATTCCCAGGTTTCAGAATATTCTAACTGACCCTTAATTTTCAGCCTTCAGAGCTGTGTACGAGGCCACTTTGGCGTCTCAGCACTTTCACATGCTATTGTTGGACACTTGGGTTATTCCCAAATCTTTTTTTCACATAGGCACCTGCCAAATAGCCATGCCCCTACCTAGCAAGTTCTTCTATGTTGTATTTTTATTCTCAGTGTTTTTCTTTACATATATTCCAACTAAATTATTGTCAATGTTGTTGTTGGTTTGTGCCTCCTCTTCTCTCCTGCTGAAATGAGTTTTAGTCATTCATGATCTGGTTACTTATTGCATTTGTGATCTTTCTCAGCCTCTAGTTACATTTTACACATGTTCCTATGATGTCTTTGTTCAAGTCTTTGAAAACGAAGTCTACGGATGCAGAAACTGAGGTTCAGAGTGATGGAGTGACTTGACCAAAGTTGCTGGACCGACCATAACATGCAGCTGAGGTGGGGATCCAGGTCTTATTCCTCCAAAGTCAGAGCCCTGGGCGGCAGAGAGATGGCCAGGGCCAGAGCAGCAGACTAATGATGACGACAGCACTGGCTGTGAGCCTGGCCACGTGCTGTGTGCCATACATCCCAGCTCACTCGATCCTCACACCACCCCCCACTGCTCTGGTTCCTGCCCTATATCAGTGGCATGCCTTTGTAAAAATCTGGGATCACCAGCGACCACCCTGTGCAGCCACATTGATTTTTTTTCAGTATATTTCCTCTTTTGGTCCTTTGTGGGATTATTCAGGATTATTCACTATTATATAAGCAGAATTTTGGGTCCCCCCCCCAATTTCTTTTGTCACTTGGGATCTGTGTGTGTTCCCACTCCCAAGCCCAGTCCTCCACATTAAATGGTGCCACATTAGGGCACTGGCCTCAGTTCCTTCACATCAAATTGGATGTGATAATAGAATTTACCTCCTGGAGGTGTTATGAGGATAGAAAGAAATAGTGCTTACTTGTGGTTAACATCAGAATTATTATCTACCTATTGTTGAAAAGATTTGTGGTTACAAGAAACAGAAAACTAACTCACACTGGTTTAAACACAAAAGTGAATCTATTACTCAGAGAATTTTCCCCCAGTAATTGCCATTAAGCAAGGTCCAAAGGTCGACCTGGCTTTAGGCACAGCTGGGTTCAGAGAGCTCTGTTAATGTCACCAGGACTCGGGTCTGTCCATGCGGCTTCATGGCTTCTTCACACGGAAGCAAGAAGGTGGTAGAAGCTCTAGCCCCCAGCTTGTCAGAGCCACGGTGAGGAGCAGGACTCCAGAGCTTGGACTTGGCTCCTACCCATGCCAACTGGCACCATGCCAGACCCTGAATGTGGGGACTTGCTTTCCCAGAGAGGAGAGCACATGAGCCTCCTGACTGAGAGTGATGTCACTGACACTAACTAGGCACCTCCTCCGCTCTTCAGCTCAGGGGCAGCTGGGCCTCTAAATGCAACTTCTTTCCAGCAATCTCCACCAGAAGCGAGGTGGATGACCCTGAGCCTCGCACACAGGTGCCTGCTTCTTACTCTCTCATTCTCCTGGCTCTGGACGTTCCTGTCCTTGACTCTTGTCTCCGGCGTCTGCTGGACTCCTTCCTGTGCTCTGCTCAGCTTGGTCCTGAGAGCTGGTAATTAATCAGCCTCGTCTTTACCCTTTGACCCTGCCCTGCCTCCCAGATGGGTTTTCCACACCTGGCAATTGACCTTGGAGTCAACCTTCAACTCTGCCCGGGAGGCCTGCAGATTGGATTTTCTGTTTGCTTGCTATTTCTCTGAAATGGACTCTTGGCCTGGTCTGGTCACTCGCTGTGGTTATATGTGACACTTCTATGTCCCACACAGTGCCAGGCACTGCTTTTTCAGCAGCCTGGAATCCACTGCCTCTTCCTTCTCCATTTGATCTCCACCACTGGGCTCAGTGTTCGTGGATCAGTAAATCCAAGTGCTTTGCCCCTCGCGTGCAAGTGGAAAGGTGTCTACAGTGCTGTTTACAGTGTCCTCTCCCCTGCCCCAGAGCGGTCCTGAGCTGAGCTGAGATGAGCTGGGAAGGAGTGGTGGCAGCATGTTTATTCCCCACAGGGGCACTTGACAGTGGGGAGCTCCTGGGCTGAACCTGATCCAACTCAGCATCCCGCTTCCTAATTGACCCCATGAGCTCCTCTGTAGCTTCCAGTGCATTTCCCTCTTTGCTTGAGTCAGCAAGAGCAGTAGTGTCTTTTGCGTTCAAGAACTCTAGCTGATATTCTTGTGCCATGCTTCATCTTTCTGGCTTTTTAGGTTTATTTGGGCTCTTTTCATTTCTCCCTCTGAAGTTGACTTTCAAAGTCTTTCTGCTCACACTGGCTAGTCTCCTGCAGCATGCTCTTCTCAGATTTTGGCAGGTACATCGTGCTTCCTGCCAGGATCCTGCTGTTCTGGGGTGGATCTGGGCCGTGGTTCAGGAGACAAAATTCTCCATTCTGACACCATCCACATGCCCAGATGTTCCCTCCATATACTTCCTCTTCTTTTCTTTTCCAAAGTCACGAACTTCAAGTGAAAGATGGAGTAGAAACACCACCTGTAACAGCAATTCCTTCAATTTCCTCCCCAGAGCCTCAAAGTAAACAGAAGTATATTGGACTGAGACTTGGAGACTCATAGACAATCGGACTTGGAAGAAGCCCTAGAAACCACCCCAAGCCTTTGCTCAAGTGCCATCTCTGATTGTTTGGCCGTGGCTGAGTGGGTTGTCACATCTGGGCACAGTAGAAAGAAAGGGTGCTGTGGGTGATTTCCAATGTCAGCGTGGATGTGGGAAGGGCCAGTGACAGCCTATGAGCTGATCATTTGCCACTCCTTGGACAACCTGCTCTGTGTTTTACAAAATGAGGAAACTGAGTAACACATGTGTCAAGTTGTCTAAAGCTATACAGGAAGCCAGGGCAGATTTGGGGATAGAATCCAGGCTGTTGGGCCTTTCCTTGTTCACAACAGTGACTTCTCTTTCACGCTGGAATTCAGTCTCACATGAAGTCATCCAGGTCCACTTGCCGATGGCATGCATGCCTCCCAACCTGTGATGTCATCTCTTTGCTCAGCCACTGCTGTATGGATCCCGCTGTTGACTGTGGGACTGGGATGAGCACTCCTGAAGAACCTGCAGAATCACAGTCCTGCCACCCTAGGGGGAGCGGGGGTGTAGAACCTGGGAAAGGCTGTGCTGACCACAGAGCTCTAGGGTTTGGAGAGTTCCCTAGAGGCACTTCTGGGAGTTCACCCCTTAACTTGGACTTTTTGTCAGATTGTAGTTGGGAAAAACTCAGAGATTGCTTGCTATTCCAGATGGAACATCTTTCATTTCAATCCAAGTGGGGAGAAAACAAAAACCTGGGTGAACCTCCCTAAAATGCTAAAATTTACCATACTTGACTTGAGAAGTCAGGTCAAGTCCAGACCTGGCATGACTCCTTAGAATTTGCTGCAGGAAGATGGGAACAAAATGTCTTCATCCTTCCTGTGGAAGCCAGCTCCTTATTTTAAAATCCATCCTGCTTGACTGTCAAGGTCAGATAGAGCCTTCATAAAAGATGAAATGCCTGCGCAGAATTAGCATTCCCATGGGAGCAAGCTCATTGTGGGTGAGATCCTTGCAGAAGCAGACAGCTCCAGGGGACAGGGTGGCACCCCAAACACTGGCTCAGCAAACCCCTGGGAGGGAAGCCTCTGTCCTCGACCAGGAACGCCAGCGTAGGGCTTCCCAGTAAGGAAGAGAGAACTGCTGCATCTTGGGGAGGGAGTTCACATGGATTGGGATCCACTCTCAGGATCAGCTCTGGGAATGGGACAGCATCCTGTTTTATTAAAAGCCTGTTTCTGGCAGGGACAGGCGTCTACAGCCGTCTGCCTGCTGAGTGGGCAGGGGCCCAATATCGCTGTGGGCAATTCCAAGCCAGTACTGGGAGCTGACATCAAACCAGGAAAGAACACGACTGTTTTTTAGCTGATGTAGCAGTACTTTTTTCTTTCTTTCTTTCTTTCTCTCTCTCTCTCTCTCTCTCTCTCTCTCTCTCTCTCTCTCTCTCTCTGTCTCTCTCTCTCTCTCTCTCTCTCTCTCTCTCTTTCTTTCTTTCTTTAAAAACAGTTCTCTTGCTTAGTTCCACTATGTACATTGTGTGTGCGGGCATGCATGTGACTTTCAGTACCTGGCTATAGTCAGGGGGGTCACCCAGAGATGAGCCCACCTTACTCCTCCCCTCCTCCCCTCCGCTCCCCTCTGCCTCCATCCCACCCTTGCCTTACTGGCCTCCCCAGCCCCCAACCCCCCGACAGACACTGAGGGGCAGAGGCAGACCCAGGCTGTGGCCTGGGATTATTTACAGGGGTGCAGTGGGGCAAGGAAGTGAAATTGACCTCTTTGTTTATCTTCTGAGTCTGGAATTCTATAAAATTCATCCACTTTCAAGGAAGCCTTCGTTGGTAGGTTTCTAAAAATTAAAAAAATAAAAAAGGTGATTCACTTCAAAAGAAACTAGAGGAAAAGCTGTTTTCTTTGTTAGCTGATTTCTCTATTTTTCTTCTCTCATTAAAGTTAGGTTTATTAAAGGTAGGCAAAGGTAGTCACTTTCTTCGTATTTTTATTACATTCTTGTGTTCGTGTTTTCTTTCTCTGTTGCCTTATCAGTTAAGAGGGCAAATAATATTTTAAGAGCCTGATAGAATATGTTTTCAGTTCTGCTCATTTCACACCCGTCTGGGGAATTGGGGTTCTGTGTAAACTTTTATAATCACATTTTCTGCTGAGGTTATAGATGGCTCTAAGAGTCTTCCATTCATGTTATAAATTAAAGTCACTTTAAATTTTTTAAAAAAACATTAAATGTGCTTCAATGCAGATTAAGAAAAAAATTTTTTAAAAAGCGGTTTAATATGCTGGTTGGTTGTCTGTACCTGGTTTATCTGGCTCTTTAAAAAAATTTGGAGTGAACAACTCCCATATCAAATATAACATGTTAATTTATTGACCTCTTTTTAACCCTGCACTCAAACAATAACCTTTTCATGTAGTGCCAGAAAATGATATATGTTTTGAAAAAAAATTTTTTTAAAGATAGGGTTAGTGGAGATAAAGGGATTTCAGAAAAAAGAACATAAAATGTACTTGAAAATGTGTTACTTCACATTTGAACATTCAATTTCATCTTAAGGATATAAATATTCTATTTTAAAAGTTGCTGTCATTTACCACATTATATGAATCATTGTACTGATGTAAGCCTAAAGTCATGTAAACTCACAATTTTTATATATATTTTAATATTTTATATATTCATTTTTACAGTAGTTTTCAAACTCATAGGAAGAGGTAATATATGGCACAAAAATAAGTGACATAAATCATGTTAAATTTAGTCTACTTGTTCCTAAACTGTATCTTTGAGATAAAATATATTCAATAAATTGGACTTTTTTGGGGGGGGGTCCACTCTGGTTACTCAACCGAAAACCAGAGGATTATTTTTATGGTGAGGGAAAGGATATAGCAATATTTTTTTTAAGGAGGGGCAGGGCCTATCAGTTAGCTCAGTGTTCTGCCTATTGTGTCTTTTGTGTCTTTGCTGGTTAATTTAAAACATTAATTCCAAGTTTTTAATATAGTACTTTCCTGTGAGTCACTGGGCTGAAAGCCCATCCTATCTGTGTTGGGCAAGGGTCCAAGACAAGAAACAAGTAGAACACAGATATAAAAAGTCTTTATTGGTGAAGCTCAATGTTTAAAATTAAGAAAGCTCCAGTTCTTCCATGGTTGTCTATTTCTAGATAAATGTAGTTGTAGCCTTTTTGTGCCAAAGGAAAACCTCATTCAGGACACTGGGCGAGGAACCGGGAGAGCTCAAAGAGAACCGTTTTCTGTGCAACAGACAAGTATTTACATTATTAAGCAACGTTTGGTACAGGAAAGAAGCGGCAACCTGTTTAGGTTTTCAAAAGGAATTCAACATCTTGTTGATTAAATAGACAGCAGGCTCAGAGAAATGCAACTATTGAATAATGCAATTGATCCCTTTGAAGAATGCAGAGGGTGTTGTTTTGATCATAGGAAGCACTGTTGGTAGTACTTTTTCTGCTTTCTGGGTAATCACCCAGGAAAGAAAATATGTGTCGAACATTATTTTAAAAATAGGCTGTGCTGACTTCCTGCTCTGGAACGTGATAGTATACACTCACTTTCCCCTGCTCTACTCCTCTAAATACAACTAAACACCCTGAAAACTATCCAACAGACAATGATAATGAGCTCCGAAAGCTGGAAGAAAAGAAGGTGGATTGGCAAGAAACCTGAAGACCTGAGACAGCACGGTAAGTTCTCTGGGTTTTCTTTTTATCTCTCATATACCCTGGGCTGGGCTCAGAAGAGGTCTGAAAACCAGCACAGACAAAAAACAAGAAATCCAAGAATATTCTGTTCTCTCCGGCCAAATTTTGGGAAAGGGGAAACCCAACAGAGACCCAGTAAGAAGCTCCAGCTCCCCCTTGACAACCCGGGATCCTTGCGATAATCTCATCTGCCAGCAGCAGCAGTAGGAGCAATAGCAGTAGTAGCAATAGCAGCAGCTGCAAAGCCCAGTCAATCCCGGCCACTGGTTCACAAGGGGGACACCAGTGGGTGGCCTGATTCACCCACAGAAGCAGTGGCAGTGAAACCCTGTGTCTCCAGACTCTACCCAACTGTATAAGGAGACCCAGGCCCAGCAGTTTCTTCCCCATCCTCAAAGGTTACCCAGCAGCAGAGTTTCCTAATATAACAATTGCTAAGAAAACAACACAAAGTGATATACTAAAAAAAAAAAGATTATAATTAAATCAAAATGGAACTCTAAAAAAATGTTTAAGAAACACAAAGGAAGGCAAGAAAAAGGAAACAGAAGAATGAAAAACAGAAGACAAAAACACCAAACAATAAAATATCAGACTTAGCCCTAATATATCAGTAATTATATTAAATGTAAATGCTCTGAATATAAAAATTAAAATGCAATGATTAGCCGAGTGAATTAAAAAACATGACCCAGCTATATGTTGTTTACAATAAACTCACTTGAAACTCAATGACATAGGTAGATTGACAGCAAAAGAATGAAAAAAAGATATACCTTGTAAACAGTAATCAACAGGAAATTTGAGTGCATATATTAATATCCAACAAAGCAGACTTCAGAGCACAAAAAGGTACTATGGGAAAAGAGGGAAATTACATCATGACAAAAAGGATTAATCTACCAAGGAGATATAGCTATCCTGGGAACCAAACAACAGAGCTTCACATGTATGAAGCAACAACAAAGACAGCTAGAAGAAGAAATCCACAAATCCACAGCTGTGGTTGGGGCAGCGATCTCCCCCTCCCCACCCCCACCCAGGACTTCTGGGACTACTAGATAGAGAGAAAATCAGCAAGAATGTAGAACTCAACAACCCTCAGCAACAACTCATCAACTAACAAGATCTAACTGAGGTTTATTCACCAGGATAGAGCATATCCTAGGTTATAAAACAAAGGTTAACAAATTTGAAAGAATTAAAATCATACAAAATATATTATCTGACCATAATGGAATCAAGCTAGAAATTAAAGCAGAAAGTTACTAGGAAAATCTCTGAACACTTAGAAACTAAACAACAAACTGCTAAATAATTCGTGGATGGAAGTGACGATCTCAAAGGAAATTTAAAAAATATATAGAACTAAATGAAAATGAAAACACAGCACATTAAAATGTGTGAGATGTCGGGGCCGGCCCGTGGCTCACTCGGTAGAGTGCGGTGCTGATAACACCAAGGCCACAGGTTCGGATCCCATATACGGATGGCCGGTTTGCTCACTGGCTGAGCGTGGTGCTGACAACACCAAGCCAAGGGTTAAGATACCCTTACCGGTCATCTTTAAAAAATATATATATATATATATATAAAATGTGTGAGATGTAGCTAAAGAAGTGCTGAGAGGGAAATTTATGGGACCAAATGCTTACATTTGAAAAGAGGAAAGATCTCAAATCACTAATCTAAGTTCCTATCTCAAGAAATTAGAAAAAGTTGATCAAACTAAACTCAAAGCAAGCAGCAGTAGAAAGAAAATAAGAAAGAGCAGAAATCAATGAACTTGAAAGCTGGAAAACAATAGAAAAAACTGAAACAGGCGGTTGTTTAAAAAGGATCAATAAAATTAATAACCCAGAAAGACTGGCAAAGATAAAAAGATAGAAGACACAAATTATCAAATCAAGAATGAAGAAGGAAATACCACAACAGATCCTGTAGCCTTTAAAAAGATAATAAAAAATACTGCAAACAACTTTGTGGTCATAAATTCAACAAGTTAGAAGAAATGGGCCAATTCCCCCAAAACCATAAGCCACTAAAATGCAGCCAAGATAAAATAGATAATCAGAATAGTTCTATAGCTATTTTAAAAATTCAATTTGTAGTTAAAATGCTCCCAAAAAGGAAGTCTTCAGACCCAGATGGTTTCACTGGAGAAATTTACCAAACATTCAAAGAAGAATTAATGCCAATTCTACATAATCTCTTCCAGAACATAGGAGAGGAGAGAGCACTTTTCAATTACTTTTATGAGGGCATTATTAGTCTCATTAGATCATATAAAGAAAAATCATATGATCATATCAAATGATGCAGAAAAATCATTTAACAGAATTCAACAGCCATTAATAATGAAAACAAACAAACAAATAAGCCTCCTAGTGCAGTCAGAATAGATGGTAACCTCCTCAACCTCATAAAGAACACCTATTAAAAACCTACATCAGACATTGCATTTAATGATGAAGCACTGAATGCATTCTCTCTAAGATCCGGAACAAGGCAGGGATGTCCACATTCACCACTCTCATTCAACACAGTACTGGAAGTGCTAGCCACTGCAATAAGGCAGGAAAAGGAAATAAAAGTCATGCTGATTGGAAAAGAAGAAATAAAATTGTCTCTTTTTTCAGGCAACTTGATTGTTTACATAGAAAATCCCAAGGAATCTATGAAAAATAGGTTGTCCTCCTTCCACTGGCTGCACTGATCAGGCAAGTGCTGCCAGTTGTTCTTAAGGGCTCTGGTTAGGTGGCAGCACAGGGGCTGAGGCACAGCATGGGCATGGTAGACCAGGTGGACATCCTACTTCACCAGCCACTACCTGTGTGCCCCTGAGCACCTTCCTTGACTTTCTGAACTTCGGTCCCCTCATCCACAATAGAGTTTATGATAGAACCCTGAGCCTACAGCTGTTGTATTAAATGAAAGCAATTGTGTGGAAAACTTATCACTTTGCTTGCTGCAGGTCTGGTGCTGTTGTGCTATCTGCTATGCTGCCCTCAAGCACTGTCCCTGGAGCCAAGAGACCTGAATTCCCCCGTTCAGTGATCCTGCGACTTGTCAACTCACCTAATCATTCTGACCTTCACTGCTTTTACTTATAAAGTGGGGACAACAACCCCTCTCTCACAGGAGTGCTAAAACCAGATGAGTCTACACGCTAGTCACAACAATGCCCTATAAAATGGTCAAGAGAGTGGTCTCTGAAACAAGACTGTTTGCATTAACTTGTACCTCTATCACTTATTAGTTATGTGGCCAACTGTTAAATAAGGTTAAAAACAGTATGTGCCTCATAAAATGCACTGAAGATGAAATTAATTAAAACGTGCAGTCCTTAAAAAAAAGATCAGATGAAACAACATAAATAAAAGTGCATTGAGCATTCTGAAAATAATAATGATGGTAGTAATAATAAAGACATTGACAATAATAGTAATTGCTAGTGTTTATTGAGCACTCCCTACTGCCGGCACCGTGGAGAGCTTTTAATCTACAACCTTTTACTCAGTCCACATAACCACAAGATAGACTCATTTAGGTAGATTGGGAAACGTAAGACCAAAGAAGTAATTTTCTCTAAGACACAGTTTATAAAGCAGTAGAATCCAGATTTGGACTCCCAGGGTCTGCCTGTGTTCTCATGCTTTCTGAAGAAAGTAAACTAGTGAGGGCAGGATCAGTTTGGCTTTGGAATTGCTTCCACTGGCAAGGTGGGCGTGTTCTGGTGGGGGGCGCTCAGGGTGCAGGCTGTGACAGGAGGGTGGGAGGAGCCAAGAGTTGTCCTTAGCCTTGTTGTCACTGCCTCCAAACTAATAAGCTGCCTGAGAAATAATGCTCTCTTTGGTAGGACACCAGGTGGGATGTTAATCAGTCATAATCAGTCATCTCTTTGTTTCCTTGAAGGAGTCAACAATGAGGCTGAGGTAAAATACTATGTGCCTAGCTCTAAAAATAACTCCATCACTTCTAATAGGGCTCAGTCTAGACTGAAGTCATTCTTTCAGGTGCAGAAAAGGCAAGCATGACCATGCGTCACTGACTTAAAATAGGAGTGGGGTCAGAGGGACAGCTGGGCTCATGGGTGCCAAGTGGGCAGTTTCTCAGCTGGTATTTCCTAATATTTCCTGTTTGGGCAAGCAGGTTCCTGCCTACTTTTCTGAGCTGGGGCTGGGGGAGATGTATGTTTAAAAAGCTCCTTTGGCTTTCTTCCTCTCTTCTCCATGTGTATTGTTTTCATCAATAATCTGCATTCATCTTTACTGGCTGTTCGTGAAAAGTCCTGAGACGTATTGGTTACGGAAACTAAAATAAGCAGCTCTGCCTCTTTCTCCCTATCTCTACACTATGGATCGGTAATGTTTTCCTTGAATATCCTTGCCCAGAGTACAGGAAAGCCACTGGCTGGATGACTCCCACGATCCCATGCTATGGTAGAAGTGATGGGCAGTCTACATATCAGCGTGCCCTGGGGAAAAGCATCTCCTTTGTAAGGGATGATGGCCTGGAGTCTAGGATCCTACCATCTCTAAGAGTATGCAATTTTATTTCCTTTTTATAACCCAGTTATATTTAATTCAATAAATTATGTTCAAGGTTGATTTTTTATTGATTCATTCAATGAATTATTTCATTCAAGATAGTTATTGAAAGGACTTCTGGTTCAGACAAGACAGCATAGACCCATTTCTCCCTCCTCTCTTCCCAGCTAAGTACAATTATAAACTCTAGAAATAATGCAAGAGGAAACCAAAGGAGAACTCTGAAAGGTGGAAAGAGAAAGGGAACTAGTTAGGGGTCCTAGGACGATGAACAGCATCACGGTCGGTGTCTTATTAACCCCACATCCAACAGGAAAATGTGACCTCGGCCTGGGATTTCCTCATCCAAACCTGGCACCAGAAGACAGCCAACACAGATTCATTCCTCCCCCCTCCTGGCCGGCCTGAGATTCTTCTCCTCGCCCATTGACAGGTACCTGGGATAACCTGGTGGTACTAATGAAGAGGAGCAGCCCAGCCAGGGAAGCACTCTTGGTTTTCTATAGGCCCGAGACCTCCTTCCCCCATCTAGAGGCACCAGGAGGACCAGCCCGAGGAAAATTCCTTCTGCCCCCCACGAAGGACCAGTGGAAGCCCCAGTGGGCTGTAATAGTATGACAAAGGCTCTGAAATTAAATTGTCATTGGACTCACAGCTCACTAAACTAGGCTAGCACCTGAATGCTAAACCTAAACAGGGTGATCACTTGCTAAAAAAGAAAGAAAAAAGAAAGATTTAAATAGTTTAAATAGGACCCAGGGGTCTTCTAACATAAAAGGCAAGATGTCCAAATACAATAAAACACACAAACACACACACACATCGTACTAAAAACCGGGAAAATAACTTAAATGAGAAAAGACAATCAGCTGACACCAACATTGAGTTAAATCAGATGGTGGAATTATCTGACAGAGATTTTTGAGGGAAAAACAATAGAAATCACCCAATCTGAACAAGAGAGAGAAAACAGACTGAAAAAATGCTCTGCAGTGAACAATGACTTTGATTCACAAATTAGTAAAATGAATCACACTGTAGAAGGGTTGTTGGGCTGCACAAACTTGAAAGAACAAATAGTGTTAGGTGAGTGATCAATAATTAGAAAATTAAAAACTTTAAATGGTATCATTTACAAAAGCATCAAAAATACAGAAGAAACAAATCTAATAAAATTTAATTGAAAACTATATGATTATTGTTGACAGAAATTAAAAGAATCCTAAATAAATACTCTTGTAATACAAGACAATATTTTTATAGTCAGTTCTCTCCAGACTGATATACCATGTCAGTGTAATACAAATTCCAGTGGAATCTTATTTTATTTGTAGAATAAATTTTATTCTTTATTTGGAAATTTAAAGGACCAAAACATCTTGAATAAGAACATTTGTCAAGACTTATTCTAAAGCCTGAGTAAAGAAGACATTGTGAAATTTGTATAAGCACAGAAGAATAGACAAATGGAGCAGAAAAGAGAGTCCTAGAAAGCAGGCCACACATATTCAATCACTTGATTTATAATAAAAACGACACTGCCATGCAATGGAATAGGATGGATAGTCTTTTTATAAAAACTTCAGGGTCAATTGCATATTCATATTTTAAAAAAGGAATCTTGACTGTACCTAACACCACACGCAAAAATCAATCAGGTAGATTGTAGATCTAAATACGAAAGGCAAAATAATAAAACTTATAAAGTATAACATAAGAGAATAATTTTATAACCTCAGAGTAAAATTTTCTCGAATGTAACACAAAAAAATACTAAGCACAGAGGAAAAGATTGATGAACTTCATTAAAACTAAAAACCTCTGTTCATCAAAAGATACCATTAAGAAAGGGAAATGGCAATCCACGGAGTGGGAGGAGAAATGAGCAAATCATAAACATGATAAGGAATATGTATCCAGAGTACATAAAGAATTTCCATTAATCATTAATAACCCAACAGAAAAAATGGGCAAAAGGCTTGAACCGGCACTTCACAAAAGAGGCTATGAAACTTAGCAGTAAATATCATCAGGGGAATGCCCCTTAAGATCACAAGGAGACACCACTACAGAGCCACCAGAGTCACCCACAATGAACAGACTAGTGACACTGAGTGCTGGAGAGGAGGTGCAGGAACTGCCGCTGCCGTTCACTGGCTGTGGGAGTGTGAATTGGTACAACTGCTTTGGAAAATTGTTGGGCAGTATCTACAACAGCTGAGCATTTGTATGTCCTGTGACCCAGAAATTCTACTCCTAGGTGTATACGCAATTGAAACACATATATACGTGCACTTGAGACATGTACAGAACGTTTATAACTGCCCAGTTATAGTAACCAAAGACTGGAAACAACCAAAGTGTCCCATGGGTTAGGACTGACCAGCTCACTGGATTTGGAGGACATGGAGGCCTGAGAAGGCCTAACCCTGTCTTAGAGGAACAGGAGAGACCTCCCAGGCTGGGACGGAAAGGATGAAAGGAGCAGACAGGCCAAGGTGGAGGGAGTTGAGTCCCAGCTTGAGCAGGGGCTGGAGCAAGAGAGAGCTTGGCCTCTGCAAAGATCTGAAAGAAATTCTGGGCAGGTGCAAAGGAGTAAGGGTAGCAGGCAGACACTGTTCTCAAAGAAAGAGGTGAGCCTCAGCCACACGCTCTTCCCAATTTGAGGCAGAAGTGTCCCTGGAAAGGCAGATAAGCCAAAGAAGGAGCATGAACCAATCCTCAGCCCCATGCTGGGAGTTCTCTCTTGGGTCAAGTGATGCCCTATGGGGACTCACGCTTGACTAGAGTTCCTTCCCCAACTTTAAAACCTCTCCGGCCACCGAGGGGGTGCACTGTGGGTGCCCGGGAGGAGAGAGCCTGTGCTCAGCAAGAACGTGCACAAAGTACACACCCATGTTCATTTAAAAGGCTGTTCCAGATGCTGGCTTATTTGGTGACCAGATGCTGATCCTGTCCTTCTGCATGGCCAACAGTGGGCCAATTGGCAGGTGTGCAGCAGAGGCTCAGGGATGCAGACAATGGAGGCTTTAATCCCAGGAGTGGGTTTGGTGCCAAGTCTGGAATCCAAAGATGGCTCTTTGCCCAACTCACGCCCTTACCCAACAAACCAATGGAACGTTATGAAGTCCGGAGTTCTCCAGTGCTTGGTATCTGTCCATTCTTGTACTGGACTAAGGCAGTGGAGGTCACAGGCCAAGGTTTCAAACATCATACTGTATTTGAAGCATGTTTCTGGCTATGTTAGTGGCTCCAACACCATGCTTAAAACTTACTTTAAAATGACTTTTATGTCTATTTTTCTTGAGGCATATAAATATATAAAATTGGGTTTTTTTAATGTCCAAACACAAGTTGTCATTTAAAATGAGGCTTCAACTGTAACTGTACAAAGCCCTGCTGAATAGTTAAAGTTTAAAGAAAGCAGCCTTGCTCCACAATGCAAAAAGAGCCCTTCTGTCTGTGGTGGGACTTTGCAAAAGGCTAAGCTGCCACTCTCAGAGAAGTAGTTCCCTGCTGATGGCAAGCTTCTGTCTTGTTTATCGAGGGCCTGCTGAGAAGCATGGGCAGACAGAAGGAAGTTGCGGAAATACCTCCAGGTTCCAGGGCCTGGTAAGGGCAATTTGTACGGATGCACTGCAAACCCATCTCTAGCTGCCGGGATGGTGACCTGTCCAGGGGTGGAATGTGGGCTTCCTCTGGGGTGGCTCTGCTCACTGACACTGGTTTGACAGCTTCTGACTTCCCTTACTGCCAAGACCCTCTTCCTCCACCTGTGAGACTAAATTCCATCTTGCTCACCCTTCTCCTTGTGCTGCCCCAGATGAGGTGAGAGATGGGAGCTGTTGGGAGAGAAGGGAAGAAACTTGGTCCACTGGCCAGGAGCCCTGCAGGCTTCCAGGCCTGATCTACCAGACAAAACCATTTTTCTCTCTGGAAAGTCCCCATTTCACGGGGTGGAGAGGCCAAGGATTGCTCTGGATGTTGTGGTTATCCCAAGGGCAGGAGGTGGGAGTGCAGGACCCCAAATGCAGTGTCTGACAGGAACTCCACGGCAGGTGTGAATGCTGGGGAAGACAGAAGGATGGGCAAGGCAGGGTGTTTAGACCACAGGGGTAGACCTGGACAACCTTCCCACACATGCCTGCACTTGGCTCTAGGTCAGCAAACATGGACACAGGCCTGAGAATAAGCCTGACAAATGGGAGTAGGAAGAGACCAGGAATGGGTACTGACAAACATCCATAATCAGCACTAGTGAGGCTCTGAGCTTCCTGCTAAGGAAAGGGGGGGGGGGGGGGAGAAAAAGAAAAAGAAAGGAAAACAGAGTGGTATGCAGCTCTTATTTTCTAATAAAAGAATATATACCAATTCTTCGGGGAATTTTATTTTTTCCTGGCAATAAATTCTCGGAAGAATTCATGTGACAGAACATTCCAGGGAAACATCCTTGTGTTGGAAATTCCAGTGGTGCAGAGGGGAGGAGGTGGCCCGGGCAGCTGTGAGCTGCAGGAGGAGGGAGCTGAGCTGTTGACTAAAGGACATTGCTCAGAAGGAGGGAGGGAGCTGGGAGGTGCCCCCAGGGACCATGAGCAGAGGCCGGGGACTGTGCGAGGTTTGTGGGGAGGGGACTGTGCGAGGTTTGTGGGGAGGAGGAGAGAGAAATATCAGCAGACCACAGGGCCCCCGGTGACTGGGAGGCAGAGGGTGGGAGGATCATGCCTCGGGGCTACTGCCCCTGAGGCTGCTTGAGGCCCCCACACGGGTTCCCACCTGGCTGAGAGGTCTGGGCTTCTCTGTCCCTCAACTTCTCCTGCTGGTGCAGCTCAGGCTTGCTCTCCTAGGAGGGACCCCACTCCAAGGGTCTTGGCATCCCCACGTGAGGTCTTCCTGCCTGGGGATTGGGTGGATGTAGAGGGAGCTCTGCCTGCAAGCCCACATTCCAGCCCAAGCTCACATCACACGTGAGTCAACTCCCTCCACCAGGGAGACCACACGCAAAGCAGGCCAGCTCCTCCACAAAGCCTTCACCTGAGTCGGGATCCCTCACTCACACCATACTGGACCACCCAGCCTCCCAGGAGGACTCTGCATGGCTGAGCAGATCGGAAAGGAACCACCAGCCCCGCCCAGAAAAAGCCAAGAAATGCATCTTAAAGGATGCCTAATTTGACTCCTTAGAGACTTCAGGAAGATACTCTCTCCAAAAACCAAACAGGAAGTGTCAAGTTACTGTAGACATTTAAAAGAATAGAGGCCTTGATCCCATTTTGAGTGACTTGTGAACTCCCGCTCTCTAGGTCTTCCCTGTTCTCCTGGACCCTTCCCCCTCCATTTATATTTACAGCAAATGGTAAATTTGAAAATTGATTTAAATTTCTAAATATATGCACCAGTCTTTGTTACTTTAGAATGAGTAAGAAATTAATTTTCCTACGTTTTGATTTTTAAAGTTTTATAGAAAATTGCAAGTGTCATCAGAAAAAAATTATCTAGTTTTGCTCTAAATAAGATTTTATAGAAACTTTCAAATGATAGAAATTTAGATTTATAGAAACTTTCAAATGATAGAAATTTAGATTATAATTATAGAAGTTTCGTCAGACAAAATGCTCTGGGTTTTGGCTTTGCTGTTGGTGTCTACAGCTGAGCATTGTCCTTGAAGTAACCATGACTCAGCTCATTCAAGATAAACTTCTCTTCAGAGATTCACGACTCATCTTCTGGGTGCATGTCTTGTGACCTGCGTCCCCCTACTCGCATCTGTTCAAAGTGATGTCCCAATTCCACTGACTCATGGGGAATCACAGGCTGCAAATGGCCAGAATTCACACAAGTGGGGCAGGCTGCATGTCACCTACAGGGTGACTCAGTGGCCAACAGATGCCATCACGGAGGAACAGAAAAAACAAAAGGGCAGCTTGCCGCATCTGGGCATCTGTCCATGAGAAAACGTTCTGACATGGTCACCTTATGATGGTGGTGGCACTCTGCTGGTCAGGTGTGAATGCCATGCTCCCCAAGCAATTTGGTCAGAATGGAAACAGTTGTTTCTTTGGGCAGGTGGGGTCAAGGCTGGTCTGGAAAAGGCAGAGGCAGCTGCGTGCTCTCGATCCTTTGGCCAGGGCCTGTGCCTTGTCTGGGGCTTCTTCTGCCCACAGGAGGGGTGCCGTGCTGGGGTCTGCTACCATCTGCTGCAGTCCTCCTGCCACAAGCACCACAGCCACTTGTCACTGTGCAGAAAGTGTGCCTTTTCTCAGGTCTTCCATTAACCTTGCTCTGCTGAGATTCCTTCTACCTGCTTTGGAAACATGAAAAGGCTAAGTGAACCTTGGGGAGCTGGTTGCCCCAGGCCCACTACAAGGCAGGGCTGAGAGCAGCAGGAGTTCGAGCTCTGGGGCAGAGGGAAAGTGTGGTGGAGTTCCAGGGAGCTCTTTGTCATGTGTCCTCATGACCACAGTCAGGGGAGGAAGAATGTTTGGCACAGCTTATCTTTCGAGTACACACACAGGAGTGTCAGGAGTGTTTAAAGAAGATAAATAATTGCCCAATAGCACATGAAAAGATCCTCAATGTTGTTAGCCATTAGGGAAATGCAGATCAAAACCACAACGAGATAACACTTCACCCCAGTAGGATGGATGCAATAGAAACAAACAAACAAAACAGAAAATAATAAGAGTTGACAGGAAGTGAAGAAATTGAAACTCTCATGCACTGTTGGCAGGAATGCAGAATGGTGCAGCTGCCTTGGAAAACAGTTTGATGTTTCCTCAAAAAGCTGAACATAGAATTACATATGACCCAGCAATTCCACTCCTAGGTGTGTACCCCAAAGAATTGAAAGCAGGGACTCAAACAGATACTTACTTGTAGGCCGCTGTTCATTATAACATATTCACAATAGCTAAAAAGTGGAAACAATCCAAGTGCCCACCAACAGATGAATAGGTAAACAAAATGTGGTATATACACACAATAGAACATTATTCGGCCATGAAAAGAAATAGTTTTTCTTGTATATACTCCAACATGGATGGACCTTGAAAACGTGATAAGAGAAATAAGCCAGACACAAAAGGACAAATATTATATGAACCCATTTATATAAGGTGCCTAGAGGAGTCAAATTCATCAAGACAGAAACTAGAGTAGAGATTACCAGGGCTGGGGCAGGATAGAGTGGGGAGTTATTGGTTTCTGGGTGCAGTTTCAGTTTGAGGTGATGAAAAAGTTTTGGAAATAGATAGTTGTGATGGTTGCACAGCACTGTGAATGTACTTACAGCACTGACCTGTACACTTGAAGAAAAGGTTCAGAGAAGTTTGTGGATTATACTCTCACCATAGGTCATCAAAGAACATGGTGGGAGGGATGAACCACTGCCTTTGCAGGCCACCAGCTGTCCCAGAGCCTTATTCCTCACCAGTACAAGTGACAGGATTCTGGACTGGAGGGCCCTTGCCTGAGCCACTGAGGCATCTAGGGATCCTATGATCAGGGTGAGGGGGCAGGACTCGGGTTCCACAGTGATCTATCCTGGGCATGCTGACAGATGTGGTGATTGCAGATACAAGGGAACCTCAAAAAGTTCATGGAAAGATTTGTATTATCACCGCCCCCCTTTTTTTTGGTGGCTGGCTGGTATGGGGACCCAAACCCATGTTGACCTCTGTGTTATCAGTACCATGCTCTCCCAAGTGAGTGAAATGGCCAGCCCTATATTATCTTTTAATTCTATTTTTCCATGAACTTTTTGAAGTACCCTCATACTCCTCAGGCAAAGGGAACGGCCATGGGCATTTCCAGCAAATCAGGAGCTGCTGACCACTGGTGTGCTTTGGAACACTTCCTTCCAGGTATCAAATAGTCACACTTTTAGAGAAATAACAGCAAAGGAAACTACTGTATTCTATTAATTTACTGGTAAGAAAGAAACACACACACACATACACAGAAGCTCTGTTGAGAGAGAGAACTGTCAGATACAGATATTAGCAATGACTACCCTTCTCCAGGAGGAACGCATCATTTGAGCTGTTTGCAGGCCAGTACTGCTCATCTTTTCCCTGATGGCATGGACACACAGGCACTGTCACGGACCCTGGGGGGTTTAAGATGGCTCACTGTAGGCTAGGCAGTGTCCCTTGGCAGTATCAGTTGGAATTCTGTCTTTGCAAGAAAGGGACTCCAGCCAGCTCAGACAAAAGAACACATTGGAAGGTGATGAGGGTCTCAGGGAATTGGGGTGGGGGACTCGGCTGCTCCAGAAGGAAAGCAGGAAGAGCAGCCCTGGTCTCATAGCAGAGGCTGCAGGTCCTGGGTCCCATCTAGGCTTGCTGACCCTCGGTCCCTGCTTCACTCACTGCAGATGCCACACTTTGGGTGAGGGTCTCAAGCCAGGGTGAGGTCACATATCCCAACCCGAGTGACCAAGAACAGGGAAACAGGGACAGAGAGGGTTTTTCTTTCTAGTCTTCCATGGTAGAGGGCCGGCACCTTGGATTATTCTCCCACCTGCACCAAACACGGTGGGAGTAAGGCAAGGACAGAATAGGGACACGCCCCAGGGAGGCTGCTCATAAATATTCAGATCCAGCACTGCCCACCTCTTTGCCTGGCAGCTAATGGACTCAAAATGTGCTGGTGACAGCTTAACTACCCAACCAATCAGCATGCCACACCGCCACACACACGGAGGACCAAAGTGCAGACGACCGCCATTACGACCTTCTACCTGTGCTGGAAAGGACAAAGTTAAAGGGAAGTGGCTTCTGCACACGGCCAGAAACTTCAGAAACTCAGGGACGCATGACAGGAAGCTGATACTACCTCGTTAGGCTTTAATTCCCTTAGATCCTCCCCCATGGCCAAATATTCCACCCCTTAGTTAGGATAGAGAAACACCCCCTTCCCAAAACAATTCCCGTTAGTAAGCCACTGGGCGGTTCTCACTTTCCAAGGCCACCCCCACACACATTGGCACCTATTCTCTGCACAATAAACTCCTATTATTGGTCCCGGGCAAGCTTCTTACTCACTTTGACCTAGGACCTAGTTCCACCTTCTGGCTTCATGGGGAGAAGTCATCCCCAAAAGGAAGAGGGGGGCGCCTAAAGGAACAGGAATGGATGGGACAGCCCCAAACCCTATACCTAGCCCCTGTAAATCCACGCTCACCTGGATAAACATCCAAACCCCAGGGCGCTGAGCAGCAGGGTCAGGGCCCTTAAAGGTACTATAAATAGCTCCTCTCGGGAAGCTCAGGACATGTCTGTGCATTGGAGTAGCTGGTGCCTGATGGAAAATTCACAGAATTTTAACTTTGCCAGGGCAGTCCAGCCTCCCTCTGCTTTCCCACAAGTAGACGACAACTCCGCTGTGTCACTCGCACAGTCTTGACAGCTGTGGCTGCAGGTCCTCCATGTCAAGGTTGAGGAGGAGACCTCTTGGGCATGTCTGTCATTGGGGACCATGCTTCCCTGGGGCAAATGCATGGAGAGCCCCCCCCAGGCAGAGCAGTGTGGAAATCTGGTGATGTCACCCCTTCTCCTCGTACAGCCGATCATTGGGACATAAAATGACACTCCTAGAATGAGAGTGATAAGCATGACCTGTTCCTGGTCTCAGCAGCCTGCACCTTCATGCTGGTGCCATGTCAAAGACAGGGCAGGGAGCCAGGAGAGACGGCAGGCCCAGTGGGCAGAGAGGGGCAGGCTGGATGTGGCACTCAAGCCAGGTGGGTGGGGGTGGGGGATGTCTATTTACGGGCAGGGGCGGAAGTCAATCATGCAGACAGGGTTGCAGAGGAGGGGCAGGCCAGGCCCGCAATCAGGAGAGGGAAAGGAAAGAGGCTGACTCTGAGCCAGGCCTTGCATCCAGGAAAAGCACCAACCCTGAGATGGTCCCTGATAGCAGACGAGCAGGTGGCTGAAGCGCACGCCTTCCCCAAGGCACGGGCACATGGCCAGTGAGTGGCTGAGCCAGGATCGGGACTCCAGTGCTCCTTGTTCAGATAGAACCAGCAGTGAGGATAGGAACAAGGGGGGGTGGGGCCAGGCAGAAGAGGTTGGACTCCAAGGAGGAAGGGATTTTCTTGGATATGGAGAGGCTTCCTGGGGACTAGGAATTGAGGGCTGGGTGTTGCTACTCCAGGGCAGAATGGCTTCAACTGCCTGGGTTTTTCTCTCCCCTTATCTCTTCCTACAATGACAGACTTCCACTTCAAAGTGACATTTGACTTTGACCCTATGACATCAGTGAAGTTTCACCTCAGTGAGCTTTCCAGAGGTGACTGGAACTCAAGGCTAGTTCACAGCTTGACCTGCATGCTCAAGCAGGAGGCTGGCTCTCAGGTGTGTTATCACACAGGGAGGGCGTGTGGACCTTGGGAAAGGGTTTCTCAAAAGGCCTGGGTGCCTGAGTCTGGATGCCGCCCCTGGTCTGGGTGGGCAGCTGCCACCTCCCCAGGTACATGCCCCTGTCCCAAAGCTCACGTGTCTGTGGAAGCCTGCAGGGAATGCAGAGCGGAGGGTCCAATGCCCTGTGACTGGTCCTGCCATTGCTGGAGCCAGAGGTGAGACCATCCTGAGCTTGTCCTCTAGAGCGGCACTCGCTGCGATTTGTGAAGAAGTGTTTACCATGGTCTCCGGCTGGGTCTTGGATCCTTATTTTCTCTCTTGAGCTGATATTTCCCTTTTTCCCTGATATTTGAAATCATGCAAACATGCAGGTGATTCTGAGTGATGTTATACAAGGATCAGAGGCCAGATCAGAGCACACTAACATCTGTTAAAGTTCAACCCACATTTCCTTTCTCGCCTTCTCAACCCACCACCTAATAAGAGAACTGGATTAGGACCAAAAGTTGATAGAGTAGATGCCGATAAGGGTTCTGCACATATCCTGTGCTTGGGACTCTGCTAAATTCCTCCCAGGACTGTCTCAGGAGCCTCATCATGACCTTACAAAGAAGGTGCAGTTATTTGTCCCATTTAACAGATGAGGAAACTGAGGGTTGAAACAGGGAAGTGAGCAGCCCAGGATCACACAGCTGAAATCAGCAGCACAGAGAGATGGAGCCTTCAAAGTCAGATACCCTGTCCTTGCTCTGGGTCACTCGTGCAATACCATTGCCTCCTTCCAACCCCTCCCCTTCCACCCCCTGGTTCCTCTAATTAGAAAAGATTTTCAAGCAAGAATAATCAATATTACTGGGGAGATACTTAACCATCAGACTCTACTCCTTATAATATCTTAATTATGTCCTATTATTTCCAGAGCTCCCAGCGTTGCAACCCAATGCCCTGTTGGCATTAGATAAATGGAGTGGCAGCTCCTGCCTTCAGGGCAATCTTCAAAAGAGGATTAGGATTAGCTCACCTGGTCCTCAATTGTCTGATCGGTTAAAAATGTGAACACCCAGTGTTTATTTTTTGTTTTTGTCAAGCAATCCTATCTGGGGTGGGGGGGAAGGAGAAACATTAAAAAGTTAAAGCAAAAATCCAGTGCTACCTTGTCAGTTTCTAGATGAGGTGATAAAGAACTATCAGGTGCAGGTGGGGAATGATTTCTGATATCGGTTAACACTACAAACGCAGCATCGTGAATTTCTAACTCTCTGTGGTTAGCACCGGGAAAGGGTTTGATGGTCCTCTGTCTAAAACCTGCTGCTGCTTGATTATGGCCCATTTTTGTTTTTAACCACTGATTAAACCCAGATTGTTCAGAACAAACTGCCGTATTGATCCAGGGAGGCAAACTCTGCACTGCCAGTGAGAGGCCATTTTCCTACGTCTCCCCATTTTTGTATTTAGCTGGCAATCATGCTCCAGCAGGGGTCAGTTCTCCCAAACAAGACCAATCTCTAGCCTTCCAGAAACCAGAGGCCAGATTTAGAGATTAAACTTCCTGAATTTTTGTACTACTAGCAAAGTTAAATAATAACAACAATAATAAACATAAAACAACCAACCAATATCAAAAGACCTAGGCGCGAGCTATCCTAATCCTAGCAGCCAAGAGGAAACAGGCCTTCGGTAATGGCCAAAGCAGCAGGTGGAAACAATGTGTTAAAGGCTAGGTCTGGGGACAGCCTCCATTCACCTTGTTGTCTGAGTCTACTCTAGTGTGGGATCTGGCAGTGACCTCAGGAACCGATTCCACATGTCCTTAACAGACCCCAGACTCAGAGCCCTCAAGCGTACTTTGGGATTGCCCCCAGCTTCCCTGGGGAGGGATAGGGCATTCCAACACTGCAGCTCCAGAAAGAACCCCACCCCGGTGCCCTGGCTGCGACTGATGGTCAAGGTGCTCCACTTGGTAGAGGCAGGAGGGGACACTGGCCAGACCCCACACGACCCCACACTACCCAGATGGAGAATAGAAGGCATTCTTCAGAGCTGCCTGGATGTCCCACATCACTTCTGTCACAACCAAACCTCTCAGTGGCTACAGGCCAGAAAATGAAAACTGCTACCACGTCCCCAGACTCTGGGAAGACCTTCGCTCATGTATCTATGACTGCTGTGGGGGTGGCCCACGTGTGCCACCTCCCTACCCTACCCTGGTACGTTCCTGCCCCAAAGGGTCCCATGCCTACTCTGCGGCCTTCAGCACTCGCTGCCCCAGCGACCTGAAGTAGAAAGCTCACTTTCCCCTTGTTTGGGTGCAGTTGGGATCATTTTTAATACATTCCATTTTGCTCTTCATCAACTTCAAATGTCTCAAGATGTCCTAAGGGCAAAAGAACCGATTTAACTCTCTGATTAGAAGAGAGCAGCCTAACCCTCGCTCATTTTGAAATACTGACATTAACGGGGAGAATTACTCAAGCTCTCTTGTTACTTCCTGTGCTTAATTAAGTGGCTCTGCAGGTGACTCAACTCTTTTATTTTTCAGAATGACATCAGACTTATTTTCCATTTTAATAGCCTGGTTACTTCATTGATTTTTTTAAAAAATCCAATTTCACTTTCTAGGGCAATTTTTTATCTGAGTTTTTTCTCCACTCTAAGAAATGCTAACTTCCACAGTGGCTGAACTCCAACTGCTACAAATGTCTCAATTTTTTATTTGAGTCCAGGACCCCAAATCAGAATTGGAAGAAGGAATTAGAGGTATAATCTTTATTTGCTCATTACCTAAATAATTTCACAAAGTGTTGGAGTTGTTCATATTATTAATTACCTGGAACCGTTCCTGAGAAGGGTCCGCTGGCCACCAGAGGAGAACTTTATCCTGGAGGTGGCTTCTGGGTCCCCACAAGAAGCCACATCTGGCTCTCAGAGTCCTACTTGCCCACAGAAATCTCTCCACCCTTGTCACTTTCCCCTGTCAATTCAAGGAGGATGATTCCAACTTCATGAGCTTGTTTTGAGCTCATTTAATACTTATCAGGTGGCTGCATAACATTTGTTAATCTGGAGGTCAACTATTATTGCCGTTTGGTAAATTCTGTTAGAAGGGAGATGTGAGAATTACTCATCTTAATATAACACAGTTTGGACTCACAGCCTCATGAAAAAGCAGAAGCAAATGTTTCTCATGACGTGAGACATTTATTTATGGCTCACTTATTTGTTTATATTTTGTTTGTTCGGTGCTTGGGTGAGCTGGTGAATTTCATTTTCTGCCCTCGCTGAGGGGTTTTGCTCCATTTGGTCTTTGTGACCGGCTTCGGTTTCCCAAAAGGAGCCACACTGGTGAGGGCAGGGAGAGGCTGCTGCTTCTGGGCTGATGTGGCACTGAAGGCCAGGCTGGGCTCAGCTCACTGCCCAGTGTCATGGGAGGAACCTGGCACAGACCTGCTGCGGTGGCACCACCACGGCCCCAGGCTTCTCCCCAACAGGACGTCAGATGTCAGCCAGCACAGGAGGAGGTGATTTCTGTGCTGCCGGAGTTTGTCCCCTAGGCTCAGTTGGAACTAGAGAACTCAGGGCTAGATGCCCTGCAGGACTTCAGTGACACTTTTTTTTGAATCCACGAGGAGTCAAAGATAAACTGCATGCAGCAGGCACTCATTAAATGTTCACTTTCTTCCTTCTTTAATGTTTGCATGATGATAATTTGAGGAAATGAACGGCTGCACAACTGGAAGAATACACATGCTAGAGATTAATTCCCCATAATAGAGGTGTCAACCATCCGCTGGCTACCATCTTGCTCTTGGTATCTTCTGCTTCCTCTAAAGAACTGGGGAGATTAATTTTAAACTAACACCCCATTTGAAGTCAAGCTGCATCATGATAAAATACGGTATGGGCTGTGCCTTCAAAAAGTTCTTTCTGTACCATTGACTGTGACCAAAAATTGTACTAGGTGGCGCTGGCGGGAACAAAGAAACACGGGCTGGCTCCCTGCACTGTAGTTGCTCACGATCACACAGGGACATAACTAAGACATAGAGATGCTTGTGACGAGCCACAGGCAGTGACAGGAATGCAGGAGAGGAGCCCAGGTACCAATCGATGGGTTAAATTGCCCCTTGCACACGTGGATAGGATTGCCTCGGGTTGCTGTGGGGTTTGTGGCTTTCTGCAGACCAGCTCCAAGCTTCTGTTTCCGCTGGATTAATTCCAGGCATGGATGGTCTTCAGGATTGCCTGGGTCCTCTGTTTGGGGCCACAGCAAACCTAGAGAGGGACTCTAGCTCTTCACTGTTATCCACAACAACTCAGTCTTGGAAGACGTGTGTGTATGTAGCAGACTTTACTGGTGGTGGGTAAGGGGTTGCCTGGCTCATAGAAGGTGTTCAGTGAATATTGGTTGAAGGACTGACTTGATGGATTTCAGGTTGAACAGGAGAGATAGACATCTTTGTTCTTAGAAGTCTTCATCCTCATTCCCGAGGATCTTACTCTGGCTGTTTCATCCTGTATCACCATCTTCCTGGCCAGCATCAGAGTGACCCGAGTTTATTCCTTATAAAGTCTCAATGAACCCCCCAGCTCAGGACCCTGCTCTCTTCCAGTCCTGCCTGCAGGGATTGGTGCATTTGCTGAATCCCATTCCTCCACCCCCCAACACTCTGATGGTGGTGATGGGGGTGTTATGTGTGTGGAGTCACTTCTGGAGGAACGGCTAGCACAAGAATGAGGTAGCAGGTTTCTCAGGACACGAGCTGCCCCACTCTTCCCCCCAGGCCTCATTGTCCTGGGTCTCTCTCCCAGAGTTGACATTCCGGCAGACTGAACTGCGTCTTGGCCCAGCTCCCAGGATAGCAAATAATTAGGTCATCACCAGGGAGGCTGAGGCCAGCCTCTGACGCTCTGTGTCATCTTCTCTTGGGGCCTCTGTCTAATGGGGCCGTGTTGCCCTTTCTTTGCACAGCTGGGTTTGTGCTTGCTACTTACTTTCTCAAAACTGAGCTATATAGTGTTTAGAGGTCACATGTAAGTAGTGATCTTGTAAAGAAAAGCAGGAGAATGGCTAGCAGATGTCAGGAGGGTTGTCACCTTTGGTGAGGCAGGAAGGGACACAGCACGGAGGGGAAGACAGAACTCTTTGTAAGGTGCTATCATTTTAGTCTTGGGTGTGAATACTCAAGTGTTAGTTTTATTATTGTGTTCTAAGTGATTCACAAGCATTTTATACACTCTTCTGTGTTGTGTGATACATTTCATAGTGTGCGTGGTGTATTTCACAATCACAATTCCTCTTTAAAAAGCTCTTTTGCCATGATGATCTTTCCTTGCCCTTTCCCCAAGGCCAGCCAGTCTGGCTGTGCATCCGCTGTTTTCTTTCCCGCCTTCCACAATGGCCTCAAGTCAGGTCCCATCCTGGTTTCCATGACCTGTGGCCACTGTCATATGTCCACATTCTGAACATCCCACTGTCTTTTACACTCCCACGTGTTTAGCACAATATGGAAACTGAAAAAAGAATATGCTTCTTCCAAGTTTGGAATCCAGTGCCATCTTGAGTTCCCACCATGCAGATGACGATGGCATTTTGTGACAAAGGGCATTTATTACCATAGCCCGCAGGGGCCAACAGATGGCTCAGTAAGAGCCTGGGCTTTGGAGTCAGATAGCCCAAACATGTCTCTTCAGTTCCATCCCATAAGGGTGTCATAGAGGATTCTCCTCTCTCTGCTTTCCCCAAGCCCGACATCCTTATTGCTCTTGTGCCCTAATTCCCACTTCATCCTTCCACTACCTTCCTCCTTCCATCTGAAACTTTTTCAGTTTATTCACTCCCTGGAGGTCCCTGTTTAGTCCCACCTTGTCCTCACCTTTCTCCTGCATGTGACCTTGATGAACTTTCCACGAGAGTCCATGAAGTCTTCTTGCAAGCAGGCTAATGCCAAGGAAAAGTCTTGGTGAATGCAGGTCCAACCTACCACCTCTGACTGTGCACAGCAGGCCAAGGCGGTCGTTGCCAAGGATACGTCATGGCCCTTTATACCCTGAAGCTGCTATGGATCCCACTGACTAGACACATGCTTTCTTTTTGGAAGTGCCTGTCTAAAAGGCAGGCACATTGAGCCAAACCAGTTCGTGGACTATTGGGAGGGGCGCACGTGAATGTTTGTTACATCTAATGCTTAGTTTGGCAAATGTTTGAGGACCTCGTAGCCCTCCTGTATGTCTTCAGATCTGTAATGAGGATCCCAACCCAGTTAGGAGAGGAACTTGTGTGTGATTATGTATAAAGCCCAGCTCTCCTGCTGCTTGGCTGTATGACTTTGAGCAAATCGGTTGCCCCTTGTCCCCACCTGACAAATGAGAAGGTTGGATTAGGTCATCTCCGAGGCATCTTCCTAACCGGCACTGCAAACATTCAGCTCTCCTTGCTTCAGCCTGTGATCAGAGTGATGAAACTGTTCCACTGATCTCCATGTCCCCTGCAGAAACGAAGCCATGCTGACGTGGTATTGGCTGCCCTCCACCTGTTCTGCTTCCTTCTCTCCTACAAACAAAACAAAGTACCTCGACACAGGTTTCCCAAGGCCTGCTTCCTGACCAGAACTTTACTTTAAATCATTTCTCTTGGACATTTTAGTTTTAACTATATTGCATGTACCCAGGCCAAGAACGGGAGGCCATCAGTAACTAGAATTGTTATTAAAACCATATATTCAACTACACTAGCATTTTTGGAAACTCCAACCTCAATGACGTTTAACTCTGTTAAAATATTTCAAACTTTCACTGAAGCAGGCTGTGAGAGGTGCCACAGCTTTGCAGGTTAGTGACCACCCAGGTGGAAATGTGTCTTTGGGAGTGAGTGGCTGGTGTTTAAAACAAACACACACCCAGCCTTCAGTTTTCACCCTGATTATTGTAATAGCCACTGAGCACGTGAGACTCTCTATCAAGCTGATTTGTTGAGGGTGACCCAGCCCAGTGGTGACAGCACGTGGGAGGGATCTGTGAAGACCCCACTGAGGAGGGAGGACCTGACAGAGGGGAGCCAGTGTCCATGGGGTCCCCGTGGTGGTGCAGGTAATGAAACCCAGCCCAAGCTTACTTAAGGGAAAAGTGTGTGTATGATCAAGATACAGGGGTAGGGAGGGGTGTGTCACATGGTGCTCCAGGGCTGAGAAGGACACCCATAGGAAAGGCTGCTGCCAGGGCAGAGACAGCTGTCTTCTGTCCCAGTGGAAAACCCCTCTGGAGAGAGAATCTGTTCGGCTGGAGAGCTGTGATGGTTAATTTTACGTTTAAACTTGACTGAGCCATGGATTGCCTAGATATTTTGTCAAACATTATTCTGAAGAGGGTGTTTCATTTGAGATTAACACCTAAATTGATGGACCAAGTAGAGTATTGTCCTCTAGTGTGGGTGGGCCTCACCCAATCAGTAGAGGCCTGAATAGAACAAAAATCCTGACCCTCCTGCAGGTAAGAGGGAACTCCTGCCTGACTGTCTTTGGACAGGGACAGTGGCTCTTCCTGGGTCTGGAGCCTGCTGGCCTTCAGAAAAGAACCATACCGATGGCTCTTCTAGTCTCAGGCCTTTGGACTCAGACTAGAAAAAACCACACCATCCATTCTCCCGGGTCTTCCGCTTGCCGACTGCAGTTTTCGGGACTTGTCAGCCTCCGCAGTCACATGAATCAATTCCCTGTAGTAAATCTCTCTCTCCCTCTGTAGAGAGAGGCTCTACTCTCCTATACTCCTGTTGGTCCTGTTTCTCTGGAGAACCCTGACGAAAACAAGATTCCACAGAATATGAGGTACTTCCAAAACTTCATGGGAAGATTTTGATTGTCTTTCAATTCTATTTTTCCACGAGCTTTTTGAAATACTCTCGTACACCTCTGTGGAAGGGGGAGGCAGTTTCCAGACAAAGGGACATTGTGACTGGGCAGACAGGCAAAGAGGTCTACAGTGGCTATTTCACAGCAGGAGCAGATAGGGATCCCTCCCTGTGTTCCCAGGAGCGTGTTGCTTGTACGTCATGTAACGCACGCACGCGTGTGTGTGTGTGTGTGTGTGTGTGTGTGTGTGTGGTCTGTGCACTCCAAGACCAGTGGCGAGCCCTTGGCCAGTCCTTCAGCCTGTGTTTGTTGAGGCCTAGCCCATGCTGGCTCATGGACAGTACTCAAGTGCAGGTTTTGAGTTGATCACAACTGAGGTGGCAGTCAGCACACAGAGCTGGAGGACCCCAAGCCCCTGACTAGTGGTGATGGGGAAGGCTTGCATTTCAGATGCGTCCCTGCCCCAGTGCAACCAGAGGCTGCACCTTCTGCCCTTGCTTTAAATTAGAGCATTGAGTCCCAGTCCTCTTACAGCCTCATAAACTGTGATCACCAGTTGACCACCAAAGGCCAACCCAGAAAGTGCTAATATTTCCATGGGGCCATGTGTTTGAGAGTAGAGAGTACACACCCCAGGCGCTGCCTACCTGCCACCCATGGTGAGGAGTCATCCCTTTAAGTCTTTCAATGCCAACATGAGAAAGTCTGGGGAACTTGTTGATTAGGACAGAGTAATATGTCAGGGAAGTTTCTAGAACTGGCCCATGTGGGATGGAGCCACTGTGCTGGGTACACCCTTGCCCAAGTTGCCCAAGGCTCCTGTTCAGCTGGTGCCTCTTCACCCTCCCTATCTCTCACACAGGAGCACATGTGCCCAGTGCTGGGCCACAGCTGTGGGCCCAGATGAGGGCTGGAGAGGACTTTGCACCCTCTGCCCGTCTTCTGCAGAAGCCCCAACCCTGCCTGACTGTGGGCTCTAGGTGGTGTGGCCCCACTGAAATTGTCATGCTCCTTTCTTTGAAGCTTCTTCCTGCTTTGTAATTGGAGCCAGCTCTGGCTACCAGGATCTGAGCAGTCTCAGGCAATGACAACCCTCTCCCCATCCACCTTCTGAGCTAGCTGAGAAATAAGACACAAGAGTGAGGCAATAGGAGACCAGAACGTCCCCTTTATTAGTGACAAAGCTGGTGTTGGAGAATGTGGCTCATTTCCATGGCAAGCAGGCATCCTGGAGCGGAAAGCCCCCGTGAGCCTGTAGCAGCTCAGGCCCCAGAGGCTGCACCCCTGGGGTGGGACCCAGGAAAAGGAATGCATCTGAGGGACAAAGCAGAATGAGGGCCGGCTCAGGCAGCTGGGTCCCAGAGGAAAAAGGCAGGTGGGGCTTCTCTGCACATTCCCCATTTTCTTATCCCAAACTCAGCGATTAATGAAGGCCATTCCCCAGAGACCCTCCAGGAGATGCTGCCCCTGGGCCATGACTGTGTGAACTGTTGATGCGCCGTGTTTCCTTCTCACCCTGCAGATAAAATGCAGGCTGTCAGACAGAGGGAACGAGCCTCGAGACAGCTCAGGGGCCTGTGCTGTCAGAAAGCCGACCTCTCTCCTGAGTGTTCCGCCAGAGCCTTCTGGTGGTTTCTGCAGGGAGGGGAGGGGGCTACCCAACCAGAAGGTGAAAGACACCAGCCTGGGCTTCCTCTGAGCTTAGCATCTGGGCATGTTGTTGCTAGTTTCAAATGATCTCAAGGCTTGTGCACACCCAGTGGCCACACCAGGACTGTGAAACCAACCTGCGGGATGGGTACCACTGGCCAACCCCCGGGGCAGTACCTGAGCCATGGTATTGGGATAATAGAATAGTTTGGTCAGGGCCCTCACCTCGGTCCCGTTGGGTGTGGTTTTAGCACATCCTTTGTAAGCAAATTATATGTGTGTGTGTGGAGTTAGTGTGCATGTGCGCCAATGTATCTTTTTAGTTTTGTTGTTATTCTTGTGTTCTTCAGAGAGAAGAAAGAAGGAGGTAGAGAGAGTTCTAGTGAAGCAGGCGGGTGGGCGTCTACCTCAGGTGTCCGCCCGGCACAGCCATGCTTTCCAACCTACCGCTTCCAAGGACCTTTTGGCCAGTTACCTAGCTCATAGTCCTGAGTGTAAGGGGTCTGGTGACCCAGCCTGGCATGTTTAGGGTTTGTGATCCAGTCTGTGAATGGGCTTGAGGAGTCTGTGGGCTCCAGACCCAGCCTTAGCTCAACAATCGGCCCAGTCAGTGCAGGATTACCAGCAGGTAAAAGAGCCCGACAACTAGCGTGGTTGTCTAGCTTTACAATTGGCGTCACGAACAGAATTAAGAGCTAGACAATTGGCGATATCAACAGGATTCCTGATATTAGCCGTGGCTCCACACATGGGCATCCCCAGCAAGCTGCAGCCCATTGCATGCTGTCCCCAGATTACAGCACTCACTTCCCTTCTTCATTTGCTGAGCTCCCTGTGTAGAGCCCAGAACCATCCTAACCACAGCAGCAGGAGACGTCCCCAGGAAACAAGGTCTGGATGCTCACCCCTCCCCTGCCCCCTCCCAGGGCAGCACAATGCCCAGTCCTCGGCCCCTCCCCACCTCCCACCTTCCAAGTCAGGGATGTGATACGTTTCTTTTTTTCCAGATAAAGGGTTATTTCTTTCTGTTTAATTACTTTTTAAAATTTTATTGTACTGCGGTAAGAACATTTAACATGAGATCTACCCTCTTAGATTTTTAAGTGCACGATGCAGTACTGTTAACTACATGCACACTGTTGTAGAGCAGCTCTCTAGAGCTCATTCGTCTGCTTAGCTGAAACTTTATGCCCATTGATTACTAACTCCCCCTCCCCCCTCCCCCCAGCCCCTGGCAACCACCATCCCACTGTCTGTCCGAGTGTGACTGTCTCACACACGTCACGTGTGCAGGATCATGTAGTACATACTCGTCCTTCTGTGGCTGGCTTATTTCACGTAGCATAATGTCCTGTAAGTTCATGCATGTCACACATACCACAGGATTCCCCTCTTTTTTAAGTCTGAATAATTGTATAACATATTTCCTCATCCATTTATCTGTTGATGAACATTTAGGTTATTTCCACATCTTGGCTATTGTGAATAATGCTATAATGAACTTGCTAATTGTTTCAGATAAATACCCAGAAGTGGGATTGCCGAATCACATGGCAGTTCTATTTTTAATTTGTAATAAGTTTCATCTCTGGTGCCACTCGTGCTGACTGGAACCTGCAGCCTCCCATGGAGGCTGCTGCATGGGGGAGGCAGCAGGAATGAAGGCAAGCCTGGGAGGAGGTCATCGTGGGTGCCAGGGGGTGGGGGATGGCAGCTTGGACCAGGGCAAGGACAAGTGGAGATGGAGAGACAGTGACAAGTGGACAGATCTGGGGCGTATTTTAACAAAGATAACTCTAGGTGCACTGTGCTTTGGGGCTGTACCTCATTCTGTTTCCTCTTAAGGGACCTGTCTCTCCCATCGGTTGGTGTCCTCCTGCAGTGAATTTCTTAGTGATAACAGCTGTGGGTGTGGACGTGGGGACCAGCAGAACATGAGTCATGCATTTGCTGTCTCTGACCTAACTGTTTAGGATGTCCTCAGGCTCCATCTGCTACAGTTGCATAGTCATAGAACTTCAGCGCCTGAAGATCACCGGGTGATGTCCGAGGTCCTCCCCTGACAGAGGTGGAAAGTTCCTGAGAGGAGCAGAGGCAGGGCCAGCAGTAAGGGGCCAGAGACACTTGGAGCCTTCCCTGCACCTCCTCCTTGCTGGGTGTGTCTCCCCCACAGGCTGCCTCTCACTGGTACAACTCGGCCTCGTGTCCCTTCCCAGCACTGCTATGACACGCTCACACACATGCTTACTTGATAATAGGATCTTTGCAGGTGTAATTAGTTAAGATGAGCTTGCACTGGATTAGGTTGGTCCCTAAATCTAATGACTGGTGCCCTTCTAAGATGAGAAAATACATCTCACCCCAGTTAGAATGGCTATTATCAAAAAGACAAATGGTGGTGAGGATGTGGAGAAAGAGAAACTGTTATACGCTGTTGGTGGGACAGTGAATTGGTGTAGCCACTATGGAAAACAGTACGGAGGTTTCTCAAACAACTGCAGATAGAACTGCCACACAATCTGCAATTCCACTGCTGGGTTTATAACAAAAGGAATGGAAATCATCATGTCAAAGGGATACCTGCCCTCCCATGTTTATCGCATCTGTATTTACAAGATTTAGAACCAACGTAAATGTCTACTGATGGATGACTGGATAAGAAAACTGTGACATATATATAGCATGGAATACTACTCTGCCATAAAATGAATGAAATTCTGTCATTTGCAACAACATGGATGAACTTAGAAAAAAATTATGTTAAGGGAAATAAACCAGGTACAGAAAGAGAAAACCGCATGTCCTCATTCATACATAGGAGCTAAAAAAATAAAAGAAAAAAGAAAGATTCAATAATTTGTTGAACATTCAAAAGAAGAGAACAGAACTGAGTTGATTAGAGGTGGGAAGGCAGGGAGGGAAGGGGGATTAGCAAGGAATTAGTAAAGAGCCACAAATAATGATTATATTGTGTAATGTTGAATATACTAATTATCCTGAAAAATAAACAAATACATATTTTTTTTTAAATGAGAGAAGAAAAAAAAGAGAAAGCAAACCCAGGGGGACACACACACACACAGGAGAGGAAGCCATGTGAAGACCAGGCAGAGACTGGATGCACCACAAGCCAAAGAGTGTCAAGCATTGCCAGCAACCACCAGAAGCTGGGAGAGGCTGGCAACACTCCCCTAGGGCATTCAGAGACAGCATGGCCCTGCCGAATCCTTGATTTCAGACTCTGGCCTCTGGTTATTAGCCACTCAGTTTGTGGTAATTTGTTACAGCAGCCCTGAAAACTTCAATAAGCCATCCACTCACACACAGCCTACTTATGTTTTATTTGTGCTTCCTGTGTACATTTCTCTTTTCAATCTACATATTTCCTTCCTAAAATCTCCCCCATCTCCCTCGAGAGGGGACCAGGGGCCTGGAGACTCTAGTGATCTCTTATGTCCCAGCCGTGGTGTTCCCCAGAGCATGGTGGGTACAATGATTAGCAAGATGGTGGCAGGTGGTTTGTATATGACATTGTTTTAATAGTCACATATCAACTTTAATGAGATTTGGGGAAAGAGTCACTTGCACGTTAAATCCATTATTTCATGGATATTATTGCTCAGGATGTGGTGAGCTTAAAAACTGAGTTATTTAAAGTAGAAGAAAATCAAGTGAATGTGGTGCATAGTGGTACCCAAATTGCTGAAATGTGGACAATGTTGGAGTGGACGAAATAGGGCTGATTCAGGGTCTGACAATTCTGGGTTCAAATTCTGTTTTTCCTACTGGTGCTGAGACCCAAGGGCATAGTTGAACTACAGATTTCTCTTCTGTAGAATGGGATCATAAGGTGTAAATCTGAGGCTTTCTCTGAAGGATCAGGACAAAGGTTGACCGAGGATGTGCCCAGCATGGTGCCTGGCATGTGTGGTGCTCATCAAAGGAGGTGTGCCTCCATGGCTCTGCTGGACCCCTCTGCTGAGGACTCTCTTGCAGTGCCACCAGGGCTCCTACCCACTCCTATCTTTCTGCACCCAGAACCCCTGTCTGGATCATGGGAGGCAGCAGACCTGTCCTGGTGGCACTGCAGAGGCCCTGCCAGGTTGCATAGGCAACCAAAGGAGGGCGGACACCCCTGCCCACTAAGTGGCCACCTTGTGAGGAAAGATAGCTCATGATAGCCCTAACTCCTTGGTTACCTTCACACCTGGACCCATGCTGAAACTGTCCTCTCACTCTTGGAGCGTCAGGATAAGCCCATCTTGGGTTACCCTGGCAGCCTGTCAACCCTTGGCAGGCTGCAGAATAAAGGGATGTCTTTTGCATTATGAGATCGTGCTGGAGCATGCTTTCTGGAAAGTTCTGGCAAGAAGACAGGCAGGCCTCTTGCCCAAACAGTGCTGGAAGGATTCTCCTCCAGATATCTGCCTATAAGAAAAGTGGCCCTCTTGTCCAGAAGCTGGAGTGCAGCATCCACATGGCCACCAGCATGTTCTTGGCCACCCCCATCCCAGAGCCATAGGGCCCTCGATGCTATTGGCATCTCGCCTGGATGCCTCCAGGATTCCCAGGTCTCTGGAGGTCCTGGTTGCCCCTTAGGGGGTGGGCAGTGTGCATTTGCACAGCACTAGCAGGTCTGGAAGGGCAGCCAGAGGGCGTGAGTCTTGGGGAGGCAACAGCCCTGTAAGGACTGACCCGTGACCCTGATCTCATCACGGAGTCACCTCCCAGAGACTTCCTCACATAAGTCAAGAGCCAGGCAAATCCTTAGAGAGAGCAGGTCTGTGGGTAGCCTGGGAGGGGTGGGGGCTGGTCAGCTGTCACCAAGTGCTTCAAGAGGATTCTCCATCTCCCACAGGCCTGGAGTGAGGGATGCAGAGTAACAGGAGAAGCGGGGCAGTGAGCAGACCCTGGCAGCGTGGGCACCTCCTGCAGCCTCTGTGCACGGGGGCGCTGGTTTGTGAGCGCCTGCTTCGCTGGGAGGCCATATCTGTTATCTTGCAGCTGCCTGGGCACATGTGGCCTCTGGTTTCATGTACTTATGTTGTGGTCCTGGCTCCTGGCCTGCGTTTCTGTTCACAGGAAGGAGGAAGAGGGTCAGAGTGTGGGACTGGTGAGGCGTGTGCCCTGCAGCACCTGGGAAAATGCAGTGACAACCTCGGAGTTGGGCCTCGTGATCGTGGCCTGCAGGGACAGCTGACAGCGGGGAGGGTCCACAGCAGCACCTTCCCCCCAGCACAATGTTGGGATCATTTAGGGGGCTTGGGGCTGCTTGTACAGAAATCTTCTCTTTTAATTGGATCTCTAAGAGTACCATACCTAGAAGACATTTTTCTTTGTTCCTTGGACACATGGAGAGAGATACTAGGGGGGACAGTTCTGTCTTTTTTTCTGGCCTTCGAGCCACCTCCTAGCTGATGTCCAGTGAAGCCTGTGGCCTTGAAGGTGGCCCTGTTGCTGTGTGCATGGCAGGGAGGGAAGGAGATAGGCAGGAAGATTCAGCTGGGAGGTGGCCTTGTGCGGTCCCCCAAGCCCAGGCCCCACTCCCAGGGCTGAGCAGAGGGGACCTGTTGGCTAAGGGGGGCCGGTGTCCTCCATGGCATAAAGAAACAGAGGGGCTCCCCACATCCAGTTACAGAGGATGAGTGACTCCAGCCCCAACACTGACCCCTTTCCTGAACCTCTGGGTGCCCAGTGGGCACTCGCAGGCGGGCACGGGGGTTGGGAGGACATGGAGCCTGGCCTCTCAAACCCCGCCAGGGCTACACACCTAGGGGATCCTGATCCATGCCTCTGGCTCCCTGTTTCCACACCTATGACATGGGCCCAGGCAGGATGGCTGGGGGATGGAAGACGGTGCCCTGGGCTGGGGCTCAGTGAGGACGGAGGGGAGCTGGGTAAGCTGCAAGCACTCTCTCAGCCAAATGTGCCTTGTGGCCAGTGGTGGGCATGTTCACGGCATCTGCCTACCTGCGCTGCACCTGAACTTTGTGTCTAAAAGATGGTACTTACCCCACCAACTCATCAGCCCCTGACAGCTGGAACCGCCCAACATCCTGTGATTTCAGTGGAGAGAGGCAGGCAGGGCTCCAACTAAGGGTATCAGGGTGTGGACGCCTGGCCCAAGCAGTGAGCCCACGGCTTCCAGAGCTGACCCACCCTCATCCCCACTGCCACTCACACATGTGTGCACACAGACGAGGACACACACTCACATGGACACCCACTCTCATTCATACACACACATACAGAAAATCACACTCACATACATATACATATATAAGCAAAGACACATTTTCATGTATGCACACGCACACAGACACACACACTCACACACATCTCTGGGAGACCATATATGCACAGACACATTCACACACATGTACACAGACACACACATTCATATAAATTCACTCATGTGCACACATACAGGCAAGTGTACACAGACACTCATTACACACATGTATACACATGTATACACACAGACATGCACATTCGCACACATGCATGTACATACACACAGACACACTCAGGCACACACATGTGCAAGCACACACATAAGAAGAGCGCACACTCATTTATACGCACACATGCATCTACAGACACACTCACATACACTCATGCTATCAACAGGGCCAGGCCAATAGACAGGGACGGTCTTACTAACAGAGACAGACCTCTGCCCATCATCCCCTCACGCTCCCCTCAGGCACCCAGGGCATAGCTGAGCCAGGCCTTAGAACAGCAGATCCTCAGGCAGATGTTTCCAGTCAGGGGCTCAGTGATGGGGGACCACCCAATTATGCCTAGTGACATCAGGCCCCTTATTGTGCACACATGGCACCCTGCAGCACGTCCTCTGTGAGGAAGCCTGCTTGTCCTCACTTGTCTTCCTGAGCTCCCCAGCATGTCTGGCCACAGGGGTCCCTCACTTGGCTGGCAATCCTGGAGCCTCCCTCTCTTGGCCTCAGAGCTTGGCACAAGGGTCATCACTGGGTGTAAGGACCGAGAATAGGGACTCTTGGAGGACCCTGAAACCCATAGGAAAGATGGGAAATATCAAATCCAGGCCATCTGCTGGCCAGTCCCACCAGGAACTTTCCACTCACCCCAGGGCCCCAGCAGTGGGAGCCAGTGGGCTATCCCTCCAGGAGTCTGCAGCAGAAGAGGTGAACCGCGCTGTCCCACAGGCTGCAGCACAAGGTAGACTCCCCCGTGAGCAACAGTCACTAGCCCCTCCTGGGTCTTGGTGCTCTGTGCTCTCCCCCTCACTCCAGACCCTGCAGGCAGGAGGGTGGGGCACCAGGACAGTTTAGCCTCAGTAGAGGGCCTCCCTCGTGGCCAGAGGTGCTGGTGAGTGACTGGAAGAGGTACAAGAAAAAGCAGTACCTGCGCCCTGGCTGTGGCTGTTCTTGGATACCAGCCCCCAGTTGTGCTGCAGGACGCTCCCCACCATCCTGCACACCACCCCCACCCCCCGCTGCTGCTCCCCACCCCAGCCACCAGCCTACCCCTGCTCAGGTCCTCATCCTTTTCTATGCAGAGCAGATTGTCTTTGTACCTGTCCGTCCGGGCTCCAGGACTTCCTGTCCATATCCCCAAATGCATTGAGATGCTCTACTAACCAAAAGGGCACAGTCTCCACTTTAGCCATTAAAAAAAAGAAAAAAAAGATAGATGTTTATAATTGCATGGTTTTTCTTATTGTTTTGCTTTGCTTTTGCTTCCTTAACATTTTTTATATCAAAGTCTCAGGCAAGAATCCCTCTGTCCTCAGCCAGAGAAAATCCCAGGGGTGATTTAAAAAATGTTAAATGAGGAAAAAAACTAGAGACTTCTGATGTTAACCTGAGATTGAGAATGAAAGAAAACTATGTAACAGAATGAAAGTCTGGGGTATGGCCTGTTGAACTCAAATAAGTGGGTCTGTCTTAGGAGTCAGAAAATCAAATTGCAGTTCTGGCTTTACCTGGTTTGGTCTTTAAGGATCTTGCAGTCTAATTCTCCAGGGAAAGTGTATGTATTTGTTGGAATCTTTTCTATGATGGATGAAAGGGGACATTGTTAGCTCCTATCATTAACAGGGGGACACTGCTAGATCCAGACCCATCCTTCTCCACCCACACTGAGGTCATCCACCCACATTGGCTCCATCTGGGGATGAGACCCCAGGCCTCACCTTTCCAGTTCAGGCCTAGGCTCGTGCGTGGGGTCGGAAAGCTTTAAAGAGGAGGGAGCATTT
Source organism: Cynocephalus volans (assembly GCF_027409185.1). Classification (NCBI taxonomy): domain Eukaryota; kingdom Metazoa; phylum Chordata; class Mammalia; order Dermoptera; family Cynocephalidae; genus Cynocephalus; species Cynocephalus volans. The sequence continues at coordinate 87,151,260 of NC_084473.1, forward strand.
ATCTGAGATCAAAGGCCTTAACAGGTACTGCCAGATCTAATAGCCATATCACGCACCAACTCATGGTGCTCAGACTTGGGGGTCCTTTGGATATAAGATCATCCTTCATAGATGCGAGATGGCTAAGGGCACCTATAGACTTAGGCCCTGGAGAGGACCTGAACCAAAGTGGAGGCAAGGGAAAGCATGGATGTCAGGGCCCAGGAGAGGCAGATCAGGAGGATGGAGTGGCTCCACCCGCCCATCAAAGCCACCCTGAGGCCTTCGTGGGGCAGATGCCCAGGCCACCTCTCCCCTCTCTGCAGGGCTCCACCCCCACTTCCTACAGTTGGCCGACTTAATGGCCATTTCACTTTCAATACTTCATATTAAATGGCTATTTCACTTTCAATCTGATAAAACCAGGCCATAAAAGTCATTACCTGCTGAAGGACAGAGCAGCAGTGCAAGTGCACACACATGCACTCACATACATGCACACACACACATGATTATAAGTATGTTGTAAGGGTAAGTTCATGCCAATGAAGGAAATTAAATACACTTGGAGAGAAAACCCAGTCATGAGCATAACATTCCCATTACAGAAGAAGCAAAATACATGATTGGTGCCCATTGCTAGGTCTGTAGTTGAATCACAGGATGTGTTTTATTTTATCCCCAAATTATCATGGAGGGCACTGGTGCCAGCTAGGTGGATTTCTTGTAGATGCTACAGATCACAAGAGAATAGAACAACCTCGGGACTACGATGTGGAAAAGCCTACCCGGCCGGGAACGAGGGAAAGGACATCTACAGGAGTCAAGAAAATCTCTTCAGGAAAAAAAAAAAAAGTTTACTTTTTTCCCAAACTGACAAATTCGACTTGTCAGATGCAAGTTCAACTTGTGGACAACCCACTCAAGACTGATAATCGCCATAGAAACTGCTGTGTCACATGAATACACACAAGCCTAGAGGCAGGAGAGCAACTTTCCAGACCGCTTTTCTTCTGGTAAGTTCTGCGGTGTCAGCCTAATTAACAGGAGGGGAATCGGGATGTTGGTTCAAGTAATTGGCAGACATTCCTTAAAAAGAACAAAGATAGTTTAGCACTTTCTCTTCCTATTCAAAGGGTGTGTGCCAGCCCAGCAGGGCCCCAACGTGGCGTCTCCCTGGGCCTCCTCCTGGCTGGCCAAGCTCCAAGCAGCACTTCTAAATGCAGCTCTTTGTAGAGTCGTATCTGGAGAAAAACTCGAATTCTCCCCTTAACGCCTTTAAAATATTAGAAACTGGTGAAAGAGGGAGCCAGGAACACATTTCAGAGCTATCCCAAATCCTCTTTTTAATTAGTATTATAAATTTCAACTTCTTTAATTTCCAACCGCTTCTCCTTGCAAAATGCAGGTATAATGTATTTAAAGCTCGCATTTGTGACATTTTGTTCTTAACGCTTCCTGAGGTGTATGTCTTTTAGTTGGGTTTAATGCAGGTCTGGTGATTTGATGAAGGTGGAAATCTGAATCATTATCATAGATTTAGATGATGCAATGCTTCTTACCGGCTAAAAACAGGTATGTGACTTGCTCCACCCAGGTGAGGAGGTGACATGGTGGCTTTCCCATGTGGCCCTGTCCCGTGGTGCTCAGTGGTCTTCCTGTGAGAGGAAGAGAGCTGCCCTCTCCCCTGCCAGGATCAGCCTTAGGAAATCTGTGACCAGCTGGTCAGATGGCTCAGCTGCTGCTTGTCCAAGCCTCTAGCATTCTGCTTTGTCTGCCACGGACAATGCCCCATTGTCTTTAGGCTAATGAAGTGTTTGGTCAAAACACAATGATTTCAAATATCTCTTGGGCCTCTTTGCCCTTCATCTCAGACAGACAGGGGTATATCAGTCCCTTTGGGATTGTCTCCTCCTCCGATTCTGTTCTGCAGAGTTGGTGTGTGGGTGTGTTTCCATCAACCACGTTGGCCATTGCTACCTACCTGGAGTGACCCCAACTTGCAATTAAACTGTGTGTGTGTGTGTGTGTGTGTGTGTGTGTGTGTGTGTGTGTGTGTGTGAGCATGTGTGTGTGAGCCGTGGAAACGAACAAAAACCAACCCAAGGAAAATAAGCAAAGGCTATTTATTCAGAGCTTGCTCTAGTAAGAAAGTCAGCCAGTGTCCCTTGTGTTTGTAGAGACTCAGGCAGGCAGGGAGTGGGAAAACTTTATTGTGGAAAACAGAGAGGGCTTCAGATGCGCCCTGATTGGAGGCTGTTAGAGTGGGGAGCTGGAGGTGGGCTAACTAGGAATGGGGCATCCCATGTGATTGGTTAGGGGTGCATTTTTTACTTTCCCCTGTGGGTCCTAAGTTGGAAGTGGGGACAAAAACTAGGGAAGTTGTCAGTTGTTCAGCAAGTGCTAGAAGTTTTAGGTCGATTGCTATAGGGGTCGTTTGGCTTCCTGGACTGATTACTGCAGGTTGTGGGTCAGAGTTCTATCTTTAAATGTGGTCTGGGCATAGTCTGTTTGTATATTTAGTCTCTCAGAGCGTGTACAAGGCTTTCTTCTTCCAGAACCTGCTTGAAATTAATAAGAGGTTGAATAGATGGGTGGGGGGAAGGGAAAGTCATCGTTTTGTACAAAAAGATCCCCAGATGGAAATTCAGGATGCCTTCCTTTGGGAAAACTGCACCCAAGGGGAGCCGTGTCAACTGCGCCCTTGTCCCAGCTGAAGTCTCTCTCCCTAAAGGTTCACTGGCCTTTCTCAAGCACTTTTGGGAATTTGGGATCACATGTTGGAGGCCAATGTCGGGTACCATGAACAGAAACAATGAAGTAGGGCAAGCTGACTTCCAGGTACAACCACCCCCAGCTTTTCTTTCCTCCCCGCTCCAGCCCATCATGGGGAGCCATCTATCCACCATCCCACCCACTGGGCCTACTTGAGTGTCTTGTCTTCATATTTCCCGCTTTTTACTAAGGGAAGAGTTATTGAGAAGGCAGTCGAGGGTCATTTATTTTTAAGCCAGAGACAAAACCCAAAGATGAGAATCGAGTCCCCAGTAATGGAATGTTGGACCCTTGCAGCAGCCGGTGGTTCTGAAACGCCCCAGTCTGGGTGGCAGCCAACTCCACCCACATGACAGGCGGGCAGCAGCACTTCCGGATGCACTCTTTGTTCAGACGAGGAGTTTCTGCCCCCAGTAACATTCCTTCAAGCAGCAAAATGATTCTAGATCTTTCAAAGGTCACGGACTGGAAGCCTGGAGGCCACATTCGGTCTTGAGATGTGTCTTGTTTGACACACAGCATTTTAAGTTTTTAAATTGCTTATCAAGATGTAAGATTAAAACAAAATCTGTGTTCTCTAACTTCTCTTAGAAAGTGGAATGATCTGGGAACACTGGGCCGCCTTTGCACCTGCCCATGCTCAGCAGAGCAGCAGCTGCCTATGGAGAGGGGTCATCTATTTTCTTCCTTGTCACAGTCGCTGTTTGGCCTGCAGTTTTCTCCTGTATGTCACTTTTATGGACTGACTGCCAGTGTCCCTGCCAAATTCATATGTTGAAACCCTAACCCCCCCCCCCCACGGTGGTATTAAGAGGCAGGGCCTTCAGGAGGCGATTAGGTCCTAAGGGCAGAGCTCTCGTGAATGAGATTTACACCCTTATAAAAGAGACCCCAGAGAGCTCTCTTGCCTCTTTCTGCCAACTCAGGACACAAGTGAGCTGTTCTGGACAAATGTCCACTGGGCCATGTCTGTGACATCTCAGTTTGGGCTGCTATAACAAAATACCATAGACTGGGTGGATTGTAAACAGCAGAAAATTATTTCTCACAGTTCTGGAGGCTGGAGATCAGAGATCAGGTGCCAGCGTGGCTGGGTTCTGGTGAGGGCCCACTTCCTGGTTCATAGATGGCACCTTTTTACTGTGGCCTCACATGGTGAAAGGGACAGACAAGCTCTCCGGGGCCTCTTTTGTAAAAGTGCTAATCCCATTCATGAAAGTGGAGCCTGTGACCTAATCAGCCCCTAACACCATCACATTGGGGGTTAGGTTTCCACATATGAATTCAGGAGGGGACACAGACATTTAGATCACAGCAGCCCCACTGTTCCCTATAGCACAGCTGGCTCCCTGTGCTCATTTCCAAGGAGACCATCTAGAGAGGTTTGCCCTAACAGATAGAATATGTTCTTCCTCGAGTTTTAGTTCCTCCAGTTCACCTAACAGTGCAGCAATAATGATACATTCTCAATGAAAAGACCCAAAAGACCAAGTACCTCCTTTGCTTCGGCACATAAATCACCTTCTTCAGAACTTGCCAAGACTTCTCTTGGGTTTTTAAGTCATATTCAGTGTGCTGTTGGACTCTGACCCCAACAGCAGCTGCCATGCTAAGTGATGAGCAGGGGTCTATTCGACTCAGGGTTCCCATGAAATTAAAAATAATTCTCATTTGACTTGAGATTGTTAAATGTACAGAGAATTTCCAAGGTGCCACAGAGTTTGCCTCTTTCCATGGCAGTATAAAGACCTCTTTGGGGGACGATGCATAGGTTCTTGGGTCATGATGGGGACTTTGGGGGAGTGTGACCTCTACCCAACAGTCTTCAGTCTACTCCCCAAGAGGGAGCAGAAGGCGGACTCTCCACTGCCGAGAAACCCCAAAGAGTGTCAGCTGATATCAAAGGCCTCTCTTATACCCACCCCTAAAATGCAACACAGTGTTCTCCAGAAGCCCCTCTAAAGAAGGCCAGGAAAAGCCTGCTAGGATGCCTGCACCATTAAAAACAGAATAAAAAGATCCTTACCCCATTGCATTGTGCCTGGTGGCTATTGGTACATTATTTGATAAAAAGAAAGGCAAAAATAATTTTGAAAATGATTTTAGAAACTCTCTCAAAGATGGCAGAGATACCCTGTATTCTTGTTGAGTGCTTCTCCTGTCCTGGGCCCTGTTCTCAGCACTTATGTGCATTTCTCCACGTAACCCCCACAATGGTCCTGAGGTAGCTACTGTTATTATTTCTTTTTAGCATGTAAGGATTGTTTCTCACTCTGAGTGGTTCCAAACCTTACATAATACCCCCGCAAACTGCATCGGCTCCAAAGTAGTCCCATCAGGCCAGGCACCCGCGTCCTGATGGATGCGGCCACCTCCCTGCCCCACTCACTCGCCTCCCTTCCCAGGGGCAGTGCACCTCTTCCTTCTCCTGGGAGGGAGGGTGCCCTCACAGTCCCCTGCTCTGTGCCAGGCCCTGATTGAGGGCCGGACAGGATTCAGCAGAGATGCAGGCCTCTGCTTTTCCCATCTCTTTGCTACAGCAATTTAAAGAGGACAGACACTGCACAAAGCTGGTAACTACAAAGCCAGGATTCAAACCAAGCAGCCCAAGCTCTGAGCCCCTCAACTGTGCTGCCTCCTATTACAACACAATTATATTATAACCCAAGTCCAAAGACCACCCACTGCTTTCTTTATTGGATCTTTCCAATAAAGTGGTCATGCTGGCAGCACCATTCCCTAAGGAAATAGAAAATGACTGCTTTAAAATAAATCTGGAGGACACGCCCAGCCACAAAGTGGGAGGTGTTTTATACAAATACAACCAAGGCCTTCTCGGCTGCCAGTTAGACCACAGCAGCAGCCTCTCTCTGCTCAGGGCTAAGAATGCAGGTCTCAGCCACCAAGGACCTGACCTCCAAGCTGCGCAAACTCTGCCTCTCCTCCCTGTTAGGGGCTATTCTGGCCACCCTTGGTGTTGGTTTCCCTCCAAGAGCGGTGGAGAGCTTCAAGGTAGGGCGGGAAGGCTAGGGCAGGGGGCGCTGCAGGAGATGCCAGCAGGGCGAAGGAAGAGGAGGGGCTTAAGAGGCAGATCTGAGAATTCACACCCAACGAAGGCCGGGGCTTGGGTCTCTGTGAAGGGGCAGGGCTGGTGGGCGGGGCTCGAGGGCCATCAGCAGGTGGGTGGGGCTCATTTGCATAACACAGCACCAGGTAGAGGCACATCAATCCTCAGGCCTTATAACTGGCCCTGGATCCTGAAAAAAACACTTAATCCCGATTCATTGTTCGCTGTTTCTAAAGGCAGGAAATGTGTACAGTTTTAGAAACAGTCACATAAAATGCTAGAATAATAACATGCTTTATTTAAGTACTTAGAGGTAGCCTTTGACACTTGAGTTACCTGGAAGTTGGCCCCAGGGAAACACATTGTTGACTTACTCTCAAGAATAGGTGAGAGGTGATCACAGGCAGGGACAAGGAAGAAAGGTTATTTTAACATTTTATTCACAATCCCTCACTTTAGGGAGTATTTTTAACTTGAGTCTTCTTACTAAGTGTAATCAACATAGCCTCCTTGGCCGGCATTATTAACGCTACTTTGCAGATGAGGCCACTACGGTGGATGAATTTCCCAGCCTGGCAGAGTAGTATTCACCACCAGTGCCTGTGTCCCCAGGCCATGTACAGCAGCCACCATTGAGGGTGCAATTTCTTTGATTAGTGTCACTGGGGTGGGTGGGGGAGGCAACAGCAAGAGGAGGAACTGAGTGAGACCACGTTGGGATGGAAGATGGAAAGAGACCCTGCCAAGGCACTGAGGTGGGGGAGAGCTGGGGCAGGAAGGGAGAGATGGGGTGCAGGGAAAGGTCAGGACTGAAACCCTTGTTAACACTGGCTTGGCAAAAGAAATTGGCTCTCCAATCCTGGAGGGCTTCTGGAAGCTTCCTCCCCCACAGCCAGGCACAGAGCCTTTGTCCCCCCTCTACCTTGCCCCCTGTCTTTCTGTTTGGCTCGACTCCCCTGTCATCAGCTCCTCTTCACCTCGGGTACCTCTTGGCTCTGGAAACTGTAAGTGAACACAGCGGTTGCACCGATTCTAGGAATTACTCCTTTCCAGCTTCCTGAGCTGGTTTTCCAAATCACCTCAGACGTGCCTTTTAAAAATTACACTCCACACAATCAGGAGGTCTGCTCCCCACAGACTCCACGACAAATGGTTCCAGCAGTCAGGCAGCAGCAGTTTGGACAATTTTAATAGACTGCACATCGGGTTAGGTTTTCGGAGGTAATTCAGCCTGTCTGGAGATAGAGAATCTAAGAGGGCCAGGGTCTCCACAGCAGGAGGCCTCCTCTCTTCCCTGGGCATGAGCATTTCTACCTCTGTACTCGTCTCTCAGCTCTGGCTGTGAAACCTCTGGGCCCAAAGGCTAATTCTGAGGTAGAATGTTCTGCAGACTCAATTTTAGAAAACCGTAAAACCTTGAGAGACGTTTCTACCAGTGATCTGAATATTGGGTTTCACCTTATAAAAATGTATAAAACTTTTAAAAAAACATATAAAAGCCCGGTTTTAATGCCTCCAACTTTTATTTTATGAAGTAAAATTGGGCGAGTTGGTCAATATTACACTATATGAGGAAGATTATTAAGACCCACAGGCCACGAGGGAGCCAGGCCTCCCGCGCGCTGGCGCAAAAGCAGCAAAGGCCCCGCGCTGGGAGCAGGGCCTGGCTCTCCAACAGGGAGTCGCGCCAGCGATTCTCTATCTTTTTGTTGGCAGAGCTTTTCCTGTTAGCTTGTGTTAATTTTCTAAACATGAGGACGTAGATGGGATCCTTTCCATGTTGCAAATGAGAAAACTGAAGCCCGGAAAGGTGAAGGGACTCCCTCGAGGAGCCACAGCGGGAAGGGGACAAGAAGGCCACTCACGCTTGTCTTCTGACCCCACCCTCCGTTGTTCTTTTTGCCACATGTGCCTGCAGGAAACAGCAGTCCTCCCAGGGGCATGTTTGAATGGGGGAAAAAGTGTAAGGCCATAGGTCATTTCAGTGGGGGCTGGTCTTCTCCTTCAAGAGTGAAATGACCTGCTCTGTTTGAACCCTAAAGCAAGTGGCAGTTTTTCTCCCACTCCTGTGCTGGGATATGTGCAATATCTTAAAATTCCACTTCGCGTTTCCAGATCTGTAGAGAGCTCTTTGTGATCAGTGAGTGGATTTTCCATTTCACGTATTTTTCTGAAGCAACTGGGGCTCTGCTTTTTGTGGCAAGACAGATTTTAAAAATCCTCAGGGTGAGAAGGAAGGTTGGCCAGAAAAGACATCAGGAGTGGGAGAAGGGTGCACCCTTGACCTTTCCAAGCATGGGAGTGTGTACCCCTACCCAAGGGACTGGGATGCAGTATCCCATGTCCCCCTCCATAGTAACTCAGTGTTCCAAGCATGTGAAGCTTGACAGGATAGCAGCATGACACTGACACACGTGAATGCCGTGCAGGATTCGAAGTGGTCTTCTCAAGGGTGAAGATGGGGAGAGGGGAAGGGTGAGCTCTTGCAGTCTAAAAGCCATGTTTTCAAAGTCTGGGATGGACCAGGTCTGTTTTCTGCCTTGTATTTCTGCTGCAGCGAGAGATTTTTTTCTACTTTTTCTGCTGGCCGATGTTTCCTTTTTGGGAGCCTGGCCAAGAAAAGGTCACACAGAGACCAGTCACTCTCTGAGATGTCAGAAGAGCAAGGCAGACACATGCCCTAGTTTTCCAGAGAGCAGACTGAGTAAACTATAGGAGGGCACTGCTGATGTTAATCTTTGGCAGAATTCTCAAATGAGTTAGCAAATAGGACTGGAGATAAAGTAAAACTTTGTTCAAAGAGAAACCTCTGGACTGACTGCGGTTACCCTCAGTCCTCACCTGGGCAGGGAGGGAGACCAGAAAGCCAGCAGCAAACAGTAAACTTTTCCAACTATTAGGAAAGAAGTTCCTGATACCGTGCAGCAAAAACAACCTTAAAATTCCCCTGCAGAGAGACCCATGGGAGCTGGGGTCGAGGTGGCCTTTCACGTTGTTGAAGGAGTATCAATAACAAACGTGCCGGGGCAGTGGCTGCCCATGCAAGAAAGACTAGAGTACTGAAAGAAAATATAGAAGAACGTGTTTATGGCCTTGGAGTAGGAGTAGGGAAGACCTGAGCAAGGCGCCAGTCGCAAAAGCACCTAGAGAAAGAGAGATATTCTGCCTTTCTCAAACTGTGAAACTTCTGACTCAGAAATTGCTATAAGCTGAGATAAAGGCAAGCAACAAAGCAGAAGATATTTGTAACATATTTGTGTATGTGTGTGTATGTATATGTTTGCATACATTTACAGATATGTACATATACATATCAATGTATACATATGTACATAAATTCCAGATTCTGTCCAGACTCTATTAGGAATTTCTATCAATCAGTAAGAAAAAAGACCAAGACCAACAAACCAATTGAAAAATGGATAAAGGGGCCGAGCCCGTGGTGCACTCGGGAGAGTGCGGCGCTGGGAGCGCAGTGACGCTCCCGCCGCGGGTTCGGATCCTATATAGGAATGGCCAGTGCACTCACTGGCTGAGTGCAGGTCACGAAAAAGACAAAAAAAAAAAAAAGACAAAAAAATAATAATAATAAAAAAAAATTAATTAAAAAAAATTTAAAAAAAAAGAAAAATGGATAAAGGAGATGACCAGCTGGTTCATAGAAAAGAAAATGCAAATAGAAAGTAGGAAGGTCCAGAGGGACTCTTTGCTTTATTTAAATTATGTAGATAATTTACAATGAGAGCTCCTACCCATATTAATTTTATAAAGAAAGAGAAAGAAAAAATAACCTGAAGATTAGATCCAAGCAATATGATGTATCAGTTGCCAGCTCGCAGGAAGGGAGCTCTAAGCCTATAAACTAGGAGTCCCTTTGTGTGAAGCTGAGCAGTCTGCAGAGAAGCCTCAGCAGTCCGAGAGTGGAGGGGAGCAGGGAGCAGAGCACCACCAGGCAGGGCAGGGAGGCTGCAGGCCGCAGAGGCCTGGCCCGAGCGGCTCTGTGCAGGGACACGGGGCTTGCCATGCTCCACGTGCTGTGTGCTGAGCACAGCATAGTCGGCTGAAGGCCACGGGGGACTCTCCACTTGAGTCGAGGCGACATGCAGGGCCCCCGTGCCTGGAAGGATTTGCACACCTGGGAAGGATGGACTCCAAATTGAAGTCCCTTCTGAACACCATTCTACAATGTATGCTTCGTTATGTACATACGTGTAAGCCTTAAAAGGGCTGAAGATCATTTACTTCCCTTTCAGGTTTACAGTTCCTAAGCCGCACTGGAATTATCGCTGTTGAAGTTCCAATTTGGAAAGAAACAAGAATGAGCCAAGTGACTGCAGTTTTTAGGCTGAAAACAAAGCATGGGGCAATCTTTGTCTTGCCCTTTTTCTCTCTCCTTGATTTTCTTTTCTTTTTTTCATTCACTCATTTATTTATTCTTTAACAAAGAATTGTGTGCACCTTCCAAACACTAAGCACTGTGCTGGATTCCAGGACACAGTGGCCACCCTGGCCCTGACCTCAGGGTGTGACTGGGGCAGCGGGGATGGTCCCTGCCAGGGGTGTGGGGGAAAGATGTCCTGTCATAAAGCATGTACTATTATATGGGGATCTTTTATAAAGGACCCCACATGAGACCAGGAAACCAGGAGAAAACAGTTCTAGAAATCCCCAAAGCTTGGAGTAGGGACATTTGAGCAAGGCACAGCTCGTGCTACTAAGTGGTGATGTCTTCCAGTTGGGAAGCCGCCTCTGTCATTGGTTTCAGTCACTAGTACTAGGAGTAAGTACGTCTATCACTAGGAAGAAAATAAGAACGAGAATTATGTTCAAAATTCAATGTGGGCCTCCCCAAATCTCTAAATGGTAGAAATGCGTGGGTCTTAGCATCTCCTTCCTTTTTCTCACCGGTAGAAAGTTGGGCTTCTGGGCACTGTCTTGCCAGTAATGCCCAGTATCTGTGTGCAGGAGCCTCACCATTCTCTGGAGTGTCGGGACCAGGGATGGATCAGGCTCAGAGCAGAGGGTAGACTGACCCCCTTGTTGCACCTCTGCCCCTCAGCTCCCTGCTGTCTGCCTGTGTTCTCCTGAGGTCGCTTTAGCCTCAGAATTCAAATCCCATCCCTCCCCTGCATTCTCCGAGCTGCCCACACACTCTGGGCTCTCTCTCCCTGACCCTTGGGGCACTATCTCTTTGGTTCTTAATAATCCGGAGCTTTCCGGCCTGGTAGTAGCACTGACACCATCATAAACCCATCGTCCTCCTCCTCCAACTGAAGTTCTGGATCCTGCCCCTGCTCCCCTCCAATCCTTTCCCTGCCCCACAGGGCGTCCCCAGAGACACAACAACGTGTGCTATACACTGTTCTGTGCAAAATAGGGGAGGGTCCAAAGGGTGAACGTGTGGGGCCAGGGTAGGCGGGGAGACGGGGTGCCCCTGAGCAGGACTCCCTTTCACTGTGATGTGTGACATCGTTCTTCCATCTCTGGGATTCCACATGGCACAGCCAACTACTCTATGCAAAGCTGCATCATGCTCTTTAAGCTCATATACCACGTCTTTTTCCTGGCAGTAATGATCCTCTGGCCTTTCTACTAAGCTTAACTTCTCAACCCCACCAATATTCCAATAGTCCAGTGGCTTCTCTTGGCGTGCAGGCCACCCCAGTCCTGTTCTAGCCAAGGCAGGGGTAGGGGTGGGGAACGTCTCATGCTTCAGGGCTGTCTCTGTCCTGTGCATGTGGCCCAGCTGAGCTCCTAACTTTAACGTGTGGTGGGGATCCTCTGGGTCAGAAGGGCAGGCTGCGGCCCTGCCTGGGGGGCCCAGGAGCACCAGGACTGAGCTCCACCACCCGGTGTGTGGGCGGTGGCTCCGGCCCTGCCACTTCCCCACGTGCCAACACAGTACTCGCCTAACACCTAGAACCCGACGATAACAACTCGTTACATTTTTATTTCAGACATGACTTGAATTTTATCCCATGTTCTCGTTACCCAAAGGGATGCATTCCCTAGTTCTAAGCCTGGATGGTCAGAACTGGGAAATCGCCCCGCCTCTGCACACAGGCACTTGTCTTTTGTAACTACTGTCTCTGCTCCTTAATGTCTGGTTTTCTGTTTGGGAGTCTCCCTGGTGATGGTGCCTCCAGATAAAAGCTGTAATGAGAGAGGAAAGTCAACACAGACCTTCTCCAATCAAATGTCTGGATGCAGGGCACACAGTAGGGCTGCAGAGTGACTCAGAACCCGCCTATGAATGCTGTCTATTCATGGACCCGGGCTTTTGTTTAAGTCTGGGCCTGCATTTCGAAGAGCAGAGAACTGGCTGGACTGGTTTGGCGACTAAGGAGGGTGAACGCTTCCCCCAGGCGAGTGCTCAGGTGAATGAAGTCATCAGTATTTTCTGCACAGTCCTAATCTGAGATTAACTTTTATCTCTGCTCTGAAATAGCCTCCTTTTTAGTCTTTTAACAATAAGTAAACCAGACCTGCCTCCAGGGAGGTGTCTGGGTGGGTGGGTGGGGGCGTCTTCCCTGACTGTTCCTGTTGTTCCAGAATACTCAAAGTCCTGACTTCAAATTCAGCTTACCCAAAGCAAACGGCCACTTTCTTCTAAACTCCCTCCTTGTTTAAAGCCTCACCACAGACCGGGAAGCCTTGACAGAACCATCTAGTAATTTGTGAGTCGTGTCTTATCCAGGCTTGCATTGAATCCCTTAGGGAGCACAGCTGCTCCCATCTGGGGAGGGCTTCCAGCCACCCTCCCTTCTCTAAGCCCTCACCTTTGCAGGAGCTTCTTAATTTCTCAGCCCACACCAGGTCTCAGCCCACAGAAGCCAGAGTTCTTTTTCTAAAAGACGCATTTATTCCCCTCTCTCCTCTGACTAGAGTTCCTATTATGGGAACACTTGCCCCTGGCAGTCTGGCCGGGAACCTCAGGTTCTCAGACTCAAGACAGTGGGGAATGCAACAGCTGAATCAGGCAGGTGAAACCGAGGACCCTTTTGGTTTATATCTTGTTTACTCAATTTTGATACCGTAAAGTTTATTTTTCCTCTTAACTTTAGCAGTAGAACAGCACAGCAAACACAACGTGGCCATTTACACATGGTCTCACTGTTGGGAGGCAGTATGGAGTCCAGGGGACCAGGGCCAGGACTAGGGCGAGGCCCAGGGGACATGTTTTAAGGAAACCCTCACTTTCAGGGCCCTGCAAGCACGGGGCTGGCAGCTGAAAGTGAGGGCCTCCTTAAGTTTTGCTCCCCAGCGGGCCTCACTTGCTTCACCCTATTCAGACCCTGGTGAGGACAGTGGGGATATGGAGTGGGAAGGCATCCAAAGGGACGGCCCTGGTAAGCTTCACCCAGTTGATGCCGGAAGGCAGCGCTGTGGCCCCACCATTGCCAGGTTCCTTCCAGCATTCTGTGGGTGTTCAAACCCTAGTTCTTATCACACGGCAAGGGAGTTGTCTACACAGGCAAGCTTCCCACTCCGTGGGGAGCTTCTGAGGCCACAAACCTCACTCAGCTCAGCCCCCTGTGTGATCCCAGCTGCAGGCACAGAATAGGTGCTTGCTAATGTCAAGCGACAAAATGGATTTTGGCAATAGAATTACGGAGCCAGGATGGGTCTTAAGTTACAGCACCACCCTTTCTTCAAGAAATGGTTATTAAGTGCCAGCAGCTCAGCCACTCTCAGACCAGGAGTGTTGGCTGCTCTGAGATAGGAGCCTCTGCTGATATGCCAGGCACAGCTCCCGCACCCTGCAAGACACCACACAAATGCTTCTGCATGGAGCTTTGTCCTAGCACTCATCAGGCGACAGAGTCACAGAAAGGCTAGAAAGAAGAAAAAAAGAATTTCAAAACAAAACACAAAGTAGCTAAATAATAATAACATTGAAATATATCAGTAATTACAGCCAATGTAAATAGGCTGAAATTCACCTACTCTAAGACAGAAATAGTCAGATCAGATTTTTTAAAAGTCCAGCTATATCTTGCTTCCAAGATGCCATCTAAGATAAAATCACACAGAAAGGCTGAAAATAAAGGGATGGAAAAATATATACTACATAAATGCTGGAAATATTAGAGAAACTATAATAGAGGGAGAGAAACCACGTAATAATCAAGATGCCAATCCACTCAGAAGCTGTTGTAGACCTGAAAGTATATGTACCAACACATGTACATCTCAAAATAGAGCAAGCAAATGGACAGAATTACAAGTAAAAGGTTGTGACCCATCTATCTTTATCAAAAATTGATAAATCAGGCAACTGAAACAATGCTAGGATATAAAGGATTTGGAAAACAAAAGAGACAGGCATTATCTAATGGGTGTGTTTGTGTGTGTGTGTGTGTGTGATTGTGTGTGCATGTGTCTGTGCATGTGACTGTGCGTGCAAAACTCTGCAACCAAAGATAGATAGTCGTCATTTTCTTTGGAGATACATAGATCACTTAAAAATTTGACCATATGCTAGGTCACAAAGAAGGACTCAACAAATATCTAGAATTCATCAAAATCCCACAGATCATATTCTCTAAGCACAACCCAGTTAAATTAGAAATCGATAATGAAATGTCCCAAACTCCTATGTTTGGAAACTTAAACATTCACTCTTAAATAACTCATAGGTTGAACAGGAAATTACAAGTGAAATTTATTTGAAGTAGACTGGTACTAAAGTATTATGTGTCAGAATTGTGAATTACAACTAAAAGAATATTTAGAGGTTAATTTGTAGCCTTAAATAAATTTATTTTTAAAACGTGAGAGTTAAAGTAAATGAGCTGAGTGCTCAAAAGAGAAATTATAGGGAACTTCCTTAATGTGATAAAAGATATCTACCAAGAGTATACAGTCAATATTATGATTAATGGTGAAACTCTGGACACATGCCCATCAATATCAGCAACAAGACGGGATGTCCACTGTCAACAGTTGTGCTCATCAGCGTCCTGGAACCCATGTGGAAGGCAATGAAACAAGCAAAAGAAACGACGAGAACTGACAAAGAAGAAGCAAAAATGTCCTTGTTTGTAGGAACTATGATAATCTGCACAGAAAATTCAAGAGAATCTTCAAATAAACTATTCAAATGGAAAGAGAGTCCAGCAAACATATTGGATGTAATATCCACACACAAAAGTTAATACTATTCTTATGTGTTAGTTATAACCAATTGGAAAATATAACAGGAAAAAGATCTCATTTATACTAGCAACTAAAGCTATATGATATTTTTGCATACATTTAACAAAATATGCCCAAGTTGTTTTTGTTTTAATTTTTGTTTGGTTTTTTTGGGAGAAGTTTGAAATACTGCTAAAGGACATGAAAGAAAATATAAGTAAGTGGAGTGATTTACCGTGTTCTTGAATGGAAAAACTAGAATTGATTTAACAAAGATGTTAATCACCCCCCTGATTATTCTCTAAATTTAACACAATTTCACCCCAAATCTCAAAGGGTATATTTTTGGGAAATTTGACAAGCTGATAACCGTCGTGACTAATTATGATGATAATTAATTACTAATTAGAGTAATTAAGATAGTAGAATATTGATACAGAGATAGCAAATAGGTCAGCAGAAAATTAGAGAACTCAGAAACGGACCCCATGCATATATGGAAATTTGATATATATCAGAAGGGTCATTACAGATCAGTAAAAAAAAGAGGGTGGGCCCATTCAAGAAATAACTTAGGAATAACAGATTATCCATTCAAGAATAATAAAACTAGATCCTCACACATAAAAATAAATCCAAAGTTTATTAAATATCTAAGTGTGAAAACCAAAAACTGTGGGTAATTTAGAAGAAAATATATGGCTATGTGAACTCAGAGAGTAAGAAATTATTTTCTTAAACTAGATACAAAAAGACAAACCTTAATACAAAAATTAATAAGAGTACTTGGTATAACAAACAGGATTACATTTTAAAAAATTTTTAATTATTCACAAAAATGTTAAAAAGCCAAAGACAGATATTTGCAATGCAGTCAAATAACTAACAAAAGGTCAGAACGCCTTCAAATCAAAGAGAAGAAAGCAAATAGCCCAATGAAAAAAATAGGTCAAAACATGGACAAGTCATCAGAGGCAATTGAAATGGCAAATGAACATCTGACCAGATGGTCAACCTCTTAGTAATCAGAGAAATATGAACTCAAACGACACAGAGATACCACCTCTGTATTAGGCAAGGTTCCCCAGAGCAAGAGAACCAACAGGATGTGCATATATACAAGGAGATTTATTTTTAGAAATTGACTCAAGCAATGATGGAAGCTGGCAAGTCCAAAATCTGCAGGATGGGCCAGCACTCTGCAGACCCAGAGAAAAGTCCATGCTATAGTTCAAGTCCGAAGGCCATTAGGCTGAAGACCCCAGGAAGAGCTGATGTCACAGCTGAAGTCCCAAGAGCAGTTTGCTGGAGAATCCCCTCCTGCCTGGGGAGGTCAGCCTTGTATTCTATTCAGGCCTTCGACTGATTGGCCAAAGCCCACCCATGCAATGGAGAACCATCTGCTTACTCAAAATCCACCAACTTAAATGTAAATTTCATTCAGAAACACCCTCACAGAAACATCCCAGTCAAGTTGACCCTTAAAATTAGCCACAAAAACCTCTAATGCAACAGGTTGGCCAGTGTCTGCCAGTACTAAGTGCTGACACAAATGGGCAAGCACTGGGAGCCCCACCATGCTGACGGGAGCGGGGAGGGGGCTACCTCTTTGGAAGGTGAAGTTTCAGATGGGAGAGCTGCCATACCTATGCACAAATACTCACTGCATCATTGTCTATAGTTAGTGAAAAATTGAAAAGGAGCTAAAAATCCATTAATAGGAAATAGGTAAATTATGATAACTTTCATGTGATAGAATATCATACAGCAGTTAAAATGAAGCAGTTAGAGCAACAGGTACCTGCTGGATAATCTGGAAACAATGGTGAATGACAAACCCTAGTGTCAGAAGGATATATAGAGCAGGAAAGATTTCTACCAAACTTTAAGACTTACAAAACAATACTAGGCATTATTTATGAAAGATCACCATAGGATGATCTAAAATGCATGCTTTCAGGTTAACACACACTAAGTTCAAGGTGGTAGCATCTCTGAGAAGTAGGGATGCAGAATGAGGTCAAGGAGACCTGCAGCTGTGTATGTAATGTTTTGTGTATTATTTTTTCTTAAGACCTGAAACAAATATGGCAAAATATTAAGAACCGATGAAGCCATGGGGGTATATATTTGTTTTATTCCTTTCTATACTTGTTTGTGTATTTAAAATATTTCACCAAAAGAAGTGTACTAAGAGTTCCGTGGGTCTGATGAGACATCCAGTAAGGGTACATCAGATCAGGAGCAGAAAATAGGATATTTTGGAAGAGCTAAGTGCCTAGACATCAGTCAGGCTGTGACCCTGGGACAGAAGGAGGGTGGGGCATTCCTGCATGCTAGTGACAATTCTCACCGAGCAGCAGTGTTGCAGGAGCCCCAGGACAACAAGGAAGAGCAGAACTCAGGGGTGCCAAATGCAATGAACCCTTGCCTGGCACATTGCGTGGTAGAGGCTGGGTACAAAGTACTGTGGGAACCCAGAGACCGATACCCCCACATAAGAAAAGAGTGAAAAGGAAAGACTTTTCCTGCCAGTCCAGCTCGACGGGATCAGTGCAGGGGACCACTTATAGAGGCTTTGGGGGTCATCCAGTTACCAGACAGTGTGGCAGTACTTTCCTTCTCAGAGGGTTGGCCCAGATCCACCGGAGTGGACCCATGTTCCCCTCCCACTAGACCTATCCAGAGGAAAAGATTTGAGTCACTTGTGTGGGTTGACCTCACGACTCCAGCACTGAAAACCCAAGGGGGATTGCAGTGTTTCCTGCCAAGAATAAGTCAGTGTTTAATTTTCTTTGTCTGTTTTTCTTTGACCTTGCCTGGCATTCTGCGAGGCTATCGGCTGCAGAGACGGAGATGGTGGAGCAGCAGAGAAGCAGAGAGAGGCCAGGAGATGGGAGGCGGGAGGTGGGAAAGAAGGGCCATCAGTTGTGAGTTCTGCCACCTCTTACCCTGAGTTTAGTTGTGTTTTGTTTTATAAAAAGAGCACTTTTAAAAAAAAGTTCTTGACAGTACAAAATAGCATCAACATGTTTCTTAGATGGAGTTGAGAAGTGAGAAAAGGACCATGGTGGTTGGAGGAAATAAGATTAAAATTTTCCACGGGGCCTGCAGGTCCCTGGGACTAAACTTAGGATCTGAAGTCACTGGCAGGTGGCATGGAAGGGGGTGTCAAACAGGGGATCACTTGGAGGGGACAAAATCAGTGATGTCTACACTCAACTCCAACCTCTGCATACAGAGAGGGGACACTTGAAGTATTCAGATGCAATTTCTTCAAGTATGTTGTTTGTGTTCGGCTGTGATATGAAACCAGCCACAGCCAGCTGTCTCTCTTCTGGTGACACCCCCTTGATCCCTGGAGCTGATCTTTACCTTCTGCTGGGACAGCTTCTATCCAGGCTGGGAGGGGCTGGGATAACAGCTGCCCACCCAAAGTGAGTTTAAGGGTTTCCAGCAGCAACTTGTTAATATTTTCCATCGTAATGCACACAGAGAGCAGTGAATTCTTGCTAAAGGGGGTGTCCCCCGCACTGAGAGCAGCCCTGGGAGGGAAGAGGGACGACACAGGGAACGGGAACCTTCAGATGAGCCCAGACACTAGCCCTACCCCTCCCCTGTCATTGTCTAGTCATTACTGATTAAAAGGTTGCATCAGATAAACCCGAGAGGGACAGCCCAGCCAATGTCCAGACCAGGAGGCTTGCACTCTGCCCTCACCTCTGTCAGTGTCAGTTGTGGAAGAGTCTCAAACACCATGAATCCAGAGATGTGACTCAGCAGAAATCACAGGAATATTTAGAAGATAAAGTGGTTAATATTAATAAATTGCCCTGAGTCTGGGAACCAAGGAGCTGGCCTTTAGGCTGGTAATGTGGAAGGGATCCTCTCTGGGTCCTTCCCCCAAAACAGGAAGATCCAGAGAAGTGATGGAATGCCAGCTTATGAGACACTTTGTAATGCGCTACATGGCAAGAGGGATGCTGGCCTTAAATAAGAAAAGTGTGTGGAGCACCCAAGACACAAGCTGGAGCTCAGTTCATGTGTGAGGACACCACCTGATGGCTTCCCCAAATGACCCAGTAGAAGAAGCCCAGGTGGGAATTCTAGAGAACTTCAGAGCCTGGAGTTCTGGAGCCTTCCACTAAAGTGGAAGTGGACAGAGGGAGCTCTCTGTGCCCCCCACCCTCTCCTGCTATAGTCTTGGCCTCAGCTTCACTGACGGCCAGAGGCTGCCCGTCCCTGGAGGAAGTGGGCATTTTCAATATTAGTATGTCATCACCTCCATGTGCCAAGTAGTACAATCGGTAGGTTGACATTTATTTTATAGATAATACTTCAAACATATTTTAATCAAAGGACCATACCAGCTCTGTATCTAATGTCTCCCCTGGGCCAGGCACTGGGCTAGGGGCTCCTGCATATGCTGTTTCATGGATGGCCTCTTACCTAGGTATTAGGATCACCATTTTCACAATGAGGAAACTGAGGCTCAGAGAGGCAGCATTTTTTAATCCAAATCACACAGCAAAGTAAGTGCAAAGCCAAATCATAGTGCAGAGCTGCTCTTTCTATGTAGAAGTGTCTTCACCATCGGTATGAAAATACCGAGACTAAACATGTGAATAGAAGCGCACATTTGTGTGAAAACAGAAATTGTATCGTAGAAATACCCCCTTATGTCTAGAAAGTACCTAAGTGGAAAACGAACAAATCAGAAAAATGAGCAAATAGGAATTAGGTGCAGTCGCCAGCAGAGGGGCTGAGAGGGCCCTGTCTTGGCCCTGATGAGAGTTTTAAGGAGCAGGGACCAGGCAGTGGCCCCTTTTCTTTCTCCTGAGCCTGTCCTAATTCAGTTTGCCAAGGCTTGACAGCTTCACATTACTTTGTGTT
The DNA here is from genome assembly GCF_027409185.1 of Cynocephalus volans. Classification (NCBI taxonomy): domain Eukaryota; kingdom Metazoa; phylum Chordata; class Mammalia; order Dermoptera; family Cynocephalidae; genus Cynocephalus; species Cynocephalus volans. The sequence goes on from NC_084473.1 coordinate 87,171,112, forward strand.
TAGCCAGGAAGCATATCACATTTTAGTTTTGTTTATTTATTTATCCATCTTTTCTGTAGTTGACCCAAAGTTTTATTTGACTGTGGTCAGAGAATCCACAATCTGCCTTCTACTTTGGGAACTTATTTATAATTTTCTTTGTATTCCAGTAGGGCTGTGTGTTCTCTGGTTTAAAAGAAAAGTATTCATACACACACATTCATTTATTTATTCATCTAACCATTCATTCATCCATCCATTCACAGTGCCCTTTGAAACCTCTGGATTTCACAAAACCCGGGCACTGGTTCTCACTCGTCTGAGGGTTATTCAATCGATTGCTCTTCAGCATCTTGAGATGTGAAAACATGCTCACCCCAGCCCTAGTCTCCTGTACTAGCTTTCTCTGTCGCTAGATTGTGGCTGTCCAAAGGGATGCAGTTGAATCCCTCGCCTGGTACTGATTATGACAATACCAGAGGCTGTGATGTCTCCTGCTCTTTTTCTGGTCTCAGTCAATAGGATTTAAAGACTGCAGAAAGGTGTGGAAGAAATGCACACAATTAAAACCGTAAGGTTACACAAGAAAATCTGTGAGTTTTACAGCCAGAAAGAACTGATTTGAATCACCATGTCATCCCGTTGTACTTAGAAACTTGGAGATGCTGCTTAGCCTCTCTGAACCTCTGTTTCCTCGTCTGTCAAATGACAGTAATAATGCCTGTGTGGCAGGGCCCTGCAAGGACACATGAACCACGCACACATACTGCTGTGCAAAGGCAACAGAGACCAGGGGCTGCCCTGCAGGCCCAGCCGACAGTGTCACCGCCTCCCACCTTCCCTTCCTCTGTCGGTCATCCCGAGGTCCATCCAGGGCCTTGCCAAACCCACCTGCTGTCAGAAAACTGGTAGAGACAGACCAAGTACAACCCTGGGAGGCTGCAGTGGGCAAATAAACATCCACATCCGAGACAGGAGGGTTATATCTCATCACATAAAGTAGGAAACAACTTAAAGCTGTACTAACCACACCAGCTAATGCACATTGATTGCTCACTGTGTGCCAGGATGGTGCCAAGTGCTTTCCATGTGCTAACTCCATTTATCCTCCCAAGAACCCCATAAGATAGGTGCTCTGATTATTCCCATCTTACAGGCAAGGAAACAGGCATTCAAAGTCACTAACACCCCGAATCACACAAGTGGTAAGTCAATCCACCTGCTGTGAGATTCCATTTATATGTTTTCACTAAGACTAATCTATGGTGATAGAGATCCTAACAATGACTGCCTTGACAGGGAGTGCTAGTGGTGGATATATAAATGCACACACACACACACACACACACACACACACACACACACACACACACACACACACACACACACACACACGTCTTTCAATGAGCTGTACCAATTTTTTTAAAAGAAAGAAATGAGAAAATAAAAACAGCATTTAGACAGGAAAAAAATCTGCAAATGCCCGAACATCACAGCCTGAGATTCCAATCCAATGGGGGCAGGCAGCAGTCTTCTTTAGCGGTTTCCTCAGTGATGCTGTGCTGCCTCGGGGCTGGGAATGTTGCTAGCCAAAGCTTCACTGAAGGTGAGGGGAAAGCGGAGCAGCTCAGCACCGGGTCACCCCACGTGCTTGGTACAGCCACGCGGCTCCACTCGGCCTTCCGTTTCTCAGCTCTAATACTGCATTACTCAGAAATCCTTTTCTGAATTCCTCAGATGTTAGATGCCCGCCCATGACATCTGCACCTTTCTCATCTGTACCAGAATCATCCTCTCTTAATTTCTCACGTCTTCTTACTTCTTGCCAGGCTAAGAAACTGTATGAGTTATCTTTTGCATGTAACCAATTACCTTAAAACTTGGCAGCTTAAAACAGCAAACATTTATTAGCTCACACTTTCTGTGGGTCAGGAAAGTGAACAGGGCTTAGCCGGGTACCTGTAGCTTAAGATCTCTCAAGGGGTTGTCATCAAGCTATTGGCTAGGGCTGTAGTCTCATCTGAAGGCTTGATGGAGGGGGTCTGTTTCCAAGCTCTCTCATGGGCTTGTTGCCAAGCCTCTGTCCCTCACCACCTGGGCCTCTCCCCAGGCTGCCTCATGATATTGTGGCTGGTTTCCCCCAGGTCATGTGATCCAAGGGAGGGCACCCAAAATGGAAGCCACAATCTTTCTATGACCTAATCTCAGAAGAGACATCCATCACTTCTACCCTATCTTAGTTATTAGAAGAACGTCACTTAGTGTGGTCCATACTCAAGGGGAGAGAATTACCTAAGGGTGTGGATAAAAGGAGGGGCAATCATTGGGGGCTATCTTAGAGGCTGCCTACCAAAGAATCTCTAATTATTCTCCCCCAAACAAAAGGAGAATAGTAAGAGAGACGCAGTAATCTACATTCCTGTTTCCTTCATTCCAAATGGCCATGTAAAGAGAGGAATTTTTTTCCAGAACCTCTGGGGAACCTCATTTGGTTGGTGGTTCTTCCTCTCCAAGAGCTGTGCTGCTGTAGAGGAAATGATGCTTGAGCACAGTCTCTCTAGGGCTCTCCCAGAGGCTCTGTCTGAACCAGTGAGCTTCAAATTGGGCAGTGGAAGGGCTTCATGAAAAACGCTGTTGAATGTTGTCTTAGTTTGTTCTGGCTGCTATAACAGAACACCATAAGCTGGGGGCTTATAAACAACAGGAAGGTATTGCTGACAGCTCTGGAGGCTGGGAAGTCCAAGATCAAGTCACCAGCAGATCTGATGTCTGGTGAGGGCCCACTCTCTGGTTCGTAGATGGCATCTCCTCTCAGTGTCCTCACATGGTGGAAGGGGCAAGGAAGCTCTCTGGGGTCTCTTTTATAAGGATAACTAATCCATGAGGGCTCTACCCTCATGACCTAATTGCCTCTCAAAGTCACCATCTCTTATTACCATCACCAGGGATTAAAAGTTTAACATATGAATTGGGGAGGGGGCACAAGCATTCAGTCTACCATATCCCAAGCCCCATGCTTGTCTGGGGTTGGGGGGTGCTTACATACAAAGATAAATTGAGCCTGAGCTCCATGGAGAAGCCAATGTGATGGGTTTTTAGAAAGCCAGAAGGGTCCACTTGCTGGGGTCCTTGCCCTAGTGCTATTACTGACTTAGTGACTTGGAGAGTTACTTGACCTTCATAAGCCTCAATTTCTGAAGGTTCTCAACCAGGAGATTACGTTTGTGAAGTCCTCCAAGTCACACCCGAGTCTGAGCTTTCCAGCAGTAGCTACTCCCAGTGCTGCTGTGGAAATACCCAGTGGCTCTGGGTGGTGACTTGGCCACACATCTGTCCTGGTTCCACTGGAGATGCTCATGCACCCCAGTGGCTCGGAACCACTGGGCTAGAGGGCAAGTCACATCAGGAATGATGGCACCTGGGCGTGTGTTCAGGTGCAGATGGACGCCAGGCCAAGGTGGGCCTCATTTGGGCTCAGAGCCTGGTTGTCCCATTGGGCAACTCTCTTAGGACCTAGGAGGGGAGAGTGGCCCAGCTAGAGAGGCCAGTTTTAAATCCTGGTCATCTTGTGTTTCTTGCTTTATTCCTGCCTCCTGTAACCCTTCTAGGGATGAGTTGCCTGGTCCTTCTTCTTGGCTGGAGAATCCTTTTAAGGAGAAGTTGCTAATTCTGGGTGGCTCTAGAGTTAGCTTCAGCCGTTGGAAACTCTTGTTTTTCACAGCCATTTGCTACCCACCCTGTACCCCCACCCACCTGCCCCCGCCCCTCAAACCTTACATATGAGTCTTATTTACCAAGTGATGGAATCCAACTGTGTCAACTCAGTTACACCTGAGGGGCAGTTGGCTCACTAGAGCAGGAGGCTGATAAATCCTACACTCTGGGCTCCCACACGAGATCATGGTACAGTCCAGTGTCGAGTGGGTGTCAAGGGCAGTGTCGTCCTGGAAGCTAATGCTGTGATGGGGAAAGCATGGGGCTGTGTGTCCCTTCCCCTTCCTAGCCCAATGACTATCTTGGGTAATTCTTTAAGCCTCTTTTACATGATTTTTGCATCCACAAATCAGAAAAAGGTTAAGAATCAAAGTAATAAATATGGAATAACTCAGAAAACGAAGTAAGTCCCCAACAACAATAAACAGTGAGCACCTGCTAAGGGTCAGGCCACATTCTGAGCACAGCAGAGCAGGAGAGAGCAAAGCCAAGATGGAGCTCACTATCTAGTGAGGAGAGACAGATAAAAGTGACAAATGAGTGACAAGTGTCATGCAGGGTAGCAAAGCAAGATAGAGAGACAGAATGGGGGGTCACGTGCCATACTGGGAGGTTCAGGAAGGAAGCGGGCTCAGACCTGGGGGGAGAACATTCTGCAGAAGGAAGAGCAAACCCAGGTTCCTGAGGCAGAAGGTGTGTGCCGGTGGCCACCGTGCACACAGAGCCCTGCCCTGGGGACCGCAGTCCCTGCTGCAGCTGAGAGGACCATGGCACTGTTTGAACACTTGCAGTAGTGTATGGCAGCTCTGGAAATGTCTTTGGATGATCTGTTGAAAATAGGTGTGAAAATCACTCAGCAAGAAGGTGATGCAGAGTAACAGGACCAAGTTCAGAGTCCACATGTGCTTCGCGGCCCAGCTCCAATCCTCCACCGGCCTCACCTCCCACCACACCCTTCCCAGCCCAGGTGCCCCAGCAGCAGACTTCTCGGGGCTCCCCGATTTGCCTCCAGCCCTGGTGCCGCTGTCTAAAATCTCCTGCCCCACTGTTGCACCTGTTTCTAATAACCAGCTCAGACATCAACACCCCTCCCACAGACTTCACCCAGGCAACTCCACCCAGTCCTACCCATGCCCTTTGGATATTCCTCCATTGCAATCCTTACTGCCCTGGGCCCCTGGGAAGGACTCAAGGACCTGCCCTCCATCTGTGTAGGGTGATAAAATGTTTGGGGCAAGGTGGCAGGGGATCAGATTCCTTGGATGAAGAAGAGGTGACTCCCCCTATGAGGTGAAGCCATTGAACATTTGTCATCAGTTTAGAATCATTCTAAAACACTCACAGTAAATCTCTGTTTTTATTTTTTCTTTATGGAATAGTGGTGATTTTTTATGCCATTGCAGCAAAAAGAGTGATGCTGCATGTCACAGTTTACAGAACTGGTTTCACATATACTTGGATAGTCTACCGTGTTTCGGACAGCTGCAAGACACACACATCACCTTGCCTTCTGGGAAACTGCAAGGGACATGTCGCTTCCCGACAGGATTCGGCAATCGCAGACCAGAGGGTCTGAAGGTGGGGCGTGTTTTACCCCAGTGCCTCCTAACCCAGCACAGTGCCTGACAATGTGCTAGTTCAATGACTATTTTTTTGAGATCAAACACCTGCCCAGCACCCCACTCTCCCGCCTTTCCGCTTGGAGCCTGCATCTCAGCTTCCTCCGTAGTAATGAAAAAGGAAGCCAACCCTGTAGAAATAGTGTATTTCCTCAATTCCAAGGCACACAATTGTTCAAATTTTAATTATTCTGAAATCAGGATGTGTCTTACAATTAGTCAGTACACTACATGTGGTGTTTCTTTTTTCTTTCTTTTTTTCACCCCCTACAAGCTGTTCTTAAAACAATAGTGTGTCTTACAATTGATGACATCTTAGAATCAAAGAAAATAGTAGTTAAAAATTGTGGGTGGCAGTTTAAGGTCCACCCATGTCAGACTTCGAGGAGCCATTGTGAAATCGTGTTTTGTTCTGCTTTCAATGTCTGCTGGTGTGAACCCAGAGCGACCGGATTCCTAGATCCCTGAGGTCCCTGGCCATGCCAGGAGCATGGGGCAGACAAAGAAGAACAGAGCATGGTCCCTGCCCACATGTGGTCAGCCATGCCAGCCTGGCCACTGGCTTTTGTACTTGTCATTCCTGAATTCATAGCAATGGCTGCCAGAGACGAAAGGTAATCTCAGGACACAGGCTCTGCTAGGCCTTAGAACATTCCGGAAGTTGGTGACCAGAGTTGTATCAAGCCAGACGGGACACATATGGGAATGTAATTAGACTGAAGCCAGTGAGGCTGGAAGGGAAGGGATAGAGAGCCCAGTCGCATAAGGAACCAGCACTGTGAGGAGGCCCAGGTCTCGGTGCTGGCTGCGTGTCCTGGAAAACCACATCTCCCAGAGTGCAGTACTCAACACCGTCCCCCAAGATTCCCCTTCAACACATGCATTCTGCAGTCACAAAGGGCCGAGAAGTGCTGTGTGACCTGTCACCCTCTTATTAGAGAGCCACAACACATTAAAGTCTCTGAGAAGTCCTGCAGTAAAGAAAGCTAATGAACTTCTGTTTAATTTAATGTTTTGCAAACTTATTTGATCACAGAACTCTTCTATTCCAGTAACATCTCTTAAATTCTTAAGATACAAATTTTCTGCAGAACAGCCACTGGGTAACCGTCCTGTCTTGTACCAAACTGTTAGGAACTGAGAGCCAATTTCATCGCTTCCCGAGTTGGTCATGAAATGGAGAAAACTGAGAGTGGAAATGTGAGGGGGAAGACCAGAGAAGAGGTTCTGTCTGGCTCCCAAGGCATGGGCCTCAGCCTGGAAGCACTTGCCCTCTGGCCTCCTCTGGGAGGTTGGCTTTGGCTGTTCCAGGTGTCCCCAGGGCAGTGGCTGCCGGTACAGGTCTGACAAGTATACAGGCCAGGTGGTATACCCAGGATGGTCTTGGCGCATGGGCCGTGTTGCTTTTGGAAGGGGTCTTGAACAGGAACTCACACCCTCAAAAACAGCAGTAAAACACAAGGCCACACTCTGTGGCTCCTCCGCATTCCCAGGAAAACTCCTGTGGAATGAGAACACTGTAGGGAATGGGATATGGAAACAACAGAGAGGGGTGACGCTTTCTGAATTAAGAAAACACAGATGCTGCTCCTGGCTCTCTGGAGATTTGAAAGGAAAAATGGCGGAAAGCATTAGTTGATAATTGAGCCTGTGGTGATCACCTGCTGTGTGGGGGACAAACGGTGCTACAAAGTACTAGGAAGGATGTAAATCTGTCCGCTGCACCCAGCAGCCTCCAGTAGGTAGAAGAATGCGTCCTGGAGAGGTAACTGCCTAATGCAAGAAATTCCTAGTGTCAAATCTTTGTCATAACAGCAGGGACTCAGGAAAATTCAGTGAAACAATTGAAACTCCTGCTAAGTCTTGAAGGGTAGTCGACAAGGGGGGAAGGGAATCTCAGGCACAAGCACAGCAGGAGCCAAGGCATGGCAGAGGACAGTTGGGTTTCACTCAGAGAGCAACTTCGGCTGAGTGGCGAACTGGTCACCAGAGTCCTGGGAGACAGGTGGGAGGTGGTGGCAGACAGCAGGTTGAGGAACTTGAATGTATGTGTTCATGGAGAAATCTTCAGTGCCAGCTGCCAGGCAGGGTCTCTTGGCCTCAAGAAGCTGACAGGAGGGAATGCTGGGTGGGGGCTGAGGGCATCTGGGGAAAGAGGGAGGATGTGGGCAACGGGTTTAGCACAGCAGCTAATGGGAGGGGATGGCTGTGGGCAGGGGACCCCTGAGCAGAGAAAGCCGAGGCAAGGAGAGAGAAGCCCAGGTATCAGGCCAAGGGGCTTGGGCCAGAAGAGGGGGCCAAAGAGAAGTGGGAGAGGAGAGGAGGGGAGGAGGGGGACGGGGAAGATGGTGGGTGGGGGTGCTGGAGAGGGAGGCTCGTCCCCAACCACTGGTGTTAGGGTTCCAATTGTGACTGAGCTTCCCATACAGCACGTGGGCCAACCGTGGCCCCCACATAGTATTCCACCTGTAGATGTGTTTTTCTAACCTGCACAGTGATTTTTAAAAACTGGAAAACTTCATATACATATTTAGATTCTCTCGATAAATGGAAAGGCCTGGCCTTCCTTGGCCTGAGCCTGGCAGTACTACCTGGAGCTGGTGACAGCTGCTCCTGTGACTTCTGGACAGGATGCTCCAGTTGGCCTCAGTCTCACCCTACTTACTGCCTTGCACCCAGGCAGCTTCACTCACGACTGCTGACATGCCCTGCCTGGCCCCAGGGGTGCTTGAATTCGCAACCTGGCTGCAGACCACATGCACATGGGGCTGCCATTCACAGGAGGGAGCTGGGTGGGGGCTGAGGTCCAGCTCACATGCATGCCCTTGCTCCCTGGCATGTGTCTGTCCCAGGGAAGGGGCTCCATTTTTTATTTGTACGAAGGCCCCATATGAGCTATAAATGGTCCTGCCTGCAAATTCCCCCAAAGGTGTGTTTCTCGGCATTCTACACTGGCCACACCGGACTATGTAGCCCACCAGAAGGAGACCAGCTCAGGGGAGCCGAGTGAGAGGAGACCTCATCCTCAGCCACAGCCGTCAGACCCTTCCTATAAAAATGCACACATATCGTAATGCCGGTGCCCAGTGATGCTTGGCGTTGGAAGACAGTAAGTGTCTAATCGAGCCATTTAAAGTAGGGAGATTTTAATTGGTTGCAACTGCAGGTATACTCATTGACAGCATCGAAGGATTTTCCTTTTGACCCTCTCTGCACTCCTGTGTGGCAGCTATTTCTATTTCCCTATTTTGCACATGAGGAAATGAAGCTCAAAGAAGTTACGTGACTGGCGCCAGGCCACTGCAGTTACTACTGCTACTAACACTAACAGCACTGTCTCATCCTGGGCTGCACTGAGCGTCTCACACATCTTCGCTCATTTAATCCTCACCCCATGGGAGACCTGCTGTGAGTCTACCCCTCTCCGAGGAGGAGACTGAGGCCCAAAGGCTGGATGGCAAAGCCCATGTTCCAGGTCACAAAATGAGATACCACCATGAATAAGGCCGCAAGGCCCACACATCTAAAGGCAAATTAGTCAACACAATATGGGATTAAAACTCAGGTTTTCAGACTACAATCTGCAGTATATGGTTACCATTATTCCCACTTCGTTTTTAAGTTTGGCTTCCTGGTAGCCTGAGCTGAGATGATTCATGCACGATACATCATTAGGGAAACTCCAGAATCTGAGATTAACCAGTGTTTCTAACAAGCAGGAATCTGTGCCTTTTCCATGAGACAGGATGGCTCTGTGTCGGACTCTGGTCAGCAGAGGGTTAAGTTCTGCCCCGAGTCAGCAAGACCTGGGTTCCAGCCTGGTCCTGCAACTCAACTGCAGTGTGACTGTGTGACCGTGGGCCCCTCACCAGCCTCATGTGGGACAAGAGCACGGCCTGGGGAGTACGGTGCTGAGGAGAGTAGCAGGAGGGCGGGGGACTCTGCAGAGTTCTGCTGTGGCCGGGAGAAGGACAGCCAAGGGCCCTGGGGGAGAGTAGAGGAGGGTTTAGAGAAAAGGAAAAGGAAGGAAAGGACAGTCCTGAGGGAGGGTGCGAGGGAAAAAAGAGAAAAGAAGAATAGACAAGATCAGACAAGGCAAGACGAGGCCATCCCCATGCCTGGGCCAACAGGACTCTCTTTGGAAAAGTGCAGAATAAGAGAGGAAGGGCAGGAAGAGAGGGTCTCCAAAGTTTTCAGGTGCAAATGACCTCCCGTTAAAACGGCTGAAATCAGAGTGTCGCCAAGGCTGAGAATTAGCTCAGGTTCATGGCGCTTTCAGAGTCGGAAGGAACTTCTCATAAAGGACAAAGCTGGGGCCCAGGAATATTAAAGAGATTTGCTCAAAATAACCCAGCCAGGAAGGGGCGCAGCCTGGACTCAGACCCTAGATGGTGCTATGATAAGAAAGTTCAAAAATATGCTAGAGGTAGATGGTAGACTGGTGGCCAGTGCTCTCTCCAAGATGGGACTGTCCCCACCAGCCTCCTATATATGCTGAAACCCACATATGATGACAGCGTTTGGTGGTCTCTTGACTCTAACAAATGTGAATTTACAACCTGGTATGCTTCAGATGGTACAGTAATAAAGTAGATTCTACATATCCAAACAATGGCCTCCAGTGCCTTGGAAAGCTCACGTTCACATCTAGCAATTGCACTCACGTTTGGTAATTGTTTCCAGGGTAATCCATCCATCATTCGTTTATTCCTATGTCAGCCAGACTCTGGCACTGGCAATTAAAAAGTAAATACAACATAGCTCCCACTGTGTAATTGCTAAACACAATATATTTGGGGTATTGAAGGAAGGTCTGGGGACCCCAGGAGGGCAGGACTGTTACTGTCTGCCGAGCTGGGACAGCTTTGTGGCACCCTTTGTCATGCGCTACCCTTAGCAGACATCATAATCAATTACAACATTCTTTCCCAAAGAACCTGAGTCTTTCCCAAGGAATCACCATCTTTCTCAGCCACTCCTGGGATTCTAGCTGAATCCTCTGGTTTTACAGAGAGGAAACAGGACACAGTGTTCAGTAGCAGGCACGGTCTAGACCCCAGAGCAGCGACAGAGCAGATACAGAGGCCATCCCAGCGAGTGGTCATAAACTGTCCACCCCGCCTCTAGTTCCCCTCCTACCCTCTCCCCAGCGGATTCATATATACAATTATATTCCCAAGAGCAGCACTTGGATTGTGTGAGATACTATGGAAAACAATTTGTTCTTTCTTCTTTTATTATTTTTTATTGTATGATGCATATTCTTCTCAGAAAAAATAGAAAATACAACTAAATAAAAAGGGAAAATTAAAGTTACCCTTAGTTTTTTTTATTTTTATTTTTTTTGGGGGGGTGGGGGCTGGACAGTATGGAGATCCAAACCCATGACCTTGGTGTTATAACATTGCACTCTAACCAACTGAGCTGACCGGCCCACGAAAGGTACCTGCTATCTAACTACTGCTTTTTACATTTATACTTTGTTGAATACATTTCAGTATCTTTCTAGGCATTTTTCTCTATGTTTATGCATCTAAGTGGTGTATAATTTCAGAGTAATCTATCCACCTACATACACAAGGGATCTTCAAAAAGTTCATGGAAAGATTTGGATACCTTTTAATTACATTTTCCCACAACCTTTCTGAAGTACCCTCGTAAATGTGTGTGTGTATGTATATGTAGGATCATACATTTGTGCATATAGGATCACATATCTGTATATATACATATATGGATCACATATATAGGAATCATGTATATATGTGTATATAAATGATTCTATTTCCCACTGGTTTATAAGTTTCCTTTTCTTCTTACTGATATATTATGAATAGTCCTCGGAATGCCTGCTCTCTGTCACTGCCAGTGCACCCTCCTCTGCTGCCCAGTTCCTGGGCAGCCTTCCCGGGCAATGAGGGGCTGGGCCTCGCAAATGCAGCCCACGCAGAAGGCCATAGGCCGGGAGACAGGGTGAGCCAAAGGGGAGAGTTCCAGATAACAGGGTGCAGAGTGACGCTGTGGCCCGTGTCCAGCGACCGGCAGGAAGAGAAGCGGGGAGCAGGGTCGGCTGGGGTGCACCTGCTAGCGGGGAGCCAGGGCACCCAGCAGCCTGCTGCCTGCCTCCGCTGTCCGCTCCTCGGGGGGACACAGCCCCGCCGAGCCAGGCCTGCAGGGCCACGCGTCAAGCACAGGGTAGGAGAGGACAGCACTTGACGGAGGAGCGGCTTCTTGGAGCGTCACCACCCTCCAGCAGGGTCACAGCATGGAAGGCACCGAGAAACCGTCACCTGGCAACTAGACTTGCTAACGGAGCCCAATTTTAACCAAAGAAAGCCCAAAGAAAAACCTGTTCTACTTAACATTTGTACATATTTTAAATTGGAAAGAAGAAAAAACATAATTAGAGTACTGAGATCCCACTGTCCATAAAGAACAAGCCCAGCCCCAGGGACTGGGGCTGCAGGTGCCAAGTGCTCAGGACCCGCGTGCCCGCCTCTCGTGCTGCCCTCTGCTGCCACTGCAGTCCGGGTGGCAGGGCTGGTGCGCTTTCACGGCCACGCCCTGCAGGCCGCCCACCCCCTCGGCAGCTCAGGCCTTGCACGCCCCCTAAGCCAGCACCTCTCTGTCCTCTGGAGCCCTCAGTGTGCACCTCATTGATAACACTCACTGTGCCAGCTTAGGGTGGATCGTGACACCTCTTCAAGTGAGTCACTGGAGAGCCGAACACTTGACTTATCAGTGTGTTGCCCACCCTGCCCCTGCAGAGTGCTTGGCACATTGCGGGGGCTCAGCCAGTGTGTTCAACTAAACCGTGGACTTCTCTGTTTCCCCCTGAAACCCTCTGGTAACTTTTCAGAAACTTCCAGAAACAATAATGGAGATACTCACTGAGCCCCTCCTATGCACCAGGCCCTGTGCCAAACCTTGGCATTCATCTGTCCCTTAAACTTCAGGTGGGTTGCCAGATTTAGCAAAAGAAAAGAAAAGAAAAGAATAAGAATAATAATAATAATGATATAGGATACCCAGTTAGATTTGAATTTCAGATAAGCAACAAATAATATTTTACTGTTTAAGTATGTCCTATACAATTTTTATACCAGGCATCCTGTATTTTGTCTGGCAGTCCTGGCCCCTGAGTCTCCAAAAGGTTAAATAACTTTCCCAGGGTAACATCTGAGACTGAATTGTAGCCACCTGACCCCAAAAGCCCCCATGTGTAGCCTCTTGTTGCCTTGGAGGTGGAGCCACGGTGGCCCTGATGAAGGGGGTGCCCACCTTGGCTGGGAGTGTGACAGGAGCACCTGGCACACGGTGGCCATCAATCAATTTTTATTTTGTCTCTCTTTTTCTTCCACTGCCCCTCTAAAAGGCATCAAACTGGAAAGCTCTTGAGAATGGAGATCTCTCGTTTCCCTGCTACCGCTGATAAGACCCTGCACACAATGGGTCTGCCACAAACATTCTAAGTCAGTGGACCTTGTAGGAAAGCAAGAGGACAAAGGGTGATGTTTGAAAATATCCTTGTGATGTGACTTACTGTGACAGCCTGAGTTCTCAGATGTGCTGAGAGCAAAAAGACCTTGGAATTCAGCCACAGAGTCCTGGATGGACTTTGTGGGCTCCACACTGGAGAGCGGGCCCCAGAGGGACTTTCTCAAAGAAGAGGAGTAGAGACCACTAAAGACACTGCAAACATGAAAGGTCAATATCCATAGGACCTGGGATGGGAAAAAAATCTTACCTTTAAAGAGCCTCAAGGATCACACATTGAAGGGCTCTCCAGAAAGCCGGCAGGACAGAAAAAGCTGAGGAAGTGCTGACCCAGTATATGAACCTTTGAAAAGAAGCTTGTCTGTGGCTCCTGCTGCCCTGGGAAGCAATGAGGACCCAAACGTCCGCTCTCGCCAGCTTCCCCCACACCTCTGAAAACACAGACGTGCTTCTCCCGCTCCAAAGGAAGGCTGGTGGCAGAGGCAAGAGGGGAAGAGGGTGGCCCAGCAGGCAGGCATGGCCCATTTGGACCTTTCACCCATTATTCTCTTTTGTGCATGGTTGAGGAGCTGGCACAGGTGTCAGGGTCGGGAGACATGGAGGGGAGGCTGCAGCCCAACCTCATCACCCAGGACACACCAAATGGATGGAGTGGGAGACAAGCTTGGGGGTCTGCCTTGGACATAACTGAACAGAAATGAAGCAGAGATAAGAGAAGTTCCTTCCACACAAATCTACAAAGCAAAGGGTCAAACTGACCAATTTGCAGAATAGGAAGGGTTGGGAAGGAAAAATCTCAAGAAGTCACCAAGGTCATGGGGAAGACTGTGAGAAGAGTTTACACGAGGAAGCCAGGTTGAGGGTCCCGCCATACTGGCTTCCTCCCATCTGTGTTGGCCCTGACTGCGACTGCGCTCGTCTGGGTGCCCCGTGCACTTGCACCTGGCAGGGGCCGAGCTTATTCCTAGTGGGCTCCTCGCCCTAGCACAGCACGAGGAGGATGTACAGCAAGAGACATTCAGCCATTCTGCAAAATCCTCTTGTAGGCCAGCCCCTCTCTCTCCAGCTAGAAGCCACCTCTCCTTCCCTGGACACTCTACTGTTTGGGATTGGAACTGATGAGGATTCTTAAGGATGGAATGCAAGGTCCTAGGGGCAGATGAGTTAGAGAGGGTATCACAGACCAAGCCAAAGACGGAAAGCATGATTGGGGACTCAGCCCTGGTCTGCGTGAGCAGTTACAGGGACACAGCAGAAAACAGTGTAGAAGGATCACTCCATCCAGGATCACTCCTTCCGGAGACCAGCTGGGGCTGTGCCCTGATGGGCTCCTCGGCCTGGCCTCCCACCTCCCCCCACACACAACCCCACCCTACATCAGGAAGGTCTGGTGCTCACTTTTAATCCTCATCCATCTCCTTCCAGTCAGGCCAGCAGCCCTGGCTCCTGTACTGAGCACCTACTGCATGCAGGCACCCTGCTGGCTGCAGGGCAGCTCAACTGCAGTCAGGACCCACAGAATCTTTGTGTTACATTTGCCTGCTGGAGACCAGGGGCTCCTTGTCTGACCAGACTTAGATGTCTGGGCTGTCCCAGGGGCTGCACAGCAGCCACCTCGCTCATTCTGCTGAGGATTAACCCTTTACGGATGGCCACAATGACTCAGCAACCAAGGAAAGACACCCGCCGTCCACTTAACTCTTCCCTCTTTTTCTATGCACACCCAATCCCCACCCTGGAAGGCTCTGGAACTACTTTGAGCTTAGGAGTAAGAACTGGTGACAGCTCACTAGGATCTTGTGCAAAACAGGAAATCAAAGCTGGGGGCTGATAGCCATCCCTATCAAGTATTTCTGTTGTTCAAGGTCCTTTCTTAGTGGGCTCCAGAATTTTTTGTCATTTCCTCTCTCTGGCCTATCTTCCAGCAGCAGTGCCAGCCTCCCTCTCCCGTCTCCTCCTGGACTCCCCATCCTTCCCCATGGCTGCAGGCCTCTGTGCCCCTGACCTCCTCCATTCAGAGCAGTTCAGCTCAGCCCCAGAAGCTGCACCAGAACATTTCACACACAGATGGGGAAACGGAACGTGCACGTGGCCAGAGGCACAGGCAGGTGAGCAGTGAGGCCGAGGGTCCTGTCATGCCTCTGTGTCATAGAGTCAGTGTCCTGTCTGCCAGCCACCAGGCAGAACCTTCTAGCCGTTATCTAAAACGGATACAGGGACCTCCTTCTTCAAGTGGTCAAGACCTACACTTCCACCCTCAAGGGCAGGTAATGCTGGGTTTTCATGGCAAGGTGTGTTTCCTGTGTGCAAGGTGTTCCATGGGAGGGCCATGTGTGCAGTGCCACGTGTGCAGGGCCGAGTGTGCAGGGCTTCCTTTAGGATTCCAACTGAGCCTCCTTTCCTTGCAATTTTGGAAGGAAATAGCCAGCGGGTCCCTCCTTGTAATAAATGCCTCTGTGTATCTGAAGACAGTAGATAAGTCATTCTTGAACTTTCTCATCTCCAAACTAAACGGCCTTGGCCCCCATAACCTTTCCTTGGCAAATGGTAAGCCCCATATGCAGAGGAAAAGCAAAACAAAACTATCTGATGGGGAAGTCTTCCCATCTCTAACCAGGGGTCATGTTTTGAAACTTGTCTGCACCAGGGTCTTTGATTACACATAAAGTCAGTAGCTGCAAGTGCCTGACCCAGGGAGAGACCAGGTGTTGCTCCTCAGGCCCCTTGTGCTCCTAGGCCGGGGTTAGTGCTCAGCCGAGTTGCATCTCTTCTCCTTCATTCTGGGCCATGAAAAGGGGATCTGTGAGTGACCAGGAGCCCAGTCAGCTGAAACTCCCTGCCTGGGGTCCCTGGGGGCGGGATGGGTCCCAAGAGCACCGAGAGCCACAGCCTGCTGGGAAGGCTGCCCTCTGACCCCACAGCAGCCAGCAGGACCAGTTTGGTAACCTTGCCCTCCAGCCAGCATCTCCCCGGAGGCTTCCTGCTGCTTCTAACTCAGACAGAGGCTGCCTGCTCTGAGCCCTGCCCTCCCCTCCCGGAGACTTTCTGATCACATTCACGTCCTTTCCCTTGTGCTCTCCAGGTGCCCTTCCCACATTTTTGGTGTGTTGTTTTGGAGACCCAAGGTTAGTGCCTTTCTCTGTCCTATGGTTTTGCTCGCCATGAGCCAGTTGTCTTTCTTTTGGTCTCCAGGGTCTCTTTCCTCCCTCCAGGCCCAGTGTTCCTAGTTCAGGGGAGCTTCCAGGATTGGAGAGTCCTGTTACAAGCTCATATAAGCACTTAAGCAAATTCAACAAATGTTTGAAAATTAAGAAAAAGTTATTTAGATAGTGCCAATCCTTCTGTGTGCCGTTCCGGTCGTTCCCTGAAGTGGGGGTAGTGAGCGCGTCCCTGGGTCTGTCTGCGCCTTGCCCCCCTGCACATTGCTGGGCTGTGAGCACCTGGCTCTGTCATTCTGGACACGTCTTTGAAGAGACATAGTTTTGGCCAATGTAGCTCCTGAGTAGAAGTCTTCAGTGGGTGCTCAACCAAAGGGAAAGCAACCTTTTCCAGTGCTGGGGAAGAAACTGACTGTGTCTGCTTTTCAATAGCAAAGGAGTGTATCTCAGATGTGGTGCCTCCGTTATAGTGTTCAGGAATTTTGACTACATGAAAACTATGCTGTAGGAATGGCTTTGGAACTTAACCTCCACCTTGTGACCCCTGGCTTGGTCTCAGCCACTGGACCATAAGCTTCCTCATTCTTGTATCTCAGCACCCAGGACTGTGCCTGGCACTTGAAGGCCCTTAATAAGTATTTTTTTGACTTTGTTGAAAAGTTTAACTCTTTAGAGATCAAAGTCCCAACTGGATATATATGGAGTGTCTACTGTGTACTTACAGTATAGGTGGTGAGGAGCAGAGATTCAAGGAGACAAAAGTCATACTTTCCCTCCCCAAAATGTTTATAAAGCCACCAAAATGACAAGACATAGACATGTCAAGTGTAAATAAAATATAAAATGATGTACCCCAAGTATGCCCAAGATGTGTTCACAGAAGCAAAGTTCCTCTTGCCAAACTCTTGTTTTCTAAAGCAGTTTTTCCTAGAACATATTCTTCAGGATACCAGTTTCTCAGGGTGTTAATGTGAGAAAAAGCTTTGGTGGTCAGATAAATTCAGGACCAGGTTAGGCAGATTTATTATTATTATTATTTTTTACCTTTTTTTTTTACTTTAAGAATTTAGGAATTCTTAAAGACTTTTTAAAAAAAAACATCTTTATTGAGATATAATTTATATATCATACAGTTCACCAAATTTGGGTGTACAGTTTAATGGCTTATAGCGTATTCACAGAGTTGTGCAGGTGCAATTTGCACGAGGTAATTGCAGAACACGTTCATCACACCAGAAGGAAACGTTGGGCCATTGGCCGGGTGCTCCCCCTCCCCTTCTGTCCGAGCTCTTGGCAACCACTAATTTACTTTCTGCCTCTATAGATTTGCCTATTTTATATAGATGGAAACATGTAATATGTGGCCTTTTGTGACTGGCTTCTTTCACTGAACATAATGTTTGCGAGGTTCATCCACGTTGTTGCATGTATCAGTTGATGGACATTTGGATTGTTCCCACTTTTTGGCTATTATAAATAATGTTGCTATAAACATTCGTGTTTTATTTGAACATATGTTTTCAATTCTCTTGGGTCTATACCTAGGAGTGGAATTGCTGGGTCATATGGTAACTCTATGTTTAGCCCTTTAAGGAATCATCAAACTCTTTTCCAAAACAGCTACACCATTTTATATTCCCATGAACCATGTACAAGTTCCAATTTCTCTACATTCTCACCAACCCTTGTTATTGTCTGTCTTTTTAATTATACCATCCTAGTGGGTGTTAAGTGGTATCTAATTTTGGTTTTGATTTGCATTTCCCTGATGAATAATGATGTTGAACATCTGTTCTTGGGCTTCGGAGCTTTTGATATGCTGCTTGTTTTGTGGGTCTTTGAAAGGGGACACGGTGGGCATGTGTTCTTAAATGCCTGGGACCATGGAATCATGAGAGCAGCTCATGGAATGCAAGCCCATAACTCAAAGCTGGAAGCAATGTTCTGAAGCCAGTTTGTACTTTGCAATGTGAGTTTGGCAAACATCTTTAGGTTATTACTTCTGCAAGTCTTGGTGAAAGTAGTCTTAACTCTACGCTGTTTTACATGGAACTTTATGAAGTGTGACTTTAGCTAAAACAAAAGGAGAAAAGGAGACAAAAATCTACCTCCTTGAAAAACTGTGAAAATTCTGTTGTTTGATGGGGATACTTGAGGAAGTTGGGCCCAATGTGTTCCTTCTTATGGGTGGCAGAAGCCAAATGCTACAGGATTGTCCTGATGACCTCTGACATGGTTCAGTTGCAGCCTGAGACATGGCACTGGCATCTTGGTCATGCTGAGCTGTTTTGACTTGCCTGGGGACTGCAGGTTCACAGAGGTGGCTGCTCTGAGACACTGGGCACCCTAGTCCCAGCTCTGTTTCAGCACATGCAGTAATGAGGCCCTGGGCTTTACAAACCAAATAGACCATGGGCCAGGATCTCCCAAATATTGGCCAGACAGCACCTATCTGTTTGTCTAATCATTGTTCCAGTGTCTTCTCAGGGGCATCCTCCCTCTGTAGACATTTTCCTACAGGAGGTTGGACCTGGCCTCTGTGAGCTAACCGCAACCTGATTCAGGCCCTCTGCTAGGCCTTCTCCCGTCTCCTTGCTTCATGATTATAGACTCCTGGTCTCCTCCAGAGGCCTTGCTGAAGCCCACCACTGTGGCTTTAGACTCACCGCTCCTCCTTCCCCCATGGTTTACCTGGCCCACAAACCAGTGGTGACCTCTCATCTGACCCTATGAGGAATCTTTGAAGTTTTATCCTCAGTATAATTCAAATGTGTCCCTTCCTCTGACAGCCAAAATTGTGGTCTGAGATTATTTCTTCAGTAGAGAGACAGGGATGAAAAGGAGGCCATTTGGGTCTCTTCTATTTTAAGGCCACAACCTTGGCTAAGCCTGTAGGTGACCTGGTTTGCATAAGCTGCTATTTGCTGTCCTCCTAGTCTTCTTTGTGTGGAGTTGGACACCTACTTCCTTGTTGCTTCTCATCTGCCACTTTTCAACACCTCCGGCCTCTCTGTCTGAAGAATTAGCATACTGGTCCTGCTGGGTGATCCAGGCCACACTCTCTGACTCCTTCTCCTGAGTCAGACTCCTCTACTGTCTTCTCACCTGCATCAAGGGAGGAGCGGACCTCAAAGGCTCCCCTCACACCCCAGCCTCACTGCCTAAAGAGGCACAAGGCCCTTCAGGATGTGGGGACAGGCACTTTGGAGCAGGCCAGGAACCTCACGTGCATTCTTATTATAAAGCTAATTATAAAGTAGGATTGGTGTCAAGACAGATAAACAGATCAGTGGAACAGAACTGAGAGTCCAGAAATAGACCCACATTACATGGTCAATTTATTTTTGACAAAGGTACCAGGGAAATTCAGTGTAGAAAGTATAGTCTTCAACAAATGGTGCTGGAAAACTTAGGCAGCCATATATATACATACACACACACATATATTTTATGTATATGTATATATACTACATATGTATATACAAAAACCTCAATCCTTACTTCACACCATATAAAAAATTAACTCAAATTTGATCATAAACATAAATGAAAGAGCTGAACTATAAAACTCCTAGAAGAAAACACAAAAGAAAATCTTAGTGACCTTGGTTTTAGTACTGATTTGTTAAATTCAATAGATAAAGCACAAATCATAAAAGAAATTATTGACTAGATCTCATCAAAATAAAAAAATAAACTTTTGCTCTTCAATAGACACTTAGCAAAATGAAAAGGAAAGCCACAGACAGAGGGAAAATACATGCAAAACATGCAGATGACAAAGGACTTGTATCTAGAATTTATAAAGAAATTATTTAAATAAGACAAACAACACAATTTTTAAATTGGCAAACGATCTGAACAGACATTTCACCCAAGAATATATAGGCTGGCAAATAATAAGCTTGTGAAAAGAGGCTCAACGTCATTAGTCATTAGCGAGACGCAAATTATAACCACAGTGAAATGCCACTGAACACCCACCAGAATGGACAAAACTTAAAAGACCGACCGTATCAAGTGTTTGCACGGAAGTGGAAGCAGCAGGACCTCTTACTCACAGCTGCTGGGAATGGAAAACGGTATGACCACTCTGAAGGGCACTTTGTCAGTTTTTTAAGAGTTAAAAATAAATCTACCACATGACTCAGCCATTCCACGCTTGGTTATTTACACCCCACAAAAAATGAAAGCATATATTCACACAAAGACTTGTATCCAAATTTCATAATAGCTTTATTTGTAATTTCCCCAAACGGAAAACAGCCCCAATGTACCCCAGCAGGTGAATGGCTTAACAAATATAGCCATGCAGTGGAATGCCATCCAGCAATAAAAAGGAAGAAACTACTGATTCACATAATAACATGACCGAATCGCAAAATAATTATGCTGAATAAAAGAGAACAGGTAAGAAAGAACACATCCTGTATGATTCTAGTTATATAAAATTCTAGAAAATATAACTAATCTATAGAAACAGAAAGCAGATTAGTAGTCGCCTGTGAGGGAGGGGGTTGGAGAGTGGAAGGGACTGGGGACCACAAAGTGGCAGAAGGAAACTCTTGTGGGTGATGGGAATGTTCGCTATCTTAGTTGTGATGATAGTTTCAGAGATATATAAACATGTCAGAACTTCTCAAATATACACTTCAATTATGTTTGATTTATTATGTGGCAATTATACTTCAATAAAGCTGTCAAAACAAAAAGACCCCTATCTTCTGGGGGTGCACACTGAATGCTTTACAGATGAAATTATCTAAGAGCTGAAATTCACTTCAAGGTAATGCAGGAATGGGATGAGAAGTGGGTGATGATGTAGATGGAAGTGTGACATGGAAGACTGGCCACCAGGTGACAGGCACTGAGGCTAGGTTCATTTTTGTGTGTGTTTGAAATACTATGTTAAAAAGTGCCAATAGAAAACGTGACTTTAACCCTAAGAATGTAGTAGAGCCTCCTGCCACATTTCTTTATTTGTAGCTAATGAGAGGCCTGGTTATCTTGGTCAGGAATCTCATTAGGTTTTATTTCGTTCAATAAAAATGTGTATAGGTGATATAGTTCACGTGAATTGATTAAAATAGATGTGAAACAGAGTTAATTAAAAATTAACCAATGCATGTCTTTGGGCAGGCTGGATTTTCTCAAAGAAGGGACATGGCAAAAGCTGGGAAGAGGATGCTTAACGGGGAAAGCAAGCAATCTGCCTCAGGGCTGCCCGTGGGAATCGCTCTGTAGATTGGCACCATGCATGTGCATCAGAGTAGTGAAATACTCTGAAACAAGAGCAAGGAGTTAGAATGTGGACCCTGAAGTTCTTTTTAGCACCCAGCTCCCAAAGAGAGAGCATCATTATTCCTCATTCCCACACCCCTGCAGGATCAACGTTGCAGCATCAGTGGGTGGCAAGTTCCAAGCCTGCTCACAGTTAGGAGTGTGCCCTGCTAATGAAAGAGCCTGTCCCTGAAATTTTCTTGAGTGTCTGGTGAACTCTCCTACATTAAATCCTCAGGGAATTTTACTACCTGGGAGGATTTGATAACTAACAGCTGAGTGGAGGCATCCTGCAGGCCTTGGTGCTACCTGTTAGGCATCCTGAGTGGGAGAGGGCACATGTACACTTCTGCAGAGGCATTAGAGTCCATGAGGGTAGCCAAAGAATGCTGGTCAAAAAGGCATATGGGTCACTTGAGTGACTCTACTTAGATTCACAGAAGTTTGTTTATATGGACCAGGCCTATTGTTAAGGTTGTTTGATATGAGTTTTTATAATTTAACCTTTTAATTTTATTTATACAATGTCATAAAAGTTAATACAATCTGGTGACATCAGCAAAAATGAACTAAAGACCTTAAAAATTCTCTCCTCCATAAAAGCAATGAGAAAACCAACAAAAATCATTGAAGTCAACTTTTTTAGAACTCTGGAAATTAACCAAAGGCTTGCAGCTATCCAGGGATTATTTCCTCAAGCAAAAGTATTGAATTTCACTAGGAACAGAAAGCTTTGTGGCATTTTAACTTGCCCCATTTCCATCACCCTTTCCCCAGCTCCATGGTAGCCTTGAAAAGCAGCAGCCTTCCATCACAGAGAAAATCAGTCTGGTGGTTCTTTGAAAGATACTACTTGTAAGTCTGTCCTTATTTAATCTGACCTGGAGCTCACCCAGTGTAAAATGTCATTTTCTCAAGAGCATTTGTTAAAAACATTTAGAGGCAATTATTTGAATTCACAGGTGCTTGAGGCAGTGGAAAGCAGTTGGGGCAAACAATGGGCTAACCAAAAAGCTTAAAATAAAAACAGGAATGGGATGTCCATAGGGGCTTTGAAAAGCTCTGCCATATTCTAGAATAGCTAGAAGGCCATGAGCATGAGTAAGAAGGGCTTTGTGCATGCCCAGAGCTGTGTGCATACTCAGAAAAGGCCCAAGAAGGTCCTAAGCTCTCATCTCTGGTTCCCTTTAGGTTATCCACAAGCAGTGTCAACATCTAAGATTAAGGTAGAGTTGTGAACTGCCTGGATGAGTGTGAAGCTCAACTGGGAGACTTAATGGTTCTAGACTCTTAAGAAAATCTCTGTTTAATCACTAACCAAGCAGAAACTTCAGTGGCTACACAGGATGAAGAATACAGACTTAGAATTATATCCGAAAAGTCACTAAAAAACAAACAAGCAAATGACACTAACAAATAGCAACAACAACAAATCCTGGAGAGTGGAGGAAAAAATCTAATTTCCAAGGTTGCCACATTATATTATTTCAAATGTCCAGTTTCAACAAAAAATTATAAGACATGTAAAGAGGCAAGAAAGTATGGTTCATGCATAGGAAAAGAAATGATCAATAGAAACTGTCCCTGAAGAAGCCCAGACATGGTACTTACTAGACAAAGTCTTTAAATTTAGTTAAAAGAACTAAAGAGTACCATGTCTAAAGAACTAAAGGAAAGAATAAGAATCGTATCTCACCTAATAGAGAATATCAATAAAGAGGAAGGAAGTATACAAAAGAACCAAGTAGAAATTCTGGAGTTAAAAAGTAAAATAACTAAAATGAAAAATTTACTAGAAGGACTCAACAGTTAGAAGAAGGAATCAGCCAACTTAAAGATATGTCAATTGAGATTATTCAGACTGAAAAATGAAAAGAGAAATAATGAAGAAAAATGAACAGAGCCCCAGATGTTATAGGCATCAGGAGAAAAAAACACCCTTGGAGACTGATATAGAAAAAGAGAAAAAGATTTTTATTTCCAGCAGCTGGGACCGCACCAGCTAATTCAAGGTGCGGTTCTGAACTGTCTTTGTTCTCGGTTTTTAAAGCTGCAAGCGCGGCAACTCGGTCGCCGGATCACCGCGCCAAGAGGTATTAGCCAATGCAAGCAAGCCAACAGTACATGAGCTAATTTTGCAGTTAGCGGAGCTCCTCCAATCCCTCACCCACTTTCCTGCCTAACTTTCACACAATGGAGGGGCTATCTTAAGTGGCGTCGGTCCTGCTCTTAGAAAAGAGGGCATGACTTCAGAGACCTGTAAAACATGATCACGCATACCAACATACACATAATGCAGAGTCCCAGAAGGAGCAGAGAAAGGGGCAAAACAATACTTGAAGAAATAATGTCTGCAAACATCTAAAATTTTATGAAAAACATTAAACTATACATCCAAGATGCTCAATGGACTCCAAGTAGAATACACTAAAAAATATCTACACCTACACACATCATTATCAAAGTATCAAAGTTAAAGACAAAGAGAATCTTGAAAGCAGCAAGAGAAAAGTGATTGATCACATAGAAGTGATCCTCAATATGATAACAGCTGATTTCTCCTCAGAAACCATGAAAATCAATAAAGAAATGATAAATGCATGAAGCAATAGATCTACTAACTGCCCTGAATCGATTATTATACAACATATATAATAATATGTGTTAAAACATCAAATTATACCCCATAAATATGTATAATGTGTAAATTTAAATAAATAAAAATAAATTTTAGAAAAAAAATCACAGCTCATCACTCAAAAAACAAAACAAAATAAAACAACAGAACAAAACATGGAAACCAAGAGGTGGCAAGATGTCATATGAAAAGTGCTGAAAGAAAAAGACTACCAACCAAGAATTCTATATCCAGCAAAACTCTCACCAAAAATGAAGGAGAAATTAAGGCATTCCAAGTTAAACACAAACAGAGAATTTGTCATTAACAGATCTGTTCTACAAGAAGTACTAAGGATTACTTCAGGCTGAAATGAAAGGACACTACATGGCAACTTGAATCCATACAAAGAAATAAAGGTAACTACGTAGGTAAATTTAAAAGATAATATAAAAATACTTTTTATTTGGAACTCTTTCCCCCCCCTCCTATTTGTTCTCAAAAAACAACTGCATAAAGCCATATTATAAATCTATGTTGACAGGCATACAAAGTATAAAAATGTATTTTGTATGACAATGACAGACAAAGGAGGGGGAAGGGAAATGAAGTTATATAGGTGCAAATTTTTGGCATACTATTGAAAACCAGATTGCTATAAAGTGTTGTGTTAGAGTTCTCCAGAGAAAGAGAAACAGCAGATATAGATGAGGGGATTTATTAGGGAAATTGGCTCATGTGATTATCAAGGCTAAGAAGCCCGTGATAGGCCACCTGCTAGCTGAAAAACTAGGGAAACAAGTAGCATGGCTCAGTCTAAGTCTGAAGGCACCAGAATGAGGAAATTGAATGGCATAACTCTCAGTCCAAGGCCAAAGGCCTGAGAATCTGGGAGGCAACTGGTGCAAGTCCCAGAGTTCAAAGGCCAGAGAACCTGGAGTTCTGATGCCCAAGGGCAGGACAAGAATGTTATTCTAGCTCCAGAAGAGAGAGAATTTTCCATCTGCCTTTCCTCTGCCTTTTTCTTTTATCCCATCTTCAGCTGATTGGATAGTGCCTGCCTACATTAGGTTAGGATGAATCTTCCCCACTCAGTTCACTGATTCAAATGCTGATCTCCTTCAGACACACCCTCATGGACACACCCAGAAATAATGATTTACTGGTTATCTGAGTATCCCTTTGTACAGTCAGCTGATGCCTAAAATTAACCATCACAAGTATTAATTATAATCTGCAAGTGAACTGCTAAGATAATAACTCAAAAAAACTGTAGTAAAAGAAATGATAAGCAATCAAAATGGTACACTAGGAGTATTTATTTAATACAAAAGAATGCAATAATGGAAAAATAGAAGAAAAAAGAGACATAAGACATAAAAATAAATAGCGAAACAGTAGATGTAAATCCTACCCTATCAGTAATTACATTAAGTGTAAATTGTTTAAAAGTTTCAATTAAAAGGCAGAGAATAGCAGAGTGCACAAAACAAACAAACAAAAACCATGATCCAACTATCTGTAGATAGATATGCTATCTATAGGAATACACATAAGTTTAAACAAATATGTTGAAAGTAAAAGGGGAAAAAGATATACCATGAAAACAGTAACCAAAATAGAGTTGAGTGGCTATATTAAAATTAGAAACAGACTTTAAGACAAAACTGTTACTAGAGACAGAAAGGATAATTTATAATAAAAAAGGGCCAATCCATCAAGAAGATATAATAATTATAAACATATATGTACCTAACAATAGAGCCCCAAAATACTGAAGCCAAAACTGTCAGAAATGGAGAAATAGACAATTCAACAATAATAATTGGAGACTTCAATATCCTCACTTTCAGTAATGGCTAGAACAACTAGGAAGAAGATTGACATAGAAATAGAAGACTTGGACAATGCTATAATCCAACTTGACCTTGCAGACATCTGTAGAAAATTTCACCTAACAACAGCTGAATACATATTCTTCTCAGGTGCAGATGAAGTATTCTCCAGGATAGACCATATACTAGGTCATAAAAAATTTCCCAGTAAATTTCAAAGGACTGAAATCATGCAAAGTATCTTCACTGACCACAATGGAATAAATTGAGAAATCAATAACAGAAGGAAAACTGAAAAAAGCACAAATATGTTGAAATTAAACAACACACTAAAAAAATAACTAATGTGTCAAAGAAGAAATTATGAAGGAAATTGGAAAATATTTTGTGATAAATGAAAATAAAAATAAAACATGCCAAAACTTATGGGATGCAGCCAAAGCAGTGATTAGAGGAAAATCAATGGCTGTGAGCCCTTATATTTTAAAAGAAGAAAGATCTTAAATCAATAACCTAATCTTCCAAACTAAAAAAAAAAAAAATTGAGAGATAGAAAAAACCTAACCCAAAGCCAGCAGAAGAAAGGAAATGATAAAGATTAGAACAGAAGTAAATGAAATAAAGAATGAAAAGAAATTTAACAACTTAACAAAACCAAAATTTGGGTCTTTGAAAAAGTCAAGAAAACTGACAAACTTTTAGCTAGACTGACGAGAAGATAAAAGAGGAGTCAAGTTGCTATTATCAGGAATGTGAGAGGGAACGTTAGTACTGATCTTACAGAAATAAAAACAATGAGAAGGAAATACTGTGAATGATTCTAAGCCCACAAATTTGATAACCTAGATGAAATGATCCAATTTCTAGAAAGACATATACTACTGAATTTTACTCTAGAAAATGGTCCTTTAACAAGTGAAGATATTGAATTAGAAATTAAAAACAAAACTTCCCACAAAGAGAAGCCCAGGACCAGATGGCTTCACTGGTGAATTCTACCAAATGTTTAAAGGAGAATTAACACAAATTCTTAAGAAACTCTTCCAAAATGTAGGAGAGGTGGGAACACTCCCTAAATCAATCTATGAGGTCAGGGTTACCCTGATATCACAACCAGACAAAGATATTACAAGAAAAGGAAACTGCAGACCGATATCCTATGAATATAAGTGCAAATTTTTTATCAAAATACTAGCAAACCAAATCCAGCAATAAATAATAAAAGGGATTATATGCCATGACCATGTAATCTGTGAATAGAAAAAATGCTTACAAATTGTATATTCAGAATATATAAAAAATCATGACAACTCAACAACAAAAAGACAAATAACCCAATTAAAAAATGAATGAGAGATCTGGGTAGACATTTCTCCAAAGAAGATATATGAATGGCCAATAAACACATAAAAAGCTGCTCAACATTATTAGTCATTAGATAAATGCAAGTCAAAACCACAATGAAATGCCACTTCACATCCATTAAGATGATTTAAACAAAAAAGACAGACAATAGCAAGTGTTGGTTGAGGATGTGAAGAAATTTGACCTCTCATTACATTGCTGATGGGAATGTAAAATTAGTACAGCTACCTTAAGAAAGAGTTAAACATAGAATTACCATATGACCCCTTAGTTCCACTCCTATGTGTATACCCAGGAGACCTGAAAACATATCCTCACAAAAACTTGTACATGAATGTTCTTAGCAGTATTATTTAATTCATTAGATAGGTAAAGAGATCTACTGAGCTGCCTTGGTCCATAGCAAACAGAGACCAAACACACAGCCGAGGACTATATTCAGCAGCACCCTCCTGGGGCTTTGCAGAGTCTGGGTTGTGTGCTGTTACCCACAGTCCGGCATGGATGCCCACAGACCTCACAGCTCATGAGAGTTACAGTAGCAAGTACAAGAGTTCCCCTGCCGCTCTCACTGTAATCAGATTGCATGGGGCATTTGCTAATATTGTGCTTGTCTCCTTACATTCTTATAGAATTGAGGTTGTGGGGGGGGGGGCTTGTTTGTTCATTCATTTATTTGTTGGTAGGGTGTAAATTTCGTTATTAAAAAACAAAACAAACAAACAAACAAAAACACTGAGAAGAGAGCTTCAGTAGGCAGGCTTTCCAGTCGTTTCCCAATGATGGTCCCTGTAAGCCCCGACACCATAAGTACAAGTAGCACACAGGCATGGCAGGATGCTCTTCCCAGTAGAGCAGACCAAGCCCCACCAGAGCAGAATCCAGGAACTCCTCTCCCAGCAGCATGGAATAGAGGTCATGGAAGGAGATGGAGTCAAAGATGCTGTGGGGTTTTAAGGCTGGAGAGGCAGAAGTAAAAACGGAGGCTCTGGATGCTAACAGAACCTTCCTCACAACTTTGTAGAGAGGAGTAAATGAAATAATGCAGTCATGCACCAAACACGCTTAGAACAGTTGTTGCTCAAGAAACGTTGGCCTTAGTAATGAGAGGGGTGGAGCAGAACAGCTGTTTGCAAAAGAGAAGGCCCATCGAGGAAACTATTTTGCAGAAACCACAGAGGCCGTCTGGCCTGGGATTAAGGGCTTGATGAAGGTCTGGGGCAATCATTGGGAATGCAACACGAAGTCCACGGGGAAGAAACCAACAGCTTGGCAGCTGTGATGAGGGCCCAGTGAGGTTGAGGTCGGAGAATCAAAGTGGAATGAACACTGGTTATTGACAAGTGATTCTCAGAACTCTGGTGTTCTCACCCATTAAATGAAAATAACGACACTACCTGTTTCATAAAATCATTGTACTAATATTTGTAAATGCTGAATACTTTACCTGACACAAGATGAGCACTCAGAAAATGGTGGTGATGGTGATGTTGGTGATGATGATTATGATCATGATGATGATTATGGTGACAATGATGATGGTGATGGTGACGGTGACGGTGACGGTGATGGTGGTGGTCATGGCAACAATGATGTTGGAGGTGATTGTTCGAGAAGGATCTTATGAAACTCCTATAGGGCAGACCCCACTTTGTTAGGCAGGTGTTTGCTGTGAAAGAACTGAGCTCAATTTGGATAAAAGCCAGGGCTGAACACCTAGACTTCAGAGGGACAGAGAAGCTACTCTGTATAAGAGAGAATAGGGAATTGATTTTACTAGGCAAGAATGGGGACTCCAGAGGAAAGAGAATAAGGACTGAGGCCTCAGAAGAGAAAGAACTCTGGGAAAGAAGAAAATGATCTGATGAGAGATTGTTTTTCTTGGCTTTGGAGTACGTGGAGTTAACCTCTTCCGTGGTCTCCTCACGTCATCTTGTGTATAGTCTATGCTTCTCACTAATGGTTTTGGAAAAGCAGGCCCTTTTTGATTATCTTGAAGAGAGTCTGAGTTCTGTGTTGAGTTGGGCATGTGATTAAAAACAGACTAAGTCCATAGATGCAGGATCCAGAAGACAGGGAACTGCTGACATGTGGGATATGTTATTATTACTATGATCACAGTGAGTTGAGAAGAGGGGTCAATGGTTGAGGGACAGGAGATGCCACCAAGGGCCAAGAGCACGGTTAGTGAGGTGAGCAAGTGAGAAAACGGAATGACAATGCATTCCTCAGACAAACCTCAGAGGGAATTGTATTAGGAAAGAAAAAAAGGATGATTTAAACTTCAGAGAAAGCAAGAGGATTGTGGAGATACAGACAAATGAAGCCAGCGTAGAGGGTCTTAAGCCAAAGAACAGCAGAAAGCCCACTCCTCCCCGGGGTGGAGGTCAGTAGTCGTGCCTGGGAATCCTGCTCTTGCGTCAGGAGTGGATGACCTTGGACTTGGGTTAGGAGGCACCATATGTGTGCACTTCTTTTTCTTGTGGTGAGCTTGGAGAGGAGCCACCAAATTTCTTAAGTTCTAGTGGCAAAGATATTCCTTGTGCTGTAATGACATAAGTTGATTTTCATGTCTGAATCGTCAATTAGAGGAACATAAACAGTTTAGGAAAGAGAGTACAGGATAAGAGAAGCTGGCAATGCCTGTTCATCCAGGCTCACAGTTCAGTGCGAGAGGATTTACTGAATGCCTACTGTGTGCTTAGCATGTTCTTCTCTCCAAATTGGAATTGCAGGACCTCTTTCATCTGCTCAACACACGTGTCATGAGTGCACATTGCACAGAGTCTTGGGTTCCACACACTGGACATTGTCCAAGACGTCTGGGATGTAACTTTTCTTCTTCCCTTTACTTCCTTGCAACTGCTCTCAATATTAAAGTCTATTTATAATTCCCTCAACATTAATTTTACTGAAAAAGCATTGGGTTTAGCCAAAACCAACATCCAAATGCATATACTTTTGTCAGTCTGAGAGTGGAAAATCAGAACTGACCTTTTGTTATGATTTATTACATCTCCCCATCCTGGCTCCACAGCCCCATAAAGAACAGAATCTGGTGGCTGTTTTTCCTTAACAGTATCATGACTTCATAATCTGAACTATATCCAATAAAGTCGATAGGATAGTTTTAAATTATATTGTCTTCAACTTTGTTTTATCAAGGAGGCTATGAAATCCCTGCCAGTGTTGTCTTTCACTTTGGGAAGTAAAGCCTGAGTTTTTGGCAACAGGCCTTAGATTATTACTAGTGCCATGGATGGAGTTTTCACGTTTCAAACTTATTTAAATGTCAGGATGTCTCTACCTGCCTCTTACTGGAGTTTATGCTTTTCAGGAGTTAAATTGAGGACTAAAACTACAAATGTTTTCACTACTGCACAGTCCCTCTATGAATGAGTTCTTTTAAAAAATATATTAGTGTTATATTTATATGCATTAGTGTGTAGTATTTAGGCAGGCCTACTTAATTATTTTTTCTTCTCCAGGTGGTGTTTCCTGCTTCCAGTGATACAAAATGACTCCCCCGGGAAAGAGCCACCCTCAAAGCTCAGGGGCCTTTTCATCTCTCAGGGGAGCTTGGAGAAAGGGCGAACTGGCCCTCATGGGACAGAGTAGAATGGGGTCTAGTACTAAAAACAAGCACTTGTATGACTACAGGGAATGGGTGCTATGCAACATACCCAACTCTCAGACTGATTTTTCTAGAACCAGGAGGTGGAGGTGTGGTGCCCAGCCCCATTCTGGCTGGGGCTCCAAATTCCTCTCTGTAAGCTGCCCGCAGGCACAGGGTCTAGAAGGCGGAGCACGGGGTCTAGAAAGAGGAGTATGGTGACATTCAGGACATTGGTCTGCACACTGGCTGCCTGGACCTAGGAGGACCATTCTATGCACTGTTCATGGCATTGTTTAACCAGAAAGGACACGGCCAACCTTACAGCAGGGGCTGACAACACCTACAGGTTAGGAACAGGATGGAGTCCGTGAGGCTCTCAAGTCCAGTGACCGAAAACAAATCCACAGACCCAGAGAAGAAATGACAAGCCAAGTCACCATGTTCCCAAATCTAAGATTAGCACGAGGCTCTTAAGCATCTTGCTGTGACATAAGTGAACAGGTATAGCTGGAGACTCGGCAGCCAAGACTGAGTCACAGGTAAGGTGACCAACTGTCCCAGTTTGCCTGAGACAGAGAGGTGTCCCAGGATGCAGGACTTTGGATTTTAATACCAGGGAAATCCCAGGCAAGCCAGGCTGAGTTGGTCACCCTAGCAGGGACTTGCAAGTGACAGATGTGAAGGATGTACTCATTGAAGGACTCAAGCCACATTCTGAATTTTCTAATGAAGTCCACGTCCTCACCAGGAACACGCTACTGAATGAGAACCAGCCTGTTTCTCTTGTAGGTCCTGGGTCCAAGGGTCACCACCTCGTCGTCCCTCCCCACAGCCCTGACTGTCAGCCACACATTGGCCTCTGCTCCTTCCTCCTTA
The DNA here is from genome assembly GCF_027409185.1 of Cynocephalus volans. NCBI lineage: Eukaryota > Metazoa > Chordata > Mammalia > Dermoptera > Cynocephalidae > Cynocephalus > Cynocephalus volans. The sequence continues at coordinate 87,202,668 of NC_084473.1, forward strand.
GGCAGGCCAGAAAGGAGGCTCTCGCAGAACAAACAGCCTGATGTCCTCTGCTACCCCAGCACGGGCTCCAGCCCTGCCTGCACTACATTTTCATTCAAAGTACTGTATTTGCAAACAAAAAGAAAGGCCCAGAAATGCTGGACTCCACCTGACTCTCAAAGAAAATAAATCTCAAGTGCATTTTAAAAAGTTACAAACCTGAAAGGATTCAAGATTAGCAAACTGCTATCAAAAGACTGATATTTTATCCAGAAAGCGACACACATTCTTTTTTTCCCCCAGTTGTGTTTCTTTTTTGAAGCATCCTGCCTCCCAGGGGTATAACATGTCCACCAGGGGCAAACACAGAGTCCTGCTCTTTTAATAACTTCCAGATGCCATGTGGTTCCAGTAGGATTATAATTACGGCAAAAAAACACCGCCACGGCCGCCAAACCAATAAAAATTATGTGAAAGGCAATTTCTTAATTTCAGCCCCAAACCATGCCTGGGCCAAGGCGTGTGAAAATCTGTCAGCCTGTGTCCAAATCATGACTTGGGCACGATCCTGAACCTTCTAAGCCTCAGTTTCCTCATCTGTAAAATGGCATTCATATCTTATCCAGGCAGGTAGTTATCTTGAGGCCTGGTACACCGAAAGCGCTCAGGTGCTATTGTAATAAAAACCCTTCCTGTGAGATGCCTTCTTTAATCCCACAGCCAGCAGTGTTCCATGTGATTGACAGGTGGCTTTGTAAATCATGGCATCTCAAGGGAGCCGGAGTTGATGTGCAGACGAGGTCCCGAGCAAGGCTGTGATCTGCCCAGTCCATACAGCGGGATACTTAGGATGAGCTCTCCAGATTCCCTGTCCAGCGCTCTTTCCACTACAACTGGCTGCCAGTCTCCCATGGGATATGGAAATACTGTCAAAAAGGAAGCCATGGTGTAAGAATTGAAACTTTGTTCATTTTGGCATGTAACAGAATATCGTTTCTGCTTTGAGCCCTCATTTTCTTGCAGTAAAAGTTTAATCTCGTGGTATCAAAATCATGTTGCATCTGAGCTAGGGCCTGTCCACGGCACAAGAGTTGGTGAGAGATGGGCAGATGACATTTCATGGGGGGGCACCTGCCAGGATCCCTCGTCCCACCAGGCCTGGCCCCTCATAGTCCCAGACCTTCAGCCTCCTCTGCACGACCTCAGAAGGAGCCTCATTCAGGGGCTCCTGTGCCCTCCCAGGCTCTCTGGAAATATTTGCTTCCTCCCAGGAAACGCAGGGGAGCCGCCAGTAAAAAGCAGCTTGAGGGTCCAAGCACCACACAGCCCCTCCGTCAGGGCCCCTGGGGAGAGAGAAGACCAATGTCAGGCCTTTGAACGTGGATGCTGGCAGAGAACAGCTGTAGGGAAAAGCGTGTTTGGAACAGAGAAAAACATCTCTGCCAGGGGCAATTCCTCCATGCCAACTGCAGGCAGGGCCAGCAAAGCCACAGTCTGCCTTGTAGCTTGTGACCTTGCACTTGGACACAAAGCTCCTAAGATTTCTCAAAGACCCTAATATGTTCGCAGGCCCATTCAAACATCCACTGAGGAGATGTCCATCCTGGCTACACTCACTGGGATCATCAATAAGAGGATTAGGTGAAGAGTTTGGTGAGGCTGGGTAGATGGGCAGGAAAGCAATTGGAGGGGACAGAGGGAGTTTTTCTCTCTAATACATGCATATGCACTCATACAGCCTGCTATTTAAAACCCCTTCCATGCTTTCAGTTCCCTGTGGACCATTTTCAGGCCCAAGTGAGTTCCTTGAAGGTAGGGAGAGAAGTGTCTGTCTGAGGGCTTCAGTTATCCATCAATCAGTAAATATTAATAAATAAATCAAAGGATTACTGAGACTCTAAAAATGTCTTACTATTTTTAGGCAGGTGATTTGGGCAAAGCACATGTACTGTGTATGCCCTGGGAAACACAACATTTTAAATTAAAAATAAATTATTTCTAGAAACCAATAAATGCCTGGGGAAAAGGAACCAGTAGTAGGGAAGTAGAAAAATGAAGTTCGTCCCTTTCCCCATTAGAGTCCCCAGAGGGTGTCACCATTTGCCCTTGATTTCACTTCTTTAATAAAAAAATTTTGATATTGATATTTGATGTCATACCCCCAGATATGTACAATCAATTATGTTTCAATTAAACATTTTTTAAATTGTGAGAACTTCAGTTTTTATCTCTTCTAAATTTTAATCTCTTTTATGTCTGTTTGTCTGTTCTCTTTATCATGTTTTTGTAGTACTCAAAATATTTGTTGAGCTGAGTTTAGAGGGTTTTTTAAATGTAAAATTTATATACATTGAAACACACACTGTTAAGTTTAGCTGAGATGACTTTTGACAAAGACACACACTGGTGTACCTTCCAAGATATCAAGATAGAGACTCTTACATCACCACCTCAGAAAATTCCCCTTTGCCTTTTTCCATTCAATCCTCCCTTTCCAAAGAGCAACCATTACACGGATTTTCTTCCACCGTAGAGTAGTTTTGCCTCTTCTAGAGCGTCATATGAATGCCTAAAGCGTGTGCTTGTTAGTGGAAGACTTTTTGCTCTGCATTCTATTTTTGATATCCATCCTTGCTGTGCGTATACATAGTCTGTTTCTTTTAATTGCTGAATAGTGTTCCATTTTAGGAAGCTACCACAGTGTGTCCATTCTCCTGTTGATACACACCTGATATATTTCCAGTTTCTCCGCTTCAATTAATAGAGCTGCTATAAACAGTCCCATATGAGTTTCTTTGTGAACATGTTTCCATTTCTCCGGGGAAAATCCCTAGGAGTAGAACTGCTGGGTCATAGGGTATATATACATTTTCCTCTAAACGCTGCTTTAACTATATAGCTCATAAATTTCCATATGTTGTATTTTCATTATAATTCTCTTCAAAAGTTTTTCTGATTTTCCTTTTGTTTTCTTCTTTAACCATGGGTTATTTAGAAGTGTGTTGTTTAACTCTAAATATCTGGGGTCTTCCTAGATATCTTACGGTTCCTAATTTCTAATTTAATTACATTGTGGTCAGAGAAAATGCTCTGCAGGATTTTAATCCTGCCCAATTTATAGAGACTTATTTTACGGATGAACATATAGTTTTTTTTATCTTGACAAGAGCTCCACATGCACCTCAAAAGAATGCATATTCTGCAGTCATGGGTGTAGAGTTCTATAAATATCAATTAGGTCAAGGTGGTGGTGGTATTCCACAGACCATGTATGTCTCTAGTGATTTTAAGCCTAGTTTTTCTATCAGTAACTGAGAGGGAGACCTGTTAAAATTCCCAGCTGTAACTGCGGAATTGTCTACTTCTGTCAGTTTTGCTTCGTGTATTTTGAAGCTCTGTTATTAGGCTCATACACATTTATGATAATAATGTCTTTCTGATGAATTGACACTTATCATGAGGACATGTCCCTCTGAATGTCTGGTGGCACTATTTACCTTGAATTTAACTTCCTTTTATACTAATATAGCAACCCCAACATCCTTATACTTACTGTTTTTATGGTATTTCTCTTTTCATTTATTTCCTTTCAATGTATCTGGGTTTTTTGTTTGTTTGTTTGCTTGCTTGTTTAAAGTGTATATTTTATATAAAGCTTTTCAATCCGTCTTGACAATCTCCACTCTTAATTGGAGTTAATGGATTTAATGTCATCATTGATACCTTTGGATATAGGTCTTCCATTATACTATTTGTTTTCTGTTTACATCCTCTAATTTCTGCCCCTTTGTTCCTCCTTTTCTCTCTTCTTTTAAAATTACTTTAATATATTTTGGTATTACTTCTTAATTTATCTATTGGCTTTTTAACTATACTTTTTTGCATATTTTACTGATTGCTTAGAGATTACAATGCATTTCCTTTACTTTTCACATTCTATTAGAGTTAAGATTGTGCCACGTCATATAAAACATAAAACTCTTGCAATCTCCTAGATCCATTCACTCCTAATCATTCTTTACACAATCATTTTTATATGCATTACATCTACATAAGTTATAAACCCCACAAGACATTATGAATTTGTTTAAACAATCACATGTATTTTAAATAAATTATAAGAAAAAAGTCTTTTATATTTATCTAAAAATTCACCATTTCCAATGGTATCATTTCCCTTCAGCCTGAAGAATTTCCTGTAGTATTTGTTATAGTGCAGGTTGACTTGTGATGAATTCTCTTAGTTATCTGAAATGTCTTTATTTTACTTTCCTTCTTGAAGGATATTTTCACTATGTGTAGAATTCTGAGTGACGATTGTTTTTCTTTTAGCACATTAAAGACGATGCTTCACTATCTTCTGGCCTCTGTTGTTTCTTGAGAGAAGTCAGCAGACATTGTTCCTCTGTTTAATGTGACATGCCATTTTAATCTGGCTGCTTTCAAGCCTTTTCCCTTACTTTTGAATTCAGCTCTATACCAGTGATGTCCCTAGGTGTGGTTTTCTGTATATTTATTCTGCTTGGGATTTGATGAGCTTCTTGAGTCTGAAAATTAATACCTTTTATTATATTTGGGACATTTTTTCTGCCCCATTCAGTCTCTTCTGTCCTTTTAGAACTCCAATTACTCATATGTTAGACATTTTTATATTTTTGCAACAGTCCTTGAGATTGTTCATTGTTTGTTAGTCATTTCTCTCTGTTTTTTAGGTTGAATCATTTCATCCAATCCATCTTAAAGCTCTCTGACTCTTCCCTATGTCGTCTCCATGCTGCTATTAAGCCTACAGAGCAAATTTTTTATTTAAGTATTTTACCTTTTTAGTATAGAATTCTTATTTGCTTCTTTTCTTGCAGTTTCTATTTCTATATGAGATTTACAACTTTGTGTTCATTGGGAGTACCTTTTCCTTTACATGATTGAGCATAGTTAAAATCCTTACCTGCTCATTCCAACTTCCGGACCATCTGCCATTCTCTTTTTCTAAGTGTCAACTCGCCTCCAGAATCTGCCTGTTTTGTTTACTCTCTAGTGCTTCCAAGTAGTTCTACGTGTGAATGTGTATGTATGTGTGAGTGTATGTGTTTAAAAAGTCTTGCTTGTCTTAGGAGTCAAAGGGTGGGTAACGTGATGGTCAAAGAAAAGAAGTATTTTAATCCTGCTTTCCTTAATCAATGGAGATGCAGGAGGTTGATTTCATGGTCTATAGCAGGCCTCGTGTACTGCATAAGTGCATATGCACACGGGGAAGAGCCTACAGTCTTTGCTGACCATGATGTGCAGCAAATAAATCTCCACAGATCAGATGCAGAACCTGAAAAGTTTAGAGTTGATATTACTGTGGCCCAGTAAAGGTTTTAACTGGAAATTACAATATATAGACCTGGAGCTATTTTCCAAAGATCTTTAAGGCTTATTAGCAATGGCAATGATGACAATAATTATGACAATGACATCATCATCACCAATAGCTGCTACCATCTATTGATCTCATAGTATGTGATGATATGTTATCTCTATCCTCATGATAATCCACTTTACACATGAAGAAATAGACTCAGTGAGCATGTGGTTGCTTCTCATGACTAAGGAGACAGGATTCCGTCTGTGTAGCTTAGATCCCTCTTTTTTCCACTGTACCACGATACTCGCCCTGGGCTAGGATGCCCCCTCAGGCCTCACATGATGGAAGTCATTTCCTCAAATGGGCCTGAGGACATATGTACGAAGGTACTTCAGAAAGTTCGTGGAAAAATCGAATTAAAAGATAATATGAATCTCTCCATGAACTATTTGAAGTACTCTCGTACATATACAATTATCTGTGTGTGCTTATTTTAAACCTTAGAAGTGGAGAAGGGGCTTGTTCGGCAACTCAGAGGCCCTGCACTGTAGCTCCAAGGGCAGGCCTGAAAGAAAAGCATCTCCACCTGAAGGCCTCCAGGGCGAGGGGACCTGGTCCACTTCCCTTGACTCTAATCACCAGATCTCAGCTGCCAGGTGGAAACTTCATTCTCAGAGCCCAGCTGTGGTACCAGGGCACAGGGGAGAAAATATCAAGGAGTAAGGGACTAATTGGGCAAGGCTTTGAGGTTTTGATGTGGGACATAGTTAGTCCACATGGTTGGAATGTGGTAAGACACATTGGCCCACAAAGCTCATCAAAAACCCTGATTATTCTGGAATCTTCCAAAGTTTGACCCCCTCCAGATATGACTCAAACATGAGATTCAGTAAACATGGTATCCTAAGGCCTAGTTCATTTCTTGGAAAAGGAGTTTCTGGAGAGTTCTCAAGAGTGTATAAATAGCAGGACCATAAAGACAAAGGTAACATTCAAGGAATGGAGAAGTATATTCTCAAAAATTACACTCCAAGCCAGAGTTGTGGTTCAGAAAGGGGGTTTTATGTTGTTTCTGTTGTTGTTTCAGTTCTGGCCTCAGAAAGGATGCGCTGCCCTATTATAAACAGTCTCTTAGCAATGGGGAGGGGTGTGCCCTCACAGTTGGTACAGGCTCTAGTTGGTTCCATGCGCCTCTGATGGACCAAGAATGCAAGACTTGAGGTGGACACTGAACCCCAGCTGGACATTCAGGGCTGAGGATGTGGACACCCAAACCAATGCAGAGAATCCTAGCACTGCCAGGAGCAGCTAGGGGAGAAATCCACAGATACCACCAGGCCCATCGCCATTGCCTTCTTTGGCTCCTAGATTACTTTCTGCACCACATCAACATCTGCCCCCTGATATTCTCTACTGTACGCCATACGCCTGGCCATGCCTTGTTGACAACCTGCTTATTTACTGTAAATATTAATGGGAGCCAGTCTCAGAAGAGTGACGAACCACAAGTGTTCCTTGGAATGTGTTACAGTAGGACTTTGCCTATGCAACAGGCTCCTTTATGGATGAACTGACCCTTATTTCTGGGAAGCTGGATCTGGGAGGACAGTGAGATGTTATTTGAGGTGACTCTCGATGATCTTCTTGAGCAGCCTCTGAACCAGAAAATGTGCCCATAGGGAAGGCCTCGTTTGGGGAAGTGAAGTGTCTAAAGTTCTTTATTTTGAAAATAGAGAACAACCACCCTCCTTGCAGTCCTGTCTCCCTGTCCCCCATTTCAGCTAGAATATCAGCCCACCTGAAAATAGAGAGTCAGTCAAATTTCAGAGAAAATGGGGCAATGATGAAGAAATAGCTGGAGGGAAGCCTCGTCCTGGAGCTGTGGGTCTCTGAGTTTTAGCGTGCAGAACCTGGGCCTCCCTCACCCTTTGAACGCCTCCATGTCTGAGGACCTGGAGCTCTTTACAGGTGACAGAGCCAGTGAGGAAGGAGAAAAAAGGCAAAAGGAAAGAACCAAGATGCAGGTTTGCCATTCTTTGTTGCCAGGCACTGTGGGGACAGCCACTCTGCCTTCCTTTGACCACCCCAACCTCACATGCATACACCTGCACTCCGGTCCCACAGCCCCTGTTCAGTACCTATCTGACAGCCCACCTCAAATCTGGTGGTCATGAGCCTGTCTCTGAGTCATCTGAATATCTCCATGGCAACTTGGATGGCACTTGCCACAGGGGCCATGGGCCATGATTGTAGAACCACTTCAGAGCAGTTGATGATGGGCAGGAGTCTGCACTGGTGCACCTGGCTCTGGGCCAGCGGATGGGCTCAGTCCACCTTGTGGGTGGTGATCTTCCAGGGTAGCAGCTGATTCAGGTGGATTCCAGGGAGCTGCACAGGTTGGGTCTAATTAGGTATCTTGGGCATTTTCTGTTTCTAGATCAGAGAATATAGCCTATGCTGATTTTAAGATCACTATGTATATGACTTTCTCGATGAGAACATTTTTAAGTGATGTTTTGATTAACTTTTAAGAATGTAGAGAGAATAACCAAATATCTATTTAACTAGTGATGTAGTTATATAATTAAAATAACATATGGATTTGGAAGTGTTGCTTTTTTCCACACTTGTGTTTTTCACCGCACCAGTATCGTGGTCATCACCAGATCCCTTTTTGATTATGTCACAGCTTGTTCACAAACACCTCATCCTTGCTTCAGATGAGTCATTTGAGATGCAGCGACTCTGGGTCATGCATCCCAGGAAGAGCAAACCACATATGGCCATTTTTGAGCATTAGGATAATCGAGTTTTGCCTCCATCCTTAGGTGTGAATTTGTCATCGTCACTGTGACAGCACCTTTATAGTGTGGCTTTTAAAAGGATCCTCAAAAAGCTGAACTACCACATTGAACCCTTGGAATTGCTAGACTGGGTGTTTCTTTGCTTCCTATTAGTGATTCTATCGTCATCTAAAAGTAACATTGTTTGAGGTCTTTGGAGCTGATGGTTCTTTCCCAGATAGAACTTTGTGGCTGAAAATAAATTGTTCACAATCACCAAGCAAATAAATGTCCCGTAATATGAGAAGCTTTGTGAGGATTTGACTCTAAAGTAACTTCCTCTCTTCTGCAGTAAGAGTATAGAAACAAAACCAAGCCTTGCCTTTGGTTTGGGTATATCTGAAAAGCAATGGGGTGGCTCAGGTGGGCTGACAAGGTCACTATGAAGTCCAGCTAGAGTTTTAGCAAGCCTGAGCCTGAGAAGCCAGACCTCTTAGGTCCAAAAGGGCCAATAGAGCTGGGACGGGCCAGCTGCCATTCACAGGCAGAGACTGCAGGCTGAGGGGACAGAGGGCTGCCCAAAGCTGGAGAGCAGTGGACCGCATGGCTGAGACTCGACCCCAAGTCTCCTGACGCAAAACCTCTTCCCAGGGCTTGCCCCTCTCCCTAAATATATGTGCCCCAAATTGTCACCAGATCTCAGGAAAGCACTAACTTTGTCTGGGATAAACACCAACCCCAAAGCACACCCGGTCATTACCAGATCGGCAGTGCTTGTCTAGGTTTTGTGGCTTCTTGGGGTTTTCTCGGGTGTCTCTCTCCTAAATCTCTCCCCTGTCCTTTGATTACATGCATAGAAACACTCAGATTTGTAGCCCTTGAGCTCTCTCAAGCAAATCTCTGATTGGGTTTCCCTGAGTGGTCACCCGTCAATCTGCTCTCGGAGGTCCATCCCCAGCTGCTCCGGCCTGTCCTGCCCCACCCTCGCCTTCTCTCCCTTTCCCCTACTCCTCTTATGGGAAGACCTGTCTGAGGGTCCTGAGGAAGGAGACCTGAGGTTTTCCTTTGGGCAAACAGGGCAGGATGGATGACATAATCCCCTTTAAGTCTTAGAAAAACAGCCTTGTGGCTCTTGGCTCTCTTGGGCTCTCATTTTGGTTGCCTGAGAGCACCAGGCAGAAGGCCAGGGAGCCCAACCCCAGCCTAATGACATGCAGAGCTCCAGGGAGCCCCAGAGATGGGCTGTCTGCCGTTGCCCACACCCCCTCACTGAGGACCCTGGCCTGCAGAACCTTCCACGCTGAGATGGGCCCCGAGACGCCCCTTTCTGCCTCTCAAGGCTGCAATTGCTTACACCGCTTCACATGGACTTCCACCTCCTCTCCGAGTGTGTTTTGACGGATAATTTGCCCTAACCTCCTGATGCCAGAAAGTGGGTCAGCCACCTCTCTGGCTGCAGGGAAAGGCAGGTTCCACGGAAGGCTAAATGCCTACTGTTCTGGATCATTTTGAAGAAAAGTGAAATACCTTGAAGAAAGACGAAGATAAAATACTGAAGGGTGCTGAATTAAAAAAAAAAAAAAAATCCTACAGGGGAAAACCCGTATGTCCCTCAAGAGTGGAACAGATAAACAAATCATGGCATATTCACCCCATGGAATACTACCTGCCAGTAAAAAGGAATGAACGACTGATGCACATGCAAACATGGGCGTTGTGTGAAAGAAACCAGACACAAAAGAGCACATACTGTATGATCACGTTTATCTAAATTCTAGAACAGGCAAAAATAATCCGTGTGAAGAGGGGTCAGAGCAGTGATTGCTGAAGAGCAGAGTAGGAGGGTGGATTGACTGGGAGCTTCTGGAAGAGATCTGTATCTCGTTCACGCTGGAGGTCACGCATATGCGTGTGTGCAAAAATTCAGCCAGCTCTTCTCTTAAGATTTATGCACTTTACTCTGTGCGTGTTATGCTTCAATAAAAGCCTCACAAAAAATAGAGAAAGGGAATGAGGAGTCAATGTAGAACAGAAGGACAGTCAAAGGCTCAGAAAGAGAGAGAGGACTATAAAAGGCTGAGGAAAGCCAGGGGAGAGCATTTCCATAACAGAAATGCATAAATCATACAGAGACACTTGGATTTGGTGGCTGAGAGATTATTTGACCTGGCAGAAAAATTTCAATAGGATAGATTTGGCTCAAAGAAAGAGCAGGGTTAGGAGACGTTTGTGGATGATGATGTTATTGTTCTTGTTGTTTAAGTTTTGGAGGTGCCTGAGGAAGTCTATAAGCAGAAGAAAAGAAGCCATTGGAGCAGAATAGAAGAGAGATGAGAGAGAGAGACAGAGACAGAGACAGAGAGAGAGAGAGAGAGAGAGAGAGAGAGCCCATAAAGTTTGGAGCAAAATCCTCAAGGAAGAAACAAGGTCCCGAGGAAAGCAATCTAAAGTTTAGCTGGGAAGAGGGTCATTTGGAAACAGGAGGGAAGGAAAAGGTGATGGTGCAATGCTGAGTCCCTCTGTGTGGAGAAGCTGTGTCCTGAGGGTGCTGGCAGCAGCAGGTGGGCACTTTGTTCCTGTGGGAGGGATGTGGGACCTTGAAGAAGTTGAATAGATTAGTTGTTCTTGGGAATGTGAAAATGTTTCAACAATAGATCAATACTAAAAGCAAAAGAGAGCCAGAACTATAACTGGCTGGATGCCCAGGAAATCCTGTTTTGACATTTGCCAGTCATGTATGGGAACCCAAGGACTGATGATGCAAGAGAGGCAAGTGGACGGGAGAGAATCTAGAAAATCAAAGATGTCTCTCAGAAGAAAGACCCAGAACGACAGAAAATGATGGTTTAATGTTTGTATAAAAGTCCCAGAAAGAGAGCATAAAGAATGGGTGGCTGAAAAAACATTTGAAGAAATAATGGCTGAAAACTTTCTACATTTGGCAAAAAACTTGGAGATTCAAAAAACTCAGAGAACCCTAAACAGAATAAACTCAAAGAAATTTGCTCTAAGACATATCATAATCAAACTACTGAAAACTAAAAACAAAGGAATTATCGTGAAAGCAGCAATGAGCAATGATGTGTTACTTACAAAATAACAATTATGTAAAGGACTGTAGACTTCTCATCAGAAACCACGAAGGCCAGAAAGCAATGGAACAACATTTTTAAAAACTTTATATTTTGAAATAATTATAGAATCATATGTAGTTGTGAAGATAATGTCTCATGTATCTTTCCCCTAATTTCTTCAAGTGGTTAATATCTTACCTAACTATAGTATAGTAGCAAAACCAGGAAACTGATATTGGTACAATCTGTGTGTGTGTGTCTGTGTAGTTCTATGCCATTTTATCACAGATGTAGATTGGTATAAACTCAGCCACAATCAACAGATAGAATTCTTCCATCAAAACAAATTTCTCTGTCATGCTACCCCTTTATAGTCACACTGCTCTCCACCCCAACACAAGTCATGAACCCCTAGCAACCATTGACCTGGTATCTATAATTTTGTAATATTGAGAATTTTCTATAAATGGAATCATACAATATGTGATCTTTTGAGATTGGCTTTTTTTATGCAGTATAATGCCCTCCAGATTCATCCAAGTTGTTGCATGTATCGATAATTTGTTCCATTGCCAGCCCAAATGTCCATCATCGGATGAGTGGATATGGAAAATGTGGTATATCTACACAATGGAATACTACTCAGCTATAAAAACGAATGAAATACTGCCATTTGCAACAACAAGGATGGACCTTGAGAGAATTATATTAAGTGAAACGAGTCAGGCACAGAAAGAGAAATACCACATGTTCTCACTTATTGGTGGGAGCTAAAAATTAATATATAAATTCACACACACACACACACACACACACACACAAAAAAAAACCCGGGGGTGGGGGGAAGAAGATATAAGAACTACAATTACTTGAAGTTGATACGACAAGCAAACAGAAAGGACGTTGTTGGGGGGGAGGGAGGGGAGGGAGGAGGGAGGGAGGTTTTGGTGATGGGAAGCAATAATCAGCCACAATGTATATCGACAAAATAAAATTTAAAAAAATAAAATAAAAAATAATTTGTTCCATTGTATTATTGAGTAGTATTCTGTGGTATAGACATATCACAGTTTGTTTAGCCATTCCTCTATTGTAGGGCATTTTGGTTGTTTTTAGGTTTGGGTTACAACATATAAACCTGCTGTGAAGAATCATATATGAGTTATGTGTGCACATGCATTTCCATTTCTCTGTAATAAACATGCAAGAATGTAAATTCTAGGTCATATGATAAGTGTATCCTTAGTGCTATGGTCTCAATATTTGTGTCCTCCCCAAATCCATATGCTGAAACCTAATCCCCAATGTGATGGTGTTAAGAGGTGGGGCCTTTGGGAGGTGATTAGATCATGATGGTAGAGTCCTCATGAAAGGGATTAATGCCCTTATAATAAAGGCCCCAGAGAGCTGCCTTGCCCGTTCCACCATGTGAGGACTCAGCAAGGAGGCAGTTCTATGAATCAGGAAACAGATCCTCACCAGACACCAAATATGCCAGTGCCTTGATCTTAGATTTCCAAGCCTCCAGAACAGTGAGAAATAAATTGCTGTTTAAGCCTCCCAGATTATGTTTTGGCGTTTTTTGTTGTTGTTGTTGTTATAGGGGCCTGAACAGACTGAGACACTTTGTTAAGGAACTGCCCTACTATTTTGATATTGCCATTATTTTAAATTTTATTTTATCTGTTTTTTTATTTTTTTCTGATAGGTGTAGAGTGATATCTAATGATGATCTTAATTTACATTTCCTTAATGGGTAGTGATATTGAACATCTTTCATGTGCTTATTCATCATCCATGTGTTGTCTTTGGTGAAATGTCTCTCTTTGTCTTTTGCCCAATTTCTAATTGGATTGTTTATTTTTTGTTGATGAGATTTGATAGTTCTTTATAAAGTCTAGTTGTGAGTCTTTTATTGGATATTGGGTATCAGAATTATTCCAAAATAATTTCTCCCAATCTGGGTCTTGTTTTTTCCATCCTATTAACAGGGTATTTTACTGGCAAATGTTTTTAATTTTCATAAAGTCCAATTTGCCAATTTTTATTTTATAGAACATGCTTTTTGTGCCAAGTCTGGCCTAGCACTGGGTCCTGAAGATTCCCCCCCGCCCCCTTTTTTTCTCAATGTTTTATAGTTTCACATTTTTACATTTAAGTCTGTGATCCATTTTGGGTTTTTGTTTTTTTTTTTAAGTAATGTGTGAGTATAGACTGAGGTACACTTTTTTGGCCTGGGTATCCCAAGTTACTCCAGCAGCATTTGTTGAAAAGGCTACCCTTCACCCACTGAATCTCTTCTGCAATTTTTTCTAAAATAATTTGGCCGTATTTTTGTGGGTCTATTTTTGGATTCTATGGTCTGTCCCATTGATATATGTGTGTCTAACCCTCTGCCAGTGCCACACTGTCTTGATCATGGTTGCTATGTGAGTCAGCCTTAACATTGGGTAGAGTGATTATTCTCACTTTATTCTTCTTTTTCAGAATTGCTTAAGTTAGCTTAGTTCCTCTGACTTTCCATATAAATTTTAGAACAATCTTGTCTATATCTACAGAAAAGGTTGCTGGTATATTTATAGGAATTTTGTTAAAACTGTGTACGAATTTAGGGAGAATTGGTATGTTTACTATGTTGAGCCTTCCAATCCATGAATGTGATGTGTCTGCATTTATTTAGACCACCTTTATTTCTTTCATCAGCAGTGTGTAGCTTCAGCATACAAGTCCTATAGGTACATGTTTTGCTGGATATCATCTAAATATTTCTTTTCTTTTTCTTGTGATTGCAAATGGTATTGTATTTTTAATTTCGGTTTCCATGTGTTCATTGCTGGTATATAGAAATAGAATTAATTTTTGTTATGTTAATCCTGTGACCTTATTGAACTCACTTAATAATTCTGTAAGTTTCTTGGTAGATTCCCTGGGATTTTCTACACATACCTTTATGTGACAGTCACCACAGGGGGTGGGGGTGCCTGGGTCCTTAGTCAGTTGCCTTCATCTCTATACCTTTCAGAGTCTTCTTATGTTTGTTTGATGTAGTGCCCAGGGATTTTATTTGAACTCAGAGAGAAGAGCAGGGAAAAGTTTATCTACTCCCTCTTTCCAGAAGCAGAAGTCTCCAAGTGTTGAACTTTTAGAATCACGAATTCAGCCAGTTTTATTTATGTGAGTGGTGAACGGGGCTGGTGGGGTCCCCATCTCTCAGAGGTGGCAGACCTGGAGGGGAATGCACATTATGCTGGTGACCAGTGACCATAGCATGGTGTGAAGTGACTGGGGAGCAGGTTAGATGCGGGCACCTGAATATGCGAAGTGTTAGCTGGGCTGGTGGGGGTGGTGGGGTGCCAGATCCCTGAGGCCTGGTGGGCCCCGGAGGTGCCTAGATTTCAGCATGAGCATGGGGAACCCATGCACAGAGCACAGCAGGGGAAGGATGGGTCGGAATCGTGTGTGAGACCCTCGCTCTGCATGCCGTGCACTGCCCCCTGGGGGTCTCACTCCCGGACTGCTCAAAGCACAAGGGAGTCCAGGAGTCAAATGTTCCCTGCTGGCTTAATGCTTTACCCCTTCCAGATGCCACCTTAGCATTTTCATAGGGGCTTTCCAGTCCGCAACCACAGGAGTCCCTGAGGCCCCCCGGCTGCGGCTGAGCTCAGACGAGAGAGGATGAGGAGACACTGCATCAGGAGCTCCCCAGCAGCACCCAGTCGCCTGCCAGTCACCTGCTGCCAGGGCAGACCGGGGTGTCAGAAAGCTCGAGAGAACTTGCACGTGTGGGGTGGGAGATGCTGTCCTCCAGGAGTGGAAGCACAAAGACAGAAATAGACTAATTTATTCTGCGCTCACAGATGAATGGCCGGCCGTGTCTGCCTAGAAACAGAACAGGGTTCTGAGTTGTGACTATGTTAAATGCCGTCCAGGCAGGGATATGAAGGAAGGACAGGAGGATGAGGGGTGGGGAGACAGGGGGGAGTGTGGGAAGAGAGTTAGTGGTGGCAGAGGTGTGCGTGTGCACGCGCACGTGCCCGTGTAGAAGTGGGAAGGAGTCGGAAGGGGGGGGGTCTGAGAACAGCAATAATATCCTTTCGGGCCATCTTCTTCACCCTGGCAACTTCGGGGTCTGCATGGTTGACTCAGCCAACACCATGGCCTCTGTGGTCCCCAGCCCCAGCCCGGGCCCCTCTCCCCACCCCACCCTCGCTCCAGTGCCCCAAGGCCACCCCTGAACCCCAGCTCTGCCACACCTCCCTGCGGCACCACCCTTCCCAGTGGTCCTGCTCTCGCTGCAGACCTGCACCACAGCTGTGTGGAGATGCTGCCTCTGCCCCACGTGCTGGCTCCATCAGTGGTCACGACACCCTGGCTCCCAGGGATTCTCATTTCTGGTGCTTGTCACCATCATCCTGGAATCGCCTTCTCCCTCGTTGTATTAGTCTACTTCTGTTGCTAATAACAAAATACCCGAAACTGGGTAATTTGTAAAGAAACAATATTTATTGCTTACAGTTTCAGCGGCTGAGAACTCTAAAGTCCAAGGAACACATCTGGTGAGGGCCTTCTTTGATGGCAACTTCAGTGACACAGGGTGTCACATGGCAAAATGGCAGAAGCAGAGAGACAACTTCTCACGTGCTCTCCTTGTACAGCCATCGGAACCACGCCCATGGCCACCATTAAACCATCCATAGATTAATCCACTCACTAGCACATGGCACTCACAATCCAGCCACCTCCTCAGGACCCCACCTTTCAATTAACATAAGAGGATTTCCCACCCCGTTAACACTGTCACAGTGAGGATTAAGTTTCTAATACATTAAACTTGGGGGAGACATAATTCAATCCATAGCACTTGTCTTCCCATGGCACCTGCTCAGAAACGTCCCAACCCAAGGCTGATCCAGCCTGTCCACCTCCAGGGTGAGGAGCAGAGCTGGAGAACATCACACCGATGTGTGGCTGAGGGACACCAGCTTCCACCTGAGCTGGACCCGTTCCCCCACACTGAGCACCGTCCACCATGGCCCAGGACCCCTCTGCCAGGCCCTCATGGCAGTTTTGAACTTTCCTCTTACTTTCTCCTCTGTCCTCAGATGTCCTCACCCCTCTGGGCAGAAGTCCCTGCTCTGTGAGCCTCTGGCACTAAATCCTCTGATCTTCCTTCATGCCCATCTTTGTGCATAACCTTCCTTCCCTCCCTCCCTCCCAGCAGAATCAGAATCTCTGGATCACACTCCTCTGTTCGGAACGGCTCGTCTCTCCATCTCCCTCCTCTTCAGAAACAGAGCAATTTACTGAAAGAAATTTGCCAAAAGCTACATCTCACAGTGACTGATTCCCAAAAGCCAGTCCATTAAACATCAATTTGCCAAGTGACCAATTTCACACATTTACCAAATCACAAAAAACTTATTTTTAGTAATGATTTACAAAATGTGTAGTAATATGTGTTTCACAGTAAGTTTCAAAATCCGTTAATAATTTTTTCCCCACATTTTGGCCGTAGGTTTTTATCTCATTGAGATGTTTTACTTTTGGTTTCTCCACCACTGTTTTCTATCAGGTTTATAGGCCATGTGGTTCACATTTCAGAAGCTGACTACTTCTCAATAGTTGCTTGTAAATGTTTTGGCAACTCCTGAGGCTTTTTTAATTTTAATCTTTGGTTTGCAGAAAAGATGGGTTTGCCCTTCAACTGTAATTTTACACCAATGTGCATCTTCTCTGTTCCTTCAAAGTGGGTTGGCACTCAGCCAAATAAAAGTTTTTTCTGCATGTTAATTTTCACATATCCATGACAACTTCCCCAATGACAAAATCCCAAAGTGGAAACTATAGTTCAATTTAGACACAGGTCTTTAAAATTAGAGTTGACAGTAAATGCAGTTGAGGGAAAATCCATTCATTGGCACCAAAAAATATTGTGCATTCAAGATGTGCCCCACTCCTGAAATATGGAAACCCACATAAAATTGACATTTACCAGGGATGGACAGAGGAACCCATAGCAAAAATGTTGGTGAAAATGTACTTGACATTTGTAATCCAAACTAAATTGCTAAACATAAGTGAAGTAGAAAACCAAACCTGGGTGGGGGGGAATCCTTGGTGTTATAGATACCAGAGCACACAGCTATAGTTTTCAAAGTAATTAGCCAAAACAACTTTTGGGTGAATTACAGGAATCACTTATCAGGGAAACTGACCCTTTAGCAAATTGGTTTTCAGCAAATTGTTTTTCAGCTAGTTGGCTTTTGGGAATTGGTGATTGGTTATTTGGCAAATTTCTTCAACCTTTCCATTTCTCCTGGATCTTTGCCTCTGTAAGCCAAGCATCAGGTCCTTGGAGTCCCCAAACCTGCCAGCCTCCTTCCTATTATAGACCATGAAATGGGCACGTCCCTCATCACAGTCAGGGACCCTCAACCACCCTGCACGGACTCAAGCACAATTCTCGACCTTGTTCACATTCTGATTCTTTTGGCTATTTTATTCTCTTCTCCCCATATTGATCTAAGACCCTTGTTCCTAGTTAAGACCTCCCAGCTCTGCTCACACAAAAGTGATGGGGCAGGATTGACTTTTACTGAGGTTTCAGGTTACCTAGCCAAGCAGTAATTTCAGGTGGAATCTTGGTCACCCCCACTCTGCCAGCTGGCTGCCCGCCCTGGACAGTTCTCCCGTTACCTGTCCTCTTCCTGCACGTTGCTCAGGTCCTCTCCCTCTTCAGCCCCTCCTGCTGCTTTGGGGTAGCACCCCTCTCCCTTTGCCTGCCTCTATTTCCACATGCTGAAGAGGGAAATTCACGTTCCAGAGTCACTCCCCTGGAAGACAGAAAAGCCTGCCGTATTTCTATCAGCTGTGATTCCCAGCAATCCTTCACGCACACACATGCACTGAAGTTTCCCAGCTTGACAAAACCTCTCTTCTGAACTCCTATTCCCCTCTCGCCCTGACTTCCGTCCACAACCAAGCTTCCTGCACCAGCTACTGATACTCGCTGTCTCTCCTTTGTCCCAACCAGTGGACACTTCCTGGCCTTTTTCTTACTTAACCTCCATGCAACATTCAACACCATAGACACTTTCTTCCAGGAACCCTTTTTTGTCCAGTTGCTCTGGCCAGGGCTTCTCAACCTCCTCTGTGCTGTCCTTTTCTCTTGTTACCCTCTAGAGGTCAGCGGATCTTAGCTTTGGCCTTAGGACTCACCTCTTCCATAAGCAGGCCCTGGATGGTCCCACCCACCCATGAACTTAACCACCTCTTGCATGCTGCTTTGGAGTCTCTGGTGTCTTTGTCCCAGGCCCTGGACCGCTCAGGACAACACTCAGATGTCTCCAGAATTCACCACGTGCAAAACTGAACTTATCCTCTTTCCCCTAAATGTGTGTCCACTGCCTAAACCAGGAAACTGGGATCATCTTAAACCTTCCCTTTCCACCAGATCCAAGTTGGGCAGCTCCTCCCTCCAATGCCTCTGAAGGCCACTTTGTCCTCACCAACCCCCAGCTCCTGCCTGAGCTCAGGCACCCGTCCCTTCTTGCCTGGGGTAAGACCGTTGCCCTGGCCCACCTGTCTTCTAATCTACTCCCAGCACAGCTGCCAAGTGCAAGGTTAGCCATACCTTCTCTCTCCTGGCTTGCCTGAAATCTTTCACAAGGCTCAGAGCTTTCAAGGTAACATTTCAAGCACATGATCTTTTGCAATTTCACATTTTCTTCTCTCTCCAGCCCCCAAATTCAGCTCAGGCTCTGTGGCATCTGGAGAACATGCCTTGACCTCACCTCTCCAAGGTGTTTTGTGCCTACCTAGCAAAATTCTCAGCCCACATTACTCTGATCATGAACTTCGTTGCCTGTGAGATCCTGGAGGGCAGGCCAAGTCTGACAGTATTCATAGCTCTGAGGTCTAGCACGCGATGGGCATTCAATAAAGTTTTGATAGAGAGAGGACCAATATCCCCGACTTCTCAGCTCATGATGTCTCAGTGCAGAACTTGACTATGTGTGAGGGAGAGGTAGAGAAGCCTGCAGGAAACCCCACAAGTCCAAGGCAGCCACAGTGTGGCCAAGCAACTTTGAGGGCAAAGGCGATCGGCGGTAGGGTGCAGCCTTTCCTCCACATTGGGGAAGACACGACTTTCTTTATTCTGTCTCCCCAGGACTCCACCAAAGGAGGCTGCTGCCCTGGCAAGGGGAGGTGGTCCTGCTGGCAGGGTCTTTCCTACCATGAAAGTCCTCAGCAGGGTGCTGGGACAGCATCGAGGTGCCACAAGCATGGGTTGACTAAACATACAAAATGAATTTGGCTCTGCCTCAAGGCAGGGGCATGTTCTGTGTGCCGAGACCTCCCCTTCCGCCTCATCACATTTGAATTAGAGGGACTCTGGCCCCTGCTTGGCTCACCTCCTCAGCACGGAGGGGCCAGGCGTGGTGCTATGGTGGCAGTTGGAAAGGATGAGTGGTTTAGAGTCTTCTGGGGTCAGGCCACCAGTCCCCACAGGGCCTCACTGCTAGGCTGCTCCCTAGGTGCCATTGACCTGTGACAAAACACAGTCCAGGCAGGTCAAATTCTTTTCCAGTCCAGTGCCTATTGGGCACTCCAGGTACAGATGATGTCACCAATAAGACGTCCAGGCAGGAGGTGGCAGCTGGCTCCCAAGTCCAGCCCAGCAGGCCAACTCCTGTTGCCAAGGGAGATGGTGCCTAATTCACCATGACAGGACAGAGCCCTCGCCAAGTCCTCTTCGAGAAAGGCAGGGAGGGGCACTGCAGAATAAAATATGGCTGGCTCTGCACAACACAGTGTGCCTGGTGTCAATGGATGGGGGGACATGCTGGCAAAAGCTCTATGAAAAATAGCTCTTAAAGATGCAGAAAGCAAGAGGAAGACAGAAGATCCCTTAACTGTCTTAGAGCTGCAGTGCTGTAATTGGTCTATGGAAAATCATTCAACATCCACATTAGTAATCAATTGGAATATTAATGAAGAACCATGTTTTGGCCTAAAAGATTAGCAAAAACTAACATTTGAATGGCAATTCCTAGAGCTGGTGAAGATATGGTAAATCTGCGGTCTTCCCACATTGCCCTTGACAATATGCATTTGTACAATCTCCCACGGAAGGCAAAATATGGAGGAAAGTATCATCAGAGTGTTAACTGTCATTTTGATAGACATGTGCCGTGCTCAAATTATAGTTCATTATAAATGTTTTAATACTGTGTCTTGTATTGAGATGACGACTACTGTTCATGTAGCAACGTGGAGGCATGCTGTGGCAACAGAGCACACGCTGCGTGTGTTCAATGACAATGAGTGGGTGAAGCAACATTCACAAGAAAGCAGAGCCCAAGTTAACCCACCAACGTGACAACTGCATTTGTGTTTGGGTGTGGGGGTAATAGGAGATTATTTTTTCTTTTTCAAATTTAGTGTAATTTGACATTACGATAAAAATATTTTTCTGAGACTTGAGGGTTGCTGAGCAGAAATAAAAAAGGCAAGGGAGACTAGTCCCCACGTGGGCGAGAAGGAGCCTGACTTTCTAGGGACTGGACTTCGCTTTGGTTTGGACAGGGCAGGGCTGGAGGCCAGGCACAGAAGTAGGGAGAAACATTTGCTGACCAGCCTTTTCTTGGGATCCTAAGAAGTCTGGAGAACAGACAGGCTAATCTTAATTGGGGAAAGTGTGAAGACCTCACATAGGGCTCTTTGGGAAGCCTCCTGGCTCTAAGATGAGCAGTCTCTGAACAGATCTGTCATAGACCCATGAGGACCCCAGGGGGGACCTGAGGAAGAAATGTCATCAATTCTGAAGAGGCTGCAAGATGCTGGAAGGAAGAGGGCCAAGGAGCAGGGATGGGGGCAGGTGGAATGGCTTTGAGGCTGTCAGGAGAAGTGATAGTCACAGTGCCTGGGCTTCAGAGTACTGGAGAAGGGATTCTAGTTCTCCAGTGCGGGAAGGTAGCATGTGGCTTTGGGGATGTGTTGATGATTTTGTACTCAGAGAGCAGGCTTGAGTGGAAAGAGTCACCAGGACAGGTGTATAGGGTGCCCATATAGCCCAGAGCTTTGTATTAGAACCTCATGTATTAAGAGTGAGCTGAACACATGAATGAGGCTTTATACCGAGCACTGGGGTGCAATAACGTGGTCTCAATTGGGTCTGACATTGTCCAATCATAAGTCACTGTTTCCCATGACTCACTGCAACTAAATCTTAGAAACATCAAAAACCTCGTTTTCTTACATAACCCCTACTGAACACATTTATCAATCAACCATACAGTACATACGGAGATACTGTGAACTCCTTAGAACTAAGCCTTGTAGGATACAAAGGAAGCCCAAGACAGAGCTCTGTTCCACAAGGGATGCTTTGTCTGCACCCCGTCCCTGCACTTAGGTTTTCCTCCGTGGGTTTTGTCTAATATTTTATTAAGGCCAATGCTACAGAATCAGGGGCACCATATTTGTAATGGGTACAATTGATAATTTGCAGGGACAATGGAGAAGAGTCCATCTATAATATGAGAAATGAATCTGAATGTAAATCAGGTAAAGGCAAACATCTTTTAGAGCTAAGTGCAAACAAGAAAATATGCAAAATTAAGGGGAAACCATGCCATCTTCACGGTGTGTGTGAAGTGCACTGGAGTGCACTCTCATTTGCACTGGAGTGACTTTAACTCACCAATTTATTTGCAAATAGACAAAGAGGAACCTAAAACACTTTCATTATCTTTAAAGAGAAATTTACCAGCCGAAGAAAATGTTCCTTCCAACAGCCCATAATCTTGGTCAGCCTCCTCTATGCTCCCAGGCCCTTGCTTTGCTGAGTCATCCCACTAAGCAGCCCCCTCAGACACAGAGCCCAGCTGCCACCTGCTCACCAGGGGTGTGGAGGGGACCAGTTGTCTGCCACCACAGAACTTCAGAACCTTGCTATCTTGGTTGTTTTCAGTGCTGTAATTATTTTGTCTATAGGTAAAAAGCATACTATTTATATAAAATCATGTATTTAGGTAAAAATCCATATATAAGATCATATCAAGTGTTAAAATACGGATAAAATTGGCATGATCTTGAAATCTGAAGAGAAAGGACTTTCCTTTTCATCTGGTTTTACCTTCCGCTTCTAAAGAGCTGTTTATTCTGTTTTAAAGATCTCCTAGTAGAATATATACACACAAAAAAGGAAGTTGCCAAATAATAGGTATACTATAATCCCAGTTCTGTTTACACACACACACACACACACACACACACACACACACACACACACACACACACCTACTATCTCTCTCTCTTTCTCTCCACTCACATGAAAAAATCTGAATGGTTTACAAACCATTGAGAGTAGTGATCCATAGGGCTGTGAATATAGAGGAATCTCATTTTCTAAATTTTGCTTTTGTCTAATTTGTGATAATTTTACAATGAGTCACACGACATAGTAGTCAAAATGTCCAGGATATACTAAAAAATCATTTGTCATACCAAGAACCAGGACAATCACAACTTGAATGAGAAAAGGTAATCATTGGATGCCAACACTGAGATGACTCACATGTTGGAATATTCTGAAGAGCATTTTAAAGCAGCAATCATAAAAATTATTCTATAGGCAATTAAAAAGACTTTTTGAACAAAAGAAAAACTAGAAACAATAAAAAATCTGAGTAAAGGAACAAAATATATTAAATAACAAGCTAGAAGTTATAAAACTGAAAAATACAATAGCTGGAATGAAAACTCAGTAGTAGTTTGGAGACAACAAGGAATGAATCAGTGAACTGAAAGACCCATCTGAGCAATAGAGAGAACATAGACTAGAAAAGAAATGAACAGAGTCTAAGAGATCTATGGGATGATAACAAAAGACTTAGCATTCTTATCATCAAAGTCCCAGAGGAGAGAAGGAAAAGTGTGGGGCTGAAAAAATAATCAAATAAATAATGGCTAAAGATTTCCCAAATTTGGCTAGACACAAGCCTACGGATTCAAAAAATAAAAAGCAGAACAAATCCTAAACAGGATAAATCCAAGGAAATCCATGCCCAAACAAATCATAGTCAAATTTCTGAAAATTAAATACAAAGAAAAAGTCTTGAAAGATACTAGAAACAACACATTACTTAGAAAACTGGAGCCAGAAAGAAGTAGCACAGCATTTTACAAGTACTCATAGAAAAAAATAGTCATCTCTGAATTTTATACCCAGTAAGACTATTCTTGCTATATCAGTCTGATTTTGATGTTTGTTCTCTCTCTTCAAACTATATATTTTTTGCCTTTCAGTATGCCTTGTAATTTTTTCTTGGTAGCCAGATGTGACATGCTAGATGAAAGGAGCTGCAGTAAATAGGCCTTTAGTAATGTGGTGGTAAGGTGAGGGGGAAGGGGAATTATTCTATAATCCTATGATTAGGTCTCAGTCTTTTAGGGAGCCTGTGCCTCCAAACTGTGAACTTCACAAGTGATTCTCAGTCCCCACCTTCACCCTGCTTAGGCGGGACAAGATGGCTAGAGGGGGCTGGAGTTGAATATTTCTCTTCCCTATGTGGAAGGCTAGGCTAGAGGTGGCTATTTCCCTTCTCCCAGATTGGTTAAGCTCTAGTAAAACCCCAATAATTCAGGCTCTAGTAAAATAGTTTCTCTTGAGGTCAGGCCTTGTTATGTGGAACAGAATGCTCTGGCTTATGTAAAAATTGTTTCTTTTTCTCTGCCCCTACTGGAAACATAAGGAGACATTTGTCTGATTACTGTGAAATCTCGGTTGAACTGCTAGAGCTAAACCTCACAAGAGCATGGGAGGCCCCTTTGACTGGGTCCCCCTGGAGTGTTTAACCCTCGTATTTGTCCATTCTGAACCTCCAACAATTAATCCATTACAGTTCAGGTTTTCCTACCCAGTACTGGTTCCCACAGAGATTTCTGCTCAGGTTTTGTACTCCACTAAGTTGTGATTCTCTGTATTTGACTGTTGGTGTCCCCAATTTGGGAGGCAGTGGTTTGCCCTATGATCTCACTTCTCTGATGGATCTAAAAAGGTGGTTGGTTTTTCAGTTTCTTCAGCTTTTTACTTGTCCCTAGGATAGTGACAACTTCAAAGCTCTTTAGTTGCTGGGCTGGAAACCAGAACTCAAACTATTCTTTAGGAATGAAGGAGAAATAAAGATATTCTCATACGAAGGGAAACAAAGAGAATATGTCACCAGAAGAGTTACCCTTAAGGAATGACTAAAGGAAGTCCTCTAAAGAGAAAGGAAATGGAAGACTTCAGGACCTCAGGAAGAAGAAAAAAAGTAGGCATCACTATAAAATACAACCAACTGTTTAAACAAAAATAATAACAATGTACAGTAATGTTAACATATATATAATTAAAGTGAATTACAACAATAAAATAAAAGCCAGGAGGAGAAAAATAGAAGTACACTTACTATTGTAAGCTTCTTATTCTAAATGTGAAATGGTAAAATATCACTTGAAGGTAAGCCATGATAAGTTAAAGATGTGTTCTGTAAGCCCTAAGGAATACTAAAATAACCCAGTCACAAGGAGTTATAGCAAATAAGACAATAAAAGAGATAAAACTGAGTTATAAAAAAAGCTCAGTCCAAAAGAAGGCAGAGAAAGAGGGGAAAGGGAGCAAAGAACAAATGGGATGAATTGAAAACAAACAAACAAACCCAGCAATATGACAGTGTTAAATCTAACCATAGCAATGGTTGATATCAATATATAAACATTTGTGGGATGCCACTACAGCAATACTTATAGCACTAAATATCTATTTTTTAAAAGAAGGAAACTTCTCAAATCAATGATCTCAACTTCCACTTTAAGAGATTAGAAAAATAAGAACAAATTAAACCCAAGTAAGCATGAAAATAGAAATAAGAAAGATCAGAATGAAAAATCAAGGAAATAGAAAACAGAAAAACAATAGAGCTTAATCAATAAAACCAAAAGCTAGTTCTTTGAATACATTAATAAACTGTAAAAATCTCTGGTCAGACTGATCAGGAAAAAAGTATTTAAGACACAAATTAGCCAATATTAGGAATGACAAAGGTGATACTCTCTCAGATTCTACAGATCTTAAAAGGATAATAAGGAAATATTGTGAACAACTTTATGTCTATAGATTAGAAAACTTAGATGAAATAAATTTCTTAAGAGACACAACCTACCAGAGCACATTCGAAAAGAAAGAAATAACCTGAACAGCCCTCTATGTATAGAAAAAATTGAATTTGTAGCTAAAAATGTGCCTGTGAAGAAAATTCCAGGCCAAGGTGGCTTTACTAGTGAAATCTACCAAACATTAAGAGAAGTAGGGATAACAATACTTACAGACTTTTTCAGAAAACTGAACAGAATAATTTCAGATCATTTTATAAGGCCATCATTGCCCTGATTCCAAAGCCAGACAAAGAAAACTACAGAGCATAAACCTCATGAACATAAATTCAACATTCCTAAAAAAATTAGTAAATCCAATTCAACAGTATATAAAAAAAAAGATCAAACATTATGACCAAGTGGGGCTCATCCCAGGAATGCAAGGTTGGTTTGATATTCCAAACCCAATCAATGTAAGTCACCATATTAACTGCAAAATAAAAACCATGTGATCATCTCAACAGATGCAGAAAAAAAATTTGAAAAAGTCTAACAACAATTTCTCATTAAAAACTATTTAAAAAGTAGAAATAGAAGAGCACAGTCTCATTCTATTTAACAGCAACTACGAAAAACCTATAGATAATATTATATTTCATAATAAAAGATAAAATTTTCTCACCCTAAGATCAGGAAGCAGGGAAGGATGTCTGATCTCACCACTTTATTCAGCATAGTACTGGAAATGCTAATCAGCACAATAAGTGAAGAAAAAATAAATAAATAGCATACATTGAAAAGATTCATAGTTAGCACAATCACATATGTACAAATCCTCAGGAATGTACAAATAAAATACCAAACTCAAAAGTGAATTTAGCAAGGTTGCAGGACATAGAAAAAATATAAAATATTACTGTATTTTTATATACCAGTAATAAACTATCAGATATCAAAATTTAATTCATTTACAATGGTATCCAAAGCATGAAATAATTATGGATAAATCTGAAAAATATGCACAAAACCTGTACACTAAAAATTACAAAACATTTCTGAGATAATTTAAAGAAGACTTAAATAATTGTAGAGATTTATTTTGTTCACAGGTCAGAAGACTCATTATTGCTAAAATGCCAACTCTCTAACTCAATGCTAATCAAATTTCTGGCAGGCTTTTTGTAAAGATTGAAAAGCAGATTCTAAAACTTATATGAAAATGCAAAGGACTAGAATAGCCAATAGAACTTTGAAAAAGAGAAAAATTAGAGGGTTAAGACTATCTTCTTTCAAGATTTATTATAAAGCTACAGGTAATCAAAACAGCCTGGTATTAGCATCAAGATACCTGACAAGATCAATGGACCAAACAGAGTCCAGAAATAGACACATACATAAAAATATGGACAACTGATTTTTGACAGAGGTGCAAAAGCAATTCAATGGCGAAAGAATAGCCTTTTCAGCAAATGGTACTGAAACAATTGGATGTCCATGTGCAAAAACAAAAACAAAAACAACTTGGGTCTAAAACTTGCATCATATAAAATAGTAATGCAAAATGAATTGTAAATCTCAATGTAAAATCTAAAAGTATAAACCCTTAGTAGAAAACATAAGAAAAATATCCTTGTGACCTTGGATTAGGAAGAGTTTTTAGGTATGGTACCAAATACACAATCCATAAAAAAAAAATTGATAAATTAGACTTTATCAAAATTTAAAACTTCAACTCTTTGAAAGACACTATTAAAAGAATGAAAAGACAAGCCACAGATTAGGGGAAAAATTTTGCCAAGCATATATCTGATAATGCACTTTCATCTATAATATGTAAAGAACTCTCAAAACTCAGTAATTAGAAAACAGTCTAATTAAAAATAAACTGGATAAAAGATTTGAACAGACATTTCCCCAGAGAAGATGTACGGGTGGCAATAAACATATGAAAAGATGTTCAACTTCATTAATCATTAGGGAAATGCTAATTCAAACTACCACGTGATATCACTACACATATTTTAGAATGTCTGAAATGAAAAAGACTGACCATAGCAAGTGTTGGAGAGGATGTGGAGGAACTGGAATTCTCATACACTGCTGGGAATATAATTATACAAGCACTTTGGAAAGCAGTTTAAAGTTTCTTAGAAAGTTAAATACATGCCTACCATATGCTCCAGCCTTGCATTTCTGAGAGAAAAGAAAGCAGACTCCATACAAATACTTTTGCACAAATGTTCATGGTAGCTTTATCTGTATTAGCCCTAAACCGAAAACAACCCAAATGTTTATCAACAGATGAAGGAATAAGCAAATTGTGGTTTATCCGTTCAATGGACTATTAGTCAGGAAAACATCAATTAAAAAAAAAAAAAGAAAGAAATGTTTGATAAACACAACGTGGATGAATCTCCAAAATAAATATGTTGAGTAAAAGAAGCCAAACATGGAAAGACTACATACCATACATTCCATTCATAGAAAACTATAAAAAGTGAAAATCTACACTGATTTAAAACACATCAGTAGGGATAATTGGAAGTGGGGGAAAGGAGGTCTGGGAGGGAGATTACAAAGAACCATGAAGAAATTTTTTTGGCGGGGGATGAATACTTTCACTGTGTTGTGATGGTTTTACAGATATATAGATACGTAAAAACTTATATCGTGCACTTTAAATATGTGCAGTTTTTGTATGTCAGTTATACTGCAATAAAGCTGCTCAAAAAAATAAATGACTAAGGCCATGGAGGATATCAGGAGTTTACTCTCATATGACTGTTCTCTATCTGGCCTGCAAACAAGTGCACACAAAATCTACATATTTAACTGGAGCCTGCCCACCAACACCTCTGCAAAATTATCCAAATCACTGGGAGAAAGAGATAATAATTACATTAGAAATCACGATAAAATGTTTGTTTCCATATACTTCCACCCCATGCTGCCCCCCTGGCCCTGATCTGGGTTCTCTGTAGCAGGTGGCTGCCAGTTAACGCAGCTTGGGGCTTTTCTCTTTGGCTTGGAGGATCTGAACATGAGTTCTGCCCAAGTTTGCATGTGCTGATTCACGTGCTCGGAAAGTACCTCGGGCTGACCACAAACTAGAGTTCCCTATGGCTGCATCAATGTTAAAACTAATCACTATTTCCTAGGTTATTTGTTTTTTTAAAAAATCCCATGGTCTTCATTGCAATCACTGTTAAATAGTCTATAAGATATTCGCACTTCTTTTCTGTTCTTATAACTGCCTAACCTTTAATATTTTTCTCTTTCCACTCTGTAGGAAATCTATTCTTACTAGAGAATGATTCCAACATTTTCTTCAAGCTCTCCTTCCTTTTTCTGCATCTCTGAGAAGACCTTCCACCCAGCTGCCATGAAGGGGCCCAGATTTAAGGGCTATCCTTGGCACCCCAAATGTGCCAGATAGAGTCACTGAAGTAGCCCCACTCGGATACAGCCATCTAAAGCATCAGTTCACTTCTTGCCAGAAAAAGCTTGTGCCTCTGCAAAGCCTTTTCCAGAATGAGCCACACCATGGTGAGGTGGGGGAGGAGAGACAGGGCACCAGTGGGCCTGGGTTTCTAGAACTCCTCATCAGCTTCCATACCTCATCCCTGTTTTGTAACATCCATGGGGGACCACTGGACGTTTCATCTCCGGGAGAAAGGGAAGAGAACACCGCTGCACTTCTGTCCTTGCTGAAAAGGATGCTCTATCAGAGAATCTCCCAACAAATTTCAGAAAGCTTTAGCAGCTAACGTGCTCTGATCTCCCTAGGACAGGCCACAGCAAGGATCTGATCCCAGGTCAGTCTGGCCAGAGGACCCACAGCTGTCCACACACAGTGTGCCACCTCCCCAGTACCACTGAATCATTCCTGCTTTATAATCACCTTTACAGCTGCTGGTGGATGTTGCTCGTCAGTGTTTCCCAGGTGATTGGCACTTCAGATGCTCAGTTATAAGATGTGTGCATTTCCACCGACATCTGGAGGAGCTGACAAACCTGGACTCGAGTGGATGCCTCTGGAGCTTCCCAAAGTATTAACATTACTCTAGATAGAGGCTGGGCCTCCAGGATGTCAGGAATGCCGTGCTCGTGCCCTCCAGGTTCCCCCACAGACAAAGCCATTTGTCTGCTAGGCAGGCAGGGGCCCTTGCCACAGGCCTTTTAGGCTAGGATAAGGAGTTTGAACTTTATTCTGAGATAGGATTTGCACAGGGGAGTGGTATGATCAGAGGCCTCAAGAAAGGAGGCTCAGAGACCAGGCCAGAGTCCACTGCTGCAGCCCAGGCAAGAGAGGACGGTGACTTGGAGTTTAGCAGAGCCAGTAAGAAGGAAAGAAATGGAAACATTCAGAAATGGTTTCAGAGGCAGAGTCAAACTGGACTTGATGAAGAACTGGAAATAGGAAGGGAAATAAAAAGAAGACCGAGTCTGACTCGAGATTTTGTTGTGAGGCATGTGAGAACCCAAGACAAGAAAAGGTGAGGTAAAATCGGGTGTGGGAAAATCTTGTACTTTGTTTTGGACAAATTTGAATGTGAAAAGCCTGTTAAGTGTAAGTAGAATAAGCCATGGTGTACGTGAGTGTGGGTTCTGGATGCATAGGAAATTCAGGAGTCATGAGCATGTAGATTGCACTGAAAGCCGTGAGAGTGGAAGAGGCCACCACAGGGGTCAGCATGCACCAAAAAGGGAAGAGGGTGGGGAAGAGCCCCGGGCAGGGCAGCACCTGGAGCCAAGGCAATAGCATGGCCAAGAAGACCAAGGAGGACAAGTTAGTGCTGCAAGAGGAGGGCAAAATATGTGTGGTGTTCTGGAAGCAAAGAGAATAAAGGGCCTCAGGAAGAAGAGTGGTCCACTGTGCCAGGTAAGATGAAGACAGAGAAGTCCACTGAATTTGTTAGGGAGAAAGCATCGTAGGCAGCCATGTAAATGGTTATATCTAACGGTTATATCTGAAAGAATGCTGGTCACTCCCCATGCACTTAACAGGCACCTACTATATGCCAGGTATCCTTTCAGGCACTGGGACACAGAGATGAATAAGACATGGTCTCTGCTCTCAAGGAGATCACATCGGTGAGGAAGAAACAGGCACGGGCCAGTGTTTCATTCAATCTGTTGTCCCACTGATCCTGTGACAGTCCTGTGCATCAGTTGCTGTCATTGCACCATTTTACCAATAAGGAAACCAAGGCAGGGAGAGGGCATGTGCCTCAGATGTTCAGCAAAGCCAGGGTGTGACAGTAATATAAAACCTTCACAGTGGTGACTGGGAAAGGAAACACCCAGGCGTCTTTGCACCAGGAGGATGGTTCATCTGAAATGCAGATGGACTTTGGACGAGCCCGATGCCTTCTTGTCCGGGCACTGCAGCTCCAGACCAAATGCTGCTGCAAAGACTCCTGTTGGGTAAAAATGACTATACCTACGGCCAACTGATTCTTGATAAACGGTTGAATGGGGGATAGAAAGTTCTTTTCCATAACTGTTGCTAGAGCAACTGGATATCCATATGGGCCCAAAATAGAATTTTGATCCCTACCTCATGCCAGACACTAAAATGAGCTTGAGATGGATCAGACATCTAAGTGTGAAAACTGAAATTATAATGCTTCTGGAAGAGAATATGGGAGGATATCTGCATGATGTTGGGGTACACAAAGCTTTCTTAAGACAAAAAAAAAGCAATAACCATAAAATTTTAAAGGAGGTAAGTGGAACTTCATTAAAATTACAAAGCATTTAATAAAAGGCATCATTAATAAAGAGAAAAGGGCAGCCACAGACTAGGAGAAGCTCATCGCTGCACATATATGAGACTGAGGACTCAAATCCAGACTACACAAAGAACTCCTTCGCATTACGGCCTGGTGTCTTGACTGCATGTCCCTCGATCAATTGCTTCTTTCCTTTAAAACAAATTTTCAAAAGGGCACAGCTTTTGGGAAGCCACACAAGTAGAAGCAGGAACTGTTCCAGCTTTGGAAAGGGTCCTCCTGCCTGAGGGGGGTGCCTCTGGCCAGTGCAGAGAGGATGTCCCTCAGCCACGCTGATTCCAAGGAGATATGGAGTTGGGGCCCGAGAATTTTGAAAAATTAAAGCCAGTTCATAGGTGCATTTTCTTTGCCCATGGCAGCCAGGAGAAGAACCAGGAAGACTCCAGACTTGCCCTCCTTTTTTTTTTTTTTGCCAAGTATGTTAGTCAGGGTTGTCCAGAGAAACAGAACTAACAAGATGTGTGTGTTAGAAGAGATTTATTTTAAGAAATTGGCTCACACAATAGGGAGGCTGGCAAGTCCAAATTCTGCAGGGTGGGCCAGCAGGCTGGAGACCCAGAAAGAGCTGAGGCTGCAGTTCGAGTCTGAAGGAGGTTTACTGGAGAATTCCCTCTCGCTCGGGAAGGTCAGTCTTTTTTCTATTCAGGCCTCTGACTGATTGGATGAGGCCCACCCACAGTATGAAGGGCGATCTCCTTTACTGAAATCCCACGAATTTAAACGTGAATTTCTCACTCCCAAACACCCTCACAAAAACATCCCGAATGATGTTTGAGCACCTATCTAGGCACTGTGGTCCAGCTAAGTTGACACATAAAATTAACCATCACACCAAGTGTGCTACTGACCTCCACCCACTGAGGAGAGGAGAGACGTGCTCAGAGGCTGAAGAATTTTCACTAAGTTTGGGGGCAGCTCTGAGCAATACAGCCGTGATCCAACAAGTTCACAACAGCTTTGCCAGACAGCAGATGCCTGAGATCAAGGCAAATTTCAGCACATAGGGAGATGCTTCTCCTCCTGCAGGGGTTGCCCCCAGAAGATGGTGTGCATTCGGTGAGCTTTGGGAAGGACTGATTGATTTAGGGTCATGCAGTCAAGGCAACTGGAGAGCCTAGGGAGTCCAGCTCAGAAAAAAGAATGTTAAAGTAGAGTGAAGTCGAAACTCAATTTAACCTGATGGCTGCTGCGTCTGACTAGAAAATGCTGCATGAATGAAGAGAGCAGGGAGACAGTGGGGGAGCTGGGCACAGGAATGTGTGCTTCAGCGAGAGGCTGCCCCGAACCAGATGCTGTGGAAGGACGACACGCAATCCCACAGTATAAAATAGAAAATGTCGGAGGGAACACAAAGATGTGCCTTGCCCTGGGGGACTGTGAGAGGGTCTAGCAGAACACCAGCAGATCAAGCAAAGGAAACACACCGCAAAGCAAGATTGGGAAACCCAAAGAAGAGGGTACTGTGAGGCCAGGATCTCTTGTCTCTTGCAGACCCCTAATGACGTTCCCCACCTGTGCTGTGTGTACATAACGTGGATTAAATAAAAGTGATGCAAAGAGTTGCTTGCCCAGATTCTATGACCTGACACTGTGTCTCAGAATCCCTGTTAGTTTTTCTGGAAATATAACTACTGTCATGGACTTAAAAAACGTGGAAATGGTATTCTCTATCTGCAAATTTTTCTTGTTAACTTTTGAGCTTTTGCCTGGTTAAAGACTTAAAAATTTTGCATCAGATCTTGCTTAAACTATATCTTGTTTCTTCTCATAATAATAGAAAAACTTAGTGTCTTTATTTTTGATACCTAATTGCTTTGAGGATTTTTTTGAACACTAAATTTTGTTTCTTATCTTTTATACTATTTATTTTAAGAATTACAGTTTTAATGCAAATAATCTGAAAAGAATGAAAGTATGACTTCTAGTAATTTTCATATTGCTGCCAGTACAAAAGTGATAAACATCCCAATTTATTTTGGCAAAAAAAATTTCTTTAAATGGGCAAAATACTTGACTGACCAGACACTTCACAAAAAAGGATATCTAAATGGGCATGAAAATGCTCTCAAACCATTGTTTATCAAGGAAATGCAAATTAAAGCCACATGAGATACCACTACACACCCACCCAATGGCAAAAGAGACCGGCAGTACCAATTGCCAACAAGGAGGCAGAGCAAATGGGATGCTCACCGCTGGCAGGAATGCAGAAGGGTACAGCAACACTGGACAGGTGTTTGGCGTTTTCTAGTAACATTAAATATTCGCCTCCCAAATCACCCAGCAATTCTACTCCCAGGTTTTTATCAAAGAGAAATAAGTGCAAATATCCACTAAAATGCTCATTAACTTTATTTGTCATAGCTAAAAACAAGACACAACCCAAATATCTGTTAAATGCCTATACAGACACAACCCAAATGTGGTATGGCTATGCAATGAAAAACCACTCAGCAATGACAAAAAAGCAATTGCATGCAAACTTGGATGAATCTCAGAAATGTGCCAGGTGAAAGAAACGACACAAAGTTTCCTGTACGGTAACTGTATGGTCCCATGTTTATGAAGTTCAAGAACAGGCAAAGCTAATCTATGATGACAGTAGATGTCAGAGTAGTGGTTACCTCTGGGGGCAGGAGGGGTCCCTCTCTGGATCTTGATGTGGGTGGTGATTGCACGGGGGAATACACAAATATATTTGTACATTTTACTGTATGTGATTTATATCCCAATTTTTTAAATTGTAGAACAAAATAAAGGTGGAGGGTAGGACGCTACTGTGTGCCAGGAGGGAGCTCTTCTGGAAGGGCTGATTCTCAGGCTGGGTGGAGAGCTCCCCCAAGCCAAGAGCCGGCTCACAACCGAAGACTGGCCAGTCTTCCTTCCAGCGCTGGGAGCAGGGCCTCTCTCCACTGGACAGAGCAGCCCAGCCTCAGCATGGTGGCTGGCAAGTAATGACAGGTGATCAGTAGAAAGTGCTGGAAGGCCGCCCCTCTCTTCATAGTGTGGCCAGACTCCTCCATCAGCCTCCACAGGTCTCAGAAGGCATTGATAGCATGTTAACCACAGCCCAGGGGACTCTCCATGCCTGCCACAATTCAGTCACACCAGGGTGCCCCTCAGCGGAGAGGTGGGCTTTCTTTGAGACTCTGAGCATTGAGCCAGGACCACCTGCCCCTGCCAGTCTCCCCAGGCAGAACCAGGCAGCAGTGGCAGTGGGGACGATTCTTACTTTTTGGGCTGCTCAGGCCAGGCATCTAATCAAGTGCTCTCTTTCTTGTTAGCTAGTGCCTTTCACCTGCAGTGTCAATCAGGGGTCTTGTTCCAAGGGGAGCAGCCAATCCCACTAGGGGCTGCGTTCCTGGGTTCCAATCTCTCCCTTTCTCCCTCCGACCCTCTCTCTCCAACTTTACTTTCTCCTGTGCTGACTTTGTTTTCTAGATTGCTTTCTCACTTCATCCTTACGTTCTTGATTTCAGACTAAGAGACCTTCTCTTTCCAGGGTAGGGCTCTGTGATTGGCCAGTGACGGGTGGGCTCACCCCTTGATTGACAGTCCCGCCCCCTGCAGGGGGGAAGGGCAGAGTCAAAAAGGAAGCTCCACTCTTCCTGCAGAGAAGTGACTAGAGTCTATTCCATAGGCCTGCTCCACAGACAGGCAACCAAGGTCCTGAACCCAGACACTAGCCCTAAGAGGAAGAACTGAGATTTCACACCAGCTGCCTGTCAGGGGTCAGGGCACATGAACTGGAAATTCCTGGAAGCCTGTGTCCCATTTTGACATAAGGGAGGCAAGCCTTGGGGGATTCTTGCTCCACTGGGACAGAAACCATGGAGAAGACATAGTCCTAGTGCAGACTCTTGTCCCCTTTCTGTAACCCACACTTGCTGGTGATGACACTAGGAGGGGTTCTCTCTGGAAAACAGTGATTTGGATCTGGGCTCTTTCTGAAGACAGGGCTGGATGTTCCCTCTTGCAGGGGGCTTGTGCAGAACAGTTTTCCCTGCTGTGAGGGAAGCTCGGGGCTGGGGGCTGGGAGAGGAGGGGGTAGACGTGTCACACACAGGCCTCCACTTGTCTTCACCCTCCAGAGACACAAGTTAGGGGCAGGGAAGGGAGAGGGGTGTGTGTTTTCCCTGTGTTTGGGAAACTGGCTGAGAGGGAGCCCCTTTGGATGCAGCCCAGCTGCCTTGGGGCTGTGGCAGGAAATAAACAGCCTCCTTTGCTTTTTATACCTTGCCCTTGGCCATCAGCTTCAGCAGCCAGTCTGGCATGCTGGGGTCTTTCCCTCCCAACCCCAGGCCTCAGTTTCTCTGGCTGCGTGCACCCAAGTTCCTGAGGACGTCCTCCACAAGGTCATTATTCCTGGAGTGAAGGGCACAGGGGAGGGATCAGTTATGCCAGGGATGGTGGGAGGGAGGGGGTTCGGAGAAAGCCTCATGAAAGTGGTGACTCCTGAGCTGGGTTTTAAAGGATCAGCAGGAGTCTTCCAGTTGGACAAGATGGGGGCTGAGGGTTGAGCCTCCTAGGCAGTGGGATTGGCAGTGTCAGCAGGTGTCGTCCCAGGAACTGTTGGCTCTTTGCTATCGTGGGAGATGGAGGCTTGGCCTCCAGTGGAGAAAAGAGAGGAGAGGAGGCAGGAGGGGGAGCCACAGGTGCCCCGGGCCACACCCTCCCCAGATTCAGGGGTCTGAGTCCACCTGCATGACTGCTGCCATTTCCTACCACCTGGAGCACTATCGACCTAATATTTACCTTCAGATCCACTAAGAAATAAATACATTCCATTCTACTACCAAAATGGAAACCCATCTCACTTGTGCTAAATAGAAGATAATCATAATAAAAAAAATATAACTAGTGAAATAAAAAACATTCACCCTCATGCCACCTAAACTGCATCTTGGGAATCTGCCACGAATGACAAGGAGCCAAGAAAGGATTTGAAATGAGTGCTCATATATCAGATTCATGCTTTAAAAAGCCCAGTCTGATGATAGGACATTGAGGGACTGGAAGAGGCTGGCCAGAGGAGAGGGCAGTTGATTAGCCGTCTATTTTTACAAACCCTGTACAGATGACCTTTAAAAAAAAAAAGCAAAGTTGTTTTCTTTTTTTTAATTTAGTTGTCCTTGAAACTAAATTCCACCTAAAGCTAACCTGGGAATTATAAAAATAGCCATTTGGTACAAAGCACCATTTTATTGGGAATGGCCGGCCCAATCTCCATCCGGTCTTCACACTCTTCACTTTGAGGGGTGAGTTTAGAGTCTGGGCTTTCTTAGATATTTGGGTGTAAAAGTGAGCCAAATCCCCTCCTCTTTTTCTAGGGCTGAACTCACCCAGAGAGGGGGCTGGAGGTTGTGCTGACTGTGGTTTATAAAGTCATTGACTCGGGAGGCCCTGGGGGCTTGTCTGAAGGAGGCATGTTCTCCATCTTTTCCCAACTTGAGGGACTGAAACCTGGCTGTCCCATGGCCCCTGGCCTGGGGTGGCCCAGGGCGTCCCACGTTTATTGTTTGCAGCAGTAACAGAGGAGCAATGGTTGTGCACAGGCCTGAATGCCAGGGCGTCTCATGCAGGCTTCATTGCTGTGAAGGTTCGTTTTACGTGTCAACTGGGCTGGGCCATGGTACCCGGTTGTTTGGTCAAACACCAGTCCAGATACTGCTGTGAAGGTATTTGTTAGATATCATTGACATTTAAATCAACAGACTTTGAGTAAAGCAGAGCAGTGAGGCCATTACATGAGTAGGCCTCATCCAACCAGCTGAAGGCCCTAAGAGAAGGGACTGAGGTCCCCCGAGGAAGACAGAATTCTGCCTCCAGATGCAACACGAAAATTCTGGCTGAGTTTCTAGCTTTAGACCCAGAGACTGCAATGCTCACTCCTGCCAAAGTGTCTGGCC
This sequence comes from Cynocephalus volans, assembly GCF_027409185.1. Classification (NCBI taxonomy): domain Eukaryota; kingdom Metazoa; phylum Chordata; class Mammalia; order Dermoptera; family Cynocephalidae; genus Cynocephalus; species Cynocephalus volans. The sequence continues at coordinate 87,239,697 of NC_084473.1, forward strand.
TGTCAGCCTGCCCTGCAGATCTCAATCTCTCTTTCTGTCTCTCTGTCTTTCTCACTGTCTCTCTCTTCATCTGCTTCTCTGGAGAACCCAATTTAATACAATTATCATAACCTGGAGCAAGCCACAGTGCCAAGTGTTTTTGTTTTCATTGCTGTTGTTTCTAATCTATTGCTGCCACCCCAAAATGCAGTGGTTTAAGGCAACAGTTGTTTTACTACCTCTCACGATTCTGTGGATTTCTGGACACAGCTGGGCAGGTGTTGTCTTCCATGTGGGGCTGAGGTCTGCAAGCAGGCACCCCTCATGTAGCTGGCGGTAGGTGCTGCCTGCTGGCTGGGACCCCAGCTGGTGCTGGGACTGACCCCAGAGTGACTGGGTTCTCTTCCACATGCCTCCGCATGTCGTCCAGGCTTCTCGTAGCCACAGAGGTTGAGGTCTGAGAGGAAGGAAGGAAGCAGAAGCTGCCAGTCCAAGAAAGCCTTGGACTCAGAAGTCCCAGAATTTACTTCTATAGGAGTCTCTTGGTCAGAGAAGACTTGGTGGTTGCCGGGGTGGGGGTGGGGGGGGGGGAGGTTTGAATAGATTCCCCAGCTCAGTGGGGAGTGGCAAGTGTGTAGAGGACAGAATGAATTGATGTGGCCCTCTTGGCCATCTTTGGAAACTATCGACCGTACCAAGTACAATTCCCCTATTTTGCCTTGAGGAATCCAATAATATGTAATCATCTTTATGTTATTTATGTCTATATGGGAATAATTAAGGAATAAATAATTGTTTATTTGCAATTTATTCTCTGTCCACTTCCAAAGAGGATATGTAGTAGCTTTTAATGAATGCAATGCAGTAATAGTACAGTTCCACCAACAGAAAAAGTCAAGAAAAACTAAATACAGAAAGGAGAAAGACAGAATGACACCTCAAAGCTTGGCTGTAGCCCTTTCTCCCTTCAGATCTCCATTTCACTGAGCTCCTGCATCCACCAGAGAGGGAAAGCCAGTCCTTGCCAGACTGTTGGCCCTGACTGAAGGGAGCCAGGCTTGCCCATGGGAGGAACGCCGGAAGCAGGAACGGCTGCCCTTGTCACCACCACTCTATCTATTCTTCAAGAGAGATCAACTTTTCATGTGTTACATTTAGGGAAAAAAAAGACTGGTGAATAGTTGTGCAGAACTGCTGAGCAGCATAACCAACAATCCCTTAAATTGCAGCCACAGATGTGGGATGCTCTTCTCCACCCTGGGCCTGGGAAAAGGTGGCGTGTTACAGAGCAAGAGTCCTGATGAGGGACCCAAACCCAGGGCACCCAAACCAGTGTCCTGGCCCACTGAGGATCCCTTACAGCCAAATCTCTAGGCGTGGGCTGGCTCCCCTACTTTTCAAAAATTCCCCTTGAATACTAATGAGCAACCAGGGTAAGAACCAGTGGCCCAAAGAAATGAGAAGCCCAGGTCCAGCTGGGACCTGGCTATGTTGGCACAGTTCTGTGGTGAATTCCTTGCTATCCAGCTCTGGTAGTAATGAGCAAGACACCTGAGCAAGATAGGGTCAACCATAGGCTCTGCCAGAACTCCCAGGTGCTGGATTCCCGGGTGACAATGCATGGCCCTCAGTCCACGTGCAGGTGGAAGAGCGACAGTGGAAGTCCCGAAGAAGTCAATTAAAAAGTGTTAACCAAAACAGGAAACACGAGTTAGGTGCTTGTGAGTATGCTTCACATCAGATGTGTGATTCTGTCAATACTTCCATTGTTCAAAAAATGCTTATTTTTTAAAGATATTTTCAAACAAATCGAAACTTTACTTCTCACTTATTCCAAACTCTTATGTTCTTTCTATCGAAACAAAACACAAACACTCGCAGTAATGTCGGAGCATCATGTTCTTTGCTAGGGGCAGAAAAAATGGATTTTACTTATCAGGAGACGCTGCTTCCTCAAGGAGACAGAGCATCAGTCCAGTTTACTCAAAAAGAACGAGGAAGGAGTGAGCATCTTTTGTCTGTGGTGACCACATGGTGTCCGCCACTAGCAAACCCGCAGCATCGGTACTCACTTCTTCTCCAGATCCAAGAAGGCTCTGGATACATACTTGGTGCTTCCACTGCAAATACACTGAGGGGGAAAATGACATCCTTCCAAAGAGCAAATTTATGAGGATTAGCCAGCAGTCATCACCAGCATTTTTTAAATTCCATAAAATTTGGGAACAAAATTAACTAAAAGGGCTATTGATTTGAATCTGAGAAGCAGCCTGGTTGACTATGCACAGCTTTCTACTCCAAGGAGTACCATGCTTCGTAGAAGGATGTCTAAGAACACGGGAAGATGTTCACAGTAGAATCCCAACTGGAAAAGAAGAATATTACCAGATGTATGCACGGCAATGATCCCATTTTGCATATCCATCTGTCTGTCCGTCTTAGTCCATTTGGGCTGCTATAACAAAATACCTTAGACAGAGTAATTTATAAAGAATAAATATTTATTGCTTACAGTTTCAGAGCCTGGTAAGTCCAAGATCAAAGCAAAAGCAGATTCCGTGTCTGGTGAGGGCTGCTCTCTGCTTCATAGATGGCACCGTCCCACTGTGTCCTCACATGGAGGAAAGAGGGCGAGGGTGCTCTGTGGGCCTCTTTTATAAGATCACTAATCTCATTCATGAGGGTGGAGCCCCCATGACCTAGTCACCTCCTAAAGACCCCACCTCTTAATACTATCACTTTGGTGATTGTTTCAGCATATGGATTTGGCAGGGGAGGGGGGTGTCACATTCAGACTGTAGCACTATCTATCCACCTATCCAAAATGCTCACAGTGGCCATCTGTGAATATTTTATTTCCTTCTTTTTGTTTATTTTTATTTTCTAAGATTTTTATAAGAAGTGTGTGGATTCTTTTTTACGTGAGGTTAAAAAAAAAGACACCAAGAGACACTAAAGGAGCCAAGAACCCCGGTGGAGTAAACAGGCTGGCGTGTCTGCATTACTGTGATTTGAAAATACAGCTTCTCAGACAGGCAGTTCCAGGGAGAGGCCCGCACGCTACCCAGACCACCCCAAGCACAGATGTGAGAGTATTCAGCAGGATCCATCCCACTCATTAATTAGGCTCTAATGACTAACTACAGTTACTGAGAATATTCTTGATGTTTTCTAGATTCATTTTTTGGAAAGCAACCACAGATCTAGGACTGGCAGGTTCAGAACTGGACACTGGAGTGACGGGTTCACTTACGCTAGGAGATTAAGTATCCCCCAACTTGCATCCAGGCAGGACAGAACTGGCCACCATGGGCAGGCTAATCCTTTGGTGGCTCTACAAACAGACATTTTTCACCATTCAGCTTTTATCTAGAGGAGAGGTTGTGACACGCTGCTCTTTCTGGGGAGGCACAGATGGTAGCCGTCTGAAGACCAGCAGGGTGGATATGGTGCCTCTTGTATCTTGTGCCTTGGGCAGTGGCCAGTACAGCCTTTCCCCAGCTCTGCCTGCCTTCCATCTACACAGGAAGGGCACCAGTGTCAGAATGAGCAGGGACTGGGTTGAGCAGAGAGACATCAGGCAATGCAAGACTTCACTTTATCACCTGCAAAAAAAGAGTATTGCAGAAGGCTTTGCTGTGCTAAGCTATAGGAATTAAAAGTGTGCATGGGAATTTTCTGAGTGCCCAGCTGCTAATATTATTGAGCCATATGGTTGCCAGAGTACAGAATAAACAAACAAACAAACAAATAAAGAAAGAAAGAAAAACAGGAAAATCCTCACCAGAAGGTGACTTCCTCAGGGTTGGGGATTTTTTTGCCTGTTTTGTTCCCTTCTCTCTGTCTAGTGCCTGGAATGGTGCCTGGCACAGAATGAGCATCCAATAAATAAACTCATCACTGAGTGCATGAAATGAATGGATGGATGAATGAATGAAACTTGCTTGTAATCAGAGAAATGCACATGACAACAATCATGTGTATTGTTGTATAACAACGATTTTGTATATTAAGCCACCAAAAAAAATAGCTTACTGGAAAATATATACGATCCTGGCGAAGTTTTATCAGAACTGGCATGTATCTACTGTTGATAGCAATATGTATTAATATAACTCTTTAGGAAAGCAACTTAGTAATAGAGCCATTTGGAAGTTCCTACTCAGTAACTCCAGTTCTATAAATTTATGTTAAACAAATACTCCAGAAAGAGGAAAACATCACATGCATAAAATGTTCATTGAAATGTAACTTATAACAGTGAGGAACTGGATACAGTCTCGGAAGCGGAGGGTAGAATAACGGGATGATCAAGGCCCGTGTAGCAATGTAGCAAAGCGTCAGGAGACAGTGAGTCCAAGCATAAGATACATTTTTGGGAAAGGCCTGGAAGGATGGAGAGTGTATGGATTTTTTTTCTCTCTAAGTTTTGTCATCAAAATCTTTTTAACCAAAATGAGCTTAACCAAATGAAACCCGCCTACATTACACCATGTGTTCAGTAATCACATTTGTGACACCTGGCTCAAGGCACTCACGCTTGTGCCATTCCTGAGAGTGGTCTGCCACCACTACCCTCCCTCTCAGCTCTGGTGGGACCTTCAGCCTCCAGGTTTCATGCCACTGGAAAGTGGAGCCAGGGCAGTTTCAAGGCAGGGTTTGCCATGGGGCCACCTATCCTTGAGTACCAAGCAAGCACAGTGGTGGGGCCTATGTTATTTAGCAGCATCTGATCACAGATTGGAGAATGTTTGCCAGAAATAACCCTGCGGGCTTTGGCAAAGCAGGTACTGGTTTGCACTTTCTGATGGTGGCTAATTAAGAATCATGGCTGATTTTGATGGGGAAATCATGCATGCATCAAGACAAACTTTCCTTCCAGCTGCAGGTGGGTAGTACCCAGTTCACCTACAAGGGGTATCAGCTTATTAAAATGTAAGAAGGGGGTCACACCTTATGGAGAGCCTCTGACCTTGCTGGTGCAGCATGAGGGTGGCAGTGCTTAATCTTGCTGGAATCACCTGGGGAACTTGAAAAGGGGGATCCCTGGCTCCCCCTCCCAGAGATTCTGATTTCATTAGTTTGGTGAACAGTCCAGGACTTTGGAAAATTTAAAAGCTCCCCCAGATGGTTTATATGAGCAGCTAGGGTTGAGATCCACTATCTTACAGTATCAGTGGCTGAGATCTATACTGAACACACTCAGATCAAGCCCCCAGAGGGTCATGATCTCTGCACAAAGATGAGCAAGAAGCCATGCCACACTCCAGAGGTCTGCTGCACCACTCGTAGCTGCCACAGGGAGCAGAGCCCAAGGGCGAGAGGCCCAGGGTTTAAGGCTTACAGAGACTGAAAGGCTGGGTGCACAGTGTGACTCCAGCACTCACAGTGGTACAACCATGGTCTACTTGCTCACTCCCCTGAGCATCCATTTCCCCATCTTCAAACTGCGGATGGCGGTCACCCTGCCAACCTCCCAGGGCCATTCAGAATGCAATGAAACAGGGTAGGGGGAGGTGGACACCACAGGGGCTGTGAATGCAGGTGATCATCTGGGCAAGCTGAAGAGCACTGGACCTTTAAGTGCACAGTGCCTGCGTTTGGACTACCCTCCACGGATGGCATGGACAGCCACTACACCTGTGGCACATCTATTAAGTGGGAATTAGAAACCCAGTGAATTAATGCATCTGCAATTTGCAGAAAATAGGAAATAGAGAAAATGGAAAGAGGGCAGGCATTGATGTGAAACTCTCCCAAGATCTCCACCTAAGGAGTTTGTTTCAGTTCGGGCTGCCATAAAAATAAAATCATAGACTTGGTGGCTCAAACCACAAACATTTGCTTCTCACAGTCCTGGAGGCTGGGAAGTCCAAGATCAAAGCACTGGCAGACTGGGCATCTGGTGAGGGCCGGCTTCCTGACTCATGGACAACTGTCTTCTTGCTATGTCCTCACATAGCGGCAGGAGCCTGGGAGCTCTCATGACCTAATCACCTCCCAAAGACCCCACCTCCAAATACCATCACCTTGGTATTCAACATATGAATTTAGGAGAGACACAAACCTTCAGACTGTGACAGAGTTAATTCAAGTACATTTAGCAAGAATTGAGGCCCATTCTCAGAAGAGAATTTGACCAGTTTAGGAGTAAAAATGTCTCTTTAGAGAGCAGAGAAGCAGAAGTCAGTAAGGTTTTTGAGGCCCATCCAAGGAGAGAGCTCTGGACTCAGCACAATGTGGGGAAACTGCCACAGGGCCAAGAAGCTGGCCTCAGTGTGTTCTGAATCTGCACGTATCTTAACAACAATGAGATAAACTCCCTTCCGTGGGGAGCCAGCACCCTCAGTAAGCATCACGCTGCCCCAGGGCCCCGACATTCCCCTCTTCAGGTGAGTGATTCCAGGGAAAAGGAATCCTCTTCATTTGGTCACTTAAATTGAAGAGCTAAGAAGTAAACATGTTACATTTTAGGAAATGTGGCCACGCAGATGCTAATTTCTCCCCTTGTCACTGGAGCCAGGCTGAGGTTTCAGAGCTGACTACAATTAACCAGAGAATCATATCCTTGTCTCTGGTTTGGCCTGGAAGGGATTTGGCCCTTGGCATTAAAAGTATGGCTGATGACCCTGGAGGAGGCTTCTTGCTTCCTGGTTCAGCCACGGAAGTGGCTGTAGGTCAAGGCCACGCCGAGAGGACTGTGGCAGCAGTCTACCCCAGCCATGGCTTCCAGTCTGCCCTCTGTGTGGCTGGTCTGTTGCAAGCAATCTCCAGGTTGTATTTGGGTTCTGTCTTGTGTTTAAAAACAAACAACAAAAAAACCCTGTGTGTGTGATTTTGTGTGTGCAGTAACCATACAAACCCTCTTTTGCACTCACTTGTGTTTTGGAAAAAATCCTTCTTGTGTGTCTGTCTTATGTTGTCTCTTCTGAACTGTAGGCTCCCAGGGGAAGAGGTCTGTGACTTGGAAGGGAGTCTGAAAGAGGCTCCTGAACTTTCTCCTGCAGGTGTGGCCAAGGCTCTGGTCTCATTATGCCAAGGAACCCGCAAGAGGTAGCTAAAGGATAAAGATACACACACCCCCACACACCCCATAGCCCCCACTGCCCCCCACCCCCCCTTTGGAGGATGCCTGGGGGTGAGCTGAGGTTCTGGTACAGCAACTCGTTTAATCCTGTCCCAGCACTCTGATTGCACTACCATCATTATCTCCATTTTACAGATGAGGAAACAGGCACTGGGTGGATATGTAACAAGCTGAGGCGACACAGTTCCTAACAGCGCAGGACCCAAGATGCAGACCCCCACCATGAGGCATCTCAGCCCATAGTCATGACCACTCTGCAGGTTGTTGCTCCTGTGCACGGTGGGACTCTAGGAGTTCCCAAGCCTGGTGGCCGAGCATTCCCTGGGAGATTTGACATGAGGATGTCCACACACACACCCCTGCTGAATCAGGATCTTAAGGATCTTGAGTCCTGGGCATCTGCATTTTAATCCTCTAGGTGACTCAGTGTTACGGGATCACAGAAAGGTACACAGCAACTCTAGGACTAAAACCAGATTATAGTTTCTGCATGGACCTGCCTGCCCTCACTTCTCCTAGAGGCAAACATGTGCCTGGAAAGACCTGGGTAAACAGCAATTGTGGCCTGTGAATCAATGCCTGAAGATACAAGAGGAGCCAGTTCTGGAAAGAGAAAACCAGCAGCTATTTACAGAGCCAAAGAGCTCCCCAACTAGGCACTTTTGCCTTAAAGCACTTAACGCTTCCATTCAACATGCTTGTATTGAGCCTCTTCTACAGGCCTGGCTAACTGGTGTGGTGGGCATGAGGCTGCCCACTCAGCAGCCCCAGAGCCACCCTGATCCCTTCTCCCCTCCACTTCTCACAAGGAAAGGTGGATTCTCTGCCTGGCCAGGGCTTTATCACCAAGCCCATGTGGAAGGCGCTGGCTGCACCGGCAAGGCTGCTTCCCTCCTGTTTTTGGCTTTCCTTTTTCCTTCTCCCTTCTTTCTTTGCCCTGTCTGTTTCCCTCTCTATTTTGGAAGGAATTCTCAGAAGACACAAGTGCATCCTCATGGCAAATAGGTATGAGTTTCTCCTCGCATTGTCCTTTGGCCTGCTTTTCGTTAGGTTCCATTGTCCTGCATGTGTAACGTGGAGGAGAGGGCAGGGCCTATTAGAAAGACCAGGCGGTGGGTGATCAGTTTATTAAACGTAGATGAGAATGACCTCTAGTACAGGAGAAAGGAGGTTCTCAGTCTGGGGTCCCTTCCTGCGAAGCTTGTCCATCCTAACAATGTTGAGTCAGCCCCTGAAGGGTACAAACCTTCACCAGGCCAAGGGCAGAGCTTTCAAGGTGGGCTCTTCCCCTCTCACCACAGTGCTTGTCTCTGACTCTACAGGGACAAGTCAGGATGTGCAAGGACATTCTGCTCACGTGGCAGAGCACCACATGGGGTGGGTTGGGCCACCCCAACCTCTGCACAGGGCATCACAGAGAGATGGCGCCCTGACCATGGGATGGAGTATGTCACCATCACCAAGTGCCGGCCCTGCCCAGGCTGGCTCAGATGTGGACAGCGGGGAGCTGTGCTCTGTTCTCACAAGTCCCACCAGGCCAGCCCCTGTAAGGCCTGAAGGAAAAATCTCAAGCCTGGCTCCATTCTGGATGTCTTCCTCTCTGGACAGGACACCCAGGAGGACTCGTGCTACATGGAACTGCTCAAGGGTCTGGGGAGCCAACCAGCTTTTGTTGAGCCTTTGCCTTGAACCCAGCCGTAGCCTCGATGCTAGAGTCAAGAGAAGAGCAGCCCTGTGCCCACAGCGCTTTCTAGGTGGTCACAGATTGACTTGCTGAAGTGCTCCCACTGAAGCACCTGGCAGGGGGTGTGGAGGGGTCACGAGAGGACAGGAGAAGGAAGGGATTGGAGGGAGGGAGGGAGGATTTATGGTAGGGCTGCAATGAGCTACTATTTCACCCAATTCACACCGTGTCATTGATGATCCACATATTACAGAGGGGAAAACCGAAGCTCAGAGAGGGACTTGTCCAGTCACACAGCTGAGAAGGGACAGGACCGAACCCGTGTCTGGCCCCAACCCACGCGCATCCCTCTATGCTACCTATACTTGGCATGTGGCAGGCGCTTCCCAAACATGGTTGTAAAATACGAATTGGTGAATGGATAAATGGAAGAACCAACCAACCAACCACATGGTCTTGAGCTGGGCCCTAAGGGTCTGAGTAGGCTTTGAGTGGACAGAAAGGTCAAGACGGTGCATTCTAGGCAGGGCAGATGAGATGACATGGGTGGAAGTGTGCCAGGCTGGAGGGAAAAGGGCTGGCCAGGGCAGAGGGCTGGGGAGATGCCTCAGGGCGGGAGGAGCTGTGCTCAGCCAGGTCTGCCTCAGAGGGGTCCCAGGAGGTGTCTTCCTCCAGCAAGCCCACAGAGGGGTGGCCTCCCAGGCTGGGGCTGCACAGTGCTCTCTGGGGAGGAAGTGGGACTGAACAGGTGAGGGATTGCTGTGCTCACCTGGTACCTGTCACCTACAACTAAACCCACTTATCTCTTATGGCTGGGCAGCCCGGGAAGCTTGGACCTCTGGAAGAGGCTAAGAATGGAGTAACCAGTTAGCAAGGAGTTTGGGGCCATCAGTCATCAGCATCATCCCCGTGATCATCGTCATCATCATCATTGTCATCATCACTGCCACCCTCTCTTCCATCATCCTTGTCAATGTGGCTAGGCGCGAGGCCTAGGAAACCTTGCTGGGTTCTAACCTGGCTCCATCACTCACTAACTGTATGAACTTGAGTGCATTTTAAACTTCCCTAAGCCTCACTTTCCTCATATATAAGATGGAATAATTTTAAAAGATAATGCAGTTAAAGTTCTTAGCGTCTTGTCTAGCATGGGGTGTCAGTATACTTTAACTATTGTTATCACTGTTATTATTTTTTATCATTAATGAGCCCTTTAAGTGGAGAAGCTTTGGGTCGTTACCATAGTACCGGACTTACAGACTGGAAATGAGGCTCACTCATTCCCATTTTGCAGGTGAGGAAAGGGGAGACTGAGGAAGCTGCGACCCTGGCAGAGCTGGGGGAGGTGGGCAGCCAGCGGGAAGCTCTGTGAAGCCCTGCCCCCCACCACCACCCCTTGTGCCTGCCTCTGGCTCACTCTTCCCCTTGGGCAGATCCCTGTCTTCCCCTCCCCCAGTGCAGGCTCAGCTGGGACTCATCCAACACTCTGCCACTTCATGGTTTGTTTGCTCCGAAAGACATAAAATCCAATCTTATCAATCAAAAGTCACACTTCTACCTTCTTGAGAGGTAAATTCTACCATTATCTATGCACTTCAGCCCCACACAGAACACTTCGTTCTGTTCCGTGGAGCTGACGACATGCTCCAGGCTGAACTTCAGACCCACATACCCTCCAGCCATGCAACCAGGCACCGAGGCGGGGAGGCGGGGAAGGCGGGGTTCGGGGAAGTGAGGAGTCAGACAGTCTAAGGGAGAGTCTGACATACTGCCCCCCAGCTGGGCACCTTCAGTGAGTTTTGAAACCTCTCTGAACCTTGAGCCTTGAGTGTCGTCATCTGTAAAACTGGGAACCTCCCCTTGTGGCAAGAATTAATCAAATGATATGATAAAGCATTTCACTCAGTGCCTGGCCTTTGAGAAGAGCTCAGCATCCACACAGCATAGCCAATGGAAGGAGCTGTTTTGCATTCTCAGGGTCAGGCAGAAGACTGTTCAACACCCATGTGGCACAAGCTAGAACTGCTCCAGGTTCTAGAGACACCTAGTTGGAAGGCAGGGGTAGAGGTAGGGGTGTTGGGGGACACTAATGGGGAAAGAAATGGGGTTTGTGGCTAAAAAGCACACATCAAGGAGAGGTCAGCTCCCATAAATTTTATCCAAAACTCTGTCAGAGTCTCTCTTGATAGATTTGGCCAAAATTCTCCAAACTGTTCAACTACCTCTGCATCAGAATCCCTTAGGAGAAAGGGAGTCTTTGCTGGACCTGGAGGTGGGGCACTTGCTCATGTAGCAGCTTTGCCCAAGCTACGTGCTAGGCGCTGCAGGGGAGACAAAGCCCCCGACAAAGCCAGTGCACGGGAGACAAGCAAAGTCCTGAGACACCACATGGTAGGAACATACTCAAGGAGTGAGGGGTCCTCAGAAAGGGTGGGAGGAGCCCTGGAGGAGGATTGGAGCTGAGCCTTGAGGCTAAGCAGGATTTGGAGGGTGGTAAGGGAGGGAGGGAGTTGGAGGTGGGGAGTAGAGGGGGAGGGTACAGGAATCTGAAAGGACTTTTGAATGGCTGAAAAGAAGATGCCAGCAGGGATCTTTGAAGAGCTGATACCCAATTCCTTTTCCCCTAAGCTGGATGCATGTGGGAAGCAAGCTCAGCTCAGACTCAATGTCATTGCAGCGTGATTGGGGCTCAGTGGCACAGGATGTGATGTGATGAAAAGGCAAGGGACAGTGACAACTGGGTCTCATCCTTCTGGGTGCAGCACTCTCTGACAATCCCACCAGAGGAGCCCTCTCCTACCCTGAACTTCTTCAGTATTCTGTCTTCTGAAGGAAGACGTGGGGTGTGAGAAGACGGCTGAGCTCTGAAATCAGACCGATGTGGCTTGAGTCCTGGTTTCATTTCTTCCATCGTCCAATCATTCATTCAACATGTGTAGTGTGCCAGGCACTGTCCTATATCCTGAAGAGGTATTGTGAGCAAGCCCCTGGCTCTCTTGGATCCCATATTCAAGTGGGGAGAGAGTCGACAACAACAACAATGACAACAAAGCAAAACAACAAACAATTTTAAGTTGTGATGTTGGAAATAAAGAAAATAAATACAGGGCTGAGATGAAGAATACCAGAGGGACCTAGTTTAGATAAGGTTGGATAATGACAGCTCCTTTGAATGGACAGTATTTAACACTAGGACATACAATGAAGAAGAAGGGGGCGGGGTGGGGGACATTCCAGGCAAGAGAAAGGGCATGCACAAGACCATGGCATGGGAAAGAGCTTGGGTGGGGAAGGAGGTGGGAACTGGGAGAAGAGTGGTAGCTCGGGAGAGTGTCCTGAGCTGAGGGTGAGGTAGAGCTCTGCCTTCTAGGCTATCTGAAGAGACAGGCTCAAGAAACGTTTAGAGAGCAAACCAATGAGACTTACTGATAAACTAGATAAGGGGAGAAGAGGACCTACTCAAGAAGAGAGTCTGGGGTGGGGGTGCCTTGTCAGTTCCTGGGATGGCAAAGGCTGGGGGCAGAATGGGAAGGGTCTGGAGGGGAAAATGGAGAGTCTGCTCTGAATGTACTCATTTTGGAATGTCTGAGTCTTCTAGTGAAGAGGTCAGCAGGCAATAGGATGTGCAAATTAGACTCAAAAATAAGTCCAGGTTTGGGATGTAGATGTGGGATCATCGGCATAAGAGTCATATTTAAATCTACGAGACTGCATGGAACCACCTGCGAAGTGACGAAAGAGGACCCATGAGGGCCTAAGGAAGCCCAGCATTCGGAGTTGGAAGGAGGAGAACCCTCAAAGAAGAACAGCCATGAAGTAGGAGGAAAGGCAGGAGAGCATTCTATGGTAGAAACAGAGAGAGGAGAGGTTCTGGGACGAGAGAGGGGTCGACTGTGTCAAAGGACTAAGACGAAGTCCAAGAGCTGGGCTGGACCTGGCCCGACGGGGCCATGGGAGACCTTGACTCAGTCTCAGGGGAGCACTGGGGAGCACAGCCAGGCTGCAGAGTGCGTGGAGTTTAGGAGATGGAGACGACGTGCATAAATAAAATTATTTTGAGAAATTAAAGAGAACAGAGGTAGCTGTCAAGGGGCTGGCTGTGGGACGACTAGAGGACGTGTCTGGATGCTGTTTGAAATTGCCCCCAAAGGAAGAGATGGACGTGAAAGAGGGACAATGAGTGAGGAAGTTCCTGGGCAGCTGGAGGATGGATCTGGAGCACAGGTGGAGGACCTCCATCGACACGGGGACAGGCACGGGCTGTCCAGGTGGGCTTGTGAGTTTGGCGTCGGGAAGATGAGAGCTTAGCTAAGTGACAGGATCACTTGGAACTAGAGGGAGAGGGCAGGGGTAAAGAGAAGGTTTGAGGGCAAAGAGAAGAAAGTAAGGTGATTATTTGGGACGGGACAGTGGACTACGAGAGAACGTGGGATTGCCTGGCAGTCTCAAGGGCCAACGTGCAGGCTGAGACGTGAACTCAGAGCAAAAGGAGCCAACTCCGTTGTGTGATTGTCCCCAGAAGCAGCCAACAGCTCTGGGGCAGGCACGGAGAAGGCGGAGGGGAGGGTCATTTAGGGTTGGGACTTTGCCAAGGGGCTGTGACTAAGGACAGCAAGGCGAAGTTGCCAAGGGAACTCATGTTGGGGCAATGTGGAGTAGAGGCTGGACAAGAAGGGAAGAGAGGCCAGGAGAGAGGCCTGCGAGGGGGAAGCGGGAGCTCTGCACTGAAGTTCTCAGTGAAGTCTAGGAACTGCGGCAGTGGGGGAGCCTGGCTGCGGGCTGGGAGGGTGGTGTTTGGAAGCTATGTCTGAGGATGAGACGTCCTGGTATGATGGCAAGGACCGGGCACCTGAGGAGCCCCGGAGGGAGAGGCTTCAGGAGGCGGCAGGTCACTGTGCTGTGTGGTCCATCTGATTGGATGTAGATGTCACCAAGGATGATGACAAAAGGAGGAAGAGGTGAAGACAGAGCAGGAGGGAGGAGCAGCTGCCGCCGCCCAGTGGGACTCAAGCTGGGAATGACGCAGGCAGGCTCTGGAGCACCCCGCCCGGACCCACCACCTTCTAGATGTGGGACCCTGGAGACATTTCCCTTCTGTGCACTTTGGTGTTTTCACGTGTAAAAATGGGGGCAATAATTTGCACCTGCCTCTTAAAGTTGTGAAGACTAAAGGAGATAATTCAGGCAGAGCTCCTACAACAGTGCCAATAAGTGTTAAATGTCACATCCCCCCCAAAAAAGATAGGTCCCCATCCCAACACTCCAAACCCGTAAATGTAAACCTTATTTGGGAAAAGGCTCTTTGAAGATGTAACAGTTAAGTACCTCGAAATGAGATCATCTTGGATTATCTGAGTGGGTTTAAATCCAGTGACAAGTGTCCTTATAAGAAATAGAATAGGAGAAGACACAGAGACACAGGGACACACACGTACACATACACATGCACATGCACACAGGAGAGAAAGCCACGTGAAGATGGAAGCAGAGATTGCAGTGACACAGCCACAAGCCAAGGAGTTCTTGGAGCCACCAGAAGCTGGATGAGGCCGAGGAAGATTCTCTTCCAGAGCCTTTGGAGGGATTGTGGTTCTGCCAACACCTTGATTTTGGATTTCTGCGAACAAATACATTTCTGTTGTTTTAATCCACCAGGTTTATGGTAATTTGCTATGGCAGCCCTAGGAAACTAACATACCCACCTTGTGCCTGGGCCTCAATAGTCCTTGCCTTTGGAGACTAACACGGTACTAAAGAATAAACTGCATGACAATTGCAGGTACAACAAAGGTGACCAGTTAGCACTGGGGTGCCCTCCCAACCTCCATCGTCCTGACGCAAACCTTCACTCACACTACTTTTGGCTTCAATGTTACTTTGTGCTGTTGGTTATTATTTTCTTATGCGTATCACTTGCTCAGCCAGTTGGGATTTAATAAGAGACACTGACACCAACAATCAGAGATACACAGAGGGCACAAACATACATGTACAGGGACAAATGTCTGGAGGGGTCACCAACATCATACGTGATAATGACAGAGGAGGGGGCGGTATGTCCTCAGACCACCTGTGTCCCTTGTGAGGACCACGTTATGGAGGAGGTTTTCTTTCTGCTGGCCACAGTCTCTGCCCAGGCCCCGCACCGGTTCTGAGGAAGTTGGACACGGTAGTGTAGGGGGCGAGGCCATGTTCTCTGGAGCTGTCACCCGACAGCTAAACTCGGTCATCTGACCTAACTCACAGAAGGCATCTAGGGTGGGGAAGAGGCAGCCCCGCAGAGGAAGAGCAGGTGGCTCTAGGCTATTGCGTTCATCAGCTCAGGTCAAGGTCTTGTCAGTTTCAAATGCTAAGTCCCTGAGAACTTGACTCCGTGCTGAGCAGTGATCCTTTCTCTCCTCTTGAGTCATGGGAAATGGGAATCATACATTCAGGATACTCTCACTGAGGAAGGTTCTATTTTGAATATTTTTCAACTGAAAATCACAGCGGGCTTAAGCAGAATAACTTTCGGTCACTGAAAACATGAAGAAGGTTCTTGGCATTTGGGAACACTGGTAAAGAATTCTGTCTCTGAAACTGGAGTTTTATTCGATGTTTCTTGGAAAGAAACCATCTAACTTACTTACATAAGTCCTTCAGTTCTTCGAAGGGTTCAGAATAACACCAGAAAAAGAGAAAAAACGCATAAATAATCCAAAAAAAGTTTGTGCTTTATCTTATGAATGTTTCTGCTCCCCTCCCCCACCCTTTACAATATGATCTATTTATGGACCCTGAAAAGAAATTTCAGGGGAAACTTAATAATCCTACTCTAGTCTTATAACGATGAAGGTGGCTTTTTCCCTGCCTTGTGGATTATTTTAAGTTCGTATGGTATTATTGACGGAAGCTGACATACACTACTCAGTGAGCTAAAGTCCTACAGATTTTGCCTCTGCCTTATGCATTTAGAAAAGGGGATTTGCAGGCCAGGAATGTGGTGAATGAAACCACAAGGGGCTCTTTTCCTATTGCTTAGGACTTTTCCTCTGGGTCCAGCCCCTGCCCATGAGTAATCAGTCATGCTGGCCACACATGGGGTTTCAATCATAGGGGGCGAGTATACCGCCTCACACCCCAGGCTGTCCATCTGTCTGCCTGCCTGTCTAAAAGTTCATGGCCCTGCTAAGCAGGTCAGTTCCGTAGGCTGGACCAGGTGGAGGCAACAGGGCTGTGACCCATGAGGAAGGTAAAAGCCAGGTCCCTTTGGTGCGCTGAGAAAGAGCTCCCAGAGGCTTCTTCCCAGACGCTGTTAGAAAAGAGATGCAGCACTACAGGGTGCCCTGGCCTTCTGGTGGGCAAGGATTTTAAGCCTGGTTTCCTCTGGAAGGAAGTTTTGAGAAACTTGTGCCCGGGTGCTGCCCATGGGTACACTGTGAAAGTCCACATGTGACTGAGTCCCACAAAACGATGCTATTGGGGTCTGCAGGGAGAAGGGGAGCCTCTCTCATTCCCAGGCAACTTCGTACTCTTTTAACTTGCCCAGGGTAGTCATGCTCTTTCCCCGAAGCAAGGGGTATGTCATTGCACAGATATTCTCTGAGCTGCTACTATGTGCCTTTGTTTGGGTGTGTGTGGAGTGGGAACTCGCACAGCCCTTGTTCTCATGGAACACACAGTCCACAATTGCTGCTCACTGCACCCCTAGAGATGAGGACCCGAGTCGTTCCCTATTGTCCCATAGCCACTCCACGGTCCAGCACCCCAAGTTCCAGCACACACTAGAGCGGGGGCTCCCAGAGTGTACACCAAGCCTACCGCCTGGAGAACAAAACCAAGGATGGGACTGAACGGGCAGTCATCAGGGAAGACACTGCCGGAAAGGTGACATTTGAGCAGAGCCCTGAGGCTGCCCAAGAAGCCAGCCCTGTGGATCACAGGGGAAGAGTGCTTTAGAAAGAGTGGGCAGCAAGAACACTGGGCGGGGGTGAGCTTGGGGTGTTCCAGGAAACAGCATGTGGAGCATTCCAGGAAAGAGCCCAGATCACTGGGGATTTATTTCCCCAAAGTGCCATTTTCTTATGACTAATGAAGACTTAAGTTTCATACGAGCCACCAAGTTGAGAAGCCACTTAACTGTCCAAAATGCACCTGCCACCCAGAGTTGCCAGCGAGGCTGTGCTCATCCAGGCATTATCAGTCATTTGCCCCCAAGGGGGTTTATTTATCAGAATCCTGGCAGCAGCTGGCTCTGGGTAGCAGCTTTCAAAAAGGAAGGGGTTAGAAGGCCTAGTGATCTTATGACCCAGGCAAGTGGGGTGTGGAAGGAGGAGGGGCTACTGTGATGCACAAGACAGACCCTAAAAAAGGAGAGCCACTTTGCCAAAGGCCAGACCTGCTGCTTGAAAGATGTTTATCATTTGAATAGGCCCAGTGTTCTCAGTATTCTTTTTTAAAGTGGCAGAAATTGCAAATCCTGAAGGTCAAACAGCCAAGAACAAATTGGGCTTTCATAAAAGATGATTTACCACGGAGTTCTTCAGACATTTAATTGCCACCCATCCAACAATTCTGTGTTGAGGGCCTACTAGGTGCCAGGCATCATTAGGTCCTGCTAAGTCAAGGAGACAGTGGCTGACCTTAGTAGCACTGAGCAATCAGAAGCTGACCTTCCCCTTGAAGTGCTTCTTTTCCAACCAGGGGCAACGTGGGCAGTCACCTGTTCCCCAGTACAAGTAACAATTTTCCCTCCAGTCACTCACACCTGAACACGTACTCTCATGACTTTTTGTGTGTCCTGCTGCCCCTGATTTTCAGGGGACGATGGTACTTTCCCCAGGATTCTGAGATCCCCTTAGACATAGTACCTGCCCGAGCTGCGGAAGGCTGGGATCAAGCACACTGATCCCCACCTCGGTTCATCACTGTCCCCCACACAGATAACGTCTGGATCCCACCGCGGCTGCTCCTATCTGACCTCGCTGGGCTGTTCGGATTTGTCAGTAGCAGGCTCTGACTCACCTGATGATCGACTGGGCTCCCCCAGGCACACAGCCTGGGCCATCTTACCTCCACCCTGCCGTGGCCTTGGCCCTGGGCCCCCACCCACTCTGACCTCCCACTCACTCTGGATTTGGCAGGAGGCATGGCTGCCTGTGCCAGGGCAAATTGGCAGAGGGAAACAGGAAGGAGAATGGAATATTTTGCAACTACAACAGAAATATAAACAGACAGAAAGCACCCTACAGAGCATCGCCCTTTGGAGCTTTCTCTCTGGGGAGCATCGCCAGATCCAGTGATGCTGCTGTTGGCCCTGTTGCTTCTGGAGTCATCCCCAGGACTTCTGAGGAAGCTGGAATTGGTGGCTCCCGAGCCCAGCCACACACTGGAGTCACTGAGGGAGCTTTAAAAATACCCCCCTGGAGCCTCACCCAAGATTCAGAGGTGGGCTTTTGTTGTGTGCATTTTGTTAACTGCCCCCCAAGGGAGTCTAACAACATCCTCCTGGGTTGAAGACACCCTTTCCCATGCATTGTCTGGCCCATGTTCAATAGATGCCCCTCACACAGGCCATTAGACCACCATCCCACTCACAATTGAAGACCCTGTTTCCTTGGGTTGTGTTTTATAAGAGAGTGTTTTGTTAAATGCCTACATATTTTTTTGCCGCAGGCTTTCTTTAAGTAGCCCGTGGTTTATGGTCAACTTGCTGGAATTTCTTTTCCCAAACCCAACATTTTCCCTTTAAGATGAATTGATAACACTTTTCTCTAGATAACCCGAGTTGAGTTGGTGGCTCAGCAAAACAGAGCCTTCTACTGGCTCTTTCTTCATCCCAGCCCCTGCAGTCTATCCATCTTCCCACTCCCTGCTTCTGTGCCAAGGAAATGCCACCCCCGCCAATTGCTCTGCCCAAATCCACATTAGAATCCTTGATTCCCTCCGTTCCCCCACCTTCCACATCTGGAAGTCCTGTCTCCTCTTCTGGCAAAGCATGTCTCTGCTCCATCCACATCCCAGGTCTCCCAGGAGGCTCCTGACTGTTCCCTGTGCCTCCAGCTCCACTCCCTACACAATCCGGGCACAGCCAGAGGAGTTTTAATTTTTCAACTTTTTGTTTTAACATAATTTCAGACTTACAAAAAGGTTGCAAAATAGTATAGACAATTTCCTTATGGCTTTCACCCAGAGTCCCCAAATGTTACCATTTGCCACATTTGTTTTTCCCTTCTTTCTCTCTCCCTACCTCCTGCCCCCCAGATATAATACACATGTGAGCACATTATATTTTTCTCTAAACATTTGAGAGTAAACTGCAGACACAGTACCCTAAATAATTCGGTGTGTATTTCCTAAAAATAAGGACATCTTACGTAACCGTAGGTCAACAATCAAAATCAGGAAATTAACATTGATGCAATACTGTTATCTAATCTACACGTTTTATTCAGATTCTACCACTGGTCCCAATCATGTCCTTTGCAGCAAAAGAAAATCCCAGATCATGTATTGCATTCAGTCGTCATGTTCCCCAGGCTCCTTTCATCTGGAGTTCAGAGGAACCTGTGAGATTAGGTGCCTCCTGTGACTAGCGCTCTCCGCTGTCCAGGGGAATTTAGAGCGAGCTCGGCTCTCGGGCACGCCCACCTGGCTCTGCAGCCAGCCTGCTTCTCAATCCCCGCTCTCTGCTTGGTCGCTCCCTCCCCTGCTTGCTCTCCAGCAGCAGCCTCACCAGCCTCCTTGGTGCACTGGCTCTTGAGCCACTCTGTCTGGACTACTCTTCTCTGGCTGCCCCTTAGCACTGAGCTCTCATCCTGAGCTCTCCGAGGAGAGGCTTTCCTTGCTCTGGTCCCACCACCAGACCCACCACACGTGGCCTTGTTTGTTTCCTGCATCTTTCATTGTCTTGTTCATTGGTTCACCTGTTTGTTACCTTATACCCTTTACTGCCACTGAATACAAGCCTTCTCGGAGCAGGGGTCTCATTCTTGCTGAGTTCTGAGCACTTGGAATAAATCTGTACGTAATAGATGCTCAATGAACACTTGCTGAATGAGTGCATGAGTGAATGCAAGTCTTTTTAGACTACTTGGGTTAGAGACAATAAAATCCTTTCAACTACACTTAAATGAAATAGAGATTTTATAGAAGTTGATTAAAGGAGAAAAACAATTTTTTTTTCCCCCTCAGATAGACTTTCAAAATGTCATCCAATGACCGCAGAAGCTTTGGCTCACTGCTCTCCTCTTTCAAGGGTCCAGACTTCAAGGTAATAGAACTGATTTACCTTTTAAGAAAATGTGTCAGGTCTCCTACTTCCAGGGCTTTCCATGTGAGGTTTCTCAGCAGAAATAAGTGACACATATTGACATGAAGGTCATGGTTGAGTAACACCAGGAAGAGTTTCTGACTGACTCAGAGACTGCTTGGAACTTACTCAAGGAGCAAAGATGGCTCCCTTTCCTGTTAGAAGAGCCTTGAGAGGCCCCCAAGTGCCCTTGGAGGGCCTACTCATGATGAGCTGGGAGGCCCTGGTCCCCAGCCTGTCCCCACAGGCCTCATGGCTGGGGGGCCCACAGATCAGGTCCAAGCCAGGGGGTCAGAGGAAGCCTGGGTCTTGAGCAGGCAGGACTGAGCAGCTCTTGTTTAAAATCCTCAGCTATAGATGTGCAAAAGTCCATCGAGCAGGCCATATGTGCATGCTTTTTCCTTGATAACATTAAAAAAAAAAAACATAAAAGAAA
The DNA here is from genome assembly GCF_027409185.1 of Cynocephalus volans. Classification (NCBI taxonomy): domain Eukaryota; kingdom Metazoa; phylum Chordata; class Mammalia; order Dermoptera; family Cynocephalidae; genus Cynocephalus; species Cynocephalus volans. The sequence goes on from NC_084473.1 coordinate 87,260,173, forward strand.
ATTGAACAGTCCAAGCTCTCCTAAAGAGCAGCCACCATGGGGCTGGCCTGCCTGAGCCTACAGGGAGTCCAGTCTGCCTGGTGCTCTAAGTTTTCACTGCAGAGTGGGGCACACGGGGGACTTGATGACCTGAACCCCAAATCCTGCCCTCAATAACACCCTAGTGAAGGTGTGCATGAGGATAAGACAAGCAAAAGGGACATATGCCCAGCTGGGGCTGTGGCCTCAGAGCCCAGGCATGCCTAGCAGGTGTGGTAGGATGTTGAGGGCTGGTGATGCTCTAGGTTGGGAACACCTCCATGCTCCAGGTCTGGAGAGAAAAGATTCTGAGGGCCAGATGTGAATGGGCAGGTAGATTCTGCTCCCAGTGGATACCGGCCAGGCCCTCCCCTCCTTACCTGGGGAGATCATTCCCAAGGGGGCTTCTGACCCCTTCACTCCATCACCCTGGCACTGGGATGCCCCTATTAAAATGGCCTTACACATGAAAAAATGCCTGGGCTATTAAAATGGCCTTACACATGAAAAAATGCCTGGGCTATTAAAATGGCCTTACACATGAAAAAATGCCTGGGAAACTGATCTTCCCTAATGGTAGAGAGCGTATGGGGCAGCAGGCAGGAGGGAGGGGACCACAACTTCCCTCAGACAGAGGCCACACCTCACAGGGAAATGGACTGCATTAGCAGGCTCAGGCAAAACCAGAACTCTTGGGACAACCTACACATCAACAGGAGGCACTCAGGCCAGGTCAAAAGAGTTGCAGGAAGTGCAGGGTTAGACAGGAAGTGCAGGACTGGACAGGAAGTGAAGGGTTAGTCAGGAAGTGCAAGACTAGACAGGAAGTGCAGGGCTAGACAGGAAGTGCAGGACTAGGGCCCCCACGGTGAGGTGAGTCATTGGTAAAGCTGAAATGCCCTGGTGGCTGGAGATGCGAGACCTGGCCTAAAGATGCACTCACTCAAGGTGGATTTGGATGAGGCCACAGAGTCTTGAGACCCCAGAATGCCTGGAACTGCTCTGAAGCAGGGCTGCATCGTAGACATCCTGTCTGAGGTAGATCATGGCTGGTCTCAGCCTCGTGCTCCTGCTCTGCTGGGCCCTGAGAGGGGACAGGGGAGTGGTCAGATGTAGGTGCTCTGGCAGAGCCACACTGCCTGGCTTCATAACCCACCTTTGCCATTGATGAGCTTGGTGCCCTTGGGCAAGTGGCTTAAACTCTTCGTGACTCATTTTCCCTATCTGGACACTTGGAGTAACAATGGCAGTTACTTTAAAGGGCTGTTTGTTCTGAGATGAAAATGAGTTATGAGATGCTTCAAACAATGTCTTACACACAGCAAGTGTCCAATGGTTAGTTGTCACTACAGGGGACCCTGAGGGACCAGGTGGGAGGTGGGGAAGACCCATGAAGCTGTGGGTTCATTATTCTCACTTCTCTAAGCTTCTAAAACAGCTCCCTCCCTGGGAATGAGAAGTTATTAGAACCTGGCCTCCCTGGGTCCTTCTCAGTAACATATGCAATTATTTGACAACATGCCCAGAAATAAGGGCTTTCAACTTTCTAACGCGAGGGTGCTTCAAAAAGTTTGTGGAAAAACAGAATTAAAAAAATAATACAAAACCTTCCATGAACCTTTTGAAGTACACTCGAATATTATATCTTCTCCCTGGTAGTAAATTCTTCTAAGGACTTAGGGCTTGCCTCAGGAAAAGGAGACCAAGTGGTAGAAGTTACCTGAAAAGATGAGAGACCACCATTGTGCCTTGTTCTTTTCCATCTCCTCTCAGCCCTATTCTGGTCTTGCCCGGTGGGGGATTTTAACAGTCAGCCTGTCACCCACACCTTCTGAATTCATATTGTTTATAGAGAACTTCTTGCAACTTTTTTATTCAGTCCTTGGGACAAGTAGGGGATGAGTCAGCGCTTTGGTCACCAGCAACAGAAACCGACTCTGGCTAACGAAGCACAAAGAGAGCAGATGGAGGGAGGGCGAAGCCGGGAGGGCAGGCACCGGGGCCGGGGGCTGGGCAGACGAGCTCCACGGTCAAGGAACCCCTCAAGGATGCTGCCCTCCACATGGCACATCCCTGCCTCGCTCCCTCCAGAGTCAAAGTGCTAGGGAAGGGCATTGGATTAGCCAGATGAGGCCGGGGCTTGCCCTGAGCTGCACTGTGATGACGAAATGTGTGGGATGTATAGGAAGAAAAGTCAAGTGCACTTAGGGCATCAAAAACCAAACCTAATAGGTGGAGAAAAATACTACAACCTTGAAAAACATCTTGGAAAAATGGCAAGTCTTCCTTTCAGTTAATATATAGTCATTGTAATCCCAAATGAGACCCCCAAAGAACTTTTCAAGAAGCTTAAACTAAGTCTAAAACGTACATGAAAGAGAAAACGTGGAATAGCTACACTTCTGAAAAGAACAAGAAATTTAATGGGTATTCTAAAACTATAGTAATTAAAATAATAATCTATTTGTTTAAAAAGATCAATGGAAAAAGGACAAGTTGAGAAGTAGAACCATGTCTATGAGAATATTATTAAAGAACTCTTCCAGGCTCATGGAAAAAAGGTGACTATTGGGGAAAACAGATTCATATTGTGTGTCAATAAAAAAACAAATTCCAGGTAGATCAGGATGAAAAAATAAAAACCAAACCGTGGGGTTATATGAATAAAATATAAGAAAATATATTAAAAACTTCGGTGTAGGGAAGGTGTCAAAATACAGTAACCGAAGTAAGATCGATAAACCTGACTTCTAAAATGACAACCTCTACATAAAGTACACCACAAGCAGTTAAGACATGCAGCAGAATAAAAACCTATGTTCACGAAAAGACTTGTATGAGAATATTCATAGCAGCTTTATTCATCAAAGCCCCAAACTGGTGAGAACTCAGGTGTCCATTGATAAGACGATGGACAAAGTGGTTTGTTCATACAATAGAATACTACTCAGTAATAAAAATGAAGGAATTACTGATAATTGTAACATGAATCTCAAAAACATGCTGAGCAAAAGAAACCAGACACAAAAGACGACATACTGTATGATTCCATTCCTATGAAGTTCAGAAACAGGCAAAACTAATTTATGGTGGAAAAAAACTCAGAACAGAGGTCACCCCGGGGGGCAGAAAGGGACTTACTGGAGTGATGGTAATGTTCTTTATTTTGATAGGGGTTGGGGTGACAGCTGTATCCTCGACCAAAACTTAGCAAATGCACACTTATGATTTGTATGTTTTACCTCTGAAAGAAAAAAGTATATAAAAGTTAATAAACTGTAAATATGTATACTAAAGCATTTAGGGATAACAGTACTAATGACTACAACTTATGCTGAAATGCACCAAAAAATGAATTGAAAGGATGGACATAGGATAATGCAAATATAGTAAAACTTTAAAGGTAAATGCTTGGTAGGTAGTGTGTGTATGGGTGCTCTGTACCACTTTGACTTTTCTGTATGTTTGAAAACACTCATAATAAAATGTTGCGGAAAAAAGGTAAGCAAACAGACAAGGAAAAATATTTCCAACATATAAGATATTTTGGTCCAGAACATTTAAAGAGGTAATCAGCAACAGGAAAATGAAAAACTCAATTGAAAGTCAGCATAGGCCTTCAGAAAAAAAAAGCAAATGCCAACAATACTTGAAAAGATGAACCCACTCATAAATATAAAAATTCAATTTAAACCAACAATACCACTCACTCTTCACCCACCTGGCTGGTATCAGCTTGTAAATATTTTACAGAGTGTTTTAGGGTAAGTGGTATTCTCACGTGCTGCTGGTGGCTGTGGGAAGTGTCAGCCATGCTGACAACATCTGCAGGAGTCCCAGCTCCCTGCAGCTGCACCAGAGGAGGGTAGTGGTGAGCACACTCTTACACCTGTGCTCTGGCACTTGACACAGTAGTTAAATGAAGCAGAGTCACCATGGAAAGATCTATGACCTTTTGCTAAGTCAGAACCACGTACAGAGTTACAGCACTTACAGAAAAAGCAAAACTGCTGTGTAAGTCCACACACACGCACACGCCACAGCAAATAAAAGGGTCTGATGGAGTTTGGACATGTCGTCCCATCAAAACTCATGTGGAAATCTGATCCCCAATGTGGAAGTGTTTGAGTCATGGGGGTAGATCCCTCATGAATGGATTAATGCTCTCCCTGGGGGGTGGGGTAGTGAGTGTGTTCTGGATCTATGAGTTCCCATGAGAGCTGGTCATTTAAAAGAGTCTGGCACATCCCCCCCACCTCTCTTGCTTCACTCTCACCATGTGATCTGCTTGTACCCACCAGCTGCCTGCCACTATCCATGGGTAGAAACAGCCTGAGGCCCATACCAGATGCAGCTGTCCCAAAATCGTAAGCCAGATAAACCTCTTATTTATAGATTACCCAGTCTCAGGTAATTCTGTTATAGCAAAACAAAACAGACTAATAGAGGGTCTGGATAAATGCAAACTCCTACCTTGATGAGGAAACATGACTGGGGTTGGCAACCAGAACAACTTGATTTGAAATAAATATAATTTGAAATAAATTCATTAATTTTAAATTTAAAGCCATACTCATGTTATCGTTCACCTAATTAAAAGCATTAACAGGTTACTAGCTTAAAATAAAACTCAGCCACCAGTCTTTCACCTTCTCAGCACTTACTTCAGAGTAAAAGTGGCAAATTATGTACATATCAGGATTTTATAATCTGTATCCCCAAACCAGGCTCTAATTTCTCTCAATCATCCCTAAATCAATTCACACCCACTGTGCACCGCAGGATCAGTTCACACACTGGTGCAGGCTCTTGTTGGTGACCCCTCTGGCTCTGAGCAGATGCTGCAGACAAGCCCTTTCTACTGGAGTCAAACCAGACTTATCTTTGGCTGTTTACTCAAATTATGAGATGGGGTAGCATGGCAGGGGACATGCCATCATCACTAATCAATACAGTGCAGAGCTGCCTCCTAACTCCCCTCTCCCTGCACACCCCCTCTGCCTGGTGCTGAGTCACAGCTGACTATGTGGGCAGAATACTTTGCCCGCAGTCGCGCCAGCCACTTCAAAACTTTAAAGAGCGCTTTACTTTTAAGTATACTACACATGTCTAAGATCTACACAAAGCTAATACATTCTCTGACTGATAAAGGGCAGGTGTGTGGGCGTAGGTAGGTTCATGTATAATGTAGCCGTTTCTCAATCATTTTCTCAAAATAATCAAACAGTTCAGCAAATCTAGTTGAAAGTTTTATTTATATAAAATTCATTAAGAACATAAAAGATTGAGTTTCTTAAAAAATCTGCAGTTATTTACAGCAGTATTGCACAAGTAAAGTGGCAATTACCCTGTCAAAATTTGTCAGTGCAAAACACAAGTGAGCCAGGGAAACTGCAATACAAATGCTACATATGCTGGGCCTTAGGGAACAAGTTAGTGACGGATCAGTATACAGACAGATCAGTGCTATTTATAAGTGGGTACCTGATGGGTTCTGACACGGTAACCAATGGTCACAGAACCTAGACATAACACCTATGAGAGCTTCTAAAGTCTGAAATCCCCAAATAAAAGTAGTCAAGTTACTTAGCTGGGAGCTTGAGGATGCTTCTTGGACACAATGCTGTTTGGAGTAGACCCCTACTGATTTAGTGTCACGTGTGGACACACACATGCTGAGCGGACACACACAGGAACCAGGCTAAATCAGCAGGGATGACAGACCATCTGCACAGAGCCACTCGTTAGTCTCCCTAAAGCTTCCATGAGCTTCCACATCTTGACACCCAATCCAGTGGGTGTCAACCTCTCTCCAAGGGGATGGAGAATCAGAAGGGTATTGACCCGAAGAATCAGGCTGACCAAACACAGTGATCAAATGATGGGGTGGGGGGGCGGGCTATACAATCAGTTCCTGAAGACAATTTAGTCCACACCTCAAAGCACAGGACACCACGCAGCAAGTGAGGGACAAACTCAACTACGGACCAGTTGCCAACAAGGGGCTAGTGGCACGAGGTGGTCCTGAAGCAGGAGCCACCTGTCCCTTCATCCTGCCTGACGCCCTGGCCAACCACATGGCAGCACCTCCCGAGGTGACACATTTTTATTTCTTGCAACAGTTACCAGGGATGAATTTTCATGGGAAAAATCTTTCCCATCTCCTAATTAAAAAAATGAAGATACAGCCTGATGATATATTAGCAAATCTGCTTCCATGAGAACTTTGGAACAAACAGAAGGTTGCAAGGTATTTCTTAGAGTAGAATTTTGTTGCCTGCCAGATTTAGTTTCTCATTGGCATCTAAACATAAACTTCATCATAACGGCAGCAAAGCCAAAGAACTGAAACCCATTTGACCAGAGAAATACCAGGACCTAAAGCTGGAGGACCACCCTGGGAAGACCATGTGGTCTGCAATGAGCTGACCAGTCCCCACTTCACACCTTGGGAATTAAAGCAATTCACGGGACAGTGGGGTTGTGGGGGACAGGGATGTCAACACTTTTCAGACCTTAAGACATTAAATAAGCAGAAAATAAATATACAATATTTCTACAAGTTACAGCATTATGAAACAGTAGGACACATTACACAAAAAAAGAATCTACAATATTTACAATCCTTGATTCTGAAAAATGTTTAGAAAAACAGTGATTTTTACTCATTTACGCTGTACAAAATTTTACAAGAAAGGTAAAAGAAACACAATTGCACACAGACATTTGGCTCAGTTGATAAGTAAGATATGATCTCCTAATCTAATAAATAGTCAAAATATATACATTATCAAGAAGGGGAAACAGCAGGAAATTGTATTCCACTGTGTACTTTTTTTTTTTTTTAAATCAGAAGGAATTTTAAACTGTTTTCTCCACACTCCCCCCAAAATTCTTCATCAACTTGTTTCTGGGAAGGAAATCTGAAGAGTCACTCACGAAGTTATTTTGTTTGTGTTTATTGCATTTCCGCGTTAGGTCACAGGACACTTTTTAGAAACCTCACATGGGGAGAGGTTGTCAAGGCACAAAACCCGCATTAAGTTTCAAAAAAGAGATCTGGTTCTTTTCTCTCCAAAAAAAAAAATGATAATAGTAAAAAAAATCAAAAGTAAAAGGTATACCCAGGGGAGGTATAAGTTCTGCAGGGAGGGGAGGCATCTTGATAAACAGATACATACAGTACAGAGACATCCAGTCATCTAAGTTCTGGTGCCAACATCCTGTTCTTTAATACTTCTACAATTCATAGAATCTCTTATTTCCTCAGGAGCTGTTTCCCCGGCAGCATGGAGGGCTGGAGGCTGCCAGGCCAGAGGTCAACATGCTTGCACAGCGCCTGGGCACCGGCCAAGCAGGGCCTCCTACCCGCGCTTCCCAGAGCTGTGTCACGTGCTCCCAGAGCGCTGCAGTGCTGAAGAAACAGGGTAAAGTGCTCCAGTAGGAGAGACTGGCACATGAATCTGGAGATCCTGGGAGGAGAGTGGCCCAGAACCAAATATGTCTTTGGTGTGTGTGTCCTGCAGGCCCATGGCTACAATGCTACCACCTCCTAACAAACGTGGGCTTTGTGTGACCCCACAAATGGGTTCAAGACACATAAGAAACACGCTGCACTCCAATACAGCTTTGAAAATATTCAAAACCCCAGAGATTTGGGGGGTAAAGGAAAAATTTAAAAAAAGAATATTTGGACTCAATTCATTTCTATCTAAAGAAAAAAGTATATATGCTATATATATACAAAAATTATAAAGATACAAATGAATAGATTTCCTACTTAATAATGCGAAAACACTGGTCCTCTATCTGGCAAAAGCAAATACGACAGTTGTTGGCACTGCTGACTCGTTTGAAAATCCAGGTATTTCATTTAAAAAGTTGTTTAATGATGGGAGTTTTCAAAAATTGTAGGAGCTATGGGGTTCACTGGATCATCTCCACTCCTTTCACTGCTTCCTAATCTCTTTCTCAACTAGTTCTCCCCAGTTGTTTGCTTGCCTTTGAAATGACTGACCAACGCGTAGGCTTCCATTCACTGCGATCCTGAGGGCAGGTGCAGAGAAACAGCATCCCCACAGAGCTGCACGCAAGAAGGCCTGACAAAACCACCTGCCCCAAGAGAGATGGAAAACCTGACATCCTTCAGGAGACCGAGACCATTTCAGACTTCTGCCCAATTAAGTTATTCTACAGCACTGGTAGAATTAAGCCTATATTTAAAAGTGGACTTAGAGAAGTGGGGACTAAGTATCAGGCACCACAGGCCAAGTAAACTCTGAATTGGATTAAAAGCCAGAAAATGGTCATCTGAAGACCCCGCCTGTGGCCTGTGCCTATTCCCACAAGGGCACAAATCTGGATGCCCGCAGCTGGACCCTGTTGTATGTGGGTGTGTGGACCATCTGGGACTTGAGGCTGATGGGGTATCCTGCGAACATGGGAAAGCCTGCAACTAGAAAGCCCACAGCATGAAGGGGTATAATACTTAGTACGCTGTAATTAATGCTATTACCTCTTCCGAATACTTCTAAATGCCAAACCCATCAAAACTAAATGAAAACCAACACCAAGTACTTCTCACTTAGTCAACTAGTAAGAGATTGATTGAGCTGTGTATGATACAGGCAGATATTAACTCTTATTCTGACCCAATTACATTTTGTCATGAAAACACACTAGATCGAATCTGTGCATCAGAGTCCAGACAGAGCAGAGGAGCCTCATATAAAGGAGATCAGGAAAACACAAAAAAATAGTCTGAAATTTTGCGACAAATACAACTAAATTTAAGGAGGTACATAAATATTTACAAAATAGAAATGGCATATCAATCAATGCACAATGAAAATCAATACTTTGCCTCTTTAGTTAGTTCTATTTCATAAGAACTCTTTTGGTATTAATAATAATTAAAAAACAAAAAAAAGGTCAAAGAGGCAATGGTGGGGGTGGGGAGCACATCATACTTCTCCCTGTTTAAAAATTCTGTACAGTAATTTCTAAAAATAAACTAAGGCAGCTTCATAAATTAGCTGGCTCAGTTTCCACTGCAGGGTTTACATAATCCTCTGAGAGTAATCAAAAGGTTCTTAAAATTTTAGTACAAAAATCATTCATGAGTTAGTTAAAAAGTTTCCATTTCCTTTTTGAAAAACCTGTTCTTATTAAAGACAAAAAACAAAAACAAAAAAAAAAACATGGCATGTAAACACCATTCTTGCATAAAATCCTGCTCCAAAGAACCATGATTTGTACATTTAAAAAGAAAAAGAAAAACCTCCCTCATTTACATTCACAACAAACTTCCATTAGGAATTCTGCCGTGTGGTGATGAACAGGAAGGCTGGGTGCGTGTCCAGCTCGGTGTCTTCTGAACGCGTTTCCCTGGCCCTCTGCACATCCTCTCTGGGAAAGAACCGCCAGCGGCACAGTAATGGCACCAGGAGCCAGTGGTGCTGGGGCCTGTCGGTGTGAGCAAGCGAATGTCTGCACACATCTCGGCTCCGAGAAGAAACCATCAGTGCATTCTCCACACCAGGCGGATGATGTAACGTAACAGTCGCAAGATAACCATTTGTGGGTGGTCTTCGGCTGCTTGGTAATTGTTAAAAAATACCTGAAACAACAAAAGCAAAGCTTCTTAGTTTCTTCCTCATTATTTTTGGGGGGATGGCCATATTTAAGTGAACCCATCCCCTCTTAATCGCTATGGAAGGCACCCCTTAAACAGCACTGTATCATCGAAGTACAATTCCTGAGATTGCTGAGGGGACTCATCTGCATTTCTCCTGCAAAGGAGAGATGTTACTACTTAAAACGGCAGCCGCACCAAATGATTTTCTCCTTCTTAAAATAGAAAACTAAAGCAACCAAAAGAATGGTTAGGGAACTCAAAAAGAATCCCTGAACCTCCAAAACTCAGTACAGGTGCCAGAGAAAGGTCATCCTCAGTCACTGGAGCTGGTGTCCACGGAAGAGGCCGGGGGGGGGACAGAAGAAGGGAAAGAATGAACTTGGCGGATGTGAAGGAACAATCTTACTACTCAAGTTAATTGATATTCAAATATGTTTCATACTCCCCCAAGAGTGTGGTGGGGGAGGGGGAGACAGAGCAATTAAGAACAACAAGAAGCCTTTTTGCCAGCGACCACTCTATGTTCAAAAGGAAATCACCAGATGATGTAGACAGTCTCATGTGTGGCTTAGTCATTTAAGGAAACCACCAGGGCAGGTTGGAAACGGGGCGGTGAAACAGGGTGCAGCTCATGGCACTGAGGCAGATGCCTTCTGTTGCCGTTTTTGGCTGCTCGGAATTCTGTCTTGAGCTTACCCACAGAACGGATTAGAACCTGAAGACATGAGAACTCTGGAACCTTTAAATCATCTTGCTCTGTCTCCCCCTCCCCCACCATACACCGGGTGTGGGAGGGTGGGGGTCGACTCCACCTTGTGTCCGTGACCATGGGCATCCGCTGGGTCAGTGTTTGTCCAGCGAGCAGTCAGAGGTACATCACTGCGTCACTTTATTTAGCTTCTTAGGGCAGATTACCCCAAATCACTGGTTTTGCAAATAAATTACAGCTCCCAGAACGGTCACCCTTCTTGCTCTGGAGGGGATGCTCCCAACGTACTGTCCATCGCAGGAACCGACTGTGAGTCAGGCTGAGACCACTGTCCCCTCTCAGACCCCAAACCTCCCCCCGAGACAGCAGCTGTGTGCAGAGCTCTCCCCTCCTTACTGCTGACACAAGCTCTCAAGGCTTGTCTGACAGAACAGGGCTGTGACAAGGCTAGGGCACTTCCCGCTTCCTTCCAGAACAAGACTGGAGGAAATCGCTTTATATAAGCGACTCCTGAGGAGGCACTTGTAACCACAGGCTGCGATTTTTATCTGTTTTACACACAAGATTGTTTTGTTTTGATTTAACTTTCAAAATTACTTTGCTGCTTCTGTGTGAGAATAATTTAGGGGAAGGTAATTTTAGTGTAGAGTAGTATTAATAGGTTGAAAGAGGCTTATTCAAAATAAAACCATGACTTACTGAAATGAAGAAAGCATATGGTGTGATGGGCTAAGTAATCGATCCAAGGTGGGGAGTCTCCTGCCGGCCTGGTCAGTGCTGTAGTGCTGTCCTTGGTATGAATAGAGAATGGGGGCTGACACTGAATTTCATATGCCAGTACTGCAGTGTATGAGAGGAGACCCTTCTACCCACCCTCTGAAGAGACAGCAGGTGGACAATGGTGGCTGTCACCAAGGGTAGGAAGAAGTCTCTTTCCAAGAAATGTCTCTCCAAGCTCCTAGAGTTCTGCTTTCATCTCAGATGTAAAGAATACAGGAGTACTCAAACACACTCTGGGGAGGGTGTGTGATGCAGGAAATTTTGGCAAAAGGAATGCCCAGTCGCTGACTAATGAGAAGATGCTATAGCACTTCAGTCTGCAAGGATGCCAGATGCCTGTCCTCTCAGATGGCGGGCATGACAACATGGTACATGCTTTTAAGCCAGCGAACAATTGCTCTTGGACAACATTCAACGGAGGAAGTCATGACCAGTGACTCAAAGAGCTGTGCCAGCCCAGAGAGCCCTTGACAGCTGGCACAGTGGCTGAAGCTGCTGCTGGCTCAGCACGCACAGCCCATACTGCAGAAAACAGCTGGAGGATGTGCAGCGCCTGTTTCCAGCAAATTCACTGTCCTCTAATACCTGCAGCCATAAAAATCAGTGTGGTCGTGGGAGCTCATGGTCTGGGCCTCATCACGCTAACATGGGGCAGGTGGCCCAAGGCTGCGGCTGGGTGAGGATGTGGAACCATGGCCCCATGCTCAGCATCATGCAGCTCGCCTATAGCGGCAGCCAGCTCAAGGGCTCCACACACGGGAGATCTCCCTGCCATGTCTACACGAGGAACTGCTGCTACGATTTAGCTCTTAACTCAGGGCCTTTGGTTTGGGGTAGCTGAAGGGATTAGGAGAGAGTTCAAAGCAAACACACACCAAGTGGGTTCGGGAAATCGCAAGTCAGGCCTAAAAATGACAATCACAGTGTTGTGTGGGTGTATGTGTGTTGGGGGTGAGGGGAGCACTTGTTAAATGCAAATGTAACAGTAAGACTGACCAAGCACTGTCATTTGCTGTGCCAGTGGTCCCTGACATTTGATGCGGGCTCAGGAGGACAATAACAGCACACATAAGCAGCACCATTAGCAGCAATAATACCCAAAGCCTTCTTCGAGACCTGCTGTCTCTGTGGAGCTGGTCTTCCCAGCCAGCGTTCAGGGATTCTGTGTCTGCTCAGGTGGTTCTGAAACAGGCAGAAGGGGCACCTGTTGTGTATCAGAGGTTTATTTAAGTTCTGCCACCCCAAAACTGAACAATGTAAGAAAAACAGACTGTCTTTCCTGATTAGAAGCATTTGAACCAAAGATTAAAATAAGTGCAATCAGGAAAGAAGCTTCACCCTCCCCGCCGCCGAAACTTCTGGATGTTCTCTTTTGTTATGGCCAAATCGTGTTCCCCAAATTCATACGTTGCAGTCCTAACCCCCAGTACTTCAGAAAAGGACGATATTTGGAAATGGGGTCTTTAACAAGGTGACTAAGTTAAAATGAGGTCACTGGGGTGGGCACCAATCCAAGGTGTCCTTAGAGGAAGAGGAGATTAGGACACAGACACACACAGAGGGAAGAAAGACCATGTGAAGAGACACAGGGAGAAGGTGGCCACCTACAGGTCAACAAGTGAGGCCTTGGAAGAAACCAACCCTGCTGACACCTCAATTGCAGACTTCTGGCCTCCAGAAACTGTGAGATAATAAATTTCTGTTGTTTAAGCCACCCTGTTTGTGGAACTTTATACCGCTGCCCTAGCAAACAGGTACACCCTTTCGTTCATGCTTAACTATCATTCCTGGTCCTTCACCCTTTAAGTGAAAACAACACTTCTTAGGTCAGAGTTGACTAACTTCTGTTTAGTCTAAATCACAAAATATTTTAGAAAGATATATATGATGATGACTCGTTCAGGTGAAGATCATTATTTTAAAAAGAAAAACCTGTTACTAAGTATAAGCAGTTTAGTGACAGGTACTACAGCTCTCTTCCTCACGTGCACATACACAAAAGCACAGGTGCCTGGAGAGCAGGGCCCCGTTCTGCGGAGCTACATGAGGGCTGGGTTACTTGGGGCAACTGACTTTTATGGCCATCCCACATGTCCACAGGATGACCGTTCAGTGCTCACAGCTTTGTCTCCTTCCTGTGCCCCTGTTCCTGATAGCCTACACCCCTCTCCGGGTGAGGGGCTCCTGCCTATGTCACAGCAGGACCCGACCTCGCAGCACAGGTCCACGTACCCACCAGGTCTGATGGGTGAGGCCTGTGTCACTAGCACAAGATAGTAAACAAGATAATACAGCAAGGACAAGTCAGAGGTGAATAAAGTGAGAGATAAACAAAGCAAGAGAAGTGCTTGCTAGGCAGGCAGGTGGGAAGCCGGACAGGAAGGCATGGGGGGGGCTCATTCCTCCAATGAGTCTGGAAGGAAGAAGAGAGCTACCTGGAGAAATGACAGGAGAAAGGGTCTTAGTTCCAGGGAAAGAAATGAGCTGAGCAATGGCAGGAAGGTGCATTTGAGCAGGGAAGACAGCTCAGAACAGGTAATACTTTAAATGGTGCATAAGTACTTGATTTCTCATAATAAACCAGAGTGAAAAACTATGCCAAGTTATTGGGCTGTTCCCCATAGGCTAGTCCCCTCAAAGTGGAACAATGCTGGATCCAGAGTTTCCAAGTTTCCCTGATACAGACCTAGGGTGTCTTCTCTAAGAGAAGAAAAATGCCCTTTGAGACATTGTCAAGAGCATCCCAGCAGACAATTCCTACACAATTCCTTGTATGCACACATGATGTCCAGGGAGGGACTATGCCAAGGGAACGCCCAAAGCACAGCAAGTCCATGCCGACTTTCCAGTGGCTAGGAGCGGCCAGCACAGCGTGGGACACAGCACAGGATAGGATCATGGACACTCCAACTGTACCACTGCCACCCTGAGATACAACACGCATGGCTGGGGCCTGGTCTAGAGGATGACTGGACATAGCCACAGGCCACCACTACAGCCGTAGCACCAGGACCACCTGCAATTTACACGTGGGACAACCAATCAAGTATCAGGGAATACAATTACATTTTAATGCCAAAATAATCACAGGAAAACAATGCTCTCTTGCTCTGTCCAGGGAAACAGGTTCTCGGGAAACAAAAGAGGCCTTGACGCCAGGCTGCCCCAGGGACCTGGTCAGGTTGACCACCAGACACCTGCAGAATCAGCTTCAGCACCTGCAGAGATGATCTGGCTTCCGAAAAGCTGCCCAAGGTATACCAGGCCTTCAGACTCTGTGTGCCCAAGTTAGGGACAGGAGAATCACCCACTGCCACCACTAGATGAAACAACTTAGCACATACTTTTCAGTCTTCATAACAACCCTGTGAGCCACTGTAGCTCTCCCTGTGCCATTCTGCCAACAGGGAGTTAGGCCAAGAGGGCCAGCAATTGGCTCGAGGTGGCAGAGCCCAGAAGGGGACTCCCTACCAAAAAGGCACACATCACCTGAGATAACACAAAGCTCCCAGAAAGGAAGGAGGTGACACGGAAGTTGGAGTACCCCGGGAAGTACAGAAGTTAAGAGGGGGCTCTGGAGCCAGCACCGCCCCCTCCTCACAACTCACAGGCCAGGTGTCCAGGATTGGCCCGTCACTCCTCAAACCAGAAGAAAGCCTTGCCTTAGGTCGAAATGAGGTTACTGACCAAGCTTGTGGAAAGAGAATCGAGACCACACCAAGTGATTCCAACAACTCAACTTGGGCTTCAGCACAGTGTGGATCACAAGCCCACCAGTCCATGCTCCAAAGGCAGGGCTAGAACGCGCTGGGCCAAATGATGCAATAAACACAACACACATGCACACTCAGCACTGCCTGAAGGGACTTACAATAAAAACACACAGATATGCACAGCACAACAAAAATAAAAGTTGAGAGAGATGAGAAATGATGTCAAGAAAGAGACTTATCCTGGGAATCAGGGGCAAAATTTGCTGCAAGAGAGCCATGATTTAGGTGAGAGTGTCCTGGCAGTCAAAGTAACAAGGGAAACAGACACTATCGTCCTCATCGTATAGAAGCAAGCTCAATACCAAATTCTAAGAGATAACTCAGAAAGCAGGTATACCTATACAACTCTGAGACTCAGAGGAATTTAACTTTTTCAAAAACAAATCTTTAAGTGATAATATATTACAGAAGACTGAAGTCTTGACTATGTGACCAGGAAGGACTCTGACAGAGGGGGAACCTCTGCTCCAGGTTTGGGCAACTGAGGATGCGATATCTGTCTGGATGGTATTTGTCCCCCATGGGCTGTGGGACAGAGGACCTGGGATGGACATTCAGGAGCCCAAGAATACCCAGGGACCATCATGGCCATCTTCTGGGACAGTGCTGAGCACTGCCATTAATCAAAGGTGGTAGAGCGGGGTGGGGGACATGAAGTTTCTGATGGAAGACCACCCCACCTTTCTACCCATTCAACCAGCAATCAAAACAGTATTTTAAATGGCAACAAGTAAGGCAGAGATCAGATAGAAAAAGGCCCTGCATGTGATGGGCACAATGAGAAGATCTTCAGGAGGATCTGGCCTCTCTCCACTTTCAGACCAAGAACCACAGTAAATTGCACCCCAGCTAGGATTTCAGTGCTGTTGTCAGACCAATGCTGCTGCAATACTGCCCAGTGACCAAATCCACTTTCTATTCATCACCACGGCAACGGGGCATTTGCATAGCTTGTGCCTAACTCATTTTGATGTCACAACAGATGTGAAAAGGCTCCATGGGAGCTCCTCTCCCAGATGTGGTATGGTGCCTCCACCCAAAACCAGAAGAGCACACTCCTCTAGCACCATGAAGCTCACAGAACTGCAGCTGATCTGCTATGGTGACAATGTTGTATTCAAAATTCACATAAAAACTACATTTGCATGAACAAAGCTTTTATCCTATTTTTGATGCATTGTTTCAAAGGAACTATTGCAGTTAAGGCTTTTTGTAGGACAACCACTTCCCAAGTTCTAGTGGGGGCTGCCATGCACTTGTTGTTCTTTGGGCAGTGCAACACACACCTCCACTTTGGATTACAGGACCCCAGGCCCAATGCTGTCTGAAATGAACAACTCTTTTTTTTTTTTTTTTTTGGTCTATTTCGTGACCGGCACTCAGCCAGTGAGCGCACCGGCCATTCCTATATAGGATCCGAACCCGCGGCGGGAGCGTTGCCGCGCTTCCAGCGCCGCACTCTCCCGAGTGCGCCACGGGCTCGGCCCTGAAATGAACAGCTCTGACCACCACCTGTCACTCTGACCACCCACCACCTTTGAAGTCTGTCACTGTTCTACGGCCAGCCACAGAGAGGTCAAAGGCTGTTCTTACATCTCCAGTGTGAGGCACGATGAGATGAAATATTAAATTCAGAGCAGGAACAAACTGTTCCGAAATGCCCCAGCCCCAGAAAAATGCTAAGTGAGATGTAACATAGTTTAACCACAACCCAAACCTCTCTGCTTTGGTTCAGCTGGTAGAAGTCTAAGGAAGGATGATGTGGGAGGCTTCTTGTTTTTGTACGTCTGCACAAGGGACAAGCCTTACTGTGTGTGCATCTTCATTTCCTCCTTAAGAGATTAAAAAAACCCAGTTGGACCTCCCTGAAGTCCCCCTCCAGACACCTGCATCTCCTAATGGTTCTGTGCTAATGGCCTCTGACCCACAATTGCAAGAAAGCCCTGCAGGTGTGTGCACCTGCCACACTGAGGGAGCATCACACGTGGTGCAATAAACACAGTGGCCCTTGCCTGCCACCCATTCAGCCATTTAAACACACACCAGGTGCCTCGATCTCATCTCACACTGCGCACGGCCCAGAGAAACACAGCATGTGTCATTGCGGTCAAACACACAGCTTGTTTAAAAGGCAGTTCCAAAGTACCTAGAAGATAGACAGCTGAACAGAGTGCCTGGTGTCATCCTTTCTAAACGTTGAAAACCAACAGAGATGTTTCAATTACAGGTCAAGTTGAGAGAAAACAGAAAAACTATGACAACAGAAGACACTTTTCTAACTCTATCTCTAAATGTTCTCATTTAATCTTCCCCACAGCCCTAAGGGATAAATCAAAAAATAGGCTTCCCAATGGTGAAATGGTAGAGCCAGGGTTCCAGGTCTGACCCCAAAGTCACTGTGTTTCTTCGTGAGACGTGTTTTCCTATGAGATCACACTCTGTCCTCCATAAGTCACAGAAAGCTCTTGTTCAAAAACCTCATTCAAAAAAATGAGTCAGGCACAGTCGAGATAATACAAACCACATGCTCTTCTGAAAGCCTCGGGGAAAACCAGAGAGCTCATTGCTCTCTTGTCACTGTGCTTGTGGCATGGAAACGGCATGGCATAAGGCAGGTATGGAAGGCTCCTGAAACTAAAATCCCAAACTGCCTTCTCCAACTCTAAGGAGAACACTTGCTAAACCTGTAAACCGGCTCACTGATATATGGCAGACACCAGTTTATCTAAGCTCCTCCTGACTGCTTTTGCCATGAAAACTGCCGTTCCGTAAACTCATGTGAATTAAATGTGGGGCAACCCATCACGTCATGAGTTAGGTCTAGTTTGAATTTAATACCTGATATGCCTACTTTTCATTATTCTTTTCTCAGACAGCAAGAGAAAATAGCTTATTTTATTAAACTCCAACACTGAATTAAGAAAGGCCTCCACAGACTTCTCAAAACACACATCTCTGCGTTTGCATTCAGTCTGCGTGATTATCAAGCAGCTACGATTGAGGCCTCTCCCTTGTACATAATTTATAGAAGAATGATTATCATTTACAAAAACAAGAATGAGATAGCACTGAGGTTTTCACTTCTTAGGAAGGATAGCACATAAAGACTTCAAGTTCATATACAGTACAGAAAAATGCTCATGTACTGACACTTCAACTTTTGTTTCCACCAAAACCTGTCTGCAGGCCGCCTTTTCCACCCTACTTTGTCTGATTCAGGGCTATGCCGAAGTCTGTGCTCATCACTTAATTCATGCCTGCACATGCCCTGGACGGAAGTAGGAAGCTGGCAGTGTAAATAAAAGATGCACTGTTTCTTGTGATCAGACAATGAAAGGGTTTTCATTCACTTCTTGCCCCATCTAGAGAGGCTGCCATAGCTTCACGTGCGGCTGTCTGCGCAGTCCACTGCCAGGACATGCCCAAGGCACTGTTGACCGAGAGCAGTCTACCTGTGCACGGAGTGACTGCGAAGCACTTAAGAAGCCACAGAGGGTAAATGATCACAGCTTCGGTACTGGGGTGGGAGAAGGATGATGCTGGTTGCAGAACAGGTCCAGTTACTCCAAGACAAAGTGTTTTTATGATTTGAAGGCCCTAGCACCCTCTCCACAGCCTTGGCCTGCAGCCCCAGCCCAAGATCCCACAATCCCTGCAGAACCAGTGCTCCACATCTGCAGAGGGCCGCAACCTGCACTTGCCGACACTACCTCCAGCAGATGGACAGACATATGTACTCATGTACTTTCTGAGTGATGGGAGAAACTGGAGAAGGCTAGTAACGAACAGTAAGAAATCTGGCTGTCTTGTGTTGATGCACCCACCCATATGGAAGAGGAGGCTTCAAGAAGCAGCCTGCAGACATACAAACACTGCACCACCAGCAAATGCGAGCTGCTTACCTTCTTCACAAATTCCAAAACAAAGATGTCACTTCTCTGAGAACTTCCCTTTGCTCCAGGTGCACTAACATCCCTGGTCTTACCTGAGCTTCACCGACAGCCCTTCCTCTTGAGTCTCACAAATGTGTCACATACAGCAGAGCTGGATACCAGGAGCTGTAAGGTCAGTACACCGTGTGGGCATAATTCATTCAGTAACAAGTGTCTCTGAAGAGCTCTATGACCTCCATGACCCCTGGGCTTTGTCCCACAACATGTTGTACATGTGCCTGGGCTACCAGGGCACCAGAAGGCTGCTATAGGCCAAATCTGAACATTTGAGCATCAAAATAAATATTGAGAGTAACCCACTGAATACAACAAGACCCACGAATCATGTTAGTACACTAAACAAACATACAGGGAAAGCAGAAAGCTCTTCCTCTTTCATAAACTCTTTCCTTCCATTACAAATGGAAAAGTACTAACTTTACAGTGGAAGACACACCTTTGATCAAAGTTAACATCTCTAGTCACAGGGCAAGTGGACATCATGTGCCTCCCAATGTGCTGATGGAGGAATACAAACCCCACCTCTGGAGTATTCCTGCCAGAAATGCACACTTGAATCCCATCACATGGAAACATCGGACCAATCAAATTCAGGGACAGTCTACAAAATCACAACTGCTCTGACCCTTCAAAAATGTCACTGTTGTAAAAGACAAAGACTGAGAAATGGTTCCAAATTAATGGAGTCAGAGACAACACCTAAATTCAACGTGCAATCCTAGACCAGATGTTGGACCAGAAAAAGCCTTTTTTGGGGGTGGGGGGTGGGGAGTGGGGGTTGTCTAAAAAGTACACTGTTGAGACAATTGTTAAAGTCTGAATTAAGGTCCATAGATCAGTTAACAATACCGTAACGCTAATTTCCTGATTTTGATAATTACACTGTAGTTCTGTAAGAGAATATTCTTATTCTCAGGAAATACACACTGAAGTATCTGAGAGGAAGCAAAGGGGTATCAAGACTGGAATTTGTTCTCAAATAGTTCATAAAATAACATGCACATGTGCATGAAGAGAGAGAGGGTTAAAGCAACGTGGCAAAATGTTAACACTGGGGAACCTGAGGTGGGAGATACAAGGTTCGTTGTCCCATTCTTGCAGCATTTAGTAAATCTGAAATTATTTCAAAATAAAAAATTTGCAGAAATCCACACAATATGGAGTAGTGAAACTCCTGCTGGATAGAGGGGACTGGCCGTTCTGCCCCTCGGGGTCACCTGGGGGAACTGCACCAAGCTAGGAGAAGAAAGGGGACAGCACCAGGACTTTGCGCTCACCTGTGCCTCTCTCACCTCCTCGTTCGAGGATCAGCCTCCACAGCTCCGCGTCATACGCTTCCCCACCGCCCTTAAGTGGACTGAACACATGACAACTACACGACAACTTCCTCTACTTCTCTAACTGGAAAAATGGGAAAATATCCTGTCAGGCTTCGCAAGGCTCATGGCAATGAAAGACCAACACTTTAGAAAATGTACTGTAATATACTGTATTAAGCAAATAAAGATACTGAATACTTAAAATGCTAACATCCATCCTAAAGCAGTGTGGCCATGTACACTAGCTCACCAAGGCGTAGTAATTCCCCTTCTGTTGACAGCAGGTAATTTGAATTCATTATTTTCCAAAACAGCTTCCCATTTCCTCCCCAGATTTCTGCCCCCAGTATTCAACAATGGACCATTAGTGTGATTACAGACAATGGACAGTTTTTAATCCAACAAGTAACAAGACAGGCATCTGTGGTACTTGGGTCATTGTGTCACTATTCAGAGTTTCAGAGTCTGGTGTTTGGAACTGGCAATTTATAAAATCTGAAGAATATATTTGCCCTCGTTGTAGAAAAATTAGGTTATAATCTAGACTCTATCTCTACTCCTTCCCCCAATATCCCAGGCTACTAAGCTAAAGTCCTTTAATTATTAGTGACTACATTTTCACATTGGATTATAGTTTAAGATATGCAAAATAAGGTGAATAATTACAAAATCCTGCAAATACTGCAATGAGATTAACTGAAATTTATTTTACTGAAAGCATGGGGAACAACAGGTCACATGTCATTTGAAAAGCAGACATGGCCATCTTAGGGATACACTTGAACACTGAATTGTGGAAAAAGGCCTGGAGGAGAGGGAGGCTGGCTGTGGCCTGTCAGATGCTGCCAACTCATCCTCCGTGGAGAGGGAAGGCAATGAAGGCAACCCAATGGCCTGTGTCTCGTCTGCACGTGCTGACCCACACACGCCGACAGCCGTCACCTGTCACGAGGGGATGGCCATGGACATGGAAGTGCTCCCATCCCCACACCACCCTTAGCCCACTTCTCCTCACTCACCACTCGTGGACAGGCCCAAGGGAATGCCGGTGCAGCCATTCATTCATACTTCATGGTTTAGAGAGAAACGTCTACAAAATATCCTGATCCATATCTAGCTCAGCAGCCACAGGCTCTGACACAATTCCTGCGGCTAGAAGGCTGTGCTGGCTCATCTCAGCCCCCAGAGCTCCTGGAAGTACATGGACTTTGGGGGCACCAGGGCCCACTGCCTCATCTCTTGTGGGCAGCCCCATCCACGTCAGATCCATCCTGAGGGCACCTACAGAGCCCATCCCAGATGGGGGAAGAAGATGGGCCCAGCATGATCACTTCCAGGCCCATCAGGAGAGATCTGCAGGATTCTGACACAGCCCCAAATCAGGACTCGAATGCATTTGCCTACCCTTGTGAAGAGTCCCATTTCCACCCCACCTCGGCAGGAGGACCGATGTCCTGAATACACCATGGTCCTGCTTCTCATGAGTTCCTCTCAGTGACCAGGAAAGAGCTAAGTCCAGCCACACACAGGAACCTCAAAATCCTTTTAGATAACCAAAGCTGAGGAACTGGGGGGAGCAGTAACCTACTGGCAAATTACAAAATCAACCAACCTTCCAAAAAATTCCCATTTCAGAGGTAGGCTGAGAAAGAATTTATGTTCTTTGAACTGGTCCATGTCAGGTGGAGGATGCGTCAAGTATCTTGCCAGTTAAAGACAGTATCATAAGAAATTCCTAAGCCCATTCATCAATGTGACACTTCTCCTTTAATGACAATCATTACCAAAGCACACTTCCCTTCAAGTGCGCACGCACACACACGCATGCACACACACACCCCAAAGGAAGGTAGGAAGAGGATCTGATGTGTGTTTTCAGAAAGTCCCTGACTCCCTCATAGATTCTATACTGAAGAAATAAAAACTCCCTTATAATAGGAAAATGTCTCTATTATTTGTCTAAAAGAAGTTTGAAAGGCATTGTATAAGACAGGTAAATAAGAATGATTCAAGGCGATTAAGAGGTAATGTCCATTTACTTAGCAACAGCTAGCTAAAAACAAGACTAACATTTAGAGTGGGACAGCAACATCAGGGTGTCCTAAACACAACCACCCTCCAGAAAAGAGATACTAAAACAAATCTTTAAAAAGTACTTATATGAAACAATAATATTCAGAAAAAAATACAGCTAGAAGTGACAAAATAAGAATGAATGATATTAGTAATTGAACACTTTCTACAAAATAATGTGTCTTCCTTTTGGATAAATCCACAGAAATACCTTCGTATGAGGTGTTTGAAAAAAATGTGAACAAGACAAAATTATGTTCTAATGCACATTTGCTAGCATCCCCTTAGAGGGAGCTGCCACCATGCTCACAATGGTCCTAATTCCCAGAGTTAGAGCCCACACATTTTAAAATGTCCCCTGGGTGAGAAAGGTGTCCACATAGTCACATATATTGCCACCAGGCAAAACAAACAAAAAAATACACTACTTCTACAGGAAGAGGATATAGGCCCAAATTTTTTTAAAAATCAAGAACATACCTCAAAATTTAAATTTAGCAGCCAGCTTCTTAATTAAAGTTTTTACACCCCAAATTACAGGCTATCAATTAATGGCCTCCTAATACATTTCAATAAATAAATGTCTAAGGACGCAACAGTGGCTGAGAGGGTAATGGCCCTTGTTCTGATTTCGGTCACCCACAGATTGCAGGAGAGCTTGCAGATTAGTATTGGTACTGTGCCCTCTGAGTGATGATAATTTCAAAATTTCTTTAACTTTGACCCAAACTGCCTAAAGGGAATACAGCCACACCCTATATGGATTGAAAACTATGTTAATATTTAGGCGCGAACATTCCAAACCCTATAAATATTCCCTTTTTGAACACTGATTGATGTTTGAAAGTCTGTGCTCATAAAATTTGCCTCCTCGTACTGTGTTTTATTTAACCGCCACCACTTAAAGTCAGCCATGAAGCAAATGGAAAACAGGAAAGGAGAAGTAACGGCGGGTCCCACGTGGGCAATACCTTTCATTCCCAGAAGTAGCAAGTAGTGTTGTGGAGTCACTTTTCCTTTTTCTTTTAATGTGTTGGAAAGGGGTAGGGTGTGAGGAGAAAGGGGTAAAGAAGACATCATTACCCTCCTTGGATAATATGCATTAAACTCGTCTCCAATACGCCGCAACTCCTGCGCAATCCATATCTCCGGGCGCACATCTGCAGGTTCAGCCTGAGATTGCCGCATGGAAGCTGCACAGGAACAGAAAAAAGAAAAATCACATTGTGGTCCACGGATCACTGAGAAAGTTCCAAAGTTAAGTTTCTAAAAGCTAGCCCATCTCACCCACTCATGTTTCTGGAAGTTCCTTGACTTCGGGAATTACAATCATGTACTAATGATTACACTGGCAGGGTCTACTACATGACCTGATTAAAGAATAAAGGATATAGAGTGTAGTGTATTGAATTATGTCCCCCCAAAACTTCCTGAAGCTTGAATCACATCCCCTGAGTTTTATGTATTAGAAACTTAGCCCCCACTGTGACTGTTAAGAGGGTGGGAAATCCCATTATGGTAACTGAAAGGTGGAGCCTTGAAGAGGTGATTAGATTATAGGACAGTGCAGTAGTGAATGGATTAAAAATGGTGGTCAGTGGTGTGGTTCTGAGGGCTTTAAGAGAAGAGCAGAATCTGTCTCTCTCTCTCTCTCTCTCTTTCTGCTCTCTCTGCTTCCAACATCTTGCAACGTGAGACCCTTGGGTCACTGTCACCACCACCAGATGGACTTTGGACTTCTCAGCCTCAGAAACTGTAAGCAATTAATTCCATTTTCTTTATAAATCACCCAGTTCCATGTATTCTGTTATAAGCAACACAAATGGACTAATACACAGACTAATTTCCTTTTTCAAAACTGGAGATTCAGAATTGCCAGAATTAAAAACATCCCGGCCCATGCATGTACACTTCCATTTCCGGAAGCCACTCACAAAAAATGGTACATAAATACTGCCACAGAAATACACTTGAAACATATTAGAACATAATCAGTTAATCAGTAAAATAACCCTGTTGATCTTATTACAAGGTAAAAATTCCTAGGAAAATTTCAAACATCACCTAGGAATGGGAGATGAAATGGTTGTCTCATTCAAAGTAAAATAAGTTAAAACCTGAGAAACCTGAATGAGCTGGTTTACAAACAGCCAGTGTTCAGAAGTGCTACTGCAGTGCCAGATGAAAGCATAATTGCATGTTTTGTCTCAATATTAATGCAGCCAATAAAGACGGGTTCAAGTCTGCAAACACCACACGGGGAGAGGAAATGTTTTGGGTCTAAGAGCAAAGGCTTTTTTGAAAGGAGAAAAGAGAGGGAGGCTCGCCCTTTCATTAAGCTGTCACTAACACTCACACCCCGTACATTCATCCCTTTGCTAATGAAACCATTAAAGCCATGTGATAGCCAAAAATGAAGGAGAACAAAAATGTGAGCCATCAAAAGATCCCCTCATCCATCAGGAAGATAATATTCTTCACACACAAGGAAAAGAATTACCCTCAGAGGCAAACACTTCAGCAACATGTAGACAGGAAAAGGGATAAGACCAAGAATTCAACTGCTGCTCACATGCAACTCAGGTTAACTCGCTGTGAAAAGGGGCACCTCTACTGGCAATTAAACACGTGTTATGCTTTAACCACAGCAAAATATGCAAAAACCTACGATAATCAGATTTCACAATAACATGAACATAGCTTCCTGTTTTGTGTTTTTGTGAAAGGTGAGTAAAACTGATATTGATACATAGCTCTATAAAAGCACTTAAAAGAAGAGTTTTTGTCTATTCTGTTTAAAACTCCCGCCCCATTTCTATGTCCCCACCAAGTGAATTTAACAATGATGGCACAAAGACTGAGGGCCTGAGAGAGGCAGGGTGTCACACAAGCCCCGCGTATGGGTGCAGGGGGTGTACACGCAGATCCCCTCCAGAGTTAACTGTGCTCTGTGTGTAAGCCTGAGGGAACACCTGCTAAAGGAGGCTCTGGTGGAGAGCAAGAGGGCTGCTGAGAGGGAAACTTCTAGGATAAGTTAGGCATGGCCCCTGAATAAACATCCAATCATATAAAAAGTTATGTTGGCTGCACCTTTGTCACAAGAATATTTCTAATGGTAATCTGTAAAAGTCTACTAAACTTACATTTTAAATGACTAAACTGGCAGAAAACAAAATTTCAGGGTAGACATGATGCCAGGTGATGATGGCAGAACACCTTGTTTCCTCTTTCTGGGCTCACAGCTGTTTAAGGACCTACTCTATCACAGGTGCGCCATTGTCACACCTCTCTCCAAGTTCTTTCCCTGACATAGAAGCTTTGAAGCTCACCCTTCAAGGGAAGGAAGTCATTTTTCATTCTAGACCCTACTAAATAAGGACTTCATACAGTCTTCCTAAAGGCCCTGCAGGAGACGCACCTACCCATATACTGCAGTCACATGTCGCTTACCAACAGGGCACATGTTCTGAGAAATGCGTCATTAGGTGATTCATCATTGTGCAAACATATGAGTGTGCTTACACAAACCTAGATGGCATAGCCTACTACACACCTAGGCTATATGATATAGCCCGTTGCTCCTAGGCTACAAACCTGTACAGCATGTTACTGTACTGAATACTGTAAGAAACCATAACACAACGGTAAGTATCTATATATGTAAACAGAGAAAAGGTACAGTATTATAATCTCACGGGACCACCGTAGTATACATGGTCCATCACTGACCAAAACACAGTTACGTGGCGCAGGACCATACAGGTGAGTGTCCAGTGAGCAGGACACCACTTGGCCATTTACAGGCCTCCATCACCCACCTCTCCTGGGCTTCACAGCCCCACTCGTTCCTCCCTATATATGGCTGAAATAGAAAATTGCCTTCAACGCTGGAGTCTGAAATGAAGACAATGCCAATTAGCAAAAGAAAATCTGTGAAATATAGATCGCATGTTTTATAAAGTTGGTAGACTGGTAAAAATTTCTGGCCAAGTTAAACACTGTTTCATAAATCCAGATACTCACTAATTTACTCAACAAACATGAATGCCCATGTGCCAGATGTTGTCCTAGGAGGTGCTCTGCGTACAGTCACAAAGGAGGCCAAGCCCTGCTCCCACAGAGCTTACATTCTTGTGGATTAAATGCTTAATTCCAACTAACTGCTAAGTTTCTTCTGGACAAGGATACCTATAAATATACTTTATACTTCCTATATCACAAAACACAAATAACTCCTTCCATTAATTTCCCTCAATCTGTACATGAGGCCTACTCAATTTTATGTGACACCCTTTACTTCTGTCTGTGGTTTAGAAGGTTCTACTGGGCTCATGCTTGGGCTGGCATCAAAGGAGCCAGTTCTTGTCAGAGGTCAGCTTATCAAAACCTACACCTAGTGAACACATCCACCTAGCCAGCAGCAAAGAGGGAAATATGGAACCCTCCTTGGCCAAATTCAACTTGTTCATCTTAACAGATAAATGCACTGCTGTTTTTTGCAGAAGGAGATAAGGAGATAGCTTGTTTCTCCTATGGAAAAAAAAGTTCAGTAGCTGTTAGTGAGCTTAAATAAATACATAAGTATAAACATACCCACAAGGTCTGGCTGTGAGACACGATGAGGCTGCACTCTTACCAGTCCCTAAGTGATTCTGCTGCAAACAATTCATAGACCAGACCCTGAGAAATACTACCCCAAAGGTATGAAACCTTGGAGATGCCCTGGAGCCCTGATGTGTGTCTTCAGAGAACATTTAAGAGTTAGGACATTTGTATTAACCAAAGATAATGGTCTGGACCAGGCTCAGCATACACTGTAACTGGCAATAACTATGGATTAGTAAGCAAGCTATCACCTGTACTTAGGTGTAGTTTTAAAAAGTTATTACAGAAGTATACACTATAAATTACATTGTGCAAAGGAATCTGATCTGTCTGAGCTACTCTAACACAGCACCTATGGCTATTTGTTTTTTGAGAAGCAAATACTGTTCTTATTCCTTGAATCTATAAACCTAAAATTAATGGCCAATGTGCATCCTGTGAGAAGACCTAGCCATTATGTACAAAGTAGTATATGGTTATAAAGTAAGATTATATGACAAAAACTCTGTTTTGAATACTTTAAAAGGCTTCTTATTCCTAAATCTTAAAAGCGTAGTTTTAACTTGTGAATCCTGCGCATTATTCAACATAAATTTCAAAGATTATTCTCAAATGACGGGGAGCTCTTCCTCAACTTCACCACCAGTTTAACGCTAGTGATTGTTGTATTTGGTCTCACACCACATGAGAACCTACCAGAACAAATGATCAGCGTCTGGCTGACCAACTTAGAGCATCAGCCTGTCAGCCCCAGCATTAAGAGTTTTATTCCCTTTTGAATGAGTTTGCTTAATTCTGTCCCAGAGCACGAACCACCACAATGACAAAGGGACCCACGGGTATGGTCTTCCAAAGATGTGCCTGCAACCCACGGGGTTCGGGACCCGGAATGCTCAAAAAGCACGGTGCTCCACCCTCACCCCTGTAATCCTACTTGGGTACTCAACCCCATTCTAACATAGTCAACCTATCAATAAGATAAGGCACGCTGACGTTTCTAGTCTCTAAGAAAGATAAGTATCAAGCATAAGTATTTTATTTTGCTATCTGCAATGTGCCTGACAACCATAAATGTTGATACCTGGTCAATAAAACGGCTCTTTATTTCAAACAAAAGCTCTTATTACTAAGTAGGAAGAACACATTTTTAACCTAGAAGGCAATTTTATGTGAACGTAAAACATTATCCAAAGGGGAAATTCTGATGCTTCTGATGCAAACTTCTGATGGAAACTTTTACCCATAGAAAATGTAGTTTTAGCATTTAAGAAAGCACTTCACTCCATAAACCTGGCACCAAAACTTAAAAAAAAAAACAAAAAAACGAAAACCAGTGAAATATAAACTGTTCCTGCTCCAAAGCTTCAATCCTGAAAATACCAGACTGCGCCAGAGGGGACTTCCTAGCTCCATGTTTTCTTTCTTACTCATAACAAAAGCCACTAATGAAAACTTTTACAACAGAATGTGTCAGACACAGGCAGTTTTGTCAGAAGTGTAATATGTCAGCTGAATTTTCATCAAAACTCATAGAAATAACTTTTGAAGTCCAGAATTTACTGGTAATATTATTGCCTATGGAAAAATACCATGACATATAATTAATCCATTTTTCTTCACAGGTGGGGCTGAGGAGGGAAGGGAATTTTTAAAGGCCAAAAATCTTCAGGTACTCAAAGATGCATGTTACTTAATTAACAAACTGTTCTGGTTCAGCAACAGAACTCTTTTCCAACTTATAAGGTAATTTAAAAATCTCAAAAGCTCAGCAGTTGAAAAAATTAATACCGTGGTTAAGTGGTTGGTAGTGAAATCAGGCTGGGGTTTTCGGAAAGGACTTTCTGAAGCGTCACCAGCCGAGGCAGGAAAATAAAAAAACGAGATTGTCAATTCATAATGAGCTCAACATCAGTCACGCTAAACCTTCTGATTTCTCTTGAACATCCAAAATCTTCTACTCCAGTTTCAAATGGCAGGTGTTCAAAGGAACTGAAGTCACATTGTGACATTCATGGCCTCTTTCTAAACCCAGCAGTCCTTGCTCTATGACGGTGCTGTGAAGTGACATCTAATGACATGAGCTCGCATGCTGCGGGGAGGCAATGTCACACAGAGGCATCCAGACTACAACCGCAACCTGGGAACAGGGTTGGCGCAACCCTCACTTCCGTGGGGCAGCTACTGTTTTAGTTCCCACCTTCTCATTACTGGAGTTTCAAGTGCAGCACCAGAAACCAAGTTAAAATTCCTCCAAGTTAAAAAACCTCCCT
Organism: Cynocephalus volans; assembly: GCF_027409185.1. Classification (NCBI taxonomy): domain Eukaryota; kingdom Metazoa; phylum Chordata; class Mammalia; order Dermoptera; family Cynocephalidae; genus Cynocephalus; species Cynocephalus volans. Next base: position 87,289,310 of record NC_084473.1, read on the forward strand.
ATGAGCTGTCTTCAGATGTTGTTCAGCAACCCACAAAGACTTGGGTAGAATGAAGATCAGATTTTAAAGTAATCAACAGGGATTAAGCTCTGAATCAATATTCAACTGCAAACTGAGAAAGGATTTCTTGGTCCCCAAAGAGACATGGAATGTATGACTCTGAAGAAATGTGTTTATTTTAAACACATTTAGACACACTTGGTCAATAAGTGCACACGTCGTCCAGCACTTACGATGTGCCAGGGACTGCGAGGTCTGTCCTTCAGATATCTCAGAGATGTCCATCTTTATTCCCTGAGGAGACTCTGATTTAACCACCAGAGGCCAGGAAGGACCCTGTAAAGGACCACTTCCTTATGGACTCAAAAACCAGCTTTAAACCAATTCCAAAAGATACTCCAAAAACATTTAGAGGAGACAGTATCTCTGCAGGTGGCCACTTTGAAGTTCAACATTCATTTGAAGAAATAGAAATTCCAAGATGTTTATTCAACTCAATAGTCTCTTTACTTCAATATCTTCACAAATACCTTTCTCAATTCAGAGTTACCACAGCTTACAAGAGGAAGGATGCAACCAGCCAGCCTGCTAAGGTTTCCTTATGAAACCCACCTGAGTGATCGGGCCGTCTCCATCCCCAGTTGGCCATCAGGCAAAGGACAGCAGCTGCCAGTTCAGGAAGTTTTGCTGTAGTAAATGCCATCATAACCACCTGTTTGAAATCTTCCACTCTGATGAGTCTCAGTAAACACACACACACACACACACACACACACACGCACACACGCACACACGCACACACACACCCACACACCCACCTCCCTGGGTCTGCTTTTCACTTGCATCACTTTACTTTTTGATGGATCCTCTGCCAATTCCAGTGAGCCATTCATTGGATGAAAATGAAAGCTATCAGAAATAAAATACAAAATGATAAGATTTAGCACTGGTCCTCAAAGTTTCCTCAATCTGTTTTTCGCTGGTACACATTTGTGTCAAATCTGGGCAGTCACATGATTTCAAGACAGTGCTTTAAAAACCAGCTGCTGCTAGGATAAAATACCACCAATAATAAAGTTTATGAGATGAAGCTGGTGTTTTTATACTTAAGTCTTTCAATGTGTACTGCCCACTGCCTTTATGTGGCTGCAAGTCAGAAGGTCAAAGCAAGCTGCTTTCATCAATTTCCATTCTGACAATTTGGAAACTGCCAGTAAACCAAGGCTGTGAAGTTGGACAGATGTCTGGAAAGCAGCATTCATGAGGTTTTTCCCCTTTCACCATTATCTGTTTCTTATAACAAAGTACAAACCTAAAGGAATTAAGATAAATATGCTATGTTGTTTTACTCATTTCTTATCTCTCCTAAGCTGTCCCCATGTACATATTAACATATTTACTAGAAGCTGGGGACATGCTAAGAGCAAACCCGACCCCGAGTTGTGATGCCAAGTCCAAGAACATTCCTAACTACCTCAGTCACAGCAGAAGCCCAGCACCTCATGCCCAGTGGGAGACCTGGGCAAGAGCCCTCTGAGACAGGATTCCACCCTCCTGGCCTGTGTGCCCTCTTCCCAGGCAGGTGCACACTTCCCCAGGCACTGAGTGCTACCAAAGTTCTTCCTCATAGGAAACTGAAATGTTCCCTTCTAACCCAGAGTCCAGTCTTACTTCTGCCCCCCGAAGCTATACAAAGACAACTGATAATCTCTCTCCATCATCACCCCTCTTTTTAATCAGTGAAGTTGCCACCATGTGCCCCAAACCTGGTCCTGAACCAGTTCCTTCCACGTGCCTCCATGATGTGTCCTGGGAAGCCCCTCCAACAGCTGCCATCCTGGTCACCCCACATGTGCTCATGACATTGCTGCTCTGAACAGTAGGTGGTGGCATTCTGCACCCAGTCTGGCCGGGGCGGGAGATAGGACACTACACTTCCGTGCCTCGATTTCTCTGCACTGATGCTCATCCCACTAAGTTTCTAGGACTAATCCATCTCTACTTCTCTAGGGTTAGATTACTTATAGAGGACTGAGGAGATCTGACTGTGGCATCTTATTTTGAAAAACAAAAATAACCCCAAAACTAAGTAACTAAGTAAAGCTAAATGAAGACTAACCCTGAACTTGCTTTTTAGGACAATGATATAAACCCCATTTCCCTTCTACTGACAGTGTAAGCAATTTCTTATCCAGACCATTTATTTCACCATTTACTCCATCCAAACTATAAAAATAGAAGTGCCTTTTAGAAACCTTTTAAAAGTAAATATACATAACTCTATACACATTAATTCACTTAAGACAATTCCTTAGAAACAGTGATTAAAAATCTGAAGTTACAAGCTTTCAGTAACTGCAAGGTGTTTCTAGCCAAAATCAGATCAGTGGGGTGGGTGTGGGGGAATGAGACTTTAAACTGAAATATAAAAATTTCTGACTACAGAGTAAGTGTGGCTTCCTCTATGAAATTTAACACCGGCAGCAGGAAACAGGTGACAAACATCTTTTCTCCTAAATTCACATTAAGGTTTCAAACATTATTGTGTTTTCATCCCAATGCTAGTAAAGACCAAGACATGCATCAAAAACAAGAGCAGAAACAGAAGCCTAAAAAGCTACACCTTAAACAGTTTTTAAAACAAAATACAGAAAAAAGCCTATCAATTTTATTTGCACAGTTAAAGTTTATAATGGCTAGATACATAGTGAAGGAATAATTTAACACGGATATGTGGTTACCAGTAACACATGGCAAGGATGAGACATCAGGAAAGATTCCCGCTTAAAACAAATTCACAAGAGGCAGCTGCCTCTTTTTATCCCATTTTGTGTAAAAAGAAAAACAAACTTCTGTCCTCAATTCCAGACACTATTTTGCATAATCACAAATATGTGATCATCGCGTTTAGATATTTAGTGGTTTAAATATTTGTCCTTAAAACATGTCTATCCCAGCTGGGCCGTGTGACTCCTCCCCAGAAAACCAAAAAAGGTTGTGTGTCTTGAGTAAGCACATTACGCACATTTATGCTGTAAGCAGATGTCCCAGCACTAAGGGACACAGGCAAACACAAGCCTGGTGATTAAAAAAAAAAAAAAAAAAAAGTTATAAGAACTATATCCTCTTTAAAAATAGGAAAACTGAGAGGTTACAGCTGGCAGAGAATCTGCATGGTATAATGGAATGGCCAATCGAAAAGGCAGTTCGAGCCCAAATCTTTTCACTCACCACCCAGCCCGTGCTAAAGCACACACTGACCCTGTGTGCAGTGGGCAATCCCGGGAGAGGATCCAAAAGCCTAGTCTGTAAACCATAGAAATGGTACATAATCAACTCTGCCATGTGCCTCCATACAGATGACTTCTTTTGTAATAGAAAGAAAAGAACGGAAGTTAGAGTCACCATCAAGTACAAGTCCAAGTTTAAGATGTATGGAATTCTGTACTGAAAGACTGATCTGGTGGTTTTGAAGGTCTTTTATCTGTTCAGGGTCACACATTCTTCCTCCTCCTCCTCCTCCTCTCCACGCCCCTTACTCCAGCAAGGTGGATATGGCTGCTGGCCCAGCTCTGCTGCCTAATAAGTTTGCACACTAGGCGAAATGGCTTGGTTGTCCCTGTGATTAAGAACCCACCATGTAATACAGATTAAACTGGAGTTGTTTTAACTCGATGCAAGCTCACTTCCCTGTCCCCAAGCCCCTACAGTGCTCTGACCACTTCTGAATAGTCACAACACCCTCATATTTCAGGCGAGGATGAGGATGCTAGTCTCCAGCCAGAGTGAGGAACTTGCTCCAGGGCTGTAACATGTCAGCAGAAGGACCAAGACTGGCCAGGGTCATCTGTTGGAATTTTCCATTCCAATACTTCATACCATACTATCAGAAAGGAGGAATGGAGAGAACACAAAATTCGTTAGCACAGCAGATTGTCTATGCTAGGCTTTTACAGAGAAACGAGTTCTCAGTTTCAAATGAGCACACTGGTAAGATCCAGGTAAAAAAAAGAGAAGGAACTGCTGGGCCTCATACACTGCATTAAATATCATTTGGAATTTCTTTCAGTATTTTTGCATGCATACTATGTATCAAACCTTTTTCTTAAGTTAGTGAGTTGTTCTGACTTATTTAGCAGAATTGAGGCTCAAGTATAAGTACACTAAGGTTTAAATTCACATATACATTAACATCGTATTTATCTAGAATTCATATCTAGACTACTTTATGTTAAGAAATTTCTCAAGGGACCAAAACACTGACAAATCAACAAGAAAAGAAATCTTCTTTTAGTCCTTTCTCTAGAACACTTACTCTACAGAAAAGTAACTCACTCAACAAGTAAGACTGTCAGGCTTGGCTCACCTCACACACCTCACACCCACGCCTTCCTAAGAGAAAAGAAGATCCCTTCTGCTTAAGCTGGCTTCTTAAAAAAGTCTCAGATTACTCATTAAGTCTTCTATAAATTGCTTGTATTAAGATGTTTTAGGAACTGGAATGGGAAGCATGCTCTGGCCCAGAAATGTAGTGTATTTTTTGGGGGCGGGGGGGAGTACCAAGGCAATTCAGATAGTTGAGAGTCATCACATTGAACCTGTTTCAATTTGACGCACATACCCTATCTTATTGAAATGGTCGATTTTATTTCTATTTAAATTTTAGCTTCAAAACCATTTTCCCTCCTAAGGAAGGGTAGCAAAGCCCACACTAAACCACATGTTACCTACCATGCAGAGGCAAGGCCCCGGCAACAAGGACCCAAGTTCAAGCCCTGGCTCCAAGGACCCAAGTTCAAGCCCTGGCTCCAACACTACACATGACCTAGACCCATTTCCAAACCCTGAGTTTGGTTTCCTCACTCTGAAAATGACATAACATCTCTACTCCCAGCTGTGCAGACACAACCCGTGCAGTCCACTGACGAGCACCAACTACGATGGCAAGGATGTGAGCGAAAGGGAGACAGGCTCCCCTGTGGAAAGCCAGTGACAGCCGCGCCCCACTCCTGTCTCTTGTAGCAGCTCGTTCTCAGGCTCCTTCTCACCATCCCTGTCTGGGCAGAGCACACTCTACTCAAATCACATGCATCTGGTCCGGGGTAGAGAACAGAGAAAACAAAGGGAATTAGGGTTTCCCACGGGATCCTGGGGATACCAATTCATCTTACTCAAACACTTCATACCACGAAGGCCTTGCCTCTTATAAACTAGAGTTAAAGCCACGCACCAGGCAAATGCTGTTTGTGCTGACTATTGATGCTGGTCACTTCACAGCACGTGGGAAAAAAGTTCCCAAGGACAATGATCCACATCACTCACTCAGAAGTAAGTACCAACGTTTAAATTAACAATGGCTGATATTCCACGTTATTTTCTCACCAATGGATTTTAATTACTTCAGGAAAAAGAGGGAGCATGGTGTTCTAAAATTCTTGATTCCATTCAGGCAATGCACATTCCTAATGTCAAATAAAGGAGCCTTATTTTGAGAAAAAGTTACATAACTTTGGACTGCAAGAAAAAGTAGTTCAGTCTATGTTTCATGCCTCAAGACCATCTTTTCTCCAAACGCACATCTTGAACTGTAGTCACATTTCTCCCAAATCAAATGGGCCGTCTCCCACAGGTATCCCCAAGTCAGCCCTCATTCAGACAGAGCTGGGGTGGGGCGGCGGTTTCCAGATGTCTCTCCATGGTCCAAAGATTTGCCAATGAAGATTCTTCTCATGGTGATGTCCGGGTTCACTGGGAGGTTAGAGGTGATTCAGACCTCCCTTCCCCACCCCCACCAAGCCAGTTTCTAGAAAAGATTTTCTTCTTTTTGCTTGTTTGTTTGTTCTGGGACTCGGCATAAGAATTATAGCAGCATTTCCCTATGAGTTACCTAGACACCTGAAATGACAGCTCCCTTCCATGGACAGCAAGAGAGATCACTTCATCACGGTCACACTTAACCGACTGTGCAGCTGTGACAGCTCACTAAGGAGCAAGGAGAAATTACCAACCCAATTTCTACCAGATGCTTTCTGTCTATTTGCTTATTTAAAAACTCCCATGGCCCTTAGAGGGGAGCACTATGGTCTTCATTGATGAAGAAACTGAAGCTCAGACTACTAGACCCCCCAAATCCCTCAGTGGGCAGAGGAACAGCCAGGACCCCCCCCCCCCAGACCCTGGTCTGGGCCTGCAGGGGAGGGGCTGACAAGGCCCACAGTGCTGAATCCTTTCGGGATCCCACCCAGTGGAGGAGGTCGCTGACAAAACACTCACTTTGTTGAAGGAAAAATACCCCAGAAGAGCATGTTAGGGGACTAATTAATGTCCATCTGAAGTACATCCGGTGATGGGCCAAATGTGCCAGCAGCTTGACCTCACCTGGACAAAATCTTAGCAACACAAAGGGTGCCATGGTTCATGCTGAATCATACAAACCAGACATGCATACCAGTGACAGGCTGCTGGGTGCACCAAAAACAAAGACAAAAATTAAGAGAAAAATTTATAATATTATGTATTAGATTTGCTCTAATTATAAATGCTAGTCAAGACAACTTTGCAAAAAACATAAAGGTACATAGAAAAGACCACCTATATCCTGAACATAACAATCTCCACTATTAACAGTTGGATGTATTCTCCTCTTCATTTTGTTATGTCTATGAACTTCTTTAACAGCAAACTAGGATATCATCAACAACTGTGTAACCTTTTTAACTTAACATTATGCCAGGAGCATTTCCTCCAGCCATTATTCTTTTCAACACCATGAAGAAGACAGCATCACAGTCTGTCAAAAGATACATAATAATTTAGAGATTGTCCCATACCACTAGGACTGTTGATAGTCTGGGGCCAGCATAAATAATGCTGTGATGAACCCCCTTGTGTATACATTTCTGCTAGCATTTTCTGCAAAAGAAGGGAATGTCAGGTCCCCTTCTCTGAGCCTGCATCAGGGTTGGAGAGCATGTGGGTGGCATGGAGCTTACAGCCCAGTGCATAGCACAGCACAGGGCCGAGTACGTGAGGTCTCAAAGCATAGACATTTGGCTAATGTTCAGTGTGATGGGACTTGCACATAGAAGGGAAGCAGTGTTAGGTCAAAGGCCTCAGCACAGGTCCCAGCCACTGACCAAGCAGAAGAACCAGAGGACAGTGACCAGAAGGTGGACAAGGCTAGAAATCTCATCACATGAGGAATATGTCAAGTGACTGAGGCTGACCCAACAAAGAAAGAAGGAAGATAACTTAATTCTGGTGTGGGAGGTGGAGACAGAGGCAGAGAGAGGTGGTGGTCTGTGGGGAGTCCTGTCCCAGCACAGGCTGGATGACCACAGACCTGGGGTGTGAGGGGACTTGGGCACTGGGCAAGTGCTCCAAGTTAATGGTTTAAAGTGTGCCAAGCAGCAAGGTGTCACACTCACCTGGCAAATACCACCACCACCAACACCCTACACATAAAACAAATCAACGGATGATTAATCGTTTTCCTGCCTTATATTCCAATCATATAGAAGTGTAGAACTTATGATTTTCTTTAATAAGAAGTTCCCTTAAGGCATGTAAAATGAGACTTGAGTTACCCTTCTGTTTTTAGGAAGGGTGTTTGAAAGTGACACAGAGTACACCCTATGGGCATGCCACCAGGGTCACACACAGCAGAGTTACAACAAGAGAGATTACAGTTATTATCTGAAAAAAGTGGCCTGGATTAAGGTTAACTTTTCTTCTGACATAAAAGTCTATTATCCTGTAGAGCGAGTAAAAATAAAGGATAAATGTGACTTCTAAAATTCTGAGTAGTGTTTTGCAGCCAGAACCTGTCAACACTGCTATGGTCTGAATGTCTGTGTCCCCCCCCCCCCCCCCCCCCCGATTTCATATGCTGAATCCTACCCCCCAGGTAGGAGGTGGAGGCCTTTGGAATGGGATTAGTGCCCTTAATAGAAGAGATTCCGGAGACATTGTCCCCGTTCCACCACCTGAGGACACAACGGTAAGGCACTGTCTATGAACCAGGAAGCGGACCTTCACCAGACACCAAATCTACCTTCATCTTAGACTTCTCAGTCACCAGAACTGTAAGAAGCAAGTTTCTGTTGTTCACAAGCCACCCAGCCCAGAGACTAAGACAAATACCAATCACAAATATTTAGTTAAAGGAAGATAAAGAGAAAGAGTTCTATTCTAGTTCCCCTAAAGTGGAGGAGACCCACCCCCCCAGCTCCTCCCTCTTGCAATTAAAGCGTCTGGACATAACACAACAAGCAAGCACAGGAGAACTGAAGGGGGATAGAGGGGCTGCTGAGGCCCTCAGGACTCGAGGAATGACGTGGCAGTAAGTGTTCTCTGGTGTCCTCATGCCCTTCCCTACAGTCCAGACAGGGAGCTGCAGAAGCCTCCTCATGGGAATCTCCAGCAGTCATAGAGAGAAAAAGCTCCAAGGAAAGCCTGTTCTCCCTCACCAAGGCACTGGGTAAAGGGTGACCTAAAAGTAGAAAACCTTTTTGGCAATACCTGCCCTACTCTAGCCAAACAGCAACGCTAAAACACCACAACACTCCACCCGGCAGGTTCAGAGTGACCGAGTGGGAGCCGATCTTCCAGCCCATCCCCAGCCCAGCAGAAGCAGGAGGAACTCTGACTCCACCACCAGATGGTATCAGCGGGCTGACCTCCCAGCCCCTGCCTGGCACTCTGACACAGACACACAGAGGTGATCCTATTGCTCTGCCAAAGGAGTGTTGGTGGGACTGCACAGGCAGCTATATTCCATCCCCTGGCCAGTGGAAGCAATCGAAGCTCTGATGCCTGTTTTCAGGGTGGCAGCAAGCCAAGCCCCCACCCCCACTAAGCAGCAAGGAGGGTGTGCGAAGTGGGTCCTGCTGATACTATACACACCTACTGAATAAGGCAATGCAAAACAAGGCTCCTGGGCCCACAGATGCCTCCTGTCCCAGCCTTGGGTGTCAGAGGGCACCCAGTGGGAAATGAGCCTCCACCCCCATCAGGTGATAAGGAGATCAAAGTAGAACATTCCCCCCCATCCAGCATCAATGAGGAAGAACCAGGTGGCGGTAGGTGGGGCTACATGGCATGTCATGATCCCCTCCCCTGGTGTAAATGGGGTGCTGAGAGAAACTGAGTTTCTGCCTCCACCCTGCAGAAACAAGGAGGTGTGAGGCAGCCCTTCACTGTTTCCCTTCTCCCAGGTGTTGGCAGTGGCCATGGGCAGCTGAGCTCACACCCCCAATCAGACTCAATGAAGCAGTGCCCCACTTCTGCTGAAAAAGTAGCAAGGCTGAGGAGGGATCTGAGCACCCCCCTCACCTAGCAGAAGCAGCCAGAAATCTCAGGACTGAAAAATACAATTAAACATAATTAAAAACTCACCGGATGGGCTCAATAACAGAGTGAAAATAAGAAGACTCAGTGAACATGAGGCCAGATCAATGGAATTTATTCAATCCTAACAGAGAGAAAATAGACTGGAAACAAACAGTCTCAGGGACCTGTAGTACTAACGACAGTACTAACATTTTTTTCTGAGAGAGAGAGAGAAAGGGAGTGGAAAAGTATCAAACACATAATGGATGACAACTTCCCAAACTTGGCACAAAGCATAAAACTACAGATTCAAGAAGATGAGTGAACCCCCAAAAGGATAAACTCAAAGAGATCCATGACAAGATACATCATAATTAAACTTCTGAAACCTAAAAGACAAAAAATCTTGAAAGCAGCCAGGCAGAAATGACACATAACTGATAGGAGAATACCAACTTGAATGACAGCAGATTTCTCATCTAAGACCACGGAGGCCAGAAGGAAGTGGCATGTTTTTCACATACTGAAAGAAAACTGTCAGCTGTGAATTGTACCGCTAGTGAAAATATCTTTTTGAAAAGAACTAAGAGGATTTGTTGCTAGCAGACCTATCATTAAGGAATGACCTAAAGAAGTTCTCTACACAGAAAGGAAATGATAACAGAAGAAGGCTAAGAACTTCAGAAAGGAAAAACACTGGAATGAGGAAAAATAGGAATAAATATAATAAACTAGCCTACTTCTCACAAGTTTCTTAAATCACATCTGATGATCGAAACACCAACTCATACAGTGTTCAATATACACAAAGAAAATACTTAAGACAATTATATGTTAAAAATGGGGCAGCTTAAGGGACCTAAAATGGATGGAGGTTTCTACACTGCAGCTGAAGACAAAAAGTGATAATACCATTGACACTGATAGATTTATAAAATGTTTCATATGCATACTGTAATACCTAGAACAACTAAGAAAACTATACAACACAATATATTAAAAAAACACTATAAAGAAATCAAGACAAAATTGTAAGAAGTGTTCAAATAACTCACAGTAAGTTTAAAAAAAACAGAGAAATGAGAAACAGGAAACAGAAAACAAATAATACAATGGCAGATTAAGTAATTATCTTAAATAGAAATAGTCTAAATACACCACTTTTTTAAAAGACAGATTTGGCAGAGTATAGACAACAATTTTATCTACATATATGCTATACACAAAAAATTTACTTCAAATACAACATGTAGGATGCCCTGAAAGATATACCATATAAACATTAATACATGAATTTTTTTTTTAAAAAAGCAGAAATGGCTATATTAACACAAAGTAGACTTTACAGCAACAATAAAAGAATGATCCCAACAGAAAGACAACAATTCTAAATCTATAAATTCCAAACAACAGCACCTTAAAATACATAAAGCAATATCTGATAGAGCTGAAAGGAAAAACAGACAAATACACCATTCGCTGGGGATTTCAACACCACTCAGCAAATTTAATCCAGCACTGTATAAAAATAATTACACACCCAGCCCAAATAAGAGTTATTCCAAGCATACGAGGTAGATTTAACATTACAAAACAATGCCATGCACCATAATCAAAAGGCTAACATAAGTAAAATCATACGATCTTATCAACTCATACGGACTAAACATCTTACAAAATCTCACAACCTTTTCTATTCATGATAAAAAGCTCTCAGCATTCTAGGAATAAAGGTAAAACTTCCTCATCTTTTTAAATAACATCTATAAAATACCTACAGTTAACATCATATTTAATGATTAAGGAAAAACACTTCCCCCCTAAGACTGGAAACAAGGCAAGGTTTGCCCTCACCACTCCTATTCAACATCAGTACTAGAAGTTCTAGCCAGTGCAATACAGTAAGAAAAAGAAATAAAATGCACACAGATCAGAAAGGAAGAAATAAAACTGTCACTATTTGCAGATTACATGACTGTCTATATAGGTCTCTCAAGAAATCTGCAAAAAAACTCCCAGAATCAAGGAGTTCAGTAAGGCTACAGGATAGAGATCACACAAAAGTCAATTGCATTTCTACACACTGAAAGTGAACACATGGAAACTGAAAGTAAAAACACAATACCATTAATACTCTTGAGTGCCAGCTGTGCCAGGGCCCCTCCAGAACCTGCAAACAACCCAATGTCCTTCAGCAGGTAAATGGTTTAACAAAATGTGGTGCATCCATACTACGAACTATTACTCAGCAATAAACAAGAAAGTACCAATCGATACACACAACATTTTGAATGTATCTCAAGGGTAATAGGCTGACTGAAAAAAGTCAGTGTCAAAAGGTTAAATGTAGTATGATTCTTCAAATGATGAAAGTACAGGTATGCAGATCAGATTAGTGGTTGTCAGGGGCTAGGGAGGGAGAGGGAGATGGCTGTGGCTATAAAAGGATATAGTGTGAAATTCCTGTGATGGAGCTATTCTGTATATTGACTGTGGTGCTGGTCACACCAATCTACACATTTGATAAAATTGAACAGAAATAAGTACATACTCACTGACACACAAAACGGAGCACATGTGAACCTGATGAAATCTGAATAAGGATTCTATCAATGTCATTTGCTGGTTGAGACAGTGTACTACGGTTATGCAAGATGTTACCATTGCTGGAAATTGGATAAAGGCTATATAGGATCTCTTTGTATTATTTCTCACAAATGCATGTGAATGTATACTTATCTGAAAATAAAAAAGTTTAAAAAAGAAGCTGTAAAATTTAAAACTGGGCAACTATCAACTAATTTTGTTTGGCACTTGTAAAGAACAGTATCTTTCTCTTTTGTCGCTTTCTATCCCTACTCAGGATCTGCAAAAGATCCTTGTCTCTGTTGGTGTCCAAACAAATCACCCTGAGGCCTGAGGGCCAGAGCAGAGTCCCTGGGCAAAGAAGACACTATTGCGAGGCTCCAGGTAGCCATAAGGTACTGAGGAACCAAGCCACTCCACCTGCCACTTTTTGAAGCCCAGATACACTACGGAATTTAAGGAGGTAAAACAAAATAGCATGTTTGCATGGAGAGCACAGCTATTTATAAAGTTCATTTAATCTTTAAGATTCTCACAAGATTAGACTTTTACTTTTACTCTCCTAAGTCAACAACAACAACCCAAAGAGTAAGTTGCACGGAAATGATGTGCCCAGTGGGAAGAATAAGATTTGCTTGCTAAAGTACCACTGCACGTCAGTTCCTCCATCTGCAAGGCAATCCCATCCAGCTGAAACAGAACACCAGACACAGATCTAAGTTTACATTTTTCAAGAAGCCACACTTAAAAACAAACCCAACGAGGTATCAGTTCACATCCATTAAAATGCCTATCAAAAAAAACCAACAAAACACACACACACACACACACACACACACACACACCCACCCCCCCCCCCCAACAAATAACCCCAGAAAATAACAAGTGTTGGTAAGGATGTGGAGAAACGGGAACCTTTGTGCACTGCTGGTAGGAATATGATGCAGCCTCTACAGAAGACAGTATGGTGGTTCATCAAAAAAGGTAAAAACAGAATTACCATGTGATGTAGCAATCTCACTTGGGTTTATCTAAAAGAATCTAAAAGAATTCAAGGCAGGATCCTGAAAAAATATTTGCACACCCATGTTCACAGCAGCACCACTCACAATAGTCAAAAGGCGGAAGCAAACCAAGTGTCCACTGATGGATGAATAGAATATGGTACGTGTATATACTGGAATATGATTCAGCCTTAAAAAGGAAGGAAATTCTGACATATGCTACAGCATCGATGAACCTTGAGGATATTATGCCAAGTGAAATAAACCAGCCGCAGAAGGACAACTACTATATGATTCCACTCATACAAGGTACCTAAAGTAGTCAAAATTACAGACAAAAAGTCGAATGGTGGCTGCCAGGGGATGGGGGAGGGGAAAATTAGGAGTTGTTCAATGGGTACAGAGTTTCAGTTTTAGAAGACGAAAAAGCTCTGGATTGGCTGCACAACAATGTGAATGTACTTAAGGCTACTGAACTGTACAATTAGAAATAAATGGTTAGGATTTTGTGTCATGTGGCTTTTTACAAAAATAAAAAAATGTATATTTAATCCATATATTCAAAATATTACCATTTCAATATGTAACCTATATGAAAATGATTGAGATGTTTTCTATTCTTTTTTATGTGCTAAGTCTTCAAAATCCAGTGTGTGTTGACACTGACAGGACATCTCAATTCGGACCAGTCCCAGTCAAGTGCTCAATACGCATGTGACTACTATACTGGACAGTCAGTGCTGAGCTAGAGATCTTACTTGTCACCTTTACATGACAAACCTTATAGCTGGATCCAGGCAATTAAAAATATTTGAGGGGGGAGGACAGGGGACAGGGTCTTTTCTTGCTACCTGTCTTTTCTGAAATCTTATTTGTTCTTGGGTAAAAGCTGTTCCACAGAAAGGCTAACAGGTGGAGCTTGGGACTTCCAATGTCTCCTGAGCTTCTTGTGGGACACTCACTAGGATCTGTAGAATATTGTGCCTCCCAAAGGGAGCTTACAATACAAAGGTAAAGTCAGACATCAGCTACAAGAGGAGTACCCCAAGAGAGGTGCAAAGAAAAATGCAATTAACTTCCACCCATGAATTCTGACGTGCAAGGGAACAAGCAGAAAGTTGAGATATTTCCAGTTACACTGACTAGACTTCACAGCAAGAATTTGCACAGGATTTAATACACAATTTGCACTAAAAACACATATGGCATAAAAACACTCACCCAGAAAGCACATGCAGTAAACCAACACATGTGGGTGGTTTTAGTTAAAATCATCAGTTATTCACTGATTAAGACATCATTTGTCAGGTTAATCCTCCAAGAATGTAAGGAGACTAAAATTGAGAAAAAGTGTAAACACTGTATCTCTCTCTCCACAGATAAATAATATTTTTCCAACATGTCTTCAGAAAAATCAAACATGGAGGAAAAAAAGAATTTCTAGTACAAATACCTAACTGCTCTGCATCCCAGATAAGAATTTACTTTCTCATTAGAACAAAGAGACACAAGACAAAACTTCAAGACATGCTGCTCTCTACCCCAAGTGGCTGAACAGAAAACTATTTTGTGGCTGAAGGAGCCCCTGGCTAAGGAGAATCTCTTTATAACCTCACATTTGTGTTCCACTGGTTCAAACCAATCATAAACACTTCTTTGTGAAAATATATTTTGCAATAAGTTATAAAAAACTTCAATAAAGATCTTAACAGATACGGTTGAGTAAAGAGTACTAAACAAGTCCAAAAAGATAAGAGAACCACGTATCGACTCAGCCTGTTTCAGTGGTCTTCAGGCACAGGGCTTAGATTGTGAGAAGGGCCAGGGGAAAAACGTTACAACGACACAAATTGTCAATTTTATTCTTCAATTTAATAAACACACATCCAGCTAAGTCCTCTCCTCCCACCCCAACTTATTCTTTCCCAAAACAAATCTCCCAAGCACTTAATACTGAAAACTTACCCTGGTACATTAATTTCAGACAAACTCCTCATAACTTATCATGTAATCCTATGCATTAAACTCTAAGTTATCACACCAATCTACCAGAATGTAGTTAATACTATAAAATTACATCTCAAGATCCACTGCTTTACTTCACAGGCATAACCATTAACATTGCTTAATAATTTAGATTTTGATCTTTAAAGCTCTGTACTTGTCATCTCAAGTAACAATGCTTACCTTATAATTAGCTTGCTAGATAGTATCTCTCACCAAAAAAAGCATTCATGCCTGTCTTTACATTAAAAAGTACACTCACTCACCAATCCTAGTTAACAGGGAAGAAGAAACTATTTCCATACAGTAAACTACCACCTGCAGAAACTGATGCTTAGGTCTACAGTGAGTAACTGTAATAGTTTCCAGAAGGTCCTTAAAATATACAGATTTTTAAACACGCACACCATAAAACCCTGGGAAGTCATTTGATAAGCGAGAATACCACAGATTCATATGTATGCGGGAGCATTTTCATGAGGAGAATAAGTTATAAGCCGAAGAACTTCTAAGACTTAAATGAGTTCAGGAGAAGTAGTAATGGCAATAACCAAATTAACAGCAATGAAATTTCTAGCTCCTTTCCCTAAGAAGGGGCCCTGAAAAAATAGCTCTAAGCATTTAGCAGAAAACAAGCTGCCAACATGTGTATCTACTGGTGTTTTTGCCATTTTTGCCTGCCATTTCCCAGATGTGCCCAACCTCTAACAAGTGACCAGCCCTCTGAAGTTCTCCCCAACTCTAACATGGGGATAGGTCTGCCTGATTTACCTCACTGAAGGTTATGAAGACAGAGCTATACGATACTTACAAATGTAAAATCTGTCACTGTGTTCTAGAATTGAAGGGACTAGTCAAATGACTTTATTCTAACTAGACTGTGGCATAATAAATATGACCTATATTTTGATAGACTCTATACTGCAATTCCTTTGATAACATTACCAACTTCCTTATATCTTGTTTATACAGAGCAGGCTAATCTGGACAAACGGTAAAAGTGATTTTGGTGAATAATGATCAAGACATGAAACTCTTCCATTAGTGGGGAACAAGGTGAAACAACAGACTCATTCCCTCACCAGGAATACTAGAACTGTATATACTCAAAATCACACTCTGGAGACTCAAGGGTCAAATGAAGCCTGCAGATGTTTCTATCTGGCCCGTATGATCTAATTTAGTTGCCAATGTTTAAACATCAAGATAACTGGCATCAAAACCTGCATTCCTGGATTATCTTGCAATATAGGAAAACTTGGCACTTGAGACCACATGCCCTCACCACCACAATTTGAGGCAGCTTAAACATAAAAGGGGTAAATGCCCATCTCCACCAGGTAAGTTCTCTCTCTGGGTATTTACGTTTGCCACTCCTGGCTTAGAACCTAAAACTGCCTTTAACCCCTGAAATAAAAACCTACAACCTAATCCCATTAATACTATGTTCAAACCCTCTGGCCAATAAGCCCAAAAAGGAATTTGAACAAATCATTTTCTTGGTTCTGTGTTGACACTGCATATATGAACTAGTTCATTTTTTTTTTTTAAATATCATTTTGAAAATGATTAACTTGCCTCATCTTTCTTCACACTTTTGGTTATGTTATTAAGTTACTTTCTGCAACTGACCAGGTCCCTTTCAAGCAGAATGTCATTAATATGTAAAGCTTAGTGGTTAAAACATTCCATGGTTATATGCTCTACCTTAATGAGGGCTGCAGAAATTCAAGCTTTCCTGCCCCAAAGGCTGAAGTTTGGACCTTAACTCATCACTGCCACAAAACTGAATAGTGTTTTTTAAAAAATGTTTGATATTTTACTTAACAGATCCTCTGTTGCCATCAAGATATGGAATAAATCAGTTAAGAGATTCTAAAAGGGGACTTTAAATACTATACACAGCCTTTAGACACATATTCAAACAACCACACTGCCTCTTACCCGGGCATAGCTTACCCATTGCACTGAGATAATGGTTGAAGGCCTGGCAAGGAGGACTTGGGGTTTGTGTTGATTTGTCACAACTCATGGGTGCCGGGCTCCTGTCTGTGTCAAAAGAGAAATACCCACTGGAGGATCGAGACAGCAGAGAGGATCTTCTCACAAAGATGAATAGCGGGGATCTGGTAGCGAAAGGGCCGGGGCTGGCCGGTGGGGCCAGCGGGCCTTGAGGGCTGCCGTGGGGGCAGCGGTCCCCTTCGCCTTCAGGATTACCTTGCGGCTCTGTCTGTAGGGAGGTAGGGGCCCCAGGCCTGAGCTGGGGAGGCCTCTCAGCAGGCTGCAACTGTCCACCTTCTCTGTCACACTCAGAACTTACATCGGAAGGTTGCTTTGCCATTTGGTCTTTTTTTCTGTAAGTAAAATAAAAAGAAAATCTAAGTTATCTTAAACAAAGTAATAATTACAACAAATAAATTTGCTAACTTCCACCTATTCATTAAAAATTCTTAGAGTTAATACCAAACACTTAAAAATGAAGTCATTATATTGTAGACTTATCTGACAATCTCCCAAATAAGGATAAAAATGCACCTAAAACAAACGTATGAGTCTATTTTTTCGGGGCGTGCGGGGTGGGAGGTGGTACTAAACTTCATTACACTAAACAAAACACAGTAACAACTTCAATTACTTGTGGAACTGGTGCTCACACACACACACACAAGTTCTAAGAGAAGCAGCTTGTCTGAATTCTATTCATATGTGCTCTTCCCTCAGGACAGACGACTAAGTCAGAAACTCCCAGCGGGCTCTGATTTCCCGGGATCAGATACCGTGCTGGAGCACAGCAGCGGGCGCAGATGCAGCGATTGCAGGCGGCTGGCCGCGTTCCCTGCTCCGGCCCCATTGTTTGCCGAAAATGCTGAGGGCAGCAAGTCTGGGGAAGGTTTGGCAGCGGCCGTCAGTCGTAGTAAGTGCGTCACAATAGAGTTTGTAACTCAGAGCACGGCCCGGCTCCAGCGCTCTCAGCCCGCGGTCCCTCCCGCTCCCGGCCTGCGCACCGCACGGAACCGGACAGAACTTCTTCGACGTTCATCTTTATTGTTGGCTGCACGCCTCAAACTGGAGGATCCCCGAAGCCGTCCCCTGGCACCCCCTGCAAAGTCCACAACTAGCTCCGCACGCTAGGCGACACTGAGCGCGCCGCGCCTCCACCCCAAAGACCCTCCCCTCTGAAGGTAATCACGCTGAAACTCACGTCCGCCCCTTCCCTTCCGAGCGTAGCGTTCGGGCCCGTGCCCCGCGGCGTCCGGCCCGCGCCCTTCGCCGGGCCGGCGCCCCCAGACCGTCACCACGAAGGCAGCGCGGAGGACAAAGCCCAGGACTCGGGTTCACAGCCCTCGGGGCAGCCCAGAGTCCGCGCCTTCCCGCCCGCCCGCCGCCGCGCTCCGCCGGGCAGCCAAGGGCTCCGCGCGCCGCGCCTCTGGCCCGCGCTGCCCCGGCCGCCGCCGCCGGGAACATCCTCCGCCTCCTCCCGCTCCTCCCCTCGCGCACTGCGCCCGCCGCCGCCGCCGGCACCGCCGACCTCCCCGCGCCACTGGCGCCGGGTGCCCGCGCTCGCAATTGGCCCGCGCGCGGTCGCTCGGTGCCGCAGCCAATCGGCAGCGACGGCGGGGGCGGCGCCTACGGGTCAGGCCGCCAAAGGCGAGGCGATTGTTGACAAACTCGCCTCCGAGCGCCGCTCGGGCCGCAGCGGCGGCAGTGGCGGGAGCCTCGACAGAGGCTTCGGGGACCAGGCTGCCCGGCCACCCCGCCCCACCCCTGTGCCCATCCGGACACCGCGCGCGTCTCAGCAGCTCCCGCCGCCCCAGGCAGCCGGTCACCTGAGACAAAGCAGGACCTGTGTCTCCCTGGACAGGCAGGGCCACCTTCCCTCGGTCAGGCCCGTCAGGGTGAAGACCCCAACGGCCGCTCCCGTCTCGGCTGCGGCACCCATCCTACCCCAACAACTTCCTCCCTCTTTCTTTCTCTCTGTGCGCCCCGGACACGCACCAAATCTGAGTGACCACCCGTGGCCGTGGCGCACATATCCGCGACCAAGGCAGGCACCAGGCATAACCACACCCCCACTCCCGGCGGCCGGAGGGCCCTCCAATCTCAGCGCCAGCACCGAGGTAACTGGCCCCCGAGGGCATGGCGCCGGCAGCCTGCACCACGAATGGGTCCGGGTGCGCTCGAGCACGCTCGAGCCGCTAAGACAGCCCGGCCCCACGGACCAAGCAGGTTCTGCTGGCCGCGGCTCGTCCCCCGCGTGGCCCCGGGGGTCGGGGAGGCCCTCAATCTCTCGCTGTCTGTGGATCAAGCGACTGGCACGGTGCGCAGGACCTCCGCAGACCGTGCAAGAGTCCCGGGCACATCTGAGAGAGCGAACGCGGCATCTACCCCGAAACCTCGGCCTGAATGAGTAAAAGGAAAAGCCCAGTCTCGTCACTTAAGTCACCAGCACAGTTCCGCAATCCCTCCGCAAAGGGTCCGCGCGCCCGAGAAAAGCCAAGAAGCGAGACTCGCTCGCCCGCGCGGCCGCTACTACCGGGCGGCCGGTATTGAAGGCGAGAATTCCCGGGTTCCTAGCTCCCGGGCCGCCGCCGAGAGCACGCGCTGCCTCTCCCCCAGCGCGCTGCATCCCGGCCCGAGCTGCACCTCAGCCAACTGCCCGCAGCTTCTGAGCCGTCGACCCTTCCCCAAAGTGCCCTTGCTTGGGAGGGTGCCTGACCCGCACCGATCGCCGCTTCCTGCCCGGGGACAAGAGGGACGGATACATGCGTCTCCGTCCGCACGTGGGCGGGGAGCGGGGCAGTAGGTAGAGCTGTTCGGGCGCCGGCGCCGGTCTTCCATCAGTCCCCGGCCTGCTCCCCGGGATTCGGAGGTATTTACCTTGCGTTTCTCAGTCCGAGAGTCAGAGTCAGACATTTGGCGGACAAGGGCCAGGGGAAGGGCGCCGAGGCGGTGGCGGCGGGAGCGAGGCGAATCGAGCAGCCCTAGGCGGTGCTGACTGCAGTGGGGCGGGCTCGCAGGGTAGCTTCAAGAATCCTGTGGCAGTGGGGACGGCGACGGCGACGGCGACGCTGGACGCTGAGCTCAGAGAAGCCAGTGACCCGGCGGCTGCGCGGAGCGAAGTGAAACCTGCGCGGCCCTGCAGCCCGGCTCAGTCTGGCGGCCGCGCGCCCGCGCCCAATCACCGCGTGCCCCGCCCCCGCTAGGTCCCGCCCCGGCGCGCGGCCTGGCGAGCCCCGCCCCCGCGGCGCCGAGGCCGCCGGCGCGTGCAGGCTCGGACAGGTAAAGGCGGGGGTGGCGCAGCCGGGTTTCCCGCAGCGCGCGCCGCCGACCCTGGCGTGTTTACTGGAGTGACTTGCCTGCTGGAGGCTATGTGCGCGCCCATCCCCCATCCCGAAGTGTATGCTCGCCTCCCCCACCCGGTGGCGGCCGCAGCATGCAAGCGGAACAGAGGGGGCGCTCCGGGCACACCCTAATCCCCGGCCGCCGGTGGAAAGCCTCAGGAAGCGCCCCTGCTGTGCTGAAAGTTTCTCAGCTGCTGGGGCCGGCGCGGGTTGGTTCTCGAGAACGTGGGGGTGCGAGTTTGGGCGGGGGGGGGGTCTCTCGAGTTCTCCCTCTGAGAGTACGGGGTGCCGGGGCGAGTGGGGCACGGATCAGCAGGCTGCTCGTTTTCCTCGCCCGCGCCTCGCGGGGACTCTCAGGCGCCCTCCGCCTGTCACCCCGCCCGCAGGGGCTCTCCAGCTTTTTCCTGCGCTCTATCTCCGGAGAGAGCCCGTGGTGGGACGGCGCGTCGAAAAAGACAAAGAGCGATCCCAGGGGACGTCTTGTCTGCATCCCGGGTAGAGTGTGCGCAGAACAGGTAAAATAGGGAAATGAAAAAAATTGAACTCGAAAAAATCTTTTAAAGAAAAAAGACACTTAGGAGAGTCGCGGCCTTCGGATGAGAGAAGGTCGTGTCCACGCTCGGTTTGAACCCTCGAGATTTGCTGGGCTCGCAGAGACCGCCCGAGAACCGTCCCCCGGGGCGCAGAGCAGGTGAAGGCGGAGCAGCAGAGTCCGGGCCGCGGGTGGAGTGCGGAGTGACACGGGCGCAGTACCCCTACGCCCCTCCTGGGAGTCTGCGGCCCGGGAGAACCAGCTCCGCGCCCCCCTCCACTTCTCGGGCCTACACCCCTGTCCACCCTCCAACGCACGGCCGGCGCCCCCACCCCCTTCCCTCCCTCCGGCTCCCGGCGCGCCTCGGTTTGAACCTTCGGCCAGGTTTCGCCGGCCCAGGGTTTCGAGACAACCGCGGCGGAGGAGTGAGACGTTGGTCGGGAAAAGGAACATCCCGCAGTGGGGGTTCAGGCTAGATGGATTAAGGAAACTCAATTTCGGGGCCACCCTAATGCGCACTCCGGCCGGCTGGGAGAAGGAAGGGGCCTCGGCGTAGAGGAGCGAGTGAGGAGGCGTTGTCCCGCCGTCGGGCCACCTCATTCAGTGTTTATGTCCCTAAACAAATCTATAACGTCCCGTGACACAGCTCAGACCCAGGTTAAAGTCTTCTCGGCGCATTCTCCGGTGAGCCCTGCCAGAGGTGAAAGGCCACGGGTTCCGAGGGGCCGGAGGACGCGCGCCGCCCGCCCCGCCCGGGGACTTCGCTGCAAGAGGGAAAGGGCATGGGCGTGGACGCGGGCGAAGTCGGCTCGGAGGCCTGACGCCTGTCCTGACCGCGGCTCGGAGTTGCCGGTGGCTGCCACGGGCGAAGTCTGAGCCTGGGCCGCTCCGCGTCGCACCGGGGTAAAGTAAACGCCATGTGCTGTGCGGGCTGAAAGCCCCAGACCGGCCGCACGCCCCGGGTGTGCCGCGCTCTCTGCGGTGTCTGGCGACCCAGACGGGGGACCGGAAAAGTACGCAGAAGAAACCTTTGCTGCGTGTCGTCTGTTCCAGTGCAGCTCCACCGCCCCTGCGTCACCCACACTGGCGACCCTGTGAACGCTTTAAAAAACAGACATCGGGGAAAGCAACGGGCTAAGCGCTCCTATTTGGGGCATAATTAGGAAGCCGCCGGGAGGCGGCTGTTCAGGCGTCCCCTGAGATCCCAGGCTGTGCTAAGGCGCTTCGACCAGGCGCCCTGCGTCGGGCGACCCCCCTTGTGGCCGTCTCCCGCGGCGTTGAGCGGTCCTCTCGGAACTGGGCGCGAACGCAGAGAAGGGGCAGCGTGGGAAGGGCCCGTGGACGTTAGGTCTCCGGTCCTGGACGTCGCCCTCGCGGACGCAGCCAGAGCCGTGTCCCTTCCTGCCTCTGCCAGGAGATGTGGAGAGAGGGAGGAGGTAGGATGGCTTGGGCTGAGAGAAAAATGAAGTCGGGCAACGGAGATCTGAGAAATGGGAAATCCACGGCCGTCGCCCGGGTCTTCAGGCGTCGCCTGTGTGGTCTCTCCAAGTTCCGAAACTAAAATATTGCGAGGTGTCGCCCAGGCCCACCTCCCCGTCCTCTGCAGGCAGCGGGAGCGTCTTCTCGTGGCTTAATCTCTTTATTAAACTTTATACCTACGCTCGTCTAAAGGACGGATGGCACCAATCCTATGGTAAAAATGTCCGCGCCTGGTCCTGCCGTCCGGAAACCGCTGGCCTGGGGGGACGAGCACACGTTCTCGCTTTGCCGAGAGCACAACGCCAGGCTCCCACCCCCCTCTCCCCGCCTGTGCGTTTCCTCGCAGAGCCCGGGAGGGTCTGATTCACTGGAAAAGCATCGCTGGCTGACCTGAAACTGCCCGCGCGCGGTATGGAGGGAGCTTTCTTCCTTTCGCCCGAGGGTGTCTGATTTTTATGTTTTGATTTTTTTTTTCCACCCACCCAGCACCACAATATTCCAGAAACACTGGGAAGCTGAGTCACCACTAACAGCAGGAGACACTTGGCGGCACCCGGCTGTGGGGCGCGCTCGCCGGGGGAGCCCATTCTGATTGTCTCGCGGGGAGGGATGGGGCGCCCATGCTAGGAGAGGTCGCGGCCAGGCCAAGCGGGTTACAGGGAGAGGATAAAGTGCCGCACTCGGCCGGCGGCCGCCCGACTCCCTCCCCCAACAGCCCTCCGCGGGCCTCGCCAGCCTCGGTGGGACCGCCACTCCACGACCAAAATCCCGAGGGCGGTGGCCCTGCGCGTGCCAACCCCGCCTCGGCCCCAGCCGCGGGCGTCAGCGAAGCGAGCGTCGTGGCACTGCGGGCGGCTGCTGTACTTCCCGCCACGCCCGCTACAGCTTGGCTCCCGGCTCGGGCGGCTGCAGCGGCGCAGGGTAGAAGGCCCGGGCGGCCTGCGGGTTGGGGATGCCGGCGATCGGTGCGTGGAGGTTGGTGTGTGGAATGTTAACGGCGGAGATCAGCCTCAAGGCATCATCCTTCACCGAGTCGCACAAACCCAGCAACTGCAAAGACACGACACAAAAGGGCCGGTTAGAGGTTGGCGCTCTCACGGCGATCTAGTGCCAGCGGCCTCTCCGCCCACCCCCAAGCTCTGCACACCCAGAGGCCTCGGAAAAAGTTTCCCTTCCGATTCCCCGAGACCCAGGAGTAGAAGCCATGGGTCATGAATAACCTTCGGAAGCCTTTCTTCATCTTAGAAATTTCTAACTCTCTGACACGTAGTCCGGCAGAAGCCCGGGCCTTTTCCTTAAGGGAGTGAGGGTGGTGGGTGGAGGGGGTCGGCTCTGCCCCTGAATTAGCTGGGGGAACTTGAGACCAAAGCCTGCGAATTTATTAACGCCCCCCTCCCCTTTCCTTCTTTCCCCTTTCCCCTCTTTTCCTCCCCTCCCTCGCCCTCCTTTCCACCTCCGCAGTGCCTGGGGTGCCACCCTCTGGCGCGCAGAGGCAACTGAACAGGAAGAGCCTCGGAACAGGTGAACCACTTTCCCCAGACTAGTGCCTTCAGACCCCTGGTGGGCGTCAGGCCATGGTTCCTGAAACTGGGCACAGCGGGGCGGCGGACCGAGGCTAGGCACTGGCACCTTTGCGAACCTTCCACTTGGCTGCTACGGAAAATCCACCTACAGTTAACAGGAACACCAAGGAACCCTGAGGATGCCCTTAGTTGTTCTGACAGCCACTAGACGGCATGGATAGGACATCCCAGGCAAAAGGGAAGGGAAGATGTAGGCTAGTGTTTTGGAGAAACTGCACTGGGTGTATTTTTATTTCATTTTCCATGGTTTAGGTGCTAGTGTATTTTTCTTTTTCTATTCCCAGAAAAAAAGAAAACTACCGAAATAATAGATTGTTTCTCTAAAAAAAAACAAGGGCAGAGGGACTGCTTTCCTTTTCCCTAGCCAGCTGCACACTGTACTCCATTTTTCAACTTTCTGCCAATTGTAAATTTCTTTCACCCTCCAAATCCCCAGGTTTTCATGCTTTATTTTTATAGTTTTAAAATCATCACACCAGCCCCACCTTTGCCCCCATGTGTTGGTCATCTTTGAGCTGCACTGATGTTGTGAAGACCACAGTTTCCTTTGCAACAGCTCCAAGTGCCATTTCAGGTGTCAGAGACAATGAGGGGTCCCAAAACTGGGAGGTGGGGGGGGGGTTTGTAGAGTGTAGGGGTAGAGTGAGGGAAGAACATGTAAAGAACATGAAGTGTGATAGTACAATACATCTTCCTTGAACATTTGGTCTGTTACATCAGTAATTTCTAATGAAAAACTTCATTCTTCACACAGTGTGGTTAACATTCATCAAATCAGTACTGAAAAGACTTTGATCATATTTGCAAGATGCACTAAGATGAACTTTCACTGACCAAGATTTCAAAGTTTATAATTAATACTCTTGACAAATCCCTGACTAATCTGTCAACTCTCAATGCTTTTAACCACACAGTTCAAAACCATGAGATGGTATATACACAGCCGCCTAAACTTTCCATGTACTGTCATATAACTAATTCAAGTAATTTTCCTTTGGGTTGGCGCTGTGAAACTCAACCAACTGTTGTCATATATTCAACGATGGGGGAAATTCAATGATTTGAATGAGAGTTGTTGGAAGAAAGTATTGGTTTGGTCTGTCCAGTGCCAAATATGGAAGTAAGAACTAGAGGTAGAAATTACAGGAGGCAGATTTCTATCCAATATGAGGAAAACTTAAAAATGTAAATAAAAAAGAACCCCAGTGGCTGGTGAAGAAGGGTTTCTTCACTCATAAGTGTCCAGGGAGGGACCTGCCTCTGAGGTTTTCCTGCTTCCTCACCTCACATGTGCCCCTTCTCAGCAGCCCATGACTTCATGCTGTGCAATGTTTGTGTAAAGTCCCTTACTCCAATTTGAAATGTCTCTCAATTAACCCCTTTCTTGCTTGGGCACTACAGTAGATCCTCCATCCATTGACTCTGGGCTGACCTGTGACTCACTCTGCCAATAGAATGTGGAGTAAGTGTCACTGCATGAATTGAAGAGTGTAGGCCTTGAGAAGTTGCGCAATACCTATTTTCCCTCTCCTGTACCTCAAGCCCACTTGCTGTACAGAAGCCCCATCCAGCCTGCTGGAGGACAGAAGGCCATGTGGAGAAGGACCAAGGTGCCTTGGCCAACAGCCAGCTGCCAGGTATGAGAGAGAGGCTATCTCAGACACCCCAGTCCTGTTGAACTCAGATGACTGTAGCCACTGGAGTGATTTGAGGTAGGACAAGCCAAAGAACTGCCTAGGTTGTTTACCCACAGAACTGGTATCAATCACGATCACTGGTTAATGCACAGAAATGGAAACTTTTAACCTTACCAAGCAAAACAACAATTATACTTCATTTCCAAAAGGAATATCTATGCAGCCAACTATTACGTTCTATGGGATTGTTAAATATTAGTGGTCTTTTAATGTAAATTTCCTGTCCATTCTTTTTCAGTTGCCTTGATTTTAGGTTAACCAGATATTGAGTGAGAAACTTTAGAAAAAGGGGAATTTTAAGACAATCAACAAGTATTTTTTAATTTAAAAGATGTGACGGGGAATAAGATGAAAGCTATTGTTAAATGAGGTGTCTATATTACATGTGGCTGTGATTAATCACCTTTGCTGCTGTGACACATAACTGGCATTTGGGAAGGGCCTCTGGCCACCTTTGCCCACTTTTAGTCTCCCCCATGTTATTCCATGCTTCCGATGCTCAACCCCAGTCCCCAATCAACATTTCATAGACTGTTACTCCAGCCTTTACCAACAGTCCATCTCTGCCGTGCGGTATCTGTGCTTCCCACATTCCATCCCAGATGGCCGGGTGTGTAAAGACAAAAGGTACAGAGGGGAGCCACTTGGCCGCCCTTGCCTTGGCAGCCTGCCCACACCTCCTGCATCTTTATAACAACACCATGAAGCAACATACAGCACTTTACATAGGGACCCCGGGATTTCCGTGCTCTGCTCCATACTGCCTCTGACTGGCATTTTCTGTACATCTGCTGTGTGTCAGATTACAGAAGAGGCTTTATGTTCACTGTTTCATTCATACTCTGTCAGGTATCACCCCACTTTACAGATGCGCAAATCAAGGCTTAAAGAATTTGACACCTTACTCCAAGTCACATACCTTGTAAATGGCACAACTAGGATTTTAATTCAAGCCTTTCTGCTTCTGCAGCCCTGCCTACCCATTCAACCTCCATCTTTTCCCCAGTGCCCCCATTTCCAGTCACTGAAGGATATGGGACTATCACTGTAGGATGTCAGTGCAGCACTGATAAATGCCTCCACCATTGTAGCAAATGTATGACCCTTAATGCTCCCCCTGAGTCAGAATCCATGTTCTTTGTGTCCCCAGTGAGAAGAAAGTGGCTGCCCGGCCACGCTGGCTCAGATTACCCAAAAGGACCCGGGTAGTAATGGAGCCCAGGGGCTCACTATGATGTTGCCCCTGGAGGAAGGTACCAAGGACACTGGCTTCAGAGCTAGATGCCATGATGCAGAAGGGCGAGCTTGATGATCTAGAAGCTCTTCCTGCAGATGGACAAGGCTTCAACTCTCCAAATATGTGCCCATCCCCACGAGGCTCAGATTCAAGGGTGTTCAAAACACAATGGATTCTCTTCCTGTGGAGGGAGGGCCACTTACTGTGCAGATTCTCCTTCAAGAAGTTGGGAGAACTCTTCTGCACTGGCCCACAGGCCCTCTCTGCTCCTCTGATCCAATCAAAGTCTTAAGTCATTAAACACAATTCAGATCCCTTCAAAAGAGCAACATGCAGGCTGCCAAATCATGACTGGTGAAAATGGCCACAATCAGGTAATTCACCTGCAGCTAGCTATTCTCATTTCTTGCAAAGTCTTCCAAACTCTCAGAACACACAGAGGCCTTGTTCTGACTTATCTCTCTCCCCATACCCCATTCACCTCTCCTGAAGAATTGCTTACCCTTAGACATTCCCTAAAGGTCATAGTGGTAGGTCTGTGATGGCTAATTTGCCACCTTAGCCCCTAATGCCTGACTAGTGGTCAACATAAAGAAAAACATACCTAGACAGTCACATGAGGCATAATCTCACACCATGTGCTGTGATTCTCTCTCTCTCGATTTACCCGACAACCACGGGAAAGAAAGCTCACTCCTGTCTTCACTGACAACTGGCCAGCACTTCCAGATAGAGTCAGCCCTTAGATTCTGGGCCTTCTGGTCCCAAGAACACATACGAGGGCACTTCAAAAAGTTCATGGAAAGATTTGTATTACTTTTCAATTCTATTTTTCCATGAACATTTTAAAGTGCCCTCGTACGTTCTCATGGTTACCTCTACAGCCAAATATCATTAGCATGAAATGATATTCTGTGGTTCTATTAAATAATCGGGACTCTAGCTTAATATTTTCTCTGATTCAATTTAAATTACATTTTATGTTGATTCAGCTGATAAAAAATATTCAGCATAATTTGGTAAGAAATTGTCTTTCTTACCAAACCACCACCACCACAAAAAAGTCACCTTCATTTAGCCTAACAAGAGAGTTTAATTTGAGGAAAGACAAATTTATTTTCAAAATGTTCTTACTATTGTAATTTTTTTGCAACTAAAGTGTGCACAATTCAACTATTTGCTAACTATTACTGAAAATGTTCATTTCAGTAAAGGAGTGGGGTTGTAAACCCTGAAGTTGCCACTTCTAAGCCATGATACCATCCTTATTTTTAAGATGTAAGGATTAAATAAATTTGGCACAGGTTGAGTATTTATAAATATAATTATTATTATCTTGTATTCTCTAGTTAGTAACAAATACAATTTCTTCACAACTTTGGCATTTTCATTACAAAGTCTGCTTAAGCATCATTACCAGAAACAAGAATGCTGAGACGGAGGGAGGCACCAACTTTAACCGCTTAATAAGAACTTCTGACATTTATTCATGCTGCTACTGATTCATAAGAGGAAAGGTTTAAAAAGAAGACAAGTGCATATAGCTTTCCCTTTAGAATACAGGAAACCATATGAAAGTTTTGGCAATGGAATTAAAGTAACCACAATGCCGCTGTTGGTAGCATTTTCTACCGACAAAGACAATTATGTGAAACGAGAAAGAATATTCAATTAGGTGGTTATAATAAAGCTTCACTATTAGCTTTACACTTTTTCATACAAAAGAATACGGGATTTTAATTAGCCAATGGTTTAGCCTTATAAGTACAGACACAGAGAAGTGTGAACATACCTGAGAAGCAATAATTTTTTGTCAAAAATTTTCTTCAAGAGGCAGAATCCCCCACAAACTGCCAGAACTAAATATACTGTCAGTGAGGCCTGGAATTTTTAACTTCATGGACCCAAATGATTTCAAAAACTTCTACTACTAGTTAGGATGTAGAAAGATTCAAGGGAAATTTGTTCCCATGGTAACAAGCAGAAGAATCTAAACAAAACAAAAATTATACATTTTATGGGGCTAATGAAAAGCACATAAGGAAGCATTAATGAAATGATTTCAGAAAGAAGTGAGTTCTTTCTACGTAAGCCAAAAGCCACAGAAGCTTTCACACGTGCGGCAGATGCCTGTTTTGGGTGCACGTGCATGGAAGAGTGGGCCTACCAGAGATGGAGAGACTGAAAGGACGAGACAAATGGCCAGATGGATTGGAATTGAGAGGAATCTTGAGAACAGAAATAAACACTTGGCCTAATGATTCTTAACTCCTAATCCAGAATTTTGCTATAAAAGCAGCAGTTCATGGAGGAAACTTGCATAGTCCTGTGCATCTGTTTTGCCTAGATTTGGGGCTGTGTTGGAGTTGAACTCAAAGGTGAATCAAGGATATGTGATACTGTAGTCCAGCATCTTCCCAGCTCACCTGCTGACAGAGTCTAAAAGGCAGTATGGGAGTGGGGATAGAGGTGGGGCTAGGTGCAGTGAACTCAGTCTAATTAAAGCAGCCCCTGCCCAACTTGACTCTAGGAAGAACCTTAATGAGCAGTCCCTCACCCTCACCTCCAGACAAAAAAAGGGAAATAAAAAATAAAAATCTGTTACGTACAACATCTGGAGTACAGTAAAAAGTTACAAGACCTACCAAGAAGTAGAAAAATGTGACCCTGAATCTAGAGAAAGCACAGTCAGTAAAAGCAGACTTATACAAAGGTAGTTCAAAAATTCCCAGGAAAAAATAGAATTAAAAGGTAATACAGATATTTCCATGAATTTTTTGAAGTACCCCCATAGATGACCAATTATTGGAATTGTCAGACAAGGATTTTTAAATGACTACTATAAATGTGTTCAAGAATTTACAAGGAAAAAATGGGCATAATTAAAATGAGATATTTTGTGAAATATCTAAAAAAAATGGAAGGAAAATTCTAGAACTTAAAAATGGAATATTTAAGATAACATTCACTGGCTTAATAGCAGAATGAGCACTGAAGAACAAAAATGAAGATTAGAAAAAAGATCAGTAGAAAATTATTCTAAGTGAGACAAAGAAAAACAAATGAATGGAACATCAGTGCACTGTGGGATTATATTGGAAATCTAATATATCAGTACAAGTACCTGCAATTGAAATCTCAGAGGTTAGAGAGAATTAGATATAAAATACTTGAATATGTTATGGTTGAAATGTTTCTAAATTTGATATGACATCTTGCACAATAAAGTTCAATGAGTAACAGCAGATAAATATTTATAAACCCCCATAACTAGGCACATCATAGTAAAATTACTTAAAACTAGAGGTATGAAAAAAATTGTAAGGTTAGTCAGAGAAAAGTCAATCTCATACATGGGAAAAGCAATAAGAATGACAGCCTAATTCTCATCAGACACAAGGCAACACAGAAGACAACAGAATGAAAGATCAGTCTAAAATTCTATACCCAGTAAAACTCTACTTTTAAAATGAAGATAAAATTGAAAATCAATAAACACTGGGAAATTTGTTGCTATAGACTTTCACTATACAAAATATGAAAAAAAAGTTCTTTAGTCTCAGAGGCTGTAATACCAGATAGAAACTCTGATCTGCAATTTTTTACAAAATTTCTATTAGAAAATAAAGAGGATGGGGGAACACTTTTCTTCTAATATTATGAAGCGAGCATACCCTGATGCTAAAACCTGACAAGGTGATAGCAAGAAGAAAAAAAGACAAATATACCATGTGGACATAAATGCAAAATTCCTTAACAAAAAATTTCACAGATAGTATCATCAATATATAAAAAGTATTAAGTATCATGACCAAGTAGGGTTTATCCCCAAAATGTAAGATTGGTTTAACATTCACATTAATTAATGTAATGTAAAATAAAGGAAAAAAATTATATGCTTAATATGCAGAAAAAGCAATAGATTTAGAAAAAGCATTTGACAAAATGCAAAACCATTCAAGATAAAAACTCAAAGTAAACTAGAAACAGAAGGTAACTTCCTCACTCTGATAAAGAATATCTATGGAAAACCTACAGTTAACACCAAAATATTGAACACTTTCCCTCTAAGATCAAGAAAAAAGCAAGGATGTCTTGTTTCAATATGTCTTATCAACATTGTGTTGCCGATCTTGGCCAATGCAATAATACAAGAAAAACATATTAAAAACATACAGATTAGAAAGAAGGAAGTAAAACTTTTATTTTCAGATGATATAATTCAGTACTTAGAGAATATCAGGGAATCTACAAATAAAGTACTTGAACTAATAAGTGGATTTAATGAGCTTAGGTATACAAGTCAGTGTACAGAAATCAATAGTGTGTGTACTAAATATGGAATGCATTTAGAAAATTAAAATTTAAAATATACCATTTTCAATAGCTTTTAAAACATTAAAAAAGAAACACTTGAGAATAAATCGAATGAAGTATGTTCAAAAACCCCATCACTGAAAATTTAAAAACACTGCTGGAGGGATTTAAGTAAATGGAGAAATATATGATGTTTATGGATTGTTACAATGTCAATTCTCTTCTAACTGATACATAGATTCAATGAAATCACAATAAAAATCCTGGCTGCCCTTTTTACCCATGAAATTCACAAGCTAATTCTAAAATATATACAGACTGTCCCTGACTTGATGGTTCAACTTATAATTTTTTGACTTTATGATGGGTTTATCAGGATGTAACCCCATCACAAGTCTAGGAACTTCTTGCAACTTACAATGGGTTTATAGTTTTTAGTGAATGCATATCACTTTTGCACCATTGTAAAGTTGAAAAACAGTTAAGACAAACCATTATAAGTCAGGGACTGTCTACTGTGTTGCCAGCATTAGATGCATTTTGGACTTACAATATTTTTGACTTATAATGAACTTAGCATGTAACCCCATCCTAAGTTGAGGAGCATCTGTATAGATATAAAAAGTCAGGATAGTAAACAATTTTGAAAAGGAATAAAATATCTGGAGAATTTACATAATCTGGTATAAGATTTACTACAACAATCAGGACAGAATTAGCAAAATAATAGACAAATAGATCAGTGGAATAGCATAGAAAGCCTAGAAACAGACTTACACTTATATGGTCAACTGATTCTCCATAAGGAAGCCAAAGCATTTCAAA
The DNA here is from genome assembly GCF_027409185.1 of Cynocephalus volans. Classification (NCBI taxonomy): domain Eukaryota; kingdom Metazoa; phylum Chordata; class Mammalia; order Dermoptera; family Cynocephalidae; genus Cynocephalus; species Cynocephalus volans. Next base: position 87,321,246 of record NC_084473.1, read on the forward strand.
AGAGAAAAGAGTCTTTAACAAATGGTGCTTAAAAACCTGGATAACTGTATGAAAACAATTAAGCTCAACCCCTACCTCATACTATACTCAAAAGTTAATTTGAGATAAAACACTGACCTAAGTGTAAATGTAGAAATTATATATCTTCTAGAGGAAAGCATAGGAGAACATCTTTGTGACCTTGGGTTAGGCAAAGATTTCTTAGAAAAGGCAAAAAAATTAAGAATTGACAACTTTTATGTCATCAAACTTTAAAAATTCTGCTTATCATAAAGATACTGTTAAGAAAATGAATAGGAAGGCCACAAACTGGGGAAAATGCATGTACCTATATCGAGAATGTATAGCAAACTCCTACAACTCAATATTAAACACACACACACACACACACACACACACACACACACGAGTTTTAAAATGGGTAAAAAGACTTAAACAGATATTTTACAAAAGAAGACGTATCAATGACCAATAAGCACTTGAAAGGATGCCCAACACCATTATAATCAAGAAAATGAAAATTAAAATACAGTAAGATACTACTGCACACCCATTAGAACAGCTAAAATTGAAAAGGCCAACAAAACCAAATGGGGAGGATGTGGACAGGGGGACTCCTGTGCACTGCAAGTGGAGGTGTAAGACGTACGACCGCTTCTGCAGAACTGTTTATGGCAGTTTCTTAGTTAAACAAAAGTCTACCATATGAAACGAAACATATGTCCAAAAAACTTGTACAGAAATGTTCCTGACCATCTTATCCATAATCACACCAGTCCATGAACACCCTACATGTCCATCAACAGGAGAATGAACAAATTTTTTAGCACAAATTGGTTTAATACAAGAAAAAAAAAGCAAGCCTTAAGCCTCAAGTCTTAAGTGTTTTTTCTTCCCACAGGTGAGTGTAAAGAAGATACTGTACCTTAATACCTATGGAATGATGCAGTGAGGTCAGCTGGAGGTAACAAGGCCAGTTCCTGGGGATTCTGACACAGCAGAGACCTAGAGAGGTGAGCATTTGGGAGGGGTAAGGGGTTGGGAGAGGTCAGGGAGGTCTATACCATGAAATACTGCTCAGCAAAAAAGAAAAGGCATGAACTACTGAACATCTCACAAACACTATGCTGAGCAAAAGGAGCCAGTCTACCTGCTTCTACTCCTATGAAGCTCTGGAGCAGGCAAACGGAGCTGTAGTGACAAGGTCAGAACCTAAGAGGCCAGGCGGAGGGATTTATGGAAAAGTGGCCGGGGGAATTTCTTGGGTAACGGGCACTTTCTTTAACGTTTTCGAGGTCTGCACTGCACAGTCTATCAATTGGTCAGAACTCACTAACTCCCGCCGTTAAGATTTGTGCTGTTCAATGTATGTAAAATAGACCTCAATTTTTAATTAAAAGAAAGGGAAAAAAGCAATTTTGGGGGAACCAACAATGTGATTACCAAGTTTTTTTTTTTTTTTGTCAAGTAACAACAACAAAAGTACTGTCTGCGATCACTATTTTATTTAAAGGGCAACTTTGGGCACGTAAAAAGTAGGAAGAGCATAATCATATAATTTTTTTAATTAAAAACTATTTTGCATTATGAAAAACCCAATACATTTTATTTGCTTCATTTTGACATAGAAAGGTCAACTGTATCCCTAGGAAAATTTCTTGCTTGAACTTATGGGAATCAGGATGATATGGTTCTCAAGCCTGCAAAGACTGGAAAGGACCCTCCAGATGAAGTCAAGTATTGTCACTGAATTAAACAGTCCCAGGCAGATCCCTTAGCATGAGAACAATGGGATCGGGGATGGCTCAAGTCAACGAGGATTCAAAAAATGGAAGGTCCATGGAGACCACCAATCTAGGGTCACATGAAGTCAGAAAGCTCTCCAGAAAGCATCCTATCAGATACCTTTTTTTTTTTTTCCTCAAAAATCATACTCAAAGCCCACTTCTGAGAAGATGGACATACCTTTCCTTAATCTTGACTCTGAAAGGTAAAGAGAAGAAACACTGTACAGGGACCATGAAACGCAAGGAATGACACCGTGGTGAACTCCTTGGGTATTTTTTTTGCCTCATATATCCCGCACCGGAGCTGAAGAAGCTGGCAACCTGGAAAGGCCAACAAATGCAGACAAAAATCCCAACAAACACCTCCTCTCTCTAGCCACAGGGCCAGGAAAGGGGTAGCATGGCAAGACAGAAGCTTTCAGAAAATAACTGCTCTGCTCCAGCCAAACAACACAGAAAAACTGTGCCCCCTCCTCCCATACATGGCTCTACAGGCTCGATGGGGAGTATAGTCCTCCACCATGGATAGGCTGTGGTGAGTGTCAGCAGAGACCACACGGAAAGCCTCCACCTGGCAATCGAGAGGCACCCTTCCCTCTACCAGACGAGGTGCTGTCAGAGGAGGCCTGTGAGAGTCAGGACTTAACCATTACATGGCAGTCACAAAGCCACTGCCTGTGTCAGTGGAGGCCATGTGGGGAGCAGTAATGAGGCTCTCCTACCCCTCCCCACCAGGGAGGCTTCAGTGGAGGCCTAGTTGGTTACTGAAACTCCCACTTCCACCCAGAAATAACAAGGAGTCTCCACTCCTTTGGATGTCTACAGAGGCTGAGCAGAGAACCTGGACTTTTATCCCTATAAGGCAGTAATGAGCTGATGTATCCCTTTTTCTCTACTGGAACATTGTTACAGGAAACCAGCTAAAACAGAAATATGCCCAACTAATTGTTAAAGGTGTTAAAACAATTCAGTGGAGGAAAGATAGCCTTTTCAACAAATGGTGTTAGAGCAACTGGACATCAGTAGGCCAAAAAGCAAACAAAATGAACCTCAACCCAAGTCTTAAATTTTAGCAACAATGAATATGCTAATTACCATGATTTGATCATACACACTGTACACAAATTCTGTATTCCATAAATATGTGTAATCAAAAATAAATTTAAAACTTAAGTAAAAATTAATCATGGAATTAAATGTAAAAGTATAAAACTTTTAGAAAAAAATCCATAGGATAAAATCTTTAGGATCTAGAAATATGTGAACAGTTCTCAGATTTGACAGCAAAAATACAGTCCATAAGAGGAACAATTGATAAGCTAAACTTCAGATTAAAAACTTTTGCTCTATAAAAGACCATGTTAAGAGAATGAAAAGACAAACTACAGACTGGAAGAAAATATTTGCAAGCTACATATCTGACAAAGGACTAGTATCTAGAATATAAGAAGAACTCTTAAAAACTCAACAGTTAAAAAAAACTAACAATCCCATTAAAACATGTACAATCAATGTGAACAGATTTTTTAATGAAGAGGATATACAGAAGGCAAATAAGCACATGAACAGATGTTCAACATTATTAGTCATTAGGCAAATGCAAATTAAGGCTACAAAGAAATATTGCTACATACCTATCAGAGTGGCTAAAATAGAAAATAGTGACAACCCCAAATGCTAGTGAGGATATGAAGAAACTGGATCACTTCTGTATTGACAATGAGAATGTAAAATGTCACAGTCACTCTAAAAAATAGTTTGTCAATTTTTTTAAAATGTCAACATGCACCTACCATATGACCCAGCAATGGCACCCCTGACATTTACTGCAGAGAAATTAAAACCTATATTCACACAAAATCCTGTACACGAACATTTATAGTAACTTCCTTCCTAACTGTCAAAAACTAAAAACAATCCACGTGTCTTTTGGTGGGCGACTGGCTAAACAAAGTGCAGCACATCCATAGCATGGAATACTACTCAGCAATAATACCACTGATACATGCAACCACCTGGGTGAATCTCAGAAAATTATGCTGAGTGGAAAAAGCCAGTTCCACAGGTTACATATCAGGTGATTCCTTTCATGCAACATACTTGAAATGACAAAATTATATAAAGAACAGGTTAGTGGTTGCCTGGAATTCAAGAGGGGGTGGAAGAAGGAAAGAGGGCATGGCCATTAAAAGAGTCACATGAGGGACCCTTGTGGTGAAGAAAATGCTCTGTATCTTCTCTGTATCAATGTTGCTATATCAAAATCCTGGGTGTGATATTGTATTGTAGTTTAGTAGGATGTTACCAATGGGGAGACTAGGTGAAGGGACATGAAATCTCTGTATTATTTTTTATAATTGCATGTGAATTTATGATTCTCTCAAAATAAAAAGTTTAATTAAAAAAACAAAAAAATCACAATAAGTTTCAAGTTAAATTTTAATAAAAGGATTTTATATAAGCACCAGAAGATTGTTTTTCCTTTTTCTTTTCATGCTTTTTAGGTGAAGCATAATGTACCTGCAGAGATATAAATAATAAGTATATAGCAGCTTGCTAAGTTATCACGTAATGAACACACTCATGCAGCCATCACACAGATTAAGAAATAGAACACCCTCATTCTAAAAGACCTTGCAAAAAGTCATACAATAGAGCTGGATGTTTTTACTTACACTGTCTTGACAGTAGCCAGTTAGGTTAACAGAATCAATGCTGGTGGTTTGAGGCCACAATCTGTGATGTGAATGACTAGCTCTCCGGGAAGGAGGGTGCAGAGGAGTCTCAGTTTTTCACGATGTATGGGTTCTCCCAAGTCAGTCCCATCCCTTTTATGTGCTTTAAAATGGGGCCCCTACATACTGTCTTTGTATGGTCACTAAGTACCGAGTGTTCTGAGTCCCCCAGAGGAGGGAAGAAGTGGAGCAGGTCACAGAAATATCTTTCCTCTAAAATCAAAGGCAAAAGGTAACTCACCAAAAGAAAAATGAACAGCAACTACAAACACATTTTATGTTATAAAAAGTATTGATTTCTGCATAGAACATTCATTTATACCAAAACGGATATATTATGGATCATGTGTTTCAAGTTCAGTAATTTATGTGAATTCCCTGAAATCAAAATAAAACCCACCCTGTCTTTTACTATAACTGGGGTCTGATGGGACTCAACTGAATTCTACCCCCTGAAAGGTCTTTTTTGTGTAACACAGCTACTCTTGGGTACAAAGTTCACCAGTCGGAAATTCTCACTGTATATCCTGGATCAAGGGTATGAACCCAAAGACTTTCATGGAGAAGGGCGCCCCAATTGCTCAGCAGTTTAAACATCTCCCCAAGGAGCCCAGGATAATGCAGCTGCCAGAAGAATTTAGAGGCTGGAGCTCAGCAAAACAATTTGTCCTCTCCTGTGGTTATAACAAGCTACCCTTAAATAAAGGAAATAGAATGATCCCAGCTCATTCCCTAGGTACACAAAGCTGTACTGTGGGGCAAAGCATAAGGGTTGACCAGGTGGCTGCCATGCAGAAACCAGGATTCCAGAGGGGTGACCTCAGGGTCCCTTTTACTGGCCAAACTGAAGAAACCAAATCCTACCTGTATTTTCTTAACCTCAGTTGAATGGCTTGCATTTATAGGATCAACAATGTATTTTATGCAACCGAGGAGCATGCATTGGGTCAGGAGCAGAGAGCAGGGGGAAGGGAAAAGAGATTTCCCCCTTTTTAGCGGCATTCTGCTGGTACTAATACGCGTGTTTTTCCCATCTCTTTGTCATTGGTGCTGGGAAGAGAAGGTGGATTAGGATATACTCACATTCTAGTTGGTCACTGCTGTCCCCTGGAGGTGAACCAGGAGTCCTACAGAAGTGAGAGTAGGTTCAAACCAGTTCTGGGGATGCTTGCAAATCAGAAGCTTTTAAAATTTGACTCAGTTGCACTCCTGCTCCATTGCAATGTCATTTCAATAACACCCTCAACTCCTTGACTGGGGCCATCAAACAAGAGCTGATCCTCTCCACCCTAGCAGAACAGGTCCCTGTGCCTACACCCCACACCAGTTTCTCCACTCAGCCTCAATGACACAGCCAGGGGATCTCACAATCTCATCACTTTCCTGTAGCCAAGTTAGATGGGCCTTCCTCAGTGGGTGGGGGAAACAGGAATATATTCTCAAATTTCTTACAAAGAAACACAAGTCTATAGGTGAGGCTGAGGGACTGAGAAGCTCCACTTCCCTTTCCCACTCCAGTGATTGTTATCCGTTGTGTCTAAAACCTCAGTTCATCTTGCATTGGATTCCAGTGTCTCGAACATCTGTTAAGCTGTCTTCATCCACTTGGTTTGGGGAAAGGGAAAAAGCAAGATGGGAAATCTGAGTGTTCATTAAAAAGAAACATTCAATGCAGCATTGAAAACAGCCAACACTGCATTTGTGGGAAGTGAAAGGCACATGCATTGTTTCTAACCTCACCGGTTAAGGGTGTGGGATACTTGTTCTCCTTGAAGTTAAGAGTTGAGGAGAAGGGCTAATACCCCAAGCCCATCTCTCCAGCTTAGAAGACTCCCCTAAATTTATTCCCTGTGCTGTTTCTTCCACCCCAAGCCTTTTTGCCACAAAACAATGACTGCATTTATATTCTATGCTTAGTTCAAAATAGTAAATGAGTGTGATCTATCTTCAAATTTCAAAGGAGCCAAGCAGCATCCTGTGTTCTGGGGGCTGGCGTCTGCCACACTTCTGCATATTCTAACTCCAAGCCACATTTCCTAAGATTAAGTCAATGTGCTCGTGGCTGTGTCTACTTAGAACTGCTTGAATGACACATCAATCAACGGTCTTGAATGCTTTTCTCCCTCAATGATTCAATCATTTGATTGACTGAACTGAGACTAAAATCCAAGCCCTGATGGTCATTTTAGACCTGAGCAGATATAGCCAAAGAGCCCAGATCATAGGCCAACCACAGACTCTCCTTGGCCTCCTTGCTGCAGCGAGGCTCCTAAGCAGCTCTCACCCACTCTAGAACACAAATATTCCTTTCAGTGGGGCAGACAGAGGCTGCTGGATGCTGGCTCTGCTCCTATGTCCACTTACTGGCCAGGGTGCAAAACAGAGCTTGGGCCTTTGCTGGTGAAACTGGGCTTCCCTCAGCACATCAGTGGGCGCACCAAAATGAAAACGATCTTAGAGGCATGGGAGAAAGATTCTGGTGGGCTAAGGTTCCAACAGAAACAGTGAATCTAGGAATTGTCAGGTCATGACTCAAATAGGTCATTAGGGCAACATTTGGGTGAAGAGGTCACAGCTATGGATGTAAATGTGATTAAATATATGGGGGATCTTGAGATTTCATAGTTATGATCAGTATTTATGTTCTTTCCTCATGAATGAGGTTTTGAATTTTAACACTGCTTCTCTTACAGGCAATTCCCCATGGCCTCCGGGAGGTGGGGGAGTGGCCTTCCTCCCTGCTGTGTGGGGTTGTGAAGCCCTCCCCCACTTCCCCTCCGGTCCTTTATCACCTGCATTCTCACATGGTCCCATTATTTGAGTTCAGGGTAGGAAACAGAACCTGGTTCAACATTTTGCTAAGTATTATTTTCACCACACTGAATAGGGTGCTTTTTTTGATTTGCAACCCACAGCTGGGCTGTGGTTCTTTCAACACACATAGACTGAAAAGCTTCCTCCTGTGCGGATCTCTTCGTGTGAGCTGACCACATGTCCACATGTACTTGCTGCTTCTCTCTTGTCGCTGAGAGCCTCTTCCAATGCTGGCAGCCACTGACACAGCAGGGCAGCTGTGCACTGGAGTTCGGGGAGCACAATGAAGCTACTCGATCTATAACCTGAGTCTACTTTACAAGAAAGTGCAAAATAACTAAGAGAGAAAGAGCCAAATACTCATGTGCATTAGAATACACCACTCACTTTAAGAAGCTGAGATTTTATTTTTTTAAAAGCAAGATGAAGTTGGTTTTAATGGAGACACGTCATTGTTAACTGTTGGGTTATTTGGAAAAGCTTTCTTCCTTAAAATGAGCCTGAGCTGATTGTTACTCTCTAATGCTGATAATTATCTGGAGCAAAATAAATACAAATGTCTGGGTTAATGAAGACTGAGACAGGATAATGCCTGGACACTAAATTTCCCGAGAACAAAGAACACGATTGTTCTATACATAGCCCTGCAAAAATACTTAATGGGCAGGACACAGGAATCTTGTACTTAGGGACCTTGTTATGATGGATCCCCGGGGGCATCATCACTGACCGCCTTCAAGCCAGGGTCCTACAGTGAGGGCATCAAGGGGGAGCAGCTCAGTCCTGGGGACACTAGAACAGGAGGGGACTGGACTTCGAAACCCACCATGGAAGCTCAGCTTTTACCACTCACTGATTAAGCCTGCAAGTCAACCTCAGACTCCCAGTGCCTAAAATGGAGTCACAGCTGTTCACACTAAAGGGTGCTAGTGAGGATTACACAAGATCATGAATATGGACCTGCCCCAGCAACACTGAAGTTCCAGACAAGAGCAAAAGTTAGTTATCAGTCTGAAGGGCTGTGGGAGATCGGCTTGAATCTGAAAAATAAAAAGAACCATAACCCAGTCCTGTCTCTCGCGGGCTTCAGTTGGACAACTGGACATTCGCACTTTCTGAATATGTGGATGCATTTTGCCTGTGCTGGGACATCAGGTAGGCCTTTGGAGAAATGTCTGAACTCCTCTGGTCTTTTCGTGCTCCAAGAGAAGAAGTAGGATTACATATGCATGGGCTTAATCCACTTCTATTGGGGTCAGAAGTTCAGGTTTCTATGCTGAGCTAGAAACTCAGCCACTTAACTTTTCTGTTTCTTAGTTTTACTCATTTATTGAATGGGGATTATATTAGCCTTACTTACTTTGCAGATCTCTGTAAAACTAAAATGAGAAAAAAATTTAAACATAAATATATGCATTTCTAATTATCATGAGACCAGAGCATCAGCATAACTCCTGGGTGTTCTGAAAAGTTTTACTGTTTAAAATCAACCCAGGCTGATTGCTGTCCCCCTATGCTGACTTTTTTTTTTTTTTTTTAATAAACTTTTTGTTCTGGAATATTTTCAGATTTACAGAAAAGTTCCAAAGACACTACAGAGAGTTCTCATACGCCCTTCACCCGGTTTCCCCTAAAGTTAACATCTTACATAACTGTGGTCCACTGTAAAAACTAGCAAACCAAGACTGGCACATTAGTATTAACTAAACCACAGACTGTATTCAGATTTCACCAGTTTTTCGTTAATGTCCTTTTTGCATTCCAGGATCCAGTCCAGGATGCTGCCTTGCATTTAGTTGTCATGTATCCTTAAGTCTCTTCCGACCTGGGCGGGTTTCACAGCCTGTCCTTGTCCCTCATGCATTGCCAGTTCTCAGGAGGACCCATCAGTTGTCATGTAGACCGTCCCTCAACTTGGCTTTGATGTTTTCGTCTCATGATTAGACTTGGGTTCACATCAGAGGGAGCATGCTATCAACATGACCTAGCACCGGTGATATGGACCTTAGTTACTTGGTTAGGGTGGGATCTACCAGGTTTCTCCACTATAAAGTAGCTACTTCCCCTTTCCATGCTCTATGCTTTTAATAAAAGCACGTCACCAAGTCCAACCTACATTCCAGGAAAAGAGAATTGTTTTACCTCCTGGGGGGAGGAATATCCACTTATATTATGTGGAATTCTTCTGTAAGGAAGACATTTCCCCCCCATTTACTTATTTGTTTAATCATTTATTTGTGTCATTATGAACTTGTATTTAATACTTTACTCTTTGAGTTATAATCCAATACTACATTTTTTTTCCCCTCAAATTTTCCGGCTTTGGCCACTGGGAGCTCTTTCAGTTGGCTCCTTCCTGTGTCCCTTGGACATACGTACCCCCATCATTGTGTTTTCTGTTTGTTTGTTTTGTTTAGCACTTTATTACTTTCTGGAACTACACGATGCCCCAGGCTCATGTTGTCTATTTACTACCCCAGCCCCGGCGTCAGCCATTCTTCCAAAGAACCCTCATGCCTGTCAATGGAGAATGGTGTTAGAAGTCAAGAACTGGGCACTGGCTATGCTTGTTGTTACTGGCTGATGCAAATTTGTATCCAAATAAAATAAATAAAAATGTTTGGAGTCAGGGAGATATGGGTTTTTACTACCTGTGTTACTTTGGGCAAGTTGATTGCCACGTTGGACATCGGTATCCTCATCGGCGTGCACGGATAATGAAAATCGTTCCTGGGTGGTCGTGGGGTCACGTGGAATAACACTGATGAAACTTTCTGTGTCTGATAGTAGAGAACTAGATTTTTTTTAAAACCAACATTCCTGCTGAAGAAAAAAACTAAAAGCAGACACCACGTGGAGCAGAAGAACCATCTAGCTGGGTCCTGTCCAGACTACAAAATCGTGAAGAATAATGAATGGTGGTTGTTTTGAGCCATGAGTTTTGGGGTCATTTATTAGATAGCAATAAGTGAAATATTATTACATATACTTTTCTCCATAATCTCTGTTTTCCTGAAAAGGAAAAAGACTCTTTGAGGTTCTTCAGGGTCCACTGTAGTCTGGCTCCTGCAGACTTTTCCAGGTTTTTCTATCATCCGAAACTTAGCCAAACTGGTCTTTTCACTGTTTCTCAACATGTCTGTCATGTTTTGATGACTCTGCTCACTTCTTCAGCCCTGTCTGAAGCTTCAGCGGCATTTCCCACTTCTCACCTGAGCAGCCACCTCTACTATATATTAATTTTCTACTCTTCAAGTTGTAGCACAAGAAGGACATTCACTCCTAAGACATCTGTCCTCCGAACTCTGAACTTATTCTTGTGGAATAAGAGTAAGTTCAGTCCACTCCCCTGTGAGGCTATTTGTGTTTTTAAGTCAGCTTTGTGTCCTCAAATACAACGAGCTCCCTTGAATGCAGAGACTGAGTCTCATACCTGTTTGTGTTTCAGCATCTGACAGAGGGCCTGCAGGCAGGAGGCCCTCACAAACGTGTCTTACTGATGAGTGTGCTGTTTTATAGGATGCTTCTTTAGGGGAGCACTGTGCTGGTGATTCACTGACTTATCCTTTGTTTTCAGATGCTCTGGAGTTATCATATTGAATTCACATTTCTACCACTGCCATAAAAATACCATAGGCCCTTTTTCTGAATATGAAGAATGAGGTCAGAGGTTTTGGTAAGAAGTAGAAAACTGGAAATCGTTAATACATTATTATTACTATGATGATTATTTTGCCAAAACAAGGAAAACACTTTTGATTCCCTCCTATGCTTTCTCTGTCAGAAAGTTCAAGTATGGTGAGTCATTCCCTTGTCACTTAAACTCTGAAGTGTAATGTGATCATGGTAGGCAATGAAAATGTGTATGTGAAGTCCCAGAGGCATAAGAATCCATGAGTGGAAACTGATAAAAGATTGGCAGGACTGTTTTCTAAGAAGGCGAAGAGCCAAAGGCTAATACACAAAGGATTTCTTCTGCGCCGCAGGAACTCTTACCTGACTCCTGATCCTCCTGCTGGCCACGGGAGTCAAGTATTTATGTTCTAAATACCAAGCCCGCTCCTGGAACACCAGCTCGGTTCCATACAACAGGCAAAACTAAGGGGTGGGGGAACAGGAAGGAAATGGACAAACAGTAATACATTAGAAAATGCAGAATCTAAGGAGGTGAAAGAGAAACATAATATTAATTCCATAGTATCACAAAACATAATACTTTGTTAATGTAAAATGGTCATGTTTTGGGTGTGCAGTATGTATGTTTGATTTCTTCAACCATTCTATGGAAAATTTAAAACATACATGAAAGCAGAACAAATAGTATAATGAACTCTCATGTACCCATCCTCCCAATTCAAGAAATACTAACTCACAACCAGTCTTATTTCACTTGCAGCCTCACTGAGTTCTCCCCAGCCACAGGTTATTTAGAAGCAAAGTCCACATAGAATATCTTTTAAAATATGCGTGTCATATTTCTGTTTGCCCTCCTTCTCAATTCATGAAATTATACGCTAAGTGTACATCCTCAGTAATATCATCTTGATATTTTCCATTGAACGTGGTTTGATGAAACTTTCACAAAAATAGCATTCCTCATTTACATTTTGTTTCAATACATTTTTCCTGTTACGTTTCTGAAACCTACACACAGAGCTCCTGCGTGACCTCGTGGGCACCGAGCAACCATGAATGAGTTTTCCTGCAGGAGAGAAGTAGGTTTTTATTTCACTGTTATTCATTTAAATTTTAATATTCGATAATGCCTAAATCACACAAAAGTAGAGAGCATAGCCTAATGGACATTCATGTTTTCATCACCAGCTTCGATCGTTATCAACTCTTTGCCAATCCTGTTTCGTCTCTACTCCCACCCAGTCCCCCTTCCTGTATTATTGTGAAGCAAACCTCAGTCATATCATTTCATCCATAAACATCTAACTGTGTGTCTCTAAAAGATGACTCTTTAAAAGTAAGATAGTCTCAAAGTCAAAACGAGCAGCAATAAAAAAAAAAGAAACCCCTCTTGTTCTGAGTCAGAGGGAGGTGATCTTCACATCAGCAGACAAGGAGCCTTCTATGGATTATCAGACTCAGAAGTCATGTGGTTCACACTCATGCAGACAACGCAGCCTCTTCATTCTTTTCTGGAGGTTCTGGGACATCCTTGCAATAGGACCATTATAAGAGTCTCAGACTTCAGACTTCCCAGAAAGGGTCACAGTGTGGCTCAGCAGCTTATTTATGAAAGATATTTAAGATTTATTATAGCTTTTTTATGAACTTGCCAAAGTCTGGGCAGTAGTTGCTTGGCTAGTATAAGCTTTCTTTGGCTCTTTTATGTAGCAGCAGTAAAGATGTTAGCTGACCCTACAGTCCTAGTAAAAGGAACTGAAAACTACTGCAATTCATACTGAAAACATAAATTCTTATAAAAACAATAAATCATGTATATTATGTGGCTAAACTGAATCACGAGTCTCTAACTGAACTTCATACACGTTACAGAAATATTTGCTGTGTGTTCCTAGATACAGAAAGTCAATCCTCATCACTCTTGGGTATACAAAAATATAAGGTCGGTGATAAGAAATTCAGAGCCATAGAAGTATGTGTGTTCTTAGAATCAATCTAGTTCATCTTCTCACTCAGTCTAAAATCCTGCACTGGCCAGGGTTTAACCAAGAAGCAGATGACACTTCCACGACAGGATAACTCAAGAAGAGTTTAGTGATATTTTTTATAAAGGTGTGGGCAAGATGTAGGAGAATCATAAGGAATAATGCGGTCCCCGGGAGCTACTAACTCTGGAGCTGTTACCACCTCTAGGTTTGCAGGGAGGAGGGCAGGGAGTGGCTACCAGATTCTGGACACTTGAGGAGGACCTGTGACCCTCAGCCACGGAACACAGAAATCCCGAGCTGGCCCACAGGGAGGCAAGCAGGGATCAGAAATATTCTAACTTCACTCTCTTCCCCCTCTCCAATCTCTAGCTGTTATCTGGACCCATCTGGGTCCAGAAGGAAAGGATTCCATTGATGAGAGCTGTGTAGGTCATAACTTTCTAGGTCCACAGCAGGGCAGAGTAGGGTGGAGAGTACAGCTGGAGAGGCAAGTGGAAGATGTCCATCACAAGTCCCATCTCTAACATCCCTGACAGATGGCCATTCAGCATCCGGTCCACTGCTATCTGATTCAAGCCAGAGCTCCCAACAAGCCTCTGACTGGCCACATCATTGCCAGGCTTGGTTCCTGACTGCTGGCGTTGCCCAGTCTCACACAACACTTCAGGACTGTGTCTGCTCATCCCTTCTTTGGACTCCTGAATTGCCTTCCTTCAGACAGTCTATGGCTCTCATGTGCTTGATTCTCAGGGCTACTTTTCTGGCTTTAAACTTTTGCTTTGCTCCATGAACACAGTTCAGACTTTCCTCTTTGCTTCTCCTGGCTCTTGGTAGCTAGAACACCATGCCTAGGTACAGATACCATCAGCCCAGCCTCAGCCCCTCAAATATGGACTGAAATGTCTTTCCTTTTGTGTTCCAGAGATGGGAGCTCAGTGCCTTGAGGCATCCAGTTCTCTAAGGAGTCTCACCACTGGAAGAGCCACTGTATATCAAAGCACTTCTCCATGTGGAGTATGAATTTATGGGTTAATTCTGTGAGAAAATGGCTCTTTTCCTGTTCATCTCTGTATGCCCAGGGACACAAAGGTGTCGACACACTGTAAGATACTGGCTGAACTCAATTTCCTGTAACTCATGGCTATTGATTCTGTAACCTCTGCTGCCTAAGAAACAAAGGCTTCCAGATAATAGCCCTATGAAAATTTAAAGATACTTTTCACATCTTCATGTTGTCTTTTCTTCTTCCAGGTGATCCACCGTGACAGACTGCCATCTTCCTCTTACTGGTGTCAACTCTTGTGCCACCTTGGGCCCGGTGGCCTCTTCTAGATGCTTACTTCTCCTCTTCAGGTGCCTCACAGAACTAAACACGGTGTCCAGATGTTGTCCCATCACAGCGGCATCCAGAGCACCATCGCTGTCCTGGTTTTGGACCGTATGCTTTTATGTGCAAAGTAAGATGGAATTTGCTTTTATAGCAGCCCCATAATATTTTTCCATAAATAAGAGAAGGAATATCATGCATATCTGGTTTATAGCAAACATTTGATCACGAGACAATCTTAACCAAGACTTGTCCCCCATGAGTTGTTTTCAACCAACCTACGCATACGTATATACATTCCCAAGGGGATGATTTTAAATTCATTCTTGTAAAGTCATCTTGTTGGTATGGCCTACTCTGAATCCCCCCAAATTTCTATGAATCTTGGATTCAGTCACCTGGTATTTCATGTCATTTACAAATTTGTCTTTTTTTTTTATTGTACATACATGTGGGGTACAATGTTGATTTTCAATAATTGTGTAGAATGTGTAGTGGTTAAATCAGTATAGTTAGCTTATTCACCATTACAATACACAATCGTTCTTTGTGTCCATTGACCAATTCCTCATTAGCCCCCCTGCGTTATCCCTCCTCTCCCCTTTTCCATGTCTAGTTTTCTAAAAGTTCAGTGTATTACTGTGATTATTGTTTCTTTCTTTCTCTCTGTCTCTCTTTATTGTTCATTTGCTTATTTATGGATTCAGCTCCCAGTTATGAGTGAGAACATGCATTATTTCTCTTTCCATACCTGGGTTGTTTCGCTTAGAATAATTTTCTCCAGGCTCATCCATGTTGCTGCAAATGGTAGAATTTCATTCTTTTTTATGGTTGAGTAGTATTCTATTATGTATATATACCACAATTTCCTTATCCAGTCATCCATTGATGGACATTTCAGTTAGTTCCAATGCCTGGCTATTGTAAATAGAGCTGCAATAAACATGGGAGTGCAGGTATCCCTTCAACCTGATGTTTTCCAGTCCTCTGGATATATCCCCAGTAGTGGGATTGCTGGATCATATGGAAGTTCTATCTGTAATTGTTTAAGGAACCTCCATACTGTTCTCCATAATGGCTGTACTAAATTTGTCAAGTTTCTTCTATGTCTTTATACCATAGAGCTCACCTTTTGATTCAAGTGTCTGAAAACCTCTCTAATGAAATGTCATCTAGCTCATATTTCTCTAGCTTGTCCATAAGGATATCCTGAGAGTGTGGAAAGTCTTGGCCAAAATCAAGACACATTATCAGTTTCCCCAGAATTTCTCTTCTAGTAACTTGCTTAAGAAAGGAAGTAGGATTAGTGAAGTAAGGCTTAGCCTTGTGAACACAGACGGGCTCCTAGTGGCTGTCTCTTTCTATTCTCAGCATGCATAAACTATCTTGGGCAGCCTTTTGTAGAATTTTAACTTGGATTTAAATTAATCTCAGAACCTATAGTTTCCCAAATCTACCTTTTTTTCCCTGTTTTCTAAAATGGGAATTTATAATTTTCTGAGATCTCTTTTGTCCTCCTTGGTTTCAAATCTCCCTCAAGTACAAGTCCTTCCCAATTGAGAAGAATATTCCTTCAGAGAGAGACAGGAAACTACAGGAGATGAGCAACTCTGCTTTCTTTTCACCATCTAGCAACATCCAAGCTTTCTTACCAAAACCAGGGGCCAGTCTCTTCAGATTTTTGAATGTAACTAAAAATGGCCTTCACATTTTCATCAGATTGTTTGTCAAGCCTTGTGTTATATTGTGGTTTGGCCATCCTGGCATTTATTAAATGCTACTCCTTGTGTTTATCCTTGGACAAGTGTCACCCCACCAGCACCCCACTCATTGCTTATATAATCCTTCCTTAGACCCATCAAAGAGCCCCCTCTACTACTACTCTGAATTCTTTAAATGTGTCCCAAACCAAACTTTTTTCCTGTATGTACTGTCTTGTCAGAATGACATTACTGTTTTTCTTCTTCTCAAGTCCATATAACTCTTTGAAATCTCTGCCCATAGAATCACAATAGCCAATATTTATTAAATACCTACTGTGTGTCATGCACTACAAGGTATTCTACATCTACCTCATTTAGTCCTCACAATAATTCTGAAAGGTAGATGTAGGCCTGTGCAGGAAAGGGTTCACTCAGCAAACCTGGGCTGCTCAAATCCTGCATAATCCCAAGGCCTTCAGGACTGACCCTTGCCTGCTCTTGGGAGATGACTTTTAAGCCCTTGGAGTATCTTGTCTGATAAGTGTGTCTTTTAATGCCTGAGGCCTTAGCCATATCGGATGGTTTATGCTGATAATGTGATCTATGGTGAAGGCTTGTTTTGGGATGCCTAGGGCTTTGGGCCATGCAGTTTCAGCTCTACCTCTGGGGGGCTGTGGTCTGAGAGCTGAGGTCAGTAATATGAGCACTGCCTGCTTATGTGACTGACTCCGAATGAAAACCCTGGACACTAAGGCTTGGATGACCTGACTGGCAATACTTTGCACATGTTGTCACACATTTTGGGGAGTATGACATGCTGTCCATATGACTCCACTGGGAGAGGACAACTGGAAGTTTGCTGGTTTCTCCTTGACTCCACCCCCATATCTGTTTTCTTTGCTAATTTTAATCTGTACCCTTTTGCTATAATGAATTATAACCATGAATATAACAGCTTGTCTGGGTCTTGTGGACCCTTCTAGCAAACACTGAACCTGAGGGTGGCCTTGGTGACCCCTAACAGAAGCCCCATTTTATACACAAAGAAACACAGGCTCAAAAAAGGTTAAATTATAAAGCAAGGACTGGAATTAAGTCTTTCAGAAATTAAAGATTTTTTTTTTTCCTGTCTACCACTCCATAACATCTCCACGTTTCAGAATTTAAAAAACAAAACTGACAACTCTTTCTAAAGATATAGACTATGGGTTCCAGTTCTGGGTAACATGGATTAGATGACTTCCCTCATCTCTCTCATTGAAGCAGCTTAAGTCCTGGGAAGGGCGCATGGAGAAGCTACTGGAAGACTCCGAAAAATAAATGGTAGGCGGATTGGGAAAGAAGACCAGAATTCAAAGTATTGCCAAACTGGTGGTGAGTATAATTTTTTTTCTAATTGTCCCTGGAAGTACGTGTAGCAGAGCAGGATAACTAAACCCCAGCGCTCTGGCTGGAGAATAACAAAGAGAAGCCCCAGGGAACCAGAAAGTACCAGGGAGGTCACGGAGAGGGAAGGCTTGAGAAAGCAGCCCTGTAAAATTGTTTATGAACTTCTGAGCTCAGTCCTAGGTGCATATGCATTAATTTGATGTTAAGAGCATAAAAAGACTTTGAGAACTGAACTCACAGAAAGATGAGAATCTAGGTGCCAAGACTGACCAGTGAGTGGTGCATACACGGAACAGATCTGAATACGCTGCAAAGGCTTTGAAGACTAAACAGACATTAGAACCACAATGAACAGAGGGTGAGTTGAAGCTTTCAGCCCAAACGTAACCAGGTACATTGCCTGCTAAAACAAAAATATCAACATTCTGCACAGGACTTAAACAACATCTAGGATCTCATAACATAATATTTAAAATGTCCAGGAAATGATCCAATTTTTCAGCATATGAAGGAAAAGAGAAATGTAACTTGCATGAGAAAAGATAATCAACAGATGCCAACAGCAAAATGACACAGATGTTGGAATTATCTGGCCAAAACTTGAAAGCAGTTAATATAAAAATTCTCCAACAAACAATTATAAACCCTCTTGAAACAAATGGTAAAATAGTAAGTTTCAGTAAAGAAATAGAAGACATAAAGGAGAACCAAGTGGAAATTTTAAAACTGAAAAATACTATGATCAAAATAAAATTGAACTTGACAGAAGAATAGAGGATACAGAGGAAGCCATCAGTGAACTACAAGACAGAATAATAGAAATTATCCTATCTCAACAACAGAGAGAAAATAGACTGGTTAAAAAAACAAAACAAAAACAAAAACAGAGCCTCAGGAACCAGTGGGAGTATAACAAAAGATCTAACCTTCACGTCATTGGAGTCATGGAAGGAGATGACAAAGAAGACAAGGTCGAAAAAAGTCCTTGGTGATAGAGTGGCTGGAAAACTCCTCAACTTTGACCAAAACCCCCACAAATATGCAGATTTCAGATGTTCAGTGAACCCCAAACAGAATAAACACAAAGAAATCCATGCCCAGACACATCATAACCAAATATCTGGAAATTAAAGACAAGATTAAATTTTGAAATCAGGTAGAGAAAAACTGATGTATTACCTATAGGAGAACAACCATCTAAATGACTGGATTTCTCATCAGAAACTATGGAGGCCATATGAAGTGGGACATTTCCCAAGTACTGAAAGTAACAAGTGTCAACCCAGAATTCTATCTATATTCACTAAAAATATCCTTCAGGGATGAAAGTGAAATAAAGAAATTACCAGAGAGAATTTGATGCCAGAAAGAAAATGAAGGAAGAAGCAACAGAAACGGTAAATATGATAGACTATTCTTCTCTTGAATTTTTAAAAAATATGCCCAGTGATTGAAAGCAAAATTTATAATATTGTCCGATGTGGTTACCAATGTATGTAGATGTACTTACAAGATGCCTATGACATGAAAGGGGAAAAGCAATGTATGGTGGGTGAAGTGTCTACATTCTACTTGAAGAGATAAATATTGCTTATAAGTAGACTGTAAAAATTAAGTATGTATACTTTAATCCCTAGAGCAATCACTAAATAGAAAAAAAATATATACAAAGGAATATAGATAAATCAAAATGACATCTAACGTTCAAGTAATCCAAAAGCAGGTGTGTGTTGTAGGCTGAATAACAGCCATTCAAAAATATTAGGCCCTAATCCCAGGAATATGCAAATATTACTTTTTAAGAAAAAAAGCCCTTTACAGGTATAAAAAAGTTAAGATTTTCAAAATGGAGAGATTATTCTGGATTATCCTGGTGGGTCCTAAATGCAATCAAATATGTCCTTATAAGAGGAAGATTTCACAGATAGAAAAGGAGAAGGCAGTGTGACCACAGAGGAGAGACTGGAGGGATGTGGGCACAGCCAAGGAAAGCTGCAGTCACCAGAAGCTGAAAGACGCAAGGAATGGATTCTCCTCTAGAGCCTCCAAAAGCTGCACCATCCCGTCAACACCTTGATTTTTGGCCCAGCAATACTGATTTCAGCCTCCAGAACTGTGAGAGAATAAATTCCTGTTGTTTTAATCCACCAAGTTTATGGTAATTTGTTGCAGCAGTCGTAAGAAACGAATACAACATGTAAGGGGAAATGAAGGAATAAAAAGCAGAGGAAACAAACAGAAAACACATAATAAAGTGGTAGACCTAAATTTAAACATATCAATACCTATATAAAATGTAAATAGTCTAAACATTCTAATCAAAAGACAGTAATTCTCAGAATAAATTTTTAAAAAACCCAAGCTGCATATAAGAAACTCATTTCAATATAATGACAGAGGTAGGTTAAAACTAAAAGAATAAAAAAAGATATACCGTGTAAAAATAATCCAAAGAAACCTGCAGTGGCTGTATTAATATCAGACTTCAGAGAAAAGAAAACTTTGGGAAAAAAGAGGGAATTACATCATGATAAAAAGAGGCAAACTTAGAAAAGTCTAAAAATAGAAAAAGTCTAAAATTGATAATCTAAGCTCCCTCCCAAGAACCTAGAAAAATAAGAGCAAAATAAACCTAACACAACCAGAAGACGTAATAAATATAAGAACTGAAATCAATAAAAATGAAAATAGAAATGCAATACAGAAAATAAAAATCAAAGCTTGTTCTTTGAAAAGGTCCATATAATTGATAAAGTTTTAATACGTTTACAAAAACAAAAATAGAGAGACACAAATTATTAACATCAGGAATAAAAAAAAGCCCCCCAAAATAAAAAAGATAATTAGGGAAAACTATGAACAACTTTACACACATAAATTTGATAACTCAGATGAAACGATTCCTCGAATACTACATGTTATCAAGAGTCACACAGATGAAATACATAACTAGAATAGTCTTACAAAATTTTAAAAAATTGAGTTCATGGTTAGAAAACCTTGTGAAAAAGAAATCTCCAGTCCTAATGGTTTCCCTGGTGAATTCTACCCAACATCTAAAGAAGGAACAACATGAATTCTACACAATCTTTTCCAGAAATAGAAGAGGACAGAACCCTTCCCAATTCATTTTATGAGGCCAGCATCACTACAATAAAACTAGACAAAGATAGCACAGGAAAGGAAAATGACAGACCAATATTTCTCGTGAACATAGATACATAAATGCCCTAAAAACATTAGCAAATTGAATGCGACAATATATAAAAAGAGTAACACATCATGGCCAAGTGAACTTTATCCTAGGAATGCAAGGCCAGTTGCATACTCAGAAATGAATCATTGAAATTTATCATATTAACTACCTAAAACAGCAAAAAAGCATATGATCATATCAGTCGATGCAGGAAAAGCATTTGACAAAATTCAACATCTGTTCGTGGTGGGGGGAAAAAACCCCTCTAAGGAAACTAGGAACAGTAGGAATAAAAGGAAACTTTTAAAATCTGATGGAGGACAGCTACAAGAAACACACGCACACGCACATATACACTCAACCCTCCAGTTAACATCATATTTAATAGCAAAAGGCTGAATATTTTCTACCTAAGATCTTTCACGAGACAAGGATGTTGATTCTCATCACTGTAATTCATCATTATAGTGGAAGTCCTAGCCAATGCACGAAGGCAACAAAAAGAAAACAAAGGCATAGAAATTGGAAAGGAAAAAGAGAAAACCTGTTTCTATTCACAGACAACATGATTGTTTACATAGGAAAATTACAAGAAATCTTAAAAGAAAAAAAAAACCTAAATTCTCTAGAACTTATAGTGACCTCAGAAAGGTCACAGAATACAAGGTCAACACGTAAAACATTAATTATATTCTAGATACTAGCAATGTACAATTAGAAAGCAAAATTTTAAAAAATACGCTTTTTACAATAGCTCTCCCCAAAATGAAATACTTAGGTCTAAGTCTACAAAACCTTATACGTTATCTTTATGCTGAAAACTAAAAATGCTTGTGAAAGAAATCAAGGAAGAACTAATAAAACAGACCGGAAGAGTCAATATAGTATATTTGTTGATTCTTCCTAAATTCATCCATAGATTTAACATAATTCCAATAAAAATCACAACATAAATTTTGTAGACAGAGACAAACTGATTCTAAAATTTATATGAAAAGGAAAAGAAATTAGAATAGCTAAAACAATTTGTAAAAAAAAGATTAATGTCAGCAGAATCACTTTATTTGATTTTAAGACTCAGTATAAAAATCACAGAAATCAAGAAAACATTGTCAAGGAATTGACACATAGGTCAATGGAACAAATAGAAAACCCCAAAACAGACCCATATCTGCAGGCTTTGCATCCGCAGATTCAACCAACAGCGAATCAAAATTTTCTAAAAAAAACAATAATAATAATAATAATAATACAACAATTTTAGAAAACCACAAATTTAAAAAATATGGAATGACAACACTTTACATTGCATTTAAATTGTATTAGATATTATAAGTAATCTAGAGATTATTTAAAGTATACAGGAGGATGTGTGCAGGTTATATGTAAATACTAAGCCATTTTATGTAAGGGACCTGAGAATCCTCAAATTTTGGTTTCTGTGGGGAGTCCTGGAACCAATCTTCCCACAGATACTGTGTGCAGAAATCATGTTTGACAGAGATGCAAAAAGAATTCAATGGAGAAAAGACAGTCTTTTCAACAAATGATGCTAAAAACAATTGGATATCAATAGTCAAAAGATAAACAAATCTTGACCTAAACCCTATATCTTGTACACAAATTAGCTCAAAATAAATTATAAACATAAATATAAAACATAAAACTCTAAAACTTTTAGAAAAAATCATGGGAGGAAACCTTTATGACCTGAGGCTAAACAGAGCTCTTAGATATGACACCAAAAGCATAATTTATAAAAGAGAAAAACTGATAAATTGGACTTCGTCAAAATAAAAAACTTTTGCTCTGCAAAAGGCACTGTTAAGGGAATTAAAAGATATGCTACATATTGGTAGAGAATCACTTATTTTGCAAACGAAATAGTCAAGAGTGGATTTGAACGCAGAATTTATTAAGAACTCTTAAAACTCAGCAGTAGGAAAACGCATTATCCAAATAAAAATTGGCAAATGATTTGAACAGATTTCACTAAAGGGGATATACAGATGGCAAATAAGCACACAGAAAGATTTTCAACATCATCAGCCACTGGGGAAATGAAAATTAAAAACACAGTGAGATACTCCACATACCTACCGAAATGGCAAAAATGAAAAATACTGACAATACCAAGTGCTGGCAAGGATGCTAAGCAACTGGATCTCATACACGGGGAATATAAAGTTTCTTATAAAGTTATACACTTGCCATATGATTCAGTAAAGTCACTTCTGGGTTTTTAACTGAGAACAGTCATTCTCAAATGTGTATGATTTTTACATTTGGCAATGTCTACAGACATTTTGGTTGTCACAACTGGGGAGTTCTACTAGCATCTAGTGGGTAGAGGCAGGGACACAGCTAAGCATTCTGAAATGCACAGGCAAGTCTCCCCACAACAAAGAAGCATCTGGTCCAAAATGTTAAGGTTGGCAGTCCCAAGGTTGAGAAACTCTGTCCTAGAGAAATGAAAACTTATGTTCACATAATAACCTGTACATGACTATTTATCGCATCTCCACTCACATTCATCAAAAACTGGCCCAAATCAAATGTTCTTCAGTGAGTGAATGTATAAACAAACTGTGGTTCATCCGTGCAATGGAACAATACTCAGCAATGAAAAAAGTTAACTTTTGATGCATGCAACAACTTGGCTAAACCTCAAAGACATGCTAAGTGAAGGAATTCAGTATCAAAAGTTATAGATTATATGATTGCACATATATGACATTCTCAAAAAGACAAAACTATAGTGATGGAAACTAGATCATTGGGCTACTGGAAAAGGAAGAGGACACTTATAAAGCCATAGCATAAGGGATTCTTTTAGGGTGATTAAATTGTTCTGTATTCTGATTGTGAGGGTAGCCGCACGGATCTATGCATGTGTCAGATTTCATAGAACTATGCACACCTAAATAAGATCATTTTGCTATATAATAATTTAAATATATGTGTGTGTACATATACTATATATATATAATATATGTGTGTATATGTATTTTACATCTCATCTTGCTATGTTCAGGCTCCCCCTTGTTATGGCAAACTCCAGACTAAAATGGCTATATTCTCAAAGGATCTCTGTATTGAAACCTCATCCGAGTTCCCCTCCCTGTCCTTCCCCCACTGAAAATTGCTCCTTCCCTTCCCGAATTCCCACAGCCGTGTTTTCCTCTGCTACACATTCTGTCTGTTGATGTAATTATTCGGCCACGTGACTTTCTCCCTGACCATACCTGATCGTGAAGGCAGGAACTGTGGCTCTTGCGTCTTGGAGATCCCCGCAGTGCCTAGCCCAGCATCAGGGCCCCGTGTGCATTTCAGGAAGAGTTCAGAAAGCCTCGGTTCCCAGGAGCATAAGCCCACTGGGACCAGAAGAAAGAAGGGAGGTTGCCTGCAATTTATGACAGGCAGGCAGCTCGTATTTATGGCCTGAGCTGCATAATAAGCAAGACGACGAAGCAGAAGGACTGAGTCGGCCCTCCAGTGTCAGAGAAGATGAACAAAGCTTATTAATGCACGGTAATAGCAGCGTGATACAGAACAGCTTCCCCGGCAACAACCCAGTTCTCTCACTGTGATGAAGTGCTCTGCCTTCTGCCTCAGCCTTTAGCCGCTTGGGATCTGTGTTACTGCCTTGTAAAATTGATGGGCACTGGCACCGTCTCCTACTTTAAGGGATTTCTGTCAGCATTAGCAAAAAAATATTGGCTTTGCATCTTCTAAGGGCATTCCTCGCAATAAAAAAGTAGATAAAAATTGGGCCAGAATGGAACAATGCCCATCTCTATTCCTTGCAGTCCACCTGCCCAGTCTCCTCCAAGTTACCAGTTCCAGGTGTGAGCTCAGGTCTCCACAGATGAGGAAGGCTTATTTATATTTAACCTGAAAGGGGAAGGTGTCCATTTTGGTGTCTTTTTCTTTGATCACCCAAGGAGGCTGTTTAAGACCAAAGTCTGTTTTCCTTTCAAACTGCCTGGAGATGTTTTCCAATTTTAAAAATCCAACCTGCTCCCTATCTCTTGTGTCTTAAACACAAGATGATGGGCAGAGGCAGCCAGATCATTCTGGTAGCTGTGTGCTCTGGGGAGAGGAGGGCTGAGGATGAAGGTGATCTTTTCCTTCTGAGTCTTTGGACCCTGAGAGGCCCAGGCTGGCTCTCTCTTCACCACCCTGTTCTGCCCAGAGATAACTGTCTCTCTTCATGGGGACTGAGTTTCGCAGTAAGGTGATGGTGGGCCATGTGTCCATGTCATGGCAGATCAAAAGCACAGGGCATGGTAGAAGGCAGGCATGGGCCACAGACAGCCAGACCCAAGGCACATGCTGTTTTCTTCTTTATGGAAAAGCCTAGACATAGTTGTGTCTTGGCCTCCTCAGATGATGGGAAATAAAAAGTACAGAAATCCATTTGCCGGAAACAAAATCAATAAGCCTAAAGGGAGATAGAGGGAAAGCTCTGGAAAAGGTAAACAAAGATCTTTTTACTGGCATGCTGAATGCACTTGGACTGCAGGGATACTGGAGCCCTGCTGCTTCTGAACTTGAGGTTGATAGGGAGAGGCTCTTTCTTCTACTTGCGGGTCATGGGGCTGGCTGCAGAATCCTGAGGTCGTCATGCTCTGGCAGACCCACTCTCCACGAAGTGGTGTTGCGGGGCACTGGCCTTACCATGCCCAAGGGGAGTGAGCAAACTCAGAAAGCACAGCTTTGCAAGCAGAGATGAGGCTATTCCCTCTGGGGCTCCTGCATAACCCACTGTGCAGACTGGCTCAGAGCCATACCCCACCGCATGCAGAGAGGCTGGGCAACTTGGGAAAAGCATTCGGCCAGGCTCTTCTCCCTGACTTTTCTTTTTCATTCAGAATTGAGTTAATCTCAATTTGACTTATTACCACACCTTATTCCCCATCTGTCCTTGGATCTGGACTTACACTTCTTACTTAGAAGGTTAAAAGCCATATGTTATGGGCTGAATTGTTTCCCCCCTCAAATTCATATGTTGAAGTCCTAGCCCCCAGAACCTCAGAATGTTACCATATTTGGAGATAAGATTGTGAAAGAAGTGACTAAGTTAAAGTGAGGCTGTTAGGTTGGGTCCCTGATCCTATAGGACTGGTGTCCTTAGAAGAAGAAGGAGATACACCAGGGACACGTGTACACAAAGAAAAGGCCAGGTCGGGACACAGCGAGAAGAGAGCCATCTGCAAACTAAAAAGAGAGGTCTCAGGAGAAACCAAATCTGCTGACATCTTGATCTCAGACTTCTAGCCTTCAGAATGTGAGAAAATAGGTTTCTTTTGTTTAAGCCACCCAGCCTGTGGCTTTTTGTTATGGCAGCCCTAGCAAACTAATACACTATAGGTAGGGCATTAGTGATGAGTGAGCAAAGACCTTGGAACGTTTTTATTTCAGAGATCCACCTGTATTTCATGCAAATTCAGATGAAATCTCTTTTCCTCAAGCAAGAGCAATTTATGTAGGTATGCAGGAATCCATCCATCCATCCTTCCTTGCTAATTTTCCTCCATCATCAAATACAACAGCAGCTAGGTAGGAAAGGCCAGAACAAGCTGAGAAGTCTCTTCTAGCTCCTTTAGGGAAGTAGAGGAAGTCTGTATTCATAGTGATGATGTCAAAAGGAGGCTTCAAGTATTTATAGGTGAAAGGAACCACTCAGTGACCATCTGGATTAATTGCTAGGCAAGACTTCTTGAAGGCAGAGCTGGAAGAATCTTCTGGCCTGGCCCACTCAGTAACAACTTGAAAGGCCTCCTTCCCATCCACCGCAGCTGGACCTCAGACCATGCCACTGAGTCTTAGCTCTGCCGCCTCCATCTGTGGGGCCACATGGAAAGGCAGAGCCTTCTCTGCATCCAGGAGTGGGCCCCTTCAGACTCATCCTGAACCTCTGTGAAGAAGCTTAAGCTGTTTCATTTATGGACAGTTTCAGGCACTAAAATTTCAAGGCTTACCCGGTTTACTTTACACCTGTGTGTCCAAGAACATTCTGCTAAATCTTGCGGACCTCTTTACCACAGCATACAAAACCCTCTGTGACCTGGCCCCAGCCTCACTCCCCACCACACTCCCAGCCCACCCCATGCTCCAGTCATAGAAAACCATGTGGGAAGTCCCCAGTGCACCGTGCCACCGTTTCCTCACCCCACGCCTGCTGCACCTGCCCTCCCTCAGCATGGAACCCCTTTTCCCCTCTGCTTCCAATTCATCCTTCAGGATTGCGATTCACAACCACCTTTTCTGGAAGCTTTCCCTGATGGCCTTGGAGGGCAGCTCGTCATCTGCCGTCTCTCAGTTTTCGCTGTACAGGGGCAGCCAAGAGCAGCTTCCATTTGTGGGTGTATTTCAGGTGCCAGGCCATGGGGAGCACATGATGTACATGATTCTTTATTCTTCCAACAACTGAGAGGAGGCAGCAGGGGCTGCATTTTACCCTGGTAGGAAACAGAGGCTCTGGATGGAGCTGTTCTTGACAAGAAGGAAATGAGCTTGTAAAGGGCAGGGCCACGATGGGTACCCAGGCCTCTCCCTCCCCACCCTCTGTCTGGCCCCTGGCCACCGAGCTTTTGTGAAATCAAGGGTTTCCTTATCTTCCCTGCACCTCCAACTCAGCGTATCCTGAAAGCAAAGCCATTACCCCTCCCCTGGACTTCACAGTGCCCCAACATATAACAGAGACTCAATGAATGTTTATTGACTGCACTGTTCTTTGATATTTTATTGCTATGAAACTTAGATTTTCAGTTTCCTCCAGAAACATATATTTGCACAAATCAACACCCATTGCATCTAGCATTCGAATTTCAGTTGTAAATAATGCTGTAGAATACTCCGCATGTTGCTTGTAAGTCTCTTGGTACCTGCATTTATTTTCCTGTTTTTGTTTCTATTTCTGGATATTTGTATTTCCTCCCCTTTTCTCTTGACCAAGTGAGACAGTGTTTTCTTTAGTTCATTGTTTACTCATTTATTTTCTAGATAATTAGCTTGGATTTTTTTGAAAAATCCAATCTACTGTTTTATAGTTCATTTATTTATGTTTTTCATATTTATTATCTTTCCATTTTTACAGCACTTATAAAAATACTCCTTAAACTGGATACTTAATTCCTCCTTTCTCATCAAGGTTTAAAGGTGTGTTTCATTTTTTTATTTAACATTTTCATTATTAGTATTCTTAGCTAGCATTTTCAATTTTAATTTCTTCTTTGATTAAATATTAGTTTTAAAAGGTAAATTTCTAAGTGACTAAGGTGAGGTTTTTGTTGTTCTATTTTATTATTTCTAGTGTTATCTCATTGATGTAGAGAATGTCACCTGAACTATTTTGTGGAATGTATTGAGGCTTTCATTATAGATTAATATAGGATCCATTTTTGTAAAAACTTTTCATGAGACTTTGTAAAGAAGATGCAGCATCCAGTGTCAGAGAAGCTAATTCCAAACATAGGTCTGTTGGGTCAACTGTATTGTCACCACTCAAGTCATTACATGGCTCAGCAAGAGGTAGATTGAAATTCTCATAGCACTCTGGAGTTTCTGGCATTTCTTCTGGATTTTCCTACAGTTATATCTTATGTATCATTATGTTGTCTAACATTGTACATAAAATGTGCGAGTTAAATCCCCATTATAGATTGTGACCTTTATAGTATTGTGATTTTTCTCATTTAATGGTTTTTATTGCCTTGAATTCAACCCAGATCAGTATTTCATACCATAACCCTAATTTTGTTATTATTATTAGAATTTGCCTGGTCATCTGTTCTTTTACTCTGAGCTTTTCTGAACCACTTTGTCCTTAGCGCATTTTATTAGCTTCTGATTTTTTTAAATAAAATGAAACTTTATTTTAAGATAATTACAGATTCACATGCAATTGCGTGTTTTTTAAAGAACGACATTTATTTCTCACAACAAAAGGGTCCAAGGAAATAGCCAAAATGTTCAGTAAAGTAAGGCATTTGCTAGATAAATGAAAACTCCACAAGCTAAACAGTGAATACATGTAGGCATGCATACCCACAGGAGAAAGGAGGAAAGAAAGAAAAAACAAGATATGACAGGCTTAAATAAAAAGTGCAGTACCTAATGCACTACATCCGTGGCATTACGTATCTCTGCTCAAGATTGTAAAGGAAACAGATTTGGTCTGTTTCCCCAAAACCTTGAGTCAGGTTTGTGTTCTGCCTTCTGAAAAAGAAGATCCATGAAATTAAACATGAAACATGGTTCTACTCTATCCTACAAAATATATTTCTGCATGAAGTTCGAAAATGTTGACATCAGTAGGAGATTCACAAACTTGGGAAACAACTTAAGCACTTCTCGTTACTGATAGATAGCACATAGCTGTTCCTGTCTGTTAATCCACGCTGATCATCTCTGTCTTTACATTGTTGCATTTAGATGATTTAAGATTAATGTACTTATTAATATACTAGGGCTTAAGGCTGCCATTTTATTTTTCGTTTCCTGTTTGTTCTCTCTATTTTTCTTTTCTGTCTTCTCTTCCTTGCCTTATTGTGTGTGACTTGAGCATTATTTATTGATTGATTGATTGATTATGCATATTCATGGAGTACAAAGCTGACCGTCACCATGTGTGCCCAAGATGCAATAGCCAGATCAATACTATCGGCATGCCATTACCACAAACTGCGATTATGTCCTGTGTCCCCTACCCAATTAAACCCCAGCCCCACCCCCACTTTGGTTTATACATGGCATTTTCAGGTGTGTCTCTTAGTAGTTTTTAGTAGTCACTCTAGGTATTACATTTTATCTACATAACTTATCACAGTCTACTCATATCAACAGTTTGAGTGAAGTGTAAAAACTTTACACCCTTTACATCCTTTTACCCTCCCCGTCTACAACACAGTTGTCTTAAATATTTTCTCTACATTCATTGAGAATCACATCAGACAGTATTATAACTTTTGCTTCAATTATCAAACATAATTGACAAGACTCAAAAGGGGAAGGGAAGCTGATTGAATTTACTATCTTCATCTACCATATTCTTTCTCCCTTTCTGGTGTCACATGATTACTTCTTTCATGTCCCTTATGTTTAAAGAACGTCTTTCATCCACTTCTTCTGTGGAGGTATTTCACTGACAAATTATTAGTTTTCCTTCATCTAAGAACATCTTGATTTCTTCTTAGTTCCTGAAGCATATTTTCACTAGATATAGAATTCTGGTTGATGGTTCTTTTTTCCCAATGCTTTAAAAATGTTGTGTCACTTCCTCTGGCTTCTATGGTTTCTGATGAGAAATATGCTATCATTTGAACTGGTTTTCCCCTAGAGATAATGCGTTGTTTCTGTCACTGCTTTCAAGACTATTTCTTTGTCTTTAATTTCAGAATTTTAATCATGATGTGTCTTGCTGTGAATTTCTTTGGGTTTATCCTGTTTGTCACCCAGCTTCTTGAATCTATAGGTTTATCTGTTTTGCCAAATTGGGGAATTTTTAAACTATTATTTCTTTCAGTACTTTTTTTTTCAGCCCCACCTTCTTTCTCCTCTTCTTCTAAAACCCCAATGATACAAATTTAGGTCTTCTGTTATAGTCCCATACATTCCTGAGGCTCTGTTCGTTTTTTCTTTTTTAGTCATTTTCTGGTTTTCAGATTCAATAATTCTATCTTCCAGTTCACTTATTCTTTCCTCTGTCCCCTCATTTCTGCTGTGAGCCCATCTATTGAGATTTTTATTTCAGTTACTGTATTTTTCAGTTCTCACATTTCCATTAAGTTGTTTATATTTTCTATTTCTTTGCTGCAACAATTTCTTTGGCGATACTTTCTATTGTTTTATTTGTTTCAAGCATGTTCATAATTACCCATTAAAGCATTTTGTAATGGCTGCTTTAAAACATTTTCCAGATAATTTTAACATTACTGTCATCTTGGTGTTGGTGTTGACTCTTCATTCAGTTTGAGATTTTCCTGGTTCTTGGTACTATGAGTGACTTTCTTATTGAAACGTGCACATTTTGGGTATTCTATGATGAGACTCTGGATCTCATTGAAGGCTTGTCTTAGCTAACTTCCTGTGATGCTGCCCCAGCAGGTGGCAGGGGGGTGCCCTTCAGCCTCTGTTGGCAACCAAGGGGGGAAGTGCTCTTCATGGCTGCTGGGGTGGGGAGGAAATTCTCACTGCCCACTAGGCCTCTGCTGATGCTACCCTGGCTAGCAGAGTTAGGAGTACCTCATTTCTGTTCCCCACATGGCCTCTAAGGACCCCTCCCCAGGGTGGTCTCATTACCATTGGGTGGGGGTAAAAGTCCTCACTCCCTGTTTGGCCTTCTCTGATACTATCATGGTGGTGGGTTTGCTTTGCCTTGTTGCAGCCTAGTGAGCGTGTAAGTCTGTACTTTCCACTTGGCCTTTCGAGGAATGGGTGAAGGTGGGGACACAGATTTTTCTGTGTTGCGTGTCTGGAATAGAGCAGTTATTTCCTAAAAGTCTTCCATCTTGCCAGGCTGCCCCTTTTCCGGTCCTTTGGCTAGTGTAGGCTTTTGGGGGGGGGTTAGGGGGGTATGTGCATTATCCTTTTCGGGATTGCCATCTTCTTTAGCTCCAACTCTGGGATATATGAGGCATAGAGAAAACCCAGAGAGCTTTCTGCTGTGTCACTCCCCAGGTCCTGAGGTTTCTAACCAATCTGCCTTCTAGTCTCCACCTATCAGGATCTTCTTATGTTTGTTTTATACATAACGTCCAGTGTTGTTGGCTGTCCTTAGCAGAAAGAACCGGGATGAGTACACCTACTCCATCTTTGGGAGAGAAAGTCTGCATTTTTTTTAATATATCATGTTGCTGAATTCTGTTTTTCACCCATTCTGAGAGTCTTCCACTTCTATAGTAGGTTTATCTTATTTATGTCATTGGTCCTCATCCTGACATCTAATGTTCTATTTTCTGTGAAAGTACTTTCAAAATGTGACATGTTAATCTTCCCATTAGGCAAGGGTTTCAGGAATACATCAAGGAGCCTCATCCCCATCCTGTCCTTTTTACAATTCTAGAAGAGATAAAGGTAGAAAGAGTTTCCTGAAGGTAAAAACATTCCATCAGGAGACCCTGAGAAGAGGCAGTGAGTGGCTGGTGATGCCGTCACGCTGGCATTTAACCCACAGCCAGTCTCTTCTCTCTTTCCTTCTTCCTTCTATTCCTTCCTTCTGTGTGCTGGGCATTTTTCCAGGTTCTGCAAGGTAGAGGGCATAGACCTAACCAATCTTTTTCTTTTTTCCCATCTCAGAGTTGAGATTCATGGTGTTATGTGTATTTTTTTTCTCAATGTTCATTTGAACGTTGCAAAATTAATCAAAAAGAAAGCAGCTAAAATTTAGTAAGAGCAAGAGGAAGAATTAGTCAGGTTCAGAGAGCAGAAATCTTCAAGTCTCATCACACTTCCAGTTTCTAATCAGGGTGCAAATGTGGTTGGCTGTGTGCAGGGGAGCTGCCTCAGTGTGGGAGCTGGGTTTCACTGCCTTCCTTAGCCCCAGCCAGCATGACTTCGACGTGACTTTAGTGCCAATATACCCTTCCCTGTGTGCTGGGAAATCTGCGATCCCTCTAGCCACTTGGTAATTCTCTGTACGTCTGTTAGCCTCTATCCATATCACAGAATTCCTCTGATGGAATTTCTCTATGGTCTGTAAGTCACAAAAGAGATGTCTCCTGGGCACTTCAGCATCTTGATTCTATTTAAATGGTGAAATGACATGTCTTGGCCAGGCCTGTTTTCTCTTCCTACTAACTTTAGTCTCCTAGGGCCAAATTTTACTCTTTGTGTCCTGTACATGACTTCCACTAAATCCTTTTAATTTTCTTTCATCTCAAGTGATTTCTTCTCCTGCTGTCCTGTTTTCTAAAGCAGCCTAAAATAAAATATGCCCCCCAGAGTTGTGCATGGAGAAAATGGGGGTGCTCAGGGAGGAAAACTCCCCTGCAAACCTGTGCCAGACCGGCATGGGCAGGAATCCCCAGAGGCTTGCGCCTCCATGCTCAGGCAGTTTGCTGCTTCTCCAAACACCAGGTTTGCTGCTTCCCAGCTGCTTCTCCACTTGGATATTTACTTAGATGCTTGACAATGAAGTGTCAAGGGGCAGAATAGGTATGATGTTCTCACATGCTCCTCGTAGGTGAGCAGGCACATGCAGAGATTGCTCCTGGTGGCACTTGGTCCATTTCTCCCAATAGGATAGCTTTTTGGAGGAGCTAGCTGAACTGCAGATTCTCAGACAGCAGAGCAGACCCTTTGGTTGCAAGACAGGAAACCCCTTTGCCTTTCTCCTCCTAATCCCTTACCACCCCTCTCCCTTCCTGTCCCTGGCCCCTGGCCTGGAGACCATGCTCTCAGAACAATTCTAGGGTAGCTATTAGCTGATGATGGCTTCTGCTGCATTCCTTCCTAGAGACATCTGACTTTGACATTAACCACTGGAAGACCAGAGAGGCTTCCACACTAAGTAAGGAATACTGAATGCTGTAATTTCAAGATAGCTTTAGGTCGGCTGGGGAAATGTGCATGTCAAGAAGAGAAGCTTCTGGATACCATCCCCTGGAGAGGCAGCTGTTTGGGCCCCCTATTCTGGCAACCAGCTCTCAAGGCATGCATCGCTGCACCTGAAACACTCTATAAATGGAAAACTCAGAACACAACTTGTCACCTCGACACCAACAGTAAGCACAGTGGAACCCACACAGTTGGTTAAATTTAATTTCCTGCATAGACATGGAGACTTAGCTCAAATGCCACCTCCTCTGGAGAGACTTCCCTAAACCAGTGTTGAATTGGGTGCCCATCTGAGTGCTCCATTAGCCCCCCAAATCCTCTCCCTCTCAGTACTTAGCCCACTACAAACTACCCACTTTTTGCGGTGCAATGATGTGTCTATCTCACCTATCTATTGGGAGCTACCTGAGGATGAGGGCCAGGTCTAATTGATATTTGCAACCCCAGTGCCTAGCACAGTGCCTGACCCGTCACAGGCACTCCAAGGAGGAATTGTGGCAGGTATATACAGACAGACACCCAAAAAACTCTTCTGCTGACTTATTGTGGAGCCTGACATTCTACATTAATATCTATACCTTTGAGTTAAAAAGTTAGTCCTATGCACCCAAGATCCCTTTCCAACATTAAAGTTTCACTAGGAGGGATAACTGTTACTGAGATTTGAGGGGTTGGTTGGAGCGGAGCCCTGCAGAACCTTGGCAAGCTTGGCACTTGTGGGGAGACCTCCAGGAGTAAAGGTAGGGAGGCATTCCAGAGTCTCGATGGCAGAGAAGCCCAGGAATGAGTGAAAACCATTGTTTCTGGAAGGTTAGGTTTGAAATTTGATTTTTTATTTTTTTTTTTTGACTGGTAAGGGGATTGCAACCCTCAGCATGGTGTGGTCTGCACCACGCTCAGCCAGTGAGCTCACCGGCCATCCCTATATAGGATCCGAACCTGTGGCCTCAGCGTTACTAGCACCGCACTCTCCCAAGTGAGCCATGGGTAAGTCATGGGGCCGGCCCCTGAAATTTGATTTTTATGTCACCAGTAGTTCTCTCCCCTTGTTAAATACAAAAATTTTGAAACATATTCTTCAAGTGAGCCAGGTACTGGAAAAACATGACTTGGGACATAATAGGCTTTCAGTAAACATTTGTTGAACAACTTATCTTAGGAACGCTGCCAGCCACACCCACTTCTTTCTGGGTGGCTCTAGCTAGCAAGGAGCAGGGGGTAGAAGGAAAAGAACAGGGGACAAGGGCTGGATTTCGACACCACAGCCCCCTGCCCCCTTGATCATCTGTGCTAATGGAGTTCAGAACAGGAACTGACACTATTCATCCTGGACTAGGTATGGAAATGCAGTCAAGCCCCTGGGAAGACCCCCTTTCTCCTGTGTGGGAGGCCCGATCCCATGAGCAGCCCCAGATGACTGCATGGTGGCTGTGGCATGTGTGGTGGCCGTGGCAGCCCCTGAGTGCCCCGACTTGAGAGGCAGAGGGAAGCCCTCGCTGCTGAGGGGCCTGGGGCACTTTCAAAGGCAAGGGGCTAGGATAGGGGTCTCTGGACATGAAGAGGGCCACCTGCGGAAAGGGGACATCACAGTTTGCCCTGCATATGATGGGAGGTGCTTGTAATTAACTATTGGCTGCTAGGTTTGGTGCTTAAACTAGCTACCACCTACACGTGTTGAGAAAAGGAAGAAAGAGCAGTTAGAATGCAGGAGAGAGGGAAAAACCCCACCTCGCCCACTTGACAGACACAAACTGCCACTGCTAGCTGCCTATGAGGCGGGACAGTCCCCTGCAAACGCCCTGCTGGGACATTTGGGCTGCTGTGGTGAGCACCTGTGGGAACGAAGGTGCGAGGCCTTCTCTAGGCACCAAGGCAGATGGGGGGCACCCACGGGATGCACGGACTGCTCCCCATGCTGAGGCCCAGACACTCAGTCACTAGTCCTTGGCCAGCCGGGATGGGGGTGGGGAGGAGAACTCTGGGGGAAGCGAAGCAGAAAGAATCTTTGTGACAAAGACAGTTTAAGAAACACTAGACAACCAGCTTGCTGGGTGCTTCTAAACCTTCTGGGGGGAGGTGACGCTGTGGGGCGGTCATGTGGAAAATTCCCTTTCTCCTCAGTGCCCAGTCATTCCCAGGCTAAGGTAAAGTCATTGTTTGTCTTGTGAAAACCCTAATTCCTGACAGGACTCCATCAGGCTAGGATGAAGTGCCTGTTTCTGGGAAGCAGTTGCATTTGGAACACTGAAGGGTTGGGTCGTGTCAGTCACTCAGAGATTTTTGGATCCAAGAAGGACTCAAGTGTGCCTGATCTCCCAGAACATCATTAGACAGAGGAAGGGCTGCATCTGGCCAGACCACAGTGGCGAGGGGATGTGTGGGAGGGAGGCCCGGTGTTCGTCCTCCACAGCCACCCAGGCTCCTCTGTGTGCGTGGGGCACGACAGGAGTACCTGTGGGCAGCAAGAAATGCTAAGGAAGCTTCGGGCAGGCTTTGGCCCTGCATACGTCCCTCAGTGGAGCCTTCTCGGGCAATCATCTCTGAGATTTGCTCAACCTGAACCTCGGCATCCGGCCACTGCTCACCCACCCTCTGGGCCCCTGCCTGCACTGCAGGGTAGACAGCAGATATGGAAACTGCTCCATGAGTCTCGTTAGACCAGAACACCACCCGTCTCACCAGCAGACAGTCTTCCCCTTAGCACTCCACAGAGAACAGCACTGCCAAGGGTCTGCAGTTTGGGGAGGAGAGATTCAAGGCAGTGCAGTAAACAAGCCCTGCTGGCTGCCGATTTATTTATTTACTTATTTTTGTATAGGCAGCTTGGTTTTTGTTACTGTTTTCTACAGTTCATGTGGTATTACCAGATGCCACCTACGGAAAGGCCTGCCTGGACCCTCCCATGGTGCCTCCAGGCAGAGGCCAGAGGCAGGTGGTCGACCTGGGCCATGTCAGGGGCTGCAGCACAGAGAATGTTCTGGGCACTCGGCATCACTGGAGTGTGGAAGACTTGCTCCAAGCCAACACTCGCTCGACTGTCCTGCTCCAGGTATAACAGATCAGCACAGTTCCCTCAACACTAGCTCTTGTCTCCTGACAGGGGCAGCATTTACCCTGAAGGGCTACTTGCCCCTAGTATCTCACTGGCTTTTCCAGGTTATCCAAGGGAGGCCTCGGAGGCCCTGCAGATGATGGCCTCAGAGAAGCTTTAGTCCCAATGAGGACCTCTGCTAAGCCGGCTGTCTTCCACCCAGATTGGAAGTGGCTGCTGCCGGGTGGTAGAAAACTCCCTGGAGAACAAAATGAGGAGACGTGTTCATTTATATTCAATTTAGAAAATGATGGTCCAATTATGGATTGCACCAAGAGATCTGTCTTCTTGCCAATTTCCATGCTGAAAAGAGGGTATAATTTCTAAAAGACAGTCGCAGTAGGACCAGGGCCAGGCAGGGTCTGGGCCAGGCACGGAGAGTGAAGCTTGATAGGCAAGGTGGAGCCATTTAATTGAGAGAGGGATTTTGGACTTGATTCAAAAATAGGCTGACCAGACACCCTGATTTGCCTGGGACAGTCATGGCTTATGCCTGTCATCCAAACTTAATGTGTAATGGTGTCCCCTTTTACTCTCATAAAAGTCCAAGTTTGGATGATAGTTTCTGTGATCATCCTATTCCAAAACAGAGAGGGAGTTAGAGCTGGAAAGTAATCCAGAGTAGGATGTGGGGCTCCAGGAAGGTTAATTTGGCAGAGGCTGAAGGAGAGAGACTGGTGGTACAGGGCCAGGAGGGTTCATCCTCAAGCATATTTAGGATTGCAGGGTTGGTGATGGCCAGTCACACACTGCACAGTGTAGATGCTGGAAGGATCTATAGGATCGCCTAATTTACCTTCTCTTTTGCTGGAAGAGGACATTAGGCTGAGAGAGATAAAAGTTACCTGCCCAAGGTTACATACGTGCTGGTTCCTGGCAGAGCAGGGATCAGAACTTGCCCTTAAGGGATCAAGCCTGGTGCCCTTCTCTGTGACAGAGGGGAGGGATGACTCTGGAAGATGCTGCAAAGGATAACTAGACATGTGGGATCTGGCCTGGCAGCCCCAGGACAGGGAACTGTCACAGACTACCCCACAGTGCTGAGGCTGGGGCTGGGAAGGACAGAGACCCATGAGGCTGAGACTCACCGAGCTTGCTTGGACATGAAGCTGGCACTTAGGTGAGACCTGCAGTCACAGGGGGGTGGTGGGTGGAGCCAAGGGTTAATGGGCTCTCCCATTAATAGTGACTGCACGGGACCCAAGAGAGTAATTGGCAAATAGACCTAACAACAAGTAAGGAACAGGTACGTATGAAGACAGAAGCTGAATGGGACCAAATAAGTAACTTATGAAATATTTCCTATGGTTCAAATAGTAGTGAAATCTCGTTGAAAGCCAACCCCTAAAAGCAGCTGTCTTACCCTGTGTTCCTCTTCCCAAGCCCGTTCACAGGTCTGCAGTGGTAGGAAAAGCTGAAATCTGTAATAGCCTTGACCTCTGCTAGGCAGATGGAAAAAATGAGTCACAGAGAAGCCGGCTCTCCCCGTCTTACTGGACCCTCAGTAACAGGAGCGGTTAACAGGCCATGAGAGATCCCACAGGGCAGCTCAGCAGCACAGCTCCCGGGGCCACCTCAGCCTCACTGCCCCTGTGCGCTCTCGTGGTGGCGGGGGGACAGGGTAGTGGAGTTTTTCTGTGAATCTGCTCATTCCTTGTTGCCATAGGAAGAGGCCTGGCCCAAGGGTCAGGAGACCCTGGCTCTCTAGTCCCAGTCCCACTGCTTCTAACTAGCTGTGGGATGGCAGCGTGTCGCTTCTCCTCTCCCCCCTGCTCTTCCTGGACTCTGCCATCTCCAAAGTCTCACTGTTGCTGTTTTCCCAGGGGTATCTGAGCTTGGCTCAACCATCTGCTTGGCTATGTGTTCCGTGCAGAGAGCGTCCTCACAGATTAGAACACAGTATTTGTCCTCGGGTCTCAATTACTCTGACAACGTAGGGATGGAGGCGACAGTGTGCATGCAAATATAATTTTAAAAAATATCATATTTGGCTTAGGTCTGTGTTTTGTTTTGTTTTGTTTTGCCTCCAACAAACTTTCAAGAGGTTGAGTTAAATATTTCAATTCATTGCAGATAATTTGCAAAGTGAGTAGCTCACCCGAGCAAACTGCATGCTGACCATAGGCAAAATATCCACGGCCACCTTGAGTGAGTTCTCTCACAGAAGATATACAAAAATCCTGCATACCACTGTCACACCCACATGGTGCCCTCGATATGTGACATTAAATAAACCTCAATCTCCTGAAAAAAAAAAAATCATGAAACAGTTTCGGTATACATGAACTGAGCACATGTGCTGTTCAGTGAAACTTCTTTGATGATGCCTGTTCAAATATCTGCAAATATCTAGAAAACACTCACAGACGTCATCCTCAGTTGCCGTGGTCACACGGGCTGCAGAAACCAACAGGGAAGACAGAACTACCAAATATCACAGGAGATCGTGCATATTCTAGGACACCTGAGAACATCTCAACCTTCATCTCCCAACCCCAAACTGTTAGTTTCTAACCAATGTGCTAGAGAAGCCGGCCCGGGACAGTATGAGAGTTAGTGAAACTCTGAGAGGAGGAGGGGGGCTTTGGGTAGCATCTCTTTCCACCCTCTTGCTTTAGACACAAGGAAACTCAAGAGAGGAGTGGCAGTGTCCCAAATAGCACAGACATGAGCACAGCTAGAAGCAGGAGGTGTGGCCTCCGGATGCCAGCTCCGTGCTCTGCTCTGTCAGCCCACACTGCCTCTGAGATGCCCACGTCACCTCTTGCTGGGCCCACCAGTAGTTCCAGGCAGGGCACAGGAGTTTTGCCTCCTGAAGATGGGGGATAGAGGGACAGGAGGTGGATAAGAGAGAAGCAAGGAGTCCATGGTAGGAGAAAATACTGGAGAGAGGGGTAAAAGGGCCCTGCATCTTCTTTGTTACCTTGAACAGTGAGTGGGGTACAGAGGTGAGTGCCTGGGGCTCAAGAGCTGCTCCAAGGTCACAGAAAGCCAGCCTGCACCTGGGAAGAGGGAAAGGTCCTTGGGGAATGGACCTCAGGGCAGGAAAGGAAGAGCTAAGTGTGATAAACCTCGAAGTACCAAGAAGAGCTCATGTGCCTGAATTGATGCACTTCCAAGTCGGTGTGTTATATACCCAGGATTCTGGTGAATCAGGTCTCCCAGATGAACCCAACACTTGGTAGCAGCCGCACTTCTTCATGATAAAGCTTACATCACTGAAAGATTTTTTTTAAAAGACAGACCAAAAATATCACATCTTAGGCAAATGAGTTGAAAATCCCTTAGAGTGATGCCCTATTTTTTCCACCCATTTCTAAAGTCAGAGAACACCTGGCAAAGCAACTGGTGTTTAGGTAAAGAAATGCAATTCCTGGTCCACGCGGTTTCCTGACGGTACAGGATGGAAATGACATCATGGAAATGCATGTGCCCCAAGGTCAGTCTAAGTACAGTTTCCAGGTGAAAGCACGAGTCTCAGTCACCAGGGAGAAGTGTGCGTGTGGATGCTTCTGTGATCTGCCCGCATCTACTGCTTTCTTCCTTGAGAAACAAAGTTTTAAT
Organism: Cynocephalus volans; assembly: GCF_027409185.1. Taxonomy (NCBI): domain Eukaryota; kingdom Metazoa; phylum Chordata; class Mammalia; order Dermoptera; family Cynocephalidae; genus Cynocephalus; species Cynocephalus volans. Next base: position 87,361,037 of record NC_084473.1, read on the forward strand.
TATATTCATGCAGCTCTTTGGCAGGTTTTTCTACACTTTTGGCTCACCTAGAAGTGCAACCCAAATGTAGCTTATACCAACCTCTGCTCATGTTATTTGGAAGGAAATAAAGCAATTGTTACTGAGACAAAAGAAGTTGATCTGCCACTCAAGGGCAAGGAATCTATGACATAGGATGCCCATTCCAGTGGTTAATATGAACAGTCTAATTTGTGCAGCATTCCCTATGGTGATAAAAGGGACAATGTGGCAGACTCAGAATGTACGGAATCCTCTGTCTTAATTTAAAAAGTATAGAGAGAGGCATGGAATTTGGCGAAACCTCATAAATCTGCTAAAATATCAAGACTCTGTCAGATAAGTTTAAATAGAACTAACTGAGCCCTCTGGAGAATTAAATAGATTCCCCACTAGTAGTTGACACCCACTTTCCTGTCACTTCTGTACTCCACGGACGGCGGCTGTGCTCATTAACCAGCAACCCTCCTACCCGCCGGTGACAAGTTTATCCCTGAGGAGCACAAAATTCAGAGATGATAAATTTACTACTGCTTGTAAAAATGAAACTCTCCTCATGGCAATAAAAATGCCACAAGCCTTTAAAGAAAGAAGTACTTTATCTGATAACCTACCTTCATTAACAAAGCCTGGTCCTCGTGGTCAGGACATGTCTTCACGGCCAGGGAGAACTGCTCGCTCTAACGTGACTGGAAGGGAAGACATGGAAATGGTGCTTCAGACTCTGAGCATTTCTGATATGGAGGAGAACATTTTGGTTATAACAGATAAAAATGCCATGCTGCTAATCCTTCCTTGGTGACATAGTAGAGCTCCCCCCCTGTGCCCTGTGTGGATCAGGGCCTGCACACAGTCACTTCTCCACCCAGTCAGCTGGATCATTACATCAGAACACAAAGCCATTGCCATTGCAAAGTTCCATGATAAACTGCAGGGAGGTCCTGGGTTCAGCCACCACGTGGGCCATCCTGTTCCCCAAAGACCACATTGTATCCCTGTTTCTGTGACCTCCATCTAGAGGACTCCACCTGCCTTTGTAAGTCTGGCAGTGCTAAATGCTCTGTCTCAGTCTTCCATCATGACTTCCACGGCTTTAACTCTTCTCTTGGTGGGAACATGATATGGCCCCAAGTGTTGATTCAAGCCAACACCACGAACTCCCCAAAACATATTAAGGCATCTTTCCCCAACCAACCTTCTCCAACAATGGTGGAGAGAAACTCAAGGTTTATTAAAAACATGTTTTAACAATCCATTTAAATTGGCCGTGAAAGCTCTAGGAATGTTACACTAGATTGTTTACACGACTACACTTCCCTTCTTTAGATCTGTGGACAAGCGCTCGTCAAAGCTCTCACCACCCATGTGAGCACTAGTTTTTATTTTTGGTCCGTATAAGCACCAAGCCACAGACTGCCTTCCCTGCATGCTATTTTGACTACAACGTTTCACTTTTGAAAATGCTCTCATGATTCCCTGCCCCCTCAGATTGAAATCCACTTATTTGACAGCTATTAAGGCTTTTACTAAGTCATTCTGTCTAGATTAGCCTTTTTGACTATGCTCAAAGCTGCGTTCACTCATTCATTACCTGCCGTATCCCCTCACTGCTGTCTGCTGGGAACAGTCCCGCCCCTTGCCTTTGAGCAGAGCTCAGGTTCCCCCCCACATGAGCACCACAGGCCTGCCCATCCAGCCCCAAAGCCATGCCACCCCCCGGTTCCATCCCCACCTCCACAGACCCCACAGGGTGAGCAGAACTAAGCCCAGCCTTAGGACAAGCCTGAGTCCACAGGACAAGCCTGTTTTGACCCCAAGGATGTCTGGATGTCATGTTTAAAAATACAGATATTTAAAGAGAATTATATCAGCAATGATGAATTCAATCAAGAAAGCATCGGGTAATTTTCATTTTTTAGGTTCTTTTTGTAGTTTTCTGTATTACCTATAAAATACAAGTCTTTAGACCGTTTTCATCTATGACTAAATTACTCTATGCAGTCTTAACTGTTATTGGTTGTATCTTGTGCTCACTATTTCTTCCAAGCCTAAATTTTTGCTCTTCTCAAGTGAAAACGTGCTCAGGATCAATAGAGGGACGGGTGTTGCTGGCGTTACATGCTCCTGCCAATATGTAATGCCCATCCAGTCTTAGCTGGCTGAAGCCAATATTAATTACATAAGTATTAACACTATATTAATTACCTAAATTTTTAAAATTACATAGCTTAATTAATTATATATTAATTACATAAAAATCGTCCATTTTTTTTGAGTTAACTTTCCCATAAGCAGGCTCAACAGAAACCTGTAGAATGAAATGAGTCCGAACTCTGTTGAGTTCATACACACGTGTTTGCCCTCACCTGTTCAGAGCACACCAGCCCATGAAAGACCCTGGAGACAAACCCCCTCCCTACAACCCTGTCATCAGCGATGTTCTGGACTTTTATTATGACTTGATTTGGTGTGGCAGTATTGTTTTTTATTACATATATAGATAGATATTATGTGTATAGATACAATGTGTAATGATCAAATCAGGTTAATGAGCATATCCATCACCTCAAACATTTATCATTTCTTTGTGTTGGGAACATTCAAAATCTTCTCTTCTAGCTATTTAAAAATATACAACATATTTTTCTTAATTATAGTCACCTTATAGTGCTATAAAACACTAGAACTTATTCTTCCTGTCTAGCTGTAAGTTTGTATCCCTTAACCAACCTCTCACACTCCCGGGCCCCCTTTCCAGGTTCCAACATGATACTCTTTACTTCTATGAGCTTGACATTGTTAGCTCCCACATATGAGTGACACCACAGACAGCAAAAGCCAGCCTTGAGAATGAGGTCAAACAGTGGCAGAGGCACCTATTTCTTGGCTCTTGTCCCCCCGCCTTAGATGTTAGTGTGGCGGATGCTCTTGCGCCAACAGCGGGTTTATCTCTCACCTCACCCTACTCTGGTCCCACCACATCCCAGATGGGGACAGGAAGGGGAGCTTCGCGGCCAGCAGCTCTTGTCCACCAGCTGTGCGTGGCCACCTTCCCTGGTGACCTCATTGACTGATGGCCTGGGGAGAAGCCCCACGACAAGCTGACGTCTCATGCCCCTCTCCCTCCTTCCTCCTCGACTTTTAAATAGGAAAAAACTCAAAATGAAAGCATTTGTGGTATCTCCTCTCTGCTTCACTGCTGACTCAGGGCGCTGCCTGCCTAATGAGAATAAGACAGCGGGCAGAGCCAGCGCTGGCAGACCCCAGCGCCCTGGGCACCGTCCTCCCCAAAAGACTCCGGACAGAGGCATTTTCTGGATTCAGCCTTCCCTGTTTCAACTGCTCTTAAGTGTTCTTTACTGGGCTGCCTGGGTTCTACCCGTCTGAGTACAGTCAAGTTTCCCTTCACTGGACCTTTGTGTGTGACAAAGACTCTGGATGAATGACACCACACTTGTCAAGGCCGATTCTCACAGCTCATTTTGCAGAACTGTCTGCCACTTCAGGCTTCTGAAGTCCCCCACCGACCTCTACTTCACAACACGTTGAAAGAGAGAAACAAAAGGCTTCGTTTTGCAGGACGAACTCTAGCTTTGTTTTCAGAATCAACACGGAAGATACACAGGGGCCTTTCATTTCTTGGCAACTGGCAGCCACGTGAATACAGCCTCTGGTGCACTGAGATGTAGTGCAGGGTGTGGCGCTGACCTCGGGGGACCTCTACGCAGGGCGAGGGTGGCTCCCTGCCCCGTTCCCCAGCCTGCCCTGTCGTGGCCCCTGGCTCACGCCCTCCACTTCAGAAAGCAGCTGAACATGGCCCCTTCTCCAACCCCTCATCTGGGAGCCCATGGGAGCCAGTGGGCACCTCTTCTCTGGCGGACAAGCCCTCCGTCCATAACTCTCAACACACTTTCCACCCTGAGTGGGATCTCAGCACTTTCCGAGGGACAGCCCCCTCCAGGATGGTGATGCGGCCACTGCTTCTCCCATGCAAACCCTCCTTCCAGCCCCCACTGCCACCGTTCCTGCAGATCTTTGCCCTCTGCCTTACCCCCTTGTTTTCTCCCTCTACCCCCCTAAAGAACCATGACCCCCAAGGCCAGGACAATTTCCCTCAAGGGAGCCTGGTGTGAGGGTGTGAGAGTTGCCCTCCAGCTCAGCCCCTCCCAGGTTCCCATGCCTCCCAGCAGAAGCCACGCTCCGCTCTGTAAGGCAGCTCTGAGCACACCCCACGGCCCACCCCGGCCCGCTTTTCCAGTCTCAATCTCTCAGTACTGTTTCCCGGCCTCTTCCCCAAACACATCTCTTCTGATAAAACAGGCCCTTGTCATTCCCTGAACAAGCCTTCACTTTGTCACCTCTGCCTTTGTCCCCACTGTGGTCTCTCCCTGGGATGCACTGCCACATCCCAACTTTGGGACCCTATTCACACTCCAAGACCCAGTGCCGACGGGGCTCCTGTGAAGCCATCTGTCAGTCCTGAGATGTGAGCAAGCACCCGGCGTCTCTCACGGGCTCCTCACGTCCCATGCATGTGAGGACACTGTGTTCACATCTTATTCCTTCTGCTAGGTTGAAAAGTATTGCACGGTTCTGATAAGCCGAGCCCAAAGTCTTGCAAATAGAAGGTACTGAAAAGGTTGCAAGCAAATAAACTAACAAGTGTTTTTCCCCACTCCTTTGAAACCTGTAAGAAGGGGAACGTATCCACCAAGACTGGACTTCTCTGTGCAGCAAAATACCATTTGGCAGGTCCCTGGGATGGGAACAGCACTGCCATCTCTTTTGTTGACCTCCTGGAAGCTTTGATTCTAGTCTGAGCCGCAGCAGCGACATGTGCAGGACTGGCTGATGCAGCCCAGAAGTGGGCAGTTGCCGAGGAGGTGGGGGCGTGTGAAGGCGCCAAACCCTGCCTCAGTGCTCTGGGCTGCAGAGAGAAGCAGCTTCCCTCTCTTCGTGCGTGGGTCATGCACACCCAAGACACTCATCCACCCTCTTAGGGTTCTTTCCTGTGAAGCTGGTTGCCAAGGAGAGTCATCGGTGGCTTTGGCTCAGGCACAAAGTCACACACGGGAGCACAGTAGTCACCCACTTCCCTGGCAGTGTCCTGTCAGCAAATGTGGCCATTCACTCAGGAAGAAATGAGGGCGCGGCTCATCTGGACCCCCTCAGGTGGGCGCGGCACCCTCTCACTCACTGACAAGGACTTCCTCCTGGGGCCTGCGCCCAGCTCAGAGAGGGCGGGGATGGAAAGCTGGAAGTGGCCGTTGGTGGTGGCCAGTGTCACCTTATCTTCTCCCCAGGGTCATCACCACCTACCAGTGAGGGCCTTCCCCGCAGGACTGCCCCATCCCACCTGCAGATCCCCTCCCACCTGCGTGAACAGACGACTGCAACCACAACGTTCAGCTGGAGGTGACCCCCTCATCCCACCACCACCATCCCAGCAGGGGAACAGGAGTTTACCAATTTTGGAAAATGAAGAGCTGTGGACTTGGGCCCAGCACTTAAATCAGGAAGATAAAGGACAGGCAGCTGTGAGTGATCGCCTGGGGCATGCCATTGACCTGATTTTCCACTTTGCAGAGATGGGCCTCACCTCTCAATTGAACTTACCTCTCACGCTCAGGACTTGAATATCTCTGTGCCCCGCAGGCTCTCTGCCACACCCCATCGCAGTGTTTCCTCGTGTACGCCCCAGGTCCCGTGTGCTCCCTGAGTCCCACCTGAACTCCATCCAGTCTTCTCAGCTCCGTCTTGCTGCCCAGAACCAGCCCTGCCATACTGTGCCCTGGAAGCCCTACAGTGTCCTTCGCCTTCACCTCCAGAGCCACCTCATCTGCAGTCCTGCTGTGGTGCTCAGTTCACATCCTCACAGCCCGGCCTCCCTCCTTACAATTCACCTCCACACCACAGCTGAGCAACCTTCCTAAAGCCCCAGCCATGTCCCACCTTTCCCCAGACTCCCCGTGGACACAGAAGCTGAGAAGAAAAGCTTTTGGACTGGCACACAGGCCCGTGGGCCCCTGACACCTCCCCGCACGTGGGCTCTGCACCCCAGCGACGCCTACCCCCAAGCACTTTCCCAAATCATTCACGCCTCCCTGCAAATCATTCACGCCTCCCTGCTCGCTCCTTCTGTGTGCAGCGCCCCTTCCACCTTTGTAATATAGGTATATCTTCCCTGCCCTTCAAAAAGGCATGGTCACCACTGCTGCTGGCCTTGCCTGGGGCTTTGTGGGAGCTGCGGGCACCCTGCATGCCTCACCCAACTTTCCTCTCTTCTACATTTGCCCTCTCATCCCAGCTCTGACTAATGCTCCTGGGGAGTAGCATCCACTTCTTACTGGATTTTTTAACCCCAGAACTTCACACAGTGCCTGGCACCCAGCAGACTTTCTGCAAATGTTGGATGAAGATTGGTGAACAGAGAGTGAAGGAAGGGTACTCCACATCAGGCTTGTTTCCGAAGGACAGCTGAGGAGATCCTGGATTCTGGTGGGCAGCTCCACAGTTTAAATGCTTGTTTTTCATGCAGCAATAGGAGTTTGAGATATGCACTATCTGGATTTCTCCAGGACATCCTGCCATTTAGTCCCATGGTTTGAGGTAACGCCTTGACTGCATTCCTTAGGACCAATGCATGCTTTTTGCAAAAGGAAAGAACAGAGAAACTGGGGTCAGATGCTCACAGCTGCCATTGGCCCTGTGCATCTCTCTGGTGCTTAGACAGAACCTGAGCATCTCCTTAAAACAACTTTTTGTAACAGTTATCAGAAAAACTCAATCTCATACCCACAGCCTGGAAAGGGTTTGCATAAAATTTAAATTGTCATAAACGGCTCAAGACTGAAGAATGATAAAATATGCACAAGCCAAAGAACTAATATTCACTGCACTGAGAAGCTGTTACATACTGAGAAACCACTATTTTGAATATTTTATAAAGTTATTTTTTCTGCCATGTTATGTTTTCTCGACTAACTTACTTATTTGATTCACATATTTTAATTCTGCCATTCACAGTAAAAACTGGTTAGGAACCATCTCTACTACAAGTCCTTTTTGCTGCACTCTTGGACACAGAAGAATTTTCAGCTCTATGTAATTATAGAATCTATGGGAGTTCCTTTATTTTCCAGGCTGCCAATAAAAGAGAATTTCTGAGTAATTTTCAGGGGGAAAAAAAAAATTAGAAGAGATAGCTTTACCAATCTCTATTTACACTGATGTTAAATTAAATCTTCCCATCAAATATTCAATATCCACTTTTATATACCAAGTGAGGGGTTCTAAGTGTCAGTAGATGAAGGTGAAACACTAGTGAAACCTCGCTTTTAGTTGTCTTGAGATCATTTTTTCCATCTAACATTCTGTGCCACTTAAGCAGATATCAAAACTTGTTAAATGATTACATCTCAGAGGAATAATACTTCTTTTTTTCTTTTTTGGTTCTCATGTTTCTGAGTAAAAGCCGTCAGTTTCAAGACAGTAGAGCATTATGTTTTCTCTGCAAATAAAATCTCATAAGTTACAGCAAAAAGAGAGGTAAATTCATGAAGAAGAGACACAGCACTTTTTCCTCCTGGCATTTGGGATCTATGATAGGTTAAAAATGATGTTTTTATCTCTGGTGATTTGTCAAACTCTAGATTTCACAAAAGATAAACAGATGCACTAAAGAAAGAATACTTCATCTAATGCTTCATTTTGACACTTTTGGTATCTAAAAAGCATGTATCTTAAAGATCTCCCCTCTCAAAACTCAATAGACTCCATGATTTACACATTTAATCCTTGTTTTCAAGACACACTGAAGTGAGAACACACCAGGAGGCACCTTTAAAGAAAATGATCACATTTGAAACATACAGATTATTTATAGACAAAAAACTCAAAAAAAGAGCTGAAAGAAAATCTGGCTGTCAACAGACAGTTGCTTTTTCTGTTTTTTTCTGTAGTTCATTTTGGTTTTTGTGTGGGTGGCTCATGTGAACTCAAAGGTTATTTGCTAAATGTTTTGTGAGATTAGAACATGTTGTCCTTCAAGGCCTAAATTTAATTTTACATTTATTGCAAATGTGTTTAACTTCACAATATGTGGTATGGGATAATATTTTTTGAATATAAAATCGTACCTAGAGTCACTATGATAAGACAAGGGTTCCTATGTTTATATTTTTATTTGTAGTATAGAAGATCTTACTCTTAATCCTATTCCTAGTGGAAAACCCACAATGTATACTCAGTACAGACTGTTTCCTTTTTTACTTTTTGCGCCCATTAGCTTGGACATTAACCTAACCTTATTTTGAAACTACTTAAGTGTTAGAAGATGTAAAGTCAGCACGGAGTGTGGACCAGATCTTTGCAGTACATCATACAAGATACAATATTCCAATCACACATTGGGAAACAAAGGGGCAAAAACACATTTTAAAAATGGCAAGAGCTTATTTTCCTTGCCTCCTTAGCAATGCTGAGCTACCAGATTTGGGTCCAACAAGCACTATGGGCCCTGCAACATGGGCAGAGAGCAGCAGTTTGCTGGGATTTGAATCTTCCTTCTGCCCCTCCTACCTGTGTGACCTTGGGCAACTTATATAACCTCTCTGTGCCTCAGTTTCCTCATATGGAAGTTGGGAAGATAGTGGTTCCTTCTTCATTGCCTTGGGGGGGTTGAGAGTCACTCCAACCATAACGTCTTGCATAGGGTCTGATACACTGAGCACTTCCTGAATGGTAGACCCCCTTACTATGATATGGCCATGGGGCTTCCACACTTTTGTTTTTTGGTTTTTTTCCTTTTCTTTTAATCCTCACAGAAACCCTGTGAGATAGAAAATAATAAGAAGCACTATTGAGAGGCGATGTAGTGAAAAGCAGTGCACACCGACTTTAATATAGGAAAGTCTGCTAAATAAATACATAAAGGGAAACCTCCAAACATTCAAAATTCCCATTCTCTGGTATTCACCTGTAGGAAGGAAAGTCCTTAAGGGGCGGGGTGGATAGGGGTTGGGGGCTCTGATGTCTAAAAAGCCTGTCTGAGCAAAGCTTTGGGGTTAGCCAGCCCCGGGGCAAAGTCATAATGCCACAATTTATTTCTGTGTGTGATCCCAGGTGACTGTTCACCTTCTGAGCCTCAGTTTCCTCATTGGGCTTTGGGAGGTTATTGTGGAGATTAAACAAATTACAAGAGCCAAGCACTCAGCATGGCTTTGGCACAGAGGAAACACTCGACAGACAGAGACTGCTGTGATCATTACAGTTGGCCAATATACTGAGGCCCAACAGATAAGTGACATTTCATTAGCATCTGGGTCAAGGACAGTTGCTAAATTGTTCTTAGCAGCCCTCCACAAAATAAATATCATCCAGGAGTTAGACTTTGCTTTTTCCTTTCTTCCTCCTCTTCCCAATGCAACAGAGTCCTTAAGTTATTTGTGATAAAACTACCACATAAATTGTCACCTCCTTGAGTTTCTAAGGACAGCTTTCTTCAGTGACAAGATCCCAAGTTCTGGAGTGATTAGGGCACGCAGGGGCTCTGCCCTCTAGCCAGGGCGGTGTGACAGCACTTCTTCAGAAAACAGCTCTTGGGGTCTTAGTGTCCAGCTGACCCGAACCTCAAGTTCACCTCCATGGCCGTGGGGAGATGGCGAGGCTTCTGGGAGGTAACCCCAGTGTTATGACTGATAGGTGCAACCACATGATGTCAGAGAAGAGCTCTGCCCTACAGACACTCCCTCTCTTCCATGTCCCCCAGTGAGGAAAGGCTAGGAGCAGTATGCGCAGTTCACGTTTTTAACTCTCTTCCCTCATGTCTATTTGCTGATAGACACGAAATTAAAATCCAATTTGGCAAAGTTGCATGCTCTATCAAGGGATTACTGCTGTGATGCTTCAAGTTCAGTCAAATTTCTTCATCTTCTTTTTCTTTTAAGAGCCATCCTTGATGTTGGCACAAAGCAGCCCCTGCTCCTACTTAGAACAGTCTCCATCTTACTAGTTGCCTCCCTCAGACACCCAGTTGGCCACCACCTTAATCGCTGCCTCCTGAAGCAACATCATGCAAGTGCAGTCAGAAGGCGAGTTCTCGCTTTCGTTCCCCCCAAATCTTGCCACCTCCTGGGTTTCCCAGATTTCAGGCGTTACAGTGCCTGTGTCTCCGGCCTTCCTCAACTCCCGCAGAGCGTGCAGACATTCACCAGGACCGCTCCTGGCCACTGTGCACTCTCTGAAATGGTGATCTCCTGCTCCCAGATGCGTCTTTTGCTCATGGGAACTGCTCATACGTCTGGGATTCAGCTGTGTGACTGCGACATTCCTCCTATCCCCCAATATGGGGGCCTCAAGATTCTACTGGGATCTGGCAGTGAACTGCATTTGCCCATTCTTGGCTCACTAAACCCCCTCACCAGTTTCCACATATTTCACTGGTGCTAGACAAAGAGAGAGGGTGGCTCAGGGTCTGCAGTACCCAGGGCTCCCTCCTTCCCTCCCACCACCTGTTTTGGGCCACACAGAGACTGCTCTAAAGCTCATCCCACCTGCAGATGGGTGCCAATGGGAAAAGTAGGTGCATGGGATGTCACAGACGACATGGTTCCTCTGGTTCTCCCCTTCCTTCCCCACTCCACCAGACATCCTCCTCCAGCAGTACCAGCAAAATATTGCAGAAACCCATTATTCAAAGAATAAGCTGTGTTGACTTGAGACTGCTGGTTCCACTCCAGGTCAGGTTTGCCCTTGAGCCAAGAAGACGCAGGGTCTTGGGTGACTTCTGCAGTTGAATGTAAAGGGACAACATGTACCCAGGTTCACACAGGACTTCTGGTTGAAGTTGAGGCATTTAACTTTTCTGAGCTTGTGTAATGCAACACACATTCAAGGAGGTGGTAAGTATATTCCCATAATTTCCTAGAAGATGAGTGCCAAAGCTAAAACTAAATCAAGGTGAATGTAGTTTGTATAAAGAATAGCTCCATTAACCATGGGAGGAAACTGCTGATCCCATGAAGAATATTGGAACAAACACTAATGGATGAAACAGAAGAATAATACTTTAATAATGCATGTGATCATGTTTTTATTAACAAAGAAAGTCTTGTTTCAAAACAAAACATCCTTGAGAAGAGTCTGAAATTAATTCTCAATAGGCAGAAATCTACACTATTATATATTCTAATTACAATTACCACCTGCTCTTAATGTGAACATTCTAAATTATTAGTCACTTTATTAAGAACCAAAAAGGGGCTTCTTGCTGCATAATGAGAACCACTCACAGGCTCTGAGAAGGAGAAAAGCAAGAGACAATTCTGCACAGAGCTGGAAAATGGGGGATGTAATTTATTTAATAAAAGTGCTTAGCTTCTCCTTTTTGGCTTAGGAATTAGTACACCCTTGGGAGCTCAGACAGCACCAAACTTCAGAACTGCTATTTCTAGGGCAAGAGAAAAATGTGTATCACAGAAAAATAACAATTTATCATTGTAATGATTTCATCCTACTACAGAAACCACTAGAGACTGCTTAACATTTTTATTTCAAACATGGTTTTCCCTAGTCTTCAGGTGACAAACGGATACTGATGCCAGAAGGCTTTTTTCCATTTGTTCCTAATAAAAACGGCTAGATTCTGAGTTCATTTTCATCGGGGGTGACGTTAAGGTCTGTGCTTTAACAGACCGATCTTCCTCTTTCTTCCTATGTGCTCTTCCTTCAGAAGTCTCCAAAGGCAACATCTGGACCCGGTCACCGAAGACTGATGGGCTCCTTCCACTTCTGCTCCCATCCCCTGGGGACCTCTGCCAGAGGGGTAGCGTGCTGTTTGAATGGAATGACCCACTGACTAAGTCCTTCCTGGCTAGTGCAGGCTCGGAGCACTCTTATCACTAGGACCTGTTCTGTACTGGTACAGACCTCCTCATTATAGCTGGATTTCTCTATTTCAAAACATTCCCAGGCTTTCTAAATGCTGCCATTGAACTAATTCTTATTATTTTTCTTCTGTTACATTATTCATCCAAATCCTCTTTATCTGACATTGAACCTGAGGCTAATTTCCTGAAAGTAATCACTTTTGCTACTGTGGTTATTGACCATAAAGGTTCAGAATCGATCTGGATTTCTATTGTGTTGGGTCAGCATCCAATTCTTGCCATTTCCTCCTGATACGAGCTCACACATTGAGACTTAGCCTGTTTAACCTTCTTTTTCTCCCTCTTAAAGAACAAGGGTCTAAATGTTCTACTTTGGTTATGTGAACTAAGGTTTTCATGGAGTAGTGATTAGCACCAATGAATTTTTTTTATTCAGCACTCACTATGAGTCAGATGCTATGGTAAGGGCTTTGGAGCATCCTCTCATTTAATCTTTTCAACAGCCCCATTCGGTAAATACCACGGTATCCACATTTTGTAAATGAGCACGAAACTGAGGCTCAGAGAGGTTGAGCAACTCACCCACAGTCGCACAGCTGGTAGAGGTAAAGCCAGGGTCTGAACTCAGACAGCCTGACTCTGGAGCCCACGTTCTCAATCCTCATAGTCAGCTCAGCTGTGCTCTCTACAAGCCGACCAGCTGGAGGCCTAACTGGCATCCTTCTAAGGTAAAGGCAATTGAGCAGCAATTCCTGGCTCCTTTTAGTCACATTCTCTCTTAATCACATCTCTGAACGTTAATTAGCTTTTCATCGGAAGTCCATATGCTTCATCCTCATGTCCCAGGACAGGCAACATCTGCAGTTAGTACACAGGGGCCCAGAAGGAGGAGTCCTGGCACCCAGCCCACAGCACCCCTTGAGTGAAACCACTAAAAGTCCACACACAGTGGATGGGAAGGCCTGGGAATTACTTGCCTTCAATAAAAGTGCCTTGACTGCTGTATCCTGTCAGAGATAAGTCTCAGCCCGATCAAAAAGTCTGAAAAAATAACCCACCAACAGAAGAGGGGCGGTTTACATAAATTTCTTAAAGCAGGAGGTTGGTACTGAGCGTACCAAGACAGTGCAGGGAAGTAGACACCCTGTGGGCTTCAGCACCAGGACACAGTGGACACGAGCTGTCCAGACGGTACAACCTGCTGCAACCTCCTAGTTATAATGCAATTCTGTATGGAGATTTGCCCATAGAAGAGACAGGGCATGTATGCATGATTTGGCAGTTGAATTTTGATTTGTGATAAATAAACTGGCATTCTGATATGTCAGTCACTTGTGAGTTCAATTAAGATGAGTCAGTTTCCCTGAGCCTGATATACTATGGCCGTGAAAATAAATTAAAATTCCTGGATCTGCAAACAAGGGAACCCAATCCTGTACCTTAATGATCTATAGGGGAAGGAACCTTCATCCGCCCTGTGCCTGAGCCTCCTGGTTCCTCTCCTCACTGCCCCAGGGATTAGAAGGTGGAACTCAGTGAAAATCAGGGAGGCTACTGTGGTTGTGGGCATTCCAGGGTGTGGTCACTGTGGGAAAAGGCCAGCCCTGGAGGTGGTTCTCCTGTGGAGCTCCTGCTTCCCATCCCCATGAGGAGCCTGTGCTCTTAGCACGTGCTCGTTCCAGCCCTCACTCTCAAGCCCTGTGTCATGAGGCTCACCCACAGGCACAAGGTCCCCAAGAGCTGCACTAGAGAAGAGGCCAGGCTCAGCCTGAGCCCAAACCACTCAATCCAATCCAGCTCTCAGCAGAGCTCTTAGAGAGGGTGCTGGGCATTCCTGCAGCTCTTAATCACATGGCACTGAATCATGTGGCACTTTGCTCTTTTGGAACTGCCTGGTTGGGGATGGAGGGTGGTGGGCAGGCTGGGGGGCTGGGTTGGATGTAGGCCATCCTGGGTTTCTAGCCATAATACCTGCCTTGACTTTTAACAGATCCCATCATGGGGCCTCCACTTCCAGCTCATGAGATGGTGTCTGAGATGCACTAGGAACCAGGTCCCACAGCAGTGGTGACCAGCTCCTGGGGCCAGCAGTGACTTGGTGTGATGGAAAACCCCGCCAGCAAACAAGCTCTGCGAGTGCCTGACCTTCCCCTTTTAATACTTTTCCCCAGGGAGTAAAGTCATGATGGTGAACAAAACAATGATTCTTGAGATTAAACAATAATTTCACTGATAATCTTCCATGGATCTTACCTGGTTTTCAGTGTTTCATTTTACTTTGTTATGGTCTTCTGAGGCCAAAATGAATATTCAGGTTTCTCAATATCAGCATTACTGACATTTTGGGCTGGATAATTCTTTGCTGTGGGGGATTGGCCTGTGCACTGTAGGATATTTAGCAGTACCCCTGCCTTCTACCCCCTACCCACCAGTAGCACTGCCCCCTCAATTGCGATAACAAGAAATGTCTCCAAACATTGCCAAATATCCCCAAGAGGGCAAAAATCTCCCCTGGTTGAGAACCACTGCTTTAAAAGTCTGAACTAATGTCTTGCTAATTTAAGGACTGGGTTTAAGTAGTTAGTCCTGGTACTTAAAATTCTTCAGACAGTGGCTCTATTAAATTCTCCTTAGTTTATCTTCATACACACCCTTCCACTTGATTATTTGGGAATGACAGTCATTGTTGGGCAGAGGGCCGACATTTTAACAACTGGCTCCTATCTAGTGTCATTTGCAATTGTCAGGTGGCCAGCAAGCTGGTCATGATGGGTTAGGCACTGGGCTTTGTGGGTGTCATTTGGTCAGTGTTCCTAGTAAGCTGGGAGTTTATTTACCACAAGCTTCCAGTCTGTAAGTTATTGGGGTCCCTGCATTCACCACGAGGGCTCAGATGGATATGGAAACTCTCCTTTCTCTGCAGAATCATGTTCCTGGATGACCTGCAGACCCCTGAGTCAACTCAATCACAAATATTCAGTAAGCGCCAACTGACCTCTGTGAGTGTGGGCCAGAGACAGGGAGGCGACGTGGTGCAGACACGAGTTCCAGGCACTGAAAAATTCCTCCTTCTTGGCCATCACCTGTCAAATTGACAAAGAAAAATAACTGCTGAGGATATTCTGAGAGAATTGAACTTGGTAGTGAGACAGACAGCAAAAATCCAAATTTTCAATACAACATTAAGCAGGGCATAGTGCAAGGCCTTTCGTAGGCTGGCCTCCGTGAACCGCCAAAGCATGGGGTCGTCACCATGTTTGATACATATGAGGAATTAACACAGAAACTGGATCCACAGTATGTCATTCATTCACCTGACGAATAGCTATTGTGGGTCTACTTTGTCGAAGATGGTCCTTCCATCGGTCTAATGAGGGAGGCTTTTCGTTCGTTTGTGCATTTCATTTTTCACTTGGAGAGAAGTGAGGAAATTAACTGGAGTGAAATAAGAGTGAAGAGAATACACAGAGAAGAGAAAGACACCAGATCAGAGAGCACGTTGTCACCGTCACTCAGGTGGGCTAAAGGCAGATTCTTATCTGATCAGAGAGTTAAATTCGGCACTTCTGAATTGGTTCCTTCTTGCCTTTCTTTTTTTCAAAAAACTAATGGTTTGATATTTAAACTTTCAGCAATTTTTGTGTGTGTGTGCTCAAGGAAATAACACTCAAATAGAAAGGTGAACTCCACGTATCTGCTTCCCTTTTATTTTAAATTCACACAGTGATGAGCTCTCTCATTTGGAAAGTAACCTGCTTCCCTGTAGCTCTGCAGTTTCTGTAAAATCCCTCCTGTAACAGAGTGCTTTGTGCTCCAGTGGAAAAACAGCGCTGCAGAAAGCTTCCACCCATGTATAATTTAGCATGATCGCCTGGGGCAGCGGGCACAGTGGAGAGGACAACGTCATGTGTGCACTGAGTTCCACACCTAACCAGGGCATCTCATGATAGTCGAGGGAGAGGGTAGTGTCTTCCTCGCTCTCTGAATAAACACCTTTCTGCATTGGTGTCATGATGACAACTTGAAAAGGCATGGCAGAGGCATGCAACTCTTTGGGAACAGCATGCAGAACATCCTCGGCAGAGGGGAGGACAAGCACTGGCCAAATACTCCCAGGAGCTCTGGAAGGAGGTCCTGAAATGCTGTCCATCAGACTGGAGAGGATAAAGGCAGGAAATCCTAAACATGCACCTCCTGTCTCCCACCATTGCATGGGAGGCAGAGAGGAAGAATAAAACACTGTACAGATGTGTCCAAATAGAATCAAAGGCACTTCTTAATGTTTTAAAATCTCAATGTGTAGAGTAAGTTTTTTACTGGCCTGATTAAGAGAAAGCCAGGGACAGATAACTGGCCAGACAGTGTAGAACCCTGCCTGAAGAAGGGACCGCAGATGGGAAAACTTTACAGAGGGCCCTTTGCAAAGCCTGCTGTGGCTACACCACTCAGAAAGTATGAGGGAAAAGGAAAAAGCAAGTTCAGATTAAGGGAAAGGCCCCTTGAAGGCCTGCCAGCCAGCTCCTAAGTGCTTTTCCTTATATGTTAACATCACGGTGCTGCTGGAGCAGGCTCAGTGTAACCTCATCCCTGCAATGAGTGGCCCCCCTCCACCTCCAAACCCACCCCAGGCAGGAAGGAGAGCGCTCAGGTTTTGGAGCATGTTGATAGAAAGGCGGCTTTAGTAGGGCAGATGCCCAGGAAAGCAGCTGGCTGAGAAGCCTCCGTCCCCTTGAATTAGAGTTTATTGGTAGGAAACAATAGACTGAAACCAACTGGGTACTGCATAGTGGTCCACACACCCAGGTGGGCTGACCCAGAAGCAGTGTGGGGTCCACACTCCATCCCACTATCAAGTGGTCAAATGAAATGATCAGAAAGTCAAACTCTGGCTTGGCCTCCAAGTGTAGAGACGGTGTTAACTTCCAGAGTGTGCTGCCCAAAATTATAATCCTATAATTGCCTATGCGATGCACAAGATTTTAAAATGTATTCAGTGCACAAACAATATTGTGTAACAACAGAAATCAACCCTACCACCTCAAAAAACCCTAATACGAGGTTTCAGGGGAAAGGATTTTTAAAATGATACAGTTGGTCATTAGGCAGTAAAACTGCTGCTGAAAACCTGTGTGTAAATTAGCCTTACGCAAACTAAGTCTTCTTAAAATGCACCAGACACCAGGCACTGTTTTTAGCACTTAATTGTGTTTGCTATTTAGTCTTCAGAAGCCCTGGAGGTTTGTTTTATTGATATCTTCATTTTGCAGGTGGAAAACTGTGACACAGAAAAGTTTAGTAACTTGCCCGAGGTTGCAGAGCTCGATTCAGACTGTGCGCCCAGTAGGACTGAGCCTACCTTCCTAACCACAGGCTACACTGCCTCCTGATGGACTGAGGATGAGTTAGTTTCCTGGCAAAGGGATGTATTTTCACACATGGTCACATCTAATGTTTTTTTTTTTTTTTTTTTTACAACCCACACTTAAAGCCTTTAACGAAAAGATGTGCTTATTTCCTAATAAATCATCTCATAGTTAAAGCTCAGAGCTGAATACATGAAGAAACACTTTCCCCATGGTGGAGACCTATGTCTATTCACCCCTCTTCTTTTCTAAAAAAAAAAATCTCAAATAGATATGAGAGTACTTCAAAAAGTTCATGGAAAGGTTAGTATTATCTTTTAATTCTATTTGTCCATGAACTTTTTGAAGCACCCTCATATAGGCTTAAAAATACTTCTTACAGAGAAAAACCTCAACTAATATCATACTTAGTAATAAAAGCCTGAGAGCTCTCCCCCTAAGTTCAAGAAGATGTGTCCATTAATCACTACTTCTGTTCAGCACTGTACTGGAGGCTTTAGCCAGGGCCATAAGGCAAGAAAAAAAAAAAAAAAAAAAAAGAGAGAAATTAAAAGATAGAGATCAGAAAAAAATAAGTAAAATTGTCTTCATTCAAAAAGACTTAATAATCTATGTAGAAAATCCTAAGGAATATATATAAAACTACAAAAATAAGTGAATTAAGCAAAGTCACAAGGTACAAGATAAAAAATCAATTGTATTTCTATATTCCAGCAATGAACAACTGGAACTCAAAAAACAATGTCATTTACAATAGCATGAAAAATATGAAATACTCAGGGATATGTTTCATAAAATACATGCTAAAGCTAAACATGAAATTGAAAAAACATTGCAGAAGGAAATTTAAAAAGACACCTAAGAAAAGTGAGAGACAGACTGTGTTCACAGGTCAGGAAACTTGATATTGCTAAGATGCTAAGATGTTACATCTCATATTGATCTATGCATTCAACACAATGCCAGTCAAAATCCCAGCAGACTTTTTCTTTTTTCTTCTTTTTTTTTTTTTTTCAGTAAAAAACTGTAAGCTAACTGTGAAATTCATATGGAAATACAGACGACCTAGAATAGGTAAAAGAATTCTGAGGGAAAAAAAAAGTTTGGAGGATTCATACTACCTGATTTTAAGACTTACTGTAAAGCTATAGTAAATACAATACATGGTGCTGGGATAAGAATAGAAATATAGATGAATGGAACAATCAGAGGATCCAGAAAGAGAGCCACACTTGCATGGTCAACTGATTTTCTACAAGGGACCAAGTCAACTGAATGGGGGAAAAACAGTCTCTTCAACAAACGGCCCTGGAACAACTGAACACCCACATGCAAAAAACAAACAAACAAAATAAATGAACCTCAACCCTTACTTCATAGTACATACAAAATTTAACTCAAAGTGAATCATAGACCTTAACATGAGAGCTAAATCTACAAAACGTCTCGAAGAAAACATAGGAGGAAATGTTAGTGGCCTTGGGTCAGGCAAAGATTTTGAGGTAAGCACAAAAAGCTTAAATTTTATCAAAATTAAAATTTAAATACACTGTTAAGAAAATGAAAAGGCAGGTAATGGATTAGAAGAAAATATTTGTAAATCACATATATAATAAAGGACTTCTTTACAGGATTTATAAAGACATCTGACAACTCAGTAGTAAGAAAATAAAATCCAGTTTAACGAATGGGCAAAAAATATGAACATTCTTCACCAAAGAATTATGAATGGCATATAAACACATGAAAAAGATTTGAGAAATGCAAATTAAGACTACAGTGAGATACCACTACACGCCCACCAGAATGGTTAGAATGAGTAAGACTGGCAACACTGAGTACTGGCAAGAACGTGGTGCAGCTATACATCATTGCTGGTGGGAATGCAAAGTGTTACTGCCACTTTGGAAATGCTGGTCAGTTTCTTATAAAGTTAGACATATACCTGCAACAGAACTCAGCCATTCAATTCTTAGGTATTTCTACAAGATAAATAAGATATGTCCACCTAAAGACTTATATGAAAATGTTCAGAGAAGCTTTATCCATAATAGCCAAGATGGGAATCCCCTGACTGGTTAAATGAATAAACAAATTATGTGTAGCCACACCAAGGAATACTACTTCACAATAAATGGAACAAACTATCGATACATGCTGCAACTTGAATGGATCTCAAAAGTATTTTAAGCGACAGAGACCAAATACAAAAGACTGTACACTATGCCATTCCATTAATACTAAATTATAGAAAAGTTAAATCTATAGCAAAAGAAAAGAGTCAGGGTGGGAAGGAGGGATTGACTGCAAAGTTGTATGAGGGAACTATTTGGGGTGATGGAAATGCTCTGTATTTAGATTGTGGTGGTGGATATATGACTGTGTGCATTTGTCAAAAATCACCAATTATACACTTGAAATTGGTGAATTTTAATATATATAAATTATATATGTGTTATTATGTATTTTATGTGTGTGTGTGTGTGTATGTGTGTGCTGATTTTTTAAAATGCTCCTCTCCCCAGGCTCCATCTTCACCAGGTTAGACATGCAGCCTCTGTGGCCAATGAGAGCAGGCAGTGGGCTACTGGGCAGTGTGTCTGCAAAAGATACTGTTTTCCTGATAAAGAGAGACAGCCTGAGCTGGCATGTGCCTTTTTCTCTTTGTCCTTTCCCCATCTACCTGCTTGGAACTCAGCTGTCTTGCAACTGTGGCAACAGTTCAATGCTGCATGATGAAGGTTTCCGAGGGCTGCTGCAACAAATTACTGCAGTCCTCATGGCTTAAAACAATTGAAATCTATTTTCTCGTAATTCGGGAAGCCAGAGTCTAAGATCAACTTGTGGGCAGGGCCGTGCTCTCTCTGGAGGCTTTCCCGCCTCTCCCAGCCTCTGCCATTCTTGGCGTGTAGCTGCATCACTGATCTCTGCCTCCGTCAACAGAATGTGTCTTCCCTGTGTCTCTTCTTCTCACAAGGACAGCAGTCACATTGGATCAGGGCCCACTCCATTCCTGTATGACCTCTTAACTTGATTATATCTGCAAAGACCCTATTTCCAAATAAGCTCACATTCACAGGGACTGGGGTGAGGACTTGGACGTATCCTTTCGGGGGACGCAATTCAACCCACAATACAGGGGAGGAGGGGAAGGAAGGACAGGCAGAGCCCGGGCCCTGGCCTGCTCAGCTCTGCCTTCCAGTGCGGGAGAGCCACAAGTCCCTGTGCAGCAGACCACTGCTGTCACGGGTTTTAGCCGATACACACCCCTCCTCTGAAGGTTTGAAGGACATCACAGGCTCTCCTTGACCTGTTCAACAGGAGGACGGTGCCCAGCTCACAATGCCTGACCCGAGGCGATTAAGTCAGAGTTGGATCCTCCTTGCCAGGCTCTGTTGGCCCAGCCACGCCCCCTTCCACCATCTCCACCCTCGGCTTTCCCTCCCCAGTCTGCTAAGTCCCTGGGCTTCTCCCGAGCAAGCCACTTTAATGTCCCTGTGGTGGCTCCCACAACCACAACTGCCTCCATTTCCTAGCCTGGCTCATGTCTCCAGCCCTGTGCTCTGTGCTCACATGTTCTCCAGCCACGTAGATGGGCTCAGCGTCCCTCTTGGCAAGTGTCCTCCTTCCTCCTCCATCCCCAGAACCACCCAAGGCTTAGCACGACTCTCTGCGTCTGGCCTATCAATTCCTGCAGGGCCCCTCCTCTCACATGCTCCCACACCCATCCAGACCCCCTGCCCCCAGGCAGCCCCCGGGCCAGTGCCTCTTCCATGGCTGTAGATGTCCACTCGGAAGTTCCATTTTTTGATTAAAGTAGGGTGATTAGCATGAGCACAGAATCTGAGTCGGTGTCCCAGGCTCATTCCATGTCCTCATCTCTGTACTTCCACCTTCTGAGCTCTCTAGCCACCTGTCTTCAGCAGCTTTTACAAATGTCCTGCCTTTGGACTCAGCCCCAGATCTATTTGTACTCGTATGTCCTTTGAATTGTCTGACTTTGCTTATTCTTAAAGCTGCCCGCTGCCTTTGAATCTCACTGTGGAAAGATCAGAAGGAAAAAAGAGCCCAGTCCTGACGACTAACCCGACTCATGCATAGAGGACAGAAGGACCTCACTGAGCTGGGACATCAGAGTCTACGACACACATTAGATGCGGGGTGGCTTTAACTATGCCCATCAAAAACGGAGGATAATACAATATGCAGTTATTTTAAAACATTTTTATAGGTAAGTAAAAGTAGGTCAAACAATGATTTCTTCCCCACTTTTCACTTCTCCCTCTTAGGACAGCTTCTCCCGTTGTCCCCATCTGCTGGACTTGAAGGCCTATCGTTCAGGAGGGAGTAAGTCCTGGAAATGCCCAGCTGACACCACATCATAAAGTAATGGGAAATGTCACAAGCCAGATCTCCCCAGGCCACAAGGTCTTTTTTCTTTCTCCTTCCTCCTTCCTTTCTCTTCTTTTCTGTGCAGTTGCTCCCCAGGCCTGGCCCCTCCAGCAGAGTGAATGCCTGGCCTCCCTCCTGTGCTGCAGATCCCTGTGCCACCCCCTCTGCCCTGGCTGGGAGGCCTGAGGGTCCCTCTGGGTCATGCCCACATCTCTCTGTGGCTGCAGTGGCTGGTGTGGGCAAGAATATAGGCTGCCTCCCTCCAGAGTTCCCAGGCTGCCCTCCAGATGCCCTTGGTTGCCCCAGGGGTATCCTCACAGATGTCACGCCCCACCCACCTGGGCCATGGCCAGGAAGGGACCCTTCCTCACCGGCTCAGCCCCCATCACTGCCTTCCTGTCTCTCTTCCTGTTTGACTTTCTGTCTTTCGTGTGTGTGCGCACATGTGTCTTTATATACTTGTCTGCCTTCCCGTAGTTTTATCTATTTTTTTTCTATTCTTATACATTTTTTCATCTCTCTCTCTCTCTGTCTGTCTGTCTGTCTCTCTTGTCTAGATGAGTTCTTTCTGTCTCTGTGTTTTTTTCTGGGCTTACTTAACCACTTTTCACTCTTTTATATTTAAATTTGTTCTTTATTTTTCTGCCTTTCTGTATTTTTTGGGTCTTTCTGGTGTTTTCCTCCCCTTTTGCTTTTTTATTTCTGTATTCTGCCCACCCCTCTCCAGGTTGTTCTGTCTTTTTTCCTGGGTTAATTCAACTGCTCCCTCTGTTACTCTTCCCTCATGCGTTTGCACCCCAAATTATTTCTCCTTTTTCTTTTTAGATTTTTTCCCTATTGAACTTGGTTTCCAGTGCTTGACTTTGGGAAGACGAGCCCTCTCCTTTCCACCAGGAGCCTCTTTTCCTGAACTCTGTGCTCTCCAAAGCCAACATCTCTTCCCGTACTGATGGGCACAATGGGACGGTGCTGCTTGGTCCTCAGCTGGAGTCTCCCAGACAGCAAGGGTGGCTGGGTCCAACATCTGGCAGCTCACTGGTGCTTTCTGAACTGGGAATGTGGGATTCTCTGCACCTTTTCCCTAAGCTTTGAACTTAAGCTACGGTTCCAAGACCGCAGGATAAACAAAGCTCGCTCAACATCCTGCTACATATGAGAAAAAGAAAACATGAAAGAAAGAGCAGAGAGGCACCCTTATGTCTACAGTTCCACTTGTTTCCTATGAGAAGGAGAAGGGAATGTCCTCCAAATGCCCCAGGCAGGACTGTGTCCTAGTTCCGGGGCCCGGAAGGGAAGAGCCAGCTACAGTTCTTGTCTGGTCTCGGAGGCCCAGGGAGACACTGACCAGGGTCAGAGTTTTTGACCAAGGCACTTTGCTTCACTCTCCTGCCCCCTCATACCCATCCCCAGACTCTTGCTTGTCCCTAGCTCTTCACCAGCCTCTGCTACACCAGAATCTCCCTTCCCTCGGAAGGTGGGAGGTGGCAGCTCTGCAGGGCGAAGTGGGTAGAACAGGCCTCGTCTGGGGAGGTGACCCCTGAGGTGCAAGCCTGGAATTCACAATACATTTCCCAAGAGAAACACAACACAAAAATTATGAGTGACGTGATAGTATGAAGCACCCAGCAACTAGAACACACTGAGCACACCCCATGTGCCAAGCATGTGCCCTGAAATGCTTGTCCTGATTTTACATAGGAGTCTCAGAAGGGTCCAGTAACTGTCCCTAGGTCACACACCAGAACACAGATAGACTCTGGTGAACCCCTGCTGGCCTTCCTTATCCCCAGTCCCCAACACAGTGAGCTCAGCCCAGCTGTATCGGAGCACACATACTCACCCCGAGATAGTCTGGTGCACAGCAACAGAGTTATCTTCTTGCCCAGTGGTGCTTGGTGCAGAGTAGGTTCTCAATAAACTTGCATTCAAGACACGCACACATGCACACACACGGCTCCCTTCTGTCCCAAACTATGTCCAGTTCCAGAGCACAGGCCACCCTCTCTTGCTTCAGATATTTGCACATGCCATTCTCTCCACCAGAATGCCTTCCTCTTGCACCTGACTTCCTCCTCCTCATTTCAAGAACATCACCTCGCCCAGGAAGTCTCCCCCTAGTTTCCCTCCCCCCGTATGGTTTAAGTGCCCTCCTCTGGGCTCCCACCAGACTGGCACATCCAACATGGAAGTCCTGGCCACGATGGAGTGCGGGCACTGCTTTGACCAGGGCAGGACCCCAGCACCCAGCACAGGGCCAGTGCATGGTCAGGGCCATGACCCCATGAGGGAACCCCCTCCCAGAGATGGGTGGTGAGAGTAGAGGTGGACCCCAGGGGGGAGTGGGAAAGAAGCTGGATTTGGAGGGCAGAGAGAGAGTGAGCATGAATGCAATAGAGGGTCAGGTGCTCACTGCACGGCAGGTACAGGGTCTGCATGGTCTCTGCAGCCTCTTCTCTCCCCAACACTGTCCTCCAAGCTCTGGTCGGGGCCGGGCAGTATGAACAGACCCCAAACACGGAGTCTCCCAGTGGAGACTTGGCTATTTTTGTCACCCAGAGGGCTCTAGCAATGGGAACCTTCATGTGTTTACTCTGACCTGTTTCTGAATCTTTTCCCTACTGAGGCTGAACTAAAACTGTCAGAACATGAAATCAATAGGGTCCTGGCCAAGGGCTTCTATAATTGAATATATTACTTCCTAATTTCTCCTCCTTTCCCCATTTCAAATCAAATGAAGAGTCTGCTTTTCATTACTTAGCCTTTCAGAATAGAAAATGATTGTTGGATGATATGCATTTGAACTCTACGCTCCTGAAATCGATCTTGATGATTTCCAACAACAGTTATGTAAATAAATGTTTGATACCAGCTTCCTCATTTTAAAAGTTCCTCCTTAACTATTCTGGTGGATGGAGGAATAGATGGGGGGGAAATCAGGAGGCCTTAAATAGATTTTACAGGCACCAAAGCATGCCTTTGCAGTATGGTCAGCTAGAAAGATCTTGTTTCAATAATATGATCTTCACGTTCAGCTGAAGACGATGTTATGGAACCTGACTGCCCTTAGTGACTGCTTAAAGCTGACATAAGGCAGAAAAACGTACATTGAATATGGGAAAGAAATTAGACCCGAAGACCTTTGTTTCCTGAATCTCTGCAGCAGCTCAGCTGGTGCTAGACCCAAGAGGCAGCTGGAGGAGGCGTTCTTGGGGGCCCTGAGTAAAAGGCGATGGGTATAGCGTGCAGAAAGCCTGCTCCACGGGGGACTGAATACCGTGAACAGGCGACCAGCATGGAAAGCACTAACCCACCGCAGTTGGGGACGCCTTAGGGCTCTGCGTTTCCAGTGCCACTGAAGGCATCCCATTTTCCCAGTGTGCGAGCCAGGGCCCTCCTTTGGTTTGCTCCCCATAGGACATCCCCAAATCCCATCGTCCACCTCCCCAGACTCTCTGCCACCACTCCAGTGCAGGCTGCATCCTTACTCTTTTGGGTGTTTGTTACTGTGGCTTTCGAACCGGTCACCCTCTCAGCACTGACTGCAGAAGGATCTTCTGTGACATGCAGGTGATTAGGCTATGGCCCCTGCACAGAGGTGGGAGGTGGAAAGTCCTCAGTCCCACACATAGGGTACACAGGCTGTGGACCTACCAGTCGCCAGTCACACGCTCACCAGCCTCTCCAGCCGTGACAGGCCTGCAGACTGGCTCAATGCTCAGGCTGACTGTAGCTGTCACTGGCTGACACCCCAGACCTTGCCTGGAAGGTCCAACCCAACCCTCTGCCTGGGATGACAGGAAATTCCATTTGTCCTACAGACTCGGCTCCATTCTCAAGATGTCTGCGGAAAGGGGTCCCCCCCCAACCGCTGCGCACCCTCTGCCTGGGCTTGCCCCCTGCGCAGGCTTATTGCCACCCAGCCCTCCCAGTCTGAGAGTCCAGGCACGACAGGGACTGTGCTTAGTTACCTTCACACTCCAGAACTCACCAGGCACAAGGTGAGTCACTGGGGAGCAACATTTTTCAAACAAGGACCAAGTCAGTAAAAATAAAAATGTTTCCAGGTCTTCTTTTCCTTAATTGTTTATTTAAAGATGTATCTGAAGCTTCAGCTAAGCATTTTTATTCACATCACTGTCACTAAGGGGCTGGTGTTTTTGGCTAAGCCTTAGGAATTCTAAAACCAGCACACATTTCAGACCTCCGAGACAACCTGTGAGCTTCTGTGCACGTGGCGGGGAGAAGGGTTTGGGACACTTGCTCATGAGGGGTGAACTAAGGACAACAACAACAACAAAACCAGACTCTTCTAACTGTCCCAGGTGCTGGTGCACAGAGGAGACGGGGCAGGAATCTGAGCAGGTCACCAGGAGCTGCCACGTGGAATTCTAGGTGAGTAAGACCTCTGTCCCCACCACCAGCTACCATCCCCAGAACAAGTCTGCTCCCTAATCAGGGGTGACTTCAAGAAACCATAATAGAGTGTTCAGTCACTTACACTAAGTCAAACTCACTAGTGAGTGGTGCATGGTAAGCCAGAAAAAAATGTCACTTCCACGCTATGCTGTTTTTCAGTGTGACCCTGAAAAGTGCCTAGCACAGAGCCTGGTACAACACTGCCACTGGGGGACTTTAGCTGCTGTCACTCGCCATGGCTTCTCTCTCCCAATCCATGTACTGAGACTCAGGAGCTGAGGCCTCCTGTTCCGGACTTCTAAATTTCCAATCTCTTCCATGAAAAGATGAAGTGCCTGTTACACAAACAACCTAACTGCTGTGAGGCACCGCTTAAGTTACATCTTAAACTGTTTTCACTGAGGTATAAAACACATGCAGTCAGATGAGGAGCATGCAGAAAATCTTCAGTTTATAGCCTGATGAGTTTTTACATGTGTATATCCATGGAGCCACCAGACCAAGACACACAGCATTCCCCAGAGCATTTCTGTGCTCCCCCGGCAGTGCCACCCACTCCCACTCTGACTGTGATCACCATGTCACCATCAGCTAGCTTCTGCTCTCCTTGAATGTCACATAAATGGAATCATACAGTATTTACTCTTTTGTGTCAGGCTTCTTTCACTAAACAGAATGTCTGTAAAATTCACGTATGTTGTCACATGTAGTCTACTCCTCTTGGTTTCTCAGTTATATTCCCTTGCATGAAACATACCACAGTTTGTCTATCTGGCTCCTGTTGATGGACAGTGGGTTTCCAGTTTCCAGTTTTTAGTTATTATGAATAGAGCTGCTAGGAACATTCTTGTACAAGTCTTTTAGTGAGCATATATTTTTCACATCTCTTGTTTGAATATCTAAGGAGGGAATTCCCGGGTCGTAGGATAGGTGTACATTTAACCTTACAAGAAACTGCCCAATTGTCTTCCAGAGGGCTTATGACCATTTTAGAGTGCCACCAGCAAGTACGAGACTTTGAGTTGCTCTGCATCGTTGCCAGGATTGAGTGTTGTTAAGTATTTCAGTGGGCGTGTCGCGGTATTTCACTGCGGTTTTAATTTCTGTTTCCCTGATGACTAATAAGATCAAGCAAAGTTTCATGTGCTCATTAGCTGTTCTTTCATCTTCTTTGATGAAGTGTCTTTTCAAGTCTTTTGCGCAATTTTTCTTGGAGTGTTTCTTTTCATTATTGTGCTGTAGGAGTTCTTTATATATACTGGATAAAAGCGTTTTGTCAGATACACATCTTGCAAATCATTTCTCTAAGGCTATGGTTTGTCTTTGTATGTTTTGGTTTTTTTAAACTTTTTATGGGAACATAGTTGATTGTACATATCTGTGGGGTACAGCACTTATTACCAATACCTGTGTGCAAGATGTGATGTTCAAATGAGGATAATTAGTATAGTCAACATTATACAATGTAATCAATTTTTGTGGCCCTTTACCTAACCTTGGTTCTGTTCTCTTTTGAAAGTTCAACATATTATTGTGATTGTTGTTTCTTTCTTTCTTTCTTTTTCTTTTTTTTTAAAACTCCCACTTAGAGGTGAGGACATGCAGTATTTTTCTTACTGTGCTTGGCTTATTTCACTTAACATAATTCTAAGTTCATCTATGTTGCTGCAAATGGCAGTATTTCTTTCTTTTTTATGGCAGAGCAGTATTCCATTGTGTAAATATATCACATTTTCCTTATCCAGTCGTCTATGGACTGCCATTGTATGTTCTTAATGGTATCTTTAGAGAACAAAAATTTTTACTTTTGAAAAAGATCAATACTTAATTTAATGATTAGTGTTTTTTCTGTCTTTCTGAGAAATCTTAGTTTACTCCAACTTCCCCAAGATATTCTTCTACATTTTCTTCCAAGAATTTTATAGTCTTCCCTTTTACATTTAAGTCTATGATCAATCTCAAATTAACTTTTGTGTATTATGTGGTAAATAATCCATAGTTATTTCTTTTCCATTCAGATATCTAGTTTTTACTGCACTATTGAAAGAAATTATGTTTTCATCATTGAATTTCCTCTGTACCTTTGTCGAAAATCAAGTGAACATATACCTGTGGGTTGATTTCTGGACTCGATAGTGTTCTGTTAACCTATCTGCTTATCGTTATGTCAACACCATACCGTCTGGATGACTTCAGCATTAGCACAAGCTTTGAAATCAGAGAGTAAAAGCCCTCCATGTTTCTTCAACTTTTTTCAAAGTTGTTTGAGTTATTTTAGGTCATATGCATTTCCATAGGAATTATCAAATCCGCTTGTGAGTTTCTACAGACATTTCTACTGAGATTTTGACTTAGTGCTAAATCTATAGACCAGTTTGAGGATTAACATCATAGCGATATTGTGTCTTCCCATACACAGACACGGTATATCTCTATGATTAGGCAGGCTTGCCTCAATTACTCTCTATATGTTTTGTAGTTTTCAGTATACAGATCTTGCATATTTTGGATTTTTACTGTTAAAGGTATTCCTAAGAACTTCATGTTTTTATTGATATTGTAAATCGAATTTTATTCTCCAATTGTTTATTGACAGCATATAAAAACAAAATGTGTTTTGGATATTGAGTCTGTATGCTATAGCCCTGTATTGATTTATTAGTTCTGGTAGTGTTTTGTTTTTTGTTTGGTTTGGTAAATTCTTTTATTTCTTTTTTCCTGCCTTATTGCACTGGGTAGACCCTCCAGTACAATGTCAAATATAAGTAGTGAAACTGGACATTCACACCTTGTTTTCTGTCTTTAGGAAGAAAGCATATAATATTTCACCATTAAGCATGATGTCAGCTATAGGCTTTTTGCAGATGTGCTCTTCCAAAATTGAGAAAATGTCTTTATATTCCTAGTTTGCTGAGATTTTTTAATCATAAATTCACGTTGGATTTTGTCAAAATTTTTTTCCACACTATATGCTTACATAATTTTACTCCTTTATTTTGTTACTATTATAAATTTCATTGACTGATATTTTAAATGTTAAACCAACCTTGACTTCCTGGAATAAACACTACTTGATTATGGTACATTTTCCTATTTTACATATTGCTGAATTCAGTCATTAATATTTTATTATGTTTTTACCTATATTCATAAAGAATATTGATTTGCAATTTTTTTCTTTGTACTGTACTTATTAGTTTTTGGTATCAATCTCAAACTGATTTTTGAAAGAGTTTTATGTAAAACTGGTATTATTTTGTCCTTAAATGTTTGTTAGGATTCAACAGTAAAACCATCTAGACCTGCAGCTTTTCTTTGCAAATTAAATTTATTTAATAGGTATTTTTTGATCTTCCATTTTTTGCTAGTTTTGGGGAGTTGTGTTTTTCCAGGGATTTATAGTAAGTTCTTGAATTTATTTGCATTAAGTTGTTCATAATATTCTCTTATTGTGTTTTATTATGTCTGTAGTATGTGCTATGATGTTCCCTTTCTTATTATTGATGTTGTTAGTTTGTACTTTGTCTCTTTTTTTCTTGATCAGTCTGGTTAGGAATAAATCAATTTTATGAGTCATTTCAAAGAACAACTTTTAGGTCTGTTGATTTTCTCTATATAGTTTGTTTTCTACTTCACTGGTTCCTCTCTAATTGTTATTGTTATCTTCATTCTACTTCTTTTGCTCTTCTTTTTCTAGCTTCTTGAGGTGGAAGCTTACATCATTTATTTAAAATTTTTTTTATTTTCTAGGATAAGCATTTCAAATTACAAATTTCCCTCTTTACTCCTTTTATTGCACCCCACAAAATTTGGTATGTTGTGTTTTCCTTATTATTCAGTTTAAAATATTTTCTAATTCCCTTTTTGATCCCGTCTCTGATTCACAGTTTATTTAGAAATGTGTTGCTTAATATCCAAATTTTGGGGAGATTTTCTAGACATATTTTTGTTATTGATTTCTAATTTAATTCCACTGTCAACAGAGAATATATTGTGAATTATTTCAATCTTTAAAAAAATTATTGAGACTATTTTTATGGCCAGCACTGTAGCTCGGGGTATGGTTTCCAATAAATGCCTGTAAATGTCAAGAAGGTTGAAATGGATGACAGTCTTGTTCACATCTTCTATAGTCATTCTGAATTTTTATCTACTTGTTTCATCAATTACTAGATTTATCTACTTATCCCAAGGTTCTGTCAGTTTCTGCTTCATGTATTTTAAATTCCTTTCACGGTGTGCATGTATTTAGGATTATTTTGCCTTCTTGATAAAATAGCCCTTTAATCATAAATGACCATCTTTATCTTTGGTAATACTCTTTGTCTTAAAGTTTGCTTTATTTGATATTAATACGGGCTCTATAACATTCAGCAGTGGCATGCCATATCTTTTCCTGTTCTTATGTTTACATTTAAAACATGTAGATGGGCCTTGCTTATTTTTGACCTTCTATGATAATGTCTTCCTTTTCATTAGAATGTTCAGATCATTTACATCTGATGTAATTATTGATATTGTTGGGTATAAGTTTACCACAGGGCTATTCATAGTCTGTCTTCTTTGATATTTGTTCCTTCTTCCGTGACTTTTTTTTTTATTAACTAAGGGTTTTTCCTTTTGCGTCAGTCCACCTTCTCTAGTACAATATATATATTTTTATTTGTAACAGTCTTCCTTGAATTAATATTATACCACTGCATATATAATGTGTGAACCTTATAATAGCATAATTCCATTTAAACTACAATCCATTCTTTATGTTGTTGTTGCCATATATTTCACACCTATGTATGTCATAAACCCTTACTAAATAATTGTATTTTTGTTTTAAACACCTAATTGAACTAAAAGTAGTCATTAATATCCACCTACACAGTCAGCATTCTCATTCCTTTCTTTAGATATGAATTTCCATTTAGTTTCATTTTGTTAAAGTATTTTCCTTAACATTTCTTGTAGTACAGGTCTGCTGGTGACAAATTCTATTAGCTTTCCCCTATTTAAAATGCTTTTTTTTGATACACACAAGAGTATATATCTCTGGATCTAGAACTCTAGGTAGACTATTTTTTTTTCTTTCAGCAACAATTCGAAGATATCTTTTCACTGTCTTTTGCCTCTACAGTTTCTAGGGAGAAGTTAACCGTTTTTCCTATCATTGCTTTCCTGTATCTAATTTTCTTTCTTTTCTGGCCACTTTTAAGATTTATTCTTTATCTTTGGTTTTCAATAGGCTAGTACTTTTTCTGTCCTATTTTCTCTCTTATTTCCTTCTGAGACTCCAATTATAGGTACAGTTGTGTGTGAGATACTGTCCTATAGGCCACTGAGGCTCTGTTCATTTTATCAATTTCTTTTTTCTCCCATGGCTTATTTCAAATGATTTCTATTGATCTAACTTCAGGTTCACTGATACTTTCCTCTGTTATGTCCAGTCTGTTGTTAATACCATCCAATCAATTGTTCATTTATATTGTACTTTTCATTTCTAGAATTTCCATTTCATTATTTTTTTAGTTTCCAAAAAATCTCCTGAAACTCCCTATCTCTTCATCCATTACATACATATGTTTCTGCCCACTCTTTAATAAATTTATCATATTTTTTTAAAAAGCTCTTGTCTGCTAATTTCAATATCTAGGCCATTTGTGCATCTCTTTCTACTGACTGATTTTTCTCTTGACAATGGATCTGGTAATATTTCATTGCATACTGAACACTGTAATGACACTGATTCTAAATCTGTTATGTTTCTCTAGAGTGTTGGGTTTTATGGTAGTATATGGTTAAATCATTACCAGATAAACTTGAATTTGTGGATTCCTGGTTTTATGCTTTGTCAGGAAGAATCTGCTTTGGTTTGCCTTTAGTTTCTTTTACTTTCAGCTTTAGTCTTTAGGCAAATCCCTCTTCATGGGACATAGTTTTACTCCCAAGGCATGGTACTTCTGGGTTTCAATGGAAAGCCATTGAGTTTATCATACCTCTCTAACTTGGCAGGATTCAAACTACAAATTCTGACTCCTAGGAGGTGGATAACAGTTGAATTTTCTGCTCAGCTTAAGCCTTCTAGCTTAAAAACCTCTTGAGCTCTTCGACATCTTGTTCACCTATAGATATTTCAGGGATCAGTTTCCCTCTGTGTCTTCCTCCTTTTTTTGATATTCCTCTTTATTTTTCAGTCATTTTGGCAGTCCCAAACTCCATCTGCTGACTCTTCTGGACATTAATATTGAGGTTTCCATGGGGTAAATTCATCTTTGACTGAAGTATAGGGAAAGGCTTTCTAACCATGAGTTAAAATCCAGAGGAAATAAAAAAGATTATCACATAAAGCATACAGACATTTTTGCATGGCCAAAAGAACCATGAACAAAATCAAAGGACAGGAGAAAAACTGGGAGAAAATTTTTGCAGCATGACAAGAGGCTACAGTCGTTAATGTGGAAAGTACTTATAAAAACGGATGGACTAAATACCAAAAATCCTATGGAGAAAAAGGAGAATGATATGAGCAGATAATACATGGAAAATATATTAAAGTGGCCCTCACACAGGTGAAAAACTGTTCAAAGTCACTCATAGTCAGAGCAACACGGAGATACCATTTCTCTATTATCAAACTGGTAAAAAAATCAAAAAGTATGAGAACACCTTCTGTTGATTAAACTGTGAAGAAACAGACATTGCTGGGTAGAATGCAAACTGTTGCAACGCTCTGAAGGAGAATTTGGCAACACCGAACAAAACTACAAATGCACTTATCTTTGGACACAGCAATTATATTTCTAGAAACCTACCCTGAAGCTACAAATCAAACAATACCAAAACTTACATACCCAAGGTTATTCATTTTAACATTATTTGTAATTAAAAATGTTGGGAAGAGAAATTAAATGCATAATTAAATACATAAAATAGGGATTGAGTAAGCTATGGTACATCCACAAAGCAGATCATTCTACAGCTGTAAAAAAGGAATGAGATAGAGCTCTATGAACTATGAATATGGAGTTATGTCCAGGTCATCCATGTTCTTACTGGGGGAAAAAAAGTACATGAGATGGTCTATAATGCATTCTATAATATATAGTAGTATAATATATTAGTATATATTCTAGTATAATATTAACATATTATACTACAATTATAATCTTTCATGTAAGGAAGAGGGTAACTCAAGAACATATACATGTATCTGTCCACTTGTGTGAAATATTGAAAGAATAATCCAGAAACTAAAAAGATTTGCCACCCGTATGAGGTGTATAGGAAAAAGGGAAGAGGTAGAAATGGCATGGTCAGGATGCCGGGGTGAGTGGTGGTGCTCTGAGTGTACTGTTTTTGTATAGCATCGAGTCTTAGAAACTCAACAATATTTCACATAGCCAAAAAATAAAGAATGAATATCAACCAGGATATAGGGGGAACCCAAATGGTAACAAATGAACCTAACTATGTTAGGAAAGAAAAATACACTGGGTAGGAGAAGGAAAAAAACAGTTAAAGAAACTTTGGAAATAGTATTTTGACTAGATACTATAAGGCTAAAGTCACAAAGAAAAATACCATATCTTAGATAGTAAAAGTGTTTCTCACAGGTGAGTTAGTAATGCTGAAACTACTTAATTGTATACTAGGGATGAACAAATACCTAAACACGTAGTAGATCATGAAAGCCAGGTTTCTCACTTTCTCAGAGAAAGAAGTTACAAATAGGAAAGAGGGAAGGCTAGAATGAACCCTGCTGTTTGTGCTGGAATCAGAGCTATCAGTATAATCTCATGACTTCTAATATACACACATACAGATATGTGTGAGAATGTGTGAGTTACACATACATATGTTTTCTAGCTTTGGACAGGCCTGGAAGTAGACAACCCAGTAGCAATGAGCACACCCAATGACTAGACATTGGTTTTTAAATACCATTGTCCAATGAAAGGAACCAGGGCTCCTTGGAGAAACAATTGATTACAGGACTTGCCGGGAAACTACAAGATGAGATAGAAAGTAAAAAAAGTTCTCACAAAAGGATGGAGGCACACCAAAGGGACACGGGGGCCAACGTGAAGGAGCTCTCCACGGCCAAAGCTTGGAACAATTTGAGCAAGAAAATAAATAATTTGATAGTATTGGATTGTAACCCAAAGCATAAAATAGATATCTATGAATCCATACAGATATAAATAATAATTAATTGAATAAATAACTAATTAGGAAAGAAGGGACAACTCTTGATTCCAATTATAAATGTAGTAAGAAGGAAGAAAATAGAAAATCCCTACTGGGCAAACACCACAGTATTAATTATTTCCAGGAAGATCCATTGATGGATGCTAAAAATAGTAGGTGAAAGTTTAAGGAAAAATAGGACTTTGCATAGTCAAATATCAGTCCCAGCTTTGCCCTTGGTGACTGTGTTACCTTGAAGAAACCATGAACTTTCTTGATCCTCAGGTTGCCTATGTAATGAGTGGGTTCAACTAAATGACTCCAGTGGTCCTTTTAAGTTGTCATGCTCCTATGAAAACAGCAGCATGTCCTGAGTAATTATCAAGAATATGACTTCCTTTTCCTTCCCCTTACCTTTGCTTTCCCCTTCCTCCTTTCCATTCCATTCCTTTCCATAGTAGGTTTCCCTAGGATGAAAATTTAAGGGTTCTCTATATGAGAGAAAGATGGAGAAAGTTAGAAGTAAAAGAAAAAGAGAAATGTCTTGGTTGTTAAGGGGTGGGAAGGAAGCAAGAGAGAGGAAAATGATACAAAATGAGAACATTTCCTAAGACTAGCCATGACAGAAAGAATTGCCAAGGCTCGGGGACACTGTACCCCTTGGGGGTGGGCACACTTGACTTCAGATCTTCCTGCCTGTCCACTCCTGGGTCTCTCCAGACCACCATCTATCCCTTCCTGAGCCACCATGCATAGCTTATGGTGATGTCACCCTTTCCTCTCTCTGGAGTTTCAGAATTTTAAGCTCTATTTCTCACTGAGCAATGGAAATATGTTCCCATTATAGGGCTTTTCAACACCAGCCAGCAGCAAGGGAGCCTCACTTTTGCACAAGGTGGCCTTTGCACAGGCCACCCATGCTCTGCAGATACAAAGAGGGTCCCTCCATCAGGCGGTCTTCTCAACCCAACTCAACCACAGGAGGAAGAAGTTACATCAAGCTCAATGCAAATTATGCACTCAAGAAATTTGGTTTCTAATCCTACTTCCTGCTTTGGATGATCTGTCTTTGGAACAAAGCTCTTGACATTTCTGTGCCATGAGATTTTCAGTAAAACATCTGCTGTTCAGGCCACTGTATTGGTTTTTTAGAAATCTAACAAACACAGACTGGCTGCCAGCACTCTCTGTTCCCTATCCGTTCCCTCAAACTCTCAGTGCAGTACGAGCAGACCAGCACTGGGTTTTCTCTCTGGATTCATTGTAATGGCATTTCCCAGCTCTTCTCTGGCTACCAGCTGCCACCTGACCAGAGCTCTTTGAGACCCATGATTGATGGACATTCTGATGGCCCTTTTCCCGGGCATGTGCCATGTGTGTGCCATACAAGTGCCAACACAGACAGCTTGCATTTTCCACACAGAAGAATTTAGAAGAGATCCCGAACCCCAGCCAGGTGACCTGAGCAAAGATGCTGTCAGCCTATAATTACAGCCAACAGAATAGCTGGCATGGTCTGTTAGAAAGACAACCTTTACAGAAGTACTATGGTTCTATTATGTTTTAAAGATCTAAATTAACAGCTTTTAAGTAACACTCAAAGAGTAGTCAGGTTGCACATTGACCACAACAATAAAAACTGTAGGCGACCGTAATTTTTCTATATAGAAAGCTCTAGAAAGTTACGTTTCTAGTTAATCTTATTTCCAGCCTTAACCAATCTGCCTTCCAAATCTCTAATTCTGAAAAAAGGAAAATAACTTAGGATAGTAGTTCCCAAACTACTTACTAGCATACTGCCCCTGGATTTTGAGGATGATTCATGATGTTCATTTGCAAACCATTTCTTTTTTTCTTGCGACTCGGCCTTGTGGCGCGGTGGAAGGCAACTTGCAGCAGACTTTCTAAATGAGTCTTTCCCAAGTGATTCTCACACACCCTGAAGTGGCAGCACCACTAGTGTGGAGGGAGAATGTTGTAGGTGAGGAGAGACAGGACAGGAATGAACTCCTGGTTAACTAGGACTACATAGATTTTCTCCATAGAATGGTAGAAGTCCCTAACAGAATTTCCCAGAATGACAAGCCATTGTTTACTAGTTTCTTTTTTCTTTTTCTTTTTAAATTGAAATGTAATTGATTATCCACATTTGTGGGGTACGGAGTTGAGTTTCAGTACCTGTGTGCCATGTGCGATGATCGGGTCGGCATAATTAGCATAGTCATCACTACAGAGTGCAATCATTTCTCTGTGTTGAGGACATTCGATCTCCTCTCTTCTAGTCAGTTGGTAACATGCAGTAAATTATTGCTAATTGTAGGTGCCCAGCTTGACTGTACATCAGTACAGCTTATGTTTCTTAATTAGCTGTTTTTTGTCTGTTAACCCATTTCTTGCTGTCCCCCTTTCCTGTCTCTAGAAACCAGTTTTGCTCTCCCCTTCTGAAAGTTCCATGTATTATTATGGTTGTTCTTTCTTTCTTTTTCTTTCTCTCTTTCTTTCTTTTGCTCCCACTTATGAGTGAGGACATGTGGTATTTCTCTCTCTGTGCCTGGCTTATTTCACTTAACATAATTTTCTCCAAACTCATCCACGCTGCTGCAAGTGACAGAATTTCATTCTTTCTAATGGTTGAGTAGTGTTCCATTGTGTATGTATTCCACATTTTCCTCATCCAGTCGTCTGTCAATGGACATTTACGTTGGTTCCATATCTTGGCTATTGTGAACAGAGCCATGATAAACACGAGAGTGCAGGTGTCCCTTCGACATGATGATTTCCATTCCTTTTTGTATATAACCAGCAGCAGAATTTATGGATCATACAGCAGTTATATCTATAATCATCTGAGGAACCTCCATACTGTTTTCCATAACAGCTGTACTGTTCCACCAACAGTGTATAAATGATCTCCTCTCTCTGCCTCTTCATCAGCTTTTATTATTGTCTTTTTGATAATAGCCAGTCTAACTGGGGTGAGATGATATCTCAGTGTGGTTTTGATTTGCATTTCCCCAATGATTAGTAAGACTGAGCATTTTTTTCATGTATCTGTTGGCCATTTGTATGTCTTTTGAGAAATGTCTATTCAGCTCCTTTGCCCATTTTTTAATCGGATTATTTGTGGGTTTTGCTATTAAGTTGTTTGAGTTTCTTGTATATTCCAGATATTAATCCCTTGTCAGATGCATAGTTTGCAAATATTTTCTACCATTCTGTAGGTTGTCTTTTCACCCTGCTGATTGTCTCCTTTGCTGTGCAGAACATTTTTAGTTTGATATAATCCCATTTCTTTATTTTTTTCTTTTGTTGCCTGTGCTTTTAGAGGTCTTTTTCATAAAGTCTTTGCCCAGTCCTATATTCTGAAGTATTTTCCTTGTGTTTTCTCCTAGGCATTTTATAGTTTCAGGTCTTATATTTAAGTTTTTACTACATTTTGAGTTGATTTGGGTATATGGCAAGAGGACTTTCCACTAATGGGGAAATGACACAGTGACCAAGATGAGCAGTCATTTGCAACATGATTTGGGAAATCTGGAGAAGTGGGGCTTCCCAGGGAAGCTAGGAGGCTGGGCTCCCTCCATAGCCACCGGCCACCAAAGGGCATCTCCTAGCCCTGCTTGGAGTGAAATTCTGGCTGCTCCAAGGAGGGGAACGCATTGTCAGATGGTAGCAACCCAGTGGTCACTCCAGTGTAAGAGGCAGATGGGCTATCCACTGTGCTGAGAAGGAGTGGCCAAGCATCTCTGAAGTAAAATGTACTTTTGAAGAATATTAAAGAGCATTACTGAAGAATCGAGAAGAAAAGCAGATTTCTAAAGCCCACTAGTCTTTTTTGCCCCTTTTACTTAAAGATTCTGAGCCCAATTACAGGGCTATTTTTAGAAGATCCTCGAATTCTAGATGAAATCACCCTCCCTTGGACACCGTCCAAACACTATTGTCCAGACTCTGTTTGGGTCACATGTTCAAATTGCTGAACAGAATCATTTTATTTCAAGATACACCACACTAATGCAGGCAGCTGAACAAAAAGCTAGGCCAAAAATACAAACTAAATTATAAAAAGTTTATATTATTTCTTCTAAGCTTATAGGTTTTGTCTTAATTTAGCACATATTTCATTTTGCCTTGGGCTAAAACTGGATGTGGACTTATCCCAAGGCAGGAGCATATCTTAATAATCTTTATGGTCTTCTCTGCCTAGCCCTACAAAACTGTATGTGGCCAACGAATATCTAATTGAATTGACCATAAAAATGGTTGCATTAATGGTAATAACTAAGATAACACAAGTGCAAGGTTTATAGTTTTTTTTTTTTTTTAATGCTTTTTGACACATTCTATCTTATTCCGTCCTTACAACAAATCTGTTTTGTACCTGCTCTTATAATGTCAAATTATAGATGTGGAAGCTGAAACTCAGAAGTGGTAAAAATATAATTGTCTGATCTAAAACTCTTGTTTTTTGTTTTTCTTTTTACCACACCACATGCCTAATGTTTATTTTATGTTTGGAAAACACACTCATGTGTGTGTAAAGGTTTCTTTTCTCTCAAAATCAGAAAATAGATACTTATGCAAAAATCAATAATTTGTTCTCTGGCAGAGAACAACTACAAGTAGAAAATACTTCTAAATATTTAATAAGTACCAGACAGCATCTAATACCATGCTGAAAACAGAATTAAAAGTAAGTATTTTACAGTGGACTATTTTCCTAATACCAATAAAATGAAAATATGAAAATAAAAGATGATAGACTCCCAAACCCTAAAGATAAAAATTAGAAAGTTGGAGAGGTAAAGTGTTAGCAAGATAAGCATGGAGAAATGTGTACTGTGAAACAGTGCTGGGGAAGTACAATTTGGTTCAACATGTATAGAGAACAATTTTGCAGTATGTTAAGTCTAATAACTGCACACGATTAAGAATATTCATTATGGCACTGTCTATAATAACTGAAAGACTAGAAGCACCAGAATCCTGTGTACTCATGTTCTTATTGACATAGAAATAGTGTCACCTTGTATTATTAAATGGAAATATTGGTTAAAAAAGAATATAATTTCATATTTTGTTTCAAAAAATGTATCAATGCCAAAACTACTGAAGAGCTTCTGGTTTTGAATGTTGTATTAGTTATCCATTGCTGTGCAACCAATTATCTCTAAGTTTAGCATCTTAAAACAACAAAAAAGTTTATTATCTCGCACAGTCTCTAAGGGTCAGGAATCTGGGCATGTCTGGGTTGAGGGCTCTGGTTCAGGCTCTCTCACAAGGTTTCAGTCAAGGATTTAACTGTCCCAGGCCTTGCAGTCTCTTTAGATTTGACTAGGGCAAGAGGGAACATGTCTTAGCTCATTTGTATAGCTTTTAGCAAGAAGTTTCGGTTCCTTGCTCATGACATGACTTTGCCCAGAGTGAGTTACAGAAGAGAGAGGGAGAGAAAGAGAGAGAAACTAAGGCAAATCCACAGTATCTCTCATAACCCAATCACAGAAGAGACATACCATCACTTCTGGAGTATCCTGTTGGTTACACAGACCAATTTTGGTGCAATGTGGGGACAATTTGAAGGTGTGGCTACCAGGAAGCAGGCATCACTGAGGGCCATCTTCGAGCCTGGATGTCACGGCCCTTCCTCAGGCCTCCGATGATTCACATTCCTCCAAAAACACACTCATCCCTTCCTACGGCCTACAAAAGTCTCATCCCATTGCAGCCTTGGCTCAAAGTCCAGAATCTCATCATCTAAATGCAGTTTAGGTGCCGATAAGGCTCCTCAGGTGTTGTTCCTTAACTACGGATCCTCTTGATTTGAAAACTAAAGAGACAAGTTTTCTGTCCTCCACATGGCCAACATGCAATGGTGGGACAACATAGGATAACTACTGTATACACATTTGCTCAAAAAGGAGGAAAATGGGAGGAACACAGGAGTTAGTAGTTCATAGAAATTCTGAAATCCAGCTAGGCAAATGTTGGAAGTTCCTTGATTAGTACTCAGTTCTACTCGTACCCAGGGGTAATCATTCTCCACGGCTCTTGGCTTTATCCTCAGCGTTGTCGGCAGGAAGCTTCAGTTGATGTTCCAAACCTTGGTACCTCTGGATATAACCATATTTGGAGACGAGGTCTTTAAAGAGGTGATTAAGTTAAAATGAGGGTGGGGCCCTAATCCAATATGACTGGTGTCCTTAGAAGAAGAGACACCAGGGGCACAAATGCAAACAGGAATGGTCATGGGAGTCAGCAAGAGGGTGGCTGTTTGCAAGCCAAGGAGGGAGGCCTCAGAGGAAACAACTCTGCTGACACCTTGATCTTGCACTTTCAGCCCCCAGAGCTGGGAGAAAAACTCCTGTTGTTTAAGGCGCCCAGTGTGTGGTATTTTGTTATGGTGCTCTGAGCTAACTAATACTCCAGCCTTCTGAAAGACACCTAAAAATTTCTTGCTTTTGGCCAACATACATTTTCTAATCCTATTTTTAACTTGAAATCTTTTTAAAAACCGTCTTTATTCTGATGTATATAAATATCAATGTATATAATTAGGTTTGTTTCTATACAAAATGTATATCATTAGATTTGTTTCTAATCTGATCTGAGAGTCCACGCTTTCACTAGGAGGATTGAAACCTTTTTCATCTCATGTTACATTAGAGCCCATTTTAAATCTATACTCCCATCTTTCAGAAGTGGGAGCTGGAGGGATTTATGGCCGCCTAGGACATAAACGGATCAGAAGCTGCCTCTCCGGAACTTATTATGGGCTGAGTTAATGGATCATATTGTAATGGAAATGCTGTTTTCAAGCAATTACAAGATCAACCAGCTCAAGATCAAAGGACTAATTTTCCAGGGCCA
Organism: Cynocephalus volans; assembly: GCF_027409185.1. Taxonomy (NCBI): domain Eukaryota; kingdom Metazoa; phylum Chordata; class Mammalia; order Dermoptera; family Cynocephalidae; genus Cynocephalus; species Cynocephalus volans. Next base: position 87,402,159 of record NC_084473.1, read on the forward strand.
GGGCAAAGGGTTTTGTGCTGAGTCAAACTAGACAGAGACAAAGGGGATATTGCAATTAATGGGAAGCAGATTTTGGAAAGCAAACCTAGAGAAATTTTCAAACCAAGGAGCAACTGGCAGCGGGAGCTCTCTAAACAGCTCTCCCAGTCCTAGAAGACACTCCAGTGCCATTCCTGTAAGCGTTCCTCGGAACATGCTTTCTGATTTGTTCTTCTTTGCTCTGCCTCTGATTAATCACACATCTGGCCACTTATGTATCTCCTTTGCTTTGTCTTCTACAGTGATTTGGAAAACAAGCATCCAGTGTTTGGTACTCATGTTAGCTTTCGGTTTAATGAAACATGTATTTTAACCCAGCTTCTCTAATTATCAAAATCAGAACAAAACAAGGTCTCTTGACTACCCTGCAATTAAAATAAGAAATTCAGCATGTTTTTACTTTATCTTTCATCTCACCTTTAAAAAATAGTATAGGAAAAATAAGTTCTAGTGGTAGACAGTAGTTCTAGGCATCTATAATTAACAATAATTTATTGTATGTTCTCAAATGGCTAGAAGAGAGGAGCTCAGATGCTCTCATCACAAAGAAATGATACATTTTTGCAATGATGAATATATTACTCTGATTTGATTGTTACACATTGTATACATGTATTGAAATGTAACTCGGTACCCAATAAATATGAACAATCAATATGTGTCAATTAAAAAATAAATTTAAAAAATAGTTTACACCCAATATACTATAGATGGAACCAGTTAACCAGTTAAACAGTTAATACAGTTAGCTTCTGCATTTAATTTTACAACTATTTTCTGGAAATACATACATTCTGGCTTCACAGGAAACACTAATCCTCTTAAATCTTGACTTCCTTATTTTTGAGTTATTAATTTGGATCCTTTTTAATGTCCTGTGGAGTAGTTCTTTAAATAATTTTTAAGGAAGACCATATGAGTGAAATTGCTTCTGATTCTTAAATATCTGAAAATATTTTTCCATTGCCTGTACTCATGAATCACATTTGGCTTGGAATAGTATGCTTAGATCATGAAGTTTCCTCTTTAGAGGAGGACCTATCACTCCATTTGGAGCTGGTTAATAAAGACTAAAACTAGCCTAATTTTTTCCTCTTTTTGAGAAAACTATTATTTTCTGTCTGGTTGCTTATATGATATTCTCTTCATTATAGATTTTCAGGTTATGCCCAGGTATGGCACTTCTTTTCCCATTAATATCTGGATTTTTTTTTTTACACTAAGGAAATTCTTTTCTATTATGTCTATAATTATTATTTCTGCTCCCTTTGTCCCAGCATTTTCAGGAGTATTTGTTGTCCGTGGATTAGATTTCTACCACTTTCATTCTGTGTCTATTATCTTCTCTTGACATTTCCTCTTTAGCCTTTTCCTCTGCAGTCTTGGAAAGCTAGTTCACAGATTGCATTTTCTCCACTGTTAATTCTGCTCTCTAGTTCGTCTGCAGCATTTTGCTTTTGGTTGCACCCTTATCTTGGCTGGCTCCATACTCAATAAGAAGGGCAGGGTATGTGGAGTACTCAAACCCACCTGAACATGCCCTTGGGGTCTAGAAGAACCTCCCCTCATATCTACGCCTGGATAATGGATAGATTTTCACAGCCCCTGGCCCCACCTCCAACAGGCTCTCATCCGGTGTGGCTCCTGTTCCACAAGGGTGAGTCTTGACTGTTACTGCTTGCCAGGGCTCTTTTGCCTCCAGGTCATTCCCTAAAAGAATACCCATCCCCATGTATATGCATCTGCTTACCTTCAACCCCCTCTGTGTTATACTGGCAGACATGACCTTGAAATTGACATAAAAAGAGATGAACTGGAGGGGGAGAGTTACAGGATCCAATTCTGGCCCTCTTAGAACCTAGTTCTCACACAGAGGGAGAGCAGCAGCCTGTATTCTGGTTACAGCAGCCCTGAGCCCCGAGCCCCTCAGCTTGGACAGAGAGTGGGATGAGTAAAAGCTTCTGGGGTCTTGTTGGCTATTCCTCGTTGAATCAGAAGATGAAACAAATATTGCCGGGGTGGGAGGAGGTGTTTCCTCACACCAACCCCAATGACACTGTAGTTGGTGGAAATTCCCTCTAGATTTCTATCAATTCTGATACAAGGTTTTATGTTTTTGCAAAGCATTGTGGATATTTTAGTAGATAATAGAGTGTATCTTAGACTAACCCAATGTTAATTTTTACATATGCCTGATGCACATTTTTCCCTCCAGAGAACAGTATATGTGTTACACATATTCGTATGAAGCAATGATTTTTCAATTCTAATAATGGATAAAAATTACTCCACTCATCAACTCCCATGGCAGCCACATGATGCTTGTGGAAGGAATTCTAAAAGATGATATAAACGGGGTTAAACAGTAGCATCCTGGTCTCCAGAGAAGGAAAGCTGTCATGCAAAATAGCGTGTGAGAACTCCAGCCATTTCCAAAAAGCGTGCATTTAAGCTGACTCATCGTCTACTAAAGCCACCACATAGTTCACCAGCAAGGATATGCATTAGACCCATATCAAAAGGAAAAATATAACACAATGTGTCTTTACCTTATAATAAATTCTGGCCATCAAACCCCGCTGAAGAACCCTTTCACGAAAATTAACTGCTTTCAACAGAAACGTGAGATTACCGACTGTGTCCATGTTAAATGCCAGGAAACTGAAAGAAAAACAGAGTGGCCATCATTATTATTTTGGCCTCACCAAAGAATTGCATTTAAAAGGAATAGAGAGGGTTTGTTTTTCAGAAAACAATTTTGTTTCCCTAGAAAAATAGTGTAAATACACATGATCTCCCCATCACACCTCTCACTGGCTGTATTCATGCTTCTTTTCAGTATTTTTCTGATGAATGTTTTGCTCTAGTCCATTCTAGGTGCCTGTCATTGTGATACAGAGATAATATGGTTTTCTGCTTTTTTCAGTTACTACTGTATTATAAGTAGTGTTCAATATTTTACATAGTCTTTCTTCATTAACAGCTATATAATATCCATCAAGTGAGTTTATAATAATTTACTCAACTACTGTTGGACATTTATTATAATAATTATTATGAATGAATATTAATAGTTGAATATATCTGTTACAAAGTACTTGTCAATGAATAATATTTATTAAATACATGATGTATCAAAAATTGTGTTAAGTATTTGCTGTGATTTATTCAATATTCTCAATAATTCTAGGATGCAGATAATGTAATTATCTAATGTATATTTCAGGAAACTGAGGCTCAGCAAGATTTGGTAACTTGCTCAAGGTCACACAAGCAGAACACAGTCAAGCTTGGGTTTTGCCTTGGGGACAGCAGCATTTAAGGGAAGAGAAGCCCCAGAGGGCGATAGGAAGGGTGGGGGCAGGCACAGGGTATGGTGTGCCACAGAGGTGGTGACTTTCTGCAAAAGGTAGTAATTTCCACGTTCCCTATTTGACAAATAAGGAAACTGAGGCTCTAGGGAGTTAAGAGACTTAAGCACAAACAGTCTTAAAAACCCCAGTCTCCCTCAAAACCCCAAGGGCTTCTCATCATGCAGCTCTGTCTTTTGTGCTAATTTTGGGCCCTCCCCACCATGAACCTTTAGATAAACTAGACAAACAGGTGAAGGGTTAATTTACACATAGGGTTTCCCACAGTGCAGCCACCTCTTGCTCTCCTCGTACCCCACATTCTGGAGAAGCAAATTATTTTAAGACTCAAATAACTTAGATTCCCACTAACTAAAAATTAAAAACCCAAGTAGCTGTTGTTACTTAATCAGAAGGCACAAGAGAAACTTTAACAAGCAATGGATGAGCAATTCTCAATGCTTTTGAGAATGCCCAGTGCTGAGAAGGCCGAGATTCTGCCTCAATCTATTTAACAACGGGTATAAAGAACTTTCATATTTTGTTGAAAAGTATGCTTTAGTCATACTAGGAAACCTGGAGGTTGTGAATGTTGTTATTGGAAAATACCTCTCTTGGGGTGCTTATCACAGAATACTGTCTGTCCACCTGAGGTTGTAAACCATCTGTGCAATAGGAAGCGGATCTCACCCACACACCCACCCCTGTATGTGTCAGGCACAACCACACCATGTAGCTCTAGGAACCCACTCAGTGTAGAAGACTGCATACTCTCTTAAAAATAGGAATACAGCTAAAGGCAACCTCCTTGTAACCGTATATTTTACAAAAAGGTCCAAATAACTCTATATTTAAATGAAATTTACATTAAATTAAAATGCACATCCTTAGTCATTAGGGAAATGCAAATGAAAGTCATGATGAAGTAGCATTATAGATCCACTACAATGACTAAAATCAAATACACTGACATCGAATGTTGCTGTGGATATGGAGAAACCAGAACTGTCACCCTTGTTGATGGGACTGTAAAATGGCAAAATCACTTTGGTAGAAGTTCTCACGGTTTCTCACAAAACTAAACAAACACATACCCTATGACTTAGGAATTTCACTCCTACTATTTGCCTAAGAGAAATAAAAAAAATATGTTCACAAAAAGGCTTGTATAAGAATATTCATAGCAGTTCTATTCATAGGAATGTAAGACAAGAAGCATCCCAGGTGTCTATTCATCAATAAGAGAAAGAAAAACAAACCCTAGTGTATCCATAAAATAAACTCCTACTCAGCAACAAAAAGGAACAAACTATTGTACATGAAAACATGAATGAATCTCAAAAAGCATTATGCCGAGTTAATGAGCCAGCTACAGAAAGGTACAAATTGGTTCCATATACACAAAATTCTGAAAAAAGAGAAACTAGTCTGTGGTGGAAAAATATCAGGACAGTGGCTGCATCTGGGGTGGTGGTCACAGGGATTGACTGAGAAGTTACATGAGAGAACTTTCTGGACTGATGGTGATGACCTATATCTTAATAACAGTTTTGGTTATACAGGTGCATGCATTTGTCAAAACTCAGTGAATGTACACTTAAGATTTATGAATTTCATTATGTGTAAATGCTACATAAGAGGTAAAAGAACTGTAACCAAATATTGAACTGAAGTCAATGATGTTCATGCTGAATTACCTAGAAGTATGCTGATATCTGCAGTTTACCATGAAATGCATCAAAAAGAGGTGTTCAGAATTGTGTGCTAACTTAAAAAAAGAGAAAGAAGGTGAATTGACGGGTGAGGTGAGGGAGGGATACATGAAGAGAGATATATATCTACATATCTATATATGTATATGTGATAGTTAGTTACATAGCAAGCACAGTAACATGTTAGTAGCAGAATCTCCATGGTGGAGAGATTTGAAGGTACTGAAAGAAGTTCATGGAAAGTTTCGTATTACCTTTTAATTCTATTTTTCCATGAACCTGAATGCTTACTGTAAAATCCTTTCAACTTTGCTGAATATTTAAAAATTTCCATAACACAATATGGGAAAACATTTGAGTCCAGGGCAGAATCTTGACTTTCCCCAAGATGCATGACCTAGGGGTCCATGGGCTGGAACAGTGAGGTGCTGGGAGCAGGCTCCTTTAGGGGAGGGGAGAGGCAGCACTCTTGGTGCTGGCAAGGGCAGAGGGAGCTGTGGCAGAGCCAGCTGCAACCTCTCTCAGAGCCACTAAGTTCTAGTGCTCCCCACCCGGCTGGCTCCACTTGCCTCACCTGGGCTCAAGGAGCCTTTTCAGTGCCATTGACTAACTCTTCCCACAGTCCAAAGCAGGGTGGCCTCTGGGTGTCCCCACAATGGCCACCCACTTGGAGGGATTTTAGGGTACTGGGAAGTTCTCAGCCCATCTTTCCTCATGTTCCCACCTGCTCATGGGTCCTTCTCATGGGATTGTCAATATGACCACTGTCCTTCATCCTACTGGAGTATAAGTTCCATGAAGGCAGAGTACCTGCAGTCACTACAGTACCCCACTAACGCATAGAGAAGCACCCAGGACACGGTGAGAGCAAAGACATGTTGGTTGACAAAGGCTTTCCTTGACAAAAGTCAGAGGAAGTAAAGTTTGGGGATTTAAGTGTATAAACACAGACAGACTGAAACAGTAAAACCTGGATGTGTGGGAGAGAAATGTGTACTGTTTTTGAGGTTAATAACCAAGACAAAAATAAATGGACTGGAACTTTCCAAATATTTACAATTGGAATACTGCCTTTGGCACATCTCAAATCTATCCTGGAAAATTTGCTCAGAATATAGATTTGCATATGGGTAAGAGCATGTCATGCCTTCCAAATGATGGAAGCAAGCCCTGTTCCCCTATCTGGAAAAGAACTGAAAGGGCAGATGATTTGCAGCCAGCTGAGGAACAAGTTTCCTGAAAAGAGAACTGATTCTGGAGGAGAATTACACTATTCTTTCAACTAACTCCTTATATGTTGGAAAAATTCCAAACTAATAAGTTGCATGGAAAGCTATCAGTACTGTAAAATTCCCACTCGGGGCTAGAAATATTAAGATGAACCAACTTTCTGGAGTGTATGAGGGCAAATTGAAACATTCAAGCTAAGAGAGATTTCAGTGAAAGAGTTCCAAGATGTGAGAGGTCATGTTTTCAAGTGTTAAGATAGACTACTGTTTGAATAAACAGGAACCTGAGCAGCAATTTAAAAAGGACCAAAAAAAGATAGATTACAGCTTTCTTAAATTCACTTCATCTCAATGGTTATAAAAAGTCCCATACCATTGTATATTGTTTCCATGTTTTTAATCAGGATCGTGAGATTATATTTTCTAAGGAATAGTTTCTTTGGAAATTAGTTTAATACATTTTGGTTGTGGAGGTCAGTAATCTGCTTCCAAATAAAACTAATAATTTTAAAAATGTACAAAAGAAAAAATAATAATAATAAGCTCTCCAAAAGTAGAATAAACGAGATAATATGTTTATGAGCATAAAACAGTGAAATAGAAAATAAAACTGCAACATATAGGATCAACAAAGGGAAAAGTTGGTTGTTTGAAAACTAATAAACCAGATAAACATCTGGTGAGATTGTACAACAACAGAGAAGGGAGAAGGCACAAAAAACAATCGTAGTGATGACAAATGGTACACAACTACAGATCTCACAGAAGTTAAAAAGATAAATAGAGAATAGTATGAAAAAACTTATACCAATAAATTCAAAATCAAATAGAGAGATTCCTAGAAAACTACAATTTACTAAAACTGACAGAAAAAGAAAAAAGCCTAAACAGTCTTAAAACAATTAAATTAATTAAATCAATATTTATAATTTTTCCCCAGGCCTAGAAGTTTTCAAATAATTTATCAACAGAAGCTGGGAAAGGGGGAAGGGAGGACAGTGACAGGTTGGGTAACAAATATGGGGTTACAGCTAGATAGGAGGAACAAGAGCTAGTGTTCTATAGCACTGAAGGATGACATATAATTAACAATTTATTGCGTACTTTCAGTTAGCTAGAAGAGAGGATTTTGTATGTTCCCAACACAAAGAAATGACATCTGAGAAAATGAAAAATATATATATACATCAGTTTTTGCCAGGGTTTCACGGGAGAAGGGAGGAAGGGAGGGGTGAACAGGTGGAGCCCAGAGGAGTTTTTAGGGCAGTGAAACTATTCTGTCTGATACCGTAATGGAGAATACATGACATTATGCATTTGGCAAAACCCATGGAACTGTACAACACAAAGAGGGAACCCTAATATAAAATTGACCGAGTAATAATGTATCTATCAATGTTGGTTCATAATTGTGACAAGTGTACCACACTAATGTAACATGTTAATAATAGGAGAAACTGTGTGTGGGTGGATGTTGGGGATGGAGTAGTATGTGAACTGTACTTTCTGCTCAATTTTTCTTTAAAGCAAAACTGCTATAAAGTCTATTAGTAATAAATAAGTAAATAAAGCCAAGTGACTGAATTGGGTTGGTTGACTTTTAAGGTTGGAGACAGGTGACATTTTTAAGCACTGTACCCTAGAGCACCCCAATGCTTTGATACAGGGTAGCGAAGAGGAAAACAATATGCTCCAGTGGTAGCAGGTCTTTCTTACAGGAAAAAGAGACCATTTTTAAAATAATTTTACTTCAAGTGAGTTATGGTGACTTTGAAAACTGGGTTTGTTTTGTTTTTGTTTTCGTTTTTGTGTTTTACTTTGCTTTTTGCTTTTGTCTGAAACTCTACTGTAGTAATAGTATAAAATGTAAACTAGGCTAGAACTTTTCCATTCCCTATGTGAGTCATGATTGATTAGTAATTACAACAGGGAAGAAATACAGCAAGGATAAACACAACCAACAGAGAACACCAGGACCTCAACCTCTTCCACATCAAAGCCATTTTCTAGACTTACTAACATTCTCTCTGCTGAAGATGTTTATATATAATGAAATGACCAAAAATAAAAACAAAAAATAATTTATCAAATTCTTCCACAGAATAAGAAACCATTCCCCCAAATAACTCTATGAGACCAGTAAAATTTTGATATAAATCTAAATCAATGAAGTAGAAGAATGGAAAATAATAAGCCAAAACATATATAGCACACTGCCCCCCCCCCAAATGCTAACAGTCAAACCCAGGAAAATATAAAGATGACAATACAGCATAACAAAATTGAGTATTTCTTAAGCATGCAAGGGTGGTTAGTTTAACATTAGAAGATTTACAAAGGTTATTAATCCAATTAGCAGAATAAAGAAGAAATATCATAAGATTATTTCAATAGATGCGAAAAAATTGATAAAATTCACCTAGCAATGAAAAAATACATTAAAAAGTATGAGCTCCTTTAGGAAGTAAAGTGTATTAAAAACTTCAGCAAACATTATTCTTAATAGTGAAATGTTTAAACTAATTCTTCTTAAAACCAGCAATAAGACAAAAGAACACCTTCTCTGATTTCTTCTATTCAAACTGTATTGGAGGTCCTAGCCTTTGCAGTAAGACATGAAAAGAATAAAAGGAGTAACAACTGAAAAAGAAGAAATAAAGCAACATTATTCACAGATAATTGTCTACAGAAAAAAACAATCTACAGACACTTTTAGAAGAAAATTTTTTACAGTCAGATTTATATACAAAAGCCAACTGTATGTACAATAAACCATTAACAAAAAATTTTTTAAAAAATATTCTTTTAAGGCCGAGCCCGTGGCACACTCGGGAGAGCGCAGCGCTGGGAGCACGGCGATGCTCCCGCCGCGGGTTCGGATCCTATATAGGAATGGCCGGTGCACTCACTGGCTGAGTGCCGGTCACGAAAAAGACAAAAAAATACATATATATATTCTTTTAACAATACCAGCAAAATTATAAAGTAACTAGTAATAAATCTTTCAAACATGTACTATGTAGGAAGAAAATTATAAAACTCTGAAAGACACTGAGAAGACTAAAAACTCTGAGAGAGAGGCAGATCTGTTCTATAAATATGTCATATTTTCTGCAAATCTATAGATTTAATATACTTTCAAAGAAAATGTAAGCAGATTTTTTAAATTGTGGTAAAATATACACAACAAAACATTTATCCTTTTAGCCATTTTAAAGTGCACAGTTCAGGGGCATTAAGTGCACTCACATGTTCTGCTTCTGCCAACACTACCCACCTCCAGAACTTTTCCATCACCCCAAATTGAAACCCTGTACTGCCCATTCTCTATTCCTTTTAGCCCCCAGTAGCCAGTTTTCTACTTCCTGTCTCTACAAATTGGACTACTCTAGGTACTTCACATAAGTGCAATCCTACAGAATTTGTCCTTTTGTGTCCACAGAATTTGTTTTGTTTTGTTTTGGGGGAACCTGACAAACTGATCATGGAAATGCAGAAGACCGAGAATAGTCAACACATTTCTGGATTATATTTTAGATATAATAATATAATATAATAATAGCAATATTTTATTGAAAAGCCAGGATAACTATAACAGTCCATTGTTGGGTTAAGGACATATAAACAGACTGAGTACAAAATAGACATCTGTGAAGTGGACTCACATAATATATGGAAATTTATAAATGCCAGAACGAGTATTACAGATCAATAGGAAAGAATGGCCAATTCGGTAAATGGTGCAGGAACAAATGACAATCCCTAAGGCAGAAAAAAACAAACTAGACCCCTTCCTCAACCCAGAGACAAAAATGTCTAGTGTATTAAAGAATTAAATGTGGAAAGTGAAACTCTCAAGTTTTTAAAAAATATATACTTGATGACCTCATAGGTTATGCTTTATTTATAAGGCTAAAAGACCATGCTACAAAAATCAATAAAAACAATCAAAACCATGGATCCTGAAGCCTGACTGTCTGGGTTCAAATCCCAGCTCTGCCCCTCACTAACCATGTAACCTTGAGAAAAATATTCAATCTCTGTGCCTCAGTTTCCTCATCTGTGAAATGGAAATAAGAATCTGCCTCATGGGGTTTTTAGTATTCAAACCTATAAAGTGCTTGGAACAGTAAACATATAATGAAGAAGGAACACAGGCAGAATAGAACTAGCAAGGTCTTAGCTCTTAAGTTGGGTAGTGGGTATATGAGCATTAATTTGACATATTTAGATATTTTTGTATACTGCTCATCAAATACTAAAAATTTCGAACAAGCATAAGTTGTGCCGTGTCAAGGCTCTATAAGCTCAGGCTCTGTAACAAGACACCAAAGGCAGGAGACAGTGGCAGCCTGAGCAGTACATACTTGGTTCTCAGCAGGTCACCCACAGACTCAGCCCAGTTTTGGAGTAGACCACAGAGCGGTTTTTCTTCATACTGTTTGGTATATTGGGCCAGCAGTTCCCGCACCACAACCTGTGCAAAGAGTTTATCACTCATCAGCCATGTCTCAGAAATGTACAAATGCCAGAGTGTCTTTACATACTGCAGCCAAATAAGATCTATTTGCCGCTAGCAAACTCCTTAGGAGGAATCAAACACAAGACCCCACCCTCCTAGGGGCCTCCATTTTCCCAGGGCAAATGCATGGCATTTACCTCACTTCCCTCCATCCCTCCCACTACCTACTTACCACTCTCTCCCCTGGCCTGTGTCAGCCTCTAACACTGGTCCTGGGACCAATCATTTTTGTTGACACTTCAGAGGAAACCCACTTGCCTTCTGTAGGCCAGAGGGCTAGCCTGTTCTCTTTTTTCCTCTGACATTCTCTGGTCAATTAAGCCTTTGAGGAATAGCATTAGAACGTACAAATAAAATGATCTCCCTAATCTCTTCCCTCAGCAGCTTTCTAGTTACAATCTGGGCTTAAAATGCTGCATGTTTTTCCAGGCGTGTTCAAAGATGTCCATGGTTAGCTCACTGCAGAGAGGGGCTCACTGACAGTTAGCAACAACCGCTAGGCAGGTGACTGAGGCTACCTTGGGCCAACCTGCCCCCACCGAGCCTCCAGCTGCTGCCAGCAGTGAGTGAGCCCAGGAAGAGTGAGACCAGCAGAGGAATCACACCTCGAGAACCCCACCCTCATTGCCAACCTACAGAATCACGAGCTAACAAATGGTTGTTTCAAGGCACTAAATTTGGGGATGGTTTGTTATAAATCAACAGGTAACTGATCCATTCTCTTTTGAGTATCAATTTTAGATACTTCTTCCTTGTTTTATATGCATGTTCTTATATAGATTATATAAATTTATATATGCTTTCAATCAATGGTATTTCATAAACGATATTTTTGGTTTGCATTGCTATATAGGATTCTATTTATCTGTTTAATGGCTGTATAATTTTCTTTGGGTAAATCATAGCTAACTAAAGATTTTCATTTGATTGGATATTCAGGCTGCTTCCAGTTTTTACAACGTCCTAATAACTTTGATATCAATATATTCAGACAAATAGCACTGTCCCTTTTTGGATTGTTACTGGAGAATAAATCCCCATGAGCTTGGTTGATACAGAGGTGTTTAAAGAGCACCACCCCGCCTATGAGAGGATGCTTAAAACCTGCCAAGGCATTTTTGCCTAGGGGAGCTTTATTGGTGTCGTGGACAGAGCGGGGTGTGCAACACATGGTACGGTCTCACCAACAGAGGACAGCACCACAGCCAGTGTCCTGTCAAATGCCATGTGGTCAAACACATGCAGGCAACTGAGAGCCCAGAGCCCAACTCAGTTACGCTGAATCTTTCAGGTTCTCCCGGCCCCCGGCCCGCGGAAGGATTACTCTCCCTTGCCCCTTGACATTGAGGCTTCAGACCAGTGCATAAGAGACTCAGCCATTTTCTCTTTTCCATTGCCACAGCAACCTGCAATATTCCAAGTTACAACTGCTCCATGAGCCTGGGCTCAGTTTGCATTTGAGGCCACCATGGAAATTTTGTGTAGAGATGCAGGCACCGGTTCATCTTGCCGTGATACATTTTTTTAAAAAAAATTTTTTAATATGGCACTTTGGCATGTTGATTGCATTTTGTTCATTTGTTTGTTTTTTTTTTAAAGATGACCAGTAAGGGGATCTCAACCTTTGACTTGGTGTTGTCAGCACCACACTCACCCAAGTGAGCCAACCGGCCATCCCTACATGGGATCCGAACCCATGGCCTTGGTGTTCCCAGCACCGCACTCTCCCGAGTGAGCCACAGGCCGGCCCCTTGCCGTGATACTTTATTATAAACTACTTTCCTTTAGTTTCCTGGAAGTCTTGTCTTGAATTCTTGAAATGATGCCTCTAGATAGGCTACATGATCCGTGACTTAACTTCAGAATAGTAAAGGGAAGGTTACAAAATATTTATTGTCAAAAAGAGGGCATTAGGGATTGAGAATCACTGCATTCTGGGTCAAAGAACTCAAACATTTTTATAGCTGTTGCCATTCAAAATAAATATGAAAATAAAACACTGCCAGCAATGGGAAAAATGGGGGAAATAAACTAAGTTTAACTAGAATTAAAATTATAATGATACAGCAATCAAGTTTAGTTGCACTAGCATCACTAGGATTAACATTTACATTTTTTGCTCTTGCCAATCTATTAAATTTATGATGGCTCTAGCTCTATCTCCTCCTTGCTACAGAAGCAACATCGCTCCAACTGTTAAAAGATTACTTTCTCTGGTTCCCGCCCCTCCGCAGCTTTGCCTTGCCGTGTTCCCTCCCGCGGCATGCACTGCTACCTGGTGGTACAGGGCTCGACTTGTCTGCTGGCTTTTCGTCTTTCTGCTGCCTGGGGTGTAAGTGCCAGGAGGTCAGAGTGTGTTCCTCCCTGTACCATCAGACAGTGTGTGATGCAGAGTCAGGAGCTGAGGAATCCCCCTTGAACAAGTGAATGAATAAATAAATCCCCTTCCTGTTCTCAGTATCTTCTCCACTACGTTCAGTTTCTTGATACTCTCCGTTAGCTTTCATCAGTGCTTCCACCTTTTCAATTTATACAAGTTAAACTGGGAGAAGTAACTTTAACTAGAATTAAAATGAGAATATTAGAATAATCAAGTTCCGGTGCTAAATGTAAGAGAAAGGGGTCCAGTCTAGTGTCACAAAATCAGGTTACTCATTTCAGATCTTCTTTTCTTTTTCTTTCCTTCTTGCTCCTTGCTTTTGGCATCTCTGCGCTTTTTGTGGAGCAGTCACCACCCAGACGGGGCACTCAGCAAAGGCACACTTGTTTCACCTCACAGATGAGCTACCCGATACCTTGTAACATACTGCATATTGTACTTATATGCAAATTCCTCAGCTTTCTATTTTAAAATAACTACAGATTCACAGAATTTGCAAAATTAAAATAGTACAGAGTTTCTCTCCAGCCTTCACCCTGATTCACCCAAAAGTGATCTCCTATATAACAACAGTGATTATCAAAACCAGGAAATTCAATAAAATTTTTACTCTTTGAATGTTTTAGTTGTAGTAGAGATTTCGTTATTTTTGTAAAATGAAACATTACTTTTTGTAATACAAGTGATTACATCCTTACTTAAGTCTCGTGTTTTGCTTATACCAGATTTTCATAAGACAACTTGTGATACTATTTCTTTCTAGGTGATTGTGAGTGGTGTTTTTGTGGCTCTCTATACAATGCTCAGTATATGTGGATACTCTTTTATTTTCTTATACACCTGCTCAGTAGGTTCTTAAGAGAACTCTAGTATGACTGAGTAGTCACAACAGCCATGTTCTTCTTTTATTTAAGCATGTATTCCAGTGATTATTTTTTTATTAGTGAAACATAATTGATTATACATATCTATGGGGTACCACATTGAATATCAATACCTGGGTGCAATATTTGATGCTCAAATCGGGATAATTAGTATATTCAACATTATACAATGTAATCATTTTTTGTGGCCCTTTACCCATTTCTTGCTAATCCTTCCTCCCTCTACTACTTTCCCACCTCTGAGAACAGCCATGTTCTTTTCTTTTAAAAAAGATTCCATCTGCAGAAGGAATCAAGCTAATCTACAGCCGACATTTGGAAACTATGAGTCTAAGCAATTGTACAGAGTGATGACATCATAAAGATGCATTTATGATAAATATCATATGCATCATGCAGCACCGATTATGTAACATCAATAAAAGTTCTTTTTTAGGTCAAATTGCTTTTCAAGGCATCTATGAAGCAACTAGCATTTCTACACACTAAGTATTTCACTGATTTATGCTGCGTACAGTGAAACTTGAATTAAAAAGTCTAACAAGCAGTTTTGCTGCCAAGGCAGAAACACTTAAGGCCAATTAGAATAGAAAAAAGATGATTCCTAAGGAAACCCCTCCAGATATCCACTCTGCATCACACAGTGGGGCCATGTGTGGGTTTGTCCCTGCAGGATGATGGACTCACTCAAAATGACAGCGTTTATTATCACTGGGTCCCAACCATGACTCAGGAAGCACTAGGCAGGACCAGCTACATAATTTGGGACCTAGTGCAAAATTCTGGGCCCCATGTTAAAAAATTATTAGGAATTTCAAGATGAGAAGAGAGCACTAAACCAAGCACAGGCCCTTCCATGTGCGGGGCCCTGGACCCACTGCACAGCCTCACCCCATGACACTGGCCCCAGGGTTCCAATAGGATTGCCAGATAAAAGGAAGGACACCCGGTAAATATCTGGACACTCAAATATTGCATGAGACACACACTAAAAATATATTTTTATTTGCTACATCTGACAACTTTAAGATTCTGGAGGGAAGCTCAGTGGTCACCCTGGGTGACCTGAGAATGAAGAAAAGATCAAGTGAGCAGGATTCTCCACCAAGCGTTTTAACTCTTTACCTCTTTTAGATGCTGGACATCCCATCAAGGTGAGATTTCTTTGAGTTGAATCTTTAAAAATTCCCTGGGTAGAAGAAATGAGTGAGAGTGAGCAAGAGCGAGAGAGAGAGAGGGAGAGTGAGAGGGAGAGAGTGGGAAGGAAGGGGAGTGATGTATGGAGGGAGAAGGAAGTTGAGGAGCAGAGAAGAACTACTTTAACACACAAACTAGTATGTAAGATGCTCTGAGTCGTCGCTGGGTTTTGAACACGGGTGTGAACTTTCAGGAGGATGGATGAATCCGAAGCAGTGATTTAGGCCCAGCAAAAATTCATGCACAATTCAATTAAACTTAAGAGTAGTTACTTTTTTGTCACTGTGTTTAAGTTAAATCTGGACCAAATTTAACTTATCTTCTCAGCATCTCTTTCTAATTAGAAAACAAAGTGCGTCCCCTGTGGTCCCTCCTTCATTCCACCCACATTTGTGCAGCACTTACTAGGTCCAAGGCATTCACTGTTGATGTTAAGTATAGTGGGGATTGGAAAGATGATTGAGACACGTCTGTACCTCAGGGGCTTCCAGACTAGGAGGACAGACCAGCACGTGCACAACTATATCAGTGGCATGTGTGAGAAAACCACAGACACAGAAGCACAGCAAGTCAGATTAGATCCCTCTACAACGAGAATCAGGGAAGGCTTCATGGTGGAGGGGAGCTTTTGACCCAAGCCCTAAAGGACGGATAAGCTTTGTTCATTTATTCATTCATTTATTCAACACCTAATGGTAGCATCTGCCATTTTCTTTGAGCATCTACTAAGGCTAAGCTCTGTTCCAAACTCTTTAGCTAGCATAACTAATTTAATCCTCATGACAATTTGGATGGTTCATAGAATCATCCCGTTATAAGATAAGACAGCTGAGGCCTAGAAAGATTAAGCAAGTTGCCAAGATCACACAGCCAGGAAGTGGTGGGGCTGGGACGTAAACCCAGAGTCCATGCTCTTAACAATTCCACACCTAAACTGCACCTACTGAATGTCAGGCTCTGCACTTGGCACTGGGGGTACAAAGAGAAAGCAGGAACCCTCAGTGTGCTGGGAGGCTGAAAGGAACAGACAGCAGGACAGTACTGTGTGATGAGGTGACAAGTGAACTCAAAGCTCAGAGGGCACAGATGAGGCAGCGCAGTCACACTGCCCGAGTTCTGAGCCCAAGAAGGAGTGCGTGGAGAAGCACGGTGCCAGGTGAGCCGCAGCTGGCTCAGGGCAGGGGCTGCACACTTCGGGCCTTGGCTGCCGGCCAAAGAGCTGACTTTATCCAGAGGGGAATGGAGAGCCAAGTGACAGACCACAGTGTCACCACCTGGAGGCTGGCGTGGTGGCAGGAGGCTGCCAGGTGAGCCATCTCTGCTACTTCCTGTTAGAATTTCTTACCCACAGAGTCCTCGAGCACCACAAAGTGGCTGTGGCTTCATGCCCCTGAGTTGGGAAGTGTTTGTCATGCAGCCATAGACCACACAGCCTGGGAGTGCTTCTGGTCCCCTTTTCCCTTCCTTGGGCCTCTTCTTCTTCCCTTTCCTGCCCTTCTGATTCCACACACCTGAGCCAAATTAAATCAGTTCTCCTGCCACATTTTGTGGCCCTCATCCTGAGCTGCCATGGACCCAGGCCGCACAGAGCTCCCCTACCTGAAACCTGCCCAGGCTAGCTCATGCCAGAGCAGGGACTCGAGCCCTGGTGTCTGGGGATCAAACCATCCCAATATACAGAACCCAGAGCTGTATCTGATGTGGGGGAATGAACATGGAGCTTATAATCTAGTGGCCACAACACGGCCTTCACTGAGTCCCTGCTGTGTGCTGAGGACTCTGTAGGACTGTCTTAGTCTCTTTCCTGCCACTTAGAATACCTGAAACTGGGTAATTTATAAAGAAATGAAATTTATTTCTTACAGTTTTGGAGGCCAGGAAGTCCAAGGTCAAGAGGCACATCTGGTGAGGGCTTCCTCCTGGCAGGGATCCCCACAGAGTCTCGAGGCAGCACAGGGCATCCCATGGCTAGGGCCAAGTGTGCCCTGTGCTCTCTCCCTCTCCATGTAAAGCCAGTCTGCTCCCATGATAGCCCATTAAGCCATTAAGCCATGAATGGATTAATCCATTCACAAGGGCATAGTCATGATACAATTATCTCTTAAAGGCCCCACCTTTCAAATACCATATTGGGAATTAAGCTTTAACACAGCTCTGGAGGGAACAAACATTCAAATCATATCAGGGAGTAATTACACCATCCTACCAGGTGCAGATGAGTCCCCATTTCACAAATGAAGGCTCTAAGTCTCAGACAGGCTGAGCCTAGGATTTCACCCTTAGTCAGTGTGTGTGAAACAGAGTTCACGTGTCCGACCGCGAGGCTGCCGGCCCTTGCCTTAGCGGGCCTCCTTCCTTCAGACCACACTCCTTCACAGCTTCTTTCAGTGACTGCCCAAGGTGGGAACTTCCCATCACTAGAGGCAAACTTCCAGGAATGCATTGGATCTGAAGGAAGGGAACTTGCGATTCTCACCCTGGTTCTCACCCCACCCCACGGAGGGACACCAACCTCCTCCATCAGCTTCCAGGGCCGTGTAGTCGATAGAGTAGAAACTCTCAGAGAAGTTAGCAGTTAAGGGTCTGTACCTACCGTGTGTGAGGCCCTGCGGCTCATCCCACCCCCAGATGGGTGTCGTTTGAAAACACCACTCCCCACCAGCCATTTCACATTAAAAAACAAATTGTTTGCTCACTGTCTGTTGAAAGCTTGGAATTTCTGGAAAGCCTGAACCCATGCTCCCCTAAGGCAACTGTCAGTGGGAGCTCGGCAGCAGATGTAGCCCTAGAAAGGGACAAGGGCCTCCATCTGCCCCAGTCCCCACCATGCGCTGAGACTCATGGGTCTGCTGCTGTTATTTAGATCCTTGCCTGGCGCATTCAAATGCCACTGACTTGGTGACGCCCGGTGTGGGCCTTGTCCAAGGATCCCATGCAACTGGTGTGAGGAGCCTGGGATAGTGCCCCTGCCCCCCATGCCTGCCCCCTCCCGGTCTCTTGCCCTGATGACTGGGCTACCTGTGGCTGAACTGTGGAGGCCAGCTCCGGAGCACACCTCCCTGTGCACAGCTGCTGCTTGTCGCTGCCTGCTGTTAGCGGTCATGTCCCAACGTCCCAATGTCCCACAGACTTTTCTTTCTGGCCCAAACCTCTCTCTTAAGAGATAGAAAATGCCAGGTCATCACCCTCAGCCTCTCGTTCAGCTAGGGCATGGCACCCTGGCACAGTCCTAGTCAAGGGGACTGACAGGAATTCAGCTGAAGGCTTCTGGGGAAGGTTTTCTCTAGGGCTCTGTCTGCCCCCTGGAATTGCAGCAGTTGTTTAAAGGCACTGATGAGATGACCCAGGAACAATTCCAGTGTCAGTGGAGCTGAAAGCTGGAAAGATGCCAGAGCCTCAAGTGGGCCAGCCCTGGGGGCGCCATGGAGGATGTCAGGTGTTCTTATGGTTTTGGCCACATTAAATGGGTACCACACACAGACAAATGTGTCCTGACTGATAACCCTGCTAGCAACTGGGTTCAAATGGAACTCCCCAAAGCTATGAGCCCACCCTTCCCAGTGCAGGGCAGGGCAGCTGCTGCTGCAATTGGTCCCCAGGATTTTCCCATCCACCCCCCACCTCCCGGGCCTTCCTCTGCCCACCAGCCCCCTATATCTCCCTCACTTCCAGCAAGTTTCCCCGTGATGCGTGAGGACGTCGGTCTCCTCCTGACACCCAAGCCCTAACCACACCACTGCCATAACAAGCAGTCCGGGGTAGTTGGAATAGATGCTGATTGTGTACTTTTTTATTGAAAGAGAAAGTAATTGAAGCTTTAAATCTGCAACAAAATAAATAATTAAATGGCAATGAGGAGAACATTAAAAAAGAAATCCCCAGAAGTTTTCTATAACTCCGGTAAAGTACAAACCCCTTCTGAAGAAAAAAAAAAAAATTCTCCTTAAACCCCCATGTTGACTTAAGTTGTTTCAGATTATAATGTTACTTAAACATGTTCAAACAAAACACTAGATATAAACACCTTATGTTTATAGCTCTTGTTCAACCATAAACTATGAAATTAAATGCAAGCAAAAGCACAAAACCAACAAGGTTCAGGTCAACAGCCCTAAAAACATGTGGCAGACTGGTTCAGCAGCTCAGCCCTCCCCAGCCGTGGGGTTCCCTTGTGTGGGTTACACCCGCATTGCCAGGCTCCCTGCGGCCTGAGAAGCCCTCCTTCCAGCACCACCGTGATCCCTGGGCCTTCACTTGGCACAAACACATTTTTCCAGTTATAGAAAACCTGTCTTTCCTTTTCTCGTTGGTTCCTGGTGATCAAGGTGGTGTCATGGTGCCAAAGGCTCACAAACACAAAGACAAAGCTGGAATCCAGGGCAGTGTCTGGTTATATGGTTGCTCTCCCAACAATCCACATAAGCCACTTAGACTACTTCTGTTTAGATTATCATCAAAAGTAAAACACACAATTAACATGTTCTTGTCAAAAACTCATTGACTCCAATTTGAAACACAATGCGAAAATCAAAGTCGTTGCAAAACTCAGAATCTGTACAGAAGGTGAAGGTGTCACTTTGAGGAGCAGAGAAGCAAAGATAAACAAGCAGCCCAGATTCAGAAAGCTCTTTTTTTCCAAAATCTCACACATGGAGTCCTTGAGGAGAGCTTTAAATATTTAGATGCTGCAACATCTGGTTTTGAAAAAGATTAGTACCAGCTTTGAGCGTGGGTCAATGCATTTACAAAGAGAAAAATGGAATGTTGGTTCAAACTACCTTGGTCAGCTTTTCTAAAATCATCCCAAAGCCCATTCAAATTCCCCAAAAATGAATGATCACATTTTGGAAATACTTCATGTCAATTCCATCCCCACGCAGATCTTCAAGCCCTCCTCTAGACTGCGGCTCGGTCCCACGCCCACTCTTGGCCACCCCACCACAGCCCACCCAGCCTCCACTAGTCAGGCCGCTGCTGGCCTCTCTGGCTTCAGTCTACACACCTCTATGCTCCCCTAATTTTTTCTGCCATCATCAGAAGTGATTCTGGATGACAATCCCCATCTCTAGGTCTTAGGGAAGATCTCTTGAGCCGCTTGTGCTGGTTCTGCTGGGTGACGCCGTCCTCAGCCCTCCCTTGTTCTCTCTCCCCAGGAGCCTGCAAAAGAGGGAGGCAGCTGATCTTTCAGGGAAGCAGGGCTGTCACCCACAGCCACAGCAGCACTGTGCCAGCTGCTCCTCGTACCCCTGCTGTTGCCATCTGGATCTCAGGCCATTTAGAACTGGTGCTGCACAGCCATGCGATTGAGTTGGCCCAAGCTTTTCCTCCTCTGATTTTAAGGGTATCTGGCACTTTTCTCCTTCTGGCATCGTAACATCTCCACCTGCTGATCACCAGGGCTCGCCTCTAGACAGACGGCTGAGGCTTCAGTGAGAGTGATCTTGCAGGTTCCTTCCTGGAGCAGAGAAGTTTTGGTTCTTCAGCCAAGGCCCAGCCCTCACCCACCGCCTTAGCCAGGCTGGCCCCAGGGTCTCATTCTAGCAGCTGGTGTTTCGCTTGTTTGGGGGAAGACCCTGGAATTCTCCCCAGTGGGGAGAATTCCCCCACTTTTTTTTTTCTTCTCGGTACAAATTCATTTCATTCTTCTTCAGACTATTTTCAAAAAAAGCAGTGGTGCACTGTTTTTCCAGAAATACGCCTTTATTGATTTAAACATATGTGTATTATAAAATCCATACATGTATTTACATGATTGCTACAAAAAAGGTTACAGCACTGTGGTATGTACATATCTACAGGTACATTCTTTCTGCTCATCCCTGCTCTTCCTGTGTGAGCTCCCCCCCCCTTTTTATATTTAAGAGGATTATTTTTTTAACGGCTTTAAATACAGCTTGATTTTTAAAATTCAAAACCATATTAAATGGTCTTAAATAAAAAGTTAAACTCTCCTACCCAATCCCTTACCTCCAGCACTTCACTTCAGAAATAACCATCTTTAAGTAGTTTTTGCTCTGCTAGAAGAAGCTTCCAAGTGTCAAGGTCAAATGGATTCTCATGTCATGCTTTAGTTTGCTTTGTAGTTGGACCACGCTTTTCTTGAGCAGTTTTGTTTTTCCTGGAGTCTTAATGGTTTTTTATTTCTCTTGTTTCAAGAAGAAACATATGCCTTTTCCATCATATCACCAAAATCTTCTGGCTTCTTAATCATACTATTTGTTGAATAGAAATCACTTCCTTCTCCAAGTCCTTCTGCTGCGGAGGCCTGAGGTCAATCTGACTCTGTCCCTTAGTGAATAATCTTCTGTGTTTTCAGTTGGAGGGTTTGGGGGCCCTCTCTCTGTCCTTAACTGATATTCTGAAATTCTCCAGGCTGTTTTTAGGCTCTTATCTTTTCTGGTGGGTCCTGCCAATCTCTAGACTTCTGTCTTTCTTCAGATCTGGGGGATTTTCTCTATTTCTCTGATTGTGCCTACCTGTCTGTATTCTCTGCTCCTTCTGTCAGAAATGTTATAGACTTCCTAGATTTCCTAGATTTCATTCATATGTCTTAGCCTTTCCCTTTTATTTCCCTTTCCCTGGTCTTCCTGATCTTCATTCTGGGACGTGTCCTCAAATTTGTCATTTAGCCCTTAAAATGGGTTTTTTTATTTTGTAAATGTATACTTTCAATTTGAAAGGCGCTTTTTATTCTCTGAGCACTGCTTTTTCATAGCGGCTGTTCTTGTTTCACGGACGCACTTTGGTGGGGTTACTGATTAGTCTGTTTCCCTGCCTTGCTTCCTCCAGTGCCAGCTGCTGTTTGCTCACCCTGTTTCTTTTTCATGTTGTTGGTTTTTTTCTTAAATGTCTAATCATCCTTACTAGATAATATTATGGAATTATTGTTCATTTTTCTTAGGTGTAATAATGGTATTTTGTTTTTATAAGAAAAGGTCCTTATTTTTAGAAAATGAATGTTGAGGTTTTTAGGAATGAAATGTCTAGATGTCTGCAATGTACTCTCAAATGGTTTCACACACATGCATATAGGGTAAGAAAGAAAATTTACATGGGGCAAAGTGTTAACATTTGATAAAACCAGGTAGAGGGTGGGCCTAGGTGTTTATTACCCTAGTCTTTTAACTTTCTCTTGAAATTTCTGTTTGAAATTTTTTATAATAAAAGTTAGAATAAGAAAAATGAAACAAAAATATCTGGTGATGTTTGATTGCTCATTGTCCACATATCTTTGGGAAAGTATGCTCGGGAGTCTAAAGTCCCTATGAAATCAGCTTTCTTACAGGAAAACAGATACCTCTACATCTTTTTTTCCCCCCTCAGTTCAAGTTTAATAAAAACTACAAAAGATCAGCAGGCTGACACCCCACTACCTGTGCGTGACACACATTCAGCTGGCCTGCCCCACACGGCTCAGGCCATTACTGCTGCTGGAGAAAGGCTGGCCTCCCCAATCCCTGCAGGAAAGGCCTGGCCTGGCCCACATCTTGGCTGAGTCTAAGGTCTAGTGCATTAAGCATGAAACAAGTACAGAAGAAGTTTTGTTCTCATGGCTGCCCACTGCAGCCCAGCACTGAAACAACCCAGCACTCACTTCTGCTTGGAGAAATACTCTTTGCTCTTTGTGACATCAGGCTTGATGGTATCACAGCCAGGCTTCCAGTCAGTGGGCCCACATCTTGCCATCAAGAGTTCTGAGACAGAAGTCCGCAACAGAAGCTGCCCCAACCAGTCAGGAAGAGGATGCCCCTTCTTGGTCTTTAATCAAGTTAACTGTAGGTCATTTGCATTTTTACACATTTGCACTGCAGGGTAATGAACAATACATGCCAAGCCTCTGACCGATGACGTTCTCTAGGAAATCTGCCAGAATGGATTAGGAAGGGATCTGTCTTGGTGTATCTCTAATGAAGCAAAAGAAAGTTATAATGGGATTTCATGGATGTGGGTAGTAATTGGATTTAGTGGAAGGTATAATTAAATTCCACCAAGGGCCTATAACCTCTGCCCCAGGAAATAATGAAAGGGTCAGAAAACCTTCCACCTTGCTTAAAAGGAAACATGTAAAGCCTGCAGAAACTCTGAAGCACAGCTCCCCAATCACGGCCCAGCAGCCCCGGCACCGTTAGGATCGTGAAAAGCTCTCACCTTCAGGAAGAGGGTTGAAAGTGCTGTAGGTAATACCAGAACATTGTGACACTCATTGACCTGTTTCTGTCCCCAGTCTGGTGAAATTTCCATCTCTACTTCAATAAGGAGAATCAAAGCAGTATCCAGCCCAGAGAAGGGTAGCCTCCCCAAGATATGCAGATACCAGCACACAAGTAGAAGGCAAGGTGGACGTGCAGGCAGCCAGCATCGCCTCCGCTGTCATTATGTAGCCATCAACCCTGGATGCCGAGCTGCCTGGAACTCTGGCTATAACACAGGGCACGTCAACCAACAGGTTTCCTGTGAGGCTGTGTTGACTGACAGCATGCAGGCAGGCTGACCCCCTCCCCAGCACTAAGCTAGAGTAGTAGGGTTCTCAGTCCCTCACTGCAGGAGACCAAGCCCTCCCTAGGCAGGCTGTTAAGCATTCTTCCCAGACAGGTTTCCAGATTTCCATGTGGCACATGCTATTGCTGTAGTCAGATGCTCTGCTATTAGGCAGGCCTTTATGCCCTGCTCTCTGTCCAAATCCCTCTCCTCCTCTTAATCCCAGTGATCCAGTGCCTCTCCAGAGTCATCCAAGAGAAACGACTCCTACCTCCAGCTGTGTCCATTCAGCTTCTGTCTTAGCTTGGGCTGCTATAACAAAATACCATAAACTGGGTGGCTTATTAACAACGGAAATTGATTTTCCACAGTTCTGGAGGCTGGAAGTCCAAGACCAAGGCACTGGCAGATTCAGTGTCTGGTGAGGGCCTGTTTCCTGGTTCATAGATAGTGCCTTCTCACTGTGTCCGCACATGGTGGAAGGGGCCAGGCAGTTCTCTGTTATAGGGCACTATCCCATTCATGAGGGCTCTGTCCTTGCGACCTCATCACCTCCCAAAGGCCCACCTCCTGATACCATCACATTGGGTTTCAACATATGAATTACGGGGAGACACAAACATTCAGACCACAGTAGGCTGACCCATCAATTTCATACCAATTTTATTCCGTACTTTCCATTCTCCAGAAATTAATCAAAATCCCTGGTCTTTTGATGTCTCCTTTCCCACCATCAATGCCATTGCAGATTTATTCCCTTTTATGATTCCTTCTAGTTATTTCAGTAGGATTTGAAGAGGGAGGAGCAGCAATATTGGTGCTCACATCATCGCCCTGAACCAGAATCTTCCCCTGGCTTTCGGTCCTCCTATTGACGTTACAGTGTTTAAGTGTCTTCCACTTTCCTTCTCACTCTGGATGCCATGGGATTACTTTGCCCACTCCCTAAAACCACCACCATGTTTTATCTTCCCTCTTCTTAGCAATACAATCAGGAAGGGCATACACCTTGTCTTACGGCACCATGCGCAGAAAAAAGTTAACACAGCAGGGGAGACTGTTATCTCCGGAAAAGCCTGCTTGCAAAGACGGCCCTTAGCTGGCATCTGGAAACCTGGATGCCGGAAGGGTTCCCACCACCCCCTGCCGTAACTATGGCTCACGATGCCTAAACCGTTTGTTCAAACAATGGGGTTCATGCTGAACACCTGTTTTCCTTCTGAAAGTCTGCAGTTTGATTCATGCTAGGCAGACGGTGCCTATCTGAACAGCCTTCAGTAAAAACCTTGGACACTTAGCTTCCCTGGTAAATGACATTTCAAATGTGTTGTCACAATTCATTGCTGGGGGAATTAAGCATATCCTGCATGACTCCATTGGGAGAGGACTCTTGGAATCTTGTGGCTAGTTTCCTCTGAACTTCGGCCCATATCCCTTTTTCCTTTCCTGATTTTGCACTGTGTGTGTGTGTGTGTGTGTGTAGATGTATTTTTCATATATGATTTTGCTGTAGTGAGTCTTAGCCATGAGTACATCTATATGCCGAGTCTTTGAGTTCTCCTAGTGAATCATCAATGCTGGGGGCGGTCTTGGGGATCTCCAACACACATCACTTATATATGAAGAGTTTCCAGCTGGATCATAGCTTGAGGTAGCATTTTTCCAGCATGTGTCTGGAAGATGTCTGTCTGGTAAATTGGCCAAAGAAGGCTTACACAGTCTGGATTTAATGTCCCTGGTGATCTCCTTCTTGGCAGACTGAAACTGGACTATCCTCGGTTCCTTCCTCACCCCAGGCTTTGAAGCACTTGCGTGTGTGTTCCTAGTGCACAAGAGTGCTCCGCCTGTGTTGGCACACATCCCCTGAGCAGTGCTCAGGCTTCCAGCCCAGCATCCCTGCAGCCCGTGGTCCAGTGTTCCTCCTGTCATTTCCCATGATCCCCTTTATATGATAAACAGCAAGGAGTCCCTGTTTCTCCCCATACTTCCACTTTGGTCCGTAGTTAGACATTGCAACCATTCCTGTAACAAATTTAACAGCCTTTCCCTAATGCCCACAAGCTAGAACTTGCAATTAAAGCACTAAATCACAACTTCAGGGCCAAGTGATTTTGAACCATGTGCTTAAGTGTAAAACAAACTCTCAAAGAGAAAGTTGTCAAAAACAAACAAAAAAAAAACAAAAAAACTCGTACACAGGGATCACCAGCTGAGATGGAGAATGTGAATTAGTGTAATGTCTGAATTACAGAATATTCTTAAGTGGTGGTTTTGCTACAACATTTACGCAGGAGGGAGACAAAGAACAGATGACTTTTAATCTAGCCCAAGTTAAATTGCAATTCTTAATTCTCCCCAAATTACTTACTTTACTGGTGACATCTCTAAAGGCTAAAATAATAAGGCAGCAGGGGAAAGGTGCCACTGAATACCAGGTAATATTGTACTTTTCAACGGACTACACTAGATACCAGAATAGCATTCTAAAAACGTCTGAGTTACTCTTTAAGTTAGCAATTCTTCCATTACAAAAATCAGCCATCTCATTACATTACACTTTTAAAATATATAAAAATGGAAAGAATGTTCTTTTTCAGTCATCCAGAGCCCTTACAACATAGAGATACCAATATTTTGCTATATTTCTTTCTAAACTTATGCATGTACAGGTTTTTATTTCTTCTTTTAAAATTTTTTGGATATAATCGTAGATTAATTTGCAAGAATGCAGTTGTAAGAAATAATTCAGAGAGATCCCATGCACCCTTGACCCAGTGTCTCCCAGGGGTAACACCCTGAATAGCATAGTACATCTTCCCAAACAGGAAAAATGATGTTGGCACAATCCACAGAACTTATCCAATTTTCACATGCAGAAGTGTGTGTGTGTGTTAGGTCTATGCGATCTTAACTTATGTGTAGATTCATGTGACCACTACCACAGATAGAATGCACAACAGCTCCATCACAAGGATCCCTCATGCTACCTGTTTACAGCCTCTTTCCTCCCTAATTCCTCCCTCATTCCTGGCAACACTGATCTGATCTTCAGTGCTATAATTTTGCCATTTCAAGAATGTTATATAAATGGAATGAGACAGTATGTAGCCTTTTAAGATTGGTTTCTTTAACGAAGCATCCAGGTAGTTGTGAATATCAATAGTTTCTTGTTTTTCACTGCTGTGTAGTGTTTCATGGTGTGGATGTACCACTGTTCCTTTAGGCACTCACCTGTTGAAGGACACAGATTATTTCTACTTTTTGGCTATTATGAATAAAGCAGCTATGAACAATCATGTGCAGGTTTTTGTGTGAACATAAGTATTCGTTTCTCTGGGAGTAAATGTCCAAGGGTGTAATCACTGGTTATATGGTAAGCATACATTTACTTTTCTAAGAAACATCTGTACTCTTCTCTGGAGTGGCTGTAACATTTTACATACCCACCAGCAATACATGAGTGATCCAGTTTCTCTCCTTCCTTGCGAGCATTATATGTTACTAATATTTATTTATTTTTGGCATTGTGCCAGGAGTGTAGTGATATCTCACAAGAGGTTTTAATTTGCATTTCCATAATGACTAATGATATGTATTTTTTGTTTTGTTTTGTTTTTTGTCCTTTTTGTGACTGGTAAGGAGAACACAACCCTTGGCTTGGTGTCGCCCACACCGCGCACCGGCCATCCCTATGTAGGATCCGAACCTGGGCAGCGGGAGCGCCGCTGCGCTCCCAGTGCTGCACTCTCCCGAGTACGCCACGCAGTCGGCCCATGATATGTATTTTTTCATGTGCTTATTTGCCATTGGTATATCTCTTCAGTGATATGTCTGTTCTCATCTCTTGCCCACTGTCTAGCTGGATTGCTTGTTTATTACTGTTGAGTTTGAGAGTCCTTTATATATCCTAGATGCAAGTCCTTTGTTCGATGTGTCATTTGCAAATATGTTCTCCCCATCTATAGCCTGTTTTTTCATTCCCATCAAAGGGTCTTTCACAGAACAAAAACTTCTAGTTTTGATAAGTTAATCAGTTTTTACATTGATGAATTATGCTTTTGATGTCAAGTCTAAGAACTTTTTCCATAGCCCTAGGTCTCAAGAATTTTCTCCTAGGCTTTTTTTTTTTTTTTTTTTTTTAAGTTTTATCATTTTACATTTTACATTTAAGTTAATAATAGTTAGTAATCCATTTTGAGTTAAATTTTTTAAATGTGTGTGACTTAGGTTGAGATTGATTTTATTGCCTATGGATATCCAAATACTCCAGCACTATTTATTGAAAAGACTATCTTTCTTCCATTGAATTGCTTTTACAACTTTGTCAAAAATCAGTAGGGCATATTTTTATGGGTCCATTTCTATGTCCTCCATTCTGTTCCACTTAACCATGTGTCTGTTTCTTCACCAATAGCACACTGTATTGATCACTAGCTATATAATGAGCCTAAATATTGGGTAGTGTGATTTCTCTCACTTGATTCTTCTTTTTCAGAATTTTATTTCAGTTATTCTAGGTCCTGTGCCTTTCCATGTAAATTTTAAAATAAGCTTGTCTATGTCTATCAAAAACTTTGTTGTGATTTTTATAGAAATTACATTAAATCTATAGATCATTTTGGGGATAACTGACATCTTTCCTAAGCAGAGTCTTCCAATCCATTAACATAGTTTGACTCTCTATTTATTTAGGTCTTCTTTGATTTCTTTCACCAGCATTTTATAATTTTCAGCATACAGACTTTATATATTTTACACGTATACATAAGTATTTCATTCTCTTCAAAACAATTATAAATGTTATTGCATTATAAATTTTAGTTTTCACACATTCATGTTAGTGCACAGAAATGTAATTGATTTTTGCATATTTATCTCATATCCTGAAACCTTGCTAAACTCAATAAGTTCTAGGAGTCTTTTTGTAGATTCTTTGGGATGTTCTATTTAGACAAACATGTAATCTGCAAATAGGGATAGTTTTTATTTCTTCCTTTCTAATAGCTATGCCTTTTATTTATTTATTTTTTGCCTTATTGCGTTGGCTAAAACTTCCAGCACCATGTTGAATAACAGTGGACATTCTTGCCTTTTTCCTAATCATGGGGGGAAAGCATTCAATGTTCCACTATTAAAAATGATATTAGCTATAATTTGTGTATGTTCTTTATCATGTTGAGGAAATTTCCCCTCTTTCTTAGTTTCCTGAGTTCTTTTTATCATAAATGTTGTTGGATTTTTCCAAATTTTTTTTTCTCTATAAACTCATATGATCATGTGAATTTTTCTCCTTTAGTCTGTTGATGTGGTGGATTGCATTTGATTGACTTTTGAAATGTTGAAGAAGCTTTGCATACCAGGATAAATTCCACTAGTTTGTCATGTATAATTCCTTTTATACATTGCCAGATTCAATTTGTTAATATTTTATTGAGGATTTCTGTTATCTAAGTTCATGAGTGATAATAGTATGTAGTTTTCCTGTTTTTTTTTTTTTTTTTTTTTTTTTTTTGGTCTACTTTTAGTATCAGGACAATACTAGCCCCCTAAAATGAGCTGGGAAGTGTTCTCTTCTATTTTCTGGAAGAGAGTGTGTAAAATTCTTCTTTAGATGGTAGACAGAATTCTCCAATTAAACCCAGGCCTGGAGATTTCTTTTTAAGGAGCATTTTTTTTAATTATTAAAAATTCAATTTCTTTAAGATTATAGAACAATGCAGGCTTTGTATTTCACTTTTGTTGCATTTGGATAGTTTGTGGTTTTTAAAAAATCAATCCATTTCTTTTAAATTGTCAGATTTGTGAATATAAAATTATTTTATCATATTCCCTCACTATTCTTTTAATGGCTGCAGGATCTCTAGAGATACATTCTGTTTCATTACTAATATTGGTGATTTGGGACTTATTACTTTATCTTTGTCATTTGTGCTAGAAGGTTATCAACATCATTGATTCTTTTCAAATAACCTACTTTTTTGTTTTATGGATTTCTATACTGTTCTCCTGGTTTCAATTTCATTAATTTATGCTCTTATTTTTATTATTCCCTTTCTTGTGCTTGATTTGTATTTATTTTGGTCTTCTTTTTCTATTTTCTTGAGGTAGGTACTTAGATGATTGATTCGACACCTTTTCTCTTTTCTAAAATAACCATTTAGTGCTATGAATTTTCCTCTTATCACTTTTTTATCTGCATCCAACATATTTTGATGTGTTGTGTTTTCATTTTTATTCATTTCTATGTATTTTTAAAGTTCATTTAATACTTCCTGTTTAACTGATGGATTATAAAAGTGTGTTGCTTAATTTCCAAGTATTTGGAGATATTCCTCTTGTCTTTCTGTTATTGATATCTAGTTTCACTCTATTATGATGAGAAAACATATTCTGTATCATTTTATTTATTTTTTAAAATTTGTCCAAGTTTGTTTTATGGTCCAGAATATAGTCTGTCTTGGTGAAAGTTCCACAAGTACTTGAAAAACATACGTATTCTGCTCTTGTTGGATGGAGTGTTCTATATATATATATATATATATATATATATATATATATATATATATATATATATATTAATTAAATCCTGTTGCCTAAGTACATTGTTTAGTTCTTCTATATCCTTTCTGATTTCTTGTTTAATAGTCTGTCAACAGCTAAGAGTAATAAGCTGAAGTGTCCAACTATAATTGCTTGTCTATTTCTTCTTTCATTTCTATCAGGTTTTTTCTCCAGTACAACATCATATTGTTGTATAGTTACACACACACACACACACACACACACACACAGAATCAGTCTAGTGGTACTGATGTTTTACCACTGTGAGTAAAGTGTAGAAACCTTACTTCCATTTAGGTCTCTTTACCCACTTTTAAATATAATTGTCTGAAGTATTTCCTCTACATATATCAAGTAATAAAAAATCCTATCCTCCTGAGACTCTGATAATACAAATGCTCATTCTTCTGTTATTGTTACATAGATCTCCATGCTTCTGTTCATTTTTTCCTTTTCTGCTGTTTAGACTGGGTCAGTTCTATTGATCTGTCCTCCAGTTTGCCGACTCCATTCTCTATCATATCCAGTCTATTAACAGACTCATTCTGCAAGTTTGTTATTTCAGTTATTGTATTTTTCAATTTTGTAATTTGCATTTGGTCACCTTTTACTTCTGTTTCTTTGCTGATTTTTAAATTTTTAAAAATTTGTTCCAAGAGCATTTGTAATTACCTTTGAAGCACTTTTATGATGGGTAGTTTAAAATCCTTGTCAGATAATTCTTGGTGTCAGTATCTGTTGATTTTCTCAGTTAAGTTGTAATTTTCCTGGTTGTTTGTATGACAGTGATTTTTCTTTTATCCAGGGTATTTGGATATTATGTTATGAGATGCTATTTAATCCTGAAATGTAGCAAAAAGGCCTGATGGGTGAGTATGTTTATCTTCCTGCTGAATCCCACCAATACCACCCTGTCACAGAAGGAGCACTGACTCACATTGACCTGTGGCACATGGGGGGTGAGTATTTAGCTCCCTCTAGGCCTGGTTCTCACCAGGGGAGAGGAACAGGGAAGCAAAATTCTAGCTAGCCCCCTTTCCCACCACCTCATCGTGCCTCAGTGGTGCTGGATGAGGTGGAAGCTCAACTACTCACTGGCTCCTGCTAAAGCCAGGGGAGTGGAAAGCAGAGTATTGACTACCCCACCTCATACTACTTCATTCTATTGATGCTGGGTGAGGCTGGAGGCTCAGATCCCTACCTGGCTCCCTTAGGGCATTGACAGATTGCAAGAGAAGGGATCAAATTGTTCACTCTCCCTGCTTTGCACTGCTGGTCTGGTTTCTTGTTGCCACAGGGGTGTGGAGCTTCAGCTCCTTGCTGGGCCCACTGACACCAGGGGTGGGGAGAATGCGGAGTGGTGATAGTCCCTACTCACACCTTCTCATTTAGTCTAATTGATGTCAGGTAAGGGCAGGGACTCAGCTCCTCCTGGGCTCCTGCTGACCCCAGGGTATGTAGTTGAACTGGTAATTAACTCTACCTTAGATCATCTCATTGGTTCCTGTTGCTGCTGGGTGGAGGTAGCAGCTCAGTTCACCACTGGGCCCTTCTGACACTACCTTGATGGGGGGATCTGAGCAGCAGCAGGGGGATGGAAGATTAGCTCCCTGGCTCAGCCCCACAAACGCCACCAGGTACAGGGATGGGAGGGCTACCACATGCTTCTGCCTTCTTCCTCCAGTTGGGGGTTGGGTGAAAGATCAGCTCCCAGCTAGAGCTTACTGAAGTTCTTGGTGGGGAGTGAAGAGAGTGGTTAGGTTCTTTTTGTCGTGTCTGCCTAGTGTAGGGTGGGTATTGCCAAAAAGACACCATCTTCCTGGTCCTCCAGCTAGGGGAACAGGTTTTTCTTGGAGCATATTTTATTTGTGCCAGTTAGAGATTCAGGAGCTATATACCCTGTCTTGATATCTGGGAAGCAACAAGGAAAGCCAGAGAATTTACTGCTGGTTCATTCCTCAAGTCCCAAAGTCCCCAAGCAGCCACCATCTTCTCTCCCCTGTTCAGAGTCTTCCTACGCTTGTTCATTGTGTTATGTGCAGGGTGTTTAATTGTTAAGAGGGAGGACCTGCACGGAATGGGCTATTCTGTCTTGGCAGACTGGAAACCACTATTACTCTTTTTAAAAGTACAAAATTTTGATCACATTCTATACACAATTTTGTATCATTTTTATATACCCAATCATAAGTTTTTAATTTCTGTTATAAACAACTTTTTGCATGTACAACTTTAAAGGATATATAATTCCCCACTGAGTGGCCAGAAAATGATTTACATAATTATTTCTCTACTGTTGAAAATTTAGATTCCAACATTATTGCTATAATAAAGAATGTACTGGTAAAAATGTTTGTGCCTTTAAGTTTTTCCATATTTAGGATTATTACCTAAAGATAGAGTTTCAGAAGTAGAATTACACATGGTCCAACAGCAACATGCAAGAGGACCCCCTCTGTACTCATCACCTCTGAGACTTTAATATGCTTTTAAATATGAGCCAAGTTGATAAAGAAAACAATATTGTTGTATGTCCTAATATGCATTTCTTTGATCATTAGTGAGGTTGATAAGTTGCCCTCCTTTTGTAAATTGGCTTTTCATGTCTTTTGCCTGTTTATCTTCTGAGTCCTTACATACTCTTTTGGAATAACCTTCCCATTAGAAGAATCTGACTTGATGTGTACATGTAGTTTTCTTAAACCAAAAAGGTATAATTTAACATCAAAGATCAGTTAAGAGAAAAACAATTTAATCTCTTGTTCAGCTACTGCAAATATCAAGTGCCTAACAGGAAAACACCTGTCAATTAAATAAAGACATCAGATAAAGATAAAACATATGAAACACTTCAGATTTCTGGATAACTCTTGATCTTGAAAATTATGCTGTATAAAAAGAGTAAACATTTCCTGAATCTTACCTGAAGCATAACAAAATCGTCACCTTCAAAAGTTACAAACACGTCTGTGTCACACTTTAAGCCTGAGATTCGGTTTTCCATCATGTAACCCTATTGCAGAAAAAAAGGGAAAAAAAAAAACATTCCAAATTTGCAATTGCATTATTATACAGGACTAACATTTTCCTTGAAACTAAAAAAAAAGCACAGAAAATTTAGAAGAAAAAAATAACCATATTTCTCCAACCCAGAATAACCACAGAATTTTGTTCCATCACATTAGCTTTTGGTCCATAAACACTATTTGGGGTCTTGCCTTCATTAGTAGTAAAAACATTTGAAAATAGTTATGTCATATTTTTCTGAAAAATTTCAACAAATTTTACTGATTTTTTTCTCTCTCTCTTCGAAATCTTATGGATTCTACTAACTGTCAAGGTATTGGTGATGATGCCCTACCACATGCAGGAGACCGACGCCTCCCCACCACCACACACACACTTACACAGCCCTTATAAAAGTTGGCAAAAGGACCTACAAAAATTCTTGGGAGGCAACATAAAAATCTTAAACTGCTACTCTGCATCTTAATACAATTAAATACTCTGCATCATAAATTCACGCTCCAGCTAGCTTTTTCCTCCTTTCTATTTTCATTCTTTTACTTCCTGCTGGGAAAACAGAATAGTTCTGTCAGGGCCCTCGGCTCAGGTCCAGTTGGGTGTGGTTCAGAATCCTTTGTAAGCAAATTGTGTGTGTGTGTGTGTGTGTGTGTGTGTGTGTGTGTGTGTGTGTGTGTGTGTGTGTGTGTGTGTGTGTGTGTGTGGAGTTATTGCAGATGCGTGCCAATGTATCCTTTTAGTTTTGTTGCTAGTCTTAGTGTTCTTCAGAGAGAGAGAGAGAGAGTTTGGTGAAGCAGGCAGGCATGTGTCAGCCTCCACCCCGCATAGCCATGGTTTCCAACCTATGGCTCCAAGGACCTTTTGGCCAGTTACCTAGCTCATAGACCTGTGTGAAGTGGGGGTCTGGGGACCCAGCCTGGCATGTGGAGGATTTGTGGCCCAGTCAGTGAATGGGCTTGAGGGGTCTGTGGGCTCCAGGCCCAGCCTTATCTCAACAATCGGCCCAGTCAGTGCAGGATTACCAGCAGGTAAAAGAGCCCGACAACTAGCGTGGTCGTCTAGCTTTACAATTGGCATCACGAACAGGATTAAGGCTAGACAATTGGTGCTGTGACGATTCCAGGCCTTAGCCTAGCCAGACTCTTCCCAAAATCCTTATTTAAATGGCAGTAGTCTGCTGCTTACTTTCGAAGTGTTGACAGTTTTTCTGCACACAAACCGGAGCCTCAGCTGCTCCCGAAAATGGAGATTGTACTCCAGGCAGAGCAGGAAGGAATCAAGGCTGGTCTTTGGCCCCAGGCCCTTCCCCTTCTGAAGGCCTCTGCCCTCTTCTTCTAGCTCATTGTCCTCCCCGTGAAATCTCCAAAACCTTTCCCACTGTCCAGATCTGCTTCCACAGGTCACTCCTGCCTAAGTCAGTCCTATCAGAGGTGCCTTTCCTGTTTCTTCTTCTGGGTATTCACAGTTGGCACTTTAGCACTGAATAGGGAATGAGAAGCTTTCACCCCTGTTACAATTTTCAAGCCACATGGGACCCTGGGACCACACAATCCTATCTCCAGGTAGCTTTTGCACCTGGGGGACCTGCTCCAATTCTGAAAATGGCCACAGGAATTACAGAAGCCTGGATTTGCAGGGCCCTGCTGCCTGCAGAGCCCTGAAAACCTGTAAGCACCAGCACTGCTCCTGCCAAGAGACCACCCTAAGGCCAGCCCACCTTCCCCTTTTCCCCCCTCAGCATCGCAGCAGGCCAGGAAGCCCAGGCAGTGTGATCTCCTGCAGACCGCAGAAGCAAAGGAGTCTTCACAAACCTGGCACTATCCTTAATTATTTTCATAAGGTTAAGTTGGTTTTATTTCTGGAAAGAAATGAGTAACATTTCCAACCTGGGGACATTCAATTTCTACACCCCCTGTCCCCACCCCATAACCTCAGGGTTAAACCACCTCATAGGCAAACCACATGAAATCAGACTCTGACTGAGGTATTCATGCCCAAGTCCCCGAAGGCTATGGCTGAGTCATTTTCGTCATTTGAATTCTGCCACATATCTAGTGCCCACCACAAGCCAGACACTACGCTGGGGCTTTACACAGATTCACTGACCTCACCGAGTCCTCTCCATCTTCACAACAGTTCTGTGAGGTGTGTTACCCCCACTCTATGATGAAGAAAGCAAGGCTCAGGGACTGTGTTGGAATGTTCTTGAATCATGTCTCAAATTCTGGCGTGGAAAAAAATTAACACTAAATCTCTTACCTCAATGTCCAGAAGCAGCAGCTGCTCAACGCTCAGAATAACAATGTTAAAAAAACAAAGTGCTTTTTTTTCTGAGCGTTTTTTGCTCTGGTCTCCCCCAGTGGGAAGAAGGGAACAGGTTCTTTGTTGTTTTCTGACCTTTTGACCTTGTTCACACTCTGCCCTGGAACCAGGCTGTCAGGGCTTTCAAAGGACCAGAGAAAGAGTCTACTCAAAGGGCAGCAGAACTAGCAAAAGCTGGATACCAAGAGACTCTCGGTGCACGGGCCACAGAGCCCTGTGACATAAAAACAGTCGTATCTTATACCAGTTCTTCAAATGCAATACAATGTTTTTCTCTCCCAGGTGATGAAACTCAGTTTTGAACTCCTCTTCGAGTGTGAAAGTCCAGTAACACTGTGTGGTGACTCTAGACCCTCCATGGCCCTGCAAGGTGAGGTGACAAGGCTCGCAGCCCTCACAGAGCCTGCAAGGAACTGAAGACCAAATGGCAGAGAGAAAAC
Source organism: Cynocephalus volans (assembly GCF_027409185.1). Taxonomy (NCBI): domain Eukaryota; kingdom Metazoa; phylum Chordata; class Mammalia; order Dermoptera; family Cynocephalidae; genus Cynocephalus; species Cynocephalus volans. The sequence goes on from NC_084473.1 coordinate 87,438,297, forward strand.
TCTAAGTCCAAGCATGTGTGAGGCAGCTCTGTGGCTGCCACGTTGCTTCCAATCTCCTGCAATTACCAAGCTGTGTTTACAATCTAACTTCCTTAGACTAGGCCAGAGAGGCCTGTCCCACTGAAGTCTAAATCCCTGGGACATCTGAGGTGACCAGTTTAGAAACTAGCCAGGCTCAGAAGTCCTACCCTCCGTGTCCTGGGTAAACGTGCATGTGAGTTTAGGAAAGATGCACAACACGGAGAAGTCACCGAATGGGGACTCGCACCTGTCTTCTTGAGGAAATTAATAAATCGAGGCCCCAAATTCTTTGAGGACAAATGAACACGAACAGTTTGTATGTGTCTGTGTATATGACTCATTTTTAAATTAAAAATAAACTTTTTAGTTTTTTTTATTAATTACTAAGAGCAATACATAAGCACTGTAAAAAAACAAAGAGAAAGAAAAACAAAAGAAAAAAAGATAAAAGTCATCTACAACCTCACGGTCTGGGAGATAGATGGATGCCTGAGAAAGACAGAAGTCCCCTCCAAAAAGACTCGAGATACAAACTGGAGGTCTCAGGAACAGAGGTAGGAATAGGTGGGATTGCGGGGCAGCGGGTGAGGAAAGACTGGGAAACCGAAAGCAGAGTAGATCTGGGTAAGAGGGAGCCATGGAGTGCTCCAGGAGCGGGAGGGATATGATTGAGAATGGGAGGTACAGTTGGAGAAGACCTTCGCCAGTCTTTACAAACCAGCACCACAGAATGTGCCCAGAGAAAGGACCGTCGTGGAGGCCATTACTGAGGATCAACTTTGTGTTATGTGTTGCATCTGATACCTTATTTCTACTCTTCACGCCAGCATCTCATCACTCCAGCTTTCGGGATGAGAAAGCAGAGCTTCTGTGGGGTTTCCCAGCCCTGCTCTGGCCACGCTGGCCTTGCCCACCTCCCCAGGGCTGTGCCGTGCTGCTCCTTCTGCCTGGGACATCCCCTCTGGTCTCCATGGGGCTCCCTCCCTCACTTTACTCCCATCTCTGGGCAGAAGTTTCCACCACAGGGAGGGCATTCATGACCCCTCTGTTTAAAGCATCTGCTCTACCCACCACCTTCACCCCCATCCCCTGCCCTTTACCTTTAAGATGGTCGGCCTCACCCACCCCCAGATGCCTGAGCTGGGATCACCTGTGGCCTTGGGGAACAATTTTCCAGGTCTCTGCCCCCACCTTGCCCCCAACCTCCTCTTGTGCCACTCCTGCCTCCACCTGACACCCACCTTTGAGGTCCTGGTCTTGCTCTGCCCCTGGCCACAGGGCTCCATGTTCTATTCTGTGTCCCCTGCATTTCAACTTTGTGTTCTTATTAGAGTGTGCCCAGCCTTCCCCTCTGTCCACCCAGGCTCGTAGTCTGTGCAACTCCCCCCAGGACGGGCTGGGGGTGGGGTCCAGACATTGTCCACCTACATGTCCCCTCTGTCTTTCCAGCCATCCGTCCTTGCATTGAGTCAGATGGTTCTGGGTTCCAACTCCACTTCACCACTCACTGGGGCAAGTTATACCATTCAGTGATAGACTTTGGATGTGTTGTCCCCACCAAAACTCATGTGGAAATCTGATCCCTACTGTGGCAGTGCTGGAAACTGATTGAGTCATGGGGGCAGATCCCTCATGAATGGATTAATGCTCTCTCTGGGGGGTGGGGGTTCTGAGTGAGTTCTTGCTCTATTAATTCCCGCGAGAGCTGGTTGTTTAAAAGACCCTGGCACCTTCTCTCTCTCTCTCTCTCTCTCTTGCTTCCTCTCGCCATGTGATCTGCTTGTACCTGCTGGCTGCCTTCCTGCCACTTTCCACCATGAGTAGAAGCACCCTGAGGCCGGCGCCACATGCAGCTGTCTGAGAATTGTGAGCCAAATAAACCTCTTTTCTTTATAAATTACCCTGTCTCAGGTACTCCATTATAGCAACACAAACGGACTAATATATTCATCAGCAAATACTATATTGTGCTCCTACAACCTGCCAGGCTGTTTTCATGCTGGGGATGCAGTTAGTGAATGAGATGAAGTCTGTGCCCTTGTGGAGTTACAGTCTAGCAGGAGCAGACAGGTGGTAAGTACACATTTTAAAAGTAGATTATAGCACTGCTATGTAATCACAAGAGAATGATATGCTAAGAAAAAATAAATCGAGGAAAGGGATGGGACATGAAGGTGGTGGGGGGCAGCTGCTTTAGATAGAGGGGTCACGAATGCCCTTCCTGCAGTGAGAACTGCTGCCCAGAGACAGGACTGAAGTGGGGAGAGAGCCCCATGGAGACCTTGGAGGCAGGTGGACACTTTCATACGTGGAGCTGCACTCATTTATGGTGGTCCTGAAAATGTACTGAACACAGCTTATGGTGACACAGCCGTGGTGCAGGAAGAGAGGGGTGCTTCTGCAGCTTGGCACACTGATAGGGCTGCCAGGCAGTGTCCTGGCCAGCCTGATTCTCCCATGGATGGTAGGGGGGAACAAACTAGAGGTGACTGAGCTCTCCCAAAGAATGTGATGTGAACCTGTGACTGGCCCAGCATGGAGACAGCTGTCCCTCACAGTGACCAGGACAAGGTAGTGCAGGACACAGAGCCCCAGGTTAGGGGAAGACAGCCCTCCCTGGACCCCAGTGACAATCAGCCATCAGCTCTTTTCAGGGGCAGGAAGAGGAGGAGGAGAAAACAGGGATAAAGACTCAGTGCTCAAAGGGACTTTGAGCAAGTGCCCAAGAAAAACAAAGGCAGAGGGCTTCCTGCAATAGTCATGTGGGCCCACAAAAAGAAGGGGATAATTTCCCATAGACTGGGACACCTGAATGGGATCCACAGGGCTGGGAGAAGGGCACATGCTCTGAAGCTGAATGTCATCCCAGGCAGGGGGAGCTGGGCCAGGAGATAACAGCCCCTGCCTGGGGCGCATGGTAGCCTCAGGCTCAGAGGAGAGAGGGCTGGAGCCATAGTCATGATTCCAGAGGGTAAACTCTGTCATCCCTTTCACACACTGAATCAGGCTGAAAGTGTCACTCCCCCAAGCAAGAGCCAAGGTTTGCCCAGCTCTGTCCCTGGAACCCCTCCTGCCTTTACTCAGAGGCGAAGCTCCACGTGGAGTCTTGTCTGCGCAGAGGAGGCCAATCCCAGCACCAGGTCTCCAGGCTGAGTTCATTCTTGCAATTGGTGGGAAAGACCCATTAACCCTTAGGGGCAGGGTGGGGGCCACTCTGCAGTAGGTCACAACCATGCCCACTGCCACACTTCCTCCTCTCAAGGGCATCTCTCCGGAGCCAGCCTGGTGAGAACCTGCTCCTGTCCTGGAGGAAGAACAGCCTCCTTGGTGCCCCAGGATTCCAAGGGACACACCCCTTCCATGGTAGTTTCCAGAACAGTCTAAAGTATCCTGTGGAAATGTCCACGGCTGTACTTATGTTCTCCACTCCTGCTCCTGCCACGGGGCATCCTCCCTCCACCTGCGGCCACAGGGCTCCCTCACTCCCCTGGGGATTCTGCTTAATTTTTCTAAGCCTCATGACTGTCTCAGCTTCAACTGGGGTGCCAAAGGTGTCCCCTCAGCAGGAAGGCTGCCACAGCACACACGATCTGTGTCCACTTGGAGCCACAGACTGAATGAGAGCTGGGGGTTCAGTTCCCCCAAAGCACATCCCTGTCCTTCTCAGCTGAGGCAGAAGAAGGGACTCCAGGTGAGTCATCCTGGTTGTTTCAACCTGATGGCCCTGTACGTTCACGGACCGGCTCGTGTGCCAGGCCAGCCAGGTCCCCAGGGCTGACACAGGGCCTTGAAGTCTCAGTGGGAGTGGGTCGGACTCTCATCCTGTATCCCTCTGTTAGAAATATCTCCATTGTAAGGACCTGATAAGTTGGCCCTCAGTATATCTCAAGTTAAACTAAAGATTTACTTCTGGGAGGCCTGTAAAAACAGTACAGAAAGTGTGTGCATGTGTGTGTGATGGGTTGAACTGTGTCCCCACCAAAATTCATATGTTGAAGTCATAACCCCCAGAACCTCAGAATGTGACTGTATTTTGAAAGGCCTTTAAAGAAGTAATTGAGGTAAAACGAAGTCATTAGGGTGGCCCTAATACAAGATGACTGGTGTTCTAATAGGAGATCAGGACACAGACACACACAGAGGGAAGGGCATGTGCAGACACAGGGAGAAGATGGCCGTCTACAAGCCAAGGAGAGAGGCCTCAGGAGAAGCCAGCCCTGCCGACACCTCGACCTCGGACTCCAGCCTCCAGAGCTGTGACAGAGCAAAGTTTCTGATGTTAAACCGCCCGGTCTATGGCCCTTTGTGTGGCAGTCCTAGCAGATGCACACAGTGTGCAGGTGACGCGTTCTCCTGAATCTTGTCTGTCCACAAGCAGAGCTACATCAGTGTTACCTGCTCCTCCACTGGGAATGAGTCTCAGAGTCTGAGGAAATCCTTCTCAGCCGTCATCTCAAGGCGCTCAGCAGCACCCTAGGTTTTCATTACAAAACGCACCTTTCTTCTTTCCACATGGGACTCCCGAGCGGGACATTTGCTTGTATATTCTTGGTGGGGTTGGGGGGGATGGGAAAAAAGAGGGGAGTGGGGGAAGAAACAGGTTTCATCCCCCCAAAGTGAGTAATATCTTCCATTAGCTTATTTCACTACTAATAAAAAGAGAGAGAGAAAGAGAGAGAGAGAGAGAAAGAAAGAAAAGTGAATAGACAGAGGGAACTCTAAACCCATGTTCCAGAAGCCAACAGAATCCTCGCAGGCGGCGCGGCCCAGAATCCCGCCTCCACAGAGAAAGAGCAGGCTGGGTGGGCCCTTGCCCTACTCTCCACCTCCTGGGTCACATCAAGCTCCTAGCAACTGATCGTGAATGTCATTAAGGTTGTGTGCCCTTTCAGTGAGAGCCTCACGAAACAGGTTTTGTGATTCAAGCTTTGTACAGTGCAAGTTTAATATTTTCCTGCTGTTTTTAATATCTCTAAACTTTTTACTGTACGATTATGTTTAATAAATGTATCAGAACAAATCAGAAACAGGCTTTCTTACCCTTTTTAAACAAATGGAGGGTAAATTTTGTTAATTTGAAGAAGAAGAAACAGATGAAATCAATCTTACTAGTTAGGGGAGGGACGATTTAAAATACAGAGACTGACCCACCAAGCAGGTGGGACTGTGTCTTAGAGTTGTAAAAGCTTTATACCTATGTGCCTCCACCTCCCTGATGGTGGAGAACATGTATGGGAGGGAGCTGGGCGTGGGGACGTTCACTGCCACCTTTCCTGTGACAGCCACAATCTGGATTAGGTGTTCTGAATCCCAAGGTCAGGGTCCAGCAGAAGTGACAGCAGCTCTTCCCACCCTGCCCTACATGCTCTGAGGTGGCCCCCTTGCTGCCGTCCTGGTCTCTCAGGATTTGTCCATGGTGGAGAGTGAGTGAAGGAATTCCTTCATGGATCTTGTCACCAAATGCATACCAAGGCCCCCTATGTCTCAGGTGCTATGCCACCCACGGTGAGCTACAGACATGGTCCTGTCCTCATGAGAGAGATAGACAGACAAATAAAATACAGTTACAAATCTGTGGTGAGTTTCAGAAAGGAAAAGATCAAGGGTTCTGTGAGAAAGAAGTAGCAAGAGAGACACTTCTAACCTGGATGCCAGCGCAGGTTTTCAGAGGGCTTGTTTAACTTGGAACCCAAAAGGAGAGAAGTCAGCCAAGCCAGGAAGGGAAGGCTTGCCCTGTGAGAAAGCAGCAGGTGCAGGCAGCCTGAGGCCATGCGGGGCACAGACTAGGCAAGGACTAAAGGAAGGTGGGGCTCAAGGCGGTAGTGAGGGGAGAGTGGCCCAAAGAGAAGGCTGTGGAGAAAACAGGGGTCAAGACACCTGGGGTCTTGGGATTTATTTTATGTTAGTTTAGGTGCAATGTAAAGTCAAAAATAAATTTGAAGCTTTGGAGTAGGATGACTTGTGATTTCAAATGATTCCTCCAGCTGCTCTGCATAGTGAGCTGGACTAACTGGTGGTGTGGCGTCGGGACACCAGGGTGGAAGAGTGGCAGCTGGTGAAGGGCTTGGGGAAGGGTGGGTGTGGATGACAAAGAGGCGGTTGGGCCATACCAGCAGGGGGGTGGGTGGCGTGGTGTTGACTGAGTGGGAGAATCCTGGAGGGGGCATCGTATGTTTGTGGGGAAAGATCAAACATTCTTATCTGCAAATGTCAGACATGAGAATCGGCAAAACATCCCAGCGGACCAGTCAAAACGAAAGTGAGATGTAAGAACGTGGAGATGTGAGAAGACGTGCGGGATGGAAATATAAATTAGAGTCCTCACCACAGAGGTAGCATTTAAGATGGCAGAAAGGGATAGAATCACCAAAGGAGTGACTGCAGGGAGAGAAGACCCAGGGTCATGTCTGGAAAATGCCAATGTCAAGAGGTCAGGTAGAGGAACACTGGCAGAGGAGGCTAAGAAGAAAAGCAGGAAGAAACCTGAGAGTGTGGTGTCCTGGAGCTGAGAGCAGGGTATGTCCCACAGGGAAAACCTACCACGGTAAACGCTGCCCAGAGCTCAGGGGGGCAGGACAGGGAAGGGTCCTCTGAACTGAGTCACAGGGCATTCATAGTGACTTGACAAAACAGTTTAAATGTTGTAGAGGAGGGGAAGCCAGATTCAGTAGAAATCATCAAAAATATGCTTAATAAAATATTTTTTAAAAAAATCATTTTGAATACATAGTTAAGCTGACAATGAGAAATACTCTGAGGCTGAACACAGTGAGAGACAAGTCTCCAAAGAGGGCAGCAATTGTCGAGGCCAGGTAGGAAGTTATACAGATGCACCTACGTAAGGCCAGTCCTCTGGAAGATGGTGTCTAGCGTGGGTGAAATAAGAAAGCACCATCACCCACCCAAGAAGATCATGAGGAAACTTGCTAGTCTCAGCTCTGGCTGTAGGTGGAGGGGGGAAAATGTCTTTCTCTGGAATTTCCAACCGTAGCCTATCTTCATAGGGCTTTGGGGCCCGAGTCCATACTTCCTATGAGACCCTCGAAGCCCCATGCAGAGGAGCCATTTTAAAGTGGTCTCCAGGCTCCTGGCAGAGGCAAATGCAGACCCTGCCTGTCCTGAAAGAACTATCACAATAAAGTTCCAAAGATCAGAAAAAAAAAAAAAAAAAAATCACAAAACACAAGGGGAGATGAAGAACAATCAGAAGAGATAACAGTCAGGGCCGAGCCTGTGGCGCACTTGGTAGAGTGCTGCGCTGGCAGCGCGGCGACGCTCCCGCCGCGGGTTCGGATCCTATATAGGACTGACCGGTGCGCTCACTGGCTGAGTGCCGGTCACGAAAAAGTGACCAAAAAAAAAAAAAAAAAAAAGGAAGAGATAACAGTCAACAGAATCCAACTGCAGAGGCAGCCGGTATTGATTTTAGCCTCACACATCCAGAAGGAGATAACATAAAGAACATGGAGAAGCAATATTCAAAATGACAACAGCCTCAAATTTTCCAGGATTGTGTAGTGACACAAATCCATGTATTCAGCAAGCTCAAATGAACCCGATTAGGAAAAATAAAACCAAATTTGTACTTACACATATTGTAATGAAATCATAGACCACCAAACAAATAAAATGTCTTAAAAGAAGCAAGGAGAAAAAATAGATGGCCATGCAAAATTACAGTTAGATAGATGGCTGATTCCTCAGCAGCAAGGAAATCCAGGATGAGGGGAAAAACTTCCAAGTACCAGGAGAACGTGCCTGCCAACTACGAATCATATATGAACAATTAATTACATACTTAACCTTTCAAGATTGAGCAGAAATAAAGACATATTCAGGCAAATGAAAACCACAGACCCACACTAAATGGTATTTTGAAGAAAATACTCCAAGAACAAGGAAAATGACTAAAGAGATGCATGAAAGAATAGTGAGCAAAGAAACTGAAAAAAAGTGGAAACTCTGAAGAAACACTGATTCCATGTAGCAAATGTGATGGCTGATTTGTGGGACTAAAACGTGTAACAGTGAAGTTACGGACAACTGTACAGAAGGTGGGAGCTGGTAATGAGTTAAGGCAATCTAATCTCTTACATTGTTGGGAGAAAACAAAGATAACTAATTTCAGATTTTGCAAGTTAAAGGTCTAGGTTAAAATTGCTAGGGCGGCCACAAAATCAGCATAAATAGAGTAAAAACTAAAAGAGGGAAAAATGGAAAGGGGAAAAAAACACTATAAATCTGAAAGTTAGAAGTCCAAACAAGCAGAGATAAGGCACAACAAATAGAAAATATAGAGTGAGATGGAAGAAATGAATTCAAACATATCTGCGATGACAATAAATACTTAGACTAAACAGATAAAAATGAAGCTGTTACGGTAAATTAAATTTCAAAAACAGCTAAATTTTGTTTATAAAAAAAATAAGATAGTAGTACAGAAAAGTTAAAAGTAAGAGGATATACAGGTAAATACCAACCACATGGAAGCTTTTTGTCCTTATATTAATATTGGACAAAACACGTTTTAAGGCATTACTAGAGACAGAATCACTACTCAAGGATCATAGATTCAGTTCACCAGGAAGATAAAACAATTCTAAACTTGTAAACATCTAATAACACAACTTTAAAATAATAAGACCAAAATTGGTGGAACTACAAGGAGACACTGTCAAATCTCCCATCAACAATAGAAGATTTCAGCACACTTCCTTCAATAATCAATAGATCAGACAGACCAAAGCCTCAATAAGGACAGGGAATATTTGAATAATGCCATTAATAAGCTTGATCTATCGGTCACATTGTAAACTCTGCACCCCGTTACAGAATGCACATTTCTCTGAGGCACATGTGGAAATTGACCTTGTTCTAGGCCATAGAGTAGGTCATAATAAATTTCAAAAAATCTGTGTCACACTGACAATTTTCTCTGACTACAGTGAAATTAAGTCGAAAAACCAATATAACAATAATAATTGTTATTATAACAACAAGAACAGTAACTAAAAAGAAGGCACTACTGTCTGGTGGTTCTACTCCCTAGCCAAATGGCCTGGGTTTGAATGTTGGCTCTGCCAAGTCATGGGCTGTGTAATCTTGGGCAAATTGCTTAAACTCTAAGTGTCGCATTTTTCACATACATAATATTGGGGTCATAATAGTCCTACTTTGTAGGACTGTTGTGAGAATTTATGTTAATCAATGTAAAGACTGGTGCCCAATACAGGGCGAGAATTTGACAAAATTTGGCCATTTTTATTATTTTTAAATATCAGACACTAGGAAATTAAAAAACATACTCACCTAATTCTCAGGTCAAATAAATCATGATAGAAAGTAAAATATATTTAGAATTGATAAACGGAAAATCTGACACATCAAATCATGGTTGATATAGCCAAAGCAGTATTTAAAAAGAAAAGCTATAGCTTTAAATGTTCATAAAAGAGAAAGAGAAATGGAGAAAATTAATAACTCAAATTAAGATACTAGAAAATGAGCAAGAGAATAAACACAAAGGAAATAGAAGGAAATAAATAGTAAAGATAAAATCAATGAAATAGAAAAACCAGATACAGTGCAGAGGATCAACAGAACCAAAAGTTTGCTATTTTAAAATATATATATATAATAGATCAAGAGATAAGGGGGACGGGAAAAGTAAAAAGTTGGCATAACTACAGGTACAGCAGGGATTAAAAAGATAAAAGGATACTATGAACTTCACGCCAATAAATTGTGAAACTAAGAAGAAATGGACAAATTACTAGAAAAATATAAATTACCAAAACAGAGTCAAGAAGAAATACAAAACCTGAATAACTTATAACCACTAAAGAAACAGAATCAATCACTTAAAATAGTTCTCAGAAAGAAACCACAAGGCTATGTGGCCTTATACTTATTTGTACCAAATGTTCAAGGAGCAGATAATTCATTTCTATACAAACTCTTCCAGAGAATAGAAAAAGAAGGAACACTTCCAAAGTCATTTAATGAGAGTGGTATAACTTTGATATGCAAACTAGATAAGGGTGCTACTAGAAAGTGATAACACAGGCCAACCTCACTCAAGATCTCAGATGGAAAAACAAAACAAATATTAGCAAACAAAATCAACAGTGTCTTAAATACACACACACACACACACACACACACACACACAAACACACGCACATGATGACTAAGTTGTATATGTCCCCAAACTCGAGATTTATTAACAATAGAAAATTTGTTAATGTAAATTCACCACATTAACAGATTAAAGAGAGGGAATGATCCAATTATCTCAATAAAATAAATGCAGATAAATAATTCCATAAAATTCAAATACATTCAGATTTTAAAACTGACCAAAAAAATGATAAAACCTAACATCTGCAAAATACTCACACCAGATTATATCCTTAATGGCGAAACAGCACATTCCCTTTAAGGTCAAGAATACGATACAGGTGCCTGTTATCAATCACTTCTTTTATCCACTGCACTGGAAGTCCTTGCCACTTCAACAGTATACGTCAAAGAAATAAACATAAATAATTGTAAAGGAAGAAAGCTATCATTCTTTTCACAGATGATATGATTATCTTCATAAGAAACCCCAGAGAACTACAAATAGATTATTACAATCATTATGACAATTTAGCAAGGTTGCACATATAAGGTCAACATACAAAATTAAACTCTATTTCTATACACCATCCACAAACGATTATTTGGAAAATATTTTAACAGCTCTCATATATATGACAATAGATATGCACTCAGCTACTGTTCTCTGAGGACTGTCTTAGCACCCACTGAGGTGGAATATCAGCAGGCACGTTCATGATATGTGACCCCTTTCCCTGACCAAACACGACTGAGTTGGGAAGGACTCCGGCTCAAACTGAAACGGATTCAGTACCGGGTCTGTGAGACACTGTCTCAGAGTGCGTCTAGAATGGAGGTGCTATGAACTCCACAGCCAGAGGGCAAATGTAGAGAAGAGAAAGGAGAGTGGGCAGACGCCAGGAGATGCAAAGGCTGAGACTGTGGGTCCTAAGGGATGGAGAGACCTCATGCAGAGACGCCTGGACTCCGGACCCCTTCCCACGTCCCAGGCCTTGTGAGACCTGGATTTCAGAACATCTCTCTCTCTGTGTCTCTCTCTCCTTTCTTGCTTGAGCAAGTTTGTAATGGGTCTCTCTGTCTTGCGTCCAAAATAATCGCACCTAAGATGATCACAAATTCTGAAGTCAACTTGTGAAGCTTCAACCCACCACCCGCCTCTTTTGGTTTCCTTGATGTGATATGGGGTGAATCCTTCTGGAGAGTTCTGAACCATCTCAGGGGAGGGGAAAACGAGAAAGATCAACAACGAACACTAGATTCAAGATTTGGCAAATTGGCCCAGGATCGACGCCAACTCCATCCATTATTCTCTCATATGTCTGGATTCTGTCCATCCCGTATGAAATTTACAATCGCCTTGTTTATGCCCTTTAAGAAGCTTGGGCTGAGACCTTCAAAGGAATGTTGCCAATAAAATGGATTACCCTTGGGTCATTTTAGCAATCTCTCTTTTTCTATCAGTGATGAGGGGCAGTTTTACTGCCTGCTACTCTCCCACTCTAATTTGCCTGACAAGATAGGACCTACTAACACAGGACACTCAAAAGATGACATATGGACTTTCTCACCAGGGGACAATTTTTTCCAGTGACCACAGATTAACAGCAAAAGACAGAGGCTTGTTTAAAAACCATCACTATGTTAAATGAGAGTTAAGTGTAGAACACTGATTAACACAGACCCCAGAGGTCCAGGGAACAAAGTTATCACCCCACCACCCCTCACTCTGCCAAAAAAAAAAAAAAAAAATAGAAAAGAGCAAGTTCCTGAGTTAGGGACAAGAGCCTGGATTTAGAAGGTCTGAATTAGAACTTCTGCCTCCGCCTCTTACTAGATCTGGAGAAATAACATTTACCCTCTGGTCTTAGTTCTTCCTTCTGTGGGAAAATCATAAGGATAATAATTCCTATTCACAGGACTGTTGGAGGACGAAAGAGGGCAGCATTTGTACAGGCCCCTGGCACTTTACCTAGCAGGGACTCAGAATGTCAGGGAGTCAAAAATGAAAACTTCTTTCAAAAAATAAGAGCTCATTCCTTTAATCTTGGTGCAAGGTTCTTACAAAGTTGGGAAATCATTTGTAATCACTGGGTGATTTTTATTGTGCTGTCCCTCGAAATCTGTACAGCCAAACAGGTTATTGTCAGAAAATGACAGAGGTGAGAAGGCTGGATTTTAATCCAGAACCCCAGGACACTGGGATTCTTCTTGAAGCCCCTCAGCCCTTCCAGAGAAAGGGAGGGAGTTAGAAACCAGTTGGTGCCCTAGAAACACAAGGATAGGGCTGAGCAAAGAGTCCGGCTGATAAAGTTGTCACAGCAACCATGGAGAAGGCCCTTCTACTAGGAGGCCTTGTCAACACCTGGATCCCAGACAGACCCTTCTTGGGAGTTGCGCCAGATCCAGCCTTGGACCCTGTCTGCATATGTGCCATGCCTAAACTCCTTCCACCTGCAAAGCCCACCTTGCCTCACCCTGCCCACATTTGCATCCCAGCCAGATGGACCCATGACCTTCAGACTTAGAATCTTCCACCAGCATTACTAGCTACACATGACCCAGGCATAGCCAGGATTTTTTATTTTTTAAATTTTTTATTTTACTTATTTATTTATTTATTTTACTGTTTCGTCTTAAGAAGTTGGATGGGGAGCAAAATGGCCTCTGTTATATTAGTTCTGAGTCAGGCTGACCTACTTGTCTGTTTTCAAAGATGCATGTCCAGGGGCTTGCTGCGAGAAGCTGAGTATTTAAACAAATGCCTTCTATTTTGTTCCAGGGAATAGTAAATCTGCAGCATCCAGGATGGAGCGGTGACCCTCAGTGATTGTCCCTCCTGCACCAGCCTGCCTGCCTACACAGAGCCCACTCTGCCTGGAGGACTCTGTGTTCCAGAGAAGCTTAGATTCACCCACACCCCGGGCACCCACTGTATGCTTGGATTTTTGAGTCTGGTTGTTTGGTTTTTTTTAAATAGTTCTTCTTTTAATAGTTTTCTTTTTTTGTTGTTTAATAGATTTCCTTTGGTCACAGCAGGTGCTCCAAATGCTCCCAGCTGCCTGCACTCAGAGTCCATCTGCCTCTCTCTGCATACACTGGGAAGTCAGGGACCATGTGAGTGTCCATAGCACATTCAGAGACTGGCCAGGCTCCTTCAGAAGCAGAGCAAGGGATTGAGCTGCAGCACACACACTTGGTGACATCTTTTTGGGATTCCCAGAGATCTGTTTTGTTTATTTCAGGCCTTGGTTGTGTTCCAGGGATTGGCTGATGCCAGATAAATGAGGTGGTGGTAAATCTCCTCGAGGAATTAGTCTTGGGACTAAATCTACTGAATAAGTAGGGGGCTCTGCATCTCACCATTTTTTTTTTCTTTTTTTAATTTATAAACACTTGCAATTGTTTCCCTGTTCTCTTATGCAATCATTAACTATGATTACTCAGTCATTGCCAGCTGGATCACATCTCCAAACAGCAGACAGCAGCTCTATGTCTGACATGAAAGGAAGGGTCAACGCGTGTTTGCTGATAACCTTATCATCATGCTGGGCTGCAGATCTCTTCTGAGACTTCATTCTGTTCCAATTTGGTGCAGATATCTCTTTACTCTGTTTTGTCCAGTTCTGCTCTTCTATGTGGGATTCTGGAACATACCGAGGAAAAATGGAGCAGCCAGGGGCAGAGACAAGAAGGCTCTCCACTGGTGGGAGACAGAATAAAATCCTGTAAAGATTGACCCCGAGGGCACAGTGAGCCCAGGAATGGTACCTTCTGGTGTTGGTATCAAGGGGGTCAACAAGGAGGGCTCAGACCCTGGCCACGGCATCCAGGTACAGGTAACACCTAAGGGCTGAAGGATGTAGATGGTCCCTGTGAAGACCTTGGCTGTGCAGGACTGAGGCCAGCAGCTGGGGCTCGATCTGCAGTTCTACCGCAGTGGAGGGCAGTGGAACCACGCCGTGTGTCCAGGCTCCAGGCTGCTTTTGTAGACCCCGATGCTTTGGAGTCAGCATTTGCCGAGAAGGTGACCTTTCTCCATGATCCAAAGCCACACTCCGAGGAGCCCCAGCCACACAGCTCCCACATTGTGTAATTGGTCATGGTCAGGGGAGGGGGAGAAGGGAAGGGGAGAGAGTTGGGATCCTTCAGCATAATCTGCTATTACACTCAGTAAAAGGAAGGGAAGGAGAATCAAGCATTCGTTGAGTGCCTACCGTGGACTAGGTTTTAAGAGCTAAGGAAACTGAGGCATTCAGTGGTAAGGTCCAAGTTCACAGAGGCCTGACCATGAGATCCCACCCACACCAACCCAAGAGCATCCTTCCATGACAAGGCTCCTTTCCCGCAGGCAGAAATGCAAGATCCAGGGCTCTGCTTCCCCTCCTCCTCTCTTAGATAACTTTAGGAAATTCAGTCTAGCTTTGCTTGAATATGGGGAAAAGAGGCAATGTGTAAGTACAGCTAAATATCAACAGTTTTAAGAACTTGGGTGACCCCATCAATCCTTAAAGGAAGAAGATGGGAAATAGAGAGAAGCAGCTGAGGCCTGAACCACGTGACTGATCAGAGCCAGTGGAGTTCAGCTCTCGGTGGCCAACTGAGAGCCCAGAAGGCAGCGTTCCCACGTGGGCAGGTGAAGCATTTTCATCAGGTCCGAATGATTCTCCACTGACACACGGAGATTAGAAGCCAAAATGCAGAGCATGTGTAAGCACGAAGCCCTAGCCACTGGGAATGTCACACAGCTGCGTACCAAGAGCAGGCTCAGCTTTGCCAACTCCTGTTCCTGCCCCTCCCTGACCCACCAAAGAGGTCTGGGGTAAGCAATTTAACCAAATACACCCTCTCTTCCCTCAGCTGTTCTACAGCGGAAACAGCAGGGAGTCATCGCAGAGGGTCTAACAGGAAAAGAAGGGTCTGGACCTGCCAGTTGAACTTCACCACCATGGGAAGGTCCAGTTTAACTAACTTTAACCACCAGAGGGCTCAATGAGACACGCCTGTGAACACCTGGAAAATGAGGCTCGGAAAGGTGAGGGACCTGCCCAAATTCACCCAGTTGCAAAGTCACAGGTTAGATTCAAACTGTGCTCATCCCATTAAGGAGAATGCAGCTATTTTCTGGTGTAGAGACAGCAGAAGCCAGCACGGCCCAATGTGCAAATGGCAGAGTGATTTGGAGCATGGGTTGTGGAACAGGCTCTTTAGGTTCAAAGCCTGACTCTGCCACTTTGATGTTCGACCTTGGGCAAGTTATTTAATCTCTCTGGCCTCAGTTTCCTTCATGTGTAAAGTAAAACCAATAACAGTACTCATTTAACTGAAAAATTAGCTAAATTATTCTATGGAAAGCATTAATAAAGGTGCCTACACATACAGGAAGTGCTTAATGACGGTTACCAAAAGCAAACACTAAGCAAAGAAATCCCATAGCCCCAGGTCAGGGCATGCCTGGGTCCTGGGTATCTGCATATACTTGTCTGATATGAGAGAAAGCTGCTTTTTCATCAGCACAGAAAATCAATAGGAACGGCAGGTCTGGGGTACCAGAGGAACAAAGTCTCACAGAGTTTAGCACCTCATCTTTAGGAATTACAGACCTCTTAACATTAAGAGGCTTGTAAGCTGAAATAAGACCTTCATGCACATGCAGAGAGCAATGGAGTCTCATTCACCCACTGACTTCTGCTCATTCCACACAGTGAACTTGAGCCTCACCTCCTTGGGGAAGCCTTTGTCATTATGAAATGACATTATTTATCCCAGACAATGTTCTTTGCTCTGAAATCTACTTTGTCTGATATTAATGTAGTCACTCCAGCTTCCTTCTCACTGGTATTAGCATGGTGACTGACAATCTCTGCCTTTTAATTGGGATATTTACATTTAAAGCATTTATTAATATACAATAGTTAAATTTATCATCTTTAAATCTACCATCTTGCTATTTGTTCTCTATTTGAATAGTCTCTTCATTCTTCCATATTTCCTCTTTTCCTGCCTTCTTTTGGATTAACTTAGTGTTGTTATAATTTCACTTTTTTTTAGCTATAACTCTTTGTTGTATTATTTTAACAGTAGCCTTCGGATTTATAGTATAAATGTTTAACTTATCTCAGCCTACTTGCAAGTGATATTGTACAATTTCTCATACGGTGTAAGAACCTTACAACAGTATACTTCCTTTTCTCCCCTTCTGGATTTCATACTATTGCTGCCATGCATTTTACCTGTACATATGTTATAAACCTGACACTATATCATTATTACTTTTGCTTAGTCAATTATTTTTTAAAGAGATTTAAGTGATAAAAAAAAGTCTATCCACAAGTTACTATTTTTCATGTTTTTTATTCCTTTGTGCAAATCCATATTTCTATCTGGTATCATTTTACCTCAGCCTGAAGAACTTCCTTTAATATTTTTTATTGTAAAGTTGATAAATTCCTCAACTTTTCCAAGACTTAAAATATCTATTATACCTTTGCTTCTGAAACATAATTTTGTTGGATGCAGAATTTTAGATCAATTTTTTTTTCCTTTCAGTACTTTAAAGAGGTTGCTCCACTGTCTTCTTACTTGCATTGTTTCCAATAAGAAATCTGCTGTCATCTTTATCTTTGCTATTTTATACATAACACTTCTCTTCTCAGGCTGTGAGTCTTAAGGTATTCCAGACTGGCTGGTAAGAAAAGGCACTATTCCCAGTCCTTTGTGAACACTGGACACTTCCCTCTAATCCTTGTGGTGATTCTTTCCTCAGCCTTGAGTCATTTCCTTTCTTTAGCAATAGGCTAAATGTTGCAAGAGTAGTAACACTAATCAGTACTCAGCTGAATATTCAAGGGAGACCTGCTGCAGATCTCTGAGTTCTCTCTTTGACCAGTTCTCTTCTGTACACAACTCTATCCTGTGCACTCTACATGCTTTGGTCTCCTTGGACTCTCAGCTCCATGTCTTCAACTCAGGGAGTTCTCTGGGTTCTGTAACAGTTCCCCTTCCTTAGGCATGGCCTGGAAACTCTTTCAAGGCAGTAAACTGGGGGTAACTGTAGGGCTCATCTGGTTTATCTCCTCTCTCTCAAAGATTATTATCCCTTATTGCCTGATGTCTAGTATCTTGCAAACTGTTTAGTACACATATATTGTCCAATTTGGGGTTGTTTTGGTCAGGAGGGTCTATCTGCCACCTGTTAGTCCATCTTGTTCAGAAGCCCCTGATGCTCATTTGACTGAAATCTCAGGGCCTCCCACATCCATGCACAGTGTACAGTCCCCCCTCACATTACCTGACTCTCAGGAAAGGGAACATGTACCTAGCACACTGTTCCAGAGAGAGAGAGAACTTAGCAATACTTAACAATGATTCTTAATCAGCAGTCATTAGGCTATGGTGCTTGCATGAACATGAATTATGAAAGTTCCAATGAATATTGTTCATTTAACAATTGGATTTTGGAATTTTTTTCTTTTGTGTATGAAATCTCATTTACCCTAGGTTTTATGCAAAAAAAAAAAAAAAAAAGTGACAGATCATGCTGAAAAGGTAGAGATGTTAGAAAAATTAGAGCTTGGAAACAAAAAAGTGGAAAGACTAAAATGTGATTTAATTCCAAAATTTCCCTTCTATTTGTTCCCATTTATTTACTTCACTGCTAAGAATGTTCTTTAAGCAACAAAATACTACTCTTGCAACATTTAGCCTGTTGCTAAAGAAAGCAAGAATTGCCAAGACTCTTATAGAAACAGCCAACCTAAGGACTTTCTCATGATTTCCTGACACAGAGTGATAATGTTATTAAGATCAACCACCAAGTGTTATGGAAACATCAGTTTGTGGAGAGAAAGAATCTCAGAATCCAAAGGTTTCCACAGAGCAGTTCAAGAGCAACAGTGCTGGAATCATGAACTCTCACCTAGACCAAACTTGGGGGGCTGCTGTGCACATTCATTCCTCCCCAGATCTAAGCTAAGCCAAGCAGGTAGGAAGAACTGATCACTTTTTGTAAGTGTCAATGCTTAGGAGCCATTTAAAGGCCTTTATCTCTTTCCCATTTTCAAATACGAAGTCTTAAGTTCTAAAGGGCCAAATCAGTGACATTCTAATGAAAACTAAGTAATCAAAGATTCTGATCTCAGACGAAGCAACCCCACCCCCACCCCAGTCTGGACTAGAAAATTATTCCCCTGAAACTCCAACTTCTTTTTATCACCACAGACACACTCTGCTGACCTGCAGCTCTTAGCTATATATAGCAAGACCCTTTCTGTTTGATCAGTGAGTCTGGGTTATGTTTTGCAAACAGCATGCTGTGACACACTAGCAGGTCATGAAATCAATTTAATGCACCATGACTAGCTTTTTTGTTTGATGACATAAAATAAAATGAAATTACTAAAGCACATCACAATAATGAGACCAGTACTGTTTCATGAAATTTCTTTTTTCAATTTCATATATGCATGTTTGTAAATATACTGAGTTGCAATGAAAAGTGTACCTTTTACTTTGGGTCATGGTCAAAAGAATTTGAAAGCCACTGATCCAGAAACTATTAAGCATTCTGTGTTTAACTGCTGGTGGGAATGAAAATCGGTATAACCTTTGTTGAGAATACCAATAACACTTAAATACTTGATCCCAAGAAAACAATAACAGGTATGTAAAAAAAAAAGTTATGTGCTAGAATGTTTTCTATAGTGTCATTTATAATAGTGAAAAAATATGACATAACCGGAGGGATCCGTGGACTAAATTATGATACACCTATATGATAAATGGTACCAGCCAATAAAACTTTACTGCAAAAGAGTGATCTGAAGGGGTCTCCACATCAACTCTTAGGTGAAAAGGGGAGCTATAAAATGTTAAGCACACACACATACACAGCACAGAAAGAATATGTGCAAACAGCAACCATCTCTGAGAAGCGTAATTGTGGGATATATTTCCTTTCTTCTTTGAGCTTTTCTGTATTTTCAAAAATTCCTACAAGGAATACGCATTACTTTTGTAATTGGTAAAAATAATACAGTGAATGTTTTTTTGAATATGCTTTACTTTAGCAAAGAAGCTGCCCTGCACCGACGATGTTCACTTGAGGCAACAGCAACAAACATTGAAGTTAGCGGTTAAGAGAAACAGGATCTCACAGGGCCATAGGAACACAGTAGAGGCAAAAATTAGGTGCCAGCTGCACTCACATCTTAATAAACTGTACGATAATTTCCCATCTTCCACTCTTTTCTAGTCCTTATCTCCTAAACTAGACACACTGTCATCAAAATTTGTCCCCAACAAATAAGCTGTCAAGATGGGCCCGTGCGGGTTTCAGGGCTAATGAATGTTACCATTGCTCTGAATATGGGTAGCCTACAGGCAACGCCAGGGTTCTTTCTCCCCCAAAAGCACCAATAAAGTCATATGTTGTTTTAAAAAAAGCGTTCAGGATAAAAAATTAAAAAGTAATAACAATAAAGCAAGAAAAGACCAAGGAGTCCCAAGATGTAAAGGTGAGAAAGAAAAATGGATGCACGGGGCATTTATTCATTCAGTCAGCCCCTCTGTCCATCAGTCTTCACTGGTCGTTGCTCAGTCCACAGCTGCTCACTGGACACTCCACACTGTGATCAGACTTAGGCTCCAGTGATCAAGGACTTGGTCCCTGCTCTCACTGCCCTCGTAGTCCAGCCTCGGTATACTCATTTGAGACGTGGCAATAAATGAGAATGGCTGAAAATGTTAAGTGCCTACTACGTGCCAAGCACTGGGCTGAGGCTTTGTCTCTGTGAACTCAATCAGCCATGTGGTTCTGGGGACTGAAGGTGCCGTCCGAGTGCCTGCCATGGACAGCTGTGCGGCTGGGATCAGTCTCCTCTCCCCAGTCTAAGTCCAGCTTTCTCTCTTCCATTCTTTCCTCCACCACACCCTCTCTCGGACCCAGCCTATGCCTGTCCTGGTGTCCCTCAATGTGCCACACACTCTCACACCTCTATCCTGTATGCCAGTATCCCCAACCCCATCTGGGAGGCTCTTGACCCTATTTTGAGCCACTAAAATGGCACTGCTAGAGGACTCTCCACGGTTCTCCCAAATCCTCCTAGTCCCTGCTGCTGCATGGGCCTGCCACATTGCACCGGGCTCTGCATCCACCTGTCCACCCTGTACAATGGCAAATCCCCAGGCTAGGCACGTCACAGAGACATCAACCCCTAATCCTGAGTCCATGCGTGAAGCATTTGATGCTCATCATCTCATATAATTTAACCCTCACAACCTCAAAAGAAGGCTTGTTTTCCCCGTTTTATATATGGGGAAACTGAGGCAAAGAGAGGGGAATAACTTGCCCAAGGTCACACCCGGGGTTGCTGGCTTCAAAGACAGTATACGTGTGTTGAAATACATCTTTTAGAAGCAAGATCTACTCAGTCCTCCAGGCTGTGAAAGAGTCCTGCAGGCTTCAGCATCCTCTCAGCAGCCCAAGCAGCTCAAATGAGGCTCCAATCCACACTTCTCCACATTTCCCCACTCCTGGAGACCTCCTGCATGCAGACGTGGTGTGTGAAAATGTGAACTTAAGCCATTAGAAGATGCTCATGCTTTTCTTTCAACACATATTTGTGTGCCGGTGTCAGGTGGATACGTGGGTGGGGAGAAGAGAAGGACCAAGGTGGAAATTGCGGCTGTGATATAATGCAAAGTATACAGTCGGTCTTCATCCCTGGTTACTGGCATGGAGCTCCTAATGTAGGATTATAAATATATACTTGATCTCTGCCCCCAGTTCCTGACACACACCACCTAAAAACTTTGGAATTTCCTGAGTGATAGGGGTGCTAGGAGCACCTTTTGTTCTAATACTTAGTCTAACCCCCGTTCCTGACACAGAGCTCCTAATCCTTTGGAATTTCTTGGGTGACAGGAGCGTCTTTTGTTTTAATGAGGCAACTCCTAGTGGGCTCCTGGACAGCTTCAGGATGGGGGCTGGTCATAAGAAAGACCAAGCCATGGTTAGAAGCCTGAAATTTTCATCCCTATCCCCCATCCCCAGGAAGGGAGAGAGATGGGAGACTGAGTTAATAATCGATCATGCCTATGTGATGAAGTCTCCCTAAAAATCCCTGAACTACAGAGTTCGAAGAGCTCCCAGGTTGGTGAGCACATCCACATGCCGGGAGTGGTGTGCCCCAGCTCCACAGGGACAGAAGTTTCTGTGCTGGGGACCCTTCAGGACCTTGTCCTATGCACCTCTTCACCTGGCTGTTCATCTGTCTCCTTTATTATACCATTTATAATAAGCCTGTAAACGTAACTGTTTTCCTGGGTACTATGAGCAGATATAGCAAATTACTGAGCCTAAGGAGGGGGTCATGGAGACTCCTGTTTTATAGCCAAGTCAGACACATGTGTGGGTAGCCTGCAGACCCACTACCTGTGCCTGTGATTGGTGTATGAAGGGGAGGTGGGGGCGGGGGCAGTCTTGTGGGATTGAGGCCTTAACCTGTGGGTCTGCACTAACTCCAGGTAGTTAGTGCCAGAATGAATTAAATAGTAGGACGCCCAGCTGGTGTCCACAGAGAATTAGAGAATGGCTTGGTGTGGACAACCCACATATTAGACGTCAGAGGTGTTGTAAGTGGAGGAAACACGGTTTGCCTTTGGGGTCCTCTGCCCCAGGGAACTGAAGAGCTGCTTGGGAGCAAAGCTCTGAAAGGCAGCAGGGCTGGAGGGATGACACGCCATGTCCAGCCTGGAAGGGCAGCACTTGGCATCATGCCTGGTCTCTGATACGGGGGCGAGGGGTGGTTTCTGCACTGCCGGGTGGTCCTGGGCAGCAAAGGTGGGCGTGACTGGGCAGGACCACTGGATAGCAGGGAGAGGGCAATCATTCTGGGAGGCCCTGCCAGGGCTCAGGACTGACTGAGAACTTGGGCCAGGACTAGAGGCTATGAGGGGTGCATGAGGAACTTCACGTAGGGAGGAAGACTAGAGGACTAGAAGACCACAGGCAGGTCTTGGGTTGCATCACCATCGGGGGCTACAACAGCTGAGCTGGCTCAGTGCCCCGGCCGCCCCTGTGTGGGCTGCCCCAGCCCTCTTGCTTCCACCCAGGATCCTTGGGTTCCACTCCCAGCTGCTGGGTGAAGGGACAGCACCCCCTGGAGCTGCAGGTGAAAACTTGTCAGGTGACGAGCCACTGCTGCCTCAGAGGAGCTTGGTCCTCGCCTGGCTGTGCCCCAGTGTCAGCTGTCACCTTATTCTTCATCCCCTTCCTTTCCCTTGTGAACTCCCACACCACATCCCCACAGGAGCAGAGCAAACATGGCCTCCAGCACCGCAGCCTGGACACACGTCACAGAGCCACCTCAAGAGAAACAGACATGCTGGCTTCCGGATGAGCCAAGGCCACGTTCACGCGGGAGAAACCCGCAGGCTCTGCCCACAGCTCTGCGTGCTGCGAAGGCGCCGCCCGGTCGCCCCGTCGCCCCGCGCCCTCCACGCGGTCGGTCCCCGGCTCTGACGCCGAGCACAGGGTGTCAGCTCCCAGAGGCTCACCCTCCCCTTCTGCTATCTACGGTGCCCTGGACTTGCTCTTGACCCTTCTCCATTGCAGCTAAAACTCTCCATCCTCCGCTCCAGGTTTAGAGCTGCTGCTTTCAGGCAAAGATACAACCAAGTTCAGCATTAAATTCAGACCAAAGGCCCAGCAGGGGCTCCCTCCTTCCACCCTCCTCCGGAAGGTGTTATCTGAAGGCTCCGGTCACTGCTGCACATTCAGATGAAGTGGCGCAGCCCTGGGGATCCGATGTGCGGCTGTCATCTGGGGTGAACCACAGTTGCCACCACAGCCGATGCCTGCAGCCCTGCCACAGGTCCACGACCCCATGGCCTGCATGTCCTGCCCTCAGAGACCCCACTTGGGCCCACCTTCTCACCTTGTGGGGCTCTGGGCAGAGACTCTGAGTCCACAGGTGCCTCCGCTCTCAGGGTTGTGTGGTAACTGGGCACAGATCCCAGCTGCTCTCAGAGACCCCCTCAACTCCCCAGAGATTCATATTGGGATTTCTCACACCTTCCACCCCTCACTGCACAATCCAGCCTGAGGCCCGGGGCTGAGGACACACCAGGCAGCCTGTAAATGCCCTGCCTTCTGCCTCCTTCCAGGGGTGGAAAACTCTTAGGGTCATTTCCTGTGTTCTCCCCAAGGGATTAAGACTTTAGAGTAGAACTTTTTTGATCATCTGAGCCCTCAGTGGCCCTTTTCCATACTGTCAACCACCACCACCATGACCAAGTTTAATGGCATTTACTGGGAGCCTCCATGGGCCAGGTACCACGGGCCAAGCACTTTACAAACACGGTCTATAACTGTCATGTGGGGGACATGCACAGACTATAAGGCTCATAAGTGAGGTATCCAGAGTCACAGGGATTTCCATGTGGCTCCAAATCCCGTGCTCTGCCAGCCACCTGGTGCTCTTCCCTCCTATCCTGCATGTGATGTATCATGGGACCCCGCAGGTCTGGGACCTCCTGGGGACCCGCGGGACTCACCATGCTTCCAGTGCACTCGCGGCAGTCCTGCAAGCAGCTGATGTTCTCCCAGGTACCGTAGGCCTTTAGCCCGGCCACCAGGGCCTGCAGCGAGCCTCAGGTGACCAGCTCCTTCCCCTGGAAGATGTCCTCATCCAGAAGAACCCCAGCGTGCCTGAGAGACAAAGCAGAGACATGTGACAGATGCCACAGTGCAGCCCGCACACGTGTGAAGGAGCCCGCCAAGGAACGACAGCAGCAGGCCGGTGTCCAGGGTACATCCCATGGCTCCTCCTTCAGTCACTGCCAAAGGCTTCATGTGCCCTGCAAAACTGCCACCTGCACCATACCATATCATGACCATGAGTCTCCACTGAGACATCCTCCCCTTGAAAACCCCTCCTGCACTTCTCCCCAAGTTTCCTTTCCTGCCAGTCTCTTTATAGTCCCCATGGCTCCCGTGGGCATCTGTCTTCACACTCCTCGACCCAGCACAGTGTGGGCTCTATGCTGAACTCTCTCCCTCCTTGGTCTACACATGTGGGTCCTATTCCAAATTATGTCCTTCTACCATCCACAACACACAAAGTTTTACACGTCTCTTGTATTTGTACTTTTTTAGTTCCATGTCCATGGAAAATTCTGAAATGGATGGTGTGGTGGGCAGAATTACGGCCTCCAAAGATGTCTACATCCTCATCCCTGGAACCCGTAAATATGTCACCTCACGTGGCCAAAGGGACTTTGCAGATGTGGTTAAATTAGGGATCTTGAGATGGGGAGAGGATCCTGGATTATACCCAATGTAACCACAAGGGTCCTTATGAGTGAGAGGGAGGCAGGAAAAGGAGATGGGGCCGTCGCAGCAGTTAGAGCAATGCAGCATGAGAAAGACTCCACTGGCCATTGCTGGCTTTGAAGATGGACAGAGGCCACATGCTAGGGAATGAGGAAGCCAGAGGAGGTCAGGAAACGGATTCCCCCTGAGCCTCCAGGAGGAAAGCAGCCTTGCTGACCCCTGAATTTTACACCAGCAAGACCCATTTCAGATGTCTGCCTTCCAGAATTGTAAAGTAATAAAAGTGTTCTATTTTAAGCCACTACGTTTGTGGCGATTAGTTACAGCAGCAGTAGGAAACTAATACAGACTGTGACCAATTTCTTCCTTCAAAGTGGTGTCACTGTTCTCCTTCATTTTCAGCCACCTGTAGGTATGACCCCCATGCAGCGTGTGGCAATGCCTGCAGGTCTCCTCCATGTGTACACCTCCCCTCAGTTCTGATTTTCTTCTTTACCATATTTCAAAACGCCACAGTTGGAGGACTCAGCTTTCCCTCACTCTTCCTTCTTTTTAATGCTTTCCTATTAGACTTATTTTTAAAGTCCCTTTAAAATGAATTATATTCTGTAACAACTGCCAGGAATAAAAGCTTTACTGAATTCTCCATGCTCAGTCAAACTCCAGGACACAGAGGAAGCCTCAGGACCAGGTACAAGAGTCAGGGGTGGTCAACACACGGGCCTGACCACCTCCTTCTAAGCTCCTCATTGGCAGGATCCAGGAAGTACCTTGAAGTGTGGCTTCATGGGGTCCTGGTCTTCTTGGCAGAAGCCCTAGAGGCTGGAGATTGATAACGGTGATGTCACTTAAAGGTGTTGATTCATTGATCGTTCTCCATCAACTGAGGGTCATCTACTGAGCCTCCTTATATGGTTTTTCTCCTTTATACTGTTAATATGGTAAATTACATAGATTGTTTTCAAATAATCAACATGACATTTCTGGGATAATCCCCATTTGGTCATTGTGTATCATCCTTTTTACATTTTACTATATGTGATTTGCTAGTATTTTCTTCATAAGAATATTGGTCTCATAATGTCTTTGGTTCTTCATGTAAGGGTAATACTCCTACAATGGATTGGAAAATTTTCCTTTCCCTATTATTTGCTGAAAAAATTTGTGTAAAATTGGTATGTTTTCTTTTATTAGAAATTTGATGGACTTCACTAGTAATGCCAGGTAGGGATATTCATATTTTCAATAATTTTTTGAGTCACTTTTGGTAATTCAGATCTTTCAAGAAATTTGTCTATTTCACATATGTTGTCAAATGTACTGGCATTACATGAATACCAATAATATTTAATTTTATCCTTTCAATGTCTATGAAATTTGCTCATATCTTTTTTATCATTACTGATATTCTGTTTATTATATCAATTACTCAGACAGAAGAATTAATATCTGCAACTATCATTTTAGATTTGTTAATTTCTCCTTTCCATACTGTCCATTATTTTCATGTATTTTGATGCTCTTTTACTGAGTGCATACACATTCAGATTGTTAGGTCTTGTTGACTGGTTTACTGTTACAAAGTGTTCCTCTTTTTTCTAGTAATATTCCTTTTTCTGAAGTCTACTTCATCTGATATTAATATATCCACTCCAGCTTTCTTAAAGTTAGGGTTTGCAGGTATGCATTTTTTTATTATTTTTCTTTTAACCTATTTGTCCTTATATTTTAAGTGTGTTTCTTGTAGAAAGCATCTAGTTGAATATTGATTTTTTATCATGTCTAAGAATCTCCAAACTAAATAGAACTGTTTAAATCATTTACATCTAATACAATTATCAACATGATTAAGTTTAAAACTATCATCTTGTAATTTTTTTTCTATTTATCGCATATGTTCTTCAAAGAAAGTGAGCCGAAACGCCAGGTACCGATCAAGCTTTATGAAAGGAAAAGAATCTGCCAGGCTGCCCTCAAAATGGAGGACAGCACCAGGTGTGGGGGTGGTAGAGCTTATATAGGGCACCAAGGGCTGGCTGATACCATCAAGGAGGGGCATTATGCTAATGTGGAAGCTATGCGACCAGGGTGGAGAACTGCGCCCTTGCAGCAGCAAAAGCGTTTCTGTTTTGCAGATGTCACGAGGCTTCTCATAAAGGGAAGCGGGGAGGGGTTTGGTGCTGGAGTGGAAGACAAGGCCGGCAGCTATTTTGTGCTTATTGTGTGCACAATGGCACCAGTCACGCCCAAGATCCATCAGTTCTTTGTTCTCTTTTCCCTCTGCTCCTGTTTTCCTTTGATTAATTGAATAACTTTTAGCATTCCACTATTAGCTTTTAAACTACATCACTATTATTTTCTTAGTGATTGTTCCACAATTTAGAACATGCATCTTTGACTTATATTATTCTTTCCTCCAATAGTGTTATATCACTTCGCAGACAATGTAAGAACATTACAGTTCAATAAACCTCCATCCCATTCTCCTACCCATTGTGCTACCACTGAGATATTATATATGAAGATATATATATACTATTATGTATGAAGATATACATAAGATATATAGAGAAATATTAATCTTCTACATGTTATAAACGTCATTCAAAGTGTACCATTTGAAGAGTTTGACACTGTATACATACACGAGAACACCACTACAATCAAGCTACAGAGCATTTCCAACACCCCTCAAAAAATGTCTGTTGCCTCCTTGCAGTCCATCCCTTTCTCCACCCACACCCCAAGGCAACCACTGACCTGTTCCTTGTCACTGTAGAGTAGTTGTATTTTATGTAAATGGGATTATACAGTAT
This sequence comes from Cynocephalus volans, assembly GCF_027409185.1. Taxonomy (NCBI): domain Eukaryota; kingdom Metazoa; phylum Chordata; class Mammalia; order Dermoptera; family Cynocephalidae; genus Cynocephalus; species Cynocephalus volans. Next base: position 87,465,588 of record NC_084473.1, read on the forward strand.
GTGTTGTTCTTGCTTCCTTCAACCAGCATGTTGTTTTGAGATTCATCAATATTACAGCACATGTTCACAGTTCCTTTTTATTGCTGACTAGTATTCCATTCTATGCAATGCACACATCTTATTCGTTTACATATTTGCTTGTTGATGAACATTTTGGTTGTTTCCAGCTTGGGGCTATTACAAATAAAAATGTTATAAAAGTTTATGTACAAATCTTAGAGGAGACACGTCTTCATTTCTCTTGAGTAAATATATAGAAGTAAAATAGCTGAGCCATGTGGTACATTCATTTTTAACTTTTTAAGAAACTCCCAAACGATTTTCCAAATTACATGTCACCAGCAGTGCCTGCGAATTCTAGTTGTCCCACATCCCTGTCAACAATTGGTCTTTGCAGTCTTTTTAATGTTAGTCATCAGTTGGATATGTAGTGATATCTCCTTATGGTTTGAATCAGCATTTCGCTGCTGGCTGCTGATAGAGAGCATCTTTTCCTGTGTCTGTTGGCCAACCATTCATATATCTTCTTTTGTTAAGTGTCTCTTCAAATCTTTTGTCCACTTCCTATTGGCTTGCTCATCTTATCTTTAGTTGAATGTTTTCCTTATATGTTCTGGAGAGCAACCCACTGTCAGATACATGTATCGCAAACATTTCCCATTCTGTGGCTTGCCTTTTCATTTCCTTAACAACAAAAGTCAATTTTAGCTCAAGGTATTTACCTTCTTTTATCCATAGAAAATTTTGTAATGTCTGAATATTCTTGTTATTCAATGTAGCCTACACGTGCACAAGATGTTGCTTTGGACCTCATCCTACAGCAAAAAGCAAAGGCTGCTATCCAACCTCATTACCAAAATTATGAAGCTTGGGTTTAATAATAAAATAATAAAAAACATGAAAAGCATCATTTGTTCAACCAGCACTTAGATGAAAAAATTACATTGAGCAACTACTACTCAATTGCATTGAGTATATAAGCAAAGGACTCATGTATTTATCATTGAGCTTAGCCCTTACAATAACCCTATGAAATAGAAATCATTTCACATTTTACAGATGGGGAAACTGAGGCTCAATGGGGGTTACATACCCAGGTCAAGATCTCACATGTGTTAGGGCAGAGCTAGGAACTAAACCAAGGGCTCTCTGGTCCTAAACATCAAGCTCTTTTTATTATAAATAACATGCCTGTCAGTGCCCTGAGCAAGTTTATGACATTTTAATCTATGCTATAATATAGTCACCCATGCCCTGGGCTATGACTACAATACAATGACTCTCAGAGAATCCCAGAAATGGTCGTTTTTTAAATGTATATATAATTCCCCACCAACTTTTCAACCACCCCTCTTCGTGCACACACACGCACACCCTTCCCCTTTCCTCAGGGGTGAAAATGGATGGGAAATAAGAAATAGGCTTTAAGAAAAGAATTGTAACACCCCACATCCCCAGCAGAGATCTAAGGAGAGTTCTTTATAATGCTTGCATGCAATTTTATTTAACACTGCCTGGCACAGCACCCTGCTGAGGGAGAGCCTCCATCTGCCATATGGAGAGGTACACCCAGGAGCTCTTAACTCTTTGTAGTACCCTTATCTCTGCTTGAAAAGGAAATCTGAGAAGGCTTCCATGTTCAGCGTGTGTCAGAGCAGGAGGAGCATGTCCTATAAGAAGTTCAGGATGGCCCTGAAGATAAATTAGGAAATAGGAATTCTTACAGCACAATTATTCCTCATTTCTAAACATGTTTACTTAATAGGTGATACCTTCAGAAATGCGAAGTAATCGTTTACAGGTTACATCCACTTGAAGAACAGTTAAAAAAACAAGAATTAGGACCCACCATCATGCTAAGATTCATGAGAAATGCAGACAGAATATCTCTAAAACTATAAAGTCAGCGAGAGGCAGAATGAAACTTACGCTTATTTTACGTAAAAAAAGCAAATAAGACTTTTTGCCAATAAGACATTAGAACTGTATTAAGAGCAGTATAATGCACAGGTAACAGTATTCACTTGAGGAAGGATGTGTAAGATGCTCAACTATCCTGAACTCCATTTTAAGACAAGGACAGGACCTTGGTGAGTTTCAGCAAACTGTGAAGTGCCTTTCCACCCACTCATATAATCAGTAAATATTAACAAGGTTTACTTTGTATAAGGCACAGTTCTAGGTGCTATAGAAACATCAGTTGAAAAACAGAGAGAAAAATCTCTGCCCTGTTGAGTTGTCTTGAGACATTAACTGAGCTACTATATATAAAATCTTAGGACAGTGCCAGGTACATGGTAAGCACTGGAATACATATTAGCTATTACAGTATTTTAATTTTATTCTTACCGGTGTTGGGTAAAAAGGGATTGTCTGAGAGAATGACTACATCCAGCTAAAAGACAGCAGCAAGGTGGCGCTGTGCCCCGCCGGCCTGGAACTCAGCCTGGACTGCTCGAGCTCCCCACTTGGCCTGGAATAAGTAAGAGAGGCGGCCCCAAACACTCCTTTCAGCTGGCGCACTGCAAATATCAATATATCGATTTTTAAAGTTGTTAGTCACTTTCTAAGCTAGGAAATTCATTCCTGTAGCAAATTCCACTAGATGATTCCAAAGGGAGATACCAGCTCTCAACTTCCCTAGCCAGCTACTTCTTAGACTCCTTCACAGCATGAAACTTCTGCTTCAGAGACCATCAGAATGATTTAGAAGCAAAGCTCCAACCAACCCATGGCCAGGTGTGATGTAGTTACACAAGGCGGTCTCACTCCATTACATGAGACAACCTGTACAGAGAGCCAGGTGCTAGCAGATGTGAAGACGCCAAATTAAAAATCCACAGCTTGTGTGTTCACGAAACTCACAATCCACAACCAAGAGTAATGGTGCCGTGCTAAGAGCGGCTCGGGTTGCTGCTCCCAGAAGCTTATAAAGGGGCTTCTTATTCTAGGAGGGGCTTGGGGGAGGTGCCTTGGAGGTGATGACCTCCTAAACTGTGTCTCAAAAGGTGGCCATGAACGACCAGGTAAAGGAAGGCAAAAGTGTCAGGAGTGAATGGTGGAGGTAGGGTGGGGAGGGTGCCTGTGGGAAAGGCCACAGCAGGAGGAGCGTGAGCACAGGGGGTCGGGGACGGGAGCAGTGGGCGTGGGGGGGCTCGGCAGGGGCCAGGCAGGTGGAAGACGCTCCGAGGCCACATGAGAGAGCTTCTGATTACCCAGGGCAGAAGATGACAGAAGGCCTGGGGAGGGTCCCAGCAGGCAAGTGAGGACTCAGATGTCATTTCAGGCAGGCAGGGAGCTGGCGATTCGTGGAGAGAGGATTTGAAGAGGGCCAGGCTGGATGGGGGTAAGGGGGTGAGGTGAGAGCTGGGGGTGGTCCAGGTGAAATGACAGGGGAGAGAGGGCTTTGCGTGATTTCAACATAGGAAGGAAAATCACCAGAATGTGGTAATTGGTGGGACGGGAGGACAGAAAGCTTGAGGAGTCTTGGGGTGACAGCAATAACAACAGCTAACATTTACTGAGCGTTTATTACACTCCAACCCTATTCCGAGCATGTCCCAATGTTGACGCATTTAATCCTTCTAATAACCCTCTAAGTCAGGTATTACTTTTCCCAACTTATGGGCAAGGAAACTGAGGCACAGAATGTCAGCAGCTTTCCCAAAGTCACAAAATTAGCAAATGGCAGGATCAGGATTCACCGCAGAGGGCCTGCTTTTCACTGCCACACTCGGTTGTTTAAGACATGTGGGACTCTTTCCTAAGCACATTCCACGGGTTAACTCACTGAGTCCCTTGACGATCCTCTGAAGTGGGCACCAGCATTCCCACTCTGTTGCTAATGCGGGGACACGCATGCAGAGAATTTAAGCAGCTGCCCACATGGCTGTAAGAAGAAGGTTTGGGATTTGAACCCAGGGTGGCATGGCCACTGTCTTCCCTTATCGCCCACTCCTGCCTCTGCTGTGAGGCACTCAGGACTGGCTGCCTGTGTAGACTCAGAGAACACAGGGTTGCGCAGGCCTGAAGGGGGCAACTAAGGGGTGGATTTGGGCCCACGGAGTTTGTGGTGCCTGTGGGCTGCTGGATGGGGACCATGAAGCAGGCAGGGCTGGCCTGAGATGTGGAAATGTCAGGTCCTGGAGACCAAGAAGAGGACCAAGGCCAGGAAGTGAGCAGCCCATCGTGCTCAGGAAAAAGGTGACGGTCACAGGGCCACCACAAGGAAGGACTCCACTGTCTCAGAGGGCCCCAGCGGTGGGTACAGCATGCATATCCTGAGAGACCCGTGCCAGGTGTCAGCTGGCGAGGCACTGAGTCAGGAGGCCTGTGAGGGGAGACAGCAGGCACTCAGCAGTGGCAAGCGGTCCTGGGGTGCTGTGGGCCCCACGGAGGAGGCTGAGGGGCCAAGCCAAGCACAGGCACGGGGGTGCTGAAGGAAGAGGAGGACTGAGCGGCTCTGGACAGGCTGGGCAGGGGAGAAGCCGGCTGGCCCCTCAGGAGGCCACCACCTGCAGTGCTGGTGGGCTCCTCTCCCCGAAGCCCCCACAGAGCCCTCTGCTCAGTCCTCATAGAGCCGGCACTGCCCAAAGAGCAGCCTGCGGGTCTCATCTCTTCCCATGCCCAGTTGGCTCTGCTAAAGACTTGGTTGAGGGCAGGAGAAGGTGAGTGGGGTGGTGTGGGGGCAGTGAGCTCACTAAAGGCCAGCAGGTCCCCCTGTGTGCAGCCTGTGGAGGCAGACGGGGAAGGAAGGCAATTAGGGCCTTCCTGTGACCCAGGTCTGCAGGCCGACCTGCTACTGCCAAACCCCAGACAGGTACCAGAAGCTGCACGGGGCCAGACCACGTCTGACTCAGGAACCAGACAATGTGACTTGGGCCCTTGCAGGGCCCAGGAAGTAGGGCTGCCAGATTTAACACAAAAACAAAGGGTGCCTGGCTAAATTTGAATTGTAGGTAAACAATGCATACTTTTTACTTTCAGCATACTGTACACAGACTAAAACATCATGTGTTGGTTATCTGCAATTCAAATTTAACTGAGCACCTGTATTTAACTGGCAATCCTACTAGCAAAGAATTATGCACTTTGCTGAATATATAAATGTGTGTGCTGAAAGGAGCCATCCCACCTCACTCCTACTACCTGCCTTACGAAGTCTGCCTACTCATGCTTTCACTACGTGAGATGCGAGGACAGGCAGGGCCAGCGGACACTGGCTGGAGGCCTGTCTTTCCTGCTCACCTGACTCCAGACCCCTGCACCTAAAGGTCTGGACTACCCTCATGTTTGAGCAGGACTAAAGGGACTGAATAAACATCTAGCTAGTCAAACCTCAAGTTACGCAGACCCTGAAACTTGAAGCCTATTCACTGGCAGGATATGTCCACGGGAACTTGGGAGAGGGGACGGGACCTATAACCAAGGTGTGATAACATTAGTGGGGGAGGACAGAGGAAAAGGTGGGGGGGGGGGACGTAGTTAGCACAAAATTTTGTCATGTTACAACTAAGTTTATTAAACTATTTCCTCACAAGTTGGAGGAGGAGCAGCAAGGGCAGTAAACTAAAAAGAAGCAAGAAAGCTGGACTATGTCATAGGAAACACCAGCTTCTCCCCGGGCTTGTTTGAAATGCAGACCACTTCTTCATCCTCCCCCCTCCCTCAGCTTGGGGCACTGTCTTCCTGGGGATCCCTATGATCAGATTTTCAGTGGGTTAACCTCCTGCTGCGGTGGGGAGGTGGAGGGAAAGACAGAAAGAGGAAGGAAGTGAAGGAGCCACAGAGCTGCAATGAGCTTCACCCAAGACCGTGGAGGGCACAAGGCCTTGGGGGCAGTTAGACTGAAGACTTGTGAGGCTATGGGGCGGATCTGTCATGTTCGACACCAGGGCACCATGCCTGGAACATGGGAAGGGGCCTCTGATTTTTGTATTAACTAATCCCTATTAATCACCTCTCCTTTCTCTCCTTGAAACCTAAAGCTAGAATTGTGACATCACTCTATTCCTCTAATATTGGCATTTGGGGAGAGTCTCCCTAAAATCAAGAGAAACTTTAATTTGCACTAACAGCATCATACAGCTCTTAAAAAATCAAGCTTAAATCATGCCAAAAAATAAAAAGAGTTGGCGAAAAAGAAACATGTTGATACATATAACACTTTTGTTATAGGTGTATATAAGTGCATACATATCTATAAATGTGGAATACATAGTGACTATTTGTAATGTGGTCTAGTAAACTTCTGTGTCACAAGTTTGTAAACAATTGACTGAACTAAATGCACAGAGAGCCTTGCCTCTCTGTAACAGTGTCAAGTCTCACTGGGCAAAATTTGAAAGAGAATTTTGTTTTCCTATGGCATGCATATGAAAAATTCCCAGGTTTCATCATCAGCATATTTTGATCCAGTTTCAATTGTCATGAGAATTTAACACTGCTGCCTCTTTTGTTTGTGAAATTTCCAGGTCCTGCTAGGAAGCTCCCGAAAAAAGATCCTGTGGTGCTCAACTCTGGCTGCTCATTAGAATCACCTAGGGAGCTTAAATATACACACTCAAATCCTGAAACACACCTCAGACCAGGTGAATTAGAACCAATGGGACCAAAAAAAAAAAAATTATGCACTGGCCAGCTGCCACAAAAAAAAAAAAAAAAAAAAAAAGAGAGAACCAATGGGAGGGGATGCAGAAATCTATATTTTTTGAAAAGCACTTCAGGTGACTTTCCTATGCATCTAGATTGAGAACTGCTAAAAACCAACTGATGTATTAAGAATTATCTGGCTCAGTTGAAGCAGGGCTTGAAGGATAAGACAAATGGGATGTAAGGGAAGAGGAAAGCTTTTTTAAAAAAATTTTTTATTTTAACTGACGCATTGTAGTTATACATATTTATGGGGTACAATCTGATGTGTGATACATATATGTTGCATAATTGAGTTATGGCAGTTAGTGTATCCATCATCTCATGCATTTATCATTCTTTGTGGAAAGAATATTCAAAATCAGGAAGAGGGAAGTTTTGTAGCAGGTTAGTAACAACCTCACATGGGTCACTCTATGAGGTTAAAAGAAATGTTGCAAGGTTAGAATATACAACACAAAAGGTTTTTGTTCCTTAATAACATCATGGAAAAATGGATTAAATAGAAATCATATTTTCCTATAGAGCTATCAAAGAGCAAAGGTGGCAGGAAGACTTGATGAACTGAATTCCAGAGAGGAATAAGCACCGTTTACTGGTTTGAACATTGCACAAGAAAAGAACATAGAACCTGAAGATGGATCCACCCGTGGACATTAGCCAAATTGAAGCACAGGGAAAAAAAGAAAAGAAAAAAACATAATTCCAGTGACATGGGGTGATATGAAGCAGTTTAACATCTATATAATTAAAGACCCAGAAGAAAAAGAAAGAAATATATAGGGCAGAAAAAAATATTTGAAGAAATAATGACCAAAATATTTCCAAATTTAATGAAAAACTTCAACCCACAGATCGCAGAGGCTCAACGAACTCCAAGCAGCATAGACACACAAACTGCACCTAGCCCAACATACCAAACTTTGGAAGCCAAAGAAAAATGGAATATCTTAAAAACAGCTAGAGTGGGGGAGGAGAACTTTAAATACAGGGAAATAGGCAGAAGAATGACAACTGTTTTGTCATGAGAACCAAGGAGTCAAGAAAGCAATAGAGTGATATCTTTATTTATTTTTTTAAATTTTACTTTACTTTGTCAATATACAATGTGATTGATTATTGTGCCCATTACCGAAACCTCCCTCCCTCCTCTCTCTCCCCCACTCCCTCCCAACAATGTCCTTTCTGTTCACTTGTCGTATCAACTTCAAGGAATTGTAATTGTTATGTCTTCTTCCCTCCCCCCCTCCAGGTTATTTGTGTATTTATTTATTTATTTATTTATTTTTAGCTCCCACAAATAAGTGAGAACATGTGATATTTCTCTTTCTGTGCCAGACTCATTTCACTTAATATAATTCTCTCTAGGTCCATCCATGTTGTTGCAAATGGCAGTATTTCATTCTTTCTTATAGCAGAGTAGTATTCCATTGTGTAGATATACCACAGTTTCCTTATCCACTCATCTGATGATGGACATTTGGGCTGGTTCCAACTCTTAGCTATTGTAAATAGTGCTTGCTGCAATGAACATTGGGGAACAGGTACACCTTCGACTTGATGATTTCCATTCCTCTGGGTATATTCCCAGCAGTGGGATAGCTGGGTCATATGGTAGATCTATCTGCAATTGTTTGAGGAATCTCCATACCATTTTCCATAGAGGCTGCACCATTTTGCAGTCCCACCAACAATGTATGAGAGTTCCTTTTTCTCCGCAACCTCGCCAGCATTTATCATTCAGTCTTTTGGATATTAGCCATCCTAACTGGGGTGAGGTGGTATCTCAGTGTGGTTTTGATTTGCATTTCCCAAATGCTGAGTGATGTTGAGCATTTTTTCATGTGTCTGTTGGCCATTAGTATAACTTCCTTTGAGAAATGCCTATATAGCTCTTCTGCCCATTTTTTAATCGGGTTACTTGTTTTTTTGTTGTAAAGTTGTTTCAGTTCCTTGTACAGTCTGGATATTAATCCTTTGTCAGATGTATATTTTGCAAATATTTTCTCCCACTCGGTTGGTTGTCTTTTAACTCTGTTGATTGTTTCTTTTGCTGTGCAGAAGCTTTTTAGTTTGATATAATCCCATTTGATTATTTTTCCTTTGGTTGCCCGAGCTTTTGAGGTCATATTCATGAAGTCTGTGTCCAGTCCTACTTCCTGAAGTATTTCTCCTATGTTTTCCTTAAGAAGTTTTATTGTTTCAGGGTGTATATTTAATTATTTAATCCATTTTGAGTTGATTTAAGTATATGGTGAGAGGTATGGGTCTAGTTTCATTTTCCTGCATATGGATATCCAGTTATCCCAGCACCATTTGCTGAAGAGGCAGTCTCTTCCCCAGTGTATAGGCTTGATGCCTTTGTCAAAGATCAGATGGCTGTAGGTGTGTGGGTTGATTTCTGGATTCTCTATTCTATTCCATTGGTCAGTGTGTCTGTTTTTATGCCAGTACCATACTGCTTTGGTTATTATAGCTTTGTAGTATAGTTTAAAGTCAGGTAGTGTTATGTCTCCAGCTTTATTATTTTTTTTGCTCAGCATTGCTTTGGCTATGTGTGGTCTTTTGTTATTCCATATAAATGTTTGGATAGTTTTTTCCATTTCTGAGAAAAATGTCATTGGAATTTTGATGGGTATTGCATTGAATTTATAGATCATTTGGGGTAGTATGGACATTTTCACAATGTTGATTCTTCCAATCCAAGAGCATGGGATATCTTTCCATCTTCTTGTGTCCTCTTTAATTTTTTTCAGCAGTGGTTTGTAGTTCTCATAGAGATTTTTCACATCCTTGGTTAACTCTATTCCTGAATATTTTATTTTTTTGGTGGCTATTGTAAATGGGCAAGCTTTCTTGATTTCTCTTTCTGCATGTTCACTATTGGAGAATAGAAATGCTACTGATTTTTGTGTGTTGATTTTGTATCATGCTACTTTGCTGAAATCATTTATCAATTCAAGACTTTTCTTGTAGAGGCTTTAGGCTGTTCGATATATAGGATCATGTCATCTGCAAACAGGGACTGTTTGACTCCATCTTTTCCAATGTAGATGCTCTTTATTTCCTTCTCTTCTCTGATTGCCCCAGCTAGTACTTCCAACACTATGTTGAATAGGAGTGGTGAGAGTGGGCATCCTTCTCTAGTTCCTGTTCTTAAGCGGAAAGCTTTCAGCTTTTTCCCATTCAAGATGATATTGGCAGTGGGTTTATCATATATGGCTTTAATTATGTTGAGATACTTTCCACCTATACCTAACTTGTAGAGAGTCTTTATCATGAACAAGTGTTGAATTTTATCAAATGCTTTTTCAGCATCTCTAGAGATGCTCATATGGTCCTTGTGTTTAATTTTATTGATATGGTGTATCACATTTATTGATTTGCATATGTTGAACCAACATTGCATCCCTTCCTAGGATGAATCCCACTTGATCATAGTGTATAATTTTGTGTATGTGTTGCTGTATTCTGTTAGCTAGTATTTTATTGAGGATTTTTGCATCTATATTCATCAAGGATATCGACCTGCAGTTTTCTTTTTTAGTTGTATCTTTACCTAGTTTTGGTATCAGGGTGATGTTTGCTTCATAGAACGAGTTTAGGAGAACTGCCTCTGTTTCAATCTTTTGGAATAGTTTGTAGACAATTGGTGTCAATTCCTCTCTGAATGTTTGGTAGAATTCTGCTGTGAATCCATCTGGTCCTGGGCTTTCCTTTGTTGGGAGCTTTCTGATAACAGTTTCAATCTCTTTTATTGTTATTGGTCTTTTCAGATTTTCTACATCATCTCGGCTCAGTTTTGGTAGTTTGTGTGTGTCCAGAAATTTATCCGTTTCCTCCAGATTTTCAAATTTGTTGGCATATAATTGTTTATAGTAGTCTCTAATGATTCCTTGTATTTCAGAGGTATCAGTTGTAATATCATCTTTTTCATTTCTAATTTTTGTTATTTGGGTCTTCTTTCTTCCTTTTTTAGTTAGCCATGCTAAAGGTTTGTCAATTTTATTTATCTTTTCAAAAAACCAATTTTTGGATTCATTGATCTTTTGTATCATTTTTTGGGTTTCAATTTCATTAAGGTCTGCTCTGATCTTAATGATTTCTTTCCAGCTGCTAACTTTGGGTTTGGATTGTTCTTGTTTTTCTAGTTCTTTAAGGTGAAGTATTAGGTTGTTCACTTGCCATCTTTGCAGTCTTCTGAATTAAGCATTCAATGTGATAAATTTCCCCCTTAGTACTGCTTTTGCAGTATCTCACAGGTTTTGGTATGATGTATCATTGTTTTCATTAGTTTCAATAAATTTTTTGATTTCCATTTGATTTCTTGTTAGACCCATATGTCATTAAGTAGAATGCTGTTTAATTTCCATGTGTTTGTATAGTTTCCAGAATTTCACTTGCTATTGATTTATAATTTTAATCCATTTTGGTCTGAAAAAATACATGGGATAATCCCAATTTTTTTGAATTTGTTGAGACTTGATTTGTGACCTAACACATGATCTATCCTGCAGAATGATCCATGTGCTGATGAGAAGAATGAATATTCTGAGGTTGTTGGATGGAATGTTCTATAGATACCTGCCAAGTCCAATTGGTCTAGAGTGTTGTTTAGATCTTGTGTTTCTCTGCTGATTCTTTGCCTAGATGATCAGTCCAATATTGATAGTGGATGTTCAGGTCCCCTGCTATTATCGTATTAGTGTCTATCTCCTTCTTTAGGTGTAATAGAATTTGCTTTACTAATTTGGTTGCTCTGTCATTGGGTGCATATATATTTATGATTGTTATGTCTTCTTGATGGATGAATCCTTTTATCATTATGTAGTGGCCCTCACTACCTCTTTTTATGGTTTTTAGTTTAAAGTCTATTTTATCAGATATAAGAATAGCTACTCCGGCTCGTTTTTCATTTCTGTTTGCATGGTAAATCTTTTTCCATCCTTTCACTCTTAGTGTATGTGAGTCTTTATAGGTGAGGTGGGTTTCTTGAAGGCAGCATACAGTTGGGTCCTCCTTCTTAATCCAGTCAGCCAGTCTGGGTCTTTTGATTGGAGAATTTAATCATTTTACACTAAGAGTTGTTATTGAAAAGTGTTGATTTACTCCTAGCATTTTATTGATTTTTGTTTGGATATCTTAAGTGTCTTTTGTTCCTTTCTTTCTGATTTACTCTTTGTCTTCTGTATTTGTTGGTTTCTTGAGTTGTAGATAAACATTTTTTTCTCTCTTCATTATTGGCACTTTTATTTTACTAGTGGGTTTTGATATTTCTTGAATTTTTATGGCAGTGGTGGTTATTTTTCAGGTACCAAACCCAGTATTCCCTTGAGAATTTCTTGTAAGGGTGGTCATGTGGTAGTGAACTCCCGCAGTTTTTGTTTGTCTGAGAAACACACTATTTGCTCTTCATTTTGGAAGGATAGCCGTGTGGGGTAGAGTATTCTTGGCTGGCAATCTCTGTCTTTTAGTATTTTGAATATATTGTTCCATTCCTTTCTGGGTTTTAGGGTTTGTAATGAAAAGTCTGATGTTAGTCTGATTGAGGCTCCCTTATAGGTGATTTGACGCTTCTCTCTTGCAGCTTTTAAGATTCTCTCTTTTTCTTTGAATTTTGCCAATTTGACTATAACATGTCTTGGAGAAGACCTTTTTGGGTTGAATACAGTTGGGGATCTTTGAGCTTCCTGAATCTGAAGATCTGTGTCTTTTCCTATATCTGGGAAGTTTCCTGCCCATATTTTGTTGAATATGTTTTCAATGCAAACTCCTTTTCCCTCCCCTCTGGAATACCCATGACTCGGATATTTGAGCATTTAAGATTGTCTGATATCTCTCTTAGATTTTCTTCAATGTTTTTAATTCTTTTTTCATTTTTTGTTCTGCCTGTGTTATTTCAAACAGCCCATCTTCAAGGTCAGAAGTTCTCTCTTCTGCTTCTGCAAGCCTGCTGGTTAAACTCTCCGTTGTGTTTTTTATTTCATTGAATGAATTCTTCAGCTCAGCAAGCTCTGCTACATTCTTTTTCAGGGCATTGATTTCCTTGTACATTTCTTCTGTCAGGTCCTGTATACTTTTCTTCATTTCATCATGTTGTCTAGCTGAATTTTCTTGTATCTCATTTAGTTTTCTTAGAATTATCACTCAAAATTCCTTGTCAGACATTTCAAGGGCTTCTTGTTCTATAGAATCTAGAGCTTGAGAGTTATTACCCTTTGGTGTTGTACTTTCTTGATTTTTCATATTTCTGTTATCTTTTCTTGGATGTTTAGTCATTGTGGCAAGGGATTTCACGGTCCACTGGTTTGACACTATTGTCTGGCTAGGATCCTGCCAGGGCTGCCAAATTGGCCTGGCTGCCTCAGTGTCTGCTCAGTCATGCACTGGTGCCACGGGGTGCATGGTCTCTGCAGATCTTGGGCCTCTCCGATGAGGCGCCTCTGTGGTAGGTGCACACTCGACCAGGCTAGGGATGGGATCTGACAGCAGCAAGGTCTGAGTGACATCTTTAAAGTGCTCAAAGAAAAATAAACTATCAGCCCAGAATTCTGTAAGTATTGGCAATGTCTTTCAAAAAGGAAAAGGGAAAAAAAGGAGAAATAAAGACCTCAAAAAAACGAAAATGGGAGGAATTCATTGCTACAGACCCACAAGAAACGTTAAAAGTTCTCCAGGCAGAACACATATGGTATCACTTATAAACTTGGATTGACATAAGAAATTAACAGTCTTGGAAATATAATAAATGAAGGGAAAATAAAATTCAATTTTCCATATTTTTAATTTCTCTAAAACATAACTAGGTAAAAGAAAAAGACTAGAAATGTATTGTGTGCTTGTAGCATATTTAAAGTAAATTATATGATTAGAATAGCACAAGGAATGGGAAGAAGAAATTGGAATACACTGTTGAAGTCCTTACACTACATGGGAAGTAACACAATATTATGTGAAGGTAGTCTCTGATTCATTAAAGATGTATATTGTAAACCTTGGGTCAACAATTAAAAGATGTTTTTAAAAAGTATAAATAATAAGTCGATAAAAGTGATACAATGGAATAATAAACAATATTCTATTCCACCAAAGAGCAGGCAGAAGAATGAGGAAAAAATACAAACAGATGGAAAAAATAAAAATCAGCTATAATATGATAGATTTTAGTGCAAATATATCAATAATCACTTGAAATGCAATTGGTCAATTAGAGTCATCTTGTTAATATCTACAAAAAAACTGCTGATATTTTTCTTGGGATTGTATTGAATTATAGATTAAATTAGGGAGAACTGACCTCTTAATTTTGAGTCTTCCAATTCATGAGCACTATATATCTCTCCACTTATTTATGTATTCTTTGATTTCTGCTTTGCAGTTTTCAACATACGGATCCAACACATATGTTATTATATTTATCCCTAAGCATTTTATATTTTGGGGGGGTGGGTGTTTATTTCGAGTATGTAAGAATACTATTAACTTTAGTTCTAGGAGATTTTGGGGGGTGGATTTTAATAGATATAGGTTAAAAGTCATAGATTGGCAATTTGGATAAAAAAGCAAGACCCGATTATAGGCAGTTAACAAGAAACCACTTAAAGATATAGGTAGGTTAAAATAAAAGTATGAAGAAAGATGTACCATGAAAACATTAAACAAAAGAAACATGGAGTAGCTATACTAATAGGACAAAATAGACTTCAGGATAAGGAATATTTTCAGTGATAAAGAAAGAAATTACATAATGACAAAGAAGTCAATTCTCTAAGAAAAAGTAATTCTACATGAGTATGCACCTAAAAAAAAAATACCTTCAAAATACTTGAAGCAAAAACTGATAAAATTAAAAGGAGAAACAGAGAAATTCATAATTATAGTTGGAAATGACAAGCCTCTTCCCTCAGTCACCAACAGAACAAATCGGCAGAAACTCAGAATGGGTATATACAATCTGCAATAACCAACTGGACCTAATTCACATTTATAAAACTATCCTCCCAGCTACAACAGAACATGTATTCTTCTCAAGTGTACATGGAACATTACATGTACTGAGCCATTAATTCCCAAGAATAGAATTCATACAAAGGATGTTCTTGGACCATGACAGCACTTCTAAGTAATCCATGGGTCAAAGGGGAAGTCTTAAAAAAATTTTTAAACTATTTTTTAACTAACTGAAAATCAATATATATCAATCAGAAGGATGCAGCTAAAGCAATGCTTAGAGAGAAATGTTAGTAGTAAATGATTACATTAGGCAAGAAGAAATGTCTCAAAATAGTAACCTAAACTTGCACCTTCAGAGAAAAGGAGAGAGAGACAGCGTTAAATCAAAACAAAGAAAACAAAGGAAGGAAATAATAAAGATTGGAGCAGAAATCTATGAAATTTAAAACAGAAAACAATAAAGAAACCAATTACATCAAATATTGGAAAACCAATATGACTGATAAACCTCTATCCAAACTGATAAGGAGAGGGGGAGAGAGGGAGAAGACAGAAAATATTAGGAAGGAAAGAGGGGAAATCACTACTGATCCCACAGACATTAAAAGCACGATAAGGGAATACTACAGCCAACACTATGGCCATTAATTTGACAGATAAGATAAAATAAATAATAAAAAAAATCACCCAACAAGAATTAGGTAATCTAAAGAGTACTATATCTATTAAAATCCACCCCCAAAAATCTCCTAGAACTGAAGTTAATAGTATTCTTATATACTAGAAATAAACAACTACACCACCCCCCCAAAAAAGATAAAATGCTTAGGGATAAATTATAACAACATATGTGTAGGATCCATGTGTTGAAAACTACAAAGTGGAAATCAAACAATACATAAATAAATGGAGAGATAAACAGTGCTCATGAATTGGATGACTCAAAATTAAAAGGTCAATTCTCCCCAACTTAATCTATAATTCAATACAATTCCAAGAAAAAATCAGCAATTTTTTATAGATATTAACAAGATGACTCTAAAATGTATAAGTAAAGGCAAAAAGGAGAATAAGAATAGCCAAAACAATTCCAAAAAAGAACAAAATTGGAGAACTCGCACTATCCAATTTCAAGACATATCAAAATTTAAAGCTATCAAACCAATTAAAATTTAAAACTATTGCTCTGATTAAGGCACTCTTAAGAGAATAAAAAGAAAAGTGACAAACTGGGAGAAAATATTTGCACATAACCATGTGACAACAAAAAACCCCACAAAAAAACAAAAACACTCTCCTGAAAATATAAAGGACTCACCCTCAACAATTTAAAAAAAAAAAAAATTAAAATTGGTCAAAAGATCTAAACAGATGCTTCACTAAAGATATGCAGATGGCAAACAAGCACATGAAAAGACACTGAACATCATTAGTTATTAGGGTAATAAAAAAAATTTTAAACTAGAAACTATCAGACGCAACTATTAGAAAGGCCAAAAATAAAGAACGAAACAAAACAAAACCTGACTAACAATGGCTGGCAAGGTTGCAGAACAACGACAACTCTAACATATTACTGGTGGAAACATAAAATGATGCAACCACTTTGGAAAGCAGTTTAGCAAATTCATATAAAGTTAAACACACACTTACCTTATGACCTGGAAATCCTACTTCTATATATTTGCCCAGGTGCGTAAAAAACTTATATATGTTCATGCAAAAACTTGTAAAGAATTGTTTATAGCATTGTTGTGTATAATTGTCAAAAACTGGAAACAACGTATATGTCCCTCAACAGGAAAAAGAAATCAAGGCTGGCTGGTTAGCTGTTGGTTAGGGCATGGTGCTGTAACATTAAGATCAAGGGTTCATATCCCCATACCAGCCAGCCACCAAAAAAAAAGAAATCAAAAGGCATAAATATTGGCAACAAAGAAGTAAATCTCTCTTTATTCATATGTGATATATTGTGTATATAGAAAATCCTAAAGAGTACAAAGAAACTACTATATCTAATAAGTAAATTTAGTGAGAGTATGAGATAAGAGGTCATTATACAAAATTCTATTATATTTTCATATGATATTTACAAACAATTGAAAACTAAAAAGCAATTCATTTGAATAAATTTAGTAAAAATGTGCAAGATCTCTACACTGTAAATTATAAAACATTGCTCAGAGAAATTTAAGACCTATATAAACAAAGAGATATACCATCGTCATATATTTGAACGACTGAATACTATCCAAATTGCTTTACAGATTCAGTGCAATCACAAATAAATCTAAGCAGGCCTTTTAGATAAAAACTGATCAGCAGAGTCAAAACTGTATATGGAAATGCAAAAGACCTGGAATAGCCAAGAAAATTTCAGCAAAAAAAGAACAAACTTAGGCGAATCACATGACCTGGTTTGTTTATTTGTTTATGTAACAGTATTATTTGGGTACGTTTCACATACCACAGCATTCACATTTTTAAAATGTACAATTCAGCGGCTTTAGTATATTTAGAGAGTTGTGCACCATCTAATTTTAGAATATTTTTATCACCCTGATACCCCACACCCAATTAGCAATCACTCCTCATTCCTTCCTTTACTCCCCAGTTCTTGGCAACCATTGGTCTACTTTATGTTTCTATGAATCTGACTATTCTAGAAATTTCACGTCAATGGAATCATATAATATGGTTTTTGTGACTAGCTTCTTTCACTAAGCATAATGATTTCAAGGTTCATCCATGTTGCAGCATGTATCAGTACTTTATTCCTTTTTATTGTCAAATAATATTCCATTATGTACATGCATAATGTACATAATGTTTGTTTATCCATCAGTTGATGGACATTTGCATTATTTCAAGATTTTTGTTATTATAAATAATGCTGCCTTAAAAATTCATGTAAAGTTTTTATGGGCACATATGTTTATATTTTTCTTGGGAATATATGTAGGAGTAGGATTTCTGGGTCATACAGTAATTTCATGTTTAATATTTTAAAGAGCTGCCAAACTGTTTTCCAAAATAACTGTACCATTGTGCATTTTCACCAGCAACGTATAAAGGTTCCATTTTCACTACATCCTTATCAACACTTGTTATTATCTTTTTTATTATAGCCACTATTTTGGGGGTATGAAGTGCTATCTGATTATCGTTTTGATTTGTACTTCCTTGATAAATAATGATTTGTAGCATTTTGGGGGTATGAAGTGCTATCTGATTATCGTTTTGATTTGTACTTCCTTGATAAATAATGATTTGTAGCATTTTTCTGTGCTTATTGGCCATTTGTATATCCTCTTTGGAGAAATATCTACCCGTATCTTTACCATTTGTCAATTGGGTTACCAATTTCATTGTTGAATTGTAAGAGTTCTTTGTATGTTCTAGATATAAGTCCCTTATCAGATATATGATTTGCTAATACTTTCTACCATTCTGTGGATTTTTCATTTTCTTGATGGTGTCCTTTAAAGCACAAAATAAAAATTTAGTTTTGATAAAGTCCAATTTATCCATTTTTTTTCTTTTGTCACTTGTGCTTTTGATTTTGTATGTAAGAAACCATTGCCTAACCCACAGTCACAAAGATTTACTCCTATTCTCCTCTAAAAGTTTATTATTTTAGCTCTTAGATTTAGGTCTATGCTCCATTTTCAGTTAAATGCTTCATGGAAATTAACTGAAAAAACTTCATAATTTTTAATATGGATATCCATCTGTCCTATCACCACTTATTGGGAAGACTGTTCTTTCACTTATTGAATTGTCTTAGTGTCTTTGTCAAAAATCAATTGACCATAAATTTAGGGATTTATTTGTGTACTCTCAATTCTATTTCATTGATTTATATGTCTGTCTATGACAGTACCACACTGTCGTGATTACTCTCCAGCTTTGCAGTAAGTTTTCAAACCAGAAATATGAGTCCTTCATCTGTGTTCTTCTTTCTTAAAATTGTTTTAGCTATACTGGGTCCATACAAATTTTAGAATCAGCTTGTCAATTTCTGAAAAAATTGGTTGCTGGGATTTTGATAGAGATTGTATTGAATCCAAAGGTCAATTTGAGAAGTTTCACCATCTTAACAATATTGTCTTCTGATCCATGAACATGGGATGTTTTTGATGCTATTGCAAATGAAATTCTTTTCTTATTTCATTTTTGGATTGTTCATTATTAGTGTATAAAAACACAATTGTTTTTGTATATTGATCTTGTAACCTGCAATCTTGCTGAACTTGTTTATTATTTCTGACACATTTTTAGTGGATTCCTTAGGATTTTCTATATGAAAGACCATGTCAGTTGCAAATAGAGATAGATTTACTTCTTCCTCTCCAATTTGCGTGCATTATTATTACTTGCCCTGTCTAGAACCTCCAACAGAGTGCTGAATAGACATGAAAACAGTAGATTCTTTGTCTTGTTCCTAATCTAAGGAATAAAGTGTTGAATCTTTCATCATTACAGATGATATTACTGTGGGTTCTTCACAGATGACTTTTATCAGGTAGGGAAATTCCCCTTCTATTACTACTTTGTTGAGTATTTTGTCATAAAAGTTGTTAAACTTTGTCAAATGGTTTTTCTGTATCTGTTGAGATGATTGTGTGGTTTTTTAATTTATTCTATTAATATGGTGTGTTACCTTAATTGATTTTTGGTATGTTAAACCAACCTCACATTGCTGGGATAAATCTCACCTGGTCATGATGTATAATCCTTTTAACATGTTTCTGGATTCAGTTTACTAGCATTTTGTTGAGGATTTTTACATCTATATTTCTAAGTAATATTGGTCTATGATTGTCTTCGCATGTCTTTGCCTCCTGTTGGTATTGAATGATACTGGTCTCAGAATAAGTTGGGAAGTGCTCACGCTTCTATGTTTTGAAAGAGTTTGTGGAAGACTGATATTAATTCTTCTTTAAATGTTTGGACCAGGGTTTTTCTTTGTGGGAAGTTTTAAAATTGTTAATCCAATCTCTTTATTTGCTGTAGGTTTTTTCAAATTTTCTGTTTATTCTTCATTAAATTTTGGTAATTTGTGTCTTTCTAGGACTTTGTCTGTTTCATCTAGGTTATTTAATTTGTTGGCATACTGTTGCGCATAGTATTCCCTTATATTCCTTTTTTATTTCTGTAAGGCCAGACATACTACCTTTTCTCAAGACTTAACTGTGAAACTATAGTTATGAGATAGGACACGGAAAGCACTAACCATAAAATATTTTTTTAAAGGATAAATTAAACAATCAATATTAAAATTTTCTGCTCACCAAAAAAATCATTAATAATGAAAAGACATAACCTAGACTGCACAAAAATATTTGCAATAAGTATATCTAACAAAAAACTTGTTTTTATAATATATACACAACCCTTAGAAGTTAATAATAAAAGACACAACCAAATTTAGAAAAATATGTAAGGGATTTAAACGGATTCTTCAAAAAGAAGATATGCAATGGTCAATGTGCACGTGAAAAAGTGTTCAACACCATTAGCCACCAGGTAAGTGTGAATTTAAACTGCAGTGAGACACCATTTCATACCTACTAGTCTGAATATAATTAGGAAAGACATGAAACAAATGTCGGTCAGGATGCAAAACAACTGAAATTCCCGTACGTTGCTTGAGGGAATGTAAAACGGTGCTACCTCTCCAAAAAACTGGCAATTTCTTATAAAGTTAGACATGTACTTACCCAGTTACCCAGCAAGTCCTCTCTAGGTATTTACCCGAAGAAAAATAAAAGACTTGTACAAGGATATTCACCATGGCTTATTCACAATAGCTGAAAGCCTGAAAACAACTCAAATGTCCCTCGGTGGGAGAAGAGATAAACAAATTATGGCTTATTCATTTCATACTATTACTCGGCGATAAAAATTAACAAACTGTCAACAACATTGAGGAACATCAAGACATTACGTTGAATGAAATAAACTGGATACAAAAGAATACATACAAGACGGTTCATTTATATGAAGCTCCAGAACAGGCAAAACTAAGCTGTGGGAACAGAAATCAGAAAATTGGTTGTCTCTGCTTTGGTGGTGAGGTGGGGGTCGACTGTAAAGGAGCCTGAGGAACGTTCTGGGGAGATACAAATGTTTTAAATTTGGTTTCAGCATTAGTTCCACAAGAAAACATGTGTGTCAAAATTCATTGGACTATACACTAAAATCTGTGTATTTTACTGCATGCAAATTAAACCTCAAAAAACATTCGGAAACATTTTAAGTAACAGATGTTGGATGCAAGTGATTTAACTTCTCTTCCAGGTGGTTTGGATGGATCTTAGTGTTGTTACCTGAAGTTCAGCCTGAACGATTCAGTGTTCCTTTGCCTTGGAACGCTGGCATTCCACTCGCCAGCCTTGCATGCAGCAAGAACAGAGGTGCACCCCCAACCCCTACCAGGCAGGCCAGCAGCAGCAGCCAGAGAGCCACAAGTCAGCAGCAGACCAGACATGGCACGCCTGTTCGATTACCTCCATTTTATAGACATTGGGGCCAGCTGACCTATCAGTGTGTTAAATTTCAAACACATGCCCATTCTAAGTTATTCAGAACTTAGTTATTGTAGTGAACACTGAGAAGCAGATTTGCACATTGGAGGAAGGAAAGAACACAGAATAAGGCTGCTAATTGTGGAGTTCTATTCCCAGTCCATCTATTCCCAGGCCCTGTGATCTTAGGCAAATCTCCAAGGTTCTTATCCTGAGGATGCAGAAATGATGATAACACGACACACAACTGCCCAGGCAGCGCCCTAGCACTTTGGGAAGGAGTAGCTGAGAGGCAAAGCTGAAAGCCTGCAGTAAAGTGTGAATTTCCATGTCTACTTACGGTACCCCTGTTTTATTCAACACCCTGACTCCTCCCCTGTCACCCCCTCCACACACATACACCTTGACCTATTTTTGAACACTTTACTGTAAATTAGAACCTTTACCAGCAGGTAAAGAAAGTTTAACTGTTCAAGTCTGTTATTTTTAGAAATGCTGGAGAATCGTAGTTTCGAGTCTCCTCAAATTCTCTGTGGCTTCCATTCATCTGGATCTACAGACCATCAAGATTCGGACTGCACTTTTAACCTGGGCATCGGATTTTAACCACAGGCTCCTTCTGATCACAAGAAAATGAGGTCCTGTGCCTGCCTCTCCTTTGAATCCTGATCAATGTCAGAGCATCACTCTCACCTTGAGAGCCCAAACCCCGAGGGTCATCTCACCTGCTGGCAACTTCATTTCCAGAGCTAAAAGTGACAGCCAGCCATTTGCCTTTCAATACTTCAGAATGCAGAAACCTGGGTCTCCTAAAGTGTGGTTAAGATGATAAGACATCCAAAGTTTCTGAAGAAAGCCCCACAGAAAGCTTTTTAGCTCCTCCAGAAATTAACCTTCTCACCATGAAATACATTTTAAAGCAACATATCTATCTAGTACACTAATTTTTACTCCGTAACATTTACATGACATTTTATAGTTCCATGTGCCCTCTGATCATTAATTATGCAGCTTTACTAAGTTTGTAACATAATTAATAGGACAGGAGCCATACCCTAGAACATATTTCAAAAGGACATTCTCAGCAAGGAGGGTGACGTTAACACTGGTGCTCTTGTCAGATTCACAGGAGGGTCATTACTTTGAGTCCACCTAACCCCCCCTGCAGTTTCACATGGAAGGGTACTCTCCACATCCTGCCTTAAATTCCTGTGCCCCAGAAACAGCGGCTGCATGGCATTCAAGGCAGCTATGTCAGGGGAACCCAGGCTTTCCTCAGAGCGGTTTATAAAGTGGTGTGGGATTGTTCCCACAGGCAGTGCCCACGGATAAATCTTGGAAAATCTTGTGGCTGCAAACTGCAAAGAATCCAGGCCTGTCGCAGAGGTCGCCCTTTGCCCGTGCAGGCTGATGCTCCACAATCATGGGTTTGACACATCCTGTCTTTGAACAGAGCTGAGCTTAATGCTGATTTCTGAAAGAACATTTCATGCACACATGCACACACACACACGTGCACCCATACACACATGTACATATGCACATGCACATACACACTTACACACACGATTTTACATTATCAAACAGGCAGGGCCGACCCGTGCTTCAGACACCAGTGGAGTGAGGATATTCATCAATCACTCAAAGTTGAAGAGAGACAGGAAAGAGCAATTTTTAAAAGAATTTTATATTTGATAAAGGCTCTCTTAAATGTAATTATATACTTTAATATTGTCTTTATTTGTAATCAGAAGAAGGGCACCACAATGTTTTAGGAC
This sequence comes from Cynocephalus volans, assembly GCF_027409185.1. Taxonomy (NCBI): domain Eukaryota; kingdom Metazoa; phylum Chordata; class Mammalia; order Dermoptera; family Cynocephalidae; genus Cynocephalus; species Cynocephalus volans. The sequence goes on from NC_084473.1 coordinate 87,488,500, forward strand.
ATGAGGAGTCTGGGATTCACAGCCTGGCCCTGTCGTGGGGTGGGGAGGACAAACGGCCACGGCACACGCAGGGACAACCACTGGCAAGCACAGGGAGCACGGGCTTGTTTTCTAAGAGCACAGGCTCCACCTGGGCACAGTCTGACCACCCCACAGATGGTTGTCCAAGGAACACTACCCAACCGTGCCCCTTGTCCATGTCGTTCCTTCCATCCCAGCATAGACCCAACCACAGCAAGGTGTGGCTCCAAACGAGACCGACAGTCTATGGGGAAACCTCTCAGCTTTTTCTGGATCACAGTGAAATAAAAAAAAAATCATAGAACCAACAATGGTATCATCACAACGTTAGATCATTGCTATGGACTGAATTGTGTCCCCCCCAAATTCACATGTTAAAGCCCTAAACCCCCAATGTGACTGCTTGGAAATAGAGCTTTTAGGATAATGGAGGTTAAATGAGATCATCAGGGTGGAGTCCTAATCTGATAGGATTGGTGGCCTTATAAGAGGAGGAAGAGAGAGACCTCTCCACCCCCCCATGCACTGAGAAAAGGTCATTTAAGGACACAACAAGAATTCTGCAAGCCAGGAAGAAGCCCCTCACCAGACACTGAATCAGCCAGCACCTTGATTTTGGACGTCCAGCCTCCAGAACTGTGAGAAATAAATGTCTGTTGTTTAAGCCACCTAACAACGTTCTATGGTATTTTGTTATAGCAGCCCAAGCTGACTAACAGGCATTTTACAAATTCCATTTATCCTACTCTCTTAACTTTCATTTTTAAATGTTGTGATTGTACTATCTAATGTCATTGTGGTTAAACTCTTAGCTCCCCAAACCAGACAAGGCCACATGCAGTTCACTCATCTAGGGGACATCTGTGTGTCTGCTCTGTGCCCGGCACTAGGCGTCCACCAAGGCTGAGAAGGTCAGTCCCAGTCACTGAGCTCAAGGCCCAGGAAAAAAGAAAATACCCAGAGGAGGCGGTGTTTGCAGGGAGAGCCTCTGGGCGCTGCCCCACCCTCCCACCCCTGTTGACTGCAGTATTTCACTATGTGTGCTGCCGGAATGTCATTTCAGACACTTTCCCCACACAATACAGCAAAAGACATGATCAATCACAGTACCTTTTAATTTTGTTTTACTGAAAAATAATTACAACAATACAATTTTAAACTGTCCCATCAAATTTTCTGTCTGTGTGTGAAGTCTTTGCCTTGGCCCAGCACACTGTAGACACTCGATATTTGTTGAATAAATGAAAGAATGGCTGAGTTCTGCAAGCAAGGAAATGCAGACGATGCACAGCTGAGTGGTCCACTTGAGACCTCTGGGAAGGTCTTTGGATACCAGATCTGACCCCTGACCTGTCGTGCCTCAGTTTCCCAATGTAGGCACCCCTTTAAAAAGTCCCATCTCCTCTTTGATACTCACAGTTCAATAGGGGTGATGGGTAGAGAGCAGGAAGAGGCTATCAAGGATCCAGGTAATAGGATTTACGGTGCCTTTCACATGCTGATAGAGAGGAAAGAGTTTAGCTAATCCACTGCCAAGTTACCAGGTGATTTCACAAAAATCAGGACATCTCACAAGAATCTGAATTTCCTGTTTTTTTTAAAAAATAGTAAGATATGGCATCTCTGGACCCCATTCCCATGATATGATCCATTGAACTCAGAGGCTGTCAACCCCTTCAGTCAGGGTATGGCTGTTCCCTGCGGTCCCCAGAGCCCTTTCCACTCACTGATGGTACCTGTTGGCTGGAGGCATTGAGTTTTCAACCCCTGCTACAGTGCATTTTTTTTCATACAGAATAAATTTACATCAGTATCCTAATTGTAAATTACATTCTGTGGCTATGATATATAGCTAAGCACAGGCATTCCACATGAATCCAGGAATTTATTGGGAGATCTCCTAGGGAGCAAAACAGCTCTGGCCAGCCCATACAGAATAAAATCCAAATGGCTCCACTCAGCATTCAGGAGCCCACTGTGGCATTACATGAGTGTTCCAACTGTTTTTCCCACTAAGCCCCTCAGATCCTCTTCCCATCCTGGGCCTCTGTCCAAGCAGAGCTCTCTGCCTGCAGCCAGCCTCACCCCAAACTGCCAGCCTCTAACTAGACTCATTTTTGGTGGCTCAGCCAAATGACCTCTGCCCACATTGAGACTTCTGACTCTCCATTCCTTCTTGGCCTGTCCCTCCCATGGGCCCCAGTATCTCCCCTCTCAGGCTGGTGCCCTGTGCACCTGTATTAACTGTGCTTCTGACACTGGGACATCTGGGGGCCTTGCTGACTCTGGAGCTCCCAGCGCGGCTAGTTCCTAAAGATGTAAACAACTCCCTTTCACATCTGTAAACCAGGGCCCATACCGCTGACTGCTCCTGTATCAGGCTCCTCCAACTCAAGGGCACTATTCTCCAGCCCCAGTCTCCCCAGAGCCAGGTACTAGACAACTCAGGACAGCCCTATGCCCCAGGGCCCACTAAAATTATCCAAACTAGCCCATCCGAAACCTCCTTACCCTGCCCCACCCATTCCTTCCATTTAAACCACTGTAAAAGCTGCTGCCCATGTCTTCCCCTCACTCCCTCTGCCTCCTGACCAACCCCGGAGCTTCCCCGTGTGGCCCTTTGTGGAGCAAACTATCTTTTCAATGGCTATCACCTCCTGACTTATTGGCCTCACCCTACCTGAATAATAATAAAATCTACATTTTAAAACAGCACCCACCAGTCACTCAGCAGGCCTATTCCATCTTCATGAGCCCCAGCTGGGTGTGGGGTAGGCGCTCAGAGAAGACTGAAGGCAAGAGGGCAGACTGAACATCCTGCATCTCTCAGCAGCGCCACACCCACCCCCTCTGCTCCTTGGAATGTTTGCTTGTTACTAGATCTTCTGAAAAAGCCCAGCTCTCAGACACTGGAGGGCTGGGCAGGAACCAGTGGGGGACCAGAAGGAAACAAGTGGGTGGGCAGAGGCAGGCAGCACCCAACTCCTTCCCTCCCTCCCTCTGGCCCAAGATACTGACAGTCCCCAGAGCACCAAGCAGGGCGTGTACTCTGGCTTCTCACCAATCAGATGTGCTCTCTGGCCTTTCTAGGGGGAAGCATGACACAAAGGCTAATGTCCAGAGGTCAGCCCTGTGACTGCCAACCTCAGTCCCCAAGCTTGAAGCCTGGCTGCAACAGGGGCAGCAGAGAGAGAAGGCCTCAAGACTCAGGGGCCCAGGAGGTCTCAGTCCTTGCAGGAACCCTGCAATTCCACCCTGCAGTCACCTCTTACGGGGGCTCTCAGGCTGCGGTTTATCGCACTGAGGACCACGACAACCCAGGCCTGTCTCTGGTTGCCAGCGTCCTAGCGTGTTGCCCTGGACACAGCTCACGGGGCTGCAATCCCTGCAGCTGACCAGCAATTACTGCCCGCCAGACATTTTTACTGTTCCAGGTTATGATCTATACGGACACAATATTCTCTCTGTCCTTTTTCTGCACTTGGTTACTATTTTTCTTTAAAAACACATGTAAAGGGTATATTTTTCTCTGCAAACATAATTTTTATTTCAGTACGGAAAAAAAACCCCACTTAGCTCAGATTTTTCATGGTCTTTGAAAACAAAAAGTGGTGCGTGTGCACACAACGATATCCATGGGAAAACGGAGCCGGGGCTCCAAGAGGGCTCTGAACGATGCCACTTAAAATTATACATTGGAAAAGCTATTTTTGGATTCCACCAACTCCTAAGCAATAGAGGAAACATTCATTTTGAGTTGTTTTATTTCATTCCCACTCAATTTTGAATGCAGCTGCTTAAAGCAACATTCGTGGGAAGTGACATGGCTATTAATCACCAAGGCAGCTACCACAGGAGCAGCCTCTGGGGGGCCGCGCAGCTTGCCTTCCCCGCTCTCCCTCTGGTCTCTTCTCCCAAAGGAGGCCACTGACCTACTAAAAAGATAATTGCTTCACACATTTCCCACTCTGCAGCATCATTGCATCAGTCTTCTGTGAATGACATCCAGTCAGATCAGAAGGAGAGCAGCCCTGTGGCTGAGCTTCACCTTCGACTCTGAGACTTCTGGGGTGCTCTCTGGTTTGCGGACATCCTAGCAGCCAGAGGGGGTGATGACAAAACCCTCTTCCTTCACTGTCAAGGTGTTGACCTTTGCAGACAAGAGCTGAGCTCCTTCCTGAGCCCTGGCCACATTCCTCTGTGGCAACCTTCCCTCATTCATATCCCGGCCACAGGCAGGATTCAAGGGAGCCTGTATGTGACCAGCAGCTGGACCACTCCACTCCATTCCCAGCGGCCCCCAAGGACACCTTCCAACTCACAGAGAGCTCACAGCCCATCTGTCCTTGTTTCTCTCCCTTCTCTGGGATACTCCTGGACATAGAAACTCAGAGGGCAAAGATTTTACAAAGCAGGAAATTTTATTTTATTTTATTTTATTTTATTTTACAATTTATTTTATTTATTGAATCAAAATTGATTATACATATTTTGGGGGTTGAACATTGAGATATGTTGATCAAATCAATACTACTAGCATATGTATTGTTACAAATCGTAATTATCCTTTATGCCCCTTGTCCAATCTCTCCCCTTCCCCCATTCCCTCCCCCTCACCCCTCTAATTGCCCTAGATTTCTTCTCTCCTTCTGAAAGAATCCTGGTTACTATGTTAATTTGTTGCCTAGATGATCTGTCCAATGCTGAGAGATGTGATCGGGTCCCCTAATATCATAGAGCAGATGCTGCTTCTGTCACTCTGAAATGGGCTTTGTGGAAAGAGACATCCTCTTCTTTTCTTTGACTCTGCTGGTGACTCCCCTTGTGTGAATGCACTCCAGTGGTTGGTGGACCATTTGTGTGGTGCTTGTGGTGTCTAGTCACTTTTGCGGCAGCCATGGTTATGGTGGAGGCTGCAGTGGGCCACCTACATGGATGTGCTGTTTCTGGTATGCTCCTTGGCACTGGAGGCTTGCCTGGGAGTGGGGTGTGTCTGGTCCCCTTCTCCATGTCTCTGGTCACCAGGTGAGACCCAAGGAGCTGGCTTGGTGTGCCTGGTTGGGGGAGGGGGTCCAGTCCCTTTCATCATGCCCCAGGTCCCTGGGCAGGCCCCGAGGTGCTGGCACGGTGTGCCTGGTTGAGGGAGGGTCATCTGGTCCCCTTCTCCATGCCCTGGGTCTCTGGGTGGGTCCCGAGGCACTGGCGGGGCATGCCTGGTTGTGAGAGGAGGGTCCAGTCCCCGTCTCCATGTCCCCAGTGGGCCCTGAGGCACTGGCATGGTGTGCCCGGTTGTGGGATAGAGGTCTGGTCCCCTTCTCCATGCCCTGGGTCCCTGGGCAGGCCCCAAGAGGCTGGCATGGTGTGCCCGGTTGTGGGAGAAGGGTCTGGTCCCTAGCTCCATAACTTGGGTCACTGAGCAGGACCCAAGGTGCTGGCTAGGTGTGCCTGGTTGTGGGAGACAGGTCTGGTCACCTTCTCCATACCTCGGGTCCCCAGGCGAGCTCCGAGGTGCTGGCATGGTGTGCCTGGTTGTGGGAGAGAGGTCTCGTCCCATTCTCCTTGCCTCGGGTCACTGGGCAGGCCCCGAAGCACTGGCACAGTGTGCCTGGTTGTGGGAAAGAGGTCCCCTCCCCTTCTCCTTGCCTTGGGTCACTGGGCAGGCCCCTAGGTGTTGGCATGGTGTGCCTGGTTGTGGGAGGGGGGTCCAGTCCCCTTCTCTGTGCCTCGGGTCCCCATGCTGGCCCCGAGGCACTGGCACAGTTTGCCTGGAAGTGGGAGTGGGGTCCAGTCCCCAGATCCAAGCCTCTGGTTCCCAGGAAGGCCCCAAGGTGCTGGCGGTGTGCCTGGGCTGGAGCTAATTTTTTGTCCTTTGCTTCTAACAGGGGGGAGCTTTCTGTGAGAACCAGTACTTGAGCGGTATGGTTGAGTTAAATTGCTACTTTGCTACTGATTCCCTAGGGAAGGCTTTTTGTGCAGCTCAGGGTTTAATGGTTGATCTTATAGGTACTTCCTGCTCTCCAGATACTCAGTGCACCTGGGTTGTATTGAAACTCTGATCTGGGCCTGAGATTTTCCATCAAACTGCACCCCATGCAACTCTGTATTCCTGACCAGTCTCCTCTGAGTGGTCCTGTGGTGATTGAGGGGCAGGTTGTCTGTCCTTGCTGTGCCCCTGGTGTTCCCATCTCGCCCACTGCCCACGCTCCAAACACTTCCCATGGGACCAGCCCAGTGCTGTCCCTTGCAATGACTCACCCGCCTCTGAGTGGCTCCCTTTTACTGGTTGTTCTGGCTCCTCACTCCTGCGTGGGTCCACGTGAACCCTATTAATGGTCTTGCTGTCCTGGGGGCCGCCAAGGCCCTCTTCTCCCCTTCCACCTCCAAGTAACTCACATGAAGGGCACAGCTGTGGCTTCTGCCGGCTCCTGCTCCACGTGCTCAGCAGCTTCAGCATTAAAGCAGCCGCAGCCCGAAATGCTCAGAGCAGCTTTTTCTTTTTCTCATCGTAGTTTCTCCCACCTTCATGAACTCTGTAGGTCTCTCCTCCCTTTCCCCTGAGCTCCAGCAGCCACAGCTTGGCGGATGTTACATTTTTATAGTTGTAAATTGGTTGATTTGTGGGAGAGAGTGAGGCTGGGAACCTTTTATTCTGCCTTCTTGACCGGAACCTCAACATAAAATATTTTTTAAGAGATAAAGAGAGAAATGGAAGGAAAGAGAGCCACCAGGAGCCACAGAAGCCAAGCTGGCAAGCTTTGTGTTAGGTACCTGGCACAATTACTCTCGGGTTCACCAAATCTCCAAGAAGTACCTACTTGTCTCTTCATTATGTGGCCAAGGAAACATAGGCCAAAAGGTTAGGAAACTTGTCTAAGGACCCAAGGGCCCTGAAATCTTCCTAGGCCCCAGGTCTCCTAGCTAATCAAAGAAGGACATTTTAATGTCACCGGATGAACTTGGAAGATTTGGCCCAGCTGGCCATCCAGATGCAAACCCGGCTTCTTATCATCAAGCAATGTGTGGGAGACAGACACCCTGACTCTCAGCCCCAAGGTCACCATGCACACCCCCAGCCGACCACCCTGGGGTCAAGCCAGGGATTTATAGAAGGGGTCAGGCTGAACACAACTCCTGCTATTTTTTTTTTTAAGTTGAACAATTTAACTGTTTGCCCTTTGGTCTCTGAGCAATCCTACATCAAAACATTAGACTCAGCACATTACCTCCACCTTCTTTTAGCTGTCGTTCTTCAAATGTGCAACTTTCAATCCATCTGTGAAGGAGATGGAAGAGGGGTGTACTTGTGCATGTGTGTGTGTGTGCCGTACAGATAAATGCTCCTTTAACAGAAGCCCCGGCTGTGATTAAATGTGCAAAATGGCCCCTAGAAAAAGTTCTCAAGGTGTCCTTCAGATCCCGCAGAAATTCCAACAAATAACCTTCACACATTCCAAACATCTTTCTTTCTCCCAGCCCTCAACAGTCTATCAATCCAACCACCACAGGATAGAAGAGATGATACTCAGTGGTTGTGATGAGATCAATGACAATTTGAAAACATGAAAATATTTCAGATACAGGAAGAAATGAGGGTGTATTGCTTTGGTGTCAGTGTCACAAAGTCTACATAGAGAGCAGGGAAAGCTCCTCCATACCTGCAAAAACAGACACTAGAGCCCGTGTTTCCTTGGCCATAGAGTGCAGCAATTCAGGGAAAGTGCCCTTGCCATTCATTTTTTTTTCAAAGTTCATGCCAGATCAAAAACCCAGGAACATAAAGACCTTCCCCAACAGGAAACCCATGGGTCTATAGTCGTGGCCAGTGTCTGGTGGGGACTGACACTCTGCTACCCATGATTGCAAAGGCCATCTGCCCCATTTAAAGCACTGGAAGAGCAATGCTGTATGGGTCAGGCTGCAGATCCACAAGGGATTAAAATCAGACCACTTCCTCCCCAGGCTGGTGGATGACCCCAATGGAGACCCTGGAAGCCCTTCATATAAGACCCAACATAAAGGAGGGTAAACCAGCAGCACTGTCTCCATATTTCCACTGAGCAGGTCATTTCTGGCCAATGTTATGATTCAGATCAGTAAGGACCAGCAGAGTCACCCTGGATCTGAGATTGGACAATTCCAGTTTCTTTTTGAAGGTTCAATTACACAAACAAGAGGGGGTCTGGCCCATCACACTGTAGTTTAAACCTTTTCAAAATAAACACCAAGAAAGCTGGCTTGGCTGCCCCTCTGCTGAGTTTGTTCTTGCCCTTTTCTGGTGTTTCATGCTGCCTGTGGGAGGCCACCCTGGGACAGAGTCAACATCTCGTCCCTACCAACATCACAAAAGGGGAGGCAAGGGATAGAAAGGTTAAAAATTCAGGCTTTGGACCGGGCACAGGTGGTTTGCGCACAGATTCTGACACCTGCCAGTGTGTTGTGTTGGGCAGGTTACACAAATGCTCTGAGCCTTGGGTTCCTCAACCATAAGTTGAGGCTGATGATGACGGTGAGGACTGAGTGAGATATGAAACCTTGCTTGACACACAGCAGGTGTTCAAGGCATGACAGGCGTCATCATCGCAGTCATCACCATTACCCCTAGGGTCCCTAAGGTTGCCTACTGCTCCTCTCATCTTCAATCTAGGAATGCCATTTTAAATTTTCCCAAAAAGCACTTTTTTTCTCTACCAAACAAAGCACTCTTACTCTGCATCACTAAAACTTTGTAAAAAGAGTTTCAGAGTAAAGAGGAAAGTCTCTTCCATCCTACTTTAAATTAAAGATGATGAAATTGCTAAGAGAGAAGAAAACAAGCTGAGTCTACTAACATGTTAGAAAAAGTGTGCATGTGTGTGTGCATTAGAAATCTTTCTAACAGCACCTGCCCCTTTTACACACCCAAGAACACCAGCTGATTTTCTTCTTCCCAAATTCCAGATAGAGACAGAGTGGGCAAAACAAAGCCAGAGAAGGTGGTGTGCGCAGAGCCTCCCAGCACTTCATGTTGCCATAGAAGCAGCAGGTTCTCTACAGAGTCTATCAGCCCACCCCGGAGAGGAACCTGAATGTTATTCAGATGGTTCTCACCCAAGGGAAATTAATTTACTTCTCAGAATTACAGCCTTAGCAATATCTGTGAATGACATGATGGTTAATGTTAGTCGTCAGAACTGAGATTCCTTGAGATTTTTATTTTGAAAAATTGTATCCTAATGAATGCAAAACAAATTTACCATGGTGGGAGACAAGGAGCCATAAATTATAGTTGAGGCTGCCTGGGGTGGGCTAATGATTTCACTGTTTAATTATTTTCATATTCTAAAAAATTGTATGGAGAGACAGCTTCCATCAACAGCACCTCTGCAGAGATCTTGCAGAGCCCCCAGCACCTCAGTCATCAGAGTGGGGATCTAAGAGGGTCGACCCCTTCGGAAACCAGGCCTCTCTCCTCTTTCCCCTCCATGCTATGGCAGGTGCAGAGTCTGTGTGCATCCTGCTGCCCCAACAGCCACCCAGAGCCTAATGTCATCCTGGAGACAGCAAGCCTGCCCGCCATGTGTGACCGGTGAGAAGACAGAGACAAATGCTGAGCCCCAGCACTGTCCAGGTTGCTCTTCACTGAGGCTGAGAATCATGAGACAATAGTCAAGTAATAAAAAGTGCACCTCAGAGTGTGCATCCGTTTCTCAATGCTTCAGGTTGACTTTAGGCTGTTCTTGGCAATGAGAAATGCCCGAGGAGCTCAAGGGCTGGTTACTGCCTCCACTTCCCCTCTCAATCCATAGCCTTAAAGGGTTCCCACAGGGTCTTAAAACAACAGCAGTCTTTCTATCCATAAACACAGCATGCCTCTCCATTTATTTACATCTCCTTTAATCTCTTTCATCAGTGGTTTGCAGTTTTCAGCATACAAGCCTTACACATGTTTTGTTAAATTTGCACCTAAGTATTCCAATTTTTATGAGCAATTGTAAATGATATTACATTTTTAGTTCCAGTACAGTCATAACCATTGCTAATACAATTAATTTTTATAAGTTTATTTTTGCATCCTGTGACCTAGCTGAACTCACTCGCTAGTTACAGGAAATTTTTTCAGATAACTCGGATTTTCTACATAAACAATCGTGTCATCTGAATATGAGAACAGTTTTATTACACCCTTTCAATACTATATGCTTTTTATTTCCTTTTCTTGCCTTGTTTCACTGGCTACAACTTACAGAACTATGTTGAATAGGAATAGCAAGAGCAGACATCCTTTCCTTATTACTGACCTTAGGAGGGAAGCATTCAGTCTTTCCTCATTGAGTATAATGTTGACGGTACATTTTTTGTAGAACCCCTTTATCAAGTTGAGAATATTCCTCCTTATTCCTAGTTTAATGACCGTTTTTACGATGAATGTAAGTTGAATTTCTCAAGTGCTTTTTCTGTATCAACTGATAGAATCATAAGATTTTTCTTCTCTAGCCTGTTAATATTGTAGATTACATTGATTTTTGACTATAAAACCAGTGTTGCATTTATGGAATAAATCCCATTTGGTCATGGTGTGTAATTCTTTTTATATATTGCTAAATTCAATTTCCTAATACTTTGTTAAGGATTTTTGTGCCTATGCTCGTGAGGAATATTGGTCTACAGTTTCATTTTATTATATTTTCTTTAGTTTGGGATCATTATATGAATGGCTTCAAAAAATGAACTCGAAGGTGTTGCTTCCACTTCTTTTTTGTTTTGTTTTGTTCTGTTTTGTTTTTGTGGCTGGCCGGCGGGGGATCTGAACACTTGACCTTAGTGTTATAACACCGCACTCTAACCAACTGAGCTAACTGGCTCTTTTCTAAAAGAGTTGTATAAGACTGTTTAATCTTCTTTGAATGTATGATAGAATTTTCCAGTGAAAAAATTTTGCCTAGAGAGACTTTTTTAGAAGTTTTTAAATTATGAGTTCAATTTTCTTGGTAATTAGAGGGTTATTCAAATTATCTTACACAATGAGTGAGTTGTGGTATTTTGTGCTTTCTGAGGAATTGGTCCATTTCATCTAAGTTTTTAGATTTATGCCCACAGAGTTGTTCCTAGTATTCTCTTATTATTCTTTTGATGGTCTCAGTGTTTGTACTAATACCTCTGTATCATTTCTCATATAAGTAATTCGTGTTTTCTCTCTCTTTTTCTTTGACAGTCTTGCTAGAGGTTTGTCAATTTTATTAATCTTTTCAAAGAACCAGCTCTTTGTCCACTGATATACTCTATTCTGCTTTCAATTTTCTTGATTTCTCCTCTTTAATGTTTCTTTTCTTTTGCTTCCTTTCACGTTAGTTTGTTCTTTTTCTAGGTTCTTGCTATGGTTTCCGCCTTCTGTCATGTGAGGACATGGCATTCCTCATATCTGCAGGACGCAGCAGGAGGGCCCTTGCCAGATGCTGGTGTCTTGATCTTGAATTTCCCAGCCTCCAGAACTGTGAGAAATAAATGTCTGTTCTCTATAAAGTATGCATTCCATGGTATTCTGTGATAGCAGCACAAAATGGACTAAGACAGTTCTTAAAGTAGGAACTTAGATTGATTTAAGACTTTTTCTTTTTCTTCATGCATTCGTTCAGTGTTATAAATTTCCCTCTCAGCACTGCTTTAGCTGTGTCCCACAAATTTTGATATATTGTATTTTCATTTCCATTCAGTTCAACATATTTTTAAAAAATTTTTCCTGAGAGTTCCTCTTTTACCATGGGTTATTTAGAAGTGTGTGGGTTAGTTTGCAAGTGTTTATAATTTTTCTTGTTATCTTTGTTACAGATTTCTATGTTGAATATATTGTTGTCAGAGAATTCACTCTGCATGACTTAAATTTTTAAAAATTTGTTGCAGTTTTTTTGTTGTTATAGCACAGGATATAATCTATTGTGGGAATGTTAGGTGGGCACTTGAAAAGAATATGTACTCTGCTTTTGTTGGGTGTTCTATAAATGTTGATTAGATCTTACTGGTTGGTGGTGTCACTGAATGTTTCTATATCTGTGCTTTCTGTCTAGTTGTTCTATTAATTGTTGTAAGAGAGATGTTGAAGTCTTTTACTATAATTGTGGATTGATCTGTTTCTCCTTTTAGTTCTATTAGTTTTTACTTCACATATTTTGCAGACTGTCGTGTTTTACATACACATTTAGGATTGCTGTAACTTCTTGACAGATTGACCCTTTTTATCATTACTGACTGCCCTTCCTTGTCTGGTAATTTTCTTTGTTCTTAAGTCTCCTTTATATGAAATTAACATAGCCACTCCTTCTTGCTCTGGTTAATCTTCGCATAATACATCTTTTTCCATCCTTTTACATTCAACTTGCATATATTGTTATATTTGAAATGAGTTTCTTATAGATGGCATAGTTTAGTCTGTTTTTTAACTGAATTATTTGACCATTTACATTTAATGTAATTATTGATATTTTAGGGCTTATGTCTGTCTTTTTAAAATTGTTCTGTTTTTCATTTCTCTCCTTTATTTATGTTTTTATTTTTGCTTTTCTTTAGGTTACTTGAACATGTTTTAAATTCCATTTTAATGTATCTATAGTGTTTGTGAGTATATCTCTTTATATAGCTTTTTTGGTGGTTGCTCTAGGTATTACATTGTTAAATATATAATTTATTACAGCCTACTTATGTCAGCATTTTACCAGTTCAAGTACAGTGTAGAAAACTTACCTCTATGTCCCTTTATTCCCTCCTCTGAGTATAACAAAATTGTCTTAAATCTTTCATCTACCCACTTAAAATTATAACAGAGAGTGTAATAACTTCTGCTTACTGTCAAACACAATTTCAAGAACTCAAGAGGAGATATAAAGTCTACTATATTTACCTATATTTTGGTTACTGTTTTCTTACTTCCTTCTAGTGTTCCAAGACTCTTTTATTGTTTCCTTTCTGTTTAGAGAACTCTCTGTACCTATTCTTTTAGGATAAATTTGTTGGTGACAAATTCTTTCCATTTTCCTTCATCTGAAAATGTCTTGATTTCCTTCTCATTCCTGAAAGACATTTTTGCTGGATATAGAATTCTGGCTTGATAGTTCTTTTCTTTCAATGCTTAAAAAATATCATGCCATTTCCTTCTGGCTTCTATGATTTCCAATGAGAAATCTGCTATGTTTCAAATTGTTTATTTCTACTTTTTTCAATATTTTTTCTTTGTCTTACAGTTTTCATAGCTTCACTATGATGGGTGTAGGTATGAATTTCTCTGGGTTTATTCTGTTTAGGGTTTGATCAACTTCATGAATCTGTAGCTTACATTTTTGGGGAAGTTTCCAGCCATTATTTATTTGAGTGCTTTCAGCCCTGTGCTTTCTCATTTCCTTCTGGGATATCAAGGACACAAATGTTACATCTTTTGTTGTGGTCCTACAGGATCCTGAAGCTCTGCTCTTTCTTTATTTCTTTTTATTTTTTTTCAAGTCTATTTTCTTTGTATTGTTCAGATTTTGTAATTTCCATTGTTTTATCTTTCAGCTCACTGAGTCTTTTCTCTTTCCTCTTCATTTTGCTGTTGAGACTATCCGCTGAGATTTTTGTTCAGGTTACTGTATTTGTTCATTCTGAAATTTTCACTTGGTTCTCCTTTATATCTTCCATTTCTTTGCTTAGCTTTCTATTTTTTCCCAAGAGTCTCATTTTTCCATATTTCAGAATGTTTATACCTGCTCTTTGAAAGATTTTTATGATAGCTGCTTTAAAATATTTTTCAGATTACTCTAACATATCTGTCATCTCAGGGCTGGCATCTATTGATTATCTTTTTTCATTCAGTTCAACATCTTCCTGGTATGATGAGTGGTTTTTACTTGAAACATGTGCATTTTCATGTTATGAGACTCTGGATCTTATTTAAATCGCTGGCTTTCTTTGATACTGTTGTGGCAGGGAAAAGAGTCACCACTGACAGGCAGAGGTAGAAGTCCAGATTCCCCACTTGTCCTGCATTGATACCCAAGTGATAGGGGTGAGCTCCTTATTACTGCTGGGGAGGGGCAGGAGTTCTAGCTCCATTATTGTCGCCACTGGACAGCAGTGAGTACAGTGTCATTACTGCTAGGTGGCAGTGAAAGTTCTAACTCTCCAGTGACTTCCTCTGACACCACCATGGCATCAGTTGGGAGGAGTTATCCAGATAGGGGCAGATGTCTAGGCTTCCCACATGGTCTCTACTGACACTGCTGGGGCCAGGGCATCTTACCTCCTGGCAGGGATCAAGTTCCAGCTCCCTGCTTGACCTTTCTCTGACACCACTCTGGTGATGGAGTTAGGGGATCTCATCACAGCCTGGGGAAGGAACAAGTCCAAGCTCTTCACTAGACTTCTGCAGGCATGGATAAGGCGTAGGACCACAGCTCTTTCTGTGGTGTTTGACTGAAGTAGAACGTATTGACTAAGTTTCCTCTCTTGCTAGCTGCCCCATTTCTGGTCCTCCAGCTAGAGAAAGCAGCCTTTGCTAGGGATTTTTTTTTTTTCTGGTCTGATCCCATTGGTGTTTCTGGGTGGTCACCTTCACCAGTACCCAGTCTGAAATGCATAAGGCAAAAAGAAAACAAGAGAACTCCCCACCATGTCATTTTCAAGATCCTAGCTGGTCTGCCTTCTTGTGTCTACCTTTCAAAGTCTTCTTAAGTTTGTTTTATATATAATTCCCAGGCATTTCAGCTGTAGTGGGAAGAACAGGAAAAAGTACATTCACTCCATCTTCCTGGAAGTGTAAGTACCATTACAAGTTTCTAAACATGACATATTTAAGTATGAATGTTAGAACGTTCACCTGGCAGAAGTGTGGAAATTTACTGATAACACTAGATTTATTTAGCTTCCATAGAGAGACAGAGAGAGAAAAAGAGAGAACACTCATAGATGTTAATATACAATATATGTCATATTTCTTCCCCTTTGAAAATCTCTTAAATATGTACCAATGATTTAATAATAATCAAAAAAAAAAAAAAAGGAATTATACACGGAAAATGTTTGCAAGATTCCAGACACTCCAATGTCAGAAAAAGTAAAATGAACATGTATGTGTGTTACAATCAAGGGATAATTAATGTTTCCCACATATATTAACCTATTCAATTAGGAATGCAACATGGAGAGTTCTATATCCTTTTTAATTTACCTAAGATTTTCTATTTACCTAAGATTTCATTGTATGCAATTTCTCATGTCATTAAGTATACTTGAAGGCACAATTTTAATGATTATTTTCTTAGTGTAAATTTCTAGAAAAAATATTACTGGATCTACAAATGTAAGCTTTTTTTTAAAGCTCTTGACACAGATCACCGACTCACTTTCCAGAAAGATTATATTAATTTTTATCCTTTTCCCAGTGTATAAGATTGCCCATCTGAGTACATTCCTGCCAAAGCCAAGTACTGTCCTCTCAAATGTCTTTGCTAATTCAACAAAGTAAAATATCTTATTTTAACAGGACTTCCTTTGATTATTAATAGTTTAACTAGTTTGTTGACATATTTATTATGACTGTTATATCATTTGCCCATTTACATACTGTGATGTTATTTTTTAATTTATTTATGTAAGCTATTTATATACTAAATAAATTAAACCATCATCAGTCATATTTGTTTAGATATATATCTACCATGTCATGGTTTTAGCTTTGCTTTTGAAATGTGTACATTTTTAATTTTTATATAAACAATTTAACCTCACACTTTAGCTTTAGAATTTTTTTTCCTATTAGGAATATTTTATAAACTATATGAAAGGATGGATTGCTTGGGGGCAGGGAGTGCGTGTGTGTGGTTTTGGGTTTTTTTTTTTTTACCTACATTATTTTGTACTTTGTTTTAACTTTTAGAGACAAAAAGAGGTGAGAGATGTAGGTCTACCCCAGTGGGATACAAGAATAAATCTACCAACATAGTTAACTGCAGCAAGTGCCACTACTCTGACTCAAGAAGGATCCATGAAGGTGAATAGTCTCTCGTTCACATCTGCTTAAAATAGCCCTTCCTGGGCCTAGACAATTCCCTTGATCTTCCTCTTTCCAATCGACTTGGCAGAGAAGTCCTTGCTTTAACCCCTCTCCCACTTTACTCTCTAATCTGCCAGGAAATTAATACAAGTCCTGGCCTCCCTACAGATTTTTTTTCAGGCATCCTTTTTCATCTTTGATTCTACAACTGAAATAATAAGTAAAAGCAAACTTTGCTGTTCTGTTGGCAACAGACTATGTACCTTCAGGGAATATTTCTCTAAGGGAAAAAAAATCTCTTTTGGTGGGTCTATGTTGTCATAACCACCCCACCCTGCAAACACTAAACACTTCATCCTCCATTTAAAAGTTTCTAGCTCCCCAGTTGTTGGGCTCCATTTATGTCCAGCATCTGGATGTCAGGTGTTGGATGAACACATCTGTCATCAAGGCCTAGAACACAGCAATTAAAAGTTCCCTAAGCAGGAGTTGTCCAAAGGACCCACCATCGATTTGCTTTCCCGCCCCACAGATGCACGTGCATGGTGCCTACATCTGCAGGTTTCCCAGGACTTCATTTCAGGACATTCTTCCTTTGCCACCCAGATTTAATGATCAACCTTTGCCTGCCTAATCTGTTACCCAGCTCCAACCCTCTCCTGGGCCATCTGAAGGGGAATGCCATCATTCGTGTTATGACAAGACCATTTCATTTCTTGGTACTGATGTATCCTTGCACATAATTGAAAATTAAAAAGAAAATAATCTGACTATTGTTTTCTTTGCAAAAAGCATTTCCAAAATTAACAGTGTATTATGCCTATGACACAAATAATTCCTCTGCTTTGCAGGGATACCACCTGGGAATAAACTTCCACAAGGTCATTTGAGTTTTTGTGTAAGATCTTAGGATACTGGAAATTAGCCAAATTGCGGGATGCCAAAGAATGCAATACAAGATGACAGCTGGGGTGAATGCATTTCAAAAAGGTTCACGGCAGCTAGTAGCGGGGTTGACCACAGAGAACCTGCCAGGAGTCAGGGGGCCAGGGTCCTTGTACATCTCTGTCATGGACGAGACCTGAGATAGCAGCACACTTGTGAACTTTGCTCAGAAAGGAAACCCAATTTTCATTCCTGGCTGGACTCCACTACCTTTGCTGACTTGCATACAATGATATTAACCAAAGCACTTTTCATTTAATTGCTGAAAATGATTCCTAAAACAATACCTAAGATCTCTAGAAACCATCCTAAGACATGCAGCAAATGGAGAACCATCTATTAAAGAAAATCTAAATTTCTTTTAATATAGTGAATGTCTGAGGTATTTGAGCTACTACCCACTCATACAGACCCCCAACCCTCACCCCAATATCTCAGTGTGATAGAAGCTCTACTCTGGGCATGTAAGGCAAAGAATATAAAGCTCCCTCCTCCCCTAGCTCCCAGTCTAGAGCTATGGCTTCACCCTGACATAAACAGGCCACTGGCATCTCTTATTTCCCCCACCCCAACCCCTAGCTCCATATTACAGAAGCTCTATTTCAGGCAGGTATGGCCAAGTGTATAGGGGCTCCATTCCCCCACCGAGCTCCCACTCATAGAGCAGAAGCTCCATCAGACAAAGCAAGATCAAGAATACTGGATTCTGAACATCTCACTCCAGCTTACTGCTAGGGCAGGAGCCTCACACCAGAGAGAATAAGCTGAGAAGACCAGAAGCTACCATTCCTATTCAGAGACCTTCTTGTAAAGCAGGGGTGTCACATTAGGGGAAGCAAGCCATTGTCCCACCCTTAATTCTAATGCAGTGAGCATAGGTTCTGCTCAGGAAGAGAGTCAGACCATAAGAACAGGGAGCTCTGTGTGTTTGCCTAAGGAGACTAACTTTATTTGGAACGAGGCATGTGGAAGATCATTATCTATGACTGTTGTTACAAACAATGGAGATCTTGGCGGTAAGTAATTAAGAGTCTCTAGTAGCTCCATAATTCTTTTGGCCACAGGCTAAAAGGTGATAGACAGCTCAGAGAAATGGTAGATCAGCTAGAAGTTTATCAGAAAAAAAACAAGGAAAGAAAAAGCTAAAAAGAACCCTGTGGGGTTGATGCAGCCTCAAAGACTGATAATACCCTGCCCTGCAAAGGGATCCCACTTTAATTGGAGCAGACTGTGGCATAATATATGCCTCAGGGCATTGGTGAAAATAATATAGCAACCAGCTAGTGATTAATGAAGGCTAACAACAAGTATGATACCAATAGCAGCAGACCATCTGCTATAGGTTAAACATGTCCCCCAAAATACATATATTGGAAACTTGACTCCCATTATAACAGTGATAAGAGGGTAAGAAATCCAGTGATGGTATCCAAAAGATGGGGCCTTTAAGAGGTGATTGGATAACAAAGACTGTGGTGTGCCCTCATGAACAGATTAATCCATTCATGGAGTAATGGTGTAGTTCTAATGACTTTATAATGAAAGCAAGTGAGAGAGTTAGTTCTCAGTCTTGCTCAACACATTCTTGCCATGTGACACCCTGCATCACTATAGAGAGTTCCCACCAAGAACAAGGCCCTCATCAGATGTGCCCTCTGGACCATGGACTTCCCAGCCTCCAAAGCTGTAAGAAATAAATTTCATTTCTTTATAGATTACCCAGTTTTAAGTATTCTGTTATAAGCAACAGAAAACAGACTAATACACTATCCAGATGCTTATAGGAGAGATGAGGTAAAGAGAAAGTCAAACAAAGCCAGCTAACAGCAGTCATCTCAGGCATGCAGGGAGACAGTGGCATGCCCAAGGCTGCGTCCTCTCAGGAGCTGAACACTACAAGAAAGATAGATTTTATTAAATGGTCCAGCCAAGTCATTAAACAAATAAACAAGCAAACAACAACAAGCCCCAGAGGGGGATTGGTATCCAGAGTTGCTATAATATACTACTAAAAACATCCAGTTTCAAAAAAATTATAGAACATGCAAAAAAACAGCTAAGTGTGACCCATACACAGAAAAAAAATGGCAAAAAATAAAAATTGCTTTTGAGACTACTTAGTTATTGGACTTAGTAAACAAAGACTTCAAGTTATTATAAGTATGTTCAAAAAAATTAAAGAAGCCTCCACCCAGAAGCAAGCAAGAGAGCACATCTGGGGTGCTAGGCAGGAGCCAAGGACAGCCCCCTCACCCAGAAGCAGGCAAAAGAGCATGCCCAAAACACCAATTCCATGCCGGTGGCCCACCACAGCCACTGCCACAGCCATGGCTGACACAAAAGTGGTTTTACACCACAGCAGTAGCCACAGCCACCATGCAGGAAGCCCGCCAGACACTCAACTGCATTGACATGAGCAGAGTCACCAGTGGAGACCAGTAAAAGAAGAGGACATCTCTTTCCTCAAAGCCCACTCCAGAGTAATAGAAGAAGCAACTGTTCTATCAGATGATCAGACATAAATATAGAGATACTAGAAATACGAAAACACAAGAAAATATGAATACCAAAAGAATACAGTAGTTCTCAAATATTAGAACCTATAGAGCAGGAAACCCTTGAAATGACTGAAAAGGAATTCCAGGAAACAATCTTAAGGAAACTCACTGAGATACAAGACTCAGTTAGACAACATAGTGAAACTAGAAAAAAAATCCAGGATATGAAGGAAGAAATTTACAAAGAGAGGAATACCTTAAAAAAGAATGTATCAGAACTCATGGATCTGAAAGATTCACTCAATGAAATAAAAAAGATAGTATTCTCAAAATAACCCAGGTGAAACAAAAAAAGGAAAAAGAATTTTTTTAAAAATGAAGAAAATCTAAGTGAGCTAGCAGACAATCTTAAGTGCACAAACATTTGAATTATGGGTGTTCCAGAAATGGAGGAGAAAGGAAAAGGCATGGAAAACCTATTCACCGAACTAATAATGGAGAACTTCCCTGGTATAGGCAGAGACATGGACATTCAGATCCAGGAGGCTCAAAGATACCCAGACAGATTCAACCCACAAAGATCCTCTCCAAGACACATTGTAGTCAAACTGGCAAAGCTCAAAGACAAAGAGAGAACCTTAAAAGAAGCAGGAGAAAAGCCTCAAGTCACTCATAAGGGAGACCCTATCAGACTAACAGCAGACTTCTCAACAGAAACTCTTCAGGCCAAAAGAAAATGGGATGATATATTCAAAATACTAAAAGAAAAATACTGCCAGCCAAGAATAGTAGACCCATCAAGGCTATCCTTCAGAAAATAGGGGAAGATAGTCTAAAAACAAAAACTACAGGAGTTCACCACCACTCAACCAGCCATACAAGAAATCCTCTAGGAAGTCCTGCATCTGAAATCCAAAAAACAATGATCACAAGAAAGAACAAAACCCACTGGTAGAACAAAAATGCAAACAAGAAAGAGAAAGAAACTAAATCTTACCACCACAAAAAACATAATAACAATGTAATAGTGCCCCTGCTCTATTTCTGATTTTAATAATTTCAGTCTACTCTCTTTTTTTCTCTGTCAGTCTAGATAAAGGCTTGCAAATTTTGTTGGTCTTTTTAAAGAATCAACTTTAAATTTTGTTGATTTTTTTCTATCATTTTTTAAATTCCCTATTTTATATATTTCTGTTGTAATCTTTGTTATTTTCTACTTACATTTGCTTTTGGTTTGGTTTGCTCTTCTTTTTCTATTTTCTTAAGGTAGAAGTTTACTGATTTGAGATTTTTCTTATTTTTAATACAGGTGTTTACAAGTATAAATTTTCCTCTCAGCACTGAGAACTGCATCCTATAAATTTTGATGTATTACACTTTTATTTTATCTCAAAGTACTCTCTAATTTCCTCATGATTTTTCTTTCCACCCATTGTTTGTTTAGTAGAGTGTTGCTTAATTTCCACATATTTGCGAATTCTCTAAATTTCCTTAGACTTGTTTTCTAGCCAAAAATATTTAAAAAATTAAAATCACTTTTAAAAAATTAAAGGAGATATCCTAATAATGTATAATTGAATTAAAAAATCAATAAAGAGATATAAATTATAAAAAAAACAAATGAAAATTATGGAGTTAAAAAATAAATAACTGAATTGAAAATTTTCACAGGAGTTCAACAGTAGATTTAAACTGATGGAAGAAAGAATCATTGAATTTGAACATAAACCAATAAAGATTACGCAATCTGAAAAACAGAAAGAGAAAAGGATGAAGAAAAGTGAACACAACCTCAGTAATGTGAGACGCCATTAGCATATCATCATATACATAGTGGGAGTAACAAAAGGAAAGAAAAGAGTAGAAAGAGCAGAGAAAATATTAGAAGAAATAATGGCTGAAAACATACCAACTCTGATGAGAAACATAATCTACATATCCAAGAAGCTCAATGAACTCAAGATAAGTGCAAAGAGATCCACACCCAGACACATAATAAAAATATTGAAGCCAAAACAAAAAAAATTTTAACACATCAGGAAAACAATGATTCATCACGTACAAGGGAATACCAATAATATTAACAGCTGACTTCTCTTCATAAACAATGGAGGCCCAAAGCAGTCCAAAGTGCAAAAAATGAACAAAACAAACAACAACAACAAAAAACAAACAAGAATCTTATGTCCAGCAAAACTCTCTCTCAGAAATTAAGGTGAAATAATGACATTCCAAAATAAAGAAAAATAGAGACTTAATTGCTAACAGACCCACCTTACAAGAAATACTAAAGGAAGTTCTTCAAGCTGAAAGCAAGTTACACCAGACAGTAATTGAAATTCACACACAAAAAAATAAGAAGCATTGGTGAAGGTAATTAGGTAGACAATATGCGAGCATAAGACAGTATAATTGCATACCTTTTCTCCTTTCTTCTTTTAACTGATTTAAAAAGCATTTCAATAGAACAATATAATTATATTGTGGGGTCTGTAACATATACAAATGTGATATATTTGACAATAACTGCACAAGCAAAGTAAGAACAAAGCTGTATGGGAGTAAGGAAATGACACCAGATGGAAACTCAAATCCACAGAAGAAATTAAGAGAAC
The DNA here is from genome assembly GCF_027409185.1 of Cynocephalus volans. Taxonomy (NCBI): domain Eukaryota; kingdom Metazoa; phylum Chordata; class Mammalia; order Dermoptera; family Cynocephalidae; genus Cynocephalus; species Cynocephalus volans. The sequence goes on from NC_084473.1 coordinate 87,510,576, forward strand.
CAGAAATGGTAAATAAAAAGGTTAATATAACAAACTCCATGAGTATATACTTGCTCTCATTTCTTCTCTTCTATCAAAGACATAAAGTTATATAAAGTAATAATTATAACAATGTATTATTGAATTTGTAAACATCCATAGATGTTACATGGGCAGCAAAAATGGAACAAAAATGGAAAGAGAGAATAGAGCTATATAGGAGTGAAGTTTCTATAGCTCACTGTAATTAAGTTAGTATAAATCCAAAGTGATTCCAGTAAGTTAAGATGTATGTGGTAAGTCCTGGAACAACCACTAAGAAAATAACACACGAAATATAGTTTTAAAAATCATTAAAGGAATTAAGCTGTTACATTAGAAAATATTCACTTAATGCAAAAGAAGGCAGTCAAGGAGGAAAAAAGGAACAAACAAATGCATGAAATATAGAAAAAAAAAAGCAACATGGCAGATGTAAATCCAACCTTGTAAATAATAACATTTTTATTGCATTAAACATACCAATGAAAAGGTAGAGATTGTCAAATCAAATTTAAAAAAACAAGATTCAACTATATTCTTTGTAAGAGACACACTTTAGATTCAAAGATACAAATAAGTTGTAAGTAAAAGGATGGGTAAAAAAATATACCATAAAAATAGCAACCATAAGAGCTTCAGTGGATGTACTAATATCAGATAAAATAGACTTAAACACAAAATATTACAAGATATAAAGAAGAACATCTCATAATTATCCATGGGTATCCAGATTTGGAAAGAAAGTAAAGCTACTTCAATCTGCATATGACATGATCTTATAATAGAAAATCCTAAGGAATTCTCCAAAAATCTGTTAGTTCTACTAAACAAGTTCAGAGAAGTTGCAGGATATAAGATCAAAATACAAAAATTAATAGTATTTCTATACAGTAACAATGAACAATCCCAAAATGAAATTAAGAAAACAATTCCATTTATAATAGAACCACAGAGAATAAAATACTTAGGAATAAATTTAACAAAAGAAGTATAAGATTTGTACACTGGAAACTGCAAAATATTGTTAAAAGAAATTAAGGAAGATCTAAATACATGGAAAAATATCTAATGTTCTGGGACTAAAAGACCTAGTATCATTGAGATGGCAATACTCCCAAATTGATCTACAGATCCAATGCAATCTCTATCAGAATCCAAGCTGCCTTATTTTTCAGAAATTGACAACATGCTCCTAAAATTCACATGGAAAGAAAAGGGACACAGGAAAACCAAAACTATCTTGAAAAAAAAAGAATAATGTTAAAGGACACTTCAGTGTTGAAGGACACACTTCCCAATTTAAAAACTTACTGCATAGCTACCGTCATCAAGACAGTGTGGTATTGGCATTGGGTAGACATATACATCAGTGGAGTAGAATTGAGAGTCTAGAAATAAATGCTTAGGTTTATAATCCATTAATTTTTCAACAGGGTACCAAAACAAATCAATCATGAAAAAATAGTCTTTGCAACAAATATTCCTTGTACAACTGGGTATCCATGTGTAAAACAATTAAGTTGGAGACCTTCCTCCACCATCAACAGAAATTAATTCAAAATAGATTATCGACCTAAATCTAGGTGCTATAACTATAACACTCTTAGAAGAAAGCATAGGAGTAAATCTTCAAAACTTTAGATTAGGCTATGGTTTCTTAAATATGATACCAAAAGATAAAGCAACAAAAGAAAAACAGATAAGCTGGACTTCATCAAAATAAAAAACTTTTGTGCTTCAAAGAATATCATTAAGAAAGTGAAAAGATAACTTTTTTTGCAAATTGTACCTCTGATAGGGAATGGTATCCAGAATTAAGAAGGAGCAATTTATTACAACTAATTAATAAAGAGATCAATAAGCTAATTTTAAAAATAGGTAAAGGATCTGAAGAGACACCTATCCAAAGAATATCTATACATGGCCAAGAAGCATGTGAAAAGATGTTTAATATTAGTCACTATGGAAGTGCAAATCAAAAAAAGACCATAAGAAGAGCTGGCAAGGTTGTAGAGAAATTGGAACCCTCATCTACTGCTGGTGGGAAAGTCTAATGGTGAAGACACATTGAAAACCAGTGGGAAGTTCCATAAAATGTTAAACATACAGTTACCATATGACCTAGCAATTCCACTACGAGGTGCAGAGCAATAAAAACATACATACACACAAAAACTTGTGCATGACTGTTGATAGGAGCATTATTCACACTAGCCAAAAAATGGAAGCAACCCAATGTCTACCAGTTGATGAATGGATAAATGAAATATGGCATATTCATACAAGGGAATATTATTCAGAATATAAAAAGGAATGAAGTTCTAATAAATACTACAACATGCGTGAATCTGGAAAATAGTATGCCAAGTAAATGACATCAGTCACAAAAGGCCACATGTTATATGATTTTATTAATAGAAAATGGACTGAATAGGCAAATCCATAGAGACCAAAAGTGGATTTGTTCTTGCCTAAGGTTGAGGTAAGGGGTAATTGGGAGTGACTACTGATGACTATGGTGTTTCTTTGGTGGTTGACAAAAATATTGTAAAATTAGATTGTGGTGATGGTTGCATAACTAAGTGAACATACTAAAAACCACTGCAATGTATACAGACTCACAATGGTTCACGTTAAGATTTTTTAACTCTATAATGGATTTAATTAAGTGCATTCTCAACTTATATTTTCTTTTTTTAATTTCAATACTTCTTTCTCAGTAATTGATAGAACAAATAGAAAATCCATAGAGATATAGAAAATGTGAACAATAATATTAACCATCTTGACCTAATTGGCATATATATATATATAACATTTCCCTCCAAGACAGCAGAATTTTCATTATTTTTTTCAACTTATAATATTGTCAACTTACAATGGGTTTATCAGGATGTAACACAATCCTAAGTCAAGGAGCATCTGTACTTTAAGTGAATAAATTTTACGGTATGTGAACTATTTCTCAGTAGAGCTGTTTTTAAAAAAGCCAACAGTTTGGGGCAGTTAATTTCCCTTCATTATAGGCTCTTTAATTTCCAGTTCTCCACAATCAGAAACTTGCTGCTACTGGTGAGGCACTGTCTGCATCTTATCATAAACGTACAGACATCTGTGAAGCAATTTGGACAGCCGTGTGGTAAATGCATACAGTGCTTGAAGATTCTATACAGTTGAGTGCAAAATAACAATTAAAATGTCCCCAGATGTTCATTTTGATGATAAAATAGAAGACTTCTGAAATGTAAGACAAAGCCCACTTCAGGAACATTCTATGCAGAAGGTATTCTAAATTTAGCTGTGGTATTAAGCTAATTTATTGAACAAAAGCTACTGGATGATAGCTTTGATTTTTACTGCAATTCTCTTTAGACGGACAAGTTTGCTCTTGTAACTATGAATTTCCTTTTGCTTGTAAATTATTCATAAGTCTTAAAAGGCACCTTCTGTCACAGCTCCCCCCCAATACTAAAAACTTCCTTCAAGTTCCATTATAATTTAATTCTGCAATTTCCTCCTCATAAGCAAACCACAAGAGTAACTTAAGTTCAAATGAGATCATTGCTCTGCCTCCCTATCCTGCAGGTGCAGTGGGGACTTCACATTATCACCTGCCCAGGTAACGGGGAAGTAGAATGATTTAAGATTTTCACAAATTGGAGTCCATACTAACAACTTCTAGCACTGCTGTCAAAATAGATGGGGCAAAATAAATCAGTAGTGCACTATGAGAATCTCGACCCCATTAGTCTGTGGTCCACTGACTTTTTCTTGGAGTCTAGAGGAGGGACTGAAGAAAATTCTGATTATTTGGGGGTTGTTATGGGGATAAAGCTCTCACTGCCATCTGTGGGCACTCCACTAGGTGCATTCACATGGGTTACAGCAGTTAATCTACAAAATAATCCTACTAGGAAAGTATATTAGTAAACCCAAATTTCTAGAAGAAACCAAATCCCAACAAAGCCAAGTCATTTGCCTGAGGTCCCAGGACAAGCGAAGGTCATGCTGGAACTTAATTCTCAACACATCCCATCCTCTCTAGCCCTCTGCTGGGTGATTTTGTGGTGGCATGGGACCCTCTGCCCAATTATCTCTGAAAGGATGCAAATGTCTGAGGCTTTACTGACTGTAAAAGCCAGGCTACAAAAGAGAGAAAGCAGATGCAGCCTAATCATTAGAAGTACACTAAATATTTATCAGCAGGTAGAGTCTTTTGGGAATCATTTAAAATATTTATTTATTCAAATTATTCAAATAATTCTCTTTCTCTTCAAATAACGTTGGGAATTTTATATGCCTACCAGGAGAGGTAAATAGAGGCCCTCCACTGCAGCAAGCAAGTAAGCAAAGCTTCCCAATATGAAAAAGAAAGAAAGAATGAGCAACACTTGGATATTATCCAAAAGAAGAATGCCAAACTAAAAAGGCAATACACACTTTTAAAGTAACAGTAAATTAATTCCCCAAGTAGGAATACTAGCAACAGCCTCTGGTAAGTGGATAACACTGAGTAGCCATGTGTCACAGTGCAGTCTTGGAGGGGCTCTAGGAGGTGGGCACAAGGCTGGAGCCCATGGCTGGGTTTTTTGCTCTCTGTTCCTACTGAAGGGTGCAAACATGATCAAAGGATGCAGAAGAACCTAAAGTTAGTGCCTTGCCCTTTATATCAGCGGCCTGGTCCTGTACAAAAGCATTTTGGTGTATTTTTTTAAAAGAAGCTAATTTCCACTCCTCACAACAAAGAGATCTGAAAATTCAGAACATGCTAATTCAGCAACTTCATTTTCAAATCAAAGTTCATCCAGCCCAGATCATCTTGAATACATGGAGGCAGGCCATTTGCCCGGACAGACATAAACAGCAGAACTGTGATCACCATGCCAGCATTCCTAACCCACATTCAGTACACCTCTCAAACAACAATATTCCCAGGACCATGGGTCAGGAATCACTGAAAAAGGTTTTGGGGTAATGCACTGGCAAGCCTGTAAGAATACGTCACGGGGAAAGCAGGCACAGTAACTGGAGGATTTCATGAGCAAGTCTAAGAAACATTTGCCAAAAACCAGTTTTCAGGAAACGGACCTGGCCTGCAGTAGGGGCTAAATATGTACCGGCTGAAAGTGGAACAGCAGTTCTGAGAAATGACTCTCGGCCCAGAAAAGGGGACAAAAATCTGAGATGGCAATGCAATTAGTTCTTCTGCAGGGCTAAATCCAGTCAAATGCTGAAACTTGGCATTTGGAAGGATCTTGGGGAAAAGTCCAGGTCAGTGGGGAAGAACGCTGTGCTCCACAGGCAAAGGCTATCAGAGAAAATACCTGTCCAATGCAGCCAATTAATTGTTTAAAATGCTAAACTAGTTTTTCATATTAAAGTAATATATGCATGTGGTTTAAAACTTGGTATAAAATGAAGACACTTCCTTCTCCACACCTGCCCACACCCTATAAATAACTACTGGTAACAATCTCTTATATATCCTACCAGATAGCATGTGTGCCCTGTGTGTGTGTGTGTGTGTGTGTACATGCACATGGGGGGCATGTATACATGCATCTATCCATCCTTTTCTTTACACAAATAGGATCATGCCTTACCTAATATTCTGTACCTTACTTTTCATCACCCAATAACATCTCTTTGAGCTCTTTTTATATCAGTGCTGAAGGGTGGCAGAATATGCAACTCCAAAATGTGCCACGTTGGTAAAAGGGTTATTTTGAGGCAAAGGTACTTAGAAACAGCAGATGCAAAGGAGCATTCCAATCTCCCCTTTTCTTCCTGAAAACAGGAGATAAAAACTCCCGTGTAAAAAATGCCTTTCCTGTGCCAGGAGAAAGAAAATATTCTTTAACAGTGAGTCTAGCTGAGAGAATTCTAAACAGACCTTCATTGTTAAGATAATTTGTATCTCCTTTACCTTCCCACATAGTTTAGTTGATTTTCCACAATTGCCTCTCTTCGTTCAACCTAGTATAAAAGCATTTGGGTTTTGCCACTTCTCTGGATCTTCACTTCCTTATAAGGGATCCTGTGTCAGGGAAAACATATATAAATGTGTATGCTTTTCTCCTGTTAATCTGTTTTATATCAATTTAATTGTCAGGCCCAGGCCCTAAGAGGATAGAGGTGAAATTTTCCCTCCCCTACAGCACATATTAGCATCCTACCTCATTCTTCCTAACAACCACATCGTATTCCATGATATGGATTAACTACTTTTTATTTAGCCAACCTTCCTTGATAGATGTTTAAGTGTTTACAGTATGTTTCTTTCTTTCTTTCTTTTTTTTTTTTTTTTGTCTTTTTCGTGACCGGCACTCAGCCAGTGAGTGCACCGGCCATTCCTATATAGGATCCAAACCCGCAGCGGGAGTGTCGCTGCGCTCCCAGCACCGCACTCTCCCGAGTGCGCCACGGGCTCAGCCCTACAGTATGTTTCTATTATAAGTAATGCTATTCTTTAATACACATCTTCTTCGTCCTGTACAAAGGGTATAAAGTATGTCTTTAAGGATATTTCTGGAAGAGAAATTTCTGGCACAAATGGAACATGAGTTAACAATTCTGATAGATATTAAAAGTCAAGAGGTTACTGAAATAATAATAATAAAGGCTGTTAAAATTAAATAGGAAGAATTACTCATCTCAAAACACAAAATAGCACTTAGGAAAACTACAGGAAGCAGGAAAGTGTGCATTTCACTCCCTACCTAAGAGCATCGCTTGTCCCTCTGTCTTCATGAGTGCTTCATTTTGCCAATTCTCAGAGTCCAGTGTGGACCGTGTCTATACTTGCTAATGAAAGAGACTCTGCTGTTCTCAGAACACACCTGTGGTCTCTTCTCACATGATTGTTGCACCCTAACAAGCTTTGGGCGGCATCAGACAATCTGGATTTTAATTCTATATTCACCTCTCATGGTTAGAGCAGGGTTTGGTGAACGGTTTTGTAAAGAATCAGTTAGTAAACATTTCTGGCTTTGTCAACTGGGCCATAGTAAGAACCTGCATGAACAAATGGGCATAGCTGCATGCAAATAAAACTTTATTTATAAAAATGGGGGGAGGCAGGTTTGGGCCCCAGTCTAGAAGATTGAAAGGTGAGTATTTGCTATATGCTGATGAGACAATTTGACAAAACATCAGAAGCTGGGGTAGCCTTAAGAAACAATGGGCTCTACACTCTAATTACTTATTGAAAGAAAATAGCAGTTATTCTGAATTATTTTTTTCATAGATATCCTCTAAACCCAAGTTAGTGAAGCCCAGAGTGTCCTAAAGAAGCTCTAGCCCTGAAGACACTCAGCAAATACAGTTGTCAAACGAGTTCGGAACACCCAACATACTATAGTCACCTTCACAAGAGAGTGCTAATGTACAAAGCATATTAACAGCTCTGAGAAGCACCACAGTAAAGGAATCTGCTTAACCCGGAGTTTTCCTAAGTTACTTGAGCATCTAAGCCATTTTTGCAGAGTATATTTTTAGCATTCTGGGACACACCTTCTGGAAATGCCACGACAGTTGATCATTAAACTCACTTTAATCCTATATGTCCAGTCAATGGTATCCCAAGGGGCGGCCTCGAACAAGGCCTTGCATTTCCAGCAGGTGGAGGCAGGGATTTTTAACCTGCTTAAAAGTAGTTACAGATTGTAAATGATCTACAGCATTGGGCAATTCCCCCACCCTTTCTTGTAAGTGGGGGGAGGACTTTGGATCAGAAGTCAATAGGCTGGGGTAGGAACTGAAAGAACTATATGACATCTGGACATTAAGTGAATACTACTGAAATTCAAAGTTTTAATAACGTGGCTCATGGGAATTTTGACCTGATCAAGACCACACCAGGACTTTGATAAGGCAGCCAGAGCTGATGTGTAACTTTACACCTTTGTATGATAGGACATCAAGCTCCAGTTAAAGAAGGTGGGGAAAGGGGAGGGGGGGTCTTTGCAGGGGCATGAGACATTCTTCTCAAAGAAATAAAAATTCAGAGGCCCATTAGCAGAGAAACCTTTTGACATTGGCCAGAATTGAGACATGAGAACATTTATGTAAATCTTTCCATCTTTTGCCTCACTGGAGAAAGAAAGTAGATTTAACATTCAATCATTTACTCAACCAGCAGTATTTTTTGAGAGCAAGTTATGTGCCAGGTATTTCCTAGAGCTAAGGATACAGCAGCCAACAACCAAAGTCCCTGCCTGAGAAGCTTCGTTTCTAGAGACGGGAGGAAGATGACATGCATGGAAACAAACAAATAAGGTGGTTCAGACAGTAACCAACTGAAGGAAAAAATAAAACACTGCAATGAGATAGAGTGGCTGGGTGCAGGTGGGCTACTGTAGTTACAAGGGGTCAGGAAAGACACTCCAAAAAAGGTGACAGAGTACTAAGGAGGAGATCTCATATGATCTGTGACAGCACAGAATTCAAGGAAAGGGGCCTGTATGTGTGGCGGTCCAGAGGTAGGAAAGAGCTACGTGTGTTAAGAGGGCTGGTATGGCTGGAATGCTTAGAAAAGTGGCCCAAGATGAAGCCAAAGAGACAGGCAGAGCCAGATGATAAATGGCTTTTTACGAAAAAAATTTACTATCGAGAATTAGGACACTTAACTAAAAAAAGATGTTATTTAAAAATTACCCTAGATAACAGGAGCAAAAAAAAAATAAAACTATCCTAGGTACACCAGACAGATATGCACCCTGACTTTGGGATTAATTTTTAAAAGTGATGGGGAGGTCATGGAGTGTCCTCTGCAGAGACTCACATGAAAGTGAAGAATGGCAGGATGAGAGGCAGTTCAGAAACCTGCACAAAGTTCTTATGGGAAACCCACTGTTACTCCAATGGGATCTACACAGAGAAAGCTGAAGCAGAAACTGGTAAATGACCCTATATATGAAAAATGGCCTTTGAAGCACATGACAAGCAACTTTGTTGACAATGAGCCTTTTACTCAGATAGCTGTGGATCACTGAATGATATTCTAAGACAATGTGTATTATCAAAATTGACCCAATAAAAAGAGAAAACTGATTAGATCAATAACCACAGAAGGGCCTCAAAAGGTCATCAAAAAGGAGCACAGGCCAGTCAGTGGTGGAAGGATGGTATTCTCAACAAAGGGAGCCGAGAGACCAGCACGGCACCAGGGGCTCAATCTAAGGCCCCAGAGGGAAGGGAAGCACCCCCGGCAACAGCAGCTGCCAAGGGGAGCCGAGACCCACATGGCACAGGGGCTCAGTCTACAGCCATGGATTCTGGGACAGGAGCCAAGTTGTGTAATGCAGCCACTGCCACACCTTACTGTCACCACAAGGACAGTTCACCACCACAGTGGCAGCCAGGGCCACTCTACAGTCAATCTGCCACTCACTTGACTACACTGACATAAGAGTCACCAGTAGAGCTTACAAATAGAGGAGGAAATCTTTATCTTCATAGCCAACCTCAGAGTAACAGAAGAAGCAAATCCTCTATCAGATGACCAAACATCAACAAAAAAATACTAGAACTACAAACAAACAAGAAGATATGACACCACCAAAGGAATACGGTAATGCTCAAATTCCAAACCCAATAGAACAGGGAATCCTTGAAATGTCTGCAAAGGAATTCCAAGCAATGATCTTAAGAAACCTCAAAGAGATAAAAGAAGACTCAATTAGACACCATAATGAAACAAGAAAAAATACCCAGAATGAAGGAGGAAACTTACAAAGAGATTAATACCTTTAAAAAGAGCATAGCAGAACTCCTAGAAATGAAAGATTCACTCAATGAAATAAAAAACACAACAGAGAGCTTGAGCAGCAGGGTAGAGCAAGCAAAAGAAAGGATTTCAGATCTCAAAGATGGTCTTTTCAAAATTAAAGACACAAAAAGATGGAAAAACATTCCATGCTCTTGAAAATGTCTATACTATCCAAAGTGATTTACAGATTCAATGCAATCCCCATCAAAATACCAATGATGTTCTTCACAGAATGGAAAAAAAAAAATCTCAACATTCATATGGAACAACAAAAGACCCCAAAAAGCCAAAGTAATACTGAGCAAAAAAAAGAATAAAGCTGGAGGTATAACACTAGCTGACTTCAAATTATACTACAAATCTATAGTAACCAAAACAGCATGGTACTGGCATAAAAATAGACACTCAAACCAGTAGAGCACAATAGAGAACCCAGAAATCAACCCTCAGGCTTAGAACCATCTGATATTTGACAAAAGCAACAAACACATACATTGGGGAAAAGACTGCCTCTTCAATAAGTGGCACTGGGAAAATTGGATATCCATATGCAGAAGAATGAAACTAGACATACACCTCTCACCATATACTAAAATCAACCCAAAACGGAGTAAAGACTTAAGTATAAGACCTGAAACCGCAAAATTACTAAGGGAAAATATAGGTGAAACATTTCAGAAACTAGGCCTAGGCACAGACTTTCCGAACATGAACCTGAAAGCACAAGCAACAAAAGAAAAAATAAACAAGTAGGACTATATCAAACTAAAAAGCTTCTGCACAGCAAAGGAAACAATCAACAGGGTGAAACAACAACCTACAGAATGGGAGAAAATTTTTGCTAACTATGCATCCAACAAGTGATTAATATCCATAATATACAAGGAACTCAACAATTACACAGTAACAAAACAAATAACCCAATTAAAAAATGGGCGAAGGAACTGAATAGACATTTTTCAAAGGATGCCATACAAATGGCCAACAGGTATATGAAAAGGTGCTCAACATCACTAGTCATCAGGAAAATGCAAATTAAAGCTACATTGAGATACTACCTCACCCCAGTTAGACTGGCTATAATGAAGAAGATGGTGAATAACAAATGCTGGCAAGGGTGTGGAGAGAAGGGAACACTCCTACACTGTTGGTGGGACTGTAAATTAGTACAACCACTATGGAAAACAGTATGGCGGTTTCTCAAACAGCTACAGATAGATCTTCCATACGATCCAGCAATCCTACTTCTGGGTATATACCCAAAGGAAAGGAAATCATCATGTCAGAAAGACACCTGCACTCCCGTGTTCATCACAGCTCTGTTTACAATAGCCAAGATATGGAACCAGCCTAAATGTCCATTGATGGATGAGTGGATAAGGAAAATGGGATATATATATATACATCATGGACTACTACTCTGCCACAAAAAAGAATGAAATTCTCCTATTCACAACAACATGGATGAGCTTGGAGAAACTTATGCTGAGTGAAATAAGCAAATCACAGAGTAATAAATACTACATATACTCACTCCTAAGTGGGAGCTAAGAGAAAAAGAAGGAAGGAAGGAAAGACCACAGTGGTGCACTCTACTTGCAGAGGGAGAGAGCATACCTAGGTATACAAAGTGGAGACAGGGAAAGGGGGATCGGGAGGGAGGTTGCGGATAATTGGGTGGGTGACACAGTGTATAATCACAATTTGTGGTAATGGGCATGCTGCCAGTATGGATTTGGCCATCACATCTTGGGCACGAGTGATGACAATCAGCTTTGTACTCCATGAGTATTCATAACCAATTTAAAATTAATTAATTGATTGATTGATTTTATTCAGTTAAGAAAAACCAAAGGGAGCTGAAATATTTGAATATCCACATGCACAAAAATGAACTTTGATCCATACCTCACACCATATGTAGAAATTAAAGAAAAATGGATCATTGACTGTAAAACCTAAAACTATAAAACTTCTAGGGGCATAAAACCAATAGGAGATCATTTTTATGACCCTGGATTAGAAAGGGATTTCTTAGATACAACACCAAAAGCATGACACATAAAAGAACAAAACTAATATATTGTACTTCATGAAAATTAAGAACTTCTTCTCCTTGAAAAGCACTGTTAAGAGCCAGGCAGAGGCTGATGGCCGTGGCCTCACCCCAAGGACCTTTAAGAATGGCTTGACAAATTGGAGCATTTCAAAACAAGGAAGGCTGGGGAGCTAAGCCTGCCTTGCAAGGAAGAGTTGAGGAACTACAAATGTTTGCCCTGGAGTCACAGCAATGTAATGAAAGAAACAAAGGTCAAGAGCATGCCTGGGGTCCTGAGGCAGAAACCAAGAGCCACCCCCTCATTCCCACAACCAGACAAAGAGCACACCAAAAGCACCTCTTCCATGCAGGTAGCTCACCACAGCTACCACCATAACCGTGGCTGCTGCAAAAGCAGCTCAACACCACATCAGTAGCCACAGCCACAGCCACCGTGCAGGTGGCCCACCAGACAACTGCACTGATACAAGGAGAGTCACCAGTGGAGTCCAGCAAAAGAAGAGGACATCTGCTTTTATCTCAAAGTACTCTCCAATTTCCCTGTGATTTTTCTTTTTACACATTGTTTATTTAGGAGAGTGTTATTTAATTTCCACACATTTGTGAATTTTCTAAATTTCCTTCTGTTACTGCGGTCAGAGAACATATTTTCTATGATCTCAGTATTTTCAAATGCATTAAGACTTGTTTATGGCCTCAAAAAAAGAACACTGTTAAGAGAATAAAAAGACAAGCCATGCACTGGGATAAAATATTTGCAAAATATACACCTGATAGTGGACTTGTGTTCAGAATACATTAAGAACTCTCAAAACTCAACAATAAGGAAAAAACATTTTTTAAATGGTTAAAAGATTTGAAGGGACAAGTTACTAAGGAAAATAAATTAGTGTCAAACAAGCACATGAAAAGATGCTCAACATCATTTGTCATTACAGAAATAAAAATGAAACTCACAATGAGATACCCCTACACACCTATTGGAATGCAAAAGACTGACCGTACCAAGGACTGATGAGAATGGGGTGCAACTGGAGCTCTACATTCTCAACTGGAGCTGTCGGGAAATGGTGCAACCACTTTAGAAAACAGTGTGGCAGTTTCTCATAAAGTTAAACATATACCTACTAAATAATCTAGCCATTCTACTTTCCTTGTTTACCTGAGGCAAATGATAGCATATGTTCATAAAAAACTAACACACAAATGTTCATTGTAGCTTTATTTGTAATAGTCCCCAAATGGAAAAAACCCAGTGTCCATCAATAGATAAATGGACAAACACACTGTGGTATATCCATGCAATGGAATATTATTCTACAATAAAAAAGAATTAACTATTGATGCATGGATGGACTTAAAAATAATTACTCTATGAGTGAAAGAATCCAGACTAAAAAGAGCATAAACTGTATGATTTCCATTTATATAAACCTCTAGAAAATGCAGAGTAATGAACAGTTACAGAAAGTAGATTAGTGGTTGCCTAGGGATGAAAGAGAAGAAGGAAAGGTTGAGAGAAAGGGACACAAAAAAACTTTGGGGGGGGCGTAATGGATATGTTCATTATCTTGATTGTGGCAATGGCTCCATGGATATGTACATATGTCAAAATTTAATTGTACATGGGCTGACCGGCTAGCTCAGCTGATTAGAGCGCGATGTTGATAACACCAAGGTCAAGGGTTTGGATCACCATACTGGCCAGCCACCAAATAAAAAAATAAAAACAAACTTTTATACTTTAAACATGCACACTTTATTATATGTCAAGTATACCTCAATAAAGCAGATATATATATGATTACAAAGAAAAAAAATTATATTAAAATAGTTCACAGAATAATTTTAAAAACAAATTTATGATATTGTTTTATAAGTCACCAGAGATTGATCTCTAAAGAGTATCAAGCACAAATAATTTCACAAGTGAATCTAACAAACCCTCAGAAAAGAAGCAATTCATGTTTTATAAGAAGAGTCCCAGATATATGGAGTACACTGAAAAGCCCTGAATCAATCTCCTGTATATATAGACTGTTCAGTAAAATGGTATAGAGAAAGCTGGCTCTCTACTTGAGAAATATATATTAGATTCCTATCTCATACAAACTTAAAAATAATTTTCTGATGATCTAAAGAGCCAAATGTAGATAAAGGTACAAAATTTTTGAAAGAAAAACTTATGAAAATTTTATAGTTCCACATGAAAAAGCTGTTCCTAAGAATTTTTTTTAAAAGATCAAAAATGATAAGGAAAATCAGATTTGCAATACCCAGTGTTAGTGAAGTCACGGGGGAGAAGGAACCTCTCATATAGTCTCAGAAGAAGTTTAATGGGTGAAGTCTTTTGTAAAGCAGTTTGGCAATGTTTAAATTGTCTGTGCATAGCAATTCTAGTTCCAGAAATCCATCCTATAGGAATAGTCACATATGGGCACAAAGACACATGTACGAGGTTATTCACCACAGCATTGCTTGTATAATGGTGATGAAATGGCAGATGCTCAGTTTCCTTGGGTTCAGGTTTCAGGACACTCCTCTGGGTTTCAAGCCACTCGCCAAAGTCTCAGGCCGCTCCACAAGGACTTCCCCTAGAGGAGAGTTACTGTTGCTTGTTGCACCTATTTTCAGCACCAACACAGGGAAATTGAGACCTCAGGGGGCAGACTTGTGCAAATCCAGTGTCTGGGCATGCTCAGTAAAAAGAGGTTATATAACCCTAATATCCAAGCACACTCAGTGGAAGGGAATTTATTCTTTGAATGATCTTCCACTATAAGTGCTAAAGAGCACAGAATATTCTTAAGTATGTTCAATACATGTGATAGGATTTGACCAATGAACATGCCTTAAAAGGAGAACAACTGAGCATATGCAAGACTATGTTACAAAACAGGGAAACATCCCCTTAGTTGAACATTCATTAGATAGCACAAATATTCATTAGATAGCATGAATATGCATTAGATAGAGAAACTATAAAAGTGGAATCCCAGAAGAAGGAAGCGTTGTTGCTAATTTTCCTGGGGCCAACCTGCAGTTTGCCGGCTGGGGAGTGTATGCTTTCTTTGTGTATCAAGCCTCTTTTCAGCAAGCTGTTGCTCTGTCTCTTGAGCCAGCCTGCACTCTGTACTAAACTTTGTGTATTTCTTATTTCTGTATTAAACTTGGTGCAGGCCCTGCTCAGTCTCTGGAGCTAGGCCACACCCTCTCTGTGAAATCCGTATCTCTTATTCGTTACATTAAACCTCTTCTCACTTTCTACTGTGACTCTGCTCTTGAATTCTTTCCTGTGGCAGAGCCAAGAACCTGGTTAAGAGGACAAGGTGGGTTGAGGCCTGTTATTGGGCTTCCCCAGACCCTCTCCTCCAGCATCTGTGAAACAAAAGCATAAAAACAGAAAAGTCTATTAGAAGGGTGGTTAAATAAATTCTGGTCTTAAACTATGGAACAATAACATAAACCCTGATGAAAGATTTCTAAGGCATACAGTAATGCTAAGTTAAAAAAACAGTAGCAGAAAAACTCATATAGTTATGGTTAAATGTACTGTTTAAATGTGTGTGCGTGTGTGTGTGTGTGTGTGTGTGTGTGTGTGTGTATTTTTTTTCAAGGGGTCTTCAGAAAGTTCATGGCCCACAGTGGCAGACCATCCACACCAGTTTTTGAGGAAAAAATTCATCTTGTTTGTGTCTAGGAGTACAAATGATCAACAGCAGAAACAATAGCCAACACTACAGACATCTCAAGTGATTCAGCTTACACAATTCTGACTGAAAAATTATTGTTGAGCAAACTGTCCACTCATGGTCTGCAAAAACTCTTCACAAACTGGATGAAAAAACTCCTGCATCCAGATTAGCTGCAGACAAGAGCAGAGCTTTCAATGGAAATTTTAAGCAAGTGGGATCAAGATCCTGAAGCACTTCTTCAAAGAATTGTAAAGGAGATGAAACGTGGCTTTACCCCTGTGATGATCCTGAAGACAAAGCACAACTGGGGCCATGGCTACCAACAGGTGGACGCAGTCCAGTCAAAGCACAAGCGGACTGGTCAAGAGCAAAGGTCATGGCAACAGTTTTCTGGGATGCTAACGGCATTTTGCTTTTGACTTTCTGGAGGGCCAAAGAACAATAACATCTGCTTAGTATAAGAGTGTTTTGAGAAAGCTAGCCAAAGCTTTAGCAGAAAAACACCCAGGAAAGCTTTACCAGAGAGTCCCCCTCCACAATGACAATGCTCCTGCTCATTCCTCTCATCAAACAAGGGCAATCTGTAGGAGTTTCAATGGGAAATCATTAGGCATCCACCTCACAGTCCTAATTTGGCTCTTTCTGACTATGTTTTGTTTCCTAATCTTAAAATCTTTAAAGGGCATCTAGTTTTTTTCAGTTAATCATGTAAAAAAGATGGCATTGACATGGTTAAATTCCCAGGACCCTCGGTTCTTCAGGAATGGACTAAGTGGCTGGAATCATCACTTACGAAAGTGTCTTGAATTTGATGAGCTTATGTTGAGAAATAAAGTTCATTTTGTTTTTATCTTTTAATTCTGTTTTCCATGAACTTTTTGAAGTCCCCTTGGGCATGTGTGTGCGTGTGCGTGTGTGTGTGTGTGTGTGTGTGTGTGTGTGTGTATTGTACCATGCTAAGTTCAATACATTGAACTTTCAGAAGGAGAGAACAAACCTAAGGATACTAGAGATGGTGGGGAGGCAAGGTGGGGGATTGGGGAGGGATAGGTTGGGTAAAGGGCATAAAGAAAAATCACTATTTGTAATGATAAATACGCTTATAATAAATAAAAATTTTAAAAATGAATATTACCAAATAAAAATATTCCTGAGTTAAAAAAAAAATGACAATAGATTCGATACAACTAGAGAGAAACTTAGAAAAGGAGAAGTTCTATCTAAAGAAATTGTGCATAATATATTACATGGGGACAGAGAAATGGAAAATACACAAGAAGTTTGTTCTCTCCTTCCAAAAGTTCAATGTATTGTTTGGGTCTTTTTTTCCCCTTCCTTCCTTCCTTCCTTCCTTCCTTCCTTCCTTCCTTCCTTCCTTCCTTCCTTCCTTCCTTCCTTCCTTCCTTCCTTCCTTCCTTCCTTCCTTCCTTCCTTCTTTCCTTCCTTCCTTCCTCCCTCCCTCCCTCCTTCCCTCCCTCCCTGCCTCTCCCCTTCCTTCTTCTTTCTTTCCTTCTTTCCTTCCTTCCTTCTGAGCACTCACTTATGAGAACATGTGGTATTTCTCTTTCCTTCTCTGGCTTATTTCACTTAACATAATTTTCTCCAGACTCATCCATGTTGCTGCAAATGGCAGAATTTCATTATTTTTATGGCTGAGTAGTGTTCCATTTTGCATATATACCATGTTTTCCTTATCCATCCATCAATGGACACTTAGGTTGGTTCTGTATTTTGTTGATGGTAAATAAAGCTGCAATGAACACGAGAGTGCAGGTATCCCTTTGATGTGATGATTTCCATTACTTTGGATATATACCCAGTAGTGGGATTGCTGGACCATACAGAAGTCCTATCTGTAGTGGTTTGAGAAAAATCCATACTGTTTTCCATAATGGCTGTACTAATTTACAGTCCCACCGACAATGTAGAAGAGTTTCCCTTTCCCTGCATCCTTGCCAGCATTTGTTGTTCTCAGTTTTTTTAATAATGGCCAGTCTAACTGGGGTGAGATGATATCTCAACGTGGTTCTGATTTACATTTCTCTGATGTCTAGTGATATTGAGCATTTTTTCAGGTACCATTAGCCCATTTGTATGTCTTTCTTTGAAAAATGTCTATTCATCTCCTTTGCCCATTTTTTAATTGAATTATTTGTTTTTTTACTGTATAGTTGTTTGAGTTCTTTATATAGTCTGGATATTAATCCCTTGTCAGATGTACAGGTTGCAAATATTTTCCCTCATTCTGCAGGTTGTCTTCCTGCCCTGTTGCTTGTTTCCTTTGCTGTGCAAAAGATTTTCAGTTTGATATAATCCCATTTGTTCATTTTTTCTTTCATTGCTTGTGCTTTTGGGGTCTTATTCATAAAGTCTTTGCCCAGTCCTACTTCCTAGAGAGTTTCCCGAATGTTTTCCTTTAGCAATTTTATGGTTTCAGGCCTTATATTTAAGTCTTTAATCCATTTTGAATTGATTTTGGTATATGGGAAGAGGAATAGGTCTAGTTCTGTTATTCTACTTATAGATGTACAGTTATCCCAGCACCATTTATTGAAGAGGCAGTCTTTTCCCCAATGTATGTTCTTGTTGCCTTTGTCAAAGATCAGTTGGCTGTAAGTATGTGGGTTGATACCTGGGATCTTTGTTCTGTTTCATTGATCTGAGTTTCTGTTTTTATGCCAGTACCATGCTGTTTTGGTTACAGTAACTTTGTAATATAATTTGAGGTCAGGTAGTGTTATGTCTCCAGCTTTATTTTCTTTTTGCTCAGGATTGCTTTGGCTATTCATTGTTCTTTGTAATTCCATATGAACGTTGAGATTGCTTTTTCTATTTCTGTGAAGAATGTCATTGATATTTTGATGGGGATTACATTGAATTTGTAGATTGCTTTGGGTAGGATAGACATTTTTACAATGTTAATTCTTCCCATCCAAGAGCATGGTATGTCTTTCCATCTCTTTGTGTCCTCTTTAATTTCTTTCACTAGAGTTCTGCAGTTCTCATTGTAGAGATCTTATACCTCCTTGGTTAAATTGATTCCTAGGTTTTTTTGGTTTGGGTTTTTTTTGTGTGACTATTGTAAATGGGCTTGCTTTCTTGATTTCTTTTTCTGCTAGTTCATTGCTGGAGTATAAAAATGCTACTGATTTTTGGTTGTTAATTTTGTATCCTGCAACATTACTGAAATTGTTAATCAGCTCTTAAGAGTATTTTAGTACAGTCTATAGGTTTTTCCATATATAAGATCATGTCGACTGCAAACAGGGATAGTTTGACTTTATCCTTTCCAGTCTGGATGCCCTTTATTTCTTTCTCTTGCCTGATTACTTTGGCTAGTACTTCCAATGCTATGTTAAATAGGAATGATGAGAGTGGGTGTCCTTGTCTTATTCCTGTTCTTAAGGGAAAAGCTTTCAACTTTTCCCTATTCAGGTCGATATTGGCAATTGGTTTGTCACAAATGGCTTTCATTGTGTTGAGATAATTTCCTTCTATACCTAATTTGCTGAGTCTTTACCATGAAGGGATGCTGAATTTTGCTGGATGCTTTTTCTGCATCTATTGAGATAATCATATGGTTTTTGTCCTTGATTTTATTGATGTGGTATATCATATTTATTGATTTGAATAGGTTGAACCATCTGTATTAGCCCATTTTTGTACCTTATAACAAAATACATTGAACTGGGTAATTTATAAGGAAAATAAAATTTATTGCTTACAGTTTCTGAGGCTGGGAAGTCCAAAGTCCATCTGGTGGTGGTAACAGTGACCCAGCGGTCTCACATGGCAAGACGGTGGAAACAGAGAGACAGAAACACACTATTCTTTTCCTTTAAAGACCTCAGAACCATGCCCCTGACCACCATCTTAAATCCATTCACTACTGCATGGTCCTACAATCCAATCACCTCTTCAAGACCCCACCTTTCAATTATCATAATAGGATTTTCCACCCTCTTAACAGCCACAGTGGGGGCTAAGTTTCTAAAACATAAAATTTGGGGGAAACAATTCAAGCTTTGATGAGTTTTAGGGGGACATAATTAAATCCACTACACCATCCTTGCATCCCTAGGATGCACTTGATCATGGTGTATAATTTTTTTGATGTGTTGCTGTATTCTGATTGTTAATCTTTTGCTGAGGATTTTTGCATCTATGTTTATCAAGGATATTGGCCTTTATTTTCCTTTTTTGTTGTATCTTTATTTAGTTTTGGTATCAGGGTGATGCTGGCCTCGTAGAATGAGTTTGGGAGAATGGCTTCTGTTTCAATTTGGTGGAAAAGTTTGAAGAGAAGTGGTATTAATTCTTTAAAGGTTTGATAAAATTCAGCTGTAAAGCCATCTAGTCCTGGGCTTTTCTTTGTTGGAAGATTGCTGGTTACTGCTTCAATCTCTTTGTTATTTGTCTGTTCAGGTTTTCTGTTTCTTCTTGGTTCAGTCTTGCAAGTTTGTATGTGTCCAGAAATTTATCCACTTCCTCCAGATTTTCATATTTATTGTGTATAGTTGTTTATAATAATCTCTGATGATGCTTTGTATTTCTGTGGTGTCAGTTGTAATGTCTCCTTTTTCATTTCTGATTTTCATTATCTGGGTCTTCTCTCTTCTTTTTTCTTTTCTTTTTTTCTTTTTTTCCTTGTTAACCTAGCTAATGGTCTAAGGTGTAGTTTAAGTCATGTGTTTCTTTGTTGATTTGTTGCCTGGAAGCTCTGTTCAATGCTGAGAAAGGGGTGTTCAGGTCACCCACTATTATCATATTAGGATCTGTCTCTTTATTTAGGTCTAAGAGTGTTTGCTTTACATAACTGGGTGTTCCTGTGTTGGGTGCTTGCATATTTATGACAGTTACATCTTCTAACTGGATAGATCCCTTTATCATTATATAATGGCCTTCTTTGTCTCTTTTTATGGTTTTTGGTTTGAAGTCTATTTTATCCAATATAAGAATAGCTACTCCTGCTGATTTATAGTTTCCATTTGCATGGTATATCTTTTTTCCATCCCTTCACTTTTATTCTGTGTATGTCTTTATAGTTGAGGTGGGTCTCTTGAAGACAGCATATAGTTGGGTCTAGCTTTTTAATCCAATTAGTCAGTCTGTGTCTGTTGAATGGGGAGTTTAATCTGTTTACATTTAGGGTTGTTGTTGACAGGTATTGCTTTACTCCTGTCATTATATTGCTTTTTGTTTAGAAGTTTTAAATATCATTTGTTCCTTTCTTCCCCTTTTATTTTTCATCTTTGATGTGAGTCGGATTTCTGAGGTGACATGATTTAGCTTCTTTCTCTTTCTCATTTGCATTTTGGTTTTAACAGTGGGTTTTGCTCTTTCTTATAAATCCATGATAGTGATTATCATTTTTCAGATTCCAGATGCAGGACTCCTTTGAGTATTTCTTGCAGGGCTTGCCATGTGGTACTAAACTCCCATAATTTTTGTTTGTCTGGGAAATACACTATTTTTCTCTCATTTCTGAAGTATAATCTAGCTGGGTATAGAATTCTTGGCTGGCAATTTTTATCATTTAGTGTTTTGAATATATTATCCCATTTTCTTTTGGCCTGTAGGGTTTCAGTTGAAAAGTCTGCTGTTAGTCTGATGGGGGCTCCCTTATAGTTAACTTGATGTTTTTCTCTTGCTGCTTTTAGAATTCTCTCTTTGTCTTTGAGTTTTGCCAGTTTGACCACAGGTGTCTTGGAGAGGATCTTTTTGGATCAAATCACTTTGGGGATCTTTGGGCTTCTTGGATCTGAAGTTCTACCTCTCTCCCTATACCTGGGAAGTTCTCTGTTATTATTTCCTTGAATAGGTTTTCAATGCCATTTCCTTTCTCCTCCCTTTCTAGAATACTCATGATTCAGATGTTTGTTTGTTTAAGGTTGTCTGCTAGCTCTCTTAGATTTTCTTCATTTTTTTAAATTCTGCTTTCCTTTTATTGTCTGCCTGGGTAATTTCAAAAAGACCATCTTCGAGATCTGAAATTCTTTCTTCTGCTTGCGATAGCCTGCTGCTCAAGCTTTCTGTTCTGTTTTTTATTTCATTGAGTGAATCCTTCAGTTCTAGGAGTTCTGTTACATTCTTTTTTAAGGTATTAATCTCTTTGTAAATTTCCTCCTTCATATCCTGGATATTTTTTCTTGTTTCATTGTGTTCTCTAATTGATTCTTCTATTATCTCTTTGAGTTTTCTTAAGATCAGTGCTCAGAATTCCTTTTCAGACATCTCAAGGTCTTCCTGCTCTATGGGGTCTGGTATTTGAGAATTACCATATTCCTTTGGGGGTGTTGTATCTTCTTGTTTATTTGTAGTTCTAGTATTTTTTCACTGATGTTTGGTCATCTAGTAGGACACTTTTTTCTTCTATTACTCTGGAGTGGGCTATGAGGGGAAAGACTTCCTCCTCTATTTGTGGGCTCTGGTGGTGATTCTTCTTGTATCAATGCAGTTGAGTATGTGGTAGGCTGCCACAGCTTCTGCTTGGTTGATGGGCAGGCTTCTCCAGGCCTTGGGCAGGCATTGGCTGGTGTTTGCATCAGGGTAGGGGCTCAGGAGCAGCACTCACCTGGGGCACCTTCTTGGTCAGTCATTGGGTGGGTCTCTCCAGGGCTCGGAGTGGCCATGGGCTGGTGTCTGTGTCAGGGCCAGGGTGTGGGAGCAATACTCACCTGGGGCACCTACTCAGTCAGCCAGTGGGTGGGCCTCTCCAGGGCTCAGGATGGGCATGGACCGGCACCTACTTCGTCTTCTGAGTTCCCATTTTCAATTATTATATTTTTCATTTTTAAAAGTTCTCTTTGTTTATTTTTAATGTTCTTGGTCATTTCTGATAACTTCTTCTACCTTGGTCAGTCTTTTGATACCTTATTTTGCTTACTGTATTATTGTTGAATTGTATTATCTTTCAATTCTATTTTTTCATGATCTTTTTGAAGTACCTCCATGTATTAACATGCTACATTTTGTGCATCTGGTAACATCTGCAGTTTTTGCAGGTCTGATACCACTGTTGGTCATTTCTGCTGACATACTAAATATGGCTTATACCTTGTGTACTACGTGCGTTTAGATTGTGAGTTCATGTTCCTTTTAATATTTTCTCAGAAAATCAAGGCTTAATGTGTTTCCACCAGAGAAGATTTTAGATTGGTTGCTAGGACCTGGGGATATTCTCAACCCAGGATGACCTTAAACTAAATTTTCAGCTTGGGGATTTCCAGAACATACAGATTTGGGAAATCTGTCCTCAGACTCTTTAGGGTTTCTGGCCCCTCCATCAGATCCAAAGTTAAGATAGGAAAGTTCCCTTATCATCACCATTTTTAATCCTGGCCCTACTTTTCATTTACAGTGCCACCCTACCAGGTCCCAGCTTTACACACAAGTCTAAATCCCACTCCCTACCATGTGTCGGCCTTGGGTTTTGTATCCCATCCGGCTGGCAAATGGCCTGGTAAAACTGGAAGCTTGAGCTGCACAGAGACCAGCAGATATCCCCAGGGCATCATCAGCTTCTGTTTACAGCTACATTCCTGGAGTACTGTTTTCTTACCACTTCACCTCACTTTATCTGTCAGTTTAGTAAATAATTTTTTTTTTAAGATGTTATTTTATGCTTTTATCTAGCATTTTTAGGTCTCTACTTCCTGGAAGGGCTACTTGCAGTGTCTTGCCTGCTCTTCAACTCAATGGAATTTGTTTTCAAAGGAGGACAAGCAACCTATGAAGAGAGCATTTAGGTCTGGGTACTCACTAGCTCTCACTTGCCCATCAACTAGGGTAGGGCCAGTAAGCTGGTTGCCTATTTATATAAATATTATTTTACTGAAGCCAGCCACTCTCATTCGTTGACATATTGTCTATGGCTGCTCTTAAGCTACAACAGCAGAGCTGAGTAGTTGTAACAGGAACCCATGGCCTTCAAAGCCAAAAATATTTACGAACTGGCTTTGTTTTTTTTAACATTCTGAGACGTTGCAGAGAGGTGGATGGGGAGGTGGGAGAGGGAGGGAAGAGGGGGCACAGGAGTGGCCGATGGCTGGCTCCTTTGCTGGCCTGGTTGAGGAAGGTGGAGGAGGGACAGGGCTGAGACCCAGGGGGCTTCCAGCAGTGGCTCTGTTGTTGCTGGCCTGGGTCATCAACTGGCTTTTAAAAAATAAATTTGCCAACCCCTCAACTAGAAAGTGCCTGAAAAGAAAACACATTCTCTGTTGCATACTTATTTCCCAACCTGTGAAATGGGCACATTGATCCTTTTTGCTACTTTTCCCCTCTTAGCCATGAAAAATCATTATGAAAAAGGTATTAGTAAAAATTTTTGAAAATTCAAGCTGAAACTATTTATAAAACCTAGGTCCTTGGGCCAAGCCCGTGGCGCACTTGGTAGAGTGCTGCGCTGGGAGCGCGGCGACGCTCCCGCCGCGGGTTCGGATCCTATATAGGAATGACCGGTGCACTCACTGGCTGAGTGCCGGTCACGAATACGACAAAAAAAAAAAAAAAAAAAAAAAAAACCTAGGTCCTTTATTGTTTTATTCAAAGCAGAAATTAGAAAGGCTTGTGATTTTCAGAAAGCTGAGGACAGTTTTAAATTTTGAACTGAGATTGATAACATGCTCCAAATGAGTTCTGTTTAAAACCCTGAGAAAGAATACAAAAAGTGCTCCTGCCTGGCTATCTTCCTGCTTTCCCTGTACCCAACCATCTAGTCCCTGGGGCATGTGTGGTGCATGTGCCTCCAGATCGTGGGCAGGGGCTCAAGAAGGACCTCCGCACAGCTGTGGGATGCCATGCTGTCCCCAGAGGGCATCACAGCATTCCATTCTCATCAGTAGGTGAGACACCGACAGGCAGCGAGGCCCAGGCACTGTGTCCCTCCCTTGCCCTCTGTCTTCACTGTCCAGTGACTGATCTCTTCCCAACGGGCCTTTCTGGCCTCCAAAATTATATCAGAAGAACATGCAGCATCAATGTCAATAGAGAGTCTAACTTTCCTAAAGGTGAGATGTCATAACACGTACTCACACGTGACCCAAGCCATGTGGGACTCTGTAGGATGATAAGGAAGTCCTGTGCGTTGTGAGCTGCGTCAACCTAGTGGTTATATTCAAAGGGTTAAATTCGGTCTGTTTTCAGGTAGCCCTACAGTGTTTCAAAGAATACCCACCAAACAAAAACACTTTTGCACAGATCTGATAGAAGTGTGATTTCTTATTACACCAACATAAATAAGAACAGAAGTTATAGATCTTTCTAGAAACATCTAGAAAGCAAGCATGTGGACCCCAGCAGAAGCCTAACCTGACACTAGTGATCCCAGAGCTGCTGAGTATCTTGGTGATCCACACAATGAGACCAGACACTGAGCCACCATGACTCTCGTCCTGAACACCAGGATGCAGAGGCTACCATGATACCCACTGAAAAGCACCCGGCAGCCCACAAACCACAGGGTGCAGCGTTCCTGGGCAAACTGCAGTGAGAATCTGCACGCAGTGCAACCTTCCCCGGGACCTGACAGAGCGGATTCCTGGCATGTGCCTGACCACGGCTGCCCAGCTTGCCCCCTTTCCCAGACGGCTGGGCCCAAACCAGAAGACCCAGCACCTGGACATCACACACACACAACTAAACACTGCCGGGCCACCGTGGCCAGACCACCTCATTCCCCTGGGTTGTAGTGCTCCTGTGGTGCTCCTTCTCAAGAAAAAACTGCCACTCAGGGGTTCCCTGGGTTTAGGTTCCCAGATGGGGCATTTATCTGACAAGTTATCTTGTCAGTTCCAGAAAAAAAGTTCTGGGACCAATGGTCACTATCACGAAGGATGTGTCCTGCCCTTAGGACTTCGTGAGGGATGCTTTTTAAAGTACCCTGAAGTCCGTGGAAAAAGACATGATTATGATGACGAGTCTAGTCTCCTTGAAAGCAGAGGCACTTCTGGCTCCTTGCTTTTCCTCAAGGATTCGAGCTGGTGCTCTACAAAGTACAACAGAGTGGGTTTAGGTCACAGGGCCCCAGAAATGGTTATGCTGTTTCTTCCTGGAATGTTCTCCAGCCGGCAACTCACCTGCTCTGTGCCCTTATCTCCTCATTCTCTGTAGAGGATAAGAATGCCTTTTGCAGGCTCATTTAGGTCCTGTGCAGATGGAGTTTACTATCTGCATTTTACAAATGAGAGCTCAGAGAGGTCAGGCAACCTGCCCTAAATTACACAGCACCACAATCAGGGGGAACCATGCCTGGCCCCCAGCCCAGGCGGGGTATAGTCACTGACCCTGGCAGAGTCAAGCCCTGTACAGGATTCAATTCCAACTGGGCTGCTAAGAAAAGCAGGTTTCCCTTGGAGGGACAGGAATGGGGCTAGGAGGGATGGTGATTCCAGAGGAAAGCAGCTAGAAAACGCAGCCAGAAACCACACTTGTGCACCCATACACCAGGACCACACACACACACACACACACACACACACACACACACACACACACCTGGGTCACACCCACGTGTATGGCCTGAGCCTATCTGCCTGGCTGGTGACTCCAGGGGCTCACGCCTATCCCTCCCCGCATCCATAAGGGTCTTGCATGTCAAAGCGGTAAAGGGGAGATTCTCATATCATGTGGCTTGTGGTGACCCAGTGTTCCAAGTTACATTCTCCTTTGCCCAAAAGTATTCTTAATGAAAGAACTAAAAGTGTGTTACGACTCACAAAAACCTGAGGTAATGCTCTCTGTGATCCTCCCCTGTCAAGAGTCAGGAAAAATATTCACCAGGGTGGCAGTCTCAGCCTGTTATATTTATGCACTGATGGCCATTCTCTGTCCATATGGAACCGAGTTTACATCCTGGCTTAAGTGTCCGTGTGGGAAGCAGATCTTGCTCTGGTCAACCTGAGTGCAGGTGCAGTAGCAGCTCAGAGGCCTCCATCAGGCGTGCAGAGATTCGGCATGCTGATGGTATAACTTAGGTCTAGAGCCATGCCTGATTCTATTTTATAATCCCACTGACATCAGGACACGAAAACGGAGCCAGCGAGAATCCCACTACCAGAGACCACAGGCGGGAGAGACCTCGGTGATCTCTCAGCTCAGGGTTCTGGGCAGATTCCAGGCTCCCACTCCCAGGATGCTGATTCAGAAGGCCCAAGAATCAGCCTGAAATTCAGAGAATGATGCAAATAATAAAACCAGTAATTCTAAAACACAGCTCTGGTGGCCATGCACTCTGCCCTGCTAACTTGCTAAACCCTCACAATACCCATATGAGGTAGGAGCTATAATTAGCAGTATCATCACTACTGTTCTAACACCCCCTCCCCACCCCCTGCTGACCTGGGGGATCCAGAGTCACGTTCAGAAATGCCAATCTCGGGCCGGCCCGTGGCTCACTTGGGAGAGTGTGGTGCTGACAACACCAAGTCAAGGGTTAAGATCCCCTTACCGATCATCTTTTAAAAAAAAGAAAAGAAAAGAAATGCCAATCTCATCCTGCACCTCACTTTGGAGCAAGCACAGTGATGGGTCTGCTCAGGGTCAGGCTCCGAGTGGTGAGATGAGCTCCCAAGGCCTCCAACTCCTGACCTGCTCACTCTGCTTCCCAGAGGCCAGACAGCATCCCCCTGCAGTGCCTTGTTGAGCCCCCCAGCGTCTGGGCCCCACCCTGACTGAGGGACTCAGGTGCAGCTAGGAGAGGAGCCAGGGGCTGAGGCTGGGGTGCGAGAAACACGTCCTGCAGCAAGCCTGAAACCACAGAACAAAATCATCTCTTGTCTGGCTGATGCCTACTGACGTGGAGCACACAGATGTCGTGCCCACTCTCCTGACAGGGCAGCCA
Source organism: Cynocephalus volans (assembly GCF_027409185.1). Taxonomy (NCBI): domain Eukaryota; kingdom Metazoa; phylum Chordata; class Mammalia; order Dermoptera; family Cynocephalidae; genus Cynocephalus; species Cynocephalus volans. The sequence continues at coordinate 87,537,959 of NC_084473.1, forward strand.
CTCTCCCCAGTGGCCCAAGGGTCTCCCTCTTGCAGCCCTCTGTCCTGAGACAAGCTTGCTCTGGGGTGGGGTCATTTGGTCCTCCCAGCCTCAGCACCCCTCCCACCCAGCAGCATGGTACTCTGGGCATCAGGCCTCCCACCCTGCCAGGTCAGGGCATGGACAGGACATCAGGGATGGCTGGTGCCACATGGCAGATGCTGGGACCACAGAGCTGCCCCATGCCCCCTCCTCAGCCTCAAACACTGGAGAGGATAGCACTGTATAGCCTCCCTCAGGGACATCCAGAAACTTGGGGTGGCCCCGTTGTTTTCCTGAAGGGTCTGCCTCCCTGTATATGAACCTGACATGTTAGACAGATGCAGACAAGGCGACTGGACAGATTCACACTGTGAAGACCGTGCCTCTCCTGCCCCACCCCGACAAAGGCCCCATCACTCCTTCCATGGCAGGAGCATGGGCAATTTGAGGGCTGAGCAGAGGAGCTCAAGCCCCCTCTGGCCCTACTCAATCTGCCGGAGACAGGAGTGGGTCCAGAAGTCAAATCTTGGCCCACCACTAACCCACCACCCACCTGCCTTGTGCCCTAAGGAGAGGCAGGGATAAGTCTAGTGCCTCTGCCACAGGTCGTTGAGAGCTGTAAATAAGATAGTACTTAAAGAAGCTTGTAAGAACTGGCTTAATAAATGTCCTGCTACCTGGGGCTCATGGCATTCTGAGGACCATGACTTGCCACAATGTTTTCCCAGAGCCCCCGGCTATAACCAGACCTCCTGGCATCAGCTGTCACTGAGCCTCCTCCTGGGCCTGCCACTAGACTTCCTAGCATCAAATGCCAGCCCAGCTGGCTGCCCACCACCCTCCCACTGCCATAGGACCATCCCACTAGCCTCGGACAGGGCCCTGGGAGAATGCCATGTCCAGTGGGCCCTGGTGTGGACGAAACAGGTTCATATCCAGGGCTTCCCCAACTTCATCACTCTCTGTAGGGATATAAGGCAGCTTGGAGTGCATGTGTGACTGTGTGTGTGCCCAAGGAACCCAGCACATCTGCCTAGGGCACCAATGGGACTCAGTGGGACTCATAAGGCATTCGTCTTACGTTAAAACAAATTTAGGCAGAAAAAGCAACAAAGCAATGCTACACAAGTTTTCACTATAAGGGTCAAATATATTTTGATCACACACAATTGGGAGAACTGGTGCTGTTCCTCCAGTCTCCTGGGGCGTCATTCTCTTCTCTCCTTGGAAACATTTTAGTGGAACTGAGCAAGGAACAAGGTATTGCCCTACAGGAGGCTCAGGGACTCACCACCAAGCAACCCCCTCCTCCCACTGCCCCTCCCCCAACATCCACATGCCAAGGTGTATTAGTCCGTTTTGTGTTGCTGTAACAGAATACCTGAGAGTGGGTAATTTATAAAGAACAGAGGTTTATTTGGCTTACGATTCTGGGACAGCTGCATCTGGCATGGGCCTCAGGCTGCTTCTACGCATGGCAGAAAGCAGCAGGCAGCTGGCGGTGCAAGCAGATCACATGGCAAGAGAGAGAGAGGGGAGATGCCAGGGTCTTTTAAACAACCAGCTCTTGTGGGAACTAATAGAGTGAGAACTCACTCATTAATCCCCCCACCTAGGAGAGCATTAATCCATTCATGAGGGATCCATGACTCAATCAGTTTCCAACACTGCCACATCAGGGCTCAGACTTCCACATGAGTTTTGGCGGGGACAACACATCCAAACTCTATCACAAGGGTTTCCAAAATCCGGGTTAACAGAAAGGCCATAACAGTCATGCATCATTCTAAAGAACTAAAACTCAGCCTCTAACCAGCCCGAAAGCAGGAGGAGCTGGACCACTCCCTGCAGCCTCCTGGAGCCAGGGCCAGTAGGCAGTCACACACAGCTCTCCTCAGGGTGTAGGAATCTGTAAGAGGCCACCGTCCCATCACTGTAACCTGGAGCTGGTAAGAATGACCTCTGGCCACTGCTGTAAGGGCAGAAGGCTCATAGGATAGGAAAACCTGACCTGTGGGCAGGGCTCTCCTGGCTGGGCACCTCCCCACCTGCCTGCAGTAACCTCAGATGTCATCCCAAACTGCACTCAGGTGGCAAATTCAAGACAGCCACAAATTCCTGCCACTTCACCCACCAGGAGATGGCTCCTTTCCCCTCCTCTTGAATCTGGGCAGGCCTTGGCCTTGCTTTTACTAAAATAATGCAGAATGAGCAACACCGTGTCAGCTGTGGGCCTACCCCTCAGAATACCTGGCAGCTTCCACCTGCTCCTTCTTGGGGCCCAGGTGCCACACTGCCAAAGACAACAAGACAACATCCAGCCTAGACAACAAGATGGTTAGGGGCCACCAGAGAGAGGCCCTGGAGGATGAGAGGCCAACTCAGCCTCAGTCGAGCTCCCGGCTGAATGCAGCTGCGTGATAAACCCATGACGACATTACCACATTCCTGACACATGTTTTTTGAGCAACAGCAATCGTTACAGTTTCATGCACTAAGTTTTGGAGAGGCTTGTTATGCAGCAGCAGAAAACTGAACCACAAGACCATTCTCCTGAAAGAAACAGAAGGCAGAGCAAGCACATGGAGGAGGGTCCACCTGCCTCTGCAGGCAGAGTGAGTCCCGGGATGAGGGCACCCAAGGAGGTGTCCCCTCGCTCCCAGGTCCCAGTGTCTGAAGCTAGGGTCAGGGGAGCCATCTCAGTATGTTGTGGGGCTCCAGTCTATGCCCCAGGTTAAGTGGAGGTTTGCTGCTCTTAGCTTTTGTGGAGGCAGAGCTACTTCCTTTCTTGACCTTCATCTTAATATCAATGATTCTGACTTTGAACTTGACCCTCATCTTAGCAGCAATGATCTAAAACCCATTGCTATCGTCCACATAGTTAACTGGAAAATTCCTTTGGCATCACATTCCGAACTGGGGAGGTCATGGCAAGGGTTTGACAAATCGAATCCACAGTGCCCTGAGATGAACAGTGTTAATAACTTTCTCAGTTGCCAGTGCTCCACTGGGCAAATTTCATTGCATCTGCCTCTCCACTGGGCAAGTGACTTTTTTTCTTCTCTCCTGGAAGCAGAGTGCCAGAGAGGTCTATGGAGTGTCATAATCCTGTCTCCAAATGTTTCTCATCCCAAAATGGACAGGGTCCCTCCTTCACGACAAGAACCAGACCACAAACACAGTTCCACATGGGTTGCCCTGTCTGGGCAAGCACATGGAAAGGGATTTTTACAACATGTCATACCTCACTCTAGAAATGCAAAATGTTTCCTGTCCAATAATCTCCCTTGAAAGAGTTCTGACCAGAAGTACCTGCTTGGTATAACATTCTCCAACATGTAAGCAATATTAATTTCAAATTCTGAAAAGAATGTATTAGGGTCATTATTGTTAGAGCACTATAAAATGGATCCCAGTGTCAGAGTGATTTAAGGGGGGGGTCTGGAGTCCCTCTTGAGTAGGCCTGACCTCTCTCTTACCCCTGCCCAACTACCATGACCTTATTCATACCAAAACCCCACCTGTCACATGACAAAAAGACATGGTGACCCCTACATGGGTTCTCTTCTCCACTATTTCCCAGGAGCCAGGGAGGAATCCCATACTCTGAGATAGGGGGCTGGTTTTAAACAGGAATTACAAAGGAGAAGGAAAGCACCATGCCTAGCAAAATTCCAGAGCCATCCACATATAGCAGGTGACATCCAGCAGGCACCTGCTCTGCTGCCTCAAGCCCAAGTGTGGGGTGGCATGGTGACCAGGTGTTTGCAGTGTGGAACATCCCTAAAGACTTGATCTTGCCCGTGAGGATGATATTGGCTGCAAATTAGAACACCTGGGTTCTAGCCTGACTTTTTCTGGCATAACTGTAGGCAAACTACATGGTTTAGGCTGATGTTTTTATCCTGCATCAGAACCTCCTGGAAGGTTTATTGAAACACAAATTAATGCCCTCCCTTTCCTACCTCTGGAATTCAGTCCACATCTATGTTCTGTTCAGCCCATACCCTGATGGTTTAAATTTTGAATTTGTTACCAACAATTATGAATTAGAAGAATTCACTTTTAAAAATTCAGATTTGGGTTTTCTCTTGAAAAGCAGAAAGATGGGGCTACACTATGCCTGCCCAATAATAGGCAGCTAGAGCTGTGCTGTCTAAAGAACCTTCTGCAAGGATGGGAACGCGCTGTGTTTTCCAGCAGGTAGGCACTTGGCCCCATGGCTATTGAACCCTTGAAACATGGTAGACGGGACTCAGGAGAATATCCTATGGGGGAGATTCAGCTCCGAATACCCAGAAAATTTGTGGAAACTGGCGTAATTTTCCCCCAGGTATGAGAACTTGTCCTCTGCCCTCTGCTTACCCCCATCCTCCGTGGGTTTAAACAGGCTCTGAAGGAATTAACCACATTTTCTGAAGGGCCCTCATGAGGCCCGCCTGCTCAGTGCAACTGTTACAAGTCATCTGCCTGGAGGTTGCCCTCAAGGGGCCCCACCCAGCCTTGCATTAGATGCGAGGCCCATCTAATGACTGAGCAGAGCTGGCTAGGGGCTGCCAGGGTCTGGGTTCACACAGGAAGGGGTGCCAGCTGCCCCACCTGGGGTTAGGGAGGAGGTTCTCCTTCAGCTAGGAAGACAGAGAGGGGCCAGTAGCAGCTCTGCAAGGTGGCTGGGAGTTGGGAGAGCACAGTGGCTGAGCGGGGACTCTGGGACAGACATCTGGGCTTGCATAACACACTGGTCACTTCACCTCTTTGTGGCCAATCAGTAAAGCCCATGGAGGGTCACCCACGCAAGCACAGGTCTTGTAGGGTCTCTGCCACCCAGTCAGAGGAGCAGGGCCAGCTGATGATGAGGACCAGAGTCCCACAGAGGGCCATGTCAGCAGCCCCTACAGACTAAAGGCCAAGTCCTGCCCTGTTTCTTGGGTACCATGTTAGTCCCAGAATGTGCCATCCCAGGCCAGTGAAGTAAGGGAGCCCATTAATGACCAACCATATGCACAAAATAAACCATTTCATTTACGTAAAATAGACGAGACTTCCCTCGCACCCATGTTATGGAACAGATGCACACTCATTACATGTGTAAGCCACGTGCCCTGTATCTGGCATGCAGTGAGCATTCTGCTTCACTGACTCCCGTTCAATAAAGTCACAAATTATGCAGAAGTGGGGAGAGTGAGGGGTGGGGGTGGGGGTGCTTTTGGTTTGTTTCTAGAGAGAGTAAGACAAAAAAAAAAATCACAATCAAAATCACTCTTGAACCTGTGCTCCATCACTCCTGTGTTCTTGGCCTTTAGTCAAACATTGAGTGAGTTTGTTTCTCTGTGTTTCTTCCTCCTCTCAGGCAAAAGGAGGTCGAGGGCTAGTTTGAACTCACAAAGGAATGAGTGAGAAGGTGAAGAGAGGGGTTTTCCATGCACCCATCTCTCCCAACACCCCAACACATCCTCAGCACAGGAGCTGGATTCTCTTGAGTTAAATGCCCCCAAAGAGGCACCACGGAGGTGGGTGTGACCATACGGGATGCCCCCAACCCTGGCTCAGGGTGTTACCCTCCTGCAGAGCACAGGGACACCCCAGCTACCGCAGGGCTGGCTGCCCACTCCCGTTTCCTTGGGTACCTCATGGACTCTATATTTTAAGTAAGACGGTTTTTAAAAGAACCTCTAAACTAGGTAAAAATACCCCCAGGCATTTTCATGGGATATGGCAATAGACCAAAGCATCCTTTGAATTACACAGAAGATGATTATTTAGAAAGTCACTTATTTTCATTCTCGATGGAGGGTTTCCACTCATACTGTAGTTTTTGGCTGACAAGGAGGCTTTTCTCACCCAGAGCCTAGAGTGGAGTCTTGCTCAACACGGACTCCAGCGTAACACAGACCCTGAGACACAACCCTGGCCTGGCCCAGCTGGAAGAGAGGTGAGCCCAGGCCCAGGTGAGGGCTGCGGTGTGCCCCTGGGACAGCAGGCCCTTCCAGAAGGGAGCAGCACAGAACACATCCAGGCCACAGAGCTGGCTCACTGCACACTCATCATTGCAGGGAGTTGAAAGAATGGTCTACTCAAGTGACGCCCTAAACAGAAGGTTGAACAAAAGATAAGGAAATTCACTGCGCAAGGCCTTTGGGGTGACAACACAGAAACACAGTTTCCTGGAGCCTCATCACCTGACCTGGAAGCCCGTGTGGTTCCAGCCCAGCCTTGAGCAACACCAACAACAACCAGCATTTACTCAGCATTCACAATGCACAGAGCCATCCGCAGGAATAGACACGAGGTGCTGAGTATTCACAACATCAGTGGGCTCCAGCGCTGGAACAAAGGCAGCAAGTCGGGGAGAAGCTCACCACCTCCCAGCTGTGTGACCTCTGCCAAGTGGCTCACCCTCTCTGTGCTTCCATCACCTCAGCTACAGAGTGGGGCAACAGTACCTACTCCCAGGGTGGCCACGATGGTAAAGTAAATAATGTAGGTAATGTGCTCAGAGTGGCACCTGCCGCATAGCAGTCACCTGTAAATGCAAGCTGCTACTGCCACAATGTCATCACCACGACCATGAACGGCTTTGCAGAGGGACCACTTAGGGAAGCACACCAGATCTGCCTGGATGTGGCGTTGGCAAGATAAGAACCTCTAGCAGAGCAATGGTGAGATGACCGTACAAGATGTGCACTAGAGAAGAGAACGGAAAACAAAGACCAGGTTGGCTGGTGGTGATCTAAAACCCGACAGCGAGTACGATGCCTGCAGGGGTGCACGGGGATTGACGTGGAAGACCATCGACATCGAGGGAGACCCAGCCCTCGTTTGCACCGCTGATGGCTGGCTTCTTTCCCAGGAGGGAAGAGGTGCATCGACCAAGCTTGAACCTGGAGACGGAGCACTCAGCGCCAGAGAAGAGGCTCTGGTGCCACAAACGACAGTCCCTGGAGGAATTAGCCAGGGCAAATGATAAAGCCAGAAGAGCAACTGTAAAACTACATGCTTCTCAAATGAGTTTATTTAGAAACTCCCTTGACAGCGTGGCTAGCACTTTATTTGTGCTCAAAACAATTCTGAAGCTAACTAAGTTTTCTCCATTGACTACACGAAATTCTTTACACATTACTGCAGTCGACAGTAAATATATACAAGTGCAAATAAATCTGTTTCACTGTGCTTATATCAAGACAAAAAAAACTTGGAGTTACTTTTTCATGTTGACTTTTTGCTACACACCAAAATTATTTAATACTTTTCCTCTGATTTCTAAAACACAAAGACTCTTTTGATATCGTGGAATTCAAAAGAAATCCCTGTCTGTCCTGGGACCCCCGCCGGAGTCTGCTCATCCTCCTGTGCCCCCTGTCCACTCATCGTGGTAAGACTATTCTCTCACCCTCAGTCCCTCCACCAGCAGCCAAATCCTGCCAGATCTCCTCCAGTAGTGGCCCCATTATCTGGCCTCATCTCTTGTCTATCTGCCCCAGTTCAGGACCTTGTTTCCTTTCAGACCATTGATTCATCATGTATCAAAAATGAATGGGCACCTACTTTGGTCATGGCACCATCCAGCAGCCTACAGACCCCAGCAACAAGGGGCCACACCTGATTAGTCACTGACTTGCAGAGTCTGGAACAGAACAAGTTCTCTGGAGAGGGAAAGGGTGGACGGATGGATGGCTGCACACACAGAGAGATGCACAAGGACCCACATCCAAGCAGCACTCCAGCCGCTCCTACTCCAGCGTGCCCACTACCACGCCACCAAGGCCCTTCCTCCAGAAATGAGTCAGGCGCTAGTACTCTCCCTGCTCACCGACATCGCTGCAGACAAAGTCCCAGCCCCATGCTAGTAAGGCCCTTCCTGACTCCATCCAGCCTGCTTCCCTGCCCTCCCTCCTCTCCCCTCTCTGGGCCTTATTCTCCAACCACACTACCCTTCCCACCACCCAGGACACCCCTGCTGTGTCTCAGCTCTATGCCCTGGATCTGCTGTGCCCTTGACTGGGAGTGCCTGTCTCTTTCCCAGCAAAGCACCATGTGGCCTTCCTCCCCCCAAACCTCAGACAGCCTGTGGGTGGAGCCCTGTGGCCCCATCTACCCTGGCCTGCCTCTAGGGAAGCCCTTCCCACACTCCTTCTGTGCACATCTTTCTCCCTGACCAGATGGGAGGCTCTGAAGGATAGAATCATCATCTCTGGCACCATGGAGTCCCTAGAACCTTTCATGTGCTTGGGACAGAGTTTATGCAGAGTGAGTGAGTGAATGGGTGAGTGAGTGGGTAGACGAGGGAGTGGATGTGTGGGAGGGTGAGTGGGTAGGTAGGTGAGGGAGGGAGGGAGGGAGTGGATGTGGGAGTGGGTGGGTGGGTGAATGAGCAGTTGGGTGAATGAATGGGGGTAGGTGAGTGGGTGGGTGGGTGGCTGAATGAATGAATGGGTGAGTGAGTGAGCAGGAGGGCAGGTGAGTGAGTGGGTGGGTGAGTAGGCGAGTGGGTGAGTGGGTGGGTGGGTGGATGGGTGAGTGCGTGGGTAGATATGTGAGGGTGTGAGTGGGTGAACGGTCACGTGAATAAGAGGACAGACAAATGGGCCTATGGCTGCTTCGAGTTTCTGCCTCTTCAACTCAGAGACTCACCTCTGCTTGGGCCACCCAATGCAAGCCCCAACTATCCCCATAGCTCCCCTCCGCTGGCACCTACCTGGTCCTTTCCCTCTTTTGAAGCAGCTCTTGGTCTTCGTCAAGACCTCTGGGCCCTTCTTCTTTCCTGATCTTCCTGGCTTGAATCTTGCTCCTGCCTTCACCTAATAGCCCCTGCCCCAAGCCTCACCAGGCCCATGGTTCCCCGGCCCAAGCCCCACCACGCCCGTGGTCCCCTGGCCCAAGCCTTGTTTAGCCCACCCCAGCCCTGGGCATGCGCCTCTGTCTCTCCTCATGCCTCTATTGCAGACACCTCTTTAACTGAGTTTGAGCTCTTTCTAGTGCAAAGCCCTGAACAGCTCTTCCAAAGCCCGTCCTCTCTCAAAGTACCCGATGCCACCTTTGAGAGTGGGCATCGGTCCACACGCTCCTTTCCAAACCCTGTCCTCTTCAGGGCCGGCGGGCTGTCTTCTCTCCCTCTCTCTGCTGCTGGACTGTCCCCGGCAGTGCTGCTTCCTGCTCCACGGTGCCCGGCTCGCCCCACCACCACTCCTGGGCAATGCTGTCACAAGACCACTATGTCCTGCTGACCACAGTCAGGCACCACCCCCAAGCCTGGACACTCTAGCAGTAGACCAGCCTGGCTGACCTCCCCTCTGTGTGAATTGTTTTTTCTTTAGTTTTTCCCTCTTTTTTAACATAGGATCTACCATGCTGGGGAGGGAAAAAAAGCTGATTTTATTTTGTCACTGAAGCAGAGCTTCACTTAGACACTGAGGATTACAATCGTTTTCTATCAAGAGGGGACGGGTTAAATAAACCTATGCATCAGAAGTTAAGACTAAGGCAGATCTTATGGAATGTTCCCCAAGACACATTGTTCTGCAGAAAAAAATAGTTGTGGAACAATGTATTGATTATATGCAAAAATACACACAGGCACAAATAAAACCATACGTCTCTTTCTATGCACATACTCATAAATGTGTACAAAATATCTGGAAAGGTACACATTAAGTCAATGGCAGTGCTGATCTCTGGGACAGGCAGGGTGGGGGGCCAGGAGGACTCTGGGGTTTAAAATAAGCATGTGTTCCATATATCACTTGTGTAATTAAAATAAAATTTAAAATAGACATAATGCTCTTAAAATATCACAAATGCTCATTCCTTCAATGCCACTTAGGGTTGGCTGTTTCTCATAGGGCTCAAAATAAAAGGTGAGTCATCACTCCCCTGAAACATCCTTTTCTTCAGATTTGAGACACACACTTGGTTTCAGAATGTGAAATCATGCCATGGTTCAACCACTGAGAAATGCAAAGGTAGGGTAAAGTAAAAACAAAAGGGTTGGAGAGGCGGGTCTCAGGAGGCGGCCCTCAGCCCCAGCCCCAGCCCCGCCCTGCACATGCGGCCCCATGCTCCACGCATACCCACGCCAGCCAGGCGACAGGGACCCCAGGCAAATGTGCCCGATCCTTCCTTCAACATTTACAGCTGGAAACATACAATCACATTTTTGTAAAAGATCAACTTAAGCTTTTGGATATCAATTCCTATGTTTCCCATTTGTATTCATTTTCACAGCAACCAGACATTCTCCTCCACGCTCTGATTTTAAAAGTCCTTTCAGAATGGACAAACAGAAATCATCCACCACACAGAAATACGTAAGAAATAAAACCATCCCTCAGCAGAGCAGCAAGGCAACTGCCTGCCGGACCACCCCGCACACAACGGCTACCTTGGGTCCCCACCTGCACATCCACTGCTTACTAGAAACCTGGCCAACAGGTGCCTGATCAGAGTGAGACTTGTCGGCCTTAAGGCTGCAGTGAAGCACCTGCCCCAGAACCTGGATGCGAGGCTGCTCAGGGTAAAACGGGTGTTCTAGTCAACCCCAGCTATAGTAGTCCACTTCTGTGGCTTATAACAAAATACACGGAACTGGGAAGTGCAAAGTCCATCTGGTGGCAGCAACAGTGACCCAGGGGTCTCACATTGCAAAACAGCAGAGCAGAGAGGGCAGAGAGAGACAGACTCTTCTCTTCTCTTAAAACCCTCAGAACCACGCCCTGACCACCATTTTTAATCCATTCACTACTGCATGGTCCTACAATCAAATCACCTCTTCAAGATTCCACCTTTAAACTGCCATAATAGGATTTCCCACCCTCTTAACAGTCACAGTGGGGGTTAAGTTTCTAATACATAAGACTTGGGGGACACAATTCAAGCTTCAATGAGTTTTGGGGGAACATAATTCAGTCCACTACACCGGCACTCCAATCAGGTGAGCCAGCTTGTTCCCAAAGCACAGGGCCAAGAATTGGACTGTATTATACTCACTGGTGTCTGGTTAACTCTACAGAGCCCCAAAACACAAGCAAAGCTGAGTCTTGGGGCAAACGTTGGCAGCGCTCTCTCTCCTTGGGCTACAGTGAGCATGTACAGTGAGCAAGCATAACCTTGGACAGGTTATCCCCACAGGGGTGACAGAGTCTTATATTCCCTTAGCTCAGAGGCACTTCTGATGACCCCATAACTTAGCAAGACTGAAGAGAATTTGACCTCCCAATGACATGTCTGCAGGGATGGAATGTTCTGGTGGTTCTGACTCTGGCCCTCTGGATTACTGGACAGTTGAATTTCTTGCTGTAGATGAATGAATGGCTTTGGGTCCCTATGAGTTTGGTTAACCTGAGTCTTCCCCTGAGAGATGAAGATCCTCTGGTGTTCCATTCTGGGGATTCCTCCTCCTCCAGGACTGTGAAAACCTTTACTGAGTGTCTCCCCTCAGACCTTTCCCAAAAGTCCTACAGAAAGTCATTCAATAGAAAACTTTCCCTTTCCCATTTCACACTGTGGGAGATGCTCTAAGAAAGTGCAGATTTGACCAAAGCCACCAGAGCAGTTAGTGCCAGGGGTTAGGAATGGGACTCTGGTCTTTTGGTCTCAAGGCACTTGGTAAAACATTTACCATTTTCGGTAAGAAGTCAGTGGGTACACTTGGGGGCTCTTCAAAGCACAGCATCACTTCTCTGCCCCAGTGAAGGGACTTTGGTTGCTCTCACTTGTCCTCCCTAGTGGAGAAGAAATAGAAGGAGGAGGAAAAACAGAAATGGGCGAAGATCTAGTGTAGGTGCACCCCCAAGGAAATACACACACAAGTCACACAAGTTGTGACACCGGCACAGCACAGAGTAACGCCTGAACCAGCTCTAATTTCTACTCTAAGAGCATCACTGTCTGGCTCTTAAAGATTGCTCATGACTATGAAATTGAAGGCAAAACAGAGGACACAACTTATGTACCCCCATGGAGACAAGCACACCCAAATGAAGCCCACAGATTCTGAGTGAGAACTGTGGGCACAAAGCTGCGGCAGCCTGGCCCTTGGGAGTGGAACCAGCCCATCTGTCTCAGAATCAGGGAACATGGGTTTCGGTCCTGTCCTGTCACCAACAGCTGTGAAACTGAGGGAAAATCTCCTAATCTTCAGGGTTACTATTTCTTTTTTTACTTTTTAATGGTTTTATTTCTGAATATAAAAGCTATGCACATTCACTGTAGAAAACAAGGAAAACTCAGAATAAAATAAAGAGGAAATAATCATGGATAATTTCATTACCAAAAAGCAACCACTGCCAATATTTTGGTAAACTTCCTTCCAGTCTTATTCTATGTCTATTGCTTTTGCTTTTTGAAAAATAGTTGGAGTATACTGCAAATACAATCTGGTGTCAAGCTTTTTGTTTTAACCCAACATGACATCACGAGCTTCTTTCCATGTTATTAAAAATTCTGCATGTGCAGTACTTTAATGGCTATATAATATCCCATTATAGGAATGCACCATAATTTAGTTAGCCATCCTGCCATTGCTATGTTGTTTCCAGTTTTGTATATTATGAACAATGGAGAGAAAAACATCTTTGCAGCATTAACATTTTCTGCATCTTGTATTATTTTATTAGGTTGGATTCTAAGGTCCTCATTACATATTAACTTTTCAGTTTCTCTGCAAATTAGAACAAATCAGAGTTTTGCAAACTCAAACAGCTACTGGGGTTAATCAGGGAAGTGAGTACAGTAGGCTAGGTGTAAGAAAAATAAAAAATCCTAGTAAGTGTGAGCCCATTGGAGCAGCTGATGGCTGCCCTGTGGGCTAGGGGCCAGGTCGCTGCTGGGCTGCCCAGTTTTCCAAAGAAGCTGAAATCCAGCATTTCTACTAATGTGTAAACATTGGCAACAGAGGTAAACTTGTCCTTCCAGGCCATGCATAGCCCTTTCAATATGGTTAAGTCTCTTCTGGGAGCCCTCCCGGTCTCAATCAGCATTTAGGAGGGTCCCCATCAGGGGGCTGGAGTGGGGCTACAATGAGTGTCTAGGCTGCGATTCACTAGGGGCACATAAAGGATTTTAGTCTGCACTAATTTTAAAACTGTCATTCCTTCTATTTGTACCCTTCTAGGCTTCTGCCCAATACATGCGAACTACCTACTACCAACATCTAAGTCTCAGGCGGTGACCAGCAGGCAGCTAATTACAAAAGCCCATTTTATAAGCAGGACCAAGGAGGCCCTCTTTTTGAAATCAGGTGAAATTCTTATTAAATTAATCCCCAGTGTTGCAGGGTGCCAAGCTTCCTGGGAAGCACCTGCTTTTCCAACAGCACATGTGGCTGCCTGAGACCTTCAGGTTGTCTGAGTCTAGGCTGTGGGGACCGGAAGGGACAAAGAATGTTGGTGAGCAGGTGTGTGCCAACAGGAGAGTGTTGTCAGTCTCAGAGGCCTCGCTGTTCTAAATGGGCAGCATCAGAGCTCTGACAGCAATCACAAAACTGCCTCCAGAACGGAGAGAGAAAAAAAGGTTCTGGGAGTGTAAATCCCCTTTCAAAAGGCTGTGGAGGTGCCTTTTAAGCCTCTGCCATCTGTCATCACAAAATTCACAAAATCTCCCCAGTCTCACAACACGGACATTTCTGTGGGGGTCACCCAGAGCAGTTCAGAAACACTGACAGCAAAACAATGCTCAGCAAGGTGAAGACCGGTGAGAAAATCCTGCTAAACAAACACGAGAGGTCACCAGCTCAGAGAGCAAGATCCACTGAAACCCACTAATTGGAAATAATTCCAAGTTTTTCAGACATTACGTAGTGACAATAAGGTGCAAACACCGGATTAGTGACCTCCAAAAGACAGAGAGCTTTTGTTCCATCTTTGTAAGAGCAGAATTTAACCTTCTGTTTTGAATCTCCCATCAACTGTGTGAATTTAAAAGTCTACCATTTAATAGCATAGCCGGGGTTAGATTTTTAGTTTCCTCGTTCCAGGTCAAGAAGCAGAATGTATGTGAGGGGGAAAGTGGAGAGAATGGAAAAAAGAAAGCCCTGGAAGTAGCCAGGGCACAGTTTTCATTTTGGTTTTTCCCAGAGCTCCGTAAATCAAATGGGCACCTTCGATTTCTGTCCCAATGGGAAAAGCCACATGTATTTGCAGTGGTTTGGGTTTTGGTGATGGCTATTTTTAAGCCAGCCTTGTCAAGCCATATTTGTCAAGGTTTTTTTGTTTTGTTTTTTGTTTTGTTAATGTGCTGTAGAATTTCCATAGAGTTTCATAAGCAACCAAAAAGAAAGTAAAAGGTTTCTGAAAATGCCTGATGAGTCTGGAACCTGGTTTGGTTTGGGAGGCATGAGAATTTTGTAAAAATCAATACTGAAAAAAATCCATTAAAATAATCAAATCAACCAGCCCCCTTGTTACTCCCAGAAGCCCTTAAAGGATAAAGGATTGGCCGTCGACTTTGGCTCAATAGTCATGCTCACTTCCAGCATGACTCCCACCTGGGAGAACAGGGAGCCGGTGGATAAAGGGGGACTTAAACAACCAACTCCATCTGTGCCCCCCAAGATGCAGATAAGCCTGGCTGCCACTTCCTGAGTGCTCTTTATCAGGTTGTCTTGCACAGAAGCACCTAGGTGTGACCCCAAACCTATCCACCTGCCTCTCTCTCCAAAGCTCCTGGTCTCAGCAGTGCAGAACCGGAAGAAGTTCTGGCCACAGAGGAAGGTTCTTGGGTATCCCCAGCATCCCATCTTCTGCACTAAGACCCATCACGGTGAGTTTAGTATGCACTGATCAAGTTGGGAACAGCGAGCCATGTCTCAGCCCAGCCAGGCTCAGAGTGGCCACTCTGCAAAGGTCCAAGTGACGAAAATGATTCACAGATGCTGTAGCCTCTCACGGCAACTCAGGTGGCTGGGTACCTTTCCCTAGGTCTTTACACAGGATTGCAAAATGGCTGTTCAGATGGCAACCTCACGTGCACACACGAATGGAGAGCTTCTCATACTGGATAAAAGAACAAGAGTGCAGCCCCAGTGCCGCACACAGGAAGCAAGAAGGGAAAGGCGGGGTTGAGGGCAGGCAGGTTGTGTGATCTCAGTTGAGGTTACCAGAGCTTCCCTGTAGCTGATAAAGGGCAACGGAATGGTTCCTGAGAATTCCAAAAGCTGCCTCCTCTCTTCCCTCTTTGGAGAGACTGAGGGATGCCTGGGGAGTGCTAGCAGGATCCCACAGGTCAGGAACTTTGGGAGCTGCTCCCGGATGCCAGGTGAGCATGACACACCTCTTAGCCTGGGGTGCCACTGGGGTGCCATGCACCCAGTGAGCAGAGACCCCTCCATGAATAAAATCTCACACCTGCCACCCAACCCTTCTGTTTGCAGAGCGCTCTAAAATAAGATTCCATAGTTGGAAATGGATCGGGTTTCACCACCGACAAAGCTCCTCTCCACGAGGCAGCGGTCAGCAGCAGCTGCGTTTCCTCCGCCCTCTCGCTGGGCGCCCAGTTGGTTTTCCTTCTTCTCCTTCCTCCAGGTGTGCTCTTGCCAGAGCCTGCCCCAATAAGTCTCCCTTTCATAGTGTTCTGATGAATAGATAGTCTGTGTTTTCTTTTGCATTCTTTTTAATGGCCTGGACCATTCTCCAGCAACCCAGCTGTGCATGTCAAATAAAATGTATTGGAGTTGGATGGATTCTCACATAGCACCGAAATGCACACTGCACAAAACAAAGGACATCCAACCACAACACACACATTCTAGAAAGCTACACTAAGAAACAGTGTAACTGCTACAAAAGCCACCGGACTACACACATATTGAGTCAAATGGCATCATTTCATGTCATTACTCCATTCTCTTTCTTTCTTTTTTAGATTTTTCAAATATAGTTATGCAAAAGACTTCTGTTTTTAGACTCACTGTGCAAGCACTAACATTTCACAAAGCCCAGGCAGATAAAATCAGCTCAGGCTGAATGTATCCTGAACACAGAGCTCTAACTGATTCAGCTTTGCAATCTGACCTTTAATTGTCATACAGAGACACAGGAGCGCATTTAGAGAAATGGTGAATCTTTTTATGTTATACACAAAGGTACCACCCTGTGTGAAGTATGCAAACTCTCTTCAAAGGATTAAATGTTTAAAAACCAAAGGAAATTAAGAAGACAAGCTCTCTGTTTCAGATATACAGAGGAAGAGGGGGGTCTTTTAAACCCGTAATAAAACAGGTGGGCTTAAGAAACTCAGAAAACGTGCACGGAAATATACTCAGCTACAGTGATGTTTTAAAGAAACAGCATTTGTATTTTGTTCCATAACTAAATGAAATCAGTAAGGCTATAGGGAAAGTACACGCATTTGCAACCCAACCCAGAGTCAACCTGTTACATCTGACTTTCTGTTCTGGTTAAAAACATCTCCCTTCAGCCTGCTGGTGCACGTACCCTCAAAGCTGAGGACAGATGTGGCTAGCAACGCCTGTGAAACAAATGCCAAGCAGCAGACCGCTACCACAGGCTCACACACCTGCAGCTGACATCACCGCGCTCTATCTCCCCCCAGCAATCTATTAACATGCAGAAACAGGTGTCACAAAACCAAAACCCACTCTTAGAAAGCATTCGCCTCATCTGCCTGAGAGTAGAAATGACAAACGAAAGGCCCAACTTTCCGCTCACCTTCCGTGTCTCTCGAGGGGCAGCAAGGAGCCCGGTTCCCCAGCCTGACTTCCCAGGACACCTGCCCCCTAACATCCAAGGACTCCAGATGCAGCCAGAACAAAAACTCTGGATATTGCATTTTCCTTTGTTTCAGAGAATTTTGTCTTCTCTCTTGTAGCAAAAAGTAGTTAATGCCAGGTCAGTTTGCATTAATTTCTTGTCTCTGAAACAGCTTTGTTTGGATCTGTGACCAGGCGTTTAGGAAGTAGTCAGTGTATGTACAGAGCACATAAAAAGTGATATATGTCTGGGATGCACTTTAAAATACTCCAGCAGGATAAGACAGGAAGGATAGAGAAAAACTAAAATTGTCAAACTGTTGACAATTGTAAAAACTGGGAGATAAGTCATTGGGAATCCACTGTGCTACTCCCCCTTGTGTTTGGAATATTCAATAATAAAAATATTTTGTGAATATGTAGCACCATTTCTAGGTGTTGGTCCAACCATTCTCCCTCCCTCTGTAGTAACAGACTCGCAAGTTTTTTCATGAAATCCACGCTCCTTCATGGAGCCACCATGCTTCACTAACCCAATCATGGTCATCCTGGTTCTCTTTGGCAGTGACGGCCTTTGGAATGGACAGATGTGTTTATCTGGACAATGAGAGATAAAGGAAAGACCTTTGAAGGGTTTCTGGAAAGAAATCCTACTAAAACTGACATATGGGAAAAGATGGGCCCTCCCCTTCTGCTAAATGTTATTACATTTGTGTGTGACAGCAAGAACCTCAGCAGCCATTTCATGACCACAAGGGAGTCAATCAAAGGCAAAACTGACATGCAGAGAGTTGCAGAGAGAAAACATCAAAGCAACTCTGGTCCTTAAGGATGTGACAGCCACTGAAATAACCATGCTGAAACGATCCCACCTTAGGAATCATGGAGAAAGCAATCCGCTCACTGTTTAAAACAGGTGAAGCAGGGTTTCCTGTGGCTCATAGCTAAGGGCATCCTACCTGATGCAAAACAACTGTTCAATGAATGAAGGAAAGAATGGATGAGGACCCAAAGCGCAGACAGAATTATCCGATCGTCTTAGCAGCATCATTTAAGTCCTGGTAAAGTCAATACCATCGTAATTCCAAGCAAGAGTTGGGACTTACATTATATGCCACCACAGAACACAAGGTCTCCTGCTTTTATTTCACAGCGCATACAAGGCATTTCAAAAGTTCATGGAAGAATACAATTAAAAGACAATAGGAACTTTTTGAAGACCCTCATAATGTATACCTTATTTCTTTGGAAAGCAATAAGGTAGGTACATCCTTGTATCTTTTCTTGTAAAGTTGTTGTTTGATCAATCTGAGGCATTTTCTCAAATAGCATCTCATATTCACAGCTATGTCCAGGTTGACAGAGATTCCCGATACGCTGGGAGGAGCATGTTTTTATTAAGTGGCTGTGTGGCCTTGGAGAAATGCCTGAACCTCTGAGCACTGATGCCCTTATCTCTAAAACAGAACTAGTAACATCCGTCTTAGGGGCTGTAACAGTTAAATGGGGAAGCATTTAAACAGCTTGTCATATAAAGTATCGCACAATGCCGTTTCATCCGCGTCAAGACTTGTTTGAAGGTCAGGGGTAACTGTTGGCAACTGGCAGAATCACTGATTTTTTTCTTCTACCCTTGCTTTCAGGTATATAAAACAAACAACAGCAACAAGAAAAAGCATAACAAGTATGAAAGAAGAAACAACAGAAGGTCCCTCTTGATGAGCAGTTTTGTCACCAACACCTAGTGTTTCCTTTGTTCCCTACCTATTTTCATCACAGAAGACATGGGACTAAAAAGAAGATTCTAAAAGGTTTTCTTCTAGCAAAACAGGTCCCTTAGGTCAGTCAATTCACTCTTGGAGCACAGGTTGGTACCTTCCTCCTGAAGCCCCAACTCTTGGCCACCAGGTGTGACAGATCCCAGGGGCAGGCTGAGCAAAGCAATAATCTCCATATCCTTGACCCCAAACTAGAAGGACAGGGGCCACTGTTCCTCCTTTTCTCAAGGGAGGAAATAGGAACTCAGAAAACCCTGGTTGCCTCTCCCTGGGGCTGAGCAGGAACTTTCCAGGACTCTGCCAGGCAGTCGCCCTCCATGGTTTCTGCCTCATCATTCCACCGCCTGAAGTCTGCTTCACACTCCCAGACATCTACTCAGTTGTTACTTAAGTGCATTTATTTTAAAAGGAAAATTTTCCATCAGCATTGCCTGCCCTTCAAGCCCTGACACTGCATGAACATCACTTAATCCCCCTGCTGGTGGCCAGCAAGCAAGCCCCCTCCCTGGGGCTGGGGTTGAATCTCGGCTCTGGTGACACACCTTGGGAAACACATCATCTGGGGGGAATCAGATGCCTGAGTTCAAATCCCCAAGTCCACCTAGTGCAGAACCTCCATGTCCTGCCTCCTCATGGCAGTGCAGTGGGCAACCACAAACAGCGAAAGGCTGCAGTGTCTGGAATTTGTGCCAGCAACACTGATTGTATCCTCTACCTGTCATCTGCCTGCAATCTCCTCTTCCTCCTCCAGAAGTTGGCTTCACCTTCACCATGGAGCCTGGCATGGCTGACGACACCCTGTCCCTCTGACACAGGCGAATGTGCACACATGCACACAAGTGCACACACAAGCCTCAGTGCATCAGACGCCTCCTTTATCACCCTATGGTACTGTACTCTCACCAGGGTCACCAGAGGCAGACACAGTGTGCTTTTCCCTTTATCTAGTCCATGTTAGATACTCAATAAGTACTGGTTGAATGAACAAGCAAATCAATTTATTTCTAATTGGAATTTTCGTTAAAAAATCATGTCCTGGATTTTATTTCTTTTTCCTTTTAAGATTAAAAAAAAAAAAAAAAAAGGAGAGGATGAGAGAATGGGAAGAACAGTCAAGGTAAAATAATCAACTACCTTCCAATTCTCTGCCACACCTTGTGGACTGTCAACAGGGCAGGACCTTCCCGTGTGCCTCCAAGGAAAGCTAGACCAGAGAGGGTCGAGGGCTGGCTCCAGAGGGCGACTACGAGTCCTACCTTGATTCGTGTCTCTGCATGGTTGCATAGACAACCATGAATGGATTCTGGGTGATCTACCATTTTGGAGGGGCTACCATTCTCTCCCATCCATTCACATGACTAATTGAAAGTTTATTTAATATTTATGTTTAAACAAACAGAACCGAACAAAAACATTTTCAGGGAATATTGAAGAGTATTTTTATCAACACCACACATGAGCCTCTTGATAACAGATTTGATTCAGTCTATGCTGACCAAGCTCATGACCCCTGCCAGGCCGTGAAGGTCAAAAGAGGAATAAATAACATATTGACCTTTAGGAGCTCTTGGTGTAGAGCACTATTCACATTTTGGGCCGGATAATCCTTTGTGGTGAGTGGCTGTCCCACGCATTGTAGGACGGTTAACAACATCCCTGGCCTGTATCCACTACATGCCAGCAGTAATCCCCACCCCCGTTGGGACAGCTAAACATATCCCTAAACATCCACTGGGGGCAAAATCACCCCAGTTTAGAACCAGTGGCCCAGGAGGAGCATAAGTAAATAGCCACAAGATGTGCCACCATGTACAAACCACAGCACACTGGACCCAGTGTGTGCCAACACCAGCAGGAACGTGGACAAGGGAGCATTTGTTCTCTGGAGGAGGAATGTTGTGGAAATCTGTGGATGCTGACGTGTGAGTGTATAATCTTGGCTGCTCTGCCCCTCTAAGCACCCACCCACCATGGACACCAAGGGGAGTAGAGACTATTGTGTAACAGAATAAGGCGCTGGGACAAGCAGTCATGTCTACCTCGTGAATGACCAGGGAATGTAAATTCATACATGGCACTTGAGGTTCTACCAGCCACAACAAGAAACAAAATATAAGTGGTAAGCTACCTCAGGAAAAAGAAAATGAGCTGCCTTGGCATGACCACGCCTGCCCTGGACCCAGGTTGGGTGATGTACATGTTGGCCCCTTCAGGAGATACCCCAGCACCGCACAGGCCCTCCCTCCTTGTAATGTAGAGGCTGTAGAATGTTCCTGATTTTTAGGTAGTTTGAGCCACATGAGAGGCCAAAATGTGATTCACACAGCAAAAATTGCCCATAAATAAGGCATCCTGGTGACTGGAAAGAGGAAAAATCTAGAACTCTCTGTGGGTAGTTTCACAGAGCCTCTGGATTACATCTTGCCAACTTAACTGTGCATTGAGAAATGTCCTTCAGAAGGAGGAAATCTGGAACCTGAAGCCACACTTGCAGGTAAGGCCGTAGAACTTCAGCCTGCGAGCCACGTCCCCCGCCCATCAGCCGGACCCAACAACTCTGCAGCCTCCCACTCAACAGAAGCAGGAGCCGGGCCCTGGCAAACATCTTCCCACCCTGTAAAGTGGGCAGCCACCCACTGCAGGCTCACTATCACATGATCCACGGCCAGGAATGCGGCACCAGTCAAGGGAATGCATAGATGTGCTTCTCCACATCCGGCTGAGCTGTCATAAACACTGGCCGGGACAGTTGCCATGGGGACTTGCATGACAGAGCCAGCGTCCCCTGGCCCCAGCAGAATGGCGGATCCTCTCAGCATGATACATGTGCTGCTGGTCTCATCCAGGTGCTCCCTTGCCCTACCTCCTGCCCAGGGCTCCAGGGCAATCAGCCAAGTGGATGCTGGGGGGACACCGGCCACACTCGCCTCGGCAGCCGGGGCAGAACATGGAACTGCTTTCTCATGGGTGAGATCTGGAAACAGCTGCACCCCCTTCCCAGGATCTACAGGGAGAGGCCGTCGGCTGATGAGCTTTCCAGATGGATGGGGCAAGCAGTGCCTCCTGGAACGTGACCTCGGCACCTGTGCCTGCTCCACAGAGGGAAGAAAGCCAGGTTTGGCACATCGTCCAGCACCCCCAAGGGCCCAGGGGACCGCAGACTGTAGAGCTCTGGCATCCCTTTGCGCTCCCCGCCGGGGGTGCAGCCCTGGGGGTGAAGCATAAGGTCAAATGCGATTGCCTCAGACTTCGCATGCACCGCTCCATCTGGAACGTCCACTGCTGACAAGGACCTGCCTGCACCTGTGCTTATGTGGAAAGCCCTTGAAAGAGGAGCAAGCTATGCTGAGTGCAGTCGCATATCTACCAGCTTGTCTTCACTGAAAGTGATAAAGTGAGCAAAAACAACAGTTTTTAAACATTTTTCTCACTTTTTTTTAAAGTGGAAAAAAAAAAAAAAACCACAGGCCTCCCCCTGGGCACACGAACCACAGCATAGTTCCACACAAAGAGCCCTACAGAGGGATTCAGACACACATGGAAGACCGAACTGTCAACAGACTCATACAAGGTGGTCTCATCATGAACAGTGGCCCACAGCCCACTACCTCAGATCTCTTTAATTCAAGTTCACCGAGGTATATTTCAAGTCCACTAAAACTCACCCTTTTTAGGTGTCACAGTTCTAGAAGTTTTGGGAAATGTATGTAGCAGCGTAACCACCACAATCAAGATATAGAATGTCTAACATCCCCAAAATTCCTCATGCCGCTTCTGGTCAACCCCTCCACCCACCCTGACAACCTCTCTGTTTTCTTCCCCTTTCCAGAATGTCCATCATACAAATGGAGTCACACAGCACGTGCAGGTGTGAATCTGGCAGCTCTCACTCGGCATGACTCCTTTTTATTGCTGAGTGGTGTTTCACTGTGTGGCTGTGCCATGGTTGTGAGTCCACTGCCCAGTGGAAAGACATGTGGGGTTGTTTTCAGTTTGGGGCTATTATGAGCAGAAGCGCTGTGAACATTTGCATACAAGTCCCTGTGTGGATGCATGTTTTCATTTCGCTCCTAAGTACCTGGGGGTGGAATCGCTGCATATAAGAAACTACCAAAGTGGTTTTCCAAAGTGGCCGTACCATTTACCTTCCCGCCAGCATGTATCGGGGTGGCAGTTACTGCACCTGCTCCTCAGCACTTCGTACTGGCAGGGTTGTTTTTTTGTGTTCTTGTTTGTTTGTTTTGCTTTTGAGAGGTTTTTGTGGGAGGGAGGTTTGGTGGTGATGGAGGTTTTTAAGCCTTTCTAATATACAATGGTACCTCATTCTGGTCTTAATCTGCATTTCCTGAGTAAGTAATGATGCTGAGCATCTCTCCATGTTCTTATTTGCCTTTTATATATCTTATTTGGTGATAGATCAGTTCAAGTATTTTTGCCCATTTATTACATCGGATTGTTTTGTTTTCTTGTTAAGGGGCGGTAAGGAGTATATTCTGGATACAACTCCTTTATCAGATATGTGTTTTGCAAATATTTTCTCCAAGTTCGTGGCTTGTCTTTTTATTTCTTAGCCATGTTTTTCAAAAGGCAGATGTTTTTAATTTGGATAAAATTCATTTTTACCAATTTTCTCCTTTATAGTTCATGCTTTCTGTGTCTAAAGGAAGCTTTGCCTAGCCCAAGGTCACAAAGATTTTCTCCTTTGTTTTCTTCTAGAAGGTTTGCAGTTTTAGGTTTTGCATTGATGTCCATGATCCATTTTTGTTCATTGTTGTATATGTTGCCAGGTATGTGGTAAGGGTTTGGGGGGGATTTTAATATAGATGTACAATTGTTCTGGTGCCATTTATTTAAAAGATTATCTTTTCTCTGTTGAATTATTTTGGCACCTGTGTTGAAAGTCAATTGATTACTTATGTATAGGTCTACCTCTGAGTTTCTTGTTATGTCCCATTGACCTATATGTCTGTCCTTTCACCAATACCACACTGTCTTAATTACTGTAGATTTATAGTAAGTCTTGAAATGGGGAACTATAGTCTTCCAACTCTGCTCTTTTCCAAAACTGCTTTGGCTAGTCTAGGTCTTTTGCCTTTACATATAAATTTTTGAATTAGCTTGTCAATTTCTACATAAAATCCTACTGAAATTTTAATTTGAGTTGTGTTGAATCTCTGGATAGACTTGAATTGAATGTCTTAGTCTTTTAAAAGTAAGGGAGAATTCTTTTTTCAGGGAAATATTATGAAAGAAAAACTGACTAGATCCTCCCTGTCCCACCATAGTATGGTTTTGTCAAATGGTCTTGGCTCTAAGGATATGTGCTGACATGGCAACTGTGGAGGGAACAGGAATTCAGTATGCATTCTCACCTGCTGCCTGAGACAGAAAGGAGAAGATGTAGATTTGGGGTCTGAACTGAGAAGCAGCCCTGAGATCTAATGACAGAAAGGAGTGTGATTCCTTGACAAATCTTCAAAAAGGAGGTGGTAACCAAGGGGCCATTGAGGGTGAGTAGTAGTTCACTCATGCAGAAGAGAGGAGGGAAGTTAATTCTTCAAAGGAAATAGCACCATCAAGGGGCAGAGGAGGCAGGAAGCCCAGTGCAAGGAGACAGGGGTTGGGGATGAAGGTCTTGAATCCCAAGCTTAGGGTCAGGATTCTGTTCTCCAGGCACCGAAGCCCATGGAGGCTTCTGAGTGAGAGAGGCATAACCAGTATGTGCTTTAGAAAGATCCCCTGGAGACCATCCTGTGAGTGTGGCAAGAGACATGCAGTGAGCTGGTTCGACTGGTGAATGGCCATGTGGCCAGACCAGAAGGAACTTAAAGGACAAGGGCACCAACCTGATAGGAGACAGGGAACTAAAGGGGGATAAGAGAGTCACAGGACACATCCATCTACTTCTTCACTCCCCTGGACCCTGAAGAACATCTACTACTATCCCAGCACACCCACAGTCCCATGCTGATGAGCCACTGATGACACAGCCTTGGCCCTTGAGGATCTCTCTAAGTGAAAGCCTATCACTTGGATTCCCCATGAATATTCATAGTCTGCCCCTTGGGGGCAATATTTTGTGTTAAGGTTATCTAAAAAAAAAAAAAGCAACCTTCCAAAAGATGACTTTGCTTTTAAGATTATACCATTGGGGTTGAATAATTTCTTGGCAACCCTGTGCATACATCTGATTGGAGCCTCACCGTGAAGTCTGAAAAAAAGACAGATGGAACAGTCCATCAGAGAGCCCCAATGACAGAAACAACTATTCCCTGGAAGTGGAAAAAAAGGGCAGAAAGGCATTTTTGTTTATTTTTACAAAATTTGGAGAACAACCATCTCCCCCAGCTGTCTCCAGGAGATCAAACCAGCTCCAAATGGGAGTTGCAAGGTATCTGCCAGCACTTGGAATCAAAATCCAAATGGCCTGATTGCCGTGTTTCTTGTCTTTTCCTCCCTTTCATATTTCAAGATGACAATTTCATTTGTTCACTGACGCCAACTGTCCATTCAATAAGTGTTCTGATTCATCCATGAACTTCAAACTCCACTTCTAATCTAAATCAGAACACAAAAGTACACGACCCCTTCACTTCTTGCTAGGCCATCTGGGCTCACTGAAAACAAAAACACAAGCACAGTCTCGGGGTCAGCAGTTGAGTCGCTGGGTCTGTATTTTCATCATCAGGGCATGCTCACGCCTGTCCAGGTCAAGGATGGTCTACTGTGCACTGTCCCACCTCTCTGGGGCTGGTCACATGCAATTCTACCTTCCCCCTGGCAGCCCCTGGGGGACCCACAGCCTTTTAGGAGGTTGATACATATAAATCCAATATTAGGTTTTGGCACAGGACTGAACAGGATACCAGATTGGCCTTTCTTAGGGTCTATGAGAAACCAATAGAAAGAATTCAGTCATGGGGGAAAAAAACACCTTTACACTTTGTCTAAAAGTCACACCTCTGTGGAGCTCCATTTAACTACAACAGAACCAAATGGAAAACGTGCTTCCTTTCTCCTCTATTAAAGAAAGGCAACCAACGAAACACAAAACAAAATCGTTCTTTTGGGGGCTATTTGCTGCTCTCATCCTCTGCTTTCACGAGCTTTT
Source organism: Cynocephalus volans (assembly GCF_027409185.1). Lineage (NCBI taxonomy): Eukaryota > Metazoa > Chordata > Mammalia > Dermoptera > Cynocephalidae > Cynocephalus > Cynocephalus volans. Next base: position 87,563,571 of record NC_084473.1, read on the forward strand.
CTTAGAAATATGGGCAGAACAAGCATGTGCAAAAATTCCATGCTGTTGGCTCACGTGGCCTCTCCGGTATCAGAGAAGCGAGAGCTAAGGGTGAGATGCTCACTCCTGGGCCCGTTTCCTCTCTTGTCCTCGCCTGGGGTCCCCACCAGGAAGGAGCGGGCTTCTTCAGCTGCTGCACTGGGTCAGGCAGGAAGAACATCTAAACTCTCTTTGAATCTTGTAGAAAAAGAAAAAAACAAAACACCCACACAATTTCCCCACCGTGTGGGTGGCAGGGCCCCGACAGCTGTTATCTGCAAAGGGCACTTCTGGGGGTTACCCAGCTGTCACCACCGTGTGGATTCCACCCGAAAACCTCAAGCCAAACAGTGGGGAGTGAGTCTCAAGAGACAATTTTCCACTCTGCGAAAAGACTTGACTTTACAAAAATAAATTAAAACGCCATGATAATAAACGAAATGTGGGCAGGACCTTCTGTTAAATGCACGGTCAGTCCCGGCAGATGCTCTTCTTGCTTGATACGTGTATACTGTTGGAATATGACAGTGTCATTCTCCACTTCCTGGTCCCTCAGCACCCTAACCACACACGACGTTTCACACTCACACATGCACACTCACACACTCCTATCCCAAACAGATAGATATGGAATGACTGGTCTAGCAGGAGTTAGAGGTGTCTGGGGGCAGGAGTGGGAGTGGTTCAGGTGAACTCGTGTTAGTGTGTGTGTGTGTGTGTGTGTGTGAGTGTGTGCGCGCACATGCATGCACACAGTGGGGTGTTCTTACGCCTGAACACTGTTTATTTGAACAAGGGAGACTTGAGAGCTGAAGCACCACTTCATATGCATGAAAACAAAACAGGCATCCTGTGAGCCTCAAGCCCTCTGTCGCCACACCAGGGCTCCTGCTCCTGGGCAACTCTGCCCCGCACGTCTGCAGCAGCCTGACAGGTGCTGCCTGCTCACCAAGGTCGCAGGATTTTAGTGGCTTCTTCCTCTAGTCCCCACACTCATCTCACTTAAGATCCAAATCCATTCCTCTTCAAAAGTGAAACCATCCTCCCTATATTGTCATTTTGGAACCACGTGCGCCTCCTCTCTTTCCTTCACCCCCACCCCATCTGCTGCAGGAGTCTGGGGGCCTTTTTTCCACCATTCTCTTGGCCCTGGCCCTCCTGGTAGGATTCTGGAAACAGACTTGGTGATTCGAACTTAAAGTTCCAAGGCTTGCTTCCAAAAGTACTCCTACCCACACAAAAGGGACCCAGGAAGCCCTCAATTCCAACATCTGGGTTCTGGGTAAATGTGACGGAAATGGAAACCATTTATCTGTAGCAGCCATGAGCCTCTGAGGTGACCCAGAGCTGCATGAACGTGAAGTGCACTTGTAAGAAGTAACCAAGTCCCATTGTAAGAAGTAACCAACAGGAGACAGCACGGCTGCTCCCCAAAAAATGCAGCTTAGAACTACTGCACGGTTCAGGAATTCCACTTCTGGGTGTAAACCCAAAAGAATTGAAAGCAGGGACTCAGATATTTGTACACCCATGTTCACAGCAGCATTATTCACAATAGCCAAAGGGTGGAAGCAACCCATGTGTCCATGGATGGATAAACAAAATGTGGTGTATACACACCACAGAATCAGCCTTAAAAAGGAAGGAAATCCTGGCACACGCTGCAACATGACTGAACCTTAAAAACATTATGCTAAGTGAAATAAGCTAGTCACAAAAGGAAAAATGCTGTATGATTCCACATGTGTGAGGTACCTAGAGGAGTCAGATTCATAGAGACAGAAAGTGGAATGGCGATGCTGGAGAGAGAGGGAAGGGAAAGGAGATTTATCATTTAATGGGTGCAGAGCAACAGTTTGGGATGATGGTGGATAGTGGTGTTGGTTGCATGACAATGTGAATACACTAAACACCACTGAACTATGCACTTAAAAACGGTTAAAATAGTCAGTTTGATGAGAGGCATAATTTACCAAGAAAAATAAGTGCTCAACAAAAGGACAGAAGTTTCAGCTAGTCCCACTTAACTAAGACAATTTTGAAAGAGGGGACCCAAACAGGAACCCCCACCCAGCATGTCCTTCTTCCTGGATGAGGGGAGAGGTAGGCGGCAGGCCCAGGAATCAGGAAGGGAGAAGAGAAAAGTTTAAGTTGTCCTGTGCCCACTGACACCAAAGACAGGACAAGGAGCACGGGAAGGAGGGGCAGGTGGTGCAGGGCTGACCAGCAAACAGCTCTTCAGTGACGCCCTATTAAGTGTCATTGATTCCTGGCAAACATGGATTTCCCAGAAGTTGGGTTTCTCCCCACCGCAAGCTTACAGATGCCATTGTACTTCCTGGAATTTGTAAATGAGAATTCCTTATGTTTCAGAAATGAAATTTGGAAGACACAACCCTTTGATAATGCCCTCTCTGTTTCCACTGTATTGAAGATGGTCCACTGACAGGTCAAATGCTCCCCAATGACTCCACATCTTGGCTTATGTGAATCCAACATTTACACTTTGTTGGAGGACCAGCCAAGCCCAAAACATCCTCATGTCATCCCTGAGTCACTGCCATCACTTTCTAATCATTCCCTCTGTTCCTGTGTGGGTGGCCCCCCCTGCTGCAGGTAGACTTTTGTGAACACTGGTTCATGGGCCACCACGCACCCCGGGGCCCCAGCCCCTGACATGGATGGTGAAGGACCCCAGACCCCGCAAGAGGGTCTCAGCAGGTGTCTCTACTTTCCTCTTATTACTTTCAATTGTAACTTCTCCAACTTATTTAGATTTTTGTTGTCTGTTTGTTGCTGCATTTATGTAAATATCCATGACCCTCTACTCTGCACTTAACACCTCAGTGCCAGAACAGGGAACAGGACAGCCTGGAAGCCCAACACCCCTGGAAACACAGCACAGAGAAGGCCACGTCTGCAAGGATGTCTCCTGCTGAGAGCACAGCAGGTGGATGGTGGGGCACGTTGTTCTGAGGCTCAGGTGGGAGCTGGACCCATAGGACAGACAGCCACTAACCTTCCTCCTGGCATTCCATCCAGTTCTCTGCAGGGCTTTTGTTCTGAGGAGTGGGTTCTACGTTTGAGGTCAAGGCTCAACTACTAGGACTACAGAAGTAATCTGAAGCAGCCAGGATCCATCCCACACCTCCACACCTTCCACAGACTGCCTGTCCTCCAAATAGATGTCAAGCAGCAATTTAATGTGTTCTGAGGGACCCGCAGTATCAGCTTGCTGGGAGCATCTGCCTCCTTGATTGGTCTACCTCCTGCTATAAGATTTGCATCTATTCTTAAGTCCTCCTCATACATACCTACTACACATCCCCAACTAGTCAGTGCCCTGTAGCAAGGACAGTGTCTTAAAATTTGTTTCACAAGGGCTCCAAATAGACTCCAACATTCAGCTGGCCACATGGAGATCTCCCACCCCATCCACTCTTGTTACAATGCGACCAACCTCCTTCTGCTGAGAGGTGGGGTCTCTGCTCCCTCCCTTTAAACACAGGTGGGGGCTGTGACTGCTCTACCCCCTGGAGTAAGGTGGACAGGACGCTGTGTGACTTCCTAGCCTGGGACACAGAAAGCAGGCAGCTTCTACCTGGCTCTCTCTTTCTGAGACACTCACCCTGAGGGAGCCAAGCACCACTCTGTGAGGAAGCCCAACTAGCCCATGTGCAGAAGAACAGAGGCCCCCAGCTGACAGCCAGCATCTTCCCAGCAGACATGCACATGAACAAGCCTTCAGATGACTTGGTTCCCAGCCCTCGAGTCTCCCAGCAGAGGCTCCAGACTCTGTGAAGCAGAGACAAGCCACCTCTGCTGCCTTTTCCACTCCCTGATCCCCAGAACACACAAGCATGATCACTGGGAGCTTGGTGACATTAGGCAGCCACAGGACCTGGAGCAGGCTCCATAGCTGTGGTCACAGGATGAGCAATTCCGAAGCTCCGACTCTAAAAAAGGCTCTCATTGACTGTCCCACTTCCTGCCTTATAGGGCTGAGGCTCGGCACGGCCGGGTTCTGGGGCTTGCCTGGGTCCCTCTCACTCACGCCTGCCATTCACATGGCCAATGCTTTGAAAGCCACAGTGCCTGACACGGGCTGGAGCTTTCTGCCCATCATCTCTGTTCTTCGCAACGATCCCCATGATACGTATTTTTAGATATAAAGTGAAAGAGGATAAGAGAGATTAGGGAATTTGCCCAAGACAAATTTGCTAGCCAATTGCACAGGCTAAGGCTAGAAAGACGGTGACTTGTCCAAAACATCAGCTGCCAGGACACAGAGCGGAGGGCACAAACCCACAAACCACTGACCCCTTTGACAGCCACGGGCCTTTGTCCAACCGGTTTCTCAGCAAAGCATCATGACAGAATGGACCAGAGAGACTGAGGTCCACACAAGGGACAAATGTGAGGACTCAGAGGTGAAACTTCTTTCTATTTTCCCAAGTCTTAAGTCTGAAGAGGTATGAGGGCTCGTGGCTGAGCATGGACATGCCCATGGCTCAGGGTGTCTACCTTCTTCTCTGCCTTGTAACCACTGTCTGTCAACCACCTTCCTTCGGTGATGCTGATCTGCTCTTGGGAAAGAGGAACCAAAGGGGACAGTCCACTACAATCCAGTCGATGTGCTTCCTTCCAGACCCACCCGCCACCCCCGCCCCATGGGGGTGCATACCCAAGTCACCGCCCAGCCAAGGCTGAGAAGATACTTTCCCTTCCCAAATAAAGATCATATTCAGCCAGCGAAGGGTCCCCACCAGCCAAGTGTGTGTTTCTGATGACACAGAATGAGGCCAGGCACCCCTGTAGCCTCTTGGCGGGGGTCCGCAACCATCCCTGCAAGCACAGGCCTTGGCCATGACAAGCAAAGGCAAAGGCCCCGCCGGCCAGGCCTGCTCCACCTTTGCCCTGCTCTGCTGGCTCACAGGATTCGAAAAGGTTGGTGGTTGGACGAGAGGCCCTCAGTCCAACAAAACATTAAAAAGAAAGCTTTGCTTCTCAATCCACTTACAGACTCTGAGTTTCTGCACAAGTTAGAACTCTCCAGAGAGCCACGAGAACGTAACCCCCTCACCATCATGGGAGGGAGTACACGTTTGTTGTCAGAGCCAGAGCAAGAGCTTAGCCATCTGAAAGAAGAGCCACCTTCAGCTGTCACCATAAACAGGCTGCTGCCCTCCTCATATGTGACTGGGAGGGAAACTCAACCAAAGGAAAAGAAAGGAAATGTTCAAATCTCTCTCTCTCTCTCTCTCTCTCTCTCTCACACACACACACACACACACACACACACACACACACATGCATCCACCTCATTCTGGAGCAGTCCACATTTAGAACACTCTGGAAAAAGAGGCTCCTGCAAGTTCCTGAGACAGCATTTCCGGCCCCACCCCCATACAACACACCCAGTGTCCAGTCGGCTTCTAGGGCTCAGTGTCCACACCGTGCTTATCACTTGTGCAGCAGCTGAGCACCTCGCCAGCTGCAGCAGCCTGGCTGTGCTTGCCAGGGAACAGCATGCTTCTGCAGGACACCATGCTTCTGGCATGTGTCTGCTTCGTGTACACATAGCACTCGGAAATATACAAGCAGTTGATGGGGTTCAGGACACACCACTCTAAAATATCACGTTGGCATTTGAGAAAACAGCAGAAGCAGAAAGGCCACTCTCATCTTCCCCTAGCCCTTCTCTCCAGAAGCAGGTCATAAACCTTCATTAGACAGGGGCCCTCCCTGTACCCAGAGGAAAGGAACATCCTTATCTCTGAAGACAAAGGGTCACAGAGAAGCATCTGAACAAACAGGCTACATTCCCCTCCAGTTTATCACCATGAGATCACACATGCTTTGTCCAATCACACTCCTCCACAACTGTCCACTTCTCCAGCAAAGTAGCACAAAAAACACACAGGTCTTCCCTGATTCTTTGGGTCTTCATTTCCTTGTGAAGGCTCCCAAGTCACTTCAAACTTACGTTCAATAAATCTGTGTGCTTTTCTCTTAAACTGTCTCTCGTATGGGACCTCAGCTATGAACCTACCAATTTTTCTTTTCCCCTACACCATCGTGAGCTGCTCTGCAGCAACCATCTCCACGGGTCTCCAGAAGTGTCCACCATGAACACCTTTCTCCCCACCCGCTCATTCCAAGGGGTTCGAGTCCTCTCCCACCCTCTTCCTGCTCTTGCCCGCACAGCTTTCCAACAGCTTTCTAGGTCTCAGTGACTGCCTACTCGACTGCCCAATCCACACTTAAAATGAAACCATGCATACAACTTGTTACAAGCATTTTCAGGTTGCAACCTTGTTTTGAAATCAGGTGACTCTTTGGGGTGTTTGTGGAGGGCTGACCAGATGTCTCCAGCCCCAAGCCTATTACCAGAAGGTGGCGTTTTGGGGAGGCTGTGAGCACAGTTTATGTAAGGACAGGAGGGACTCCACTTATCACCTCTCCACTGGGGCTGGATCTTACTTTAATTAATTCAACATCTCAACACATTTTGATGCATGCAAAGGGAAAAAAGTTGATACTAGTACAAGAAAACATTTTTCATAAACATGATGCTATGGAGACAAAGGCAGAAATCACGAAGCAAGACAAAAATGGGACTTCTAACCATTGTCAGATATACTAAGACAGGAGAGGAGGCCCTGCATGGGGACAAAGGCTTCACCACCAAGCCTGGCCTCGCCTCCCATGTAGGACATCCCTATTGCCTGTTCTCACTCTTGGACAGAGTACACCACCCAGAAATCGCTCTGTGTTCCTGCCGTAGAGCTTCCCAAGCTTTTGTTTTCAAAGAAACGTGCTACCTGCCACCACTCACATAAAGACCTTATTTCTCCAGATAGCAATACACTCTTGCCAATCAAGCAACTAGAACAACTTCACCCGTGACACTGAAATCATTATAAAGCAGCCACTAAAAATAAGCTCAAAAACCTTGAGACTCAAGGACACCAAAAGATATGAACCTATAAAAATATTCCTTAAAAGAAAGAAAGTGTAAAAGAGTTACCTGTGGCTATAGCGAATGGCAATCGTCAACCCAAGTTGTAATTAAAAAGAGAGAGAAACAAATTAAATAATATCAAGAATATGCTGAATGCACAAGAAAATTAACTTCATACGGTCAATTATTTTTTAAACATTTCCTAAAATGCCCTACCACTAATGCTTTATAAAGAACACATTTTAATGATAGATCTTTAGTTTCAACTTAACTCTTAAAGGATAATCACATTTTGAAAGGGTCTTAAAGAGGCATAAAATATGTCATTGTGGATTAGACAGAAGGTGTTCTTCACTGAGAGAAACTTCCAAAACAGGACACTTTTAACTCTGACACCAGCAGTCAGAAGATAGGATTGCTGCGAGTGGTTGATTCCAAGGTTTGCACTAGTTGAACGTCATCCTGGGAACCGGGCCCCCTCCACCCTCTACCCCAGAGTACTGAGTGGAGCCCAGGCCACCAGGCGTGCTGGCCACCTGGGCCAGAGTCTCCCTGGGGGGACTGGCACAGCCTTCACACTGATCCCATGAGCTCAGGCCAGCTTGCCTCAGCTCTGAGGACGGCAATGAAATCAAACTCAAAATTCACATGTAACATCAAGAGACCGTGCACACAATTGCTGGGCTGTTGAGGTGAAACTGTGATTTCCTCCTTCTCTGCAAGGGTGTCATGAAAAACCTCTCAAGCATAAGTGGGGGTCAAATCATCTGGCATGGGCCTCAGCTAGTTCACACAGGTCAAGAGTCAGGCCAGCCAGCCAAGTTCAGCGGCATCAGCAAATTATTGAAACTCTCAGAGCCCTAATCTTCCCAACTATAAAATGGGCAAAATAACTATTTCCTCACAGGATTAATGTAAGGATGAAGCAGCTTTTCTATACTCATGTGTTTATATCAGAGTGTGTGTGCCTACTGCCTGACAGATAGGGAAAAACTCTATAAATAATAACTACCACTCCTAGCACATATATATGTCATATCCCATTTATCAAAATGTTGACACATTCCAAAATTTAATTTTTAAATTAGTTTTTGGAAATCTGAAAGTATTCCATCATGTAACAAGCGATGACCAGCATCAAGCATGCCTACGTAAGTCTCATTAAGCCACTTGCGCCCAGCTATGGCGTTACTGGTTTAAGAAGCTCCCAGCAGCTGAGAACCAAAACATCATCTGTTATATCACTTCTGTGTGAAAAGTCTAAGTTGCCCCTTAAGATCCCCAAACATCATTCATGGCTTCCTGATGTCAGCCTCGGGGGAGGAGAGGTGACATCTGTGGTGTTGTCCCAGGTGGTGCGAGATGACGTGAGGGTCCCCAGGCAATGGGAGGGTGGAAGGGGTGGGGAAGAGCCAGGGGGAGGGAGAGCTACAAGAAGTAAAAGAGTTGAGATAAGAGAGCCTAATGCTGCTGTCCAGCTCAAACACTTCAGAATCCCCCAGATACTGTTCACATAGCTCAGCTCCAGGATAACTCAGTTGTATGTTTTCACTGCAGGCATCCAGAATACAGAACCAACCATGGTAAGCCATCAGGAATCAGGGCGAAGAAGGCTCAAGTTTACGAAAAGAATATCTAAATGTTTAGGCAAGAAATATATAAAACCAAGTTGATTTCATATCACACTCACCTGAATTAATTCATCTATCTCAACTAAACTATATTTCTTTGAGACTTAAGCAAAAGAAGAGGCAGACACTTCAGGGACAATCAAAAATTTAAAGAACAAGGTGAAAATTACTTTGGGAAAGAAAGAAAAGTAGAAACTGCAGCCAAAAGGTCAGGATAAGCAATTTGCAGATTTCACATGCTGGGTAACTTTACATTTCCTGGGGTTAAAAAGTTCTGGCTTACAGTTGAGCTAATTATAAGATACTTTTACCAACTGAATATTTTGATAAGCTTTGGAGAACAGTTTAATTGGTGGCTTTTCCACAGCTGAAAGATAAGCCCTCGCTGGAGTAGGGAGAGGAAATGGGGGTGGGAGGGACCAGAACAAGAAGAAAGCAGAAAAAGTTGTTCAGTGGCAGCTGTGCTGGTTACAAATGGCTGGGAGAAAAATCTTTCACAAAGGTGAATTTCAGTATAGTGTTTTTATTAGTCTTTTCCTGGCTTCTGAATCAAAAATGTTTTATTGTCATTTTTAAAAGGACATCCTTATTAAGAAAGAAAGTGTGAATCATGGAAGCTCCAGTGGACAGGGCTGGCTCACACCACAGGTGCCCTATAGCCTCTGGGTGAACAGGCTGTGTGAGGGGACCACCGACAGATGCAAAGGCCCTGGGGTACAGGGGAACCACTCATGAGGTGGCTGGGAACAGGGCATTTCACAGTCATTCTGGAAATGTGGCTGAAGCTCCACACAGAATGCACTGGATCCAATTAGGCAGGCCTAAGAAGGGGTGGAAACAGTTTAGGAAAGTTCTTATGGGTGTCGCCTTGAAAGCCCAGGTTGGAACAGACCAGTGAGGCAGCCTGGGCACATGTGCTGTGTAAGGAGCCACCTGTGCCTGCTCCTCCCCACTTCTACAGAGAAGGCCTGGAGCAAGAAGAGCCTCTGAGCTTTCTGCACCACAGCAAGTACCAGATAAAGACAACTGTGCCTTCTGCTGAGAGCTGGGCCAGAGATACTTTCCTCCCTTGGCCTCAGGAGCCTCTGTTGGCCAGTCAGGCATGTGTGCGTGCACGTGCACATGCACTCTTACAGTGCACTGCGTGCACGTGTTTATTCATATGTTCACGCGCATGCATGCATATGCTTGCACATGCACTCACATGCACACATATGCATGCACCACCACATGTGCACACATGCAAACATACACACTCATACAGACATGCATACGTGCACTTGCCCACGTGCATGGACATACTTTGGCACTCAGAGAGGCCCAGGGAGCCCTTCAGACAAAGGGAGGCCTCAGACAATTGACCCCTTTGTTGCTGGTCTCAGCAGGAACACAGAGGAAAGAGGGGAGTGAGGGTTGGCCCCCTGACCTGGCCGAGCCAGGCTGAGGCCCAGGGAGGTAGAGGTCAGCGGGAGCTCTGTGCTGCTCTCCCTGGGGCACGCCCCCCAGGACACACACTGTAAGTATTGCCAGAACACACTTAACAAACTCCCATTTGGAGTACTTCTTAGATTTACACAATTTGTTAGCAACAAAATTAAATCACACTTTAATGGCAAGGAAAGAGTAATTTGACATTTTTCAAAATCTCCACCAGCTACAAAAACCTTTTTCCTGCTGCTTTGGCCTGAAAATGCTCCTTTTTTGGAACAGCTGACTGAGGCAGCTGTTTTGTATCAAGTCTGAGGGTTTCTATATGACCCAGGGAGCTCAGACAACAGGCAGACCTTCCTGCATTAAAGGGTAATCTGAGAATAATTTGCCATAAAACACCCAGAAGTGCACCAGCTGTAGCCAGATACGCCCTATAAAGCACCATGCAGACTGCATGGGTCTTGTAAAATAATAATAATAATTTTAAAAAACACATTTTTAAAACACATTTTAAATCCTTTAAAAAAAGAAAAAAGAAAGGAATGGTTCACACTATCTCAGAAGCCGGCAGGGAAATTCCCTTACATGTCCATGGATGGCCACTGAGCACCTCTTCCCAAACACCCACTTGACCAGGCCCCTGTGTCCTTGGGAATCAGTTTTTCACACACGTACTGCGCTTTGTGTTTACAATGCGCTCTCATGCGCCCGGCTGCTGGGCGCAAACGAGGAGGAAGAGCCCAGTAAGTGCTGGCCCCAAATCACCCAACTGGAGGATGGTGCTCCAGGTCCAAGTCCAGAGCTTTCTAGACAGGGGTGGCATGCTCCAGGGCCCCAGGGCTTGTGCTGGAGGGACCGTGACCAGAGCCATGCCCTTTCACAGGAGCAGCCACCAACCAGCCACAGCCCCAATGCTAGCACTGCTGATTCCTCAAGAAAAGCTGGAAACCAGGGGTTTTATTATGAAAATGCCCACATTTTAAACTAATTTGAATATTTTTCAAATACAATGTGAGCCAAACAAAACACGTCAGTGGGATTCAGCCAAGGGAGCCACCTGCCTGCAACCTCACTGTTCACCTTTCCACCGCCACGCTTCTCTGAGGGTCTTCAAAGCTTCAGATTTGAATTCGTGCATTGGTGACGAATCTGGAAAGAGCCTGCATGCTACTGTGAGGCTTTCCTCCCTTTCCTATACTTAGGTGGAGCTTTCTCTTTACTTTTGTTTTTATTACTTTTTATTTTCTATTCAAAGAATAACAACATCACAAAATAAACTCAAAAAAATTTATTTTGTTTTTCTTCTGCATTTTTTAACTGTTCCTTCCACCTTTTTGTTGGAAATACGGGAGAGGAGCATGAAGGGGAGAAGAGGCATGGTGTAGGCAGATAGCACTCAAGCATAGCCACGGTGTGAACGGAATATCCTACAAACAGCCACCGCATGGACAGAATCTCACACAAATAGAGCCACGCCACGCCGGCAGCAAGGATGGGTGGGCAGGGAGAAAGTGATCCACAGAACAGATTTCTTGCACCCCTTTCTGGATCTCCTTCCAGCAGTGCTCTCTCCTGACAACATCTAGGACCCCCGTACTACCCCATAGCACCCTCCAGGGCTGGTCTTCCCAGGAGTCACCCCAGTCTTCCTGACCCTCAAACCCCATCACACCCTCCACAGCTCCCTCTGTGTCTTGTGCCATGGTGTCTTCCTCGGGCTCTCTGAGGCACTTGCTGCTTCTGCTGATAAGCTAACTGCACAGGCTGTTTCTTGATATTACTCCTCCTTGATCCCTTGAAATTAAATTTAGAAACAACAACAACAACAAACCCAAGAAACTAAAGAAAAATTCACACAAGTTTAGGAAAACAAGCAGATATATATAATATGTAGGTTCTTTACAGATTTGTCAGAACCCAGTAAGGCATATCTGAAACTTTCAAAAGCTGATGTAAAAGACAGGTTGCTAAAATCAGTGGAAATGAACGTAGAACTGATATTGAAACCTAAGCAGTGATTGTTTAACCAACGTAAGAAAACAGGTTGTTTTGAAGTCTTTAGCCCCCAGATGGCTGAGGATGTGAGACCCAATTATATACTGATGCTCCTCACAGTTGTCCCCCAAGACCCTGGACTGGCACCAACCTTGGCACAAACGTTGCAGCCCTGCTTGGGGAGCATGGAGGTCAGTTTCCAAAAGGACTGGCCTTGTTGCCCATTCACCCAAACTCAAAAACCTCTGGTCTTGAGTTGCTGTCCCCACAGCAACAGCACCTGGACCCCTTCTGCTGGGTGTTTCCAGGGATGGAGTCCCATGAGTTGGTGGGCTCCAGCAGGTAGCAGGACCCCCTACTCTTAACCTCAGGATCCTCCTTTCCAGAGAGGGGACACTAACCAGGAGACAATGGGCATGAAGCTCTCAGGCCAGGACCCGGCAATGGTTAAGGGCTTCAGGTTGATATCTTTGTCATTTTTAATTAAGTGGCCATCATCTGTCTCAGCAAACTAGTACCATGGCAGAGCAGGGCTGCTCACACGTCCTTGTGTGCCCCATACCCAGAGCTGGATAAACAGGGGTGCTAAACAATTAGATTCATGAACTGCTAGGTAGTTCTTCTCTGATGCTCACAGCTTGTCAATGAATGTATATGTGTGTGTGTGTGTGTGTGTGTGTGTGCGCGTGTGCGTGTATATGTATGTATATGTATATATTTGTTTTTTTCTTTTTTAAGCTTCAGGTTTCAAACAAATTGATTGTGGATTTTGGTTTCTTAGCTTTTCTTGATATGAGTGATTGGCTATCTGATAATATGGGTATACCATACATTCTGTTTTACTAGAAAGTCTAATTCCCATTTAGAAGAGATCAATCAGCATGACAATGGATGTGGATTTTGCCTAACCCTGAAAATTCTGGAACTTTCATGGCAAATACTACTTAAGTGAAAACTGTTGATTATCAAGTCAAAGAAGACTTGCCCAGGGAAGGAGGAAGAGGCTGGAGAGAAGAAAAGGAATCCTGCCAAGACTAAAGGGAAAAACAGGTGACACCCTTAAACACAGACAATAACAAAAGTATTTTAGGGCATTTCTAAGGTGGATTTGGGGCCATTAAATACAAGAAAGTGAAAGGCCATTGATTGCCTGTCACGGCTGCTCAGAAACCCCACCACTGCTTGTTGACCCCTCTGACCCCCAGGCCCGGTCGTAGTGAAGAGTAAAACCCAGGAAAGGAAATCACTTTTCAGTGTAAAATACAAAAATAGTTTAAAGAAACGTCTCAAAGACAGAAAGAAAAACACTTTTTCTCCTTCTTAGCTTTCACCTTCTCCTCTAATTCTTACAAAAAAAAAAAAAAATTACACAAAACAACAAAAAACCCTCCACCCAGGCATGTGGGATATGGACTAAAATGAGACATTCCATGAAATAACAACAGCAGCTCTGAAAAGTGCAATAGATATCCATTGTGGAAAAAGAAACAATATGTTTTCTAATTAAACTGTTTATTAAGAACTAAATGTAGATCGTGTGAGGGTGTAAGAAATTATAGAGAGAAATAATACAGGGAGATCCCAGGAGTGTACCTTCTTGGCAGCATCTCACAAAACTGTAGTACAATGTTGCAACCGGGATACTGACATTGATACAGTCAAGCTACAGGTCACTTTCATCACCTCCAGAATCCCCAGTTGCCCTTTTCTAGCCTCACCCACCTGCCTCCCTCCCCAGCCCACTCCTCAGCCCCTGGCAACCACGAATCTGTTCTCCATTTCTATAATTTTGTCATTTCAAGAACGTTGCATGAACAGAGTAACACCGTAGGTAACCTTTGTGGACTGGCTTCTTTTTACTCAGAGTAATCCTCTAGAGAGTCACCAGAGTGTTGTGCGTATTAGTAGCTTATTTATTTTTATTACTGAGTGGTGTCCCGTGGTATGTACCATGCACCTGTTGAAGAACATCTAGGTTATTTCCAGGTATGAATTGTGAATAAAGCTGCTATAAACATTCATTTACAGGTATTTGTGTGTACATAAATTTTCATTTCTCTAAGATAAATGCCCAGGAGTGCAATCGCTTGGTTGTATGATTGTTACATGTTTAGTCTTATAAGAAACTGCCAACCTGTTTTCCAAGGTGGCTGTACTACTTTACAATCTCACCAGAAGTGTATGAGTGATGCTATTTCTCCACAACCTCACCAGCACGTGGTACTACCACTTTTTTTATGTGAGCTATTCTGATAGGTGTGTAGTGATATCTCTCTGTGGTTTTAATTTACATTTCACAAGTGGCTAGTGATGTAGAACTTCTCTTCATGTGCTTAGTTCCATCTGTATGTCCTCTTCAGTGAGATATCTCTTCACATCTTTTGCTCATTTTCTAATTGGGTTGTTAAGTTTTTTGCTCTTGAGTTTCTAGAGCTCATTGTGTATTCTACATACTAGTCTTTGTCAGATATGTGGTTTGTAAATATTTTCTCCCAATCTGTAGCTTGTCTTTTTGTCCTTGTAACATGGTCTTTCATAGAGCAAAAGGTTTTTTTTTTTTAGTTTTTTTGTTTGTTTGTTTTATTTTGAGGAAGTCGAACTTAACTTATTCTTCAAGAGATCCTGCTTTGAAGTCACATCTAAGAATTCCTTGTCTAGCCCTATACTCCAAAGAGTTTCTCCTATTTTTTCTAAAAGTTTTACAGCTTTACATTTAAGTCTGTGATCCATTTTGAAATATTTTTGTATAAGGCATGAGACTTAGGTCAAGGTTTACTGTTTCATGTATGGATGTCCTCCTTATAGCTATCGCTTACCTTTTTCTCTACCTAGCTTTTGTTTAAAAAAAAAAATTACATGAAACAGACCAAAAATTGAGGCCTCTAACTAGATATATAGAATATAAGCTACAATGAGGCTTTCCATAAAGTATGGTCTCAGCTGTTAAAAAGAGTGCAGTAGATTCACTGTGGAAAGAGACACATTTTCAAGAAAAAAAAAAGAAGAAAGAAGCAAGTGCAGATGCAAAGTAGATGTGTATACTATCTGTTGAAGTATGATCTGATATTGGGTGATTATTTGTATAATTATATGGACAGAAGTCTGAAAGACTAAATACCAAATTGTCGAGTAGGAGGGGATGAGATGGAAAAAGACTTACGATCATTTTATTCTCTTCTCTTATGTGTGGTGTGAATGCTTTAGTGTGAACTGGTATTAGTTGGTAATTTTTAAAAATCTAGTAAAGAAAAAATATGAAAAAAATATATTGCAAAATGCTATGAACTTTTAACTTTTTGCATACCCGAACACAATTTTTTCTTATAAGATGCCAGCCTGAAACATGAATGCTTTGGCAGGGAAATATTATTAAAATATGTTCCACCTCTGCTCATATTCACACTGAACAAAAAAGATAAAGACTCAAAATAAGAACTTAATAAAGGAATAAAAGAACAAGAAAGCAATCTCGTGTACCTAATTCTGTCACCCCTACTCCAAACAAATTCTCACAAATTCCATGTCATGGCTTGATGTTTTAGGTCAGAAGGTGACAACTTCAGATTTGATGAGAGAAAATTACATTTATCTAACATGATGTATGTGATGGAGGGACAGACACACAATGCCCAGCAGAGGGGCATAAAGGATGCTGTTTTAGTCTGTTTTGTTGCTATAACAGAAATACCCGAGACTGGGTAATTTATAAGGAAAAGAGGTTTATTTGGATTATGATTCTGGGACAGCTGCATCTGGCATGGGCCTCAGGCTGCTTCTACTCATGGCGGAAAGCGGCAGGCAGCTTTCCGTGTGTACAAGCAGATCACATGGCGAGAGGAAGCAAGAGAGAGGAGAGAAAAAGTGCCAGGGTCTTTTTAAGCAACGAGCTCTCGCAGGGACTAATACAGCGAGAACTCACTCATTATACCCCCCTCCCCCAGGGAGAGCATTAATCCATTCATAAGGGATCCGCCCCCATGACTCAATCAGTTTCCAACACTGCCACATTGGAGATCAAATTTCCACATGAGTTTTGGAGGGGACAACACATCTAAACTCCATCATTCCACCCCTGGTCCCCCAAAACTCACATACAAAATACAATCATTCTATCCCAACAGTCCCAAAAGTCTTAGCTTGTTCCAGCACCAACTTAAAAGTCCAAAGTCTCATCTGAGACCAAAAGCAAAAGTCCTTCCAGCTGTGAACCTGAAAAACAAAACCAAATATATCTACTGCCAAGGTACAATGGTGAAACAGACATTGGGTATACATTTCCACTCCAAAAGGGAGGAATAGGCCAGAAGAAAGGAGAAACAGGCCCTAAACAAGTCCGAAACCCAGCAGGACAGACATTATGTCTTAAAGCTCCAAAATGATGTTCTTTGACCCCAAGTCCTGCATCCTGGGCACAATTGGGCATCTGGGCCTCAAAGCCTTGGGCAACCTCGCTTCCACAGCTCTGCCAGGTACAGCCCAGTGGGCAGCGCTGGTGCCTGTGGCTTTTCCAGGCCTGCATTGCATGTTACCAGTGGCCCTGAAGTTCTGGGGTCCTGGCTGCAGCCCTGCTGCATTGGCTCTACTAGACATTTCCCTGGTGGGGGCTCTCTGTGGGGGCTCTGACCCCACTTTCCTACTTGGCATTGGTCTAGTAGATGTCCTCTGCAGTGGCTCCGCCCCTGTGGCAGGTCTCTGTCTAGGCCCCCAGGCTTTCCTGTACATCCTCTGGAATCTGGGTGGAGGCTGCCACGCCTCCACTGCTCTCATGTCCTGCCGGCCTGCAGACTTAACACAACATGGGCGCTGCCGAGGTTTCAGGCCTCTACTCTCCAGGGCTGCTGCATGAACCACATTTGGGGCCACTCTAGCTGGAGCAGCTGGGATGCAGGGAGCAGGATCCCAAGGGCAGCTGCGCCCCAGGTCTGTCCTCCAGGATATCTCAGTCCTTCTAGGTCTCAGGGCCTGTGATGGGTGGGGCACCCTTCCAGACTTTCAAATGCCTTTAGGGCATTTTTTCCATTGTCCTGGTTCTTAGCATCTGGCTGCCTCACCACCAAGATAATGTCTTTAGCAAACAGTTTATCAGCTTCACCCTTGCATTTTTCTCCTGCTCTCCACTTTTCTACCACATGGCCAGGCTGCAAATTTTCCAAAACTTTATGCTCTGCTTCCCTTTTAAGGTCTGGCTTTGCTGCCATATACCTTTGCTGCCATAACTCAGACTAGGCTGTTAGACATAGCCATGCAGCGTCCTTAATGCTTTGCTGCTTAGAAATTTCTTTGGCCAAATGCTCTGGTTCACAATTCTTAAGTTCCAACTTCCACAAAGTCCAAGGGCATGGAAACAATGCAGCCAGGTTCCTTGCTATGGTGTAGCAAGGGTTATCTTTTGTCCAATTCCCAATAAGTTCCTCATTTCTATCTGAGACCTCATCATCCAGCATGGCCTTTACTGCCCACATTTCTATCAGCATTCTGATCACCACCACATAAGTTTCTAAGACATTCCAAATGTTCCCTTGTCTTTTTGTCTTCTTCTAAGTCCTCCAAACTCCTCCAACTTTTGCCCATTACCCAGTTCCAAAACTGCATCCACATTTTCAAGTATCTGTATAGCAACACCCCACTCCTCAGTACCAATTTTGTGTTTTAGTCCATTTGTGTTGCTATAACACAAATACCTGAGACTGGGTAATTTATAAGGAAAAGAAGTTTATTTGGCTTATGATTCTGGGACAGCTGCATCTAGCAAGGGTTTCAGGCTGCTTCTACTAATGGCAGAAAGCGGCAGGCAGCCCCGGGTACAAACAGATCACATGGCGAGAGGAAGCAAGAGAGAGAGAGAAAGTGCCAGGGTCTTTTTAAGCAACGAGCTCTCACGGGAACTAATAGAGCAAGAACTCACTCATTACACCCCCCTTCCCGAGGGAGAGCATTAATCCATTCATGAGGGATCCACCCCCATGACTCAGTTTCCAACACTGCCACATTGGAGATCAAATTTCCACATGAGTTTTGGAGGGGACAACATATCCAAACTCCATCAGATGCCTTTCTCCTTTTCCCCCTGCCTCAAACCAGGTTCACAGGAGGACACCGCTAGACAGAGAGAGTCCTACGGAAGTCTGATCATTGTGACATAGAGAAGAAGTGACCACCTTATAAAGACACGGGAGAAAAAGCACCTTTGCTAGTTTACAGACACTGCCATGACCTGTCACCACCTCATCAGGTGACAGAAGGAACATTCTGAGTCTTCAGAATATCTCTAGGACAATTCCTCAAGGTGCTCTCTCTTCCTCTGAAGAGAAAGAGCCAACTTCCCATGGAGTAACCCACTGCAAGTGACACAGGTCAGGGGGATCAGCCCACTCCATGGCTATCAGTAAGACGTGACCCCAATGCTAACTGCCACCTTAACCCAACAAAAACCCACCACCTGGAGTGGATGCTATTTACCCTGTGATGCACTGATACTCCAAACTGGGGTAAGGATGGGATGTGAAGAGTTTAGCAAATAAAAATCTACAAAGGACATAAAAGAAAGGTCACTAAACAAGGAAATACAAGTATCAAACATATGGGAAAATACTCAACTTCACCAAAAACCTCCAAAATGGACATTTAAACACTGAGACAGTACGAGTTGGTGATTAACTATGATAAGAGCTCCCCAAAGAACCTACCTTAATTCAACTCCAGGTCCACCATTTCCTAACCATGTGACCTTGGGCAAATGACTCAACTTCTCTATGCCTCAGTTTTCCCATTCTAACTTGGGGATTACAATTGTACCTCACTCACAGACTTGTTGAGAAGGCTGGATGAGATGAAGCATACAAAGCGCTCAGCATTGTGGTAGCACAAAATGAACACTCAGTATCTGTTAGTCACTGTGGATATTTATAGAAATTTGACCTAGAAAAAACAGCATGGTGATAGCAAATGCCAACAAGTAGAAGGAGCCCATTCACAGACTACTGATGGCATGACAAATCAGTATAGCTCTTTTGGAAAACAATTTGACAAAATGTATTAAGCAGTCCTAAAAAACAGTATTGATACCTTTAGATTGTCCCTAAGGAAATGATCTAAAAGAAAAAATATTCAAGATACACACTAAAGTGCTATGTACAAAGATAAACATCGAAATAATGTAAATATCTACTAATAATAGGAGAAGAATTAAGTCAATTAAAAATGACATTTAAGAAGTTCAGAGTTCTGGCCAAGATGGCAGAATAGATGGTCCCCAGCATCACTGTCTCCCACCAATCAACCAATTTACAACTATATAAAAAAGCAACAACAGCCAAGCTGGGGCCACTAGAGCTCAGGGGAAGAGGAGGAGAGACCTACAGAGTTCATGAAGGTGGGAGAAGCCACGATGAGAGAAAGAAAAAAACCACTCTGACCAGTTCGTGCCGCGGCCACTTTAAGGCTGGAGCTGCTGAGCACATGGAGCATGAGCTGGCAAAAGCCACAGCTGTGCCCTTCAGATAAAGTTGCTTGGAGGTGGCAGGGGAGAAGAGGGCCTTGGTGGCCCCCAGGTGGTGGCCAGCAAGACCACTAATAGGGTTCCCATGGGCCCACATAAGAGCAAGGAGCCACAACAACTGAAAAAAAAGAGCCACTCAGAGACCAGTGAGTCATCACAACAGACCAGTACACGGCCCATCCCACAAGAAGTGCTTGCAGCACAGGTGGTGGGGGAGACAAGCCCACTGGGGGAACACTGGAGCATAGCAAGGACAGCTGATCTGCATCCCAATCTGCATAGGACCACAGAACTCAAGTACTGGTCCCAAAAGGAAGTTCCCCCATTTTAGAAGCAAGCAAAGGACAAAAAATTAGTTCTGGCTCAGAAACACCGCCTGATGCCTTGGGGCCTGCCCAGGGACCTGAAGGTGATTGGACCTCCCTCCCACAACCAGGCACATGATGCCAATGCCTTGGGACCTGCCCAGGAACCAGAATCATGGAGCTGGGGACTGGACCCTCCTCCCACAATCTGGCACAGTGTGCCAGTGCCTTGGGGCCCACCTGGGGACCCAAGGCATGGTGGCAGAGACCAGACCCCCCTCCCACAACTAGGCACACCACCAGCACCAAGGAGCATGCCAAAAACATCACCTATATGTGGGTGGCCCACCACCACCACCACAATAACCATGGCTCCTGCGAAAGTGGCTAGATGCCACAACCACCACGCAGATGGTCCACCAGCCACTGGAGTACGTTGACACAAGGAGAGTCACCAGCAAAGATAAAGAAAATAAGAGGCTGTCTCTCTCCACAAAGCCCATTTCAGAGTGACAGAAGAAACATCTGCTCTATGATAATATTGGAGGACCTTCTCAGACCTTTCAGCATTGGACAGATCATCTAGGCAACAAATCAACAAAGTAACCATTGTTCTTTCAGAAGGAGAGAAGAAATCTAGGGTAATTAGAGGGGGGAGGGGGAAAGGGGAGGGGGGAGAGTGAGGGGGATGGGAGAAATTGGACAAGAGACATAAAGAATAACTACAATTTGTAACAATATATATGCTAGTAATATTGATTTGATCAACATATCTCAATGTTGAACCCCAAAATATGTATAATCAATTTTGATTCAGTAAATATTTTTTTTAAAAAAAGAAGTTCACACAGCAGCATGAGACACAAGCTTAGGATGTAATATGAAAAAGCCAGAACATAAGACATAAGCATTTCCACCCTGAAGTTACAACCACATAAAAAAGTGAAGCAGGTGACTGTCCCCATCCTCAGCACACACGCCCAACTGCTCTCTAGGGTTCATCAACACCTCCAGCTGAGTTGCTCTGGACCCAGTCACTCCCCATTAACCCAATCAATGCCTCCTTGAAGGTGCCATCTTCCTTCACAGGAAGTACAGCAGGAGCGTCTTAAGGGGCAGCCTTCCTCCAGCTGAAAACTCAGAGCTGATCTCACTGATTCCAGGTGAAAACCCTTCCGAGACTCTCAGTGCCACATGATGAAGCCAAGACTCCAGAGGCCCCCAACTGCCCTGGCTCCCTTCCACCACCACAGAGAAGAAGCGACATCCACACAGAACATTCAGCTATGGGAAAAGCTTTTCCAACACCTTAGATGGGACTGAGATGAAGTGCACACCAAAGATCCTAACTACTGTATTTAAAAAAGGAAAAAAAAGTCAAGACGGAAAAGAGGAGAACTTCTGATGAAGATGGTGGAATAGGTGGTCCCCAGCATCACCCTTTCCCACAATCAACCAATTTACAGCTATTAAAGAGCAACGACAGCCAAGCTGGGGCTGCTAGAGCTCAGGGGAAGAGGAGGAGAGACCTATGGAGTTCATGAAGGAGGGAAAAGCCACGATGAGAAAAAGAAAGGACTGCTTGACCGTTTTGAGCCCCTGCCACTTCAAGGGTGGCCCTGGTGAGCACACGGACCAGGAGCTGGCAAAGTTG
Source organism: Cynocephalus volans (assembly GCF_027409185.1). Classification (NCBI taxonomy): domain Eukaryota; kingdom Metazoa; phylum Chordata; class Mammalia; order Dermoptera; family Cynocephalidae; genus Cynocephalus; species Cynocephalus volans. The sequence continues at coordinate 87,585,067 of NC_084473.1, forward strand.
CTGCTGTGCCCTTCCTATGAAGTTGCTTGGAGGCAGCAGAGGAGAAGAGGGTCTTGGTGGCCCCCAGGACAGCAAGACTACTGATAGGGTTCCCGTGGATCCACATAAGAGCGAGAAGCCACAGACAAGAGAAAAAAGGAACCACTTAGTGGCCAGTGAGTTATCACAAGGGACCAGCACATGGCCCGTCCCATGGGAAGTATTTGGAGCATGGGCAGTGGAGGAAACAGGCCCACCAGGAGAGCATTGGGACACAGCATGGACAGCTGATCTGCCTCCAGTCAGCATAGGACCAGCCAGTGGAGACCAGTCAGGAATACAGAACTGCACAAGGTGCAGTTTGCTGAAAAGACTCAGGCCCAGACCAGAGTTTCCACACAATCCAGGTGTACCAGACCTCATAAGACCTGGAAATACATACAAAATCAACTATCATAACCTGTGCTGCACAAAAAGCCTTCCCTGGGGAATCAGCAGCAAAGCAGCAATTTAGCTCAACCACAGGGCTCAAGTGCTGGTCCCCACAGGAAATTCCCCCAGTTTAGAAGTAAACAAAAGACAACAAATTAGTTCCAGTGCAGAGTTTAAGTGGTGGGAACAGCGAGTAATACAACACAGAACTAAAAGAAAAAGCAAAACATGCACAGATCAGAAACAAAGTCTGATAATAACTAGTAGAGGTCTCACATCACCAAAGAACACCTATAACACCTAGAAGGACTGGAAGCCCCCTGGGCTCTCAAGCTAAGGAGGGCGAAGGACTGAGGGCCTCAGCCACACCCCCCTGACATCTGCAGCCAGCCGCATGATGACCACCCAGCCACTGCAGGAAGCATCCTGGGCTCCCGAGCCGGGGCAGGGGCAGCCAAGGACCTTAGCCACACTCCCT